>NC_066313.1:20497058-25497058 GCF_022539315.1 Serinus canaria
CGACTACGAAGAGCATGTTTTTCTCTTTCTGAATGTCCTTGTCTCTCCGGTGTCTCAAACCCACTCGCTGTTTTGCCTCTCCGGTGTCTCAAACCCACTCGCTGTTTGCCTTTTTTTTTTTTTGTTGTTGTTTTTTTGGTTTTTTTTGACACAATTAAAATTTTCACCAGTAAGAAATAAAGAAAATTAGGAAATTCGGAGCCACTCCCCGAGAGCCTCACCTCGGAGCAGGAACCCTCCAGCAGGGAGGGGAAGCCCCCAGGCACGCTTCCCCCATCCCAACTCCACCCCCCCCCCGGCCCTTTTTCAGCAGGGCTAGGCGGGACCTGTTGTGACCTCCCTGGCACCGTGGCTTAACTCGTTAAAGCGCCTTTCTAATTAATAGGAGACCCTGGCTTCGAATCCCAGCGGTGCCTGGGATGTTCCCGGCCTCTCCCGCAGCTATATTTTGGGGTAGCCGCCTTTGACCCCTGGCCGGCTCTC
This sequence comes from Serinus canaria, assembly GCF_022539315.1. Lineage (NCBI taxonomy): Eukaryota > Metazoa > Chordata > Aves > Passeriformes > Fringillidae > Serinus > Serinus canaria. Next base: position 20,497,542 of record NC_066313.1, read on the forward strand.
TTCCCGCTCAACCCGTGCCCGCAGCAGCCCAGCGCGGCTCGAGTTGCTCGTGTCTGCCCTCTAGCGGGATAAATTGGGCAGGGCGCCGATCGTTTTCATCACTTTTACCGCAGAGACGGAGGGGTACCCCTGTACCCAGGTGCCCGCACCTAGCGAAGACGGGGATGTCGGTTAGTGTCACTTCCTATAGGAAATCGGGCTGTGCTCTCCTGCGGGGACCGGCCGTGAGAGGTCAGCCCTGGGAAACGCCTTTCTTTTCAGCCCCTCTTCCTCACGTCTGGCTGGACACTGCCCTCCGTAAGCATCAGGCCTGACTAATCAAATTGGAACCCCAGCAGCGGCAGCTTTTACCCGGCTCTGCAGGCGATCACCGGCAGGGTTCGGGTGCCTCCAAAAGGGCAAGCTTCTCTCCCCGTTCTGCTGATCGGCCCACGGAGCACAGAGAAAGGCCGCACCAGCAGCCTTATCGTGCTCCCTACGGGAGATCGAACCCGCGGTGCTGGCGTTAGTAGCACCAAGTTGCAACCAGCTGAACTAACCGGCCCATTCGTAAAACATCCTATCAGCATTCTACATGTCAGACTGCAGCCAGGGTGGTACTAATCACGACTAGCACGGCAGCCACTGCGCCGATCCGGGACAGCACCGCCTGCACAGAACGGAGGCGCAAATGCGTGGGTACTACGCATGTCCCTGGCGCACTTGCCTCCTCCGCTCGCCTACCCGTGGCTGCGCAGGATTAGTGCCACGTCAGCACCCACCCGCGTTTGGCGGGACCACGCATCAAAACAGCTCCTCACAAGCTGAAAAAGGTATGTCAGGAGTGGGATTCGAACCCACGCCTCCAGAGGAGACTGCGACCTGAACGCAGCGCCTTAGACCGCTCGGCCATCCTGACAACTGAGACCCTCTTTGGCCGAATTTGGTTCAGCCATATCATAGTTCCCCTGGCTACACCTGGAACAATTGTGTATCGTTTACAGCACCTGAACAGACAAGGCAGCGGGAGAGAGCGATGCCAGGGTAGGAGAGCACCCAGCCTGCCCCTTGCAGCCTCCAGGCATTGTATAAGCGCCCCGGACAGACCACCCTGAAACACCGCTCAGCACCAGGAAGCACTGTTCTGTCACCCGCTAAGTGACCACGGGTGAAGGGTGCTCTCACCCCTCCACAAGAGACCAAGGATTTTTGGGTTACAAAGACCTACTTACATTAGAGATATAGTTTTGCTCAGATCTGTAGATAACTGTGCAAACTGAAGTCACTTATTTATTAGTACTTTAAAGTAATTGACTTTGAATACCAAAACCATACATTCACATCACTTTGCTGCAGTTCATGAGATGGCAGCTAAAGGAATGTGGTAGACCTTGAACTTCAGAATGCCCTCAAAACTAAGTCACAAAAAAATCCCCTCAACAATTAGAAACTCGGGTTCTGTTTCATAGAAACATAAAAGAAATCTAAGTCCCTGCTTCAGTAAATATTTTGAGCAGGGTAGAAAAAGTCCTCGTCAAGAGCAAAGGAGAAAGTGAAGTATTTGTGGTGGTGGAACAGCAGCCAGAGGCCTTACACACTGAACCCTGACTTGAGCCAACAGAAGCCATGAGAAAGCTGACAGCTCTGTGAGAACAGAGTCCTGCAGCAGTTGAAAACAACCAGCTTTCCTGCTTTTTTTTCCCTGAGAAAAAACTCTAGGATTGTGAAAAACACTAGCCACCTGTATGAACTGTTTTTGCAACCCTTAGGTAGAAAAATGATACTATGTCACAAACAACTCTTTCTGCATGTACACACACCAGGGCACTGAGTGACCAATCAATACAGGGTAACAACTTGTTGCAGCCCAATCAGGGATAGACACAGGGTGTTCTTTAAAACTCCGTATAAAGAAACACCGCGGGGGGGGGGGGGGTGTCCGGGGGGCAGAGAACAACACCTTCTTTTGCCCCAGGAAAAGTGTATCCTGTGTCTTTCTTTAACAAGCTCTATAGCAATAGTATTCTTCTAAGTCCTTCCTTAATTTTGTTACTCAAAATTCTAAAATGTATATAGTCGCACGGAATCATGCTCAATTTTTTTCCTCTTTCTTCATGCCCACACAACCTCATCACACAACCTCTGAACTTCCCTACCTCATGTTTGTCTCCTTGTTCTTGTTTCACTTACACCTGTGCATCTCCTGTCCTGAAAAGAAGTGTTCTAAGTAGAAGGCATTCAGAGAAAACCAAGAACCATTTTGTTTCAAAACAATACCTTAAAACTTTATTAACCTTTATATAAATGATCAGTATTGAAACTAGCTATTGAAGTAGATAACTTTCCAGAACAGTTACAAACATGTAGTTGTTGTTCAAAATAAACAACCACTTCAGAACAGAAGCCTTATGATGAAATCTGCAGTTACTCACAGGTATAAATTACTTTCTGTTGGGTACTGCAAATGATAATTAGACACCAAAGAGAATTTTGAGGTCAGCCAGAGTGAGCTTAGTGAAGGTCTCTCCTGTGCCTGACAGAACCTGCTGGGCAAGACCTTTCTTCCTCTTCTGGAGTTGCAGGATCTTTTCTTCTACCGTTCCTTCACAGACAAACCTAAAAAAAAAAAATTAAAAAAGGACAAAACAAATCCACGCCATCTCAAGTGCTACGAAAAAATGTCAGTATTATATAAACACTTCCTCAGTACATTTCAAAAGATTCATATTACTTAGAAATTAATAATTAGCCAATTATGTGACTGACAAAATACTTTTCCCTCCTATTTTGTCTCAAATCAAGACTACCTCTGAACAGAAAACAGCTATCCTCATATCCAACCACAATAGCATTTCAAATATAAGTCTGATGCGTTTCAGGTCTCAACTTTGGTCATCTGAAGTAACAGCAATTCTGTGACAAAATCCTGTAATTATTGCATGATAACTGATGGCACCTATTATTCAAAAAATATTGTACCCAAAAGAACATTTTTGATTCCAGTCTTTGAATGTACTGTGCATTTACAATAACTAATTTAATCTTTCAGTACTTAGTTACAGATGCTTTTTCTAAAAGTCAACTTTGCCACTTATTAGAAATAAGTGGCAAAGTTATTAGAAATGCTTTATGTGTTTTTTATTAGTGATACTAGAAAGGTTCAGGCTTAGGGATCACAGTGAAAAAATCTCCACTCAATTAAGAGAAATGTTTCAAACTGTTCTCAGGAATGAACACAGTCCCAATAATCCACAGGCTGAAAAACAAGAACCCCTGCTAGGTGTCAGGACAGCAACATGAGTGCCACCCAGAACATATGAAAACATTTTTATCTCACTGCCCAAATCTTAATGCTACCGTCAGACCCTGTGTCTATCTCTAAGCAGAGAAAACAAGGTCACATCTCACTGACTAAAGCCAGACAGTACATAAGCAGCAGCTCCTCCTTCTGCTAAGTAAAATGCTGACCTGTGTATCACAACATCCTTCTTCTGCCCCACACGGTAAATGCGGTCACATGCCTGGTCCTCCAGAGCAGGATTCCTACAAGGTAATTAAAAAAGTTGCCTCATTTTCCTGCCTCCAAGGAATTCTGTTTTCTTCCTCTGTAGAACTAAAACTGCTCTTAGCCTACCTTAGGTTTACCAGCTTGATGGCCAGCCTTCACCCTGACTGTATTTCCCTTTGGCCTGGGAAAGCCAACTGCATGACTGAGACTACTGGTCCATGTAGACCCAAGCCTGGCCAACAGTTGCTACTCAGAGAAAGCTGAGTAGGTGGTGAGGAAAGAGAGTGAAGCAAAAAGGCAAACCCCAGTGAAAAAGGCCATCACTCAGGAATATTTACATAAGAAGTGGGTCCATCTGATAAAGTAACAGGGAATACCTGTTGGTATTCCCTCCATATTGTAGAAGCATCTCCTTAATGCTACTACTCAGCAGTTGGTTTTGTATGAGGCACATTAGTTTGCTTTTGAAGTTCTCATGAGCAACATTTAGTTTAAAAAACCTGCAACTGTGACTTTGATGAGACAACACAAATATCAGGAGCTTGCACACACTCTTCTCATGTAAAACCCAAAGGTACCCTAGCTGTGCCCAGTTACTGACTACGCTCAACACCACTGATTTGTTTCAAGCCAAACTGCCTGTAGGCATTACTGCAAAGCCAAACTGCCTGTAGGCATTACTGCAGCATTTCTATTACTGCAAGAAATTACGCGAGGGACTGCCAAGTCCCTGGTAGCATTTTGTGACACAAAGCTGCATACATGGATTGCTGTTATATTCCTCTATTTTTTCTTGCCCCTACAGTACTGTATTTCAGGGCAGTGAGCACTGGATTGACAAATCAGTATCTCAAATGAAGGCCACAGTAAAAACACTTTTCCCCAACTAACCACTAACCCCAACTATAAGCTAAACACCTTCCACCTAACTCAGTTGCATCGAACATTACATCCAGTTACAAAGCAAGCAGCATGCCCTCCATATTCTCTCACAGATGGAAGCTGTATTTCTCTTTACCAGTGCATATCAAGGAGAAAGAGATGGTTTCCTCCAGTCAAGTTCAGGCCAACGCCTCCAGCCAGCAACGAGACCAACATTACCTTCAAAGGCCAAAAGAGAATTTACAGTCACAGAGTCAGACATCACAACTGCTCATAGCAGAGCGAGGGACTGCTTCCCTGCTCTGTATGCGTACCTGAGGCCCTTTGGGATTGTTATTGAACTCTTCCACCACATCCATCCTCTGTTTGGGATTGACAGAGCCATCCACTGTGGCATACTTCAGTCCCAGGCGCTGCAGGTGCACAGCTACAACTTTGAGCATGCTCGTCCACTGAGAGACAACCACGCTGGAGAGAGAACAGGGAGTTCACAACCAGCACCCTGTACTGGAACAGCCTGGTCATTGCAGTGTCTCACCCAAGGGGACACAACAATTCAGGCACCCTTCCCCACTGCAAACTGGAGCCAAGCCCCTTCCCAATTCAGAAATAGAGGTGTAGTGGTAGAACTTACTGTGGAAGACTAATACCCAATAAACTTCATATAAATTAAGTCTATAACTTTCACCTCTATTTTTGGATTTTACATTTTCACTTCCCAACCACAAACCTGAGTCACAACACAGCTTTTTCTGAAAATCACAAAAATCAATACAAACACCAGATTTAGATTCACTATACCCTCTCACTCTCCAGTTTCTTGGACTAAACAGTTTGAGACAGTAATTTGCTTAATAGTTTCTTGAAAGGGAACAAAAGCAATGTTGGTGCTCCCATTCTTATGAAGGGAAAAGATGGGAAAAAAGCTTTCTATAGGTCCTCTGATCAATGCATTCCTTGATCTCTAACAGGTTCAGTTTTAATCTCTACTTTAGTCCTCCACTTCTTTTGGGTTGTAGGGTGGGCAAATACTTCTCATCACAATAAAATTATTCCCAGTCCTATTTCTGGAGAATAGTCTTCCTGGGCCTCAAGGCCTGAAACTTCTCACATATTCCCTTATGTTTACACTTATCTGTATCCAAAAATCCCCTCTTTTGTCTTAGACTTTTTCTTCCCTCAAGATTTATGTTCAACTACTGCAGTACTATCACCATTTTATCATACCATGAGTTTTGTATTCAATTATTTTAAGCTATTTCTGCTGTTGTCAAGAAACAGCGTGCTTCTCTCAATCACTCTGACTAAAGAAAAGGACATGGTTGCTAACCTTTTATGAGGCTCTGGGTGACTCTGAATAGTTTTCAATTCGGCCAAAAGTTGAGCTATCTGTAGGAAAAAAAATCCAAAACATTAGTCTGCTTGCTCTCATAATCCAGCTCATGCTTGGATATTCTTTATTAAATGTAGAAAGTGATCAAAATAGCTTTTCAACTGAAATTTCCTCCATGTTTAGAGTTTGAAGAGATTTTAATAGTCATTGGTAAGACCACTCCCCCGTCAGAAAACAGGGCCAGGAAATCGAATCATACAAGCCTGTCTCACAGATTCAACCTTCCCATGGGAAGTTATTGCAACCTCTCCTCTTGCTGCCACCCCCTTTTTCTTGCTCATCACAAGCACCATGATCTCATATAAAAGCTCTTCTGAGCTTCTGGGAATCCAGTGCTTAAGATTTTCATTTACAGTTTTTCAGCAGTCACATCCTCACAGCTTTATGAAAAATACCCCTCAATGTGTGAGAAGTTGGAGCCTTCCCTGAAGGGGCTCAGCAGGCTATCAACCTACTCATCTGATTCCATCTCAATTGGCAACTTAGCCGGATCTGCAATTACCATTTAAGAGGCAAAGTGCTGAAATCCAAGCTTTTCAAGGAAGGTAAGAATGCCACAACCAGAATACCTTGGTGCTCTCCCTGGTGATGTCAAAGATATCTCTTTGAAAAGCTGTGCCATTGAGGTAGACTGTAGACTTGGAATCAGGAGTCCAGAGCTCAGACAGTGTCAAAGCACCAAGCTGTTCCTCAATGGAGAGTACAAGGCCTTCACTGTTCAAGTTAACTTGATCCAGAGCCTGTGGCAAGAAAGCGAAATAATAAGGGATCACAGTCAAGCCTGAGATCAAATTCAGTACTGATCCAGTCAGCACAGTATCTGCTGAGGACGCTGGGTTTGAAGGATGCTATGCAATATGAAGACAGAACAATTAAGAAACACTACTGGATCAAACAGTTCCTTTGGACCTTTATTCTGCCCCAAAAGCGGCAGTGTATGGAAAGCCTGTGAACTTAGCCATTTCCTGTGGTCCTGTGTCTTCAGACTCCCTCCGCACCTCAGCACTTAACAACAGCAGGATTACAGATGTTAGCACATAAATTCCTGCCTGTTCCCCTAATAGCTGAACTTTCTCTACAGCTGATATTATATAAATATAGTTCAGAGCCAAGAACTACCCCAAGATTAGTCTGCTTCATGCAAGGCAACCTCAAAGCACTGACAGAGGTCTCCCACACAAAAGAAGCCCTTGAAACAGGCTACACTTGTTCACTTTTAAAGACTAGGTTAAGATTAAGACTTTACTATTAAAATTCTGGTTCCCTTTTTGTCTGAATAAATGTATTTCCAAAGACACAGCTGCCCATATAAGTCATACTGGGGAACTCTTCAGTAGAAGGGAAGCCCATCTGCCCATCTGAAACATCTTGGGCTTCAAAACACAGAGTCCTAAAATTGACTCTGTTCATACTCTCATAGCTAAGAGAAACAAAGGTGTTACCAAATCTGTTAACTCACATAAACACTTAAAAAAACCCCACTAAACCCCCTGCTACAATGCAATTACCACTTTCAATAAGGAGAGATGGCAGCAGCACTGACGGAGTCTCAAGAGCATGGACAAGACATGGACAGTACTTGAGACCTGGGAGGCACTTTGTGAGCCTGCTAGAAATTCCTTTTGACTGACTCCAAACTCTTGTGCAACTGCCAAAGAAGGAAGACAAAACATCAAGAGCTTGTGGAAGCATTTCTGAGCACTGCCCATCCACCTCCAGGAAAAGGTTCACAAAGATGAGTCAAGAATGAACAGGCAAGCAAATACCTATTTAACATAGCAACTCATCAACCCCCAATTTAAGTAAAAAAGGGAAAAAAGACAACAACACAAGTCAGAGCATGATATACCATACAGAAATGCTGACATATGTTATCTGAGCAACTAGACCTTTATTTCAAAGGAAATTTTAGGCCCAGAAGGGTTAAGAGATTTTCCCAGAGCCACAACGAGAACACACTTAGTATTCTAAGGTATAAGTCTTTGCAACATGAGGGGAGCATTTTCTGAAGAATTTCTAAGTCCTGACCCCAGGTCTGCTCCCCCTTCTGAGCTGTGCACTTAAAAGCCACTTCTGAAAATGTTTTCAGGGGAGGGCATGCCCAAACCTTTCTCAAAGGGGTTACCACCATCATACTCTCTGTCTTCATTTTTCTGTTCTTGTCTCTTTAGGTATGACTGTAGTGTTGACCTGTTAAAAAAAAAAAAAAAAAAAAAAAAAAGACACTGGGATTCACAGCAAGAAAAAAGGCAAGAGGGACCCAAGCTTAGCAAGCTGATGATGCATTAAGGTAAGGAAGGTTTCATTAATCATTCAGTCACAAAAATGATCACAAAAAAACCCCAAGTCTTGTTTAACCTGAGTATGATCAAAACCAAAGACGCATTTCGGAAATCACAAGAGAAAGTAAGTCTGCTTTTTGAGTATGAGAACACTCTTAAATGTATAGTTAAAAGGAAGGAAAAATCTTTACAGTGAGACTGCTGAAAGAGCCTAGGAGAACACAAAGTGATGCTGGCTTGCATTACAGCTATCTGAAAAGACCAGCATAATTTCTAACTGTACAAGAATCACAGAGCAAATATAATTCTCTCATTTACAGGTGCTCACACATCATCATTTAAGAACTACTGTAATGGTGTTTGCAGGGGTCCCAGGATGAGGGAAGAGATGAGAATCTTGACTCCATGTTTCAGAAGGCTTATTTATTCTTTTATGATACACAGTATATTAAAAGAAAATTATATACTAAGACTATACTAAAGAATAGAAGAAAGGATTTCATCAGAAGGCTTGAAAGGAAAGGAATGGAATGATAATAAAATCTTGTGACTGACCAGTGAGTCCAAGACAGCTGGACTGTGATTGGCCATTAATTAAAAACAACCACATGAGACCAATCAAAGATGAACCTGTTGCATTCCACAGCAGCAGATAATTATTGCTTACATTTAGTTTCTGAGGCCTCTCAGCTTCTCAGGAGAAAAATCCTAGCAAAAGGATTTTTCATAAAATATGTCCGTGACACATTACATGTTGCAATTCCAAGTCTTTGGAGTCTTGAAGTCCGTAAGATTAAATGTAAGGCCAGAATACAAAGCTCATATAAGGCGTGAATATATGGGAGAAAAGAAATTAATCAGTTTTGCCCGCTACCTGAACAAGCAGTGTATTTTCAAACACACTAGACAGACAAATCAGAAGGGGAAAAAATTAATAGGAATTTATCCAAAAGCTCTCCTCAACTGAAGTGAATTTCTCCTCTGATTTCCATATCAATAAGAAATAAACCCACAAAATACCATATCTCTACCCACATTCATACCTGGATCTTGCGAAGAGCACATTGTATACAGATTGCTCCTCTGCTGTAAGTTTTAACTGATGCAACTGCGTCCTACGCTGGGGCAGAGATACCTGAAGTGAAAATTCACAGGATCAGATGTATGTAGTGCAAAAGTCTTAGAGAGCATCACAAACAGCAGCAATCCAAGATTTAACACAACACTCTAAGTCTCAGAAGATGTTTGTTCAGTAAAGCCATACGTATTAACGCAGTTATGACAAAACAGATGCTCACAGAACTCCAAGGAGCCTGGTTAACACCCACAATAAAATCTTTATTCCAGCTCATCCAATAACAAGTTCATACTATGTATGAACTGCTCAACAACTACCACAAAGGGATAAATTTTTGTGTTGTTGAAGTACCTTATTTCCCCATTCAAAATCAGATAGTACACCAAAACGATACCTTTTAAAGGCTTAAGACACACCTATGACTAATATTCCATTCAACAGACTGTTTGTAAAAAGCAATGCAGAAAGCCAGTGCTCCAGCACACACCAGGTCCATTTGACATGCAGCAGCTTGGGTTCTCAGAGCTAGGCTAGTCCAGTGATCTAGACTAACTTTCCACTAAGTGGCCATCCATATGCAATTACTTGGCATATTTTTGTCTGATATAAATAATATGTGATTTATTTGTCTGATATAAATAATACGTGATTTATAACTGAAAGGTTTCATTATTTTCTTTAATTCTGCTTTTGGGGTAAGCAACCAAATCATTCCACAGACATTTGCTTCTCTTGCTCAAGAGGCTGCAGCAGATAGGAAACCCCACCCATCAACAAATTTACTCATGTAAATAACTAACTGCTGCAAGGAAAACAATGGAATGATGATATAATTTTGGAGGGTAAAGTTCTTACCAGGGGCTTGCCAACTGAATCCAGCTGGTCCTTAGTTCTCTGCAGTAAGAGGCTCCTGGTTAAGAGACTTAGCCTCTCCCCTCCCTTCCTTGTGTTGTTATCTACTTGGTACTTCCAAACTTTGTATTCATCAAAAGGAGAGCAACGTAGAAACCTGTGACAGGAAGGAAAGAGACTTCATACCAAAGGAAGAAGAGTTCTTCACTTACTCTGGAGTGACCAGAACCAAATTTCTTGCTATTTCTTGCTACCAAAACAAACCATTTCCAAATGCCATAACTTCCAAATGAATCAAGGAGCAGTAATTCATTTCCAGTGTAATGGTGGTGATAACTTGTTTGCTTAGATGTCCTACCATCACTAATACTGTAAGTACCTGTTTCTGAGTCTGTACCCATCACTTCCTCTTAGCCCATTATGTTTCAAGCATCACCTGTAAACAAAGGACATCCAGAATGCAGAGGCACTTGCCAAAAAGCATATTCATCTGTTATTTCAAAATAGCAAGCTTCTTACTTGACAGTTAATTTCTATTATCCAAAATTATTTTCAAATGCATGTTTTCTCAGGTTCTACAACACCATTTGTAACCTTTCCCCCCTCAGCAATGAGGAGCACCTGTTTATCATTGTTCAGAGAATCCAAAGTTTTCACCCTTTCCTTCAATGCCCTTGTAGCACAAAATTCCAAGGTCCTCCCAGGATGCCCAGTAACAACAGGGATTAACTCAAAACACCTCTGTTCATTAAAATTGGTTTTGTGCATACTCTTCCTGAAGACAAAGGAGATCCAAGGTAATTTCCCCTTTGTTCTCCATGGAGGTAGAAAAGCTACACTCAACAGCAGACACATGGTCAGCCTTTTGCAATGCCTCAACCACAGCCTTTGCAGTCCATTAACATAATGGATTGCAAATAATATACTCCTACTACCTAATGGTGCTAACCATTAATATAACTAATCCTACTACTCCACATATATTAGAGACATCTTAATCTTAGAAACAACTTCAGCACTTCATCAGAGAAGAATTACTAAGACTGGATCCCTGTCCATGTGGTCACATGCAGCCAGCTCACCTCAGGAGAGAGTACATGTCCAGCAAGTTGTTCTGTATTGGTGTCCCAGTGACAGCCCATCTGGCACTGGCTCTCAATTTGCACACAGCTATAGAGGTTTGAACCCGTGGGTTTTTAATAGTGTGAGCTTCATCCAATATAATTCGAGCCCAAGCTACCCTGAGCAAAGGGGAACAGGGACATGATCCACTCTGAAAGAAAAAGCAGACTATAATCTGAATCAAAACCCAGGTTCTCTAAGGAGGCACAAGCAAACACATTTTTCCAGCACAAAATATTTTTGTGATGTTAGTCAGTAGCAGTTTCTGCTCTTACTGTCCTGTAAGAAATGGTCTCCCAACATCATCTCTTTAAAGCTTCCATGTTTAAAGTTTATAAGCCAAAAACTAACTCATTTGCCTGATCTCAATAACAATTTCTAGTATTTTGTTTGTTTTCTTGCTTTTAACATTTTACCTTATAATGTTGTTGCTTCAAGAGGTGTTTCATATCAGTAAAATTTTGCTATGCTGAGATGAAGGACCACATATAATTATTTTGATCTTTCAAAATTTTTTAGATGCCACCTAGAAATTTCAGAAAATTACAAGTCCTGTTTTCTTCAAGAGCTACATCTAGAGCTGGGCAGAGATGAAGGAGACAGCAAGGGACTTCCTCTACACTGTGGTGTCATTTCAGTCAGCACTCAGTAATCACATCATTATATTCACAGCCGAGCCAGCACACTGCTGTTTCTTCAAGGCAGCATGGAAGCTGCCTCAGTCTAAATTCAGACTGATCCAGAGCCTGAGGTTTCTGGTAGTTTGGGGTGGCATTAGTGCTTCAAGTAACAAAGAACATCAAACAGAAGAGTCTACTACTCCTTCACCTCAAAAGGAGAATGAGATTCATCATTGCATTCTTGAAATTACTTCTTAAGACATTTCAACTGTCTGTATTCAATGTAGCATATTCTATAATTCTACAGAACATATATATTGTGAATATATCTGTTCTTGCTCCACTTTACAGTACCTCCTCTCATCACTTTGCTTTTACAAAAAAAATCAACTGGGATTTATGAAAAAAAAATAGATCAAGTTGCTGCTCACTGTAGCACATATAAGGTGCTATTTGAAACAACGGTTTGTAACACCTCAGAACAAAACTTTAAGGCAATTCCCTATGGACACTATGGCTTCTCACCCCCACATCATGGTCCTGAGCAGGGACTTCCCCCTCCTCTTTGGTTGCGGGAACCTCCTTGGAGAGAAGGCTGTAGGTTGTGACAACAACATCATATCCAGAAAGCCTGAATGAAAAGTAGTAATCAGGAACAAGAACCAATAAGCAATTTTTTTTTGCAAGAGAGACTAAATGCATGCTGAAGAATGCATTTAAGAACAACACAGTGCTACAGGAGCTGAAACTCTGAGTTTTACAGGAAACTGAGCTTCATTGCAGTTAAACAGGAAAAACGCATTGTCCCCATTTTAAGGATACTGGAAGTAGACACATCAAGCTCAAGATGACAGTAAAAGCCCATTGACCAGAATGCACACCACATGGCATGAGCTGTACTTAGAACCTGGCACCCAGGAATACTGCTCAGCCTGGCCTGAAGAGGTCTAGAGAATACACTGAATTATACATACTGCTGATAAAAAATACAACTACCAAGTACAAGCACGAAAGAAACTGCCACTGACAATTTTTGCAAGCAAGAGATATTTTGGAGAATATACACCCTTTTTTTTTTGCTATCAGAAGAAACAACAGCCTCCATCAGAACCACTGAGCGTGGTTCAGTAGCACAGGCCACAAACGTTTTACTAAATACACCTTGACAGCACACATCAGCCTGACTTACTGGACCTTCCACATTTCAATACTTCACATTCTCCCATCATTCTACATCCACTTTGATTTCAATTTTGATAAACACAGTCTCTTGCTACATAGTATTTTGCTTTTCTTGGTCATATTTATGGTTTAGCACTTACAGCTCTGCATGCTTATCTCGATTTGCCCCATGGTACAGACAGACCCTCAGTTTGCCAAAGACTACGTATCTCTCAATCTCTTTCTTCCAGTGATGGATCAAGGACGCAGGACAAATAACTAAAGTGCCATGGGAAGGGATAACAGTGAAGTCTAAAAGAAAATATTGCAGACAGGTTTCAACGTCTTCACATTAGACTAGAACAAAGACAGAATCTTTGGAAATTTGTAATTGAGAAGAGTGTCCAACCAATTCCATGAGGATACAGACAGTACAAACCATCTGTATTCGCATGGAAACAATCCTCAGAAGCAAGACTCTTTAAAAAAGCACTAACATCACCAGTATCTGTGGACAAAATAAGTGATCTTTGGGGGAGAGTTGGAAAGAAAAAAGATCAGTTCAAGAAAGGTGAGTAGTAACTATTTGATGTCCCTAAGAAAACTACGTATATGTTTAAAAAACTGTGAAATCTTTTGCAAACCCAGCATATCACTCTCTACAACCTCCTGAAAGGTAGTTGTAGTCAGGTGGGGGTTGGTCTCTTTCTCCAAGCAGCAACTGACAAAACAAGAGGTCACAGTCACAAGCTGCATCAAGGGAAATACAGGTCAGATATTAGGAAAAAGGTTTCAATGTAAAGAATGATAAAGAATTGGAATGGTCTGTCCGGGGAGGTGGTGGAGTCACCATCCCTGGATGTGTTTAAAAAAAGACTGGATGTGGCACTTGGTGCCATGATTTAGTTGAGCTGTCAGGGTGTCAGAGAATGGGTTGGACTCGATAATCTTGAAAGTCTCTTCCAACCTTGTGATTCTGTGATATGCTGGCTTTAACTATTTCAGGAAAACAGTAAAAAAAAATCTTCAAACAATATAAAGTAATGAGTTGGAAAATCCCACACATCCAACGGGAGACAAAAATGACCCTGATCAGAGAAGGGCCATGCAAGAAGGCACAGTAATATATAGCCAAACGAAAGTTTCCTGCAGAAGGAAAGTGAGCACAGATACAGTGTGTTGCTCTACAACCCCTTAACCTGTAATACTTTAGGCATTTCAGATGGCACTTCATCATAATGTATGTGCTGTAGGATGGAAAAAATTCTGTACCATTTTTGGATAGCCATATTTCTAATGTCTCCTTTCTTTTCTTTGTCTTCAGCTGCTTCTGGGCCAGAATGAGAGCAATCATGGTTACAGTCTTCCCCAAGCCCATGTCATCCGCTGCAAAAAGATGCACACAAGTTATCACCTGCAGAAACGAGCCCACTTGGATCTACACTGAGTGAAATACTACATCAGAAAGTGTCCTGGGGAACCCAGAAAATCAAAAATACACAGATGATAATGTCAGGGTACGATTTAGTAATTGGTTAATACCTGTACTTGGTAATAGGGCACAGAAAACAAGCCCTTTTGACATCTCTACAAAATAACCAGTTATTGGCCTCCAAATAAGTTCCATGCAAAACTTTGCTGGCATAGATCTGCCCCGCAAAATCCACTTTGCCATTTTTCTGCTCACCCAGAATTCCTCCACATGGCCTCTGACTCTCTCTCCAGAGGAGCCATGCAAGTGCCTGTCTCTGGTGCTGCAGCAGTGGGACCTGAGGGGGTGAGTGAGACAGAGGATTTGAAGGAAACGCCTGGCAAAATTTAAATACTTCTGCTTCCTGTACCAATTGTCATGTTCACTGTTTTACTACAATCCGCAATTGCCATGTTCACTGTTTTACTACAATCCCACAAAAAGGAATTTACCTACCTGATCTTTTTCCATACAGGCTGGGATACCTGGGATAAGCAACTTTTGCAGACAGGAGGTAAGCAGTACCATAGATGAGTCTTTGTACTGTTTCCTGCACTAACCAGCCTAATGCCGCAGAGTGCTCTCAGAGAGCAGATAATGATGGCTTGTTCAGCTGGAAAATCCACCCCGGACTGCCTTGCTTACAACAGCTACCACTGTCAAAGAAAGGGATTGAGAACACTTCCCCTTTTCTCACCGAGTCTAAGACCCACTACAAACTCTTAAAACAGGACATTCAGTGGCCTTCCCCACCACTGAAAAGGTACCAAGACAATGTGACAAATGACAAAACATATATGTACCTACACACCATCCTGTAGAGGAGCATGCATTTGTTCCAATACCTTGTATATAACCTCAAATAGATCAGAACTACTCTGGAGTCCATCACATTCCATGAACATAATCACCTCCAAACCTTTTTTGAAAGATTATTTCTTATAGCTCACCAGCAAGAACGAAAAATTAGGTTCTCAGCTGGTTCCTCATATCTCTGTTCTGCCAGTCACATACAAACAACATGGATGGAACATAATTATAGAGTATCTCCATCCAGCAGGATGCAAAGTATGTCAAAGTGGGAAGGAAGGAATGCTCTAGGGTACTACTCAGAAGTTGATGCATTCATCCACTGATCCAGAGCCTGGACAGCTTCCATCCTTGCCAACCCACCTTGAGGCCAGAGGGATCTTCAGCTGCTGTCTCCTCTGTTGGACAGGATTCTAGAGATTTGTGAAGATGATTAATAGCCTCAAATGTGGCACTGTGTACAGCCCTGATTCGGTCTTCTGTCATTTTTCCCCCATACAGATTCTGCACACCAACATTCACTGCAAAGATACAGTACCAGAGATGTGTTTACAAGCTAACTTTCCCAAACAGATCTTTCACCCCAGAGATTGACTTCAGCGGCTACAGATGTCAGAGGGACAGTATGCAGCAACTAAACAGGCTTACTCTCACATGTATTCACAAGTTGCAGGATTATTTCAGAAATAGTACTTAACAGGGTTCTCTATAATAGCAAACTCCTCCTGTACTTCCAAAACTTTGGCCACTGGAACCCAAAGTAGCAGCAGCTGAGAGGTGACTCTGTGAGCCTGCAGAGGCCTTTGCTGTAGGATCCTGAAGCAGGAGAGGTGCTATCAACCTTGTATTACGTGGCCTGCCAACTGGGTTAGATAAAGACTCTTCACAGCAGCTGCTTCTTGTGCTATCCTGCCCTTAAGGAGAAAGGAATCACAGGCGGAAAAGGTTGAACAGTGAATCTCAGAGCCTTGCTCCATAGCCCAGAGAAGAGCCTTCATTTTGCCCAACAGTCTGCTTGCAAAATACTGTGAAGTGGTGACACCAGTTTAATAGATTACCACATCACCTGAGCCACTGCAACTACAAACATGTGCTCTTGTGCTGCTGTGACAGGCAATGTGTCCAGCTGCAGCCTCAGTATGTGCTTTACAGCAACACCATGAACTGTGCAGCTGTGATCAGAGTAGTGCAGACAAGGTGAGTTTTGAACCCTCTTCCTAGAGGATTTATTAATATTGAAGCCATCTCTTTTGTCAATATTTTGGACACAAAAACTATTAAAACATCCAAGAAGAAATGGGCCAAGAGAGCTCATGAGCTTTTCTCTCTCAGGAATGGCACACTGGCAGCTGCTCATTTTGAATCTGGTAACTAGAATATTCAGCGACGACATGCATGAACAGCACAGTTGTATAATGCAATAGAGGGAGTGAACACTTCATTGAGATAGAGTACCTGCCTCAGTCATGTAGCCAAAGCAGGAAACCTAGATCCTAAGAGTGGAAGGAAATTCCCTTGGGAAGCTGCTACATTACAGAGGAAACATTTGAGTTGCTCCATCCATCTGCTCCCAGACACGTACTTTGCAATTAACAATTTTCCTCTTCAGTAAATCTCAACAGACAAATGTTTTATAGACCACAGGCCATATATAAGTATGTGCTATGTTTCCTCCATATTAACAACTATTTTAAGACAAACTGTTTTGTAAACTTCTGGAGGGAAAAAAAAAAGGTAAAAAAAAAAAATACTAGCCCTACCATTTTCACTAGTATCTGCTGTTGAAATGTTAAGAGCACTGAGTGCAGCTTCCAAATCCCGCACTTGCTTTAATAAGCGCTCCCCTTTATCTGGCAGCATCTGAACGTTCACTGTAGCCAATGTACTCTGCAAAAAAGAAAGAAACCAAAACTTCAGTATGGTCACCAAGCTCTCCGCCAACACAGAACAATCAGGTCAGAAGTCTAAAAAGAACTAATCCTTTCCCATTTTAATTTCCATTTTGATACTGTTCTGTAGTCTCCAAAGGCTTTCAAGTGCTATTCAGTGCAATTAAACAATCTTTCAGCAGAAAATAAACTAACCACTAGTGTTCTTTAGAAAACTAAGCATTAGTGTTTCATTAAAAAATATGGAAGGACACAGGATTCTTCCTTTTTATGAAACAGGCAGTCAAGTGAGTCAGACAATCTTAACATCTCTCAAAACATCCACAACATTTAACCTACTTGCATCTTTCTCTCTATGCTTGCAAAAACACCAGTTCTGATTTCATTTCAAAGTTCTGATCTGAACTCCAGACAAACAGGGGGGTTCATAATGAAAACTGTAAAACAGTGATTGGCAATTATTGGGAAAAAAAAAAAAAAGCAAACAGGCAGGTAGTTTAATTCAACCCAGTGTAAGCTTTCATAGCTAGATCACTCCTACTGCACAAGGCCAAGAGACAGCCATGTTATTTACAAGGGTTAAACTGGCTGTGCACTATTCCATTTTATACAAATTCTTTTCAGAGTAAAAGACAAGACACAGCCTCAGGTGGGTCAAAACTAAGAATCCCCAAAGGCAGAAGATTGTACTACCTTTGAAGTAATTGGTTTGTATCTGCTTATTACAAGCAGTCTGTACATTCTGGCTGAATTGACTTCCATGCCACAGCTTCCTAAACCACATTTTGAGTTTCTGCTGTGAGGATACATATTCCAATGCCTGTCACAAGTAACAGAACTCACCTTCAAAACAGAACAATAAAACCCCCAAATAACAGGTGCAAAAATTACCTTTTTCTGTTTCAGCTGGAGTAGAAGACGGTTATGAAGCACTTTAGGGTCCTGGGGTCCTTCCATGCGATGTGATGCTGCTGCTCCTGGCAAAGGTGTCCCCTGCACACTCTTTCCTGATTTTTCTGAAGGAATCTTAACTGATTTCTCAGGTTTACTTTCACCTGATGAGGAACAAACAGATTGTTCTTCATCACTATCACTGGCAGAGGCTTTACCAGGAGACTGTGGCAGCCCTGGCCCGAGTTGTGCCTTGGGCAGCTCTGCCTCTGCCCCTCTCCTCAGGGCAGCACACTGCGATGCCAACTGTGCTCCTGCTGGGGAAGGGGCATCTTCCTTAGACACCAGTGTCATTTCACCATTCTTCTGACCATTGCAATCTTTCTCTCTTGTGTCTTTATCCCTACAACTTTTTAAGCTTTTTTCTCCAAGCTGCTCCTCTCCTGGAGGCCTGGTACTTGTACTTTGCTTTCCAAGACTTAGTGGGAAGAGTTTTGATCTTGTGCCTGGCTCCTTGTCCACAAAATCAGAAGGCTTCTTGGATTCCCTGGCATTACCACCATATTTCTCTTCCTCTGAAAGTGTATTTTTCTCTTTCCTGGTCTCAGAAAGGCAAAGTTTAGATACAGACACTGTAGTCTCCTGAAGATCCAGATCACTTTTAGTTCCTGTGGATGATTCATTTTTATTTTTGAGTTGTTCTAGAGGTACCATCTCTGTGGAAAAATCAGAGGTCAATTTCTTTTCTTTATGTGACACCAGCACACTCTCATTCTCTGCTTTAGCTCCTTTTGCTTTAATTTCCTCTCCATTTCTTTGTTTCATTTGTTTCCAGGATGATGGAGCACGATTCTCATCTAGCACTTTGAATGGATTTCTTTGGCTAATGGGATTGAAGAAAGGTACTGTTCTGGGCTGGGATTCCAAGTGTTTTGACACTTTGGTAGCTTTTGGATCCTGCAATATGTACATGGCAGTAAATGCTAACGTTAAAGCCTGTTAATAACACACAAAACCTTATCACCTCAAGCAAGACTTCATCCTCTACCAAGATCATCTTTCCTATCATTTTAACAGAATCAGGATAACATTTCATAAGAAATCCAAAACAAAAGCTGGTTTTCTACTTTTTTTGCCATTCCCATTGTGCTATTGGGACTTGATCCCAAAAAACAATCTCTAGAAAAAAGACAGCCAGGAATCAAATCCAAGCTTCTTCTAAGACTGAAGAATAGTGAGGACTTCACACAACTTAGAAGAAAGAGAAATCTCATCTAGAGGACAGCAGGCCTGATACACTTCTCGGCTGGAAAATATAAAAATTCCCACTAAATAGTTTCAGAGGTGATTATGGTATATGGAATGAAAAGCCATGCCAGAGTAAGGTGATACTATAATACAAACAAACCACCCTTACCTGCCATGGGAAACTTCCACACCATTTCTTCCCATTCAACTTACTCTTAAGACACCGGTAAAACAACCTACCAAGAATTAAAACAAGATTTCAATCCCAGGAGCCAATGAAGAAACTCTAAGCATTATTTTAAAAGTACTTTGCAACAAAAATCATGACAGACAAGTTCTATGAGTCTGTACTTTATGTTCAGACCTTCGCATGACAAAAGGCTGTGAACACTGGCAACAGGGCTTCTTACAGAAGTAGTGTTGTCTAAATAAAGATTCCTAGGGTTTGGGGTTTTTCTAAATTTTA
Source organism: Serinus canaria (assembly GCF_022539315.1). Classification (NCBI taxonomy): domain Eukaryota; kingdom Metazoa; phylum Chordata; class Aves; order Passeriformes; family Fringillidae; genus Serinus; species Serinus canaria. The sequence continues at coordinate 20,517,194 of NC_066313.1, forward strand.
GCAATAGAAGAGTAACTGCTCTGGCAAAAATACTGTCTATGTTTAAAGCCTTAGAAACATCTTATGATTTCAAGGTGCAAGGAAACAACTCTTCTTTTAGTTACACTGCACAGGCTACCTCATGTTTATAACAACTCTTTTTTAAGGTAGCAGCCAAGCAGGACTGCTGCAAGTACTTTATCAGAACTAACACTGGGGAACTTGATGCCGAGTTTGGATGAACCCAACCACAGAGCCATGCTCAATTCTGTTAAAAACAAAATCTGATGACCCACATTTATACTATTGGATGCAACTGCTAATGAAAGTGGCAAACATTTGGAAACAGGGTAAGTGAAGGCTTCCAGGCTCAAAGACTCTCTTCAATTTTAGAAGGAAACTAAAAATTCTCTGGTTCTCCAACACCATTTGTTTCAAAGTGCAATAAAGTCCTGTTTTCACTTTGAATGATTGGTAGTTCAACTCTCTCACTTGTTTATAAATAATAAAGACAGCTAGGAGCCTCCTGATCCTAAGAATAACAATCTCTATTTTTAAGAGGCAGCATCCCACAAAGTAAGTCTTCAAAAATGCCATAAAAATGAGATACTCTAAGTAATGACCCTCCTTTCCCCACAGAACATAGGTACAGCTTAGAAGGATGTTAAATCATTATAGAAAAACTACTTAATCACAGAATTCAAGTTTTTCTGACGTAAATGACTAAACGACCATTAGTCAGAATGAGTTTGAGAAGATTATTTTAAGCACTGAACATAAGATAAAGAAGGAAAAAGGAACATAGGTTTTACCCGTTTGAAGGCAGACACTCGGTTTTTTAAAAAATTTGAGGAACTTACTGGTATTCATCTCTGTCCGGCTGCTTAACCAGAACTTGCAGCTCCACCACGCACCCCTCATGGATCAAGCAGTGAGAAGCAGGAACCCTGAAGGGAGGAAAGAAGAATCGGAAGAATACAGACAAGACGAGCTGCCCAGGAAACTGCCACCGTAAAGCGATCGCTGGCGACGAAACAAAGGCTATGTAAGAAAACAAGTTTGCGACTGCTGACACAGCAGTGAACTTCCCTCAGGACAGTCAAGTGTGTCCGCTGTCCCATCGTCCCCCTCCTGCAGCCCCTGCCCTGCACCTACGGCGCTGGGAGGACGAAGCCGCAGGCAGCGGGGCCCTGCGTCCCGCACACGTAGAAGCTCTTCCCTTTGCTGGGGCCATCGCGGACACCCGTTTTCAGGAAGCAGAGGGACCCTGCGGAGCGGAGAAGAGCACAACTGGTCAGGCCGAGCCCCCCATACACCGCCCCTCATGGAGACCACCCGGGGCCCGGGGCCCCCGGGGCCCCCCCACCCCACCGTGCTCGGAGCACAGCACGGCCTCCATGGCCAGGTGGCACGGCCGCGCGCGCCCTTCAACGCGGCCAATCCCGCCGGGCCGGCGGTCCCACCAATCAGCGACGGACACGGGCGGAGCAGCCAATCGCCGCTGCGCTGTGCTGCCATCGCGCCCCCGAGGGCGGGAACAGGCGTGAGGGAATCCGCTAAGGAGGCGTGGCCACAAGGAGAAGGGGCGTGGCCCGATGCGGAGGGAGCCGTGCTCCATCCGGGACACTCCTGTTCTGGAAACGGCTCCAGCTGCCGCGCCTGATAGGATTATCCTGCCAGCTGGACATACCTTTAAAAGTAAAATACTTAAAGATGAATGTAAGTTGAAATAATAGTACAAAGACCACAGACCATCAGGAACCGGAAATAAGTTGGGTTTTTTTCTCTTCTGTATTTAAGATGGGAAATACAGTTTTACAAAACGTGTGCATTTCTCAATTTCTGCTTTTGTTAATGACAACTCAACTGAGAGAACGAGTCTGGTAATAACAGAGTTATGGAAGGGTTATAGTGTGTGTACAAAAATACGAACAATATTTACACTAAATAACAGATTAGTGACTTAGGCAGCCGAATTCAGCCACGGTGTAAACTCTTGCAAGCCCCCGATCTGCTTGAAGGCTATATTTGTCTCAGTACCTGTGTGAAAAATGTGCTTTTTACACAATACCATCTATTTTGTGTTTCCACACGTGCCTTGGATTTTTTTTCTCCTAAACACAGCGTTTTGGGCCAGCACCTACTCCTCAACACTGCACTCATACTCGTGTGTGCCCTTCTGACATTCAGCAATGGCTCTGCTCAACTTGTTTCAAGCAGGAGTATGGAATAAAAAGGATGCACAAAAAAAACCTTCCAGGCAAGTGCACAGCTTAAGGAGTGTTGAATACTACAAGGGACTGTGATTGGAATGGTAACAATAACAACAGCAATAATGACCTTGCTGCAGAGCGTTTCCTGGCAAATACTTGGATTTTTGATTCTTTCTTTCCTAATGAGTGCCCACAGGTGCAATCTCTCTAACACATTAGAAGTACAAAATGCAGGAGTTAGAACCTCCCTATTATTAATTTATTTATTCCTGCATTATGCTAAGAGCCATCTTTCTGGAGATTAAGGGTTCTTGCTCTAACAGCCTGTTCTTAAACCATGTTTGCCTGTACAGCAAACCATGTACTGAATTTTAAGCATGCAGTTATATTTTACATGGGAATGCAATGGGATTCAGGCTAGTTCAAAAAGTCAAGTTGCTTTGTCCAGAGATGGATATGAGCTTGTGCTGAAATACATCTCTGAGTCAAAAACAAAGACAAATAGGATGTCTAAATACAGTACTGGACCGAGGATGCCTCACAACACTTCGCTTCTCTGCCTCTGAGTAAGTCATACAAAGACAAAACTCAATGAGTGTACACCCCATTTTTACCCAGATGGAAACATCCCAATCATGATTTCCAAGCAATTTGCAGCAAAACCTCATACAAAGCACTTCTGGGGAAAGGGAGACGCAGACACAGAGTAAACAAATGCAAACCCTTGGTCCTTAAGTCCATTTGCTTCTGTTTTGTTCCTGTATCAGCTTTGGCCAATGGACCCAAGATTCAACTGACTAATGACATGGTCAATGAAACCAAGCCCTGCTTTCCTATGTGCTGTGTGATAATGATGTGCAGAAGAGTCAGTAGCACCCCAACCAGTAAACAAACAGTGCTATAAAATGCTAATGCAAGCACCAGAACCCAGCTGTTTCCATGTGAAAAAACACTGGAAACATCCCAACAAGGTGTCCTGGTTCTGGTGAAACACTACCAGCTGCAGTAGGCCCTGCTTAGTGGTTTCATTCTGTTTTCCCACTCCAGTGCTCGTGTCAAATGTTCCCTTCATCAATGCTCTTCAGCTTCAGTCTTTGGCTGCCATGGGGCCTGGCACCACGCCGGGTGTTCCCACTGCTTCCTGCCAGAGTCCACGAGGGGAACAGGGCTCCTGGTAAAGCATCTTCCCCAAACAGGCTGAGTTTCACATCAGCTTCTATAGCTCGGGCCAGACTGGCTGCATAACTGTCCAGAGATTTATGGACTTCAGCTTTTACATGAAGAACAGAATTCTTTGCAGCCTCTGAAAAAAAAAATAGGTAACAGTTGGTAAGCGTGGCTGTGCAAATGCTTGAAAACTAATATAGATCCTGTTGTAAAGGCATGATCATGCCCTCTGGAAAATAACTATACATTTACCAACAATAAGCTTCCAACACCATTCTAAGAACACAAAGCTTTCAGAGCTTCAGACCTGGGATAATCTGTGTCACTGCAGCTATTTTTGTAGCATCTGTACACCTCTCTACCCACCAACATGTTGACCAATACAAGAGTTCATCCTAAATGTATGTAGAAGCAGGCTCTTCAGTGAGGCTGCTGAAATAATTTAAAGCCTCAGGGATGCTGAAAAGCCTGAGACTCACCAGGGAGAATTGCTAAATTCTCAGTGGGGAATTGTGGGGAATTGTGCACTGAGACTTTCCTCCTTCACTCTTACAAGAAATTTTATGTCTGCTCGTATGTAATCACTCAGAAAGATAGTGGGAAATGTATACTAATGTGTTTGTACAAGGAAATATTAATCTCATACTGGGAAGAGGGCAAAAGGGAATTTTGCCAAGATGTTTAAAAATTCCATAGAAAGAGTTTTCTCATTATTTCAGGTTTTATTATTACTTGATTCTTAAAGGCATTCTGCTCATTTTCATCCTGTTCACAATCACATATTGTTTAGAAAATTCTGTTGTTATTATCAAGTCTTCTATTGAAATTATTGTAACTATCAGCATAAATTATTGTTCCAACATTTTACAGATGATCACTGCAATGTTCTGCTAGTCCAGAATCCACAAGCTGACTGAAAAAATTGCATGTGGTTCATCTGTTTTTACCCACACCTGCTGAAGAACACACCCAGTAAAACGAAGTAGAATTTAAGTAAGAAAAAGTAAATGAAACACAATAAAATTATATGCAGATCATTGAAGTCTGTAAATGGAAGAATTTCAAGTCTGTAAGTGACAAAGTTGAGAAGAGACAGCAAATGAGAAACACAGGGATAATGCAACCAAAATATGAGGGCAGGAAAATATATTTCCCAAGAAACATAAAACAGTCAAAACTTGTAACAGCTACTAAGATGAGTGGAATTGCAGAGAGGATACTGCTGTGCAATTTAATTTTTATATATACAGGGAATCCCAGCTTCTAACTCTTGTCCTTGCCTGCTGCTACTTGAGATCTGGAAAAAAGGCTTGATTTTGTTTTCTGTTGTACCTGCATGAATGATCATGTCAAGGCACACACTATTCAAGACAGTTCTCAAGCTCCTGTGAGGTTTCCTGAACATTCAGTATAGTTGACTCTGAGCATTTTCATACTTACCCCTATACTCACCTTTAATTTGTTCCACTTCATCTTCAAATGTCACTGAACTCCTCCTTCGAGGGGGACAGATGCAGTGCATGGCATGAGGGCCATCTGAGCAATAATCTTCAAGAAGCATTGTATCTGTTCCTGAAAAGAGCAAGAACCCACAAGTAAAACAGTAACATTGAGATACAATATGGTGACAAAACGTTCTCAGCCTGTTTTCAGCAGTTCTTTCAAAAGATGTCTAAACCCAGCTTTTGTGAGTAAATTTCAGCTCACATTAAACACTGCACAGGAAAAGAATGAGGTCAGTTTTCAATGAAAGGATTGGGAAATATTCTCATTAGAGACTGGGCATTGCAGGCCCCAGGATCATGTACTACGTGCAGCAAGCAACACGCAAGAGGGACTAAGGCTTGCTTCTGCTCTTTAGTAACTCACAGTAAAAGCATACAAAGTGAAACACTATTTCACAGTAGATCACTGTGTATCTATTCCCAGGCTATGAACTGTGCTCCCTCCTTAACCATCAGCGGCACTTCTAACAGCATTTTGATATCACTTTACTTTTGCTCATTTTTTTACTGCTGTCACAAGATGGTAACACCACATCCTCTTAACAAGGCAAGTTTACCAGGAGGCTGCTCTCCTTTATCACATACAACTTCAGAAAATCCACGACAGACAGAAAACTACCAGCACAAAACAATTACCAAAAATAAATCCCAGCTCCACAGACTTCCTTTACAGAAGTAGGAAACAAACTCCTTACGCCAAGCAACCCTTAAAAGATCACCCTCTGGTTTCTCTAGAGCAGAAATACTCTCTAAAATAACTACTGCAGTTAAGTACTGGTAGCTGAGTTAACTGCCAGAAAAATCTAGCAACAGATCTGGATAGAAAATTACCATCAGAACTCTTTTTTCCCTTTTCCAAGCTATCTTCAATCGAGAGATCTTAAGTAGTAAGAAAATCATAAGCTGAAACCATCCTAAGTGCTTATGTTTACACTGCAGGACTGTAGAGGGCTAATTACATGACGAAGGCCACGTAGCCATGCTCTGGATAGCTGAGAATTGGAAAGGTACCAGACTAAGCTAATCTGAGTCTCTGCACCTGCAAAAACGCTGTGGCCTTGAGCGTAGCTGTATTATGATAACAAGATGATGTAGCTGAGAGAGAGACGTGAGAAAAAGGAGATGTAAGTCAAAAGGAATGAAGAAGTAAGGGGGGGAACTGATACCTATAGTATAACCAATAGATTGCTTAGCTTACAGAATATGCATGAGCTTATTACTTGTTGTGCATAAATTTCTGATGCTCTAATCAATAAACGAAGCTTGCTGAACCCTCATATTGAGGGTCCCGAGCCTCCCTCACTGTGACACAGGATGAACAAGACAAGGTCTCTTACAAAACAGGAAACAGGGAAGCACATTGTTCACAGCACTTTGTTGCTCTGTTCCTTGTAGATATAGAGAAAGTCCCCAAAGAACAACAGAAACTGAAGGAGAAGGGCACAAAAGCAGTGAGTCTTGTTCCTAGGACTCATTACCAAGGGAGTGTCACCATTCCATAAGCATTTTGCAAGTAAATCTATTGAGGACAAGGGAGGAAAAAAGCAAATGCAGCATTTTTGTTGGAACAGCTAGAACAGATGCTTCATGTAATTTTTCCACTAGGAGACATCTGTGGCTGTAAATATTGACTGTCTACAAGACTGCCACCAATTGCAAACTTCTGCTCAAGTAGGGATCAAGAAACTTGCAGTTACCTGAATCCTGTGAGCAGCTGAAACCTGTGTCTCCTGTGCTGCTGCTGTTTCCCAGTGGCCTCCCACCTGCCATGAGGGCAGTAAGGTGAGGAGACAGTCCCAAATCTGCAAGAAAGTTTTGTTTTTGTTACACAGGGAATGGTTAAGGAGTTTGCAAAGGTAAAAACCTCTTCTAGTAATACCCACTCTACTGCCTTATTTATTATCCTACATAGAAAACTTACCTTGGTGAAGCAGACAGCACAGCTTCTGGACTTCCCATCTTAGAAATCCAGTCAGCAACTTTCAGGTTTGGAAAGGGAAGTCTCCTTTCTCTCTACACCATCTCCCTCCCACTCTTGCTGCAACTGTGTGTTTTTTATCAGCCAGACAGGCTGAGCACATATGCTCTCACATGGAGGGGGAAATAGGCCAGGCATCTTCTAGACAGAGAATAACCTGGTAGCCACCAGCAGCTGTGACAGGCCATTAGCATGGGAAGAAGCTCAGGAGCAAGGCTGGGGCACAGAGATGCCCTACTTCTTTCAAATCTCCAAAACAAAAAGGGAGGAGATTGTGGGATTTTTACAAAGGTGCTGCTTTGGATCCCACCTTGAGATTCTGTTGTGAGTTTGTTGGGAGTCTTTTTCTCCTCCCTGTCAGCCTCCATCTAAGACATCTAATAAGAAGCTGACAGCTTCAAGTTTATCGCTTGGAAAAAGAAAGAAATTTCCTGTCTTTTCCCTCCCCACCTCAGTTTCCAATGTATAAATCCATACATTTCCTGGATACAGACTTGCCAAAGCTCCTGGAGGTTGTTATGTGGCTACAGCTCCATAACTCTTTCATTTGCATGACAGTTTCTCCCAGTGTTCCCAGGTTGCAGAAAAGACAACAGGCGCCTTGCTACTCTCATCTTCCTTCTGCATTTTAGATCATCCTTCTCTATTAAATAATTTCAGTTCCTGCCTTTGCATGAAATATCCCTTGAAGATGTTCTATTTTTGGAAGCTTCTGAACATGATCAGGGAAATTAGTAAAAATCTGAATGTCACTGCATTGCTACTTAAAAAAAAAACAAAACAACCAAGCTACCAAACTGAGCAACTGGAGGTCTCAGTCTGCAACTTGGGAACACACCAAATAGTTCTATGGTTTTACACAGTTTTACTTAGTTTATGATCTTTTCTTCCCAACCATGAAGCCTAAAAGTTGAACTTGCAGAAAGTTATGCCAGTGGAACCTTAGTGGATTTTAAAGAGTTGTAGCATAAGGCCATTAATCAAAGAAAAAGTGCAGTAAAAAGTACTGTTGGTAGAGCTCAAATCTGGGCAACACAAAATGGAAGGCATACAAGAGGAAATGCTTGAGAAAGAAAATAAATTATTTTTATTAATCTCATCACTATGTTTTCTCTGCCTGAGAAAGTTTTACTATAGTAGGAGAATGATGTTAACTATAAAAGAAGAGAGAAATTCTCCTTTCAAATGTAACCTGACTGATAAAAGACTGCTAAAAATTCCAGAAACATCCAACTCTCTTTACAGAGCCCTGAAACATGCCAAACACAGGCAGACAGGAAGTCTTGCTCTTGATGATATTAAGAAAGTTTCTTTTGCAGCCACATCTTACCTGTGATCCTGTTGGAAATGCTAAAGAGCCTTGATGTCCTATGCTGCTGAACAAAGGACTTGCGGTAATACCGATCCCCAAAGCACATTCCCAGGAGTTCCTTGCGCACTGTTTTGTTCCACAGCCCATAAATTAGCGGATGGCAAATGGCACTGGAAAAGGACAGCCATGTAGCCAATGTCTCCAAAGCAGGGGAGATACTGTTTTTACCCCAAAGTGCCTCTGATGTTATTACTACCATGTAAGGTCCCCACGTAATGACAAAAGCCCCAATGACAACCAAGATGGTTATGAAAGCTTTGCACTGGTTGGCTGAGTAAACAACCCCTTGGAAAGCGTTCCTTCGGCTGCCAGAGGAGGATGTGGAGGTGCTGGAGTTCTTCCTCCCATTCTTCTGCGAGTCCTCCTCCACAATGACAATACTCCCACAGTGAATTTTGCGGGCTTTAATCCTTGCCACACGGAATATGACTCCATAGCAGATCATCATGACCACGAAGGGCAGCAGTGCGCACCAGATCTGCCAAAATGCTGTGTAGGCAGCCTCCTTGTGCCAGGCTGCCACACACATCCACTTGAATTGGTCAAACTCCAAGGAGGACCAGCCAAAAAGGGGAGGGAGGCAGCCAATAAGGGAATGCAGCCACACATACACAAGAGCTACCACTGCTCTGTTGCCCGTTATCTTCATCGGATAAACCATCGGGTACAGCACAGCGTAGTACCTACGGGGCAAGAAAAGAAGTAGTCCACAGGAGCATAAAAGACATACAATAAAGAAAAGAACATGCTTTAATGATGCTGGTATCTAGTTCTTTTTTCTTCAAACAGGCTCAGAAGCCCTGTTTCTAGAAACAGTTACATGTAAAAGTACGTATCACTGCAGTCAAGATTGTCAAACTTGGCTGAAGGCACACATGAAACCATTAAATATGCCCTTATGTGTGAGTGTATGCTTAGGGTATAATCTGGAATTTTAAGTCACTATTTCATTTTATCAAATAGTATGTTATTATACCATCAAGAGCTTTAAAAAACTCTGGATGAATGTCTGCATTTTCCATTACTGATGACATCACTTTCTCTTGCTCCACATTAAAATTTCATGAGAGGCTGAAGTAAAAATGATACTCCATCAGTACACTGTGTAACCCTCTGCAGTTCTTCTCAGCTCTCTGAACAAGCAATGGTTATTCTATGAAAAGAGCAGACAATTTGTTACAATTCATTACTAAAAAGCAGCTTACCGGTCTATAGCTATGAGTCCCAGAGTGAGCATGCTGGCTGAGCTGATCAGCATGTAGAGCAGGGCTGAGAAATTGCACCAAACAACCCCAAAGATCCATTCTCGCCTGATGGAGCTGGTCACAACAAAAGGCAGCACCAGCACGGAGAGTAGAAAGTTGGAGAGGGTCAGGCTGAACACAAACTTGTTGCTCAAGGTGAGAAGGTACGACTTGCGATACAGAGTGACAACAATCACCAGGTTGCCCAAACAGATGAATATGGCAATGACAATTATAGCAATGGACTCAGTGACTCTGACTGCCCCATCTTCCTCTGTGGTCAGGTTCCTAAGGCCCTTCCCATTGCTGAGGGAGGAATTGCTGCTCATGGTCAGAGTGTGCAGATCTGGAGCAGCCAAGACATGCTGAGCAGCTAGAAGCAAAACAACGCTCAGAAACATTCAGGTAATAGTTCTTCAAACTCTTTCCAAACACTGGAGGCCCTTTTGCCTTTCTTAAAATTTACCTGTAGTATGCAGGAAACTGCATATTTTTGATGGGCAAGTGAAAGGGCAGTAAATTGCCTGTGAGCACACCAAAGAGGATAACACCAAGCCTAGAACAAGGAAGACAAGAAGAGGTAAAGGGGGGGGAAATAAGAAAGAAAATAGGCACATTTTACTTTAAAATTTTCTACAGATCTTACTTGTTCCTAAGTCCTGCTTACCAGCCCCTTCATCTAGGCTGTGAAGAAACAAGATTGTCACTTGTTTCTTCAAGAAACAAGACAAATATCAAATATCTTTGCTTATCTTACTTTAAAGAATGTCACTGTAGCAAAAAAAGTTCTGCCTATCCTGATAGTTACCTTTTATTCTGCTTATACAGCATTTGCTGATGGTCTATGGATGCCTGGCTAGTCATACCCTGCTGTTGTATTGCACTAAATAGTTTATTTAGTCATTGTTTTGCACTGGGTATTTACATACATACTGAATAGTATGTTTGTATCCTCATGGGATTCCCCACTCATATCACATGGTCTTCCCCTCTCCGCTAAGCCCCAGTGGTGGTGGTTTCTCCCTGGTCTACCCCTCCCCTCACCCCTCTCCTCACCTGTATCCCATTGGCTGTAGCTCCTCTCCTCCACCCCCCTTCCCCTGGGCTTAAAATCTCCCAGGAGGAAACCCCTGGCCTCTCTTTGCCTCCCTTGGACTTCCCTGGAGTGGTTCCACAATAAAGTGGGGTGGTGGATCGTGATTGATCATCCCGAGAGGAAAGAGGGCCTATAGTCTTTTACTTTTGTTCTTGTAAGACTGCGAGGTGCCAGAGTCCAGAGCTAGCTGGATTGGACCGGAACAGCCCCAGAGATCAGTTTTACATCCTGCTGACTCTTCCTTAACAGTTGCTACGTAACATTCAAAGACTCAGGGACCACCACTGCGTGTACTCTCCCAACATCATTTCCACACGTTCAAAATCACCTTAGCTGCGCTGCTGATTGTATTTTACTGCCAACACCAAAGGACTGGAGGAACTGGCTTTCTGTACACGAGGTCTGAAAGACACTTCCTTGCATTAAGATGCGGTCCACGGTACAGAAATGCTTGAGAACCTTTAATCCTTGACTTCTCAGTGTTAGCATCCATCCATTCATTTGCAGCCTCATTTTGTGAAACCTTGTTATTTCTTCCAAGTCCTTAGCAATTCCTCTTTTTCCTGCTGCCTTCACATGGCAATCACTACTTACTTCATTCAGTCCTTCACCCATCTGTAGGACAGCATAATGAACAAACAAACAAACAAATGCAAATATGCAGACCAAAAAAAAGTAAAAGAGTCCATCAATGAATGGAAAGTTGATTTTAGCATTTCTGGAAGGAACTCAGAAAAGTTATCTTAGCTAATTCTGCAACTGTGGCAGAAATGGGTCCCAGACAGTACTCACAGAAATGCTTCCATCTGCGTGGCTGTTGTGGCATTAGGCAGCACTGTCAGTCTGGAAAGACGCCTTTTTCCCATTTTTATCTGTACTTTCCTGTGAACATAATTAAAGACATTACTGGGCCATGCTTTGAAAAAACATAACTTAGCTGTTCCTTAGCGTCTGACTAAGAGGACGTGTGCAAAATCACTTCCCCTCGAGTTTCTTTCTCTCTCAGCATGCCTGAGCCACCTCTGTGTGCCTTTCCAACGTTTTATGACCGGATCGGGTTTTGGAAAGGCGGCTTCCCCCGCGGCCGCACCCTGCGACAGCGATGCTCGGAGCATCTGGCGCTCCCCGTCCCCTCACTGCCCTGCCGCACCCTGCGGAGGGAAATGACCTCGGGCAGAGGGCTGCCCGGAGCGGGGACAGCATTCCATCCCATCCCGGCCGCGGGCAGCGCGGTCAGGCTTCCCGCACACCCACGAAGTGAGTGGGACCTAGTTGTAAATACAGCGGGGAAAGGGGGGTTCGCCATTTTGCCCCCGCGCTCCCTCCGGCAGCGAACAAAGAGCTGGAACAAGGTCCTCCGCCCCCACCCGCCGGGGTCCAGTGCATTTGTCCTCTTCCTGGCTCCGCACTCACCGCCCGCCGCCGCCAGAGCGGGACCCCCATGAGCCACGGCGGCCCGAGCCTCCTCCGCCATGGGCACGGTCCCAACCCAGTGCCCGCCCGTCCCGCCCTCCCGCCCCGCCGACTCAGCCCGCCACGCCTCCTCCCCGTCCGCCCCAGGACGGTCCGCGCACTTCACGGGAACTCGCTTAGAAGGCAGGGAAAAAGTACTTTACACGGATAAGGTAAAGTAATTTGCCCCTGCTCGAAGTGCCAGGCAGCCGTAGAGCCTAAGTGCTAGACTTCCTAGACCCCCAAACACTATTAAAAGTAACATAAATAAGATTTGGCAAAGGGTTTTTCCTGCACACACATCTGAAGCAAAACATCGGATATAGTGTCAGTGTAAAGGGTGAATAAAAATTAAATGCTGTGCTTGTGCCTCCCTAGTTCCTGCCCTTTCCTGGTAATGCCTTTTAGCACAGAGGGTAACTGCCCTGAAGTGAGCTGTGCTATATTTTGATCGCTCTGTGCAGTTTTTAATGCTGTGGACATCAGTTTCCTGTGGCTGTTGCCTCAGTTCACTCCAATGTTCCAGCAGCAGGAGCTGGACTATGTGTCTTGCTCCTGTGCCACGGGAAGTCCTCAGGGAGTTAGGTGGGTGACAGAGGGTGACTGCCCTTTTGATGACGCAGAAAAGCAAGACAAGCACCCACCCTCAGTGCTGGAATACTAAGCTGATTTTTTTTTTCTTTTCTTTTCTTTTTTTCTTTTTCTTTTCTTTTTTTTTTTTTTTTTTAATTTTCAACCAGTTCTACTGGAACTGGTTGAAAATTAAAAAAATTCTACTTTTCTACAGGACTTTTTTCAAGCTTACTATGCCATTGCACTTTGACATTTAAAAAAGACTGTCTTTGGACAGCATTAAAAAATGTATCGAACCAGCACAAGAGATTCCACAATGAGCAAAAAATGATGCACAGAAGTCCCACCTAAATGTGAGGAAGAACTTATTTCCTGTGCAAGTGACTGTGCACTGGTTGCCTAAAGAGGTTATGGAGTCTCCCTCACTGAAGATATTCCAGACCTGTCTAGGCAAAATCCTATGCCATGTGCTCTTGGGACAACTATGTTTGAACAGGAAAGCTGGACCAGATGATACACTGTGCCCCATTCTAACCTTGCCCAGATGTGATTCTGTGTGCGTGCACATGTGTGTACTAACACAGCATAGGGCACCTGTGTGATGGAGCTTGCTGCAACTGTGAGTGTGGCGATGGAGATGGTCTAGGGCCACCAGAGGCTTCAGAGCTCCCCAAAACTCTCCTACCCAGCTGTCCCACTGCTCTTGGTGAAGTACCCATGGGGAAGTGGCAGGAGGCACAAGCACTTGTAGGGCACACAAACATTCTCCACTGGCTTCTGCAGCCCAGCTTCACTGGAACAGGGTTTTGGGTGAGCTTGCTGCCTCTTCATCCTTGGCAGAGGAGATTAGAGAGCCCACTCTCCCCACGGTGGCTCCAGAAACTCAGAGAAGTGTGGACCCCCTTCCTCACCCATCTGCCACCCCATATCACCTCACAGAATCACAGACTGGGTAGGTTGGAAGGGGCCACAATGGGTCACCTGGTCTGACCATCCTGCTCAAGCAGGGTCATCCCAAGCACATGGCACACGGTTGTGTCTAGACAGGTCTGGAATATCGCCAGTGGTGGAGGCATCACAACCTCTCTGGGCAACTTGTTCTAGTGCTTGGTCACTGCACAGTAAAGAAATTCTTCCTGGTGTTCAGGTGGAACGTCTGTGCATCAGTTTCTGCCTGTTGCCGCTTGTCCCATTGCTTGGCATCACCGAGAAGAGCCTGGATCCATACTCTTGGAATCATCTCTTTAGATATTTGTAAGCATTGATGAGGGCCCTTCTCAGCCACCTCTTCTCCAGGCTGAACAGACCCAGCTTCCTGAGCTCTTCCACCTAATCATTTTCGCTGCCCTCCGCTAGACCCACTCCAGGAGCTCCATGTCTCTCCTGTCCTGGACAGAACACTCCAGATGTGAGCTCACTTGAGCTGAGCAGTAGGGCAGGACCCTCTACCTCGCCCTGTTGGCAATGCTCTTCCAGATGAATCCCAAGATTCCGCCGCCGCCGCCGGGGCTCCGCGCCGCGCGGCCCTGGAAGCGGAAACGCCACGGGGTGGCTGTTCCGGGGGCGCCGGCGCTGCTGTGAGTGCTGTGCGGGAGGAGACGGGAGGAGAGGGGCTCCGCCACCTCCGCCCCTTCCGCTGCCTCCTGCCTTCTGCTCGGCAGAGAGGAGGTCGCCATGCATCCCGTTTTCCAGAGCAGCCGGCGCGACTTCACCTTCGGGCCGTGGAAGCTGAGCGCCGCCCGGACGCACATCATGAAGTCGGCGCAGGCCGAGAGGTGGGGCGGGCTCCGGGCCGGGGGCGCAGGGGGACACAGCACAGCAGGGTGTCCCATCTGCTCGGGGAGCCACCGCTGGGCTGCGGCCTCAGCCGTCACAGCGAGGGGCTGGGGGCGTCGGATGGCCTTGAGAAGGAAACACGCAGCGTTCCCAGGGCGGGGTAGACACTGTTCTGTCCCCGGGGTTGTTCCTTCTCTTCAAGCTTGATTCTCTAGCTGGAGAACTCGGGCGATTTGGGTTTCAGGTAATTTGCAAAATTTTGTTTTAATGATTGCAGAAGGCAGCCTACAAGAAAGACGAAGAAGGACTTTTTACGAGGGCATGTAGTATGGGGAAAAGGGGGAATGGATTCGAACTGAAAGAGAGGAGATTTAGATTGGACCCTAGGAGAGAAATTCCTGACTGTGAGGGTGGTGAGTCTCTGGAACTTGCCCCGATAAACTGTGGATGCCCCATCCCTGGAGATGTCCCAGGCCAGGTTGTGTGGAGCTTTGGGCAACCTGGTCTGGTGGAGGTGTCCTTTCCCATGGCAGAGAAGTTGGAACTTGACCTTTAGGTTCTTCCAACTCAAACCATTGTATGATTATAATGGTTTTGGATCTCTGGATCTCTGTGAACTGAGACCCGCTAATTAGAAGTCTGATTTTTTAAATTATTTTTGAAAAAGAATATTTTTACTGTCTCATACCATGTCTCAGTAATAGCTATTTTGAGATAGTGGTTTTCATTAAAAATTTATAATTTGCTCTCTTGTTATAGGACTTTCCAATCCAGTGAAATCATTGGAGGAAATGCTCCTGTATCAGCATCAAGTACTTAAGTCAGATTTGCTAATGTGGAACTGGAGAGTTCAGCTGACCTTAAAGACAGATGGATTTGGCAGATATCTTGGTTTGGTAGATATCTTATTTGGCAGATATTTCTTATGGATTATGGCAGATATCTTATTTCTTATGGCAGATATCTTATGGATTTGGCAGATATCTTATTTGGCAGATATTTCTTGGTTTCATTTTCTGGAATAAATTTCAGTATACATAGGAATCTTATTAGTCTTGTTAAATGTACTTTATTTATCTTGCTTTTACCTTTTTTGAGGCTAATAAGGCATTCTCTGAGACGAACTGGCTGACTGTGGCTGGGATGGGTGCACTGTTTGTTGGGTAAAACGTTGTCTGGATGGCTGAGCTCAAAGAGTAATGGTGAATGGAGTTACATCCTACTGGTGGCCCATCAGCAGTGGTGTTCCCCAGGGCTCAGTACTGGGGCCAGTCCTCTTCAGTATCTTTATCAATAGTCTGGACAAGGTGATTGAGTGCACCCTCACTAAGTTCACAGATGACCCCAAGCCAGGTGGAAGTGTTGATTTACTGAAGGGTAGGACAGCTCAGCAGATGGATCTGGACAGGCGGGATCAATGAGCTGAGGCCATTTGTAGGAGGTGCAACAAGGTCACAGCGACCCGTTTTTTCTTTTTTATTGCTTGGGGAACATTATTAGTATCTATAGGAATTTATATTTTTGCAGTATATATTTGCCATAAATTTTATTTATGGCAAATATATATTGCAAAAATCCCTCAGCAACTTGTGTGGAAAGGTGAAGGATTAAATGTGCCATAGCTAAGAACTGTTTTCTATGCAGGGGTTGGGTTTTGCAGGTCAAGGGTCCCTAGACTTGATGAAATGCAAGAGTTCATAATGTTATTCTGCCTTCTTTGGGAAAAACATAGGATCTTACTTTCCAGGTCTGTGAATTTACTATTTTTATTTTGGTTAGGTTGACACTCTTCTTTTTTATTCAGGGTTACAGAAATAATCACTTTTATTCAGGAATGCCTTGTTACCAATGTGAATATTATGATTAGGACACTCTTCTCCCTCCCCTCACTCAAATAGGTGTATTTCCTAAAGCTTTCTCCTCTCCAGATGTCAGATATTCCTTTTCGGTCTTGGGAAGTTGTGTAGGTGAGGAGGAAAAGTTTAGGAAGTGTGCTACTATGTACAGTAGCAGAGTACAGTAGTGTCTTCTGCACTTTTTATATACTGTGCCAGGGTTGTCTTTTTTCTAGGCTTCCAAATTTGGAGGTATGGACCATTGCATTTGAATTCAAACTTGCTTATGATGAGTCCTTCTTCCTAAAAGTTTCTTTGAGCACCTACTGAACTTGGTCCCCTGACCATCCAGGGATTTGCTAGCACAGGTGGAAAATGGCTTCTACATGTTTCTCAGATACTCTTGATTCCTCATGTGTGAGAATTTTGTCTGAGCCTGATGCAAAGGAATGTTTTAGGGGTACTTTTTTTGGAGGAAAAGTCACTTCAGATCAATGAGTCTGCATTTCAGGTGAAATGATTAACCTGGTGATGTGTCTTCTAAGTTATCATGGTCTAAAGAATCCTTGTTCCAAAACAAGGACTGCTTTCACTGAGCTATGCTCAGCTGACTGATGCCTCTTTTATTTTTCTCTGCAGGTTGGCTGATGAATTACACATGCCTTCCCTGCCAGAGATGATGTTTGGAGACAATGTCCTAAGAATACAGCATGACCATGGTTTTGGAATTGAGTTCAATGCTACAGATGCTTTAAAATGTGTCAATAATTGTCAAGGTATGATCAAAGTCGCTTGTGCAGAGGAGTGGCAAGAGAGCAGGTACAGTATTTTATCACCAGTGGGCAAGTATTGGTGTGTTGTATATGAAACTGTCATAGTGTAGTTAAAGGAACAAACTGAACTCTTGAGGACCGCATTGCATTTGCTTCTACCCTAGATACAGCATGTGATCACAGAGGTCACTATGCTTTGCTGTCATCATCCTTTCTGTTAAATTGGGTCAGCTGTATTTTTCAGCTGTGTCATGGCTTTCTTAATGTCAAATTTAACATGACTTAATGCTTTTTCTGTTTATTCAAACTCATAGAGCCTCGAGCATTACAAGACTGTATTGTGTGGTGTTGCAAAGTGCTGTACATTTTTAAAATCTTAGCCTTAGGAATAAAGCAGAACAGTTACCATGCATGAAAACTAATTATGATGCTTAGTATTTACCAAATTGGATTTAGTTGTAGAGCATCTGGAAATAAAGCACAGAAACAAAGGAAAGTTATCATGAAATCTAAGCTAAATTGCAGTGTTAATGATTGCTGTGTGGTGTCAAGAGATCACGTTCTGCCTTCTTAAAGAACCGTTGATCTTGAAATACAAATTTTTCAGCAATACTGCATGTGAATCTTTATTTTGAGTCATAGAACTGAGATAGATTGAGAATTTTCATAATTGTTTTCGAAGTTATTATGGAAACAGATGTGAAACCATGGTTAAGTCCTGACATTGTGATTGCAGCTCAGACAATGCTGGTATTTTTCATTAGGACCAGTGTTGGAATTCTAATGTACAGTCTTATGTGAGGTGGTAATTTCTTGAGAATTGCTATGAAGCAATTACTACACAGCTGTTTTCTCTTTCACTGTTGAGGAGTGAGACTGAGCACAGTAAGGAAGTTGTCAAGCCATATGACTGGACTTACACAACAGATTACAAAGGAACTTTGCTGGGAGATACTGCAACATTAAAGGTAATAATTTTCTCCTTGTTAATTGCTGACTGCATCTTGCTTCAGCTACACTCTTTTTGAAGCTGTCATTTACCTTTCAATAGCCTTCTTTAAAATCTTTTGTGCTTTGTAATTTGGGCTTCTTATGTCTCTCAGCTCATTATTTTATCCTAATCAAATCATGGCTTATTTTAATAACGAAGATGGGGGATGTCTTAAAGCATTTTAGGATTAAAGCACATGGGAGGCTTCAGCTCTTGCTGGGGGCCGCTCTGCAGCCCCGAGCTGCTCACATACAGCAGAACTATCAGCTATGTCATTCTGTATCGCCTTCATGCTCTGCTGCTTGCATTTTTGTCTGCTTTCTGACCTGGCTGCTTTCAGTGGCCTGATGTTTTTCTGCAACAGCAGCTCAGTAATTCCTCATATTTAAACTCATAGGCCCTCCCATGTCTTTATTTTTGTGAAAATAAGACTGAAATTCCCAGCTTCTGTTTACTGCATACAGGTTGCTTGCTACTAAGCAGATAATCTGTATTAATTCACTAGAATTGCTTTAGTTAGAGATCATTTGAGGTGTGCTGGAATTAAAAGTACAGCATAGAAATAACCAATGTTGGTCCATCGTATTTGGACACCAGAAGTGTCTGTGGAGACCATGAGATGAAAAACATACAGGTACTTGATTTCTGTGGAACGGGTTTACTAAAATAATTTTCAAGGTGTGTTGTGGGCTAGAGGTGCTAAATGTACAGAAATCTGTTTATAAACCTGAACTTCTCATACATGTGTTAAACACAAGATATCTTTAAATATTTTGAAAGAAAGCAGAATTGTTTGCAGCTGGAACCCTACTGAGCCTGGTACCCAGAGAGAAGTTTAGTCAGAATTTTCCGCTCTTAGTTCTTGTTTTTGCTTGATATTGCTCCTAAGAAGAAACTCTTGGAAACTTTGATTTTAATTTTTTCTGTTAGAAATTTGGGGTGTCTTAAGCTTAATGCCTGAGAAGTTTTTTCCTTTTTAAAACTGTGGAATTCAAAACGTCAGGACAAACTTTATGTAGTTTGGCAAAATATTAATATGCTAACTGCTCTTAATATTTTTATCTAGGTTGTTCCTACAACAGAACACATAAATACAGAGAAGTTGAAAGCCAGGGAACAAATTATGTTTTTTGAAGAAGTACTCCTGTTTGAAGATGAACTCCATGATCATGGAGTATCAAGCTTGAGTGTGAAAGTAGTGAGTATTAGGAGGTGTATAAAAGATACCTGGGGACTCAGTTGGCTGATTAATGCAAAACACAGCTGCTTTTTGCATGTTATTCCTTCTGGGATTTAAACTTTAAAGCACAAAGTTCTTCATCCTTGCTCTTAGAAATATGATCTTACTGGAAATGATGTTGTCTTGAAATCTTTGTCATCTGTCATGTGTTCCAGGGGACGATCTTTTCTGTCCTGTGTCCTGCCTAACAGTCCTTTGAGACACTGTCTGCCCGCTGGCTAGTCATAGCTGTAGTAAATCAACTGCCCAAACTTTGACTTCATTCTTGAAAACTTCTCATATTGTCTTGCATTGTGAATATCTGGTGTAGACTAGAACATGCTTAAAGTAAGCCTTTGTAAGGTGCTGAATGGGCTATCTTTATTTTTGCAGAGAGTTATGCCCTCCAGCTTTTTTGTGCTGCTGAGGTTCTTCTTGCGAGTGGATGGGGTACTCATCAGGATGAATGATACAAGGCTTCATCATGAGGTAAACCCTTACTTTCCATCATGAGTTACTTTACAGAGGTTCCATTGCCATTTTACTTCCAGTGACGCAGTGATATTCCCCTAAAGTAATACTGATGTTTGGGGGCACAAAAAGTTTAGTTTTGTGGTGGTGCTGAGCTAGCAACCAAGTGCTGAATGCTGTGTGTATGAGCAGAGTACGCTACCCCTCTTGTGATGTAATCATTTAAATACATTTGACAGACACAGAGAAGGAAGTACAAGAGGAAAAATAGGCAGCAGTAAAGAGTTCAATACTGTCTTGTCTTCAAGTACGTTATTTTTGTCTTACCTAATAGAGTTAGACAGCAAGTGTAACTTGCAAATAACTGTCCATAGTACATTGAGTTCTAGTATCTCACAAGTGATAGAGGATGTTAAGATTTGGGTTTTGATAATTCTGTGTAGATGTGTAGGAGTTTTAGCTGAGCAAAAATTAACAAGCATATTCATAGAATTTTTTTTAAACATGCACACAGGTGGTTTTTGGAAAAAAACAACATTGTTGTCATTTGTCTTCATGAATTTGAATGTACATTTCTTCTGTGTGAAAATTTGTGGTCAACCGATTTCCAATGCTTCCTAAATTAAATGTATTTAAAATGCTTGTTTTACTGATACCAGATGATTGCTTTTTTCCATTAGGCTGACAAGACCTACATGTTGCGAGAATACACATCAAGGGAAAGCAAAATATCAAGTCTAAAGGTATTGCATTTTTAAGACTTTGATTCTTTGATTCTTTTTCTTCTGTCTGCTTTTTAGTTTTATGGTCAGCGTAGAAAATACTGTGTCTCTTTGTTTGGTTTGGAATTAATACAGAAGAAAGTCCTTTCTGCTTTTGCAGCTTTTGTTTTGGTGATTTTAGAGCAGATTTACATTTTGTAAATGCTCAGATCACATGACAGGGTATGGGATTAGGCCACTTTTTCTACTATTGAGTTAATTAAATGTTTTATTATTTTATTTTTTCATAGAGCTGTTCAGCTGCAAAATCAGGTACTCCATGTCCCATGATGTTAAATTTCATGTGTTAAATTTGTGTGCTTCCAAGCCATATTAGGGGTTAAGATCTGTTTGGTAATAGACTCTTCCAGTTTTTCTCAAATATTTGAGGTTAATAGGCCACCTTAAAACTCTAGTAATGGCTCAGAATAATCTGTGATACATTTGGAGTTGCAGCTGTTGATTTTTATTCATGACAAATGCCTAAATTTTCATTTTCTTGTATCTTTCCTCCTCCCTTACTTTTAGTTTGCCTCTAAAAAGTTTGCCTGGAATGGTGTTTACATCCAGTAAATATGAGTTGTCTGTAATAGTTTGGGATTGGAATACTTTTTCTTATCCCCTCTTTTCTTTCACTCATTTAATGTAAAAGTTTTGCTTTTTAGAACATTCCACCTTCCCTGTTCACGGAACCTAATGAGATCTCGCAGTATCTACCCATAAAGGAGACAATCTGTGAAAAACTAGAATTCCCAGAAAAGCTGGAGCCTAAACCAGAAACATCACTGGAAACCACATGTGCTAAGTCTAAATAAATGTGACTTTATAAGGACTTGAAGTATACTGGAGATTATGTGATCGCAGTTGTTGGCATGCGGGGTGTTTCACTACTAGTGGAATGAAGAATTTGGCTAATTTTTCTGTAGCCTTTAGAGAAAACATTTCAAGCAGGTTTTGCTAATGGTGTTTTTTGTTTAGATTTTTTTTTAACCTATTTTTGGAGTTGATGATAGACTGGTGGTGAGTTACAGTTTTCAACAGCATTGGAGAAATGACTGTTGGGAGTCGGGGTTCTGTTTAGTTCACCAAGCAGGCAGAAGTATTGTCTCCGTCCACTTTAAATTCTATGAAGATTTTGTTATTGCTGCTTTAGATACTATGAAACTGCCAGAGTTGTAAAACTGGCATGATCTTATTTGTATTGAGAATTAATCCACAGTTAAAAAAATAAGAAGAATTCCTCTGCATTTATTTTGATCTGTCCATCCTGAACTACCGATTTTGCTCGGCTTCCCCTATTGGTAACCAACAAAGTTACTTCTTGTAGTTTCTGATCCAGAGTCTCACCTAAGAATATTCATTTCATCTGAGATAGGTTTAAGTGTAGGGAAAATATATTTGTTTCACTTTATATAAAGGTAAAAATTATTTGGGAAGCATTAACTCCAGAGCAGGAGAGCTGGAGGTTAACAGAGATCCACTGGTAAGTCTCTTCACAAATCCGGGTTTAATCTAGTGTCAGCTGGAGTTCTGTGGGCAGTTCTGGGACTCTCTGGGCAGTTCTGGGGCTCTCTTGAGGTCCCTGTGCTGCTCTGGTAATGAACGTTGCTGGAAAGACATTGCTCTGCACTGGCCTTCTCTTGGATATGCCCACATGGGATGGTTCTACTGCCCTGACAGCCAAGTTGCAAAACTGCATTGAGGCTTAAGGCTGGGTAAGTCTGATCCCTAAAGGATGCTGGTATTTGCAGTTTGAGAAATGATATCCTGTATGGCCTTAGAAGGCTGCTAACATGTATTCCAGATGTATAATTTTGGTTTATTTTAAAATTCTTCTAAGTTCTAGTGTTGATAGAAGTGTGATCACTTGTATAGTCATGGTTTCAACACTCTGTAGATGAAACTGAATTCTTGTATTGCTTTTGGAAATTGTGCAATATATTACTGGTTTGGCCTAAGAATGGGACAGCTAAGCAGGCTTGTCTGGGTTTGCTGCTGATACTCAGTGGAGGAAGCATATAACTGCAGTGAAAAGCAGGCCCGGTGGTGCAAGGTGCTTGCAGGTAGGAACATGGACACATTCTGATGTCTTGGGTTTTTGTTTAAAAATCTTCATATTCTACACCGCATGGCTTACTAGAAGCAACCCACCACAAAACCTCGTATTTAATAATATATTTTTTGAAGTTTTCATGTAGAGAAGACCCTGAGGTTTTTATTGGGGGGTGGAAAGTGTACTGCCATCCTGTTTCCTTACTAAAAACAACACACTGATTTCGCTTTTATTTGAAGGTCTAGTGAATTCTACAGCAGGTGGAAAGGCAGGAACTAACTGCAACTTTTCCTGTGTCACTGATTTACTCTAACCATTTACTGTAACATTTTTCTGTGCCTCCATTCCCTGTATGTAAAAATGAGAGTTAATATATACCTACCTCACAGAGAGACTGTGAGGATTAGTTTGTACAAAGTTATTGATTAGAATATCTTTTTTTCTGAATACACCTTCAGCCTTATCTTTGGAGTCTTTTGGAAAGGATTACTGCAAAAAATTTTCTATAAGATAAATGAAGAGAACTAAAACAATTTCTGAAAGAAGTTGTCAGCTGTGATAATTACCACATAATTTTCAGACATGATCTGGGCGAATGAATTCATGGCTACTTTGAAATAGAAGCAAGGTCCTCTGTGTTCCCTATTACAAATGCCAATTCTATTGGCATTTTATCATCTTCCTGCCCTTGTTTCCTAAACACTTTAGTGTCAGGATGAAGAAAAGGACTGCAAATGGATGCAGCACCAAAGAGATTAAAATCCATTTAGTAATAGAAGATTATATGGGTCCACTCCAGTGTTAAAGGGAAGTGAGGAAAGAGTGAAAAGGAAAGGAATGACTAATGGGGGTGAAGAGTTATTTTTCTGGTAGAAGTAAATCATGGCACTTACTCTAAGCATATATTAGTATACATGCCTTAGAGCTTATAAAAACACTTTTACAGCTGGTATTACTGGGAGCAGGGTTCATGTAGTGCTGGCATGAAGGAAACTATATCTGCATTTGTTAATTCAAACTGTGATTTGAGCTTGGTCAGTGATGCTAACATTAAACTCCTTTGGTCTGAAATAGAGTGTTGGGGGGAAAACCACAAAGTGGGGAGGGAGCAGTGGAAAGGGCACTCTGCATGATTAGCTTATACTGTGTGTTTTCTCTTGTCCATCATACATCCTAATTTGTGACCTGTTGGTGAAGTTTTGTGGAATTGACTTGTATCCTGACTATAGATTCATGCTCTCCATCTGTTCTAAAGGGTGCTGTGCATTTCAGTGGGACACATGTTGGGGAAATCACAAGAACACATTTAGGAAGTTACAGTTACAACAAATTCAAAATTGGAGCGCTTTGTGACTTTGTTACACCACGCAGATTACCAAGAAGCAGTGGTATAAACTGGCGTACAGCAAGTGCTCTGACACATTTTTTCCACAGAAAAGTACCACTTTGAATAAATAACTTTAGTGGGGGAGGGAGCGGGATGGTTCTCTGGCTGTTTTGTGTTGAATTTTATGTGGCAGTTTATATTGTTCCTTGTATGTTGCTAAATAAAACGTACCAAACATTTTGCAGATCTGTTTTTAACTGAGCAAAATAAACTGAAATAACTACTTGTGATGCTGAATTTTGGCTGCTAGTAGGACTTTGCATCCACATAGCTTTGTCTGGCAGGAGACTGCTAGGCTCGTTATGAAAATAAAGTGAGTGGGAGAAGAGCCACAGTCGTGGAACTAAAATGAAACTTCCCTGACTATAAAATAAGTTTTGCTACTGCAAAATGGATGGATTGGAAAGTTCTGGGAGGAGATAGGCTCCATCACATCTGGACTACATTCCCCGGCAGTCTTCGCGTCGCCCCGCCGGCCTTCCCCCACCTGCGGCGTGCAGGTGCGTGCGGTGGCTGCCGGGACTGGTAGTCCCTGGGGAGAGAAGGGAAGGGCAGTGCACGGCAGGCCGGCCGGGTGGACGGGGTGCGGAGCCATGGACAAGCTGAAGCGGGTGCTGAGCGGCCGCGACGCGGAGGAGCCAAGCGGCCTGCCCGAGGTAGCGCTGCCGCCCCGCTGCCGGGCGGGGGGACCGGGCCGCCCGTCCCCGGCGTGCTCGGCGCGGTGGCGGAGCAGCCGCCCCGAGAAGGCGCCGGTGGCATGGGCGGGCGGTCCCGCGTCGGCTCCGCCCGCACTGCCCCCGCGGGTGCCGGAGCCGCGGCGTGGCCCGCTTCCCGCGGGACGCTCGGGAGGGTGCCTGAACAGGACACGGCGCTGCCGCGCCTGAGAGGAAGTTTTCGCGCTCGGTAGGAGGCAAGAGCTATAAGTAAAGAAGTTGCGCTTTGTTTTTTTTCTCGTTTCCAGGTTATCGATGCGACTTCCTTAGGGTGGGGCACCCGAGTGAAAGGTTTCATTGCGTGTTTTGCGATCGGATGCCTGTGCTCGATCTTGGTAAGGACTTTTTGCCAGATCTCCCCAGTATATGAGTTTCAGGAGCCCAGATAATTACAGCCTCCCTCTGTGCTGCTGCTTGATTTTTCCGAGTCTCTGAGGAGACCTTTGACTCGGTTCCAGTTAGATGCAATACACTGACTCTTAACAAGAATGCCAATAAACGCGATTTACTTTCGTATGCATAATTCTGCAGTTTCACTTGAAGTTTTCCTAACAGTTCTTTTGGTGACATGACACTTCTTGGATATATATGTTTGTTTCAATTTAAAACCTGTTAATTTCCCCTCCCCCTCTCTCTAAATGTTCCTTTTTAGGGTAGTTGTCTGCTATGGATACCAAAGAAAGGGCTGGTACTCTTTGCTGTGTTTTATACCCTGGGGAATATTGCATCCATTGGGAGGTAACAATCTTTATATATAATTTCCCTAATACAGAGGAGAAAAAAAAGCAGAATGATAGTGAATGAGTGGTAGAAGCTGTTGCATTTGCGAGAGATTTCCTTTTGTAGATAATTTTCTTGTTGAATTCTACAGAACAGCATTTACCCAGTAGTGCCCTGAAATGGTAAGGAAAATTTAATTTTTTTAATTGTTATTAGTAGTGCATTCAAGGTAAAAGTTGCTCATCAATAAACAGGAATCACACTCATGCTGTAAGCATTGAGGTTTTTTTATTTGTTAATTCCTCCTTCTCCAGATAAAAATAATTCTTTGCCATTTTGCATGTGGCAGTGTTCTGTTTGTTTTGGTGAGTATGTTTGGGGCAGTCTGTCTGTCAGGGCAAGCATATGTAGTAAGACTTCCTGGCCTTCGAGGTTCCTGAAGCAAAGCCCTGCATGCTCTGTGACAAGCCCAGGTTTCTGTGATTGTGGAAACTTAGCATGATGCAAGAAAGCATAAATGATAGAATTGGAAGAAATATGCTAATGGGGCAGAATAATATAGTTTATGAGGTAGAAATATCACTTCAGATAAAATTTTCACCTTGTGTAATGCATCCAGTATCCATTACCAGGGCCCTAAATGAGGCTGCAGACTTGGTAAGGGATCAGAGAATGGATGCAGGCATGAAAACAGCCTTTTATGTAGAGGAATTGGGTTGGATTACCTGGCAGTCCATGCAGAGCCTCTGCAGATGGTCTTCTTGAAAAGCAGACTTAAATAGCATTTTTGAAAAGCAGGTTAGAAAAGCATTTGTCAAGGATGATCTGATTGGAGCTGACCTTGGCCTGTGCTTCTAACTTGATAATTCTGCTCTACTTCTGTTAATTTTAACTGAACAAGTGTGAATAAAATTGTAAATACCTTGCACAAAGAAAGGGGGAAATGGATTTTGTCTCGTTGTATAATCCCATTTCTTTTGTTTTGCTGCACTGATTACCATATCAACACAGTGTACTAATGCCCCTATGGCAGCAGACAGTTTAATCTTACCGAGTTTCACTTTTGCCTTTCTCATTTCGGTGTTGATGTTCATCTCGACTTGTTTTTCGCAGCACCATGTTTCTTATGGGACCAATGAAACAATTGAAGCGGATGTTTGAGCCTACACGTTTGATTGCTACAATTGTTATGCTAGTAAGTATCCAAGGAGTCACTTTTAACTCATACAAACCTGGCAACAATTTTCATTGTGAAGTCCTTTCATATCCATGGATCCAGCTATGGCTCAGGATCTGCCTGGGGGTGGTTTTTTGGTTCGTGTTTTTGTCTTTTCTTAAATTGTTGAACGATGCACATCTGGAGTGGAAGGGTAAGTGTGGCAGCAGAAAAACAGCTCTCTGTTTGGCAAAAGTGAGCTGAAGCCAGCTTGTTTAGCTAAATGAACATTAAGGGTCTGTGGCTGGTGTGTGTGAACCATGCATTTGCTTTTTTAGGGTTCTTGAGGTCACAGCATCATATTTATGTGTGCTCTAAGAAGTGTATGATGGGAAATGAATTTTTTTTAAAGTTGTCCTATGGATGTTGCTAGATATTTTATTTTGCATGATTTTGTCTTTTTATATTGGGTCTGATTGCCTTGAAGGAGCTGTGTAGGTATTTCTACATTGATAAAATCATCTCTTTGTAGCAAAGCAGCTGGGAAAACTGTGCCTTGGTAACCTTGCATTTGTGATCTTTCCACCTGGCTGATAGCTTCAGGTTTTGAAACTTGTATGACAGAATGAAACTGCAAATTCAGCATTCAGTGGAGTCACCCTTGGGATTATACTATTTTCAGAAGATGGAAGTTATAGCAAACCTTGTGTTGTGTGTGTTTCTGTGTCTGAAAGTTGCTGATAAGTTTTAGACTGACTCTTCTTTAAAGTACACAGGGTTTTTTTTTTTTTGTCTTTGTGCCTTTCCTGTTTGCTCCTGGCAAGTCAAAAAGTTGAAAGGTGGTTTAACTTGCATGAAGCTCCCATTTTCAGTCTGAATGTCTTCAGAGTGCCTGCTTGCATCAGCACTTCCCAGTTTCTCTTTATGCATCCAGAGATGCTGCAGAGCTTGAGAAATTGACTGTGTATGCTCACAGATCCAAGCAAGAAACTACTGTGTGGTGTGTGTGTGGGTGTGTGTGTGTTTTGTATGCATTCAGAATGCCTGGAGTCAGGAGAATTCCTGGAATGTTGTTCACTGGGATAAAGCCAGTCATTACATGTATGATGCAGTATTTAGACCAATGTATAAATCACCACCTTAAAACTAATGGAAGAACTGCATTTATTGTCTGTACTGGTTGAGCTCAAGTAGATGATTTCATTGGCAATGCATGTCTTAGTGTGTGAATATGCAGTACTATATGTTTGGTTTTTTTCCATTGTAGTAGAAGGACGCACATTATAATCTCTAGTAGCACAATGGTGCATATGTATCTATAGGCTGTTAGATGCTGATGAAAGAAGATGAATTATCAGCATCTAACATAGATAAATGAGCTGTCATATCTTAAATTGAAAATGAAAACTAATAAGAGGTGTCTGTTAAAACTAAGGATTAAAGCAGATGATGATCCTACTATTCCCCAAGATTTTACCTGTAGTAAAGAAAGACACAGTGCAACTCCGAAAACAGAAAAAGCGCTGGTTTGAATGACTGTGCCTTACTTCACTACATACTCAGGAGAGCTACAAAGCAATAGCCCGAAGTTCTTAAAAGTGTAGCATGGTTTTAATTGGTGAGCTTTTAAGTAATGACATAACTTCAATGCTATGGTAACCATGTAATCATCAGGAACTGCACAGAAGCAGAAAGACTAAGAGTGGTAACTGAAAAGTATTTTAAAATTTTACTTATCCAAAATGATGAAATGTGTTGCGTGCCTGTGACACCAAGAAGTGTGTGGGATGGAGTAGGGACCTGCAAAAGAGCTTCAGGAACCTCTTCCTCTCGCTCTTTTGCAGCCATAAAATCATTTTCTGTCACCCTGATATTTTCTGATTGCTTTAATTCACTTCAGAAATCTAATAGCGAGAGCATTTTAAATACAACAAACTTTAAAATATGAGGAACTCTTATGATGCAGAATTGAATAAAACTGTGAAATGATGTAATTGATTTCTGCTTCTGTGAAGGACCTCATTACAGTGTTGCAATATTTATAGAAACTAGAGTTGTTTCTATTTTTAGTTAAAATAATTTGTTTTCTTCTAGTTGTGCCTCATACTAACACTGTGTTCCGCTTTCTGGGTGAGTACTGGAGTCCTGTATATATATATATATATAACTGGAGTTAATGGAACTGGAGTACTGGAGTCCTGTATGTATATATAAATGGAGTTAATGGAACTGGAGTATATTTTAAAAGTAAGATTCTTTCACTGTTGTCTCTGCTGTGTTTCTTTCCCTCTCCCCTCTCCTCTCCCCTCCAGTGGCGTAAGGCAGGACTCGCGCTGCTTTTCTGCATCTTACAGTTTTTTGCCATGGCATGGTAAGTGATTTCCTCCCTACACACTCCACTTTCTGTTGCACCTGACACCAGTAGCTGAATTGTGAATGGATATTGATGTTGAGTTGGGGGAAGGAAAATTTTTACCTTGTCAATCCCTTAAATTCAAGACAATGCATCAGTGAGGAGCTGACCTGTTCACTTCTTGGTCTCTCACACCACTACAGAGGCTGTGGAGACAGAGCTCAGGGCTCCATTTCTAGAGGAAGTTCCTTTGATTTCTCTGAGCATGAACTGAGCTTGTTTTTTTTCTTTCCCTTTTAAATCAATTTGTTGCCTACCATCTGGTATTCCTCTTTTACACTCTCCTGAATTTGTCTCATTCAGAGACCCAGTTATGCCAATCAAACTGTCAGTGTTCATGTTAACATATGATCTGTGCAAGGTCACCAAAGGAGTGCACAAACTGATATAGACACCTAGCCAGCCCTCAACGCTTATCTTGCCTACCTATAGGTGTTGGAGCATGAAGAATACTGGATGCAGGAGAGCTGTGTTTAAAATGCTTTCACAACATCCCCCTCTGTTTTGCCCTAGAGTTTCATACCCTGGCTGGGCTAAAATGTCTTGCAAGGATACTCCTTCCTGTTACTCACAAAATCAGAGCTTCATTTTGGTTATGTAACTTGCAGTTTAGAATATCAGAGGGGTTGTTCTTATTTGTGATTCTAATAAAATCTGACATGAAAAGTAACTTTCAAAATCTTTCTTCTTAGGTACAGCATTTCCTTCATACCATATGCAAGGTAAGTTTCTCTACTGTCTTACTCTTTGTCATTTTGAGGTTTAATCATACAGAAGATTAGCTTAGAGAAGCATTGTCATGTGTCATGGCTTTAGAAGGTTTTCCATGGTGTAGGAAATACAAGTAGTTACATCTGAAAATGTAAGCATTTTCAGTAGTTACATCTGAATAAGCATTTTCTCTACAGGGAGAACACAAATGGAGAAAATGAGAAGGCTTCCCATAGGAATATGTAAGCTTGCTGACCAAATGCTGAGCATAAGACTTACCTTTGGAATGCCTGAATATTAGTCCAAACTGCTACTAGACAAGTGTATTCTTCTGTGTCCCTTTTGTCTTTTTCTCCCCCATGAGCACTGTTCTGTATGAGCACAGTTGTGTCTCCTGCCCCATGCTTCTGCAGTGCCCTGCCTCAGTGCAGCCTTGCAGGTGTCACTTTTGCAGCAGGTGGGCACTGAGCAGACCTGCTTGTCTCTAAGGCATTTGTGTAGTCATGCAAATCATGTTAATGCAATTAATACATGGTCAGCTGATCTCTACAGTCCTCAGTGTCAGTGGGATAGCAGCCTGGAATGACTCTTGTCAAATCATGTAACTCAGGCGACTATCATTCTCATGTGTTTTTTTCTTTCTCCTGCCTATAGGGATGCTGTGAAGAAATGTGTTTCAGTCTGTCTGTCCTAACAGGAATACTGGATGCCTCATAGAGTAATAGGAACTGTGTTGCATCACTGTGCTGTGTAGTTTCCTACTTCTGTCTTGAACACCTGCCTTTCAGCTGCTTTTTAGAAGCTCCTTGTGTTACACCCAGTGTCTGCAGTTGCTTGGGTTTGTATGCAATGGTGTCTGTGGGACAGGGGCTTGTGATCAAATGACATTCAGTCTGGCAGAAGAACTGGGCAGAGGTCCACAATTTTTTATGCTGATTCTTGCATAAATTCATGTATTTGGTTTTGCAAAAGTTTCAAAGTAATTTGTGAAATCTGTAAAGTGAAGACCTTGACTCTGGTGGGACTATGCCAGTTCTAGAGTTGAAACAACTTGGGATTTTTTAAAATAGCCTTATGTCACTTAATCTTTGCACTGTTTGCCTTAGATAATGGAATTGGTATTCTTTCTTTTCCTGTCTCTCTTGAAAGATTTTAGGTTTATGAGGCTTCTAAAAGATGTAATTCTAAAACCAAACACAGTTTGGGCTAACCATGAAATGTTTGCATCTTTAATGAAATATTTAATTCTCAGTCCATACTGATAGTCTTTCCTTAAAAGGGACATTTTAGTATGAAAAATCTTGTTCCTATTGGAAAAGCACTTGTAAAATAAGGTCCATTGATGTTTTCAGCTACCAGGAACCTGAGTTCCTTTCCTTGCTCATGGTTGCAAGGTAGGAAGCTGACATTTTTCACATGAAGTGAGGTGTTTCTCTTCTCCTGCAGGTGTAGCATAAGAGCAATGCAAAGGGCATGGTAGGCAAGCAATAAAGTAATTTATGTATGTCCTTTCTCAAAGGACAAACTGTCATAATGTAGAAGTGGGCTATTGTTTTTAAGCAGCCTGGGTCAGGGAGAAGACATTTGCTTCTGAACTTGAAAATAAGTTAAAACTCCAATATTTTTTTTTGTTTCTTTGTAAGCGGAATCAGTTTTCTTTCTGCTAAAACTCTTGCACACACCAGTGAACTTCTCTGCATGGAGGAGAAAGCACAATATTCTGTGCAAGCAAGGAAAGCGTGAAACAATCCTTCTGCCAACTCCAAACAAGTGCTGAATGTTCTGTATCCAAATTCCAAGGCCACTCTGTTTTCTACATCTTCTGAGCTACATATAATCATTTACTCCCACAGCATTGCAGTGGTTATTGTAATTCTGAGTACAGATTCCTGCTTCTGCTGTGTGAGATAATGTTTAACTACTTTCCCATTTCGTCTTACCAAGTTGTCTTGCTGAAGCCAATGTTTAAGATTATGGTTTTCCAGTGCACTCAAGTGGGGAACTGAGGCATCTCTTCCTCAATCTACTAAGAGTTTGGTTGTTAAAGAGCATTGTGTTTGCATGGCAAGTGTATCCCTGACTTGTACCAGAAAGACTTTAATGCAGGAAAAATCTGGATCTACGTGGCTGTGAAGTATAAGCTCACAGTGAAGGCAAATAGTTCTATGGCTTCCAGAAAGTTACTAAGAAATTAATTAATCCAAAATCTTAAATTTAAGTGTCCTTCTGATAATTTATAAAGGTCAGTACCACCCACTTGTAAGGATTCTCTAAAAAAAAAAAAAAATTTAAGATTCCCTTTGTGGATGTACAAAAGAGAGATTTTGACAAGCATTCTGTGGATTCCAGGTGCCAGAATTACTGTTGCAAAGGAATTTGAATGGAAAATGCCACCTTGGAAAGACAACACTGATGTTGGGATGAAACAGTTATGCAGATTCAAGTGCTGCGTCCTGGTGCTTTTTTTACCTCCCAGGTAAAAAAAGCACCAGGTTAGTGTTGAAATAAATGTGTTGACTATTACTTCTTGAAAGGATGATTTGGTTAAATTCCCAAGAGAGACTGGGAATTAAAGAAAACTGATCCTTCTCTTCCCTGGCTGATCAAAGACAAGTGTCTAAACTGATGTGTGTCTTTTTTTATCAGGGACTAAGTTCAAAACCTAACTTGCATCAGTCAAAGGACCTATGCCAGTCCTTTCTTAGGACTTTGATAATGTTTACAAAATTCCTTCTGTATAAGGAAAATTGAAATGCAACCCTAATGCCTTTTATATTCCAATATTCCTTTAATTTTAGCGTCTCTGAATGTCCCTGGAAAAAGCTACAAGCACAGTATCCATTGTTTCTCCTTCCCCTCTCCAACTAAGTTACGTTAACTCCTATCATCATTCCAGGTTCAGCAGCCATGATAACAGAATTTGACTTTTGGGATTCTTTTTTTGATTACTTCAGATTAGGAGGAGTACATGCCTTTTTCTTATTCCTTGACTAGCTTGGGCAGGATTCTGGTAGCCTGACTCTCTTCTGGAAGAACAGTACAGTTTGGTATGGTGAATATTAGTTTTTAAATGTGCACTAGTTCTAGCTAACTAGAACCTTTTAGCTGGCTCTTATGAACACAGCCAATTAGAAGTAGGAAATTTATGAAAATACCAGTAGATAGTACATAAATGGATTTTTGTCCTTTTCCCCTCTCCTCTCAGTTTAAAACCGTAAATCCAGCTTCACAGCCTTTTTAGTCAGGAAGAGAGAAGAACAAATCTTCATTTGACTGCACAGCACATTGAGTATAAGTAATTGTGCCCTTACGGGAAGGGAAGATGGCAAGGGCACAAGGATCACAAGAGTGCCACTGGGGTTTATATTGCCCCTGAGTGTTGTATTTTGTTCCTGGGGACATCAGACTGTAGGAGAGACTTGCCACATTCTTACCAATATGTGAAACATACCCAGGGTTTGTTGCTTCACCTACAAGCAGTTTTTATTTAAAATAGCTCTCCCAGAACAAAACTCTTTAGATTCTTACTCACTTTTAAATAGTTGTAGTAAGGCTGTTGACAAGTTTATCAGCAAAAGAAATTTCCCCTTTACTGAAGTACTTTATTTTATATGATTTTTACATAACTGGGGAGTAAACTATATAAATATTCCTTCTTGAGTAGTTTTCAGTCTGAATTAGATTATATCATTATATCTTTTTTTTGGTCATTAAACCTACTTTGTGTTTAGTTTTGGTATCATCAGCTTTAGTTATCTGCTTGGCAGAAAGCATGGTGGTAATTTCTGAAACTTTCCATCTCACTGTCCTTGAGGGCAGGAATGTTTGTTGTGTGCGCTCTACTGTGAAGAGAGAGCTTCTGGTTGGAACCACAAAGCTCCTTCCTTCCAAAAGTCCTTGCTCAGTTGCCTACAGTGCTTAACTCAAGGCTGACTTCCCTAAGGAAACTTCTTTGATGTTGGGTGCCCATCTCAGTAGGATTTGGTGTTATAACAGAAAGTGCATTTGGCTCAGCCTGTTGACCAATTTGCCCATTTTTTTCACTTATTGTTGTACAAATAACAACCTCAACCAAGCAGCCTTAGCATACAGTTCTAGCAGGAAATTTGTCAGCTGATTCATAGCTGGATCAGCTGACTTTCCAGCTATATTAGAAAGGGAAATAGGGAGGCTGGCAGTCACCTGTTCCCAAAGTACTGAGACTCTATACACTGAAATATGGGATTTTTTTTTTACTACTTCAACATTTTGCTCTGTTTCATGTGATGAAGTCCATTATGAATACTTGTACTATCTGAAATGGTTCAACACTGATGATACGAACAATTTAATCTCATTTAGTATTTATAGTAATTGTTCATGAGCTGTTATGAAAACCAAGGAAGAATTTTCTGACACAAGTTGAAATTCTTTTCAGAAACCATGTTTTTAAAAGGAAAGTGTGTTGGGCTCTATGTGGGCCTACAGCTTCCTAAAAACAGTTCTTCCTTCATTTCGGTACTTAATCATGTTCATGAAAGTGAGATCACTGTGCTATTTGTAAACTGAGATGGAGGAGGATGTTTAAACATGTTTGTCTTAAATAGTGATGTTTACAACCATAGCAAATGATGACCATTTTGGAGGGAAAGCACACAAATGGTTTATTGTCTTAAAACCATGTGCCTCACTGTAATGTGACTAAATTTTTTTACCAGCTGTGGAATTGTTTTGTAAAATAAAAACCAAACTCAGAAAAATTCTCTGCAATTTTTTATACTGTTACTGGTTGTGTTTCCTGATGTGCTTTTTCTATGTATTTACACTGTTTGATTTTTTCTTTGATAAACTTTTTTTTCTGTCTTACAATTTTTTCTGTAATGAAGTGAAACCCTTGCAAGTGCTGTTTATTTCCTTCAATAAAGTAATCACTGCATTAAATTAATTGTTTTTACAGTTAATGTTCTTAATATTCTTATGGCCTTTTAAACGATGCTGATTCTCCAGATGATGCTGAAATTGCTGTGGGTAGTTTGTTTCCTTTTGTTTGTGTGTTTAGTTTTTAAAATTATTGTCCTGTCCTCACTTCCTTTCCTGTGCACACAACTTGTACTGCTGGGGGGAGTTTTTGTGTCACCAGTGTTTTGCAGCAGCTTCACCCAGCAGTTGCAGGCACCTAGACAACTGGTTGGCATGAGTGGAGTTGTTAAGGTGAGGATTTTTTTTTTTATTATTTAATATTTATTTACCTTAAGAGTCAACCTAGATATACCAACAAGCTATCCTTAGTCCGTGCTACAGAGGAAATAATGCCTGGTGCTATTCTGTTAGCAAAGACAACAGGAAGCAACACCCCTCTGAAAAAAATATGCTCTGAGTGCTGATGTACACTCAATAAAATGTAAATGAAGTAAAATACCAATGATTTATGAAGTTGTGTTAAAAATAATTAGAGGCAATTTTTTTTTCTTAGCTTTCAAAGAGCTGGTCTGTTTAAGTGTGTGCCTACTATGCTGTGGTTTGATATTCTTTGGCAGCATATCAAGACTGTGTGTCCATCAGGCTGTTTAGGGTATGTTACTCTGTCTCCTAACTGACAGGCAGGTGGGTTTTTTTCCCTGTCTGCAAGGGTGGTGGTGAGACTTGGGTGCTGTGGGAGACTGTGTTAAGTTTTCAATTATATTTTTCTTTCTTTGTTTTTGTTGATTGTTCTTCTAAGCAAGCTCTGTCTCACAGCTGACTGAACTGAAATTTCTGTCCTACAGGAAACTCCAAAGTTGCATTTGGAATACAAGCAGTAGCTTGTATTCAGTAGTATAGAAGCTATGGGGTTTGCATATTATGTTTTTGGAAAGGTTAGTGTCCCAGGAATGTCAGGAAAGCTGGATACATCTGTGTCATATCAAGGCAACTGCAATTTCCCATAGGGCAATAAATTCTTTCTCTGTCTAATAGCTTAGAGGTATCTTGCTTGCCTAACTCAACCTCCTGCATAACAACAAAACTGTTGAACTTTGCCCCTTCATTGTCATGCTGAGGTCTTAATACTTGAATGATTTAAAAAAAAAAAAGTGAACTCTTCATTTGAAATCCATAAACAATGATCAGCCGCACTAAACTGCATTCTGTTGATGAATTTGCACTTTAGAAATGCTCTGAATGGGTTTGTCAGTTGTGCAACAGCATCTAGTCCCTGAATCCCATTACCTTGCAAAGTCACCAGTATTCAAATTCAGTTAAAAGGCTCTTGAAAAGCTGCTGTAATGTCTGCCCCTTTCCCTTCTCCTTCCTCAAGGTCTGATTTGCAAGAGAAGGTATTTAATGGATGTGAGCCATTCAAAGGTGGGGGTTGATATTTATTTTCCATCCCTTGATCATACCTTTCCTGTTGAGCTCAGCCTTGGTTGCAATATGTGTGGGGATACAGGCTTGGAACTGCCCAGCCATGAAGTGCTGGGGATTCCTAAAGGGGAAAAAATTTCTGGTTTTCTCAGTTTTCAGAAGAAAGCTGCTGGTGAATTAGAGATGGAATAGTCTTGTCTAAGCTGCCAATCTTTGGGATTGCTATTTTAAGTTAGCCTGGTTGAAACCCTTTTAAGTTTCTCTTGTGTTCCCTTGTGGCATCTCTAAGAGAAGTTATTCCCAAGAATTCGTGCTTCAAAACCTCTGTGGGAATAAGTGTGGAGTAACATGAGTGTAGTGTAAAAATGGTACAATGAAAGTGTCACCTGGTCAGTATGATTTCATTGCAGCTCTGAGCGGCTGTCATGCCCTAAAAGCTGGGGAAATACTGAAAGCTGGAGGGGGGCTTTGTACCAGGCATGTAGTTACACAGGACAAGGGTGAACAGCTTCATACTGGAAGAGGGGAGGTTTAGATTAAGGATTAGGAAGAAATCCTTTACTGTACGAGTAGTGAGGCACAGGAACAGATTGCCCAGAGATACTCTTGATGCCCCATCCCTGGAACCATTCAAGGCCAGGCTAGATGGGGATCTGAGCAACCTGGCCTAGTGGAAGGTAGACCAGGCAGGAGGCTGGAATGAGATGATCTTCAAAGTCCCTTCCAAGCCAAACCATTCTACGATGCAATCTGTGATGTGAAAAGAAAACATTTTAAAATGGGCATGTGCTCCTGTAGTTTCTGTTTGTGTGTAACAAGATGTGTCAGGCTCATCACTTTTGAGAGACTCAACTGCTTCAACCGAGTTATAATCGCAGCTTGTAAGCAGAAAGCTTTAACCTACACATCCAGGTCAAAAGTGCATGTTTGGTTCGCCCAATAAACACTGAATTTTTCATTCTGAGCTGTTGTAAGTAGAACTTAAAGCTTTGCTTAGAATATCTTATTTTTAAATTATTTTCTGATCTTAAAGATGGGAACAGTAATAGTTTCTTCCTCTAGCTGATAATTCATGTCTTAAGACATCACTGAACATCTTCAAGTAAAAACAAAACAAATTAGAAAAAAAGTATAATTATTGTTTAAAGCAAATAATGTTACATTTATCACCAGCTTGGCTATACATATTTGGTTTGCTGTTAATGTTTTGGTGAGGGGCTACAGGGGTGGCTTCTCTGGAAAGCTGCCATAAGCTTCCCATACAGTGATAGAGACACGGCCAAGATGAACCCACTGCTGGCCAAGGCTGAGCCCACCAGCAACAGTGGTCGCACTTCTAGGGTAAAGTATTTGAGGAGAAAAAACCCTTACACTAATGCAACCAATGAGATGGGAAAGAATTTGTGAGAGAAGAAGCTCTGCTGACACCAAGGTCAGTGGAGAAGGAGGGGCAGGAGGTGCTCCAGGTACTAGAGCAGAGATTCCCCTGCAGTCCGTGATGCTGACCATGGTGAGGCAGCTGTGCCCCTGCAGCCCATGGAGCTCCATGGGGATGCAGAGATCCACCAACCAGAGCAGATGGATGCCCATAGGAGGCTGTGATTTGTGGGAAGCCCAAGCTGGAGCAAGCTCCTGGACAGAGGAGCCCGCATGGGAGCAGGTTTGCTGGCAGGACTTGTGACCCTGCAGAGAACCCACACTGCAGCAGCCTGTTCCTGAAGGATAGCACCCCATGGAAGTGACCCATACTAGAGCACTATGTGAAAAACTGAAGGCTGTGGGAAGGACTAATGGAGGAATGTTTTTCCTTTGGAGGAATCCTATGCTGGAGCAGGGGAAGAGTGTGAGGAGCCCTTCCCCTGAGGTCACTGGCAGGGAGAGGAAAGAGAAAACCAGGAGGAAAGTTAGGCCTGGAATAAATGAGGGGTGCTTTAACATTTGGGTTTATTTCTTATTAGCTTACTCAGTTTTGATTGTAATAAATTAAACTAATTTCCCAAAGTCAAGCCTGCTTTGCCCATGATGGTAACTGTGAGTGATCTCTCCCTGCCCTTATTTCAACCCATGAGCCTTTTGTAATATTTTCTCTGTCCCTGCTGAGGAGGGCAGAGGATGGGAGAGACAGAGCAGTACCCAACCTTTGGTGGGTACCTGGCACCCATCCAGGGTCAACCCATCACAATACATTAGGTTTTTTTCTTGGGTTTGTTTTTTTTTCCTTCTTCTTTCTCATTTTAAAAAGCATGGAAGGTCTTCCATGCTCTCTGGGCTCAGAATTAGTCTCAGTATAATCTTAGTTAAAACACTAGACAGGGAGGTACCACCCAAAGAAGCTGCCCCCCTTTCTGCTAAAAGCATACCCAGGGGAAGTTACTGAAACTGTGCTCTCACCCCGACACTAATGAAAAGGCTAATCTTCTTGAAGTCTCCTCTAGCCTGGCAATCTCTTAAGGGGCTGGACCCGTGATTAAAAAACAGAAGGAAAGCAGCTGTCTTTTTATCTGTTCTCAATTATTCCATGGTAGTTGATAGGTGTTGATTTCCTGGGAATGTCATGGTGATGGAGGTTACATTTCCCTGTGTTGTTGGGACTCACTGTTCGGAGGGGGGTTAGTTGAACGATGCAGTGGGAGCATGCACTTTGGAGATGGAAAGAGAGTCTTATTTTCTGCAATTTCATCTGATAATGAAGGGCTGCCTTTTCTTTGGAAACATGCAGCTAAAGGCCAAAAAACAGCTATCCAATGTCAAGGCAAGAAAAGCCTCTTTAATTACCTTTTTTCTTGTTTGCTTTTTTTCCCTCTCCTTTCTGTGTACCTCACCAGCTGGTGGCCAGGGGCATTTGAGAACAAGCTTAATTAGAAAGTCAAAAATAACCCCTTGTTTATTCCTGCTGTAACTTAGTCAGTGAAGTCCAATAAGTATTGCAGGATTGTTCTGATTGTTCTTTCACTGCTCACCCCAGTCCTCATTGCTTCATTTAAAATGTGAGTTACTGAATTATTATTAGTAAATTGGACATGAGTGTGAATGTTGAGCTTGCATTCTGAGCTAGTTCTGCCTGTCTATGAGCCACAAGGAATCTGCTTGGAAATGCCCAGCTCTCCCAGCTGGGTTTCAGGGAAAGCTTACAAATGTGCAGGTTTTGTAGGGGCATTTTCTGCTCTTTCTGCCACCCCTACTGATTTGCTTGTCTAATTAAATGGGTAATAAGTGCAAGAGGGCAATAAACAGTTCCCCCTTGCAGTGGCACTGGCTGTCAGTCACCAGGAACACCTACTGTGCT
This sequence comes from Serinus canaria, assembly GCF_022539315.1. Taxonomy (NCBI): domain Eukaryota; kingdom Metazoa; phylum Chordata; class Aves; order Passeriformes; family Fringillidae; genus Serinus; species Serinus canaria. Next base: position 20,556,359 of record NC_066313.1, read on the forward strand.
CCTCTGTAAGCCCAGCTACCTTTACTTCAAATGTCAGGTTCAGGGAAATTTAACTTCCAGCCCAAGAAATAACCCACACCTGAGAATGGATTGGTCTCCGTGCCCTGGCAATACCTACAGCTACTAACATTAATCTGTTTGGGCCTCTGTTCCAGCACCTGTAGACTTGGAAAAATTAATCTTGCAATAAAGTAGGAGAAAGAAGGGTTATTTGGAAAGCATTCCAAGTTGTTATTTAGGTGAATAGAGGGACAAAATATTAGAGGATGTCTTTCACTTCTCTTAAAACAGGCTAAATATTCAAAGTAAATTTCCACACGTAGTATTTTTGTTAAATGAAAAGCCAACAAAAAACAAAGAACTATGACTCTGGATCTCTCTGGTTTCTGTTCTGCAGCCCTCTCTCATGGCAGCTGTGTGACACAGAGACAGTGCACAGTGCAAAGAAGCATCATTCACGGAATCTGGAAGTGTGGTTTAAAGTAAAATCTCAGGCCCAAGTATATTTAGCTGGTCATGTGCTTGCATATGTGTAAACTTACTATTTCTTTAGCTAATTCTTCTAGGTTGGAATGATATGTCAGTGGTGTATTGTGCCTTCTGCTACATCCAACACAAATTGCTCTTAGGCTGAACTCTTAGAGCTGAAAAGACCTTCCTCATGCTGAAAATAGTAATTGGGCTGTTCCCACTAACCAACCACAAGTAACTACTCTCATTTTGGAAAATTTTAAGGTTTCAGGTGTCCTGAGCTATGGTAACATAGTTACTTAAATTCAAACTGTGTGAAAGTCGGGTATTTTAAGTTGTTAGATTTGTGGTTTATTTTTTCCTCTGGATACTAGACTTTTAAGAATAAGACGCCTTGTATGAGTGATAACATAAGCACACAAGTGTTACCCACTTCTGGGATCTGAAAATGCATTTTATTACTCTTCAGGATGCAAGTTTTAGTGTGACACCCCAAAGTAAAAACATTCATGCTTCTACCTTAGGGATGCTAGCAGTAAAAAAATCCAGTCTTATTGATGAAAAGTTCTAATCCCAACCCATTACTGGAACAGGTCCATTGTCCATTCCTTCTATACACCCCTCCTTCCCTACAGCTCAGTCCCAGGAGTGCTTTGGGCAAGCAGTGCACTCCAAGCAGGACTTCCTTTTCTTTTGCTTTGTGGCAGCCTCCATTTCCAATCAATTTTTGCTGAGCAAATCCTTTACCTGTAGTGATGCACCAGTGTCTGCTGGTGAGAGAGTTTCACTTCCTCATTTAGATACCCTTCTACCAATGTGAACTGTTGTTACTTTTTTGCATGCTTTTTGTTTCCTTTTAGTTCTATGAATCCTGAGGAAGGTATATGGAATCTGATTTTTTGAGGCTCTAATCCAGTATCACTCCCCTTGAAGCCCTGCAGGAGAGATGGGCAGTGAGTACTTCTGAAAGCCAGGCTGCTTCTCTTTTTATTTGTCTGTAGAAAGAACGGTGTGTAACTACTGGAATATTATTACTTTTATGAGCTGTTGTCTCTTTACCTGCCTTGACTTTGAATCTCCTGATTTATGAGCAACTATATCTAAAAAGCCTTTATGGAAATAGGGCTTCAGATTAAAAAATATTCCCAAAGTAACATGTACCTGTTTTAAAAGTTCCTGAAAACGTTCAATTAAAATTCATGGCACTTCCACCAACACCAATTTCTCTGTCTATTTGTGTCTGTAGTATAATAAAAATTTAAAACTGTCTCATATAGTTTCCTATGTATTTCCTATGCCATTTGATCACATGCAGGGAAAAATTACAGTAGTAGCTTCTCTCTCTTCTTTGAGTATTTGGAAAGGGGAACCCAAACATAAACATATTCCATTTACACCAGCATACCTGAGATGCAATTATTTTTCCAAATGCAAAGTGGTACCTTTCCAGGTACCTAAATAGCCTATAGATTTTGAAGTACATTCTTTAGTCGTTCAGCTGTGAAAGTGGGCTTTTTATCAACTTGAAGTTGCTATCTGACACCTGCTAATGTAACTCACCTGAGTTTACTTATAAAATAATCTAGGTATTTGGTTATGAGTTGACAATTAAAAAAAAAGAAGAGGGGAAGAGGTGTCAGAGTGTGAAATTTGAAAGCAGCATAGAATCACAGAATGATTTGGGTTGGAAGGGTGCCAAATAAGGTGCCATGAAGCTCTGGCCATCCTTGTTTAGGTGGAATGGCACCTCTCAGTTTTTTTAAAGGCAAGATCGGTTGGTCTTGTCAAATGATGGTTTTAATTTAAATTCTCTTTTATAAAGCCTGCCATGCTCTTTTTTGTCAACAGTGATACACCAAGTCATTTTGTCTTTCTAAAAGAGAAAAGCACAGAAATTCAACAGAGACTATTGAATTGAAAGAACGTAAGCAGTCAGAAAATTTATTTCTCTAAAAATGACCTCTAGGACTATGTTTTCATAATCAAGTCTCTGACTATGTCATGTCCAACAGACCAGAAATTTAAAAGACATTATCAGAGATAGATGTATCATGAGAAGTAAGGCACTCCAGTATTTGTTGTATACCAAAGCCCAGTGTTTACAGGTCACTGTTATTTGTTTGGCTTCCACTTAACGCTCCATCAGGGGACTGAGCCCACATGTCTTGTCTCCTTGAATTCTGAAATTGTTGTAGTCCTCAGTAAAATGGTAGCTTTTTTTGTGGAGGGCTTGTGTTGTTGGATCAGACTTGTCAGAGAAGGTCTCAGGATGAGGTGAAAGGGAATGACTTTTTGGGATGCTGAGGGAGCTTTTGCATGAGATGGACCTTGAGCTGGTCAGCCGTGCCAGGCCTCAGACAGTTAAGCCCATACCAGCCCCAGAAGTGTGCAGTCTGTCCCTGGAAATGCAGCCAGAGGGGCGTTCAGCCACCTGTAAGGTGCAGTAGGGGTTTTGCGAATGATAGTGGGACCAAGGGACCATGACACAATATTCGTCAACAATTGAGGGTAGGGATGCTGCCTTCTCCTTGTGCACTGAAACCTCAGTGCTGCAAGGTCTCTTACTATTATATTTTGATTTAGGAATGTAGAGGAATGAGGTTAATGCATTTATGCAACATTCATGATGAAAATATTTTAAGACAACCTTCTCTGTGTAACTATCTTGACTCTTCCCAGCTCCTTCAGTTAGAGTCTGCACCAGCGTGAATGCAATTTCCATGCATTGTTTCAGTCTGGAAATGAAACAATTTTCATTAATGGAAACCTGGTTCTCAAGCAGAACAATTAGACCCACTTCAGGTTGAAAAAAGATAAAAGCATGCTAATTTGGATGGAGGACTCTTCTTTCAAGGCAGCCAATTGAGTCATCAGCCAGCCACCCACCTGACTGTCTAACAGGTAATTAGGAGATAGTCCTCTTTTTGTGTGGAGCGTGTGAGTAAACCTCCACACAGTGGTGTCACTGCCCATTGGGACTTCCAGGGGAAAGAGCTAGGCAGTGGCAAAAGAGTGAGGAGAGCACGTTTGTCAGACGGTACCCAATGAACTGACTTCTTTTTTTATTTAGCTTATTATTTTTGTCTTTTCAGCAACTACCTGAAGTTTTTGGCAGTAAAGCTGTCATGGCAGACTTGGGATGCAAAAAACCCAGCGATTGCACTGTCTCCAGGCTCCTCAGCATAGTGGAGAGTGAACTCCAGGCTGGAAGAGACAAAGGCGACCCCACGGAGAAACAGCTCCAGGTTGTCTTGGAGGATGCAATGCTATGGCAGAGATTCAGGGAAGTCACTAATGAGATGATCGTGACCAAGAATGGCAGGTGAGTGATCTGCTCAGCACTGCAGGCTCAGTGGAGGTGACAGGTAGGGGGGTTAAGCTCTACAATAATAAACTGTGCGTGCAGACTCGAGAGAACTGCAATGAGCACATCAGAGTTTATAGGGGACTGCAGCCTTGCAGTCTGCTAAAACCACTGTATAAACGAGATGGGCTGACCCTGCTTCTTTTTGGTCATTGCCAAACCATTCCTCCTATGAAGCATGCTGGAAAAATATACAGGCTAACTTGTGATTGCACAAAAAGGAAACTTTCACAAGGGAATATCTCTCAAAACCTTTGTAATGACTTCTTATGCTAATAATCATCAGTCTATATTAGCAAGTCCTCACCTGTAGGCTTCAAATTACTGCACAGAAGCAGATTGGTGTTGTTAGACCCAGCTGCAGTTCCCATCTCTCTGGCCTTGGGTATTAACAGCTTGTACAATCGGTCTATACCAGAGTGGATGCAATAAAACTGCCCTACATGCTCTGTATGTATGTGCAGTCTGAATTTCATGGTCCCACAGTTGTTGCTGGTGCCCTTAGAAACAAGTGTGGAATATTGCTTAATATACACTGTTTTAGAAGGACAAAACATTGTGGTATAAATGGATCACATGTCTTACTATTTGGGGAACACAGAAAGGCACAGGAAAAGGGTAAAAATTCTGGTGAGAAGGATGCTAATTCTGAATCAGGCACTCTCTTGAAGAAGGCTCTCCACAGAGGTTCTGCTCTGAACTCGGCTGACAGCAGAGTCCAGCCCATAACAGACAAGCAGCTACCAGAATAAGATTTGCACAGTGGTTCTAATGTGTTTATTCAATTTATCCTCACCAGCCTTTTGCTGCCCCCCACCCCAGCTGTTCCCTCAACATGCACAGGTTTTACGAGACCTCTCAGGAGATCCACATAGGAGAGAGGAATTAAGAGATGGAGAGAAAGATTTACTCATGTGGTGTAATTTTGCAGACTTTGATTTAGCAGAATTCATGGATGAAATTACTGTTGACTGTAGCTTGATGAGGAGCATAGGTGAAAGCAGTAAAAATGAAAAATCTTGTCTGTTGACTAAGCAAGGTGATTCTGCAGAGAGAAGTCACCTTCCCAAAGGACCAGCTCCTTTGTAAGAACACTGTTACCATTCTGATTCCTCCTAATAACCTATACTGATAGAAATCTGCATCTGAGATTTTTTTTACATTGTGAAGCTGCTTTTACTACATTTAAATTGCTTTGAAAACTGCTATTAAGATAACTTCTAAGTGGACTTTTATTTGGTGTACAGTAGCTTAAACTGTCTCCTTAACAGTGTGACTAAAAATGAGGTAAGATGGGTTTGTTTCTGTTTAATTAAATTGGTACAAAGAGTCACACGTTACCACCGGTATTTTTTCAGTTTCTTTCCTCTCAGCTAATGAAAATCATGACTTCACGATTATACTAGTTCTTTCTGAAATGTCAGGGTAAGTGTGTAGATAAAATATTTTTTAAATGTTGATAAGGGAATATTTTGTTATCTGAATATAGCTGGGTACTTTTTATTTCATTGTGTAAGCTGCCTGATTTTTTAATTTTAACTCATACACTTCTTATCAACCTGATTCTACTTCTCCTATAACAAGTGACATCTCTAGAAATGTCAGTAAGAGCAGCAATAGAATTCTTTATGATCAAACTACAGCAAAATTAAAAATTACAAAAGTATGTCACACTGCCATTTGCATAAATCCTTTTAACATAGTTACTGTAGCAGAGACTATGAAAAAGGATCTCTGCATTCCTGAAAGTATTTTTCATCAAAAAACACAGCATCACACTAAAACAAAGAAAATACAGACTGTGGCCTGCAGCAGAGAACTGTGAACCATGCTATTCAAAAGGAGACAAACTTGAGACAATTTCCTGTGATTTCTGAATTTTTCTCAGGTTCAAGATTCTTCAGAGATTGTCTCCAGAGAGATTATCAGTAGAAAAAAATATTGATCTTATTCTGCTGCTGCTAAATGAGTACAACTAAATCATTCTTGCTGAAGGGTAGATGAATGCTTTTGAAAACTCTGTTCTACAATGAAGGAGAAGAGTCAGCCTGAACTTTTGTGTGTGAAAACTAAAACAGTTGGTGTGGACAGACACATTGTCAGAAAAGCTCAGAAATTAAACAAAAAGCTGATACGGGAGTTTCCCAGAGAATGAAAATCTAATTGATTAGTGATCCTCAAGTGTCAAATTCTAGCATGCACAATTCTATCTGCTCTGAGTCACCTCTAATTGGTACTGAGGGTCCCAAAATGTCACAGTTAGATGAACCAACTTCAGTGTTAATATACAGATATGCCTCTGTGGCTGTATCAAACTTCATTATAATAATCACCTGCCCTAGCAACATGCCTAGAGGAAATAAATATATTCTGAACAGGATAGACATCATTAAAAATGAAACGTGCTATATCACAAAATACATCTCAATGGGTACAGCTGATACAGTGGGAAACCATCTCCTATTTTACTCAGACCTATTGTATTAAATTGACACTTCAATATCAAATGCAGTGTTATCTGACTGTTTCCTCTCTCAGTGTTTATACCATACTAGCTAGGCAGTATCCTGAGACTTTGTAATCCCTGTTATTGCCTGGAGACAGGCAGGTGCCACTGTTTCCCTCTGCGTATGAGGAGAATCCATAGGGGATCACGTAGCCATGAGTGGGGGAAAATAAGCCCTTTCAAGGTTTGAATGCTAAAGCAACTTTACTGGTTACTGCACATCCAAGTTTGATATCAAACAACTTCCCACTCAAGGTCTGTACTGTGGAGTAATTGCAGCAGATTTGCTCTAAATAAATTGAAGAGGCTGAAGTGCTCGGCTATTGTAGAAATGGAGGTCACGTGTGCACCTACCTGATCATTGTAATAAGCATTCTGACTGAAACAAATTTGGAGAAATCACAATTTGCCATGCTAAAAGACAGATTTTAACAGTGAAGCCACTGAATCAGCAGAACATGTTAGGTGGTAAGTTTTCCATTATTAGAGTCTGTACAATCAAAACATGCTGGTCCAAGCGAAGCAGGGAATTACTGGGAGTGAAACCAGTTAACACAGGGAAGTGCTCTAATCTTAGTGCTACAGGAGGTTAAAATGGATGGTGACAGTATTCTCTTCTGGATTGGTCTATAGGTCCTTTGGGGATAAACTTGAGCCTCTCAAATAAAAAGGCAGAGCAGCCTGCCTGCATTGTGGGCAGAGGAATTACCAATCTGAGTGTAACACAAACAGCTCTAAACAATCTAATGAAATTAAATTTTCATGTAGATTAATTTTCTCCTCTAATTCAATTTCAGCTGTGTATTTAAATGTGTTCCTTTGAACATTGACTGGGGGAGATCTAAGCATTGGAAGGAGCAATGCATCCATACTTTTTATTACATCCCAGTTTGGTAGCTGGTACATTCTTGTCAGAAAGACATGTGTAGTGTATAAATCCTTGACTAAGCTTCTATTTAACTAGAAAGGTTGTGGTTCACAGTACCTTGAAGACCAGTGAGGAGTGCTGTTCCTCAGGGGTCAGTACTGGGACTAAAGTTTTTCATTACCTTTGTTGGTGACAGGAGAACACCGTTAGCAAGCTTGCCAGCAATGCCCAGCCATGTGCTCTGGTTGACATGTGCAGGGAAGGGATGTCATCCAGAGGGATCTGGACAGGCTTGAGAGTGGGGCCTGTGTAAACTTCATAAAGTGAACTTTGTGGTTTTGCATTAAAATGCAGGCTGGGTGGAGAATACGTTCAGAGTAGCCCTGTGGCCGAGGACTCAGGAGTGTTGATGGACAAGAAGTACAACACTACCCAGCAATGTGCACTGACAGCCCAGAAAGCCAAATGCATCCTGGGCTGCATCTAAAGCAGCATGGCCAGCAGGGCGAGGGAGGGGATTCTCACCCTCTGCTCCACACTCATGAGACCTCACCTAGAGTGCTGCATCCAGCTCCGGGGTCTCCAGTACAGAAAGGACATGGACCTGTTGGAGCAAGTCTGGAGGAGAGAAACTCTCCTATAAGGAAAAACTTAAGTAGCTGGGGTTGTTCAGGCTGGAGAGGAGAGAGACCTTATAGCAGCCTCCCAGTACCTAAAGGGGGCTACAAGAGAGCTGGAGAGGGACTTTTTATAAGGACATGGAGTGATACAAGGGTGGTGAGGCACTGGAAAAGGCTGCCCCAAGAAGCTGTGGATGCCTCATCCCAGGAGGTGGTTCAAGGCCAGATTGAGTGAGACTCAGAGCAACCTGGTCTAGTGGAAAGTGTTGGGGACACCAATAAAGGGACTGGGACAAGATGATCTTTAGGGTCTCTTCCAACCCAAACCATTCCATGATATCTTCTTCAATACTGCACTGACGTGGTATCAGCAAGTATTAATATTAGATGAATTATTTTCATTTTTCATTTAATATGAAGGTGCTGAATGTATGCAGCAAAAACTATATCAAGGTATCCAGAAAGGTGAGTGGGATGTCATGATTGTTAGCAATTTGCATTTGTGTGTCACTAGACAATATGATTGCAGGGGCAGAGACTTCCAGTGTCCTTTGAGACAGCCTGGAGTTTCAGATCCCTTCCTCTCTATTTTGGATGTCTTGTATGGCTACCTAAGCCTTGAGAGATACCTTACCTTAGCCCCATAGCTAAGGACCTCAGGCAATTCCTCTGGTTGCTTGGTATACTCTCTCTGTACACAAAGAGAAAAGGACTTCAGAGATTCATTTGCTTTCATTGGAATTTATGGTCCATAAAAATGTGGCATGCAGAAACGGCAGTTGCCAGGAGAGGTCAGTCTGGAGAAGTCTGGGGCAGGGAGGCCCGTTACTCATGGAAGAGGATTGTAGGAGGTGATATGTAATAGCAATTTCATGTATTTCTTGACAAGCTAAGAAGCTTAATGAATAGGATACCTTTGCTGGGAGATGCACGTTCTGATGTCCACACATTATTCCCAGTTCCTCCAAGTGTTGGAGCCCTACTAGCTCTATTGCTGCAGACTTTCAGGTGCCAATTCAGAGCTGTGTGGCATAGATCACAAGCACTGAGACAGAAAACCACTGAAAGTCAAGCTGTGAACTCCTGCAAATCTCCTTTAAAAAGAAAAAAATAATAATAAAAGGGGATTGAGAAAAGGTGGCATTGGACCTTTGGGCCCAAAAGGAGCATTTTCCCAAAACTAAACAAAGGCAGGATTTCAGTTTTAAGCACACAAGATAATGGAAGGCTGGGTAGAAGTTTAGAGCTTGCGTGTAAGATGAAACTAAAACCAATAGGACATGGTCAAGCTGCTGAGGTCAGGGAATATGGAAGTATGGGAACAAATTACTGGAGAAACTGCCAAGTGCAAGGTCTGATGGCAAAGGTGGATTGAAGGAAGGGAGAATGGTTTTTTATACTGAGCTAGTCAGTGAGCATCTGGAAACAAACATACTGAGGAAAGTCTTTCAAGAGCAGTTTCCAGTGGTGTCACCCTTTCGTGTTTCCCTGGCCAGGCGGATGTTCCCTGTTTTGAAGATCAGCGTGTCAGGCTTGGATCCAAATGCCATGTATTCCTTCCTGCTGGACTTTGCTCCGACTGATGGCCACCGCTGGAAGTACATCAATGGAGAATGGGTGCCAGCTGGGAAACCAGAGCCACCAAACCACAGCTGTGTTTACATCCACCCAGACTCTCCCAACTTTGGGGCCCATTGGATGAAAGCTGCCATTTCCTTCAGCAAAGTCAAACTTACCAACAAGCTCAATGGGAGTGGGCAGGTATGGCCTGATGTTTCCACACCACCTCTTGGCTTCAATTGCAAGCACCTACCAATCAAGAAATATCAAGAGTGCATTTATGTAATTATAGAAGCCCTTACAGGCCTCTTCACCCACAGATGCCAATTATTCTCTGCAGGCCAAATGTAAACAGGGATAAACAGGCCTTAATTTGCACTTTCAGATTCTAATGGACTTCTTGATGTTAAGAGAGACAGAGTACTGCGCTTTACTTAATCGTCAGGGGTCTTTTCAGAGTTGGTCTTGTGTGCTGGGGATTTTTACATAGGACTTCAGAGAAAGGGGGGAAAAATGGCCACGGGTATTAGGTTTTTGTTGTTCTCCCCAGTGTTGTTTGGTGTAAGTGGAATGTTGGCAGGAGTCAGATGGCAGAATAAAAGGCTGCTCCTAAATGAAATAATTACTGTGTCTGCTTCTGCATCATGATAATTATCAATATTCTATTGAATCAGCTTTGGCCTTTGGAAAGAAACCACATGTACCAGAAATAAGTGACTTTCTCTTTGAACCGCTTAAAAATGCAAACAGGAAAATTAGTTTTGTTTCATATTTTATTTTTGATGATGCATCTAAAGGCAAAATGTTGCACAAGACCTTTTATTCGCTTGTTTATTTGGTACAAAACTCCTACGTTGAATGATATTTTTTAGCCCAGAATCAACTTCTTTAATGTAAATGTTGTATGTTCTCAATCTGTTATTTCCATTAGGTTTATGAGGTACCTCTGTAAGCTTAGTGCTCTAATGAAGCAGGAAATTATCTCAGGTTTTACTGGCTGGAGAACAGGAAGATAATCTGACTTTTCCTTAGTCACATATGGAACCAGCAAGAATTATTGTAGAGCATAGAACAAGATCTGAATTTGCAAATGTGTGTTGTGTGTCCAGAATCTCATAAAAGTCAAAAGCCTCAACAAAATATGCATGGGGGGAAAAATGCTACAGAAAACTTGGAGGGTCAAAGTGTCCCTGGGGCAAAAAAACAGGTGAACACTCTGTATATTTGTAAAGGAGAGAGCAAAATAGTAGAAAGCAGGAGAGGAAAAGCCATATGAGAAACAGAACCCAAACAAATGTTACTAAACAATAAATGACTGAAGCTTCCTTTGCTTTCTTTTGAAATCATGACCACAGTGTTAAAGTAAAGCATGTCCCCACTCTGTGCTTCAGCTGCCCCTTCTCTGATGGTATTAGAAAGTAATTGATGACTATCAGTGCTTTATGCTAATAGCTGTGTTCTTTCTTTTGTATATATGTGTATATATATATATATATATATATATATATATATATATATATATATATATATATATATGCATGTATGTAGGTATGTATGTATACATCACTTTGCAAAGTAGAAATTTTAAAAAAATATTTTTCTTGCACTAGAGCCAATTGAAGGACCTAACAGACTTCCTGGAATCAATGCTATTCAAACTTTTTAGTGCCAGGTTAGACAATCTGCCTCTGGCCCAGAGAGGGGACTGGGTGACTGCCTTAGCTTCCTCCTGGCACCTTTTCTGTGATGGTGATTCTGGTCTTCCAGACAGCAGAAGCAGGATAGCGAGTGCCCCTGAGCTGTTGCAGCAGCCTCTAGTGCAGTGGGAGCCCAGTGGTTAGAGGGCCACAGCTGCTAACAAAAATACTCACTGCTGCTGCTGCATCCAAAGCCTTTAATCCAGTCCAGTGAAGTCTCATTCTGTTCAGCCTGTAGTTATTGCAGGAGAGGAAGGCACCTGCCCTCCTGCTTCAGGAATTACTGGCTTGGGAGGTTCAGCAGCGACATCTGCTCTGTCACAGAGCCAGAGGTAGGCTGTGAGGTACTAGAGTGGCACTGGGGGCTGTCTCTCTGTTTTGTTTCCTGCAGATAATGTTGAACTCCCTGCACAAATATGAGCCCCAGGTGCACATAGTTCGTGTAGGAGGCCCCCACCGGATGGTGATGAACTGCTCCTTTCCTGAGACACAGTTCATAGCGGTGACTGCCTATCAGAATGAAGAGGTAGGCGGTGCCACTGTGCTCTGGTCACCACTGATGAGATCTGTTAGGAGCTAATTAACTACAAGACCAGCATGCCTTTTTCTTATTTCCCCACCAGTCCCATGCAACGTAATACTCCATCCACTCCAATATTCAGTCTTTTCTCTGCAGCAGAACATTGACTAATCTAGTGTCTGGCTTCAGTAATAAGCCAGGTTTAGCTTAATATCCTGCCACAGCTATTCCAGACTGGTCCATCTGCCCCAGCATCTCAATCATTTACTGGAAATAAAAGCCAAACAGCCATACAGTCAAGCCCAATATCTTTCTCCAGCAATAATTGATAGTCATAATGATAACCCTGTCTCTCCATGTTCCCTATAATACATACAATACTTCATGGGAAAATTTCTGCCCTTGATGGATGCTTTGGACTGAAAGAATTGCTAACTCCTGTGCCATATCCCTTAGCCAATGTTGCTGCAGATTTTATTTGTACTTGATAGGAATTCAGTGCTTAAACCCTCTTGAAAGGGTCCACCATTCCACCACATTTACCAGACAAGCTCATGCCAGGCTGCCCCAGCTGGTGTTTTGCCTGTGGCACTGATCAGTTCACAGCAAAGCTGTCTCCTATCCAGCCCTGGGAAACATCAAGTGTGGGGATGTGTATTAGTCTAACCCAGGCAGTTCCCCTCAGATTACTCTGGAGGATGTTTTGTCAAGTTTTATTTCAAATTGCCTTCACTAACATGCCTTGTTTTCTATAAACTCAAGATAACAGCTCTCAAAATCAAGTATAATCCCTTTGCCAAAGCCTTCCTGGATGCAAAGGAAAGGTGAGTTCATCTTTTGTTTTTTTGATCCAGTAACCTTTTGCTGCTGATATGGTTAAAACTGTGATATCACCATATAAAAGATAAATTACATAACTGAATCTCATTTCTGCTAAATCCAAGAGTCACTCCAATGATATTATTGGAGAGACTATATAATTATTACAATAGGTGCTGAAATGGATGAACGTGCTCTTGGGGATCCTGGCACTTATATCCATCTACACAGAAAGCCTGAAATGAGATGGTGTGAGCTTCCCCAGTAGTGTTATACCCACATATGTCCACTACAGTGTACTTGCACTCCAGTGAATCCTGTAATTTGATAGGTCAGGGAGAAAAAATGCTAACTCCAAGTGTCAAAAAGCATAGTTGAAGTGAAATTACAGTGTAACTGTAATGTAACTACACTGCTATTAAAAAGTCTGTGTGATAATTTATGATGGGTTTATTAAAGGCAAGATGTCAGAGATGCTTCCATCAGAAATTAATTCTAGTTGATCTTGCAAAATTTTCCTTGCATCACCATGTTAATGTGCAGAGGCATCCAAATGATGCATTCCAGCCCATAATTTATAATTAATTTTTTTGGCCCTGCTTTATCTTCTGACATGTGAAGTGTCTCATGTGCCTGCAAGAGAATCTGTATTTCCTTTCATTCCTCTCACCACTCAAGAAATTGCTGGGTCTCAGTGTCAGGGTTTCCAGCTGGGGAAGGGGGAATGCTGCCTTCAGCTTGCCTGTGAGCAGGAATGGTGCTCATGGGCAGATTTAGAATTCCATGTTCAGCTCCCAAATATGGCAAAAAATTAGGAACATTTTTGTTTATATCATCAAACAAAAGCTCCAGCTTCCTTTATATCAGAATGTAGGAAGGTCTACTGCTGCCTAGCAAAGTCAAAGAAGAGGGATTTCCCTCCTTTTTTACTCACTTCTCCAATTTTTAATGGATAGTTCTGGTTATAACTTTTGTAATTTTTCAATGAGAACACTAACTACTAAGTATTTTGCTTTTCAGAAACCATTCTAAGGATCCTCCAGAGACAGTCTCTGAAGGTCAACATATAACATATTCTCACTGTAAGGTTTTTATTTATGTCAACTGCAAGTTTTGTGAGATATAACGGGTGCTGGGAACTTGGGCCTTGCTTAACTGGTTCATGCTGATCACTTACTGAGTCCTGAATTATGTTCATAGAGAGGGACCCTTTAAAAAAATAAGAAGATTGACGAGAACTCATAGTAGGAAATAATGTGAGAGGCCCTGCAGAGGCATCATTTTCCATAAAATCCAGTTTTTCAATATTAAAAGGAATCCAGAATTGAGATGATATATGACATTTTTAGGATTTTTTACCCCTTTGTAGTAGGAAAAAATGTGAGAGGTCCTGCAGAAAGATAATTTTCCATAAAATCCAGTTTTTCAATATTAAAAGGAATCCAGAATTGAGATGATATATGACATTTTTAGGATTTTTTACACCTTTGTAGTAGGAAAAAATGTGAGAGGTCCTGCAGAAAGATAATTTTCCATAAAATCCAGTTTTTCAATATTAAAAGGAATCTAGAATTGAGATGATATATGACATTTTTAGGATTTTTTTACCCCTTTGTTTTTGTATTTGTGAATGTTTTTATCATCTATAAATTTATCTTTCATGGGTTAACAGGTAAAAAATGAGGGGAAGCAGAAGTTGAATTTGCGTTACTGATAGTTTTTCTTCCATTTGTTCTTTAATGTTTGTAACATTTTCTGGTTGCTTTCAGGACTTGTTTTCAGTGTTGGGAGTTGGGAGGGGAGTAGAGAGTTGCTATTTTTTTGTCAGTTGTTTCACAAACCAGTATCTTAGCATCTGCTTGGTATTTCTGAGGCACAGCTGATTCTGCAAGAAGTATGGTTATTTCTTAGTTGTACTGTAGCACTTTAACACAGCAATAATAATAGTCTTGTTCTCTCTTTTCTCTCGAAGTGGGCGGCTGGTTGATTTCCAACCCAGATCCAATGTGTGCCTCAGGAAGCTCTAACTACCAGTACAGTGGAGCTTTGCCTCTGCCCGCTCCACAGGCTCCCCACAGCTGCGAGAGATACTCAGCTCTGCGAGGCCATCGGGCTGCTCCATACCCACCCTCCTACATGCAGAGGAATCACTCCACTTCAGGTATTCCTGTAGCACTGCTTTGCTGCCTCTGCCTGCTTGCCCCTTGCTTTAGGTTAGGACAAGCCTTGGAGCAAGGCTGAGCTCAGGCTAGGAAAGGGTGTGGCGAATCTCTGGGACAACCTGCACAGAACCCTTCAGGCACCCAGGGTGACTGAGGCAGCAAAACAAGAGGAACCAGGAACTGGGTGCACTCTTAGTGATAAACCAGAGTGTATGGCGTTGCTTTCACTACAACTTCCAGTAATACAAAAAGAGCATTGCAGGTCTTCTTTCGATGTCCTGCCATGACACAGTTGAGTTCTCAAGTCAAAGCAGCTAGGAGCTGAATTGAGGAGAAGGCATTTTGGTATTGTTAGAACATCATTTGAGTCCCTTTCCCTTTCTAGATCTGGTTGCAAATCCAGAAATTGATTGTATTTCAATCAGAAGAAGTGGGTTGGAAAGCAGAGTAGGGATAAAGTAATCTGCTTGCTAATTATAATTTAGCAAGAATTCCTGTTTAATGGAAGTATTTATCATGAAGGTTTTGGCTTGAAAAGGATCCTAAAGATCATCCTGTTCCAACCTCCCTCCCTTCCACTAGACCAGGTGTCATGGTTTGAGCCTGGTGTAATGTCAGTGCCCCCATGAAAATACCTCTTCCCTGGTATCTACTGTGAGATGTGATCAGAGACAGAGCAGAACAGGCTCCAGCTTAAGAATGAAAGGAAAAAAAACTTTATTAACCTAAGACTATAAGAGAAACACACAGAACACAGGAGGAAAACCTTCCAAATTTCCTCCTCGTCCCCCCACCAAATTTCCAATTCTATTACCACCCCTTAGATCACCCACTCTCAGTCCATCACCACCCTTCAGATAATCAATTCTCAATTCCTCAAGAAGGGAGGAGTCTCTCTTGCACTACAGACTTCTCCAGGAAACAGTCAAAACTTCTTGTGTTTCCCTGTCACGTGTGGCACCGCCCAGAGAACATTTGCCATCGTGACTTCTTCCTTCCATGTCCAGTGCTCTCACCACTGCACATGGATCAGAGCTGCTTCTAGGGTTTTTCCCTTTAAGGATGCTTTGTCTAGTTCTAAAAAAGAGCACAGTCCCTCTCCTTTTGGGACACCTGTCCCCCCCAAATTTCACCCCCTGGGGCCGAGGGGTCTCCTGAACAGAGATCATCTTCTTCTTCTTCTCTGAAGACGGAGGGCACCACCACCACCCTCCTCACCCGTTGTCTCTGTTCACACACCACACTCTCCTGGCTCTGAGCCATTGCCTCCCCCTAGATGCAGTTTCTGTGTCACAGGAACACAAGGGCTATCCAAGAAAAGTCCAGTCAAAGGCCACTCCATCATCTCCTCCCACCTAGGATTCTTCTCAGCTTATCTCAATGTCTTTCACTTGAGCGTTTCCTGCTATCCCAAACTCTATCTCATCAACTCGAGGAGGAATCAGCATTTACAAGGTTTCCATCATCCACAAGAAGGGTTAAAAGCCCCAGGCTCTGCCTGTCCATGAACTCCCACGGCTGGCTGCCACGCGGCCATACTATCACAGGCACAAGTTCTCTCCCTCTGGGGTGGGGGAGGTGAGGGGGGGGGTGGCTGCCTGAAGCTTCGCTGTGCTCCACCACCCTTCCATCTTGCAGGGGCCTCTTCCCTTCTGTCCCACGCCTGGCCTACCTCCATCCAGCCCCATGGCCTCCACTACCCCCGCCCAGCTTGGAGCCGGGCAGGGGAAGGTCTGTTCTCTTTCACGAACTGGAGCCCAAGAGAGCTTCCCCCGGGCGTTCACAGCTTTTAACCCCCTGTGTTCTCAGAGGCGTATCCATCCCCTCAGTGGACAAACCAGGTGCCAATATTAAATCTGAACACCTATTGGTTTGACCATACCATCCCAAAAAAACTCATTTCCTCTCAAACCATGACACCAGGTTACCCAAAGCTCCATTCAACCTGGCCTTGAAAATTTTCAGGAATGGGGCAATATTTATAAAATTTTATTAAGTATTTTAGCTCAAATTATAAGGAAATCTGTATCAAAACATTGCCTGATATGTGTCAATTATGAAAAACTATTAGTCAGACTTGCAGAAATGCATATCCTATGTCTGTCATGCTGTACCTTCTCATGTATCACACCTGGGATTGCAATGGCACCTTGCTACTCTCTAAGCAAACACAGGAATTCTGCCTTTTTACCTGTGGTTGGGACTTTTGTGGTTGGGAATTTTGCCTATTACCTGTGGTTGGGCACTTCATGATCAGATTGCTGCCTTAAGCCTGTCCATATTTTGCTGTCTTAAGACATTGTCTGCAGTGTCACTGAGGATCTGTTTGTTGCTTTTTTTCCCTCCCCAAAGTTAACTTATTGGACAGCTCCAGCAATAATCTTCAGATATTCTCAGGACACGACAGCTGGACTTTGCCATCCTCTCCACACACTAATTTGCTCTCAGTGCCGCACACAAAGGGAGGTGCCAGCCCTGGACCCAGGTAAGGTTACAGGAAAACTTCTGGTAGGAGGAGCACTGAGGCTGGTAGGACTGTCCTGGTGATTTGCCATTTGTTCCAAACTTTAATCAGTGTCCAGGATTTGAAATGTGTCCTAAGTGCCCAATTCAAGATTCCTGGGCAAATATTTCAGACAAGCTAATAAAAGATTCTATGGGAGCTTCATTTTTCCCCAGCATTGCTGAAAAATAGGATCTTGGAGCATCTACAATTTTAAATCAAATTATTTTTCTTCCTATATTTCTCGCTATTATCCTGCATGAAATGAGGATCCTATTCTAGGAGTAAATGGAATTTAGACCTAGAGAATCAATTAATTATCAAATATTTTTCTTTATTTTCCCCCAAAAATGCAATAATTTCTTCTCTAATTTCTTCTCTAACTTAGGTGTCAGGAAAATCAGCTGCAATTTCAAATGCACTGTTATCTGATTGAGTAGGTTTTCTTCTCAGTGTTTATACCCCAGTAGCTAGGTGTTCTGAGACTTTGTGACCTCCCTCTCTAGAAACTCTTCTGACTCAGCTCCTAAGATGGGAAGAAGAGAAGTCACAGAGGCACATAAAAAAATTCTTACATTTTGAAATCTCACATATACTTGTACATTTCTCTCCATGCCTCCCTCCAGGGTCACCAGGCGATGGCTACTGGTGATTTTTCACAAAGATCTTCAAGGCTGATCGAGTTTGGTAACCTGATTTGAATAGCTGCCTTTGAACAGATAGTGAAATTGACTTTACTGTGGCAAGTCTTATGCAGGCTAAATGCTTTGAAATGCTCACTCAATCTGTGCTGCTTTTTTTTCCAGCCACTACCCTTGCCTGTGGACAGTGAGCAACAGTGCTGTAAATGCTGCCAACCCAGGAAGCGAGGTGAACAGCAACCCTCCAAGTGTGTTTTTAAGGGGTAATGTCTCCTTACCTGCTACATCGTCAGTGCAAATCCCTCTGCAGAGTATGGTGTCTGGCAGCATGGAAGCACAAGGGGAAGGCACTCTCACCAGACTGACTGACTCTGCATGGACATCCTCACACTCCTTTTAATGGACAGGCAGCTCCTGAGGGCAGCTCAGCCAATCAAGACTGGCGCAAATGACAAACGATCCCTGAGGATTGTAGTGCAGAGATGTATGCAGGCAAAGGACTTCATCACTTCCCATAATGTACCTTTTGTGTGTTAGCTAAGCCAAAATGCAAAGGTAGGAAATATTATAGGAACCAGGTTGTTACTGCAACTTTTATGCATCATTCAGGATAATGTCCAGAAAGAATCTTTTTAGTTAGCTTTGCTTCTATATCACATTAAAAATGGTCAGAGACATGGGACTGAGTGAAGCAGACATGGCAGCTGGATACCCACATGTCATTTTAGAAGTTCCTTCTGTAACTAACAGCCAAGTCCAGGGAAAATTGTGAGTAAGTCTGCAACTGGTCATCTGAAGGGACAGCACTGTTTTAAAGGCTTTCTGAATCTCTTACATAGAGGTTTTCACAATACCTGAAATTAAACCCCTTGGGGCATGAAATTAATCCGACATCCTAATGCCACCTGCATACAGCATTCTCATCCCCTTCCCTTCTCCAGCTGTTGTTTGCTGTATGTGTGCTGTGGGGACAGTGGGCACACTCAAACTGCTGAAGTGGCCGCATTGTAGCATCAGGGTGAAGGACAGCTAGTTTAGCATTTAGAGTCTGAAGTTACAGTCTTGGAAATGGAAAGCTCCAGTGTTTCCAATATGTGTTTTTGAAAGGGTGGAGGGAAAAGAATTATAGAAAAAATGTTCAGCTTGCATTTCCACTTTGTTTCAGCTATACAGTACAAATAAACTATGAATACATGGTGTAGTATCTCCTCAGTGCCTTTCCAAGGTGTGAACACACACACAGCCTTTCTCACCTAACAACCTCTGAACTATTTAAAGCAGCTCTGCCATAAGTAAGTTGACAGAACAGGAATTTTTTATTCCATGTCTAGTTACGGGGTGTAAACTCCTGGGCATGGTATTTCATGTCTTCACACCTGTTTCCCTTGTCACTTTGTCTGCTTCAGCTTCCTTTTTCAGGCTACTGCTTTTCCCATCTTGCATGAGTGTACAACATTTAGCACAGTGGAGTCCTGACCTGTCTGGGATTTCTAACACTACTATGATGCAAATAACAAGGGTCATACCCCAGTGTTCCCTGTCCTTTCATGTATGTCCTGAGGCAAGCCCTATCAAATTCTCAGAGAAGAGTTTTGCTGTTTGGTCTCTGTAAAGAAAAACTAAAGAAATCTGCAAATTAACCCATGTAGATATGTTCCTGTATAATGAAATGCCCAGCAGCAATTCTGGTCAGTTTAGAGTCATGTGCATTGGTAGGGGACTGTCCCCAGCTTAGAAGAGGATTCTCTAAAAAGCTCCTGTGAGCTGATGTCTCTGCTTCTGCTAGATACAGCAACATTCCCTTTGTTAATACTCATTTACTGTGTGCAGACTCTGGGAGAAGCAATTGATTTTGGGTAGACATTAGAGGCAGCAGCAAGAGGAGCCTTTTGATACACATCTGCCTGGTGAAGTCAGCAAGCTTCTGTTTGATATTCTATTACCTGGCCCAGAACCATGCCCTTCAGTTGCTCTCAGTGTTATGCATTTTCATGCCTTCCACATCTGGCTTTTCAGATCATCTGCAGGCAAGTTCATGTGCCAGAATGTACTCAATAACACTGTTATTTTTGCTGACTTGTGCTGCAATCCCCTAAGATCAAAGTAATACAGTTGCTTTGGGTGTCCATTTTTATTAACAGCAGCATTGGTCAAACAAGAGTTACTAGAGTGCAAAAAGCTCTGCATCCTGCTCGCAGTCTTTTCCTTGTCAGTTCTGACTGCAAGTCTGCCTTCCCACGCTCTGACAAAAGCTTTGTGATGAGTTTGTCAATGTTACGTTTCTCTACCTTGCAGCAAGAAATGTAAGTAGGTTTTCTCACAAAAATAACTCTGCTTTACAGATGAAGTTTATTAACTAACTTATGCTACCCTCTTCTGGCTGTTCAGCTCCTCACAGACACACCACACAAAGTCTACATAAAGATGCTAAAAAACAGGCAAGTGGTGACTTCTCTGTGTTCCAGGACTTGCAATGCTTCTTTCAGGGTTAACAAATTGGATAATTTCTTATGCCATATTACTGCATTACAGTAGTACATGAGTAATTATAAGGTGTTACTCAAACTCCATTTTTATTTCACAAACCATGGAGAACATCTAATTAGCTTTCCTGACAGTCCCATGGGATTGAAAGAATTTAAAAAATAATCAAAATGAACATTCAAAGTAATTTTTCTTCCTTTTCACTGTAAAAGCAGCCATGACTCATGTCACAGGAGGCAAAAAGTTCTGAGATCTCAAAACTGAGCTAAGTCTTTTTTATTGCAGAGAATCTGATTTAACATGACCCTGAGAAATTACACAGAAAGATAAAAAAACCATTGGTTTGCTCGCTACCATGCCCCCATCTCAGTACAAGCTGGTCTTTGTAGCCCAAAGCCTTGGGTTTCAGGATAGCAGGGAGTATACCTCAGGTTTCATGTTGGGGAATCCTGCAAGGAACAGGGAGTAGGACTCAATACTTATGATACTTATGAGTTTCTTCCAATTTGAGATCTGTGATTCTGATCTATAATTTTGCAACTCTGAATAATGATTTGGGAACTTCTATCTGGTTTGCACAGATTACCTCTAAGCAGCAGAAGCACTGGAGAAAATTTTCACCAACTGTTCCCAAGAAAAACTTCTGTTCTATCTTCACAGCTCTCCTTTCTCAGCAAAATGGACTTCCCCTCAGCGAAGTAACAGGCTGGGATGCTGGCTGTAGTGTTCTCCTGTGGGAGGTAGATTCCCTTA
This sequence comes from Serinus canaria, assembly GCF_022539315.1. Lineage (NCBI taxonomy): Eukaryota > Metazoa > Chordata > Aves > Passeriformes > Fringillidae > Serinus > Serinus canaria. Next base: position 20,577,327 of record NC_066313.1, read on the forward strand.
AACTGTGTATAAAACTGTTTCCTCAACAATTACTATGGATTTGGTTTCACTTAGTACATCATTAATATGGGTTTGGTTTTGCTCCAGTACACTTGTTTCTCTGCAGATTTCTGCTTGGCATTAAAACCCATACAAGGATAATATCTGAATGAGTATTTCCCTGGTTGTTGTAAGCAGTAACTGAAATGGCAGCATGAAAAGAGAGCAAAGAGCCCTCTCTGCAGTTTTTATATATGTTTTGATAAAATCACTTCCTGACTTTGTGGAAAAGAAATATACTACAAGACTGGAATAGCTCTTTAGAGGTCTTCAGGGTAGATATGCTACCTGGTATTAATTATAGTTTGTAATTTTTAACCTGATTTGATCACGAAGACTACATGGTAGGTTTTTGTCCTGCCAGAAGCAATCCTGGGCTGGTACCCCTCAGGCCTCTCCCCCGAGGGGTACCAGCCAATGGGCCAGGGCTTGGGAACACAGCTCCATGCAAATCTCCACATCACTAGAGGAAGAAATTCTTTATTTACAGTTTTTGCACTTTAGCACTGTACTTGCCTAGTAAATGTGAGGATGCAGTGTGGTTTTTGTGACACCTCCTTTAACCATATTCAAAAAGAAGTTGAGTGTAGGCACACAGTTTGTGGTGACTGGGAGTGGGGCTGCGGCTGAGCATCATCCCTAATGGGCTACAGCTGTGAAAAGCAGGTGACCAGCATTGAAAGCAATGAAACATGGAGCGCCCAGGTGCACTGACCCATCATCAAAGGGAACAGAAGGCACACGGGTACAATGAATGTAAGATGAAGGGTATAAAAGGTTGGGCTAAAGACAAGAAGGGTAGATGCTTGGGGCCTTCTGATGGAGTATGGTGTTGCTCTGTACGGGGATGCTTAAAGCTTTCTGGTATTGTATGCTGATACTCTGTGGATTGCGGCAATCTCGACTGTGCTATGTGCTGTGACGCATGCTGCAACAGCAGAGGGAAGTAGTTAATGAAAGCAGAAGAGCTATAAGATAAAAAACCCGAGATGTCAGGACAACCTGGTTGCTTCTGATGCTGCAGGTCTGTAGCTGCCACTGGGCCTCAGTGTCCCTGTCCTGGGAGCCTGCCCTTAAATCCTTCCTAGGGCCTCCAGTGGCCCCTGGACTGGGGCTTCTCCTCAGCCTTCCTGCCAGCCTGAGGCAGGTGCCTTTTGTCTCAGGCTTTTCCCTCATGGTTTATTTTCCTGGCTCTGGGACATGGGTGTCCCAGAAAGGTAAGGAAGTGCCTCTGGCTATGCCCAAGGAGATGTGGAGCAGCTTTTCTCTTAGAGCCCACAGCTCCCCAGACACGTCCCTTTGTGAGCCTAAATGGAAGGCTGGTGCCTGCTGCTCTGTGGGGGGGTGTGCTCAACAGCCTGCGTGTCTTCATCCCAAAAAGTCCCTTCTCTCTCCTGTGCCTCACTGTGTCTCTTTGGGAGATGGGCTGCTCTGGCAATACCTCACTCAAGCCAAGAGAAAGGCTTAACATATGGCTTCAGGTGTTCTCTTCCATGACTGTGGAGTCTTAAGGGAATGTCCCTATGCTCCCTGATAGGCAGAAAACCAGAAAGTGATAAACACCCCCTGCCTGAATTTTCCAGTGTGGGCCCAGACGTTTCCTCTGAGCCAGTCCTGGGTGCCCATCAAGACAAACACCCGTGGCCCTGTCAGTTTAAGCTTAGCTGCTGCTACTGTTTGTCCACACTGGGTGCTTGGTTCAACACTCGGGTGTAGCTTTGTTGTGAAGCTGGTTCTGGGTTCTCATCCTTGGGCAGATCCTCTGCACAGCTCATTTGGGCTTTGTGTTTCTGCTTGCTCTTAAAATAAGCTTGGTAACAACTGCTAATATTTAACCATTTTTATATTTCAGCCATGTATACTGGCTATACAAGTTAAAAATAAATTTCTAAATTTAACTCACTGGTACAGTGAGTTAAATACACTGTTTCTACCTAATGGTTGTAGCTATGTTGTGAGTCATAGCCTGGTAGGTCTACAGAAACAATAAATAACAATCCTTACCACCGAGAAGCTTATGCTTTCTTGTTTGGAAGTGTCTTGTTTTGAGAAGTTGTCAAAACATAAATTATGAGTCATTTTTATGGAGAGCTCATTTTTTAAATGAAGAATTAATGGAACTAGGGGAGGATGTGAGTCCTACAGACTTTCTGTAGGACTTTGTATAAGTTACCAAGCCTCATAGGTCAGGTGCCTGAGCATCTTTTTATTGTCTCAGTGGCAGTGTTGCATCAAGCATCTCAGTTTCTTATCTGAAAACTGGGCATTTTACCTCCCTCTCAACCTCTGTAGTGGAAGACCTCTGGGGTAGGAATTCCTCTTACTGCCCTTATGTACAGAATTAACAAAAAGAGTTCTTGTCTTGCTGGGCCCTTTTGGTATAGTCTTTCATGTAAAAATTCCATATCCTTGAGAGTGTGTGTATCACCAGCAGAGGCAGAATCAGTAGCACTGTGGTCTTAATACTCTAAAGCCTGTGAGTTGCGCTCTGAACAAGACATCATCGCTGCTCCCAAAACACAACTTGACTCTGAGAAGGAAGCAATGCGTCCAAGTAATCTGCTGTGGGGGTGATGTCCCTAAAAATGTTTTAGAAATCTATTTGACAGGCTGTACGTTTGCAGTGAAATTGAGGTAAAGCTGTCGTCTTTTGTTCTAGGTTGCTCTGGGAAAAATCAGGGAAGCTTCCATGTAATTCACCTTACCTTTACTTCTGTGACAAGTCTCATACAGGTCAGATGTGGCCCTAGACCAAGACAGACTGTAGGCTTTGTGTGTGGCACTGGGTGCCATCCCCAGGAGTACCAAATGCTGTGAGGATGGAGGTGCTCTTGCAGAAGAAAATCTGTTGCAAAAAGTGCTGTTTTACTGGTTAGGTCTGGAGTTTTTGTCCCCATGTCAACATGATCTCTGTGGCTGTAGCTGGCACGGCGCTCCTAGAAAAGGAGTGAAGAGTCAAATTCCACAGGCACAGTGTGCTTGCTGGCTGCTGTAGCCTGTACTTATTGGATTTTACTATTAGATTGCTTTTCAGAGAGGATGTGGTAAAATACTTCACCATTACTTCTGGTGATGAGTCACTTAGAAAGTGCCTAATTTAAAACACAAAAATACACTGTGATCTTAGCTTTTGACAGATTCCTGGGTTCACTAATTAGCTGTAGTTTTCCTGACCAGCCCCATCTCCCCACCTGGAGCCTCCACCCACACTCCTGGAACCTTATTTAAGCTCAGCATGAGGGTATTAGTTCCTACTGGGGCTATTTTAGGGAGTTATGTGCTTGGACTCTTGAGTTGGTATTTGACTTCCCTGGACCTGATGCTTGCTGGGCTGTTGGTAGGATGTGTTTTCTGTCTCAATCCTGCTCTGCCTGCTGGGCTCAGCTATGACAGGTTTGTGTCCTGCTACTAAGAGGCCTGCCTGTGCTGGGGCAGCCCTTGCCTCCCACTCCTCTTCTTCTGCTGCCCCTGGCAGGTTTGTAGAAGTTTAATTTCTGTCTCACTTTTATGTAGTCTCTGTGGGTGAATGAGGGGTTCAGCAGGGCAGTTATGAGTGTGTCCTGACCAGTTTCAAATGCATGTGGCTTTGTCTGTATAATAGGTATGACGCTTGAAGCTGCAGAAGGATGACATACTTAAAATGTCCCTGCTCATGGAGTGTTGGCTTCAGTTGTAGGAAAGTGCTGTTTTAGTATTTAAATATATATTTTGCTTGGTAAAGAAGTTGATCCTCACTTAGATGGTCGCACCTGTGGAGTGTTGGTCCTCGGAGCCAGGTCTCTAGGGGAGCAGAGGAAAAAGAGGTATAAGCCTGCTTAACATCTGTGTTGCCTGTACTTGTTTGAACTGCCTCTTCAGGCTCTGAACCCTTCTGAAAATGTATTTTGCTTTGTTTTCAGAAAAACAGTAGGACTTCTAGCCACAAATGTAATGATAAATAACTGGAGTGTCTTAAATCTGCATTTATTGATAATCTGGCAAATTGGGTGTGTATGCAAAGAGGTAAAGGTTTTTCATGGCCAGTATATGTTGCTGAAATTACTATGAAGGGCTGGTTTTGTCAAAATAAAAATTTTCTTTTTGGGAAAGGTCTATTTTCATGGATATAATTTAATTGTTTTGTAGAGGTGGAAGTTGCTTAAAATGTTCAGAAGGGGGGCTGTATGGGTCTTATATATATATGGGTCATGTAGCTTAAACTGACTTTCACTTTGGAATTCAGAATTGTTATGGCTTAAAAAATTAAACAAGAGAAACTTTGAGTATACTGAGCTCCTTCAATGGAGATTTTTGATATAGTTTCTTTCTAGATTTGTCTTATACTCTCTGTCAATCTGGAATACAGAGTCTTCCAGATTATTCTTTTGGGGCAGGAAAGATATAAACAAATGTTAGTTCTGCCAGATCTGTATGATCTGGTAAGAATAAAGTGTGATTGTACTTCTGAAGAGTTGGTTATTTTTTAATGTAACTACACACTCTAATTAGAAAGGACAAAAATCCATAGATTTTAAGAGTTTTTGGAAAAACTTTTAGAAACTATAGGCAGGCTAACTTGAAAGAAAGACTGAAGTGTATATACACATCTGCGAATATTTATGCATGAAGTTTCTTCTTTCTTCCAGCAAAGTCAGTGAAAACATTTTAAAAATTATTAAATAAAGCTATTTTCTGTACAGCTAATCCTTGGTTCAGAAAAACCCAAAAAACCAACAAATCAATACCAACCACCATAAAAAAAATCCTATTATAAAAGATTTTGAAACAAGTCTGCCTTTCTTTTGTTTAAATATGCCATTGCAGACAGTTATGACTTTGCTCTTTGGATGCTGTATCTCTGAAAGTCTTATGCTCTCTTCTGTTTATTAGTTGTCCCCAAGGGCAGTATGAAATGCAGAAGGTGCCAACTCTGCCTCTTGCCCAGAGGACTAAGGCATTGTCAGAACAGAAGTGTGGCAGTTTAACTGAGGGTAGGTGTGAGTGTCAAGCCTTGCTCTGTTTGAGGTGGCTGTGTAACTTGGCAAAAGGGCTGAGCTGACTCTGGTGTGAGGATCAGGTAACTGAGTTGTTCTGAGGCACTTTCAGTTACTGTGAAATTCCACTTTGCAGTGGAAAGGGTTTCACCAGCTGAGCATTTTCCTTTGAAACTCTAAAGTCTCCAGACCAGTCAATTTTAGCCCTAGGATAGCTGTGTGCATGTGTGCCTATGGATAACCTGTATGTGTAACCCTTCCCTTAACAGGAGCTGGCAGACAGGAAACTGGACATGTTCTCTCTCTGATGTGTTTCAACATCCTCAGGCCCTTGCTGTCTCCTCCTATAGAAGTTCCTCCCTACCCAAGAAAATAGCCAGGCAAAAGAATACATTTGAGTAACATATGCCAGTCAATTGCACTACTTTTGCTCTGAGAAGTCTAGTACCCAAAACTGACACATTGCTTTTGTATTTATTTGGTCAGCTGGCAATAGAATGCTTTGTCAAGATTTGTTCAGATCTTTGGTTTGAGTTGCCTTGAGCAGTTTTTTTGTTTGTCCATCTTTTTTGTTTGCTTTTTATATTGCTTATAGCAAGAAACCCAGTTTCTGGAGCCTTTAAATGCGTTCAATAATTTCTCTGTTGGAAAGGTTGATATAAATAGATGATCAACATAGGAATGTAGAAAGGTCAGGGAGCTCCAGGAGTATGCTCTATTCCCCTGCCATTGGAAGGAAAGCATGATTCATTTTATAAACTAATCAAGATTTGTTGGAATATTATGTCATGCTTAGGACCCAGTAGGCCATGGAGAAAAGGCTGACATTTAGAAAGCTTATTTCTGGCTTAAATGTGTTTATGGCTAATTCATAAATATTAGTTCTTGGACTGGTGCTGTCCTTTTGCTGAAATTAATTTCTTCTTTCATATTTTTTAAGTGGTATTGGGTTTTTTGACTGTGTGGGTTTTTTTGGTGTGGTGTGGTTTTTTTTTTTTTTTTTTTTTTTTTTTTTTTTTTTTTTTTTTTACTGCTGTGCTTTGCAGCACTTCACAAATTGCCTTCTGAATACAGTTTTACACTACGTCTCATTTGGTCTTTCTCCTGCTGAAGGGGGAGATGCTTGCCTTTTCCTCAGCTGTTCATTCCTGCTGCTCCCTTTGTCTAGCCTATCCATGCTGCAGCCTCAGAGTGAGCTGTGTGGACTTATGATCTCCCTCACTGGATGCTGGGGCATTGTGGGACTGGGGCAAGTGGGACTTCTTTCTGATGGGCAGCTGCTGTCAGAGCAGATTAAAGGTGTTTTGTAACTGCAATCCCACTATTAATTTTTCTGCCCAACAAAGAAAATGTTTCATTTTATTTCACTTCCTTCTGAAGTAATTTATTTTTCTGTTGCTATGTTCATCGTAATGCTCTTTTCTGTGGTGACTCAGTTGAAATCCATCTATCCTGAACTTGGTGAGCAGAGGTGTCTGCAGCATTTCAGAGTCTTTCTTGCTAGTGTTTTGTACAGTGCCACAAAACCAACCCTTTTTCTTCAGGAAATACCTCAGATCACCCTATGGTCATGTTTTCCTCTCTCATGGAAGGTAAGTTTCCATTTTGGGCAGCACTGATCCATGAGGAATGACCTTTATTTCCCCTTGCTGCTGAGCTGAACCTGATTTGGGACTCTTGCAGCTTTTACAGTATTATCTGAACCAGCCTGCTTACTGCTGTGAGGTTTTGCTAAATTATTGGTGCTACTAAAAAAGCTGTGGCAGAGGGAGAATAAGGGAGAAGATGCATTTCACCTGCAAAGGGTGAAATCCTGGCAGCACTTGTGCTGACATAACAGATGTGCAATAGGAGTCAGTAGAGAACTTGTCCTTTCCCCCAATATCTGACTGACTTAACCAGGACCTTACATAAAATCTGATGTCTGACTGTTGAACATATGATTCATCCCTAATTTCAGTATAGAAGCAGGAAAACAGAGGGGGAAGAAAAGCAGGGGGAAGTAGGAAACTCTGCCTCCACAGTATGCTTTATGCTCAATGTAATTTCAGCCAGTGGTCACCTCAGTAAAACAAAAAGCTTAACCATTGCATCACATCTTGTAAGGAGCCAGGTGATGTGTGAAATCAATTTGACCTGAACAAACAAGAAAGGGGGTGCAGTCTCCTGCCCTAAATAACTAATTAAAAGCTATCATCTTGCATCTGAAAGCAGTGGCAGCTGCCTAATTGGATGTTAAAAATATGCCTGCCAGTCTTCGAAAAGTACATGTTTGCATGGCAGTGAGAACTGATCCTCTAGCCTTTGTACAGGATGTTAAAAACCTGGGGCTGATGTCTGAGATACTGTCTGAATGTGTAATGGCTGCTTCTTCTTGCTGCATAGATCCGCATCCCCAGCTTCTGACTCATACCGAAGTCCCAGATTTCAGCAGAAAGCCAGCTCATTTTTTCACTCCTGCAGGATTCAATCCTGACTTTGCAGAAGCCTTGTTTATGGGATATCTGTATGGTTATGGGGTTTTTTCTGTGTTATTTCATCAGGAATGGGTAAAGCTGGAGCACAGGTCAGTGATCAGGAAGTGTCAGTGCATGGCACAGCCCCCTGTAAAATTTGCCCCTCTAGAGCAAGGGGCCTTTTGTCTGTGATTGCCTGTTAGTTCAGCAGCCCAGATTTGCCTTTCAGAAAGAAGAAAGAAAGCAAAATTAAGGCATGGGTGAGGGAGAAGGGCCAATTCAAAGCAGAGCCACAGATACCTCAGTGGGGTGAAATCTTTTTCCCTTTCTGCCTGGCAGTGAGTTGCTGGTATAAATTTTTTTCTTCCAAATCCAGCAGATGGTGTTAGATGGCTATTTAATGACTTGCATGGGATGGAAAGATCCTGGTGATAGAGCTGGGAGGATGCAAGAAAGAACAGTTTGATAGGGATGTTCAGTGAATCTGAAAGCTGTGATAGGCTCCTGTTTTAAGCACCTGTGTGTATGCTTTCAGCTTACTACTACTAGGGAGTGGGGAGTTTCAGAGCTGCAGTACTTGATTTAAATTGAGGTTTCTGTGACGTTTATCATATTTTCCCTCTAAAGGTTTCAGTGTGCTTGAGTGCAATGGAGCAAAATGAATATAACCGATGGATGGCCCTCACTGAGCGCTTTGGGGTTGGGAGGTGTATAAGTTAGTTTGGTATTGATTTTTCAATTGGATTTTTCCTTGTGTGCACCTTAAGTGGAAAAGTGAAGTGGTACAAACTCTCTGCAGTGTACTCCTGTGACAGAAGTATTTCCTAAATCCCACAGTCCATACAAAGGAGATAAGTGAGGTGGAATGAATAAAATGTGAGCTCAGCAGGCTGTCCACTGTCCAGCCAGGCTAAAACATGGCATCAGTTTCTGACTGCTGTTAGCTGGGGTGATGAACACACTGGGCCTTGATCAAGCTCCTAGAGAGGAGCTGTCTGTCCATATTGACCTGAATCTGTTACAGATGATATTACATGAGGAAACTGATGTCCGAAATTTATGAGTACCTCTGGGTAGAAAAAAAAAAAGTCAGCCTGGCTAGATATCGATACAGACAGGCTGCAATTTGCTACTGCTCAGGAAAGCTCTTGAGGGTACTGTGGGTATTTCACAGACTGTCTGGTGAGCACGCAGCAGTTAAGAATTGTAGAGAAAGGTAGTTAAATATCTGTTCTGTGGCTGTATATGTCAGTGGTGTAACCCACCTCTTGAACACTGTAGCCAGTCCTAACAACTGTCTTAAAAAGTTTTTAGAAGAGCAAGAAAAGATACAGAACAGAAGTAACTAGTTTGACCCTTTGCCCTGGAAGTGAAGGGAATGGGGTAGGATATGGGGGAATGCTACAAATAAGGGATATGGGGATATGCTAATGATGAACAGGGAAAGATTATTGCTATTTATTAATGTAATTGGAGAAAACACACTGAACTGTGTGGTTTGTTTGTTTGGGGCTGTTTTAAAGCCTGTTGATTCCCATAGTGGAATAAATGGGCAAATTCAGAAGATCTGTTGTTGGCTGTGAGGTATGTCTGCATGAATGCAGGTTCTGGCAATATAAGATGAGAGGACTAAGCCTGCAAATTCCCTTTCTAGTCTTTTGCCAAGCATAGTGTTTGCTGGCAATTTCTGATGGGTCACTATAAGTGTTCAGTGGTTACTCTGAGGGGCTACTGGAAATGGGATTACAAACTTTCTTTCCTGTGAGATGCATTACTTAAACAACATATTTTAGTGGTGGGGCTCTACAGGTCTGTTACTGCAGGCCTAGAGGTACCTCCTGCAGCCTGTGACTCAGCTGCTTATAGACCTCAGCCTGCATCTTCCTCTGCCTTTTAAGCAGCCTTCGGCCCTAGGGCTGGGCCAAGGATGGTGGTAAGACCACCTTAACATTAAACAGCTAACAGGCTGACACAGATGATCATCAGCGCAAAAGTCTGGACATGCCAGTCAAGGAAATAATTTCTACAATCCCAGGAAATTTGTTTTTATAAAGTAACAGCTTTTAATGGTGGCAGAATGTAGTCTACCTGTTAGACTTGTTCCTGAGCAGTCACTAGAAATACCACACACTGGGGTATACAGATGTCCTGGGGAGAGGCACAAGAAATGAAAGAAAAGTAGACTAGCATGACTTGTCTGTTAATAGACCGCAGGACTGCTGGGTTTAGCTAAGATGTTTTGGTTTTCTTTAAGAAGCTATTCCTTTGACAGGATGGGGCTGTTTTCTGTCCTGCAGTTCATGAATCCACACCCAGTGACTAGAATAATTTATACTATGGTATTTCATTTTAGAGCATCCTAAAGCAATTTACAGCCTACTGTCCACAAAGAGCCTTATCAGTATCTGATCTGGGAAGATAAGTCATCCCTAAGTGTGACCAACCCTTTCCTAGCTGGAAATCATGCATCCATTCAGCCTGCAGAGGGAACCCCCCCATCTGCCCCAAAGAGAAAAACACCCTCCAACCTATATTCTGTTATTCCAAGCCAGGTTTCAGAACCCTTTAGAGGAGGAAGGGCTGTGAGTTTGCCTCATGCTCTGAGTTTTCACTGGGGATTTGCTTTCCTCCATGTCTTTCCTTGTGTTGGATTGCTCAGAGACAATAAAAGAAAAACCTGTGTATTGATTGCACTGAGCTAGAGGTGACTACTGGGGATATTTCTCCTCAGAGACACCTTTGGCTCGCAGGCAGTTGCAGTTGGGCACTCGGAATGAGCCCATGCAAAGTAGAAACTCAGTTTACCTCTAGTGGAAAAAGTTCAGGCAATGGTGAAGAGAAAGAGAGCGGGTTCTGCCGGAGAGTTAAATCCAGAATTTATTCCAGGGTAATACAGTTCTGAACCTCGGTAACTACTCCAACAGACAACAACCACATGGCTTCAACGCCTTTTAACCTCACCGGGAGGTGGGAGGGAGAGGATAGGTGAGCCACCAACCAGGTGGGAGGGGGAGGGACTCAGGGGACAATGACACCTGGACAGGCCAATGACTCCAGGTCTGAAAAGCTTCTTTTGAACTTCTGCCAATCACACGATGCCCTTGCTGGAATGTGGAACTAGACAGACAGCAATTAGGAAGAGGGCAGGGGGAAGGCAAGGAGGAGGTAGTCACAGCTGAGGGACAGGATTTATCTTCCCACCACAACACCCGTGTAAGGAAGGTTAAATGCTTCTGGTTAGTGCATCTCAAAGGCCTTGCTGGTTCGAAGGAGGATGTTGTGGATGCTAGTACTGCCTTGATATCTAATACATGTGCAATTCTGCATTGCAGATCTGATGTAGATGAGCTGGCTGAGTGTGTAATGTACTGTGCTTGGGCATTAAACTTCCTTAGGTTTGCTTAGCCATTGGTTACTTTTAAAAATTCTCTTAACTGCTTTCATCCCTTCTGGATGACCATAGATGGTGTCCTTGGCAGAAACAGACTCATCCTCACATCTGCAGACAATCATTCTCTTAAGTTGATGGGTTCTTGTAAAGGCTGATCCCTCCTGGGGCCATTTGGGTCTGATCCGGCTAGCTCTGGACCCTTGGCCCCTTTCAGCCTTTACAAGGACAAAAGTAAAAGACATGAGGCACTGTTCTCCTTGGGACCAAAGTCCTATTTCATTCCTTCATAGAAGTCACCTCGGGATCCAGGCAACATCCCAAGGAAAAAAAAGACTCAGGGGTCTCCTCCCTGTCGATTTAAGCTCAGGGGAATGGGGGGTGGAAGAAGGGGGCTAGAGTCAATGGGATACAAGAGAGGAAGGGGCGAGGGGAGGAGTAAACCTGGGATAAACCATTACCACAGGGGCTTTTGGGGGAAAATGGGACAGACCATGTGATCAGCGCAAACCATCAAACACCCAATACAAAAACAACAACTAAATAAACTATTTTGTGCAATACAATAGGGTCTGATTGTTTTTTTTCATTCTGCTGATGTCAATTTAACTTCTCAGTTTCTGAGGAAGCTCTAAGTGTCCTCAGAGTGAAGGACAGCAGAGGTTCTCCAAATGGCCCTTGGCAGCCCAGAGAGGGCAAATTCATAAATAACTGTTGCTGTGGTAACACATCAGCACTTGTTCTTGTGCTGAGTTTTCACTGGTAGATGCTAACACTTAAAATTATTAACCTGGACTGGGAATGGTGGTGGTGGCAGAGAGCTGCAAAATGGGATTAACCACTTGAGGTGTGTTAAGTGAAAACATTCAGTCCTTGCCTAGATGGCTCTGTGTATTGGTGGTGGGATTTAGTGGCTTTGGACTCTTTTGTGATCCAGACAGAAAATGTAGGTATACAAGTGGATAAGTCCCCAGGCTTTCTTTTGTCTTCATATTGACAGTCTAAGCAAAAATTCCAAAGGCTGAGATGAGAAACTGGCACACATGGATGTGTTCAAAATCCTCCTTTCCTTGCCAATCACCACTAGCCAAATACTGTTGAGTATCGACGAGGCACCGTTCATGCTGAGGCCAAGTTGTCAAAATCTTTGGGATGGTTTTAGCACAAGTCCAATGATAGTGAAAGAATAAATTGAAGCATACTTAGGAATCTAAACATCTTAATTTCTTCTCCCAGTTATGCTTCTTAAAAACAACTTGGTCTATTTTTAGAGGCCAGCTACAAATAATATTTTTAATCTTACATGTATTAATATTCTCTCTGGAGTGGAAGAACAGCATGCCTTATTCAGTGGCTTGTATGTTTGTTTGTGTTTTGGTCTTCATTATCAAATTGAGTGAGATTAATTTAATTGTTTTTATATTCAGTTATATTTTCTAGTGTGTATGCGCTCTGTCCCTAAATAATCTTCCTGGGATGAAGAAAGGTTTATTTTGTCTTTTTTCTTCTGGATGTTTTCTTGTTTGTTTGGTCTTTTTACCCCCCTTTTTATATGAAAAGATGTTTGTTACTTCTAATCATATAGCAGTTCTGGAGCTTGAGAGGTCTATTTTTTCTAAAATAGCTCCTATTTTTAGGATTAATTAAATTATATATTCTTCAGTTTATATGAAGTACCTTTTTTTTCTGGCAGTAACTTTGGATTTCATGGGTTATAAGCCTGGATTTAAAATGAAGTCTTTTAATAGCCTATCTTCTCACTGCTGCTTCATCTTTTCTCACACAAAATTTGCTTAGTTAATATGAAACATGATGATTTCTTCTGGACTTCTTGATGGTGCCTAGGATATTTATTCCGGTACTGTGCATGCAGGATCACATTAATGCACCTTAAATTACCATGTTTTGCCTGATGATTTGGTACAGGGCTTTCAGAAGTTTCGACATGGCAATTGCTATATGACATTGGATCTTATTCTACTTTTATTAACTGTTGATCTTCTGTGAACTTTTGGCACCAGCAGCTTTTGCTTGAAGAATTTTACAATCTCCCCTGTATCTCCTTATGATACATATCTCAAACTTAGGCTAATCTTATTCTTCCTAGTAAAACAGTGTTCCTGTCTGGTTTAGGTGATTCAGGAAGTGCTTGTCTGCCTTTGGTGTGAAATAACTGCAATAACTCAACAGCCTCATAGTGATTTGGTATCTGAGAACTGATAGTGGTCCTTCTTTGCCAACATGGGCAGTGAAAGCCTGTAAGCTCTCTGTGACCATTATTGAAGAATACATATATTTTGGAAGTGTATCTGGGTCAGCATGCAGCCTTACAACATGGTTCTTGAATTTATTAACTCCACATTTAAGCCAAAGACCTTCTGGTATGATTGGAACAGATGGGAATTACCTTTCCTGCAAGTGTGTGATGCAGCCTGCCTGTTCTGCAAAACCTTCTGAACTTTGACCAGGTCAGAAAACCTGCTGTGCTAATTTGCTTTTGGATGCTTCAAAGGTAGAGCATCAGCTGAGGGATCTCCTCATGCTGTTAAGGACTGAGTGGAAAGAACTAATAATATCTTTTCACCTGTGCTACAGGGAGCTAAAGTATTTCTCCCCACTTTTCTCATCTGAGACAAAAGGAGGCAGCTTCATTCTAGAAATCAGTAAGGTAATGAAGATAAGGAAAGTTTCTCATTGCTGAAACCATGTCCCTCTGTAAGGCTCAGTCTTTGAGACTTCAGCTTTGCAGTCTTCCTTCAGTTCTGCCCTCAGGCCTGGAATTATCTGTTAACATGTTAAGGGAATTTAAAACATTAAATGAAATTTGGGTGAATTGCAAAATGCCTGATGAATTCAGGAAGGTAGCCAGCACCCACTTTGTCCTTCTCTGATATCACAAATAAGAAACTCTTGTTGACAGCTGGAATTACTTCTAGTATGAGTGGAAAGTCCCATATTCCTCCCCCCTCTCTCTTCTCCCTGCCCCCAGCCCTGGGAAAGAACAGGAGAGCAGCACTCCAGTTTGTGGGTTAGAGTTTGTGCTGGTCTTCCTGTGATTCCCTGTGTGGGTGTCCAAAGCAATGCAAATGGCACCAGAAAAAGGTGTCTGTACTGAGGATGAAGTTTTTGTGCACAGTACTATTAAAACCATACCAGTGTAGTCCTGCTGGAAACTTCTCCTTTGTAAGGGAGCTTGGTGTATGTCATAATTTGGAGTTTGATCTGAAAGGTCATGCTAGGCTTATGCTTTGCATTGTCAGCAAAATAGTCCAGTGCTTTCATATGAGATTCAAAGTACTTAGAAGCTCTTGTCTCTTCAGCTGTTTACGCCAAAGTATTGGACATGAAAGACCAAATTATATTTCATTTTTTGCAAAGCTTTCACAGTCACTTCTGCTTCTTTTTGCTGTGACCCCCTTACTGAGTAGCTGAAGGGTCTGCTGCCATTCCCACTGTACAGCAACTGTTCTAGCTCAAAGATACTCAGCCTCTTCCATACCGCAGACATCTTTTCACCAGCTCATCCTCCCAAACCTGCAAGTGCCATCTGACAGGAATCTTGCACATTTTTCACCCTTGTGGCTTCTCTGCTCAGTCTGTAGGGCAGGCTTGGACCGTGACTCCTTATAAAAGTAGCTGTTTTCCTTGACTTCCAGTTGTATATTCCTTATGCTCTGCTAGTGGGAGACTGCAGAGCAGATTGTTTGGTTTTTGTTTTGAAACTGTCACTGAGCCTAAATATAAGATGGGCTGGAATGCTTTGCTGAAATTATTTCCCTGGTGGAATTACAGAAATTTGAAATTTTAATCCTTGTTGCTGTTGTCTTGCTGCTCTGTGTGACTTGTTTTCAGTTTGATTACTACATGATGCTGGAGAAGGAAAGAAACAGAAATTTGTGAGAGTTGCAACAGTTTAGAGGTCACCAGCAAAAAAGTCACAGTCTGCATGGTCAAAACAAACTTTTTTGAAGGATGGTAGCAAAGATTGGTTTTGTGTAGAGAAGCCATAGCTTCAAAAGCAATTTTAAATGAATGGGTCATGGTCATGTTCCTATATCATATCACATAGTGATATGATATCTACACATAAAGAACAGAAATTTTAAAAATATCTGATTGTTCCCCTTGCCCCCAGAAAAAACTCAGGAGAAAAGAACAGCTTACCCCGTCTACCCTTTCACAAACAAATACCTAAATATTGTACCTAAGCTGATGCTTGAATTTTAAAGCCAGTCTGGAAGGTAAACTAGGGCAAAGTGCCTCCTGCTGAAAAGGCATGTCTTCATACTGGATTGCTTCAAAAACTTAATAACAGGAAAAAAACCCTAACGGGGAGGGGAGGTAGCAGGAGGGGGAGAGAGGCTGTAAGGTCTGAAATAAACAGGGCAGGAGATATCTTTCCTTTTTGATGCCTTTATTATAAGTGATCAGCTCAAGTTTGGGAGGCCCGACAGATCTGCAGGTTCGCCATAGCAGCTCTCTGGAGTGACTGGGAGGAGAGCTGGGGGGCCCAGCCTCACGAGAACAGCCAGGGGTATACACCCCCAACATCCTGATTTTCAGTTGGCAGCCTCGGGTCCTGGCTCTAACCAACATCTGCTTAAGTTGTGGTGAGGGGCCATTAAGGTTTTCAGAGTCTCTGCTGGCTTCTCACCTCACCCCTGATGTCTAGAGACCACTTTGATCTCTGAATTCCATATTGGCTCTCTGGTTTAGGGGTTTATTAATTGCGTTTGGAATTATTAATTGCGTTTATTAATTGCTTGCTCCATTGCATCTTGGCTCTAAACTTATCTGCATATCAACTCCTGGTTCCCTCCCCCCTACCATCTGGGGGGGATGCCATCCTCCCACCTGGCCACAAGCAGGGTGATGCTGATACAATAGAGTGAATTCTCAACCATAGGTGGCCAACGACCTGATACTTAACAGGTGATTACAACAAGCAGCTAACAAAAGCTCTCCTCTGCCAGAACTGCTTAAACTTGTAATTCTACAACTTTTGGAAAAAAATGGCTAACCCTTTTTTTGTTCGTAACAATGTCTTAGCTTCAAGTTACCATTAGGTTGTTACTGTGCTTTAAGGTAGCCTTTTCTGCCAGCGCAGAAGCTCCTGTCTTAGATAACTTACTTGTACCTGGATGCAGATCTTCTCTTCTGATGATATGCTTCATAAGTGATTTCTAACTCATTCAGGCCTTGATGTGCCTATGTGACTTCTCTTCTTCCCATCTTGGGAACTGGGTCAAAAGAGTTTCTACAGAGGGAAAAATCTGTGTTCTCCTTTCAGTTCTTAAATGGCTCTGAAGAGTAGCACCTTCAGCTGATATATATATAGATAATAGAAATGAGAGCTGGATGGGTGGTTGTAAAGTTTGGATCTTCTAAGGTTCAAGTGTGTCCACTATATGAGCACACCAGTCAAGGATCAATATTAAATTCAGCGTGTCAAACATGAGTCTTGTCTCTGCTTGCAGCAGAAATGCTGCCCTGGCTGACTTTGCCTTTTTTGTCTCACAGGGAGGTTTGCCTTATCAGTAGTTTTCACATTCCTGTATATAATCTTGGACAAGTGCATGGCAGGGCCATTCATTACACTGACGTGACTGCATCAGATCCTTAGCAGTAGCCATTTTAAACTGCCTCAGGGAATAAGTTAGTTTAAAAAGAAGGTTCAAAAACCAATACTTCATGGAAAGTATTAAGTGAGCTCTATGATACCCACAGAGTTGACAAATACTCAGATTTCCTTGTTTCAGCAGAGGTAACCTAACATCCATCCCATTTAACCCAGAATTTTGGTAGAGAAGGGTTAACTGATAGGTACTGAAGGACTTCAGTATTGCTTAGCTACAAAGTTCCAAGCCCTCTGCATCCCTGTCTTTGCACATAAGAAGTGGTGAATAGGGTATTTCCAAGGTGACCTGCCTTGCCTGGAGTCATTTTGTCAAGGCTGGAGGGGAGGGGTCGTGGAGAGCCATTAACATTTTGGCTGGCTCTTGTCTGTGCATTGGGCTGTGCCAACCCGCTCCGGTTTAGAGCGTGAGTTTAAATTATGGAGCATCTGATAGGGATGAACATTGTATGTTAACATCTGGGAGAGGATATTATTTTATTTATAAGTATTGGTTAGTGGAAAATGATAGCAGGGTAATTTGTTAACCATGCCTGTCTGGCAGTGGTATGAGTTGACTCAAACCAAGTGTTTGCTGTCACTGCCTTTCTGCCCCAGCTCTTATTTCTCCTTCTGTAAATCCCAGGACTAGTACATTCAAAATGTAAATACCCTTGGATCGTAATTTCTGTGTCTTTGTTGCATTATCTGTGCAGCTCCTGCTTTCAGGGGACCTGCACACAGACAAAATGGATCAGCGGCTGGAGGAGGAAAGCAGCGGTTGCCACGCAACCAGTGATGACTCACCCAGGTAGAAGGCAGCAAAAGCTGTGAGACTGCAGTAATTTTCCAGATGCTTAATTCAGCTCTCCGGGCTTTTTTTCTCTTTCTGACAGACAGAAATCCTCCTCTGCCTTTCTTTGCTCAGAGACCCATGTAGCCTGCAGCCGTACGTGATCAGAGTACTCCTTTACGGTGCTCGCCCAGGATGGCGTCACAGAGATGTGTCTGGGCAATGTAGATGAGCTACTCCTCCGACTGAACTGTAGCCCCCAAAGGTGGTAAAAATAGAACTGAAAACTGCCTGTCTGCAAAAAATACCCCAGTGTTTCACTGGTTGCCCTCAATTTCTATTTCCCAACTAACAACACATTTACTGTAACTACAGCTATGAAATATTTAATCAGTTAATCTTGTTTCTCTCAGTAATGAGGCTATCCCTGTGCTGCATACAGAATGTGCTAAAAAGAGAAAAGTGAGCTGTGTTCAGTGCATGCATTTCCATGAATTAGCTTCTCATTTCTATGACCTACTAATTTTTGGGCACAAATTTCAGTCTGTATGTAATGAAATAGAGCAGGTTAAGAGCCAGGACAAGGGCAGTTAAAGGAGCAATGCCTTCCATGTTACTCAGGGGATACCTGCCTTGAGGTTTTTCTGCAATGACTGCACTGTAATGCAGGCCTTGCCTCAGGTCGGGGAACTCTTATGAATATCTGAGTAGTTATTTACCTGCTCTGGTGGTGATGTGAAATTCTTTGTGATTGCCCTAGGATGCTGAGGAATCAAAGTGTAGCTAGATTAAAAGTAACTTCAACTTGTTTATGTAGAAGGTACGCATTCTTCTGTAGAGCTGGGGGAGCAATTAGCACAGAGTGGTGGTGGAATTTGGTTTCCCTGTTCAAGTGAGTTCATCTAGCTGTGGGGAAAACAAAGCTGCTCT
Organism: Serinus canaria; assembly: GCF_022539315.1. Taxonomy (NCBI): domain Eukaryota; kingdom Metazoa; phylum Chordata; class Aves; order Passeriformes; family Fringillidae; genus Serinus; species Serinus canaria. Next base: position 20,595,520 of record NC_066313.1, read on the forward strand.
GCAGCATGTGGAGAAGGAAGAGCCTGTAGGGAAAACAGGGAAAAACAGCAATAGAACTAAGTGTTTGCTTCATGGAGGGGAGTATTGATGTTGCCAGCTGCTGTCTCATGCAATTCCTGGAAGGCAGATGGCTTTCTGTGGGTGAATCAAGTGAGGCCATCAACTCTTCCTTCCACAATGCAGCCTCTTGCTTTCAAGTCCTCATTGAAGATTTGAGAGGGTGTGCAGCTGAACCAAGCTGCTGCACTGCTGACAGGCTCTGCAATGTGTTGCTGGCTGATGTTAAAGCCATGTAAAGCCACCAAGTGTGCGGGGCATGAGAAAGCTGTGTGTGATGGGTTTTTTTGCTTCTTGTGGTTGTCATGTGCTAATAAGTACCCATATGACATGAATATGTATTGTCTTGAGTCTGTCTCTTGTTAGTAGGTGGGATGTGTAAACACTTAATGAGTGTGCTGTAGCTGTTCTTCAATGGAAGCCAGTTTGAAAGATCACCAGTGCAGGCTCCTCTTGTTCTTGTGAGATCCACAGTTCTTTCTTGGTGTGCAGCTGTTCCTAACTATGTCCAGATCTTGGATGTTCAAGGGGAGGACTGTTCTATGATCAATGCCTAATACTGCAACTTTGTTCAGATTAGAATATCTGGTTTAGGACACTAACTCCACATTCTTTCTTGAGAACTAAGTATGTTATGCACTGGTGAATTTGTCGAAAGATGTCCTTTCCAGGAGCAGACTGTTTTGAAAATAAAAAATGGAAAGCCAAATATGAGTTTTTTGATTGGTTCATCTCACCCCTCAAGATGGGGAGCATTTGCTACCTGGGCAGCATGACATGCAATAAAATACTGTTAGTTAGATCTGCAATTTCAGGACCAATTACTGCAGGCCTGCCTATCTGTGGTAGTTTTATTATAATGTGTATTATTCATGTATTTTAAGTTAGTACCCAAAGGTCTGCAGTTCTAGCAAAATCCTTATGTGAAATCATCAAATCATCAATTGCATTAAGCTCATATATACTTTGTAGGTTCTCTGTCTTTTTGGAAAAGCATTTTTAATGCTGTTATATTCACTACTGATAATGATATATTGACTTGCTAATGCATTTTCTAATTAGTTAGACTTCAGTAAGTTGCCTGAAATCTCATGCAATGACATCTGCTATGCTGAGTATAGATAACAGCATTTGTAATTAGTTGTATGCTGGTTTCTTGGGTAGTCTGTTTGCAGAGGCACATTCTGGACAGAAGCTTGCTAAGGCCACTGTACCCCCTGAAGGTCCCCAAGGACTCTTAGGCCAGTGAAATGAATTAATAAGGGAAAGAAGCCTTACTTCTTTACAGGGTAACAATATATTTCCAGATACCTTTTTGCTCTTGGAAAACATAATTACTAATAATTGTGACTGGTTAAAACCTTTAATAATCAAGGCAGCCATGTGATGTTTGGAGTTGATGCACAAATCATATACTATTACCTTTGCTGCTTCTCAAAATATGTAAAATTGCATATTTGAAGTTTTTCCCCTCCTTGATATTTTCTTTCTGAAGGCCTTTTGTACTGGGAAAACACTCTTCCAAATCTACTTATTGGATATCCTGTACTACGGGTGCCTTATGGGAAGGTAGCATGCATCTCCCTTTCAAAGTCATCCAGGGCAGTACCAGAATCAAACAGAGAAAAGTAGTGCTGAAGCTGACAAAGACATCTCATCTCTCCTCTCTGTCCCGTGCTATGGATGAGGTCAGGCATCTAATCTTGCATGCAAGCAAAAGATCCAACCTGTGTGTTAAAATCTGCCCCTGCCATGGACTCCCAGCAGTATCTTGGTTTCCTGGACTGCAGAAATGAATATGAACAGATTTGGAAATCAAAGCAAGCTTTGCTGGTTGTTGAAGTATCTTTGTGGAGTAAGTGAGGTGTGAAGAAGGTGTGTTCAGTGGAGTCAGAAGAATGGTAGAGTTCCACACATGTATATGTGATTTCTGAGCCAGCTGGCAGCCTGGAGGTGCTGGAATAGGAGCACCATCTGATGTTGCCATGAGCTCAGCTGGTATCCCACTGAGCCAGTCAGCTCTGCAAAAAAAAAAGGGGCGACATCGAACCTCTGTGGGAAATCAGTAGTTGCCCTTGACTTCACAAAGCTCTAGGTTCAGTTATCTCCCTGGAAGTGCTGTACCAGCGGGTTTTATTTTTGCTTATTTTAAAAGACATGTGGCTTTGTTAGTTTACAGGAAAGAAATAAGTGTTGGGAACAGCATGAACCAAATCCCAGTTTCTGAACAACTGAGCTTATATTTTCATTTGGATTTGGAACTGCCTGTTCTGATAGTGTGCTCTTTAAAACCCTCTGATCCAAGTTAATGTTTACAGAAAATAGTAATCTTATGTCTTTGGGATATGAGGCTCTGGGCAAACTTAAAAGCTAGTTTTATCATACCTCATGATGCCCTATACCAACAGGGAGAGAAAAGAATGTTTCTTATCTTGGTTGGTGCTTGGCACCTCATATGGAAGCTCCCCATCAGAAGCCCTTTACTGCTAATTCAGTTTTGGCATTTGGATGACTGTCTTTTGAAAACAATATTGTAGGCTGTTGAAGAGAGCACAGTCATCCCACTAATGGGATATATAAATTTCTTTGCCTTCATTTCACTGAACAATATTTCCTGGTAGTAAGACTTATCACTTTGATAGGTTTGCTGTGGAAGACGTAGAAGTGCTACTTTCTTAAACCTTAAAAGCTACAATTACTGAATTTTTGGAAGAGGTGCTAGATCTCCTTGAATAGGTGCTGTGCAGTGTCTGGCATGGCAAATCCTAGTGGATATGGCTGCTGCATCACCTCTGAATATCACCAGGACTCCTCACAGTTCTATGAAGTTATGCCCTATTTGCACAAAGTCTTCTAATACCAGGATGATGAATGAGAAGATGTGTTCAGCCTTACTGGATGAAAGCAGAGAGAATCAAAGTCCTGTAGCATTCCTGAGCTCTTTGTTGTTCATGGGATTGATTTTTATTCTTTGTGCTTCTTTAAATATGCCTGCTTGAATTTCCTTGTGTTTAGGGGTGCATGGAGCTGTCTGTCAGTAAATCTCCTGTATAAGAGACACAGAAGAAGCTGTTTGTAGTTAAAGGTCCTATAATACTAAAGTTTCTGAAGTAATTAAGAAAGGATAATCTAGTGCTTTCGGTAATCTGTTATTGCACTCAAATTTAGTCTCTATTTTGTGGGGGAAAGTGAACCTGAGCTGCCTGTACTTTCCACAGGATAGAAATCTCCTGTCTTTGCTTCACAAAACAGTTGCAGCTCAGTCTAGCAGAGCTCTGGCTTATTATCTCTCTGTTTTTATACTGTGTTCATAGTCAAGCCTGTTTATCTCTCTGTGTGCCCCAAATATCTATGCCTCTCCTGGGCACTGATTCAGAATTGAATGCCATCTCCTATCTTTTGCATTGTTCCCTAAGGTGTAGTGAGATTTCTCTGCAGATCTCTCTCTGAAGTTTGGGCCAAGTCTGCTTTGCCTAGATAAAAACTATCAGTGGTGAATGCAGCTGTCTTTAATAGTGAGCAAAGTTATTTTTAGCTTTTTTCCTGTGCTGGCTCCTCATACATTTTCACCCATGAGCACTGCAGAATTTCCTCTGCTCAGCAGCTGTGTGTCACCTCTGAAGCTTAACTAGCACCAGTGTGACTGGGTGGATTGCTGGGCATGGGCTTCAAGTCAGGGAAGAGACTAGGGGGGGTCTCTTGATTCCTCCCCACCCTCCCTTTTATTTTCTTTTTTTTTCCCCATGTCTTCATTATTATGGCACTTGTGTCTGTGCCTCCTTTGGCTTTGCAGGTAAGTTCACTGTGTCTCTCTACTACAGCACAAAGTGATTTGAATGACCTGTCAGTGCAAAGAGTTTGGGTGAAGACCACTGTATTTTAACAGCAGCCCTTTCTTCTAAGCTTTTTAACTGGTCACCTGTGTACATTTTGTAACAACACCCCGTCACTCATTTGTGTGAAGCTTTTGCTGCCAAGAGTTTTTGGCACCTTTTGCTAGCATTAAGTTCTCCATAATAATACCTTCTTTATTTTAAGCAGCACTTATATTTCCCAGACTGACAACCACTGCCTTGGGATTCCTGGGAGCATCAGTTGAGAGAGACTTTTCTTCCCCCACAGAATTCAATTTTCTGGGTTTTTTTTCCTTTTCTTTCCTTTTTTTTTTCCCCTATGATATGCTATTTGAAGACAGTAGATCTAAACCCCTTTATTTTAGGAGAGGGCAAAAAAAAGTAGAAATAAGCTTTCAAAGTTTGCTTCCATTTTGCAGCTCTCACCTAGTGAAAAGGATATTTTTCAAGTATACTTCTGGGGAAATTAATTATGTTGTAGAAATACATCACACTGTTCTCCTTCATGTAGTATATGATATAGATAATTCATGCTATATAGGTGTATAAAATATTATAAAGATCCAACATATGCTTCTGACTACCATAAGCCAAAGGCAGAGTTCTTTTCTACTCAAACAGTTCTGGGACATCATCCAGATAAAATCAGGTTGTCTGCTGCTCTGGCCTGAGAGAAGTCTATGCAAGTATTTCCGGGACATTGTTCAGATAGCATTTAGTTAAGGGATGAATGGGACCTTCCTGGGCAATAAACACCAATTTCCCAGGAATGCCAGACACTCACGAGAGCCTGCACCTGGAGAGATTGCATCAAAAACTGGAGACATCCCTGTTACATGTGAAAGAAGGCTACCCCAAAAGCTCAGAGGAGCAATTTGGACTTCTGGACTAACTTTTGTATATGTTTGAATCTGTATAGTCCCAGCTATACATATGAAGGGACATACAGTAGTCTGCTGTCATTTCTGCCTCAGGCAGAATAAATGGTATAAATGCCAGCTACGAGAAGCAATCGAAGTGAATCGCCTTGGAGACGCTGACACTCTGTCAGATGAATCCAGGCTTCACCCAGGGCTGACACCCAGGGTTGACGCTATCTTAGCGGTGGTGGTTTTTCGCAATTCTATTTTTGTTGTCAATCTAATAAATTTTTATAAAATTTTTTAAATAAAATTGGCCACTGATCTGATCATTTACAACATACAGGATCCTTCAATGTTTCCATTTTTACTTGGGAGTCAGCTGAGGGCTAGAGAGGCTTTTGTTGTCCTGAAGGGAGGGTATTAAAGCAGCCCTTGAAGTGTTTTCAGTTTAGAGGAGCACAGCCAGAGGCTGCATTCCTATTTACCTTGAGTTTTTTCCAAGTTCTGCAGCCCTTGGCAAAGTGGGGAAGGCAGTGCCCCATCACATGGGAGCTTCTCTTGCTGAGTTACTGGGGATGAAACGCATAATTTTGCTAATACTTAAAGGCCGCTGTCCTTCAGCTCTTTGGGAGTGTGAGAACATAACACAGGCACTGCTGTAATGAAGCATGAGCTTGCTTTATCCTTTACCTTTTCTAATCCAGTTCATCAGCTTTAGTAAATTGTTACTGTGTGAAGCAATATCCTGTCCCCCTTCACGTGTGCCAGCCTGTCCCTTCCCCTCCCCCTTGCCCCCTTCCTAATTGCTGTCTGTCAAGTTCCACATTCCAGTAAGGGCATTGTGTGATTAGCAGAAGTTCAAAAGATGCTTCTCAGAACTGGGGTCATTGGCCTGTCCAGGTGTCATTGTCCCCTGAGACCCTCCCCCTCCCACCTGGTTGGTGGCTCACCTATCCTCTCCCTCCCCCCTCCCTGTGGGCTTAAAAGACACGGAGACCATGTGGTCGGTATTCTGTTGGGAGCTGTTACCAAGATTCAGAGCTCTGTGACAATGGAATAAAACTCTGGATTTAACCCTCGGTCAGAATCCTCTTCTTTTCCTCTTCACCGTCGCCTGAACCCTTTCCACCAGAGCTAAACAGAGTTTCTACCATACCCGGACTTGTTCCAAGTGCCTAACTGCAACTTCCAGCCAGCCAAAGGTGTCTCTAAAGTGAAATACCACAGCTGCCACCTTTGGTCCAGAACCAGGTCCGAACGAGCCCAGGCACGTTCCACCCAGCAATATTGGGATTTTATTCCAATAGTAAATGTTCTTGAGATTGCTATTTATGACTTGTAACTCTTGGTCTGGGTTTGGTGGTTGTTGGTTTTTTGGGTTTTTTTTTTGTTTTTTTTTTTTTTGCTATGACTTTAAAGTGGCAATTTTTTTTCAATAAGAATTTATCCCTTTATCTGACATGTTGCCTACTAAGAATAATTTAAAAAGTCAATAAACAATAAGGTGAAATCACTCTTATTTGAAGAACCAGCCTTGCATAGCTTCCCGAGCTCTACATAGAAGTGCTCTTACATGGAAGCTCTATATGCATTTAATAGACCTGGCCAAGATTTGACCAATGTTATTACTATAAAGGTGGAAACACGATGGTTTCTTCCTTGAGCACAGGGAATAGCTCATGGGGATCTAAATCTTATTCTGCATGCTGAAGGATGGTAAAATGTTGCTTATTTTTCAGAGGATAATCTTTTTATTCCTACACATTGCAATTATGGCCGATCATACACAGAGTGTACCGTGCAATATTTCTTCACTTGCTAAATAAAAAGGTGGGACCATACCTAGAATATGGGCATGCATGAGCTCGATGAGCTCTCTGCGGGGTAGGCGAGGAAAACTGCCATAGGGAATAGCACTTGCATGCAGAATGGTCCATTTGTGTACTCGGGCAGTGGAGGAAAGCCCATACAGCTTCCTCCTTGAAAGGATTGCACTCAAGACTGCTGCAAGGGTTTTGATGGGTGTGGCAGCAGTGACCAGGGAGGCCACAACCGACGGCGACAAGTCTTTGTTCTTTAGCAGGAGAGTCCATTTTATTCACCCACCCCCCCCCCCCCCCCCAACTCCCTGTGCCGGGGTGGGGGAGGAGGAGGTGGAGGCCCGGGAGTCCGAGCAAATCCCAGAGAACGGGCAGACCCAGGGCCGTGGGGTTTTAGGTGACCCATGGGAGGAGTCTTAGGATCAGATCTTACAGCCTCCACAGAATGGGAAGGCTCCATAGATGGGGTTAGAAACACTGGTGAAAAACTGTTTATCTTACTTTGTGCTACAGCTTTTCATGTGATGTTCAGGGAGGGTTCCAAGCCTGGACTTTGTTCTGGGCTTTCCCTGCTGCTGTAGCAGTGTGTGGTTCCTAGGAGGGGTCCTGGATGATGTGACTAGGAGATGGTTAGGGTGCTGCTGCCTCCAAAGGGATGGGCACCTCCCTCCTCCCCTTACAGCTGCCTCTTACTCGTAAAAATGTAATGATCTACACAAAGTAAAAGGCTTGGAGGCTTCCTAATGGACGCAAAAGCATCTCAACCATTCAGTAGTGTTGGTTTAGTCCGCAAGTTTCACCGGACAGGCTTTCCTGCTGTATCCTAAGAGTGAGCAAGGCCTGGATACCATTTTCAGTCCCCCTCTGAAAAGTGTTTTTAATTATGAGCTGCCAGAGCTTGTCAATTTGGCAGATGTCATCAAGGGCAGACACTTTCTGGACCCAGACCATCTAATAACATTTCCACTGCTGACAAAGCAGAGGGAACCATCAACTCCTTTTTTTTTTGATTGGTAAAAATTAGTCTTTCAAATAAAATCCAACTGAATTCACTCTGGGAGTAAAACATTCAAGGACAGTCCTTGACAAACAATTCCCAGGCTTCAGCTGAAAATGCAAATTCTACTAGGAAAGTAGAATTTTCCTGAAGCCTAGGGAAAAAAAAGTGCCAGAAACAGTTGCGACTTAGAAATGTCAGTGAAAATTTTATTCCTTACTTGTTTTATTATTACATAATTTTAACTTATTTTTTATTAATTTGATCACAGGTGCAGGGTTTCGGTTTTTCTCTAACATGGGATATTTAGTGAAATAAACAGAGCAGGAAATCTTTCTCCTTAATGTCTTTATTAAAAGTGATCCGCTCAGGATGGGTGGAGTGGACAGGTCCGCGGCTCCCTGCGGCCGCTCCCAGAGTGACTCGGAAGAGGAGGAATGTGCAGCTCTCTCCCCTAGGGGGCAGAGCCGGGAGTCCCGTCCTCGCGAGGCCTGGCTGTGACGGAACTCAATGCTGAGGTGCTTGCCTGTTCTCTCTGTAGGTGTTTGATATGGCTTTACCTCCTAACTCTCTGCTTCCACCCCTGTTGGGATACCAGCAGCTGGCAGAAAGCTCTTTCCCAGGGCAATGGGGGTATTCCCCGGGTTTGGTTTGGTATGCCGGTTCAGGAGTCCTGGACCCGACTGACTTCTTTTTTTATCTGGGGCAATGAGTGACCGAGGTTTTCAGCATCTCTATCGGCTTCGGACCTCACCCCTGCTGTCCAACACCACCCTGACCTCTCAATTCTGCTTTGGGGTATTTTCCGGGATTTGGTGGGGCTCTTGTCCCAATGCAGTCTGGGTTTTGAGATAAATTTGCATGTCTCCTGAGACGCAAATTCCCCCTCCCTACCCACCGTCGGGGGAGGGTTGTCATCCTCTTGGCAGCCGGCAAGGGTGGTACTGAAAAAAAGAATTCTCCACAATAGAGGGTTAATGACGATACTCAACAGGTGATTACAACATTTAACTAACAAAAGAACTCTTAGCCAAAGATCAGTTCCCAGCTTAACTTTAAACTCTGCAACCCTTTTCTTAAAAAAAAAGACCGGTAACTCTTTTTTTACTCATAACATTCAGTATAGACCTTCAGGAAAAAAAAAAATTCCATTATGAGATCTAGTATGTTGGGAAGTTATAAAGTGTTTGATATTGGAGGTGTTTTAGAACTATCATACTAACGTGTTGGGTATTATCCTGGTAGACTTGATCTTGTATCAGAGAAAACATATGAACTTGAAGAGCTTCCCTTCAGCTGTATCTTTGGAATGGCAGTTTCCTTTTTTAAGATAAATCTGGCTATCATGATGTGCTACCATTAGTACCTGACAGGCACAGAAATGGCCTTAAATAGCCAGGAAAAGAGAGCTGGGAGGCCTAGGTTCTATTCCTGCTCTGAAAGTTGACTGTGGACAAAACTATTTGCTTTCTAAGTTAACTTTCTGGACCTTATCCCCATCTCTCTCACTACAGATTCATTGTTGTGGGGCTAATTCTCAGCATGTGTTTGCAAAGCACAGCTCCAGTCCTCTTGGGGCTGCAAAACAACGATAATGTTAATTCTGAGTTTCATTTACAGGTGAGGGAAGAGTAAAAGGCAGAACTTGGAACACTTGAAATGTTGTTTTAATAAGCTAGGTCACTTTTTTTTACTAACAGGGTGTGATTCAAAACATTGGGAGTTGCTTCTGAGAGCAGGTTGTGCACCAAAAGGCAGAGCTAACAAGATGGGCAAATCCTGGCCTTGTAAAGTGGTGTCCTGGTTTAGGAACGGTATTCTCAATTTAGTATTCCTACTGAAAAAAAAAATCATATGTTGCTTCTTCCCCTCTGCTCCTCCACTTAGAGGCACAAAGGGCAAAGTTTATGGGTTGAAATAAGAAAACATTGCAGTAAACAGCAATGAAGAAAATGAAGAGTAAGAGCAACAATATTAATAACAAAAGGTATAAGGAAAGGAATGATTCTCAAGAAAAACACATAATAATAGAACATGTAGATGGCTCCCTCCACCACCTTTTCTCTTCAGGAAGGAACCCTTTGACCCCAGAAGAGCCCCTTTTCCCTGCCCCTGGCCATGATGTGAGGCGGTATAAAATAACTTCCTTGACCCAGCTATGCTCCCTTCTGGCTACTGCAAAAAAATCAACCGTGTCCAGTTCAGAACCAGGACAATTGGATATATTTGGCATTGTTTCATCCCACGTGTGGGCTGAGAGATGCTGTAATGCTGGCAAATGGTTAGTGAGTAATCAAGATCTAGAGTTTCTGTAATGGACTCAGCCTGCAGGTTTGAGTCCTGAATTATTCTGGATTTGTGCTTTGTCCCTTTCCTCTGGTCTACTGACTAGATGTGGAATTTTTTCCCTTTTCGTTAAGAGGGGAAATAGTCACTTTGAACTTTGCTTCTGACACTTGTTTAGTGAGGAAAGTAATTGTGTAGCGCTTCCTACCCTCCCTATACTTTTGCCTGGTGCTCAACGTTTTGCCCTCATGATGAGCCAGTTGAGTAGGGGGAAGGGAAATGGAAACAGAGTAACACTTTTCCTTAAAACAGTTCCCCTGTTCATATTCTTTGTGTCTTTACTCCACTGAGTGCATATGTGAGAAGTGTTTTCCAGGTGTTATGAACATGGTGTACAATCATATCACAAAATTAGCATTTGAGAAGTTTGGGTTTCTTACAACAGCAGTTTCTACTTTATAATGCACACCAGCGGGAAGCTGTGCAATGGTTGTTTTGATTTTTGTCAACAGTGACATTCAACCCTTGTTAGTTTCTTTCTATTCCTCATAAGTGTCCTGCTGGAGTAACAAAGTCTGTACCTTGCTTCAGTCCTGAAACACAAGTGCTGTACAAAGGAGGGGGTAGAATCAAAAAGGTTTCCTTGGTTCTGCCTGCCACTGCAGAGGCTGGAGCAAAATACCTCTACAGGGGGAAAACTGATTAATTAGCTGGTTCCCAAGAAAATAGCATGGGGTGGCTAAATACAGTCCAGCAGTGCGAAGCTTTGTTTCTGGCAGCAGGGTGCAAGCCAGAGGCTTGGCTGTGAGGGAACTCATAATGCTGAGGTGCTTGCCTGTTCTCCCTGTAGGTGTTCGGTATGGCTTTGCCTCCCAGCTCTCTGCTTCCACCCCTGTTGGGATACCAGCAGCTGGCAGAAAGCTCTTTTTCAGGGGAAGGAGCAGATACTGGTTTTTTGCTCTGCTTAGAAACTTCTGTCTTTTTACTTATATCTATTTGTGTATAAAGCCAAACACCCTAAATAAGCATAGATAAACAAATTCAAGCATATATGAATACATTTTTACTCAAGTACTGCTGTAAAAAGGGGGTAAATTTCTGGACTGGAATCTTACTGGCTTTTATTTGCTCTAAAGTTAAATGAGATCTTTATTCTTACTATTAATGTAGCAATTCCTTTTTAGAGAATATTTTCTTCTAAAATACATTATGCTAAAGAGTCTCTGAGAACTGAGGCACATCAGTGAAGTATTCAGAGACCCATGAATGATTCTTTTTTGAAGATTACTTAAATCTCTTGGAATAATGATATGCCCCCCACCTGGTTTGGATGATAAAAGCATTGAGTGTAGATGGTTGTGGTTTAGTTTAATATTGCACTTTCCTGCAAGACTACTTTTAACTGTAGCTTCTTAATAATGGTGTAGCTATATAGGGATGTCAGAACATGACAGAGAAGGGTGATGGGACAAGAAAGTTCCTTTTAAAGTCAAGGAAGCACACATATAAACCTCATCCACAAATGCCAGTAGATCTGTGCAATTTGACAGATTGTTATTATATGTAATTGATGACATCCCTTATTTTATCAGTAAGCAGCAGTACCCTTCTGAACATTTCTGCTCATAGTAGTAGCAAGGATGGTAATTAATAGATCATTGGGTATGAGGCACACCACAACATGATGTCTGTAGAAGAAAAATCTACAATAAGAAAGACCAAAGTTATTTCAGGTTGTTCATTAAACAGATAGGCTTAAAAATAAAATGCAGTGCTCAGCATGATTCTGATATCCAAGCTGGCTGGTCCCACTCTGACTGTGCTCTTTTAACAAAGACTCCTGTGTTGATTTTGTGGTGAAAATGGCAGGCAGCCATTAGGAAATAGCAGGAATGACTAGGAAGAGCAATTTTTAACTGAGTATTTTTGGAACTATCTTTCTATACCTTGGAAGAAGTGAAGACTTATATATGTTTGCCAGCTATCATCCTGCTACTGCCATCTGGCCTCCAACTCCCAAGTAACTATCTGAAATAATGGAATGGTTCCTCGGACATGATAGCTATCAGGATGGTCTTGGCTGTAGAACAGATGTGTTACTGCCACTGTTATTGGGTAATTGGGTGTTATCTTTTTCTCTCTGTGACCCTGTAGGAGAGTTCAGAAACTGTGGAAGACACAGGGAATGAATCTCCTCTTGGTAGCTGGGATAGAAACTACCAACCCCTTCAGTGTAAAAAGCTTCCCAAAACGTGTTATGTTTGATAGAGATGCCTTTAAAAATACACTCTTTCTACTTAAAAAAACCACTGTAGTAACGTGATGCTTCTGTACCAAGTGTGCTCATTCTGTGAGTAGAAACCAGGGAGCTTTATTCTTGTATTACTTCTTCTGCAAACTCAGGCTCTGGCTCTGTGTGATGATGAGCCCCATGACAGAAAGGGACAAGACTGTTCACACACACAAAAAAAAGGGCTGAACTAGTACAAACTCTGCCAGTTAAAGTTTGTTTGGAAAATGTCAGAGGGGCAGTTTTATCTCACAGATTTTATGCCATGTCATTTCATCTCTTCTTTGGCAGCTGGGATGAAAGAATAAAGCTGTTTGACAGCATTATGTGTTCTGTACTGCTTTAAACTGCAGCTGAGCAACTGCACCAAAAACACCACTAATGGGTGTGCCTAGGGAGTGAGATATCAAGGCCTTGCAGAAGGATTGGGCTTGAAATGGCAAGTGTCCCTTGTATTTTGGCTTATTTGATCTCCTGAAAGGGACAGCCTTGCTTTTCTGTGGGCAGCAGGAGCTGGATGTTACACAGCACTCTAATTGTATTAAGTAGTGAAAATACTGCTGGCATGTATATCTTAATGAATGTAATTTCCTGCTTTGATGAAGTTTGTCACACCTAGAAAAATGGTTCTGAGGAGTGATGCCTTACTTATTAAAGTGTGTTTTCATATGGCGCAGATAGACAGGTTGTTGAAAGCCCACCAGAATGGTTTCAAGGGGAATTTTTCATCCAGCCTTTGAGTGGGCATTTGTAAGCTTAATTAGAGTGACTAGATAGTAGTAGTGCTTCAATTGACATGAGGAATAGCTCTGTCCCCCTGTGGCAGTGAGGGCTTTGTCACAGGGGTTGCTGACCTGGCTACCTGCTGCTTGAAATGTGGCTTACTTGCTTTTAGTTTCCTTTCTGTGGGCTGGGACTGTTGTTTGGGTGGGATCCCTCGGTGTCCCCTTAATGCTCAGTCTCTGCAATGGGCAGGTTTTAGAGCCATTGCAAGCTTGCTAGGAGCTCTTGTGGTATTGCTGCCTAGTCTGAAGTGGGCACAAAACATGAATGGAGCTTCTTGTACTCTTTGTACAAGGAAACAAATCTGTTTCTGAGAAGCCTCATGCTTGGATCTGTTCCTGGAAAGTCACATGGACTTGTGTGCACTCACTTTCCCCAAACATCAAGAAATTTACAACATGTAAAAAAAAAATCATAAGATATTAAAGTACTTTTCCATCTAATAATCTTGTTTCTGTACAAGTGTTTTATGATGCTACAGAATATGCTAGCCTGATGGTCCCCTCTTGTCAGCAGTTTCTGAATTATATTTGCTGTTCTATTTCTTTTTTTTTTTTTTTTTTTTTTTTTTTGAGAGGTTTGTGAAAGCAATGGGTGCCTTCATCTTTCTGATTGGCAGTTAGTACATGCTTTTGCCTTTCCTAACTGAAGGTAATCTTTGTTTATAAATGTGGACTTCCTTAGACCCTGCTTTGTGGGAGAAAAGCTGATCAAAGAATATTAGAGTGCTGATTTATTTTATTTTTCCTTGGAATGCTGAATGAGGGAACATTCTTTATTTGCAGGATACAGCTACTTCTTTTGTTTCCTTCTGCTGTGTTGGTCATGTCTTTAACTGGGATATGCAGTGAATGAGCTGGGTACTTCTTGTGTTTAGTTCAAATAAGTAATCAGGCTCTCTAGGGAATTCAAGCACTGTAATGAAATCCCATTCCTGCTTGCTTTGCAGGCTGGTGAGAGGGAGGAGGGAAGATATCCAAGATACTGCAAGGCACCCTGGGTAGTATGACAGTGCATTTTATACACTCATGACAGCTCTGTGTATGTGCTGTGTCCCTTATTTTATGGATGGGAACCTGAAGCACATACTGTCACATTTCCAGAGGAAGTCAGAGAGGTTGCTTATAGTTTTGCATGTGTGTTTTGTTCTGTTCTTAGCATACTTTTCTACATTAAAATAATTGAACTCCTTGATCTTGTGGAAATACTGCTGAAAACCTTTCTGTAACTTTAGGTATCTGAATGCATTGCAGAAAAATCTCCCAGGAGCAGGCTTTCAAAGGTCATGCAGGGAGTTTGTGAATTAAACCTGATTATGAGGGAATACAGAGTTGAATTTTGCTGCCTGTTTGTCTTCCTGCATTTTCATTTTTCTACCCAGCTGGTGTGCTAAGTGCAGAAGGGAAAGGAAGTGCTAAGAAAACAGTTCCAATGGTGTTTCTGTGGTGGCCAGCCCATCCTGCCCACTACTTAACGCAGTGCCAGTTTTTTGAGGAAAATGCACACCCTTCAGTGAGGCATACTCTCACTAAAAGGAGCCAGGAGCACAGAGCTGAGCTGCAGACAATGCAGCTCTGCCTCTTATAAAGAGATCAGCCTAGGGTTTGCTGGACTCTGTTATGCCATACAGTTATTGTAGCAGTGCAGCTGCTGATGCAGAGTCCCAGGGAATCTGCAAAGAGGAGCCTCCTGAGCACCAGCAAGCCCACAGGGTCACATATCTCATACCTTTCCTCATACCTCAGCACATAGCTGAGGATGTGTGTGGGGGTTCCCTCTGACAAAACTATTGCATGGTTACAGCAGAGAGGTGAATTACCTGACAGTGTTCCAGTTAAAATTGTGTCACTACTTCCTTGGCTTATTTTAGTGATAATTTTATGGCTGACAATGGGCAACATCTGGAGATGCAGTGAAGTAAAGCTGGGATCTTGGTGAAGACAGAGGATATGCTATCAGGGCAGAAGTAGCAGTATTTGCTGTAAATACATCTCCTCCTCTACTGAGTACACTGAAGGCTATATTTAAAAAGTATTTACCCGACAGCCCTGCTCATATCCTAGGTTGTGATCCAAGCTAGACGGTAATATTGCTTCTTGTTTTACAGCTGATTGTTCAGCACAGTTGTTGCACAGTGTATTAGGTGCCTCAGCCCCTTGTATTGCTCATGGCCATCTCTTAGTGGCTTCATAAGCTGCCTTGCACAGACAACTCCATGCCCTGGCCTTCACGCTGCCATGACTCTTCTTTTGCAGAGCCTCTGGGACATTATTTCCTTTCCCTTGTTGTTTGTGTTATTCTCATGGCCTTGCACTCAGCCTGAAGTGACAGTCCACAGCTGTGAGCATTACCTGCTGGGCTGCAGCTCTTGCTTTTACTTGAGGGCACTGAATGGTGTGTGCACAGAACTGACACATGGTACCTGCCCCTGCTCAGCGTGTGCTCTGATCTTTTTCTATGGGAAAAGGATGGGGAGAAGTGACCTGCTGCACTGGAGGTGTGCCTGGAAAGGATGCTCATTTGGGGATGCCATCACTTCTTGTCCTGGTTAGCCATAGGAGAGCATTTTCCCTTCCCCTTCTAGTTCTGCCTCTCTTTTTTTTCTTCTTTTGTTTTTTTTTTTTTTTTTCCCCCTAAAAGGCTTTCACCACTACAGTTGATGTAAAGCATCAGCTATGGGTGCTGTAACAGATATTTTGTGAACACACAGGTTGCACTGCTCTTCGTGAGGTGCTCTAGTCCGGAGTAAGTCAGTCCTTTAACAGATTAAATGCATCTAATGCTAATGATGGAGGAGGACTCTGGAAGCTACCTTTGTGTCTTCCGAGCATGGCTGTATAATAATTAAATAAAATCTCTTGAATTTTGAGTAGTGCTTGAGACTGATTGTGTCCAGACCCAAGGAACTACTGCAGCCTCACATTTGCTGAGAAGGACCTGGGGTCTGTGTTAGATGAATATTATATGGCAGCTTGTTCAGATAGCCTTTGATAAAGGTTAAAGTGATCTGGACCCTGCTTTCAAGCAGTGTGCTTGGGTCAGCACAGAAGGCAGCTACCAAGCTGTCATTTTGCTGATGCAGTTCCACATTGTTTTGGGTCAATCTCAAAAGAACTCATTTGTGTCAGGCAAAGGGGGCATCATTCTCCACTGGTGTTATTAACCTGAAGGAACAATGGAGTCAGTGATGCTGGAAATGCCTGTGCTTCCCTATTTCTAACTGACTGGGAACAGTTGCCTAACTGGGCTTTGTACCTTGCTTGCAAACCCTTTATTCTTATCTGAATTTTGCTATGGCCCTTCTGCTTGTGAGGTGGAAGGGCTAATGTCATATGTGAGGAGCGTCCACACTGAAAGCACAGCTGCGGGGGCTTACTGCAGGCATTTATTCCTGCTTCTGTTATCTTCCTGCAGCTTCCGTGTGCCTTGGGTAAAGGCTGTGCTGTGGCAGACAGCAGCTTGTCTGCACCCTGCTTGCAGCTTGGGCACTTGCAGCCTAATGTGTAACACAGAAAGCAGGGCTCTGTCTTATCTTGGGCTTGACTTCTCTCTATTTTGATTTCCTCTGACTTCCCAGAGGGAAATGCTTTCTAACTTGTATCTGATCTTATGGTTGGAGGCTGTATAAGATGTATAAATGTTTTTGAAGTGTTTAAAGATCTATTGTTTTACACATAAAGCCTATTTTTATTTCCTTCTTATCTTAGTGTTTACCTTCAGAGGCCCAAAGGAAAGGATTAATTGGCAAATGTGATATGAAAAATCGAGCATACATTTGTAGCAGAAGGTCCTGTTATAAATGGGTCTGGGGAATGAATAAGCCTTGAAGGATGATACAAATAGCGTTACTCATGAAAAGGCAGATAAATTTTATAAACTCTAAGGGTCCGCTGCAGATGCATCCAAGTGTGGTGAGTTTGCACAACCACTGTGAACTTGCTCTGGTTGGAATTTGCTTTCAGAGTTATGGCATCAAAACTGCAAAGAGATGCTTAGCAGGTCTTGCTGAAGCAGCTGGATGGACTTCTCTGCTCTCCTTCTCTCCTCTCCTTAACTTACAGCACACTAATTGCATAAAACCCCGTGCAATTTAGGAATTTTCTGTATTCTGCAAGAGCCATTGATTAATTTAACTGGGTACCTTTCCTTTTTGAACAAAGCAGTGGGTGTGCTTGTCTTGTACCCTACTTTGTAAAGTCATGATGGGGAAGTGAGCTTCTGGGTGTTGTTGTGCCAGTTATAATGACTAACTCTAGATGTATCTGAGGAAGTGACTGCTCATTTTATCCATTTTTAATTTTGTAGCACCTGGACTATTGAATTAAGTCATGTCATGGTAAAGACAGCTCTTTCTCCTCTTCTTCCACTTTCATAGTAAATAATTTCTTACCTGGAAAGTACCCAGAATAGCAATTATACAGCTAATGTCTTTCTGGTCATTTTGCTATCTGAACTATGGGTAAATGTTTTAATAGGTTGGCTTTTAGTTTTGGTTTGGTTTTGTGTTTTATTTTTGGAGGTTTTTTTTAGAGTCTGGTCTATTTGGCTCTTTGATTTTGGAAACCAAGTGTAAAACCACAGTTCTTTTTCAGAGGCTCTTTGTTTCACCTTTGTTATATGTATTATATGCAATAAAACAGACTGTCCAGGCAGCAGAATTGCAGACCTTGGGTTCAGGATCAGCTTAATAAGAAGTTTTAGGTTTTATTCACAAGGAAATGAAATTACTATATCCAAACTCTTTAATTTGTCTCAGTGCCATGAGGTGATTGATATTCTTAGTGGAAATTACTGAATGCAGAGGCCATTTTGGAAAAACTCTCATGTAATCAGCTGTAGAATGGTGCAGAATTATGCTAACAGAATGAGCCTGAAATCGGAATGATTGTTCAGTTATACTGAACCAGCCACGTTCAGAATTGATATCAGATACTGACTGTTTTATGGATGTGGAAGTCTTTTGAATGCCAGAAAAAGCTGCAGAGAAGTCCTGCCCTTGTTACAGGTGAGACAAGAGTGTTATTTTGAGAGACTGTCTAGAGCAACAGAATGTTTGGATTTTATAGCCACCCTTTTTTCCCCACCACCTGCCTTAACACTGCTGAACCATGCAGTGTTAAGGCAGGTGGTGGGGGAAAAGGGGTGGCTATAAAATTCCACCATCCTGTGTACAGAGGGGTTTGATTCCTCTCCTGTGTGCTGTAATGGTAATGCAGAATGGATGGTACTGTGAGTTCACACTGCTAAGTAGGGCGTGAAGCTTTGGAGCTTTTCTGTCTCTAGTGTACAGGCTGCTCTTCTACATATCAGCTGAGCATATACTGAATATCTTTAGACCGAATCTGACAGAATATAGGAATATTTGCATAAATTTAAAATGCCCGTTTGTACCTTTTCTGACAATGAGCAACAGTGAACTAAAGGGGAAGTACAGGACCACAGCTTTATCATGGGTGGAACTTTCCCCAGGGTACTGTCTCAGACCTGCTAATGGATTATATGTATCCTTGTTTCTTTGAATTTGTCTAATTTCACCTCAAACCCACATGAACTCATATTGTCCACAACACCCTAGGATTGTCAATCTGATGCTGCCAATCTGTCTCTGTTTGTTCTGTTATAGTTACTAAGCTCTACTGGTATATTCATTGAGTCCATCCCTTTGGCTTCACTGCAGCTGCTGCTGAATCCTGCTGCCTTCATGAGTTGAATGGAAGACTGGATGTGTCAAGACCTCAGCTTTCTCAGGAAACTCACCTGCATCTTCCTGATAGTGAAGGTGGGGTTTCCTGGTGGATCCTGTACCTATGTCATAACAAGCCAAGCTGAGTCTTGGTCAGGCCCATACTGCACATTGTTATTTCCAAATTCTGCTTCTCCATGATAATGTCAACTGTCGTGTGACTTTTCTGCTGTTTGATTTGGAGTAACACTTGGAAATCTATCTGAGACACCTTCTCTACCCGGCAAGTCAGTGATCCCATCCAACATATCCTTCTCTGCCCATCAGAAATGCACATACAGTCATGGAGGGCTTAATCTCCTGCTGTAGACCCAGAGCATGAGTTGCAGGATAAGGCTGATCTTGTATCACAGCTACTTGTCACCCTTTCTGAATAGGAAAATGAAGCAGATGGGATACCATGACAGGATACAGTGCACTCTTGTGCTGTTGCCTCCAGAAGCAGGAGGCATGACTTGTCTGTTTTAACCTGAAGGAGTGATGCTTACAGTTTAGTGAATTATCTGACTTCTAGAAGTGTCTAAAAATTGCAGTGAAGGACTGATGTGCTGTTATGTTGATAGTTGTCTATGAGTGAGCACAGCAAACTTTAATGTGTTAAGTGACATTAAGTTTGTCTTTGGCACCAGCTCAAAGCTATGCTGGTGCTGGGCTTGTCACTAGTGCTAATGATTTATTACTACTGTCCTGCTAAGTACAGAGTTTTCTTTTCAAATTGAGTTTTCTAGGTTACTTACATGAAGGTTTTCAGTGCTCAGAATTGGAACCAGAATTCACACACAGCTGGATCTTTTCCTTCAGTGGAGTTTGTGTCTAGATTGTTAGGTAAATTAAATTTCATGCTGACTTTATGCTGGTGGAACATTGTTATCCAACTTAGTCTCTGTCCTTCATGGACAGCTCTAAGCTTCTGAGAATCAAAGCCTTTATTTTCAGGGCCAGACTGTACTTGTTTTATAGAAGCATGAGCAATACCAAAGCCTACATTAAAATTCCACTACTTCCTTACATTGCAGTATATAATGTAAACTAATAAATATTAACTGTTATAGTAATACAACTGTTTGTTATTATAGTTAGGGAAGGGGATTTTTGTAACAGTGTAACAGTTTAGAATTCTTTTGAAAACTTTTTTTGTGGACTCTGAGTATGATTTAGTTTTTCTGTCAATCAATGTGGCAAAATTTTGTGACTTAATGACAGTATCGAAAGTTCTTATTTTTGTACCAGCACTGACCAGAGTGTGTGTATGTGGTTTTTGTAATTATCTTGCTACCTAGCACCTAATGTGGTCTTTCCTCTTGTTACGTGAAAGGTAAAATGATCTACATCTTTACCTACGTTTAATGGGTACCTTTGGGACAATGGTAGCTATATATTTTGTCCTACTGTTAATAATATGACCTCTTTTATGAGGTTATTAGCAGGAATAATTCCTTATTTTAAACAATGTGTTGAATGGATCTTGGCAATTGTAAGATAGTTTTTTGGAATGACCTGTTATATTTCTTACTTGCCTGTAGCAGTCTTATCTTCTGTGGACTGTGACCCAGTGCATACAGAGTACAGTTATGTGAATTTGCTAAATTCCAGCTGTCACTGAAGACCACTGGTTGATGTTTCGCTCATCCCCAGCTATGCATTTGATAGTGTACATTTTGGTGGGGCTTGATTATTTTTGCTACTAATCTATAATACACTGTAGTCCTGAGATCTGTCTCTTGTTATACAGTTCTAAAGCTCCTGCAGGAACTTAGCATTTTTTTTCTGTGAGGTGCCTGCTGCTTTACACTTTGTTAGAAGTCAGAAAACACTGGTGTTTTTGGCACATGAGCTTCCTATTCTGAAATTTGCCTCTTTCTTTCAGATTTGGTGATCCTTTTTTTAAATAATGGAGGACTATGTACCTTCCCTCAATACTACACTTGAGCAGGTCACCTGTCTTTGGCAGCTTTGCTATGAGGCTTCTTCCCCAGTGGCTTCTCTTTCTTGTTCTGTTTTCTTTCAAAGTGCAAGGAAACTGGAGGAATTTTCTGTCACTTGCCTGAAGCACCTCTCCAGTAATGGATTCCTCTCCAGACACTTTCCTATTTTCACATTTTATAATGGAGTTTCCATTCAGTGTTACTAATTAATTATACAGAAGCTCTAAATATTTTGGTTTGCTGTTGTCTCTTTTGAGCCCTCTCTTGATCTTGCATTGGAGGGAGAGAAAAGATGATTTCTCTACATCCTTTTGTTTCAGATACTTGTTTCATCTGTCATTCATTTGGAAGATTATCACCCATTTGAAAAGTAATCACTCATTTTAATCCCAAAGTTACATGATAGAACCTTTGTAAGTATTTGTAATCAGAAATATAAAGTAATGTTTGCAAGGACAGAGTCTTCTGTGCTGAAGTATTAAATTCATGACATAAAAATTTCCTGGAAGTAGAAATTTTGGGGACCTTGTTTCAGATGTAAATCACATATTCTGTGCAATTTTTTGATATACATTTGCTTGAGAAGCTGTGTGTTATTGAGTGTTTATAAACTTGAAGGTAGGTTTGTAGCTACTTTTTATGAAAAAAGTAGGGTTGTTCAGCCATTCTCCAGCTGAGATACAAGGCTGTACTCTGTGTGCTACATGCCTTCAAACATGGATTGCAAGGTCATCAGGTCATCACACTTGTTTATAGCATGATTGCAGTTGGTTACCGACTTATCACAGTCAATTTCAGCAGTAGCATTTGTGGTTTAGCCATAAATTAAATTATGAATAAACTTTTTCTTGTGCTGTTCCTATGCATGCATCTGATGCCTAGAGTACTGTATACAGTTGTGGAAAAAATCATGAGGGGTTTGTTTGTTTTTTGTTTTGTTTCATCTCTTGTTTGTTTCCAAGAAATTCTGTTCCCTCTCAGTCCCAAGGCAAAGCAAAATAGCAGCTAAATATTTACTAGAATATTTTGAGCGCTGCTGATAGAATTTTCTGGCAGCCCATTGAGACAGATAAATATCTGTCAAGTCTGGCTGCTTTTCCAGACCCTTTAGGCTGACCTCATAGCTTCTAGCTTTGCATGTCTCTGTATTTCTTAACAGTCTCTTTAGCAGCTAGTAAGAAATAAAAGTCAAATTTAAAATCTGATCAAAGGTTCAGAAGTCAAGAATAGCTGGTATTTTTTCTGAACTACTGTACTACACACTTAATTTGTTCTATGTGCAGTCCCCCCCCACTTCTTGTGTCAGAGCCTATAAGAAAGATTCGGCTGCTGAAAGGAGTGTAGTTGATTTTTAATTCAACTGATGACCAAAGCTGAATGGAAGTTGTTTCTTTCTATTTCTTGTTCTGTGTCTCCTTTTGGTTAATTAGAGGATATCACAGAGGAAAAGCAGAGCTTTGCTCCCATATCGACTATCGACTTTCCAGTGACTACAGAGTGATTCTTAAATTTTTTTTCTTTTTTTCTTTTTTTTCTTTTTTTCTTTTCTTTTTTTTTTGCCTGTGCTGATGTTTCCACCCTTTTCCACTTTAAAACTCTCAGGAGCATGGTGTAGGACATCCAAAGCATGTTACAGGCCCCAGCAGTGGCACAGATGTGTTCAGCAACGAGCTGCTTCCTTGGCCCCGTCTGATGGGGCAGCGCCTAGGAGATGATTGTGGCCTCTAAAGACCAGTCTATTTTCAGAAGGCATTCAGATTCCTCCCCACTCACAGAAAGTATCTTGTGCAGGATTAAGTACCCTTCCTAGCTGAGTGATTCCCCCTTGGACACCAGGGGAAAGGTTTTTTTGAGGTGGGTTTAGCACACATACTGAGTGGGAGCTCTCTCTCCTCCACAGGGCCGGGGCCATGCCCTGTGCCGGTGTCGGTCCGTGGAACACACCAAGCTGAAATCAGGTGCAACCCAGCAGCAGGGCTGCCAGCCTCAGTGCCCGGAGTATGGAATAGTTAGAAAACCCTTGAGCAACAGCTTCTGCCTTTGCCTTATGCCGATAAAAATGTACAGCCACAGGACTGGATTGTCCCTTTCTTGACACCTGCTCCTGTGGTTGCATCACAGTCTTGCGGTTTCCACTGTGCTTGACTTTATCTGTCTCCCACTGCCCAGGCAGTGCCTGGTCCTTTGTGTTGCTTTGTGATGAAAAGCATCACAATATCTGTCTCCTATCCCTTCCTACTTAGAACAAAAAAAAACATCTCTGCCACCTCCCCTCTTTTACACTGGCCATCCAGTCTTGCCTTTCTGGGCTCATTCTGTGCTTTGTACCTGTTATTCTCACAGAGACTTGATGTCTGTAGAATGTTCTATGAAAACAAATGGTGTTGGAGCAGCCTGAGTTACTGCATCTGTGCTGCCTAACAGGCACCCTCAAGCACAGTAATGGGTATCTGTTAAATTTGTCATACTTTTGATTCTTGCTGTCTATAACAGCAATCCGTACATTATTTTCAATTATTTTGGAGAGCAAAAGACTTGAGAGATATCAATGGATTGATTTTGAATACCACCAAAGCAGGTAATATCCCTACTGATTATCTCTGTTTATTTAAAATAGAGTGGAGAAAAATAGTTGATGTGAGGGTAGGGATGATAATTTCTGGCAGAATAATGGAGTGGAACTCTTTTTTGAGTGTAAGGTGAAAAAAGGGGCAGTTTTGACTACTTTTGGTGGTCAGGTGTTGTGCTAGGCCTTAACATGTCTGACAGGATACCTGAAGGCTCTGTACATATTTTGAAAAGCTTCTTTATGGCTTTGGGCATTGGATGAGATGAGTGCCAGCTGGCACCCCAATGCTGAGAGAATGGCATCTCTGACAAGCATGATGTAGTAGGATTACAGTGCTAGACAGTTTTTCTCTGTGGATAGGCTTCTGGAATTATTGTTAAATATCATGGGGTAATGTAAGGTGGGGTATTCTTCGTTACTCTTGAGGGTAAGCCACAAGAACCACAAAACGAACCCAATTATGGCTTGATTTTATTTGTTCAGGAAAAGAACTCTGTGGAACTCTGGAGGTCTTTCTTGCTTAAGCAGGCTTGCTTGAGCTCTTCCTTGCTTCTTTGTCATGATAAATGGATGAGCTGAAAAAATAACGAGGCATCCTTCAATGCAGGAAAACAACAGATCTTGGATGATATAAGGGGCAGTGCCGAAATGAAGCTGCCGTATCCTGCATGATGATAGGACTGTAACAGAAATATCTTGCTAATCAGATCTAGAAAAAGGCTTTACTTCCTGGTGACTAGTACTGATTGCTGGTTAGGGCTTCCTGAGCTTGGAAGCTTGGTCAGAGGTAAGTTTCACATGAGAAGAGTGATGTGGTTGTTTTCACAGTCTCTCTGAGGAAGTTCTGTTTCAAATGTGTGACCAAAGCACCGCTCACCTGGGAAATAAGTGGGAAAGCTGAGGTGTGCTGGGCAACAGACAGTCGACTCCCACTCTTAGCTGTGTGTATAGGGTCCATATAGAGGAGATCATTTTTATACAAGCACATGTAGTTACCCAGGAGAGATGAAAGTAATCCTTAATGGAAAAGGCTCTGTGAATTGTAAGGTATTGTAAGGTATATATGCAGTGGATTGTAAAATCAGAGTTGGGCCGAAGACACAGAAGTGATCTCAGACCACTGCTCTGAGACACTGAATTGAAAAAGAATCCAGAAGAGGGTAACAAAGGGCTGGGTAGAAGGGGAGAAAAGCGACTCCATGCTGCTTCTGCTTCTTCTGCTGGGTGGCTCTTTTAATCAAGCAAGTTTACCACAGATTGTCTTTTCTTGGTCTAAATACGAGCACTGCTAGCTCAGATCACTATGTTGTTGAACTTGCTCCTATCATGGCAAAAAAAGTAGGATGTCTGGGAAAATCATGGCTTCCTGAGGCATTTTTCATTTGTTTGTCTCTTGAGATGCCTCTATTCAGACATGAGACAGCTGGCAAGAAAAGCCTCATCCAGAATCACATTATGACAGCTTTGCCTAAGGTGGTATTTTGTTTCATCTCTCTGGAAATGGATGGAGAATTGGAGAGAAATAACCACCTACTTCAGAGCCACACCATTTGGGTACCTGCAGCCCCAAAATGCATTAATGTCTTTGTGGGTATCAATTCCTGTTAATTCCTTTCAATCCAGTTATTCTAGTTAGTCCTAGATCCTCAGCTGATGAAAAATGGAATTCGAAGCTAATCAGTTTTTGCTAGCTAAGGGCTTGAATCCTACTCCTTAAGAGCCTCCTTCTTCCCTGTTTTAACGATTTTTGTCATGGCAAGCAATTGTGGAGTAAAAGGTGAAAAGGTATCCAAAACTGTTCTCATGAGTGACTCTTCCAAAATATGGCTGAAGGATGAGAAGGAAGCCTGAATAGTGTTTGTATAGGGAAGCAATAAATCTTTGTCATGCAGCTATTGGCTATTTTGCTGTAATAAAGCATGGGCTTTGGAATCTGCTACTGCCATAAAGGGGTTTTGTTCCTCTAGGCAGGAATAGCTGTAGTCTTGTCACCATAGATGGAGGGAGGCTCTGACCATTTTCTCAAGCATTCATATGACAGTCACTGAGTACAGGATACTCAGCACTGCATTCAAAGCTGCCCCTGCTGCAAGCAGTGCCTAGACCTTAGTGACTCCCTCAAAGTAATTGAATTCTGGGTGGCTGCTGGTTTTGAAAAAAACATTTAATTCTTTGAAAACATAATAATACCAACCTTTATTGATTTGCAGTCTGTGCTCTGCACTTGCAGCAAACTGCTATTTACAGCTGCCTATGTGGTTAACCCATGGGAGTGGAGGTAAGGAGCCGCACCTGTGCCTCTGAGTATTGAAAGGACTTAAAGATACATTAACTCTGTGTTTTCTGCTGAGAGTCTTGGAAGTTTAAAGATGGATGGGCTCTAGTCAGGCAGTGTATTGCAAGTACACATCATTGCCCTTGAGTCAGTAGGCTCCCCAGTTTGCTGTTGTGTGTTGATTCAGTTCAACACTGTGCTGTACTTCAGTACTAGACTGAGCAGACGCTGTAGAAACTTGACTGCTTTCAGCATTACCTGTCTTCCTAGCCCTGCCATGGGGCTCTGGCTTATCTAGTAAATTTGAAGACACTGATTTCTAGGTTTCATTTTCTTTTTCTCTTTGTACAACTCATGTTGCTCAGGCCTGGTACCACACAAGCTGTCTCAGTGTCCTATGACCAAATGAATGAATTTTTCCCCCTTACCTTATACCCTTTGGCTCACAGGGGAAAGAAAAGGCTGGCTTGACACCTAGGCATCCACTGCAGACCTTTGGGGTGAGCTGCTGTGACCAATGTAAAGGTTTTCCTCCATTACAGACCCCCAGCACAGAGCCAGTCCTGATTATCTTGTGTTTATCACTCCCATTTGTAAAGTGCAAGGAGTCATCCTGCCACAGGTTGTGAAATCCCTAGAGGCATGGGCCTATCAGTGGTGTAGGGCACCACTGATATGATGGTGTAAGAACCTTAGTTACTACTGCCTTTTTGGGGGCTCATCTTTCCAAAGAGACCAGTGTTTTTCATTTATGAAATTAATGAAATGTAATGTTTCATGTCTAAATATCTTGTAACCAAGTAATGTTTCATGTCTAAATATCTTGCTGCTTATGCCTTGTTCCTTTTCTGCTCATCAGCAGAGGATTTAGTTTCTGAAATGTGTCATTCTCACTACAGTTCACTCAGCCTATGACCAGCTCTCCTGGCATCATTGAGATAGAACCCAAGGACAGATCCGTGTGCACTGGCTTCTAATGCTCACACAAATGTGTTCTTGTAACAGAAGTGGCAGTCCCAGGAAGGTTTGAGTCTCACAAGTGAAAGTATGGCTTTCTAAAGAGCACAGTGGTCTTGTGGCCAGGAAATAATGTCTTTTCATGGTGTGAAACACGTGGCAAGGTGGGGGAAAATATGTGTGTGTTGCTGCTTACTTGGAAGGGAAATGTTAGCAGAGAGGAGGGATAGTGTGTGGGGGAAGCACTCTGTGTGAAGTGCAGTGGTAGGAAAGGGTTTGCGTGCAAAGAGGTTCATGAGTCTGGTGTGAGTGAAGGAAAGAGTGGGCTTTGCCATTAAGCTCTGTGTGCTTAATGATTCTTTGGCTTGCACAGGAGTAGAAATGTGGGGAAAAGAATGGTGTCATAAGGCTCTTTTGAGGTAATAAATAACCTGTGGGTTCAAAAGATTTATCTATCTCTATGGGTGGCCATCTGAATGGTTAAAGTGAAGAATGTTCCTATGGGTTCGGTTTCCTTCCCTCTCATTAGTGGCTGGAGATTTTAAGTGGTCACCTTGGGGCAAGACCTTTCTGGTGAAGGATCATGGAGAGATTAAATACACTGATCCCAAACCATACACCCTCCGTCCTCAGTATTTGAGCTGTAGAGCATAGTCTCTAGAGTGTGGGGTTTCCAGAGCTTACAGCTCAACTTCCAAGAGGGTGCTATGTCTCTTATCTGGTGGTTGTGAACATTAGAGAGCAAGTAATTCAGACAGTGTCTGAATGTTTAACCAATCCCAGTTTCTGAATCCTGGAACACACTGCAGAGAACTCGAACTTTTTGGCTAAAAGACTTCTGATTCTTCTATCTTGCAGAGCTTCTTTGTGTGCTGTAGTTGGTAGGGCTATGTTCTTCCTCTAGGTCAGCTACACCTCACTGAATTTGGACAATTATCTGTCACTGCGATTTACCTCCTTGTTTAGAGACATCTGTTTTAAAGTTCGTTATGTCATATTCAGAGTGCAGTTCAAAAGCCAAGTCTAGAGCCAACAGTCTTTAAGTGCTACCTGAGGTCATTCTATCCCTGAAACTATGGGCTAAAAGGCAAAGAGCAAATTTAATTAAAGTTAATAGCAATGTTTGTTTCCATTTCTTTATGGAGGAAGGTCTAAGTATAAGTTAAGATGCCTGTAAGGTTTTATTTTTAGTTGAAAATAAACAAGTAATCTGTGCTCAGAATAAATCCAGTAGCTTGCAAAGGATTGGCTTGTTCTTACAAGGCTGTAGGCATACATGTTTACCTGGCAGTGTACTCACAGACATCTGTGCTGCCTGGTGCTCTGTGATATTTACCATGTTGCAGGCCCCCAAAACACAACCTGTGAAAGCTAGCTTGTAAGCTGAAATTCTAATTTCAGGCTGATAGCTCAGCTAAAAGAATTGGCTTTGCACTGAGAGAGGCGTTGACTATTCATGGTGGTGATCGAAACTCAGGTGTCCTGTTCAAGGATGGCTTATATGATACTGCCAGCTTCTGAGTGGTGACTGTCATGAAAACCCTTGTCTGCACATGTGGCCTTCTTTCTCCCTAACTTTTCAGCCTCTAGTTCCAGGTAGGTCTGTGACAGCTTTTACCTCAGTTTTTACCTGGTGTTGCACACAGACCTTTTTCAAAACAGCAATAAACTTTTCAAAGGATGTTTATATGGAGGAATGTGTGAGAGTTTTGCATGAGTATGATACGCATAGAAGACCACAGAGGGAATGTGTGACAGCTCAGTTGCTAAATAAATTTTGTGAAAGCAGGACTTCAGTGTGACATTGAGATATTGGTATAGGCACTTGCAAGCCCTTATTTCTAGAGCACCTTGCCAGGTTTGGGAGATAAAGAAGTGATTCAAAGTGAAGTTGAAACAAAGCTTACCAGTCAATAGAGTGCTTTCTGTTTTACTGATTTCTTTATGATGAGGAACTGATAACTTCTGCTTCGGTTTCAGGTATAGCTAGTTATATAAAATTATAATTATATTGTAAGTGGTTATTATTGTTGGCATGGAAGGCCAGTAGCAGATGCGAGCCTTGTTTGCATCTGCTCCCTGGTGCAAGCCTTGGCTTTTGGCAAAGGCAATTTTTTGTCCGCCATCAGTCACTTCTTTTCCATCTCTTTGTTATAAAACCAAATTCATGAAAGTCTGTGACCACAGAGGTTGAAGGAAAGATATCAAACCAGCATGGAAAGCCAAAGAGAATGAGATGAACTAGATGCTAGATACACTATCACATCATAATTAATGGAGGATATTTCCTGCCTTGAGATAGAAATGGATTGTTTGTCACATAAAGTATTGTCATCTTCTTAAGGCTAAGGCTGAGTAGAAAAGTGTGATTTAGTTCTTATGAGGAAAAACCCTTCTTCTCTTTGTGAAAAATGCGTATTTTATGATTGGCTTTTTGCAAATATTAAAATGAATATTATATGTGTTGTGTTAGAAAGGAATGCTGTATTAATTCTCTTCAGTAGTGTGTTAAATATAGTTTTAGGTTATAAAAATTGTTAAAATAGAAACTATGCTATGTAGGATGCTTTTTTTTTAAAGAAAGGACTTGCAGCGAGATAGCAGCCACAGGACACCTAAATCTTTCAGAGAAAAAGAATTTATTGCTCCCTTATCAGAAGAAACAAACTTCTTCCCGCCTCAAAGGCGCTGTTAGGATTAGGAGGAAGAAGTTGATGATGACCAGGCCGAATCCTGTGTTTGAATGGAGTTTATGCATCATGCATGAAGTGTATGAATATGCAACAGGCTGTTGTTTTTGAGGGTTAATCCTTTGTTAACGGGTGTCCTTTTTCGGGCTTGTGCTGCCCAGAAAAATGTACCCGGACGTCCGTAACTCTTTGTTTTTATTGTCTCATATTGTCTTAATTAAATTTGTCTAAATTATTATTACTCTAATTGTATTACTATTTTTATAGCTATTTTATTACTATTAAATATTTAAAAATTAAGAAAAACCAAGTGGTTGGTGTTCTTCACATCTTACTCCCCAGGTTCTGCTCAGGAAGCCAGAGACCAGCAAAAGAGAAGGGCTAGAAAACCCATTCCCAGGCTGCCTCTGAGTGAAAGAGGATAAATTGAGGACCAATTGTGCTGTCACTTGCATGCACTTCTTTTTTGGTGTGGAGCAGGAATGGAAGAAAGAATTAGTGGAATGCATACACAATGGTTTTAGGACTAGCAGCAAGCTTTTAGAGCTTTGCTGGAAATGGTCTGAGTTGAATTTTGACCAGCTAGAATATTCTTAAGCTAATTGTCTGCTCGTCTGACTGCATCTTGGAAGTACTTAACTATAAAGTGTATTGTGACTTTCCTATTGGTGCATTCCCACTGGAAACGGAAGTGGTTCTCTATGAATATTTCTGTTTATGGTAATATATTCTGCACTGTGGGAAGGTAAAGGAAAGGCAGATAATTCACAATATGGATTTGGCTAATTAAATCCCTTTTAGATCCACAATGAATTGTCTCAATTTTGTGCTATCTTAAAAGAGTAAGTCTTGTAACAGGTTTTTCCATTTTCAGTCTTGTCATAGGCATTTTGACATATTGCTTATAGTGTGCCTAAGATGTGTTTTTGTACCTGTTTTGTGCTAGCTCTGTGAATGCTCAGCTGTGTTTGTTTGGTGTTTCAAGCCTATTTAAATTCAAACTAATGACTTCACAGAATATTACTGAGGGCCACAGGAAGATTTGCTGTATTTGAATCAATCGACTTCAGTAACCAAAAGGGGAGAGTAAGTATGGATCATAGATCCAGTATAAGAATAGGTATAGATGGTAGTTACTTTCTTTTAGGGAGTGTGTGCTGGAAACCTTCTGCTTTTGGTAAAAAGCTATTTCTTTGAAAGCCCCAATTTGAAAAATTCCTGAGAATACCTCCAAAATTAAATGGGAATTACCCTCTTACACTGAACAGCTTAGCAGCCTGTGATAAAATACAATTAAAATTTTTCCTTAAGGAACATTCTATAACCAACATGTACAGCATGGACAAGGACTAGCTTAGAAACATCTAGCCGTGATGCTCAGCTGAACATTGCTGAAAATATGACCTAGACCTGGGTTATCACCTCACATGATCTTCCAAGTCTAGAAATTTCTTTCATTTTTGCTTGCTGAAACAGTTAAAAGTTGAGTTGACTCCAAAGCAAATGTCACATGTTAATGGCAGTTTCTGCAGATGAATAACAAAGCTCTTCAGGAGTACTAAAAATAGACATAAACTATATGGGAAGAGTCAATCCCAAGCACCTAATCTATAAATAAACAAGCTATTGACTAATATGATAGGTTTATCTCTTTCATGTATCTTAAGCACTTTGGAAAGCAGAGGTGGCATGATGTGGATGTTAAAACAATGAACTAAGAAGTGAGGACTTCTGACGCATGGTTTAGGTGACTTGCAATAATCACAGCTGTAGGTTTTTTGGGATCCTGCAGAGCAGTGGTACTGTTTTTCAACCTTCACTGGTTTCAAAATGTAGTGTGATAAGATGGGTGGGACATTTTAAAATGCAATCCTACCACTAGATGTGGGACAGTAGTTTTCTTGACAGTACTTTACAGTCCCTCTTATTAGAAACAAAACAAAAAAGGCTTTACTGTACACGCTTCTATACCCAGTATGCTGCTTTTCAGCACAGTTGGTCTGACACAGACCAGCTGTAGGGTGCTTGCAGTCTGAGCAGTTCGCTTCTACTCTATATACAAGAGAGAACAACAAGAGAGAACAGCAGTTCATTTTCTCTTTTTCTATAGTAAATCTTGAAACAGATAAAAGTGCATGTTTTCCCTGTCCTGGACTATAAAGGGATCCTAAATGGTCTCTCATCTCAGATGAAGGCATCTTCATTGCAGGTGTCAAAAAGTGGATGAAACAAGCCCCACAACTTTCTTCACTATTTGCAGGTGCTGTCTTTTACAGTCTTCCTTTCTGGGAAAGCACTTCTGTCCATTGGACTGAAAGACTAGGAAAGGACCTCATTTGCCTTTGTAATCTGAAAGGTTTGGGAGAAGTTTGTTTCTGTTTCACCATCTGTCTCCTCTAAAACAGAGGAATCTCAGGGGTTTGTAGTTGTTTCGCTTATATCATGGGGATCCCACTGTGGCCAGGCCTCCTGCACAATGCAGGCTTCTTGTACTGTCTCATCAGTGCCACACATGCTCCAGCTTTCTGGCTAGAGCTGAGGGAGACTTAAAGTAATTTCCACACGTACTACTTTCTCCAAACAGCTTTCACTTTAATTCATAAAAATGTACAAATATTAGGGGGGGCTTAAGGATGGATTTCTAGAGGCAGTTCTCAGTTTTGTAAGACTTATGCCTGTCTTGATACTTAAGCCAAGCTGGAAATACCCCCTCAGGTAGTTTTTCACCTTTAAAGAGGCAATTCTGAAATACTTAGGTCTGATTCAGTCCACAAAGAAAATCAATAGCAAAATTGTTCTGAGTTTCACTGGCAACGGATAAGGCACAGGATTCAGTCAACACATCCAGATGGGTTCCCATATTCAATTTTTCCAGCAAAAGTGCCAGAAATTACAGCTTCATTGAAAGCTGTTACATTTAAAAAAGCATTAAAATCTCCCAATCTGTACCTTGCAAGGCTGTCCAACTTATCTATGTCCTTTGTCTCTTTGTTCATGCAAAATTAAAAGGACATAAATTATTGTGACCTGGCTTGCTGATAGTTTAGCTTAATCTTTTTCCCTCCTTCAGAAAGAGACTTACATGTGAACAGACGTAATATATCTGCCATTAATTTTTAAATTTTGCTGAGGCTTCCTGCTTCCTTTCTAACTTGTGAAAATGTGGCTCACTTGTACGCAGTTAATGATGAGAAAATTTAAGAGTCATGCACCTTTTTGTTTAGATAATGGTTTTTTTTTCAGTACTTCTTTTTTGTCCTTAGAAGTGACTGGTCCTGTAGGCTTTTAGTGAAGATCAGTTTAATAGCTACGTATGTACATATGCACACAGAAAATGCATCCCAAGTATTGCTTGGCTCTTACCAAAGTGGTGTTCTTTGGGATGAACAGAAATTAAAGGATAGCTTATTTGGATGGATACATATTTTTAAAAATTAAATAAATTGCTTTTGTTTAAAAGGTGATTTTCTCAAATTGTCCTTTCAAAATGAAAAGCTTAGATCTTTAATTTTTGCAGATTTTAAACCAGAATAGTTCTGTTTGCTGAGCACTAAAGAAAGTAGTGTATTTTAATCAAAGTGCATAGTATGATTTTGCAAATATTGCCTGTCTTGAAGACTGCCATTCTGGGGAGAATAAGTACTTAAGAGAGTGGGAAAAAAGGAAGGAAAAAAGTCCCAGCAGGTCTTGCAATATAATGAGCAGTCTAACCAGAAAAATCATGTACAGGCGTCACGGAAAAAGGGTAGTCACTTCAGATACAGCTAAAGCAGGGAATGTTTAATTGCTAAGGCTGATAACCTTTACTTGTATTGCCATTATAACTGATTTTCTTCTTATACAAGGTCCAGTTTTTTCCTGTAATTACTGGTCCAGCTGAGAAGCTTTTAGGACCTTTCCCATGCTCTTGAACCTGCAATTCTGAACTGGAATTCTGTCTGGAACCATGAAGGAGTTGTTTCCCATCACTTTTCAGTTCTGCTAATGTTTAGAAAACCTTCTCTCTTTCACTGGGAAATATATAAGTTCATCAGAAACAGTGAAAGAAATGTGCTGCAGTTTCATGATGGGAAAATTGTTTTTCTACCTAAAATATATTTATATCTATGATATAACACTATTTTAAATCTTCCTATTGTCCATCTCCTAGCCAGGATAAAATTGCTCTTTGAGGCATAAATTCCTTTGTTCTGCTAGGAAGACTCTGATGAGGAAAAAGCATAATTTAGAAGCTGAGCTGATAGCCAGGAGAGATACATTGAATCCCTTGGACTCTCAGCCTCGGCAAGTCACTCCATTGCTTCAAGCCACCCATAAAATGGGATGAGTGATGCATTCCCTCACTGTTTGTCTGCCTCTGTAGATTGTAGAACATATGTTGCACGAATTGTCTTTCCCTTGGTGCCAAGGACACCAGGGATCCAGATTGCAGTTGTGGCTTCCAAGACAAGCCATAAACAATAACAGGAAAAGAGATTTTTGTCTTGACTCTGTTTCAGACAGACCTCATTAAGAATTTCTTTGTGTTCTTCCACTTAATGTGTAAAGATAACCAGCTGCTTCTAATGGGGAGCTACACACTGAAAAAGTGAAAGGATCAAAGTCTCCTCCACACCTATCCCTGCCCTCCTTCTGCTTATTCTTGCTGAGAGTGAATTCTGACTTGTGAATCAGTGAAGATGGGAAGTACTTTATGGTAAAGAGAGGAGCCAGCCTATGGGTGGGGTGAGAGTAAAAGGATGGGATGCATAGAGCAGCATAAATGTTGGTACCATGGGGAAGATGCTGAGCAGTGTGGGAACACAAATAGGACAGACAGGAGTTTTGTGATGACAAAAAGGATTTGGGTAAAGCATAGGTGTGTATTAAGAGTTGCAAAACCCTGTGGCTCATTCTGCTACAGGCAACAGTGATTTTCCTAAAAATTTCCACAGGAAAATACTGTCCTTAAATAAGAACCTGATATTTCCTTCGAGAAAAAACAACCTGAAAATATAGGTTAAGGTTAAATCAGTATTTTGAAGGGAAGCAAGGATTTTAATTTGTTTTTCTTAAGATGTTTTTGTCTATTCCTTGTTCATTAATAAAAAATATGTAAAATGCAATTCTGTTTTACATTGGCATGAAACAAAAGTAATTGTTTTATATCAAACCAGAAGAGTAAGTGAGAAAGGGGGTTTTTCTTTTAATGGCTTAATAGTTGTGAGTAAAAGGGTTTTTTTCACATTTTCAGGGGATTTTTAACCATCACTAAGTTGTACTGCGCTGTTAAGTGTTTGTTTCCTGACAGTTAAGATAAAATCCTTTGTTGGGAAGGAATAGCTGCAGTGTTACACACTTCTGACTCCCTTCTTGGGTAATTGTGGTGTATATGATCTCTCTCCTGCTGGATTTCGAGGCAGGTGCAGCAGGTCCAACACATAAACAGCACTGATAGAACACAGGGAAATGAGTGACCTCAAAGTTGTATAGAAATCCTTCTGCTTTGCCATCTAACCATATCTGCAGTGTCAGTTATTGGTATAAAAGAAGTGGAGGCTGCTGTGGGCAGTGGGAGAGCCTCCTGCCTGGCCTGTGCCAAAGCCCTGCCGGAGAGGTGTGAGCCCTAGGGAGCTGTGGCTGGCCCCTCCTCACACCACAGCCTTGGCCATCCTGCCACAGGCAATTCAGCTGGGGCTTCGTGTCCCACAGCTCTTCATCCCAGGTTCTTGTCTTTCACCATGGTGAGAACATGGTGAAATCATGTCCATGGTGTCTCATCCCTTGGCATCCACACTGACTCAGTGCATACAAACGACCTGCCTTGAGCTGGTTCTGCTTGGCTGCACAACAAATGAGCTCTGAGTCTGCTTCTCACTGCATTAGGCAGTGCTGAAGCATTCATCACCTGCAGTAGCTGATCAAAGAAGGAGACTTTTCTGGGAAAATACTTCTCTACAGATGAAACTGTGCACGTTACCTGAGTCAATTTGATTTTTAGTAGGCTGCCACAAATCTCTGCATGTCTTTCTCTATTTAGAACAGGATCTTCTGCTTTCCACAGGACCTTCAGCTTTCCTTATAAGACAAAAAGCCAGAAGAAAGGCAAGCTGACAGTAAAAGTAATTCCTTATGTGTGTATACCGTTTGTATAAAATACAGTTCAGCAATGTTTGCTATGTCAGCTGAAGTACAGAATTGTTTTTTGAGTTCTGAAATATCGGCAGCTGTAGAAGAGCCTAGTGTTAGCCTAGTTATGTATTGGTTGAAACAATTGTTCCATTTTTGGTGCACATCTAACATGAGAATTAATGTCTGAGATTTCAGAGAAGAAGCTAATTATGGACTTGAGTTTTTAACTGCTACCCTGTATTGACAAAAGTCATGTGTAATTGGAAGCAGAAGACTAAGCTGTGCTCTCTTATCTTGTTAGGGAAAAAAAGGCATCCATTAGCAAGTAAATATTACCTCTTGCCAAATGACTGTTAAAATGACAGCTGTATAATCTAACATTTGCTGTGGACTGTATGTCAAAGCAAAATGTGTTATTGTGCTGGCATTTTTTACATACAGAAAGCTGGAAATCAAGTATCGGGGAAAAGGAATTAGAACTGAAAAAGTAGAACAGCATTTGAAATAGCTGAAATATGAACAGCATAATCATGATGGATTATTTTGATCTTCTGGTGGTCAGGAACAAAGACCATATATTTTATGTTAAAAACTATCTGGTGTGTACTTGGATAGGAGCCTTTTCACTGGCATCCAAAGTTCCCTGGCAGTGATAGCAATTTATTTTCTCTCTCAACCAACTCCAGATTGATGGAACAGGGAGTTTGTAGACTTCTTGTGGCATATAAAGGCACATAGACTTTAAGTGACATATAAAATTGAAGACTTAGCCTTACTTTTGATCATTTCAATCCACTCATTTCTTCAAAGCTTTGCATTTGCTGTAATTTTATTTCTTGTCTTTTGATGTGATAAGGTCTGATTTGTCTGGTATTTCTTTTTTCCTGTTTTCACTCTATGTTTTGGATGTGAATTAAGCTTAAATCCCTTTTACTTCAAGCTTCTCTTCCTGATATTCATGTTAATTCTGTATTAAGCTGAAGCTTGTCCTCTTAAAGAAGTCCCTTTTGGAATTGAATGTAACAAGAGCTTTGGATGTCACAGTCACTTTGTGTTTGTCCATGTTTTCTAGAAGATGGCCTAAACTGAAGCAGAATAATATTTAATTCCATATATTTGTCGTTGTTCTTGGTTGCATAAAGTTGCCACATGGGGATCTGAGGCTTATTGCATCTCCTCAATATTCAGAAGTAGTTCTGACTCAATTTTTTTTTTTTTGGTGGAAAAAATGGTATTTCTGACAGTTCTTATGGAATGACTGCTTTTATCATACTTGTTTGCTTTTCATACAAATTATACACATGGTGCTGCTTCTACCTCTGGTTGTATTCATAAGAATAGCCTTTAAAAAACACTGAATATTGAGCCAAAAGTCAAGTCTTAGAAGTGTGCCCAGAAATTCAATTTGCAGTTGTTTATAGGGTGGTGTGGTTTTTTTGTTTAAAAATTGTTGTTGTTTAAAATTTTCCCCCCAACCCTCATGGCTGTAACAAAGGGATTTGGGGCAGTAGATTGCCAGCCTTGCTGATTTATTTCTGTCTCTCTGTGCTTTAGCAGAAAACCTCTGAGAAATCATACTGCAGCAATTTGAAATGTCAGAATGCCGCATTTCATGGGCATACTGTACAGATCTTGGTGTCTTGGCTATGCCAGCTTGCTGTATGAGTCTGGTCTATTAATTTGTGTTGTAATGAAAACAGGCCTGCACTGCTTTGCTGGGCTGAGAACTGGAGTGTCAAGCAGACGGAAGAATTCTTATACCAGAATTCTTAACTGGTATAAAATTGGTGGGATAACAGCAAAATTGGAACAGGCCAGCTCTGTTGCTCCTGCCTCAGACTTGGTAGGCTTGAACAGCCTGAAGGAGCAAACACTGGCAGGTGCTGGGCAGAGTTGGATTGAGTATTTGTGCAGTTTTATGTCAAAGCAGAAAAATTTCTGCTCAAGTGTTGTGTTTCAAAACCTTCACTTTTAATCTGAGTAGGGGCTAGAGACTTAAGACAGAATCTTAGAAAATTACTCATTTGAAAATGAAAAAAACTACTTTAAAAGCAAATAAGCACAATACTCCCTGCCCCCCAAGATTTACTCGTCCATATTTCTGGTCCTGTTATAAAGCAGTTTGAAAAATGTCAAATTTAAGTTGTATCATAGTTCATGTATCCCATTTTTCTATGATACTTAGGCTAATATTGCTAAAGACTAAACTTAGTTCACTCCATACTCTTCCCTTGGTCCAAATTCTTTCTGACTTTGGGAAACCAAGGCTTGATTTGTTACTTACGTTGCAGTATTAAAGTATTCTGTCCCTCCCCACCAAATAAGATTTACATTTTTTTCCGATAAGATTGTGATTTTTTTAGTCTTCAGTCATGTTCATATGTCTATGGATATCAAAGGAGTATCTCTGGTGACTGAGGCCCAGAGCTTTAAAGTTGTTTCTGGAATCTCTGTTGTATGACTCTATCTCTGGAGTCTCGAATGCGGCCAGATACCCTTCAAGTATATGCCAAACTTTCATCAGCCTCAATAAAGATATAGAGCTGGAGAAAAAAGCTGCTAAAGTAGGTTTCTTCTGGGAGTCCTGAGGTAGCACTGCTTTTTGTAATCTCAGCTTGCATAAACCTAAAGCTACCAGGAACCACTGAGTGGTTTTGGCAAGCATGAAGAAGAGCAAACATATTTAAATTTACAATTGGCTGGTTGTATCCTCAGCCCCAGGCTTGTTCTTCACCAAGTCAAACATATAGAACAGAAAAAAGAGCTATGGATAATCCATGTTCTGCTGGTTTCTCATGCTGCTGCTTTTGAGTTTTTTCCCCTTCCCCCGCCACCACCATTAACAATTTTAGATTAGATCCTTTCAGCTTCTCTGACTGCCTCAGAATGGTTTCTGTAAAGATGTTTCATTAATGCAATGACTGCATTTTGCATACAGAGTGTTTTACTGGGTTTAATATTTAATATTTATTTTAATATTTTAACTATTTTACTGATTTTTTTCTGTTCTTCCTTCCTTCTGTAGGATTTCTCAAAGAAAGTAACAAGCATAATACTTTCTTGGTGAAACTGAATCCAGTGTCTGCTTCAGGTATGTGCTCACCTGCTCAGTCTTGTATCTGGCTCTGCTGAGATTGATTGGTTCACATGTCGTGCAACTGGCACGCACTATGATTGGTCTTCCAAAAACCCTTCCAATACCCTCTTCCTTTGGGTATTGTGTTTGTATATGTAGCTTCATTAACAAATAACCTTGGTGCAGCATATGGACTGCTGCAGGATTCACTGCTTTCACACAGACGAAGCAATTTACACATGGCTGAGATCTGAGATAGGTGTCCAGCTTTAGCAGTGACCAGCTTTTAGCCATTCTCTTTAGAAGGCTGGCTTTTCCTACAGTCCTGGCAGTGTGGGTGTCTGTGCCCTTCCCAGCTCTTATGGGGCCATACTCACTTGCAGGGAGTTATCTGAGGGAACCTTGCCTTTTGGGACAAGTATTACTGCAGCACAGAAGTGTCTCTGCCTTTTCCTTAGATGAGAATTTTAACAAGCTTGTCCTAATCTCTTAGGGGCAAGGGGGAAGGCACATTGTACAGGGGCACGTTGGGGGCTGGATACAAACAGTGCATTGGGCCTCAATCCAGCTATGAGGTGTTTTGGGGAGCTAAGCACTCCTTTCTGCTCGGTGCTTTGAGCAGAGCTTGTGAGAAGGCTTGAGCTACCACTGTATTTATTCTCCTCCTCCTTCCTTCTGGTTTAACTGTTCTCTGACACCTCACTGGCTCACACAGAAAGCCAAAGTGACCTGTGAAGCACAGGGACTCTGGTGAGGGCTGAGCAGCAAACACTAAGAAAAGATCTTAGAGTTTGGCTGGAAGGTTTGTTTATATGTTTGCTTTTGCCTTGGGCAAAGCACATTGTGAAGATAAATGTATCTAAAACTCTAAAAATAAGATGGGAGTTTATATGAAATGGGAATAACAAAAAATGGGGGGATAGGAAAAGCAGCAGAAATATATAGGACAACAGCACTAGTTAGAAACAAGACGGAGTAGGAAGACTAAGGTGAGAGCAATCAAGTCCCCTCTTCCTACATCCTCTTACACGTACATGAGGCTCACCTTGTGTTCACACAAAACACAGCCTGTTCCTGTGGGGTTTTGTGTAGGTTTGAAGAAGATCCACCCTCAGAGCTGCTTGCCACTTAGCAAGCTCTGCCTGAGGAAAAGGAGAGTTGCCAGGAGAGTTTTAGGGACAGATAAAAACTAATACTGGATTGCAGACATACTTTCATCATCCCAGCACCAGCAGAAGGCAAACTCAGCTCCTGTAAGAGAAAATGAGATTGCTCCTCAGGTGATTGAAGAGATGTTGGTCTATGGTGTAAACCAGAGGTTTGGCAAAGGAGAAGTACCAATTCAGCACTAGGATCTGATGCTGGGGTTTTTTGACACCATTAAAATATCTAACCCCTTTTTAATAGTGGAAAAATACCTGACTTTTAAAATATGATTATGAAAGGTTTCAAGGAATATCTGCTGCATCTGGAGGAGGAGGAGGGACTAACCTTCAGGTTTCAAGAGTCTGGAATGAGGAATCTGCTCACAGGACTTTTAAGTAAGTCACAGAAAATCAGGCTGTCCTGTGAACCTGAGATAGACTGTCCCTGGCCTACTCACTGGAAAAGCTCAGAATAAAAAGCCCGAAAAATCACTGTGCAGTTGAGAAACTCATTCAACTCCCTTGTGGAAAGTTATGCTGGAATTTCAGAAATGTCAGGGTCTTCTCTAGCTAAATCTGTATTCAATGATAGACCTATTGTATAGGTACACACTGTGGGTTGGTTTAGAGTTACTTTCTGGCATTGTACAATGCTAAGAATCTCACTCCCTATGTGTGAATGCATGTAAAACGTGTCTGTAGCTATTTATATAAAATGAGGGGGAGGATGAAATGGTGCTGGTTATTTCTGAAAACTCCTCTGCAACAAATCACCCATGTTTCTGTCTAGATAGTGTGCACATGTTGGTCTAATACACAGTATATTTCAAAATTAAATTTATTTCTTCAGAAATAGCT
This sequence comes from Serinus canaria, assembly GCF_022539315.1. Taxonomy (NCBI): domain Eukaryota; kingdom Metazoa; phylum Chordata; class Aves; order Passeriformes; family Fringillidae; genus Serinus; species Serinus canaria. Next base: position 20,635,819 of record NC_066313.1, read on the forward strand.
GTCATTCTAAAAACACCACCCTCCCTGAGGATGGAGCTGATGTCTTTGTTTGGAGCCACAATTATTGATGTTTTGGTTGTAATTTGGTTATGTCATCTGACACAGGATGTTCAGTTACTGAAAGGATAGAGGAGGAGAGGTACTTCAGTGCTGCAAGGAATTTTGTTATATACTTGGTAATATTTATTTTAATTTTTTCAGAAGCAGCATAGTAGAACTTGCTGTTAAGTAACTCTTAACAGCTTCTGAAAACTTCCTTTAAGTCATGTATTTCCATTTGGTTTGCCACCTTAGAAAAATAGAAAGTGGTTAGCCATCTTTGCCAGAGGTTTAGTCAATGCAACAATGGTATAATGAAAAAAGTCAATTTATCATGCTTTTGTGACTTTTTTTTTCCTTTTAAATTTTAAAGCTAAAAAAAATCATTCACATAGAGAGATGAACACTCTAAAGGAACAAGCTTTGAAAAAAACTTCCCTACTCCAAGTTTTGGTGTTCCCTTCCATATCAGCTCACATTCAAACTGAGTATTAGACACTGCTGAATCAGGACAGTTTTATGACTAATTCACATGGAACCCCAATTCTGCATAGGGCATTCAGAGTTTTCTGGGGAGTGTAATGAACCAAAGAACAGAACAATGGAGAATCAACTCTGCTGTCAGTCTCATGCAGTCAAACGAACTTTGTCCTTCTTCCAAATGTTACAGGTTTGTTCATCACATTTTTTTTCAATTTACAAAATTAGTCTATGCTGTGATGTGGATGTACATACAAAACTGTCGGTATACAGTATGGTATTAAAACTGGTATATGGATGGACAGCAGTATGTTCTTGCATTACAGATTAGAGGCCTCTCCTCATGAGCTCTTAGCTGGAAATGACTGAACCCGATGCATATTTAAAGAATCCACTATAGAGTAGGTAAGCAAGTGACAATTTGCACTAATTGAAATTCATATGTAGTACTTAGGAGATTTTTAATCAACTCTATTGTTTTTCCAAGATTCAGGAATGCCTTGGAATGAATATTTTTTTGCTCTGTCCTTAGGTCTAACACTTACTAGTAGTTTAACAACAGATGTGGCACTCAGTTTCTGTGTCAGTTTACTGATTATGTGATGATATGTAAGATTTATCAATACCTAGTTTCTGGGGTTATCATAAAGTTTTAAGAATTATCATTATGCAACTAGAAACTCTCAGGTAGGAAAGACAATCTAAATGATAGGTTTTGACAGCTAGAGGTAGTGAAACTCAAGGTTATTGACCCTTGGAATTTACAAAATTCTGTAAAAAGATGTTTCCACTTGGTAACAGAAAAAAAGTAGAACTTTCTATACAACAGATTATTTTTTTCCATTTTGAGGGAGGAAAAATGTTCAGCTATTTTGTTTATTTAAAGCACATACCAGTTTCTCTAGGAATTTTATTTCTAGAGATTTTCCAGGCTACATCCAAACATTTAAGAGTAGTTGTTGTACAGAGAGTGGATTTGGTAAACCATGACTCTGCCACCTTGAGCAAGGTTTCTTTGGCCTTTCTGACTCCTAAAAGACTTGTGTTCATACAATTGCTTTGGAGCTGTGCAATGATATCTGCTTCCCTTTGGGTTAGGGACCCCAAGGCTTTCCTAATCTGAAATGATAGAACACATGGTCTGTCCTGGGGCTGGGCCACGCAGCTTGTGCACGGTCTGCAGATCCAGATAGATGGGTGCCTGGAGGTGTCACTGCTTGCCCTGCTGGCCCCATGGCAGGGGCAGCAGAAGCTGTGCCATGAAACCAGAATAAAATCAGTTGTCAGTTCTTCTCCTCTCCTGGACAGAGCAAATCTCTCTGATATGCTAATGCTGTGTGGTGTCCTGTTGAAGTCTTGAGATATTCTCAGCTTGTAGGAGTGTTGTGGGAGCCTGTTGGAGTTTTCATACAGTCTCCTGAGGCTTTGTTTGGCCAGGAGGAATGAACTGGGCCCAGAATCAAGACAAGCTCTTTGGAACTGTGACACTTCTATATTGAATTTTTGTCTGAGGGAATCACAGTTGTCTTGGTTAGGACAGAAGTGTAAAGCTGTAATTACAAGTTTCGGGAGGGTGCATCTTTGAGTCATTGTGCAAATCTCTTTTAGACTGACCTCAGGACTGCTTTGCCAGCACTTCCCAGTTCAGCAGCAGGCCCTTAGCATTTGTGTCTCCATGCTGAATTATCGAAGAGTGTTGCTAGAGAACAGTGTCACAGAGCTCCTGAATTTCAGTACTCACTGATTCTCTGTGCATCTGTGCTGAAGTAGAAAGCCCGTGGGTTTACTTCATAAACCTTCCAAATGCTCCCCTTGCTGGCAGACACTTTGGGTGAAAGATATTCAGGTCACTCAAACAACAGTCCTAGAGGTCTCTTGTACCAGAACTCACAGCATCTCACAGCAAACCCATTTGGTTCTATCAAAATTCTTCAATTTCCTGTACTCTGCTAATCAATTGATAATATAAGGATATGAAGAAAAACAGCAGCTGACTTGTACTGAGAATGAGAGAATAACAAGCTTATCTTAGCATTGAATACATAAATAAACATGGAGGAGAGTCTTAAAGATTGGCAAACTCTGGCAAACAAATGAAATTAGTTTTTCAAATAAGACCTGTCTTTGTGCTCATTGGAAAGCATTTTATTTACACTCATTGTCTGGTTCAGAAGGGAGAGGGAATTGTTTCCAGTCTCCTGATCTGAGCTGGGCCAAGAGCATGACACAAGGCAAGCACAGATTGTATTTCTGACCTTGCATATGGCGTCCCACCTTCCTACTGTGAAAGAGATAAGGATTGTGAAGATTGCTATAGAAACTCTCTTGACATCTTTACTGTTCCAGCTTTTGGCTACTTTTCCTGTATTTTATTCACCAGCTGGTGACCACAGAGGCTACTCCCGTGCAAACAGTAATTTGGTTTTATTACCAAATATAGTGGTATTGAGATGATCTAGACTTGAGAGGCCTGGAACCTGATGTCCTCCCCCTACAGAGTGATTCCATCCTGAATACCTTCAAAACTAGATTTTCTTCACATGATTTACCTCAGTTCTAATGGGAACCAGCAGAGGAAGCAAGCAGGGGGGTTAATTGAGTTTCTTATTACCTGAAATGTGGCTTAGGAAAGCATGTGAAGAGTTTTTGAAGCCCAGAAGAAGCTGAGTGATTGGCATTTCAGTTCATCCAGAGAGTGGTTGTGTAAGGAGGCCAGTTTTGAGCCCTTAGTTTGGTCTAGGTCTTCCAGTGAGGTCCAGAAGTTTTGCCCTGAGTCCATTGGCTGGCCTAAAGCACTCCTTTCATGTTGAACAGTTGGACAAATGTTTTCATAACTCCCTAATGCTGTACTACTCTACAGATGGTATGGGAGTGGTACAGGCTTCTTTTTTTTTTTGGCCATATATCAGTTTATTGGCCATTAGCAGAATTCTTCATGATTTCAGATGCAGATTGCATAGTGTCAATTGTTACGAAGGATTCTTTTGCATCACTAGCAGTAGTCCAAGATGTTTTAAAGTCTAAATCATCCGTAATCAGCGTGCAGCATGCTTGAATACATTCTGTGTTTTCCCCATCATATCACATGTGAGATCTGCTGCTGTTTCAGTGGAAAACTCCCCAGCTGAACAGTTAACAAAAAAAGGAAAACTTTAAAAATTGGAAAATCTGGACTGCTTAGCTAAACTAACTAATGAGCAGAAGCAAAAAGCAAGAGCAAAGCAGAAGCAAGAGCAAAGGAAAAAGCAAAAACAGCACTATGTACTGCCCCATCTCTGTGTCCTGCCAGCTGTGGTGGAGCCCCACAGAAACCAAAACAGAACTTTCACTCTTCAGAGCCAGTCTTGAAGGCACAGAACATAATATCCAGCATGAGCAGAACACACGAATGGGGATACAAGCATCATAACGTCACCCTAGGACAACTTGTCTGTCACATCAGTGAGAAAGGAGCCATGACTTGTGTTTGCCAAGTGAAAAAAACCACACCAAATGAATAGCCAGAAGGACCCAAAATCACCTTGAACTGTCAGACAAGAATTGGAGAAATAAATAGGATTGCATGATTTGTCTGTACGATCTACACTTTAAAAAGATGGTCTGGCAGCATTTTTAAGAATGTTAGGAGACTTGGAAGATGTGAGGTTTTGTCTATGTTCACTGTACTCTAGGAAGCTGTCACCTCTCTCCTCCTTCAGTGCTGCCTGTGAGGACAGATCTGTGGGTAAGAAGAGCAAGCCGCAGATGGCAGCTGGTTAATAGGGATAGCCTGGCTGAAAGAGAGCCTTCATGGAGCCCTTTAGAAGTAGCATTGCTTATTCCAGCAGAAGTAAAGGATAAGGCTTCTTTTGTTCATTTTGGAACCTTGAAGGTAGGTGCATGCTGTCCATGGCAAATTTAATCTGAAATAATAGACGAGAGGGGAGAAATTCTAGCATAAGGCTGCAAACTTTTAGTAAACTGAAATAATGCTCTACTTCAAGTGTCTTTTTCTGATGGCAGTCTTAGACTAAAGTAGGACAAGATTGCCCATCCCTCCATTGATGCTCTTCTATACATAAAGGGAATTTAGATCCCCCAAAGGATCTTAGTATGTTTAGCAGATTTTTCAAAATTATAATGAAAAAGTTGTAGCTTAGTTGATTTATAAAATATATGCTTTTAATTGACTGCTAGAATTGCAAACTTCCTAGATTTTAGAGTGTCCTTTCTTATTTTTGCCTACTGAGTTCTCTCAGCTAATTATGTTACAGCCAATTCAAAGCAGCCGTGTATATACCCTGTGCAGTTCTTAAACATTTGCTGAAAGGTATAACAGGTGGTTGGGTGGCAGATGGTCATAAATAATCCCTTGGTGTTTTGAGTTAGGATTCAAACATGCAGCTAAATTGTTTTCTGTCTCTTTTCCCTGCTCTTCTGTGAAGATGGTATCTGTATGTTTTTCTAAGGGCAGTGCATGGAGGGCATCATGACATTGTGAACAGTGAAGCAAGAAAGATAATTTCCACAATTGTTATCTGAGTAAAAAAGAAGTTTTGTTGGACCTTCCCCCAACCACTTTTTGTTCATTGTGGCTTCCCTATTCTGTATTTTCCCCTCCATTAGCCCCATTTAACCAGCCCACAACTTTGTCATAGGTGTAAATGTCAAGTGGCTTTAAAAATGAATCAGATAACCCTGGGGTATCTGATTTTCTCCATCTCTGTATTTGCTCTCAAAATGCTCTCTGTAATTACTTGGTATGGGCTAAATTGGACTAATTACTAACAAATAAGTGTAAATTAAATTACTGGAACTTACTCAGTTCCTCAGCTGGATTTCAGATTTCTCACATATTTTTCCTTAGTTGTAGCAGCTAATATGTTTAGTACCTCATCCCACACCATATTAGCATCATTGCCAGGATTTATGGGGGTTTCCAAGAGTACTAATTTCTCATTTGGTCTCAAATTAGACCAAAACTGTATAAGAACAAATTTTATTTCACTTTCCAGAAAATCAGTCTTAAATTTATTTAATTTTCAAACCTTTAAGGATATTTTGTTTAAGGTTGTATTATCTATAAGTGTTATATTAAATTATAAAAACACAACAGAAATTTAAAGGTAAATATTATTTTAAAATTTAAATATGAACTATAAATTTAAATGTAGACTGATAAATTAATTAAACCTTTCAGGATTTCTGTGGGATTTACTATTGGTATTGCCAACCCAATAGTTTGACAAGGTAAAAATTAATTTGCAAAATGTTTTGGTCTACCTGAGACTCCTTTTTCAATTTCAGCAAAGTCTCAGCTATCAAATGTCATCTTCAGTTGTATGAGCAGGAGTCCTTACTGGAGTGAAGTAATATAATTTTGTGGCTTCAAGGCTTCAAGTGTTTTGGTTTATTCAATGAGCTTGGATTTACTCAAAGGGCTCTGGAACCTCAGACAGCTCAAACCCCATTTTTCCATCTAATTAGCAATGGCCAGTACGATAGACACACCCCTCCTCACATGATGTGGTTACAGCTGGATGTCTCTGAACTTCATGCAGTTGTTAATTCCCAGAAAACACAAGCAGAGGTGTAGGGTTTAATGGAGCCAATGTTTGTTCAGATACTTCCTTCCTGCCTAGTGATTTACAGCTTCAAGTAGTTTGTGTGCACATGGTGAGCTTGCTGTTTGTTGCCCTGTTTAGTCACTTGCTGGAGGGTTGTTCTGTCACTTATGAATGGGTTTAAGAGTGACTGTGGCACTCAGAGTGCGGTTGGGATTGGGGATAACTTCAGGAATATGAGTAGCCTTGGGAGTTGGTTTAGGAGGGATATGGCCCCGAGGGTACATTTGAGGAAGCCTCTGTAGCTGGGCCAGAGAGTGGGAGAGGGGTGCTCATGGAGCCTTGTGAATCCATCTGGAAGACAGTGTGGTCTTGGGACAAATTTCAGGTGCAGGCATGGTCTCTGAAAAAAATGCATTCTCTAATGCATTTGTCTAGCCCTTTGTGCATGTTGGGAATGACACACACTTTTTCTGCTGGAAAGTCTTTTTTTTGACCTCTCATCTGATATCTCCTTGGCAGCTTGCTCCCACAGGAGATTAGTCCTCACATAGTTCTTGTGGTGTGCTGTGTAAACAACCTGCAGAAGATAAGTGAGGCCAGGCTGCCATTGCACTTCTGATTCCTAATCCAAGATTTGCCACAAATACCTGGTCCCATAGCATTGTACAAATGCTATGGGACCTTTTAAATACATTTGTCATCATACATTCCATACAATATCAGACAGCAGTATTAACTGTTCATGCACTGAGCACAATTATAATTATCTATATTATGAGTATATATCATTATGGTCATGGGCAGTATCTGAACAGTTGCATGCAACTGAACTACTCTGGGAGGTCTCATATACAGAAAATAGCTGGAGAAGTGTTGGTAAAAGGGTAACTAAGCTGAAGGATAAAAGTACCTGGCAAAAAGCATTATTTGTTCTTAGGAAACAAGTATGTTTGTGAAGAAGCAGTAAGAACTGCTGCTAGGAACATTTCAAAACGTTCTCCCAAGGACAGACCAATGTTTACATAGAATGAAATCTGTGCTCCTTTTTCTCCAAGTGTAAAAACTGCAGTGGTTTTATTTTTGGTGCCAATTTCTAGTATTGTACAACACCTATAAGTTGTATAACTGTGCTGTCTGCACAGCAGCTCAGCTCCAAAAAGGAAAGTTGGTTCGTCTTAAGGTAGGTATCCAAAAATAGAAGCCATCTCCTCCTCTCCTGGGGATGCAGTTTTGAAAAGAATGAAGTGTGACTGTCAGAAGACCAACAGCTTTGTTCTGAGAGCTAGGGAAGTAAGGATGATCCCAACCATTATTCTTCTCTTCCCCATACAGATGTACAGGTTCCTTCCTGCAGAGGGAGCTCACTGTGGCAGAGATGAGAGTCTGGGCAGCTCTCACCAAGAAACTTGGAGTATCTGTGACCATGTTCTCAGCTCACACTGCAGGAATCAGCCTTCTAAGAGAAACTGGGAAATGACATATGAGCACCATAGTCCGCATCTATAATTTCTTTTCTCTCCTTTTTTCCTCCTGTCATTCACTTTTCTGATTTTTCACTTTTTTGCCCTTTATCCGCCTCCCACACTCCTTTGGCACTACTGTTCTTCCCTGTTGTTCCCTTTCCATTTCTCCTTTTCATGACAGGACCAATCCATCTCCCCTCTTTTTACTCCTTGCAATTATTTTCCCTCTTAAAAGCTATTGTTGCCTGCTGTGCCTTTAACACTGGATTTTTAGAAAAAAACAAACTTTCCTCCAAGAGCAAATTCCTTGAAAAGTATCCTCACAACATAGTCTCCTAGGCATGTTTTTATGTCACTTTTCCACTCAGTTTTTGGCAAAATCTCTCTTCTTTAGTGTGTAAGTCAACAGAACTATTAGCTACGTTGGTTACACTTCTAAGCCTTGTCACCTCTGCATAGCCCTGGTACTTAGCAACAAAAAAACCTCAGAGTATTTTTCTACAGACTTTCTCCTGCACCTCTCTCCCCACATGAGAATGTTTATAGTAAATGATCCCTCCCCCAAACCAGAATTATTTGGCTCTGAAAAACTGCTAGCAATGCTGCAAACAAGGAAGATCAGCTATGGAACTCTTCAGGAAAACACTGTAGTGAATAAGCAGCAGCAAAACCAGCGTCAGTAACTTCAGTTACTCAGTAAGCTCAGAGTGCAAGGGTCACTTCATAAAAAGTTAGAGGTGTCCTTTCGTTTGGCTTGTCCATGTTGTGTGAATTTGTGGTTTTTTGCGCTTTAATCTGAGTCTATAGAAAAGGTTTTTTCCTGTTTGCTGTTATGTACATTACATGAGAGCTTCAGCAGAAGGTGTGGTCTGTGAATTTGAGGTGGTATCTCCACTGTAAACAGTAGGCAACAGTGGTCTAAAGGTATTAACTGTACAAAGTCAGGAATAAGACTTTGTTATATAAATCAGTTGTACTCATTTGTCTTGAATGCTGTTTTTCTTTCCAAAACCAACGAATTTTGTGTGTCCTCACATCTATAACACATGTAGCAGTAAGATAAAATTCCAACTAAGAGGTAAGATACATTGTCAGAAAGTTGACAGACTGATAAATGGGGTTACTGGAAGATTAGGTCTATATAGACAAGAAAATGATATGAGGTGAAACACAAGTATGCAAGGCAAAAAGGGAAAGAGTGTATCTGAAACTGGCTTGGGAATGTTCATAAAATGCTGTCATGGTTTGAGCTTGACACAATGCCAGTGCTCTTATGAGAATACTTTTTTTTGATTTTTTCTGTGAGATATGATCAGAGACAGAGTACAGCAGGCTCTAACTTGAGATTGAAAGAAAAAAACTTTATTAACTTAAAACTACAAGCAAAAACACACTGAATACAGGATGAAAACTTTTTAATTTTTTTCTTTTTCTCACTAAATTTCTAATTTTGTTATTACTCTTTAGATTATTTGCTCTCAGTCTATTACTACTCTTTAGATAATTAATTTTTTGAGAAGAGAGGAGTCTTTCTTGTACTACAGACTTTTTTAGGAAATAGTCGAAACTTTTCATGTTTCTGTGTCACGTGTGGCACCGCCCGGAGAACATTTGCTATTGTGATTTTTTTTAATGTCTAGTGTTTTTACTACTGTACATGGACTAGTGCTGTTTCTAGGTTTGTTTTTTTTTTTTTAAGGATGTTTTGTTTAGTTTTAAAAAGAGCACAGTCTGTTTTTTTTTTGGGACACTTGCCTCTTTTAAATTTTACTCTTTGGGGTTGAGGGGTTTCTTGAATAGAGTTTTTTTTTTTTTTAAGAATGGAAGGTACTACTACTACTTTTTTCACTTGTTTTTGTTTGCACACTTTTACATTACTGTACTTTCTTGGTTTTGAGTTGGTTTTTTTTTTTAGAATGCAGTCTTTGTGTTACAGGAATTTAAGGGTTTTATTATGGTATTTAAGAAAAAGTCTAGCTAAAGGTTACTTTATTATCTCTTCTCACTTAGGATTCTTTTTAATTTTTCTTAATGTTTTTTACTTATTTATTTTCTTGCTATTTTACTTTATTTCATTAACTTCATGAAGAATCAGCATTTGCAAGGTTTTTATTATTTTAAGAAGGGTTAAAAGTTTTAGGTTTTGCTGGTTTGGTTTATGAACTCTCACGGTTGGTTGTTTTGTTGGGCACTTTTCCTTTTTTTTTTCCCCCACGTCAATCGTGCTATTACAGGCACAGGTTGTTCTTTCTTTTTTTTTGGGGGGAGGGGGTGGGGTGGGAGGGGGAATGGGGGATGGCTGCCCGAAGCCCTCGCAGTGCTTCTCTACCCTTTGGCCCAGGCCTGGCCTACCTCCCTCCGGCTACATGGCTCCCCGCCACCGCCCAGCTCGGAGCCGGGCAGGGGCGGGTCTGCTCTCTTCCAAGACCGGAACCCAAAAGGAAATTCCCCTGGGAGTTCACAGCTTTTAACCCCCTGTGTTCTCAGAGGCGTATCCATGCCCTCCGTGGACAAACCAGGTGCCAATATTAAAATCTGAACACTGATTAGCGTGACTACACCATCTCAAAAAAACCCTTCATTTTTTCTCAAACCACGACAAATGTCATTAACCCATGCAGCTCATTGCCATAAGGCATCAATGACATTAAAAGACATTATATATATGGCTTCCAGATGTCAGTTACAGGGGTGAAAATAAGAGATTTCTGAAGAGCAGGAACCCTCCTTGCATTAAGTTGGAAGCCCACCACTAAGATGAATACTTCATTTAACAAGTTATGCTGTAGCTGCCTTCAACAGAATTTCTTGCTGGTTTGATCAGAGGAATCAGCTCTGTGTTAGAATGAATTCTAAGCTCATCAGACTGCAGGCACAACATAGTTGGAAATTCCTGCCTTCCTATTGTACTGGAAATTTGCATCTCACTATGTGCACTGTGGCTGTAGTGTGAGTCTCACTGCTCATGGCTTCTGTGTTAAGGCAGAAAAGAAAGTGGTAAAATTAAGCCTTATTTCATTGAGTTTGTGTACTACTGTTCATTTTTAAGATCCTTGTTTTGGGCAAAAACGTAAATGGAGTATGGGCACTGGCCATGTGTAGATGATTTAAATTCTGGTGACAAAGAACTGTGTCTTTCCTGTCTGTTATTTGTTAGCAGCTGCCATGTGAAGGCATTTCCTGTTCAAATCCCGTTGTGGTTGAAGTTCTCTGAAATAAGTTTAATTTTAGCCAGTTTTAATTTCACTGCTTTTCTGCTTACTGTGCTGTCTACATTTTAAATGTGGTGTGTGAAGGGCCCCACTAAAGCACAGAATGGCACTTTCTGCCCGACAGATCACTGACAAGATCACACACCAAAGTAAAGGCCACTTTTATTAATAGGAATAAGGTACCCCAGTCGTAATAGCTGTGTATTCCAGTGATTGCTCTCCAGTACTTTAGAAGTGGCTCTAGGAGAGGTACCACACATCCCTTCTGTGGAGTGGAGCTTGTCCAAAGTTTAATACTCTCTCCTGACTCCAGGGAGCCCTGAGTGATTCCACAGCGTGCTTGGGCTGGCTGAGGGAAAGCATGGAAGATATGTTCTCTCCTGCAGAACATAACCGTCTCCACAAGCCACCTCATGAATCCTGCTTTTGAGCAGGGGCTCTGCTAGGCAGCCACAGGGAAGTCTGTGGGCTTCAAAGCAAAACACATTTTAAGAGTTTGCAAATATGTTCATGTTATTCCAGACTCTCATCTGGAGTCCTGAGAGCTCTTAAATGGTTTTTGAGATGGAAAATGCCAACCAGCTATAGTTCTACTAAAACTTGTAGCTGTAACCATAAAGCTTCTTGCAGGGCTTTCTGAGTGGTAACTGTTTCTTATGTCTCTAGTTTAAAAGACACAGTTTTGTAATTTTCATTCACTACAAGTAGTCACAATAGGAAGGAAAAAACCAATTTGAGTTTAAAGAGAGAAGTTTACCCCAGCTATTTTTTTGCAATTGAATGGTTTTTTCATTTTAAAAGTTAAATCTGTACCCATAAAAAATATGCCTTCGAGCAAGTTTTTTATAATCATATAATGAACTGTATCCAGTAATTAATTACCACTTCACTTTTTTCTAGGGTAATAAAAATCTTGAAATGGAGATTTGCAATATTTTGCCAAGTTAGTTGCTTAACTCATCTGGTATTATTACAAGTCCTTCTGAGCAGACAAGGTCTCCCTCGTGAGAGATACTGATGCTAGAAGGCTTTTATAAATGAAACCTGAACTAGACAACAGCTCATGAAAAGCACCTCAAGACTAGTGCCAGGTGAATTGGTGAATTCCCATGGCATGGGAATTCCTGTTCAGCATTTATCTATAGGCAGGTTTTAACCCTGGAGGCTGACTGGAGCCCTAACAGTCATTTTCTTCTCACATTGCACAGGAAGGCACTGGACACTTATCACTTGAGGGGTTCTGCGTGAGTCAGTGTTGTTCCACTGGGAAATAGCAGAGTAATTTTCTAATGACTTCAGAGTCATGGGCATGTTAGAGCTGACAACACAGTGGATGTTAGATGGCAGAGGGTGGGAAGCAAGTAGGTATTTTTCTCCACTGAGGAGCATATAAAAATCTTGCCTTGAACACGTGTCCTCTTGTGTTCATTCATGTTCTCATGCTCTCTTACCATCACTCTTTTCATCACCAACCTCTCAGAGAGACTCCGAGTCTTTGTGCTTATTCTTATGACAATAATCATTCTTGAGAAAACTGTAGCCCCAGAGTGGAACCAAAAGGCTAAGAAACCAGAAGGAACAAAAGAGTTATACTTGTTTCAAGTGTTGCAGTTTCTAAGTAGCTTTTGAGGTGTTTTTCCTTGAGTTTTTAAGGCCTTTAATGCAAGAAATATTCAATATGATACATAATACTCAGCCTAAATCAAAAAACAGACAAAAAATACACAAAAATGAACAATAAATCATTAGGAGAGCAGGACACAAGTTTCTATTTTTGGAGTCCTTGTGCCTCGGTGACAGGACCAGCCACTTCCTTTGCATAGCAAAAATGTAATAATTTGGTCTAGGCTCTTTAGTCCTAAGCCACACAGGTGGGAAGGAAAACCAAAACTTTTCCATGAAGAGCCTGCTGTGCACCCCCATTTTTCTGTTGTTCCTTTAAAAGATCTAAGAGTAGAGGCTATATACAGGCCTTGAACAAGAAATGCAAATATCTCAAGTAAGCCTCACAAAATTAAAAGGTTCATATAAATTGCAATCCCATACTTGATTTGGAATAGTTATTTACTGTTTCATTCAACAGTAAATGGAAGGGAAAGTAAACCATGACATAACAGTAGAATACTTTTTAAATCTTCTGTGCAGATTCTGTAGGAGTTGTCTTGGTAAGTCTCTTCCCTTCTTCTCAGATCCCCTAACCAAACTAAAAGTTGTGGGTGTCTAGATAGCAAGAGGTGGTAAAAGACAGACAGAAATAGCTCTCAACATGAGAAAGGGCCATCGTGGCTGTGGACACCCACAGGCAGTAAAAGCAATCACAGGTGCCCTTGAAACAGGCCAGATGCTACTGCAGGAAATACCTTGGAATTACCTGTTCCCTGGAACATGCAACAGTGATGGTGCTGGCCACAGAATGCTCTATAGAGAGCTTTATAGTGCCCTACAAATCGTGCCCAGATAAAATATGTGTTTTGAATTACACTGACAAGCATCTGCAGACTAGTAATTTCAGATGTTTCCAGTTTGTTCACACCCACATCTTTCTAGTGGAAGAGTATAGTTGAGGGCTTCCAGGTTTATGGCACTTCTTTTAAGCTTCTTCTAAGGTGAAGAGAGACTTAGCGCACGTGCAGTGCAGAGATGAAAACTCAAGGGAGCTGCTAAAAGACAATGATTTATTAAGGACTTAATGGCAGATACTTCATACCACTGTCTGCTGAAATGACTCCTTGTCACCCATTTTCTATTTTTACCCTCTTTCTCTTTTCCTGTACTCACTTGCCATAGAATTTGAATTACTGTCTTCTGTAGCAAATACCAACAGTTTGGATTAAGTAATCAATTAATTTGCAATTTAGAATATAAGTTTTAGCTTTCCAAAATGCATACACTGCATTTTTCCACAGGAGTGAGAGAAGAAAATATTTGTTTGCTAAATTAGCATGTCTTACTTTTTATATCATGCATTGGGATTTGTACCTCTGTACATCAGTGATGTTATTTCGAATAGCATCACTAATGTACAGAGGTACCTGTTACCTCGTTCACAAGGGTCCCAGGATGAGGGAAGAGACGAGAAAGTTGACTCCATATATCAGAAGGCTTGATTTATTATTATATGATAGATAATATATAAAAACTATACTAAAAGAATAGAGAGAAGGATTTCACTACCATGCTAAGCTAAGAATAGAAAAGGAACATTTGTGTCAACAAAGGTCTTCTCCCAGACCGAGACCGGCTGGACAGGTGAACTGTCATTGGCTCTTAATTGGAAACAGCTTGACAGGGCCAATCAGAGATTTGCCCTGTTGCATTCCACAGCAGCAGATAAGAATCGTTTACAGTTTGTTCCTGAGGCCTCTCAGCTTCCCAGGAGGGGAAAAATACTGAGGAAAGGATTTTTCATAAAACATGTCGGTGACAGGTACCCAGTCCTCCTTCATGTTCTTCTTCCCATTAAGGGTTTCAAGCAATCTGTTAAAATGGGTGGTCCGCTGATGAAAACCTGCAGCATAAAGCAAAGCACAAAAGGTATCCAGAAGTTATGTAAAAAAACCAAGCCAAACAAAACCAATAAACCCCAAAAAAATCAAGGAATATCCCTAACTGAGGTCTAGGGGTTGAATGATGTCTTAGCAATTTCCAGGAAAGCTGATGGTCATTGCAAACCTTTAACTTTCTGATTCCATAATAATAAATAGTGAAAACAGTGACTACAGCAGTAGCTATGTAAAGTCATTGCCTAGGAAGAATTACTTCTTTTGTGCCAAAAAGCCAGTAGGTCCAAAGGGGTGGGTAATTGCCTCTGCAGAAATGAGGGAAGGTGTGAATACTTACAGAGGCTGAGGGTTTGTCCACTGTGTTCTCTGCTGCCTTTCCTCTGTGCCAAAGATCCAAACAGAGTGTAACTCATAAGTCTCTGTGGAAATTTAAGTGGTGGGACAGGAAAGACATAGTTGATTAGTTTCAAATATTGATGCCCACTGGTCTGCCCCTGTGTATCTGGAGAGTCCTTTGTGGCAAAGTGGTGCACAGGTATTACAAAAGGAGTAAAAGAAAATTGGCTGAAATCTAGCAAAGGTTGAGCAAGAAGGGAAATAGTGACCATGAGTCCCCTGCTCTCTACCTCACTTGGAGAAGAAATGTTGGGCAGCCAGGACCTGGGAGAACATCAGTTCAACCACAGCCCCAAATCTTCAAATGTACCTTTGACCCTACACCTAATTTTTTGTGGGGTTTGTGTGTTTTGCTGTTTTGTAGGTGTTTTCTAAGATGTTGGAAAGACCAAGACTATGGTTCCTATTTGCCTTCAACCCAAGAGCAGCACTGTGGTTCTTCATTTTGCATTTACTTTGTGCGCTTGTGTGTATGAAAAGGAGGTTTAATCGTGTTTTCCATTCTTTATTTTGAGAGCCTTAGGGAAAAGTGCTAGGGAGAAACTGTGCTGTTGCAGATAAACTTCCAGATTATCCACAGCTAGAGTTGACAAAAATAGCACACAACTGGAACCACAGCAAGGACTGAGGTAAGGAACAGTTAGGGAAAGACAGAAAAGCTCCTGGAGTTTAATGTTGGAGTAGGAAGAGATACTGAGAGCCCTGATCACCAATAGTAATTAAATGTCAAGGACAGTGCAAGGATCTCTACAGATCTTGCAAGGTATAACAAATGAGGAGTAATTCTTTAAGTAGGATGATTAATTCTCAAAAATTATTAATAATTCTATGAATTTTGATGAGGATGAACAGATACAAAGTATTAATTTCTATATGATCGTTAATATATCCTCAGGTTGGAATAGTCCTAATTTAAAAAAAATATATTCACTACAGCAGAATTTATTCCAGGATATGATATGATACTATTAAGTAAGAGAATAGGCATTGAAATTCTTTCTGCTAAAGTGTGCTAGATAGTTTGGATCCTGGATGAATTTGATCTGTCAGTTGATGGTATTTATCTGTGAGTGTTTACTATAAAAATGGTTTTATGAGGGACCTGGTTTATAACCTACAAATACTCTGGTGATGCTGAAGGGAACAGAACTGTTTCTGTTGTCTATAATATGAGGATATGGGGCCTTGAGATCAGCAATTCAAAATTATTGAACACAGTTTATATACTGTGATACTCCAGTAACATCTTTCTGTCAAAATTTCTTTCTACCTGTAAAGCTCTCCTTGCAAAGTTTGTCGTAACAACTATTTTTCTCTAGTCTTGTTGATATTGAGAACTTAAGTAAGGAAACAAAACTCCCTATAACAGAGACTCAATAGCCTGTCTTGGTCTGTTCTGTGGTGTAACACATATGGTCATCCTTCTTTTCCCTGCCTTGGCAGTGGCACTATTAAAAACCTGTCCTGGACAGTGAAAAGTAAATCTGTTGCCCCATACAGGACTGACCTCTGACAAAATGTGAGCCATGAGAGATGAATTTTGTCTTAAGATTTGACCAGAGCAGTGAAGTGTAAAAACTGTCTTTTCGAGTAGTCTGACCTTTTTTCTATGGTGCATTTTGGAAGTGCTGCAGTTCCATGAATATCACTAAGAGGTTACGTAGGATGAAAAGCTCATAGGTTAGCAGCAGTGCAGGCTCCATCCATGTGGTAATATGATGGGAACTTTATTCCAGAAGCACCCCTGCCTATACCTCTCCTCTACCCTTCAAAGTCCTGAAATGCCATCTTTTCTCTCTCTGAGCAGAGGGCTCTCCAATTTCTGCTTCTGATAATGTTGGGACTAACCAAGGATGGTATGTTTCTGAAGTATGTGAACTTTTGAAGAGGTATGGTCTGAAATGCGAGTTTTACAGCTGAAATATGATGTAGAAAGCTTGGAATCAGATCATTCCAAAGCCATCTGAGTAATGAGTTAGCAATAGTCTCAGCTCTAGCCCAACTAGCCCCTGACTTCCCAGATTTGTGCTGTCATCTTGGGACCTGTTTCAGCAGTATCCATCTGCATTATAATCCTGCAAACTAACGTGCCATTTGATTCAGGTTTATAGTAAATTTATTAAAATTCAAAGCCTTCTGTTAGTAGTATGTATCAGTTTTAAGATATTTCTATGTACATAGCTCTCTAGGGCAGGGAGTTCCTATGAGTTTGTGTCCTAGGTTGACTATAAGATGTTTTATCCCCAATCGTCTTGTTCTGTTTATGCTGAATAGTAAGTTTTGCACCTTTAAGACTTGCTCCAAGGATTGAGGTGGGGTGAGGAGGCGCGCAGTTTGTTTTCAGACACTGAACTCACTCCTCCACATCCCTGCTCCTGGACTGCATTGTCTGTAGATGAACAGACGGCGGGACAGGGCTCTTTTTCTTTGCTTTTAGTTAGTTTAGCTAGCTGAGGCAAAGAAGTTCCCTGGACTGTGTTTTTTTTCCCTTTTTTTTCCCTTTCTTTGGACCTGTTCACACCTGCTCTGGATTGAACAACCATAAGAGCACCAGCAGCTTCCATCGGTGGCCACTGGGCCGGGGCCTGGGCCGCGGCATTTCCAGCAGCGGAGGGACTGATAAGGGACTGAGTGAGCTGAACTGGAATCTGGGGAGAGGACTTTCTCAATTTGTCATCTCTTGTGGAGCAGCAAGGGGTTTTATTGTTTAATATTGTTTAGGATTTGTTGTTTAATAAACAGTTTTTTTTCCACTTTTCTCCAAGGAGGTATTTTCTCCCAGACCGGTTGGGGGAGGGGCAAATAGAATCCGATTTCCTAGAGGAGCCCTTTGGAGGTTCTCTCCCAAATTTGCCCTGAACCAGGACAGTTTGTGAAATACAGATTTTAGCCATGGTTTGTTCTTATTGAGAGAAAAGCAATGGGAAAAGCAAACCAATTGTTTCTCTGTGGTTTCACATGAAAACTGAAGTAACTTCGCAGATGGCATTGGCTGGATAAAGCTTCACCAGGACAAGACCGGGTAGGGTTACATTCACTGAGTTACACTGAACATCATCCCTTGGTGAGAATATTCACACACCTTTGTGAACTGAGCTAATAGTGCAATACTGTGTGTAAAAATAGAAGACTCAAGGATCATCTTCTGAATATGGCACTGATCAGGAGACAGCCGGAGCATGAAATCACTTTGTATACCTTATATAGGTGTGATTGACTAACTTAAACAGCACCTTCTTAAAACCAGCACTCAATGCAGAATGCTCTGGTCTCCATCAGCATGGAGGTTTGCACTCTCCCTGCTCTGTGGGTGGTCATACTCACTACACTGTGTTAAACTATCAGTCATTCACCATTAAATGCCATTCTGGTCAAGACAGCAAGGGTGAGATGATGTCTACATTCAGATGTAAATATATCTTAGCAAGCATTTCAGAAAATAAACAGACTAATAGAGTTTAACCATAAGATGAAGAAGTCTGCAGGCATTCAACCAGCGATGAACTGATTCTGGTGAATTTGTGTTTGTTCCAAGATTTTATTGCCACTTAATAAATAGGATATAAAAGCAGATAGTAAGGTTTTCATCCTTGTTTCTTGCAGCACTGATGATGATTCCAGCTGGTTGGCCTTTGATGCTTGGACTATTTGCGTTTGGCAGCACGTCTTTCATCTATTCTCTTTATAGCAGCCTGAACCCATTTCTGATTAGGACTTACACAGATTCTGATGCCTCCTGCAGTGATGAACCTATCGAAAAAGGAAAGCAAACAAGCTGGGTATTAAATTCCAGTCTCTAAACCCAGGTCTGTTCTTGGTTTTAATGCACAACATGACGAAAAATGTCCTAAAACAATATCAAATGCATAAGTTTGTAGGTGTTAGTTGGAATAACAGCAGTTAGAAACATTATTTCCCTGTTTATGATATAGATAAGATACATGGTCATATACATACAAACTGATATTAAAAATATAAAGCATACATGCTATTCTGGGATTTTACATTCAATCCTTATGAATATTTATCTCCCTGGAGCAGATCCCAGATGTGATAAAAATGCATGTATCTGAGCTCAGAGGACCAAACACAGCTCCTGGCAAGACTCAGAGTTACCCCATATTCTTTCACATGATTTTTCCCCTTGACTCAGTTAATGCACAGAGCCTCTGACTGCTCTGTCCTTGTTGAGATTATTCCCCATTCCCTGGGCACAAAGATATGAGCTGGTCAGTGAGCTTCCTGCCATTAATTATGAGCAGCTCATATCTCTCAGCTCTCTGAGGCCTGCTCTTCTCCCCTCACTCACTCAGGTGCCATGTGGCATGGAAGAACTGGAAGGGTGACCTGGACTAGCCAGATTTAGTGGCTAGTCCTACTGCCCCTTCCCTATTTGATGGTTTTGTGCTTGCATAAGGAAGTCTGAAGGGTGCATGAGATACGTACATGATGGCATCTGTTGGTACTTGTTGTTTTTCATAGCTCGCAAGATTTCGGATGTTCAGCTGCTTTGTAGACAGATTTACACACCTGAATTTGCGCATGGGCTGACTGCTAGCACTCCCTAAAAGGGAAAAATAGATAAATTACAAAGGGAGTAAATACTTTTTTTGATATTTAGCCATAATTGCTTAATAAACTAGGAATTCCAAAATATTCCAATTGTGGTTAGACCATGAGAGTTTCATGAGGTACAGCCACAATATCAGTTATACCAGAGAGTTTAAGCTATTTTTTATGATGCATCCTGCCATCTCTAAAGTCTTGTCTATCCCTACGGAGTCACTGCTTCCATAGTAGTAGAAGAATTTAACATCATTCACAATTAGGTCTACATGATCTGCAAGGACCCATATGGAGGTAACATTTAGACCTGGCACTTTGTTGGGTGGATTTCCACGTATCTTTTGAATCTGGATCAGTAATTCCTCCTATTTTCCAAGTGAAGAAAAGGAAAGCAAGCCTACTTCTCTCACTGTATACATCCTAAAGTAGTATTAACAAAAATTGTCAACAGAAAGGGAGATATACCTGCCAGAAGAATAAGTGCTTATAACCTCTGGCTATAACTCTGATTTCATAGGCAGTGACCTGCTTTTTAATCCTTGCATTCCTCCAAGATTTTGACACAATTCAGAGAAATGCAGTGGTGATTAAGAAAGAGGATCACAATATTGGTATAAAATTTTCTGGGCACTCGGTCTCTTACATGATGTTAAGTAAAAATTGGAGCTCATTCAAAACAATGGAGTTTACATTAGTGTTAGTCTCCACTTGCCAGTTTCTGGTTTACTCCTGTATATAGAAGACAGGTTTGGGAACACATGCGGGGGACAAAAAGTATACCACTCTACTCTGTGGTTTGTCTGTAAAGAATTTGGAGCGGTACTGGCTTGAGGAAAGTCCAAGAGCTGTTGTGGTGTACCTTGCTAAATGTAAAAACTGCTGCACGCAGTCTTACTGTTGAAATAATTGGAATAGCTGAGACAAATGCACAGCAGTCTTTGGATAAGGTGTAGAACAGCCAGTGCACAGGTAATGGCAGATCTGCTAATTCCTGAGATTTTGTTTTCCTGAAGGATTCTCGCTCTTGCTTTAGTAATTAGTAACACAACATACTTTTTTATGTTTCGTGACGCATTTCTTACTGCCTCAGACTGGTTTTCAAAATGTGGCATTAAAAGAGCTCAAAGACAGTCAAGCAATTGTTACAAGTCCTGGAAAAAATATTTCTTCAACAAACCCCAACTGCTCTGCACCTAGAACTACCCTTTTTTCCCAGGTGTATTTGGGGGGTTTTTTTCATTCTTTCTAGTCCTTTTTTCGCTCTCTTGTAGACCATCTCAGTGTGCTTTTTTCAAACTTGGTGATACTTAGGGCCAATTACACAGCCTGGACAATGACACTGTCTGTGATATGAAGCCACTGTTACCAGGATGAAGAGCAGTGTCACCAATGCAAATAGGAGGACGTAGTAGGATGTAGCTGGAGAGGCAGTGGGTCAGCATGAAGGCTGTGTAGCTTCACAGTCCTGTGAATGCTTAGCAGGTCTCAGTTTGGATTTGGTGTGGTTTTGGGAGGATACTTTTTCTCTGTGTTTCAGAGTAGGTATTTGTGGATTTACATATAGCTTGCATATCAGTTGTTTGTGTGAAATCTATTTGTGATGAGATGATGTTTGTAATAGGTCTATGTTCACGTTTCTCCATGATCCATGGAGCCTAATCCAAAAGTCACTCACCTAACTGGCACTGCAGACAAACTTATTAAAGCATGGCTAATAAACATGGCTCATCTCAGTTTTCAAAACTGGTTTGAAAGAAGATGTTCAATTGTATGAATCAGTGAAGCAAGAGAATATATTGTATAAATCTATTACTATTCTTTTAGTTATTGTTCTTATTGTCCCTGCCTCTACTAAAAGGTTTATCTAGAAACAAGTGAATAAACAATATGAAATTTATAAACAATGAAAAACTTCTTAAAATGTAGATATTAGAAAGAATAAGACTATATAGTTAGAGAAAGACATATAACAATTAATACAATTAAATTCTTATAAAAGTAATCTATCTGGAAAAAGGAAATTGTACATCTTATCCAAGAAAGATTTTTCATGAAATGTTATTAACCTATAGTACACACAGGTATATGGAAGCAGTGAGACTAAAAGACATTGTGCCTTCAAGATTTTTTAATTTTAAGTGAGAAACCATTGCACAGAAACCTTATAAGGGCTCTCAGGCACAGAATCTCTCCTGGCATTAAAGCAGAAACCAACCACCGGCAGGACATCAGATGAAATCCTGCATGAAGTTGACTTTCTTGCAGATTTCATCTGTATTTCTTGCATGTTTTATCTTATAAATCAGCTGTCTGCAACAATAAATTTTGCTTATGAGACCACAGGTGCAATGTGGAGCAATTCTTGTCTTCCTCTTGAGTTGTAAACTTACCTTTGATTTTATGCACAGTGAAGACACCAAGCCAGAAGAGGAGCAGGATTGCTGTGGTGTGAAACTTCATCGCTGTGGCTTCTGTTTCAAGGCAGAGCAGAAATTGTCTACCGTCAGCCCCCTTTTACAGGGTTTATATATTGTCATTCTGTGGTCCGTTCTTGCATTCATTTTTATGGTGTCATGGAGGGCCTGACTATAAGTGGAAAATTTGAGTTGGCAGTACTTTTTCTGGTAACAGAACTACCTCCTGTCCCCCATCAGTCCTTCACTAGCCCTCCTGAGAAGGCTTTTCCTGCTCAAACCCACTGTGGTTGCACTTGCTTCTGTACTGTGACTTGGGTTTATTTCAAGCTGCAAAAAGTGAGAGCTCTTGTGCAGTAGTGGAAACCTGTAATAAATGTTCCTGTCATTTCACACTTCAGTTTTGAGACCTTTAGCTAAGCCGCACTGCTGAGACACAGTGTGACATTGAGAATTATCTTGCTGGCCAATGAACCACTGGAAGGGGGAACTGTGAGCTAAAGGATGATGGAAACACGAACACCTTGGCTCTTTCCAAGCAGCTGTGGATGGTTTGTCACATTAACATGTAGGGTATTGCTGCTATTTCCTATTAGCAGTGGATGTTGTCAGGACTCTTGTGTTTGCTCTGTGATTTGATATGGTCAAAGCTGACATCACTGTGCTGGAAGAAGCAAGATTATACATGCCTTTGCATACAGATCCAGATCCAGTATGCCTCCTGCCAGTCCACTCCTCTTAAATTTTTAAATGTTTTAATAAATGATAATAAGGGACAATCATAAAGCAAAATTTTGCTGGGTGCATGGCAAGGCCAGAGGCATGCCCACTTCTTCAGTGTGCAGTCTTTTATACAGTTGGGGTTGGTTTACTTCCTTGGATGATTTTGCAGGTTTATTTTGGGTTTGTTGACTACAATCTTGCTTCAGATTTTTTGCAGCGTTTGCACAATTCAATAGTTGCAGGCATCGACAGTCTAGGGTCTTCTGACCCCACATTAAATGTGGTACTCTTCCTTTTATGGTTTTCTGCTTTCCACTTATTCTATTTTGGATATACATTTTCCAATAGCAAGCATATCTTCACATACATCTTTTGCAAGCCTGCTTGCATCTTGTGAAAGCCTTGCTTCCCCTTTTACACTGCCCACAAACAATTAAAATTTTTATCATATTTAAAAAGCAGTTTACCATTAACATAATTAATTACAAACAATTACAGTTTTATAATTAACACAAATTAATTGTAGCGTAAGCCAACTATTACATAGCCATTTATAACATGTGCCCTCTGCAAGTGTATAGAAAAACCCAGCTCGCTCTGGTATGAAAGGTAGACACCAGGCTGCCTGATGCCTGGGTTTGTGAACAGCTGTCAGTGCAAGGACTGAAGAAATCATGAAAGTATCCTGATTTTGGCTGAGATGGAGTAATTTTCTTCTTAGTAGGTGATACTGTTCTGGGTTTTGGATTTCACATGGAAATAATGTTGATAACACACAGGTATTTCAGTTGTT
This sequence comes from Serinus canaria, assembly GCF_022539315.1. Classification (NCBI taxonomy): domain Eukaryota; kingdom Metazoa; phylum Chordata; class Aves; order Passeriformes; family Fringillidae; genus Serinus; species Serinus canaria. The sequence continues at coordinate 20,658,954 of NC_066313.1, forward strand.
CCTGAGTAATGATTACCCTGAACCCAGGGCCAGCTGCTAAATGTAATAGTTTTTAAATTTTAACAAGGTCAAGAATTTTTAACTGTAATAATTGTGGTATGTACCCTGTTTGATGACAGCAGCCCTGCTGAAGGAAAAGAAGTATGCAGTGAGCAGAGTTTTGCCTAGTATCAAGAGTTTACATATCAGGACAAAGGGTTTGTAGTATTGGATTTTCTCATCATGTAGTCAGCTTTTAAAAAGAGAGGTCAAGATCTTCAGGAATAACTAAATTCCTATGTACTCCTAGAAATTAGTATCTCTAGTGGGTGTTCAGCAGTCCCTTAAAGTTGAATTTGTGCCACCAGGTCACTTAATCACTTCTGAAGGCTAAATGAGGGCATCAGTGACTTTCAGAGGGGGCTTAAGAACCTCAGTTTAAACACGACTGTGTCTCAGGTAACTGGTTTTAGGAGGGACTTTGTCTACCTCAGGGGATAAATATCTGTTTGTATTATCTATAGAAACAATTTGTGTATGTGTCTTATGCAGGACACAGTAAGTGAAGTTTGGAATATATGGGACCCTAATGTATTTTGATTTTACAATGTTTCTTAACTCTTGGAGTACTGGTTGAAGAATTACCAGCAAGTGACATTCAGTTGTGATGTTTCCATTGTTTTCTTCCCTCGATTTTCATCACTTTTGCTCTGTAGTTTTCATTCTGATTTCATAACTACCTGAAATAGTAGTTGGTGTTTAGTATTTTAATTCATATTGTAATGGGGTAGAAGCAAACACATTCTCTGTGCTCATATCTTAGCTGAGAGATGATTTCTAATCTAAATTGATGGCTTCAATCACATTTTAAATAACTACTCTGTTTTGTACTGGTTTTGGCAGAACTCCTTCTTTAGAAATGTAACCCTATTAACAATACTTTCTCTTAATCATAATAGAGTTTTTGCTTGTAGACCATCTGTTTCCACTACTACACTGCCAGCTTTTTCTCTGGTCCTGTCATCTTTCCTTGTTGTGTTATGTTCTCTTAAATAATAGTTAAAATTCAAGACACTCAAAATCTTTTTTTAGTAATTCAACTGAAAGTATTCAGATACGTAAAATTACACTGGGAATTATTTGGTTTGAAAGGGCCCAGAGATCTTTGCTAATTCTTTCATTCAGTGTTATCTTGTTTTGGTTTAGTTCAATGAGCTTGTTTTGGTTTAGCATACACACACCCAAGATCTACAAAAGAATATTCATATTCTCATCTTTATAATCCTAGTCCCGTGAGCTTTTTTTCTTTGAGAAATCAGTTGTAGGAAGTCAACTAAACCCTGTGCAATGCTATTCCTGAAGAAAAACACAGAGGTGACTGTAGCTCAGTCTTGTAGATGTACATAATATTGCACATGCTGAAACAGGAGTCAAATATCTTTGGAACTTTGTAGGATATTCTCAGTCCATGTAGGGATACCTTCTTACAGCCTTCCAGTACCTGAAGGGGGCTTATAGAGAGCTGTAGAAGGACTTTTTATGAGGATATGTAGTTGTGGGACAAGGGGCAATGGCTTTAAACTGGACAAGGGTAGTCTTAGATTAGATATTTGAAAGAAATGCTTTACTCAGAGGGTGGTGAGGCACTGGAACAGGTTGCCCTCAGAAGCTATCAATGCCCTATTTCTGGAAGGGTACAAGGCCAAGCTGGATGGAGCTTTGAGTGATCTGGTCTAGTGAAAGATGTCCCTGCCCCCAAAGTAGGGAAGGTTAGACTAGAAATAGTCCCTTCCAACATTCTATGACTGTATGACATGAGTATCCATTTTCTTGTTTTGTTGGAATTTTTTGTTGTTTTTTCTTTTTCCACTGCCTCAACTGTCACACAAATTAGAGAATGCAGATTTTGTTTAGTCTTCTTTTTGTGTGGCCATATCTACAGGATTAAGAATGGGAACCAAATCTAACAGCATAAGTGCTGTTAGTCTTCAGGAGAAGAATAAAGGTGGTTTTGTGAAAAAATAAATAAATTACTTTAGCTGAACCATGGATAGTCAGTGCCTAAAGCACTGGAAATGGATCAGAACCAATATGTTGTTTCTGGGTAAACCTGAGCTTTTCTCCGAACACTTATGTTTCCCAGTGGGTAGCAGTTTTCTCAGTGGTACCTCATGCTTTGGAGAGAGTTCCTTGGCCAATCTGCATATGTTTGGATTCCTTTGCTCCATGACAGTCATCACAAGGAATATGTTGAAGAGCTAAGATTGTTAGTGGAAAAGGGGAGTTACAGGTACAAGAACGCAAATCAGTGATATCTGTATGCTTCAAACATAACAGTGTGTGTGCTGTTATTTACAAGTATACAGACTTTTTCCTATTACTGCCATTAAATACTTCTGCCATCGTATCTGTTGAAGGGCAGGCTGTGTAATAGAGAATCACAGTAAAGCACCAACCTCCAGGGAGGAGAGCAATAAGCAGAACCAGTAAGCCTGGATCCAACTTTTGGTCTTTCACCTGCTAACTTCTCTTCCCTCCACCCAATAATTGTTCCATCTCCTCAGCATATGTTTTCATGTGCCAAAGGAGACCATGCATCCACACTCGGCTGTCCAGGTCACTTGTGCTGTCAGACCTGCTGCATTGAATATCCTTTTTCTGCTGGATTTTCCACACATAGGAGGCACTATCCATAGTCTTTTTGCTGTTGAGATGCTAGGTTTTGGAAAATTCATAGGGATTTTTGCCTTTTGTTTACCATAAATTGAAATTGGATTAAAATTAAAGATAGTGGATTAAAAAAAATTAAGGACATATGAATAATGCGAAATTCCTTTTTTTTTGGAAATGTCACCTTCTTGAACTTTCTAAAAGAGAATCATGGTATTTTTCTTCTATTTTTTGTTTGGTTGGCCTTTTTTCTCCCTTAAATAACTGATTTCTAATAAATGCATTTGTTTAAAACAATAATTATCCTTGTTAACATTCTTAATAACCAAACCTTCATGAAGTCCTACCACAGAACCTAAAAAGATATGACAAATTTTAACATATAATTATGATTTTAACCCCTACAGCTTCAAGAATAAAACAAACTAAAACGAACACCCCCAAACCAACCAACCTAAAAAACCATCCTCCCCCCCACCCAGTCAACCAACCAACTATCACCAAACAAACCCTCCTATCCCCAAACACAGAGAAGAAGGTAGGAACAGATCATTCAAGAATTCTTGCAAAAGAAATGTATGGATTTTTCTTCCAGAGAGGGTACTTTTTTCCTTCCTTCAAAGAGAATTACAGTAGCCTCTGGAATAGGTACTTTTCTACTTCATCTCTGAAGATGAAGAACTGTCACACTTTCTAACCACAATACTGGTGAGATACATTGTTTTACTTCATACTGATGACTTTAATCTGACAATTTTAGGCCACATCCTGTTCCACAAAGTATTTTAGAGCTTCTTACAACTGATCACATCACTTGATCCCCACCTTGCAATGAAATGGAGCTTGTTGCTCTTGCAGCTGTACCCTCAAACAGATACAGACTAAGAAGTAATGTTTTTCTATAAGCCGGTTTCTGTATTAGCCATTTTCTCAGTGAGCTCCTAATACCAGGAGAGTCACTGTCCAGGTGAAGGCTTAAATGAGAGGGGCAAGGAAAAAAGAGCTTACAATGTGCTGCAGCAAGTACCCACACTTGAAAATGTTCCACTCTGAACTTTACAAAAGAGAGTCCTTTGGGTTTATTTATTCTATGTTTTTTCCTGCATTGTAATAAAGCGAGTATGAAACCGCATGTTAGACAAATGCATCAGTCTGTGTTATTCATCTGAGTTCACAGCAGTAGGTGATGCAAGTGGGAGGCAAGGGGCATGGGAATATTCTCCCCCTCAAGTTAGCATTAATTTTATTCTTTGTAGTTTCAGACTGTTAAATGCTGTTTCACTTCTCCTTTGCAAACTACTTCCATCTCTCACTGAGGGCCGTAGAAACCCCCATTGTGTCTAAGACAGCAATAAATTAAGAGCTCCCTCCTATGGTTATCACATTACTTGCACCTAATTTGGCTGCATTCAGTGTTGTTGTGGTCCTCTATATTCCTCACCCATGGTTCAGCATGGCCCCATGTGCAGCTCTCGACCCCGTGCAGCAAAGCTTACCAAGCCTGGTGAATGCCTTCCTCCTCCTCTCCTCCACAAACCCAGCCCAAACCAGCCACATGTCCCCATGGCCAGTAAAGCTGCCTAGTTGTGCCAGATCTAGTGTCAGATTATCTGTTTGCTCTCTGTGCAGAGATAGAACTGATTCTTCCAATACCTATAATACCTTTTTTAAGATAAACGAGTATTTTTCCTGTTTTGTACACAGAATGAAATGGAGGCCATCACTCTCACACTGTCAAAGACATACGTGAGAAAAAATGACCTAATCTCCGCTTGATGGGGTAGTTTGCACTTCAGGGCTAAGCAAATATTGATGCAACTCCCAAACTAAACAGGATCAGAGTCACCTGATTGATGCTAGTTGCAAGATTCAGGGACTGCCCTGCCTGTTTATCTCGGTCCTCACCATCCTCCATCTCTTCTCTGACAGTCCAGCTGTTAGTTATTTTACTTCCTCTTGCCATGTGCAACTAGCAGAATTGTGTAAGCAAAGACACATCTCTGGCATAGCCCTTCTCTCCAGAGATTCTCAAAAGATTTTAAGAGTATTGGACACTTAATCCCAAAAGAGAAAAGGACTGGGTCTATCAAAAGTGGGAATTACTGCTGAAGGAGTGCACTCTTCCTCAAATTGTCTGTGAAGAGGCCACTGCAGCTTTCAGACACCCCTTGTTTTTGCTGGATTCCTGTACTCTATCAATGGATAGAGCTCTGTTTTTCTATTAGTTGTGGAAGAAACTGCAAGGCCCAGGTCTCAAAGGCATTTGAAAATATCTAAATGGGAGCTGGACTCTGCCTTTGGTTAGCAGTAGCAATTTTCAGTAACAATTTGCTGCAGTTATTAGTGTTTAGGTAAGGTTTGTATGTGTGTTGTATTGTCTGGCAGTGAAGCCCACGGGAAGTGTGCCAGTCTGGTGCTCCTTGCAGAGCTGCAGGAGTTCCCTCATAGAGAACTGGAACTGGGTAGTTTGCAAACTCTTCAGTTCTGTCTCCAAATTTGTCCCTCAATCCTTCCATCACAGGCTTGGTAGACCTCACAATTGGGATTTTTTCTTCATCTTTGAAGAAGTCTCATGCTCATACTTGTTCTCTTCTATGTCCTGTGACTAAATATAATCCACTCCTGTGTTTTTTCTTTGTGAGGGAGCATAGCTTCATTGCAGATCAACAGCTCATCAGCTGGATCATACTCCAAAGCTCTGCCTAACTCCTCTAGGCTGTGTCTGTTTCTTCTCCTCTGAGTGGGGTAATAGCTGGGTCATGGAGGATGCCCCCCCTTTCTCCACACCTTGGCTTGTCACGTAGGTGGCTTGTGCAGACAGTAATGAACCGTGTCACAGTGCTATTATGTCATCCTCCTACAAGCACTCCCCAACTTCCAGAGAATGTTGTAAGGGGAAGTGGGCAGAGTTAGCTAAATCCTCTAAGTCATAGCCTTTAATAGCTTATCTACTTCCTTATTGCTTAATATCTGTTTTGTGATTTAAGCTTTACCTTGGGGGAAAAAAAAGTTTGAAAGGTGTGCCATGAACCTAAGGCCTTAAACCTGGGAGAGCTGGGTAGCCTGAGGAGTCAGGGGAAAAGAGAGACTGAAAAGAGAAGAAACTGGCAGGCAAGTGTTAAGCCTCATCTCCCTGGACAGAGCTGTTGAAGGCAGAAGAGGGGGAAATGTCAAGGATTTAGAGGCTTGTTTGCCTTGGGGACATGGAGGCTAATAAAATGAATTTCAAGGGCAAACTGAGATGGCTTATTTTATTGAGGGGAAAGAAACTGAATGATGTTTGCCATGTTGTGAACAGCCTCATTCTTCTCAGTCTGGGACTGGAGACACTGATCTTAGACTTGCCCTCACTCCAGGTTAGAAAGAGGTGCCTTTTCTCAGCAGCTCTTCTCTGCAGCAGCCTTTGTCAAGCAGCTCAGGCTCTGTGGTATGCTGGTCCATTCTGGCCTGAACAACTGCTGAAAGCCACTTTCCAGCAGCAGAGCTTGCCTTGCAGCAATTCAGTTTCAGATGACTTTGGGCATGACCTTGTTTAGGCTTGTTCCAAGCAGGGGAAAAGAGGATCAAGTTCAAACAGGTGAGAATCAAGTTTAGTGCCTTCATGGTCCTGATGTGCCTTGGAGGCTCCGTGCACTCTGATTGCTTTGGCTGGGTAAAAGCAGGAAGCTGGTGAGGCAGAACAGAGGTGGTTAAAAATGACCAGGGTGTACCAGCCAGAGATAATGTGCGGTGGTCTCAGAAAGGGAGAGAAATTACTCTTAGGGCTTTTTTTATTGATGTGAAAACGTCTGTATGTGAAGCGCCCTCCTTTAGAAGCTGACTGTTGAGGAATATCGACTTTTAAGTTTTGTTTTCTAGGCTGTGTGCTAAGTCTGTCTACAAACAAATCACTACTCTTTAATGATTCTATTTTCCAGGCCCAACCAGGGGCAGGTAATCCAATTTGTGCAGAAAAATTAAAAAAATACAGTATTTTCCTTGTTCAGCTACATCATGATCTTAATTCTGAATTAACTGTATGACCTATACTGTCTTCTAAAAACTTCTAAAGTCCTTTTCAGCATAGACTTGACCTGCTCTAGAGGGTTTTTTTCTTATTCTCCTCCATATGACTGTAAGACATTGGACTTACATGTATTTTTTTCATATTCTCTCTGTATTGTATGGTATTGTTCCAATTTTACCTGACTAATAAAGGAATTGGAACACAACAAACAAACAAAAACTTCCCCAGAAAACCCCACAAACAAACAAAAAACAAACAAAACCCCAGCTGAAACAAAGCAGAGCATTGTAGAGATAATTGTAATTATCCCTAATTTCCATCCTCTTTGGTGTCTTTGTTAAATAGTGACCCCCTCCCCACACCACAGTCTGGATCAAGAGGACTTCTCAGCTGGTAATCTTAGCGTGTTCAGAACTATGAAGTATTAGGTTATGAAAGTGTTTAAGCATATCCAGAACCTGATTTGGATTAAGCTGAGGGAACTTTCCAGAAGTCTGCTATGCTCTCTATTTATGAAATGTAAGTGAACCTCCTGACTTTGTAAGGATCACTTAGAACATTCCTAAGGGCTACCTGCCTTTGTTCCCTCTGTTTCATACCTGGGGATTCAGCTTGTGTGCAGATGTACCACCTCTCTGCCCTTCTAAATGGGTTTGCCCAGCAGGTTCCTTCCACAGCAGGTTTTGGTTTTCCTTCCTGTCTGTTGGTGGCTTCAATTAAGAGATGCTATGCCAAGTCATCATAGTGGTTCTTTATGCAAAAAAAGAGCCTTACTTTCTCAGAAAACTCTACAAAAATATTCTAAAGTCTGGATTTGTCTTGCAAGCTACTTACTTCCTCCTGTAAACTTTTGCATGCGGCTTACGTGCAAAATGTTACTATGCCTACCCAGTAAGAATATTGTTGATTTCCTCCTCTTTATCTAAAATATGTGCTTTTAAGAGATTTGGATTTATGATAACCACCTTTTCAAATCTCAAACTCCTAGAAGCTGAAGCTTCCTGAAACACGAGGTTAGATTGAAACACCATTGCACTTTATCAAAAGTTTTCTTTTCTGTGGGGAGAATTTTGAGTATTTAGGAATATATGGTCATGTCATATTGTCAATATTTTCTTCAATATCTTGAAGGAAAACTTTATTTACTCTAGAGGTTGAAATACAAATAAAAAGCTGCTCTTTCATGAAGCAGGTGTGCCACTTACTGAGTAGGGTTGCAAAGTTAGGAAATGTAACTGTCCTCATTGCACCGGGAATTCTGGCAACATTGAATGTCAGATGACAAGTCCCTTGGGCACCGCTCTAAAATAATGCTGGTATTGTTGTTTCCCTGCTTCTTCCGTTGGGCATATGGTCCCAAATAATAAAAGAAATGAGATGAGTGTTATCCAGGCATGTGAAACCAAACCTTTACCTTCTCTGGCTGCTCGTGCCTCTGACTCACTTTGAAATGAGATGCTGAGCATAGGTCTCCTTCATAAAAACAACTGGGTGGTTTGAAATATACAAAAGCCCTCTGGAGCAGAAATGCTCTCATTTGGCAAGAGCTAGACAGGCTTCACAGTTTTTTCTTTCATCTTGGAGTGCTCTGATTGAGCCCAGCCTTCTCTGTGGGGCTGTTGGCAAGTAAGTGTGTGCTCAAACACACCTCTGGCTTAGGAGGGTGCCTTGGTGCTGCCTGTTTTGCCTGCACCTCTACTGCAGACAGAGAGCAGCAGTTGCAGGAGGCACAGATAGCTGGGTTTTTTTCTTCTGCTTTCTGTATAAGACTGGACTCCAGAGAGGCTTTGATCAAGGTCAGCTTTGCTTCCTGCCCCTGCCTGTGTATCTCTTTTCCACACAGTCACAGACAAGCCTCTGCAGGCTTGCCAGGTTGTAAACTGACCCAATAGGTGACATCAAAGTCCCAAATGCCTGTCGAAACTGGGTTGCAGCCCCACCTGAAACTGGCTGTCCCTGTTTTCCCTTATAATAAACAGTGTGGTAGTTGGTGAGTGCAGTCTTGGTCCATTCTTACTGGAGGGTGCAGACCTTGCCAGTGAATTTTGGGATCCTATTCTGAGAATATGAAAGGCTGTCAGCTTTTATAAAGTCTTATGCAAGGAATTATTCTAGGGAGAATTCAAAGCTGATTTTTCCTCCCACCTGTGGCTATCCATTACATTTTGCCGACGTGTTCTTTCCATGCCTTTTTTTATTCTTTACTGAACTTAATACCTAAGCTACTGAGCCCATTAGTAATGCTTGATTGCAGCTCCTAGTGCCTATGCTGCAATGCTGTAGCTCTGTTAGGGAAGTGGGAATGTCCTTGGCCTCTTACTCAGCTGCTCTATGAGCAGGAAAAACAGCACCTTATCAATATGAGGTTGGAGTCATTGGAGCAAGTCCTGAGGAGGCCACCAAGATGATTAGAGGGAGGGAGCACCTCTCCTATGAAGAAAGGCTGAGAGAGTTGGGATTGTTCAGCCTGGAACAGAGAAGGCTTCAGAGTGACCTAATTGCAGCCTTTTGGTATCTGAAGGGAGCCTGCAAGAAAGATGGAAGAGACTATTTACAAGAGCAGGTAGCGATAAGACAAGGGAGAATTGCTTCAAACTAAAAGAGAGTAGGTTTAGATTAGGTATTAGGGGTAAGCTGTTTCCTGTGAGGTTCTTTTATGGTATTTTGCCTATCTCTTGGCTATTTAGAGGTCTGCTTTGCCTATAAATGTGTGTATAATTGTCTCAGTGCAATTTATTGATGGACTTGGTATTGTGCCTGCTTGGTCTCTATCCTGAGTTATTGCAGACTTGCCTGGCTGGGCGTGGTTGGGGGGGCCAGCTGCACAGCTGGGGGGACACTGGGTGCTCTGGGGAAATGAGTGTAGGGAGCTTGGGGGCTGTGGTGCTTCCACCGCACAAGGAGACATCCATGGAACATATCATCAGGGCCTTGGGTGCACAGGACAGTACCTTGGAGCACCTTCAGTGAGGAGCAGCCTTGTGCTGATACAAACTGCAGGAACTGATACTGTGCTCTACAAGTTTTCACCTCCCTCATGTGCTGCACATTAGAAGAAATTGAGCATGTACAGTAATGGAAATTTCTGTCCTTCTTGGTAAGTTTTTTCTCTGTGAAGAAACCAAATGGTGCTGTACTATAACATTTGAGCATAGAAGTATGGACACCAATTTTTGTGTACGGGGAGAGAACATAGTCTAATTTACATTTACTCTCCTGCATATTTCAGATCTCTGCAGGACAGATTTAGTTGGATAATGAGTTTCTTTCACCAATTCATCTATTCAGTCCCTTCCTTGTGAGGTGATTAGTAACAGGACACTGTAACCAGCTTCATCCTGCATTTTACTCTGAAAACTGCTGATATTTTTGTATTAATTGTGTCCAAATATTGCGCTGCTGCTGGGAACAGGCAGCTGCTTCTGAATTCAGTATATTCTACTGGTCAGAAGGGATTTACACTAACATTTTTCAATTTGGTATTAAAACATTGTTCCAGATGTATTTTGAAAGGGAGATACTCAAGTTCCTATAATATTATTTCTGCTGCTTGTTAGAGATCTCCTGTGTGGGTGTTGTCAAAGGTCTACTTAAGGCATACTAAAGGAAAGGCAGAGAACACAAGCGGGGAAAATTTCAGGCACAGAAGCATTTCTGCTCAAAAACCAAACCTAAAAATTGTGCTTGTCTGATATAGAAATGGAAGATTGCTTGTGACTTGTACAATGTACGCAACTGAGGCTGAGAAAATTCAAGTCAAAATTTCAGTTTTGGATTCTCAGAGGAAAAATTATCTATTGATAACCTATTGCTGACCCACAGTTATTTGGTAAATAATATTGATGATAATAATTATACTTCACAATAAATTATTTCAGAAGTGTTTTCACAATTGGTTTTCAAATTAGAATGAAGGAAACTTCATCAGATTAAATAATTTTCTAGAAGTTAGGGTCCCACTCAACAGGATCTACTAAGGATAGATTTTAAGTCATGTCAATTTTAAATCAATAAGCTTAAAATTTTCTTTTAATTCAGTGACATTGGTACTCACATTTTCTAAAATCAAGAATTGTGGCACTAACTATAAAATATTTTATTTTGATTGTTGACATAAAATTAAAATCTTTGCACAGTATAGCTGGGGGTCTTTTTATCTGATAAAGATATTCTGTGTATGCTTAAGAAATTATAAAATATTTCTTTCCATTCCAATATTCCCACTGTAGTAGATTTAAGAAAAGGGGAATGAAATGTTTTATTTCTGGCTCAATTACCTTTCTGTTTACTCCTTGTATCAAGTTAGTCTTGGAAGAAGACTGAAACACAGATTTATACATTGAACACCAGCATTCTAAATAATTTTTAATATGACTTAATAGATTTTCCACACTGAACAAGTTTCAAAATATTCAGTAAAAGTTGTACTTTAAAGAATTCTGGAAAACAGCAGTGAATATGCCAATATAGAAAATCTGTAGGTGATGGCATAGGGATGAACAGAAAGTTTCCTAATTCAGGAAATGATTTGTTGTACTTTATAAATAAAGAAGAATGTGGTGATTTAGTTAAAGGTATTTCACCCCATGCTTTCAATTGAAAAGATTAACTACTCTAACTACTTACAAAAGCTCAATGAGTCAGTAAATTGTAGTTTTAAAATGCCAAATTTATAGTATTATAATGAATTATTAACATTTGTTGTTTTAATTTCATTTGAAACACAAAATGCATTCATTTCTATAAGTATAATAATATAATCAGAGAAAAACTTGAAACCTATATTCTAATACTTAGAATAAATGATTTTTCTCTACCTAGTTTTCTTATTACAAATTGAAGTTTGAAAAAAGATAAACCTTATAAATATAAAGATTGCTGAAACAAAAGAAAATAATAAGTAGCCAGTAGTGATTACAGAAAATTGCTGTGGATGATTTCTAGTAGGAGCTCAGGTTTCTAATGTCAATAGAAATGTAGTTTTCTCTCTTACTGAAACTAATTTAAGAGTTTTATTTCTTGTATTAATTGTGTCCAAATATTGCGCTGCTGCTGGGAACAGGCAATAGTTTATAAACAGTTTATAAACAGTTTATACTTTAAATTACAAGCCTGTCTGTAAACTCAGTGCTGGAGAAAGGTGTTTAACTGGTGCTGGTTAAATGGTTGTTCTGGATGAGGACTTCAGGTGGCAGTAGGTCCTCTCCCTCCCCACATGGTCTTGAGCTTATTTAGGCCATGAAACTGTACCAATGGGATGCAAATTCCTGGTGGCAAATCCACACTTGCTTACTTTGTTGCAAGGACTAGTCCTGTGAACTTCAAAGTTATGCTTCCTTTATGTTGAGCCACTTAGATGTGTAAACATCTTATAAATTAGAGAGCAATAACTCAAAACTCTGATTTTTTTAAAAGTGTATTTGATAAGCTAGTCCATATTCTGCCCCATTTTTTGCAGTGGTAGGTTTAATTGGCAGGCAGAAGTTGTGGAATATTGTTTTGTTTGCCTAATTTTATTGTTTCCTTTACTGTTTCTAATGTCAGTCTTTAGGGCTTTGATCAAAGAAAGCTTTGAATTCTTTCTTCTTCAGCTTTTAAGAAACTCTAACTTCAGATCATCCAATTCCATAAATATAGAGGCCAACTCCCTCTTGTTTAAAGAAAGCTGGCCCTTCTCAGTGTGGTAAAATGCACCTCTTCAAGGAGGAATCTAAACAGAGAATTAGAAGTTTTGGTTCATCCAGAAGAATTCTGCAAAGTAACTTTGCAAAATGATGTCATTAAAGATGAGTGGTTTAAAAAGCTCTTTCATGTACATTTAACAGAGATGAAACTTGACTTTCTTTGCATGCTCTTATTAATGTAGTCTAAGTGAAGTTGCACTGTGAAAAGACAGAAGATAAATGCAAGGATAAAATGGGAAATAAACACATTAAGCCCATCTCAGACTGACTGAAATGCATAAAGTAAACAGATTCACTAATGGAACCATTTTATTGCCTTAACTCTTGTAATTTGTCCTGAATCAGGCTATGCTGTTTCACCAGTTGCTTTCATTTTATCCCTTGCAGGCAAAATAATGTGCATCTAACATCTCTGAGACTGATGCGGCCCAAAACATATCTGTCTGTTTTTGCAGTTTGTTACAGGATGATAGCATTTGTGCTTTCTTCTTTCTTTCTCCAAATCATCAATCTTGACTCTTCTACTCTTATTGTTTAAAGTTGGAGCTATATGACAAACTGGAAAAAAAAACCCAGAAAGTTTCTACAAGAGAAAAAGAATATACATATGGAGTATTTGGTTGCACATCTGTTGTCTGTTTTACTCAAGTTTTGAACTCCTATTTCAATAGAATTAATATTGAATAACATACTGTGGTCATTGACATGCCGTCTTGGGCTCAGCAAGATAATTATATCAAGGTTCTGTCAGATCATAAATTATCTTATAAATTAAAGATTGAATACTGGCACAAATATTCAAGCTAGGTCATGTATTGTACTTCTTCTTTTTTATCTTGTTTCCAATGTTGTCAAGAATTCATATCTGAAGATTGTTCACACTTTTTTTGTCCACCAATTCATCACCTCATGGACAAGGAGTTACAAGGCATTTTTGTAAGTCCTTCAAATCAAACAATTGTTGGCTGCTGTGGAGGGTAGGGTCAGCTGGCTACTGATTCCAAAGGAGATGGCACTGGCTGTGTAAGCTTGAAGATGGGATGCATCTTTTCTTTTATATAACTTGCATCATAGGTGATCCTTTAATAGCATTGCACATCTTGTCTCTTTTGGTGGTTTCATCAATTATCCAGGGCTATTGACCCCACATAAGGGTAGCAGTCACTTCAGTTGAAAGCTTTAGGACAGATAAATTTGGCCTAAAAAAGAATTTTGTCATCAAAATAAGATCCAGAAACTCCAGTCCTGCACCAAGAACCATTGTGGCAGATAATAAACAAATATGTAACAAAAGAATACTCTGTGAAGGACAAATCCACAACCTAAGTAAACAACTGAAAGGTCTAAGCCAAACAGGCACCCAGAGCCATGTTTGAAGGAAGATTCCTCAGTCTGACAGTGAAGATGCCATTAATGGCAAATGATTTCAGGTTATGTTGTAGGACTATCTAACCACATAAACATTTATTTGTAAATGTTGCAGACATTATATCAGATTTTTTTCATATCAGATTTTTCATTTCATTTCAGATTTTTACACAGAGATGTTAAGTCATGTCTATGTGGCTGTTAAGATACACAATATTAATAGCACATTGTAATAGCATCATTTAGTTTGTTTGCAAGCTGGAAGGCCTCCTAGCCCATTTCTTCTTCTCTCTGCCTGTCAGATACAAAGGCAGGTGGGAATTTTCTTTTCAGGGAATTTCTATTACAGAAGTTTCAGTGGTCAGTGCTCACCTGAGCAAGAGTTGATTGACTTCCCCTGTGTTTTGTTCTGTGTGCTTTTGCTGCTCATACATACAGGAAAGGAAATAAGGAAATAGGAAAGTATCTCCAAATCTATTGATACAGAATTGGAGAAGAATTCAGAAAGGTTCTTCTTGGAGAAGGCAGAGCTCAGCTTTGCACAACAAAAGAGCCAGGGATTTTCAGTTACATTCATAAATCTGCTCTCCCAGCTGACATTGATTTAAAGATTAAAATGAATACATTTTTCTACATGACAGCTGAAAGATAGTAAATACTCATGTTGGTAGGGATGGCAAGTGCTAAGCTAAAAAAGAGGAAATGTCTTTATTAAGAATTAAATTAAAGATGGTAATGCCAACAATATGATTAATAATCAAATATCTGAAAAATGCATAATAGTATGGACAGCAAGGTAAATGTTATGCCTTTTTTACAGCTGAAATACCTACAGATATGATCCACAGAAGTGCTATTTAGGGAAGCTGTACCAAAAAGATCTCCATGTTAATGATGTTGGTTTGGTCACAAATCCCAAACATAACACCAGGCAAGTTATTACACAGAAAATCACCAGCCCAAACCAGGAAAGGATAAAATATCCCTTGTCTTTTGGAAATATAGCAGACTAAGAGCTATGGCTTGCAGCATTAGATGAGCCTGGAATTGTTACTTGAAATGAAAAATCCTGAAATGAGTCTTTGAGGAAAGGAACTCCTGAGCACCTAGCTCAATTTACTTAATTTGTCTCTTTTATTTTCGTTGTCTACACAGGCGGGTGTTTTTGTTTGTTGGGCTTTTTTGTTTTATTAATGTTGCTGTGTGGTATAATATTGCATGTTTCATTAGGCTTATTTCCAGATATGCTGTCACTGGCCATGTTGTACAGCTGTGAATAATTAGTATCTGAAATCTCCACTGGCATATGTGAGAAGTGTGAGAAAAGGATCTCGGGAAGCAGGTGTAGAAACAGGATATCATCTAGAATGTTTTAGTCACTGGGTTTGTGCTCATGACCCCTTAGTGTTGCAGAGGACAGAGGTTTTGAAGGAATTGGTAACATCTTTCCTTATACCAGTTGAAATATTCACAATATGGAAAGAGTATCAGAGTTGTGAGAGGCTTAACTTAAGGAGTTACCTTATCTTCAGTCTCTCAGGTACAGAAGCAAAACCCACAAAAATATTCAAATTATAAATCATCCTGCATAGAGTCCCTTCCTTTCCCCATGCTTTCTGTTAGAAATGATCAGCCAGAAATCCAAATTAATAAATGCAAAAGATTTTATTTTCCCGACCAAAATATGGTCCTCAAAAACCCACAGCCAAAGAGACAGCGTCGAGCCCCGGATCAGCACTGGGTGAACATAGGTCCGACCTCTGTCACATCGGATTCCCCTCTGTTCAAGAAAACAGTTTCCAGTAGGACTGTTTTATACAGTCTTTTTATGCCTGAGGCAGAGGTGCCCTGATTTCTTTTGTAACCCCAGATATGTATGAAGGTTTCATTCACTGTGCAGGGCTGGACAGTTGCTGTTTCCTGAGTAGTGGCAGCTGCTGATCATGTCAAGGGAAGTCACCTATTCAGATGTATGTTCCTTGTCTACTTGAGTTATCTTGATTGATGGTATCCATCTCCCTTCTTTTATTAGTAAATGAGGCATTGTTCTCCTGCTGCCACCAGGAGTTTTGTGATTCCAATGCACTTGTCTGTCTCGGGGTTGCTCATGGTCAGAGGCTTGTTGGATGTTAGTCTTTTTACAATTTTTATATTATACATTCTCCCCTTAAGCATTAATTACTTTATATATTACACTTTCTATTTATGTTTCAATGAATTTATATTTGGAAATTTTTTCTCCTTCTCTTTCTTTTGACAGTGACTTTATGAATATTCAGTCATAAAGTGTTTTTGTAAGGCCTTCTGGAAGGTCCAAGGCTGGCCATGCATGAGACCAAGGGGGCATGGTTTGCTCATAAAGAGGTAAAAGTGTAAACAGATGGATGGTGTGAAAAATGCGTATTTTATGATTGGCTTTTCGCAAATATTAAAATGAATATTATATGTGTTGTGTTAGAAAGGAACGCTGTATTAATTCTCTTCAGTAGTGTGTTAAATATAGTTTTGGGTTATAAAAATTGTTAAAATAGAAACTATGCTATGTAGGATACTTTTTTTAAAGAAAGGACTTGCAGCGAGATAGCAGCCACAGGACACCTAAATCTTTCAGAGAAAAAGAATTTATTGCTCCCTTATCAGAAGAAAGGAACTTCTTCCCACCTCAAAGGCGCTGTTAGGATTAGGAGGAAGAAGTTGATGATGACCAGGCCGAATCCTGTGTTTGAATGGAATTTATGCATCATGCATGAAGTGTATGAATATGCAACAGGCTGTTGTTTTTAAGGGTTAATCCTTTGTTAAGGGGTGTCCTTTTTCGGGCTTGTGCTGCCCAGAAAAAGGTACCCAGACGTCCGTAACTCTTTGCTTTTATTGTCTCATATTGTCTTAATTAAATTTGTCTAAATTATTATTACTCTAGTTGTATTACTATTTTTATAACTATTTTATTACTATTAAATATTTAAAATTTAAAAAACAAGTGATTGGTGTTTTCCACAATTGGTAGCAGAGGATGGTTAACACACCTCGCTGGTGGTGCTTTGGGAGGATCAGAGTGGGGAGGTGCGCCCTGCCCGATTTGGCAGCCTCACTCTGTTTCCCCTGGGGTGACCGACAGACACAGGTAATGATTGGTGGACAAAAGGAGGCAATTAAACAAAGAGAAGGGAAAAAGGCTCCCTAAAACAGCGGTAATTGGCCCCCTAAGACTAGTAGTGTGCACGAAGGACCCGGGAAGGAAAAGGGATTGGTAAGTATTTCTCGGGGGAGCAGTGGGGGAGATGAATGTGTGTGAATGAGAGGCGGGCTGGTTGTCCCAGACCTGCCAAGTGAGCGCGGAGTCTCCCATGCTGTGTTTCTGACTTTTCGCGAGAAAAGCGGCCAGTAAAGAGACAAAGTGAGTGATAAGAGGAGTGAAAGAATCCCCCGGGGTAACTGGGACTGTGTCTCAGGGAGGGGTTGGACCCCTTGGAAGTAGGGAGCAAGGTTTCCTAGCCCAATCCACTAGGAAACGGGACTGGAGGAGCCCCTAAAAACCTGCGGGGTTGAGGGATTTACTTTCCAATAGCATCCAAGAGCAGGGTTGAGCAGAATTCTGCTGGAGTGAGGATATACCCAAGAGTATCCAGGGTTGGACCATACAGCTAGATTGAGGGATGAAAATTTTGCCCAACAACATCCGTGGTTGGACAACACAGCTAGATTGAAGGGTGAAAATTTTGCCCAATGGTATCCGGGGTTGGACAACACAGCTAGATTGAGGGATAAAAAAACTGTCTTAAGAACATCCAGGGTTGGACAACACAGCCAAATAAATGCCTGAGAGCATCTGTAGTTGTGCCACACCGCTGGGTTAAGGGACAGAAAAATACCCAAGAGCATCTGGGATTGAACAACACAGCTGGATTGAGGGAAAAATACCCAACAGGATCTGGGGTTGGACAACATGGCAGGATTGAGGGAAAATACCCAATAGGATCTGGGGTTGGACAACACAGCTGGATGGAGGGATATCCACTAGCACCAGCACTGGCCAGAAACACCTAAACTTGTAATAGGTGATGTGAAAGTAAAAGGTACCTTATTGTTGTCTTGTTGTGTGTGTGAGAGTGAGTCACACACAAAACCTCAACTTCCCAGGCGGGTGGGAAGGGGGGGGGCAGTGGACCCGCAAATCAGGTTGTCTCCCCTGGACAGGTGAGGGTTTCAGATGAAGGGTTTGTGTGACCTGTGCACCAGGCTGGCTTCCTAGGTGTGTGGGGGAGCTGTAGCTGAAGAGTGTGAGTGACACACAAGCCTCACAGGTGAATGGGCACGAGAGGTGACCAGTCAGGGCCCTTCCAAGAGGCCGGAGATATTGAGACCAACCCCAAAGCAAGGGGGCCACAGGGACCCGTGAATTTTTGGTGATAAGAATCCACTTTGTGTCTTGAGGGTGTGAAGGAATGTGTGAAGGTGAATGAGAAATAAAAGTGAGTGAATGTGGATGGATCAAAGTGTGGGTAATGTGGATTGTGCATTTTACCCTCCTTGGAGGGAGATGTATTGTATTGAAAAGTAGTGTAGGAAAAAGGTTTGTTTTGGGCGTAAGTGATTAAAAGAAAAATGGTATTTAAGCTGTTAGTGAAAGTGAGAAACAGAGGCAGGGGATGAATAGATAAGATCTTGAAAATGGAACAGAAAACCAGTAAGTTGGATAGAGGAAAAAGGGGACTAAAAGTATACTAGAAGAGATACCCCAAGATAGGCCTTTGGGAGTTATGTTAGCAAACAGAAATACAACTCCTTGCAAAATACAGGGTATGCAGAAGTTCATGAGAGAAACATGCAAACTATGGAAAAAGGGAAATTAACCAATTAATCTTTAACTAGAAGGCTAAAAACTTGTGAATTATATACTTTAAAAAGAGCACTAGAATATCTAACACAAAAGAAAGGAGTTATATTGATTCAAGGTATGCCTTTAGAGCAGCACATACCTTAAGAGAAATTACCTAAGAGAGACAGCTATAGTACATTTAAAGGAACACCAAAAGGTAAAGACCCTAGAAATAAGAGGAAATATTTTGGCAGATCAGGAAGCTAAAGATGCAGCAGAAAATAGAGCTGAAAGAGTTAATATTAACTCCAAATGAGGAAAAATTGGAAATTCCAAAGTTTAGGGAAGCAGGAAAAAAAAATTAAGATAGGTGATGAATAAATTGGGGAAATGGAAAAATCTTGATGGAAGACAATTAGATACTAAAATGCTTACTAGGGAACAGTAAAAGACATGTATCAAAAAGCCCAGTGGGATACTCAGGCTTTGTGTGATTTTTTTTTAAGGAGCTACGGGTGCATTAGGATTTTTGGAGTAGAAAAAGAAGTAACTGAAAAATGTACAATTTGCCAGAGGATAAATAAAAAGGTGATGAGAAAAACAACATGAGAAGGTCGTGAGTTAGCTCGTCTACCATTTCAAAGTATCCAAGCAGAAGTTTAGCTTCGTTAAGCTCTGGATTTATTTGTAAAAAACCGTTTAATCCAGAAGAAAAGGAATATACCACATGCTGGGGAGGGGGAGATTGTAAGGAAATAACATCTTTAAAGAGTAATAAAAGAGAAACGGTGAAAGAAAAAGGCTGGGAACAAAAGATTACCTCATCCATTTCCGTTTGTTTCCCCACTCCTTCGCGGGTGCACCACCCACCAGCCCTTGTGCCGGCTCCGGCACAGTCCGTGTGCCCCGTCTGTCCCATCCCCGGCTGCCCTGACTCTGGTCGGCTCCCGCCGCTGCAGCCGGGGTCCCTCGCCGGCTTTGTCTCTGCCGGATCAGCCACCATTGGCCATGCGGGGGCAATCCGCGCTCCAGCTCGGTCTGCACCCGAACACCCCTCGGGCGATCCCGCCTGCAGACCCCGCCTTGGGAGGACCGAGACTCGGTGCTGTGCCGAGTCCCACCCGTCCTGCCCCGAGCCCCGTTCCCTTGTAACCACAGCTCCGGCTGGTCAGGGGAGCTCTCTAAAGGAATCACCTTATCGAAACACTAAAAATTCAGTTAAAATAAAGCCCTCTCCTGATTCTTTCTAAAAATACCAGAGAAAGGCTATAGAAGGTAAAAATCCAAAAATAATGGGCTAACGGGATTGCTCTATTTCCATTAAGAGAGGTTCCCATAGGAGGGGGCGGACCAGGGTTTGTAAACGCTCCTTTGACTTTGTCTGAGGTCAGACATTTTAATAAATAAATAAAAGGGATATTTGGAGGATCCTATAGGTATAGCTGAACAATTGGACCAATTTCTAAGTCCAAAAATTTATGCTTTAGAAGAGGTGCGGTCTATAATGAAAATAATTTTTTCCTTGGGGAGAAAAGCAATGAATAAGAATATCTGGAATAAAAGCTTGGGGGAAAAAAAAAAAAGTAATCTGCAAGAACCCCAGGAAGAGACAAAATGCTAACTGTACCTCCTGAGTGGAGTCAAAATAATGAGGGGAGTAAATACATGAATAATTATTGTAATTACATAATCAAGGGAATAAATGAGACAGCATATAAAAGGCAAAATGCAAGAAAAGGTTATTAAGGGACAGCTTTTTAGAGGGTAAAAAAGAAACTCCAACTAAATAGATAAGAGAGATAGGAAAATAGTCCTAAGCAAGTGGAAGATCTGAAAATCTCTAAAGAGATGGGCCCAGAGAGGAAATAGGGAGGTCATAAGCTCTATTTTTTTTTAGGGGACCAATACCATCTGGAGCCTGTGATAACTTTATAAGTGGGTCCCCAAGAATAAAGATTGGAATTTGTAGTAGACACAGGCAGAGAGAACTTGCCCGTTGAATATTCCAAAAGGCTACAGTGTGAGCAAACATACGGTGAAAGTAACAGGGGCAAAAGGAGTAAGTTTTACAGTTCTGGTCATTGAAGATGTGGTAATTGAGGGAAGAAACTAAAATTTGAAGGGGAGATATTTTTGCCTCCTAATGGGAGGATCCAAAAAAACTGGGAGAAAGCAGCAATTAAGATAGACAAAGTTACCGCAGGGGTTTATGAAATCCCCAAACTTATTTGGGCAAGCTTTAGAAACAATACTACAAGATTTCCCTACTCCTTCTGGAATACAAATTATTCAATATGTGGATGATTTTTACTATCTAAGGAAGCTGAACTTGAAGTGAGAGGCTACGATATAACTTTCATATTTTCTTGGGAAAAGAGGACTAAGGTATCAAAAGGGAAACTGTAATTTGTAGAACTGGAGGTAAAATATCTTAGACACTTAATAAATAAAAGTAGCTGGAAACCCAGCCATGACAGAATTGCAGGAATTTTATCCCTTCTCCTTCCCTCTTCTAAGAGGGAGATCAGAAAATTACTTAGATTCTTAAAATAATATAGACTATGGATTGAGGGGTACACACAGGCAGTCAAATTTGTGTATGAAAAATTGACAGAGGGAGATGATATAAAACAGACCAAGGAAGATATTGTTAAATTAAGAGTTGAAGTTAAAACTAGCCTAGGTAATAGCTTTAAGCTTGCCCTTGTTAGAAAAATCCTTTATCATCTATACATAAATACAGAAAATGGAGTAGCTCATAAAATTTTAATTCAGGAGTGGGGAAGAGTGAAAATCTAGTAGCTTATTTATCAAAGATGTTCGATCCAGTAAGCCACAGCTAGCCAGCATGTATTTAAGTTATAACAGCTACTGCAATCCTAGTAAAAGAAAGTTGTAAGCTTACTTTTGGAAGTAAATTAGTCGGGTGCACCTTGTATCATCGGAGGTGAGTTGAATCAAAGAAAAAAAGTGAGAAGAGAAGAAAGAATAAAGTTAAAGTAGGAGGATGGTTAGCAAACTCTGGGATGATGGAATGTGGAATGACAGCGTCTTGGTGCTGGAAGAGATCAGAAGTGTGAATGCGAGTTTTTTGCATGAAAGGCAGGGAAGTGTCTTAACACATGGTTGTTAGGAGGTTATTCAGTGCTGAACCGGGGTCCAGAAAGGGTTTAGCAGAACGGGCCCTCCTTGAAGGGAAAAGGGGATAAGTTGACTATAATAAGAAAAATAATGTCAGGAGCACCTGAGGCCGCCAAGTTTTGGGGTTACCAAGGTTGGGAGGTGTCTGACTGCTCCCTACGAGCAGCGGGGTCTCAGGGGCTGCAGCAGGGACCAATACATGGAGGTGACCCGGCGGCGGTGCTGGGAGCAGATGACACGGGTTTGCCGGCCAGGAGAGGGCTGGCTCAGTGGCAGAACTGCCGGGGTGGCTCCCAGACTGTCGGGGTCCCGAGTCCAGGATGGCAGTGTCGGCCCCGGTAAGTGGGTTGAGAGAGAAAGAGAGAGAGAGAAAGAGAGAGAGAGAGAAAGAGGGCAAAAGAGAATCAAGGCATGTCCCCAGGGTCCCCATGCCGGAGGCATGGCTCCGGCCATGCCGCGAAGTGGCAGCAATGGGAGAAGGAGGAAGAACAGCATTGACAGCAAGGCTGTGAAAAGAGGGGGAGGGAGCTAGCACTAAAAAATAAAATCAGAGCAGAGATTGCTGACTCACCAAACCTCACAAAGTGGTTTGTTTTTCTTAAGTAAGAAGGGTTTTTTTTTTTCTGTTTGCTGTTAAAAATAAGTTTTTATTTGGTTTTTTTTTTCCTGAAGAATGGGTTTGTAAGGCTCAAACAATTAAATGTTGCCCAAAAAGTAAAAAGCAATAAATGTGATACATCTCATGTTAAAATTGGTCTGGCCTTTCTTATTTAACTAACTGTAAGTCACAGAAAGAAGAATTTGCCTCTGCAGCTATTAGCACAACTGGATATAAGAAGAGGCTGCTGTGGAGAAAACTTTTAGCTAAGAGAAAGTTTGGAAGAAAAGCGAATGGTAAAAGTTAATGCAGTATTGTCTTTCTTTTATAACTATGCTATTAAGAAGTCCTTTCCAGGTACTACTGAAGCAACAATTGGAATCACAGAAAAAGGGTGCATTCATGCCAGCAGAATCAAAGGACTTGTGAAGGAACCTGAGGAATGGACTATCATATTTAAACCGGCTGATACCGAACTGATTTCCCGATAGGGACTGAGTGGTAATAGCTTGGGAAAACACAAATGATCCAACAAATGTACAAAGAATAACACCTAATTAAGAAATGAGGCAATGCTTATATCAGTGGTTCCAAGCACTGCCTGAAAAAAACATCTCCTTGGGGAGGGATACTTCAGACAGAGGGGTCAAGACTGTTTTTGTATTCTGTTCTTAGCCCATGAATTGTACAGGGAAGAAGGGGAAGTACTACTTCCATCAGTATCATACTGTAAACTTTATTTGATTCATCCCAATATTGGCCATGCTAGCTGGGTGAATGCTTGAATTGTGGGAATAATTAGTATTGTAGTTCACAAAATTTATGGTCTTATTTCAAGAAGTGTTAAAGTAATAACTTTGTTTTATGGATGAGAATTATTAGTGCCTGTTGAATAAGAGATGCCCGAGGAACAGTGGGATACTACAGTTAAGGGGTGTCAAAAACAATTTGCCTGGAAATTAGTTAAGAGAAAGTGACAAGGAAATAGAGGGCAAGACCAGATTGGCCTCTGTATTTTGCCACCAAGAAGACCAAATACACCTGCTGTGGGTTGCAACCTCACAGGCATGGGAGGTGGGATTATAAGCCATACTGAACCTCTGTTATTCCTGTTTCTGGCACTCATTTGTTGTCTTATCCCTTTCAGGATACCAGCAAGATCGTGTCACAAATGCTACCGAAAGCATCACATAGAAAGAAACCAGTTAAACTTAGGAAAAAGTGGTAATAGATTTGGAATTGAATGTCCAAAAGGAGAGAGATGGATTTGTTTTACATTTAATCTTAAAGATACAGCTCAAGATTTGGTAAACAAAACAAAACAAAACAAAAACAAATAGTAAACAAAAAAGTAAAACCAGCATAGCAATTTAACTCTGTATTGACCCCAAATTATATGTTGAGTCGTGTAACAAGACTCCAAGCAGTTATAGAAATGATACCAAATAAAGTCGCCCAGACATTAGAGTGAATATCAAGTCAGCAAAGCCAAACAAAAACTGTAGTGTACCAAAATAGGTTGGCTTTGGACGATTTATTGGTTAAAGAAGGGGGTGTTTGTGGAAAGTTTAATATATCAGAGTGTTGAAAATTGATGATCACAGAAAAGTCATTCTAGAAACAAGCAAAAGGAATCAAAGAAGGAAAAAAAAATACATATAATAACCCAGGTACCAGTCAAAAAAAATTAGAAAATTAGAAAAAATGCTAAAACATAGCTGCTGGAGAACATATTAGAAGAAATTAAGATTTTTCAACTGTCTTGATATTTCTTCCTTGTGTAATCTTCTATTTTATTTTGCCAGCATAGTCCAGAAGATGCAAGTAGACAAGAAATATTGCTCAAGCCAAATAATTTACAAAGAATAAGAGTGGGGATTGTGAAAAATGCGTATTTTAGATTGGCTTTTTGCAAATATTAAAATGAATATTATATGTGTTGTGTTAGAAAGGAACGCCGTATTAATTCTCTTCAGTAGTGTGTTAAATATAGTTTTGGGTTATAAATTTGTCAAAATAGAAACTATGCTATATAGGATACTTCTTTTAAAGAAAGGACTTGCAGCAAGATAGCAGCCACAGGACACCTAAATCTTTCAGAGAAAAAGAATTTATTGCTCCCTTATCAGAAGAAATGAACTTCTTCCCACCTCAAAGGCACTGTTAGGATTAGGAGGAAGAAGTTGATGATGACCAGGCCGAATCCTGTGTTTGAATGGAATTTATGCATCATGCATGAAGTGTATGAATATGCAACAGGCTGTTGTTTTTAAGGGTTAATCCTTTGTTAACGGGTGTCCTTTTTCGGGCTTGTGCTGCCCAGAAAAAAGGTACCCAGATGTCCGAAACTCTTTGTTTTTATTGTCTCATATTGTCTTAATTAAATTTGTCTAAATTATTATTACTCTAATTGTATTACTATTTTTATAACTATTTTATTACTATTAAATATTTAAAAATTAAAAAAACCCAAGTGATTGGTGTTTTTCACAACCATAACCTAAAAAGATGTCGGCCAGAAAGAGGACCCTGAATGTCAAGTCAAAAAGTGGGAATCTCCTGATGCTCTCGTGAGGACGGAACCCCCAGCTCTGCCTGCAGACCAGAGGACATAGTTGCATTTTTCCTCCTCTTTCTCCGTGCCACTCCGCAGTGGCGGCGTGAGTGCGGACCTGTCAATTCTTCCCACTCAAGCTGATTTTTAATAAAGGCATTAAAAAGGAGAAAGATCTCCTGCCCTATTTATTTCAGTTTGATTTGTTTCCCTATTAAATGATAATTCTTCACATGGAAGATGATCTGACTCATAGCTGTTTCATATTGGTGAACACTGTAGATAAATGAGAATAGTAATGGAAAAATGGGACTCTGTAAAGTTTTGACAAAACCTACCCCTTGCCCTTCTGAAATGTTATCTTAATTCCTGAAAAAAAAATTAATTTATATCAACTGCTTCCATTGTGAGTCACCTCCTTGCACTACATCTCCCATGATTCACCCATAGCCTTAGTCTGCTGCCTCTGGCACTCACCTGCCTTTGCTGATTCATGAGCAATGACACCTGCTCAGAAACATCTTTTCAAGCAGTCAGGTGTTTTCCTGCATAGCATTTTGGTCAAAATCCTGTCTTTCAAATCTTCCCAGGGCTTTCTGATTTTGAAAGAGAAGCCAGGGCAATGGTTTTAATTTGTCACTGTGCTCTAAAAATGCTCTGCAACACAGGGAAATTCTGCCACCCACAGATGATAGGGAAATAGAGGCATGGTGACTAATCCACAGTGAATAGCACATCTTAGGAACAGAGTCCAGGTCATGTGTCCCCTGACAACTATGCTAGAATTGGTGACTTAAAGATAAAAAGCTGCAACTGCGAGATGAGTGGCCCTCCTTTTTTAGCAGTGAGTAGCCTTCCTGAAAAGTCTGCCCAGGCTTATGCCAGGTAGTAATGATTTACTGCCTCTGAGGATCTTTATGCAAGGATTTACATGCCAGCTGTAACAAGCTCAGATGCCTGAAACCGTGAAATTTGACTTGCATTATTTTAAATTCTCTCCTTAGTTTAAATAAGGAGTATTCCTAAATGCTTTTACAATAGTAATATGGAGGTATGTAATTTCTTCTGGAGGAAGTGAACTACTGGAAAACGTCACTGAGGTATTTAACAGATTTATTAAAAAACATAAAATCAAACCTAGAACTGGACTTTCTAATTCAATTCCTTTGTGCACTAGCACAACAGTGCAGTGGCTGTTACTGCATCACCCAAGTTTCCCTGCCTGCAGTGGTTTAGCTTTTCTGCCTCCATTAATGAGGTACCTCCCCTTCTAACGCAGCAAAGCTAAATTTAGGCCCTGCAGAGTGCACTATTTCTATATTTAGTGCTGTGAAAGTCAGACTTCAGCAAGGAACTGGCTTAACTATGAGGTGTTCTGCAGTCAAGGAGACAGAAATAGAAACACAGCAAAATGCCTCTTTGGATTTTCCCCTGTGGCCAGGCAGCAGTGACAATGGAGATTTCTGTGCAGGGACAGCATTTAAAAAAATATTTATTTATCCCAGCAGTTATCATAGAAATCCTGAACGTGAGCAGACAAAGAGCTGCAGAGCCCAATGCCACTGGGAGGGCATCAAGCAAGGCTACTGGCTGTGTGACAAAGGGAGGCTTCTGGCAGTGAGCTGGGGACACAGTGGCGGTGGCTTTGGTAGGCTCACAGTACCCCGGTGGCATGGCAAGCAGCACTGCAGGGTTGGTTCCAGCTGTGTTTTACTCCTCTGCCCTACAGCTGGGTATCTGCTCAAATCCGGGATGCATAGAAATACGAAGGTGCTCATATAGACCATCAGGGTCCAATTCTCATGTACCCAAACTTGCAATGTGTCAGCTTGGTGTGATTTGTAAGACAATATAATACTGTTTGTTAAGCCAGGTGAAGTATTTTGGAAGCAAACAGGAGATTTGGGGGTACTTTCCTTTGGGTTTTTCCATCAAAGCAGGAAATGCATGCCACAGATGCACTGTGGGGGTGGAAATTGTTATGGCTTTTACTCGTGAGGCTCTGAGCAGGTAGAGGAGTGGGGTGGCAGTGTCAGCACCCAGCCGATGGTGGCCCGGCTCTTCCCGGCCCACAAGCATGGACGGCACCGCTAGAGGGCTCGCAGGACAGAGATTGTCATGTCTGGAAGAAAACTAATTAAAACTGTAAGATGTGCTGGCACCGAGCCCTTTTTCTGCTACTGGCAGAGGTTAACAGAGTTATTATAAACGGGTACTCAATGATCACTTCAGATTGCCTCTTGGGGACTGCCAGCCACATGATTTAATTCCTGTGTGAATCAGAAAGCATATTTTGGACAGACATCAGATTGATTTGGTCAAGCAAATAATTTTTGGTTTTTTTATTCAAGTCTGCAGAGTCTGTACCTAAATAAGAATGGATTAAAGTCTGACAAAAAAGACTTAGTGTATCCTAAAACCCTTGGGGGGAAACCTGTTTTCAGAAGAAATGTAAACGGTCAAGAAAGATAAGTATATAGAGCTAGAAGATTCCTGAAATGATCCTCTGCTTTCATAGCCATCAGGCCACACAGTGATAAAACTTTCCTAAACTAATGTTATTTTCTAAAAATAGCCTTGTTTTTTTCCCACTGATCTCTTCCTGGGAGGTTCTTCCAGAACAGTACAGGTAGACTTGTTTACTAATTCCAGCCTAATTTTATTGTGGCTCACTTATTCCCATTTGCTCTTGTGTCATTTTTTCTTCATTAGCTCTTCTTCCTCCCCAATGTATCCTCCCTATAAACACACCTGGAATAATTATATTTTGTGCCAGCCTTTGCTTGGCTGGGCTAAACAAGCAGAGTTCTTAAAATTGCACATAGGCCATCAAGATTCAGGATGTTGCCACAAGGCATAAGTACCTTTATTTAAATCTTCTTTTACCCTTTTGTCCTTTAGAGAACATTGCACAAGTGGGGGTACTGTGACATGGGGAAAATTTGCCATTATGTCTTTTTATGAAGTGTAGCAAAAGAGTAGTTTTCTAAGAGAGAATACTGCTCTGAGAGACCCACTTTATGATGCAAACTGGCAAGTACTGGTCTAGATGAGCTATTTGCCTTTGATTTATAATTTTTTAATGTAGAACAGCTTAGTTGCTATAGAGAAAGTCATATTGGTATAAACCAAGGAACACGACCTCAGAAAAATTGAAAACAAAGCATTAACAGCAGAGAAAATAGAGCAGAGCCTTCAAAATATCTCAAATTTTCCTGAATTTTCTGTGAGATTCAGGAGCATATTAGAAACATTTAGAACAGCATTCACGTATTAGTATCTTCTCCCTTATGGGCTGGTTCTTGGAAACCGGAAAAAATTTCCAGCTTTGCCACAGTATCTCAGGCTGCAGTGAGACCCCTCTGCTCCTTTTGTCTTGTCTCCTGGCTGAGTTTCCATGCATGAAATGAGTTGCCAATGATGGCTTTTCGCAGAATCACTAGGTTGGAAGAGACCTTTAAGATGGCACTGAGTGCCACATGCAATCTTTTTTCAAACACATCCAGTGATGGTGACTCCACCACCTCCCTGGGAAGACCATTCCAGTGCTTGGCAGACGATTCCAGTACTTTTGACCACTTCCTTCAGCTGTGTGCCAGCAGCACAGACCTGGCAGGCAGTGAAAACTGACTCTGTTCTCATAGGAATGAGATGAGGGAAGCATTTCTGAAGGACAAGGTTGAGTCCATGCAGTGCTCAGTCTGTGTAGCAAAGCTCATGGCTGGGAACAGTCAGTCAATAACCATTGCTGACTATGGCATCACAAACCCTGAACTGTCCTGAGGCAGGAATAACAGGCACAAAGACAATGCCAAGCCTCTCAAGTTCCTATTAACTTGTCTGTTGCCCATAAAGCATGCTCTCTCCTGAGCATTCACTCATTTACATAAGCATTAAGTGTATCTGCAGAAGTATATCTATCTTAACATTCTTTGGCTCTGTTCTCAGGGCAATGCTTTGATAAAAAAGGGGAGTGAAAGGGCCTTGTTTTAGCTGGAGACCAAAAGCTGCTTGAAAGGAATGGAAAGAGAGGGTGGTTCCATGTTGAAGGTAATTAAAGATGAAGTACTTAAGTAAAGTGAATGCTTCACTGAGGAGAGTTAATGCTGAATTTCACTGGTCTGGGAAAAGAAGCCGAAATGTTGCTCAGATTTGTATTAATAATTTTCTTATATGCTACTGAATGACCCAACTCACTTTGTTGTGGGAGCAGAATATGATCCAACCAATGCCCAAAAGACTTTAGGAAAGCTGATTCTGTGCTGTGACAAGACAACGTGTGAATGTTTTAATATTGCCTCCTGGTAGATTCAGGAGTTAAAAGAAATGGAGGCCTTGCAGGGCAAACAATGCCCAGGAGATGAAGTCAGTGCTCCAGTGACTTGTAGTCTTAACAGATGTAAGGGAGAAACAAGGGAGGTGAGAAGCAAGAGCTGCATGATCTGATGTGGGAATGCGCCAGTCCAGCGAGCATTAATGGCTCACAAGCAACTTTATCCCCTCCTCACAGTCAGTCCAAACTGAAAGAAAGATGATGGGAATTTAATAAAATACAGATGCCATTCTAGCAGAGTATCTAGCAGCAGAGTGACTGCAGGCAACTCCCTATGGGCTGGCTGTGTGGCAATTGCCAAAGTGATGTATATAAGTTCAGCTCCAAGAGCCCTTGTATCCCTGTCAGCATATTGATTTGCCTCAGCTGCAGGACCCAGGCACATCCTGGCATGGAGCCCCTCTGCCCAGCGCTGGGCACCATTGGAGCAGAGGTGCTTGGGGAGATCTGGCCTGGCTTCACCCATGTAGCCAGTAATGCAGCTCAGCCTTTGCCTGGACCTTGAGCCTTGGTTGTTTCTAAGTATCACATGGCATTAAAGCTGTGCTGAAACCCAGGTTTGCTCACGTTTGTTGCCAGATTTCCAATGACTCTAAGGCCAGGATTTCAGCCTGGCAAGCTATTAAGCAATGCTATCCTCACAGCTGTAACTCAATTACCCAAGGTATGCAAAACCCTTTGTGATTTTCCCCTTCTTATTTCTAGTTCATTTGCTAAATAGCTACACATACCAGATGCCCTTTTTCTGTTTCTCAGGTGCTTTCTCCTCTTGCCAAGACGTCTCCCTCCCTGGCAGGCAACATGAGGGAGAATGGCACCGCTCTCCTTCCCCAGATGGTCACTGCTGTCTCTTCCTCAGCCACCAACTGCTGAATGTGAAAGGATTCATGACACGAGTGTTCACATAGTGAGAGGCTGAGAAATTCCCTGGCTTGTAGTACTGTCCTCAGCCCGACCTTCCTCTTCATCTATATTTTCATTTGCCACTCAGGGTGGAGGAGAGCGGTCATGAGTCATCCTAGGGGCTGGTGACTCATATTTTCAGTCAGAGCAGTCAGTGTGCTGAGGGTTTCTCAAGGCTCTGCCCAATCTTTCATGCCCAGAAGCTCAGTGGAGGGTTTGTGCATGGATATCCCTCCCTATGATTTCTAGCCCTCAGTTGGTTTTTCTCTCTGTTTCATTGTTTCCTCCCTTGCCAGTAGCTTTTTTTTACCCCCACAATCCACTTTGAGCTTTTCAGTTCCAGACTGAATCTACCTGCTCCATATATGCTAATGTTTCCCTCTAACATCCTGTATGCTTTTGCTGCTTGTAAGAGCCCACTTGTATTTGCTGTCTGTCTGAGATGCTGCTATGTCCTGGTTTGGACAGCCTGTGGCAGTGTGCTTGAGTTTGTGCTAAAAAACACCACATTCTTTTCAAAGCTAAGTTGCTAAGCAGTACATGTTGAAGTGTGCCATCCCCTGCAGCTGGTATCAGCAGAGAATCCTAGAATGGTTTGGGTTGAAAGAGACCTTAGATCATCCAGCTCCAAGGGTCCTGCCATGGGCCGGGACACCTTCCACTAAAACAGGTTGCTCAGGGTGCCATCCAGCCTGTCCTTGAACACCACCAAGGACAGGATGTCCACAACTTCTCTGGGCAACCAGTGCCTCACTACTCTCATAATGAAGAATGTCTTCCTTATAGCTAATCCACAAGCTCTTGTAACAAGCCCCTTTCCCCTTTTTTAGATACTGAAAGGCTTTTCTAACCTCTGCATGGAGCCCTCTCTTCTCCATGCTGAAGAACCTCAACTCTCTCAGCCTATTGCCATAGGAGACGTGCTTCATTCCTCTCTGACCATCTTCCTGGCCCTCATCTGGTCCTGCTTCAGCAGGTCCTTATCTTTCTTATGTTGGGGACCCCAGAATTGGATGCAGAACTCCAAGTAGGGTTTCACCAGATCAGAGAAGACAAAGGGCATTTCTAGTTTGACCCAGAGTAGGGCAAAATCATTTCTCCTGACCTGTTTCCATGCTACTTTTGATGCAGCCCAAGATGTGTCTGGCTTTTTGGGCTGTGTGCTCTCAGTGTTCGGTGATGTTGAGCTTCTTGTCCAGCAACACCTGTCAAATCCTTCTCCTCAGGACTGCTCTCAGTCTGTTCTCCAGTCTGTTTGTACTTGGGATTGTCCTGGTCCAGGTGCAAGACCTTGTGCTTGGCCCTGTTGAACTTCAGAGGGTCTGTGCAGGCCCAGCCCTCAGGCCTGTCCAGGTCCCTCTGGATGGCATCCCTTCCTTCCAGCATGTTGACTGCACCTCACAGCTTGGTGTTGTGGGCAAACTCACTGAGGGTGAGCCCAGTCCCACTCTCCATGTAGCCAACAAAAGTGTTAAACTGCCCCTGTCCCAGCCC
The DNA here is from genome assembly GCF_022539315.1 of Serinus canaria. Classification (NCBI taxonomy): domain Eukaryota; kingdom Metazoa; phylum Chordata; class Aves; order Passeriformes; family Fringillidae; genus Serinus; species Serinus canaria. Next base: position 20,690,503 of record NC_066313.1, read on the forward strand.
CTGAGGAATGGCACTCACTGCTGGTCTCCACTGGGACATTGAGCCAGTGCCTGAGGGTGACCATCCTGCCAAATCCTCACATCCACACCACCTCCTCTGTGGTGTGGTCTGGGCCTCTCCACTTCAGAGACAAGGATGTTGTGTGGGACAGTGTCAAGTGCTTTGCTTGTACAAGGCCAGCTAGATTACATCAGTTACTCTTCCTTCATCCACCAACGCCCTTACCCATCATGGAAGGCCACAAGTTTTTCCAGGAAAAATTTGCCCTTAGTGAAGCAACAATGGCTGTCACCAATCTGTTCCTTATTTTATACTTATTTTACTTTAGTATAGTTTCTGGGAAGATCTGCTCCATGATCTTAACCATGGGTTAAATTGGCGACTTTCCAGCTGTGCATCTGTGGTTCTTAAAATACCCATCTGATCCCAAGTTAAGGTTTGCATATGACCCATGGTGAGTGGCTGAAACAGCTGCTAGGCCCAAGCATTACTTGTCACTTCTTGTCTGAGGTTCACCTTCACATCAGACTACAACACCCAGAAGAAGCACAAATGGGTTCTCAGGGAGCAATGGCAAGTTAGGAGGTTAGCTACACAGCAATGGCGTAGTTCATGAGAAGCTGCGGGGAGAATTCTGCTTCATGTGTAAGCCAGTGGTGATACTAGAAGGGGATCTGAATGAGAAGGGCATATGAAAGGTGCAATATGCTGGGAAAACTGGAAAAGAGGACAGCATTAAAGTGTAACAAATAAGTAATCAAAGTAACCCTTCCCAGCTTCTTTGAACTGACAAATATTGTTATGTTCAAAGATGAGCACACAAAAAAAAAGAACTTATTTTTATCATACAGTGCATGACTGATGTGTTGGCAGTATTTTGTTGTCACTCTGCGTGGCTTTTAATTGAGGTTACCTAGAAACCGCAAGGGACAAAAGTGTTTCACCATGACTGAGTCCTAATTATGGGAGAGTTCATAGAAAACCTAAACTGTATCATGGGAAAAAATGGAAAGCCAAATTAAGCTGTTGTCAGTCTTTTCAGCTTCTCTTTGATTGACAGACATTTTAAGTAAAGAAAAAAATAGATAAGAATTATCTATTTTGTATCTATTTTAGTTCTGGTTTGATCTATTATGTTTCTCTGTTTTCTTTTACCAGCTTGAAAGGGAGAGGGAAATGAAAATTAACTTTGTTTAGAGGTCTGAGTCAAGAGTACTAAGCAGAAGTTAAATTTTGAATCTTACAACAAACTTCCTTTACAATATTAATTTTTTAAGAAAGTCAAAGTTTTTTTGTGTTTTTTGGGGAAGCAAACCAAACCAATATGAATTGAAAATACAAACCACACTGTACTTGACAGAATGGACAATTGGCTCATGGTCTCTGGACACATCTTTTCTTAAATAGATTTAAAGGTGCATGCTATGTAAAGAAATCATAAAAACAATACCATTTACCAAATTGCAGTAAATCTCATATTTTATGTGGAAGGTTGAAAAACTTGTATTGTAATTGAACAACCTAATTCATAGATAATAAATAAATGAGCTGCTAAAAGGCTATCAAGAATGTGAAACTGCTTTGTCCCCTTTTTTCTAATTATAAAATCTCAATGATACCAGCCTAGGAAGCGCATTTACATAGAAATTCTCAGATCAAAGTGCTCCCAGAACAAAAGATTTGCTGGAATAAAGTAGCTTCCAAAAAACTCCGGATAATTGCAGTCTTGGTGGAGCCAAGCCCCCTGGAAGCTGCCAGCCGTGTTCTGTGGCTTTTGGCACCTCTGCAGCATATATAAATAGCTGGAGCCCTTTCTCCAGCCAGGAACAAGTGAGATGAGAAAAGGCTCTGTTTCTAAATTTGAAAAGAAAGCTGTAAACAACAGGCATGCTGGTTTTAGGTGTGCCAGGGGACTTTGGGAGTCTGTCCTTTGGTCCTCTCTGCAGGCAAGGTCAACTCCCCCTCCATTTTGTTTTGTAAACACAGACAGAGCATGACCACAGTCTGGGACTGCTCTTTCTGAGAACCAGATCCCAAACTGAGAAGATGAAACTTATCCTGGTGTGATCACAAGCCCCACACTAAAACCTTTGCTTTAATAAGGCTTTGCTGACCAATTGTCCAGAGTGGCTACCTTAACAATATTGCTGTGCAGTTCGTCTGCTCAATCTAGCCTTTGAAGGTGTCAGTCAGGGTTATTTATAGGGAAAATGCAAGAAATAAATAAAGATCTTGGGCCACAGAAAATAGTACCACATTAAGTAAATGACAATTCATTACAGTATGAGCAGTGGAAAAGTTCATATCCTTCCTCTGTACAGGACCACCCTGTATTTGGCATCTGACCACATGAATTTGTAACAGGCCTTAGATGTCTTTGCTGTTCCCTAGTCCTATTGAAATGCCAGCCATATTTCAAACATCCATGAACTCTGCACACTCTACACAGAGAGCTGGATAGTCTGTTGATGGTACAGTTTTAACCACTTCTGATCCAGTCAGGACAGAGCAACATGGTCTGCTGAAAAGCAAAGATGTATGTTAACCTGTGTTTTCACAGATTTCCACTATCTAAAGACTCAGGGTCTCATTTCAAATGTTTTAGTTTATCCTTAACTGAAAATTTTGCTATGTTATTTTTGCAGAAGTGTTTGCATAATTTCATAGAATCTTAGAACCATTTAGGTTGGAAAAGACCCAAAACTCCATATCTGCACATTCTTTTACCAGAAGAGAAATATAATCTAACAAGACAATTGAGGGTTTTTCCAGCTACAGTTCTAGGTCAGTGGCATTTTAGTACCTTTAGAAAAAAAGGGTTGTATGCTGCACTAGGAGCACAACTGAAGGCAGCAGCTGCCTAGGTTGTATTGGGTGTTAGTGAAAGCTGTAGCTGAGCAGGCAGCTGCGCGTGGCACATTTCACACCTCACCAGCTCAAAACCACTAGAATAACTTTTTATTTATTTCTTCCTGCAGACAAGGTGGTGAACTCCAGAAAAAAATACAATTCCTAATTCCCCAGATTGCTCAAGGTGCTTCAGTTCATTAACCTTTTGGCTGCTTCTTCTATGCTCTTCTGGTTCACTGAAGTGACCCTTCAAAGTTTGCAGCACAGGGGGCTCCGGCTACAAGCACTTTTTTTTAGCTTGTTTTGCTAGTGTGTTTCAGATACTCTTCTTCAGAGTCATTGTTTCACTGCCATCTTTGTAAAGCTAAATAGCTTTTTTTACACCCTATTTTTACACCCTATTCTTTCTTTTTGGGTCTAGACTTGACGTAGGAGAGGAAGGTTAGTTCTATGTGCGATGAAAATATTTGCCATGGCACTTTCTGTTGTGCTGCTTGACACGGTACTCCTTCTTCTATTTGGCTAGTTTCTTTTACCCAACTCTTTTTTCCAGAATCCACAGCCCATTTCTCACAAATGGTCCATGGAGTATTCAAACATTTGTGCAAAGTATGTTTTCCTCAGAGATCTTGTTGTGGTTTAACCACTGCTGGCAACGAAGCGCCACACAACCTCTCACTCATTCCCCCTCCAGTGGGATGAAGGAGAGAATCTGAAGAGCAAAAGTGAGAAAATTTGTGGTTGAGATAAAGATAATTTAATAAGTAAAGTAAAAGCAATGTGTGCAAGTAAATAAAAACATGGAATTCATTTGTTCCTTCATTCATCACTTCCTATGGGCAGACAGGTGTTCATCCATCTCTGGGAAAGCAGAGCTCCATCATGTGTAATATGTGTCTCCCCTTCCTTCTTCTTCTACTACCTTTATATGCTGGGCATGATGCCACATTGGTCTGGAATATCCCTGTGACCACTTGGGTTCAGCTGTCCTAGCTGTGTCCCTTTTCAACTTGTACATTCCCAGCCCACTCACTGGTGGTGTGAGAGGTAGAAAAGGCCTTGGCTCTGTGCAAGCACTGCTCAAACCATCCCTGTGATATCAACACTGTTTCCAGCACAAATTCAAAACACAGCCCTATACTAGCTACTATGAAGAAAATTAACTCTGTCTCAGCCAAAACCAGCATAGATATCCTTTCTGTTACAGGTTTTGCTTTTTCTCATGTTTTCCACAACATTCTTGGGATGTCATGATGACCCTGATTGCACCTGCCACCAGAATAAACTCAGGTTTGTTAGTAGCATGTAATAATGTAGAGCAGAGTCTGGACACTACAAAAGAGATCAATTTCTCTGTCTCAAAAAGGAGCACTGTTCTTCCTGTTTTGTGGGCAGAGAATAGAGCCTTAAAGAGTCTCACAGGAATACCATATAGAAACCTGTTTTGTTTTCTGAAATCTTTTTCTTTATCCTAGTCAGAGGATAATCCTGCCTTGCTGGCATTCCTCTGGTGTTGTGAATCACAATGTGCTTAATTACCAAGTAATGCTGTTCTTCCATGCAAGAATATTTTGTTCCCAAATCTTCATCCCCTCTTCAAGACACAAGAAATATCTATGTGGATGAAAGAGCTCTTACTTTAGAACAGCTGTTCAAATGCACATAAACACCCTGCTGAAATGGCTGTTTTGCCTATGATTTACATTTGTAAGAGGCCTTAATAACTGCTTCTAGTATGAAATTTCAGCTCAAGCTTAGAGCTAACACTGGTACAAGCTGCAGTAGTGCCAGAATGGTGTTCTTCTCTCATGCTGCTCTGCTTGCTTACCTGCTGAGAGTGGAAATGACTGAGGAAAAGCTGCTTCAGGGACATTCAACGGAGGAAACTTTTCATCTGATGCCTAATGGTATTAATCCATTTTGTCTCCAAGGTTCTGCCTTTAAGAGCTTTCTAATGTCCTCTGTGGTGGGCCTGAGAATGGCTGCAATTGGATTTCTAGTGAAGAGTTTCTGCAGAGCTGATACTCTGGCTTTGAGGTTATTTTTATTATCATAACAAGGAAAGTATGAAGGCGGTGGGGACACAAAACTTTTCCCTGAGTGTGTAGCTAGACTAAAAGCTCATTCTGAAGTGGTGGAAACATATTTGATGAGTGGAAAAACAGAGGTCTGCCATCTCTGAGATGCTGTGGCCTTTCTCAAAGGAAGCTACTTTATTTTTCTTCCCACATGATGAGTTCCTAAGTGACTGGCATGAAAATGCAGAGACACAAAAATGAGATATTGCTGCATTTCCAATATCCAGTATAACTGTAGGGAAACTGTATGTGGTGATGGTAGAAGCAGATATTTGCACACCCATGTTAATGGCTGATGCAGATTGGCAGGTAGAAATTTGCCCAGTGTACTGTCTTTCATGGAGGCACACCACTAAGAAGTAGATGATGGTAGTGTTACTGTAGCAGCAAGCTCTACAGTTGTCAACCTGTGTCATAGGTACAGGGTGAAAATTTAAAAATTTCTCAGTTCTGCAGGTAATTTGTTGATTTTTTCTTCTTTTCCAAATTTGAAGGTTTGTGATTAGAGAACAAATACTTCAGACTGAAGACTGACCTCAAACACCAGGAGATATGGTGGCAACTAAAATGTAGTGATTTAGCCCTGAACCTACTGAGTCAAGTCATCTCTCACTTTGCTGAAGCAGTGGATAATTGCCTTGCCTCGTCCCTGAGAGGGTTCTGTGAATATACCTCCTTGGTGGTGAGGAAGGCCAGCAGAGGGTCAGCCATGGAAATAAATAGGAAGTAATGTCAATATAGGTTGTTTGTATCTTTTCCTTATTAGCGTGCCCCTGTCACATGCCTCAGAACTGGTCATGGTGGGAGCTGATCATTTTCCCTCCAACACACCAGCTCACACTCAGCTCTCAGTCATGGACCAGTCCCCAGTGAAAATTATTGACAATACTGACTGTATTTGGTGCTGGTGTCAGGGTTTTGGTAGCAGGGACTGCAGGGTGGCCCCTGTGAGGAGAGGAGAGAGGTGCCCCTTGCAGGGCACAGCCAGTTCCAGACAGCTCCAAACAACCACTGCAGGTCACAGCTGAGCTCCACAGCCACAGGGAGAGGCTGTGGGAAAAAGGACTAAATGCTGCCCTACAAGAGGAGTGAGGGAAAGAAGTGTGATAAACACTCTGAACCCTGAGGTGAGGGCAGGAGGAGTGGGAGGAGGCATGCCAGCAGTCTGCAGATCTCAGCACTGCACCAAGGACAGGGGTTTTCCATCGGGAAGGTGATGATCCTAAGAAGTTGTGTTCAGAGATACAGTGCTGCAATCTAAAAGAGTAAAATGCCACTTGGCAGGATCTGGGGCTCATTTTTTCATCCCAAACTGCTGCTAGTATCTTGAATTGAAGACTATTTCAGTTTAGAAACTGGGATTTTGTGAGGCTGAAGAGTGATGTAAATGTAGGGGATGAGTGGGAAGCTGTAACTTATGTGCTTGTCAGGTCATGACATGGCTGTGTACAGACTGATACACTGGTAAGGTCATAATCCCAGCAGCTTGCTTACAGAACTTGCTTCTTAATTGACAGATGTCATGTTTCTAAACACAATTAGATCCCTAAGAATGCCCAGAGGTGCCTCATGGCATTTGCAAAAATGTCTACACATTCAACTTAAGGGCAATAAATGAAGTAATTTTCATTTCCTTATTTGCATTTTGGATCCTTAATATTTTTTTAAAATCTATTGCTGAGAGGTCAGATGTGTTGCAATTTATGTTTATTTCCTGGCTAATTTGTAACTGCAGTCACAAGTTTTACTAACATTTTTCCTTTATTTATACCTGTCACACAGTATATATTTTAGAATAACCTTGTGCATGCCACAGGGTTAGTCTAAAATTGACTATATCTGTTTTAAAGGAATTCATAAAGGTTGTTTTCTCCCTACCATCTATTTCTCACATAAAAGGCATAAACAATTACAGGGTATTGTAAAAGTTATATGTAAACTGTTAATTATTCTGAATCAGGAATGACTTACCTCATGGGGCCTACTGTGCTTTCCTTTCTAAAGAATTATCCCTCTCTTCCAAAGAGATTTAGTTTCCCAGTGATTGCCTAATCATGCTTCTTAGTAGAAATATTATGTTAGGCTAAGCAGAGAAATGAAATCTCACCTTTAACAGAGGTGACAAATCAAGCAAACCAAGTATGTTTCACACTGCTCAGATTGAAATGCATATCTATACAACCAAATTGTAAACCAAACAGTTGTTTTCTTTTCTCTTCTCCTTTCTATTTCCTTGGGTTTTTCCTCTTCTTTCTTCTTCTCATTTTTATTTTCTCTTCCTTCTTCTTGTCTTCTTCCTTTCTTTTTCTTTCTTTAGGTTGACTTAATCACAGGGGGAGAACTATATTTTTAGACCATGGTTCAGCCCCAAGGGCTTAACCATAAAACTTACACCTATTGCTAGGTCAGAGTGGTAGGTCTTAACCTCCCCTTAGATATGAAATGTAGCGAAAGGAATTGAAAAGAATATGAGTTATACTGATTCCAGAGGATAAACCATCACTTTTTTAAGGCAACGATCAGAATTTGAGGTATTTTTCTTTATGTAAGCATGATATGAAATGCACTCAGTTACTGAAGGGAAGGAAGAAATCTGGTAAAAATTTCTGCTGACAATCTAAAGTACTGGATCAAAGAAGTATAAGCCAGCATTGGTGCAACAATTGCACTGTTAGTGTGCACTTAATGAAGAGAAAAACATCTTAGGGTGCTGAAAAAATACTTGTTTTAGTTATTAATCTGCAGGCTAGTTTGGTTTGACCAAACCAAAGAAAGAAAGAAAATCCATCTCTCTGAGTTTTCTGGGCATGCTCCCAAATTTTCTGCATAATTTAAAACAAAATATGGTATTGCCATGCTTTTTAAAGGCTCTTCTTGTATTCCACTTGTTTTGTTCTGAGTTCATGATTTGAGGGTTTTTCATTCTCTTACCTCCAGCCAAGGTTTCCCATATTGCACGTCTAGACCATATTGAGAGATGTATATTTAAGTTTTAGCTCTGCTGTGAGGTTAAGTTGAAATGCTTGTTGCTCTCCCTCTCTGGCAATAGTGAGGTTATGCAAATATATAAATCCTATTTGATAGAAGGAATATGATTGTGAAGTGTCCCTTAAGTTTGTGGGTCAGGTTTGGATGTGTTCCCATTATTTGTATTGTCCCCCAGTACCAAATCAGCTCATATTTACCTGTGCAACATCCACCAAGCCTCCAGGGTGGATTACTTGTATTATAGCAACATCTGAGCCATACGAGCAGCCTAACAAGGAACAAAATAACTGCAAAGCACAGAATAGACATGTGGAGAGCTGGGTGGCCGCTGGGTGTTTCTGCAGCACTTGATCACTCACAGGCAGCTGTGTACAGCCGTACAAAAAGCAGCAAACAAGCTGTTGCCATCAGAAAATGCCAAGCTTACAAGTAGATTTGTTTTTCTTCTTGGATTCATTTGAGTGTTAGTTTGAACTATGGATTACCCAGTAGAATTAGCTCCCATCTGATCTCAGAAATTGTTTTGGAAAGAAACAAAGTAAAATTCCCAGGAACCCAAGCAGTCAATTCACTTTACTTGTAGGATACAGGGCGGTAGGTTCTACAGGTAACTCATTTGCAGCCTGCCTGCAGCGTGAAGACAAACCTCTGCAGCCTCTTTTTCTGCTGGAGCTGTGCCTGGTGTCATTTTGCCATCCTTCAGCCCCAGAGCTGGTTCCAACACTACAAGGCAGCCAGGGTAGCAGCAGCTCTGGGAGCTGCATTCCTGCTACAAAACCCTAGAGATTGCCTTTTCTAAGTTGCTAGAAGTACTAATAAGATCAGTAGCTCTTCACATGCCAACTGGCTTGAAAGGCTGTCCTGCTGGTAAATAACCCCAGTGCCAATCGAATTACTATTCAGTGGAGAAGAAGAGTGGGAATTTGTGGTTAAGTGTGAGTCAGACACCAGGACAAGCCTGGAATGAAGAAAATGAGCCCAAGAAGAGGATTTGTATTATGATTCATGCTGTTGAACAGTGCTGGATAATACTTGTTCTTTCTGTGAAGTCACTGCGTGTTATAGCTTGAAAGTGCAAATGCTCTCTGGCTAACTGGCAGAAAGATGCCAGTCAAGCCACATGCACTCCAGACAGGGCACAGCAGTGCCACATGTGTTACTGCTGCTTCAGCTTTTGGAGGAGACTCATGGAAAAGCTGGGGAAACACACAGAAATATGACTGAAGGCAGAGAAGGGTAGGCAGCTGGTGCTGAGCACTCTGTGTGAAGGTTGCAGGCTTCCCCTTCATGCCAAAGGCATGATCCTCGCTGCTCTGCCCAGCTTTTGCCCTGGAAGCTTCTGCTCTGGAGAACAGAGCTGACACAGTCCACTGCTTTTCTGGAGGAAGGCACCTATAAATATTTGGGGAGCAGCAGCCAGCCTGCAGATATGAGCTTGCTGAGAAGCATGGAAACCTATGACAAACAATCTGTGCTCCTGTTCTTGTTCCATAAAAACTTCCTGAATTTAGCTCTTGATGACAATCATTTAGAATGGATCATAAGGAGGGGTATGAAAGATCTGAGAAGCAAAGAAGGTGCAAAGTTACATAAAGTGGAGCTACTTTCTTTAAGCATTAATAGACTTCATTGTTTTACTCTACTTCCAATGCATATTGGTTACAACAGCAAGTTTTAACATTATTTTCTCAGTTGAAGATCAATCTGAATGACAAGTGTTAGCAAATCAACTGGCTGTAGAAACATAGAGTTTTCTTATATCCTTGCAGCAAATCTCCACTTCAACAGGTCTTTTCTTTCATGCTGCGTTGTGTAAGATTTTGTTTTTTTCCTGACCGCCCTTTGTGTAGCCTCACAGCACTATAAGAGGAATGTCTAGAAGCAGCAGTCCACAGTAGTGGCAGTGGTTGACTTGCACCTCACAGCACTTTGTCAGCACCTTGTTAGCAGCTGCTTTTGTGTGCATTCCCCTCTTAAACTCCAATATACAATTCTACCAAATTGATAGCTAGAGAAAAAAAAAATTACCATGCTTCTAGCTTTCCATGGGCTGAAGTTTTCATCGCTGATCCAGTGTCATATGCAAAGTATATGTTTCACTTCTGTCTTTTTTTTCTTTGGCTTTCCCCTATTTGAGGCAGGATGGGTACTAAAGTATGAAGTAAGAGACGTGCTGGCTTTCATTTCAGTTTCATTATGTGGAGGGTACAACTATGAAACAGAACTGGCTGCCTACACTTAGTGTATTAGCTATCGTGGTATAAATCAGGACACTGTTGAAAGGTCCTGGATATGAATGCTAGAGCAGGTGATTTTCAGGTGAAATGCCTGATACAACCTTTCCTTACCCACAGTTGCTGGGTAGTAAGGCTGGTTCTGTGATTGGCTTCTTCAGCAGGTTCTGCCTAAGTGGTGCAGGGGTGTGAGGGAGCCATTCTTATCTGGTGAGTGAACATGGAGCTACTTCAGTGTGCAGGCTGGCTCATGGGATGCATTCTGAGTCCCATGTGCATTGTCGTTTTGACAAACAGTATAAATATTTACAGATTGTTCTTCCTTCTAGCTCACCAAGTAGACTTCTTCATTAGAGAGAGAACTGAATATTATGTGCTTCCCATGCAGTCAGCAAGATATGAACTGGGATTTAGCCCTGTGATGGCAGTCCATCAGATTCAGAGGTTTACAGACCGCCATGACATGACCCCCATCTAAAAAGGGAGGGATCTCTGACTGTGTCACATCATACAGGACTGCAGACTGCACTGATTGGTACCAGAAGAAGGAATTTGCTGCTAAATGTGTGCTCAAGCTTGCAAAGCCAGCATTTGGGGAATGAAGGAAATATTATTCTGGTTTTAGAGACATTGTGTTTCGTCTTGTGTTTCGACATTGTGTTAATGAAAGGCAATAAATGTTGTATGAGAAAGTGTCATATTTAGTGAATTTCCTCTCGGGGATAGAAAAAATGGCCTCTGAGTTGATTCGAAATTTTGTATATTTATTCTCTTTATTTGTATTTTTATTGCCTAATAGGGAAGAGAGGTGTGTTACTACAGTTTCAGTACACAAATAATTGTCAGATGTGGCTCTGCAGTGCTCTGTATGGTCAGGGTTCTCCTTAAGCTGTGATGAGAACAAATAAGCAGGAAAGATTTTTCTTGGGCAAATAACCATCGGTTTTCTGAGCTTCCTGGGCAGCATCCTTACACTACCAACTTCTGCCCTCTGAGAAGAATTAGATTTAAACCATCAGCTGATTTATACAGCCAACAAACATCACACTAGATTGTACCAGCTTTTGATCACTGTGAACTGGGCCAGATTTAGAATGGACATATGGACCTGGAATGTTACAGCCATGGTGAATCCCACATTGCCACAGATACGTTAACTCCCTGTTCTCTCCTCATCTTTGCAAGTGCTTTCCTTCAGTTTAATTTTAGTTTGTGCAGTAATAGTAGCATTTACTAAGTTCTGTGCTATTTAATTTTCATGCATCTTTGTTTTGTTTCTTTGCCTCTGCTATAGATTTTTTTTTTGTCATGAAATGATCAAGGAGGTTGGCACTTTAACAGTAAAAGAGAAAACAGAAAGAACCAGAAGGAGTCCACAGGAACCAGCAAAATTATGCTCCAAAGGTAATTTTGCTGACAACAGTTTCCAGTTTCAGAAGATCAATTCTTAACTGAAAATCATTCCACCCTACCATTTTTACAAAGATTTATTAGGTCTAGGAAACAAACTGAGTGACTATTCCCTTGTGTATCTACACACACCCACACACTTTTCTAATTTATTTCTTCCTTTATTTAGCCTATAATAATGTCAGAAAAGTCCAAGTGAAGATTATGGCTTGGCAGAACTTTAAGTTATATTGAAAAGATTTGATGTTGTTATGATGCAAAAACTATTCTTTGCTCCTCTGTCAGAAAAGGCTGTATAGATCCTCTTTTACCCAATTACTCCCCTACTTTTCTTCCTTGATGAAAAAATGTGATTGATTGTCATAAGTTAATTACACTTAATTCCAGTGTGCTGAGAGAATGTAATAGGGTGCATGGGGCAAGTGACAAGGTTTGGTGGCTGACTAAGCCATTAGCTATTTTTAATGACCTGCTTGGCCTCTAGCAGTACTTGAGGTAGGAGTAATTGCTTTTCCTAACAGCTGAAGGCTAGGGACAACTTCCCCTGACAAGACCTCTTAGAACAAGGCATTTTAAAAATCTACATGGTTTTGAGAGGCCATATGATTGCAACACATCTTTTCCAGACAGTGACTTTCCCAGTATAATTAGGCTGAAGCATTATGGGAAGGTGTTTTTACAAATTGAAGTGCTGGGTTGGCTCCCAAAATGTGAAAATATCAAGATATGGGAGTTCAACATGTAAAAATAAGAATATATCAGAAAGCTACACCTCTCTCTTCATTATCGACATATGTAGCTAAAATAGCTTTCTTGGTCAGAGCAGAAAGGAAGAAGAAAGGATTTTCTCGATACTCACTTCCATGTGGCTGATGTAATACTGTCTTGGAGATCCCTACTGATGAAAAATTTGTACAAATACCTTCTCTGTTGGCTATGTTTTTTGTATCTGAAGTAAAAATGCTGCAAGGTTCAGGAAAGGAGGTAACAGATCCAAAGTACCTTACCATTTCTGCATTCTAAGAATCTTGTGTTTACTGTTCTCATTTCTTTTTATTTCAAAGGAAGATGTTTCTGGTTGCAGCATGTGGAGTGCGTGTTTTGCATGCCAGCACATATTCTTTAAAAGAGTGCCTTGACATTGGTGCAGTAGTTGGTTCCCCATCTTTAAAACCTAAATCTGCAATTAAGCTCTTACAGGTATAGTTTCACTTAAGAACAACACCGGAAACTTTAACCTTATAAGGTGTCAGCTTTATTTAATAAAGCTACTTTGAGCTGAAAGAAATAGGTAAGTTGTTCTGTAGGTGATTAGATTAAGAAAATTATATATCTAATCATGTATCTATCATTATTAGATACATGATAAGAAGAAAATTATTCTTTCTGTTGTCAGCTGCATGATCTGCTCTGGCTGTTAACTAAACCAGATAGCTGTACTGTTCTTGTCAACTGCTGATTGCACTGTCAGTCTGCTGATCTGTGAGCTCAGGTTCAGCTGAGAGGCAGTTTTGTCTTTCAGTACTAAGGAAAGCTCTTTTTCACCAGTAGGGTGGACTTATTTTTAACTAATAGCATTTTGCTTACTTGTTCAGGCCTGTGAAAATTAGGGAACCCTGATTTAGTACATCCAAAAGCCTCATGGGCTGGGAATGTGAGATAAAGTGAAGTAACTGTGTTTATAGGAGTTTATATATTACTTCCTATATACTTTTTATTCTTTCAACCTTTCAAGAAACAAGTGTCAATGTTAAATGTTACATTTTGAAGATAAATAATCCTTCAAACTGCATATGATGCTACCAAATTAGCTAAGCTGAAATATACATGTGTTGTTTCTAAATGAACTGAAGTCACCCTTTGCAGCCTCAAGAAGAATTGGTCATGGACTGGATTAAGCACCAGAAAATAAATGAAAGACAAGAATGTTGAAAATGTACTTCCTGTGCTAGAGAGCTCATAGCATTCATATATGAATGAATACAGAAGGTAGAGACTCTGGTGCAGCCATATAGCTCTGTTATCTTCATCAGAACAAGAGCTTGCAATTCCCCAGAGCTTTGTGTTGGTTCTAGATGGGCTTGGAACTTAAATTTAAGTACAGGGGTTGCAGCCAATTTTCAAATCCCCTATGTCCTGCCTTTCCCTAAATCCCAGACTTCCTGTAAACTAGAATAGAGTGCTGCTCTACTTTAGTTTGACTGTTTGGTATGTCATTTGTCTTTGAAAAGTGCAAGAGAGACCATCCATTGAAACAGCTGAAAGATATTATGACACACAGCTTCTCTAAGAGATCCCCCTAGATAACTCAATGCTTGCCCTTCCCTAACTGTCACTCCTTTTCTGGGAAATAATATACTAGACCAGTCAGATCCAGTATCTCATGAGAAACTGGAGCACATTGCAAATTGACGTGTAATGAGATTTCATATAAACTCACCTTCTGTAGGGACAGGGAATAAACTGTAATTGCAGGTCAGAGCTTTATCATTGATTAGGAGATATCAGGGTGTTTCATCCTAATAAGGGTCAGTAACAATGTACATTAGCTTTCACTTTGGTCTACATTTGTACTAATTTCTTTATATTTGATGAAAATTACCTAAAGAAAAAAAAAAAAGGAAGAAAAGCTTTCTTTTTCAGTGCCCAAAACCAAGTGGATGAGTTCTACTTGTGGAGATCTGCAAGTCTGCAGTGCACAGGATAACAGGGCATTGGTTTATGGAATGCATAATCTCTAAGCCAGCACTGCTCCTGGTTGTGTGAATTAGTAGACAGTTATGCTTTAACAACCTATAGCACAGCAGCAAATACACAGAGATCACTGGATGGGCTACTGGCATTACCATCAGCCTTGCTCAGGTGCTGTGCCCTTTCTGAGAATTGGACAATATGCTCTGATAGTGTGTCAGAGGACAACATGTGAGAATCACCCTCAGGAAGGTGCCATAAGAAGCCGGGATGGTGTTTGCTACCTGCTGCCTTCAGAGTCTTTTCTAAATGAATCCAGTATGCAAGGGGACAAAACATTCCTTATGGTAGAGAGAGGAGGATTTCTTTTGCAGTCATGGCACTAACTCAGTGTGATTATGGATAAATCCTTTCCCCTCACTTACATCCATTTTCAGGAGCCATGGAATCAGCTTTGAATAATATCTGCTTAATAACATTTGCTGTTACTGACTGCAAAATGCTTTATGGTCTGTAGGCAAATGGCACCAGATTTATTGAATACATTGTGCTGCATAAAATGCTGGGTATGTTTGAAAAGGGTAGTTGAAAAAGGGCTGATTGTGAGCCCTTTGAAGTCTGGGTAAAAAGTATTCACAGATTTCCATAGGCTCTGGATAAGATAGTGAGTGTGAAGAGAGGGGTGGGAGAGAAAATCTTATTCAAGGTCATCTACTTGTTTTTAAATAAGGAACCAAGCTGCTGTGATTGATTGCCCTTTTTCCATTTACTTGCAAAAATAAAGATGAAGGAAACATTACTGGTATCCCATTGATGTGCATCCAGTTTTGGAACAGAACATGGAAACGCTCAGCACTGTGGCTGTCTGAATGTCTCTGTCTGAGAATGATGATACACTGATGAACACAGTCATGTAGATGGAAAGAACATTCTATAATGCAGCCCTGCTCAGCAAATCCTCTCACAAATAGACCCTCCAGCTACTCAGAGTCATGTTGCCTGGTTTATTTCAAGGGTCAGTGCCTGGGTGAAGAATGTGACATCTTGGGTCATTTATGTAACTGCCTATTTGTGTAACAAGTGAGGAGGGAGTCCATGTACAGTGAAAACAAATCCCCCTGCCATTTTCCCCTGCATTGTCAAGCTGATGAAGAAAACATGTAAAGCTGAAGCCAGAGAATCAAGGTTTGGAGCCTACTCAGAGATTCAGAGAGGAGAGAAGGTGGTTGATTCCATGTCTTGTGGCATGATCCCAGTACCTGTGGTCTGTGTGTGAATCTTTATTTGGTTTCTGTTTAAGTTACAATGCCTGAGCTTCTTATATGTGAGTAATATATGAGAGACTGTGTTGTTTCCAAAGGAAGAGCTGTCTGCCTTCATTGTCATTACTACAGACTTTTCCTTAGCTACCAGCCTGTAAAGCACTGACTGCAGACTGGGGAAATGTGCCCTGGCTGCACTCACTCGCTGATGAGTATGTACATCAGCTGATAGTCAACAGCTTTTCTCCTTCAGTGAACCTGTGTAAAAATAGAGCTCATCCATCTAGTTCCAATCATCAAAAAATGAATATTTATAGTTGTTCAAGACCAACAATTTACTGAGTTTGTGCATACCATGAATTCTGGCAGGTGTCTTACATCTTTCACAGGTTTCACTCTATTTATGGATAGGATACTGTTGTATTTAGTACACTCAACCTAATATTTAAAAAAAATTATTTCTCCAAGTTTACTGAAGCTTTAATATAGTTTTCATTAAAAAGAATATTGAATAACTAGTTGCACTTTCTTGGAGGAAATACGTATGCATGGCAATAGACATTGTTTGAGTCCAGATGAGTGTGTTTTAGCAAAGTTTCATAAGCTGTTTCTTTTTTTTAATGTATGTTTTTTCTGACAAGCATGCAGTTAAAGGTGGTGGTGTGCATATTTTGTGTTACCTAATAAATATTTTATCAGCCTTATTAACCAGGTGTCATGGTTAGAGCCTGGTGCAATGCCAGTACCCCCATGAGAATATCTCTTTCCCTGGTATCTACTGTGAGATGTGATCAGAGACAGAGCAGAACAGGCTCCTACTTAAGATTAAAAGAAAAAAAACTTTATTAACCTAAAACTACAAGGAAAAACACACAGAACACAGGATGAAAACCTTCCAAATTTCCTCCTCCTCCCCCTACCAAATTTCAATTCTGTTACCACCCCCTAGATCACCCACTCTCAGTCCATCACCACCCTTTAGATAATCAATTCTCAATTCCTCGAGAAGAGAGGAGTCTCTCTTGCACTACAGACTTCCCCAGGAAACAGTCGAAATTTCTCGTGTTTCCGTGTCATGTGTGGCACCACCCGGAGAACATTTGCCATCGTGACTTCTTCCTTCCATGTCCAGTGCTCTCACCACTGCACATGGACCAGAGCTGCTTCTAGGATTTTTCCCTTTAAGGATGCTTTGTCCAGTTCCAAAAAGAGCACAGTCCCTCTCCTTTTGGGACACTTGTCCCCCCCAAATTTCACCCCCTGGAGCTGAGGGGTCTCTTGAACAGAGATCATCTTTCACACACTTTCACATCACCGCACTCTCCTGGCTCTGAGCCATTGCCTCACCCTAGCAGGCAATCTCCGTGCCACAGGAAGTCAAGGGTTCTGCCATGGCTATACAAGAAAAAAGTCCAGCCAAAGGCCACTCCACCATCTCCTCCCACCTAGGATTCTTCTCAGCTTCTCTCAATGTCTTTCACTTGCCCATTTTCTTGCTATCCTACTCTATCTTGTCAAGTTCAGGAAGAATCAGCATTTGCAAGGTTTCCATCATCCCAAGAAGGGTTAAAAGTCTCAGGCTCTTCCAGTTTGGTTCATGAACTCCCACACCTGGCTGCCCTGCCGGGCACCCCCCCCTTCTTCACGCCAGCCGTGCTATCACAGGCACAGGCTGCTTTCTCTCTCTCTCTCTCCCTCCTGGGGTGGGGGTGGGGGGGGGGAAATGGGGGATGGCTGCCCGAAGCCCTCGCAGTGCTCCTCCACCCTTCGTCCCAGGCCTGGCCTACCTCCATCCAGCCGCATGGATTCCCTCCCCCGCCCAGCTCAGACCTGGGCAGGGGAAGGTCTGTTCTCTTCCAGGACCAGAACCCAAAGAGAGTTTCCCCTGGGAGTTCACAGCTTTTAACCCTCTGTGTTCTCAGAAGCGTATCCATGCCCTCAGTGGACAAACCAGGTGCCAATATTAAAATCTGAACACCTATTGGCGTGACCACACCATCCCAAAAAAACCACATTTCCTCTCAAACTATGACATCAGGTTAGAGGGAAAGAATGGAAAATTAATAGTTTATGTTAAAATGATGTTGGAAGGCATATAACTTTTACAGCTAGTATACTTGCCGCATTTCTCAGTCGGCAACCAAATTGTTTTCTATCTGCACAGCACTTCACCACTATGCTGTGCCATTTCCCTCTGTGCACATAATATTTATCATTATTGTGTTTATTAAATCAGCATCCTTTGACAGATTTTCTTCTTTCTTGGGTTCTCCCTCTGTAATGAATGTCTCATTTACTGTCTACCTGGGTGTTACTTAACTATTAGAGGAGAATAGACAAAGTGAAAGAAGCAGTGGTGCTTTGATGCTGAAATCACAGTGAACAGGAGGTCTTGCTCTATGAGTGTCTGTGAGTGCATCATCCCAATGCCTCTCCAAGTCAAGCAGGAACTCATCTTATGCTCCATGCATGTGCCACAATCCTGGCAACTCCCTTAAATTATCAGCTTCGTATTCTGTCCTCGTGTGTACACAGATTTAAAGCCTGCTGGATTCCTTGAGAGTTGGTTTGTCAGGCTGGAATAGCCTTTATTATCCAGGAAAGAGTAAGGAGAAGAGCATGTCAGAAGCATGTAGATATGCAGGCGGAGTGTCTCCCAGCTAGCCACAAGCAGGGAGTACACACAAGGACCGAGGCAAAGAGAGAGATTATCAAAGTATTTTTGACATCTTTAGGAGATCCAGGGGTAGATGTTCTTTATGCAGCAATGAACTGAAAATATCCATAGAAGTAGAGAAATTCAGGAGACACACTCCACTGAGAATCACTGGCAAACAAAGAATTGTGAAGCTTTTGTCTTGTTTGGTCCTGTTTGAAACAGCCCATGTACAGGCCTGCAGCACTCAAGCAGTCAAAACATCTAAGCTGTTTGCAGAAGATATTCATATGTTTTACTGACAGGCAACTGAGATTCTGGTTTTTTTTGCTTCCTTTAGTCTGTGCCTAAGCCACCTTTACTGGAAACAGAGTGGTGAGGGAGTGGAAACAATTTAACAGGATTTACAAAGAAGGGAATGATGCTATACTGAACCTGACTCATGGTAAACCCACTAAGCCCTATGGAAAGCTTTAGTTATGGTTTTAGGACCTTAGATTTTGTATTGAAAGATATGCCAAGAATACCTCAAAATGAGGCAATTTCTGCCTGAGGATTTTCCATTGATAATTCCTATGCGAGGTCTGACAGTATCTGATATTCTTAGCCTACTGTATGAATTCTTTCTGGAGCACTACCCTTTGTCCTATGCTTTTCATTCGCTCACTTCTGGACACAGTCCAGTGTCCCTGATGTCCCTCCATTGATTTAAACTTGCACTGGATTAAGCCCAGCAGCTGCATTTTCATGGTTGTTTGTGGTTATGCTTTGGAGATTATAAGGGTACTGACTGTTATAATGTCTTTATACTTTAGCCTTATAAAAATGCAGTGCCTTTAACATGTTCTCATGCTTTTATTATTATCATTATTGAGTTACCCTGTCAACTTTTAAACCACTCTATGGTTTAAAAGTAGAAAAACCTCCTTAGAAAAACATAGCAGGAAAAAACTTTTCCTCCATAGAAAAGTATGATTTAATGAGAAATCATTAGCAATGGACCACTATGATTTGGCTTATGAGCTTTTAGCCTAATCCACTAGCCAGTGCCAACTCCAGCACATGGGTCCGAGGTCACAGTACTCCCCACTCAGAAGTTTCTCTAATCTCTGTGAGAAGCTGTGCCAACTAAAACAGTGACTATGCCCATATGTCACTAGCTATCTATGGAGGCAAGTATTGAGAACAGGGAGCTAAAAAGGGTTCGCATTTTCTTGGCTACCATGTCAAGCAGCTTTACATCAACATCTTCAAGTTACACCTAGCCTTGACTTTCAGCATCTGACTTGGGACTTTCCAGACTGATGTTCTTTAAATGAACAGTATCAAGAGTTTAGAGCCCAGAGTCTGGTCTCTTTTGTTTGGGCTACTATAGAAAATGTACGTACAATTGCACTGTGTGTTGAAAGAACTATGAAGTCCAAGTGCCCAGTTAAGTGCCTTGGCACATCCCTTCAAACTCCACCAAGCAGCTGTTTCAGTCAGACATACCTGATTTCTGTATGTGTATGAACTTTCCATGAAAATCCAGACTAATTTCTGCTGCTGGACACAAACTCACATGTTCAGTTGCTGCTGGCTCCAACCTTAAAACTCAACAAGGTTCTCAGGCATCTTCACCTACAGGACTTGGTTTTACAGGTGTTCCCAGGGCTAGTGGTCTGGTTCAGGCTGTGCACCAGACAGCAGTAGTTAGGATTAAGAACCAGTTTCCAGCCTTCCACAGCCTGATTTACTAAGAATTTGCCTTCCGCTTTTCCACTTCCAGTCTCCATTGCCCATTTTGCTGAAGCCCATCTCCTCCACATGCAAAACTTGATCTTTGTCAAAGCAAATTGCTTTTTACTGTTGAATTTTTTACTGTTGAATTGCTTTTTAATGTGAATTGTCAAGCTGTTTTCTCTATCTTTGGGGTCTTAGCGCTGTTGTTAATCTGCTCATGGGTGATGTGTCTGGCAGCTCTCTAGATCAGTGTCTATAAAGTATTTTAATCCAAGTTACACTTTGATCCTTCAAGAACATTTTCTGTCCTTGCAGTAGTGGATGGGCACAGTGGTAGCTGGGGAAGGTGTCCTTTGTACTGTGTTGCTTGCAGTACTTTAGCAGATGGTATTCCGTGGATGCAAAGTGCAGCCCTAGTAACTTAGGGACAGCAAAGAAGCTCCACCCCTCTGTCCTGAAAGATTGTAGCCATTCTAGAAAACTGGTAACTGGAATGACTGAAAAAGATGGTGCTTGCCTGTTGTATTGCACTAAATAGTTTATTTAGTTGTTGGTTTTGCACTGATCACATGGTCTTTCCCCCAAAAGCCCCTGTGGTAATGGTTTGTCCCAGGTTTACTCATGCCCTCGCCCCTTCCTCACTTGTATCCCATTGGCCGTGGCCCCCTTCCTCTACCCCCCATTCCCCTGGGTTTAAAAGTCTACTGCCATCAGGCATTCAAGTCTCTTTTTCCCCTGGGATACCACTCTATTCCCCATCGCAGACCCCCTAGAGTAATTCCACAATAAAGCTGTAGGATTTTCTAGCCCAGAGGAGAGAGTACCTCATGTCTTTTACTTTTGTCCTTGTAAAGGCTGCTAGGGGTTGAGGGTCCAGAGCTAGCTGGATCGGACCTGAATGGCCCCAGGAGAGACTCAGCCATTTACACTTGCCTAGACCACCAATGCAGCTTATCTCTTCAGCATGCGTTCAGAAGACTGTAGATAGCCAAGTCCTTTTTCCACTTGGCTCACTAACACCATCTGCATTGTGGTATCTGACCTGGCAACAAAATTCATGGTGGGTGGGCTGGCCACATGAGTTGTAACGTACTTTGACTTCCAGAAGACAAATCCATCTTTGATAGGCAAGAATTGGTCACCTGAACAGGGAACTTGGGTTGTTCGGTGCATTGTGGTGGCTCTGCTAATTGGGAAAATGCCATGCTGCTGGGGTGGCTCTGGAGGGAGCCATGCAGAGCCCTGAGGAGCCAGGCAGGATGCCCTTGGTATCAGCACTCTGGGCAAGCACAAAATGCCAGATTGTGGAGCCAGCACACTCACACTGAGGTTCATCTGATCTGTCATATTTATAGAGGTCTCCCAGTCTTCTCCTTGTCATAATATCTTAGAACCTCACTGTTGTCATTACATTTATTTGTGCATGATGCCAGTGATGATTTCTATCCCTGACTAATGGAAAGAGAGATGAGATTCAGAGAGACACAGGGCATGTTTCACATGTCCAAATTACACGTGAAACAAACCACAGTCATAGCGTAGACTGAGCTATCCCGAAATCAGGCAAGCTGTGTTAGCTGAAGTATGTGCTTGGATTAATTAGCAGCCTGGTCACAATGAAAGTATTGCTTTGAAAATGTGTGTTAGTATCTCTGTGTGTGGCTTTTAAGAATATCATCCTGCTTAAAGTTCCTAGAATTGACCTTCAGTCCTATTCTGCAATGTGTCATGAGAGCATAAGTGACCCTTCTCTCCTCACATGAAAGTTGGATGGACAATCAGGAACTGCTCAAGTTCCTGGGTAGCATTTTAACCACTGGGCATTCTTTCCATAAAGACTATTCATGTGACTTATAAAAGGGTTTTTCGTGGGGCTAATTACATCTCACTCCTGCTGTGGATGCTTATTCCCCCAGATTCCCTTATTTTGTGAAGGTTTCTTTCTTACACCCACTCTTTCCCCTCTTTCTTTTTGCTGCAAAGCATTCTCTGGCATGACTCAGACTTTTTTTTTGTCTTGTACAGCATCCAAGATGCAAATTGCAGCTTAAACAGCTTGTTGGAACATGATGCTCTAAACAGAATAATGGATTTCTTCCGTCAGAAGAAGGAGTAAGCAAGAATCAGTTAAAGGCCTCTGCTTAGGTGAAGGCCTTTCTGCACTGTACTTTCAGCCCAACAGCTCCCTAAGGAAAAGGTGATTGTAATTATTTTCTGGAATTATTTTCAGGTTTTTTATCCTGTGCCCACACATGCACTCTTTAGTTTTTAAGATTTCAGACAATTAACTGCTTCTCTAGCAAAGCTTCGTGATGAATATTCCCTCTTGATTTGTAGTGTTCCTAAATCATCAGTATGCTCATACATAATTTAAAGTAAACAGCAGCTCTCTTCCTACTGCCAGGTTGGCTGCACAAGGGTTTAGAGTACATACCTCATCTGTCCTTGACCCTGTGAGGGCTTACTCTACTTTGGACTGGCTCTGGCTTTCAAACATATGGCTGAATGGGGGACCATGGCCATTGCACTGAGCTGATGCTTATAATGAGGCAGGTGTCACCTCCTTATCCTCTCCCATCTTCTATCAATCTCAATTTCTGACAGTTCTTTTCACTGTCTATGGAGAAATCAAAAAAGTACAGTATCACATGAGGGGTGAGGAGTGAAGAACACTGGAGGTTATTCTGCATTGTACCATGCATGGGGCTCTGTAGAGCAACATCTATCAATACGCAAGTAAATGCTGAGCAAGCATGCTGGGATACAGAAATGTACCTGATCATGGCAGAATGGGCTAATTCCTTCTCCTCTAGAATAGTGTCAAACAGCATTAAGCTTTCTATCAGGAAGATCTAGGTCTCAGCAGAAAGGGAGACCCAATGGTAGAAAATAGTCTGTTTTCTGATGACAGCTTTTTCTGAAGCATTAGGTGGTTTTTGTAATTTTTAATTAAGTTAGCAGGAGAATTATGATCAAATCCTTGGGGTTATGCTCTGGCCAACTGGAATTAGACTATTCTTACAAGTTCATTTGGAGATGCTCCAGTGCGTCAGCACCATACTGCAGGCTGCTCTCTGTTATGCCTAAGACCCTTGTTGACAAAAGGAGACAACGGAAAATTCCAACATGGGAATTCAGATATGTCTTGCATATCTCATCCTTTTTACCCAGGTTGTTTGGCTCTGTGGACACATTTATATTTTGATATTTACTTCTGCTCATCCCACACTGCTTAATTACCCTCTTTGTTTTTTTGGTATGGTCTTCCAAGAAACAAACTGAAGACTGAATCAAATTTTTAATACAACAAGCAGGAGAATAATACATATCAGTCTGTTGTTCTTTCTTTCTTTTTCCTTGATCAAAAGGCTTAATTCATTAATACATTCATGCTGTAAACTTTCAGCTCACAAATATGTAACAGCAGCTCATTATCTTTTCAGGTATTCATACAAAACATTGTGGAAATATGTTATTAACTTTATTGAATATGTAGATAGAATTTGGGTGTTGTGGTACAAGTGAATATATCTGACTTTGCATAGTTGTTTAAATCTAACACAACATACGGGCACAACAAATGGAGAACAAGTGCACACATATACTGTTTAAGTAGGCTGATATCTTTCTATGAAAAGGTCACCTACATGGTGGGTGAATGGAAGGTGTTAGGTGTATTTTTCTGGATTTTACAAGGCTTTTGGCTCTGCCCTCCACAACATCCTTTTGAGCAAGTTGCCCATCTGTGGGATGAATGGATTCATGGTGTGCTGGGTGGTGAACTGGGTGAAAAGAAGAGCTCAGGGGGTTGTAGAGAATGGGGTTACATCTGGCTGGAGACCAGGCACCAGCAGTGTACCTTAGGGCTCAGTCCTAGGGTCAGTGCTGTTCAATATATTTATCAATGGTCTGGATGCCGGAGTTAAATGTACAATTAGCAAGTTTGCCAACAATACCAAACTGGGGGGTGCTGTTCACTCTCTTCAGGGACAAGGGACTTGCAGAGGGATTTACATAGACTGGAGCACTGGACTGTGATCAATTGGATGAAATGTAATAAGTTGAAATACTGGATTCTGCATGCTAGATGGAAAAAAAAAATAGGAGATTTCACTGTTGATGCTAATGCTTTTCCATTAACGATGTTTAGTCTTTTTAGTTGTTACTGTGGTGTGAGGCGAAAGTGAGTGAAATGACAACTTGGGTGGCTTGACAGGAGCTTGGTCACACTCATTCCATTGGGTTTGGGCAGAGCACAGAGGCTGGACAGAACGGTGGCAGTGACATACCTAGACCCTGAGCAAGCAGTGCAGCAGCATGCTCTGTTCGCACAAAGGGGGAGATGCTCCCCTATTGTTGAGGAACTCTGTCAATTTGTATCAGACAGCACACCAGGGGGCTTGGTTGGGTTTCACAGAGAAAAGTAATGACCTGAACCCATGGTATGCATTTCTTGCTGGTGATCCTGAGACTGTGCTGTGTGTGTATGAAGTGGCAAAGCACCAAAGCACTCTCAGTCACCATTTAAAATTAATGTCGTGGAGATCTACATATTTACTGTGCCTGCCAAACAGCACTTAATTGCTCAGAGCCCTTTTCCTCTTGTCTGCTTTGTTAAATAATGCAGAAAGTAACTGCAAATGATGGCTCAGGTTACTGGGCTGTGAGTGCAATGTTTACTGTGCTGCAGTGTTAAGTGCACAGTCTGTGATGTGTGTGCTGTAGTTCTCATCTGCAGCAAAGGCAAATGTCAGAGGCACCTGGAAAGCAGGTAATGTTGAACCAGCCAAAGAGCAAACTGCAGGTTTTGATGCTATAAAGGTTCAGGTTTAACATTTCTAAGCAGTACGGAAGGATGTTTACGTCACTCTTGTCTCATCCAATTCTCTTTCAGAATTGTAATTAAAAATGTTGGAGTAGGTGACTTTTCCCAAACCAGTGTGGCACATTCAGCAAAAAAAATCCTTGGGGAAAAAATTCTATTTGATGATGCTCAGTTCAGTGTAACAACTGCAAGTCTGTTACAATTCATTGACTACTTCATTGCTGATTTTGCATTACTTTTATGGTCATAAGTCAGTTTCCAGAAGAGAAGTGGCAGCAGATAGAGTTACTTATGCCCTTCATTGCTTGCCTCAGCAATACAGCTGTTGTTGAATAAGCCACAGACATTCAACAGTTCTTTTAGACCCCAGGGAGGTTCCCTAGGACCCAGGGGAAGGCAGAAATATGAAACAGAAAAGCACTTTGTTATATAGATAAGGGTTTCTTCAAGACCACCTCAAATTCTCCATCAGTGTCAAATTCACTCTGAAAAAGTAAAACAAAGATAAATAAAGGAGGAATTATCATTACATCTTACTTTTCATGTAAGATCATGTCTGAATTTATTTATTTATTCTAGCAAGATGTTCTTTTGGTGATGAATATATCTGTTTCCAAGTCAAAGCTTGTTCCCTTTAACAGGGGTCTGAACCCAAGCCAGAGTCTTAAGTAACTTCATCCTCTAAAATAATTTGAGAAATATGTTTATATTAACTGAAGCAAAACCTTATATACAGCCTCACACAACCATGGAAAAATAGAATTTCCATTCAGAGGCCACAGGTCATGCCAAAGGCCCATTTTCATTAGTTTGTTAAGAATTTATTTGCTTTTGTTCTTTTATTGCCACTTTCTTAATCTGTGATCACATCTCCTCCTTCCACTTACGCTTCATTGTTAGCTTATTTCTTCATTTCTCTGTTTTCTTTGGTCAAGGGTTAAGAGCTCTAAACACAGATTAAAAGATTTATATCAACATAATCACTTGGTTCTGCTTCAATTGGCAACTCCTCTGCTTTTCAATGATGATATTTGATGTACTGTGCTGGCTTTTTTCTTTTCACTTATTTGGGGAACTTTCTCCAAATTCTTTGCTGGTATTTAATTATCCTAGTCAACTCATCTCCTAAGATAGAGGAGCATGAATTTATTTTAAGAAATTACATAATGGCATCTTCTTCAGGTGACTTCAAGTCTCTTTCACTATTTTCACTCTGGTTCTTGTCATTTCCCTCATTTTTCTCTGAGATTGAACCATCTTTTCTCACTTTCATGTGTTCTTCATGATTTGGGACAATTTTCTGTGTTCTTCATGATTTGTGATGATCTCTTTGGGATCAGGTTCTGCAGTGTGATGATTTGTCTTGTTCAGGCAAGACCTGGAGAATTTGACCCTGCAGATAAACTAAAACTCTCATTCTGCAAAAATGTAGCTGAGATCTTTTTTTGTATACTGAGATTTATCTATGACAAGGCTTTAATGCTAAGCTTAGTAAAACTTCTTTTACTCTTCTTAAATGATTTAAAGATAACCTAAGGCAAAGTGAGTCATTGTCTTCATGAAGGTAAGTCAGATTTTTCAAGTAAGATAGAAGGGAATACACTGTTTCAATTGGAAGTAACCTATAGTGACCATCCAGTCCAATGGCTTGACCAATTCTGGGCTTTCAGGTCTTAAGAAAGTATGTACAGAATATGAGCTGCCTTGGCCATTCACTTGTCTGTTGGCACACTCTTTGATTGATTCTCTTTACCTTGAGTTCCAGTTTATCCAGTATTCCTTGCAGAGATATATCAGCTGAGATCCTGAAAAGTATTTACATGCATGACTCTTAAGGCTGAATTCAGTGTAATTTGGCCAAGCTTCACAAGCTGGTGAGACTGAAATGGATGTTATTCAGGTATGAAACTCAGAAAGACAAAGACAAGCCTGTTGTCTCTGATCTGCAGGCACTTTTTTAGTCTTTTATTTTCAGCATGTGGGAAGTCCTGTGCCTTTTCTAAACTTGTCAAAGCATAGGTCCAGCTTACTGTTCAGGGCATCAGCCGAAACACATACCAGAACCCTGAAATGTGAAAAATAAAGTAGCAGTCCCCCGTGTAACTAGTCTGTCTTGAAAAGTAAATCTAAGCACAAGCACTGTTTATGTTTGATAATATGTTATTAGCAGAACTCCTCCTGCCTACAGTTCATGCCAACAACTCTGGCACAAAGTGCACTACCAGTGACATTCATACTCTCTGAATGCAAACACTACTGTAGTCTTAAAGATGCAGGCCAGCCCAGTAACCTGTTGCTAATGCAATAAATATGGGCTTGAAATGAAGTTTTAAAATAGAAAAAATTCAGTGTCTGTGTGTTAAGGGCCAAACCTAAGTAAGTTTTCCAAAGAGCCATCTTGTCTTCTGCCATATCTTCTGGTTCACCCACAGATGGGTTTCCCTTCAGCTTTGTTGACATCTCTCTGCTTAGGTAATGCCATGACTCTCCACCAGGTTTATTTCATATTACAAAATCCTTAATACTGGGCGGGAAGAGGTTAAAAGGTCTCTCTTTACCTTACAGGAAAGAAGCCTTATTTCAACATGGCTACAGGTTTGTTATTTCTTTTTTCATCAGTGCTGTTTTTCCAAGGTATATTTATCATGAGTTTCATAGTATTTGATGTCCTGAAAAACAGGACCTAAAATATAAAAACAACGTGCCAATGTCCCAGCTCTCATTTTCAAGTGGTTAAACAAGAATCTCAACCTTCACTTAAGAAACACATTTCAAGACTCAGCATTGTTGAGTAGTAATTGGAAACACTGTTTGAACACTTGAAAATTACTGAAAGTGAAAAATACTGGAAGTGCTTATATACTCTGCAAATTGAGAAATCAGAATATCTTTAAAAATAGAACTCGTTATTTTTATTTTTTAACAGAAGTCCCATGGTTTTTAAGTTACTCTTGAGATTTAGGAACAAGAGCAGTCAAGTCCTTCTCTTTGACTGTCTGTTTTCCCTAATTACTTGCACTGTTCTGTTATTCAAACCTCTCCTTAAGTCGAGTGGATCGAACGGAGGATGTGTGTTTGTCTTAGCACCTGCCTTTGCTGAGTTAAAGGAGATCCACAAAGGGAGTCTGGTGCCTGTTGATGTTTCTCTTCCATAGCCGAGCCACCTTACTTCACCTTTTTTATTTCCATTTAGAAAAGCTTAAAAGGTTCTATCTGTTTCTCAAAGTTTGCTGTGTTTCCCTTTGTGAATGCAAAGATTTTCCTGCCCTCGTTTATCTAAAAAAAATTGCTGACAAGTGTACCATCTGCAGCCCTTGTAGCATGGCTGGGGCAATGCTCAGTATTTACAAGGGAATGTTTTTCTCTCAGATGTTTGAATTCAATCCATACTGTTGTTATTTATTAAATAAATAAAACTCTATTTCCTGATGTCTTATTTATTATAGACTAAGGATTTATTTAAAATGTTGGGCTTTGTGTTTACTCTCAGGTCAGGGATGACTTTAACTCCAAATAATACAAATGCAGGTGTGATGCTTCTATGCCTTGGAGCACAGGAGAATGTATTGCAGTAGGCTCCCTGCACTGGGCTTCTGAGTTGGGCTGTACTTGGTCTGACTGGGCAGAACTCTTTATTTCCTTGCAATGGCATCTGATTTGTGCCAGCAGGAGTGAAAGGTGGCTCAGGTTTGGTGTCCTAAGATGTCCTAAGCAGGTTGAAAGGCTCACTTTCCCAGAATGGCTTTAGGAAAGTTAAAACAAGTTTGATGATGTTTTGAAGCAGGCAAACTTTTGAGAGACAGGCTCATCATCAACTCACTCTGTGCTAAGGAATTTGGGCTGGAATCTTAACAGCTTTGGGGCAGTGTTTTCCCATACGGAAGGGTTAAGTCAACATTAGAAGTGGATACTTCAAGTATCTAAGTTTTTAGATAAAAACTTAGATAAGGGCTAAGTTCAGTTCCTAGTTTTACTGACTAGTTGTCCTAGGACTTAATGGGAACCACTCTTTCTCTGCCTCTGTTCTGCTTTTTGGGGTTTTTTCTGGTCCATATCCCATTTCTGCCTTCCCCCAAGATACATTCTGTTTCCCACCCACACCTTTCCTCATCTGAGAATTACTTAACTTTCTGAAGAGGAGTCCTGTGAAATGTATCCTACACAGATGCACTGCTAGGGCGGAGCTGGGAATAGAGCATGGGTGGAAACAAAGGACTGGGACAGGGATGAGGGAGAACAGAGGCATGAGCCAGCAGTATGCCCAGGTGGCCAAAAAAAACCAATGGCATCCTGATCTGTATAAAAAATATTGTGTCAAGCAGTACTAGGGAAACAACTGTCCTCAGTACTTGACACCAATGAAGTTGCACCTCAGATTCTGTGTCCAGTTCTGGGCCCCTCATGAGAAGAAATATTTGAGATTGTGGAGTCAGTCCAGATAAGGGCAATGGAGCTGATGACAGGTCTGGAGTACAAGTCATATGAGAAGCAGCTCAGAGAATTGGAGTTGTTCAACTTGGGAGAAGGGGAGGCACAAGGGTGACCTTATCACTCTCTGCATCCACCTGAAAGAAGAGTGTAGCAAGGTGAAGGTCAGGCTCCCCTTCAACGCAACCAGAGACAAGGACAAGAGGAAATATCCTTGAGCTGTGCCAGGGGATGTTTAGGCTGGACATCAGCAAGACTTCTTTCACTGAAAGAGTGATTAGATATTGGAGTGGGCTGCCCAGTGGTGTGGTGGAGGCATCGTCCCTGGACATGTTCACAGAATGACTGGACATGGCACTTAGTGCTATGGGGTTGTTCTCATGACAGCATTCCATTACATGTTGGTCTCAATGATCTTGGAGGTCTTTTTCAACCTTAATGATTCTATGATATGGGACAATATGACACTGGAGTTCCAGGACAAGAGAACAGAACTGCTCTTTTCCTGCTTAAGTTGATACTTTACTGTCCCATCAGAGGCCTTCATAAGCCCATGGTGAGCGCACAGAATGAACAGGAGCCTAAGTAGTCAAGACAAAGTTGTGTGGGAGATGGACTTCAGTCTAGAGCAAGTATTCTCAGGGATGATCCTCCTGTGCCTTATTTTAGTGCACAGCCTTTTCCACTGATTTCCTGGTATGAGTGCTTTCTCTTCTGGTGCTCTACTGTTTGGAGTTCTTTGGCTTCATTTGCCTGTCTACCAGAGTCAGTCACCAAGCTTCTCCAGCTTCCCTAAGATTTTCAAAGTCTCTTTCTCACTGTTACGTGCATATCTCAGCAACTGGCTCTCATAGAACTCCCTAATCACCCTTATGGTCTCTGAGAGTGACAGAGGGTTTGTTTGTGTGCAAATTAATATGCTGGTATAAGGAAAATCAATAAAAACAAGGCTACAGCAAAACAAATCCTATCATTCCTTTATTGGACAAGAGGATATGCGTCTAAACATGGTAAAAATGTTTGGAATATGGAAACTCATTGGCAGATACCACTGTTTCCTCTGAAGCTTTGCAGCCTTAAATTAGCGCATGGAGTCACCATGGCCCTTGAGCCAGCAGCACCAAAGCCACTGCTCAGTTCACCATTGAATTCATCAACTAAGAAACTGAGCCTTAAATTCTGACTTGTTCAAGAGTGAAAATCCTGCCTCAGATCTTTCTGAAACAGATCAATATTCTTTCTTGTTGGACTGCAGCTGCACAAGTGTTGTGCAGTGTTGAAACATGGTCAGTTTATACTTTATAGACAATAGGATCTGCAAACTGGAGGAACTAAGGTCACCTAAGTCACTAACTTTATTAGTCTATTCTAAGTCAAGATTGTATTAACAAAGGAAGATGGATGTTGTACAGGCACCCACAGTGGAAACCAAATCTGAAATTCAGACTCCTGAAGAATGTCATTGTCCTGGTTTGAAAGGAAGTGGTTTTTTTTGGAGACAGTGGTTAGCCCAGTGGGGGCTCAGGTGTGAATATTGGCACCTGTTTGGGCCAATGAGGAGATGGTTCCGCCTCTGAGAACACAGGGTATAAAAAGCAGAACTGGGAGGAAGTGACTTTCTTGCCTGTCGGTGAGCAAAGGGATCAGGTCAGTTCTCTCTCCCCCTCCGGCTGTAGGCCGGGTGGGGGAGGGGAAAAGGCCACGAGGCGGCGTGAGGTAGGCCGGAGGCTTTGGATCTTGGAGAGAGAGAGACCGGGGTGGGGGGGAAGTGAAAGGATGGAGGGGTGGAAGTAGTGAGGAGCACCGAGCAATTCCCCCCCCCCCCACCCCGCTTCCTAGAGAGAGAGAGAGAAAGGAGAGAAAAGAGATAAGACGCGCCGCGCAGCTCCTGGGAAGTTGGCCAAGAGTGAGAAGGGAGAGTCCGGCACCTAGAGATGATTTTAACTTTTTTTCTTCACGATGGAAACCTTCCAAACGTTGATCCTCCCGGAGGACAGAGATAAGAACAAGAAGAAATGGACAAGTGAAATGAGAGGTTTGTGTGAGTAGGGAGTAGTGGAGATAATGAGAAGAATTTACTTGGGAAGAGATAAACGGAGGAGCAGGTTTTTTTCGGCAGTGGACGGACTAACTTTCTATTGTAACACAGAGACTGCGGTTTTGAGGGGAAAGCAATGGCTCGGATCCAAGAAAGGCAGTGAAGAGTCGTGATGGGCAGAGATCAGGAAGAGGATCTCTGTCATGAAGCCCTTGCCCCGGGGGAAATGGGGGGGATTTTGTTATCCCAAAATGGAGAGACTGTCGTTTTGTGGAACTGACCAAAGTATCCTTAAAAAGAGAAACCCCAAAAGCAATCTTCTGGTCCATTTCCATGGTGAGAGCATGGAATATGGAAAGGGGTTAGTCAAGAAATGGTACAAGGAGAAGACTCCTTCCTCTTTAATAGAATGAATTGATTGTTTGAAGAAGGATAATGGACTGAGAATTAAAACCTGGGAGATGGGGACTGAAGGAAGATTTGAGTTTGTATTGTATGTTGTAATGTGGGTTGAGAGGGGGAGGAGAAATGTGTTTGAAATATTTCCATTCTGTTCTCTGTGTTTGTGTGTGTGTTAATAAAGCTTTTTTCCCCTTTATTCCTAAGTTGGAGTTTGCTTGCTCTGTTTCTGGTCACATCTCACAGTAGACACCAGGGTGGATGTGTTTTCATGGAGACTGGCATTGTGCGCAGTCTAAAACCATGACAGTCATATCCATATTTACTGAGCATGAATGGCCTGACTTACTCCTGGGTTTGCCCAGACCAGAGTTCTTGATTAGTTTTGTTGTCAGAGATTTTTAAGACAATATAAAAGAGACTCTCAGTAAAGCTGGGTTAGTCCTCTGTTTTTATTGATGGATCTACTCTCATTTTTATCAGATACTGATGTCTTCCTGTTGTAAATACCTGGAATTCTCCTGTGTGGGCAGACCTTTGTTGCAGTGGAGTTATGCTAAGGGCTGTAACAGGTAATGCCAGGTGCAGCCCATCATACAACTCCCAATAATGTTTTCTGCACACTTCCAGCTCTGAGAAGCTGTTTGGGGTCACTGGATTGGTTCCAAGTACAAAGTAGAAGACAGGAAAGTCTAGTGCATGTTGGGAAGCATATAGTATGTTTCCACCTCATTCAGAGGGGCTATGGCACTAGGAAGCCATTTCTATAGACCTGCTACATGAAAGGAAGTTGTACATGTTTGGAATGGCTACATGTATATATAAGAAAGATAACTGTATATGCCATAGATTTGTGTATCATAAATGTCTATGTCATAAGCAAATTTAATTGGGGGATACAACTGTCAGTGCAGCTTGAAAGAATCCTCTGAATTCACTGTTGCAAGCATGTGGGTTGGCAATTTACGTGTTAGCTCCAGAGGTAAAGAATTTTGACTTCAGCGGACAGGTGATGAGTCTTGGTACATTTTTGTGAGCCTAATCCCTCTTCTCTGTAATCACTAATTTTATCCCACCCTGTCTGTCTCCAAGATTTCCGAATGGAGTACACTCAATCTTTTTAAACATTTTGAAATGGGCAGTCATAGTCTGTCATCCTGCAGACAATAAATTTCCACTGACGATCCCTGCATGAAAGAGACAAGAAGAGGTGTTAGTGAGCCAGAACTGCAGAAGATGCTATACAAGTATGAGTAACTTTATACCATGTATTATGGCAAGAAAAACATCTGTCTGCCATCGACTTTCATCTGAGTGCTCTGTGTTTTCAAGAGCCAAAAGAACATTAAATATGTGTGATAGTTACAATTCCTTTATACTCCTTTACAAGATAAGAAAATCAGCTTTCTGAATAAGTAGGTCTCTGAAGACAATTAATCCTGATGGTGATCAGTCCTGAATTGACTTTTAATCAGTGACCAAGAGGAAAAGGATAATTCTATCAAAAGTTATTGTCATGTCATATATTGTTTACTAATGTGTAAAAGGTGAAAAGTACTTGGGTGATTTGTAAGCTGTGTCGAAGAGGGGAGTTATCCGTGCAGCAAATATTGATTTCCTATCCTTGATCAGATCACATGTGAGGAAGATTAAAATTTATGAATGTAAGGAGAGTTTATGCTCTTCTCAGTTTATGATTGGTATTCTTTCTCAAGAGAGCGATAGGAAGCCTAACAACTGTTAAAGGAAGCCTGACTGGAGCAGTGGGATTCAACAGTGGAGTGCAGCAATTTAGTGTCCAATAGACGCAGCAGGCTACAAATTTAATTTCCTCTGTAGCTTCTTGTGCATTAAATTTTCATTTGACAGATAGGCATGAGATCAAAGGATCAAATACTGTCCTGCTGTGAAGGGAATGTTGAATTTAGGCTGCTTGATACTGGCTAACTTGAATTTAGATCCAAACTACAGCCCATGCAGATGGCAGTTGTCATTTGTATTGATAATGGTATTGATAGTCCTCCAAGAGGTTTCTGAAAGCTTGAATTCTGTTAATAGTGATGTCCTAAATTTGAGGCATAAGATGGGTAATGCTGATAATGGGTGATTTAATAGGAGCTTGCATTTAAAACTCCTGCACCAAACTGGTGCCAGACTGCTGACTCTTGGGAATGTGCTGAGATCGCCTGAGCCCAGATTTTGGTATTAACTGTGCTTAAATGGTGTCATTGACTGGGTGACTCTGTCATGGAATAAGACTTATTTGACTTTTAAGCACTGTAGATATACATTTTGTACCTACTCTGTAGGTATAAAACGCCTCATTGCAGCTTTTGTTAACTGAGTTTTTAAATTGGAAATTTACTGTTCTGCTAAGCTACAAGTTTATCCTGAGTGTCATTTGGAACTGGGTCTCATGCTCATCAGCAAGTGAGTGTCATGCTCATCAGCAAGTATGATGTAACAGTTATATAGTTTAGCTTTGGTTTTCTTTAGATCTTTCCTAGATGTTTTAAATTGTAATTTTCTTGTAAAACTGTTACCAAAGGTTAATGAAATGCAAGATTAATTTTTAGGTTTAAGTATTGCTTATTTGGTCTATGTGCATGCTTTTCAAGGACATTTATTACTCTTTTGGTCACTAAGTTACCAAGAGAGATAAAAAATAAAGAGGATCTCTTTGTTGAAAACAATTATATCGGTCAAAGTTATGGTCTGCTAAGATAGCACCCATTGTCAGAGAAACTTTTAGCTCAAACTCTTAGATCAAGTAGGTTTTCTAAAATAGGACATTATGAAATTAAAAGTCAAGCTCTCTAAAAGAAATGTATTTTAGTCACCTGAATTAATAACATGCTTTATAATACTGGAACAGAATTATTTCTGAAGCTGTCATTTCAGCTTGGATTTGCTGACGCTAGCATATATGTACATGGCTGATGCATTTATGGCATATTATCTTTTTTTCCCCTGTTACTTGTGTTTGAACTCAAGCATGCATGCCCAACTTCTCAGGATGCAGGCAATTACTTTGTACTATTGCTGTTGTGTGCTTAATTCAGCAGTTATCAGCCTGTTTCAATTTGTAGAACTCTTACAAGTTTACCAATGGGGATGCAGATGCCATCAGGAATTGCCTTTTGAGGCATACACTAGAAAAGATCTGAACTTGCCTTTGCAGATCTTAACACGAGTTTGTAGGTGTCATCCCCTCCCAGTTGCTAAATTAATGCATTTTCCTTGGCTTTGGGAATCAATATTGAACTGTCTCTTTTGCTTTCCAGCTGTCATGTCTTGTCAGATTTGAATTTTTTGATGTATAGAGAAATTTCTTTTATCTCCAAATATTGTTGAATAATCTGTTTCCAATTCAGTTAAAAAATTCTGTGAATTCCTATTCATATTGAGTTTGACAAAATCCTCTTTCATGGGTCATATGAAACATATTAGGGACCTTAAATACCCTATAATTTAGTTCAGCTGAGCTTGGTGTATGTCCAGCTTGTCTGGACATTTCATACATACTTTACTGTTGGGGTATCTGGCTGCCAATTTTTTTTTCAGTGATGATGTCTGAGCAGTTAAGAAGTAACTGGCTATCCAGATGACCCAAACAAATGGAGCAGAGGGCAGTTTTGTAAAAGAAACAAGCTTATGACAGTCTGCGTGTGCTATTTTTATACTACATAGCAAAGGACAAGCCGTGTCTCTTTGCAAGAACACCTGGAAATTTCCTCTTTCCTGTCCAAAGTACTTGCTGCAGGTTGGGTTGTGAGTGTTCCAGTGATGTTCTCTGGACCAGGAGACTGTTCCAACCAGATCACAGCCACCTGACAGTGCTCCACCAGAAAGTCATACCATCATCACTTGGCATGTTTCAGAGCTCAGGCTGAAGGTTTTATGTTGTTTGGTTTGTGGGTTTAATTTTGGAAGCTATTTTGCCAAGGGTTTGCAATGTGCACATGTATTTGGGCAGTTTCAGTTGTTTACAGCTTGCTTCAGATAGCCCATCAGATGTCCCATCTCCTTCTCAGAAATTTGACTGTATCAGTCTGTCTGATACAGATACTACCCTTCCCTGCAAATGTTCCCTTATTGATGTCCCCCGGTCATCATGTCTGCATCAGTGTTATCACCACACTCCTGAATGGGCTCCTGGACATACTTCGGGCCCTTTCTAATTCTTTCCGGCTGCTTTTGTCTTGCTTTATAGACAGTTGTTTTCTCCTTTTGACCCATTTAAATGAAACTGGAAAATGTAAATAGTAACCAGTTCTGAAGTCTGTGCTTCCCAAAGAAGCAGTTAAAACTTTTGATAATAACTACAACAATAACTCTTTCATTCATTCCTGTTACACAGGCATGAAAACTCACAGACTCAGATTACAGAAGGGTTGGTAGGGATAGCATAATTCGAAACTTTCTATGTCCTTTGCCACAAGCCTCACATGCTGTCTCAAATATCCTTGTATCAACAGTGGCCTCACTGACGTAATGTCTTAGGGAGTAGGAAGGGAAGATATGATTTCTGAAAGTTTATTGAAAAAGTCTAAAAATACCTACCTGTTTGAAGTGATTGGGAAAGTTTTAACTGAAATACCTTCAGAGACTTTTTCTTGCCTTTTGCTAGCTCAAGAACATTGTCCATGTGAACTAAATAGTAGGGACACAAGTTTAATGTGCTTGAAAAGAGGAATTAAAAAATATTCACAAAAACAAATGGAAATGTGCATGCTCCAGTCAGGCTGAGACTCAGAAGACCTTTTCCTGTTCCTATTCTGCCTCATGAGCTGCAAAGAATCATTAAGGATGACAAATTTGCTGATTTTTATGATTCAGCCTGCTCAGGAGGAGTGTTACAGCCTAAATCTGAATTCTGAACTGGTGTAGCAAGATTTTTTTTCACTTCATTCTCTTGGCAACACAAATAATTTCTGGTTGTTCTAAAAGTTGAGGACCAGAAAGTTCATTGGTGCAGAAAACTTTTCTAGTTTGCAATTCATAAAATATTTTCTCTGTAGTTTCAATGTGTTACTGTTGCAGGTGTATGACTGCAGGTGTCTCTCTGCAAGAGCAGAGATAGGACAAACATGTGCTGGTGGCTTCTTCCTCTTCCAGGCACTGTGGTCCTGTGAGGACCTGTATTCCCAATGTACATTCCCACGACACTGCCTTTGCTCCAGTTGCCCCACTGCCACCTGTTCTGAAGGCTGCCTTTGGCAGCCAGGGACAGCAATCTGCTCAGAGGCATAGGCTACCTTGGCTGCTTTGCTTTCCAGGCCTGTCCTTGTGATTCCAGACTTTACCCTGGTCCACATGCGATGGAGTCTGGATTCCACCTGCAGGGGAGTGCACTGTATGCATTATTTCCCCTACTCTCTGCCGCAGCCATGAGGAACAAGGATTAAGGATAGGACTGGGAAATATTTAAGATGAAAAGCCCAGAACAGGACTGTCCCTTATGACTTGTAATTTCTTTATCTAAAGCGATAAATAGATACCCTTGAGTCAAGTATCTATGAAAGTTATTCTCCCACTTGTAGGAAGAATTTGCAGACATGGCTTCCATTTGGTAATAAACAGGATAATGCATTTTAGCCTGGAAATTATAGTTATGGACCTGCAGTGGTCTTACAACATGTTGTCATTCTGTAAAAGCCTCCTTATTTTAGGTTGAGGGGTCCCTATGGGATCCCTCAACCTAAAATAAGGAGGCTTTATATCTTTTGGCAAGCTGAGAACATTACAGTGACAAAAGCACTTTGTCTGCTTTGAGTGTTATTAGAGACAGCTTGAAATATTGATGTCTTTAAACTCCCACTTCTCTTTTCTCTCCCCCTTCTCATGTAGCCCATCTTGGCAGAGAAGTGCAGCACACTTTACCTTGCTGTCTGTGTTTTGCTTGATAACAAATGCTTTAATATACTGGGCTGAGGTGCCTAACAAAAGACATCAGCAAAGAAATAGCTCACTATTGATTTATTAGAGGGCAGCTTAAAGGAATCAAGATCCCTCTCCCACAATCAGGTTTCAGTGACTGCTTATACTCTTCTTAAACCTGCTCTGTTAGGAACTCTGAAGCCCTAGGCAGACAACAGTGTGGGATTTATGTTAAACCCAAAGGTTAAAACTTTGCAATTGTGCATATTAAAAGGGGAGAAACATTCCTTTTTAACTGAATGGAAAAATTGTGAATCCATTTGCATGACTACAACTTCACTAGCCATAGGGCCTCTCCCAAGAGGACTAGCAAATGCCAAGAAATGATCAGGACTGATCAATAAAATGTAGTTAACTCATTTTCTGGAAAGGGATCAAGGTGCATGGCACTGCCTGAATTCCTGGAGTGGCTTGAATCTGTTAGAATTGTGTTGAAATAGATTGGGCAGTTTAAAGCATTCACATCGCAGTTTGTACGGTATTAACTTTGCATAGTGGCAGATTCCCTGCTTCTCTGCAAAGAAAAGTGGACCAAAATTGGTCCCTCATTCCCTAAAGGCACAGGTTGTTTTTACTGAGTTCAATGAAATATGTTCCAACTAGAGGTAGGTTAGAAAGCATACAGAAGATCTGTTGCATTTGGTGAAGGTCAGATTCAGCCCAACCTACCACTGCTGTATTTTTCACTGCTCAGATGGTCATGGCAAATGATCCTCATTAGCATGCTCTGCTCCTGATGCACCACTCTGGACAATGAATCACATGTACTGTGAATTTGGTCCTCAGAATTCCTAGTGCTTTGCTGAGTACCACAGCAGATGATGTGTAGCCATGCTCTGTTGGGGGGAAATAGAAAATACAGGCACTTTAAAGTTTCTAATGAAACAGGTGAAAAGCAAACCTGTGCACAGCAGAGAAAGTTGTAGTTGCCCCACGGATGTAATAGTCGTAAGTGTACATCATCATGTCCATGTCTTCTCCATAGTGTCCTGGATATTCTGTTGTTAACCTTTACATCAAAGAAAAAGAAGATAATATAATTTGCCATCTTATAGAAAAATCCAGTTGAATGACAACAACTCAATTAGTAGATTTCTCCTGCCTCTTTGAAAGTTCTTGTTTCTTAACAGCACCACAAGATACAGTCTCATGAGACTGCCTTTCTCCTCTGTGCAACTAATTCAGGTAGCTGTTTGAATAAAATTTTAGCAACTTTAGAACAGCTATAAGGAAACTGCAGTATTGGAATATTTGTATATTCATCTGCAGGTCTGGGATAAAAGCAATCTGAACAAGAAGATAAAACTCATTTACTACTTATGTCTTCATTGCAGGGATTTGCTCCAGCAAATTTTCCTCTTCAGAAACTCTTTGGTTTGCAGCTATAGGCTGCAGTAAATGTCGCCAAATAAAATTACTCTAAGCGTTTATTCATGTATGAATTGTATTAAGTGAATGTAACAATTAATCCATTACTCTTTGTTCTTTCCTCTCTCTGCCCAATTTAGAATGTAAAAATATGGGCCTGGACAGTATTTTTGCAATGTATTTGATCTGAGGACCTCAAAGTGCTTCTTCAATTATTAACCAAATTATAGTTGCTGCTTCTCTGGGAAGTAGGCATGTAATACCAATTCATTTTACAGATAATGAGCAGATTCAGGAAGGGGTTGGAAGCTTGACCAGTACTTTCTGTCAACATTATATTTGAAGTTTGAATGGAAGCCTGGCACTCCTTGTATTACACCATTTTACATGAGTGTTCCTACTGGAGTTGTCAGCCTCACTATGAAACAGCAAAGAGAAGCATCAGGTCTCCCATGAGGGAGATGCTGAACCTGTGGAAATAAACAGCCCAGCTCCTGTTGAGACTTACATGGTTAAAACACATTACAGAAGTCCTGGCAATCTTTTCCTGACTTAATCCAGCCCAACAGCAGTACTTGAATGATGCTTGAAGGTGATTGAAGCACATTCCAGCCAGCACTCATGAATGTTTACATTTTGTTAAATCAGTGGAGTCTAAGCACAGGCTTAAATATTTTACTCACTAGGGATATAGTTTTTGGGATGGGTTTGAGCTTTTGTGCAGTGCTTTGGGTGTATTTGGAGCCAAAACCTATAACTGTTGGAGAATTCAGAAGCTGAAAGTTTACCTGAAAACTGAGGTACTCTGGGCTATTAGGTTGCTTTCCAGGTCATACTCAGCTTTTGAATGGGAAAGATCATTCAGTTAGAACATCATTCCTAACAAATCATTTTTCCTTTACAAATGAAAAATATGTCCACTTATGAAACTCAAGCATGACCATATAAAAGCCTCAAGTCTAATCAGTCAACTTCTTTGAATATATCTTGTTCTCATGCTTCCTTTCCTTTGGCCATGAAAATCATCACACAGATTCTGACTTACAGAACAAGGACACACATCCCAGAGTGTGTTTGGAAAGCAGACAGTCAGGCCTGGTCACAGTGTCTGTTCTCTGAGTTCTGACCAAGGACACACAGATGCGCAAAGCCCTTGTAGTGCTTTGCCATTGGTAAGAAATAATATCAGTATTTCACAGGTCATGCAGACTAGGAGAAAGAGAAGAAACCATGAACACTGCCTACGCAGCCAGAGGAGAGTAAACCATATTTAGTTTACAAATTTGAAGTGCATCTTCAGAAAATCCAGGGTCATAGAAGATTTTGAAAATTAAGACAAGCTATGGACCAGCATTTAATTTTGCATTCTCCCATCAACTCCAGGTTTTGACACTTTGTTTAGCTATGATTATGAGAAACCACTAAGACATGTGTTTCTATGTGTTCTACCAAATGTGTTTCAAAACATCTGTTTGGCACTCAGCAAGGCAAATGTTCTGTAATCTTGACCAACAGTATGTGCTGGGCAGATGAGACTGCACCACACAAGGTTAAAAAGCTGTTTTTTTCTCTACTCAGAAACAGACCTGAGAGTCAGTTCTTTGAACTTCTTTCATGGGCCTCTCACTTGAAAAAATAAATCTGATGACAAACTTCTGAATTGTTGTGGTCTCACAGACCTTTTGTAGAGGCATGCAGTGTTATTCTGAAGTGGAGTGGGAGTCTTCATTTAGCTTCCCTCTCTTTTTTCTGACTGCCATCATCTTCACCTCTCTCTGTATTAACTTTTCCACATTACCATGTAGCCTCTTAAGGCACCTCCACTAAGAAATATTCAAAAAGCAAATCTATAGAATCACCAAAAATGAATTATTTGGGGATTTGAGCTTCTCTGAAATGTGTCTTGTTTCATAGGCAGGTGCCTAGGGGCTACTTCTGTTCTGGAGAGAAGAATTATAAATAGTGCTATGACTGCAGTGTTCAAGTTCACATGAGTCTGTGTGGTCTGTCTAATTCATTTCTCTTTGATGATTGCTGTACTCATTTCTGAAACTGTTCCCCTAAGCCCCTGTATTTCAAGGTTGTCTGTCTTGCGCTGTGTCCTTTAGAAGGCAATGCAATTGATCGTCCATGTAGCAGGGCTCTGTGGTGGGTCCCATTCCTTTTCTATTATCTCCATTTTTGGAATCCTGAGAGTAATTCATTCAAAATTGTCTGCACTTAGAGATGCCCTTGTGTTTAATGCATAGGGATAGTCAATACATGGCTTTCTCATCATGGAGGGGAGAAAGGTCAATTAAGACAGCCACTGAGGGCCTTCCCAAAGTGGTCTGCCTGGCGCAGGACAGTGGTTCCCTCAGGTTTTCTTGTAGCTTGGTCTGTACCCTTATTATCAAGTACTTAACTGAAAATGTTAAATGTTTTAGTCACTAATGAATACAAAGTGCATATCAACTTGTGAGTTGCCTACCATGGTCCTACAGACACGTAATTCATTTACAAACATGGTAAATAAGTTGTGAGCCATTGTCGTGGTTTGAAAGGAAATGAAGTTTTTTGTGATGGTGTGGGCAATCCAATCAGTGTTCAGATTTAATATTGGCACCTGGTTTGTCCACTGAGGGCAGGATACGCCTCTGAGAACACAGGGGTTAAAAGCTGTGATCTCCCAGGGGAACTTCCTCTTGGAGTCCCGCTGGAGAGTGAGCAGACCCCCCCCTGCCCAGATCTGGCTGGGCAGGGGGGGAGGGGAGCCATGTGGCCGGAGAGAGAGGTAGGCCAGGCCTGGGCCCAAGGGTGGAGGAGAACATTGCAAGGGCTTCGGGCAGCCATCCTCCATTCCCCCCCCCCCCGCCCGGAGAGGGAGAGAGAGAGACAGAGCCGGTGCCTGTGATAGTGGCCCGGCGTGAAGGAGAAGGGGGGGTGCCCAGCAGGGCAGCCAGGTGTGGGAGTTGACGAAGTAAACCGGCAGAGAGCCTGGGACTTTTAACCCCTCCAAGGAAGATGAGAACCTTGCAAACGCTGAGTCTTCCTGAAGTTGATGAGATTGAGAAGATGTTGAGATTGAGAAGATGTTGAGGAAAATTCTAGGTGGGAGGAGATGATGGAGTGGCTTTGGGCTGGACTTTTCTTGTGTAGCCACGGCAGAACCACTGGTGTTTCTGTGCCACAGAGACTGCGTTCTAGGGGGAGGTGATGGCTCAGAGCCAAGAGAGTGCAGTGATGTGGAGGAGTGAACAGAGACGACGGGTGAGGAGGGTGTGGTGGTGCCCTCCACTTCGAAGAAGAGAAGAAGAAGAAGACGATCTCTGTTCAAGAGACCCCTCGGCCCCAGGGGGTGAAATTTGGGGGGGACAAGTGTCCCAGAAGGAGAAGGACTGTGCTCCCTTTGGAACTGGTCAAAGTATCCTTAAAATGAAAAACCCCAGAAGCAGCTCTGATCCATGTGCAGTGGTGAGAGCACTGGACATGGAAGGCGTGTGGCGCAAGAGGGACTTCTCTCTCCTCAAGAGACTGAGAATCGATTGTCTGAAGGGTGGCAATGAAATTGGAAATTTGGTGGGGGGAGGAGGAAGAATTTTGGAAGGTTTTCATCTTATGTTCTATTGTGTTTTGTGTGTCTTCCTTTGTAGTTGTAGGTTAATAAATGTTTTTTTTCCTTTTAACCTTAAGTTGGAGCCTGCTTTGCTCTGTCTCTGATCATATCTCACAGTAGGTGCCAGGGAAGTAGGTGTTCTCGTGGGGGCACTGGTATTGTGCCAGGCTTAAACCATGACAGCCATGTATGGCAATGCATGGTTTGTACCTGAGAGGAGTCACAAAACGAGTGTGAGACACTTTTTGCCTTAGTTAGTGAGGATCTGCCTGCACATGGGCTTTTCAGGTGGGAACAGCCATCCACAGCAACCTTCACAGTGCCCAGTAAGCACTTCTGTCATTGAACTCATAGGAAAGAGAATTGGGCTAGGGGGGCAATGAGAAGCCTGGGAATTGCCAAGTGCCCAAAGTTGCTGCTGCTGTTTAGGGTATTATATGACCAAGCGAGGGTGCCTGTGGCGCCTGAGGGGGTAGGTGACAGGGGGCCCTAGGAAAGAGGCTGGCAAAGCAGCTATGATATAGCAAGATGTGTGTTATAGCAACTGTGGGCTCTAGGCACTGAGTAATTTGTAATGCTGAGGGGTAGGGCCAGCAAGGTGCATATAGTAGAATTATTTGTCAAACCCAGATACACACACAGGTGTTAAGTTTGGGGAAGGACTTGTAGGGGAGAAAAGAGTAATGTGAGACCTTTAACAAGTGGTAGTCTTTTCAATCTGTATGATCTGTTTGCAAAAAAATACAGAAAACTCTGGTTCAGCTTTTCAAATCTACTTCTGGATAGTACCAGGTGTATGATATTTGGGCATAAGAGACTTGAAGCACCAGTGGCATTGTTGAGAGAGGAGAAAAAAGGTAATTCTCTGTTCAGGACTGGGAAAGGAAACCTTGTGATAAGGGGTGTATGTAGTTTGGCCTGTGTGTGAGTGGAAAAAGGTGACATAAGAAGGTGTTTTCATAATGGCATTTTTAGCTAGAATAGGGTTGATGTGGAATGATTTATTTTTTCAGTGGTTTACATTGGTCCAACCATCCACACATTTTTCTAATGTATTTCACTATAATCATATAAATCTTGCTCAGGGTAGGATATGTACTCAAAAAAGGCATTAACTCTTTACCAGGGTTACTGTTTTTATTTTAATCTGAAAACAGCTGTGTTGTTTATTTTCCATGGTGAAGAATTGCTATGGTAGAGATTAACAGAAAACACAGAATTACACATTTAGCACTGAGAAGAATGTTTTGTACTAATCTACAGTGATCTGTGGCACTCTTTTAACAATTGACTTCAGAAATTGTTATCATGAGTCCATTATTTGCCAATAAGAAGATCTAGTCACACTGGTAGCCTTAATATATACAGCCTGCTGATTAAAGAAATAAATGAGAACAGTGCGTATGCCTTGCTTTCAGATGCCAAGCAGACAAAAGAAATTAGTCTTTTAAAATATGAGAGATAGTCAGTGGTAGAACAGTTTCTGGCTCCAGCTGTGGAATATACTTATTCCCTGATCATGGTTTTGGAACCATGTACATGGTTTTGGTTACAAGTACATGGTTTTGGAATATGTACGCTGTTCACTTCTTGTCCAACTACAATGCTAACAAGATGAATGATTTCTCTTTAACCTTCATTACCCTCTTTGTGGTTGAACTCTTCCTCTAAAAATGCCACAGCCAAAAGAAAGAGCTGTTTCATTTTAAGAGGAAGACATCAGCTGTAACAGTAACTTTCTGACATTTGAGGACATTACTTTGCGGGCTTACTTTTAGATGCTGTTTCCAAGTGCTTCAAGAGTA
This sequence comes from Serinus canaria, assembly GCF_022539315.1. Taxonomy (NCBI): domain Eukaryota; kingdom Metazoa; phylum Chordata; class Aves; order Passeriformes; family Fringillidae; genus Serinus; species Serinus canaria. Next base: position 20,734,792 of record NC_066313.1, read on the forward strand.
TGTCTTTCCTAAAGGAGAAATTTTGTTTAAGAGCCCCAAGCCTTCAAGTTACATTCAATGAACATGAGAATTATATGTCTCTTTAATCAATTTCAACTCTTCCTCCAGCTGGAAGACAGAGGTCATCTGCTTTAAAAAATGCATCCTATGCTGAAAAGCCAAAGGTCTTAGTAAGCTGTCTACAGAAATTCCAGCAACTGCTCTGAGTATAGATCCCAGATTGCCAAGCTGCCAGGGAACTAGAGGTGTCCTGGAGCTCCTCTAGAATATGAGAGGTTCTCTTGTGTGGCCATATAATGTGGTTTGGCATTGTGCTCAGGCTCCAGGCTCTGAGCCCATAGATTCACACAGACACATCAGTGCTGCTGTGTTCCCACTGTGTTGCACTGAAAGACAAAAGCCCTTCCAGGGCTGAGGAGCCACAAGTCCAGAGGCTGGCACAGTGGGACCAGAGCTCTTCCAGGCCTACATGAGCTCGTGCAATGCAGGTACAAGCAGCAGCAGACAGCTCAAGGCAACTTGTGCCTGCTCCTCAAGAAAGATATGCCCAAAATAACTTGGCCAGATTTCCAATGTCAGATCAAATGTCTTTCTCCTAAAATGTTTCTGGAAGGTGGTCCTGCTGATTGAACTGCAAGGTTGTATTTGATAGGAAATAGTTAAAAAAAAAAATATCATCAACCTCCCCCAACAGTAAAATACCTTTTAAAAAATGAGAAAAGAGGGGAGGGGAATTGGGTTGTCAAGAATTGCATGTTTCCATGACATCTATTCTGAGTTCACCTCTTGGATTTGTACCTTTGCTACTGGTTATCTTTGAGAAACCTGCACAGGATGACATAATTTTCAATATGTCTTGTGTGTCAGGTTGAGTCAGGAAAACAACCAGGTGCTTTAAACCCCATAATGCTTGGAAAATGTAATTGTTGCCTGGACAGTGTCACCATGACAGAGAACAGCCACAGCTCCAGACAGACTTTCTGGCATTTAAACTGCTGTTGTTTCGAAAAGGGAAACAGTCATAAATAGTCTGCAGACTTTGGGCTGCTCTGTGACATGTTTGCTTTTCAGAGTATGGAGTCAAGTTTTCATTTCCTGGCAAAGAGAAAAATCAGAGCTCTAATGGGACCATTTAGTGACACTGTCTCTGCATCTGTGATAGATTTGCTTCCTTTATGGTGCAAATCAGCACACAGTTTATTTTACTGTGGTAACATTCCCTAGCCAGGTAAAGAAAAGGGAGCTTTTCTACCTCCTGTGAGGAATGTTAAATATTTTCAGTATGCTAAAAATGTCCAGAATCTATGACAAGTCTTGGCATGATGAAGAAGGAAACTTAAGTACTTGTAAAAAAAATTACAAAGCAAGTGCAAAACTATGAGATTGGAAAAGATTAGTAAATTTATTTTCAATATGAGCTTACTGCAGAAGAAAGCTGGGAATTAAAGGTGAGAGGATGAGCTGTGAAACAGAAGCACTGGGTTCAAAGAGTAAGACTATAAATGCTAACAAATAAAGTAAAGTCCTTCTGCATGAATTTGACTTCAGTCATTTTATTAAGCAAAATGAAGGCAAAGCATTTGTTTCAGTCAGCATGATGCTGTTATAAATTTGTATTCCAACAAATACTAGCAGTTTTCAAAAACACAGGGATATTCTAGGTGTAAAAAATGGCAAATTCTAACAAATCTGTTGCATGGCTCATGAACATAAGAAAAACTTGTCTTTATTCATTGTAGGGTCATCTCACTTCAGAAGGAACATAGTCCTGAGCAGAAGAGACAAGAGAAACCATATATAAGGATTAGCTGGTTTACTGCTTTTACATGTACCAGAGAGGCCTGTATGGAGACAAATGGAAGAGGAAGGAATCAAATACTCGAGGTGAGAGCTACTATGAAACAGTTTAGGCACACCTCAATATTGTCAGTTTTCTTAAAGTTGCATTTCTGCCTGCATCTTGTTTCATACTTAAGGATACAGTGTGCATTAAAAGTCAAGGCTGCTGAGAAATTCTGCAGAGTGGATTTTCTTTGAATATAGATTTTCCTGTGTAATGTATGATCCACAAGGTACCACCATCATTGCATACTTTCCTGGTATTACTTTTCCACATAGTCATATACTAATGAAATAATATATTTCGTGCCTTTTCATGAAAATAAGACTCTCCAACCAAAAAATAGGAGTCAGCAGCATGATGATTGCTAATTCTCCACAGTTACTTTATTTACAATGAGTTCCTGGAACAGAATAAATACTATTATATTTTGGGGCAGAAACTGCAATAAGTAATGATACACTATACACACACATCTTTGTTGCGTCTCACATGCATATACAATATGAGGTCTTACTCATAGTAGCCCAGAACTAATTTGCAGTTTGTTTGGAAAACATATTCTTCCTGTCAAGTGCATGTTAACTAGTGCAAGATCTGTATCCAGAAGCATGATATGTGAACAAAGTCTTGTGACAATAACTTGGAAATGCCAGTGAAAGTTATGTTGTGAATGAGATCTCCTGAGCTTAGGGGACAGGAAGTTTAGTTTGGTACACTGAAATTTAATAACTCAGACAAGTCACATCTGTGACTTCATGAGTAAAAGTGAGTCCAAAGTATGGAGTTTCACATTACCCTGGTGAAGTTCATGCTGGCTATATGTTACCATAACAACCAGTACTTGCCCTGAGTACTACTACACTGTCTAGGCAGGGAAAGAGAACAAACCAGAAAAGAAACCATTCCTAGCAGATGGTAGAAAAGACATGGCTGTTTTGGAGGAGAGACTTTATCTTCATGGTGTGAGTCCTCCAGTGAAAAAGTCCTGAGTAGCACCCCAGGATAGCTCTGGTGGAAAAGGACTTCAAAAAGTCTCTGCAACAGCCCTCTGCTCCAAACAGGGTCAACCACAGGGTCAGAGGCTGCTCAAGTTTTATTTGGTTCAGTCTTGAAAGCCTCCAAGGAGCCTCAATAGGCAATCTATCCTCATAGAAGAAGCAATTTTCTTTACATCCTACTGAACTGGCAGTCCTGCCCTCAAGCATGTCAGCTGCATCCCCCAGTTTAGTGTCATATGCAAACTTGGCCAGCATGTGCTCTGTTGCCTCCTCAAGATCATTGATAGAGATATTAAGCAGGACAGGCATCCAGGCATGGTATAACCTTTTCACCACTGTCCTCTGAACCTGCTAAACCATTATATTTTAACCCATCTAGTTTTCTGTCCATCCAGACCCTAACATCCTAATTTGGATAACTGTATGTGGAAAGAGCTTATATACATATATCTTGCTAACTGTAGAGGCAGAATGTTTTTTTAATGAACCCATAATCACAAACTATGCACCAGAAGCTTTTCACAAGCTAGGTGAGACAGTTTTATGGTTCCCCCCTCCCAGAAGAATGTGAATACATGGGATTTCTACCCAGCTTGGAGGGAAAAACTTTTCACCTGCTTTTGAAATGCTGCCTTTTCCGCATGGAACTGCAGGTGAACTACATAAGGCTTTCTTTCTAAGCACAAAAATTGTCACTGTTGGAAATAGAAGGGCAGTATATGAGTCCATATGCAGCTGAGATGAAGACTAAAGACTCCAGTAACCCCAAACATTTACAATAAGGTTTGCCTTAATCTGAATGCCAGTTTACAAAGCAGAGACACAGCTGTTCCCAGTTGTCAAGACAACATCTGAGGGAAGTAGAACTGTCAACAATAACAAAAAAAGTCAGAGATTTCTGTTGGCTCTCTGAAAATGTATGCAATATTAGAGGAGTACAAGAGAATGGAAAAACTGCTTAAAAGTCTGAGTGAGTTTCCCTCAGAGGGAAGAGCCTGGGTAGGTTTGTAAATAAAGTGCCAGGTAGGGAACATACATAGGCAAAGTCTGTTGGAATGGAGGCAGAAGAATGTTCAAAGACTTTGTTACACAGTTCCTGTAATTTATAGGCATTAAAAATAATAATAAAAAACCCATTTATTTTCTTCCTGGCTGGAAGGAGACTGAAGGATGAAAATCAAGGCAGTGGTATTGTGCTTGGCCAGTAGCTAGCCAGCCAAGTAAGACCAACAGGCACAAAAACAGTTTGTATGCATCTCAATGGGAAGCCTCCTTCAAAACTGAGGTCTGGAAAAAAGGGTTCAAGCCCAGGTCTACCTTTTTCTCCCTCTATCTTTTTCTTGGCTTTTTGGGGTTTTTTTGTTTTTTCTTTCTTAAATGTTGGCAGGTCATTCTTTGTATCACTGAAAATAGCTAAATTTAAGCTGAAGGTAACCCCAAAGCATAAAATGATGACTTCTCTTGAACAGAATGGACAGGAGAAATACAAGCTGCCTCTACATAATCTGCTGCTGTCTTTGGTTTTAATTTAGAGAAACCACACTGGTGGTGCATTTTAGAGAAACTGGGAAGCTTGGGATTCACAGCTCATTTTTTCAGTCTCCATTAAGTTGCCAGCACTATTTGTGATACCCTACTGAAACCACGTTTTTCTTCTGGGTGTATGATCAGTAGCTCATTTTGACTACAGTTTTGAGAGAGAAAGCATAGTCATATGCACTACTAATATTTTTTCTGAGGTAAGTGGTAAAAGATCCACCTTGTAAGTCGTTGCACAAAAGTGTAGCACAGAGATGCTCATACTCCAGTAAATGCGGGGGATTTATAGTAGGAAAATGTCACTCCTCTTTGGAGACTTCTGTGTTTCCAGCACAGCTAGGCTGATGCTGATCCCCAGACCTGTTCATTGAGGGTCAGCTACTGTGTTGTGCTGTTCAGTGTAACTGCACTCTTATTCTTTCCCTTAGCCTTGGATCCTTAATAATCCTGTGGCAGACTGGAAATAACATGCTTAGCTCCATAAAACACAGTTAACTCTTTTTCAGATGTTATTTCTGACAAGTCAAGCAGCCAAAGGCATTTATAGGGATTGTTGGGAGAAAGAAGATCACAGGTTTGGTGTCTGCTTGAACTCACCAGCAAGAATATGGGCACCTCCGGCTATAGCGGCAGCAGTAAAATTGCCATTCACGGTCCAGCACAGATGGAAAATACTGACTCTGGAAACCAGCCACCAGCCCATTATTTGAGCAGGTTTGATACCTAATAATGAGGGTAAAGAGGAGAACACACAAGGAAAACATGGTATTAGACTCCTTGATAGTTTCAAGCATTTCTCAAAACAGCGTTAGCATTTTTGACATAGAATGCAAGTTGAGGGTTTGACTTTGTGCTGAGGAGCACTGTTTACACTTGCTGTGTATAGAGCAACAATTTTCTATAAGAAAGCAGCAGTAGTTAACCAATGCCTTAACATTTATGTTGCACTTAAAACTATTTAATTAGGCTAAAGTATTTAATCATTCCAGTATGCTAACCAGGAAAGAAGATTGTTCTGGTGTTATAATCCTCAACGGTTTACAAATCATAAGACTGACTTCAAAACAGTTCATTAATATTTTTGTCTATGACTGTTGGTATTTGAGGATTTGGGCTTTATTGAACTAACCTTTTCAACTACTTCTCTACCACAAAAAACAAAACAAAACAAAATCTTAAGAAGCTATTTTATAAAAGAAGTTCATTAATTTTTTTTTTGATTACTTGCTTTCACAATTATGTGTCTCTAGGAGAAGGGATTCTTTATTAAAAACATTTAGGCTTATGATGAAATCATTATTTGATAGCAATCACATAAGGATAACTGTGATTCAGATGTTATGTAATTTTAAGTGTCGCGTAAAGTTTATGACTGGTTTTTCAAACGAAAAATCTGCTGCTTCATGCTTTCTGTGTGCTCGATAATTCTATCATACATGTGAATCACTGCCTCCAGGTAGAATGGAAATGGACATGGTCTCAAAGCATGCATGCCTCTGTCTGCACACCCTTCAACACCTTAACACCCAAAGTAATTCAAGGGGTAATCAGTTTGAATAGCTTGCTTCTTGGAGACTAAAGACAAGGAGGTCAGTTGTTGAAAACAGACAGGTCAATTGTTCAGCTATCAGGTGCTCATTCTCTCAAGCACCCTCCTGGCCTCACTGTTTCCGTATCCTGAAAATTACAGGAATGTTGCTTCTTCCATCACTTTTCTTTCTTTTCCTTTTATCAAGGAAAACCTGCAGCAAACTTTTTCTGTGATTTCATAAAATCAATTAAAATGATCTATCTGAAAGACACTTTCAGAAGTAACTGCATGTATAACAAATACCCAAAATCTCCCTTTGTTTCATTCAATGACCTCATAATTTATTCTAAAGACCTGAAGTTCCCAGAAGGGAACACACATCATCTAGCAGAGTCTGATGTTTGGAAAGTCATTCACTTGTGCACAGCAGTGTTAGTGCTTGCAAAGACAGCGTGAGGCTGAAGTATGCAAAAGCTGAAAAACTGATCAGTTTTGACCAGTGCAGTGATGAATTTCCCTACTGAGTTTTCAGCGTCCATTTTTGAACCTAAGGGTCTCTACTCTGTCTCTTCCCCTGTGTTCTGTTGTTCCGATAAGAGTATTTACATTTGTTTGTGTCCCTGTATCTCCCCCCACTGATGGGGCCACAGTACTTGTACATTGTGAGACTCTTTCAAGGACCTTCAGAGTTCAGTTGTGATGGAGACTCTGAGTTGCCATGGAATCACACCAAGTATGGCAGTCTGGCTTTCACTCAGGATTTCAGCAAGGCTTTGATAGGAAGTTGTTCTGATTTTTGGCTCATAGGCCATAGGAACATATGGCTAAGACTCTGAGTAAACATATTGGATAGCTGCAGATGATTGGTGTGATCCTGATGGAAGAATGGTTGATGCACAGCAGTATAGGGATTGGTTCTACGTGTTGCAAGATGAGCATTAAACTGTGTAAAATAGCAACAAATTTGTGCCTCATCTTGCATCTCTCACCCTTCCTATCTGCATTTGCACTGCTCAAGTCCTCATGCCCCTGGGAGATTTTCTAGCTCTTCTGCAAATGTGCAGTGTTGGGAGCACTTTGTTTCTCCATTTCCTTGGCATTTCCTCTCAGAAGCTCAACACTGTCCTGCAACTTCCCATTCCCACTAATCAGATCAGTGTCTGATATTCCTGCTCACTTGTATTTGTGGGAGATTCTTCCTTCTTTTCTCTTCCCACCTGCTGACATTCAGTCTGATAAGTCCTGTCTTCTTTGCCTTTGTCCTACAACATTCCTGACACATTATTTACTGTATAGTCTGGTTGTGATGGAAAGATTCATTTTGAAAGAGATGTCACTCATGGACACTTCTCTCTATAGCAAATTGAGAAACAAACCTAGCTAGCATAACACTCATATGTTTACATGCACTCATATTTGAGTATCAGATTTTAGCAAGGTGTGGTTATTTTTTATTCTGATTCTATCTTCTCATGATAAGTTTGATTAAAAAATATAATTGAAGTTGCCTTAAAAATCAGTTTCTTAGATGGTAAATGTACCTGGACATAAGTAATGTTTTATAATTAAATTGCAGTTTTGTTTTAATGTAATTCAAAGTAAAATTTGAAATACATAGTAAAGGTCATGTTCAATTCTCTCTCTCTGCTTCTGTCTCATGCACAAGGTCTTGTAATCTTTTATTCAAGCTCACTAATTGGTTTAGCAAAAAAAAAAAAAATAGTGATGTCGAAATACTATTCTTTAGCTTTGAGATAATGTAAGATTATTTGCCTTAATCTTTCTAGTTTTCAAGTAAAATCCAGACACTCCTTCAAAAATGAAGAGATGCTCTCAGAACTTGGAGTGCTTATTTGTGAAGTCATATAAAATATTCCCTTTCCTTTTCCCAGCTGGCCACTCTCCTACAAGCAGAAAGTAATTCTTAAGGGAAACAAACAACCTTCCTCACACACCTTTTCAGTCAGCTGCTCTCTGCACTAATCTGAAAATGACTCTTAATATATCAGAATTTTTTCCTTCTCTGTTGAATTCATTACTCTTGTCACAGTAAATCCTGAAGCAAGTAGGCAGAATAAAAACTAGTGATTCAGGAGCTTGGATTAATAGCCAAGTCAAAACAATATTTTTTTCACAAGACTCACTCTTCAGCACTTCTGAATACTGAACTACAAAGGGTAGTTCAGTATTCAGAATTAATGTGACTGGATTCTCCTCACTCCTGAAATCATGACATTGCTAAGAAGAGAGGAAAATGCCTCTTACAAGGTAAATGCAGAAGAATGTGAGAAATTGGCTGTGACTGTGTGGGATTAAACTAGGCAATGTATAAGTTCACTTTTTCTAGTTGGCTCAGATTGCCAAGTGTGAAGAGTTGTCTTTTGGATCTGGTACTGGGAGAAGAGGAGGTGAGCTGGTTGGTAGGGGGGGAGTGAGAACATTGGTGGAGAAGATCAGGTGCTCTTGGATGGGAAGTTGCCCTTCCCTTGGGTACAGGTGTGGGAAATGACAGCAGTCTTCCATAGAAAGCCTTATTCTGGAAGGAGTTCAGTGTAGTAACAGGGATATGGTATCTGAGACTTTCCTGGCCTGCTGTGATTCCTGTGAAAAACCTCTCCTCTGCCAAATACTCTTCTGAACTGGTTAATGAGTGTTGTACAGCTGAGCTCTGTCATGGCATGCAATCAAAGCATGCATCCATGTTACAGATTTAGTTCAGGTCAGAACTGCTTTTGTTCTTCACTAGTGAGCTTTCATCTGTGAGACCAAACAACAGCTGGTGTGAAACAAACCCGCCCAAAATGCATATGAGAGTTTTGATCCGTGCATGACCTGTTTCACCCTATAGATCCTCTTAAATTGTGCCACATTATTTGCGAACATCTTCAGCAGCCAAGCGTATTCCTTGTATTCCTCGTATTCCTCGTTGGCTCAACAAGTGTCTGCCAGACTGAATACAAACATTGCTTACAACAATAGAATTGTTTTGAGCAATGGAATCAGTTTTGGTGATGCTTCAAACTTATGCTTGCACCTTAATTTTGCTCTTTGCTAAGCAAAGCCTCAGAGTTTTGTGCCCCACCTAATGGTGGTGCTGTGTAGGAAACCTCCCTCTGAGGCCCCCTGTTCCTCAGCTACATCAGCACCGTGTTATCCTGAGGATGAGAATCCAAAGAGGAAGCCTGTTCATTACAAATCTGCTCAGGGAAGTAGAAATTAAGCTACAGGAAGTAGTGCTGTTAGAGAATGCACTGAATTCCTGCTGCACTGACTGGGATTATGCTCCCTGAAGCTCTCTAGAGCCATGCAGAGGCTGACACACAGCTCAGTAGGCACTGGGTCATGCTGCATTGAGGGTGATTTGTTCCTAATAACAGGGTAACATGTGAGTGCCATTCCATGTCCCTGTGGAGGAGAGGACCTATACTGCTCTCCTGAGTTATCTTTGTGGTGTGTCCTCCCTCAGTAATTGGATTAATTGTGTGATGAGAGCTAATTCAATGGTCAGTCTGTTACAGGTGAGTGGGCAGACATAAGAGGCTGAAGGCAGGTTCAGAGTAGCAACTCTGGTACCCAGACAGAGGGAATAACTTTTATGTGTTTGATTAGGCCACATCAGTCTCCAAAAGCCAATTCTTCAACAAGTGTTCCCTATCTGTTGTAGGGTGCTGAGACGTTGTTATGCCACATGCCAAAGACAACCTCTGTAACATCTGTAACCTCTTCAGCAAAATTTTCTTTCATTCAGGGGACATTTATGACTTACTTTTTTCTCCCTGACCAAGGAAATGCAAGGCCCTTTTCACCCTGGTGATTTCTTCTAGACAGTTGCTGATGAGGCCTCCTTTTCTACAGAAACATTCCTCTTCTCATATGCTCCTCTGGACTCAGTCCATTGTACCTGTGTTAAATGGACTTGTAGCACTAGTCCTTTAACATAAACTTAGGGCTCTGAAGAAAATTAACTTGTTTGTGTAGATAGCACAAATGGGAACATTTTCAAATAGCAGCTGGATTATTGGGTTTGGGTAATACAGCCTCAGATCTGAAATTTGGGACTGGTCAGAGACTGGGAACAAAAATAGCTCCTACTGATATACCAAGGTGTGCTGCCAGAACCTGAACAGGAGAATCCTTTGCTTAGTAGTCTATCTTTGCACCTAGTTTGTGGGCAAAGGAGGCAGAGAATGGGAGTGGGGAGGGAGAATCTATATATCTGTGTTTTCCAAGTCCCATCTAAACACTTTCTCAGATGTCGAAACAAGGGAAAAGAGGCAATAAACATGGAGTAAATAGCTCTTGGCTGGAAATGCTTCTTCTTTTTTACTTGACAGCTAACTAGAAATATAATGAGGATATGGCATGGTTTCATCTGTATCATGTAGTGTAAACCAAACTTATGTTACTAGAGGGAAGTGTTGCTTGTCTTCACTTGCAAGCTTTTGTTCCTCACTTGCAAGCTTTTGTTCCTTTGTTTGTGTGAACCCTGTCTTTTGGTATAATAGTGTTCGGCAAGAAAAATAGCTGATCTGTAGAGACAACTCTGTAGTATTCAACAAAGCAATGAAGAACAGTCTCAGCCTCAATCATTCAGACCTTAGGTGATGAAATATTTAAACAAGGTCAAAATTTCTGCAGTACAAATTGAGATAAGAATATAAAATTTGTGCTCCCTGAAAAAATAGGATTCTTTGAGAAGCTGCAGCATAAAAATTAGAAGGAGTAGAAGGACTCAAGGACTTCTACAGTAAAAAGACTGCAGAATCAGGGCATGCTCTGGAGACTTTTCCCTACTCCAGACATGAGAATTTCCAAATTATCCAGAAACTGGTTCTTGCTCCCAGTTGCTGTCTCTCTTTTGAATATCATCTTGGTTAGCAGATAATTAACCTTAGTCAGAAGAAATAAGGTGTTGAAACAGATTCAACAAAGTCTTTGCACACATCTTAACTTTAAAAATATTCACAGATTAATGAGGCTGAGAAGGCATTCCTGATCATGTGATCCAATCTATTGCCACAATTTCCCCTTTGAGTTATCTAACAGGTTCACAAGCTTCTTATGTCCTTTCAGCAAAGCACAAATGCACATAATCTCTTCAGAAGTACATGAATATATATTATTAACTTCAAGGATGCATTTATGCAGTGAAGCACCATAGTTCGATATATTCTGAAATGCCTCTAGGTTATTATGGGTAGTGGTCAGAAGGGACTGGTCTTCATGAGTCTGCTTGTGAAAGAGATGGGGTTCCCCACAGAGCAGTTTTTAGAGTACCTGTTCTCTCCATTGACCCTGGAAGGAGGCAAAGGTCATAAACTGAGCATTATTAGGCATTAGATGCCTAATGTGGATCTGCGTCATTGTCCTCTTTCTGTTGGATAGTTTTTTCGTATCTGAAAGATTCTAAGTTTTATGGTTTGCTTATCTAAGACTGTATAATCCCTAGTGCTAGTGAAGGAAGTTAACTTACCAGGAAGACCTGCCAGTGGTTCCCTCTTGCTCCCAATTCTCTTATTGCTATGGTCCCCCCATCCATTTCTGACATTTTGTCCCAAATACTGAAGAGACTCTTTCTTCTGTCTTTTATATTCCCTCTTCATTTTCTCTTCTAAGCTTTTACTTTCTTTATTGTCTTTTCTAAAGAAACCTCTCTTGAGTTTGTCTCTGTTGTGCAGCTATGCAGCAGTCAGGAATGGTAATTTGAAAATCACCATTTGAAATTTGAAATGCCATAAGCATAATATGCCAAAGGTTATTTTTTTTTTGGTGTTTCTGCCAGGCTAGATTTTCTGACTAGGGTTCTGGCTGGGAAACCAGAGGGAATTTAGAGAAGAGCTGCAGGTATGATCAGTGCTTTCTTAGGACTGTTAGAATACAAAACCTCCAGAGGAGAACTGGAGGAATGGAGACGTGTTCAGCCTGAAAGCAAAAGCATGGATGAAGGTGTGTGGGTGAGGGAAAGGCATAGCTGCTACCTATTATTAAGTAAAAAGGATTTTACAAAAGATTCATCAAGCTTGCTCTCATTGCTCAGTGAAGGTAGGGAAAAGAATAAAAAGCCTTAATTGCAGCAGAGTAGCAGCCTTTGACACTGGGTCCCACAGCATACTCCTGAAAAAATTGGCAGCCCTCAGCTTGGACAGGGGGTGGAGTTCACCATTCCTGGAAGTGTATAAGGACAGACCAGATGTGACACTCAGTGTCGGATGGCAGCAGGGTTTGCGACCCCGACTTGTGTTAAAAGTCTCTCTTTCAGCCCGTGCATTCAAAGGATGAGTCGAAGCTCTTCAGTTTTTTGGTCTCAAGGTTGTTTATTGTATCTTATCTATAAAATTTTCTTCTTGCCCAGCCAAGATCTGCTCATCAGGACAGCCAGAGGCACTCTGCCTGCCCCCAGGGCGGTGTTATCTTTATATACTAAAAACTATGTATAACATGTTTACAATGATTTTCCAATACCTATCACCTATGTTAGACAGTGAGCTTCTACTCTAAACCAATCTAAAAGTGTCAACATCACCAGTGAAGATAGAGGTAGAGAAGAAGAAGAAGAAAGGCTAGACATGCCCAAAACCTTCCATCTTGTTCTCAAAAACATCTATACTAAAAATCCCAAAACCTACATTTACACCCTGTGATTACTCTATTGTTACACTATTTAAACTGCCGTGGCTTTTATCTCATCATGTAAAGGTGGCAATTTGCTCCATGGTTCGTAATCGAACCCACTGGTATTCTGGGCTGTGTGCCAGGGTCTCCGAGTCCCCTGACAGGGGTCCCAGCAACTCCGGACTCACAAAGGGATGTCCTGAGTTCCAACAACTCAGTTGACTTTGTAGTGTTTGGTCACATGTTGGACTCAATTATTTCAAGTCTTTTCAGACCTAATTGATTCTGCAAAATTTTAGCAAAAACTTGGCAGACTTGTAGCTACTGGTGGTGCAAGCAATTAAGCATCATTGTATGTGGTGTGCAAAGTGAGACAAAATACTCTGTGAAACAGAGCTGAAGGAATGTATTAGTCCATCCTACAAGGATGGGAAAATGTTCTAGCAAGTCCAGCAGAGTGCAAGTCCAGCAGAGAATGACATATTGCTCACCAACAGATTGGTTTGTTGGGATATAGCAGGGAAGAGACCTGGCCAAACAGGAGCCAGTGGTACAGATGGTGACTCATATTTGTGGCCCCACTCGATTATTGGGTGAATCTTTAGAACTGGGGATGGCTCCAAATAGCACTGAGGTAGATGGGGAAGAGAAAGAGAAGAGGAGCACCTATGAGAAGTAAGAATGCCAAGAGAGAAGGCAGGATTCTCAAAGTATGCCCAGGATATAGCTGTGCCACATTAATTTGAGGCTACACTGGCCTACACTTTCACTCCAGTCACTGGGCTCTTGGGCAGCAGTGTTGGCATAACCAGGATGTGCTTGCGTGCCAGCCTCTCTCCACGAAGCACTGTCATACAACTAGCTCGGCCCTGGGGGTGGAAACCTGAAAACTGCAGAATCCAACCAGCCAGCTAGCATTTATGGAAATGGCCCAAGTAACTAGGAGCACAAGTTCAACTTTGCAAAATGGGCTTCATGAGTCTGCTTGTGAAGAGATGGGGTTTCCCCACAGAGCAGTTTTTAGAGTACCTGTCTCTCCATTGACCCTGAAGGAGGCAAAGGTCATAAACTGAGCAGTTATTAGGCATTAGATGCCTAATGTGGATCTGCGTCATTGTCCTCTTTCTGTGGTAGTTTTTTTTTCGTACTGAAGATTCTAAGTTTTATGGTTTGCTTATCTAAGACTGTATAATCCCTAGTGCTAGTGAAGGAAGTTAACTTACCAGGAAGACCTGCCAGTGGTTCCCTCTTGCTCCCAATTCTCTTATTGCTTATGGTGCCCCCCATCCATTTCTGACATTTGTCCCAAATACTGAAGAGACTCTTCTTCTGTCTTTTATATTCCCTCTTCATTTTCTCTTCTAAGCTTTTACTTTCTTTATTGTCTTTTCTAAAGAAACCTCTCTTGAGTTTGTCTCTGTTGTGCAGCTATGCAGCAGTCAGGAATGGTAATTTGAAAATCACCATTTGAAATTTGAAATGCCATAAGCATAATATGCCAAAGGTTATTTTTTTTTTGGTGTTTCTGCCAGGCTAGATTTTCTGACTAGGGTTCTGGCTGGGAAACCAGAGGGAATTTAGAGAAGAGCTGCAGGTATGATCAGTGCTTTCTTAGGACTGTTAGAATACAAAACCTCCAGAGGAGAACTGGAGGAATGGAGACGTGTTCAGCCTGAAAGCAAAAGCATGGATGAAGGTGTGTGGGTGAGGGAACGGCATAGCTGCTACCTATTATTAAGTAAAAAGGATTTTACAAAAGATTCATCAAGCTTGCTCTCATGCTCAGTGAAGGTAGGGAAAAGAATAAAAAGCCTTAATTGCAGCAGAAGTAGCAGCCTTTGACACTGGGTCCCACAGCATACTCCTGAAAAAAATTGGCAGCCCTCAGCTTGGACAGGGGGTGGTGGAGTTCACCATTCCTGGAAGTGTATAAGGACAGACCAGATGTGACACTCAGTGTCGGATGGCAGCAGGGTTTGCGACCCCGACTTGTGTTAAAAGTCTCTCTTTCAGCCCGTGCATTCAAAGGATGAGTCGAAGCTCTTCAGTTTTTTGGTCTCAAGGTTGTTTATTGTATCTTATCTATAAAATTTTCTTCTTGCCCAGCCAAGATCTGCTCAGCAGGACAGCCAGAGGCACTCTGCCTGCCCCCAGGGCGGTGTTATCTTTATATACTAAAAACTATGTATAACATGTTTACAATGATTTTCCAATACCTATCACCTATGTTAGACAGTGAGCTTCTACTCTAAACCAATCTAAAAGTGTCAACATCACCAGTGAAGATAGAGGTAGAGAAGAAGAAGAAGAAAGGCTAGACATGCCCAAAACCTTCCATCTTGTTCTCAAAAACATCTATACTAAAAATCCCAAAACCTACATTTACACCCTGTTGATTACTCTATTGTTACACTATTTAAACTGCCGTGGCTTTTATCTCATCATGTAAAGGTGGCAATTTGCTCCATGGTTCGTAATCGAACCCACTGGTATTCTGGGCTGTGTGCCAGGGTCTCCGAGTCCCCTGACAGGGGTCCCAGCAACTCCGGACTCACAAGGGATGTCCTGAGTTCCAACAACTCAGTTGACTTTGTAGTGTTTGGTCACATGTTGGACTCAATTATTTCAAGTCTTTTCAGACCTAATTGATTCTGCAAAATTTTAGCCAAAAACTTGGCAGACTTGTAGCTACTGGTGGTGCAAGCAATTAAGCATCATTGTATGTGGTGTGCAAAGTGAGACAAAATACTCTGTGGAAACAGAGCTGAAGGAATGTATAGTCCATCCTACAAGGATGGGAAAATGTTCTAGCAAGTCCAGCAGAGTGCAAGTCCAGCAGAGAATGACATATTGCTCACCAAAGATTGGTTTGTTGGGATATAGCAGGGAAGAGACCTGGCCAAACAGGAGCCAGTGGTACAGATGGGACTCATATTTGTGGCCCCACTCGATTATTGGGTGAATCTGTAGAACTGGGGATGGCGCCAAATAGCACTGAGGTAGATGGGGAAGAGAACAGAGAAGAGGAGCACCTATGAGAAGTAAGAATGCCAAGAGAGAAGGCAGGATTCTCAAAGTATGCCCAGGATATAGCTGTGCCACATTAATTTGAGGCTACACTGGCCTACACTTTCACTCCAGTCACTGGGGCTCTTGGGCAGCAGTGTTGGCATAACCAAGGATGTGCTTGCGTGCCAGCCTCTCTCCACGAAGCACTGTCATACAACTAGCTCGGCCCTGGGGGTGGAAACCTGAAAACTGCAGAATCCAACCAGCCAGCTAGCATTTATGGAAATGGCCCAAGTAACTAGGAGCACAAGTTCAACTTTGCAAAATGGGGAAGGAAGGAAGTGGTGGAAGGAAGTGGCGGAAAGAAGTGGCAGAAGGAAGGAAGTGGCGGAAGGAAGGAAGGAAGTGGCAGAAGGAAGGAAGTGGCGGAAGGAAGTGGCGGAAGGAAGGAAGTGGCGGAAGGAAGGAAGGAAGTGGCAGAAGGAAGGAAGTGGCGGAAGGAAGGAGTGGCGGAAGGATATGGCGGAAGGAAGGAAGTGGCGGAAGGAAGAGGAGTGGCGAAGGAAGGAAGTGGCGGAAGGAAGGAAGGGGCGGAAGTGCGGAAGAAGGAAGGAAGGAAGTGGCAGAAGGAAGTGGCGGAAGGAAGGAAGTGGCGGAAGTGGCGGAAGGAAGTGCGTAAGTGGCGGAGCGGAAGTGGCGGAAGGAAGTGCGCGGCAAGAATTCCGCGTAAGGAACGTGGCGGACAGGAAGGTGCGCGTCAAGGAAGGAGGAAGAAGTGGCGGGAAGTGATCGTTGGCTTTAAGGAAGTGAGGACGGGCAGGAGTGGCGAAGGAAGTGCGGGAAGGAGGTGGCATAAGTAAGGAAAGGAACGGAAGGAAGGAAGGAAAGGGTAAGAGACATGAAGGAAGTGGAAGGAAGTGAAGAGACTAGAAGGAAGGAAGTCTCTTAATGAAAGGAATGCATGAAGTAAGACGGAGCGAATGAAGAGCTGGAGGCAAGTGACTTTGGCAGCCTGTAATGTCTCGAAGTGCGGTAATGAATTGTAAAGTAAGGAAGGTGAATTTACTTGTCGACAGTAATGAAGAATGGCGAGAAGGAAGTTGGCGGAAGGAAGTGGCCCGAAAGGAAGGACTTGTGTGCCGAAAGGAAGGGTGCGGAGGAAGATGGCGGACGGTAAGCTGAACGGAGGAAGAAAGGGACAGGAAGGAAGGAAGGAATGAAAAAGGAAGGAAGGAATGGACTTTCCTCTTGCCGTCCTGTCCTCCTGTCCTTTTCGTCCTTACTCCTTCTTCCTTCCGTTCCTGCCGGCCGTCCTTGCTGCCTTCTCTCTCCTGTCCTAAGTGGCCGTGAAGTCTAGCTCGGAAGTGGCGGAAGTGTCGTCACATGGCGGAAGTGGACTGGAAGTTGGCGGATACGTGGCGGAAGTGGCGGAGGTCTTAAGGAAGGCAGGGCAAGGAATGGAAGGAAGGAAGTGAAACAGGAATGGCAGGCGGATGGCCCTTCCGGACGGCATGATCTTGCAAGTCCAGGCCGGAAGTTGCCTGAGTATGAAATGGAAGGAGTGCTGGAAGGGAAGGCGGAAGTGGCGTCATTACTTCCCGTTCAGTAGATGGTCGGAAGGAAGTTTTGGTCTGATTGGAAGTGGCGGATTAGGAAGGAGGACGTGGCTGAAGTTCAACTGTTTGCAGTAAGTTGCGACGGGCCATTCCTCAGTGGACACTGTGTATGAGCAGTGCATGTGGACCAACCACCCATATTTCCTCTTATTTCGGCCGGACGCTCTCTCCTTGCACCCTTCCTCCCCCTTCCCGCCCGGCGCCTCGTGCTTCCGCTGCCTTCGCTCTGTTCCGCTCCTGCCCTTCTCATGCCGCGATGGACACCGTGTACGGAAAGTTGCGCCATCCGGCCTTCTGACAGGCTCCTGTGTCGGTGTTCGCCTCCCGGCATGTTCGGGGGCCCCTGCTCCGGTGGTCACGTTACTCAGCAGTGTATAGTATGTCCCTCCTACCGACGTGTTCCCACCTTGTCCGCTCCTCAACGATCCCTCCGTTTGTTTGACGTCGCGGGTGTTCCCTGGGGGGGTCTTAACTTTCGCCTCGTTTAATTCCACGTTGCTCCGCCGGTCGAGTTCAATGAAGTGGTCGTGAGGCGCGTGCCACATGGATAGCTTTTTCATATATTGGCGGACGGATAGTGAAGCCATTCAAAACAAGTTTAGGCA
Organism: Serinus canaria; assembly: GCF_022539315.1. Taxonomy (NCBI): domain Eukaryota; kingdom Metazoa; phylum Chordata; class Aves; order Passeriformes; family Fringillidae; genus Serinus; species Serinus canaria. The sequence goes on from NC_066313.1 coordinate 20,752,545, forward strand.
GATGACTCATCGCGATGCTGAAGCTAGGGAGTAATTGGATGGCTTGAGCTGCTGTCCGGCATGGTTGGCGGCTAAGGAAGTGGCGTGTTCAATGATAGAGTGGCGAAAGCTTCCAATTGACGTAAGGAAAAAGTGGCCTGAAGGCCTTTCCCGTCCGTCCCTACCCGTCCTCCCTTCCCTCTCCTTTGCAGTTTCCCTTACTTCGCTGACCCTGCCTTCCGTCCGTCTTGCCGGCCGTCGCCGTATCCGCCCGCCGTTCCTGTCCGTGCCCTTCCTTACCTCGTCCCTTTCTGCTCGTTCACCTTGTTTCCGGCTTTGTGATTAATAGGAATAGAAGGGAAGGAAGGAGGAAGGAAAGTTGATTATTATCTATGAGAATAGGCAGGCTATGTAAGTGTGTTGATCTGAAAAGGTGAGCTCATGAATTATAAAAATAACTCAGAAAACTAGTAAAGGGAAAGAAACTGAGATAAACAATTAAAAAATGTTGAAAAATATATACATTTGGATAAAATAAAGGGTTTGCTGTAGGAAAAAAGTGGGCAACCTAGAAGAAAAAGTGAAAATATTTTTTAGAGAGGTGATGGAAACAAGATTCAGATAATACACTGTGGATGTAGTCATGCTAAGTAAACAGAGCACCGTGATGATTGGATACATAGCAGAAGAAAATGTTCTGTATAGACTTATACACTATCCTGTTTGTGAGAAGTGAACTTGAGCAATTGCTGCCAGAGATTTTTAGAAAGCAAAAAATAAGTTTATTTCGAACAAAAAGAAATGTCTAATTCAAAATTATTATGCAATACATAGAAATTGCATCAATTTATTAAAAATGAAGAAGTCTTCCAGGATTATCACAATCTGTTCTTTCTGCCTGTTTTGCAGCTCTACCCCTTTTTTTCAATTCTTATTCTAAAGTTAAATAGAGGGTCAATTGTTTTTTCCCTTAGCAATTGCATCAGCCATAGGCATGCGCCACGTGGTAAATGAAAGAGTATGATTAATTCAGAACAAAATTTTGAATAATTTAAAAAGCAGAAACTTCACATTTCATTGCTATCCTATTCCCATTTAACAAAATTTAGAAATCACTTTGCAATTTCTGGGACAAAACCATTTCAAGTATTTGAAAATACTCATTCCTGCATGCATTTCATTTTGTCCAAAGAACATTTCAATCCCAGAGTTGTCCAAAACTTTGTTTCCCATTTCATTAAAAAAAAAAAAAAATACTGGGTATTCTGCCCAAATATTAAATGCTATACATATTTCCAGAAATTATTGTCTCCATATAATATGATCACCTTTGCTTCCAAGGTTGATGGAAAAGGTAACATTTATTTAAGTAAACTGACGGTATTAGGAATTTAACATGATCTTCTGCTAGCACCATGCAGATATATATGCTACCATCATTGCTTGTTAGTGCAGATTTTTGGCTCCTGTAATAACAGCACAACTAGAAAACAGCATTTGTTTATGCTTAAGCCAAAAAGCTTAGCAACAAAAACACAAAGCAAAGAGCCAGTGCAATACAGAGATTATTTTTCCTAGTGATCAGAGCCTGAGGAGTTTTGCAATTTGTTTCCCAGTTTAGTCACTGATTTAATGTGACTTTTCAAGAAGGACTTTATGCTCTCCTCACTCTAGGTGCTTGCCTCATTTTCCTCATCATTTAAACAATAGCAACACCAAACCACTTCACAGCTGAGGTTGTGAATGATCAACCAAAGGACACTGACACCCTCCAGCAAGAAACTGCTACAGAGGAGACAAATGTGATGCTAATCAGCTCCAATGCATTGCGATTAAAGAGTCTTAAGGCAGTGAAACCTGCTGGTTATCATGGCATTCATAAGCATTTGCATTGCTCTGACCACAGTATTAGGACCCACATTCCACAGGGGTTATCAGTGCTGTGCCCTCCAGGGATGGCTAGGGTTATCCTACCATTCGGTTCCCGCTCTGTTGATCTCTTCCCACCAGCACTCTGTCGGCTCACCGAGGCTCTGGGATGCTGGCATGCAGGCATAGTTCCACAGTCTGTCAGAGCCTTCCTTCTTGCTGAAGACACTTCTGACGGCGACGATCACCTGCCCATGCGGGCACTGAAAGTTGAAACCTTGCCGGTACACATTGACCCATTCATCATTATCTCCATAATTATAGGGACCATAGTAATCGTCACTGTACTGGCCCCATGCCACAGTCACCAGAGGCAGAAACACACAGAGAAGGAAAATGTCCATCCTGAAGATGTTCCTGGCTTAGAAGTGCCCCTCTGGATTGTTGGGCTGGCCCTTTTATATGGCCTCTAACATTTGGCTTCCAGATGTTATGTTTTCAGATCCAAGTGCAGTGTGTCATTGCTTAGTAAACCTTCTCTGAGCTACAGAGATGTCCAATTACTTTTAAGGTGGAATTCTGCAAGTACAGTAAGACTGCAGTCCCTAAGAGCAGGGTCTTTCTGCCACCGCAAACCATCTGTGATCCTTCACTGCAGAGCTATTGTGCACAGCAAGCTACATGTCATAGTACAACTGTCATAGACATGCCGCTTTCATCCTCCAGACAGCGGTTAAATTTGAAAACTACTTTATTTGAAATTAAAGTTCTATTTAAAGCTGCCATCAAATGTGAACCTCTGTGTGTGTGTGTGGCCATCCTCTTTTTCCTAAATGTGTGTGTCTGCCAGTGCCTAGAAAGAAGAGAATTGGGCAAGGTGAGGGAATTCACTGCTCCTGATGAAAAAAGTCCTTTAGAAATTTTGAGCTGGTTTGGTTGGAGGCAAGGTGGAGCCCAAATGACTTGAGACTCTGTCTTGGCATGGAAGCAACCCACCCTGAGAAGTAGGGCATTGGCTTCCTCCATGTAGAACTGATTTCGCTATGACTGTGTGTGAGCTCTGTGAAACTGTGGACTCAGCAGATATTTTAATTTGAGGATAAAGCACATAAGCAAGTTACAATGAGAAAAGCTTCATGCGTGACCAGAGCCTACTGAAATCTTTGAGTGAGGGCCTGGAAGCTACCTTGATTTTATCATGGGCTAGGAACACAAGGCTGCTGCTGAGGAACTGCTGTGTTGTAAATTCAAAACCTGACTTGCCACTTGGAAAGTGTTTACATGCAACATCCTAAGGCAATTTCTTTATCAGGAACCCACTCTTTTCAGGAAAGTCTGGAATAGTGTGCTTTACATAACAGTGTACTTGACCCATAGAAAACTCTGGGACTTGAGCATGTTTTAATAAGTCAGACAGTCCAAACTCAATCTAACATAATCTACATATGCCTCTGTTGCTTCTGCTGTGTTACTAATAAAATGTGTAACCCTTGGAACAGTTCCAGATTCAGATTCTGTCTCTTTTAGTGAAATCCAAAGACTGTTTCTTGCTGCAAGGTCCTTCTCAAATCTTTTTACCACCTCTCTTCCACATTTGGACCACGCACAGAAAAAAGGAAAAGAAACAAAAAAAAATAAGGGGGAAAAAAGTTTATGAGCTTTTATTCTGTTGCTGGTACTGACAGAAAGGCCTGCGATAGTAATTGGAATTGTTCCTCTCTAGGGATCTCCAAATTCATCCTGCCTGGTATTTATTTGCAGGACTATAAGCATCCCAGGAGGCAGGTGCATTTACTAACAAACCTCAGGTCTCAAAACTGCCTCCAGCCTCATCAGCCAGATGCTTTTGTGCCTTTAGCTAGTAGCTTTTCTTGTAGCAGAGCCTTGTTCACCAAAACTTTTGGTTGGTAGTTGGGTCTTTTCCTGAGCACTGCAGCAACATCTCAGCAGTCTGCGCTCACAGCCAGTGCAGATCCACATGCACCAGGCATGGTGAGAGCTGCTGGTGTGGCTCAGTGCCTCACCTCCAGCTGCAGCAGCCCCAGATGCCTGGGGAAGGGGACTATGGAGACAGCAGAGAAGATCCCTTTCCTTCAGCTGCCCTCCTTTAGATCCTAGGTACCAGGGGGGGACACGGGTACCCAATGTCTTAAGAGAGTGGAAATTAAGATTAAAATCTCTCGTAGTTATCCGATGAGTACCAGAGTGCATGAGCTGCACAATCTCACATGAGTTTTTCAGATAACTCAATAGTGTATTTTTCCCCCTCTTACTTCCTTAAACACACAGTCACATCAGGGAATGCTGCACACTGCTGTAGATGCCTAAGAGGCATTCTGGAAGAAGTCTTAGCAGGAAGAACAACATTCTCATATATATATGATCCTCACCTCACATAACCCTTTATAAGCACCATTGCTTGTAACAAAGTTCTTACACAACCCACAATATTACAGGCAAGAGGGAAGGAGAAGGTGGAAAGAAGGCTCTGTGGAAAGGAGGCAGTCTTTGCCTACCTTTGACATGCACGTGAAGTGTTGAGGTGTCTGTTTTCACTTCTACCCAGCCTGATTCCAGCTAATGGGTAGAGTGGCACTTCCATGCTGCACTGTGATCAAGAAGTGGCTTGGCTGCTATGCAGGGAAGACAGTGAACACAGCAGATGTGGAAAAACAACTCCCTGTAGCAGCTGTGGCAGTTTAGACATGTTCTGGCCAGCCTTATTCTGTTCTGGCAACTGAATCAAGGACAACAGTTCAAGAGCCAGTGCTTTTGAGCTGCAAACTAATCCGCAGCTTGGTGTCTTTGGTTGTCTTCTGCTACAGTTTGCACTGCAAGAAAACCCTGATATTTAAAAATCAGTCCCTCTCTGAAATAACCTACCCTTCAATTTGACTTTAAATATATCAGCCTTGTATATCCAATCTTTGGAAAAGCAGAAACTGTCAATGAAGTAGTAAATATGAGGTGCTAAGATCAATCTTTCATTATTACTTCCTTGCTGTGGAATCTATATTGTATGGTAGTTGTTTTCCCCATCAGCTCTAAGAAACATTGCATTTAAACCACATAAAAAAATTAATTTCTGTCCTGCCCAGTGATTACAGATAAAAGTGATTATTCTTGATACCCTACCTCCCTGGCCTAACTTTGGAGTTAACTCAATTTTTAAAACAGCTTGGACTAAAGAAGAATCTTCTTTCCAACTTGAATTATTCTGTGTTTCCCTCCTGCTGAAGGTACCAGATGCACCATTACTGAGTGATGCAGGTGTTATTAGTGCTTTGAAGCATAAGAAGAAATGCTGCAGTATTTTTTTGCAATGCTATGACACAGGCATGAAATGCAGAAAGATTTCAGTGCTTAGAACTAAAATCACAGGTGCAGAAGTATTATTTGAATGAATAACAGTAGCCAGCCCAAGCTCTATACGAAAATAGGAGAAAAAATGGTAAAACTGTATTTATTATTTGGCAAACACAAAGATGCTAGAGCTGCAATGAGAAAAGTGAGGCTTCAGACTTGGTCAGTGACAGGTACAACTAGATCTGTGTCTACAAAACTGAGTTTCATGAAAATAGTGTCATGTGTTTTTATTGGAGTATCTGTGCTGTTTGAGTTCCTGTGTCTGCAAAGGACTGGCTCATGGGCAGCCAGTTTTCACTCCACTTTGAGGGCAGAAGGAGCATAGGAGGCTGTTATCTCACAGCACTTCACCATTTAGATGAATAGGAGAGATTCCATCTCTTATTATTCAGGACTATGGTGAGAAGAGAAGCTTTGTATTTTGGGCTGGTGAATGAGGCTGAGTGTGTAATGCTGAGCCCAGAAAGCCTCTGTACACAAAACAGGTATGGCAAAAGCCGTACCACTATCAGCAGCAATGTATGTCTGCTTCCAAGCTAATGAACTGTATCGTGGCATTTCACCATAAGAAGAAAGTGGTTTTCATGACAGCTCATATCATCCCTGAGGTCACACACTGTGAACATATTTTCCATATTTTATTGCACTGTCTCAGTGTGATGCTGGCAGTTCTGATAAAGCAGAGTGGCTTGGATGAGTCAGGGAGGCTGCATGATCTGGGAGCTGTAAATTGAATTAATTCAATTGCAGATTACTTTTCCTGTCATCTTTGCAGCATGGCTTATATATATGTGTGTGTTCAGAAACATAATAAAGGCACCCCATATCCTCAAACTTTGAAATGTGGGAAATACACACACACACACACACACACACACACACACACATATATATATATATATATATATATATATATACATAAAAGTAAGTTTCCTACACTGTCAGATATCATAAAAGTTTGAGGATTTGAGGCACTTTTACTATATTTTTGAAAAGAGATTACAGAGACCTTGGTATTGTAGAGGACAGAGCTGCTGAAAGACTGCTTCATATGTGGTAAAGATATATCCTAGTCAACTTTTTAGCTCAGAGATACTATCTCCTTTCAGAATAATGTATATGGTGAAGGCTGGAGTTAATTTGTCAAGTTTTCCTGCTATTAATGATATTTTGTGTAGCTCCATTCACTTGATGTTCTCTAAGTATTTTGATTAAGCCATTTGAACCACTTTTTTGCAAAACAAGAAAGGTTAAAATCCTTTCCAGAGTGGGTTGAGTGATTATCTTGGTTTGGAAAGAAAGGTGCCTGCTAAAGAAGGCAGGAGCCTCCCCTGAAATGGAGAATGCAAACCTTCCCCACCCCTCCAAATTGCTATGAATTTTAAATTAAAGGGTCTCTCAGACAAAAAAGATGGGAGCAGGAAATAACAGTTCTTTAATAGAGAAGGGGGAAAAAGAAGGATAAAATAAAACAGTGCAATACACTAGAACAACACTGACAGAGTCAGAACTCAACCTGACACCGTGTTGGTCAGTGTTGGTAGCAGTCCAGTTGGAAATGTGGCTGCAGTCTTCCTGGAGTGTCAGGTGTGGTTCTGCTGGAGCAGGGGGTCCTGCAGAAAAAGGATGTATTTTTCCTTCGCAGATCTGTGGAAGTAGAAGCAGCTGCTGTTCCTCTGGGAAATCCAGTGGGAAGCTGTGCTGGTGTGTCAGAATCCCCAGATTATATCTGGGTAGCAATGCCTCCCTCTGGGCCAAGCATCTCACAATGGGATGTTATAGTTCTTATACTATAGTTCTTATACTATATTCAACCATGCAGTGACATTCAATAGCCTGTTATCAGCAGATGTCCCCTGCCGAGGGAGGAGTAATTGTGATCACTCAGGTAGAGAGAGATAAGGGGAATTGCCCACTTGACACCAGACAACTGCCAAACAGATGGAACTACAATAGGTCTTGCCTTACAATCTGGAACACTGTTCAATGATCTGCTCAATGTTCACCAGTACTTCAGGTACTTCAGGGCTAGAGAGAGATTTTAAACTTCAGCATCTAGACTGGAATTTAAAATTCTACTCCAGTCCTGGGAAAGCACACATTTTCCCAATCTTTTCCTCCTGCTCCTTCCTTACAGGGATGTTGGTTTGGCTTCTACTTTGTGTAGCTCCTTTCCTGTGAAAGGGAAGCTACTATTTAAGATACTGTGATACTGGAGGATATTGCAGAGCTATTTTCTCCTTGGAAGTAGCTGTAGAAAATTCTATGATACCACCTGGAATATTGCTGTGGAGGAAAAAAAAAGTGCTCGCTGCAGTGCTATTTTTCCAAGTTACCATAAGCGTTTCAATTGCTTTTGTAATAGCTTCCTTCCAGCATATGTATTATTAAATTATGGATTAAATAATAGAAACAAACAGAAAAAGCAAAACTTAAGTCACAAGGTCTCTGAGGAAAGGATAAGAAAGCTGCACTGAAACATTAGTAAAGAAACAACTGAAACAAATTTTCTCAGTTTGGGAAACCATCTAGATGCCATGATAACTATTTTCCTTCTGTGAGGCTGAGATCTATTATTTTGAAAACTAATTTTCAGATAACCAGCAAACAACTGCATCATAGATTAATCATCATTGCTAGATCAAATAACCCCCCAAAACTGCTCAAAAGCAACAGTCACAAACCTTTGTGACAAATCTTCCCCATCTTCCCTTTGAGTATGGAAAAGTTGGATACTGGAAAAGAGCTGAGTTTTGCAATGGAAGGCATCTTCACCAACAGTAGAGTTTATACAAACATCCTAGAATGGCTACCCAGAATATTCTGGTGTTAAATAACCCAAGAACCAATTGCCATCATTACAGAATTCCACAGATCTCTTCACAGAAGTGTTTTCAACTAGGTTTGCTAAGGGTCATTTAACCAGTTCTGATACAGTCAAATACAGGCATGAGGAACCTGGTAACTTGACTATTACATACATATTGTAAGAAGTCATACACAACTTATGAACAGAAATTGATGCTTTTTTCATTGTTGTTCTTCAGACCCACTAAAATAGAACAACTTCCTCTATGGTTTAATCCTAATCAAATTCAGGCTTTCATCAGAGCAGAGGTATAACTGCTCCTCCCTAGCCTGCTCCACATACTGTAAAAGCTGTCCTGTTGTAGTAACTCTTGACCTTTATGCTAAAATAGTCAATCCCTGAAGCTGTGGTTACAGTGGCCCTGCCAGGATATTTACAGGAAAATCCAAGTTGAAAAGTGTTTGTAATTACATTTTCATGTGTCAGGACAGGGCATGGTACCTTTTCAATCACATTTTACTGCTAAAAGCGAGGTGGTTTTTCTGAGTGCTTTTTGCTAACAGAGTCTGTTCTTATTGCTGTAGTTGCTGTTACCACTATCTCTTTAAGCAGATAAGCTTGAGATCCATACCAAATCTTAGATCCAGTCCTGTATTAAGCCTAGAGAGTCAGGGTACAGTGTCTGAAGGTGAAGCTGCCAAAAGAAATTTAAAAAGCCTTGAGGAAACAGGAAATTCAGGGGGCATTGATTCAGGAAAGAGCCAGATGCTTCAGGCTGAGTCAGTGCTGAACCTCCTCGCAGATTTACAGGCAGCGTTTTGCCACAATGTTATTATAAATTGAACTGAGTAATCCCCTTTTCATCACTCATCCTTCTTGCACACACATGTGTGTGTGTGGGCTTTGATGTAAAAAAATATATTAAATAATAACATAATAGTTATATTTAGTCTTTGAGCTAAATTCACACTTGTCTATCTCTGTGCTTTTGTTGTTTCCCACCTGATACAGCAGGAGGCCTTTCTTGGAACAGCAGTCATCACCAGATCAGCGCAGACAAAATGTTCTAAAACTTTATGACTCCTCCAGAAAGACACTTTTTTCCAGTGGCCGCATTAAACAATTGAGTGCAATTGCGACTAAACTTAATACATAAGGAATTTTGTATATGATAAATTACTCTTTCTGTCTTCCAACTTGTTATAAGTTTGGCCTCAAAATGTGTAGCTTCAGCTGATTCTTGAAGCATTGAGAAAGACTGATGAGATAAAACAAGGAGGAAAATGTTACTTTTAAAAGCAGAAGTTACAAAAATCAATCAAAGTGTTATTGAGGTACTCTTCATAAACTGAAAAGAGATACAACAGAGGCCCCAGCCCCATTTTTTAAATTTTGAAAGTCCAACACAATTCTTGTTTCTATGGTTATTTTTGTTTCAGTGTAATTCATGGGACACCTTTTAGAAATGTCCACAGCAGACAGATGTATCATTTTCAAAATCCATGGACTATTGACCTGAATATGGGTGACATTTTCCAGACTGTAGATGTCCGACTGAGCAGTGTTAAGAAATCAGCCGTGATGCTTGTCATGCAAACCATCTGTTGTGGATGGAGAGTGGGTTTCACCTTCAGAGAATTCTGGTATCATTAGAAAATTCTCACATGGTTTTCTCCAGCATAGTCTGTGACCAACAGCTCATAGCATCACCGTGAAATGCTGGAGGGGAAAATCTGAGCTAATAATAACTCTGCACAGACCCATGGGGTAAGTCTGAGGTCAGGGCTGAACAGATCTTTTATGTGAGAATGGCAGTAGCTGTAATTCACTTGCTGGTCATGGGAATGGGCTGAACCAAAGCCACTTTTTTCTGAGGTAGATAAGGGGAAAAAGAATTGACATCGTGACTTAGAAGCATCTCAGTTTTACATGCAAAGGACCCTATCTCTGCATGACCTTTCAGGCCCATGAAAAGTGAATGCTGAGTAGGAACACTCAGAGCTCGTGGTGTTTTATTTCAGTTTTGTGCTTTCTTTGTGTAGGCTTCTTTGTGTCAAAATAAAATCTTAAGAGTTCATAATGATATTGCTGTAACAGTCACTGAATTCAGGTGCTGTCTGGCAGCCCATGTTATCTTGGAAATGAAATGAGATGCCTATTTGGTCCCTTTTGGCCATGTGCTTTGTGAATTTGGATAGCTGGAGTGATACTGAAACCCAGCTTCCAGCACCGTCCATTCATTTTGCATTCTAGCCATGCGTTTACTGTTTTGCTTTTGAGATGCTGCAGATGGTGGAGGGAAAAAGTGGGGAGAGAGAAAGGGAAAATCTGGGGAAGGGGCTTCTGCACCCTGCCACTATAATTCATTGTGATCTGACCTTCTGGATTTTCAGCCCTACTCAGCTATCCATCGCTCCTCATGTGACTGTCGCCTCATATTATTGTAATTAGCAACTGCCAGCCCAAGAGATTTGACAGTGGAAGTGAAAAAGTCCCAGAAGCTCTCTGCCAATCTAAAATTAACCCTGTCATTATGGGACAGATTGTCATGCTCCAGAAGTAGTTCCTTGGCAATTGCACTGAGATAATAGCAAGGCCCTGCAGTGGTATATGGCTCCTTGACTCCCTTGCTTTGTTGTCCTTGTGTCCTCCCAGCTGTCAGGCTGCTTCACCCTTCTTCCTTCCTACATGCCACCCCTCTTTGCTGCCTATGAGAACTGAAGGAACTAATCAGGGTGCTCAAGCCCACAGTCCCAGTCTGTGGGTGGATGATAAATTCAGCTTTCTGTGGTTGTGCCAATTGAGTGCTGTCTGCTTAGCCTCAGAAAAGACCCTGCTGTTCTGTCTCTGTTCTTCCCCTCCTTCTGGGACTTACCTCCTGTGCCAGCACTGCAGAGCAGAGAGCCACCAGGGTCCCTGCCCATTTGTGTGGCCATTGGTTCGTGCTGCTAAGACTCCCTGTCTTTGCTGCTGGAGGTATCTCAGCCAGGTGGAGAAAAGCTAGGTCAGATCTGCCTTCTCATGCTACAAGTTCCTCACCTTCACTTATAAACTTTCTCCAAGTGCAATTCGCAGCTGCTGTTGCCAGGTGCCTCTTTACATAGCATTTACAGATCTTGCTTCATTGTCTTTTAAGCAGGGGGTGGCTGGAGGTTATCCTTGTTATTACTTTCTTCAGCTAATTAGGTGCAACTCCTGCTCTGCTACTGTACAGAGGTGACAGCACTGACAGCTCACTGGGAAGTTGCCTTCCCCTGGGAAATATCTGAGGTTGCAGACAAAAAATTGAGATATGGAGAGTGTGACAATATCTGATGCCCAGTCATCTGTTCAAACAAATAGAACACAGATAATGAAGGTCCTGATAGTCCTGCAGTTCAACTGGGTGATGAACTGTTTCAGTGAGTGTGACAGGCAGGTTTGACACGGCCCAGGCTCAGATACCATTCTGATAGAGTCTGCATATAATCAAAAATGTATTTGCTCAACCCATTCTGCACCATTCTGTCAAGGCAGAGCTTTTTTTACTCTGACATTCAGAAAAGCTGCGCCCCCTAGTCCTTAAGGATAAGGAGATGCCCAATTTTTTTGCAGTAGTTCTGCACTCCCATGATCAGTCCTCATCCATGGTGTGCTTTGCTCCATTGCTTTCCTCTTGCAAGCAGTTACAAAGACCAATATTGCTACAAATTGTCTACTATTAATTTAAGCTCTGTGGGAGGCTGGGCCAGAACAGCTTCTGCTCATCCCCACAAGAAGCGTAACTGAGAGCCCCTGAATTACGATTTTGTTATCTAGTCCATATATGCTTGAGCCATGAAGTTTCTGAGCCTGCTCTCAACCTTCAAACATTTGCCTTTGCACCACACAGTTTACTGAGCCTTATGCCAGCCCACATGACAGGGCATGTTTGTGTGAGCACTCCTGTATTTTGTTGGTGTGCCTGACACCACACTAGATACCAGCAGTAACTGCACTCTCCGAGAAGCAGGAAAGTGCCCACAAAGCTGTTACTGCCTTAAGCTTTTCTAATCACATCAAATTCCCATGCTTTGCCAACAGCATCCACAGAATAATTTATCCTTTTCTCTGTGCTACATTCTAGCTTATTTTATTGCATCGGGAGCTCCAGCAACTTTATTAGGGCAGAGTGTTCCCTGTACCTCTTCTCAGTTTTAGTACATTTACAACCGCTGCTTATCATGAGAAAAGGTTGCATGAAGGAGTAGCCTTGAGGGTGCATAACCTTGGTGTTATGTGGTTTATATGCATAAATGAAGAGAAAATACTTGCCAGTAAATGGAAAGATAGACATGGAAAGAACAAAAAAGAATCAGCAGAACTCTAAAAATATCTCTGGAAGCAATGTTGTATATTTGGGTTATACAAAAGGTGAGGCATGACAGGCACTAGGGAATAGTTTGTTTTGTACTTCATGACTGCCTTCAAGGGAATATGACAAGATTAAGAGAAATTTCTGCTCATCACTTAAATGCCCAGCTACATTTTATGTCCACACAGCACAATGCGAAGTGTCAGCACTCATTGGCATAGGAGCTCACGATTTAAGCTAACTGGAAATGCTTGTGGATAAGTCTTGCACTATGGGATTGAGCTGCTTCTGTAGCCATACCCAAAGACTCTTTCTGGTGAAGCATGAAAAATGGAAGAGTTTTCTTCAGCAGAGATCAGATACTTGGCTCTGGCCAGGAAATAAAGGCCAGAAGTTGTTACTCTGCTAAGCATGAGAGGCAAAACCACACTATCCTTAAGTTGCAATGGGTACAGCATAGTTCAGGTTGGAAGACACCTCTGGAGGTTTCTGGATCAACTTCTTGTTCAAATGAGGGTTGGTTGAAGATCTGACCAGATGGCTCACAGCTTTATCCAGTCTTGAATATCTCCAGGAGATGGAGAATGCACACCTTGGTTTTTTTCCACCTGCACACAGAAATCATGAGTTATACAAGCGTAATGTAATATCTTTGTGACCAGAAGAATTGGTAACAGAACCAAAGCTGCTGTTACTCTGCTACTTGAGCACTCCTTGCTCTGTAGCTCTCTTTATCACTCTACACTTCAAAGCATGATATTGAAAATAGTATATTTTTCACTTTAGGAGGCATGTTCTGTCTCTGTGCTATTAGAATGCTTAGCAACATGGATGCAGATGCATGCCACACATGCAATGAAAGTCAGACTGTCTCTCAGCCTATACTGGGCACATTTCCCAGCTCTCACCTCATTACTTTTATGATGAATCCAAAACTCATCAATTAAAAGGCATGCACCATTGTTCTTTTATGTCAGCAATGGGTTAGATTAATTGCCTTTGAAACTATCAGTGTCCCTGGCCCAGTAGTGCTGCAACTCTCCAGATGACAACCTTGGACCCAGTAAAAGAACTGTGTGAATTGCCTAAAACCCTTTTTATATCATGCCTCCAACAATATTATTGTGTATTTAAACCTTATCTTCAGAATATCAACAGTTCAGCAGGAGTTACTGATTTAGTAAATCCTGGAATCCTGGGTTAATAAATCTTGACACACTGGGTTTATTCATAGCTGAAGATAGCTCTACCACTCTGTTCTGAATCCTTAAACAAATTACTTTGTCTCTTCATATTCCTGTTTGGTCTTTGCTCATTTTTGGTACTTCTGGCCTAATGCTGTAAACTCGGTTGTTAAGTTACAGTCTCATTTGACAACTGATGTCTTGCAACCCCAAGCAAATACCCATGTTCTCCAGCTACTAACTATTATTGCTTGCTTCTTGCTTTCTGTCTTTTCATGGGTAAATTCACAGTTTTGTGCTATTGTGGGAGAAGATAGGGGAAAAAACTACCAACTATTCAGAAGAAAACAAAAAGCTGTTTCTTAATCAGTGGTTATAATAACTGCTATGAACCCATCTCTCTTAATATACAATTTCCTGACATTAACTGAATTTGACATTTACATTTGCTTTTATTTCTTCCAAGAGCCTTGTGCCATTTTTTCCCCATTTAAAGTTCTGTTGTATTCGGAAAATTATTTTTAATATTGGCACTATGGGGGCTCTCTATTTATTCTGTCAAGTTTACTCAGAGCAAAAATATGTGGTTTGACAGCAAGAAACTCTCTCTCTGGCTTTTGTGATCTTTGGATTCTGATGGAAAAGGCCTTTGCCAACTCATAACACTGCAGACCCAGATGTCAGAATCTTCCTGAACTGTGCAGAAATGATGGAGAGTGATGAAGGAGAGCATGACGCCCAGTGCTGAGAATAGACAGTGCAGGAAAAGCAGAGAAAACAGGCTTCTCTCTCTTCTCCCTCTCTCCCTGCTTCAGAGGATTTATGGTGTTGTAACAGGCTTTGTCGTGAGTTGAATATGAAAAGAATTTCTCCCAGACTGTAGTACAATCAGCATTTTTGCTGCATTGGCTTCATTGCTTTGCTTCAGTACTCCAGTGAGCTGACTGGCAAAACCCCAAGCTGTATGCTAAGATCCCTGCAGCGCTGCAGGCAAAAGAGTGTCCAAGGTGCAGAAATAATGAAGTAGTGTAACTCGTAAGTGCCCTTCAGTTAGTCAGAAGATTCCCTGAGGAACAGCAAAATCCTGGAGAGGATGTTGCCTAAAATTCCTTTGCTGTCATCCACTGGAGATTTAATAATTTGCATATAGTTTCTGCTCAACAAATTCCCTGATACAGCCTCTGCCCTCCACACCAGAGCACTGCTGGCTGCTTTCATACACAACACACAGATCCAGATTCCTATAAGCATGAGCCCAGGATGATGGGATCACTTATCTTTTCACCAAGATGAAACCAAATCAGAAAAAGCAATTTCATTGCTGCATCTACATCTCTTACCAGCTTACTCCATCCTTAACTGTCTTTTCCTTGCAGTCAGAATACGAGGCTCTCGAGTAAGGTTATTAGGTGTTCACAGTGCTGAACACAATGAGATCTTGATCTTCCTTCAACAATCACTATCACAATCACATCAGCATTTATTTGTTTACAGTGTGTTCTTTCAGTAGGAAGGTCTGCTGGGACCTCAGTGGTAATAAGAAGAAAGGGCTGCTTTTCTCAGCCATGCCTCCTTTTAAGAATATAAATGGCATAGCTCTTTATGGCACCCAGTATGACATGTTTCCACAGACAGCAGTGATTATTTTTTGAGTTGGCTTTTTCTTTTTATGCCTAATTGATACTTTTTTACACATTGTATATTCAATAGCTTTCTAGCACTTTCCATGCAAGAATCTTGAGGTACAGAATTATTCTATCTATTTTACAGACATGGGAATCTGAGGAAAAGCATGGAAAGGTTTCCTGTCATCAAGGTCATACACTGAGTTTATAAAAAAACTGGCATTTTTAAAAATCCTAGTAGTTCACCACCATTTCTTTCCCTGTTTTTAGCCATTCCCATTCTCTGTACCTTCTCTCCTTCCTGTGTTCCTTTTCTGCTACCATTTTGCCAATGTCATGTTCTCTCTTTCAGCAGGTCTTATCCCTGAAGGTGGGGTTCATTTTCCATATTTCTGAATCTGGATCTGATACCCAAACACTTCATATGCCATGCAGACTCACTTGTTGCCAGTTCTGCTTCTCTTTCACATGCTAACAGCTAGGAAATTCCATAGCAAACTCCCAGCTATTTCAGAGACCTTGGACACTGCCAGTAATTCTCCTTTCTCTGTTATTTTTTCTGTGGCCCAATATAGTGTTGGCTTTTAGCTTTTTTATGGGCCATTAGTATTTTGCTTTATAAACAGGTCGTTCTGAAATGTTGTGGAGCATGCAGTGTGTGAAGACCAAAGAACAGTTTTCCATGGGACTTTCTGCACTCAGGATCTTTTGTATGACTGTGTGCAGTAGTATGTGGGGATGCAGCCCATCTTTTCTCAGCCTCTATTTCAAACAAGATTCCTAATACAAATTTTCTTTCAGTATTCTCACATTGAAAAAGTCCCCAGATTTCTTCCTGGATGAAATCTTCAGTATTTGCCCTGCAGTGCACCCCAAATAAAGGATAGTCATCTGGGTATACAACAGCTGGTTAAAGGACATGTTTAGGCTTTGAGTGAGGTTTTCTGGTCAGTATTTTTTCCTCTTTACTTTTCAAAAAAAAACCATAAATTCTACATGTAGTTATTTTAAAAACTTCTGGGCAATATACTCTGTGAAGTCAGAATAGCCAATTCAAAATTCTGATTTGTATTGATGTGGCACTCTTTGTATTTTAGACACTGCGTAAATGTCTTTTCTAGATAGATTTATTACCTTGTTTTTAATACATTGAAACAAGGGGCAGCTGCTAAGGAGGAGGGGAGGCACTTTGACAATGTGAGGACACCAGGGGAGCTGTCTGCCAATTTCAATAAGAGAAGAACAAGGGGGTTTTTTTGGCTTTCCACTCCTCCCCTCCTTCCTTGTGCTCCTACACCCTTAGATTCACTCCTGGAGAGAGGTAGGAGTTCAGTCTCCAAACTGAATGAATTCTTGCTGCCTTCACTGAGGCTGCCAGTAGAGCAAGGCTAAGAGTCACAACAATGTTTTTGTGTTGTGAATAGCTTCTTCTATCTGCACTTGCTTGATATAAGCAGGCTTGTAGCCCCTTTCCCCTTTATCCTCTGCTCAATGCAACATACACACTGCAGATCACTGAAGCTAGAATTACTTGGCTTTACAAAGCTTCCCTAAAATTACTTGTCTCTCCCTGTCTCTCTCCTAAAAGCACCACAAGATCTCTGAAACCCTGTCTTTTGTCTGAGCATGCTCAGAGGAAAAAAAAAAATATATTTTAAAGACTTATTTTTCTTCTCACTTGTTTTACATCTGCCACCAGTTATCTGTATGAACAAGGCACGGCAAAACAGCAATAAGAAAGAGTAACCCCATACTGATAAGATGGCTACTAGGTGACTACCACAAGAGTAGAGACTGTCAAGAGAAGTGTCTGTGCTACTTCTTGCAAGATGCTAGTAACATTCTGTCCTACCCAGAATTTCCCAAGCACTCTTCATTTGTTGAAGCAGTCTCTTCTTTCTGCCCGGAGCTCCTGCTAAGTAAATAGTAGTTACTCTTCACGGGGAAATTTACCCCATGTGTGCAACAGAGTATACTGCAAATAGCAAGTGTCAGTCATGCTGTTTGATAGAATGATAAAACTTGCTCCTGTTGCTTAAATGCCTTCATTTCTATGTAGAAAACTATAGCCCAATGGTGGAGTATTAATCTGATGAGAGGAACTTCTCATCAGCTTGGAAATCCATGTATGGTTGACAAAACAACATCTAAAGCCGGCCCCTTGTTCCCCCTTAAAGTTTTAAGTGCACTTCAGCTTTTGAAGCTAACCCATTCTGCTGGAGGTCTGCCCAGTCTTGCTTTGGCTTGCCTCTTTGGATTCCTGCCACATAAGAGATGTTAGCTACTTTGGTTGTGTTTTAGAAACATGGAAAATGTGGGTCATATAAGCTTATGATAATGGATTGCTGGACTTTTCAGGCTGATGTTTTGTTTTGTATTATGCATTTCATGCTCAAGAATTTCCCTTGTGTAAACCTCACCCCTGTTATTTCTTTGCAAAGAGAAGTCTTTTGGAGAGGGGACGGGATTTACCAAGAATAGGAAGGGAAAGTGGTTTGCCATGAAAATTGCGACATATTCTATACCTCACTGGAGCTTTGCAGCAGAATCCTATTTTGCTGCTCTCTGATATTCTCTTTTGCTGTACTGATGTTTGTTAATGCTTAATTACTAGTCTGCACTGCTTGAACCATCTCAAGGCTTGTTGACCATCACATTGCAGTCTACTGCCACCTTGGTTTTGTAACATCAGAGAGAGGAAAGCTGTCTGACAGAAGCACTTCTTACTGGAGCTTCCAAACAGACAGGCAGCACAAGTCTTATCTCATTGTAACTAAAGATATTCTCATGAGGTAACAGGTGAGAAAAAAGTTGTTTATTTAGTAAAATAATGTATGCATTTACATATCCTACTCCCTATTTAGATTTATATTTATCCCTTCAAAAATTAAAGACCATCAAGCATTATGTCCAGTGCAGATATTAAAGTGCACGATTTTATTGTGAGACCCTTGGGCATGGGCCAAGTTTCTCTCCATATCTCAAGCAGGGGCTCCCCACCACCCCAGCTCTCACCTGCTGAGTGGGGTTGTGCTAAGGCAATGTATGGCTTCACACTTTCACTTCTCCTTTCTTCAGGTTTCTGCCAAAGGTATAGCAATATCTTGGCATCAGACTGGCTGCAGGGAAGGAGGGCTGGCTTAAGAGCTGCAGAGCTGACTTGTGAGACAGTGAGACAGTTCATTTTTTGTTTGTCCTTCACTTCACTCAAATGCTTTGGCCATTTTTTTGTTAGTTGAGCAATGTCAAACTTCTCAAGACGACATTAAGATATGAGCACAAGAAAGAGTGGTGAAATGCACAGCTCCAGTCCCATGCTGGGGCCCTAACTGCACTAAAGAATTACACACTTTGTCAAGTACTGTTTGTAAGTCCTCTCTGTATTCAGCCTATTTTCCAGCAGGGGGAAATGAAGGTGAACTGCTTAATTTGCATAGCGCTTGGAGGCAAAAATTTTCAGAAAAATTAAGGCCTTGACATGGTGATTTTTATATGCATGTGGATGTCTTGTCAGCCCGTGGCTGTCCTACAGAGACAGTATTTCCCTGAATGGCCCATGTGCACAGAGTATATGAAGTGCCTTTTGTTTCTGATAAGATGAAATGCCCTTAAAATAAACCCTGTCCCCACAGAAATCAAGAGCAAAGCTCCCAGTGACATCTGAGGGTGCAAAGTATTACAAAACCTAACCTTCTAGAAATGACTCAAGACTGAACAGGCCAGATTTTTCTAAGGTGCCAGTAATCTGTGCAGAAGAATCTAATTCTTAGCCTTGTGTGCTGTGCAAACACCTTTTATTTTAGGAACAAGCTTCCCATTCTGATCAGGTCAAGAACTGAACATTTGATAAGAGAATTTACAGCTCTGTGGAATGAGGCCATAATGCTCCTGTTTGGGTATTGGAGGGTCTCACATAAAAATCCTGAAGCATCTGTCTGAAAAGATTAGGGAGAATCCCAATTCCAGTTCTGGGATCCAACTACCATGCTAGTTTTTCATGGTTCATATTCCAAGCCTAAACTGGGATCTAGACAGAGGCATATGGTCATTCTTCCTCTATAGAAGATCTGAAACAGCAGGCTGGCATTTCCCTGACCTCAGTCAGAGTTGCTCCTACTGCTGTGTTTTGTGGCACCAGCCCATTTCAGCAGCAGCATTAGGTTAAAGGATACCCAGAGCCTCCTTGTCAATCACAAAGGAGTTCAGCTTTACTCCCAGACACATGATTCCTGCCCACAGCCAAGGTCTGAAATAAAGCTGGCTGAGGAGAATTTCTCAGACATGCAGGTCATGGGCAGGCCAGAATTTGTGCTTGGAGTGAGTCAGCCCCAGAACCTCTATGAGACTGACATTTGAAGATGAGGGCAGAGGAAGACAGGCCATGAGAACATCAGTAGCACTTGTGTGTGAGCACATCTAAGCCAGTCTGTGAGTGAAGTCCTTGCAGCTGGTTAAAAATATTGCTGCTGTGCTTGGCAGACAATGGGAGTAGCTGAACTGGCCCTGAGGGTGGGAGGAAAGGGTAAAGGCAATTTCCCACCTGAGAAGTGCCATGACAGGGACTGGACTAGATTTCATGCCCTTCCATTGATTTTTGTGCCAGGCAGCCATGGTGATTTTGTAGCCATACTAAAAACAAGGTTTTCCTCTTCCTCCAGGGGAAAAGAGAGGCCAGAAAAGAACCACTTACACGACTGTTGCAGCTGGAATTGCTGCTAGTAAAGTCCAGGGTAAAGAAGCAAAAAGGGCCTTTGCATAATATCCACAGATGTTTAATTCCGCCGCGCAGTGAGATGTTCAGGTCCCAGCACACACAGACAGAGAGTCCCCCTTTCTCCCCACAGGGGCCTGGGGGCTGACCCTGGTCTCGGGCCAGGCCATACAAAGATAAGGGCCAATTAGGGAAATGGGAGGAAGTGGCTCAGGAACATAGGAACAGGGGAAGGAGCCAATGGGGTATAACTTAGGAGATGCCCCCCAGGGCCTCCACAATTCCCATTTTTTATATTATTCAGAAAGATTTTCTGAAGGATCAACTGAATCAACACAAAATGACAAAAACAATTAAAAGCACCTATAAGACAATTTTCAAAATGCAAACAATTTTGAGTCATCAGTGTCCAAACAGATTTTCTGAGCATCTTAGAGCTGTCAGGAGGGATGCAGGGTTTTCTTAGCACAGTTTATCAGGAAATTGGGTCAGGAGAAGGTTTCTTCAGCAGGGGCTTTTTCTCTGTCACCTGTGGCAAAGTGGTCAGCTGTGATAGACTCTGTATGAGGTAGTGTAGGTGGTGATGTGCCTGGTGGACACCACCTACCTTTGGAGCTGTGCTATGTCTACTGCTCAGCTGAGGGCCTCTGGACTGAGTTTCTCTCTGCAGTGTGACCAGGTGGCTCTTGATACCTGCTGCACAGGGCTGTAGGGATTTGCTTGTGGGAATGAGGGGAAACGGCACACTCTGTGCCAGGCAGGGTAGCATCAACAAAAATTAGAGGAAAACTTGTGCATAAGAAGTAGGCAGGACCAAAAAGTGCATTTCTTAGGAAATAGGTCAATCACAGTTAACAGATCAAGATGAGTCATGCGGACAAAAGGCACTAATGGGACTGTTTCTACTACTGTTTTAAATTTCCCTGTAGCTGCTTCACAGAAGGATTAATTCCTGGGAACAATAATGTGGAGTCCTTCTTCTCCTCTTGATTGTAACAGTGTGAATCAGGAGCAAGTCTTTAGAGGTCAGTGCACCTGACATAGTAAAACAGAGGATGAAGGCATATAAATCCAAGAGCTAGGAAAAGGAAGACTTAAATGACTGACACAAGAGGCAGTAAGAGTGCAATTCCTTCCCACACTACTATTCACCTGACCTTAAACTTTAGCAAGAATTACTATGTAAGGAGTACTCTGCCCTGTATCCATTTTGGCTCCTGGCTGCTCTGCACCATCAGCCAGCAGGAGCGCTGCTGTGAAGTGCCTGGAATCAGGGTACCCAGCAAGGCACACTGCTCTTGTCTCAGCACATACCAAAGGATACTTATGGCAGCATGAACAGCTCTGAAGGAGCAGTCAGCAGCAGGGATTTGTGAAATCCTTTCATTACTAACCTTGAGGACTTTCAGGGATGTGTACTATTTAGCCTCAATTGCTAGTTCCTATTTCTCTCAGTTCTGGCTAACTGGCTGGTGAAGTTGAGGCTATTTCTAACCTCTTGGAAAAAAATTTACTTTAGCTTTCTCCCTGATCATATTGATACTGATCTTTTTCCACTGTTGTGGAGAAAGGCTGGCAGGACAGTGCAGCCCAGAGCAGAGCAACATGTTCATAGAGCACCCAGGAGCAAGCCTGGGACAGTTAACCCAGCTGGTTCTGCTTCCATGTGCAACATATGCCATTGCAAAGAGAGGGTTTGAGATGTTTGTAAGCTCTTTTTGATGGGGTGATATCTTCTTTTCCACCAAATATATGCTGTCCTAGTCTGTAGCTTTGCCTAATGTCTTATCAACAGCTTCAAGGAGACTTGGGTGTAAGGTGTCCACTTTTCATCCCCTGTCTGCAGAAGTTGGAGATGGAGCTTGGAGGACAAGCAAAGACACAAAACTTGTTCAAAATACTTATTCTCCATTTCCAGTTGCCACTTCCTCTTCTTACCAGATCAGGAGATGTCTATATTTCATCTCCAGTTCTAATGGAGAACACCTGCTAGTATTTTCTCATTGACTGCATTCATTTTAGAGAGCAATCTTGTAATTTTGTCATTCATTCTGAGCTTCTGTTCTCTCTAGAGGTGGCTGGGCTCTGTGTAAGCCATAATATATAGGGAGTTTGTTTTAGGTCTGAACCTATATTCAAGATCTGATTTACCCTCAGTCTTGTTGTTCATCATAGATATTCGCTAAGAGAATAGGAGACATTTAATCCAAGCTCTAGAGTTTGGGGATAGTCCTTGTGTATGCCTGAACTTCTCAGGACCTTGTGTGTCAAGCACCAGTCCACCAGCAGGTGTCCCAGAAGCCCACCGGTTTTCAGCTCAGCAGACACAGGATCTCTCCTGCCTGGTCCTGGATCTTCTGAAGAACTGTACAGATGCTCTGCCACAAATAGGATGCAGCGCCAAATAAAAAGCACAATGTGCAAATTAAAAGTGTGTGGCTTGCAGGACTGGGTGTGCTGGAGCCAGGATCTTTGCCTCACCACGTGGATACACTCCTTGCAGGGGCTGAGGAGCCTGCTGTTGCCTTGGTGACTGGAGCTGGCTCTATCAGCACAGCCAGGAGAGCTTAATCCAGTATAGACCGGAAGATTAAGAACGAGTTTCTGTAGCACAGCACAAGAAGGTGTGAGTTCAGGGATGACGTCAGGCAGATATCATATTTTGTGTCGTGTTTAGCCAACAGGAGACTACTGGGTTGAGACAGCTGCTTATCATTCCCCAGTACTGCAAAGAGAGAATTATCTTTCTCATACTCCAAAAGCCCTTCATCTCTGGCACGAACAAGAGCTCCATTGGGGACTACCAGTTCTCTATTAGCAATACCATCAACAGACAGTAGTTTCCCCGGCTCTTGCAATGGAAATGAAACCTCTGTCTAAAGGAAAAACAGCAATAATGTTGCACTAGTTCATGAGAAAAGCACAGAAGCATGTGCTAGCACCATCTAGCCAGCATCCCCATCATTGCAGCACCAGGTGCTTTCTCCTCTTTTTTCCATCTTTGAACTTGATGAAAATAGTTGTATCCTTTGCCCTCTGGCATTACTGCACATCCTCCTCCACTTCTCATTGTCTCTCAGGGAGAGGCCGAGAACTTGCAGGAAAGCCATTGATTATGTGCCAGTATATGGGAGAGAGGATGAGATGTTCTGGTGGTATCTCAAACCTGAGATCCTCTGACAAGGGTGAAGCTAGAGTATTCCTGCATTCTCCTTTCAATATGGGCCTGAAATAATGTGAAAATGGCTACAGTGCATGCACTGGGGAAGCTCTACCTTGACCCAAGGCACTGCCATAAAAGCAGGGAGTGGTAAAGCCACCTCTGCTGCCTGCTGTCTCCTGTTGTGGCAGCCCCAGGTATGGGTCAGCTGGACCCAGATGTCTGATTTCAAATCTATGCATCCAAAGGAGCAGGGGAGGAGCCAGATGAGCAGCAATTAATTAATTGAGGCAAGTAATACCTGAGGACTAGGCGGGGCTGTGGGTCCAGACATCCTTGCAGACTATGGAGAGCAGTACCCTGTTTCATGCCATGTAGCCTGTTCTGGCAGCCCACTCTGTCTTGGAGCTGATCTCCTGGTTTGCTTTTCCAGGCTGTGGTCTGTTTGGGTGGTGACATAGAGGTAGGTAGTACAGCAGTGTGTGAGCAAGGGCAGGATTTCCCTGCCTATAAGCCGTTGGTCCTCATCCCCAGCATGTGAAGGTCGCTGGCTCCTGGGTAAATTTCCATTGGATGCGGCACTCTCCCGTTGCGACTCAGCATTTCTGACACTCGACTGCAGCTCCTCTTTCTCATTTGATCTTTTTCTTCGTAAGGGGAACTAACAGTCGTTACTAGAGTGATTTGGCCACCGTCCAACAGTGTGTATATTACTCACACATTTCCCTGCTAGCAAAAGGGTTTTTTTTCCCACTGTCTGGTTGCAGCCTCTTCCTATCTTCATCATTAGATAGCTCAGAAGGTCAGTGCTAAAAGAGAAATCTCAGAGATTTTCTTTACAACCCACAGTAAGGGAGGGCCAGTGCTGGGGGAGAGGGAAGGGGTAAGAAGGAATGGAGTATATGCCTGACTGAATTAATTATTCTCTAGGATTGTCTCTGGTACAGCTGAAAACACAATCCTGGAAAATGCAATGTTTATAGAAACTGTACTGCCCTGGTTGGGTAAATCTCAAGGTCATTTGATGATCATTGCAAAAGGACTGGCCAGATTCTGCTGCTTTTGCCCTGGCATCATGAGACCATAAGACCTTCAATTCAGCACTGAAATCTGCATACAAAATGGGATCCTACTCCCTCTCCCTAACAACCATCTCTCCTGAAACTGCCTTAAGAAGGAAATGCACAGCCCAGCAGTGAGGAGGTTCAAAATGCCTGCTCGGCTTCTTTTTTTTTTTTTTCCTTTTTTGTTGAGAACATTAAGCTATTAACTCTAATTCCCTCAGAGGCTGAGGTCTGCAATTCATTTCACGAATAGGGCATCTCAGGAGTTTGCCTGAAGGACCAAGTGTTGGCCTGAAGCCAGTTCTTTCATTTCTGAGCCCTTTCCATTCCTTGAGGGAATTCTGCATGGACAAGCTGGATGCCAAAGTCCCCAGAGAGAAAAGAGGAGCAGAGGATTTGTGTTTTTCATTACATCTGCTATATTCCTGCACAAAGACAAGTCCTGGCCTCATCATCAGGTGGACACAATCCTTGCACTGCCCCCAAAACTTCTAACTGTCAGAGAAATTGGTGGTCATGGGGAAAGGTGAGAGCAAGGTCATGACTGCAGCTATTTCACTCTGGTCCAAACAACTGTGCAGGTCTGAAGAGTGAGGGGTCCCCATTGGAGAAAATGGAGTCAAGGAGGCACTGTCCTGAGGCAGGTACTCACTTATGAAAGTTTAAAAGATTCTCTCCTTTCAAAACATTAAAAGCAAACTAAATATGATCTCTATACAACCTTCCTGAACTGTCTTTCCTGAGCACAGAGCAACATCTTCCCTAATATTTTCCGTATCTGAAATATTTTCTCCAGTGAGGGTGCTTGCAAGTCTTTAAATTTTGTGTGTGGGGTTAATAGAGTAAATTAGGATAATTATTCATGTCTTCAAGCATTTATTCAGCTGTTAACCAAAACACTTGATTGCAGCAGCAGTATTTTAACCAAGGCAGCAATGCAAAGCAGTAATAAAATAAAGAAAAAAGACTCTGAAACAGTCTTCAATAATAACAATCATGTTGCATCTGAAACAAGAAGCATGCAAACCATACGGCAAAGGTGAACTCTCAGAAGAGTAAAAGGCATGAGAGATATCTCTTTGTTGTGTGTATACCTTGGGCCCAGATTCAGCTGGCCACACAAATGTGTGTACCCAGCTGTACTGGAGCATGTCCTTTGGTACTCACTCAGGTGAGGCTGGAGGGCTTCTGTGAGCACCTCCCTGGTTCGCAGCCGTGCAACAATCGAGAGAGCCATTCTGGGTACACTTCTGGGTAAGTGGAACCTGGTCTGCTTGTCTCCATGGAAATACTACCGTAGAGTTCATGAGTAGGTAGCTGGCCAAGAATATGCAGCTCAGGAGAGGTTATGGGAAAGCACTGGAAGACTAATAGTTTTGAACACAGTGTCTAACAACCTGAACCTAAACCAAGTTCAATGGCTCATTAAACTCAGGTGACAGGACTTTGCGGGTCAAGGGGAAATGCATGAGGAAAAATGCTGTGGAAAAGCATTAACTTAATGATGCAGGTGAAGGTGAAGACTGTATGTAAACAAGCAGTGCTGTACATAAGCATGTTCAAACATGAAAGGGAGATATAGAGTAAGACAGTTTAAAGCATTTGACCTCCAGATTCCCAGACTGAACCTCCCTGCTCTAGGAAGGAAAAATTATGTACAGATTTAAAGGTGGGTGCTATAGGGAGAGCAGTGGTTTCTTGTCTCTCTGAAGATTAAAGGCTGTGAAGGGTATGAATTCCTAACCTAGGATGGTCTATCTTGCTAGGACTTGTGTGGAATTGAATCCACTCTGGAGATTTCAAACCAGAAAGGCTGAAGCTCATACATATGACATTCTCAGGGATTAGAGAGATGATTTTTCATGGGCCAAATTAATTTAGAGACTCTGGCACTGTCATATCAAGGTGAATCCTATTATCCGTCTGGGGTATGCAGGACAATATGAAAGCACCACTGGGGTATGGAATGTAGAGGCAGCTAACTTGCATGGGAAGAGATGGTTGAATGCATCAGTGGGAGAGAGGCCTGTGTGTACACTGTTTTTCTTAATAAACTTCAAAATTTAGGGCAGAGAACATGGGCTGAGCACAGTCTCTTCCTTGTGTTCAGTGTTGTCTTAGCCATATTCTGGAGAATATAAGGTTGGCTTTTTATCAGTGAGGTCCAGCTCAAAGAGGCAACATTTGCATGATGCATCCAAAATAAGTCTCCATTAGGAACTCTATGCTATCCCTCAACAGATGTTTTTAACTTTTCTTTGAATCCTTTCAAAAGGAAATAAATTTCCTGAAAACTAACACTGCCATTTCAACCCAGTGTCTTCAGCAATCCTAGGACACTTCTCTTATTGTTTGGTATGCTTGGATCTGGTGTAGATAACCCAGACAACTTTCCCATTGTTCTTTGAACAGCATAACCCTCTTTGCACTGGTTAGTTGTTAGGCCAAAGTATAGGAATGCTCTAGGTGATGTGAATGCTCTATGCTTCACTTTTAAAAAGAGAAAGAGCAGAGCACAAATATTCACACAGAAACTACCAAATTATGAAAAACAAGTGGTTTCTTAAGTTTTTTTTTTTGGATGGATGACTTGCAATCCAGTGTTAATTCTCTATTGCTCCTGTCTCCTGGAAAGATATTTAGAAGGGAGAGGGAGTAGCACATTTCCAGAGCTAGATATTGGAAAGGATCAGTAGCTCCATCTCATAGTAACACTCGTCAGTCAGGAATGTGCTGTGTGTCACTCAGTGGAGGAGTGCCTGCTCCACTGTGTAGCATCTCTGCTGTCACTGACAGCTTCAGTCCTGCATTCCTCACTTTACTTCCCACTATGACTCTCCTCTGCACCTTCCATACTCTAGTATCAGGCTGGTCCCTGCTTCTGGATCATCGCCTTTCTTGATTGTGCCATGGGTTTTGTACCTCTATGCCTTTTGCAGTGTCTCATGCTGACTGCTTTTCACACTTTCAATCTCTTATATTTCTTCTATTTACCCCTCCCTTCCTGGTGTTTTCAGCATTACAATAGTATTTGGCACGTCTTTGACAACATTTTTAAGACAGAATCATATTTTCTTCAGGTTTTTATAGTTTTAGCCATCTCTCAATGCCAGAGGGAAAAGTGAAACTATGCACACTTAGTGATCACCCTAATATTCATGTCAGAAGCTGACTTCAATGTATCTCAGTCTCAGTGTGTGGTTCTCTGGCAGGGCATGAGCACTGCACTTTACTCAACACCACTTACAGTGGGAGTTTCTGCCATCACAGAACAGCCAGTGGGATGGGCTGTGCCAGCCCCTTTGGAATCTGCTCTGGTGCAAAGTCAGCCAGAAAACCTGTCTGGTGAGCTGTGTATAGGTAGGAGTTACATGCAGGATCCCATCACCACCAAGTTTTGGGCATACCAGGAAGCAGCTGGAATATTGCAGTGTAAATCTTTTCCAGATGCTTGAAATGTGCCTGAAAGTCATGGATTTGGCAAGAGGGGAGGATGTCATAAAGTGGATAGATCTTTTCTTTGTTCTTTCTGATCTGTAGATACTATCATTATCTGATGCTGTGCTTTCAGAGCAGGAGCAGGCTCTGTGTCATCATCAACACAGGACTGAGTGTAACTCCTCTACTTGGAAATATACACATGCTTTGATTTATTGTGGGGAGTGTAATAGAAGGAAATAAACCAAAACATTTCCCCCATTCATAAGGGCAGTCTGTGTCAGGGTGTCTGCTGTGTACTGCTTCCCCTTGGACAGAGCTGTTGGATGGTTGTCAGCACACTGAAGCCTTTTACATGTAAGACAAGGCCAACCTAAACTCCCCTCATCTGGTCTGGATAATCTGACTGATCTCACCATTTCTGCCGAACAATGGAAAATTGCCTGCATATTTAAACATGTATTGTTCTTAGGGAAACAAAATGTTCAGCTAGTTTGGTTGCCTTAGCAACATTCACTTCTAAAAATACAAAAGACACAATCTACAAAATAAGTGAGTGTGTGCAACCGGCAAGGAAAGAAAAACGTTTCTTTCTTCCTGACCCAGAGCAACTGGGTCGTTGAGAGAAATGCCTTCATTTAAATCTCAATGAAGGATTTATGGTGTATCTTCACACACTTGTTGAATACATTTAATTTTTAATAGTTTAGAACCGTGGCTGATGTTAAACCCAGGCAAGTCCCTGTGACATCTCTTTTCCAGTGGCTCCAAAACGATTCTGTCAGTGGCCCTGTGATGCCCAGCTGCATCACTCTAAACTAGAGTGATGCAGCTCAGAAAGCACAGGTTGCACCAGAAAAAAGTAGCAGGTCACTGCAAGGGTTGCTGTGTGCTGTGGAGCAGGAGGGTTAAAACAGTAAAAGTTAATTAAGAATGGTTAAAGGCCAGCCTGAGACACATCTTGCAAAGGCAAGCAAAAGAAACAACAAATGATTCCTTTGTGACATGATGTGGAAAGGACATGTGGATGCTTGGGGAAAAAAATGAGGGGATCCTAGGTGTGACCCAAGGACAACAAAAATTAATTAAGTAAAACTCCAATTTTCAGTAGATCTGACAAAGGAGAATATGGAGCAAACACTGTGTGTACAGAAAAGGAAATTACTGTATTTGAGATAAAACAGGAACGTATGCATCTTGATCAGCTCCAGTTACAGGGACCAGAATATCTCAGAATATTGAGATAGCTGGCATATGAAATGGCAAATCTTACAGGGTGGATTTTTAATTAATCTGTCAAGTTTGTGGTCTGACTGCAGAATAACAGATGCAGTTATCTCTAAGAAAAGGAAAAGAATGTAATCTAGGGAAATGCAGACCCATTTTTCTGATCGCCACGGTGCCTACAGGTTTAGAGTCAATCTGTAGGAGGGAATAATTTAAAAAAAACAAACACAGGGGCAAATGAACAGTGAGGAACAATGCAATATTAGTTTGTCAAAGGCAGAGCATGACAGAATAAGTCAATATTTCTCTTTGATAAAACAACTATTTTAGATTGGGGAAATGATAGAGATCTTACCTGTCCAGACTACAATAAGGTACTTGACATGGTGCCATAAGTGAAATTAATATCTAAAATAGAAGTTATGAAAAAGTTAGAAGGTTGATGGTTGTGCAGAAAGGGAAGCCATCAGTTTGGAAGAGTAGAATTCAGTAGCTGGCTTTCCTAGTGCCTTAGCTTTAGTATGCAGAAATGGATCAGCATCTGTAACACAACACTGTTGTGACTCAACAGCTGGAAATGCCAGAGAACGACAAAATCTTGCTCTTAATAGTATACCACACTGTTATTGCACAGTGACTGTGAGCCCCAAAATGTTTCAGGTGTGTAAAGACAAATAATACCCTGCAATGTATCCAGAAAGAAAAGGAAGAGTGATTATTGGTATGCAGGACTTAAGAGAGATCTCATCTGAAAAATGGAGTACAATTCTTCTTGCCCACTTCCTGGAAAGATGAGTTTCAATGGGGGCTGGTGAAGAGAAGAGTGAGCCTTGTGACCAGGGCCAGGGAGGCTCATAGCCTATGCAGAGAGATGAAGGGAGAATGGCTTTTACAGCCAGGAAAGTGAAGGATAAGAGTGGCTAGATTTCCTCTCTGTAAATCTATTGGAGTGTAAAAATCAGATATTACAGTTGAAGGACATCCCAAGAACAACTGACGCTAAACTGATCATAAAGGAATAAACTCTAGAAATTAAAAGAAAACTTCTAGCCATCAGAGAAATCAGGTTTAGAAACAGTCTCTAATGGGAGAGGCAAGGAAAGAGGCCAGATGCTTTAAAAATATTTCACTCGAATGAAAGACATATTGTTCTGTGGCTTCCTGTGATAGCACTCAGAGACTGAGAGGCTTCCAGGGCTATATTTGCCTAATCACGAATCAGTTTGGCACCATCCATATCCAAGAGGTCTTTTCCACTTTACCTAAATTAAAGTCTGTGCTTTCAGCCACATCAGTAGAACTTAGGGTGCAAAGCAATGATTCACAGAAAACACCTGGTGGGAGGAGAATGACAGCAGGGAAAGAAAAACACAATTTCAGCAGAAAGCTGTTGTCCTTCCCTGATGCTGAGGGACATGTGATAACATCATGTTTGCCAACTGGGGATAAGCCCTGCAATGCTGATGCCAACAAATGAGCTAAAAGAGTTTCCTGAAAGTATAGTAACTGCATATATTTGGTATAGATCCATCATGGAGACAAGCAGAAATGGATTCAACTTTCTCACTGTCTGTTTCTGTTTGCTTTCCTCCATGAACTGTGACTTTGTTGAGAATGTTCAGATAAAAACTTTTTTTTTCTGGTTGTTGTTCAGACTGGTTTTTATCACTTAGAAGGTGGTTGCCATTCTGTTTTATATTCACCATGGCCCATGACATTTTGTGACTGTTCCTCTCTCAGAATCTTTTTACAGAAGATAAACTGATGTTCAAACCAGTGGGATGACTGGCTAGAGTTGTTTGGGAAGTCGGCAGTAAAACAAATTGTCTTCCAAGTCACTACTCCCTGCCTCACCATAAAGTCAATGTCTCTGCAATCTTTCATCCGTGTTTCATTTTCCCCTTCCATTTTAGTCTGTTTCATTCAAGATCATTCATGTCCTCTTCACTCCCTTCTTCTCCTTGCCAGCTGAAGCACATGGCTGAGGTGCCCTGCTGCAAACCTCTGCCTTCTGATTTCCCATGATTTTCCTGTTGCTCCATCCATCACTCTCATGGCTGTCACAGTTGTAGGTCACTGCAGCAACAATGCAGTGGTGCTAGGATAATGAGAAAAAATGAGTTATTATGACTCCAGTGGAGGCAGTATACATGTACAAATAGAAAGAGGGCTTTGGGAGAGCCCTGGGTAAGATTTTTGGTTTATACAGTGGATAGAAGCTGATATGACAGACTTGGAAGATCTTGCTCATCATGGGCAAAACTCATGCAATTAATTCCCACCTCCTGGTCTCTTCAGCCAGCAGCTTTTGCTATGTGTTTTTGGTTTTTTTTGCAGCATTCCATTTGCTGTCTACCCTTTGCCACCCCTCCCATTCCAGGCACAGCTGGTGAGTGTAATCTGTGATCCACTGCAGACCATCTGGCAAGCAGTGGTTGCCACAGAGGTTGGGACACAAACTGCTGATGCTGTTACACGAGCCAATGAGCCACATTCAACTCCCATCACTACAATGCACAGAGGAGAAAAAAGAGTTGTCAGAGAAGAAAGCAGTCCTCAGAATCAAAATTTATTTGCAGTATGGAAGGGGTTTGTCAGTGCTGCTGCAGCCTTTTGGGTGAGCTGTGGTTTTTCCTCTGAACTAACAGAACTTTTATGTGTTTTAGTTGTGATGAGAATGGAGACCTTTCTCATAATACATGTGTCTTTCCAAGAAGGGAGTCTCAAAACCAACTGTGATATAGTGAAAATTATGTCTGACTGTAGAGCCAGGCAGAGATTCTTGCCTTCCACAATCATTGTGTTACTGTTCTGTTTATATGGATGTAACTTTGGTGCACTTGCAACAATTGTGTACAAGGAAAAATACTTAATTACACATAAATGTGGTCAGTGTTGTTAAATATTTTGATAAATTATTAATCTTAATGAACCAGATCTTCAGATGAATCAAATAATTATTTGACTCAAAGAGGTGTTAGGGCAAGGTGACATGAGCTAACATTTTATCCAGCTAACATCATCCTGCAAAAAGATTAAAATGGTAAATGTTATTAAAAGGAGTTTAGGGTTTGTGCTACCTGTGCCACAGATATATCTCCCTTGGACACTGATGTAGTGGCCAGAGATTGAGGTGTGCTCTCCCCTCTTGTGCTTCTAAATAGCAAGAGAAGCAAGAGACGTAAAGCTGGGTGTTTTATGTTCATGCTTATGAACTTTCTGTCAAAGATGACAGGCGCTTGGTAAGGTATTAAAGGTTTTCTACAAAATACTGTGAAAACCAGAAGAAAGAAGAAAGAAAACATACCTACATTTCTCCTTGCAAGAAATGAGAAAAAGGAGAAGGAGAAAGAAAATGCTATTTAATTTATATAAACAGGAAGGGGAAATAAAGGCACATACAAATTTTTAGTCTATTTTTTAGTTGGTTATGAAGGAAAAGCAATGATTTTTTTTTTAATAAAGACTGAGTTTTTGAGGAACACTGAGTGGTGCACTCTGCCCCAGTGCAATTCTTTTGGTCAGTTTTCTGCCTGCTTTGCACCACAGACTCTGTGACAAAGCTGGGACCAAAGATCTGTCCCACTCTCTCCCTTTTTTCTCCATCCTCTCTTCCAGCTAAGAAGACACTCCACAGTGTCTGCCTGGGACCTGGCAGACACTTGGTCTTGAATGGACCAAGTTTCATGCAGAAAAACTACTTTGTTTCAAGATATTTAAGAAACCATTCATGGGACCACATGGAGGGACAGGGAAATCTTTGCTTGCTCAGCTTTCCTGCCTGAAGTCAAGAACTCCCCCAGGGTTTGAAAGGTTTTGAAGACAGGGTGTGTGATGTAACTAGAAGTTTGTTCTTTGTAACTAGCAGTATTCTTCATAAACTGGCCCAGATGGCATTCAAGTACATGGCAGGACCACACATGCACCATGCTGTGACTATGAGCAAAAACAATGCCTGCAGGCTAGCAAGCACAGCAAATCTCCCCAGCCAGACGTAGACTCCCCTGAAGTCTTTTTCTGTCTTGGATTTCAACAGAGCTGGAATTTTGCCCCTGCATCTACTTTCATTAGATAACCTTTTTTAATCCTCCACACTGTTTCTTAGTGGCAGGCATCCCATAACATCCATCTGACCATTACCTTCTTCCCATTTAGATCCCTGTCCATCTTCTGCAAGTAATCACTTAATATGACTTACTGCTTTTATATTTTGTGGTTATTTTAGGCATTTCTAGGGCTTTTCCTAATCTGTAAGGATATGCTATATCAGCCTAAATAATGTATCTGTGTTTTTTTGCAATTCCTCTTGCAGATTGTGTCCCAATGATTCCCTTTCCCCTCCATTCCCCCTGCAGTGAGACTTCAGGTTTGTGAGGGAAGCCAGCAGGACTGGTCCTACCAGAAAGTTCCAGCTCACATCTGCTTCTCACAGGTCTGTGCCTTCCATTCCTTGGTGGGCATGGAGCTGAGAATGCATGCCCACAGATGCATCCCATGGGGGTGGCCCATTTAACCCCTTGCATTCATTCCAGAAAATCTGGCTGGATCACAGCCTTGCAGTGGGCACCAAGAAAAGCTGTCCTGAAAAGCTGGCCTTTTAAGACACGAACTGATGACATCGTCAGCACATAGTGTTCATTCCCAAGTCATGATGTTTATTCTGGGACCACTTGAGAGCTTCAAAGCTCTTCCCTTGCCAGGAAAATATCTGTGCTGTTGAGCTCTCCTTCAGATTCTCTCCATATGCCATAAAGGAAATGTTCAGAAACCTAATCTGAGGGGGATCGGGCTGCAAATTCTCCTTGTCTGCATCAGCTTTAAGGGGCATGAAATCTGAGGGTGCTATAGGAATCAGGCAGCCTTCTAATGCACACCAGCTGTGTCATATGCCTCCCGCATGGAGGCAAATGCTTATGTGTCCCTATTGCTTCAGACTCCACCCTTGCTGGTACTATGCTCGCTTAAAAGGACCCTATGCCTGTAGCTAAGACTGCTGCTAGGTAAGCAAATAGGAATGACATGTTCGTCCCTTGGGAAAAGAGCGAGAGGTGAAGGATGGTCTTGTGACTGAGACACTGAGCTGTGACTCAGAGAAATAAAAATCTCTCTTCCAATCTCTGTTGCTCAATTCTTGACTGACCTTGACAAGTCACAGCTACTGTTTCAGTTCCTGGTTTTGATCTGGGGAAGATAATGGTTTCTTGTTCTTTTGTCTAACTGTGTCAATGTTCGACTTTTTGTGCCACAGACTTCCCTCATTCGTGTGTCATCCAGCACAGTTAGCCCTCAACTCTGGGTGAGCCTTTAGGTGCTATTATGCTATCCCTAAGCAGGAACAAGAATGGAGCCTGTGGAGTGGAGCATGCATGGGCAATGCACTGATTCTGACAACTTCCTGTTGATCCTGTTCTGTTGGTGCATTTTGACTCAGCAAAGGCTGACACAGTCTCTCGAGTGTGAACTCCCTGCTCTGAGCTACAAATAATTACCCCAGCCTCAAAAAGATGAACACCAGGTGCTAAACATTCACTGTCAGATGCTGCACTGTTAGTGAAGGCAAAGAGTTAACCTACTTTGTGTACCTTACCTAGGATGTCGACATGTGCTCTCAGTTCTGCTAACACAGACCTGAGGGGAAAAGCTAAATCAAGCTATATAACCCTCACTACAGAGGGCTTATGGGCCATCAGTTGAAAGGCCACGGAAGTGCCAAATGCCCAACAGTATTTGGAAAGGAGGTGATGGCAGCAAAGCAATGTCTGTTTTGGAAATTATATATAAAGTTCCTATAATTGTAGAGGGAGGTGTTTAAAAAAACAGAAGCCACTTCTTCAAGACAGACTGTACTCAGAAATCAGGTGGGAGATGAGAGGAGAATATGTGTCCATGAAAAAGAGATGTTTCCCTAGTAGGACTCACCTGTTAGTAGGCTGTTCTTGGGCCATATGATTCCAAGCTAAATCAGCTATTGAGGAGGACTTGATGTCAAAAGAAATCAACAGAAGAGTAAAGTCCTATAGGAAAGGGAACCAGAAAAAAAAGCAGCTTAAAAGTGTGACCCTGAAGGTTCCTGCTTCAGGATCTATACCCTGAGAACAAGTCCTGTGGGATGGGACAAGGTGAACTGTGAGGGCAAAACTGGAGGGAGGACAACAAAGATCTTGTAAAGAAAATTAATGGAAAAAAGGAGCAGGGATGTGAAGATTTGAGAGAATGGGGTGAAGGAATGAAGTTAGGAAAAGACAAAAAATTGAGAGGAGGTAAAAAGACAGATTTTTAGTGGCCTGTGGAGATGCAATTGTTGAGCCAGGTGTACCCTGAAGCACACCTTGAAAGATGCATCTGTGGCCCATCCGGTAGGCCTTGGAGAGGAATATCTTTTACATTCCTCTTACCTTTTGGTCTGGATTGAGAAAAAATGTTATTAAGGGTCAGTTCTCTTCTTTAGGATCCCTGAATACCAGAGCAAACTAAAACCAAACTGTTTTCCCAAACACACTTATAAACAGTGAAATTTTTTCAATGCTTTGAATTCCTTAAACTCCTTTCTCTGATTTGAATAATCCCTACAAAGTTATGTGATTTCAGGTATATCTTGCTGACAGCAAAGGCAGATTTAAGGTATGAGGCAGCTTTACAGAAATATCTTAAACCCAGAAGGAGAGGGTCTTCTTTCATCAGGAAATAGCTTTACAGGCTCTCCCTGTTGTTTTTCTAGGCCAGTCTGAAGATTGGTGCGGGCTTAGATCTAGTATGAAGCTTCAGTCTTCACTTCAGTCTTTCACCTAAGCTAGCCACTCGCTGATTCTTCCTACTGAGAGTATTCTCTGTGTGTGAGGTTCCTCAAGAGCTGTGGCAATTGCCATCATATTTCCTCGTTTTATTGGAAATTTCTCAGAAGTCAGAGGTTCTATGTCAGAGTTTTGGGCTTAACCAAAGTTCAGCTTTCGTTTTATTTAGTTAGTGTAACTTTCCCTGATGGTTGTTGAGAAGAGTTTTAAAACATGAAAGTTGGAAGTTTAAAAGCCAGAAAAAAAATAAATTAAAAGAATAGTTTCAAGTGAATGCCATCATTACTAGTTGCCTAATTTGTGATTTTTAAACAGACTATGTTTTTCAGAGATTCTGAAAAGGGAAAATGTGATAGTAGCTGGTGCATTTGTGTAATAAATTTTCTGCAGCATTTTAAGATAGCTTAGGCAAATGTGTGATACAACTGTCAGGTTATTTTCTTTGTGTGTATTTTTTTTCCAAAAAAGGTGTTTACTTTGAAATAGAGTAACCAAAACAAGTGAAAGCTTCACAAAAGTAACTCAATAATGGAAGCAAAGCTGAGTGATTCTTAGAATTAGGCAATCTCCATAGTTAAATCTATTCCATTGTCTGAATGGATCACACTGGGATTGCACGTGTGTTCTGGCACTTCCATCAGCACACCTCCCACTTTTAAAAAGCCTTAAAATGTTGTGGTATGCTATGAAAACATGTCAGAAATTGTGCTGCCCAGGTCCGAGAGTCACCTTTGCCTCTGACTCCTACAGAGTCCCCCAGTAATGCACAATGACACGACTCCACACATCCAGGTGTTTTACTTGGCCCTCTGGACAAGAAACAATGTCCAACCCCAATTAATGTTTGACTGCAGCATCAAAACCAATCAGACCTCAAAACATTTCCTGACTAAATTAGCAGCCTGCTGCTTTTACCATAATTCATTAATAACACTGAAGAGCTTTCACTTTGAAAGCACCCCCTGGCTATTACAGGCCACAGCACACATTATGGAAATATAATTGCAGAACAGCAGGCACGCACGTGGCTTGGGTCCTGGCTCTGTCTGCCATGCCTAACAAATCTAGTCTGCAAACCTAGAGAGCATCTAGGAAGTCTCACGGTGTCTGTCCCCTCCAAGCCCCAGGAGCAGCCAGCAGGTTTGTCCTCACCTGCCTACAACCTGCCAGCAGCCCATTCTCCTGCTGATGCTGCAGTGCTCAGCCATGAGCAAGACCATAGTGGGGCAAGACCGAAGTGCTGCTGGCAGTGGAGGCATGGAACTAGGTCATGGATATGCCAGGACACTTGGCATATCCATGACCCAGCAGATATGGGTCTGGAAGAAAACTAAGAAAGGCCCAGCAGAGCCTTTCTTAGTTTTGCTAGCACAGTGAGGAAAACTCAGCGAGCCTTGATGCACGAGCAAGTTGACTGCTGAGTTATTACTGATCCTTCATGTAGGTTCTCAAATGTTCCCCTTCCACTTCCATCTGGCTCTGGATAGAAACATATCAGCCTCTGAACACAAGGCTGATGAAACCTGTTGTTTTATCCTTCCTTGCAACATGAAGTGTATGGTAATGTAATCAATAAGAAGGACTGTCCGGAATAGCACGGGTGCAAAAATAGTATGTCCTCTGTGTGTGCGTGTGTTTTCCCTGTGATGACCTCCTATTTCATAATATAGTCAAGGCAGGGTTTCTCTTGTTTCCCTGCCTGTGCAGAAGTCACTGTAGATGATCAGGCACCATGTCAAATATTCCACATCTACCAGGAACCCAGATCCTGGCTCCTGTGCAGTCTGCAAAACTAGAAATCAAATCCACTGGGCAACAACAATAGATGTTACTCAGCTAGAAGACTTGGCTCACTATCAAGAAATAAATGAAAAATTATTGAAATTAGAAGCATTTATCATAAAAGCCCATTGGACGCAATTCCCCAGGCTATCTGGCACTATAGTCAGTCTCCATTGCGACAGCATCCACACAAGCTGTTATCAGAACCAAGTGTCCTCACTGGTGGCTTCTTTCCACCCCTCCCAGGCTGCAGCACAATAATAACAACAGCATCTCTTGCATTTCATATTGTCTGCAACCTTAGAAACACCAGCAGAAAACAAAATGGTATTAAAGAGGCTCTACCAATGAGACAAAGCTGATATGTGGCCTAAAGGATATATGAGTAAAGATTTAAATGGTCATTTTGATGTGCGCTTAACTCAAGTTACAGCCATCCACAGCCATCCACACTATTTCCATGCTGGTGTTTATCTGGGCCCATTTTCTGGCATTTCTGGTGTTTTTCTGGTTCACCTTGGTACACTTGAGAGCTGGCGGTGCAGAGAACACTGGGGTGACCTCATAAAAGAGAGAGGAGTGCAGTTATCCAAGCCTGAAGAGAAAGACACAGAAACAACACTTGGCTGGAATACAGAAGTATCAGTAAAGAGATAGAAGGCATAATGAAATCAGCAGACCTATAGTGTAGGGCCAAAGTTGTTGGAACCCAGGATTTATGGTGTTCCACCAGTTATGAGAAGGGCAGACTTCTTTCCTTATTTCTGTTTTCCTAAATAGATGGTATATTATGACAAGACTCCCTTGGCAGTGGATTTGCATGAATAATGTGGCTGTACTGTACCCAAGTAAATCATATTTTGTTCTCAAACATTCCCAAATGGTGTTTGTGCAGTTCTGAAGTCTTAAAATCCTACCTGCCTGGCAAAAGTTTGGCTGCAGGAATCAAAAGGAAGTGATGCATCCTGTAGGACTGGAAACCCTCTCCAGGACTGCGAGAATGTGGAGATTTGAGAGGTGCCTTTTTGAAGAAACTTTACCCACTGTGTATCTGAAGCTACTTCTTGGTTGACAGCAGCTGTTGGATACCATGTGACACTATGACAGACCAAATTGCTTCAGGAAATAGAAAACTGTCAAGCAGATGCTGCTAGGACATTCACGGTGGGAGGAAGTACTAGGAATTTTTATTTAGGTACACTATTTTCAATAGTGACAATCTATAAAGGGCGTTTTGAAAGAGCTGCTCTGTCGTTGCTTTTAGAGAGCATTAGAAAACATCTTCAGAGGTGTGCGGCTGCAAGATATCATGTGAGAGCATTGGATCAACACCTGAGCAGGGTTCTCTCTAAGGTCTCCTGTCCATATACTGACAAGTGGAACTCAAAAACAACAAACAAGCATGAGCACAGAAAGGTGGAATAAATAAATAAAATATTATTTTTTGCCAATGAGAGAATAACTAAAAAAACATGCTGAGCTATTTATTTCTAAAAAATTAGTCAGAGAGACCAGTTACCAGGCAGCAAACACCTCATAAGCTGATTATCTCTAGAAAGAGAAATGCTATGTAAAAATGATTTGTGAGTAATTAAACTGGAAAATTTTATTTTTTATTCTCAATTTGATGTTCTGTCATTGCTAACAGGAAAAAGAGAGAGGATGTTGTGGTAACTCAAAGCTTCTAGTGTGACTAAGGTACTTAAAATGGCCCATATGGATTCCAGACCACCCACCTACCCACCCCAGCCCTTAGTCAAGTCAAAACAAAGCATTACATTTTTGAGGAGTAGCAGCTATGGCAAAAAATATAGGCCTCTAAAAAGCTAATTATTAGACACTACCAAGATAATTTTTTGATGACAATTTCTGTTAATTTGGCAACACAAATAAAACACCGGTGTTTTTTATTATGGTACATGATGTGAGGTGGAGGCTCTTTGGCAGGTATTCATCTTTAGGGCTCATCTCTCAGACATAGGAGATGAAGGGGGCAGGACATGGTGGCATCCTCTCACAGCTGCAAGTTCTCACACATTCATCTCAGTGAGATAGAGTCTCCTTTCTACAATGTGGTAAAATGGGAATAGTCCCCTAGAAATGACCAGCACAGAGCCAGCGTGAGGTCATCACTGAAATGTGGGGTCATGGGCAGCTGCTCTTATAGAGGAGCAAGAGACATCCTGCCCCCAGGCAGCTGAGTTTCTACAGGAGAACAAAAAAGTCTGTGGTATGTAGCCAGGACTACTGCTCCTATACATTCCAGATGGTCCACTGTGAAATTTTCTAACCTGAATGATCTAAGAGCATAATTGCCATTTAGTTGTAAAATTAGACTCCTAAACAGTTTGTGCTATGCCTGCAATTAGTTCTACGGCTGTTAGGTTTATAGTTTTTAAATCAATGTCTTTATTATACCCCCAAAGATGGTTCCTTCCCCATGTGTGGCTTGTTGGCTGAAGCCAAAGCGCCCAGTGGAGAGTCAGTCAGTTCTGTCCTCAGAGCCTGATACAGTGCCCTGTGAAATATCTTTGCAGAGCATTTCTAGAGGCTGTTGTGACACTCAATAAACCCTTGTATCATATTCTCAGGGCTCTATTTTCAACAGTGTTCTTTCATTATAGCCAGCAGCACCTGTGATTTTCTGATTCTGAAGGCCTTGAGGTCCTAGGGCACCTCTGTGCTCACACTTCTATTGGGACACATCATACTTTTACTTCTGCACTTATGGGGATTTCACTTTCTTTAGCCAGAAACTTTTGATTAGGATGAGCTATGCAACACAGTCTACATCACGCTGAAT
Organism: Serinus canaria; assembly: GCF_022539315.1. Classification (NCBI taxonomy): domain Eukaryota; kingdom Metazoa; phylum Chordata; class Aves; order Passeriformes; family Fringillidae; genus Serinus; species Serinus canaria. Next base: position 20,792,686 of record NC_066313.1, read on the forward strand.
TTGTTTGGACTTTTTTGGGGATGGGTCTGACAAAACCAGGTAAGGAGGTTGAGCATTTCAAGGAGAAGCTGATGAGGTGATTAGTTTCATACAGAAAAAAAGAGAAACACTAGAAATGTTAGTTTTACACCAGGAATCAAGAAAAGGTTGGAGTTTTTTTTTATTTCTAGATCTTTTCTGTAATCATCTGAGGTGATGGACAGAGATGTTTTCCTGTCTTTGGAATTGTTCAGCTCACACTTTCCTTGTTGTTCTTGCTGTCATCTTGTAGCAATTAAGTAGGGAATGTTTATAATGTAAGTCTCACATGAAAAGTGAAGGAGCAACACAAAGTGATGCTTCTGAGCGTGAGTCATTGCTTTTAGCAGTTGTCCCAGCAAAGCTCCTCCTTGAGGCTGTGGAAAGGATTCCTCAGTACACGGAGGCAGGAAAAGCGCCACTTGTAGGGTCAGGATTGAAGGATCAGAGCTTGTGGGAGCGGTTTTGAGCTATTGGGACTGAACCCACTGTCTGTCCCAAAATAATGGACAGAACTGCAAATTAGGGTAATTCTCTCTCTGCTGAGAGGATATTTTAGCATCTTCGACAAGTGGTCTGATCTTTGAAGCCTGATGCAATGTGTTCCAGCTTCTCATGACAGAGAAGACACAAGCCTGTAAGAGGGTCATGGAAGAGCAGAGTGTTGGATCTTTTTTTGCCAAGAAGTGTTATTAAGAGTGGAGTCTTCTATTTCTGCCATTTAACTTGCACATGAGACACCCAGAGATGGATATTAAGACACGGAATATGACCCAGGAACATAAGCCTGAGCAGAGCAAACTCCTCAATGAAAGAAGAGAGGGAGAGAATAGCTGAAGCAAGTAAGGTCAGCTATGTGGAAGAGAAGCAAAAGGGCTATAGGCTTTGAAGGCCAGGGGCACCTGTGTGTAACTTCTGCCCGCTTTTCTGAAGTGGGACTGTAGGAGAGGATCCGGCATATTGAGACTATATTTCATGACAGCAGTTTTTGGGAAGCTCTCCAAAACTGTGACAAGCCAAATCATAAGAACTCTGATGGATGAATCTCCAAGTGTTGGAAATTATGTGGTTTGTCTACACAGAGAAATTGCAGATGCTTTAAATATCCTGGAGTTAAAGCTATGTGATCTCCACTGTGAATGAAGATTATATTTGTATAAAGGTGTATGATGTCAATACAACCATTTCAGTATGTGGTGGGGGAAGGGGGAGGGGAAGAGAGAACATGCTTCCAACTGAAATCATTATGCCTGTAGAAGAAAACAGTGGCTTGGAACTACTTAAGCAGAGTCTGTTTATCATACCAACTATCTCCAAAAGACTGCATTATAGTCATTAGGGGATGAAATTTATTTCCTAGACTAAGACTAGATTTGAGACTGTAATAAACTGGTTATGTCTTTTCTACTGGCTTCTGCCACACCTGCTAGCTCTAAGGAGCTGGAGGAAACTGTCCTGAAGGAGGGATTATTTTCTATTTTTTTTCCTAGTTCCTCAGCATTTATGGCTGAGGAATTCTTTATTGGCAACAATATTTATCATAGCTTCAGTAATTCATATGGGAGTGGATTTCAGGTTAAGTTACTTAGATAGACTTATCATTTTTGCTCTTGTCCCCTGGCTTCCCAAGCAACCATTAATGATTCTGGATTTTCTCAGATCTTCTGAGCTAAAACAACTTTTATGGGGCTAGATGGGCTGACTATATAGAGGTACACAGTACCTTTCTGTACATACATATGTGGACTTGGGCTTGAGCTCCACTCCAGTGGAGTATAAATTGACAGTGGAGTATGAGTACCAGCATATTCCTAGATTAGCCAGAATTGATATCATTTGCCTGATCCCAAATAAAATTCAGAAAACATTTTTCCAGGCAGCAGTGATAGCAAGGGAGTTCCTCATCAATACCTGCACCCTCTTCTAGGAGTGCAGGGGAGGATATCTTCTACAAATAGATGTCACAGAGATGACTGCCCTGGCAAAACAATAGCGTCCCAAAATAGTGTCTGCCAAGGACCTAGCAGAGGAGGGGAAAAGATCAAGTCAGTAGATGGGGTAGAGCTCTCCAAATAGATAATTCAGCTGACACAGGGGCTGGAATTCTGAAAGGGAAGCTTTGGCTGCTTGACTGCCAGTTTCCCTGTCTGGTGAACAAAGAGTTTCAGTGTAGCTTCACCATGATGTCTCTTCACCTTTCATAGGACTTACAATTACATGAACTCACTAAATAGTCACTAAACTTTGTCTCCATTAAACCTGTATTACTCCAGCAAAGTTGTAACCACTTTACAGTAAGGCTACTAAATTTATTTATCTAAATCTCTTTTCTAGCCCATGTAACTTAAAAACAATGTTTTGTATTAGTCTGAGTGCAGATAACTGTACATTATTCTAGTTTTATATAGAATAAAAAAGACCTGTGTAGTTCAGTAACCTATATACAGGAAAAGGAATTCAGCTTAACTCTCCCACAGCAAACTGCTGTGTTTGACTGTAGCAACCCTGCTTCAGTTTCTTCCCTGTAATGAGACCAGACGGGCTCCTGTCCAGGGCTTACGTATTTCTGAATGATAGACAAGACCTAAAGGTTGAAAGCAGCTTTCTTGTTTGCACTAGAAAAACTGAAGTCTACAATGTAAGCAACTTGTAATCTGAAATATTTATGCATTCTTCCCTATAAAAGCACCTATCTTCTCTGCAAAAGTGCAGTGAAGCAAAATGCACTTCCGGCTGCTTAGAATGGCTATCAAGGGCATCTTAATTGATTCTTGTGAATTTCAAATTATTTTCTTCTTTAGTTCTCTTTACTGCATCTTTTGTCTTTAGAGAGCAGGACAGCCTTCCTGGAGGGCACAGAAAACCTCACCAAATGCAATGATTACAAACAAGGTCCATTGCAGAAAATTACTTCCAGTGTCAAATGTTTTGCATTAAAATTGTCCACTCAGTGAAACACTACTTACTCAAGTTTATTTTGATATTTGATGAGTTTAGGACAACAAAAAAAGCAGAAGGCAGAAGTACACAGATCAAAATCCTATTTCATTACTTGGGCCACTCTGTGTCAGAGTGGATACTTGATTACTGGACCCTATGGATGCAAAGGGAAGGAGGGTACAATAATTTAAGTATTAGTGGAAGTTTTAAAGACCTATATTCAGTTTTTAGCTATCAAGTGATCTAAGTCTCTCCATCATCCATCTATGAAACACTTTCAACAGCTGTAGCCTTTTTTGGTAAGAAGTCTTATGAAAGTGAATGCATTAGCACCAAGAAAATGTCTGGGTATCATACAGCTGTGTCAGTCAGTAATGCAAGCAATTGGACAGTGTACTGAATAAAACATTTTCCCGTTTGCCATGTTAAGCTATGAGTCTTAGAAATGGTGAAGTAGTGTGATTTTCCTCTTCCATTGATTTCTAGCATTTTAGCATTTTTTGTAGCCTTCTGTAGTCCTTTCAGATTCCTTTCCAAGTCAGAAGATAACTCACGAGTGCCTTCTCTACCTCACACATCCAATACACAACATCAGGACATGTTGAAGAGGTGGTGAGAAGGTGTTGTGCAGATCCATGAGGGAACAAGAAATCTTCTGTGATGTCTCTGTCTATGAGAAAACCCAGAGCACTGGAGTTATATATATGTTTCTCACTTGAGCTATTAGGAACTTGATGAAATTGCAAATATTCTCATCTTCTCTTCCCTGAAGCTTCTCTCTAGCCTTGGCTGAAATTGCAACAAATACTTTCTCTGCTTGGAGGGAAAATAAAAAGAAAAGGCAAAAACTGAGAAAATAAAATTATCTCTAAAATATAGTTGGAGCTGATGCAGTAAACTGATCCAGCTACTCAGTTGCTGCTTTGCAGTTGTTTGTTGTTTCTGCCATCACCCACTAATGTAGTTGAAAAGCTAGCTACTGAAGTCATTGAATGCCTTTTGGTTTATTCTTTGTTTTATATCCAGTATAAATTTTCATAAGTTGGGCTGTCATTACAGGAAAGGTGAAAATTCTGTCCTTTTCCTAGAGACTAATTGTATAAGAAAATAAAACCCCAAAATATTTATAGTATCAATTGCAGTGTATCTGAGTATACCTATAGTCTAAAAATACTGATTTTAATTAGCAACATCTTCAGGGTGAGGCAAGAGCTCCATTTTTAGTTACAAGATATTGGTGGAGGTGGAACTCCAGGACAGTTTCAGGGCAATAAGTAGCACGGATTTTGGTGGCACATTTCCTAGCCCAGCAGAGGAGTGGGGAGGGTTTGTGACTATACTGTTCAACCTCACAGCACGCTTGCACTGTACCTACAATGTGACTGAGACAGTCACAGTGTTCTATATTAAAGATTCCAGTAATGGCTTAGTGATTAAAACACAGAGGAGTAAGAACTGCTAGACTGCTAGAACTGTAAGACTGCTAGAATTGCCTGCTGTTATGGGGAAGCAATTATGTACTGAATGCCTAAAGGCAAGATATATTAGATGGAAAGAACTGGAACTGGGCTTGTAAAGAATAACTGTGAGTTAATCAGTGATATAAATCAAGCTTTTCAATCAGTTTTATTAGAGAATTCTCCTTTGAGATCTGTTTTTGTGTTCCTGTTGGCTTTTGTATGTGCATTCCTGAAGTGAAAGGCAAGACAAAATTACTCCATCAAATTATTTGCCAGAATTATAGTTTGGCACATTCTGCTGTCTGACTAGCCCTGGTGGGCAGGGTTAATATTGCTTTGAAAACTGAATTTAAGGTTATCTGATTCACAAACCCTCAATCTTAAATATTATATTAGGGAAGGCGGGGGGTAGGGGGAATTTTTATCTTACACAATGTTATAAAATAGTAATTGTAATTGGACAGCCATTGTGTCTTGTTAGTTCTATTGTTCTGAAATAGTAATGATAGAAGACAATTTCCTTGCCTGTATCTAGACACATGCAGATGTTACTGCAGGGTAGCTTGGGAAGAAGCTACCATTTGCTACCCAGAGTACCAGCCTGTGTACATGCTCTGACCTTACAATAAGTTTCAGACATCTTGCTTCCTTTTCACTAAACCTAAGTCCCTTCAAGCTTTCATTTACTGCTGCATTAGAACACATAACTGAGAAAATAGATAATATTAACTTATTCCTCTGCTTGAGCTATTCCATAACTCTGTGCTACTTCAAAAGAGCAATATCTGGTTCTGGGAGCAAAGGGGATCAGACTGGGGTTCACAGGCTGTGGAATTTTCAACAGGGCCTAAAAGAGAGGGGTCAGTACCCACTAGTCCATGCAGCTCCCTTACACCCTTGTGAAAGTACCATGTGCTGTGCTTATCTCTACATTCCTAGTTGCTAGCTCCAGATAGGGACAGTTAAGTTATTGCTCCATACTATGATTAATATGATACACTGTTCTTGTGCTATCATCTGGGACATCTGGGTCATTTAGGGACACAAACAGCTATCACCAGTAGGTTAGGATAGATGAAGAGCTTGTGCAAACTCTGCTGAAGCCAGTGCGAGTTTTTCCCATGACTCTGATCTTAAGCTAGATAGAGACATTTTGGCATGAAATTTATGCATACTTCTTAGTCAGTCTTCCTGTAGGAAGGTGTGGAAATAAAACATTGAAGGAAGGCTTAAGAGAAACTTGTTCAAGTGTGATAAGTGGTGCACTAAAGACTCTACTCTCAGGCATGCAAGCTGGTCTGCTCCAACTTCACCAACTCCATTTACAATTTGTTTACCTGTTACATTAAGGAAGATGGAATGTTTGGTGGTTTGTCCTTTTAGATGCTCTTTCTCCTCCAGCTGTTGTCAAATACAATGAATTGTTACACAGCTGCCAAATTTATGCTGTTGTATGACTGCATTTATAAGGAGGAAAAGTCCAGTCTGAAATGAGCCTGGTTTTTCAACGGCAGGAGCAGTTGCAGCAGGTGCTTGCTAAGAATACTTCTGGAAGAGAGAGGAAGAGCAAGCATGCCTGTATATATATCACTTTGCACACTGACACTCTTCCCAAGGCAACTGAGGAAATAAGCCAGCTAAGGTTGAAAATAGCAGCTATTTGACAATCCTTTTGTCTAATTCTACAAAGATTTAACCAGACCTGTGTGTTTGCGACAAGATTCATTTTAAGAAACATCTGTTCAAAGAAATCCTCCTTTTTTTCTGCTGTCAGTCAGTATCAGTTTGCTGCCCCAGTGGTAAACATTCACCTCCACCCTGTGGCTATGTATTTAGCCAGTGGGAATTCACACCAAGCAGTCAGCACATCTTTATTATTGAGAATTTGCACTGTGTGCAGATGTTCCTGCTGTTAACTTGAAAATCTGGCTGTGTAGTGCCAGAAACGTTTATGAATCAGGAATTCTCTTCCTGGGTCTGCTGCTGAAGCCTGATCATTTGACTGTAGTTAGTGGAGATCTCACAAAAGATACACCAGCAGGACTGGGACAAATACTACTCTCAAAAGAAGTTGTTACTCAGGTGACCAGAAGGAGCTGCTCAGGTGTGTTTATTGTTGGTTAGAAAGTGCCTTTGAAGGTAAAATCTTCTAAGTAGTCACAGAATAGGTGCAGCAGTGATAATGATTTCTAACAATGTCTTCAAGCACCGGCCATAATAAGACTCTGTGCCAAGATGTCTGTCCTTGAATTAATACCTACACATTGTAATGACGTGGTTTTACGTGGATAACTCTCCACCAGGAACCAGAGAAGGATGTTAATTTATACTGCACAGTCATCTAATTAAGTTATTGAAATTAAAATTCATTTTGGCCACAGTACTTTGGGCTGATTTTTAGGTATGTAAGAGCATGGCAGATGCCACTTACATATATTAGAAGAGCTGGGAAGATGGATGGGTATGAGATGGTAATGTTTGCAGGTAATTAGCTTGTTTAGGCTAGATAAATATGGAAAGAGTGAGAAGCTTCACAGGGATATAGCCAAATCTGGGTATGGGCAGCAGGCTGTGCAAGTATGTGGGTGTATCAGTGAGTATTGGGGAGCTAGAGGCACGTAGGATCTATTAATACATCTCATGTGAGTTAACTGCAGCCACAGAGCCAAGGCACTTAGCGCCACTAATGGTGCTTTCTTAGCACCCTGCTTTTGAAATAAGTTCTATCTATTATGAATTACAGGACAAATTTATATAATTTCTCATATTTTGCCCAGATATTGGCCCCTCACAGAAAAGATACCATGTCCTTGATGATCTTGAGTGAACTAATCTGGCACAAAAGTTTTTAAAAGATAAAAAGCTTTATAGTCTGTAGCCATTCTTCTGAATCATTCCCATTATTAACTTCACCTCCTTCTAATAGCTCTTTTCAACAGGAAGCTATCAAGTAGATTCCAAGAATGGGGTCATCCTGACCCAGCTTATTCAGATTAATTTGTCTCGTGATAAAAATTTTAGACAGAATACACCAGGTCTACAGAAGAAGACAAATAGTTCAGATGTTTATATGGAACCACTGTAAGTAGATCTTTTCTCTCAAGCAATGTAATTGTGTCTTTCTGTATCTAATTGCAGGTGGTTGCTGAATCTAATTATGAGATTGCTCTGTTTTCTGTCTTAACAATGTCTCTAAAGCCTGAAGCAAGTAGAGAAAAATCAAGATTATTTAAAATTATATGGAGTGATGGATTCCTCTGTAGCACAGAACGATATTTTTCTTGGGCTTTCATAGATTTCAGTAGTTTGAAACTATATTGTCTTTTTCTATGGAAAAGTTATAAAACCCTCTTTAAGGTGAGAAGATTCATGAATTATTTTAGTAGTCAATCACCAACATGTGAAACAGAGACTGAACTAGCCAAGCATTCTCTTAGACACATTAACCCCAAAAGTTGTTTCTGACACTTTTAAAATGTAAAATGCTGATGTGATGCTTCTGATTTGGTAATAATTTACTGAATTACCTGCATTTTGCATGAGAATTTCTGTTCGCAGCTGCAGAACAACACAGCTGGTTGTTCTGCAGTGTTAAAGCATATTGATGGCCTCATATTCATGGTCAATGTGCCACCTGGAACACAACTTGGGAGTCTCCTTGCCAGCCACAGACCTCTGACACGTGAGCAAGAGCTGGCTCACCAATCAGCCACAGGTGTCTGTTCCATTCATACCTAACCCCATCTTTTAAATTATTCAGCAGGTTTGATCCCTGCGCTAGAGGGCAGTCAGAGCCAGCTGCACCAGCTGGCAGGTATGTCACACCAGTCCCAGGAAAGGTGGGACAAGTCTCAGGACCTGCCTTTTAGTCCTTCAGTTCCTTAGTATTTGCCCTTTACCAGGGCCAGGAATGAGCAGCACAGGCCCTGCCACTTCTTCTTTTCATGAATGAGAAACTGAGGTGCAGTGGCTGGAGGCCATGATTTCAATCGGACAGGGCTTGGACAGCTGGCACTGGTTTCAGGAAACATTTAAGAGCTTGCAGCTGTCTGGAAAATCTGTGTGAATAGGTTTACATAGTCCCTTATACCATCATTGAAGCCATCAAAGCGTTTCTGTTCCCTGCAAAGCTCTGTGCTATTCAGGAGTCCAACTGACCTGCTCAACATCACCTTCATAAATGACTACATTCACTTAATTGGAAGGTCCTGCAACGTCTTAAATCCTGTTTGAATTGTAAGCAAGGCAATAGGAGTATCCATTCCCTCACCTGCTTTCTTCACAGGGCAGCTGAACATGCCTGGCTTCTGGCTGTAGGTTGGTATGGGCTGTGCCCTGTGGCATGTGGCATGACAAGGACAAGGGATTTGGTAGACCCTTCAAGAGTGTGGGCTCCCATGAGACAGAATTCACCCAATATTTGGAAAGGTGTGCCATCATGTGAGTGGGGAAGTGTGTGTGAAGAACAAAGCAGAAGTAAAACTGGAATTTGATGGCAAAAGGTCTGGGATGCTGAGTATTTGATTTATTTAGGGAGAAAGGAAATTTTCGCCCTCTTAGCCAGCACTGAATCATTCATGGAATTCTGAATTTGCCTCTTGAGAAGGCAGCATTGCCTGATGCCTCAGAGAAGATACTAAACTTGATGGTTGTTAGTGTGACCTGGCCTAGCAGATCCTGTGCTATGTTGGAGGAAGAACTCTGGCAACCACCTGACTGGATATTTCTGCCCTTGTGTGCAGCCAGATTTAGAGCACTACAAACATGAGGAAATTATATCGAAAAAGGAACGTCACAGAAATACCATGCTAAGTGAATAGCAATTTTTTGTAAAGAGCAGTTGACTTTGCAGACTGGCCACAAATAGATTTTGGGTAAAAGCTGGGATTTTTTCCATCAAAAATGGCCGAGAAATAGAGGATGTCTTATTATCTCTGGTTGAGGGTCATGCCACCAAGCCATCTTGGTCAATCCTCCTCCTCCTCCTTTGGCCCTCACATACACTGCTCAAGACTGTCTGCAGCTCAATAGCCAACCCTGGCTTTCCACCATCTGCACCATACAACCTTTTCTTTGTGCCTGCTGCTGCTGTTCAGGGTGCCACCAGTTCAAATGGCAAACATGGATACAAGCATTACCAAAAGCAAAGCCTCGTGTGGAGGGGACAGTGTGCATCTCGACCTGGTCCAAGTTGAAAAAGTCATCTTTCTTCCAGGAACCAGGAAATATCTTCAGGGGATTTTTTTCCCCCTAATTCCTGCTTATTCTATTTATAAAGGACTGGCAATTTGTAAACATCCTCAAAGCACAAGGTGCACTCTGAGTTTTTGCTTTCTCAGATTTCATATCTGTTTACATTACAGTAAGTCTAAATGAATAAAGGGCAATAGTAACATCTCCTTGTTTTGTTTTTTGGCTGGCATTTCCAGTCTGGTCTGGAACAGCTGAACACAGGAAGGGATTCCCACTGTTGTCAAGGGCTCTAAATGAATATTCCAGAGCCAGTCCTACATTTCTTTTATTTTGCATGCCCTAGACTCCTCCCAGTTTCACTGGGTGCTGACACTTTTTGCCAATGGCAGCATCAGATCCCCCCGCAGGGATCTATCTCCTGTGCATAGGCTATAGGAGATTCATGTTTTATTTCCCTGTGCTGTGTGTAATCCTTTTCTGCAGCATAAAAACATATGGTCTATAAAGCCCCACCATTCTGATTTCATAGGTTTTGCAACTCCTTTGCAGTCCCCTTCTGTAGGGAACTGCATGCAAGAGAAGGAGAGCTAGGGCCTTGGGAATTGTTTGTTCTGATGACTGAGACTTAGTAGCTCTTAGAGATGATCAAAATAATTTTAAAATAAACCCAAACCCAAATCCTTCTTTAAAACATCAAGGTCCTTTCCTTTTTCTCCTTCCCCTTTCCCTTTCAACCTTTTTTTTTCCACTTGTCTCCTTCTCCTTTTTATGTCTCCTCTCCTATGAGCACCAAAATTTCTTTTAACCTTCCTCTCAACTGAGACCTCTGTCAATTTTTCAGACATCTCTGACCTCAAGCAGGAGCTGATGTGCCAAAACCCCATGAGAGAGGTCTATTCTTACAGTATTTCTGGCCTATTTTTGTTGTGAGGAGAGATGGGTGCCCTCTGAAGTTCAGAATGGTATCTAGGGTTTCAGATGTTTTCCCTGACCACTGTGGCACTTTGTCCATCACTTGTCCATACTCTGTGTAAATTACCTGTCTGCTTAAGGGAAAAAGGAGTCACCACAGGGGTGACCTGCTGTCAGTTTGGAGAGTGAAAGGGTAGGAAATGTCACTCTGCCTTCTCTTTTGTAGGGAAAACAGTGGGACAGCATATCATAAAATGACCACTTGAAAGGCAGTAAAGGACAAAAGGACTGAACTCAGTAACATTTCAGGTTAGCTGGGTGTCAGATTTTCTCTCATCCAAGGTATGATAGCTGTTTCAAGCATTTTTTCTTCATGGCAGTAATAGTAGACAAAGTTTATGAATATGAAACTGGAAGACAGAGACAAAAAAGGACAATTGCTTCACAACACAAAAGTGGGGCTATTCCCAAGAAGAAAACGCTGGCCCATAAAAGTGGACATAGACCACTTTTGGATGAGGCAGCAGGGTACACAGTAGCACAATTCCATCAGCTCAGTGCTTGCTCTGGTGCTGACAAGGAGTTCTTCGCTAGTTGTGCCTTTTTCTGTAGCTTTGTTGGCCAGTTTAAAACCAGACTGTTTGTGTCAGTGCAGGCTGAGGTTGAAGATATGATTTGGGCTGTGAAAGAAATGGCAGACCAGAAACTGCAACACTCCCTGGCACTCCCTTGTCTTCTCTTTTTCCTGTATTATCCAGTACTGCCTCCCCTTTGTCTGTCACCTTGCAACAAAAATAACATCATATCAGATTGATTCCTGGCATATCATTTTGGGAGCACACACATGCTGGACTCTGTCAATGAAGTTTATATAACATGAAAAGAATCTTAAACAAAATTAGACAGTTCTACAGTTCTCTAAAACTCTTCATTGACCTTCATTAAACCTTCCACATAAACCTCCTTAAAAGTTCTGCAAGTCAAATCCTGACTTCTCAATGCTTTTTCTCATAGGATTTTGTAGGCCTGGAAGGCAAATGACATAGAGATGATGCCCAAGGACAGAAGTCCATTATATTGCCTTCATGGTGCAGAATATATCCAGGCAAAGGCAAAAGAGATGGCGGAGCAACAAGGCCTATTGTGTTTCACTGTACTAAGAACCAATTCCATGGCAGCAATTATGTTGATTTAGTAGTAATTTTACATAACACTTTACCAGACTAGCACTGCAATTCTAAACAAAGCCCTAAAACCTTTAATAATAATGCCTGGATTTAAAGGAAGATGTATTTCACCTGGTTTTGTCTCTTTGGCTTTCCTTTTCCTTTGGAAAAATGCCCAACAGAAACCATGTGTGTTACTTGTACACAGTAGTGTACAAGTTTACTTGTACACATAAAATGAGAAAACTTTTCAGAAATTTTTCTCTTCTTGTGTTAGAAGTGGATTCAGGCCTATAAATGGATGCATTCTTTACAGCATTAGCAGTTTGTTTCAATTTTAATCAGCCACATGATGCTATCCTAATATAATTTAACCTGTAATCATCTTCTGTCCAGAAGCCCAAATATTAGCTTTGCTAATAAGAACTCACTAAGGTGGCACTAGGCAGGGGGGTGGGGGGGGTTTCCCTGAATGCTGCCAAGTAGTTAAATTATAATATAGTCAGAGATTTCAAAGGCTGCAGTCAAAGTACTTTCCCTAGTTATAAAATTACTATTCTGGGAACTAACCATACAGTTAGTACAATTACTCTTTTCCAGTAACAGCAGGTCCAACCCAGTTCAAAGGTAAAATACCTGGTGAAGTGTAATGGCATAGTCTACAGGGAAGTTCCTCTCTGAGAACAAGTATGATCACCTTGAAGCAAGTACATTAAAAATCCTTGAAGATTTGTACTGTACACAGTGTTGTTAGAAATGCTGCTATATTCAAATTCTAATATTATATTTAAGCAAAAAATTAATAGGCTTTATTCTTCATGAATGGGTTGTAGCAATGTGTAGGGCAAAGCCAGCTGACACTGAACTCTAAAATGCCTGATTTAGCAGAGCTGAAGGGAAATGCAGGAAGAACATTGCTGTGCATGGCAATCTGGAAGCGTGCACTTAAGCAAATGTTGTGGTACCATGGACATTTTAGATCTGAAATATATATGCAACCTTTAGATCAAAGGGTTCCTAAGTGTTTTATTACACCGATCTATCTAATGATAGTGAGCAAACTCCAAAGTATCAGTATCTGGTAAACATTCACTTACCCACCTCTAATATGGAACAATTGCAGGACTTAATCATAGTCACATTCCAACAGCATGCAACAAACTAATTTCAGTTTTGTGGCAGGAAGACTGGAAGCTCTTACACATGAAATGACAGGAGAAAGTCTTGCAGCTGATACCCTTGCTATAGTTTCATGTGTATGTACCTCAGTCTTTCCAAAGGAGTAGAGGAGATGGAATGTGAGGTTAGGGGGCAAAATCCTGAGTCCTGTTTGGGTATGGGCATTTCCCTGGAAGTTCTCACAGAGGGGAAGGTGGGGAGGGTGCACAAGCACTGGCCCAGCACAAAGAGACTAGTAGCAACGGAGATCTTGAAGGTATGCAGAGCAGGTGAAAGGGGAGAGAACTGGGGACACAGACCCTCACTGGTAGGTGGGTGGGTTTGGGAAAGGGGTGAAGAAGTGTGAGTGTTTGCAAGGCCTCCTCACCCATGCTGTTTGGTGTTGCACAGGTGTCTGTGCAGGCAACAGTGGGGACTTCAGCACCTCTGCAAGGCTTCTGTGAGTTCCAGCTATTCTGAAATATCTGGCAATGAGTGTGTACAGAATGCCAGTTGCTGGCAAGGCTGGGAAATGGTGTTGGTGGTACCAAGTGGAGCTTGCCTAGAAATGGCACTTCTGGGTTAACCACTAGTGGCCAAATTAAACACACGGTGCTGCAGCAGGTGGGTGTAGGCTTATCACAGAAGGTGATTGAGGAGGACCAGGAAGGGCAGCAGCTCAGTAAAGGACAGGGCAGTGTGATCTTAAGAAGACAGATAAATGGCATGAAACTAGAGGAGGAAGAGAAGGAAACACTCATCCCATATTCCTTGAAATCTCACTGGCTCCTCATTCATAAGGCTTAATGGTATTGCCACACTTTTCTGGCATTTGAATTGGGAAAGTTCAAATGTTGTTCAAATGCTGAATACTGCAAATCAGCCAGAATTCCCTTTTTCTTCTGCCAGTGGGACAGAGAAGAATCACAACTTTGCCTATTGCAGGGGAAAAGGGAGTCAAGTTGTTGGAGCTGGGGTATAATAGCACTTTTTCTAGGTATGCATGGGGTTTGGTTGGTTGTTTTTTCATCCATAACAAGCTTTTCCAGCTCTGAATTATTTTAGTTAGAACATGTTACTATTTTCATCTCTCATCAGTCCAAACCATTGACCTAGTACATCTTCTGAAATAAAATGCATTATTTGATATGGGAAAATTAGTTTCGGTTTAAAAAAATAAATTGCATGCTCACCAAACAAAGAGCCCTTAAGGACCAGGTCTCAGGCACTGTATTTGCAAATGAGTGCTGACTCAGGTAATTGAGTTTTTGGCAAGATTGTGAACACCTCACAATGTCACACTGAGGCCCAAAATATATTAAAGCATCTGTTTGCAAAGATCATGAGTGTGATCACCCCATTTATTTACAGAGCTATCCTAAATAAAAGGTCAAAACATCATTGTAGTTTAGCTACAAGATTCCGAAAATAAAGAACAAGCAGCATAATTTCCTTCTCAAATTCAGTGTATTATGTGTTAATTTAAAACTTTCCACTCCTGTGGAGAGCAAAAAGTGAACCTAGCCAGAGGCAAGTAGTGAAGATAAAGAGCTCGAATTGTTCTGACCATGCAAAGAGAAAATCCGAAGCACACAAATCAACTCTTCTATTAGTAAAATTAATCAGGTCCTAACATTTTCACAGCCATATCTGAGTCATGGGATTTTAGTAACACCACCAAGAATGCCATTGCGAATTATTTAATTATTCAAGGAAGAACATCCCCAGCCTAGGCTTTCTACCAACTCTCTTCTCACCATTGCTGGAGGATTGCTTGGAAAAAAGATGGCCTTACACTGGCAGAACCCTGTGGAAGTCTGTGGGAGTTTGCTTTCCCTGTGACTTGCAGGAAACAGTTGGTGAAAATCTAAGTCTGATGGTGAGTGCTGTCAGGCAAATGGCCAAATCCAAGAAGGAATACAGACACCTAAACACTCACTAATGTCTGTAACAGGCTGTGGCTTACATTTCTTCAGGTGGCTTGCTCCTGTATCTTCTTTTTTCTTTCAGGATTAACATATCAACGTTCAAAAGCTTGTTTATTTTCATAAAGAATAAAGAATGTGTGTGTTTTCAAGAGCTGTGGGCAAACTGGTAAGCAGTGCAGCAAGGAGAGTCTTAGGAAGGATGGTTAAAAATCCAGGGGTAAATTTAGATTACTTGACATGCAGATGGACTGTGCTGAATTCACAGTGCCTTGGCTGTACTGTGTGGCTGGGCAGAGGGTGAAAGTGAGTCTGGGCACAGGCAGTGATGCCTCACAGCCTGCTGATCACAGCTGTGCTAGTGGTGAAGCAGGGACATCCAAGGATTCAGTTCCAGAGCAAATTGGGCCAGTACTCTGGTGACCCTGAGTGTCTTGTGCAAGCATCCTAGCTGCCCCAGGTTTCCTAAAGAAAAGCAGAGCATGGGAGAGCTGTATCCTCCAGGTATCTTTGTATCTTTGCAGAAGTCCTCAAAGGCCACTAAACCTTACAAAACTTGGGGCAAGAAAATACAATGTGACTGAAAAATCTTCTTGTACACAGATCTAGGAATGCATCACATCTAAGCATGGGCAGTCTTTTGAAATGCAGCATATATTGCTTTGGTTTCGGAGCTGACAAGCCAAACTTTCATCAGTATCCACCACATATACAGATTTCCCTGAGAACTCCATAGTTTTCCCAGCCTGTGCCTTTTCAAGGTGGCATCACTGTCCTCTTAGAGTCACCGCAGCTTATTGCTGGGGACACCCACACCATGCAAGCAAAATCCTCACACTGCACCTTCTTTTCAGTGTTGTTGCTTCTCTACTCTCTGTGGAAGGTCTTCCAGACTAACACACAGGTACAGAAAAACATTGCACAAGAAATTAATGCTTCCCTGGGTGGGTGCAGAGCACAGAGGATTTGTTCCACCCCGTCAGATATCTGGAAGGTTAATCTTGGTGGTGGTGCAACCTGGGACCAACTCTTTCCTGACTGCCACCTTTCATGGTCCACAGAGGACTTTGCACTGCTTTGATGCACAGTCTCCAGGGCTGGGTTAATCAACCCTCAGAGCTCACAGAAGCACAGCCCACACCACAGTCAGCAATTTTGTCTCCTGACTTGACACAGACCTTCACTTCACTTGCAGCTGCCCCGAACTTCCAGCTAGGTAGGATGAACAGAAGTTTTGCTGAAGTAAGATTAGCAAGTTCAAACCTTTATTAACATCCAACTACCAGAAGTGGATGTGGTCTAAGGAGACACATAAAAGCTTTTTTACTTCGTGAGAAGATAAAATGTTGCCTAATTCATTGTGGCAAGTTAAGATTTCTATGAGAACAAGATGGTTGAAGAATATTACATGCTTTTTGGAGAGAGTGAGACAAAAAATAAATACAAAGAACCATCACATATGTATATAGTTACTGAAAAAAAATTTAAACATTTTAAGTGTAATACTCAGCAGTGACAAATTATTCATCTCTTTTATGTCTTAGGGAAAAGTATAAAATAATTGCAAGCCTTGATCAATGGTAGAAGAGTCATTTAATGACAAATGACTTGTCATGTAGTGATGAGTCCAAAACTTTTAATTCAAGTACATTTTAATCTCCTGTTCTGTTTAATTATCCAATAATGGCAATTTGGATGGAGAATGATAGACTGTGCATACAAAGTATCTTAAACTCCAAATTTTATTTTTAAGCTATCAGTGAAGAGGATGCTAAATAGGCTAGATCCTGACCTCTCCTGAGTGCTATTGCACTTAACCCAGATGAGGAGCACGCCTAAAAAGTTAAAAGCAGTTCACCAGAACTTAAGTGAAGTCATCACACTTTGAAAGGCAGAAAGAAAAATACACGACAGCTTGCATTATGACCTAGAAACTCAGTCACTGAATTTTTATAACCTTTCTGCTAAAACCAGGAACATATAGCCCTGCCCTGCTCCAGAAACTGTAACATCCTGTCAGTTTGTATGGAAAATGTGAATGTTCTCTCAACTTACTGTCGGCCTTTGTTTTGTTTTGCTTTTTATCAATCTTGTTTCTCCTAGTCTTCAGCCTTCTGTGTTTGCTAAAGCTATTCAAGAATGTAATGCCAAACAATGCCCTATTACTGCTCTGCAGCTTTTATTTGAGAAGGCCACCTCCCAAATGTACTCATCCTAGGTAGCAATAGCTTCACCCACAGTTAGAGTTGCACAATCATTTCCATTTCAAGAGTTCTTGCTTTTTTTTTTTTTTTTTTTTTTTTTTTTTTTTTTTTTTTTTTTTTTTTTTGGTTTGGGTTTTTTTCCATTTTTCCCCCCGAAGTTGCTTGTAACTTCACTACACTTGATCATTTAGGCTGAAATTTTCCATGCTGGGTGTGTACCTCAGGCCTCTTTTCTTTAGTTTAAAACAAAACAGCTTCAATATCATCCATTTCTGAGAACAAGATGATACAAAACGTGTGCATTTCCCACATCAGAAATCTTACTGTAAATTGAAGCACTCTGGTGCATTCACTCTTTCGCCTTGTTTGGAGGTCAGCGCAAAGCTGTCCTGCATCTTAGAAGAGCCTTTGTCATTACTGTGATATTTCTGGAAATTTGAAAAAGTGCAGGACTGAAACATTTCAGCTCTGCCTGGTTAGAAGGACCCTAGAGTTTGCAAACTAAAATCTGCAAAAATGTGCCAGCCTTTCATGTGGAAACCAGCACAGTCTGGTGTCACAGCAGTGACACAGCACCTGCCTAGCCTCCAGGCAAAGAGCACAGACACCAGAGAGAAGGAGGTCAACCACAGACAGGGGATTTGCCTCTCCAGGTCCATAAGTAAAACTGGATTTATTGTTTGTGTTCAGCACATAATTTACTCTATTTTCCTCTTAGGGAATGTCAATGGTCATGAGTTTTTCAGCAGGAGTAGTTTCTCTGTAATCTCAGGTGGGAAAGGGCTGATGAGGAGTTGATGTTCCAGCTATATCAGATAACCCTCATGAAGACTAAGGTGAAATTTTGATGTTGTCATTGTTTAGTTTCCTTTTAATACCTCAAAAGCATTGTGAAATGTACTTCACACACTACCATTAACACTGCAGCCCTTCAGAAGCCAGATCTGCCATTGCAACTACATTCAGCTCTCCTTTATGGCATGACAGTGGTGTGGAGAGAACAGAGAAACAATTCAGAAATTATGATGTCAATGTGACCAACTGGAAAGCCACATCCACCTCCAGACTCCACTCATTAAACTGTCTCCTCTGGGACTTACAACTTTTCCTTAATAAGCTTCAAAGTATTACATTTTTTTTATGCCAAGCTTCTTCCTCTCATCCCTCTCCCTCTGGCCTATGTTAATGAAAATATTACTACACAGTGAATAAAGAGCATATATGTGGCTAAAAGCAAGCATTATAGCAAGATATTTAACCTCTCATCATAATAATTATGTCAAAAAAGAAAAGGCAAAAATGCATTTTTTGAGATGCATAGGCTCTTTTAGTTACATTTTTCTTCTTCTGACAGAAGCTGTAGGAGCAGGTCTGTGATTCTGCCACAAGCCTGGAGCAGCTGGGGACAGGTCTACTGCAAGCAGGAACAGCACACCGCTGCCTGGGGCGGCAGAGTGCTGGGGGCTGATTGGCACAGGGCCGGCTTGCCCAGCACAAAAACACAGAGTACTGCTGGAGCTGTTGCTGTTGCAGAAAGGGCCAGATTTCTTCCCTGGCACCTGGTGAATGAGGACAGGGTCTCGCACTTCTGGCTCCCAATCTCCTGTTTTTTCCTCCAATCCTTCTGAACTGACTCCTGCCTCCTCTCTTAGAGCAGCAATGGTAACTTTGCCTGTGCAGCTCAGTTAATTTGTTCAGTAAGGCAAGATGGGGTTACTGCTGAATAAATACCAGCATAAGATCCTTGGAAAAACTTCTTTTAAAGGGTTTTAAGAGTATTTCCTCCTAGAACTCTGAGTTCTAGGAACAAACTAGGAATGACTGAGGATTTGCCACTCATCAGTTATGCGATCATATCAACCTCAGCTGCCTCATACAATCACACATGCTCTTCAGTTTGCTCCCTAACATACTTATGTGAAAAGTTCTGACAAATGCAGAGACAAATGATGTCAAAAAAATAGTAAACACATAACCTTTTTATAAGTACATCAACAAAACCAGTGAGACAGTATTTCATATTTGCTGGTCAAGTTTGCTCTTGGGATAAATATTACAAGAGGGATAACCCCAAGCTTCAAATCTGACTTTTGTAGTGAGCCACATTAAGATTGATCATCCGAAAAAGATCACAACGGGGATCCTCACACTTGTGCACAACATCAAAAAATTTGCAATGGGGTCATTAAACTGGAAATCTTTGTGTTTGAGAAAGTTACAATGCTAAAGTAGTTGTAATACAGAATGATACTTTCTCTGATACTTATTTGATTTTGCTTAACTTTTAGTACTAATGACTTTTAAGGGGTTTAGTTATCTTAAACTCCTCTAAAGGAGGAGTTTAGACTGTTTTTAGCAGTTTAACTTAAAGTTGTGCCAGTTCATAGGGGTTGAGGGATCCCAGTTAAAGCAGTGTATGGTCAGGACATGTCAAGACATACAGTTCAGCTCTGATGAATGTTCAACATGTTGAAGCAGTCATAGTTTTCAAGGTTTTTTTCTCTCTCTTTTTTTTTTTTTTAATAGAGGACTATCACACATAAACATAGAGTTGTTTTGGCTCTGAGGCTCAGGGAAAATATGAATTTCCTCAGAAGTTAAATATTAACTCTGAAACTAAAAGGCGAAAATTTAAAGTGATCCTTCAGTGTTTTTTGGCAAGTTACTTATTTTGGGGCTTTCATTGCTGTCTTAGGATTGCTCTCTAAGAGTAGATCATTGAAACCTTAAGTAGCGCTTCTCATCTGCTCATTGAAGTGACTGTTTGCATTGTCCTCTCCAGTGTGAAGCAGGGCAGTTGACAAAGTTTCAGAGGTTTGTAACAACTACCTTATTTTTATTGTGACGTGGTAAGAAGACACCAGTTCCTCTCCTTCCCTCTGGGGGAGGGAACTCACTATTCCCATGAAACCAGGCTTAACCCCAATGACCCAGCAAGCCAGGAGTCTGCCTGAGGCATTCATGTAGGAGGCAAAGGCAGATGACCATGTATTGCATCAAGAAGAGACCCAGGGCAGAGAGTAGGGATAGGGCAGTGAAGATGTGGACTGGGCAAGAAACACAGAGGGTCCCAAAACTGGTGACAGTGATCACAGCTGTGTCTGTGTCATGGAGAACATTAGCTTTGCTAATCACTATCCGCGCAGCCTAGCTTTTTCCAGCACAAATTGGTTCTTATTATATTGCATTTAATTCACATCAGACAGTTGTACTGAAAGGCTTTCTGGAATTCAAACTGCAGATGAGGGCAGCAGCCCTGTGTTTCTTGTCTAGTATGGAAGGGGTCCACAGCCAGATGATTGGTTACATCTTCCTATCACAACTCCTCACTCCTTCCAAGAGTCTATTTGCTCATTGGCATCTCTCCTCCAAAGAGAGATGGCTCTGCCATTGATTCAGCTGGAAATGTAAGAATAGACTTTGCTGAGTGAATATTTCTGTCTGGCAGATGCTTAATATGCTTGGCACACTGCTAGGAATATTTCATTAGCAATAACAGTAGTACTGTCTCTCTAGTAAAGATCTTTACAAACACAGGAGAGTACTAAACCACTGCAGCAGTACTCTCACCTAAGGCAGTTACAAAAAAATCCCTTTTGCTACAGCCTTAAGATTATGAGAAATACGTATGAACTGCAAGAAATAAGAATGTGCCATTGAGTTCCTGCAGCTCCTAATTCAGTTTTTAGAGTCTATTGGGCACAGACACATTAGTCTGACATTAGTCACAGGTACAGATGATTTGGGCTTTGGGCTCTGCCTCACCTCTGTCATTTTAAGATGAGGCTCAGGCCATTCTCCTCTTTCCCTTTCACCTGTCATTCCAAGTCCTTTGGCACCATCATCACTTAACTACTTTATATTACAAATACTTAACCAACTGCCTTGTGAGAAAAGAGACTGTTATTGCACCCATGTGACTCATTAGAAATCATAGGACAAGAGGATAAAGTAGACTATCCAAGAATATATTGAAAATTTCAGCAAGTCAGAGAGTTCAACCTGTTTTTCCTAAGTTCCAGATTTTCTGTAAGCCGCTGGACTTTAGCAGAGGAGGCCTGCACTCTCCTAACATGCTCATCAACACACCTAATAAAAATCTCCAGAATAAAATCACATGCAGAAATTGGACGTTTTGCACTAGATCAGAATTCAGGAAAAAAAACCAAATATTAACTCTTCAAATCTCTTCCTTTATTATCAAGAGCTCTGGATTGCATATCCAGATTTACTGCAGTCAGTTCTGGAAAAAACCACAGGAGCAATCTGACTGCATCCAGCAATTTTGCAAGAAATCACAGAACAGCTTACAAAAAAGACAGAGAAGAGATAAACTGCATATTTGTAGCCTGGCTCAAACTTTCCTAAAGAGCTAATGCATGAGAGAGATAAGAAATTTAAACTACCCTGTTCTGCTATTTCCTAATTGTCCCCACAATATCCCTAATCATGGGAAGTCACGCAGGAACAAAGGCACACATAAAAACGTACCTGGAATTGCAGAACAAAAATGAAAAGCATGCTCTCCAGAGAATCCAGAGAAAAATAACTGTGCAATTACTGTGAAACATGAAAATGTAAAGCTCAGGAAAGGTTTTTCTGCTGCTACTTGAGACAATAGAGATTAAGTAAATAAAGGGTTTCCATCAAAAGGTGAATGAGTAAGACCACTGTCAAAGAAAAACCTACCAGAGCAATACCAGAAACTTCACTTTCTTTGTGATGTCAGCCTGTCTTTATAAAGCTGCAAAGACAGTGCTGAGCTCAGCATAGTGCCTGGGCTTTACTCTCTTTTACACTAAATCCTGGAGAAATTGTCCAATCAAAGGTGCTGGTGCAATGTTGGTGGTCTCCCAAACTGCTTCTCTTGCCACCAAGAGAAAAGATGGAGAAAAAGAATCAATGTCAGGGGCTGGAATGAAAAAAGTAAGTGAAGACAAAACTGGGTCTGGAGGTCAGGGAAGTCCAGAAGGAGATGCATCCCAATGCTGGAACAAATTATTGTGGACATGAATATATATTATTCACCCTTGAGATGAAAGTAATGCTGTAATAATTCTCCAATGAAAGAAAGTAACCTCAGCATTAAAAGAGTTTTCTAGTTGAAATTTGGACTAGGCTTGTTCTTAGCTTGTCCTTGGGAGGAGATTGAAAAGGTGACTAAAGATTTTTGTAAGGGTTATTTCTGTTCAAGGAATGAAAGAGGCTTGAAGTAATTAGCTAAACATAAACACAGAAGACTTATAGGTCAGAAGGGTACTTTTTGTCCATATCTGCATCTGAAACTAGATGACCTCTCTGGTTGAACTTCTGCTTCTTATTTCCAAGGACAGGATGATACCCCTCATCTCTTGAAGCTGAACAAAAAGGGACCATTTTTCAGCGTAGTGAGCTGTATTCTTACCCTCAGAGCTATTGAACTTGCAGTCAATTTAAATCTAATGTGAAAATTGAAAAAGAGAGACCAGCTGTGATTTTCATGAAGCTAATCTCCTTTCTAACAAGGATACTTAATAATTCTCAAAATAGTCCTTGAATTCCTTTGCTTCTCTCCCTATAGACATCAGGCAGGACTTCTCTCTGAGCCTCCTGGATGACTTTTGGGGGCATATCCTTTGTTATTAGCAGATACATGTCACCAGGTTAATGGGGAGGCAGGGAGCAGAGAGCAAACAGCAACCTGAGTGCTAGGCACTAGTCCCTCAGGGAGCTGTGGAAGATCTATGCAACAAATCACATCAAAAGAAGCAAAAGTTAATGTTTACCTCCCCCTCAGTTTAATGCTCTCAGCTGCAGAGAAATAAAGCAGAAGAGAAATCAGGAATAAAATCCAGTCATGGTTACAATTGGTTTCACCTGCTCTTGAGTGCACAGGTTGATATAGCTGTGAGATGCTGCTGCAGTGCCTTAGAGAGACAAGCATTGCTGGCAGTTTTGTGCCAGCTAAATAGATAAGTTGAGCTATAATGGACTATAGGTTTTTCTTCAGGAATTCTATTTTATGGAAGGTTACAAATTGCATTTATTGATCACTTTTATTGAATGAGGAAGAACTCTGAAAAACAATAATTCCTTTTCTATCTTAGACTTGCCAGACAGAGAGAGTTAGTGCTTGTGATGTCAAAGAGCTGGTCCCAGTAAGTTGGTCCAGCACTTCATCATGCCACAGAGACCTGCAGTGTGATAGTGCACTGAGAATTTTGGGGAGAAATATGTCCAGGGAAAATAGCAGTTGTGCATTCAGTGCAGGATTCAGCTTGTGGGCAGGATGCCAGGTGCAGAGATCCATATGGAATGAGGACAGTAGGGATAAGCCTGTTTGTTTATTTGATCCATAGTGTATGAGAGGGTAAGTACAAATCTATGACCAGGGTGAACACAGCACGGCTGCATGATGCTCAGTGCTGAAATGGTAGATACTTACTCTGCTGTGTCAAATGCTTTTTAAAGAAGTGAAGGGACACTCTGTTCTGGCAGATTATATATCATGCACACTCTGTCTGCACTTCACTGACTTTGTGATTAGTCAAGTGTGGTCTGTCCTTCCACAGCTGGTGTAAGTCCTCTATATATGAATTTAATGGTTCCTAGAAGCACTAAATCCTGTGAGCTTTGGCTGAAAAGACTATTAAAATGTGATTGTTTGCTTGCATCTGATCCAAATGAGACCTATTCTGCCATGACCCAGTAGTGTGGAGGCCACATATCAATGATTGCAGTGTCAGTGTTCATCCCTTGCCTGTGCAGAGTATGGTGTGGGTTCCTCAGACAAAACAGTTTGGCATCCTGTAGCTGGAGATCATATCGCAGTGCCTTACCACCAGCAGGGCACAAAGGTTTCATAGACAGTTTTAATCCTTGCATTTCCTACCAATGCATGGATGATTTTGTCCCCTGGTGATGTTCTTTTTGTGTGTCATATGATCATAACTCTACACTTGTGAGCATTTTCCTTGCAATATTTGGATATTTTGTCTATAACTTTTCAATAGTGGGCTTTTGTTTCTTCCTTTGTAGAACTTTTGCTACTGCTTAGTTTATAATCTTTAGCTATGAATTCTGCTCTGAAACAAAGCAGTCTAAGACATGATTGCTTAAGCATCTACAATAATGAGACTAAATGTTTTGGCATTGAGGAGCTGCCATAAACAGAGCTTCTTTTGTGATGGGTTCCTCCTGGAAATTATTGAAATCTCCTATCAGTATTTCTTGTTAAGTTTTAAAACATACTGCTTCCTTTATTACCTGCATCCCTAGCAATTCTCTCTGTCTTTCAACAAATTAATAACCCAGCTGTGTTAGAAGCCAGTTTTGCATGTGAACTTGAGAGTGACTTTCACCGCAATGCAATTCAGCCACGTGCTGCGCCAGGTGCCAGGTGTTGGGGCCAACCTGGGACAAACACTGAGCTGGTTTGTTACAGAGCTCATGGAAGAAAGGCTGCTTTTGTGTCTCTGCCAGGAAAGAACAAGCAGCCTTCCTTGCTGTGAGGCTGCTCACCATGTCTCTAACCAGAGGCTGCTGGCAGCTGTCATCCCATTAGGAGTTACAGCAGATAACCTGCTTTTTAAATGGGAGCTTGTCCTTGGTAAGATCAAAAGCTCTCACATTGTAAATGGAGCACACTTTTAAATAAATGCAGCACCTCTTTAAAGCAGTGTCAGGTTTTTCAGCAACTTAGCAGAAGTGAATTTAGCTGCCCTAACTAAGAGGAACAGATATTGAGATGAAATCATAGAATGGTGTGGTTGTAAGTGACCTTAAAGATCATCAAGTTCCAACCCCCTTGCCGTAGGCAGGGACACTTTCCACTAGAACAGGTCTAAGCTCTATCCAACCTGCCCTTGGACACTTGCAGGGGTAGGGCAGCCACAGCTTCTCTGAGCAACCTCTTTCATTTTTTACCACCCTCACAGTAAAAAATTTCTTCCTAAGATCTAATATAAACCTGCTCTCTGTCAGCTTAATGACAGTACCTCTTTTCCTATCACTACATGCCTTTGTAAAATGTTCCTCTCCAGCTCTATTGTAGGTTTCCTTCAGGTACTGGCAGGGGCTCTAAGGTCTCCCTGGAGCCTTCTCTTCTCCAGGCTGAACATTCTCAACTCTCTCAGTCTATCTTTACAAGAAAGGTGCTCCAGCCCTCTGATCATCCTTGTAGCCTGCTCTGGACTTGCTCCAGCAGTTCCACATCCTCCTTATCTTGGGGCCCCAGATCTGGACACAGGAATCCAGGTGGGGAGTCTGCTCACCACAGCAGAGGGGGGAAAGAGTCCCCTCCCTCACCCTGCTGGCTACACTGCTTTGGATGCAGCCCAGGATATGTTTGGCCTTTTTTGGCTGCCAGCATGTGCTGCTGGGTCATGTCCAGCTTCTCATCCACCAACATGTCTCCTTTGATCTGTGATCCTGAGATCTACTTCTATGACAGAGGAAGGAAGGGACAGGGTACAGATAGAAGAGCAGCGGTGGTGACCCTGTGTAGAGATCAGAGGAGTGAGGCAGATCATGCTGTTAGCCCCAGTGCTGGAGATAGCAGCTGTCCACATATTCTGTCCCCAGTCAGCCAGAGGTGGAGGCAGCAGAAGATGACTCTTCAGCACCCTGGAATAGGTAAAAAGGGTAGTTGGGTCATAGCTGGCTCATGTGCTTTGGCTTCCTGTTCTTGGAAGTTCGTGGCTTCATTAATTCCTAGAGCCAGCCTTGCAACTGCTTAAATATAGCCTCAATTATTTCTCTTTATGTTTACATTGCACTACTTTTTCCCCTCTCTCAGCTACATCCCTGCCCATTCTCATTTGCATAGGGAGGGAAAGATCTAACCAGTGCTCTTTTGTAACAGGGATGCTCTTTTAATTCAAATGATAGCAGTCTGTGTGATTGTACTGAGCATCTTTTTTTCCATCTCCAGCTGCCCTCCTCGGCAGGGCGGGCTATTGCAAATGTGTCAGATCTAGCACTAACATGATGGAGTCTCACATCAAGCAGATGAAAAAACAACAAACATCCCCCCAACTTGTCAATGAGGGTATTAGCTTCATCAGTGGAGATTCTCTCTCTTTGTGTGCCAACACATAATGCTTGCAACAGCGTCTTTAGTTTTTTTGTCTGCAGAATGCTGCAGCAATGCTGACTGAAAAACTACCCATGAATGCAGACGCACTCATCCAGGAGAGTAAGGGGAGCATTTTTCTCTGTGTTGCAGCCAAACCCACTTTCTTCCAGCACAACAAAAACCTGCTACACAAGCTTCATGCTAGAGGTGTTGAAGGGGGTGGCAAAGTAGAAAAAGATGGAAGTGTGGCCAGAAGGCTTGTGCCTTAGATACTCTTGGCATGAAGCTGTAGCTGTGTTTCAAAAGCGACAGAAAGGCGGGTGAAAAGTGAGCAGCTTCTCTTTTGTCCCTAGCAGGAGACCAACATCAACTCTAATTGAGAGAAATGTGATGGAGTACAACCACAGTTTTGTCTGGACCCTGGGGACCTGCCAGCTGTACACAGTTGGGAGCCAAGGCAGTGCTTCTACAGGAGTGAGGGAATGTGGGCATCAGCCAGAGGGAGGTGATGAACAGAAAGGAATTGGCAGGTAGAAGCAGAAAGACTATCATATGTTGGGAAGGTAGTTGATGCTCAGGAACACTTGTCCTGGGAACAGTGCTAGCCTATTAAAGGCATTGACTTGGAAACTTGCCAAGGTGGTGTTGATGGCAGGAGTGCCACAACCTTCCCAAAGAAGTGGCTTTATAAAGACATCCCATTAGAAAGACAGGCACAATCCTGGCAGCAGAGTGATCAGCTCTTAGCCTGGCAGTGGTGCCAGCAATGCGGAGAAAAGAGACTTGAGCACTGTGTGGCAGGTTCTACAGAGTGGAGGCCTTTATTGGAGCAGACCCCTCTGTGAAGGGAGACACGGACACCAGCTCTTGCATCACAGGGAAAAACAGAGGTTTATATAGGGAACTGGAAGGGCAGGGAGAAACAAGTAATGAATGGGATACATGTAACTTGGAGGAATGGCAGGGGAAAAATCAATGGGATACAAGACATTAACATGAACATAACATTAACATAGAATCATGGGTAGGAGGCTTTCCTCACCATGACTATTTGTGACGTGTTAGAGGGTCGGCTCTCCGGGGGAGAGTAACCACTCCTTTGATGGCCTATTCCTCAGCCCCCACAGTTGTAGTGCCCTCTGTGATCCAAAGGTAAGAATGAATATTAAGCTCAGCAAGCGCAGTAATAAAGTGGGGAAGTCAAGCTAGCTTGCAGAGTAAAACCTGGGAGATGGTTTAACTGTGTTACAGGCTTGCATAGAATTGCTCAGTAATTTCTAGGCTCTGCTGTTGAATATGAGTTGCAAATCTTTAAAATATAGTCTTCTGCTCTCTTTCCATTTTCTGATACACATAGTATGTGTGGAAGACTTGTTTGAATCCCATAGAAGGCTGGAGGGTGTTTCTGTTCCTCTGGAAGAACAACAGGGAGAAATTTCCCACAGCAAGTAGTGGATGGGATTGGGGAAGTGTCCCTGCTGCTCCCATGCACCCTACTGTCCAAACAGCTGCCACATGGAGGGTGCCCTGTGCTTGCCTGCAGGGAGAGAATGTGGAATATCTTGGAGACTGAAAATGATTCCCTCAATCTTTATACCCATAGGCTCTAATCACAGAAAGCTGAGCATCCATGCAGACATTTTCACTAGTTCCACTGTACCAGTTTAGTGACACATCTGAGATTTCTTCAACTGAAAGAGTCCTCTGAAAATTAAAGAGGTGATTACCCAGCACTTTGCACAGTTTTAAAACTAATCTATGGAAATTACTTAAACATTTCTTTGTGAGATCCATTTTAAACCTAGCTAGTGTAATTTTCTTGTGGTAGCAAAGGCAAAGAGTTAAAAAAAAGGAAGGGGAGAAGGCAGAGGTGGGTCATCTCTTTCAATATGTGTTTGTGTGCATGCTACCTTTAAAAACATGGCCTGACTCAAGCATTTGAATGTCATGGTTTCTCTTCTCTTTAGGAACCAGAATAGAAATATTCATGAGCTGCCAGCTATTAATAATATACTTAGGTGGGACAAACAGCAGCTGGATTTTTACTTGTTACTTTCTCATTGTGATTTCACACAAGCAGGGCAGAACCATGCCTGGAGTTGAGGGAGGAGATAAGCAGGAGTCAACATATCTTAAAATTTTACTCTCTCCCAATAACTCACTTTTTTCCTGTGGGCAAGTTTTTAGTTTCTCTGTGCCTGGGACTGTGGCTTCATGATACAGAGTCTTCTTTGGTAATTCAAGCTTTAGGTATTGCTACTTCACTGCCCATCAACATCATCATCACCACTCTCTCCTTTGCTTTCTCCTTGCTCCACAGCTCATTCCTTCTTCTCTGACACTGCAAGACACTGTGCTCATCATTAGTCAATATTTTGCAATCAGAATTGTTCCTCTGGTAATGTTGAGATTATAAAGCAATACAAGAATAGCAAAAACCCCTGTGTTGGGTTTGTTTGTTTTTCAGTTGAAAGCTACACCACCAGGTTTATCCAATAGCACATTATTTTGAGGCTCAGCCAGCTGGGAAATGGCTGTGGCAAAAAGGAGAAGTGGGGATGAGGTAGAAGCAGCAGTTGCTGAAGAATTTGCCGCCATCACATTCTTTATACTGATGCACTGTGGCCTCCATTTCAGCGTTAAATGAGAGAAGGTGCTGTGAGTCATCACCAGAGGATGTTTGTTAAGGGCTTTGAGATCCTCACAGTTACTTTGCAAAGAAATGTCCATGAAGAATAGACATCTCTGTTGTTATCCTACGAGATTTTCCACACAGACAGCAATAAACAAGAATCATTGCAGGTCATGGCTAGTCATGAAAGAATTGCATGTTTTGAGAAGAAGGAGGGAGGAGGGGTTGTTATTTGGCAGATACATTTCTGTTCTGTTGTCTAACTGCAGGAAGGTGGAGGAAAGACTCAAAGTTATGGGTTGAGCTTTTGACCCTGTTCAGGATGCAGTTGGCTGAGCAATTTTTGTCTAGAAGGCTGCAACTGCTGAGTGCAGTAAGCTGTGATATGCAGTAATCAGCTGAAATCTTATAATTCTCCCATTTCCCCCTAGTTGTTTTTTGTCATTCTCTCTCAGCTCAGTTGTCGTATTGATGGTGGTACAAGCATTTATGCTGTATGTCAGACAGATGTTTGAAAGGAAAGTAATTTTTTGTCCTGAGCTAATTCAACAGCCAAGTGGTCAAACACTGGGTTCAGTTCAAGCAAGAGTGAGGTGCAGGAGCATGAGTACATGTTTAAAGGTGGAGAAAACCAAGGTTTTTTAAGCCAAGTTAAGCAGGTGTGGCACAACTGAGCACGTAGCACACTATATGTTATACTGGGTACATGGTTCCCAGGAAGAGCTCTGTGTTACAGAAATGCTGAGGTTCAGGTGTTGTTCTATTCAATGTTTTGTACATGACACCAAGGTAGAGTGTCTGTATTTAAAAAGCCTCTAAAGTCTCAAAACACAGCTCTGGGAAAGGCCGTGTGAAAGGCTGTCATCCAAAGGCGGCATAGGATCATTCAGCATCCAGCTGATAACAGTTCCTTTGTAGTGACATTGGTGCTGGTTTTTTGGGCAATTTTATATGGGAGCTCAGTGAGGAGGGAGCTGCTTTGATGACTAGAAGGAGTGAGGGAAAAATAAGGAGAAAAGAGGGAAGAGATGTGAGACCGAATTGAAAAGGGAGGCTGGTCTGAGGGGATCAGAAAGGAGGATGTAGGAGCAAACTGCTATTCAAGAAGAAACACCTGATTTAAAATTGCAGAAATGGGTGACATTGTGAATACAGCTTTGAGCTTGCTGGTGTGATTCTGTGTCTTTTCCTGCCAGCCTTCAATACAACAGCCCATGCACCCAGCTCTTTGCAGTACATGTTTTATCTTTTCCATTTCTTTTCTTTTCTATGCAAGCCCATATGACTCTGGGGTAGATGACTCCCCATGGCTTTCTAAAGGGAGTCAGTCAGTCTTGTACAGCTACTGGTGGGTGTGTTGGGAATACTTATTTTTGGAATTGGGGGAACAAAAGAAAAGAGGACCCACACAACAGCGGAAATATCATTTTTTTCTTGTGTGCTGCTGCTGTGCATTACTAACCTGTTACCCTATATGCCTGTATATATATACCCTATATATTCTGTGTTTCAGGAGCAGGAAAAGTCCTTCTAACAGCCTGGTATGGGATGGGATGCAATAGGCCAATGTGAAGCTTGTCTTTTAATTGCCAGCTCTGTCCTTGAGCTTGGAGTCAACATCCTCTTAAGACTGGACTCCCCATTTCCATAGAAATGCCAGCCCAGTTCTGCAGAACTCCTGCATCATTTTACATGGTGTTTGTTTTATGTGTCACAGCTTCCAACACTGCAGCCTGCCTCTCCTTCCCCCCTGCCCTCCACTTTGTTGCTTGCTTGCTTTCATTTTGCTCTTTGTTTCTTCCACCGTATTGTTCATTTATTTGCCCTCCCTTTGTGCCTTGTTTCAAGGCTGTGAGCAATGTCTCAGTGCAGGGAATTCATTGTGCTACCACGTCATAGTGAAAAGAGCTCCTATTCAGAGCCAAGGGAGCATCTTTTTAAAGGAAAAACTGTGTTATCCACAGTTTTGTGTTTGTACAGCACTATGTACAAACAGTCTCCCCTTTGGCACTACTTTATCTCCTACTGTTTAGGACAAGGTATGAATAAAAGAAGAGAGAAATTACAACAGAGGAGGAAGTTGAAGCCTGTTGAAAGAGAGAGTAAGCAAGGAAATGCCCAAAGTCATAAGCCACAGAAAGACTCGTAGAACACAGCTATGATTTCAGGCAAGGCATCTAACAAAGGGGTGGGAGCAAAGACAAGGGTCTCTCACCTCTCACCTCTGTGTGAGGTGTCACATTTTTGCCCCTGAGCTGCTGCAGCTTGCAAGCAGATGCATTCAGTTGGACTTGATGATCTTAAGGGTCTTTTCCGACTTAGATGTTTCTATGATACCTTGAGCTCGCCTCAGTTTAAGCTTCCACTCAGACATTCAGCAGTGAAGGACATATCTGAAAAGCAGCTGAACACCCACTCACTTCTGAATGGGGTGTAACTCCCACATAGCCCTGTAAAATCCATCCCTGAAAACAAGTTGGTGCCTGGGCTTCCCAGATGAGGTTCAAGACAGTGGGGCCATCAAGTTGCCATGATAGCAATGAGAAGATTAACTCCAATGGTTATGATAAAACAAGGCCTAAATGAAAGAAAAAGTTCACCACTGCCAGAGTGAAAAATATAAACAGAGATGTTTGGAAGAGAAAAATTAGCATGCTTTGTCAACTCCACTCCAGAACATTTTAAACATGGTAACTTCTTGATCCAGGGCTGCCAGGTGGGTAATAAGATCCCATTAGTGCTCTCTGTTGTAGATGAGACTTGCATGAGTTTGGCCTGATAGTGTCCATGGAGAAATAGGTGAGGTTAGTGAAAAGGTAATGGAGACAACTGCTGCCTGTGGGCAAGAGTGAGGAAGGGAACGGAAGGAAAAGTCCTGAAATTAAGCAGAGCCATAGTATAAATCTTTATAAGCAAGGACCCAGATCCCACATGGCCTTCTACAGGTACCTCTGCTGATACCGGTGTGTGCAGTCTCTGGCTGGGGTAGACTCAGCAAACAGCACATGCTGCAAGACAGCAAGGGAAGGTGGTTTGAGCTGGTGCTCTGCAGTGAAAGCAGAAATTGCAGTTGCTTAATTCAAGTAGATTTCCATGAAGACACAGCTTCCTACCTGTGCTCCCCCTGTACAAGTTCTTGGCTGGCACTGTCACTTAGTCCTTGGCAAGACTGGGGCCTGAGAGCTGCTCTTGTATAAATTTCCTTGCTGACATTCAAACTTAAATGCTTAGATTTGGTTTCCAGGCACTAGTGCCTAAGTCATAGAATCATAGAATTGTTTAGGTTAAAAAGAACTTTTAGATCATTCAGTCCAAAATTTAATGGGTAACACCCTGGAAAAAGTTATGTGCAAATACCTATTTTATACCTATTCTTTGTACCCAATGAGCTTTTCATGTTTATTCTTCAAGTGGTAGATATTTCTTTAGATATTTTGAGATTCATCACTTCCATTTCAGAGATCAGTGTTACTTCTAATAAGACATTAAGTCCATGTTCCCATTAGCTGCAACATCCTTTACCTGCCATTGAGCACCCAGCAATAAAGGATGTGAATATTCTTGTGGCATTGGAAGTGCATCCAAAAAGCAGGAGCAATAAGCTCCAGACAGATATTTGCAGACTATTGAGAGCACATATCAGGAGATGTGTGTTATCATCAATGGTGGTATTTAGTATATTTTGGATTTTTCATTAGTCTTCAGAAACTATGACAGATAACTGATGGAAAAGTAAGGATAAATGGTCCCTCATAAGGCCCTTCTGTCTTGATGTACATTGGTTTTGAAATAGGTCTGGCTTTACAAGCAAGATGAGAATCTTTTTAAGGCCATATAGTGATGACAAAACACAGGCTATTAATATGATTTTAGGTTGCTACTAGGTGCAGGAGGCACAGACAGCCCATCAAAACCATTCAAGAAGTCTATACAGAGTAAAGGTATCTATAATAAACTCATTTTTAACTCAAACAACCGTGAGCCAATTGCAGCATTATCCTACTAAGATAAAAGCTTTTCCTCTGCAGAGGTCCCTGGCTTCTAGGTCCTCCCTCACATTCCGTTTTCTGCCCTGCCAGAGCAAAGGGCTGTGGTGAAAAGGGGTATGTGCATGGGACAAAGCTGTCAGGTGTGGGGGGAAGATTCCTATGTCAAAGATGCCAAGTGAACATCCAGCACTGTGCCAAAGAGTGGCATACTTGTGACGGGAAGGAAAAAAGTCCAAGTTAGAGGACTGATCCCACAAGGACTTTTGGGGTAGTAACCTGGAGGAGAGTAAAAAAGACATTTTTTTTTCTGCAACATTTTTATTTTTCTGTGTGGGTTTATACAGAACTTTGATGTTTTCCATATAGTTTTTCAAATGTGCAGTTGACATTTGGGTAGAGCACTCAAGTGGCTGAGAGAAATTTTCCTCTTTCTCATTGTTGACCTTTTGATTTTTAGACAGTTTGAAAATGAAAAATTCTCTTTTCCTATTCTCCTAAACAGAATGCCATTGCTGTCAGTGTACGTTCTTGCAAAGACTGTGCAACTTTACCTTGTGTTTTCCAAAATACAAATGTTTGGGTGTTGGTTGTGAATAGCTCATGCACATGTAAGAAGGCTTGATTGCTTTATGGGGAGCTGGAATGGTCAGAGGAGCCTGCAATGAGCAGTTTTTTGCACATAGGACTTTTCCTGTGATTTAATATACAATATTCTTCTAGAGCATTCTCTCCTTTAGTTACTGCCTTTTCCTAGGGGAACTGATGTGTCTGCTCTGGACAAGAGGTCTGGGCAGTAGGGTGGGAACTGACAGCCAGGCAGCAGTCAGGGTGTGGTAATAAATAGCTCTTTTTCAACTGGCAGCCTGTCACAAGTGGGGTCCCTCAGAGATCAGTGCTGGGCTTAGAGATAAGTGATCTGGATAATGGGATCAAGCATACCTTGATGAAGGTATTGCCAGTGATACCAAAGAGAATGGAAAATGGACACTTTGGAAAGCAGTGCTATCCTGCAGGAAGATCTGAATAGGCTGGAAGAGTGGGCTAACAAAAACCTTATGAAATTCAACAAAGACAGATGAAAGGTATGGGAAAACATAATCCTGGAGTGCAGCTCAGGCTGGGATCTACCCAGGTGGGGAGCAACTTGGTGGAAAAGACCTAGAGAGCCTGGCTCAATGCACTGCATCAGCCCATTGCTCACTCACAACAACCCAGCAGGATGCTGGGCTGCACCAACAAGGGCATCACCAGCAGACATAAAAAAGTTACTGTCCCGCTGGATTCAGTGCTTGTCAGGTGACTCCTGGAGTACTGTGTTCAGTTTTAGTCCCTGCTATACACAAAAGGTGTGGACAAGTTGGAAAGGGCCCAGAGAAGGGCTACAAAGATGATCAATGGTGTGGGAAGCTTGTCCTATGTGAAAAGGGTGAGAGAAGTGGCTTCTTTCAGTCTTGAGAAAAGAAGGCTTAGGGTAGACCTTATTACCATGTTTATCCAGTATATTTAAAGGATGGCTGTGAAGAAGGTGGAGACTCCCTTTTTTCCCTGAATCACATGGAAAAGACAGGGGGTAATGTGTCTATGCTACTTCTGGGGAACTTCCAATTAGACACAAGACGAAAATTTTGCACAATGAAGCCAATCAGCCATTGGGATAGTCTCTTGAGGGAAGTGGTGGATTCCCCAATATTGGATACTTTTAAGATTTGTCCATTTGTGGTTGTCTGTCTTGTCCAGACTGTGTTTTTGGCAAGAAAGGTTAGACCAGACGATCCTTATGGTCCCTCCCAACCTGGTATTTTATAGTTCTATGATTTTCTGATTCTGACACTGGTTTAAAATGACCCCAAGGAAAGCTTGCCATTAATACGGGATGTCTCTCTTCCAGGCATGGACTAAGAAATAGCTGCTACACGCTCAGTGTACCCCTAGAAGTGTCACAAATGCTGCTCTCACAGACCGGTGCTAACTAGGCACTGCAACTGTTACAACTTGGCAGAGTTCCTCAGCAGTTCTCCAAAATTTTATGCCTGAAGGAACATATCCTGTCTTGTTACACTAGACAAATGATTTTTGCCTGCCACTAAAAATTCTAGAAGAGATGTGGGTTCCTGTGTAGAGGAACCCCCATCTTTTCTTGGTCTTTATCCATGGACTCCTTAAAAATAATTTACAGAGCCCTGGAATCTCACATAGGTTGAAACCTACAGTACTGGATCAGTAAACAGATCCCCTGGCTAAATCAATATATTTCTTCCTGGTTGCAAGTAGTACAGAAGTAGGTGTGAAGTTAGTCTAGTTCCATTTGTTTGTTGTTAGACAATGTGTTCTTGTGGATAAAGCAGTGATCTGGCAGTCAGGAAAAAGGGTAGCAAGCAGGACCTACAGCTGTGCATCATGCTCTTCGAAGCAGAAAGTGTGGTTGATGCTTGTAGAGAGGTAAGACAAGCACTGAGCCCAATATTTTAGAGCCATAGAAGCAATTTTGGATAGAGAACTGGCTTCTGAATAGAGCAAGTAATGAAACATATGTTTTGGATGGGAGAAGTTCTGAAAAATACCTTTCCTGACATACTGTATTACTACAGAGAGGCATTTTCCTGGGATGTTAACAGAAGTGGCTTTCCTAGAGTGATGACAGTAGGAACAGCATTGGAGATTTTTTTTTCCGTGTCTCAGTACCACCAGAACAAATTTCCTTTTTGGTGTGTAGAACACCTGTTTCTCCTGAATTACAGGAGGCAGTAGGAGTGTAGTACTGCATTGAGAAGTTCAGTATGTCTCCAGTTAAACTGTGTGAGCTGGCTGCAGTTCAGCCTACTTGTTAAAGTTGCCATCAGCCTTTTAACTTTGCCAACCGGCTTCAGAGGAGCATCACATTCACCTAATAAAATACAAGGACTAACTTTTTCACTCTCCTTCCAAATTGCTGCCTGAACACAACCTGCTGGTAGGACATCATTACCACATCTTACACCTCCTCAGTAAGCTACTGGGCTGATCAAGCTCTCTGTAAGAGTCATGAAAATTTTTGCAAGGGTTATGTGGAGAAGTGAGTATCCAGAGGAAGGAGAAAGTCTCATCTTCCTATTAAACATGCTTTTAGCACTGATGGATATCAACATAGGAACAAACTGGGTACTGACTTTCTAAGACAGGATAGGGAAATGAGGGCTGCTCTCTTGCTGATTGGATATGCATCAAAATGCTGAACAGATTCCTGAAAACCTGCCACTAATGCTTCATATCTCACATTGCCAGAATGTTTTAAGTGGTTCTTGCTGCCTTCCTGAACAGCCAGTTCTTGCAGCTGGGTGTTTGGAAAACAGAGAGTTTGCTTTTAGTGATCAGTTTTAACTGTGGATAAACAAAGATTTCTCTCAGAAGGAGAAACAGTATATGAGGATCTTAAAACGCTTCCATGATTGGAAGAGAAAATTTCTGAGCCTCTTCAGAAAGGAGTTTCTTTCAGAAAGGAGTTTCTGAAGAAGAAAATACGAGGGGGAGAGGACTTTCTTCTATCATCTTTCCACGGAATCAGTCCTAATTTGGTGGCTGAAGAGAACAGTGTGCTTGAGATTTAGTCTGTGTGAGGTACACAAATAATGCATGAAGGAGCATCACTTCTTTTGTACATACAGGGAGTATTTCAAGCATATCTGCATTCTGGCTTTC
Source organism: Serinus canaria (assembly GCF_022539315.1). NCBI lineage: Eukaryota > Metazoa > Chordata > Aves > Passeriformes > Fringillidae > Serinus > Serinus canaria. Next base: position 20,829,013 of record NC_066313.1, read on the forward strand.
CTGTACCAGAATGAATCTGAATTATTTCCACTGCAGACAAAGACAGTACTTCTTGTGATTTACAGCACAACCTTCATGTTTAGAGGCAATCAGGCACAGTTACAGACAATCATCCATGACCCACTGTCCTTGCATGCAGTTTTTAGTCTACATCTGATCTTGTGTCACTTCCATATATCTGTTAAGCACTGCAGATGTCACATTGAATCCAAGGACTTGCAAATGGAGAGTACTTGGTTAATAACCTTATAACTCCTGCAAAGCTTCTCAGGAGCAGAATGCAGTGTTCAGGTCTGATACTGCCTCTAGTGTGTCCAGCCCCCACCTCTTTTTTGTTACATGTACTCACATGGCATTAGAGAGCTGCCTCACAGCCACTGCTCTGCTGTCCTTCTGGTGTAGGTCCCTGCTTTTTAGTTTGGAGTTCAAATAAAGTGACACTTGGCATTTACAAACTGTTCAGCCCATGCAGAGCATTGTCTGAACATGGAGCTGCTGACCCACATGCCAGCTGTATGAATTAGGTCACTCTGGCTCAGTTTAGTCTTAATAGTACAGATAAGGAAAATTATCCCTGTAGAAAGTGGGCTGGAAATCAGTGGGCTGGATTTTAGTCCCAGCAGACTTGTGTTGTTTAATTTACTAGACCTAAGAGGGGATAATAAAAACAAACAGGGGGAGAAAAGTCATCAAGTGCAAGGTGCATGCTGTGCCCCAGCCAGAGAATGCTATGTGAATGAGCCAGAACACTGCCTCTAAACAGAAGCCTGTGTTATCCCGACAATACTGAGATCCCAGCAAGGGACAAGTCTTGTTTAACTGATCTGGAAGTAAGTGCATAGGAGTAGGCCATGCTTGCCCCACAGCCATTACAGTAGATTTGCTGAGAGGGAAACAGGAAAAGGATTCAGCCTATGGAGAACTGAGAGGAGGTATGACTTTTCCCAGGTTGGAATAAAACCTGTGGCAGGGCAAGACTTAAACCCCTTTTCCCCTTTCAGTGCTTAACCATCCCTTCTCCAAATGTCCCTCTCTGGCTGTGCCTGCAAAGCTGTCATTCTGAGGAGCATTAGGAGCTGCCATGGAAGTGACTTCCATGCAGTTTCCCTCTTCCTCACCCCCACACCCTCTCTCATTAACTTGAAAGCTGCTATTTATAAATCTGCTCAGGATTGCTTGTTCAGAAAGGAGGAGCCAAGACACTCTGCACACAGACTAAGAGACTCAGCAGAGATGAAGGCAAGAGCTACTTCTCACTCAAAGGGTAATAACCAGATGGAACAAGTCAGCAGGAAGAGTGCCTGAAATGTCACAGAAATGAGATCAAGCAACAGCTAGAGCTGTGAGTCTGCAGGCAGAACGGGGAGAATCACAGGATCACAGGAAACAGTAAGAAAGAAGGGCTGAGAGGAAGCAAAATATTTACATGAGTAAGCACATTGGACCAAGCAGCCTGAAAATTTCCCTAGACCACCGCATTTCCATAATGCATTTTTGACACTCTCTCCCAGCCTTTGTGACAGTGATGAACAGGAGGCCTATAAAGCTGTCTTGCTACAAAAAAGTGTGCCAGGCTACTAGCTGTGGAGTGACTTGTCATCTCTGTTGTTAAACAGTTCATTTGACTCCCTGAATCTCACTGGGATGCTGTTTGTAAGCACAAAACTTGTTAAACTCAGGCCTGCCTGCAAGTTCCGTAGCACCTGATGATTTTGTACTGGCAAACTAGAGAACAGGCTGATGACAACTTGAACCGCTGTGAGGGGAGAAGTGAGTTCCTAAATAGCTGTCCTACATTGTATGGTGCTATTTACAACAGCCTGACTTCCTTTATCTTTCCTCCTGACTGTATTTTGTGATAATGATCCAGACATGACCTAGCTATCTCTGCTCTTCTGGAGATGTGCAGCACAACTATGAACGATCAGACAAGCTCATCTGCAATGAAGATAGGGGGAAAAAAGGGCCAGTCCCCAAGTTTTATATAAATAAACAAAACTGCAGTAACCCATAAGGAGTCACATTCATGGAGAGAAACAGAATCACATTGTTCAGTAAATCAGAGGAGAACAAAGAGGTTCAATGACAACCCAAGACCAAAGCCATTTCTGCTAAGTAGCCTGCATCCACATCCTGAACATAACCTCACCTCTTCCCCTTCCAGCTTAACAAGTGATTTCATGCAGCTCTTCTTGCCAGCATGCAGGCAATTTCCTGAGCTGCTTCTCTTCACTGTGCTTCTCACTAGAGGGCAAAGGATGTGCTATCTGTACCAAGTGCTCTGCTCTGCTCTTTTGCAGTCTGAATTCTTCCTGTTACTCTCAAAGTTTTACTCTCCTTGACATCTATGCTCTTAAGAACTTTGTCATCTGATACATTATTGTTACTTTAAAAACCCCAAATTTAAAGCCCACAATCTTACCAAGGTGAAGTCTCAATGTATTAAGTGACAGTTTACAGATCCAGTAAAGGATAAGTGTTGCCACAAAATGCCCACGAGGTGCCAAAGACAAGACACAACCAAGACTGAGGGAATGAGAGAGTCAAGAATTAGAGCACCAAAAATAATGTGATGTGCACAGTTGTGACATTTTCAGTCTGATGATTTCAATGATGGTGTGCTGGACATACCAGAGTACTGGGACACTCTTACAAAATTACCAAAACATTCCTAACAAGAAAGTTACTGAGTTTATGTTTGTTCTCCTTGCTGGAGAAAACCTGATACAGTTTGTGGCATCATCTAACGTATCTGTCTCTGCAGACATCAAAGAAAAAAACATTGTTCTATCTAAAGCATGTCTCAGTCACAGACACAGACAGAGGTGGGTTTAGAAATGAGCAGTGAAAACTGTCAAAGGCCTAGAAAAACTGGTAAATAAAAATTCTTGAAGGAATTGCATTTACTGGATTTAGGAAAAAGAAATTTGAGGAGGAACATGGGAAACTGTCTTTTAGCAGAGCTATAAAAAGGACAGGGATTAATTGTTCTCTGCTTCTGTGACAGGAAGGGTGTGCCACAAATAGTGGCCAGCTTTGTTTACATAAACAAAGATTTTGGTTAAGTATCAGAAGGAGATTTATTCTGAAAATAGGATGAAAGAAGCAGTGATGCAGCCTTGAAGGCTGTGAAGTCCCTTAAGAACAAAGCTTTGTTAGTCAGTGATGGTGGTGGCATGTTTACTTTTCCATAAGGAAGGGGCCTCTGAAGTAATTTCTGTGATTTGTACTAAGTCTGCAGTTCTAGCAGAGCAAGGCTGCAAGATGTAATCTCATTATATAAATAAACAGAAATCTCCAACCAAACCTGGAAAGGGAAACAGACAGTTTGGCGAAAACAAATGCCCCAAGAACCTTTAAAGATTTATAGGTGTAATTTGACCCTGTAGCTCTAGGAGTATCTGTGAAGAGTGTACTGGGTTGAGTAGGCTGAAGAGGGGGAAAGGACCCCTACTCCTTTTCCTTAGCTTTGTGGCAGGACAAACCGGCTTATCTTGCGTATAAACAGGATGGCTTCAGGGCTGGCAGTGGGATTCAGCCTGTATCTCAGTGACTACACTCAAAGTGTGCAAATAACTGGATCTGGATCTCTAAGGTCCTTTCTCCTCTCTCTCTTTAGATTCCAGCTTTCAACATGATCTCTTTCACTTGGAAAAACATCCGTTTATTGAGATAACAGATACATATAATTCATTTATGACAGAAAGAAGTTGCCCAGGTTCTGTAGAAATTACTTATCTTTGTGTTATAACCTAATAAATATATATTCTCCAAGAAGATTAAGCTTAGAGTATCTGAAAGTCCTGTCTAAAGTCCACAGGGGTGAAAAAAGCAGGCTCTGTCATGCTGCCATTGCTAATGGCATGACTGTTTAGCCAGGCTAGTGTGAATTGATGAGTCTCAATCCAGCTAAAAACAGGAGGCTTGGCTCAGCCCTGCTACAACTATCTCTGTCCCTTGCTCCACTACACAGGGCAGAGAAGCACACAACCTGGTGGAAAACCCACAGAATAAAATGTTCCAGAGGTCAGATCCATCCTAGGGTCTAGATGTTTGTCACCACTTCTCTGTCTATGAGAGCTTTGTTCAGTGTGGCCCAGTAATGAATAATGCAAAAGCCTATTTGAATCATATGGCCTATGCTTGTTCTCAAGTTTCTTGGATGAACAGCATTTTACTGCAATACTGCAACATCTACATCCTGTTTCTAGGACAGTTTTCCATCTCTTTCTTGCTTTAGATTAGCAGGGCTTGGACTACTGAAAAGGATTAATGGAAATGCAGAAAAACATCAAGTCCAGAGCTCCTGGCTTAGAGAAATGGACACTTCCCGTTTCCATGCAAGCTGCATGGTCTGGATCTGAAAGCTGGTTAGCTCATCTCACTGGGGGCCAGCTCTTTGCAGTTAGTCCAAAAAACCCTAATTTGGTGCAGAGCTATAGTTGGTTATATAGAACCTTATGCATATGATCACTCAGTATTGCTTATTGTATGCTGACAGGAAATGGAAATTTAAAAAACAGAGAAAACAGCTAACACAAGGCTGTTACAAACCGCAAAATAAGAAGGAAACCCACTGTTTTCCATACACTTGAAATTCTCTGTTATTTACTTTCTTTGCTGTTCTCTGCTCCTTCCACAGTCTCTCAGTGTGTAAAATCATAATTGCATTACATAACTTATGGGGCTGATGTCACTGTGGAATTTGCTGCTTGTCTGTTGGATTTATTTTTATTAGATCCACTGATTAGAATCTAAGCAGTGATCATAGCTTTAAAGCATCTATGAATATGTACTTGTTTCCAATGGGATTTTCTTTGTACTTCTTAAATACCTGTCTGATTCAGAATACTTATTGAAACTTGGAGAATGAATGTGTATGGAGAAGTATCCAGAGGGGACATTTGGATCTTAAAAGCATATTCAAATATCTTAAGGGCAGCAAATTTGTACTGTAGGGCAAGGTACTTTATTGCTTAGGTTGCTGACAACTGTAAAATATGTCTCAAAAATATTCGTAAGGGGGTATGATGTGTTTTTTCATTGCACTAAACCAAAGCTAGCCCAAAGCCTGTGAAAGTTACTACTGTTGAACTTAATGGGAACTGTGGAAAAGGGGCTCAGATTCCAGTGCTTGGGTTCCCAAACACCAGGGCTGTAGTGAAGGATTAGGAATCAGTGTCCACTGTTTCTTTACCTGTATGTGATGAAGAGGAGACCCAGGAAGAGGAGCCAGGAAACTGCATATTTCTGTACAACAGATTCATCTGCTTATGTGGGGATGAACTGGAGTGTCCCCCTGAGGGTAGTAGTCTACATCACATGAGAAGGGAAGCCTATCCTTCTGTATGTATTTGATTTGCATGTTTTGAAGGAGCTATATTAAATCCACACGCCATGGAATGACAGTCTTAAAAGAGCTGATTTCCTCACTAGACTAAAATTACCATTCTTCATGTTTCATTTTGGTGGTGCCTTTCCTTGACGTATCTGGCTCTACCAGCAGTTGTAGTCATTCCAGAAAAGGAGTGCCTTTTTCTGGTTTAAGATAAGCCACTCCTGTACTAGGTTATAGGTACTGCTCAGTGTTACCTTGCCTGGTCTCCTCAGTACTGTTTGTTCTCCTTTTTATAGCCATCTTGTCTCTTCAGGTTGACAGTTTTTCTGTCTCAAGCTACCCACCTGCGAAGTCCTTGGAAAACCTCTTATCATGAGAAAAGTAAAAAAAAAAAAATTTGGAACATTTTCCAGCATATGTTCACAGACACAAGGAGCAGGTATATCCTTGGAAGCTATCAACTCAGAGTCCACATTTCAAAAAGTGTTCTGGCACACATTGTTTGTTCGGGAGAAGTCATACAGAAATACTTCTGAGACATCTACACCTTGTTTATTAGTTGAATGTCATTGAACTTTTTCTTTTGTCCTTTCACCAGAAGGAAAAAACCATAAGTGCACAAAAGGGTCAATGTTTTTGAAAGGTCAGAAATTCCAGATGAAATGCAAACCTAAGGCTTAAAAAAAAAAACCTCCATTGAGCAATAAGGCACTTAGAGTTTGACTTTGTTACGCAAGAGAGAAACTTTCCAGCTGGCTGGCAGTGGCTCCAAAGGGTGTCTGTGTGGTTATTGATTAATTAAATCTATTGTTACTAATTTCTTTCATTAATCCAAATGTTTTCTCTTCACTTGTGTCCCTGTATAACCCTGTTCTAAAGATTTGGAATCTGACAGAGACAACTGCTTTGAATATCAGGTTGCTTATTTGAAAGGCTAACTCTTCCTGTCTCAAATTTCTAGGCCTGGTACTTTAGACTTCAGAAGAATGAGAAAGTTACTTCAAGTTGAAGGTGTCTCCAGTCTCATGTTCAGGCCTGGAACTCTGTAATGTGTAATGTATAACAGAGAGGAAGGCCACAAAAGGCTGGACCAGAAGTGTGGCTCCACTCATTGTGTAGCACTGCACTCAGTTCCACAAACCATAGTGGGTGGTGTGAGGGACAGATGTCTCTAGAGGGTTGATACTTGCCGTTCAGGGTTCTAAATCTCTGAGGAGTAGTGTGCAGGATGAGATTAGTAATATCAGCAAGCCAGCAGCACAGTTTTGCTTCTCTGTGCACCCACCTCGGCCCCAGAGAAAATCTCTAAATAACCTTATACCCCACAGTCCTCTGCTCATGGCCCCAACAACCAAAGACCTTGAACAGAACTGCTGCCCCAGCAGTAGGAGGCTGTGTCTAAAAATCCAGAGAAAAGCCCAGCCCTTGCTAGGCCACATAGTCCCCTGCATCTCTGTTTGCTGTACTGAGGGTACTTTGTGTGCTGGTCCCTGGCCCGGCTCCACTGCCTTGTGTCATACAGGAAGCTGAAGCCCTGCCAGCTGGGAGCCACTTCTGGTCGCTATCTCCAGCCATTGGTGCTCGATTGGAGCCTGTTACCCAGGCTCCTGACCTGCCAGCCTTGCAGGTCCCAGGCATTTGCTTTCCCTTTCGAGCCCTTGATACAGCAGTCTGTTCTACTGCGATTAATGTGTTTAGGAAATGCCAAGTCTGCATTAACTACTGCAGGGTACTGGGACTCTTTTGCTTGACTGGCAACATTTGCCAGAAAGTAGGATGGACTGTGTTCATGCCCAAGAGCAGGGTGAACCTCTTTGATAAAGCTTCCCCACAGAAGCAATTCTTTATCACAGCAGTGACAAGTCACTCATAGTTCCTTCCTGCTCTATACCAGCGATATTTCCACTGAAATACAGGGGTCATTTGAAGGGTAAAGCTGCAGTTGTCACTCAAGAGATTACCACCTCCACCTTTCTGAAGCAGGGAGAGAGGACAGGCTTCCAGTTCAAGGCTATTTGGCAGCTTTACAGTTTTGAACATAAAAGAGACTTGGAAATTTCAGAGGCCTCCTTCAGGAAATCCTTTACAAGTTCCTTTAGTAGATGGGTTTCATCTCAACAATTCAACTAATTACAATCAGTCACTCGATCCTGGAAGAACAGGGAAATTGTATCATGCACATTTCATACAGGATTTACTTAAGCATTCTGGGTTTTAGTTCTTTGGCACCTGCAATTAGTCCTTTTGCCTGTAATTTTGTCTGGCAATAGTACTGATGCCTTCATACCAGAGAAATGGGCTTCCTCTTCTGAAGAGCAACAACAATAGTGTCAGCTGGCGGGCTCATTTCTGCAAAAATCACAGGCAAACAAAATATGCATAGGTTGGTCTTCCAGTCCAGTAGGATAACAAAGGAGACATCTGATCCTGGGGATGTCCATTTTCCTCCAGTTGCAGAGGGAGAGGGAGGGAGGTACCCAAAGATTACCTTGCTGATACATGTAGATCACCCTGGTTATAGCAGCGCTGCTAACAAACTCTGAGGTAAACCTTCATGCAACACAGTATCAGGAAGGCCACCTCCTTTCCCTAAAGCATTTTTAAATGGGACTTTTAAACCATTTCCTAGCCACAACAATGTGTTGGCCACTGTGAGAGTCCATCCAGAGGACCGAAAACCCCAGATGGGCTGGCACCGCAGATGTGGAGGAGCAGCTGTGGGGAGGAGCAGACCTGTTTACCTTGTGTGCTGCTTAACCATATATATGTCTTGAGCACAGAGGAAATTTGCAGTCATTTTGGTGCAAACAAAATAGTTCAGCAGAAGTGCAGTAATTTAACAGGAATGCTGCTTTTAACTAAACATCTATTATCTTTTTCTGATTGAATTAAATAGTTACAAGCCTTTGAGGCTCACTATTACTCTCTCTTCCTTTCTGTCTTAAATCTCTCTTCCTGCTGTCTGTTTTATCAATCAAGTGATTGTGCCTGAGGATTTTGCAGTGTCTCTTTTTGATCAGATTAGAAATGTTCGTGATTTCTTGCTCTCTGAAGCCTTGCAAACACAAAAAAATCTTCCATGGCTACTCAGCAGAGCTTTTTGTGCCAGCAGCTGCCTGCCCTTCTCTGCTGATGCACCACCACTGCCCTAACCTCTGTAAAGGGGACTGATCCTGGAAATATTTTGATCCTGATATGAATAAGGCTGCCAGTAGAAGCAGACAATGCTTTGCCATCACACAGTGTTATCTAACACACAGGAACATGGTCATAGCCTTTTCCTGAACGATGCTTCACCTGCTCTGGGAGTTGTGTTGAAGCAGTGTAAGGTGCTACAACCAAAGCAGATGCAGGCAAAACCATTGAACTCTGTACTCTGTCAAAGAATTTATTGTTACCATCTTCCCCCTGAAGAGCCACCACAAGCAGTGTTGTGGGTCGTGATGTCTGAAAACTGCACTACCTGATTACAGATCATGGTAGGGATGACTCTTTCAGCTTTCTGTCTCTTCGGATCATTTTCTGTTGCTTTCTCATCATCTTATCCTCATCCACCTTCTGTGTTTTTCTCTCTGCACTCTTCAAATATTTCTGCATTGGTGTTTTAGGTCACCTAAGTGAAGCTGGAAGAAAAACTGGTTATGAAAGAGCAACAGTGATAGTCAGCTTAGCAGCATGACTCCTGTGTACTCAACCCCACTAGGTTCCCTCAAATATAAGTGCCTGGCCTCACCTGACCTGTGGCCCGAAGCAGTCCTGCCTTTGTATTGGTTCAAATTTGCTGCAAATAGGTCACCCTATGTAAGAAAGGCTATAAGAAAAGAATCTGAAACATTTTAATTTCTGAACTGGCAATAATCTTGGACAGTGCATGATAGAGCTTACAAATAGCACTTTGAGTGCCTGTGATGTCACAAACCACAAGAGTGTCTGACTTGTGATTTATTACATCAGAATCATGACTTGTTCATAGGCTTGTAGTTTGCAGCTTATTTACAGTCAGTACACCCACTATTATTCCTAAGCCGTCACTGTTATGCAGATATATAAATGCTCCCTGGAACTGAAACAGTAAACAACCAATTAAAAGTTTAACCTCTTCCTTTCAGATCTCTTCCTACGTGATTAACGTGAGGATGCTGTTGCAAAATTACAGTTGTGTCAGAGATAATGAAAAATTGGTGTTCTTTCATTCGCCTGTGTATCACATTTACAGTAAAAAACACTTGTAGATTTTTAAATATTTATGCTCAAAAATAATTTCTCATTAAAACTGCATTCATTTGAAGACAATTTCTTTCCTTTTCTTCACTGCAAGATTGTTGTTTTACATGACTTCCTAGAATAAAACAGCAAAAGCTAATTTCTGGAATTTAATGAAAGAAGAATTTTAATTCTTTATATAGTTCTTGATATATATACATACAAATGGGTTCATCTAAACAGCAGCTTGAAAAACCAGAGTTGGGCAATGTAATTAGGAAGGGAAAAGCTTGCTATTCAGATTAATTAAGCTAAGTAAAATTCAATTTTTATGTCACATCTTTTTGGCAGAGGGGGTAATCTCATTTACTTTGATCATATTTTGGAAGAGGTCACAGTAAAGATTTAAATACAAGCCAGTATAAACCCCAGGCACTAATGAATCCTGAATGTAATGATTTTAAGATTGGAAAAATTCTTCGTTCCACTCCCTATCTATATCACTGATTATTATTACAGGGATTATTTGTTTTTGAATGGCCCGTTTGCAGAGAAAGGCACTCACCTAAAAATCTACAGAAAGAACTAAGCCATTTCAACCATCTTTATTCAACTACATGCATTTTAAAATAAAGAAAATCCCACCCTGAGAAAAATGTGTGATTATATTCAGGTACCTAAAAACTGGTATATCCAGGTATTTCAGAGTGGACGAGAGTAACTGTATCATTCAGAAATGGCAAAAAGAGAAATAATTTATGTAGGTCTTCTCAACTGAGTATCAGTGGATCTGGTTGGTATCAAAGGTTACTATAAAGTACTTCTAGACGTATTGTTCTGATTTACTCCCTCGCTTTTTAAAAAATCCCTCAGGTGAATCTAAGGCTGTAGGAGAAGAAAAAAAAAAAATTACCAGTACTAATGTCCTGTACAATATCTGGCTCTATGCCTCATTGTTTCATAGTCTGTGATTTTAAAAATGTAGTCCTCAGAACAGAAACTCCTTTTGTATTCTCACAGTACAAAGTACCTTAACCCAGCTGATCAAAGGCTATCAAACACTACAGGTCAGTGGAATTTGCAAGACAAACACAAAGGAAACTTTTCTGTAACCAACTGGTTCTTTCTTAACATTCATTTGCATTTAAAGTTTTACAGTGTTAGTGGCCCTTACTGGAATTGGAATTGAGTGCTTGAGAAATCAGTTTTATTGAAGTCTTCTCTGTACAGATTTTGCATTAAATACCTAATCTTGTTTTTAAGTAGGGAGTTGGCTAGCTGAGGTGTACCAGTGGCCATGAAAGAGAAATCTAATACACAGCCTGTCAGTATTTCTTCTAGTTGAGTTTATATATATCTGTTGGTGGCCTCAAAACTGGGTTTTATTCATTGTGATCTGCTTTTATGTGTGTTTCCAGACTCTTGCTGGGGTAGGCAGAAAGTTTAGTGGAGATCATGGGAGAGCCATGTGCTTGCTGTCTCTGAAAAGAAGAGATACAAGGTGCCTTAAATGGAAGAAAAAAGCTTATCTTTGTTCAAAGAAAAAATATTTGTGTATACTGCTACTAATCTCAGGTGTCTAGTAGTCAAGGAAGAAACCTTCAAAATTCAGAAGTCAAATGATTAAGCAAATAAATAAATAAACAGGGAAAAAACATTTTAATGCTTGGGGGACATTGGTGAAGAGACTTCTGTTTTCAGGATTTTTTACACAGTTATGACAGCTCAAATCCCATTTCCCTTTGATCTAAGTACCTAAGTAACCCCTTGATACCAGAAATTGCAGCTCAAGAAAAATATTGCAAAACTTTCCTGTATGCAACTATGCAGATTTTTTTTTTTCATCCAGTTCCTGGCCCACTGCCATTGGCACAGAGCAGTGCTGGAGGCTGACTGGGTGCCTTCCACAAGTACCCACTGTGGATCATCCTATGTCTTACCATATCCCTGGACATGTGGTAGCAGCCACTGTAAGAACCTGGGCAATGGCTAAACAAGCCTCTGCTGGAGCCTTTCTTATGTCTTATTTTGGATTTGGAAGAGTTAATAAATACACAGATTTGTTTTTCCTCCTCCGTAATTAGATCCCAGAGTAAAAATGTCGAAAGCCTCAACTACATCCTTAATCTCCTGAACAATAGAAGCTGTGTTAAAAAACCCAAAACAACTGTCTTCCTGGGAAGGGTGCATGCTCATCAGTGATCCTCATCTGGCTTTCTGGTGTGAGCTTTGCATGGCCTGGCTGGGGGCACTGAAGGGGCTCCCTGTGACTGCAGGGACACCTCCTGCTTACTTGGACTGGGCTGGACTCCTGCACAGCAGGTGTTTGTGGCTCAAAAAATGGCAGGGTGCTCTGCAGCAATGTGGAGAGGTGTTGGGGAAGGGGGACCCTGGGCAGGTGGGTGAGCAGCTTACTCACCACTGTAAGAAGTGGCATCTTTCCAGCTTGGAGTGCTTTGGCAGAGGGATGGGGCAGACAGATGCTCTGCACTTGCCCAATTTATCTTCTGGAGAGGTACCTTCCCTCTCTGGGTCTGTCAGCTCCCCTGCACTAAAAATACTTCCCTGAAAGGTGCCCTCCTCTGCACTCAGTTGTGCAGAGAGCCTGACCCTCAGCTGAGCTGGAAGAAATCATTCTTCTGTCATTTTCTGTGTTCTTCAGGAAGGGCACAATCAGCTGCCCAGAACAATTATTAAAAGAATTGGGACATAGAATTGCACACATTAACCCAGCCTCTCCTCTCTTCCTCCTCCCTCGGACTCAACAAGTGGTGTAAGTTCCAAACAGCATCCTTATCCTACAAGTGTGTTTAATTTCCCTAACAAATTGAGGTATTAGGAATCTTAAACCCCAGATGTTTCTCAGAGTTATGTAAACCAAGAGGCAGCCAGATGCTAACGTAAGAGCGGAGGGAAATTCCCTTTGGGAACATGCGCCTGGCCCATGGATATAACGGGCTGCCAAGAAGTGTTATTCAAACTGTGACGTGCAACAGGCTCAGATAGCAAAAGCTCAAGGCAAGGAGAATGAGGTGAAGGTGTAAACTGACACACTGTTCCTTTTCTTTTACCCCAGGTGGGCCTTGGGACAATTAGAATACACTACAGCTATACCTTCCAAATCAAGAATCAAGTTCTCCTGTGCATGAGCTTAGGGAAACACTAGAAAGATGCCTACATGACAACAAGTATTAAAAGAAATAAGATGTAACAAAACAGGTAAATGTTAACATTCAGTGTTTCCCAATGTACTGTATTTCATTTTCCCTTCCGTGTTTCACTCCCCTTTTGAGACAAAGAATTGTCATCTGGAAAAGAAGAAATTTCCTCTTGTTTTGTTGCATTAAGGCACATAGGAAGGCTTGAAAAATGTTAGGTATTTAAAAATTACTGTCTATTTTTAGAACTGTCACAAACACTGAGTCTGTTTCGGGGAGGTCTTTCGTGGTGCCCTTTGGATGTTTGCTATGAAGTCTTTGAATTCTTAGAGAAAGTAGCTGGGTCTTTTTTTTCTTCCAACAGCTTATTTTGTCCTTTCAATTGAAGATATGTTAATGAACACACACTGATATAAACAGCTGTTCCTGCCTTGTACTAGAGCTCATCTCCACCATAATAACTCTGCTGAAAAGAAAAAAATTATCTCCCAGTGTGGATTCAGTCCTGTGTAGACTTTTGTTTTCCTTTCTTCTGCAAGGCTCTGTCCCTCACCCAGAATGGGCAGCCTGCCCCTGTCTATCCTGGAATGTCCTGTGTTACAGTGATCACGTCCTGTGTTACATGAACCTAGCCTTATCTTGTACTAGGAAATTATAAAGCTATCAAGAGGGTAGAAAATACCTTTTCTCTCCCTCTCCTCCCACCAGTCAACTGCAATCAGCCCAAGCTTTACTGCAAATGCAGTGGTAAGAGGAAAAAGCAGCAGCAGGAGGCTTTTTGCTGGTGTGGCTTATTATTACTATCTGAGAAAATAAACTCCAAATGCAGTACTGAAGTTTGCTGGTTACACCATTGCCCCTGTAACTGTATCTTGTTTAGTGGAGGCAAAAAAATGAGATTGGAAACTGTGCAACCAGTGAGGTGGATTTTATCAAATGCTGCAGCACCCCGAGGAGTGAAGGAACTAAGCTGTAGGTACCGAATAAAAGCATTTGATAATGTTTTGAGGACATCCACATGTATATGGGGCCTTTCCAAGGGGACCTTCACAAAACTCTGTGTGTCTCTTCTCATTCTATCTCATCTCCGTTGAGGTACCAAGGAATCCGAGGCCAGGATATCATCAGGCCTTTCTGGCTGAAGGGTACTGACTGCAACAGTGTCTGACTCAGGAGCCTAGTGGCCTCCTGAAACTCTCAATATGTGCCAGATATGAGAAGCTCTTCATCATGCAGGTATCTCCAAAGGACTAAATTGAGGCCAGCTTATCCTGGCATGTAGAGTACTAATCTGAGGCTGAGTCACCATTGAATCTCACCAGACCAGGTTTTGAACCAGGTCAGAGGATTAGCTGTTCATTGTCAAAATCCTCAAGCTCTCTATCTTTACTTGCCAGGAAAACTGTTTAGCTTCCCACCACTGTTTCAAAGAGTTACTTGTTCAAAGTGGCCTGTGCGTGACTTCTCCTTAGTGCAGCTCCCTGGAGAGGGGGAAACACAGCACCACTCTGGGCCAGGGCTGGCTGCCCTGGGTGCATGACCTTTGCCATGCTAACCTGCCCTCATCTTGCCCCTCATTAATTGCCTCCTAGGGCAGCTTTGTCACCAGCTCTGGGAGGTTGGGACAGACAGCTCATGCTTCCACTAGTTAGGAGCCAGTAATAGCCACTTTGGATCCTGGCAGGAGAGAAGGAGAGGCTGGTAATACCCCTGTTTCAGTGCCCCATTAGAGTGGAGGAATCCTCAAAATGTGGGTTAGTTACCCCTCTCCCTCTCCATCCCAGGCTCTTCCTCATCTTGTTTCAGCTCTGCACCAAAACCCACGTGAGGAGGGCGTGATGCTATTTATTCTTGTTTCCTCCCTCTCTGAGATCCTATCAGAAACACCAGTCTGAGTCAGAGGCAGAGGCTGCGACTGAAATGAGAGAGAAAACTAGGAAATACACAGATTTCAGCCCAGTGTGGCTACCCTAGCTCTCTGGAAAACTGGGCCTCAAAAATCTGTGAGATACTCAGCAAAACAGCAGCTAAAGAAAGACTATGTGGATTAGAAACTGCCTAGCAAGCAGCGAGAAAAGGAGTGGCTGGCTTGTCATAGGTAAGGAACAGGACTCAGAGAAGTGCTGTAGCATGGGTGTTACATGACCTTCCACCCTCTTGCAATATCTGCTATTTTTGGACATTTGCTGAGAAGAATCCCTCCAAGATCGCTCCTCTGGTTTATTGGGTGGTGATAGCTGGGTTTTCCAGCACAAACAGAACTGTGCTACAGTGAGAGGTTTCCAGCAGTGGTATTTTTCCACATGCATTTGGATGAAAAGTCTTTTAAAAGCCTACTCTCTGCATTTCGCAAGTAGGGGCAAGGTAAAACAAACCAAAAAGGTATATCCAAATATCCCAGTCTCAAATACTTAGATCTAGCTGTTTACAACACATTTCATATTAAGCAGCACAGATCTGGAAGGATCTGGAAATACTTTCCACATCCAGATATCCCCAGCAATAACCATGTCTTGGGCAGATTGCATTTTTATTGCCTTCACTGCCTTGCTGAGATGATATCCCAGTACTTTAGGTGAACTGTCTGAGTAATGATACTTCAGCAGAATGGAGCCATTTACTTCTGCTTAAGTGAACTGGTGCTTAATGGTCTGTACAGTTATATGACCTCTGGTTGCAATCTGATCAGATAGCACAAACTAAATGCAGTGGAGTCTTGCTGATAATGGGAGGAGAATGGAGACTCAAGATCTAGGGTATTGCCCAAAGTAGGGACACCTGGTCAGCAGGTGGCAATCTTATATCTGAAGCAGGAAAGGCCCACCACTGCTAGAAAAATTTGCTACCAGCCATGTCTTCAGTGAGAAGTGTAACTGAGAGATCTGGATGCTTTGTGTACTGGTTCTAATCACATTTAATTCTTCTTTGCAGGCTGTTAACAGCCCACTTTTTTCATGTCCCAGATGTTTTGACTTAGTTTCCCTTCCTTCCATTCTGCCATGCCCTCTGGTTGCAGATCTGATAGGTTATATTCAGCCTCCTCCTTGGCCAGGCAGTAGTACAGGTCCAGACATGCAGCCTTGCTATTTGCTGCTAAAAAGCTGCTATGGAATGGGTGCACCTAGCAAATGTAAGCCATGTATTCTCATTAACCAAATCTGCTGCTCAGGTGTGTGACAGAAGGGCACCTTGGTCGTTGCAGACATGAATGGCTCACTGACTCCAGTGGCCTGTTTGTCCATGCAAAGTCAGTCAGCTGCAGCAGTTTGATCAACATCACCTTTAATACAACACTTCAGCTTAGGCATTGTTGCTTTTATAGTGCTACTTCTGAAATACTTTCATTTGGGCCTTTTTATAATACACAGAAAAGAGTTGTACAAACCATTTCCAAAGTATTTGACCTCATTTTCAGCCTGTCAAGTGGGAGAGAGGCCGTGAAGCATAAGGAGGTGGTTGGGACCAGGCAGGGAGTATGCAGCAATGGCAGCATTTGTGATATATGTTGTCCTAACAACAGCAAATTTCTCTAAGCCAAGATTTCTTCTGCTAACATCTTGAGGAATCCTTGAGTATGGTCTGTTACCTGAAAGGCACTTAATGCTCTTGAGAGGAGGGAGGAAGTGAGAAAAAAATGATACTGCTGCTTTTAAACTGAATTTAGCATTGAGGAGACTAACTTGTTCCCAAACCTGGAGCCTGAAGCTCTGTCTTATCCAGAGGGCATAGGAAACAGGTAGAGCTGGAGCAAATATCCCTGTCCTGAGTTTTCTAGAACTGAGACTTTGCCTCCATGCATGTGAAGTGCTGCAGGAAAGGGGCAAGTGTTGGTGATAGCCAGCCACTTTCTTGTGGACTTTGCTGAGCCTATATAGTGGCCAAACATATTACACACCTCAGAGTACCAGCCCCCAGCAGTCTGCTAACAGTGCTTACACTGCTTTCAGGAAAGCAAGGTTAGGGGCCTAAAACCAGGTGACCTGGGCATGGTTACATGACAGGTTTGTTGCAAGACAAGCAGTTATACTAGAGTCTCCGGAATCCTTTCTCTTGGGTTAGAGCAGCTTCAGTTGCCCATTTAGATCTCAGCTCCAGAACCAAACAGGTAATTTGGACCTATTGCAAGTGGGATATGAACCACTGAGGATTAAAAGTCACTTTTCTCATCCTGCCAACAGTCACCAAGTGGAATTTAACAGCTAAGCACTGCTAGTCTGTGCTTTATCTAAGCTGGCAGCCTTCTTGCTGAAGTCAAGGTCACCAGGAGTAGCACAGTACAGTGAAATGCCAATTAAAGCACACACAAGCCACCTGGGCACTCACAGCAGGTTTGATTTCTCATCCCTTCTGCTGCCCAGTTTTCACAATGCACATCTACAGATTCAGGTTATAACCCCAGAAGTGTTGCAACAAGTTAGGGCTTGTAGCACATTTTGTCTACAATGTTTGCACCATCTGTCTCAGGAGCAGCCAGGGCTATCCTAATCATGCTAACAATGCAGGTGGGAATGGGTGGATGAAACTTCCAGGTAGTGAGCAGGGCTTTAGCTCCCATCCCATTGTAACCCCAATGGTGTCAAGCATAAGTTCCCTGAAACTGAAACCTCCCTACCTACTCCTTGCCTGCAGCCTTTACCCAGAGAACTTGTGGAGCTGCAGCAGTACAGATCAGTGGTGTGTGGGAAAGAAAGGGTGAGCATCAAAGTGGTGCTGGCTCAGACAGCTGCTCACACCCTGCCCACCAAAGCAGTGATCTGCATTCAGAACCTGACCCAATTCCAGCCCCTGCTGTCTTCACAGGAAAAACACTGTGGGGTTCTCAGGAAGCACTTGCACAACAGCCGATACCAGGTGAGCTGCAGGCCAAGACAGATGTGTCGTCAAAGCAGTGTTGCCACATGTGTTGCAAGGATGAGTGAAGGACATTGGCATTTTGTGTCATTCATATCTAGAGGAGCATTTTCTCTTTTCAAATGCAATCAAAATGGAGGAGAGAAGGAGATAATCATGGTTGTGACTTTAGGACACCAGTTATGAGTGTGAATGTGTACCTGGCATAAAGTCAGTTCTTTCACTAATGCTTATGTTGCTTTTATGCTTTTGTAGAAAACATCAGTGGATTAAAACCAAGAAAATGGTAGGGGCCTTTGCTTCCAGAGAAGGGCTACTACCTGGTGGTGGGAAATTACTGATTCAGAATTTTTCCCTTCATATTTGACATTTGCTCTACATCTGCCAAGGAGCTCTGTCCCATCTCTCATGAACAAGCTTTAAGCATAAGTGAGCACAAGTGAATGATAATATATTTTATTTCACCAGAATGAAGAGGGAAAGCAGCAACTGATAGGAAAAGTCCTCTCTTTAATATGAACCATAAGTCTTCCATACTGAGGAGCTGGTCTATGGCTCACAACGGAATGGGAGTGCTGGGGTGGATGAGAGGGCTTGGAACGGTGCACCTGCCCTGACCTGGTCATACATGCTCCTTGTGACCTTTGATGAAACACTGGCTGTTTCTCTCTGAAAACCATTTGCTTTCTGCCTACTGTGTCAGTCCTCAGAAAAGCTCGCCTTGGAAAAAAACAGGCCTGGTCATCAGCCTGGTAAGTCAGGCTTCTTATCTCCTCTTTCTCTCTCTTGACCTGTTTTCTCAGTGAGAAGCACATTTGTCCCAGACCTACAGAGTCCACATCAAAAATCTCTGCTGTAGTTTTCCTGGATCTAGGAATATATAGAGAACGAGAAGAGGGAAATGAGAACAGAAGATGAGGCAGGGAGGTATCAAAATAAATAGACAGGAAAAATTAGATCAATATGTGATCCCAGGCTACCGGATGGGTATGTGAAGGAAAGGAAGGAACAGGACTTTTAGAAAAGAGTTCTCACCCTAAGGAAAATAGGTGAGAGACATGGCAAATTTTACTATAAAGGTCTCCAAGATTGAAAGATGTCAAAAGGCTGCTAAGAGCAGAGAAACAAAACAATATTCATCTTCGAAAATGTGAGACATAGGGATCACCACAGCCCTATGGAGAGGTTCACACTTTTCCTTAGATGGCCCTTGTTTAGTTATGCTCTGCACCAGTACTTACAGCACAGCCCTGCTGATGCCACAGCTTAACCCTGCAATGTTAGCAAGTGTCTGCAATGGCTGGTCCCAAACCACGTGCGGCAAGGTGCCACACGGCTTTCCTTCTTGGCCAGCACCCAAGAAGGAGCTGCAGCCGCTCTACAAGGCCCATCCCCGCCCCTGTCTGTCTGGAGGCCTCCCAGTGTCCTGGCCAGCTCGGCCTGGGGACTGGGAGGACAGCGGTGCTGGTGTAACTGGTTTGGGCAACATACCAGACCAGAGCCAGTGCCAGACAGCGCTGCCCCTGCCAAAGGGCTGCTCTGCTCCTCGGCACCTCCGCGGGGCACGGCAGCAGCAGGGACTGGCACCCCAGCTCCTCAGCACTTCAGCGGGAATGGGCTGGGCCGTGTGGGCGAGGGAGCAGCTTCCACTGAGGAAGGGCCCCATGCTGGCCGGTGGGCTATGGGAAGGCAGTGTGGTGTCCGAGCGAGCAGGAAGGAGCACGAACTAGTGCCAGGCCCAGCTGCGGGTCAGGCCGGGGGAGCGAGGAGCACGGCAGAGCCCCAGGTGGCTCCGCCAGGCCGAGCGAAGGCTGGAGGTGCCTCACATCAGCTCCAGCCACACGTGCACAGGGTCAGGGCACGGTACCAGGGGGCACTGGCAGTGCCTCAGGCTGGTCCGCAGGGAAGCAGCGTCCTTGCAGAAAAATGACTCTCAAAGTCCCTCTCTTTTGCTGTCCCAAGTTGCCCTTGATAGTTGTGGAAAAAGCCACGGTGGGGGTCCTGTTCTGCAGCATTTTCTCCCTGAACTCCAGAAGGCAAGTTGATGTTGCTGTAAATGCAGCAACACACTTTGCCACTGAGGCATTTCTGTGTGGCTGACAGGGATTTTGCCTAAGTCACACAGGAGGCCTGAAATATGTCATCCTAGCTTTAATAGCTCTTTCTGCTCCTCCTGCTCTAAGGACTGGCATGAAATAATGAATAGGGCATCAGGTAAGGACAGCTAGCCCCTGTCTTCTGCCAGTCAAAGTCTTAGCTGGAGATTCCTGCTCTGGAGGTCATTAAGGCAAGGCAGCCTCCTTGGAACAAGCAAAATATCAAATCCTAGAACTTGAGCTGAGACTCATTCCTCACTGTTATCAGGCTAGAAAGCATGAAGCCAGGCAGAATTATTTCCTGCTTTTGTTTGAATTTCTTATATCTTGAGGCCCTGATGGTATGGACCGAATTAGAAAACTTACCCTTGTGCTTCTTTGGGAATTTTTGCATGCTTCTTGTATCCTGGGAGCATGCAAACTTCCCATCCTCTTACCACAGATTGTATGGTTTTTTAACCCCTGTTTTCTGAAATGCATTCCAGTGAGAAATGTGTCCTGTAAGTATTTTGTCTCAGATCATCCTGCCCTCCACAAGCCAGGACTTGTGGAAAGGAAATCTGTTCAGGCTAGGAATGTGTTAACTATTCATTGCTGACTCTCCCATCAGGGGCTGTGAGCTGTACTGGGGATTTTGTGCCGGGGATTTTCCACCAGCTCTGCCTATTCCAGCTTTTCAGATGGGTGCATTTTCCCACAAAGATGTAGTCTCAGAAGTGCCATCTTCACTGCTTAGTCACTCAGGTAAAGAAGATAATTTGAGCATGGTTCTCATGCTGCCTCCTTCCTACCAGGCACTTTCCTTCATTTTGCATTATAAGTGAGACTAAATCTTTCTGAAATTCTATGTGTCAGCACTGAATTATTTATAGTCATGTCAAACATTCCTGAGTATACGGATAAAAGCTGGGATAAAGTATCCTAGTGTGCCACTGATGACAAAAAAAGTGTTGTGCCAGTCAGAGAGCAAGCCTTGATGTGATGCAGACAAAGATGATTTTTGCAGGCTGGGGAGCAGGTGTCAGCGGGGTGGTGCTCGCTGTAGCAAAGTCAGTATGTTGTATTTTAGGATTACTTTAATAATCACATCTATAATAATGCAATTTTCCCAGCAGCTGACTGCAGCAGCAGATAAAAACTTGCTGCAATCATAAAAAGAATTATGTTTGTGAATTTGATAGAGGATAATGCAGACTGTTCCCAGGCCATGTTTGTTCTCCTTGCCAAAGCCAAGTATTACTTAAATAGAAAGCTAGAGACACTATGCTTCAGCTGAAATATGACCCATTATACACGCCTGAGAAGCCACAATTAAAAACTCAAGAAATTCTAAATAATTTCCCCCAAATAAAACTATGGGAGGGGAGGTAATTTTATTGCTGCATAAGTTATAAATCCAGATCTTGCTTTCTAGATACTTATTTTCTTTATATGCTATTTGCCCTTATTTAAAGAATAGCACAGGCCTTACACATCTGCAAATAAAGTATGCAATAATATATCATTATCCTGCTTGTTCTTTATTCATTTTCTATTTAAAAATCTTACAGCAATTGGAGCACTCATCCTTATATTCAAAAACTGCTTGACATTAGTAACTACCCTCTCCTGTTTCCAAAATAATTAAGATCTCCACATTTTTACATTTTTTAATTTCATTTCTGTCTGTGTTCTGACATATGTATTGACCAGCCCACTCCCACTGCCCTCCACTAAAGGAAACCATGACTAACAGATCCTGTCTTCAGTTAGAGAAGGTCTCTCAACACGGGCATTTAGGAATTTTCTCTGGCTGCTTTAGTACTCGGTGCATTGTTCACACAAATGGGCTGGACCATTGTCAAAGGAATGGTTAAATCTCAGCCAGACCTGAGAGGGTTCATGTGGGCAAGGAATTATAGCCTTTCACCTGTTTTGGTCTTCTCAGTCTTATCATAGCAATATATGCTTGCTTGGTCACTCCCTTTCAAAAAACAGTCTTTCTACTGAAAAAATAGATCCTTTGGGTTGCTCTATATTTAGGCAAAACCAATCTTGATTCCAGGACTATAGAAATGTATGCTTTTCTTTCCACCCTTCAGCTAAGAAAAAGGGGAAAACAAAAATTTGAGCAAATCCATCTATAACAGTGCGATATTTTACAAGTCTGTTTAATAGACAGCTACAGCAGTGAGGGGGATCTCTGGCAAGTCACTGCTGCCCTTTATGTTGTTTGTGCTCTGAAGGCCATTCAATTTCATCACTGCGCTTCAGAGTTTGCAGATTGGACTGTGATTTCTTGATGGGTTTAGTTCATGGGTATAAACTTATTTTCTGGTAATGCCTAGATGGGGTAGAAACTTCAAAACCATAAAGAAACCATAAAGAAACCCTCAATGTCCTGAGGGCTGAGGACAGATCACTGAAGGGAAAAGTGAAATGAAAAGGTCGGAAAATCAAAGTTACTGCTGTTGGCTCCTCAGCAAAGCTGTGTGACGTCTCACAGTGGAGTGAATCCCCAGGTTTGTTTTTCTCTTTCTAAGGGGTAATGGTGGTATTGGATTATTCTTTATTAAAATATATATGGATTCTGTATTAAAATATAATATGGATTATTCTGTATTAAAAATTTTTGCTGTCTTTTTGAGGTATACTAGTTGGGAGTATACAGGAGAATACACATCCAACTCATTACAGTTCTGGCCCTAGCATAATTTAAATTATACTTGGAAAAAGAAATGCAGCATGGTCTATTTAAATAGTTGAGAAAATAACTTCTCTGTGGTCTGAATGGCCTTCTCCATTACTGAAGTATTTTAGTCATAGCTCTAGCAATATATGCATATGCTAGAAAACTTTCATTGTAGGCATACCCTAGAGAAACTGGGTGTCCAGCTGGCTGAGAAGGTCACCTCTGTATCTAACTCTCTCAGACAAACTCAAAATCACTGGGGAAACTAAAGTTTCCCTTTTGGAATAGCAGCTGAATACATTTCACCAAGTTCCCTCCCACCCCTGTGAGGTCTTGATGAACATTGTGGTATCATCTTCTCTCAATCCCAAATCCAGCCTACCTGTTGCTCACCCTGCCTTCAGTGCTGCCTTTCACACATACACCAGGCAATAAAGCTGGTAGAGGAAGCTTAGGCTGGGCTGGAGAGAAAGTGGAAGGGTAGGATGAGGTCTGTCAACAACAGGTTTTTAACTGGCAAATAGAGGGACGTTTCCCTTTAGTGAGAAGACCTGCACCTGTGATGAAAATTAAGTGGAATATTTGCAGTGTCATACCAGTTTGTATAGGTTCTACTTGTTTTGAGATATACACAAATCAAAACCTCTTTTTCCCTTTCTTTTCTGCCTCTAGAGCTAATGCATTTAACTCTCAAAGAGGAGATATCTGATTGTTAGCTTCAGATTCTCTTGATGTTAATTTTTTTTTAAAGCTTGCATATTATTCTAGATTAATTATATCTTTCTGTAAATAAAATCACTGGAAGGGGTCCACCTCCCTCCCCTCATTCTGCTCAGTTTCTTCCTTGATTTCTTTCACATGTCCCTTCCCCAGTGAATACATCTGAATATTATGTGGTGTTAATTAAGGATCTTAATTGCATATTTGTCTTTGCAAAGCCTGCCAGTGTGTACAGGCAATTGTGATTGATTGACAGCATGCAAAGAACAATGAAGAAGCCTTAACAAGTTTTGGCAAAGCAATTCAATCAGTGGAGAGCATGCTCAGGGGAAGAGCTTCACGCAAGGATTTCAGGAAAATCTGTGCTGGGTAACTTTTATTTCCTTAATCAACGGCAGGAAACAGTTCAGCCCTGCTGCAGCTGGTGATAAAGTAGCTCCCCTAAAGCCCACTGCTAGATAAAACAGCCACATGGCTTGAGGTAGAACAAGCTGTTCTGGAACATGCACTTTTGTCATTATTTGGAGAAGCCTTAAGAAACTGTGGTTCTTCTCAGCATTTACCTGGAGCTGGGATATTTTGACTTTGGGCTCTGCAGTTGTGACAGCACAAAGTGCTTGTGATACTGGTGCAGAGAGACTCCCCTCCCAGTTGAGGTCCTGAGTAATTGACTCAATGCTACACAGGTCAGCCATCTGTTCTGCTGCCATCCCAAGGTAAAGCTTGAGCACGCTGGAAGAGAAAAGGTCTGGATTTACCCCAACTCATGCAGAAAGTCTCCCACAGGCAGGGTGAGCTTCATTTGCAGCCACCTGCCCAGGATGTCAGGGGAAAAGTTTATTCCAGTTCTGTGCACCATCCACAGGGCTTGCCTATCTCACATGCTTTGGTCATATCTGGTACCACCAAATCTGAGTACCAGACCCCTTCCCTCAAAACCTTGCCTTCTCCTCACATTCCCAAGGGGCTAAAAATTGTTGCAAGCCCTGATTTGCAGGAGACAAGTGGAGGTACTGAGATGTCACCCACCTGTTGCCTCCTCAGTTTCCTAAGCAATGATAAGAAATTTTAGGGCAGAACAAGAAATTAAACCCAGTTTTCCCAATGATGTTTCTTGGGGAATTACCTCAGGAGCTTCCAGCCCATGGAGCCAAGTAACACACAGAAGAGATGCGGTGGTTCAGGTAAAACTCTGAGAAATCACAGCAGTCTGGAATCTGTTACATTTGGAAACAGTAGCATAATGGAGCAGAAACTGCTTTCCCTCCATCTGTCTTGCCTGGAGTAGCATTTACATACGTAGATCTCTATGCCAAGGGGTCAAGTCACAGCCCAGCTCTCTGCTAACCATGTTACTGCATGGTTTTGTCTCACCTATGTGTGCAAGTCCAATCCGTGTTACAGCTCAGAGGACAAATTCCATGCTGAAACAGAGTTTCACCTTATGTTTAGCATCAGCAATGACCCCTGTTGCAGCAGGAGTGCCAAGTGTGTTCAGTTTTCTGTGCAGACAGATCTGCTCTCACCAGTGAAGAAAGCCACCAAAGAGAGGTGTGCATTGTAAACCTCAGGGGCAGGAGGATGTGATGATATGCTGACCTATAAAAGTCTGCACAGCTATTATTTTTTGCCTCTTTTACCTGCTCCTCCCTGTCCTGCACTTCTCTCCTGAGTTGAGAAGCACAAAAGATTGGATGCTGGCAAAGCACATAGGAGACCTGGAGTCAATATTTTTGCCTGCTGCTATCCTTTGAATTTGAGCTGGGTGAACCACTCGGGGTTTGTCTGTACCAGCTGAACTAAATGCCTGGGAAGTTATACCTTCCTGTATGCAGCAGTCAGATAAATTCACCCAGGAGAAGATGGCATGAATGTCTCCTGATCGATTTAGATCTTGTCACTCAAAGAGGTTGCCTGGGCTGCAGGGATGGCCCAGTTCCTTGGGAGAGCAACTGGTGGACCCCTGCGGTTTACAGCCCTCATCATTAAGGTAATTAGCACCAACATAGGAAACTTTAAATGAAAAATGGGCACACTGGATCCCTCTATATGTCTGTCTAGTCTAGTATTCTCTCTTCATTGGTGATTGATAATAGATGTTTAAAGGAAACTATGAGAAAGGCAAGCATTTAGTGGTAATTCTCTGGTGTGCTTGCCAGGCTGTGGTTTCTTGAAAGCTTCCTAAAATCTTGCTGTTTAATAGCACTTAATAGATCTGTTTGCAACTTTGTAAAATCATTTTTTGAAATCTATTTTAGGCATCCATAGCACTGCTGGCAGCAAGCTCCAGAATTTAATTACCCATTTGATGTAGCTTTTCCTTTTGTTAGCCTTGAATCTGCCACCTCATAACTTTATTTTATGCTGTTTCTTCTGTATAATCCTGCCATGTGACCAAACTGTGTGCAAGTCACCAGGACAATTCTCAGACTCGTGTCTTGTCTATAGCTGCATGCTGTGAAACTGTTGTTATGTGGTTATGTTGTGGTTCTGTCATGGATATGTGTGGCATATGTGTCGAGGGGAGGTTGTTTTTCACTTAACCAAGCCCATACCAATATAAGTCTCAATTTTAAATTCCATTACAATAACCTGAATAGGTCTGCCAATGATTAAACTCTTCTGTTTTCTTGGAAGTGAAAGCTTTGCCAATGTGAAGCACTGATACATCCCAGAATCACAGAATATGAGTTGGAAGAAACTGAGTTGGAAGAAACTCATCAGAACCCTGCTGAGTTGGAAGAAACTCATCAGGATCATCAAGTCCAACTCCCTGACCCTGACACTCCAAGTGTCACCATGTGCCTGAGAGCATTGTCAAAGTGCTTCCTGAGCTCTAGCAGACTTGATGACCATTTTCCTAGGGAGCCTGTTCCAGTGCCCAACCATGCTCTGGGGGAAGAACCTTTTCGTAATAACCAACCTAAACCTCCCCTCACACAACTTGAGGCCATTCCCTAGGGTCCTGTCACTGGTCACCATAAAGAAGAGATCAATGTCTGCCCCTCCTTTTCCCCTCATGATGAAGTTGTAGAAAGCAGGTGTAGTCAAAAAAGCTTGTCCTTCAGCCACAAACCCTTTTCCAGCATCAGTGAGTTTTACCAGGGAGTGTCTCTCTGTGGAGATAGTGTGTGTCAAGGCTATGCTTTGTACCAGTCTGTAACTCACAGGCAGAAAACAGGGCTTTGCTGCAAGAGTGCTCCCTCAAGTCAAGTGAAAGAAAAAGTAAAAATATCTGCATGAGGTCTAAGGAGCCTCCCCACTCAATGCCCATATGAATATAATGGCACGAAGTTCATGAAGATCTGTGACTATGATTTGCTTAAAAAGCCACATCCCCAAGACCATATCTGAAAGTCTGATAAGAGACTTGATTTCTCAAGAACTGTTGAGTTTCTGTTAAAAGAAGTGAGAGAGATTGCGAGTTCTGCTCATTTGAAATTCAAGTCATTCATGTAGGAATCCAAATATGGAGTTGGACTTTTATCTTATATTAGCCTTTGTCTTGGGCTGTAGTAAAGCAAATATGATAAGCTAACAAGAGGCATAAAATTTTCAGCTACTTTCTAAATGTTACAGCATCAAAGAACCAAGCAGAATTACTGAAGGGTCAAAGGCATAGATTAGAAACATCATTAAGAAATGGTAAGAATTACTGATAAGTTTTAGTGTCTTTGTTTTATTACTTCCCTGTCTCAGTCAGATCTGCAAACACACTGATTCACATTTAATTGAACAACAGCTTCATTGTGAAACCTGCCATTCTTAGCTCTAGTAAAGAAAATATCTTTAAAAACACTGCCCCCGCTTTCTAACATTGAACAGACAAAGAATTACAGCTCATCTGCCATAGGATATACTCTACAAGTGGCATCATCTGCCTTAAGTCTCCTTTTCTCTGTCATATGTGGTGTGACAAGTAGCAGTCTGGGGACCTGTGTGCTGTGTGTGCCTCTGTGAAACAGGGCTCCTTCCCCCTGCTCCTTCATGCCCCTCAATACCTTAGTCATCACCAGCAGCCTCTGGGCTGGTGTCCCAAAGCTGCAGAGCAGGGAAGGTGGGCCGTGCAGGAGGCGAGCGAGGGTGACCTTCACTTCGAGTCCCCAAAGCCCTGCCCATGCTCCAGGGCATTTACTTGAGCACAAATAAATGTGTCCCACTTCCCTGAAAGCAGCACTCCATGGAACATGTTCTGCTTCCACTGGCCATGGGCTGTAACATTCACTGCCTGTGATCAGATGTATATATTTGATTGCTCTCACAGAAATAAAAAGGATTAGCTGGCTCTGAAGAGCATTGGCCTACATTTCACCATTTTGCTCATGAAGCTGAGCTGGAGTGTGAAAAAAAGAGCTTGTGAATGCCCTAGTGCTGACACAGTTATGTCAGCCAAAAAATAAAACAAAAAAAAAAACCCAAAAAAGCCACCAAAAAACAAAAACCTTGTCTCAAGAACTAGTTTCCTTTTGAGGAGCTCTTCTCTGTGGCTTTCACTGCTGCAGAGGCAAGCCTCACCTCACACAGATCATGCAGTGCAGAGACAATAAGGGTGTGCAGTCCAGCCTGGCTGTGGCTGCAGCTGTGTGCTACTGGCGCCTGCTCTGTCCGTGCAGTATCTGGTGTCCTTGGTGCAGCTCCTAGGAGAGGCACGCATCTAGTGCAAAGTTTAGGCTTGAGGATGACACATGAGAGGCTTCTGACCAGCCTCTGATTAGGATACTGCATCCACATGCTCAAGGGTGCATTCATCTCAGTTTATTTCAATTCCAGCATACAGGCACAGTGCAGTGGAAGGTGCAGTGGCTTGGAAAAGAGTGGATGGTTCTTTAGGTCTAACTATCCTGTATGCACGATGCCCCCGGGTATGTCATACATCCCGTGTCTGCCTCAGGCCGTGGGAGATTTCACAGCTCTAGTGTCACATAAAGTTCACCACAGTGATCTGAATTGATGCAACCAAGCTAAAAGTGACACTTCAGTACAGATAAGCCCTTGATTTTAAAGTTGGTTATTTACAGTAGATCAGCCTGTGTGAGTCACAGCATCTGACCTGAACAGCACATTCCATTACCTGGGAAAGGATTTATCTAGTTCTGTCATTTTTTGCCATTTTTAAACTGCTTGTGAAATCAAGGGTGATAGAAGGAAGCTGGAAACTTATCTGGACCAGTGAAGCCTTCTTTTGCTCTGGGTTTTGACCTTTAGTCATTTTACTTTCAGCCAAAATTCCTGGAAGTTCTTTTCTCTTAATCTGTGCACTACAGATTATGAAAAACTGATGAGAAAAGCTAAATCTCATTTGCTCAGAAAGAATAATTCAAATTTTTTCCTGTAGCAAATGAGAAAATTAGGCAAACAAATGCATTTGTCTTAGCCTTAAGTTGAATACTCCGTTTTATTTGGCTTCATGTAAGGGTACTGTAAGAAGGGCCTAGGATTAGGTCTCTGATGGGTTAATAACTCAAACTTTGTTTCTACAGGGTTTTTCAGAACAGAGTAGTTTTTCAGATGGAGGACTGGCAACCTGAGGAAAGGTCTAGACCTAAGGGGTCCTGGCAGTAGAAAGGCAGGATGGGTGGGTGTCCATGAATGTTGCAAGAGAAGACCATGTCTGTAGACCTTTACCTGACAACTGTGCCCAGCTCTGCTGTGGACTCCTGGCTTTGGCCAGATGGGTCCATGAGTCATGGTCCAAACACAATGTCGCTATAATTTGATTTGTGAGTGTTGTCTCCAGTGCCCTGGTAAACATCTGTCCATTGTGAACAAGGCTAAGTCACCTTTCCCATCTCTTGCTTTCTGCCTGAGGGAAGGGTAAGAAGTAGTGACTCTTGTCCTTAGTATCATATTAAGATACAGCACTGGAGAACTGCTCACATGTTCTGAGCATTTCTGATGATCCCAGGATGCTGAGACAGTGCAGCACAGCGAGGATGGTCTTATATTTGAATTAAGTAAGTCTTGAATTAAGACTGAAATATTTAAGAGTTAATTACCTACCCTAGAGAGGCTATTCTCCATTTTTCTGTCTTGCTCATCTTTATGCTTTATTCTAATGTGTGACTGCATCTTTCTGCACCGCCCAGCCTCATGCTGCCATTTGGGTGATGAAACAGAAAAGGCTAAATTTGTGCCTTATATATGAAGAAACCTTGAAGCTGCCCACCAAATCCTCCTTTTGGTTCCTGTGGCATGCCTGAGACTGGCACCACCCTGCAAATCTTGCAGGTTTTGCTGACACATTGAGATAAAAAAAGGACTCACCTTATGTCCTCAAGAACCTAGGCATAGCAGTGACAATGAGAGACAGGTATTTGAGATTAGAAGTTTGCATTCATTCTGGTGTAAAAATTTCAGCCCCCCTGGAAAAATATTGGTGTTCTCCCTTTAGGTTTTTTAAACTGCTTATACACAAAAGCTGCGTCCCCAAGAAGGCAATGATTATGATTTTGCTCAGAAAGGCATGTCTGTCAGAGGGCAAAAGATTATAAAAGAGTAGTTTTCTAAAAGCAAAACTGATTTCAATTGAAAGCATGTATCCAGCAAAATACCTGAAAAAATTGACTGCAGCAAATACCTGACTTTATGTTTCAGTCAAAGATAAACTATCAGGCAGACCCAAGAAGTAATGGAATGAAATTATACTGTCTGTGTTGTGCTGGAAGGGCATAATAAATCATCCTTAGACTGCAGTCTTAAAGGACTGCGGCATTTTCCTGAATTTTCTGCACAGTGTTGCTTGGAGCCAGACAAGGCAACCACTATCTTGCTCTTCCCATCTTGCCTCTCCTGTTCAGGTCTTTTGCAAGGCCTGATGTGGAAAGGGTAGAAAAAGAGTGCTAGATCTGCAGGAAACAACTCCTGAAGTGGAAGAATGACAGTGGAGAGAAAAGCTTCTTCCCTGAGTACTCATGTAGGTCTGGTCTCCCCCACTTCTGCTCGTCACACCTCTTTTAGATAATCCCATACAAGACCCTTCTCTCACTTGAATAGCTTCTTTACAAAAGAAATTGGAGGGGAAAAATCATCTAAGTGAACTAGAGGAATGAATTTTAAATAGGTGAGTCAATGGCATTTAAGAGTCAATTGCATTTAATAAGGGTGAGTTAAATCAAATGTTCTTCTTAAGCTAAAATGCCAACATGTGGCTTTAATGTGGTTTAAATAAGTTTTTAAAGTTTCATCACTTGCAAAGTTCATTCAAATTAGTTTTTGGGAGCATTTCCATGTAGGTAAACCCACAGTTTCTCCCGCTGATGAAATGGGGACTTCCCTGCCTTAGGAGGGTGCTGCTGCCAGACCCAGTTCCCAATACCTAGAAAGCATGTTGCTCTGCCGGAGGCACAGGGCCAGACGTGCACAGCCCTCTCTCCTAAGTGCAGCAGACACAGGCTCTGGGCAGCTGCTCATGGTTCTGTGCAAGGCTCCCAGCTGCAGCCTCTCTAGACACCTGCCAGCTGGCAAGGATAGTACTGTCACCTGCACAGAGCCGTGTCTGACGTGGCAAAACACTGGCTCTGCTCTTTCTTCTGCCACCAGCTCCCCATGTCCCACATGCAGCTACCAGAAATGGGGCCAGAACCATGGATGTGCACTTAGTCTTTAGTATGCTTGGAAGTCCAGCGGGGAGAAGAGGATTTG
Source organism: Serinus canaria (assembly GCF_022539315.1). Lineage (NCBI taxonomy): Eukaryota > Metazoa > Chordata > Aves > Passeriformes > Fringillidae > Serinus > Serinus canaria. Next base: position 20,859,691 of record NC_066313.1, read on the forward strand.
CAGGGCTGTTTAGTGCCTGATGTGGGTGACTTTCCTGTGCCATTTCATTAGGGGAACTCAACTGCAGCAGATTCCTGGAAATCTGATCCCCAATATAAACGTGGAAGAACTGAAACAGCAGTATCTGTCCAGTGCTTCAGACTGTCAGTTCAGAGGCAGGTCAGAGCCTCCCTGACCTGAACAGAGCTGTCAGTATATAGACAGCTGCTCTCACTCATAGACACCCAGTGGGCCTAAGTGGAGGCAAAAGTTATACTAAACAGCCACACTGCTTTCAGAGCCACATGAGCACTACTGACATGCATTTTCTAAGAGACTGATGACATTTAAAGGTCTTTGAGTAAACTATTTGCTTTACATTTATAAGAGGATATTCATCCCACTGCTTGCCATGGGAATGAAGCACACTGATCAGCCTTCCCAATGACCAAATGTTTGCCATCTCAAAAACCTTTTCCTGGAGAATGAAACGCACATCTTTATTGTACAGTTCTGCCTCATCAATAATGCTGGGACAGATTCTCTTACAAAGGTATCAGGTTTAAGAGAGCAGCCATCTTACTAACCACACCAGCCTATTTCCAGATGGCATTTTGAACACAATATAGACCAGGCACCTTGCTATCTAATCCATTATGCAATTAATTAGCACTTATAAATTAAGTATGGGCCTAGCAGAATGTGTGCTTCCATGTGGCAAGCCTCGTGCAGCAAGGACAGACCGGTGAGCCAGTGAGTCACCATAGGTGATGCAAAGGCCACCTCAGCTGGTCGTTTTGCTGGAAAAATGAGAGTCAATTCCCATGTGCTAGGAGGCTGCATCTGAAGGAGGAAAAATATTCTCTTTGTGCAGTCTTGTGCTGTAGGTTGTTTGTTTTCTGGTGGTGTTGACAGATGGATGCTCAAATAGCACTGTGACAGGGACGGTACCTTCCTCATCAGGTGAACTACCGTGTGTCCACTGAGGTTTTATGGTTCACCTGTAACTGCACGCCCCGAGGGAAGGCTGATCTGTGGGCACCCTGAGGCTAATGGTGACCTATTCAGCCAGACCAGGGACAGCTCTGAACCCTCTTGCTGGGCTGTGGTGAAATGCACCAGTGACAGGCCAGTGCTGGCTCTTTCTGTGCAGTGTGTGACTGTGGTGACACCTCCCTCACCCCTACACCATGCTGGCCTCTAAAGCTCACCCAGGTAAACTTGCAGGGGCTGCAGTCACACGTTTAGGCTGGAGGGTGAGGTGCAACGTGCCGGATATAAACTGTTTCTCCAAAGTGAGCCACAGATTAGGCTGGGGACTACACCCAGTTTTCCCAAGCCAGTGTACTCTCTGGCTTGGGAAATCCCTAGGTGGCAGACTGCTGACACCTGGAAGGTCACACTGGTCACTGTGTACTTGCCCTGTTCCTAGGCTCTTTTTCTAAATATTTGGTACTGACCACAGCTGGAGAAGACACACTGGATTAAATGGACCTTTGGCGTGTTCCAGGTGTTGCCAGTCTTATGTGCTTACAAATCACCAAAACTAGCTTGTAACAAAACTGGTTAGCTAAGACCATTTTGGTAAGGAGTGTTCATTTGTGAAGTGCTTTGAATATCAGGCAATAGTAGCTAATCTTTGATAACCAATAGTGACTGCTTTTCCAAAAGGAAATATGGGTGGGGAGAAAAAGGAATTTCTATTCAGTTCCTGGTCCTGTTGCCTGGTGAATTCTTTTAACATGCAGAAGAACAGATTTGCATGTTGGTATTTTGGGGATGTTTCCCGTGAAAGAAAAAGTGCAACTCAAAACTAGCTGACTTGGAAGTCTTGTCACAATTATATCCTCCAAGGATTGTGATATGCAGCCGATAAATAGGGTTTAAATAAGGGAAAAACAAAGGTATCACTTTATGTCAATAATAGCAGCATCACAGCACACGACCTAACCCATTGTTAGGCCAGACATATGAGTGGAGCTGTTTGCTCATGGTGTTCACTTCCCCGTGGCAGTCACTTGTGGTATCTTATTTAGCCAGCATTGAGAGTTTCTGAGAAATGCCTGATCAGTCTGTGGCCACCAGCAACACAAGTGCCCAGGTCCCATCATGATGTTGCAGAACAGATTCACTTTGACACAGATCTGGTACAAATGTCCATGTCAAACATATCCTGGCTATCTGAGAACAAAGGCAAAACAGATTTTCCAAGGTATACAAGCATCTAAAAACACACTGAGGGTCATCCAGCTTTTTAAATCATTCACACAGGTCAGGTTCTTAACTTCTAGTAATTATAATAAAAATTATATGAGAATTATAATGAGAAAAGTGCTTTTTAAGCACCTGTTGGATGTGTCTGCCCCCTTTAGCTTGCATGATAATGCCTCTCAGGCTGTGTAGTGTGCAGCAGTTCACAGGACTGCTTAAAGAGAAAAAGGAATTTCAGACTCCAAAGTGGTTACCATGCCACCAAATTTATACAAGTGAATTGAAAGCAGACAGCTTCCATCACAGCTGCATGATGTGTTTGGTCATAATAACTGGAGGTTCAGGACTGTAGAGGGATTCTCCAGTGAAAATGTGTTTGGTTTTTACATGTCACGTGTCACTTCAAGTGAGGGTGCAGTGTTGGTCACTGCAGTATGTTACAGTGGAACCAGACAACCCAAGCCAAACCAAAGTCCACCAAGAAGGCCAAAGTGGGCAGCAGGCTCTCTGGTTTGCAGACACATCCACCTTCAGCTGGTAAGAAGTTCTAGTATGGACAATGCTGGAGCAATCTTTAAAATTACCACATAACTGTGGATAGTTTCAGGGAAAGACCTCCGATGAGGAGAAGGAGAAAGGCCTCTGGCAGGCATTGTAAATCATGTACCATCCCACTGATGTTTAGGAACAAGTCAAACCTCAACTTACCATTCCCATTGCCAGCTCCTGTGTGGTGCTGCTTAGATAAGTCTTGCTCCTCATTGCTAAAAATAGAAATGTTTTTCCACTCTGATTTTGTTTTTAGAAATTTTGTTTTTCTTTTTCTTTTAGAGAAGGCCCCAAAATAGTTTTGGAGTCTATTTAGTTCTCATTCTTTGACTTGGTTGCCTGCTGGATGTCCCAGGCTGGCTGGCGCTAAAGACAGCGGAGTTCCAACTGGAGCAGACAAGCAGGCTGGTACCCAAATACAGGTTCATCAGAAACCCTACATGAGGCTTATGATCAGGGCCAAGCGGAGAATGAAGTCCTGTGATCTTACTGCCTGATCAGAAAAGTGCTGGCAGCTGTTGAGAGGGTGAACAGTGCTTCTATACCCAGTAGGAGCCAAATGGGTACCATTTTTTTGGACCAGCAGTGTTGAAGCTGTATCAATGCCTCAAACTTGCAGCTGCTAGCTGCATCAGGAGGTCATGTAGCTGCCTGAGCTTGGTGGCTGCATACCAGGAAGCTGGCTACTGCTCCAATAAGGTTCCAGGTGCCCATTATAACAAAATACGTGCTCTTGATAACTTCATAGCTAGTTCCTGGTTACCGCTGCTCCCCTGTGTGGTGATCACTTCCAGATGTGCTTAGGAAAACAGGATCGATTTCATGCAAGACAGTATTTTCATGTTATCTTCTGTGAAATCAGAGTAATTTTTTCCATATAAGCCCAAAAGCAAAATTCTGGCAATATGATGTGACTTCTGCTGCCTTCCCAAGTTGCCTTTGTCTCCATCAGAAGAGTATTGGTAGCTGGCAGATTTCATTGTAGCAATTACCAGAACCCCATACTGTCCACTAGAAGTATTTATTCCAGTTGTCAAACACCAGGCACACATCATATAGTCTCTATTTCATCCCCATTTTCTGTCTTCACCTGCCATCCAGTCCACCCCAAAACCCTTCCTTTATTCTGCACATAGTCACCAGTTCAACATAAAGTGAATTTTTTTTTCTATCACTGAGCATTTAGACTTTCTCCCACCAGGACTGGTCAAAAGACTGCATCAGCTGGTCATTGGGGCAGGGAAAAGTGGCTCAGTTCACGTAAACGAAACCAAATCAGGACTGAAATGGTTTATTGATTTATTAAGGACATGTAACTAATGGACAATCCATGAACTATACATTCAGGGTCTATGTCAGCAACACAGCAGTTAAACCACTAGGTTAGACACTTAGTAAACACTTATAAATTCCTGCTGATTCCTAAACACACCTTTGTAACTAATCCCCAGACACGTGGGCACCAACCCCTCTCTCACAGCTCCCCCCAATTATGTCCTTCTCCCACTGGAGTTGGGGCCACTCCAGCTCTGGGGGTGCCCACACCACTCCCAAAAATCAGCTAATGCATCTGGTGGCAGGAAGGGACACCAACAGGTCTCACCCCCTCCCAGAGTGTGCGTGCCACATGCTGCATCCCATGGGGTCAGGCCATGCACTGAGTGCCTATTGCTGCTGGTGTCCCATGGATGGGGAACTGCTGCATCTGACCTCCACAGGGGCTGTGATGTACCAGACTGGATTCTGACAGTCTGAGGCCTCTCCCTGATCTGTTACTGATTTTTATTTTTCTTTTATACAGTCTTTCCAACCAACTCATTCTTTGTCTCCAAATTGTCTTTGTCATTCCCTGGTTACCATTTAATCCAGCTGATGGATGCCATCCTCTTTAGCATGATCAGCTGATGTCTGCTATTTGTTTTCCTCTTCAGCAAAAGGAGTTTTAGGCAAATGCCTCACACACTTTTGGATTTTCCATCCATACATGCTCCTTAGTGTCACTTACCTGTTTTATTGGCTGTTGTCTTGCACTTCATTTTGCCAAGGGTGAGCTGTGGAGGCACTCTACCATAACTAAAACTGACATTAAGGAAGAGAATAGGGTCCCCATGTCTGAATTTGGGGGGAGGTTATTTCTACAGGTATTTACTTTCTCAGGGCCTACCAGTTCATGAATCCTTGATCTTAGTTACTTCACCTTGTACAACTATATGCAGTTAATCTGTTTAAATTGTGCAGTCATTGTGCTCAGAGAACCAACTGCTTATGCCTGTAAATCTAATTGCTAATGACCCCACACCTGTAAGAGGGACAAGGATAGGAAGAAGGAAGACTTGAAAGAAAGTTTTGTCCTGGGAGACAACATACCCTGCTTGAGCCAGTGTTATGTGTAGCAGCCCCTGAATGGGTTTTTTTTCTCCTGAACATCCCAGGCAGAAAATTGTAGGACAATCCCAAGGCAGCAAAAAGGACCAAAAAGCTGGCATGGGGACCAAACACTGGCATGTACTTTGCTGGGACCCTGAGGGCAGTTCTTGAGGATCACTACTCTCCCCTTCAAGGCCATCAGAGGACTATGAAATGGCTGTTTGCCACCTGGCATCTTGATAGCAGTCTGAGGGCTGCCGTTCAATTCCTCGTCCTCTCTCACCTGTTGTGTGTGATGCAGGCTTGGTGCCAAGCAGTTGAGCAGCTGCCCTTTTCCAGCTCCTGGGCATGCCCATCCCCATTTGTTTGCAGTGGCAGCCCATGGAATAGTACCAACTTGAGGCCATTTTGCACACTCCTGTCACCTTATAACATGCACTTGGTCCCACAGCCTGAAGTTGCTTCCTGCCCTGGCATGTCTCTCTGCTGCTGCTCATCACAGCATCACCCACAGCCATCTTCAGAGATGTTTCTAGATCACAAATTGCTCAAAGTTTCTGTGTGACCATTACCAGCACAGTCTCCTTTCCCCCCAAAAAATGGCAGTGAGGGGCAGAAAACAAGCCAGACAAATCCTTACTTTGCTTTGCTCTGCACTGGCCATTTCTCTTTCGCTGCTACATTAGAAATAGTTGTCCACCCTCCTGCCCCATAGTGAGCACCTCTCCTTGCTCTAGGTGCTTTCTTCCAGTCCCACAAAGCAGGAGAGGGAAAGGAAGCAGGAAATCTCTTTGATGGCTATGCTTGAGGCAGTGAGATAAATGCTTAGCAACTTCCATCCCTTAGCTTGTTCCTTCCTAGATGTCAGTGCACAGCTTTCCCTGAGCCCATCCTTCATCCTGCAGCTAATCTCTTGGACATGAATTGCTTTTCACATTTTGTTCTTGGCAGTGTCCAACATTGCCTCAGGCCCTTATCACCTTAAAAAATCAGATCATACAGTCGTGGCCTTAGAGACTGCCTGATTGATATCTGAGCAGCCAAACAAACAGTAAATTTAAATAAAATTTGGAACCTCATTGCCTATTAAATCTGCTGATTCTGAGGGGATAATTCATAGACATCAAGGTAAAGTACATGTCCTGAGCATGCACAGGACAGAGTCTTCAGTTTTGTAAAAGGTTGGCAGGAATGGCATGAAGGGCATTTTGCCTGTTCTACATCCTGCATGCCCCAGCCTGTGCAGTCACAGGGATTTGATACTTCTGGCCACCACCAACCCAACAGGACTTGTCTGTGCATTTATACAGAAATAGGAGGAAGAGCAGGAAGAGGAGAGAGTTTCCCAGTGATCCTTGAACAAACACTGATGAAGCCAGGAACTCCTGCAGCTCAGCTTCCACCAGCAGCACTGGAGCACATAGTGATGGTATGCCGCGCTCAGAGGAAGATCGTGTTTCTGGGTGGCCATTTACTGTGTAATTGTGATACAGTTCTTTAAATCTTCTCTAGTTGCTTTCTCCAAACTCACTTGCTGTGGTCATAGGAAATAATGCTGTGGTATAGTGTATCTCCATTAAAATCTTCCCTGATTTCAGTATCACCTTGAACCTCCCTGAATGTCCCATGTCTGTTTTGTTTTGGATGACCTTATTGCTCAGGCAGAAGGCAGGAAGGGGAGGAAGGGCTGCACAGACTGCTGGTGTTGCATGTGCCCTGAGCTAAGTCATGTGCTGTTTCTCCCACAGAGCAGATGAAACGGGTCCTGGCACACAGAAAACACGAGACATAACATTTCAGGGCAGGCTGTCTGGTGAGCAGATTTCATGCCTGGGTGACACCACCATGCACCCATACATAATTCCCTATCTGCTGTCCTTTGTAGGGTAGCACACCTGAGCTATAAAATCGCACCCAGGGCATTAGAAGGAAAATTGGTTCAGCTCCTCAGTTGCCACTGCAGACTTGCAGTTGCAAGCTCTCAGCCCAGCAGCTGAGAGGAACAGACTAGCTGGCAAAAGCAGCAACTGCACTGTGGTCTGGGGAGTCAAAAATGGGTGGCTTTTCCTTAAGCAGTGCCTGTGTGTTTACTGGCTTGATTGTAATCACAGCTGCCTTAAGTTGTAAGTGATACTGCCCTCCCTGCAGCATAGATGATGTTCACTTGGGTATCAGGTACTGCTGTCTGTGTTTGCTTTTGTCATCAACCACCACCACCAGGACTTTTTCAAAGACCAGCTCTGACCAGACACCAAGGAGAAAAGAGAGATTCCGATTATCCTCTTCCTTATGGCTCTCCGTCTTTTTCGCATCACATAAACACCACTGAGAGCTGATTCTCCTATCCCAGGATGAAAATCTGACTGGCACACTTGGATTCTCCTAACCCAGGATGAAAATCTGTGTGGCACACTTGGCTCCCTTTGATCGTATAATGTATCAGGGTGTATTCATCAAACCAGACACTCCCAATTGAACACATGCGGCCTTCTAGGCACACAACCTCCGTATATCTCTAACACATAAGCCTTCATGGCTTTGAGAAGTCTGGTTGCACATCTAAAGCTAAAGAAGCCATCCTCAGCTGCTGCCAGGAGTGTAGTTGTAACCTTGAGGGTATCTGGCCTACCTGGACCTAGAGTGGCCCCAGCAAAGTAAGACTGAAGGCCTGAAAAAGCAGGTCCGTCAGTTGCTTCAGGGGCTGGCTCAGGGTTGTAGCCATGGAGAAGGGTACCTCATTATGGCTTGTTCCCTAAATGCTAGCTTTAATGGCTTAGGAAGAGCATGTGATGGTGGTGGCCAGACCACTTCTTCTTGAGACCTGAGAAGAGTATGTTGAGTTTGGGTGGTCCTTGATTCCAGGCTAGGTCATTCTTGCAGGGAACTGCCAGAATGTGCACCTGCTAGGTAGTACCATGGAAAGGGTCATCTTATGTGCATTCATTGCAACTCCAGACCTTAAAGAAAAAAAAAAAAAAAAAAAGAAAAAAGAAAGATAGAGCTAAAGTTCAGAAAATTTAAGGGCAAGAAAATATGTAGAATACAGTATTACAACCCGACCGGAAGTTCAGAAGTAAACCCAAGTGTGCTTGGATGCACAGATTTAATTTAACTGTCCTGTAATAGTACGAGGGGACCAAGGCACAATTGTTACCTGAGATGACAGAGGTGCCCCCGAGAGAAGCCCCCCAACCCCACCCGGCCGGGCCAGGAGTGCGCTGCCGGCGGCTGGGTATTCCCCGACCTCGAGGCGGCTCTAGCGTTTGTGCAGCGCCCTGAAGGTCACCCCGCAAGGGCGGCGGCGGCGGCTGACGCGCGTGCGAGTCGTGTCCCTCCCGCCACAGGGGACGCGCAAGGTCCGCCCGCTCCTGCCGAGGAGCCCCTGCCCACCCCTCCCGGCTAGTGCTCCCAGGGCGCGGGGGACGGAGCACGGGGCCGGGACGGGAGCACTGTTGGCGCTCGTTATTCCGCTGCCGCGATACACGTGAACCTGCCGGAGTGTGGCGGACCCGGCGGAGCGGGCCGGGCGGGCGGCCGCGCGAGGTGCCAGGAGCAGGAGAGGGACAGGGACGGTGCTCAGCAGCGCCCGGCCGACCGGCTCTGCTGCGGGAAGCAGGGACCGCAGGGAACAGGCGGGGCAGGAATACCGGGAACGGCGGGCACGTTTGCGGACTGGCGCGCGCACAGGTGTGCGGGTGCGCGCACGCACGCGCCCGCAGCTACAACCGGGCAAGGGACACGCGTCCCCGCGGTAGCACGCACGTACGCACCTGCCCGGCTCGGAGGGTCGGACCTCCGGTGAGCAGCAGGCGGCCAACACCCATCCTGCCCCCCAGTGCCGGTGCCGGTGCCGCAGCCCCCCGCCCCCTCCCTCCTTGACGCTCCCGCCGCCGGCGCGCCCCCACCGCGCCTCGCCCGCCCCGGGCCCCGCCCGCGGAGCGCTCGGCGGATCCGCATTGGCGGCGGCGCGGGCAGGGCGGAGCCCGCGGTGTATATGAAGGGGCGCTGCGCGGGGATCGCGGCTGCTCCGTGCACTGTGCGCTCAGCTGTGTTTTCCCCGTCGCTCCGTGTTCCCCCGGCCGCCTCTCCCCCTCTGCCCCGTCGGGCCGGCGCCGCCGGGGCGGGCGCACCCATCCGCACCTTCTGGGGCTGCTCCGCCCGGCCGGGTCCTGCCCGCTCTGCCTGCTGAGGGCTGTAGATCTTTGCACGCCGCTCGCCCACCCCGCTGTTCGCCATGGCCCGCGGGAAGGCCAAGGACGGTGATGGCAACTGGAAGAAATTCATCTGGAACTCGGAGAAGAAGGAGCTGCTGGGCCGCACTGGGGGCAGCTGGTGTGAGTGCGGGGCCGGGGGGCGGCGTTGCGGCGGGCGCTGCAGCACGGCCCCGGCGCTCCGCCTCCGCCGGCTGCGGCGGGGCTGCGGCCGGGGCGGGGGGGGGCTAGCGGCAGGGCGTCCCTGCGGGGCGAGGGAGGTAGGGACGGGGTCCCTCTTCCCTTTCCCCTCGGTGTCCGCTGGGACCCCGCGGGGGTCGGCAAGCGCTGCCCCTCGAGTGCGGCTCCAGGTGGGTTCGGGGGTGAGGCGGGGTCGGGCCGACCTTGTCGAGGGCGTCTCGTCCTTGGGTCTCCTTGCTTTCCCGGTGGCTGGCTTGGCCCGGGAGCATCGCCGTCGGGGAACCCTGACCTTCCAGCTCTCATCTGCCTTAGACCTTTCAGAGGCTTTTTCTTTTTTCCGTTTTCTCTGGGTAAATGAAACTAAGCGAGTTTTACTCCGCTGAGAAAGAGCAATTAACTTTTAATATCTCCGCAAGAAGGAAATGTCTCTATGTGCATTCCTCATAAATGCTTGTGCTGTATTCATTCCATTTAGCTTAAAGAGGTTTTTAATTTCCTTATGCAAATAACAGCCTTCCAGTTGCTGCCAACCACAGCTGGTGTTGCCACCCTTGCGATGTTGAATTCAGCTCCTATTGTAATGGATCGACCCGGAGGTGCCACGTCCAGAGCCAGCAGCTCTGGCAGGTGGACTAGAGCAGGCTTCTGCTGTTTCTTTACGTGAGCAGAATGGGGTTGTGGGTGCGCATGGAGAGGTATTTTCTGCTTCTGAGGCACCAGGCAACTGCGCAGCGCTTTAAACGTGGAGGCTGAACCAGGTCCTTCTCCCAGAGTGTCCGTACCTATCTGCCTAGGACTGATTTCCATTTGCTGAGTCTATCTGCAGACTGACAATCAGAGTCTTCTGTTATAAGCCTACCTGTTGCAAGAAGCTTTTTTCTTCAGCCCTGTGGTGCTCAGTTTCTAGACCCACTGTGTATTTTCTGAGACCTTGGAGCAGTTTTTGACCTTTAAGGTGTCTTTGGCGTTTAGAGCATCCTGGCTGGCAACCAGATTAAATAAGCTACCTCCCAGCGTTTGCCTTTTGATGTTACAAAACTCAAAGGCATTATGCTGCAGACAACAGCATTAGTGTTTGGTTTGTTACAACAGCACCTCCTATGACCATGCTCTGGAAAAAATTTCCACACGTCCCTGACGTCACAGCCATTTGCTTTACGCTGCCTGGATACCAAAGAGTGCTTTAACTCCTGGAGCACCATTCTACTGCACCCAGCTCTGCCCGTCAGCCCTGGCTACCTCTGGTGCATGCAAGGAAGACAAGAGGATGGAGTGCCTTTCTGACAGTGTCCCTCAGCCTCTGTTTCTCTGGGTGGCCATCCTGTTTACCTGTCTTTCACAGACTTAGAACAACCAGATGTCAGCTTTCATTGTGATGCTTCTCTAATGATGTAGGGGTTTTTTTGATGGAGCTGGGGAGTGAGGAGGAATATTTCCACCCACTACTTACTCCCCATCTCTGGTACCTCATCACTTCAAGTCCTTCAAATAAACTATATCTGTTTTGTTTGCGATTAGGTGAGGACAGTCTGAGATTAAGCAGGCTTGCTCTCAAGTTGTCTTTGGTCTCTGCTTGTCCCTGCAGCCTGATGAGCAATACAGTTGCTTGGCATGGGCTGGCCTACCCTTGTAGGTGGCCTGGTGGTGTGTACTACAGCATGTTACCCTGCAGATAATCTGTTCAGATAATCCTTGTAAACTGGTAACTGATACCCAGAGCTGGGCTGCATCTCCATTCTTCTCTGTTCTTCCCAGTCCCCCCTCAAGATGATTCTAGACGTTCCTTCTAGACTGAAACTACATTTAGTCTTTCATTCTTACATAATTCACTCTCTTATTGGTATGAGCAGTGCCATAGTGTCTTTGTAGGCACACAGGGCTGGTAAATGTGCAGAATTTTGACACCTTAAGAGTACTTTCCTACATTTGAGATGGAGTCCTAAAATTAATTTGGCCTGAGCTCTTTACCCGTTGTCTTTTTTTTTTTTTTTTTTGAGGTGATGGCCTGAATTACTGGAAGAGATCAGGCTTTACAGTGGCTTGTAAATGTGAATGAAACACTTACTGGCACTACTCCTGGAAATAGCTTTGAGCCCCAGAGCTGTGTGGAATGAGTATCCTTCAAGCACACCTGTGCTTGCTGTGGGGCACTTGGATCACTGACCGTGTCAAGTGCAAGGGCCTGTGGTGGTAGTGCTGGATCAGCCAAGGGATCCTTGAAGGTGTGGAGGAACACTGTTTAGTCTCTATATTTTATAAGCCCAAATCCTGATTCACAGATTTTTAAGTTTTCAGGGGCTCATGTTTCCCCACCACCACCAAACAACTGGAGTGCCTTACATTTCCTGTCTGCATCAGGGCATAATCTCACTGTTAAATAGATGTCCTTGCAACATCTGATTTTCATGTGCTGGGCACCTCCTTGCAAGTGGCAAAGGTTGGAACTCCTGTCCTGAAGCATGACTGCCATGAGGACTTGATTTGATTCCTCTTTGTTTGTTTTCTGTTGCAGTTAAGATCCTCCTCTTCTATGTCATCTTCTACGGTTGCCTGGCAGGTATATTCATCGGGACCATCCAAGTGATGTTGCTCACTGTCAGTGAATTTGAGCCCAAATACCAGGATCGAGTGGCACCTCCAGGTAACTAAATAGGAGGACTGTGTTTGACTTCATGCAAGCTGTTCTGGGAAGGCGGGGTCAGTTACTCACCTCAAGAAGGAGGATGAAATAAGCATGTTGTTGCTGCAACACATATTTGTAGGGGGTGGGTATGTTCTCAGCCTTCTGTGTTAACAGTACTGGGGCTTGAAGAAAATCCTGCTAGAATTAAAGGTTGCATCACAGGAAAAATGTTTCCTCTCTGAGAGGAACTTGAAGCTGCTTTGGTTTTCTCTTCCCCTAAGCTAAAGTGACAGGGTGAGGCTAAAAGGCTTCACTTTTGGGAACAGACTGTATGAGGAAGGTGGGTTCAGTTTTTCTTTCTTCAGAACCACTCTCTTCACATGGGTAAGTGAAGGGGTAAAGATAAAATGTTGGCTCTATCAGTGGAAGTGGTGTGCACAAGGAGCAAGGGGACAGTGCCAGTTCTGGGAGTGCTCATGGAATTGTTTTATCCAACACCAAAGTACCCCTTCTCTAGAAATGCCATGGCACTCAATAGTGGGAATTGCAGCTGGTTGGAGTGGGAGGTGAAGGGAGGGTGGGTGGGTCTGGTAGCTGCTGATGTGTGACCCGTCCTCACAGGCATAGAAATCTCTGCTCAAAATCATGCCTGAGCAGTGTCTGTGGCCAGCTGGCCTTGGGTAGGGCAGAAGGAGTGAGTGGCCCTTGCCGCAGGTTTGCGCTCCGCCTGCCCGGGCTGCACTGCGCTATCTGACTCCAGCAAGCGCAGGGGGAGCTGCACAACTGCTGCTTTCCCACATTGCAAATGACCTTGAGGCTGCCTGGCGCTGGGCATCCTAACGATCTGTCTCCCGTTGCTCTGTGAAACAGTTCAGAAGCTTTTAGTAACAGTGGTATTTAAGTGACAATTGTGATGCTGATGGCTTGTAGCTGCACAAGCTGGCCCTGATGCTGCGCTGTCTTGCAGCCCCACTGCCTGTTGTGCTGTGCTGTGAAGCCCTGCCCTAAACACAGGGAACGACACTGTCACCAAATGGTGTTACAGCTCAGCTAAGTCATCTTTTCCAAATAACTACTTTTCTACCAGCATGCTTTAAACACAGAACAGAGGCTGGAACTGCTGTGTTAGTGAGTTATACTTCTTCATGTACCACCACCATGGCTGGGGCAAATGCTTTCTTAAGCACTGAAAGCAGCTCTTTTAATCTCTGCAGTGGACCCTGACATTTGCAGGAAAGACTGTCACTGATACTGCCCAGAGCCATTGGCTGCATCTGAAAAGCCAACATAGCTAATGCTGGGGTAATTGTTACTTAGTAATATGTTTTTCCCCTTCATGAAATAATTAGCAAAGGCACCCATGGATCTGAGGTCTCACCCAGATAGCCCTGCTGTTCAGCCAGATGTCACATAATTACCTGTTCTAAGTACACCAATTGCTTTCTGTGAAACAGCAGTTTATGATTCCAATTTCAAAGCAACTCTGGTAAAATTTTTGTGAAAGACTTCAGCCTGCAAAGGATTTTTATTAATATCTTAATTGCATACTGCACCAGTTTTTCTGGGGCTTTTTTTTTAACAAAGAAAAGGAATTGAATTTCAAGACATTCTTGTAGTTTGTACTGCAGAAATCAAAATGGAAAAACAATGTCAGGAATCTTTTGTAATAGGCTTTCAGGATGGGTACTGAAATCAAGGGGAACAAAATCCACCTCCTTCAATGTGTGACAGTGGGGAGCCAGTAAACAAGGGGTTTGAACCAAGCTGCCATGGCATATGCATAAAACTTCAAAGAAATAATTATTAAATAGAATAGGATCCTTTGCAGAGCATCAGTTGACAGCACTTCCCACGGATGTGGACAAGCTGGTGTAGGGCATGGCAGAGGCTGGCACTTAGTATCCAGTACATTCCTTGTCCTGTAGCACCACAGCCGTGAAACTGCGAGTCCAAAATCGCCCTTTAATGCAGGCTTTCAGAGACACTGACAGGTAGTGAGTGGCTGCCCTGCTGTTTGGGGGGTCAGCAATCCCTGTATTCTCTGGCTGTGCAGGATTCTCCCCAGTGCTGTAAGCACAGCTGCTGTTTTGTCAAGGAACACACGTGTGGTGAGCACCAAAGTTGAACTTTCTGTGATCTGAAACACCTGCACATGATGAACTATATAAAGTAGGATGTTGTGCAATTCTAATTCCTGGTTCTTGTGGGAAAATTTGTGAGCCAAGTAAGTATACTGGCAGCTTGATAAAGCCCAGGATTTTCTAGGGAGCCAGAAAAGCTGGTTTTATTCTTGTTACAGTGCTCTGTCCTTCTTCGGCAAGTCACTGTTGTGTCAGCCCAGAATGTTTTGAGAAAGGGAAAACTAACTTGCCTTCAGGATTTGAACGAGAAAATGCTGTAGGGGTTGCTATAATATCATTCTTGTTCTGAAATACAACAGATTTCATAACAGCAGCAAAACCTACAGGGTGTTGTATTGAGTTATTGACATGTGTATAACACTGAAAGCCATAAAGTGCTATTTTTGTAGCCAAGTGTCATTAATATGACAATTGGTTTCTGTATTGAACACAACAGGAATGTTATACAGGGCTTCAGGGCAAGCTGAATATTGTACCTTTCCATTACACTATTTTTTCTTTCTTTTGTCTTGTGGTGGGGGAAGGGACAGTGCAGTTCACCTGCCTCCAGCCTTGCGACAGCCCCAGCTCCCAGTTCCACGTGTGCTGCAGGCTCCGACTCAGCTTTGAACACAGGGGACTTAACCCTGCTACTAGTGAAGGATGAGGATATTGCCTCTTAAGAAGCATCCCTAAAAAATAATGCTTCATTCTCCCCCTCCCCACCCCAATACAAATTGGGCTGCGTATCCTGCCATCTTGTGGTGTGCATCCCGTGGAACAGCATTCCATCAGGGGCTGGCTGAGGGGACAGACCTCACTGCAGCCTGAGGCAAAGCTTTGTAAGTGGTGGCTGGAAGGAAGAATCCCTGCTCCAGCCAGGGGGTCTCAGGTGTTCCTGCTTCAGGCGCTGCTGGGCAGTGAGTGCATCATAGAAAGGCTGCTTTGGTGTGTGTTCCCCACTTGGCTTATTTAGCTTGGACAGCAGCAGCAAGGTAGCAGGGAGACTTCAAAGGAGTGTGTGCTGCCTCCTGGGAAGTTGCACCTCTTTGCTTCTCTAATCTCAGCAGCACCTGTTCTTGGGAAAATGTCAGTCTCCAGGATGTTGCAGCCAAGCAGGTTTCGCTGCGTTTGCAGAAAACTCACACCTGCTTTTTGCACTTTGGGGATGAGGTTGACTGGAAGCTTGGAAGGACATTGTTTAATATGGTGGCTTTTAAAGTCTTCCTCATATAGTGAGCTGGGGGAGGGTGTAGTGATCACTCAATTTGTTGTCTGTGTCATCTCAGGAGTGGTTATGCTCATTTGGAACAAAGATTACATGGTACTTGGAAATGAGCATGATGTTCTGGAGCAAGAGTGGTTACTATGGCCTTATACAACTGTTCCTAATAGCAAGCCTGACTTCCTTCCCACTTGTAGTTTCTTCCTCTTTACCCTCAGGATACTTCTCCTGAAATCTTCCTATTGCAGCTCAGAATGATAAAATCTATGTGGAAAACTGGTTTTAAGTGAACTTGAATAAACATGATTCTAATCTGCAGTAGCATTTTGGAAGTGGAAGTGTAGCTGAAAAAAAGAACCCAAATGACTTTGTGGGGTTTTTTGGTATTTGATGTCCTTGTGTAGTCCCAGCCAGCAAAAGGTGGTGTCCATTACCAACTCAAGGCATTGCTCATCATTTATATGGACAATGCCAGCCAAGTGAAGATGAGTCTTATTTCCTAACAAGGCACTCTGAAGTGCCAGTTGTGGCAATTTTCTAATTTGTCAGTATTTTAGCAATGAGTTACTTCATTCTTTTGTGTGGAAAGAACAGCATAACCATGTGACACCATGGTGCATCTCTTGCAATAGCTTGAGATGCAGAGCTGTGTCATACAGATTATAGTCTGAGGATAGGGAGAGGGTTGTTAGGTTCCTGGCTCTGAAAGCACCTGTGGGTTTGTTTCTTTTCCCCTATAGGACTTGCTCATGAATGGATTCCTCATGTGCATGCAGCTCTTAAAAGCTTCATTCATGCCAGCCACACACTTCCTTGGGTGTCTAGCAATACATGCCAGGTAGTACCGCAAGGACTCAACTTTTAAGTGTTTTGTCTTGTCCTGCTTGCTTAAGTTGCCAACTGGGGGTGAGAGAATGTTCCAGAAAGGTTAGTGTTCCTCAGAGGTTACCTTCTGCTGTTGTACAACATGCTTGGTTTTCCACACAAGACTGCTTAAGGTTTCGATGATAGTGCTGCTCTACTAACACCACTGCAGCTTACTATGTCTTAGTATGGCTATGGGATGTACAGAAGGAAATGGTACATCAGGGGTTAGGGCTTTGCATCCAGTCAGTTCAGGCATGTGAGAATAGAGGTTGTGGTAGAAGCCACTAGCAGCTTTTTAATTAGGATAAAAGTATTTTTCATTGCAAGCCTTTAATATTCATAAAGATTGTCTTTCTTGCTCTGTAAGTGGGAAGATTGATCGCCACTTTGCTCCTATCCTAAACAAAGCAACCACTCATGTGCCAAAGCCTGGTCTAGTCTGGTTCATCCATCCACCTAGAAATGCTCCCAATTGGGCAGAAAACAGCCCAGCTCGGGCCAAGGGCTACCTGGCAGGAACAGTGGCTCCTTTGTGCTGGCTGCTGGAACAGCTGCTTGGATGTACTGCCTGGATTCATGGCAGTTCTGTGGAGATGTGCAAGACAGGGATGCTTTGGGATGGCAGTCTGTCCTCCAACCAAATCACTTGTCTGATGAGCAGAGGGTTGGCTTTGGACTTCATCTATCAGTGGCCAGGCTCTCAAAGAGAGAACAGAGATCTTGTACTGGGTGGCTTTTACAAACCACGGGGTTTATTGCTGACCTTCACCTCACCTTTCCCAGGCCTGTGTGGTGCCCTATGTGTTACCTTGGCCAAGACAAGAAACAGAGATTGGGAGGTCCTGAGCAAAACTGACAACTTCACTTGCCTGACTGGAACTTAACAAGCCTGGCCATGTTTTCTTGACTTTTTTTTTCTTTTTTTTTTTTTTTTTTTTTTTTTTGTATTTATACACTTGAATATGTATGTGAATATGTATGTCACCTGTAACTTGAACTCTGGAAAAGGCAGACCCAGGAGAGGACCTAAGGCCTGGCCTGCCTCTGCTGCAATTCCAGACAGCCACTTCAGGTGACAGAGTCTGTTCTTCCCAGCTGAGTGGTAACATAAGAAGGGCTTGGCAGGATGGGTTTGAAGTCCCTTACTAAAATGGAAACTGGCATATTTTTTTCTATATATAACTGTTTGTGAAGCAAGAAAATGAGTAATTGCTTAAAAAAGGGCTGAAAGCCACTGATTTTGGGAGGGTAGGATGTCATTCTGCTAGAGGAATAGAGAAGTGCTTCTAAACTTGTAAACTCAACCTGGTCCATTTGTAGCAGAGGGATTTTTGAGCAGTGAAAAGCTGCTTCAGGAATTAAACTTGAAACACCGGAGCTCCTTGCTGGGCTTCTTGCAATCTTTGGTGACCAGGAGCCGTGTTCAGGGGAACAAAGGTAATCTTTATCTTAAGTTACAAATTCCAAGTTAGTGGGTAGTGGCAGGGGGGGTGGGGGGGAGTGGTGAGTTGGTTTGCAGAGGGACTGAGCGGAAGCACTCAAGTAGCTTTGGAAAAATTGCTGGGAGTCACAAGCTCTTGTGGGCTGGGGCCAGCCGGCTAAGCTGCCTGAGTTTTGCACCAGAGGAACTTCTTGGCAACAGGCCTGTTCTGAAAGCTGTCAAAGCAAATGCTGCTCCCTTGCTCCTTTTCTTCATCTTGCTAAAATGAAGAGGACCAACTGAACTGAAGTCAGGACCTTAATAATTACAGTCACCGCCACAAAAGCAGCATGAACTTGGTTCCCATTACTTGAATAAAGTGTTAGCCATGCATCAATATTTTCAATTAAAATGTTACCTAAACATTGCATAGGAACAATTATTTCCAAGTTCCACAATGAAGAGCAAAGGAGATGGTGCTTTTCATTATCTGTAGGCATTTCTTGTTTATAGGCTCTTCTCCATGTGTCATTATTATAGTCTAAATCTGAGCTGGTTAGAACAGCCCAGAATGTGGAGAGTCTTTTAAACAATTCTTTTGTGTGGTGGCATTTCCTATTCACCTCCTTGGTGATGAGCTGCTGATAGAACTCATCTTCTGAGCTCTCTTACAGTCAGAAATACCCAATTAGGCAGTGCTCAGGCAGATAAATTTACTAAGGGAGAAAATGTCTCCTGCCCTGCATCCCACAGGGGAGACACACAAAGGCCACATGGATTCCAGCTGGCAGAGTATGACCGGACTTGGGAAACCGCTTGTCTTTTGTTGCAGGAGCTCATGAGTGGAGAGCTGTGCTGTATCCTAAACACAGAGTTTGCAGACACTGAAGGCAGCCTGTTAGGGATACTTATGTTCTTGCGTGCTTGGCCTCACATGCTGCTTCCCTTCTGTCCTCAAGGAGGAGGCAGAAGTGCATAGTGGACCTGTGGTTGGCTCTTTTTCTTGAAGGAGGAAGGCTAGACTTTGTAGCCTCACTTCTCCATTTTGTGATTTTTGCCTTTTTACCTGACACAAACACTGTGATAAATATTTTAAGACTGTTTCTGGAAAGAGGAGAACCTCTCTTCCAAGTGAGCTTAAGCTGTTTTGTCAAAGTTCTTACATCTGAAAAATAGAGATTATTATTAGGAGTTATGTTCTTGGCATCGCCTGGAAGCTGTGCAGCTCTGAGATGTACTTCATGTTTTCTCCCTGATTTTGCTTTTCTTAGGACTGACTCAAGTCCCCCAGGTTCAAAAGACAGAAATTGCCTTCACTGCCTCTGATCCCAGAAGTTATGAACCCTATGTGAGGAACCTGGCTAATTTCTTAAGGGACTACAGTGATGAGCAACAAACTGAAAACATCGTGTTTCAGGACTGTGGAGGTAAGTCTTGATTGTTTCCTTCAGCTGAGGACTGAATGATGCCTCTGTCAGGTCTACCAGAAGCTGAGGTTGAGCAGTGGTGGGTCTTGGTCTTCAGCTGTTCCAGCAGCATGTGTGTTAACTGGCTGCTCATTAATTTTATTTGGGCAGACCACACTGGGCCATACTTAGCAGCTTATTGGAGGGTTGGGAACCCGCGCATTTCACTCTTCAGCTGACTCTGAAGATGGCACTGACCTTATTCTCTCTGAAAGCCACAGGGGTTTTACTGATGACTTTGCCAAAGCTAGTGTTGGTCCTCTTTGTGCCATGCAGTCAAACATCTGGGAGGTGTTTACTCTTAATAGGTTATTTGTAATCATGTGAATGAGACTCTCATCTCATAATACATCTGTATCAAATCTGAGGGGAACCCACTTGTAAAAGCTGCCCAGAAGAAAATTAGTCTCTGAGCCAGATGACTCTGGAAGAAATCTGTTATAAAACAAAGGTCCATAAAACTTGCTGGTCTGGGAGCAGTCCTGTGTTGGGGGATGGCTGGGTATAAGTCTGCAGAGTGCCTTAACTGCCCTGGTAAGGCAAATCCCACCTGCCCAGGGAAGTGTAAGTGACATGCACAAGATCTCAATGCATCTGGTTGTGTTTTCCTTCCCCTGCCGTGACAGACACACCTACTGAATACAAAGAGAGAGGACCATATAATGATGCCCAGGGCCAGAAGAAGGTCTGCAAATTCAAACGTGAATGGCTGGAAAACTGTTCTGGGTTAAATGATCCCACCTATGGCTACAAGGATGGCAAACCATGCATCCTTGTCAAGCTCAACAGAATTATTGGCTTCAAACCTCAGGCAAGTATCTTTCTTCCCTTTCTAGTGGAAGATACTGATCTGAAGGAAGAGTTGGCTGCAGATTTGCTGTGCCTGCTTTTTGGTTTCTGGAAAGAGATCAGTATTAAACCCCTTCTGCAGAGGATAAACTGTGAGACAATTTGAGTAATTTGCTTTAAAAATGCTGTTAATTGAAAAGCAGTGGAAGTTGTGCACTGCAAGTTGGTAACAAGTAGCACTGAACGTCACAGTGCAACCTCCTGGTTATTTATCTGGTAACTTCTGAGCCTGCTATTGGAGTTGTTATAAAAGAGCATTTTCTTCAAATTATAAATTCCATTTTTAAATTCCTGTATGCTTCCATGGCACCATCCTAGACCAACCCTGTCTGTTGTAACATCAGTACATTTTGTCATGCCCTGATGCACTCCATTCTTTTCCTCAGGCAGTGCAGTCTTGTCTGCCTTGCCATAACTGCTTAATTAATTTATGAAATGCTAATATTAAATGCCAGAGTGAAACACAGGCTCGGAAGAGTAAACTACATTTGAAAGTCATAGGCACAGCTGCAAAAAAGGTGAGGAGGTCTTTAGTTAATTTAACGTAGTTTTCCAGAGGCTTTAGGATATCTCTGCTAATTGGTTGCTCTGCCCTTCACCCAAAGGGAAGTCTGCAGTAATGCCAAAGGGTGTTAATCTGGGTATTCATGGCTTTTCCTTCTGTTTGTTTCTCTAGTGCATTAAAATGCTAAAAATTTCTTTTAAGAATTCAGTGGCAAAATGCATGCTGTTGAATAAGGTGGTGCACAAAACCTGCCACTCCATCTTCTGGATGGAGAAAAATGCAAATGGCATTCTAAGCCACCTTCACGTCCATCTGTCAAGGCACTTGAGGATGGGAATTGGTGCTGTCTAACAAGTCCTGAAAAATGTTTTCCTTCAAAGAGAGTTTGTCTTGTGCTACAAAAATGAACAAACTTTTGGTTTATTTGATGCGTGGTGGAAACATTTTAGCAGAATGTACTGTGGTTGGCTGTAGGGTGACATGAGATGTGCATGTTTGATGACTGGGAAAGAGAATGGTTTGGTGTGTTCCTCTATTTTTTTGCTATGGAGCTCTGTAGACCTCCAGAGTGCGTTAGACAGCAGGGTCTGGTTGTGGAACAACTTTGCAGATTTCATTTAGAAACCAGGTATCCAAGGCAGTATTTATTTTGTGGTTCCACACTCCAGCAGAGACCCCGTAGTTCTTGCACTGGGAAAAATGTTTGTAAAGCAGATCTGAAACTGCAGTGTTGTCAAACAATACTGCTGCACTTTAAAAGACCAAAGACCAGCTGGGTTAGTGGTTGGACTATGAAAGTTGGAACTCACACTTTTCTCTGATATACCCAGAGCTGTTGTCCTTCCTTGTTGGTGGTGTTGAAGTTCAGCAGTGTCAGAGTGAGACTGCCACACTTCGTTCTTTCCTGTGCATTTCCAGTCCTGATTGCACACACCTGGCAGGCAGGTGGCAAATCCTGCACCAGTGTGTCCTGCCACTGCCTGAGCTTGCAAAAATGAACCCCACTAGCCATAGACACTCTTCCATGAAACACTTTCCCCAGGGACACCACGGAACTAAACCCAGCCTCACCTGCTTGTATCCACAGCAGGTGAAGCTGTAAGAACAGCCAGTAGTTCTGCTTGGGTCAAGTTCCCCTGCTTCCAGTTGTGTTACACTACTTGTCAGTCCCAAGAACCACTGACAGCTGTTGCCTCTGAACTGTGCTTAGAAGGGATTCCAGTTAATGGTGTGTGTTCAGTACTGTTGATCTTTGTTGATGCAAAGGTGCTCCAGTCTGCAGAGGAGTGTCCAGTGTGTAACATCCCCTTGTTCTGGATTTCTTCTAGGCTCCAGTCAACGAAAGCCTACCTCCTGAGATTATGGCAAAATACAACCCAAATCTCATCCCTGTCCACTGTGTTGCCAAGGTAAGTTGGAAATGCGACAGAGCAGAGTTGGGAAGCTGCAGGGGATGACTAAGCCTTTGTCCAAGTGTAGTAGCTATCCCCTTGCCTGCCTTTCCATAGACAAATGCAGTGGTTCTTACTTGGGATAACAAAAGTTTCTCAAAGCCCTGATGATGGATGAGTTAGTGCTACCTTCACAGAGTGGGGTAAAATCAGGGCCAGGTAATTAAAGGTATTTTCAAAAGTAGCCATTTGTCTTTCAAGTGCTGTGCTGGAGCCAAAACAAAGGCTTCCATGGAAGGTATGGTACTTGACATGTGCAAAGCAGCTGAGAAACAGTAAAGTTTCTGTAGCTAAAGCCTGTGCAATTGTACCACAGGATGCTCTGGTGGTTTCTAACTGTAAGTGGCTGAGGCTTTAAATTGGGCTAAGCCCTTTTACTGGCTGATGTGTGCTGACATGTCCTGTAAACCACTGGCAGCTCTTGTGCTGTCACGGTGGGGACCAGCGCTGACCAAATAGGAGGTCACGGTCTTGCTGAAAATCAGCTGCTGATACAGCCGAGGGCTACCAAAGTTTGGGTGGTTGTCATTGCTTGTGCCTCTTCCTCCCCCCTTGCAGCGAGAGGAAGATGCAGACAAAATTGGCACGGTGGAGTACTATGGGATGGGCGGCTACCCTGGCTTCGGGCTGCAGTACTACCCCTACTATGGGAAGCTGTTGCAGCCACGGTACCTGCAGCCGCTGGTGGCTGTGCAGTTCACCAACCTGACCTACGACATGGAGGTGCGCGTGGAGTGCAGGGCCTATGGGCAGAACATCGTCTACAGCGACAAGGACCGCTTCCAGGGACGCTTTGATATTAAATTTGACATTAAAAGCAGCTGATCGTAAGCACAACTCTCTTCCTCCCCCCTCCTCCTTCTCCTAGCCATTTAAAAAGGTTAAAAAAAAAAAAAAGAACAAAAAAGAAAATCTACTAGTCTTGAACAAACTGTCATACGTATGGGACCTACACGTAATCTATATGCTTTACACTAGCTTTCTGCATTTACTAGGTTAGAATGTAAACAAAGTGTAGCAATAGCGACAAATATTTATTCTACTGTAAATGACAAAAGAAAACAAAATTGAGCCTTGGGACATGCCCATTTTTACTGTAAATTATGATTCCATAACAGACTTGTAGTAAGCCGTGTTTCTGGCCCCTAAGTATTGCTGCCTTGTGTATTTTATTTAGTGTACAGTACTATAGGTGCATACTCTGGTCATTTTTCAAGCCATGTATTGTATCTGTTTTCTACTTCTTGTGAGCAAAGACTTCTGCTGTCCAAGGTGTAAATACTCAATGGGACTAGAACTGGCATGAAACTTCTCATTATTTTGTTCCTTTTCAAAGAAAGGCCCACCTGTGAGACGATATTTAACAGCACTCCATAAGGCTTCTGGCTTTTCTGTGGTGTTAGGGTATTTTATGTGGAGGGGTGGCAGGGAAACTAACTTAAGTGAAGTCTAAGAGAATAGGTAGGTGATTGTGTACTGTGCTTTGTAGCAAATGCTGTCTCTCTCTCCACCTCTTCCCTTATCCTCCAGTATGCTGTGTGAGAGACTGGGTCAGGCTATCACTCTCCTCAGTGATAGGCATAACTCTGCTTTGTATATTTTCTTTTCTTTTCTTTTTTTCCTGCTGAAGGCATCGCACACTGTGGTGCTAATGTCTTTATTGAATGTTTTAGCCATTTTCATGGTGGAAGAATTTTATATTTATGCAGTTGTACTATTTTATTTTTTCTGCAAGAAAGTGTAATGTATGAAATAAACCAAAGTCACATGTTTGAAAATAAATCTTTATTTTAAACTTTATAAAAGCAATGCAGTACCCCATAGAATGGTGTTAAATGTTGTCTAAAGTGCAAAACTCTATGTTCTAACATGTAATAATAACCAGGAGTACAGTGCTCTTGTTGATCTTGTATTTCAGTCAGGTTGAAACATTGGACAAATAAATGAATGAACACACAGTTCTGTGTGCATGTCTGTTGCAGTGGGTGAGGATGGAGCCTGTTAGTTGTCCAGAATCTTGAAGAAGTACTGCACCTATTTCAAAGAGAAAATGCATCTTTATCATTCCCAGACAGGCTCAGCACAAGGGAGTTGAAATGGTTGAAACATTTGAAACGTTGAGCTGTTACACATCAGTGTTGGGGTCTGTTCATCAGTGTAACGTCCCTGTCCCTACCCCGGATGAGAGGCTCCTGTGGAACACCTGCCTGTGCCTGCCAGGCTCCCAAAAAGTCTCTTCCCAATTACTGCATATGCTCCACCTCTGGAGGCACAGGCTCTCTGCTCCAGACAAAACTGTCCATCCTCAGTGCAGGTTAAAGCTTCCAGCAGCCAGAAGGGAGGCTGCATACTGAAGCCACAAGAGTTTCAGGGCAGCCACTTGCTTTGTGTTACTGCTGGGCCAGTGGCTATGGCTGAGGACAAGCTCTGCCTGCTGGGGCTGCTTGGAGATGACAAAATGTGGCAGCTGGCTTTGTGCAGGAGTCAGGCTCACTTTGTGCTGCATGATGCAGATTACCAGGGAGAATGTTGCCATGTAAAGTGACAAAACAGGACTATCCTAGAACAAGTGGCTTGATAAGGACTTTCTAAGTGGAACACACAATCCTGGAGAAGCAAGATGATGAACTCTTTGTCATCTGCTAGAAGGAAAAGTGTGGTTACGGTATGCTGTGGTGGTTAGTGCACCCATTTAGCTGTTCTGTGTTGTTCTCAAGAAACAGGTGCCAGCAGAAATGGCACCTTCAACTCTTTTCTTTTGCTGCTGTATGTTTAGAGCAAGGATTTAAAAAGCTGTGATGAGAGCCCTAAAATACTCCCTAATGGAAACTCCATCTACAAAAAGAACTGCAGGAAAGCTGAGCCATTTTGGCTCCCAGCAATTGATGGGTTCCTGCTGCCACCATTTTGGGTGGGGATGGTGTTGCATGGCTCAAGGGTTGGTAGGATCAACTGCCCCTACAATTCAGTTCCTAGGTGAACACTGTGACAATTAAGAAAATCAACAAAAAAAAGCCCCAAGCCAACCAACAAACAAACAAAAAAATTCCCAATTTTATTTGTATAAGACCCAACTCATGGTTAGGTATTTTACTGCCTTTTAATTCTCAATATATAGAGTGCAAAGTATAAGCATGGAGAGTTAATAAATTATAAAGAGTCTGGCTTATTCCCAGGGTTGGGACAACTGTTGTGGAAAATTTAAAGGTGCTTGTGTTTGCTTCAGTGAGCAAATGTCCAAAAGGGCTCGTGCAACGTACTCTTAGGAATTGCATATGAAATTAGGCAAAACCAAACCTTTATCCAACATACCCACCCCAATCACTTTTGTGTCCCACATCAGTGAAAACAGAATGGCTGCTCAGATCACTGATTAACCAGGCAGGAAGGGCAGTAGCGATACTAGCTACATGCCCTGCAGCCATCCACTGAAAAGTCCCACCTGCTCCCAGGCTTTAGGACAACTCTGCTACTAAAGGACCACACCCCCCCACGCCCCAAAAAGGCAGTAAGTGCACCTGGTCAGACACATCCCCTTCCCCCATTAGAAATGCTACTGCAGTTTGTCAGACCTACTAGTGATACAGCACTAGAAGACTCTAGGATGGTCAAAAAAATTCCCAAACAACCCAAGTCCAAGGAAACCTCACCCCACCACAAGCAGATGTAGACTCTTAGCTGGGCACCCTGCTTGCCCAGTAGCACCAGTGCTTTAGATACACAACAGCCTTGACATCAAAATGACCTTTCACAGGTGGCACTGACACAGCCTTATCTGGGCTGGGGCTGGTCAACAGCCCTGGGGGCAGAGGGACTGCAGGCAGGGCAAGGGCCTCAAGGTGTGACATCTCACCAATCCCAATTAAACCATGCCTTCAAGGTGCTCTATCCACTCTCCTCACGAAGGCATCGCTTTCCTTACTGCCTAATAGGACATTACATTATAAATTGCCAGTCTGAACATGCTGGTCTTTCTGCCAGATTTACTCAGCATAGTTAAATATAATTGTAGCCATTATAGTGAATTTTATCTCCCTTCTTGTTATACGGGGCATCTGCATTTAATAAGAGAGACATACAAAAGCACTAGTAAAATAAAAAGCAGAGAGAGAGAGAGAGATGTACCTATATTTAATAACACAAGCCTTTAAGGCTGTGTCTGCACAAACACTTGCATTAGCACATACTAGCTATTGATTTTACAGCTCTGCACACTGGCACTTCTGGACTTCCGTTCCCAGGTTGGCCAAGGGCAGGTGTCCAGCACGGGCCAGGCACAGCCCTCGGCATGGGTAGGGAGCTGTGCCAAGAGCAAAGAAAAATGCGAAGTGCAGTGGAATCTGCTTCTTCCTAGGTACTAACATCGTGTCCATCCTCAGCCTGGGGTGCTGATTCAACTGCTGCCACCACAGGCCTGTTTCTCTGCCATGGAGCAGGTTTAATAGAGCTGAGTCAACGCCCCCCCAACCTGGGCTGCCTTAGCTGGAGCTGCATGGCTACCCCTAGGATTTAAGTACTGATCCACCTCTGCAGCACACACTGACACAGGTGAATGCTGGCCTTGCCCAATGCCTGCTCACTTGACACTAGTAACAAAAGGATTTGTGCTATTTTAGTCTCCTAAGACCCCTTGATTTTGTGCAACCAATTTTTCCAGGCTGGACTGCACATCCTCAGTTTACTTAAAACCTGTGCAAAACCTCTTCCTCCTTAATTAGCTATTAGTGGATTGTTCAAGAGCCAGACTGTATTGGCAAGGCTCAGACATCAGAACAAGCAACACTACATTTCACTATGCAAAACCAGGCGCCTGTATGTTCTCTTTAAGTATAATTATCTTTATGTGGGTCAGCTGCCGCCCAGCTCCCAGTAAAACCAGTTAAGAGCTGGCAGATCTGCAGTATGCAAATAGGATCCTTCTAAGAACCTCACCCTTGGGAGCATGGCAGTGCTGGATAAGAACCACCAGAACTTAGTCACCCGTCCCATGACCACAGGTATGCTGTTATGAGAAGAATCAAGACTTCAGAAGAACCAAGATTTCAGCACTACCAAGAGATTTGGGGTGACCCCATCTTATGAGGCCCCAGCTGAAGACACCTTGAAGCACCAAGTCTTTTTCCAAGGGGATCCAAGGGGACTTGGTGATAACTTGCATTAAGCATCCAGATGGGGGTTAGATACTCCAAAATATCCTGTATTTTAGGAAATACAGTTCCTGTCTTTCCCAAGGTCTGAGTCCAAACCACAGAAAGGCGAGCTGTGCCAGTACAAAACATCTGAACAAGTCTCACATTTGAGCAAGGGCAAGGTCAGCCTCTCTGAGCCAAGCACACCTCTGATCTCTACAGGATCCAAGGGTGACAGAGCACAGATCCACACCAGGAGCTGATCTGAAACCAACCAACACATTTCATAGATGCCACCCAAACACCTTTCCAATGATGCTAATATTCAGGTGTGCTCACTATTTCCCAGGGGTGAGACAGGATCTAATTTAACACTCCCCTTGCAGACCCCAGGAACCATCTATCTGCTTTGCAGCATGCAGCTATGCCCTCTCTAGCTTCTGTTCAGGGACAAATAGCAATAATGCTCAGGAAGTAACAATGGGTGAATAACCATAACCTTCTGGCTCTGACCCCACAAACTGCTTCACTGAGGAGGAGCTGAGAGCTGCTTAAGTTCCATGAAGTTTTGCTTCAGTCACACTCACTCCCAGCAAAACTCATGTTAATGAAGTTGGCTGCTCTCTCTAAGCACTTCCACACGTTACCACAAGGTTTCAGGAGCTAATACAGCATGCAATAACAAAATCCAGTCGAATGCCCTGGCTGACCACAAGCAAGTATCATCTGAACAATGTGTGCCCTAGGAGCACAGAAAGTCCAGGCAAAATTATAAAGGGGGAAGCAAATCAAGTGAGACAGCCAGTTTTCCAAGGGAGAGCAAAAGATCTTGGTATCAACACAGGGCCCTGCACAGGCACAAAGTGTGCTGAAGATTCCAAGTGTAAGAATTACAGACACTTACAATTTAACTCTCTTTCTGTCCAGAAAACAATGCAAACAGCAGTGCTGACGAGAGGTGCCTGCTGAGCAGCTTTGGAGTCAGAGCTTTTGTCTACAGGCCAGACCCAGGCACACCTTGGGCTGTAGCAGGACTCCACACAGGTAGAATTGCAGCCTCAAAGAAATCCCCTCACTATTGAGACAAACTTCAACTCTCATTCCCCATGTTCCTCTGGGCTGGCAGTTTTTATTCTCCTTCATAGCAGAAGCCAGGGGACTGACAGGGTGACACACTATCAAGAAAAGGGCTGAGTTCAAAGATTCACTACTCATCCATCACCAGAAAGGTGACAGTAATTTTCAGTCCTTCTTCATCTCTGCAGAACCAAAACTGGCAGCTGGGAGATGGAAGCCGTTTCCATCCCTGTATTTAGAGCCTGTCAGGAATCTTGGTGCCTTCCACACAGCTAGACAGACACTCACCAGCACCCTCTCCCCAAAACCACCACAACACTCTATCTCCTTGGTCAGTGTAGGCACATGATCCAGAGTCTTTGCTGACCCAAAGTTTCAGCATCAGGACACTTTCCCCAGACATTAAGGTCTGATAAATTTTTACACGTTAGCTTAGTTTGAGACCACAAGTAGGAAACAAAAAGCTTTTTTTGCCCATTAACATCGGTTTGTACATCTGCACGAACTCACCAATGCTGTTATCAAGCACACTTGCTAACACCTGACACCTATTCCACACTTCAGCTGCAGTTTACTCAGCTGATTCACGACTAAATCATTAGATAAACACATGGAAACCCCCATGGATTCATACCATCCTTTCAGCCACAAGCACTCCAGAAAGAAGACTGGTTGTCAAAGAAGACAGTCTACTTACTTACTTTTGTATGTGTTCTGAAAATAGACTTATTTTCCCGCACAATTCTGAAGAGGATTTAGTTTGTTCATTAAAAAAAAAAAAAAAAACGGGCAGGTTTATCAGTCCTGCCTCTCTCTCAGGCATCACACAATGTAAGAAATAAAGCCAGTTGGGCTGCCCAAGACAGAACAATTTGCACACACGCACTTCAACTATCCTCAACAATTTTTTAAGTAGAGCTGGGATAAAAACCCCTATGCACCAAAAACCCAACCTTGCAATGGAAGGTTTTATTACATAAACACTACAGTGTTTATTACATAAACACTACACTATGTCATGTGCTGTTAACACTGTCACCTCAAAAATTGTGTATGGTTATGTTCAACTCTGAAAATACAGTGGAAAGGAAGGGCAAGGGAAGCTGTTTGGAAATTGTACCAATAAAATAAAAGATTAGAAAAATGTGAATTCCAAACAGGATGGAAATGAGAGGACAAGACAGTAGTTCATTATACCACAATCACAAATACCAAGAAAGTGAGTTTTATGCTATTTACTCAAAGAAAAATAAGTGAACTCTGAAACTACTTTAAAACAACAAGATGTTGTTTCTATGTCATGTGTAACTACTGTGCTGACTCAGATCACTGACTTCTGAAGCATAGTTACTTGCAGATTTAACAAGAAGGTAAAAGTTCACTGAATCTCCTCAGTCCCCACCATAAGCCAACTGCTGTGTAGCTGGAGCTGAGCATATTAGTTCAGAACTCTCCCACCTGGAGTTCTACTTCTTATCTAGTAACATCTTTGGCCACTATCAGAACACATCAATGGCTTGGTAGAACCAATGAAATAAAGTGTAAGATCCCATCTCCCATCAGATATGACAAACTCCAACATGACAGCAAGTACTGCTCTCCTGAGGATCCCAGGCAGCTCACCGAGTGATCAAGATCACTGCCTCTGCACTTCACACTTATCTTGCTGCCTGCCTCACAGTCAGGAGTTGCTGTGGAGGTCTTGCAGAGTGCCCTTGAAGCAGCCAGCTAAGGTGAGACAAGACACCATAAGTGCACCACAGGTGTCAGTGCAAGTTGCAAACACATCCCAGGCACTGGATAAAAACAATGGAAAAGGGCCCTGCTGCTCGTAGATATCTGCAATATCTAAGTAAAGCTAGGTTTGCATGTGTTTGTACAAGCCACAGGCATTGCCAATGCTGAGCAGTTTCTCTAGCCTGTTCACAAAGCACCGACAGTCACGGTCCTCAGGAGCTACCAGGTTATGGCCAAGACAGGAGGAAGTGATCACACAGAGACAAGAACATGTTTTCCAACCACATCATAGATTCAAGTGAGGATGGAAGCAGCAAAGAAGCAAAATAAGTAGAAGGCACCCATCATTTAAAGTCAATCCTGAGCAACCGTGATGTCCAGCAGATTATTACTTGTGCAGGAGACCCAATAGAGTACACATGGCAAGAGTGTTATGAAGATGAGACAGTAACAAAATAACCTGAAAGAAAGTTCCAACTGAAGGCACCACCAACAGGGGCCTTGCATGCATCACCACAAGCTCCTACCCTCTACTCTGATTGTGGCTCAGTGTGCTGACAGGAAACATGCCCTCCCACCAAACTAATGGCATAAATTCCACAAAGCATAGTGCTCAAAGTACCTTCTGAGAGATGTCGCTGAATCTAGAAAGCTCCATTTCCCTGTGGAATGGGTCAGTATTAAAAGGCCAAGAGTTTGTTTCGAGTCTCATCAGCTTTCAGTGACTTCTACACTGCCACTGAGTGCTGAACCATGTACTGCCATAGCAGGACACCTCAGAGGTCTAGTTACTATTCAATGGCTGGACTAAGGCAGCTACCTAAGGAAGCCCACAGTTCCAGTTTGCGGCTGGATAGTCTTGGCACACTGTGTCTCCCCATCAGAGCAGCAGTAACTGGCACCAATTTAGAAGGAAACTTGCCCACTTAGCAATTCTGAATACTTCAGAAAGAATTAACTTGTCTGGTATTATGCCTCTTGCTCAGAGACTTGCTGACATATGTCAGTGTATCTCAGGACTAGTTGTGGATGCATCATTCCTGCCTATGTGCCAATGCACTTAGGGGTTAAAGACAAAGAGGAAGAATGCAGCTCTTACTGAAACCAGCAGATGCTGGGTGACTTCAAGGAGCCCTAGACTACAGCCAACATCCTTTCAGGTGACCACTGCCATCCTGTTTTGTGTTTGCACAGCTGCTAGCACAGGATCAATGCAGTGTCTAAGCCCAGTGCTATGACAGCACAAAACCAGTAGTGGCATGAGACTATGCTTTGACTCATTAGCTATTATTAATTATCAAAGAAGACGTAGTTTCTAGAGCTTTGCAAAGTCCAGTGTCAATATATGCCATAGTATTAGTATCTATGACAGACAGGAAACCTTATTCACAGTTTTCTATCCATATTAACATGTTTGGCTTTGAGTTTTTCCTCCCATGTTCCCCATATAGTTCAACACATGTATAAAAATAGCAGACAAATTCTCCTAATTACTGTTGGTTGATGGTAGTCAGTGAAGGAAGCTGCAGTGTGACAGGAAGGGCTAAACCCTACACAGGAAGCACCAGCAGAGATAATAATTTGTCTATTTGACCTCTGAGAGAGAGGTGGGAGGTACAACTGGATGAGGTCAATATCAGGAAACCAAATAAAAATTTATGGGCATCTCAGAGCATGTTTGTTATAGAACAACAGTTTCTCTTACCCCCCAGATAAGCTGCAGGGCCCTTTGCTCCAGAAATGAAGGATATTCTGAGCTTCTACGTGGCTGTACAACTACAGCATACCCTTACTGCTCTTGCTGTATAAGCTGTTCCCCTGGGCTTTTTTGTCTTCATTGCTGTAGTTTGCCTATGGTACAGCTGAGTTGCAGCCCAACTGTTGCTCTGCTTCACCTCTAGGAAAAGGAGAAATGGAAAAAGGACCTTGGCTTTTTGGTTAAAAAATGAGAACATGCTGAGGGAAAGAAAGAAGGCAGCAGCCTCAAAGACACAAACTGGGCCTCAGATGAGTTATCAAGCAGTGTCACACCTTCCCTCCACCTTGACCTCCCCTCCACAAAATTACTTTGTTCAGCGCAACACAAACCTGTGTGAAAAGCCAAGCCTTGTTTATCACATAGGTTACCTTCAGGATCAGGTGAAACTTAAAGAGCTTTGGCAGATGCTTGGTTCACACTCATTAACTTCTCTCTGGCACTTACAGACTTGGCAGAACAAGGGGTAACTGGACCTCAGATTTTACCCAGAAGTGGAAGCACAAGAGGTGAACTATTTCACAACTCTGTTTAAACAAGTTCCTTGTTAGGTTTGCCTGTCTAGCCCACAAGTATAATAATTATACAACCTGTGCTCAAAATGAGGCTGCGCGTGACTTAATAATACAATAATCTTTTTTTAAAAGAGAAATCACCAACATCTCCAATATCCATCCATCTATTAATGTTATTTTTAATTCTAAATTTCCTTCAGATAGGCCGAGGCAAAAGCGTTACTTAATTCTCTGTACAAGTATATGTACAGCACCAGGAAACACTGTGAGACAGCATTCCAGTGCTGGCTAACATGTTCTGATATGCAAAACCACCACCAAGTAAGATTAAGTTTTCTTACACTCCAGATTCTTTCCAACCTGTTCCCACATCTGTTAGATAAAAAGAAAGTTTAAATGGAGAAGCACTTGAATCATAACAACCATTATCTGACAGACCTCTCTAGAAATCATCTTGTACCAGGAGAAAATGAAATTTCCAACTGACAGACAAAAATAGCTATTGCTAGGATGAAAACTTGGGAGAAAAAAGTGCTAAAGCCAACCTCACTCAAACTACTCAATTTTTATTACTTTTCAGTGGAAACAGTGAAAAGCATGTTACCCTGGATTATGAAGCTCAGTGTGGGTCTCTAATAAAAGGCTTCATTGCAAAATTGCTTTTTGACTGAGTGAAACAATGGCTTCTTTATTAAAATATTTTAAAGACTCCTGAGGGAAATGCAGAGGGCTGAAATGCCCTCAGTGAAAGGTTCATTGCCATTCTATGCACTTCTGCTGTGTAATGTTTTACAAGCTGGGCTGCTCTGTGAATGGGGAGAGTTTGTTCTCGGCTGGCAGAGGCAGCTTGCATAATACCAGACAAGTTAATTGGTAACAAGCAATGCAGGAGACCTTTGTTCCAAGTGCGACACACACAAATTCCACACTAAGCACATTGATGCTTCTGAGAGTTACTCATTGACATGCTTTATTAAATTGCTTGGACCAAAAAGGACTAGTTTAACAGAGCTACATCCTTCTGATGTCTTCCATCCTAAACTGTTGCACTTTAACCTCAGCCCATGGATCAGCTCATTACTGGTACAGAAGCACTTCCAGGGTGGATGATAGCAAGCACCTTGCAGCACACTTACATGTCCAGACAATGGCAGTGGACAGCCAAGGAGGCAGCAGACAGGAAAGGGCAGGTGGCAGCCAGCAGAGTGCTTCAGTAACAGGAAGTGGTTATGGAAACGTGTTATGTTGTGTTGTGTTCCCCCCTCCAAAGCAACTGCTCCCCTGTTCACCCTGAACAGCTTGCTAAAATACCACCCTGCCCTCAGCCTCCCTGAAAAAATAGAAAGGGAAAGGAAAAAATAAGACATGCTTCTCCTGGCATGATCTGGAATGTCAGACCAAGGACAGCTAGCCTCTAGCAGGTAGAAGTCACACTGCACCAAAAGCTTAAGAGCAGTACAGCTCTTAACACTCAGCAGAGCATTCAGTTTATACCAAGTCTCCAAGTCTGAGGAAAACTATCACGGTTTTCACTGTCCACAGCACCAGCCCAGACAAAACACTTCTGCTGAACTGCACCATCCAGTCACCGCTCACTGTATATCACCTCACATCTCCCCAAGGCCGGATCCAGGAGGCTGAACCTCCAGTGCCAGAGCTGTGGGAGTCTCTGTCCAGCAGATCACCCTAGTTGATCTGTCCCTAAGTGATATACTTGTTTGCTTTAATGCCCTGGGAGCAGTAAGTCAGTCTCTCTGGTGGCAAGGTGGAGCAAAGAAACAAAGAGCTTCCAGCAGTTTGTTGTACAGTCAGCCAGTCCCCAGCCCTACACCTGAACACCAGTGTAGAGCTGAAATTCAAAGAAGCGATAGGGAAAAAACCAACTGTCATGACAGCTCTCTCAGGAGACAAATGAAACTCAATCTTTGATAACAGCAAACTCATCCCCCTTTGATAGGGATTTTCATGTCTGTGAGTGCCACAAATAGCTCTGAGGCAAGGGAAAAGGCCAGCAAATGATACTCGAGGACGTCCTCACTCCTGCCTGTCTGGAGAGCTGCCCGTGACGCTGAAAACTGACACGGTGCCGATGCCCAAAGAGGAGCCTGACGCACCCGGCGGCCTTGCGGTGGCAACGCGTAATGCCAGCTGAGAGTGCCCATGGGGACACAAGACTGAAAAGGCAGTTGGCACATCCCCCACTCCCACAAAAATATGCTTGAGAGATCACCCCCCCCTGCAGTTCCACTCGTAGCCTAGCAGGCACATAAAGAAAGGCACGGGTAAGCACACACCCGCAGCAACTGTCACGATATTGTCCAAGGATTAGTCACCTAATAACAGCGTCGCCCTCGGCAACGGGGAGAAGGTGTTTCATCCAGAACTCAAGTTTTATCCATCCCACAACAAATCCTTTCTCATGCATGTTTGGCTCAGGGCAGCACCTTCTGTGTCTAAGTACACACAGACACACAGACACACAGACACAGACACAGACACAGACACAGACACAGACACAGACACACACACACACACACACACACACACACACACACACACACACACACACAAACATATGTATGACTATTAAGGACTTGGTAATTATGCAAAGAAACCCCATGAAACTGACTGATTGCCCCAGCACCATGGCACAGGAACACAAAGCCAGCCTGGGTGGCTCAGCAGGCTGCACTGCAATGGAGAGACCTTTTAGGTCACCCAATATGTGTGCATTCTATGATCCCCAGAGTGATTTTCTGCACTGCAAATGCCCTAATGGAACTGCTCACACACACAAAAAACCAAACCCCAAAACCTTGAAATGCGCAGCAACAAGTTACAGGCAGAGTGTACCAAACCCCAGAAATTCTGGTTTTGTTATAACTGCAGTTCTGGGCCACCAGTTTTTTAATTATGTGGTTTCCTGCATAATCTGAAATATACTGAGCCACTTGAGACCCAGGGAACTGAGGTGTGTACAGCACCACCTCCTGTGGGAAATTTTACTCACTGTAGTTTCAGTGATGTGAATAAGGCCTTTATGACTGATTTTTAATTTGCCTTCACTTCTTTAAAGAGGGACACTGACTGTGAAGTCTAGTAGCCACAATACTTGTATCACTACTTTGATTAAGAACTATTCCAGGAATGATGAATTTTAAGGAAGCTTCTTTTGCCTAGAAAATGATGATTCATCAGAGCCAATGGTTTGCAAGCTTCTATTTCATCAAGATATTTATCAGAAACGTTCCTCAGGTCAAAAATGGTGAGTTGAGAAACATAATCATCCTTCACCACATGTAGAGGACACATCTCTAGTCAGTGAAACAGAGCAGCTCCTTGGCATATATGCATGGTTCAGTCCTCTCTCTACCTGACTCAGAAGGAACATGAAAGCAGGTGAGTACTGTAATTGCTTTCTCCAAATAGTACCTGCTTTATACAAAACAGAAAAAAAACTTGATGAGAGGTAGAGCTGTACCTGCTTTAGATGTGGGAAACAAATGCAACTGCCTGCTCTGAATGAATAACCAACACAACATCAGCTACTGGTCGAACCTTCAGTCATGAAACTGCATCATCTCACAAATACTCCATTGCTATCAGTCTCCCTTCTCTACTCTTCCTCCTTTCTTTCCTCTTCTCATTAAAATGGGAAACTGATGACAAGGCTGAGAAAACAGACTGTTCTGAGCTATTTGTGTCTTCTCATTGTCACTTGTAAAAATACATTTTGTACTGATAAGAGGACACACAAGTCTATGAAGTGAGTAAGTGCCTGACCTAGTAAGTCAAATAACTCATCTAAGAGATGAGGGCAATATTCACATTCCTGTATCACTAAACTAGGAATAAAAAAGAGCACTTAAAGTTCTGCAAATGAAAATACACTGATTTTACTACTGTGACTAGCTGCATTTAAGGTTCAACTGCATCTCCCCTCCTTTCTTGAGCCAAAGTGAGTTATTCATTAACTCTGATATTCTTTAGTCACTGCCTAAAATGTGAAGTCATTTGTAGAACAAAGACAGAAGTTAAGGGTCATACTGGTGGGAGCAAGTGCTCGTATTTGCTTTTGGGGTTGGTTTGTTTGTTTGAGGGGGTTTTAAGATTAAAAGTAAACTTTCCTTTTTTCAGATCCATGGAAAGGAGGTCTAGGAGAAAAACTGAAAAATTGCTGTACTACATTATTTAAGTACAGTGTTCTAAACTAGGTGCACAAACTGACCCTTACTTGGTTAGTTAGTCCTTGCTGTTCCCAAGACAGTGTTCTGTCTCCTTTCACCAAGTACTCCTTAGTCATGATTTTGAGAGAAAGGTTACAGCCTTGCCCTTCCTAGTGACAGTCAATTAAGTGCAAAACACCAAAGCCACATAGAGTTTGGCTATTAACTTCAGGAAGCATTTTATCTATTATCTAATTCTCAATTACCTAGCTCATCTCCTCTAAGAAGTCTCCATTATTGACAATGAGACAGCAGTTGCTATTGCAAATTCTTCAAATTTCACCTAGATCTGAAACTGGGTGATGAAAACTGAAGAGAAAGGTGGAAAAATCTTAAGATAAACAGTGTCTTGCACTAAAGGTACCAAAGTTCTCAGGAAGTCACCAGTGTAGTGTGTTCCCTTCTACAAGGGAACATGCTTCTGTTGTGCTTCCATAAACACTATGCATTTTAAGACCCATCACAAAATACTTGGTCAACCAGGGATCTCCCCTTTCCATCTCCATTTGGTTCTGGAAGTTCACAAGACACAAAACCAATTAAGACACAAACCAACCTATTCAGCTTTCCATACACAGTGTCAACAGCAGCAGTTCCTCCACGTTTTTTCCAGGAGCCCTTGGGCATTGCAGGCCCTGCACACACCCTGTGTGCACACAGGACATGCAGCCACAGCAGGAGTCAGGACTGTGGCAGGGACATCTCATAAGCTGCTTCAGCACTAACAGTGAAAATACTCCACACACCAACCAACAGGTACAATCAAGGCTTTCTTTGTACAAACTCACTGTGCTCAATTCAAAACATTCACTGCTTTATTTGCTCACTAACCAACATTGAGTGATGTCCTTTACAAATACAGGCTTAACCTGAGCTGTTACAGAAGAAACTACAGATTGATGAACAGCAATATTCTGCACACAATTATGCCTGTGGTAAAAAAATATCTTAGATCCCTTTCCCAAAAAAATACAATCAATAAGCTACTGTTAAAATGATCAGACTGCACCAGGAACTGCAAGGTGTGTAGTCAGAGTAATATCAGATCAACAACTTTGGTTATGACTGAGCTGCAGGATTTGAAAGACAAACACACGTAATGGAAATCCTTGAGAAAGAATGCCAGCCTCAATTTTTGTTTTGGAGAAGCAATTCTTGCCTCACTTATAGTAGCTCTAAACTCAATTTAGACAACCAGCAAAACATGCTTAACACCAATGTAAAGGCAACAGACAGTGGAAATTCAGATGGAGTACTAATTACTCTTTGAGTGTTGGCCCGTTTGATTTTTCCCTTACAAGCTGAGCCTTTTGTTCTGTTGCCACTGGAAAGCCATGGCTGAGGAACTTCAGGCATGTGGTGAAAAAATACCTGTTTGCTTGTATAAACCCTAAGGGAAAAACTAAAAATTGTCAACTTTTAATGACATTTTGAAAATGGTCAAAAAAGCTGCAACTTTGTATACTGGTTGCCATCCTCAGTGTTGAATTTCACTAGTCTGTGCCTTAAACTAGATGGGATTTCCTAGCAAAAGCGCTTTAGCCCACAGGTTATTTCACAGAGGGAGTTGGAAGTTAGCTCTTCCTCACTCCCCCATAAACCCACCATTTTGGTAATGTAAAATTATCTAAGTAAGACAGCACTTGCTAATCAATAATTCTGCTATACCTGACAGCAAAGCACTCACAAATACATACAGACAGCAAAAAATAAGCTGTGCATGCACTGGAAAAGCCTCTCCATTGACACAGAGATACATCCAAGATTACACACCACTTCAACCTCCTGCTATGGACCTTAGTTTTGAGGCACAGAATTAAGTGAATGAGCTTGTTCTGGTTTTCATAGTGAGTACTTCTGTCTTTAAAAATTCCTGCAATTTTTAAAGATTCTCTCATTTTATTGGACTTTAAATTTTGGCATACAAAGCCAGAATCAGATAATTAGTAAGTTAATACAGAACACAGGAAATATTAACTGATGTGCATAAGTATGACTGTCTACAAATAAACCTAGGCCCTATCTGGAGGATTTGAATCCCTAGCGCCTGTAATATTCCAAGCTCCACACAAGTTTACTGTAGACACAATCTAGTTCAGGAGTCAGGGTGGTCACCCAAGAAAGGGCTAAGAAAGTGTCGCTGCAGAAGCACTGTCAGGTACTGATGTTCAAACCCAAGGACACATTCAGACAGAGAGAAGACTCTTGAGTTTCAATCCATTGAATACTCCATTGTACTATATTCATTCAAGAAAACTGCATGGATTAATTTTTTTACAGTACTGAGTCAAACCCCTTAATAAACTCTCTTTTTGTGTCTAGTCTGGTCTACAACACAGCTACTCTACATAGAAAACACTTACTGGCTTGAAAGAGTGTCAAGGGAAGCATTTCACTTTTCAAGTTCCTGTGAGAGCATGTTTGCCTTGCAAGCCTTACCTCTAAAAGTCCATCTTCAGGCAGGTCTGTGCAGTGAACAGCATTCTGAATCTTGTCCTTCCCAAAGACAGCACGCAGAGTTCCAGGTCGGAGGTGACGGGCTAATACCTGTTGAACACAAACAAATCAGAAGACCTTTGTGAACCACACTGTTCATTTGTATCATGGATGCAAGAGAATCTTATAACGTAAAATATTATTATGCTATTAAAATATGTGTGGTATATTAAAGTATGTGTAGTACACTGTAAAATAAAACATAGATTGAAAGCAGCCCTCAGGAGAAGAACCTGGGGATGTTGGTGGACGAGAAGGTTGACATGACCCAGCAACATGCCAATTGTATCCTGGGCTGCATCAAAAGCAGCATGGCCGGCATGCTGCTTTTGGAGGGGATTCTCACGCCTGCTCCACTCTGGAGCAGAGTGAGAATCCTCTCCTGGCATTCTGCATCCAGCTTTGGGGTCCCCAACATAAGAAGATCATGGACCTGTTGGAGTGAGTCCAGAGGAGGGCCATGAATGAAGCACCTCTCCTGTGATGACAGGCTGAGAGAGCTGAGGTTGTTCAACCTGAGAACTCTCCAAGAGAACCTTAGAGCAGCCTTCTGGTACCTAAAGGAGGCTATAGCAGAGCTGGAGAGTGACCTTACTAGGCAGGATAGGCAATGACAGGGCAAGGGTGAATGGCTTTAAACTGAAAGAGAGCAGGTTTAGAAAAATACTATGAAGAAATTCTTCACTTTGAGAGTGGCAAGACACTGAGATGAGTTGTACAGAGAAGCTGTGGATGCCCCATCCTTGGAGCTGTTCAAGGACAGGTTAGATGGGGCTCTGAGTAACCTGGTCTAGCAGACGGTGTTTCTGGCTATGGTAGGAGGGTTTGGAACTACTTGATCCTGAAGATCCCTTCCAACCCAAACCCAAATCAGAATATATGATTCTATAAAAAGAGAAATTCCAACCTGTACTACACACATAGACAGCTGCTGAAAAAGACATGACCACAGCTCCAAATACATGCTTGAAATTGGGCCAATCAAGCCATGTTGGGTGGCATACAGGACCCTTCATATTGCAGAAACACCTTACTGGTACTTTCATCAACACAGTTAGCTCATGTTAAGACCTTTGCAGCTCTCAAGCACTGGATGTGCTGTCTGTGAGCAGACAAAAATGTGCTGCCTTGCAGATTGCTTCCCTTAGCACGGAGCTACTTGCTTCAGAACATGACATTTGTGAAGTCCAGTTGCTGAACCTCCTCTCACTCTTCTCCTTAGACACTGTGACTAGTGCCAACAACAGATCCCCTCTAAGGATCAGTCCAGACTCTACATCTTTCTTTGTTCTTTGAAATTAACATTTCAATACTCTTCTTTATCTACAATGCCAAATACCTCTTAAGCTTCTCAGAGGCCTATTTACTACAGCGGATACTCAGGTCCTGAGATAATATTCCTCCCTACATTTTACTGTGGTATTTCCCTAATACCCCGGAGGACTGCCTTCGTTGGCTCTGCCCTCCACCATACTCTTTCTTTCAAGCCACCATGAAATCCTGCTGTACTTCTCTGCACTATCACCTAGCACTGTGGTCTCTTAACCTCTTTCCTACTCCACCCACACACTTGGCCTCTCTTCCCAAAACCCTGGAGGCTCTTCTCCAAGATCTATCTCATGCACTGTGAAATTAACTCAAGTTTTCCCTCCTTAAAACCCTTTGGATGTTCTCCCACAAGTGCCTGTGAGGCAACCAGCTCACACTACAGCTACAGAACGAGGAAAAGAACTCTTTCTTTGCCAACAAAGCTTTCATCAGCCCCTTTCTGAATAGGCACTGGGTACATTAGGGTGTAATCACTCTGGAAGTGGTCAGTGCAGTTTCACTGTGCCACTCCCAGGTGTTTGTTTCAGTGTCACAGCTGGAAGTTACTGTTCCCACAACTGAGTCATCAAACTGGATTGTCGAAGCATGTTTTAATTTTCAGTGTCAAATGGGTTTGAATTGACTTAATCAGTAGCTCTTAGCTGACCTGGAAAACCTTGCACAGGTACAAATGAAAACCAGTCCATGATGCACAGTCTCTTCTGGGATGGCAGTGAATGTTTTAAGCTAGTTCCAAAAGACCTCACTAATAGCATTATCTGACAAACAACACCCTCTGTCCACTTTCTAGCTTCGCCCATTGTTTATGTCTCATTACCAAACTAAGACAATTGGACTTTAGCTCAGCAAGTCCCAGATATTTTCCTGTCATAACAATTAATGATTATTATGGTCTGTTACCCCCCGGAAGCCAATTAAACTGCTTTAATGCTTGGGGTGTGTATAACCCAAAACATGATATGAGGAGGAGTTTCAGTTCCTCATTGTTACTGTGTGTACATTACAGGTTATAGAAGATCTTTTTATATGAATGTCAAGGACATTTGAATAAGACACACTCAATATAAAATGAAGTTTGCTGAAGAGGAAAGTTCAAGAGTTTCACTTAAAAAAAAAAAGCCCCAAGAAGAAAAACCCCCTCTTCTTCATGGTCCTCATTAAAGGCTTGAGATAAGGAAGTCTGCTGGAGAAACAAAAGTCACATGCCAGTTAACTACAACTATGTGACACTTTAATCAGGCCTTCCTTCAAGCAACCGTTGATTGCAGTAACCACTAGCTGTCAGGAAGCCGGCAACAGCACTGGAGCTTTCAATCATTTTAATGAAAGTTTCGGAATACTAGAAAAAGTGGTCATGGCTATGAAACCTTTAGAAACAATTTAGGAACAGCACAAGTCCAAAAAGCTACAGCTTGGTATTTTATATTCTGTTTACTTCCTATCCATCAAAAACTCTTTTGCTAAAACTGTTTTGTCCTCCAACAGATCCAGAAATGCTGCTTCTTATGAAAATTCCACAAGCTTTTCCTTGACTCATCTTCCTCATCAAACCCACTTTTCTTTTTTAAATTCTCTTCTCTCTGTTTTTAAGAGCAGCTATGGTCTCTTAACTTACCATTTGTCCTAAGCTGTCATTTCTACTTCACAACTTAATGACAAAAGACATCGTGTTTCTTCCTGTGAACTCACTCTTTCTTACTAATGTGGGCAAAAGCTCCTGCTGTTGCACTGTGCAATCTTCTGTTCTTCCTTCCATTTTTCAATGCAGGTTGCTCCACATTCTAGTGCCCTCCTGAAACTCTTGCACAAAGAGGGATGCGTTCTGTTCTGCCTGGAATTACACTGGGACAGAACTGCTCAAAGGTAGGTCCTTCAGCACTTTAAACTGTTAAGACCTGATTAATAAGAATCTAAATAATCTTTCTATAATCTAAAGAATCTAAAGAAATAAATAATCTAAAGAATCCAAAAATCTTTCTTGCCATTAGTTAGCAACATGTAACTGTCTCAGCTTACATTTACACAGCCAAAAAAAGTACAATAATTGTCAATTCCAAAGTTTTACTATTCCACTGCTTTCTTATTACACCACTGAGGAATCATGAAGAAACAAGGTCTCTCTAAATGACGGAGATACAAAGAGCTGTACAGCTCATATATTTTGTCCTTGTGTATGTATGGCTGGAAATCTTGGGAATGTTTCAGGGAAGAAGAGAGTTCATTAAGGAACTTACTGCTCATAGCAAGTATTAATACACACTCTTCTGGTCCATGACAGGAAGCTTACCAATTGTTTTATTTATAGAGCCTCATCTGTCTCAACAGGGGAAATACAAACAGTGGGCTTTGGGTTGGTTTCCCCATGCCCCACCATCCCCTTTTAAACCTTTTTCCTAAGCTTTCGGCTGAGTCTAGTTTCTGGAGTATGCATTTTGTGCAACAGTTTTCAGAATTTTTTTAAAATGAGTTGAGAGTAGGATGATGGAGGAGTTAACAGCAGCTACAGCTCTGGCATATGCATGAGAGGAGACTGATATGTGTGCGCTGGAGCTTCACGTGCATGTGCAAAGAGGGATGACACAAAACTGGGACCTCGCACAAGAAGACACTGTCTATGGCAAAACAAACCAGGGCAGCTGTACCAAAAGGCTTCAGCCTCTGGTCTTATTCAGCAGGTTATTTAATCACCCCTTACAGCTGGGCTTTGATCTACAGATA
Source organism: Serinus canaria (assembly GCF_022539315.1). Classification (NCBI taxonomy): domain Eukaryota; kingdom Metazoa; phylum Chordata; class Aves; order Passeriformes; family Fringillidae; genus Serinus; species Serinus canaria. Next base: position 20,902,697 of record NC_066313.1, read on the forward strand.
GTCCTTTGAAGATCCTTATCCCGTGTGACATACAGATGCATATATTTCACGTTTATCATGTAACTGTGTCCAATGCAGCACTGCCTGCATGAAGTACCTAGCACATTTCTAATTTTTTTCTATTTCTACACAAGTGAAAGGAAACAAAAATGTCACCGATGCCAGTAATATGTCAAAATCAAACTGAAAACATCATAAACATATTCATAAGCAAAGCTCATTACTTGCTGTTCTCCAAAAGGCTGTGTTTTTTTCATGGGCTGGATGGAAGTTAAGTAGAATAGTAACATGTATTCCAGCCAATACTGCAGATTTCAAGAAAATTTGGCCACACTGTGCTCAGCAGGTTCCTTCTTTTTTGCTTTCAGATCAGCAGCATTCAGAGAATCTCACGGGCTGCAACAGACTGCACAGATACGTCTACACTCTCATAAGCCATTTTCCTATTCTAGCTGAGCCCCGGCTGTGCCCCTGTTCCTTGATCTTCTCGGCATTCCTCATTCATCCCCTTCTGAAGGCTTTGTGTTGACTTGGTCTCACCACCTCTGCCTTCCCCACCCTGTATTCATGAAGCTTCTTGCTCCTGCAATTCACTATGCTCTGCTGCTGCCAGCAATGAGATGGTCCCTCTCTCCATTTGAGGGTGCCACCCACTCCAGAAGGCAGAGCCAGCCTCAGGCAAACATCAAGTGCCTTTCTCCTCATAAGGACCAGCTATGCCCTTGCCAGGAGAACAGAACACACATTAACTGTGAACAAATAAAATAATGTAAATTCCACCATTCACCTTGGAATTCATCTGGCTGACCTTCAAGCATTGTAAAGTCTACTGCCTCATCCAAGCAAGACACCTGAGCTTCCTCTGTAGTGCATAAAAACAATCTTAAACAACATTTGCAGCAAAGCAATTATGGAATCTAAGGAAGGATAAGTGCCCCTCTCTCTCTCACATCATCATAGTTCTTCAGGTGACTTTTATTTTCAAGGCATTTTAGCACCAGTCATATCAAATACTGATGGTTGCAGAAGGGAGCTGGACAAAATACTTGTTGCTACAAGCCATCAGCAAGAAGTAACAAGACAAAAGCAGTACAATCTTTGTCATACAAAACAGGATACCAGACAAGCATCTCCTGCAATGGTGATCGAAGCTACAAACACTTTAACACTACTGTTACTGTGAGAACAACCTCAGATCACTCCAAGAGATTCTTCACAAAAGTTCTCATCCAAAGACAAATGCTTAGGTGTCAAAGTGAAATCTGCGGTCATAGGTGACCTTGTGAATGATACCAAAAGGGCTAGCTTGCCTTGGCTTGTGTCACATGTTTTCTTTGCAACTCATACTCCCTCCAAACTCAAGCCAACCACTTGAGATGTGTGCTTCCTGATTTATCTCAGCTCTGCCCTGGTTTGTGTTGCTCAGTTTCATGCAATAGGCTCTTGGAAATAAACATCAGCTGCTGCAGAATACAATTTTCTACTCTTGCAGCAATTTAAGGTCCAGTTCATCATCCCTAAAATAACCCTTCTGTCTCTATTACAGAGAAAAATTACCTAAGATGGTGGTGCTGTTGTTGAGTAACACATTTTCTCTTTGTGTTCCACATGAGCTGCAGCAATGTAATGTACAAATACAGAGTCAGTATCAAAGGCCTTACAGAGACTTCAAGGGAGACAGCGTAACCTGAAAGTGCTTTTGTACTTGCCAGATATCACAAAAAAAATAATCAAGCAAAAGTAACCTCCTTTAAACACACACACTAAACTCCCCTCACCTTTTCATTTTTATCACAAGCCAAACTCAAGAACCTGGAAAAGCTGCAAAGTCTTTATAATACTTAGCCTAACCATCTCTCCCCTTAGCACTGCACACTTCATTTACACTTCCAAGCTGTCTTCTCCTGGCTGACAGGAGAATAAATCACTTCTTGTCCATTCTGACAAGGTTCTCATATTTTTAACCGAGCCAAGTCTGTGCGTACATAGTTCTGTACATGAAAGAGGGTGGCTGTAAAGGTTTGTTCAGCAAATGAATTGATCTGATCCAGGCAACAGTAATCAAATTTTCAATTGCAAGGCCTATAAAAAGTGCATGTGAGGGGAAACTCCTTCCAAAAACAGTTTTGCAACAGTAGCAGCAACTTCTCAAACCATAGCTTATTTTGTAAGCTTACTCTTGTCTGACTAAAAAAAAAAGATTAAAAAAATCCGTCTACTTTTCTGTTTATTTTAAAGTCAGCCAACCTCCGTACTACCAGTCTGAAGCCCCATGTCTTTCAAAGTTTTGTTAACAGACCTAAAATTATATTCCATGCTCCAGTGTTGGCAGTTTTCAGGAAGCCCACAAGTCTGTGTAAGTTGTCATACTGTCTCCTCCTCATCCTCCATCCCCTCAGGCACTTTGATTCTCTCTGTTTCACTCCCACACCTTCCTACCACTCCTCCTCCCTGGCGCCCCAAAGGTTCTGCACTAGCTCTCTGCAGGTTCTCTGCTGCGGGCAGCAAGCGTGGCACATTTGCCAGCCCAAGACAGTATTTTCACTGCTCTTGGTGCTTCTGGTTGGTGTTTAAGTGATTCTAATGATCCTGCTCAGAAAGTTTGTGCATCTGTCTACCATTGCCAATGTGCTGAACTTGGGTAGCCACACGCCTGAGTTAAGTGTAAATTAGAGTGGATGGTGAAACCTTTAAGGTAATTGAGAAACCAAATACAAGCTGATCACAAAACAGGAACAAAGATAAAATATCCACCTTGTCCCATTATCTGGGTGCCATAAGGGATATTTATGTTACTTGACAAGTTAGAAAAAGAAAATATTTAACAACCGAAAAGCAACTAACCCCACAAGATATCAGAACATGCAGTTTAACTGTAAATTTCATTATGAGATTGCTTTAAGTTTTAAAGGTGAGATGGTCCTACTGATGCTTTTCCAATGCCTTCCAAGGCATCCAGAATATCATCTATTTATTAATTCACCTTTAAAATAAGGACAAACACACACTAGGCTGCAAAAAATATTTTTAGATTTTATTAATTCAGATTAGCAAAATATGTGAAGGACCTCCAGTAAAAGTCACTACAAGACTGCAAGACATTATTTTTCATCTGCAGGTATTTTGGCTGATTTTTCCCCAGTAAGAAGGGATTTTTCCCCAGAAGAATAATTACAAATCATCTTTTCCTCTGATTTTTTTTTTTTTTGAGCTTAAATTCTACATTTATGAAGCAGTCTAGGTATTGGAGCTTTACACTTTGCAAAGCAGAAAAAAATGCTCTGAAATTCTACTGAGACTTCCCAAGCTGAACCAATTTTGGACCATTCACTTCAACAGAAGATGGAGATGGATTGAAAGATAAAATTCACATGTCTGCTGCAAACCCCAGAGATCATTTTAATTTGATTCTTAGCATCAAATGAGAGATGTTTCCACTTTGTGCCCTAAAGCCTCTCCAGTGCAACCTTGGAGGCAGGAGTGCTGCCATCTTCCTACACAGTTGTGAGCAGCCCTGTTCTGATGGAAGGAATTACTCATTATTTGTGTTACAACTACTTTTTAAAAGCCCCTGCTCTGTTCAGGACTAGCTGTATTAGACAATGTGCCTATACATAATAACAGGTGGTTCGTGACCTGGAAAACTCATAGGAAAACTTATAGGAAGAGACACAAAGAACAGAAAACAGCAGCATGGACCCCATTTTCTGGAGTGGGGAAACCAAGACAGCAAGACAGTAATTTTCCAGGGGCACAAAAGAAATATGTAATTCACAAGAATCACAAGTTCAATGTCTAACTTTCAGCTCATATCTTTAAAATCTCAGATCAGTTCCTTAACTATTCTCTCTCCTTGATGTAATGCTTTGTAATTCCTGGGTAACACTCTGATGATAAGCCACAGTCTGCAGAACTCAGACCATACCAGGCCACCTATGGGAACTTGAGAGCTGCCATGGGAATATGAAGAACTGCTGCTTACCCATCTTCCACCCTGACCACATTCTAGTTCCTTGATGTGGGAAGTCAATGGAAGCAGAGAAAGGAAAAACTTCCTATTAGGAGTATTGAAGGGAAGTCCCATTAGCACATCAGATGCAGTCTATCATACTGTAAGTGAAAGAAGCTGATAAAAATTCAGCTCAGGTGGCCCTGCAGCAGAACAGAGAATGTCAGCTGAATCAAACAGACCAGCAAGCAGCACCCCAAATTATTCAGAAGATTCTCAGAAATTGAATTAAGCATTTTATATCCAGCTTCTAAAATGCTTTTGTTTAGTTAACAGTATCCCCAGGCAATGACATCAGTGATATATACTGAAAACTACTGCTGCAGTTTTTCTCACAACAATGCTAAGGCTGGCTGCCAGCAGTTGATGAGACGAGGAAGAATAATAACAAGAACAATACCTCAATACATCATCATTGTAAATGTGAAACCAGACTACTAGTTTTTGTTACAGAAGGGAAGGCTTAGGCCACAGTATTTATTTTCACCTACTTTGAAGCCTTCATTAATGTAGTTCAAACAGAAAACTTCAGATACAGAATAAGCTGCCTTGGAAAGGAACCACAAGGATCATTAATACAACTCCTGACCTGGCACAGGACACCCCAGGAGTCACACCATGTGCCTGAGACCATTGCCCAAATGCTTTTTGAACTCTGTCAAGTGTGGTGCTGTGAGCACTTCCTCAGGGAGCCTGTTCCAGGGCCCAACCACAACCTGTATTAAGAACCTTTTTTCTAATATCTACCCTAAATGTCCCCGGACACAACTTCAGGCCACTCCCTCGGGTTCTGTCACTGGTCAGCACAGAGAAGAGATCAGTGCCTGCCCCTCCTCTCACCCTCCCAAGGAAGCTGTAACTGCAGTGAGGTCTGTCGTCAGTCTCCTCCAGGCTGAACAGCCCAAGTGACCTCAGCCACTCCTCATACGGCTTCCCCTCAAGGCCCTTCTCCATCCTCATTACCCTCCTTTGGACACTCTCTAACAGCTTTATACCCTCCTTATGTTGTGACCAGAGCTATACACAATATTCCAGGTGAGGCTGCTCCAGCTCAGAGCAGAGTGGGACAATCCCCTCCCCTGCCCGGCTGTGATGCTTAGCCTGATGCCCTCAGGACAGGGTTGACCCTCCTGGCTCCAGGACACTGCTGGCTCAGGTTCAACTTTCCATCGACCAGGACGCCCAGGTCCCTTTGCAGGGCACTGTTTTCCCCATTGCTTTCTCATTCGCAGTCTTTCTGTACATTCAGGTTGCCCCATTTCAGGTACAAAATCCAGCACTTTCCCTTGCTGAACTTCATACGGTTGGTGATTGCCCAGCCTTCTCATTTATCAAGGTCTCTTTGTGGGGTCTCTGCCTTTGAGTCCTCCCAGTCCAATATAATCTGCAGACTTGCTCAGTATCCCTTCCAGCCCTGCATACAAGTAATTTATGAAGATGTTGAAGAGCAGAGGGCCAAGGATGAAGCCCTGCAGAACCCCACAAGTGACAGGTCACCAGTCTAATGTCACTGACCTTTGTGCCCAACCTGTGAACCAGCTGCTCACCCATCCTATGATGCGTTTATCTGGCTGTATGCTGGACACCTTGTCCAGAAGGATCCTGTGAGAGATAGTGTTGGAAACTTTACCAAAATCCAAAAAGATTACACCAGCTGGATTCCCTTGATCAATGGGGTGGGTCACCTTGTCATAAAAGGAAATCGGGTTTGATAAGCAGGACTTTCCTCTGAACAAAGTCATGCTAGCTGTGACCAATGATTGCTTTGTCTTTCAGGTGTTTTTCAATACCTTCCAGAATAATCTTCTCCATAACTCCAATTTCTCTCATATGACAATTTATCATCAAGAGTACCTAAGATACACTGCAATCTGAAGCTCCTTTCTTTTTTGGCTGTTACTAGCTCTACTACTGATAGTATTGACCAAGTAAAGCCTGAACAAGAAGTCCTCTGGGACAAGGAAAAGAGAAAAGCAAGTAATGCACTTCTAGGAATTCACCATTTCATAATCTGCTGACTGAAAAACATGAAATTTTCTGGGACAGTTACAGCCAACTTCAGGATACTCACAGTCACAACATCATCATGGTTGTGATGCCTTGAGAGGCTACCTAGAACAGAGGCTAGACAGTGTTAAAGGAATAAAGTAGGTATTTATTAAAAAGGCCTTCAAAGAATACACCTTGGGCAGTACAAGGCTAAGGTTATACCCAAGATCGATGACAGGTCACACTTTTTCACACTTTTGTAAGTTTTGGCCTATTTACATATTGGGGTTAATTGTCCCATTACTGCTGCAGGTTATGAAGTCCCATCCTCCCAGACTGCTCTCCTCAATTTGCAGTTGTTTCTACTTTTTGAGCCTGAAGCTGTAACGGTGTCCTTGGTTCTCAGGCTGGAAAAGGATTGTTTTGTCTAACTAAACTGAGGAGAACTTGCTAACACTTTATATGAAGTTCAGAGTTATATACTAATGCAGTACAGAATCCGGAAAATATGAAAGCTAAAACTTAAGGCATCAGTTGTGTGGATGTTAACTGTTCTACTACCCTTTTTCTACATGGTTATAACTTTCTCTATTTCACAATTTTATCAAGCAGCTTTCTGTGTTGACTCTTGCTAACTGCCATCTACAGAGCTCTAGAAAAAGCACTTCTACCACGTTCTACCTTGATTTTCATAAAAATTCTACCTTTATTATTTTCTTAATTTTTAAAAAATGAAATATCACTCATATTACCTCATAATGTGAAGTATTTGCAACAGCACAACATAACCAATATGTTCCAACCAGAGGCTGGGACGAATTCTAGTAAAGGACAAGGCTATCTACAGTCAACAAAAACCTGAGGCACACATGTAAGCAAACGCTCTTAATCTATTCAAATCAAAGATTCTACAAACACACAAGGTCACCATGACCAGAGTGCTAAGAAACTAAAGGGGAAAATAGTTGTTTAGTGCAGTAATAGGATAATTTTCTTTCCCAGACAGAGTGACCTCAGAACTTGCCGCATCTTTTGGAAACCCTGCTCCCTTCTTGCAAGGAAAAACTGAAGATATAAGCTGGTTTATTTTCCTGAATATTTATTTTCTGGTATTTTATATATTCAAAAACATTGCTGTCCAAGGTAAAAGAGTGATTTGCTGTCTGCGATAACCAAACAGAACACAAGGGAAGCAAAGAAAACAACCACATAAACTGAAATTAACCCAGAACCATTATATTCTCAAAAAGACTCTGACCTTGCCTTTACGGACTGAATATATTAATTAATGTATTCTCAGGAACCTCTGCAACTACAGCAGAACCTTAAATGGAACAGTGTAAAGGAAAAAGAAGGGAGAAAAAGATACTAAAAAATGAAAAGAGAGGTAATCACCAAGGAAGACAGACATCCTCTGACTGCAGGAGGACACTACAACCTAAAAGTTCTGATGATCAGCTATTTGTATTACTGACAAAGACCACTTTCCTGACGGGGGGGCTATACTCTCATTTTTTAAACAGTATTAAAACCCTCCTACAGGCCAGGTAAATCACATTGTAATCCAGTACAGCTGTGAGAAACAAGCCCTGGAGAGAACCCTGCAGACTACCTTTGATCAACCTAGCAGTGCAAAATTATGTTGTATATTTGTCTACACTAGGCTGGTATCACATGATCAGCAGCTATATTAGAAGCCTACCTCTTCCTCTACAGCAGTGGGAACCAAAACTTTTCCCTTTAATCCATCTAAGATATCTAAGCAAAGATACAACAAAGATATGATGTATTGAAATGTATTGATTTTGCATTATTGAGACACAAACCAAGCAAATGCTGAAAGAAACTAGGCAAGCACTTCTAAAACTTTGTATGGTCACTTTTAAAATAAAATATAAGCCATCAGTATGAGGTACTAAATCTGTAACACCACCCTGAAGCAGGCCATTTATTCAAAGCTTGGAGAGAACATTAGCAGGAAGATCCAATGCAAACAGGGTATGGAAGAATTCATTTTGCAGAACAAGACCTGCAGATGGATAGTTATTACCAAAATTCTGCGCAATCAGAAGAACCCCACCTCCTGAAGGCTGAATAGACAAATTTATGTAACTTACAGCATTTATAAGAATCTTGCGTTCATTACAGTTGCTTAAAATAACCAATTCTTTAACACACACCTACTACTTTGATTAGCACTCAGTCTGAGTGCAAAGGGAGCCTTTATGATTTCTAAGCCAGTCTTGCAGTCTTCATTCCCGCCTACATACAGATGTAATTAGTCTTTATAATTTCAGATCATATTAAATGTCTTTGTGTGTCTGCAGAGCTAATCAGTACCAAGGTCTTGACCAAAAAAATTGAGTTTTCTTAAAACATAAATATTCTAGTGTCATAGTTTGAGAGGAAATGAGTTTTTTTGGGATGGTGTGGTCATGCTAATCGGTGTTCAGATTTTAATATTGGCACCTGGTTTGTCCACTGAGGGCATGGATACGCCTCTGAGAACACAGAGGGTTAAAAGTTGTGAACTCCCAGGGGAAACTCTCTTTGGGTTCTGGTCCTGGAAGAGAACAGACCTTCCCCTGCCCAGCTTTGAGCTGGGCGGGGGAGGGGAGCCATGCGGCTGGATGGAGATAGGCCAGTCCTGGGCCGAAGGGTGGAGGAGCACTGCGAGGCTTCCGACAGCCATCCCCCATTTCCCCCCCCTCCCCGTGATAGCACGGCAGGCGTGCTGGAGAAGTGGGGGGTGCCCGGCAGGGCAGCCAGGTGTGGGAGTTCATGAACCAAACCGGCAGAGCCTGGGACTTTTAACCCTTCTTGGGATGATGGAAACCTTGCAAATGCTGATTCCTCCTGAAGTTGATGAGATAGAGTGGGATAGCAGGAAATGGGCAAGTGAAAGATATTGAGAGAAGTTGAGAAGAATCCTAGGTGGGAGGAGATGATGGAGTGGCCTTTGGCTGGACTTTTTTCTTAAATAGCCATGACAGAACCCTTGAGTTCCTGTGACACAGAGACTGCCTTCTAGGGGGAGGCAATGGCTCAGAGCCAGGAGAGTGTGGTGATGTGAAAGTGTGTGAACAGAGACGATGGGTGGGGAGGGTGGTGGTGGTGCCCTCCGTCTTCGAAGAAGAAGAGGAAGATGATCTCTGTTCAAGAGACCCCTCGGCCTCAGGGGGTGAAATCTGGGGGAGACAGGTGTCCCAAAAGGAGAAGGACTGTGCTCTTTTTTGGAACTGGACAAAGCATCCTTAAAGGGAAAAATCCTAGAAGCAGCTCTGATCCATGTGCAGTAGTGAGAGCACTGGACATGGAAGGAAGAGGTCACGATGGCAAATGTTCTCCGGCTGGTGCCACACATGACACGGAAACACGAGAAGTTTCGACTGTTTCCTGGGGAAGTCTGTAGTGCAAGAGAGACTCCTCTCTTCTCGAGAAATTGAGAATTGATTATCTAAAGGGTGGTGATGGACTGAGAGTGGGTGATCTAAGGGGTGGTAATAGAATTGGAAATTTGGTGGGGGGGAGGAGGAGGAAATTTGGAAGTCTTTCATCCTGTGTTCTGTGTGTTTCTTTTGTAGTTTTGGGTTAATAAAGATTTTTTTTTCTTTCATTCTTAAGTTGGAGCCTGCTCTGCTCTGTCTCTGATCACATCTCACAGTAGATACCAGGGAAGGGATATTTTCATGGGGGCACTGGCATTGCGCCAGGCTCAAACCATGACATCTAGGTTCAGCTTAAACCCTTACCAAAAAGCTAGTCCTGTGACACTTTTCAGGAAAAGGCCCAAACATCCAGCTCCAGGATATCCTGGCACATTAGCCATTCTGGAGAGTAACTAGGAGGTCTCCATGCTAGTTCAGCAAGTCAAGGAAGATCAGTAACCAGTGCTGTAAATGCTTTGTGGCACAGCCCTGCTTTCCTTCAGTCTCTGGGCTCATGTTAAGTTTCACTCCTCCTGCTAAAATTGGGCAAGTTATTCCAGCCTGGAACGAGGTGAGAGGTACCCCAAAAGAAACATTTCCAAGCCAGAGACAGATTGACATAAGGGAAAGACAGAAATGCAGATGGGAACCCTGAATCTTCTGAAGCTCATGCTACTTTCTAGAAGGACATACAGAATCTTTGACAAAATATTGTAACTTCCTGCAAATGTCCAGAAAGCAGTTTAAAACATGTCTTGTCATCAGGGAATACTAAAATATCATAGTGTCAGATAGCAAAGGAAACTCAAAAAAAAACTCCTACTACATAGGCTAGAGGGGTTTTGGTAGTCAACTAATTATAAAATAAGGCATTGCAGCAACTGGAAATCAGATGCAAATATACTCTCAGTCCTCTCCCAGAGGGCACAAACACCTTCTGTCCAGAGGACAAAAGCAGCAGACTCTCCAGTATCATGCCTTTGTGGTGGTACTGGGACAGGTAATAGACAGTGCAGTATTTTTTATTAACTATTTTACCAAATTACTTGAATTTGGGACCACTGAACTCAAGTCCAGGGGAACTCACATCCAGGATGTCTTTAGGCAGCAACAGTTGCATTGATAACACATTCAAGTTCAGTAGCTCTGGAGCTGCAGACAAGGAGTGGCAGATAAAAGTGTTTTTTTTTTCAACTGCAACTTTGCCAACATGCCTCAATCACGCTGGATTTAAAGTAGAGTTAGGTCTTGAGGGCTCTGTCAATATTAGTCTCCTGATGGCGACTGTCAGTCACCACTAATAACAGCAAATTTCAATCTAGCCATCAAGAATTAAAGTGAGCCTACAAGCTCCAGCTCCACATGACACTGAACAGCCATCATATGACAGCATCCTTGCAGCAACAACAAGCCACATCTAAAGCAAACCACTTGCAAGTAAAGGGTTCCTCCACTACTACTGCTCTGATTTTTGTTCTAATCTCTGCACAAAGACATATTGCCCTTGGGCTGAAATCCCTCTTGCCATCAAACACCTGCCCATCACCTGCAAAGAGTGGCTTGGAGGAGACAGTCTTCAAGAAACACAGCTCTAAGGTGGTCACTTCAAAACTGTAAGCAGATCATCCATGCCACTACAAAGCACACACACATGTGATCAAAGCAAATAGGGCAGCAGGAGTAGGGGGGGTGTCAAGGCCTGCCAGACTTCTGCAGTACATATTCAGAAGCAAAAAAGACATCAATAGAACTTACTATGATCACTGAATTCATGCCTGTAAAAATTACTTATTGGATTCTTGACTCTCAGCTGCTCCCAGGGCTACACAGAGCTTTGAGAGGAAGAACAAATAATTATCAGTTTTGTTTCTGGCGCAGCCAGTGCAGACTCCATGCATTTTAAACCAGGGAAAGCAACTCACTGCCACAGGTGTGGTGTTTGGCATCCACAGACAAGAAACTGTAATACTGTTGGAGGTAAATTTCAAATCACACACCAATATACTGACAGTCTAAAACAGTGGTGACAACTCCTAGTTGCAGTCACATTGCAGCTATGGGTCATTAGAGCACAGCTATCTCAGCATTTCTTTTCTTCTAGATCCCCTGCATGTGCACAAACAGGTGACATGGAAAAAGGCAGGAGAAATCCTGAACCTACATATACCTTGGGCTTTAGGAATCAGCAGTGCCAGCTCAGAAAAAGGGGGCTGCACTAGAGGGAAGAATGTACCTCTGCAGACAAAAACTACCCTGTCTCCCAACTAAGAGCCTTAGCTCTCTCTAGAACTTTTTCATCAGACCTGCAGAAGTTAATGTAGAAATTAAAAACTGAAAGGACAGAGTCAGATCATTGATCCTAAATAACATCTAAGCAATTCAATCATGTCTTTCCCATTGCTGGCTTAAACAGCAGAATATTGTAATTGGTATTGACTGGTCAGTTTGCTACTCTAGTTGGTAAAAGTCTGTATCTGAATGAAAGTTTTTATTTTTATTACATGAGTCAGACTATGAGCAGATAATTAATTATATTAAAATCTTCTTTGTTAAAGAGTTAGATTAAAACAGTTCTTATTTCTCTTGAAGGACATTATGTACTTCATTGTCAACACTCTCATCAGGGCTCACTAGGCTATAGGGAGAATCCACACTGAAATAGCTATAGAGGTATTACCAGAAAACAAGTACTTGGAAGCCCAAAAATAGCCTTTATATTCCTTTACAGCTTTCACTGAACTATTTTTTATATAATGCAATATGAAAATGTTGTTCTGATAATGTAGCTCTAGGAATGTACATGAACATTCTGGGCCCCACATATATCTGGTTTTCACTGCTAGAGATTCACAGGAGGTCTATAAAAACAAAAATCTTAGAGCAACAGTGCTCTTTGGCTCATAGCTATCCCTATTTAACTGATGTGATTAACTGAGGCAGAAAGATATTGAACTTTTTGTCCAAGGTCACACAGTGAGGTCAGGAATGGAGCTAAAGCAGACTCTAGCTCTTTCAGTTCACTGCTTTGTTTTAAAAGATCCCCCTTTCAGCTCTTTCATGCAAAAGTAGAAATGACTTGATACACTGTTACACTAAGAGGTGCAAATCCCCAGTGTAAAAAGAATGCAGGTTAGAATTTAACGCAAGCATACGAAAATCCCCTTTAAGTCCACAGGATGCAGAAATATTGCAGCACATCCCATCGCTTTAATAACATCTCACAACAGAAGGGACTTGAGTCACATTTAGTATACTGCCAATTCCAAGTAAAAGCTCTTAGGAATACCAAAATTTATGCAGTCAGCCAGGAACACATAGCTGATGTAGACTCTTGGAATAATGTATTATAACCAACTTTTTAATTTGAATATGGACAAAGTTAAAAAACAAAACAAAACAAAAAACCCATACCTTAATTTCTACAGCATTTTTCAAGTGTTTTATGAATACTAAGTAATCATCCTGACAACTCCATGACAAAATGGTACCAAGCAGTTATTTCAATATAGAAGCTGCACAAAGATATGAAAACTAAAGCTGTAGCTTCAGCCCTAAGTAATAACAAAAAGCCTCTAACTGCTCCAGAGGCCAAAAATATGGAAACATTAGTGAAATGAAATATCAGTGCTAGCAAACTCAAGTGGTGACAGGATTCCCTGGCCACCTTCCTCCTCATCAAAGGTTTTCCATTACAGATTTGACATCCCGGTTCGTGTTAAAGCAAGGCAAATCAATGCAGAATAGGTTGCTTTCTTTTTCTTTCTTACTGAACTTAAAATAGCTTTCTTCATAATGCACACTGCACTGCATTTACCCCTACTCCTCCAAGCATTTTCATTTCTTTACAATGAAGGAGAAACACAAATTCATTTCTGTCAGACTTTGGTCCAGTTAGTAGCTTTTACCTCCAAGTAATAGTGTGTCCTGAAAGTTGAAAAGACAGTGTTCGGTAAGAATCAGATTTAATTAACTTTTTAAGTCCTCTTCCTAGCTTTCTAGAACAGCTACCTCTTTGCCATAGGTGGAAATTAAAAATTTTTTTACTTTCAATTTTTTTTCCTTTCTTTTCAACTGCACCAGTAGAAACAGAGTGAACTAGCACCCAGCAAAAAATGTGTAATTTAAGAACCTGTGTAGCAAGATTTGATAGTGTATTTTAAAAAAGGGCTTAAATGATCCAGACACACCATGAAAATCAGTGGGACCTGAAGTCATTTCATAAACCCCATTCTTATTTGTAATTTAAATATCTGATCATAAACCCCATTTTTATTTGTAACTCAAATATCTGAACAAAAGTTTTCAGCTGCTCCTAGGATGTCAGCATTTCAAACCTAATAGTTCCGTGTGTACAGCAGTCTGAGGATGCCTCCCCTCCCTGAAAAGCTGCAGTCTTGTGTGACATTCAGAGACCTTTTTAAACAGCTCATATAAACATTGCAAATAAACATTTTCAAGATGGGCTTTAGTATGACTGCTGGCCTTTTACGGGGTACTGCAAAAATAAGCAAAGAGTAAACAGCTGTTTATTACAGCAGATGTGGAGAGATCTTCCCACTCCTAACGCCCACATATTAGCCACAGAGGCAAACCAGGACAGAGAGGAAGAGGCTCAAAGGGACACCAAGAGCAAGGCATAGAAGGAGCCTGAGACCTGACTAGAGAATGCAACTGAAAGACAAGAACAAGCATCATGACTGGACTACAGAAAGGCCTGAGGTGTGACCACCAATAACACAAAAGAATGAGCTGCATTCCAGCAGCTGGTGATTAAAGAGGCTGACAGCTCACCAAGAGCACAGTGAGCCAGGCAGACACTCAGTAGAAAAGTGCCAGCATACAAGAAGGATGCAAGGAGCAGCAAGATCTGCAGAAAGGCATATATCATACTGCATTTACTATCTACTGGGAACAAGTGTTCCACAAGCTAGAAATCTGCAACACTGAGCCCTTCAATCAGACCACGGTAATTTTGGGAGTGAGCACGTTCAGCACAGTTCTTTCCAGAGAAGTATCTTTATCCCATCACCTGCTTTCCAGGTCCGATAGGGCTCTTCACACATGACTACAAAGAGGCTCAAACCAGGTTATTGTTTAGTTGTCTTCCCTACTACCACAGAAGAGGTTTTAATAAATTATTTATAAGCTGGTTTATAATGAAGGGTATTTTTGGCAGAGAGCTTTACTGATCTGCAATGGTAAGAAACTATTACCCGCTTTTAGAAAACAGCCCAGAGTTCCAGTTCATTTTTAGCATTATACACTTGCTATAAATTATTATCTTAATAAAGTCTAATCCTCAAAAATAAAGAATTTTAATTCTTTATTCAGCCCTAAACATCCTGCAAAACCAAGAAGAGACTGAAAGGGCTGTTAACATTCACACCCAGTTTAGATATCTGATGTGCCATAAAGTAATTATTACATTTGTTATGTATTTATGATATAATTAACAGAACAGCTGATTGGCAAAGATTCATTATAAAAGTCAAATTCCAACACCTTCCCTCACTTGAAATAGCACTTTGTCTTGAAAGCAATGACAGTGATTTCAATGGCAGAGAAGGTACGCTTTAACAGGAGCAAAAGTGACCCAAATGTAGTGAACTTGGTTGTCATCGTTTGAGCCTGGCACAATGCTAGTGCCCCCACGAGATCACCTCCTTCCCTGGCACCCACTGTGAGATGTGATCAGAGACAGAGCAAAGCAGGCTCCAACTTAAGGTTAAAAGGGAAAAAACATTTATTAACCTACAACTACAAAGAAAGACACACAAAACACATAGAACACAAGATGAAAACCTTCCAAATTCTTCCTCCTCCCCCCCACCAAATTTCCAATTCCATTGCCACCCTTTAGATAACCAATTCTCAGTTCCTCGAGGAGAGAGGAGTCCCTCTTGCGCCACATTCTTTCCATGTCCAGTGCTCTCACCACTGCACATGGATCAGAGCTGCTTCTAGGGTTTTTCATTTTAAGGATACTTTGACCAGTTCCAAAGGGAGCACAGTCCTTCTCCTTTTGGGACACTTGTCCCCCCCAAATTTCACCCCCTGGGGCCGAGGGGTCTCTTGAACAGAGATCATCTTCTTCTTCTTCTCTTCTTCTTCTCTTCTTCGAAGCAGAGGGCACCACCACCACCCTCCTCACCCATCGTCTCTGTTCACACTCCTCCACATCACTGCACTCTCTTGGCTCTGAGCCATCGCCTCCCCCTAGAATGCAGTCTCTGTGGCACAGAAACACCAGTGGTTCTGCTGTGGCTACACAAGAAAAGTCCAACCCAAAGCCACTCCATCATCTCCTCCAACTTAGAATTCTTCTCAACATCTTCTCAATCTCATCAACTTCAGGAAGACTCAGCATTAGCAAGGTTCCCATCTTCCTCAGAGGGGTTAAAAGTCCCAGGCTCTGCCAGTTTGCTTCATTAACTCCCACGCCTGGCTGCCCTGCTGGGCACCCCCCCCCTTCTCCTTCACGCTGGGCCCTGGGCCACTATCACAGGTGCTGGCTCTGTCTCTCTCTCCCTCTCTCCGGGGGGGGGGGGGGGGGGTGGAATGGAGGATGGCTGCCGGAAACCCTTGCAATGTTCTCCTCCACCCTTGGGCCCAGGCCTGGCCTACCTCTCTCTCTCCGGCCACATGGCTCCCCTCACTCCCTGCCCAGCTCGGCCGGGCAGGGGGGTCTGCTCAGTCTCAAGCGGGACTCCAAGAGGAAGTTCCCCTGGGAGATCACAGCTTTTAGCCCCTGTGTTCTCAGAGGCGTATCCATGCCCTCAGTGGACAAACCAGGTGCTAATATTAAATCTGAACACCTATTGGCTTGCCCACACCATCACAAAAAACTTCATTTCCTCTTAAACCACGACATTGGTCTTCTGTGTTTTTGAACAGACTGCATACACATCAGAATCTAGCATATGTAAACAGACAAGTTATAAAGAGATCCAGATCTCTTAATGATAATGTACTATTTGCATGACACTTAGATGTTCCTTAACCACTAGAATATCAATCAAGTCCAAATTATCTTCATAGTTTGCATATAACCTCTTTCGGTAATGAAAGTGCTGTTATGGTTTCTGCTACTCCTATTTTAGACAAATATTGTAACCACAAAGCACAGTTGTGAGCTTCTCTGGCAATTCCAGTTGGGAATGACAAAAGCCAAGATACCTTAGCCCCTTTACCCTCGGGGACAAGCTAAAAACACTATCTGAAGGGACAGATTAATTTCAGGCAATGATTAATCTTGAGAGCATCTGCAGTTACTGTACATAGGCTTTATGTGCTTGGAGAATCAATTAATTTGCAATTTTTACAGAAAACAGTGCACAGAAATATAACATAGCTGCCTGTCTTCCAAACATACCATTAGTGGAACTGCTCTGAAGTCAGTGTCCAAAACTTACAGTCTGTGCTTCCACTAGAAGCAGGCAGGCACTCATTTTCACTTCACGAGTCAGACATTAAACCATTACCAGGGAAACACAAACATCATCACATGATCACTGAGTAGCAAGAGATCTGGGAGACAGGAAATTAGTTCCCTCCTTGGTGGTTTTCTTCTGTTACCCAGAAAATCTATCAGTTTATACATCCCTCAGTTCCTCAGCTGATTGATAGCTGCTTACACACATTGCATAGTTCATACAGTTTTTCATGTGAGTAAGAAAAAACAATGAAATTCCCCTTATATAGGAACAATTGTCTTTCATAAATAAAAGCCTCTGTGATGTTTGCAAGCATAGGCTGATCTTAATGTATCAGGTATTAAACAAGCAGACACATGAAAAGGATGTAATAGGCCCAAATAAAATGACTGCATCTGTGAATGTTTTAAAGACCAGTAACCTTAAACATGGAATTTGAAACAAAACTGAAACAACTATCTTGTGTACATTACTGCTGATATACCATCCTACAGTTAAAACTAAGTCAGATAAATGGCTTATGCTCTGTTTACAAGATGCTAACCCAGTAGAGAAATATTTGAATGTTACCAAACAGAAAAGGCAATAAAGGTTTGGATAATGCCTTTAACCTGTGCTTTCTATAATGAAAGCACTGGATCTGAAGAAAAACATATCCTGAATAACTTGTTCTCCCCTTCAAACATTCATCTGTGTGATTATTTTCCAAGAAGACTTGTGACTTTCCTCAAGTTTGTCCCTAAAACATTAAATCATAACAAGAAAAACATACAAATCCTGACTTAACTGCTTCCATCTCGCCTTTCACCTCACTGTTCTTGTGTGTAGAGCAGCCTTCACCATTTAACAGAAATCTGCAAAACTTTTACAGTACTTACACCTGTCTTCAAATTGCACACAGTATTACACATAAGTAATTATACCTCAAGAAACGAAAAACAGAAGCTAGGTGCAAACAGGTATGAGAACTTTGACACACTTTTTTATTTGCTTCCATCTAAAAATCAAAGGAACCTATTCTCCTTTCAGTTTCATCTTAGGAGAATGCCACAGGCTGCAGTGAATTAACATGTGATTACACTAGCATCCACAAGAAATAACTGTTCATTCCAGGGCCCTGAAGCCTTGCATTCCTATATTTGTGAATCCTTTAACAGAGATTTTTGCCTAGGTAGCTGTCCTTTCACATAAATGTCATCACAGTATTTTATAATCTGGTTTAGGTAAGATCAGAAGGGTTGCTAAAGGATTTGCAAATTGGTTCAACAAGGTCACTGTTTGACCTCTTATAGTAAGGTAATACTGACATATTTCTAATGAATGCAGCAGGCATGTGGCAGCCATACCACACTTTGACATTTTAATTCACTTAGCACATCAAATTTTTATGCTTTATTTATCACTCAAGAAAGTACTTACAGGGTCAGAAGGACCACAGAAGTCTCTGAACACTTTTGAAGGATCGAATTGTCTAATCTCCATTGCTATGCAAGGGCCTGAACACAACTCTGAAACCATCTCCTGGAAGAGAACGAAGACAGAAAAGAAGTTCAACTCTTTGGGCTTCAGCAAGGGTTGTATTTCTCCCCAAAACAAAGTCCAAACTTACAGGACAGGAACAATTAAGAAATAAGCATTTAGGAAAGTGAGGACACTAAATAGATACCATTAGTATAATGTTTTCCATTTTGCTACTTGGTTTAGAAGGTGGAAATTGAGAAAAATTGGATATTCAGCTTCAACAGGATTCTGAATAGCATGTAACAGCATCCACAATACTTTACATTCTTTTGTAGGTACATCCTTATTGATCTGGACCTAGATTCCATGACAGTATCTTGTAACTTGTCAAACTAGACTGAATCACTGGAATGCATTTTGCTGGGTTTTAAACCTGAAAAAACAGCTATGTTCTGCCAGTTCCACAGAATGTACCCTTGCAGTGTACCCTTGCAGTGTTCCCTACCAGAAGCACAGTACACAGCCCATATCTGTTTTCAAATATACACTCATCCGATGGCTTTAAGTCATTAAAATGTCTCCTGGGCTTTTGGCTCTCTCTGTCTTTTCCTCACAGATTACCACAGAAACTGAAACACACAAGCCAACAGAATCTGTGCCTGTGGCACAACCTGTTAAGGAAAGGGTCTGGCAACATTCTTGTGACATACTAATATGAGGATCTCAGTTACAGTGAAATCATCTGTTTCCCTGGAGTCTCCAGGAGAGTAAAGAGACATTGTGAGTTCTGTGTGGGTGATGAAGATGAGTCTTAGTTTTCATAAGCTTAGATTAACTTTAGGCATTAGTGCCAAATTGAAGTTTGTTAATTAGAGGTATAGGTTTCACAAGCAGAAAGACTCTATTTTTATGCTCTAGTCTGACTTCTTTTTTTTAAAACATGGCCTTATAATTTCATAATTTTCTAGGAATCTGGACAGGCAAGTTTTAAACAAATGAAGACAAATAAAGGAATCAAAACCAATGAGGAAAGATGAAAGGACAAAACATGCAGAGAAAGTAAGGGAGGATAGGCAAGGACTAACAAGGTTCTGCAATCATGCCCACCTGCCACAGGCAGATCAAAGATGAAGCATGGCAAAACATACAGAGTGGAGGCAAGAGCAGAAGGAAAACAACAACTGAGTCCTTCTCTTCCTTCTATGAATTATGACAGAAAATAAATACACAATGACTCCGAGTCAAGCAGCACTGTTCCAAAAGCTGCTATCCTCATACTGGATTCCATATTGAGAATGTGTGCCTAAGCTCCCCTCTCTGAATTTTATCCAGTGCCTCTATCATCAACCAGATCCTAGGAAATTTAAGTAGAAGTATTCCTTAAGGACAAGAAAAAAACGCAGACTAGCTTCACACTCTACAACATAAATAAATATTTTAATTCCAAAAACTATTTTATCATCAACAACAGATCCTCTGTTCAAAACAGGTCAAAGAGCCACATATTTCATTCTGCTAAGAACCAGTAAACAGTTCCTCCCTCTTTTATTGTTTCTGTCTCAGCACAAACATCCCACCAGCAACAGTGAACAACATGATGGAAGTTACTCCTGACTCCTTCGTTACTGCACAGAGCTGAGACTTGAAGACTAGCTGCCACCAGGTACAGCAAAGAGGCAGGTGGTTCTGTGCCTGACAAGCCTGATCTACTTACGCAGCCTCATCAGATCCAGAGCTGAGTCTAAATAGCAGGCAACGTTTGTCTGGTGAGGCTCCCAGTTAAAGCTACATCAAATTTTCTCTGGCAAATAGTTTATTCATCAAATAGCATGGTTTGTGGTCAGTCAGAACCATTCCAGGAGGTGGATCAAGCTCAATGAGTTTTGATTAATAAAGTGGATTCTAAGCTGAAATAATCTCACTTCTTTTCCCCCATTTTCTATTCTGGCTAGTGTAGGAAATAAAAGCAAAACAGCACAAAAACTAAGCAAAAGTACGTAAAATCCCATGTAGGAGATACTAACAAAGCTAAAATTTTGGGCAATTGTACAGCTTTCTCTTTTCACAGAGTACTTTATATACAATGTCAAACCTTTATCTGACTCACAAGAAATAACCAGAAGAAATGGAACTGCAGTTTTTTAAAGGGATTTCTGGATGCTAGTATCTTTTCTGCTGAGTTATTTTGGAATGATAAATAAAATTTAGATCAAAACAGACGGTTCTGAGTCACATATAGAAGTGGTCATATTCTTTCTCCAATATCCTATTTTGTAACACACTTTCCTATTTGGACTTCACCGACAATATCTATTGCTGTTCCCATGTGTGCCTTCTCCAGAACCCTTTACCATAAGATTAGCTCTTCTATGTTTTCCTGCATTTCAGATATTGAGTGCAAAATAATATTAATTTGATTTCTTTTCAACTGAGTTAATCCAGCACACATAACCTGCAGGATGGAGTCCCAGATTCTCACTTTTCTAGACATCACCTACAACACACTTTATTTATTGACTTTCTTTGTTTAAATGTCACCTTCCCTTCTGAGTAACTCTCCAATTAAATTATACAACTAAAATTTGCCACTTGTTAAAGAGTTAAAGATTGTGCAGCCCAAGAGCAGAAAATGGCAGAGAATTTCCCATTTTGTTCAAAGCAGAGACTTTTCAGCACTACAGGACTCCTCAGATCCTGAAATACTGATCAGATACTTCCATTTTTAAATTCTGCTGCATACTCACAAGTATGCCTGTCAAATCTCCCTTTGGTATTTGTCAAAAATGATGTTCAGAGGAGGCCTTATGAGTATTCCCCAATCTGAGAGTGAATTAACAGCACTCCTAACCCATTTAAAGACAAATCTACAAACCCTGTTGAAATAAGTTAGACTGAACAATCATAAAGGAGGAAGAAAATAATAAAAATTTCATTTTCAGAGTAATATTAGTAAATATGTAGAAAACTTACAATAATGTAGCCTTTTAAAAATTAAGGATAATTTGCAACATAATAGCATGGCAGTAAAGCTAAACTCATTACTATGAGTAAATTAGATAGTAAAGTAAAAATTACTATGAGTAAAATGAACCAAAATCCTCTGAGAGAAGGTGATCCAGAAATACAAGCTCATCTTCTTGTATTCCCATTGTTCTATCTGCAGCCAGGAAGTTTTACGTGATTGTATAAGAAAGCATAATACTGTAGAGAATCTCAGATGTGCACTGGGATTACAGCGTATCTCAAACTTCTTAATTTTTCTGAATATTTATGAAAGTCAGATAAATAAACCAAAGAATAGTTCAAGATGTCATTAGGAAAGCCTCCAACACAGCAGCCTCATTGTAAATAAAACGATAAACGTATTTTGGTCCAAGCCACTCTTACAATATCCAACCAAACAAAGATACAGGTGTCTCATAGCTCAACATCAATACAATAACTTTTCTGGGAGAAGCTGGGGACATGACTCTGTTGTATTTTACAAATTCCTCAGCTGAACAATTTTCATAAAAGGCTCTCCTTGATTATGATACACATAACACAATTCTCACAATTAATTAATTAATTTGAGAACAGACTAGAACTGTTCAATACCAGGTTCATAAAAGAAACCACATCACAATCCCAACTAATAAGAAATGTGGTAATTTCCTCACTTGAGCATATTTTATTTTTAAACAGATTCTTGTTAAACTTATGCTTACCAGGTATTCAGGGACAACGCCTTTGTAAATCTCATAAAATTCTTCCACATTTGGACGCTCCATGTTGAACTAAAAAACCCAAAATGTTAGCCAGTCTATATTAAACAATAACAGGAATACATAGACACCCATTCTTAACCAGCAAACATTCAGAATCCTCTAACTTTTACTAGGTAAAAGGAATGGCTTTACTATGGCAATATGAAGTTTGTCAGCAACTTAGTGATGGCACAGGCAACATAATACACAGTATCTTTTCCACATCAAATACAAGTAGACAATGTAGTGTTGGCTGATCCCACTAAGAAAGGGACTGTTCTTCATTTGTGATAGGGATCTGAGTGACAGGAGAATGTCAGATCTTGAGACTTTCACCACAACTGAAGGGCAGGACTCTTAGGAACAATCTCTGTGCCAAATCCTTTTAACTGCAGAGGATATTCAGGGTGTCAAAATCCCTCAAGTACCTTTAAAATAATTTCCCATAATTCATACTAAATATATATTTTTAAAAAATTAAGGAAGGATATTAAAAATAGCTTAAATAATCTTAGCTAGTACATTTTGTAAAGATATCTCAAATTGCTCCAGAAGAGACAGATATAATTACCTCCCCTGCTAACTGGAGGGAAACTCAGATACAGGGAAGTAAAGTGTCTTGGCTCAAGGTCACCAAGCAAACAGAAACAGATTAGCTGATCAGTCAGATACTAAAACACAAATATCACCAAGACAATGCTGATCCCAAAACACTGCTAGAGCCTGCACAAGAGTTTTATACTGCAGGAAGACACCTGTGCACTGCTATGATGTGCATACAGCACTACTCCAACTTCTGTTTATCATAAAAACACACAAAAGGAAACCTACCATCTGCAAAGCTGAGATCTCAAATCCTTCCTTGAGGATGGCTTTTATAATCTTTCCAGAAAGCCCTGAAGAAACATGGAAAATATAGTATTCAATCTCAAAAAGCAGATTTTACAACTGAAAGGTATTATGCCAATATACTGCTTATTCTCAAACTGTAAAAACAGTGTTTGTGTAATGTTTGAAAGGAAGCAGAGAAGAGGTCTGAGTTCACACACTCTATGTTCTATACAAGCTTACATTTGATGGTTTCAAATAATTAAACTCCATGCAGCTGTTGAAAAGCATTTCTACCAAAACAGGTAATTAGTGAAGCCTTTGCTTGTCTCAGATCAACTGCAAAACACCCAGTTGCTGCAAGACCAAGATTTATATTTTTAATGAAGACCCACTGGCAATACTGATGCTTAATCAGTCATCAATTCAGAGCACCAGCTGTCTTGTTCTTTTTGCAGTCCTACTTTAAGCTAGAAACAATGCAGGATGACAACAAATAAACTAGCGCAGGATTTCATGTCTTCTATGGGAAAATCACATTAGTGCAAAATAACCTATTCCTTCAAAGTTTACAGCTCACATATATGCTATTGCTGATGATACTGCTTGTTTATTCTCTCCAGAACACATCCTCAAAGACTGAATGATATTGTAAAACAAAACATGGAACTTCAGAAAACAAGAACCACTGATTTTCCACTGAATGTATATTTTAGATTTGCCCCATGCTTACAAGATCAGGCAATTTTGGAGATTATGTCAGCCAAGCACAGTACTCTGTATGAGTGAATTTCACAGAATCATTGTCTTTTTATAGAACACAAATGCCTGTCCTCTAGCACAATTTGTGGGAAAATACAAATTTCTGGACATTTATCTAGAAAAGAAAAGAATACCCTGTAATGAATGACAACAGCAGGATGTGACTCCTGGTCATTAGATCCTTTTATTAAGTAGTCTTTAAATTGCAGGATATTTAGCACTGCATAAATTGAGGAGATGAGAATAAAACAAAGCTAGTATGGAAGTTATAGCATGCTTGAGATACAGCCTACTAATACCTGTGCCATGGGACTGGAGAGCTTCCTAACATATTTAAAGGTCAGTGGCAGCTCTGAGTAAATAAGACTAAGGGTTGAAAGGTTTTCAAAAATTGTATTTACAAATGAAAATGAAAAAAAAAACCCATGTCTCTGAAGTATTTGCTATCATATTTTCATTCTAAGGTTTGTGTAGAAAAGCCTTCCCTCTACAAAACACTGCATATTTCTTCCAAAAGTCTTCCAACTACTGAAGGGAATATCTGAGATTTCAGTGCATACTCAGTCCATGCAGCTCTTTGTGTTTAGAAAACACAGAAGTAAGCAGAGGCAAATACAATTCCTGTCCAACTATACTGTCCCGCCATGTTTTGGTGAAAGTTTCCTTTTAACACTCCTGTGAACCCAGAGGAAAAAAAAATCCACCTTTTTTTAAGATTTAAAAAAAATTGCAATAGCAAAATGAAGGGTCTTCAACAGGTTTGCCCAGGAAATATAAGACCACATCAGAGAGAGAACCCAGAGCTCTGATTTCTTTTTGTCCACCCCCTTGCCTTCAGTCTTGTTTTCAGAGATGAATGGGCATTTTGTAAAGAGATCAAGTGACTGGCTGGGAATCATACAGGAAATGAATAAATAAATTGAATAAATAAATGAATTTAATTAATTAACTAATTAAATATGTGACAGAGCATAAACATTTCCTCATTCTCAATCTTCAGAGACAACACTCTGGTCAACTGCTTCACCAGAAACCAGCAAAGATGAAGAAAGGGCACTAGCAGATAAATGGTCACTGTCACTTGCAGGGAAAAAGCTATGAGAAAGATAAGAGACAGCTGCTTTGCCTGACATATCTATTTTACACTTCATCAGTCAAAAATGGGCAACTTGCATAGGCACTCTAAGCCATCAAGCATCTAATTAAAATACATCAAGTTATGGGGTATTATTGATTTGTGGAAGCAAAACAAACTCCACAACTGTTGTGAAAGTTGTAAAGCCGGTATGTTTATTACAGTGCTGGACGCATGTGGGAATCGTTCCTCTAAAATGACACGCCTACCTCTGGGAACTCCAGATCCAAAATGATCCCTCTCAAATACATATGCATGCAATTTCACAATAGGTTCATACATATTCATTCTACTGATTTCAAGTGACATTTGCTGCTAATTCTTCTTTATCAGAAAGAACTCCTGGGTCATGTTGCCCTGCTCACTCTGTCTCTGTCCTTCAGCTGAAGCAGTTTCTCCCAGCCTAGGCTTTTTGCAAGAACAGGCAATCAGACTAAACAGCTATGTTTGCAAGCTACAGACTTAACTCAAAGATGTACATTTCACTTAAATCAAAATGGATTTCTACTTTGGAAAATTTCCACTCTGCCTCATTATGGAGATCTGCTTTTTACAGAACTTTTGTCTTCAGCAGTTTTAAAACCTTCAAATAAAATCCATGTTTAAGAGAAGCAAAGGGGAACTCTATTCAGCTTTATGAGCTGTTTTTCTACTGAAGTCACTAAGACTTATCTCTTCTGTAGAGAGGAGATAATCTCCTTTAACCGTAGAAATGAAAGTAGGAAGACTACTTGCATAAAGGTGTTTGATACAAGGTTTCTTTAATAATTGTGATAAATCTATTAAGATTTTCCTCTATATTGTATTTCTGAGCTCACTCTCACTCATCAGAGCAGCAGAGCACTTTGTTGCTCCAGACAGACTGCCCATGTCTGCAACATCCAAAAGGCTTAACCAAAGGACTTACTGTCACCACCATTCAGACAGATATACATCTCAACCAAAAAAATTCAAAGTGCCTTGAGGAAGAAGGGCCATGAGATTTCATTTATGCTCTCAAAGCAGGATGTTAGCACCACTTCCAAGATGTGGAAATTGAGGCAGAGGAGCATAAGCAAGTTGCCAGTGGCAGCATAGATCCACAGATCCAGTGACTTGCTCTCCCTTCTCCCAGTTTAGGCAATCCACATATCATTTCTCCTAGGGACACTTTCCTTTCAAATTTTACCTGAACCAAAATAGAAACAAAAAGCACAAAGGCATTCCTGAAGCAACAGAAGAATGCAAGCTCAAGGCTCAGCTTGGAATCTGTCTGAGGCTTTCAGCCAGTTACATGATTGAACTGGGACGTCTCCTCTTCTTTGGGGGCAGATAAGGCTCAGGAAAATATGAGCTAATTAGAATGCCATTTCAGCAGCTTTCAACAGTTCTTTTCAACTTTAAAATCCAAATCTGTAGTGAAAACTTTCTAAGGACTTTTCATATAGGGTCAGTGGATGTTTAAAATGTGATTACAGTAAGAACACAAATCAAAGCCACAGATTAGGCACCAGTTATGATGAATTTTCAGTCTCAAAGCACAAAAGAATCCCAAGCATTACTAAATGCAACTGAGGAAATTTAACACTAATCCAAGCAAAAACAGTGAAAGAAAGGGAGCACGGGCACACATTTTTTGTCTGCTGGGCAGCATTATATTACTACATACCTTGTACAGGACATAATAATCTTCCAATATAGACAGAAATAATTTTCAAATATATTTGAATCAGGTAAAATGTAAAAGTACCAAGACTTCCTCAGTTACAGTAAGAGTAGACTAGATGATAGTCGATGAGACTACACACAGTATAGTGCTATTCTATGAGACTACACGACAGTATGAGAGATAGAGAGAGTATATGATGATAGTATATTATAGTATATTAGTAGTAGAGTAGAGTAGATTAGATAGGTAGATGAGAGTATAGGATATTAGATGATATTAGAGTAGATGATATTAGAGTAGAGTATTAGAGTCATATCATATTAGATTAGAGATCAGTATATATATCACATTATATTATATCACATTATATTATATCACATTATATTACATCACATTATATTACATTACATTATATGACATTACATTATATTACATTACATTATATTACATTACATTACATTACATTATATACATTACATTATATTACATTACATTATATTACGTTACATTATATTACATTACATTACATTATATTACATTACATTACATTATATTACATTACATTATATTACGTTATATTATAACATTACATTACGTTAGGTTACCTTACATTACGTTACATTACGTTACATTACAATGTTGTTGCTTTACAACATAAAAACATTTGAAAATTGTCCTTCATTAAGAAACAGAAAGTAGCAGGGAAGACATCAGACTGAAAAATGTTACTGCTGTTTGCAGAATTATGCACTGGGATAAAATAATACAGTTTAATGCAACTCACTCTTAACTTTAATCAATGAGCCACAGCAGCTGCGCTACTGGGACCTTTCAGTCCCAGTGCACTATGAACCACCAGCCCTAGGACTAGGAATGCTACATTCTCTTCCATCTGTTCTTGACCTGTTTCCTAATTTAACCATTTCTCTAAATAAAGCTCATTAGGCAAGACAGCAGACTGCTTTCAAAGCAAGGGAAGAACTAGATTCCTCATCTCAGCTTCCATATGTCAGTTTTTAAAATCCTTCCAATAATTAAAAATAATTCCTCTTAAACATCAGGGGGTTTTTGACATGAATATAAAACCTGCCATGATCAGATTGATGATCCATCTCATCCAGTAATACATTTCTAGAAGTAACCTGTACTGGGTGCTTAACATATCACTAACTAAAAGTAGCAATTTATTTTCATATCTTTTTGTGACATTTTGAAATGCAATTTTGCTTCATAGGATAATGAAATAATCTGATTCTTTACTGCCAAGTGGTAAGGTCTTATTTCAAAACTCCAGAGAATCACAGACTTGACTCCAAGAAAAGTCCTTTTTGAACTCTAGAAGATGGAAAAATGGGATTTAGAGTTCGGCCCTCCTGCAATGTATTTCAGTTGAAGTTCTTGCTAATCTTTGTTTCAGACAACGTTAAAAAACACTGGGCAGTAAGTAAACGACAAATGTCCTCTCAAAAAGTGCACTTCTTCTTATCATTTGGTCAACCTATACCCTGAAGAACAAGGTTTCTCTCTCTTTTCTTCTTTTTCTACTTAGGAATAACACAACTCAAGGCATTTTTACTATGCAGCATAAAACTGCCATTTTTAGACTTTCCATGAGTTTGGTCATGGTGATAATCTATAATTATTGGTCTCACAGCCCCACTGTGTACTGTGTGAAAAGGGATATGCAGTCATTTTTGTACCTATGCTCTGGCACACCAGGGAATGACAGAGGGTCTCTTAAGTGACTCACTCTGGGCCAGCAAAGGAGAGAGAGATCTCAAAAGCTTCCCAGGCTAGTGATGAGGAGGGAAAGAAAAAACCTGTGGATACAGATGGGGGAGAGAGGAGCATGTGAGGAAATGCTGAGAGAATATTGTTCATAGTGATAGCATCCAGGATTTTCCATTATCCCTCGTTTCTGTCTAGGTACAGTATTAAAGGAGAACCTTGAGAAGTCTGAAGGGCAGTTTTACAGACATTTATGGAGAACTTTGTCAACACTGCAACACTGCTGAAAACCTTTACAGAAAATGTTAATTTGAAAATACTGAAAGTTAAAGGAGTGAAAACAAAGATATGACCACAGTCCTTACTGGAAAGTAGAAGTCAGGATACTGCTAGCACAAGAAAAATTATGCAGGCAGATATTAAATCTCAGGGGGTCTTGAAACCAAAATGACCAAGTATGTGACACAGCTGAGAATGGGAACTGACAGATTCAAAGGAGGTGAAAGGTTCAAAGGCTTAATTTCAGCTGCAACTTTCTAAACTGCTATGAACAAGGCAAGACCACTCATGTGAATGCCAGACAGAGCATTATAAGATGCAGAATGACGACAATCCATAGGGAAAAAAAGGTATTCTGGAAATTCTGGCCTGGGAACAGATGGGAAAAGTCACACTTAGCATTCAGATACAAAGGGCCATAGAGAAATTCAAGGCAAAGATCAGAGCCAGACTACATGAAGTATCCAACAATTTGGCTGGGCAGTGTGAACCACTGGAGAAGAGAATTTGGAGAAGAAAGCAATATTATGAAGAAAAGTCAATATTTGTGCAACAATAAATTGCAATTGTACAATATTTTGAGTTCAGTTATGCTGAACTCAAATCTGCAAAATAACCCAAAACCCAGAAAAGCTTAGTTTTCTGTCTTTCTTTGTTCTTGTGTTAAAAGAAAGTTTCAAAAGAAATACCCAGTTTGATTTGCTCTTTCTTTCATGATGTTCATTACTTTGTACTCCTTTAGCATATCCAATCAGATTTTATTTTTCTTTAAACTTAAGAAGATTATTGGCCATCATTCTGGCTAGTAGAATATTTCTATGGCTACAACAAATTTCATTTATTTTTGCATATTTTTAAAGTGTGGAGAAAACTAAACATGATATTTTAGCTGAGGCTGTACCACTGGATTATATGAAAGCATCCAGTATTGCAATTCAAACAATTCACAATCTTAGTAACATTTATTTCCTTTTCTCTGGTTATCCCTGCTGAACACTGTGCATAGGACTTCTCATTAATGGTTACAGCTACAGAGAGGAAGTGGTTAAAATTACTCCTTGGAATGTGCATTAGCCCATAATTACAAACAATAACTTTAATCTACTATTTCACTGTCAATTAAATTCTGGAGGTTAAAATCTTCATGTGATCCCCTACAATCTGAAAAGTTCACCAACTCACCATTCTAGAACAATAGTAAATACACTGTAAGCTCTATAATTATTTTCCACTTGGCAAAAGACTATTACATATTCCTATATTCTGTACCTTGGCTGTCTTCAGATCCAGTATCTTGCCTTTCTCCTTACACTCTGATTTGAAAAGGGTAGTAAAAGAAGAGACTTCAATATATTTACCTTTTGCTCCAAGGTACAATGAGTTAGATTAGGCATGGCCACATTTTCTTCATTTTTCTAAAACGTTCTCCAAAATTTCTGGTAACTTCAGGTTCCATTACATCACCAAACATCAGGCCAGTGATACACTACAAAGTATTTCTAATGATTACATTAAATCTTCTTTCTTCTAAATTAGTAAATATGCTCATATTTTGTAAATCTACTTATAGAAAGCTGTATATCCCTGTCCTTCCTATCTCAGGTTAAATAAATTAAACCCATAAAGCTTTAATTGGTTAAATCTCTTATTTTTTTCCTCTCTTTTTCTGTTCTTTTTCAAACAGAGTGCCCAGAAACTGGATATGATAAATTAGTTGGATTTTCATTAAGGAGAACCAGTGGATACATAGTGAACACAGATTGTGCCTGTTGCATCACTTTACCAACAACTTCTCAAACTTTTCCCTGAATCTCTGCCAGATCTTCTCTTTTTTATATCTTTGCATTTTCTATTCTCCACAGCAGTGTTATGCAGTTTATATTCAGTTTCATCATCTTTGCATCACATAATTTCTGTAATTCATCATGAATGTTCTGATGTCCATCAACCACTGAGTGATTTCAATGAAATTATACACTCCTGATTCAAGGAATATCCAAGGAATATCCATCATTGCAACTACAGCAAAGAATTAACAACACAAATGGAAGCGTATGGATGACTGACCTCATGAAAGCTATTTTTTTTTATTCTAAAAAACAGTGATGAAGTGGCAAAGTAGGTTGTTTTCACTTTAACTACTTTTTTCTAGCTTCTCTAAAGAGAAAAAAATCCAAACAACCAAAAAAATCCCAGCATCACCAGACACCACCAAATGCTTCTACATCCTACATGGTATATATATTCGAGGAAAACACAAGAAACAAACTGCACTTCATTTAGCATAAAATATCTCTCCTCTCTGGGCAAGTCTGTCTGCAAAAGAATGCCTGCAGCTGAAAGCAGTGTTTTACTCGTTAGTCCTCACATGACTCCAGCACTAAGATTGCCATGTTGCATGTGGGAATACCCTGAGGTCACATCTCAAACCATCCACTCTGAAGTATCTGCAAAGATTTGTCTTCATTCCACAATTTTTTTTTCACTTCCATATTCTATCTGCGAAGAATAATTCCTTCCACACTTCAAATTGCTAAGTGCATTAAGGCTAGCACTGATGTCCCTTGGCACTCAGTCTTGTAGACAAAATCCAAAGAAAGCTTCTGCCTACAACGGGGTAAACTCCACAGCATCTGCACTTCACCTTTCTATTGTCTGCAGACAGAAGATGTACTTTCAGATAACTTATGAGAAAATTGCACTTCTCATTTTTTCTCAAGCCAGTTTTCTGAAAACCCTGTTCTAATTCTAGGTCTCCTGAAAATAAAAATACTTAATTACTCAAACTTATGCCTAAAAGGGTAAAAAAAAGCTAACAATTTCCAGAGTTTTTATACCTAATGAATACAAATTGCCTTGAGAAAAAACTATGAAATAGATAAGTAGCGCTGAGAGTGATAATAGATTTGCATCTCGACTTCCATATACCATCCTCTTTTTCTTTTCCAGCTTATTCAATTTCCTAACTACACACATGTAAGTATATTTAGCACTATACAGAGGTGAACTGAACATTTTCATAGTCATGCCTTCTCTCTTTCAAAGAGCAACAAGTGTATTGTGTGTCAGGACAGTTCTTCAGTTGTCTGCAGTCGGATAATCCACAACAATGCTGGATTCCCATGCTCTACAGTCCTCTCCTCACTCTCTCTTGTACAGTAAATTCACTTGAGATTCTACATAAGTAAACCTTGTTTTTGTACTTGCCTGAGACTGAACTACCATCCTTGGTATTCTTTTTGTCACATTTAGATTTGTCTTTGGAACTACAAACTACTCTCTCAATTGGAATTTTTCTGCCTTTGCATAAAGAAGGAAATATGATTCTTATGATTTCCTGTCATGCAACATTTAGTTAATGAATGTAAAGTTCTACAACTTTCTAAAGCTGTCCACTAGCTACTAAGTTAATATAGAAGAGGTCTAAGTTTTATCATCCACTCAGAACACGTCTAAAACCACATTTCCACACAGTATCTTTTCCACTTGGCAAGAAGGTATTCCTGCTCCTTTTATTTTCTACGATTTGAATTTTCTTTAGTTGAAGAATACTGTGGAAGACAGCATTGTATCTATTTTTAATTAAGAGGGAAAAGGATTTAACTTAGCAGAAATGTTAGAACAAAATCTCAAGCTTAACACGTACAAGGACAGCAAACCTGTCTGGGTAGTCAGTCTCATGCCCAGGACCTCTCAAAACCACAGAGGCTTCCTTTTCTTTAGGCAGCCTTTTCAGTTTGCATATTACACACTTCTGACCTTAGTCTTTATAGCCTGATCAACTCTATTTTAAAATAGAGTTTTAATTTTCCAAGGAAGAAGCTAAAGGCCACATCAAAGAAACTTTAAACCTGTCACAAAATACCAAAGTCTACTTCCTACAGCAAACATGACTAAACTGTTACACATAAAAATATTAAAAGTTAATCCCACCCAGTGATCTATAAAGTGCTATTTCTGCTCACAAAACAGTCAAATCATAACTGTCCTAAGGGCATTAAACTGATGTTTACCCATTATGGTGAATTTACAAGTTTGGCTTCTGAGCACTAGTGCCAATACCTCCAGATCTACTCATATGACAGGAATTACAAAAAGAGAATGCTTAAGTGATTGCAACTATGATCTTGTGTCTCAAGTATCAGAAGCAAAAGAAGCAGGAGGATTACAGAACACAGACCAACACTAAAAATTTCAAATTGTTAAACAACTTAACCATATAATCCTAGAGCTGTGCTTACTAGTTACCATCCTCCTTGACTAAAAACTGGTCTCAGGAGAAGAGGAGGAAACTGAAAGACACTGAGAAGTTAACAGATTCTAGAGGGGATAAACCCATCATGTCTCCCTGATATAGCACTGGTCAGAACAAATTTGCCTGGAGTAGCATCGGGTTGCTTTTACATTCTTCTAGCTCTCAGTGAAGAGGAACTGCACTGCTCTGCAAAGCCTCTTCATAGTTAAAATACAACTACCTCACTGCTGCCAGCTAGGTAAGTTCTCCATCTCCTCTGGGAGCATGCACCAGGGAGCTCCCTAAAGCTGTCTAGTCCAGAGCTCTGGGCTACACTGCCTTCCATGGCCTACCCATTTCCGATCCTCCACAGATGTTATGCTGACACCAAACTGACACAATAGCTATGGACTTACTTCTTTAAGAGGCATGCGTGGCACACATTCCCAGAGGGCCAGCAATGCCAACACTATGAGCGCTCTTGACAGCTGAGGTTAAACTTCACCTTAGTCCCCCAAGACCCTTTACCAGGCCAGGGTTCCCCTGCAGCCTGGCAGACATGCTGACACTCCTGCTTACAGGAATTCTCAGGTGCCTGGGCACTGCACCAGGTCCTGCTGTGGTTGGCTGGGCTGTGCTGCTGTGGCTGCCTAGGACCAGACACTTCTGTACGTCCATCAGGAGAGAGGCAGCAAGGCCAGAGATAAAACCAACACTAACTTTCCTCTACTTTATCACTGGATAGAAACCACCTGTGGCAATGGAAATCATTTCCTAAGAGTACTGTGCCCAAGAATTAACCAGCATAAACCAGAGACTCTGAACAACACATCCTGAAAAGTACTCTAGTTTACAGCTGCCATTAAAGCAAATCATCTTCCAGGACAGAAAATCAGGAAGATTTTTCTTTCTACAAATCAGTTATGTAACAGACTCTGTAGGAAAAACAAACACTGGGGAAAAGGGCCAGAAAGCAAAATTCAAATCATTAATTCAGCCAAATGTCTCTACAGAAATAAAGACTAGATCTCCATATAAACTGAAGTACATACGTGGAACTTCAAGTAATTGTAAATATGTAATGAGTAGCTTATATACATGGTAATTAGATAGCCAAGTTCAAAGCCTCAGCAGTGCATAGGAAATTGCAAAAAGGTTTATTTTTAGATACTCAATACTGAAAATTTGTAGAGCACAAATCAAAACTCCAATGCAAAAGAGGCTCTGATGCTTTGACCCACATGATTTTCTCTCCATGCCTCTGGCTTTGCCAAACCACCTTTTTCCACTGTGCAGCTTTTGCTTTACTTATTAAACTATCCTTATCTTAACCCATGAGTTTCCTTTTACTTCTCCAATTCTCTCCCCAGTCCTAGAGAAGTGAGCGAGCGGTGGGTTTAGTGGCCAGCTGTGGATAAACCACAACAGAGCGTTAAAACAGTTTGCTGACTTAGAAAAGTCAATTCTGAGTTCTTTGTTTTTGAAGGTAGTAATCACAGCTGTATGGAGGGAGAACACTCACACAAGGTACACTTTTTATCTTTCAAACTTTAGTTACTTTTTGGCAGCTGTCCTCTGAGTTTCCAGCCCTCTGTGATGTGAGAAAAAGGACTATATAGGGGACGTTAAGACCAGCACTCACACTGCAAAGCTGGATGTGCATGCACATTTTTTGTTTACCTACATTCATACCTCCTCTCTTCACCACCCTCACCCTCCTACAGGCACTCACACACCCAGAGGGATGTGCAAATAGGGTCACAGTTTGTCTTCGGGCAGCTCAGAAAAATTCAGAGAAGTTCCAGAAATAAAAGGAACAGACAGCACACTGAAATCTACAGAGATGAGTAAGACTAAAAATAGGAAGAGAAAACCTGAGTCTTAACATCTATATGTAATAGAAATTTTATGTTAAGTCTAAAAAAAAAACAGTCCAAGCCATCCACTTTGCCATTTTTACAGTCAAATGAAGGACCCTAACAATCCTGCCACAGAAAGGTTTGTCCTCTGCAAACATGTAGCTGGGTAAAATCATAGTCTCAGCTGCTGCCCATATTTCTGTAAAAGGAACATCACTGTGTCATTGCTGCATGGCAGACTTGTCAGCAGCAGATACCATGCAAGGTCTGGAAGAGATAACAAGCACATAATCAGTAGCAACTATGAAACTCCTTCTTGTGAAAACCTTTTTTTTTACTTCAGCAAACTCTCTGGACATCCCACCTGAGGTGTGAAAGGCCTGGAAACTGCTCCAGCCACTTATGCTGTTTCAATTTGAGCTATCCACAAAGAAGTGATTAGAATGTTGCAGTGTGCTCTACATCTTACTAAGAAAAAACTCTATGCTCTCACATGGTGATATTTTTTCTGCATTCAAAAATACTGTTGCAGTGCCTGAGTCAAAATATTTTACTGCACTCACTGCTCCTACACATGCTCCTGAATCTCAGTACAGGACACATAAGCGAGGTTATTTTTGCATGGTAACAGCAGAGCATTAAACATTTCCAGTACTCATACAGCAAACTCCCAGGGCATTCTCCAGCACAGAAAGTATCACAGAATCCACCAAATGCTTTAGGTCTTTAGCTCACTTTCATAAACTAGCCTTTCCTACTTTCCATCCCCACCGCATTCAGCAGAATGAGATTCATAACAGCACAATTCTCCCTTTGTCAGTCATTTTAATCTGATCTGCTACTGCCTGAGTGGAGGGCCCTGGATCATGGCCAGGTGTCATGCTTTCACTCTCCTGGGAGGATGCTAACCTCCAGCAGGTGACTGTGCTGGGCAGACAGGAGCAAGGACATGGGAAGCTGTCACAATAAGATATGTCACAACTCGCACAGGTTTTAATCTTTCTATTTTTTGCGTCTCCCTTCTTATTCTGAAGTGAACAGGTATCTGCATGGAAAGCACATGACCCACTCACTCTTCATGGAAATGACCTGCAGAAATACTAAATGTGTATGAAAGACAATGTATGTGCAAGCTTTTCATGTGAAATACACCCTATGCTCCTGTGCTCACACAGTCTCATTCTCCCAAAAAGAGGGCACAGGAATGGTCATGGATACAAGGGACACATACTGCTTTCTCCTCTGCTATCTGCATTGCTTACCTTCATTAACAGCATGAGGCTTAATAATGCAACAAGTACAGTTTGTGAATTTGGCACTGCTGACTGGTCCACGGCCTCCACTGGAGGGAAAGAACAACTCCAGCTCCTGAAAACAATTGTAATTAAACACATTTTAGATCAATCTAGGTGCACACATCAGCTTTTATCATGAGTAACAACATCTGAAGTATCCATAATCACAGAAGATAAACCTTTAGTGCAGATTTTTTTCCTACAAATACTTCCCTGGAGCATTATCTCAAATGTATCTTTTCCTCTCTGGCACCATCTCTACAATCACAAAAACAGGATTGGAGAATTTCTTACAATGTCTTCCTTTTCAGTTCTGCAATGCAATCTGTTCACACTCGGAGCACTCAAAATGCTGATGCAACAATTATTTGGTAGAGGTGCTCCCAGCTTTACTAATGCTCTCTCACTTTCCTCAGTATCTTTCCAAATCCACTCCCTTACACACATATTTTATTTTTCCTTTTTTTCAAATCATCTTTTCCACTACATAAGCAAAAATACAACTATTATCCATTCTCAGTATGTTTTCTTTCCATATACAAAACTGACCTCCTTCCAAGTTGTTTACATTTTCTTCCTTTCATCTTAAACAATTAAACTTTCTCTAAAATTGCTGAGTCACTTCTCATGCCTTATTGGCCCTATAATTTTTTTAAAAGTCTTACTGAATTGAAGCTGATGAACTCAATTGCTTTGATTTCTCAGATAAATCAAAGGAACCTTTTTGCCTTCAATTTCTTTCTTCCCACCATCACTATTTAGGCATCAGATACCTTGTGTCTTAGACGATATGGGGTGAACTTGGCAGTCAGATTTCTTTCCTCAATGATATTTTTTCATTGTTCATTGCCAGCTTCACACTTTTTCCATCACCATTTACTCACATATGTTACACAATCTGCCAATCAACAAACGTGCAAAACACAGATTCTGTTTCATACCTATCGGTCAAATTCAGCAAGAGAAATGATAATTTCTATTTAAGAGAAAATGTTTCATCCAAGAAATACTACTATCAAATATACTTGATTTTTTCCCATATAACAGTAGCGATGCTAAAGGCCATTTCCTGGAATTGTCTCCCCTAATTTACTAGCTCAACTTAAATGGAATAAACTCACAATTAGCTCATGGCACTTCAACCATTACTGCTTTCAGAATTACACAATTCAAACTTGTCGTGCTTTGCATTTTGGACAATGGATCCTGGACAATGGATCTTTCTACAGAAGGAAAAAGTGCCTCTTTTTTTCTGCTGGCAAATAATCTACGTTTTAAGTGGGCGCACCTGAGACAATAGGTTTCATTCCTTACATCCTTCTACTGATAAAATGCCGCACGATTCAAGGAACTTGTTCCACTCTATTAACTGCTATTTACTCTAAAAGAAGCAGCCAGAAAAAGGCAGTAAAATATGTGTAATAGTTAACACTTAGTTTTATCCATTAAATTCATAAATGGAAATTAACTCAATAATGCTGGAGGACTTGCATAATGAAAGGCCAAACTATAATCTTGTGGAGCCTTAAGAAAAAAAAAATAATAAATTTCCATACCCTTTATTCCTGATCTAAAGAAATTACAAAATTTGGCCTGCAGAGAGACAGCAGTTTAGAATGTATCAGAGACATCAGTTGTCATTTAGCCATCAAAAGAATAATGCAGCTTTCCACTCTAAGTGTTCATCTTACAATACATTCATTAAATGCGGTTGAGACTTCAGTTTTCTGTCAGGAGAGTTAATTTAGGTCCCTTTATCGTGTATTTCCTTCTTTTCAGCAAATCTTCTGTAGGCACAGCCAACTAGTTTCCATAGCAACTGCTATACAGCCATATAATACTAGGCCTACTAAATTAATAAAGGCACAGGGGCACTAAATTCAAAATTTTGTTTGATTTATTAAAGATAGGTATCAGTAACACCACAAAGATGCACACACCTGCAGATGTTTAGCAAAATAATCCCAGTGTCATAAAAATGCTGCAGATGAACGGGGCCTTCGGACATAATTTCAAAAACAATGAAATGCAACAAGAATAACAAACTAAAACCTAAGCACACACTTATGCTTCTAACCAAGAATTTATGCTAATAGATACTCTTATACTCTTTCCTACACTCTCAGCTCAGAAGCTGGCACAGTTGTCATGGTAGTACACAGGAAAAAAGAGAAACTTTCACCTTTCTATTTGAAGACATCTAACTATTTAACCAGAGGTCTCTCTGCAGCTGTGCTACTGCAGCTGTTTCAATTTAAAGAGGGAAGACTATAATCAAGGAAGCAACAACTGGTATCTTTCCTCAGTTAAAGTGGTTTACAGCTGAGACACCACAGTAACACATCAATAAACCATGAGATAAACATTATTCTTGCCATCATTTATTAGCATATCTATCCCACAACAATGCACACAAATGTCCCCTTAATTCTATAGAAATGTTAATATCTATTACCCAGTCCCAGGGCTTTTTCTTAGCACTGAGAAAAGAAACATGGCAAACAAAGCAAAACAGAACCAAACTCTTCAAAGCTATGTCCACTGTGTTACCTCTCAAAGCACAAAGCACTACAAAGTACCCTGGTTTTTAATTTTTCATTCTGAACAATAACAGCAAAAAAGGCTGCAAGCAGAGCAGTAGTGACAACTGTGAAGGAGAACAGATGTGTGAAACACAAGACGGCACAAAAAGATTTCATTGTTTAATCCCTTTCTTTTTATGACCAACATCAGTAGACTATAGGTAGATTACACAGGCTATTCAATTAACTTGCTGTTTGTGATGTACAGGAGACATTAAAAATGGCCAGGCATGCTCTTCTGATCAAAGCACTCAAGATTTACCTTTGTGATAAACAAGATTTTTCTTTTCAGACAGTTTATTTTTCCATGCTAAAAAGGAGCACATGAAGAATATGTAAACTAGTTCTGGACTCAAGTGTAGAGACAAAATGAGAAATTCCTAATCCATTTGTTAGCAGATAAAAGTAAAAATAAACCTCAGACAAGAAAGAGTCAAAAACTTACTTTAGCAGCTGAAGCAACTGAATCTGGGCCATGAGCTGCATCTCTGAGGCCACAATGTCCAAAGCTCTCTGAGATGCTGTCCAGTGTATCACTCTCAGTCGTTGTAGGGTTTGCTGGCCCCACTATTGCTCTCCACTTACTCACTGCATCATCTCCTAAGAGCTCCATAGCAAGGATGGGGCCACTCATTATTAACTGGAGAAGCTCACTGCAAAATGGAAAGAGCACATGGTGATCCATGCTACAAATTAAAAACAACAAAAAACATGACCCAGTGGAGATGCTCAGAACTCAAACTGGCAAGACCTGGAGCAACCGGATCTAACTTTGAAGTTGACTCTGCTTTGAGGAAGAGGTTAGATTAGGTGATGTGCAGACATTCCCTTATTATGGCTGTAGGAAAAAACCAACATGTAGATAACCCAAACTCACTCAAGCTACTCTGTAGAGTCTTAGAGTTCAAAAGAATTTTTAAAGGATCAGTACTGGCGTCCTGTTAACAGTGAAAGAAAGATCCTGGTAACCACTTGTCTAACAGCTTTCCTCTTCTGCACAGCACCATTTCAAGGCTCTCATACATGGCTTGGATGTGTACCCACTGACAGAATATCAGCACTGCTTTCAAGCTGAACTCCCCACTGCCCCACAGATCTCTCCCACGGATTTTGCCCAGCCAACGTCCAAAGAGGGAGCAAAGGGGAGGGGTTGAAAATTTGCATGGGAGAAGGGACTTACAAAGGGAGCTATTACATCTTGGCATTACTCAAATAATTTTAACAGGATAAATCCAAGCAAGGAGAAGAAGCTGTCAGAAGCAGCCTACCTCCTGTCCTGACCATCTCACAATAGAAAACAACCATCAAAAATTGGTAAACCAAACATTCAATTTAAAAACAAAACAAAACACCAATAACTATAATTCAGTATCTTCACAAAACATGCATACCAGTAAGCCTGTCTTTTCACTGTTTGGTCTGGACAGAACCAACAAAGGAGAACACTGCCCCTGAATTTTGTACTATTTTGTTTAAAAGAAGAGCTTTACACAGTTATAATTGTGGATGTGCATGCTTCTCCAACTACCTTCTTCCTAATGATTACCAGTCAAGAAGAGAAGAGAAATCCTAGTAGTTTTTTGAAAAAGAAACAATATTAAAACTATGAAAAGTTGCATAAAGAAACAACACAAAAAAAAGCGACTGGAGTCTGCTTGTTTAGGACAGTTAAATAGTACTCACACATACATCCAAGAAAAATGCAATTTCCACAATATTATTTACTGTGCAGACTAATCCTTGAATATTCTTTTTTAAAAAATTCTTGAATATGAAAACCATTATTTTCCAAAAAATAGAATTGTTATTTTTCCTTACTATTCACTAGACTTACATTGACTAGTGAAGTTGCAAATGAAATCTGAATTTAAAGACAAGATACAACATTAAATATGAGTCGTAGATTTCACACTTTACTGCCTTGAAGTTTCTTGTTTCTATTTGATTTGGAATGCTCTAGAGCTCTTTATTTCTAATTTAGAGAAAAATCCTATACAGAAGATGCAGCCAATAGGACTGTAGGACGGGAGACAGGCACATCACAGTAGAAAAAGGCTACAGCTCCTCAGACAATTACCATTAGTATAGACAGACATCTGTGAAATAACACTTCAGGCAAAATTCTTGATTATTTATCAACATATTCAAGCAGGCTTACTCAGTAAAGAAAAGGCAATTCCAAATCATGCATTCTCTGACCTCCAACATGGTCAGACTTAGTCTGGGGCCATGTCTCTCTGAAGGGCTTGAGACTGGACCCACAACAAATCAGTTGCTGATGCTGGAAAGCATCTGGCAATGCTAGTTCTCAAGCACTTCGTGTCAGTACTGAAACCAAGTCTTTCAACCACATCAGTGAAAACCCATGCACCAACATGGCTGAAAAACACAAGGCACCATCTCCCTAGAAGAGCCAGAATGCACAGTGGGGAGGGAGGAAAAGAAAGTTGCTGGCACTTTCAGGGAAAGTAGAAACAATTCAATCTCTGGTGTCATGAGCATCCATCTGGTCAGTTATGGAAAGACTAGGGTTTCTCGCATCAGGTGGAGCAGTCTACCATCATGCAAGTTTGACATTTGTCCAAGGGTAGCAGTACAGTAGTTTTTACTGCCATGAACTATCCTTTCAGTTATTTATTATTTGGGATACTTGTTACCAAGTCAATTCTTACAACTAAGTGTTCCCCCTAATTCTCAATATCTGCAAGCTCCACCCTGATCCTGAAGATAGTCCTTCTGTTGGCTTTGAAGTTTAGCCCTGCTAGGAGCATTTTCACTTCTGAGGGACAAAAGACATTCCCCTGATACCACTGGGTTGTAAAAAACATGGGTTAAAACCATAAAGAGCTGAAAAAAGGATCTCTCCCTGGAAGAAGAAGAAAAGGTGCATGCTTTGCAAAGGGCTCCACTCAACTAAGACAAGCTCTGATTCTCCCATAACCCTGTGGCATCAAAAATGGTAAATGAATTTTATGTGTTCAATAAATAAGCTTAATACATGTTAAGCTGAAATTGATATACCTACTGATAAAAAGGTTTTGCTCGATAATCAGCGTAGAAATCAGCTGCTTCTTTTCTGAAAAAGTAAAGAGACACAGATATATATATAAATATATATATAGATATATATAGATATATATACACACACACACACAGAGATACATATATACATAAATAAAACCCCCCTGAAAACCACAATTATCATTCATTTAAATATCATCCATAAACACATTTCTACAGGCAGTGCCTTCCTAAGCTGGACAACTTGTTGGGTGTTCCTGTCCAATAACAGAAACTACATTTAAATTTCATATTTTGTGTGGCTACCAGTACAGCTGACTACTCCTCATGCTCCTGCTCTGAGAAGGATTTACTAAAGCCCATTTCACGGTCATTGATGGTCCCCACATTCTCAGGCTGAGAAATAAATGCAGCAGAGTCACCTTCTTGAAAGCCATTTGCTGTTATGTTGTTTTCATCATTCATCAGTTTGAGTGGGAATACTGGTAAATGAAGTTTGGTTTTAAAGCATAAACAATTTATCTACTCCACTGGAACACTTCTTTATCAGGGCTAGTGTTTGATTAAACTGGTGGGTAACAAAATACTGCATAACCTGATTTCCATTCAGTGTCCTCAAATCTTACAATGGAGACCATTGTGCTGCATAGGCAGCACAATGGCCTCCATTGTCCTGGATTTCTCCCACACTTTCACACTTCAAAACTCAATTTGGTCTTGCAGTCTCCTCAGGGAACACAGCAGTGACTACGCATGCTTTCTTCCAAAGCAATAGGGTTTCTGCAGTGAGAGGTCTCCTTACACTGCCAGGCAAATAAAGGCTACCAGGCATACCCAGTGTGTCTGCAGCACAGCTGTTACTCAGCCTTTTCTCAGGAGCTGGAAGCAAAA
The DNA here is from genome assembly GCF_022539315.1 of Serinus canaria. Taxonomy (NCBI): domain Eukaryota; kingdom Metazoa; phylum Chordata; class Aves; order Passeriformes; family Fringillidae; genus Serinus; species Serinus canaria. The sequence continues at coordinate 20,945,025 of NC_066313.1, forward strand.
AGATGTCCTTTTCAGACAGGGTGGTAGCCCTTCCCAAGCTCTCCATTGCCACAGCCACGCTCCTGCCAGCACTGGGCTCACACACCCAACTACACGGTTTTGGGGACCACGACAGTGCAGAGCTACCATCCATGCACCAATGGACACACCATTTTGTGGCTTTTCATCCCACCAGCCCCGGTCACCAGCCAACCTACTCTCTTCCCCATCTTTTTCTCCAGCTGCTTCTAAAGTTTTACCCTTGTTTACTGAACTGCTTTTTCTACATAGCAGCAGCTGGAAAAATCCATGGAGTTTTTCAGCTCTAAACCTGCTATTTAGCAGCTTCAGAAATCCCATTCAGAACACAGGTTCAGTATTGGCTTGCTCCAAATTCTGGTGTGTGCAACTTTTTGAAGCTGGAATTTGTAGAGAAAGACAACCCTCTTCAAGAGGACTGACAAGTGAAAGAAAGCAATATTGCTGACCTCTACTCCGGGTACAGAGTTCATAATAAAGCAGTGCTGTAGGGTGAGACTCCAAATTGGAAAGTTGTTTTTACCTGCAGCACAGTCTTCTGATTTTTTCTGGTCTTCATGAGTTTGCTCATTTTCAGCAGCTCTCTTTACTGACAGAAATTGCCTGCATATTTTTCAAATAACAGATTCCAAGTATGAACAAAGGCATAGTTCTGTCATCTGAAATTGCACTTTTGATGCCTCTCTCCCATTTGCAGTCCAGACTTAAACCAAATATTGCCAGAGGAAAGAAATAACATCAAGAAGAACATAAGCAGAATTTAATTTTCTTAACATTTATCAATGTTTGAACAGTCACATTTTTCTCCAGCTTTTTAATCAAAATGACCTGAGTAATTCCTGGTTTGTTGTTTTTAGTTCAGTATAAGTATGAGCCATTCAAGATCCAAAATATTTTTATCAACCACAGAGTAGACTTACTTCCCTTCCTTTTCAAACAAAGGGAGAAGCATGATGTAAAAATTATGCTAGACACAGGAACTCTTGCAATCTCATGTTTCAAGCCTACACTGTGCAAAAGGTTGCCTAGAATTCATTATTTCACAAGAAAATCCTCTCTGAAATTATTTCACCAAAGAATTTTGGAGAGCAAATATGAAAAAGGAATGTGAAGAGATTAAGTATTACTATTTCTGATTGCAAAGAAGTATTTGAGAGGTCTGTTTCTGAAACAAATTGAGCTCTACTACTCAGTTAACAATTCTGACTGAAATAAATATCAAAGTGCAGCTGAGTTGTATAACTTAGTTCCTTTTTAATTTCATTATTAGTTCTCTGTTTTCAAATAATGGAAAAAAGTGTTCACCTATGTATAACAGACTGAACTGACACAGGATTAAAGGAAGAGACTGAAGAATTAAGTGCCTGCCCACACTTCCATATCTTGGATACAACTTTTACAGAAGGCATGACTCTACTTAACAGTGATTGAAAGACAAATGTTCTTAATAATCCCTTTAAAGAAAGCAGTAGATGATGATGATGATGATGATTTGAACAAGCAAGCCTGCAGAAATGTAAGGGTAGAAGACTTTGGCAAAGCCATGGCTCTATCATTTTAAAATGGAAAAGTCCCAAGAAACTGAGTAGATTGTATGCAGAGAAACCACAAAATACTCAGGATGCTATTTAAATTTATTCAGTATCACAGCCCATTCTTGTGCTTATTAATAATTATATATATATAAGACAAGACAACCAGAAACTTTTATATTGTAGTAGGCAGTAAAAGTTCAAGTCTCAATTTCTTCCCTTCAGTGTGAGTCAACTCTAAAGCACGTGACTTGGCTCAATAGTTTGACTTCTCAGACAGACAATCAAACAAAGCATCACCCAAAACAACAGTTCAGGATAAAGTCTCTCATATTACAGGAGAGAGGAAGCAAAAAAAAAAGCTAGATTGAAAGAACATTCTGAATTGCAAAGAAACATTAGAAACATGTTTGAACTCATGATTTGAAGTTGTTGGGTGGAGGATCTGGAACCAGTACCATCAGATATTGCAGCAGGTGTATGCAGAAACACGAGGAGAAAGTCTTATAGTTATTTTATCAGTATTTCAGAAAGCCAAAAAGGTTCTGAAGGAAAAATTGATGCTGACCTCATACATAAATTCTAAGAATACATGAAAATGGTATTATGTCAGATAGAAAGCTTTTCTTTCCAAAAACATGTTGCATAAGAATAGGTTTGGCAAAGCAGCAATGGAAAAATAATGCAGTAACTTTGGGAAAGTCTTCTATGGTAAATTAATGATGTTCTCTTTCCTCTGAAGCAATCCTTCTTTTAAATCTTGGGACTCATTAAGAAGTGGAGAACACTGAAGGTTGGGGGATTAGGAGGATGCATGAGTAAAACCTATTGAACATTGTGCCATGAGAAGATCACTTGCTTTTCCTAGGACTTGCAGCAAAAATCTGAGAGCAAAAATTAAGACAACAGATTTACTGAGAGCAAGCAAACCAAATACTTTAAAGACAACATTATTATAATGAGCAATACCACCTGTATGAGGAAGCCTTGAGGTGAGGACATACAGACATGTCAGTAGTAAACACTGCTGGACTGCTAAAGCTATGGTAGCCACCTTGGGTTCATACAGACATGACGTATTGTCACCGACATGTTTTATGAAAAATCCTTTCCTTAGGATTTTTCCCCTCCTGAGACGCTGAGAGGCCTCAGGAACAAACTGTAAACAATTCTTATCTGCTGCTGTGGAATGCAACAGGGGGAATCTGTGATTGGCCTCATCAGGCTGTTTGCAATTAAGAGCCTATCACAGATCACCTGTCTGGCCGGTCTCGGTCTGGGAGAAGACCTTTGTTATTCATTCCATTCTATTCTTAGTCTAGCCTTGTAGTGAAATCCTTCTCTCTTTTTGTATAGTTTTTATATATTACCTATCATATAATAATAAATCAAGCCTTCTGATACATGAAGTCAGCTTTCTCATCTCTTCCCTCATCCTGGAACCCCTGAGAATGAGGTAACAACGTATTTCATCACCCATACTCATTTGCACAGCACTTTTTAATACTTAGCTTAAATCTCTAAATACTCTCAGAAACCTGCAGAACTATGAAACTGACGAGTTTCATGAGTTACCTCTCTTACTCACTGGAATGGATCTGACACATGGAACAACACAGAATAGCTTTAGAGAATATTCTTAATTGCAAAAATATTTAGATACAACAGAGCTAACCTTAAGCACTCCTTACCTTGAAAGCAGCATCATTTTGGCCTTAGTTATTGTCAACCCAGCATTAATAATGATATCAAATAATTGTCCCATCTTACGCATTCCATCAGGTTTAATCAAAGCCAGTGTTCTGGGGAGGAAAAAAAAATAATTAGAGAGATAGAGCCAACACAACTTTCCTTAGAGCATTTGGTGTGCATGTTTGATTCATATTCAGACAAAAAACCAGCACATGAAAGAGAAATTTTGTCACTGTCACATATTCACTGTCCCAGTGTCTCATCAATTTATTTCCATGCTGTTCTTGAATGCCTGTGCAACACATTATTCTGATAAGAACAAGGTTTGCACATTTTCATTTCCTTGGCTTTCTAACCCAAGTCAGCTCACAACATTCCATCAGAAGTTATTATTTACCAACTTCTCCCTTTCCTCTCACAGCACACAGTTTGACCACATCTTCCTTAGATAACTGGTATTTCAACAGCTCCTCAGTCTCGGTAAGAACACAACTGAATTGTTAATCTCTCTCTCTGCTTGTTCAGCTCCCTTTTTCCCTGATGTTAATCATGCACATAAAATTGAAGCTTTTAAAGTCCCTGTTAAAAAATGTTACTTAAACATGTGCCTCTTCCATAAAACTCAGAGTTTGATTGTTTTAATAATACTTTTAAAATACTTGAAGACCTCTGAGAGAAGAAGATCCTCTTGTGCTTGGTACAGTATAAAAACTTCATGGTATAGAATGTGCATGCCAAATAGCTGACACTGTTAATAGACACAATAAAAAGATGGAAGAGGAGGTATTTAATCTCCTATACTGACTGACAGCTATGTTCTGTATTCTAAGGGACATCAATCCAAAAATCTCTACACTCTCCCCCACATCTTTGTTTCCAAGTACACCCTTTCTTCTAGGTAATTATCTTTTTTTACACTTCACATCCCCAGGGCCAGGACTGTTTTAGTGAGCTTTGCACAGCACCAAGAACACCATCAGCACTAAACATATTATTAATCAAAAATAACAAGCATAAAGAGAAGGTCTGTAAAATTGCATTTTCTATTTGCATTCGTCTTGTGGTGAGTCAGCCTCAAATGTGCTTGGCTTACAAACCAACAGATTTATTTAACCCTGCATCTCAGAAACGCCACATCTCTGACAATCCTAAAGAGCACTTTCCATCTTTTACACTGTTTCCAATAAAGCAGGCTCTCCAAGATGGAATTTTTTATTGCAGTACTTCCTTGAATGAAACACAAATAATTGCAAATTTCCTATTTTATATACCAGCATAGCATGGAAAGCAGCCCTTAGGTTAGCAGCAATATATTCCAGCCAGGCCAAATATGCTGAGATTACAGGAGATGGATGAACTTCCACTACATTTGCTCTGAAACTTAAGTGACCCTAAACTGACAGATGCTTTGGCAAAAAACAGACTATTTCACAGCAAATGTAGAGCAAGGGAGGTGTTAGGACTAGGAAATGTAACCAGGAAGATTTGAACATATGCAACATTTTATCTGCAGCTAAGGGAGAGGCATAGATGACCTTCAGAGCTCAGAAACACACAGCTTTCCTCATGCACCACAAAGCTCCTATACGCAGAGCACCTCAGGCTCAGACCCATGGGGAAGTATGCTAGAAAAAGACTGATGGACTAAGGCTGCAGCCAGAAACTACATGGAAGCAGTCAGCCAACACTATGCTTCAGTCTACAGCTGTGCAGGCAAAAATTGGTTTAATCCCATTTTCAGAGCAGGAAAGGCTGACCTCTCACCAACACTGAACACAGTTTGCCAGCTTACTCCATGCAGCCTTAGAGCCTGGTCCCCTCTTCCCCTAGGACTTCAGAGCTCCACCTCATTTTGTGATATTAATTATCATATCACAGGGTGTACCACATGAATCGAGGCCCATGAGGAGGAGCAGCTGCATGTTTGACCAATGAGAGTCACACAATGCATGACCTGCATGCTGGCACAAGAAGTTCTCAACACCTTCATTTCCCACAAATAATAAGGATCAAACCTCTGGAATGGGATCTCCAGCACCATTTGCATTTTCTCAAGGAACACTTTTTTGAATTTATGTTCTTACACAGGTTGTCTGAGACAGAATGGTAATGCAAGAAATTAATTGTCTCTTTTCTAATTTCAAGGGTTTTAGTAATAGTGTAATTCCTACAAATTTGCAAAGAAATATTGCATTATGAAGCAATTTACCTAGAAGACATTAATACAAACTGCAATGAGCAACCCCTGTAATATCTTTTGTCTGACACTGATACTTAAACTTCAGCATTTCAGTGTGAGCTTTTCAGAAGCAAGCAGGATACAAAAAGCCAACTTCAGGATGCTGAGGACTGTTTCTGAGATTGGATTTTGATTCATGTGCACTATTTTTAGTTTTAATTAGGAATATGTTTCATAGGGTTTGGCATGATGCAGTCTGCAGTGTAGACTTCAAAACTGCTTAGTGTCTAAGAGCCAAGGAGAGAGAAGGAAAATTAAGCTCACTTGCTTACATTTTCAGAGGGACTGTGTGACAGCGATGCAACGAGTACTGAAACAACAGAAAATGAGAACTGATCAAAGGAACAATGCACAAAACATGTTGTGACTATGCTCTTGAGACCTACTTACTTCTAATAATAGGACTGCTGCACATACAGAAGCTTATGTCTTGAAGGGGAAGAAATGCTGATTATGTCAATGACTAGAAGCATAAGAATATCATATCTCATTCAAACCAGAACACAAGTATTTCTGCGTGACACACAAGTTTTCTAACACTATTTTCAATACCAGTGATACTGACTCTAAGTAACTCCTACTTAGGCAGGATACACTGGTCAGAGAAATGTTTACCTCAGGTTACAACCATCCAGGATCACAAGGCTACAGAAAGAGAAAGCTTGGTCTTATGCCTGTGATTCCTTATGTGGCACACTGAAAGTAAGGACATGCTGACCTAACCATTTTAGTCACTGTTTGTGATGGTTTTCTTATGATACATTGGGAGGGGAACCGAAATGCAGAACACTTAAATACAACAATATTGAAATACTGACCCAAGACATAGGAAAAGCAGAGATAGAAACTGAACTGAAACTGTCTCAATAATTCTAGCTTAATTCTAGAAAGCGCCTGTGCATATCTAGCCTTTTTCTACACATCTGTTTTGTATCTCATGTACCTAGGGTCACATTCACTTGTTTTGCTGACAAAAGTAAAGGTCCCTAACTTAAAACATTCAAGATTTTTTAAATATTCACTCCACGGTCTCCCTCAAAAGCCTCTGCTGAGCCTGTCTGAGCACACATTGAATGACCAAAGAATGTATTTCCAAAGTCAAACTGATCTGCCAGTAGTACTGTACAGCACAGCAGGAAAAAAAAAAAAAAAAGAAAAAGAAAAAAAAAAAAAAGAGAGAGAGAAATATTCTGCTTCCCACAGCAACCTTAAAATTATTAATATCATTCCAATTGCAAATTTTTTTGGGAATTATCACACACAGCATAAATCATTTTACATCTAATAGCTGCTGTAAAACCTGCTAGGAACAGGCCAAAAAGACAAATAACTCACATGCAACTGTTTTGCCCAAGGAAAATCTTTTGATACGACCCTGTTTACTCAGTGAAAGCTTCTATGAAGAAACTGAATTTTGAGGATCCTTTGCCTGAGTAAGGCACCTTTCACTGTGTTCCTTTGGGCTATTCTGAATATGTAACACCACTTGAATATCTATGTTATCTTACAGCCAGCATTCTTAAAATGTTTTCCAAACAGCAGACATGTCATAAATGCCTTCTCCTCCTTTTGTAGAGCCATACAAAAATCTGCCTCCTCCTAAGACCAACACAATTACAATGTGCCAATTTTATCATTAGCTGCCTTTTCCTGGTATAACTGCAGGAGCACTGCAAGAGCACCAGGCATTATGTTAGTTTAGGCAGGGCAGGAAATACACAACTTTACACTGATATAAAGATCTACCAAATCTTTATCATATAGCCAAAGCTGCACTGAGAAACAGAAAGAGTAGCCACAGGATCCATCCCCTTGTGCTCTCTACGTCCTTTGCTGCTCTTTCACCAGGCCCAAATCCAGCTTAGAAAAGTACCAGAACTCCTCTGAAAAGATATTATGGCATGTATTTTTAGAGCGATTTTTTTTGTGCAGTTAAGACAAAGATGTGTGTTAAAAGATGCAGCTCTTCCTCTGTCTGGTTATGTACAACTCTGCAAAAAGAGTTCAAAACAAACCCATTTACTGGGAGGAGGCAAGAGAGCAAGTGATTGAGGCTCACTGAAATACTATACCTAAGAAAATGTTCCGTGTTCTTTTCAAAAAGGCTGGAGGATATTATAAAAGTGTATTAATTTGCAAATTCAGAAATTACCTGCACGGCCATTAAACCAGATCTAAATTTCTTTAAATTAATCTAAGTGTTCTCATATTCTTAGTCCTCATATATTCCCTCAGATGGCTTCTTTAAGTCTTTTCCAAAGCAAGCCTTTAAATCAAAATATATTATGAGTCTTATCTTCATCCATGATAAACAAACTGCATCTTAACAAAAAAGCTTGTAATTTTTACTGACATTCTCTTTCTGTCCTCATGCACACAGAGCTTCAGAGAAGCTGAAGAAAATTCTCAGAAAAAATCTCCACAGTGAGGAAAAACAACAGAGAATGGGAGCAGTCCTCTAGTACTTTCCTTTATCACTACTAACAGAAAGTAGATCAGACTGGTGAGGCACTAGGCTTCTGCACAGCTCCCAGAGAGACAGCTGCAACTTTCATAAGGTCCAGGCCTTTCAAGCCCAGCACACATCAGTTACCACATCAATTCTGCCCTAGGAGAATCTACAAATCAAGAACCACATCAATTCTGCCCTAGGAGAATCTACAAATCAAGAACCCTATTGCTGCCCGCCCTGGCTGAGTAACAAAACTGAATAGGACCCATTTTCCTCCTCCCCCTTTTCTCTCCCAAAATACCTAGAGGAGCCAGCAGCTGATACCATAGAGAAGCTGGCCTTGCAAGGTACGACTTTGCTTCTCTGCCGCTATCAGAAAATCAGATCCCTTCAAACCGCATACAAACATGCAGCCATCTCCTCTTCTGCCCACATTAGTACAGAAACCTCATTTCTAGCAAACGTCTATTTTGAAACCCCAACCACAAGATTTCAAAATCTCCCTTCTCACCTCTCTTCGCGGCTCCCAAGCTTGCGAGACGTGTACAGATTCCCATAGTCCACTATGGTGAGGTGCCGGGAGAACACAGTGACTTTGCTGCCCACATAGAGATCCTCGAGGTGCAAGCTCTCGTACTTGGTGCGCCTCAGGAACGTGCGACGGTTCTTCACATCGTACTGCAGCAAAAACAAGATTAAAATCTACCTAAGCAAGAGATTTAGTTGTGGGCAAACTCAACTTAATCTTTATTGTCAGAAATTTCCATAGTGCTGTGTGATTGAATCTGATCATGTAATCAATTTAATTCCAAGCCTTTTGAACTTACAGGTGTAGCAAGAAAGCTTAGAAGACTAAACCACAACTACAAATTTATTCCATTTAAATAGTGTCAGGCTAAGAGCTATATTTGAAATTGTTTTGGTTTGTAATTTGCTTGTTCTAATTCAAGCTGTGATAAAAGGTTCAGGTGCCTGGTGAATGCCTCTGCCCAGCCTCACTGAGAGTTCCCCCAGCACATTCGTGCTGTTTCTCAGCCCAGTGGCTCACACCAGAACGAGCAGGATACACACTGGCAGGTCTCCTCTTCAGGGCATCATTCCAGTGATATTATGCTCTATTTGACTGCGTAAGACTCGTCATTAGGGATGGAGAGATGATTGCAACACTTAGCTGAGATGTTCTCACTGCCTAGAGCTGCAAGCTCAAAAGCCTGTCAGGACAATTCAGCTTTATGTATTATCACTCCAAGCAAGAAGCCAGACATTAATGTGTACTTTTCTGGATGGGCTGGCAAAGCACAGAAGTCAACCTGCTGAACAGTTTCTTCACTGCAAGCAGATATTATAGATGCCTTCCAATTCCTGGGGAAGTGGAAGCCTATCAAATTGTCCTCCTCAGGCCAAACTTCCCCTTCTGTCTCAACCTACAGGCGCTGTCCTCCATTGCAATGGTGTACCCACTAGAATAGCATTAAAAGAAAGAACATCATTTCCACAAATTTGGGAGGGGGAAAAAATTTAAGAGCAAAATTCCATGTTCTGAAAAGTGTGAATCCAGTCCTGTTAGAAGGCTAGAACAATTGTAATTGTTTTCAGGATAGACAAAACTGTGCGGATTAAAGAATTGCAAATTATTTTGATATTGCCTTCTGCTGAGGCATGATTGTAAGGAAGAATCCTTCCCTCCTGATATGTGCTTAGCCCCTCATACATGCTCCTACTAAGTGTTCACTATTCAAGTGCAGTAGGGAATGAAATGACAACATGGTAAAACAAAACAAAAAAAACCAAAAAAAAATCAAAAAAACCAACTTGAATTTGGCTACTTGTTTCACCAGGACTTTGCCAGGAAGCCCATTAGCCTGTCTCAACCATAAGCAAATTCTTCAATATCTTTTCCAAAAATCTGAGTATGTCCTTGGTTATTTCACTAATGGTTGCTAGAAAGGCACCCCGAGGTGCTTCTTTCTTCTCAAAAAGAAGAGGGGATCTATCTGTGTTAAAGGATTCCTCTTTAGGGTTGACTTTTGAATATGTTTAAAAGATCTTCTTATAAACTGAATGATAAGCCACAGCAGAAGACATATAAAAACTGTTTGGACTGTTCCACTCCTGCCCATGTACAGGTAGAAGTAAACTACCCAAAACAAAATAGTTCTCTGATAAGGATCTGTCCTTTTTAAAGATTTCTTCTCTCTTTTTAGGAAATCTTTTGTAGAAAGAAATGTTATAAAGGCTTTAAGAATTCCCCATGAGAGTTGTTATCTATGGAAGACTTGGAGAATGGGGAACTGGTTGCTGTCCTTTGACAAAAACCTATGCTGTCTTCTTACAGCTGCAAAGCAAGCTGGAAACTTCTCTCATTATCCCTATTGGCATTCTACTTCACAAGCAAGACATGAAGGACAGAAAGAAAAGTTAAGCTAAGGACTTCATATAACACAAGCCTTTAAGAGCTCTGCTCCACCTGCAGGTGAGGTGTGTGATAAGGGAGAGCTGTTGTCAGGGATGAGGGGGAAGGGGATGAAACATCTTTCTCATACGTGGGGGAAAGCTGGCTCGTAACCATCACCTCCCTTCTCTCAGATATGTTAAAGGTAAGAGCAGGTTGTCATCTCCACAGGAAAGTACCAGAAGATGAAGAAGAATAAGGCAGGAATAATGAAAAAAAAAATCACCAAGTTCTGCAGAAATAAAAAATAATCCAGAAAAAAATTCTAAATGTAATATCTGTCCACAAACTCATCCCCAAAAGTGATTTTGAGATATTCTTTGTCAAAGGGTGTTCATATACATTTTTGTTCTTTTAATTCCTGTGCTGCTTACATGCAGTCTATGGCTGCGCACACACCACACTACTTTAACCTAAGACACACCAACAAAATGCAAAAGTCTGCCAAGACATAGGTACTGCATTAAGAAGCTCAAGAACACCTTGGAAGCTCTTGGTTTTGAGACATGTAGGTGAAATGAACAATAATTTTGCCAGCCTACACATGGTTGTGTAGGAAGATTATTACAGTTCCTGACTGATCAGCTAAGCTGTCTCTGGGAAATAAAAATTAGGAACCTCACATTTTGAAAACTATGCACATACAGACATCATACAAAGAACTAACTTAATAATCTGTGCAAAGTGCATCTTCTCACAAAACTGGGTATTATTGTTTCAGTGAGGAGCAGTTTGGGTAAGAAAAAGCCAATTCTGGTAGATTTCTTATTTCTGCAGTTGATTTTTATAGCAGGAAAATTAAAATTTGATAATGAAATTACTAAGTGTGAATATCCAAATCTAGGCTATTCTTAGACTCTTCACTAAGAATTGGAATGGACTAATCCATGCCACTTAATCATTCCTAAAAGGAGGAGCAAAGCATTGGTTGGCACGAGAATTATCTTTACAGTACATATTATCTTTTTATATACATGCCTGCTACTGCAAAATGCTGGCTTTCACTACTGTCGATAAGCAATGGGATTAGTTGTATGAATGACAAGTCAGAAAGGTCTGTGCAAGCACCACTGATGAAAAAATTTGGATCTCACTGTCTGAAATGTCCTACCTCTCATTAAACCAAATTTACCATTTCCTCTACTTTGGTAAGAATCTTTTACACTTTACTCTTCAGAGACTTCTGGATTTCCTGCTGAAGCTTAGTCTCCTGTTTGGAATTAGCGTCAGCTTACCCTTCTCAAGCAGTAGGCCAGAGCTGCTGAGTTTCAATTCTGAAACCCAAGTAGAGATTGAATGAAAACTGATTTGTGAAAATAATCTCTCCACACCAAAGCAAGCTTTAAGAAAGAAAAAAAAATCACAAATGAGGAAGCTATTCCATATGCTTCTCTTGCTTTTCTTTTCATTTTAGAAACAGAGCAAGATACATTTTAAATTAAATTTTCTTACCTGGAAAATTATTAGGTTTAGGCAGTGACTTGCCATTTTATGAACTATTTAATTGGATATTACATTTATGACAACAGATTTTTTTCTTACATTCTTACCATTTCAATTGATGAATCGTTTGGATAATACAGAAGTTCATAACGCCGAAAGAGTGAAGCATTTGGGTCATACCATTCAGCAATGAAAGCATACCTCTCATCTTGACTCTGGAAAAAGAAAAGGGTCAAAATTTGGCTGTTACAGAAAGCGTACATAGTCTACATGTAAAAACACACAAATAAAAAACTTCCTCCATTTCTTATCAGAAAAGTAAAAAAAAAAAAAAAAAAAAAAAAAAAGAGAAAAAGAAAAAAAAAACACTTGTAAATGGACTTGCACACTCTGCATATTATCTCCTACCTACCACAGCTGGTGACATCTTTTCATTTGTTGGCTATCATCTTTTAAATAGGATGAAACTTGGATCATGGCATGGCAGTTTTCCAGACTATCTCATAACTTACCCAGATTTCATCAGTCATGAAGCACAGACTACTGCTGAAGTTGTCGTCAGACTTCCCAACTTAATCAAAGTATTTTATTTACTTTATTTCCTTGAAAAAAAAAAGCGTTCACCTACAATTAAATTACAGACTCTTAACACATCTTCTATACATCCTACAAGGAAACACTTTCCTCTTTAGTCATATCTAAATTTCTCTTAATGATGAGATAAAAAAATTCAAGTTCAGAACAATATTAGTTTGATTCACTACTTAACTTCCTGAAATTTACATAAAGCATAAATAGCCCGACCTCATTTACAACTCATTTTCTGCCCCTAGGGAGTGCAGATGAGGAAAATGGATTGCAGTAATTCCAGAAGTGTAACTACATGAGTAGCTTCTCTCCATGCCTCATCCTCAGAGGATAACAGCCCCCAGCAAAGAAAGAACAAAGGCGAGGCACAGCACGTGGATGTGCAATTCTCATTCCTCTTAGTGGCACATGTTTGTTAGTTATTGATGCAATATCAGTTATTTGATATCTAGAATAGTTAGATGGAGCTCTAAATTTTAACTCCCACAGCTCCTCTAAATCTGACTGCTACTCCTAAGGGCAAGCACAGTCTTATCACAGACTTCCACACTTTACACATATCTGTACTCTTCTTATACACTTTAAACATTGAGGAACCACTGGGAGTTTAACTTAAAGCCATGTGGGCCTCTTCAGTACTTCAGATTTCAGAAAAGGGCAACATTTCAGTTTTTACAAAGATCACTTAGTAAGCAAGAAGACAGAGAGTTCCTGTAAGCTTCCATGACTATTCTTAAACACCAGCAGGAAAAGAATGATAATTTTCCAGCATCTTCAGCTTACCACTGACTTGGGACTAAGCGCTTCTGCTGGTTGAAGTCCTAACAGAAGCAGCAGCAGGAAAGAATGAGATAATGAAGAACAAATTCAGAATTTTACAATGTGATAAATACTAGTACCTCTTGGCAAATGCCCCACTCTCCTGTCAGCTCTTTTGGCACTCCTTACACTGCAAACAAAGTATGACTGTACTGCAGAAACACTTTTGCCATGGGGGCAGCACAGTGCCCCATAAAGTATGTAGTTTCCATTTCTCTTTGTAGAAGGCCATGCAGCACTGGAAACCATATTAGCATCAGCTACTCCAACTTCTGTATTATCTGTACAGCACACACTGCAGCCCTTGACAAGAATTAAGCTCATCTTTTATGTGCAGCATCCAACATGAAAACTCCCTAGGGACTTAGCCTGATTTCCAGCCCTTGCTTGAGCTGGATGTGTTTGCATCATTACTGCCACTGCCATCATTCTGGAGAAATGCAGATCAGAACAAACTCTGTCTTATGGCAAAACTCACTCCTGATTTTTCTGTATAGGCAATAGTAATAAAAGGAGTAATAAGGGTTGGCAGACTGATTTCAGCTTTGATCTCACACTCATACTACTGGACAACAAGACATTTCTTCAACTGATTTGGCTGACCATCATCTTATCAAGAATGGATTTCATAGAGAAGCAGTTCTCTGCCAAAAAGCTTGTCTAAAAAGAAAAACAGTCCAATTTCATAGAACCATAGAATGGTCTTGTCATAGTTGAGATGGAGACAATACAAAGCAACACACTCCATTTTTAGAAGGCTTCAAACCTGTTTTTATCATAGCATGATATTATCATGCTTTTTATACATTCTAACAAAACTCATAAGTTACACTTTACTCATTGTCACAAAAGACAAAGTGCTTATTTGAATCAGCAGTTGCAGGTTTCTCTTATTCATACTTTTTTCTTTCTCAGTTTCTATGTCAATGACCTTGGTAGAAAATTCTTTCAGGAGTAAACATGGATCCTCTTATTAAACTTGTCTCTGGCTCACAGAAGTCACTGTAAAACCTCTTCCACATGGTCTGGCTTGGAAGGGACCTCAAAAATCACCCAGTTCCAACCCCCCTGCCATGGCAGGGGCACCTTTCATTACACCAGATTTCTCAAAGCCCCATCCAACCTTGAATACTTACAGAGATGGGGCATTTCTCAAGTACTACCTCCAGAAAATGAATACTGATGGATGAATTAGAATAGATGCACCATCTTTAATCAGTGCCTCTTCATCACATGAAGACATATAATTCCATTACTACATGCTATTTTTCATGTTATAGCATTGCTTTCAACTGTATTTTCCAGGTAGCAGTTGCCACAGAAGCTACCAATTTTCATTTAAGTAAGACTTCCAAAATTTGTAAATTACTTGTCTCAGGGAAGTAATGTATTTATGTGAACAACCAAAGAAAGCACCATTAGATTTTTTTATTTAGTCACCAGTATCAATCATCAGCACCTTCATTTTTACAGTGAGAAATTGCATTGTGGGCCTTGTGTGGTGAGGAATTATCTCTTTTTTTTTCTTTTAACACAACTTTGGATTTAAGAATCTCATTTTCATTAAGAATCTGAAATTCATTTTATAAGATTTTATTCAATGTCTGAGCTGTTCATATTTCTTATTCAGCAAGCCCTGCTGGCCACTGAATAGCAGAAATCACCATTCTAAATTATCTAATTTTGGCATTGTAAGTAAAAGCAAAGTAATAAATGCTACTTAGACTCAAGAAAAACCACAGAGCTAATCCCAAAAACACTCAGAAAATGCTATCAGTAAGCAGGACAGCTTGAATCCATTTACTGTTACGCATCCAGAAAATATGAAGACCTAGTATTTTTCTGAAATGACCAAAACAAAGCCTCTAAGGCTTCTCCTGAGCCATAACTATAATTTTCTCTACTGTATGGGCACAGAATTATTACAATAAATACTTATACATGTAGAGAACAGTATCAGAAAGAAGTTCAAAGCTTATGGGAAACATTCTAACTAGAAACATTATTTTTGTGAACATGTAAATTGTTTCAGAGGCAGACAATGCAAAGTGAAGAAATTCAACACTGAAAGCAAATTGAAGACCCTGGCAAACAAGTACCTAAAATACAGCAGGACTCTGATCTTACTATTGCAGATTCATGCAAATAGTCATAAAACAGATAAAAGACAATATGGAATACAGTCACGATATGGTGAGCTTATTCTCAGAAGCCCTTGCCAGGCATTGCTGTGAAACTGCCACTCGAAGTCATCAAAAATGCCAATCAATTTCAAAATGTAAGTTCTTAAAAGTGAATCCATATTAAGTTTTTACATGAGAATGGAAACTTTTATTTACTTACTTAAAGAAGTAAGATTTTGAAGGCAAAAACCAAACACAAAAAACTGTCCACTTCCCATCACATACTGTGAGGATTTCAATAAATGTTTAAGCCTTCACAGGCCTGAAATTCTAATTTCTGAATACTTATTTTCAATCGGTACACCACTCAGTCAACAGAACTGGTATGGCAAACAACTTTCCTACATACCTCTTCACTAGTGTGTCCTGACTGCAAACTGGGAAGGAGTCTCAAGGATTAGGAAGTACTGTGGGAGGCCAGCTAAGTTTCATTGTTAGCTTCTGTCCATCCTCCTAACAAAGGAAACTCAGAGAAAATAACTCTCCAAAGAAGAGTGATTAGAGAACAGTGGTGAGACCTGTCAGGGGGTAACACCTTCAATGCACCACACTGCTTCAGACTGAGAATGAGTTCTGAAAGGGGACTATTTTACAGCTCTTTACCAGAGAGCACCTCATTCCCCCAGGAAATGGGACAGGCATCTTAGTAACCACTGAAATCACATTCCTTTGAACAGCTCAAGTAATAACAAATCAAGTGAATCTATAAGTACATTATAACTCAGAAAATTCTTGCTTCAAAGAATTAATTTCCATTCATTTCTGTACCATTCCCTCATTAAAATCACACATAGCCTCTGCTCTCATGACTATGCAATTAAACAAGTAATACCTAATAGGGGAGAAATATATTTTCACAAATGCTCGCATTAATGGAAAAATTGCTACCACTAAAAAGTCCAGCAGTGATTATACACTTTACATTTATATACTGAACAGCTGTCTTGAGCTCGGGATTTACATCTCCTTTCCATGGTAAACTCTAGAACTGAGATCAGCACGGAGATCAGCAATGTCAAGAGTTCACCTACTGTGATGATGGAAAAAAAAGGTTTTTTCCTCTTCCTTATGTAAGTTGCCCAGAACAACATTTAAATGCATGTCGGTTTTGCTACCTTTTGCTTTTTGTTTATATTGGAATGTGTGAATATGCAATAGGATGGCTCTATGGTCATGAGAAACACTTATTGAAGTACAGCTGAAATAAAAATCCTAAATTTTGTACTTACTTCTGAACGTGATGGGGGAAGCAGTCATTCTTAGCCAGCATGGGACTAAGTTCTAGGACCAATCCATGAAAGAACTGTGCCCCCAAAAAACTTTGCAGAGGGGAAGGATGTGTTTTTGAAACCAAACTGCTAAGGACATTCAAAACCAAAAAGCAGAATTCTTAACAAGATGGACAGGATACAATATCTTGTCCTGTAAAACTTCTAGACTTCCAAAAGGCTTCTGTCCACAGGAAAACAAAAGGAGATCTTCCAAAGGTTTTCATGAGAAGCAACAGTGGTAAAAGAGCAGCTCAAGGACTAAGGAACTCCCATGGAAAGGTGGAGAAACTTTACCCCTCTAGTTTGATCTATGAAGAACACAGATCTGGATTTGGTTTTCCAAATGCTTCACCTAACAGCCACACTACTGTACTATTCTGGGGTGACTAGTTCTCCCCTTCTCCTCCACTGATTTTGACTAGAAATTTTATACTAGAGTTTATCTTACAATGGAGAACACAGGGAATTGGGAGCTGATTTTTTTTTCAGCTCAAGAGACCCTCACATGAAACAGTACCAAAATATTTCTCAAAATTAGAAAGCCCTGAGGTATCTAGAAAGCGCACCTTTACATGCTATTAGCATGTAATCTGGTTTCTATGAGGTTATACAGGCTGTCAGGAACTTCAGCATGCATTACATTATCAGACACAGGCTCAGGGCCCTTTGCTCACATATTACAGCTTTAGGAGTCATGAAGAGTATTGCTAGATTTTAAGTGCGCAGCTTTGTTGTCTGCTGCTCCTTCGATTTTTCTCAGTGACTCAGTGACTTTGAAATCACACCAAAGGGAAAAAGAATCAAAGGATTTGAATCATCTACTAATGAAGCAATAAAAAGACTGCACAAACCTCAGTAAAAGCTGAATCTGATCCATCCTGATATTGTTCTATATTGATATTGTGTTCTATATTTTGTTAAAACTCTGCTGTCAAAGGGAAAACCTCCAGTAAAGCACAGACCAAGCTGTTTCTATGAAAATCACTGGGAACATCACGGGAAGGACCAGCAGACAGGAACTATTCTCACACCAAATGGGTATTTCTCCTAATACACCAAAAAAGCTTTCTGGAAAAAAAAAGCTCTGAAGCTGCCTAAAATTCTTAAAACAAACAATTTTAAGGGAACATTTTTTCACAACATGCTCCCCCTTCAAACCAGGTAGGTGGAACTCTCAAAAAAGCAAGAGTATTTTAATAAAAAATAAAATGTTTTCAAAGCATAAGAATATTAGTTATTATAAAACATTTTGTGTGAAGATATCATGAAGCTCGTTGACTCCAACATCTGGTAGTCTGCTTATGCATGAACATGTACATACCTTATGTTTTTAGGAAGAAACAAGGTATTTTTAAAAATTCACAAAAGTATTAGAGCTTGGCAACCAAAATAAAAAAAAGCTGAAATGGCCAGCGAAGGGGTATCTTTATCTTTCCTCTTTATAGTTTCTACAAAAACCCCACCAAATATCACCATTTGTGCTGGTGCATTCCTTAAACAGATGTTGGCCTTCACAGGGGTGAAGTGCGGGACCAGACCAACTACTTTCACCAAGAACATTATTATCAGAATTAGGCCCAGAAACTGTTGTTATAAGCATATAATCAACTTCCAAAGTCCAGAAGCTATTGCCATAAATGTACGATCAACCTCTAGCAGGTGTCTAAGTCCTGTTACGAATTACTTGAAACTGTTCCTCAAAGCCCATAAATCTCCAACCACTGCTCTTCTCCCAGACCAATACCTACTTCAGATTTAATGCTACTTCCTAGTCCTGAGGAGGACTTCAGCACAAATGAAAAGCAGTGACTGACAAACTCCTGCTCGGAAGAGCAAGAACCTAGAATTTCAGCCAGAAGCAGCCACTGACAGTGTTATACTCCCCCCGCAGGCCAGTGACAGAAGCACCATCACAGCAGCACCTGCTTTCTGCAGAGCCTCAGAAATACTCTGATTGCTTCAAATGGTTGACTTGATAGCTTTCCTGTTCTTCCATTTCAACATCTGGCAAGTCCTGTTTTATTTTCAGCTGAATGCTTTTAGGTGCAGGCCCCACATGATTCCAAACTTCCCACATGGCAACAAGTGGTTGCAGATTCAGACTACCAGACCAAAAAAATGTAACTCTAAAAGACAGTCTTAACCAGTTAAAAGACAGTCTTAACCAGTGTGTTAGGAGTGCTACTCTTTGATGGAAGGACAATCCTCTGCAGACATAAAACTGAAAAGTAAAATTCAGCAACATTTAAAACAATTGAAATTTCTAAAAAATCTCTTTATAAGTCAAGTACTTATGCGAACATGAGAAATAACGAGACCTCGTTCTCTATATTCATGTTTCTCATCCCTGACCAGAGCCTCTCTTCAACTCAGGTTTTTAATAAAGGCCCATACCCACCTGGATTCTCTGATGTCTAACTATAGTTGAGCTCACAGTGATGTCTAACACTCTGCCTGGCAGAAAGTGCTTTAATTTGCAGCATTGTAGTGCACCTTAAATACAAAAATTAACTCTCATCAGTGCATGCTTATTAAGCTATGTTATTCAAGCCATCTTCTGCCTTCACAGTTTATGTAATACAGGATATTTTCCAGGCAAAACTTAAATCCACAACACTGTGTAGATACAGCACTCAATTAACTCTGTCTCTTAAAACTTATTTGCCTCCTCCTCTTCTATTTATGTTTCTGACACACAAGTCGGAATAATTTTTGGAACTCCAATTTTGCAGCCCCCTCACTCCTGTTGCACCTCCCACTACTTTCTCAACAGGCTCTTCTTTAGTGAAAAAGCGAAATCAAAAGATCACTTTTCAAAACGAAAAACATCTGGCAACTGCAATTTCCATGACAATGTCTTGACTACAGACAATTCTCAACCTAAGCCTTTTACTCAAAAGCACACTGATGAATTTTGTAAACGTATCTCTTTTTATCCTCTCCTTGTAGAAAGCAAAGCCTACCTAGTGAAAAAATCACACAAACTCTAGACTACCTCAAATTAAGCAAATATCAGATAACCTGTAAACATTCTTAATCATAACTGAAATCTATTAAGTCAAACACTCTACTGCATTTATGTTTACACTCCTCCAACTGGTGCTACATCCCTTGGATCCACAGACATCCAATATTACTGGTCCCCAGGCTTCTCAGGTGCCTTTTGGTCTGGATCTGTTCATATGGCTGTTGCTGCTTGGCATCTGTTGCCAAGCAGCATGGAAATACTTCTGTCCCCATAGCACTAACCAAGGGAATCTTCCTCTTCAGCTGGGATCTCAGTTCAATAAATCATACCCTTATGCTCAGGGGCTGTAATAAACACAGCTCTAGAAGGTTGAAGGCCTCAAATTTTCTTCTCAGATTTAGGAATCTGCAATTCCATGCCACATCAGCAAAACTATCTGGCTGTTCTGTTGATTTACTAAGCAAGAAATCTGCTTTTACTACTAAATTATGTAAATTATGTAAGCTTCCTAAGAAGCATGTAGGCATGATTAGTATAACGTAACCTTCCCCCTAGCCCCCCCGGGCTCTCATATAAAATAATCAAGAATTGAAATTCTCAATCAATAACTTCAATCCTCTGCAATTACATATTACACTTAAGTACTTAGTTACAGGACTCATGTTATTTTTCTAATTATGGAAAACAATTTCTCTAAAACACATGAAGGATGCCATACTGCTCCTCACTGCTCTGTCCAGACAGTTTTAGCTTTAGAAGACCAGCAACATCTTTTCTTTAGCAGAACATGTGCCCATTTATTACACGTTTATAAAGTTGCAGATGATAGGATCATATATTATTGCACTCGTAATTACATGATCACAGGTAATTCCTCTCAGAGCAGTCAGTAGTGCTCAGCACGTGCCTGTCTGCCTCCACTAACTCCAGCAGAGCCTGACAGTGATTTAAGCAAAAGCAGAGCTGTTCCCTGACTCAGAGCACGATCTGCAACACAGGTCATCCTACCTAATCATATCTGAGCACAAAGTTTAGGTGCTTTGCACTTAATCAGACAGAAGTGACAGAACTAAGTGGTCAGCTGCTGAACTCTGTGTCTCCACCTTCCCACCAAGAGATTAATGCCTCCACGTGATGCCAGGAAGAGAAACACTGAGCCACCTGTGCACACTCCATTACAAGATCCATCCAATATTGTACTTACAGGAAAAACATTTCTGAAAGGCTCAAAATTTGGCCTAACATTAAAGCTGATGTCAATACTCAAAGATAGTTTCCTTTTACAGAAAACCATTCCTCTGGCAAACCTCTAGCTTTCAATTTCCAGTATTTTGAGAACAAAAGCTTTCCAAAGGAACACTGATTTTCTTTTTTTTTAAGTGTTTTTTAAGTGTTTTTATTAGGATTCTGAAGCACTTTTCAGATTTTCTTCCCACACATTCTTAATTAGGTATTCCATTAAATTTTCAACCTCTTGTAGAATCAATCTGGAAATCTTCACACATAATGGTTAAAGTTGGAGAAAGTTACAAGCAGCTGGGAAGTAGAGGTTTGAAAGGAAACACCTACAAATCCTAAACTAAAGCTGCTAACAGCATCTTCAGATTATCTCAACTCATAATAATCTTCTGAAAAGCTTTTCTAACAAGAAATAGTTGGTTGCCTTGGAATCACAGCTAAGGGAGAGCGGGTCCTTCAGCCAGCCAATACCACGAACAATTAGCACCTAGGAGTCTGTGTGAGTGTGAGTGCTCTGAAGACCACACACACTGCATGCACCTGGAACAGTCAGAGCTTGTCATGATCTAGTAACAATTTATGGTCTATGAAGCTGACAACTCTGCTGACACCTTTCTCATTCACTTCGGTGGGCAGTAAGAGCTAGTATTTTGTCTGCATTACTGCTTAACCAATGCTGGCTTTACTTTTTCTAGGATTGTGTCAAATTCTAAGGTAGTTGGACTAAGTCCAGATTTCAGCCCACAGATGTCATGGTCGTAATTTATTCTGAAGTCAGACTAATGACAAGTTACATGCAAACAGAAGTTCTCATGATAAAATCTGTTCAGCAATTTCCCACTAGTGAAGTAAGAAATCAAAATCTTCTGTGGGTGACTGTAATCATATTCCCAAACTCCGCCAATCCTAACAGACTTTTACAGGTTCACTTTATGAAGATTTGTTCTACAGTTTACAGATTCTTTCTCTCCCAAAGCATAGGACTTTTGTTATCAGATTTGCACTACTGAACTATGTTATTCCCCTGAGATGCAAATATCTCTCCTGGATGAAGACAGTGAGTGAGAGATTCCAATCCCATACATAGTTGAATAAGATTGCTTAGTTCCACCTACTCAACTGTCCCCTGCATTAGAGCAATTGATGTTCAGGACCTTTTGAAAAAGGAGGCTATTTTTCCCACTTTTGTAAAATGGGAATAATCATCACCATCACTCCTCTCATGGAAAGATACCAAGATTTAATAGCTAAAATATTTGTACAATTTAGGCATCATAAATCCCTGTTCATTTTGACAAATCAGAGCAGAGGCAGGTTAGTCAGTTCATCCTGATTTCCTGCTTCCACAGATGCTTCACTGGAGCACAGGAACCAGGCACTTCTGGAAGAAGTCAGAAAAGGAAAATGTTGCCCAGCCCACTGCCTCTGTAGCTGCCTCCAGGAAACACTTCTAGGCCAGAATGTCAGTAGCTGCAAGGATTGGATCCAGACCACCATTCTTCTACTCCATCCTAGTGATTTGGGAGTCTTCAGACTTAAAAGATCACAGTTCTAAGAGTATTTTGTAAAAGGGACAGGGCGAGGACAGCATTGCTCCTATGTAACTAGAAAACATACAGCATGATACTGTCCCTACAGCAGGAGAAAGAAAACAAGGAAAGGCTAAAAATAGGAGGAGTACTAAATTTAGTGAGCGATCACACTTAAATGTGCAAGAACAGGTACACAGGCTCAAGCATGCCTACCCACCGCTCTCCACTTCCCATGTGTAGCCCTCTCTTATATGTAGCTCTCCTTCCAAGTGTGTTGGAGTATTCTGCAGGAAAAGTGAGATTTTTTGAAAAAGATAATTAAGGTAGTTACAATCATTGAAGGATCCCATGCAAACAAAGATCATGGAACAGGCTCTCAGGAACACATCTCGAGCAAGAACCACTTCTTTCCAAAGACAAGAGCGCCCTCCGGTGCCCAAGGACAGGTTGAGCACCTTATTTAAACCTCAAGAATTCACTTCTGAAATGATCAGGTAGAAGCCATTGCTATCTCTTCCTAGTACACCTAGAGCTTCAAAACTAGTAACCTCATAAGAGGAGGTAGAAATGACCAAATGACAACGCACAGATCACAACAGCCAGGGTGATGAAGTCCTTTCACACAGGAAAACTGAGACACATGTGCAGGTGGCCTTCCTCAATGCCTGGTGTTCCTCAAGGCCCAGCCTCCCCTTGCCAATCCACAGCCTCCCAAAAATCTCAATACCACAGTTTTTAAGTGAGTATCAGAGCTGCCCACTCCAGGACAACTCATAAAGGCACCTCACAGAATTTATCTCATAACTAATAGGCACAGAATGTGAGAAGAAGAAAAAAAAAAAAAAAAACAACAAACTTCTACCTCTTGTACATGCTCATCTGATCTGAGATACACTCATTATAGATGAAAATACTTGCTAAGCTGTCATTCTTAGTATTAAACTGTGACAGCATGTTCCAAAGCCCTGCCACACATAATTTACTCCCCTTATGCTGTTTTTTCTTTCCATTTTTCTGACTGGGAGAGAACTACGGGGTTCCACCCACACAACACTACTGAGTGACCTTGGTGTGTTGCTCAGGCACCAGGGCCTCTGGTTTCCATCTGTATAAGCACGCAAAATAGTTTGGATGCATTAGGCAAAGCACAGTGCTCACTGTCAGGAAATAGTACTTTTGGTGATTATTTCTCACAGCTACAATTATAGTTAAAAGTCAAGCCCTCTTCAGACTTAGAGCAATAGGTGTTCCCTACAACCATTGTTTCTCACCAGCCACTTCATGACTAACAGAATATTCCACCCAGATATCCTAAATCACCATAGGATTCTAGAAACTGACACTAAAATGGTCAACTGAACAGCTTAAACTACTTTTTGGAGGATCACTACTCCTTTGGCTTAAAGGAAACAGACATTATCAAACAGAAAAACCTAAAAGGTTCCATTTTTAGTGCTTAGCCACTGGCCATCAAGGCATTCAGAGTCTGAAAAACAGGACACATGTGAGGAGGTTGGGAGAGCTGAGCCTACTCAGATTAGAGAAGGCTGAGGGTGACTTTACTGCGGTCTGCAACTTCCTAAGTGAAATACACCAAAAGATGGATCTAGACTTTTCCTGAAAGTGACCATTGAGAGCAAAAAAAAGCAAAGGACACACATGGAAACATAGAACATTCCAGTCATACACTAGAAAAACAAAGAATTACCAAAAGGGTGGCAAGCACTGGCACAGGACGCCCAGAAATAGTATCCATCTTGGGAGATGTTCAGGACTTGCCAGGACACAGCCTGGGACAGCCTGGTCTGGTTAGACCTGTTTTGAACAGGTTTGAGGTCCCTTCCAACCTAAATGATGATTCTATGGTTGTAATTATAGCTTGGTGTCTCTTTGCCCAAAGGTAATGCTTATCCTTCCAAGCTGCTCCAGATCTGACACAGACCAGCTGGGTTCCTGTACTACGAACAATTTAGATGTACTTTCAAAAAGTGCTGAGCTCTGACGGTTAATGGTAAATTTTACCCACATCAAATCTGCCTGGAACATCTCTCTAAATAACTACTGCCTCTGTCATCAAATTCTATTATTTTTTACTGCTAACTGAATTCCTGGCACTGGTTCACTGAGTAATTCCTGAACTTCTTGAGTTTCTAGCAATATATATATTTAAAAGATACCCCAACATACCATTAGGACTGACATGTCAGTTAGTAAGATCTGTACCCACAACCCAAAGGATATGGACAGACAACTCTAGGGGACAAAGGGAGATCAGTATCAAAGTTACCATCAGACAATGTTAGGTAACTTTGACTATCACAATGTCACCTGCTTGAGCCACCCCATCAGAAGAGCCATCAATTAATCTAAAATTACATTTGGAAAGATGATAATTTCTGCAAGCCAAAGCCAAGACTTGGCTACAGTAGGAGGCAATTTATCTCATGGATTCTAAACCTGTCAACTTTGTATTTGCAGAGTGGTATTTTATAAAGCACATAATGTCATAAAGATGTCAACATCAAACCCAAAATGAGCTCTTGGAACAAAGGAACATTATGGGGGTTTTTAAACAGTTTTCCCTTGCCTGACAAAGTGCCAAAGAATCTGTTATTTTATCAGCTACATCTTATGCAATGCACACAGCCTACCTGCTGAAGAAGCAAATTTCCACTGTTTGTAATCACCATTCAAGACAAAACCATGACACACTACTGATGCTCACAGAAAGAGTCACTATGCAATGGGAAGTTAGAGGCTAGCTGATAACATTCTGCTTATTTTCTCCTCATGCTGCATACAAAATTCTTTTTCCTGTGATGAAATACTGCAAATTAGAGCTGGTCATTAAGTACAGAGAATTGTCATTGTGGTTGGTTCCGTCTTGCAAATTTTCAACTGACAGGATCAGGTCACTGTGCAGCTGAGGAAAATTCAATATAATCACCAGCTGTCACTCAAGTGAAACTGAGTCTTGTTTGAAGACCAAAGAACCAAAATTTCTTAAGCATTAGGAAAGTGTCTTTTGCAGAGATATTGATATTGCACATTTTCCTGGAAGAGTTTAAAATGTTTTTTTTTTTCTTTTTAATGGCAGCTGTTTTGCAACAGGAAGTAAGCAATCTGAAAATTACAAAAAGTAATTTTATAAACTTGCATTAGTTCAGGAAAGTCTATTAGCAGGAAAAGGTTTAGTCTGTTTACATGAGTAGTTCTGAATGACAGAAGGTGTCAAATTTTCTGTTGAAGTGACTGAACTGCTCAACCCTTGATACATATAAGACTTTTGTCAGAATTACAAGACTGCAGGCTCTGGAAACCAAGAGAGCAAATTTCATATATATTTTCCCTTAACTCTGCAAAAAGAACTAAGGTAGTTTGACCCTTAAATTCCACTAACTGTGTCCTTCTACATCCATAAGGTCAAAAACAGAAATTAGACAAGTCACTTGGCTTTTACGTGCCTTGATGTCTTTATGTACAAGAAGGAAATAATTTGTCTGTCCTGTTCAAAGAGTCTTTGTAATGTAGAATGCAGCTGTCAGAATGCAGTAGTAACAATAACTGTTTCAAAGCATGGAAGAAAAGGAAATCCTCTAAACTGCACCTAGGCACAGTTTCCACTGCAATCAGGCTCCGTATGTGTGAACAGGGCCTATTGTTCTCTGGAAAATGCTGCACTTCCACATCTGAAACTTTCGAGTGTCAGAGTGCACCAAACTCGTGAAACAAAAGAAACTAACGTTGTTAAGATCATGGACAAATACATCTCTCTATGTGATTACATCAAAGGTACCGTTACAGAATAGTGGAGCACTCCAGCAGCCAAGAGGTAGAGCACATCTCGGGTAGAGAAAAGCAGGTTTCCCTCTGGGAATTTACTGCTCACTGTCCACAGCAGCCAGGTCTCACACAATTAGAAACCAGGCACCAGAACACACCAGAACTCATCTGAAATGCTGCCATTTGATGACAAGGAAAGCTGCTCTCCACTGATTAGCAGGCTGCAAAGCCAAAGTGCAGGATATTTCAGAGCCATTTGTCCCTTTACCTCAGCCTCTGCCACAACAGCAATATGCCTGCCCTGCATTGTGTTTACAATGCACACAACCACTTCCAGAGCACTGCTTGCACGAGCGGAGTACAGGGTGTGACACAAATACATTCCAAGCTGATTCCAGTAAAAGCTATTACCTTTTTCTTTCTGTGGCCATGAGATGATTTGTAACAGGTTTTTTCTGAGTAGGTATATATGTTAAAACTTACTGAAGTTACACAATTAAGTGGAAGCAATATAGTACTAAAGGTTGGTCAAGGTTTCTTACCCTAAATCCATTACTTCCAGAATCTAATTAAAATGCTGAGGCTAGAGTCCAGCTTGTAGATCAGTATTAGAATCCACCAGAAGACATCTTTTATATTCTGATTTTGCTCCCGAGAAAAGATGCTCTGAACGGGTTTAATTTGGGTTGGGTGCATAAAGTCATGGCATCCAACAGTCATGTAACTGAGCCCTTGCCAAGAATCCTGAGCCCATATGTAACTGAGCAGCACTCATTCCCAAACATCCGTTCTCCCAGCACCTTCCAGCTGCCAAATAATTTTTAATGCATTTTAGGAAACTGCCACAATGAAGGGTATATGAGTGGAAAAAACAGTGGGTTTTTAAGTACGAAAGAAACAAGCAGGACTCTGTAACACTTCAAAGGCCAGAGAAGAAAGGTGCCAGGGCACAGGAGAAGCGCAAGAGAGGCAGTGTTTGGGAAGATAATGGAACTAGTTATTATGTAGCTGGTTATTGAACCTCTAAGACAACAACAACATAATAAAAATTTGTCACAAATCTTTTTCTGACACAGTGAGCAAGGGAGAAGCCACAGTTGTGATAAACAGGCTGATAATGCTTTTAATCTGACACCTGAGAATCTGACAAGCTGAGTAAGGCATTGTGGCCTTACAATTACATCTATCATATGAAGACGTAATTAGGAATACTTCCCTTGCCAACTGGGAGTCAGATGGTGTTCCACAATGAGCTGCCATGTGCCTGCTTTATTCTGGATTTTTCTTACTACTCTGAAAATGAAACTGAGAAAGCACACTTCCAGAATCTGGGCTGACAACTAAGGTGTGGGAAAGATTGCAAGCATCTTAGAAGTATAAATCAGCATGATAATATGAAAATTCTATAGAAACAAATGCAAAGTATTACAATAAAAAATCAAATATGAGGAGAGAGGAAATCTGATATATTTGAGGTTGCAGTGAGAGTGCAAAACAGTTCAGGGGAAAAAAATATGGTAACTTTGACAATATGAAGATCTAAGACACAAGAAACAAATATTTTGCTCTGTTTAGCAGCAGTGGAACACAATGCAGCTGGGAAGAAACCTGCAGGCTGAACACCACAATTTTTTTAGAGAAAATTGCAGGCAGAGTGGAAAATGACTGAATTTTAAAACCACAGTTACCAGAAGAAAAATATTAAGAGAACAAAATTTGTTTACTGAAGAAAACTGTGAAATGAGGAAAGGGCAAAATTAAAATCTTCAAGTAATTCTAGAAATAAAGGACAAAATGGAATATCTTTAACCCACAAAGAAGTGAAAAAATAATCACTGGTACCATTTCCAGCACAGAATATAATAGGAAAAAACTCAGTGACCTATAAAAATCATCATGCAATGAAATTATGTCAACAGATCACATAGTTCCTATCACTGAAGGCTTTTCAAAAGAAATTAAACAAATATGCCATGAAACATTTTGTTAGAGGTTGCTGTAAGATTTCGAACTGCTTTAATGAAGTTAAGTTGGTGTCACCTCAGAAATAAAAGGAGGTTAGAAACATGTCAAACTCAGTGACAATCAATGTAAACAAAGCAAAGGCTTTCCCTAAGGTACAACTCACAAAGCAGGACTTCTGGCAATGTGAATAAATTCAACGTGGGAATTGAAAATTACAGTTTTACCTGGATTAAACAGAACACTTGTAACCCCTGTACCTGAAAACAAATAGTGACATTTCTATTTAAGTGGCAAATGGTGATCTTGAGTTTATGCTCCAAAAGCAGGGTGCCAAATAAGCTGCTGGAGAGCCTGGGGAAAATTCGAGGTGTTGAGGACAGGTGTGTAAGGGTGGACTCACCCACAGGTGTATCTGCCTGGCTACTGCATGTGTCTTGCATATGAG
The DNA here is from genome assembly GCF_022539315.1 of Serinus canaria. Lineage (NCBI taxonomy): Eukaryota > Metazoa > Chordata > Aves > Passeriformes > Fringillidae > Serinus > Serinus canaria. The sequence goes on from NC_066313.1 coordinate 20,973,646, forward strand.
TTTGAGTACAAAACGCAACTCAAAACTGGTGATTTTTTTAAATCGGCTCTGTAACACTGGGGTTTGCACACCATCTTGGGCAAAGGGGACCCAGTTGAGTTTCATTATAATCACAGAATATGCTGTGATGGAAGGGAACCACAAGGACTGTCGAGTCAAACTCTAGGCCCTGCACATGGCAGCCTCAAGAGTCATACCCTATGTCTGAGAGCATTGTCCAAACATTTCTGAACTCTGACCAATTCTCCGGGGAGCCTGTTCCAGGGCCCAACCACCCTCTCTGAGATTCAACTGCAAACTGGGGTTTTTTTATTACTGCCCCTGCAATGACATCCTGTTGTCTGTTCTGCATTACCACAGCAGATCCAGTGAAGAATAAAGACTGTAGCACCTAAAACGTCTTGTCTCCTCCAAATGCACCACTGCCTTCCCGCCCGTCTCCCGAGCTCCTGGCCCAGCCTATTCCCAACTCAGGGCGGCTCCGGGGTGGCAGCAGCAGCCGCAGCTTTCCCGCTGGGCACCAACGAGCCCCAACGGCCCCATCAAACACCCCTCGGCTACGCCCCGCGGGCTCCTCAGCCAAGGGCCGGGCGGAGCCGGGCGCGTCCCTCCCGTGGCCCGGAGGGGCTCTGCCCGCGGAGCCACCGCTGTCCCCGGCCCCGTGTCCCCGCTCACCATGGCGATGACGGTGATAAGGATGATGACGGCCGCGATGGCGATGCCCGGCCCGCCCCTGCCCCAGCAACCGAAGCGCCACCCCCGCGCCCGGGCCCGCGATTGGGCGGGAGCGGACACGACACGCGGAGCGCCCCGCCCGCCGCCGGACGCGGAAGCCGCCGAGGTGACAACTCTGGGGGCTGTCGCGATATCGCCGTTGCGGGCCGGTCTGTCGGGGCTGGGACAGGGGGTCCGGGGGGCCGAGACTGGGCGGGTGGTGGCTGTGCGAGGCCCTGGATCCTGCAGGGCTCGGCGTCCTGAGAGGTGCGGTGGGTAATGATGCAAGCAGTGAGGGAGAGGGAGGAGGAAGGGGACGTGTTGGGAGGCTTACGGTGCTCCTGCATGTCACTGGCCGGGATTGTAGCGTGAGCTCCGAAGGAGCAGAATTACCGCCAGGTCGTGTCTGATAGAGCAGATAAGCCCAAATGCTCCTAATCAGTCTTTCGTTGAGTATTCTTGCCTCTTCCTGAGCAGCTATGCTTTCATCCTCCTCGTTCTCATCAAGCAAATAGAGATCCTCAATCAAAAGGAAGGAACAGCAGTGGTGATTAACAGCTAATGCTAATAAGGAAACACACAACTCCAGTTGTAGAAGCAACAGATGGTGAGACATCTCTGTATCTATAGTTTAAGAAAGCTCAAGGACGAAAAGGTGTTTCTCTTGTCTTCTGTTAATCACAAAAGATAAACCTGCCTGACACAAAACAAATCTTTAGTCTAGAAACTGGAAAGTAGCAGTGTGCTCACTGCTGCCTTTTTAGGGCAGAGAGCTACTCCAACGGAAGCCAAAAAGCTGTAGTTAAACCATTTCAGTTAGTGGTACAGGGAAAGGAAGCAAGGGCCCTGGGGATCTTCTTTGAATAATGGGGAGAACTCAGGGTAAAAAAAGCCAGCCAAACAAGATAGGAGTATACTGATCTCAAAGGAACTTAGTTAGACCCTAGAAAAGAGGAATGAGTGACTTGTATAATTGAGAGTGGATGGCTCTGTGGATTAATGTGGCAATGGTCAATACCTTTGGTGGATAAGGGAGAAAATGGCCAGGATGGTGGTTTGGGCCAAACTGAGAGTCAGCTTTTGTTGTTAGTTAAACTAACCATGTGCACCCACTCGGGGCACTGACTCCTTTGAGTGAGAATTGGCTCTATCAAAAAGGTTGTTTCAGCAAGCAGGACTGAAGGAATTGTGCAGCTGCCGTTGCTTCCTCTTCACCTCTTCATCTGCTTGAAGCACAGTGTGGGATTTCCTTTTCTTGTGGTTCTGTGATTATTTTAGGTTATCTTGGCATGGTCATGCAGTTGTACTGTGGGAGTGTTACAGGCTTTGAAAGGGTAAGATGGGGGCTCACTGAAAAGAGGAGGGAGGGAGACCAGAAAAAAAAATAAGGAATGGAAACTGGAACAAGATATGGAGCAATGCAAAGGAGTTGAAGTGCAGCTCTTGGTGAAAAAAAGACATAAGTGCCAAAAGACTCACAACATTCTCCTTTTAACTCTGTGGGTTTTGGTGTAGTTTTTATAATTTTGTGTTTTCCCCATTTGTTTTGGTGTTGGTTTTTTTCACTGTGTTACTGAACTTGAGTTTTGAGTTTTACTAGAAAACAGGATAATCTAAGATTAACTGCTGCAGTTACCTTGTTAAAGATTTTTTTTTTTGCCCCCCTCCTTATTTCTTCCTCAGACTTACCTAGTTAGGAAGAGCTGACTGCTAAAGAGAAAATGACATCTCTAGAAAAAGGTAGGTTGTTCATATGACATCTAAGCAGACTGGATTAAAAAGTACTTTTAATTGAATTCTAAACATCAGAGTTACACTGTATACCAGGCTCCTTTCATTTAAACTTACTCCTTTTATGTAGCTATGAGGAAGTAGTTCTGTGACTTCATTATTGCAGTGAAAACCAGAGCTGCCTGGATGCAACAGCAATTGAATGTAGTTTTTCTAATCCAGCTTGATATTGAAAAATAAGATTGTCATTGGTACTGTGATCTGTCTGTACACTTGTCTGAGAGCCTCCTCTGGTATTTAGAACCTGTTGGTACTGATTCCGCAAACTTGAAAGTAAGGCAGTTAATGGTGTTATTACAGCATTTTTGAAATACATTAATATTTGGATAGAAGACACAAGCTCACATTACTGCCTGCAGTATGTGTAGCCATGCCCTCAGAAATTTTGTATCTCTCACCCATTGTGAGGAAACTGTACTACAATAATAATTCATTCAGCTAAAAACTTTCTGGACTTGAATAGAATTAATTTCAGTAAATGTCATGTATTTTGGGGACTATCGAGCAGAATGCAGCATTCTGGAAATGCTGGAGTCTGTAGTTCAGAAGTAGAGCAGAACTGGGTTGTTGGCTTTTCTTAAACCTTCACTTGGACAACTAAAATCTTTTAGTACTTAAAAGCCTGCTAAACTTCTTAAGGTGTTAGTAGCTGTCTGGGTAATAGCTGGTTTTTATTTTCTTCTTACTTTTTAAAGGAAACTGCTCTGATTCTGCCAGCTCCTGAAACATGATTTTGTTTTCAGTCCATAAGTAATGTTGTCAAGATTTTTTTTTTTCCAGGAAAGCTCTTTTTTGTGTCTGCATTTAATCTTGTATGGCAGCAGGGAATTAAAATTAATGCAATTCAGATCAATGTTTGTGTCTTATACTGCTGTTGTTAATGAGCAATGCACATTTGAGTAAGGGCTTACTGTGAGGGTGGTGAGACACTGGAACAAGCTCCCAGGGTAGTTGTGGATGCCCCAACCCTGGAAGTGTTCAAGAACAGGTTGGATGGGGCCCTGAGCAAGCTGGTCTAGTGGAAGGTGTCCCTGCTCACAGCAGGGGTATTGTAACAAGGTGATTGTGAAGGTCCCTTCCAGTCCAAACCATTCTATGATTTTCTGACTTGTGCTTGATAATCACTGTTGCAATGGACTATCTGACACATGCAGTGTACAATTGAAATCTCTAACTTTGAAGTGCAGAAATTAAAGGAAGACTTACAATGACGCTATAACCAAGTGAAAGGTGGTAAACTTTTCCTCCACAATTTCTAAATTTCAGTTGATGATGCCTCAGCACCCATTCGAGGACCTGGAGATGGCATGGAAACAGAGCAAACAGCTGGAGCAGTGGAAGTAATCACTGGAACCAGCACTGCAAGCCATCACATCCACCACAGCCCCCATAAAAAGACAGCTTCTTCCCTGAGTCCTGGAGTTCTGCAGCTGGGGAAAATACATGCAGATAAATCAGTGGAGATTGAAGCTATTCGAATATTAGTCCCCAAAGCAGCCATCACCCATATTGTTCCAACTAAAAATGCTAAGGTAGCAAAATCTGTAGGACATAAAGGAGACACGTTCCATCAGTCAGATGGAGCCACAGATCCCAAGAAAGAACAGATAGAGCTGAAAAATGCAATTGAAAAGCTAAAGAATTCAGAAAAGCGGTTGTTACAAGATAAAGAAGGTCTCTCTAATCAGCTACGTATACAGACTGAGGTAAGAAGTTAAAGGTGTTTTGTCTCCCACAGCTGAACTGTTTTGGTTTGTAGAAGCAGTTTGTGAATGTGAGGAAAGAGAACTGCTATGACACTCTAGCCTTGAAACAAATAAGTTCCCTTTTGAACTTACCAGCGAAGATATAGAGTAGAAGTACATCAGAGTATTCCAGTGCTGCTTCTCTGACAACAGATGAAAGAGTCAAAGACTTAGCTAGGAGAAACACGCTAGGTAGCTGCAGGGAAATGAATCTTTCATGAGGAAAGACTTTGCTCCTTAATCACTAAGTGAAAAGTGTTATGCAAACTGTAGAAGGCTTGACTATAACTTCTTACTTCATACACCTGTGGATGTCTTGTCTAACCCTTTGTTATCTTACTGATTCAGGAGCTGAATACTACTGAAACTTTGTTTCCTGCAGTAGGCTTTCATACTTCTTTGACTGTTAGAATTTAAACAAGAATGTGTTGGACATACATTAGACTCAATGTTTATGCTTGCCTGGATACATCCCATTCTGGAAAGAGAAAGACTATTTACTATTAGCAATTTGCAATAAGTTGCACTGCATTCTAAAGAGTGTTTATTCTCTATTGATAGTTACAAGAGTCTGGTCTAATTCTAGGTCAATCGGGAGTTGAAGAAATTACTTGTTGCTTCTGTTGGGGATGATCTGCAGTATCACTTTGAACGGATGGCTCGTGAGAAGAATCAGCTCATCCTAGAAAATGAAGTTCTGGGTCGGAATATGGCTCAGTTGTCGGAACAGTTGGAGCGCATGTCTATACAATGTGATGTGTGGAGAAGCAAGTTCCTAGCAAGCAGGTATTCCCGCTCATGGAGCTGTCCTAACAGCATTCTCCTTCAGTCTTTCACATACACTCATTGCAGTGTGCTTTCATATGCAGAGAACAGCCACAAGAGCCATAGTGATACCTACTGTGAAATCTGAGAATACAGGAAAGGTATAAAGTAAGCTCCTTGTAAATCTGAATAGTCCTGCTTTTCAGAGATAATACAGTGAATCCTAACCCTCCCTAAAATCTGAACTACAGCTCTTGTCAAGAAAGCAAGAGAAGCTCTTAATTTTGATAAAACTGCATGCAGTTTAGGGTATAAAAGTGTCTTCTAAGGCAGCTGACTTTTCTTACAGGTAGTTAGCTGATTTTCACCCCCACTCCCCCCAGTATGATACAGTCATCAATTTGAGAAGAAGCTGATGTGTTTAGGAGCTCTGCTTATAGTGAGTCAGGGATCTACTGTAGAGGAAAAGTAGGGGGACCTCTTTATTAAACACTGGTTGTGTTACTGCTCAGGAACTTACTGTTACTTCTTCAACCATAAAAGCAGGTCTGAAAGTCAAAATCTCCTTTGACAATGACTTTAAACTTGCTTATTTGTCTTACCAGATCTGTAAATAGTGTTCTGGGATTTTTAATTTTCTACTTTACTCTGATATTACTGACTGAATTATGATGCTTAATGCATATCATAAAAGACCTTACTGCTTGAAGGAAATGGCAATAGAATATAGTCTCCTCCCTTTAACTTACTGGATAAGTTTCAGCATATGGGGTGAATGGTAACTTGTGTAACATTTGTTGTGTAATGGTACTTGTAAGTCTTAGCAGGAGTTACTAGGCAAACTTGGGGGTTTTTTAACATTATGAGGCGCTCTGAGATCAGAGCTGTGAGTCTCAGCAGTGTGGTTAAAGTAACTCTCTTCAATATTGTAACATTCTGGTTCATTTTTATCTCCTATTTCTAACTGGTGGTTGTTTAAATGTCATTTTGGTTTTTGCATTTGGAATACCACAGGCATTTGAAATGCCTGCTGGAGAGGTAGTGCCAAGTCTCATGGCATAGCAAAATGTGACAACAGCTGTCTCCTTTGTAGCTCTTAAACACTCATATCTAGCATCTGGTGATTGCCCCTGAGTAAGGCAAAGAGGTAAATGAATGCAGTGCATAGCCATAGCTTCCATTTTTAGAGAAGAGTGAACAGAGTGATTACAACATACTTGTGAGAATTGTTAGTAGAAGAAAAATGTATTTAGCTTTTTCTTTCAGACGATCCTTGTCAATGTACACTTTCCCAAGGTGTTTGGAAATGTGTGTTATTAGATTTGTATTAAGTGACCTAAGATTGTTTAGACTCCATCAGAACATAATCTTGCACTGGTGTTGGCTGTAGTTGAACAGAAATTATTCTTAATTAGGTTGATATAGGCTCTGCATGGGGGAGGGGACAGAGAAGAGCAGACAGTTTGAGCAGACAAATTATCGTCTGTAGTAGAAAAAAGTGTTCAAAAGTGTTTCAAGCTGTTCACTTGCACTTCTGACTGGAGATTTCCTTTGCAGGGTGATGGCTGATGAGCTGACCAATACCAGAGCAATTCTTCAGCGCCAAACCAGGGATGCACAAAGTGCAATCCAGGACTTGCTGAATGAACGCGATCAGTTCCGTCAAGAGATGACTGATACACACAAGTATGATTTTTCTAATCCAGGCTGCCTCTGTGCAAACTTCATTTTTGTCAGTTTATTTTAGGCTAGAGAAGAATCAAATAACTTTTCCCTCTTCCAGTGATATTGAAAAAAAATCAATGATGCTGATGTATAGTATGGTCACTTTTCAGTCTTACAGCTGAAAGAGCAAATGCAATAGAATACTTGCTTCATTCCCTAGAGGTCTGAGGTCTTAAGGGTAGTAAACTATGGAACTGACATCACTCATATCCTCAGGCTTTCTTTCTTTAATCACTTACTGACTTGGCTTCAAGTCTTCTCTGTTTCCTTGCAAAATATCAAAGTGATTCTTCTACCTACATGGACTTTACAGTGTTTATTCTGCCAGATGTCAGAGTATTCCCAGGATTAATGTCCTGTGTTGGTGAGGCCTTGCCTTGGAGAATAGCCCATTTGTCTCCTTGTTCTTAAACACTTTTTTTAGTCCATTTCTTTGGTTTAAGATTTAGCTTGTGCACTAAGAATTGGGAAGAGATGATTCGTCTGAAGTATGCTGGGTGCTGATTATGCCATATAGAATATAAACCCCACTAACAGTGCTTCTTTTCTTTCTGCACAGGCTGCTGAAGGAGCTCATGGTCTCTCTTCAGTGGGGGAGACAACAGACATACTATCCCAGTGCCCAGCCTTACACTACAACAGAGCTAGCAGCTGTGAATTGTAAGCTAGCCAAAGCTGTAAGCTCACATCTTCTAGGAAATGTTGGCACTAACAGTCCAAAAAAGATTTCAACAGCTGTGGAGTTCTGCAATACCCCTGCTGAGAAAATGGCTGAAATGGTAAGAACTTTTGATGCATGTTAATCTTTGTAGCAGACATGGGGCCAGCTACAGCCCTGTGGAGAACAAAGGTTTAGAGATAAGGAAATGCCAAGTCATAGGAATTAAACCAGAAGTCTTCACTCTGGTCCTCCAGGCCTATTTATCTCTTTGCGACCCCACAGGCTAGTTTCCCTAACCCTTACAATTGGTCAGTTCCCAAGCCCCCCTAACCCTATAAAAGGGGCTGCCTTGGCCCATTCTGTGAGAAAGAGCTGCCATCGGACCCTTCACGAACCCCTCAGAATAAACCATCGTGGAACAGCCGAGGCCTCATCTCTCTCCAGTCTGCTCTTCTGAAAGCCATGATCAGCCAGACCCCCTTGGCAAGCTAAGAGCTGAAACTGTAAAAGAGCTGAAAATCACTAAGAGCTGACACTCACTAAGCTTGCTAAGGGTTAGCTATGGCTGTGCGGCAGTTTGGGCTCGGGCTCCCAGCCCCCGGAGGGCTGAGATATCCGCCCTTAATACTGCTTGCTTGGGGCGCTCTGACCCTACGGGGAATCAGCTACACGGCTAAGAAGCCAGCCCCTGTGGCTTTTTTACAAATCTTTATATTGAGGTTCTGGGTAAACAGATGTTTTATTTTCAAGTTGGAAAAAAGATGACAAATGGCTTTTGAGCAGAAATACTTCCTAGCTCTTAGAGAAGGAAAAAGCACATTAAATTGTATAAAAGAATTTTCAGTGTCAATTTTTCCATCCTTAGATGCTACATGTACTGGATCCAGCTGCACATCCAGAAACATCAGCAGAAGTTTCTTTTTCTGAGACTTCTCCATCTTCTTTCCTTTCCACAAAGAAAAGTATTGGAAGATTTCACCCATATACAAGATATGAAGACGTCACCTTCAATTGTTGCAATCACTGTCAAGGAGAGCTGATAGCCCTTTAAAAGCCCAGCCAAGGCAGCTGCACGTGCATTCTTTCTGAAGAATTACACTAGTTGATGTTCAGCAGGCTTCCCTTTGTCATTTTTCCATAATGGGTGGGTTTGGCATTGGAAATTACGCAGTTTCTTCTTCTCTACCTCTTGAAGTTAGGGATTGACAGGATTTTCATAGTCTCTGGGATACTTCTACCACTTCTCAATGGGGAAAGCTACTTATTTTCTTATACAAAGGCAAGACAAAAAACATTATGCTGGTCCCGTTTATAGAGCACAGAGATGCTCTTGACTATTTAACATTTAAAGTCTTATTAGCAAATCTTAATGAATTTCCCTTTAAAGGGAGACAAAAATAACCGTACCAAAGCAAATGAAGTGCTCATCAGTTATGTGTAAATTTAAAAACAAAGTAATGGTAAATGTTTTTTCATTTTAGCCAAGGTGATGAACTGTCCTCAAGTCTATGTTCTGCCTTTTAAATTTAGTTATAAAAAGGAGTATGTGCAGTGATTCTTCATAACTGTAAGTTCAGAAAGCAAGAATATATGCAATGTCAGCCCTCCTGTCAAGGAGATAAAGCTTGAATGAACTCTAGCTATAATATGTAAGTAGTAACTGCTTTCAAGTGGGTTCTAGAAAACTCTGTGGGGTGAGGTTTTTCTTATGTTGCCATAGAGCTGAAATAATGCCTTTTTCATTGTTTCAGCTTCTAGAATGAAGCTGCTGCATAGCTGATCCTCAGCAAAGGCACACTGACATACTTCCTCTAGTACACAACATTGAATCCTGGCCTAGCATTAGGACTCAGTCCTTGCCCGAGGTCTTCCTGAGTATTATGGGAAGGTGAAGACAAGCACTAAGTTTGCATAGGTACTATTAAAAAAAAGTATTTTTTACTTGTATGACTTTATAATCTTGATGTAGATTTGAAGTTCTTGACATAGGTTTGAAGAGAACTTTTAGGAGACAATCTGCTAAATCCAAAGAAGCCTATTTAAGTTTCTTAGTTTGATCCCCAAATTTACCATATAAAGCTGTCTAGTTTAGGGAAAAGGTTTCTGAAGTGGTTGCTTTTACCTTTGAGTTTTCCTTTGAATCTCATACCCATGATCAGAATATGTAAGCTGTAAGTTCTTGCTGTTGCTGCTTCTGATTTGGTTTAGATGAAGAAAGTTACAATAAAGTTCCTTTGCTTGCTTTCAAGCTATAATTCTGGATTTAATGAAGTCACATTTCTGACCTTGTTTTCTCTGTAGCATAAACAGAGCAGTATGACACTGAACTGTAAAACCCTTCACTCTGCCGGTGTGAGGCAATGAACAGAGAAGCACCTCTTTTGTAGTTCTCTACAATTAGGGAGATGGTGTGCGTGAACCTTTGCAAACATTCCTCCTAGATTTGCTTGCTAGACACAGGAAGCTCTTTGTGCTTTTTGTGTCCAGGGAAAGGTACTGGGAGGAGGAAGGCACCTATTACTTACGTGTCCCATTAGCATGTAAAATTTTCATTTTAGGTCCATGCTTGCTCTCTATGCCAGCAAAAGCTGCAACAGAGCAGCCTCCAGTCCAACACCAATGTTCTCAAATGCCTGTAACTATCCCCAAAAATAACCAAGAAAAATACTACCAGCAAATCAGCTTTGCATTTACTGCACTTCTGTCTGCTGCAGTTCTCCCAGAAAACACTGTGAATGTTGAAAAATTTAAAAGTGATGCCAGGATCATGAAATCTGCTGGGGCATACAGTTGGACAGAAGGCTTTTCTTCTTCAGTGACTTTGGCATGTTCTCTATCAAGAGTTCACAATTTAGCTGGCTAAGGTGGTGTAGTTTGGTAGATTTATTATAATAAACATCAACATTTATATAAGGAACCTAGCTTCCTTACTACTGGAAAAAGGTCATAGTTTGCACAAGCTTTGAATTCCATGAAATATAAAACTACTGAATATGACTCAGAGAAGTAAGTTTCAGAATCTGTTGCATGGTTATCTACACACTAGTCTTCAATCACCACTTTCCAAAAATCTAAAAGAACACAGTCCTCTGGTCTAGAGCTGGTCAACAGATCAATAGGAAGTGGTACAAGAAACATCATTTTCCAACAATATAACACCTTACACAGTCTTAATCACTAGCAGCATCAAACAGCAATATTAATCCACCAAAAATTCAACATTTTACACAGTAGCCTACATCCAGGAATCCCTGATGAGTATAAAGTACCTTTTAAAGAAGGGAATGTGTATTTGCCACCCTCATATATACATCTTGCACTCATTTTGATTTGGTTAAACCAAGAAGATCCCTGAGTTAGGCACTACAGCAGGCTTTTCAACTGAATTACAAATAAATAGTGAAATAATTGTCACTAAAGGTAATTGTTAAACTTGCTTGAAAACTTTAAAAACACCACAAAAAGTCAGTAGCTGTAAAGGACAAAAACTCAAGCCATTAAAATTAAGAAGACTGTCACCAAGAACTCTGTGGCTACATCAAATTTTCAACTGTAATGATCTGAGAAACAAAAGGATTTGGGCTCTGAATTAAATATAGTGGATGTTCCGCATTTGTCTTGCTCTTCTGGCTTCTAATCTAAGCTGCCTGGCTCTCTCTTTAGCAGCTAGTTCTGCTGCTTGTTTCTCTTCTCTCTTCCTTCTCAGCCAGCTGTGGAGAGAGAAAGAAATTACAACTGGCAGTTGTAATTTCAAGTTTTACATTATCCATTCAAAGGAGATTTGTTGCCCACTTAACAGTAGCCCACAATTTCTTGTAGGGTGAAGTTGGGTGTCATGGCAGAGACAGTCTAAAAGCCTGTCATACTCAAACACAGGAAGCACTACTTTCCCACCCCAATTCCCCTCCTTCTGAACCCACCTTTACCTCCCCCATTTTGTTAAACTGTATTAGCTTTATGCTCATTTCATGGACTGAATCAACCCAAGGTTGCTCCAGAACAGGCAACAAGGGTTTGAGGAGAAGATTCCTTTTTTAGCAAAAGTAATTCACTCGTTTCAGCTCAGGTTCTGGCAAATAATTTCACAGCAGTGACAACCAACATCAAGGAACTGATGTATTTTTGTTAGGGTGTAAGTTTTAAAAGGGCATATTCACGTGAAAAAAAAACCCTCCAAAACAAAGAGGACTTCAGTAGCAAAGATGTACCATAAGATAGCTACAGTTTGAGATGATAGACTACAAAAGTTCCAAATGTGGTCTCTTAGGAATGACCCTACTCACTCTCTAAAAGCTCTGTCGCAATCCTCTGGGCTTGAAAAAAAGGCCACTTCCTCAGTTTGGCGTCTCAAGACTTCTATCCGTCTTTCTCTCACATACTGTTGGTGCTTTTTTTTAAGCCATAACCTGTAGGCTTCTTCTGGATCCCTGTGCACCTCCTAATTAAGAAAAAAGACATGTATATACAAGGGTTATCAGTAAATAACCTTTATAATAATCACATTATAATAGGGTTTTTTTGTATTCTGCTGTCATCTCCCCTCCATAAAACACACTTTATAAACACACTAGAGCATATGCTAATCTGGCATAGAATATATACATGAGCAAGCATTCAAAGCACCATGTTTAAAAACCACTGAATTTAGTTTTTCAAGCCCATCACTTTAAGGCAGAAGAACTTTAAAACAGCATCTGAATCTCAAGGTTTTGATCAGGTCATGTGCATTAACTGCTTACTAACAAGTTCTGATGGTAAGAAACACACTCCAAGGAGTTTTCTGGCTGCTTGCTCACTCAGGGCTCAATCAAGGCTTTCTCCTGGTATATGGGAGCATCACTGTATCCCCTGTGATTTTATCATTAAGTTCATGTGTGCTGCTGCTACAATGCAAGCCACTCTGCTAAGCAGATCAATCATAAACCTGCAAGTCTACCTCTTCACTGAAAACAATGTAACAAGAACGTTTCCTGTTCCTGTAAATTTTCATACACTTAGCTAAGAAAGCAGGTTTGCTTTCTTAAGAAAGAAAGCAAACCTGCTTTCTTTTAGAATTTGGCTTTCGTCTTTAACAAGAGCACTGTAGATCCCAGTTGCAGATTAGGAAGACCTTACTTTGATGCTCAGCTCTTCCAGCTTCTTTGCACGACGAATTCGCTTTTCTTGTTGTACCTGTTCTTTCTTCTTTTGTAACCAAGCTTTAAAAACTATTTCATTCTGTCTTTTCCTCATTTCTTCTAGTTCCCTGTTCTTTTCTTCTTCCTTAAATGGAAGGAAAACTGAATAAACTAAGTTTTTAAGAGAATGATCTTAATCTGCAAAGACTGTTGCAGGCAATAAATAAGCCATTTGAATTGCATGAGACACACTAAAATACAGATGAAACAAGAATACTCAAAGACTGCATCACAGCTGATACAACATTTAGGAAGAAATTGCTTGGAGCACTTCTGCTTGTGATATATTCAGACACTTTCAGTCTAGTCCTTTTTGTGATTACCTCCATTTCCATGACACCTCTCGACTCACAGACAAATAGCATCAGGTGAAAACTCTTAAAAATAAGTCTGCCCAATATCTCTAGTTAGCTTAGAATCACTTTAAATGGATACATCTTAAAAATAAATGCAGCTCTCTGGTTTGATGGACCACTGAACCCTAAAGGATATTTAACAACATAGGGATTGCAGGCACTACCTTATTTATAAGGACCTTTTTTGGACATGAAGTTGCAATGTATTTACATAAGGAGTATTAATATCTTCAGGCTTTTTTCAAGTGCAAAAAATGAACTGATATTTACAAAATTGAGAAAAGTTTATTTTACTTATTCATTACATTTTAGCTAAGGATAAGTATCTACAAGGAAGAGAAAAAGTTTCAATTAATGCTCCAGAAAGCTGATAAAGACACTTTTTACCAGGATTTATTCTCTTTGACACAAAAGCTATAATCCCTACTCATTTCAATACTTTGAGAAATCTAAATCTTGCAAATAGATGATATTCCTCCCACTTACACACAACTTCCTTTTATCCTCCAAACTTACCACTTTTAATTTACTGGAATGAAAGAAACTCCACCAAAATGAAGCAGATAGATTCTAGTAATGTCAAGAAATGTTTAATGCCTGTGAAATCCATCACAGAATGGAAGAATTCTATTCCAGAATGAAAAAATAAGGTAACACATCCTTACTTTTCCATAAGTCAGCCAACAAAGGAAGAAATTTAGCACATGCTGTTAGGAAAATAACCTTCCTTCCCCTCACTATCCTATGTTTTACATTAAATACACAGAGCATGGTTTCAAGAGATATAGTCTTGTGTGCACAAAGAAAACACTTCAATTGCTCATCAGATTTCATACCCCTCCTTACTAAGCTGAGCCTCAGAAACCATTTAAAATAAAGCATGCTAGAGCTCTTTCTACAGATAGAAAGTAACCTTGAAAGCTACTTAGCCAGCTTAATTAGTGCATCATTGCTGACAAAAATGGCAGATGTTTCATGCTCCTTTTATAGAGTTACATACATAGCAAGTTACCTTTTTGTAATTGTATCATTATAATGCAAAAAGAAGAAAAAGCATCAACATTTTTTAATTCTCTGGTAAAGATTTCTGAAGTCCTCATTACAGCTGTCAGAGGCGGACTCTCTATTATATTTTTTTTCTGTGTAAGGAACTAAGAAAGAATTAAAAGGGTTCTTACAGTCACTCTGCTATATAAATGTTATATTATGACTGAACATTCTCCCATATGATAATTACCCAAAGCATACTTCTTGAGTACCCAGATGTGCCCCAGCCTTACTGTGCTTAATGTAAAATCCCTGCACTGCAGTATAATATGTGCAGATATGACATCGTGTGCTACATTCCATAAACTGTGGGACTGTAAGAGAACCTAGGTAGAGAGAGAGCCAAGTAGCAAAAGCAGTAAGAAAAATATAACAGAAGAAGGCCCATTTATGAAGGATATATTAAATAAATACTTCATTTCTCCTCTGAGCAAGGTATGGTCCTATGCCACTCTGGGAAAGGAGCTTTGAAAGATTCTATACAAACTCAAGAGAATTATTATTGTTGTTGTTGTTATTACTACTACAACTATTATTGCTGCCTCTTTTATCAAGGAAGAATGGAGTAAATACCCTGAGCACACGTGGTCTTTGTGGAGCAGAGGAATAGGATGGTCACTGTGATTTACTTTTCTCTATATATTTACCTCTCTCTTCAGTCTTTCTTTCCTTAGTTCTATCTGCCTCCTTAATTCTTTTTGTCTGGGAGTAAGACTGTAAGTGGAGCTTTTCACGGGTATGTTTGCAGACTCAGTCTTCTGTTTTCCCAGATCTTTCGCACCATTCAAAGCAGAATCTGGCTGCTGCTTAGAGTCAGATGGAGGCATTTCTTTTGCTTGAGAGGCATTGGGCAAAGAACTGGAGTGTTCTGAAGTCTGTTGAGTTTCAATATCTGTAAAAGAAACACTTACTGGGGCCAAAATGCACTGGCTTCCAACATCACATAAACTTAAGAATTCAAACTATAGGAATAATTCCCAATATATGTCCAGATGGGGCTTTGTCTGGTCTTGTCTAGCCTCTGCTGCTTGACCGAAAGGCAGCACTGCAATGGTTTCACCTCAGACACACCTCTGGCTGGCTAGTAGCTGCAGCTGGCACTAGAGACAAGTTCAGACATGCAAAGCTCCGTTTTTACCTCTGTTGCAGATGCTTTAAGGCGAGGTGAAGGAAGGACTGGATTCTGCCACAGTTTTGATCCAGTGTTTATTCAGATAGGAAGCTTCTGAATCTCATAACAGCTTCTAACAGAATACCGAACCACACGGTTGCTGGCTTTTTTAGGCCCAAGGAGAGGGGGAGGAAAGGAGTAGGAATCCCACCAATCAGGTGCAGGGTGGGGAGGTCTCAGGTGCAAGGGACACCTGGGTGAGCCAATGACCCCAGGGATGCAGGGCATCTTTTGAACTCTGCCAATCACTTGATGCCCCTCTGGAATGTCAAGGTTCATAGACAGCACCCAGCATGCATCAGGGTGGGGAGAGGAAAAGGTGATTGACACCTGGGAAAGGATAGGGATACCTGAGACAAACTATCCTGTCACACTGCAACATCAAACTTTCCATCTTTTTTGACTAGAACTTTACCATTTGTCTTCTCCTCACCTGCGCCAGCACGTTCTGAAAGTGATGTGCTTTTCTGTCCCTTGTCAGAAATATTCAGCTGAGACAGCCCATCTGCAATGTCTCCTCTTGCAGGGTCAGCATGTTCTGGACGAAGATCCACCTCATCCACAAATTTTAATTTTCGTTCTCTGTTTTCATCCACAGGAGACTGGTTTTCCAGCTCTTTGTTGGCTTCTTCAATCTTTTCCAAGACATAACGCTTTATTTCTTCATCCTCTTCCTCATCCAGGTTCTGCTCATTTTCCAGCTTGGGTTCATGGATAGAGCTTTCTCTCTCAGCATCAGATTCATGGTCATCCTGTTCACTGTCTGCTTCAGATTGCAAATATTTTTCATTAGAGTATAATACTTTCACATTTACATCTGCCTCTGAAAGCTGATCTAGATTTTCTTTCATTTCTTCATCGTCTTCCTGAAAGTTGTCTGACGTTTTAAGAATTATTGCTTCAGCATCCTCTTCCTTTTCTTCAGGATTCTAAAAAAATTAAAATAAACTAGTCTTTTCTCTCAACAAAAGAACAGTTATCAAAGAGGAAAGAAACAGTGAGAGAGAAGAGCAGTACTAACTATCTGCATTCTAAACCAGGTTGTTAAATAGTGCACATCATAACTGACAACTTTTTTGACACTAACAAGTCTCTTCATTTTCTTCATGTTCACATTCATACAAAGTTTAACTAACCAGTAAAGTGATTAGTGACAGCATAAAACCGCAATGAGTGTTATACAAAAACTTAAAGGAACATAGAAGTACTTTTGAGAAAAAGTAACATTTTCAATGAACACTGAATTTTCTGCTTGACAGATATTAGAACCAAACTAACCAGTTTGCTGAAATGTTTTTCACTATAAATCCAAGTAACCCTCCTTGTCAAAATTCAGTGAATGCACCTACACATTTCAAGCAATACTGAATTTGTGCCTATGTTTCCAAATACTACTAAATTTTGTCTTCTAAATAACACAACTAGCATTTAATGTAACAAATACCTCTTTTTCACCAAGGTTTTGTTTTTCTTCTTCATCAGTTAGGCATTCTGTGTCTTTTTCAAAATCATCCTCATATTCTGCATTTTCTGTTGAATCACCCACATCTCGAGCTTCTTTTTCACTCATTTTGATGATGTGTTAGAGTAATACTACAAAAAGGAGAGGGAATAATACATTTTTAAACTCTAGTGACACCCACATCAAATTTATGAGCAGTATTAATACAAGCATGTTAGACAGTGCCACAGCACCTCAGGACTAAGGATCACCAATGGCTCATAAACATGACTGGTTTTGTCCTTTCCAGCTCTGGCTACTGAGAGAAGGTGTGAGTTAAATCAATTCAAGGGGATTTAATGTCTCTGACAGAGCTTAAACTAGAACTCGTGATCTCTTAACAGTTATCCTTGTGCTTGGACAAAGAGACCACTATTTTATGTTAGCTAGAAGTGCTACAAACTTCTTGCTTGTATCTTACCTTGTTTACATCTCAACTTGTTTAAATGCAGTATAACTTTAAACACTCATTAACCTGTTAACCAGGCTGGATATAATCATGCTTATGACAAAACGGAAGATGAGTCACTTTAAGGACTGAATCTTTTA
Organism: Serinus canaria; assembly: GCF_022539315.1. Classification (NCBI taxonomy): domain Eukaryota; kingdom Metazoa; phylum Chordata; class Aves; order Passeriformes; family Fringillidae; genus Serinus; species Serinus canaria. Next base: position 20,990,848 of record NC_066313.1, read on the forward strand.
AAAAAATCTTTGTACTGCATAGCACACAGGTGCCACCAGCTCCTGAAGGACTGCTTAAATGCCAGTGCTTGGTGCTCCAGGCTGACTGCCTGCTGCCCCTCAGCTCAGCTCTCTCAGCACAAGGCATGAAAGATGCAAAAATTTAAAGATGCGGACACACTCACAAGCCTAGAGAGCTGATTCTGCTCTGTTTATAGCTTTAGCCCCTCATCATTCCTTCAATAATTTATTACTTTTTACAAAAGCAGCACAGAAGAAGAAAACATCCATTATTCAACATTCCTGTTCTTTTTGTACCATCTGCTGTAGGCTGGAAGGTGGCACTTCTATGTATCTCTAGGAGGATTAATCTGTGTCATTTTCAATATACCAAAGATCATGACTGTTGTGACAGAACAGGGAATAATGGATACAAATTGAAAGAGGGTAATTTTAGGTTAGATATTAGGATGAAATTCTTTGCTGTTTTGATGGTAAGGCACTGGAACAGGTTTCCCAGAGAGACTGTGGCTGCCCCATTCCTGAAAGTCTTCAAGACCAGATTGGATGGTGCTTTGAGCAACCTGGTCTAGTGAAAGGTGTCCCTGCCTATGGCAGGAAGGTCACAATTTGATGAGGTCCATTCCAACCCCTTAACATTCTGTGATATGATGTGGCAAGACAATATGGGGTGTAAGGGAGAGCTCTGACTCTGGTTTGCCCTAGAACGCCAAGACACCTCTTGCTGTGTGACCATCCTGCCCTTCCAGACAAGAATCACAGAATCAGAGAATCAACAAGGGTTTCACCTGAACTGTCAAATCCATCTATGCATTTTGTAAAAACCCCTTCATCCAGGAGATATTGCTTAAATTCTTCCAAGCTTTTGTTTTGAGTTCTGATGAGCATCTCTGAGTTCTCGGTTATTTATTCTCAGGAACACACCTCTGCTCTTTAGAACTCAGTATTTCATGCTTGTAAAGAGTGATGTTCTTTTAAGCCTCAAAGCTTAGTCAAGATTTGGTTTAGAGTGGTAATAAAGCTGGGCATTCTTTGCTGCAAAATTGTTTGTATGGAAACTTTTAAAAGCTCTTTTTTTCTCTGATCCATATGTTGTTCAAGAAAATCTGTCCCTTTTTTTACTTCTTTTGAGCTACCACTTGCCACTGGAATCACTCATTCACACTAGATTTCTCAGAATTTAAATTTTAAGAGCTTGTTCAGACTGTTGCCTTGGCTTCCCAAACTATATCTATTTCCATCATGTTTTTCGTGCACCACCTCATATGACACATAATGATTTTTGCTGGGAAATGCCCCTTCCTTAACAAATAGCCTTGGTTTGGGTGATGACATACCTGGGATCTTAATGGAGATTACTTTGCTCTAGTGCATATTTAGCACAAAAGAACTATTTCTCTGTGACTTCATTATTATGATAAGCAGATACAAAAGCTGCCCAGATGAATTGTGCCTTTAAAAAAACATGTTCACATCAGTCTGTGGCACTTAATACAAATACATTGAACATGCTGTTTAATTCATTTAGTTGAAGCAGCATAAAAATCAACTTCTCCTGTTGTAAGACAAAGTAGCCATGGCTGAAGAGAGAACTTCCAATTCAATGACTTGTTTCATAGAATCATAGAATGTTAAGGGGTTGGAATGGACCTTAACATCATCTAGTCTCAACTCCCCCTGCCATAGGCAGGAACATCTCCCACTAGACCAGGTTGCTCAAAACCCCATTCAGCCTGGCCTTGAACACTTTCCGTGATGGGGCATCCACCATCTCCCTGGCAATCTGTTCCAGTGTCTCAACACCCTCACAGTAACGAATTTCTTCCTTTTATCTAACCTAAACTTCCCTTCCACTCTTTCAGTCTCCACTCATTTCCCCCTGTCCTGCCGCTGCAGTTCCTAACAAGGAGTCCCTCTCTGGCTTCCCAATGGGTCCCTTCAGGTACTGGAAGGTTGTAATGAGGTTATAATCTCATCTTCTCCGGGCTGAACAGCCCCAACCTTCCCAGCCTGTCTCCAGAGCGGAGGTGCTCCCGTCCTCTTACCAACCTCGTGGCCTCCTCTGGACTTGTTCCAACAGTTCCACATCCTTCTGGTGCCTTGGGGCACCAGAAAATGCTGAATCAGCTCCTATTCTATTCTGGATATTACGAAGTAAAGTGATTCGGCATTAAGAGGGACCAAAAGTATTCAGAAAAATCTCAAATCTTCATTTACACCTGCTTCTGTTCTACTTGGGGTGTGTCTGTGGAGGGTGTGCGCTGTGACTATTCGTTCTGCAGGCTTAGTAACATCTCTACGCCGTTACACTCAGGCACAGTCATAACAAAAAGCGGGACAGAGCGACGGATTTCTGTCTCTTTGTCCTTCTGCACTAAAACATACACACATACACATACCCACGAACCCGAACTCCACGCGGGGCGGTGGGGAACGTCCTCACCAGCATTCCCTGCTCCCCTGGGACACACCGGCGCCGCTGCTCCCGGCCGGGGACGAGGAGCAGCCGCCGCCGGGCGTTGCAGTTGCCGTGGCAGCGGCGGGACCGCTCAGCGCCACGGCGGCTCCCGAGGGACAAACGCCGCCTCCCGCAGGGCCCTGACACCCGCGAGTAGGCCGGGCCGCGCCGCTCTGTTGCCATGGAGACGGGCCTCCGCGCCGGGCCCCCGCCCTGCCCCCTTTTCCGTGTGGTACAATTCCACCTAAGGCCTGGAAATTGTGAGGAAGCACAGCGCTGAGGGGAGCGGGGGCACACACACCCCATCAGAGAGGGGCAGGAGTGCGGCAGGCGGCTCTCCCTGTCCAGCCGAAAGCCCTTCTTTGATGCTGTTAAATTATGCATTCGTCAGAGAGCAGCCTCACTTTGCCTGTTGTATTATTCATCATGCTCCGGCTGGCAATGAGCAATCAGATCAGCCCAAGAGGCAGCAGTGTCAGGATTTGGGCTTTTGTTAATCACAGAATCATAGAATTGCTTGGGTTGGAATGGAATCTTGAAGGTCCAATCCCAGTGCCATGGGCAAGGACACCTTCCACAAGACCAGGCTGCTCACAGCCCCATCCAACCTAGCCTTGAAACACCTCCAGAGTTGGGATGTCCACAACTTCTCTGGACAACCTGTTCCAGCATCTCACTGCTCATGAAGACAGCACTGAATCTCCAGAGACACCCACACCACCACATTAACTACACACCAATCCTTGAACTTGGAAATTAAAAAAAAAAAAAAAAAAGGCCAAATAACCCCACCCTGATTTACCTGCAGAGCCAGGGAGGCTGGAAGAGGGAGAAGGATCAGGCTCCTCAGGGCTCCTCGGTGGAGCTGGAGGGAGGTAGGGAGGTGGCAGGCTGCAGTATCCTCTAGGGAGAACCAAACAACCCACAGGTAGTGGATGCTGTGTCCCTGAGGCCAGCAGGACCCCAAAGAGCTTTGTGGCCACCAGACTCCCCATAGAGCACACATAGAGCTCACTGCAAGGGCAAGCAGCTGTCAGCAGCAGTTCAGGGTTATAAAGTTCATTCCGCATCACAAGATGCTTCCCAGCACCAAATTTTGGGGAATGACCCTCCTCAGCCTTCCTACCAGCTCTCTCCTTTTTCCCTCTGGGGGGGAAAAAGGAGAGAGCTCACCTCACTGGCAGCACTGAGACGGTGCCAATCACACTGTCATGGCCACACACCTCAGAGGGCAGCACCTCCCCTGTACTAAAGGGTTAATGCTAATGAAAGAAAATACAGGCAGAAAAACAGCCACAAAGCCAGAGCTTTGATAACTCAGAGTAACTCAAGAAGGGTCACCCTTTCACACAGGATAGAAAAGCTGAACGCCTTAAAGGTGGGGTTCACAAGTTCTCTGAAGACACCTGTCATCATAGACCACATGTCTTAGGAGGAGGCAGAACTCCATGACCTCAGGGCTTTTGCTTATTTTACACCATACAGCGAAAAACAAAACCAGGTTTTGACACTGGTTCTAGTGGGCTGGAAGGGCTCCCTTACCAGAGATAATGCTCAGGTAGCTGCTTGGTAACGGTTCCTGCTGTACCTGGTGAAACTTCAACCAGTGACCTCACCCAGGGCATGCAGTTATCCCACCCTTGAAGGCAATATGGCAAATTTCTGACTTTCCACATTTCATTTTGACAAGTTCATAGCAGTCTAAAATACAGATAACTGGGTACAATAGTAAGGCTTTCTGCTCTGCTTTTATTGTAAGACTTATCCTTCATCTTAAAAGCTAGTGCTATCCTTTTAATTCACAACAGATGCTCTATGCGACTAATTACAAATCAGCATGATTAAGACAAGTATTAGACACTATTGTTGGGATGTCAAGCTGTGATGTTTGATAATAATAATTTAATGATTTAAGGTCAATCAAAATTGATCTATGCAGTCATTAATCCACGTGTCATTAAATGTTGGTTTTCAGATGTTCCCATGTGTGAGGAAGCTGCAGAGCATGGTTATGAAAAATGCAATGAAAACATCAGTAAAGCAGTGCAGGGCTTCAAGGACAGACCCTGGCATATTGGCTGCTGTATTCCTTGTCATTAATGCCTCAGACACTATGTTCAGGCAACAGATTCATGGACAGTGTGTGCGTTTCACAGTGAAAAGCTGTGTAACACCTCCAGAGCAACGTTAAGCAAGCACTTTAATACCTTTCTTATGTAGCGTAGGAAACAATTCACACCATCAAAAGCCACTGCGAACAGGGTTCAGAGCATCCAGTCTCCTGCCCCTTCCATAGCCAAAGTCCCTCCTTCCTTCCCAGTACTTGGCTACGATCACACCTATAGAGAAGAAAACACAACTGCTTCCACACAGATCCCTTCCTTTTCCCTGAGAGCACTACCAGAGCAGCAGACTGTGTCACACGTGCACACAGCCACATCAGGGGTTGAGTGCAACCCTGCCTTGCCCTGGCAGGCTCTCACAGCCACTGCTAGCCCAGGGGGACAGCAGTGGGTGCTGCTCCTGAAACAGCAGCCACTGGCAGGTCTTAGTATTCCTTGCTTTTTAGACAGAACAAGCCCAGCACCCAGTCCCTCACTGTAGCAGTTATCCCGGAACTATACCTCATCCTACCAGCATCACAGCAAGCCCAGTGCAGGACAGAGATTCAATTAAAACACTCACCTCCAGCAGCCCCCAGCATCAACTGGAACAAAGAAACAGCCCCAGTGTCCCAGGCAGACAGCCGCATGTAGTGTTTATCTCATCTCCGCCAAACGGCACTGTATGCTCTATCTCCAGCACAGAAATTCTGCTCCTTCACAGCAGCTGTGTACCCCTTTCAGCTCTCTCAGCTGTCCATGATGTGGCAGGATGCAATGGGAGGAGCAAGGATTGCCACAGTTCACGTGGACTTCCTTCACTTGCAGGAGAGAACAGCCTTTCACCAGCACCAGATGAAAAACACTTAAACTCACATTAAGCGTAATGCTATACCTGCATGACCTACTACTTATATTCTTGACATATGCAAGCAGATATTTTAATCCCTGACTGTCAAGAAACTCATCTCCTCACAGGTGACTCCTGTATTCACCCAGGGAAGGCAGATGAATGAAATTCAGAACAGACCTGACATACCAACAGTCCTATCCTTCAGCAATAAAGCTCTGAAGGAAGCATATGTAAGAAAGCCTCCCCTCCCCCTCTTCTCCCCAGAACACCCCTTTTCTTTTGTTTTTGGTGTTGTGCACAGGGCTTGTTGGGCTACTACCCACACAAACCACTGCACCCTCCAGCCCAGCCTGCACTATGAGGTACAAGCCACGTCTCCTAGAAACACAGCACAGGAGAGTCTTCCAAGGCAAGGTGTGCCAGGATGGGGAGCTTACAGCATTTCTCCTTTAAGGCCTCAATTTTACAATTAGGTCCATGTAAACAAAAAGGTCCTCTAGCAAGGAACCCTACACCTGCTTTCCTGTATTGTCACCCCCAGTTAGACTGGAACGTCCCGACGAGGGCTACCCTGCATCGGTGAGTGATGATCTCCCTCTGCAGACCAGTCTGCACTGGATTTAGAGTGGTGCTTATGGACTGCTCAGCAGTTAAGAATCCCCAAAACAAGACACTTGCACAGAGTTATGCAAACCTACACAAGCCAGCCAGCAACTATCAGTTTCTTGAAGCCTTGCTTCTTTTTGCATGCTTTGTTTTAGATTGTTTTTCTCTTTGTTACAAAGATGCTCAGAACAATCTGCAGCAGCAGTGCGATGGATCAGCAGGGAATCAAACAGAAAAGAAACCATCTTCCACATAGGATAGCTCAGAGTATTTTTATTTAACAAAAATAGCTGTTTAATTAGAAACCAACAACATCCACATGGTTACAGGTTTTCCTAGGCATCACCGTTAAGTCTGCATACAGCTCCAATCAGGCTCTATAGTCACCTCATCACCAAAGCAACAGCCGAGCTCAGAACCTGAACAACATCCAGGTGTGGCTTCAATAACTTGTGGGCCTGAAGACATACACAGCATAACAAGCCTTTCTATTGTAGTTGCCACAGTTTCATTACTTTGGTACAAAAATTACTGATATTGCTGTAAGTCAATAGTTACTTTGTGACTTGCTTTTAAAATAACTGTGCTGTTCCCCATCAAAGATTTGACCTCTGTAGGAAAAGTATGATTAAAATTGAGCTGCTCCTTTTGGTCACTTGACAGGAGTGCTGTGTACCCATTCCCCCTGCTTTGCTCCAACTGCCATTAGACCAAGGAACTCAAAAGACAGACTATCCCTGTTCCAGTACAGCTCATCAGCTAGCATTTCATGGCTTCAGATTTTATTTTGTTTAAAAACAAAAAAAACACAGAGAAAGGAATATATACATGGGTGGCTTCAAGTGTCCACTTCAGGATAAGGCAGTTAAGTTTACACATATAAATGCCAGTGCAGCTGAGCCCCTCTTTAGGGGGCTGTTTCAAGAGGCAATGTGCAGAAAGAAAAGTTTTTGGGGAGTGGGCTCCCCTGAGCAGGCAGCCTGGAAGGGCTCCCTGGATCCCAGGCAGCACATGCCAAACACATTAATCATGCACCTTGTGTAGTAAAGGCTGAGGCTCACAGAAAATGATGGGAAGTGTCCCAGCCAGGGGGAAAACACCTTCCCAACCCCAATACTGTGAAATCTCCTTGGCAGTAAAAGCAGATGATGAACCAAAGCTGCTTCTTCAGCTGAAAGAAGAAAGGAGCTCTAACGAACACACAGGGAGAAGGCATGGAGGGAAAGGCTGCATTGCACCTTCTCCCTTGCCACATCTCCTGTACACTTAAACTCACCACAACTTGCACAGAAACAGGCACACTCCATAGGCATTTGTTGCTGTTCTGGTCATGCTGCCTGAGTAACCAGGTGCCCAAGCCCAGGACAACTGTACAACTCCTCCTCAGTGTTGAAGCAATTTGGAAAATATAAATTATTTTAAAAAACCGATATGAGGCAAGTCCCAAATTACTTAAACTGGACTAAATAAAGAATTGCCCACTCTAAACATTCATTGTTCTGCTCATGTGGAAAGAAGAGGTAGAACTAGTGGACAGAGACCCACCAGAAGCATAAAGGCATTTTAAAATAACAGTGGAAAAATGACAGACCATAAATCATCATTTTCCAAAGCCTCAGGCAGTCATTCTACTAACCACCATAATTGAAGGTGTCAATTTAATCACCACAGCCACAATTTTCTAAAAGCACAAAGAATAGCTTAAAATCCCGTGAGTTACCTTCCTTCTCAGTGCTATGCTAACATACATCACCCCTGAAACCGTCCAGCCTGTGGGTTGTGAGGCAGTGACTCCTGTAATCACAGGAATCTGCAGCCCTAAGGGACAAAGTCAAAGTTAACCAAGGGTCCCATGGATTAGCATTTTGCCTATTTCAACTCCCTTTAAGTTTCCCCTCCAGTTACAGTCCTTCCTAGGAACAGGTCTTTGTGGAACAGGTAGTGCTGCTGATAGTCCATCCACCAGTGCCACAAATTGCCCCAGGACACAGTTATGTTTTTGGGGAAGCACCATGATCAACTAAGGTAAACCTCTGGCAGCAAGGATGACAGACAGGAACAGGAGAAACAGTACAAGCTCCTCTAGGAAGCATGTGCGTATGCAGAAATGTAAGTGCACCAGTTCTCAAAACAGAGCATCCAGCATCACAGGGCAGCTTCAGTGAGAGCCACACTGCAGAGCACAGTCCTCAGGCCACCTCCTTTCACAGGCCTGGGGCTCTCCATAGAGAGGTCTGTTAGTGTGCCCTCATTTCTGCCCTGTTACAGCACCTCATGACAGAGAGCAGCAGTTGACCAGACAATCACAAAACTGTCTGCAGATGGACAGTATTATACTAAAACTTCCCAAGGCTCTCATTCTTTGAGAAAACTTACTGTTCTTTGCTGCATATCCCATACACGCAACAGAAGAACAAAAGGCATTTTAGAAAGAAGATATTTGTTCTTACTTACGTAAGAGCTAATATATTTACCTTCTAAAATGTGCTACTAATATAGTATAAATATGGATCATATACCATTAAGGTGATTGCCTTGGGAAGAAAAGGCAGAGATTAAAAACAGACCTCTATCTTCATACATAGTCACCAAGAGTCTTTGCTTAGTGCACTACTGGCTTTCAGGAGATCTGCTTTGCACCTGCTCTTGTCTTCTGTAAGCTCCCACAATACTGCAGATGCCACTGACCAAGAACACCAGTGAGATGGCCGCAAAGTAAGAGGCATAAATCATGAACTGCAGAGAAGAGGAAAAAAATAAAAACAAGTGGTTAAACCAACAGTTTCCAGATTCATAGGAATGTTAATAAAATACATGAGTTCCCTTCCACTTCTAAAATATCAGGATTCAGTGGTTATTTCTCTGTCATATCCTTGACCCAGAAACAGGTGGCTGAGAAGCTTTACAGCTTGGTTTATCTTCCTCCCTTCCCCACCTCCCATCAATAATAGTAAGAGCATCTATCATACCTGGGTGAAGATGTCCAAGCCAAGACCACTGGCATCCACAACAATCACAGTGAGCAGAGTCTGAAGTGCTAAGGCAATGAAAGTATTAACCCCAAATACCAGGGCATACCGCTCCACACTGAGATTTGTAGCAATCTGGAACCTGGAAAGAAAGGGGCAACCAGAAACATAAGGGAGAAAGCAGAGGAATGCATGAATGGCAGGAATGTTTCTGAACAGAACAACTATGCAACTTGAGGAGTTACATTGACTGGTTTCATATTTTCCACAGCTAAATTACCTTGCTCAGATAGTGTCCTTTTCTAAATAGGATCACAATGAACTAACTTAATAGCTAGAAGAGACTCACTGACACATGCAACCCCTCTTTTTAAAAGCAAACAAACAAACAACCCAACCCACCACTAAGGGAACTCTGTGGGTTTCAATGTCACTGAAGCAACCCAGCTGTCTGACGTAAAGGGTCTGGTCACATGGAGAAGATGCAACCCATTCTGACCCCAGAGAGCAGCTGGCAATCTCAAAGCTTCAGTCTGTTGCTCTGTGGTCCATAACGTTTTGTGTCTTTCTAACCAGAGCTCCCTTTGCAGTTGCTAGTTTCAGCATCACCCCTCTCCTTGTGCTTGAGCTGTCTTGGAGTGATTTTGTGGTTCAAAACCAGCTAAGCTTTCCTCCCCAAAGTGACTAATAACAATGAAGTAGTTTTCCTACAGGTTAGGGGAAGTTGATGCTTCAATCCAGGCAAAACACTGTCCTTTCCTCATCTGTTAACACTTCACTCCAGCCATGTTTATGAAAAACATCCCCCTAGCAATCAGCACTATCTAATATTTAGAAGCATTCACTTCAGTGTAACAAGACTTTCAAGCTTGGGCACACTGCCAGCCAAATATATCTCCATGCCTCAATTTCCAACCTGACTCACAACACAAACCCTTGCAACAGACTAGTTACACAGGAAAGGCACCACTTTCACACCAGCTGTAACCTTGAGAGCAGTTTATGTTACAGAGATACTCACGTTGCTATTGTGATTAGCATCATGTAGATAATTCTGAAGATGACATAGGATGAATAGCACACCCAGATGTTACGAACAGTGTCCATGACATACACAGCAGCAGCAATAAGAAGAGAGAACAGGGCAAGTGCCACTTCACCCCACATTGCCCAGGATGTTTTTATGTGACCCACAACAACAACTGCAACTGCTCCTGTGAGGGGAAAGAAAGCATAAATCTTAGTAATTACAGCTGGAGCAATTTGGAGATGGTGCATTGGGAGCTCTACAGCCCCTAACAGCCAAACATGAATGAAGTGGAAGACACAAATGGGAACACCTCAGCAGTTCTCCTTCCTGACCCTCCCTCACCTGGAACACTGCTGTAAACTCCCATTTACTTTTACAGAAACAGGACAAAAAATACATAGGTCAATGCTGACTGCCTCTAAAGTCTTCTCTCTGGCTCCAGAAGCATGACAGCCCCAGGCCTCAGACCACTGCCACTCACTCCTCTGTGCTTGACTGTGGCAGTGCTGTCAATAATTGGGTAATTTCTGTTGAGAAATGCAAACCCTGGTTCTCAAAAGCACTAACCTAATTATTTACTGGTGCTTTAGCAGAGGGTAGGAGGGAGAAAGGCACTACTCACTTTAATGCATAGCTGATAAAGCTCTCTCCCAGGAAGCAGAAAAACCTACATTTTCTGTCATCTCCACACTGGGCTATAAGATTAAGTAAGACAAGGAGTCCAAATCTACATCTCCTGGAATGCAGCCCAATCACAGGTTATAATCATGTACTATTGATTGTGCCAGAACAATCCTTTACAACCCAGACAGGTTTGTAACTCTGGCTGGATTTTGTGAAGAGGGGATGGGGATAAAAGACAAATCAGAGGATGGGAAAGTATGTGGTATTTTGTGCAATTCAATGAGCAGACAAGGTGTGTTTCATGCATTATCATAGTTGCAACTACTGAGAATGTCTATATACATATTACATTAATAAAAAATTCCCATTCCAAGTAGGCCTTGTTCTGCAAATAAGCCAAATAGCAACCAACAGCATAATGGTGGTACACAGCAAACCAGACAAACAGCATACTGACAAAGGGAGGTTTACAGGACATCTATGAAAAACAGGATTGTGTTCAGCAGTAGACCACCGCACAAAAGTGCTACAGTGCACTATCTAAGCTCTTTGTAGCCCTTAGACGGCATGCTGTCTTAGAAAACCATCAAGTACACCAAGATTGCTTATGCGCCACCAGTTTGCACAAGCCTGCAGTCCTGTCAGACCTTACCAATCTTGCAGACTAGTGAAGAATGGCACTATGCCAAGGGAAAGGATTTATTTTCCTTTACTAAAGTCTGACTAACATCTTGTTCTTTGGAAGTCTAGCTCCTCCAGTAGCAAAACTCTTAAATGCAAAAAGAAGCTCAGTCCTAGAGCATTCTTCCTAGTGTCTCAGCAATTCTGAAATTTGAGAACAGACATGAGGATCTCATGGCAATTCACAAAAATTGTACTCTCCTTATGTTCCAAGGTTGTATCAGCCTGACACCTAATTAAGACATTCAGTCTCCGTCCTTCAATGAGACACATTCAGCTGATCAGTGGTTTCACAACCCAACCTGATAAAGGATTGTCACACCGCAAAGAAGGTGCAGGGATGCAACCTAACAGTCAGCTGATCTCCCTAGAAGGGATACTAATTCTCTTTCCCAGGACAAGGATCTGACAGCTACATGAGTCACCATACCAACTTAAACCCATCTGCAGGGCAGGGATGGCAAAAGCACCTTATGAAAAGGTTGCCAAACGTTGCTCCTAACTGAGCACAGAATGACTAAGAGCAATTAAAATGGCAAATCAGATCTGGGACACAGCAGGAGAGATTTCTAATACAGGGGAAAGAGTGAACAGCATGTTCTTCTGTAAGTCTGATGCCTCACTGAGTAAAGCTGAGTGCAATTCAGATTATCCACCTTCAAAAGGAATGCAACTCAAGCCAGGTTTGGTGCAAAGATGAGCACATTGTGTTCTTGCAGAATTAAAGAACAGAACAAAGAGCTTAACTTTACCAAAGAACAGCTAGAAAAACCTGGCTTGTCTGGCCCAGAGCAAAGATTTTGTGCTAAAATACAACCTTGGCACAACATTAGAGATAAATAAACAGATCATTAATAAATTCAAACTGGAAACCAGAAATTAGAGCGTTTGCACCAGCACTAGGAAGTCAGGTCACTGCATGCTCATTCTTAATGGGTGTTAGGACTTCCAGTCCTGTCACACACTTCAAGCTTTTAGTTGTGACTATTAATCCATTAAACTGCTTCTTTCAAGCAATTAATCTCTGTCAACTGGAAGGATTCTGTCTTTTGAGCTGTTCAGGCTAATTCGCCTGAAAACATCACCCAAAATGATTCAACTATTTATAAAAATGATACTTGAGGAAAAAAAAATCAAAATGGGAAACTAAAAACTTCAGTATTACAAGAGTTTAGGTCCATTGTTCACAGGCCTTTTTAAAAAGGACCTTGTTATCAAAGATGTTCATTATAAGGTTTGAAGACTACCCTTTCCCCTCCCTTTTTTTATTTTTTAAATTCTGCTGCTATTAGGCCACACTATGGATCTTCTTTTCCTTGATAACAATTATTCTCCTGCTAGGACAAAGGTAGGGTGGTAGAGGAAGCCAATCCAAACAAGAAGTAAGAGCCACAGGCTCATGCTAGAGTGGAGAAACAATGTATGACAGCAAGGTATTTAAGGGCAGGTTTAGCACACCAAGGACTGAATAGACAAAGTCATCAAGTTGCCAACAGTTTCAAACCTAACTAACAATGGGTTGTGGACCAGCTTTTAGAACTATAAACCAGCCACAGCTTCCTATTGAACTTCAAGAAGGGGCTGAGCAAACCCAAGGAAGCACTAATAATTTGTTTGTGTACCTTGGTTTCTTTTGCCCTCAAGTAGGTGATGTCCACAGCAGATGATGGAACAATGACTCCATCAAATAAAAGGGATGCGCTGCAGCAACATCTAGAAAACCTCTGCAAGGGTACATTAGTTTTTTTAAAACAGCATTGTCCTAGTTCTGGTAATGAAACAGTATTAAACAAGTTCATAAACAAACACTTGTGTTCACTGACCTACCTGACCCTTTCAAGTCAACCAACTTCCTTCATCTTAATAGCTTCTGCTCCTAACAGTGCTGAAATGACTAACCATGGCTCACTGCATTCTGGGTGCATATAGGAAACCTTCATAGGCTCCTGGAGAAAAACCAAAATCACAGGACCCCATGTCTGACTCTGAGTGGCTAAAACAAACATAACCCCACTGTTATGGTGACAGTCAAGAGCACACAGTCAGCCACATGCCTGGAGCCTTGTGCCAAGTATATCAGAATGATGATTGCCTTGGGAGGTTCCTCTAAACACCTACATACTGGATTACAAGAATTAGAGCTGCTCCAACGACTAACTCACAATGAGCACCCTACCTGTGCATGTCAGGGAAGATTCATCCCAAATACCAGGGTCTACCTCTCCTGCATGCTTGGGGGAATGCATGGCACTTCCCAATCATGCTCTAGTGACCTTGAGGGAAACAAGACATTTCTCACAGCAGAGTAGGAGCTAAGCAGGAAGCTTACCCAGGAGCGTCGAGGCTGCTTCCACAGCACCATTGTAGATGTCCGCGCTGTGAGAAGGCAGCACCATCTCCCACAGGCCCTGAGCGTAGTTGATGACCTGAAAGTAGCCACAGGTGGACAGTGCCCACCACACAGACCAGCAGAGCATGGTCCTGGAGGAGTAGCACTGGAGGAAGTCCTGCCAGAGGTCTTTAAGCACCTTTGCGATGTCTACTTTCTGCTTCTACATAGATTGGAGAAGGAAGGGGAGAGAAATGTTAAGTCTTTTTTATGAACACTTTACACTGCTCCACAGAGTTGCCCCTTTCAGGTGGGTCTGATCACTAGTGAGTGACAATAACACTCTTGGATACAAACCCCCACACAGTAATGAATAAAAAGCTTTCCCATCTCACAGCCTCTGTGCCAAACAGGGCCGTACCCTCACATGCAGAGGAAGGGTTCAGTCCCAAGCACCTCGCCTTCTCTGGCTCTGCCTGGCAGACAGCAGGGACTGCCACATATTATGTGAGCAACTGAAGGGTACCACAGAAGAAACACCAGAGAACAGGACATAATATCCACTTTGACAAGACAGGATCAGAAGCCTGTCTTGTCATGATTTACATCATAAAGGCAAAAAGTATCACTGGCACTTTTAAGTTCTGATTCAAATTCAACCAAATTTTGTAGCACAGAGAACTACATCTGTCCCCAGATAAGTTGATTTTCTTTAGAACAGCAGCAGAGGAAAAGAGCTTGTCTTTACTTTGTAGACAAAAGTTCCTGGTTACATTCGCTGCACACACACATGTACAGACATAGACTCTTTAGGGCAAGACCCTTCTGGTCAGAGTAGGAGGAGCAGTTACTTAATGCGAGACTGGGCAGAGCCCCAAGGCCCACCCGGCACCTCAGGCCCCTGTGAATGTGGATTCCCTGCAGGGAAACACATAGTATTGTCACAGGACTGAGCTATTGCACATTGTGCTGTCACATGCCCAGTTTCAGAGTGGTTTCCAGACAGCAGCAGCAACTTTGAGCTCTTGGCATTATGCCCTTTCCCTGGGCGAATCATGCAGTATGTTCCTAAGAAAGACTATTTTCCATGAGCAGTAAAACTCATTTCAAAAGGTTTCTACTAAAACCCCAAAAGACCACAGCCTGAAACCTGTCCTGAACTTCCTTTCTTCCACCCCTTCAAGTGTCACTGATTTCTAAGCATCTTTATTAAACACCACACAGTCCCACCGGAGCCTTGCCAATGGCATAACTCTTGCTCTGCATAAGCAAAACAAAACTCAACAGAACAACTTGGGAAGAAGTGACTTGTGGCAATGTGACCTTACACATAACTCCCACACCGATGATTTCACACGAAGTACAAGTTTAGACACAGGAAAACAAGAGAAGGGAACAGTCACACGCAACGCAAAAACTGATGTGGCTGCTCAGCCCCAAGCAAGTGTCTGGTAAGGCAGAAAGGCACACCTGCTCTGCCCTGCCCTGGCAGTGCCTCTTCAATACAATTATTCCTACAGCCATCCATGTTTGTGAAAAATAGTCGCTGTTACCTCAGCAAGAAGGACAATCATCATGCTCCAGTGCTTCTCAGCCTTCAGCACCTGGTGTAAGTGACCTTAGGGGAGTTAGGCAGGTGTATTCTCTCCTTTTCTAAACTCTTCCCCACTACTTCGGTACTACATGTACTCTCACAGGAGGGGAGTAAGGTAAACAAAAGGAATGGATGAGTTACATGTTTATGGCACAGAATTTGTCTTAACAAATACCCTTCAACATGCAAGCATAACTCAGGTAAAAACATCCTTGGTCACACATGATCATGCCGGATGGGTCAGGATTAAATCCCTGGCATGTTAATACCTTTAATTCCCAGCTGTAGCTGAAGAAGCAGAAAGCCCTGGATGCTGCCTCCCCCAAACCAGCTAACTGTGGCTTACTTGCTAAGAAATACCCACTGCTGACTAATCCAGCAGCTGTGCTTGCCTTCTGGCTTTTCCTCAGAACCAGCACAGCCTCGTTCTGTCTGAGGACAAGGCTGGCCTCTCCCCAGGGCCTCGAATCCCCCTGCCAGGAATCTTCACATATTTGCATTTCCTGAAGCAATGAGGCCAGCAGGGACCTGCCCAGCAGGCAACTACACACTCACACCACTCATACTGGGCCCCAAAACTGGAGGCTGCTCACCCATGGGACCCAGCATGTCCTTCACTGCACTTGTTTCCATACAAATGACTTTGCCAAGTTATGCAGCCCACAAAAGCCACAAGTCAGGGCACTACCTTGGCATTCTCAGGAGGCTGATATCATGCAGATGTGCTTCCTGCAATTTCTCACATTCTGCCCTTCTATTACTAATCAACGTCTGCTTCCAAGTGCCTCCAAGAACTACTGTAGTTTCCTTCCTAGAGCAGCTTCCTTCCAGGATCATACGATAAATCCCAATTATTACACAGCATACTGCAGCACAACTCACAAAACAGTTGGAGTAACAATGCCAAAATCTGAGTACATGAAGAATTGCCCCTTTTCTGCAAGTCACTGGGTGCATCCAGAAGCACACATAGAGTTTTGACATATGCTCAATGTTTAGTGTCCCAGAGATGTCCCTTGCTTTGTACCATTGAATGGCAATCTGATGCCCAGAGCATTCAAACTGCAGCCTTGGTGAGACATGAAGAACAGTTTCAGAAAAACTAAGGAGCAGACTACTATGCTCAAAGAGCAAAAGGATGCCAGTAATAATTCTCCCTATGCCATAAGTAAAGAAGAGGGATACGTAAAGGGATATTTTTTTGCTGATATGTATATGAGATACTTAATCTCTAGTGCTACCTAGGTATATGCACATGTGACAACCACGTCAGTACAGGGATCTTCTACTCATGTAAACTCAGGGCACAACTCACCTGTTTCTTTGCTGAATGACCCTCCCCATTTAAGGGAACTTTTGTCTCATCCTCCCAGCCAGGTGCCCTCTGCACATCGGGATGATCTTGGACAGCTGCTCCATTTTTACACTCCATGACCTTCATTTCAAAACTACGTCGCTGACTTGATAGGTGGTGAAAGAAAAGGCTTTTTTGTGGCATGGGCAGGAACCACGCCGTGGCAAAGGCAATGGATATGCTGGTTAAGGAGACAACGTTCAAGCTGAAGAGGGACCATCCTGCCACTGACACAAGGACCTGCCCAGACACCGAGCCCACTGTGTAACCCACCAGGGTGGCACTTCGGCAGTAGCTGGTGACCTGCTGGTACAGGTTGATATCGACGACACTGTAGATGTAGGAATAATAGGCGATGTCGGTGGCAGTCCCCATCCCGTAGAAGAACTCAAGGAGCTGGAAGGCCCATAGCCGCTGGGCGTACAGCAGCATGAACCAGGTGACGATGAGGCTCAGGCCCTGCAGCAGGACCACAGGCTTGTACCGCAGATAGTCCGTGGCCAGGAACACGGGGAAGAGCAGCGCCAGGTAGGAGTAAGTCCACACCGGGTAAATCTCGTTGAACACCTGCGGGAGGGAAAAGACGGCGGTAACCGCCAGCACTGCCGTACTGCGAACAAAGCACAGACATACAGACACACAGCACACAGACAGACACACACCCTGCGGGGGGGGGGGGGGGGGGGTGGGGGAGGAAGCCACCCAGGGACGCGGTACCGCGGTACCTGGGTCTCGGAGAGGTTCTTGTGCGGCCCCAGCAGGTACCGGGTGAGGAAGGGCTCCGACGGCCGAACGCTGCAGAAGAAGCCGTAGGCGCAGAGCAGCGCTGTGGGCAGCGCCCAGCAGCAGGCATTGCCGCTGGCAGCTCGGGCGGAGCGCCGCGCCAGCCGCCCCCCTTGCAAGTCCGCCATGCCGGGCCCGGCGGGGCCGGGGCCGGAGGCGCCGGTGGCGGGCACGTCCCGGTCACCTCCCGAGACGAGGCTCCGACCCCGGCCCGCGGCGCTGAGCCCCACGCTGATTGGCCAAACGTGCGGAGGGCGGGGCCACACACCGCCCTCGAATTGGGCAGACCACCCCCGTGGGCGGGGCCAGAAGCCGTGCGCGCGGTAGGGGCGGAGCAGGGCCGGGGTCCCCGAGGGGCGCTCTCCCCCGGAGCTCGTCCTCGGCTCGTTGCTCCGGGGCAGGTGCGAGCCTTCTTCAGATAGCTGCTCCCGCAGAGATCCCGGCCGGCTGTGCCCGGTTTGGTCGGGCTTTCAAGGCCCGGGCGCGTTCGGCCGGTGACCGCTGCTGTTTTCTTCCCTTTCGCGAGATAAGAGCTTGAATCACTTTAGTGGTTTAATAAAGCAGCACCTTGTTGTTCAACCAGAAGAAATAAAACTGTTGCATTCGATGTCGTTATCTAAAGTTTTGCCTAGAGCTTTGCCAATCCTCTGAACTATTTGCTGTTTTTCTGTTCAATGTATTCCTTTCTATCTGCTTGATTTGCCTTTCCCTTAGCTTCACTCCCTTGATCTCCACGACATTGCTGCTACTCCTAGGGCTTCCTGCTTTATACCTCCAGTTTGTTCTCCAAACTGGCTGATGCCAGAGAGAATTCATACCAGGGGTCAAGCCTCCCACCTGTGCAATTGCATATTCTGCCTCCTAGGCATCTGGATATACAGAGCAAGAAGCCCCAGAACAGATTCCTTGTAGTGCATAATTTTACTACTATTACTATTATATATTTATTACTATTTTATTACTGTAATCACCATAATCATGCCTTGGTAAACATAGCTACATAGAGGATTTTGCCAGTAACGTTACTCAGCTGTCAGTAAAACACAGTTAAATATTTTGATCATTGGGCATCAGTGTTCTGCTGCTTTTATTTTCTGAGTTTAGCAAACTTTCCTTTCTATTGTTCTCCGCGTTCTCTTCTGTAGAAAACCTGTAAGATTTATTAGGAAAAAAAAATCACTATTTCACTACCTTTTATCTTGAAGTAAAACCCTACATACAAAGAATCAGTTCCTGCTAATATTGGCATCCATTTCAGCCACAGGCAAGGAAGGGCTGATCTTTTCAAAGAGCATGGTTAGAGTGAAATGAGCCGAAACAATGACTGATAAACGCGTTGCCAGTGGTTCCCTCTCTCTTAGCAGCGCCTCTGTCCCGCTGGCATGTAGCCCAGGAGCAGGTAATGAAGGGATATGGGCTGTTATCAAGGTGCTGTGCACCCTCTTGACTATTGCTTCGTGCCGAGCAGGGGCAGGAGGAAAGAACAAAACCTTGGAGTTCTTGGTGTGCCCTGCCTAGAGACAACAGTTCCCACAGCTTCCAGGCTGCTCACAGGATCTCATGGATGGCCTTGCTCTTTTCCAAAACAACAATCCTTAGAGCTGTGCCACTGGAGCTCAACTGCTCTTTCCAGTGTTACGAGTTACATCAGTTCAGCCCTTTTCCTTAAAAAAAATACACAGTCAGACAGGCAAACTAAATTCCTCCTCCAAAAACTGCAACAGAAAAATAAACTGCAAATTTTTTTACTTAAGTGCTCCATGTTTTCTCAGGATTTGTTTTGTTTTCAAAAGAACTCATGTTGTTTTATTTTCATGGAATATTTTCAGCCTTTGGGAACAAGATAAAATTTTGTTCCCTGATTTTTTACTTCTATCTTTTCTTTTCTGTCTTCCTCCACATTTTCTCTTTCCATCTCCCCACTCTACTAGAAAAAGTATGGAAAGGTTAAACACGTTTGATAGTAAAAACCTGAACACTTCCAATATTTTTTTCCAAGGTGAAAAACATAAGCTGTGAAAAGTAGGGTTTTTCACACTTTCCTTAATCTTATTTCCTTCTTCTCTCAACTTCTATGCCTGCAGTGTATTGTGGAGGAGTTAATAAAATGTATGTGCATGTAAAGTTCTCCTAAAATCTTGCCAAGTTGTTTAGAGAAAATCTTCTGTAAATTAAAAACTTTAAAAGTGCACTCTTGTGAAGCTGTTGTTCAGAATGTTTCCTCAGTGTGTGAAAGCACTAAGATGGTACAAATATTTCAGAAATTATCCAGACAGAGAGAATAAAACAGATTTGTCTTTTGCTGAGTATGGAAGGAATAAAGGCACAGAAACATGACAAACAGCAGCAACCACTTTCTTTTTTTTTAATTATTTTGGCCATTGTAACTAATCTGGGGAAGTAGACTTCATTAACTGGTATCTATGTTGGAGTGAAACAGAATTAGCAAGAAGAAAGCAAAACTCCAAATTATTTCTGAAATGCAGGCTGATTAGTTTAGATCAAAGCCTGTAGATTATAGCAATCTGTTAGAACAATAGACTAAATATAACTTTGAAGGCCTGTGTCTTCCACTTCCAACTCCCAGTTGATCCTTTGATAATCTGGGGGCTTTCAAAAGAAAACTCATAGATATTATGAAGCCATAAAGGGTCAATTTAAACCCAATGTGCATGGTGGGGTGAGGGGGAATGAAGTGTTGTAGTTCACTGGAACCAGCTGATACAGAAGCCAGTCTAAAATCCAAGCTTCCAAGGCCTGCAGAAGCATAAGGACAAACAGCCATCTCTCCAAAATACAGGAGTCATTAGGAGACAGGTTACTATCAAAAGCCTCTGGCAGAGAACTTCCTTTCTGCCCTGCACACCACAGCAAGCTCTGCATTGTGTCCAATGCAGACTGAAGCAGAGAGCTGTTAGAGACTAGGCATTTGTGGCTGAATTTGAGGAATTACTTCCCTCAGGATACCAGAATAACTCCTGGGCTGAGATGGGTCATGTTGTACAGCACTATACATTTCCATTATAGATGTAATTGTTTAAAATATTTTACAGTCAGCTACACAAGGAAAAATGGAAAAGCCACTCAAGTCTGCTACAGTGGAAAAATTGTCATGGGAAGTGCTAAAAGAGTGATGTTAAAAAGTAAAACAATCACTTTAAAGAAATATACCCTGTACTTCTATTAAATGAAGAAGCAAATAGGTTGGTCTGAATTACTTGATGCTTGGTGTATGTAGGTCACAGTGGGCTAAACACAGTATTGCTCCCATTAGGAATGGTGTTACAGATGTGCCCAGGAACCCTGATAATGACCCCATGGCCTGTTTTGGAGAGGGCTGTACAAACATTCAAGACGATGGACTCCCTACCTGGAGGAGACGGTAATTAAAGGATGATTCAAGCACTGCATGTAACAAACAAATGGAGAATGGGGCACAGTAATGATAGGAAAGTGTAGGTGGATAAACTGGTTATGATGCAGAGCTAGCATGAATAAACACAGCAAGAAGAGGAATATTTTGCACTGATTAAGAGGAATAACTGACTCATACAAAATAGCAGTTGGTCCACATAGGACAGTGCTGCATCTCATTTCTCTGGTGCTTCATGGTAATATTTGATAAACAGTCTTCCCTAGCCCATATGCGGGCATGGGGAGAGCCTTTCTCTTTCTCTCTCATGTATGTGCCAAAAAAAATCTTCTGTCATGAAAGACACCTTGTGAGTGTGAGTGCTTGTGAGCCCTCCTTTGTCCCTTAGCACCATCCTAAATGATCAACCCACTAGTATTTAAGGCCATTTCAGGGGGTGCTGGAAGATCCTCAGAAGATTGGTTATTTGTCTGGAGTCCTGAACACATTCTCATTTGATGCTCTTTCTGCAGGGTTCTCCTGGCCCTTCACTCAGACATGCTTTTGCCATGCACCCTCACAGACATCTCTAATGTAAGAAGAGCCCCAAAGCCCAGATTCACCTTTGCATCTGTGCTGATGCACAGTTCAGGTTTCTGAGTGGATGCAGAAACAGGATCTGCGTTGGCTTTAATCCATGCAGCTTTGTCTCCTCAGTCTCCTGGGCAGTTTGCAGACTCCTGGGCACCTTGGTGAAGGTGAGCTGGCCTGGCTTCAGTGCAGGTATCCCTGCAATGTAGGTGTTACATTCAGAACAACTAGCAGAAAAACTAGCAAAAATGGAGGTTACACCTCCTCTAAAAGGCTGAGGTGTCTGTACCCATCCACATGAGACTGCCTGCATCTTTGGACTGTACAGGGCACTCTGCACAAACTTGTCTGGATACTGGACTACTGCATCAGGCTCTGAAGAAACTACTGTGGTGCTGCTGTCAGTGTCTATTTCAGAGGTGCTCAACTGTGTTCACACATACTTCCAACCTCCTTTCCAGTCTAAGTGGAGACACAAACAGTTTCAGTGTCTGTGTGAAGGAGTACAGTCACCACCTCTGGAAAGAAAATGGAAACACTTAGTTGCACCTAGTAAAGGTGGTTGAGAGTAAAGCACAAGGCTTCAAGCACAGCCACCCACGTGGTATTGTCACTTGCAGATGGTCAACTTTGGACACCTTGCAGCCTCTTGGACGCTGAAATGAGCATTAGAGGGCAGCAACTCCATTGTGATGCTGTTTGAGGCTAAAAGCAGTTGACTTTGGACCTTTGGATCAAAGGCCAGTGTGAAGGCATCCATCCAGATTTGTGAAGAAATTATTTGCTGTATTACTCTGAACTTTGGCACCACATTTCTCCCAGTCCAAAAGAGTTAATGTTTGTTAACCTTCATGCTGTCACATGCATCTTTAGTCTCTGAGAAAACTGCAGGAATTCTTGCTCTCCTTGTGTATTTTGCAAATAATCTCAACATGCATAGAATTTCATTCCACAGGGCATAAAAGGCTCTGCAGAACTGACTGGTTTAACTATAGATTTCCCAAAGCCTTGGCAAATTCAATCTAAGATGGCTGCTTAATAAAATTAAAATACTTTGTGTATGTGGTCCAGCTAGGGTAGAGTTAATTTTCTTCACAGCAGCCTGTATAGTGCTGTGTTTTGGTTTTTTGACTAAACGAGCACTGATAACACAGGTTGTTTTAGCTCGTACTGGCAGTGTTTGCTCAGTGCCAAGGCCTTTTCTTTTCCCCACCCTGCCCCACCGGTCAGGAGACTGGGGCTGCCCAAGAGGCTGGGAGAGGACACAGCTGAGCCAGGGGATGTAATATCCCAGACCGTGTGACATTGTGCTCAGCAGGAAATGGAGGGGGAAAGGATAAGGATGAAGGGGGAATGTTCAGTTATGGTCTTTGTCTTCCCAAGAAAATGTCAGGTGTGTTGAGGCCCTGCTTGGCTGGAAGCAGCTGAACATGTGCCTGTTGATGAGAAATGGCAAATGAATTCCTTATTGTGCCTTACTTGCATGTGCAGCTTTGATTTGCTTATCAAACTGCCTTCATACCAACCCACAAGTTTCCTCTCTTTCACTCTGCCAATCTTCTCTGCCAGGGGAAAGCCATTAAGTGACTGAGTGAGGACTTAGCTGCCTGCTGAGGCCAACCTGCTGCAGTCCTTTTTGGTGTCCCATGTGAGACAAGAGGATTTTGAGATAACACCCCTGAACAGAGTGTGTTTTACGTAGAATTTCTAGCTGTTATTGGCAGTAGTTCATACTTTTTGCCTTACTGTATATAAGAGTCTGGCACATTAGCGACTGGTTTGGACCTTTGCTATTTATTGTGGTACTTAACTTTTTCTGCTGTGCAAGGGAACATTTTGTTATCAGCAACGGCCTCATGTCTGAGGTGGCACAGGGCCCAGACATCCCTGCTCTACTGGGCAGGCTGGAACACCACTGGGATGGGGTTAATTTCCATCATAGGTGCCAGAGGGTGGCTTAGATTTGTGACTGGGGCAGTGTTCACAACACAGGGGTGTTTTAGGTGGCACTGAACAGTGTCTGCATGATGTCAAGGCCTTTGCTGTTTACCTCTCTGCTCAGGCTGGGCATTGACAAGGGGCTTGGGAGGAAATGCAAGCAGGAGAGCTTACCCCAGCTAACCAAAGTACTGTTCATTAGTAAGCAGAAGCAGAATCTTTAACTGGTAAATAATTGATGCAGACGGACTGAGTCATGCTCCTGCAATCAGTTTTGCAGTTATGTAACTTTACACAGAATTAGATGTGTGTGTGTGTGTGTGTGTATAAGTATAAATAAAAAACTAATTACTTATTTAGAACATTAAAGATTACTGCCCTCTAAAAAATAATTTCACAGTTATCACATGAAAACTTGGTTCTGCTGAAGTTAGCAAGCATTTTTGACTGTTTTCCAAGGTAAAACCTCATTCCAAAGTTTACAAGTCTTTCTCTTTTTTCCTACTGAATATGGCTTATGTGGCAATTTCATGGTGGTGTCAAACAAAAATAAATTAAGCACAATTACAAAATACTAAGAAACCAACCTTTAAAGATGAAGGAATTACTCACACTGTTTCACCATTTGAAATTAATTCTAATTGGTGAATTAGAATTAATTCTAATTTCTAACTGAAAATTTTACTTTCCTGTTGCAAACTTTCACTATTACCAGATCTACTACTGTAGAGGCAAATATACAAAACAAAATTTTGATGCCTTTCATGCAACAATATTAGATTTATTTTCCAGTGAAAAATTACAACATTTCGTGACATAGTAAAAAAAGAAGAAAAATAGAAGAAAATGTTTGTTTAATTTTTACACTTTTTTCACTCCTGTTCTATCCCCTTCTCTTTAAAATGCATGTTCTGTAAGAGAAAGAAATGAAAAACTACTGAAATAAAACTGGCTAACACCATTCAAGGTTCAAAGACAAACTACTTTAACAATCCAGCCTGCTAAATGGTACCTCGTGTGATAAGTGAAGAGTGCTGCAAATAAACAATTTACAGGATAGAAGTCCAGAACACTACTGAAAGCTTAGTTAAAATTCTGCTGGAGTAATGAGTTCATAGACTGTGTATCTATTTTCAGATGTAGTTATCCTGGGAAAAATCCATGTAAAATCTATGCACAAGTGTATTTCCATTAGTGAAAATGCTGCTAAATTGTAAGAGAAGATGCAGCTGTTTCTGTTACGCAGTTTCATCCAATCCTCCTCTGCCACTCCCAGGCTGTACTGTCACTGAACAGCTGCAGTTCTCAAAGCTTTCCTAATCAAGGGAGCTCCCTTTCCCAACAGTCTAAAAGTGTATATGGGACTGAGCATCAAGGCATTCTGAATTCTCATGTTGGTTCTCCCATTGCTGTTCCATCATCTGCCAGGTTAAATCACTTCCCTTTTTGTTTCTGGGAGGGAAAGGCATTGCTGACCCCCTTTTCCCTTTCCAGGGCACTGAAAATTAATTCTGTGAATCCACACCATTCAGGTGTGCTGCATATGCAAGAACCAAACCAACAATGCCAGCACACATTCTCTGAGAAGGGGTTGCACAAAACTTAATGCTGAGACATGTCCTGCCTTTGCCACAGTGTAGACGAAAGACATATGGAGGAGAGGCCACTCCTACAATAATTTCTCACCAAGGCACTACTGGAACGCAGCACCACAGCTCCAGATCAGCACTCGTTTTCCCTCTCAGCCTTATGTATAGAGAACATCCACCTGCTATAGCTTTCTATTCCTCATCTGTGCTGCAAAAGCATTTCAAAATAAGATAATCAGGGCTCAGCATCAAGGCCAGAGTCTCCATTCTAGGGATTTAGGACTTAAAATTAAGTAAAAAGTAAGACAGAGTACTGGTTATAATGAAGAAATGATAATACTAATCACAAGGGACTACTATTTCTTCCAGAGAAAAAAAGCTGAAAAGAGATATTCCCAGAAAAAATAAGCTGTTTCCTAAAGTGTG
Source organism: Serinus canaria (assembly GCF_022539315.1). NCBI lineage: Eukaryota > Metazoa > Chordata > Aves > Passeriformes > Fringillidae > Serinus > Serinus canaria. Next base: position 21,016,127 of record NC_066313.1, read on the forward strand.
TATTTGTAGGAATGAAACACCTGCCAGAGAAATCTCTCAATCCTGCTGGTAAAACATTATGTTCCTTTGACAAAAGACATATCTAAACTACTAAATGTGACTGTTTTAAGGGTTTCTTAATGAACAGGTTGTTCTGCAAGATGACTGCTGGCAGGTTAAGAGCTCCCAGACTCATCAGTCCTCTTCGCAGCCAGACCCCCACCAAAATCGCAGCCATAGAGTTCTACCCGAAGGGCAATCCCACGGTACCATGTTTTTGGAACAATGCGAATGAACCTGGACAGGATGGGTGGGTTAAAAAAATTCTTGATGTGCCCATTGCTGTTTGCATTACCCAGGAAAACCTACAAATACACAAACACAATTAGTTAAAAGGTGGCATTTGAAAAAAACCCTGCATTTTCTCTTGACAACAGTTCCAAGCTGTTGCAATAATCACACCCAGGGTAGATGGACTGGCTCATTTCTGGTTTTAAACAAGACCACAACAAGTCTCTTCCTAACGTGCTGGGTTAAAAGTAGTTAAAGCCAGCAATCGCTGAGTCTGAATGGATTAAACAGCCTCTGTTTCCATCCACACCAGAAAATTTGCCATTCTAATTTCTAACTGACCAAATCCCCAAACTCCTCTTATTTCACCACTGCTAACAGCCCTTCTGGATTAGGTTGGTGTAAGGTAATACAGGAAAAAATACTAAGTACTGTGTCTGCTCTGTGGGTACCTGAAGTTCCCCAGCTCTGATATATAAATACTGCTTACTAACATTATTTCACTTTAAAAATCAGGGCAGAAATAAAAAAAGAAAACAAAGAAGCTGTGGGGAATCTGTTATTCATTCAAATTAAATGTCCTTGTGCATTCAAACTAAATGTTCTCCTTTACAAACAGTATCAGCTCCTTTTATCACAATGTTGGCTGCATTCTCTGCAGATACAGCGTTCATTCCTTTTATTATGATTAATCACGATCTCTAAAATCAGATGGATACTGTGACATTATCTGTAGTAACCCCAGCTCCCTAGCATTTTACAGTCAGTGAGAATATCAATTTGGCTGGGCATTCTGCCTTTGAGCCTTGACTGTGTCCAGCACCTAAAACCAAACAATTCAATTCAATTCAATACAATACAACAAAACAATTCAATTGCCTGGGCTGACAGTGATACCTTTGGCATTGAGCTTGAACCCTCTGTGTAGGACTTCCACTCGGAGCCTTCATTGCTGTACAGAAGAACATAGGTTTTCACAAAGTTTTCAGCTGACATGGATGCGACCCCCTGTGTAGCAATAGCAGTGATCTTCTTAACTGTGAGGAGATCAATTTGCAGCCACTGTTGGTTGTTGTTAAACTACAATTGATATGAAAGTTTGTGTATTAGCAAATATATAAATGTCTGTATTTGCTTAAGTGAAAATCATGTTTACAGGTAGTTAAAACTGTATCAAAATGCATCAAAACTGTATCAAAGAAGTCCAGAAGAATAAAGCTGAGGCAAGTCACAAACATTCTTAGTGATCTATATAATTAACTTCATTACTACACGTAGTATGTTTGGAGTCTGAAGATTTATGCTTTAATTTCCAATACATAATGAAATATAACAGAGATTTACCTCCAGTGTTAAACCCTAATACTTAATACTAATACCAAATACTTATACAAAAGAGCAGCTTCCATCAAATCTCAAGGTTCTTTGTGAAGAAATGCAGCTCCATTTCAAAGACACAGAAGCTCACATGCCTTGCTGAAGGTCACTCAGCCCCAAATCCACTAGGCTACACTGCCTATAAGCCAACCCGGAATGGGTTTCTTTAACCCCTTTGAGACAAATATTCAAATTGCACTCATCTTCTGAAATTAAATAGGCTATTCCCACAGACTGCAGACTGTGGCTCAGAGAAGAGCATTCTTCTCTCAAAGTATTTCACTGCTGTTGCCAGAGGCTCAACAAATTTCTGCTGAAGAGTTGAGCGGTGCTCTTCCCAAAGGACGGTTGTGAAGTGACCAATCACGCTCAGAACGGCACAGAGCATGCAGGAAGCACCATGACCACACAGACAGCACCAGTTTATTAACCAGCTCCTGTTGCCTTCACTGTTGTTCTCCTGTTACCTTGGCTCGCCAGGCATTCATCTTTCCATTGTGACTGAGACGAGCAAGGGAAGCATCCCATGTATTAAACCAGGATGTCTTTGTAGATGAGGCTGTTATCTGGGTATTCTTGATCTCTCCACTTTCCATTCCGAGTGGCAAAGAACAGCCTGTTGAGAGGAGCACAGTGTCATCTCCAGTACACCCAAGTGGCCACAGCAAAAGCAACAATTTTGGAATGGAGAAGACCCACAGTTTTAGCTTCATTTAAAGTATTAGGTCAAGCATTTGCCCGAATGGAAGCAGTTGATCAATTCTTACCATCTACTTCACAGCCCAGAAGCTCCATGCGAAGAGTAGGCCTGTTGTAGACCTCAGTGGGGTAGAGTCTGATGTACCTAGCAATAATAGGGGGATCAATGATGTTCTCTTTTATGTCATAGGCATTGGAATTACCATCAAAAATCTGTGTAAAAGAGAAAAAAAAAGAAAAAAACCACACATACTTAATTTAATGCAAAACACAAATTTGGATGCTGAAAGCCTGCTCTGTTACAAATGTAGTCTTTTTTATGCCCTTAGCCCCATCCACAGTGATAGCACACCCTATGCTGCAGGGCCACTTGAAATATCTCATGGTCTCATGTTAGCATATTTGGAAGTAACTGAAGGCCTCAGTTTAAATAAGCAACATTTGTTTTAATTAAATCTATAAAAATGCATGAGCAAAGAGGCAAAAGGAGAGGTAAAAGACAACAGGCTTTCAATCTGGGAGTTGTACCACAGAAACCTCAGTGTAAATTGAAGGGAGCTGTAATAGGTAGGGCTGGAGCAGGTGGGTGTAAGATGAACCTCTTTCAGCATACAACCACACTCACCACACAGGCCTTCTGCAGGCAAATCAGATAGTTCAACATTCAGCTGCTGGGACAGATCAAAGGAAGGGATGAGAAGCAGAATCTAATCCCAGATGAGGTAAAGGCGTGAGTTTTAGTGCAGCTTCCTGCTTTTTTTCAAAAAAGCTGCCACGGGCTTAGGAAATAATGGTAGGGAGAGATGCCTGTGAGAAAACCAGACTCCACACAGTCAAGGTCACAAGGCCAATCCAAACCGCAGTCCAGGCAGTGCCTCACAATTTGTCGTCTAGTCTGAATTTCATTAGTGTGTTAAATACCCTTTGGGGCTTCCAGGTGTACCTATTAGGCTCCAAAGGCCATAATTTTTTCCACTCTTTCTTAACATTAGATAAGACTCACTGTATCCCTCAGTGATGCTGCCTAAGTTGTTGCAAGCCCCATGGCACAGACAGACCTTTCCTGTTGGTGAGCTGTCTCCTTTGAAGGTGTTCCATATCCGTTTGTCTTTGCTGTAAACAAGAAAATACTTCTGGATGTACAAGGACTTAAAAAACTGCTTGGCTCCCTGTGTCTGTATCCCAGTGAGCAAAACTTGTCTTCGGAAGTCCACCTAGGAACAGCAAAGAGTGTTTATAAAGTCAATAATGTACAGCAAAACCCATATAATTCTTTGGTATTTTAATATGCACAATACTAACGTTCTCTAAAGGAATAACAGATACCAGAGTGTCTATCGGAGATCTATCAAATTAATGCTCTCTCATTTCATTTGTGTTTTTGTGTTTGCATTTAATTTCAGAGACCATTTTACAGGGTTCAGCACTGCACCACAAAAGCACTTCAAAAGTATCTGTGTGTCTGTGGCAGGCACGATTCCCCCCCCACCCCCCATTTTACAGATAGGTCAAGGATCACAGAGAAATTAAAGGCTCACACTTATAGAAGCGACCTCTAATTTTGGATGCCTAGGCTGCAGAAAGGCATATGACATTCTGAAGTGCTGAAAAGCCACCATTCCTGCTGATACCATATCTAACACTTAGCACATAAAAACAAATCTGGAAGGTGTACCTGTCAGCAGTAAAACTCTTTCTCTGGGACATGCCCTCCCTACCTCTGCACGCTTCACTGCAGTAACTTCAGCTTCCCACCACCACAGCCCCCTGTTAAATTCTTTCTCTTCCCAATGATATTTCCAGTTTCACATCAGATCTCCCAACCTTCTCCCCGTACTCCACTTTCACTAACTTGCCAGTATATCAAATGTTGGCAAGTCAAACACAACAGCCACCTGCTGAACTTGAGTCTCTCTTGTCTTCCAGCCAATTTTAATGAGATTTATAAGAAATCAGCTATTCTCCCCAAATTTGGGTGCAAACTGGCTGTGTAGTGCAAAAGTCACTGGGATGGCAGAAAAACACAGAAGTGAAGTGATTGAATGATATAGAGCTTGAAGTCATAATTATAAGCTTAGTTTCCCTAAGTGAAGACAACTGAGCTCTGCCAAGTGGGACAGCAGCATATAAACTAAACAAAAAATATCCTCAAGCCTTCATTCAGGTAATTTGATATTAAATGATCACTTAAACACAAACATACAAATATGTACTGTTAGACAGACAAAGATAAAATATAGCAGTAGAAAAAATGACTCCATTTACCTACAAAATAATTACAATCTACATTGTGAGGGTAACTGTCCAGTCAAGGAGCCTCAACAGCAGCAGAGACTGAGTTACTTCAGGGAAGAAAAACAGTTCATGGCATCAACAATCTTGCCACATCTTTTCAGTCTTCCCCAGCAGCCTTCTCAGTGACAAGAGCAACTTGACCTTCTAAAATAAGCTGTAGGAAAATCATAACTCAATGATGTTGTACTTTACCTGGATCCAAGGCAGTACTTCCTCTACTGTAGTACTCCAAGCATTGTATGTTCCAGAATTATTTAATCGGGCTAACTTAGGTTCCCAATAGTCTAGACAGAAAATATGAATAAAGCAAGAATTTAAAGAGACATAGAAAAAACATAAACTGAGGCTGCTATTAGCTTTGAGTGCACCATTTCCAACCCCCCCACCCAAATGATTTAAAAAAAAAAAAAATTACAAACAAGAGATCTAAACCCATAATCTAGGACATGGTCAGCACCTGTACCCGACAAAGCTTTAAAGTTGGCAAAATGACAAAAATAATAACCTTTTATGTAATATACTGGTTATTTATTGATTTGGAACCAGGGTCTAGAGTTTGCTAAACAAGTTTTAGCCCCCAGCAGGATCAGACACAAAATGTGCTCTACATTCATGTGAGAGAGCTCCCCTCTGCATAACAAGGTTTCCAAGTTAAAAACTGGTATAGAATATATATTACAAAATGGCTTTCAAGCCTTCACAACACTCAATGAGGAAACAAAGAAAGAAAATCAAATCCACAAAAAATTGGATTTTACAAAATAAGTAACTTATTTTTTATTTCAAGGGAAAGGATGGGCATTCCTACATGCGTGCATAACCTGTACACCTTGATTTGACACTGTCTGTATAAAATTCTACGAAAAGTCTCTAAGTAATGATCCCACTTTTGTACCACAGACAAACTTGACAAATTAAAGACTCTGTAATTGCTCTGGATGTCAGGGTTCCCAAGTCTTTCATAACAGATATATTTTGTCCTTTCATATGTCATACCACAAGCAAATCTCAAAAGCTTTTTGAACACTTGGTGTTATTTTCAAGCAGGGAATCCAAGGGACAAAAAGAATGCTGGATTTGTTCCTGATCACCCAGCAGGCCACAGAAAGAGCACTCCCTGACTCTCAGTCTTGTGACACTGACAGCAGACCTGTGTAATGATGGCTACCTAACAGAACTCCCGTCTCTGCTTGCAGCACTGGAGAGACTTTTAGCCTGACAACTGATCTTGAAAGGCTTCACATCAGAGAAACCAAAAGAAGACAGAACTGCAACACTTTGCTGGAGGTGTTCAGGGACCTTTTCAGGGATAAACTCACCTATGTGATGTGAAGCACCGATCTGGGAATCGAGTATAACCCCACTTGCCAGGCCCATTGGAATCCTGCACTCTGAAGGGAGCACAGTAAATTTGTTGTTAGAGATAATGAGGACTATTCCAATATATATTCTGGTGAAATAACATCATTCAGGACAATAGTGTAATTCTAGTACACTATTAATTATAATAACTGTTGTTATTATTATCTAGTAATTCTATAACATCACTCTTTTCCCAGAGAAGTCTAAATTAATCTCTGCAATTTCTCTCAACAGATTAATCCACTGGTCACGATAGGGAAACCTCAAAATCAAAGCTAGCATGCAAACGGAATTAAGGTAGTAGGCTAAATAATTAAAAGTTAGCATTGCTGGAAGCTAAAAATTTTTGAAGAAAAATTTATAGTGCAACAAATTTACAGTAACCTCTCTACAATGTCCTTGAATGTGTATAATTTCCTACTTTTTTTGCAGAACAACCTCCCAAATTTATTTTTGGTGATCCTGAAAGGGTAGAGAAGACTTTCCCAGCCAAAAACCACTGTAGTTCATACCTTTCTCTATAACCAAATAGGATGTCTGCATTCCTGCTTGCTGGTATTCCCCCACTTCAGTGTCTAAAAGCCACCAGCCAGGTCTCTGTGGTTTCATTTCAATTGTTCTAAATGAGCCTCGAAAAAAGGAAATTAAATGTATCAGAAACATTTGCATTACAAGGCTAATGTCACTGAGGCTGAATTTTAAACCAAAGACCTTCCTATGACCTAATCCAGAAAATTTAAATACACATTGCAATGAGAGCAGTAACTTCCACAATCTCAGAGATTTTTTTTCTTAGCAAGATTGTTCTGGCTGGAGACTGAGATTGAAATAAAGTAGCCAGATCAAAACCCAACCTTTGCTGATGGTGCAAAGTACAAAACCTTGGCTGCCTGTACATAACAGATATCTGCACACTAACTACAGTGCTGAACAGTGTAGTGAACAGTGTTTATTACATAATGCATGGATGTTAAGTCTGTGGTGTTGGTTATGATTCTTACTCCTGCTGTACCAGTGTGTTGTTCCAGTAATGAAAAGGATGTAAAGAAGCCAACAGCAGAAGCGGAAAATTACAAGTACGGGCCCTCCGCTCACTTTCTTCATGCCCCAGGAATGCCAAGGATTGAGCAGAAAGTAGGTATGGTTTCAGTTGCTTGATGCACTTTTTAGAAAGCACAGGACATATTCTCATTGCTTTTCTTATATTTCTAGTTGCTGCAGACAATTCTTGAGGTAATTCCAGCTAATCCTTGTTTCCATTTAACCAAAATATGTAGATTTCACAATTAAAAGCACTACCTTAAAAATATGGAAATAAAATATTGAATAAACTACCCCTAATGTTCACTAAAACTCCTAGTATTCCAAGCCAGTCCCATTATTTTGATGTCCTGGTTGTCTTTTTTTTTTTTTTCTCTTGAATTCTTGTAGCTGGCAACAGGCTTCATAAGTGCTGTTATTGCACACTGGTACTGCTGACAGTGATGGGGCAAAGGACTTCATCCTGCAGTCTAATGAAAACTTACAGCTTATTTCTCCCTGGAGAGAGAATAAGAATTCTCCTAGGGTTCACAATTCTTCTTTTTGTTCTGTATCACTTACCCAGACATAAAAATCCCCAAATTCTCACCACATGGAGACATTTAAACTGGTATGATAATTGCAGACTTCAGAGGTCACCCCTTTGAACTTACTCTGCTCTGATGCTTACCTGGGAGGAGAGTGTATGTACCAAGCTGATGCTCTGGCTCTCCTTGTTCTATGAAAGTCTGTCCATGAAAATGAACAACATGAATGTCTTTTGGGCCACCCATATTCAGCAAGTGCCATCGGACTGTTTCACCTTCGTACATCCTCAAGCCTTGCAAATTGTAGGTAATCCCATTAATGGCTGAAAAAAAAAAAAGAATGTTAGTCAGGAGAACTGCTCACAAAGTGGTCTCAAAGTGCTAGAAAGTAATTATTGAAATTAGCAAAATATTTAATGAAGCAATGCACTTGGGAAAAACATAGATTTTCCAATTTAAAGTGCAACGCACTTTATAGTCTATGTAAATCAATTCAGAAAATCCAGGGACCTCACCAGAAGAGTTGAGCACAGCTTGGTAGCAACACATGGCAGCCAGGAGCACAAAAATATTTAAATGTGAGATGGGAATAACAGGCCCAAAAGAAAGGACAGCTATCCAAAACTGTTTCTGAAGCTCCCATTTCCACAGGCACAACTGACATATGCCTATATCCACAGAGAGGTGTATGAAGGGCTGTTATACAGTTGCTTCCAATTCCTCAATAGAACTCAACAGAACTACTTGATTGGTCAAATTATTAAAATATTTTTAAATTTCTTGCAAGAAGTTGTCAGTTTCTTATTGCAAAGAAGACTTGTTTCTTTTTTTCTTTTAATGGGGGGGGAATATATATGTGAATGAAAAGAGAAGTTTTCTGTTGAAAGCTTCAGTCGAATATGTTCTTTCTTCATTTTAATAGCAAATTTCCCATCACCGCTAATTTTTACTTGTAAACCCATGACTACTATGGTTACAACGGATAACAAAAAAAATTCACATAACTAATGTGGGGGATTTATGCATGTTGAAAAGGACCGTGAGCTGAGATACTTCCCCTGACATCTTTCCCTCAACCCCAATAAACTGCATATTTGGCAAAATGAAATAGGTACCATAGAATTTGTGGCATTGCTGCATTTCTTGTGTCTTCTCATTAAAAGGCCTTCCAGAATGTTTGTCAAAATACCAGCTTTTCTCTTCATCAAAGACCATAAAAAGCAAGAAAAAGTCTCGGGTATATGTCCTGCTGCTGTTTGATTTGCTGGAAGTTCCTTTTTCACAGATCAGTATTGGCCCAATCAAACCAGACTGAATGTCTTTCTCCTAGAAGGTAATAAACATACATTAGAGGTAAAAGTGGATTTCCCAAAATATGTAAAAAAAACCCCCCGTAGCATTCTGCAGGAATGCATCAGCCCCTAAATAGCTAAAGCAGGTCCCAGAATTACTGCTCCCTTCTACCTTTACTCTTCCCTGCTCAGTCTACCAGAGCTGCCCACTTCAAATTCTTCCATACTTTATGTCCTGCTTTAACTGATTGCAAGAGATTAAATGTCAGGTAGGAACATGGAGTCCAAAAGAAAGGACAGCTATCAAAAAACATGTTCCACAGCTTGCACTTCTGCAGCCCTGCATCATTCGGAGATATTCAAATCCCAGCTGAACATTGGCTCTGGACAAACTACTCCAGCTGACCCTGCCTGAGTTGCAGTGGTGGACTGGATGATCTCTGGTGATGCCTTCCAACACAAGTGTTTCTATGATTCTGTGATCAACCCCAGCAACACCACCACTTCTATTTCCATTCCCTTACCAGGTTTAAATCAGAGTAGTAGATCCAGGACCGACAAGCTGCTCCTGGCTGCACAGGGCCCGATCGCTGGTTTGCATACCATACATATATGTAGCTGTTATTTGGCTGAACTTCATCTTCCTTAAACCAAGCAGTAGATTCATCATCATAAACACTTCCCTCAGAGGACTTTTCATAGAGGACTCCATGGGCATGGAGGGAATATGGTCTGGATGCCAGATTCTTAAAATGAACCTAAAAAACCCCATATAGATTCTGTTCAGCAAACTCAGGCCTAAACCAAAGTCCCCACACACTACATTCCCATGACCTCAAACCAGGTCAAACCATCTTTTGCATAAAGATTACAGGCTATGTTGTACATGGAAAAGCCAGCAGAGAGAGCTTTTGATCTCTATGCAGAGTCTCCACCTTTGATGCAGGTAGTTTTCTGAAAAATCACGAGTCTAGCTCCCTGTCTTCCATGAAACTGAAGCTCCGAGGACATTTACTGCTGCCCCTCATACCTGGAGCTGCTTAGTTACTGCCAGCAGGGAAATGGGGGGTTTCTACCTTTATGCTTTCTTGCAGTTGTTGCAATATAGCAACTCTAAACCTCTGTATGTATTATTCTTGCTGAAATCAGTGCTTCCCACTTCTCCCAGAGAAACCCCAGGATAGTGGGATTACATATTTATGTCTCCTTAGAGAATATCACTCCCAAGCTACAATATATTTTTCTTCTCTTACTTATGATTTAAACATAGCTTGGTGAGTTCCTGTTGCACACCGCTCCTACTGAAATAAGCAGAAAGCACTGAGATCTATTGTCCCTAAGTACATCCCTGTGTGTTGGAAGACTGAATGAAGACGGATGAGAGAAGGGAAATTTTACAGCAGTGTGCTTTCTAATGTAAATACACCACAGTGTATCCAGGGATATGGTTCCTCTTCATCCTTGTTGACAGTTCTAATAAAATCCTGCACATTTACATAGCAAAACTTTTTATAGGAAATTATATATTTTCCCAAAAAGCATATATTAATCTTGAACACATATGTACTAATTTTTAAGTTCAGACAACTCATTTTTCATTAACAATAAACCTAAATCTTATTTTACAGTAGACCAATGAGCCAGTATTTAATGCTGGGAAACATAAAGAAAAACAGAATTTAATTTGCTGTGGACAGCAGTGAAAAAAGATGTGTTTCAAAGAAACACATCACAGTGCTTACAAGCTCACAGTGCAATTTCTAGCTTTGAAAACTGTTTCCCCTCCATCATATTTTAAAAATTTGTGGCATTTTTAGATCCATTTGGTCATATTCCAAGATCTGTAAGAATCTTATCCTGCGCACACAATCAAAACAGTAAAAATCTTATCCTGCACACACAATCAAAACATTGACCTACTAGTATAACGTCATCCACTTCAGCCCGAATAACTGGTCCCAGGATGCCAAGATGTTCTGTATATTCATCTTCATCCTGAAGAGCTGAAAAGGTACTGTCTGTATAGCTCTGGAAAATCACCTTACGTCTGCTGCCATCTTTACAGGTTTTGTCATTCCTTATTGCACTGAAAGGAAAACCCCAATTAAAATCCCACACAGGGAATCAGAAATATTAGCTTTGATGAAGTCATATAGCAGAAACATTTTAGAATTCTGTGAATATAAAGAATAAACACTCAAATGGCTTCAAACTGTGTCAGGGAAGGTTTAGACTGGATATTAGCAAAAATTTCTTCACCAAAAGGGTTGCCCAGGGAAGTGGGTGAGTCTTGGTCCTTGGAAGTGTTTAGAAGGTATGTGGATGTGGTTCTGAGGGACATGGTTTAGTGGTGAACCTGGCAGTGCTGGGTTAAAGGTTGGACTCAATGGTCTTAAAGGTGTTTTCCAACCTTCTGTGAATCTACAAAATGAGCTTCAGATGATTCTGAAAATCATAACTTGCAATGTTTAAGCAATTCAAGTTCTACAGTTGGATAAAAGATCCCTCAACCATTTGGTAAACTATCCCTGAAAAACAAGTCTCTCAAAACCCATCTGAGCTCTATTTTCCTTTTTTAGTTAGCTTTAATAATCTGAATTGGAGCTTGGCTGAGTGTAGTGAGCCTATCACCTACATAGTACTGTCTCTCAGATCTTTTCATCTGATAATACCTGCATTTTGCATCACAGAGCTGGTTTGGTAAAATAAGCTTTTACACCTTCAAACTGTTGTTCAGATCTTAAACAGAAGTGCTGAAATGCTATTATAATTACCTTCAAATCTTGCTTTATTATCAATTCTGCAAAAACCAGAAATTTAACATAAGTTACATAGGAGAATGGCTGGGTTTTAGCTCTTCAACACACTGAGACAGGATATGCCATGGGCTCTCCTAAATTCACTGGAACTATTCAGCTCACACCAGCTGAGGACGAACACCTCTGAAAAGACCTATATAGAGGTCTAAGTAAAAAAAAAAAAAATATTGATTTTGCAAGTACCCAAAGAAACTGTCTTGTTTCTGCTATTTTTGCAAGTGTCATTTATATGGACTGAGATGAGGCAGGAGTGAACCTGGAGAATACTGAAAAAGTTTTATTTTTATTTCCATCAAATGAAATGGAAATTCAGTTTGAGCAATAATCTATGTTTGGAGATTAATTTTGCATAATGAAAATATTCTTGCTCCTGTTTTGGCTGCTTTTGATAAAAATCCAAAGTTCTGCAAGTTTTGGTTCAGCTTTTGATGAAAAGTGACAAGGAAGTCTATGCCTTTTTGGGTGAGCACTGATCCTAACCTGTATCAATTAAGAGAGTAAACTTTTAGTATAGTGTTTCTCTCAGTATAATTTCACATTCTTTGCTGTGGCACAGTAGCCAGTCTTGCCTGTCAAAATGTAAGAAAATCCCCCAGCATTAGGATTTGTGCTCCAGTCACAAATTTCTGCAGGAGCAACAATAATACTTTATGCAGCTTTGTTATTACTCTTAATATAAGGCAGACACCAGTGTGCTTAAACACCTTGCAGCTTTCATATACTTTTTAATACTGCAGCCTTATGAAGTTGGAAAGAGCTGTTTCCAACAGCTATCCCATTTTCCAACAAGAGACCTGAGACACCAGAACCATTTCCTGCTAGTACTAGAAACTGATTTAATTTGCCTATAAGCACATTCTAGGTTCCATCAGTTAGTCTGTTAAATTCCTGAAAAGACTTTACACAAGAAGGTCTTTGTCCTGTGTACACGTATCAAGAACTAAAGCACAAAGTAAACATTCAAGTACAACAAAACAAGATGCAAGATTCCCTCTTGACAGTGAGCTTTACAGCTGATGTATTAAAGACTGTTACTAGTTAATCTACAAAAGGGGGTTTAAAAAAAAAGAGTTCTTAGCTGTGCTGTGCTTGATTATAGTCATCTCACTCTGACATTTTTATGGGGTATGACTCTTGTGGAAAATTCTTATGGTCCTGCCACTGAAATGTCAGAAATCAAATGGCCCATTACAGATGCTTTTAAATTTATCAGCATGTGAATCAACATTCTGCCAGGAGATTTCAGGATGGTGTGCCAAGTGAAAGCAAACGATTCAGGCAAACCTTTTCTTATATTCTGCATAGTTCCAGCAGACCTCTTCAGCTGCGATGTAATATCTCCTCTTATTGCCTCTGCTGCGCAGGTAGTGCTCAGCAATGTCATCAGGGTTACGCTGCCTGCTGATGTTCACCTTGGGGTCTGTCATGTAGGGGTCATCAAAGCTCACATAATGGTACTCGTATTCCCCACCTGAGCTCTCATCGCTGTAGGATTCTCCTACCACATATTCGTAGTCTCCATCTGCTCGGGGAAGCCCGATTGTGATGGATGGCCTGAACTGCCGCGGGGTGAGGGTGTTGCCCAGTGACTCCCCGTGGTGCCTGGCTCTGCTCACATCCACACTCTGACTGACCTCACTGGCTGCCTTGGTGGCATCTGTGCAACACAGTGCTGCTGTGTGGTTGGTCCCACCTGGAAGCAATGCACGGCCAAACCCTGCTATGGAATTGCTGGGCTTTTTGGGGTTTCTACTCCTTGGGCTCAGCAAGTAGGTAATTTTTGCATCTTCCTTCTTTCTCCTTCGGATCTTGATGAAGGTTCCAGATGAAGTCAAGGTATTGTTGTTTCCCTCCTTTCCTTTCTGAGTTGGGTGAATGTGGCTCCCTTTCTGGTTTTCCCCCATTAGATGTGAGAACTCTTGATACTTCTTCATATCCTCGTTATTTATGGATGCTGTACTGTTTCTGCCATGATGATTTAACTTACCACCAGCAGATTTATCTAAACTTGTCTCTAATCCCAGATTCATCTTTGCAGACACCAAATTCCATTCCTCACTAGTCATTTTAGGTGAATATTTCCCAGCTGCGGGCAATGATGCTTCTAGTAAGTTCTTCACTACAGCAGGGCTGGAATTAGGGCTTGTATTGTCTAACATATATTCTAAAGAAAAAACATCTCCTGGTTTATCTTTGGATATCCTGGGTTCAGAAAGGCTGGATGCATTAGACCCATCTCCTACTATGAGGTCCAAATCCAATGTCAAGTTAACTGTGTGCATGGCATTTTCCATCTTCTTTCCCTCCTCTTCCAGATCATCATCATATTCATTTCGCAGTTGGCCAGTTCCCACCATGGCTTCATTGGATGTGTTATCTGTATGATGCACAGAATGAGGTGCATCAGTCTTGTCAGAAAATGAGACATTTTTATTTCGGACATGATTTAGAAGGGCATTCATCTTTTGAACAGAGTAAAACTTAATGGCCAGTGAGCTTCGCCTTTTCCTTTTCTTGTTAGTGGTATAATTTCCTCTTCCTGTGCTTTGCTCTTGATGTTTTTCTGGAAACGGTTTACTGTCCTTTCCACCAGCTGGAAGCTCTTCTGCAACATTCACTGGGCCTTCCCCATTGCTCAGCAAGTGTTCACCTGCAGACATGTTACTGTGAGCTATTTCATAGTTCCTTTGGCTTCTATTCTCAAATACCAAGTCAGCTTCTCCATCACTTCTGTTAGCTAAAAATAAATCCTCTTCTGGTGTGATTGATGTGTGATTTGACTGGAATGTTTCGGCCTTGACTGGGGGAAGAGGAGTGATATAAGTTTCTAAGAACTTAGAGTTGTTTGTTGTTCCACTACTATTTATAGCTGTCAGACCTGAGCCAGCTGCCACCTCAAAACTCATGGCATCAATGTCTTCATACTGCTCCCAGGCCAGTGCTGTAAGATTCTGTTTTTCTTCATCACCTGCTGCCTTTCTTGAGCCTCGTATTGAGTAAAATGAAGCCAGATAATCTTGGTAATCCAGTTCCTCCTTGTTTCCCTCATTTTCTTGCACAACTTTCTCAGCTGAGGTGGTAACAGCCTTTCTTTCAGTCTTTGTGGGACTTAAAGCCACAAAATCAAATGTTTCATCTTCCTCATAGTCACATTTCGCATCCCTGAATCTCAGCCTCATGCCGTAACTCATTTCTGGGGTGCCCCAGGATGCCAAAAGCCAAGTACCTGCAGTTGAAATAAAAGTCTTATGAGACTGGACATTGTCTGTCATGTAAGTGGCCAAGACAAATAGTTTGTGTTGCTTCTACAGCACCTGCTATAGCAGACTGCTAATCTTTATCTGGGATATTCATGAGCTCTCACTGCAATGAAAAATAATTATTAAATATAGACAAATAAGAGCACATATAAATACATCTAGGAGATGGAACTCTTTTCCATAGATTAAGCTGTAACTAGAACGTGAATCCAAAAATAACCCACAAAAGAGATGGATAGAAAAAAGAAAGAAACAAATGAAAGGATCCTATGTTTAGATCTGGATCTAAGAGTGAGACCTCTCAAGATAAAGTTTCAATTTTAACCTGTCCTTACTGGTGCATGCACTGCTACATAGATAGAATATTCTGAGCAGAGCAAATGCATTCTGAGACAATGATGGCAAACATCTGAAAACACAGTATTTTAAAAGCTTTTGGATGAATCATAGATGATCTTTAGTAAGTAAAATAAGAATAAAGCAATTTGAATTTCCAATCTGACACAAGCTATTAAGCTGCCAATCTGAGGCATCTCCAATTAATTTAAAGATTTTAATAATTCCTCCAAAACTTCATCACAAGGGAAGTTCTCTATTGGAAACTAGAATTTTCAGAGAAGAAAATAAAATCTGTTTCCCTAAACAACATCAAATTAAGTTATTTGCTTGTTACACCCTGCTTTTGGAACTAGTAGAAATGACAGAATAGACAGAACTAACACCCTGAGAACCAGGGTTTTTTATTAAAAAGGTCACATAAAAATCTTCCTGTATTGATCAGCTTGAAGTGACCTGCACAGCTTTCCTGATTTCTAAGAACAGCAAATTTATCAAAGAAAATATGCCCTAGATGGAAAGAATAGCTTACATACCAAAATCAAGCAAATCTACAACTTTATTACTGGGGAGATTTCCATAAAGTCTTATGGAGTTCTAATGATCCTCTAGTCTTGATCCTCAAGATTTAAATATTTTTAAGTTATAAGGTCTTGATGCTGTGCAATACATAAAATATAATCTTTTTAAAAAGTAAGATATTTTAAATGGGATACTGATACTTAAACCTTGAGGGATTTTTTAGAATGATCACTCAAAGTGCACAGACTTCAATGACAAAGAATCTGTCCTTTTGGAAGTAATGCCCCTTAAACGTGGATTACATGGGTTCTGATGCCCCCTCTTCCAAGACATGATGTTAATCCTAGCTAGATATTGAGATGCATCCCACAGACCAGTGACCCAGTTCAGGGAGGCAGACTTTACTGCTGCTGAATGACCTCAAGCCTAAGTTCAGGTGTAGCCATTTTGCCCAGTAATAACCAGCAGAATTTGACAGTTTCAGCCCATTTTAGACTGCTCAGAATAGACAAGAATGTGGCAAACCTGGAAATCATACAATGGAGTCCATACCAGTTTCTGAGAAGAATCATGCCTTAAAATTATCATTACTAACCCCATATTAATTGTGAAGTGAAAAAAAACCAAATCACAAGATGACCAACAAAAAGAGCCTCAGTACAGCATACAGTTATGCTAAGTTGGTGCAGCTATCAAGACTCCGTGCACATCACTTGCACTGGGGAATGATTCAATGTTTTCTAGCACTGTGTTTATCAGAAAAGTTTTCTCTCCTATTTAGATAAGTCCTTATAGACTGGAGATTAAATAATGTTTTAGAAGAGCTGTCAAACACTACAGTTCCACCACTTACCACCATTGTCCATTTCCACTGTGACCGATTCTCCACTCATTGGGAAAAGGCTCAATGTATCCTCATATTTCCCTTGATACAGAAAAAAGTGTCCAGCAAGGCGAACAGAGACAATTTCATCATGGGTGCCAACACTGAAAAAGTGCCACTGAACCACAGTATCTCGGCAAAATCCAAGGATTTCACTGCTGTCAGACACATAGCCATTTATTGCTAAAAGGAAAGCAAAGTAAAAGAGGTTGCAGTATTTTTGTTTTAAAACTTCCTCTTCTTTGATGTCAGTGCACTGGATTCAAGTTTGCACTGGAAAGAGACTGGCACAGGGCTGAAACCGTGATAATTTCCATTTCTGAAAATATTATCTCTAAGGCAGCAGAGTGCTGCATCAAAATTTAGTTAACCCTTGTCTTTGCTTCAGGGTCCAGAGCCAGCCTAGCTACTAGTGGCAAGGCATGGGTAGGCCTTTTCCCCCTGGCAGCTAGCAATAAAACACGGGAAAATGGCCTCAAGCTGCACCAGAACAGGTTCAGGTTGAATATTAGGAAAAATTTCTTTACTGAGTGGATAACCATTGTAACAGGCTCCCAAAGGAAGTGGCAGAGTCATCATCTCTGGGAGTGTTCAAAAAACAAGTGAACGTGGCACTTTGCAATATGTTTTAGTGGGCATGCTGGTATTAGGTGAGAGACTGGACTTGATCTTGGAGGTGTTTTCCAACCTTTCTAATTCTCTGATATTTCCTATTTCTGTCCAGTGCCACCTGGCACAGTTAGAAGTTCACTGACTCTCTGGAGGATTCCCCAGTCACACATACTCTGAGAACAAGCAATTACTGACTGCTCAGGTTCATGTAAGCTTTCCTATTATTCATCTCAGTATTCCACTCACTATGCATTATGTTCGAGTTATAGAACTTGGGATCATCCCTTTTAACAGTGGCTGGGTTGCTGCAGTACTTCTTGATGTTATCCTCTAGGTACCAGCTCTTATTTTCATCAAACACAGCAAACACTGCCTGCTGCTCCTCATCTGCCTTTTTCTGAAAGACAATCAACACAGCAGTTACATTTTATCAGCAGACACACATATTAAGAACCCAATCCTTCAATCTCTTTCTTACTATGTAAGCAACATAAGCTTCATCAGAGTCCTGGTAAGTGTTATCCAAAGGTTATGTGGAAGGCAGTAGAGGCTCCAGACTTCAATCCTACTGCTGCAACCAACCTGCAGTGGAATGCTGAGCAAGCCTCAAGCACTGGTGATACACAGATGGTTTATGACTAGGCTCTCTGTAACAGAACCAGATTTCTGGTTTGACCTGACAAAGCTTCTGACGTTTTTTTCTCTCAAGTGATCCTTAAGTCTTTGCCAAGCAAGATTTCAGTAACTGGTAAAGGGAAGCCCTCTCCCAGAACTCTCCCATACTGTTTTGGTTGCTCTAGATTCATTGTGCCTGAGATTGTCAGATGCTGTGGAGCTGTCTCTGTTACAGAAAGGAATCAGGTAAGATAAGAATATCTTCAGAGTACAAAAATGTAATAACAGCAGGAAAATTTATTATCAAGTCTAGAAATAGACTTTAAAGTCAGGCTGACCTTTTCTTGACCTTTCTTTGAGCTTGATAAGAAACAGAGAACATAATTCCTTTACTGCTGCGGACAGTTAGAGGACTGTTTCCTCAGGAGCCTATTGGTTTAACTGCTCTCCACAGAACAGTTCTCTAAGGGAAGTAAAACTAAATTCAATGTAGAATAAATAGCATTATTTGAGCAAAATCTGCCCAAACAAGTTACCTGCACACCCTTTTGAGTCAGTGCTTCACTTTTACAAATCAGAAGTGGGCCAATCAGTCCAGAGGCTATATCTCTCTCAATATTTACAGCACTGTGATACAGCCTTGTAATACATTGTGCATCCTGTGCAGTGGGTTGATCTGTTTTAGCAATTTTCCACTCATAAGTGTACGTATTCCCTGGTTCAACTCCTCTACTCTGGGTGCCATTGCCTACGGAAAAACAAGAACAGTAATGATACAAACTCAGAGCCAAATCTTAGTATCAACCTGCACCTTCTAATGACATTGGTGTAGTTTGGCCATTGAAAGCTACCTTGAGATAACTGAAATTCAGCAAGAACTTTTGTCTCTCTAAAATCACAAACAAGAACAGAAAACTAATACAACAAATAGACGGTATTTGTCTCTGCTTTGCACATAATACCTTGGTTTCTCTATAAGACAACACAACAGGTAAGCAGAGGCAGAGAACAGAACTGAGGTCTCCCAGTCATGCACATTCCCAGCCACAGCACCTCCTTCAAAGCAACAAAACCATCCATAACAGTTAGTGATGTGCAAAAACATATTTCACAAATTTTTTACTTGTGGGATCCAGAGGATAATCAGCTCCTTCTGCATTCTTTGCAAGTGTCACTCCATGGAAATAAATGCTGTAGGGTCGACTGGCCTTATTTTTGAATACAATCTATATTAATAGGTAAATGAAAAAAAAATTAGGATTCAACAAATCCTTGTCTGAATACATAATGAAGTTACCACTACAGTAGAATTTGCCTGGCTTTAGCCCAGAAAGTGCCAGAAAGCCAAAAGGGTGTCTTAAGTATTGTTTGATATATAAACCCAAAGAATAAATGCTGTTACCATTCTGTTGGACTTTGTAGACCCCACTGAGTGAAATTCAGCTGCTTACAGCTGGGCTGTGGAAGGTCTAAAAAGAGCACTTGATCTTCTAGCTGCTAGGCACACACTGTCTCTGGATATATGAAGTTACTGACTGAAGTTCTTAAAATCTTCAATATGGGAGAAAAAAAATTTCAAACCAAAGCTTGTCCCAGTTTCTAAAACCCAGAGGGGATATGTATGGAAAAGGCAAATTATTCTGCCTATTCTTGACAAAATCAGGATTAAAAGAAAAAAAATAGAAAAAGAGAAAAGAAAAAAAGGACCATGCTAAGCTCAAATTCAGAGCCACAGAGTCATGGTGGAAATTGACAGAAGTTAAAGGTTATGCAACTTTGTGATGCATCATTAAATGACAACAAAAAGATAAGTGGCAGCACAAGCTTGTAATGAAAATATTTTGTAGTTTCATGGTATAACCTCATGAAATAACATTTGATTATGGAAACTGATTACCTTTGTCTAAAACAGCCAGAAAAAAATATCAGCATAAGAAACAAGAGGCTCATGAAGTTCAGCCTCACATACAAATCCCCTAGAAAGTCCACCCAGGTCTAGGGCTTTTTTCCCATTTTGGACCAGTGTCAACATATATTTTACAGAGTGTGACTGAAGCATGTTTATGTTGTAAAATAAAGCACAATTATGGAAACTATAGAAGGAACACTGAAAAAATGCAAGCTAAACACTGTTACTTGTGATCATATCTTTTAACAGGGCCAATATTTGGAACATTAGCCATATTATTTAAAAGACAACAAAAATCAAACTATTTCCTTTGTATCTCTGCCTCAATGTAAAGCATATTCTAGTATAAATAATCTCTGTATTTGTGTTACTTACTCTGACTTTATCATTGATTTGAGCTCTGATAATAGGGCCCAAGATTCCAGTTTCCTTGGGACGAGGATTTTCCAGACGTTTAGTGAAGCTGGCATCAGTATATTGCGTAAAAATAGCCTTTTTATACCTTTTACCTATGAGATTGGAGAAGTTGTCCAAGTGTTGTGATTTATAGTGTCTTCAACATAAAGGAAAAGAAAAATGATTAATAAAACTTGAATAGTAGCATCTGTTAAAATACAAAATTAGTATTCAAGCAACTGGTAGAAATCACACTGCTTGAAAAAAAAATCCAAACCCTAAACTAACCTAATGCTTTTCACCCAAAATTCTAACCTAAATTAGGCAAGAAGAATCTTAGACTATTACTTGTATTTTGGCATTATATATGACCAATTAATATCAAAATTCACATTTAACTTAACAATGTACATACAAGTATGAAGCAAACTGAAGCAGCAGGTACACGTCCAAGATAAGATAGAAATCAACTGTTCTCCTTTTTCAAAGGCCTAAAGGCCTAGTTGAGCATGGAGGAAAAAACCCAATTAGCTCACAGTAGCAAAGACTCCAGGAGAAATAGGAACAGAATTTTAATCCCAGTCAGGCACTATAGAGTAAGTAGTGTTATACTGAGGTTTCAAACTTTTTTTTTTGCTGTCATTCACACTTCAAAAAAGGTTACTGAAAAGGGATAAATGCAGTTTTGAACAAAGGAGGAAAAATCACAGCACTGAGATGGTAAAGTAAGGCAGTGTGGCAGGAAAGATATAAAAGTTTGTTCTGTGCAGTTCAAGAGCACATAAGGGAAGCAAATCATGCCAAAGGAGAAGGAGTTGTGCAAACACTGTATTTCTAAGGAGGCATATGAAACTGTAACCCTTACAGATTAGGCAATTTGTTTGTTCTGCTTAAATCCTTAAAGATTCTTATGAATATCATCTTGTAAAGGCTCATAAAGGCACAAATAACACTGGGGAACTGACAGATTGCAAATTTAACCCCACAGTGCACTGATAGCACTGTATACTAGGACATCATGTATGTTACAGAATTCCTTCTATTTGTCTTAAGTTGAGCAAAATAGCCCAATATGCTTATTTATTATGACTTGTATTCCATCTACGTTGGTACTATGCAGACATCATTTATAGAGAGTTCTTTCTCCTGTTCCCTAAACACTTTATTGTACTGAACTTTTAATCTCCAGAAATATTCCCTCCCTCCCTTTCTCTTCCTTTTAAGGATTGTTTATTTCACCAGAATTGATGCTGAAAAGTATTTTAGAAAATAATCTTGTATGGACAATTACTTACTTTGGACAATTCCTCAGTCATCTTGTTATTTTGGGGTCCCTGTGAGAGCATAAAGAAGGTGCCTACTGTTGGGCTTCTCAGCAAAGAAAGTCACTGGCACTGGTGAGAGTCCAGTGAAGGGCCACCATGGTGATCAGGGAGCCAGAGCACTTGGCATAGAAGCAATATTCCAGTTTCTTCAGTCAGGCAAAGACATAGCTAAGGGAGCATCTTATGTTTAAACTCAACTATCAAATTGACATTATAGAGAAAGCAGGACCACATGCTTCTCAAAGCTGCATGGTGAAGAGATGAGACACAATGGCCACAAAGTGCTACGTGAGGAAGAACATAAAGATATAAGGAAAAGCTTTCTCACTGTGAAGTTGCAAAGATGCCAAGAGAAACTGACGGGTCCCTGTACTTGGAAACAATAAAAATGCACCTGCATAAGGTCCAGTGCAACTGGATCCAGCTTTGCTGTTGGATAACAAGAGGTTCTTTCCAACCACAATTATCCTGTGATTTGATGTTAACATTCCCTATTATACTGACAAACTAGTATTTTACCTATCAAGGGTGTCTGGAATTCTTGGGGCATAATCCCAGGTAACTTCTTCTGCAGCAATGAAATAGTCCCAGGTTTTGACCATAAGACGTTCTCTATAGGAGAGACGACTCTTCTTCAACTCTTTGTCCCCACAGTCCCTTACAGTGAGGTAACCGTGCATTCCAGCTAATTGAGAGGAAACAGGACCACAGTGATTTCCCACCTGAGGAACTCTTACCACTTCAGCTGTTTTTTACCCCCAAAAGATATCTCCAGCTCTTATAAGAGAGATATTTTTCTCATTCTTTAAAACAGAATTCTGATCATTGCTGAAAGAGACCATTTTCAAATGGCAAACAGAAAATATTTAAATCACATTGAAGTACCCTTAGCTGAAAGTACTCAGTTTCTCAGGAAATGGCTGGTTTCTTACTAATTTTATAGTGGTCCTTATCTGAACAGTTCACAGAGACTTA
Source organism: Serinus canaria (assembly GCF_022539315.1). Classification (NCBI taxonomy): domain Eukaryota; kingdom Metazoa; phylum Chordata; class Aves; order Passeriformes; family Fringillidae; genus Serinus; species Serinus canaria. The sequence goes on from NC_066313.1 coordinate 21,038,642, forward strand.
GATGCTGGAGTATTGAATCACTGTTGCTCTGTGCTGTGGACACTGCAGTAAAGCTGCAGATAAGAACATCTTTCAGTTAACCATGCACTTCCAACAGAATGCCTGGTTCTTGGTCAGTTTCTTAGTGAAATGACAAAACCAACTGACACAGATTAACTGTACTGTTGTAAAACAGCAGAAGCCATTTGGGACATGGAGAAGAACAGCTTTACAGGTGCCTAATAACTAGAAGTTTCCTTGCCTTGCAGGTGCTTTTGGACAAGAGAAGATATGAGCCACCTTCCTTCCTCAGTCACTGTCATGTTTACGGTGGTTGAGGCTCCTCCCACCAAGTTAACAGCAGAAACCCGTCGATGTTTTTGCTCCATGGACTGGCCATTGATGTGAATGGAGAAGATTTCTGGCTTGGAACTCATTCCTATCAAGTGCCAGCTAATGTTGTCATATGCACAAGCCTCTAAATCTGAAAGAGACATGAGATTAGGGTTCAGAATACAGGCAAATAATGCAAGTTCCCCATGCACCCTAGGTTTGAAGTGAGTCTTCACTGAAAACACTAAAAAAATTGCTGCGATGAATGTTTGCAGCAAGAGGAAGTTTCAGAAGCGTGTAAATGGAACAGATACCAAAATCATGTGTCAGTGGAAGACAGATCTTTAAATCTTACTTGCAAGTGACAAACTGACTCACAACAAGCTGGCAAAAAATGGAAAAAAACCCAGTGCCTTCTTTGAGAAAGCCGACCTGTCCTTGTTTGGGGAGTGAGAAGAAAACAAGGCAGGGAATGCAAAGAACAAAGCAAGGATCGAAGCTAAAGATTGATGTGGTACCTAGTGACAGTAACTACTTTCTTCAATATTTCCTTAAAAAAATTCCCACTTAAGACAACTTTTGTATTTGCTCAATGGATGGGAGAGAGATATTAAAGTTTTTTCTTAGGAAAACAAGAGAAAAGCCCCACTACCATCTTCCTAGTCTTTTCACTTAATTGTTTTCTAATGACAACGGACTTTCCACTTTCAGGAAGTTTCGCATCCAGTATGTTCTATATGCTGTAGAACCAACAATTCACTTAAATCACTCTTTCACCACCAGCTTGTTTAAAAAGTGAGGAGCTTATTAAAATTTTTTTTTAAGTTAGTAATCCTTTTCTTCAAGCAGAAGTCTTCTTAGAGGTAATCTCATTGTTCCTATCAGCAATCTGGTGTTACTTCCTTTCAGCAGCACAGTTTTTCTTCCAGAATTTAGATGCTCACAGACACATTCTAAAAAAGGCTGTATCCCTTTTCTCCACATTCCCATTCTTGTGCATAAAAAGCAACTAAAGGTAATATTCAGTGTTCAAAAATGTTAGTTTCATTTCATATAAGCCGGAACAGTACCTGGTAAAGTTCCATCAGTATAGCCATTAATTGTATACTTGACTGACGCTGATTTTTGCCAACTCTTGTTCTCATCAAACACACCAAACATCAGTACATATTCCCTGTCAAAATGTTTCTGTGACCCATCCTCATTTAGACTTCCTGTGAAGGAGAAACAACAGGTCTTAATTTGAAGCAGAAATAAAGCAGATTTCACATGCAGTTGCATTAATATATATTTAATGAGCTTGTTTCACCTGTTAGCATGTACTGGCTGAGCCTGATCAAAACAAAGCCTTAAGAATGCTCATAATGTGATTTTATTTCTGGAAGTACTTTTGGATTAGGTAACCACAAATCAAAAGTCTGAAGTATTCCAGAGAAGATAAACATCATGCAATGAATCGTCTCAGACAATTTCTGGCAATCTGTTGCAGAGATCACCTTAAAGAAGGGGAGCGTCAAATGCCTTCAGTTCACAATCAGCTGCTGCCCTCTCTTTTCAGACTGTGTGACAAGAAGAGAGATGGCAGAGTCACCAGCAGTGTGAACAGCACTTTTTCAAGCACTGAGGTCATCAGCACCTTTAAAAAGCTTAAAACCAACCACTCAGCAAACGTTTACACACAAAAGACTTCAACAGACACTGGATCAGTTACAAGAAACTGTCCTGGGTGGTTTTGTGATACAGATGCAATTTTTGTCAAGAAGTAGAATACATTCTGGACATGCCACACAGAACTGGTGTGATTTTTACTGATTCTTTCTGTAGATTGCTCACATCAAAAACTTCCACTTGCTACTTTCAAAACATAATCCGGTGCCTCTGGATTGCAAGAATGAAAAATTTGCAACCTTATTGATTATTCTACCTAGGAAAAGCGCAGTAGAAGAAACTATCCTTAATACTTTTTTTTATTTATGGGAAGCTACTAAGTTCTGGTTTTCTTCACAAAAGAAGCCTCAGTTTAACAGAGGAATTTATCTACTTGCCACACAAAGAACATTCAGGCAGCGCTTTAACTCAAAAGTCCACTTTTTATAACCTTAACCACCTCTTAAATGTGTCAGACTGTGGGGAGCTGACCCCAACCAGCAGCCAAACACCCACTTCAATGCCTTCCCATCCCCAATGTGACAGGAGAGAGAACAGAAGGAACAAAAATGAGAAAATTCATGGGTCAAGAAAGATGGTTCACAGGTGAAGAAAAGAGGGAAAACAACAACCAACACAGAAAAAAATCACTCATCATCTCCCACAAGCTGACTGATCAGTATCTCAAAAACTATCATCTTGGAAGTCAACACTCCTCATTCTCCCCACACTGTTGTTTCCTCCTCTGCCTCTATTTTTTATTGTAGAATGATGTTAATGGTAGAAAATAACCCTTTGGCCAATCTGTTTCATCTGTCCAGATGGGTCTTCTCCCAACCTCTTGTCCACCCCAAACCCACCTTTTGGGGAGGTCTGAGCAGGAAAAAGAGAAAGCTTTGACAGTGTGCAAGCACTGCTCAGCAACAGCTCAAACATGGATGAGGGTATTATTGATGCTATTAAGCCACAAATCCAAAACACAGCACCATATGAGCTGCTGTGAAGAAACTGAACTCCATGCCTGGCAGTCCAAATACACAGATACATTGCACATTTACCAGACATAGTGCCCAGTCAAAAATCTGTGTACAGAAATCTTAAAAATACGCATAGCGCGCTGTTTGTCTTTGTTCTAGCCAGAAACATACACACGAATTTTCTTGAATGCAGTGGTCACACCAGTCCATCTCAAATTCATGTCCTACTCAAGCCCAAAATGCATGAATTTGAGAAGCCAGAGAAGGAAGTAGTTTCAAAGTATTTGCCCAGATTAGCTGAACCAGTATGCCATAAAATATGCATATACGCAGAAACCCAAAGAAAGAAAACCCAAGAAAAATCAGGAAAATAACAAGTCCTAGATAATACTAAAAGCACCAATCATAAAAAAATTTAGGAGGAACATAATTAATACTAATGCAACTCCTTTGAGGTGATAAGAGTAGGTGTGTTCTGCATTAAAATGGGTATCTATGGGTGAAGAGACTGTCCTTGTGCAACCCACACGGAACCAGTGTTCTGTTTACTTTCAGGAAACCTTTGAGGTCCAAGTCCATGCAGTTTAGTCTACACAAATTTTTGACTCAAACTAAATCAGGCTAAATAACTCACAGCATGTTTACCACAAGAAGGATATATAATTTGGAAAAAACTTGGATTTAAGGGACCAGTAAGTAGTTTAGGTACTTTACACAGCGGCATGTTGTTTCAGTCATCCCTCAAACCAGGGAGATGTATCTAGCAGCTATTTACAAGTGCTACAAGACACCAGTTATTAGTGGAAATGGAATTCAATGGTTCAGACTGCTAAAATCCAAAGTCTCTGATCACATGCAAAAACAATTTTAAGACTTAAAATCTGTTCAAATTTGGCCATGTCTTCAAATGACTAGCAAAAGACACACTGCTCTGCAATTTTAAAGCCAGGTTACAGAAGAAAGAGTGGTCCAGGTTCTTGATCAGACAGCCTTTAAAAGACAATGGGTAAAACAATTATTTCCTACCTTATTCTCTCAAATGGCCAAACCATTTTGAACGAAGTTTTAGAAAATATTTATTCTTAGACAGGACATTTGAGGTCATATATTTAGCAGTTAAGCAACTGCAGATGCAACCAGTGCAGGCAAATATATCTATATAATGATGTTTTCTGCCCATTCTATAATAATAGGATGTAACTGCATGAAAGCTGGCATTTAAAAACTCTAACATCTAAAAGAATGATGCTAAAAACCATTCATTTTACACTGCACATAAAGATGTGAAAAAGAAAATATCATCTCTCATTATCATACATTATCATCTTTGTTAGAAATGAAAATATATTACCTTATAGTAGTCTTACAGCATTTAATTACCTTTCTTACAGATCAGCAATGCTCCAACCAGACCAGAGTTAAAATCCATTGCCATGTTCTCATGAGAATAGTAAGCATAAGTAAGACAAGGAAGGTCAGCTTCTCTCGGACCAACTTCTTCTGGTATGTCCCACACATATGTGTAGAGCTGGCCTGGAAGTACAGCATCATCTCGTTTTTCTGCAGGTGTTGTTCTGTCATCATACAGGGAGCCTGCCAAGAAAAGAGTCAGTAGGGTGGCATGAAGAAAAAGAGCAATTAAAATGCTTGGAATATCTTCCTACAATCAGCTCCAAAAACTTGGCTTCATCTTGCTTTTATAATACTTCAGCTCCAAAGAGATAACTCATGATCCCACTTACACATTGCTGAGAGTAGCATGAGGAGAGTAGCTAATTCACCACTATCCTGTTTCTTACAGATTAAAGATTTCCTAGAAGTATTATCACTGCCAAAAGCTTGGGCTCATCATCAGTCTGAGTAGGGTTAGGATGGGAAGAAGCTTCAGCCTCTGCTCACTGATGCTCTGCAGAGGAATGCTGCCCACTCTGTCACCTTTTAACTATCTCTCAAAGCCACTGCATGAGCTGGCACTGCCTTGCTGCCTTAGGCCTTTTGTATACTGCACATCCACATATGGAGGCAGTAATGGCTTGAGTCTGTGCCTGCCATATGCAACAGATCTGCAATATGACACAGAGGAGACAGAGAATTGAAATCTGGAGTGCAAAAGGTACACTAATTAATATGACAGTCAAACTGCCCATCCCTTCCAATGAGATGTTCTGTTCAACTCCATGAGATGGAGCTGCAAAACTCCTTTTGCATCCACACAACAACCAGCCTTGCATAAATTTGTAAACTGCGGGTCAAAGCTCTGGCTCAGCAACCATGGCAGGGCAATCCAGGAAGCATGAGCAACCAAACTCACTTCGTACTGGTACTTTTATTTTACTGTCCATTTGGTCATAGTTTATCATCTCTTTTTGCTGGTCTCATGAAGGTGTGGAGCAAAGCACCACAAAGCTGAGCATTAAATTCTGAGTATCAGAACAGCATGATCAGCACTGTTAGGAAACTGTGCTCATGACACTCACATTCCTACTGTTACAGTGATGAACAAGAAAGGAGCTAACAATGGAGGTGAAGGTGCAATCCAGGATCAATAGATATTTGTGTGACACATAGCTTCACACATTGATCTGGATCCCTGCCAACATTTCATGCAGTAATCTACAAGCAAATGAGCAAAACATGGGGTTTCTAGAGTACTTACCTTCTTCACTTTTGCTGTAAACTAGGCCTTGAGGATGAATGCTGACTGGCTTGTCAGCCATATTTTTAAGGTGAACCACTAAAGTATCTCCCACTTCAGCACGCAGGGTTGGTCCCAGAAGTCCTGTAGTTATTCAAGATAAAGAAAGAGGAAAATATTAATAAAACATTATGTTGAGTGAAACAAAGAATTTTCTCCCCCTTCAAAAATATTAGCTCTCAAAATACAAGTCCCAAAATTAACACAGAGAATATAATAACACTGCAATGAAGATTTACCCATAATAAGGCATAGGGGAACTTAAAGCCTATAGTGCATATTCCAAAATGTTATAAATTTTGCATCTGGCAACTAGCACTTAAAAATCACAGCAAAATAAGGGGAAAGAAGTTATTTACAGATACAGAAACTGTATCAAAAGATTCATCCTGAGGTTCATTGAAAATTTCTAGACGTCTTTCACATAAAATTTTAATTTCATTAAATAGTTTTAGAAAATAAACATTTTATAGCTTAAGAGTTTAGAGAAAGGCATTCAAACACATTACTTTAAGTAGCACTCTGAATGCCAGAAGTCACAGAACAAAGAGATCTTTCAATTCCCAAATGTTATCCAAGTAAATAATCATTTCCACACTGCAAATTTCTTGAGGCATTTCCTGCAAAAGATTTCAAGAGCTGGTATCCCTACTCCCCAAGTTGCAAAAATAAGCAATTAAAAAAGCTGCTAAGACAACTTTTGGCTTGTTAGTCTCTTTTTTTGTAAACTATTTTGAATATATTTAGTTTCAGGCCTTAAGATTCCTTCACAAGGAATTCATATTGTCATCACTGTGGCTGTGCCAAATTTAAATGCATGTGGTAAATTTCATCAGATGCTGAAAACAAAGAGAACAACTTTGTATGGTGCAACTATTTCCAGACAGCCACATCCTCTGAAAGCCCAACCTTTTTAACGCCTTTGGAAGCCTCGTTCCTGCACTTTAGAGACCTCATCCCCTGTGCCTATTTGGTTTATGTGCAAATAATGAATGCAAAAATACAAGCATGCTTAGGTTGCCACTGGCTTTAAAATAAGGAACAAACCAAAATAATCAGAACATTTCATTCCTGTTTACCTGCAAATGTATTTGCTGGTTTTTCTTTTTTAAAATCCACTTCATATTCTCTGTAAGAAATTTTCTTAAATACAGGATCTGAATGTTCCAATCTGAAACCAAAAGAGTTGCAAAAAATATTGAAAGGACAAAGATTCTCAGAGATGCCACTGCTGTTTGATGGAAATCTCAAAAAATGAATCTTGGAAATATATTTAATTGCTTGCACATTTTGCTGAAGGCAAAGCACACAGTCCAACTCTTTGTAGTGTCTTCACATATCCCTCTTACTCTATGGAATTTATGATGATCCCGAACCAGATAATATAGGGCATCAGATCATATAGGGCATCCAATATCCATACCTAGAACATTCACCAATGATTTTACAGGTGTTTTTTATGGGTCCTTTTGATTCTACAAAGGCATAAAGATGACTTTGTTTTGTCCAAGACACAGAAGATGTCTCAACCATACTTAACCTAGAAAGCATCTTACAAAACAGAGGAAAAAAACCTGAATTTATGTTTATTCAGCCCTATGTTTGAACTTTAAGACTCACCTGAAGGGTTTTAAAACAGCATTAACAGCAAGCACCTGTCACAGGAATGACTCTGAAGGCAAGCACAAAGCTGTTCTCTGACAACAACCAAAGATGTCACAGCAAGTTAGAAAAGGAGAAACACTGCAAGGTGCCCTTAGTCTTGTTACATAAACAGTTTGACACCCAGGAGACCACACAATGTTTTCTTGGAAAATATTTAGGCAAGCAGAAGGAAACCAGCTAACGACACTTCTGCAATGGAAATAATGACGAGAAGAGGGCTGAAAGTGTAACAGCCCTTCATATTTATTGGTTGATTTACTATAGTATGTATGATGACTGAATTCAATAGTAATTCCACTTGCTCTCTTTGTAATGCACTTTCAGGCACATTTGACAGTGAGGAGCTGATGGGCTGCTCAAGCATGGGGAGGCTGAGCAGAGAGAACCCACTTCAGTGACATCCCAAGTCCATAAGGGGGAGATCCTTTTGGAAGAGATCTCTTGTAAATTCCTCTGCACCCCTCTCTCACCACAGCAGAGTCAGGCAGAAGCAACTGGTGTTTCAATTAATTCCCCCCGATAAAATTTAATCAATTAATTCCCACCATGATAAAATTTTGTATAACTCTTTAAGGGGAAGGATGGGATCCATAACCTTCATTGGCAAGAGCTGCCCTAATGTGGCCGTGTTCATGAGAATATGCCTGTAAGACTGTAGGGCAGAAGAGGAAACTTATCAGTGCCAATTGTATAGTAAGGAGGAATAAAATAGCTAGCACACTAACACTTCAGAAACATCACACTATGCAAGCAGGTCTAGTTACAGAACTTCCAGGAATTGCAGCAACACTGTAAGATTCATAATTTATATGAATGATAATATATATGATAATACATATGCGCTTCATGCTGAAGTGCCTTATAAATAAATAGCACTTGTACATAGTAACAAACCTCCGCAAAGATAAAACTGACACTCAGAGAAATAAGGCGCCCTTTTCTAGTTAAAATTAAGGAAAAGCTCAGGAAGAATCCAATTTCCTTTCGGCCTATCAAGTTATTTATAAATAAAAGCACCAAAGTATCAATCAGATTCTTACACTGCATATAGACATTCAGCTTCTACTGAAATCAGCACAAGTTACATACCCCAATACCTTTGGAACCCAAGCCATCAAGCCATTAACTCTTCCTCAGTAAGTATATTTGTGTTGTGAGGTCTTTTGTTTTTCTGGGGTTTTTTTTGGTTTTCTTTGGTTTTTTTTTAAGTTTGTAGTTTTTTTGGGTTTTGTTTGCTTGTTTATTTTGGGTTTTTATAAGCTCTATAAAATTCATTAGACCCATGTGGGATGTTACTGGCTCTAAATAGTTAGGCAAGGTAACCCAATAGACACTGCATATAAAATACTGCTAGGTTATCTCAGAGAACTTCAGCTGAGGTTTTAGAAAGTCTTGTGAGTCTCTACTGGATGAAAACACTCCATCTGCAAAAAAAAAAAAAAAGTAAGCATCAACTGCAATGTTGATGCTTACACTGATGCACCCAGTGTAGAAGAGAATGAAGTTTTAACTGGTAAATGCATATGTCCAGGTCAATACTTAAATGGCAGCTGGCTTCATGTTCCTGTCATTAAATCCTATATTCTTCTGTCTTGCCAGTTTGACATTATGCTTATACCAGCTCTATAAACTTTCAAGGAGGTTTTAAAATCACAGGAACTTTGCTATAATTAGATCTTGGGAAACTAAAAGTTAGAAAGTCGTAATCTGAACTGGAAGTATCTTTTCCATATTATCCTGAAATGCAATACATGTTTAGGGGAAAAAAAAACCCACCAAAAAAACCCAAAAACCCAAAAAACAAACAAACAAACCAAAAAACCAAACCCAAACAAATCATCCACCTATATATATATATATAAAAGGAGCAGTATAAAAAAACCCCATTTAATGTAAGAGGACAAGTAATTTTTATCTAACTTTAATGTTTCATTTTTAGTAGTTCCCTCCCATATTTAAACACAACTTGAAATTACATCAAAGTTCTGAAATCTGTAGCATTGCACTTGCAGTGTTTATAATCCTAAGGACAGTAGTAGCAATAAAAACAACAAATTTTATATTCTGGATTGGTGGATGCAGGTAGACTGGCCACTGTGCAATGCTATCTGAAAAAAAAAATAAAAATCAGTATTTTCACTTAATAAAGCAGAGAAATGCTTCATCTTACCACCTTTACTCATCAGAACGTACATTTCATAAAAGTCCTGAACAACTCAGAAATGGTACAACTAGTTCCAAAGTTCATCTGGCTCTGATTTAAGTGAAAGTGATAGCATCAAAACTGGAACAAAATTATTCCTTCAGCAAATTCTAAAGTCCTAAAGTTTTTGAGATCTTACCAAACCATGGCTCAACTTAATATTGCTCAACATCCATGTACCTAAAATAAATACATTAAAAAACCCTAAGCAGCCAACATTAAGCTATGCAAAAATGAAAAAAGCAAGTCTTGGAGCTTATTTAACAGAAGTGCTCTGAAAACATAAAAATAATTCTATCCTCTAATGCAGCAAATAAAAAGGAGCTTTTAATATGTCACTGGCTGTAGTTCAGATCATGCTGTTTCAGGTCAACCAAGTTCCTCTGAAATCAACAGACTGTGCTTTAAAGTCCTCCTGATCTCTGCAATTCCACAAGAGATGACAGACAAAACCCACTTTTCAGCCTCAAGGGAGGACTAATTTCATCCTTCTTATCCTGTACTTTGTTACCTGGACTTTTCCTCAGGTTGTGGTTTGTAGGTCCAGCTGGTAATCTGTACAGCTATATAGTGCTCTCTGACCTTCACAGCTCCTGCCACATGCTGCTCTGAGTCTGGCCACCATGAACCAAGAAGAAGCAAGAGAAAAAGCTGCAAGCAGTGCAGAGTCATGGTAGAGATGCCTGTTAAAGCTGCTCTGGAAAACAAGGCAGAAACCACTGCTTTTATTGCTGTTGTTGCTTCTAACTTCCCCTTAGAAATGAAATAATTATGATGCAACAGGGTAACAACATTTGCTATGCTCAGGTCATTGCTCTTCACCTCCGCCTCCCCTTACTAACAGGAATCCAATAGAGATAAAAAACTGTTTAAACTATCTTCCTTCCCCTCCTCCACACCACCTCCAGCAAGAGAAAAGCACCAAGGAGAAGCAGCTTCAGCCCCACTAGGTGGTTGGGTCATTGTGTACTGAGGCAGCAGGATATCAGAGGCAGAAGATAATTTAGATTACTTCAATTACAGGATGTTTGACTTACGTGGTTAGGAAGAAGGGGGGTATATTTTCTATCTTCCCAGAAAACAGAAACCCAGCACATGGATGGCACTGATGGAAATTTCCCAGGTAGATGTTACACCTCCTAAGAAATCATTCCCAGGTTAAAAGCAAAATACTGAAGGATTAGGTACGGGGAGTAGAATTGGGTGCAGAGCTAAAATCTCGTTCAGATCACCATGCACTGTATGCTCAGAACAGTAAGGCAGCTTGATTCTCACCACACTCCCAGATACCTCAGGTAATAGGTAACCAATGGGCTTCTCAGTGGCAGCTACCAGGTCAGATAGGAGACATTTAATCTAGTCTTGACTAGGGTCTGTTGGCATTTAGCAAACAAGATTAGGAAAATACCTTTTGATAAGATAATTACCAATGTCAACTGTATTACCAAAAATGTTTCCCTGCTTTTGCCAGTACTAAGAAGCTGGTCAAAACAACAGGTAAATTCCTGATCATGTTTCCCACACACTCATTTACTAGAAAAAGAAAAAATCCTATCTGTTTTTGTTGTGGCCAAAAACTGAAAACAATATTTTCAATAATGTTTTCCTAATATTTTTATGAAAAAATTACCTACACCCCCAAATCAAAATAACTCCAGTCCAGAACTAGACAAAAAGGACAACATTTCATTTTGGACTACTTCAAAAGAAAACCTGATCAATTCTAGGTTTGATATATTTTTTAAACAGCAAAATGGCCTAATTGGCAGCTTGGTTAATTCTTTCCAAACTATGGTACCATAAGGACTTGAAAGAAATAGGGGAGATGGCTCAAAAAAAAAAAAAAAAAAGATGAAGACCAACAGCTAAATGCTCACTACTAAACATCAGGATCATACTGTGCATAAACCTGAGAACAATTGTACTCATTTAGACAGCACATGACTACCAACATGGTATGTTTCTTTAAACAAATCTTCCTGTGATTCTGTTTAATGAACTAAGTGTCTGCATTAGAAATATCCATTATAAGTAGACTTCTAAGAATTTTTCCTTTTAATAAAAAGGAAAAAAAGCTAAAATATTGCAGGCTAAAAATTAATACCCAGATGACATGATTAACACCCCCTGCTTTGTGTCTGTGACCTGGGAATCATCAAAGCTGACGTCAGTTGGTTACTTCCCTTTTATCCATTTTGAGGAATTTGGGAGTTGTATTTTTGAAATTTCTTAGTCAACGAATTATGCAGCATTACTCTAAAGGCAATAATTTCTTTCATAAGTGTGGCTGATCATACTGATAGCTTTAAAGATCAGAATCAAATTGAAATAGAGATACTTTCCATTAAGCTACACTGACTACCATTTGTTACCCTGCTTTAATCCTTTAAGAACAAGAAATCCAATATTGGCTGCTTCCTTATTTTCTCCTCACATTTTAAGTATCAATGTAACACTGACTTGTCTGAAATCATCTGAACAAGCCTTAGGTTTTTTTCTTTTTTCTTTTATTTAAGCTATTCCATCACATCACATCTTCTAGGTTTTATGAAGTTTCAGTGCTCTGAAAATCATTATTAATAATCCAAAGATTTTGCTCCCTCCCACCTGATCATTAATTCCTAATATTTGCAATTATATCCTGTCTGACATTGTGAAAGTCTAATACATATATATAATTTTTTAAAAAACAGTATTGGTTGCCTGCAAGCTATTACTATTAGTCCATCACAAGTGACTACAGAATAGATTCTTTCAGGCTGGAATCTTCCAAGACAATGCAAGTTTATTGGTTATTCATATTTTTAGCTGTGATCTTTTTTTTCTACTTCACAACAATGCACATGCTGCAAACTTCATATTTTATCCTCCTTGCTTATTGACATGGTCAAGTGTAAATTACAAGTCAACAACACAAAAAAATCATGTGGTCAAAAGCCATGCATGCAGAATGTGGGTCCAGTGCAGGCTGGCACAACAATCTCTGCAGCACAATGAACAAGGCTATTCCCAAAATAAAGCACAACCTTTGGGACGTACTGATTCTGAAATGCCAAATGAAAATCAGGCATGGAAAGAGAAGCCTAAGCAATATCTTTTAACACTACGAGCAGGCCTGCATCTTCCAACTGGGCAAGATTATTGTCTATTCTGACACCCAATAATTATGGTCCTGATTTCTTGTAATGCTATATGTGAAAACATACCAAGGGTATACTTGCAGTTCTGCTCTAAAAGCTGACCAGTAAAATTAACTGGCAGTGCCAGTTTTCCACGCAGGCTGGGTGAAATAGCTGATTCTGAACAATGACAAACAGATCTTTATAAAGAGATGTAAAGTGGTGATATGTAACTTGCTGCAAATAACAAATTAGGATCCACAACAAACTTGTTTCTACTTCATCAAAAAAATTACCCTAAGTGTCAGCAGGCAGGCAGGCAGTCATATCCTGATGCCTGCCATCAGCTTTTACAACTGAAGACAGACAGGGAGCTAGTACAGAGAAGAAAAAGTTATGCAACAATTGTGGAATTGCTCGCTAAAAGTGCCCTAAGAGAGATCTCTCTCTCATTCAAACACACCAATCAATGCACAGTGGCCCAGCAGCATACTTGGTTTCGTGCAGGGTGAACAGGCTTCATGGGCAAACAAGGAGTTAATTATTGAATCGGCAGTGAACACGTGGTTCTGAAGCAGGTAAAAGACAGAAGGGGCACTTACCAAATCTGCCAGGCACTAATGAGAACAGAGGCTACCAGCCGAATAGCTTCACTTCTCCAAGTGGGTGCTAAAGCCAAGAAAGGTTAACCTGTGAAAGAGCTCAGTTTAGAAGCCAAAAGTTGATGTGCTATGCCAAAAAACATATAAGCAGGCAAAAAGAAAAGATGGAAGAGAAATGAAGGCTTTCTTTCAGAGAACAAGTCACACAAAAGAAGATGTAGGTCTCTTGAAGACAGCCCACACAAGAACACGTTGTGTACACTGTTAAAAGTAGGCAGCCTGTGTGACTTCTGTGGTCATAAACAAACTAAAAGACAGTAAGAATGTAGAAGGGCATTTCAGTTTGCCTTGGCACTTCAGAAGTGCTTCAGAAGACAAATAATCATGTTAAATTAAACCTAAATTGATTAATATTTTTAAATTGTATTTCTCCTTAGCAGAAAAGCAAATGTCCCTCGTTAGAACTGGGTGTTTCTCCAGTTGATGTTTACCAAAACAAATTATTTAGCAGGACTGTAAACTATTTGTACAGAGATGCTGAATTCAGTAATGTTACAGGAAAAAAAAATAAACATGTTTATTTTCTAAACACTGTAAAACCCAATTTCAGTGCTTTAACGAATCCAAAACCACTGGCTTGTGGACTAAAAAAAAATCCTTTTAAGGAACAAACAAGAATATACAAGCTTCCACTCTCCAAAATCTGCATTAATGATATTTCACTTAAAATTTTGGACTGATTCAAGTGAAGCCCATTTTTTTCTTCCTGTGTGTTTAATTTTTGCCAGAAAAATTTTGGTTTGACTCAACAAACAATTTTGCTCCTACTCATTGTTTGTGTTCTCTTGTGTTCCAGTTTGTCTTCTTTACTAAGAGATTTCTGTATTTGCCCAAGCTTACAACTGATATGCACCATGGGAGCAGCTGGCCTCATGCTAATTCAGTCTAGCAGCATATTCATCTTGGATTTCTTTCTGTAGAGAACAACAGCAAGGATACCAGTGCAAGAGTTTGCAGCTAGGAAGATTCATACTCTTTTCATCTTAGATCATCGCTGCAACTGAAATTGGACTATCAAAAAAGAGAGAGCCTCTTATCAAGTTGTACACACCTACTTCCAACAATAGAGATGATATTCTGATATTCTGAATGAATTCAATTTTTCGTCCTTTATACAGTTGAATTTCCTACATCTAGGTATCTTTTTTTTCCCCGCAAATAATAGACTTAAAATATATCTTGCAAGTTATGGCATAAAAGGCTATTTTTCACTGCTAGTAAAGCAGATAGGCATGTTTCAGAAAAAAACATGAAATCAGTAAGCTCTTAGCACAGTAAGACACTAAATGATAAGTGTCCCTACAGACCTCACAACATAGACAAATTCAAAGCATTCTAGTTCTCTGGCAATGGCTCAAGCTGTTTCTTAGCAAGCTGGTTAAACAAACTCTACTTTCCCACACCTAAAAATGCTGCCGCAGAAGGACAAAGTTGAAATTGCCCTGTTTGTTTAACACTATTTCCATCTTTCATTACTTGTAGCTGAGGCTTTGATCAAACTTTTAAAATACTAATACAGAACTGCACTTCCCACACTTACTGCTTTGATTTTTATCTTCGACATGTATTTTTTATTGGAAGCAAGTATTTATTGGTATTTTAAAAATTTTTACTATTATTATACTATTTTTACACTTAATGTACATTGAAGACTAGGTATCTGAAGTTTGACAATAAGCTGTGATGGTCATTATTTTACATCACAAAACAAAGGGCAAGCAAAAGCCATAAGAACTGTAAGGTGTGTCGTAGGAAAGTGAGCAGAGCAGAACTTCTCAGAAGCTCTTCTGATGCCAACACAAAATTCAGGTAATTAATAATCATGTAGGATTTGACAGGAGCTTTAATTGAAGTTACTATGTTTAAATGATTATAGTAGTTCCTACAGCAGCAATCTTCAGTTCTATCAGGAATTTTAAACATTGATCCCAAAGGAAGAGGAGGATTAAGGTACAGTACAACTGCTACAAGTGCACCCAGATTAAATTCGCTTATAAGTACAGCCAAGCAGAACACCATGGCTTAGTCACCATAGATTGGCTTTTGCAACACCAGACAGTGCAGGGCTAAAAATGCCATAAGGCACTTAGTATCACAGTGATGATGGAAGCCATTGGCAAGTTTTCTTCAGTTCTGCTATGCCTCTTTTTCTGTTAGGGTCAGAGAAAAAGGCCTTCTTTGGTTTATACATTAAAAATAAAAAATTATGCCACTTGCTTTCATCAAAAGCCTGACAAGGAACAATGTGGTATAACTTAACTTACTGGAGACTTATGAAACTAATTCACCTTCTTACAGGAGAAGAACAGAGATCTTCTAGGGAAAAGGATGTTTCAAAAGATTCTGATGCATCAAAGGAAGAAAATATACATCACTACTGATTATTTTAAGTCATACTCCGTCTCTTTGCTCCCCTATTTATTGGGTGGAGGACAGCGGCTTCCTTTGTTACCAGAAAGCCCAAAACATCTTTTGAGATTAGCCTCCTAGGCAAATTCCTATGGCATGACTCAGTGGGCGTGTTTAAGTTTTTAACAGGTTTCAGCCAGCATTACTCTTCACTTACATAGACATTGCTTAAGATATGTCCAAAAAAGATATGTCCAAGTGAAGACATATCAAGAGGAAAGTCAATTTTAGCATGGAACACACAACCTGATTATGTGTTCCCATGTAAGTAAGAGCATGGTACAAAGGACAGCAAAAACAGGGATCAGCTGTGGCAGCAGTGGGACCAGTCTTCCTACCCAACAGTAAATTCAGTCCACTGCAGACACCCAACTTCTAATTACCTTGCAGAATGAAAGATGGATGCTTGGGAGACAAAAGTGCTTTCCTGAAAGACAGTTTAAGTGGATCTAATGACTATAAATATATGCACAAATATATATACAGAGACATGATGGTCCTTTCCTCCAAGTTTCATTAATATAAACCTAAACATTTTAAAGGGCAGAAAGTGGCTGCTAAAGCCTGGATCCCTCTGCAATATCTGGATCCACAAACAACTCTATGCATGTTCATCACAAGGAGGAAACCATGCTGTTAGACTCGCAACTAGTGTAGCTGAGGCAGACAAATAATCAAGATTGAACCTTGCTCTGACATAGCAATCTTTTCTTTTACCGTCAAGCTGTATTTTTGTCAATAAGACTGTCCTTTATTACAAGAGAAACAGACCACATAATAAATATCCCTCCTCTGTCTCCTCAAATATTCCATCTCTAGTCTTCCTCAAGTGTAAATCACCTTTCAAAGACTGGTTAGTTACAGTTACTTGTTAAAGCTGTAGTCAGACTTTTTTAACAAGACAATCACTTATTTTTTTCATCTTTTAAAATATTCCTCCAGCTAGAGGATATATAGCCATTCATAGCTGGAAAAAAATCCCTCCCCAAAGCTCCCAAGTGAATTTAAATGGCAGGGGAGAAAATAAAAAAATGTACATTTTTAGGGATCAGCAACAAAGCCAAAACTTAGGCTTCTACTACAAAAGTAGATTTCAGTTTCTAACATACAGGAAAATAATCTCATGGAAGGAAATTAAGGAATTATGGATAAAAAAAATCCCACTTCTTAGTGCAGCATCTGTACTGGAATGAAAGTGATTTATTTATATTACACCGAGATTTTTATTAAAAAGGCTGGTAATGGAACATTTTATTTTAATGCATCAAGTTGATAAAAGATTAGTTACAGAAATTGTGTATAATGTATAAGTCACATGGATGGGTTATTTAAAAAAAGATTTGATAATTAGAGGAACACATCTCTTATTTTAGTTACATCGTAAAGTGCCTTGTGTAGTCGTATTCTATCGTTGGAATGACCGCCTGTACAAATTTCAAGAAAATAAGAAGGTACCTGAGTTTCTTATTAAGGAAAATGTACAATAGCTAGAAATCCAGCAAAACAAAGCAGAAGTCACAATCTTTCAAAGAACAATTCCCTTGTATATGTCACTTTCGAATGCATTCGAAAAGTGCAGTCTGGAGTATATTGAATAATTACAATCTAAAGTCCCTGTCCATGTGGGAAAGAGGCAGATAGGAAACTGAAAATTTAATAGAAATCACTACTTTCAATTGACTATCAAGTTACATTGGTACTGGGCGTAAGTAAACCCAAATATTTTGACAAAACAGTCTCACAGACCATTTCTTCACAAACAGAAGATGTATGCAAATGAGTAAAGACATGTTAAAAATATGTCAAGTGATAAAAAAAAAAAAAAAAAAAAAAGCTACTTGCAACTATTGAGGACGAGGAGACTTGAACAACCGCGACAGGCAAGTCATTTCCCAGTGAAGTTCCAGTTGCTTGTTGCACAAATTGAGCAAGTCTCAACTCATTCAGTAAATGAGAATGTTACTGACTCAAGACCTTTAGCTGCTCAGTAATTCCTGCTTATTTGCTCTACAGCAGCAAAGAACATTATTTTGAAAGGACACACTTGCTTTTATCACAGAGGTTGTTCCAGTCAGAAAGAATACTATTGATTACTGCAAAGCATAACTAAGATCACTCAGCTTCCTGAATGAAAATTTTAATTGCGAGGCATTTGATACTGATGTTCAGAGTGGTTTAAGTGATTTTCATTGTTTTTTGTCAGCAATGTTGTTTTACCAAGATATTGCTCACATGCAGAATAGAGAATAGTGGGACCTCTACACCTTTCACAAATTAATTTCAGATTAAAATCTAATACAAAAGCTGCTCTACTAAGCAGTGATTACACTCTGGATGGAGTCTGTGAGCCAACAGTCTCACCCTCCTACACTGGCATCTCCATTGTATGCTCACAGCTACCACCTTCACACCGTTACAAACAAGGGCTCAATCCTGTCCCTTCAAACCTAGCTGCCTTCCCTATTGCTCCTGCCACACACCACCTCATGTTCCCCCAAAAACTTAATGGAGTCTGTTTGCACAAAGGAGCTCATCCCAGAACTCCAGAAAGTGCTACCCCAAGCAGCTATTCATGGCTTTCACACATGATTGTCCTTCAGCTTATGAACCTTGAGATAACAGACCTTACACTGCAAGAAGTGTCCAAGAATCTGTGTAATAATGAAAAAGGATACATGTGAACTCCAAGTTCTCCCCCACCTTCTGCAACAGTCTCGATTATTTTCTTCATGACTTCTGCATGCCTGAAAAACAGATCAGAAACCAAACATTTTAAGGAAGATGCAACTCCCTCTTCATCGGGATAAATAGGTTTTGTGCAAATTAAATAATTTTGGACCATTACGTTCAGAAGCAGCAAGATGAAATTTTCAGTTTACAGAGAAAGTAAAATAGCAACAGTAAGTGAAAATTAATATTAAGTGATCAATGTAACATTATCTAACAGCTCCTTACATTCCCACAGAAAGCCAAAAATGATGTAAGCTTCAATGTAGGCACAATGTGTTATGTCAAATGTTGTACGCCCTAATGTAGAGTGCCATGAGAGTGAATGCATACTGCTTGACACCAGTAGAACTTTTAATTGCTAAATGCCAATAAAGCCCCCAGGTAAGTCCCTAAAAGGTAATACTGACCAGCAGCCAGCCACCAGAACTTCCCAGATGCCCCTGAAGATGATGTCTAGAAACTGCTGTATCATTTTTAGCTGCCTCTGCTGCACTCAAACTTGTAAAGCTTAAATAAGTTTAAAACACTAAAACAATTAATAGTTTCCTAGGAAAGGCTGATTAAATCAACCCTGCATAAATTCAGAAATATCGCTCTAAGAATGGTTAAGGGTATGGAAACTCTCTGATGGTAACTTGGGTTCTATAGCAAATCAACAGCTTCTACGCTAGTTTCTTCTTTCTTGTAACTCTATTATTGTAAACCACTGCAGGGAAAGATAAATACTTCTCAGCTGAGTTTTTACATTCTCATCAGTGACATCCCAGACCTACTATGAACCACACGATATTTGTGCACAAAGCTGGTCCTGGGAATGCAACACAAAATTACAGAATAGCCAGGGCTGGAAGAGACCGGTCATCATCTAGTCTAAAACACTCTTTGCTCAACAAGCAGTCAGCTAGAACAGATCACTCAGTGTTGAGTGCTATAACTTGTCTGCTATAGTTTGGAATATCCTTAATGACAAAGACTTCAAAACTTTTAATGACAAGTTACAATTTGGAAGTAATGTTCTTGCGTTCAAGGCAGTTCTTGTACCCCATATACTAAGGGATGAAGAACATGTCAAATCAGAGGGGAGAACTACTGTATGTTAAATTATGTTTTATTTATGTACCTTTAACACAAACTCACAGGTTGTATAATTATCTTACTTTTATCTATACTTCAGCCTTGTTTTAAATAGAGGATTCTGCAGGAAATCTTCACCAGCGACGTAGTACAGGGCTATGGGTGTCCATCTACACAGCACTGCAGGTAAGTAAGCAGCAGCAGTTTAAAATACCCCTCCCAAAACAACCAAAGTGCCAACTGAAAAGAAGGATGAGTGGGAAGCAGAGTTTGCATAACTTTCTGACTATGTCTTGATACCAGTATGTCAATCTAAATAGCTGACCAGCAACTGGCATTTAGTAATTACCTCCAAAGTTAATCATTCTGCCAGTGGCTGCAAACAAGGAAGGAAGCTGTTGCAAAGTTACCAAGACAACTGTTAACAGGAACATGCAAGTCTGGGGAAATATTAAAGGTCAGCATTTGTCATTTACTGCTAATCTTTGCAAGTCAACTAACCCTCAGAGCTGACTCCATTTCTGGATCCCCACGATGCCCTGTGGAACACATGCCATTTCAGGTGCCAAGGCCAGCTGCTTCTCTGTAGGAAGCTGGCCACTGCCAAAACTTAAGTTTTGACCTTATGCATAACTGTGGACTGTTATGTTTTACTGGCAGAGAATACAGGTCACCATGCAGCCATTAGAAGTCCTTAACAGCATTCTGACTCAACTTCATACATCTTAATGACATTTGGTGTTTTTTGTTTTCTAAGAACTATTCGGTCCCTAAAATTCTATAATGGCCACAGAGTAATGGTCATTCTCACTGCCATACAGTTACTCATGAAAAGCTTTGCAGGTGCTTTATAAACTCCATAAAGTTTGTTTCTTGTTTTCAGCGTCCTTCTGTATTTATATATTTTATGCTCATTCTTGGAGGAATGAACATAAAATATATAAATACACTACAAAGGAAATAAATAACTTTTGAAGAAATGTAAGCTAAAATACCCTGCTATCTAGAAATCTTTCCCTGCAGATATCTAGAGCACATTAGAAGCAAAAAGAGTTCAGAAGCCTATCACTATTCTGAAATGGAGACAAATAAGTCCTTGGAATCAGTGCAAGAGATTACGATTAAATAGTAAATGTGTTTAGTAGTTAACCTGTTTGATAGGCCCTTCATAGCATACAAAGAAAAAGACGAGATTTGTGATTAAAGCAGTTTACAGCAATTAATGAGGAAGCTGACAATGTTCCTCCCAGTACCATAAAAACGCTGACAAGAACTACAGCTTAGAGAAGAGCTGTAATTTAAACAATTTTCACTAACTACTCAAAATAGAAGCCATCTTAAGCAGCTTACAGTGGCATCTGACTGCTGTTTCTTTCCTTTCTCTGACACCTGACATGAGGATAAGCACATAAAAATGTTTGGAGTAAATATCCTACATTACACAATTTCTATAACATGATGGGAAGCAACAGCAGCAGATATAACTAAAGACTCATAGCTCCTAGCTGAATTAAGAACAAAGCAACAGTTTGGCTATTGGTTTTTATCCAGACGCCCAGACCTTCTTAGCTGTTAGCCTTACCAATTTAAAAAAAAATAGAATAGCTTACTTGGAAAGTAAGAAAACATTCTCAAAACCTCCATTTTAGATATGCTGTTAGTCTCTTTCTTCACAGCCTCAACACTATCTTTTAAATTCCTTCCAGTGTTAAGAAGTTGCAGATCCATGACATCACTTTTTGAGAAGGGCAACAGTTTCCTCCATTTTTAAGACTAACAACAGACCTGTTTCACTTTACTATCATCTCTTTCATGCCTAAAAAGCTGAAACAAGTCTCATGATGTAAACCATTCCTTCAAGCATAAGTGTAGATTATATAACAAAGGAACTGGCACTTCACTGGCTTCAGAGGAAGTGAAAACACGACCACAGGGCTCTCACCTGTGAAGAGACTCAAACCAAATTCACAGATTAGCAGTGCACTACTGACACCTCTGCAGAATAGTAACTAAAATTAAGCAGATAAAATTGGAGCCACAGCCTAGTATAAACCCCGTAGTTCTACCTAGTCAGTGAGGGCTATCATGCTGAAATATCTCTGCTTCTTTGTTCTTAGAGTGCCCTCCAAATACACATCAACAGGAGCTTCTTCCTAAACAATTTCTAGCAAGGCTTCCAGCAAACACAAAGTAAATTAAATTTTGGCTTCAGGATTTTTTTCTTCCTTTTCTCCTAATTATCATCTTCCCAGTCAGTCTGTTAAGACCTCCTACATTCCTCCCATTTGACACTTCATCAAAAACACTAGTTGCACCAAAAAGATGCATCCATTTTTTGCCCAAAATCATTCGGACAGCAAACAATAATAACTAACAGGTTGAGATTAAAACTGGTATGTTCATACAAGGTACAAATCATAAGAACACCTTACTAGATTCAAACCAAAGATCTACCTGGTTCTCCTCCCTATTTTATAGTACATGCTCAATAAAGATGCTGGAACAAGCACGTCATACATGCTCTGTCCAAAGCATTACTAGAACAGCATTTCCAGCAGACTGCTGGAAATTACCCAGGGACTTTCTTATTCTGAACCCTTCTAGTAACTACACATTTAATAACCTTGACAAATTTTTATTTCATTAACATACTATTGCTTAAATAAGTACTTAGTTTAATTGAGTGGTGTGTGCAGAAATTAATCCTTTCTGGCTTTGAAAATGCCAGCAGAGTAGCATTCAGTGCCACCAGTTTCACTGTTGGAAGAAAACTTAAATCCTATTACTTCACCTCCCGCGTCATTCATAGTGAAGGTCACTGACATCATAACTCCCTGCTCAGCTTTTTTAAAATATTAAAGGACACAGATTATTCAATCCTTTCTTATGGGAAAGAGCTTTATAACTTTAGTTACTCCACACAACTCTCCATATATTTCCCAGTTTTAATCTTCTTTCACCTCACAGACAACAGAACAGATGACCAGAGCTGTACTCCAGTATTCAACATGTGGTGGTCCCATGTTGAATACTGGAGGACAGTACAGATTAACAGAGGCCTTATGCTGTTTTATTTTCTATTCTTTATCATTTGCTTTGCAGTTCTTCCAGTTCTGCTTCTTGTACTACTCTTGAGCACCCAGACTGACATTTTCGTGTTAATGCAGACTTAAACCTGATGATTTAAAGACCAAAAATAAATTTTACTACTCCAAAATTTTTAACTAGACCACTAGAGGGGAAAAAAATTACTTCCCAGTACAACGGCTTCTCTGCTCAATACTCTCCTTATGTAAGTCTGACTGCTTGGCAAAACCAAACACTTTTGAAAAGCAGTGGCTAACGAACTGTAAACTGCAAGAAAGATGATATACAGATTTACAAAGCACATGAATATATAGCCTCTTAAGACCAAAATTAGCCATAAAATACTTGTTGCAAAGTTCCCTTGCTCTCTTCCCTAAAGGCTGATCAACAAATAAATGCTAAGTCAGAAGCTTAGAGTTCAAAGAATGCTTTGAGTCTGTGGAAATGACCACAAGCTTGTCAACAAGTTGATTATTTGACACTCAGCTAGTGACATGGATAGCCTAAGTGTTTAAGTCAAAGGAAATTAAATTTAAACTGGCAATCTGAACTCTAAATTTTCTTCTTTTAAACATATGTAATCATACAAGGAGTATCTTTTCTTAAAAGGTAAAAGCCCAAATTTGTACCTCCAGGAACTTCATATTGTCAAGAATTACACTGTTTCAGATACTGACTCTGTATCACTAAGACAGATTTTGTATAACCTAAAAAGTTGTTAGGGACTACATCTAAGACAAGATGCACCCTTCAAAGACGTAGAAAAAATATCTGTTCAGCAAGTCGAACTACAGGCTGTCTATGTCTTGGGTGAGAAACATGGAAAATACTCAAAAAAACCAACTGTGTTTTGCAGTTGTGTTCAACAAATACTTCAGTGTGACAATCACAGGCTCTCTATTAATCACTGCAAAATCTGAAGGGGAGTGGGAGATAGTTAGCATAAAATAGGAAACTGCTATTTAATGTTCAAATAGCTTTCTCAGCTTCCAAAAGTATACACTGTACCTCTACTCTTTCCAAAAAGTAGACAAAAGGATCAAACTTTATTTCATGGAATTCTGGTAGTCTGCCACCTCCTGGAGAACACAGGGAAGATAAGTTAAAAAAGCAAGTTGATCAGAGAAGACGATAAGTGCTGCAGTGAGCATTGGAAAGAACTCAGAGAACTGCTGATCCCTTCCTTTTATACTGCCTCAGAAGCTAACATATCACTACAGCAGCCAATTGTAGAAATATGTCCAGAAGACCTGAAAAAAATCCTTAACAAGAGCAGTGAAGTGGCTTGTATCTGCAGGCTGTATCAGACCAGAAATAAAGACTTACCTGCATGGATGAACTGAACACATGGGAGGTGGAGGAAGATGAGGATGGTTTTCAATGGTCACTGTTTTTTTGACGTGATCTTGACTAATATCTTCATACATATGCTCTACTGTTAAAGGCTGCCGCTGCTAGAGAGGAACAAGGAACACGAGACCAAAAGCGTTACTAACAAAGAATCTTGCTTCTTTCTAACATCAGTAACAAATGATGCCCCAAAAATTACAGACATCTAAAACATAAAGGTTCTGAAGGTACAGTGAAAGAACTGTGTTAAAATCCATAATGTAAAAAACAGTACTGCACAGATTTTCCTTTGAGTGGTATAGTCAACGTATTTAACAACCAACTAGGTTCCCACCTTGGTATTTGAGCAGTGGGTCCTACACAACTTTAACTCAAGAAACCTAGTGATTAAAGGGAAGAATTATTAATATATTCCTTTTTTTCTGAAGGAGATGAAAGGACATACCTGCTTACTTGACTGAGTTTACTGGGGTAATTACTAGTTCTACAGTGCTAACAAAAACACCAGTGGCTTCCTTCAAAATGTGTTATCATGTGCAGTTTTCAGTGAATTGTTCCAACTTGTTGCAAGTACAATAAAAGTCCTGCCTACAAGCCTATATTGCTTAACGGTTTTCTCACCATTTTTTCCTTTACATTTCTATTGTGAATAAGCAACAAAATAGCCTATTTAATACAGTGAGCCTAATTTCACCGAAGTAGGAAAAAAAACCCAAAATAGATATACCTCATCATATCCAAATAACCAGAGCCTTGGAGTTTGGTAATACTTGTCATAAGTGATGTAGAGGTCATAGGTTCTAGTCTGTAGAATAGCATCTTCCCCTCCAACATCAACTTTAGTTTTGTTAGCTTCTACAATCTGTCGTGTGTCAAGCGTTGCCTGGTTCAAGGTGAAAATAACAAGATTAGAATAATCTTTCTTGAGTTCCCTCCTTTCCCATCCTAAATAGTTATGTAAAACTGTAAAACTTTTAATAATGTTCTTAAGTGGGCACAAAAAAACCCCAACTTATGGTTTATTTTTATTTCTAAATTAGGAGCATCAGTTTCTCCCCCAAAAAGTACTTTTTGTTTTATTTTTGGGGATTTTTTTTTTACTTTTCAAAAAAGGTCTGATTTCTTAAGGAAGTAGGCAGCTATGTTGTTACACTCCCTACCTGCTTTCACAAACAACAGACAATTCCAATGAAATTCAGAAGGCAAAGGTCACAATTTGTACAGGTTCAGGAAGACCTTAGCATAGTACCACAAATAATGAAGCCTTCTGTTTTCTATATAAAAGTCTGATGGATTGGTGTAATCTACTAAACCTACAAGGCCACTCATCCTCCCTGTGTAAGCCCCAAGAACCATGACTGCATTTTTTAACTTTTCATGAATACAGCGTCATGTGTACAAGCAGAGCAAAAAGGCTTAGCAAAACGAAGGAAAATTTCTGTGGGAAAAATCTTTGAGGACCCAAGGGTTCAAGTTAATGCAGTAGATTGGCAGGAGACAAATCTGTAGAAATCCAAGCTCAGTATCCCTACTACTTATAAGCTTGTTACTTCAGCCATTTATCATTATTTTTATTTTGTTTGTGCTTATATTGTAACAGGCAAGATAGAGAACTGTTCACTCACATCATCTGTCTCCAGTAGCCCACTTTCTTCATATTCTGAAAAGAAGACCCATAAAATTCTGTGTTCAGCTTGTAGCCAGTCATTGTATTTGTCATTCATAAACAAATATTTAAAAAAAATCTACATGTATCTAAAGAAGTTTTATTCAGGTAACCTTCCTAATTCCCAAACCAGACTATCCCATTTTAAACACAAATTGGACCAAGAATACAGTAAGTAGGTGCAGCTATATTTCAGTGATTTTATATAGGCAGATTGAGTTTAAGTCTAGGTACAAAGCTGGAAGGAAGCTGTGCTAAATCCCTAATTTATACTTTCTTAGATCTGTTCTGCTACACAGTTTTCCAATCACTAACATTCAGTCAGGTTTTCCACACACAAGTTCGAGTAAGCATGCATCAATAAAACCATACAAAGGATGCTGAAGAGCACTGGTCTACCGAAATTTTTCAGCATGAATTCCTTGCAAAGAATGAGTGGTGTTTTAGACTGTACTGCTTTAGTTAAAGACCTGAAATAAAATATGTCCCATCCAAGTTAAGGAAATACCTTCCATGTCTGCAGCTTCTCCTTCATCTTCCTCGTCATCATCTTCACAAGATGCTGAACATTCTGGTATTTTTATATTATCCTTTAAAAGTTAAATTGAAAATACTGTTTTAATGACTATTGCATCTACATAGCCTAACAGCCCCAAAAAATTGAAGTTGTTAAGTCCAGTCAACACATTCAGTGAGCCAGAATGATAATTTCTGAAATATTAAGGAGGACTACACTGAACTCAAATATTTGCTTAATAACTCATCCTTGTTTCAAAGTCCTAATATGACATTAAAAATCCATTTTAAAAGTTTTCCTTTGACTTTGCAATCTGGAATTAATTCCTGAACAAAGAAAAGCAACCATGGTGTTAAACAATCAAGAGATCAACCTATCTCAAATGAAAAGCAGTAAATAAACAGCTAAGACTAAACACGTAGGTTAAGATTTTTTTAAGTTCTAACCCACAGCCAACTGTGCAGCAGTTATCATAAAATATCTCAAGGATGGGACACATAAGGATGATCAAGTCCAACCCCCTACTCTTTGTGGGACTACATAAACTCTATTATACGACTAAAAGTGTCACCCAGTTTCACAGACTGTGAGCCCTTTCCCCAATTGTTTTAAAATACAAGAGAGTCACAAAAGGTATCACATTTTGATATAATTCTGCAATGAAAGAATTACAGTCCAACAGAAACTAATACAGCACAAGCCCACAGGTAACTTTTGTTAGTTATGCACAGCATAGAATCCAATGGACAACTCCAAAGAAATTCAGAAAGTAAAGGTCTTAATTTACAGAGATTTCATCAAGATTTTAGGAGAATACTCCTAATAACTACTACAGTTAAGAAGCTCCTCTAATTCTGAGCATGAGATTTTTCACTTAAAAAGCCCAAACCACCAAAATCAACAAGAAACTAAGTGACAAAGTGCATTGTCAAACAGAACATCAGACGGAAAGAGTTGTCCTCCTGGACTGGACCTGCAAGCAAGCAAGTTTTTCTACACACAATAGAAATAAAATCCAATGCAAAACACACAACAGCAATTACGAATCAAAGTAACATTCTGCAAGTACTGTACTTTGCAGAAAAAGTGGTCAACTTTAGTTATTCCTTGAGTATTTCTTCCACCCTCATGTTACTGACTTGTAAAAAAGCAGTACTTTTACTATATTCAGCAAAGTAATTTGAAATACCTGAACTTCACTGTTCATCAAATCAATAGCATTTTGAGCTGTTTATAATCATGCAGTAGCATAGGGCAGCCCATTTTTTCTCCCTAATTTTAGAATCCAAAGCTTCTGGGATGCCCACAGACAGAACTCCCCATACAAATTCATCTTTAAAAGCATTTTGTGTCTTTGTGACTTTCTTCATGTTTCTTAAACATGTTAGCCAATACATTTGCATTTCAAGTACTTCCTGAGGAATTAAGTTTCAGGTCTGTTTCCTGGTGAAGTGACCTTTTGGAAACATGCAGAAACTGAGGACTTCATAACACGTACACATTTAAACAAGTAAAGTTCTTCTAAACTGAAGGGCATAAACCTGTCAAACTGGACCAATGTGCTAAAAGTCTATTCCTATAGTTGAAGATCACAAAGAAATACTTTACATTCCCACAATATTTTTCCACATAAAAATTTCTTTAAATTGAATTTCCAAACACTAATGTCTTGGAACACAAATGTGTGACATCAGCGTAAAGAGAATTTCATTTTCAGTTTGTAGAAGCCTGGCCCAGGAGCACACTGGCTGAAGACATTTCAAAAAGACAAATGCCTCAATAAACACAACAATAAGGAGATGCACATGCTTAGACCAATATGGCAGGCTCTGAGGGTCATGTACATCTGCAAAACAATTCATGACAAAGTATAATTTAATCTTTCACAGGGAGTACTAGAGTACTAGATTGACACTGGTAAAACTACTATTACCTTCAGGTCTGGAATAAAGCAACAGAAAAGTTTAGAAACAAGTACCTTACTGTCTAGTGTGATCTCTTTAACTGCTTCTGTGGCACCCACTATACCTGTAAATTGAACAGGAAGTTTGTGTTAAAAAAGCTTTGTTCTTGGTTAGAGAACAGCATAGAAAGAGTTTACAAGGATTTCAAAAGCAGTGTCTCATCTTTCCAAATCACATCTCAACAACCCTGATATGTGAAAGGCTGTTCATTTGGTACTGGACATCCCTAAGCAAACCATACCAGTAACACAGAGCGCCACATCACATATGTGCCGTGTCTTAAAAAATCCATGATGGAACTCTGTGAATTTGGACTTCTATTTTAAGGTATTTTTGCATAAAAGTGAATTCAGGAGAGGCACTCACATCACAACAATGAAACTCAAGTTCATGAAAATGCAGGCAATTATAAATATTTCTGAGCTTCCTAAAAGCAGTGACAAAGCAAAACGTAGCACAGCACTCAGTGCTTTTAGCTGAGGAGAACCAGGGGTATAAAACCACCCCAAATCACGGAAGTGTCCAATCTTGAGATCCTCCCCGTTAGCCTTCTTGTCTTACTGCAGTTCTCACACACTGCCTTTTGGGATACATGCCAAGATTCTCCTTTGACAGAGTACATTTATCTGACTAACTCGTCAACTGTGAAAACAGGTTTTATCTCATTTGACAGCATTTAGAGACCTGGCAAGGTTTAGCCAGGGTGCTACAGCTGTGCTGTACTGTATGGTGCCCAAACCAGTCAACTCTAAAAGGAAAAACCTGGCAGAGGAGTCTATTCACAGCAGGGATGGATACTGCACACTTAATTCAAGGACATGACAAAGCTATTCTAAATTATTTCTTTGGTGTGGGGGCATTACATTATGAACTATGATACCTTTACGTATTGCCAATGATGAAAAATGTTTGTCTACAGAAATAAAAAGGCATCATCTCCAACCCTTTTTCTCCCCACCCTCGCAAACTATTTAGAGAACTTTCTCCACACTACAGTAAAAAATTTACACCAAAGAAAGTAAAAACTTGGAGGAGTACTTTTGGAAATGGTGGAGAAAACATCATTGAAGGACAGAATTGTATTAACACATGATAGAACATCATGAAACAGATTCAAACTAATGTAATTGCCAATTAGAGAAAAACAGAAGTATTTTTAAGACACTGTGCTAGAAAAGCCAGTGAGATAGATTCATATAAGCAGCATTTTTTAGACTTCTTTATAAACACTAGCTCATTTAAGGCCTTATTGTAAAATAAGACCATCTCCCACTCTCATCTCTGTACTTAATATCTTTCTTCGAAGTACAGCATCCACAATTTAAACTAACATCATCTTCACAGGATTTCCTTACTAAGGAATGAGTCACTACACAGCTCATATTTTAAAATGATTTCCTAGAACTTTATAATCTCTGAAAAGGAGCCTGTTTCAAGCCACTCAGTTAAACACTGTGTACCAATCAGGTGGATAGCTGATAATGTAACTATTTCCTCCAGACTACATGCTGGTACACAGACGTGTATTTAAGAAAGATTTTACTTTCTAAGAGTGGAAACTGAAAATCAGATTGCCAAATACAAAGCCTGCAGTAAGACCTTAAATACCTGCATTGTGAAAAGTGTCTACCCATCCCCCATCACCATCATCTTCTTCTATAATTGCTTCCTGCTCGTCTGAATACTCCATCTGCTTACACCTTTTATAGCACGGCACTACAAAAAAATGACAAAACAAAAAGAACGCAGTCAGTAATTCTTATACAAAACCAGACTGGAGCATGATATTGTCCTACAAGGCCTTCTAAAATGTGAAAATCTTTCATATATCTCTATTTAAGGAATCCTAAGGTTGTATTTCAAATGCAAAAGTATGAACTTCCAAAAATATGTTGATATGCTGTACCACATATTTTACTCAATGTAAAATACAATGATTGCTGTAGCCTTAGAAGTTCATCTTTCTGTTAAGTATTAGAGCAGTTTCATCCAATCTCTTAAGGATTAGAAAATAATTAATTTCTCATTTGCTACCAACTGGAGAGAACCTGTAAGTTTTCTCCCTTAGTTGGTAAACAACTAAGGACAACTTTGCCTTGATTTTCATCAGTTTTTCAAACTCATTTAGGTTTTAGAATTGTGCTAAAAGTTTGCAGCAGCTACTTATGCAACACATTAGGTATGTTTAATTACAATTTAACGTCTAGAAGTTTAGAAGGTCAGAATTCATGCGATATTAAGAATAACTTCTGCCATATGCATTACAGAGCCATTTAAATAGAGACTTAGATAATGTTTTCAGAAAATAGTCAAAGAAAGACTGAATATCTGATCAAGGCAAAGCAGGCATTTTCCAATAGTGTAAACAAGCATATGTAGAAAATGCTCCTTTCTTTTCTACTAATGTGGAGAAAAATAGATCTGCTGCATGAAGTGCAGCATTTGAAAACTGCTCTTTAACCTTTCAGAAAGGGATAAAAGAGGTGTGAAAGTCAAAGTGAAGTCATCCAAAGACTTCTAAAATGAGGTCTGTAGGATGGTTCCCAGTCTCAACTACAGCCCATAACTTTTATTCAGGTGGGAGCCCAATGTGACACCAGCAGCAGGAAGCACATTACTCTGCAATGTGATCAAGAGGATCAGAGCAACAAGGAAGTTCACTACTGTAGCAATTTTCACATGATAGTGCACTGCAAGACTCCAAAATCAAGCGAGGAAAATCCAAGTATATAATACAATCCTCTGCAGGCAAAAAATTCTTCAGGCTTTCTTAGTGCTAATGCTTCATCTAATAGCTTTGACACACTTTGATGCGAAATCTGAAAGATTTCCCCATAGTTGTTCCAAAATGTTATCCTTCTTATCCATTTAAAAAGTCGTCACCACATGTATTATATAAACACAACTGTGAAGCTGAAAAAAATTAATTCAAGATTGTATTTATATGATTCTAATTGACAAGGGCATTGACATTAACTACATATTTGAATTAGAAGTATCAGTGTCACTATGAAAAACATTTTGGGAACTCTTTAATAGCCTGAGTTTCCAAAGGAATGAGGAAAATAAACGTATCTTCATTTTATACACTGAACATGAGCTGAAGTAAAAACAGACAAAGAGGTTAATAATGTTTAAAGTTCATTTATACTTCATCAAGGCAAGCTTTATGTCTCATATAAAGCTCCATTATAAAGTAGTCTAAGAAAAATAATTAAGGAGTGCAGGACAAACTTCTTTAATATTGCAAAGCCAGAGCATCCGAAGTGTGAGGTATTTGCTTTCCCTATCAATACAATTGGTAAAGTTGACAGCACAGTCAACCATACCGTCAATTCTACGAACACTTATATTTAAATTTCAGGCTTACCATTTTTAGTTACCAGAAACTGTTTGTCTGTTGGCAGATAAGCTTTGACTTTTAGTTCTTCTCCTGAAGCCCTGTAAAATGAAGTGCACCATTTGAGAATTTGATGACCTGCAAACAAAAGAACCCTTCTCTTTTCACGTTGTGTCAAGAACATTTTATATAATCCTCTTGACCTATTCTCAGAATTGGTTTGCTATGACTTTACTCTTCCCTACATACATTTGGTATGGTGTTAGAAAGCTTGGCCACCTCTGTTCCGAGATCAAAACCATTTTATGCCTTCAAAACTATTCACCTTGAGATGGCCAAGCAAAGATGGGTTGACAGAATAATCTATTCTATATAAAATTTTCTAGGATCAGCAACAACAAAGAAGCAAACATCTGAAGAAAGCAGCTTCACAAAAGCAAGAAACAGACCTCTATAAATACAAAATCTATCCATAGTCACTAGTGCTTAAGTACTCTTAATTTCACATTATTCAAGCATTTGCCTTCATCTTTAGTGGGTTTTGGTTCAAAGTAAGAGTAACATTCTAAATAGCCCATTCCAAACTGCTGCCAGACTCAACATCATGTTTTCTCTGAAGGAGGTGGCAAAGGGGTAGGGAAACAATGATTCAAACATAGTCATTTTCCCTTCACCAATTCGAGGCTCAGAGAGCCAAGACCCTGATGATACCAACTGCACAGACAATGCTCGTTTAGGAGCAGTTTCATCATGTAAGACATGTTTGCTTCCAGTAAAACATAAGGAAGCACCTTATTTGTACCCTTACTGTACACTAAGCTGAAGGGATTTCTAAAGGCAAACACTGCACAAAGTGAACTGCCGTGGGCTAACCTGAATACATTTATTAACAAATGCTTGTCAAAATATACCATTTACAGCTACTGCCTGGCAATTCCAGTTGCACATGGCCTTTGCTTTTTCAATCACCAAGACAAACCCAGGGAGACATGCTGCCACTGCAGCTAAGCACTAAAAGCATTCACAGTGTATAACAGACTGTTTCTCCTAAAACCTTAGAAAAACAAAAAAATAATCTCCAAGCAAATCCGCACCTTAGCTATTACCATAAAGCAATTAGTAAGCTCCATAGAGCCATCATAAAAGTTTTGCTGGAAAAGTACACTTACTGCTCTGACAACTGTATGGCTAAATCCAATGGAAACACACCAAAGCACAGGCAGGAATGTCAGCTTTCTACAATTCTTTGAATTTTCCTTACCATTGCCAAGTAGGACAGTGGTGAACTAAGTGGTCTCCAGCTGCAACAAACTGTTAAGGTAGGAAAAAAAATTACTGTTACATATGGCCAAAGGCAACAATCTCAATTTTTTTTCTCAGCATTAGTATTTCAGTTCCACATTCCTCTGACCAATTAACTGCGTAATTAACAAATGTTTTAATCAGATTGATTCTATATTTTAACCCCATATCTCAGTTAACCATGAAAATGCAAAGACTAAATCAACTTCACCTGAAATGCTTACTAAGCCCCATAGCAAATTCAGTGTTTCAAAAGCTGTGATACTACCTGCCTGTCTAGTAAGAACCAAATAGCATCTGGACCTAGTAAGACTGTTTACTCTGTAAGAATGAAATTATTTTTATTTGCCGCTATTCAAACTTTTGCAAAGATAACAAAGAGCTTAATGTAAAAAAAAAATAAAGTTTAATTCTCTCTCCTTTTTCAAAACAATTTTGCAATAAGAAAAGCAAGACCATCAATCCACTGAATCACTAAGAGAACTACAACAAAGAAATAAATAGCACAGATTTTCTATAATGACCATCACTATAATAGCTGATCACTGATGTAAACTAAAAATAGATTACCACTTACTTAGTACACTAAAAATCTTATCAGTAACTTTGTTCTGAAGAAATAGTTTTCAAAAATATTCACTCTGCTTGTTCTTCGTATCAAAAATGAAGCCTGTTATAAAACTGCTTTATTATTTCAGAGTGACACTGTCATGTTAAACTTGCCAGCAATGTGTACAAACTCAAAACAAACTTGTGTACAAACTCAAAATTCATGCAGCAAAGTCTAACCCTCTGGGCTTGTCGTTGTACACATAAATTGAGGAAGGCAAGCCTGCACTCAAGTGATTTTTGTGGGCTTTGCAGCAGTCCCTTTGGTATATGAGGTGCACAGCTGTTGCTGCAGGTGCTCTCTTGTCTTGAAGTGCCAGTTTATACAACCACCCTCCCCAGCTGCCCGGGAGCTGCTGCAGTGTGACATAACAGGCTTGCAGCCAGTCACAGCCATTTCCTCACCCCATCCTCCAAAGGGAGGCGCGGATCAGCACAGCAGAAAACACCACAGTGCACACTGCACACAGATTAACAGGCTTAATCTCTGCAAAAGTGCTTCCCTTTCACCTATTTTCAACAGAAACCTCCAGCAAAACTGAATCCTTTAAAAACTCTCCCAATACACACAGAAATTTTAAAACTCATTATCTCTCACATAGTAAACATAAATGAAACTCCAGAACTATTTAAAATTCTCTGCTCAAGGAATTGGAACTCTGTTTGTGACAGTAATGTTGAAATACATTACTAAAGATGAAAAACCAGCATAGTTTGTGGGTCTAACAGATACATAGTTCTAAAACAGCATTTGAAATTTCACCTACATTTTTTTCACCTTAGGCAGCAAAATTATGTCACTGGTTTCACTTTCTATTTCTCAAGCAGTGATGCTACCTCAGATCTGAATCAGTACTGGAAAGTGGAAGGAGATCAGTTTTAGGACATCTTATTTATAGTCCTGAAGAGAACGATTTTAAGAATTTCCCTGTATTTACACACACGATTAAAACAGGTGTCATCTTTTGGAGGTATTAACTAGAAGAACTCATGACAGGCAAGAATTTTTTGAAAATAAATCAAGTGCACAGGTAAGTGAAAAAAGGGAGGAAGTGCTGAGTTTGATTAATGAGTCATCTTTAGTCTTAATTTATTCATCCTCAGAGGCAAGCCACCGGAACCCCACTAAAATCTATACACCAGTTATTGTCTCAGACTAAAATACAGCTTAAATTACCCAAGAAATCCAAACTCATTCAAAAACAACACCCTAGTGTCATTATTTTTCTTTAGCAACCATTCCTACATAAAGACTGTCAAAGAGACAATCAGCAGGTCCATGCTCCTGCTTCATCTAAATTTACCAAAAATTTAATCTTCCTGTATAACTGGTTCCCTTGACTTCTGTTTTGAAGGATCCAATTTATTCAACCCAGCAGCATCCAACTTGACACAGAGAACATGGACTATTCACATTCCTAGTGGTGTTAAAAGGCTAAAAACTGTTTAATGTAATACAGTGTGGTTCTTGCTATGCTCTATAGAAGGTGCCTTCTCTTACAATACTACTGCAAATTCTTCTCTCATAAACCACAAAGGGATTAAGAATTGGTAGAGCATTTGTCCAGACTTTCTCTGTTATTCTAGCTTATATACAATAAAGACTATGTATTATTGTTTAACATATATGAATATTTATACACACACACACATACAGTTAACAGAACACCATGGTGCCAAGCCTGTTTTTCTGTGTGGTACTTCTATGTCAGAGGGAGAGAATGAGTGTTTGCTTGCCAGGGAAACACAGCAGAAAAATACAGGTACCAGTATTAGTTAAAATACTTCTGTCCACATTATCTACCTGAATCGGTCATCATTTGTTCATTCTTTTTTCCATCTCATTGTTACGATTTTTACTGTTTCATTTTTCTTTCACTCTACCTAACAGTCTTGACACTGTTTTATTAGAACTCTGTAAAGACGAAGTATTTGCAGATCAGTAGCACTTCAACATGAAAAAAAGCGTAAGGGGGAAATTAAAATAGCTCAACACAGTCAGTGTTCTTACTGTTCCAGGAAAAAAATCCTGTTGTTCTTTTTCATTGGAGTTCTCAAAAAAATACAACTGCTTGGTAGCAATTCAAAATACAGCCAGCCTAAACCAGCCTATAGAGAAGAAGAGGGAAAAATAATAATCATTGGATACACGGTGTGGAGAAATATATGTAATGATCTTCACAGAACCACGGAAGGTACAAAAACAGAGGTAAGCAAAGACTGTTCCAAAGATAAAAGCTCCCCTTCAAGTTCCTCAGCAGAAAGATTTTAAAAACCAATACATTCCTACTTCAGTCCTGAACTCCTGTGACAAATGAAGCTGTTGACCCAGCTTCTTTACAATCTTTTCACAGCATAATAGAGGAAAGAAGCATCTCACATTCAGATGCCTAATGCCATCTCAGGAGAAATTATATTGATCTACTTCTATCTGTAGAGTAAAAAAGGCCACTTAGAAATTTCACTCTGTGGAAATTGTTTCAAGAAGCAATAATTGGCAAAGACATGATCTGTTTAGCATGGTCATTTTGCATTAAAAAATGCATCATTACTTTCAAAATAAATTTAAGTTTCTATATACTTACTTCTTCAGGTGTAATTACTCCAGTTTCTTTAAACTTCGACTCCTGCAAGAGAAAAGTTTAGAAATTTTGAGAACTGCTGACAAATCAACACAATCCACTTTACTGGAAAGACAAACACCTTCTCTACTCTCATTTTGCAATTAGTTCTGTCCAGAGAGACAAGAATCAGCCTGGAGGCAACCTCTGCCATGACTGACAGGAAATTCACATTAGAAAATAAGGAAGTCAGGCTCCTCAAAATTACTTGTTGCAAAATATGAGGTATTATGAAAAATTATCATCTATACAAAAAAATTTTTTTGCTACTGCAAATTATAGCAATAAGGAAGAAGCACTCAGTAGTATGTTTGCCAGTAAGAAACAGAAAATCAGTTGGAATCAGTGATTTTAACTGTCAAGGACTCCAGAGTTCAAGGCATTGAAAAGCCCTGCAATGCATCAATATGAGGTTTTGCCGTTAAGTAAAGTCATGAATGAAAGACCAAACCAACTTTTCTCTGGGGTAGAAAAAGTTAAATACAAAGATTCAGTAATGTACTCTCTTTTAATGCCCATTTTTGTGCTTTCATCATGAACCCCATGGATACCGCTTCAGTTTTTGCATATTGTTGTGGGGAGTTCTCTGGATGAAAGAATAGATGAATAAGATGGTGAGCAGACACCAGACTTATTCCACATAAGAGAAATTAAGTACTTTAGCATTAAAAGCAACATTTATGAAGCTTAAGGATAACACATGTTGTGTCATATTCAAATCCAGACTAAGTGTATTATGTTTTGACTTCCGGTAGTTTCTTTCTTCAGAAAAACCTCAAGTACGAAGGCATCCTACTGTTCCCCAGCATCAGAGCTATTCAAAACCAGCTTTTGACAGAGAATGCAATTTCAACCATGGCATAGCTGACTTCCTGCCCTATGGAATCTATTTTTTTTCCCCTATGTAGACTAAAAGCATCAACTGAACATGTCTTGCTCCCAGCCACAACTGCACCAAATTCAACGAGCAAGAAAACATTGAACAAAAGCAGCCCCAGCTAAACTTGGTTATTTGAGTTCCTTCCCTCAGTGTGTGCTATCACCTGTGATACAGAAAATGAAAGGAGCACACCTGCTTCATACATACTGATTGCTATCTTTCTGTCTCAGTTCTAAGGAAGAAACCCTTAAGAACAAGTTAAAGATAACAGCAACTCTACAAACATTGTAACATTATTATATGCCAGGTGACTGAAATTCAAGTGATCTCAATTGCTATAAAACTCAGAATCTTCAATAACACACTGGGCAACACCACAGTGGAGACAACTTACTGGCTCCCCTCAAAATGAACCATAAGAAGTAGAGAACATGCACAAACTTGTGTGTCTGGAATTACAGAAAGAAAACATGTAAAATATCCATCCTCTGCTCCTTGAGGGCAAATAGTTCATTTTTCTGTGTAAGTAAATTCTTCAATTATGAGAGACGCAGGTCTAGTTTCTTTCAAAAATTACCAAGTTGGAGTATTTATTTCCCCCTTGTAAAGGGAACATATACACATAATATCAACACCTTCCATTTCTGGAAGGTTCTACTCCTACCTCATTACAATAATCCATCTGGACACAAGAATTCATCCACTATTACACCAGCTGTGCAACAACAACTGTACTACTGAACAACTCACTTCACCCTCCCATGGCACAACTTCATTGCAACCCAGACATTTCACACTGGTGGGCAACTCTAGGACCAGACGAGAGCATCCCAAACACGATAGAGGGACAAGTTCAATTAATAACTGACTGTCCCTGCTATCTACCCAGAGAAGTAAGCTGCAGGGTGCAAAGCACGTAAAAGGTCAAACCACAAAGTCACAGGCAAAGAGACTGTTGTCATAACCAAGTAGTTTTTTTTTTTTCAAAAGCAGGCAGAAGCATCAGAATCAGTAGTGAAAAAACTGCTGCCAAGTTAAGCACTTGTATAAAATTTGGAACTTAAAAAAAATTGTTTGCAAATAAGAGTCAGAGAATGGGATGTGGTATAACAACTGCAGAAAACCCTAATTTGTTTCTACCTAAATGTGCTGTAACATGACCTATAACAGATGTGCTGCCTACTTTTATAATGACCCAATGGCTCATTTCTGTTATTCTCAGCTACTTTGGTGCACAGAGGCTTGTATTAAGACTATAATTCTGACACAGGAACAAGCTGTGCTAAGTAAAACCTGCTCACACAACAAAGGTGTGGCTAATTTTGTTGTTTTAGTTTGGGGTTTTTTAAGTCAGTTGAAAAAGTTGCCCTTTACCCAAAATAACCATTGTAACGCAATTCCTGAAACCAGGCTCAAGCCTGTCTGTACAGTCAGATTTCAATTCCTGGACACACAACCACGTAAAATTTTCGTGACTTTTACAAAAAACGGCAGCACATTTAAGTAACTCCTTGAGAAGCAGGAGCAGCAACACCTGTTCTTCGAGAGGCCTACCCCTCCCAGGTGGATGCTCCACCCTCTACGTTATGTGAGCGCCAGCTGGGGTTCGCCCCATCCCAGCGCGGGATGAGGGCCGATAGCTGTGCCAGCACGCCCAGCACCGAGCCCTTCCAGACCCGCAGCAACGCAGCTCCTAGGGCCCGGCCGACAAGGGCACCGACAGCCGCCTCCCGGGGCTCACGCAGGGCAGTGCGCCCGCAGGCGGGGGCGGCCATGGGTGCCCCTCCTCCCCATCCCGCTCCCGCGCAGGACCAGCACCTTGAGCACGGGCGTGAGGTACTCGGCCACCTCCAGAGCCTTCCCCTTCACCGTGTTGATGACGTTCTGCATTGCGATGGTCGGTCGGACGGACGGACGGACGGACAGACGAACAGCGGCCGCCAGCCCCCAACCCTCTGCACAGCGCTCCCGCGGCCGCTGCCCACGTGACCCGCCCCTCACGTTCCTCCCACCCCCCCCGTCGCACGCGCGTGACGACACACGGTACGCGCGTGACGACGCACGGTGCGCGCGCGCAGGGCGGGAAAGCGAGGAGGGCCGGGGCGGGGCAGCAGCTTACGCGGCAGCCGGGGGGCGTGCGCGAGCTCGAGGGCGGAGCTCGCGCGTCCCTGGAAGTCGTGGGGGCGGGGCCGGGCCCGCTAAAGCGGGGGAGGAGGGCGAGCGCGCGTCCGCGCGGGGCGGGGCAAGACAAGGCAAGGCAAGGCAGGGCAGGGCTGGGGGCGCGCCCGAGCGAGCGAGCGGCCCCGCCCCACTAGGTGAGGCCGGAGGGTGGGGGGGATGAGTCGGGGGCGAGGGGGCGCTGGAGGGGCTTCGTGCGGGACCCTGGTGGAAGCCCGGCCTTGGGCGGCGGGGATGAGTGAGGGGGACCGTGCTGCCGCTGTCTCTCGGGACCCGGTGCGCCGGGGTGCTCCTGGCCGCGGTGTCCGAGCACCGGGCGCTGCTGTCTCGGAGCCCCGCTCGCCTCGCGCGGCCGCCGCCCCGCCGCTCGCGGCTGCAACCTGAAGCAGCGACGTGGCAGGAGGCTGTCCGCAATGCCCGGCGGCTGTTCCTCCTCCGCTGCGGAGGAGGTGGCGAGGTGGGTGTCCCCCCAGTCCGGTTCGACGCGCACCGGCCGCCCTGCCGGCATGGGACGGAGCCCAGCCCGCAGCTGGTCCAGAGGGGCTCTCCCTCTCCGCTCCTCCCTCGGCCGGCTGTTGGGGCCCCAGGGCCCGTTAACAGGTCGGACGAGTAACGGCGGCGCTGGAGGCGGAGGACGCGGCTCCGGGTGCTCGGCTCCCGCTGCCCTGTGCCTTCCCCGCCGCTGGGAACGAGCCGGCGCCAGGTCAGCCCTAAGGGGTTGGTCTCACTCCGCTGCTGTAGCGCTTCTCCTTGCTGGGATTAGGACCAAGAGCACATTAAAAATATTAAAGAAAAAAAGTATGTGAAATATTTAATCCTTTTAGCTAGCCCGTATGCCGTAGGTGCGGACTTCGATGGTCCTTCTCTCAGGGGTGACCTTATCGCTCTCTGCCTGAAAGGAGGGTGCGGCCAGGTGGGGTCAGCCTCTTCTCGCAGGCAACCAGCAACAGGATAAGAGGACACAGCCTTAACCTGCGCCACGGGAGGTTTAGGTTGGACATCAGGAAGAATTTATTCACAAAAGGGATGATTATGTATTAGAATTGGAGGTGATGGAGTCACCATCCTGGGAGGTGTTTTAAGGAAAGACTGGACATGGCACTTGGTGCCATGGTCTAATTGACATGGCAGTGTTTGGTCATAGGTTGAGCTCGATTTTTTTTTTTTTTTTTTAAGTAGGAAAACGGTAGTTGTAGAACAAGATCACGGCTTGTTCTATTATGTAAGCATCTTTGTATAACACAAAGGAGTAAAATGTACTTATTTTGCCTCGTGTAACTAGTTTCTGGAAGTACTGTTTACAGTGGTTTTTTATCCTGCCATCCAAAGGGCACTGACGGTGAGGCAGCAGGATGAAGTTGGAGTGGTGTAGTCGACTTGCCCTTTGCTCCAAGACAACCAGTCAGACCTTTCTGCTTGGAGGAGTGTTCATTGCATTGGGTTCAAGTCGAATCCTCCTGATGAAGTATTCTGCCAATGAAGGTACAGTTGGGCAATACCCATGATGTACCTTGAATAAGAAAGAGTTGATATTTGGGCTAAAACATACCCAAAACCCTACTTCTCCACCTGCAGAGTTTTTTGCATAAACATCATATATATATGTTATATTTATAGGGATATGTTTCTGCACTGGAAAATTTCTGTATAGCCAGTAGACTACCATAAAGGTGTAACTTGGGTTGCAAGTTGTATGATCTACGTTTAAAAGATGAGGCAGGTGATTTATTTTATAGGTAACTTTTCAAAGATGACGTTGTGTAAGCACTCTTGACGGTACATGATTTGATAGAAATATTTTCCTTGCAACAAGTTTAGAAGAGAAGTGGTATCCTATTGGATAAAGTGCTAAAACTGGCTGGTATTGCCAGTTCTAAAAGAAGATTATGTCATCCTGGAAGCCATTTTTTGTGGGGGTTAAACAATACCATACTGGTCTTTGGGGAAAGCCTTCCCATTTTAATTTTTTTTTTTAAACAGCCATGTTCTTAAATTCTTCTAAAAAAGTTCTGCTGTGAACTGGGACCAAATGAG
Organism: Serinus canaria; assembly: GCF_022539315.1. Lineage (NCBI taxonomy): Eukaryota > Metazoa > Chordata > Aves > Passeriformes > Fringillidae > Serinus > Serinus canaria. The sequence continues at coordinate 21,079,683 of NC_066313.1, forward strand.
GAAAGATTTCATCTCAGAAAAGAGGCTCTTCAGGAAGTTGTATGTCATAAGCTTTGAAACATTTATGACCGAAGTTCTGACAAAGCCTTTTGTGACTAAAATTGTGATTGTAATGGTTAAAATAGATTATTGCTCAAATTATGAATGCAGGAGACAGAAACTGATTGTTTACTCTCTGATTTGCTGGATCCCACAGATAACAAGTATGATTACCTTCCTACAACAGTGAACATGTGTTCTGAAGTAGTAAAACTGGTCCTATGTGTAGTGTTGGCACTCTGGAATAGGAAAAAAGGTAAGTACCTATGTTTTAAATAACTAAAATGTGTTAACTTTCTAAGATTTGCTGTCTTACAAACACTTTTTTTTAAACAATAGATGACACTCTCCACTTCCTGCAGGTTTTGCATTGCAGGTGATTTTTGTTTGGTCTTTCTTTTCTGTCCTGATGTAAAAACTATGAGAGATTAACTTAATAGCATTTCAAAATAGCACAGATCCAATATTTAAATTGGCAGAGGGTGTCAGGCACTGGAAGTTCATGTTAAATTAAACTGTTGATTTTGTCTACTTCTCCGGCAAACAGTCATGGCTCTGGCAAGCTGATAAAATTTTCACCTTCCTAATTTAGTACAGACTCACCTAAGGCAGTAAATAGTCAATCAGTGTTTGCCATCATTGCCTACTGCTGACTGCATGTTTTCTGGCTTTCTTTATTTTCTTTCTTATTTTTCTTTCTTTTTTTTTTTTTTTTTATTTTTTTTTTTAATCCAGATGTCTGAGTTTTGCTGAACTCAATGTATTGGTGCTTCAGGAGAGGATTAGATATCATTGGCTGTTTTTAAATCTGTGCTAACAAAGTACTTCTGGCAGCAGCTCTGGAGTAGTCTAAAGTTTATCACAGTCCTCCTCCTAAAGTTTGTGTCCTGAATACCTACGTAAATATCATTCTTTGGGCTTTCTCCTTTCTTTCTTATTTTCTTCCTATATGTTCTCTTTATACCCAGATCATGTGCTGTGGTCTGAAAATACTGAATTTTGGTTTATTTTGTACTTCTGACTTTACTGGCTGACCTTTGGGTGCTCTATGAAGGAATCCACTGTGTATGTCATTGTTTCTGTTGTAGATTTGATCAATAATCAACAGGAAGTCACACCCACTAAGGATGTCACTGTTGAATAGGGACTTTTGGCCCTCAAAGAATTGCTGACAATGGAATTTTTGCTCAGAGTGGACAAACACTGTGATGGATGTAACAGATTCTCTGATGTTTTCTTTGCTGAAGCAAGGAAGTGAGCACCACACAGGGTTGCTGCTCTAGGTGTGTGTGTTCTGCCCTGGAAAACAGGTTCCTGTGTTGCTAGAGAACTGTGGAACCCAAGAGTTTTCCGTGTAATGGTGTTTGTCAAAAGAGGACAGTGCTACCTACCTATTCTGTTACAAGGGAACAGGCTTTCAATAATAGGAATGAATGTCTTTCTAACTGATTTCTTTTCCTTTCAGAAAAGGGCTGTATGGATCATCTCTCTGAATGTTTTTCCTGGAAGAATGTATGCAATTCCATGAAATGGTCAATTCCTGCCTTTCTTTACTTTTTGGATAACTTGATTGTCTTCTATGTACTGTCCTACCTCCAGCCAGTAAGTATACTTACACTGAATAACATGACTTCTCATGTCTTAGTGGGCAATACTGCTCTTAGGCTGTCTGCTGTGGTAACACTGGCAAGGCAAGATTGTAACTGAACTGTCTGCTGTTTTAGGACAGAAAGATTAATTTGCTACCTTCCTATTCTCTTTCCCACTGGTCAGTGTTGTACAGCTTTCAGCACGGGCAACTCTTTATATTTTCTCCAACCAACGTGATTTAGAAATAGGAAGTGAAGTTCTTAAGAAGTGGGAGGCTTTTTGGTACTTCTCTTCCTTTGCCTTCTTCAACACTCTACTTCTCTTTCAAACAATTTGTTTCTCTTATTATTTGAGCTGCACATTTCTGTGGGGCTTTTGACACTGTGTATGTGATATAAAGTGAATAAATGTAATCTCACAAAGGGAATAGGTGTAACAGAAACTGAGGAGGGGATGAAGAAAACAGACTTAATTTTTGCATTTGTTTGTTAGCTATGTTTAGGTATAAAATTTAGTAGGTACTTTCTTCTAGCTACCCTCATCCTTTTGGATGAAACTGCATATGCTCAGGAAATTGTACAGGTTTTGTGCTTGCTTTCATTTCTGTATCATGATACTTTTTGGTTCAGAATCTATGTTTGCAGTAAGATGGAAACAGATGGTTTGTGCTAGCTATAAAATACTGTGGCTGCCCCTGTTGAACATTAAAAAGAAATGGTTTTCTACCTTCTCTATCTGAATTCCTCTTTCAAATATTGTTGTCTTAGGTGTATATTTCTGCTAGGGACAGAGCAGACCAGAGTTTAGACCAGGACTCAGCTGTAAAAACCTAGTAAAATCAAGAGTTAGATATCTTAAAATAACATGCACAACTGCTTGGTTCTATGGTTTTTTGTATGGGTTTTTTTGTTGATGGAATTTTTTTGTTGGGAGTGGTTGGGGTGATTTTTGATTGATAGGGGTTGGATTTGGGTGTCTTGTTTTGTTTTTTTTTGGGGGGGGGTTTTGTTTTGGGTGGGGGTTTGTTTTGTTTATTTGTGGGTCGTTTTGGTTTTTTTTGGGGTTTTAGTTTTAGGAAGGAAATTCAGTGATAAGATTTGTAGAAGAAAAGCCTGATGCATAGGAGGTTACATAAATGCTATTTTTCTCTTAAGCAATTTCATTTCGTTCAGTTAAGGTAATCCTTTGTGAAATGGACAGCTTTTGTTTTACATACACACACACACTCAGACATACTTTGTCTCTGTCCCCTCAGAACATGTGCTCTAAGATTCCTCTTTTTAGAACTTTTAGCATCTTTTAATTAGAGAAACTTTATGATGGTTAGCTGAAACTGTAACGTTATTATGATAAAGATGTATTAAAAGAGATAGCTAAATATCTCCAAGATAGATAGAATATCTTGATAGTGTACAAGATCATGAAGGTGAAATGTGAAGATTAAAAGGAAGATGGCCATACCCGACTGAACTTGGTCATGTGACTTAAAATACAAAGTAGTTTTTGGACTAAGTAGTACCTGGGTGAGCAGCTGCTGGAATTAAAGAGGTGCTTTGGTGAGATTTTTTTGCTTGAAACTTCAGCTATAACTGTGGATACTTTTTAGTGGCTCAATTTCCTAGAGGCTTACCTTTTGAGACTTTACTTGTGACATGCAGATTAGTGGCATGGGGAACTTTGATATTCATATTCCTTTTCATATAGGACAGAGATCTCTTGAGGTTTCAGAGAACGAAGTGAGTCAAAATTAATTTTTTTAACTATCCTTTGAAATATTTTGCTGATAATGTTACCAGAGATGTTGGATGGGAAGCATTGACTGTAAAGCAAAACCACAGTATGCATGAACTATGTCTACATTTTGCATAAAGGCTCTTTTTTTCCAGAGTGATTTCTGCCAAATTTCCTTGTTTATTCAATATTTTTCTCCTTCCACAGTGTTCCCCTAACATGAATGTTTACTGAGTTTTAATTTTGCAAAGTGGAAAATTAAGATGTGTTTTCTTAGGGTGGTGTCTCATTGTCAACAAGTGTTCAGGTTGAGAGCCTGTGTTGTGCTGTTTCATCAGAATTATTGTTCAGCAGATGGTATGTTGGGATAAAGTGAGAAAAGAGTCTGTGCTTTTCCTCTGATGAAGGAAAAAGACACTCTATAGCAGAATTGGGAATGTGGAAATGATGAGAAAATTTAAGAAAAAGTCTGTGTTTTGTACTCCTGAATCCATATATGCTTATGTGTAAAATAGAATAAAAAGCTGAGGTTCAATGGGACCAAAAACTTCAAATGCCTGGATCTGTTGTACATTTACTGACTATGCAGGGTAGTCTTGAATAACATGCAGTTTGCAAAACACCCCCAGCCTCATAAAGATTTTTTTAATCCTACTGGTGCTGGTGAATTCTGGTCTTTATTGGTAACTGGAGTGCTTAAAAGAGCCTTTTCTTGATCTGGTCTCCCAGTATTGAGTGTCTAATACAGAGACAAAACAGACAATCTTTGCCACAAGGAGTTTGCAGCTTGGGATCATGGCCATGGATTAGAGCACTGACGTTATTATATAGTTATTCCAAAATTAAACAGGAGCTTTAGAGTTGTCTTCGGTTGTGCTTGAAAATAGATTATTCTTTTTAAATTACAGTTGCAGTCTTAAAAATTCAAGCCAAGCACCTTTTTATCTTTGAGCTCTACAGCAAAAGCACTTGACATAGAAGAAGTTTGTTTACTGCAAATGGCTTGTCCAAGTCTGGAATTTAATGAACACTGCAAATGGCACTGCAGCCAGGAGCAGCCTCCTCTTGCTTTATTCTTTGCTTATTCTCATTTTGGAGCAACTTCCTCCTTTGTGTCAACACAGCTCTTTTTGCCGCTCTCTGGTCAGCCCAGCTGGGGAACTGATCTGACCGGAAACTAAACTGTTGTCTGCTAAGTAAGTTTTCTGTTGCACTGGTTTCCTCACATCTTCATTTCAGCATAGCTTTCCCCACTGCGGTGGAGCTTGGGCTCTATTGTTTCCCTGGGATTTTGAAATGGGACTTGACTATCATTTTACAGGTGTGTTATTGTACCATTTGGGTGAGAAAGAAAATTCAGTACCAGTGCTTTTCACTCCGGCACGTTGCAGGAAGGTGAACACTAGAAGTCGGTAGGTTTTGGTGTCCACAGTGTGTCTGAAGTATAACTTTATTCCTCTCCTTCTCTTTCAAGGCAATGGCTGTACTCTTCTCAAATTTTGTCATTATAACAACAGCTCTTCTCTTCAGGATAGTGCTAAAGTAAGTAGTATTTGCCAAAGTAAATGAAATTTAAATCTTCCCAGCTTTGATGAAGTTAAGCTACATTTTTTCTCTTTGTCTGACGGGAATGGTAATTCTCTTTTCTTGCGGCTGTACCAACTTGAAGAGGTTGTTTTGTTTTCTACATCTGAAGGTGTAGGAAATATGTTATTAGGAGTCCCTTCATATGTCTACACATTTGGTCAACTCTAGTAGAAAACAGTTGAAATCATGATTATATAGTCATTGAATGGTAAGAATAAAGCTTTCATTTATACATGAAATATCTTATTTCGTGATTGCCAGTGCTTCTTACCAGTCTGTTGCAGTTCTTGAGTGTAAATGTGGTCTAGTAAGAGGAAATGAGATACATGTGTGAAGGATAGCGGTGTGTTTGGTTCGTTATTAATGTGACAAAAGCCAGACTAAGTGTTCCGCTTTGCTGAATTTGTGCTCTTTATAGTATTATTTAGATTCAAAAAAGACTGTCAGGGAAATGGGTATTAACTTTACACTGTAAAAGTTGCTTGTGTTGAATATGGCACAAATAAGCCTTTCCTGTATGTGTTAATATGCCGAAACAGTGCCTGATAGTCTGACTTGAAATGCTTTTTCTCATTTTAGTTTTGTCTCTTGTGATGTCACAGTTCACTTAATCTTCCAAAATTTTAATTTTCACCAGGATAAACAGGCTTTGAGTGCAAAAACAGTATAAATAATTCTAATCATCTTATGAATTACATTTGTAGATTTATAAGAGTTACCATCATATAATAGTAGAAAAGGGCTCTAAGTCATAGGGGAAAAGAGCAGTATAATGAACATTTTCCAAAGAAAGATGGTAATTATTTGGATGTCTATGATGTTTTTTACTTTATTCATCAGACCTTTGTTGCCATGGAGACAAGAGTTGCTTTTAAGTTGTTAGGCAATCAGTATCTAGAAATAACATGATCTTGAAAGGCCTTCCTTATTTCTTCAGTATACTTTATTTTGTAATTCTTTCTTTGCCAGACTCGTCCCCCTTTGCCAAAGTAAGTCATGTTGCATTTTTGCATTTTATTGTATTCTGGAGAGACTTTTCTTTACACCTGTCTGTCTCCTTATTTCTGGCATTATGTCTTTTATATGTTTTATAGATCTGGATGTTCTGTCATTTAATTTATGCCACTGTGTTTCTAAATTTAGTGGCTTTTTTGTGTACCAGGCGAAGACTCTCTTGGGTACAGTGGGCATCTCTGGTGATTTTATTCCTGTCCATCGTTGCCCTGACTCGAGGAACTGGAGGCCATCAGCACAGCTTGGCTGCACATGGATTTCATCACAGTATGTTTTTTAGACCATCTAACCACTGCCTTCTTGCTACTGGACCTGAGGAACTATGTGCAGAAAAGGGCAACTGTGCAGCACCAAGTTTCCTTCACAGCTTCCAGTGGAATGTGACCAGTACCATGGCAGGAGCGTTGAAGCCTCTCCGCCTCAGCCTGGGCCATCTGCTTATTCTAGTGCAGTGTTTTGTGTCTGCTCTGGCTAACATCTACAATGAAAAGATGCTGAAAGATGTGAATCAGCTTGGGGAAAGCATCTTCACACAGAACAGCAAACTCTATGCCTTTGGAGTGCTGTTCAATGGGCTCATGCTCGCACTGCAGGCTAAGGACCGGAGGCAGATAGGGAACTGTGGCTTCTTTTATGGGCACAACATCTTCTCCGTGGCTCTTATATTTGTCACAGCTTTCCTGGGGCTCTCTGTAGCCTTCATCTTGAAGTTCCGAGATAACATGTTCCATGTTATGACTGCTCAGATTAACACTGTCATCATCACCACTGTGTCTTTTGTCGTCTTTGACTTCAGGCCTTCTCTAGAGTTCTTTTTGGAAGCTCCTGTAGTGCTTCTCTCCATATTCATTTATAATGCCAGTAAAGCAAGAGGCGTGGAATACACCACTCTGCGGGAAAGGGGAAAACTCATCAAAGGAGATGCATGGGAAAGATCAAGTGGGGTAAGGCTTTTCAGTACATGTCTCCTTTGGTTTCCTTTTGTTTCACCTCCCTTTATGCTATGATATGTTTGGAGGAATCAACTTGTGTGCGACGGGACTCATCCCTCAACACCAAAGTTCTGCAGTATTTCTTAAAGTCTTGGGTATTGCTTTCCATTTGCCACTTTTTGAAATCATGAAGCCTAGGTAAGCATTGCTTTCCTGCTGTGACTGTAGACAGTCCTGTGAGCAACTTCAGCTTTGTACAAATCTTTTCTTGAAAGTTTTATAACCAAGAGAGTTTACTTACCCAATTGAGAAACTGGAATTGATGCCTGGGAAGTAATTGTACTAAGTAGAACTGGTAAGTCTTTCTAGCTTAGGCCACTTTTGATGTTAAGATTCTTTCTACAATAGGATCAAAGATAGCTGAAGACAAAAAGGCAAAGTTTAAACACAGAGTTTTAACATGGTTTGGGGTTCTTTTTTTTTCTTGCTATATATTTCTTCCAGGCCTGCTAGTGTTTTTGTTCTGATTTGAACAGTGATCTAGTTAGCTAGAAGGTATCAGGGACAGCTTGCTCTTAGAGCTGTCATTCAGCTGAGCTGAGCAATCTCCTGATGGGGAAGGGTTCATGTTTGTGTCCGTCGGCCCGCGGGTACGGACGGGCCGTGGATGCACGTTGTAACCAGCAGAGAGCGCTGTCCCCACTGCGTTCCAGCAAACATTAAGCTTGGAGAGCAAACATTAAACTTTACAGAAATTCCACATGGTGCCTTCTAGGTTGTTGTTTAATGAGCAACAAATAACACAAATTCATATATTTTTGGTGTGCCAGGTGTCATCTATTTTAGCACTTACACCTAAGCAGCTGTTGTAGAAACGAGTAGCACTATGCAAAGCTAGCTATATCTTGGGCTGCATCAAAAGCAGTGTGACCAACAGGTCAAGGTAGGTGATTCTGCCCCTCTGCTCTTGTGAGACCCCACCTGTAGTACTGTGTCCTGCTCTGAGGACTTAGATCTGCTGGAATGAGTCCAGAGAAAGGTGATCAGAGGCCTGGAACACCTCTTCCATGAAGACAGCTTGAGAGAGTTGGGAATGTTCATTCTGGAGAAGAGAAGGCTCCAGGGACACTTTCTAGCATCCTTCCAGTACCTTCTAACTCAAACCATTTTATGATTGTATGGAAGAAGGGGATACAAGCTGTTTTAGGCAGTGATTCACAAAAAAGTGTTAAAGGTGCAGGGAATGTTTTTTATGAGTATGTATTTCCTAAACCTTATGACACATTTGTAAGAGATTTAAATTACAGGATTTTGCTTTAAATAAGCCTTAGTTGTTTTTTTTTCTTTTTTTTTCCTTTTTTTTTGGTGGTATTAATAACAAGATGACTTTTGCTCATATGGCTCACTTTTGCTTCTGGTCCCTGTAGGATGGAGAGGAATTTGAGAGGTTGAACAAACCAAACAGTGACATCGATACAGATGAAGATTCTCTCTAGCATGGAGCTGTCTTGGAGGAGTGCTATTGCTCACAGTGAGAGAGTTAATCTTTCATTAACATAGGGAAGAGTTGTTTTTCCCCACTGACAGACAATAGTCTGTCTGGAACTGTTTTGGGGCTGGATGTCGAATGTGGATGAGGACAATATTCAAGCTGTGTATATGGAAAGTTGTATTCATTTGTGCCTGTCTCCCAGTGTCTGGAGAAATGGAAGTCTGGAATGCCTTTGTAGCTGGTGAATTTTACATGCAGCTTACGTGGCCTAACTTTGAAAGAGCTTGAATAAAACAGAAGTTTATTAAATCGTATGAATGCATCATCTTTTTTGTGTGTGTTTAGAAAGGGTTTGTGTAGAGGCTTAGTTTGCACTGAGCCCTCTACTGAAAACAAATATTATGCAGCGACAGTAATGCCCTTCTACATCTGGAGCACTGAAAAACAGAAAAATATCAGAGATGATATTGCAGGTGGCAATATCATCTGGTGTTGTTCTACCCTGGCAGACTGATAAGGTCTTGCATTCATTTTGTAGAGAGAGAAGTCATTCTGCAGAGTGCCAGGTCTAGTGATCTCAGAATTTCTGTTGAGGCATCTGCTGGATTGTATTTTGACTGAGAGAAAAATAGGTTCCAAATTATTCAGAGAATTTTGAAATAGGCAAGGGAACAGGGATGCCGATAAGGGATTCCTGGTGTGTTCCAAAGCCTCTTCTCTCAGAGCAGTGGAAAAGATGTTGGTTTATAATTTCCTCCCTTCAAAAATGTGTCTTTCATAGTTGAAAGATACTGTCAGAAGAATTCTTAAGATAAGCAAAGAGTTCACTGTCAGAACCTCATACCAGAGTGTATAGTAAGCAGTAAGTGATGCATTTCTCTGGACTGAAGACAGTCTTGCCTTTGTTCCCCTCTGCCATCCTGTGCAGGCTCTGTGTGTAAAACTTATGTGTACTGTATTGATGTCTTATTGCTATATTAACATACCTCCTGTCATTTATCCATCAAGAGGGTCAGCCTGTTTTCATATGTGGCCCATGGTTTATAACTGTCAAGTTATAAATTAATCTAAAATTTCTCAATTTTTTCCTGTATTTTTTAGAGTATATATTATTAATGACCATACAAAATTATTTTAATGTTGTTGGTGAGAAGTTTTTTGCATCTTATTTCATTGTGCTTGTATAGCAGGCCATTTCAACATAAGAAATCCTAGTTGTTTGCATCAGAATCAGTTTGTGCAGAATGAATAGAAGGTATATTTCAGTGTAAATTCCAGAAACTCCATTGCTCTCATTGGTTTATGATGTTGTATGTTGGGAAATGAAACTTTAAAAAAAAAAAATCAAATTGTTAAAGGCTTAGTGGCAATGAGACTTTTTTTTTTTCATTTCATTCAGCTTTACAATATATACCTGAATTTGTTGCCTTTTTCAGTCACAGCTACGAACTTTGGCAGGTACTTTCAAAAAGAGTGAAAGTTCTGTTAGCTTTAGATTGCTTTGCGTTTATGTGAGCAGTTACATTTTACATTAAGTTCCAAAGACCTTTGCCTTGCATCAAGTGAGAACATAGAAATCAGCCGAGATCTGACTTCTAAAGGCAGAGCATCAAACCAAAGATGAATATCTTAAAAACCATATTTGACCTCTGTGCCTGAAATATCTGCATCAAGAGACAGGAAATTTGGAAATGACTGATCTTCAGCTATTTTAAAGTGCATTTAGTTATTGCTTTCAACTCTTGTCCTGCTTAATGATTTTCTTTTTTGTAAATTTCTCCAGTGCTACCATGCTTGACTTGTTTGCCAAAGTCTAAGTTGGCAAAGGTATTGGTTATGTAACTGTTGATCCAAGTTTTTACTCATGCTGCAGATTTGGTTCTGTCTAACATGTAGAAATCTTTGTTATTTTCAGGTTGGAGGTCTCAGAGAAATTGTGTTGGATGACCAGGCAGGTTTCTTATTATCATGAAGGAGAACTGTATATCCCCTTTGCAGCAACAGGAATGTTAACTGATGTCTAAAAATGGGTAAGGATTTGCATCCATTTAGCAGTAACATAGGGTAAATACTAACCCAAAGCTTAACATGCAAATGTTTGCAGCTGTGCTATTCATGGCAAAGGTAAAATTTAGTGTATAGGTGAGATTTGTTAGACAAAGTGACTGAACACTAGTCAGCTGGAGACAGCCCTGGTGAGCAAGGGGGAGCAATTCTATGAAGTTACATGTTTCAGATAGATCGTATGAAATCTCACTTGATTATGTACTTCCACTATATGAAAACTACTCCATGTTGGAAAGCTTACTTATATTCGCTCAAAATTACAATATGGAAATTTATGAGGATGTTTTTGGAGCGCAGTATTTGTTTGGCTCATAATCTTTAATGAATACTTTGGGCAGAGTGCTCGTGCTAAGCTTTGATTTAGAGCCCAGATTCCCAAATGTTTGAACTTAATTGCTGCTAAGGGTGTTATGTTCCTCCCTCTGGGTTTGAGGAAATAGTTCACAAAACATTCCAGGAAGAGAGGTGTGTTTGTGTTCCTCTTGCTTGTAACAAGTCAATTAAAGTATTTCTTTTGGTTAATTTCATCTATTTTGTGAATGTCGAAGCTTCAAAGACAAACTGTGGATGAAAACAGCCCTCTTGGTGCTGAATCAAATGCCATAAATATGTATAAGAAGAAAGATTTTCTTAATCACATAGAATCTTCCCACTAAGATATGTTGAAAAAGAACCTTAATCTCAGTAAGTCTGTCCTCAGAGTGATGCTGCAGGGGCAGATCCAGTGATCTGGATTTGATTTGTTTTGCCAAATGAAGTCTTCATTTGGAGAAATGTAACTCCTCAATGCTTATAGCCTGCAAGATAACTACATGTTGTCGTTGAAATAATACTTTGGCTTGGTGCTCCTTCTGGCTTTGCTTTTAGTTTTCCATAGGGAAAAGTGGGTTGCAAAATCAGGACTTTAAATCATTGCTTTAAGTTTCTGGGTATTTCGTATCATTTTGTAATAAAGACAGAAATAGGCACCAGAATGTAGAATAATGCAGAGTGTTCTACAAATTCTATGAATATTTGTAGTTTTGGTTAAGAGCCTACTCCTACCTTCCTTGATAAGTGGACAACTTGTTTGGAGTTGTCTTTTTAATGCAACTCCCACTGAATGCCTAGGCGGGGTTTGGTACTTGCACAATTTGACTTAGAATTTTAGACAAGGCTATGAAAAAAAGGCCATTTGGATAGGTACTACGCTCTTTTTAAGTTAACCCTTGCAACACAGGACATTTAATTTATGTGATTTGTAGTGTGAGTTAAAAGGGCTTTTATTTAAAGACTTTACATGAAAACAAGATTACAGGAAAGTTTAAATGAATCCCTGAAAGAAAATGCTCCAAAGGCATGTTTCTTTCCATCTACAGGAGGTGCCTGTTAGGCATCTGGTATACTTTCCTCTGCTTTTGCTTTAGGCAAGGAAAATTAGGCAGCAGACCTTGATACAGAAATGCAATGAGCTCTTGTTTTCTAAAAGTGAGCTACAGGACATTTCATTTTCTTCTAGAAATCCTTCCATCCTGTATTTCTTTCAGTTTTTTTAATTTCTCTGTCCACTGCTTTCATCTGTGGAAGTGCTATTGTCACTGAGAGCTCAGAAGCTCTCTGCAGGCAGCACTCTTTCAAAATAATACTGTTAAATGCCTTCTCCCAGTTAGTTGCAGTCACCTGAGAAAGGTTAGTCAGGAGCTGTACCCGGCACTGACTAGATCTTGTGATAGGTAAGGCAGCCTGCCCCAGAGAGTGACCAGGTTTACAAAGCTAAGGCCTTGTGGCCATTTGTTGGCCCTTCTGACATTCAGAAGGGCAAGTGATGCTTGACCCTTTGTGACTTAAGTTTGTAAAGAAAGCATCTGGTTTTGAGTGAACTTGTTGCTTTATCTTGTTTTGTTTTCATCTGGGAAAAAAAGAAATCAGGAAAATGGCAGAAGTCAAAATACAGAGCATGCTCTGGCCAGCTTAGAGCTATAGCTTCTCCCTATTCCTATGCTACTTCTGTGATGGCAATACCCAGTACAAGTGCCCTGTTGTGTGTATCTATACGTGATGTGCACACACAACATGGATTATAAAAAGAAATGTGATTGATCAGGCACACCTTTGACATCAGAAGTGACCACTATCTCATTATAAAGGCTGACATGGTATCTTCACTTAAAGATATTCCATAATCTTTCTGCTGCATCTTAATGTTTAGAAATCTAACCCAAATGACTAGAAACCATGACTATGCATGGTTGAAACCATGGCTATGCAAGCAGTTCGTGACACTGGTTTCAGCAGGGTAGAGTGGTGCTACAGCTCCAATGCCCAAAGACATCGATGAGAAGGGAGAAAAAAAACATTTCTGAACATGTGGCAGAAATAGAGATGGTTTAGCAGTATTTGAGATTAATTATTTAAATTAATCTCAAATACTTTCATAAACATTTAATCCAGATCACTTTTATAGGCAAGGGTATGAGCAGAAAAGGTAAAAGAAAATTTCAAATTTAGAGTAACACTTTAATTAAAAGCATTATTATAGAGAGCTAGTTACAACTCATGGAAAATATACTTGAATGAGATTTCTTTTTCTGATGAAGATAATGCGTTTCAGATTTCTGTATTTCAGACAGTGCTAACCCTGGTTGGTGTGTCCACTTAGCTCTCATTAACTTGGATTTAACAGTGAGGCGGGCAGGACCTAAAAGAACAGGGACCCCTACTGAAAGAATAAATAGCCATGCAGTAAGCTTTGTAGTTAAGAACTTTACATTGTATTGTATTGTATTGGAACAAGTTCTGCCATAGCCATAAGTCTTGTTTTCATTCATAAAGCCAGCTAATTACAATGGTAATGTAGAAGGGATGCTGTCTTTTTAAACATGGTGTTTCAAAAATATTTTATTACTGTTGTTGTTGTTATTAAAGAGCATGCCCCATGCTTGTTTCTTAAATTTTTCTTTTCTGGGAGAGACCCAAAATGTGATTTTTTTTTTTTGTTTCTCTTCATAAGCATAACGAAATCTCACTTTCCAATAAATACACTTTTTTTTTCCTCCTTAGAAAAAGTAGTAAAAAGCACATTGTTGGACAATTGGTTTCCTACCCTACTCTAGTGCCCATGTGGAATTCTTTTGTTTGGTTTTAATACAAACAGCACCTGCTGATGGCCTTTGTTTATAAAGGTTTAAAAGTATAAAGGAGTCTTTATTGTTTAAAGCTTTAATGCTACTGGTTTGAATTGCTTCACTGTAAAGGCTTCTTCATTTTTTGAGAAGGCAAATAACCAAAGTCCCTTGATTGAACAGCAGAAGAACAGCATGGATATCTAGGTGGCCTGGGAAGATTTTCTGCAACTGGCCACCTATTGCTTGGATAGCTATTGGAAGACAGACACGGGGGCAGCCAGAGGCTAAGTCACTCTGTTCAGTACGGATATCCATGGTGGTAACTTCCATGGTGACGGTAGTCATCTTGGTAGCCTTCCTGATAGCCCTGGTGGTAGCTGTGGTAGCCATACCCACCATACTCATCATCGGGGCACTGCATGCCCAGCGACTGCTGGATTGTCATTTCCTGGCGCCGGAGCTGCATGGAATCAATCAGGTCATACACAATCGCCATAGACCACATGGGAGAAGGATACCAGGATTTGACATTGCCATCTTTCCCCACTAGAAGCATGGAGAAATATTCGGGGCTAATTTGGAAATAATTCCGAATGTCTTTCACTAAATTAGCTGGGATGTCTTCTCGGTCTACAGTTGAGCTTCCTAGAAAGTGATCACATAAAATCAGCATTAATGTTTTGTTCAGGAGATGATGATGGTTTCTAGGTAAAAAAATTAGCAACAGGAGATAGGATACAGCCCAAGAGTTGGCAATATAAGATTCTTGTCATTTGCAAGTTCAGATCCATTTCCTGGATCTGAAATGAAATTACTGTGAACTAAGGATGTATTTTTAACAGCTTTTTTAAGTTTAGTAAACTTGTTCTTATTCAGTAAACAGTAGCCTGAAGCTATTGTAGTGTGGTACATCTTTTTGTCACCCAAAATCCCTTAATTTCTTTGATGTCTTTTCAGCTCGGGTCACCAGTTTATGTATTGCAGAAGGCATATGTGGAAAATGGTAACAGTGAAAGAAATGAAAAGAATTGAAGTGTGATAGAAGAATTGCAGGACATAGAGCCTATAGAGCCTCACTTTTGAGCATGATATGTGCAGTATGGGATGTGGTAGATGTCATTTTCTCTTCAGTGTTCTAGGGTAAATCTGGTGAACTCCAGGCTTTTAATTATGAAGTCTGTGTTGGGTAAATGAGTAGAAACTGTAAGACAGTAAATAAACTAAGATCAGTGGGCACATATATACATAGTTGTTTGGCAACAGGACTCTTAACATGGTGGCACCCTGCCTTACAGACTTGAGGTTCTCTGAAAGAGGTCAGCAAGCAGGTGGTTAAGGGTGGCCTGGCTGATAAAGGCTGTGTGAATTTTTAGAAGGCTTCAAAAGGTCCTATGATAGTATGGTTGAAGCAGAAGCACGGTGGCAGTGAATGTCAGTGTTACTGCAGGGATGCTTAGGGATTAAATGTTCGCCTTTTTTCCACACAAGAAATAAGAGGAATCAAACAAAGGTATAGGGACCAAATAAAAGGTACCTCTCTAGAAGCTCTCACAGTAGAACACGTGCTAGAAGTCAACATCAATTCAAGGGGAGATAAGACAAAGATCTGTTGATCTTAACAAATAGGAACTATTTGTTAAGAACTATAAACAAAGTCATGAAGCCTCCAGTGAAAAATCAGTGGAGGCTGCAAGAGTGTTCATGGAAGAAGTCTGACATTAGCTTCCTCTGTTTATTTTTTCCCCTCATACATGGGCTTAATGTTCCTGTGCTGTAGAAGGACTAAAATGCTTTCATGCACAGAATAAATAAGCTGCTTTCCATCTTTTTTCCTCCATTAGATAGAGGCAGATGTTTGGATTAGGTTGCAGAGGAACCCACAGCATTTGACAATGCTTAAGGTCTCTCTTAACGATCTACCTGGAAGAGTATGCTGGGATGCAAATGGAATACTAAAGATAGCTTATAAGGAAGATGGAAAAAAACGTTTTACAGGGGCCCAGAGGGATAACACAGAAACAGGGTAAATTTAGATTCGATATAAGGAAGAGGTTTTTTAGGATACAGGTGGTGTGACCCAGGAGCGGGTTGCCCATATGGATGCTCTGTCTCTGGAAGTGTTCAAGGATAGGTTGGATGGGGTTTTGAGGATGTCTCAGCCCATGGCAGGGGGTTGGAACTAGATCGTCTTCAAGAGGTCCTATTTACTCCAAGCCATTCTATGAATATAAGTGAGGGATCCATAGAGAAGAATCTGCTGTGTTCTGTATTAGCCCTGAAAATGCTTGAGCATGTGAAAAGGCACAGACATTCCTGTCTTTGACAGCAAGGCTGGCAGAAGAATGTCCTGGGGACTGATTTCACAAGAAATCAAAATGTGAGGGGGAACTTCAGATATTTGTGCTTTTCTTTCCTGAAGAACCTATAAAATGTTTAGTGCAGAAACACCAAGAAAGCTTTTTGTTTATTTTTGTGCCATCTTGTTTCTTAAAAGAAAAAACAGGAAAACAGTCATACTCATTCCTCTAAAGAAATTACAGCAAAGAAGTACTCAGCACTGTATAATGCCCTTCCTTGGTAGTACTGAAGAAACTGGAAACAGTCACTTACCATTAATTGGATACAACTCTAAGACACCTCCAATGTCTTCTCCAACTCCCAGCAATTTGAGGATAGTTATGTGGCGCAGACCTGTGGAGGAAATAAAGAAGGTTTTGGGTCAGACCAGATCTTTGGGTAGATTTCAGTTTAATCAGCCATGTCTGTGCTTGCTACATTAGGGCCCAATCTCAGGCAGCCCTCCAGGAGAATTACTGATTTCTATGGAGTCCCTGCCAGTCAAGTAATCTGTCCCAAACATAAGGATAAGCTGATGTGTTGATTAAATTATATCAGTTGCATACAGCTGTTTCAAGAACAGCAGCATGGTGCTGTGATTCTGTAGCATAGGGATACAAGCATCAGAATCACCAGTAAATTGCAGAGGCCATTCTCCAACTCCAGGATCTTCCTACACTTGTTTTCTTGACTAGTAAAGCTTTTACTTATCATACACACAGCAAAAAATTATTTAGAGGCAACATAACTTATGCCAGTTAAACTCTGAATGACTGCAGGGAATAGCTAATGACAGAAACTCACTTCTTCCATTTGTTCTGCACAGAGGCTTGTAATGTTGCCTCTGCTTTGAAGAAAGACCTTAGGGACAGCAGGAACTGTTCATGTAACACGAGTCAGTACAATCTACAAAATCTTTGATATAACTGCTTTTATTACTTGGAGGTAAGATGCTTGGAAACATACCACTTAGTTAAAAGTGCTTAGTTGTTAAGTGCTTTAGAAACTCACTGGATTATGTTTAAGCTACCAAAGGGTGGGGATACTCAACTGTTTTGACTACATTTTATTTTTCAGAAAGCATTTTGCAGTGGCCCATGTTGCAGTTTACTTTGGTACTTTCCAAATGAGGTGATGCTGATATTCTGAACACAAGCCAGATGATTATCAATAAACAATCGTACTGTGCAGATGTCTCTTCTGGTGCAATTGAAATGCATTGAAATAGCAGCTGTTCAAAGGGACCTGTTTCATTCTGTTGAAGGAGTCGAGTCTAGACCCTGAATAGTGTGTGCATTGCTAGGAACTTAAGGAGTAAGTCTCTCTGCACTATATCACATGAAGACAGAAGAGTGCGTCTGGGTCTTGCCCTTAGTTGTCTCCTGGAGGAGCCCTTCTCTCTCCACTGACTTGTGTAGGTGGACCTTAAGTACCTAGTTATGGGTCTGGGAGGGCCTTTATTGGATTGAAATGGATTCTATTAATATTATTACAGATTTTGGCAATGAAGTAGTAAGGAAAAGAAAAAACCCTTGATGTCCATATGTTTCCCTGATGCCTTGCCCAGTTTGCAGTTGGATTTTAAAGGATCTGCCCTTACCAAAGCATTTTCCTTGTATTGTTAGGTTGTGCAGTACAAAAAAGCCCCAAAACAACTATTAGTCTCCTGAAGTACAAGCCTGAAGAGAAGCTTTGGACTGCTAGTATTTTCTGGTACACGAGTGTAATGTTTCAAAAATTATTCCAGGGAATACTTTGTTTAGCTGTCTTAGCCACTAGGGTGCTGTACTGCCTGCTTAGCACAATCTTCCATTTCGATCTGGAGGAAGGTTTTCAGTTGTCAGACTCCTCAGACTGTCCACATTCAAACTTGAGCAAAGGAATTGTGATGACATCACCAGGAAGGATGCGGTTTGGGGGAGCAAGAATATAATTCCTTCTGACTCACCAAAATTGCAGGCTTGTCCACTGAGAGCAGCAAGCTGCTGGGAATAAGCCCAGTCTTCATCACTGGGAGCAGAGATCACCACCAGGCGCCTTCTCCATCGGAACCTGAAAAGAGAGTGTGGCCAGCCATGGCCATGACATGTGATTCAAGTTCTCTCAGCGTTTCTGTTTTCTGTAGGCTGAGATATGTCAAATCTCTCACAACTTCTAAGTAAAAGCTGGAATGGAAAGCTTCCCAGTTCTGTCCATCACTGGGAGTGGATAAAGTTTTGTTTGAATTTTACAGCTTGTTTTGAATTTTACAGCTCCAAAACTTTCATAGAAACACCTGCAGTGCTGCTTCACCAAACAAACATTGCAAAGTTTATGATCTTTGCTCAAAGCCCTTCAGTAGTTACAGCAGTACTGAGAAGTGTATATTCAAGAGAGAAGGATTCCTGTGGAATTCTTCACTAGGCATTTAGCTTTTACGTCATTCACCACTGCTGGAACTGCACAGTTGTTTTGCAGTCCAAGGGCTGTCTGAGGATTAGGGTGGATCTTCATTTCAGACATAACTCATACTTCTGTGTAAATAATCACTGACCTCTTTTTTCTTTCCTGCACCAAAATACCTTCAAGATGGCTTTGCTCAAAATACCTTCAAGATGGCTCTAAATCTGAGCTTGTTTGTGTGTGGTTGTGTCAGCCCATGGCTGTATAGGGCATGCGTGGGCAATGTATAGGGTAATAAGATAGATCTTGGAATCTTTCTTTAATAGGTTTAAGTTAAGCACCATCTACCCAAGATTTTACACAAGGATCTCCTTTCTTTCCTATCAAGGAAAGGCAGTGCCATAAGGACACTTGAAATTTTAAAAAATTCTAACCTCTAGAGGTTTTTAACACTCTCTCAACAACTTGTTTTTTAAATATAGGTACTCCTTCACTTAACCTAAATACATCAGATTTATAGGAATTTGCAAAGCTGCACGGATATTTTTACAGCAGGAAATGATCTTTTAAATGGATGCAGATGTTACTCTTATAATAATAGCCTGCTTTTCTGCTGTACCATGTGAAGATCTCAAAATAAAGGCTAATGCAAAGGGTCAATTCTCCTTCACTTAAGAGAAGCTGAAGATCAGGTGGGACTTGCTCGAAGTCAGAGAAGTTGTTAGAAGAGCAGGGCATGCTGATGTCTTTGCTTGTTGATCGATACCAATGTTTTTTTACATTATAAAAGTAAATCGTTGAAAAGAAAACCTCCTCAATTTTCATCTTTCTCAGAAGGAACAACAAAGAAACATGAATGTGCATGTACAGTTAAGTGAATAGGAATGAGAAGTGTTAAGGATCACATATGTGATGTGAATAAAAGGAGGGAAATTTTGTGTCGTTATTCTGCAAATGCGGAATAAAATAATCTTTGTGCTATTTTGTATAGAAAAGCCCCTGGTTACCTATGAACAATGAGTGAGAATGTGGCCATTGGATCATATTTTGCCTAGGGAAAAACTGCAAGTCACTTTAAGATACTTTTACATTTCTTTCTGGTTCTGGTTGCTTTTTTTTTGTTTGTTTGTTTTTGTTTTTTGGGTTTTTTTTGTAAATATCTCCTTTGGAGTTACACAGAACTGAAAAGTGTTGAAAGCCATTCAAGCTGTTTATTCCCCTGCCCCAGGAGCACTTGGTGTGCTCATCTGGGACTACATCTTAGAAATGAATTCAACTGGTGCTTCACAGCTGTTAGTTCACGAACACTAACGTACAGATTTCTGCTTTATTTCTGACATCAGAAGCCATGGACCAATACTCCTGACAAATCTGCCAGACCCTTACCTTTGAGGATCCTTTCTTCCTCATTCCCCTGTTTTGTGTCCTGTTCTGATGTGTGAGCCCTGAGAACAGCCAGTGTCTAGATCTAAGGGGGAGACTCGCCCCCAAACTTAAGGTTTTCCTCCTACATGTGGCTTTTAAGCATGACTCAAGCTTGCTCTGGCTCTCATGATCTTCTTTCACACCACACAGGTTTGTTGAGAACAATATTTGCATTATTATAAGTGAGCTCTGCAAGGAGTAATGCCAGAGAGATGATGCCAGGGCTCTTGTTTCAACTGGGAACCTGATACTGGACAAAGCTTGAATTAATTTTTCTGGGAATCCGACCAGTTAATGTGGCTAGAGAAGTCCACCCAATATTTAAAGCCTGATGCTTGTTCACAGACAACAAATGCATTCTGTGCAGCAGCAGTTCTGTTTATAGATGCAACATTCTGCCTTTTTCGTGCTCAGTTTTCTAATGTGTGTTTATTACTAGGGCTGTTTCCAAGCAAAGAAAGATTTGGGGCCTGTCCCTTTCCAGTATACAAGATCTTTCATGTGCTGATCAGCTGTTTCCAAACTGTAGTTCTTGGTGGTCTCAGAGATGAATCACTGGGACCTAAACAGGAGGTGGTGAAGTGGGTGGGGTGGGACCTAGTTAAAGGTTCTCTTTCTGTTGAAGCGGCCATTGAATTTTAAAATGTTTATGAACCAACAACCTATTAATTTACTTGTTGCTCCTTTCCTCCTTGTCATAATCCATCATGCTGCCTCACTAATTTTTAAAGCCTATTTTAAAGCTTATTTTAAAATTAAGTGTATTCCCATGGATTCTCCTAGTAGGTGAGGAGGATGCAGTTGCAACAGGTAAGGTCTAGAATGATGGGGTAGCCCTAATTTCATGTCAATTATCCTGTGATAATTGAGAGAGGGCTGTGAGAGGGCTGTAACTGCACAGCTCTTCTGTGGGTCTGAATGCCCATAGTCCAGATAAATTTATTGCTTGGAATTTAGGTCTCAGGGTAAAGTAATAATACAGCATGTAGAGATTGCATAAACAAAATTGTCTTTCTGTAGAAGGTATCTGACATTTTGCAAAAGACATCTGCAAGACCTTTAATGATATGCATGACTAATACTGGCAAAGACAAATTGTTATCTCAAGCAGGATAAGAAGGAAGTTAGAGAGAATTACTTACTGATTTGAACTACATGGGAGGGATTAGAATGGGATTAATGAGACTGGGATGGTTGATGATCAAAACACATAAACACTGTGCTTCATACATTCAAAACATTGAGCTAACATCTGTGAATTAATTCTTATTTGCTCTTCTAATACAAATCAGTTTTATTATCTCCATGTCATGATGGAGAAACTGAGGCCCTGAAAATCAGTGTCCAAAGAAGACGTAGTTTGTCAGGAAACATGCTTCCTGTCTTTCAGCATTCTATACAAGACTGCATTCAGCTCTGGCTGCATCTTTGTATTTGCTTAACATTGTAAATACTGAGAAATCTATATTTAAAAATCCCAGAAATAGTTACATGGGTATTTTTTTTCTGGTAATAATAATTAGTAGATAATTAGTAGAACTAGCAGCAGATAAGAACAGAAGGTGATACCTGGATAAGAAGCTCTCAAGGGATTGCTTCTTATCTTCTTTGCAGACAATGCCCTCTTTTTTCTGTCTTTCCATGTCTTTAATTCGTGACTGGAACGTGTCAATCAAATCAAACACAGACTTCATTGCTATGGGTACTTCATAGTATTGCTGTTAAGGAAAAAAAAAATCAAGACAGGTGGGTATGAAGATGCTCACATTAGCAGCCTTTCTGCATGTATCACAGCACTGTAGGATATTTGGAGATCCAAGTATTCTAATTTGCATGCAGGCAACAAGGCCTAAAACAGATCAGAAACTATGGAAAATATAATTATTTTTGCATTCAGACTGCCCTTTGGAAGTGTTATATTTTCAGTATTTGCCCAAAGTGATAAAGCCAGGACATTGCAGTTATTCTTTTGTAAGGCCATTCAACTAGAGGTTTGTCTTAATGTAATGTGCTGTCATCCTGTTGAGCAGCCAAACTGTGCGTTTTAGAATGCCAGGTACTACATTAAAACTCTGCCAGGTGTCGGGAGGTTCTGTTCCTCATCATTCCAGCAGAAACACACAATTCCTGAGATCCCCTAAGTGCAGAAAATGAAGATAGCTACCTAAGTTCTGAAAATTTCACTTACTGTTTGTTCTTTTGCTTGTCCTTCAGCAATAACCAAGTCCTGCATCAGTATCTTATGTGCCTCACATGCAAAATTCACGCAAATGAAGTGTAATTTCCTAAATTTTCCATTTTTTTTTTCATATGTTTCCAATGCATTTTCTTTCAAGAGAGCTGAGTTCAAAGAGTTGAAACTCTCACCTTGACCTTCATGTCAGTGTCTGTCAGCACCATGAAGAAATCAT
Organism: Serinus canaria; assembly: GCF_022539315.1. Classification (NCBI taxonomy): domain Eukaryota; kingdom Metazoa; phylum Chordata; class Aves; order Passeriformes; family Fringillidae; genus Serinus; species Serinus canaria. Next base: position 21,101,794 of record NC_066313.1, read on the forward strand.
TGTAGGTCATCCCATACTCTTTCCTCAACTCACTGATGAGCTGCTGGTCCACAAGATCTTCATCTTCTATCACTTTCATAGGCTTTTCATTGTCTTAATGTGAGGCAAAGGAGAAATAAAAATAGTCATGGAATCACACAGCACTCTGCCTTTGATTTTGCCTCAAAAGAAAAGGGAGAATTCATTTCTCAGAAGGTCTCTTTCTCCTGCATATTCAATGTATTACAAATCATGTATGTGAACTTTTCATTCATATGACTTTTAACTGTCTAGTTTTCCATCCCAATAGTCTTTGAAAATCAGTCAATCCTAGGACTCATGCACTTCAGTATTTATCATTTGTACGTTCTTTTGAGAAATCTTGATTTTCCTGGAAAGATCTTTGAGACTTTTTCAATACGCTCATACGTACATGCATACGTGTATATGCATGTACTAATCATTTCACAAGCTCCAGAAATGTAGCCACTTCTGTAAATGAAAAGGGAAATTTTGACAATGTGCACTGTGTGCAAATGAAACCACATAGGTGATTTGGATCAATAAAATATAGCTAGAACAGCTTGAGGTAGGCCAGGACAGTGGAGTTAACCTTACCAGTCTTAAAAATTTACATGTAGTGACTATAAGAAACCAGAAACTGTTCAACATGTCTTGAATGCTGCAGTACTGGCAGCATACCACTCTAGATACCCCACTTTGGCACTCCTTCCTCCTTCTGCTTACTGATTCTAGCAGCCTGACAGGCAAAAAGTTAGTTTTGACTATGACTTGTACCTACTCAGTGGTCCACTTTAAGAAAACATTCTGAAACAATGAGAAAAAGACTTCTGAAGACAGAGATTTGAAGACAAATCTGTGGAGCTACTGAGGTTCCTTATGTCCTGTGCAACCAGGGTGCATTGCAGTCAAGTCCTGAAAGTCTCTGTGTCATCAGTACAGCCTCAGCTGTAGCATCCAGAACAGCTCTACACAACTCAACAGTGCTGAAACAATCCTCTATATGCAATTGTAGGCCTGGAAAGCTAAGGACAGGCTAAACCACACACCAAGTGAAACGTTACCTGGGCACTAAGAGCTTGCAAACTTGTCTATGCCTTGTGACACCACTATGAATGTTATATTCATCTCTTCACTTAGAAATCTCAGCCATGGCTTAAGTGACCTGCCTGAAGTCAGAGACGCAGCAGGTCATCAAGGGATGGAATCCAGGGGTACAACTTTTCAGTCCCTTGCTCCATAATTATTTGTCAGCAAATAGAGGTGTGATTAATTGATCCACAGCAACAAGAAAGATTTTAGTCATTATACAGCAAAGCTTTTAAAATAGTTTTCTAAACATACATGGCTTTTAAGGAGCATACTGATCTGATTAAAATTTTGGGAAAATGTCTGAATAAGAATCTGATGTTTAGGTTTCACACCTTGAACTCACTGCTTACAAGAAAAAGCCAAGCCAGAAAATATTAAAATTTGGTTATAGTTATCACGTTGTATATCTAATTTACATGAGTTTTCATTGCCTTGTGTACCTCAGTTCAAAGTTTTATGAAGAATTAACAAGCAATGCTAATAGCTTTTGATTGAATGGATTGCAAGATGTGCTAATTGGTTATCTACTTCATAAATATATCTAAATGTGCTTGATGAGTGACATTTATGTATTACTAATGGCAAGTATGACCATTATAACATAGACTAAAAGTTCATGTTTAAAAGCAAAGACTATCTCATTGGCCTAGATGGAGATAGAAAAATGCAAAAGTTGTTATTGTGAAATGCGATAGAAAACAGCTAAGGTACAAGAGTAACTTAGACCAACTGACCTATGGCACCTCTCTGCTTTAAACTCTAGGTATCAATATGAAGTTTATTAGCTCTTTAGAATTTTCTTTTTAGGAGATTTTCTTTCAAAACTTACAATGAGAAGAAGAATATTAAATTACAGAGTGATACACAAAATTCTGTATCAAGGTAAAAAATAATGCCACAAAGGCTGACCTGCCTTTCAAACTTGGAAATTATTTCTGTGGAGAAAAAGGAGGTTAATCTAGTTGCCTCTTTCCTTCCAAGTCACTGCTTGTCCCTGACCGCCTCTTCATAAAAGACACTTGGGATCTGCATAAAGATCCACCAGAGCTGAGACTATGCTGCTACCTGCAAAGTCCTTACTCTCTTTGCTTTTTCTCTGAAAGAATGGAGAAACATTTCTCCATATGTCTCTGGCAGCTAGATAGGCTGGGAAGATGATTTATCTCTAGAAATAATTCCAATGAAGTTACAAAGAAGGTCAGCAGGTTGTTTTAGCAGTGCAGTGGCCTAATAGATTAGATGCTTCCTTTGATAATAGGACGGGTAGCCAGGGACTGATGTTTAGTTGATTAAAGCCCTGTTTCTCATGGGGAAAAGAAACCACATTTGCTAACTTGGTCTGAAAAGAGGACCTCTGCAGTGACACTCAGCTTTTGTGTCATTCCAGTGGGAAAGTGGGAAATATTCTCTGGTATCACTGTGAGCTAATCTCAACCAGTGTCACTGAGCTCTTTCATTCATCACTTCTAAATGTGTTTGAAATTTCAAGTGAAAAGTCTTTTCTGTTGACTTTTCTGTGTTGTCTTTTGTATTTCAGTCCCAAGATGCAGCACTCCTAGTAGACCTCATAATGCTGGGTGCTCAAGCTTCGCAGAAACTACAGACTACAGAAACATACTCTGTACAAAATGTTTCTTAGGAGCTTTTGCTGCCTCTGATGCTCACAGAGAATGAGCCTTGAAGAGGCCATAAAACAGGAAGGGAGGAGGAGAAAGAGAGGTTGAACAGAAAGATATTTGTATTATTTATTCATATTACATGTATTGCTATAAAGCTCAGGATTTGGTGTTTTGGACAAAATTGTAAGGTGAACTTCATGTAAGGTTTAACCTATACCCTTCTAAATCTCCTGTTTTTCTTCAACAATTTAATTCCTCATATGAGAACTCAGCTGTTATATACACGTATGTGGTTTGGGGAAAGTTTGGATGTAGTTAAAGTTCAGAACAGGCTGAAAGAGTATGGTCTATGTCAGAGTGAATATCTGGATATTAGCCAGACTAGAGCTAAATATAATCCATAACAAATGGATCCAGGTACACAAAATATGACCTTGAGTAACCTTGGCCTGCTGTGGAAAATCCTGTACTGCTCCAGATTTGTCAAGGAGGTGCACAAATGTCTGGCAGGATTTGTGACTCACTGTCACTCAGTGACACAAGGCTAGATCCTGTCCTTCTGAGAGTAGCAGAAGCACATCTGGAAGCCAGACATCAGACATAAATCTGTGATCTTCTGGCCATTTTTGTGCCAGACCTAAAACACCCTGCTTTCTGTTCCATCACACATCTTTTCCCAAGGTTTGGTAAAACCAGATGAACTTTGAGGGGAAAGATGTGGTGGACTTGTAAGCAAAATTAGAAGTTTTTATTCTATTTGCAGCATAGAATTGTAGAATATTTGTATTTCTTTGGCTTCATCCAGCAAAGCACTCACAGTGGTGTTAATCTTTCAATTCAGACAGAAATGAGATAATTCAATGATTCAAGAAATACTTAAGCTTAAGTGCTTTGCTGGACTGCAACCTGAAGTCTTTGTGCAGCCACTATTGTCACAAAAGGACAGGTTTTCTCTGGTTTGATGGGTACTTCCCCAGGACACGAACACTGACAGCAGTTGTTTCAAAACTACCTAAGAGAGATGGATGCCCAGTGTCACCTGTCTACATGGAAAATCTGAATGTGAAGAAGGTGGCACTAAATATGTCCAGATGAACTACTTTTCAGGACCTGCATAATCTCAGATTTTGACCCCGGGGGTCCAAAGCTGGGGTGATTTTTCCTGTTGCTGTCTGTATTGTGCCCATGGCATGGAAAGAAAGTATTAAAAGAAAAAAAACCTAGCTGGAAGTGGTCAATTTTCATGCTGCTGTTGTTCATGGTGCCAAAAATTGTGATGACTGAGATCTTCCTGGTTGCCATCTTGCAGAAGCTCTCCAGATACTCATCTCGCTGCTGTACGTACATGGTGTTGTCTGCCTTGGGGGTTGTGATCAGCTGGTTGGTGGCAGAGACAAAAGAGTTTGTTTAGTATAAGAAATGAAGCAGGTGATTATTTTGCTGAGGGAGAACTAGTGGCTGTCTGCAAAGTGGGCTCTCTTTCCTATAAAGCTGTTATTTATTTCTGTTTGGAGTGTACCTTCATGCCCAGGCCTGACCCAAAGACATTCAGCCAGCTACAGAAAAACCTTTGGAAGCAGGTACAGCTGGTTGCCCCAGTTCCTCTGCTGCTTCTACTACAATGCTGGTAGAAGAAATAACACGATATTTTACAAAAAGCCACATACTCTCCTTTTATCCCTTGCCCTGGCAGGCCCAGCAGGTCTCCCTCACAGCCTTCAGTAGTGCTCTGACTCACTCACAGCCCTGCCCTGTGAGTGAGTCAGAGCACCACTGAGGGCTGCTCTGCCCTCACCACACAGTCCAGGCAGGGCTCCCCTGCCTGTTTTGACTGCCAAGGGGTGAGTACAGTTAGGGCTACATGAGTACTTATGTAATTGATGGCCATCTAGGAAGACCTTGAGGACTTGCTAAAGCCATTGTGATTTCATCTTAAAATAACTGATTTTGCTTTTCTTTGTTCTAAGCTAGTTTGATGTCTTATGGGACTTATACTTGCACAAAGGCACAGCTGTGGGCAAAAAGGAAGAGGAACAATTACAACAATAAAAGTATAAAAAAGCTCATTCTACAGTACTTACTTACTTAAAAAATGCATTCTACAGTATACAGCTTCTTCAAAGCCTTCTAAGGATTGCAAAGATTTAACTTTTTTAAAATTTAGGGCGTATGACTCAGCTCCTTCATCAGTGACTGAGATGAAAATATTCCAGGGAACGGATGTGAATAACAACATTCAGTGATCCTGTGCAGCAGTTTCCAGCAGAAGATTCCTAGGAATAATGCAACTCTAGCAATGTAATCATTCTAACTGGCAGCAGTGAACTGCAATTAAGCACCTGTGACTGATCCCCCAAATACAAAGGGAGCTGGAATATAGACTCAAGTTTTATGATTTAAGGTCACAATCACCAAAATCCTTCAACTACAAATTTATACTTTAACCTGGAACAGGAGTAATAATTTTCTGGCTGCCTTCTGAAGTTTGTGGGGTCTGAAGGCTAATTTTTACTGTACACTCTTTATAAATCCAGTTCATCAATGTAAAAATATTTCTAGGCTTATAAAATCTGCCTCTCAATTATGCAAAGGCCCCTGGCATAACTACAGCTTTGGGACATGAAGGTGAATGAGAGTGACAGACATAAAGAGGATTTTGCTTCAGGGCTACAGCATGTAACACATTGCTTTTAAAATGCATATTAAAAAGCTTCGAATTAAAAAAAAGGATTATAAGAGGGGCTTGGGGACTGAGATGAAAAACAGACCATTGGTTTGTATTGTCTCCTCCTGCTTTTGGAGGTCATAAGCTGGAATGCAGAGTCAATCCTGAATCTGATCTACTTCATCAAACCTTGTAGAACAAAGCAAGTTTCCAACCAAAGTTTTATGCCAGGTCTGTTTTAACCCAGGCTGTATGTGCGCTGTCTCTATCAGTGTTTGCATTACAGAATCACAGGATGGTTTGGGTGAGAAGGGACCTTCAAGATCATCTTGTTCCAACCCTTCTGCCAGGAGAAGGGACACCTTCCACTAGACCAGGTTGCTCAAAGCCCCATCCAGCCTGGACTTGGACACTTACAGGGATAGATCATCCACAACTATGACTCTCCCTCTTTTTTGTAAGCTCTGTTTAGCTACTGGAAGGCTCCTATAAGGTCTCCCTGGAGCTTTTTCTTCTCCAAGGCGAACAATCCCAACTCTTTCACCCTGTTTCCAAAGGAGAGGTGCTCCAGTCCTCTGGTTATCTTCCCATTCCTCATTTGCATGCATGCATGCATGCATGTGTGTGTGTGTGCGCATATGTGTATATGTGCATGTGGGTATATATGGAGTGTTATAAATAAACTGTCACTTGGCATTTTGTCACCACAGAGAAATAAACAAAAACCCAAACTCACAAGGCCAAAATTTCTAAACATTTGTAAGACTGCAATAAAACCCCCACTATAGAGAGGTGAGGCTGTTGGACTCAAAACCCATACAGGTTTTTTTCAATTCCTACACCTGGGACCTATATTTGTCATTAATTGAACTTAACCCACAATAGATTTAAAATTCCAGATGTTTGAAATTCACACTGAAATCTGAAATTGTTAATGAAGTAGAGCTTAAAACCCCATGTCCTTCTTAAAAGATGTTTGGAAAAGGACTGAAACAATGTCCTTGGAAGCCAGTTGGAAAGACAAAAGTACAGTAAAACAATGGGGACCAATTTGGGTAGAGCTGCTTCTGCAGCAGTGTGGGCTAATTCTCTAGAGAGGGAGTTTAAAGACTCACAACTGGCAGAGTTAAATGTAAGCATTGTTTCTCTAAGGGAACTGAAGAGTTTGATTGGAAGGAATGCAAATAGGCACTTGTGGGGATTCAAAGAAACTTGAGAAGTTCTTTATTTTCCACATTGCAATGAGAAAATAGAGTTCAGCCACTCTTTTTACTTATAACCAAACCAAACCTATTCTTCAGGGAGCTTCAGAGTAAGCAGGCTGAGGATGTTATTAGATTCTGGAAAAGTGAGGTGTAGCATGGCATAATCATTTGTCTTCCGTGAGTTCTGGCCTGATAACCTGAGATTGTGCAACTCTTTCCTCAGAGATCCAGCTGTGAGGTGGCCCGCTATCAGATGGTTCAAATTTCAGACAATCCTTTAAGTTGCCAGGACTATGCTGGTGTTATGAATTAGCAGCCTGACGTCTGTGAGCTTTACTTTTGGCTCTTTTGTTTTCAAGTTTGTTTCTATTTGTCCTGATGCTACCTATATTCTTGGAAACCACAACATTGAGACCAAGTTTCAAGGATCCCAACTTCTATATAGTTTTTCTCTCTGAGCTTTTGTTTTGGCTAAATATTAGTTAACAAGTAACTAATAGTCATTATTTGCAAAATTCAGTCAAGTTCAATTTTTTCAAATAGATGGCTTTTTTCAATTTCTAGTGCTAGCTCTGCACATTCCCTACACCTTGAAGAATGGGGATGGGGAGAAGAAAGTTGCCTTGTTTTCAGGCCCATGAATCATCAGCAGAAGGATTCATTACCTTCCAATGGTTGAAATCTTAACTTGGCATCTTAGCTTGGCACCTTAGCTATTTGTACTGGAATACGGAGCATGAAAGTCAAAGGCTTTTGTGACAGTGACTATTGGACAATAAATGTGAAACAGACCAGCTTGCAGCAGGATAATTGCAAGAAACCAGCTCCTACAATAATATTTTTAAAGAAATGTTTTCCAAATTGTACCCTTCAGGATATGTGTCATCTGCCAGAAAAAACATTTGTACTACAACTAAAACTGTTTCCTGTCCCAGGTGAAGTGTTTTTTATAAGTAGTTGGAAAAACATACAGTGCTGTAAAACCTGGGGACAAGTAACTCCAGACCATGCTGAAGTTCTCAGGCTTGAAAACTTACTGGAATGTTACAGTTTAATACAAACAGCAGGAGAAAAACCCAAACCAAAATAAAGTTTGCACAGGATCTCTGAAGATGTCTAGGAAATCTGAATGCCAAATTCCCATCAGATCTTAATCTCAAATTTCCCATCCCCTCAGGGCACCTGATCACAAGCCTTTGTGCATATCCTCAGTCAGATGTGCACTAGTATTGCCAAGCCACCTGGCTTGCTTCTAGCTCTAGGGCACCAGCACCAATACGAAGCAGGTATGCCAGCTGGCAGGACATGTAGAGCACTGAAATGTGGTAACTTTGGCAAGTACCCCAAGGTGACGAATGGATGTAATCCACACTGGAACCTCATTCTATTGATCTTAATGATACAGATCCTGACACCTACATATCCACTGGAAGCAAGATAATCTGATGGCTATATGAAGGCTCATGGAAGTGGTTGGGAACAGATTTTATCCTAATCTCTGGGTGACTGATTCTTATACTGCATGTAAGATTTCCAATATAAGGCTTTTGAAAACAATCATTTAGGTCTACAAATTTTACCTCTTAAGACAAAAGCATCAGAAAAGAGTAATAGAAACCCACTATAAGCTTATAGGTCCACATACTCCTACCACGAAAAAGATAAGACTTTATTTAGGTAATAAAAATCAGATTAATGAATTACTTACAATGAGCCTCCTCTTGCCTTCAAAATAGTCCAGGAGGTTACTTGCTGATTTCCTAGGAGGCTGTAGGAAAGTCTTCTTGTTGAACTTGGGAAAATCCTCATTCTCAGTCCTGCTTCCTTTCTTCTTTTTATTGCGGTCTTTGTCCTGCTTGCTCTTTTTTTCAGCTTTGACCTTCTTGGACTCCTTCTCACTCTTCTGCTGCTTGTCAGGTCTGTCCTTCTTCTTCTTCTTCTCAGGTTTATCCATTCGGTCATGCTTCTTTGATTCTTTTCCTTTCTTTTGGGGAGTATTTCCCACTGCAAACTGTTCCTCTAAATGGGAACTAGCAGGCTTGCTCGGGTCATATTTATCTTCATACTCATTACTGAGTATCTTTTCTTGGGTCTTCTTTTTTGGTGGTTTAGTCTTAGTTGGTTTGTGTTGCCCAGGTGTGACATTCAGGTCTCTGTGGTTAAAGTCCTTTCTGTCAGTTCTGTTATCTTTAAATCTACCCATGTTTGCCTTTGTATAGTGCACTGAGGGAGGTGTTGGGAGTTCTGTGAAACTGTCATAGCGGGCAGCCTTGTTTGGTTTCCGTGTGGCTGCCAGTTGTTTGTCTTGGTGGCCACGCTGCCGGTCCCTGCGGTTTGTTTTCCACACAGGAGAGTAGAAGTCCTCAGAGGCTGTGACTTGTGGCATGGTGGAATCAGGGGATACTGGCAGCCTGTGGTACTCTGTGGTGGAATGTGACTTCATGGTCCAGGTCCTCTGTGTGCTGGGGAGGGATGTAGTAGTTGTTGTAGACCGGCTGGCTGTTTTCACTGCATGGGTGGTGGCACAAGTAGTTGTGGTGGTGGGAGAGAGGGTAGTGGTCCTTACTGTAGGCAGAGGAGTAGCCACTGTGGTTGTCATTGGTTTCCTCACTGTTTTGGTCCTTGTTAGCTGATTATTGTTCTTCCTTGGATCCTCCTTCCTTGCTGACACCTGCACATGTTCACTGACAGGAGTAGGCTGCATGGTGCCCCCATTATTGCCTTCCTCAACCACTTGCCCCTCCACCCCAGCTGCTTTGCACATCTGGATGAAACCCTTCTGCCTCATCTTCTCAATTTTCCTGATGGGGTTCTGATCAATGACTTCATACATGGCCTCTAGCCTGACTGGATAAGGATACCTTTCCTCCACTTGCAGGGTTTTCTTCAACAGTACCATGCCAAATTTCCCTTTCTCCAGTTTCAGAAAGCTCATGAGCTTAGGGATGAGGGCAGGATCTAGTGGCTGTTCCAGGATTTTTCCTTCATTGGTTATCCTTCTAACTTTTCCCCCTTCTTCCCCTTCTTCATGGAATAACACAATCTGCTGGATGTGCCTCTCAGCCAATTCACAGTAAACATCATTTTTCAGTAGGCTCATCATGAGCCGGTAGTAGCCCTCAGAGGCATGGGGGGCAGAAATGACCCACACCCGATTTTTCCCTGCAAAGCTGACCAGGATATTGGGAGAACCTGACCCTGACGGGAAACGTACCCCTCGTGACTGGGTGGCAGAGGATATCCCTTCATCCTTAATCATCTCAGACTTGGGGTATTTGGCTGCAGCTGTGAGTCTCTGTACCAATCTCATTCTGGTCCCTGTGCCACTGGCCTGGGAACGTGCTTCCCCTTGCAGAAGATTGGTGAGTGGCTTTGGAGGTGCTGAAGAATCCCTCTTGGCAACAGGGTGTCGAGGATTTGGGTTTGAATTCTTCAGGGATGCTCCAGACCTTCTCAGGAGGCTGCTTGAAGCCCTGTAAGGCAGGGGCACTTTCCTAACTCCATGGCTCCCCCTTTCCACTAGCCTCTCTGTCTTCTCAGAGCCACACACTAACCATGCTGCCCACAGCAGGGCTAAGCTGAGAGCTGGTCTCCAGTTCATTGTGCAATCTGTGTTATGGGGGCGGGAGGAGAAGGAGAAAAATTAGATGGTAACAGTATGATGATATCTTGCAAAAGTGATTAAAACTGCAAAGCACAGGCTGGTTATTTCTTGTGATTTTTAAGTGTTTGATTACACCTCAGTCCTTGCCCTAGCGGCTTTGTAAGTTTTACAGTTATTTTTGGGAAAAACACAGAATGGATCACTTTATGAAAAAATGAGATCATCCTTCTGTAACATGATACTGTCTATCTAAAACGACACTGTGATCTGCATTCTTGTCTCTCTCACACTCTCCTCGTTTCTCTCACACTCTCACTGTACACACATGCAAAGACATACAGAGGAAGGGTCCCATACAGAGAGCAGAAAGACAAGAATTTGACTTGAAACTTACACTCTCAGGGAAGTTCCCCTGCCAGAGACGAGTTCTCACGTCTTTTTCCTTTAAAAGGAGATCAATGTCATACAGCTTTACTGTGATAAATTCAGTGATTTATCTTTGCACAGCACAACAGGTCGCAAAGCCTGTTGTGTGTCTTTTGACTTTCTTCTTCACCTTCTTGACAGGCGGGACGAGGTTAGCAGAAATTTCCTTTGTGATCTCTGCTTCTCCATTTACCTGCAGGTCTGGATTTTTGCTGTACCGGTTACCCACAGAGGCAGGGATTTCATTGAAGAAAAGGGAACTTCTGGTTGCTCCAAGTCCCTCTCTTTTAAACTTCCCAAACCTTCTTCCCACTCCTTTCTTCTTCAGTCCCGTTTAGCTCCTTTGTTTCCAGAGAGGAAAGCACCAGCACTAATATATTTTCCAGGCTGAAGAAAATCACAGGAATGTGATGCTGAAAAAAAAAAGGACGCTTCCCTTTCCCCTTTCTCCACGCTTTGACAAAAGCAAATTGTAAAACACTCGTCTTTTTTTCTTCTTGGCTGGCCGCGGTCCCAGAAATGTCAGGGCAACCCCAGCCCTGCTCCGAACCAGCCTCAGACAACGGTGGCCACTGGAAATGGGGGAAACTTCACTCAGGATTTAACAGCTCAGCAGAACCCGCCTCCTCCCCACTCTGACATAGGGAGGGAGGAGGAGGAAGGCTCTGGGGGCTGAAACACTGCTCAGCATCACAGAGCACTTCAGAGAGGGTGACTCCAGCCTTAACTCTTTCCTTCACGCATCCCAGCTCTCTGGTGTTCTCCGACCTCTGCTTTTTCTTTCCTCCCACCCAGCTGACACTGTCTGGATAAAAAAAGTATGTTTCTCCATCTGTCTCAATACAGCTCTAGTGTTTAAGAATTATTATTTTAAACCTCATTATTTCTGCTTCGTCTTTCCCCTTTCCTTGTTTTTTGTTGCTTTCCGGGAGTTTCTCAGTGAAATCCAATTTTTCTTCACTTTCCAACCAGTTTCTCTTTCAGGTCCTCATGTATGTCAGTATATTATTTCCTCAAACATCATATGGGCATGACCATTTGTTAATTTTTAGTTTTTTAAGAGACCAGATTGTTTACTATTGTACTAAAATTAGAGTCATATCTATTTCCTATGAATATGCACAAGCAATGGAAAAAAAAAGAGAGAGAGAAGGTACAAAAATACCTACAGAGACAAGGGTAAAGGCAGGGTCATGTCCTTTGCTCTCCCTTCATGGTGTAAATGACACCATTCTATTGAGCTGAAGTAAACTGGCACAGCCTTGCTGGCAACACCTGGTCTTTAGCTGATTCACACTGGCTTCAGTATGACAAGCACCCTCAGTGTAAAACACTACTTAATCGTAGTTGATGGGTAACACCTAAAAATATCCAAGACCTTAATACTACTTTAACTGTTTTCCAAGATTTTATTTATTGATAGGGATGCTGTTACATGTCTGTGATAACACACTGGATTTGATCTATATTGTCTGGAGGTGAAGGTGGACCTTCTGCTTTCCTTGAAATTAATGTTTCAAAGAAAAAACTTCTCCTTTCTTTCCATCTTATTTTCTTAGTTTTGGTTTGTTTTTTATTTTTTTTTTTTTTTAAGTTTTCAAATGCACCACATTTGTAGTGGTTTTGCTAATATGCATTCATTTTGTGTTTTGTGGCCAATGATTTGCCCTGGAGGCAGGAGAGAATGCTGAATGTCTGTGCTCATATTAACATGAGGGCAAAAATTCTCAGCCTTTCCCAAAATTTCACATCCTAGATTCACTGGGAGGTAAGGCAACTGTACCTCTCACAAGAATCATAAAACCAGACTTCTGTGGAGTAAGGGTGGGTAACATTTTCCACTTAAATTATTGTCAAGCCTGCTGGTTTATTTATCATGAAAAGGGAAAAATGTCAATAAAAATTACCTTGTTTCATGACATTTTAAACAGACTGTAAATAAAAATGAGGTTTTCATTTCAATGTTTTATCTAGTTTCATTACAAAGATTTTAAAAATAAGTGACCCTACAGTGCTGAAGCCAAGCATTTGATTTGGGGTAAATCAATTAAGAATTTTAAACTTCCTCAATTTTCTTAGTTTGGTAATAATTTGAAACCACACAGAGGCAAAACATCACTCATCTGCACAAGTCTAATAATGCCAAGGAAAATATGCTCAGTACATGACTGCAGAGAAAAGAAACAGATTTCCAAATTAGCTTTGCTGTCTATCCTGTCTAATCATAGATATGCTGAAGAACTTCTGTGAGGACTTTGCTTTCCCAACCTGATTGAAGAAGTAGTATGCTACAAAATCTGCCTTAAGTATATCAAAGGGTGGCAGATCAGTGGATAGTACCTTTGTCCAAGGTGAGGAATAAACTTGAAATGACTGCTGGAAGTATTTGACATAAAAATTTCTTAGAAAGTAAATAATTTTACAGGCCAACAGGGGACTCCCAGTAAAGTAAACACATATTTTGGAGGGTCAGTGCTAGGTTTTACAGCAAGAAGAAAAAATAAAGATGTAAAACATTCATAAGATTCAGAACAATATACTTGAAAGGAGCTATTCTGTAAGAGACTTAAAGGTCACTGTATACAAGCCCCTGGAAATAGGCTTTTGGTGTGATATTGCAGCAAGGAGAAAGCCTGCCAGCAGCCCAGTGAAAGTTGTAAAGTTACATGTAGTATCAATAATGTGATTTATGATGTACATATCAGGCTTTTCAAAAAGATTGCAAAAGCTTTAAAAAGTGGTGTGATAGCTGCATATGATCTTACTGAAAGGGAGGTGGGGAATTAACTATGTGGAAGGCACAGCCACACATTGTTCATTATTTTCTCATGCATATGCAGAAAAGAGACATCTGCAAATAAATTGCTTTTTAATTCAGCAGAGGAAGGCATAAGGATAACCAATGATTAGGAATTAAATCTTGCTAAATGCAGACTTGAAGTAATTGCAATTACTTGAAATTTTTACTAATTATCTTAGTTAACCCTGGGATAATTTGGTCAAGAATGTAGCTGTTTTCTCTGGCTTGGTCTTCAAATCAAGGCTTTAGGAGACCTTCTTGGCTGGACTGGAAGTAATCACAAAAGGATGGAGTGAACTCCCCCTGGACACCTCTACATGGGAAATCTGAGATCAAAATGACACCTGCCCCTAAAAAGTGCAGCTAACTAGAGGTTTATAGAAATGAATTTTGTAGCCCACTGAACTGAATTGAGCAGTTTGAGAAAAGTGGAATGCAGGTAAAAAACCTGTATCCTTTACGGTGCTTTTGATAAGGAACTGAAAGTTAATGCTATGCCCACAAAGGGAAATTATGTATCTGTTTAAGGATGACAGCCCTGCAAACTTTTTATACTCTTCTTTAGGTATCAGACTTAAATATGTGAACTGCGTCAAGAGGTGTGCACACACGTACACTATTTCAGCTGCTAGATAATTAAGAGGAATGTCAACTACCCCAAGAACTAGTATTCCTTCTCGGTCCTTCAAAACATGGAGAAATAAGATAGCAGTAAGAAGGAGACAGCCAGAGGGCCAGCTAAGAACTTTCCTTTAAGCAGACTTCAAGGCAATCCTCCAGAGAGTGTGGGAGAAACTGCTCCCAAGGAAGGTGAAAGGTGGCAAGAGGCTTAGGAAAACTGGCATCGTCTGCTTTGCACAGTGCTGTGAAGCTGGGAGCCAGATAAGCAGGTGTAGGCTCCCCTGCTGATGCCAGTGGGGGGTTATTAGAGTGGAGAGCACCAGAGCCTGAATCTTGTGAAGCCAGACATTGTTGATGCTCTAAGAAGGGCCAGGTTTCTTGAACCCTGCTGGGTCCTCACTTTCCTGAGGGGAAAGAGGCTATTATTAGTAATCTGACTGGGGTCATAACCCAGCCAGCAGCTGGAGAAATAACAACTAGTTGTGTAAACAGGGGAACTGCACTTCAGCCCCCTGTATGTGAGCAGGAAAGGGAGTCAGTACAGGGAGGCTTGCAAATGCAGTGACCCATGATAAAAAGAGCAGTGCCTGGTTAGTCGATCAAGCTCCTAAAATAGAAAGGAGCTTTTGATAAATGACTGGACTCATTTGAATCTTCACTTTTTAAATATACATTTTTCTGTGGAGTCCTCAAGAATGTTGCCTAGAAACAGGTGATGCAATATGACACTCAAGCTTTAAAAATAAATATTACAGACCATAACATTAAATGTTTTGAACAAGGCTAAGCTTCCAAGGTACTGATAGGATTGCAGCCCCAAATGTTCAGGCTATAGTTGAGATTCAGGGAAGTTCCGATGCCTGGATGTTATTAGTGGCCTATGCTCAAGCTGACCTTGACTTTAGCACCTCCACTTGTCCAGTTATAGAGCTTCCTGGTGAGCGGAAGGCTCTCACATAGACTCATTTCTTGTTCTACATCTGGCTGACACATCAGCCAGGGAGACCAAAATATCTTCTGGACAGGACTGACACAAGTTCTGCACCAAACTGACTGATGCAACTGGTGTTATGGTTGCTAAGATGAAAATGTTATACAGAGAGCAAATGAGTACAAAGGTTGCCATCTGCTGGCCTTGCAATTGGTGTTACCCAGACACAGGCTGGGGGGTGGTAAGGCCACTGCAGCGTTCTGCAAGTGGTCTCTCCATGATACATCTGCTGAGGTGAAGCATTCAGAAAACCACCGGAGCAGTCCCAGAATAGTTACAGACAGACAGTCTGTAACTATTGGATGATAAAGAAAATAGGCTTAAATTAACTTAAATTGTCAGTAGGTGAGGCCAGCATCCCTCTGTTACAGTGATAGAAACCCGCTGGGAAGTTGTGCTAAGGCATCTCATAATGCTGATGTTGAAGATTGTCCCATGAAGTGCTGTTAGTTACAGCTCCCAAGCCACATGCCTGCACAGCTAAATTAATTTGGCCACTGCAGTGAAGTCACCAGCTGCAAGGGCTTGGATTCCCATCTCAATTTCACACCTTTATAGCAGAGGGCTTTATGCTAGCACAGGTCTGAACGCTGATCCATGCCACATCCTTTCTCTGGTGTGCTTCGTTTGTCCTTCTCCCTTTGTCTGGGGGCTGCCAGCTGATGTTGAGCCTTTCTGAACAAGAGGGGAAATGGCTCTCACAGCCCCACTTTGAGGTACAAAGCAGATTCAAGCAGGATAAATGATGGTGCTTGTGCACTTCTCTCTTGTGCTGGTGCTTGTGCAACTTCTCTCTGTACAAATACTTGGTTTCTTAATGCAGAGCTCCCATGCCTGATCTCTTTGACAGCCATTTCCCAAATGCAATCACTTATGAATTTGCACACTTGGAATAAGATCAAGTAGAAATTGTCCTGTGATACAATCAGCTCATTCACTTACCAGGAAAGACTCAGCTCTCCTCTCCACTAGTAGAGGAACTTCAACAAGATTCTGCCAGAAAACAGAGCCCACTGATTCAGGAGGGATTGTTCTTTATGTATTTGTGGGAGTCATTACCTATTCTAAAACACCCTGCCTTACAATTTTTTTTCTTGCACCCTTTAATTTAAATTTTAAAAATGTTGGTTTGTTTGTTTGGGTTTGTTTTTGAAGACTTGTTTTGATTATGAAATTGAGGGGGTAAAAATGGAGTAGTGTCATGTTTAAAAACAGACTGTGCCACAGTTCATCTGTAGAAGACTCTTCCAAAACAGGGCTGTGCACAGTGATTACTCTCAGGGACTACATGTCAGAATGCCTTGGGGATGAATATAAAAAATTACTAGTTACATGGTTGTACACATTCTTGACTTACATTCATTGGTAGTCAATGGAGAAGATTCAAATTCTCTGATGGTTTTAAGTCAGAAGCAATTAAGCATATACTGACATACCACTTCACTTTGCTGGCAAAGCAAGGCAAAAGACTGAGGTAGAATGAGAATTTAACATTTATGTCCCATTACTTCAGGTCAGACAGAATACAGTTCAGGCCTGAAAGTGACAGCAGGAAATATCATGTGTGGATAATGTACCACTCTTCTTTTCTGGCTTTTTATGCTCACATGCAAGCACGCATGGCCCTTATCTTTATTTAGAAGTTATCAGGTAAATCATGGTGTTTAATCCTTGGAAGAGCCACTCTTCTCTCTTTCCTTCATGGAAATAGGCACTCCTGTGTCTCACTCAGTGGTAACCTTCGGCTCTCCCTTGTCTCATCTGGCCTGAACCAGATCTTCTCTGCCAGACATTTTTGGAATCTCTCCTTGATGGATGGTAGAGGAGGGTGGCACCCACTGCAGGGGTGCTCTGTCAGGTGCTCCGCAGGCCAGGTGTCTGTAGGTGGAATCAAAAAATTGGGAAAAGGAGTACAAGTAGGTAGAAACTCAGGGCCCTTTTGTTGTTTTCTTGAAGTAGTTTTCAGCAGCAGTGTCTACTAGCCAATGTCCACTGGGAGACAGACAAGAAGGGGACAAGTATCGGCTTAAACTCAAGTATTTAGAAAATCAAGTCAGAAGCTATCCTATTTAGAAGGAGAAAAAGATCCATGTCCTTTCAGGGGTTTCATTTGCTTCAGGAAGGCCCATGCCAGCCTCCTGAATATTCTCTTTGGCTGGTGAATAGAGATATTCCTATTTCATGAAAGATTGTTTTTTTTCCTTCTGTGGCTTTGTAGGGTCAGAACCTACTCACCTGGGAGAGGGTGAGAATGGGTAACCTGGTTTTTGTCATCATTCCACAGACAGGGACATGATTCCTGTGACTTCCATGTACTACTTCTGGAAGTAGAAGTATGCACAGAACAATGTAGGTAGCTGGTTCTTAAACCATAATTCATGAGATGATGGCGAGTGGTCAGCAGCTGCCCATAGAACAATGCTGACTACTCTGGTGCTTTCAGCTGATAACAGGAAGAGGGTAAAAATAGCATGAGAAGTCATGACATTGGCCCAAAATTTGAGAATTAGGAGTTCTCTTGTCTGTTTTTTTTTAAGTCTTTGACATAATCTCAGCTCAGGTTGGAAATGAACCCTGGTGTCATGTGGCTAGATTTCCACCAGGCCAGAACCTAACAATACAGTTGAATCCGAACGGTTTCCTTAGCAGAAAAAAACAAAGAATAAAAAAGACTCATCCCTGATAGAGTGTCTCACACTGAGGAGATGTGCATATGTATCTCTTTGCTGATTTGCAATACTACTACTACTTTTTAATCAAACAATAATAAAAATCTGGGGTTTTTTGATGTTGTTGGTGTAGTTGCTTCACAGGCAATAAATTCACATAAACAAAATTGGTACAGAAGGGATTAAGATATACAGCAGAGGTAGGGATTGGTCTCTGCCAGGCACAATCAGTGTCAGTATTTTCATTCAAGATAAAATACTTTTAAAGGGTGGAAGAAATTATGCACATAAATTCCACAGCTCAATTTTACACTGCAGGGTAAGAGACATTTTTCACAGTTATTGACAAAGGACATTCCAGCAACTAGTAAGATCTGGATTTCATTATGTATTTTGGGCTACAGTGCAAAAGTACTATCTGCCAGAAAAAAATGTGGTCAAAGCATGTTTTATTAATATATTGCTGCTGTTCTTGGATTATACCCCTGTAGAGGCTCACATCTGCAATGACACATCGGATAGTCTATATATTAGATAGCATTTCAAGGTTTATTTTTTGGATGAGTTTCCCTTACAATATACAGGGGCTATGCATATTCCTATTTTTAAGCATTCAGAGGAAAAACCCTCAGTGCCTTTCTCCAAAAGATCATTGTGGTCTGCTCATGGAGCACATTAGTGCTAGAAGCATAGCTACAGTGCAGCTAGCTCTTACCAGCGAGTTTGGTATCTCTGTAAGTATTTTATGATAAGATAAAGACTTTCTAGCCCAGGCAGCTTCTGTCTAAATACATGGAATAAAGGAGTTCAGTGCTGCCAAGATTTCTGTCCAATGAGTGGGCTGAGTCACTGGAAGAGTCAGGAAGCCCAGGAAGATCTGGAAGACTGTCACCTCATCTCAGAGTGTTATGCTAATGATAAAAACTCCCCAGCAATTCACAAACTCCAAAAATAACAAAAAAGAGAGGGAAATCTGTATAACAGATTTCTTCAGAGAAATACATGGTAAGGACTGATATTTCCATTGCTCATTTTGCTTTCTTATCTTCATGTTAAAGGCAGCCTTGTATGTGAGGCCACATGTGTTCCTGGTATATGGAACCCAGCTGCCTTGAAATCAATGGCAAGGTTCCTGTGTTCAGTGAAGGCTCTTGGATTTTGCTCATATTTATAGGATACAATTAAGTTGAAAAGTAGGAGAGACTACAGCCTTCCAAAAATTAAAGAGGAGAGAGAAAGAAATGAGAAAGCAAATATGTGGTGAAAGAGATCCCAGGTGAAATAATTGGTCCAAGTTTTCATGTCTGGATGTTGTTATTTTTTCCATAATTGCAATAACAAACTCCTGCTTTCACTGAGGGGAGGTGACCTGGGATTTTTCCAGTAGCAATGGAAATTTGACACATAAATGACCAAAACTGTTAAAGCTTTTTCACTCATGTATGTCAGCACTGGAAGATTCAAGACATAGCCGACATAATTTAGTCAAAAGCAAAATTTTGTGACTGTATTTGTGTGTCCATGCACTCAAAATGGAGACCAAGGAACCAAAACCCTCTATCTACCAAGAAGAGATTGTCTTAAGTACCAAGTAATGCACAGTAATGTAGGCAGGGGTAAAACATGATTTAGATATCTCATTTTGTTCAGTTATTTTTGAAAGTCACATTGTTGGAGTAAGGAAGTGCAATTGACACTGATACCACCTTCAGCTGACACAGCACATCTGCTACTGTTGGGAATGCTTCTGTATTTGGAGCTCCAGTTCTCTTCATGGTCCTTTCTACAGAGGTGACTCGTATTACAGTAGCCAATTCACTTCATCTCCCATAATGAATGATTTTCTAATCTCCAGAAGCATAAGAATATATCCATGCTCTCCAAAACCATTTGGGATCAGCCTCCTCTCTGCTGGATACAAAGATGATCAGATAACCAGTCCACAGACTTTCTTCTCTGATTTTCATTGTGTCACTAGGATTATAGTTCTTAACCCTTTCAGAGGACAAAAAAAATCCCAAAACAATCACTGCCAAAAACCAGAGAAAGCAACCCAGTCCTATTGTGGACTAACAGCACTGCAAATTTATCAAAAACTACCTACTGAAAAGTACTCTTTCACTCGTCGACTATTGCCACCCATCCCGCCTTGAAAACTGTCTGCAAATATCTATTGCCAATATTTTGTCTGGTGCTAAAACTCTAGCCAGCATGCTGATCCTATTTGTCCTTAATCTCACCCTTGGAAAGACACAATTATATCTGAAAAAACCTTATTCTTGTTAACTGCTGTGAATTCCTGTAAGGAGTTTATGGTTTCACCCGTGGCTATTAGTAGCCTGGCTGTGGCCATGATTCTATAGTACCTGCAGTCTAAAACTTGGACATGAAGAAAATCTCCTCTTCAGGGAGATTATAATCTCTGTTGAGACAAGGTGGAGAGATGGATGCAGGGCTCAAGGAACAACGAGACCATGGAGGCAGGACTGTCAGGGCCATTGTGGTGGTGGCCGCCAAAGTTTTGTCAATTAACTCAGTGGCAGTGGTGTGGGGCATTTCAGATAAGAAGAGATTTTAGGGATTTTTAAGGAACAACATGAAGGAGAAGAATGAGCACTATTTTTTCCAAATGTAAGTGGCAAAATGTGATGTTATTCATCAACAGCAAAAAGCAAAGGGAGCCCAGTACAGAACTAGCCTTTCAGTATTTAGTTCATTTAAGGCAAGATCTCAGGTTTTTGTGTTAGAGAAATATTTCTTTATTGCTGTACTGGTAGCCAAAAATGTCTGACATCTGCATGACTAACATCTGCATGCCATCATACACAGCCAGATGGTGGGCTATAAAATGTCAAGAAATTTTGGTAATGGAAAGATCAGCAGCAGACCAAAGTACACACCAGAACTATTTATAAAAGGAGAAATTTCATTTTCTTTGAGAAGAACAGCACAGGTGATTGAGAGACTGAGAGATCGACTTATGAGGAGGTAGTAAAAAAAGTAGCTATGTTAACTTGGGCAAATGACCAGCCACCAGCTTGTGATATGAAGAATCAGAGAGGAGGAGATTTCTTGCTAGGGAGCCTAGAGCAATGGGATCACTGGTCAAAGTTAAGTCCAGGGTGAAGCCTTGGAGGCTAAGGTGGAGTTGTATTAAAACTTTGCAAGTAACTCTCCAAGGGAGATAGCAAGAGCTCATTGTGAGTCATGTCTATCTGAGCTGGCCAGAGCACTAAAGGATCTCTTGTTGGCAGGGGATTAAGTCCCAGATGACTGTATTGGCCTTTTGTGTCTGCTCCATCTCAATCTGGCATTCCAGTCCTGGAGAGTGTTTGGTGCATACACACATCCCATGCAGAAAGAAGAAGGAAAATAGGAAGTACCCACCCAAGCTTGCAGGTGTGACTTGGCCTTTTGTAAACATGAGTCTCCTGATTGCAGAACAGGCACAGCTCTTGGCAAGGGAACTGGGCTGTGCCAGGCTCACACAACATCAACAAACATGTTAGCTAAACTGTACAGGCACAGCAAAATTGTTCACCCTTTTAATATCTGCCAAATCTAATGCCTACAGGTCAACTACACAGCTGTAACTGAGCACAGACCTCAGAGGCAAGGGGCAGTGCAATTGTAATTCAGAGGTAAATTCGTCTGACAGCCCTGCTCCAGGTGGAGATGGGATACTGACTTGAATCCCAAAGCTCCCAGCAGAGCAGCAAGCTAACTCCTAGCTTTTATTTTTCATATTGTCAGGGTTCCATGAGCTAATCTTAAGTATTAATAGACCTCCCCATATAGTTTTTGGAAAATTGGCTGCACCACAAACTTTAAGGGAAGGCGGTGACTGACTTGGCTGCTTAACATTACAATGTGCCTGACAAATTCTCCAAATTAGGGCCATATTCAGTATGGAAACAGCCCCAGTTTTGCCACTTTCCCTGGTATTAGCTTGGTATGAGTGAGTGTGCGGCTTCATTTGCAGGAGCAGCCTGTGGTAGAGAGAGAAAATGGATGATTTCTATGTGTTGATTCTTGCAGCTTATTCACACGTGAGTTAAATATGATTAAAAAAGATAGGAGCTGGTACACAGCCTGTTTTAGTGACCGGGCAGACATAAACAGGCTCTCTGGGGCATTGCACTGTAACAGAGCAGTCCATTACCCAACCCTCCCGGGTCCTGACGTCTGCCACCAAACTGTGCCGTAACTGTTTTGCAACGCCATCTAGTGCCACATGGGGATCCTCGGAGCGCTCGGGATACTGCTTTGCTCTGATTTTGTTGCACCGAGTTAAACAGCCATGGCTTTGCAAGGAGAAGAAATGTTTGCATTTGACAGCACTGGCAATTAAACCAACAGATGGAGAGGAGTATTTGATCCATAGGATTTGAGCTGTTAGTTTACTCTAAATGGGACAAAAAATCTGTACTGAAGCAATAACCAGTTCCCAGCAGTACTCAGAATTCTACCCCAGCTTCAAGTCTTGGTGTGAGGCTTCACGATACACAGATTCCCTTTGCTTTTAATGTCAATATAAAAAAACTATGTCCATTTATGTTCCATGAAGAAAGAGCCCCCAAATAAGCATAGTATGTAAATTATGCTGGTGCTCTTTTTGAGCAAATTAAAATACCCTTCACTTAATCATAGGCCTATTAAAATGGAAGCCTTGCTGAGAAGTTACTGATGAGTTCCCCACCTGATGAACCTGCAACATAACAAGCTTCCAAGATTTATAGATCTCTGAGGAATGAGAGGGGAGAAGAGTGATGTAGTCCCAGTAAAACCAATAACCTCCTTCTTCCATAATCTTTGGCTGTCTAGAAAGCAACAAACCATTTTCCCCTCTACTTTTAAAAACTTTAATATTTTGGAAAGTGTTGGATTATTGCTGGATTTTTTTTTAACCAATTCTTTTTCTCAATTTATTTGTAAAAAAGGATTAATGAAAACCTTATGCTTGAAAAATGTAGTAATTTGGAGGAGTGGTGAAGCCTTTTTTATCACGTAACAAATTAATAACTAAATTCTCTGCCTTTCTAATGGTAATTCTTACTCTGGTTCTCCATTTGCTTTCATGGACGGGACATAATGAGCAGTTACTTTGTATCTTCCAAATTCTTCCCATCCTGTCCCTTTTGAAGGGTTCTGCTCTGTACTGTTCTGTTCCACAGCACAAACGTCTGGTGCAGTGTTTTTTGCATTGAACAGAAAGTTTTGGAACAATCCCTTAATCCAAACCAGACATCTCTTCCCCCATCCTTCTCTCTAGCTGACTCTCTGGCCAGAGGGCTGTGTGATTAAGGGATGTGCTCTTCTCTCAGCAGCAGCCTGCCCAGGCCAAACTCACTGGTAGGGGGAAAATGGTACTTAAAACTTTCTACTCCGTGTGTTTGGGGAAAAAATGAACACATTCTACCCCGGGGGAATTCTCCATCATCCGTACTGAATACTGGGTACCGTCTAGAAGGCAGCCTGTCGTTTGAGCAGAAGCTGTGAGGGTGCATGCGATGCAGTGATAACCAGAAGCCGCATTTGTTTGATAAACGTGTTTTACTTACAAAACTTCTGCCCACAGATCCATGTCTGTAGGAGGTCAGTTCCCTTTCTGTTATTCCAGGAAGCAAGTGTGATAAAACACTATGTAACAGGTCAGAAATACATGTGTCTAGGCATTGCTAAGTGTTTTTATTAGAATCAAGTGAGACAATGTTGAACAATGCCATGGTGCCTTCATTTAGTACATCCACTGACCCATCTCAGGCCAGTGTTTTTATGTGGCTCTGAAAAGACTCATATAAATACAAGCCTCAGACCCTGTCGCGCCATTCACAAAGGAGATATTATGGCAGTGCTCTGGGTTTTTTCCTGTTTCACACATTGTGGCCTATCTTGGAGGATAATGTTGTCTATATCTATTATTTCCTATTGGATGTCCTAAACTGGAAGCTGACATTTAGCAATATGTAAGCCTCTGCAATAGAGGCATTTTGATATACAGCCTTTGCCTCATGACAGCCTTACTGTCAGCCAGAGTCTGTAAATACAGAAACAAAGATTGTAAGAAATCCAGTGGTTTTCTCTGTCACTCCTTCTATTTAGAATACACTTCAGCAAAGTCAGCTCCTACTCCATTTTAGCCTGCATAGGACATGGACTCAGACCTGCTGTTCTTGAAAGTGGGTTTATATCTCATCATCACTTCTAGTCAATAAAACTATGCCGAAGCGGGGGAAAAGTAAATGAACAAACATGTAGATCATCATTGTTATGTAATTCTTGAAAAGCTTCCTAAGGATATGACACAAGTTCCATCATTCTAGTTTGGAAATGCATGGCCTATGAATGTCCTGTTAAAGCAACCAGTCTTAAGAAACTGCATATTTTTAACTCTGGAATGTATGATTCTTTTTTTAAAATGTATTTTTTCTGTTGCTGCTTCTAGTGGGCCTCTCATCACCTCCTCTGTGTATATCTGCCTTTTCTGTCCTTACTGACAAAAGATAGGATTCCCAGTAATGCAACTTTTCCATCCCATAAAATGCTACAGTGTTAGCTCTGGATTTGTTGGAACACCCCAAAGTGTCCTGCTCCCTTTGATTGAGTGTGCTGCATGAGTAGCAATGACTATGCAGCCCTGATGTCAAGGAAGATTATTACAGTTTAGCAAGCCTGGCAGGCAGCTGTGCGTATAAAAGGAAACCCAAAAGGATAGAGATCCAAAATCACACAAGGAGAGCAGCAGGTGGAGCACAGGGCAGGCTTCAAAGCCAGGCAGGAACTTTTAGGCTCACCCTAGGTCAAGTGGACTGAGAGAGCGTGGCCTTGCCTACCAGAGTATAAACACATTGGCTGACAGACTGGTAGCTGATGCCAGGATGGAGGCTGTAAATTGCAACTCACCACTAAATTCTCCCTTCTCAGCACCTTCCTTCTACCCTGATCATGGCTGAGAAACTTTTTCCTTTGATTTTAAAAATAGCTCTGTATGCACTACTGTCCTAACTCTTCACACACTGCCACTATTTCTGAAAGTCTTGTCATCTCTTCTTTTCTTCCAGGGCATATGACCCCCTTCTCCCTTTCTCTCCTCCTGCCCTGGCTGCGAGATTGGAGTTAAACCTGGTTATGAATACCTTGCTTATGATTGCTGCTCTTTGCCATTTCATTTCCACTTTGGCAGTGGCCAGGTGGTCTTAAATCATTGCCTGCAGTACCCAATGTCAGCATGACAAATCTGAGATGGCAATGACATTCCTGGATGTAAGAAGACCGACCCCTCAAGTTCAGAGTTTGAGTCCCAGCTCAGTTAGAAAATTAGAAGTTCTGATGAAGAAGAGGAAAAGGAGCATATTGGAGAGCTGACCTAAGCTATTGAGTTCAGAAAGAGCTTAAATTTGTTTGGACCAGGTCTTGGATCTTGGAGTATGCCTTAATCTTCATGGAAATTTTATAGGTCCAGAGAAGGATTAGAGACAAGGATGAGGACATGGGCTGCATAGTGCGCTATGTGAACTCCAGATGTAAGTGAAGCAGCTACACAGTCTTCCTCTTGAGTTTAGATATCCCAGGTGTCTTCCTACAGAGCAGGCATAGCATGCTGCACTGCTGGTGTCCTCTGTACAGCAACATCTTGTTATGTTTTCCTTGGTTTCTGAATATTGTGCAGATGGTGGCCTGAGAGAGCCTGTTACCCCAGTGAATGCTGTAATACCTGTAAGAATCTGGGATGAGTGCTGTCAATGTCTATGAAGCTCTGTGGTCCTAGATGGTTTGAGAGGAGAGAATTTTCTTTCATCCTCAAAACTAGAGCAGGGATAAGGAATCTGTAGGTACATTACGTTACAATATACAGCCTTGGTGGCTGCAGATACATTTTCAGACATAGTGATTCTCTAATTAAAGGGAAGGTGGTTTGAGGATTATGTGATTCCAGCTTATTTGAAAGACTGTGAGAGAACAAAGTTAGCCATATTAAAAAAAATCACTAAAATACCAACATGAACAGAATTGTTCAGGGGAGGGAGCAAAAGTATTAGTAGATATTTGAGTAGGCATTTGTGATCTGCCACTGCACTGGTTCAAGCTGAAGGAAGGGAGAAGGAAATGGAAAGCCTGTAAGGAATAGCCCTACTTTTCTTGAAATATGGGCTATTGCAGCCTGTAAACAGTGAGGTAAACTGAGGATCTTCACTGAGTTAACACTAAATCTGGCACAACTCATTACTGATGATGGGAAATACAACTACTTGATTTACCAGGAACAGAAGAAGTGAAAGTCCTCCGTGATGTTTTCAGTGGGTTGAGATTGCCTTTGTCAGAATATTTGCAGATGCCTGTTTGGACAAATGCTTCTGGACATCATCCACCTTCATTGCTATTCCTCTGTCTGTTGAACCAGGTGCTATAGGGATTCCCAAGTGTTCATAGGACTTTATAAAGAGATTGTAAGAGGCAAATGGGAAGGCTGCAGAATACCAGTAACCAATAATCCAAGAGGATTCTGTGGCTCCTCTTTGAAGGAACATTTTGAGAGCTTCTCGACTTTGGAGGAAGCACCATACATGTTCACAGCCCAAATCTCCTAGTTTGGGACAGCATCAATTAGATCCTTGTGCAATGGAAGTGAGAATGAGCAAGAAGGGAGTAGCTTCTAATTTGTGTTGTGGACGGTCCAATTGAACTGGCTAGTTGAAACAACTCCGACATATCTGAGAACCTCTGTCATTTTACTTGTTCTTTTCAGAACAAGGGTGAGTTGTGGAGGAAATTGAACCATATGTTGAATCATGACATCGGATAGAAAATCCAGAAATCCAGCCATTTTCTTGGTTTACTACCTGAGTAAAAAGTTTATTTATATGAAATGCTGGATTGCAAGCTACTTTGCAAGCTACTCCAGCAGGCCAAGCCAAGTTGGTCTTCCAGCACCATGAATTTATGTCCTTGCTGTGGCTTTCTGCCAGCATCCTCTCCATTGAACTGTATTTACATTAGCTCTGTAAAACATGACTTCATTCAAGTGTCTGAAGTGAAGCACTCACTTACTCCATGCACTTTGTCCTTGACTGTTGCCAGCTGGTGAAAAGGTAGCTGGTTGCCTTTCCCAGCAGGGCCCTGCCATTCTAAATGTAATGAGAATTAAAGCCACTGATTCAGTGGGGCTGCTCAGGTTCCAATTTTGAATGAAGTTGTCTTACTACAAATGCAAAATATTGGACAATTAATTTCTTCAACTAAGATTGAAAGGTAAATCCTTTGTTTAAAAAATAAATGCCTTCAGCAGGCATTGCCTTTGGCATCAGATCTTGGCATCCTTCAATCCATATACTGGTAAACTAATCTGGTTGGTGGTTCACTGCATTTCAGTTTGTTTTTTTTTCTTCTGTAACTTTCAAAGCTCTTTACAAAGTGGAAGGGTTTTCATTTTATAGAAGGGAGAAAGGGAGGGAGAAAGAGGCAGATCGTATTGTCTAACCTAGAATAGATCTTCATGTGAAGCATCTTGAGTTTGATGAATAAATGTGGTGGTCCCAAGGTCTCTTACTGACAGAACTAAGACAACTTTTGTAGAACTGAAAGATAAAGGAGGTTTGACTCTCTTTGGTGTGCTCTGGTGCATAAACATTCATGATGGAATTAAAGTCATAAGTTGTTCTACATGTTCTAAAAGGGCTTTCTAGGAGGTGAAGATTTGTTCTATTAGAAGAGAAGATTTGAATTGGGATTCTTCATTTTTAAATTTTTTAAATAGTTTGGAAATGAGATTTCTCAGAGAAGTGTCCCTGTTTTGGAACATGTAACTATTTCAGTGTTAATATGCAGACTGTGGTATAGCAAAACTTTTCTGATATAAAACACAGATCTGCATGTCAGGAGACTTCACTTTCTGGCTTAGTGCTCCTTTATTTGAAAAGAACATCAGCACTTACCATTCATCACCAGGGTGCCAGGGGTATGTAAAGAGCCTCAAGATGCTTGGATACAAGGTTTGAAGGAGCTACTTAGTACTGCTATGTCTCAGTATTATTGTTTCAGTTTTATTCCTTCTTCATTCTTAACTTGCTCAGATTTTATCTTCAGTCTGTGGAAACCACAAGCAGAGAATAAGTTAACATTTTCTTGGCTTTGTGGGAGGCAAGCAAAGGAAGTTTGTTGTAGGGCTGTAAGGATGGTCACCAATGAGAACTACTGGCACAGCCTTCTTCCCTAGAGGCTAAAAAAATCCCCAAAGAAACAAAAGTAAATTCCTCCATTACTGCTATGGTACCTACCAGTGGAGCATTGATATTCATCAGGACATCTGTGCAACACCTCCAGGATTTGAAAGAAAAATTAAGATAAATTAATGAAAAATTGTTTAAGTTTGCTATACAGGTGCTTGCACCTTTGTGGGGAGAAGCCATTTCCACAAGCCAAAACCACTGTAGAACTGCAGTTTTCATGGAGGTAGCTTATCTCTCCCTCCTGGGCATGCAGGCAGCTGCTGCCCTCTCTCATATCCAAACAATTTCCCAGTACTGTGAGCCTGGGATCTCTCTGAAGCAAGCCTCTCTCTGAATCTTAAATGTACCATCTCTCCTACCCTGGCTGAACATACATCCTGCCTTCCATACCCCTGGAAGGATTCTTTTGGAGACGGTTCTGGTGACACCAGTAAAGATGCATTTAAACTTGCCTAGGAACTTGGTCTTATTTTAATGAAGAATATATTGACTGCTTTCGTCTACAAGGTTATGGCTGGTCGGCAATGAAGGAACTTAAAACACTCTGGAAGCCCACTTTGGACCTGTTAAAGAGCACTGTGAGCACTTCTGTTTATTTACTCTCCCCTCCCTTCTCTTTGGTGTAGATTAGAGGTAAAATTCTCCAGAGAGTGAGTTCCTCATTAAGATTTCCGATACCTCCCAGTCTGCAGAGGCTGGGATTACCACATGAAGGGTATCCTGCAATTTTTGCCTCTGGTCCAGGCCCTTTGAAGGGATCCTGGAACACTTTACAATAGTACAGATTTATGAGCACTGTGCAGCCTGCCAGAGCCTTTCTGAGATGCTTCTGTAAACTAATCATGGGAAACTGCCCCAGGCTCTGTCATTAAAAATACATTCTTAGCATTTCATGAACAAAGCTTAGTTTCCTCCTTCTGTTCCTATAGGATATGATCTGTTTCCTGACAGATGTTTATTCTAAAACATCAAGTGATTGTTGCTGAGGAAAGTAAGTGAAAAATAGTATGTCATCTATGATGAGTCTCAATGTGAATCCTGAAATCCCAGCATGATCCTAACTTCTCCAATGCCCAAGGAAATTGCTTTTTAAGATTTTCAGCTTGTTTACATTCATCTAATTAGAGACTGGACACTTGGAGTTCTGTAGTTTATCGTCAGGCCTTCCTTTTCAACACTGTCTTAGCATGGCTTTTGACCAAAAGCCATTACCCACCCACTGGCTCCTTGGGCACCTGAACAAAATTAGTTGATCCATCCAACTGCTGGCTCCTAGGTGCTGCCCCGCAGGGTGGCAGGAAAGGCAGACAGATACAGAAAAAAACAAGAGGGGCTGTTGGCAGGAGTGGAGCGCTGGCTTGGGAGGGTGGGGGACACAGGGAGTTTGGGCTGGATGGCAAGTGTGATCCCACTGCTGGAGCACGGAGCGGGCTCTGTGCACATGGACCATGATTGCCTGCCCACAGATGTGCATGCTTTCCATGGGCCCATCCTAAACACTGCCCTGAGAGACACTTGTTCCCTGCATAGGCAAGAGCACAGCGGAAAGATGGAATAGAGATCCC
Source organism: Serinus canaria (assembly GCF_022539315.1). Classification (NCBI taxonomy): domain Eukaryota; kingdom Metazoa; phylum Chordata; class Aves; order Passeriformes; family Fringillidae; genus Serinus; species Serinus canaria. The sequence continues at coordinate 21,131,277 of NC_066313.1, forward strand.
AAATTCAATTCATCCTCATGGAAAAGACTGGGGCACCTTCTGATTCAGACAGGTGGTGAGGTAATCACCACTTACCTGATTATATAAATCCAACTGACCTGCCAGAACAGGGTAAGTTTCAGATTGCCTAGCCTGTAATTACTGTGTTATTAATTACTTTCATTACCTCAGTGAAAGCCTGACATATGCCAAGTCATTCACCTGAGCTAGAGCTTAAACTTGCATTTTGCCAGTGAGCAGGGTACTTGTAAGCATCTCAGCTTGTTGCTGCGGTTGCTCGTGGAGGTTATGTCACACTGCTACAGGATATCAACTGGCATCCTAATTCCTGTTAAGACCTGAACTCCCTGTGTGTGTTTTAAATGCAATGTGCATGTGCACAGTGCTCATACAGATCTTGATTTCAAAGGAGCTGAAAAGTCCAGGGTGGAGTTCTTCCCAAGGATTTCAGCTGGTGTATAGGTCAAGTGCCAGATGATCTGCTACAGCACAAGGCTTTGAACTGTTCCCTGAAATTCTACAGCCATCTTCCTGCTATAAGGTTTTGAGCTGCCAAGTAAAGTGCACTGGGAAAAGTAATATGCAGAAGGATGTTCATATTTTCCATCTGTAAATTCTTAAGACCAAAGATTCCAGAAGAACAGATATATCTGTTTTGGGGTAGTATTATTACTGAAGTTCTGATTCAAATTAGCCCCCTGAAGTTCTGATTTAAATTAGCCCTCTCTTCATCTCCCCCTTTACTTTTTAGTGTTGGGGGGGGTTGGGGTTTGGTTTTTTTTTTGTTTGTTTGTTTGTTTTTGTGGTTTTTTGTTTTGGTTTTTTTTTGGGGGGGGAGTTTTTTGTGGTTTTTTTGGTTTTGGTTTTTTTTTTTTTTAATTTTTTTTTTTTATTTGTTCATTTTAATTTGGTTTTCAGGCTTTTTGTGGGTGTGGGGTTTTCTTTTGTTTTGCTTTTTTTTAATCTCTCACAAAGGCATCTAAATTAGTAATGCAGGCTGGCCACAACAGGATGTTTATAGTGCAGTCTTCTGCTGTGCAGGTAATTTTTTTCCCTGCAAGTGATGAGTCTGGAATTTTTCCTCAGAGTGAGATAGAAGCAGGAAGAGAATCTAAAATCACCCTCCTCCCCTGCCACACATGCACAGAAGAGGAAATACTGAGAAGATTTTCTGTGGTGTGAAGATTTTAGGGGGCAGAAGGCCTCTTAAAAATGCTGCTGGAGATGACAGTAGCTGCAGAGGAGTCAGTGAGGAAGAGGGTATTGAGAGATGAGATGAAGGTACATGCAGGAAAGTGCTGGTACATGCCTAAACAAGCTGAAGTAGGTTACGGAGGAATTGCAGTGTTCTCTTCCCGTATCTCATCCCATGAGGAGGTGTGCAGGCAGGGACAGACCCTTGCTAACATCAGTGGTTAACTGATTTCCATTAGCTGAAGCTCTGTCTCTTGACCTCATCGCTTTCTACTCATTCTTGACTTTGGTGTAAATGATTTTTAAAAATGGGGCATAAGAGAAATAGGCTGTGAGCCCCTGGAATACTGGAGAAGCAGCACAGCACAACCTCCAGTTTGAAGTGGCTATAGGTGAGGCAGTAATTGAGGTGTATACAGAGTGGGGAATGATTTGGTCAAACAAAGAATTGGTGGACTAAGTTGTCTGTTTACACATGTGACTCTTCTGATTATTTTTCCTTCTCTCAGCAGCATAGCTTGGATCTAAGCCTACTACAGACAACCTTAACTTCCCCCTTCCTTTTTTCTCATAGTAACGGTTTAAAAAAATCAAATTATAAACAAATTGTAGGCTCAAACATTCCTTTAGAACTTAGAGGAAAAATTCCCTCCCTTCCCTCCCCTCTCAATTTCTCTCACTCTTCCAACCTGTTTTGGAAAGGTTCTCAGTCTTTCCTCCTGAAAGCTGATGTTCATAGATGTGTCCAGCAAGGGAGACAGAGAATTCCCACAGAAGAACAAGGCAGAGGTGTGTGCATTCCTGTGATTCTTCTGGAAGGGGAAAATGAGGGAGGCAGGGTAGGCTAGGTCCACCATAGTGTGACACAGCCAAAAAAAAATCTCAGCTCAGAGCCCAGAAAAAAATAAAGAATGGCTTAGATGGCTTTTGGACTGGCTCATAAATGTGCTGCAGGGGCTTCATTCTGCTAAAAGGCTTTTAATTAACCCTACTCCCCCAAACCCACCACCTGCAGTACAACAGGACTGCCTCCTATGCCAGAGCCAGCAGATACCAGCTTGAAGGGCATTTCTACCGTGTTGCTCTGCACAGCATAGGCAGCATGGACATGCTTTTCTGCTCTACCATTGCCTCACAGGGCATCTGGGTGTCTGTGATCTGATGCCATCATGCTCCTGTTTCAGCAGTGGGAGAAAAAGGCATATTAGTGCCACTAAAACTCATGAACCGCAGGCTCCTTCACTCCAGCTTTTCCACTGATAGGGCACCGACTGCTATCAGTGGGCTTTTCCACTGATAGGGCACTGACTGCTATCCATACACAGAGGAAGAGCTGTCTTATTAATGACTTTTTTGTTAAAACATGAGTTGATACAGACCTGGCTGTTTCAGCTTCTTCCATCTACTTCCACTCCAAAAGAAACCAAATGTAGAAGCAATACATTTGGTCTCACCTAATCAATCTCTGGCAATGAGATAACTCTTATAACTCTTACTATATTGCTGATATTTTGTTGTATTTCTTACAGAATAAGTGCTCTCCCTTCCTTTTAAGTCCATTCCATCCTGACAGACTTCTCTATCTTATGTCAGTAAAAAAGAGCCACTTCTGGAGCTAAAAGAGTGATAAGAGGCTTAGCGAACATGAACTGGGAGTAAAGACTGAGAGAGTTAGTTATGTTTAGTCTAGGAAAAAGAACATGGCAGGAGCAGAGGTGGGAAGTATGATAGTGTTTGAACATTTTCAGGGGTGTTGCACAGTGATCAGTTCAACAGGTCAGGTTTAGGTACAGCAAAGAGAAATCAGCCTAAGTTCAGCAAAGGAGACTTACATTAGATATCTAAGAAAGGTAGAAAAAAACAAAAAAAAAATCTTTCTAGCTGTAAGGGTAGTTAAGTAATGGCTGTCTAGGGACTTGTAGAATTACTGTTCTTACAAGGTTCATGAGAAGGCTGAATAGGTGAAAACTGAAGAAATAGGATCCCAAAATTTCACTGCATTTCCACAGTAACTTTTGTGGATCACCACCAATTCAAATACTTTTTAGTTTTGACTATATTCAGCTGCTTGCAATCACCTGTCTTTTCATTTTCTCTCCCTACCTTCCCACATATTGGTGTTTTCCTGTATTCTGTATTCCTCTTGAGCCATTTCATATTACCAGATGAAAACACTGAGTGATTTTAGTGTTTCTGTAATTTCTGTTCATCGAATTTGGACATTGTCATTGTAGAGTAGGAAAGCTCAGCATGTAGCTGTTGTTTCACGTGGCTTCTAGCATAGCCAGATTTTTTTCTTTTCTGTCACTGGATCTCCAAATGACCAGAGAATCTATGATTCTAGAATCATAGAATGTGCTGAGTTGGAAGGGACTCACATGAATCATCAAAGGCCAACTCCTGGCCCTGCACATCACCATCCCTGAGTCACACTGTGTGCTGAGGATGTTGTTCAAACACTTCCTGAACTTTGCCAGGCTTGGTGCTGTGACCACTTTCCTGGGGAGCCTGTTCCAGTGCCCAACCACCCTCTGGGGGAAGAACCTGTTCCTGATATCCAACCTAAACCTCCCCGGACACAACTTCAGGCCACTCCCTTAGGTCTCATAACTGGTCACCACAGAGAAGAGATCAGTGCCTGCCCCTCCTCTTCGTCTCACAAGAAAGCTGTAACTGCAATGAAGTCTCCCTTCAGTCTCCTCTTCTCCAGGCTGAACAGTCCACCTGACCTCAGCTGCTCCTCATATGGCTTCCCTTCAAGGCATAGCAATATCTTCATAGCCCTTCTGTGCACACTCTCTAATAGCTTTATATTTGTCTTATATTTGTGTTGCCCAAAACTGCAAACAGGATTCGAGGTGAGGCCACTCCAGTGCAGAGCAGAGTGGGAAAATGCTACAGGAGAAATAATAATAATAACAATCATCATCATCATCATCATCATCATCATCATCATCATCATCATCATCATCATCATCATCATCATCATCACTATTATCACTCTTCTACAAATAGCTCTATTTTCGGCTGCAGTTAAGCATTAAAGAGAGCCAGGGATGTTTGTGGTGTTAAGCTGGATGAAATACTACCTCTTGGCTACGGCAGGGTAACTGCAATGTGGAAGGTACAATATGTTTCAGTTGAAAGGTCTGTGACTGTTTATGTAAAGCTTCATGAGAAACACATTTGGTGTTTCATAAGTATTCACTAGAGACCAGCAGGTCAGCAGTAAGATCTCATGCTTTGGAAGGATACACTGTGCTCCATGCATTTTTGAACTAGTGTAACCAGTTTTTTTGAAAGAAATCCACTGAGGACATGTGATGCAATCAGACCTCATATGTCAGCTACCCACATCAGCTGCCCAGAGAGGCAGGACCAGCACTGTCTGTGTGTGCTTAGACCCTGACCCTGAACAAAACAGATTGGAGGCAAAAGGAGAAGTGAGGGTTAAGTCATATGTCCTGCTTAGCTACTCAGTGTCTTTGAGCAAACCCCCATCATCCTGTGCTTGACTTTCCAGAGGCATTACTGTCCCTAATGAGAAAGAAGAGGCGTAGTTCCTCCTCTGTCTGCATAGGACCACACACTGCTTCTGCATTACTTACAGCCCAAACAGCGTCATGTAGCACAGCAGAAACCATAGCCAAGGTTTCCTGTGGGAAAGCTGGCAGCCCTCAGGAACCTCCCCCAGGTCCACCTTGCTCCCTGCCTGTAGCCAGACAGACAGCCCAAAGTCCCCTGACAGCCCCCCACTACTTAGTCTGGGACTGTGACCCTCCCATCACCCTGGGCACTGACTGTCCTGGGGCTGCAGCCTTCGTGGGCACTGGGACAATCCCTTCAGGGGAGCAGTGTCTGGCTGGGGAGTGTGTGTTCTGAGCTCTTGAAACACCTTTATGTCCAAAGCCAATATTCTCAAGCTGAGGTAAATCAGAAGTTAGGGGTTGCTTGTGAAGGTTGAATCGTGACAATTTAAGGACACTGACTCATTCAGTGCACACTTTGGCAGCATGTCCAGCCTGTCATGAGCATGTTGTCTGAGCTAGTGGCTGAAGGTGAGGGAAACATCAGCCCTCTTAACTCAATGTGTGTAGACATTGTTTGGAGGTAACGGGGAATCAGGACCAGTCAGGATTGACACAGAGATTTCCATGGCAGAGTATCTGGCCTTAGGTGATGGCTGCTGCCCTTGGATTGAACTGCCTCTGTCCAAGTTGTGCCATTTGGTAAGAATAATGGTCAAGATTTGGTGGAATATTTGGTTTTGAGGCTGATCTGTAGATAATGTGGGGAACATGCCCTTTTTAAAGCATTACAACCTGAACATGTGGCCTCTTTGTTCTCCCTGCTTTCCACAGTCCCCTGGAGGTGTAAACCTTTCTATGGTGCTTCCTCCTCCACATGCAGTTTCCCCTCACCACTGAGGTACTTAGCAGCTGCTGCTTTTTAGGCTTTTCAGTTAGTGAGGCAATAAAGAAGAATTGCAATTTTAACTAGCCCATAGGATGCTGTTGACATTTTCCCTTACTGTATTTTAGACCATGCTGGCTCAAGCCATCTTCTATCTATCCACAGTTAATGCAGACAAGGTAAGCTTTGATCTTTCCAAAAGTGCAGTGGTGTACATCTGCCGTATTGTGATGTCTCATCTGTTACGTCTGAGCCTGGAACACAATAACATCTTATAGAGGGCTTTGGAGTTTAGACTACAGCCCATTTATTTATTTTGCTGAAGCAGTGTCCCATAAGGAAAATCCTAGGCTGGGTTCAAAGAGCCAGACAATGGAACAGCCGTCACATTTAGATGTTGCTTTTGAAACAATACCCTAATGCTACATCACTTTGCTTTGCTGGGTTCTGCTTCTGCTTGCCAATGGCAGAAATCACAAGATCAGAATCAGTGAAAAGGGCTTTAGGGATGTTTAGTGCAGAGCATGTTGAAAATGAAAACACCTACTCAACTCTGCTGAAAAAGCAGCTCTCTGGTTCCTAGGTTTCTTCTTGATCAGTGGATAGAGGCATTACCTCATACTCAGTATGGAGCCAGGCTGTGTGTCTCAGACTTCTGCAGGAAAATAGTAACGTTACACTTAGAGTAAATATTAATAGTGCCAAATGGATGTCAAAAATTTAGACCATCTATTACCACGGAAAGGGCCTTGAGACTCCAGTATTTATAGAAAAGGAAGAAAGATGTGTCTAGTCTTACTATCTGTGAAAAGAACCTTAAAACATTTTTGGAGTCTACAGATAACCCAAAATAACAGTTTAAAATTGTGTGACTTGCTGTATTTACAGCCTATTGATTTTTAATGATAAAATGAAAAAAAAAAAGAGCAATATTTTGTAACAATATATTCTATTAGATTTTTTTTAGAATAACTGTTTTGTAGTGAAGAATTTTAATGCTGTTTTGCTTTCTCTAATTACCAAGCTTCTCCTCTGGCTCTCAGTTTACAAAAATACAAAAATCATAAATATAAACAGGTAAAAGCAGGTGCATATTGTAAAGGGGCTTGGGGTGAATGACTTTTTCATTTATTAAAAAAACATGGGATCCATGACTGACATTGGTAAACAAAAACCTGAAAAAACATTGGAAAGCAAACACTTGAAATTTATTCTGTAAAGTGAGCTTTCAATTCTCATTAGCTTGAGTAGAGCAATTTATCTAAGAGTTCTGTTGTTGGCTTCCCTGTGATATTAGGCACCTCTTAGAGATTGCTGAATATCCTAAGCATCTAAAAGGACTTACATGGCACTTAAGCACCTCTGTTAAACTTCTAAATCTCACCTGCTGTCTTAAAAACAGTGATTTCTACAATACAATTATGTGCAGGGATTTTGGAATCTGGAGTTTTGTATGCACATATATCTGTATATATATATGTCCAAGACAGACACTGAGATACTAGGGCAAAGGGAATTCTTCATTATTTATTAATTTCCTGATGAATCCTTTCACAATGTTAGCACTTTTTAGTTTTATGAACTTCTTGAGATGTGTCTGTCACATCAGATTGCTGCAAAACCTGAGGTTCTTGCTGTGAAAATTAGGGCTAGTTTGATATGGATTACATGCCTTTTTGCTAGTAATTATAGGAACAGCACATTTGGCAAGCTGTCATTTGACAGGGGTACAAGTACGGCAGGTCAAGCAGGGTGACAGAAATTACTGGGAGGAGCTCTTTCAGCCAAGTTTGCTTTTTAAAGGACCAAGTCAGCAGTAACAAACCAAAATAAAAATCTAAGTCTAGACCAGAACAGCCAAGACTTTGTGTGATACTCAACCTAATTGCTTAAATCTTTCTAACTGATTACTGCTTTTTGTGTTTATTATGAATGAGTACAGAGTTTCTGAGCTCTTGCTCTGAATATGAACCCACAGCCCTGCATATGTGCAGCTGTTAATATCCATTTAGAACTTAGTTTGTGCAAAGGGATATTCTATTGGATAAACTGAGAAATACCAGGTGATGACAGAGCTGAAAACATAACACATGCTCGGGGACAAGGCAAAGACTGTGGACCCAACTGGAATGCTGAAATGACTAATTTCTGTATGATTAACTATGTGATCTTTGAAAAGCCTGCACTGCAGGAGCTTCATACCTTCAAGATTTTTGTGAGATACCAACAGCATAGGACTATGTGGTCTTTTTGCAGAATGATTCAAAGCCTGGAAACTTTACCTTGGGGGTAGAGATACAAGAGGCTTAATCTATTCATTTTAGCAAATGAATAGCAAAGAGAAGGTGAAGAGGTAGCTTGGTCAAAACCCACAAGACTTTAGTGTGGTAGAAGGTTTCTGTGAACAAAGAACTCTTTTATGCAGCAGGGAGAAGCATAATAAACCCTGTGTCTGGAAGCTGCAGCTCAGTTTATACAGATGGGAACTGAGGTGCAAAATCATGGGCTTGAGGCAGGAATCACTGGCAGAAATTCTATGCCTGGTGTTACACTGAGGATCAGACTAGGTCATCACAACCAGCACTCTTGGCTTTGAAATCTGTGTGCCTATGATTAACGTGATTCCCACATTATATGCACACATCAGCATTGCATTTAGTCACTGAAGAAGAGAGAGAATGTATTCAATTAGCTCTGGGCTTTCTGCCTAAAAGGGGAAAATGAAGTGAGATTTTGTGTAAGGACAACCCTGGTAACGCTGAGAAACACCATGGAATTACTAGCATTTGGGCAGATTGGACAGGTTTTCAAGGCCCAGCACAAAAGACCCTGCAGAAAGATCTCTGTTCATTGAGCTGCACAGAGAGAAGGCCAGAGCAGTGCCATGGAAAGGGACCTGGGGGTCCTGGTCAATAGAAAGTCGAACCTGAGTCAGCAGTGCCCTGGAGCCAGGAAAGCCAATTCTGTCCTGGGGGGCATCAGGCAAAGCATCATAGCCGGGCAGGGGAGGGGATTGTCCCACTCTGCTCTGAGCTGGGGCAGCCTCACCTTGAGTGCTGGGGGCAGTTTCAGGTGCCACAATGTAAGAAAAATATTAATCTATTAGAAAGTGTGCAAAGAAGGGCTATGAAGATGGTGCAGGGCCTTGAGGGGAAGCCGTACAGGAAGACTGAGGCCACTTGGGCTTTTCTGCCTGGAGAAGAGGAGACTGAAGGGAGACCTCACTGCAGTTACAGCTTTCTTGTGAGGGTGAGAGGAGGGGCAGGCACTGATCTCTTCTCTCTGCTGACCAGTGACAGAACCCGAGGGAGTGGCCTGAAGCTGTGTCTGGGGTGGTTTAGGTTGGATATTAGGAGATGGTCTTGTGCAGGGTCAGGAGTTGGCCTTTGATGATCCTTGTGGGTCCCTTCCAACTCTGCACATTCTATGGTTCTGTGATACCGTACTGGGCTTAGTTGTGGCCCCAGAAAGCATATGGCATGCTTAGATAAACAAATCAGAGGTAGACAGGGCACACTGGAACCCTTTATTTCAGATCTGGCTTAAATATAAAGGAAAATGCACTTTTTTTTTCCTGAGGATGGTCTGTTTAAAAAGGGTGTTATGGATTATTATGATGGTGATGGGAAGGAACTGCATTCTCTCCAGAGCAGCCCTGGTTTAAATGTTTTGGTTTGCTGGAAAACCCCTAAGTTCTTGTAGGAACTTGAAGAGAGTCACTTTAAAGTGTTCCTGACTCACATTACAGGAATTCATTGAACTGAAAATGCAATTTTCCAAGCTAAAAAATATGATTTTTAAACACAAAGTAACTTGTCTTTGAAAAGGCAAGCAAGATACCATTTTTTAACCTGCACTTTCAAATCTCATTGAAGTACTTAGAGGGTATTAAAATGAAATTTTTTGGTGATTCAGAGAGAAAAAGTTTTAATAATAATTATGGTGCATGAATAGTGTTCAGTCCTTTAACAGTTTATTAAGATTGGAAGTACTTTGAAGCTGTTTACCTCAGAATTACAGAACGGGTAAGTTTCGAAGGCTCCACAACGGGTCATCTGGTCCAGCCTCCCTGCTCAAGCAGGGTCATCCCAGAGCCCATGGCTCAGGATTGCAGCCATACAGATCTGGAATATCTCCAGCGAGGGAGACTCCACAACCTTTTTGAGTCAACCTGTTCCAGTGCTTGGTCACCTGCACAGTAGGGAAGTTCTTCCTCATGTTCAGATGGAATCTCCTGCACATCAGTTTCTTTCATTGTCTCTTCTCCTCTTGCTTGGCAACACCAAGCAGAGCCTGGGTCCATCCTCTTGACACCCTCTTTTAATGTGCAGGACCCTGCATTTGCCTTTGTTGAATTTCTGCCCTCCAGGCCCTTCTGAAAGGCTGCACAGCCTTTTGGCCACTCCTCCCAGCTTTGGGTCATCAGTGAACTTGCAGTGGGGGGGTCTGCCCCTTCACCCAAGGCACTGATAAAATGGGACAAAAAAATTATTTTCTGTACAGTCTTAATTTCTGCTGCCATGGGGTGCTAAGGCATCAGTAGTTGTCAACCACATACACAGGGAAGTCCTTTTGATACAGCTGTTTATTTTGCTTTTCCATTCTTTCCATCAGAGTGCTGAGTTATTGCAGACCAGCACTTGTATTTGTTGAACATTTCCTATCATCTACCTCCAAGGTCCTCTGTTTAAGCAGAACACTAAGGCATGGATAATTGAACTCACTCATTTGGGAGCTTGGGTTGTCGTTGTCTTTTCTCTCTTGCAAACTGCCATTTTAAAAGATCACAGTTGTTTTTGTCAAGTTGTGTAATGTGGTCTTGGGTTTTCTCATTCTGTTTTCCAGTCACCTTGCAAAGGAAGTATCCTGTGGAGTCATGCTTTTGATCTCACCTAGGATGCTGGGTCTGCACTATGCATATCTGAAAGAGCTGGTTTAGACCCTTTTCATTTTCATCTGGTTGCTTTTGGCAATGAAAAAAGTGTTCAAAAGTAAGAGAATTTGTTCTCGTCCTATTTGAAAACTGAATGGCTCACTGTTTGGTTTTTTTCTTTTTAAAAGTCCTTTACATGGGACTGTTTTTTGAGGGCTTGTGATCATGCATGTAGTTTGCTTTCTGTCTAGCCACAGCAGTTTACCAATTACAAAAGAGTCTTTCAGCACCTGACCCTATATTCAGGGCAAGCTCTGCAAGATTTAATTGTTTAATTAGCTGGTCCTAGCTTAAAAATATTTAACAGCGCTTTCTCAGGTAACTCTGTTATTTCAGGAAGCATCCCCACAAAATATTTTCACTCCTTTTCCTTTGCTACTTTACCCAGTAAAAGGAAGCAAAGGTTATCTCTGGCAGTGATCAGCTCAGCTTCAAAATTCTTCAAATAACCCTCATCTTCTCAACTAATAAAATAAAAGCCATTCCCTGAATCCTTTTATATACTATGCAGTGTGTGGCTGATTTGCTTTCTGCTGGGGAGGGGTGTGAGTGGTGGAGAAAAAGAAAAAAGACCTTGTATATTTTCATTGCTTCTTTATTTAGTGGTGAGTGGGAAATCCTTTCATCTGAAAACTTGTGTATTCTCTTTTTCTCCTTGTAAGGGTGGAGTCAAATATAACCCCAAGCTGGGTATGAAGGTACTTTAAATACAGCGACAAACAGTACAGAGAACAAAGACTGTAAGTCCCAACTTCCAATGTCAAAAAAAACCCCAAAAAACCAAACCCAACAAAATGAGAGAAACAAAGAAACAAAGAAGCAAACAAAAAAGGTGATGAGTAAAGGTGAAAGGCAGTGCCTCTAAAACTGCTTGAAATGTATTATTTTTAACATCAGTTAACAGTGGAAGGTGGCACAGACAGAAATGAAATCTTGTGGGTTTGTAGATTTTGACATGATGAGGAGAAAATTGAGCTACTGCGTTGTTTTTATTCTTTTAGTGGCATTCAGACACTCCTGGTAGAGGAAGATGAGTTAGCATTTGTTTGCCTTTATCAGGCTGTCAACCGATATCTTCTGGTTTATTTCTTGTAGGATTTCCAATATTTTTAATTCTATAGTTCTGGAAGCTAAAAGATTAAGCTTCTTCAAACTTTATCTTTTCTGTTAGAGATAAACAAGCGTGAACATAAAGTTCATCAGTAGCACTTTCAAGGAGTCACTTTTTAGACTTGTAGCTTGCTCCTAAAGTCAGTATTGCACTTGGCTCAAATAACAAGATATTGACATTAAATGCTACTCAGGCAGAGGCAGTGTTAATAATTTCTATGCCTTAATTAAAAGGAAAGAATGTAAACGAATTCTATTTCTCTTGTGATGAAGTTCCTTCATAATATCTGAGCAAAATCAAGGCTGTTTCAGCACTTAGACAAAATGTAATTTTCTGCTGTTTATTTGGGGCAGGAGCGGAGTGGGAACAATTTTTTAAAATGCTTACTGAGAGTCAGCTAATTTTCCTCATCCCTGTTTGAAAGTTTCCAAAAAAGAGCATGAGGAAAGCAGGTTGACTCCCATGGTCAACAGCAGCCAATGCTAATGAATACATGTACTGTTGGTTAGTGAAACTCATAATCCCCGTGTGCCAAAACAGAGACAATGGAGACAAAACCCACAGCCTTTCAACTCCAAATATATTACTGGCTAAACTTGCCTGACATGACTAAGAAAATTATTGATCTAAAGGAATTACAAGAAAAACCCCACTTCTCTATCCCCAATCTTGTCCTCTCCAGCATCTGGCACTGGCTAGATAGTCTACAGGGCACCTCACTGGCTGCTGTTATTTAGCTATAAGAAAGACAAAATTTCTGCAGCAGCTGAGCACTAATGCATTAATTCTAGTAACCCCACTGCAAAGCACCAATGTGTTTTCCTATCCATTTTGCAGATGAAGAAAAGGGTGGCACTTTCACTTCAGCATTAATTTGGTCTGCTTTGAGTCCTACCCATGTCTGTATAGTAGACTGACATATTTCAATTCTAGCAGGCTCATTTGCCACATGCTTGCTTTATAGCCCAAGCTGATCTGACTACTCCACTGTGTGTTGCTAGAGCCCTATGCAGTTCACACCTTAGTTCACAGTGTGGTCAGTGTGGTCACCCTGGTGGTCACCCTGTATTCTAGCTCCTAACCATAGCAGGCTGTAGGCTATCAGACACCGGGGACACTGCACTTCATCCAAAGAAGGGTCCTCCTGTGAAAATCTGGAAATGAACAATGCTGACTGGGAAGCAAGAACCAGACCATCTGAGAACTAGACTATCCCCTGTTGGAATAAAACAGGATAGACCAGAGTCATTCCATTACCACAAATTATAATCTGCAGTCTATCTGTATCTTCTAGTGACAAATCTTATGAATGACAACTCCTTCTTAAATGCTCCACAAAAAAATATTGGCCCCAGCCAGTGATAAATAACATGAATAAGTTTAAGCAAGGTTAGGCAGTCCAATGCTTTGCATTCTGTAGAAGTTAATAGGTGTTTCTTGCAGCTCTCTTTTTCCTCTTTGGATGGCTTTGGATGACACTTTCCATTTTCCTGGAAGGTGGATAATGATATGAAGTCTGTAGGGTAGAGTGGTAATTATTACCATTACTCATATGAAAGAAAGAGAGTTGAAAAAGCCTGTGAACTAGAGCCAATAGGATGTATAGAGATTTCCTGCTTCTTGTCACAGTATGTTGACTGAACAACTGTTTGTCATGACCCAAGGTTATGCCTGGTACCAGCTTAGCTGTATCTCAGCCATGTCAACCACTGAAGAAAGGTGGACTTTAGGAATTTATTCTATTCAGTTTGCAAGTGTGAGGAGAGTGTTCAGTTTCCTGGTGCTGCTACAGCTGAGGAAACGGTGTGATATCCAGACATGTTAAGCAGAGATGAAAACCAAAGGAGAGTTATGTACTCATGGTGAATAAGTGAGGCACTGTTATATTTCTGTGAGGAAGATATTTCTGTTGGAAGAAACATAGAAGAGTTTTCACTATTCCTCTCCCCAGTTAAACAGGACCTATGCAAGTAAAAGAGTTGCACTAAGAAATAACCTTTATCTATCTTCCTAACTCCTTCAACAGAAATCTAACTGGCTCCAATGATTCACCAAACCTGATCCTGCAGAGAGACAAAAGCAGCAAAGATGTGAGGAAAAAAACCCACAATTTCAGTAGTTTTTAAGTCACTGCGTTTCATATTCACTGTAGTCTACTCAATTCTCTTTTACAGTAGGAAAGAGAGATGTGATTGCCCCACCCTGAACATCACAGTGTAATCTGTTCTTTTTATTTAACTGTTGTCTTTGTTCAACAGCCAACTGTATGTCCATCAAATTCTCCGTTTAAAATTTTTCTTAGGCTTAGGGAATTTTTGCTGCCAATCTCAAGAATCCATCTAATTGTCTTTGCTACAAACATGTGTCAGCTTAGACTAATTCCAGTTGGCCAGACTGTAGTGCCCTTGCCTGTGATAAACAGAGCTTTGCTACAAAAACTGGCTTGCTCTCATAAGAGATTGTGCTCAGCAGAGGAGGCCTGAGTTAGCTGCAGTGAAATTATTGTCTTGATATAAAAGTCTGCTGTGTGATAAGAATCTTCCTCATCTGGATGATGAAAATCTGTTCTTTCCTTCCTTTTGCTGACCGTGTTGAGCTCTATGGATGTAAACCTGCCCAAGTTTAACATGTGATTATTTATAGCCATTTCTGTGGTGGCTTGCATCAACAGTGAAAGAATCTGTCAGAAAGTAGAGAAAATATCTTTGAGAAGCTGGAGATACTTTTTAAGAGCTGTAGGGAATGACAAAATGAAAATTTTGCCAGGACACAATTTTTTAAAACATTTGGCCCAATGATTTTCTAGTTGTTAGGTCTATTTGTTAAAATCTGTGTTCTGTGTTTTAGAAATAGCTGCACTATATTTAGGTGAATATTTATAGAAAATTTAAGCCTTGCTCCTAGAGCTTGTCTCTACTTTTCTCTTTTTTAAAGCTTGGTATTTATATCATCTAACCATAGGAAAGCATGGGCTCCAGGACTGTGGCTGACCAAAGTCCTGAGGGCCTGCCACATGAAGGATGACTTCTCCACTGGTTAAAACCCATCAAAAACAACTTTTCCACTAGGCATTCTGGGAATCATCTCACTGAATGAGGCAACTTTTCTAAAGAGGATAGAGTTTTGTGGCATAATTCTGCTGACTACACTGAACTTCTGCCTCAGAAGGATTTTGCCACTCGCCTCTTGCTTTTTCTATTAAAGACTTTACACATTTGCTATTATAAACTTTGCTGGTATAAACTCTTCTGCTTTTAATGGATAAATAAATATTGGTGTGTATCTTCTGAGGATGCTTGCACAGAGGCAAACTGCAGCAGGATTTTGTATGTTGCAGCAGATCACAAAGAATAAATTACTAGGGTATTTTTCATAAAAGGGAAGAAAAAACCCTATCATACTATCTGCTGCTTGAAATTCTTGGTAAATTTAATGTGAAAAGCAGAGAGTGTATAACTTCCATTTCAGAACATCAGAAGTGCCAGATCCTCAAGTACTTTTTGACAAGCTCTACCACTTCAGTCGCAAAAATTAGCATCATTTAAGGCAAAAGGCCGTTGCCAGTTTCATCTGTGTTTTATAAACAGAAATTAACTAAAATTGGAATGTTACCATCTCTCACCCATCCAACCACTGAGGTTTAGTCATAAAGGAACACTGGTATGAGCCATCCCATGCCTGAACTAGCAGAGCAAAACCAAAATTGGTGAGGTTTTCTGACATCAAACTAAGCCTACCTCTCATAACAGAGATAACAATAACTCAAACCTTTTATCTGGATCCCAGACTGTGGTGGTTTAGATAAATAAGGATCTGAGGCCAGGCTACCCACCGAAGGTGGAATGCAGCGACCGGGGTCTGAGTCTGGTCCCAGCAGCAGAGGCAATTTCTTGTAGTTTCTAAGAGAACTGGAATATCTGTCAGGATCAGAAAGCTGCTTTCTACTCAGAGAAACCTCAAATGTTGACACTGTGATGCCAAGCTACAGCCATTCTGCAGAACAAGCTCTCTCCTTTGCCAGTCCCAGCAGGGCACTGTAGCTAGCTGTTTGTGGAAGCAATAGTCTCATCCATAATTAGTGGCTGAATGGCTACACATGTAAAAAGCTCTTGTAACATTCTCTCCTTGCATTAGTTCTCTTGCTGCAGAAACAAGGATAAGTGACCTTCAGGTTTCATTTGGATTTATTGATCTCATGACCAGCTGTGGCCTCAGAATGACACATGGCACATATCATGTGACAATAATCATTTGACAATGTCACTGTTTACTCAAGTGGTCCTGTATTTTTCATCTCCATATTCAAGATAAGTTGGCTTAGCCTCCATTAAAAATTATGTTTTATTCAAGATTGAGATAACCTTTCCCAGCCCATCAAGCTTTATCTCTGTCTCTGCTAATCTTTCAGCTATCTGAAACTTTTTTTTTTCTCTAGTAAATAAGCAGTTATCTTAAAGAAGAAATGTGGAAATAACTCTGTGAAAAGGGTAAATATAAGAAAAACAGGGAAACAAGATTGGTTCGGTCCCCCAGGATGTTTAGTTTAGGGTTTCCTAGCCAAATGATGTATCTACCACACTTGAGGATGTGAACAAATAGATGACTAAATGCACATGTGTTCTTGCAGAAAATCTGATTCTATAAAAATGATGAAATTTGCATTTATGGTGTTTATGCAAGATAGAGTTTTCGACTGACCTTTGTCCACCTTGGAATGCTTTGTGTCAGCTGTCTCTTTCTAGCAGCAGTGCTCTGTCGTTTTCTAATTAAGTCTGTGCAACTGTTCACATTGGATTCAAAACTCAGCAAAAGGTTGCAGGGTGCTGTGTCTTCATTATCTATTTTTCTCATCTCGTGGCTCATGCTGAGTTGCATTCTGCTTAAACAAAGCAATAAGGTTCTTACTTGTTGAGAGGACAGGACTGCAAACAGCAAGCTAGTCCATGGTTGTGCTGTTGTTTTGTGCAGTACCAGCTGGTTTTTATTGAGGAAACCGTACTATGTAGTTGAATAATTTTGGTCTCTACAGTCCTTATTGTTCTGCTTTGGAAAGGGTGAAAAAGAGGGTACTAAATCCTTTGAAGAGCTAGGAACTGACAGTAACTGGAAGAGTATATACTCCACAACTGATGAAGAACCAGATGATCTTTTTTTGTGTGTGTGTTACTGAAAGCACTGATTGACCTATGATGGGTTTACTGAGGAAAAAAAAAAAAGGAACTTTCTTCTATTTTCCTTCTTCTGGTTTCAAAACAATTAGAACATAAGACTGTTCTTCCAGAAATCCACCAGATTTTTCTTCTCAGAATTGTCCCACTCTATTGCTGTCTAAATTGATCACATTTGCAACATCTCACCGTGCATCAGTTTCCACTGCTGTAAAATATTTTGAGCTCTTAAAAAGAATTCTTTCTCTGAAGTTTATGACTTACAAACTTAGAGATATGGGGTTGAAAAAAATGAAGGTCACACTGTAACCACTTAGCAAACTAATTATGGATGGGGCTTAAGTTAGGACACTAATGCAGATGTCAGTGAGACAGATATTTTATTTCTTTTGCATACACATCTCTCTGTGGTCTACCCTGAGGACCCTAAATTTCTCTGTTGAGTGATGAATCTTCCACTGAAAAAAGGTCTTCTGCACATATTAGTAGAGAATTGGGCTGGTACACTCAGTGAAACTTGTTGCTCTGCTCCTATCTACTCTTAGGTACAGCATGCAGGCTGGAAATTATGTCACCCATGTTTTGTGGCATCTTTTGACAGCAGCCATGAGTTGAGTGGACTTTGGGCTGCACCTCCCTAAGATGCAGAGTCCTCCTTTGAGTTAGGTCAGAGGGAGAGAATCAGCCTGAGATGTGGCAGAGGTACGAAATGTCTCCTTCTTCTCTGCCAAGTGAGTTTCTTGGGAGCATATCCCAAAGCAACAAGTGGTGTAAGATCAGAGCACAGCTCTAGGCTTCATCACCCAATTTTCTACTGTGCTTGTGCCAAAGCAGAAACTAAAGCAAACCAAGGGAAAAAAAAAAGAAGGGACGGGGACGGGGACGGGGACGGGGACGGGGAGGGGGAGGGGAGGGAAGGGAAGGGAAGGGAAGGGAAGGGAAGGGAAGGGAAGGGAAGGGAAGGGAAGGGAAGGGAAGGGAAGGGAAGGGAAGGGAAGGGAAGGGAAGGGAAGGGAAGGGAAGGGAAGGGAAGGGAAGGGAAGGGAAGGGAAGGGAAGGGAAGGGAAGGGAAGGGAAGGGAAGGGAAGGGAAGGAAGGGAAGGGAAGGGAAGGGAAGGGAAGGGAAGGGAAGGGAAGGGAAGGGAAGGGAAGGGAAGGAAGGGGAAGGGAAGGGAAGGGAAGGGAAGGGAAGGGAAGGGAAGGAAGGGAAGGGAGGAAGGGAAGGGAAGGGAAGGGAGGGAAGGGAAGGGAAGGGAAGGGAAGGGAAGGAAGGGAAGGGAAGGGAAGGGAGGGAAGGGAAGGGAAGGGAGGGAAGGGAAGGGAAGGGAAGGGAAGGGAAGGGAGGGAAGGGAAGGAGGGAAGGGAAGGGAAGGGAAGGGAAGGGAAGGGAAGGGAAGGGAAGGGAATGGGAGGGAAGGGAAGGAAGGGAAGGGAAGGGAAGGAAGGCAAGGAAAGGAAAGGAACGGAAAGGAAAGGAAAGGAAAGGAAAGGAAAGGAAAGGAAAGGAAAGGAAAGGAAAGGAAAGGAAAGGAAAGGAAAGGAAAGGAAAGGAAAGGAAAGGAAAGGAAAGGAAAGGAAAGGAAAGGAAAGGAAAGGAAAGAGTTTTTTTGTGGTAGAGCTATGCATCACATGCTGTGTTATGAAATGAATCCAACTATATGCAGCACTCTTTAATTAACTTTTTATTAGGAGAAAATAAAATCAGCTCTACAATATATTTAAAACTGAAGCATATTGGCTATTTTTGATCCCAAATGCACAAAGGAACCAGACTACAATACATTCTAGTGGCTTGAAATATTTTGATTGTAATAAAGAAGTGTAGCTAGTTTTGAGTCATACAAGACATCTCCACATCCTTAGGTTTTATTGCCTTTTCTTGCACTGAAATAAATAGAAATCATTTATTGTGAAATCATGAAGAACTAAGAATAGCATCTTCACAGTGAATTTCTGCTTTGGGTGGAACATTCAGAGCTAAATTGCTAATCTCTTAATAAAGTCTTTAGCTGAATGAGAGTAATCTGTGAGGAAGAATGCTGATTTTGGGCTTAATATCAGCAGTATATGTGTCCATATCAGAAATTAAACAAATAAACCAGGATCAATGTGGAGGCCCTCTTCATCTTGTTTTCACTGCTTAAAAAATGGCTGATTTGCTTCTAACGTATCCTCACTCATTCCAAAAATTCTGGAGTATAATATTTTCTTCATTTGAAGTAAAACGAGGATGATTTTTTTTTTCAGCTGGGTTAATAGTCTAGCTTTCTTAACCATAGCTTGCATTTCACCAAGTAAACTTTTGAACTTGATGTAAATCCCAAAGATAATTATTTTCCTACAAGTTTTGTGCAAAACAAGAGAAAAAAGGTCCAAAGTAATGCCTTTATGAAGGAGAGACAGAAAGCAAGCATGCTTTATTTGTTTCACCAGCCATGCTATCTCTTACGCAGGAGTTTGCAGAAGCAGACAATTCAGAGAGTGGAAATTAGCTTTACCAAAGTAGGAGAAAGTAGGGGGAAAGAGTTGTACAAAGTTATGACACCAAGTAACTATTTTTCTCACGATTTTTGGGCAAAGTGAGTGAAACTATTTTGTGAAAATACTAGCACCTTCTCCTGCCCCAAGAAAATGTAGAGTATAGCATTTATCTAATCCGTGTCCTTAGAGTTGTGTGCTTCTGTCTCAAAACTGACAGAATAAATTGTGTTCAAATTCAGCTATTTTTTAGATTTGCAGAAAGAAGAATGAGAATAAAATTCATTCAATTCATCAGAAAAACATTTGAAGGCATCTTTAAAGAGGTAAATTGGACCTAATTTCTTTCTGCTCTCAAGGAAACACAGCAAATTATTTGACATGCAGGATCTAGAGAGCAAAAATGTACAAACCGGTTCAAGCATGTATTCTCTCAAATGCAGTTATTCCTGAAGATGAAGTATATTATATGAGACCAAATTTGTCATCTTAAAGTCTGCTGCTCTTGTGTAATTTTTATTAAGAAATAAAATACTTAGAGCCATCTTAACTTTTCCTTAATGAAGACTAGAGGAAAACTGTGGGAAAAGTTTCTTTAAAAGATAAGCATTTCCCTTAGGATCACAGAATATTCTGAGTTGGAAGGGACCCACAATGATCATCAAGTCCAGCTCTTAAATGAATTGTTCATATTAATTGTTTCATATCAATTTTTCAAATGAATTGTTTAATTGTGATCAAACTTACAGCCTTGGCGTTATTATCGTCATGCTCTAGCCAACTAATCTCAAGGGGGTACGGGGTTGCCCAATATTAATAATTTATAATCACATCATATTATTTAAGGATTGTTGTCCAGAATAAACCATAAATCTATGAAGTGTAGAACAGAATTCAAAAGCATTTTGATTCTGTGGAACCATTACGTCGCCATGGGGCGTATTTTAATTTTCTCTCCATTAACATCTTCATTGCTTCTAAAACACTAAATCCATACTTTCTTCCCCAACCCCAAACATTTTGTGCCAGTGTTAGAATACATATTGCATAAATCTCTCCAATCCTCCTTGATCTAATGTAGATGTAAGTATCCAATACTTTTACAATAAAATAGTGCATCAGAATGCAGGTGATATTTGGCCATAAACATAGAAAGGTTTCATAGCTAAAGTATTAAAAAACCTCTCCTTTTCAGTTTCAAAGTTTAATTCTTTAAATTTGAGGAGTGCATTAATGCTTAGTGTGGGAGAGACCATGCCATGGGGGAGTGTGCAAATGTTTCATGGCTGCCCACTTTGGGAGACAAATCCTACTGAAGGGGAGCATGTGCCCAAAGCAGTACACAGCCTCTGCTGTGAGGAGCACACAGCCTGAGACAAGGGTCTGAACCCAGGGCCTCTGGCATGACTGGCAGACAAAAAGAGCCGTGCATGATTTCCCAGCAGATCATAACTTCCTCACTATCACTGCCTGTGTGTCAACAAAGGCTGGGAGCCATCAGGATACATTGAACCGGGAAAAAGGGAAACTGGAAGCTTCTGGCATCCAGCCCAGGCTTCAAACCACGCAGCTATCCTATGTATTTTTTTGTGTATCTGAACTGGGGTTCTGTTTGAGGTCATCTTTAACATCTGTGTATTCACCCAAGGACCGATCCTATATATAGCACACTTGTTTATGTTGCCCTGCTGTGCCAGAAACCCTCTGTCCGGGAGATCCACATCTTTGACTCATTTTGTCATTGTTCTTTCACAGCTCTTGCTGGTAAAGGGCATATCTGTTGCAAGCTGGTACTCTACTGAATTTGCAGTTCATTATGTATCAAGTAATCCTGAAAACAAATACCATCATTTTTGGTATTTTCAGTTGCACATAGTCTCCAGTTTTGTGTTCCTATTTTATTCTCATTATAAAATAAAGTTGTCTTGAAGACATGTGTGGCATTGTGTGTTTTTAGAATCGGTTATTCCTTTTGTAACTCAATAATGGGTTGGTCCTCAGTTCCACCCATGTACTTCCCTCACAATGGTTTCTCCCTATTGGAGCTACGCGCCCGCGCCCGCGCCCGCGCCCGCGCCCGCGCCCGCGCCCGCGCCCGCGCCCGCGCCCGCGCCGCCGCGCCCGCGCCCGCGCCCGCGCCCGCGCCCGCGCCCGCGCCCGCGCCCGCGCCCGCGCCCGCGCCCGCGCCCGCGCCCGCGCCCGCCTGTCATGGTAACCACCCCCCTTATCTGGAGAATTCTCTGTGTCAGTCATTCCTTAATTCAATGTACGATTTGCCCCTGGGGTTTTTCCCCTCCCCTCTGTGATCCTCAGTGGCTTAGCTGTAACCCACGCTCCTCCCTGGGTCCTCGTTATTGGTAAGCTTTGTGTCTCCTCCTGTCACACCCACTCCCTTTATCAGTGTCCCCCTGAGACCCCGTTTTTGTCACCCATCCCTAGCACTGCCGGGAAGGTTAAAGGATCCTTGGTACGTATACGGGTGTCCCTCCTCCTTCCTTTGCTTTGGTACCTCGTAGCCGAGATCCCGCCTGCGCCACCCACGCCGCAGACGGTAACCACTACCCAGGGTTCCGGAGGGAATCCGGGAGTGGCACTTGGTGTGGCCAGCTGCGGCCGGGCCGGGGGCACCCAGCCGGGCTCTGTACAGCCCCATAGGCCGCGGGAGAGAGGCTACAGACATGGGGATTAATTAAATGAAAACCTGCGTGTGCAGGGGAATGGGAAGGAAATACCCCAGGAGTACTTAATTGGGAACTACATCTAAGACTAAGCCATTCAGAGTTGCTTCAAGCCATCTATAAGTTGCTTCACTTCCAGAACTTTCAACTCTTAAAACTCTTACGAGCTATTGCTCATCCCAATGTAAAACTTCGTGGTTTATGGTGACTTCCCAGTGATGGCTCACTGGTTCCTGTAGTATCTCCTGCCATACAGAAGACACAGGGAATAAACAAATAGGGAATATAAAGATAATTCTGGTTTGAGCAGCTGGATGGATTCCATCCTGTGGTTCACTGTGGTTCTCTAGTCCTCTTCATCGTCAGAAATTCTGTCTGGCTGGATGAAGGCAAGCCCAGGAAGACGTGGCCACACTGGGGCTGCTCTGGACCTCAGGATAAAGATGACACAGTATGTGTATGGCAAAATAGCATGATGTTCACAGAGATGTTGTCTGGCACTGGTGTTATCAATGTATCAACAAAGGCTGAGGGCCATCATTGCAATGAGGATGGCTTTACATGCCAAGCCTCAAGATAGGGAAGAATTTGTCCATCTGCTTCTCTGCTAGGGCTGCAGTACTACTTACATTTCTGGCACTACTGCATGATTTCTCTGTACCTTTCTAAATCTGCCTTTTTGAGCAGAAAAAATTGGAGCTAAGCTGTAGCACAACGAGGGTAGTTATGGTATTTCAGCAGGGCAAGGAAAATCTGTCTCACTGGTGTCAAAGGATTAAGGGTTTCTGCTCTGCCTTTCCTGACAAACCTATGGCTGCACAGTGCAGGAACATACACATCTACACATCTAAGCTGCACTCAAGGCTGGATCCAGGTGCTTGAACTGGAAGAAGCAGACACAGAAGGATCTCAGCAGTCTTACAGGACATTTCAGACAGGAATAAAAAAATTTGGCAGGTTTCTCCAGTGAGGAGAATCAGTTTAGACAGGGAGAAAAGTTGCTGTGGCAAACAGCCTGCTGCAAAGGTCTGCAGAGCAAAGCAGCATCACAGTGCACATTTGAGAGAAACAGATGGGAAAGCTGGTGAATGCCTAAAGCTGTAAGGTTCAGGGCCTGCTAGAAACAAGCTGTTCTCATGCAGAAAGGTTCCTGGTGAAGTTGTCAAGTCCTGTTCTGTTATTCTGAACCAGAAAAGTCAACGTTTGCTCATCCTGGCTCAGCTTCAGCAAAATCATCATAATAGTTTCCTGTGTGGTCTGAGATGAAAAAAATAGCAGCTCAAAATGGTTTTCTGTTCAGATTCAGTTCAGTACATTCTCCAAAAGGTACTGTGGAGGAACTGCTCATTCTCAGAGCATACTGGTGTGCCTGGATGGTAAGAGGAAAGGTTTTGATCTCTCTGTGGATTTTGACCTCAATTTTGCCTGTGCTTTGTTGCATCTACCATTGTGCAAATCACTTTGTCACTGCTCCCTACTCATTCAGCAGCTTCACTGGCATGAACAGGTGGGTCACAACTTGATTCCTGGAAGGTGAAGGCCCATCTTTACAAAATCACTGCTGTGCTTGTATCTTCACAAAATTAAAGAGGCCAGTAGCTGACTAGGCCATGGAAATGGGCTTCTTGCCCTCAAAAAGGACCCTGGAGATTAGGGTTGCAACACATCAGCATGTGCTTTTGGCAGTAGCCACTGCTATAGCAAATCTTTTAACACGTGGAAGATATCAGGCTCCGGGATCATCAATCAAACATTCGTTTATTTTAATGAAAGGAAGGCTCAAGTTTCCCTGGAAGAGGATGAAGAAAAGCTTGAACTAATGCCAGACTAAAAATTATTAAAGAGAGACTGTCCCTTTCCCCTTCTCTGGAGATAGGTGTGCTGCCAGTTCCTGGACCCCAGACCCTGCATTCACTGGAGCAAAACAGACATCTTCTGTGCTATTTTTTGTGCAACAACTGCAGTGTTTAGACCAAGGTCAAGCTGGAATTAGTGCTTTTCCCCTTGAGGGACATCACTGCTGGATTATGCCAGAGCCTGTCTGCACTGGGTGAAGTTCCTTTGCTGGATTATCCCTTGCCATTCCATCTGACTCCTTGCCCTGTGACCCTTAGCCTATTCACAGCAGTGTCCTTAGGGCTCCTGCAGTGCTGGGATCCAGCTGGCAGCTTACCCAGAGTTGCTCTGGTGAAGTTTTCGCTGGGCTGTTCTCCTCTGCCTCACTCTCACCCTAAAGCCACATGCTTTCATGCTTAGTGTACATACAGGCACAGCACATATGGACCTGTACAACAATCTGCTTTATCAGCCTGCACGTTTTCATACATTGAAGGTTTACACTCCCAGCTGCCATGGTTACAGCCGGACTTCACTGGCAAGGAATTAGAGTACTGAATGTCTCCTAAACTGTGAAGGCATTTGAAAGGCAGCTGCTTTGCAGTGAGCAAATTTATTTTGTGCAGAAGGAGGCAAAATTATCAAGTTATCTATTTAATCTTATTTTGGGCCAAATCTCCCCAAATTAAAGCCCTAAATATCATTTGTTGCACATGCAACAAATGAGAGAATTTGGACCACAATCTTCAAGGCTGCTGCTGTAGATAGGGTGACAGAAGCTTTCTGGTTATGTTGCAATGTACCATAAAACAGTCCCTTTCAGCTGTGCTTGGGCGGTAGAACACTGCTTTATTTTATAGTGAGGATTCCCCTTTGATTTACAGCTGAACTTGTTCCATTGCTGTCAGTGAGCTGCTCCAAAAAAGGCTTTATTTTCTCTTCTGCATCCTGCAGTGGCTCTTCCTTTTGCTGTAAAGTTTGTAAAACATCTATTGAGAAGTGTGACAAGACACAAGGTTTGCTGGATGCATTTATTTTCCATTCAGTCATACCTGTACCACAGGAGAAAGCAACAAGAAAACAACAATAATTTAATAACTGGCATTACTGAACACAGAATTGAACTTACCCAATTTAAGGAATTATCACACTGTCTTTATCTTATTTAACTTCTCTCAAAATAACCTGTGAAATCATAGGCAGTCCACTTGGGAAGTGCATTTCTTTCATCATTTGTTGCACTTCATTTTGTCTTCTGTAAGCAAGGCACGCTTGCAGTCTACGGATGACTGAAACCTAAAGCTAGACTTAAAGTAGCACTGAGATGGATTTACACTGCTCCTGTGCAGCTCTCAGAGTGGGGAAGAAACATATGGAAAGCTGTTAAACTAGTGCTGAACAAAACTTTAAAGGATTGCACTTACTCCTCAGTGTGAATTCTTGTCCTAATGTAAACCCTGGAAAAACTACCCCTGAATTATTCTGGATTTAATCACAAAACCTTGGAATATTCATGTGAATAAAAATGGGATCTGTCAAAGAAGACTCCTGGCCAAGGTGATACAGCCTGCCGTCCAAAATGGTGGTTAGACAGGCTTTACAGAACCAGTGTTCACTTTTAGTGTATATTTTAATGTATATTTAAAATTGCTTGGGAAAGGAAAGCCAGGAAGAAGTAGACAGGCTTTCACCTTATCTGAGTTATAATCTGGACCTGATTGCTGTTCTACAGCTCCAATCACCATGAATGATTTACCCTGATTAACAAGGAAACACTGCAGTAGAGTCTGTATCATGGCTCTGACCTCAACCAAAACCTCTCCCTGGGTATGAGCTCAGGTATGCCTTTATGGTGCCTGCCCTGAATATTTGCAGGCAGGAACAGCAGCCTGAACCGCTCCTGAGTTGGAAGGGAGAGACAAGGTTCATTATATCACACTTTAGTATTTCAGCCAAGAGACACTTCTACCAACTCACTGAATTTCTCCTTTCCCCCCTTCTTTTGGAAAGAGAGGAAATTTCTATTGTACCAAGTTCTAATCACATTTTGTGACTTTTCTGGATTGCTCAAATGGCCTGTTGGCCTAAGTGAGTTAGGGAATAAAGTATCATTAAAAATGTAAAAATTAATCACAGCTGTCTAGTCAGAAGAAAGATGTTTGATCAATATTTTCCCCAATATCATGCACACAAATGTTCCATCAATAGCTGTCGCACTGGTATATACATTATTTTTGTGGGAATATGTAGGTTTGTGTGAACCTTTGTAGAGTCTCAAGATTCTGTGCAACCAGTGAGTTGCTATCTATGTAAACAGATGTTTTGCAGAGAAAAATCTATGATCATTACTTGTCTTCCACTCTATGTGGCCTAGGACTTCACAATAATCCTTAACTCTACTAGCTAGCACTTACCTTCAAGAAAATCTTCCTGACTTAAAGCCTTCAGCAAAGGAGAGACTATGACACATCCAGTCAAAAGGTTGACATCCCTTTGCAACACTTACCACGAGCAATATGCAAAATATATTTGTTGCAGATTATCTTTAAACTAAATTTTCCTCAACATTGATTTCTGGTAATGAGATGCAATGAAGCATCTGGGCTAGGATTAAGCACATATTGCTTTGGGCAGATGCACATTGTTACATGCAAGCATAAATCTGGAATCTTAGCTCTGCCTACAAATTCTTCATGATGCAGTGCTTAACCGCTGAAAACGTTGCAACGAATCCTGAAGGTAAGGAATGTGCCCCACAGATCCTGGGAGTATGGTGTTGGTGACTGAATAAACCAAGCTTTTTTTTTTTTTTTTTTTTTTTTGCCATAGCAGTGCCATTAGAGAATACTTCCTGGAAAGTCTGAGGCAGCATACGTTAATGGGAGAAGTAGACACTTGCTCCAGCATCTGGCTGGCATCAGTCATTTGTTCATTTGTTTTGTGCAATGTAAGGTCTGGTCCTTTTCACTTTTTTAATCAGCAGCTATTTTGAATTAATCCTGGCTTAGTGCTTGAGATGTACTGTGAATTGAGTATATCGTTCCATAGGAGACTAACATTCCCTCTGATTAAGATTATCTTATTTTCTTTTGTGCAGGAATATCTTTGAGGACAAGACATTTTTGCACTGAGAGATGGGGAAGGAGAGGTTAAGCCATTACCTGAACACTCCACGGATAGGAGAGGATGTGGGAAGTTTGTAATTAGATCCAATCTGGCTTTACATCTATTGTATTGCATTTACACTTCATGCTTGATCAAAGCGTTATTACATTCACATGGAGAAGAAAAGGTTCAACGCCTGAATCTGGAACAAAACTGTGTTAAGTTCCACTCAACATCAGGGATTTGCTTTTATCAAAGCTGATGGCTTACTCACTGACATTGATATGGAGAGTATCCCTTTTCACTGTTTTTTTGTTGTTTTTAATGTTCTGGCCTCTTCGGAATGTTTTAAGCTGAGGCAGAGTGCTTTCCCAGATGAGCACATACATTAACCATGTGGAAAAACAAAGCATCCTTTTTGCATCCAAGTCTTTCTATAATTATTCTGTACATTCTATACATGCCAGGTGAATCACTCAGATCCACTGAAGCTGTCTGCAGAGGAAGAGGCTTGCTTTGTTTGGTGTCCAGCATAAAATGATTCACATTTTTATGAGAGCTTTTGAATTCTCTTACAGAGCATGGGCCCTGGTGACTGATCCAGAATTACTGGGATATGGCAGTAACACCTGAACTGCTGTTATAGAACTGGGTCACTGATGCATAAACCAAATGAGTATAGAGGAAAAGAGGACCACAGTGATGGGTAAGATTTGCAGACTCTCTAAATCTGTGGTTTTTTATGTTATCCCCTAGTTTTTCACTCTTCATGAACTCATCAAACTCATCTTAAAACAGTGGCTTACATTATTTTGTCAGCTTTAAAAGTGATTAATCACAAGCTACTTTATTAAGTTCTGTACAGCACTGCAACCATTAGGACAACTTGGAATCAATCCCCTCCTTCATGTGTGGGGTCCTGTTACTCACCTGGGCACTGTTAAAAGATGTATCTAAGTGCATTAATCAGTGAGTCTACCACTGTTCTTCAAGATATGAATGTACTTAGCACCTTGTTGAATTTATGTCCTTACTTTAGACATGCAGGCTGCCTTGTAACTAGTTCTGTAGGGTTTTTCAGAACATTATTAGCACTCCTAACAATTCCAAAAGGTAGTAAAGAAGTATTAGAGATAATAAAGAAGTCATTTTGAGGTGACAGAAAAGGAGTTGAAGCCCTTTGCAGTGTGTGAGATGGTTCTACATGTCAAACAGCAAGCTGAGTTGCCCATTCTGCATGATCATGCAATGAACGGCCCTATTGTAACAACGTGATACACCCAGGGAGAAGGGCTTAGAGCTGCTCTGCGAACCTTCAGTCTAAACTTCCTGATCTTTCTGTAATTAAAATTTCAGACAGCCTTGCATATGTGTGTTCTTTAGACATGGCATTCCCTGAGAGGGAGTCTATTTGGATTTTGGGCAAGAGACTTGAAAACACTGTTGGATAAATAAATGTAAAACAGCTGCAGATGCCATTGTGTAACTATTACTCCTCCCTAAAACTCCTGCAAATACTAAACCTCTGTGTAATGAATGAGTGGTTTACGTTAATAAGGTAGTTTGAAAGGTGTTAGGGTGAGGGAAGGGAAAACAAAGGGAGGGATCATGAAGTGCTTATGAACTTGAGTCTGTTTTTCCTTTAACTGGCAGCACACCCAAGTGCTGCACAAAACACACAGTTGTTGCCCTCTACTTTAACTCGCTTTCCTTTACAAATTCCAAGCAGCACTTCTGACTGCTAAACACAGTCCTGTTCTTCAGGCTGCCCAGCAATTGCCTTTCCAGTTGTAAGTCTCAGTCTCCTGTAACGTTTTAATTACATGCTGCATATCTGAATATGCTGGATGGATGTGTGGTCTTTCTATGACTTAATACTTACAGGGTATGAGGTCCCTTGTGCCCCATCTAAGTTTGAATTGAATAACACAATATAATTTCTGCCAGATGATGCACAAGCATGCCTCAAGAATAGTATTTTGGAGAGAAATGTGAGCCAGTGCCATGTATGAAGGTTTCTCATCTTCTAAGCAAGGTCAATTAGCCCAACTAGATTTCCACGTTAAACTGTTTCTGAAGCAGTTTTTGTACCTGGACAGAGCCAACATAACTCTAGGGGCAAGGCCTGAACCTGGGCTGTGGATTTCTCTGATATCCTTTGTACACATGCTTTTAAAAACTGCAGTCCTCATCTTTGTGCCCTTGGGCCTCTCCCAGGCACTTTAAAGCTCTTGACAATGTAAGACTGCAGGAATATGAGAGCAGGAGACAGTACAATTTTCTGCCTGAGCAGTGCTAGAGGCTTTAGTGTAAATGGTCATTAAAGCCCTTTGATTCTGGATAATGCAACACAATCAGTGACACTAAGTCCTTGGAATTCATGGAAGTTTTATTTTCTTTCCCCCAAAATGAGAACAACCACCCTCCGAGATCATGGGCTTCTAAAAGGGGAATATTTCCAAATGGAAAATGGACTAAGCTCTGCTCAGAGAGAGGCCTCTCTGGTATGGAAAGAATGAATAAATTATGATACACGTCCTCCAGTACACTGTAACTTCCAAGTGAGCTAACAGCTTTTATTGTCCACAGCACAAAACAATGAATTCATTGACAAAGTTCATATGTTATTCTCCCCAGCTTCTCTAAGAGAAGCTTCTGGTTGTGAGTCATCCAGGTGTCATAGTCAAGGCCTGGTAATACCACAGTAACATCAGTCTTATGCAGGGTATAACTGGGATGCAGAGCCATGTAGTGCTTCACTCATACACTTTACTGTCCTGGAAAAACATGTTTCTGCAGCCCAGATCAGGTCTAGACTACTGAAAAATCACAATCCAGAAAATCTAAGTAATATTCCTAATCTGAGGGGTCAGAGAAGAAGGAAGAATTGAACCTCTACCTGTATATGGTCACTGGTACAAAATACAGCCTAGTATTGCCTGGCTGAGGAAGATGTGCTCTTGAAAACGGTGTTCTTGAGGGCTGAATTACTCAGGACCTGTCTGTTGTGTTCCTTAAGGAGAAAAGCAGGTTTTTTACAAGTACCTAGAACACCAGCACTTTACTGAACTGTACAGATAGGGTACAGCAGAAAATAAGTTTGACACTAGGATTGAGCCTCCAAAACTACACTCCAATTCTGGTTCAAAAGAAAAACGACGTTTCTCGTTGGCTTTTGGTTGGGTTCATTCCTCTGGCTGTATTATGGTGTCTTAGTCACCTGCTGTAAGAAGCGATGGGTGTTACAAACACAAAAGTCCTACTCACTCATTTACTCATTGTTCCTGGTGAAATGTGTTTATTTGATTCCTTGCATTTGCAATTCCTCAGTCCAGTTAATTGTATTTGAAACAGTCAATAAAGTTTCTGTTACTTAAAAGACTGCTGTTCTGATTAACAGATCTTCCTATCAGAAAGGTCCCTTAATTTTCTTACAATTTCTTCCAGCAATACTGTAGATAGTTTTTCCTCCAAGGAGGTCAGACCAATTAAAACTTGTGGTAGCTTTTTCTCCCTCTGTGTGACTCCATAGAGAGGGCCAGATTTGCCCCCCTCTCCCCATTGATAACTTCCTCACATGAGTAATCCCACAGAAAGGAACACACTTGTATGACTAATCTGCTCAGCAGCATACAAAGTTCACTGTCTGGACTAGAATTAAATGACTTTTCTGTAGGAACACTACAGAGGTTGCAGAGGGGATGGATTAAAACTCAGAGGGATGGATTAAAACTGTCTCTAGTGGCAAATGCCTTGCTTTGAGAACTAGACCGTTCTTCCTGTCTAACTTAACAGAGTCTGGACACCAACATTTTTCTCAGATATTTTCTTTCCCCTTAAAAATATATATAAAACACATTTTTTTTTCCTGTAAGGGTCTCCTCAGTTGTGCCACTCTGTCTTATTTGGATTAAGTGCCTGAAAATGGCAAATGTCTGGTCTTGTTTTCCCAGACATTTGCTTGCCAAACTTGTTGAGCTAGCAGACATATTGCTGTATGTTGGCGCATACATTACCTCAGCTTCAACTAATTTATGGGATGTGGCACCTTTGACACAGTTCCCCTGTTCCAAACAACAGTCTTAATCAGTCACACTCAGAAGCATGTATAATGCTGAGGAGCTGTAACTACTAGTAGCTTTTCTCCTGATTAGGACTTTGGCGCTGGTCCATTATTCAGCCCTCTGTGAACAAATGCCTGAAGCAGCTCACTGGAGCAGAGATGGCATTGACAGACGGGTCAGTGATTTTTTTTTTTTCTGTCAGGAAGAACAAAAATGTGTTGAGACAACTGGGAGACAAGGAAAGTCATACAAGAGAATTCTGCCTTCTTAAATTTCTTCCTTGAAAAAAGATGTCTAGAGTGATCCTGCACTAGGCCGTGGTAGCATTTATTTGTTTTTTCTCAGGATGCTATGGAGGATAGAGGTTCCTGAGGTACTGGAATATCTCTACAGTCATTTTGGAGATTAGGGATGCTGATTCTGGCTCTCTGTTCTGCTTCCTAGAAAACTGCAAAATGTGGCCCTCAATATAAGCATACCCAAGGGGCTGCTCCAGGTTGGAGCAAGGTTACACGTCTCTTCATGAGCTACTCTGAAGTGTGTGAGGGCTAACATCTCTACCGAGTCTCTTTCCTAGGTCTAATCTGCTTCATCTTTTCTGAGCTAAGAACTACATAAGAGAGCCCCTGGTCATGCACCATACTTATTCCTGCATAGGCTGTGGTCACTTTCTCAGCAGAGCTGTCAATTTAGTCTGATATTCCCTTCAGCATAATTTTAACTGAGGAAAAGGAAGGAGATGCAGGAACTGAGGACTAAGAATTTACAGAGAAATGCTAGATACAGCTAAGTACATCTGATACAGCTCTGTCCATCTGTTTCTGCAGCTTGTTTCATAACTCAGGAAGAGAATTAAGGTAATTAGCTAAAGGAATTCACTTTAAAGAGTGATCAGCATTTAGAAGTGTTTTCCTTAAAGTTTGCAAAAATATTTTTTTCCATTTAACTTACAATTTCTCACTGCCTCTTCCTTTACTTTCCAGCTAAGTGAGCTGTTTCAAAAAATATTTGCCTATCCTTTAAAGAAAAATGGAGAAAAAAGGCAGGAAGCTAAAAAGAATGGTCAACAAAGCCAAATGAAAATTTGCAAACTTTTTTCATTTTTACCCTACAACTTGAAACCAAGGAAAACCAAATCTCTCTGAAGTTTGGTTTAGCCCTTTTTTCACTCTAAAATATGTGGATGTGCAGTAAGATAGATGAAATCTTACTGTGAGAAATGGGCTTGTGGTGGAAGTCCAACTGCTGGGTCTGCTGCAGCTTCTTGCTAAACTGGTCCAGCTCAGCCTCATGGTTCACAATTTTACCTTACTTCACCCTAAAAAGGACACCCTGTCATACCATGTGTTTCACCCCACATTTGAAACAAAAAGCAATTAAAAAAGAAGGAAAACATATCTCTGGTTATTTTTGTCAGCCTGGGTAGGGTGGAGCTGCTAGCAGTGTACCAGACACCGGAGCTGGCATGGACTGTGCTGAGCTGCGCAGGGAGGGAAACAGAGCTGGTTTCAAGCACTCCTGAGTTGCCAAACCACCATTCCACATGGCACTAACCCTGCCCTGACCCTCCTGCCCTGCAAAAAAGGCCATTCGGGAAAGGAGGGGAGGGAAGGGGAGGGGAGGGGAGGGGAGGGCACCCCGTTGGCAGGGCACGGGGAGCAGCTGCGAGACACAGGCATGGGCTTGGGGAGCTGTTCCCGAGGAGCAGAGAAGGGACTGGACTCCCTCCAGCCCTTGCTTAGATTAAGAGCTGGTGGTCATGGCTCCCTTGAGCTCTCCTGAAGTGGGGAGAGAGGCCCAGACTAACACGTGGTGGCCAAGCTGCCCTGCAGCTCAACAATATGGACACCTCCTGTGGGATCCAGGGGAGGCTCCGGCTCTTTGGCTGAGGAGGGAACTCCTTGTTCATCCTGCTGCTTCTTTCAAGCCCCATATGCCTTGGTAGTGTTTTTAGGTGTCTGACAAATACCCTGAAATCTGTCACTTTTGCCAAAGAATTATGGGATGTGTAAGTATGTGGGACACCTATGTATATGTTCTGCCTGCCTGAAATAAAAAGATTTTTTTCATCTGTCTAGAATGAGGTAGAAGAAACAGGAGGGACACTTTCTGATTTTGAAAATATAAATAGCCATAGATGAGTCTATTTTTCTGAGTGAATAGTGTCTTGTCACTTGGGAACTAAAATATAATAAGAAAAAGGGGCAAGAAAAATGATGTCTGGAGGAGAATTGGAAGTACCTCTGGTTTTATAGATGTGTCCTTTTAGAATTACATCTCCTTTACAATCTGGAACCAACTTTCTCATCCCTCAGATTTAACGGGTTTACAGCAAATGTATTTGTGTACTATGAGCTGAAGATAACAAAACCCAAAAAGATTGTCAAAAGCCAAACCCTAAAGCTTTGTGAGTTCAACTTCTCTTCATGCTTTCCTTCACATGTCTAATTTCTGTGTGTTAAACTAACCTGTAACTCTCTTCTCTCTGGTAACTCCAAGAAGGACTAAGATTCTACATTTGGTTTTTTTCAGTACACTGTTCTCTCTGACTGCCAGCATCCCATAAGAAGCAAATAGCCATGACTAATAAGTTCCATCTCACACTTCACATGAAGAGGTTTGGTAGCTTTTTCCAGAGCCTTAAACTGAAGCAGGGATAAACCAATGAAGAGATTACAGATATATCAAGAGTTTACTTTGTGTGATGGCCACATATTTGCTGCCAGATACAGTATCCTGTTTTCCCTCTACACTTCACTTGGAGATCAGATCAAACAAATCTCAGCTTCTCAGCTATGTAGAAATAAAACTGCCCTCCAGTTCTGAAGTTCTTTTTATTTAGCCAGAAATGAAAAAAACCCAGACATTATGTTGAGAGAATTCACTTGATTTGAAAAGAGATTTTTGGTGAAAGGTTTTTTCAAGTCTTTCCTGGGAGATGACCCTGTGAGCCCAAACCATGACAAACAGGACTGGGGAAGAGGAGAGAGAAAAAACAAACCTCTGTGGACTTTTTCAC
Organism: Serinus canaria; assembly: GCF_022539315.1. Taxonomy (NCBI): domain Eukaryota; kingdom Metazoa; phylum Chordata; class Aves; order Passeriformes; family Fringillidae; genus Serinus; species Serinus canaria. The sequence continues at coordinate 21,165,276 of NC_066313.1, forward strand.
TTGAAAGTACTTTGGTTGTTTTCTGAGAGATTTTCCTCTGAGCCCTGACCTATTTCCACCTGCTGCCTGGCATTTGATGAAGCACATTACTAAATGAATCCATTGTTATGGTTGGAAATAAATTTCCTTACTGGCAAAGGTTAGACTTTAGGATTCTTTTTTAAGGCCTTAGACCTTACAGTCAGCACATATTTGGTGGATGCTCAGTTTTCAGGAGCAGCTCCTGGTGTTGCCTCTCTTCTTAGGTCTCTTGATGTGACTGGGTAGAGGTGGCCTTTCTTTGATCTACAGAGACCAGTGCGAGCCTCTGTAGCCAAGTGGCTGCTTGTTACCCAGAAATAAAAAAATTCTTCAGCTTTTACCTGACACAAGGAAACCCGTTGTAGTGAATTGACAGTAAAGAACAGCTTCAGGGAAATTATGCTGCAAGCAGTGATATATTTTGAAAGTTCATCTTCTTTAGTTGTGGTGAGTGAATAGGAGGACTAAAATGATCATGCTGCTGAATGCTCTTGAAAGAGTCAGGTGCTGGTGACTGCAATGAGCTCTGGAAAATAATGTGTAAGTCTGTGGTCTGCCAGGACATTTATCTATGAGCACTCGTGTCATGACTGCACACCCACATGTCCACCAGACTTACCTGTTCTCTTCTGTACTCTTCTATATGCACTGCTCTGCTTCCAACTCACTGGAACTCAAACAAATCTATTAGAAAGCTGTCATTCCAACAGCTCTTTACTAATGAGGTAAGTCCTTTCTAGCTGCTGGTGGAAAAAAATCTGCTGATCCTATAGAAAGCAAATGTAGGCACTCCAAATGATCTAACTGGAGGAGCAGGAGTTGTGGACATTGTGATAAAGAGGATTAGAGGGAGGTGCTGAGGAAATTCAGTTCATTGTGTTTGATGGGTGTGAGATGTTGGGATGCATTTTGCCGTGGATGTTTAATGCAGGAACTCTGCAGACACTAATTTCATTTGTCCATCCTCTATTAAAATCACAGAGTCTTAACAGCAGAGTCTGAAGGCTTTATTGGCATAGTAAAATGCATTTGTTGATATATAAAAATGTGTTGTACTGCACAGAATAAATATATGGCAGATTCCTACACCAGGAGCGCATAAATTAGATTTAAAATGCCCATGTTGAATTCCAGCTTTCAGAATTTTGAATGCCAGGCAGGCTTCCCAGATGCCTTGAACTCAGGGGTTTGCTGGGGCCTCAATTCTTGCTGCAGAGCTCCAATCCTTTCTTCTTCTGCTGCTCTGGGCTGGCTTTTAAGAGGCTGTTGCACTGTGAGCTGTGAGAAAAACAAATGATTCCACATGCTATTCCAAGATTTTTAGGGCTCTGAAATAGGTTCAGAACTGGGAGGTGAATTTGCAAATTTATACCCTGGCACTTCCTCTCTGACCAGCTGAGCCTAATAGGTCTAAGTGGGGCATTCCTACTGGAATGGACCACCTCTAGAGGAACCAGCAGTGGCTTAGGGCCACCACACACTCTGGCACACATCTACTGCCTTTGGTAGATGCACTGTGGAAATATGTCAGGATACTGAGTGCCTTCCCAGTGATCCCCAAGGCTTGGCTTTGTTGTTTCTGATTAGAAATATATTTAACCCGTGTCTTCACTTCCCAGAGTTTAGAGGAAAGGCTTGAAATTCACTGGTAATCTGAACTGGTTGACTCTGACCCCACTGTAATAGGGAAAAATGTCTTAATGGATATAAATGAATATCAAACTTGAAGGAGAGAAACTTGACAGAGGGAGATAGAGATCACTGTGGCATACTGAGGAAAATTTCACTTGCTCTGACCTACAATTTTTAGAAGTGATGTTTTTTACTGAGAACCATTTCAACCAGAGAATCTGACCATTCTCTTCAGTGATTTATTTTCATGTTACAGAAGCTAACTCTGTTCTGAATGTCCTGATATACTTGGGAGAGGGAGCCTCGTTGCATAGCCTTAAACTCTGTTCAAAAGATAAAAAAATAAACAATAAACAAACTTCAGCTTTGTTTATTTTTATCGACATAAAGCATGGATTGTTTCCAAGGTACTGTGGATGTTAAGAATCAGCTTCAATGAAGTGCCTAGAGAACAGTCATTGTGGTGCTAAAGAAATCACCACAGCAGAAGACTTCGATTCCTGTTTCCCAGTAGAAGTTTGTGGACTCAGACAGTTGCTGTCTCTTAGTGTCTTATCCCCTTACTAAAATTTCTTTATGTCAGCCAAGGGCTGATGAAGAGGACATAATGAGAATGGCTATATTTTTCTGATAGGAACTTCATTTTTAGAACTCTCAAGAATGCATTAAGTTCATAAGAAAAAATATTGACATTCTCTTACAAATAGTTTTGTTTGTCACCTGGCCAGTAAGCTGCTTTTCTGGAGCTTCAGCTGTAGTCCTGGAAGCATCTAGGCTTTGTGAGCCTGGACTGTGTGAAGAACAGGCTTGCCAGTGAACGTTACAGGAATTTGCAGTTTATAAGTATGTAGCGCTTGCAATAACATCATAAATATTTCCTTTCACATCACACTTGCAGTTTCCAGCACTGTTAATACAGATGTATTGTCAAACCCCAGCCACTGAGGAAGGCTTGTCTGGAAACTGATTCATTCCTTTACTGGAAAGTCCATTCCAAAAGTCTGTAGTGAGCTGTTTGTAAAGTGTGGGGCCCTGGTTTCCCTTCTAAGCACAAGGAGATTATTTTTGCTATTTCTTCTTTAGCAAAGACTCTGGGGTCTTTCATCTGACTTCTGGACATGTTTGTTTATCCTGGGCTTGAATAAGTCCTCCACCTCTTAAAGCCACAGACATAAGAACATGTCTCAGCGTAACGTCTCGATTCCTTTAAATCTATTGCAGGATAGATGGTGGAATAATTTGTTCAGTCAATTTGCTCAGTAATACATTGAGAACAGGACTGTAGCAGAAGTAAGGCAACACTGAAAATAATGACTATTTTTCCCTTTCAAGGCCATATCGGTATATACACATTAGAATCTCAGCAAGCTTCCTAAATCCTTTTGTGCATTTTTATACCTTAGCTTGCTTCAAAGTGGTTTATTATGAAGCAATCTGAAAAATAAAGTGTTTATCTGAGAAATTAGCACAACTTTAAATCTTCTTTGTTTTATATATCTATAATAAGAAAAGTTTTAAAAATCCACTCTTTGCGTTGAACCTGAGCAAAGAATGAATATAAAAAAGCTGATTTTGCTCTGATTTTGCTCAAGGTTTCTGATGTGCAAAGTGTGAAGCTATGCCAGAAGTGAATGGCAAAATCTGTGAGAATACAGGTGCAGACGTCAGGGCTCTTTCTTCACATTTAGAGTTGTGTGTCCATGGAACTGCTCCATCACCATATCGAACAGCTCACTTAATACTCTATCTGAGAGTTCAGTGAACAAGATTTTTGCTATGTTGTGTTCACTCACCTCTGTTCATGTCAGATTGTGGTCCAGGAATCCTGACTTTCATGGTCCAGTCCAGCAGCAGCTGTGACACCATGAGCCCCAGCTGGACTGCAATTGCATTGGCAAAGCAATTACTGTCCATGGAAATGTACAGTAGAGATGATGATGAGTTTTGCCTAAGAGCTAAGGACATAGCTTTTAGTTTTAAATCTTTGAATACTCTTGAATGCAGTCTTGAATGGAGCCTGCTGGACCTCCTTTATAAAGTGTGTCATTGCCATTGGCTTTGCAGCTTTCGTCTTGCACAAATTCTGTGTTCCATAGCGTGGAACCCAGCAGAGCAGCAGCTCTTGTTGAGTACCAAACTCTGCTGAGAACCAAGAGTTTTAATGTATCGTGTATTTTGAAACTTGCAAGAGCAAAATATTCAGTAGAACCCTGTAAGGGGGATATCACAACATCCAGTTTTCTGCATGGAACTTAGATGAGTAAGATTTGAGTGTCCAAACAACATTGTTTCTGAAGAGATTGTTATCCTGCCTAATGATACAAGCACAGATTATAAACCTCATCTTTTCTATTTACAAAGTATGCAAAACCAGGAACACATTCCCCCAAACACAGTAGGAGTTGAGATGTCTTCAGTTCTTAGCTTTTCAGAGGCATCATGGTGAAATGTTCACTACTTCAATGCTGAATTTTGTTTCTTTTCTCTCACTTAAGTAACTCTGTCCTCTGCTCTAATACACAGAAGAACATGCATGCCCTTGTGTTATAAATATGTACCTAATGAAGCCATTCTGCTAATGTTTGAGATTCCAAATTGCTTTTTGTTTGCCTGTGCTTTGGGTGGTTAAGGTACCTGTGCTTTGTGGTTACTATCAGCTCATACTGTTAGTTATCAGACTTTGATAAGTTGTTCTCTAAAGACTTTGTTTATCTACTTTGTCCAAAGGACACAGTTGAGCTTTTAAGAGCTTTTAAGGCAGCTTTTAAGAGCCCCATTAATTTAACTCTTTTTCAAATCCAGATAAGCAAATTAACGAGGCAAATGCTGATCACTCTGAAAACCCAGCTGGACTTTTTCTATCCCTTCCCATGGATTACCACTAGGAAATATTCTGCTGGAGGTGAGACGATAGCTACATGAGCAGTGGCTGTTGCAGACTATACCCCACATCACAGTGGCTGAGGCTGGGTGTGTGGCCGGGGGGTTGGGTGCGTAACCTCACTTAGCAGCAAACACAGCAGTCCACAATTCTGGCCCACGTGGAGTGAAAACTGTTCTTGTAAAAAGAGCAGGAGAGAGCTATGTGGCACTTTGGACTCTTCACAAGGGCAAACCCATGTCAGTTTACTTTGTTGCTTTTCTACAAATAAACACGTTTTGAGGGAGATTTTATTTCCTCTCCCAAAGTTTGTATATTCAGAATAGTGTTTCCTAACACAAGACTCTGTGCTCATGCTGTGTTCTTTGTCCTTTCATCTCCAACAATCCAACATTAATATTTTGGTTCTGTGGTTTTCTGACTATACATTAGTATTACACATGGATGCCTCCAGTTTGACTAATGACATGTGCTTTGAAGAATTATTATTATTATTATTATTATTATTATTATTATTATTATTATTATTATTATTATTATTATTATTATTATTATTATTATTATTATTATTATTATTACTACAGAAATACAGAGTTCCTAGATAGAATCAGAGCCCTGCTGGAACAAGTGTGCTATACATTAATGTACTGTCTTAAGAACAGATCTAGTTTTCTAACTATTACAATAAATTTCTAATTGCTAACAAACCAGAAATTTCATTATTCCTTAAATCAGGCATTTTTTTTAATATGAAGCAATACTTCTCATTGTTTATTTGCTTTGTAGGGCTTGTTGTCACTGAGTTTTGCTTTCATACGTTTTCATCCTCATCTACTGAAGTCTCATGGTGTTTCTGTAGATGTCTCTTGTCAGTACTGTCTTTAAATTTATTGAGGGAGAAGACCAAATGGAACAGGATGAAAGTATTCTCTGCATAGTACCAATGTAACATTTGTTTCTGAGACTGCCCTGGTTTTGGTGCACATGGCTGCTGGTGTTTGGACCCAACAAGCTCCTTATATTTCATTGTCTAACACCCAAACAAGCCCCAGTTGCATAAAATATTGTCATGAAATGCAGTGTAGTTTTGCAATGTGTGACTAGAGTTGAGCTTGAAGCAAATCTCCCTTTCCTGTGAACCTAAGCAATGGCGAAATTTTGAATCCGTGCGTGAATTCTGTAGTTCAGGCTGATCTGTAGCAATTTAATTGCTGGATATTGCTAGGACCTGATTACTACCTGAGGATTCAGATGCTGGCAGTGACTCATTTCCTGCTTACTACAAAGGGAAATACGCTTCAACATAAAGCGACACAGAAGAAGAAAGAGTAGGGAAAAGTCAGCCATTTCACAAATGGCATTAGACTGAAATCTTTTGTCCTGGGAATTGTTTAAAACAATGCATGGTCTGTGAAAAATAATCTGGAGAATCTCCATGATTAATCTCTCCAGAGCAGAACAGACTGTGCAAGCCAACAACAAATAAACCACAAAGCTTGTTAAAAACAAACAAACAAACAAACAAACAAAAATCAAAACCAAAAAAATCCATTCCAGGGTTTTTAATTTAGGACAAAAAGTGGAAAATGCTTTAGATTGACTTAAAAAAAAAAAAATTAAAATGCATGTTCTAACTCATTGCAGTGAACGAAGAGTTCTATCACTCTGTTCTTCCAGTGAAGCAGACTAGATTTTTATGTAGTTTTGGAAGGGGGGAAAGAGCAGATTCTCTCTCAAATCAGTTTAGTTTAGAGTGCAGCCTGATGTAGCTCTGCTTTCTGTCATCAATGGATGAAACAGCATTTGCTCTTCACACACAATAATAACTGCTAAAGGATGTTACTTTCTCTCTTGCTGGTTTTCAATTGCACTTTCTATTATTCTAGAATTCACTGATCTTGGAAGTGCCTCTTGAAAGTGCTTATGCAGATCATAGGCAGGTCTTTATGTCTTATGCCTGTAAAACAAACAAAATCTCCTCGGTATATGGTATCTCATTTGCCCCTTGAAGTCAGCCAAAAAGCCTCAGATTTATTTTAGAGCTGTTTGGTTCAGATTCTGAATGTTGATTTACTAATGTCACACCAATAAACACTGCTTGAGTTTTCTGAAAAAAACCTGAAAGCTGTATATTTACTTTTCATAACTTTCCTGTTAGAAGATGACACACATGTCCTTAAGCCAAGCCTTGCCTGAATTAACTGCTGTCAAAGAATGCCTGACATAAATAACATTGTGTAAAAGGGAGGAATTTTTTAGCTCTCACAATGTTCTCATACTCAGACTTGCTGTATTAATAGGATTTTGTACATACAATTTTAACTAACACATACTAAAAAGCTCCATCAAATTAGCATTATCCCCTTTGGACTGGCACTGCTCACTGCTTCCATGCTCTTCATTAGAAAAAGTATATCTGATCTATAGTTGTACCCTGAAATTGGTTTTCAGGCACTTTCTCTGCACATCACCAGACAGCTGCCTTAAGATACAACAACCTACATTTCCTTAGAGAACTTTTAATGAGAGCAGTTTGGCTCAGAGAGCAATTTTTAAGCTATTTAGCATAAAACGTAATGGGTAAGTGATACCAGGGCAGGGTTGCTGTCATGGGTCTTGAGCTGGTTTTTTGGCAGAAAATATCTGGGGTATTTCAGGAGCTCTCTAGCAATTTTGGTGATCCTGCCTGTCATGAAAATGGCTCCATCTCACTGCCTTCACAGAAGTAAATCTAGCAACAGGCTTCAGCAGGGATGTAGGAATCAGCTCTTTTCCATCATAACTTAAAATCAGGACTCTCTATGTTACTCTGCTTCATGAAAATACTGCCGTTCTGTCCATGCACAGATACAAAGAAATGAAAACCAATTGAAACTACTTAAAAGCCATTTATGTCCACTTTTATGACATAACTCCTCCAATAGTTTCTTCTAAAACAAGAGGAAATATATACTGAGATCTAATTCCGATTCAGAAATGTGCTTGATGCTTCTGATCAACTGCAAGCATATTAAAGTACTCCTAAATGAAGATGTAAAGGTAAACAACCTTTTTGCAAATCAGGCTCACAGTTTTGTGATAAGATTTCTTATTATTGCATTGTTACTTTCATGAAGTAAAGAATGCTTACTGTAAATTTAATGCAGTAACCTAGCAATGATTGCCAAGGTTTCTTTTAGAAGGAGCCAACTTGGTTTACATTCTTCTGTATTTTTATGTAGTGAATATTCTTTTCAAAACCCCTTCTTTTGGCCTTTTTTTTCCTGTCAGTGTGGATTAATGAAACTGCTCTGTCATTGGGATTGTCATGTAGATTGTCATGGAGCTTCTGTTAGAGGTGTAAGGTGAACAATTTACCTCTGCCTCTAAATGACGTCCTGCAAAGGGTTTTACTCATGTTCCTTGCATTCCTTCCTCAAGAAGAACTTTTATTTGTCACCGGTGGCTTTACCAGAGTGTGCCAAGTGCAGATGAAATACAGGGCTGTCACCTTCAAAGAAATTGAGTTCCACAGCAGTATCAGGCATTTGAGTTTTGTTCGCTTTGTTAAGCAGTTTCTATGGAGTCTACATCCTGAATCTGACAAAATAAAATGCTGAAGGGAGAAGCACACAGGTTTGTGGAGTGTTGGAATGATTCCTCAGCTGCCTTGAGCTGAATGTAGTTCCTAACAGATGAAAACCATTTTTGTTCACTTGAGATAACTGCAAGGCGGCCAAATGATTGCATTCAAACTTTCCAAAGCTTGGAAATATTTGCTTCTGAGTCACAGCCAAACATGAACAACTGCTGCCCAGAAGGGATATTGTTGTTTGGAAAGAGAGAGACAGCTATAACTGATTGCCATGCTGAGCCTGGAAATTCCATCTCAACCTTATCTTCAGCATCACGCTTCTGCAACGCTCTCACGAGCTCCACCATTGCTGAAGCAGCAATCCAGGAGCAGCAGACCCACCTTCATGATGCAACAAACTGCTCCAACAAAAATTGTGGTGAGTCCCTACACTGAGAAACAAGTAGTCCAGCAAGCAGGTGGCCCAGAGAACAGAAAGCAGTCATCAGTGTTCCTTCCAAAAAACATAAATGTACTGCATAAAACTCAGCAACTTTTTTTTTTTTAATTTGATTTTGAGTTTTTGATTTCTGTGGTCAAACAAGATGTTCTGCCAGAATTAAATACAGGTCAGCCTTTATCAAATGAGTGTGAATAGTTGGCTATTAACAGAGAATTTGTGACTTCAGATTGCCTATGGCAAATTATTTTTGCGTGTTGTGAATGCTATTTCATCTGTTTTTTGAAAAACAGTTGTTCTTGGAGTAAGAACTAAACATTCCAAGGACCTACCATAAATTAAAAAGAAACATGCAGAAAAAGTCACATAGGAAATGCCTTCAAAACAGATTTGCACTGGACTAAGCGAGAGATACCCTTTGGGATACTTGTGGAGAATCAGAAGGGACAGACATGCAATATTTGCTCTTTACTTTATTTAAGGTACCAATATGTCTCTATCCAATCTTCCCCAAGAAGTCTTTCTTTAAGAACGGTATGATCTTCCCTTCTCAAGCATCCTGCCATTTTTTTATTGGGAGAAGGTATTACCTTTAGGAAACAATAAAAAAAGCCCCACACCCATCTTGAAAACAGTGCTTTTCCTGCTGTGCTTCAACACTGTGTATGGATTTCACTTACCACCAACCAAAATGTTCCTTTTCTAAGAGGAGAAAGACTGACTCTTGGAAAGGACTAAAAGATTCTGGGCATTTGGAGTCTCTCCTTGCTGCCAGCATTTCAGCTAAATACAGTTGCAGAATCTCCACTGTGCATATGAGGATAAAAAGCAGATGTCTTTCAAATCCCCTGAAGTTTCTGTAACTGTCATTTAAAAGAAAACACCTTTGACTTGTGCAGCAGGCAAGCCTGAACTGAAACCACAGGGAGAGAGTAAATATGATCCTCCTAGTGAAACCACAGGGAGAAAGCAAATATGATCCTCCTGGCGTCATTTTTAAAGCTTCTTTTCTGTCTGTAACTGCTCTTTAAATGTAAATAAACACTGTTCTCTTAATATGTGAGTTTCTACCCCAGAACTCTATTAGGGATTGCACAAATATTACCTCAGTGTACATTCAGACATTATTAAAACAAATTACTCTATTGCAGTAGAGCTAAAGCCCATTCATTCATTCATTCATTCATGATGGTGGTGGACTGTGCAATGTCCCTGAGGTATGCCAGGAACAACCGTGCTGTTGTAAGCTTACACAATCAGTTATTTAAAATTGATTTATTTTGTTAATATCGTATAATGGCTCCCAGGAGGAGATGAAAACAAACAGATCAGAGCTGATTATGCCTCCAGGTTATAGCTTGAGACAAGGCAGTAACTCGTGGGTCTAGAACTCACAGCCACAGAAAGACACTGCTTTGTGTTCTGTGTGCTTTTTTCTTCCTGCCACCCATTGAACCTCACAGTATTCATGAGCCTCAGGTCTTAAACCACCACAGGCCTGCATTGTACAGCTTGGCTCAAGGTTTCCAGATTGCCTGGACTGTACCTGGCAGAAGTCTAAAGGGGTCTGTCTTGTACACAGAGCTATGGGTAGTTTTAAAGCATCCTTTACAGCTTCCCTGTTCTTGACTTCCTCCAGTCTTTGGCCAGCTACTGGCATTGGCTAAAACTGGCCAAAGAAATAATATCCAACAGCTGAAAATCCCTGGTGAACAGAGACAACTAGTTTGTTCCCCCTTTTATACTGTGTATTGAAAACACCAAAGGTGTGACCTAGAACAAAAAGGTCTGTATTGGAATTGGCTCAGCCTAGATGAAGAATTTGGAGCCATGTTCTGATCTGGCTTCCAAGAGGCATTTTATCATTTAAGTGTCTCTCTTCCTCTCAAAATCATTGTTTGTGGTTTCATCATTTCATGGTTTTCATCATTCATGGACATCATTTCATGTGTTGCATGTTCCTGACTCTCCATTTGTCTCCCTTTTCCAGTCAGATGAAGGTTTCCGTTGCCTTTAATTAGCTTCAATTAGTCAGCGGTATAACTGTAAAGCAGCTTTCTCTTGCCACAGGAGAGGGGTCATTACTAAGCTTGCTGCTGAGGTCATTCCTTAACCACTGCTGCTGTAAACAGCTCATGAATTATTTCTTCAGGAACAAAGCAAAAGGCCAGAGACACGATGGCAGCAGTATGCTATGTCCTATGTCCACACTCACTCCAAACTGCTGTGAATGCTCTCAAACCAGAGGCTGTTCATCCAGCTGGATGAGGCACACTAGAGACAGTGGCTGAGAATATAATTTCTGAGTAGGAGTTCTGTTACACTGCCTGCTGTCACTGTGGTCAAATGCCTTCTGTCTCAGTCACATATGAAAACTGCAATACTGGGAGCTGCTTTGCTCATAAGTAGTGCACAACAAAGTGGTATTATCAAACACATTCCCCTTCCCAGCAAAGCTGGGCTGTCAGATCTTTGCTCTAAACCTAAAATTCTTACCTTGGAGCTGATTGACTGCTGATCATTTTGTAGCCCCACAAGACTAAATCCTTGCGATTCTGTTGCCTGGTTGTGCTTGCCTCTGCAATCCATTTCCTCTTAGATGGTCCCTGTGGAGCAGAATCTGCCTGGCCTGAATGGTGATAGATGGTTGAAAGAAAAGCTATCCTCTATCTGTAAAAGACTCACAAGTCTTCCTTACATTCCTGTATCTCTGAGGATTCAGTGGATAACAAGTCCTTATTTCAATCCTTTGGCAACAATCTAGGGATCTGTCTAATTAAACAGTTATATTAGTTCAAATAAAAGAGGCCAGGACCAAGCATACATTTCTGGTTTCTTAAAGCCTAAGTAAATTGTTGCTATTTAAGTGTTTGGCCTTCAGATCTAGGCCTGATTCAAATCTCTGAGGGCTGAGCTTTCAAGGCAGAGCTACCCATACATCTCTTGGGCAGCTGTATTAAATGTAGCAGACTGACACAAGTGTGACCCTGGAATGTACCTACACCTGTTTCCGAAGGCTCTCAGTGGACACTTCAGAGTGATACTTCTGAATGTCTTCTGGGGCTTATTTAGAGAAGGCCTAGACAGCATCTGCACATTTAAAAGCTGTTGGGAATCTCTGCATAGTCTGAGGTCTGCCCTGATCTAGCTAGAGCCTCACAGCCTATTTCAACTGTGATCCTCCTCGCATGGGTGGCAGGGCTGTTGCAGGCTCCTCATGCAGCTGTGTAACTCTGTGCTGACAATGGCTTCATTCTTTGGGCCCTGCTTTATTACAAGATGTTTGGTTTGTTTCTTTTCTTTTTAATGATGGATATAAAACTTACTGTTGTTTAATTTGAGTGTTCCTTATGAGCTGCATGAAAGGCATGAGGTAAAATAGATTGAAAGTATACATGTTTCATGAAGACTTGAAATTATTTTCTTCCATACTGTACCTGTTTTGACTATTCAGATGGGTAACTACCCATGGTTTTCACTAGAATCTCTAAATATACAGTAATGCATAAACAATTAAATAATTGTAGTGTTACATATATATATCTGTTAATATATATAGTATATATACAGCACAAATCTGTTTTGTAAATATCAATTTAGGACTTTGCTTTTTTATTCAGAGCTTTTTATCAAGGCAATCTTTTGGTTAAATTTAAAAGCACATGAAATTTCCCATAAAAGTCAAACTCTAGAAAAATAATAAGGCAGGCACTGGGACAAAAGAGATGAGCAAATAATAAAGTTTATATGTAGAGTATGGATCAGATTTCAAAAGCAAATAGAATAAACTTAAGCAAAACAGCATGTATTCCAAATTGGAATCAGCTATTATATTATGAGAAATCTGTGTACCTCCTAGTGTAAATATTTATACTTTTGAATTTCCTTAGTAAACCGCCAGATATTATTCCCCAAAGAACATTATTTACTTGTTTTAGATTTTGGCTTATCTGCCCTTCAATTCTCTCGTGAGATCAAATTCTCACATTGCTGACACATAGGGGTTTTTAATTGCAGATCAAAGGGGAATACAATTCATACATGCATTACAACATTGTCTTTTAACACCTAGCAGACAATAGTGACTAAAATTTGACTTCATAAGGCATTAAAATTTAAATATGATGCCAGAAAAAATGCCATAAATCTCCTTGGAGCTGAAATTCACTCATTATCCTCATATGAGTAACTTCTGCACAGTCTTCGCTATGCTAAATCACTGCCAGTACTGCAACACAATTTCAAAGGAAGAATTTCAAGAACTCAAAGATCAGGGGATTAATAGTGCAGGAATTACTCTATTTAAATTTACAAATGAATTCTGCTCTGTCTCAGTGTACCTGCAATTATTAGGTTTCTGACAATACACAGTCTATTGATCAGTCTTATTCAAGATTATGGGACAGACCCTGAATTCTAGCCTACCAATCTAATTCCAAATTATTGTGTATCTGTGGATAAATTGTGTCCCATCTTTCATGCTTTAAATTTTATCTGCTGTCTACTTTCCCCAGTCCTCAATAGGGATACAGAGAGGCTTACATGCCTTTGATTTATCTGCCTTGATGCCTACCTGATAAAAGTCATCATAATAATGTCATTTGTTATTTTTGCTTTGAGCTTTTAAATGGAAAATGCCCTATTGACTTCAATGGCACAAGATCCAGCATTTGTTTTCTACAGGAGGCTGCAAGGGAAATGGAAACTCTCAGTGAAGACTTTATCTCTTCACAAGCTCACAGAGTCAGTAGTTTAAGGTGACCTTCCTCTATGCATTTGCCTATCTCACACCCTTTTGGAAAATTTTCTCTTTGATCCAGGAAGATGTGACTGGGCATTAAAGTATGAAGCATTCTGCCACAATGCTTTCCAACATCACTGATAACAACCTGTTCTGTCATGTTAGTGTGTCTGTTTAACTTGTAAGTTCCTTAGGTCAAGGACTGTCTACAGCTCCTTGTTTATATAGTAATTACTAAATCTTTGTCCATCTTGATTAGTCCCTAGACATTACAATAATAAACAAAGCAGTTAGGAATCATCAGTCACATCAGATTTGAACCAGAAGCATAAAGGCAAGGCCTCATCATTCCTTGTGCCATTCATTCAGTCTTTTTTCAGCACAAGACATTTCCACCTCCTGCTTCCCAGCAATCCCCAGCTCTTATTTTTTCTTTATGTGGCTAAAAAAAAGGTAAGAGAATAATCTCAAAAGTTCTTGGAAAAGACTTCTTATCCGAGCCCTCTGAGTCCAGACACCAACACAAAAACAGAAAAGCAGGGGGAAAAAAGAAAAGAACGTTTAGCTTGGTAAAAACATTTTGATCAAAACAGCTGCAATTTGCAAGGATTAGATCTGGTCTACTGTCCTACAGAGGTAAGAACTGGACACTGGCTCTTTATGATTTCACAGCTCTTTGTAGGCTGCCAAATTAAGTATGTTTTGGATGAAAGTCTGAAAAGAGAGCTGGCATCAAAAAAAGTTTTGGTGTCCACTTCCAGCCCTAATAGTTTTCTTTTAATCTTTAGCCAGGGCATGGGAAATACAATTCTCCTTCAATAAAAGTATTTAAGTGATCATCTGTTGGACTGTATGTGACTTGAAATTTGCCCCCTTTATAGGATGAATAAGCTTCATGGAATCCGGTTATAACCTGAAAAATCACGGTGGAAATTTTCACTAACTTTCTCTCCTCTTTACTCCCCCAAAAATAACATTTTCACCTGTAGAACTACTTTTCCTTCTTCTGATGGTGCGTGAGGAGTAAACCAAGGACAGCATATATCTACCTGGAATAATACCTAAAATTCTTGAAGGTTGTCCTACTGTATTTTAGTTCCCTAAATCTCTCTTTCACTGTCATGTGGCCATCTAAGTGATTTTCTGTGTCCTGTTGTATGCTTACAGATACAAAAAGGGAAAAAAAAAAGTTTACTTTTGGCTAGAGCCTGAAATAGTAAGTGAAAGCAGATGATGAACAACCAAAGTCTCAGTACTGTACATTGGTTTTGCAGGTTTTCTCCCTAGTTCTTTTGAAAGCCACACTCCCACCCCCAGATACACATGGCAGTGTTTGTAGGTTTTGAGCCTTGGGAGTGTTAGCAGCTGAGTCTTGGGTAACCTTTCCACTCCAGGGTGGGAGCTCCTCAGCTTGTGCAGCTAAACCACTGCTGGGCACTGGTCAGCCTGAAGGAGGAGGAGGAGGGAAAGGAGGAGAGAAGAGGAAAAAAACAGGAGGAGACCATGGGAAAAAAACAAGTAAACAAAAGCCAGTGTCCTGTGGAAAGCATTGCACAACAAACAGACAAAAGACAGTGATTCATTTGCTGCTAAGTGACATCTTAAATCAAATACCAAAAGACATTAAAACTCTCTCTGTTAAAGGCTCACTATTACTTTCTGTGAGAATATTATACACACTTCTATGACATGATGCAAATGTTAGGAACTGAAGGACAGCTTGTCCATCTAAACTTGACTTGCCACTTTCAGTTTTACAATACAATTTTCACTTTCTATACTGGGACTCTTAAATAAATTTGTAGTTTTCTCAGCTTTCTGTGTTTAGTCTCAGAGGTTGCTGTGCTTTGATAATAAAAGTAATACTTAGTTTTTACACAATATCTGTCAGAAGTAGAAGACAATGCACTTCACAAAATAGATCTGTGTCGTTATCCTTTTACCTGAAGGAAAAACAAGACTTTAAGTTGTGAAGAAATTGGCTTTTGATTATTTAAGTATTACATGTAAAGCTTTTTTTTTTAAGGAAGATTAGAACATGCTAATTATTTTTTATTTTTGTTTACTCTTGTGGTAGATCTGTCCTGACTTTAGAGTAGGCAAAATGTGGTTCTTGGTGGTCACATGCAAATCACTGAATCCTTCTTTCCCTTTATATTCTTGTCTGTTGAAAATAGTGATGATATTTTGGTTTTAATTTTAAAATACTGATGATAATGCAAAGCAGATTAATAAAGTTACATTTAGAAATAATGGTGAAGTGCCGCAAGACCTTTGGCTCGGAAGTATTTAATGACAGGCAAGGCACTGTTATTCATCTGCTACAATATTCTGGACTGCTCCTGAAATACTGATACTAAACCCAAAGAGCCATGACTGTCTACTTACATGAGCCTTATTGGACTAACAAAGTAAAGGAAATTATGATTTTTAAGGAATCACTTTTTTGTCACCTCCCACACTCCTCTGCTGTGGCAGTGGCAGTTCCTACATTTACAGCAGCATCTTGGTTTGGATATTCTCTCAGATTTCACCTTGATAGCAGATTTGTAATGTGCTGAGTTGCCTTCCTAAAATAGAGGTTCTGGAGCTGGAAAGAGGCAGCTGCACTGCACCCAGCCAGTAGTAAACACTTCTAAAAAGCATGGTATTACAGTCATTCATCTATAAACCACCTCCATATAACCTCCCCTAAGTTTCTCCTGCAGATCTATGCTGGTCCCACCTTTTAACAGGACTAGCTAACCCACATGCCCCTGTTCTTTGCTGGGACCTCACACCCACCTGCTTCCCTTTCCTGAAACAGCATGCCAAGGAGCATGATGGATCACATAAGTCCATGCCCAGACATCTGTTTGCTTTCTATCTGGAAAAAGAGCTTTTCCCATGATATAGCCCAGTGTGCATGTCATCAGACACCCACAGTGTGTCTGTAATGTGGTGATACAGGAGCCTCTCGTTGGCAGCATCCAGCATTTTTATCAGCATTTCAGTACTGAGAGGTCTGAGTGCTGAGAGAGATGGGTTGAACTGGGGATATGAAGTGGTCACTCACTAGAAATGTGAAGGGAATTAAGGTGTGTGACTGTGATGGGATGCAAACTTTTAATAGTATTTGGTCCCTGGTTCTCACTGTGAAAGAGCCATAAGGGTGCAGGGGAAGAGTCAAAATAAAGTAGAGAGGAGGACAATGAACCTTTCCACTGCAAATCTGGAGTGCAGGAAAAAGGAAGGGAACTCCTGTTGATATCTGCAGTCTTTGAGGTCTCATTAATCACTCCCTCATTTGCCTTTTACAATGCCAGCCCTAGAGATTCCACTGTTTTTTCCCTATTTTTTTCTCTGTACCCTCAGAACCTACTTAGCCCTGAGCATTTGAGTGTTGTGTTTATCATGGAGAAATCTCCAATGATTTCTGAATTAGTTTCTTGGTGTACAGTATGTTATTTCTGCTGGTTTTCCTTTGAATTGCCTCATTTCTCAATGTTGTTATGCACAAGAAAATGACTTTTTACTTTTTGTCAAAACATTCTGCCACAAATTAGGTTATATGTAGGAAAATGTAGGAAATATAGAAAAATTGGTTGCTATCCCAAATCTAATAAGAAAGTGTGAAGAGAACTAATGCTTCTCTGTGGCAGTTTTTCATAGGGTGAGGTAAAACTGTCATCTAGTGGTCATGATCTGTTCCTGAATTACTGTTTTCATTTGGATATAGCCAGAATATTTCTTATACCCAGGATGAAATATACTGAAGTAAACCTGAAAATACTGAGCTAGGAAAAAAAAAAAAGTGTCTGAAAGACTTTGAGGTAAAGTGAAAAACTTAGAATCTTTCATAAAAAAAATTATAACTTGGTGCTGCAAAGCTGTGAAGTCCCTTTTCCCTCTTTCTCCCACAATTTACCACAGTGACATATCACTTTCTGCTTTACTGAACAGCTATGGGAGGCTAAAGATCAAGATAACTGAAGCTAAAATAGACCATCAAAATAACCCCTCAATAGTTATCCTGCTACAGTCATTTTACAGGTCAGTCTCAACCACTCTGCAACAAGCTTGTTAATGCTATCAGAATAAAGCTGACTCTGTGCATCTCCTCACTTTGAGCTTCTTTGAGTACCAATGTTTTGCAGCTGCTGACTAGTAAAGGCAATGCTGACACCTACACAATAACTAGTTCAGTGAATAAATGTGAAGAACAGCGGGACTGGTACATGGTGTAATAAGAATATGCTCTTACAAAAAGGGAAAATTGGCAGAGCAAAATGCAGTGTTATGACTCGGGCTGGAATATTACTCCATGGCATTTGCACTTGCCTGTAGTACTTGTGATACTGTGGACAGAAGCAGGTGTGATTCTCAGATTTATTTTAATGGAGAAATTCATCCATAGTGATGAGTGAGGAAGCTTTGATGCAAACAGTATCTCCTGGAGTGAATTCACTAGTATAAATCATAATACTTAGCAAACAAGCTTCCTGTCCAGTTTGGTTTCCAGATTATGTTTATAATTTGTATTTTCAAAAGGTGGTGGATCCCTAGTTTTGGATTAGGGTCCCTATCTTCAAAGTGCTTTGCAAACTCAGAACTTCAAGATATCATCTGCCTTATAATACTAAAGTTTTAAGCACGTATGGAAGGGCAACACTGACAGAGGCAGATGATGGGGAACACAGGGAAATTACAAGACAGTCTTTATGAAGCTAGAAATAATTTCAGTATGCCGACATGATTAAGAATGTACTTGCTATTGAGCAGATTTCATTGAAGAGGTTTAGCAAAGATATTGAATAAAAATGATGAGGTACCTTTCTGGAGGTTTATGCAGTTTCCTGACTGAGGACAGTGCTATCTGAGGTAAATGACAAAAAGCATGAGGTAGATTATTTTTAAACTTAACACATGGTCGAAAATAGCTGGCATCTTTAGTCCACCGGAGAGAAAAGATTTCTCAACGGTGAATCAAAGGGAGAAAAAGTTAGGATGTGGAAGCCTTTCTTACATATTCATTATGAAATATATTTAGTAGCGAATATTCTTTACTTAGTATTTTCTGTGAACAGGTTTTGATCTGACTGCATAACTTCTGTGCAAATGTATTTTTTTATCTTTCTTTCTAGTTATGACTAAATGCACTGTACAGCTTTATTTCCCCACCAATTAAATTTGAATCAGGATTTATTCTGCTAGAGATTTTACATTTTTTAAATTTCATTTTAATAAATTGGGGGTTTTAAAAAAATTATTTAGAATTCCCTTGCCAGTACACCCATTCTCAAGATTTGTGTAAGTACACTTATTCTCTAGATTTGTATGAAGAAACCCCTGCTACATCTAGAGGGAGAATGCTCATGAGAAAGTCACCCAGCTCTAACAGGAAAACTTAAATTTCTGTAGCCAAGAGGATAAACATAGAAGATCCTCAGGTTATTTTAATTCATAACTGAAAGTAAGCTGAGCAGTACTTCAGCAGTCACACACTGAACCAAAGGGTTACAATGGACAGGAGGGTTACAAACTAGGCTGTAAGTAGTAAACCATCAAATATTAGTATGCCGGTGATACCGGCAGGAGAACATAACTGTAAATCCTGCAAATCGTTGGGATTCAGGGACTGGGTAATGTCTGCAACACCCCTTTGACTGGACTCTGTTATTAGGGAACCTGTTTGAGGCAGGTAAGTGAGGATATAATTACCTTTCTGCTGATATTTGCAATGTAACCAAATCTTATGTGGTTTTGTTACAGTGGTGAAGGGCTTGACCTTGTTCCTGTGAAACAATTTCCACCTAGAGACGCCCAGAAATTGATGCGTGTACAGAAGCTATGTTCAGCCTCAGGATTGGTGGTGCATCCATTTTTCAGCATTCCGCTGCCATCCTAAAGCATAGGTGAGCAGCTGCTCTGTGGATGCACAGCAGCAGAGAATCTGCTGCCGTGCTGTGCGTGTGAGCTGGTTGCTCAGGACTCTCTACAGTCATAAGGTAACTGTGAGTATTAACTGCTTGTTTAGAGCAGGAATGGCAGTTATAACCTGTCAGGAGACTGAAAGATGCATGTGAAGATAAAATACAGCAGTAAAATTGTGAGATGCAAATTTACCAAAATTCAGTGTTGCAGCATGAGATAGAGCATTGGTAATTGTAGTGAAAGCCAAAACCATTCTATACGGGATGAGCTGAAAAGCTGCTGACTTTGTTCCTGTGACTTTGCAACATCGTGGGGAGTTCAGAGGGCGGTCTGGCCTGACTGCTGAGTCAGCCAACACAGCACTTTTGTGTGTAGGATGTCTGCACCACAACAGCAGCACAGTGCACAGAGGAGCAGCAAGCACCCTGAGGGAGAGAGAGAGAGAGAGGAGTGCACAAAAGGGACTCTGCTTTAGAATTACATGCTGCTGGGGACCAAGAGCATACCTGTGCATGTGTGTATACTCTTCATAAGAGTCATAAGACTCTTAGCTCAATATTATTTATCACAGTCACAAACTAAGGTTCTGTTTTTCTGCCCATAGCAGGTCTGAATGTGGAACAAAGTAAAGGACAAATTAAATAATCAACCAATAAGCAACTTAGCGATGTCCAGGTCTGCAACTTATGTGATTTAGTCCAGTGTAACAGGTCTGTGAAGGACGATAAAACCCTACAGCTAGACAGTAGGTTAACAGGTAATACACTTCTGTAAATATATTGCTTATAAACTGGCAATGATCTACCTTCAAGAGCTGGTGAACCTCGTTTATGAACACTGAACAACATAGAACACTTTCCAGTCCACAGAAAAACAGTCTTAAGAAGTGATGGCACTCTGGTTTTGAGTGGGAAAAAAAGATCACTGGTCAGTATAACACTTATTTTAAATGAGAAATTTCAGAGAATTATGCCTGTGTTGACTGGCTCTCTTCCTTGGTCAGTCACTGGAAACTGAAGTTCCTTTAAAAGTTGTTTGTAGCTGCTTGATATTCAACTTTGATCCCTTCCACTCTAAAATGACATGCAAAAATGGAGAAAAGCAATACTTGCTTGCAAAAAGCACCTGGAGAAGAGTGGCTGCTTGATAGATGCTAGAATGAGAGTAAATAACCAACTGTATCAGTTTGCATGAGTAATACATTTAGGAACTGCAATTAGCTTAGAAGTCTGTTTTCCAAGCACTGTGTCATAGTCCTTGGGAGCTTAGCTCAAAAGAAAGCTTTAATAATGTGTGTCAAAAGATATTTCTAAATCTAAAGGAAAAATCCAGTTCTTCTGATGCTGCAATCAGACCAAGTACCCAGTCAGTCTTTTAAAATACTGAAATAAGAGGTAGTCAACAGAGGTTTATAAACATGTCTTTTTATTCTTACTGTAAAGTCAGTTCATACTTTTGCTAGAAAGGCATCAATGAAAAAAATATGAGAATTGCTACTATATAGAGGATAATTTATTTTACTTATTTCCAAGGGATGTTTTGTGAAGGTGAGAATAAGTCACCTCAAAATGAGACACTATAAGATACATAAGCTAATTTGCATACAAAAAAGTGAATTTGCAAGTACATTGAAAAGAATATCAGTAACATATCTAGACATACAAATGAAAGAAAACTTCAGTTTTTGTAGTAAAAATAAATATTACTACAATTAGCAAGCATTTTATCTTTTTTGTACATTATTGCATATTTATAGAAGATATATTTGTACTTGTTTTGTTTTGTGAAACATTTTATGTTTTGTTTTGGTTAAAGTAGCCTATGAGTTTTGAGTAACATAAGTATTTTACAGTGTCTTAATGCTTATACTCTTAATAAAGAGAGGAATGCCATATCTTCATGGAATCTTACAGAAAAATAACCATACCAGTGATCTGAAACTCTGAATGAACATATTTAGTGGAAATCACAAAATGATAGAGTGGTTTGGGCTGGAAGGGACCTTAAAGATCATCAAGGTGCACCTGCCCTGGCACTGGCATGGTCACCTTTCACTAGACCAGGTTGATCAGAGCTCCTTCCAACCTGTTCTTGAACACTTCAAGGGGTGGGGCATCCACAGCTTCTCTGGCAACCTACTCCAGTGTCTCACTACCTCAAAGAAAAGAATTTCCTCCTAATATCCTATCTAAACCTACTCTCTTTCATTCTGGATCCATTCCCCACTGCCCTATCACTTCATGCTCTTGTAGAAGTCCATTTCTGTCTTTCTTGCAGGTTTTCTTTAGGGACTGGAAGGCCGCAATTTGGTCACCCCAAAGCCTTCTCTGTTCCAGGCTGAACAATCCCAACTCTCTCAGCCTTTCCTCATAGGAGAGGTGTTTCCATCCCTCTAATCATCTTGATGGCCTCCTTTAGATCTGCTCCAGCAGGTCCATGTCCTGCTTGTGCAGGGGACCCCAGAGCAGGATGCAGTACCACAGGTGGGGTCTCACAAGAGCAGAGTAGAGGGGCAGAATCCCTTCCTTTCCCTGCTGGCCATGCTGCTCTGGATGCAGCCCAGGACATGTTTGGTTTTCTGGGATGCAAGCACACTTTGCTGGGTCATGGCCAGCCTCTCATCCACCCCAAGTCCTTCTCAGCAGGGCTGCTCTCAATCCATTCATGCCCCAGTCAGTGTTGATACCAGGGGTTGTTCCAGCCCAGGTGCAGCACCTTGCTCTTGGTCTTGTTAAATCTCATGAGATTCCCATTGGCCCACTTATCAACCTTGTCCAGATTCTTCTGGATGACACTCCATGATGGCATCTTGAAATACTGGATATGAACCTAACAAATGAATTAGCCATGCTAGTGCAGTCTTCTTCTTAGTGGATGATCTTAAATTTATCCCTTATTTCCATTTTCAGAACTAAGTCTTCCCTACCATTATTTTCTGCTATTTGAGGTATTCATTCAGTGATGATCAGTAGGTCATCAGGTGATGCGTTACTAACATATGTATTAGAAAAAAGTGGCTGTTGGTGGAAGAGTGTTTTGTTTCACTTCAGACAGAACACTCCTCTGGTCTCCCAAATGTGTACATCATAGTGTCAAGTGCATCAAAGTAACAATTACAAGTGACTGACAGAACTAGGATCCCAAGGCAACAACAGCAAAGGGAAGACTAGTCACAACTTCTTTTCCTGGAAAAACTATCATGCGTGGTCAGTCACATCTTCCCAAGGAATAACACATTTTCCCAAGGAAGAAAGCAAAACAGGGAGAAAAAAAGAACTATGGACTCATCAGCAAGCAGAGGTGTTTGAACAGACCTAGTGATCTATGCTGCCCCAAAATCTTCAAGTTTCTTTCTATAACCAGTCTTCTATAAAGAATCTCTTTCCTTTTCTGGTGTTGTTGAATCATTCATGTTCCTGAACACAGGTCTTGTGGAAGATTCTGCCCCACTGTCAGATCAGACATTGAGTTGTAAATTACATTTTCCTTCTGCACATAAGTAGTATAAGGTTCCACTTCCATTGTGTCATCCTAGCAAAACAAAACCAAAACCTGTGAATACAAGGAGGAATTTAGCTTGGCAAGACTCTACAAATCTTTCATCTGGACTGAAGAAAATAACTGGGAAATAGTGCTCTTATATTTACTTCTCTTAAACTAAAGAAAAAAAACCCCTTGATTTCTTTTTCTACCAAGGAATGTGGATTGCTGTTTCTACCAAAGATTTGGGGGGTGAAGGTGAGGTATTGTTCCACTTACCTCCTTTATCTTCCCTTCTACTCCACTTTTGTTGGCCTGAAAAAAATTTTGTTAGGGCCTGATTCTCTAGAAAGAGCAAAGAATATGCTGGAGTCTTGGCCTTGATTCATTCCTAATCAGTCTGCATTTCAGTCTACAGACATGCCAATGAAAGTGCCGTGACATGACAGCAAGAACGCTGGTACTTAAACCATTATTTTACATTAATGCAACTGTGTCTGTCAGCAGCAACTAGGAGGGAGGGCAGCAGAACAGGAATACTAATAACTAGAATTGACTAAGTCTCTTTAGAAACTGAAGCATCTTTTTAAGCTGATGTCAGAATTTGAGTCTAGTGTATACTGTAGGTGCACAGATACCATATAATTGTAACACATCTTGTCTGCATAGAGATGCTGTTATTTGGATTTGGCAGCAGAGAACAGAGAAAGCTTACAAGTGAATAGCTCAGTTACACAGGAAGCTTCTAACAACATAAGATATCCAAAAATATCTCCCAGTTTGCAGCTCAGCTCTCCTTCCATGTTCTTGAGTATGATTTTCTCTTTGAATTGTGGATTGACCATTCAAGATAAAGAGTGGCCTTCAAAATTCACACAATTATTATTCAGGACACCAAAAGGGATATTCTTTTTCTTTTGGTGTCTGTTAATCTTGTTGCTTAACCTTCTTGTTCACTAATAGTTTTTTTAATATCCCCCAACCCATGCTATTGTCTCCCTTCCTGACTATTATTTGGGGAGCAGTTGTGGTCAGAGTATATGATTTGACAAGGGAAATGTGGTGGGGCTGACTCCTTGTTAAAATTAAAGGATGGCTTTAGCTGAGTGTTTGCTGTTGGAACATACCTCTAGCATTTGCTCCAGGTCAAAGTTATGGTGAAGATAATAACTTTGTTTTGTCCTATAAAGAGCTAAGAGCTATAAATATATCAGACACGGTAGTACCTGCTGAAAGCTGAGAGTAAAAATCTAATGTTTTCCTTTCACTGATCATGTTTCCAGGGCTACCAGAATGACCGTAATTTGGTGATGGTCTAATTTGCATAATTCTCCTTACCTGTTGGGAATGTATAGGAGCAATGTCAGGAGGTTTGGTTTTGTGGCATGGTCTGTAAAAAGTAAAAGTATTAAAATATGTTTGGCTGGATCACAGCTTGGTTTCTTTGATCAAAAGCTTATGAAACATTTCTTTTTCTTGTCTTCAAGAGTAAAACCTTCTCATGCCTCTCTCTCCTTGACATTTGATCCTGAAATTATAGCACCCTACCTTTCTTAAGAGGTCTTTTCTTATGTTTGTGGGTGCTTATACATAAAATGGAAGCAGATTTAGATCAAAGCCCTCTGCAAGGATATACATTTTGCAGTTAGTGAAATGGTATTGAATTCTTCACCTCTGAGCAAAGAGGCCTGAGAGAAAAACAGTTTGTAACAGGCAAATGAGGAACCTAGCTGAGGTTTTCAGTACAGGTGCTTCCACTCGGCAAATTATTTCTGTAGGTATTCCTCAGAACTACTTTTTTTTTTTTCATAGGAAATCCTAAAGGGACTAGAGCCCAGCTTCACTCAAGGAATTTTTTAATAAATACAGATACAATCTGCTGTCCCTTCTGTTCATATGGCACACTGGGACTGTTTAGTCCTCTGGCAGTTAGTGGAAATTATTAGGCAGCAGAACCAGCCCTGATATAACCAAGAGAGATACTGGCAGACTATGACAGTATCTGAAGAAGATTTACTCTCACAGATTCCTATCAGAATGAAGTGTTCCCCTTTAGGAGGCAGTGCAGTCAGGGTCCCTGGCCAACTTCATCCCATTTATAGTTTACTCAGGGCATTATTCTGTGAATATGTGTGCAATGCACAGTGCACAGTGTCTTCAGTACAGAAATATTTGATGTAGTTAATTTGGTTAATCACAGCATAACAGATTGACAGAATAATATGATTTCAAGACACAAAGAGTACTTTAAAATTTCTTCTAGCACTAGACAATTTTTCCTTAGCACCTTGGCATAAGTACATACCTATCACTGTGGAGCTTGAAATAGTAAATGACAGCCAGCAAGGTGATAATGATGAGAATACAAGTAATGATGCAGGCATACAGGAAAATGTTGGTGCCAATTTTCTCTAAACATAAAGAGACAGTCTCAGTTATATCTTCTTCTCAGTTTCTGTATTATTTCAGTACATGATTAAAATTTCTTTAGCACATGCATGCATTTTCAGCATTCTTGTAAAACAAATAGAATGTCCTTCAGCAGAAGGAAACTTTGCTGAGAAACACAAATGGAGTCTCTGTCAGAGGCAAAAGTAGATTCCACTAATGTCACAGAGGCGATTCATAATATATTTTCACAAGGCCACACCTGAGTTCTTCTCAAGGACTCATCATTTCTCAGCAGTCGTAAATATTCTCAAAAGCAACAAGAAAACCAAAGACCAGAACCCAAGGGCCATACGGTATCAGACATTCACAATTTGGAATGAAGGAATGTATTTTTTCCTGCTAGCCACTCGCTACTTGGCTTTCCATCTCTTACCATGATATTAAAATTTGCATTAAAAAAAAAATCCTAATACTCTAATTCCAAGTGATTATTTGAATACAAAGATAATGACTGCTTTCTTTCTGTTTCCAAAAACATTTTCATTACCAAAAGAATACTACCACATTATATATATCCCTCTTAGGGAAGAAAGCATTGGGAAATAATGTCCAGAACACAAACAAGCTGGTGATGTTTCTGGGCAAAGGCAGACAGCGATGATACTCTTGTCTCTATAGAATTTCACTGTAGATTTTTATATCTTTTAGACACTTTCCTTCCTAGAAGGAACAAGAGCTGAGAAAGCAATAGAGGGGTTTGAACGCAGAGCGTACAAAGGGAAGCTCACCTGAGGGACAGCAGGCTATGGACTGGCTCCAGTTCCCAGCTGGGTGGGACACCATGCAGATGATCACGTTGGTGACATTGGTGCTACATGCTGTGAACTTGCTGAGAACAGTCACTGTCCCATTGTCGTGGCACTTCTCCTCTGCAGTGGAGCTGCCCTCTGGCACCCACGAGAGCTGAGCCGGCGGCTTCCCCGCCACTGCCTCGCACATGGGGCTGCCCTGCTCATCACAGGACAGGCTCAGCCTCGGGGGAGCTGCAAAACACCAGCAAGGGAACGTGCATGGAGTTAGCTGGGCACAGCTGGGCTGGGCTGTTCTTGTTCTCCACCCAAAATGAACCCGAACCCAGAGAAAAGAGAATGAGGTTGGAAGTCCCATCCCATCCCATCCCACCCCATTCAGCAATGTGGGCCCAAAACACATGAGATGAAGAACAGCTCTCTTATTCCCTTTTGCCCAGCTCTCCCCCATCCAGCTGAGCCTCATCACAGCCATTCGTATCCTCTGTGTGTACCTGGGAAATTGCTTCATGCCTGTCATTTCTAACTAGACAGTGGCAAAAGGGAGCAGCAGAAGGGAGAAGAGTTACGGGAAATAAGGAGAAAGGAGACACAGAGATACTCCCAATGAAATGCATGAGTTTATCCCAGCAAGAATCACAGAATCACAGAATGGCTTAGGTTGGAAGGGACCTTAAAGATCTTCTAGTTCCAACAACCCTGCCATGCAAAGGGACACCTTCCACAAGTCTGGGTTGCCTCAAGTCTCACCCAGCCTGGCCTTTAACACTGGGATGTCTACAGCTTCTCTGAACAATCAGTGTTCCAGGGGCTCACTACCCTCCCAATACCAAATATCTTCCTAATATCTAATCTAACCCTACCCTCATTAGTTTAATTTTAAGAAACCTTCTTTTTTGCACATTCCTTACCCAGCACGGTCAGGTAGTAGCTTGTGTGGAAATTCCCTTCTGTTGATACCATGTCACAGCTGTAATTTCCCTCCTGGGCTATTCCCACTTGCTGTATCTCAAGGGCAGGAGGCAGACCTGCTCTGAATGTCCAGTTTATGTTGTCACTGCAGGTTGTTCTGTGTGTCGCGTTCTTATCAACCCTGTATACCAAGGTGCACAGGCCTCCAGCCTTTGGGGTTATTCTCCATGTTAGCATAGTTAGATTTCCTTTGAGAGGGCAGGTGAGAACTGAGCTGTTACCTACAGTCATCACTAACACTGAGGAGCTGTTCCCTGAGGAGAAAAAAAGGAGAACGTGTGAGAAGGAGCTCAGGAGTTGTGGTCTGGGCTTCACAGGGAAATGTCTGCAGTGCTACAAACAAGCGTGAGGCCATGGCTGTGCTCATCTGCACACTACTGTCTGTCATCTCTTACAACAGCTGTGGATTATGGAGCCAGTGGCCTGTCATGGCCAACTCACACAATACAAATTTCTCACTGAGGATCATCTTAATGGATAAGACTGGATGCTGGAGGAGAACTCTACTCCTGTCCATTGTCTTCAGCAATTCCACATCCAAAGGCTGTGCTTGTGTGAGCAAATCCTCCAGTGGGTTGCTCACGGGACCAAATACAGGAATATGACTGTTGTGGCATCTGGCCACATGGACAGTGGCTTTTCTCTCTATCTGCTGCTGCTCACAAAG
Source organism: Serinus canaria (assembly GCF_022539315.1). NCBI lineage: Eukaryota > Metazoa > Chordata > Aves > Passeriformes > Fringillidae > Serinus > Serinus canaria. The sequence goes on from NC_066313.1 coordinate 21,192,796, forward strand.
TAAACAATTTTACTTCTGCATTCATATGAAATCCAACAGTCTGGGCAAAGGCCTTGTCTACACCTCTCAGGCATTGCACAGGTGCACATGACACTGGTGGAGCTTTGTGTAGGAGGGAAGGATTTTGCCTTGTGTCTCAGGGTTTTCTTATATGTGCATTAGTGTTGCCTACATGTGCAAAGGCAGACTCTTTTGTGAGGCACTTGTGAGACTGAGAGAAAAAAAGAGTCTGAGGTACAGGTTGTAATCCAGTGTGAAGAGTAGCTGAGGGAATGGGACTTTTGTGTCCTCTGGCTTCTGCTGAAGTTAAAAGCAAGCAATCCCTAGATTTCACAATGTATATGAATGAAATTTTCCAATTAATGGGTTCATAGGAATAATACCCATAGCTGTTGTCCAAACAAACCTCTATTTACCACTTCACTCATTTCCTCTTTTACTTGGTGGCCAATAAACTTTGGGACAGTAAACCACTGATCTCTCAGCCCTCTGTGTCACAGGTGAGATGCAAGTTGCTTCTTCCTTAGGCTGAGTAATCGTTTTAATCTGCAAGCTGTGCGTGAGGAGAAAGAGTACTACTTTCAAAACCTGTATTAATCTGGACAGACATCTCAAGGTAACCAATCTGATTGGTACTGACAAATAAGGTTTTCACACATTATTCCAAAAATATTAACCCTCCCTAAAGCTTAGAAGCAAATACACTAAAAGAGCAATTGAAAGTTCATCTGGAATATGCAAAGAATTAGAAGATTCAATTTTTGCATGAATTAATGAAACCCTTGTCAGTTTTCCTCTGTGGTACAAGATCTGACTTTTCTGGGTTTTGCTACTCCCTACCCAGATCTGGAATTATATTATTTCTGCTGTCCAGCACATTGCCAAACCCAGTTCTTAAACATTCACAATGCTATAGGAAGTGGTCTTAATGAGCATCAGCTTTAACGAATTAGTCAAATCTATTTGCCTCTTTGAGAAAACTACAGTTGGTTTTACCTTACTAATATTCTCTGAAATCTCATTATCTTCTTGAATCTAGGTGAATGAACCATTTCAGCTCAACTAGTTTTGGTTTTGTTTGACTGTTTTCTGGGGAAATTTTTTTCTGACTTGCAAAATGAGCACACTTCACTGCATTTTAACTTCTTACATATTCCTTCAAAGATTTTTGCCTTTTCATTTTGAGCATTAAGTATCCTTTGTGTGAAGACACTTCAGCTGTTAAGAGTGTTCTGTGATACATTATTACTCTGGAGGTGTTTTTAAAGGACAAGTATTTCTCTCCTAAATGGCATTCCAAGAAAATGTGAGGTATGTGTTTTAAACTCAAATAATTTTACCAAATTATACCAAATGTGAGGTATGTGTTTTAAACTCAAATAATTTTACTTTGAAAGAAGTCTTTTGTCTCGTGATAGTTTCTGGATGAGTTCAAGGAGTGCCTCTGAGAATTGGACAACAAAGTGTTTCCTCTCCCACTTTAGCGTTGCTAAGAGCCTCAGAGCTCCAAGTCATGCAGAGAATGGCTGACCTCATCTGAAAATGACTAAGCAAACCTAAGCACTCAAAACGCCCCTGTGTTGGAGCTGGGGTTTTTTTTGGATAATGTTTGCAAATGTTGAGCAAGAATGACAATGTTGTGCATATTGAACTGGGTAGACTTCTATTTACATATTAAAGCAGCAGAAATTTACTTGTCTTTCAACTCAGCATCTCCTAAGCAGCTCATTGCAATGTAAAAGTTCCCCAACACAATGGGTTTTCAAGCTTCAAGGCTGCAAAGAAAGAGGCAGTGAAAGTGGTGCTTTTCGCTATGCCTTTCTGTCATATTCTCCTCTGAATGAATCAGGTACCATTCACTTCAAATAAGAAACCACATCAGAAAGCTTAAAATCTGCTGAATCAAGCTTAAATACAATTTTAGGTTTACAGAAATTTTGTAGAAGGTGTATGAAATTCCCTTGTTACTGATTCGGAAGACTTTAAGTATGACAAGAATTTTTCCCAGATGACACATTAATTAGTAAAAAAATTTCTTGTTTATCCTATCCACACAGCTTCATACTTTTGCAAAGAGGTCTTATTAATATAAAAGGTTAAACTGTCTTCACTTTACTGCCCTCTTTTATTGCTAGAGTGCAGGTAAACAGCATTAATGTAAATATTAATTGTGAGTTTTCTTCCTTGATTTGCCTTTTTTTGGTACATGCTTCTAGAAACATGATCTTATGATTTATTTTACAAAAGAATGTGTCTGCCAAAAATCCTTAAAGGTTTGGTTAATTTATGTTTCTGAAGTGACTTTGAAGTGACTCACAAGCAAAATAGGACCGGGCCTGGGTAATACTTGATGGGGAGCTTCTAAACCATGAAGAATAATGTCATCTATTTTCATGGAAGCTTCTGATGAACTTTCTATTTCAAACTAAAATATAATCTCAGGAAATGTCAAAACTCACTAGTTCTTACTACAGAGTTAGCTTTATTCAGAAGCAATCCAAAATGTATATTCCCAGAAGTTAATATGTAAATAGCTATGGGATCCCCAAGCACAAAGGCAGTTCCTTATATAGAAATTATCCTCATCCCTATCCCATCCTTCCTGGTCAGCCTTAGCATTTCCTCCACTTTGAAGATATCGGTAGGACCTCTCATTGGACTGAAGTTGGACATATTCTGCTTTCTCTTTCTAATGAGCATACCAAAACCCCTCTAAGTATCTAAAATTATATTTTAGTAGAACATAAATCAATATATCATAAAGTGACAGATCTGCAGGGGAAACAGAATTGCTGACTTTACTCATGAAAGTAAAAGACGTGAAAATAAATCTCCTCTGCTCCCTCTGCCCCTAAAGAACAGGTTCTTTCCCTCAGTCTTCTTTTCTACTCCACACGCTTTTGCTGGCTTGTCACGTTGCACTTTTTTTACATGATCACATCTGAGCTCCTTTTCCCTCACTTTCATGACTTCTTATGGGCCTGCTACAATCAAGACCTTTGCCAAGGTCTCCTCATCTGCTTTCTTTGTCCTCCTTATGCTGCCTGCCCCAGCCTGCTCTTGGATATGTACTCAGCAGCTCTGAGGGAAGGTGCAATCTCCCCTTTCCTCTGGAAATTTCACTAAACCTAGAGGGTGTATGTCTACTCTACAGAAGAACTAAACTAACAGAAGTGTTTCTTGTGGTTTAATCCCAGCTCGCAACAAAGCCCCACACAGCCACAAGCTCACCCTTATAGACTCCCCCTACAGTGGGATGGGGAGAGAATCAGAAAGGTGAGAAAACTCAGAGGTTAATAGGTAAAGCAAAAGCTATGCACACAAGAAAAGCAAAACACCTCAAGGGCAGGAAGGTGTTCAGCCATTTCCAGGAAAGCAGGACTGTATCATGCATAGTGGTAACTTGGGAAGACAAACATCATAGCTCCAAGCATCCCTTCTTTGTTTTTCCCCCAGTTTTATGTGCTGAGCATGATGCCACATGGTCTGGAATATGCCTATGGCCAGTTGGGTTCAGCTGTCCTGGCTGTGTTCCCTCCCAGCTCTTTTGGACCACCGTCCACTCAGTGGTGGTGTGAGAATCAGAAAAGGCCTTGGCTCTGTGTGAGCACTGCTCAAAACATCTCTGTAGTGTCAACACAGTTTCCAGCACAAATCCAGCTCCATAGAAACCACTATGAAGAAAATGAGCTCTCTCTCTGCCAAAAACCAGCACAGTATTCCATTTCTGTTAAAGAGAAAATGTTCAGTGCTGAAAGGGTTTTAATTCAGACCTCTCACCACACCACTGTCTTCTGGAATGGTCTATTCATGCTGCAAAGTGGCTAAAAGTCATTTGCTGCTGTTTCCTCTGTGATAACCAATTGGCTTGTGACCAGTGCGTTAAGGCAGATATATGGTGCCCACATCAGCATTTATCTGCTCAAAGGCTCAGAAGCAAACCAGCATGTTGCACAGCTACAGCTCTCGAGGTGAAATCTTATCTTACAGCTGAACTGAACTGACAGCTTGCTGTGGCTGAAAAAGGGGATAATTAGTGCAGCAGGGCCTCAGCCTCTGTGGGTCTGCAGAGAGCAAGAGATTTGAAGAGGTGTGAGCTATCAAGCTCATCTTGGTGCAGTGCTAATTATGGGATTGTAATTAAATATGAGCACTGTTAGCTATTTCATTGCACACAAGAGACATGAAATAAAGGGTCCAATATTTATTGTTAATAACATCTTATTTTCAGTTATGTTCTTCACAATTGAGTTGACTCTGGAAAACAGCAATCATTTTTTCTGTTAGCCAGAAAGACCAGAGCTCAGGAAACCAGGAGTATGTGCTGTCCGTCACACTGATGTGGAAAACAGAGGAGTCAGGTTCTGGGAGTTCTGTACTGCACCAGACTGAACCATTTTATTTTGGTCGTGAATGCAAATCCATTGTGATCGGGTTTCACCTTGGAGACTCATCTGATAGCAGCAGGTCTTTAGACTGAGGTTCTCCAGTTTGACTGCAGCCTCTGAAATCTATCTAATTATGCCATCTCTCATTGTCTCTCCTTGACTGTTGCAGAAGACTTCAAGTCATGTCTGAGAAGGTTCTCAAGCTCTATTGCAGTGCACTGAGCGCCCATTCCAACGCACTGACAGATTCCACTTTTATGGAAAAAACAAACTCGGTTGAGGAGTTCACATTTGTGTTTCAAAAATGTGCTGGTTATTGTTGTCATTTTAAGGTTACTGTAATTTGAAAAGACTGGGGGAAAAAATTTGCTCTGTTTTTTTCAGTGTGGTTTATGCAGTGTGTTTGAAAGCTCTCATGAATAACTAGTTGCACCAGCTTCTTTTCAGTATCACTTATTTTGTCATTTCTCCTATTTCTCAGAGTCTTTCTCACACTAAAAGAAGTAAGGTTTTAAAAACAGGAACATTTGATTGTAAAGCCACTAAATTTTTGAGGGGAATCACTGCAAAATCAGAGACAGATACGCAGGTTGAAAGTGCTTTTGGCTGCTTTCAAACATAAAAGATTTCCAGCCTCTGTTATTCTTCGTAGCAGGTTTTAAACCACAGTAGAAATTTTTATTGCCTCAATTTCCATGACAGCCTCTTGCAAAATTTAAATGTTAAAGAGTTTTTTTGCACTATAAAGAGACTACTTTACTTTCTCAGACATATTTCTCAGACATCCTATTGATTCTTTATTTCTTACTGTAATAATTTACCAGAGCATTTTGATGCATCTTCCCCCAACACCCTCTGTAGGTATTAAACTTAGAGATATAATGAACTGAAACAATGATCAGACCACAGCCAATGACTAACTTCATCTTGGAATGAATGTAGTAGATGAGTCACAGCAAGTCATAAGCAAAAAGGCGGCATTTGACTCTTGGAAGAGTTCAGATACAAGTCTGTATTCTGCACCCATTTTCCCCTTCTACTGCCACAGAGTTCCTGTGACATCCAGCAAGGCTTATCTGGAATGAAATGAAAGATAAAGAGAAGTGCTTTGTACTAGGGTTGGAATTGCCGATGTACTGACAGATTCTTATATAGTGTAGCTTTGTGACTTTGAAAACATAGTCACTACAGCACAGGATGGATTGTGGGCTAAAAACCAACCCTGTGTTTTGGATGAGAAGCAAGTAGTTAGACTACTTTAAATTTCATTATAGAAACACATCAAATAGCTGACCTAAGTTCATATGCCTCTGTTTCTTGAATCCTAGGTCACAGCTTTTTCAGCACGGATGTATCTTTAAAAGGACACATTAAAAGACTTACGCCTTTATTGCTAGTATCACACTCACACACTTTTAACCACACTTATCATTATTCTTTGAAAAGACGTCCCATTTTCATTTCTTTCTAGTTAGGCTTTTTATTTATCTTCAAAATTCTCTTTTTTCCTCATACTCAAATTGTTATTTTGTTCTTCTTTTAACATTTCTTATCTGTCACAACTACTAAATGTCATTAACATTCCTTTTCTGTTATCACTACCATGCCACTTGCAGTACTTTTCTTGCCACCAAGGAAAGGATTAAGTATTATCACTCTTTCTTGCTGTTTCATGCAAACTGAGATAGTAATCTCATGCTCTTTGTCATTGGTTTTACAATATGAAGTGCTCATAGAATGGCTGGATTTTTTGAGACTGCAAACTTCAACATGAAGTTGAAATATGTTGCAGAGCACTGAGGACACTGATAGCAGACAATAGTGATCACAAGGTTTCAGTCTTCCCTCTCAAGGTGGAATATGTCTTTGCAGTTGCCATTTCCTAATGTGTAACTTTTCTATGATTTTTCAATTCTCTTAAGCTTTCTCCAGTATCTTTTCAAGCAGTCTTTCAAGAAAGCTGATTTTGAAGGCAATGAAAGGATGCAAAAGCTCACTTTGGTAGAGATGTGTTCGATACAGTGTCCCCTTGAAAAAAAAATAAGCTGAAAGAATAAAGGGACAACTACAGGGATTACAACTCTCAAAGGGATGGATAAAGAACTGGGTTAAGGAGAGGAAGAAAAGGCAATTAAATGGTGGTGCCAGTTTTAAGGTAGCTTGCTGATAATGTTTCTCAGCAGCTGAATTTTGCTGTAATTCCATTTAAGTTTTTTACTAATGCCATTGGCTGTATCAGCAGCGTGTGAGGAAATCTGTTGAAAGCAGGAAGAGCACAGTGTAATTAGTATAAAGAATTGATCTGTCACACAAGAAGAATCAGTTGACCTTTATGAGTAGAATGTTAGATGTGTGCTGAAATTCAGCAGCTAAAAATGTCATAATAATAAAAAACAGGTAGTATAACAAATTTTGACTGGAAAGTAGAATCCAGAACTATGCCTTAATCAGCATTAAAACCAGCTTTTCAATAAAATATGTGCTTGTTTTGGTGCTCAAATTGTTTATGAAAAGTGCTTTCTAATACAATGCCTGCAATTTGATCCAGTGATTCAGTGATTTATCCCCATGTAAACAGGTTATGTCTCAATATAATATGACTGTAGGAAAAAAAAGGATGGGTACACTTCTTAAATGAAGGGAACAAACACTGTTGGCCAAATCCTCAGCTGATAATAAATCATCACTGAACCTAGTAAGCTGTCACATAATATATCCGTCTGGCTGTAAACTTTGAACTTTGCTACTTCTGAACTGTGCAAAGTAAGTAAATCTTCCTCCTTGCAGAATGTGACCTGGAACAGATGAGGGCAAAAGGGATTTGCACTGGATGTCAAAGTGCCTTGGATAGTATTGCTTTCAGAGTAGCACTGTGACACTACGTGTGACAAAGTGCTTCCAGTTCTTAGTATAGAAATAGATACAAATGGTTTTATATTTTGTTCTATGTGCTGAACTTGGCCTTTTACTCTTGGCCATGTGAGAAGAAAAATAAACCGAGTACTCTTCACTTTTGATTAAGCAGCATTTTCCTACTATTCTAAACAAAAATAGATCATTGTCTGCAAACTGTAGGTTGTATGCCTTCTTTTTCATGCTCTGCAGAGAGCAGATAACAAACTGCTATGAAAACATGCTTCTGACCTCACTTTTATATGGTTAAAATCACAGTCATACCTTGTCTAGTGCTTACCTTTAACATTGCAGTTTTCATTCCAGCATTGTCTTATTCAACACCAAGATAAGGCAACATAAGAAAATCCTCTATGCTTTTTTATTAAGAATGATTGCACCTCTAACTACAAAATATATCAGCTGTGAGTTTTAAATAACACCTACCTCTAAAAGTGCACTCACAGTTAAAGAAAATCTGCTTGCTATGTAAGTCATGAAGTATGTGGTCAGTTTGGAAGACTGAACTTCCTTCTTTCCATGGTTTTGAAAGCAGACAAGCTCAGGCACAAATGCACTCTGTGTTTGGACCACAGCAAAGTAAAATGTCGGTATCATAAGGATGTGTTTGGAAGATTGTACTAGGGCAGTTTAGATGTGTTCTAAAAAAATTTTTGCTTTATTTAATGGTAAGGAATTCTTTTAAAAGAATCTGGATGAGAAAAACAGGCTGCCTGGGTTCAGATGCTTTTAGGGTAAAAGAAGTCAAAATAATTCCAGCACACAGTCCCAAAGGAACAGCAAAGAAATAGTGAAATGGAGACAAATGTGAGTTTGTCTTACATAATAGATTTTTTTAGGCTATGATTTTTTGTATCTGGAGCAAGATTCCACCATAAACTAGAATAAAAGTTAACAGAGACATATGCAGTGAAACTTACTGCATGGGCAGTATAGTCAAAAGGCAATAAAACACTGGTACACTAGTGAAAAAGAATGTACTGGTTTTATTAAGGAAAGAAACTAAAATGAAAGCAGTGGCATTCAAGGAAGTTATATATGCAGGCAAACTTGAACTGTAGCTAGGTTGCTCTGTAAATCTACTTTCATTAACCTCATAGTCTATAATTTCAGCACAATGTCACTGACTTCAGTTTTTCACTATTGATAAAACTGGACAACCATTGGGAATCACTTCTCATTACTGATAATGGATTTCTTGCAGCTTCCTGTGAAGCACTTGGACATATCCATTGTCACAGGATAAACCACAGAGGTAGTACATACCCAGTCAATGCTGAAAATGTTATTACAATAAAAAGAGATTTATTGCATGGACTTCTCATGGAATATCTTGCCTGTCCTTACCACTCTCCCTTGGAGTATACTCAACCACTTGAGTTTAGCTTAGCTAAACTAGAGAAATCTTCAGAGCATTACCAAAAATATTTTAATGTCGAGTCTTTTTTACTGCTGCTACTGAGGATTGTCACAAAAGGATTTTTAGTAGAGATCATGCCTCAACAGCTTCAGGAGCCTATTATGCAACGCTTCCTAAGGGTAGATCTAGGTATAACAATTAGGAAGCAACCTCAGCCTTTTTTCTGAGCTGCCCTATCTGCTGTGGTAAAAACTAACTCAGTCACACAAAACAACACGCTGAGGAAAATGTTAATGGAGATAAAGTCTGGTTACATACAACAAATTTTCTATGACTTCATTTCTTGTAGCTTGCTCTAGTCTTCAGAAGGGGGGGCATAGTTCCTTCTGAGCTTCAGGCAACACTGAAGACTAAAATTATCTGGACAAAATATGCACATTAGGTCAGCTTTACACATTTAGCCTGTGATTTCTGAAGGAAAAAACCCTTGCTAGATCTTGCTCAGAAAAGCCACCCTCACACTGAAGGAAACAAGTTTAGGAGCAGTGCTAGCTAAAAACTTTCCATCAAATGTAGGCTGCTTTTTATTGGGAGCAGGTTGAGGAAAGAGTTTTCAGGTGAGAATAGATTTCAATGGAACATCTGTTTTTATATTCTTTGAAGGGCAATATAAATGGTTAACCAAGACACCAAGAAGTTAAAATCCAAATACCTTAGGGTGAAAACTCCCCACTTTTTGGCATTGAACTTTATAAAAATATTTCCAGCAAAGTGAATTTTTTAAGATAATTTTTGCCAGTAGGATTCCCCTTTGTCCCCCCACTTTTTCTTCAGTATTCTGTGCGGTATCCACACTCCTCTATTTTCTGAGCAACTGTCCTCAAAAATGTAGACTGTCTTTGATGCTACCATAATTGATCTGTATGAACTTGAGCAGGTTCCTCAATGTTCTTTTGAGATAGTTCATACCTAAAGAATAGGGCCAGGTCTTTTACCACCAGTATGCCCATTGTGAGGTTAATGATCCAAATAATGTTAATAATGTTCATGAAGTATTTAAATTTTTTCCAGTGGGTAGCACAGGGGTAACCATTTAGAACCCCTCACACCAAAGACATTATAGATGGGTGTTCCATCACTGCCAAAAATGACTGCATCTGTTTTGCCTTAAAATACCACAAAGGAGATATTTTTATTTTCTGACCTATAGGAATGACCTAACTCGTGTCGATGTAGTTTAGTTCTATCTGTCCATAATAGGAATGGACACATGCATGTTACATATTGTTCAGAGATGTCCAAAGTTTAATTTGGATCTCATGGAGCTATCTGCCTTCCTCCTCCTATACAGAAACAGTTTAAGTTTCTGGAACTGCTCCTCAAATCCTTAGTTCATTATCAAATCCCTGGTTTGCTGTATGGTGTCTGGAAGAGCATAAGCTCTGAAAATGCAAATGAGCAGTATGTGGGAAACATTAACTGCTGTAGTTAAACTGTATTAAAATGAAGTCAACTACACTAAAAGACAGAAAATTTGGACTGCCGTTGCCCTTGGTACAAAAGCCTTTCTCCATCTTGATACTGGCCATGCCCCTTAGAATGAAATTCCAGAAGCTGCTCCCCTCTATCAACACATCAGAGACCTTCCACTTCGCCTCTGAAAGGTCCAAGAGATCCCTACTCTATTTCAAAGTGCCTGCAGCCTCTCTTCAGCGGAAACTAAATGTCCAAAAGCTTCAAGTTCCCAAACAATTTCCCAGGCATACTTTTAGGGTGTCAAAAGGCTCATTTTTTTAGATTATGTGCATTTGGAGGTCTTAGTAAAAAGGCTATTTGTGAAAAATTGTATTTTCCCAGGGTCACTACATAGTTGCCTACATGGAAGTCACAGGGGAAATGGTCACCTGGCAGCCTCGTGACCACTAAGAAAAGATGAGCAGGAGTGAGTATGAGAAAGCATATCTTAACTGTGCTTCATAATTTTTAGCACTATATTAAAGCCACAGAACTATTTATAGCTTTTGTAAAGAAAGGAGCTATGCATATGTCCCATTCTTACGTCCCAATGGCCAGTTGGTTCCCATTAGACTCACCTGCTAATCTCATGACCATGGTGATGATGAGCAGCACAAAAACATACACGATCTTCCCAGCAATCATCATGTTGGGTCCTGCTTTCATGGCTCAAGCAGCTCCCTCACTCCATCCATCCCTCCACCAACTTAACTGTGCTCATGGGGAGCATTTCTTGCCTGCCAGTACATCCTCAGCAGCCAGTGTCAATGTTTCCTCTCCCCCTTTCCCATGCCTCTCCTTTAGCTGTGCATTTTCCTGACTGACTGGCTCCTCAAAGCTGGAGAGGTTCCTCCTACTTCTGCTTTTTCAGAGCACTTTTCAGAGCTTCCTGTGCTGAGAACCCAGGCACACACTGAGGAAACAGGCTGAGCAATTCTGCCTTCCGTTCATTGGCTCTCTTCAGGAGGCCGATGAGTGAAGATAAACCCTGCAGCAGAGTTCAGATAGAGTAAAACCAGAGGAGATTATTCAATGCTGAGTTTAATATCAAAAAGGAAATCTTAGTCTTGGGAAACTAGAGAGAGACTTCATGTTTCTCACTACTTTTACTTCTGCTAGTTCTTTATCACATCTTCGGCACAACCTCCAAGAAAATTCTTCTGCATGTCTTCTCAAAAAAAAAAAAAAAAACTTGTCTTAAATCTTCTCTGTAAGTGATATTTTTAATTATTTCTCTCTTAAGTACCTACTTAGTAGATGGAATTCTACACTTCCCGTACATATACACAATCTCATGAGAACTTTTAAGTTCAGACCTTGTGAACTCTTAAATAAGTTGCAGGTGTACCCTTACTCCATCTCCACCCCTGCCAGCTAAAAGATTACAAATCCAAAACTCATTTTTTGCAGAATCTGAAAAAAATTGTGAATATGGGACAGTTTTCAGGAAAACTGCAGAATGTCTTATTCTGGAGGGTTGAAACAAGGAAACACTAAATATTTCCAAAATAAAACACTGATACTTCATTTAAATAATGCTTTTGTTAGAATCTGATCTAATTTGAAGGGGGCAGAAATCTGTACAAAAGCTGAAATATTGAGGAATTTTTTTTTTTTTTTGGCACAGCTGAAATTACATTTTTCTCTGGACAACAAAGACATAAACCAATTCACTATTATGTGCCCTTAATCTAGTGCAGGCTTCCCATGGGGTCACAGCCTCCTCTCAGACATCCACCTGATCCAGTGTGGGGCTGCTCCATGGGTTGCAGGTAGATCTCTGCACCAGGGACTGCAGGGGAATCATTGCTCCAGCATCTGGAACACCTCCTCCCCCTCTTCTCTTACCTCGGGGTCTGCAGGGCTGTTTCTTTCACTCATTCTCATTCCTTTTACCAGGTGAAGTTGCTTGGCTGTTGCCCCCCACTGCTGAAATGTGTTATCCCATAGGATGGGCTATCTATTGAGCAGCAGTGGAGAAGTTTGTGTGCTAAAATTTCACCAGGTGACATCTGGTAAATTTTATGGGTACTAGAAGCTGTAAAGAAATGAAGCACTCTTTGTGCACAGAGACTTGTTTTCAAAGTTTATTAAGGTTCCTTCCTTTTACATTTTTTTTTCACCAAGTGCCATAACTTTCGTACCAGCAAAAATGGAGATGCTTCATGGAGAAGAGAGGAGCCAGCCCATGGGTGTGGTGAGAGTAAAAGAATGGGATGCATAGAGCAGCATAAATGTGGGTACCATGGAGAAGAGGCTGACCAGTGTGGGAGCACAAATAGGACAGACAGGAGTTTTGTGTAGATGAGAAGGATTTAGGTAAAGCATGTGTGTGTATTATGTTAGTCCTGCATGGGTTGAATTAAGAGCTGCAAAACCCTGTGGCTCACTCTGCTACTGACAAAAGTAATTTTACTGAAAATTTCCACAGGAAAATACTGTCTTTGAATAAGAAACTGGGGTGCCCTTTGAGGAAAAGCTACCTCAAAAATATGAGGTTAAATCAGTATTTTAAAGAGAAGTGATGAATTTCATTTAGCTTTGTCTTAAACTGCTTTTCTCTTTTCCTTGTTTATGAATTTAAAAAATGGAAAAAACAATGATTGTGGATAAGGACAGGTAATACTTAGTCTTGCAATCAGAATGAAGAAGAGATTTGTCGTTGTGCAGAGGGGAAGGGTGAAGCTGTTTCAGAACAAAAAGTCTTTGTTAAATACTTGTCACCAGAAATTGACTGTCGCCCACATCGTTCACTGAAAAACATGTTTGGGGGTTGTTTTTTTCAGAATACTCTTGTGGGGTTGTTTTAAAATAATATTGTATCAGTTTCTCCACTTCCTCACTGATACAATAATTTTAAACTCCAGGATCCCTCTCCTTTCCTAAGCCACAGCATTTCCCCAGCACAATTCTGTGGTCAGTAGTAGAGAAAAGGCCTCAGCTATTAAAGCTAAAAGTCAGAATAATTAGCAATGAGGACAGAGACATAAGAGGAAAAGACAGAAAACAGATTAAAGTTGGCAGGAAATGAACTGCTCAGGCACTTGGACTGCACACTGTGTTTAAACTGTTCTGATGACTGCAGTCTGGTTTTCTGGTTTTGTTCGATCAGACTGGTGTTCCAAAATGGTCTGCATCGATGTTCACTGGAACAGAGCAGTGTGAATTAAAGTCTTATTTAAAGAAGTAAAAGAAAGACTGATAATGATCATATAAAGAAAATAATGTAAAACACAAATTCAGATGGATGATCTCTGTCCCAGGAACATCTCATTGACTACTGCTTTTTGTGGGAGGGTGTTCTGTATATTTTTATCCACTTGATTTTTAACATTCAATATAGGATTTTGACACTCCTCTTGACTGTTCTGAGGTTTTCAGTGTGCTATTCACAGTAACAATGGTTTATTTTCTGAGTATTTACCATTGACCATGGAATTAGTAATGCAGATGAACAGATACCATCGCTGTGTTTTAGACAAGGGCATGGAGAGGAAGAAGATATATTTATGTAAGTAAAGATAGGAAGATTGGACAGATAAATAGGCAAAATGTAAGCAGTGTCAGGCCTCAAATGTAAAAGAAGTGGTGCTCAAATCTGATTCAAAGACAAGAGGATATTAAGATGCAGAAAATGCACAGACTTGCAGTGTACTGGATACAATATTGCTGTAAAAAAACCAAAAAAATAAGAGATGCAATGGGATAGAGGAGATTTTGGAAGAGAGCAAACTCTCTTCTAAATAAGAAAAGTTCAACTTTAAGTTGTCATCATGGAAGATCTTTACTACAGAAATTCATTCAGAACCAGAAATTAGGCAGCTTTAGGTAGGGAAGAATATATACTTTAGGTAGGGAAGAATAATTCAAGATGTCATTAAGATACTTTGGAAGCAACTTTCTGGTTGAGGGCAGCAGAATTTGGGAAGTGAGATATGAGAAGTCTGTAGAAGGTCATGACAGAAAACAGAAGTTTTCCACAAGGAGTGATGAGTAATCAGAGCAGACTTTTCTTCAAGTTATATATTGAGAGCCAGGATCCCATGACATAGAATTCTTAGGAACCTAGATTAATTTGGGTTGGAAGGAACCTTAAAGATCATCTATTTCCACCCCTCCTGTCATAGGCAGGGATATCTTTCCCTAGATCAAGTTGCTCAAAGTCACATCCAGCCACGCCATGTCACTTCATGGGACGGGTCATCCACAGCTTCCCTAGACAACCTGTTCCAGTGCCTTACTACCCTCATAGATCAGAATCTCTTCCTCATATCTAACCTAAACCTACCCTCTTTCAGTTTAAAGCCATTTCCCCTTGTTCTGTTACTACATGCCCTTGTAAGGTCCCTCTCCAGCTCTCTAGCAAGTTGCCATTAGGAAGGCTGCTCAAAAATCTCCCTGGACCCTTCTCTTCTCCAGGATGAGCAACCCCAACTCTCTTCAGTGTGCCTTTATAGTCCAGGTGTTCCGCCCTCTGATCATCTTGGTGGCCCTCCTCTGGGCTCTCTCCATCAGGTTCACATCCTTCTTATTAGTGGGCTCCAGATCTGGGCACAGGACTCCAGGCGGGGTCTCACCAGAGCACAGCAGAGGGAGAGAATCACCTTGCTTGCCCTGCTGGCCACACTGCTTTGGATGCAGCCCAGAAAGCCAAGCACATCCTGGTAGTGTGCAAAAGGATGTATTTGACTTTCTGGGCTGCAAGAGGATGTTGCTTCTTTTCCACCAACACTCCCAAGTCTTTCTCCTCAGGCCTGCTATTGATTTATTCTCCACCTGGTCTGTGTTTGTGCTTGGGATTGTCCTGGTCCAGGTGCAAGACCTTGTGCTTGGCCCTGTTGAAATTCAGAGGGTCTGTGCAGGCCCAGCCCTCAGGCCTGTCCAGGTCCCTCTGGATGGCATCCCTTCCTTCCAGCATGTTGACTGCACCTCACAGCTTGGTGTTGTGGGCAAACTCACTGAGGGTGAGCCCAGTCCCACTCTCCATGTAGCCAACAAAAGTGTTAAACTGCCCCTGTCCCAGCCCCTGAGGAATGGCACTCACTGCTGGTCTCCACTGGGACATTGAGCCAGTGCCTGAGGGTGACCATCCTGCCAAATCCTTCTCCTCTGTGGTGTGGTCTGGGCCTCTCCACTTCAGAGACAAGGATGTTGTGTGGGACAGTGTCAAGTGCTTTGCTTGTACAAGGCCAGCTAGATTACATCAGTTACTCTTCCTTCATCCACCAACGCCCTTACCCATCATGGAAGGCCCACAAATCTGCCAGTGAAGCCATGCTGGCTGTTGCAAATCACTTCCTTACTTTCCATATGCCTATGTATAATTTCCAGGGAGACCTGCTCCATGATCTTGTCAGGCACAGAGGATGAGACTGAACCTGTAGTGTTCCTGGGTCTTCATTATTTTCCTTTTAAAAAGACGGGAGGGGGTATGTTTCCACTTTTCCAGTGAGTGGGAGCTTTACCAGATTGCCACATCTGATCTGAGAGAGAGTGGGACAGAGGATGACCTAGACAAAGAAATAATGCATGTAGAGGAATGAAAGTTGTCAAGATTTGCTGGATGCATGAATTAGAAAAATAGCGTGCATTTAATGTAAAGGAAGAAAAGTGGAGAGGCTGGGATAGCTGAAGCCTGAGACACAGTTGAGGATGAAGACATGGCCAACAAGTGCAACTAAAGATATACTTCGAGTAAGTGCCTGTTTCAAAACAGCAGAAGAGAAACTCAAGCATCATTTGTTTAAGGTGCTATGAAGAATCTTCACAGCCTACCTGGAAACTGAACTTTCCCTGTCTTCTGAGTTCTAAGAGCACAGATCTAGGCTCTGCATGTGGTTTTCAGTGTGGGTTATTGCAGTGCCATTTTATGTTAATTATCATAAATGTCATCAGATATTATTTGGCAGTCTCTGTGATCTGCTCTGTTTGAAGTGGTTTTACTGAGCTTAAAGTCCTTGCTGACAGCAGATTCCATGTTAATAACTATGTTATTAACTAATGTTAATTCAACAAGAAGTGCAAGAACTGTAAAGGTGGTTTTTAACTTTTAACCAAGTGCAGACAGAAATAAAATGTGCTCCAGGAACTGAGTTTCCAATGATGATGTGAATATTAGAGTGCTGGAACCCCATCTAGTACAAACTTAAGCTGGCCTGGTTTTGTTGACGTCTCATGAATGTTCCATGATTTTCTCCATGTAAGAATTCTCCCTGCTGTCTCTTTCTATGTCAGCTGAGAATCCTAAAGATTCAGATAGCTTGATACTCTGCAAATAAATTAGTAAATCTCTGAAGCTGGAAATGGTTCTGGGAAAGGATCATGATTCTCTCTGTGTACTGACAGATCTGTTTCAGCCACAAAGTGCTCACCCCAACAATGGTTTTGTCCGGCAATTTGGCAAGAAGGTAAAATTAAGGCTGGTTTACAGTATGCAAAAGCCTTGTTCAAGGTGTAAGGCATAAAAAACCAATTTAATTATTTCAGAGATTGCAGTGTCCATCACACTTGTCAGTGAATTTCCTGCCTTCTGATGACCTGTCTTAGAACCTAGATCTTGTTACAATGGTGGAAAACAAATTTCAGAAGTTTTATTTCCATATTCTGTAACAAATACTTTAATTTTGCATATGGAGGTATGTGAAAGAGAAAATGAAGGTATCCATAGCATCTTTTTTTTGTGCAGGCAGATGCAAAACTTCTCTATCTACTTAGCTGATGCATTTTGATGTTCCTCCAGCTATTCCATTTCTTGACTCTAACACAGTTCATCCAGTCTACCTGGAACATGATTGACAGGTCTGCCTCAGATTTGATTGCTTGAATGTTTGCAATGGCAGGCTCTGTAATGTGAGCTTTTCTGTTAACCATGCTGTGAAGGCCAGTGTGCACTGGTAATTTCCTAGCTCACTGATCCCACCACATGGCAAGCCCCCTAGCAGAATGGCATAATGCAGCAGGCTGGCTATGAAGACATAATTTGTGACCTTTGTGGCAGCAAAGTGGCACAATATGCTTATAAAGCCTCTTCCTGGTTGTTCTGTGGTTGGGTGTTGCTTATTCCTAGAAACACCCACGCACCTGAAAGTCCTGATGAGAATAAATTTCCTTTTACACAACTCCTACTGGAGGGTAGGTGAGGCTGAGGTGAAGTCCACATTTCCAGAGTCCTTCTCTGTTCAGGGAAGCTTACATTAAATAACAAGATGAAACCGGGGAACCTGACTTTGAATTCAGAGCTGTTGGGTACCCTTTATACGCATGTGTAGGTAAATAAAAAATTACTCATGTTTCAAAGTACTGCTGGGGTTGAGTGTAGGTAATAAAAGTACTAAAGGCCTCTCTGCAGCCTAGTCTAAAATTCCACTTCCCATCACTTTCTGGAAGTCCTGTCCAAACAGCTTCTGCAGGCCACATCTGTGCTGTGCAGATGTTGACAGAGTAGAGCTCCCTGGGCTGCCTTTGAGCGGGCTTCAGACACAGAAGCTGTGCAGTGAAGTCTGCACACTGCCAGAGCACAGAAACCTGTGTGTGCAACTCTGTGCTACCTGGTGGGAATGAAAGAGTCCACCCAGTGCAATGCAATGGCCTGTCAGCTTTCTTGGAGCCAGTTCTGAGTCACTGACACACAGCAAAGGCTCACAGCTCCTGCTGGGGTGAAATGTTTTGGCTCTTTTGAAATCAGCATTAAGATGTTCCCCTGCCCAGGCTCCAGAGCAGGTCACAATGCCTAGGAGCTTTATTTTGTGACATACTGTGGTTATGTTCTAGCCTACATCCCAGCAAGGCTCCCCTTGAGCACAACTCCAGATTGTGCAAGGAAAACTGGGCTTGCTTGCAAAAGTCTTCTGAGAGCAGTTGACTGGAAAGTGAGGAGGAAGTGGCTCAGAGGACCGGATGAACTGACACATGTTTCATGAGAGGAAAGGGGCACAAATGTCCAGATGAAGCCTAAATCCCCTCATTTCTGGATGGCCAAAGCACTGGAGTCTGCCCCTCTTTTCTTTGGTTGGGAGGCTGCAAAGAAATGAGGAATTTTTAAGGCTCTGCTTGAACAATAGGAAGATGTTTCACTTCTCTGATTCCTTAGATACTTGACTTGAGAGACAGACAGGATATCTTCACTTGACAACAAAGAGTGGGGCTATTTTTTTTTTTCCAGTGGAGATGCTCCCTAGCAATCTCCCACGATAGGCAAGCTAAGGACATGAAGCAGGAAGTTTTGCATTTGAAAACCCTTTGCAGCACTCCAGTGATGTGGCCTGGAAGTCTGCTAGCTCAGCAAGTTTGGGACTAACCTTGGCACTGCTCTCAATGTTGTGCTGTGTCTATTATCCCCACTGTGGCTGCGCAGAATACTAAGGCTGTATGTGATCTATCCTCCATTATTTCAAGTACCTGGACTACGAAAACATGAGAAATCTGTGGGGAATTTTTTTCTGACATAAATCAATGGAAGTTAGTGGAAAGAAACTGGTGGATGGAGATTTTTGCAGGGTGTAGATGTATTAATTTCATTTTCTGCAACAGACGCTACACATGTAAACAGAAGCAGGAGATTCATTCTTCTGCCTGATTTTGCAGGTTTGGACAGCTATTTCTGTCTTATTTTGCAGAAAGGGTGAGAGAAGATGATTCTAGTAGAATGGACATTTCTATTTCTACAGCAGAAATTCAAGTCCAGCATCAGATCATTCAAAGGTGCAAGACACTTTCTAATCTTCAGGAGTTAGGCATTGGTTTAAATGACAGTACATAAAGCTTAGTATGTCTTTCAGTGTGTACTGGGTCTGCATTGTTCTAATTTCTCATCTTTACCATAATTCATTATTTATGTTTTATGCAGGCTTGCTTTCTTTCTTATTTCAACAATATCTGGTGATAAGGATGTACACATCTCATTTATGTGCTATTGTAAAATTACTTCCTTTTCCTGCCTTGAATTGGTATGAGATGAGTTGAGACTAGTCCATCACAGCTGTGTTAGGCATAAAATAGTTCAGTGTTCAATAGTTAATTAAATGTTGGTTTAATTATGATGTGCAAATCCAAAAGAATCTCTGGTATAACTTCAGAAAGGTCAGTTCATCCATCCAAGTTCATCCAAGTCTTGATTTTTCTTGATAGTCTCAATTATTTTAATGTGCAGAATGGAACTTCCTGATTTCATGGTGTTGTTCTTGATACTTTCTGAGGAAAGTAGACTTGATCTGGGGGGTTCCGGATAGTCCAGAGGTAAAGATCTCTCTTCCAATTTCTCGACTGGCTCATTCTGTCACCTTTACTTTTTATTGTGAATTGCAAACATTGCTTTTGTCTCAGAGAAGCTCCACTCCCGAGGCTACTTGTATTCCATACCTACAATGCCTGGGCTATGATGGGGATGCATAAATGGGAAATTGAGAACCCATGGGCTTCTCCCATGTAAGCAGACTTGCTAACCCATCAGTTCTTTATTTCTGATACTAACGTACAGCAAGAAATCAGCTCTGCTTGCTACAGCAGAACAAATGAGGCCTATCTGGCACAAACTGGTGGTAGATGTCATTTCTGTGACCTAGAAAATAGAGCCTGGATATCCCTGAAAACTGAAAAATAACTTCTCAGCTTGCTGTCCACTATTCATGTCATAGCCAAAGAAATGCATTAGCTTGGGTTTTGCTCATTGTAACAACAATGGCTAAAACATGAGCTCTCAGAACCATATGGCTCCGTCTGGGGCAAAACTACAAATATCACTTAACTAGGGAACTTGGCAATACTGGCAACATTTCAGGTGAAGAAAAGAACATGATGGTACAACGCTGGTAGTGACAATAAATTTGGGGGTTTGTGTTTTAATCAGGTCCGAATTTTTAAACTAGATACTGGTGAATATGAGTAATGACATTTGACATTTTCAACACCCTAGCACCTGGCAAGTTTGTCTGAATTGTAAGAAGAAAAAGCCAGTATGTCAGAAGCTCAAAAATTGTAATTTGGGGGTGTGCTTCCTCATGCTGCTCTGTTCTTTCTTTGGAAACTGCTGTAGCTACTCTTTGAGATAAAAAAAAAAAAATGCTGAAAGTAGAATGAAACAGCACTAAAATCCAGGAAATGTTGCAACATGAATTTTGATGAGACAAGTGTGGTACTGAGTGAAGCATTTTAAGCTTCCAGTTTGGGCTGCCTTTCTGAACCCTGTGCCCTTTGATTATAAAGGGAACTTACAACTTGAGCCCTGCAAAATGAACTGTTTACCCTGATTAGCTATAAATACCAACAGTAGCTTATTAATGAGTTTTACATGGCTTTCAGTGAGTAGGCAGCAAGAGCATGACAGCTTTGTTTTCTCCCCAGATCACCTTTTTAATATATTATTGTGATCCAAATAATGTCTGAACATAAAATTAAATCTCCTGTGATTAAATATTCTGCTTGCTTTGAGGGTATGGGATACATACATTTACTTCATTACATAGACCAGCTCAAGCTTCCCAACTTTTCCTTGACAAGACTTGGTTCAGTAATACCATCTTGAAGAGAAAATGACTGTGTATGAAATGGCATAGATGGTTAATGCCTTGAAGCCACAGAGGTTTTTAGGCACATATTACTATTTGATTTCTTTGAGGATCAAAGATATAAACTTAAGTCCAGAAGGATCAGAACAAACAGAACAAAAGTCACTCAAGAACACTTGCAACATGGAGTTCAGGCTCTGTACCCTACGGATGCATCAAATCTTTTTACAGGTACTGCCTTGAGTAAAAAAATTATCTGAGAACTCAAATCATGCAACAGTCTTAAAAATAGCCAGGCAGCTGAAATAACTAATATTTGTTGCATTGGACTTTTAACCTGATGAAGTTGACCACCCATACAATCTGTGAGAAGGAATCTGTATATTTACCAGCTGCCTTTTCTCCTTGCTTGATATATCTGCTGAGAAATGTGTTACAAGCTCCTGTTTCACCAGAAATATTGAAAGACCAGAAATTAATTTAAAATTAATCATCTATGTTGCAGAGTTCTCCCACTGTATCTGTTTCCATCCCATCTTACTTTTCAGCTATTGTAGCAGACGGATCTGAGAAATGGGTCTTTTGTTTCATCCAGAAGAAAAAAACAGCCTTTTTCCTCTGTTCTAGCCCCTGGATTTTGCCAGAATTCACTGAGATCCAAAATATCTCTTTCACAGCTGTTTCAAAACATTTTGGCTGATAATCCTTATTTTCCTCATTGTTCAGTGCATACGACTGGGCAGCTGGGAAAACACACATTCGACTTGAGATTGATTTTAGCAGATTAAAAAACCCATTCCAGTTACCATTTCATCACCACCTTGTGGTCATTCCAGATGATGCTGTAATGTTTCAAATATACATTGAAATGAAATTGAAATTAAATACTTTATTCAGCCCAGAGCCCAGAATTTGATTTGTTCAAAGGAGTAGAATTTGGTAAAGCTGGTGTGGTGATAAAATATTTTTGAAGGTTTACTTTTTGTGAGACTTTAGGAGAAAGAATGTACCACCATATGATTTTTACCTAATGTAATTGCTTGAATAGTATGGCATAATAATAGGTCATCATTATATGCGGGTTTGTCTTAAAGTATTTAATTGAAATTTTTAATTAGATTTTTTAAAATTCCTAATGACAATCACCTCCATTTACACTCCTGTGAAGATTAATCTTTTTTAAGTAAGTTTATTCTTCTGTACATTTGAGAATAGGAGAAGTGACAAAATATAATTTAATGAGAATTCTTTTCACATTAAGTCTAAAGACTTGAGAATTTAAGCATTGTAAGAATTCATGTTTCAACCCCATGGCATAACTTCTGAAACAAGCAGAACTGAATCAGGGGAACATTGTCTCTGATGTACTTGATAGCTGTAATTTAAATCATTGTTTTCAAATAAAACATTGAATTTGTAGTTGCCCCTCAATAAATAGGCCAGAACACAGGCACAGTTTTTATTGTGATAAGGTACATATAGGAAGGAGTTGATAATTCAATATTTTTCCTGGTGTAATGGGCTGAGACTCAATGGTTTAGAGGGTTGTTTGTGCTTGCCCTGTCTCTTAACATGTTGTGTTCAGATGACATTATCAGACAACACATGAAATGAATAAACCTTATTTGTTTCTATGTAAGATAAACTCCTGACATAAAGATATTAAGCAAATCACTTAATAGGAAAAAGTTCATATGCATGAGTTGAAATACCAGCTGCAGCAAAAATAAGCAAGGGCCAACAAGCCTGCTATTGAAAGACAGTAAGAGAAGATTAGGCAGGCACTATAATTTTTTGTATTGTTATACCAGGTGCATTGTGAGCATTTGCAATCTTATCCTGAAGATTTAACACCAGAAAGTTCCAAATCTCTGATATCATCCTAGACAGATCTTTTGCACTGTTTGTCAGGCTAGAGCTTGTAGATTTTTAAATCCTTTTGCACAGAAATAAGTAGGGCTCTCCTCAGGCTGAATATTAACCAAAGAATAATCAAACTGAAGCAAAATCCAAATTTGATTGTGAATAAAAGTCTGGATGCTGACAAAGTCTGTATGAAACCCTAGCATTATGTGCACTTTAAATGCAGCCCTCTGGACCAAGGATGTCCTGCTCAGTGGTAGCTATGAGTGACACAGCCCATTTTATGATCCTACAAATAGCAATTTGTACTTTAAAAAAACAAAATCAAATCTGTTATTAGCTGCCTTTTACAGAAGATATTCCTGTAGTTGAAATTCTGACCTTTTACTCTGTTGTACACAGGAGCTAAATCTGACTCCAGTAGCATTACTGTGTTTGCAATCTCATTACTGAGAAATCCAGATGAAGGCAGATATATGGGTGTCTGCAGACCTTGACAGATACCTCATAGCCTTATGGCTGTTCTGCCAAGTTGGGCACTAAAAAAACCCTTTTAATAGTAGCTAAAATCTTCACTGATAATGCAATAAAGGATGGTGGATGCATTCTCATGTCATTAGTTCTTCAGCAGTTCTTTTTATTTCTAAAGGAAAAAGAAAAGTATCTAAATCACTGATACAATTAGGACCAAAGTTTCCATTGGCTGTTACAATTATATGTCAGAATGAGATTTCAAGGTTGAACACAGTAAAATTCCAGAGAACTTAGATCTCTAGTCAGCTCTTTCTGTCATATCATCCAATTATCCTGGAGCGTGTTTATCTCTGGAAGAGCAGTTCCAAAGAATACTCTGACTTGCCCATTGAAATGCTGCTTGTGCCTTGTGCTCCTCTCACACAAGGCACAAGCAGCATTTGCACTTCATATTCAGGCCTGATCTTGTCTCTGTCTCCCACAGATCTTTCATACAACCTGGCTTTGTGCCAGATTCCTGTTGTGCAGTACGTCTTCAACAAGCAGAGTCACGGCTCTCTCTTCATTTCTGTGCCATGATAACCCCACTGTTCTGGTGGGATTATTAGGTCCTTGAAGCTGGGCAGCTTCCACCCCATGCCATTTTGCAGAGCTGGGCTATCTGTACCTTCTTTGCCTTGCCTCTGTTAGGGGGCTGATTTGTGGCTGATAAACCCCACAGAAAAGCTCAAATGGGGTAGGAGTTTCTTCTTGTCTATGTTTCATATTAGAGTTTCTTATTCTGAGCTAATGGAAAAAACAAATTCTTTGTTCAGGACTGAAAATGTGAAAATTACACAGCTTCTCCCCGGTCCTTCTACAAAATGGTAACAATATGTGGTTTCTTATATTTTTGGTGTTGGTGACTTTGCAGTGAAGTGGTGCTCAGGCATTAGCAAGACTGAAGTTCTGAGCCAATGTCCTGAAACTGAAGGCCTCCCAGATACTTCAAGAGAACATAAGGAATGAAGCAGAGGCCAGGGACACTTGGCACATTCTCCTCAAGCGTGGCAACTGGTACCAATCGTCTTCCACATGCCTGTTCTAGTGTATACTGTCTATCTCTGGAAAAGAAAGCATCATCAGAAGCAAAATCACATCGCCTGGGGGAGTTTGGAGCACTTCTCAGGCCTATTTGTCCATTGAATACTTGCCTACATGAGAAGATGTGCTGGAAAGAACCCTCTATGATTGTAATTTGCTCCTGCCGCTTCTGGCAGTTATTGGCAAGCCTGACAGGATATCCTAGTTTGTGTTCTTTGCTCCCCATCTCTAAAATACTAAAACAATCACATGACTTATCTCAGTGGTAGAGAGTTAGTTGCTTAGATACATGACCAGCACTCCCATTTATAATAATCAAGCACCTTTTTGCTGCAGCAAGACCACTTTCACTGCATACTTGATCTTCATGTTAATTTAAAAACTATATTCAGGGCAGTGTAGCTTTCTGCTACAGGATTCTTTGTGGCTTTCAGTCATGCAGTTGCATTACCACAAAGAACTAATAGCAACCCCAATCTAGTTTTGTGAAGTGCTTACTGTGCTGCTTCTCAGTGCAAAAGGAAAATGTTCTCTTTGCTCTGATGTCTGATTTACACACCACACTGTCTTTTTTTCATGAAACTTTGAAAAAACCACTTTTTTAAAAACAGAGTTTACATTGCTTAGAAACTCTAGTGCCTACACAGGCACACATATAAGCCTGCATGCTTAGGTGGTGCCTCTTAGTATGTTTATAATTTCTCAAATACTCAATAAAACACAGATGGGTCTGTGCAGAAGCTTCTTTTAGGCAACAGGTGGAAGTCTTACTTTTGCCTGTGTTCTTCAAATGTACTGACGACAGAGTGGTTGTGAGGGGAAAAAGAATAAGAAATGTCCAGGGCACAGGGAATGTCAAAACCTCCAAAATCAGAGCATAACAGGTTTATCTCTATCTCTTGCTGTATCTAGTCATTGATGTGGTCATTCTTCTGGTCATAAGAAAAGAGCTTGGTATGTCAAGACATGCAAAAAGAAAAACAAAACAAAGAGGTTTTTATCCAATGCAGACATATTATGGCTTCTGTGAAAATTCCCAACTCTGGTTGCAACTTCATGTGGCTCAGTGATACAGGACAAAATAAAATGGAAATAAACCTATCCACAGCATCTGCTTGTTTCCAAAGAACATTTTTATTTATTTATATCCCAGAAGCAAGAAAAAACATAGAATTTTTCTGTAGAAAAAGCATCTTTGCAATGTCTCCCTTCTGGAGGTGCACACTCACTGCCAGATTCAAGGCATCCCAGAGAGTGAGGGAGATACAAAATACTTAATGAAATGAAGGTTTTCACATGGACTTTGGAGACATGTAATTCCAGTAATGAAAATGTGCAGTGCTCCTTCTCATCAATGACTAGAAGGGGCCAGCTAGAAGTAGCTGCCACTGGTCATGGTGTTGACACAGCTAGAGGCAAAAAGCAGGAAGAAAGGCTGGTTGATGACTTTCTGCTTCAACCACTGGCTCTGCTGGTTTTGACCCATTTTTTGAGAAAAGTGCCTCTATGTGGAATACCTCTGTAAAGTGGAAGCCAGGGATCTCAGTGCCACAGGCTTTCAGGACAGCTACTGACCCACACAGGGCAGGTAAAGTTAGACTTTGTTTTTTTACAGCTCTTCACCTTTTTCATCTTTCTGGCACACAGAAAGATGAAAAAGGTGAAGAGCTGTGAAGAGATGAGATCTACAAGGAAAAAACTTCATAAGCAAGTTCCTAAAGCAAGCTCATTCTGCATGGGGCATATGGACTAAAAGGTGTGACAAGAGTGACACTTGTTTGTCACTCTTCCTCAGTTTCCTTCTTGCTCTTCATGACTATTTGGGATTTGGTTTGTTGGTCATGGTTATAGGTTTCTTCTTGAGATACTCCTATGGGACTTTTCCTCTGAACCCTAGGGGCTCATGACAAATCTAGCAATCCTAAATCCCCCTGACTTGGGAAATGCAATGGGTCTTGTTCTCTGCCCTGTTACTCACCTGGGGCTGTATCACTCTTGCTCCATTTCCCTTTTTGGAAATGGCAGGCCTAGCCCTTTGTTTTTATTTTGCTCCTACTTAAATGCTTAGAATTGGCTTGAATCTCAATTTATACAGATATCTTCCTGTCTTTAGTAATCTTTCTGTTTCAAAATTATATAATTCCTTTTCCTAAGACTCCTAGGATCTGGGTCTACACTCACATATCTGAGTATAAAATCTTACAGCAGCACTGGACTGTACCTGTGCTTTCATTCTCTGGATGTTCCTTTGGGAAGAAAGGAACATGCACGACTGTCTTCTTTGGGAAGAAAGATTCAGTGAATAGTGCACTGCATATAAAAATCATACAGTTATGAAGTCTTTGTCCCCTGATTAACTCTGGCCAGGCATTTATGGGGACTTAGCCCTAACAGAAAGGCAAACACTACAAAACATTTACCACCAAATCTCAGATATGTCACTGCTTCAGATTTTCAGATGAAAAGTTATCCACACTTTCTAGTATGGGCAAAATGTTATTGAATTATTAATCTAAATGAAAAAGTAAACAAAAAAAAAAAATCAGGCTGAGGCAGATATTTACCACAGTAAATTCCAGCCCTAAATCATAACATTTGATATAATATAAACTGAGGAAAACAGACTTTTATAATGGGAACTGTTGCACACTCTTAAGAGTTGATTGTGCCCATCCTATCTACAAGCACTCACTCATGATTCTGCACAGGACTCACCTAAAGCCTACGTGTGAAAAAAACATGGTATAAATTCACCAGACTAAAAGGCTTTTTCTCCTACTCATGCTTCAGGGTGTTCTTTTCTATATTAAAGCCTTTTAGCCTCTCCTTTTTAATCTAATCCCTTTCCAAAGTGACACATTTCGCTAAGCAAAAGGTCCTGAAGCCACTGCTATGACTTCCATTAGGCCCACTGCACAAAAGAAAAGGATCCCTGGATCAAGATGAGACACTCTGTAGCCTAACCTAAGCTCAGCCTTGTTCCAGATTTCAGACTTCCTGTTTTCTATTGAGCAGGTAATTGAATGTAGTTTTCTAACTATAATCCTATGCATATTAGAAGTGCTATTGTGAGAGTAAACATGCTGAAGATTAAGAGGTGCTTACCCAGCAAGGTATTGCTAACTTAGATAAATAAAACAGAGCTCTCTGGAGAGCTGACACACTGAAAATATGGGGGTGGATTTTTCATAATCCTCTGATGGACAGATACACGGAATAAAACTTAAAAGAACCTGTGGTCACAGATTTTCTCCCTTGCAAATAAGCAAGTGTGGCAGGGGAAGACTTGAAACTTACTGATCTCTGTTTTGGCAATGGAAAGTTAGAAGCAATGGCTTGTTTTCTCACCAAAAGCTCCACCTACTCTTTGTTCACTTTGCACCATTAGTGTGAACATACTACATACTACATCAAGAAGATGATAGGAAAAAAATAGCAAAGAAAGTTATATGTTAAATGCACATTGTTAAAGATTTGAAAATTAGGCAGTTAGAAGCAGTTAGAAAAGGCCCAAACATTGCATAGCATACGTGCATTATTTTACAGTCAGTAATTAGTCAGTATGTGGCAGTGTACACAAACCACAGGGAAAGACTATGCAGAAAGAATTAACACGGGACTTCGTTATTTTGACCATCTGTGGCTGGGCCTTAACTGGAATGACCTGCAGCTGAGGCAAATGCTATCTGTAGGAGAGAAACAGCTTTATTAGACGATCTGGTGATAGCCTTTCACTTGCTTGACACAGACACCTTGCTGGAACTTGGAGTAGTGTCTTCTCCTGGCCTGAGATATGTTCTCTTTCCTCCCCAAACAGAGTTCAAGAACAGATTATCTGCAAATGGGCAAAGCTCCAAAGTCTGTCTGTGGTCCTGTGGTGTCCAGGGTGCAATGCTGAGCCTTGATATCATTGAGAGAAGCAAAACCTCTAGCTGGGATTGTAGAAAGGAGCTTCTGAAAGAGATGCTACTGCTTTTTTTTCTTTCATGCTCTGGCTGGATACCCCCACCTGCAGTGATGTTATTGCTGCAATCCCAGCCTGACAGGCCCCAGCAGGATAGGACCAGAGCAACTTCTCTGCAGCACTTGGAAATTTTGACCCAGACTAGTGATGGTTCCTGGCTGTACCAAGTTGCTTGGGCTCAAAGTTGAATGAAATGTTCAGTACAAGTACACTTGTTAATGAGGTTTGTCCTGACAGCACATGCAAAGCTCAACTGATTCAAATCAGTTGAGTGCCTTCCATTGTGCTATATTTGTTTTCCTATGGAAACTCACTCACCAGGGCTACTACAATATGTTTCTTTTATTTCTGCAAATAAGGGTGAGGTAAAGGTTAGGTCTGAAGAAGAAACAAAAACAAAAACAAAGATCCAATTAAAATAAATTCCAAGATTATAGATTTACATGACAATTTCATTTGTCTCAAGTCTCAGGCTGTACACTTCATCAGAGTATTATTAGGAATGACTGTACCATAGAGAGTGATTCACCCAGGACTACGTTCACCAGCATAATGTGTAGCATATTCATGCTACATGAATAGAATATTTTGCTGCTGCATTATGAGTTGACATACAGAAAAATTAAGCAGCTGGGAGAATGTGGGGGAGAAATTATGTTCTTTTCACCTCCAATCTTTTCTCTGCTTCAAAAGTGGACTGAAAATGCTATTTCTCTTACATTTGCATGGGAATACATTTATTGATATGCCTCCAGATATTTTTTAATCTGGTTATTCATATCTTGGTGCATGAGACTACATAGACTTGCCAATGTTCTTTCTCATGTGTTTGTTACATGTAAAACCAAGGTAACAGTTCTAAAATATGCTATCTATTCTTTAATCTCTATCTTATGAGTCAGGCAAATAACAACACTTATCTTTAAGGAGACAGAGAGTTTAAACTAAGCCAAAACAGCACTTGATTAAATGTGGGGGTTTTGGTGGATTTTTTTTTGGTGTTTTTTATGTTTTTTGGTTGGGGGGGGTTGTGCATTTTTTTATTTTTGGGTGACTTCAGGGAAGATTCAAAGGTCTTTCTAAATGTTGAATCTGAATACTTAATTCTAAGGCATTTTGGGTTGAAGTAAATTGAGGCATTAATAAATTCAACATTCATCATAAGGGTATTTCCAGCTCTGCAGTTGTACATCAATACCACTGTGCATTTATCTTGCTCTTACTTTTCCAGCTTGTCCATAGGAAGGTTGTAGAAGATCATGCCAAAAGTCTTTAGGAGAAGGCATACAGCGTTGCCTGCTCTCCCTGCTGCCCAGAACAGGTCCAGTCACTACCTTGGTTAGACAGTCACTACTGAAGCCCATGTTATGACTAGTGAGAGTGCTGCAGTGGCAGCATGAAACACCAAAAAACCTTCACAGAAATAAACTCAGTTAATTTCCTGGAGTGCACAATTTCTCTCACTTAAACTGTGCTCCTTGTCTTCCCAGAAAACACTTTTTTTTTTTTCTGGATGATACCCAAATCTTGTATGCCTTGTAACTCGTCCTGTGTCTCAGTGGGCAGGGGCCCCAAGCAGCCACTTGGATCTGCAGTCTGCTCAAGAACAACCTCCTGTCCTCAACTTTACATGTCAGTAAAAAGCACCGTTTTATGCATATTGATCTGAGCAGTTTCAGTTATGAGATTTTCTTAATATGACTCTTTTACCTACTTTTTTTTTTTTTTTTGAGGAAAATCTCATTATGAGTGCCCAAACACAGAGAAATCATCAGTTTACATCAGGCCAAAAAGTCACATTAGAGCAACTGGCATGCATGGATATGTAGATGGAAACTGGATTTGGGGCTTGTTTTCCCAACAAAAGATGAACATTTTCCTAAGCTGCTCCCTGCCACTTGTTGCCCCAAAGACAAGACCCTGTGACATTCACTCCTTTTCCCCCATTTCTTCCAAAGTGGATGAAGAAAGGTCACTGTGATACTTTCTGTGCTGTGAGTTTGCAGTGTGATCTTGTGACAAGGAAATCTGAAGTCAACCCCCTGACTGGCCCTATCCTTCTGTAAGATTTCCAATTCTTGGAGAGCACAGGCCAATATCATTACACTGTAGCTCCTGCAGTGAATATTCTTTTTTTATTTTTCCATTGAGCTGCTGATTAGCAGCCTGGTTCTGATGCAAGTGTCCAACAGCAGTGGGGACCACAATGCTAAGAAGCAATTATTGTGCATTTCCCTGACCTCCAGCTCTGACAGCTTCTTCCTCCCAAACATGTCAATCCACTGGGTCATGGATGAAATAGCAAGGGGCATCACTCTTGCCAACAACACTTAATTTGTTAGAACCTATTTCCTTTAGTTGGTATTAGGAGGTTTTGGATAGTTTTTTTGTTTGGGTTTGTTTTTATGTTTTATTTTGTTTTGGCTTTTTTTGAGGAAGACAATAGTTTAATGCTGGTATATTTGAAAAAAACCCAACAACGACAACAAAAACGAGAAAAAGACAAGTACCACCAAAAAATGCATGCATTTTTTTTCTGCTGTTGTGATTTAACCCTGGCCAGCAACTAAGCCCCCCAACAGCTACTTGCTTATTAACTACTTCCGCAGGTGGGATTGAGCAGAGAATTGGAAGGGTAAAAATGAGAAAAATTGTGGGTTGAGAAGAAGACAGTTTAATAATAAAACAACATTGCATGTGTAGAAAAGCAAAACAAGGAGTTTATTCACTACCTTCTAACAACAGGCAGCTGTTGAGCCGTCTCCAGGAAAGCAGTGATCCATCAGGCATAACGGTGGCTTGGGAAGACAAATGCCATAATGCTAAATGTCTCCCAGGGTGTGTTGCATGCTGATTAACAACTGAAGAGCAGTCATGGCTATAAAATCAATCTAGCACATTCCAACCAAATTCGTCATCATCATGTACTGAACATACCAGCAAGAAGGGCAGTGTTCAGTGAGAGGAAGGAGAGGTGCTCTTGTCTGCTCTGGGAGTTGTCCAGGAACCTGTGTTGAAACTCTGACTCCAGAATGCTCAGGTTGTTGTATGCTCACTCCTGCAGAAGGATTTGAGATGGCTTTAAGAGTAAATAGAAGAAGGAGTAGGGGTAAAGCTCGTTACAGAACGCTGTGGACTGTAGTATGTGTATCTGATCTCTTTTACCCTCAGGAAGGAAAGAGAGACCCTGACCTATTTGAATGGAAACTGTAACAAAAGCTGTGAGCTTTTTTTCCATTTGGGCTGGAGACCTGGCCAATCTGGAGAAAAGCTAAAGAAACACAGTAAGAGGAGCTCACAAAGAATGTGTCCTGAATACCATGGACACTGGTGGCTGTGGCTGACCTAGGTCACATCTTTGTTGGTATCTCTGACACTGTGACCTGCCCTGAAGCCTGTGAAGGGAGGGGAGGGAGATGATCCTCTCTGTGTGGTCCCTTTGTAACACACCCCGTGAGAGCCAAGCAGAGCTGCGGCTTTGTGGATGGTCCAGCCCCACAGCGAGCTCTGAGCACCAAGGTTTGCAGGGGCAGGTGCTCAGAGCTGCTCAGCTGCTGCAGAGAGGAGATGGAGCTGAGCACGAATTGCGGGCAAGCAGCTGATGAGAACTGTGGAAACTCAGACACCAGGACAGCTACAAGTACCAGCTAAAGTCCCTGTGGTTTTCTGCTTGCGGGCCTACAGGTAGAATTAACAGTATAAAGAATTAACAGTATTTTTTTTTCCTTCTGAATTGTTTATTCTTCTAGCTCTTATCTCTGGGTGCATTTACATTGTATGTCAGCTCTGCAGAATGCAGACTGTGCTGCGACCAAACACCTCTATGTGTTAACAGATGGACAGAATGGAGCTGGGTCTGTGAACGTGAAAGGAGCAGTTTCATGGTGCTGAGCCAGCAGAATCATTGTCTGCATCCTGCTGGTGTCCTGCAGAAACCTCCTCAGGCAGGGATTTACAGCAGTGTATTGGCTGCACCAGGAAAGGGTGAGAGGCAGCAGGGTAGTGATAGAAATCTGCACAGGAGAGGGAGTGCAGTGACACAGCATTTCCTCTGAGGTATAAAGCTGTATAACTACTGCATAGGTTACTGTGCTGAGGCTGAAAAGCAGGATCTTTTAATCACCAGTGTTTAGATGAGGGCTTTGGCCCTGACTCCTTCAGTAGCTGATTCAGATGTGAAATAAGGCTTGAGAAGCTTGAGAGTCTTGGGGTCTGGCCTGGGTAGAAGCAGTGAAGGAACAAGATCTAGGTTGTGTTCCAGCTTGGACTTCTCTGGTCTCTTCCCTCTCCTCCTCCTTGCACTTGTCATGCAAACTAACTCAGACAAGTATTCTTCCATGGTTCAGAGGCTTAGCAATGGCAGTATGTTATCAGATGAACAATTAGACTCAAGGGCTCCCCTGTGACAGAACCAGTACAATGTGTTTAAATAAATTAACCTTCAAGACCTGTGTTCTGTGGGCTGCAGCTCTCTGGATTATGCAAAGGGAAAAATTAGAGTGAACCTTAGATATCAAGATTGGAATAATTTCTGTGCTTCATGTAGCATAGAAATAACTTTTCAAGCTCAAAAATATTCTCTCCTTTTTTTTT
Organism: Serinus canaria; assembly: GCF_022539315.1. Classification (NCBI taxonomy): domain Eukaryota; kingdom Metazoa; phylum Chordata; class Aves; order Passeriformes; family Fringillidae; genus Serinus; species Serinus canaria. Next base: position 21,225,451 of record NC_066313.1, read on the forward strand.
TTTTATTTATTTTGTTTTTGTTTTTGTAGATGGTGGTGAAACACTTCAATTTTTTATTGCAAAAATGAGAGTTGCTCAAATTTATCTTCAGTCCTGTGTGATCACCCTGGGAAAGCTGCTGCTCAATTACTATACACAAACATTTTTTCTCTATTTTTTTTTTTCTAGAAGACATGCTACTTAAATACTAGGATACAAGGTACCTGAAAAGGAATGACCTAATTTTATACAACATGAGTTAACTTCCAATTGCATATATGTTAGATTTGACCTTATACAAAAAGATTGACACTTGCATGCATGGTAACAGCACCTGTAGTTGCACTAGAGACAGGATGGAAGACAAGAGCTGACAGGGTTTGGGAGGATCCAGTTTGCATGCTGTGCTTCTACACAATTACACTGGCTGCACTGTAGATGTTTGCTTCCTTCTTCTAAGAGCTCTGATACTGCTGAGTTCTTGCTGCAGACCACATCACTGACATATAACAGCCCAGACACCTCTGCTGGTAGAAGCTGCTGCAGTTTGCACCAGTTTGACACTGTCCTAGGAAACATGGCACAAACACCTTAAGTGTGAGGACAAGGCTCTTGTGGGAATGCAGTTTTGGTTTCTAGGAGAGTAAAAACAGAATTCTTCCCTTTTATTTGTTAGAGAAACCCAATACCGTAAGGCTTCATGTCTGTGCTCTCACATGAACATGACCAGAGCTAGCCATGCTCTAGCCAGCACCCAAAGGAGAGCTGCCAAGAGCCCTGGCACAGACTGGAGCTAAAGTGTAACTCAAAAACAGCAGATAGTTCTGCCTCTGTGGTGTTTGCAGAGGAATTCAGGGCAGCAACTGCGCCTTGTGCTAGAGGCCAGCTTAGACAGACTAATCAGCCAAGCTGCCAGAAATCCCCAGCAGTTACAACAGCAGCAGACCTGTTCAGCTCTCATGCAATACTTCCTGCCTTTCTATACTGACCCTGACTTCCCTGGCTTTCTTTACCTAGCAAAAAAAGAGGCAAAACAGACTGGCTCTGAGCTCAGATGGGTATTTTGCTGCTTCTTTAATCTTCATAACCTGGCAATGTTTATTTAGATCCCTCCATCAGGTAGAAAACCTCTATCCATTCCCTTTCTATTTTTTCTTCTGAATGATTTATGGCAGCAGGAAGAGCCAGGTCTGGACTCCCCTTCCTCCCTGTCTGCCTCAACTGAGCTGTGCCAGTCCTTGGACAAACCTCCATGAACCTGTGCAGGACTGATGGGCTTGGACAGACTGAGGTAACCGTGCATGCCATGAATTACTACCAGAAGTTCTTCTAAGCTCCTCTGGACTAGCCAAAGTGTATGGTGTCCCATACATACCTATTAAAGAAGGTGTAGAGCTCAAAAGCAGCCAGCAGGAAGAGTATACTCATAAGGCCAATAAGGCTGATGACACAGGGAAGAAAGCATCCAGTCTTCTCTAAGGAGAAACAGATGCTTTTTTAGGTACATCTCACAGATCCTGTTTCCCTTGTGCCTCTGTCAGGATGGCATCTCCTGGAAAATGCTCTCTGTGTGCTGTACTTCAGAGGATGACCTGAGGCAGCTCTAATACAGTGCCAGACACAGCTAGGAAGAAACAACATCCCCCCAAGTCCTTGATGGAGTAAGCTTATCTTTCACTCTATGGCCACTCCTGCCCACAGCATTGCGGCAGGCCTTGCCACGTGCATCCCAGCACATCTCAGCTCTCATTCTCTTCCAGATGAGTATTTCAGTCAATTACCTATGGCTGCAAAAAACTTCCCAGCCACATCTTGAACTTCAGCCTCAAAAGCCTTCACCTACCAGCCAGCTTTGGGAGCTGTAAGCTGGCTTTCAGTCTTCCTGTCACAACCCATGTGTAACCAGACAGTTAGCAATATGTAATGGCACCAATGGATTACAATACATAGATCTGGGTGATCTTACCATTGACACATTTTTGTGTTATGACCTTCTGAATTAATCCCACCTTTCCATTCATCCCTGGAGGTGGATGGCAAATCCACGGCATCCATCTCTTTTCCTACAACTCATAAAAGGTTTTACAGTTCTGACACCATGTGTGTTTATCCTTACCCCTCCCAGCAAATTTCTTACTGGAAACTTAGCTGCCTCATTTCCTGCTGCAATCCTGCCAGTGCCACTTGTGTTTGCTTGGTGCTGGAAGAGAGGGCTGAACAGGGCTCTGAATGCTGAAAGCACAAAGGGAAGCTCACCTGAGGGACAGCAGGCTATGGCCTGGCTCCAGTTCCCAGCTGGGTGGGACACCATGCAGATGATCACGTTGGTGACATTGGTGCTACATGCTGTGAACTTGCTGAGAACAGTCACTGTCCCATTGTCGTGGCACTTCTCCTCTGCAGTGGAGCTGCCCTCTGGCACCCACGAGAGCTGAGCCGGCGGCTTCCCCGCCACTGCCTCGCACATGGGGCTGCCCTGCTCATCACAGGACAGGCTCAGCCTCGGGGGAGCTGCAAAACACCAGCAAGGGAACGTGCATGGAGTTAGCTGGGCACAGCTGGGCTGGGCTGTTCTTGTTCTCCACCCAAAATGAACCCGAACCCAGAGAAAAGAGAATGAGGTTGGAAGTCCCATCCCATCCCATCCCACCCCATTCAGCAATGTGGGCCCAAAACACATGAGATGAAGAACAGCTCTCTTATTCCCTTTTGCCCAGCTCTCCCCCATGCAGCTGAGCCTCATCACAGCCATTCGTATCCTCTGTGTGTACCTGGGAAATTGCTTCATGCCTGTCATTTCTAACTAGACAGTGGCAAAAGGGAGCAGCAGAAGGGAGAAGAGTTACGGGAAATAAGGAGAAAGGAGACACAGAGATACTCCCAATGAAATGCATGAGTTTATCCCAGCAAGAATCACAGAATCACAGAATGGCTTAGGTTGGAAGGGACCTTAAAGATCTTCTAGTTCCAACAACCCTGCCATGCAAAGGGACACCTTCCACAAGTCTGGGTTGCCTCAAGTCTCACCCAGCCTGGCCTTTAACACTGGGATGTCTACAGCTTCTCTGAACAATCAGTGTTCCAGGGGCTCACTACCCTCCCAATACCAAATATCTTCCTAATATCTAATCTAACCCTACCCTCATTAGTTTAATTTTAAGAAACCTTCTTTTTTGCACATTCCTTACCCAGCACGGTCAGGTAGTAGCTTGTGTGGAAATTCCCTTCTGTTGATACCATGTCACAGCTGTAATTTCCCTCCTGGGCTATTCCCACTTGCTGTATCTCAAGGGCTGGAGGCAGACCTGCTCTGAATGTCCAGTTTATGTTGTCACTGCAGGTTGTTCTGTGTGTCGCGTTCTTATCAACCCTGTATACCAAGGTGCACAGGCCTCCAGCCTTTGGGGTTATTCTCCATGTTAGCATAGTTAGATTTCCTTTGAGAGGGCAGGTGAGAACTGAGCTGTTACCTACAGTCATCACTAACACTGAGGAGCTGTTCCCTGAGGAGAAAAAAAGGAGAACGTGTGAGAAGGAGCTCAGGAGTTGTGGTCTGGGCTTCACAGGGAAATGTCTGCAGTGCTACAAACAAGCGTGAGGCCATGGCTGTGCTCATCTGCACACTACTGTCTGTCATCTCTTACAACAGCTGTGGATTATGGAGCCAGTGGCCTGTCATGGCCAACTCACACAATACAAATTTCTCACTGAGGATCATCTTAATGGATAAGACTGGATGCTGGAGGAGGACTCTACTCCTGTCCATTGTCTTCAGCAGTTCCACATCCAAAGGCTGTGCTTGTGTGAGCAAATCCTCCAGTGGGTTGCTCACGGGACCAAATACAGGAATATGACTGTTGTGGCATCTGGCCACATGGACAGTGGCTTTTCTCTCTATCTGCTGCTGCTCACAAAGTAAACAATTTTACTTCTGCATTCATATGAAATCCAACAGTCTGGGCAAAGGCCTTGTCTACACCTCTCAGGCATTGCACAGGTGCACATGACACTGGTGGAGCTTTGTGTAGGAGGGAAGGATTTTGCCTTGTGTCTCAGGGTTTTCTTATATGTGCATTAGTGTTGCCTACATGTGCAAAGGCAGACTCTTTTGTGAGGCACTTGTGAGACTGAGAGAAAAAAAGAGTCTGAGGTACAGGTTGTAATCCAGTGTGAAGAGTAGCTGAGGGAATGGGACTTTTGTGTCCTCTGGCTTCTGCTGAAGTTAAAAGCAAGCAATCCCTAGATTTCACAATGTATATGAATGAAATTTTCCAATTAATGGGTTCATAGGAATAATACCCATAGCTGTTGTCCAAACAAACCTCTATTTACCACTTCACTCATTTCCTCTTTTACTTGGTGGCCAATAAACTTTGGGACAGTAAACCACTGATCTCTCAGCCCTCTGTGTCACTGGTGGAACATGAGTTGCTCTTTCCTTTGGCTGAGTAATGGTTTTAGTGACAGTCTGCAAGCTGTGTGTGAGGAGAAAATCTCTCAGGTGGCCTTTTTCCTCAACATCACTGCCCAGAACAGCAGAAGAATGAAAGTGTGAAGACATTCACCCCACTTTTGTTCTGGACCTAAGCTGTACTTTCAATGGTGTCAAGCACAGGTGGCAATTTCTGCCCTGATGCTCCAATGCTTCTAGGAACCAATTTCCTTGATTATAGTGGTGACAGATGAAAGAGTTGAGGAGTCCAGGGCATTTCACAGGAGAGAGAACCCATTCCTGTTTGCTGTTAGATGCAGAGATCCTCAAGAGACTCAAGATCACTGCTTTGTGACCTGTTCCACCTGTGCTAACAAAAGCAAACCAGAAAAACAACCAGGAATCTGAATAATTAATGTAGATTTAGGAGGGAAAGGATTATAGCTGCATTCTCAGATCTCATATTTTTAAAATTTGCTCTTCTAAGTCTTATTGAATCTTTGATTCTGAACATCGTGTCATAAAATCCCATGATAGCTCACTTGTCAGGACAAGCCACTGATACCTAAGAGTAGAGCTTGACAGGTCATACTGATCATGAAAACTCACATCAATCATGTTTGTAATAAATTTGTTAATTATCATGAAAAATATTATACTCCAGGAAAATCATTACCAGTTTTCATCAAAGCATTGAAAAGCACAAGTTCAGGACATTATTGGTTGACGACTGAAAAAATCTATTTGCAGCTAGAAATGTTTTGATTTCCAGATTATTGGTTTTTCCATCAAAAAGTCCCTTCAGCAATTTGTAACGATCCCTTCTGCCTTTCCCAAAGAAGAGTTGATTACATATCACTCTGATACCCCGCCTTTTCCTCCCCTGCCCTTAGCAGAGAGATGGTGCCAAAGTACCATCAGAAGTACCTGTAACTCCTGTGACTGCAGTGATGGTGAGAAGGACAATGGTGCAAATGCTCTTTCTGACAACTTTCAAAGTAGCTCTTGCTTTTGCAGGTGAGAAGGATTTCTTGCACTGTCCAGCTTGCTATGAGCTCCCCAGCATTTCTGCCAGTGATCCTGAAGCCAGAGCCACTGTTCTCCCTCTGCTCCTGAGAGCCCCACAATGCAGCTACAAAGAGCTAGTTCTTCTTCCTAGCATGAGCCTTTCTCTGATGAGAACTGGTGAGCACAGAGGAAGTGGTATTTGTATTTGCTCTCTTCCCAGTGGCCTTCCAGCCCACTGTCCCCAGTGTTAGTGGAGAAGAAAAAGTCTACGGCAGAACTTTCACAAAGCCTGACCAGTGTGATTTTTCATATTTTTCTTGGATCTTGCTGTTAACAAAATTTTTAACACAAGGTTCTCATCTGCGTTTGGCAGGATTATTGGCACAGATCAATTATGACATCTGGCAGCTCAAGCTAGGGATCTCAAAAGAGGGACCAGGAACAAAGACACCCCTGGGCAATTATATCCTTACAATCTGATTCCCCATCCCTCCACATGACAGTCTGGACTCCTAGAAATATTAGGGTCTGGGATCCTCTCACTCTTCACTGGCTCTCTGTTCCATTACCAAGTGGTTGCTACATGATCATCTTCACATCCTCCTATGTTGGTGTCTGTGGGGATTTGGGTCAGCCTCATAATCCTTGTTGTAATATGGCTGTTACAGTTAATAGCACAGAATCATGGAACCAATTAGGTTGGAAAAGACCTCCAACATCATTGAGTCCAACCTGTGACTGATCAACACCTTGTCAGCTACACCATGGCACTGACTGCCATGTCCAGTGGTTTCTTCAACACCTCCAGGGACAGTGACTCCACCACCTCCCTGGACAGTCCAATTCAATGTCTTTCTGTGAAGAAATTCTTTGTGATGTCCAACCTGAACCTCCCCCGGCACAGCTTGAGGCTATGTCCTCTTGTCCTGTGGCTTGTTGCCTGGGAGAAGAGGCCAATACCCACCTGGCTACAACCTCCTTTCACATACTTAAAGAGAGTGATAAGGTCACCCCCAAGTGTTTTCTTCTCCAGGCTAAACAACTCCAGCTTCCTCAGCCTCACATGACTTATTCTCCAGAGCCTTCAGCAGCTTTGCTGCCCTGCTCTGGACACACAACAGCACCCAATCTATGGGCTGGCCACTCTTGCTATTAATATTAAAGTAATATTTAAGCTCCTAGGTTTACCGGTCCTAACTATCATGAATATTCAGATTATTATCTCCACATTTCACTACAATCCATCTTTGATTTACACAACATATTTGTATAGTTCAGATAAAGCTCAGTTTCCAGCCTGTGTGGAAACTCTGTGTATTTCAAGCAAACACCTATTTTAAATAACATAAAATGTTTAACACTCAAATAAGAATTTTATCATTGAATTAGGGGAAGGATATTTTTAGTTAACCACTTTAAGTATGCTCAACATATTAAAAGCAAAATCTCTTGAAAAAAATTCCTCAACACAGCTTCTGCTCCAGCACCATGTAGTTTAGCAGTGAAGTGCAACAATCATTACTCATGTTTCAAGGCAGGTCCAAGATGCAAAGATCACATGCAGATCCCCTGTGGTGTGAGACATACCCTAGTTTCAACCACACAGTCCGTGGGTAAGGTAGTTCAGAACTACCTGGCAGAGGAAGCATGAAATAAGGGTCTAAGACATGAAAATCAGAAGACTTTAGGTTCCTAATCACTGGTAGTTTAATCAGGAGCAAGAGATCCAGGCACTTGGAAAATGTAGGGTCATTTCAGAAACTAAGGCAGGAAAACTGATAAATGGGGAGAATTTCCTGCAGTATGAGAGGCCACCTAGACCGGTTATTTCGGGGAAAGGCCTAATGGTTTTGGGTCTGAAGCTTTTTGCTCATATCTGATATTCAAAGTGATAGCTGGAAAATCATGTTGGTATTTCTTTAATTAGCCTTTTGAGGTTTGAGTCTGGATTACAGTCTGTCCACAACACAGAAACTTACTGCTTGACTGTGGACATTGGAAAGGTTGTCTGTGGGTGATTTAGCAGGGGGAAGACTGGTAGGAGGTTTTTGGTTTTCAAAGCACAAACTCTCAGTCTGACACTCAAACTGGAGCCAGACAACATGGCAGTATTTTTTCAAGAAATCCACTGCTGTGTCCCAGGCAGTGGATCCTAGCAGCTGTGCTGCTAGACTTGGTGGTTCTCCAACCACCTCCAGCATAGCTCTGGAGCTGGTTTCAAGTGTCCTTCGCTGTTAGATTGTTTTGGTCTCAGCTCAGAAGGCTTTTGTGTTCTGAGACCGTGTTTTAGTTGAATTCATAGCTCACAATCACCATGACATTCTGTTTCCTTTATGCTGTTTCTGGCTCTGGATGTACATCACACCTCCAGGAGAGTGACCTAGCCTCCCCTTGCAGCCCCCATAACAGACACAACAAATGTTTATGGTTTTAGCTGCTGTCCTGGACATTCCAGAGCAAGCTCCTTACAGTCATTACTGGTTCAACCCCTGAGAAAGCAGAGTTTTGCAAAGATTGGCCTCCTGCTGCTGCTGCTGCTACAAGGGCTTTGTTAGACCCATGTTATAGCTGTGCTTTCTTCTCCATCTCCTGCTCAAAGCAAGCAACAGCACTCACCTTGAATAGTTCTTTTTCTTTTCACTTAACAGTCAAAAACCCCAAAATATTTAACTTTCGCTGTCACTGCGATATTTTCTGAAAAATCCCTTCACCAGCATTTCTTCTCCTGGGAAGTTGAGAAGCCTCAGAAAAAAATGTAAAAATAATGTATCCGATTGCTTCTCCTTGTGTTTTGTTGCTTTGGAATGTGGTAAGTGAGTCTTTCATTGGTTCCATGTGAATTGTTTTCTTAATGACCAATCACATCCAGCTGTGTCAGACTCTCTGAGTCTGTCACAGGTTTTTAATATCATTCTTGTCTAGCCTTCTAATGTCTCCTTTCTCTTTCTCTAGTATAGTTTTAGTACATAATTTCTTATTATATTATAGATATGATATGATATGATATGATATGATATGATATGATATGATATGATATGATATGATATCATATCATATCATATCATATCATATCATATCATATCATATCATAAAATAATAAATCAGCCTTCTGAGAACTTGGAATAAAATTCTCATCTCTCACCTCGTCCTGGGGAGCCTCACAACACCACAACACTTTCAGAGATGTTAATTGGGTTTTCTCCTAGTACTGATGTTATAACTTTGGGTCCAGGAGAAAAAAAATACACAACAAATTTAACACAGATATTGAAAAGAGAATTTCAGTTCTGTAAAACCAGTGGAAACGACTCTTCAGCTGTGGCTAGCAGTGTTAGCTGCCACATGAATAATAATGACTCTCTCTTTCATTACTTTACTATAGAACCTTTTAAAAAGCGTTTTCCACTAATGTGTATAATGAATATTTTAATTTTTTAACTATTTTTTGTTAACGTCTCAGAATATCCAGCCCTTGAGACATCTGTGGCCTTGATTTCCTTCTTGGGACTAGAGACATTTCACCCTGCCCCCAATTGCATAGTTTGCTTAGAGGAAAATGTAAAGCTTCTTAGCATTTTATACAAATAATTTGGCCTTTAAAAGTCCATATCCTAGTAACTCTAGTTCCTAAACCACCTTCCAAGTGAAAAGATAAGATGTACTTTAAGGGGAAGAACAGACTCAGGCACAGTCAGTAGTGCTGTTAATGTCACAAAAGAAAGGCAGGCTGATGTGTTCACCTTGTCCTTTCCAGCATGCTTCCTGGTGACAAAATTTGGTCCACATTTCTCCTGAGGGAAATGAAACTCTGGAACTCGGCTGGTTTTGGTTCACAGGACCAAAACCAACTGTCCCAAACGCACATCACAGCTCTCTCAGAACTCAGCCTCCAGCTGGTCTCACAGCTACTCTTCTCTGACAGATATCTGAAAGGAATGATGGTTTGACCTGTCTCACAATGCTGGGATAGACAAGATCAGATCAGACAAGTCAAATGGAGTTGCCACTTCCTTCCAGCTCTGTGCTCTTGACTATTGTTTGGGATTTAGGTCAGTGTCAATGATTATAGATCCCTCTTTCAAACTCCAGAGGAATGATTGTCAGAGTTTTTAATGTGGACTAAATTACTTTTGTAGCAATTCCCTAACACTTGAACTACATAACCAGCAGCTGAAAAGAGACATCTGCTGCCACAGACATGAGCCATGGGCAATGTCAATGTGAACGCCTGATGTTTGGTAATAACATGCACAATAAAAAGCAGTCTTTCAGGGGAGATACAAAGCAGGCTTAAATGTTGGTAATTTACCAGCTCTGTCCACAGTTAACCTGCCATTTTCCATCTCCATACAGTCTGCCCCAGAGAATCTAGATTGCAGTTTGGTCCAAGAAAAACGTAAATAACCTTCTACTGAAATGTACAGTTCCTGTCTCCAGGTTTTAGATGTGGTTTTACTGGATACTCTCTGCTAAAATTAGAAGTATTTAAAAGGTCCTATACCACCTTAATTTGTTCCTTCTACCTATGTAGTCACATTAAAAAGATACTTAATTAGTGGCTAAGACCCTGGCCAGTGTACTGGGCACCTCTGTTCTCATCATCACACCAGCAGATATGGTGTTAAATGGGCTGATTAGTTTCTCTGCTGCCTTCCCTTCTGCATCTGGCCAGCTGTTCTGGGTGTAATGTGCTGCAGAACATGTGCCTGGCAGGGGTAACTATTGCAGGTTGCTTTGAAGCAGGCAAGTCTGCTGCCTACAGCTGAGCTGTGTGGGACTCTGAGGTAAAAGTACCTGAAAGAACTTGTTCTGCTTCATGTGTCACAATTTGGCACAGAAATGAGGAAATTTACCTGCTGGTGTGGTTATGAACATGTCTTTCTCAGGCCAGTGATTTTTTCTGTTAATAGATTCACCACAGATTTCAATTCAATTAAGCTGCTGCTTTAGTACCCCCCAAAAAAGGATTAGCAGTGTTCCTGAAGTAATTCTTGAAAGTTTAGCCTTTTTTTTTTCTGCATTTATAAGTATTTGTGCCATAGGCACTGCCAGGAGAGAGGCCAGTCCTGTATAAATAAAAGTCATCTGTAGATTAATTTGGGAGCACTCTTCTAAGTATGCATGTAGCAGCCAGTGATTGCTATCTATCCTCAGCTATGCACATTTGAGCTCTGTTTTGCTGTAAAACAAAGCAGGTTTTAAGAGGACCTAATTTACAGGACTGAGGTAGAATACAGGGTTTTTTCCCTAGGCTTACCCTATTAACCTCTCACTGTTAAGAACTTTCACTGATCATAAATTTGAGAAGCAGCTTATAGATTTCAGTAGAAGTTTGTCTTCCTAGAAAATATTCAAAACTATTTCTGAGAAACATGCATGTTGTTGGCTGCCCTTAAGGGATTCTTAAGGGATCAAAGTTCTCTCCCTATAGCTTTGTAACTGAGCTCAATACAAAGAAAGTAGGATATAGCCTCTGTTATCTGCCAACGGTCCTTCCTGTCCTTGAATCTATTCATTGTAATAGTGAAACCATCCAGACTTACAGGGCTTGAAACAGAGGGCTGTGAATACAGAAGAAAAAGAGTTCTCTGTCTCAAAGGAAAGGCAGTGTTCCACAAGATGACCAGGCTGGCCTGGGTGTAAGGTTGAACATCAGGTTATTTTCACTTTTATGAAGACACTGATGAAGTTTACTTTCATTTGAAGGTGTTAAAATAACAGTACTTTGAAGATGAAATGTTTCAAGGACATACATTTATTTATGTGGTTTTACAGCCCTATGAACTGTAGTCATGAAAAAGAACAATGTAAAAAGCTTTATGTGTATTTTTTTATAGGAAAACAGCACTCTGATACATATCAATTAAGTAGTAAAACTTCAGGGGACTTCTTACTATAATGTGAACACAGGTGACAACAGTTTTATGGTTGCTTTGGGCTTGTTTTTTTCAAAATAAAACTGACCTCTACACAGTTGTCCTTGAAAAAGTTTTGTTGGTTGGTTTTTGGTTTTTTTTTTCCCTGGAACAACTGAATTTTTTTACTTATCAGAAGAGCACTTGGAAAACTGGTGTCTGCAGCTGAGAGGTGGACAGTGCTATAGGACAGGCCTGCTTTGCCCTCCTCCCTGGCCAAATAGGGCATCAGCACACAGAGCCCTCAGCAGCCTGACAGTGTGGCTGGGTTTGGCCTGAGAACAAACATAAGAAGACACTGATCTGAAAAGATGATACAAAACTGGGAGGAGCTGTTGACTTGCTCAAAGGCAGACACCCTGCAGAGAGACCTCGATAAATTAAAGGACTGGGCAATCGCCAAGCATATCAAGTTCAACAAGGTAAAATGCCAGACTCTGTACCTTGGATGGGGCAACCCTGGATGCATGGACAGACTGGGGAATGAGTTAGAAAGCAGCACCATGGAAAGGGACCTGGTGGTCCTGGTTGATGGAAAGTTGAACCTGAGCCAGCAGTGCCCTGGAGCCAGAAGGGCCAACCCTGGGGGCATCGGGTCTGGCATCACAGCCAGTAAGGGAAGGCAATTGTCCCACTCTGCTCTGAGCTGGGGCGGCCTCACCTGGAATATTGTGTCACAACATAAGGAGGGTATAAAGCTGTTAGAGAGTGTCCAAAGGAGGGTAATGAGGATGGAGAAGGGCCTTGAGGGGAAGCTGTATGAGGAGTGGCTGAGGTCACTTGGGCTGTTCAGCCTGGAGGAGACTGAGGACAGACCTCACTGCAGTTACAGCTTCCTTGGGAGGGTGAGAGGAGGGGCAGGCACTGATCTCTTCTCTGTGCTACCAGTGACAGAACCCGAGGGAGTGGCCTGAAGCTGTGTCCGGGGAGGTTTAGGTTGGATATCAGGAACAGGTTCTTCCCCCAGAGGGTGGTTGGGCACCCTGGGAACAGGCTCCCCAGGAAAGGTGGGTGGTTCCTGGGCACAGGCTCCCCAGGAAAGTGGTCACAGCACCAAGCCTGGCAGAGTTCAGGAAGTGTTTGGACAACACTCTCAGGCACACGGTGTGATTTGGAGACGGTGCTGTGCAGGACCAGGAGTTGGACTTGATCCTTATGTGCCCTTCCAACTCAGCATATTCTGTGATTCTACAAACAGCCAGGCCTGGGCAGCACCTGCGGCTCTTGAGGTGGATGCGGAAGGCGAGCGCACACGCCGTAGCGGGCCCTGACAGTCCCCGGCCTGCTGGGGGCAGCCGCGGCACCGCTCCGTTGTCCCGCCCGCCGCCTTCCGGGGCGGGCCGCGTCCCGCCTGCAGCTGCTGGGATGCTGCTGCCCCGGGCGGGTGGTGCTGTGGGCCGGGGCTCTCCGCCGCTGGCCGCTCTGTCCCATGTGCTGCGGCTGGAGCGGAGCCGCCGCACCGGGATCGTGTTCCCGCTGCAGAAGCTGGAGCGCTACCTGGCGCCCGGCACCGACACGGCGCCGTTCCGCCTCTTCCAGCCCGGGCTGACCGCCCTGCAGCGCGCCGAGGCGCTCTTCAGGTCCGACCGCGGGCACCCCATCGACTACGTGAGCTCCGCCGTGCGCATGGACCATACCCCGCCGCCGGCCCTGCCCGAGGTCAGGCGAGCGCTGCCCTCGCACTCCTCGGCCGGTACCGTGCCGGGGCGGCACCTTCCCCCCGCCCGGGCCACCCCGGGCTGGGCTCAGCTGCGGGGGCAAAGGGATGGTGGAGTGGTTGTGCAGCTCTGCCAGAGCGCTGCGCAAAGTGTGGGGCACTTAGTGCTGCTTTTTAACAAATCGTTTAGTTGTTGTTGTTGTTACCCGTTGTGCAGCTCGGCAGCCTGACATGTCCGTGGCTGGGGAGTGACCAGGTCTGGCTGCAGCGAGAGGTGGGCAGGTGTAGATGTGCCTTCTCTGCCTCTCCCCCTGCAGGTGTGCTTCATCGGCCGAAGCAATGTGGGGAAATCATCTTTAATCCGGGCCTTGTTTTCACTGGCTCCAGAAGTGGAAGTTAGAGTGTCAAAAACTCCGGTGAGTGACGTTTTTAAACTTCCTTCTCTTTGGGTCATAAGCTGGTACCAGTCCAGAGGATAGGGCTGAGAATGGTGGGAGGGAACAAGCTCTTAAGCAGCCTGAAATGACAGAAGGTGACAGCTCTGGTAGCCATCCTCATGGCTGACGCTGGCCTTGCTCTAGCCCAGGAAGGGGCAGAAGGAGCCCAGCCTAGCTCTTGGGACAGATGAAGGAGCTGCACTACCTGAGCAGGTGTGCTGTAAAGGCCTTTGAGAAGAACCAAGCTTAGAGACCCATTAAGGTATTTTTAGTCCATTTTATGATTAGAGCAATGTAGGATTGCCACACGGGTAGGAGACTGGGCAGTTTAAAGCAATCTGGGGGGGCAGGGGTCTGGTATAGAGATATTTTGCAGAGCACCTCCTAGTACACTGCTTTAAAGCAGGTTTTTTAGAAACCACCCCTGTGCTTCATCTTGCCTCCAATCCTCTCTTCAGGGCCACACCAAGAAGATGAATTTCTTCAAAGTAGGGAAGTACTTTACTCTGGTGGATATGCCAGGATACGGCTATCGTGCCCCGCAGGACTTTGTTGAGATGGTGGAGGCCTATCTGCAGGAACGGCACAAGTAAGGGACCTACCTGTACCTCAGCACAGGGAAAGCCAGACAGACACCCCTATACAGTGTCATGTAATAAGGGGCGAAAATGCAGAGGGTAGCTGCTTCCATCCATTAGTTCTGACATCATTTCCCTGGAAGCTTCTGCCTCGTCATTCATTCATGCTCAGACAGGTCAAAATAGCAGGAAAGATTGAGGTGCTGCTCCATGCTGACCTTCTGTTTCTATGCATGGCTTTTCTTAGCTCTTCCTATCCCTAGGTCCCATGTTACTTGTTTTTGCTTATGAATTTGGAAGTAGCAGAGCAGGCATGAAATAATGGTGACAATTACTGTCGCTTGTATTTCTGGCAGCTTGAAGAGGACTTTTCTATTAGTTGATGGTGTAGTTGGACTCCAGAAAACAGATCATATTGCAGTAGAGATGCTGGAAGAGTTTGGGATTCCTTATGTGGTAGGTAATGCTTTGTTCTTGGGTTGGTTATAAGGTACATGCAGTCTAGAAAGGTACCCTCCACCTGAGCTTATGCAATTTGGTACCTAAGCAGTAACCCTTTATTGTTAATAAAATAGGTGTTGAGGGAGACAAATGGCATTTAAGAGGGGTTTTTATGTGGTTCATTGAATAGATATCTTTTTTTCAGTGCTCAGCTTAAGCAGCTTGAAAAGGTGCACTCCTTATGCAGGCCCATAGTATTGGTGAACTGTGTTAGACTGTTTTTTCCCCTAGATATGACCAGAGCTTTCAGACTGCTTTGTAAGACGGTCTAGGACTCTTACAGATATTCCAGCTTAACAGCAAAATAATCTTTCTTTCTTCTCTGAATACTCCATTTCTGGATCCATGCAGATGGTGTTAACAAAAATTGACCGAGCTTCCAGGGGATTATTATTAAAGAATGTACTGGAGATCCAGGAGTTTGTAAAGGAGAGCACTCAGGGATGCTTTCCTCAGCTGTTCCTGGTCAGGTAAAGTTCCTCTCCACTGCTGCTGTTGTGTTTCTGGTGAGTTCAGCAGGGCAAGATACCCAACACAAGTCTGTATGGTCTGGAGGCAGCCCCTCTGTGCCCCAAGGATAGAGGGTGGGCTACTGATAGGGAAATGTCCTTTCCCTTCTTTCCCCCTTCTCTGCAACTGAGTAATGTTTGTTTCCAAGTGTGCTTCTTCCTTTGGCCTTTCTCAAAGCAGGGCAGCAATTCCTGTGCTGCATGGTAGCTGGCTTTCCTATTTTATGTGGAGTTCTGGTAACAGTAAGAGTGGCAATTGTTGGATTACATAGCCAAAGTGCAGGCTTTTCCCAAGGTGTATTCTGAGGCATGTAACTGAGCACAGCCAATGGCTGTTTGTCTTTATTACTCAAGATACATCAATATGTGGCACTGAACATCGATGCCTCTCTTTCCACAGTGCTGTGGAGTTCTCGGGGGTTCACTTGCTCAGGTGTTTTGTAGCCCATGTTACTGGAAACCTGCCCACTGTAGAGGCCAGCTGAAAAAACCTGCTGATCTGCTTGGCTCATCAGGAACAAAAGGTACCAAAAACAGGTTTGGGGTTTTTGTTGCAAATAACCCAAGTTACTATATGGTATTTTTGAATAAATTAGTATTTATAAAGCTTTTTTTTTTTCTTTATTAGGTTCATTAGTTCAGGAAGTTTGCAGTGTGAATTAATCCAGGTTATTATAAAACTGTTTCAGAAAACCTACATGATTGTGCTAAGGAGAAAAAAAGTAGGTAACCTCCATAGAGAAGGGAACTTTTAATACAGCATTTCCTCTCCCTGCTCTGAAATGTTCAAAAATCTACTACTCCCATGCCTAACCTCTGCTATATTTAGGATACTAGAGACAGTATAGTAATATCATTAATAAAGAGGCATTTAATCTAGGAAAGAAAAACTACAGCCCTAACATTAGGCAAACTGTATTGCCTAACAGTTGAACTGTACGATACATGGAGATTTACTTCTCTCAGCTGGGTTAGGGTTAGGATAGCAGGGGCCAAAAACTGCATCCTGTACAACCTACCTGCTCTAAGGCCATGCAGAGTGGAGATAGCCAGCCTGTTATCTGTGAAGGTGTGTTTGACATCTTGTATATTTTACTTTTGTAACTCTTCTGTGTCCTTTGTTCAGTAGGTGCAACAGGATAGCATGCCTTGCTTGCAGATATTGAGTTGTCCCTGTTCCACAAGGATGAAGGAAAGAACACATCTTTTATGGGAACTTCTTTTCCAGGAGTGTTGGCTTGAAACAGTGTGGAATAAAAGACTGACATCTAGAGGAGCCCTGTCCTGCACACTGTGCTGCATCTACCTTCGGTTTTGAGATCCAGCATGAATTTCTGCAGCTCCACGTGGATGAAATGGCAGATCTGAGGCACACCATCCATGATCTGTATTGGCTCTACCCTGGCAGCTGAAGCACAACACTGATGTGTCCTGTACACTTTAGGGGAACTGCTTCCCACAGCAGCTGTGTCTGTCTAAGAGCACTTGAAACTGTCCAGTTACAAGGCAGAACTGGACAAAAGGACAGCCATCAATAGAAGCACTCATACAGGAGAACTTAGTCTGAAGCTATGAAGTGCCTGTGTCAAACCCTGACGCTAAGTTTTTGCCATGTCTTAATGTGGCCAAGTGTGGTTATGCAGTTGTCAGAGGTACTTGGATTAAGCATTTAAACCTCAAGAAAGGAAAGTTATTTTCTAAACCACTCTGACAGTGCAAAAGAACTAGAAATACCACTTTCTTTCACTCTGCAATTTCTTGTAACACACTAGACATGAGACAAGATCTGTTTTCAGCATACGTAGGAAGAGGAGCATGTAATGAATGCAGTAAATGTGGCTCTCTAGCTTCTTCATCTTAGTGATCAAACCTGTAATTCTGTTAATATTTTATCTCTAGTTCCAAAATGCTGCAGGGCAAACCAGCCCAAGAGATGCATGATCGTAGAAATGGAGCAGTAGCTATACAGATGGTGAAAGTGAACACTTCAGGAATGGCCTTTCTGTAGAATCTTTAAACCAGGATCTTCCAGAAACATCAGTCTCATCAAGGCTGTAATTTTCAGGGCCCTTGACTGAAGAGCCTCTGCAAATAACCTCAATTATGTAAAAAAGTGCAGTTCTGCTTTCAGTCCCTCCTCAGCACAAAACCCCTTAAACTTCATTACAACCCCTTACAGTGCTAGGAAGTCTTTTACTGATCACTTAAATATGTCCACTTAATCAATTTGTACAAACAAACTGGATGTGTGTGCATGGAACATTAGGTACCATCTTCTCCCGAAGAACCAGTTTTACCTCTGGACACGTCTTGGTTTTATTCAGAAGTGCTTCAGATACCGGAATAACTCCTGCATTTTGGTCAGCCATTTGCAGGAGCCAATACTACAGTTTGATTCTTGAGTGTGACAATGCCCCTGTGACAAAACAGTAAATAAAATCAAGTCCTCTCCCTAAACAGTAAAACTTGGATTTATGTGCCTTAATGGAAACAGGCTTTGGGAAAGCAGGTGTCTTTAACACATTACTGGACTTTTTTTTGCCAGGTTCTTAAGGAACCAACTGAGCTGCAAAGTGAGGAGCTGCACTTTCTCAGGCCAGGGACACAAAAGATCGCGCTTTCTTTCCCCCTCAGTGATGAGTGGTGGGTGGGCCTGGCAGCATATAGGTACAGTAGAGCTCATTTCAGTTTTGAATTGAAGTGTCTTTAGTTGTTTGCAGTCTGTAAGCTTTACTTAAGGCTCCTGTCATGTGGTAAAGCTATGCCTATTCTGCAGCTGTTGTTTACAGAACTTATGTTGAGTATTAGCTTCCATGGAAAAGGATTTTACCTTGTGCATCTCCCTGGTCTTTCAGCAGTATGTTCTCCATTTTCTTCCTCTACTTTGTCTTGTGTCTGGTCTGGTGTCTCGCCACAACCCTGACACTACAAAGGCAGTATTTTTGGAAGTGTCCAAAACTAGAACGTTGCAGTCCAGACAGGTGCACTAGTAGATCAGTAAAAACTGGTTAAACCATTGAGCTCAGAGCATAGAAGTCAGTGGATCATACGCCAGTTGCATGGCAGTTACAAGTGGAACACAGCAAGGATGCATTCTAGAATGTGTCCAGTTTAACATCTTTATGAGTAATTGCATAAGTGCAATTACTGGAGGAAGTGCATTGCTACTAAACGTGTCTAGGGCACCAAACTGGGGGGAACAGTGGACATGCTCAAGGGCAGGGGCTGACAGCAGCTGTATGAAATACAACAGGACTGGAGCACCTCCCCTACAAAGACAAGTTGAGAGAGTTGGGTGCTATCCAGAAGATGGAAACCTCATAGCAACCGGTATGTGAAGGCAGCCTGAAGAGAAGCCAGATGGGGCCCATCGGAAACTGTAGTGATAGGACAAGGGGGAAATGGGTACAAACTGAAAGAGGGGACCTGGTCTCGTGAGAGGTGTCCGTGTCCACAGCAGGGGGGTTGGGATTAGATGGTCATTAAGGGCCTTTATTCCAACTCTTTTACATTCTATGATTCTGTGAATATGGGCAAGCGTGCCTCGCTAAAGGGAAGGAAAAGCCCCTGCCAACCGAACAAACCGACTGCGAAAAGCCATCCTTTCTGACCTCGTGGCTGACCCTCTTTCGAGCAAGGGGGTTAACAGACACCTCCCGAGCTCACTTTCAAGCCACGCTATCGGATCTGGTAATCCAACAATGAATGTCATATCCAGGTTTGGGGAGGGTTACCAGACCTACGCCGCAGCCCCAGGGCGGTGCCCTCCGCCGAGGCAGGCCCGGCAGCGCCGCCCACCCCGCCCGGCGCGGCTCGGCGGGGCCGCGGGGCGGGGCCGGGCCGCCGAATCTGTTCCGGGCCGCCGGGCAGCCATGGCGGATGAGGAGGAGGACGTGCCGGTGAGTGGTGGAGGGGCTGTCCTTCCCGGGGATCCACAGCCCAGCCACGGACGGGGGAGCGGCGGGAAGGGGCCGGGGCCAGACGGGCGCTGACCGCGGCCTCCCCTCCGCTGGGCCCGTGTAGTTCGAAGAGGACGCGGAGGACGCCGGCGGGGGCCTGGACGGCGGGCAGGGCAGGAGGAAGCGGCTGTTCTCCAAAGAGCGTAAGTCGGGCCGGGCTACATAGCCCTGCCCAGCGCGGCCGGTCACTCAGCTGAAACCCCGAGCTGACAGCTATGGGATCCCAAAACTCACTTCTCCTTAGCAAAACAGCTGCTTTCATAATGTGTCTTGGCTACAATTGCAGAAATCTGCCGTGTAGACCCCCCTCAAAAATACCGCTAGTGTATCCTCTGGACCTAGCTGTGCCCTAAGTCAGCTGCGCTCTCACTATGCTGTGCTTTGCAGACGAAATTAATATGCAGAGAGCCTGTCCTCAGACATGCTCTTCTGTATGTACAGCTCCTGTCCCTAGAGGAGGGGTTTTGTTGGCTTCTGTTTATTTCCTGTATGTTTCCTCAAGATTTGTCTTGCCTGACAGATGAGAGGGCCGTCCTGGTGCAGGAACGTGCAGGCTGGTGAGCTCTAACTAGATGCATGCAGCACTGAATGGATGAAAGCCTCATGCTGTATTTCTTTGTGCAGTAAGGTGCATGATGTATGGATTCGGAGATGACCAGAACCCTTACACAGAATCAGTGGACATTCTTGAGGACCTGGTAATAGAGTTTATCACTGAAATGGTAAGTCAGCTCTAGATGGCATGGTCAAAACATCCTCACCTGAACTTCAGCTTTTTGAAGGTTAATACCTCAGACTCAAACACTGCATTATCCCAGGCCCCAAACTCATGGCATTAGTAGGAGAAACATAAACATGGATTTTGTTTTCCAAATTAAAGCAAAATTTATGCCACTTACTGTCACTGACATGTTTTATGAAAAATCCTTTCCTTAGAATTTTTCCCTTCTGAGAAGCTCAGGAACAAACAGTAAACAATTCTTATCTGCTGCTGTGGAATGCAACAGGGGGAATCTGTGATTGGCCTCAACTGGTTGTTTCCAATTAAGGGCCAATCATAGATCACCTGCCCAGACTGTCTCGGTCAGAGACAAGCCTTTGTTATTCATTCTTTTTCTATTCTTAGCTTAGCCTTCTGATGAGCTCCTTTCTTCTATTCTTTTAGTATAGTTTTAATATATTATCTATCATAAAATAATAAATCAAGCTTTCTGATACATGGAGTCAACTTTCTCATCTCTTCCCTCATCCTGGGACCCTTGTGGACAATACCACACCTTACTCCATGTGGATCTAGAACACTTAAGTCTTTAAGTAGCAGTTAGGTTAGTATTGTAGGAGGGGAGATACTCATCTGACTTTGGGGTTCACTGTGGCATCACTGTATGTGCAGCTGACAGAAAATATGGCTCAGATTTGAAAGTCTGTCAACTTTTTGTGTTTGCTCAGTGTCCATACATGAATGGGAACTTAGCTCTGCCCTACAAAAGGAATGCATTCTTGGGCCTGAGGCCATTTCTCTTCCAGACCTGGATACCATTTCTAAGTATTCAGACATTGCCCTTTCTTTTGAAATGCTGATCTTTTTTATCCTTATCAAAATGCCCTACACTGTCCTCTGATACAGTTACTTCACACTGCTTCCAAATTGCGCCTAATCTTCAGCCATTCTGCAGGCTGGGTGTCCTGCGTGTAATCTGGCCTTTGTTTTGATACCATTATGTGATGGATACGCAGTGGTTATGTTCGGGGTGTGACAGCAGAGTAAGTCCATGGTTTACTGTGAAGTTCTCTTGTGACTAGGATGATGGTGCCCAGAACCTGCAATTGCTTATTTTTTTATTGTAAAATGACAGAACTAAAGTGGAAATGAGAGCACCATGGCAAAGGAATACTGCTGACTTTTTTTTCCCCTCTAACAGACACACAAGGCCATGTCCATTGGGCGGCAGGGTCGGGTGCAGGTTGAGGACATTGTCTTTCTAATACGCAAGGACCCCCGGAAGTTTGCCAGAGTTAAAGACCTCCTAACTATGAATGAAGAACTAAAACGAGCCAGAAAGGCCTTTGATGAAGCAAACTATGGGTCTTGATTCTGTGAACAAGCTGCACTGGGGCATTATTTGGGCACCTGCTGCCCAGTAAGAAGGAAGATCATGCATGTTGTTTGGAAGGGTTTTCTAGGATGGAGGCAACTGCTGGGATGTCTGCCCTCACTCCCAGCCTGTTCTGAGAAATATTCAAGCAGCTGAAATGTTACCTGATTGTATGTGGTATACTTAGGTATTTTTATACCATTTGATGAAATGACAAAAAGAGCTCTAAAAATTCTTGCAATGGCAGGAGTCTGTTTCAAGTAGGTCTGTGTTGCATCAGATGGCTCAAGGGCTGATGATTCCTGATTCTCTAAAATTGTTTCAGTTGTCACTGGGTATTCCCGTGACAGGAAACCCTGAAAATAGATCTTGGTTATCTGTATAAAGACCTTAAGCCCAAACTACTACCAAAGTTGTACTCTTTACTCTGTTTATGCTTTCTGAATAAAACATAAGTTTGTGCTCATTTTTCATAACTAAATGTACATTAATCAGTTCATACAAAGTGGGTAATACAGGCCACAGCTGTGTTTTTCCCTACTTCTGGAACAGTTATGGGAAAGTTCAGTTAACTCTCTCATTTCAGAACAAGCATAACAAATGCTGAAACAGCAATAATACTGCACATCAACGTTGTCCCCTCTACAAGCAGCACAGAAGGAAGGGTGTAAAGCTTGGAAAGATTTTTGCCAGTCATTTGTCCAAAGCAGAAGTGAGTGATCAGCTGCAGCCTTTCTGCCATGGATGTGGATGGAAACTGTTAGCACTGTGGATTTGACAGCAGCATTTAACATGTGGTCAGGCAATAGGGAGGGGACACTGGGTAAGGGTAACAAAGTCAGTGTTCCTGGACAAGGGTAGGTAAAAGGATGGTGACTATTCAGTTATTTGGAACACCTTTAAAACTATAAAAATCAGCCATTTAAAAAAAGCTGGTTTACAAAAACATAATAAAATAGTTGTTACTTTCTTAACAGAATTCACAATGTTACGGTTCAGAGGGGTTTACTTAAAAAAACAAACAAACAAAAAAAAAAAGACAATGACTTGACCCCTTTCCTCCTTCAAGTCCAGGATCAGACACCTATTGCTGCAAAAATAGAATCAATATCTGTGTTCTCAGCAGCTTCTTTCCACACAAGGCCAGGGCTTCCTTCCAGCAGCTGCCGCTTAGGGGTCCCTGTTGTGCTTAGTCTGGCATGTCCTGTATCAATGCTGGAATGTTCTTCCTGACTCGGAGACCCATGTTGGTAAGCTGGGAGGATGGGTGATGCAGTGTTCTCACAGACCCCAAAAAGCTCAGGAGGCTTTTGCCCACCAGTCTTTGGAGCTGTCTTCAAGAGTGCCGATGATCTGATCCTCCTTCGGCAGAACCGTGCCCGGAGGTGCTGCCTTGGCCAGTGTGTGTGTTGTGATCCATTCAGGAGGTATTTACAGATAGATGTTTTGACACAGTGCAGCTTTTTCTTCAACCTTAAAGGGAGCAAAGTTTACAAACAGAACTTTATCAGCTACTAAAGTGTCACTTCGAACAGCACCTTGTACAATAGTAGCCAAAGCAATCTGAAGAAACACAACCCTTGCCTCATACATTTGTTACCATAAAACATGCAGATTATTTAAGTTGCATTTTCATCCTCCCTCCTAAGTACTGTACATTTCATAGCCTTTTAAAGCCTTTTTAAATCACAAGTGACTGAAGCTAAACAGAATGCCTATGGTCAGAGCACCCAGTAACCTGAACTAGTGATCCTGAGTTTTAAAAGAATGGCTTAGACCACTGTGTTTCACTATACTATAGCAAAATACATAATATTAAAATACAAATGTTAGACTCAGGAATCCCACACCCATGCAAAACTACCTGCATCCTTGAGCCTCCACATGGTGTAGCCGGTTGCTTTTCAACAACTTGTTACGCAGAAAATAAGCTTCTGATTTGAATTTGTTGGTTTTGCACCACAGAACAGCTTTTCTGAGTGCCTCTGACAGCTCCCCAAATGATGCAGCTGTTTGGACCATCTGTACAAGAGATCCAGTCTGCTGTGATTTTACTGTCTGAGACAAAAGTGGTGACAGCTTAGCTTGAAAAGGTGTTGATGCAATGCTTAGACCCTGAAACAAACAGTAACAGAAATAGCGTTTTAAAAAGATGATGTGTCTGATCCTTTCTGCTGGAAGGGAGCAGAACACAGAATATTGTGAGAACATTCCTTATTTTCTAAGGAGAAAAAGGAAGAGCAGTCTTGTTTTGTGGAATACAAAAAGAAGAGGCAGATACTTAGAATCTGTATTTCTGTCTACTGCTGACTTGGTCGCTGGTCATTTCACTTGACAAACCAACAAATGCCCAAATTCCTAAGCAGAAATAAGTAGTGATTGATTTTGTGTGCAAAGCTTCTACACTAACTTGAGTTGCTAGACAAGCAAAAATAAGGCAGGAAAAGGGGACGTTTTCAATCAGGGATATCGTGTTTCAAGTGTTAGTGTTTTTAAAATACAAAAAAAAACTTACGTAAAAAAACCCCAAACCACCAACCTAATATGTAAAACAATACCGTACAAACCTCTTGCGTGGGATGTCTGGATGGCCTAAGCAAGCTCTTCATATCGAACCCTGGGTGCTTCCCTACAGAGAGAGAAGAGAGTTCCCATTACAACCCTGAGACAGTTTTATTTCTTTGCACAGACACCACAGAACTCTCAGCAGGCTCACACCTGTACTCAACATTTCAAGGCAAACTCAAGGGGACTACACTAGTTTTGCGTTGCAGCTGACAAGGAATGAAGAGCATGCAGAGGTTTACAGATGGCTGCAAAGGAGAACTTAATGGATAAAAGCTTCATACAAATACATGGATGGCTGCAGTCACTGGCCATTGCCCTGACTGCAGAGGAAGGGCACAGTTCAGAACCAGCAAGCACAGGACACTTGCATCCTGTACCTACAGCCTTACCTACTCTTGTATGGGCTACAGACAGTGCCCATAGCTTCTTAGCTATGCAAAAGCAGGAAAGTACAAATCACTATTTTCAGGACCTGTATACTGCATTCATTACCTGCTCCTCTCAAGGCTGTATCCTGAATAAAAGAAACACCCCCAAAAATCATGATACAGACATCCACAGCTTTATAAAGGCAAGAGCACATGCACCATTCTCTTCTGAGGACAGGGAATTTGTACAAGAACCATGCTGTAGGTAGTAGAAGTGCTTAGCCCTGTGGGACAGAAGTTGCAGTCAGTCTCTGAGATGTCAGAAACCATTACACTGGCAAGGCTTTACCTCTCCTGGCTGTGGGCACCACAACTGTCTCTCCAATGTCCACGGGGCAGAGGATGCTATGGTTTTTCACAGCACTTGTACAGGTCTCAGATTTTCTCTTTTTCCCAACCTTTGCTACTGCCTCAGGCATTGCTGGGAAGAACTTCTTGATCCAGCTGGTAGTTTTTTTTGTAGTAAGCATTTTAGCCTTTTGATTCTTTGCTGCAGAAGATACATTAACTCCAAGGAAGTCACCAATATCAGAAGGGAAGGTGAACCCCTTGATATAAGGGGTCTGTTGGGTCTCAGATACCAGATGAAGCATTGTTGACAAGGCACTGTACAAGGACATGAGGATCTGCAATACACACCTGTACTGAATCCTGTAGACAGAGGACAAAAAGGAATGGAGTCTCCTCTAGCAAAACATGATGCTCATTGGACAACTACCTTCAGCTCAACAGTCCTTTCCCTGTTTCCCCGCAGTACAAATTTACTTGTTTACATTCCACCACCCTGCTTTCATTAAGTCTGAGCTTTAGGGAACTGTTCCAGATCAGAATGCAGGAGTGACTTGAAAATTCCTGATCAGGAGCCCCTCCACTTCCATAGCGTTTTGCTGAGTGCCACATTTGGGACCCATCAGGTTGCTGGGTCACATCCAAGGTGCCATGAGGTGTTCCCGCAAAAGCACCCTGCACCAACTCAGACCTGATGCCATACAATTTCCTGCTCTACATTTCCTGGAGTTAGAAGACTTCTTGTGCCACAGAAAGTTGTTCTAACAATGTTGTTACTCCTTCAGCTACAGACCGCAGTTATTCTCCCAGACTGAGAGAAACCGGAAAAACCAATTTTCCTAGAAAACTCAGTAGTATAATAGAACATGTTTAATCCATTTCAGCATGAGGCAGGACTTACTCCTTGCTGCAGAGAGTACCAGGTGTTTGTGGCAGACTGACACTAACACTATGATTTCATTAGAGGTACATAGTTTGCTAAGATCCAAGAACAAAGCCTCCCATAAGAGTGTGTAAAAAGTCTCTCTCCACTTGTATAACTGTGCAGGTTCTAGAATCAAGTCCAAAGTCATGGAGGGACCTCCCTTCTCCTGCTCCCAACTGAATAAAGCTCCCTTAGCAGCAAGGCCTAATTACAAACCCTTCTCCCTGACAGGCGCATCAAACAGACAGACACAAACAAGACAGACTTTTGAACACACAAACCAGAGCCGGCTCAGGAGCCCCGAAGCCACAGTGTTCAGGAGTATGAATTCCTTTGAGCAGAGGTGTTTAATGGACAAGCTGAAGAGTGTAGCAGTTAAGGTTAAAAAAATAAACACCATGTAATGAGACTTGCTGAACACACCAACTAGAGGCTATTCACAAGGTAATATCCTGGAATAATCTGGGAGATGAGTATCCAAACTTTGTTTGGATACTGTTCTGGCTCAAGGCCGGAACAGCTGCTAGGCAAACAGCCTGAGGTTCCCACATAAAAACTTGAAAAGAAGGTGAGCTCACCTATTCACCTGACTATCAAAGAAACTTCAAGTTGCACCTATGAATTGCACAGTTGAGTCCATCAGCAATACAGGGCCCACACAAAAACTCATTTACGTCTCATGAGGTGAACTCTAAGATAATGTTTTTGTGGTGAAAAAAGGATACAGAAAAGCTTTACAGCAACAATCCAGTAGACGTAGTATGAGCTTGCAGCCTCCCAATACCTTCAAAGCCACAGTTTCCAGCATAGGCTGGCTGGGAACCAAGCACTTTGCGTGGGCTTTGGATGCATTTTTCCTGTGTTGATACAAGGATGAAGAGTTGGTTACAATCTAGCATCCTCTTCCTTCAGCTCTGCAGATTGAGTTAATGGAGAGTACAAGATTTAGGAACGTGACACTTACTTGGGAATCAGTTCTACCAGAGTTTCCAGGCAGCCTACCAGATTCATTTTCCACAGGCGCTTCAAACATTGCTCTACCTGGGAGAAAAGAAAACTCCTTTGACTGGTGTTTTGAGAGACTGGTCTAAGAACTGTCATTGTATTAAACTGTCATTATGTCATCAGTTTAACAGCCCACACTGGAGCTTTGTGTGATGGGATGTTCTGGGACATTTCTGTATCTGCACTATGATGAAAAACACCCCATCATCACTCTGCATTCTAAACATAGAATTAAGTGAAGGACTGGAGCATACCATGTTTAATTGGTGCTGCATGATTTTCCTGCTGTATACAATGGCCTTTACTACTGGATGTCAAGAAGGAAAACATAAACAAATCAAGAAGGTAAGCACCATTCCTGCTCCATTTCAAAACAGTTATTTGAAAATGCTGACAATCTCTTTCCTGGAAAACTGGCAAGGTGTTCACTTTTCATCTTAAAACAGAAAATATCTAATAAGTAGGATAGGATTATTATTCCTCCCTCCTATCATTACAATTAATTGAGAATGATGTCCCTGCATTATTCATGCGTGCAAAGGTATGAAATTGTACCTATTTCAGGTCTCAGCGTGAGTACTGGAGATCAGGGCAGGAAAACTGAAGCTGCAATTGCTGCACAGGGCCAAGAAACGCACTGGGCTCAACCATGAGAGAACAAAAATGCACCTACTCACAAACGTTTTTTGCACGATGCTCCGGGCGCTAAGTGCTACTCGAAAGGCTTTTCGGGGAGTGGTGACTGGGGGCCGGGAGTACCCAGCTGCCGGGTCCCTGCTGCCCACACGGGGTTGGTACTCACCTGCTGCAGGGCCAGGTAGGGCCGGTGCCGGAGCAGCCTGCTGTGGTACACGTAGAGCACGGCGCGCAGGACGCGTCCCTCGGCGGCCAGGCCTGGCCCCGACAGCCGCTTCCCGGCGACGTCGCACCGCCGCCGCAGCGCCGGCAGTAACCTCACTGAGGGCGAGACCCAGGCACCGCCTCAGCGCCGGGCACCGCCACCGGCGCCCGCCGCCGCTCCGGCCACTCCTCCGGCTCCCACCGACCGACCACCCACCGTAAACACCCGGGAGCGGCTTCAAACACCCCCCAACCCCTCGGCACCGCGCCGGGACCTGCGGAGTGCTTGGCCGCCAGCGGCACCGTGGCGCTGTTCGCGGGCCAGGGCACGTCCAGCCGGTTCCAAGGCTCGTCCCGCCCGTCCCAGGCCGCCCTGGGCGCCGCCATCTTCCCGCTGCGCGCGGCGGGCCCCAGCGTAGGCGGCACCATCCGGGCGGGCTGGCGGGGAGAGTCGCGGGCCGGACCAAGTCATCCCGGGGGGGTGCATCATGGCTCGGCACCTGGCGCTGATGCGCGACATGGGAAATAACTATAAATTATGAGTGTTATTCACACTTTCTAAACCTCGCAATTCTCCACTGTGTGCCTCAGGAGCTGAGGCCGTTGGGAGCCAGCGCCGCAATAGCAGTGAGGCGGTGCGGCCGTGAACATGGGGGTGACAGCAGTCCTCAGCCCTGCAGCCGTGCCCTCCCATGTCGCACACGGCCCAGGTACCCTCCTGGCCATCCCTACGCTCCAAGCTCACAGCCCCTACTGTTGGAATTTGCTCTGGGAGGGGGCCACGGCAGGTTCCCCATGGAGTTGATTGCTGTAATTCATTAGTGCTGTTGGAATAGTTTCCTATCAAAATGATTTTTGTAGTGTTCTGAGTTCTCCTCCCCCAACTACAAGACATTCCTGCCTCTTTCCCTCCCTGCCTGAAGTTGAATGTACTCTTCTCCTACTTGCAAATCTTGGTACAATTAATATATTTGTGAGAAACAAGGGAGTTACATTGAGCACAATTTTTGGACACTCTTACTTTCTCTTGATTCCATTTTGTTGTACATTTACTCTGTTCTTTTAAGAAATATTGTACAAATACAGATAAAGTCATGTGCCTTTAAAAAGACAGACCAAAAATTGGCATTAATGGTTGCACCTGTAGGGAAGAGAGATAAGAGCAAACCAAGAGCTAGAACCAATAAAAAGCTGCTGTGAAAACTTGCCCAGCCTGAGAGCATCTTTATTGTTGGAGCTTAGGACATACCTCTGGGAGTCTGGAGTTTCCTGGGACCCTTGCCAGGGGGCTCAAAGACCCTGGCACGCAGCCCAGAACACCAGCGGGTTTGAGTACGAACCACGGAACAACTTAACACCTTTACATGAAGAGATAAAAGCCACAACAGTTTAGATAATATAAAAATAAAGTACTCACAGGGTGTAAATGTAAGTTTTAGGATTTTTGGTATAGGGGTTTCTGTGACAAGATGGAGGGGTTTGGGTTTGTCTAGCTTTTTCTGCTTCTTCTTCTCTACCTCCATCTTGTCTGGTGATGTTGACACTTTTAGATTGGTCTAAAGAAGGAACTCACTGTCTAACATAGATGATAGGTATTGGAAAATAATTGTAAATATTGTACACGTAGTTTGTAGTATATAAAGATAACACCGCCCTTGGGGAGGCAAAGTTCCTCTGACTGTCCTGCCGAACGGATCTCAGCTGGACAGGGAGAAAGAATTTTATAGATAAGATGCAATAAACAACCTGCAGGGAAATGGAGCCTGCAGGGATTCCAAAAGTGTCTCTAGCTGAGCTTTTGAGTTGTTTTGAAGAGCCTGTGAGTGAAGAGCAGGCCTGGGCTATTTGCTTTCAGTGTTGCAGAAAAATAGAGCAATTGGCCCACAGCTCAGCACTCCGTTCTGTGTTCATAAAGGGTTCTGAGAGCATCTTTATCCATGCTGATGGTACTGCTTCCTTCAAGGTCTACCACGAGTCTGGTAAGAGCATAGTTACCTGCAGATGTCAAGGGTTTTTTTTCCATAACAGGCTGAAATGTGAGGACAAAATAGAGAAAATTTCTTTTCCTCTGCTTTTTTTGTTTTGCTTTCCCCCCTTTCTTTTCTGTGTATGTTGTCATGAAGCTATTCTCTTGCCTATACTTCATTTCAGAGGACTGTAGTTGAGTGATAATACAGGTTCATGACCTGCTAAATTCTCTAATAGTGCTCCGAGTTGGGCAGGGGGAGAGGGGAGCCATGCGGCCGGAGGGAGGTAGGCCAGGCCTGGGCCGAAGGGTGGAGGAGAACATTGCAAGGCTTCGGGCAGCCATCCCCCATTCCCCCTCCCACCCGGAGGGAGAGAGACAGATAGAAAGCAGCCTGTGCCAGTGATAGCACGGCTGGCGTGAAGGAGAAGGGGCGGGTGCCCAGCAGAGCAGCCAGCCATGGGAGTTCATGAACCAAACCGGCAGAGCCTGAGACTTTTAACCCTTCTTGGGATGATGGAAACCTTGCAAATGCTGATTCCTCCTGAAGTTAATAAGATTGAGAGAAGTTGAGAAGAAACCTGAGGAAGAAGAAATTTGGAAGGTTTTCATCCTGTGTTCTGTGTGTTTTTTCCTTGTAGTTTTAGGTTAATAAAGTTTTTTTCCTTTTAATCTTAAGTTGGAGCCTGCTTTGCTCTGTCTCTGATCACATCTCACAGTAGATACCAGGGAAAGAGGTATTCTCATGGGGGCACTGGCATTGCGCCAGGCTCAAACGATGACATCCTGTGCCTCCCCTGGAGGTTGGATTTCAATTAGCAATCAATAAAATGCAGTAGCTGTTACTTTGGGCTAATGCTCACAATAACATGAGGCTCCCATGGTGTTTTCTGGGACTCCCCAAATACAGGTCTACTTTCCCCAGGTAGGACAGACTTTAGTCAGAGGAGTTAGTTACCTTATTACAGACAATGTGTCATTTTCCTCTCTCTTAAAAAGGGTTCTAAAAGCTGTTTATCAATTCCTGCACAGCTGTCTTTTTCCCCTGATCCTTGTTTTTCCCTTTCAGATGTTGGCAGCATTCAGCAGTCAGAGGACAAGGTAAGCCTGTGTGTTTACGTTCATTTTGTGTGCGGATACAATCCTGTTGTAGTAGAAAGCCTGCTCAGGAGATGCAAATATCTTGGGAAATTATCAAGGTGCTTGAATTTACTGTGGCCTGTGAGAGTGGCTCCCCTGCAGCCTGGAAAGGGAAACAAAATGCTTGGACTGAACTCAAGTAAGACAATGGGATTGGGAATCAATGTGCAGAGATGCTGTCTGCTGTGGCATAGGCCACAGTCTTGTTGGCCTAATGACATATATCTTAGGGGTGCCAGTTAAGGCCGTTTAAAAACTTTAAACCAGCTTAAATGGGGGTATTTCTCATCCTGAGAGATGTGCTCAGTCCTCAGGAGCAAAAGAGTATGCACACATGGCTGGAAAATAAGAGCTGTGATGTTCTCCACAGTGCTTTGTGCTAGATTGCTTCCTTGGTCTCTGTCTGCAGCTGTTGGAGTACTTGGGAAGGGCGATCTATGAAGCCCTGGACTGGGGAATCGACAGCCAACTGGAGCGAGAACTGAGTGATCCTTTGGAGAAACTGCTGTGCCTCATGTTGAAACTGGACGAGAAGGCAACAAAACCACCAGTCACCCTGCAGGATGTTATCAAGGTTTCCTTCTTCCCCCTTAGAAAATATAGTAGCTTTAGAGGAGTTGATGAAACAGTGCTGTTGACCAAGAGGCAAGACCATTTCTGGGAAAAAGCTGGATGGGCTGTTGGAGGATAGAGAGGGAACATTGGCCTTTTCCCATCAGAGGGAAAAGGCAAAACCATTTAAGATGTTTGTAAGTATCCATGGAAAATAATTAAGAAGGAAGACTGAGTACAGCTCTCCCACAGCTATGTCTACAAAGCCCTTCTGTACACAGTCTCCAAATGCAATACCTAGAACTCTATGCATATTGAAAAACTCCCTTTCCATAGTATTTGGCTTCTGCAAAGGCTGGGATTTGAATGTCTCAACTCAAACAGATGTTTTTCTCTCAGCCATAATTTAAAGATATGAGAAACTTCCCATCCCTCTGTCTGATCAGGACAGGGAAAAAGAACAGGGCAAGTGACTCCATCTGCTGTGGGGTGCTGTTCTTTGGACTGGAGTCTTCCTCTTTTAGGTGCTTGTTTCAAAGCACACCTTATGGAAAAAAGATAAACAAATTACACAGCTACTTCCATTATTATACATAAAATATTGACTATCTTCCTTCATTGTTCCTCTGTATCTGCAGTAGAAAAAAAATATAAAGGGGCAGTGAAGAGGATGATTTTTAACCATGGCTTGCAGAAACAGAATCTTGCTTTATTCCATCCTACCATGTTGCTTTCTTAAAACTTCAAGATCTTTTCTAAATAGCTGCACTTCTTTCAGGCTTGTGAGGAGCAATTGTCCAGGCCTTCTGAGGCTACCAGCCATTATGAAATTACCTGTAAGAATCTGTTTACTGAGTATATGGAACTACAGGAGCTTTTGGCTGTCATCCAGACCTCCAAAGAAGTACGTTTAGCTGCTATTCCCTGTACCTTCACACACTCACCAAGTTCTAAAGTAACCACCTCATTGCATTGGAAACTTCACCTGGATGAAGTTCTGTTTTTGCAATGTGAATAGCTGCTGTCTTGGAACTATTTTTATTTATTGTAGTGTTTGAAAGTTTAAGTGTTTGGAGCTTCTTGGCTTTTCAGATAAACATAAGTAATTTATGCTGGATAGACAGGAAATCACTGAGGAATGTAGAGTGATGACCTCATATGCTTGCTTTTCTCAGAGACTGAGAGAAATGGCTGTGGAAGATCGGGTGGAAAATCCCATTCAAAAGAAGAAAACCCATGGTGTAAGAGATTAATTTTTTTCATTATGGGGGACTGGGGGTTTTTGGTCAGCGTTGGCTCTCTGAGGCTTTCCATTGATTCTTCTATGAAAAATAGAGCATGAACACAAATTGAGCTACTTAGGTTGTTCAGGAGCCTGAGTAGTTAAAGACTTGTTTGCAAAACAAACTGGGGAGTGAACTTGAAGTTAAACTATTTCATATGTCAACCTCACGTGGGCTTTTATTCTACCCAAAGATTGTCTTTGTGGTAGAACTTAAACCACTTCTAAAATTGAAATTGGAGGTAGTCTTTGGAGTAAATGCCCACAAGTAGTTATGCAGGCTGTTTCTTCCCACAAATGAGCCCCAAATTCTAGCTCTTGACAGGAACTGACACCTGCCAAAAGCAATCTGCTCCTTTCTCATAGCTGGACTGAAAATTCCCGGAAAACTCTTCTGTTGTTGATAGTCCTGGGGTGGACTAGTTCACTCTTATTATGTGGGATCTCTGTTGGCCAGGACTGGCAGGAACTGAAGGCCAGTAGCACTGTCCATCTTTGTGGTTGTGCAGCTTCAGCAGCTCAAATAAAGGAGTGAAAGAGGGTGAGGAGATGTCCCTCCTACCTTCTGTGCACTGCCTTTCTTGTCTTTGCCTTCTGTGCTTCCATAGATGTTGGACTGTGTGTTTGGGGCAGGGAAGGCAATTTAGTGTGCTTTTTTCAAGGCCCTACACAGTCAGGCTCAATCAGAAGCAAATAGCTCTTCAGGCTGGAGCTCTGCCCAGCATAAACAAATGCTCTGTAGTCTGGAGTCTGTGGAGACAAACAGCAAGCCCTGAGAGACTTGTGGACTCACTCCCTTTGTCTAGATAGCACTTGCTTTGAAGTGTGCTCAAACTATTCGTATGAAAATGTTTGTGAAATGTGTGTTTGGGCATATTCTCAATTTTGTGATCTATTAAAATAAACTGGCAAGCTATCTCAAACCACAAACTCATCAACTGCTGTAGCTCTTTTCTGCAGGGAATACATGAATAAATACGTGGGCTTTGCCATGTGGCCTGAAGGCCAGTGTATTTGGCCTCTGCTCCTTCAGGAGACATGAACTCCAAAAGCTGGATGTCTGTTGTGAATCCTCTGCCTCTAGTTTCCAAGTCCTTAAGCACCAGCTGGTTGCATTGCTCTGACAGTCTCTTAAGTTTAAAATAACCAGGATGCCAGCTTATTTGGAGTCCCATAGGTTAGAGCTGGTGTCTCGAGTGGTGCTAAGCAGGTAATGTGCTCTATGGACCACACTTTTTCATGCTGACTGATACAAAACAGATCTTCTGAAATGCAGACCACATCCTGACAGCATGCAGTGTTGTACAGTTTCAGCAGAGCTTACATGTCCCAAGTTGATGTTCACTTTGAAATCTAAGCAGTGAGACCTATTAGGAACACAGCTGTCTTAGCACTCACCTGTTTGAACTCAAGGTAATGGGTTTATAGTGTTGTAGCATTTTATGTTGTACTTCATAGGTTGTGGAAAGTTCAGGAGCTCAGGTGGCTTTTGGCAATATACCAGATGGCAAAAGTAGAGTAATTGCAGTGATTCAGTCAGTAGGGAAATAAAAGCATGAGTGATAATGATGTCACCAATATCTGAAAAATGTTTTGGGTGTGCAAGTTGCGCTGAAATGGTCAGCTGAAGGCAATTCTTGTCCCCAAACTAATGTGGCAGTATTACAGTACAGAAGTCTCTCTAAGTCAGGTCATGTCTCTCAGTCAAGTCACCATGTGAAATACAACTCTATAAAGTGCAAATGTCTTGGGGTAAGCTATTTCGAAAGTTTCTAGTACTGATGAGTTTGCCCAGACACTTTTATATGTTTTCCCACGCTGTATTAAATGTAGCCTAGGAGATATGGCAAGTGTTTGGTCATACTTTGAGAGTTCTAGCTTTCTGGAGTTGAGGTATGACTACCATATCCAGGCTAAAACAATCCAACAAAAATATCTGTCTTCTTGAGGGCAGCCATCAGTCAGAGCTTGCATAAGACTCTTTTGTAATTATACCAAGATATCTGAAGGGATAAATAGAGAGAAGATGCTTCATGCTGTAAGTAGAAAACAGAGAGAAGCCGAAGTCAAATACTTTGTTCTGAGTCAGTTTTCTAAAATGTTTTGCTTCCCTTTCACTGTTTATAATACAATGACTTGTTCTTACTCAATTTGCCACTGGGGTCCAGATAAGCTGTTGATTTAGCACTTCCATTACAATGTTGTCTAAACATGCTATTGAGTTGATTACTTTTTTTCCTGTCTTTAGCTTTTGTTGGGTTATACTGCATGCCTGAACATCCTCAGATGCTAGAACAGAAACAGGATGAGCAGATGTCAGGGTTTTCTGCTTGTGTCTCTAGGCTGAGACTGCTAACCTATGCTGCTGTTAAGTATGAGATCCCTTGCCTGCTTGTCTTTCTCTTTTGTTTCTGTTCTCTTCAACCCCTGGTTTTCTAAAAATTTGGAGGATTTTAATGGTAAGATTTGGGATTTCATTCCCACTGTTTCCTAGGAACCACTAATATGAAAATACTCTGGCACCTGGAGCACTTGCAGAAAGAAAATGGTCTATTTATTTACTGGGCAGCAAAAGCTGTATTTTGCTGAAGTACATCCATAAAGTTAATGACAATTTTTGGGAATGAGCCTGGTGAGCCTGCTATGAGTTTCCTTGTTGTAAATTAACTTCTGCAAATAAAAGCAATTCTCTGCTTTGGTACTGCACCCTGATCTGGAAGCGAGTAGAAGGGCGTGTTAAGGACACAATTCTTTGTTTCTGAATTACTTCAGCTGCTAAGTGTGCCCTGTTACATGGAGGGAGGGGATGCTGCTCTGTGAATTCTAGCCAGCTACTGACTTGGCCCTTGCTGGTTTCTCCAAGGCATCCCCGTGGCACAGTGTCGTCTGTGAGCTGCAGGCTGGTGTGAGTCTGCGCAAGGCCGCTAAGCAGCCACGGCGTTGTGCGTCTCCAAAGGAACGTATCCGCACTCCCTATGAGCTGCTTTTGGATGACATTCAGCACAAGAGGTACGCCCTGCAGAGGGTGAGTGATTGGAGTCTGCAGACAGCTTTAGAAACATCTGCTCTGCTTCATTTCTGAGCAGCATGTGTTGAGACCTCTTCTCCAAAGGTTTGTCTTTTTCAAAGGTACATCAAAGTCCAGAAGTGTCTGGGGTTCCCTGTCAGCTGCAGTTCAACATTAGATCGCCCTGTTTGTCTACCCAAGTACTTAATTTCCAGTAATTTTTTTAAGTCAGGACTAGCCACGGTTTCATGAATCAGAACAGTAAACCTCTTTTCCCTCCAGGGTCAAGCACTCACTTCCCTGCAGCAGTTATTCTGCCCTGCACACAACAGTTTCATGGAACTCACTCTTGCTGCCTTGTGCTTTCCACCTTGGACACTTGTGTCCTTCCAGACTCCTTTAGCTGAGCTGCACCTGGAATCTTTTACTTGTTGCTTTGCCTTCCCAGATGCTGTGCTGTGTATGCAAGTGACACAGATGCACTTCTGAGACAGTTCTCTGCTTAGCCTAAGGCAGAGGTCTCTGGGCAGTGCACTCAACCACTGCAGGAATTTAGGGTAAAAAATGTTGAGCCCCTCACAGGGAGGGGTAGAGACTTCCACCTTCACCACTTGGTTGGTGAAAATGGCCAGATACAAAAACGTCTGGGATGCCTTCAAAGGCTTGTGATGCTCTTTGCTTGCTGCAGCTTGAGCTGGGAATGATGAGCAGATCTAAAATATTGGCACAAGGCCTTGTGGCATTGGCGCGCTTTGCAAACAGACGTCTTGGCAGAAGATGAGACGCAACTCTTCTTGTAATAAAGAGCGGTATTACAAAAAGTGAAAACTTTGTATACTGCACTAGACATCAGCTTTTCTTCCTCTTTGTTGGTGCTGCTAGAGTGTAGAAGGTTTAAAAGCTTCAGCTAAACCATGCACCTCTGTAAAATCCCAGCTCTTGCTTGGCTTGATTGTGGCTCAAGCCTCCAGGTAATGCTATGTCATGTGTTTGCAAATGGTATCTTGATGGATATGTAAATAAATAGTATTGATAGGGAGAGAGTGCATCATAACTAGCTTATATTCCTTGCAATGTACTACGTGTTAATGCACTGTGCAGTACAGAACTGTAACTCAAGGTGGCAGGATGATCTGGGTCTTGAGTTTCCTTTTCTTCTTTTCTTTTTCTTTCCCTTTTTTCTTTTTAGTAACTTTTTCTTTGGTCCAAAGAAAAGAAGCACAAATATGTTTGAAGAGTAGTAGTCAGAAATGCTGAAAGAAAGCAGAGTGCTACTGCTCAGGTCTTTGTGAAGGCTCTTAAACCAGGATTTCCCCATCTGCAAAGACATTTTAAAGCTTCTCTAGCAAACAGTGGTCTAATTTGCAAATGAATGAAAGCACAGCTACTGTGGTAGCGTTGTTCTACCTGCACTCCCACGTGTTCTGAAGTTGTACACACAGTTAAAGAAAATGGCATAGCCTCAAAATACGAATAAGTGAACAAGGCAGCTAAAGACATGCATGTGCAATTGACGTTTTTGTTAGTTCTCTCCTATGCAACAAGCACAGGGCTTGATGCTTTTACATGAACGTCTGCCCTGCAATTCTATCTTGCTATTGTTCCTAGTTTATGTCGGGCTGTAAGCCAGTCTCTGGGACTCTGGCTGAGGCATACAGCTGCCTGCTGCTACAGTTCCTGTTACAGCCTTGTTGACCCGTTCAATTGCGCTCCGCCCTGGAGCTGAGCTTTAACTGATGGATATGACGTGACCATGGTGCTTGTTGGGATCACTCCTGACATTAATATCTGAGTGCAGTGTTTTCTAGCTGCTTCTCAGAGCAGCTGGGGGTAGAAGGCTTTGTGTTCCTTGTTCAAACCCCTAAGGGCTGTGCAGTACTTCTGATTGCCTCTGGTTGGCCGAGGGCAAATCTTTCTCTCCCAAAACTCCACAAAAGGAAACATTATTCCACACTTCCGAACTCCTTGTTTTGTTTTGGGGGGTTGTTTGTTTGTTATGCATTTATTTGGTGTTTATTGTTTGGGGTTTTTTTATAAGGTGGGGGTTTTTTTTGTTGTTTTGGGGGGAATTTTTGTTTGTTTTGAGCTTGTTTTGTTTTGGTTTTTAGTGCCTTCTCCATCTCCCCGTTCCCAAATGCTGATTTGTATCATTCACTGTGCCACTGAATGGCAGAACGTATAAGGAGCAAAGAGCTGTTTCTTAAGCATCAGTTCTGCTCTTTCAGGTGACCATCAAGCAAAAACACAGGTCCCCCAAAGCTGATGTAGCTGCTCTCAAGCCTCATCTAGAGCCGGTAGGTGACCTGGTGCTGCAAATGATGATACCAAAACAAGGTAATTCTGGAGGTAACAGGACATTTTGAAGCAATATAAAGCTAATACTTTAGCTACTGGTTTGTATATAGGAGGGAGTTATCTTAACCATACTCAACTTTTGAATTGACCCTCCTGCCAAACATGGTGCTAGAAAAACAAGAGTTGACATCTTCGTAGAAGAAAGGTGATCAATCTTCCTACTTCCTCCTCTGCTTCTTTAATTTGCAACATTTTTTTGGTATTGAAAGAGCTCCTGGAGTTCTTGATTCCAAATTTGAGAGTTGCTTGTCTGTCTGTGGAGCTATTTTGGGAGCACTGTTCTTCAGTAAACCACGTTACATAGACTTTTGGTTCTTTAACTCCTGGCTCTGTCATGAAAAGCTTGACTGTTTGGTTCTGGGATTCAGTCTGAGCATATCCTGAAATTCTGTGGAACAGAACTTAAGCCCTAACACATCATGTCTAGCACAGATGCTCTGGCATACAAACACGAATCTGTTTTCTGTAAATATTTCTGCATGAAATGCAATCGCCTAACTGAGGAAAACAAATATGAATTATAAAAGCAGAAAATCTTAGCTTTATTTGCCCAGTCTGAGCTACTTGGATAAATGTTCGGTATTGTGGTTAATATATTACTGCTGAACTAGAAGGACTTTCATATAGAGACTAATATAATCAAATTTTTGGTTTTTTGCTTTTCTAGACAAGGTAGAAACAATGCTGTTGAGATGATAAAGCATTGAGTTTGAGTTGAATTAATGAGTTGGATTAGTCACAGTCTCTTGAACTGTTCTCCAGTGTTGCTATGTGTGAGCTGGAGCCAAGAAAATGGTTCCAATGTATTCCATGTGTTGTGTGGGAATGATTATGCCAAGTTGGTTCCTGAACAGATGCCACTTTTAGTACTAGTATCCACTACTGGAGTTGGGCGAGAGAGAGAACAGGTGAATTGGGAACTTCACTAGCTTGGCTGGAATTTCCTAGCTGTGGAGTGCAGGGGGGATTAACTTTATATTTCAAGAAGAAACAGAAAGTTTCTAAATGTACCCCACTGATTTTTCACTCTCCTCCCCTTCTGGCTGAGCCTTGAACATTTCTGATCAGCCATGGGTATCCTGGGTTTTGTTAGGCAGCAGTACTTCTGATGAAGTGGCCTTGGTGTCTCTTTATGAACATCCTGTCCTCTGGTCTACAGGAAACCACTCCCAAGCTGCCTGCCAACCCCTGCCTTTCCTCCACCAGGCCATCAGGAGTATCCTGCATCAGCTCAGGTCAGTGCACTTCTGGTGGCACAGCTAAACTAGGTGACAGAGTACAGCCAGTGGCCTGATGGGCTCCCAAACCCTTTGGCTGGGCTCAATGTAGGCTTCGTTAATCACCTGAAGATACTTTGCAGGACAAGTTCCAATACTAAATAAAGAGTCCGGGG
Organism: Serinus canaria; assembly: GCF_022539315.1. Classification (NCBI taxonomy): domain Eukaryota; kingdom Metazoa; phylum Chordata; class Aves; order Passeriformes; family Fringillidae; genus Serinus; species Serinus canaria. Next base: position 21,264,271 of record NC_066313.1, read on the forward strand.
AGGTGCCCTTAGAAGATAATTTCTCTGCAGTTGACTGAAGCTTGTGTAGCCCCTGCAGCTTCAAGGCAATGATTGCCCGTCCCCAAAGGCCTGACTTGGAATTTGCAGTAAAAGCTAAATGAGTGGTTTGAATATTCAAGTAGAAAGTGCAGCGCTTCATTTTATTAAACTAAATGGTGCTAATGAAGCCTCATCAATGCCTACTGACAAGCATAATTACTGTAACCTCTGCTTTTTATGTGATCTGAGCAGATGGGCTGGAGGGGGAGAGATGTAAGCCTTGCTACCTTCAGAAGGCAGTGTTGTGCTTTTGAGTGTCCAGCCCTCAGGATGAATACTTAGAAACTGACAGTGGGTTTTCTGCACCCTAAAACTTTCTCTTCCTACCCAGGTCTTGCTGCAAATTGCACTCCTCCCATGAGTGCACCCCCACCAGGAGACATTAAGCCCAAGTGTTTCCTGAGCACTGGCCAATGGCAGCTGCCTCCTCACAGAGGAAGGTCCAGATCTTTAGAGAGAGGCCTTCAGAGCAAGGAGCTTGTAAGTCCAACTTGTCAGCAAGCAGCCTTGGTCTGATATATCTGGTAATGACTTGCACCATGATCCTCATGAAAGCAGTAAGCATGCTCTGTGGTTTTTGTCTTGGAACATATGGTATACCCATCTGAAGTTGGTATGTTATTCTCTCCTTGGAGACATCTTAAGAGAAGACTGGATGCTGTAGTATCCTTGTGGTGGCTTCCTCCTTTTAATGACATGAAATAAACTTGTTTCTACTACAAGAAGAGGGACATACCATGATATTCATTGAAAGTGTCCACCAAGGCTTCCTCAAGCAAACTGTAATTGAGAGTGGAACTATCCTGCTTTCTTCATGTCCATTCCTTTTCTCTAGATTCTGATACGTTCACAGGTATCTTTTAAGCTTCAGTAAGGAGCAATAAGTAGTTAACAAAATGTGGATAGCACAGCATTAGTGACTTTTAAATGTATAATATATGTAGAACTGAAGTTATCAGGCTCTGAATGATGGTTGTGGGAGAAATACTGGGGTCTATGTGCTTCCATGCAACCCTCTGAATTATGGCCTCAGCCTGTTCTGCCCTCACAAGGTCTGTTGTGCCCTTGTCTCTTTCTTTCCTTCTGCATCCCCCCTGGCCCCACCTTGGCAAGTCTCTAACTGACCTCTGTGATGCTTCTTTGTTCAGCAATGTGGTGGGGGATGCAGATGTGTTGGGGATTAAAGCACAGCTGTCTCCTGGCTGAACCACGAAACTACAGCTTCCATTTGTATGTGGCCAGGTCTTGGGGAAGTGAAGGACAAGAGAGTGTTGTGCTGTGGAAAGCAATTTTGTATCCAAGAGAGGCTAGGGTGGCATCTGTTCTGAAATCTGCTTGAAAACTGTAGCAACCACTCACCTGCCTGTAATAGTTTCTCTGCTGGTATTGTCAGAGTCACCTGATACTCCCCATCACAAGCAAAACAGGGTTTTGGACAAATATTCTCTGTACCCTTTGGGACCCAGTTTTGAGATGACCTCCCCAAATAGCTGCTTTCTTCAACTTCATCTGATGGTTAACTTCTGTCATTCAACAGGACTGTCCCTTTTCTACCAAGTGGCCATCACCAACCATTGCTGACCTGATTGAAACCAGATATGCAAGGATGGTGCTCTTCCAAGGAGGTAGTGCTGGTGTCTTTCCAAGAGCAAAGGTATGTTTCTCGTCCTTCTCTTTGTGCTGCTCTTGCCTTTTCAAAAGCTGGCTGGTTTCATAGCCCTCTGTGCTGAACTGCAGAGGCACCCTCTGCCTCAGCTTATCCTGTTCAAAACAGCTGATCTGAGTTTGGCCCTGGGCTGGAAAAATCTTTTAGTATTTCTGCAGTGATGGCTTCTAATCTAGCTTAAGCTGTATAAATTGTCTAGAAAGTAGCTCAGCCTAGCCTTTGCTTGTTGCTTCTTGTCTGATTTCCATGCAAGGAGAGCTGACTGCCATGACCATTGATCAGCTCTGAAATCCCAAAGTAAATATCTGGGATTTGGTATTCCTAAACAGTGAAACAAAGGCACTTGACTCAGGCTCCCACACCAGAGTTGTGCTGGCTAAAACCACCTTGCCAAATGGACATGAAGGTGGGGGAAATGAGGGGGACAGGGAAGGAGATGTATAGCTCAGGACTGTTGGTTGTTCACATTTATGAACATCTGCCTTGTCCCTGAGTCTCCTTTAGAGGGAGTGTGTCAACCACTCCTTCAGAGCAGATGTCCTGAGTACAGGCCCTTTGCAACTCAGAAGATGTGAGGAAGTCTGAGTTTTTGGCTTTTGGATCACTTTTTTGCCCTCATTTATTTAGCAGTATGGACAGAGTCAAAGGTTCTACTAGCAGAGCCATGCTACTTCCATAAGCTATCTGATGCTCCTGAGACCGAATCCTTGTTTTCTTCTCACCTTACTGACCCTGCTTTTACTTGCCTACTCTATGACTATTCTAAAATGGCTTTCTTACCCACTGCTGTTTTTTTAGCTTTCTCAAGTTCTACTTCTCAAGATAATATCGCTTCTGACTGCCAGCTGTGTATGAATGTGCTCTTTTTTATATAAAGTTCAAGTGACTCATCAACTTCCTTATGACTCATTTTTTGCTTCAGGATTGAATTCAAATTTGCCCTGATTTAATCTCTTTGGGATTGCTGCAGCCTACCTCAAAGAATGTCTCTCTTCTTCCTTCTCTCTTAACTAGCTACTGTTACACTCTTGCACAATACAGCTATTGTTTGCTCAAGAGCCTTTTTTTAAACTCCTATTGTCTGGCAGCTGCCCCAAACCTCTGCATTATGAAAACACTGGCCTAGAAGTAAGAGTTTTTTTGCCTTTTTAGCTTTTAATTCCTGTGTCTTTGCTATCCTTTATTGGACCTCTGTTATTGTATATGAATCTAAGCCTTTAGAAGGTTTGTTTACGTGCTTGTTTTTTGGCAGGCAGTGGATACTGTTGGTACAAAGATGTTTCCCATTTGCATTCACAAATAACTTTCCTTTCCACAGATCTGTTTCAGCTGCCATAAGCAGATGTTTCTTAAGTGGCCTTACAGATGTTACCTCTGCAGCAGGTGAGCTGGTACAAAAGGAGTGAATGAGGAGGGAGGAAAAAGTGAAAGAACAGTGCTGAGGACCAGGGTTGCTGAGCCCTTCAGCTTTGCCTTACTGCACAAGCCAGGCTGAAGTGTCTACAGCTGTGTAGGATGTGGAAAATCTTGTCTCTGAAGTAGTATTTAACTCTTAGTGTTAAGTCAGCAATGGCCAAATTTCCTGTGCCAGCATTAAATTAATTTCTCTGAGATCACCTTCTGTGTTTTGCTCTAAAGTTTTGCTCTAACTTCAGCCCGGGGCTTGAATGGGTTCTGAGAGAGGGTCTACACCAGAATCTTCTGTTAAGGACTAAAAAAGAGAAGTCCAGACCTTGTGACTGGGAAAGGAGTTGAGCCTACTCGTATCCACTTATTTGTCAGAGGCTTTCTGTTCATGGAGAGTGAGAGAGGAACTTCAGCCTCATTAAGGCTCACCTAAATCTATTTGAAGCAGTTGTGAAGTACTGAATTGATTATAAGCAGCAAGTAAACAACTACTGGAAATTGAGCAATTGTCTTGTGGTAGTGCTGGGTGAATTGCAATGAGCATTTGCAGATAAAGCCTTGAAGCTATGGATGTTGATACATTTCAGATGATTTAAACGACCAGAAGTAGGAAAGTTGACAAACTGAATAGTGGAGTTCTCAACTTGTTCACTTTGCCATCAAGTGATTCTGCCACAATCATGGATTCAGACTTACTTTGGAATTAGCTACTTTGTAGTTGCAATATTGGTAGCTGCTGAGCTTTACTCAAATGATAATGCTGGAGATTTTTTGTCTTTCAGAGTTGTCTGCTGTGACTGCTGCATTAAGGCAAGTCTAGTCTTTAGAACAGCATATGGGATTTTTACGTTTTCTGCTTTCCCTCCTCCTCACCTAGTCATAAGAAGCTTTCCTTCATCCCACTGATATCTCAAATCTACCCTCTAGCTTGTTTCTAAGAAAATAGAAGAGGGAATAGTATGACATGTAAAAGTAGCCAGGGTGACACAGATATCTCTTGTCATACTCAGCTAAAACAATTCTAGTTCTTCTTTCTTTCATCCTGTGTAAAGTGGTTTGGTTTACACTGGGCTCTATTTATACATGGGTCAGAAAGTTCACTGCATTAATGTCTACCTTTTAAGTGCTCCAATAAATCAATTGCATGGCATGCAAATTGTCCTGATAAGTAGGAGGATGTGTTTCCCTGACAACTCAGGTGACTTGTGTTGTGATTCTAGATGTCCATGCCCTACAGAACATGTGTACATCTCCCACTTCAATTTCTAAAATTTTTGAGACTGTCTGAAGAGGAGGATCCAGCTACTCAGGAACAGAAGAGCTCCAAGTTGCTACATGAAATAGAGCAGCAGCAGTATTTGGGGTAAGCTGGGACAGTGTTGTTCTATTTTTACCTTGAAAGATGTTACCATTTACTTATGCAAAGCTGCAAAAAGGGAGACAGCACTATGTAATATTGGGCTGGTCAGCTGAATGCTCTGTTGAATGGCTGGTTTTAGCCACTGGTCTAACTAGTCCACAGTTCTCTGGAAGTGTTGTGTATTTTAGATGACCCAAAGGGAGGAAGTGTAGGTGCTCTGAAATGCATTTTCTGTTTTAACTATCAGGTTTGTGACATGGATTTAGAAGTGTCTATATTAGCCCAGACATAGAAGGTTCCTTGCAATAGCTTAATAGTATCAGAATTTCAAGACCCCATCATGTTCTATCCCCCACAGCTGAAGGTCTGTCACTACAACCCAGGAGTAGCCCCTTTCTACCTAGACATGAAATAGTCTAATTATGGCTCAGCGATGCCACAAATGACTGAACAGCGATGCCACAAATGGTTTCTCAGTCCCTCCATGTACATATAGACCCTTTCCTTTTTGTCCCCTGAAAATTAATTATTCCAAAAAGAGTTTTTGACAGTTCTGGATGATAAAGACAACATGCATATAAGTGCAATATACAGGACTGGAAACATAAATGTTCTCTTCTTTCCAAAGCAGTTACATTTTCTACGGGACAAACTGGTACCTTCTTTTTCCTCCTGTAAAATTAAAATTCTTTAATGTAGCCAGAATAAAGACACAATCCTTTCTGGTTCTAAGGCTGATACTTCAGTTGCCAAAAATCAGGAGTAGTGTTCAATACTGAAGTTAGCTACATGGGGCAGACAGTGGGTTTGTCTGTGTTGTAGTGCAAGTGCTGCAGAAGAGGCCTGAGAGACTGTATTACTGTCATACTGCAGGATGGCCAAAAAAAAAAAAATCTAGTGCATAAGGATGCAGCCATAAGCTTGGACCAGACAGAGATATCTATTAGCCCTTTGGCTGATACACTGTCCATAGAGAGATGCTTTCAGCTGTTCTGGTGCTTTTTAGCCTTCCTAAGTGGTGCTGATGGCTCTTTTGAACCTATGCATTTGGCTAAATCACTTAGCAGCCTGGGAGAAGGATGGAAGAGCACTATGCCCTCTAACAGAAACCTGGTTCAACTTTCCTGCTTTTGCTTTTCTTTTCCCCTCTAGCATACCTGTTGTTTTGGAGCCCTGTGGCCTAGCACAGCCCCTGTGCTGTTACATGGGGACCATGGCAAACTGGCTGACTGTAGACATCTGTATATGGTGTGAGCAATTCCTCTTGAATGTGACTTCCAGTCAACAGCACAGCATCCCTGTCAGGAGATTTTCCTGGGCTTGAACCAAACTGGAATCTACCATACATTTCTCCTGTCACTCAGTATGTACCTGAAATAAATGAAACAGCTTTACGCACCTACTGACATAAAGGCCTGAATGAAAGACCTCCCTGCTGGTTAGTCTAAGCAGGAAGCACAGTTAGCATTTCTGTATTGTGAAGTATTCTAAAGCTTTGTGGGGTTTAGAAATGTTGTAATTCTTTCTGTGTCTTGGGGAAAATAAATGTTCAAGCATTATCATGCTTCTAGCATTTCTTTCTTTGCACCTGCAGCTGTCATTGTTCTGTTGCACTTTTTGCATTCATTGCTGAGCAGACTTCATCAATGTACTGAGAACAGGGAAACTTTTAACCAAAAACCCCCATATGTGAGAGGCTTGTAAAGTGGAGCTCTCAGTTATGTGATCACTTCACCCTGCATTTTGCATACAGTCCTTCCTTACTAGTCATAGTACTTAATGCATGTAAAATGGCAGTGATAGCTGCTCTGTCCACTTGCATTAGGAAGCTTGTTTTGATTTTTTTTTTTCTGTGTGTTATCATACTTTGGCACCAGACCTTTCTGTGCATCTCACAGAAGTACCTTTCAATGCTGTCATCACCTGAAGGGCAGAGAGCTGTTCTTGAGAGATGCTTGCTCATTGTCTTGGCCTTAAGCCTTTGCCCTGGAATAAACTGGACTCTTGCAATATTCCATAGATTTTGGTGTATGTTTAAAACAAAAGATGAGATATTGGATAGTAGATTTATTTATCCCCAGGAATTGCCTGTATGGAAGGGCCTGATGGAGTTTGCCTTGGTGAGTTTTGCAGGGCCTGGATAGACAGTGTTGAAAGAACTTGTAGCTGGAATGAGTCATGCTGAAGAAAATAATGTCTGGGAAAGGCCAGTGCTAGACAGAGGAGAAGGGAAGAAAGACATGTTTAAGCTGAGCCCAGAGTCTGCATCTGAACTGCCAGAAGGGTCAATACCTCCAGCTGACTTGCACTGGCCTGACTCTGCTTCCTTCCAAGCGCCTGTCTGCAAGCTGATGCCTCCTTGCAGGTTTGGGCAAGCTCTGCAAGTAAATGAATGTGGGGAAGCTGGAGCTTGAGCTTCCTTTTGGAGCAAGTTCAAGTGTTCCTCTTCCTTCATTCAATTAGGAGGGGTGCAGCCTGCCTGCCCAGGTCCCCAGCTGTATGTGCCAATTGCCGGTGCTGCTGGGAGGCACATCCTTATCAGGCAGGTGGGCTCCTTGCAGGCTGCAGGGAATGGCAGCCAAGCCACAAGTGCGCTTCTTGGCACAATGGGCACAGCGTGGGGCCAGGGGCATGAGGCACTCTGAGACGCTTGCTGAGTGGGGTAGTTTAGAGAGAGCCAGAAATTAGCTGAGATCAGCCTGCTTTGCGTACTGCGTACGGCCAAAATTCTGCTCAGAGCCTGGGTGCAGCAGCAGCAAGAGAAGGCGTCCATATCGCATTGAGGTAAACTTGAGTTCACCTGTGGAGCAAAGGTAGTTCATGGTTCCTTCTCTTGCACATCTGTTGTGGGGTCACATGGGCTTGGCTCACTGCCTTTCCCAGCTTTGTGACCGTGACAGGGGTGATGAAATGCCCTCCCTTGCAGAACAGACATGCAAAGGTGGGTAGGGGAGTTTCTGCTAAGAGGCTGCCTGACCTTCCCTGATCTAGCATGCTGATGGGATATAACCCGTTCCCATCATTCTTCTCCACGACAGCCGTTGCAGGGGCCGCGGGACAGCGGCAGTAAAACCTCTGTCCCCCGGGCACGAGTGACATCTGTTCGGTCTTCATCCCGGCTGAGGCGGGACACCTCCTGTCCGCCAGGGGGCAGCCGCGGGCCGCGCCGCCCAGAGCCAGGGCTGCAAAATGCGGCTACCTCAAAAATAACAGAGATTTACCTCAAAAATTACACAGATTTTACCGTCCTCATTTATTTTTATTTAATTTTATCCTTTCCGTGGCACTTCTCCAAGCCGGGGAAGGTCCCACTGGCACACAGGGCCTGGGTGACAGCAGTGGGGAGGCTGAGGGTGAGGGCGTGTGAGTCAAAGACAGCTGGGGCAGAGACACAGCAACACAAAAAAGAGGTTTTAGGTGGAGGGGAGGGGTGGGAGAGGCTTGACTGCAGTAACTTTGTGCGGCTGTCAGAGTAGTTTGGTTTTGCTGTTTGAAGCCAGCTGGGGAAACATGCTCCAGTAAAATCACAGAATGGCTTGTGTTGGAAGGGACCTTAAAGAACATCTCATTCCAACCCTCTGCCATGGACACGGACACCTTCCACCAGATCTGGTTGCTCCAAGCCCTATCCAGTATGGCCTTGAACATTTCCAAAGGAGGATGGTGGAGCATCTGGAGGGGAAGACTTATGAGGACTGGCTGAGGTCACTTGGTACAAACCTGCTTGAATAATCTTACCCAGGGCACTGCTGCCAGCACTTTCTTGCCCAGGTTAAATCTGGCTTTGAGAGGGGTTTCACCCTACATCTGGTTCAGTTTGGCTTAATTTTTTTGTTATGTTTTGTTATAAAGGATAAACATAAAGGCTTCTATTTTACACATTAAATAAAACTGTAGAGGTAATGTTGGGCAGAACTTGAGCAACAATATGAACTCCCAGAGTACAGAGGAGGGAGTGATGGGTTAAGCAGCAATTCTTCGGGATAAGGGTCAAAAGCTGAATGCAAGTCAGCTCTGTCATGGTGTTGAGGTGATGGAAAATAAGTTAAGGGGAGATGGGGCGTAATTGGATCCAGCCCAGCAGAGAGCAGGGAGAACAAGCAGAAATGGAGAAATCATTACCTACCAGGGAAGCCTGAAAGAACTGAAATTCTCTAACCCAAAGGAGGGGAGAACTGAAGTCTTTAAGCACGTAAAATTAATTAATCATTGCTCCTTCTCTGTGATGGAGAAGAGGAGAGAAAAAAAAAAGAAAAAAGAAGGCTTAAGTCACAGCAGGAAAGGCTTAATTTAGATGTTAGGAAAAACTTTCTAATGACAGGGATAATAAAGAATAGACTGCCTAGGGAGTGGAGAGCTTTAAGATCAAGTTAAGCAACATCTGTCAGGGATGTCCGAGGTCTAGGTGATCCTGCTTCAGTTAGTGGAATGGACTGGTCTGACCTTTCAAGGTCCCTTTTAGCCCTAATTTTTCAGTGGTTCTGTGGGCTGACATTAATCTTCTTAATGGTATTTAAACAGTCAGCAGCTTCTCTTAAGTAACTGCTAGCAAGTCTCTTCTCTTGCCTGCGGTTTAAAATTAACTTAATTTCCATGCATCACTTTCGCCCTCCAGCTCCCAAGTCCTGCATAGTGAACCAGCAGCTGAATTCCTTGACTGCTTGTCAGTACCTTCTTTGTGGCTCTGTAGCTGCACCTGACAAAAAAGAAGGGGGTAGAAATTCTGCATATTGGTGGCTATGCCATCAGTGTGAGGGTGCTCTCGTTTTCTGCATTTATATGCAGAAGATATGGTCCCCCTTCAGACAGCCAAGTCTCATATGTGGGTATTTCATTTTCTGTGCTCCAGGGACCTGCCTTTCCATGTTGTCTGCAGCCTTCTGAAGCAGTTTGTCTTGCCCTGCCTCTGGCCAAGGCTAGCCTGTTTCTGAAAGGAATCATGTCAGACCATGGGCCTTTGCTATTGGTTTGTCACAGGGGTCTGGAGCACAATTCTTATGAGGAGCAGCTGAGCAACCTGGGGATATTTAGCCTAGAGAAAAGAAGGCTCAGAGAAGGTACAGCTACCAGAAAGGAGGCTGTAGCCAGGTGGGGGTCATTCTCCTCTCCCAGGTAATAAGTAACAGGACAAGAGGAAATCACCAGGAGAGGTTTAAATTGATATGGGGAAAAATTGCTTTACTGAAAGGGCTGTCTAGCCCTGGAATGGGCTGCCCAGGGAAGGGGCAGAGTCACTATTCCTAGAAGTCTTCAAAAGCCCTGCGGATGTGGCACTTGGGGTCATGGTTTAGTGGTGAAGACGGTGGTGCTGGGTTAATGCTTGTACTCGATGATCCTAGAGGTCTTTTCTAACCTTAACAATTCTGTGGTTCTTTGATAAGGTTTGAGGGTCCAAGCCCAGGCACTGCCCAAGGTGTGTTGCACTTCTGTGTAACAATGTGTACAACAACAGGCATTATAATTAACACACTGTCCACAAGTGGTCTCTTTCAAATGGTTCAGACTCAAGAAAGAAGTCTGAAGTTGGCCCTGAGGCTGGGTCCTCTGAAATTACTAATGAAGGTGAATTACATTTTTCATTTGCTAGCAACAGAGTAAGAGGGAGAGAACACGTCAGGCCATGATAAGCAATATCTGGTCCTTGGACTAGTACTCTTGGAAGACAGGAGAGCTGGCGAGTGTGTCCTGAAGGCAGCATGTCTGCAATTTCTTCGTGTTCTGCTAAAAACAGAAAAGACGGCATTTCCATAGCTGGGAAAAACTGTCCCAAAAGAGAGAGGGAACCACTGCCTGTAAGTCCTCTCCTTTGAAAAATAACTCTCTACCTGCCACTGAACTGCATGTATGGAGTGTGTGGGGGTGTGACCCTGCTAAGCGTGACCATAAAAACTGGGTGAATTTGGCACCAAGAGGATCAGCAGTACAGGAGATAGCCATAAACCAAAAGAGGTTTTCCATAGTCAGGAAAACACGAGGTTTCCAAACCTTTGTTGCATACTCCTTAGTTATTTACCTAAACAAGAAAAGGTGACATTTCTATAGCTGAGAAAAATCATCCCTGATGAGAGAGGGAACCACAAATATCTGCTCACAGAGAAGCAGGCACATTTTCTCCCACTAATCTTATCCAGTGGTTTTAAACAGCCAAGATAATTGTGGGCCCGATACAGGTGCCTTCACATTTGCTTTTGTTAATAGAGCAAGATCTGTCTTATCTCTGCATGACAAGCATTAAGAACTTTATTTCATACGTGTGAGTAACATATAAAGAAATGGAGTGGCCACCATGGCAGCAGGTTGGAACACAGGGCCTTTCACTCTCGGCTCTGATCTCCTTCTTCCAGACCAGGCTGCCAGCTCCCAGACACGGCGGGGCTGTTATTTATATGTGTAATAAAACATCACCTGAATGCAGCTGGAGTCCTACCTTTGAGCAATGTTAGCATGCCAGGGACTTTATTTACAGCTATTTCACTTCACCTCTCTTGATGCTGGGAATGAGAGTTTCAGGTGTCCTCCCTTTTTAAAAAAACACTGTGAAATATGCATATGTTGAAATGGATTGTGCTTTTGTGGAGCCTGTATCCCAAACCATATAGTAGCTGCTTTGTGCACAGATTTTACAATTCCACTCCAGTGAAAATGTATTTGTCAGAACCACAACAGCATGAATCTGACTCATTAAATAAGACCTTATTTTTTTAAGGGAAATGTTGGGTATACTACAGACAGAGCAAGCTTCTAAGGCCCTTGCAAGGAAAGGGTGAAGCAAGCTTACTTCTTAACTGGTGCAATTTGGGAGAAGTGTTTTTGGAAGTGCTATAGAAATCACAGCTTTCTCAAGATATGCTGAATATTGTTGTATCCCACCAGATTTGGGGAAAGGATGAGATTAGCCACTTAAATGTAAACTTATTTGAACAAAGCAATTTATGTGAAATGCAGCAGGCTTTTTCAAGGTAAGAGAAAATCATCACCTTTTTCATTTTTTGCCCAGACACCTGGGAAACTCAGGACCAGCTACACTTAAGCACTATGTGTTTCAGGCATTGCAAACTCAAAAGTTTTCCAAGTGAGGGGTGCTGCCAGCTGCAGTGAGCTTGATCTGTGCTTAGCTCTGGAGCAGGAGCCAGATGGAATGCTGACGCAGTATGGCTGCAGGCCTTTCTGCTGTTTTTACTCTGTGGAGTTTTTATGAGACCATATCTGTCAAATGTATGTGTGAAGATAAATCAAACAAGCACAGCCACGGCTGTTAAATAAATGTGAAATCTGAGTGGCTTCCACCAGCCCCTCGGTCCCTCCCCCTCGGCTGCCGTGTGCACTGAGTGTTTTATAGACACAGCACGGTGAAGGATGGCTGGTTATGAGAAAGGGAAAGCAGCGGGGAGGCAGCTCCAAGGGAAGGGGGTGATCCTGCAGGGGGAAGCAGAGAGCTACAAGATGGGTTTGGGGCTCATGCTGCTGAAATATTTGGGTCCGGAAAGAGCCTGGTTTGAATCTTGATGACTTTTGAAGAAGGAGTGACTCAATAAATTCCATCAGGGATGTGGTCTGTCTGCTGTGATGGCATCCAAAATGCAATGAAGATGGGGATTCACAAGAGCAGACAGGAAGGCACTCCATGGAGAAGTGTAATAAGATAGACCATGTTTGGAGCTAATGCTGTGTGAGCACCACAAGGTTCCTGCACCTTGAATAACAAAGCATGAGAAGGACATCAAGCTTCTGCATGCCTCACAGCCTGTCTTCTCCTGGAAAATAAAATAATCTTGACCTGATCACCACTTACATTTTTCCACTATTCCCCCAAACTTCCCCAGGGAAGAAGGATGGTGCTTCCAAGGTCAGGGTTGAGGTTACTGACAGGTCAGGGAGGGCAAGGTCAGGCTTGAAGCTGACTCTCTGTACCAAAGCTGTCCCACATAGCGAGAGGGCCGTGCAGTTTCCAAAGCCATCAATCTCTTCCCCACTTCCACCAGCTATTCACCTCTTCCAGTTTTAAGTGGAAGAAAATACAGCCAGCCAACCTCTTCAAGTCCTTGTGTTGTGCCTCTGGGAGCTGCATTCCTGCTCTCAAGTGCTCAGTCACCGAAACAGAATAGCCAATATATCACTCCCATTGTTTTATTTGGGGGTTGAAGTTGCATCCATGTATCTGAAGGCTACTGTAACCAGGAAATTGTTCTTCTTTGTGACAATGGGGCTGCTTCTGCCACCAAGAAAGCATTTGTTACTTCTCCCTGGCTGCACTGGGGTTTGGCCAAAGGTGCTTTTTTTCCCTCGCACACAGGGAGAGCATCCTTGCCGAGGGGATGGGGACTCAACAGGAATCAAGGCTCATGAACCATGTGGTAGCAAAGTGAACCGTGCTGGTGCTAAGGGCGAAGCAGGAGGGGCTATGCCATTTGCTCTGGACATGGCTGGGAAGGCAGGGGTGTGGGACAAAATATTTTATGAGGCTCCTACATCTGTGATAACATTGTGCCTCCCTCTGTTTTTAATGCTGATATGAGTCAAGAGGACTTGACTCATAGTAATACAGTATGCTGCACATAGCAGCTTTTAGGGCAGCTCCCGGTCCTTCTGTGTATATCACCAATGAATGAAAATAAATACTCAGAGATGGGTTTTACCAGTAAAAATACACAAGGAAAGAGAAGGGTAATGTACTATCAAGTGCACTTCTGATGATCTGCTAGTGCAATGTAAAATTATTATTAGCAATAATTAGCAATGCACATGAAACTGCCATTGAACAAATAATCTGTTAACACTCAGAAGACCAGAAAAACACTTACAACAAATCTTTGTTTGAAACTATATGATTTAGATTGGATTTTGTGAGCTCATAGGGCCAGGTTGCTTTGTTGGTATGTTGGCACTGTCACTTTCAATAAAATCTAAATCAGCCAGTTTACATGAGCTGAAAATCTTATTCCAAGTTTTCTGTTGATCATCAGAGTAATCATTAAAGCTGAATATTTAAGAGACTAGCTTTTCATTCACTGCTGGGGTTTTTAAGAGTGTGCTGTAAGTCCTTGTGTATAGCATAAACCTGCAGTTCCAAGTGATTCAGCTGGCACTTACCAGCTGAAAATCTGAGTCTATGCCTTCATGTCAATGGGGAACAAATAAATTCTGATCCCAAATAACAGAAACACAATTCAAAGGTCCCAAAGCATCATTCTCTGTTGGTACTGCTGCCCTGTACCCATAGTAGGAGCCTTGCTGAGATCAGGCTAGAGGTGCAGGTTGGCTTTGATCTCTGCTGTCTTGGTTACTGGGGGAAAGCCCCTCACACTGGGATGCATAACATGCCCTAAGGCACAGGCAGCACGAGCAGTGCTCAGGTGCCAGACCTGCCACCATTCTCTTTGCATAGTCCAGAGGAGACAGGCACTGGTGGTGACACGGACCATGAAGGTCAATCACCGGTGTCTCACCTCCTGCAGGCCTATCCCTCCGTTCCTGTCACCATGAGCAATGCTGGCCACAGGCAGCTTCCTTCTACAGCAATAGCTGCTTCCTCACCCCATCTCTCCAGTGGCACTGGCAGCAGCAAGCCCTTCCTCCAGAGCTTTCAGTGCTCTGCCATCTATCCTTCACTTTCCCAGGACAAGGTTGGTCTGGATGGGTGCCTCCTGATCCTCAGGCATTCAGCAGCAGCAAACCCTTCCTCCAGAGCTTTCAGTGCTCTGCCATCTATCCTTCACTTTCCCAGGACAAGGTTGGTCTGGATGGGTGCCTCCTGATCCTCAGGCATTCAGCAGCAGCTGGAGAAGTGCAGAAATCTCAGTGACACCTGCTGCAGATGAGGGACTGCAAGGGAAGTAAGTAGAAACAGGCCCTGTGCAGAGGGAAAATAGTAGTTTGGGGGGCAGACTGAAGAAAGAGGAAGGAGACACATCCTAGTATTCCTCCCTTACTGTCCTAGTGAATACTCCTAACAAGGTCTTCCACATAGAGTGGGCCCTTCCCACCCTTTCCCCTCAGCTCCGCCAGGAGAGATTCAGCCTAAACCCAAACCCCTGGTCCCTCTCCAAACCCCCAAGGCAGGAACGCTGCTATCATTCCTCACAGCTACCCAATGTCCTCAAAGCTCTCCCCTTAGGGAGGCTTCATGCCAGGACACTTTATGCGTTGCCTCCATCTATTTGCCCTAACTTTCTTGTGATATCAACTTCAAATTTTCTGGCTTGAGTTTAAGCCTGTTATTATTTCTGAATGTCCCTGTTTTGGGCAGGTAGAAGTGACAAGTCTTTCTCCTCTTGTTGCAATCTTTCATGAACTTCCAAGACTTACTGTTCTTATTAAAGTTTTTTCTTAAGTTTAAGCTTTACCAAGACTTTCAGATTTTCCTCCCAGGTCACATTCCTTAGACTCTGATGACTCTTCTTGGTTTTGTCTGGATTGTATTTATTTAGCCCACTTTTTTCTTCTTTTTTTCCTTTTCTTTTTCCAAGAGTACTACACTGATTACAAACACTTCAGGTTTTAATCTGCATTAAACCTTAAACCTAATCCTAACCCTAAATATTAGCTCCAGTAGTTCCGTATTTGTGCAGTTATTCCTCAGTTTGGACCCTCACATGGATTCCTACTGCATCCTTTCATTTTTTCCCTCATGGTTTCTTGAATTTGTCAGGCTGTTGTTTGCTTTTTTAAAAAATTCTAATCCCGTCTTTGATGTTCCTGCAAAATCCTTCCAGCTTTGGGCATTCTGCAAATTCAGTCATCTTCTAGTCCACACTCCAAGTCACCAAGAGACTGCAGCTGGAGACAGGGACCTGTGCACCTCTTTTCAACAGGTTCCTGTCTGTGGAGAAGGAAGTCCTGCTTACAGCCTCCTGAGTACCAGTGCTGTGTCTGCTCTGCAGTAGATAGACCACACAGTCCTTCTGGGCTTATAAGAATTTCATGCAAGACAGTGTCAAAAAACCCACTCGAGTCAAGATACTGACATCTGCTTCTCCTTACTGGCCTGTGAGGTCTGTCTGCTTGTTTTAAAAGGAAATTAGACGTGTTATTCAAGACCAGACTGTGAAGCTAATATTGGTTGTTACTCATCCCATTACATCCCAATTTCTTGCAAATAGCTTTTTTTATTACTAATTCCAGAATTATTCCTGTAATTGAAATTGAATTAATTAGCCCACAATTCTACATCTATTTTTTTATTTTTATCCCAAGGATTTCTTGATTTTAACTTCCCTGGCTTTTGCTATGCTTTTATATTAATTCTTAGTAAATCAGCCTAGATTTCACTCTATATAGATGTCTTGTTTATGCTCAAGCTCAACAGTGTCATTCTAGGCAATCTGTTCTTTTCTTGTATATTCCTTTCTCTACACTGGTGTAGAGCTTGCTTGGGCACAACCTGTCTTGCTGCCTTCCTAGCTCAGCATCTAGCTGAGTGCAAAAAATCCTCTGAAGTCAGGGGACAGGACACTTGTCACGATGATGAGGCCCACACCTGGTGACCTGTAGGGCACCCTCTGCTGTTGATGCTCCTGTTCTCTCCCTGAGCTGTATTTGCTACAGAATTTCACCAGGCAGAAGTTCTGGGCCACACACCTCAGCGCTGATGCCATCTTCTTTCTCTCTTTTTTAAGGCCTTGTCAGAAATTATTGTCACAAATAAGACAGCCACCATCTCCTGCCATGCCCAGGAATTATCCATTCCAGCTACTCCACAGGAGAGGGAACAAATACTGAGAACCACTGGCAAACTAAAGTCTCCCCACTCAGTTACTTTTCTTAGCCTTCAAAGGCAAGGTTAGAGCTGCATTACCATACTGTCGGTGAAGCCCTAGTTGAAGCCAGCTTTGGACAATGTTTGCTCAGGTGTAGTGTCTTGGAAGTGAAATCACTGCTTCTCCTTTCCCAGAAAATATAGTCATTGTTTGCCACATTTAATTAAGTTTCCCCCTCTGTTCACACAGCCTCCCCCACACAGATCTGAAGTTAGTTTTACAGTTTCCTCTCAGCCTTCTCCTTTGATCCTAAAGCAGCTGTCACCTCAGTACCTACAGCCCTTTCTTTCTCACCTTGGCCAGCATAAAATGTGTTTGTGTGTTAATGGCTTTCTCCTCAGGGTGGCTGACTCTCTTTACCAGTCAGCTGGATGCTGGATGAAATCATTCTCTCTGCTGCTTGAAATATGTCACACATCTATATTTCCCTGCCTATGTTTTATGTTCCATCCTGAATTCATTCATAGGAAATGGTTCTGTTTGAGTTAATTTTGTTTTGGAACGTGAATCCATTGCCAGGGGAATGTGAGAGATTTCCAGAGACTAGGTCCACGTTTAGTGCAGGAAGGTGCTACACAGACTTTGCCACCCACAGCCTGCTGCTGCTGTGCTGCAAGAAGCTGTTTCTTCCTTAGAGCCTCGTCAGCACCAGCCATACTCAAACCAATGTGTCTTGAGTTCTGTAGAGTCTCTGCTCTGGTCAGCTGTGTCTGTGACCTGCTGTCTCCACCTTATCTGGCTTCTGTTAGACAACTTGTCCTAGACCTGAACTAGAACTGACCCTCAGGTCTGCACATCTGGGAAAAACCTTCTTCAGTAATCAGAGCTGTATTACAGCAACCAAAGCAGGGCAGGAGCAAGCCTTCAACTTACTGTGAAGAAAGTTTAAAAAAAAAAAAAAAAAAAAAAAGGCAACACAAACCCACTTGACATAAATAAATGACAAAATAACCCCATGCTCAAGATCTAAGTGCAATTATGAGTACCATTTTTAGACTGTTGGGATAAAGTTCTGCAACAAAAGTTATTAATAAATGCTTTGCCACGAGTGTGGCTTCAATAGCGTGACTCAGAAACTTCAATCCAACGACAGCCTGTCTGCTATAGAGCCTAATATGGATGCTGCATTTGGCCATGCCACAGCAGGCTAGATTCAAAGTGCTGGATTAGTTTGATTAACCCAAAGTATAAAGCAAACTGCATTTTCTCTGGTGTGCTGTTGAGTCAGAACTGTTGAGTTCTGGTACAGGGATGGGACAGATACCCAGGATCCGTCTTGTGGGCATGATGTATAAAGAGGGCAAGTGGAGGAGAGGGCCGATTTGAGGAGGTTTGGAAGAGCAAATCTGGAAGGGAGGAGTGACAGCATGTGGAATGAAGTGCCAGAGCAGAGTTGTGTGCAGTTACACACAAGGGCCCCGGTGTGCTCCCCCTTGGCTCCTCAGAGGTAAAACCTTAAGCCACTGTAATCAATGACAGATGCCGGCTGCTGAACCAGAGCTCTGCTTCATCTCAAGATAGGGGAGAGAAGAAGGCACAAGAGATGTATGTTAGAGTAGTACACAAAGAACTGCTACAGATTGCTGTCTCTGAAATGAACAAATGTTGTTCTTTAGTGTTTGCTAGAGATTGCCTTTCTATAAAAAAAGAACATTTGTACGGAGGAGCAAGGTCTAGAGAAAGTCTCTGTGATTTTTGCTTTTTTTTTTTGGTCATTTTGGTGTATTACTATGTCAACAGGCTAATTAAATCTTACTTTTATGGATCATTTTAAGATTCATGCTTACACTGTGACCCAAGAGAATGAAGGAAAAAAATACTTCCAAACAAAAAATGGCTGGCAGAGGCTGAACAAAATCTCTGCTTTGGGAATGAGCACTGCCTCTCCCTCTCTCACATGTACACACACCTACTCTTCCTGGGCAGATCACTGTAAATCAGGATTACTAAGAAGAGTTAAGGCCAAATCTGAAACAAGGAAAAATTCTGTCAGTAGAAATAGCTCAGCAGATGCACATTTATTACATTCACTGCAGCAGCACAGAAAAAACAAAACAAAACAAAACAAAACAATTTCTTGGTGCCTGCAATGATTTGCCTCCAATGACCTCTCTTTCTTTCAATCCAAGTGCTTTCTTTCTGCAGATCTCCATGTATGGTTCGCATTCCACAATTAGGGAAGCATCAATAAATCAGTGACAGACAAGCAAGGACCTCAGCTTTCCCTACAGCTTGCAGTGCTAAAAGTTCATCTCCAAGTGCTCCTTCTTCATTCCAAGCAGCAGCCAGTGTGCTTAAGGTTTGTGAATAGGAACAGCATGGGCTCAGTGCTGGCCAGGCTCTGAAACTGGAGTGGGATGGGTGGACATGCAGATAATATTGGATTGAACCGAGCACTATTAGATATTGGGCTACACAACGAGCCAAGAACTTGGGTTGTAGCTGTTGTTGTGAATCATGGTCAAGAAATGTTGTTATTACATCGGGCTTTACATGGGGTTGGGGCCTGATTTGAGCTGTGGGGATTCAGCTTTGCCCAACACAAAGACCAAAGAAAGGCTCACAGAGGAGGGGGCAGAAATGCCTGTAAAGAAGAGGGTCCAGTGTGGCAGAGAGGATCCTGTATGAAGCATCAGTGGCAGGGTTCAGGTGCATAGGTAGCTTCTGTGGTACAGTACACCTGTCATAGAACACCTGAGGTGAGACAGGACCTTGGCAGGCCCCCACTCACAGCAAGACTGTTTTCAACAGGTTGTTTTGTTTAGGTTGTCTTGTCCAGGACTCTGTCCTGTTCAATTCTGAAGATCTCCAGGGACAGGGATTTCACAATCTCTTTGAAACCTGTTCCAATGATGAAATATCCTTCCAGACAAGTTTTTTTTTTCCCTTAGCCTCAGTGAATATTTCTCTGGTTGCAACCTGAGCCTGTTGTTTCTCATTCTTTCACTGGCCTCATCCAAGAGCAGCCTGGCTTTGTCTTCTCTTTAACTTCCTTTAGCTAATTAAATACTGCAAGTAGATTCCCCCATATCCAGGATTCGCTTTTCCTCCAGGTTAAACAGGTCCCTTTCTCTCAGCTTTTCCTGATACACTCCTCTGTAGCCCCCACATCTCTTACTGGGCATTAATCTTCCTCTGTCCAATCTATTTGGACAGTAAGATCTTTGGAATGGGTACTGTTATTTGGTACATGCATGGCAAAAGGAGTGGGGAGACACGGCTCAGGGACAATCACTTTATAGCCTTCTCCTTGGAGTAATCCTATTCCCTTGCCTTGCTGGAGGTCAGAAAGGGGCTGTAATTAAAGCTGCAGGTTCACTTGGGGAACAGGGCAGGGAAGGAGTGCAGCACTGGGTGCTTGGCTACGGTCTCGTAGATGCCCTCGTCTTCTGAAGCAAGATTTGCTATACCTGAACCCTTCCTGAAAACTGTATCTCCAGCTCCACTTACACTGCACCCATGAATGAGAAGCAGCAGTGTCCCTCATCAGCTCCAAAGTTTCTCTGTTGGCCTAAATCTTTGCTGCAAAACAGCCCCAGTTCTCCTCATGCTCCTTCTTGGACTCTGCAGTCTTTAGAACAAGCCCTTATGTGTTGAAGAGCTGTTAACGCTCCCTCTTAGTTTTCTCTTCTCCAGACTAAACAAACCCAATTCTTTCAATCTGCCCTCATAGATTATGTTTTCCAAAGCTTTTGTGGAGCTTGCTCCTGCACCTCAGAGGGCTCCCCAGTTTGTTTACCCTGTTTGAAGAGTGCTGTGCTCAGCATCCTCAGGGCCAACTGCAGCACAGTCATTTTCTCCTATGCCCTATGAATCTCTCATTAATGGGTCCCATCAACAGGTTTTGAAACAGCATGACAGTGTTGACTACTTTTTTTGTCTGCAATCCTGGGAGCCTTTCCTGCAGCACTGCTCTTTATCCAATTAGTCCCCATTTTACATTTGATTTCCAACACCTCACTGTGGTATTTTACGCCTGCTCTTGTGGGATTTCCATCCTGCTGATTTGAGACCAATTCTCCAATTTATCTAGATTGTTTTGAAATCTGCTGCTGCTCCCTTGCCCTCTGCACAGACCCCATGGCTGCAACTCCTCCCAGCTCAGTGGTGCACAGAAATGTTATCCTGATTTCTCCACAATATCCCTGATGCTGTGGTCCCTATTATCTCCAGTTCTGTGGTCAGGCAAGCTGTTGAATCGCCTGGGCTTGAGGCTGAACCCTTTTTGCAGCAAACACAGTTGTTAACCTTTTGGGACAGTGTTACAGTGAGCTACACACCTGCTTGTGGCAGGATTTCACACACCAAATGCTGCTGGTGGTTTATGAGGCAGTTTTGCAGCACACCAGAGGCCACTGAGTATTGCTGAGCTATCATCTCTCCTGCTGGTCCTCTGGGAGCAACACTGCTAATCGCAAAGGACTGGGGAAAAAAACTACCTTGAGGTCCACAGCTGTGAGAAACTGAACGGAGAAAATTATCCAGAGGGAAGTTTCAGGCAGAAAGATGCACAGAAGATCAGGCAGAATTCCCTTTACATGGCTTCATAAATGCCTGAAATACCCTGGCCATCTGACCAGGGAGGTTATCCCAGAGTCCAGCCTCATGACCTGGGGAATTGCACCAGCCCTCCTCTGGCCTCACAAACTCTTGGATGACCCAAGAGCCCCAGAAAGCACCAGCTCCTGCCTGGGACCAGGGGCTTCCCCACAGCTGAGCCTGGATCAGGACCCCTTCCCTGTGCTCCCTTCGGTGCCTGGCTGTCTCCAGACCCTGGCTGCCAGGCTGGGATGTGGGTTAGCAGATTTTTTCCACACTGTTTCTCCGGGATCCCTGACAGAGCCCATCAGAGCTGCCTTTTATCAGCACTGCACGCCTTAGTGAGCCTGTCATGACACACACAATGTGCTCTGTGCCGGATTAATCCAGCTGGCTTTCATGCTCAGAATGTGGGCGACCGACTGGGGGGGGCGGGGGGCGGTGGTGTTGGGGGGCACAGGGACAGATGCAGGGCTAGTGGGGGCCCAGGACATGGGCAGACTTGAGGGCAGTACTGGGGAAGAGAACTTTGTTTCAGTATGATCTAAAGGGACAAAGAGACAACAAGCCCACAGGCACAAAAATGAAAGGAGAGCAACAGGTGGCAGGCTCCCTTCCAGCTGCAGGTACTTGTTGCTCTGACTTTTTAGCAGGAGCCATGCCAGGGAGTTGTGTAGAGATGTTCAGCCCTATGGGTGAGTTTGTTTGCATTGCCACACCTTTAACTTCCTTCCCTTAGCTTTAACTTCCAACTTCCCGAGAGTACCTGAGTTTAAGCCTGAGGGAGCCAAGGGTGGGAGGCAACTCCTGTCGCATACTTTACATTCTACATATAGAATGTGCTGAGTTGGAAGGGACCCACAAGGATCACACCATATCCCTGAGAGCATTGTCCAAACACTTCTTGACCTCTGTCAGGCTTAGTGCTGTTACCACTTCCCTGGGGAGCCTGTTCCAGTGTCCAACCACCCTCTGGATGAAAATCCTTTTCATGATATCCAGCCTAAACATCCCCTGACTCAGCTGCATCTTGTTCCCTTGAGTCCTGTCACTGGTCACAAGAATGAAGAGATCTGTACCTGCCCCTCCTCTTCCGCTCACAAGGAAGTTGTAATTGCTATGAGGTCTCCCCTCAGCCTCCTCCAGGCTGAAAAAACAAAGTGACCTCAGCTGCTCCTCAAAGGCTTCCCCTTCAGACCCTTCACCATCCTCATGGCCTTCACTTGGAGGTGTTCAAAGCCAGGTTGGATGGGGCTTGGAGTAGCCTGGTCTGATGGAAGGTATCCTTGCCCGTGGCAGGGCGGTGGAACTGAAGGAGCTTTAAATTCCCTTCCAACTCAAACCATTCTGTGATTCTTCGATTCCTGAAGAGCAGCAAATATAAGACATTGCATGCAGCTACTATTTATTTACATAGTATTTTATAGGTGGAATCGGTTAAGAGCAGAATTAACCTTTTATCCCAAAGCCATGAGCATGCTGTCACTGTCTGGCTTTGATTGCCTCCTGCCACCTCTTGAGCCCCTCCAGCTCCTGGCATATCCCATTTTATTTCCTCCACCAAATCTTCTACTCAGCCAGCCATAACTTATCCCCATCTTGTGGGCTCACACAGTATTAAGCATGTATGGAAGATTTCCTGCAGCTCTGCTGCTCCGGATGCTCAATGTGATACTGATCCAGCTGGGATCATGCCTGTGTGTTGCTGCAGGAACATGAGTTTGGTGCTCATCTCCATTACACAGATCTATCCAACCCTAAGAGAAGGACAGACAGATTATTTGCTAATTCATGCGCAAAAACATTTTTGGAGCTTTTAATACTTTTGATTTAGAAGTGACATTTCTTTGATATCTAAACATATCTGTTAAAGCAGATCACTCAGAGGGCTTATATGTCTGTGAAACAGGTATGTCTGAAGCCTTGGTCCATCAACTGAGGGAGAACAATGTTTATAGCTCATCTTTCTTCTTTTTTGGATTGCATTTCCAAAATAATAAACATTTCTCAAAAATGTATTGTTTATAAAATTGATGTCTTCAGAAAGGGCTGCCATGACAGTCCTTCCTGAAATGTGTGGGAAAATTGAGGAAGGCTCTTCACTTTCATCCCAGTTACCTGTATGCTATGCAATTTTGGGATCTCTTTCCGCTTATTTGTAGAGAATTATTTTGTCTCTGAAATAAAGACCTGTGAAGCTGAGCTGAGAGAGTTCTCCTAAAGGTAAAAAATACCTTTAGGTATTTTATGTTCCCTGCATAGTTAATTTCTGTGAGTCCATCATCAGGAGCAATCAACATGTCTCCTAAATCATGTCCAAACTATGGCAATTCAAGAGGAGTACAGAAAAGTCATATTTGCATTTTCCAGACTCTCTTTGGAGCAAGTATTCCCATGACAAGAGCTGGGACCTTATGTTCCAGTGCCTTATGTTGACAGTCACAACAGCTCAGCCAGGCACAGAGGAGGGAGCTCAACCCACTGTCCTGGTACTGGTCCACTTTGTAGGGCAGGCTATGGGCATTGCTGCTGCCTACTGAGCTGGCACCTGTGGGAACACCACAAGAGGCAAGGCAATTACAGCCTGCAGTGCCAAACACAGGATATTTTGGAAGTTTTCCTACAATATATCACATGAGGATTTGGGGGTATCAGTCCAGCAGTTGTTTAAATGATCTGGTCACTTTTTATAGGAAGAGGTGCAAATTTGCTCAGGGGGCCCTGATCTGCACTGACATCTTGGTTAATGGTTTTTAGGTATGCAGAAGGAAATCAAACATTACTGTGCCTTTCTGAACAAAGACATATGCTTCATATCCTAGTTAATATAAAGAAGAATCAGAAAGGAAAATGCAGGAAAGTGTATATATTTCTTGCCAGTTAAAGGTATTCAGTTGTGTAATACATCACCACACAGCTCTAGCTCAGTGTTTGATCATTTCATCTTTAGTCACCCAGTAACAAGGATTTTCATTCATCTTCATTGACTGTAGAATGGAGAACCCAAAATGGTTCATTGTTCCAAAAGCTGCTCTTCTGTTCTGCTTTGTCAGCTTTTCCCTTTCACTTTCCCCAGGTGCAAGACCATGATATAGCAAGGTGTTTAAACATCTCTTTAAGTTTAAGCATATAATTAAGTTTATTCCTACCAGCAGTGCCTCTAAGCACGTTCTTAACCATGGGCTCCAGTTGCTCCAGTCACAGTGAAGTAACCGAGCAATTAAGCAGGTGCTTTGCTGAAGCAGAGCCTAAATGACTACTTTTAGTCCTTTGTAAGGAAGAGTATAAATCTTCCTCCTGACAGGGGTGGGAGTGGGGAGGGATGTGTTTTGTTATCATCCTGCTCTTTAAAGCTTGACTTGGTCTTGCAGATTGCTCAGGTCCTTCCTTGTGCTGGTGACCAGCTGGTAAGCGGCTGTCACCTCTCTGACAAAAATTCAGATTTACAGCAACATTGACAAGATCATCATTCCTTTTATGGAAAGGGATGCAGGCTGGTGGCAGGGATGTTGGGAGCTGGCTTGTGTTAACCCAGGCAGGGAGAGGACAGCAGGGCTGCCCCAGTTTACACCTGCTGAGGATAGGGCAGCAAGGGAGGGAAAGGTTTTCCCTGGTTTTGTTTCACACCACCTTCCCACAAAGCCCTTCTGTGGTCACTGTGCTGCTTCAAAATGAACACTGTCTCTGTTTAATTTTAATGCAGCCCATTAACTAAGCTGCCTCACTGCACTTTGTCCATCTGGGTCGTCCCATGCCTGCCAGAGTTTCCCTTTCATATTATTCCCCATCGATTCAGGAGGCCCTTTTGACTCACCCCCTCCCCTCCTCCTCTCCCCAGCACATCAACATTGTGTTGCTCAGCCCTGAAGCACAATCTGCAGCCATTCCTTGTGTTCCACTGCCAACACAGAGAGGCATCAACCTGTGCAAGGATAAATTGCACCCATGTTCCCCCTGCCCCAAGCAAGTAGCTCTTGCTGTCATAAGAAAGGCAAAAAGCACAATGCAGCAAGGGACCGCAGTTATAACACTGCACACTTGTTAATCAGGAAAGAGTGGAGAAGGAGGAGGAGAAGAGGAGCATAGATGTAGCAACACCAGGGGCTTGGGCAGGAAGGGGGCTGGCAGCAAGGGAGGCAACCAGACAAGTAGGGTCCCTCTGCTGATGCCATCAACCATAGGGCTCAGGGCCTGTTGTCATTGCTGGCAGCAGGGAGAATTGGGGTTTGCTTTTTTATGTTCTTCTTATTTTTGCCTTCTTTTCCTGTTTTTGTTTGTTGGTTTGTTTTGGTTTTGTTTGGGTTTTTTTTTTTTTTTTTTTTGTATGTGTGTTTGTAGGTTTTAGGTTGGTTTTTTTTTTTCCTCATGACATCTGGGCTGCAGTTCAGTAAAGGAGGGCTGAGGCCGGGGAAGGAAGGGTGAATATGGAATTTTACCCAATCCACTGATTCTCAATGGAGGCTCTAAGCAACACTCAAGGCGCTGTGAGGCAGCGCTGGCCTGAAGAAAGGAACCTTCATGAGCTGTGGGGGGAAGGCAGGCAATGGCAGGCATCCCTACCACCAGGTGAGTGGGAGCCCAGCCACTCTCCCCTTCCCCCTATTGCCCAGGCAAATGTCCCAGTGGAGCCATTGGCTGAGGCTCAGGCCAGGCAGTTTTGCAGCTCTATAAGACTGAAATGGGTAAATAAAAAGACTGTACAGAGCAGACCTTTGGCTGGAGGCATGCTGGTCTATGCCAACTGGGACTGTACGTGTGAAGCTACACATATACATGTGTATATATATATAAAAACACATTCCTGCATGGATCGTGGACTGTAAGGCTGGTGGCAGCAGCGGCAACTGTGACTTTCCAGCTTGACCCTGCACAGTTCCTTCCCTGAGCCTGCCATCCCTGGCTAGGTGATATCATCTCTTCCAGGAAAACATCTGGTCTTGATTTCAGGCCTGCCGGCAACCAAGCCACCACTGGCCTTCTAGGCAATGTGCCTTACAGATTAATTACTTTCACAGTTGAAAATGTGCACCTTGATTTTCAGTCTGAATTTGTCTGGCCTCAAGTGCTGGCAGCTGGTTCTCATAAATGCCCTTTTCTGCCAGATTATAGAACCCTTTGATATCAGGACTCTCTCTCTCCCTTAAGGTGCCTGTAGATCAAATCACTCCTTGGAAGAACCAGGGAGATCGTGCCTTTTTAAATTGCACACCGTGGGGTGGGTTGTCCAGACTTCAAACCTTTCCAGATTAAGCCATTAATCTGCCATTAATCTGCCATTAATCTGCCATTATGTGGCATTAAATATCCTTTGGCATCCACACCTGTTCCTGCAACCCTCACTGGCCCTGTGAAGGGCTGCCTGCCAGCCCAGGATGCCTGATGCCTTCAAGATGCAGACATAGCCATGCATGGATCAACAGAGGAGCAGTGATTTGGGGGAAACCCAAGAGATGCATTTGGCGGTGGAGGGGCTGCTCCTCAGGTGTCAAAGGACCAATGAAATAAAATCTTCCACTGTGTCTGCTGCTGAGGAAGTCATGGCATGCTAAGTGGGTCGGACAAATTGAGGCAGACCCTCACTAGTGGGAGGGAGATTGCAAATTGGCCAGCACATTGTGTAGCAGCAGCCTTGGAGGAACAGATTCATCTCTTGGTTCGAAGGGTGTTTAGCCACAGAAGTCTGTATATGGAGAGAAAAAAAATTGTTGGCTTTCAACACTGATTTTTCTGATTTTAACTTCTCATGGTAGCATAGCATAAAAGTGGAAAAGGTTTTGAATGAAGCCTCAAGCTCACAGAGTGCCAAAACTATCTTCCTGCCCAGTTTTGCAATAAAAAGATGTTTGTGACAGCAATGGAAAGGAGAGCTTTTGTTTGTTTGTAAGCTCTGCAGCCCAGTATCTCTGCTGTGTTTATATATGCCCAGAGCTCATACAGAATTTCATATGCACCTCCACTCGGTTGCTGGAGGGCCACAGTCTGTAACATGCAGAGTCTGAGATGCTGAGACACTGCTACTTTACCACACTCACAACTCCCTGAGGTTATCACCAGCTGAGATTATAGCCAGTGGGGTACAATCAGCACTGGCTACAACAGCTGGGGAATATGAAACACTGTCCTTGGCCAAGTCATTTGCAAAAGGTCACCCAGAACATCTGTAGCACGGCAGGATCTGAACTCTGCTCTTTAACTCATCATCACAGAAACTTGTCTTAGGTGAGGCCACTCCTCAAGTGCTTTACATCAGGCAGAGCTGTCTGGGCAGCCTTTCACACTAGACTACATTTCTGAAAAATAGGATTAATTTCTCACAGTTGTGTATTTTAATCAGAGCTACAAGTCTTAAGCTGAGGGTGAATCAGGCCCCTACTGCCCATCTGATGAGACTGGGAAGTAAATCCATAGTGTATCTCAAGAGAGCATCACATTCGACTAGTCCAATGTCACAAAATTTTTCATCAAAAAGTGGATTAAAACTCACCTTTCAGGACGATTTAATTTATTTACAAACTTGGTTCAGTCTACCATTCTGCAAACTAAAGCAAATGGTAAAAGTCTCTTTCACCTGCCCAGTGCAAGGACCAGTGCAATTCTCCATCCCACCGGAGTGCTAACTGGTAGGATCTTTCCTGTAGGCCTGTATCTCCTTCAGGAGAACTAGGGAGACCACTTTGGTGTTGTGACATCAAATCTTTTTCTTCCTGTGTGGTGCTCAGTGCTAATGGGAATGTAAAGGAGAGGAAAGATCTTTCTTGCCTCAAATCCTCCTACTCCCCTGTCCCAGTCCCAAGAGTCCTGTGTGATATGTGTTTCCTTTCATCCCTGCCTGAGAAACTCATGTTTCAGCATTAGCATGCAAGATGGAAGAGAGCCAGCATTTCTGGGACTATTTCATCCCAGAGATTGCTTTCACCTTTTCCTGACTGCTTCCCCAGCACTGACTGCAGCAGTAAACCCTGTCAGTTTACTGCTCATGCCCCGAGGTGGTGAGCTGCATCTGTTGACTCTGTCAGTGATGCACTAAGATAGGGTGACAAGCACCTCTCACCAGAGGCCTTTTCGGCAGCTCAGGTAAGAGGTACTCTATACGGTGCATGGCAAAGGAGGGTAGAGAGGGGAAGTGGTTTCTTCTCTCACCCAGTGAAGAGGTGTTAATTAAACTGACTACTTCAACTTTTTCAGTCCTGACATTCTTTGTCAGCCTGATGAGAATGCCCATGACCCAAGTGGCCTCCCACGAAGCACTGTGTGAGATCCACTCTCCTCGTTGGCCACTCTTCACTATCCCCCTCCGTCATCATCTCTCGCCCACCTCCCACCTCGGTGCAGCTAATGCATTTCCATTATTTATGAGACATCCCTTGGTGTTTCCAGCTCAGCCTTTCTCATTCTTACTACTTTTTCTCGGCATGTTGAGGTCCATGGCCCAGAAGTCAATATGGCTTAACACTCATCTACCAAACACAAATCCCTTGAACTTTTCCTTTCTGTCATGGTTTGTTTTAAATGAGCAATGCGTGATCGTGATATGTGGTTGCACAAACAAAGCAAAAGTCACAAGTTTTGGATTAATGGAAATGGAAGCCAGGAACCTTCTCAGGCTGGCTGTAAAATATGTAACATAACATCAGCAGTAACACGGACCAGAATCATGTCAAAAGATGGAAAAGATAATTTATCTTTTCAGTCACGCTCTATTTTTTCAGACGCTCTCATGTTTTGATGGTTTATCAGTGAGGCAGCCAGCTAGTGCCATCATGATTACAGGTATCCTCTGCCTTGCTGTGCCCAGGGAAACTGTGTAGGACATGATCAGTGCATTTCTCAGGTGCCATCATCTGACAAATCCTTGGCCATCCCCAATCCCTTGCTCAGGATACAGAGCATTTTATTACTGAGTGCTTGCTGTGTTGAATAACCCTTTCATGCAGCACAAGTAGGTTCGAACTCCTTGTCGTGAGATCACTCACTGCAGTACTGCTCTGTAGGGAAATGGGGACTATATTACTCTTTTTCACAAGGCCTGCATTTGCATGCTGACAGAGGAGGTCCACAGGAACGCTTCCTCACCAAACAGCAGCCAGACCTTAGCTGTATGACCTTATGGCTCGCAGACAGCAGTTTTACTAGCACATCCAAAATAAACCTATCCTTTTGTCCTGATGCAGAAACTGCACGGAGGCTGTTTCATTTAGAAGCCATTCCTTGGACAGCTTATTCCTCCAGTGGCCTGGGAATGTTGTCAGCCTCTTCTGTGAACTATTTACCACATCTGCCTTTTGTAACTCCAAGTTATTTTGCTGCCTTGTTCCCTCTCCAGCCCCCACAGCACAAAAATAATAGTGCACAGCCAATTTAAGCCACACACAACTCTCCCACATCTTCTGCTGGCCTTCAAGGATGTCCATGGGTTTTCCCATTGCCAATGAAGGTTTCTCATTCACACGGTAATAGCCCAGAGCTTGTTGTCTAAATCTGATTTTGAATTAGGCAAGGGTCCATGGTTCCATGTCAATGCCAAGATGTGGGTGGGAGCGGAGGGGAGGATTTTTTCCTAGGGATTTGAAATCTCTTCTTACACTATTTCTGAAAGATTTCATCTCTCCAGGAAGCAGAAGTCTCTCGAGATGAGCTGTTTGTGCAAGACACCGCCGTGTGGGCTTGAGCTGGAGCCTTCAGATGCAGCCAAACCAAAAGACTGCTTTTTTTCTGGGTTGGGACCAGTCAGTATCCAAACTTCAGGGGAAGATTTTGGTCCAAGAAATTGAATCTGAGCTGCTCTTATCTTCAAGTTTTTCAGATGAAAGGATCATCTGAGCCAAAGAAGGCATGTGAAATGCAGTCACCCTGACTTAGTTGTGTCTCCAGGCAGGGAGAGGTGATGGGACAGTAAGGGAAGCTTCTCATGGCTCGGGTGGGCACATGATGAAGTGACTTGACAAGGGACACACAAACAGCCTGTAGCAGAGACAAGGAAAAAATTATCTAAATGTTGTTTTGTTATCCCTCTTTGATCCAGAGAGGCTACTTTGGCTGGGTGAAATCCACAGCTGGCGTAAGACCCTCCATATTATCCAAATGTCTAGGAAAGATACAAACATAAAGATTGAGTTAGGAGTGAGTGATCCCCATTTCCAACTGGAATTTATGACAGGAGCCAAAGCTGGAGTTCACATGAAACACATCCCATTTCAAATCACCAAAGCCAATGCCTGGGTTGGATTTTCTTCCATACCAAATATCAAGGCTGAAAGCGTGGGAATGCCTTCTTTTGAAATATATCTTATTTCCACGGTCTGGCTAAAGAGGTCCCTCACTCCCAAACCATTACAGCCTTTGTTTGTTTCCTAAATCTCATACCACCGATGTTTGCCGTGAAATCACCGGGTCAGCGTCCCCCTCCTGGCTTTACGCCCCCATTCTCTGTGAGTTTGCTGGGTTACACTCCAGGTTACACACCAGGAGATGAGCTGAGAATCCCCAGAAGCAAGAGATAAAATGCTGCCAAGTGAAACCCACACTTGTTGCAGAGTCGTGTTTTAACCTTGTCCCATCCCTCCCCTTCTAGAAAGCCAGCCTGGGTGGGAAAGTCGAAGAGAAATAAGATGTTATATTCATCCCAGGGAGCGGAGAGATGGGGAGTTTTGTAACTGGAGACCAGGATGGAGGCGGGGGAGAAAGAAATACTCAGAAATATTGATGACCCCCTACGTGGGCAGGTCGGCTGTCCCCAGCGCCCCTTTCACAGCACGTTTGGCATCTCTCGGCGCCATGCATCCCTCTACGTGCATGCCCCTGCATGCAGGCGCGGGCGGTGGGATTGGGGGGACGGCTTAAAAAGCCTCGCTGAGAAAGGTATTTCTTGTGGGGAGAAAGACGCGGGGGGGAAAAGAAAGAGGGCAGGCCCCCTCGCTCCCCACTGAGTCCATTTCTCCTGCTTTGCCGGAGCTGTCAGCCTTGAATCCCAGTGGCGTCCCGTAACTAATTGACAGCAATGGGGGCCTTTGGGAGCCGAAGAATACGCATCCTTGCTGGGCGAGCGCTGGAGCAGGGGCTGCGCGGGCAGCTGTGGGGGATATAAAGGGCGGCTTTGAAAGCCTTTGTGCCTGCCCGCAGTGCGTGCGTGCGTGTGTGTGGCGGTTTTGTGGCGAGGTGAGAGATGCCGGGCAGAGCGGCGCGGGGGGAGCCGCCGGGAGAAGTGAGGTTCTCCCAGAGAAAAGGGGCGGGGGGAGGAAAAAGCCCCAAACGGCGTGGGGAGCGAGGTCCCCGCGCTCTCCGAGGGCGTCGGCGCTGAGAGCAGGGAGCTGGCTGGGGGTTCGGTGTAAAGCCGGGACCATCGGGAAACTGGATCTCTGTTTTTCATCCTGCCCTGGCCCAGACTGCAAAATATGACCCGCCGGCAAGGCCGCCAAGCTGCAGCTTCGAGAAACAAAACCCCTGCTGTGGTTTTTTTGGGGGGGCTTGGGTAGCGGGCAGAGAAATCTCCCCTCCCAGGTGTAACCTGGCAGCTTTGTCCCTGTGGTCATCATACTTTCCTGAGGATGCTTTGATACCCACCAGAGGAAGGGCTAATTTTTAATTTTTTTTTTTTTTTTTTTTTTTTTTTGTCCTGAAGCCAGTTGCACAAACATGTCCCAGTGCCGCAGACAAAATATTGTCCGGGAGACATTTTTATGTTTTAGGCTTGACTCATGCAAAAATGCCCCATTGTCTGTGACATTTTAAGAAACAATCTCTGATAAAAGTATTTGCACATTTACAGCTGGAGAGAAATAAATTAACTGCTTGCATTTCACTGGGGTCTGTCACTTTTGAAGTTAATAACAGAAGCAACCGAATGGGGACAAGTGTAGAAGAAACAGCTCCCAAGGCAGCTGGGCAAGGGTGCAACTACCAAGCAAGCCCAGCACAAATGTAGGGGCAACAAGGGATGCTTACATTTTAGACCTAATCTGTACCCAGTTTTTGAGAAAGAAAGTGAGTGTTTGAAAGATGAGGAATCAGTTCATAGGTTTGAAGGCAAAAGATATTATTAGACCAGCTAGTCTGATTTTCTGTGCTATAAAGACCCCAGGAGGATACCCAATTAAGTTTATATTGAGCTAAATGACTTGTATCTGACCAATAGCCACTTTTTTTTTTTCTTTGTCACAGTCCCTTTGTCTCTTTATTTCAACTAGGCCCCATGCAAAAAATGCTTGGACCCAGCCAGTCAAGGGCTCCTGGGCATTTGGCAAAATGCATTTTTCATTCTGCATTTGCCTCACTTAAGTAGATGCTCTATTTTTGCTAGATCCTACGTGTAGCAATACAGCATGGGAAAGCCAGATCCTCACATGTTTGCTGGCTGAGCAAGACTAATTGCCCAGCTCTAGGCTAAAAGGGAGAGGTGCCCAGCTATCTCCCAGGTCAAGTCCAGAGGTCCTTGCAAGTACCCTAGTTCCCAAAACTGTTGATGCTGTGGGTGAAGTAATGAGTCCTCACTCTTGCTGTTGCCTGTGAGTTACACACTATGGGAAATGGGATCTGCATTTTCTGGGGATGATAAACACCTTTTTGCTTAGCAATAGGTCAGTGGGCTAAAGTTTCTCCATGAAGCCAGAGTGCGCATGTTCAATGCAGGGAGAAGGGCAAGCCCTGGGCAGGTGGTTGGGCTTGCTCAGAGCATCTAGGCTCTCTGGTACTCATCCAGCAGCTGGCTAGTGTCTCTGCTCATTTGATTTAATGGTATTAAAGGGTGGCTGATCAATTTATGCTGTAGAAAGAGTAGAGATCCTTGACTATCTGTGTCGTTGGGGTTTTTTTAAAGAGGTAGAGAAAAGCATTATTATTAGAAAAGCATATTTATCAATATTTTTGAAACCTTTCTTTCTGGTTTGTTTTTAGTCACATGGGTGATAATGTTTGTTTCTCCATTTCCCAAACACCCCTGGGGCAAATACAGCCCTGTCCAAGCTCTGAAAGATGATGTTTGGCCCATCTAGTAACCACTGGCTTGAGCCCGAGCTCCCAATGAACTCAGTAAGAAGATTGACTCAGCTTAAAAGGGAACATGACCTTAGTCTGTACCCTGAACAATAGTTCAGGAATTGCTGCAGGCTGCAGTGACCTGTTGCTGCTTGTGATAGTTGCACTGTGGGCTCTGGGCAGCTCCGAGCATCTTTAGGCTTCATGTTTGTAGAGGCTTTATGGATTCCACCCAGTGTGGAATCCGTATCAGTTTTCTGATGGATGCTTCCACACGTTGTGGAAGCAGATAAGTGATATAACAGAGCCTGTCAGCGCAAGTGTGAGCAGGGATGGCACTGCTTTCCCCCTGGGAGCTCTGGAATTTCAGGCAGCTGTTTTATCTGCAGAGGGGTCACTGGTCTGTGTGGGAAGAAAGACTGTGACTGCTGGCAGAGGCATCAGTTCAAGCCTACTGATTGCGCTCTCTTAGCTGACAGTAAAAATAATTCAGTTTCAGATAATACAGCGTTGTTCTTTCCATGTGGAAAAATCAGAAAGGCATGCAAAACTCTCCCTCTTTTTTCCCTGCTAATTGCCTTGATTTCTGCTTCCACGTTCCCAGCTGCCGCTCCTCTTCAGGATGCCCTTTTTGACTCCCCGATTAACTTCTTTGTCCACCCGTTTACCACTCAGGACATGGCGACCTTTGGATGTAAATCTGCGCTGACGTCCCTCCCATTTGCGTGCTTTTGTCGGGGCCGTCATTTGCGAGACTCCTTGTGGTGGAGATGGGAGGGAGCCGAGTAGATGTGGGATCTGGGCAGTGCCCTCCCCTGCCAGGGCTGCTGCCCACCTCCACTCTGTCTTGCTGGCTCCCCGTCCCAGAGCTCAGTGCCTAAGCCTGGCATGTAGGGATCACAGATTTTGGTCTGCAGCTCCCAGATGAAACGTGACTGCAGCTTTCTGCCTCTGCTGTCTGCTGGCTCAGGAGCTCCTGAGTTGCTCGTGGCACAGCTGGTTCTCACCTCCTCCAGACACAGACAATATCTATTTCAGGTTAATTTGGACAGGCATTCTTGGTGAGAAAGCCCAGCCCACATACAGTGCCCCCTCTTGTGCCCTGGAGCTGCTGCTTTTTGAAATGGAAGGTTTGTTGTCCTCTAAAGCCATGACAATGCATTTGCTCCTTGTGTTACCTCAGGGTGCAAGACGTGCTCCCTGCACAGCAAATGTCTGACAAGCCTTGCAGCTATGAGGGGGCCACGGACCATTGCAGAACCTGGCTGTGCACCTCATATCAGTGCCGACAGATGGGGTGGACACAGCACCATTTTCCAGGAGCAGGGCCTTGAAGATTTTTGAAGCAGAGACAGCATTTTCCCAAATGATGTTCCAGGCTGCAGCATAAAGGCCTTATTTGCTGTGAAGTGGGTTTTATTCTGCACAGGGTTTGACCACTGGGATGTGGAGTGCTTACTCCTGGGTCCATTGTGATTTTTGGCAATATCTCCTGAATCCTGCTCTGAAGATTTTTGGAAGTCCTGCCCAGAGCTTCCACCAGAGATGTGAGATGCCAGTTGAGGTTCAGCTTTCCAGCACTGCTTAGGGCTTTTGGCTTTAATTACACAGAGCCCCCTTCCCCCAGCCTTCCCCTTGTTCCCAGCGCAATGAGGTCAGACACCTGCAAACACAGAACGTTTAGGGAAATGGCCCTGGAGCAGGACAAAGGATTAGGCAGTGGGGGACACGGGGCAGGCAAGCATCTGCAGCGGAGGAGGCACAGCTGGATCCCTGCACAGCACTGCCTCCCTGCTGCTCCTGCCTCATCCTTCTAGGGCCTGTTAGAGTAGCTTCTCCTTGAAAAAGGAGAGTGGTTTCTCCTTGAACTCCATGGTGGCACCATAGTTGCCATGTGAAAGAGTCCTTGGACAAGCTTCTTGCTGCAAGCCTCTTTGAACAGTTAAGGGAAGTGGTCTTGTTTAATATTTTTGCACTGAGCCCTTTTCTTCTTCTCAGTTTTACCCAAATGGAGAGAAACATCTTTGTGGAGGTTGAAATAAATGAGGTCTCCCCATCCTAGTATAGATACTAGGAATGGGCAAGTTCCCAATCCCCGCCTTGCCTCACTTAGATCGGTCTTTCTTCCTTCAGGAAGGTGGAATGCAGATGGCATTGCTGAGCTTTGTCCAGATGCTTGAAAGACTTGGTTTAAATAATTTCCTAAAGGAAAAGGAACAATAAGCATTGCAACTGTGCAAAGTAATATGAAGTTGTACTTGCATGCTCAAGAAGTCTGTGAGCTTTACAGAGCACTCTGGGCAAATGAGTTTTAGTGAAATCATATATGGGTTCAGCTGTACTGGGGTTTTTTTTGTCTCTTCCCCCTCAAGAGAAAGGAAATAAGAAGACATAGCCACTCCTTAAAAATGGCGGGGGAAAGGAAGATTTAGAAAGAAGCAAAGAAAAAAGAGAACATGACTAATAGGTGACCTATGTTCCCATCACTGGTCTGCTTCTCTATGTTCCCATACATAAAATGGGAAGAAAAACAATTAGTAGATAATGAAAATGGGATGACAGATAGGGTAGAGTAGGCGGATAATGAGGGGAAAAAAGATTAAAAGGGTCATCAGTTATGCTTATGGATTCAGGTCAATGTACTAAGTGCTAGGAGAAAATCTGTGGAGCTGCATCATTCAGCTGCTTCCAACAAGATTTCTCATGCTTCCTATTGGCATCAGGCAAGTGTATCTTGCCCAATAGTACCTGCTTTCATACAGCACTTCTCCCTAGGTCATGCAGGGCATTGTATGAGCGTTGCATGAGTATAGAAAGTATCTCTTTAATAAGAGATGACTGCTTGGAAAGGCCAAGTGAATTCCCCACCCCACGGAGGCCTACATTGCAGCAGTTACAAGGCAGCAAGTTAAGCCGGACCTTCGGACAGTGTTGGGTTGAGGGTTTCCAGTTTAGGCTCCTTCTCCTTTCAGAAGGGTCTGTTCTACCCTGTAAGGGTGTCAGGCTTAAAGCCTTCTCGCCTCACTGGCACACTGTGGGAATGTTGCTGAGGGGGTTCTGTGCCTCCCACCATCTCTCCCGAGGTACAACCCACTGTGTTGCTGCCTGGGCTGAGAGGTGGTGGTGAGGGGCAGGGATGAAGGGGAGGGGGCGGGGGGAGAAACTGGTGAAGAGGGTAAAGGAAGCAACTTTTTAAATAAAAAAAAATAAGCGATGAATAGATCGGCTAATCCCGGGAAACCTTGAGAATATAGAGCAGCGTCTGTGGAGCCTCCCTTTTTTCTTTTCTTTTTTTTAATTTTCCTTTCTTTAATTTCGCTGCAGCACGTATAATCAATTATGGCTTGAATTGGGGATAAGGGGAGGGAAAGTACTTCAATTCATAAATCAATTTTATACGGTCATCAGTCAGGTTGTGAATGCAAATACCTCTGTCGGTTTAGGTTATTCAGAATTAATTGACTCCCACCGGGCTGGACTGCAGATGGAGAGAAGCTTTCTCACAAAGTCTGCTCAGGCTCAGCATGGGGGCAGGCAGGCGGGCTGGCTTCCTCCTCCTCCTCTTCCTCCTCTTTCCTCTCCTGGAGTATACTGTTGGCGTTGAGGAGAGTTTTGTGTGTGTGTGTGTGTGTCCTCTCTGTGAGAGGGAGAGATCCTTGAAGAAAGAAAGGGATATGCAAAGATTAAAGTCACTAGCCCCCTCTTCAGCCCTGGCCTGTGCAGACACTTTTATGTGATTAGGATTGCTTTGCTTTCAAGGGTTTGCTTTTAAGCCTTGAGCTTCTCTTGAACTTCTCCAATAAGAAAACAAACAGTGTCAAAGCCTCCCCTGTGCCTGGAATTCGAGCTCGAGTTGTGCCATTAAAAAGCCACTTTGCTACTGGGACTTTGGCATCTGAGTCACTGTTTCAAAGCCAGTCTGGGGCAGGAGAGATCGAAAGTCATTAAACATCTAGTGGTTGTTTTGGTGGCCTATTGAGAAATAAAGTTTGGAGGGTTTCAGGGCCACCGGGAGGACACAGAACAAATGCTGCCACCTGAATCCTCCCTCCTTCTCCTGTACCTTCTCTCCAAGGCCTGCATGGCTGAAATATCTGGCAAGTGGGGGCTGATGGAGAAACCCCAAAGGATGGGTTTTCTGGAGGGTGAAGAAGGCTGTAACCTGCAGCCCCTCTTTTCCTCCCCCATTAGTACTGTGCCAGGTCAGCACACGTTCTGGGCTGAGCAGCAGGGCAGAGCTGGCAGTGCACTACAGAGGGGGCTCTCTCAATTTCCTCACACACACCCTCACACCCCAGTCCTCTTATGGGACTGCACTCAGCCTGGAGCCTGTCACCCCACGTGGTACCTCAGGGCTATCACTCCACTCCTCTCCTGGCCCCATGACCCCTTCCCTCCTCCCTGGCCGGCTCCCTTTGTCTCACTGGTTTGCTGATGCCGTGAGTTACCCCACACAAGGGACAGTTCTGGTTTTTGCATGGTCTCGCCAGCCAGTCCAGGCCTCAGACTGGCTGGCATGTCCACCACATCAGCCACATCAGCCACTGGATATTTGTGTCTGGTGTGCTCCTTCCCAGACTGATGGAATGGGTGGGGAACACCACTTCATGACACCCCCTGGGAAAGATAATTGGTATTAAAACCCAGGTACACCCCTCTTTGTTTTGGCTTGTCACACCTGGGCTTTTTCAGACCAGGACATATCAGCATCAAACTGCAGGAGATCATCCAGAGAAGGAGGCCATCAGACATGCATCAGTAGATACCTAACTATGAGATCAATTACCAAACTCAGAGTATGTAACCCTGTTTTCTGCCTGGGGAAACTGAGGCACAGATAAAGCTGTGGCTCAATCCAAAGCATCCTACTTTTAAAAGTGGCATAGCTGGGAATAAAGCCTAGGTCCTATTGTCTGCGCTCTTGTAATGGTGTACACCAGGACTCAGACAGCAGGCCACCGGAGCTGAAGACGTGGGGCACGTCCATGCCCTCTGCTGTACAATGGGCTAAGTACATCAGGTTTCAGCGGGGCTGGAGGCACTGGCACATGAGTTGAGTGCTGGAGATGACCCAGTGGAGCTGATCCCCACAATGCCATGGAAACAATAGGTCAGAAATACAAAAAGCTCAGAAGAGGTTGTGGAGGCAGCAATAACTGGAGAGGAAGCTTGGCTATGCTTAAAGCACCCCAGGAGGAGGAGGAGGAGGAGGCTGCAAAGGAAGATGAAAGGAGCTGTCTGTAGCTGTCTGCAGTTAAGTGGGGAGGTGGGAAACGGCTTTGCAGTTCTTCAGCAGGAAGCGTGGGGAGTAGGTCTTGGCAAAGGGAAGCAAAAGGGAGAAGCAGAACAAAAGAGCCATGCAACTTCCACTCAATGCTTACCTCCATTTTGGGCAAATCTACTATTTGAACAGCAACCAAAGAGCCAGGTGCTTTGGATGGTCTTCTACAAGGCTCTGCCAACTTCACAGCACCCCTCAGCTGCAAAATTCTCCACTAATTTTCACAAATGTAATTTTGTCAAAGCCCCTTCCCACAGCCCACTCAGCCCTCTCTGCCTCTGCTGCAGTCACGGGCACTCCTACACACACCATCCTGCCACCCCATTTCCCTTCAGTGCTTCCCCTTCATGATACACACTGTGGACAGTCAATGATGAGAATACGAATGCCCTGAATTCCTCATCCTGTATTTTTTGAAATGAACTTGGCCCATAGTCTAGAGAAGGTAAACATGGGATTGTTAGCTCCAGCAACAACCTGGAAGCCTTAGGGAATTTACTACCCCTGCCACAGCCGAAGTACAACCCATTAGGAAGGATGGGCCTTGTATTTGCAAGCCTGTCAATTCTTTCACACTGAAAATGAGAATTACTCAGATGAATCAGGCTCTCTTCTGCTGAAGCTGTTGCACCTTGTAGATTTACCATGGCCAGCATGTGGTCTCTGCTGCACTTTCTCCATATGGCAGTGCCAGGGGGATGTCCTGCTCTGGAGCTGGTGGTGACTGGGAGCACGGGATGGGAGCATATTGTATGTTTTGTGCATGGTGTGGGAGCACCAAAAAGCTTTTGCCAGATGGCTCTTCACATGTGAACCCTGTGCTCCCTCTTCCTGTGACAAGCACCAGGAAATCCATGCATTAGATAAAAAAGTGTCATGATGGCCTTCTGCACATCCAAGTCCCATCCACCCATCAGCCTGACAGTAACCAGGTCTGACTCTTGCTAAACACAGGTCCCTGTGGCCAAAAGCTGTAATCTGTGCTGCCTCTGCTAAGCTTTGTCTAAATTCCCTGCTGAATATTCCTGAGAAGATCTGCTTGGTGTTCATCTGGTTGGAAAGCAGTTAAAAAAAAAAAAAAAACAAACACCCTTTGGGATCTTCCAGCAAATCCATAATATGTGAGAATTAACCTATTTTTAATGCACTGCCTGCTTTCCCCACACTCCCTCGCTGGCTGGAGTCTGGTTCATCTTTCAGAGTTGAACAATGCTTCGTGTGTTTCTGTTTGCTCAACATTTAGAGGGGAGGCCTTCCTCTCTTCAGTGCTTTCTTAGCATTTTTAAATCATGTTTATAAAGTCAAATACCTAAGTGACCAAAACAGCAGCAAGAACTGCTTCTCTCCTCTGCAGGGTACTGAAATCTCCTCTTGAAGTCAATGGGGAGGGCCATGCTCTGCTGAAATCTTGATCAGAGCTGGAGCTTTAGCAGAGGGGAGGAGTGAGACCCTCGCTTTACTACACAGCTCCTTTCACAGAGGCCCGGGGAAGGAGGGGGGGGGGGTCGGTGGTGGAATCTTTACACCCATGGTGGGACTTCTGAAGAATTTACAGTCATCTTTCCTAGAGACACTAAAGATTTTATAGCCTTGGTACCAGTGGTTACAATGCTCTATGGAGCACAGAGCTGAGTGTATGCCAGGGACCCCTTCATCTCACCAGAGGCTGGAAGGTGGCCAGGGGCTTCACATGGGGAAGTTTATTTCAGAGAGAGAAGGGAGTGAGGAAGCGGGAGGGAGAGAAGAGGGGAGAGAGGCCGAGCAGAGGGGGAGAGGGAAGGGAAAACAAAAGCATGTGAGATTGGAGAGTGAGGGAAAGAGGCAGGATGGAGAGCAAGGGTGGGAGAGCAGAGGGAAGCAAAGAAATGAGAGGATGCCAGTGTGGGAGGAATAAGAGAAGAGACCTAGAAAGGAGGAACAGAAGGGAGAAATGAAAGGGAGGGAGAAAAACATTTTAGAAGTGGCAGAAAGAGGAAACATGAGACGAAGGAATAACAGAAAAGGAGTCAGAAAGAGGGAAAGGAAGAAATAGGAAATATGAGTAAAGTTAGCAAAACAGGTCCGGAGAATAGGTGCAAGGGGGAGGCTCAGAAGCACCTAGAGCCCAGTCCCCCAGACAAACCCAGCACAGAAAATGAGGCTTTGAGTGAGTGTCCCCATTCTTCTGCCAAGTCTTTAAACTGAGAGATGACCCAGGGAGCGCTTCTGCATACCCAGTTCTGCACAGACCGGCACACCCAGGGTCCTCTTGGGCAGATATTCACAAAAATGAATGTGCATCTATATATGCATGTGTGTGTATGTGCATGAGCATGTACCCTTACACATATGTCAGATACCCAATGCTATGACATCCATGCTTTCCCTCCTTTCACAACGCTGTGCACCTGCTATGCACATGCAGATTTTCCCTGTGCCTTCACCTGCCTCCACAGCCATCCACACACCCAGCCTGAGCTCCCCTCACTCCTCGGCTGGCTGCAAAACAAGGCTTACACTTTGTGAAAAATGCTGAGGTTTGGCTGTTTGGGTTCATTCCATGCTGGGGAGAAAATGAGCCTTTAAGATGTTGGTTGTTCTTATTTTTTTTCTTTTTTTCTTTTTTTTCATGAGGGGAATAAAAAAATCAGACAGAAAAATGAAGTCAGCAAGTGCTCCCCCCAGAACATGAAACATAGACATACATTTAAGAAATGGTTTCTCTGATCTGGTGGTCTGTGAATGTAGATTTAATGACAATTGTGGTGGTCAATTATAGCCTGGTCATTTATAGCCCTGTGAGGTTAAGCTTGAGGCCCCTATCACAGGAGTTTCAGTGCTGTCAGAGCATTAGAGAGCCAGTTCCATGTTCTTTGTCCTAAGTCCAGCAAAATCAACATGCTGGCATATCTCTGGATGCAGTGGGGTGATCTCTGAGCTCTGCATCTGCTTGGTTTGCAGGGGGGGGGGGAGTGTTTGCCCAGGGTTCCCACACAGTGGTGTGCCTCCTGTGAGCAGAGCCAGGCAAACCCGAGGCTCTCGGGCCAGAGCAGATATCGCGCTCCTGCCAATAATCCACTGCCCATCGCTGTGTTTCTAAAGCACAGTGTGCCAGCTCAGTCTCAGGGAGGTTCAGTGGCAATCCCTTAAAGTGAACATTGCCCTCATCCTGCTTCTCTCTCATTATAATGGACGGAAAGGGGCTTGTAGCAGAGATTTTCTATACTTTTATAGGTGTTTCCAGAGCCCAGAAAGGGTAGGGAGCCAAAAGGCAAGAGACCTAGCAACTGTATATTAGGATGAAGAGGCAACAGTGGTTTAATATTCTATTAAAATCACTCCCCACAAGCTGTGCAAACTTTCTCCTGTTAGACAAACACTGCACAAAGGCCCTGGGTGATACATTGTTAATGGGTCTCTCTCATACAGACAGTTACCACAGCTCCACGCTGGCAAACCTCCAGACTCGGCAAACCACCAGAGGAGGTAGATCGTGCATACCACCACTACAGGAGCATGTCCTGACAGCTGAGCACCATGGCAGGGCCATGAGGATGCCAGGGGAACATGCTCTCCATGTCAGTGTTAATGTCAGACCTCCTGGGGGACAGCTGCATGGTTTTGGACACTTATGGGCATGCTGTCCCCTGCCATAATTTGGCACCAGTTGAGTGTATTTGACTTAAGATGGGTGAAATGTAAAAAGGCAGACCTCCAGTTAGACAGCTCTTGGGGAACAGCTTGAGAAAGGGATGTATTTATTTCAAGACCGTCCAGATGCACATTTCCTTCAGCTTGTAATTCAGCCTTTCACTTGTTTGGTGGTGCTCATCTAATGCCATTGGTTTTTACAGCCTCCCTGTGAAACACCACTGCTTCAGAAATGCTCCTGTCCCCTCTCTCCCCACACTTACTTTGAATTTTTTTGCTTTCCTATAGAATAACCAAGAAATGCACAGGGTATAGTGCCTCTGGCAAGGCAGAGAAAGCATGAATCAATAGAATAACAGGAGTGCAATCTGAGCACATCTTCTGTACCCAGCAATGGAAGTCAAATTTACTTTATGTTTTCTGCTCTAATTTGGTCATCAGAAGCAGCCGTAAAGTCAAAGCCATCTCCTTTGGAAATGTGTGGTCATTTCTGCTAGGAGAGAGTACCAGTGAGACTGCATGTCCGGGCAGGAATAGAAAGGAACTGGCCCTTGTGCTAAGACTTTCTTGGTAATCCAAGGAATTCACACACACACACACAAAAAAAAGCTAAATTAGTTCAAACTATAGTCCAGAGGGGCCCTGGCGTCCTCAAGTTATAAACAGAGAAGAAAAATGGATCTGATAAAAAGCCACATTTCTGGTAGGCTTGGAGGAATTTAGTGTGCTCAGTACGTGAAGGGAATCTGCAGGACTATGCACAGGTCTTTACTCTGGGGCCATACCCTGCTGGCTGATTAAATCTTTTACTCCTGCTGGTGAATAATTATCCACCTGACCGGGACCACTGCAGGCAGCAGTGACTTCTTCCCAAAAAGAAGTCACTAGTGGGGTGCTCACTCCTCATCTGGCTGTACCTGGCCTTTGGCAATGATGCTTAGGCCAGAGGTTTCAGTGCCAGGTTCTGGGTGCTGACAAGAACGTCCCCAGGTTCAGGGACCCCTGCAGGAGACCTGGCTCTTGCAGGTGAGGAGAGTGCTGCCTCCCAAAGGAAAGAGCCTGGCACCTTGGGAGGTGTGGCCCAGGGCCTTAGTTCTGATGTTATTCTGTTCCTTGATTTTGGAAGGAGCAGTGGAAACAATTAGGTCTCTTAATTTCTGTGAAGCAAGATCCAAATACAGAAAAGAATACATCTCCCAGGCAGGGAGAAGTGGGGAATTAACTGCCTTTTTTTGGATGAGATCAGAGAAAGCTGATTTATGAAGCAAAGAGAAAGCAATGTGCTTTTATGGGTAAAATGTTCCCTGCTTATTTCCTTTCTGTCAGACTACGTTCCTCCCACGCTTCTGGCTGCAAGCTTGCTCCTTGGAAGCCTGTTTAAGCATTTCAGCATATGATGATTTAACTGGGCACAGATTCTGACAGATCTTTGCAAATAACATCCCAGGAGTTGCTGGAGGTCCCAGCCTAACACTGACTCGGGGCACGTTCAGGAGGACAAGGCTGGCAAAGAGAAACCCAGTCATCCCTGTGTGCTCCCAGCCTCTGCCAGGGTCCCTCTGAGCATCAGGCCCTGGGAGACACCCCTGGCCATCCGCTGAGGTGGGGTGTGCCTGGCAGCCCGCTGCATCTGCTGTGTCCCTTGGACAGACGGAGGAGACACAGCACCGAGGGCCCCAGAGCTGAAGCCTCACGGAGAGCGGGGGCATTTGGTTACATCTCAGGCAGAGTGAAGGAAAGCAGAACAGGACAGAAATCCAAGATGTTGGGCGTGGAATGAGAAAGTTTCTGCAATCAAATTTCCACACACGAGGCTTTCAGCTCCTGCCAATGCACATATAGGAAGGGATGAACTCAGGGGAACTCAGGAGGCTTACTCCTACTAAGGGAGAATGTAGCAAGCAACTAGCACTGAATTATATGGTACCAGAACTACACATGGGACATCTCAAGTGTTGATGGCCAGGCTGTGCTGTCTGCCCCAGTGGCATGTTACCTAGTGACAAAGACACCCATCCGTGACAGATCTAGCTGCAAAGCTGCATCTGCTGCGCCCACACATGCAAGTACAGCCCAGTTTTCACTAATAAAGGTGGGGGCATCAATACTGTCTGCAGTGTCCAGAGGAACAAGAAGTGGAACTGCATTGGTGGAGCAAGAATTTGGAGCAATTCAATGCACAGATGTAGTAGGTTTTGCACACCCAGCAGACCATTCTGGGGATTGCTGGAAGGTTTTGGTACAACTGGCTGTCACTTCTGCTCAGGCACCACCCTGTTGATGAGATATCAAACAGAAGGGACTCCAGAGCATCCCCAAGGACACCAAAAGGTCCAGGAATGGGAACAGTCAAACCCTTGACATACCTTCACAGGAGAAAATTAGCAAAGGAAGTGAAATGAAATCAATCCCCTATGAAGTCAGGCAAAACAGGAAAATATAGTTTAATAACCAAAAATTATATAGAGAAGCCCCTACACTCAGACCCCAAACTGCGGTAGGTTTACAGGGAGGAGGGGAGGGCAGAGGTGGGAGCTGGGGCAAGGAAAGAGAAAGCTGTACGAAGTGACCTCTCTCCCCCCTGCCCCCTCCTTTTTCTTTAAATCCCCACCTAGTCAGGAGTGCTCATTAAGGATGGCTCTCGTTTCCCTAATTA
This sequence comes from Serinus canaria, assembly GCF_022539315.1. Classification (NCBI taxonomy): domain Eukaryota; kingdom Metazoa; phylum Chordata; class Aves; order Passeriformes; family Fringillidae; genus Serinus; species Serinus canaria. The sequence goes on from NC_066313.1 coordinate 21,308,596, forward strand.
GGCTGCCCCCTTCCCTTCACAGGGCTCCAGACCTCTGCCATTCAGCAATAACAAGAATAACAAGAAACTCGTTATTTTACAACCTGGGCTGGGGAGGAGGGGAAGAGGGAGAAGATGGCTTTGTGATGTGCTGCTTGGAGGAAAACAAGCTCAGGAAAACCTGGGTCAAGGAAGGAGTCCCTCCTGTTAGGGAGAGGGACTCCTCCCTTTTCTCCTCTTACACTCTCTCTTGCTCTCCTGCGTGCCTGCACTAGAAGTAAGGAATGAGGATTTGTTTGGGGTGGCTTTTCTCCTTCTCTGCAGGCTCATTCTTAAAAGTTGTGTTTCTTTCTAGCAATCATACCTACGTGTACTTGATTTTATGTTAAAAGTAACCTCTCAGGACTGTGACAAGGCATGAGCAATCCCAGCCCTGAGCTGGGGAGGAGGAGGCGGCAGCACTGGGACACCCCATGTGTTATGTGGCCTATATTTGGCATTCGTCAGCGTGAGGGAGGCTGTGATGGTTTGCCTCGGGGAGGGCAGCAGCAGAAGCCTGGTCTCAGCCTGGCTTTCCCAATTCCCTTTCCCTCTCAGATGCCCAGGCTGTGCACTTGCACACAGGGGCCAGCCCAGCTGTGCCCATGGGTGAGAGGTGCCCCCTCCAGCTACGCCACCCTCCCTGCTGCAATGGCCCCTTTGCCACTTGGACACCTCCATTCTGCATCCTGCTGCTGATCCCCTCTGGAATGGCATCCCAGAAACCTCTTTACCAGCAGATGTTTCATTTCCAAAGCTGCTGTGTAATAAAAAACCAGAAATATTGAAAATACAAAGAAACCTGTGCCTATTTTATACCTGTGGAGCAGAGATGGAGGGTGAGTGAAATGAGGGCTCCCTGACAGACTCCTTGGGTCCCCGTTACAAGGGGACATGTCATCGTGTTGTCAAGAAATGACCTTTCCTGGGTGTTGTGTTGTGTAGCATCCCACCCCAGAAGCAAACAAGCCAAGTCAGCATGACCAAGCATGTGTTTAAGTGTTGTTCTGGATGAGAGGAAAAAAATAAATGCTCACCACCTTGCAAAATCAGACCCGCCCTGAACATTTGGAATTAATCTTGTCAAAACCAGCTTATCATCTCCATAAATTGTCACAAATCCACTCTGTTTCGCAGAGCTAAATATTTCAACATTTTATGCACATTACCAGTTGCACCATCTTTGCTCAATTTATGCCTCATTTAAATAACTTATTACATCAGATATAGGGCTTTTTTATAGCTCAATTTCAAGTCTATTTCTCATACTCTCTTTAAAACTTTTCTAAGTCTTTCAAGATGTTCTTTCAAGCCCTCAGACCAAATTAAAACATCATTCACTGCAGCTTCAACACTTAGCAGTTTCTCAGAGATCCGGCAAATACTCTTTGAAATACCTCAGAAGGAGAAGAAATGCCAAATAATGTCTGCCTGAGTTTACACATTGACATTTGAAGCATGAATGTCCAAAGCTCTGCCTCAAAAGTAGGTGCAGGCATGTAAAAGGGATCCTGAATTTTTCTGAGGTGACAAATACCCCATAATAATGTCTTGAGGGATTTACAATATCAATTACTTGGATTTCGCCTCCAAGCCTTTCTTACAAATGATGGTTCATATTGTTTTCTAAATTCATGTTCATGTCTTAACTCAGTTACATCTGCTAACGGGTTTGGATTGTCCTGATTGTAAATAGACAAACAAGTATGTATCTGCTGGGAGATTAACTGTGCCAAACCCTTTTTAAACACTCTTCTCTTCCTCCCACAAAAAAAAGGAAAAAAGGAAAAAAAAAAAAAAAAAAAGAGCCTAAACTCCCTAGACTTAGAGCAAAGAAAATTGTTTCAGCTGAAACCCTTTTCTTGGCATAAGATTTTTTGTGCCTAACCCCAAAACTTTGGGTCACCTGAAACATTTATCAAACTGACATCAATTTTGCTGAATTATTTTGACTTAGAGAAAAGGAGCCTTGTCTGCAGGGAAAGGAAACATCCAACCTTCTGCTTAGTTCTTCCCTATTTTTATGGAAGCGTCCCAGCATATCTGTCAGACTTAGCAAAGATTGTTGTTCAGCCCTTGGCTGTGATCAGCTTTCCCCCACCAAGAAACACTTAGTGAGCACACGGGCTGGAGAGAAGGTGTGTTACAGCTTCACCGACAACGTGGGCTGGTGAAACCTCTTCCAGACTATGGAAACATTCAGGATTTTGCCTTTTCCTGCTGGTAAAATACAGCTTTGCTTTTCCAGTTACCATTGCCCTCCTGCCAAGAGGGGAACTTGGATATTTTGTCTGTGCTGACCCTCCTGCTGAGGCCGGGACATGTCTTGGCCACAGCAGAAGGGAGTGCCCAGGATCACACATCTGCTTTTACATCTCCTCTCACTTCTCCTGTTTCAAGCAGAAACACATGGCAGGTATCTTTACAAGGAGAAGATATCTGCATTTCACCAAGTGCATCTGGATTGCACTTGGAGGGGAGCCCTAGTCTTGCTTCCAAAGGCAGACTTGATGGCTGTACTGGAAGTGGCGGACATGGGAGTGTGGGAAGGACATGGTGTGCCATGTGCTGATCTGGAGGCATCAGTGTGGTTGCCCAGGGGCTGGTGGATGAAAAGCACCTACCCCCTGTGTTGAAGCTGGGCAGCACAGCTAGCGAGACACATTTCCCAAGAGGCCAGAGTCATGCTTGTGCCAGTCATACAGTTCATTTTCTCCTTAGCCCACTCGTTAATTATGTGCTGCTGTCACTTCTGGATGGACCAGTTGCGATCACAGCTGCTGGAGTGAGAGGCAATCCCAGCAGATCCACATATCCTGCAGGTGGAGTTGGAGGGAAGGGAGATCTTACCTTCAGGCAACTGCAGCGCTGGGCTGTAGGGTCACCTATAGCACAATGCCAGCCACATTGTCTTTCACACATGAGAGCACAACAGGAAGCGAGGCATTCTCAGCTGGGAAAAGACAATTTGCAGCTATTCTGACCTGTACTGGTTGGAACCCTCTTGTGAAAACAAACTGAGAGAGACGTCCCTGGTCTCGATTGACTAGCACTGATAGGACAACACAGGCAGCTTTATTTGGTGAGAGGGGAGATGGAGGAAAAAGGCCCAAGATTTCCTTCCGCCCTGCTCTGCTCCATCCCTGCTGCCCTGGGATGCATTGTCCTGCTTTGTCCCTGAGAAGCAAGTGTGTCCGGTAGCACCAGAGTTATTTTTAGGTGGACTTGGCCAGCATCCATGGTGCTTGGTGGCTTTGGTGAGCCACCAAGCAGACTTTTCTCTCTCTGCCTTTCAATGTTTGGAAACAGTGAGGCTGCCAAGGCAGCCTGTCTCCTGCTCTGCACTTCCAGCCTCTGGAAAGTGAGAATGAGCCCTGAAAAGCCTGGCAGGCTGTCCGGGAGAGCTTGCCAGGCAGCCGGCAGCACCCTGCCAACACCAATGGCCCTTTGCTGCCATCAGCCAGGGAAAACTGGGGCAGGGGGATGTAGAAGAGGAAGTGGCAGCAGAGGGAGAGGCTGGAAAATTGCACAGGTCCCTCTTGGGAAGAGCCTTTTCATTTCCTGAGCCTGACTCTGCATTTGTTATGGATGGGAGCAGCATGGGAGGTTGGAGCAGGGGGAGGTAGAGAAGGAAGAGGCATCCACCGCGGTGGCTCTGGGATTTCTCGTACACGTGTTCGGGACTGGGTCAGTCTTGCTCAGGGGAAGGAGGCTGCTAGCCTTGGCCAGGCTTGGGGACCAGAGCAATTTGCAAGTGACAATGCAGACAGCCTGGGCCAGGATACTTGTGGGGCTCCCCCTTGCCTCCTGATCCCTGGTTTGGCCATCCCTGGTGAGAAAGGGCTAAGACATCCCTAGATGGGACAGAATGAAGAGGCAAAGGACTGCTACACCAAGGGATGCTGCGGGCCATGAGCATGGCTGCATTGTGGGCAGCCCAGCAACTGGATAATGGAGAGGTGTATTATATCCCTGATGGAGCAAAGACCAAGTCTAACGCAGTCAGCAGACCGCTCTGTCAGCTGACACTGATACTGCTATTTTTGCCCCAGCTACTCAAATCTCACCTCTGAATGAAACGAATTATTTTCTTGAAAAGGAGCAGAAGCCATGTTTTTCTACCAAAACTTTGCAGATACCCTGCCTCAACAGGAGCAGTTAGGCTTTCAGCCAGGCAGCAGAGGCATCTGGAGCTGAGGGACAAGTCTATCTGAAATGCTGGCATCTGTTTCACCACAGACTCTTGTGGGAAGCCCACTCCATGGGGCCAGCAGTCTCTCCTCTCCTGGCTGCATGCCAGGACAGCAGGTCCAAGGCAGTAGCTGGAGCCCCCTTTTTCTCTCAGAGCCCCTCCATTCCTGGCTCTGAGCCGTGCCACTGCCAAAAAGGCAAAGGACTCCAGTGTTTGAAGGGGAGGAAGAAGGAAAAGAGGAGGTGCAAGTGCATGTGCCTGTGTATGTGTGTGCGTGTGTGCGTGTGTGTTGGGGGGAGATGGAGACATCGGGTAAGAACAGGCTAGCTTTCAGAGTTTGGCTAACACCCTCTCCAGCCTCTTACTCAGCATACACAGGGTCCCATGATCTGAGTAGCAGCCCCTCTCAAGCCATTGTGTGCCTGACCTGCTTAAATAAACGGTGTTATTTTAAGCAAGAGCAGTCGAGCATTTGCCGAAGGTCCTTCTCTTTCTTGCTCCCTTTCTCCTGTCCTCATTCCCCCCCTTTCCCGCTGCTTCAGTTTCCCCTCCCACCCCACATTCCTTTACACAGCACGATTAATCCATCAAACCGAATGGGGGGGAGGAGGAGGGGCAATGAGCCCGCACTCCACTGAGCACTGAAGAGGCCTCCATTCATGGGTCAACAAAACCAGGGAGGACTCTTGGACTTAATCAGCCAAGGAGCGCTCCAGCCCTGGAGACAATTAACATCAAAGTAGTGCAGGAGAAAGAGGAGACAGGGCAGCCAGGAAGCCTGGAAACCCACATACAAATCCCGATTAAAAAGGGAGGGAGGTTAGGAAGGAAGCAGAGAGAGGGAGGATGCTCGGCTGCATGCGGGAGGAACTGATCCATGTCTGCCTCCAGGAGGGGGAAACTGAGGTGCGAGGAGGCAAGACTTGCTTGAGGCCAATGTGCAGGGCAGCAACATGGGCTTACTAAGGGCAGGGTCCTCATCCCCTGAATTCTGCTAAAAGCCCCTTACTGTGGCTGCCCTGGGATAGGAACCCCCATCCTCAGCAGCTGTGGCACATATCCCTTACACCAGCTGAAGTTTCATGGATGTCAGTGGAGCTAGGATTAAGAAGCAACATGTGGCTGGGTGTTGCTAGTCTCCCACACCTCATTTTGAAGGTTGTTTCCAACAGTCTTGTCACAGTATTGTCACGATCCACATAATTGAAAAAACTTAATAATACTTTATTGTTACCTTTGGGCACTACATCAAAGAGTGTGTGCACCTAAACATAATAATCATATTTTGCCTTTGTACCAGATGGTCACTTGGCTGCTAATGTAAGCTGGCAGTGTTCCCACTCAGTCCTGGGGAGCAGCAGGGAGTCCGTGACAAGAGCCTCATGCTCATTGCTGCATTGCCCATGGGGAGGGACAGCCAAGCCTGGAAACTCTCCTTGCACTGGAGCCTGGGGTTTAATTGCAGTTTCCTTTGGCAAGAAAAGCAGCAGACAAAGTTATAGGTGAAGAAGGAGCAGCTCCTGCCCCCATGGCTGTGGGCCCCCACACGCACGAGTGCGCTGAACCGAAAAGAAGGGGGCTGCACACTGCTGAGAGGAAAGGTAATGGCAAAGCAGGCTGCAGGGCAATTTTCCAAAACTTTTGCTGCACGCTTCCCCCCTTCATGGGCCTCACTCTGCAGAGATCTTTCCACACCTCAGGAGCACCATGAGGAAATGTTAGGCTTCTAGTGAGCTGTTGCAGTTGCAATTTACCGTCTTCTTGAGTTACCATGGGATTATTGAATGGAAAATCAGATCCATGCCACAGCTTGCTAGCACATTCTCCCTTCTCAGCCCCAGACTGTTACGTCTTCTCCTCAGATCTCTGCAACAGGTAGTGCTGTCGCCAGCTACAGCTGTGCAGAGATCTTACAGTCTGTGTCAAAATGTCAGCTATGATGGGGTTTGCATTACCTCCTCCACCATCACACTGACAAAACACCATGGAGGTGCCAGAGCCCTCCTGGAGGGGAGCAGGGTCTGCGGGCGCTGTCTTGCTAAACGCTGACATCTCAGGTGTTCAGAGAGCAGAACATACGGTACATGTAGTGACTCCATTGGCATTTCCCCCAACTGCTCTTGCCTGTTTGACCCAGTAAAATATCCGGGACCGGGACTTTCTCCTTTGGTGGGAAAGTATAAATCCTTGGAGCTCAAAAGTCAGCACAAACTCACTTGATTAAAGTATGTATAGTGGAGTGCACGATGCATCATGATGGTCATAACTCCTGATTTGTGGGAAGGGGGCATTCTGGTTCATGACTTTTGAGGGAGCTCTTAAGATGTACAATTCCATTGAAGACTGTGAACAGAAATCATGGAAAACAGAGTACAGAGACCTGGAAAAGCTGGACAAAAACATTGCCAGCAGGACCTACTCCTTCTAGTTGAAAGATGGCTTTGATATAAAGAATTGCTAGGTGGCCCAATGAAGCACTATGTTTCCATACCAGTATTTACCACAGAGCACATCACCAATTCACATTGTGTTTTTCAGTGTGTAAATGTTTGCTCCATCCTTCTGTACACTTGAAGCCCTGACCTACACAAGTGTCACTGTTCAGGGGCCAAGCTGACAAGCTTTCCTGATGCTGATCTATGTAGCTTTGGTCAGGGAGTGAATATCCCTGGGTACAGGGACAGGGCTAAGTGTATCCTTCAAAAAGTGGGACCCTGAATGATGGGCTTGGATCAACATCAGGGCCCTGGGCCAGTTGCAAGTGGTGCACCAGGTTCTGCAGGAGTAAGGGCTCTTCTTTCCAGAGGGGCTGGGGCCACAGACAGAGCAGGACATGAGTCAGGTCCCACCACCTCATGAACACAGAGGTGGCAGCCTGGGCAGGTCCATGTAGACAGTTATGCCTCACGGGAGAATGGGGAACTTGGAAGCAGCCCACATTTTGCACCACTAAAATTCCTTGTCCTGCTGGTTGCTCTGTCTGGGTTTGGTAGCCACACAGTAGCTCTACACAGCTGGGTTCATGCCCGGCATTGTTGCCACCATGGGCAGACAGGCGCAGAGGAGGTAAGGGAGCACTGGCACAAGGGACCAGCTCTGGGTGTATCAGTTACATCTTAATTGCAGCTGTCTGGTTGCAAGGAAGAACAGGAAGGGGAGCAGAGAGCCAGCCTTGGCTTTTGTTTCATGTACTGAACTTGTGGGCTCCTCTTTCATTTCTTCCACCACCCTCTTTTGCTCAAATACAGCCTCCTACATGATCACACCCCACTTACTTGTGCTTTCTTGTTTTGTCCTGTCATGGCTCTTCCCCAAGAACTTGGAGAGTCTCTTGAAAAAGAAAGAGAGGGGTAGAGGGGGTTGTGTGGAGGTAAAACACTATGCAGCACATTCCTTCACCTTCCTCCTCCTCTGTGCTGTCTCCTGAGCATCCCTCCCTTTTCCTCAGCAGGTATGTATGGAAAGTGACACTGTCAACAAACTCCCAGCAGGATTAGCCTTTGGTCGTGCTCAGGCAGCTGGTTCCCATTAAATGTTCTCAAGCATGGAGAATTCTTTCTCTCTCATCTGAAATATTTTATTATTGCTTTTCCTTTCTTTCAGTTTCCTAAGGAGAAGGCAAAGAATTTGCATGTGTGCATGCAGTGAACTAAAGGAAGGGAATTTAGAACTCAACTTACCATGCTCATGTGGAAGGGTATGCATTAACCAGCTGCTGTAACAGTTATTCTTTCTTATACACACACTGAAATATTGCTCAGATTTTAAATCCCCCGCTGTCTCAGGTGGAGTCCCCAAAGATGAGAAAGCTGGTGTTTCCTGAGCACAAGCCCCTCCATCTGCTTGGCTGCAACTAGGGCAGGCCAAGATTTAAACTGGGTTGGGTTACCTGCAGTGGGAGGCTGAGAGCTGTGGCATTCGCTGAACAGTTTGTCAGCACCCTCTCTCCTGAGCTGCCACATGTAAGACCACTGAGTTTAACACATGTAAGCCCACTGAGAGCTTGGAGACACAGTCCTGGGGAATAACAATGGGCCTGAAAGTAAAGCTTCCCAGGCGCAAGAGAAGAAACATCTCTCAGTCTTTTCCCAGGGGATCCCAGTCTTACTCCTCTGCCTTGCACTGGGATTCTTTTGGTCTGCAGGTTTTCTTGTTCATGCCGAGCACAAACAAGTGATTTCAAGCCTGAGGCAGCTACTTGCTAGGTGATTCTTCCTTGCCTATAATTCCAAGAGCTGTCGCTTCTTGCTGTGGAGCTCCTGCATTCTTGGACCTCCCACAGGTCAGGAGCTCCATACCTCAGATCCTGTGTGGGGTGGACCATGTCAGATTGTCAAAGTTTGCCACAGCACTGTGGAAACTTTCAGTTTCCATTGGGAGATGCTGAAAGGAGCAGGCTCTAATAAGAGGATCATGGATTTGGGTGGTTAGTAGACAAAGAAGGGCTCCTTAAGAAAAGAAAAATGCATTAGACTGCATAAACCCATGGCTTTTCTGAGACTGACTCATGGCCTAAATGGCATAGCTGATCCTAGAGCTTGTTGCAGAGCTGCCTCAGCTCCAGATGACAGAATGGGTTATGTAAATTTTCCTTGGTTATTGTTCAACCTCTGTTGCCTTTGAAAATACAAAGAACACATGAAGCCCCCTGCTCTCTAATGAGAAAATGCCTGCACTTGGTTTTCTCTGGAATTTCAACTCTTTCCCTCTGCTGTTTGTTTCTGCCCTGCTGCTTGGCTGTGGCCTGGTGTGATGCCTGCAATCTTCCTCCTGGGACAAGAGACACGTTTCTCCTCACAGCTCATTACTAGCAACCGTCGTATCATCTTCAGCCATCTGAGAAAGTGTCCTCATCTCCTTGCTTACAACTAGCTTGCCAACAATCTCCCCACAGGGCTGGATGGCAGAGGATCCTGCAGCTCTCCTGCCTTAACATGGACACATGAGAAACAAATCAATCTCAAGTGCTTCACAGTAGGGATGTAGTGCTGGAAGGGATCTCCTATTTTACCATGTCTTGGCCCCTGCTATTGTCAGCAATCACATCGTGCAATCTTTCACACAAATGTGAAGATCCAAACAATCCTAATAAGTTTTAAGATTCTCCCACTACCCCAATTAGTAGACTCTTCCAGAACTTGACAGCTCTGAGGCTTAAACCATTCTTCTTATTTCCAGTCTCAATTTATTCCTGGCTGGAGCATGCCCACTTGTTCTAGCGCCAACATTGTTCCAAGGCTTAAATAGCTCTGCTCCCTCCCTGGTGCTTATCCCTCTGATGTGTTTACCAAGAACAATCATATCCATTCTCAGCCTGCATTTCACTGGGCAAAATGAATCAACAGTCTCCTGCCTCACGATAGGCACTCTCTTCTCCTGACCATGCTGCTAGCCTTTGTCAGCATCCCCTCTCAACATTTCTCTTTCCAGTGTAAATGGCAAGAAGTGGAAACCATTCTCCATCACCCGTGTTCTGATTAAGGTCCTGAGCAGCACTCCAGTTTTTGTGGGTGTCCCAGTGCCAAAGAAAGTTCTGAGTGTGGGGATTTTTATAGGCACAAACTGTTTTTCCCAATGGATTCTGGTTTTGACCCTTGAATGCTAAGTAAAGTAGTGCCTTATGGCAGTATTTTGACACCACTTAGGAGCCAGCAGCCCCACTCTGCTCTGAAGCTGTCATGCATGCTCTTGGTAAAGCCTGCAAGACTTGCTCACAGAACTGTAGGGATAAAGTTACTCTTGAGGTTTTGACTCATTTGGTGCCACTAGCTGTTGAAGTTGGGTCTCTGATTTCCCAGCATTGTGAGGCCCCCTGAGCTGTATCACTGGATGAGCTTAGGAGAAGGTTTTGTTATCTGGTGGTTTTCTTACAGTGCAAGAGGTCCACATAGGTTTTGTCAGTGATGCTTTCCTGGACATTCAGAATTCCTGTGAGCATGATATTGAGAGGCCCAAATAAATTACCTGAGTGAGAGTGTGCTTTTTTTCATAATTTAGTGTGCACCTGACCACTTCATTTCTCACTTATAAAAAGTGTGCAAAGTGCAGATGACAGCTTTTTAGGCTAGGATATGCTGCAGTAGAAAGAAACAGATAGGTATACAGTTCAGTTAAGCCAAACCTGAAATTCAGGGGAAAAAATCCAGCTAGTTTTGGCTCTTCAAAGTATGATAACTCAGCCATGCTCCTAATTTTCCCTTACTGACAGCTGTCCTTCAGTTTCATTCAGTTCTGTTCTGTAGATCTGAAACACCACTTCTTTTATCTTGGTGAAAATCCTGTTTTGACTTTGCTGGGTTCCAAGATTTAGCAGACACATTTTGTGTAGAAGCAGCAGAGCGGAGTGATTTCTCTCTTGATGGATTGACTCCCTGCTTGAGAAAATGCGACTCTGACATAGCACCTGTGGCCCAAACTGATTTGGTTCCTTTTCAGCAGCAGACAAGTGCTGGTGTTGTATCACAGCATGTTTTATGTCCTTACAGAGAGGCTGAGGTGTAACAGAGAAAAAATACTCAAAAACTTAAATGGCTTCTTCCCCCCAGTAAAGTCTTTTGTTTCTGAAACCAAAGCACATTAAATCAAGGGGTTCTGCCTTAAATGAACTTCAAGTGCTCTTTATTTTTAAAAAAACAACCCCCAACCAAACCAAATCCCCAAGTCCCCAAAAGGAAGAGGAGAAGGAAGAAGATGGGACCTCAGAGAGGATTCGTAAATCACATTGCCATGGACCTGGTTCCTGCATTCAGCCCATCAGGTAAAGCGCAGCACCATAATGGGACTGACGGGCCACGTGTGCAAGCAGACAGAGCGCAGATGACTTGGAGGAGATGTGCTCTCTCTGGCACATATGGCACATGCTCTGTCCCTGCCGTGGCCTCACTCAGTCCCTCCTGCCAAAAAATAAACAGGAGGGATCAAACCTGTCATGGTCTGGAAGTCTTCAGCTCTCTCTTTATTTTAATGTAGTGTGCATGGTCTGGTTTCCCAGCATTTAATGCTTTGGCATAGTGCTGAAAACCTGTTAATTCTCCACTTCTTGAACTGTGGCTTCCCACCTGGTTGTCCAGGGTGTGCCTGGACCCCAGGCAGCAAGAAATTGGAAGGAGGGAAGAAAAGGGCCAGGCACTTCTCCAAAGCCAGACCTTGCCAAGATTTTTTTGGGGAACCTCTTGCAGAGCTGCCCAGGAAGCCCCAGGAGGGCAGCACCTGAAGTCCAGAACACCACTGCGTGACACCCATGCCCTGAAGCAAAAGCAGCCATGGGGTGAGGCAGCATTTGGACACAGAGAGCCAGCAAGGAGCACTGCGGGCTGTGGGGCTGGGCATGCCCATTCCCACATGGATCCAGAGGCACAGCAGGCTGTGTGCCCATCTCCTGGGGCACAGGCTGCTGGGTGCTGCCACTGCTTTGCCTGCACACCAACTGCAGACCACCAAAAGCATAGTCTGCCCCCAAATCCTCAATCCCTAAGTGTCCTCATTCACATTTAAGCATTCTGAGGCTTCTTTCTCCATTCTCCAAGTAACCTGATGTTAGAAGGTAACTGCTCACCTGTCATCCAGTGGCCATGCCCTCCATCTGGGAACAAGGGAAGTAGGTGGCAGATTAAATTAAAGTCCAGGTTTTTCTGTGGTTTCCCTCAAAAATAACTTCTCCTATTGCACTCCGGAAGCCTTAAATGCTTCTTTTATCAGAAATGGCATCAGGATGTTCACAAGGGATTTCCCCAGTGTCCTTTGGTGGACATCCACAACAAGAATATTGGAAAGAAGCTAAATCTAAGACCTGACTATTCTGCAACAAGCTGCAGAGCAAGTATACTTTTGTTTCCTGTGCACCTGGATACAGATCTGACAGTTTCCCAAGGCACTGATGAGTTCAGAGACTGGCACCCCCCTTGCCTTTGGCCCCCCAGAGGCACACTAGAAACAGGCTAGTGTGATGCAATTTGGCCATGCCATCATGGGATATTATATTTTTCTTTCTTTTTTTTTTTTTTTTTTTCTTCTTTTCTTTATTTGTCCTTATTTCAGGAGGAAATAAGGGACTGATTTGTCTCTCTCTCTCTCATTGGGACTGATTTGTCCTTTGTGTAAGGAAAGGGAAAAACAAATAGGGAATTCCAATGGGTTTTGGGGCGGCCAACACCTGGGTGGTGCATTGTGTTTAAAATGGTCTCCAAAAATAACTAGGAGCACAGAAGGGGAAAAATTAATAAGGATGATTAACTGGTTTCCATCTCAAAGTGCTTTGGAGACATGAGCTAATCAGTCTGTAGGCACATCCAAGCACACACAATGTCTGTAATTAGTTTGCTCTTCTACTTCCTTACCCCTTCCCCCATAAGATTGCCCACCAAGATTCCTATCAGACAGAACAGGTCTCTTTCTGCCCTTTCTGCAGAGGCCTGACAGTCTTGCCTCCTCTTTTCAAAGTACACTGTCTCTCTGTCAGTCTACTTCCCTCCCCTGCTGGCCATGATCAGATTTCACTAAATGAATCACAGTCTAGTGGAAACTCCCTCCCATCTTTGCCAAGAATTGCAAAGTTGATGAAAATAGGACTCAGAGCCAAAAGCATTTTAGCACAGTGTCTTACCAGTTCCAACCAACTGGATTCCCATTGCAGTTGGTTGCTTCTAGTTGTCCTGTTTCTGCTTTCAGCTTGGCACCTTTCCACCTGGAGCATCTTTCCCAGGATTATCACGATGATTACTTAATGCTGAAACACACCTCCAGGGCCCTCCTGGCAGCTGCAGGCTTCCTTCCACTCCAGTGTTCCCTGGTTTGGGGGTTTTTTTCTTCAATGAAGAGGACTTGTTGAGACCAAGTGCCCATGTATCCCGATGACTGGTATGGGTTTATGTCTGGTGCAGTTCTGCTCTTGAAGCTTCCTTCCCTCTCTGACAAGTTCATGGCTCTGCTGGTTCTTCATGCTAGACCTTAATGGTCTAGCAGAGCAGGGACGCCCTGTCTGACAACCACAAGTCCTCTCCTAGGTGGGACCTGGATTCGTTGTGAAACCCAAGGCAATGTTACTTCACTTTTCTCCACCAGTAAAATGAGTGTAATAAACTCTGTTTGAGAAAGACACTGGATTTAATCCCAAAATAGTCTAGGAACCACTTCCAGTTCTCCTGGGGCTCTCCAGCACACAGAAAGGAGGTTTCTTCATGTCACCCTTAAGCTAACTCCCAAAGACATAGCAACAAACTAGTTCTCAGGCCCAGGCTGAAATGCTGAAGCAAAATCTCTTTGTGTTGGTGTCATCCACATGTCCAGAAACAGACCTGTCCTCAGGCAGTTAGGCCTGGTGACACATTGAGGAACAGTCCCTAGACATTTATGTGTTGATTGGAAGTTTTCCATCCCTGAGGCTTTGCAGAGAGGTCCCAGGGCTCCATGCAGGACAGCATGCCCTTTGGGGCTCTCAGAGAGGCTGCAGTTCTGTCTGGCTGCTAGCACAGCCTCCCCAGCCTACAGTGTGGCTGTTGCAGGCTGTACAGGAGCAGAAGAAAATATGATATATACCATTTCCTTATGCTCCAGCCTCCACATCTCCTTCTTGCCTTTTCTCTTCTGTCCCTTGCTTCTTCTATTTGTGGTACCTACTATTCTATTTCCTCTCCAAGCCTCTTTCTTTTCTTATCCTGCCTGCTATCACCTCCCCAACCCCCTTCCCTCTTGTTTTCTCTCCTCTCCACCTCTGATCCACATCCAATCACTCCAGCTGGCTCCTCTTCTCCTAGAACCCACCAGGGATGTGAGACAGATGCTCTGGATCAACAGAGAGCCATGGCTCAGCCTCAGCCCCCAGCTGGCTCCCAGCTCTGGTGTCCCAGCTTCCCATCAGGAGAGCTCAAGCCATGACCAGTCTGGGAAGTGATAAAGCCCAGGTGTGCCTTGCTGCTCTTCAGCCTTCCCACAGGAGCAGGGAGCAGTACCCCAGCACAGGCGTGGGCACTCTGTCAGGAGAAGGCAACATACCTCTGCCGGCCCCATCCCACACGCTACCGCCTAGCCTCGGGGGACAACCACAAGCCCTTATCAGTATTCGGACCCTTGCTGTGAGAAGAAGGAAACGTTTTCCTTTCTGGGTCTCTCTGCTCTTCCTCTAGCCTTCCTGCTCTCTCCTTCCCTCTTATCCATTTCCTTTGACAGTGGTCCCAGGCCCTCTGCCAAGTCTCAGATCCATTAGCGAGGTGCCTTGCTGACTGAAGCACAAATCAGGACAGATCCGGGTGCAATTAGCAGCTTCTAGCACCTCATCTGGAAGGCATTAGCTTGGCGTTTGGGGGAGGGGGTTATGGGATGGGAGGAGTAGAAGGAATGGATATAGATGCCAAACAGAATAAATAAGCTGTTTCTGCCACTCCTAGGAACAACTATCAAGCATCCGACAGCAACGCACAAGCATGTGCAATAACTGTCTGTGGGGAACACAGTTACTGTACCAAGCTGGTGTGACCCGTAGACCTTCCCTCCTCGAGGATATGGTTATCATATCCAGAAGGTGCCAAGATGGCATAAAGGTATGCACTTAGCTACAGCTTGTGGGTGATATCCCTCCTGGTTTTCCCTCACAAAGGCTTGCGGTTATGGTGTCTGTCAGTGGACTTGGTCTACTTTACCTTCCATCTGGCTCCCAGTGCATTAAAATCCCTGATAACATGATGATGTAGTGTCTGTCTTATGTGTGAAGAGCCAAGATAGACTACCAGGTGTTAGTTATCATGGCCTGTTTGTGTGGTAGACAAAGTCCCCCAATAAAATAGTTCTCATCAAGACCAAGATTCTGTACAAAATATATTTGCCTCTGTTTTTTTTTCACCCAGCATTGTAGATACCTTTTAGGAAAACCTTGGCATTGCTCTCTGCAAAGACCAAGGCATCCCCTGCTCTCTTGCCAGCTTGCTCCAGGTTACAGCTTGTGTGCATGGATGCACAGGAGGCTGTGACTCTTGGGTAATCTCAGTCCCAAACAACAGGATGGAATAAACATACTCAAAGTGTGGCCTTTGTGCTCCCAGAAAGGTCTTGCTCTTTCACAAGCACAACGATGCTGTCACACAACATGTCTCTGAGGGATTCCGATATTAATGACCATTAGAAAAGGTTACTGTCAGAATGAGAGAACTGAAGCCAGCCTGTTCATTACCTTCACTTTTCTTTTCTGATGGATCTTTGCTTTAGGGAGAAGGCAGGGTGGGAGTGGGGGACCTGGGAGCTGTCCTGGGTCCCTCTGTAGTGACCGAGCAGTCTGCTGGGACACAGGTCCCTAAGGGAGATGGGGCCACTGGCAGCAGGTGGCTGGCATGGCTCTGAAACAGTGTGTGTTGAACTGGGAGCATTCCGGAGGAAAACCAAACACCGATCCCAGTCACCTCTTGCAGGAGAGCCCACCAGCCAGCAAAGCAAGGAGGCTGGCTTTTATTTATTCATCTGTGTACGATCCCCATGCCCACATGCCAAGTCCCCCTTGCCACAGCACACACAGGCCATTCCATTGCCCGGGGCCACCTGCTGATGGCCAGGAGCTGGGGAAGCCAAGGCTTCCTCTGAGCCAGTGATCTCGTGTTATTTCTGTGCAGGCAGCGGCTGGAAGTAGCTGGAAACATCTCTAACAGTAATTTTTCCTACACCAGCTGTTGGTCTGTGAGGGTCTGCTGGTTAATGAGCTCATGGAAAGTGAGCTGCACCTGGACACCAGGGCCAGCCATATTCTGAAGATTTTCAGCTCTGAAACTGTGGCAACATAGGTGGGAGAGTGCCTAGTTGAGGGCTGATGAAATTTGCTGGTTCAAAGAGTTGGGCACGTTACATTCTTTGCTCTATGCTGGTTACCCAGGTAGGTACAAGGTAAAGGTGGTGATGGTTTATCCTATCAAGAGAATGGAGACTGGCAACGGATGATGCTGAGTTAAGCTAGAAGAACAGTGGCTGGAAGGATCCTGTGAGTGTTCTCTCTGGTTTTTTGTACAAAAAGGCAAAATTACAAGGCATGAGATAAAGCCTGTGCATCCTCCTGCCCCATCTATGCCTCTTGCTTGCAAGCTGTGGCCAAAGTCAGGGATGGTAGAAACATGACATTCATCCTTCCAGCATCCTTGTTCACTGACCCAATGTGGCAAGAAGACAGCCCAGTGGTACTCAGTGTTTCCCAAAGAGCAGATGCACGATGCCTGAAGGATAGTGTACAACAGCATGTGGAAGCCTCCTCTGGGTGACAAACACCAGCTCTAGGTGGGAGAGAGGCAGAAAGGGGGAGCGGATATGCAATAAAAGGTGTGAGTACAAGGGTGTCAGGAAGTGCATCCGTGCCAGTGCCCTGGGGGTGCCACATGAGCAAGTGTCTGCCCTCCCTCTGGCTGTGAGTAGCTGTGCCTTGCCTACATCCTAGGAGGCAGAGGAGGACAACCGTGCACACTCTGCCGGTGGCTGCCTGCACATCCTCTCTTGTTTTCCTGGCCGAGGCAGAGGGAGAAGGCCTGGTTTCGGTTAAGCCTCGGTCACACAAAGATGCCTTTCCTATTACTCTTTTGTTTTTCCTTCTAAGCAGTGCTCCCATTTAACTCTTCCAACTCTCCCCTGTTAGTGTAGCCTGCCCTGCCTGAGGGCTGGCCCAGGTCAGAGATAATTCAGGGAAGAAGAGGAGCTGTGGGGCTGGAAAATCCTCAGCCCTGCTGAGAAGCTTTGGGAACCTCAGCATGTAAGAAGGATAAAACTGTTGAGAAGATCTAGGAGGCCAGGATGAAGATACTGCAGTGGTGTAGTGCTGAGCATGGTAGAAATACCTAAAGAGTCAATCACGGCATTATCATGACTGCATTTGGCACCAAGCTTCAAATCCACAGAGGGGGAGTGGGGGAGGCAGAAAAGAAAACATGCAAAGGCCTTTTCAAAACTCAAGACCACAAGAAAAAACTTCCTATAAACAAATCAAATGGAAATATTTTTTTAGTTCTATAAACACTTCCCCTTGAAGCGTTCAACCCAAATATTGCATCACTGTACTAAGACATAAACAAATCTTGCAGTGAAAGAGATGCACACCAACAATAGACTGGCCTGTTTGCCTTGTCCGGGCTGAAAGAAGTGCAAAAAACAAACAAACAGGGCACTGAGTGACAAGAAGAAGCGAGATGTCTGAGGAGTACTTGTCTGAATGTTCAAGGGAGAGAAGAATCACACATCCCACCCCCTAAATCCCACTCAGCTTCAGTTAGGAAATTGATCTCCTTCAGAGTCCTTAGAAAATTTCAGCTCTGGCAGGTTAAGGACACAAGCCAAACTTGTCTTTCAAAAGCAAGGTAGCTTCTGATTTTCCCCAAATATATTATTTTTAAATATATATTCTTTGACACGAATATCTCAGGTAAAGATGTATTTATTTTTGCAGTGATTTTTACAGTGGTATCAAGAACTAAACTGGCAAAGCTGTCCTGTGTTTTACACCAATGCTGCACTTCCTATACAAGGAGCCAAGCCACACACCTATTGGAAGACTTGCTCTGAGAAATAGTTAGCACCACTTCAGCAGGAGGCAGGGGTCTGGGTCTGGCTTTCAGTTGGTAAAAATCTTTAGAGGCACTCTGGAAAGAAGAATTTGGTGTCAGATTAGAAAATGTGAAGTACCCCACAAGAAACACACCTCTAAGAAACAGCAACAAAAGCTGATTTAAAAGCTGCTCTATCAGAACTGCCATTTGCTCTACCTCATGTGTAGGTACCTCTAATCTGGCTCTACATCCTCCATTTCTCACATTTTTGGGATGAAGTATGACTGACCCTGCAGACATCATACCTCTGAAAGCACGCAAAGAGATCTGCCTCCAGCCCCTCCTCTTGCTCTTGTGCCAGGGAGAGCACTGTCCCTGTGTGGGAAAGGAGAGTCTGTGCGGGAAAGGAGAGTGGACAAGGACATACTGAGTGGCAGTGGCAGTGAGGGACGTGTTGTATTCACCATGGCATAACCGTGCTCAGCAATTTTGGTGCTCCCTGGTGTTGTGTATTTTGAGTCATAGTACTGTGCTGGGACCAATATTTGGCTCATACCTCAAACAGACACTGTAAGAGCTGCCTGGGACCTACTGGCTTGGTCTCTCTCATCATGAGACACAGGTGAGGAGCTGCACAAGACGCTGGGTTGAGAGGAAATTTCATTATTGTTCCAGCTCACACAGGAGACACTGTAGAAAGGGCCACCAAAATAAGTTCAGTCTCATGGAAAAGTTTCACTACCAAAAAGCTAGTATAAGTTGAAACCTCTTGGGCAGGTGAACTGGCTCTGTATTCAGCTGAGATGAAACAGAAGCAGGGTTATCCATGGCTCTTTGGCTGGAATCATACTGCAACAAGCAGACAAAACTATGGTTTCTCCGGTGGCTTAACCCTTCCACGAGCCCTCCTGGTGCTGAGCCATGCTGTGCGTGGTCCTCACACTCAGCAATCCTGGCCAAGCTGCCTGCAGCACTGCAGGGAACAGCAAACCTTCTGAGACCATTTGATCTCCCTAAGCTCTTGAGAAAACCTCATCCACGCATGCTTTCTTTGGTCTTGAGAAAATGACTTCAGGTGCTGCTGTGAGAGCTGATTTATGAGGGGAGGCTGAAAAAATAAAGGGCCTCACACACTTATCATGTTACATTGCATCTAGCTGGTGTGAATTCAGAGACATTTACACCCAGCTGGCTGAGGGAGAATTGGACCCAGACCCAGTTTATCTATCTGACAACAGAGAGGATTAAAGACCTGCAAATGCTAAGCAGGGTGGTCCAAAAATATTAGAATCAGAAGTAATGGAAAGAAGTATACAACGGTAAAATTTAAATTGTAGAGAAAAGATTGCAGCTGCCATCCATTCCCTAAGCCAAGTGTTGTGCCTTCCACAAGATGCTTCTAGGTATGGCTTACATCAGAAATGGGGATTAAATGGGTTTTGGGTACAGCATGGTCTGGCACGCAGCAGGCAGACTAGAATGGGAGTATTTTGAGCACTGGTGTCTTGCAAGACTTCAGAAGGCAGTCTGCAAGTGGATTACAGCATCCTTCTTCAAATTCCCACCCATACAGTCATGCCTCATGCAATATCTAACACATGCAGTCAAATGAAATGGCGACAAATAAAAGCAGCTGGTAGAAATGAAAAATGAAGAATTTCAAAGCTTTGCCTGATTTTTATTTGCCTATAACTACTGGCTGCTGTATTGTATCACGCCACAAAAGAATGTGTGGATTTCTTTTTTCCTCCCTGAAAGGTTAGTTTGTTCTTTGGATTAAAAAGGATCAGAAACGCTAAGTTACATAACTTTTTAAAGTTCACCTAACCCTTGTTCTCAGAGGCTGTAAATTCCTGAGCACCATGGCCTTGGTATCAGCCATGATTCTTTCTTCTTAGAGAACACCTAGCTCCTAAAGTTTTGAATAAATAATTGGTAGGTGGTCTGCTATCCTGCTTTTAAAAACACAGTAGAAGTAAGTGTATTTGGGCACAGCCTACTGAAAAGGCAAAGCAGGGCATATACACCCAGAGGCAAGGAACTGTAAGACCAGCTCTTTCTCTTTTTGCCTTTGCTTGAGTCTCCAGATTGCATTAGGGTGATGGTATTCAGTGGACACCATATAACAAGCAGAGAGGAGAGTATTAAGAGGATACTGCAGACAGGCAATGTGTAGCCTGGCTGACCAAAAGGAGAGGGACTCCTAATGGTTCAGATATCTGTGAGTGTCTGCAAGGCTTGACACCAGAGAGTTGAAGGTACTGAGGAAGATGATAATAAAGGGTCATATGAAAATGAGGAACAAATAATGGGAAAGTGCAGCTTGGTAAAATTACACTGTTTTGAGAGACGTGTCCTCCAAGTTAGGCAAGAGCAGTCTCCTTCAGGCTCCCCCAGAAGGGCTAGCCACGGGGGCAGAGCGAGGGAATGTAGGTTTAAGGAGAGAGACACTTCTGACACTGAGAGTTAGGACTGTCCTTTGGTCAGATGGTCAGCTGGGGAGAAAGAGGTTATCCCAGGGTGCATCCTCACAACCTAGAGGCTTGCATCAGCCCTCCTCTGGCTTCATGAGCTCTTGGATGACTCCAGAAAGCACCAGCTCCTGCCTGGGACCAGGGGCTTCCCCACAGCTGAGCCTGGATCAGGACCCCTTCCCTGTGCTCCCTTTGGTGCCTGGCTGTCTCCAGACCCTGGCTGCCAGGCTGGGATGTGGGTTAGCAGATTTTTTCCACGCTGTTTCTCCGGGATCCCTGACAGAGCCCATCAGAGCTGTCTTTTATCAGCACTGCATGCCTTAGTGAGCCTGTCATGACACGCACAATGTGCTCTGTGCCGGATTAATCCAGCTGGCTTTCATGCTCAGAATGTGGGCGACCGACTGGGGGGGGGGGGGGGCGGTGGTGTTGGGGGGCACAGGGACAGAAGCAGGGCTAGTGGGGGCCCTGAGGAACCCCAGCCTTTCACTTCCTGAAATTAAGGACTTGTTTGAGGGCTGCTGCAGAGGACAGGGTGAGAACAAGACTTAAGCAATGAAAAAGAAAGATGGAAAGGTAACAAGTGTGTGGGAAAGTGGTAAGGGAAGAGAGATTATAGGTGAATAATAGGTGAATAAATGGACTACAACAAAGAGAGAACGTGATGTAAAGGGAGATCTGTGTGCCTTAAAAGGTAAGCTCCCTTGTTGACAGACATGACAGGTAGCTATTTCCTACAGATATAATTATCTAGGGACTGCGCTCAATCTAAAGGGATCTTTTCAGTCTTCAGCATTAACCTGGAACACCTTTAAGATGCCTCCCCATCTTCACTGTTGTAAACTTGTAACAATTTATACAGATTAGGGAATCATAAAAAGTGTGAAATCCTAAACCCAGCGGAGTCTGTATTGATGAGAATAAGATTCCCATCAACTACAGTAATACCAAGTTTTCCCTGCAGAGTGTCCACAGAGTAAATGAATCTCAAGGGAAAAGAAAAAAACCTGCTTTTTCCAACAAACCTCTGCAAAGCTAAAAATGGATACCAGGGGAAAGGATCAGTCAAAGCCATCAGAGCCAACTCCACTAAAACATCTCGCACTCTGCCATGATTTCCAGCTGAAGGGTTGCACACACACTAAAAAACCCCAAACTGATTCTTAAAGAGCTGGTGATGCTGCAGTTTTATTACATACATATAATTTGAATTTTGTTTAGCATATGCTAAAACATTGTTTACATCTTTCCTCTAATTTGAGATTCACAAGGTTCACTTGAAATTATTCATTCTATCTAATGCTTTTCACCCATGAAAGTTCTGTTTCCAGCACCTACTGCCCAAGTTCCCATCTCCACTTGGGAAGGTGAACTACTTTATAGCACCCCATCCTGTCTGTCCACTACACATGCATCCAAAATTTCCAAATTATTTCCCACTCAAGGATGAGAATAAGCTTGCCTGCCACTGAAATATCAGTGTCTCTGGATAAAATACAACACCTATTTAACAGCACAGAACAACACTGTCACTGCAAAAGATGACATGCATGGTCTTGGTTTTACATCCTGTCCATCAGGGAAGCATTTCTTATCATTATTCCAAGATGGATTTTGGCAGTGAACCAAAAAGCAGGTAGACATGTCCTACCTCTTTCTGCACAGAGCAGGTTCATGGTTCTCTTGTGTTCAGTCTCAGGACTTCCCACATCCAGCACTGGCAGTGAGGTGTGTAGTCATGATCACAAATGTGGTTATATTGGCTTTCACTGCAAGAGAAGTTTTAAACAGTAGAAGAGTAGTTGCTAAGTTCTGAGGAAGGAAAGCAGGATTCTAGAGGGGTGGGGGGAAAGGCTACTTATTTAGAGCATTTGTCTGATCTCCTTACTCAAGCAAAGTTTTACCAATTGCCTTTGATAATTTCCCATTAACAAAACATTTTCTTAAAGACCTTGTCCTCCACTCAAAATGTTCAGTGATGTTGTAAAACATTTGCCAGACATTTATACCAATATATAATTTGTTTTAATCCAATATATGTATCACTGCAAGTAAAAAGAGTGATACCTTTGTGGGGCTGTGTTTCTTTTGTATTGTTTTTATTGTGTTTGAAACAGGAACAGTACTAATAAAACTTTCTTGCTGCCAACCCCTCTCTCAGAGGGAGAAGCTAGCACTGGTTCACTGTGATTTTTTAATTTCAAAATACATATGTGATCCCTTGTGTGCGCTTGTGTTCATGGATGATGGGTAACATATATATTCTGAAATAAAAGAAACACCAGTGAACATATGATATTTCTGTCTGACATCAGGATGAGCTTGTCACAACCAAGTCTATGTCCCTGACTTGGACCCTAGTGGTAAAACTAAACTGACATCAAGTTGGTTTAGTTTACACGAGCAGAGATTTCCTAACATAGGCAGGCCCTATGTCTTGTCCATTCATCCCACCCCCCTCTTTAATTTGTCTGAGTTCTGATGACTGAGTCACTTCCCTCTTTGTTTCTCTGATTTCTTTCTTAATCTTCTGCTCCTGAAAGATGCTTAGTTCCTGAATCCCTATACAAATACACTTTCCTTTCTAAGCTTCTCACCAGCCAAACAAGGTTTTGTTTATTTAATTTGACATGCTGGAGAGAAATGATCCCGTTTCCTATGGATTATCAAAGTAACAAATAGCTTTACAAGAGAGCAAACAAAGTAAAACTCATGCTGAAGCTCCTTTGAACTGGGGGCTTCCCATTCACGTCCCTTCATAAAGTGAGTCTTTCCCCTCTCCTCTACACAGTACACAAGATGACTTTCTGGTCACTTTGGACCAAGGCCACTCTTGGAACTGAGCTAGTCATCAATTTCACATCCATCCTTCCACAAACTTATCTTGAATTTACAACACCATGGCCAGACAGCTTTGAACTCACTCTATGATGGAGCATTTTATTCATCTTGTCTTTGCCTCACAGCGCAATTCCCCTCATCAGGTTTTAATTTTTGCAAAAATGCAGAGCTAGGGGAACCTGGTGGTGAGCCTGGAAGCCTCTGTGGAGGCAGGCATATCACGGTGATTTTTACTGGGAGTTTTGCCTAACTCAGGTGGCAGACATGGTACACCTAAAGCAGCACTCTGCAACACACCTCCTGCAATGTACATTTCTGGAGAAAAATAGACCAAACAACACACCTGAGGTATGAATCTGGGCAAAAATTCCTAAAGACTCATAGCCAGAGCTGCTGAAGAGCAGCTCCCAGGACAGCAAACCCCTGCAGTGTGCAACTGATATTTTTTCAGGGCACTTAGGTTTGGTGGCTAGGGACTGGCTGGCTTCCCCCCACCCCCAACATCCCTTTATGTTTATTACTGCTGCTGTAATTGGGAGGCATGTGTGGATGAATTAAACATAGCAGGACAGATGAGAAAACTCTCCCTCTTAGCTGGCTGAATGAGCAAATTTAACTGAGCCTGTTACCCACTGAGTATCGGGCCGACACGCCAGGGTCCGGTTTCCTTTGAGCTCGCCCTTTCATGCGGAGTCCCTCTGTGCCCCCTGCCTTGCTTCTCACAATATCAAACAGCTGGAGTTTCAGCAGCCCCAAGGAGAAGCCTTTGCATCCGACAGCAGCAGCAGTGGGAATTTTGTCTGGGATCAGAGAGGGACAGGGCCAATATGGGCAAATTGGTAGCCAAGGATCAGGGGTGCTCTGGCATCTCCAGAAGGAGATGGGACACCCCCACAACCCAGCCATGGGCTGTGCTTGATCAATGCCCAGAGTAAAAGTTTTCTTATGCCTGAGGAACTGGGGTTAATGAGGGGGTTTGGCTTTCACACTACTTTGAGCTTCAGACAGGCCAGGGGCGTCCAGAAGTCGGTGCTGGCAGGGAGTTTGAAACAAATGCCTACAGCAGGCATCCCCAGCAGAGCAACAACAGAGCTTCCTGAGAGCAGGACTGCCACTGGCTTGTCCAGGGATGCCAAGGGGACGTGGCTGCACAAATCAGCACCCTGCTTTGTCCCAAGGCACTTCTTTTGGAAGGCAGATGAGAAAAACAGTATATGAAGGGCACTGCTGCATCCATCTATTCCTTCAGCCCCAGGGATAAACAGGGAATGTAATCCTGCAGGGCTGCAATCTTTCCTTTCATACTGTTTAACAAACCCTGGGCCAATTCTCTGCACAAGGTAGCTCTAATTCTGCTCCCTCGCCTTTTTCTTCCCACCTCTCTAAGCCTAAAACTAGTCAGGGCTAATTCAATTCCTGCTTTAATTTAGAAGAGTTTATGACTGCTTTAAATTAGGAAACCAGCATTTTTCAGACAAGGCAGGTGCTAGAGGTCTTAGCACTTGTAAAAATTAGGCCACTTAGTGAGGTGTCTACATATGGATTTAGCACCTGAGGAGTGTGTTAGTGAGCAATATAAGGAAAAAACTTGGAACCTTGGAAACAATACTTTAAAGATAATTAGAGAGCGAAGTCAACATTTCAGAGGAAGGAAGTTTATGTCCAACCTGATAAGTCTTTGTATTCAACTTCATAAGCTTACCCATTGAAATGAAAGTTGAAGGAGCCTTCTTCACACACTCCATTGGAGCTCAAAAAATCCTTCAGAAAAATCAGTTTTAATCTTTTCAGTACCCACATAATAAACCAAGGAAGTAAGAACCCCAAATATAAATGGAAGAAAACATGAAATCCTTTGCATCATCCTTATGAGAAATGAGTAAGCTGGGAGATCAGAACTCTCCTAAAGTACCACTAAGCAGGAATAACTCGGAAACCCAACGATGAAAAACTTCAACTCTTTCACCTTCTTCTTTGAAGACTGAAGGACTTCGCATTTAGAAACTACAGATCATGCTCTTCTGTACATGGCAAAAACATGAGAAACCTATCCTGACCTTTCAGTGACAGATTTGTTTCAAGATAATCTTTACTGAAGGGCTTTGAAAGACAAAAGACTTCCCTGCACCTCTGGGTACATTTAAGTTTTGGGGCATAAATTCTCTCTTTGATGCAGGGAGATGCAGTGAGGAGGAAGTGATGGGGTTGAATCTCAGGGAGTGGCGGCACTGCTTTTCCTGAAAATTTGTATCCGAGACACTTTCCGTGAAAGCAAGCACCTGCTACGAAGGGATGGCTGGAAGAAAAGACCTTTTCATCCTTTTGGTATTTATTACAACTGATGACCGCCGAGGATGGGGCGCCCAGGAGGGGCGCCCGGGGGGGCTCCATGAGCCGCTCGTGCCGCTCCAGCGTGCTCTGCCGGCCCGGGACCCCCGCGCCCGGGGCCCCACAGCCCTCGCCCCGCACCCCGGGCCGGCGGGGCCGCCTCCCCCGCCCACAACAAACTTTTCCTCCCAACGTTGCCGCTTCCGCCGGCCCGGGAGCGTGGGGCGACGGGGGCCGCGGGGGACCGCGGCTCCCGGCTCGCCATGCTGGGGGGACGGGGCCCAGCCACTGCCCAGCTTTGGGGAAGGGGTTTTACTTGGACTTTTTTCCCCTCTCTGGCTCCTCCTCTTCTTCCCTCCTCCTCAGGGGGAGGGGAAGGAGGGAGGCTCTTGGGGCAGGAGTAGCCAGAGCAGGGAATTGTTTGGGAGTTCAGTCATCCAAAAGCCGTCTCCCGTATGGAGGGTCTGGCTTCCCGCATCCCGGCGCCTCTTCCCTCCTCCTCCTCCTCCTCCTCCTCCTCCTCCTCCTCCTCCTTCTCCTCCTCCTCCTCCTCCTCCTCCTCCTCCTCCCGCCGCGCCTGAACTCAGCGCGGCCCTCCATCCCCAGCGCCAACCCGCAGAAAAAGCACAACCACTACCCTCAAACCAAGGGCCCCCTCACTTTCCCCTTCCCCCCTCTTTTTCTCTCTCGCCTTTTTTTTTTCTTTTTTTTTTTCCTTCTGTCTGTCTGTGTGTGTGTGTGTGTGTGTGCGTGCCTGTGTGTGTGTAGTGAATTCCCCGCAGATCCGGCCTGGAAGTTCCCAGCTCCTGGAGTTAAGCCTCTTTGTTGCTTCCCTTCGTTTGGGACATCTTTGTGTTTACCCCCGCCTGCTCCACTGGAGACCGCGGTGAGTGAACGAGAAGGGGGCCCGGGCCTGGTGGCCCTGGCGAAGGGCTTGGGAGGACGCACGGTAGTGGCGGGCGATGGGGCTCAGGGCTTTCACCCCATCCATCTTCAGGCAGCGGCAGAGTTTGGGAAGTTGGTGTGGGGATGTGAGGAAGGGGGGCTGACTAGGGATGTAGGAGACGTAACAAGGGAGTAGTGGAGACCCGCTGGTCCCCACCGGGACGGCGCTTGTTTTGGCGCAGGCAGGTGAGATGTGGGGGATTCGGATGTTTCCCTCCAGCTCTTCCTCGTCGGCGGCTCGGCCAGAACTAATGGAGGGCCCAGGGGACGCACACGCTCCCGGGCTCGCCAGGAACTTCCCCAGCAGCCTGGTCCACGACCTTGCCCCGTCCTCACTGCCGGTTGGGCGAGGAGGCACGGTGAGCAGTGAGGGAGAAGGAGAAGCTGTGCAAAGTCAGCGCAGATCCATCCTCCATTGCTCCAACTCTTGTCAAAAGCTGCTGGGAGTTTACAGGCAAAAGCTGTCTCTGGCAGATGCGAAGGCATTTCGGTTTGTGCTCTGTGGAGGGGCTGCTGCTGCAGCAGAGAAAAGCGGGAGTGGGTAGTCTGTCTGTTAGTAGAATTTTTGTCCTCTTCTGTGACCGTAGAGTTTTTAACCCTGATGCAAGGATGAGGAGTGATTTGGGTCTGGGGAAGTAATTTTCTGCCCAGCTGTGGGATGTTGTAAGATTGGTGCACGCATGCCTCCCTGCTTGGACTGAAACTTTGGCAGATCGTCTGGATGGTGCCTGTGAATAGAAAATGTTTTGGGGAGAAAGTGGGATGCTGAATTTGTAGCAGTGCCCAAACAAGACTTTTTCAAGTGCTCTGAAGGTACTTACTTTGGAAAATAATAGACTTTAACCAATACCCCCGGCTGGCAGAAGGTACTTAATACATATCTGTGTTTGGGCATTTCCCCAACTGATTCCCCTAGTGTTATTTCACTGGCATTGAGTGAAAGGCAGTTCACATCTATTAAAGATGGTCATTTTTTGTCCTTGCTTGTTTTAAAGAAACTCTTTTGACCTCTCTGCAGCATTATGTGAGTGGGATAACAGGAATCCATGCACACACTCAGAACCCACATGTAATTTCCAGAATGTCTTAAATGTTTTTCTTGGTGCCCAAGTCTCTTAATTTCTACATTGCTACCATAGTGTCTTTTTGATATGTCCATTTGCAATCTGCTGTTAAAATTTCTTTTCCCATGGGCTAAAAAACTACCATGGAAAATATTAGAAGAATGTGGGCGTTTTGTAAGTAGAATTTTATCTTACTTTGCTTTTGAAACTAACTGACTGAGTGTGCTGTGATTGAGAGGAGGGTTCGTCCATATTTATGCCTATGTACTTATATGGCAGACACTTGGAATTAATGGATTGAATATTGACGTTCATGTCTTGGGGAAGAATTTCAGCAGAAACACTTCATGCAGTGAACATTCGTTCTGTTTATTTAAGTGACCTAAAGAAATGAAGGTGAAATAAATTCCCATGCTGCTAGGAGTCATGTGGGGATCTTCTGAAGTAAGTAGGACACTTAGGAAGAGCTGCGAGCTTCCTTCTGGGTGCATGATATTCTCTTACAAGAAATAAATGGAGTTTTGTTCCATGTCCTTTTCTTAATTTTCCCCTTCAGATACAGGGACTCATCCTGCATATACCAAGCAGAAGAGGTCCCAATAGGTGTTAGCTGTGAGGGTTGAAGTCAGACACAGTGCAGTCCTCCCTGCTTCCTACTGGGGAATGTGAGCCAGGTTCATCTGAGCAGTGCACAGAGGTTCTGTGCAGCTGAGAAAGGCACGGTCAGTTTTCTCCCACTCATACACACACACCCACAGGACCTTTATTTGAGAGATATCCTAGTACAAGAATCCACACATTTCTGCTCTGCTTGCACAACGAAGAAGCATTGGAGCTGCATTATTCTGCATGTGTGTGCTCCAAACTAATGTGTAAGTTGTATGAGTTTTACGTATCCCTGCAGTCTGGGGAAGGCAACTTTTCTGTGCCTTCTACTGACATGATACAGAAGCACAGAGCGAGAGGTTCTTTGAGATTGCAGAGTGGAAACCAGTGTCTGGTGTTTGCAGAGGTCTTTTCAGCCCTCAGAGTGCGAGACTCCTGGCTTGGAGGTTTGCTCCATTGAAGGACAGATGAATCATTGCTCAGTCCACTTCACTGCTTGCAATTCTGCTGTGTCCTCAAAACTAACATCAGACAGACCCCTCCAAATCTTCAGAACTAAACTGGCAGCCCAGCAATACCTTCATGATGCTGGTAGAGCTCCTGGCTTTCTAGGGCCAGCAGAATTGCCTCTTTCGAGCCAGCTGGAGCCTCCTGCAGAGCAAGAAGCATCACGGGCAGGGCTATGAAGCAGGCAGCCTGCTTTGCCCCATACTCCACAGTGCTGCAGTGGAGAAAGTGCCTTTCCTGAGTTAAGAAAAGTTACTCATTTAGGGCAGACCTGATTTTTTTGTAGTTTCTTGTGCTTGTTAGTGAAACACTTGACTGAAACACCCCCAGATCTACCTGCCCATGTTTCCTGGACTTTTTTTGAACCACATGCCCTTAGGAGCACAGAAACCTTGCAATCTGATTGCAAGCATAGGAAAAAAACCAACTTTTGGTTCCTCTCTCTGGGCTGTAGGAGGGAGCGTGGGTGACAGGACAGGAAAGGCACTTCAGTTGGGAACTTGTGTTGGGAAGTGGAGGTGTTTGGGCTGGGTCTTTAGACCATACACATGCCCTGTTGTGAGCTTGAATTTTCTCCAAGCCGTGTGCCTTACTGTTCCCATGCAGAAAATGGAACTGGACCTGTGCTGATGGGTTGAGTGCTGGGGGTGGGGGGGGTGGGGGCACATACTACTCTCTATGTTGGCTCTTGCCAGCTGACCTGTACCCATTCTCATGTCTCTCAGAACAGAACTCAGGTGCTCTGGGGAGAACCCTCTCTGTTGTGCTGGGCCTCCTCAGGACTGGCACAGGGCTGGAGGGGCACCTCTGTGCCTCCAAAATAACTCTTTTCCCAGGCAAAGGCAGGCTGTCTCCCAGCACCCCAGCTTGTCTGCCTCATGGACCAGGGGAGCAATGACAGGGAAAGGTGTGTTGGGGACCATGCTTTTTGTTTTAGCCCAGGTTGGCCGGCAGGTGGGTTTTCAGAGACTTGAGCTCAGCTAGCTGGGCTCAGTTTAGTCACTCAGCCTGCAAGGTGTTGCAACAGCGGTAGGCTGAGGTAACTCAAGGTTAACAGAAGTTCCTTTGGCAGTAAATAATGGTGGGTTGTTCATTTTCATATCTGGTGCCGAGTGCTTCAGAGACATGAGGCACAATTCCCTTGGACTTCTTTAATGTGCAGAGGTGACTTTGATATATTAATGCTGGCATGTTATAGACCAAGGCTTGCAAATCTCTAGGTTTAAACTGTTACCTCCTGGCCTAAAAATCTGCAGTGTGAATTCTGCAGCTAGGATAAGATATCCCACAATGAAAAAGTTCTCTTGCAAAGTCTTTGGAGACTTCCTGTTTCTGGTTAGACTGAAAACATCCTGAGGGAAAAAACCTGCTGCTGTATGTTCTGGTGTTCCTGTGGTCAGTCTCAGTTTAAGAGGTTGTTATGTATTCCAGTTCCTAGGCCACAAGAACAATTTAAGGTGAATAATGACTAAATGAATTGCAGGTCCTTAGGTGGAATGGGGATAAATATCATCCTTTCTAAATGTACTTTGTGAAATTGTTCAATGCAAGGTACTGCATGCTTCTTTTTCTGTTTCCTGATGCTGGGTTTAGTTCCCCTTGGCTCTGAATTACACGACATCATATCTGCTGCTTCTGTGGCTGAACACAGTGCATGAAGCTGGTTCTCTGGAAGGAATGCTTGCAGAAAGGGAAGCTTTCAAAATTTGCTTTGGATGCATATTTGTGCTTAAATCTTCTAAAATCTCTCCACAGGAGCGTGTGCTCCAGCAACACAGCTGAGTGTCCATGGGAAGCTAAGACAAAAGGAGTACGGATGCAGTGGAAGCAAGTTGGCTGAAAAGCTCAGAAGGATATTTATTGCAGGGAAAAGAAACCACTTAGTGCTTACACAGTCCCAGAGCTGCTGCAGGCATTGCAGAGCTTTCTTAAGCTGTTGCTCCCTGCTTAAACTGCGAGCAACAGATCCCTGCCCTGAGGATGTTACATGCTCCTTTTATTCAAATGGCCTCTCTTCCCTGCAAGAGGACAAATGGGATGGGAGGCTCAGCTTTGGGATGGGAGCCTGATGGGGTTGGTAGCAGAGCACCTGGACTGGGTGCCTGTGAGGGGCTCAGAGCATTGCCATTGTGTGTTGTAGGAGCTCTTGAGTAAGAAGCAGTGCTAATTTTTGGCTCTAGTGGCATTGATGCAGAGAAATGTGCATCAGGGAGCGTGTGGGACGTGCTCAAGCTTCTTTGCCCTTGTTGTGGGCAGTGTGCCAGCACAGAGGTGAGAGCCAGACTTTTTCCTTGCTTTCTGCTCTGCTTCTCTTATGAGGCTGCTGCCCTGTGTCCAGTCATCTTCCCTGAGCAGCCATTAGATGTAAGGATGGCGAATGTGCCTTGTGCCTGTGCAGAATGTTGGAGGCTTGCTGGGTGAAGTCCACACCACACCGCAGCATGTTGCCCCTATGGAAACCCACCGTTGTCAAGTTTGCAGAGGTTTTGGGCTGCGGTGTCTCTAGATGTGTGTGTGAAAGCCAGATGATGTTTTGGAAAGTGATCATTTTTCATTAACTTCTGTGCCTGGCAAAGGCAGTAAATCTTTCACCCCGAGCCTTGCAGCAGCAATACCACTTTAGCTCTCTCAGGTCCACTCTGGCAGAGAGATTAGCTAGCAGGTTGTGCTTTCATGCCCAGCCATAGACCCAGGGCCCTGCCAAGTGCAGGGATGTGTTCACTGGTTGTAATGTCAGCAAGTCTGAACAAGCTTGTGTATCTGAAGACTGTGCATCAGTCTGCCTTCAGATATATGTCCTTCTGCTGGTCTTTAAATTGTGAGTGCAGGGAAAAAGGGTGTAAAAATTCCTGTCAGAACTGTGTTGTCAGCTTTCAAATACCAGAATGAGGTTACTTTTTATTTTCTTTTTAGTTGACAGAAGGACAGGTTAGACAGAGCCCTGTGAATTAATGTGTTGAGTTTAGTGTGGTTTAGAAAGCCTGTGGTAATACATAGTGAGGTAGTCTTTGAGAAATACACCTCAAATATGATACACTGGCCTGGAATACAGCATTTATTTGCAAAATTCAGCTTCTTCTGGTAATGTCACTGTAATTTATCCTGGTACTTTTAGAGAGAGCAGCCACCTTGCTTAGTGATGCTAGTGTTTCAGGGTGCAAGCCTGGGATGTGAGGGCAGCTGTGTTTGATTCTCCTCTACACTTCAGATTTCCCCCCCAAGTTGGGGTGAGTTGCTCTTTGCCTCAGCTCTCCACCTGCAAAAGTAAATGGCACTTCCCTGCCTCCTTGTGGTGTTGAGGATAGGTCTGCTGGAGATCAAGAGAGACCATAGATTTGCTGGCCCTCAAAAACCTCTTGGATGAGGACCACAGTTGGTTTCAGCAGAGAGCCTCCTGAGGCACTTACAGCCCAGTGGGTGGCTCCTGTGGTTGCCTCTGGGGATGTGTGCCCCTGCTTGCTGGGTGGATGGGGGCTCTGCAGAGAGTGCAGGATGCTTTTGGTTTGGAGGGCAGGCTGCTGTGCAGCTACAGCAAGGGCCCTCTCTGAGTCTGACTCTCGGGGAGCCTGGCGTAGGTAGCAGCAGTGCAGCTGCAGCGAACTTCTGGCTCCAGCCAGTGGTGGTACAGAGAGGCCATTGTAATCCTATGTGCTGTACAGTGTACATCTCAACAGGCTAAGTGGCTCCAGGGTTGGTTGTTTTTCTTATTTTCCCCCTCCTCCTCTTCATCCCTTCAAATCTACTTTATTGAGTTCCTCCCCTTAAATTGAAAATTTGGCCTTATCTTCAAAGAAGCCTTTTAGTGCCAAGCTTTTAAAGGTGGGGAGGAGGCGAGAGCAAAAGCATCACATCCATTAACAGCCCAGTTGCCAGAGAAAATGTTTTTTAAAACATAATCTGAAACCTTAGTGTTTCGGAGCCAAAGCCAAGATTGAATACAAGTATGGGCCTTGTCCCTAGAGAGTCGCAGCGCCGGGAGTATGCTGGCACAAAGACAGACCATGGGGCGAGGATTCTTGTGCATGCACGCACACAAATAGACAATTATTTGGAAGCCAATAGTGTTCTGGATGCTGAAGAAATTTAATCTAGTGCCTTCTGTCCCAAGTTGCTCCCTGAGCTGTGGCTGATGTGGAGAGAGCATTTTCATTGCTCCAGCACTTCTCTGGATGGCAGTCCCCACTGGAGCAGGAAGACTCCTGCAATTTGTTGGTCATGGGTGGTAAAAAGGACTGTCTGGTCCAGCTTCTTTAGAGTCTGCTGCTGTCAGTGAGAGATTTCTTTGGGAACCCTGAATGGTGATGAGCATATGATTTTTGTGTTATATTTCTCCAGAAGAAAGCTGCTTGTTTAACAAACCCAAGCACTGTCAGATTGAAGTGTTGGGTTTGAGTTCCAGTGTCAAGAGATGTTTTCAGAAACATGCTGGGTGGGATATTTCAAAAATACCTGGGCAGACTTTGATGATGCAGTGGGGAGTCAATGGGACTTGTGCATTGAGACCAGCTCCCCCTCTTCACTTTTCAGTACAGGGTCACGCTTGGTGGGTTTATGGGACGGTCCCGCTGTCACCAGTGTAACAGCTGCCCAGATTAGTCCTGACCACCTACTCCTGCATGGAAGTGTGGACCCTGTTTTGTAAGTGGCTATTCAGGCATATCCTGGCTTGCAAGCACTTGAAGTGCAGCTTCTAACAGAGTCATCTGGACAGAAACATCTGGCAAGATGGCCCCAGTTAACCAGTTGCAATGGGGTTTAAATCCCCATTTAGTGAGGAACACCTCATTACTAACTTCTTCTGGGCATGGTTAGCCAGACCACAGCAGAGCTGTGGGACCCTTGCAGGAGGAGGGCTTGATATCTACTAGCTCTTGAATCCCTCTGGAAACCTTCATACCCCTCAGCTGGCCAAGCAGGGTAAAAGGCTTGTAGCTGTCAGGAATTTCTCCAGCCCGAGGCTTGTAGGGTGAGACAAGCCTGTGAGAAGCTGGTGCATGAAGAGCTCCTCAGAGAGGTACACCAGCTGCTTTAGATGTGTCCATCATCACCTTTTGTCACTCCGACTTTACCCTTGGGGTGTCTGGGACTGGGAAGGGAAAAGATTTCTGCTTTCCAGCAGATGAGGAGCTGAGCTCCTGGTTCCATGCCAGCCTGAACACCTTTGTAATGCCACAGAGAGAGTCCAGGGCCTCGCAAGGTCTGGTTGCCTTTGAGGACCTTGCTGCTCTGTGTGCCTGAGGTGCTGTAAATGTTGGAAGAATAGATCAGCTATTGTCACCCCAGCTCCAGATCCTGTCAGAGGTGGCTGCCCAGGCAGCAGAGAGGAGGAGGGTCTTGGGATCGTGATTAACTATGCCAGATGACCATGCAGCCCATTAGTTTGATGATGGATGCTGAGAAAAGGAGGTCAGTACCAAGGTACAGAGCTGGAGCTGCTGGAGCCTGGGTGTGTTTGCTGACCCTAGTCACCTCTTGGTAGGGAGGTAGGGAGCCAGTTTCAGGAGGAGTGATCTGTTCACATGGCTACAGCAAGACAAGCTAGCTCTGTGTCTCATAGGACAGGAAACAGTCTACTCCAGCTCCCACTAGAGCTGTCTGTGCTTGCCTGGTGGGAAATGTGCAATACAGGCTGTGGGATCCTGCTGATGGCATCATGAAGCCTGTGGTCTTTTCTGGAAGGAAGGGTCTGCTACTTACATCACGTAGCAATTTAGGCAGGAACATAGTTGCTAAATACACAGTTGTCCTGTTTTTCTCACAATTGCCTGGGCTGCCGGTTTGGGGAGAAGGGAATAGGAGCACAAAGACACCAACATCAAGACCGAGTGGCAGACTATGTTTATCATCGATGCTTGACCCTATAATCTCCCTAGGGATAGCTTTGGACATCCCAAACCTCTGAGCCACTTGAAAGGACTACCTTTAAAAAAATTTCCCAAACTAGTAACCAAGCAAACAAGTGCAAATTTCATCAGCCACAAAAATGTGAGTATAACCCAGTTTTATCATAGTTTTAGCACTGAAGTACAGGTTTCTTCACTCTCTAGATTAAAGCCTGAGAAAGGCCTGCTACGCCATCTTCCCCCATCGCCCATATTCCAAAACCTAAATTGCTGATTGTATTACAGTTGTGTCTACAAGTTTTAACCAAGGTTGGGACACAGCTATGACAGACACCATGTTAACTTGTAGTGGGAGACTTCCTACATTCCCATTCAAAACAGTGCGGCAAATGTGAAAGAGGAGATAAAAATAGAGCATGGAAAGGACATGTGTACCTTGGAGTGACTCGGCAGGTCAGGACTGCAGCTAAGTACAGACCCCACCGTGTCTGATAGTCAGTCTCGTGTTCCATCTTCTACTGTGCCCTGCTCAAAAGAGGTCGAAGTCCAGTGTCAGTAAACCTTGACTGAAAGTTGTCCACCTTGAAGCTGAGAGTTGTCATAGCGGGGTCTCATCTTCCTTAGCTTTCAGCTCACATCAGTGGCTACGTGTGCTCCAGTGAGTGATTTTCCAAAGGGGCACTTGGCACAGCAGGTGGTGTTGGTGCCATCCTGCTGCTGTGCATGCCTTACATTGGGGCAGGCAGCGGGTCTTGCGGAGCTGGGGAGCTGCAGGTGGAGAGCAAGAGCTTGTGGATGAAGGGAAAGGAAAGGAGCCAGTTATGTCTTTGATTCTTTCCTGTTAGCCAGTTTTCAGTTGTGGCATCGTGCTTTGAAAGGTAGCTGGAAGAGGAGAGTGCCAGTGTAATAACAGTGTTTTGCTTGCTGCATGCAATCTCAAGTTAAACTGTGCCCTAACATAAGTATTGTGAGCCTTCTTTTCACAGGGGGTCTGGACAGGGGCTCTGGAGGCATTGCCTTGCAGTGCACAAGCCAAGAATAAGCTCTAACAGGTGCTGCTAAGGCCAAGTCCATGGCATGTATTGCGCCCAGGTGCAAGAGGAGATGTTCAGGTCAGCTGAGAGATACCTTACACTGTAAGAAGGTGTAGGAGCAGCAGGGAGGGACAGCAGGGTTACAAAGAGCTGCTCTTCCTGAGCATATTGAGCCCATGTCTGGGGACATACAGGGTACCTGAATGCTAATCTGACTGACCCCTGCAGGCACAGGCAGCCCAGTAGGGAGCAGCTGTGTAGACACCAGTGGCAGGACATGAGCAAAACTTGGCTTGATGCATTCACTGGGAGCTCTCTCTCAAAGAGGATAGAATTGCTTCAATGACACCTGAGCAGGTTCTTTCCCCCCTCTTTTTTTGTCTGACTCAGAGCACTGTTTGGGGGAGCAGGTGGGGATTCAGATGCATCCTCTTCTGGTATTTGCAAAAAGCTTCAGGCAAACTGTATTGCGGGGCTGCTCATGGCCATGCCCTTCTGCTGTCTGATTAACAGACTGAACTGTAGTCAGAGGCTTTTTGCTCAGAGGAATGCTTTGAAACGTGTTGTTTTTAATGGCACTGTTGCCCAGGGCTTTTTGTGTCTAAGTGAAGGGATGACTGCTCCACTCTTCAGGAGGAAAAGCCTATCTGTAGTAGGACTCCTCCATTTGGCAAGTGTTTTGATCTGCTCTCTGCAAGCTAAATAATTGAATTACAGAGGAGATCTCAGATGAGGTGTTTGTGCCCTTGCAGTCAGTGCCTTGGAAGTGGAAGAGTGGTGGGAGATGTCAGACAGCTGCACAGTTATGGTTTTTTCTTCTCTGTTGATTGCAGGTCACTCCCTGTGCCCGAAAGCCTGCAAAAAGGCCCTAACATAGCTGCTGCCTTCACTGCTGTCTAGCTGAATTAGACAGGGCATGGGATGGAAAAGGCATTAAAATGGGTTTGTGCCACCCATCCTTCCTCATGCTGTGTATAATCTCTTCCTCTATCCCAGCACACAGCCCCCTTTCAGTTTTGCCTCAGACCTCACAATGAGAAGGGAGAACAGGATTGCAGCTGAGGATTGTAGCGTGGCCCTATTCCCTGCGTGCATGCTGCCTCCCAAAGGATGTAGGTGCCTCTGCCAGGTCCTTGCACCCCCTTTTCTCCCTGTTTTCTGTCTTTAATTTCCCCTTCTCAGCCTGAGGTCTCAGTGCTGCCTGCAGCAGTTTCCGGGGCTGAGAAAGGCTTGTTGGGCCATATCCTGTGTGCCCCTGCCCTTACTTGTCTTGGGGAAGACTGATAAGGAACACCTAGGGGTGCCTCCCCAGGCACCAGCCCACTGCTGCAGAGATGCTCCCAGCCCTCGCCAACCCGAGGCGCGCTGCGTGTCGGAGCGGGTCCGGGAGCCCTTGCCCAGGCACAGTGGCTGCCTGCAGACACAGGCAGGGCTGCTGCCTCCCCACAGGTTATGCTGGAGAAATGCCGTCCTCAAAGTGAGATCCATGTCTCTCCTTCCCTTCTTTCCCCATAGCTGGTGGATTGGGGCTCGGCAACTTTTTGAAGTCCCCAGCAGCATTTCTGATCTCACAGCATTTTACAGGCTAGGAGGGTTTTATGCTGACCTGTATCGTTATAGGCAGCCAGGGAAGCAGCGGACATGGCATGTGCTGAGGTGCCAGCATCTGAAAGGGTCATGTAGGAACCAGGCCAAAAAGGATCAAAAGCTGTTAATGAGCCACAGATGGTCAGCTTTATCTTGGAGCCTGGTGATTTGGGCTTCTAGAGCTTTCTGCTGAAGAAATATATGAGTTAAAGCTGGTAGCAGGCAAGAGCTGGGAAGGAAGACCCTAAAATAAAGATTCTTAGACATATATGGAGGACCTCAAGAGATCATCTCTGCTAGAGCTCATCATGTTTTTTCTGAAGGTCTCCTTAACTACTTGAACTAGTGCACTGCAAAAAAAAAGACTAATTTTCCATGGAAGAATTTTGTAGTCAGTAGGTAAGACCAGCAGAGGTTTTTCTGTGGCTGTTACAGAGGAGGATCTCCAGAGCCTTTGCTTGAGTACAGAGCCCCAAAGGCTGCAATAGATGTGTTCCTCTCTTGCACAGGGCAGGATGCTCCCAACAGATGTTTGTTATCGGCAAAGTAAAGCAAAGAAACAGAAAAACTTCAGCTGGCAAAAAATGCAGAGGGAAATTATAATTGTTTCCCTGTTGTGCTTGCAGAGAGAATTCTTGAAGCTGCTTTCTGTCCCATTTTAACATTTTATGTTTATTTAGCTTATCTCTTTCATGAGGAGCTATTAAATCCTGCAGCACATTGCGGATGTGACTATATGAGAACAGCTTATTTTACCCATCCCAGGGCAGAGTGTGCCAGCTGAACAACTGGGTCTAAAATTATGGAGCAGCACTTTCACAAAACTGAGTGCTCTTCTTCCTGGAACAGTTAATAATTATATTTTTCAAGTTAAGAAATGGTGAATGATTTCCCTAATAGTAATTCTGTGATTGTGTTTTCCTTAGGTGGGTGAGTTTTCACAGTTGCTAGAGGGAAAGACCGTATTCCTTCCCATTTCTAATGCTACACTTGTGGTCTGTAGCAAGTGACAGTATTTAATGTAATTTGGAGGGTAGGTACTGCCTGAGCTGAATTACAGATGGCTTTGCACTGAACAGTGAAAGGTTTTTCTAGGGGTATTTAGTGCTGTGGGACAGTCACAGATTTCCTTTCTCCAAGAAGGCGCTGACAGTCCCCGTAAGCAATTAGAGATAAATGTCTTTGAGGCAGAGGATGGCTTTTGCTGAGCACCTGGGTTCTTAAAGGAGTCTCTGTACAATAAATGAATCTAATACTCTTTATGTTCCTTTACTGGATAGCAATATAAGGATTTTTGGAAAATCCGAAGAGTTCTAGATTTATGCTTCCTGGTAGACAATCAAATGTCAGGAGTTTGCTGTGTCCTCCCAGAACACTGCTGGGTGAGTCTTTGGAGAAGGCCATCTGATCTTTTCTGTGAAACATTTGCTAAAACCTGTCAAGCAAAGGTGATTTCTGCATTGAAAAGGCATTCTAAAATGATAAAGCAATTCTCAACACAAAAGCTACTTAGTCTTTTGCAGCAGAAGGACTGCAGACAAGTTACACTTCTTCAATTAGATTATTAGCATATTAGATTTAGGTTTTAAAAATGTTTTAGGCTGAGCAGGATGCCTTAACAGATGGAAGAATAGATTAGAATCTCTTGTTGTCAACCCCAAAGCCTAGGAGCTGGTGACAGAGTTTATTCCTGGTCTTTTTACTGCTTATAGTTTTCTCCAAAAATGACTAAACATATAAAACAAGGATTGGGTTTGGGGTTTGAGGTTTCTTTTTTTTCCTTCTCCCGTTCTAAGCCAGACTCTGACCACAGTCATGTATTTAGTTTTTTTCCTCTTACTTCCAAATGCAGTCACATAACAATAGCCTGGAAAAAAAGTACTGGGAATGATTTGTTCATGAATTTATTTCCTTTTTTGGGCTACAAGGAGTGGGTTAGCATTTGGGTAAGGAGGCTGGGAGCTCCAAGCCATCTCTTTCAGGATTGAAGAGGGTTTAAATGAGAACCATCCCATTAAAATGAGAAGTACTGCAGAAAGGCAGACTTTCTGGAGCAAGCATTTCCACTGCTCCATGGGCAGAGCCTCACGCTTGGGGCACCTCTTCTCAGCTGAACTTTATTTGCTATTTATGTAATAGCA
Source organism: Serinus canaria (assembly GCF_022539315.1). Taxonomy (NCBI): domain Eukaryota; kingdom Metazoa; phylum Chordata; class Aves; order Passeriformes; family Fringillidae; genus Serinus; species Serinus canaria. The sequence continues at coordinate 21,347,678 of NC_066313.1, forward strand.
TCTTCTCTTACAGACACTACCAAACAGGCTTTGTCTGCCACAGGCAGGCAGGGATGACTGCAAGAGAAATGCCCCTCCTGTCTTGGGCTTCTTCAGAAGTGGGTGATTGTTTGCTTTCCTTAACAGTCTGCTAATAGGAGGTGGTGGGTGGTGTTGTCTTTCTTATTTATTTTATGTAGGATGTCATGACAGATGGTGATTTTGACTGTTGTCTTCAGCTGTAGAAGCTGCTTTCTAAACCAAGCTAGCTATGATGGAGGCATTGTAGCAGGTTGATCTGTGAAGGAGGAAAGCATATCAGAGACATCAGATTCCCAACTGATTGTGCTCTGTAATCTCTCTCCTGAAGAGCAGGAAAAGAAGTGTTTTGCAGACAGGGTTAGGAAATACATTTTTAATGTCTGGATCTTAGTGGTCTTGGCAGGTGACACTTCTGATTGCAATGAAAATTAAAAATCACCAGGTGGGACAACAGTGAATATGTGACTGCTGTGCTGGTCGGGAGGGTGGTTGTTAAAATATCAAACAGTACAGGCACTGAAATCTTGATATTTTATAGATGTTTCAATGGATTTGGTCCTTATAGGAGGGAAAGCAGAAGCAAGTGGAGCTTATGTGTACTGGAGAGGGAACATAATCTGATAAAGGCCGGACCTGTCAGTAAAGTTTTCAGATCACAGGAAATTTCCTCAAAGTATTTATTTATTTATGGCTCTGCTGAAAAATTTTCAACCAGCTGTGTTTAAAAATATAGCAGTAATGAGATACTTAAAAAAGGAGTTAATCTCTCCCTCTCTGACATGCTGCAGAGCACCAGCTGTAGCACAAGCAAACCCTGGGGAATCCAAGTGGCCTAGCCATGCAGCCTGTGAGCCAAAGTCACACCTCAGGCAGCCAAACTCTGGCAGGAAGCACTGGCCTGTGGCAGGTCGTGGGGATGGTGACCATTTGGCCATCCTCCAGGGGCAGCAGGTTTAGCCTTTGCAGCTCTTCAGCTCCCCAAATCTCCCCATTTCTCTTAGATCCCAGCCACTTGTTCTCAGGGCAGCAAGACCCAGTTTTGTCTGAAGTACTGGGAGGCCTTGAACTGTCTCTGACACCCCCAACGGGGAAATGCTGGAATGAGGAGGAAGGAAAACCAAGGGCTTTTGTACTGAAGGAACAAAAAGCATGCTCTGCATGTCCCTGGGTTCAGCTGTTACAGACTACAAACCAGACTGGTTTTTTTGTTTTGCTTTTAAATGCTTCTTTAGCCAATGTATTTTTTTTTAATATTTTTTTCTGTCTGTCTTTTTTTTTTTAATTATTTTTTCTGTCTGTCTTTTTGAGAGACAGAGCCAGTCTGGGACTCTTCATTTGGCCCATCCAGTCTCTCTGCAAAGCATGCACAAGCCATCTTCTCCAGGCTCATTTCCTCTAGGATTTTCTATGGCTTTGCAATGGCCAAACCTTGTGTTTGATATCAAGGTGGAAATGGCAGGCCAGCTGTACTGTGTTACTGTGCCAGCAGGGCTCAGTGCTGGGTGCAGGAACTCTGTGAGAGCTATAGCTGTGAGAGTAGTAAAAAATGTGTTTGGTGATCGGCAGAAATTGTTTTGAGGAAGCAGATGCCTCCTCTGATGATGATGATGATGGCATGGCACATGGTAGACTGGAAAGGCAAAGCATTTTAATTTTGGTCCCAGGTGGAGGATTGTGTGGAGAAGTCTTGTCTTCTCTGTGCCTACTGGTTTAAGCTTCAAGATGCATATCACAACAGAAAAATCTCCTCTCCCCTGTTTCCTTTTTCCACCACTGATAGGTAATCAAGATTTGGTTTTAATGACTTCCCTCTACTCTCTCTGTTTCCTCTCCCCTGCTCCACACATGCCTTTTTTATATTTTTTTATGCATTTCTTTCTGGCAGAAGTTGAAACGCAAGAAGTGTTTGGACCAAGATGAAAACAGTGGAGGAGCATGTTGGGCAGTGCAGTGCTTTGTTCTGAGTTCAGAGGGACGTGAGGGGGGGACGGGATGTCATTTCCCAGATGGGGACCCTGCCAAAGATGTTCTTGCTTCAGAAAGCAATAAGTGATTTTTGAGGCTGTACCAGGTTTAACCCTTTGTTCACCCACTTCTGCCATCCAGGGAAACAGCAAAGGCCTGGATCAAAAGTGGGATGGTGTTGTGGTATGTGGCCCAGGTGATGTGAATGGTCTCAAACCAAAGTCTGCTGTTGTGACTAAATGCTGTCAGTGGTCTGATGAGCTTGTTCTCCTGTTGGAAACCCTAAGGAGAGGATGAGCAGTCTGCACTTGTTTATGAGTGAGAGTCCAACACCGATTGTGCGATTGTGGTTGAAAAAACAAGATCAGCGTGTTCCTTACGGGGGTTAGGACTGCTGTGCTGCCTCCTGCCCTGCCAGAAGCACCTGGTCAGATTTGGGATGGTGCTAAACTCTGCTTCAGCTGTTCCCATTGCAGGACAGGGAGCACTTTTGTCTCGTGATACTTGGGAAACACCTTGTCCTGTGACCAAAGGAGCCCTGCACTGCTGGGACTGCGGCAGCAGCAAGTCCCAGGCAGCTCGTGGCTGTGCGGGGGACCACTGGCTGGTCATAGCACTGGTTCCTCCTGTCTGTTTTGAGCCAGTCTCCCATGTGAGCAAACTGCAAGTTTGGAGGGTATGGGGGGTGGAAAACCTCTGAAAGGCATGTATTTACTGCTATGTTTATAGCTTCTTGGGCTTTAAATATTGCATCATGTGTGCAGGCTGCTGATTTAACTGCCCAAGGACTGTTTGTTGCACAGTAGCAAATTGAGGGTGAGAGTACGGGAGGGGAGCAGAGAAGGGAAAGTTAAAGCAACTCTGCCCCTTTATTAATATCTCTTCCAGGTTATAAATACTTGGATCACTTATGTCAGGACTCTAGAGGAGGTAATTTATCTCCTGATGAAAAAAGCTCAAGGGTTTTTGTCTGTGGTACTGGACTGTTTCTTAGTATGGAGGTTTAGCCTTTTAAATCTGGATGGAATTCTCCTGTGGAAGGCCACCCTCCTCCCTCAGAGTTGGAGTGAACCAATGCTGTATGCATAAAATGCATCAAGTCCCTTTGTGTCAACTCAGAGTCACTATTCAGCACAACTAAACCTGCAAGCCTCTTTTTTTTTAGAGCCAGCAGCCTCTCTGGGTCCTTTCATCTCTCACAGTCCTTCTCTAGCTAGGAGGATGACGGCTTTCCTAACCCCCCCATGAACCTCAGTAAACACAGTCTAGGTACAAAGGTGTCAGTAATTTTGACCTGCAGAACCACAAACTTCCTCTTCCCAGCACCTTTGCAGCATGAGAGTTTTTGATCACTTGTGCAGAATGCAGGAGGCCACAAACATGCCAAGGAATGGTTATACCAACACTACTGTGGGTGCATCCATGGCCAGTGACTAATAAAAAAGTGATGCATCCAGTGCTGGCCTTGAAACATGCCCTTTGTCTCTTGCACTTCTTTCAGACAGTCAAGAGAGGTCTGATCTATAGGAAATTAATATAATGCCACTCTGGTGTCATTGTTGGGACAAGGTGTAGAAGAACAGGGGTGTGTAGACAAAAGATGCATGTGTAGGATTGCCTGTGATGGGTTTCTTTTTGACATGTTCAATCTTGAATGTTTTGCCAGGGAGGTCAGCAGACCTGGCTGGAAATTCCATGTGCACGTCTTACTGCACAGCATGTCTAAACTTGCATATTTTTCATCCATTTTCTTGGATCCCTTAAGTCATCCAGGTACCCTTTCCAGCAGTCTTGTGAACCATGGGAGGTGAAGCCCTGACTGATGGATAGGCACTTAGGTGGGAAGCAGAGTCCAGTGTTTCCCCTCACTTGCACAGTGCCACTAGGTACCCTTGGCTTCAGGGCTGGGATCATCTGGTTTTTCATCAGATTTTTGGCTCTGGTTTCTGGCTTTTTTTAAGCGCAGTAAATACCACTGCAGGCTTTCAGGTGAAGTGAGGCTAAAATACATGGTACCAGAGCTGTTTGGTATTGCTCACTATCTTGGAGGACTACTTTCAGCCTGGACTTTGTCTTTATTTCACATGTCTTTCACATGTCCAGGTGGTTGCATGTGTGTGGTGCAGGAAGGTGTCCACTGAACCACACAGACTGCTGTACTCACACCTGCCCAGTTCTGCAAATCCTATTGTAGATGAAAAGATTTTGAAGGTGTGACTTGCTCATTGTTTGTCCATCCTGGTGGTGGGTCTTCCTGCAGTAGTTCATCCTCTTGGCTTCACTAGTGCCTGCTGATGGGCTCAGTTGGCCTGTGACAGCTGATCATGGGGTATTTGCAAATGGTGCCACAATGGCTCTGCTACTTCTCCTTCTCTGTTTACTTAGTTCTTGGCAGCTGGATGTTTGAATGTTTGCTTGACAAACACTTTCCATGAAATCTCTGATTTCAGAAAGTTTAGTCTGACAAACCCCAATGAATTCTCCTGTTCTCTGTTGTCAGTGGTATCTCTCTGTCTCCCTTAACCACAATATTTTGTGTGTGGTGCAAATTCATATTTTCCCCTTGTTGCAATAAGCAGGCCGATCCCTGTTTGGTTCAGTTACTGAGGCAGTATCCCCAAGATGCTGACATCTGTATTTTACTAATCCAAAAGTCCTGGGGCTACCAGGAAGCTGTAGAGATAATTATAACACTACATACCTGTCTAGCACCATTCTATGAGAGTCTGAAATTGTCTGACTCATGTTCATCTCATTACTGCTTGTACCAGCTGGAGTTTGCTGTTCCTGTTTTTGCAGCCTGGAAAGCTGAGACACAGAGTAGGAGTATATTTTATCCAGTAGAGGAGCTGATTCCAGAAATGTGGCATCATAACCTCCAAGACTATGAGTTTCTATCCCTTTCTGTCTTGCTAATTTGCCTCCAAAAGGAAGAGAGATCAGAGTGGGATGGTTGGTTTTGATCAATGCTTTATTTGCAGTGATCCATGGCTTTATTTGGTGTCTCTGTAAATTCCACCCCAAAACAAAAAAGCAATTGCAATATTTCTCCAAGGTAGCTACCCTCCTTGCCTGTGATCAGGGGTCCATAATGTAGTTCTCAGGAAGAAAACTATCCAAATACTGTCTCTTGTTTTCAGTTTGGTGGTTTGGAGTGATGCTGAGGGACAAGTGTTCATGGCTGGCCCAGAGAGGGTAAAGTCCTTACTGTGTTTCAGGGGTGGTAATGAGACTTGTGAAAACATGTCTGCAGGTGTCTGGGTGGTCAGGCTGGGCTGTTAATCCATCCAGCTGCTGGCCTGTTTTGGACAGGGTCCAAGACCAGGTAGGACACTGCTGCTTTTCTTTACAGCCTCCAAACACAGCTGAGGACTTTCCAAGCAAACCTGGGCTGGTTTATGGTTTTGGATGGAAACCACAAGCAAACCGTGTCAAATCGCTGGATTCTGCCCCAAACCAGGCAAAGTGCATATGTTTCTGTTTCATTTTGCTTGGCGATGACTGGGAGAGGGAGGAAAACCTGCATGGATCCAGTGTTGATGTAAGTCCATAGGTGATCCATTCCTAAAGCCTTCCAGTGCCATTCACATGGCTAGACCAGACGGATGAAGGCAGAATAATGCATAATACCCAAGCTAACATCTCCTGGGAGCTTGGGTTTAAGAGGAGGGATATTTTGTCTGAAACCCTTCCAGAAAGGGACAGTTGGGAGGGGGATTAATGTAAATGTGGACCTTCAACATATGTAATCTCAGCCGATGTGATGGGGCAGTTGGGTCAGGGTTTCTTGTGCTGTGGAGCATAATGTGCATGGGAAATAGAAACCCTAAGAAAGAAAGAAAGGGGGAGAATTGCATATCCCGGAGGGTTAAAGTGCATTTATTTTTCACGTGTTGCATCAGAGCACACTAATTTTTGCCTGGGAGGGAGGGCCAGCACATGCAAAAACAGTCCAGTTTGCTAGGAAAGGGGTGTGGAAGTGTGGTGCCAAATAGCTCAGGAAATGTGGCTGTAGGACTGTCCCCCTCCACTTCCTCACAAGGCACAAGACCCTGCAGCAGGCATGTGCCAGGACTTTGTAATGGGGTCACTCTCTCCCCTTGAGCCCAGGGCACCCCCGGCTCCCCATTCTGTCCCCCTTCTCCCATTCCCTCTTCTCCCATGTGCTTTTATTCATTCTGCAAACAGCGTATGCCAAATCCAACTTCACAGCTGGCTCTGCTCCACGTGTTTGTTTTCTATGCCTTCGCAGCGCTCGCCAGCTCCGCTTGCGCCACGGCTCAGAGGTGGAGGCGGCGGGGGGAGAGCAGGGCTGGTGGGGAGGGAAACGGGAGCAGGCTGCTGCTTGCCAAGCCCTTATTTGTTTAAAGCTTAAGCCTGTTTGAGAGAGCCTTTTTGGAGTGAGGGGTAAGGGGCAGGGGTGGGATGCGGGGGAATGGAGAAAGTAAACTGTGTGTCAAGGAAAGCAAACTTTACAGCTGGAATTGCTGCTGATGCTTGTTGTGTGAAAGGCCTGGGGAGGGGCCTTCGGCTCTGAGCTCGTGCTCCTAGCGTGGGTTCGAGTGCGAGCAGGCAGCAGTGACAAGTGGGGAGCCAGTGGCGGGCCTGTGCCGTACCCGGTCCTCACGGGCGCTGCTGCTGCTTGATGAGCCTGGCTGTGGCGCTTACCAGTGTGTCCCAGGAGCTGGCTGGGGCACAGGCAGGTGAGTCTCCCTTCCCAGGGTCTGAGGCAGCAGCACTTAGCCATCCTTTTGTTACAGAGCATCCCCTTGTCAATAGAGAGAATCCTTATGGTGGCCCTGCCCGTCTGTCTGTGCAGGGCAACCTGAGGTCTTGCTTCATGTCCTGCCGTGTTTGGCTCACTGTCCTCAACGGGACCATCATTTTTGGAAAGGCGTGTTTATTGTTGTGGTGATAAATGGGGCAAATCACAAGCAAACACAACGTTTAAAAAAGCCTAAACAATGCAACCTTCTCGTCTTTGTCTCTGGGAAGAGGGGAAATCTGTCACCCATCCTAAGACCCTGCTGTGAGTGTGTCCCCCACGATTTTTCACCTCAGGGTCGGCCCTGTGCGGTTTTGGAGCAGTGTGGCAGCTGATGATCATGGCATAAAGTAGGGCTCTGGCTCAGCCCATCTGGTTCTGGCATTCAGTACTAATCCCCGCACCCCACCTTAGGCATTTGGCACAAGCCAGAGCATTTTCTATGGACAGTCATTTCTGTCCCTTTGTTTTGCTAGCCTTGAGCTTCCTCTTGTGTTTTTTTGGAGTAGCGACATGCCTTCCAAGGGGAAATTTGTCCAAGCAGAGAGTTCTAGAGGCTTTTGACCTGCTCCCATAACGAAAATTATTATTGTTAGTGAAAAGCAATTCAGTGACAGCTATGTAGAGTAAAAACTCCCATTTATTCTCAAAATTAGGAAAGAAAAAAAAATCCTCAACTTTTTAAATGCCATCTTCAAAGGACAAGAGAAATGGGCTTGTGCTTTTTTGCATCCCAGCAACAAGTCATTGCTGAAAGGAGTGCAAACTAGAAGGCAGTTTCTCTTTATGGTGGTGATGGGGATGTCTCTAAAGCCAGCCATCTGGGGATTAAACTTTGTATTGACATTACTGGCAAGTACTTTGTCCTGTCTCTTTTGTGTGCTCTTCTGGATTTTGATGTCAACTGTGTTAAACTAGCCTTGTGCTTGTTAATGCAGTTTCTGGGTCTGCTCCCATTGAAGTCATGGCAAAGATCAGGCTGACTTTGGTGGGAGTAAAATCAAGTCCTCTGTTATAATCCAGGGGATGTGTTGCTTTAGCAGGTATTTCTCCTGTGCCACTGGCTTAGGTTTATGATAAGCTTGGTTCATTTTTTACTGCAGCAGTTGTAGGCACCCTTGCTCTTCAGGTGCATACTGGAAGAAGGTTCAGAGCCTAGGAAAGCTGCCCAAGTCCTTGCTCTGCCAACAGGAAAATTTCCCCGTAGCAGCTTCCCCCAACGAAGGCTTAACAGTGTCACTGGAAGTTTCTCTGGACTTTTCTGGTTTGTGATTTGGGTTTTTTTAATTTGCATATTTGTTTCGCTCTATTACTGTTTCTAATTGGACATGGACAAGATTTTTCTATTGTTCCTAGACAAAGATTATTTGGAAATTTTTTTTTTTTTTTTTTTTTTTTTTTTTTTTTTTTTTTTTTTTTTTTTTTTTTTTAGTTTGGTACTTAAAGGTGTCCCATGTTTAAGCATTTGAAGATGTGGGCTGCTCTTAAAAAGTGTCCATAGCTGCTGTGTCTGGCTTGTGATCTACTCTGCTCCTGAGTCTCATTTTGCAGGTAGCCATAGCTGACAGACACTGAGTGCTTGCTCCCTGAGCACTCCTGTGCTCCATGCAGATGCTGCTGACTGGTGGGGCTTGTCCACCACTCCTCTGTGCTTTGGTTCATGTTATACAGAAAGAGGAGTGTTTCAGCTGGCGGTTACCAGCATGAATGGATGCTGGGATATTTATTGTCTGTCCTGTTCCAAGCTTGACCCCATCACGTGACAGAAACAATAAAATGGAGATGGGTCTTTTCAGGGCAGCTCCATGTCACACCTTTGCCATGATTTGTGGTTCTTCTTTCCCATTCTTGACCACTGCTCTGGCTGCAGGGAGGCCATAGGGTGATATTAGGTAGCCTAGGGTTTGGGTTTTTTTAGCGTTGCTCTGTCATCAGTGGCAAAATTGTTGTTCTGGTCAACATCTTGATGCCCTGTAGTCAGGGAGCAAGAGTTGGCTGTGTGCGTTCCCCAAGAGCTGCTGGGGAAGCAATGGAGAGTGAAAACAGCTTTGGATAAGAGCATCCTGAAAGGAGTGCAAACTAGGAGGCAGTTTCTCTTTATGGTGGTGATGGGGATGTCTCTAAATGTCTATTTTGGACATTTAGATGTCCATTTTTCCATGGATTTCTCCATGGGAAAATGCTGTTTCACTTGAGACCAGGGCATGCTGTGGAAGTCTTAAGCTTTTGTCTCAGAGCAGCAACGAGTTTCTGGTTGAGAGCAGGAGTGGTTTTCCTGCTATTCTGAGCAGGCCAAATTTAAATTAAGTGGAAGAGTGTCAGCTGGGGAGAGAGAATTGCTTGAGAGGTGATGGTGTGAGGTGACAGCCCCTGCTCAGAGGAACACAGGAAAAGGACTTGAGCCTGGATATACATGTGGTGGGTGAGCTATGGCATTGCCATATCCTTGCCCTGAAGCAGTGAGGACAAATGCAACATGAGGAAATCTGCCAAAATCCCAGCTCCTCTATTTCTTCTTTCTTGACCCTGTCATCTAAATTTAATTTTTCTGCTTTTTCTTTTCTGTCACTTTTATTCCACACTTCCCTTTAGTATCTCTGAGGGCTTTTGCCCGGCATCACTTTTCCTACATCTGCCAGGCCTACCGTCTCTCTGACCTCCCCCTAACCCAAGAGACAATTAGAATCTCAACATCAGGTTTCAAGGTTTGGGGGTTTTTTTGTTTGCAAAGGATGAGAAGGGAAAAACAAAAGCAGTAACGTAAACTACCCGCAGGCACATCTGTGCCTCTGTGATGACAGCTCCTGGTGGGAACTGCACCCTCCTCCACCGCAGCTGCTGACTGGGATGGAACAACCTGAGGCCTGGCTCATGTTGGTGTAGGATTCAGAGTGGTGGAGCCCAGACCATAGCCAGCTGCATCAGTTGGCACTTGCCACCCATCCTGTGGGGTCCCACTGCATCAGTTGCCAGCAGAGCCATTCCCTGGGCCTTTCTTGCCCAGATGCACATTCTCAATTATTCCCAGCTCTCTCTTACATGCTTTTCCTCTTTGTCCAAAGAGCGAAAAGATATGGACAGGTAAATTTTTTTTAGTGCTTGTATCAAGCATTCTAAAATAACTTCTCTTCTACCCAATCATGTGAAGTCTAGAGGACATGGGATTGTTGTTCTGTGTTTAGTACAGCATCTGACTGCATTGACACTGATCTCCAGCTTTAGTTGTGATGGGAATGATAAAGCAAGTGTTGTTTTGATATGGTAAGAGAGAATGCTTCAGGCAAGTAATACAGTGCACTAAATCCCTTTCTTCTGAGACTGAAGGTGTGTTTTCACATCATACTGGTATCAGTGGGTGACCCCTTTCCTGCTGCCTCCTCTGAAATACTTCTTATGATGAAGATTCAGTGTTGTCCCATAGCAAAGCCACAAAAAAGCAAGACTTTGTTACTGCACAGCTATTGAGTTTATAGCAGTTGTGAGGAAAAGTGAAATCACTCCAGAGCTAATAACTTGTCACAAGTGTGTTACTACAGTGATGTTGTTTTCAAGGAGATCCTGACCCTTTTTTCCTGACACTAGCCTTGGCAAGAGAGTAGGTCGAGCTGCACCTCTGTGGGGCCTTGATCTTGCACGGCCTTGATAGCAGCAATTCTGCTGGTTTTCTGACATTTGAAAATCAAGCTCCTGAATGCAGGGCCTACACGCTTCCGTAAGTGCTGCGGATGTACGCCCCTGTCAGGATTCCTCAGCTCCCTAAACTGGGACCACAGTTGCGAGGCGGGAGAATCTACAGGTGGATCAAGAATGAGAAGGATGGAGAGTGTTGAGGAAAAGTTGATCTAAAACTGTGGCAGCTCTCCCAGTTTGGGAGGGATTCTGGACTGAAAGATTTTGATTGGAGAAGCAGCCTGTCCCAGACACGGGGGCAGCCCTGGCAGCTGCTTCAGGGCCCCTTTCTCACCGGCACACACTTGGGAGAAGGAGCCAGAGAGCAGCCAGTAGTTCCAGGCTTGTTGCAGCAACAACATCTGTTTCCTAGGTGCACTTTGTTTCTGAAGAGGCTGTGCAGCACACTCCATCTGCGCCTTTCTCTTTTTTTTTCTTTTTTTTTTCTTTTTGCCGCTAGTGCCGCGTTCGGGGTGGCTCTTAGTGGAGGCAGGCGCTTCCCGGGAGGACCCTGCGCCAGCTCCGTGCCAGCGCTGGCTGTCGGGCTCTTTGCACCCGGAGCAGTATTGTCAGCATCTTGACAGCTGGCCGGCTGCATGCTTATTAGTTACTACTTTCCTCTTGCCCTCCACCTTTCCTTCACCTCCCTAACCACCTCCACCCTTTCCCTTCCCCCTTCCCATTCCTGCCCCATCGGCTGGCCAGCCCTTTGCGGAGCCCCCAGCCTCTCCAGATTAGAGCTCTCCAGGGACTTCGTTCTTTTGAAAGGAAGAAAGAAGGAGGAAAAAAAAAAAACAAAACAGAAGGAAAAAAAATGAAAAAAGGAGGGGGAGAAAGAGGGGAGGAAAAAAATTTATTTAAAAAAAAAAAAAAAAGAGAGAGAGAGAAAAGAAAGAGGGGGAACAGAAGAATGAAAACAGACCCAAGGGGCAATAGTCCCTCAAGCCATTTCACTGCATTACAATGAATATGGACTCTATTAAGCTCCGTTCTGCCTGTTAGTGTTTCCCAGGGCAACACAGCTCCCATATGGCAAGCATGCAGCAGATTAGGGTAGGCCTCCGGGCTTCATTGAGGGCCCGAGGCTTGACTGGCAGTTGAACCCCATCCTTCCCCCCACCTCCTCACACTTGACACTGCCTGTGTTTATCTAAAGCAAAAAGGGCCCGGGTGGGAGAAGGGGGCATTTGGGGGGTTATTGTCCCGGGCAATGGGAGAGGGCAGCGAGAGGGGTGGGGGGGTGAGGAGGGAGGGAGGTGGGATGGAGGAGAAAGGGGGTGGGGGGGTGCAGCCCCTCATACATATTCAGGAGGGGTCTTGAATGGGCAGAGGAGAAATAAAGCAGATGGAATTCATGTTAAAGAACAGCCACAATCGCCCTCCAAAAACAAGGAGAGAAAAGCGGGCAGCCTTAAAGGAGCGTAGGGAGCAGCGTTTATCCAATTAGCAGGGTTGTCAAATTGAATTTACTCAGAATGGAGGGGGAAGCCGGGGGGCGGGGGGGCTGAAGGAGGGAAATTAAGTGTCTAGGGCATTGGGGGAGCATGATATTGAAGAAAGGAGGTGGGTTTTCTTTTTTTCTTACGCTTTAGCCTTGTCTTTTCAAGGACTAGAGCTGCTTTCATGGCACACCAAGGGGCAGCAAAAGCCAGTGTGTGTACTCTGTTTTAGCACAGGGCTCCTCTCCTGGTAACTGTGGAAAAAAGGATGTGTGTCCTGTGGGGAAAGGCCATCCTTGCATCTGTAGCCTGCCTGCACTAGAGCTGTCCCCAGCTGGCAGGTCCTACCACCCTGGGACTACCATGCCACAGGCAGTGCCTACGGTGAGCCACACTCACTGCAGTGCCACTGCCATGGTGACACTGGGGAGCCCGTGGCAGGTATGAGGGTGGCATTTCATTCTTCAAGCGGCCTCACGCTTGCTGGCTGATAAAATGCCAACATGAAGGGGTTCTCTGGGTCTCAGCAAAGTCAGCATGATCAAAGCCAGCTGGAAAGTGGCGCTCAGTTTAGAGAGCTGTTGGATGGAGAGGTGCCAGAAACTGCAGGCATTGGGTCCTCAGGGATATGAGCAAAAGTCAGACAGGCTATGAGAAGGCTTTGCGTCCTGTTGCTAATTCAAAGCCAGCATGCCCAGTCCTCTCCCGGGTGATGCTGCAGGCTTTTATGGAAAGAAACTGCTCAGGGAAGTAGCTTCATCTTGAGGAAGACAAAAAAATTACAAAGATGTTTGCATGTTTGGTTGTTGCTGGTTTGGTTTGCATGAGCAGTTCTTGCATGTTCAAGGAAAAGAGATGTTTTCCCTGTAAGTTTAGTTTATTTTTTAAAGAGGTGTCTATTTCTCAGGACTTGCTTGACTTAAAACTGTGGTTCTTTTTAGGGTAACCCAGTTGCAGTTTTTAGGAAAACTCACTGATCTGTGGTGGTTTTGCCTTGCCAGGTTTTACTCTGGATATTTTCTTTCTGAACATGAGCATGAATTTATCCTAGGCTTTCTCTGTTGTGGCTTTTTGATGGACTCTCTGAGCTCACAAGCAGCCACTGAGATAGTCTTTTTGCCTAATCACTTTAAAAAAGGGAGAAAGTGACCCCCTCATACAGTTAGTCAAGGGCTATGTTAAAGGAGCTAAGGCACTCTGAAATCAGAAGCTCTCTACGAGAGAAAAAAACATGCAAGCTTTTATCCCTGTTTCCACAAACACTGTGCTACCTCCTTGACTTCAAACATAGTGGTGTAATATTGGCTTCTACCTTTCTGCCCACTCCTGATACCAGCCTTTTCCCATTTGGGATCCTGCCACTCCCTATGGCACCTGCACACACATTCCCATCAGCTGCCCATGATGTTCCATGGGAGGGGAGCTTCTGTCCTGCACCAACCTGTCCTTTTCACAAACCCTTTCAGAGAAAATGAGCCTGACTTATCAGTGTGAAATTAATACTTTGAAATGGGGACAGGGCATGGGTAGAGGTTAATTTTGCCCTGTGGGGTGTTTGATGGGTTGGGGAGAAGCAGCCGGGGATGTCCAGATTGCTGTCCATGCCCAGGAATCATGCAGGGACTTTGCAGCTGATCTGCTCAAAGATGTCACCTGGACAGTATTTTTGCAGCTAGAGGATTACACAGTTGTACAGTGCAATCTTTTCAGAAAAGATTTGGCATCCAAGAACAGCTTGCTTGATGGGATGGAGGTTCCAGTCAGAGAGCTTTTGATTTCCAGCCCCACTTACCACTGCTTTACTAGATAACCTTGGGCCAGGTTGCCTTCCTCTTCTAGCTCTCAGATTCCTCAATTTGTCAAACAAAGGGGTGCCGTTGCTCTTTTCTTTTTCACATTTTGTTTTTCAGTGGTTTTTGCTTTAGGCGGGAAAAAAGTACTGTCTTGTATTAAAAAGTAATGATTACAAGTAAAATTGGCTCATAATACTGTGTAAGACATTGCTTTTTCTGAAAAGTTGAGGTCTCAATGTATGAAACAGAGAGCTGGGAGTTTCACTGTCCCTACTTGACCTGCTGGTAACAGAGAGCAGCTGCAGTGAATTCTCCAGAGTCACCCAGGGTGTCCCCAGCTGGTAGCTGGACTGAAGTTGCTTGCAGCGTTTTCCTCGGTGCAGAGCAGTCCTTACCCCTTCCCACTGTTCATGCCTTGCAGGAAGAAGTTCCCAAGGTCCATCTGCCTGACACAACCCCAGACCGCTGCCATGTGTGTCGGTGTCTTCACACAGCTCCCGGTCTGCCTGGGCATTCCCGCAGCCTTCCCATCCATCCCTGCCTGGGATGTGTGATGCGGGATGCTGCCCCGGAGCTGGGGCATAGGCTGGTTCCTATTTGGGAGCCTTGTAAATTACAGGCAATGTGGCAGTAACAAGGGCTGCTTGGCTGGCCCTGGTTAAGCAGGAGGGGGCTTGGGGCTGTGAGCTGCATTTCCTCAGTAAAACCTTCAGTTTCTAATCAGCAAACACCTATCCTGCGGCCTGTGCTTAATTCAAATCCCTTTTTCCTTTCAAGATTTGTCACCCCCCCCGCCCCCCGCCCCTCCCGCAGGCATAGGCCTTTCTTCCCTTTTATATCTTCACCTCTGGTTTTTCCTTTTCCTTTCTCGCTCCGCTGCCTTTGCAGTGCCCTCCACCGCCATTGCACAGCTGGGGTGTGTGGTGGGAAGCCGAGCCGACAGATTTTACACCACCACCACCCCTCCTTAACTGATTAAGCTCTCGTTAATTTCGTTCTCTTAATGGCCCCTCTTTTGATTTACTGGCCTGTCTGAAAGGGACTTAGAGCTCCACCGACAGGAAATTGTTATTTTAACCTGGCAGGAAAGAATTTAAAATAAATAAATATTTTTTTTGTGTTCCCTCCTTCTCAAAGCTCTTTAAACTGCTTTAACTCTTTTCCTAGATAGCAATTAAACAGGAACTGTCAAGAGCGGTGTTATTGGTGGTTGCGGAAGTGCTGGCAACCAGGGGCACCTCACAAGGTACCTGCCTTGGGGAGATGGAGGCAGCAGAGCAGGACCCTGTCATGCAGCAACCCTGCAGCCCCTGGTGCAGCCCCTACCTGGGTCCACCACCTCTGGGAAGTCAGCTGGGGTGCCTGGAGTCTCTTCCACTCCCCACCTCTGCCTTCTCTCCCACTGCAGTCCGCTCTAGTGCTGATGGCAGGACACGAGGCAGATCAAAAGCTGCCTGATTAATAAAGTTCCTTGCTTTGCACTATTGCAAGCTGCTTAAGGACAGCATTTTCAAAATAGGTAAGCTCCCATTTAGGCATCGAAGTAAGTTGTTTGCCTATTAAGGAAAGCTCAGCATGTCAAGAACTGAATGCTTTTGAAAATCTGGCTTCAATTGTAAAAGCTGAGAATTTCAAAATCTGGCCCCGGATCCTAATAGTTCTTTTGGAATTGATGTTTTCATTCATTTTCCTCATTATTTTTTTGCTGGCCATTTACTTTTTGTACTTCACTCAGCTGTGAAAGAAATGGCCACATGTCCCTATTTAGAGCTCGTACTCTTGCCTGGAGGTTTGGGGAGGTACCATACATACACTTGTTGCAGAACACCTTCTCTCCTCATTCTCTGCTCAATACTGTTCAATCTGCCTAGTGCTGTGGCCAAATTTTTTGAGCTCTCCTTTTTTTTCTCCACCTATTGCTCTTTGTCTTTTCACAGACCTGGGGGCAGCCAGTTCAGTCACTGCATCAATGTGCCTGGGTGGTCCTAGCTCACGAGGGGTCTCATGTACAGTTCTGTGCCTTTGGCTTTGCCCTTCTGGCCAGAGGCTCTGTGCAACGCAGAGCTGCAGGGAGGTCTGGTTAGGAATATCTTTGCCTACCCCCTCCCTCAGCCTGGGCTCCAGGGAGCAACTCCTTTCTGTCCAACATTTTTCCGTCCTGCTGCCAAACCCATCCAGATAGGGGGAATGAGTCAGCTTTGCTCCATAGGCTTCCAACGCTGAGGAACCAGACAGTAAGTCCTACCCCAAAATGTTTCTTCTACGTCAGTGAAAGGCTTTCCATCTCTAGAACCTTTAGGGTGTGAGGTGTTTTTAAGCCTGAACTACCTCAAAGTGTTTTCCAGATGAGTGTAATTAGTGGGACCTTAACTTGTGCATCAGCAGTGGTGTCAATACTGCATGTTCTGGTATGGACAGATGCAGGGCACTTTTACAGCCATCATTAGTGGTGACTTCCAGTGGTGGCTGTGGCATAATGAAGGGTGCTTTGGTGGCTGCCTTACATGGAGAAATAAACTTGAGCAACTCAGATAGGTTTCCAAGTCAATCACTAAAGTATCTTGTGATTGACTTGGAGCTGTGAAGTCACTATGCACTGGTTGGTGGGGAAAGTTTTGAGACTTTCTAGGGTGAGGAGAGTGAACACCAAGAAGGATGAGGTGCGTGGGAGGGAAGTTGCTGTCTAGTCTCTTTGGCACTGGAGGTTACCCACAGAGATTTCCACATGTAACGTGGCTGTGGCCTGCAGTAGCTGGAGTATGGCCTAGTGTTCTCTCTGGATGCCTTCAGGATATGTCCAATGTCTGAGCTCCATCTGTGCTCCTGGATGCCTGGAAGCCACATTGGGCCATACCAAGCTTCTCTTAATTTGTTCCACCTCTCAGTAGGGCTTGTCATCTTGGCCTCACAGTCACTCTACCCATGATTCTGTAACTCCTGTAAACAGCTGACTTGGGCCAGCCAGTGCACTAGACTCATACTGGCCTGCAAAGGGCCATGTAAAGATGCTCTTTGTGGCCTTTCCAAAACTCCAGCAGCATGTCACTTTACTTGATGTTTCTTCCTTTTGAAATCACCAGCTCTGAGGAGGTTTTTCTTTCCTCTTCTCAACTTTATATGTCTCTTCCATGACTTCTCCTTCAAGCAGAGTTCTGGGATGTGGCGGGGAAAAGGGGCGGCTTGTGAGGCTGTCAGAGGGACAGCCCAGTTTGCAGAGAGGCGTACAAGCCAGCTGGCTGGATTCTTGCTGTTACAATGTGGATCTCAGCATGGCTGGCCATGGACATTGCCCTGTGCTGCACTTCTGCAAAGGTGCACTTCTGCACCTTTGCTGTCACCAAAAGCCAAGCAAAGTAATTTGAGAGTAGCTTGGTGATATTTCCCCAAATATGTGTGGTTTCCTTGCTAGCAGTAATCAGCCTTGCCTTGAACAACTCACTAAGCATCTTAGGGAGTGTATGTGTCAGTCCTTACTTCAGGAGTTAGGAGGTTTAATTTTGGGGGTTAGGCTTGAAGGGACTTGTGCCCTCTTTTTGACGGAGATGGGTATGGACAGCACATGCTCAAGCAGGTAATGGCTTAAGCAGTGACCATGGTGGAAGTAGGAAATACCACCCTGCAGTCAGGCGCTCCTGAGGATGGTGATTGTGGCTAATGAGCTGTTTGCTGCAGGGGGAGCAGGCAGTGTAACTCCTGTTTGGGCTGGCTGCCTTGGCTGCTTTGGGTTTGGTCTTGGGCTTCTTCCCTGTAGACATGCCACAGGAGCAATTCTGCAGTGCCTTAAGGCTTGCAGGTCATCTTAGTGCTGCAGCTGAAGGGAGCTCAAAATCCTATAGCTGCATTAGATGCAGTAGAGGTAAATCTCATCTTGAATTCAGCCTGTTGCCTTTGATTAAAGATGAACTCAGTCTGACATCTGAAGTGTCTCTTAGGGCAACTGCTGAGGTCTTTAATTCCCCTGACCTGGCCTGTCTGCTTTAGTGTTCATTCATGGGTCTCCAAAGCAGCTGCTGCAGTTTGCAGCTCTTCACAGAACCTGGGTTGTGACAGCTGGCCTTATATTTCTTGTTTTTTGGGGCTAGTTGACACTTTCAGGTATGAACCTGGTGGTTTGTGTAGAGTGGTGTGTTTCAGGCAGAACAGTTAATCTGAAATATTTTCATAGGTTGTGTCTCTTAGTTACAGTGGACTTGTACTGCTCATTTACTTTAGTGTTCAAAATAGAATATATCCAGACATAGCCAAGAAGTGGCAGCAACACTCAGTGGATATCTTCAGTGACACTTTGTTGGAAATGTTTGTGTTTGCTCCTGAAAATTTCTCAGTGTGCATCACTGTCATTCACTGTGCCAAGTACGAAATGGGAAGGGGACTGTGTGTCTGTGTGTCCGTGTGTACGTGTGTACTGAGGATGGGATGTCTTGGAAGACTCCCAACCGTGCCTGGGGGAGAGGCTGGAGAAGAGAAATGCTTGCATCAGCATCTGTAGTCTCCTCAGGCCACTGGCTTGATGAATCTGTGGCAGTTTAGGGATGTTGGTAGAGAAGCCAGGCAAGGCTGGAAAGCAGAGGGAAGCCTGAGGGTTTCATCCATTATGTCTCTTGTCATCCACAGGAATCCACTGCCACAAATCCACTGCATCCACTGAGGCAGCTTATGGGACCCTTCCCTGGGCACCCCAGGTCACACCGCATGGGATGGCAATGACACGTGGAAGGAAGAGGCCCATGTCCCCCATCCCTTGCCTTGTGCTTGCAGCTGCCAGCTGTTTTGCCAAACTGAGTGAGTGTCTCTTTTTACCCATTCTGGTTTGCCTTATTGCTGTATAGCATAGCCATGCCTCACAGACGAAGAGGTTTTCTCTCTCTGCTGTTTCCTCAGTAGCCTTGACCAAAGGTCTAGGTTCAAACTCTCTTCCAGAGGAGGATACATTTGGAGTCAAATGTTTCTCTCAGGTGGTGCCAGGAAGAAATGGTGCTGGGGTTCATCTCTAAAAATTAGGGTGGGTGTATGAGGAGTCCAGGGGATGGTGCAACACAAGAATAGGCCATTGGGAATGCAAGTAATACAGCACTGCAGCTTTTTTGTCTGTCCATTCTATTGCTGAGTCTCACAGAGCTTTCTTATTCCTGTTTTTTCCCCTCTGTGCAGGTGAATCTCTGCAGGTCACAGTGCAACCTGCTTCTATTGTCCAAAAACTTGGAGGCCCAGTCAGCCTGGGGTGTGTGGTGGACCCCCCCCGAGTGAACCTCAGCTGGAGACTGAACGGGAAGGAGCTGGCTGGATCAGACGAGGTGCTGGGTATCCATGTGGAGCGAGGGAAGCTCATCATCACGGCTCTCAACAACCGCACTGTGGGGCGCTACCAGTGCATTGCTCATGTGCCTGAAGGAGTCATTGCCAGTGTCCCTGCAGTGGTCACCTTGGCTAGTGAGTAGCTTTAGTTCTCCGACAGCCCCTGCTTTGCTTGGCCCATTGCTCACACATCTTGAGAGGCTCATCCATTCTTGCTTGCTCGTGCTGGCATAAAGGGATGACTCCTTTGGCATAGGTCCTTTTGTAGCATTTTTGATTGTGGACTGGCTGACATGGTGTGGCCTGGTCTGACCCAAGCTATCCTCTTCCTGCATGGTAGGCTGCAGATCTGTCCTTCAGGGAGAAGTTTTTGCAAGACCAGGGAATATCTGAGCTATGGAATTTGGTTTCCTGGCAGTCAGGCTGCCTCCTCTGGTTGATAACTTATTGATGGAGTTTGTAAATAGTACCTGCTGGAGTTGGTGGCCCAACTGCTGCTGGGGCTGCTGCAGGACTGCTGCCAACATAGGGTCAGTGTGTGCTAAGTTTTACTAGCTTCCTGAAACACAACTCTGAGCAAGGGTCTTTGCTCCTAACCCTGAGCTTGCATGCTCCTCACTGCTGCCCTCTGGCACTGGGAGATGTGTGCGTGGCCAGAGGTGTCTTAGGTGGGCAATTTTTCTTAAAATCACCTGTTTTTGGCCAGATGTTGTAGGCATCTGGCCAGAAGGGATTGTATCTGGATGCATGTGAGAAAGAGCAGAGGAGAGCCCCAGCTTCTCAGAAATCCACACAGTGTTTGGTAGAGCAAGTGTGTGCAGAGGAGGCTGCCATTGCCTTGCAGTGACAGTCCCTGAGTGTTGAAAGGGCTTCATCTTTCCCAGGAAAAGGGAGTTTGGGGCTGTCTTAAGAAAATGAAGACATGAAGATATTTGTGCAAAGTGGGGCCTGGCTTTGCTTTAAAGCCAAGAACTATTGGCTTGTCACTGATTCATTAATCAGGAGTGAAATGTTTAGGCCAGACAGGGTGGGAGGAGGAGGAGGCCAGGGAAAGCAAGGAGAGAGTTGCTGAACTCCAAGGCGGGGTGGGAGGGGTTTGTCACGGGGCCGAATCTGTTGGGGGATTTGGCCTGAGCCCCATGCTGAGATTAAGTTTTGGAGAACACATTCCAGAGCAGAAAGGGGGCTGTGTGTGCTGGTGGCCTGATAGAGAGAAGGAGAGGAGGAGAGAGGTGGATGGGATTACCAAGGGCATGGTTTGAATTTAGGAGAGTAGGGTGTGCACAGCTCCTCAGCCTGATCAGCTCCTACTTAGCTGATCCTCTTCTTTTTTCACTCGCATCCCAGCCCCCTACCACCAGTTCTGTCTCCTGGGAAAAGTATGTCTGACCTATCTGAGGTGGATGGGGGACAGGTCCTAAGGCACCAGAAGGCCCCACAATGTCCTTCAGGACAGATCAAAGCTTCTGAATAGTGCATCAGCCCTCTCCAGGAGCCAAACCACCTTTGCCTATTGGATTGCAACTAGGGATGTGTGTGCAAAAGAGAAGGCTTGGCCATTACTGTGGGCCCTGTCGTGGCAAACGCAATTCTGAGAGGAAGTCAGGAGCACCACTCAGTGGAGCTCATAGAACTGGAGCCAGAGGTTGGATGATCAAGCAGCTAATCCATTGTGTAAAACCCCTGTGCTGTGCTGTGCTGTGCTGTGCTGCATGGGTCCCTCATCCTCAGGGATAGCTGGGGGTGGTAGAGGCTGCTTCCCACACACCTGGATAGCCTCAGGTGATAGAGAGCACCCAGGTGGGGAAGATGTAGCAGTCAGTGAGTGAAGAGAGAGATAGGGCATCCCAGTGAAGGTGTGGGAGGACTGAAGGTGTGGGAGGAGAACCTTCTGGAGGGGTTCAAGTAACCAGTTTCATGTTCATGAGCTGGAGTCTGCTTGCATCAGTAGTGTTGCTCTGAAGGAACAGGGAGCACCGCTTGGTGGTGGGACTGAGTTTGAAAGCTGTGGTAGCAGGTGTGCCCCAGGCTTTCTCTCTTGCTCCAGACCACCTCTACAGGACCTTGCTCAGAGCTGATTCAGTAGCAGACATGGTGAGAGGAAAGCCCCTGGGAGGACTTATTAATCTTGCACTTAATAAGTCTCCTCCAGGTAATCTTCAGGACTGAAAGAAAACTCCCTGAAAATCTTAGTTCCATCCAAAAATTATTTTAAGGTGGCAGGGGGAAAGGGAAACTGGAATGTGTGAATGAAAGCAGTGGGGGGAAGGAGGACGATGGAAATATTTTCAAGGCTTAGGTTTATTTTGGAAGAGGACCTGGAGTCATTGAAAGAAGTGACTTGGTAGGTTTTGAGGAGTGTAGGTAAAATTGTCTGGCCAACTTCTAGGCTACTTCCCCTCCTTTCTTTGGGCCTTGTTTGAAGGAAACATTTTGGAATGCCCCAGGCTCTGTGTGCCCAGTCCCCCGGGCCTGCTGTGCTTTGCTGACAGTCAGCAAGCAGATAAGCATCACTGCAGTGCTGGCAGCCGGTTTAGCCCTGGGACTCACACCTCCTTCTCTCATCTGAGCCGATGAGAGTGATGCCAAGGCCATCTCTCTTCCCCCTGGCTCAGAGTGCTGGTTGAAACTTGCATTTAATTTCTCCAGCAGAGATAAAATAGCTGTTGCATATCCAAGAGGTGGAGGGAGGAGGGATTTGCAGAAGGGAAAGATTTCGTGAAGTGACAAAGGGAGCAGCACTTCAGGCATTACTTGAGCACCATTGAGTCCAGTTAGAGCTGAACTGGAGCTCCACACAACCTTGGCAGCCCATGGCATATTAGTGCAGTTCACTGCAGCTCACACCTGCTGATCAGTGCGGTGCACAAGATCAGCCCTGCAGTCCCCAGGGCAGCACTGCAGGCTGGGACAGCTTGTATGGATAAAACAGGAGTATCCCTGGTTTTCCAAACCAGGCTTTAAGCCTTCATATAAATGACAGCTGCAAAGAAGAAAGAAATGTTTTCTGTCCCTGATTCTAGGTGGCAAAGTTGTTATCCTGCCAGGATGCCCTGCCCCAGCCCCTCTCCTGGGTAGAGGTGCTATATGTAAAAGGCACAGCTGCAGTGGGCTCTGGTGGGGCCTAGTGATTCCACCAGGGACTTGTACATGGTTCTGAGGGCTGGTTCTGTAACAGCCAGAGGCTTGGACGGTCAGGAGCTCTTTGTGGAGCTCACAGGGGCAACTAAAGTGCAGGGCTGGAGCAAGGCTGATAAGCAGAGGTAGCAAGAGCTGTGTAACTCCCAGAACTCATCTATATGCGTAAAAGATCAGGACATCAAACACAGCAGCAAGCCTCACCTGGATAGACATGATATTTGAAAACAAAACAGAAAAATAGATGAGGGGTGCAGCAAAAAAACTCCACCCGTTCCAGTGTCTCTGTGGCTGGGGGTGTGGGATTGCAGGTACCTGTGTCCTGGGAATGCAGTGGGCAAGGGTGGCTCGTTGCCCTGTTCCCTCCATCAGTGCCACGCGTGAGGTCAGTCCTTGGCCTTGTGGCAGCACATGTGGGAAGCTCAGCGTGTACAGTTTGTGGGCAGTGACCTTGCACGGGGTCGGGCTGGGCATCCCCCAGGAATTTGCAGCTGCTTTCTGAAGACAGCCCCATTCATTTTTCTTCGCCAGGGGCTCTCCACAGATACTCCCCAAAGGCAATGGCAAGAGGGAGGGAGGGAGGGGAGGAAGAAAGAGGATAGCTGCCTGTTGGAAAAGCATATGCAGAGCAGGCACAGGGGCTCTGGTCCCGGAGGCAGAGGCAGTGTGAGGAAGGGAGAGAAGGAAAACACAGGCGGTGTTTTGTGAACCATCGGAGCTGTGGCATGAGGACTGTGAGATGGGCCCAGGGTGGGGAAGATGTGCTGGGGGGGTGTGAGTGGGCAGGAGTCTGTGGTCTGTGCCTATCTCTGCAGGGTGGGAGGAATCTGGTGATGACAGCGCCAGTACCCAGGCTCGTGTGGTGCTGGCTGGATGGGGAGTGAGAGCCACAGCCCTAGGCTGCTCTCACAGCTGAGGGGGAAACAGTGGAAGGTGCCTGCCCCCAGGCTGGAGAGCCCTATTCATGCCTATTCCCCTCCCCTCCCTTTCCTCTTTCACTCTTCCCTGTAGCAGGGAGAACTTATACCTTGGGGCCATAATTTAATTTACTATTGCTTCTTCTCCAGATTTATTTATGGTTTCCCATTAATTTAATCGTCTGTCTCGCCTACCTCGTTGCTTGGCCCCCAGCCCTGGGACTCAGCTGGTTTCCCTCCCCAGTGACAGCAGCACTGTTGGCTGCAGGGCTGCACCCCAGTTCACCCCATTGTGCCTCGGAGCCGGCTGTAGATGGACATAAGCAATAGCCTTTGGTTGCACTCCCTCGTAAACAAAAAAAGCGGGGGAAAAAAAAGCCCTCTTAGCCCATCACGGCTGGGATTGGCAGTGCTCTGTCTGTCCGCAGCACCTCCCAGACAATGGCTGGTAGATGAGGACTTGCTTCACTGTGGTCAGGCGTGTCTTTTAAGGACAAGAAGATGGGCTGGCACGCTGGGTGCTGCCATATGAGAAGGAAAACCCAGCCAGCAAGAGGGGATGTGGTTTGTCCCAGCTGCAGTGGTTGTTAGACTATGGTGCAAATTGCATGTTAGATGTGGGGCCTGGCTGCTGCTGGCTACACAGCTGAAGGGGCAAGTGCTGCATATCCCCCTAGCATGGATCCTGTCCTCCAGCCCTCCCTGCTGGGGGGGGACACTCATGGTACCCCCACAACTCAGGGACAGCTTGTTTGAACCCCCCCCCCCCCAGGACGAAGCTGGTTGTCCCAGCTTGGCACTGTGCCCTCTGTTTTTCTGTGCTGGTGCCAAATGCAACAGGATGTGTGTGGGGGAGCTTGTCCCATGTACAGAGGGGGACAGGGGTGACCCTGACCACCCCTCACGAGCTCTGGCTGACCCATCAGCCCTAAAGGATGGCTCTACATGCCCATAACAGTGGTGAGCAGCGCAGTTGAGATCTCCTGTGGCCAAAATCCACTGGCAAATAAACCAGTCTTGTTCTCTGTGGGGAAGCAGGAATTTAGGAGAGTAGTTTGGCAGGAATCTCGTACACTTGGCATATGAGAAAGTAGTTTGTCCCAGTTCTGCTATTTTTCCCCTCTTCCCCTGCCAGTTTCACTCAGCTTCTCCAGAGGCACCTGGTTCTTGCTCCCCCAGCCACCAGAAAGGATCTCGTCCTTTCCTCTATTCTTTCCCCCTTTGTCTACAGTTTCACCCCTTGTCCCTCACTTCTGGGCTGAGGGGAAGCCAGGAGGAGCTGCAACTCCCTCCTGTGGGGCTGCACCACCCACAGCTGTGAGATGTGGGCTGAGCCACCATCTGGGGGGCTGCTTGTGAGAGGCCCCCATGTCTGCCCAGCCCACAGTCATCCCAGGGGGTGCCCTGGCACAGGGTCATCATTTTCCAGCTTCAAGATGGCTCTGCTGTGCCAGGACATTGGGTCTGCTCTTTTTCCAGGCTCTTGGGCCCCTTCTTCTCCTCAGGGTGTGTGTGCATCTACACGTGCTCATGTAAGTGTGTCTGTGCAGATCCCTGCCAGCATTGCTGGAGCCTGTGCCTTGGCTACAAAATCTTAATTTGGCTGTGATGAATCCAGACCACCAAGGCACACATTAATTTTCCTGATGCTCGTTTATATTTTGTTGTTCGGCGAAACATGCGCAGTGTGGGCAGGCAGACCCTGGGCTTTCGCCACTTTTCCACCTCTTTCCATTTCTGTGGCTCTCACTATTTTATTCCTTGATCAGATATAAAAAGCAAAGAGGAGAAAATATCCATCATCGTTCCCTGCCCCAGCAGTAACTTTCGTTGGAGGAGGAGCGTGAGGCACTGCCAGCTTTTCACAAGTTAAGAGTTAATTTTCATCTGGCTTTAATATCCAATGGAAACATGGCTCTCCTCCTCAGCTTGTCTTAAAGGATTAATCACATTTCTGAAGTTCACCCGTATCCCTTCTTTTTATTATATTTTTTAATTGAACAATGCCAAGAAATTCCAGAAGTATTAGGCATGTTCATTGCAAATCATTTTTATGACATTGCAGAACCTACCCTTTTCTTTTCAACCTCCTCCCCTTCCCTCAGATCTGGGCCCGGGACCGCTGGCTCCCCCAGCTGCCGCCCGACAGCCCCTCCGCACCGCGCTCAGGGAGGCTTTTTCGATGCCTTGCCAAGAGAGCTGGTTTTTATTTAAACTCCATAAAGGATCTTGCTTTAATCAGAAAGTCTGCTTGAGAAATTTCATGTCACTTTTCCATGACTGTGGGTGGGAGAAGCTTGGAGCCAGAGTTGTCTTTTGCTCTTGGAACGTTGCTGCATTTCCCAGAGAACAAGCCGCACATTTTTCTGCTGGCTGGGGCTGCCAAGGGATGCTGCCTGCCACCCGCCCGCCGCCAGCCCTCCTGCTGCCCCCTGGCCCCCAAACTGCCCGAGGTCATGGGTGCCACGTCCTGGGATGGATTTCTGGGGATGAGGGAGCTGTCTACAGCACGTGGCCATGCTGTGGCTGCAGATGCAGCACACTGCATTAGAGTGGGGTTTTGCAAAGGAAGTGTGGTCTGATCCAGAATTAGTGGCATGGCATTCAGGAGATCTATTAGCCCTGGATCCTGGGAAGAGGCACCAACCTGAGCCTTGATATGACAGTGTGACCTGTCACCTGTGACAGCAACCAACTGCGGGATTTGCCGTTTTCAGTAGTGGTGAAAACACCTGGGCTGGTGTACAGCATTGTAAACATGCACATGAGGGACTTTTTTCCTGGCTCAAAACATCCTCCCTCACAGCACAGGTGTCTGAGACAAACTTCAAGCTTGCAGTGCATTGGCAAGATTTGCCATCACGACCAGAGAGGATGGAAACCAGTTTTTTCTCTGTTTGGTGGGGCCAGGTTGGCATGCTCCCTGCCCTTCCAGATCTGTGGGATTTCGCTGCAGTCCTCTCCTCCTGCTTTAAAAAAACAGGGAAAAGAAAGCAAAAAGTTAGGTAGCCCTTCTTCTTAGTTCCTGTGCTTCCAGTCCTGCTGCCCGCATCAACCCAGCCAGGGTGGGAACTCCCATCACAGCATGGGCAGAGGGATGTGGTGGGACAGAGTTTTCCCAGCTGCTTTAGTGAAGGAGCAGCTGTGCCATATAGAGCAGGAGCTGGTTTTCCTTGCAAGTCCCTGTTCTTTTAACTGGAGCTTGGGCACATGTGAAGCATTGTGATTAACCAACTTCCAGCTGCAAGATATTTGATGGGAGCAAGAGTGGCAAGAGCAGAAACGCTGATTTCTCAGGTGTGGGAGGAGCTCAGGGAGCATCACATACTCCTCCCACCTGGCATCTGTGCACCCTTTAAGCAGGATGGGCTCCCAGAGTTATGACTACAAAATCAGCTTCTCAGTAGCAGGACAGCAGCCATGTGTGAAATAGCAGGCAGCAGAAGGACCATTTTTGGCTGCCTTTCAGTGCTGCAATAAGTTGGCTTATTTTTTACTCTCAGGCCAGGATTTTTCACACCCAGTTTCCCAGCCCTGGAGCAGGCAGTTTCTGCAGAAGCTATGTTTTAAGTTACTCATTTTGTAGGAAAAAGGAGGAGGGGGGGAAATCCTGAAAGGAAGCCAGTTTCCCTAGCTGCTGGGGTCAGAGCAGTCCTCTGCTGGCATCATGAGGAAACAGCCCCGAGTTCATGGGGACAGTATGAGCTGACACTGAGATGTTTAGCTAGCCACTGAGATGCCTTGTCTTCTGCTCTCTGAAGATCTCAAAGATTTCAAGTTTGATGGCCAGCATGTGATCGAAGTGGATGAAGGGAACACAGCTGTGATTGCCTGTGACCTGCCCGAAAGTCACCCCAAGGCTCAGGTCCGCTACAGTGTGAAGCAGGAGTGGCTGGAGGCCTCCCGAGGTGAGCGCACAGGCGTCTGTCTCAACAAGTTCTGCCACAGGACCCTCAGTTTCTCCATTCCTTACCAGCAGTAGCTATCTCTACCTGCTGCCTCCTTGTCCCTTTGCCACCTGTCTGAGCACAAGTTACTTCAGGGTCCCTGGCCTGGTCTCCCTGATGCTGCCTGGGACATCATAGTTTTTTCTTTCCCCCTTATCCACCTTTTCTTCAGGACACTACATGTGTTCCAGGAGGCTGGACAGGAGCATATCTTGTGACCATGTGCCACTTTCTCTTCTCTCTCTACAGACAATTATCTTATTATGCCATCTGGAAACCTTCAGATCGTTAATGCCAGCCAGGAGGATGAGGGGACTTACAAATGTGCTGCCTACAACCCCGTGACACAGGAGGTGAAAACTTCAGTCTCCAGTGAGAGGCTCCGTGTGAGACGTAAGCCATTGTCCCTTCACCACACATCTCCAGCTCTGGGAACACCGATCAGTCCTATCTGGTGCAGCTGGTTTTCTGTGTGAACTGTTATCTATTGCTGAGAAAACTCCTTTCCAGCAGCAGAAGGCCCCAAGTTCTGCTCCTGGAGTATGTATATGCAGCCCTGGGGTTGCCATGCTTCCTTAGGATTTGTTCTTGGTGGTGGGCGGGCAAAGGCCCTTAGCCCTTTGGCAAGGTGGCTTTGCTGTGTGCACAGAACCCTTAAAGAATGTCCCTCTGGTCCTGCATTGCCATTTACCCGTCCCAGCATAGTAAAACAGTGTGCTCTACCACTATCCCTACTTACCCACTGTGCAGGGTGCTCTCCCACCATCCACCTTCCTTCCCATGCACCTCCCTCCTTCATCTCTCCTCCCCAGGCTCCACAGCAGAAGCAGCTCGGATAATTTACCCTCCTGAGGCTCAGACCATCATTGTCACCAAGGGTCAGAGCCTGATTCTGGAGTGCGTGGCCAGCGGGATCCCCCCGCCACGGGTCACCTGGGCCAAGGATGGCTCTGGTGTCTCCGCCTACAACAAGACACGCTTCCTGCTCAGCAACCTCCTGATCGACCCCACGAGCGAGGAGGACTCAGGCACCTATAGCTGCACAGCTGACAATGGTGTTGGGGAGGCCGGGGCTGCATTCATCTTCTACAACGTGCAGGTGTTTGGTGAGTGCTGCTGGAAGTCATTGTTTCAAGAAGGGCTTGGACATCTCATCTTCTTCTAGGGGAAGATACTAGCACTGAATCACTCTTCCTCTCCCTGGACAAACCACAATGTAATGCAAACCCCTGCTTGTGGTTCCAGTTTCCGGGAGACCAGACTTATTCTTTCTTGAGGGCAGTAGTTCCTCCTTCTTGGGTCCCACCATGGGCTGGAGATGATGGATCCTCCTTTCCTCTGCAGAAGCTCTTCTGTCATTTGTGGCACTGCTTTTTTTCTAATACTTTTTAGTGGAAGCCTGGTTGCTTTTTGGACATATTTGACATTGGCATATAAGGAAGACATTGGAGTGTCTTTGTTTTGTTCTGGTTTTTGTTATGTTGTAGGGAAGCTCTCTGTGGAGTAGAAAACATAAGGGCTACTACACCTTAGATATTTCTACTGCACACACTACCCTATTTCTACCACACACACAATCTACCCCTTAGGTAGATTAAGCCCATGTTTCACAGATTGCATTTCATCAGGTGCCAGTGTGGTATTGTGGCACAAGCACAATCTTTGCCGAGTAGCATTTCAGCTCAGAAAAATGGGACTTGTAGATGTTTGATGCCACATGAGAGGGCAGATGGCCTTGGGCTGTCTCCCTTTGCAGTTTATGTGGATGCTGAAGGAAGGAAGGAGCATTGAAGCAGACCCATGTGGGCCCCCACAAAGGGAGTGGGACTTCAGGATAGGAAAGGATCCATCACTCTGCTCTCATCCCTGCAAAAAGGAA
Source organism: Serinus canaria (assembly GCF_022539315.1). Taxonomy (NCBI): domain Eukaryota; kingdom Metazoa; phylum Chordata; class Aves; order Passeriformes; family Fringillidae; genus Serinus; species Serinus canaria. The sequence continues at coordinate 21,376,506 of NC_066313.1, forward strand.
AATGCAAAGCCACAACCATGCCGTGCTCCCAGCCAAGTGGCGCTCAACAGTCTGTTTGTTCCTCACACAGAACCCCCAGAGGTCACCATGGAGCTATCCCAGCAGATCATTCCCTGGGGCCAGAGTGCCAAGTTCACGTGCAAGGTGCGAGGGAACCCGCAGCCCTCGGTGATGTGGCTGCGCAACGCGGTGCCACTGTCGGGCAGCCACCGGCTGCGGCTGTCACGCCGGGCGCTGCGGCTGCTCAGCGTGGGGCCCGAGGATGAGGGCATCTACCAGTGCATGGCTGAGAACGAGGTGGGCAGCGCCCAAGCCATGGTGCAGCTGAGGACAGCCGGCCCGGGTAAGCCCCTCTCCCCAAGGTCGTGACCATTCAGTCACAGCCTAACAGACAGGACAAGGACAGGGGAAGCAGGGGAAGAAAGTCAGGATGTTGCCCCTGCTTCCTATTTAACCTACGCTGCAAGTGCTACTCTGCCTGAGGTCTCCATATCTCCCTGTGGAAACACATGACACCAGTTTTGCTTCTAAGGGCAGGGCCATGAGTGCACATTTGGGTGGTCTCTACACAAGAGACTCAAGACATCTGGGTATAGTGCTTCACCCCATGGCTTAGCTCTGCCTCTGAACTTGCACTGAGCAAGAGCTTAAAAACTGAATTCATCTGGGGTAGGAGAGGTACCACCTGATTCCTTGGACCCTGTTGAACTTACACAGGGTAAGAGGGACTGCAGAGAAACAGGGAACCCTGTGGTTTATAGCAGGGGAAGGAGGGATTGTTGCCAATACCTTTTTGAGTGGTACAGCAGGCAGCACCACGCAAGGGGCTCACAGCTCTGCCTTAACCACAGACTGGGATGGGCATTTACCCTGCTGTGACACCTTGTCTTCCAGGAGCTCCACTCAACCCTGGGCGAGATGCCCAGCTGGACTCGGTTCAACCTCCAACACCACCTTCCAGGGACAGCGCCTTAAAGCTGCCCTTGGATACAGCTGGACTACCAAAGCCTGGGACAACCCCTCTAGCAGCATCTCCACAGTGTGCAGCCAACAAGGAGCTGGTGACTCCAGCGGAAGCCCCCATCATCCTCAGTTCTCCACGGACATCCAAGACAGACAGCTACGACCTGGTGTGGAGACCCCGGCCTGACAGCAGAGCCCCCATCCTCTATTATGTGGTGAAGCATCGCAAGGTATCACTGTTTTGCCCTGCTGCCATCTTCGCTCTGCACCATTCCATGGGTGGGATGGTGGCCTCACCACGCGTTTCATCCTTCGTGTGCAGGGGCACCCATCGCTCACTGGTGGCACTGGTTAGTGCGACCTCCTGAGCTGCAGCCTCAGCCTACAGGCTGGGACAGGAGGTTTGCTGAGCTATCCAGGAAGAGCCCAGTGGCAGTGCCTGCCTGCCTAAGTACGCAGAAGGCACATACAAACACTTCACCAGTAGCTTCCATGCCCAATTCCCAGTTGTGTGCTTGCACAGGTAAAAAGCCCTGAGGGCAGGTTGCACAATGACTTGTTCTGCACAATGACTTGTCTTGGCACAAGCCACGGGGACACCTCTGCCTTGAACAGGCTGCAGGACACAGAGCAGCAGCCTCTCTGCTGCGTGTGCCTGTCCTGCTCAGCAGCACCAAAGTGCCCAGCCTCAGTGAGTATGAGGAACCAGCAGAGAACTGTCATAGCCATGCTACATCCTCTGGGAAGGTCCTTATCCCCCAGATTTATTTTGGAAGCTGGAAGGCAGTGCGCTGTGGAGTACATCACTTGCAGGTGGCACAGTGTGAGCCCATGGTGCTTGGCCAAGTCCTGCTGGAGCCCAAGGCTCCTCCCTCTTAGATGCTTCACGGCACCACGGACACAGTGCAGGCACAGCTTGTAGCCCAGCAATTTCTTTAAATGGTGAAGCATTGTTGAAGGAAAAATTCCGCATTTGAGGTCTAAAGTATCTCTTTCCATTTTGCTGGGAATAAGTGCAAAAAAGAGGCTTGAATTCATTTGTCTGCTGCTTTTCTTTCCTTTGGGTAGTCAGGGAGCTGCAGTAGAGAGGCAGATTTTGCCTCAAACCCCTGAGGGTTTGAGTATTTCCAAAAACATGCCAGATCATATTTTTTGGATTCCCACCCACTGCAAGGCACTGTTTTCATGTACATGTATATGTATCTATTTTCCTGAAATTGTGTGCTTTTGTGAAAATACAGTGTAAGAGAAGACTGTTACAGTCCTTGATTTCTTTCTGAAAAAATTAAGAGGATTTCAGCTAACCATCTCTTTAAAGAGCCCTTTAAAACATAGGCAAAAGATGCCAGCACAGGAACACAATAGGGTAAGCTTAAATAAAAAACCAAGATGCCAAAAGCATCCCGAGACTATTGGCTGTGGTTGTCTGCCAAGAAGAGATATATTCTCCAGTGGTGTATCATGTAACTACCAATTCTGCTTGCAATCTTAACTTGCAAATTTGGAGTTTGTCCGTATTGGATTTGTTTTTCAGCGCTTCACCTGGAAGGGGCTGTGGGGCAGTGAAGGTTACCAGGGGTCACTGCAGTTTGCAGTAATATGTTTTCAGTGTAGTCTAAATTCTCAGCTGGAGACTCTTTCTTGGGATGCTTAAGGATTGTGTGGAAAGGAATTAGTCCCAATAATCCTTAAACTTGTTTAAAGAGAGTCTTTTTTTATTCAAGATCCTTAGGATCAAGTTATATAATGATCTGGTTTTGACATTTCTGACTGGAAAAGCATGTGTGTGGAGAGGGAAGGAATCAATTTAGCAACAAAAGAAAAGGCTCTTTGTGTAGAAGTTGGCTGTAAAGAAAGTTAGACCTACTGACAGGAGACCTACATTTGTACTGGGCAATGTTCTGCTTCTCCTCTAGAAAATGTCTGTGAATGTCTCTTTTTACCCCGTTCCTACACTGCCCCAAACTCTCAGCCGCCTGCAAGCAGTCAGATGCCATGCAGCCCTTATTTTTGTTTCTTAAGAATTTCTCTTTCCCTTTCCTGGATTTAGCAGCCTTTAGGGCTCCCTTCCTTGGCCTCACAACTTTGCAGGCTCAGGAATAAAAATAAAACGAGGCAGGCATTAATCAGTCAGTGTCAAATGCTTGGGGAAGATGAATGATACAGCCGAGTCTTGGCATTTCCGTTCTGTGGCGTTGCCTGCATTACTAATTCTCCTTTTGGCACCGGGTCACTTCAGTGTCCTGCCTATTTGCCTGCAAAAATATTATCTTTGCAGTTGGGGAGAAGGAGGAAGGTTCCACCTTCCCTCCCCCTCTGCATGGGGCATCAGGGTATCACAAAAAACCCCCCCGTGTTTCCAAGCTTTTCTGAGGGCTATGGCCATGCACAGTCTCTTCCCTGCAGAAACCTTTGCTCTAACATTATGGTTTTTGATTTCAGCCCCAAAGTGCCAGGGGTGAGGCTGGATAAAACTCATTAAAACAAAGTTGTGTCTGGGTACCTCATCCCACAGAAATGGCCAGTATCTAAATGAGCAACTCAGCAGCTGGGATGCAGGAGAGATTTGGCTCCTAAAATAGCTGAGTCCTGTGGCTAATGCTGCATTTTGGGGGCCACACCTGCTCCGGAGATTTACACAGATAGAAGGGTGGTGGTATCAAAGGGAACGAGAGGACAGAACAGGGGTGACTAAACCCTGGGGTCAAGAAAACACTCTGGGGCTTGGGTGAGTTGTCCTGCTTATACCCGAATTGCTTTGCAAAATCAGGCTGGAAACATCTCCTTCCTTTGCAGAGAAGTTGGTACACAACTTACTAATAAAGTTTCTGAGCTCAGTGCTCACAAGAAGCCCAGCCTGCCCCAAGCTCTGCAACACCTGCATTGGTCTCTCAGCAGGTCACCAACACCTCGGACAGCTGGGCTGTGAGGGATGTCCCAGCCTCGCAGCATCGCCTGACCCTCACCAGGCTGGACCCTGGGAGCCTCTATGAGGTGGAGATGGCTGCTCACAACTGTGCTGGCGAGGGACAGACAGCCATGGTGACCTTCCGCACCGGTAAAGGACAGACCTTTCCCTGGGTTCCCTTTTGCTCTGAGTCAGGGGAGGGGCCCTCTGAGACATGCTGTCCCAGCCCTGAGGCACAAGACACCAGCCTTTGGACAATGGGAGTGTTTCTGCTCTGGAAACCCATCTGTCCTCAGCTTAGAGCAACTGTCAGAAGGGAAAGTGGAGGGTAGGATGAAGAAAATTCCAGCCCATCCTCTGTGTGGGTTGGAATAAGTCCCTTCTTCCCTTGGTGTCTCAGTTGAACACCTGCAGAACTGTAGAAAATGTGTCTAGCATAAATGTCAAGAGGTTTTTTTTAATCCATCTTCTGCCCGAGGACAGAAATCTAGCAACATTTCAAGAAAGCCAATTAAAAGTGGTAGAAAATTAAATTTGAGGGGGATTATTAAGAAATCTGCCTCTTTAGCTTTTGTTCCTGCCAGGAGGCTGAGTGCTTTGAGGCCCTGGGGCTGTTAGAGTCCAGGAAGTACTTACCTCCACATCCTGTCTGGGAATATTTGCTTTCCTCATCACAGCAAAAGTTAATTCTGAGTGCATCTCTCTGTTACTGATGCCACCTCTCCCTTCTGCACAGGCCGGCGCCCAAAACCAGAGATTGTTGCCAGCAAAGAGCAGCAGATTCAGAGGGATGACCCAGGCACGAGCACCCAGAGCAGTAACCAGGCCGACAACAGCCGTCTGTCCCGTAAGGCCCTCCCTAAACTGGCGCTGGGGAGGGTGAGGGGTGCTGGGTCTCTTGTGGGTGGCAGTGACCAGGGCATGCTGGGGTTGAAGTCTCGGCTGGGTAAATCAAGACTGCAGTGCAGGATGGGTGGTTTCTAGCTTCTGACAAGGAGAGGTCCTTCTTGGACACACCTGCTACTGCCCTTGGCAGACAGTGAGTCCTGGAGAGCAGGCAAATCCCACTGCCTGGCCCCACCTTTAATGCGAGGACATCTCAGCAACTCTCTGCCTTTTTCTGAGTTCCACACAGAGGGTTTAGAAAGCCCTGTCTTGGAATCTGTGAATGTGTGAGGCACAGGAGCAACAAAGTGCACTGCACCAGTGGGTGCTGGTGGAGTGTAAGGGAGGAATGGGGACCAGGTTCCTGCATGTCTTGGCATCCTCCTCTCTCAGCGAAGCCCTGGCTAGGGGCAAGTAGTTCCCATTTTACAGGTGCAGAGTGCTCCATTTGGGTATCTTGCTGCAGTGGAGAAACATCAGATCCTTACCAGTCAATCTAATTTGTTGTTTCCCACTTTGTCTCTATCATTGCTATTGCCTTTATCATTTCTGTGAAATTCTCTCCTTCAGTCCTAATCCTGTGAGGTCTCATCCTTCAGTGTCCCCCATACTCATTCATTTGTTGTCTTTATTTTCATATCCATAGCTCCATTCATCTCTTTTCCTCCCATCTTTTGATTGTTTTCCCATCAAATTGCATTTCCACAGTTCAGAACTTTTCCTTATTTCCTTCTCAGCTGTTCCTTCTCAATCTCTTCTGTTTCCATCTCCTACCCTTGGCTATCCCCAGCATCAGTCTCACCCTGCTCACTGCTTCCACATCACCCAGGCTTTTTGCTCCGTCTCCAGCCCTGCATCCACCCCTCACACTGCTTTCCCTACCATGATGGGTGATCACACCCCAAACCTTGCGTCATACTACTTGAGCTGGGAGTGGAAAAGGAGCAAGATGCAAGCAGGAGTAAAAGGCTCTTGTGGGCACAAACTGAAAGGCATGAGGGTTTGGGGGTGCCAGCTCTAATGAAGAGCATTCAGGAGTTGCAGAGCATGTGGCTGGGTGCAGTGCAGGTAGTCCTTCACCTGCATACCGCTGAGCCATAGGATCCTCCAGACAGGGTGGGAAGAATGTTTCATGTCCTGATCTCCTTCTGGGTCCCTTGCAGCTCCAGAGGCACCAGACCGTCCAACCATCTCCATGGCCTCAGAGACATCTGTGTACGTGACCTGGATCCCCCGTGGGAATGGTGGGTTCCCCATCCAGTCTTTCCGCGTGGAGTATAAGAAATTGAAGAAGTTGGGAGACTGGGTCCTGGCCACCAGTGACATTCCTCCCTCTCGCCTCTCTGTGGAAATCCCAGGCCTGGAGAAAGGTAGGCAGGTGCTCTCCTCCCTGCTTCCTGGAGGTCTGTGGGAAGGCTGCAGGGTCCCTATAGGATGGTTAACCATCTGTCACGTCCTGCTCAGCCGTGGCAGGCGTGAAAAAAACAAAGCTTCCCTAACTCCTGCCCTAGGTATGTGGGGAAAAAGCTGCAGATGCTTCTCCAATTTCTCCAGCTGCAGAGGCCAGCATAAGTTTGACCTCCCTCAGGGAGACTTAGGCATGTTTTTCCGTATTACAGGATACAGTTACGAAAGGCATTTGCTTTTGCATTTTACAAGATGGGACAGAACTTTCCGTAGTCACAGGCAAGACAGATGGGCACACAAATCCCATTGCACTTCACATGAGAAAAGATTTCATCACGAAGCTGGACAGTTAAAAAGGAGAACATAACTACCCAAACTAAGGATCAGTAAAATGAAGTTTGGGTAAAAATTACGTAGGGTTTGAGCTTTGAACTGATGTTTATGTACTTAATTCCCATGGAGTAGAGGAAGAACACATTTCCATACCTGCTTTCAGGTCAGGATATCCTTTCAGGCATTTCTTAACCCCCTGCACACCTTCCAAAACTCCTGTCTAACCTTTGGACCATCCAGACAGGAATTGGGGAAGGTAAACAAAAGCAGGCTTCATCTAGGACATGGCTGAAATGTGGCCATTCAGTATTTGTACTTCCACAGCAAACTTGCTGTAGGCTCTCTGCCTTTTGGAGATGGAGCCCCTCTTCACAGTCAGGGCCATGCTGACAGTAAAAATCTTGGAGAACTCCAACCCCTGCAACCATTTCATTTCCTATTTTCCCCATAGGCACATCCTATAAATTCCGTGTCCGGGCGCTGAACATCCTGGGAGAGAGCGAGCCCAGCGCGGCGTCTCGGCCGTACGTGGTGTCTGGGTACAGTAACCGTGTCTACGAGCGCCCCGTGGCCGGGCCCTACATCACCTTCACGGACGCCATCAACGAGACCACCATCATGCTCAAGTGGATGGTGAGGCTTGTGGGGGTGCAGAGCGCTGCAGGGGCAAGAACCAGGTGTGCGGGTGCTCCTTGCCCAGATTACACGTCCTCCAGGTTACCACGCTGGAGCTTGTCACCAGCACAAATGGATCTGGGATCCAATAGCTGCCTCCACCAAAGGAGGACTGTGCTTGGGACACATAGAAGGGCAAGAAGTCACAGAGCCTAGGAAAACTTTTCCATCTGAATCCACGTTGTATACAGGAAGATTTCAGTGGATAACCATGGGATCTCGATCATTTTGGTCAATAAGCACAGTTGAACAATGCATGGGGTGGCTGCTTGCTCCATTAGCACCTCCTCTCTCCTAGTATTTTCCAGCAGATATGTCCTTTGCTGTCATTTGCTGGGTAACAATCCTAAATGTTGATAATCATTTACAGCAGTTCACTCCAGAGGATTTTTCGGAGTGGGTAGGATCTTTAGGATAACAAGCCCAGATCTGAGTGTTTTCAACAGCTTAGAGTTTATTCAGAGGGATGCACTGCTCTCCTCTCCTAGCTGCTTCTAGCCAGAAATTGCCACAATGCAGGATGGGCACTGCTGTTCATTTAAACTCAAACAGTAGCTGATAAAATACTGGGTGAAAGACAACAAGAACACACGGAGCTGGGACAGTACTGCCCTGGCTGTGGGGGAGGAAGAGAGCTGACTTCAGAAGCACAAAGCTCCTGCAGTGACCAGTTCATGGCAAGACCCAGTTTGTCCGGAAGCCATGAGCCTACTGAAGTCAAGATGATGGTGTGCTTGCTCATGCCCAGCTGAGTCATTGTTGTTCAGGAATTTTTTTCTCTTGAATCACGGGCTGTGACTGCTGAGAGGGAGCAGAGCACTGGATGCCTGGAGTGACAGGCCCAGATTCACAGCTTATCTGTTACCTGAGAGAAGCAAAGCTTGAGAGTAGAAAGTAGCACTGAGCTTTTGTAGGGAAGCTCTCATTGTGCAACCCAATGGAAACACAAGGAAGGTCCTTTTGCTAGATTATATTCCTGTCCCATCCCATTTATCCCAGCTGCTCCTCACCTAGTACAATACAAGCATGGACATCTCTGCTAATTTCTGCTCTCCCTCCCTTTCTCTGCAGTACATCCCAGCCAGCAACAACAACACTCCCATCCATGGATTTTACATCTACTACCGCCCCACTGACAGTGACAATGACAGTGACTACAAAAAGGACGTGGTGGAAGGTAGGAGAAATAGAGACTCGTGCCTTCTGGAAGACAGCACAGCCAAAAGGAGCCCTGTGCACAAAAGGCAGCAGCTGTCCTGGCTGCTTTACCAGGCACTGCTGCAGAGCTGGGCCAACTGCCTGTTCCCTGAGGAAGTTAAGGCTCCATGTGTTTGTTTCCTCCTCAGGAGATCGGTACTGGCACTCCATCAGCCACCTGCAGCCAGAGACCTCGTATGACATTAAGATGCAGTGCTTCAATGAGGGAGGAGAAAGCGAGTTCAGCAACGTGATGATCTGTGAAACCAAAGGTAAGTGGATTCCCAGGGCAGCTCTGGGAGCACAGCTGCCGTCTTCCCTGCCTGCAGCTGTCAGAGCACAGCAAGGCAGGAACCATCCCTTCCTGACAGTACGTTACCCAAGCTCCAGTAAAGTGGTGGAGGCAGCACTGGAGAGAAGAGAGACACAGGGTTGTCCATGATTGATCAGTGTGCCCAGTCTGTGCTCACCCCTTGTGCAGAGTCCATTGCTGTCCCTCAGAGCAGCAGTTACCTTTAGTTTTTTTGTTTTCCTGTCGCATAGGTGGTGACTGGAAGGAGAAGGGCTCACTTTCCCTTGCTGTGCTGAGCTCCATGTTGCGTTAGAAGCAGGCTCCATGTTGTCTTCAAAGCAGCTGCACTGTCATGACAGTAACAGCATTAAGTCCAAGTGTGTGCTTTAGAGAAGCTGTTTTGGATTTGCTTTTGGTTGGGCAGTCCACAAGCAGATCTGGCTTGGCTTGTGAGCCAAGCCCAGAGGCCTTGTCTGTACTGCCAAATGCATCGGCCTAGGATTCCTGTCATCCAGGAGTGCTCCTTTAAAGCCACCATAGAAGTCTGGCCGCTCCACAGCAGCATTAACATCCCTGGACTACTGCTGTGCCATCTGCCTTGTCTCTAACATTCTCTTTTCCTTCCACAGCTCGGAAGTCTCTTGGTCTGCCAGGTCGTCTTCCACCCTCCACAGTGCCCCCTCAGCAGCGTCCCCCACTCAGTGGTGGGCACAGTGGCCTGGGGACAGGAGCCATGGTGGCCCGTTCCAGCGACCTGCCGTACTTGATTGTAGGCGTTGTGCTGGGATCCATCGTCCTCCTCATTGTGGCTTTCATCCCCTTTTGCCTCTGGAGAGCTTGGTCTAAACAGAGTAAGGGCTGTTTCTTGGGGGCTGATTTACAGGATATGGTTTGTCTGTGGATTAAATCTGACCCGGGGTGTAGTTGCATCAAATACCCAAAATGTGAGGGAGTTCTGGGAAGCAGGGAAGGGAAGGACAGAGGGCAAGTCTCAGATGTCCTGTGGAACCTCATAAAGACAAAGGCCACTGTTTGTCCCTTGTCCTGCTTGCCTTGTTGCAAAAAAACCTTTGGGACTAGGGGGAAGGGCTCCTTTTCACCATTTATCTCCAAGAGTGCTTTGGGTGCCAAAATAGCAGCCTCATAGGACAGCCTAACCCTATAGATGCTGAGCTTCAACAAGCTTGACTTTACCTCTAATTTTTGCCTCAGACTTTCTTTTCCTTCCCTCTGCAGAGCAAACCATTGACATGAGCTTCCCAGGAGCTGGGCTGCTGGTGTCATCCTGCCAGTACACCATGGTGCCTCTGAGAGGCATCTCTGCTCCTCGTGCCAATGGACATCCCTTTGTTAGTGGGCAGCCCTATGCCAGCAGGGCACATCTGAATGGCATCTGCACCTCTGCAGGAGTGGGGTATGCAAGCACCAAGCCCCGAGATTACAGCCCCGATGAAATGCCACAGGTGAGTCCACACCTGGAATCAAGAGCTGGTTTGTCATGAGCTGGAGGCCACGCTTGCAGTGAGAGGGCTTCTCCAGGCATGGCTGGCACACTTTGCAGCATGTAGAAGTGGCAAGGCTGGCTTCCCAAAAGAGATTTCCCCTTTGTAGTGAAGTCTGAGACATGAGGGGAACAGGAAGGACTCCAAAACACAGGTGAAGGGGTGTTTTCTTGGGCCAGGTGCCTCTTAAGTATGGAGAAGGCAGTGAGAAAAGGTGACTCTTATGGAAACAGTTCCTGTGTCCCCTGAGCAGAGCTCACAGGGACTGACAGTGCTGAGGACTCTGTCTGTAAAAGGGTAAGAGGCAGTGCTGGAGCTGAAACTATAAATTGTTTATCCCCCACTCATTGAGCAGTAAGTGTAAAGTAAGCTTTTCAGTGCTCAGTTTCTCTGCCCTCAGTAGCAAAAGCAACAGCTTCAGCTTTTTCTGCCTTCTGCTGTAAGAGCTTCAGTGGTCTGCCCCAGGGCTCTGACTGACAGATCAGCACCTGCCTCTTAATGCTGCTGTGTGCCAGTGTTCTGCTAAGAATCCTTCTCTCCTTCCAGTCACATGAGGAGAGCAACGCCTTGCTGCAGGCAAGAGTGCTGCAGAATGGAAGTGCCCAGCAAGACTACCCGCCCTCCAGGTGAGTCCTGGCCTGTGGGGAGAGAGGGTGGAATAATCTATTGGGACCTATAAGGCTACATACTCACAAAGGCCTGCCCCCAATACACTTCAGTCTGTCCTAGCTCTTGAGAAACAAATCCATGCTCCAGCACTAGGACACCTTGGTCTTAATTCTCTTCACACAACTCATTCCTCTTAGGATTTCAGGAAGGAATAATTTAATTGTAGAGGTGGTCAAGACCTACTCCCCTCTGTCCCCGTTTCCTCCTCCTGTTTCTGAGTGGGAGACTGAAAAGCAGGATGAGAGAAGCAAACATCTGTGATTGATGCTGATAAACAGCTGCCCTGCTTTGTGTCTCACTGTTCAGACATCCTTCATTACCATGCTTCCTGTGAGGCACTATTCCTCTCAGCTCCTGTGGCACTTACCAGCTGTTGGATGGATACCAGGTCTCACATCGCCTCATTCCCATACCACAAGTAGATTCCAATTTCTGCTCTTCCCTTCATTTAGGAATGTTCTGTGTCACAACACTGATGTGCTGGCTGATACATGACATGAGGAGTTAGATCTGTAAACAGCACTAAACCTCTTTGCCTGCTTCCCCAGATTGCCCAGCTCCAGAACAGAAGACAACTCTTTCCTCTACAGTTTCCCAGATGACTCTACCCACCAGCTTCTTCAGCCACAAGATGATTGTCCTCACCTTCAAGAGCACTTTATTGGCTTCCATCATCCAGTGATAGGAAGCAAAGTGGGAGGCCCTAGCCTGGATGCTCGACGGGATACACTCTTCCACCAAGGTCAGTAGTTTGGAAAACTCCATGCCTCCTTCATCTCATCATTTTAGGCTGCTCTTGAGGGGAAATCTCACTGCAGAGCCTTTCTGATGGCTTGTATTCAAGTGATATGAATCAATTAATCCATCTCCCTAGGACCTAATCCATTGATCCACCCCTGTAGTGCAGATCAAACTTGTTTTGTGTGATCATGGCATCGAATTCCCACACAGACTTTCAGAATGCAGATCTTCCTCTTCGATCAGAGTACCGCTCCTCATAAACTGAACTGTTGACTTGAAACCTCCCACTGCATCTCTCTTTCCAGTGTGCATTGTAATAATTTCTTGCTCCTTTCCCCCTCAGGAAGCCCTTGCTGCTTAGGCCTAGTGCCAGTTGAAGAGGTAGAAAGACTAGACTGCTGCCAGTCCAGAGGAGATCTCCATGCCCAGAATCCGGTGATCACATCTTTGGGTCAGGACCTACCAAGACATCTGAACAGCAGCCCTCCACCACTGAGACCCTTAGAGACTCATCCTCCCACCAGCTAGGGACCAAGCTGCCTTTTGCAAAAGACTTATTCTAAAAAGAGAAAGGGTATTTATTTTTGTATAACACCCCTATTTATATATTTATGCACTTGTATATAGATGTATATGTGCCTTTTATAATGCTATGGAGACAGAAGGCATCCTCAGCAAGGTCACAGGAGGACCCAGGAAACAAGGCAGCAGCTCTCAGTGGCACACGATGGAAAGAGCATGACAAGGGACACTGCAGGACATGCGTCCAAACAGAGCTGCCAGCCCCCTCTTGCAGCGAGGGTTTCACAACAAATAATGCTGCCCAAAAGGTCTTTTCCTTTCCCCCACAGGAAAGTTTGTACCAGGAACACGCTCCTGTGAATGGACTGGAGTTATGCACTCTGCCTAATCAACTTAAACAACCTTTCACATACACACCATCTGCAGCTGCCTATCTGTAAAGACAAATTCACGCTTTAACATCTAAAATAAAGGCTTTAGTCTTTGCTGTGCCTGGCTCTAAGCTGATTCCTCACACAAAATGAGCCTTTTCTTTTTCACTTGTATCATACAGCAAGCAGGATATCTGGGGAAAGGTAACATTTTCCTGCACTTAAGAGTTTTCCAAATAGACACTAGTGATGCTGAGTCTGGGATCTTGTTCCCTGTCTCCAGCTGAGTCTTTAGGTATGTGGCTACCCAGCTGGCACTGTATGTCCTTGGCCTTTGTTAGGCAAGGGATTGGTGCCAGACAGCCCTCGCCTGGGACTCCAGGCATTTCCTACCTCCTAGGGCACAACCTGCAGCTGCACAAGAGCTGTCAGCACCAGGTATATTCCTGTGTATATATATATATATATATATATATATATATATATATTCCCCCAGCAGGGACCTCTTGCAAGGGTAGGCTGCACAAGCACCATTCACACAATTGTGCTGGGACCAGCAGGAAGTTCTTGTGCCTGGCTGATATGTGGCTGGAGCCCTGCTGAGCGTACACAAGACAGAGACACAAAGACCTGTGGCAAGAGGTGGGAAGTGGGGAGGAACAGCAAGAGCAGCTGGAGGTTGTTTAATTTATTCAGATAAAAAATAGCATCTTAGGAGCTTTGCATGGGAAGAACACAATCCTTCCAGCCTGGGGATAAAGGAAGGTTTCACAATCAGGCAGGGTAAGTGCTATAAATGATCACATACTGCCACCACACCAAATGAGAGACTCAAAAAAAACACCAACACCTGAAAACACACAGAGCTTGGCCCTCTGGCTGATCAGGCAGGTACAGGCCAGTGGAATTACAGGTTGACTTTGCATTGTTACATGCACCTCCTGCCAGTAAATGCCATGTCCTTCCCTGAGGAGAAAGGCCTCTTTGCTTTCTCCTGGCCAGTAGCGTGTCCCTGGACTCTGACTAGCTCAGTTAGCAGAGCAGGGCCACTGCTGGTCAGCAGTAACAAATGCTTGCTTGAGGCAGACTTCTTTTACCATTTTGAGAACAAATATTTTCCCCAAGAAAACTTCAAACCAGCTTTCCAGAGCCACTTGTTTGAAGATAGAGACAGACAATGCACACACATGGATACACAAAGCGCACCTTGTCCAGTACAACCCTCTGCAATGGACTGATAACAGTATTTAGTAGTTTTATTTGCTATTTTTTATTCCAAATATGTTGTTACAGTCATATTTTGATAGAAAAAACAAATATAACCCTTTACAACTAAACCCCTGGATAGCGAAAACAATTAATTTTGCTCTTCCAGGCACGACTGCTGCTGCAGTTAATTTTAAGGGTGACGTGGATTGTTAGTTACTATTTCTGAAGAGGGAGTATGAGTCTCAGAGTCCTGTGGTAAAGCTTGTAGAAAGAGGCACCCACCTTTTCTGCTAAGGAAAGTGAATTCTTTTACATCTCATCTAATCTGCCCTGGCTGATTTCCTCTCTCAGAAGGGCCACCTCACAAGTCATGTGCGTGAGCTGTGACTCCAGCCGGGCTGTCTCTTTGATGTCAGCACTTCGAGTGCCCTCAAATTCTCCTCCCTGTAGAGAAAAAAAATTGAGAGGAAAAAGATGGCTCCTATAAAACATGGAGAATGAACAGTGGAAATTTATTTCAAACAGGGAAAGTGAAGCTTTCCAAGAACCAGGACATACCCATGACATCTCCCCACCTTAGTCAGAACAATGTGAAAGTGAAGGTTCACTAACTTAGATTTACTCCCTAGTACAGAGCAATAAATCCACTTCTCATTGTAATGCTGTTACGTGACTGTAATATGATTGTTTCCATGTAACAAAGGAATATTCTTTTCATTCCTTCAAGGCATATTTTAGTTAGAAATTAGTTTGTTTCAGTGTTAGAAAGCAACAAAGTAAGAAATTGTAGAGATGGTAAGGTATGGAGCAGCCATTCAGTCTGTCCACTCCTAGCCCAAACTGCTGACTGCGGAGTAGGATGTGAGACCATAGAGCTGGGGAGGGCCAGATGATCCCTCACCCATTTCTGAACAGTCCCAAACCTGCAAGCACTGCAGTGGCTACAAGGCTCACCTGACCAGTTGTCAGTGATTCCAGCTCAGTTTCAAGCTGATGCTTTTCACGGCAAAACCTGTTCAGCTGGTGCAGCTTGCTGGTGTTTTCCCTTGTCAGCTTTGTTAGCTGATGCTGCAGGACTACAATTCGTTCCTAGAAAGATGTAAAAAGTTGATCTGGGATGAGAGAGGACAAAAAGTGTGGAGTGGGGAAGAAATGCTAGGCACAATGTAAATGTCACAGGTAAACAACAGACTGATCCTGCCACACCACCTGGCAGGATCAGCCACACAGTACCTTTAGTGCAGTGTCATCTTTTTGTTTTTAATATATCTAAATTATAAATGCCTAAGTAAGTAAAGCAGTTAGGCAAGAGTGTGAGGGAAAAAAAAAAAGCCATTAGGTACATAGTATTTCTGTACCCTCCTGTGCTCTTCTGTAAAGGCAGCATAAGTGTGTTGCCTGCTTGCACCACAGCAGCTGAGCCTTAGGCATGGAGACATGAAATTTTCAGACTGCACAGATTGGCACTCCAGGCATGAGCCAGAACCTGCCCTGTACTCAAAGTCTGTCAGCAAAGGCACTGAGAGAAGGCAGGAGGTGCTGAATGCCACCTGAGAAACAGAGAAAAGCACTCTACAAGAGCTTCATGTAGGGAATGAAGTAGGACAATGTGTTTGAGGAAAGCAAAACAGAGAGATCAACTATCTCCATGAAAAATAGGATGTGCACCAGCAACTGGAGCAGAGGTAGCAATGAAGATGGGAAATTGGAGTTGAACACTATGGTTTATTAAGGACAAGTGAAAAAAATCAAACATGAGCAAGGTGACAAAAGATTTTAGTGTAACTTTTCAGTCCCCAGGAAAACTAAGCCTTAAGAGATCATCACAACACCTGTCTTCCTCCTCTTCCTGCTGCTTACCTCCCATTCTTTGAGCTCCATGAAATGCTCATATTCTTTCTCCATTATTCTCACTTTCATCTGCTCCATAGGTATATTAACAGAGTGTACTTGAACTGCTTCAAAATCAACCAGCCGACCAAACTTCTCCATCATCAGATTATTGCACCTCTCATCCAGTTCTAACAGAGGGACATTGGCACAAATTGCAGCACTGTCATTCATTGGTTTACAAGAATATCTGCCTTATCCTAGCATTTTGTCTGAGCCTTTTGGTGTCAGCTCTGTAATAAATAATTCACACAAAACCACACAGAGCTCACAGCTGAGTCATGCCACTTGTCCTTGCCTATGATCATGCTTAGTGTGGTCACTAAGCCACACTCTAAGCCGGTCCTAGTAAACCACTCTCACACCACAGGCTGTATAGGGCCTCTGCAGGTCTGGTGGAAACAAGACCTATTCAAATCAGAAATTTGAATAGGTCTTGTTTCCACCAGAAAGACCTATTCAAACCCAACTTTGGGTTTGGCTGTTGGGAAACTGATTTGAATAGGTCTTGTTTCCTTCTTCAGATGTTCCAAAGGGGAGGAAATTACCAAAAAATGCTTATGTATCTTTGGAGAAACTACTTTTTATCCTAGGAGTTCTGGTTTACAAGTAGAAATAGCAAACAGTGTCCAGACTTCCAGTGTCTCATCTCAGTCAGCGCTACTTATATTAAGTTGCCAAATTATTTCGCACAGCCTGATGACATTGCAATGCTGGAGAACTGCTACTCCATCAAAAGAGTCCACTTGATCTGTTCTATTTTCTGCAGTAACTCTCTGTGACAGCTATGCAAGTATAGAGCCAGACGTGGTGAGTTACCCACAGCCAGTGAGAGGGACAGAAGGAACACTAGCAATGCTGTGTTGTTCAGAGTCTCTGTTACTCACCTTGAATCTCCATCTCCATCTCCTTTTTGTCCTGGAGAAGCTGCTTATGTTGCTCCTTGGCCTTCTTATGTATCTCTCTTTGCATTACCTTTTCATTACGTAGATCCACAATTCTTTTCTGCAGATACTGCAAGGACTGGTTGGTAAATACTAAAGTCTGGGAGAAGTCATGGGGCAACTCCCCATCAACCAAGCACTGCACCTGCAAAAGCAGCCAGAAATAAGCAAGGCTGGCTTTACTTATCAAGGGCGATGGAAACGTCTATGTATATAAAATGTGTGAGCAATAGAGAATTAGTGAGTGAGGTGGGCATGGGTACAACTCTTTTTTTAGGCCAGGGAATTGTGTGAATGAATGCATTGTATCCACTCTGGCATTATTGAATTGGGCAGAATTCCCATTAGTTTCAATACTTTTTGGGGATTTTTTGATTTTTTTTTTTCTGGGGAGGTTTTTCTTTTTTCTTCCCCCCCAGGAGATTATCCGTAGTTATGGACCTGAAGTAGAATACCATGCCAAACCTATACAGCACTTGAAGATCATGCACATTTCCACTGTGGGCCAGCCTGCCTGTCCTTACCTCATTTCTGTCAGTACAGGAGAAGGGGAAAAAAGGGAATTCTAGAGGAAATAGCAGCATAAAGTTCAGTTAATGGCACTTCCTTCCCAGGAGACCATAGTGAATCAGGAACTAAGGGCCCCGAAGAACAGTAACACCGTTATTCAGACGTACACAGGCTCCTCTGCATGTGCAGATAGATGCACAGCAGCTTGAATTACCTGATGGAGTCTCAAAGGCACAACTACATCCAGCTTGTTCAGTTTGTGCAGCTTTTCCCACTGAAAGGCATCCAGTTCCCTGTTTGTTGTGTCCAGACTGGTTTCTATTTCTTTTGCCTGCAGAAGACAAATTGTGGACAAACAAAATCCTGTGATACTTAGAATACATAAGGCAACAAGGTTCTGCTAGAGTTCCTGATCCAAAGGGAAAGAAGTATATAAAAATGTGCTTTTTTAAAAACTGCTTATAATAGGTGAGTTTCATAGGCGAACCCAAGGATTATCTACATATATTCAAGCAAAATTCTAACCTGAATACCTCTGCACATGTGTACACTCGTGAATGTCTCCTTGGAGCTGCTCTGTATGTATCAAGAGACAGCTGCTTTGTTTAGTATCTAAAACACTTGTAGATCTACAGAGCCTGCTAGATAATTTTTATTGTGTTATGCCTGGAAATGCTTATTCATTCTGCATGAGAAAGAAACAATTCAGACTCAAATGTCATGCCCCAGGGTGAATATGTGGCAGCTGGCACTTAGGAAAGCCTTTAAAAACTAAATGTTGTATGTTAAGCATGCTTGATGGAACATTTTTGAGACAAAAAAAGTGCAAGACTTGCATAATGTTATTTTGGTAGCACCCTCTCTTCCAGATAACCCTTCAAAATAAGATATTTTTTAATCAGTAGAAATCAAATTTCTGAATGAATGCAGGAGTTCAAAAAGGCAAAATGGAAAATTTGTACCAAAAGTTTATTCAGTGATTACCTGTGACAAAGAGCAATGGAAAATAACTAAAAGCAAAAGAAATAGATGGAAGAATAGAATTTTTATGCATTTATTTTAACTTGGATTTGTGTTAGGGTAAGTATTCATTAATCTCTGTTCCCATACACACACACAGAGAATAAGCCAGACCACACCATGTGTTTCATCTGAACCAGAGGAGAATCCAGTTCCTGCTGCTGCATGAGGTTAGACAGCTGGGAAGGAACTGACCTAAAGACTGGATCCAGCCCCATGAAAGCTAAACTTGATTTACCCTTTTCAGGAGAACAGGTATTCCATGTCAACCTGCCTCCTGCCTCTGTGCTACCACAGATATCTTTCCCAAATGGAGGCCTCTCTTAGGGTTAGGATTCTGTTTTTAAGTCTCAGACCAGCACTAATCACTAGCACTACATTGAATATGCTGATGCTTTCTGAGAAAACACTACAATACCTTTATGGCCAAGGCATTATATTCCTTTTTGAGGACAGCAGCAACTTTCTTCTCCTCTTCTAAAGCTTTCTCAATGCCTATCCGCTGCTGCCGGAGCTGGACAGTGTTCAGGAAGAGATCCTCACTGCAGCCTGAGAGGGAAAGAGTCAAAGAAGAGCTTACTTTCACTGTGACTACTCTGGAGTTACTGAGCAGAGCTGGTACCTTCTCCTGCTGTGCACATTCCCAGCATTCCCCATAATAGCACCATGGGTTTGCTTCCCTAGAGCTTCCTTAAACATACACCCATGGGCCACGTGCCTCCATGAACGGGTCAATGTCTTGGATGGATCTTTTTCTTCTTTACATTCAGTCAAGGCAACTTGTTTCCAGAAGTCAGATTAAATGCATCAAAGCCAGCATTAAAGGCAAGTGCTCAAAAAATAGCTTTTGTAAGCAATACAGTTCCAGTAGTAAATAAGTGTTCCAGTAAAATCTTCAATTATGTGAGCACATAGTTGTTTCTCCATAGCACCCTTCACTATAAATTAAGAACTTGCTGAAGGGATCATTTATAGCTCTACGTGTAAACAAAGCTGTATTTCATAAAACCTGTGTCATGGTAAGGAAGATCTGTGAATTTCTATCTAATACTGTGATTTCAGTAATGCTTAGCAAATGCCTAATTATGCCCAAATCAGCAGGCAGAATAATAAAAATAAAGGCCAAAAAAATTCCACATAAAGAGACAAATATGAAGACATTAAAGCAACATGTAATTACCCTATTAAATTAGCAATTTGGACATTTTAAGTAAGAAAAAAAATCTTTATTTCTTCCCAACATTCCATTGAAAAATGAGATGAACAAGAAGATAATAAAAAATTCAATTTGTGGAAATAATTTTAAAATCCAATTTAAAAAAAAAGGTAAGGCAAATTGTTGGTAAGTTAGAACTTGAAAATGAAGCAGTGCTATTACATGGTCATTGACACATCACTCAAAAATTATTTTTTTTTAAAAAACACCCTAAATTAGCTAAGCTTGTACAAAAGAAAAGAGGGAGAGAGGTTGCCTGCCTTTTTTGAATGCACAAATGAAGAGGATTCTGAAAAGTAAAACTACTAACTTTTCAGAGCAGCCTAGCAACAGGCAATTGCTGCATAATCCACGAGGTGGTAACAAAGAGCTTCAATTAAGAGCATGAGAATCTCCTCAGAATTTTTCTGAACAGAGAGAGATCCAGCCAGGCCAGGCAGCTGGTTTCCAGAGAGCACCTACAGCCTTGCCACTGCTCCAATCGAGACAGGAGCCTTTTCTCTCCAGATAACCGCCATGAAATGGTGAATGCTTCTTTACACAAAAGACTTAATTCTTAGTGCTTAGCTAAGTTTTATTTTCCCAAACTTTTTAAATTAGGGTAGTCTACACTACCAGCAGTTTTATTGTCTTGACCAAAGTTTCCTAGGGAAAAATGCTGCACACAGAAGGGGTACACACATTCCAGCCTTTCATGATTTTACCACGCAGTGAATAATTTAAAAAAGCTGTGTTTTCTTTTCAAACATATAATGTTGCCCTTAAAGCTAAACAACAAGTTAACAGAAGGAAATAACACCTTAGGTACCTTCTGGGCAAACTGAGTCATCAAAGACTATGCTTTCAGATCCACAATTTTCTTCATCAGTCTTTACATCAGGCTTTTCATCATCCTCCTCTTCATTCTCATTTTGTTCACCTGAAAGAAACAGGCACTGGCTTGCAAAATGCTCCAGACTCACCAGCTATGCATGATGCCAATGTGCTGGTGAACACAAGCCCAGCAACCCATGAAAGATCACTCTGGTGATATGTGAATCCAGGCACCTCGTGCCTATTGCATTGATCTGATGTGATGTTTTCACAGAAAGGAAAAGGGAAAAAGGGAGAGAGAGAGAGAAATCACCTAGTAGTAGAACCGGCACAGACGCAGCCCATGTTTCAAATCTTTCATAAAACATCACCATTGTCTGCACTTTTTGCTAATCATGTCCCGCTTGAAATCAAAAGCCAAGTCAGAGAGAGCACAAGTCTTTTATCTCAGTAGGACTGCCTAGCTTCAACAGCTTAAAAGTGAGTCACTAAGACAAATGAAATCCTATTGTAATATGTTTAGTCCTGTGACTAATAGATGATTGCAGATTAGGTTTATTATCTCTCATTAGCCAATGGACAGATTAGAGCAGAATATCACAAATGTGACAGACTAATCACTTATCCATAGCTCCCATTGGTACAGCATGGGAAGCACCTATTTAAAGCTGTACCTCTTCCTCTTACCAATTATCAGTCCTCGGTATTGATATATAGGATGTAAATTGCAGGAGCTGTTATCAGACCAACTGCAGTCATGTTAGAAACTGAATTACATCATTATCATTCCAGATGACAGCCACAGAACACATTGTCAGTCTATAAACAAATCTGGGTAGGTCTGACCTATGGGTTTTTGAACTGACTGGAGTGTTGTGTGTGCTCAGCGCTCCAGCTAGACTGAGAGACATGTACTTGACCACATGGAAATATGTATTACAAATCCATAAAGCAAAAAGAACAAAATATCCAACCTGCTTCTCTTCCTACTTCTTCTTTTTCCACAAACTCAACTTCCTTCTTTAAAATATCAGTCAGAAAATCAGCAAATTCATTGTTTTCTCCAAGGGATGCTTCAAAGCTGGCATAAAGAGCTTTCTCACGTTCCTCAAGCATTACAATCTCACACTTTCTATCCTCCATTTGTGCAAGGTAGCTCTTCAATTTTGACTAAACAAACATAAAACTATTTCAGTTAAAAGGTACAGCCCATGTGTACATGTATAGGATGCATCTGTGAAGATCTGGAAATGCAAAACTTGTCTTTCTCTCTTGATTAAACCCATGGTTCAATCAAGCATCACCTAGGAATATGTTCTTAAAGTATGTGATTAGTCACTTATATCATGAAGGATCTATTAAAATACAGATGTTAAGATTATTTAAAAATTAAGTTTTGGAAGTTAGAATGTCACTTTAGGACATGAAACAGAAAGATGTGGACACTGGATTTTCCAACGCAAAAAAGAGACTTTTAATTTTTGACTCCGACATTTATAGATTTCTAGAAGTGATAGCGGTTTGGAGGATGGCAGTGCCACCTCTCCAATGACACTGGATAAACTAACAGTCTATCAAATTTATTTTCCTCCAAAAAGAATGCAAAACAATAAGTTATTTACATAAAGTGTGTGAGAAAATTCATTGCAAGAATGTAAACATCAGCAGGCTTAGAAAAACTTAAAAAAACAGGGCAACATCAGAAATGACCATCCTATTAGGCTGATCATCAAGAGTTTCTTGTTTTTCAAAATTTAGCACTAGTCACTGGATTGGTGCTAAAACAAAGCCAAGGGATGCCACCATTTACTTTATGGTTTACTTTTGTTTCAAGCCATGCATTAACGGTACTGTTAAATTTAAATTAATGGTACATGTGGTCTACTTACATGTATGTCCTCCTGTTTACTGATGAGAGCACAAATTTTCTCCTCAAGAAGGTCCTCATGTATCTCAAGTTTCTTCAGGATAAGCAGCTCTTCACAACATGTGATGCAGCGCAGATCAGCACTTTTCATCTGCACATCCATCTTCAGTTTCTTGTGCCTCAAAAGGCGAAGTTCAGCATCGAAGTTGATCACCAGTGTGTTGATCTGGAGCAAAGGAGCATGAAAACATGCAAAGCTAGAGAAGGGAGCAGAAGGGAAAAATTCTCTCTGCCTAACCCACAACTCAGACATGCTATTTCCTAGAGAGTACTGATGCACTTTGAAAGACAAGTTAATCCCAAATCTTTGTCTTTGTTCTCAGCATAATAGTAAAAAAATCACTAGGGCTTCACAGGAATCTTTCACTGCATCCCTTCCATGCCTGAAGTATTTTACTCTTCAGAAAATGTTTTCAAGTAGTCTGTAGTTTACAGTTCCAGATGCATCAATAAATAACTTCTGTCTCAACAGACTTCTTTTGAAATAGCTGCCAGCTCTTCACTTAGACATTTACAGCAAAAGAAGTACTAGCAGCTGCTAACATTAACTTACAGGTGTGTGATGTTTACAACAGAATTTGGGTATTCCCTCATAACCTTCATACACATGAACACAAGGGTGTCTGTGTTGAGGCAGACCAAAGAATCAACTCCCAGCAGAAATTAGAGGAGAGATGCTAAGAAATGGAGCAAACAAGTGAATAGTGGCATACCTCTGCTATACAGCTTTCTTAAACTCTGACTTAGGTGCATCCTGAGCTTGAACCAGTATACTTGTGTTCAGCAGCTTTGAATGGAATTTTTTCCCCCACGTTCTAGCGCTGAGTTCCAAAGCTTAGCTTATTGTTCGATAGGAAAACTATTTTCATTTGCATGCTTCAAGCTTTCTATGTGACCATTTCATTTGATATCTCTCCTTCTTTTAAGACACGATTCCCACCCTCCTTTTGTATGGTATTCAGAATTTTATTGCATCTCTAAAACCATTTCAGTTGCCTTTTTTGCAGGCCAAAGATATATTATCCACTTAGCTGTACCTTTTAGAAAATCTTTTCCATGACTAAGCACTTTGGTTACTCTCTTTTGTACCTTTTCTAATCCTACAAAGTAATTTTTAGACCAAAAAGTTGAGACTACAGTTATTGAAGAGCTGAGAACATGAATCTACAAAGTTGTAGTGATGCAGCTTTTTAAACTCTGTAATTTTTCAAGTTATGTCTAATATTTTGCTTGCCTTTTTCCCCCCTTTTTTTGGCCACTAAGATCACAGCTTCATGGCACAATCAGTAAGAAATCTAAGATATCTTTCAAGTGACAATAGTCAAAACACAGGTCATAGTTATGGATTTATACTGATTTCCACCATAAATTTGCATGTCAGCATTTCCCAGGACTGCAGAAAGGCAAGACTAGCTACAATCCTGAGACAGAAGGGGTTTTGGTGTCATTTATGAACCAGTGGGACTTTTTAATCTGACAAAAATAACTTTCAATTTCCTACCTTTTTAATCAAGGCTTCCTGCAAGTATAGATTTTTTATCTTCTCCCTCTTTAAAATTTCCAGTTCCATTTCTGTTCGCTCTACTTTTTCCATCTCAAAAGCCTTCTGCTCCTCTGTGACCACAGCTGATGCATCACCAGCCTGTGCCACGGGGTCACCCTCTTCCACTGGAGGAGTTTGAAGAAACACATGCCTAAATGCGCGAGACGAGAGACACCCTTCCAGCGGTTCCTCAAGTTTTGCCTTGGCCTCCTGCTCCTCTTTGAACTTTAGCAGGACGTCGCTGTTGCACTCAACTATTTTTTCAGGAACCTCATCTGGGTGTAACTGAGGGATTGGGGGAATAGGGATATGTTCTGATACATCTAAGTTTGCCTGTATGGATTTGACTTCCTTCACTAAACTCTTGATTTCATCAATAGTAGAAACCTTGAGATCCCTCAAGGACACAATCTCTTTGTTCATATTCACTTTCATCTCATGGATCTGCAAAGGAAAAAACTATTTTAGTAGGACTCTCCACCACAGGAAGCAGTCTTACCCAACTCAAGAAGGCTAACATTAGGATTATTAATCCAGAATGATTATTCTGTGATAAGGGGACACCGTATTAGTTGACTCTTTTTACATAACGTAATAATTGAATGTGATCTATCATTAATATACTTGGCAGAAACTTCTCTGATCTTTATAGAAGCAAATAACACACCATCCACCTGAAGCAACTGGAATTCCTCACCCGGATAAAACCAGAATTTATGACAAGAACTATTTCCTTTGCTTGTTCTAATGAGTTGGGTTAATCACTGGCTATCTGGTAGCATCAGCACTACAGTGAAGTGCTGAAGCCCAAGCATGAGACTAAAATGATCCAACAAATCCCCTGAGAAAGTAGCATTGCTTCTGTAATGCTTAGGCCTCACTGTCAAAGTTATCCAGTGCTACTGTCATGTACTGCAGCCAAATACAATGAAAAACCATTCCTATGAGAAGGATAGGGGGAAAAATTACCGAGAAAGCAACAAAGATACTGCACAACATTTGAACTTATTGTGTCTTCAAGGCTGAAAGATGTGAGGTAACTGTAGGAGTTCTACTATAGCAAGGTGGCTCCAAAAAAAATGGTTTCTCAGGAAGATTCCAATTCCAAGAGCAGCAATGGCTAAAGTGCAAATACAGAGAGGCCACACTAGAACACTTGTCCTTGCTCACATCCCTGTTTTTGTAAAGGTATTTCATGGCAGGGGTTACTTAGCTCAGTGCTTTTACTAGATTATCAGACTTGTAACTAAAAAAGACAGATGTTCCTGCTGAAATAGTAGTAAAGGTAAATTCTCCTCATTTATAAAGACTCACCCTGGAATGATTCAGGTGTGGGTTTGCTGAAACACAAGACAGTTCACAAGAGAAGGGCTGATTTGTAACTAAAGCTTACCTAAAACAGCCATCTGTCCTTCAAGGCCTATTCCCACATTCACTTTCAATTCCTTTCAAAAAATTTCTTCAGTGATTAATACACTATCCTCACTTCCCCCCCAAAAATGGAGCTATATACAGTTTTACATACCAAGTCTTCTAGGATTGCAAGCTGCATCATCTTCTTTTCAGTGCTTATACGCTCATTTTCAGTGAGTGTGTAGTTAGTGGCACTCTTCAGCCTGTAACAGCCTATATTCTCCCGTGCTTCTTTGATCTCCTCAGCATCTTTGGAATTCTCATGGTTATGTCTAGGTTTGTTCTTGTATCTGGTAGGTACAAAATAAAGCTGAACTTCAAGACAGAAAGCATACAAATGAACAGTCACTTCACACCCTCTTACTTGTGCAGTAAAGATTGGGAGGCGAAAGAGTGATGCATCCCTTTCAGAAAAGAATGGCTACTTTGGAAAGAATATCCTTGCACATTTAAATGAAAATCCCAGATATTTTTTCCCCCTAAGAACTCTTAAACAACTCTGCCATGGGAAAGTTTAAACCTTCACATTCAGACTGAGTTCTGGGTTAAGTGAGCATATGCTGCTATCAATTTCAGGGAGCCACACATCAACAATCTACCAGTCTGTAGCACAGAACACTTGATCCTACTCTACATTGTTAAACACTCAATACCCTTAAAAGCTTTGTATTCTGACTCTACATTGGTCCTATTCCCTGCCATTCATCTCCTAAGCAAAGACTTCTGTACTTCCATGAGCATAGAATGGTTTGGGTTATAAGGGACCCTAAAGATCTTGTTCCAGTGCCTCTGACACGGACAGGAGCACCTTCCACTAACCCAGCCTTGTAAAAGTGGTCATTCAAAGATATGGCTTAGGCTAGATATTTGAAAAGGTTCTTCACCTAGAGGGTGGCTGGGCACCGGAACAGGCTCCCCAGGAAAGTGGTCACAGCACCTAGCTTGACAGACTTCAAGGAGTGTTTGGACAATGCTCTCAGGCACAGGATGTGACTCTTGAGGCTGCCACATGCAAGGACAGGAGTTGGACTTTGATGGTCCGGGTGGGTCTCTTCCAACTCAGGATATTCTATGATTTTGTGAAAGATGTCCTGTCCCCTTTTCTTGCTGCTCAAGATAAAGACTAGTATGGAGTATGACAGCATATCACAAACACTCACATGATGGCTGAGGTGCTAAGACTGCTGACCTAACCCAGTTGTTACAGTGTCTGCTCCATGAGGGGCTGGCAGGATTCACTTTGAGTTGACTGTAATGGCATAGGTGTCTCTCAGTCATGATCAATTTAGACACATTCCCTATCTGAAAATGCAGCTACTGAGCTGGATTCAAATTTGATAACATTTTACAGGAACCATAGAAACTAAATATATTCGAATGCTCTCAAGACTTGGAGATACATGACAATTCATCTGTTTTAATTACAACCCTTAGGAATAAAAACTTAAGCAGGGAGATTATAGTCCCATATGACACCTAAATGGCATTACTAGGCTTTAAACAAGAAGCAGAACTAAAAGGGAGCAGAGTCCAGTTCAAAACTCACAGTTCATGCCATTCTGCCCTCCTCTTCATGATCTTGGCTTTCAGTGCATCATATTTCTCAACAAGCCTTCTGATTTTCTGACGTCTGCTTTCTATATAACGCGTGGTTGGCTTTCGGACCTCTGGTGTCTTCAGCCTTTCAGCCTCATTCCCAAAAGCTACACTTCCTGAAACAAAATATAACCATGTGAAGATTTAATACCATGCAGCACTGTGCAGTCCCAGCTACTGGAAACTCCCTCAGACAACTCCTGTAGAAGTGGTGTAAATTAGTTCCATTGTAGTGGATGTTTTGAAAGTATTCAGGTTCTTTGACTTGACTTTTAGTCACATTCTACCCATAGGGCTGACAGACAATTGCTGACATTGATCTAAACATGGAAAACTATGTATGAGCATTACTTTGTATGTAGGTACTAAAAAAACCACATTACAGTTATATTCTTTACCTGCACTTACATGTGTATTTTTTTATCTTGGACTCAGGAACACAAACTGCAATGAAAGACAGAAACCATATTATTGAAAGATTTAAATGGTTATCATTACCTCTATGCACAGGGCTTGTCTCTCTGAAGATCTCCTCTTCTGCTTGTTCTGCCTCTTTAAGTGCTGTCCACTTCTCTTTATATACTGCCCCCTTGCTGTCCTCCTGTTTCTTATCTTGGGTGTATTTCTCAGACACTGACAGAAGGCTGTAGGTTGAAATCTGATGATTGCTTTGAATAGCATGAACAGTGAGAGTAAATTCCAGAGAGTCCCGAAACCTGGAATCATAAATTAGACAAAACTGTCTGATGTCAGTGGACACAACATTCCATTTTACCCTAACCAAAAGGGGATGAATAGTGTAGTTTACCTATTGCACATGCAATCCTTACATATAAATCCTCAAGTCAGTAAGTAATTGCATAGCATGATGACATCTGACACTATCTATTGACTTTTAGGCAATCTAGGAATGGAGATGATCAAGAAAAACACATTAGGACTTTTCCCAATATTGAAACTTATACCAGGTTCTTCATGACAGTAAATTTCATCTTCCATTAAGAACTTGTCAAAAACATGCTCATTCTATCTTTTTTCCAAGTCACATACTCTGTGTGGCTAAGGTGGTTTTTTAATTGTGTATTTATTTTATTAATTCATCTTTTGCTCTTACCTAGATCTACGAAAACCAACTCACAATGCACCTCATGCCTAAACTTTTCTCCTTGAGAAAGTTTGTTTTGTAACTTCAAATTGTATAGAGAACATTGTGTTAGCAATGACATTAAAATATCTGACAGAAACACAACATGTCTTAAAAACAGGCATTCATTTCCCAGGCTGTTTTTCAACATTTCAGTATGAGTTCTTGGTTCTTATTGAATTTACTGGCAAAACCCCAGGCAAATAGTCTCAACCAGCTTTCTTCATAGAAAAGTTAATCCAAATGAAGTAATTTCCTTCATTTGACTATCTGCATTTTTACCAAAGATTCAATAGAAGTTATTAGAAATAAATATGAACATATACTCTCGTGTATGTTCCAAGAATAAGTAAGATTCTTAAATAAGAACAGAACAGATGAAATACTGATTATATGAGAGAGAGGGAAAAAAAATTATCACATTCCTTTTTCTTGTGGGAGGTACTACTTTATAGATGTTAAGCCCCATGGAAGGTTAGGGAGAGAAGTAGAAGAAAAGTGGTAATTACTGTGTTTGTAGTTTCTGCAGTCCAATGAATTGTTTCTCATGCTCCCAAGCCAGCTGCTTTTGCACTAACTGGATTCTCTGTAGTGTCTGCCGACCTAGCTCTTCAAAGATCCTACGGTCCATCTCAAACTCCTTCAGGAAAACAGAAAGCCCAGCAACACATTATTTTGGTTACTAGGTCTTCATAATAAATATTTTTACCTAGCTGTCTTAGTTGCCTGCACATCAACACTATCCTTTATTTCAGAAGCTATCTCCACAGAGAACCAATTTTTTTTCCTGTGCCTCTTCATTGCTGCAAATAATCAGCTGTGATTCAGCTGCAATTCAGAAGTCCAGCAATTTATGTATTCTCAAAACTACCTTAATCCAAAGCACTGGATGTGGTAGTGTTTGCAAGGGTCCCAGGATGAGGGAAGAGATGAGAATCTTGACTCCATGTTTCAGAAGGCTGATTTATTATTTTATGATATATATTATAATAAAAGAAAATTATATACTAAGACAATACTAAAAGAAAAGAGAAAGGATTTCATCAGAAGGCTTGAAGGGAAAGGAATGGAATGATAATAAAATCTTGTGACTGACCAGAGAGTCCGAGACAGCTGGACTGTGATTGGCCAATAATTAAAAACAACCACATGAGACCAATCAAAGATGCACCTGTTGCATTCCACAGCAGCAGGTAATTATTGCTTACATTTAGTTTCTAAGGCCTCTCAGCTTCTCAGGAGAAAAGATCCTAACAAAAGGATTTTTCATAAAATATGTCAGTGACACATTGGACATCTTTGGCCCCAACATGCTATGTAGCAACATTTTAGAAGAAGGTGCCTGTAAATGTAAATGACCCTAATAAAAGCCAGGTGTACCTCTCTGTGCAGCTGCATGTGCTTGGGCAACTCCTGATTCTTTTGAAGGAGAAAAACAAAGTCTTGTCTCAGTGCACTTAACTCCTCTCTTTTCTCATTTTTCT
The DNA here is from genome assembly GCF_022539315.1 of Serinus canaria. NCBI lineage: Eukaryota > Metazoa > Chordata > Aves > Passeriformes > Fringillidae > Serinus > Serinus canaria. Next base: position 21,405,680 of record NC_066313.1, read on the forward strand.
TTTCTTCGGCTTCCTTCATTTTCCGTTCATACTCCTTTTTCTGCTTGAATTTCTCAATACTGAAAATGCATAAAAAGGAAATTATGTTATCTCAATGCAAGAGTGGAAAGGTTACAGTGTATATGACCTTTTAGGCTTCCTTGACAGTCTTAAATTCACTGTAAACTCAATGGCTCCTTAAGGTAACTTAAAAAGGAATCATCTTCCTGTATATTTGTACATTCTTAACATCAAGGGGCTTTGACCTTTTGCTGTCTCTGTAGTCTGAAGTTAACTGCCTCACAGTAGGATATTTGAATTACTTCCAGAGAAAAATAAATGAAATGGAAAAAAAGGCTGAAAAAATGGTGTGTTTCACAAATAAATGACTCAAATTCAGGGTGATCAACTTGTCCCTCCTCTTTGTAGGCAAAAAAGAAATACATGTGAAAAGAGCTACCAACACTTAAAAATCCCTTTCATCGTTATCTAAACATCTCTTACGTGTAGGCATCAGGATCCTTAATGTCTTCAGTAGCCTTCTCCTTCTCAAGACCTCTCTGGAATAAAAACATTGTCTTGTCTTTAAACAAGCAGTTATAGTTCAACAGACAATAAAGCTTTTATAGACATTAAGACAGAGTTCTCACTGCGTCTCACCAAAACAAAAGAAATCTTTATTTTCAATATTACTATCTGGGCCATAAATATTACATTACAATGTTTCAAGCAGAAAAAGCAATGAAGTTGGTTTATATGTAAAAAGAACTAACGAAATATTAGGGACAGAGAACACAAACCCTATAACCTCCCTAGTGGCATAAATTGCTACATCATTGCTTGTCCTAAGCTCACTCTGTCCCATAATATCTTTGGTTCTCTACCACCCAGCCCAATTCTCTTGTCTCCCCTCACAGCCACATTGACAAGAGTCAGTGTGTCCTGGGCTAATCCCAAATTACACCTGTAATTAGTCTGGTTGGCTTTTGCTGACTGCATAATGGATTCACAATTACTAGCTGTGAAGAATGGCAGATGGATGGACATTGCAGTGGCACAAGCCTCATTTCCCTAGGCAATGATGCCCTGAAAAAAGAGAGGGGACTATCACCCACAATTTAGTTGTACTTAATTGATCTGTAATTTAACTCAGTTTCAGATGATTTGTATTTGGTTCTCTAAGAATCTCATTAAGTTTAATGAAGATGGAACTTTTTAAATCTTCCATACCACTTAAAACTAGAATAGATACTTAATGAAGATATACTTTGAAAAGGGAGAAACTCTATTAGAATGGTCATTAAGAATGTTGTTAGCCTGAACAATAGAACTGACCATAAAGGTCTTTATATAGAGCTACTTACATATTTAAAACTATAAATCTGTAAATATGCTTATAATTGTATATTAATAATTTCTTGTAATATTTGAGTTAGTAAGGCTCTGCTATGAAAGGTTCTAATCATTCTCTTTTAGAAAATAACTCTGGCTCTATTCTCAGTGCTATATATTCTTGTAATACTGGTAAAGAATTCCAATTAGTCATGAACAATTTTGCTGAATGGCCCAAATCACAATTTCCTTGGTCTCTGTTACCAAGCATCCTTCAAAATGTAGTTACTAACCAGTATTAAAACATATTTAAAAGTTTAATTTGTTTTATGTTGACACTTTCAAGATTTTTAATCTCTACTGAATGTATGCCCACCGTAATATTTGTTGTGCACAACAATACTAGGAAAGATGGCACTTCTTTACTCAGCAGCTCTCACTGCTTCTTTCAAGTTATATTTATTTAATTCTTTTTAAAAATTCAATGAAGTCTGAAGATTTTAGTTGACATCCCTCTTCTTGTGCATTATCAGTAGAACTGCTTCTGAGTTCCAGGGTCAACTGTTTAAACGTGCTAGAGATGATCAGCTCTGCAGTGAGTACAGGACACCTATAAATTCATTACACTTATGCGGCCCAAGAGTGAAAGAGCAACGGCATCAGCATCATCTTGTGCTATTTTGCAAATCCATTGTGAATTTTAGATGAATGGTACTAGATGTATGGAGAAACTACATATATGGTATTCTCCAATAGTATTTCTAGAATCCCCATCCAGAGCAGAATCATACTTTACTGGAATTAAACCCAAGAAAGGTATGAAGTATGAGAAATCCTTGCAATTATTTCATTCCAGGAATATGCATGACTACACCTTTGAGTGGGAAAGCACTGGCAGAATATTATATATGAATAACACATACTATGTTTACTTGGAGAAAAACAAAACACTGAGAAGGAAGAGTGCAGTCCCAGAGCCCATTTATTAGGGAACATTTTGCAAGAGCTATTCTTCTAAGTAGTTTGGGAAACTTCTGCTTTGTCTGTGAAAGATCTTTAAGAAAAATAATTGAACCATGTTTGCCCATCTCGATAGCTTCATTCCAAATAGGCCTAATTCAGTGAAAGAGGGTACCAACTTACCCTAGGAGGGGGGATTGTGACTTTTATCTCTTTGGGAAGCTCTTCCTCTGACAAGAAGTCAAATGTAAAAATGTTTCCATCTCCACCACAGGTAATCAGACACCCATCATCATGACTACAACAGATCCCCCGGATCTGCCCATTATCATTGTCGTGCACATTCAGGTACCAGTAGTTCTTCAGGGCACCCACTGAGAGGCCTTCCTCTTGGAGAGGATAAGCACGCAGGGAGCCATCCTGCATCCCACAGATCATCAGGGGGGTGCGGGTACTGTTAAATAAACAACAAGAAAGAGTAATAGCAGCAACTTCTAACAAGCAAGCTCAAAATATGAAAAGAGCTGATCTAGTTTAATAGAAATCACTTTCCCAAGTGTGGAAGCCGAAAGCAAAGTATTTGGATCATTTAAGGTATGTGTGATTCTACTATGAAGTGTTTTGCAGCTAACTGGCTGCTCAGGAACATTCCAGCACTTGCTAGGTATCTTAGAACTACTCTGAGCCCTGAGCTGGGCAGTGTAGCAGACACCAACTAAAAAGCTAGAAGAGCAGTTTTTAGCCCCTGCTCCCCATTTAGTACAGATGGTGGTGAATGCAGCCAGCAGTAGATTAAACCCTGAATTAAACCTGCCTCCTTTTGATGCAGAACATGCATATTCTTACAGAGAACCTAACACTGGGAGTCTGAAAAGAATCCAGGCTTTCCATTCATACAGTTCACAGAATGTCCTGAGAAGCCTATATTCTTAGCACTAGAGGGATAGACTGACTGCTCCATGATCTAATTCTCTTTGCTAACTATGATAAAGAACTGCTGTTCTGTTGATCACTATATGCAGGGACTTCTAGGGGTTCTCCTGGAGTTCTACAACCTAGGGTGGTTGAGTTCTAGTCAGTACTTACTTAGAAATCCCACTTTTTCATCTTTGAAGATCTTTTAACATTATTCTATCAGACACATGGCTCAGCTAAGTCCATTAGGAATTTTAAGTGAAACTCAGTGCCAGGAAAACCAGAGAAAGTTCATGGATACTAGAGTTGAGCCACAATTGAAAAGGGGCAAAGGAGCATACACTCCTCCCTTCCAAGTTAAATTTCATCAAGCTTTATCCCAGAGCTATTTGTTACATTACAGTGTTTTACCAGAAGGAGATTCGGTGAATGGGATTCTTCTCAGTGTTCTCCATAGGAATCACTTCAAAGGGTTCATCCTTCCTCTTCTCAGGGTTTTCTCCATCATCATGTGAGAATTCGCAGTGATAGAGAAACCCTGAGTCGTACCCACCCTGAAGAAGAGAAGGACCATAAGGAAATGGTGACAAAAGAAAACTGAAGCAACTGACCAGGAAAATGCAAATTTCAGAATAATTCTTCCTTTCTTAAGGACCTGTGATACGTTAGAAAGTGCTACCTCCAAACACCTAGAGACCCTATTTATCCACAGACAGAAGTCTGTCATGATCTCTGGCATTAAAAGCCATTCTACCACTATGTTAAAATTCTACCTTCTGCTTGTGAGGGAACATCTCAGTCTTTGTGCCCATTCAGGCACCACCAAGAAGGGCACCTACTGGGTATTTACCAAACAATCTAAATCAGAGTGACACTACTGGTATACTTCACAAAAACCAGTGAAACTGTCAAGGATGAAAGAAATTGGATGTCCTAGGGATGACAGATTTCAAAGGGAAAGGATGTCACATCATGCAACCCAATCAACATGAAGTAAAAACTGATTTACCAAGGAAAGCCAAAATTTTCCTGGTGCTGAATAAAAGCCACAGAGGATGGGACTAGGCTCCTCTGGTATGTAGATAGGTGGCAATGGCTCCTCTTCAGGTTCTTCCTCTTTAGGTTCTTCTACCTCAAGTCCCAGCTCCTTTTGCTGCTTTATCCATTCAAGTCTTGCCTTCTCCTTTTCTTCCTTTTCTTTCTCTCTCCGTGCAATCTCCTCTTTCAGCTATTACAATGAGCAGAGAAACACCAAGACATGAAACCAAGGCACTCCACACATCACTGACTGAAGGAGTCTCATAAATGAAATCCAAGGTGGTGTTGGCATTATACATACAAAATATCTACAGAAATCTCTTTCCTGTCAACTTAGCAGAGATCAACTAGACTTCATGGGACTCTCCTGTGAAATTCCCCCCTTTCCCTCCTCTGAGGTATTTACTCTTGATCCTTTGAAACAGAAATAATTCTGAATGACAAGCAGATTTCAACATTTCCTCACAGAGATTATTCCAAATCTTCACCACTAGGCTTACTCCTGCAAAAATCCTAAGTCCTGTCCCCTGCCTGCCCTGGAGAAAGAAAAGAAGAGGAAAGCTGAACTTGAAGAAGTTCCAGTGCATCATTGGTATACAGCAAAAGAGAGAAGCTGTAATTGAATTAACATCTGAACTATGAAGGAAAGATTTATCAAACCTTTAAAATTCTCTTCCATTCAAGCCTACTATAGCATAAACAAATATCAAACATTCTCTAAAACAGTAGCTTCCTAGGAAGATACTAGATAGATGAACCAGCAAGCCCTTAAATATTATCAGCTGATCTTTGTCTGATACACCTTTTAAAAATCTCCTGTTCTAGGGACTCTACAGACTATAAAAATTACTTTTTTTATCACCACCCTTACTGTGAGAAATCTTTCCTTGCATTAGAACATCTTTTTTGTAACTTATTAATTATTTATCTAATTCCAAATTAAAAAGAGAGCCATTAATATTCTTTCTTCCTGTAGAAACATTTTTTTATTTTTAGTAATTGTTTCTCAACATTATTCTTCTCATTTGACTAAAAAACCAAAAGAAAACCAACCAAAAAACAAACAAACAAGAAGACCAACAAAACTCAATACATATTATTTTAATCTTTCATTTCTCATGCATGCTTTGTGATTATTCTTATCGATATTGCTGGGAAAAACATCTAGAGATCTTGCTCCTGCATGCTGACTTCCTCCAAGTTATAACACAAAATGAAGTTTGCCTGACATAAGTAATACAGGAGCAGTTAACAGAGAAGGCAGAGAAATCTCAGGTTGTAAACAGAATGAGAGAGGCTGTTGCATTGTAGTGGATTGAGTGTGGAACTGAGAGCCTGCTCACTGGAATTCTCCTTCTGAGCCTAACATCAGCTTGCTTTTTAGTTTCACAAAACTAACTGTAGCTGTGAGTTGGCATAACTCTTTTCCTTTGGCCCCACATATTCCTTTTAAATACCAAGTACCATTCAGAAATTAAATGCACACCTTTAAACTTATAAGATTTTTTTAAAAGCCAGAAACACTGCTAAAAAAATAGAGATATTTCATATTTGCTTCAAGGTGACTACCTGACAGTTTTATAACTGTTGAAAGAAATTTCCTATAAGGTGAATATCAACCACAAGATATAGTCTTTTTGTGAAAATTACCAAAATTAAAATATTTTGAGAACTAATGCACTACCTTTCCTTTTCTCTAATGCTGTCTTCTAATTATAATCAAAATTCACATCATGCTTTCAGTGTCATGTAGGTTTGAATAAACCAAAAACAACTTGTACTTTCAAGCCACAAATGGCTTCTACCTGCCATTCCCTTTCAAGGAGATTATCAAAAACCCTGTGATGAAATACAGGGACAAGAAACTCATCTGGGTAGTTTAGTCACCTGGCACAATGAAGAAGATTAAATTCTGCCATAGGAGAGGTTTTTACCTTGATTTGGGATTTAATACTATAAAAATGGAAGTACTGTGTTGGCAGGTTTTTTATGTGATAGGTGGTCACAGCATCCTGCTTCCCACGGAGAGGGGCAGGAACCTGGACAGCAAAGCCATTTTCGCAAAGGATGAGCAGCATGCTCTTGATCTGTATAAAAACACAAAGATTGGGCAGATGTATAAATAGAATCGAGACAAATGGGAGGAAAAGTTGGTTAGGCAGATGAACAGGCATAAAGCCAAACTCCAGCCACACTTACCTGTGCTCTTATTTCTATGTACACTTTTAAATGGACATCAGAAGTCAGTGAGCTTTTATGCTAGGCAAAGCTAAGGAATTGAAGAAATCTTTGCTGTGTCCAAAACAGCTGTAATTCTGACACTGCTTAGCTTGAAAGCAGCATGATGATATTTGGAAATTTGATTAAATTAAAAGATGGATTTGACCCATGACTTAGTAGGTTTTGGGTTGAAAATTTCATATATTTCCATACTAATAGATACTTTATATCATCAAGACTTGGCTCAAAGTCTTGCTAAAAACTACTTACCATACAGTTTGTTTTTTGTTGGCACCTCACAAGTCCTTTTAAATGTGAAGTTAGGAAGAATAGGTGAGGTGAAGGTAATGATTATTCAGTGTTTTGAGTTTTTAAAAGACAAGTCTGTACTTAGTTTCAGTTTTCATAAGCTATCTGAAGAAAAGAGAGAGAGGCTTATTTTATCTGACACATCACTAAAAATGTGCAAAGAGGGCATTTTAGCATTGCGATGGAAGCCCTAACTAGGAATGATATGGTTTGCCAGAATTCAGGACATCCCTCTAGCTGTCCTGGATTGACAGAACCCCTGCCAGGGGGCTCAGAGACCCTGGCACAGAGCCCAGGACACCTGTGACTTTAATTATGACCCATAGGGCAAATTACCAACCTTATATGAGGATCTGCAAGCCACAAAAGTCTAAGTAGAATAAAAATTAGTTTGTCACAAAGTGAAAAATAGATTTTTAAGGTTTTTAGGAGTTCAGAGGGCAAGATAGAAGGATCTGGGCATGTCTAGCCTTTCTCCTTCTTCTTCTTCTTGGCCTCCATCTTCTGCAATTATGGTGGCACTTTTAGATTGGTCTAGAGTAGAAGCTCACTGTCTAACATAGGTGATAGGTATTGGGAAGTTATGGTAAATAATGTACAGGTAGCTTTTAGTATAAAAAGATAACACTGCCCTGAGTTTGGCCAGAGTGCCTCTGTCTGACCTGCTGAACAAACCTCGGCAGGCCAGAGAAAGAATTTTATAGATAAGAAACAATAAAAAACCTTGAGAACAAGAATTGCAGAGTTCTGACTCTTTCTTCAACAGCCAGGCAGAGAAAAGAGACTTTCTAATGCATCTTGGGGTCACTCTGACCAGCGGAAGTCCCGAGAATGGTTCCTGTGCCTATAGGATCTCAGTTTGACAAGGCATTCATTAAATGTATTTAATCACCAGTGCTTCTTTAAAACAAACAAAAAAAAAAGAAGTGGTGTGACATTCAGATGCTGGCACTATGTTAAGCAAGTGTTCTTATCTAGCAATGGAGGCCAGATACTGGTAGAGAAAATTGTTCAGGCAGAATCTAACACCCAAGACATAATGGGTACTTTTTTAGTGAGGAGGAGTACCTTGTCTTCAAGAAAAGGACTCAAAATGCAACTGTCAGATCAAGATCTGTTGTTTCTGCAGTAAGATGGGATTCATACCAACAAGACTTCTTTTGCCAGCTTTTAGAAGTGGGAATACCCACACTTTGCCACTATGCACCTGTAAAATATATCTTGCTAGCAACTAAATATAATGGTCTCTCCTCTAAATAAGGTTACTGGACCAAATAAAATTTAAAATGTTATCCTAACCCTCTTTTAAATATTAGCAAAAACCTACATTGATATGTCCTGACACATTTCAAACACAGAATGTGAATTTCAAGCACCCAAAATCTTTCTTAATGTTGTCAAAAAGCTTTTCAAAAGCCTGTTTTAATAGGGGCAAGAGTCACAGACAGTAACGCCCAAGTAACTTCTTTGTCAAAGAGAATCAGTTCTTCCACAAGCTAAGGAATAAGACTGTTTCTTCAAGTCAAGGGCTCAAAAAGCATACCAAAATCTTGTAGTTTGCATTATCCAAAACCCAAAATATATCCATAGTGACTGAACCAGAGATTAAGCTACACAGAACCTTTTAGAAGCTGTCATGCTGAAGCAGCATGAAGAACAAAGTAGCAAAATATTATTTGTATTGTCTATAGAGGACATGACTAGAGTCATGGATCTTCATCTATTTTGACTGGAAATTCTTTTTAAAACTGCTGGGGAGGAGAGAAAACAAACATACATTACTTACAGAAGAAGGTGGAGACCACTGTAATGCTTGTACAGGCCCAGGGACACAGATGAATCCAATAGGCTTGTATTCATCCTCAATAGCAAAAAAGAAGACTGTTTTGTCTTTACTCTGGGGAAAAACAAACGAACAAACAAAGATGATGACTGAATCAAAGCTGACCAAAAATTCAAAAGACTCTAAGTACTTTGTGACATAGGCACATACTTCCATTTTTTTGTGTCTAAACAGGGGAAACTAAGGACTGGATTTCCATGATGATTTACTGGGAGGAAATAAAAATCCTGCCCATGCTGTTCCAAGAAACATATTGCACCCATACCACTCTCATGGTCCTCCTTTGGCATCACCGACCATGTGCTTTCTGCCCATTGCCACAAGACCCTCTTTAAACCTCAGGCTCAGGCCTGATTTTTCAGATAAGGTAGCACAAGCTGATTTCCCCAGATAACAAGAAGTTCCAGAAGTGGCACACAACATGATTCGTTGTACCTTAAATCCTACATTAAATTAAATGCATGGCAATTCAGCTTAAGGAACACATAACTCCAAATGCACTGATCATGGCTAAGGACAAGCTTTTAAAAGGAGACACCACATTAACTGGAAACCATCTCAAAGACTACCAGGCATAATGACTGACTGACTGACTGACTGACTGACCCTGTGGTAAGGCCAAGCAGTGCTGGGTAGCAGCTGGATTGCCGCCAATGTGGTGTACCAACGAAGTTGCTTTTACAAATTCCAAGATCCTACTAAACTAATTCCAAAATGAACCAAATCCACCTCAAATGGAATTACAGAATTCACACTAAGCAATTAGTGTGAATACAGTAATTCACAAAATGAATTGTGTGAATTGCGTGGTTGCTTTCCTTCCAAAAAACAGATGTGAGTGCAAACAGATCCTTCTCCCTGCACAGAGAACTACAGCAAGCAATCAACAGCAGCAACAGAAGTAAAACTGCATTACTGTCAGTAAACAAACTTTACCTTCTCTTTCAAAAGGCTCTACATTTGTGGCTTGATAAAACCAACCAAACTAAATGATACATACCCCTGTGGCAAACACATTTCCCTTTAGTTCATATGCCAGGGCTGTGACTGCAGCAGCATGAGGTTTGAAAACTTGTTTCAGATTTATCTCTGCAATCTCACTGGCCTGTTCAGCATGACCCGGTAGCAGCTTGGGATCATAAACTTCAATTATGCGGACAACGCCATCTTCAAACCCCACGGCAATTAGACCTCCCTCAGGATTTACCTTTAAGTGAAATGAAGAAAAAAAAATTACAGTGCACATCTGAGAACTTTAAAGAATAATCCATATGGCACATGCTCTGTTGTTTACCTTGAAACTCACCTTATGTGGAAGCGTTGCTAAAGAACAAAGAATATTACATACATGGGAAATGTTGTTCATTCTCTCTAATATGGTACCACAAAAGAAGACAAAGGACCGGGGCCTATTTTTTGGTTTGGATTGTGTTTTGGTTTTTTTAGCGATACCATGCCACTGAAACTGAAGATGTCAATGAGGATGTGGTTGTAATGTCTGAGGAAAAAGTAATTCATACTGACATAAAGATATATCAATAGCTTCTTAAGCAAAAGAGCTGAAACTCAAAATGAAGAATTATATTTCCCTGAATATAATATGGGGCACCAAACCTAAGTATGATTTTTTAAGAGGTCAGGGAACAGGCTTGGGTCTGGCTGAGTCCATAGAAAGTACAGCAGTCAACAGGGAATGACACTTGAGATGGAAAGGAGGAGGAGTCTTTACCCTAAGTCCTGTAGGTAAGCCAATTGCTAACAACTGAGAGAGGCTTGAACTGTGATAAAGGTTAGAGAATCAGGCCTGTGTTTTAGCTGGATATAGCTGAACTTTTGGATTTAGCTGATATTTGCCATACATGGTAATGTCTTGAAGGCAATTGCAAGCTGACTTGTCAGTGTTCACTTACCTAACAAAGACACTGCTAGCTGTCCTATGAGGAGATTATGGCATACAGATGCTTCAAAGTATGTTGGACTAAGTTTTCTTAGATTAATAACACAGATTTTAAAATACATTTGCACACTTTAAACTGTGACCAAGTACTTAATATAATTTTAAATGCAGCTGGATAGACTAAGTGCCCTTTGTTTTACAGATTGTGTTCAGTAATAACTTTCATAAAACTGAACTGAGTCAGTTTTGTGATGCCGTACAATTTATTGTGGCAGACATGTTACCTTATGAAGGTACAGGTAACCACTTACAGCATCTCTGAAAGCCTGCTTGGCCAGAATTATATTTTTATAAAATAATGACACTCTCCCAGTGGAACTCTCTCACCTTGAACATTCAAGTAATTATTTGCCTCCTAAATTTGCTTGTAATTAATCCACCAACCTTGCTATGTTTCCTCAAGAACATAACTAGCCAGTACTTTAATTAAAATTAGCAAATATGTCTACAAGTGATAGACTCCACACTCCACAAATGATCAGTTCTGGCAACAGTTTTTAATGATTTGTCTCCAAATGTTTGTGATTTGTCTGGGCTGTCATTTCAAAATGTGTTAACTAACTCATGTTAATTGACATTTGCTTTGTGTGGGTTAAATAGAAGCTATTAGGCTTCAAACTCAGACTATTTCCCATACTGCACACAGAAATCTTATTTTTAAAATCTTAGGAAGGCACAAAGTAGGATACCTGATAACCCATAGTAAAGTTAAACTGTTCCCATACTGCATACAAACATACTACCCCACAAACTTATCTATCCTGCTACAGTGAATTTCACCAGGGCCTAAGAAGTGACCTCTAATGTCTTGTTTGCTGAGCAGCTTCCTGCGTGCTGGCAGGCTCATAACCTCCTTGATGAATTTTTGCTAACATGCTAGGAAAAACTCACAACAGCCGGTGCCCATGCCAGCGCTGTTCCTCCCTGTTTAAACTTGATTATGCTTAGTTGGCTGTTGCTGCTGAAGTCATAGATGCGCACTGACCCTGAAAGGAGACAGTAAGAATTTATTTCTTGCAATGTCACACGTTAGGATTTATGGAGAAATGTCTATTTATTTGAATTAAAATCTAGATTAAATGTATGTTTTCTCTTTTGTGTAACAAAATGCCAGCATGAAAGATGGTTACAGAGCACCATAGCTACCATGGTGTTCGTGAACAAAATACATGACTTCTTCACCATTCAACTTATACAGAACCAAGAGTTTTTGAGGCTGAGAGTTGTAACAAGAAGTCCCAGGCTGACAATCTACATGTAATTTTCAAGTGAGCACGGAATTGTGGCATACTCTACAGAAAATCGGTACTGATTACATAGGAAAAGATGATAGGCTACTACTTGGGACTGCCTAGGGAGGAAAACATTTAAAGGGAGGAAAACATAGGTAACTGTCCACAAAAGATCCAATTTCATTAATGTGAAAATTAACAGATTCATAGGCACACATACTGATTGCATAAAATTCCCTTCCAACTAGAATTTATGCAAAAGGTCGTTTGCCCAACTGGTAGGAGTTAGTCTTCAGGCTAGAAGAATATGTGCATTGTATAATGCAGACAAATTACAAGACAGTACTGACAAGAATTTAATTAGAAGACCTAGTAGTGTTTTCTGAACAGTATAAATGACATTGTTAGTGGTCTGGCCAGCAGTAGTTCTTTCAAAGCACAATAAAGCTAACATTGAGATGCCTAAACAGCAACATTTATACAAGTTAAATGGATATGTCTGTAATTGCTTTTTATCTGTTGATGAGAGCATAATAGCTATTGCATTTTCTAAGAAAGGCACGAAGATTAATATTTGCAATGGCTTACACAATGCTGCAGGTGCATGTAATTCCTTACAAGATAAAAATCCCAAAACTTATTAAACCCCAGCACTGAATACAAGTACTGTTACTCAAACCAGATGTCTCACTTTTCCAGCCATTCCTTCAGAACAAAAAATTTACGAAGTTTCCCATTAAAAACTTCCATTGTTAAAATCCCAGGTTTTTAGGATGAAGCAGTCTTAATGTATTATTTCAAAACATTCACGGTTTGCCTTAAATATTAAAGAACTGATCCCAGGAATAACAATTGGATGTAAAGTGACTTTGCAAGAGCAAATGCACAAATGCAAAACACGGTAGCTCCAAACCAAGCATCATTGTCCTTCAAAACTAATAATGTCAGTGGCATGAGAGGAAAGGAACAGTGCACTTACGGTCAAGAGCTGTGGTGGCCATCAGGCATGTAAAGGGAGAGACACTGATGGCCTCAATCCCCCCAGAGTGGAAGGTACACACACGCTCTGGGTCGTGGCTCTGCAGTGCAAAACAGAAGAGAAATTATGCTGCATTTTACACTTGTGCTCTCCAGTTTGAGCTTATGCTGCCTGGGAAATAATTTAATCATCCAAGGAATTGCAGACTTTGCAACAATTTTTTTTTTTTTTACATTAGTATGTATAGTATGTGTGTTTTATTTGCCATAAAATTATTGGAATATATTTTACTTTTCATATTAGAATTCTCTTCCCTACAGAGGACTGTTCCTATTTACTTTATTATGTTCCAGAGCAAAAATTAATTGATACTTTTTCACCTCTGTCATCTATTTCTTCATCAAAAACATCTTCAGCAGTAACACTAGTTACTAGTAGGATAAAACACTTCAAATGTGTTTATAACACTTGTTATTATTTTTTTCTAGTTCTTTCTGTCATTTAAAGACTACAGTAAGGATTAGTTCAAACACCTATCTATAGAGGAAATAAAAACACTACTTGAACTCATTTCCTGCATCCATGCAACTTTCATTACCAGTTTACAGAATTAAACTTTAAAGTAACTCGAATTTAGCAGCTGAAATTTCAAGAATCAAAAATCAAACTCCGCTTTACCATCCTGCACAATCATTACAACCAATTTGAAAATTTTCATGAAATAAAATATCTCTTACAATGCTACAATTTTCTACCGCACAACTTCATAAAAAACAAATTTCATTCCAGATGGAACCAGTATAGTTACAGGATGTCTCAGGACATGGTTCCTATTGCAGATGAACTGAAGACATCAGAAGAAAGAAAAAACAAAATTACCATATTTGAAAAAGTCAAATCCAGCTTCCATATTGCTCCACTTGTATCCTGAAGAAGAAAAAACATTAACTGAATATTTTCATACTCAGTTTGGAAATAAAACTGCAGATGGTGACTTCTTAAAAAGTCCTCAATGATTATCATCGTGAAACAGAAATTACTAAATGCAATTATGTTGGTCTTAAGAATCCCATTCATCACTTTAATGTAATAGAACTTGACAATACCTTTTGGCATTCTCCTATTCTTATGCCAGAGTCTCACACATTACTGTACACTAAAAACACAGCACAGCATAACACAGCATAATTCAATCAGAAGGGACCTGCAAGGATCATCTCGTCCAATTGCTTGATCACTTCAGGCCTAACCAAAATTTTAAGTATATTATTAAACGCCTCTATAAATGCCTCTTAAACATTGACAGGCTTGGAACTTAAACAACCTCTCTAGGAAGCCTGTTTCAGTGTTTTAAAAAAAACCAACAAAACTGTAGGTAGGTATGTAGATAGCTAGGTAGGTAGATAAGATTATTTTCTATATATACAGAAGACTGAATTCTACTGAAAAGAAACACTCTGATTTGTACCTGAGTGTGTCTTACCTGAGCAAACCAGAAGGGCTGTTCATGGTCATGAATTTTTGTAATGAAATTCAGGCTGACATTCTTGCCAAGCCAAAGTTCATTCATAGGCTCCATCTCCACTAACCCTGTGTCATCCACAGGATCAGCAGTATCTACTACCTCAAAGTTCCACATCTTCATGGCAGTAGAAGCATTAAAAAAAGGAAAAAAAAGAGCTATTTTTATATGACCAGGTTATTTTTATACACAACAAATATGGAAAATCATAATTTTAAGAAAACAAAATCACTGCTTTGAATATAACCTAGAACAGTGACTGAAGTTTCAATTCAGCCCTGACACTAGCAGAGCTGTACATGGTAGCTTAAGAACCATGCAGAATCAATGGTATCTATGGGGACTCAGCATGGCTCATACTGAGGCAGCACAAATAATGGGAAGTCTAACCCTTCCATGCTCTGCTCTGTAGGATAAGGACAACATATCAGTTAGCACACATATTATCAAGTGAATTTTCCTAAGGGAAAACACCAGCCTATAAAACACAACAACAACAACAGTGTTTGAAACCCTCCACTGTCTATAGGTCAGTATACCATTGATTATCTTGGCCATTCCACACATCAGCAGAAGACACATCATGTTCTGACTTAAAGAGCAGGGAAATAAGAATTTGGCATTCTCCTATTCTTATGACTCTGGCATAAGAATAGGAGAATGCCAAATTCTTGATCATTGACAGGTGAGATCAGAAAGTGGTGTTATGCATAAGGAAAACATTTTGACCTTAATTTATAGAATTATTTGTTAACTTCAGGATGCTTTTTCTTTAATTTTTCCCTATTTGAGGATATGTATCTCTGAGATGCTAGTTAATTTCTGTGCTATTTTAACATTAATAATATGAGCTTTTAAACACTCAGAAAATTTATTTCATATATTCCTGTATCTTGTTTTTTATCTTTTAAATTACACCACATATTAATAGGCCTGGAAATTACAAAATGTTAGAATGTAGTCAGGAACAAAGCTATTAGAAAACCACTGAAGATTGTTTTGATTTACTAAAGTAAAAGCTGATTTATTTATTCATGCTATCCAATTCAAACACATACACTGTGGACACGTGCTCTTATTTTCTTTGTTATACCAAATAATTTTCAGAAAGAAACTATCCTCCAAAAACCTGGTAAAGGAAATATGTAATATTTATCTGCGGACCATACATTTGCACACCTAAAGGCAGAGCAAAAGAAAAACTCACCCGAATGACACCATCTTTTCCAACAGAGTAAAGGTCTCCTTCATCAAAAACCAACTGGCTGATAGGGCCCTCATGACAAGGCTTGCGTCCAACTTGACAGAGCTCTACTTTAATGAGGCCACCTTCCCAAAGCAGCAAATTGCCCCACTCAGTTCCTGAGACAACCTTCAATGCAAATGAAGAAAAGTATGTAAGCACCTGCATGTAATTGTGCAGAAGCAGACAAGAACCCAATTAACATTTGTGGCTTCCTTCCATGAAAGCATTAAACCAATGGAAAAGTACAGACACTTGCAAGAGAAGATGTAATTGATGAGGAGGTTCAACTTTTTAGCAATGTGACATAATTTGCATGCACTGAAATTGGTGAAGATTGGGACCAACAGTCTCTTTGTATTTCTGCACACTAATGTTTTCACATCAGAATACACTCCACTCGAAGCCAACACAGATCTTTTTTCTGTCATTTACAACACTAACTATTTTCCAATTATTACAAAGCAAGACAGGGATTTTGGGCAAATTGATGGCAATATTTTCTTCTCATCATTGGCCCAATTAAAACCATTTTTAAGCAAATAGTAACTCTCTAACTTACAAAGCAGACTTTATATCAAAGCCTAAAAGGGTACATAATATTTTTTCTTTCAGTCACTTTTTCTCACTTACCTTCCCATCGGGCAGCTCTACAAAACCTATAATGTCAGACACTGCTGTTTTTCCAAACCTGCCCAAAGCTCCTTGCAACTTGAGACCAGTTAATGTGAGAGCCATCTTCCAGAACCTAAGTACAGAAAACAACACCCCTCACTGATACAAGATTTCCTAAACACTGTTCAATCCCTCTTAGACATTGCAGTACTCTTACCAGGCATGCCTTGCTCATGTATTAACTCCTTTTTGCAGGAAAACTTGGGGTTGTTTCTTTTGAAAATGACATAAATGACATCTACAAACATTTCCCTATCCTAATCCTATGAAAAAGCTAGGAAAAGGATTTGGAATAAGCAGAATGAAGATTAAACTACTATTTAAAATTAAGAAGTGTTAAATCAACAGCTACATCTTTCCGGCTTCAACCCATTCACATACTTAGGGATATCTATTTTATCCTTGCTGTGGAGTGTATGGTGCTCAGTTTTGTAAACCTAAGAAACTGAGGACTTCATTAAAAGTCATCCAAGTTCTCTTGTGGAATTAAACTGTATTATAAAATCTTACTGAGCCAAAGGTTTTATCCTAAATAGTAGTGTCTCCTGTGTGTTCTGGAGACATTACTTTTAGGATAACTGTTGGAAATCGTAATTTGAGTCCACATTTGGGTGAAAGGTCACATTTATCATGTAATAAAAGCTATGTCAGAGTTTATTTGTAATTTTTCAGCTCAAAAGAAAGTTTATAAGAGGTTTTGTCAGATTTCCATAAATAATGCATTCTAAACTACACTTGTTCTGTGTCCAAATAAATCATTTGCTATTTCAGACCCACCTTGCAACCAAACTATAAAGCAAATCTCAGATTTTTATCTGATTTCCCCATTAAAATTCAAAGAAACTTTAGATGCATTATAATTTTAAAGATATCATTTTTATTACTACAGAATCCCATTCATAGCGTAAGACTCTGCTGTGTTAAGATTTGAGTACTGGATAAGCACAGAACACAAAAAGAAAGTTTAAAGTCATTGGGTGTTTGACCCTATTTTATAAGAGGATCCAAGAACTTAGCAGGGAAGGGAATGTAGGGAAACGTCTTTTGTAGGCTTTTCATGAGATCAGAGGGTTTCTGATCCATGACCTGGCAACCAGCTCTAAAGGCTGTCCAAGGAGCAGATGAGCTCAAGAAATCAAAGACAGAAAGCCCAGAAGGCACAGAAGGTAAACATCCTATGTTACCAGCTAGAAGACATGCGTACATAAGAATTTTACATTTCTTACCAGTGCTTGTTGAAATTACACAAATGGAGCCAGAGGTACTGAAATTTAACATCAAGCATCATCCTATTTGGACAGCAAAGATATTGAAAGATTTGTTTGACTGGCTGAAGAATTTGAAAATCCTCAATTTTTGCAATTGTAAGGGCCAGGTAAAATAGCATTCCTCATTGGTACATGTTTGCTAATGATACATTCTTTTTAATCATCTACTCTGTATTATGACTGCAGAGGTGTTATGTATTAATCTTAATCAGCAAACCTACCTGATGTGTCCTGATCCACATGTAGTCAGATGCTCTTCATTCTCAGCAGAAAACATGACTTTGTAAACATCCTGTGCAAAAGCTTTTGACCTCAACAGAGTCTCCTCTTGTTTCCAGTCCCAGATGGTCAACATGTAGTCAGGGCTGCTCCCAACACTGGCCAGCAAAGTGCCAGTACGGTTGAAATCACCAAAAACATAGGCTACCTCTGTTCCACCTAAAGAAATGTACAAGCCCCAATACACATGCATAGGAAAGAGATAGAAACAACACAAAAATCCACTCAGAAGGAGCACAACATTCACTGAAATTATTTTTTATTCAATAAGTAATGGCTTTAGGTCAGCTATCTCTATCAAATAGAAGCTTCTTCCCATGCAATAAAAACTTGAAACCAATGTTTTCTAATTTTGCTGTGAAGGACCAGAAGATTCTATTTCCTCCTAAACTAAAAATGATCCAATACTCCATCTGCTGGGATCTTTAAACACTAGTCCATCTGTATAAAATAAAAATAAAACGTTTTACACTACCTTTCAGTATTCTGTAGGGCCTCACCGAAGGATATGTGTAGACGACAATGTTTGGCTTCTTTCCTTTTTCTCCTACTGCAAAGTACTCCTTACTAGGGTGTGCCTTGAAAAAGCAGAAGTCTTGTTGTATGCTGTAATAACACCTCTGTCTTTATCCTGATCGTTACTGAGTTATTGTATTCACCCACTCATTAGTGAAAACATATTGCCATAAATACTAGATTGCATTTTTCTGTATGTTTATTCTGAACAACTGTCAACATATTGCTCAATATCAGAATGAAACCACTATGCACACAAAATGGTATATCCCACATATATTGTGGAATCATCACAAATGGTGAAACAATCAGCTTTGTGATGCATTCTTTTACTATTTCTACCTCACTCAACCCACCAGCTAATCTTTCTATAGCAGGATTTGTGTCAGCAGCCACCTACTTCAGCAGACAGCTGCAGAAGAGCTATCCTGAATGACACTGCTCTGAAGGTGTAAAAATGTACACTGATTCCCCAGAAAAGGCTGCTTACGATGAAGCAGGATAGTCTGAGGCTGGTAGTCTGAAAATCTCGCTTACGTGTAATAAAACTGAGAGATAGCAGAGCTTTCACATGGTAAGGTATTTCAAATTCAGAGACAGAACTTGATACTTCAACCTCTTGAAAAGTTTATTAGAGTGAAACCAAATACTTTTTATTTTTGTGGGAACTTGATTTTCTAAATTTTTAATTGTAAGCATGACTCTATATTAGTATCAGTTGTGATTAGGACAGATGAAGGGTTGAAAAAAAATAAAAGAATTGCTATGAGCCAAAAGATTTAAATAAGAATGTAAAAATAATCCCAGCTGGACTTGTCAGTCCTTTTAGGTAGCTGAGCATGGGACTAAGGTGTGCAGATACTTGTTCTCTGCCAATTATATTGATGGGATGAGAAGCCCAAGCTGCATGATCCACGCATTCCTTTAATCAATACCATACACCTTCTTATGTATATGAAAATGCAACTGTAAAAGTCTCCCATATCTGGCAACCACAACCAAGCAAACATTTTCTCCCTAGAAAGTGATTAAAGTTCTTAAACAAGAAACAAAAACCATACTGTGATAAACCCAATGCCACCGCCAGAGCTGCTCCGCACGTGTTTCTGATACTTAGTTCTCAAGTTCTGGAGGATCACCTGGTTGCCTGCTACATAACCTACAGTATTTCTATCCATTACCATCAGGTTTACAGGTCTGGTACAGTCATATCCAAAAGAATGTCTGGGAACAGTCCAATAAGGAAAAGATTAAACAATGGCTTTTTAGAAAGTTTACTAAGTGGATAGAAATGCTTAAACTGAAACTAAAATGGAAATACTGAAACTAGTGACTAAGCCTGATGGCAGGAGATAATTTTCTTCAGTATACAGTGAAAGTAAAATATATCTTGACTCTGTAACTGAAAGGAAGGCCTTCTGAAGTTCATATCCCATCTTTTCATCTCCACTATGGGTACACCTCTTGCTTCTGATCATTTGGAGCTGCAAGGAATTACTATTTTATCTGTGTTCTCTTTCAAACAAAATGTAAAAGAGGTGCATCAGATTACCAGGAACTGTTCTACAGACAAGAGATCAAACCAAGCAGGTTTTCAAGCTCACTTCTTAATTGTTTACAGACAGACGTGAAAGGGAAAACCCAGTCTTCAATAGCAACTGAACTGTGTCTGCAGAGAAAGCCACATGCATATACAAAAGTCACATATCATATCCTATGCTACTTGACCATACCTACCCAAGAGTTTGTTGTAGCTCTTAACTGATGGGCACCACTTCCTTCATTCTATGAGTTTAGATCTCCTGAGCATCAGAATACAAATCTACCTGGTTCCTTCCGCACTTCTCCCTTATGAGGTAAACAAGAGCTCTTCTGCTCTCCCATCAGCTTCTTGGGGAACACCAGTGTGGCAAAAGAGAAAGGGAGAGCTTTGCAGGAAGTATTCTTATGCCAGTCTTCTGCCTGGTCACATTAGCTTCCCCATGATCTAGTTCTACAGGAGTACTTATAATAGGAAGCACTATGCCCAGTAGGAAATCTTTATGAGGTCAAGACAACACTTAAAATTAAATTCACCCAGAATCATAACTGGCCAGGATTTTTACCTGTGTCTCAACCAAAGGTATCCCTCTAACACCACATAGGCTACTCCAAATTTGAACAATATAATTTTGAGAAGGTATATTTAATATCATTAGCTTTGAATTTGCACAAGCTCAACAGAAAGGATACTTAAAAATAAGAAGGTCAGTGGGTATCTCAGTGTCGCCAGTGGCATATGGTCCTGAATATACATCTTCATATGTGTAGAAGAATGTTTCATCTATTTTCTTTTTTACCTCCTCACGCCTTTTTTGCGGTACTGAGGATACTTGAGCATAATGTTGTTCGTCCAAATTGTCTTCTGCACCTCAAAAGTGGGAACATTACAGAAATTTATATTCTCCATATGTTTTGGGTTAGTTGCTGATATTTGCACCTAACTATGAAAGGGAAGGAGTCACAACTCCTCACCCCCTTTGACAGAGCAATCAATACTTCATAGCTCAAAACAAGGGTTCCATGTCTTAGCAACTACTTGTCCTGGAATAGTCTGCCACAAATACTCCCTCAGACTTTTAAAAACTTCATTGTAAATATTCAAAACTGAAGAATTTAAACAAAAAAATATTTGAGGCTGTTCGAAAAATACTGGCTTTGAAACTTTAAGACTTACTAAAGCAGTTCAGTTGAGATTTGCTTGATATTTAGGTCTCCACTTTAGAAACCAAACAAATTTTAAAGTGTCTGTTTTCAGTAGCTATCGAATGCACATTGTGACACAAAACAATTATTAAAACCACATAAAATGGACCACCAGAAGACACCACTGTCCTCAAGAAAGCAAACTGCTAATGTGCAACCCAGTGTAGCTCCTCACTAAATTGCAATGCACAATACTGTCAACTTGACTTCCAATTAGTCACAAGCACTTGCTAAAAGTAGTTTCCAGTTGGTTATCTCAGGTTAAATCTATTTTGTAAGCATTTCATGCTGTCCTGACTGTTTTCTCTCGT
This sequence comes from Serinus canaria, assembly GCF_022539315.1. NCBI lineage: Eukaryota > Metazoa > Chordata > Aves > Passeriformes > Fringillidae > Serinus > Serinus canaria. The sequence goes on from NC_066313.1 coordinate 21,427,003, forward strand.
AGGTGGGCCATGAGAAACAAGCAAAGGGGTCAGAGACCAGCCAGGCAAAGAGCAAAGTTAAGCCAACTGAAAGGGAGCAGAAATACTCAGTCACTGTAACTGAATACAGTCTGAGGTTGTTAGGCTGTTCCTAATAATAACAACTGTAAAAACAATGAAAATTAGAAAGTATGGGGGGTTTTAAGTTTGTATCACCATCTCCTCAGTGAACACCCGTTCTCAGCAATGTTCTCAAATGTCCAATTCCACTTGATTCCCTTCTTCCTCCTGTTCCTCTGCAGCTGGTGATTCACTTGAAACACTAGTTTTGTTTTCTTTTGCAAAGTATAATTGGTATCACTCTCTTAGGTATGAATTCCTTTGACTAATTTGCTCATACATGCCATATTAAATAAATACATATTTTTGTAGTAGTAAAAGAATCTCCTCTGTCCAACAACAGATGTCCTGATGCTTAGCATTAAGTGTCAGGAGAAGTTTACTTCCAAAAACCAGTAATTTAAAACTCAGGGGAAGGAAAAAAACAAACACATCTTATAACAGAAAAAATGTGTAAGAGGAAGATCAAACAAATGCCAAAAGTAATGCAGCAATGCATAAAAAAATCCTTCCAAAGTGGATTTGTTATTCATGCTACTGGTTCTAGTGTGTTAGATGACACGCAGGACACCTGAAATAGACACTGGACAGGCATTTCAAGATGAAAAATATGCTAATAAGAAAAATACTGGCCTCTGACTGAAAAAGTGTGGTAGAGTTAAAAACCTGATTTCAGTATTAGCTACAGAGACAGATCGAAGCAGCAAAAATTTTCAGGGAAGGGACTTTGAGAGCTGAGGCACAGCAGGAAGAGCAGACACATGGCTTAGTCCAGAACATCACTATGACGAGAGTAAAAATAAAATTCCAAGAGCAGGAACTGGAGTTGAAGTAAGAAAGGGGTGGTGGAAGAATGGTGGAAGAAACCAGAAGATACTGTACGTTCAGTACTGAAATCATGACATAACAGGGAAATGCTTACCACTGGAATCTGCCTCTGCATCTTCTGCTGGTTCCTCTTCCATTGGAAAAGGTGGATGTTCTCTCTCCCTGGCGGTGGTAAAGACAAACCTTTAGTATTGTTGCCTTTATTTGCCTTTTAGACCATTCTCATTTCCTCTCAAATGCTTTGAGATTCCCAAAGATGCTATTTGTCTTCTGCCTGTACACAAATATGGATAACCCAAAGGTATGTCCTACTTTGTGGAGTGAATTCATTGGCTCAGGTTTTAGGACTCCAGGATCTGAACAAATTGGTACAGCAAGACTTTAATCTAAATACTGTGTAATGGTGGGAGCTGACATGATTTAAATGTGTTGAGCTTCTCTTTAATATACTGGGATGAGATCTGTTTTTGAGACAACAAGGCTATTCCTTCACCTTTATGGTGGACTTCACAAAAATATCCGGAGACAGACATTCTGAGATCACCTAATATCTTGAATGGAAAAGAAAGAGAGATTATTCTTTAAGAAAAAAGGACTTTCTTCAAAACATTTTATGATAATGGAAAACAAATTTTAAAAGTTAGCACCATTTTTTAAAAAATTAAACAATTTAATAACACCCCTCTCCCATGATTTTTATCTTTCAGACCATCTTTTTCATGGTGCTACATTTTTCACTAGTTACTATTTTCCTCTGAAGTGGAAAAGGTCCAAATTTGTCATATAAAAACCAAACACATTGACCATTTTTACAAAAGTCTCAAAAACAAGCAAAAAAGCATAAGCATTGCTCTTACTCTAAATTTATTCTGCCTTTTGATTTCATATGTGTTCTCCATTTTCAAATGAAACACCTTAAAATACACATTGTAGCAACTTTGCATCAATATTACAGCATGAAAAAAACTATCCAAAATCAGGAAATGCAGAAGTTGTATATAAGGAAACATGAATACTCAGAATAAGAAATATGGGCAAAATGCAAGCAAATCCCTCTGCATTTGTAATCAGACATGACTTTGATATCTCTAAGAAGTCCCTAAAAATGCATTTCCTGTTTCCAGCTCTGGGTCAGAATCCATTTGGAAAAATATTTTGAGGAATTTCAGGCTTTTCCAATATTTCAGGAAAGGTAAAGTGTCTTAACAAAATGCCACCCATAAGAACAACAAAGAGGACAAAGAAATATTTTAGATATGTCATTCTTGTTGTTCTATAGCCAGTCTTCATCCAAAAGTCCTGAGTGTCTTCCGGAATCTGACTTTCCTGCATAATTTCACATAAGAATTATGAATAAGCTTTTATCCTTTAGGAGTGGTGAGAAAAACTTGAAAATAGACAAGCAGAAAGTTTTACATTTAGAAAACAAATGGAAAGAAAACAATCGCAATATATCTCAATATATTTAAATGAAATTCATGAATTTTTAATGGGGCAACACAACTGATATCACTGAAGTTGAAGAAATAGTTGTAGATTATTTGCATAAATAGATAGTGAAGTGTTCAGAGACCTGAATTCTAATTCCAAACCCAGTAATGACGTGTACAATTTGTATCAGCCATTTCACCCCTGGCTGTCTCAGTTATCTCCTGTGAAAAATTAGATAATAATACTTACCCATCTTAGCGAAGTGTTTTGATATCCACAGAGAAAAGAGCTATAAAATTTCAAATGATTGCAACTAATTAGCAATCATTTATCTTCTAAAAATTAAGACTATCATAGTTTTCATTATAAATTAATTCCTATCAGGAAAATGCTTTAGGCTAAAAGAGGATATGAACATTTCTGCTTGCATTGATATCTGGGTTCTAGTTAAAGAAAGATACTGCAATGTCCACTGTGCACATTTTTTTGATGGCATTCAAGCAACCAAAGCTTGAATGTGCCGAAGCAAATTTGGAATTTAAGCACTCATTATAGGCTCAAGGGGATAACATGTCTACTTTGGCTGCAGAATCTGGCTTTCATGAGTTGGCTGATCCTGAAAACTCTTGTGCAGGCTCACCATGACAAAGGCGTGCATCTCTCTGAATGTTGATTTTATTTTCCTGGGGAGAGTTAGTAGGTTTTTTTGCAACAGATTTCCTAAATCAGAAAGATTTAAGCCTTTTGATACTGAAAACTGAGATAGTGACAAGTAGAACTGGTGTGACAAGTCTAATGAGAAAAAAAACCCAAAACAGAAATCATAATTTTTCTGCCAATGCCTGACCAGGGCAGTACATTTTCCTCCTAGTCCTGGTAAATCAAGACACTGACTTGAAATACTGCACCAGATCCACTTCAGTTTCGTCATTTCCAAGAACTCAGGGACTCATTCCAAGTAAGGACTGAATTCAGGTTATCCTTGTTTCAGTGGACAGTGCTACAAGCTGAGAATTTCAGCAAAGTTCCATTTTCTTTCAAATTTCCTTATTCTTAGCTATGTTCTCAAAAGCTACAGAATGGAGAAATGTCTTCATTCAGGTATATAACTTCAGATATTTCAAAACTAAAATGCTTTTTTGTCAAATTTTCTGCCACACAGAATCTTTATATATGGAAGCCTCTCAAAAGTTCTCAGTAAATTTGGACATTAAGTGATTTCTCATCTCAGAAAATTGTCTCATTTATTCAAAATACAGCATAATTAAATCAAACTGGTTTTTATTTGCTAACACATAAACAAATTCAGTGAGATGACACCACTTTTTATTTTGTCATCCTACACTTTTCTTCTTTCCAGGAAAAAAGATGCTTAAATGTGTAAACCTCATAAATGCAGTTCTTGCCTTCATAAACCCTGTGACTGACACTTCAACTGCATAAAATACAGGAAATTAAATAATGATCAAAATGCAGCCTGGAGTATTACTTTAGAAAACAGAACATATCTAACTGTTATTTTAAGCTGTCTTTCCCCATCATTAACTGTTTAACTGTGCCTAAATGACATCACCTATCAGCTTTTACATCGACAGAAGAGTGATCATCAGTACTGACCACTAATTCAGTTTATGTAGAGATAGGGAACTATTACTGCAGAATAAAACTGCAATGCTACTAGTACCAGCAATAAGCAAGAGATTAAAAAATTATCTCTACATTGTGCTACTTCTGCAGGATTTTTTTTTTTCGGTTCATTTCAAAATATGTTAATTTTTTTTTTTTGTAGGAAAGCTTTACCCACTGGTGGGCTTTGCATTAAAAAAAAAAAAAAAAGATAAAAAAGAAAAGACACTTGGTCTTTCTTTCAGCAGAGATTTTGTTATTTCTTTAGTTGTTTTCATTCCACATGAAGGATCTCAGTGTCCCAGGACTGCCAATCCTGACTCCTCCTGGCATTGCACTGTGAGCCTTCCAGGCTGCACTCTCTGTTCTTCTGACCTGGGGGTAGCACTGGTCTGAAACACAGCTGCAGCATTTGGGTTTCATGAGGGGTGGGTGTCTACCACAAGGAACACCATACTGATCATTTCTTCCAGGGTAAGGCATCTTCTTCAAGTCTAGCTCTGCCCTGGATGGGTCAGGTTTCTTCCCATCTGCCAAGCACTGTTTCTTTTTTTTTTTATCTTTCTTTTCGAAAAACAGCAGACCATCAAATATCTCTCTCAGCACTCATTTTTGCCTTCAGACCACATCATAGTACATCAGCAATTTACTGGGCTGCTGATGAGTGCAAAATGGGCAAACAGGAGAGTCTTGTAAAACTTACTTTCATTAAAAAAAAAAAAAAGTCTTATAGTGTTTATATACAGAAAGAAAAATATTCAAGTATATCCAATAAATCAGGCATAGAAACCAGTGCTGTCTTTATATCATTATCCATCAGCACTAGAAAATTAGTAATAAAAGTCAGTTTAGGCAATCAACCCAAGATCCCATGGAAAAAAATAAAAAGTACTAGAGAATATGGCTGCTCTTACAACATCTTGAAGAATTGAGAGCAAGGAGAATAACAAAATGTATCAATTCTCACAGCAGTTAAGTACATAAATTATTTACTAGTCAGAGACCAGGACAGAAACGAAGGATAAAGCTACAAAGCAGGATTTAGACACATTATCATAGCCCCAGTGTCTCCCTTCTCCCTCATCAGAGACAGAAAAAGAGATGGACTGGAGCCCTGCTATTGTTCTCCTAACTGTTACTATGTTGCACACCTGCAAAATATTTTCCTATTTCATTAGGAGAAATAAATCTAACTCTAATTTACAATCTTACATCTAAAGTAGTCCTCTGTATGATCCACATGTCCTTGCTCTGCCACATGCAAGCAAAAGTTTCACGTCTATTAAAGCCTACCCTGTGAATAATGATTACCAGGTTTCTACTAAGCAGAAGTAAAAGCAGGTGACATCACCAGTTACTTATTAACTTACAGTGTAAAGAAAAATCATAAAAATGAGTATGAGAGGTGTACCACAAAGGCAACAGGCAATAAAATTAACTGCCTCACACATGACGAAGAAAACCCAACAAGTCCCGCATTTCAGATGAAGCATGCGACCGTCTATCCCTGTTGCAGGACATTCATTCCTGTTTAGCGGGAATAGCAGAGGGCAGGGGAGGGACACCTGGCGCCCCGCAGGGCGGGCAGGGGCGAGAGCCTCAGCAGGACCCTGGGGAGGCTGTGGGCACAGAGGGGCCCCACGGGGCGCCGCGGCTGCGGGACCGTGAGGAACTGGGCTACGGGGAACAACCCACTGCACCCGCGGGCCCGCCGGGGCGGCTGTGCCCGGAGCCGCCGCGGCCTCCCCACAGCCCCGATACCTGGGCCCGGAGCGGCCGCGGCCTCCCCACAGCCCCGATACCTGGGCCCGGAGCGGCCGCGGCCTCCCCACAGCCCCGATACCTGGGCCCGGAGCGGCCGCGCTCCCGTCTCCCGGCAACCGCGGCGGCGGCGCAGCGCCCCGGGAGTGGAGCCAGCGGGCGGGTCGGCGGCGCTACGGGGCCAATTGCAGGGGCTGGTGGTTGTTTTACTTTGCCTTGTTCGGGTTTTTTCTTTAAAGTAACTTCTGCTTTGGCCACAGTTGCTGTGCTTTCGGAACTCAGCGGGAAAATTAAATTAGCGACAGGTCTAAAGGAGACAGTCTTAAGCTGCGCCAGAGGAGGTTTAGGTTGGACATTAGGAAGAATTTCTTCACAGAAGGGATGTTTAGATATTGGAATGGGCTGCCCAGGGAGGTGATGGGGTCACTGTCCCCAGAGGTGTTTAAGGAAAGACTGGAGGAAGCACTCTGTGCCCTGGTCTAGTTGACATGGTGGTGTTCGGTGTCAGGCTGGACAGGATGATCCCGGAGGTCTTTTCCAACCGAACCGATTCTGTGATTCCGTGAATTCCCCAGACGGTTCTTCTCGCCCCCAGTCTTTAGCATGCTCCCGTGCGCCCCTTGCTTGGGGCGCAGTGCCCCGGGTGGCGCAGCTCAGCTAACTTCCATACACCTGTGTGTTCAGGATATATATATATATTTGATACAATAAATGCATGCTTTGGAATATTTATTTTTTTTATTTTACATATATATATATATATTAAAAGCAGTTCTTGAAACTGCCGGCTGGTATTTTGTCTGGCGTTCCGACGGAGGGTGCAGGTACAGAAGGAGGGGACTGCAGCCGGCGGCAGCGCCCGGCCCAGGGACAGGTGCCACGGAAGGGGAGGGACAGTGGGTGCGACGTCCCCGGTCGGAGGAGGAGGAGAGCGCGCCATGACCCCGCGCGGGCGCTGCCGGTGGGCGCTGCTGCTGGCCTGGCTGCCGGCCGGTGAGTGCGGCCCGGGGCTCACGGCCCCCTCCGGAACTGAGGTCCGCCCTGCTCCGGGACACTCCCGCGGCGCAGGGGCCAGGACTCGGGAGGCGCCCTCGGGTTTCGCCCGGGGTTAAGGTGGCTTGAGGCCGGGGGAGCGGCGGCGGCCCCGCGGTGAGGGGAAACGGCGGCCCTGTCCGGCCGGACCCTCTGCCTCCGCGGTGCCTTCCCGCCCGCGGGGCTCTCCCGAGCTCGGCGCGAAGCCGTGCGGAGACAAGTTTCGCTCCCCAAAGGTGCGGCTGACCTCTCTCCTAGGAGGAAGTGGCCTCCTGCTTCCTGGCAGCCTCCAGTATCGGTCCCGTGCGGCCAGCTCGGCTGGGACCTGGGCGCTGGGCACGGACCTGGGGGGGAATCCCCTTTGGCCTGCGGCAAACTCCCAGCCGAGCTTTTGCTGCTGGCTCAAGAGCCTCAGCCTCTTGGGGATTTCTGGGGTAGCTGCAGTAGTGCTGCACCTGCTGGGCACCTGCTCGTGTGGGGAGCGGGAGCTTGCCTCCCTGCCCACGGGCGGCCTTCAGCCAGCAGTGTTCACTCTGCCAAGCTTTGCGAGTTGCCTGACAGCTTCTAACCTCCTCTTGGAAATAAAGTGGTCATTTTGCTTCTTGGGTGCCTGGGTCTCGGCTGATGATATGGCTTTAAAGTTCGGTTTTTCACAGAGAGCCACTGAAGGAGGCAAAAAAGTATGGAGGGTGTGCTTGTTTATTGTCTTGCTTGACAGCTGTGTTCCTGGGAGATGCTCTAGCCAAAACTTGGCTACACTGGCTCCAGAGCTTTGTTTTCACTGCAAAGCCATCGATGCAGCCAAAACTTACTAGATTGGTGGTGTCCATATTTGTTCTTTCCAGCCAGTATAAGAAAGATAGCGTCCTCCAGTGGAGTAATGCAGTCCACATTTAGGACCCAGCCTTAATTTCATAACTTTTTAGTTTTCTTGGAGGAGGTTAATGAGAAACATTTAACATGCAGCAACATATGACTGTTAGCTGTGGAGGAACAGTAGGTTTTCAACCTCATTAGAAAGTAAGGAATTTACCCTTCAACTCTGGCTGTTTTGCAGAACAGAGGTAATGAGAAAGCATCCCTTCCTTAAAGAGATGTGGGTTTTGTTAGTAAAAAGCACACTCTAGTTTTGAATGTTTTATTCTTACCAGAGAGATGCTGTTGTAGGAAATCCATGGAAAATGTTCTGTTCCCATGAGCCTTGACAAGTCAGAATTCATATGGGTTTCATTTAATTGACACTGAGAACATGGTTTTGCCAGTCTTGAGAATTTGAATTGGTTTCTTTTGATTTTCTGCATTAAGACCTCAGAGTCAGCTATTTCACAGTGAAAGCTGAAACAAGATATAAGAGCAACTGTAACTGCCTGTCAGCAGCACTACAGCATTGTAAAAACTTGTTTTATCTAGAGGTTTGTGCACCTGCTGGTCTTTCTGTGTTTAAGTGCATGTGCGTATTTCTTTTTTTTCAGAAAAGCCTTGCATTTAGGGGTTTCCCTGGCTTTGCCTATGTTTATGTGGTATTCTTAAGGCAAATGAGTTTGCTCAGCTTGTGCTTTCAATTGGCTGACAAGGAGTCCCATTTCAAACCAGAAACTGAGCAAGTGCTGCATTGACAATACCCTACTGCAGAATGACTTGTTGAGGCAGCATGCACGTCTGCAGCATCTTTTTCAGTGTGGAAACTGTGTGAGCTCATATTTGCCTGGAATGTAGTGTGGAGGTAGCAGCCTAAAAGGACACTGAAAGATGCTTGACGAAGAGTGATGTTTGCAGTTGTGGTCCAGATGTTACTACATAGCACTAGCAACTTGTATTTTGCTCTCATCTGAAAACATGGACTAGAGGGAAAATCTTTGAATATATGATAAAAATCAAGTGTTGGTTCATGGAGACCTGTATAGTTGGTACCTTCATGCATCCCACTTTCCTTCCTGCCTTTCCTGCTGTCGTGCTCTACAATTAAGAAGCAGCTAGTACAACACTGCAATCCCTGCCTGGTTCTCAGCCATGTATTCCAAACAGGGCATCCCACACTTGCCCTGCACTGTTTGTATTCCCTTATCAAAGGCAATTGGTGATAACTTTGCTATTGTTAATGACAAGCACAACTTACTATACTATCAAAGTTTAAATAAGATAGAGACATTTCTGGAGTATAGATGAACTACAGCATAGCTTATGAGAAACTTTTTAAATCCTCCTTGAGAATGTTCAGCTGCTTCGATGGAAAGTGTTATAGGGGTTGTTAGAATGAATACATAACAAATACATAATGATGCTTAATTTAAAGGGGAAAAGGGAATAATTGATGTGTGCTGTTCTGAAGTGGTGATAAACAATTAACTGCAGTGCTACAGACTGAAAGTTGTATTGTCTAAATCCTGGTCACTACTAGATAACATTTGATGAGTGTCTGATTAAGACCTTGATAAAATTAATTTGGTGTTTATACAAACATACTGCACTGCAGAACTTTTCTGATTAGGATTAAAAGCCAAGGAAGTCCCATCCCTTGTGCTTCTGGGACAGTTTTCCCTATGTAGAAGGAGAACACAGAGTGATGTGCTGCACAATAGCTACTCATGCTTTGGAGAAAATAATTCAGTCTGTAAAGAGGGCCAATGAAGCTTTCTTCTGTCAGGGAAAGATGGGGCTCCTGTTCTAACCAGGGTTTGTAACCCTGGATGACTTCACCAGAGGCGCTGGGAGGTCTCTAGGTGCAGGTTCTGGATGGAGCCAAAGGAGATGCACTTGGGTCATTGCTCTGGTGCAGGTGATGTGATGGGAGGCCTGAGGAATCTGTGTGCTGATGGCCTCCTGTGTTCATGTTTGCAGGTTGCCTCTCACTCCTGGTGACAGTGCAGGATGTCGAACGTTACACCACCTTATTTGCCACTGTCATTCTCAAGTGTGACTACAGTACCTCAGCACAACTGCAAGATGTGGTGGTGACCTGGCGCTTCAAATCCTTCTGCAAGGACCCCATCTTTGACTACTACTCAGCCTGTAAGTGTCAGCCTCGTCTTCCAAGGAATCCTCCTTCAAGTGGGAAGAAAGGGAAAGATAGACTTGCTGGAGTAGTACAGGCTTTTGACCCCTTCCTATGCAAAAAACTTTCCCTGCACTCCAAGAAAATGCAGGTCATGTCTGTGATTTCCTTTGAAATGTCAAGGCCTTATGAGATCATAGGCATCCCAACCAAAGCAGCTGTTTTGTCCTCCTTCTCATCAACTCAGAATACAGGACAGTTCAGCTGTGGTTGACGCAAGTCGATCTTGGAAGCCCTGTCTTATGCTTCAGCATGTTTGAATGCAAGGGCCTGCAACAAGTGGGCTTTAGGATTCCATGGGGGTCCTGTGGTTGGAGCTGGATACCTCTGACTAGATGTTACTGATTTTAGGAAATAGAAGAAACACATGCATTTTGAAGGGCATGAAGACTTCTAAGTAATAGCATTTAGTAGTGGTGGCAGCAGTTCATGTGCAGATGTTCTGGTGCAGGCAGCCTTAATTCAGGGGGGTTTAATATGGTACACAGACTGTATCCCAGGATAACTACTTGGTCCAAAAAGGTGGTGATCCCTCTATGTTTAGTGATGTGTTTCTGGGTCCCAGGATTTGAGGGTATTAAGGTACTTGAATGCATCCAGAGGAGGGCAACAAAGCTGATAAAAGGTCTGGAAGGCACATCCTGTGAGGAGCAGCTAAGAACTTTGGACTTATCTAGTTCAGGAAAAAGGAGGCTGAGGGGTGACCTCACTGCTCTCTACAGTTCCTTGAGAAGGGAAAGTGAATAGGAAGGTGCTGCTCTCCTCTCCCTAGTATCCAGTCATAGGTTGTGTAGGAATGGCTCAACTACATCAACTGCATCAGTAGTATACTACTTTACAATTTAGTCAATCCTAAAGTGATCAACAGTTGGACTAGATAACCTTTGTATGTCCCTGCCAACTGAACTATTCTGCTCTGTTTTATTGCTTGTAAACCCTGCAGAATGTTTAGGTAGCCAGCCATAGCATAACCATACGCTTAAAACTGAGCTCACAGTGGGTACTGGATGCCCAAACTCTTTATGCAATCTGGATGGGTTGGGTAGGCATGTTACCAAGTGCTCTACAGCCTAGTTCCCAAGCAGGTGGGTCCCTGGCTCAGCTGATCCCAGAAGAATGTGAGTGCTTTAGGCCCAGGCTCAAGCTAATAGTCCCCAAAAGGGACTTCATACTCCATTTTAGGTATAGCAGTGAAAGAACCTTTGACAAACTTTACCCTCATCTCTCTTCACTGCGAGCTCTTTACAGAAAACACTGACTGAATCAGCCGTTTCCCCAAGTCTCAGATCCTAAATACTTCGAAATTCAATGTTTATGAGTCTGTCAGAAGAGTATTGTACAGAAATTGCTTCTAGTCCTCCATTAATTCTCTTCTGCATCTTTACATTCAATCCTTAGCTGGAATCGGGTGATGGGTTGTTTTCTATCCTTATGAGCTCCACAACATGTAATGGGATACAGGAGGGAAAGGGAGACAATCCATAGAGCAGTTCATGTATGTCTGGAGATTTTGCTTGGTAGATAAACACCCTTTTGTTTTAGTTCTAGTACTCCTGGGTGTTTTATGACTTTTTCTTTTCAGTTTCATACTGGGAGCTGCCTTCCATGCTGCCGCCATTAGCTTCTTTCTACTGTTGTTCTCTCAGTTGTGAGTACAGGAGGCATCTCCTCTGCAGCTCTTGCATTCTCAAAATCTCTGCCATTCCTGTGGTTCTGCCTCTGTTTGGTTTTGGGTACTCCAAAGCAACTTACTGGTTTGAAGCCATGGTTTGTATTGCTAAACCAAAGCAATTGCACACAATGTACTCAAGAATTTCTCTACTGCTCACAAGAGGATACAAATTGCTCTTTTGAAATACTTTTGCCATCTCTAATGATGTGTGTTTGTAGCATACCAGGCTGGTTTAGCCCTTGGCCAGGACCCCTCAAACGACTGCAATGACAGCCAGCGAAAAGTGCGCATTGTCATCCAGAAATATGGGCAGAAGGACCCTGTGCTGGGCATCGACTACCAGCAGCGAAAGATCACCATTCAGAACCGTGAGTGACCTCGCAGGCAGGCCGTGAACTCAGGAATTATCCAATATCTGGGGCTGCTAAGTGAAGAGAAGCATAAACATGGCTAATGTCACCTGTATCTTATATACTGCACATGGTAATGGAGGAAGAACAGTGAAGGGCCCTGTCCCCAGCTGGCCTGATGGAGTTTGGAGGCACTACAACCTAAGGCTGAGCTGAGGATGCTAGAGCATATTGCTGAAGAGCACAACAGCTAGGAGCTCAGAAGCTAGAAAACAGTTCATTCTTCCAAGTACTGAATAATTGTTCAGGTGTGTTATATGCTCTCTGCTGTCCATGGAGCAATAGATATTGCTCCTACCAGAAGGGCCATTGGGATTGCTGACCTAAGAGAGACAGTGATCTGTGTTCCAAGACCAGTAGGGTTGGCTTCCACAAGACAGAGAACATGGACTGGCAGCAAATGCTGTTTGTAGGAGTTCTCATTGGACTCAAATGAGATAGTTTGGAGGTGATGGCTATGCTTGGGAAGAGGAGAGATGAAGTACTCTCTGTCTCCTGCAGGCAGAGGGCTCTTTTTAGGTGGAGCCTGAAAGTAGTGTCTTGTTAGTCACAAAGAGCCCACTGACCTCTTGGTCCCTCTCCCGCAGGAGCAGACCTTGTCATCAGTGAGGTCATGTGGTGGGACCATGGCATGTACTACTGCACTGTGGAAGCACCAGGAGATACCTCAGGTGATGCGGACAAAGAAGTTAAGCTGATTGTTCTCCGTAAGTGCCTGTGCTTTGTTGCCAAGATATCTCCTCCTGTTGTCCTCTAACCCAAGACATCTCCAGTAGTGGAGAAGTGCTCAGTAAGCTACCATGGCCAGATACATCAGGATCAATCCTTTTTCTCTCTCTTTTTTTCCCAACAGACTGGCTCACAGTACTCCTCATTGTTCTTGGTGGCCTCCTCCTCCTTCTGCTGATCGGTATATGCTGGTGCCAGTGCTGCCCCCAGTATTGCTGCTGCCACATCCAGTGTGGCTGCTGTCCAACGCGGTGCTGCTGTAATCAGAAAGGTGAGGTTCAAGCAAACATGCATCCATTTATAGCTTCTGTCAAGACAAAAGCTTGGCTGAGAGCTTGCTGAGATCCACTTTCTTTCTTTTGCTTAGCATCCATATAAACTGAGACATTTCTTTGGCCAATGTGACCTCCAAGACCAGCTTATCTGAAATTCAAGGAGGGGATCTCAGATACATGGAATCTATCTTGCTCCTCTGTGTCCAACTATCAGAAGTTTCTCCCTGCTCACACCTTGTTACCAGCTTCTCTCACCATCCAGAGCACAATCAGTTCCCTTGCCTGAGTAGCTCAGGACTTCCTTTCCTGTTTTGTGGTTTGTATGCCTGTGCATGTGAAAAAGGCAAGAAAATATCTTGATACTAGCCTCCAATCTAGTCTTTCTTTCAAGTATGTTGCTCTGAGAAGAATTACATAAAAATTGGAAATTTTTTATCTGCATGTTTTCTTCAGAGCTGTTCCTTCTACTAGAAAAAGGTATGGTTTGGTTTCCTTTGGAGAATGAAGTGAGAAAAAAGTGGAGAACAATGGTTTCTCTTGCCAGTCAGACTTGCAAGTGCATCCTGAAGTTTTGAGGGTCAAAAGAAATTTTGTTGTCTGCTTTTATCAGTAATAAAGTTTCTGCAGCCAGACCCTGTTCTTTTAGTAAGGCTGCTGCTTGAATTTTGGCTGTTAATTTCATATAATCTCTGCATTCCTGTAACTGAAACTTGATTAGCAACAAATAGACTAGTCCTCCTGAAGCTTATACAGTCTGACAGTAACAAAATGCAACAAATAAGTTTATTTATCATAATAAATTTGAAATGCCCAGGTTCTTCTCCAGATGTTACAAGGAGAGGATTTATGAACAAGGATCTCTCTTTTCAGGTTTACCTTTACCCTCAAAACAGCTATTATAGCTTGGGGGTTACTAAACTGTGAGAGTTTTGGATTTAAGCATAATTTGCTTAGCCCTTGCAGAACATCCCTTCTGTTGCTAATACCGAAACTAAACATTGGAGGCCTTACAGGTTGCCATGTAAAATGTGTAGTGTTGAGAAGGCTATGGAAATCTGGCAGAAAAATCAGTTTCTGTGAAGGGGGAGAGAGGGGATGGAGATGAGAGACTCACACCTCTAGAATTCCTAGTTCTCAGGAAAAAAAGAGATTCAGAGTTTGTGTGAGCTCTTTTCTGTTTTTCTGTGCTGCAGATTATAGCTCACTCCAGACTGCTGCTGTTATTTCCTCCTGTTAAAGAGGAGGAATTCTTGCAGGATTTTCTAAACCTCTCCGTGTTCATGAGAGAAGGTACAGATAGGTTCAGCCTCCTTGACTGGATGCTGGATTCTGTGTCTGTGATTTCCATTCAAGCTGCCTGCCCTCTGAATCCACTTGGCAAAGGATCTATGTGCCTGCACCTCTACGCTAATACTGCTAAACTGCTTCTCTTTACTTCTTCCTGCTCTGACTTACTTTTTTTGCACTCCAAGAAATGAACTGGAGGCCTTAAAAAACCACAAGAAGATAGATTCAGGGGACATCTTAAAAACAGTGCTGAGGAATAACATTCCACACAGCTGAAGAGAAGGCAGAAATCCTCACCTGTGTAGGGTGAGTATGGGTGCTTCCTTCCCCGTCCTTGGCCACTAGAGGACAGCATGGATCTGCTGAACAGTCACGGGTGCCGGTGAGACAGGCGCAGGATAATCCTGGGTGCTGTGAATCACTCCATTAACGAGCATGGGTTTGAAGTGAGCAATAAAAGGAGTGCATTGTTTGAGAAATTCAGCACTGATGTACAGAAGTATTAGAAATGCCCTAGGAGCAAGCCAATTACATTCCCTGTGGAAAGCTCTGAGAAAAACCCATCAGAGTAAATATACATACAGCCTCCTTCTGTTCCTATTTGTTCCTTTTCTGCTGTGGACTTCTTCCAGTAATGAATCAGGGAAAAATAGGATATACTTGCACCTGGGTATCACTAAGTTGCAAAATATTTTATTTTTATAATTGGCCCAGCAGCTGTTAAAATCTGTCAAAGGTGGAGAACATATTTTTCCAACAGAGTAAGTGGAGGGAGCAACACAACTTTCTGGCAAAGCAGGGTAAGAGTTTTGAAATTAGGGTGAATCTGACCTTCCTCAGATAAATATGTTCACTTTAAAAAGATCTGTAACTTCTGTTTTGCAGATGGGAAATCAGAGTATGTGTTGGATTCAAATTGGAAGGCAGAGTATCTGGGGAAGAAAGAAGGGCTGATGGTAATGATGGAAGACCAGGGTTAATTCTGGATTTGTTAAGCTGTAGGTAAAAATCAGCAAATAACAGGGAGAGGATGACTTTGGTCCCAGTGACAGCCTTCCTACCTTAAGAGGGAGAATGCTAAGCAGGCATGCCCACAGGTGGGTCTCTTACACCTCAGGCAAAGACCAAGGTCAAAACCCCAGGACATGCACTCAGCAGGCTCTAGGACATTCTCAAGGTAATAACTGGAAGAATAGGAGAGGGAGAGATAAGGCCTTCCCCTTCTGTTTGTCCTTCCCATTCTGTTTATCCTTCTGTTTAACCCATTTCTTTGTATTCTTTCTGTCATCCTCTAAATTTGAAATGTAAACTGGAAGGATATCCCTTGGGACAACAAAAACAAAAAAAAAAGAATCAAGTTTGACATAAACCTTTTGGAAGCTGTTACCTCAGACCACACAGCTTTGAGGATACCAGATTATTAGGATTAAAACCCCTGAAATTTCCAGCTTAATAGTTCTCTCTGGTTGAAGCCAGACTGGGGAGAGTGAGGGAGTTTGCAGTGGAGAATTAAGTGGAGCTGAAAAAACTGTGGAGAAAAGGAAGGATGTGTTGAGGGGCATGGTCAGTCCTTTTGCTGCAAGTGGTGCTCTGGATAAATCCAGTTAAACAGCTGAAGGAGGACATGTTTAATAACTGGAGTGCTACCTAAAGTGGAGAGCTCAGTCCCAAAGATTGTGCAGTCTAAATGTGCCTACTGCAGTGACCCCAGGGGACAGAATTAATTGGGGCTTAGCTGTAGCCTGGTTTCTTAAAGAAGTAAATCTTATGCAGTCAACTTGTCTGTCTATCCCTAGTCTCTTTCCCTCCAATAGCTTTTAATTTCATCAGCCAGCTTCAGTCAGATTAATCAGAGGGGTAAAAGTCTCAAAGGCAATTATGTTCCTATATGTTTCTTGAACTGTAATGTTTTGTTCATGCCTGACCAGACAAGAGGCTGCAGTAAAAGTCTGTCACTTCTGAAACTCCAGGAAAACCATAAAAGAGAAATTTTTAAAGGCACTGTTGCTGAAAAGCTTCATCCAGTAATAACAGAAAAACCAGGCTTTGTAAGATCAGGGACTTGCAGAATTTACTTGCTTGTAAACTTAAGTTTTGATTGTTTGTGATAGAAGAAATAAGTTTCTGTAAGATGTTTTTAGGTATTTTCCCTAAGAGAAGCAGCAATGAGCTATGCTCTGAAAGGAAGTGAGCTGGTCTGTGTTGAGGAGGTGAGATAGAAATGCTGAAAAAAGTGAAGTGAAATTAGAATCTGACCCCACAAATAGGGGTCTGGAGTTAGCAGTGGTGGAAACCCTGGGAAAGAGAGAATTTTCCACTTTTTGCTCTTTTGGCATCCTGGACATTGCTGTTGAGAACAGGAAATTTAGTTTGTTCACCACTTTGACCATACTGTTTTAGAGGATTTAATTTTAGCAGCATTCTGAGGTAAATTATGGAGTGACAAGAAGAGTGGACAAAAGACTAGAAAGGGAAAAGCTAGACAGGGAAAAGCTAGACACTGCACATCTGAGTGCCCTCTGTGAAACAGAGAGAAAATGATGAATTGTAGAGTGTAAAATATGATCTAGACAGAACCCACGTAATGGTGGCAAGAAAAGGTCTCATTTAGTGGGAAATCAAAGCCAAAAGGGGAAAGGACCAGTGATGAGCTGAAAGAATTTTGAGATAAAGAAAACTGTTGCATGTCTTGATGTATGAAACATTGTTTCCCACCTTTCTGCAGCTCTACTCTATAATGACAAGGCAAGTAGAAGTTTTAACTTAGTTATGTGCTGCATACTTAATCATAGTGTTATTTGTTTCCTTGTTGCTGGGACTGGAATCAGAGTGTTGGGCAGTAAAGCTTTTCTTCTGTTTTAGGTACTTTTTTGAAGATGTACAACTTTGCATTGGAATTCCCTGTGCTCTGTTTTACCTTCGTCATGGGGTGGAGAGAGATTTTAATTTTGTGAACTTCCTGTATCCAAAGGCTGCAGCCTTTGAAGCAAAATGGTGTGTTTCCTGCAAGCTGTGCCCTGTGGAGAAGTGCTGTAAGCTTTCTTTTTCTTTTACAGTGCTGGAACGGCACCAGTTCATGAAGCGGGCTCAGGCTCTTGCACCTTGGTTATCACCCAACATGTTCTACAGAGCTGGTGACAGGAACTCAAAACTTTCCTCTTACCAACTGAACCCCCTGCTGCAAAAAGGTGAGACTGTGGACATCATTTCAGAGGGAAATCAGGGTGTGAAACAGGTAACTTCTTCGGGAAGTTCAGGACTGAGGCTTTAGCCTCTCTACAAGAAAAGAAAGAAAGACGTTCCTAGCCTGACTGCATGTCCTAGAATGACAGCTCTGCCACATCTGCAGTGCACCATAAATTTGTCTGGGTACATAAAACCAGCCTGTTGTCTTAAGTGTCTTGCTGGGCTCAGTGCTGGGTGAAGCAGTTTAACACTAACTAAGGTGTATCTGTGCTACACCCCAGTGACTGCAGGGTAAATATGCCCAGCTTATCTTGCTTTGTGTGGCAGAGGAGGGTACTGTCTCTTTGTTCTGCTGTGCTGGTCACGGTCAACTCCTACAGCCAAAACTGACATGACAAGTGAGGTGCAATTTGTTTGAGTTCTTATCAAATGTCTAGTCTTCAAATGATTAAGGGCAAACTGCCTTGTGTGCAACAGATCTAGCCTGCACACTGCAAAAAATGAAGGACTCTTTAATGAAACAGGAAGAATTTTCTTCTCTATTTGTTGCTTATATCTGTACATATGTGTGTGTATGTGTGCATACATATAAAAATTTTCTTATTTTCAGGTTTTTTGCAGCATTTCTTCCAGTTCAATGAAATTCAAAAGGAAACACTATGGTCTTTCTCTGCTTATTTGTAAATAAAATATGGTATCAGTGCTGTAGGAAAAAAATGTTCCTCTAAATACACAGACTGTATTTCCAGGTATGCTGAACTTCTTACCTCTGTTCTGCCTAAAACATGTTAGGTCATGATGCAGTTTATTAGTTACTACTCTTTGCACCATACCTCATGTGATCTGGATGTGCAGGTTGTGGTGCCTGAGACTTGTGCAGCTCTTGCAGTGAGGTGGACAGGAGAAGAGAAGCAACTCAGCCAGGATCATGAGTGCAGAAAGGTCTTCTCTTCAGTGTTTCCTGTCAAGTGTTTGACTTGCTGTGTTCTCCTGTCTTTTTATTCTTAGATTTATCTCTACAGAACAGTCTTCCACTGGTGCAGCCACAAGCCCAGCTTTCCTATAACAATGGTGTTTTGGACTATCTGGAGTCTGAAATCCAAAATCTGAACATGTCCCAGCTGCGGCCTCCCTCCCACCAGCGGCAGGCTGTGCAGCCCAGCTTGCTGTCCTCGCTGGGCTCCGACATCGTGCCACCTCCTCTTGCCGATCACATCTCCTCTATCCATGGGAGCAGCAACTCCTCAAGGCCACAAAGACCTGCCCGCACCCCCAGGCTCTGGGACTCTGCTGTGGAGGAGAGAAGGGAAAACCGGAGGGGGCCTTTGCCTTCCAGTGGGGATTCTCATTCCAGCCACAGTCAGGACCCCTGGGACAGGCAGCAAGAGGATCATCCTCAGAGGCAGAGGACAGGTGGCTACAATGGCAGGCCCCAGCACTCCAGATGGGATGTGTCACCCCCACGCCAAGCTGAGAGGGTCAAGGGCAGCACCAGTTTCTATCCGGAGGAGACCAAGGAGCGCTCCAGCCACCATCGTGGTGGGAGGCAGGAGCCCGGGGGAAGGCGAGAATACGAGCACCATGCTGGGAGGAGCAATTACTCTGGCCAGAGGCGGCACAGCTACTCCCCTCCCTCTTCTCGCAGGGGCTCGTGGAGCTCCTCAGAAGAGCAAGTCCATGTGCCAGTGTCCAACCGCAGGCGGAGGAATCGCAGGTCCCGGGAGTGGCCAGAAGAGAAACCCCCCAGTTACCGCTCCTTAGAAATCATCCCAGCTCAGGACAAGAAGCACAAAGGCAACGCAGGGACCCGCTCGGTGAGTCAGCTGCCTTTGTGCTTTCCCATCTAAGGGAAAAGGTGGGGTTTAGGGAGTGAGAGGGAATGTTTTCTCCTTTCTGTAGCCTGTTATCTTTCAAACAGAGGCCAAGAAGCAAGGAGTGCTCTGTACAGCATGGTTATGAAGAGGCTGCTAAATACCCAGGCTGCTGAGGCTGCCTTTTTACAGGCACTCCCTGCATGTAGTGTGTTCAGGGGCAAAGTAAAAAATCAAATCCCTGGAAGTGTTCCATGCCAAGCTGGATGGGGCCCTGAGCAACCTGGTCTAGTGGAAGGAGTCCCTGCCCAGGGCGGGGAAATTGAAACCAGGTGATCTTTAAGGTGTCCCTTCCAACCCAAACCATGCTATGATTCAGAAATAAGTTAAGTCCCCTACAGGATGACGTGTTATATTCCTGTGTCCATCCAGAGGCTTTTGGAATCCTATGTCTATATTGGTGTTAAAATAGCTGTTCTGGTATTGACTGGGGATAAGGCACTTCCAGATTAGGCAGCAGCATCCATCCCTCTGTAACCATCTCCGGTGCTTGGTTTACTTCTGATTTCTTTTAAAATGTGCATGATATTTTTAATATGGCATATATGGGAAAACATCCATAAAGCTACATGAAATGAGCTTTAAGGTCATGGGTGGCATAGATAAAAAATATGTCATTCTACAGGCCAGGTGGAAGATGATGACTCCTTTGTTGGGACTCCTGAGAACTGAACATTCATTATGTGGGTAGTCAAGAGCTACTATTCACAGCTCTTCTTTTCAGTTTGCACTGGGATTATACTTCAGGTAGCAACCTAAGTGTGAAAAGCTTCATATCCAATTGCTAATATCCAAATTAGACAGTGTATCCCTCCTGAAAAAATGAAGATCCATTTAAATAAAAAAATGTTAAGTGTCCCTTATCACACATATGCAAAATTTTACCAGGTGGGAGTATTTTGAAGGTCTGTATATTGCACATTACCATTTTCCTTTCTGTGTTGTGGAAGCAAGTGCAATTCTAGTTCCAGCTGGAATGTGTATATATATAAATGGTGTTTGTTATGGTACTCAGAGCAGGTAGGAGGACATAGGATTTTTTTTCATCATTCTTCATTCCTGAATCTTTTATTTTCTCTTGCAGGACAGAGGAAGTTCCCACAGTGGAAGAAGCATAGTCATTTAATGTCAGCACTGGAAGAACTAAGATTCCCACTGGACTCCTCCTAGTTTTTCTACTATTTAGGTTGGCATGGCAGCTTTTGATTGAGCAAATAAACAGCAATAAAAGGTTGGGCCAAGTTCTAATGGGCTGAGGTTCGTTGAAAACATTCTAGTAGAAACAGCAGATTTTTTAAGTAAACAGTGTATTCCAGTCTTTAAAGAGAGTTACCAGTTCTCCTGGTTAAGTGCAGTGGCACTGCTATGAGCCCAATCTGTAGAATGCTGGTGCAGGTTCCAGTGTTCAGAGAGTTGTAAAGTCACAAGACAGTAGAATAATTTAGATTGGAAGAGGCCTCTGGAGGTCATCTGATCCAGATCCCTGGGAGCTTTGTGGGGGGAGGCACAACATCTTTCTAAGGCCCTTTGTTGTGCTTCAGAATGTGTAATGCTTGTTGCTTCTGCCTGGCTGCTCAGCATAGCTGGGACAGTGGCTTCCTTTTGTCCCCGCTAAGCCTCTCTCCCAAACAGGAGGATCATGGTGTAATAAGGTCTCACTGGCGTGGCTGCAAATTGTCAGATTATCTGCTCTTTACTGACTGAAGGAACCTGTTCTACTTTGAGCCTAGACCTTAGTGCCTTAAAAGATACTTGTTCTGGCCTTTCATCCAGACTTGAATTTATTTGTAAACTTGAAGGGCTAACTTTACCAAGATTTGTTCTTCCCTACAGGGACTGAGCAAAGTATGACTACTCTATACCATGGACCAGAATTTCCTTCACCTCAAGGAAACATGGTTTTCGTGAATATATCTTGCCTAAGCCACGTATTCTTTTCCATACATTTTATATTCTCCCTTTCCTCTCCGTGCCATGTATCATATACATGGGGTGGGATAAAGGACTCTGAAGAAGTCTTATAGTCACTGTTGTTACTACTGTCCTTGATCTTTACCTTGATACACCAGCCCTGCATGTGTGGTGCATCTGATTTGGAGCTGGACTGTAGGGTTTCCTCAGTTCTCACCCTGACACTAGAATACAGAATTTCTCTATGCTTTGAGACCAGTTGTGAAGCAGAAGTTGTCTTTTCTCCTTGATTAAATTAATCCACAGTTTTAATTTAAAATGTGCTAGAGAAAGAGAAGCTCTGTGGATGCTGGCCGCTTCCAGGAGAAACTGTCTTGCCAGAGGCACTTCTTGGATTTAAGAGACTCCAGTTTGGCAAGGAGCTTTTAGGGAATCTTGTGAATTATATTGTAACCCAGAGGCACTGGAGATTGGCCACTACCAGTGACTGTCTTGCCTAGCTTATTTCCCAGACGGTGCCACATGGGACCCCTGCTACTGTTTGTTCTTTAATGTCCTAACTACTGATGTGCTCATGCTTTCCCTGGAAAACTTGGAGAGACTTTCACTTTGTCCCCCTCCTTTTTTTTTCTTTTATTTGGACAATGATGGGAAACATCACACTTTGAACAAATGGTCCTAATTGGATATCCAGTGCAGTTGCTGGTCAACCCAGGGCTACTCCAGGGCGCTCATCTTCCTACAGTTTCTTGGCTGAACATGCTTATTTGTAATTCCTGCCTATGGAGATAAAGCAGAAGGAGCTTCTCTGGTTGACTTTGTTTCAGCACTGGAGGCCTACTTTTTGAAGACAGAGGGTCTCTTTGCCCACAGCTGATGGCTATCACAATTTTTTTTTAAAAAGAGCTAAAAGAGTAACTTGAATGTTTGAATTCAAGAAAGGATGGCTAATTAGCATACTACTTGTCTGCATTAGGTCCAGACTGAACAATGTGAATTGACCCATGAGTCACATTTGAAATATAGGGAATTGTGTTTGCAGAACTTGAAAAGCTAGGATCACTCTTGAATCTATCAGCCGCTGTGGATCATTTTTTTCTAATTTTATGATGTGCTTAGGATTTTATGAACTACCTTTTTGTATGATGGACCAGTATTTTTATGGTATTTTTATTAGTTAAGAGGCATTTATGATTACTGCAATGGCAGAAAATTCTATGGGTCTGCTTCTTCCAAAACTAGCAAGTGGTTTTGACATTAGCTTTACCCTCTGCTGACTTTTAGCAGATAGCAAGGGCCCTGCAGATTCTACCCTTGGAAGCTGAGTTGATTACTTAGAATTCGATTCCTTGTGCCTCCAATAGGTTCATACATCATGTAAGAGAACTTTTTCCTCTCCTAGGCCAAATGTCCAGGTTTCAGGAAAGGGATGCACCTTTCTCCATCAAAGAGTAGGGGCTATTTGAGACCTATGGTGAGATCCCAAGTTAGTTGCATGGAAGGAGTTCACTCTCCTTCACATTCAAATGTGTACAAGCCAGTACATATCCAGCAAGTTTTCCCAAGAGCAAGAAGCTTCTCGTACTGCAGGAAAACCAAGATCACTCTCTCTGTAAAAGGAGCAGCTGTTGCAGCTGCTGGAGTATAAGCACACTTACAGCAGAGGTTGTGGTTTCTAATCTACACCTATGAAGGAGCCCTCCATCTTTATTTGTACCTCTAGTCCCCATAATTGAGCTAGGGTGACTAATTGTAGATTGTGAACACAATTCACAAACTGAAATATGAGAGGTTTTATGTATATCATACTTGATTTCCTCTTCAGTCACTTTGTTCATGTTTATCGAACCATTAAACAAAACTCTTCAGGGAAAATTGATTGTATCTTTGTGTTAATTCTGTAATTTCTTAAATTGTGACAGAAGTAGATTGGGTGATCCAGCAGGGAAGCAGAAATGATACCAGGCTTACTGGTCTACAGACCACTGTGGTTCATAAAGCACCAGTTGGTGGGCTGTGAAATAACGACAAAGGAAATCAGTCTTTGTGTGCTTTACAGCTACAAGCGAACAGAAAAGTGGGAAGGAAATAGGCTCAGCTTTAGACACTTATTTCTGATTTTAATTGGCTATAAATGAAACACATTGTGACAGCATTGCACAATACAGTGTGGACCCTTTTCCAGTAAGATCACAGGGTCTTTGACTTTTTAAGGGAGAGAAAGAACTGAGCAGCTCCAGTACAGCACACTGAAAGGAATAACAGTAGGAAATATCCTAACCTCATTCTTTCTACATTGCAATTTATTCAATGCAATTATGATTAATTTTTTAGCCATTCCAGAGAGCTGATGTTCATGTGTCACCTCATTCGTGATGGAAAAAGTTGAATATTTCACATATGGGAGTTATTGCTATTCTAAACTTTTGTTCTTCCATTCTTGTTGAAAGAACAAGGAATATACCTTATCCCCAAAGAATGAATCTTCTGTCTCAGATAAAGTGCTTTCATAGCCACTGGTGTTTCCCTAATTTAAAATAATGTAATGAGTAAGTGACCATGCCACGCAGGGCCAGATAAGGTTACCCATGCTACAGTCAGCTGCTTTCTACCTCAGACAAGAGATGCATAAGAGAGATAAAGAATCACGTAATTTTTCTTTGATAAAGAAAATACTTGCAATATCTGGCTTTCTTGCTTATTTGCAGAGCACCCTGCCATTCTGGAATGCCATTCCAGGAATGGGGGGCAAGGCCTGCTTCTGTGCAATCATTTATATGGTCATGGCAACTGCCCATTTGGCACTAGAAAGTGCTGAAACACCCAGTTGCTCTCTCTGGGATTGTATTCATGATAGCACTGCCTAAAGTTAGGCTGACTTCAGGGCTGGGGAACTTGCCTTGTGTGGTAACAGCTGCAATGCAAAGCTCTGCCGTAGCATGAATCACCCCACAGGGCAGCTAAGTCCCTTCTGTTACTACCTTCTGCAGCACATCAGTTTAAAACACCTACTCAGAGCTTCCCATTTTTTGACCTGACATAAGAAATAAATGACACTTGAGGTTATCTTAACTTAACCCCTCCAAGTAATGACTGCTCATCTCTGTTTCAGCTAGTGTAATGCCTATGATAGTGCCTTGTGCTGCTCTTCTGAATGTTATTCCAGCTGTAAAAGAAGATGATAAATGTGTAGATTCTCTTCAATGACTGTAAAATGTGTAATTGAAATAAAGAGAACTTGCAACCAGTTGCTCTAGTGTGTATAGAGGCTATAAATTGCTTTTTAGTGTTTGCACCAGAAGTGGAACCAAAAAGTGCCTGTTCTTATTTCTTGAGTTAACCTTTTTATACATCAATAAGAATCCTCTGTTGTTTTAGGGGTTTTTTTGGACAAAAATGCAAAATGGTTTGCTTGTATGGGGTTTTTTTGTAGGATTTTTCCCCCTTATTTTGGGAGACTTTTTTTTTCTTTGTTTTTCTAAGAAAAAAGATCATTTGGATAAATATGTAGAGAGTGGAAAAATGTCTGGAAACCACTAGCAGCCATCTTCAATGGTGTGACTCATTGTAGCTTGGGCTGCCATATCTGTAAAATGAGAACACTTACTGTTTGGTTTTAAAGCATTTGGAGCACTATGAGAGGAAAAGTCGTCTAGAAATCTTGTTTGGTTGATTAATGAAGGTACTTGGTTGAGCTTTTCACACTTACCACATGTGAGAGTCATCTAATAAATAAATGGTCAACATAAGAATGGAAATCTGTTTGGTCTCACACAGTAGGCTTAATTTCTGTCCTTCCATTCCCCCAGCTGATGCCCTTTGTAGTTGTGTTGCAGCCTTTCTGTCTCTTGCCCCTGTCTACATGTGCCAAACACTGGTGACAGGACCTACTGGAGACCCAAGGGGCATGTGGAACATGAGCTATGGGAAAACATTCCCTACAGCAGCAATGCAGCCACTTTCTGACTGGGACTAGGGAGTCTCAGGAGATGTTACCATAGAATCTTAAGAATGGTTTGCATTGGAAGGGACCTTACAAGATCATCTCAACCACCCTGCCCCCGCCTTAGCAGGGATACCTTCCACTAGACCACATTGCTCAAAGTCCCATCCAGCCTGGCCTTGAGTACTTCCAGTGTCCACAACTTCTCTGAACAACCTGTTCCAGTGTCTCACTACCCTCAAAGAATTCTTCCTTCCATCCCATCTAAATTTACCCACTTTCAATTTAAACCTGTTTCTCTTTCTCCTGTCAATACAAGCCTTGGTCAAGTCTTAGTGTTTCTGATAAGAACCCTCTAAGTATTGAAAAGCTGCAATAAGATCTCCCTGCAGCCTTTTCTCCAGACTGAAGCCCCAGTTCTTTCAGCCTTTCCCCATGGGAGACATGTTCCAACCCCATGATAATTTTTTGTGCCACTCAGGATCCACTCTTAACAGCTTTGTGTATCTTGGGCTGGGAATCCCATAGCTAGATGTTCCTCCTGGTAAGTTCACGGAATTCACAGAATGACTAGGTTGGAAGAGACTGTAAAGATCATCGAGTCCAACCCATAGTTTTGACAGCTGTGTCAGGTGTATTCTCATCTAGTCAGCCTGTGCACAGGGAAAGAAGCGTGAGAGGAGTGCGCACCACTGTGCACCATTTGGTTAATGCATTTGCTGTAAAAGGAGAGGAAACTGGTGTAACAGCTGCAGGTAAGTGCCAACAGTCAGAGCAGTGGGGTTAGAGCACAGGAAGAGTGGGAGCAAAATTTAGCCCAGCTCTAGCTGCTATTAATGTGAGTTTGGTCAGTTTATGAAAGGGGCCTCTATGACATGGTTGCTTGCAAAAGTAGGGGGCTCAGTGACCCAGAAGCTGCCTTTCACATCTCTTGGGCTCAGGTCAGATTGACCCTCCATTGCCAAATCTCAATAACAGGTCCAGAGTCCTCCACAGCTTCTTGCCTGTCCCACTGAGCATGCTTGCAAAAGAGCAAATGGGGAAACAAAGCAGACCTTTGACCCCTTGCTAACACTATATTAGCTCTGCATAAATGCCGGGGTCTCAGATGAGCACCTACCTCAGCCTGAGAAAGAGAGAAAGCAGAACAGGTAAGAGCTGAACTCTGTGCTGGGTGGTTTGGACTTTGTGACTGGTCTATCTGGCTCATAGACAAGTGAGTGGAGATTGCCTCATCTCCTACTGTGAACCAAAGTGTGAGCCCTTCTCACGCTCCATAGCCAGGAATGGTGCTGAAATAGAGGAGGGTGTGGGAGTACCTGGGGTCACGTGCTCTGAAGCTGAGTGACGGATAATCCGTAAGACACTCATAGGAGGGTCAAACCCATGGTGGGAGTTTCAGAGTTTCAGTGTTGGGAGATACATAACCTTTTCCCAGGTGCCTTCGCCACAGGGACTGCCGGTTCTAAAGCGGGTAAGAGCATCTGTTCATGCTCCTGGGAAGCAAATTTCTGCCTTTTGTGTATGTGGAGAAAAACTGGCTCTGGGATTAAAAATCAAGGAAGAGTAATAAAGGAGCAACTGTGCAAACATCTCGTGAACTGGGTGGTAGCTTTTGGAGGTAATCTGTGCAGAAGGAAATAAAAATGGATGGAAATCTCCTTACTGAGGAATAAGATGGAACACTGACTTGTAACCACCTGGTACAGGATTTAGCAAAGCATTCACATATAATAGACTTCTGGCCAGTTTTGCCTTTGCAATTCCTATGTTCAAAGTTTCATTCATGTTCCTCTGAGTGATGCAGCCCCCTAATTGGGGGCATATATAAATTTTAATTTCTAAACACCTTTTTAAATACAGAATGTTTGGAAGCTTGTTTAGATGTAATTTCATATTTTCAGTGTGCCAAGTAGCAAATTCTGACTTTTTTAAAAGACAAAAGTAAAGGAAGTCAGATGAAGCTAAATTTTGCATTCACTCTCTTTTGGGAACTTGTTCTGCTTAGGCTTCTGTCTGCTGCATTAATCCCAGAGTGAAAAAGACAAGCGAACCTAGTTAGCTACTTGGGACTTTCCTCAACTAAAGCAAGAGAAAGTACTCAGATCACTGAGTCACTAAGATGATCATTGTATGTAATGTACTAACTAGCACAATGTTCTTTAGAGCAATTTATCAAAACAAATAAAATGAAGAAATCCCACAATATGATTTTTTCAGTTGTACTTAGGCATTTTGGAAATCGGTTCTGACTTCTAACACTTTTACTGGTTTGTTCAGTGCTGAAACAGGATTTTAGATCTCATATAAAAGAACTAGCTTAAACTGCCCATATTTCTTAGAGCTCTGAAAGTTATTATTGTGGATATTTTTGAATATACAAAGAAAAGGACAACATTTTTATACTGCCTTTTCCTCACTTCTTCAGAGGAAATGCACATGAACTTTCTGTTTTTGTCTTCATTTATTGGTTAGGTTTGTTGCAAAAATTTGGTGTTTAACCAACAGGTTTTATTTCTCTGAAAACAACCCAAACACTGTATGCTGATTCCTGCAGGTCTCTCTGTGTAGAGAGCAGAACTGGTACTCAAACCATGCTGCAATCCAGGGCATTGGTGATAGCTCTGATTCTGCTCCTTAGCACCACTCTCCCCGGTAAGTCTGAAAAGCTTTGCTGTTTGTCTGAGACAAAGCTCAGCTCTACAGTTTCTCACGCATCATGAAGTAGGAATGAAGCCAAATAATTCAGTTGAAGACCATGAATACACAGTGCTTGGCAGTGTGGAACAAGTCAGTAGAGACCTGGCATGAAAACTGCCCATATTGGGTGCAAATGCTCTGCCATGGAAGGTCCATGACTTAGATACCCATGACTGGGTGAAGAGAGGGTGCTGAATGCTGGAGAGCAAATTCTGGGAGAGGTTCTGAATCTCAGAATTTCAAATCTCTTCCCCTGCAGCTGGGGAAAAATACCAGATACACAAGAGACATGAGAAACCTCATGGGGTTTTGCTTTTTTTCTCAGAAGTGCAGTCAAAGTCCATCTTTGAGAAAGACCGTCGTGAGTTGCTGGCCATCCCTGAGACTATTGCATCTTACTTCTATGAAGCTGTGAACAAGGTGTCCCCTAAAGTCAGCCAGTTCTTGTTGGATACTGTCCAGAGTCCAACAGTTATTGCGGCCAGGTATGGAAAGCTCTGTACTAACACTCCAACAGCCATGTGTGAAAAGGGAGAGGGAGGTGTGGGAGAAAGAACAGACTCATCAGCTATCCCTGTGGGGAGATCCGAGGGGAAATTAACCAGCAACCAAAGCCTGATGTACCAAGGGAGCAAGGTGCTGGAAGGGGGAATGAGGTGATACGGTCTGCTGGTGAAAGCTCTTCCCAGGGAGGCACATTGTACACAGTGTTCACAGGGATGACAGGTACTGCTCTTTATCGACAGGTAGTGAGGGAGGAGGTTGCTGGCTGGTGGGAAATCAGCTCCTCTGGAAGGGTGCTGCAGTGCTGTGAGGGGCTGAGTACTCAGTGTGCCAGGATCACTTGATGCAAATCACAGACCTGGCTCTAGCTGTGCATATGTCTTGCTCAAGGTAGGGGAATGAGTTTCCTCACAAAAGGAAAAGCATGATCACCCTAGAGACAGTTTCATGTAACTCACGGCACACATGTACTGCCTATTCCTGTCTTCTGAGGAAAACCCCTCTAGGACTGCCAAGGAGCTTTGCACTCCTGGTGACAGCCAGAGTGGTAACTACAGCAGATGGGAATTACCCTCACATACTTGTGTGTCTTACCACATACTCTGTTGTCTCCTGCAGACAGAGAATCGCCAAAGAAGCAACTAAAGTCAGTATAATGTTTGAACAGCTGGTTGAAAAAATAAAGAACCTGTGGTACACAAGGATCCTAGGCTATTAGCCAAATGAAGACAAGTCAGCATTTCCTGATGTGAGCATGTAACACCTCCCAGTGTCCTCTTTCCCCCTGCCCTCCTACGGACCAAGATAAGTCAATAAGACAGAATCGATGCTCCTCTTAATGCCACTAGAGGGAACCCACCTTCAAAGACCAAAAGATGGAAGGCGTCTGCTGAAGGCATCTGCTGAAGCCTCCCCAGAAAAAAATCAAGCAGCTGGGCACAGGGACGGCAATATAGAGATTCTTCTGTAGCCAAATCTTGAAAATTAATTCCTCCTTGGTCATTGCCCCTCTAATAATAAAAAAAAAATGTTGGTTGTTACACTTCCTTAAGTTTATTGTTTGTATTGACCATTATGGCATCTGACTTACCTTGGCATCCCATTCTGCTGAGAATGTAGCTGTGATTCACAAAAAGTTTTTGCAGGCAATGCTAACAAACCCTGGGTGTTCAGGCACTTTTAACTAAGCTCAGATTTTTCTTGGGTGGAGGAGGAACTACCTGAGCATCTTTCAGAGTAGCCATAACTGACTGTGCTCCTTGGGTAGGAGGGAAGCAAATAGGTGCACCTGTATCACGTGTCTGAAGATTCCAGATAATTTGGGAAAACAAGTGTCAGTAAATTGAACTGTCCATCAACCTAAACTGGACTTTGGAAGTATGTCTCATTAGTCAGAGAGGCTACTGAATGAGCTTTTCCAAAGGAAAAATGAGTGGAAAATTTCTCACTATCTTGACCAGTTTATTAGAGGGACCTATGCCTGGCACTGTGTATGAAGACCTGGCACTTCCCCATCAGTCCTGTGTAACTGCATCAGCCCAGATGCCCACACTGGACAGAGAAATCTATTTTCTTTCTCATTAAGCAAGCAGAAGCAAGTAGGCAATATTTCTGAAGTCACAATAGGAGACTGTGGCATAGGCTAAAGCAAACAAATATTTTTGTTGTTTTGTTTTGTTTCTTTAGTTATCAGTCAGATCAGCTATAAGTTTGCACCTAACCACTTGCCTGGAATAAAATCCCCTCATTCTCCATTTTCTTTGTCTCAGCAACTCATTTTTACCGTCTGCAATCACAATGAAATCAGTGTCCCCATGCAGAGCAGCAAGTTCATCCTTCTCCGATGGCTTCACCAGTTCTGCAGAGATGTTTTGCAGGTTTATTTATTGCTGCTCATATTTCTTAGACAGTCTGTGCTTCTCTGGCCCAATGAACAAACATGCATATGTATTACGTAAATGGACCTGTATTTAGGAGGAGATTCAGAAAAGCAGATGTTTTGCTGATAAGAATATTTACCACATGAAAAAGCCAGGTCCTTTAGCTCTTTTGCTACAGGGATGACTTCCTTCCTGCTTGTTTCCCATATGTCTGTTCAATCTTTTTTTTTCCCCCTAAATATGACACTTAAAAGGAGAAGCCCTACAACTTAAATTCTCTCTTGTCCCAAGGAATAAGTCACCATTCTGTATTTTCTCAGAATAGATCTTGTTCTTCTGGCATTTCAAAAGTACTTCTTTCTGACAGAGTGAAAGTCATGAGTATATGAAAGAGCCTGAATATTCTCTTAAAAATTTGGTGTCCTGGAAATTGGCATTTCAGCCTGTTCAATCTACTTGTCTGCACTGCCAAAAAGACTAGGAAAAAGTTTGGAAAGTATAGGGGTCCTCATGTAGCATTTTGAGCCTGTGTGTGACTTCACCAATGCAACCCAGTGGTGTTGCTGTATTGCATCACTGCACAGCCGGAGCAGCACAGTAGCTGGTATGAATTCTGTGCTAAAACATTAAAAGTCAACATTTTGTTAAGTGCACTTAATTTTATCTTTTTGATTCTTTGCAATATGACCTCCAGAAAATCCAAGCCAGATGAATCCTGAACAGCAGTTTGATGTCTGATTTTAGCAGATGGGCAAAACAGAATCCGACCATAGATCTCTGTGTTTGTTTGTACTCAAGCTCCTGACCATGTAGTTAGTTATCTATGCATTTTTATGCTTGAAAAAAAACAAGTAGAAAACCTTCCAGGTAGTTAATCTCTTGTACAATCTACAACGTGGGGCAAGCTATGAAGAGCAAAGTAGATAACCTTCCACTGCCACTTCTACCCCTAAAGGATGTTACCAGCATCCCTTAAGACAGAAACTAGCAGCTGAGACAGCATTCAGGCTGGGATTAGGTAGAGGGAAAAAAGATTTTTATCCCAAAAAGGACCCTGGAGCAAATTCGTGGGACATTTTATATCTCAGTGTTAAAATATTTCATATCTACTCTCAATTCTCAAGTGGAATAAACAAGTTAATCTGTAATTTCTTTTAAAAATATGTACAGAAATCACTTCCCAAGTGATGCCTGTCACAGAGTTCACTGAGTGCTTCAAGATTCTTGGAGAGGCTTCGTAAGTGAAGCATTCATTTCAGCGAGATTCGAGTCATAGAAACTTTCTTGTTGAGTAATTATCATTCACTTTGCAGATTTGGAAAAGCTTGTGGTGTAACTGGTTCAACTGAGGCAATTAACATAAAATTATAAGAAATGTCAAATTTCTGTTGTTTTTGAGATGGGGGAATAACCCCTTGGGTGTTCATGATTTCTGCAAAAAAAACCCTTTCTTGAAAAGTATTTATCATGGTGGGTACTTTACTCCATTTTCAGTGGCTCAGATTGTTGATGGCTTTTACACTTCCTAGCTCCCCTCCTCTCTTCAGGGTTTGGAAAAATCACTACTTAATGCTAAGGGACCGCAGGCCTCGGCTCTGTGCTGCTTTGAGAAGTGGTTGCTGCCCTTTCCGACGAGCAGCCCAAGTCCTTCTGCAGCAGAGAAGTCCAGCGCAGGATGTTTGAGAAGACAAGGACTGGAAAAAATCTTGTAAAATATTTGAAACTTCCGGCTGGTACTCACACCTACACACATGCAGACATTCCATCTCAGTACCGCAGTTTTTGTCCCCTGGTGAGGGCCGTGCGGTCAGGCACAGCGAGGGGAAGGAGCAGGATGAGACGCTTGAAGCACAGTAAGACCCAGAGCGGACATAGTTCTGAGGGCTCTGCCCTTCCCCAGGGGCTATTGGCAAAGAGGCTTTCCCAGATTTTTAACGTAAACGCCAAAATCACAAACGGGGTGCTGTGTGTGCACGGGTGCGTGAAGTCAGTAAGGAAAAAAGGGCACAAGGGTGCAGCGGCTGGCTGCGGGGGCAGCGCTCCCTGCGGAGGGGCTCGGCGGGACAGCGGGAGCCTTGCGTGCCGGTCGGGCGGCCGGGATCAGTCAGCGCCCGCTCCCTTTCGCTCCCCGCCCGCCGTGCCGGCCGCAGGGCGGGCGCTGACTCAGAGCGCCACCGCCGCCGCCGCCGCTTCGCACGCGATGTCGCCGGGTCCCCTCATCCCCCGCGGCCTCCGCCGCCGCATAGGGAGCGCAGGCACGCTCGGGGAGCGGGAGCTGCCTGGGGAGGACAAGGGGTACCCAGCCCGGCAGGGGATGCTCGGGTAGGCGGGAGTCGGGCGGGACTCGGGCGGGAGTGGCTGGAGGAAGGGAGGACCAGTTTCCCAGCCATAATCCCACTCTTTGGTGAGGCTGGGACAGGTAAATTCCCCCCTACTGGCCGCCTGACCCCGTGGAATGGGAAGAGTGTTTCGGCATGGGCCGGGCTGGGGCTGAGAGGCTGCAGCTGGGCCGGCGTTGGGTGGGGAGGGCTTGAATGTTGTTTCCGTAATACACAGAAAGTTTTTCTCATGTGTTTGCTCGCTTACCTGCGTGCTCACCCGAGAGGTGGGGTGTCCTTTCATCTGGGTGTGCAGTGACCACGCTGTGCTTTGCAGACATAGTTTTTTGTAGGGGAGAAAGGGTGTGCCCGGTTAGATGATCCCGTGTTGCAGATTTCTTTATGGTTAGATTTGGGGGCGATATGCGACTAGGCCAGTTCTCTATGTGTTTATTTGTGAAATGTTTCCTAAAGTGTTTCTGGGTTTGCTATTCAAAAACCCAGAAAACTGCAGCATAAGTCCAAGCTAACTGTTTTGACAGTGTCTGTTTTAAAACTGCTTTATTAAAGTTTCTCAGTGCCATAACATCGTGGTGTTCAGATGTGCACCACAGCATCAGGTACATCTCGTGCCTCGTGGGAGAAGCATTAACCTGCTCACTGCCATACAGGAATGTATCTGAAAATGATTTAAAGAACATTTGCAATCAACCATGACATGCACTGATTCCTGAAGATCTTAACAGAAGATATGTTTACAAGTATAGCTGTTGTACGTGTCAGTAAAGAGCACAGATCATTTATATTCACTTTATATTCACCTATCTTCAGGTTTACAGTAGCATCCTTGTTAAATGGATTCAGATGTTGGTTTTGGGGCTAATTTATTCTCAGTTCTCTTGAGAGAAAAAAAGTTCGGATGTGAGGGAAAATGTGTGAGTGACTCAGTGTTTGAAAACAAGTGGATTAAGTTTTCTGCTTAGAAAAAATACTTCAGGACAGTTATTTTTTCCTGATTGTGACATTTTCTCTTCTTTCCATAGGCTTCATTGTCTCTTGCATTTCTTGGGGGTGCCTGATGTTAAAAGTCAGTGAAGGATTGCTGTTTTGGAGTGGAGTACAGATCCTCCCAGGTAACCTTCCCTTCAGCAGCGGCTTCCAAATGCTGTACTCAAATTGGATTTGATACTTGGAGGGCACAGGACTGTAAAACAGCCAACGTGGCTGTGTGACCTGCAGGAGTAATCTCTTCTCAGCTGTGGTCAATTAAATCCCAAGTTTTGTTGTTTTGTTGTTTTTGGTTTTGTTTGTTTTCTTTTTTTTTTAAGGAAGGAAACCCACATAAATCAAACCTTTTTAATGGCCACTGGCAGTTTTGTCCTTAGTTTAATTCTGCCTTTTGTCAGTTAAACTGCCACTGAGGCTGTTGGCTAATTCAGCCTTTTAGGTTGCCCATATTTCTGAGCTGCTTTGCTCAGCATGAAAATGGGAAGTGTCCTATTTCTTCTTTTTGGGTGGCAAAAATAGTTGGAGCTACATACAATTATTTTAGCAATCTAAGTAACTAATTAATCCTTTTCTGGTCAGGAAAAGGCTTGTGGTTTTTAGATTTCAAATGAGCTTTTACTATTCTAATTATAAATTTGACTTGATAGAAGTCCTATTTTGTAAAAATAACTGGTAGATTTTTCTGGAGGGAGAAAATGATCATTTTATTTGGAGTTAACCATTTTTCCAAATAGTACTTTGATACCCCAGAAAAATAAAATCTATTATATAAAATCAACATATGTATACATGACATGTAATACTTGACTCTTTATTGAGAAGCAACGCTTCATCCAAAACAGTCATCAATCTGATTAACTGTGTTTCACAAATGTTCTTTGTTCAGAAAAACTCCATTCTTCTTTGGACTTCTTAATAGCAGTTAGGTTTAAAAATTTTCCACTTCAGTTGTAAGTGCCTTTTGCTCCATCATATATTATTGAGGAGGGCTCACTGTGGGGGTGAAGGAGTGAGGAAAAAAAATATTTCTCTGTTGAATTGACTCACCATAGGTCAATAATTTTTGCCAGCTTATGCGCAGTATTAGAAATATGGTGCAGGCAATTGTCATCTGTAAACCTAGAGAAAAATTCTTGTATCAAAAGACAAGAACAGTAGGCACTTACAGAAGTTTTTTGGGCAGATCATTGGCAGCTATCCACCATAGAGGGCTGACAGGTAATGCAGACATTGCAGACTCCTGTCATAACACATAAAATCAAAATATGGAGCACAAATGCAGAAAGTACTTCAGTTCTTACCATGCATTTTCCCCCACAGAGTACCAGGGTTTATAACTGACTCCCTTGATGAAGCAAATCTCAGACCTGACTTAAAAAACTGAGTAAATAAAAAACCTGGTTTTGAAGCACCTAAATTGGTTTGTGGCAGTATGGCTGTTTCCTGAGTGGACTGACTATGTGTGATACTAATAGATGGTTATATCCTCAAAACCCTTCAGCTTTTCTTTTAAAGGAATGTTTATTTCCCTTCCAGTGTGTATAAGGAAAGCCTGTGGTAAATGGTAAACCTACTAGTTCAAAACCAAGTAACAGGAACCTCTGAATATATTTGGCATGGCATCTCATGATTTTCAGTTAATTTTGTGAGTCCTGAGGATAAAGAACAGCTACCTACCCTTGACAGATACGTGTGAAAAATAATCTGTTAAGTGTGTGCTTTTAGTGAACCAGATGATTGCCTGCAGTCTTCTCCAGCTGTGCTGGTAATGGCACTTGTTAGAGCGTGAGTCAGAACAGAAGCTTGCTTTTTTCAGATCAAAAGGAAGAAGATGCATGCTCCATGAACATGAGGCACTCTGTGTCAAAGCCTGGTAGTTATTCTGGAGCTGTTAGCCGACACTTCAGCTGCTGTGTTTTAATACCAGAGTTTTATCCTGTCCTTACAGTCATGAGAGAAGAGCAGGGAACAAAGGTGCCTAAAGCAGAGAACATAGATGCCTAAATTACTGTGACCTTGCCCTATGCTTCATCCAAGTTGCTTGAAGGCACTTTAA
Organism: Serinus canaria; assembly: GCF_022539315.1. Classification (NCBI taxonomy): domain Eukaryota; kingdom Metazoa; phylum Chordata; class Aves; order Passeriformes; family Fringillidae; genus Serinus; species Serinus canaria. The sequence continues at coordinate 21,462,582 of NC_066313.1, forward strand.
GGAAGGTGCAGCCAGCAGCATAGGAAACCCAGTCCAGCAGCACAGCTGGGAGCACTATTTGGATGGCTCCTCTCTCTATGTGAGGCCACAGAATTATGAATTTCATGGGTCTTCAGAGCTTTTGGAGATGAGTCATTAGCATGAATTCTAGGAGAAACACTAATCCACCTGGGTTCAGTGTTGGGTAGGTAGTTTATGAGTTAGGCTATTAGTCTTCTCAGCCAGCAAAACCCCAGCTTTCTTGAAGTTAGTCATACAAAATTCCAGTTGATTTTCAATAAAACCTGCAGTTTCCATACTGACAGTAATTACTTATTTGGACAACAGTGGAAATAAGGACTAATAAGCATCATCAGTCTAGTTGCACCAGTACTTAAAAATTAGAAGGGTAGGAGAGTTACCTCACCTTTATGAATCAGCAGGGATTTTAGACATTTTTGATAGCTTCAGGAAGGTTGCAGCCTCTTGAGTGGCTGTGCAGAAGTGTGTGTCACGGCACCCTCAATGAGGTTGCCAAAACGCGACTCCTGGAAGCTGGGGGATTATAAGGGTTGCTCAAGGTTTATTCTCTTCTCTAGCTCTAGATTTTTCCAAAGCCTTTCTCTCTCTTCTGGTGAGACATCTTGAAAAAGTTTTTAAATTACTTGGTTGTGTTCCTAAGTGGTCAGAAGTACCATGTTCTTTGACTAGATTTCATAACGTCTGACACCCCATCTAGACCTGAGGTTTTGGGCGCACCACTGCACTTCTCAGTGCATTTGTGGCCCTCTTTGCTTCTCAGCACCTTTCTATCCACAGTGTCCTGGCTGGTTATGAGGAGAGCAGAGGTTTCTGAATGTATCTGTGTCTCTTGAAAGCTGCCAGCCTTCTACTCTTACTTGCAACACCTTTTAGGCAGCGTGATTGTACCCATGGTGGGTAACTCCCACAGCTTCAAACACAGGCAAAAGCAAATACGCACCTGCTGTATTCTCTCTTTTCTTTTTTTTAAAATGTTCTTTTTTTCTTTTTTTTTTTTTGTAATGGCTTGCATGTTTTCTCTGTGTGAGGCATGGGTAGAAGTTTCTGTGGTTCCCAGAGGCTGACAGGGGAGTGGGTGACAGGGGAAATGGTGGTTGTAAGTCAAGCAGTTGTTTAGGCAGTGAACAGAGGGAAGTCACATGAGTGGTCAAGTCAGGTGCATGGTACCATATATGGCAAACATTTGTGCTGTATTTAATTGTCCATGGTGTTTCTCAGTGCAAAAGCTGCTCTTTGCATTTCAAGTTTGACTTTTTGGACATTTTGTGTAACAGTTTTAAAGCTAGACTGAAAATTTTGATGGATTTTAAAACCACTGACCAAGTTTCATTCTCTGAGCAGATGCCTCACAGTTTCACAGTCTGGTTTTCTTCGCCTCAAGTTGAGGGTTAAAGAAAGGGCATTCTTTGAGAAACAGCTGATCTTTTATATTCATAATAACTAATTTTATCAATGGAGAAAGAAAGAGGGCATCAGATTCTGGGAACTCCATTGCACAGTAAAAGAAGGTTGGCTTTTTTAGCTTTTTTTTCCAGAATTGACTAGTAACTTTTGGATGCATCCTGTTATTTCCTGATACTCTTGAATCCACTTTGCTTTTGAAGGATCTGCTTTTTAGAAAGGGAGTAGTCACCTTTTCTTGATATCAGTGCTAATACAAATGAAAGCCTCTGAATTTACCTTGTGGGAAGCATATTCTTTGAGATAGGATTCTCACCTTACCTTCTCTGTGACCTACTCTAGTCCCCAAAGCAGCTAAATTTAGTCCAAAATTCAATAGAAACATTTGCCTTTTCTTTTTTGAGATCTGTTGCTGAGTTGCCTCTTGTAAAATCCCATGTACTCTAGAAAATGTGAGAAGTAAACAGCAGAGGATGTTATTATAAACTCACTTATTAGATTTAGTGGGAGATTCTGACTAAGAATGTGGTCTCTTACTAATAATGAAACTGTTTTGAAGTTGAAAATATATATTTTGGTCACAATGCATTATTTGGATGATTGATATTGATCATGTTGGCTCTCAAACCAAAGTGGCCTCAGTTTCCAAAGCTGCTGCAATCTGTTCAGAAAGATAAGTGACGTGAATTGGCAAAAAAGCCCCTACTTTTCAACTCATATTTTAAAAAAAATAAAAAATGAACACAGCCTCAGTTTGGGCAGCAATTTTTTACCAGCTCAGAGGTGGAAGACTGCCTTTCTTCTTGAAGGCTGTTGGTTTTTAATCCACTTGCTTTTATATCTCCTATATTTTGCAATCTTTAACTTCATTATGAGCTCAAGTCTTAGCTGCCCAGATGCCTGGGGCCAAAACCCCTCTGTCATTTAGTGAGACTGGTCTATTCCAAAACCTCCTCTCACCTGCAGCAAGACTCCAGCAGTGTACTGAACACCTGCACCTGCAAACCGAGCAGCTGTTTGGGTTGTTATTGAGACCTAGAGTGCGATAATTGCAGGCTTTATGGTACAATATTAAAATGTTAGATGAGATACCGTGGACCCTTTCTGATTTTCTAGAGGTTCCCAGCCACTTCTGTGGGTGACATTAGGTAGCATTGTAATTACTTCTGAGGCCATTTAACTCATTGCCAGTTTCCATCCGTTGTGGATTTAGGTAGCTCTTTCTTTGCTCCTCTTCATGACCTGATCCCTTTCTCTGACAATATGCAGAATGCTGACATATTTGGTAAACAGCCTGAGGTGATGGATTTTCCATTGCAGGATTGTGGGTGTCTGCTTTCTGTTCTTCATTTGCTGCAAAATGTTCTCCTTAACTGGGTGAAGCCTTTTAATCCAGAAAAGAATCATAGAATTATTTTGATTGGGAAAGACCTTTAAGAACATTGAGTCCAAGTGTTTCAGTTAGACATTTTGGGACACATAATGATTTGTACTCAAATCAGTTTGCAAATCTACTCACAAGTTCCTGCTGACCTCAAGAGCAGAAGTGATCCTGCAGGGATAACAAATTAGTATTCCAGTAGTAACGGTCTATCTGTTAGGAATATGTGTAAGTGTCCCCACCCACGAGCTGACATCTCTTTGTACAATATGCTCTGCAAGCACCTGAGGAGAAAACCTCATATATATCATTGCAACATTTTACAAAGTCAGGAAATATTCTTTTTGTAGTCCACCCTATTAGAAACCTGAGGCACAGACAGGCTGCGAGGGCTTTTCTTCCCACCAGTCTAAAGGAGCCAGCACAAGAAGGTGCAGATGAAATCTGGATGCATCTAAGTCAGTGGAAGTTCTCCTCTTGGCTTCCAAGAGCCAATCTTCACTGCACTACTTGTGGAGGGTCAGTCGACACCGTGTCTACACCACTTTTCTTGTTTTGAGGGCTGCAAGTTTGCCCTGCTTATTCTTGGTCTGAGGCTATTCCCTGTGTGACTTTTTCCTCAATCTTCTGCAACTTGAAGTTCCATTTAGCAGTGGAGCAGTTGTTGGTGTTAGCACATCTGCTGCTGAAATTAAGGTTGCAAAAATTCTTTGCCTATTTAAGCAAGCATCAGGTCTGGGTACAATTTTTCTTTGTGCTGAAATGAAATACTTTATTTCTGAAAATTTCTGATTCATTCAAGCCAAAATGGAGACCAAGAGACATATCTAACAGGATCCTGATTTATATGAAGAAGAAAAGGCACTTCAGCTTTGATTGTGCACACCTCAAGAAAATGCACACCAACCTCTAGACTGGGGGTGGTACTGGTGGTGTAGTTGTTTTCATTAAAAACCGCAAAGGGTCCTGATTTAATTCTAAGGCAATATAAAAGCATCTCTGAAATAATGAAAATGTTTGTGGAATGGGCAGATGAATGTTTCCATCCCGATTCACTGACAGGTTTTCTAGCAATGCTTTGCTACTTTTTCATGACTACGAAAGCAGAAGTTAGATTACAAAAGGCCAAACCCTATTTATTAGCTGCAGTCATACTGGATTTATTTTAAAACAATAAATGTTGTGTGGGGAAAAAGCCCAATGCAAATTACTTGCTAAGGTCTTTGGCAAGTGTCATATCAGAATTGCACTATTTCCATTTTACATAGCAAACCAATTTACTGTCATTCAATTCTTTTAACATGGAGAAAATAAGCATCCTGTTAATTATTCAAGTTTACCACATTAAATACTTTCAATCACAATAATTTTGGTATCATCCCAAGATATGTAAGTGCCAACAAACAAATAATAAATGTTAATATGGAATATTAAAAGTTCCTGAGGTAAAGCTATTCAAGTATAGGTTGTCTTTTCTTTAAATAAAAAAAAAAAATTGAAAATAATATTTACCATGTATTGAAAGTGCCAAATGATCTGCAGTTCACAAGAAAATAAATTATGCTAATTTGGGTAAAAGACTGAAAGAAACTGGCAAGTTTTCCTTTGCTGAAATAATTGTCTCATATATTTTAATTCTTTGCTCATGTGGAGCATTTCCTGTGGCATTTATACATGATTCTCCTCAAGCCTGACAATATTTATCAAGTTTATTTGTTATTTTCCAGAAACTAAATCTTTAGGCATGAGATCTTGGTGGATCTCCTCAGTAATTTTTCCAATTTGATCTGGTGTTTTGAAGTATTAAAAAAAAAGAAGGAAAGAATCCAACAGCTCTAACTAGAATTATTTAAAGTCTTATGGATTGGCTATATTCCGAAGTATTGTAGTGCTTTCAGCGGGGACCGAGGAAATAATGAACAAGTCTGACTTATTGGTTTTTTCTACAATAAAAATCATATCTTAGTTGAAAGGCAAATCTTAGGCTTATTTTTTTCCCCAAAAAAAAAGGGTCTCTTGTTATACACTTGTAATGATAGAAAGAAGATAAGAGATTGAGGAGAGACAGCAGTTTCTGAAGGTCACTACAATTAAATTTAAAACCTTATAAGTTTAAGATTGGAACTGACACTGGCCTCATTCTCAAACACTGGCAGGTCTGGGAAGAGTTGATGCCCTTCATGCAGCTGTAAGCCTGAAAAAGGAGTTTGGCAGTTAGGTGGGGGTGGGAGGGAAAGCCTGTCATGTGGAGGAAAAAAACCAAAACCTTTTAGAAGAGGTAGTGAGGGAGGAAACAAAGGCATGCAGTGAAGGGAGGGGAGAGCAAAAAGCTTGTGTGTCTCAGTGATACCCTCGTTTTAGTATCCCACTGTGTGCCAGAGAGCACTCTGCCACCAGCAATTGCTGAAAGACACTTCTGCCTCCCCTGAACCTGCAGAGCCAGCTCTCCACCTGCTCTGCTAGCCAGTGGTCCAGTGTGGAACTGGCTGGGGAGCTGGGCAGGGTTTGCAGGTTTCTGGGTTTGCACTGCCCTTGCGTGAGATCTGCTCTTGTTTCTCTGCAGACATTAAACAGCTCAACTGTTCAACAAGGTTCAATGCAAAATGCAAATACCAGGATTTATTTGTAACACTCAAAAGAGTTATTCCCATTTACAGTCGTTTAGAAAATACAGAGGAGTGAAAAGCCATAGTGAATGTACACATCAGAGGGATGCCACTTCCATTGTCCAGTCTCCAGGGTTTTTTTCCTCTACTGTCCAGTTTTTTCATGAGCTGTGTTAGCTGACATAGCTGTCTTCCCTTTGAAGCCTTTAAGCAGGTTTGCAGGTGTGTAACCTTTCACTCTAGAAATCACTCCTTAGTAGAAGGCAGTGACTCTTGAGTTCTGACCCAAGCAATCAGAAATTGTATCAGGTCCTCAAAAAAGTCTTAAAAAGCACAAGTGTGCTTTTGTTGGTCTTGTTTTCTTTAAGAGAAAGGTTAAGTGCAAGGTTTTGCTTGTCTCCTGGTCTCTCTGCCTTCAAATTCTGTTTTTTTCTAAAATTCGAGGGGCTAAGCACTTTCATTATTACAATTAAACCCAAAGATTTAATGCTGTAATAAGAAGCTGAGACTTAAAATGCACAAGATCGAGTTATGAGAACTGGTAACACACAAATTCATTGAAATATTGGATTTTTAAGTTCAAAAAACCTCCAAAAACCCAAAATTTATCAGGTTGGTTTGAAGACATTGCACATTACTTGTGGGCAAGCTAGGAACCAGAAAGAAACACCTGGGTTCCTTTTCTTGCACAGAATAAAAACCTGTGTAGGCATAAGTTCAAACCTTGTTTTGGAGAGGCCTTGACTGAATCATATGGTTCTTCTCTGTAGTTTGTAGCACTTGTAGTGGGGTTCCAGCATGAGCATTTGTAGCTATTTCTTGGTATGATGGTTTCACATTCACACCATGCATTGCCACAGCAATCCCTGTGAAGCAATTCTGTAGTTGTTTCCATCTACCTGCATTTAAAAGGAAGCAATATCCCTCCTACCTGAAGCAGTGGTTGCATTACACTTGCACCTGTCTGTTGTTTCTCCTTTTTTTTTCCTGCCATCTTTGGGGGAAGAAGTTCCTTTCTCCACAGTCCAAGCTCACAGTCAGAGGGACACAGAGCGCTTCCTCTTCCTGGTGGCATACTCCCCTGCCACAAAATTGGATAAGGAATGGCTCAGGTGGCTGTCCAGGGTATCAGAGCTGTTGCTGCTCCTTTTCACCCGTGGGCACAGGCACTGGAGCATGGCTCTCCGGATGTAGTTGTCAAAGAAAAAGTAAATGAAAGGGTTGGCACAGCTATTGGCAAAAGCAAAAGGGCTGCTCACCTTCATGCCCAGCTGGGCAACCGTGCCAGAAAAACAGTCGGGCTGCTTTAGGAGACGCAAAAGGGTGGCCATAAGCTTGAAAAGGTTGTAAGGGACCCAGGAGACAACAAAAGCTGCCACTACAATGAAGACAATCTTGATGGATTTTCTCAGTTTCTTATCACGTTTCCCAGCCTTCTGATAGTGCACACAGAGTCTCTTGGTGATGGAGCAGTAAAAGGTTAAGATACTAAACAGAGGGAAGAAGAAGGCCAGGATTAAAAGCATCAGCGACATGATCTGTTTGACTTCTGTCATGGCTTTGTCTGTGCAGTAAGTCTTTCCATATTGCATCTTCAGTTCTCTGGACAAAAGGGTTGGCATCCCTAAGCAGCAGGACAATACCCAGACAGAGATGCAGAGTGCTCCAAAATAGGATCTTGTCCTGATCCGTCGTGCGACAGAGGGGTGCATGATAGCAAGGTACCGGTCAGCACTCATGCAGGTGAGGAGCAGGATGCTGCAGTACATGTTGACTGAGATGACATAGGAACTAGCTTTGCAGAGGAAAGATCCTACCCTCCAGCTCTCGTCCGACACCTCCATGTCCACCCAGAAAGGCAGTGTGATGAGGAAGATGAAGTCAGACATAGCGAGGTTGATGATAAAGATGTCAATCAGCCTCCGGACCCGCCGCTTGAAGATCAAGGCTGCTATCAGGACTGAGTTGCCAACAATGCCCACCAGGAAGACGGCGCTATAAAGGATAGGCAGGAAAGTAGACATATGTTGCAGGTGCTGGTGCTGGCACTGGTCATCGTAGTAGTAGTCGTAGTTGAAGGTGACTGTAGCCATGGATGACAGTGGGGTGAGTTCCATTTCTGTCCCAGCTGTCCTCATCCTCTCTCTGAGAGAGGCTCTGAGCTTCCCCTACCGTGCCCTTCCAGGTCTTCTTTAAAAATATTTTATCAGTGAGCAGGGAGGAGGGGGAGAGCTGGGAGGAGGAGAAAAGCGGTTTTTGTGGGGAGGTAATTTGTACGCTTTTAACCAACTGCAAAGGCAACGAACAAGCAACAAGAGTATCTGATGAGTCAAAACCCTGCCTTCAGAATAAATGCATGGTGGCTTTTTTAAAAATCAGGTTTAGTTTTACTGATTCTATCTCCCTTTTGCATTTTCCAGCTTCAGGTTTTGCTTTTCCTTCAGGTGGAGGGAAGGTAGTTTTTGAGATTCTGAACTTTTTGGTTTTTAGGAAAGTATATTGGTAGTTTGAAGAAATTTGAGATTGTACCAGCTTAAAAGAAACCCGAGAACAGTGAATTCAGGTGCCCCAACCTTTATCTACATTCAAAACATTTTGTATAAATTGCTTGTCAGGGCAAGTCTGACTTTCCTGAGGCTTGGAGGTTTTTACTTTACTTGACTCTTTATGATTGTTGCTTTCTGTTTGAAAGCAATTCTCTCATATGAATATATATAGGGAAAAACATTTAAAACTCCTATATACATTCTGCCCTGTAGCTGGTTGTTCTTTATCAGTCCCAGGTTCTTGGCTGCCCTGCCAGTGCCCCCCTCCTGCCCTGCAGCCCCGCCAATTACCCTAGGCCTGGACTTTCCACACCCAACTTAAGGAATGTATCAGAAACTTCGAGAATAATGTTCCAATTTTTTGTACATTCTTCTGTAATTTGAAACTTGATTTGATGCTCCCATCCCCCACATAGGCTTTATCATCAGCCACAGTCCTGGACTCTAGAGCAGTGGTTTGTTCCTTCTCCTTCTGGCTGCGCAGCCTGCGTGGCTCTTGGGCTGTTCTTATAAACAGTGCTCACTTGTCTTAACGAGCTCTGATTTCCTTCATCTTTCATTTGCAGTATCAGTATTGCTCCAGCTGTGACTTACCTTACAGACAGCCCTTTCAGCATAAATCAAACAGAAATTCTCATTTTTAAAACTACTAAACTCATTGCAGCTTTGTCAGTGCATACTAATTTGAAACCTGCACTATTGGTCTTCATCATCCTTCCTCTCTTCTAAAAATAAATTCATTTTCTCCTTCTTCTCCCTTCCGCCAGCACATTCACAGTCCAGGCAGACCTACAGGATTCTCAGAACTTTGAAGAAATCACCTTCTGGTGTGTCCTCCATCCCTGGGCAGACAGGTTGCATCTGTATCTGTCTCCACATGCAAAGAGCAACTCTAAATAGTGTGCACAGCGAGTTGATCCCTCCAGAGCACTCTGGATGCACTCAGATTCACTCTCCCAGTGCTCAGGTTATGTGCTCCTGTGCAGCAGCTGCCTGGTAGACTTCCAGGCACCTGGAAAAGCAGAAGCTGCTGTAAAATGACTGGCTGCTGGATGGAAGAGAATTTAGGTGGGCACTGGCTCATCTGATATGCTGATATGCTGATAACTAATAAGTACCCACTTATACACAACTGCCTTCCTAGCTGTAGGGCACTAGTGGACTCCAGCTGACTATTTTCATGGAATGTGTAAGCATTAAGTTAGTGAGTGTAATTCAGCCATAACTCTGAAAAAGGCTCAAGGTGTATAAAAACACCACGGCTAAGATTATTGATTTGTATGGCACAGAAGTAAATGTGAATCTGTAATGAATAACAGGCTAAAAATCATCTTCCTGCTATATCAAACTGGGTTGTAAGCATTCACCCTAAAAATCATTATATTCTCTTCTAAGCAAGAGGCAGAGCCTCTGTTCAGAGTAAAAAAAAAAACCTCCACAGATTTGTAAAAGGCCTTGTTGTTATTCTAGAACTAACCTCCTGCACCTGATTGCCTAAAACACAATTCTTATTTTCAGTGAAATGTAAAAGTCTCTTCTGTGGTGATTATAGTGAGTAAGTACTGTTGCTGTGAGTCTTTTTCTGTATGAGAGACTTGTCAGTGGTCAGTTACAGTATGGATTTGTGTGCCAGCTTATTTCTTCCCTGGCAAAGCTGGGAGAAGGAAGCACAGAACCAAACTCCTAAAATTCTTAGAATCAGATTGCGTTTAGGTCATTGCAATTTGCATGCAAGTGACATCAAGTGTAAACCTGCAAGAAAACACAGGCTAAAAATCATCCTCTCACCATCTGAAAAGTACAAAGAATACACAGAGTTTTCAGCCAAGACTTGTGTAAAACTGCCCACGTAGAATACACTTGACAAAAACAATGGTTGATGAATTCAGTGCAGAGGTGAATTTTATGTGATCTTTGCTTATTGCTGCTTCAAGGAATGTGTTTTAGTTTAGTTTAGTTTTGGTTTTTTTCCAAGAAGCACACGGAAATAGAGGCATTCTCTTCCTTTAGTACTAGGGCAGGAGACCAGCTGAACCCTACAGTCAATTCTACACTTTTTTTGCCTCTCTTGCGAAGGTGGATCTACATAATATTTTACTCTGCAGTTAGAATGTAGCAGCTTACAAGCGGTTGCAAGCTTTAGAAATCAGACACAAATTTCTCTTCCCTCCATTGCACATTACTTCATACTCCTTGAAATTCACTCCTTCCCTCTCTGTCTCAGAGCAAACAAAAAAATGAGTAACTTAAAAAAGCTTACAGGCATCATAAAGATACTTTTATGTCTGTGTATTCCTGTGTTTGTGGTTCCTCACTATGTTGTCTCCCTTTAGATTAATAGCCTTACTCACTAAAATAAAAAATTAAATAGTAAAACTTTTCCAACAGGGACCAACTCAACTCTACTGAATTTGCTGGGTATTTCTTGAATGCTCTTCCACATGTGACATTTTCTTATCAGGACAGAAGAGTTGTGAAGATAATCTAAAGCAGTCTTATGAATAATAAAGTGATCTATAATTATCTGGGTGGAGCAGCAGCAGGCATATTTGTCAGTAGTCTGGGGTGTTTTTATGTGATAGTGATTCACTTAGGGAATCATGTAAGGTCTTACTCTTCCCACATCTCTTTTTCCTGAGACAGTGCCAAGCTATCAAAAATACTGAGTACATGGAAATTTCTCTCCTAACACTCCTGCAAAGATATTCCAGAAAGCTCAGGAGGAGGGACTCCATCCTCTCCTCATCCTACTCCAGTATTTTCACAGCATTTTCCTCCTCCCAGGCTTCACCAGATACATGTAAACCGTTTCTCCAAAAAAAATTCTCTGCTGAAGCAACCAGCTACTGGTTTGGCTCAGGTGTATGTTCTTCAGCCTGGGATACCTATCTTGTCCAGCCCTTGATGCAGCTCTGAAAAAAAATGAAGCTTCTGGGTTCTGAGTAGTTTTGAACCTGAGAACCAACTTAACTTTTGTAACCGGACATTCAGAGCAGGTACTGTGATGGTGGCCCTGCATTTGGCCAGATCTGCCTTAGGCTGTGTGTTTCTCCGACAGTTCTGCCTCTCTAAAATGCACCTGTGAGATCTGCCAGGTCAGAGTTTGCATCATTCCTCAAATCTTCCTCACAGGAATGCAGAGCTATTTCCACCAGCAGCAAGGGAAAAGCTTTCATGTCTTTGTTCATGGTTCTGCACTGCCTGTGATACATGTATTGTGGTAGGCAGTCACACAATTTGTGGGGAAAAGATCTGCACAGGAAGTAGGCAATGTTGCTGATTTTCTTTGTTACATACACCACCTCCCCCTTACAAATTTCTGCAATTGAAGCATTTCAGGTAGCAAGGTGTGGGTTTATTTTTTTGTTCTTTTTGTTGTTGTTGTTGTTTTACACCCTCTGTTTTACTGATAGTTTAAATGTAATTTTATTCCAGCTGGTATATGCACTTTTATATAAGCACAGTCATCTAGATAAAATAAGCTACATATCTGTAAATTATTAATAGTGATAAATGCTGAGAAGGACAGAGGTTCATTTGGCTGTAAAACAAAGTATAGTTGTTTCTGAATGATTTTACTTAAAAAACCATGTAAGAAACAGACCTAATTAAAAAACGAAAAAAATCAAAAAGCCTACACTAAATTGGCTGAAACTGTCCTATTATGCTATGGCTAGTTAAAGGCATGCTCAGAAACTTCCATTGGTTAGCCACATGAAGGCTAACCAATGGAAGTTTCATCCCTCAACAAATAGGAAAGGGTGGAACCTATTCAGGTAAAATTGTGGCCACTGAGGCAATGCATCAGGAAGGACTGAAATAGTTTCATGCTGAGAGCAGCGGTCTAAAAAATGCAGTGCAAGAAGAAAATATTTTTGTACACTTACTTTTTAAATATTAATTATTGTTTCTTGCCATTTATCTCATCCTTTTTTAATTTATATTTTTGTGGATGTTTTATAAGGTACATTATATATTGTTGTGGTAGTACATGTATATACTTAAAAAAAAATATTTACATTATTAGGAGTGCCTGCTCAAAAAGTTTTTACTGACAAGGTACACGATAAAAAGGTGTGGAGACCACTGACATAGAGGATGAGTATCATTATAATGCCCCAGTGCTATTCATGGTATTTGGGAGAAGCACATCTAGAAGGTTTTCTGTCTGTGAAAATTATACTACTGTGTCCTGTGTCACAAAAATATTAAAGAAAAATAAAGAAGGCAGAAATAAAACCAGGCAAACTGCATAGAGAGGTCTGAGGGGAATCAGAGGATTTTCTACTCACTCAGGCTGTGTAAAATGCTCATAGATGGTAACTAAAATTGCCCTTTTTATTATTGCAAAGAGAATATTTCTTGTGGGAGGTAGCATCTTGTAAATTAACTTGTAGTTTTGGAAAAAACAGGCAGACTTTTGAATATATTTTCAGGTCTGAATCAATAACTCCTGATGTAAATTTGATATATTAAGAAGGTTTTGTTCTTTTTTCATCCCATATCAGCTTCATTTAATACAGACAGTGCCACCTTTTACAAATGCTGACTTATTTCCTTAGATTGTGAGAACCAAAATTACAGACATTTTGTACTAAACAATTTATTTTTTGCAACATATTGGGGTTTTGTTTTGTTTGTTTTGTTTGCAGCACTCTGATGTTAAACTCTCTGCCTGAGAGGTCAGTAATGCTTGTGATCCAGGTCTGCTAGCACAGATACTTTTTCAAAAAGCAGGAACAGCATTTATGCCATAGCCCTCAGCATTATTCTCTCAGCATTATTCCCTTTGTGCTTGTAAACTTTTTCTTTTAAAACCTTCTCAACTGATCCTGTTTTGTAACTAAACAGATCAACCAGCAGTTCTGCAGAGGCACATGGAGGAGGTGTGAAAGGAAGAGAAAAAAGAAAAAGGATAGTTGTTGACAAGGAATGACCCCGTGCATTCACTTGTAATGTTTTTATTGGCTTATTCTTAGTATATAGAAGGGTATTTTTCCAGCAAAAAGAATCCAGATGAAGTCTGTAGAGAGTATTTGATTATAAGTAAATAAAATGAAAATACATCTCTGTTCCGGATGCTTTTGAGCAGCTGCACATTTCACATTGATCAGGGCAGATCAAGGAAAAAGAAGAGGTCACTGTAGCCTAATTTAATAATGGATGTAGCAGTGGCTGCAAAGCTTTTCAGAATTAATTTTCATTTTTATGAAATTAGATCTTTTAGGAGAAAAACTGAAGATGTGCCAGTGTTAGATAATTCACTGCACTTTAGAGTAAATGGTTCAGACTCTGCTTTTACCACAGCTTAGAATACACAGGGGTTTTGTTGAATATTTTTTCTTTTAATGTTTTCTGGCTTCAAGTTTTGATAGCTTTTCCAGGTATACAGAAAGAAGTTCCTGATTTTTTTTCTTCCTTATTGCTACTACACATATTTTATGGTCATGTAAGTCCTTAGTTCAATAAATGAACTCATTAAATATAAAACTCCTCTTCTATAAATAAAATTGACTGACCTTCTGTGATATATTTCATTGAGAGAGATTTTCTAATTCCTCAGTGATTTTCATATCCCTTTTCAGGTTTATCTCTACTTTGTCAACGTATCAAAACTAGACATGCTATTTCAAAGTCAGCAGCAATTCTAGATGTGATACCACGTCTTTCCTCCTTGTGATTTCTTAGTTTGTGCATCTGAGGTTACAGGAAAGTTGGGGCTTTTTGGCGGGGAGGGGCACTTCTTGGTAGTTGGTACTTCACCGACATTTTTCCTTTTCATTTTTCATTTCCCAGGATAAAATGTTATGTCAGGTAAGTATAGACTCCAGTCTTTGCTTTTAAATTAATGAGTTCATCGATGACCTTATTGAAATGCATGTTTGCTTGCCCCAGCTGCAACACGATCAGGTCACCCTGTCCCAGTGCCTTCTCCATGTCATTATTTACCCTTCCCTCGTGTCATCTGTGAGCTTTATCAGCAATACTCTGCTTTCTTTCAAGTCACTGATAAATATGTCAAGTATTTTGGAGTCCAGGATTAATCCCAGACAGACCCCAAAATATGCCTTTGTAGAAAGTAACGTTATGAGGTGGTGGTGAGACAGCTTCATGTTCCGGAAAGTGGGGCATACAGAGAGAAATTGCTTAAATTAAATGTAATTTCTGATTTTTTTTAAATTAAAAAATTAATGTTGCATCAAACCCAAGAAGTTTCTCCTACGACCGCTTTCACCTTTGCATCCTAGCTGCTAACCTGGCTGCAAAAATGCTCCCAGGCTGTTTGGCGGAGGACATGGGCAGGATAGTTCCCCAGAAGTCCTCAGAGGTGTGAAAGCCTCAGATGTTTCTGGGTTTTCTTCTGAATATTTGCTCGTTTGGAGTTTTTTAAAACCAAGACTGGGTGGGCTGGTCTCTCAGCCATGGTAATTGTTAACCACTTCTAAGAATCCTCTTGTAACTACCGTGGTTTTGGGTACCAGGATGGAGGGAAATGGCCAGCTTGGGGCCAGTGTTGCCAATTTTTGCAATTTTTCCTGACCCCCCCCCCCCCCCCTTACTTGGTGTTTCCTCGAGTTATTCAGCCAGGGTGTCATGTCACCATTTTTTAAAAGCAATCAAGAGAAACAGAAAGAACTAGAAAGGAGGGTGCAGCCAGGTGGGGATCAGCCTCTTCTCCCAGGGAAACAGCGACAGGAGGAGAGGACACAGTGCCGGGAAGGCTCAGGCAGGCCACGAGCAGGAATTTCCCCACACGAGGGACGAGGAGCCATCGGGAAGAGCTGCCCAGGGGGGCCGAGGCCGGCGCCTCCGGAAGGGGGCGGCAGAACTACATCTCCCAGAGTGCCCCGCGCGGGCGGGCGCGGCGGGCGGAAGCGAGGCCGGGCCGGGTGCGAGGCGGCGGCGGCGGCGATGGGCGGTGGGTACCGGGCCGGGCTGGGCCGGGCGGTGAGGGGATATTGGGCGGAGACGGGGGACGGGGCTGAGGGCTCAGGCCGTTCCCCTGGGGTTTGCTGTCCGCCCGCAGCTGTCGCCCCCCGCGCGGGGCTGACGCCTGGGAGGCCCAAGACCCCCGGGGGCGGTCGCGCTTCTGGGGATGCCCGGCCCGGTACCAGGCTGACCCTGCAGGACAGGTGCTCTTGGCCCAAGGACTCTTCAAGTCATTTCCCCTCTCCATCTTAGCTTTTTTTTCTTTTCTTTTTTTTTTTTTTTTTTCGTTAATGATAGCACTGGGAGATACCTGTGAAGTAATTTCAGAGTAAAATGATGATGTCCAACCATTCGGTTTGCTCTTTGCTTATAGGTCACTTGTTGTGAACTGGTGGTGTGGAAGAAGCTGAATGAATGGAAGAGTCAGGGCAAAAGGGAAGGTTGCGTTTCTTGCTCTCTGCTGGCCACAGGACACAAACAACGCTGTGCCTCTGAAAAGACCTGGAATCATCGGAGCTGTGTGTCCTGAGGGACTCTGAGCATCTCTGAAGGTAAAAAAGTATTTGGTAGCAATCTTTCCTGACGTTTTGTTTCCCGGAATATCTAAGGGACGATCCAGCTTGGTGTTGTTTCCAGCCTTTTCCCCATATTTGCACCCTCTTGCAGGCCTTCTGCCTAATCCCTTTTTGATTACTGGCATGTTTCCTGAGAGAATGCCAGCGAATGCAGCAGGGACTCTTTTGTGATGTCACGTAAAAGGAGTTTCTTAAATGTGGTGACCCACTGTTGGCTGAAAGGAGTGACCACAGCAACACAATAAAAAAATGTGCATGTTTTTTATTCCCTTCTGCCATGGTACAGTAACTTCTTACAAAGACTGTCCAGTCTTCAGTCTTAGAGTTGATTTTTTGCCAGAATACTGGTTTTTGTTCTGTTCGCTGTTTTTTCT
The DNA here is from genome assembly GCF_022539315.1 of Serinus canaria. Lineage (NCBI taxonomy): Eukaryota > Metazoa > Chordata > Aves > Passeriformes > Fringillidae > Serinus > Serinus canaria. Next base: position 21,478,416 of record NC_066313.1, read on the forward strand.
TTCCCAACTCAACTGACTTGTCCCCTTTGTTTTTCCCTTCTTTGAAGTGCATGCTATTTTGTCATTCTGTTGAGTATTGCTTCCAGTTTGGCCTTACCTTCACTTTTTTGAGACTTTAAAAAAAAAAAAATCTTTTTTTTCATTTTCTTTTCTGAAAATGTAAAAATTTTTATGTGTCTCACTTCTTTTAAAAAATGAATATAATTTTAGTATCTCATTAAGCACTTTTTCCTGTTTACAACCACCTAGTATTATTTTAAATTCATTGCATAGTTTAGTTTTGGCTGTAATTTGTCTGAAATAGCATCTCCTGTTAGACAAAAACATGCTGTCAGAGCTGTATGAACAAACCTGTTAAAACAATGAAGGCTCTTGTTGACAGCCTGTGGATAAAAAGCATTTTTTTAATCAATCTTTATGTCTTTATAATTAGTGTCATCATTGGTATAGTAGTGTTATTTTTTTCATGAGTAAGTTTATTCTAAAGCACCTCCTAAACATTTTTCTGCACAGAATCTTTTGCAAAGTGTGGCATTAATCCTGTAAACAGCCAGTGTAACTATTTCTTACTGATTATGGTCACTGCTTCCTTTGAGCTCAGCCTGGGACTGGCAGGATGGTTCTCCCTTTTAAAGGACACCTCATTTAAGGGAGAGCTTGTTTCCTGTAAATGAAGATGCAGTGGATATGAACAGTGAATGGGCAGGGTAGTCAAGTCTTCTCCACTGACAGGAAAAACTGGTTCAAGCTTTGCATTAAGTTTTGTAGAGTTCTTCATCTTTTTGTAAGTAGTTGAAGTGTTAGCAGAAGCACTGAGGGGACCTTTATTGTAAGAAATTGTGGGTCCACTCTTACCTGCTTGTCACTGTCCTGTCCATACTGAAAGTCATTTTGGGACAAATGCCACACAAAGCCACTCGCTAGATTTTGGGGTCTGTCGCCTCCTTGGCTGTTCTCTACCTATGCCTGCAGTAACATTACAAGGACTGAGTGTCAGTCAATTGCCATGTCCCTTTTACCAAGTGGATAATGAACGCAGGGCAAAGCTTTAATTTGCTGTTTGGTGATTAAGCCTTCATTTTGCTTATGAGCTGTTCTTGGTTGCCAGCTGACATCAGCTCTGCCCTGTTCACAGCGCACAGAAGGCTGGTCCAGAAGTGTGTGGTTGTTTTTTAATGGTGATCTGGTAGGGATACTGCCAGCAGCAGTGTTCTGCATGTGGCAGCAGGGATACCTAGCTGAAAGACTTTTGGGCCAGTTCTTTTTTTTTCTCTGTGTTGGATATCAATTTGATAGGGCTTTGTCATTGTCAGCATTTACATTGAAAGGTAGTGACGGTAGATCAGCGGCCCTGGTTACATTCCTTGTCACCAGACACTAGTCTGAGGATGGAACTTGTGGGTTGTTGTGATCTTTCCACCCAGAGAGCGTCCTTTCTAAAGAGAGGAGACTGTTGCAGAGAGTTCATCTTGCAGTAGATGTGATTGCAATATAGTGGAAAATCCAGACAAGCCTGCTCAGCAGCCTGTTCTGCTACTTGCTTGGAGAGTGATCTGCTCAGCTCTGAGCTCAGCTGGGCAGCCCCTTTGGCCCTGCAGGTGCTACTTGCTCTGTTTGCTTTGGGGGCAGTGTGTGAAGTGGCAGGGATCCCTCAGTTGACTCAATGGGGCTGAATGGTGAGGTCAGATATATACAGCAGCTTGCTCTCCCTATCCCATATCCTGTGTACCTGGAGCAAGATGCTGGGATATTGAAGGAGAGTGGAAGTATATAACCAGGAATTAAATAATGCACAGAGAATTTGCTTCCAAGTCTGAGCTTGATTCAATGTTTTCCACATAAATAAAACTGGATATGACTCCCTCTCAATATTTCTATTATCTTATAAAAGTTCACAGTTTGTAGATTATTATTAAAGTAAGTTGTGGTATGCAAACTTTGCAGTATTTTAAATGGGTGTTTCTTGTCAGTTCACCACAAATCAGTTCTTTCTCATTGCTAAGGATGCAGTTCAAGGATGGATATTTCAGAGAGTGAGGCTTATTTAATATGGAAATGAAGCATAGGAAATTATATGGGAACACATAATTTCTCCTCCTTGTTAGCCAGTTTCAGACAAAAAGAGGAGCAGATGGAGAGGAAAAGAAATAAGAATGGTGTTGTTAACAGCAAATATTGATGCCTTTGAAATTCCCTTCTTTAATTTGCAGTTTGTTTCTTAGTTCATAATTTCTTACTGACAAGTCTGACTTGAGACACTTCGCTGTTTTTTTCTTATGAATGTTGAGGTTTAAGGCACTTGCTATTTCCAGTTGCAGTTCCTTTAGTTGCAAAGAAAGTAGAGCAAAATATTTTGATCAAAGTGTGTGGGAAAAGGGAGGAGACAAGCAAGAGACCAGCTGATTAAATAGTATCTCCTTTCACCAGTCTACTCTAGCTGCTGAGCTAGTTTCAATTTTTTTTTCCCCCTGGCAAGTGTCTCAAGCCTGATTCATAATAATCCATAAATTTAATCAAGCACAGAAAGCACATGAGAACAACTAGCATCTGAGAGGAGTCCTCTGGTGCATTGCAGCCACAAAACATTTCTCATATTACCAATCAGTTACTCGTTAAAGTCGTGGTATTGTCATAAGCATGTGTGATATTTGTATTTTCGCCATGCCTCCTTTGACCCTGAATCTATGCCATTTGGGCACATGACCCCACAGAGGATCCCTAAGAGAGGGACACAGAGCAGAGGCCTTGTGGGAATATATGAAGGCCTTTCAGTTTTGTCCCGTTGTTCCCATTAAACAGGGCACCCCGCTGCATTTTTCTAGGTCTTCAAAAATACCACAGTATGTATTGTAACATTATTGCTGCATTTACCATAATTTCCAAACTTGCCTTCCAGTGCTTCCTTCATCTTCTGTGTCTAGTGCCTAGATACATTTCTCTCTTCCCTAAAGGCATTCCAGCACCTTGGCATGGCTGCCCTTTGTAGCAGCCTGGAATGGCTTTTTTAGCATGCCTATGGTTCTTTGCTGTAAACACAAGCTGTGAAAGCTGTATGTGGTGGCAGGATAAAAATAACTTCTACTCTTGGTAATCTCTTAAGGAAAGCTAAGTCTTCTTCCTGGGCGTTGTGGATGGAGTCTCTGACGTTCCCTACAATCAGGATCACAAATGGCAGCGAGCTGTGTCATCTGCTTTGGGGATGAGTTGGTGTTCTGTCAGTTGCTGTTTCAGGGTGAGCAGCCAGTGCAGTGTGGCTGGGAGAGCACACTCTCCAGGTTATTATCCCTTCTTGGAACCGGCAGATCCAGTGGATGCTGGCCAGCGCTGAAGATTTGCTCATTGTTCCTTTGATTCTAGCAAGTAGGAAAAGAAAGGCCTCCATATCCTGAGGGGACCGTGCAGAAGGGGGCTGATGAGTGTGGCGCTGCTGGGATAACATTGTAGCCTTGCTCACTTGTGCCTGTGTTCCCACCCAGGGCGCCATGATGGATAACCGGTTTGCTACAGCACTGGTGATCGCCTGCGTGCTCAGCCTCATCTCCACCATCTACATGGCCGCCTCCATCGGCACTGACTTCTGGTACGAGTACCACACCCTGTCCCCAGCCGAGAATGTTAGTGAGGCTGGTAGAAGCATCTGGGAGGAGTTTGTCAGCAAAGATGCAGATGAGAAGACGTACACAGATGCGCTCTTCCGGTGCAACGGCACGGTTGGATTGTGGCGGAGGTGCATCACTGTACCTAAAAACTCTCACTGGTACAGCCCACCAGGTATCTCCGGAGCAGTTATCACTTCCCTGGCTTCCCTGGGGTGCTGTGTGCTAACTTCCTCAGAACAGATTCATACCGCTTTGTTCCTCCAGAAGGCTTATTTCTAGCTTTTGTTTTGGTTGGTTGAGTTTTTAATAAAGACAGTCCAGATTTTTAAAGAAGCAAAGGGCAGAATGGTCTGTGGCTGTCAGTGCTGCAGTTTCTGGTTTTGACACCTGATACGTGATCTAAATTTAGTCTTACAAGCTTGACTTTTATTTTGCCTCTGCTGTCCAGTTGGGGATACCTTTTTAGTTGCTCTACCAGTTATTGTCTTTTTAGGACAGATACTGGGGTCCAGCAATGGAATAAAGCCACTACTTTATCAAGGAGGCGCTCATTCCTTTTTGCTAGTCATTTACTTGTTTCACATCACAAATATCCCACCATTGCATCAGCACACCTTGGAATCCTTGAATGGATATACAGTGAAATATTTGTATTATTTTTTAAAATCATTGGGGGATAAAATATTGGGGCAAACAATTATTTTAATTGCTTAAAAGTTACTTTTGAGTACTTACTGTATGTGTGAACTTCATTTTGAACCTTCTTAAAGATGTACTGTAACTACATTTTGTGGAGAAAAAGACATGCATGAAATACCTTTTTTTTTCCTCTCTCATGAAAATACTTATTTTGGTAGACAATTAAACCAGTTCTGCTCAATAGTATTCTCAAAGTAAAATCTGAGGTAGAAACTTAGTGTAAAGAAGCAATTCCTTCATGTTCTTTAAATAGGCCCTTCTGTCCCATTTTTGATTTAACTGTTAGTACGAGACCACATTCTGCATAAGGAGATAAGCAGACCTTTGTTAAGGGACCCTGAACTCAAAAGTATGTGACAACATAGTTGAGCATCATATGCCACCACATTACTTTGCCAATAGGTTACACATGCACAATTCTCTGAGGATAATCCATGGAAGCTTGAAGATTCTGCATGTTAGAATGCTATCCCTTTGTGTAGTACCTCATAACAGACACATTGTGCCAATAACATAATAGGAAAACATGTACAGATCTGTGTGGAGAGGTAATTTTTTTTTTACAAAAAGAACTCTGAGGCGCTTCCTAGCTCAAATTATTGGGAAAGGAGGATTTGAAAGGCGGGAAGGAGGGTTAAGGGGAGACACCTAACAGCAGCTTTTTCTTTTTTTCACCCCCAGAAAATGATATGACTACAAACTGCATCAGTTTCTCCCTCTCTGATCAGTTTGTGGAAAAGTACATTGAGCCTGGAAATCACAACAGTGGCACGGATTTGAATCGGACTTGTATGTATCTTTCACTTCTGGTAGACAAACAAGTAGAATTAAAAAAAGTTGTGTCTCAAATTCAGTCACTAGTGAGGAAGGCTTCTATCTCTCTTAGTCTTGCTCACCATTTATTGTTTTTTACAGTTGTGCAGGCGGTAGGTCAAAGTTTAAAGGAAGACATAGATGTGTTAACAAGGGTTTTGCCTATGAATGCAGTACGGGGATTTGTGAGTTAACAAATTAGGTCCTTTCTGTTTCAATGGAATATTTGGTCCTTTTTGACAATGAACATAGAATGTTTCTGATGAAGCAGAAACAGCAGGGTAGAAGGGAATGGGGTGGTGGGAGAAGATCTTTTTCTAGCCCATTTTTAGCAAATTTGACTGGTGTGGTTTTTTTCACGTGCAGATCTCTGGCGGTTGCAGTTTCTCCTGCCCTTTGTCAGCATCGGCCTCATGTGCTTCGGGGCTCTGATTGGGCTCTGTGCTTGTGCCTGTCGCAGCCTTTACCCAGCCATTGCCACTGGAGTCCTGCATTTCCTAGCAGGTAAGTGTCCTGCCATCCTCCTCCAGAAGCTCAGGAGTAGCCCTGGAGCATTCTGTGGGTGAGCTCACTGTGCTTTGCTGCTTCCCTCCCCAGGGCTGTGTACACTGGGCCTCGTTGGATGCTATGTAGCTGGGATTGAGCTGCTCCATAGGAAGCTGCCTCTGCCTGAGGATGTGAGGGGTGAATTCGGTTGGTCCTTCTGCCTCGCCTGTGTGTCAGCACCTTTGCAGTTCATGGCAGCTGCTCTTTTCATCTGGGCAGCTCGCACCAACAGGAAGGAATTCACCCTCCTGAAAGCCTACCGTGTGGCATAAGTGCTGCTACTGCAGTCTGGGCTTTCCATGTTAGAGCCTCTCCCCCAGCCCTTACTACTTTTTTCTTTCAGTCAGAATTTTATTGTGTACTGCATGCTTCTAGCCAGTCAAGACAATTTAGCCTGCAGGCCCTGAAGACAGAGACCTCTGGACTAAATGACCAAAGCCTGCCAGAAGTCTGCAGAACTTGAACAGGTTTTTTAATTGGGTTTTTTTTAAGAATTGTGATTATTTTTTAAGCTACGTTTGGTTCTTGACAGCTCCCTTTAGTTAGATGTACATGCCCCTTCCTAATTTTATTACCCTGTCAGCCTGGAGGAAATAGAAGTGGGGTTGTGGGGTGTAAGAAAGACAAGAGAACGTGCAGGTACGCAGGAATGGGAACCTCAGTGCATAAATAATACATAATCAGGAGCTGTCTGCTGCGTGACTGAAGCAGGCTGTACCTACAGGGAGCACCCAAGTGATGTGAGGGAATTCAGAAACCTCTGTTATGGAAATACTGTAGCTAAATTAGTCTGTAGCTCAGCTCTGGATCTCCTGTTATCACTAGTTTGCTGCATTTTGTGGCATCTGCCAAAACTGCTGGAGGCAGAGCAGGCAGGTGTGGCACTGCCTGTACAGCACACTCTCCTGAAGGCACACTCTGGACTTGCTTCTGCCAAAGAGTGGAATGAGGTGGCCCTCATGGAGCTCTGTCCTGCTGTAGCTCCGCTGCTTCCAGGACCTAGGCTAGTTAGGTATCTGCAATACATGTGATTGTGCACTCTAATCTTAATTTGTGGTGCTTTTGCTTGATGTGGAATAAGGCTTTCTTCTCTCTTGTTGAAAATGACCTCCTCACAAGTTTTTTGGTTTGAATTTGGTTTAGTGTATGTGTGTATATGTACATATATAAACTTAACTTTTTTTAAACCTCACCTGTTTATCCTGTATAGTACACAACAGGGTTTTTTAAAAGGTGCTGCTCTTTTCCTGTCTTGTTTAATTTAAATAATAATAGTAATAATAAAGACTCAGAAATTTTCAGCATTGCATGAATCTGATGGGTGGGTGAGGGAATGATCTAATGTGGGTTTTCTTTGGGAAGGAAGAACCAGTGTCTAGATCTGTTTTCATGGAAATGTCACCAGAAACAATGACATGAGATCAGATATTTTAAATTAAATTCTTGAGCTCCTGCTGACTTTAAATTTTCTCCTGCTCATCATTGGTTGTCACAACATCCCATCATTTCTAATTAGTTCAAAAATGTTATATTTATTCTAAATCACTGCAACTCTAGCCAGACTGGGTGACATGTCATATCTAGAAAACAATGTTCCAAGACTGAACTGTTTAATTCTGAGGCCTTGGCTCACCTTGTTTCCTTACTTCAGGCTTTATAAAATAAGTATGCCTTAGGAGAAATAATTCCTGACAAAATGAGTGATTGCAAGCATTCTGTGGGATACTGGTTGATGAGAATGACACAGAAGGAAGCATTTTTATCTTGTGGCTGTCTTTCTATTGTGCCTTTTTCTTTTTTATTCCTGGTAGGTGTTTCTACCCAAGCTATGTTTGCTGGGTCAGCAAACAGCCCTAGTCATGATTTCCCTGAAGATTGGGTATAACTGCTTGTGTAATTTCTTTTTTTTTTTTTTTTTCTAAAGTATGTGATAGGGTTCTTTTATTATCACTGTTGAAGCCTTTACAAAGTAAAACAGAGATGATGATGATGAAAACTAGAATCACTGAAAAAGCAGTGGCAGGCCATTCAAGATAATCTTCTTTCTCCTGCTGTTGAGTAGTTTTTTTATTTTTCTTCCTTAAACAGTCTCTTTCCTTCCCTACAATGTCTGGGCCAGTTTTAAGCTTGTGAGAGGAGGTGTGGTACTTTTGTGCAGTTCCTGAGAGTAAATGAAAATCTGTGCTGCCTGATCTTTACTGATAGGGTGCTTTTTCAGAGTAATTATCCTGACTTAGATAGATAAGGCCTAACAGCTCAGCTTGTCATGTTCCTCATTTTCTAGAATTACTAGGGCACACAAGCCTTAGCATGGGTCAAAAGGACTAAAGCTGCTATTCTGCATTTGAGAGGAAACACTGCTGCTGATCTTATCTAGTACAGTTTATGGGGTTTTTTCTTTTTTTTTTTCAGGAGCTGGCAGAATAATTGTATTATGTGATTTTAATCTGAATAATGGAAATCCCATGCCCTTATTCTCCTCTTGTATGGGACACTTATTTTTCTGAAGTGTAACTCTCAGTTTTCAAATGCTGGCTTGCTTGCTTCCAGAAAGCTTGTTATAGGGATAAAAGGGGGTGATAGAGGTGCTGTCAGTTCTTTCTTCATAATTTTAAATACCAGCAAAACTAAGATTGCCTGCTTGTGTCTGTGCCTGGGACAAAAGAGGCTTTAATTGAGTCTTGATTTGGACTATTTTAACTAAAATGTGAGTTGCCTTTCAGATTTGGTGGGAGTTATTTTCTGTTTTGCCCTTTTGTAAAAATTTCTTCATCAGAGTGGATCTTGGTGAGAGGCAAATCTCTCCCAGGAAGAGGGCTGGCCCTTTCTGTTTGGGGTGGTGGATCTGCATTTTGCTATCTTGCTTTGTAACTGTGTGTTTTGCTCAAGGTGAGCAAAAGGGAGCAAGAGTTCTTGGACTGCTGGCTTCGGTCCAATAAATGGCATTGGAGGAAAGAACAACAGAGGAGATACTGGAGATAGAGTAATTCTGTAAAAGAGGTGATTAAGCACATTAACAAATAATGAGATACCCAGAGTGTGTGACACAGGCCCTTCACACTGACAGAGCCTCATGACTTGTTCAGAGGCTGCATTCAAGAGAAACTTGAGGCATGTGTGTATGTTTGTGGTCACGTACATGTGTGCAAATGAAGACACCCTTGCTCAAAAAAGTAAGAATTGCTTCAACTCAGGAGAATAAAAGGCTGTATTTGTATTCCTCAATCTGTGAGGAATACAAATACTGACCATGGAATATGTTTGCTGATACTGGTTCAGTGCTGAAGGCAGGGATGGGGCAGATAGAGTCAGATGAAAATAGGAGAAAAAAAGGGCTATTGTGTGTCTGTGTGCACAGGGGAAATGGCACACACCTCTGACACTGTTGTATGGGCTGGTGAAAGTGAATAGAAATGATATCAAAGGAAAAGGAAAAACAAGAGGAGGAATCTGGAATGAGTGTAAGAACTGTGGATTCTTGGCACTACATGGGAACAAGCTCCCAGGACTCCAGGATGGACTCCCCATGTGGTACTGTGTAGGCAGGATTGCAAAGGCCAGCTGCTGCTCCTGCACCACTCACAACACTGTCACAGTGGTAACTTAAGTGGGTGAATCGTCCTCTTGTGCTTATGAGAAGCTCCCAAAGGTTCTGTCCCCCAAATCTGAGGTCATCAAGCTGCATTTTAAACATGCCACTGTATGATGTTTCTTCCTCACAGGCGTGAGTTTGTTTTCCTGCTGACTCTCTGAAACCTCTGGGAAAGCAGGACTAGCAGAAAGCTTCACAGATCAATTAAGTTTTTAGTCTAGGTAGCAACCTCTTATTTTTTTACTTCAAATGGATGTTTTCCCCATTCTCTCCCCATGCTCCAGCACTTCTGAGAAGGGACTGATCAATGAAGTTGCAAAGAGAGGGTTTATTACTGTGTCTGTAAGGACAGCTCCTGCTGGTGTTAGAGAGTATAAGAATAAAGCATTATAGAGCAGTCACAAAATACTGGATGGTGTGTAAAGAGGACAGTTTGCCACATACAATAGTAATGATGTATTTGGGGTGCAAGTGGTAGAAGAGTCTGGGATGACCCAGGAAGCCTTTCTAAATCTTGTCATGCCAGAAACTGTGTGTCTTGATCTGTTTTTTCTTCTGGATCATGCTGGCCTGGTGATCCTTTCCTCAGAGCAAGTCTGTTGCAGTCTTTTTGCTATGGTGATAATGAATGCCTCCTCTCTCCTCATCTGAAATGCTCTGAAGTATTTTTTCGAGAAAGGTGTTTGGATTTGGTTGGGGTTTTTTTTTTTTGTTGTTTTGTTTTTTTTTGTTTGGTTTTTTTTTGTTTTGTTTTGTTTTGTTTTTGTTTTTTTTTTTTGTTTTCTTCTGATTTTTGCTGCATAGGGCTGGCACCAAGTTGTGTACCAGCTTGCAGTCAGTCCCTTGCAGTGTTGTTCTGTGATTCATGGCAATGACTTCTGAAAAGCTCTTTCCCACTTTCTAGCATTGTGTGTACTCAGCCAACACCTGTTATTCAAAGGAAAATTCTGAAATGTCAGCAGCTTGTTATCATCACATCTCAGACTATCCACACACCATTTGTGTGCATTTCCTGCGTGAGTGGATTGTGTATTTCAACTGAGAGGACAGCATCTTGAAGCTGCCTTTTTTTTTTTTTCCTCATATCCTCAGGAATAGCTAGAATTTGTGCTATAGAACTTTATAAACTGATTTAAAATAGGAATGGATCAAAAATTTGCATGCTTGCTCTTAACTTTCCTATTGCTGTAGAATATTGCCGTACGTTTTTAAACTTTCAGGCTACAGAGTGGCTTTCAGGACTACAGAGTGATAAATTAAGCCTTTGTTCAGATCATGGTTCAGATATATGGGAGTGGAAGAGTGAATCTTCCATAACTGGAAGATTGCCTAGGTGTCTGGATTATGGCAATAACAGCCATATGCAAAATTAACACTTAATAAGCCCTTGTCTGCCTACTGGTACATGCCAAGCCTTTGTACAAACCAATTAGCACTGAAAGTAATAATACATTCCACTCCTTTGTCTCCTCCTTCCTTCTAAATTTACCCCTTTTAAAAATAGCCACAGGGACAGTGTTTAATTTACTCCTCAGCTTGGAGCCATGAGTGTCAGATGTCTCTGCTCCATGCTGTCTGTGTACAGACAAGGGTAAATATAATGCCTGATCCAAACATCTCTTTTACATTGGGTTTCCTGAAGTGAAAACTGGAAATCTCCAAGGAAGCTAAAACCTTTTGTTTAATGAGAATTGTTAAACAGAATCCTCTTTAAAAAAGGTAGGGATTTTTTAAATAGTTTTTGTTTTCCCCTACATTTCTCTTTCATGTGCCTCTTTCAAAGTCTCTCTTATATTAAAATGTTTTAGAATTCTATATTTTTATATATTTCTGCCGCTGGAAGCTCAGCCATGAGGAGTTGCATTGCCCGTATTAGTATGGAATGTCCTTTGCTCCGTGCCAGGTGAGTATTATGAGAGCCTGTCCCAGCAGTGTCCATCCACCACGTGCCATCAGTATTTGTACTCTTGGACTGAGCTACAGAGTCAGCCCTGCAGTGAATTTTGGGCTTTTTTCATCCTCCGAGGCCAAGTACATCTTCCACCTTTAGGTGATGGGATTTTTTGGGAAATTTCTCTACAGAGCCAGGTAGCTGACACTGTTGGCTCAGTGACCATGACAATACCTTTTTACATTAAATGGTTTCCATGTGAATTCCCTGGGAGCCTTTCTCATTTTCAGAGGATTTGCCTGTGACAAACAGTATAAGAGCACCAAAGGTGGCCGCCTGAAGTGTTTACACTAACACTGATTTCATTGTTGATTGAGTCCACCAGTTGATCTCTGAGTTGGTAGGTTTTGGAACACTGGATGGGTGAGAGCAGGAGTGTGCTGGACTGACAGTGCAGAGTGGATGCTCTTTTTCTCTGGTGCCTCAACTCTGCCACAGCCTTCCTGCATGCTGGTGATTTGGGTAGCAGATGCTGGAGAACTGTTTCCTCAGCCTTTCCAAATCCCAGATCTCAGCCCTGCACTGGACAGTACTCGCTTACCCATGCTAATTCCCTAATTTAAACAAACTGCTTTGGATGGGGGATTCTGTGGTCCCAGTGACTTAAGTAATTTCTCCAGCCGTCATAAAATTGTTTTGAAATTGAGAAAGACATGGGGTTCTTGCCCACAAATCACATCTGCTTTCTGAATGGGCTGTAGCAGTGGTTTCTTCTGCAAACAGATCCCTTTTGTCTTGTGCTGAAGTGACCTATTCAACCAGCTAGCCTGGATTTGCATTTTGATGTTTACTTCCACACAAAACAACAGCAGCAGTGGTGCAGAACCACAATGTCTGCTCAGCGCTGGGACTGCTCGGGTTCACTAAAGGTCCTGGTGTTCTGGGAAGTGGTGACCCATCCACAGATAATGAGGATGTCACCAGCGGTGGCAGTAGCATGATGCTGCTGGCAGAGGCATCCCAGTGTCCCAATGCAGAACTGGGAGGTGAGGCAGGAGGAGCTGCTGAACTAGCTCAGGCTGCACTGTGAAATGAGCAGCCCTGGAGAGTGTATCTCAGGTTCTGGAGCAGCTTCACCATTCTGCTTGAGCCACTGCAGACCTGCCTGGGAACAGCACTGGGACAGCTGCATCAGTGGGGTGAGGGATGGACAGCATGGACCATGATCGCTCTGGGATTTCCCCTGCGTGCCTACCGGGGCTTGAAGGGGCTGGAGCAGCCAGGGCTGTCCTCTGCCAGGAGCACAAGGAAGTGTGCAGCATTGTGGGGAGAGGAAGCCAAACCTGTTTTGCAGCAGATAAATTTGCTTTACCTTCAGCCACCTTTGTGAGCTGACAGGCATGGCATCATCCAGGTGGCAAACTTGTTACTCCCCTTCTTTGTCTCCTTGCTTCCTTGTCCCAGCTCCTGAATGAATGTCCTCTCACTGATTATCCCCTCCTTGTTCTCTCTCTTTCACCACAATAAATAAACTAGCTTCTCAGGCCAGAGGCACTTTGGGCCATCCTTGGAAGACCTTAAATCTGTCCATATTCCCATTGCACACCCAGCTGGGTGCATCTGAAAGCCTAAAACCAGCTAATTGGAAATGTTAGGCAGAGGGACGTGTTAGGGCAGGCAACTAAAGCCACTGGCACTCAATTTAACATGGCCTGGATGCTCCTGGCTTTGCTCTGCCAGGTGCTCAGTTTACAGTTTAAACTCTCTGCAAGCAGTGTTTACACAATGAGAATTAAGAGCTTCATTTGCAGTAAAAGATTAGCATTGTACAGTCTGGGCTCTCTGCTTCTGTTACACTCCCTGCTCTGGGTCATCTTCAGCCCAGGAGATTCTAGGAGGCAGCTGATAGCTTCTTGATCCATGGACATTGTTGGTGTTCAACAGGCTGTCGAGAAAACAGATCAACTGATGGAGCACTAGTGGAGCACTAGAGAAAATAGCCATGGTGGTGTTATACACAATGCAAAGATTCTGGTCTACAGGTAAAGACATGGGGGGGGGGGAAATTTCTCCCCCCCCCACCATTTTTCAGCAGCTGTATCATAGGTTTATCTTGAGTTTTTTCCTCTATTGCAGGTAATTTTTAGATTAACTGGTAGAATTGCTAGAAATTACAGGAATCACCTTTGTCTTCTCATTGGAAGGGAATATTTTCAACAAAGATGTCAAGCTCCCCAACTTAATGAAAAATTGTGAGGGTTTGCTGCAGCAGTGAGAATAGTCAAAGAAAGTCACTGAAAAAAGAAGGTTGAGAAAGCTGAATTTCAGAGAAAGATTACGTTTTCTGTAGGTTTCCTATTCTGGGGCATAGTAAATTGGAATAAGTGTAAAAAATGCAGGAAATACTTGTTCTTCACTTGACCATGTTCAGCCTTAACTGGCATTGTCTGTTGAAGCTGTAAATAGCTGGGGGTATCCTAAGAGGAGTGAACACCACCTCTAGTACTTTTAGAAACCATGACCCACGAGATAGGGAAGGAAGGATTTTTGTGTGGGTCAGGTGACATTTTTTACAAAGGAAATTAATACAGACAATTGCTGGTTGTTGTCCACATCCACTGGTAAAAGGACAGGGGTAACCAGTCTGTAGTAGAGGAGCACTAAGCTGATGGACCAAAAAAAAAATCTGTTGTGGCGTGCTTGGTTCTGGGTGGATGATTATTTGTCCTTTGAGCCCTACATTGTTCCTCATCCAAGCCATCTTCAGGAAGATGTATCATCTACCCAAGAGCTCATCTACTGAGTGTTAGAGAGAAAGACACCATTTCTGTGGGCTTTCTTTAATTCTGTCACAGAATTATTTGTGAAATACAAATACCAAAACCGCTAATTAAACATGGACCCACAAATGAGTGTTGTGAAATTTGATGAAGGTTCAATTACTTATTTTACCTGAGACACTGTCTCAAGATGCGTTCCAAAAAGTCACTTACATTGGTGTTTCCTAAAATCTTTATTTGTTGCATTTGTTTGAGATGTGTTAAACTTGGAGCTTATTTAATCTAGTTACTCAGTGAGGCAAACCTGAGGAAATGATGATGTCTATGTATTTGGGATGTTGTCCTTCCTTCCCCTTTAGAATTTACTGGTCAGTTCAAGCCAGAGATGCTGAAATACTGGTTCTGTTTCTTGTAAAGGAACCTCATTGAGGACAAGGACACTTGTTGGTGCCTTTATTGAAGTGACATCTGAGTGCATACTAAGATGTTCTAAGCAGAATAATCGTTTGTCTAGATGGCAATTCATGGTTATCTTACCCTTCTTTTTTAGTCATGATGTCACTGTTATTCAATGAATGAGAGGTATTAGCTATCTAGACTTTTTTAAGTGATTTTGCAAAACATTAAAGAAATGCACTGGGGTTTACTCTCCTGGATTTAGAACAAACAAAAGACTAACCTTGAAATCCTGCAGACATTTGAGTGATGCCATGCAGATCTGGTCTGTAAAATTCACAGTAAACTGATCCATAACTGTTTGGAACCTTGGTGCAGCATTCTAAGAAAGTCTGTCTGTTGCTGTAAATGGAGCGGCTCTGATTGACTCTACATGATACATCTCACCATAGTCCTGTCCCATTTATGGCATTTCCTGTAGGGCTGGACTGAGACCACACATATTATTTGTAGCCGAGAACTGCTGTCTCTTAGGCATTGCTGGAGTAGTTCACAGGGAGTTACATTAAAAATTTGTCATAAATAGCAGAATAAGGGCAGATGTTTGATATGCAGTGAGATGTCTTTTTGATGTTTGTTATGCTGAGTCAGGCTGAAAGTGATCAAAGGAAAGCATCAGAAATTAGAGGTGATAGAGAATTAGACAAAAGCAAAATTTGGAAAATAAGTCTGAGCTGTAAATAATAAAGCTGACATTCCTTCTGGCCTTGAAGGAAAGCAGAGAGCTTCATACAAGTGACACAGTCATATCTGTTATGAGATAGTATTCTTCTCCAGCTTATTCACACAGAAGTACTTAGCCAGTTTCCCCCCAAACTTCTTTGGAATTTACCTCTGAAAATGATGGGGTTTGAGCAAGATTTCTTTGTTACAGATTTCTCTTTTCATAGATTTCTAAGGCAGAATATTCTCTTTCAAATAGGAAATAACTTGTTTCTCATCACACTGTTCTTCTAATTCTGCCCTATCTGAAGTCATTGTGTGCTTCAGTCTTGGGCTCCCCTTTGTTCTCTGTGTCTTTGTTTTTTAACAAAAATTCTTTCTAATGTGTGACAGACTTCTCTCAGATAAGTCCTTTGAACTTTCCAGCTCTGTCGTCAAAAGCTGCACAAATCTTTTCATAGTGACAAAATTTAACAAACAAGAGGAAAACATTAAAAGCATGAGCAGGTAAGCCCATGGAGATAAGACTGGTCCAGCTGGAAGTAATCAAATTTGAAGAGATTTTCTAGCATCTCAATGCCACTTTGGATCTGTGATGCTGATGTCATAGGTCTCATATTCAAAACTTAGAAGGAAATGCTGTTAGTTCAATTCTGGTAATACCAGAGTTGATCACACACTTAAGGGTTTGAAATAAAATCTTAAGATTTTAGGGTTAGATGTTAATTTTGTTTCAACATATTGCCCTACACTTGTAGAAAAAATAAGGAGAGACTTTGGGACTTTGTTGCTTGCCTAGACTCTGTGGTGTAGGGAATTTGTTTTGAAACCACGTTGTGGCTTTCAGCTCATGGGGTTTGCTTTGCTTTGCTTTGAGGTTTTCTTTGTTTTTGAGGCAAAGAAAATCTTAGTAGGAGAACTGTCTCCCCAGAGATCACTGCATCCACACTTATAATCTCTAGAATTATGCTGCTTTGTAGAATGTCAGACTGCTTCAAGGTCGACAAATTGACTTTGTCTGAGGCATTATCCTATGAAGACTTACAAAAATATTAGGTGAAGGGAAAGTGTCAGCCAGCTGAATATTTCCAATCCCTACTTTTTCACAAAGCCTATTAATATCAGGCTTCCAGTTAAAGCTCTGTAGGATGGTACAAACACAAGTGAGCAAATAGCACAACAGAGCCCTGAATATACAAGTTAAAGTAAATGCACAAGTACACAATTATGGCCCCTGGCAAAATATCAGTCTTGGCACTACTCACCACATGTAGGTAGTAAGAAGTGCAAATTCAGAAATCTTCTTTTACTAGTCAAGTACAGTAATTATAGCCAGAAAAGGCTGGCAGAGAAGAAAGTGAGAGAAACATTTTCTTTACAAGAAAATAAGATGTGACTCAGAAAACAATATTTTGGTCATATCTGGCATTAACATAAGCTGATAAGCAAAAATTAATTCAGCAGTATTCTCAGAAAAAATACTCTCTGTATGAACAGTAAAAAAAACACCAAACACATAACTTGGCAGTGGTTGGAATGTGTGAAGACATGCTCAGCACTGTGTAAGAGAGGATAGCACGCTTGTCAAGCCAAATTTAAACTAAACAGTGGCCTAACTATCGCTCTGCCAGGGAAAGCCAAACTGCAATGCCAAGGAAAATATGAAGGTTAAAATATCAGGGAATATAGTGATTACTGAGAAATATGTTTTGATTGATGGATGTATATATTTATAGTTAAACTTGCTAAACAAGTGGCAAGTGATGCCCTCGGTAGATCTACAGACAAAACAATTGCTAGTGGAAGAACGTGCATGTGATTTTGGCTTTTCTCTAGCAAAACTGCAAAAAATTTTAATGTCTTGGAAACAAAACAAGTAACATCTTCTTGATAAGTTACTCCAAGAATTAGACTGTTTGTGTCACTCAGTCCAGCAGAGCTTGATGGATTGTTTGAAGAAAAAACCCTACAATAAGCTGTATTTCTAAAGTAATAGAAGACACTGGCAAATAGACAGAGTCCTTGTACTGAAGCGCATAAAGCCGAGGAACCAACTGACCAGTGCCTCAATCCCTGGCAAGGTAATGGAGCACCTCACTCTGGAGACATCCCTATTCACGTGGATGAGAAGAAATCAGGAGTAGTCAGCATGGATTCACTAAAGGTGAATGATGCTTCGCAAACCTGATTGTGTTCTACAATGAAGCAATCACCTGGGTGGATGAGGGCGGAGCAGTGGCTATTGTCCACCTTGACTTCAGCAAGGCTTTTGACACTGTCTCTCACAGCATCCTCATACTCAAATTCAAGAAATGTGGACTGGATGAGGGCATAGTGAGGTGGATTGAACTCAATGAACAGCAGATCCCAGAGGGTCATAATCAGTGATCACTAGTGGTGTCCCTCAATACTGGACCTAGTATTATTTAACTTCTCCATCAATTACTTGGGTGAAGGGGCAGAGGCCTCCTCAGCAAGTTCACTGATGACACAAAGCTGGGAGGAGTGGCCAATACCCCAGAGGGCTGTGCAGACCTCAACAGGTTGGAGGGATGGGCAGAAAGTCCTCATAAAACAGCTCATGTTTGGAGCTCTTGTCATATTCTATTACACTGCCTGCCTAGAAGAGGAGTTTAAGAACCAAAAAAATCTGTATCTTCAATGCAACAGAAGTAGGAGTAAATATTGATGGAGTTGCCCCTCAGCAGACTTCCAGGCAGAAGTCAGAGAGAAACAGTGAGTAGGCAAAGAAGTGGCACAAGCTTTACCAGTGTTCACACTCATTCTTCTGCCTGGAGAAAAGAGAAGCTTCATCTTCTCACAGGTCCCAAATGGATTGAGTATCCAGTATAGCTTTGCTTGTGAAGATACTGAAACCTTCAATAAGTCTAATGTCAAAAAGTTCAGGAGCTGATTGCAACACATATCAGAGCTGTTCAGAATGACAAGAATGCCTTCAAGCACACATGGATGCTGCTTACTGTGCAAATATGACAGTGATAGAGATCAGGGACTTGATGTCCAGGGCTATATGCTCGGATAGGAACAAGATGCAAAAAGAGACAAAATACACAAGTTCCAAACATACAATAGAGCAAAGTGGGAAGGGTGAGCGTCTGGACTGAGAAAACACACTGAAGTTGAACATAGCCATTTTATCTAGGGCTGTCTGGAGCTGACCTACTCTTTGCTGCCCAGCCTAAAAGGCCACAACCCTACATCAACTTACCTAATTTATCATTGCAGATCTTTTTTCTGCTAACTATTCAAGCATTCTTATTGAAGGTGGTTTCTTGGTGTGCTGGGAACTGGGTGAACTCCTGAACTCCCAAGTGATGACTGGCATCCATGAAATTATAAGAAATTTCATCAGGCACAGCCTGCTATCTCATACCACCACCTCACAACCAACAGCATTCTAATCATACATTAGCACTTAAAATTATAAATACACAGTGTCCTTCAGTGCAGTCTTACATTTTCTGTAAGTACTATGTCTGGTATGAGATACAGACAAGAGAGCAAGGTAGATTGAAAATTTCCTATACCTGTAAGGTACAGGAAAAGGCTATGTGAAGTCATATTCAAAATGCCTCACCTGAATTATTTGCTGAATATAAAAGAGGCAGTTTGACTGAGAATTGAGATCTCCATGAGGCTGGGGATTTCCTGTGTTGGCAGTTCCTTGCTGTGTCTCAAGGCACAAGGCACTAAGTTCTTCAGCATTCAGAGCACAGCAGCATCCAGCCCTCTTGTGCCCAGGACCCTTTTGTGCCCAGGACCAGACCTGATCAAAGGTGCGGGCTTTGATCTGATAAACCCTTGTCATGTGAGGGAGGAAAGGACTGGCACTGGTACTGCAAATGTGGTCATTTACCTGCTACAAGGACAAATCCTGAAGAGGAAATGTAATACAGGCAGCATACCCTCATCTAGGGTCTGGCCAGACAGGAAAAGTCCACAAACCTACTGGGTGACCACAGTTTGTCCCAGAGCGTTGTGTACCAGCAGAACAAATCTCAGAGCTATCTCCTCTCTTCTTCCTGAAGGGTGAAGCTCTTTTCACTGGCCTGATGCTTTTTTTTCCCTTGTCTTTTTTTTCCCCCAAAACCTTTTAATATACCCAGCATGGAACTCAGAAAACAACAATTTCCAAAGCCACAGAGGTGGTGAGTCATGTAACAAAAAAAGGTAGCAGTATTCAATATGAATGTTGGTGCAGATGTGTACATATCTATAGACAGAGAGAGTTTTTGAAGGGCCTGTAGAAGGAATCCACTGTGTGAAGTACAGTATTTGAACTTGAGCTTGAAAATTCAGACTGTCATTGTGGAAGTAGTGGAGAAGAGTTTTTAGGATACTTTAATCAATACAAGCTTAATTGTGTGTCTCCATGTAGGTGAACAAATCCTGGTCTGATGAACTTCAGAGTTTCCAGTGATGCTTAAAAGCTTGTGTCATGGTTTCACTTGCCATATGCAGCATTGGTAGTTGTTAAGAAAAGAGAGTGGCTAAACCTTTGCTATGCAGTGTTTCTTCTAGTAAGTCTGTAGCAGTAACCTTGAGCTCCTGGCAAATCATTATAGTAGTATCTTCAGGGGAGGATTTCATATTTCCTGTAGAAGTAGCAACACCACCTAAAATTTAGCCCATTATTGACTTACTCTTTATGTAGTGAGATATCAAATATAGGAGACATTAATTTGTAGACTTGATGCATCCTAATTTAGCAATCTGAATAATGGAGCAGAGGTAGTGTAACATATGTCCTCTTTTCTTCAGGAAGTCTCTAATTGCCCTGCCTCTTTAAAGTGGAAGACTCAGAGCTCCCAAGTGCTCCTGATTTAAACAGGACCAACTGCTGTAATGAATGGAAGCCTTCAGTAAAAAAGGGACTTTTCTGTGTCTCTTGCTGCCTGAGGCTGGAGACAGTTACCAGCCTGAGTCTTCAAGCGATTTATGACATTGAAGATGAAAGTGGTAGATTGAAACATAAAGCAGAAGGAGAGAGATATGAAATGGCAAGTGTAGAAGCAGGAAAACTTTTAGCAATTGAAAAAAACTGAAAATAAAGCCTGAACAGTGGGCAAATGAGAAACTAAAGCAGACAGTGCACACCAGAGGAAAGGTGTAAAAAAGGAAGGGCAGGAATATATTGGCAGAGCTGAGTGAGGATAGTGGTCTAGAGTTGTCAGGGTTAAAATGTACTTGCAAAGGTAGAATAAGAATTTTATGTGCTGACTGGTATTACACCTTCCCCACTCACGCCATCCCTTCCTCTGTCTCCCAGGAGGATCTATGAACACACCTCTGTTTACATTAACTTTACAACCAGAAAAGAAAAAAAGGTACCATTTTGCTCTGTTGAGAACTGCCCATGAATTTAAACAAGACTTCAAAACACTGACGCATGAAACCAAGTATTTTAATAGTCTTCTGAGTCTGGATTAGTATCATGAATCTTGGTGTCATTGGTATGGATTCGTGTCATGGGTCTTTCAGGGGTTCCTGTTAAATGAGCACAAGCATTTATGTTAGTCATTCTTTTTCAGGGAACTTAGAGACATTCCAGGAACTTGTTTTGGAGACCAGACTGTATGTTCATTTCTGTGTGTGTGGGTGTTCCCTGGTCTCCTGTTGGATGAAGCAGCCAAACTTCTTGGTGGATCTCACACACTAAAGCAGTTTAAGGGGGTGTTGGTATTGGAAGAAGACACCTTTATTCAACTTGTACCCATTTACTTTGTCTTTTAAGTGGGAAATGTCACCAGGGCTCTGAATGGAGTCCTGAGCTGTCTCTGGGTGCTCAGCTGATCATGTATCCCTGGCTTTTGCTACAGGCAATTCTCAATGTGGTTCCAAGGAGATGCACTTGTCCCTGATTTGTGTCAACAGCAGTGTCCCCAGGTGGTGATGGCAGCAGGTTCTACACTGCCAGGGCATGCTGTGTTTCTGATTTCTGACTGTCTATGGCCAAGGGACATTGACTGCTGTCCTGAAAACCTTTTTAGAGTCATGGCCCCCTTGCCCTGACAGTTGCAGTGGGTTGTGTGAGTTCCACCAAAGCCCAACATCTCCTGGAGGACACAAGAACATCTCTGTTCCTGAGCCAGCCTGTCTCAGGCAGCCGGCCGGCTGCTGCTCTACAAAAGGAGCAGCAAAAGGAAGACAACAAACAAGGAAGAACAAACAAGGAAGTGGGTGCTTCCAGCATGAGTATCACTAACACTTGGGAGAAGGCTGGGAAAGTCTTGATGTTCCCATCAACAACAGGAGAAAGTTACTGGGGCCCGTCACCACCTGCAGTGACCGTACAACAGTGAGACACGTGCACCCCATCTCTCTTCTGTGGATTGCATCTCCTCTCTCTGTGGCTTGTGGAAGCAATGTGTGAAGGGATGCAACTCTGTGTTTCATGTGAAGTGAATGGACCTTGCATGTTTACAGATCCTCAGGAGGGCTGGATGGAGGCAGCCATGAGGGTGCAAAGGCAGCCTGCTGGGGTGGTGTAGCTCTCTCTAGCACACAGCCCACTGTGTTTACCTCACATTCAGCAATGCTGATAAGGAAGAAACTGCTGCTCCCTCAGCATATAATATTACTCTCCTGCTTCAGCTCCCTGTCATTTCCTGACTCCTGTCAGCTCCGCCTGCCTTCCACTCTAGCAGGTTATACATGCAGACCATGAGGTCCACTCCTTCATGGGAGGAATGCAAGAAAGTGTGCAAAAGGGGAACAACATATGTAGAAATGACTTCAGAGGGGAGGTCCCCCACAGTCAGCTCAGGAGACAGCACCTTCTGAGACTGCTGGGAGAAAACTGTGACAGTGAAATCTTGAGAGAGGTGGCCTTCCACCTTTATCACCTAAGGGGAATATGTGATTACAGACAAAAGCAGGCACTGACTTTGAGAGGGTGCTGCAGGCTGGAGCCATCCAGCTTCACTATTCAGAAATGGCACCATCAAAAGGAGACCAGCACACAGCAGCAGTGAAACTCAAGGAGGTCCATACTGGAAGCCCTCCAGCCAGAAGGAACTTTTAGAAATCATTTTGGGGCTGACTTAGAAACTGGAAATAATAATTATAATAACAATAATAACAATAACAATAATGTTGTCTTTTCTCATTAAAGACTGAATGGGCTTTATCAGCACTAAAATATGGGCAGACCTTCAATCCAAGACAATATTAAGCAAAACTGTTTACTTATTATATTACTTTGTTAACTCTGTAACTGGTTATGCCACCAGAAGTCATATAGCAGTCTTAGATTTACTTTTCTTTCTCCAGACAGCTAATGTGGAGTGTGCTTCTCTTTAGAACTGATTTTCTCATCTAATTCTGACTACCCAAACAGTCATTCTGTATTCTTCAGTCTCTAGTCTCCTGGTCTTTGCAGGGGCAGATCCTTTAGGGAATTCTAATGCCCATAATATTGCAAGAAAGAGTCCTCTGCTCTCAAGGAATCTTGAAAATCAAGAAAAACCCTTTAGCCTGGATAGCAAAAGCACCATTGATTCTTCTGGTGCTGAACAGAGATCTTCTCTTGAGGTTCGTGGCAACATCCACAGTGCGGCTGGGTATTTCATTTGAGGAAGCACAGCCTCTAGGGGATGAAGTACAGCTCATCTTCTACAAGAAGATCTGATAGTTTGAACTTCATTGGATAAGCCTTATATAAAACTGTGGATTTCTTACAAATTTCTTCTCCCCTTCAACTGAAGACTTTTCCCAAATACCGTTTTTCAACAACAAGCCCAAGAGTATGCAGTGCCACCACCATCCCTGAGGGCCAGCTGGTTTGGTGGTACATGCCAAGGGAACTGTTTTCAGGAGAGCCAGTTTATCTGAACAGCCCCCCAGAAGTACAGGTCAATTGTCCCACACAAGTGACCTGAGGCTCAAACTAAGTTTATTTTGCATGCTATTTGGGACAGACAGTCCCAAATAGCATGCACAGTAGTGTGAGTCTGAGTTTGATGAGATGACATTCAACACTCTCATGTGCTGCCTCTTGCTACTAGTGAGAGTAGAGCTCAAACAGGTGGCATGCAAAATTCACATGAACTGGTAGGATTGGAGAAATTATTTTATTTCCCTAAACAGTACTAGAAATGCCCTCATGGTCCCAGAGTATTTGTTGTAACATAGTAAGAACATTATTAGCATTAATGCTATTTAATAAATATGCTGATTAACTTAGGCAACAGTAATCAGTACCTGCACAGATTAACAAATTTGGCCAGTCAGTGGTGTGAAACAACCATGAGGATATGATATATTAACTCTGCTTTGCATTTTAAGGTTGAATTTGGGCATCATTTCCTAATACCCTGAAGAAGTCATCTTTCAGAATTGAAGATACCTTTGGCTATGACAGCAGTCTATATTTCTTTATTTTGTATTTGATGCTGAATGGAGGGCAAAAAACGAATCTGTGAGAATAGGAAGAATAGAATTATTTTGTGATCTGTGAGAATAGGAAGAATAAAACTAATTTGTGATCTGAAATTTCATAATATCTTTTTTGATCAGGTTTCTAAATCAGCAAGGCTTTGGAAGAAAAAGATTGTCTGTCTGTAAATCTAAATTATTCTGATAAATCCGAATCAGAATAGATGCTTTTGTGACAGTTCCTCCAGACTTGAAGACCCCAGGAATCCTGTAAAGCATCTGCAGAGGTTCCTCCCAACTTCGTCTTGGTTCCCAGTTAAGAACTGGGCCAGCCAAGTATCTGTCAGGAGTGGGGTTTACTCTAACAGTGTGTAGTTCAGCCTGACCCCACATGGTGTTTCAAAGACTGCCTTCTTTGCTGCATTTCTCACAGGCCCTGTGTCCATGCAGCCTTTGATCACAGCACATCTGTCCTCCAGCATCCTCTTTCTGCAAACTCTCATTCTTAAGGTCAAATGTTTGCTTGCCAGCAACAGCTCACACACAGAGCAGCCCTGAGCACAAACTCAGGCTGGGTGGGGAATGGCTCAGGAGGAGCCCTGGGAAGGACTTGGGGCCATTGGTGGACAAGAAACTCAGCCTGACCTGGCAATGAGCACTGACAGCCCCGAATGCCAGCTGCATCCTGGGCTGCATCCAAAGCAGTGTGGCCAGCAGAGCGAGGCAGATGATTCTCCCCCTCTGCTCCAGTTTGGTGGGACCCCACATGAGGTATTGTATCCACCACAAGAATGATGTGAGCCTGCTGGAGCGAGGCCAGGGGAGGTCCACGAAGATGATGGGAGGGTAGGAGCACCCCTTCCTCTAATGAAGACAGAATGCTGGGGCTGTTCATCATGGGAAAAAAGGCTCCTGGGAGATCTTATAGCAGCCTTCCAGTATGTAAACAGGGCTACAAGAGAACTGGAAGGGGACTTTTTACAAGGGCTTGTAGTGACAGGACAAGGGAGAATAGCTTTTAAATGAAAAAAAGAGTAGGTTTGTGTCGCCCTGATCTTCTAAGCTCTTCTGAGCCTTCCGATGTTTACATTTTTGTAATGGAGTTTCTCACGCATGCTTTCATGTAAATAATGATTGTTTTGCATTCTTTTCTGGAGGAAGCGAAAATTGATGGACTGTTGGTTTGACCAGTGTCACTGGTGTGGTGGCAATTTCATCCTCCAATCCAGGGTCTTTTCAAATTCTGTATATATTGAGTTCGAAAATAAACTGCCCTTCTTTTTTTACCTTGGAGGTTCCAGCATGCATGTCATTTTATTTCATGTCCTATTGTGACCATGAGGTTTGGATTAGATATTAGGAAGAAATCCTTTACTGTGAGGGCACTGAGGTACTGGGATAGGTCTGCTCAGAGATGTTGTGGATGCCCCATTCATGGAAGCATTCAAGGTGTGACTGGAGAGCACTTGAAGCGACTTGTCTGAGTAGAAGGTGTCTCTGCCCATTGCAGGGGTTTCAAACAATTTTTAAGGTCCTTCCCAACCCAAATCATTCTGTGATTCTATGATTCTGTGATTCTATGATTCTATGTGATTTGGCATTATGGCTTGAATCAAATGAATAGTTACTGAAGGGGGCTTCCAAGGACAGAAGCTTTGCAGCTTCTCCTGAGCCCCTCTGAGTTAGTGCAGGGCAGGGAGCAGCTGGGTTGTGTTGGCTCAAGCTGTCCTTCCTCCTCTCCTACTGCCAGCACATGGCCCATCACCGGGGTGGTGGTGGAAATTTCAGGCTGGTAATTGTACTGAGATTTACTCAATCCTGCCATCTCATTTGCTCTGTATCACAGGGCATCTCCCAGGATGTACTGTATCTTGAAAACTTGCTTGGCAAAGACTGACAGCAGCTGTATTGGGGCAGGTCTCGGCAGAAGGAAGCCGCATAAACGACTTGCTGATGACCTTTGATTCACTACCAATGTGTAGCAAGCAAATATTTAAACCCATGCCATTCAGAAGGGAAGCACAGCTTTAGCATGGGGAACTCAGGCAAGGGGTGCTCTGATAGTCCTGGGCTGTGCCCAGGATGGGGCAAGCAGCCCCATCCCCCTCCTCTTCCACTCCAGGAGAGCAGCCCACCCTGCCCACACCAGGGAAGGGGCAGATGCTCAGACCCCAACAAGTCAAGTGGCTGCTGTACCAAGGAAGGAAGGAGTTATAAAGCTGTTTCAAGCCCAAAGACAAAATAACTGTGGCCATTTCTCCTGCCCACGTTGGGGAAGGCAGAGGCGGTGTGACAGGGAGGCCACCTTGGGATTTGGCTGCCTGGTGTGACCAGAGCCCCAGCGGGCTGGATCCAGCTGCTGGTCTCCTACCGTGGCTGGCAGCTGCATACTGACGAGTCTTCAAGAAATCTATTGGTGTTAGTCAGGTGCAGCAACAGGCCAAGAGGGTATTTATCCCTCAGAGTGGGGCTGAATTAGCTCTTTTGGTCAGTTTATAATTAGGTACTTGCATTTAACAGTATTCTTTCTGTTGGATTTTTATAGTTTTGTCTTTTCTTTTTTAAACATGAAAATAATCAGTCTTAAAATAAAATAATTTATAAAAAAAATACCCTGGGAAGTGATCTATAAAAGGAGAAAATCCTTGCCAAGGGAATGCCACAGCAGCGAGCCCAAGCCACAGAAAGCCCGGTTGAAGGCTTCACTTTGCCGCAGCTTCTCAGAGGTTAACCAGGGTCTGTAAGCAAACAGCTTAAAGGAGCCCGGCTTAGTGCCTGGGTCTTGGGCTGTCCCAGAGCCTACCGGCCTAATGCCCTTGCAGCAGCCCCTCCCTCCCAAAGGCGATGCTGGGCAAACAGAGCCAGCCCTCGCCCTCTCCTCCCGCAGCGAGGAGCCCTGCGGGGACAGGACCGCGCTGGGCCTCGGGGGCATCGCAGGAGAGGGTGTTCCACTTCAGACGGGCGCCGAGCCATGTGTATATAAAGCCTGGGGCAGCAGCCCGGCAGGGTTGTTTAGCACAACCACACCTCGGCTCACTTGGCAGCACGGCCAGGCACTGCCGGAGCGCCGGCAGCTGAACCCCGAAGTACCCGAGTGTGGGAGCGATCTGCCGATGGGCCTCCGCCTGCTGCTGGTTCTGGCGCTGCTTCAGGCAGGTGAGTACCACCCCTCGGTCCCTCTGCCCTGCCATGCCTCCCCCTGCCCGGCGACAGCCTCTCCCTGTGCCGTCGACTTTGCGTGCTTCGTGCCAGGACCTCCGTGTGATGTGGTCAAGTAAAGGAAAAAAGTGTCACTAGACAATCCGCAGCTTTACAGTGAGCGATAGTGTAAGTGAGCTGCCTGTCTGCCTCACTTCCCAGCCCCAGCTATGGTTTGCATAACCTGTATAAACACAGGTCTTCTTTCTTAATAGTTTTCTGCTACAGAGTTGTTAGTGCCCATGTTCCATTGAAATCCCTTCTTTTTATACCAGTGTCCATGGAGCATTTTTCAACACATCTGAATTTAAAATAATTTTTAAAAATTCTGTTTATAAAAGCCATAAATGGCCGCTAACATAAAGCCCCTACAGACAAAGGCAACAAAACACTAAACTGGCACATCTGAGGTTTTACTTGCAGTAGAGTTGTAAAAGAAAAAAACAACCTCCTGCCTTCATTTACAGCAAAGGCTGCCAGTTTAAGCAGGAAATAGTGCTAAGTTGTCAGATTCACCTCTGCTCACCTCTCTGCAGATATGTTCTTCTCTAAGGTCCATTAGTAGTTTAACTAATGATTGGACATGCTGCTAATGGGACATTTGGCTAGGAGCAGGCTGCTGTGGAGACTCAGACTTTTTCAAGGCTTTCCTGGCTGTGTTGGCTCGGCTGCCTAGCATAGAGAAAGCAATTTCAGTTCTTGGTCAAGTTATTAGCTGTGCACCAGAATATTAAAAATGTACTTGCTAGGGCTGACCTCTCAGCTGCAGCAACACACTGCTGGCTCAAAACCCAGACAGCTTTCAAAGAACAGGAACATCAGAGGCTGCCTGGATGCCTCTTGCAGAACACATGGCCCTAAGCACACTAATTGAGTCTTTTGGACTCAATTTCCTTCGGGGTGTTCTCTCCACTTTCATAGCAACTCTGCACTGTAATTACAGTTCCTTGATCTCCAGCGATATCCCCGAAAGAAGAATGGCCTTTCTTCTTCTGAGTGAGGTACAGTTACCCTTCAGCAGCCTCAGCTATTTTCAGCCAGTGGCCAACAGGCCAAGCCCAGCAGTCCTGGCCTAAGAGGCCAGTGAAAGACAGCTAAAAAAGAATTCAAGCCATTTGTCAGAAGGCCGGGATTCCTACAAAGAAGTTTTTGTCTCCAGTGGAATATTTTCAGGGTCAGCAAACTGCAACAGGTTGAAAACTCATGATTTATACCCCCAAATCCAAACCAGCTCACTATTTGTGATTTCCCCTGAGAGCTAAGCCCCCTTCTAACTCTGGAGCCTTGCTGTTTAGACAAGGAAAATAAGTGGTCTCTTCAGTTCTCAATGAAAACCCATCCAATGTGGTTTTAGCACAAAACCTGAACACTCAAGTAGTGTTTAGCTGAGTGGGCGCTTAATTTTTCAGGAATGTGCATTTAATCCCTGAGGAATGCCCCAGGAAGCAGACTGAGGCTATGCTGGACAGCCTGAGGTGTGGATCCCTGGGGTGAAAATGGTGGCACCCTCTCCTACTGGAGGGTCAGGCTGGGAGAGGGAGCAAAGCCCTGCCTTGTCCTTCATGGGGAGAGACTCTCCTTTTCTTCACCAGCATTTGGATTGGGCTAGGAGGGCAAGCTAGCCCAGGAGATGCAGGAAGAGGCCCAAGCAGGGGGATTAGAGGCTAGGTTTTAAAAGGAAAGCAACTGTTTTAATAATAGTATTGAGTCCTTGGGTGGTTTAGAGGATTAATTAGCCAGTGTTTGCACAACACTGTGAGGAGGTCAAGCGTGCTGCAATAGCCAGGGGCAGGTGGCAAAGCAATTTCAGTGGCCAGTTCCCAGCTCCCAGAAGTCACCTCCCTCTCCATCCAAGCATGCTGGAAAGCCCCTGTTTGATTTTGGAGTGGCTGTGCATGGGTGGGATGAGCAGATGGGCCAGGCTTTTGGGCTGAGGATTTTGATCCTACTGATAGAGCAGTGCAAAGTGCATTTGGTCCTTCACAGTAAATCCAGGCACGAAATGCTCCTATTTGTCACTACAACACAATAAGCAGCAACGTTTGCAACTGAGCATTACAGTGGTTTGAGTGTTAGGGGCAGGGTACTTGTGGTATTTTCCACAAGGGTTCCAGGATGAGGGAAGAGACGAGAAAGCTGACTCCGTGTTTCAGAAGGCTTGATTTATTATTATATGATAGATAATATATTAAAACTATACTAAAAGAATAGAGGAAAGGATTTCACTAGCAGGCTAAGCTAAGAATAGAAAAGGAATGAATAACAAAGGTCTTCTCCCAGACCGAGACCGGCCGGCCAGGTCAACTGTGATTGTCCCGTAATTGGAAACAGCCTGATGAGGCCAATCACAGATTCCCCCTGTTGCATTCCACAGCAGCAGATAAGAATTGTTTACAGTTTGTTCCTGAGGCCTCTCAGTTTATCAGGAGGGGAAAAATCCTAAGGAAAGGATTTTTCATAAAACATGTCGATGACAGGTACTCTTGGTTTCCATTACAGTTACTGCAAGAATGAGCCTGTGGCTTCTAAAAAAGCTCCAAATTTACATGCGAAATCACGAGACTGTTTGAAAGACTTGTAACTCAAAAAATCTCCAGACTGGTTTGGGTGGCCATCCACACACTCCAGCTGACACAGAGCTCCTTTCTCCTTTTTTCCCCAAATTAGTGTGGCCCACCTGTTATGACTTAGGCGGAACATAATAAGGGAAGCGGATTCAAGTGTTGCTAGCACTTTCAAGAGAAAGCAGCTGTACTCACATCTTGGCTAATGGAGGCACTTTGTCCTTGAGAAAGTATGTACTCTGTAGGCTTAGGGGCGTGTAGCTGTCCCTCTATGCAGATTAATAGGACTATCAGTATGTTTTGCCACCTGGAAAAAGGGTTAAAAGATTCTGAATTATAGGGAAACTTGGATAATGTAAGAAATCTTGAGCAACATAGAAACTTCATTTCTTTCCACAGAGTCCTGCTTAGGTCTGGTGGCCTGGCTATATTCTGCTGCTTCATGTCCCAGTCAGGACCATATCATAGCTGGAAAGCTGTCCCAGGTTTGGGAGCTCTGGGGTGCAGTGAAGCCCAGGTGGCCCTCCATGGTGCTGGCACAGACCCTGCAAAGCTCAACAGCTTGGGCTCTGTGATGAGCATGACCACGCACACTGCTCCTGGGTGCAACACAGCTGCAATCACGCACTAGTGCACCAGAACTAGTAAGTCCCGCTTGAACTGAGCTCCTGTGGAAGAAATAGCATGCTTGGGCATTTCTGCATCCGCCTTTTGATTATCCCAGACACCGGCAAAGCTCCCTGCAAGAGCACCTTTGGCCAGCTGAATGTCATGACTAGTTAGATTGTCAGGGCTGCACCCAACCAACTAGTCAAAATCAAAACCATCTCCCTTTAAGGACTGTAGGAAAATCAGTAGCAGGCATGTTTATTCCTTGTGTGTAACCGCGTCTTGCCTTTGCAGTTTGGAAAGGTGCTCTGGGAAAGTCCCATTCACTGCACACTCGAGGAATCATTGAACTGGCTGGAGCCATAACGTGTGGCACAGGACGGTCTCCCTTGGCATATATCGGCTATGGATGCTACTGTGGACTAGGAGGACGAGGCTGGCCTAAAGATAAAACAGACTGGTAAGAGAAACCTCAGCTATGTGTCCAGAAGCAGTGCAGATCTCCTTATTTTTCTCTGTTTGTACTACTGTGACTTCACTGACTCATTTGCTGCCTTGTGGGCAGGGAACTTAGTATATATGAACATAGTGGGGATTTGGGAGTGATGACCCATGTATCACTCGGGATTTGAATGAGGGCTTATCCTCCTTCTGGATGACACCAAAGCTCTTAGGACCTTGTAATATGTGGGGCAGAGGGCAAAGGAGAAACCAGGATGTAATTTTTTGAAATAGCTGTTTGTTTTTTCATAGAGAGCACACCCTGCCTGATGAAAGGAGTGTAATCCAAGGTATTTGGAGGGTTATTTCACCTAGGTCCTTAAAATGAAAGTGATGGAAATATCACTGTTTATCCTCTTTTGAAGAAATCTGTATAGTTGCAAGGAGTATTCAAACCTGTTGCCTTCATTGGCTGTTAGTTCCCACTGAATCAAGGCAGAACAATAAGGGAGAGCGTGGTGTTATTTCCCTTTTCTTTGTTGGTGTGGAAGATGTTGGGTTTGTTATTCCCAATAAGTGTTGGAGGTGTTGCATGCAATCTTCTTTCCTGTACTGTGCAATGAGCATAAAGAGAGTAAATGAGAGTAAAGCTGAGGATAGTAGACTCTTGTTGCTCTGAGCCTGGTATTTGCAATCTTGCCAGGTTTGAAATATCATAGCCAAAGCAAAGTCTATGTACAGTCAACAGACCAGGTGCTACTAGGAAGCAAGCTCTGCTTTTAGCAGGGGTGAAGGCAGTCTGCAGCTCACTGGGAAGGAAACTGAGCTTTCCAGAATACCTTGCTGCTGGAGACATTGCAAGTTGCTACAAAACCAGCTTTTGCTGAATTAAAATGACAGAAAAAAGGGGCGGGGGGGAGTGAAGGAAGAAAAAATGTCGAAGTTAAAGATCTCTGTGGGCATGAACAAGAAGTTGTCTGTCCCTTAAGATTAATGGAGCTGTCTTCATTAATGCAGCGAGATGTTTCACTCCCAAAGCCCTCTCATCATGTCCCTTTATTTGTCTGTGAAATATTTCATCTATGAAACAGTCAATATGGGCCTCACAAATGATGAGTAACTGCAGTAATATCTCTTGGCCTGCTTATCACAGTGCTTATCTACAGCAGTGTATGTAGGGTGTTTAATTATTTTTGTTATCCTTTAACAAATTTCACAATGAAGCCTTGAAAGTAAAATATGACTTCACTAATTTGGAGCACTGCTTTTATTGAAGGGCTGAGCAGAGTGACTTAAAAGCTGTTTTCCATAGAGGCTGAATGACATTCAAATTTATGTGACCCTGGGAGATGCAAGTAGTCATCACTCCTGAAAAAGAGAGAGTAAAATTTGGCCACGTGTTCACCAGCCAGTGTTTCTGCTGTTGTTAAAATTGCACAGATTATTTTAGGATTTTATCCTAAAGGCAGAAAATGAGACTTTGCAAGTGGAAACGCCTCAAAATATCAGATAGCTTGTAAAAGGGAAGCTTGATCCTCTAAGTACATTTATTATTATTCCTTAGCTGCAATGCTTGGCTGCAGTAGAAAAAATTAAAAGTTTTATTTAGGTTCTTAGCTAGGAAGAATCAGCAATGCCACACTAGATTTAGGCCTAAAAAATTCCATTTTATGTTTGCTAGAGAAATATTGATACCTGTTACTAAGAACTACTGCAGTGATTAGTGTGGTTGAGTTCCCCACACCTGTCAAAGTGACCACATTATTTTCCCTATTTGCCATTCTAAAAAAAGAAAGAGTGGCAAAACTACTGGCTGTGAGCGACAAATACTGTTTGAGAATTATCACCTCCTTGACCTCCTAGGTTTGTTACAGAGAACCTTACAAAAGGAGTAGTTTTCTTGTGTGTAATTCAGTCAATCTGTCTAGACAGGGCTAGAGTGCTTCTAAGCACCTCTCTTTTACGTGAAAAAGAAAAAAATGCCATTGAGTGGGTAGTCCTTTCATAAGGTTTATTCCACATACTGACTTTGATGTGATATCACAAATTACCTTTTCCTTTTTGTTCCATTCTCACAGTTCCATCACTTCAAGGCATAATGACATTTCTTCCACATAGAGTCAATCGATTTGTTTTTCCTTCTCCTTTCTGTTCCCCTGGATTGCTGCAGCACCTATGTTGTAAAGTAGGACCTAAGGGTGCTCAGCACTTCCCTGAAAACAGCAGGGTGCATCTATAATTCATCTAAGTCGTTGAGGCTGGGAAAGGTCTCTTAGATCATTGCATCCAGCTGTTAAATCCTGGCCAACTCGTAGGGAAGAGTAAGATTTCTCCTCTGTCGCAAGGTTAAAACAAAAGGAAAAGACACACAGCAATGAGGATGCTGTTGATGTGACAAACACAACGTGACAAATTCTTACCTTATTGGCATTTGCTCAACAGCAGGGGTCTGGCCAGCTGATCCCTGCGGACCAGCCGGACCTGTCTGTATCCATTAGGGCTGTCTCGTAGCCCAGCTGTGACGAGCAGGTTGTTGGCTACCCAGGTGACACAGTTGTGTTTGTTTGCCATCGCTGATGACCAGTGCTCAGCCCTGGTGTTGGCTGCCTCTGTGTTGGAGTAACCCAATGTTAGCAGGTCATTAAAAACTTAGCACCACTCTGACCCAGGTGCAGCAAAGGGCATTTCCAGACAGGAGGGGACCATCTGAAAGTGGTAAAGGACAACAATAGCATTCCTTAGTCTTCATTCCTTGACAGTTCTTTCAGATGTTTGTAAAATAGAAGCCAAAAGTCTTCTTGCTTTGTGTTGGAGTAAGTTACCTGTCACCCTGCTGAGGTTGTGGGGATCATCAGGAGGAACTGCTGTAAGGGGAAGGAGAATTGTGCCCCAAATCCTGTGGTGTTGCAGAGTTTATGCAACTTGCCCTGGTTTTGCCAAGCTCCTACATAAGGAACGAGTTCTCACAGCTAGCTAGAACACCATTTGTTTGTGCAAATTCAATGCTCATTTGCATGTCCTTGCCTGATTAACAGAACATCTTTTGCCTCCTACAGTATCTGTCCTCACTTCTCCTACCTCTCTTTCTCTTTGTTCCCTCAGGCTCTTTATAAAGCCCAGTGTCCCATATATGAGACACTAGTGATGGGCCTGCTCTGCTACCTATCATTCCCCTGAGGATGGATTAGGCTTTGCTGCAGCTTCAGGGTTTTTATGTAAAATCAGTCTGTCTCAATTTTTCCCAGTTAGTAGAGTGATTTCTCTGTACAGTTCTTGCAGGGATGTCTTCTGGAGATACAGGAGATCACTGCTCTCTGGCTCCAGCCTCTGACCTTGCATCCTTGCTGAAACAACCTTTGTTATTCAGCAGAGAACATCTCTAAGTGCCGAATCTTTTCTTGGTGGAATTTGAATCCCTAAATTACAAAAATAAAATTCAAGTGAGGTCAAGTTTTCCATATATTCAGAAGTAATTGACAGTGAGAATGATCTCACTGACTAGTCCATAGGACAGATGTCACCAGCTGAGCTATTCATCCACATTCCCCTCTATGGTCAGTGAAACACAACTGCACTTTTCAAATCTCATGCTTTTCACCCTGTGTTAGATCTCTGCAGCATGAAAATGTGAACTGTGGTGCAGATGTGCATAGAGGGAAGATAGGTGAATGCCTTAGATGTAGATGGTTTTTAAGGTTCTTAAGTTAAGTCATATGAATTTCACCATTAAGATTGATTAATTTATAGCCTGTCCTCAGAACCTTTAAGGGCCAAGGAGCACATGGCAGGTGAACTGAAAAGACTAAGCTTCTTGGTGATACTGAGGAAGGCAAAAAACACCCCAATTCCAAGTTTTGGGATGGGTCTAAGCCAAAGCCAGTGATCCACAATAGCACAACTTAGAGGAACACTTCTGCCCCTTTCCAGCCAGATTAACATGTTTTGAGCGCACATGCTTTCATGAGGCCAAAAGCTCAGAAGTGCAGTGGTCATGGGAGCAAATATGGCATTAATGAACTCCTGAGACAAGTGAGCTTTCCCAAAGATGCCAGAATACTTGCATCATTGACTGATGATTAACTGACAGGCAGGGAAGAACATTGCTGTCATGAGCTGTGTGTGAGCAAAGCCCCCTGGAGTCTGTGCCAACAGGCAGGATGCAGGAGGACACCCATACTCTCTCTTTTTATGTCTCCCAGGTGCTGCCACAGGCATGACTGCTGCTATGACACGGCAGAGAAGGAAGGCTGCAACCCCAAGGTGCAGCGCTACCAGTGGGCATGTGAGCAGAACACCGTGCGGTGCGGTAAGGAAAGACTGGCTCCTCTTGTGTGGGTCTCCCTCCCTCCCTCCCTCCTCTGCAGGCAGCAGGCTGACCAAAGAGCTTTGGGGGCCCCAGAGGCAGGTTTGTGTTTGCCAAGCTGGTTTCAAAGCTGCTTTAGGCAATGTCTGCTCTCTTCCAAGCTCCTGCCCATTCCTTGCCAGGAGCTGGGAGGAAAGCTGAAGCCCCAGCACAACCCATTCCAGGTAACCTGAGATCCACCCAGGCTGAAGAGCAGGACTGGGGACCATGGAGCCCCCAAGCCATCTCAGTTTGGCAGGGATGCAGATAACTCTCTGGAGACTTTCTGCTCCCTGGTATTAAGCGTGCCTCTTCCTACAGCTGTGGGTCTTCAGGAGTGCTCTTTCCATTGCAGTTCTGGCCCTCCCTCCAGCACGACTGTCCACTTTTTTACTACCCTTAAGCACTGCTAGGGAAGAGCCAGGCTACTTAGCATGGCTGCAAGACAGGTTAAATAGGATGCCAGCCTGCACCTCTGCCCTGTGTGGGGCTCCAGCCTGAAGTTTTGGGGTTCCAGTAGGGATTTGGAACCATGCAGAATCAAATGCTCTCGAGTGCTTCAGGCAGACAGCAAGTGTGGGCTGTGCTCAGCTCTACAGCTGGTACCCAGTCAAGGTTTGAATTGCACAGTCACAGCCCGTCAGTGTCTCACACATTTTGTTTTGACATACACCAGATGACTTGAGTCTTAGAATTTGTCACTTGTGTTTCTAAGTCTCCAGAAAGCTCCTGGTAGTAAAATCCATTGTAGAAGACTCTGAAAGTTTGAAAAGAAATTGTGAGAGTAAAACCTATCCCCATGATCATCAAAGTTACTTGCTAGAACATTAAAAGACTATTTCTACCTTGTAATCCTCAGCTTCACCAGCAGCTGAAGATCTGCCAGCAAATAGGGGATGGGACATAGCACATCTGCAGTTGTTCTTTTCCAAGTTCCAGAACAATCTAGTAAATACAAACTCCCAGCAAAGTAATGTGTCACCTTAATGTACAACTGCTCTCCCTCCTGCCATGTTTCCATAGCTGACTGATATTTTCTGCTAGTCATTTTACAGGGGAAAATTCCTGTTTCTCTTTGCTGTGAAGGAACAATCCAAGTTGCAGATATAAGATATATAATTCAGTCCATGGGAGTGGACACAGGAGTGCAGCAGGCTGCAGTTGCTCTGACTTGGCCAACAAGCATAAGTTAAACAAATTTCATTTAATTCCTTAACTGATGTCCAGGCAAGACCTGATGCATCCATCAACTGTTCTTCTCAAGCCCTCAGCAGGCTACACTCCCCCTGATATCCCCTGTGAGGAGGAACAATGGAAGTGTGTTTTGAAGGCAAATTTCCTACCCCAGGCTACAGCATGGCAGGTCTTACTAGGATGTGAAAGTATAATGTCTGATCCCATTCAAACAAAAGAGATGAAGAATTAAATTTCCAGGCATGCTTGCTGAACTCAGGGTAATGATGTCCAGAAGTGTTAGAAGCAGAACTGTTTGCACTGTCATTTCAATGTAACAGGAATTAGATGCCTGCTGCCTGACACTGTACCATAAATACAGACATTTTCATGTAAAATAAACTCATTTTACTTGGTATTTCTCCTCTTTTTGCTACTATTAGGTAGTTTTGTTCATGGAATGAAAAAAACTGGCAAAACCATATTCTTCAGTCTAGATATGCCATCACCTGTAGGCATATTCCATTCAATAGATATCTGGAATATAGAAAAGGCTGTTAGTTGTGGGGTCTGGTCAAAAAAACCCCATTCCTCTTGAATGAATGTTGCAAAGCCAGACTTTTGTACTCACATTTGATGAACAGTTGCTGGCTCAGCATAGGAAGAGCTCAAGGAGCAGAGGGGCAAAGAGAGTATCAGGAAGACTGGTAGCTAAGAGAAGAGTGACCTTAAGTCCTCATTGACCCTTAAAACACTTTTAGCAGTAAATACGTGATTATTCCAAACAGCTTAGGAAACTAGGACTTTTCTTGATTTTTCAGATACAGGGTTGATCCATCAAAGTCCAGTGAAATCTGAAAAAATTCCTATACTCATTCCAATTGAATGAGTGAAGCCCAGTTGAAGTGAAGCCCATGTGCACTGGCACATTAAACTTTGCCTAGTGCAGGGTTTTATGGCTGTTAGATAACCCATGGTAGCAGCCTCAAAGAAGCAAGGCACTGTGCTTTAAAATAATATTAACCCAACAACTGCATTTAAACCACCTATAGATGGGATGAGGTTCATTAACCTCAATCGTTTGCAATGTAGCCTTCTAAGCTAGTGCTTTTGATGTTATTTATGGTCATACAGTCATATATTTGCATTCTGTATAGTTCCATGTATGACTTTGATCACTTTGTTAGCTGCTAGCTCATAAAAATCAGGTACCTGGCCCTGCTGCAAAGTTCCTTGGCTTCTCTGCTGTGATCAGAGAGAGACAGCAGCAACTGATACAGCAAGAGTGAAGGATGCCTGGTGGGTGCTTTGATGCCCTCAGGTTTCTGAGCAACCCTCTGGGAGGCTCCTTCTTTCAAAGTAGTGCATTTTTCTTTTGAAATCAGTCTGTTTTGCAGAGGGAGGAGTTAAAAAGGAAATTCACCAACTGAGGAGCAGTGGAATATTTTTACCTCAGGCTAAGATTAAATAATTTTCCTTTTCAGCTTTGACTACTGAATTAAACCCTCATAGTTCACACAGTTCTAGAAGCAGGGAGTGCTCTGTGCTGAGCAGATTTTTATAAGCATTGCCAATCTACATTTAGCTGCTAATTTCTGATGCTCTTTGTCACAGTCAAGGTCAGACCTGTTGACAGAGAGGGCAGGGGAGGGTCAAATCCACTCACAACACACAACACTCAAAATCCACTCACAACATTGATCCTGTTGCCACAGCCTTTGATCCCTAAGGGCTGCTTGTTTAGGGGATTTTTCCTCCTAAAACTGTTTCTTGCCTTTGATTGAGAATCTCTGAACCTCAGCTCACATTTTCTTTTGCAGATAACCTGACAGACCGATGTGAAAAAATGGTGTGCCTGTGTGACCAAGAAGCAGCCAAGTGCTGGGGAGCAGCCCCATACAATCCTCAGTTCATCCTCTGGCCAGACTTTTTATGCGGACAGACTCATCCCACCTGCCATGTCAGATATGGAGGGCCAGAATAGTATTTTTAGGACCTTTCTTCGCACAATTTGAACTTGAAGGTGGTGGAATAAAATTTTTCCTCATTTTCCAGATCTAACAATGGTGTGAGAGAATTTCTATCAGTCCCAGATTTATGGGGAGGAGAGACAGACCAGAAAGGTGCAGAGGTGGAGTTTCCCTCTCTGTGAGAGAGCACTTGGAATGTATTGAGCTCTGCCTTTGGGTGGACAACAAAGAAGTCAAGATCTCATGGGTTAGGAAAAAAGGGCAGACTAATAGAGGTAACACTGTTGTGGGTGTTTGCTACAGGCAAACACCCAGCATGAGGTCTTCTACAGACAACTTGAAGCAGCCTCACAGTCACAGGCCCTGGTTCTGGTGGGGGACTTTAACTACCCTGACACCCGCTGGAGAAACAACAGGTGACAGAAGTGATTAAGGGTCTGGAGTATCTCTCTTATGAGGAAAGGCTGAGGGAACTGGATCTGTTCAGCCTTGAGAAGAGATGACTGAGAGGGGACCTCATCAGTATTGATGAATAACTGAAGGGAGGGGTCAGGCTCTGCTCAGTGGTGCCAAGCAATGGAACAAGAAGGCATTGAGTAGAAATTGAATCACAAGGAGCTCCACCTAAACAGGAGGAAGAACTTCTTTACTGTGCAGGTGACCAAGCACTGGAACAGGTTGCTCAGAGAGGTTGTGGAGTCTCCCTCACTGGAGATATTCCAGACCTGTCTGGACACAATCCTGTGCCACACGCTCTGGAATGACCCTGCTTGAGCAGTGATGTTGGACCAGATGATCCATCATCCTTCCAACCTTACCCAGACTGTGATTCTGACAGGTAACTTATGATGAAGCAAAGGGAAGATCCTGCTCTGATCATGATCAAGATCTGCTTTTCTAGAAACAGAGGGTTTGGTCTGTGGTGCAGTGGGAACACATCTCCTGTCATCAAATAGCACTTTTTGGTTTTTTGGGGTTTTTTTTTTGTTTGGCTTTGTTTTGTTTTTTTTAATCATAGACTCATAGGGTAGTTTGGGTTCGAAGGAGCCTTTAAAGATTGTTTAGTTTCAATCCCTGTGCAATGAGCAGAGACACCTTTAACCAGACCATGTTGCTTAGAACCTAGTTGTCTTACCCCTCATGCTCCAGCGCCACAGCACCGGAGACACTTCTGAGCTGTGTTCAAGGGTAAGCAGAGTTACGCTGGGCTATTGAAGTTGCAAGGTCAGCAAGGATTTCTGACTTCTGCTTACTAGAGGCATACCCACACTTTGCAAAAGAATATACTCACTGCTCCCCAGACTTCAGAGCTCTCTGATATATGTAGAAGGTGGTCTCCTATAGTAGCAGCGGCGGACCCAATGCTGGAATAATGTGCATTGACTCCATGATTGCAGAAGGCTGAACAAATGCTTTATTGAGCTACACTATACTATACTATAAGAAAAAGCCATCACCCTTGCCAGACAGTCCGATACACACGTGGATCCAATTGGTCAATGACTCAAAACACCACCACCAGAGTTCAATGAGGAAATCACTTTTTGTTAAACAAACTCCATAACACACTCCACATGTGCACAACAACAGGTGCAGCAAGTGAAGATAAGAATTGTTTCCTCTGAGCTTTCTCTCAGCTTCTCAGGAAAATCCTTGGAGAGAATTAAGTCTCTGTTCAGAGGATTTGTGATTACCACAGTCTCTTATAGCGGCATGTCCCACAGTCAGTCACTGACTGCCTAGGAATCAATTATTGTCACATCAGGAAACAGTTGTGGAGAACATCAGTCATGTCAAGCAAATCCTTCATCTCTCCTTTTTTTTTTTAAAGAGTATTAGAGGCTTATATTCAAACGCTACATTTCCTTCTGGCAGGAGAAAGCAAAATCCCATTCTTTCAGCCCAGAGTCACTATGTACCAGTGGGCCCTCTTTGTGTCTTTGTCACAAGTGTTTAGGCTGGACAAGCCACCGGGACAAGAGCTTTTTTGGTAGGAGGCACAGACAGGTGGGAGCCA
Source organism: Serinus canaria (assembly GCF_022539315.1). NCBI lineage: Eukaryota > Metazoa > Chordata > Aves > Passeriformes > Fringillidae > Serinus > Serinus canaria. Next base: position 21,518,166 of record NC_066313.1, read on the forward strand.
TTTCTGCATTCCCAGAAGCAATGCTTTTGGTTTCCTCGGGTAGGTGCTAGCACTACATGGGCACCTGGAGCACCTAGGTAGTCTGGACTCCTTCTGTCTGCTGAAACTCAGCTGACAAACTTTGAACTGCACCTTTAAAATAAGAACTAATGGCACATAGAGACCCAGGTGCCTCATCAGAGTCTGAATTCAGAGATATGTGGCCAAACTAAGTGGAGTTTTTGCAGATGATAATATAAATTTCTTCACAAAAAGCTGCTTTTTTTCTCACTGCAGGAGGATGGTAAATATGCCACTGTGGCTGACAAAGCTGCAGGAAAAAGAAGCTTGCTAACAAAAAGAAAAATGCCAAAGTCAACATGTAGAGGCAAAGGCTTTTATTCCGTCTAGAACTCCATTTTTTGGCTTATGTGGCATCAGAAGTTGTTCCACCTGCAGGCTTTGCATATCCCAGCGATTCCTGTTATGCTGTACCTCAAGCTATGCTGAGCAAGAAGGAAAGGAGAGAGAATAAGTGAGCAACAGGGTCAGGACAACACAATAAACTCATCCGGGGCTTTCTGGCAAAAGAAGAAGTTGTGAACTCTTAATGTAGAGCATTTGCAGAGGGATGATGCTGTGTGGGCAGCATCGACCTATGGCAGGGAGTGCGCTTCCCAGCGAGAGCTGGAAGATCCTGCCCGGAGAGAGTGGCAGAGCTCCCGGCGTGTCCCTGTCCCCACTACGATGTCCATCAGGTGGCGGCAGCGCTCCAGTGAACTGCAGGAGCAGCCCTTCCTTCAGCGCTTCAGGGAGGGGATTTTTTCATCAGGCTGAGCAAGACTTTTGAGCGCCAGAAGAGGTGCAAATCACAGGTCTCCTCAATGAATGCAAAAAGTCATCTGAACTCGCTCTGAAACTCATACCACTTGTTTCAAAATGCAGTGACAGTCTCCTCAAATTAGACCAGTTGACAGAACAGAAAAAAGCAGGTGAGCTTTTGGGTACATCAGCCTCTTATTGGGGCATTTCTTTGGCTCACCTGTGGTGAAAATGTCTGGTTTGCCCAACGTTATCAGCTGATCTAACAGAAGATAGATCTATGAGTAGGGCTTTAGAAACCACATATCACACACCTAGGTCATCATAGGCTTTCTGTACACAAGCATTGCCAGGATACAGATGTAAGAACAAAATTGGCAGGAGTAAGAACCATCCTTCAGTATAAACATAAAAGAACTGACTAAGTCCTTGGTCTTTGTTAAAATAAGCTGTAGCATCTCATTGAAAAACTCTTAGTCCAAAGTGGCAATTAAAGAAGATCCTATTATTCTCTTTATAAGTAAATCATTAGGCCCATTGGTATAGTTCTACCCAACTTAAACAAAAAACTATTTGAAAAAGTGATGGAAGATAGAACCACCTCTGTTAGAGTTTCCTTCACACTGCTTATTTTCTGAACCAGATCCTACGTCTGACCAGAGGAAAGTAAATGTCTAATTTGTCTTTCAGTTAAAACACAGGTACCTTTGGTGAGACTCCTGTCTCATGCAGAGGATGCACTTCCTCAGCTGTGGGGTTAACACAATGATCAGAACCACTATACCTCCAATACCAGCTGCCACAACACCAATGATTGTTCCAATGGATTCTTCTATACCAAACAAGCCTGGGGAAGAAAGGAAGGCAGAGAGAGATGTAAAATGTTTTCCAGACAAGTATATGCAATGCAGCCAGCATCTTTTCTGCAGTGGCTGCAGAGGAAGCTGCTTACGATGATGATGCTGATGTCTTGTCTGACATGAAATCCCTTCTACACGGAAGAGTGACTTGCACTGCAGAGCTACTGATTTTTTTCAGTCCTATGTAGGAACTCCTAAGCAGCATTCCTAAGCTGCTATGCTATCTGGTGCTTGAGAGACAGGACAGCCCCATCACCCCAGAAATCTCCCTCAATGGCTAGACACTATGGGATGCTAAAAGAAGCTGCTGCTTGAGTTAATGGGACTCAGGCGTGTATACTTTATTTTTGAAAGGAAAAAATTATTCTGACAACTTCAGGAAAGCCAATCATCTGCCTATCTCCTTCCAAGGGAGACAGCACCAGGGAGCAGAGAGAGAGCTCCACTAGAGTCCTTTCTTTGCTCTGTTGCATGACAGAGACGGCATAGTGCTGAAATTATACATTTCATCATCTCAGGAACACAGAAAGGCAGTTATGCTGGCCAGACTGCAGACATTTCAAGAGTAACCTGTGCTACCGAGACTATGAGATCAAGCCAACAGGATACCTCATTAGACACCTGACCAAAACCCTTGCAGAGGGGCACAGTTTGCTTGTTTAAGTGCTACAGCTGAAACTGAGTAGTGTTGTAAAAATTAGTAAATCAGGCTCATGAGGCCAAAGGCTTAGTGAATCTTGGTGAGATAGAAGCTTTGGTGATGAAAAAGAGGAAAATGGCCCTTACATAATTTACTCTTGACACAGAAGAAAGCTTTTTTTTTTTTATTAGATAATAAGATACTAACCCTTCTAATGTGTTGACTTTTTGGGACTGGAATCTGTTTAGCCTACACAATTGAAAGTTTGACATTTCCAGCTGCTACAGACATAACAAGTTACCTCTTTACTTTATATGCCTAGTGCCTATCTGTGGGGCTAAGAAAACATATCATGGCACTTCTAATGCTACTTTAATGTGAATGAAGTTAATCAGAAATTATAAAACGATCATATTACCTATGATCCTCGTGATTACTGTGGGATTGCTTATGTCATTCAGAGTTAAGGAATGACTACGCAAGTTAGTGGGTTGGAGAGAAATAATGTCCAAAAAAAAGAGGTCTAGAGCTGTTCCTTGAGATGGCACCTTGTCACCTGTCACTCATGGGGGTTCTGCCAGAGCTGTGAATACAAGGGAAACTTGTCTGACTGCTTCATTCTTTGCAGTGACTTTATTTTTATGGATAACATTAATCCTTCTTTTTGTGGTGTAAATACTCCTCCTTATAATAATACCTCTGACTATTTATAGAGACAAGCTAATGTATTTTAGCTGGCCTTACAAAAACAATGAGAAATGCTATAGAGCAATTACACTCCATGACACCAGGCCCTTTGCAGATGCCAAAGAGGCCAACTTCTTTCTTTCTACCAGTGTGCAGACCAGCTTTGGAGGAAAAACAAGGAAGAAAAAAGTAAATAACTCCAAGTATTACCCAGAGCTCTCCTGATCCTGAGCTTTGTGCCATCTCCTGTCACCACCTTCCCATCTGGAAGTGTAACCTCACAGAAATAAATACCATGGTCACTGGTTGTCACATTGAGGATAATCAAGGAAACATCCCCTTGGGACAAGTCTCCACTCATGAAGATCCTGGAGTTATTTGGCAGGATGGTCACATTCTTTTCTAGCAGGTCCATCTGCCCCTTTTCATCTTCTTTGTACCATTTCACCATCAGGTCGGTCAAGGAGGGATGCTGTGGACTGTTAAGATGACAGTTCAAGACCACAGTTTCACCCTCTTTGGCTTTCTCCTTGGCTGGTGTTTGAGTCACCAAAAGGTCCCAAGGCTCAGGTGTCAACAACAAAGGCTGTGCTGTTACATGAATCACAGCTGCTGCATTCTCCTTGTCTGTACCTCCACCAGTAACTCCTACATCTGTACCAGGAAAGAGAGAGAAGAGGACAGCTGAGGGTGATGGATTATAAATGTCCCTGCTCCTGACCTCCAACCAACACAAAGAATGGCTCCTGGAATTAGCACATGAGGACAGTCATTGTTATGATGATAGGGATTTTCTTCCTAGCTCCTGCTTAGATTCCTGCTTCCTTCTTGTGTACAGACAGGTCTTTTCCTGAATTTCAGCTCCTTTCTACTGCCACACTAGAGAAAGGAAGATTAATGCCATTGTCTAATGGCTTTGGATGAAATTTAGAGTCCACTCAGCCCCATTTCCATCTGCAACACTAACCTCTTTCTTCCCACACGGAAAAGTCTCAGGGCCTGATGTTCCTGCCTCAACTGCTTTTGAGGCAAAGCAAAAAATGCATGTTCAGTTATACACTGGCAGTTCTATTTTGGAAAGTACAGTGAATAAGTGTGCACCTAATGCAACTGCCTGCATCCCAAAACCTAATGTGCTTACAATTTTTGTCATGCACTTTCAGTTACAGGACAAGAAATCTTGAAATTGTGTGAAGAATCTCCATTACCAGAGACTGAACCCCTAGCAGATCCCATCAGCAGTCTGTGGGACAGAACATCAGCCTTATGCTCATACTGAAGCTGAGGGTGACAGCTATTCTCTGTAAAGGAACTGTCTCCAGCTAACTTTTGTTAGAAAAACATGAACATGTCTGTAGCAGACATTTCAACCTGCCTTCTCATACTCAGGTGCTAAACATAGTATCATATCCTTGACCTAAGAGTAGGGAGAGTGGATCTCATTTCTGGAAACAAGCCTGGGCACAGAAAGTGGAATAGTTGCTGGGCACAGAGAGGAATAGTTGCTGTCTCAAAAAGAGGGAAAAGCAAACCCAAAAATAAGCTTTTGCCAAGAAAAAGTTTGGACCAATTTTTGGGAAAGACTCTTCTATTTTATTTTCTTCAAGTGAAATAGTCTCCCTTTGAGCGAGTTGGTGTCCTCTCAAGGACTGCAGACACTTCCAGAGTGAAGGTCCTGATTTTCTATTGTCTTGAGTCTTTCATTGCCATCCACGGAGTGTGAAACGCTATTGTGTGGATCTAGTAAAGCATCACAATAGACACTCTCTGCTCTGGGACAAACGTCTGGAGGCAATGGAAAACCAAATCTCCCTTTATGATCAGTTTGAGAGTTACTCGAACAGCTCCTCCAGGCATGCTTGTACACAGAAATCACAGTTGTATTCACAGTTACTATTATTTATGACTCATATGAGAGTAGAAGATTTCTGTCAGTCAGCACGGCCCTGTTGTTCTGGGAACATTACAAAAGGCTGGGCTATAGAGCTTACAGTTTAACTATGAAACAAGAAAGAATTCATGGATGCAAAAATACAGGAACTATAAACTGGCTATGAAACTAGGCAACAACAGAGCATGTGAAACACGTTATGAGCTGTTTGGTCCTTGGTGCGTTTACCTCAAAGTGGAAATTTTTGCCTTAGAACTGGAGCACCAACCCATAGGAATTGGATGCCTGAGAATTAGGTACCCAAACACACTTTTTAAACTGGTCCCCTAAAATTAGTAAAATTAAAGGTACCAGGCGAGATATTATCCTTCTGTTCATACTTAATCTTGCCAATGAGCCCACTGGAGCTTCTTGGGGAAATCTGAGGTCCAGATCTTCCCTGTACAGTTAGATATGTGTATTGAGGCAGCAATACACATACTTCATAAAAGTTGAAGTATCTTGTCAAGATACATTGAGGAAATATAAAGTATAATTGAAATAACTGACAAAGCTTGTCATATTATAGTTTTTGTGCATAAAACATTCTGAAATGATCCATTTGCTTATTTATTAGAGTGAATTTGAGCAGTTTCATAATGAATACTCTTTTAAAATCTCAGTTTATTAATAATTTTCTCCACCGGATAACTGCTGATTTAGCTAGTGTGTGCTAGTGCTACCTTGTTTTCAAGGAAAGGCCACAAAATTTCTTCTCTGCTACAAATATTCTAGTCTTGCCATATGTGCCCCTGTAACACAACTGTAATTTTTATTTCTTTTACTGATGCAAAAGGTGTACTTTTTACATAGACACTTAGTGGCATAGAGAATGTAGCTGAGTAGGAACAATGTGCTTTGGTGTTGCCTCTGTTCATCATGAGTTTTATAAGCCTCTCCTACCATGAAACAATAGTCATGATATAATAATTATCATCTGGTTTATTTCCACATCTTTCATTCAATACAAATCATGTAACTTAATTAGGAAAATTAAAACAGGAGAGGAGTAGGCAGTCTTGTTTCGTCCCAGCTCTCTTTGGGGTTTCACTGAGAAGGTCACAGCTCTGCATCTATTTTTTCCCCCCTTTCTTTTCTTTCTTTTTCTTTTTTAAGGCTGCAAAACTGGAACATATTAGTTCACTGGTATTCAGTTACACAATGCCCTTATCGTTTTGGCATCTGGGAGTATACCATGCCAAATGCTTTGCTGACTCTGCTTCAAAGCTCTTTTAAAGTCAATTGCTTCATTAGCAGAGTGATGTGTAGCTCCCTTGTCATGCGGGTTGTGGGGCTCAAGCCCATGGAGAGGAATGCAAGGCTTTGTGGTGAAAGCACTTGAGCTAGACAGGGTACAGAGAAATACAGCATGGATGATACAGCATGGATGATCTTGTCTAGACCTGGACAAACGATTAGATGATCTAATAGGTCATTGTCATGAAGTCCTTAGTTCACATCCAGTTCTCAGTCACGAGGGGAGAAAGCTCTCAGGGACTCCCTGCAACAGGGCAATGTGCTCTGCATTTGGCAGCACTAATAGGGCACCTACTAAAGCCCTCAGCCTCCCCTTCATGTAACCTGCAGGTTGATACCTCCCCATATAGAGCCATATCATACCTGTAAGTGAGAAATACGCAATGCAGGCTAGAGGAGCTGGGGTGACAAAAGGAAAGAATAAAATATAGCTGCACTCTCTTCCTGTCCTGGAGCCTCACTTAAGTCTTTGGTGCCTGCAGTAAATCCGAGCAGCCCTGCAAGCTTCTTCTGCCTGCTGCCAACAGCATGGGGAACCACAACGGTGTGTGGAGGTCAGTGCAGAATTCTACTTTTCCAGTTTAGCCTCCTCTCCTACATTCACGCTCAGTAGTTGGAGGAGGGGTTGAGGGCAAGTAGGGCTCAATTTCCAACCCACAAAAAAAATCCTCTGTTGATGAAATTACTGTCTTTCAGATTTTGTTTGCTTTAGATCTCAGCTTCACACTCATACCATGCTGGTGCCATGAAGGTGCTTTACAAACTGTATTTGGCTCTCAGACATCTATGATTAAGTGATCAATGACTGCACATTGCTGCTTTTAATTTATATTACTTTTGCCCTGAGCTGAAGTTGGCTCTCACAAACGGATATGAATAGCTACTTTGTGACAATAACTGGTGGCTAATATATCAGAGAAACAAAATAGAAATGAAGTTTCTAGGAATGATGAGACACATCTGGGAAAAGACAGGCAAATACACTCTTTCTGAACATTTATATTAGATAAACACGAATGTATCAAAAGAGAAAAGTAAGCTTTAATGCAATGCACAACACTGATACAATTTCCCTGCATCCTGAGGAAGCTTTCAGTTAAAAGTTGCACTTTGAAAATAAGGAGAACTTCTCAAGCCAAGCTTCCAAGAACAACCTGTGTTTCTTCTAATTAAGGAAGGTGGTTTAGTACTCACCCACCACCAAGAAGAAGATGAATGAAGAGATTGCAGATCTATAGAGTTTCCCAATGTGCTGGCTCATGGTTGCTGAAGTACATGGCCTCACCATCTCTCCCTCTAGTAGTACGGGTAATAGCAACAGGACCTCACATTCTGCCTAGTTAATGTCACACTTACTAAAGTTACCACAGCTTTGAGCTCACAGTGCTCTGCCTGCTCCCTGGATGAGAGCCACATTGCAAGTGACAACAACAATTATTTTCCCAGCGGCTGTTCTGACCTCTCTCTGAGAACATGTTGAAAATGCTCTGAGAGGAGAGGGAGGATAATTCATTGTTTTTTGCTTTTGGCCTGTATAAACCACAACTTTGGGCTGAGTAGAGACTATCCAGATATTCCAAAGGAGACCTCTTTTCTGCTGAACTCCTCCCCAGTAATGGTCAGCACTGGCTTAATTTTCTGAACAGCCAGACTCTTCTGCACCATGCTATCACCCTAATGCACCACAAATGGAAACTTCAGGAACTCAGTATCTTTGTGGCTATATGCACATGGTGTTTACAGGTTAAGTGTATTCCCCAAAGTGTTTTTTAGTGCAGAACAAATCCTTTTTCATCAAAAGCTGACTACTTAAACTCTACTTATATTTAAGCAGAGCTTGTCTATGCCACTTGGATGTAGGAGGAAACTGCTGGAGAGGGCGGCCTGTCTGCAAAACCAGCAGGTGTACTCTGAATTAGTCTCTGTTTATAGAAGGCCCACACAGAGCAGGACCATGTGAGAAGAGCTACAGCAGCTCCAAGCCTCATCTGTACCACCCAGCCCTGCCAGCCATGCTATACCTGTACCAAGCATGGGCTTCTGTCACTATTTGGCTAACACCTCTTCCCCCAGCTGCAGGATTAGGGATTATGGCATACTTTATCTAATGATCTTTCATATCTTCAAAACTCTCCAGGTAATGGAATTGTGCTTGAGTATCCAGTAAAGACCCAATTCCATAACTCTTAAAGTACAATGCAGCTGAGAGAGGCATGAGTATTTCTGCTTTTCTTTGCATTTGAAAACACAAAGAACCCATATTTGATTCACAAAACTTGGCTGACCAAACAATGTCAAGAAGAACAGACTACTCCTGGAGTCACCACTTGTCAGTTTAGCTTTGGTGAGCAGATCCCAAAGCAGCGGAAACAGCGAAAGCAGGATGGGCTAGAGGGAGTATGGGTAAAACAATCTAGGAAACAAATACATCTCTGAAATGGCTTGGGAGAGTGGGAAGGCCTGTGATTACCAGGCAGGAATCATATTAGGAAGGGAACTGGGACCAAGTGCAGAGCAACAGAGCACTTCAAAAGGAAGATGGAAGTTTGTGAGGGTCTTCTGAAGGAAGTACTGCCAAAGTGTTACTGAGTAAAGCCAAAATATCTGTGAAAGGAAAAGCCAGAGGAGTCAAAAACAATGAAGAGTTGGATGAGGGAATAACCAGTAGAGTCGAAGGCACCTGGCAGATCAAGAGGATTTTGGACTGAGTGACTGGTTTAGAGTGCCGATTGTGACTGTGTGTCAGAGGAGTCAGCGTGCAAGGACAGATCTGAACAACAGGCAATCCAAACACTGCCTGATTTAAACCCAAGTACTTGGTGTGCTTCAAAAAAACCCTTCAAGTGTGTTGTCATGGTCATACCACCATTACTCCTGCAAATGCTATTTATGTTCATGTCATCTGGAACTAGCAATTCTCCTCTGTATCCTCTATTAAGTTGGTCATGCCTGAGCCAAAGTGCCAGGTCAGCCAGCTTTTAACCGAGGGAATACAAAAGAGGTTGGTTAGTGCTGCTGGCAGCCAGTAGCTGAACATGAACTTTCTCCCACTTGAATAACCCAGTACGATTCAGTTTTTGGACAAAAAGAAAAATAAACCAGTACCCTGAGTGTTGTTGAAAAAAGCCCCCAAAATTCAAGTTTGAGGTTCAAATCAAGAAAGCAAGGTACAAAAATGAAACAAACCACATATTCTTTTCTATGCTTTCTTGTAAATTCTGGAGAGTTGCAGCTGCTTGCATTTACACTGGCCTGTCTGGGCCAACAGCTGGGATGGGGTGTCACCCACGGGGACTTCAGGCACTTTTTCTAATGTAGCAGCAAGCAGGTATCACAGCACCCTGAGATGTCCAAAGGGAGCCTCCACACATTTCCCAGGGAAGTGGTAGAGAGAAAGAGGACAACAGAAGGAAGTAGCATTGACACAACAAGCTGCTTTACCCATCCATGCTTTTTCCATCCATCCATCCATCCATCCATCCATCCATCCATCCATCCATCCATCCATCCATCCATCCATCCATCCATCCATCCATCCATCCATCCATCCATCCATCCATCCATCCACCAGCCAACTACCTAGCAATGTGATTTCTTTGCACCTCACAGGGCTCTTCTTTCTCCTGTGAGGTGAGTTGAGGGTGCAAACCTGCGAGCCATGGTCGCTCTGGTTGGGTCCCCTGACTTGAGGAGCCCTCCAGATGCTCAGAGCTTGGGGCAGAAACCACTCGGTGCTGCTCAGCAGCCTCAAAAATGAGACTCAGGGGCTCCTGGGATGAAAGCCTCCTCACTGACTTCCTTTATGTCACCACAGCCTCCGCTCGGCCCGCAGCCAGCCTTTCCCCCTCTCCCCCTAAGAGTCCCCCCGGGTCGGCCTCTCGGCAGTGTTTTCCGTCGAATCCCACGAACCCAGGATTTGGGAGCCGTTTCGCTGCCCGGGCGCTGTTTAAACGGCTGCGCTCACGGAGGGCGGCGGGAGCGGGGCTCTCCCTCGGGCAAGAGGCAGCGAACGCCGCCCCTCCCCTTCCCCGCAGCCGGGAGTTTTTTCCTACTATAGCCCTTAAACTTTCCACAGGCGGGGAGGCTTCCCAGTTAACCCTTGCGGAAGCCGCAGAGGGGCTGCCGCGACCGGACGAGGAGGGCACGGGAGGCGCCGTAGCGCTCTCCGCCCCCCATGACGGCTCCCCCTCCTCGGGAGCAGCGGCGCCGCTCGCCCCTGGCAACCTCCTCCCGCCGCGGGCCGGCGGCGCGGCCGGCGCCGGCCCCTTTAAATGGCGGCCGCGGCCCCGCCGTGCGCCCCGCGCAGGCAGCTGGCGGGCGCCGCGCGGCCCTCGCCCCCCTCCATGGTAAGCGCCGCGCTCTGCGCTCCCCGCCCGCCCCTCCGTGCCCCCGGCCGCCGCCCCCCCGGGCCAGCGGAGGGCCGCCCAGGTAGGTGCGGGGGGCGGCAGCCCCGCTCCCTTTCCGGGCAGCCACACGGACGAGCCCCGGCCGGGCGGCGGCGGCGCGGTCCTGCGGGCAGCGCTGGGAAGCTCGGCCGTCCCCACCCACCTCCGCAAAGTTTTTGGGGCGAGGCGGGGCCGGGGGCAGGGTGGCCCTCGGGGCGCCCCGATGACGGGGGTGACGAACGTCCCGCGGGGTCCCCGCAGGGAGGATCTGGGCTCTCGGGAGAGCCAGCGGGGTTGCCGGGCAGCCGCTGAGCCCCGGCGTTTTGGTGGGGAGGAGCGGGCGGGCAGCAACTGGTGGAGGTCGCAGTGAGTGCGGGTGTACGCGTGAAAAAGCTCTTCGGGGGCGGCTCTGCTCTCATACCACGTAGCCCGGAGTGTTTGTGCCTTTGCCTCGCCCCGCTGTCCCTTCCTCAGCCTGTCCCCAGCCCGGGCCGCGGCCCCGGCAGCGCTGGGCGGGGACGGCCCAACACCGTCTCGGTTCTGAGTTGGTTTGGAGTTGAAACCCAGCGGTACCTCATCCGCCGGTAGTACAGGCGGGGTTACTGGTTTGGGCCCTGGGCTGGTTTCGTATCGTTTGCTGGCTGGGATGGCACAAGTGACATTCTGTGGCTCAGTTTCCCTTCATAAAGTAAAACTGACTTCCAAAGCGAAGAATATTGATAACAATGGGGAGTGCTACAGAATTAGAAAATAGTGCTGCTTGTTATCTTAATAGTATGATATGAGTCAAATTATTTGTCTCTGAAGTGTTTGTATTTATGTGCATTTTATGGTGTAACTAACAGTAAGTGTAAACACTTGATGTATCAGTAATATAATAATATATGCCAGTCCTCTGGTAAAAATGCTACACCTGTATGACCTTTCTCAAGTTCTGAAAGGTACAGGTTCCTGAGACGTGCTGCATGTTAGGCCCTGATGTCTTGTGTTAATATTATCTGAGTTCTAAGTTTCTGTGCAGCTTCAACATGCAAGATGGGGGGGCTGCACCAGAAATAAAATATTTTGATAAAAAATGTTAAATATAATTAAATATAGTGTAGTCTAGGTGGAACAAAATAAAACAAATCAAAAAGCTGTCAGTGGAAGTGTTTCCATGCCACTTACCTTGGTGAAACTACCATGTCAGGTTTCATTTAATATACAGCTGTTAAATGGACTAACCATCTTGTTTCACCTTTCTCCACCACTGCTGGATTACATACCTTACTTCTTTGTTCACAGGAAGTTCATGAAGTGGATCATGGTCTTATTAACCAGCTACTTGCTGATTCAGAGGAGACTCCTAATTCATGCTCAGAGAAAATGCAGGGTCCTGCTCAGTATAGCTGGAGTGCTGACTGGAGCTTTTGGGTAATGTGATTGAGCTCTCTGCTAACTTGGTTTTAATTTATAAATATAATACATGTCTGTTTTAATTTACATATGTGTGTATACGTACAAGCTTTATATTCCCAGTTCTCAAGTTGCTTTGTAGTCATGAATTACTAAAGTGTTCTCCACCCATGTAGTGAGGCAGGTAATTTTATCATTACTGGTTTACTGAAGTGTAAGGTGAGACTGAGAGGGGGTGAAGTTGTTTATCTGATGTCTCAGATCAAGTTAGTGACAGATCTTGTGGCTTCTGTGCCCAGCCCTTTCTCCCAGGTCCTGGCATGAACCCTTGCCAGCCAACCCATGCCAGTGTTTCTTATGCCTATAGAAATACATTTTTGATGCTTTGATGCTTTTTAAGCATAAGGGCTGAATTTTGATTCCTGGTGGTGGTTGGTGGTTCTGAATTGCATTCTTAGTCTTTGTTTTTGTCAAGTAAACATATTTGTTTTCCACAAGAGTAAATAAACTTCCTGTGTTTCCTGTAAAAATTGACTTTGTGAATAAAAAAGGCAGAAAATAAGTAATTGAATTTTTTTCCTTTCTGGGGAAATGCCTGACTGAAAGCAGAGTGGGTAATAAATAATAAGTGCTTCTTTCAGTACTTTTCTTTTGGTAGATTTTTTTTTAAGTGCCTTGAGAGAAGGTGAATGTGTATGTGTGTAGACTTGGAGTGTGTATGTTTTGCTGTTAATTTGGTGCATGGATTGTTATTGTTTGATAGGGAACGAGACCGCGTGTGCATGGAGCCACAGGCAGGGTAACAGCTGATCTTGTGGAGACATAGAATGCCAGAGCTGTGAGGAAGGTAATCTGACTCAGGTTCTGTATCAGGTGTCCTCAGTACATCTGTGTGCTTCAGCTCATAGAACATCATCTGGTCCACCGTGTCCTTCTCCTGATGAGGTCGTCACAGTGTTCATTGTGCTTAGCAGGTGAAAGATTGAGTAACTAGTGAAGGCCAGAATGAGTCTGTGCTGTGAGCAGAAGCAGGAGATCAGATTTTCCAACTCCTTGTTTATAAATCTAGCTTGTATGTTTTCATCACTCCTCTTCACAAGCAGATGTCCTAATGGTCAGGACATTTGTTTTTGCATCTCGGGCCATAGGTTAAATCCCCTCCAAATGCATGTGTACGCTTAAAAATGCAGTAGTAATCTGGAGCCAATGGAAATGGGACAGGACTAATACTAATAAAATGCCAGCAGGTCATAGACTCGTGTTGCTAGAGTGAGTTCTTGGGGTGTTAGTATTTTCTTCACTATCCCTACAAAGCCAAGGCTGATCCAGGGCTCTCCTGCCTGTGCCCAGCTGTGTGTCTGTACTTGAGTCGATAGGAAGTCATGCTGTGCAGACATTGCCACTGCCAGCTATGTTCTTGTTAGGTGGCAAATTAGATTCTGTAAGCTAATGCTCGATGGTTTGTGTACAACCACTAATGCAGGTGGTATTTTGTGCAAGGAATAAACCTGTTCAGGTCTTGGTGTTGGGTTGTTGGAAACACTGCAGTTACCAACTCTGTTTCCTTGATAGGCCTGGCGATTTAAAATAAATTTATTAGAGTATTCTATATGTCGAATGTAGATGTACTATTGGCTTTGCACTCTTAGGTTTGAGACACATGCTAAAGGCTTGAAGTTTCTTTGAACAGAGCTTTGAGCCTGCACAGCGCAGGATATTATGTGTCCTCACAGTGCCACTCTGCTTCCTGTAGTAATGTATGCCCATAACTTCAGGAGAGTGGGATCCTTCAATGTGGTGGCAGCTGCTGTGTAAGGTGTTTTTCACTATGATTAAATTATTATCTTCTGCCTGATTTATACTCCAAGACCTTAGTATGTGTTTGATGTTGGTGTTTATCTGGTTCTGCAAACATGACCCTGCAGTTAAAACAAAGTAATTGCTCAAATACTTCCCTCTTGTAAGATAATGCTGTTGCTGGAAATGTTGTAGCCTTACCATCTGTCACAGATTAGTTTTAAAAGCCTGTACCAGTCTGGTTGCAGGAAGCCACGGTGCTTATTTTCTCAGCCTCAAGGCGACTGAATTGTAAAGCAGCAAGAACCAGGAAGTCACAAATTCGAGGTGAAAATTAATTAATTCTATTTAAAATGTTATGTCATTGGCATCTCTCCTTGCACTTGACAGAAAACGTTTCAATAACTTGCATGGTTGATGATCAGCTGCTGACTATTAAACGAAATTGTTAAATCTTCCTGAATTCTGAGTCATAGTAAATGTGTAGGTGACAGCATGGAAGGCAGCCTGTTGCAGTGTGTAAAATATGTGTCACTAACACTTGACAAAGGTGATCTTAGTGTCGTGTGGCAGGTGCGGACCAGTTATGCTCGCTCCCACTCCTGAGTCACTAGAATGGAGGAATTGCTACAACAGCAGGGTTTGCCTCTGGTAGCATCCAGGGATCAGCTTTGTTGCCAGGGTTATTTGCTTGGAGAGGCTGCATGTTTCCAGCAACTTAGGTTTGCTCCAAGGGTTCATTTCTTCTGAGGGTGATGTGCTCTTGTTTTGCTGATGATAGAAACTACATGTGAATGTTAGAGCCTGACTGGTTTGACTTCAATTTTTCATGGATTGAGTGGGAGTAGGCAGTTGTGCCATGCCTCTGGAAGTCAGGCCAGGTATCATGAATGCTCAATAGGTGCTGTGAGCACATGTAATTAGCAGCAGGCTAGGGTTGGCAGCCTCTGGGACACAATCTCTCTCCTGGCTATGGTGAGTGGGGAGAAGGAAAGGGAAACCAAAAAATTATCAGGGAGGGAAGAAGATTATCCTAGTATGTGGAATTTTCCTTACCTCTTAAAAAAAAAACCACTTTGGATATCTTTACTTAATAATTTTGAGAAATAATTAGTTTTCTCTGTTACTGTAAGCAGTTCTTAAACTGACAGTATTACTGACTGCTGTTTTTGATGGTGTCATGGGATATTTTTTGGTTTTTGTTTTTGTTTTTTTTCTCCACCTGAAGGTGGACAAAGCTGGACTTCGGTAAACTCACTGGAAGAAAAAAAAAGATTGCTTACAAACTTAATCTTGGGGCTTTCTCTCTCCACTGGAAACTGTAAAGCTTTTATCTCCAGTTGATTAAATAGTCCTAGTTCTGGCAACTGTAAATATATGATTAAAGTCAAAGATGACTGGAAATTGTTATATCTGGAAGCCCTATCTCAGGATTCTGAATTCACCTTTTTATCCTTTTTTATGCCCTTCATACTGAAATATGGTTCAGTTTTATATCCTTGGAAGAAGAAACCTGTGAAAGCCTTAAGTATTTTCCTACCATAGTGAAGAAGGTAAAGGTGAATGAGCAAGCTAATGAAAAGGATCCTTGCATCAAAAGTGAGGATGTTGTGTCTGGGAACTCTAGTTTGTATTAATGAACAGTCAAAGAAAGTTCATGTGTCTCCACAGTAAGAAGAATGCCCACGGAAAAAAACCCCAAAAAAGTAAGTCCTTCCCTTGGAATGAAAAGGTAGGTGGAATGAGTGGAAATCAAATGAGCATCTCAGAAAATTGCTTGTATCTGGGAGGCTTCTTTAAGAACTTGAAAATATGAGATGTCAAGGAGGTGTTGAAAAGAAGATAATAAAAAAGGCTTAAAAAGGCAATTGATTGGAGTATAAGTTGAAAGCCAGTTTAAAGTGTTGGTCAGTGTGAAGGAGTTTGAAAATGGAAGCAAATAATTGATACAGTGAAAATAAGCCTTTTACTTTTCATATTATGAAAGCAACTAAGGTTGCACAAGATGGAGAAATTATTTTGAATTTTTACACACATGGATCTGGTTTCTACAAGAAAGAACTAGTCTGTGAGTATGTGACAATATGTGTGGCAAGAATACAATAAGCATATATAACTCAAACCTGCACAAGGAGGGATGCAGATATATATCACAATTTGGAAGATAACTTATTGAGGCACAGATACAAATTTAGGCACTTTGGGCCCCAAGACTGGTAGGATTAAATGAAATATTTCTTGTATCTGTAGTTGTTTGAATCCTCCTTCCACCTTTCTCTGAAGACTCACACCACTCTTGGAATGGCTTACTGGGCTGGTTGAAGTGGTAATTGTTTTGGGGGCTAATATTTGAGGCCTCGTGACAGTAGCTCTCTCTTATGTTGTATACTTGGTATGTTTCTTCTTATCTGTGCCTCTAAATGTTTGGGTTGTGGAGGAGATGCATCAATTCTCTTGATATTGGAGGAGGATTTTTGGCCTCCTTTTTATTTGCTGGTATGAAGCAGTCTGCTAAGGACAATGAGAATTGGTTAAATTAATTGCTATAGGTCTACAAAGGGATTAAAAGCCTTTAAGCACATTAATGCTGCATTTTGGTGTTTTGTTAGTTGGGCTTTTGTTTATTTTGTTTGGTTTTTTAAAATGCCCTAGCTTTAGTACAAATAGCTTTTGCTGTAGTTGTAGGACTGGCATGTTACTTGTTTACCTGCCTGGAATCTCCAGAAACAGGTACCTTTTTTCAGCCCTGTGATAACCCTAATTATACAGCAGCAGTTTTTTAACCTGGTAGGAAGACAGACTGCAGTTCTAACCAACCCTTGAACATGGGTGATTAGGCTAAAGGGGTTTTCTCCCTTCTTTTTGTGCTGGGAATGTCTTTAGGGCTGTTGATGCAGCTCCAGACTGAGCACTGAGGTAGATCTGCTAGTTGCAATAAAATTTCGACCAGTTCTAAGCAAAGGCTTCCAGTGGTGCCCTGTCAAAATAAGCTTTTGCCAGCTGCAGCAGTAGGTAGCATAAATTATTACTATACACATATAAATTAGTCTAGAACCTGAAGATTAAGTATAAAAGGTCAGAAAGAAATACACCACAAAAATCTGAATTATTTTATTTTTTTCTAGCCATTGGGAGAAAAACCATTAGAAAGGCAACATGGCTCAGGCAATCTGCATGGAGTTGGAATAGTGATATCCTTTTAAAAAAGGGAAGTCCCTAATGGAGAATGAAAACTTTAAAAGTCAATTCCAGGAGATGGAAAAAAGATTTTTTTATATTTTATTTTTAGCCTTAGTTGTTCGTTTACAGCTTGTATTTCTGCAAACAGGTAGTGGGGGTAGCACTGTCTTTTTCAGGTCTGCTACTGGTGAACCACGGGTATATAAGGAGATGAAAGAAGACAGGTAGATAAAACTGCAATATATGATTGTTTTGTGGTATATGAAGTTATTAGCAGCAGCCAGGAGAACTTTTGGGGCAATGGCTTGGTGAGTGCCACTTTCCATAGAATTTCAAGTGCGGCAGGGCTGCTGGCAGGCTTAATGAGATGACCAGAGTAATTTATAGCAAAGCAGTTTATGTAATTGGCCACAGTCACTCCTGCATCTATGTGTTGTTGTGGTTTAATATGCTCCTTCAGGTATTCACTGTAGTCCTGATTGAAAGCATTTATGTCTCCTTGTATGAGTTGCTAAAAACTAAATGGACCAAGGGGAATTACTACCATGGTGATTGTTTCCTTCACGATTTCGTTTTCTGATCCTTGTTTGGGCACTGTTACTAAACTTAAATATACATCAGAGATGCAGTTACAGAGAGACAGATTTTACTGCAGGAAAAGGAGGGAAATGTTCAGCTGAAGGGTGCTGTTCATTTGCTTCTGAATTTGGTTACTTTGGCATCAAATAATCTTGGTGGGACTCTGTTGCAGGTAAGGAAGATGAGTTGAGAACTTATGTCTTGTAGTTTCTTTATTGTATAAGGCATTTTTCATCACCCTGAAAACATCTGGATTTTCCCTGTGTCTGTTAAATGGATCAAATAAGTCTAAAGACAGGCAATTTCTTTGCATTACTTGGGCAGCCTGCAGTGAAAGATCAGGTGAAAAAACAGATATTCTTAACCAATAACATTAGCCAATAACTTGTTTCATACATGTACCATAAAAACAAAGTGAGTCAGATGAAACTGTTGTTCAGAAAGGAATGTATTTTGTTATCCAAAAGGAAATAATCTTGATTAGGCTTTTAATTGCTATTGCATCATAGTACTTAGTACACTGTTGAAACCTGGACAACATAGTTACAAGACTCAGAATTAGCCTGAGGAGTGGACAGATTGACTTGAGCTAAAGGGTAACTTTGTGCTGGAGGATGACAAACTCACTTTAAGTACAATTGAGTGTTAAGGTAGTGCAGAGTTCATCCAAACACGCTTGGTTGGTTTGTATTAAGTTTGTTTTAGAAGTTGGTGTATCACAGGACTTTGTAGTTATATTTTGATTTACCCTTTTCCTTTTTGTTAAATTTTCATGGGGTAGACAAAATTACTAAAATAGAACAAAAAGAATGCTTGAATGCTGCATTTATGAAGTCAAGAAAGTAGATAGAGATCCACAATTTTCCCCTAAAAGAGAAGGAGTTTGGCAGTTAATAACCCTGTGAACTTGACTTGTGCTAGTTCTGGGGAGGCAACATGAGATGTGGTATCTGGTCAGGGGTATTATAGGACTAGTTTTACTACCAGGTTCAAAAATGTTATTTCCAGCAAGGGAGGTGTTGATGAGGATGCTGAATAAATCTGAGATTGGGACACCTTGGCTCTTAAAAGTAGTTTAATTTCTAATTCAGAACTGAGGAAGATGTTTGTCCATGGAAGTGTCCAAAGCTCTTGAACTTTTTACTTAATTTTCATATTTAAAGTCTAAGTGTTTCATCCAAACTCAGAGGTGCTTGGTGGCAGTCATATAAATAATTATATTTGGACCTGAAATAATCAGACTCATTGCTAATTGCAAACGTCCACATTCAGGTGTTCAATCAGCTGCAGATAGTGTTATCTTATAAACAGGAAATGCACTCAAAACAGTCTATGCTAATGCTATTTTTGAGAACTGAGTCACACTGGTACCCAGGCTCTGGTAAGGCCTTTCTGAGATCACTTTGAATCCTCTCACTGGCTTTCTGATGGAAATAAATTGCCAGTAAATATTCTTCTATATGGATATACTTCCCAGTATTTTGCTGCTCTTTCAGAACAAGAAGATTCCCCATGATATATCCTGTCTTTGCTTTGGGAAAGCAGAAGAGTTACCTTGTTTTTCTGGTGAAACCAGTTCCTGCTATTTACATATGTAGCTGATCTTGCCAGCAGAACTGCAGGTCCTCCAAAGCCACCACCCAGCTAGGTGCACAGAGACAGCTACTTTACCCTAGCCAGCAGCCGGGGCTGCAAAATGACTGTAAATACAGCCTCTTTTTGTTCCATTATCTTCTCGTTTTAGACATTCAGATTGAAATCCAATTGATTACAAGGCCTTGACATGCATTTTTCTGTTCCTTCTGTCAGTTTCCTCAGTAGGGCTGTGCTGGGAGAGGGCTCTCTCTTTGCTCCTGACTCCATATAGTTAGTTGTGGAAATGTAGCAGACAGGTAAGGCAGGTGGAAAGGGAGAGCCAGTGTAAAGAAAGCAGAATAGGTGCATGGCTGCTGTTCCCCTCTCAGAGCAGGCAGAGATCTGCTGGGCATGCAGAACCCTGGATCCCTTGCCTGAAAGTTCTTATGAAGAGCTGAGCTCTGGGTGGCTGGTAATGTATACATTTTGGGGAATTTGGGTGTGCATGAAGGATGCCCTGATGTCCTGAGCTCTTGCTCTGAACCTCAGCCTGACTTAAAACAGGAGACAGTGGCTGATTTTTGTGTGAGAGTAGATTTGTCTCCATGCTGAGCTGCCAGGTACAGATGTACTCTTCAGACTGGTTCATGGATTGTAGCCTTCAGGGATGCAGAGAGGAGAGGTGCCAGGCATTAAGTGCTTCTTTCCAAGCTGATGTTTCCCTGGTGATAGTACTTTTCCTCTGCTATTCCCTTTTGGGACTTCTGTGAACTTGAAGTGATCTATGCTACTGCAGTCTGCTTCCCAAAATCAGTTGGTGATGGTAGTTTTAGATTGGAGCTGGGCAATTCTTAAATGTCACTCCTGCATAAGTTTTCTTTGCCCAGTTGCTGCAGTATTTGTGTGCCTGTTCTGCAAGGCTGGGGTGTTCCAGCCTGTTTTCCAAACCAGCATGCAAACAGAGGCTGGCAGAACACTAGCTAGCACTGCTGGAAGGTGGCCAGCACCAGCTCTGAGCAAGTGGGTGAGAGAGGGGGGAGCTGTAGAGGCTTTGGCCAGAGATTTGTATGGTTTGGAACAGGCTGCAGGGAGCTAGGGGAAGATGTGTAGGGCGTGTGTGTCTTCTGACTTTACATGAGCTTCATGCCTCAGTCAGTTTTATTCTGAAATGGAACATATGCTTTGTTCTGCACTGTATGTGGCAAGCTTGAGATTTTTATCTCCAAATCAGAGTTGTTATGAAAGTACATTGGCCTCACTGTTAAAATGCTTTAAAACACATGCTTTCAGAAGAAAAACTACTGAATACTACAAAACCATTGCATCAGAATAAGCAGAGGATATTCTCAATCCAAGCTATTGTTTTTCAGGAAAAAATATATAGTACTAGTGATGCCAGGAGGCTTTCTTATAATTGATAAGAAAATTATCAGTTTCCCAAGCTCCTTCAGCTAAACCCTATTTCAGTGAAATGGGAAAATGAGCTAATTTTGGTGTGACCTTGAAAGAGAAATCTGTGAGAGTTCCTCACATGTTCTAAACTGAAATACTCTGTTACAAAATTCTTCCCAGTCTGTTCTACTGTTTTGGTTTGTTGGGTGTTTTGGTTTTTTCCTTTTTTTTAAGAACATGAAAAATGTAATCTCTAATTGGTTATGCAACTCAGAGTTCTCTGAAGAAATACCTTTATATTTTCAACTCTAAATATTTTAATTTTCTTCTTGGGAAGGATGCCAGATTTTAAAATTCTTCACAAAAATGTTACCTTTGTTATAATTATATAATCTGATGTTAGCAGCATAGTATTTCATAGGATGTTAAATTTTCCTGTCTGTCAAAATCATAATTGTAACAACTTTGGTTGTGGATTTTCTAGGCCGTTTTTCAAGCCATGCTCCACTGTGTTTTGATATTCATACTCATATAGGTGAAGCTCAAGCATGAGACTTCATTCCTGCTCTTGGAAGAACATTGTGACTGGTGAGGTGTGGGAAATGACCAGGCCTTCTGGTGATCAGTATTCCAGCTCAGCCAAGTTCATTTTCTACATGGGGAAACACTTGTGATCAGTTCTCCCTGGTCAGTAGCTGCCCAGAACTGCTTTTCAGGAAAACAAGCTTTCACCATGTGCCAGGTCAATGCTGGCTTGGTGAGACTGATGTCCATCTCACTTGGTGAGAGCTGGGCTACTCCTGTGGGACACAATGCTTTGATGTGCTGTTCCCAGTCTACAAAATAAATGGAAATAGTCTTCCTTTCAGAAATACCTCATTCAGTCGCTTTCTTGACACTGGGTGTCAAATGTTTTCTGAGTGGGCGTCTGGTATTTTAGCAGCTCTCCATAATAGTGAATTAAAAAACAGTTCTGAGGAGTTTCTTTCTATGTGGATTTTCGGAAGCTCCTGGTGTTAGTGGTGCCTATGTGAGAACTAGTTAATAGTAACACTCATTTTGGGAGATCTAGGGACTCTGTCTTTAGCCTTGTTTATGGGGTCTCATAGGCTTAAAAAAACAAAACTACCACCCCTCACTCCCCTGTTGACCCCAACTTTCCCCACCCCCAACCAAACTAACCCCTGGAAGATACAGTAGCTGGAGCATTTGCCAGTGACCTGTATTTTAATATCTCTTTCTTTAAATTATACATTCTGTATTTCCAACAGAAGAAAGACATACTTTCACCAAAGTTCTTCTGGGTGCCACTGAAGGAGAACACTCTTGTTTTTCTGCTCAATCACTAAGAAATGTTAGAGTTCCTTTCTCTTTCAGCTTCCACAAAGAAGAGGGGGGCTGGGCCACAGGAATGGGGCATAATGCATAATGGCAGCCCTGTGCTGCCATTGGCCCTATGCTTATGAGACTCCCCTCTCCACAGGTAAGGGTGAAGGAAAAAAAACATGTAATGAATATAAGGAAAATAGCTGTAGCTCCCTAAACATTTCCCCCTCCCACTGTGACTAGGAGCTTGTTCGCATTTCTTTGAGAGCGTGGGAACTTTTGGAAAGCAGGCTCCTAAGGAATACAATGGCTGAGCAAACCCTGGCAACAGTTGCTTTGTTTCCTTTTTTTTTTATTTGGTTGATAGATCATGAGAGGTATATCAGTTAAATACAACTGTGTGGATAAGCAGATGTAATCAAATATCTCCTTATTAAAAAAAAAACCCAACAACCAAAAACTCCCAAACACACACAACACTCCTCCCAAAACCAACAAAAGTGAACCAAAGGGCACAGTATAGTGTGTGCAGCACAGTAAGTCACCCTAAGTAATGTCATGGTCCTGTGAGTAGTATTTTCCCCATGCAAAAGAAATGCTTTTGTCCTTCAAGAGAGAAAACGTAAGTCACTGCTAGTAAAGCTTTTGAGTACTCAAAGATTGAAAATTGTTCCTATACAGATTTTTTTGAGATTTTTGTTAAGAAGTGCTTAGTGAAAATAGATCACTGTAACAGAATGGATCTGGACTGTTTGTGTGACAAGGTGAACTGAAGAAGTCTGACACTTCCAATGTACAGCCTAGTGCTTGGTGTCAGGAGAAGTGGGAAAGTGTGCCCTGTAACTGCAAAAAGATAAGGCAGACTGGTAGTCATGTGGATGTGAGCTTTCACTGTGATTCTGTGCCTAAAAGCAATCTATGATTCAGATTTATGTTTGTGGTAATTCCTGCAATGCTATATCTAGCTTTCAAGAAGGACACTGAAAATGAGAGGATTCAGAAAAGCCAGAAGAATAAGTCTGAAAAAGAACAATCTTTTTGCTGATAGGCTTGAGAAGCTTAATTCCTACCTCAGAAGGAGATATGGAGTAACTTGCTTACAATCCAAAAATAATTCACAAAGAAAAGATAAAGTTAACCAAATATACTAGCAGAAGAACTATCCATAGGTAGGATGGATTTTTCTATCCAGAGTAACTTTTAATTTAAAAAGGTAAAATATATATTTTATTTTTTTCCAAAGAGAAATTTGGTCATTGCAGCTCTACTTTTAAAGCCAGAGAGCTGCGGCTAGTATATAATAGATTAGATTGGATGAATAATGAACTTTTGTGGACTAAAGAAATGGCTGCAGTGGGATCAACATTTCTGTGATGGAAAGGCTTGTCAGACCTGGCACCTTTTACAGGTGAGAGATCATCTCAGTGTGCCATAGGAAGTGTTCCTGTGTTAATAAGGGAGTCTTCCTGAATCTGTCTTGGAGTATGTGAAGTCTCATGTTTGTCTGCCTTACACTGTTAACAGCCCTGAACAAAAGCCTCATTTAACTTGGTTCTCATCTCCGCTAGTGAGGCTTTAATCTCACTGAAAGTGGGATCTTAGTATGTTTTGTTTAGGTTCTTTCTGGGTTTTTTGGGTTGGTATTTTTCTCTACTTTTACTTCCATATTTTTCCCTAATCAGGTAAGTTTAAAGAACATTTGCAGTATAGAGGAATCTTGTACAAAATCCAGACTTCTCTCTGACTGGGTGTTGTTATTCTGGAGGCTGTGGTTTTTTTTTTCTTTCTCCTGATGCTAGAAGGGTTTTATATGAATTTGAATAGGGAAGAAATTGTTATTCAGTAGAAACAAAACAGCTTTTGCCAGAATACTTAATGTTTGTTTTAATATGCTAATGTAAGGTTAAAATGTACTTTTATCCTAACCTTACTAATACCTCTAAAATTGTCTTTGACCATGTCTAGAAACTTCATAGGAAAGTACAGGTCTTTGGGGAATAGTCGGGTGATCTTTTATTTGGGGTTTAGAGTTAGTGGCTTGGATTTAAATGTTGTTAGAGGAGCAAAGCTTTAAGTTCCATGTGCCATATTTTGATGGTTAAGTGAGGCTTCTGAGCATAAAAGAAATGGTAGTTTGGGTAGCTTGCTTATAGGCTTGTTTGATTCTGGGACCCTGAGCCTGTGGTGGTAACTGATACTGAGACTGAAGCTCAGTGGGAGGCATCTCTTGAAACTAGATATGAGTTATTACCCTACTGATAAGTTCAACTTACCTGTACTCTCAGCTGTTGAATTCATAGCTGCATGTCACAACTGTAGAATGCAAATCGTCAGATTACCTGGGTTTTATGGTGTCTCAAAACAAAGGGAAAGCACTAACAAAACAAATGCAGAATTTTTGCTGTCATTAGTGATTGTTAAAAAATGTGCACACCATTCTGCTGAAATTGATTGCTTATTTGCATGCTTAGTGATATCTGCAGTCAAATACTTTCCTAATGATTAGGATTTTTGCTGTATTCCTGGGAGAAGTTGTTGCTTAATTTTCCTCTGCAGTTTGCTAAATGGCTCAAATTGTTTGCAGTGGCTACACTTTAAAGATGTAATTGTGAAGGGAATCTGTTTTTTTTAACAGGCTTCTATCCTATAAGTAACTCAGCTTTGTTCTATTTAAGTTTACATAATTTTTTTCTGGACCATGACTTTATATAGTTGAACCATCCATTTCCAAACAAGGTATGAGAATCATTTGGTTATGTGTATCCAATATCTGGCTCTTACATAACTGTCTTCTGTAAAACTTTCTGGTTGTCACTGAAAATGATTTTCTGTTTATGCTATTTTACAGGTTTCTGGTATATTTTGTGGCTTCAGATAAAAAATGCTAATAAGTTGTTGGCTGCACTTAATAATTTCCTTAGTGATTAAATATAGCATAACATAAATGCCTAAGATTATCCTCAGGCCAAGTGTTTGCCTGATGGTTTATAATTAAACTTAGAAATGTGTGTGTATTAAAAACAAATTGCTGTTTTCATCTTGTGAGTGCCATGCTCCAACTTGTTTTATGTCTTTCCTCTTTTTATATTTGGTGCTAGATTTTGTAACTCAGAGATGGCAACCTGCTTCAAATGCTGTCACATGTTGGACATTATAGTAGAGATTAGGAGAGATGCTGTATTCATAGAAATGTCTTGTTTTCTTCACTTTAGGGAAGTTGAAATTGCTATTAATGTTAAAATTGCCCCTCTTGTTTCCCAAGTCTGTTGAGGGATCTCTTCTCAATCACCAAGCCACCTACTGAGTAGTTAAAAAGTACATATTTAAGTGAGCTAGTTTTCATGCAAAGTAGGGAAAAGATAAGGTTCAAAAGTTTCAATGTGCTCACATTTTTCTGCTGATTAGATAAGGATTCGGAGCAGATTCTGTGTCCAAAGAGCTCAGTAGAAATCTACGATTAATAAGGTTTTCTTAGAGTCCAGTCACTCATGACAACACTTCTAAATGCCAGCAAGGGTTTCTAAGACAAGCTGTAGTAAGTTTTATGCTCTAGAAAAATTTCAGTTCTAAGTAAAACTCAGTATCCTGAGTCTGGATTCTTGGAGCTGTTGAACTGGCTGATTCAGGCACTAATATAAATATGTCTGTGACACTGTGATGCCCCTTTTCTTTGATTCCTTTTGTCTTATAACCACAAAGATGCTGAACTTCAGTGTAGCTCTTATCTCTTGTATACATCATGTTTGAGAAACTACATTTCTCTTTAAAAGCATTGTTTCCTAAATCATGATTTCACAAATTGTGACTTTAATTTTCCTCTCATGGCAAACCAATTCTTTTATTCCCTGTAAGCTGGCATTGGCAATACACACCCCCCAGACTTCAGTCAGCTGAGTTAGGACTGTGTGTAAACCATAGGGTCTCTGGAACTACAGGTGGAAACTTGACAGGTGTGAGTTAATTTTTATTTTTTCCCTATGTCTCTTTTCAGAGCAATTGCAAAGAACAAGATTTCTTCAAAGCAGTGCAGATATTGGATGCCTTTTTTTGATGCTCAGTTAAAAGTGTGCATTTCAAGGCTGGATGTTGCAAGCCAAGATACCATAGCCCACCTACTTCTGCAGATTATGTGCTTTCCAAGAATGTTGTTTTTATAATCACAGAAATAACTGAAATATAACTGGAGGCATTACAGTTTAGAGGAGACATGTCTAACATGTTCCTCTTTAGCTACACCCAAACCTTTCATGTTTACTTTTCTCAAAAGGGGAGGGTGTCTGTATTTTTTGTCTCCATCCCATGCTGCCTTTTTGAATTACAATGCTCAGAATATCAATGGAGAGCAAATATGTACTCAGAGGTCAAACATATAGGCTTTTTTTTATTCATGGTAGTAGAAGGTAAATTGACTTAATTTTTAAAAGCTGATCTGTGTCAGAGCAACTTTGCTCTCTTGCGTATTACATGCACTTGACTTTGAGGTTGCACTTGAATTTGTGCTTCCTGTGGCCTAAGAGCTCAATTCTCAAGTATAAGATGCCAGACAATGACAATTGTAAGATCTAAATGTAGGGTGGTGTTCAGGGAACTTTTGAGCTGCAAGAAGCAGGAATGTCCAAAGAGAAAGAGAGCAAAATGTGGGAATCTTGAGGAGGTGGGAGCACTGTATTTTTTCTGGTTTTTTAAAAGGCCATCAAGCTGAAGAAAAATCTGTTTTTGTCCTGGGGTTTTTTGGACAAGCACATACATAGTGGAAGAGTAGTGGCCAACTGACATGCTGCAGGAGTGTGTCAAAAGTAAGGTCATACAGTCAAAAGTGGTTCTTTGCCTCCTTTCTTCCTTCTTCCCCCATCCTAAATATAAATAGCAACTAATCTTATGGTGGAGATGGGTTTAATGGTGAATGTCAAGTTTTGGTGTAATACAGGTGCTCAAAAAGAGAATAGCATCTATGTGCTTTATATCTTTAGAAATGTTTAAAAAAAGTGTGAAAGAGGCTTTTGTAGTATAATTATACCTGGTTCTAGGAACACTTAAAAGTGATTTCTTCCTGTAATAGTTTTAGTTCAGCTGAGTCATGGCCTTATACCTCATTTAGTTAAGACTGCCTCTAAAATAAGTGACCAATATCTGTTAAGAAAAAAAAACTGATCCTCTTACAACTGAAAATGAATAGTAGGACTTCTCTGCAGAATATTTTCTGGAGAATGTGCTGTGCTGAGTGGGCACATTTGTTTATAGGAGTAAGGAGGTAAAGTCCATTGAGATAGTCCTCTCTGCTATGAGTTTACTGCAATTTGAATCTTAAGAAAATCATAGACAGTGATATCTTTAAAATGGGGTGAACTGTAGAACATGACAGAAAATCAAGAAGTGATGGTGGTGCTGCTATTCATTCTTACTGGAGGAAACTATTACCTTTGTTCTTACAGGTCTAGTTACAGCAACTGTTGAAAAATCCAGTGCATTGTAGTATTCCTGAAGTGGTACTCCAAGTAGACATCGATGTTCTCTGTTGGGTCCTTTTGTTCTATTTGCCTCCATGAGGGCTTGATTTTTTTCTGTCACCTCTGTGTTATGGCCTTGCTGCCTTTTTACTTAGTCTGTGCTAGAGTATTTAGTCCCAGAAGAGCTCTCATCCTCTTATGGGTGGAGCAGGTTGCTATCATAGCACTGTAATGCCTTGTGACTGGCATCTGGCCTGATACAGGGAATAGTTTGGCCTATGCCAAATAAATACTCTTACATAAGTAAGCATAAAGTTACAGTGATGATCACATTTAGATACCACCTATTCTTTATTGCTCTTCTGAGGTTCATTTGTTCTTCAAGATAAAATTACATATCCAGTATGAAGACAGTTGATGGCTGAAAATAAATCTGTTTGCATAACCTTTTACTGTTCTTTGTTGCAGCTCTCAAGTTCCACATACAAATATAGGAGTGAGGAATTCAAGAGACAGTTTTCTCATCTGCCAGACTCAGAGAGACTTATAGTAGGTAAGAAGTAATTACAGCAAAAGTCCTTGTCTTCTGTTTGGTGACTTCAGATTGCAGACGTGTCAAAGCATTTTGGGTTTTTTATGGCAAATTCTGACTACAGGTGATAACTCCCTATTCTCCTGTCTTTGATCTAGCATGAAATGCCTTCAAGGAAAGCCAGGTCCATACTCCTCTCTTCTACTGCCTGCTTTGTGGGAAAAAAAAGGGATGTTGCTTCTGAGATCCTGTTAATTAGGTAGATCATCTTTAGAAAAAGCTTTCCCCTTGTTCCCTGGAACTAATACCCTTGCCCAAGGCACCTTGAATAATGTGACTCCTGGGACAGAGTGACACGTGGGTGGTTGTAATTTAAAAGACTATTTTTCAGATGAATGGGAGAGGAAAGAAGCAGATGTCAGGGAATATCAAACTATGATGCATAACTTTTCTCAGCACTGAAATATTCCTTTTCCAGCTATGTTTCAGCTCTGCTGCAGAATCCAAAGATGGCAACCCTACCTCCTTTGCATAGTGATGCACCTTATTCCCTTCTTTATCACCTGCCTGTGTTGTATTTATGTAACAAATACACTGTATATTTTCTTACAAAAGTGGCATTGTGACTGTTCCAAGTTCATCTCTCATTTTATGAACTTTTAAGGAAGTGAATATTGAGAGGCTGTTTAGTGTATGCTTGGAGTATGCAAGCAACAGCTCTGAAGCTCTTAAATCCCTGTGTCTTTTTCCAGCCTCAAGAGGCAGTTATCCTCTGAAACACCTTATGCATTTCTAAAATACTTCAGTAGGGATGTAAAACAGAAGGAAAGGGTATTACTTCAAAGCATTGTTTTGATGTTTCTCCTTCTACTGCATTGATGCAGGAAGCCGTGGAGCAAACTCTGAAGCACAGTTTCAAAGAGACTGCATAGGATTTAGAGAGATTTAGTAATGGGTTAATCTCAATCTGTTCCATAAGAAGCAAAGCCAGTACTTTCATAAAAATTTCTTTTACTCCATAAAAAGCAGTGTTTCCTTGAAAGGACTTTTTGCATCCTCTAAGCAAGGAGCTCTTCCTTTGCTTGGTGTAGAGAAACTTGGTACAGGCTTTACAGTGCTCCAAGAAGCCATTGCTTGCTGCTGTTCATTAAAAGAATTGTTACTGCTTTTCTTTTTAAATCAGCTGTTAAAAATAAGCAACTATTCCGCTGTAATGAGCACTGTATATAAATATTATATAAAATAATATTTTCTTAAAATGAAAGGAATTACTTAGACTGTCTAAATGGGAGCTTAAAGGAGTGCTATTATAATCTGCCTGAAAATGTTGTTTTCAAGCAAAATATTAAGTTACTGGTTCTGAAAACTTAAAAGGAGAAATGCTAATCTGTTCCATTTGTTTTGATAGTCTCTTTTGTGTAGGTAGGTCAGAGTGGGATTTCTCATCAGTTGCCCAATGATGACCTTTGTAGGTCTGAATCCCTCTCCTAAAAACCACAGAAGTCAGATGCAAGCTTCTTAGTAATGCTCTCCTCAAGTCCTTGACTTCAAACTCCTGTCGCCTTCCTCTGTCAGCATTTTGGTATCCGACAGTTCTCAAACATGCACTTAGTTCTTTACATTTAAGCTTCTGTAGTTCTATTTGTGGTTACATCTCCAAGGGCTTGTATACTTGCCCCATTCTTGTTACAAGGAAATTTATTTGATTAGTTGAGGAGGAAAACGCTAGAGAATTTTAAGAATCATAATAAAAGCTTCTGTAAGTGCCGATTTAGCTTGAAGTTAGGATGTTGGGGACTCCTGAACTTCTTGATATTCGAACAAGAACTGTATTTATTATGTTCTTGTAGTACACAAAATCAAAACTGTGGCTCAGACAATACCAGGTATAAAGCTATTAGATACCTCTAAGGGTAAAATCACTGATATATATATTGCATCAATACATACATTCTGCATATTTTGTGTATGTTAGGTAGCCTTCTTTAGGTTGGACCTCCCCAAAGAGGTCCATCTTAATTATCTAGCAGCAGTTCTTCTGAAAATTTCTTTTGTTTGAATCTTCAGGCTCTGAAACTGGGAAAGCTCTGAGATTTTTAAGAAGTGCAACTAAATCCTCTGCTCTAGTTCTTAATTAGCAGGTATCTGATGATGGGTAATTACATTGTAGATGAAATCTATTTCTCAATAGGGGTGTTTCAGTCAGAGACAGAATCATAAAAATGATAGTCAACTTCAGGAAGTATCCCCTGCCTCAAGAACTGGATAGCTTCAATCTGCCTGTTAGTGTCTCACTCTGCAGATAGTTTTAGCTAGTGACAGGATCTGTTTAGTAGAAAACTATTATCTTGCTGCAACATATGAACTACTGTTATGTTGACAGTATAATGTTGTACTATAAAATGTTTGTGTATTCTGTTGTTTAGATGCTTTGAAGTTTGACTAATGAATACTTCTCCCATGTACTTCTGGTCTTGCCTGATGCCTCTTCTCTGAAAAACTAAGATAGTGCACAGGGGTTGACAGATGGAATGCTGTCCTCACATGGATGTACCATCAACTCTGGCTTTGGGCTGTTCCTAGAGCAATGGTCTGGATGCAGGCCAGTACTAGTCTGCCTTTGTAGATTTCTTAAAAGTGAAAGAAATGGCTTTTTACTGTATTTTAATATCCCATTTCATTTTACTTAACAGGTTTGGGTCAGCTGTGCTGCAGTCAGTGGGTGAGTAATTTGCTCTTGTTCTCTGTACACAGATTACGCCTGTGCGCTCCAGAAGGACATCCTGCTGCAAGGACGCTTGTATCTCTCTGAAAACTGGCTCTGCTTCCACAGCAACATTTTCCGATGGGAGACCACAGTAAGATTTCTTAGCTCACTTGAATCTCACCTTTTCCATGTCCTATCCTATCTGGATATAGAGTCTCTCAGATCTCATTCTGTCAATCTCATAAGAGTAATTCTGGGCTGTGAAGAAAGAGCCTGCGTCCCTGAGTGGAAATTCAAATCCATTATGTAAAATAAGAGTAGCAGTGGAGGCATCTGAATGCTGAAGTAAGCCTGTTCAGTCTGTTATTCAACATAAGAAGTTTAGGAATTATGCTAAAGCTGACTATTTACAGTTCTGTAATGACAATTTGCTTTTCCTTACCATGCAAAATTGTCCTCTGGAATGTAACATATAACCTCCTACTGTAAGTCCTGGGGCATGACATGGTATGTGATGTTGCCCTATTCAAGAACTCTCCAGCATTAAACCTTACTTGAGATAGCCTTACATGTAAAGATCAGCATCTAAGAATAGCTGAAGGGAATTGATAAATGACTTTTGCAAGTTCTCATATTGTGGTCTGTGGCTTTTGAACAGTACAAGCAAAGGTAGGCATTTGTGATATGTTGGCTCTTTATTTCTGTCAGATTAGGTTAATGAGTTTAAATTTCTTCGTTCTGATGCAGTTGTTGCATCTGCTGTAGAACTTGCATGAAGCAGTGAATAAGAAAAGGAAGATAACCTAGCAAACAGAGGATAGACATGTCAAAATGTTCTGTGAATTATGAGACTGCTCATAACTTAAGTTACTATCTCGCATTTGAGTGCTCCAAAATACACAGGACAAACAACAAATAGCTTGTGTATTTAAGCCCGTAGGGGCTGTAGAAATACTTAACTGAAAACCAAGCTTAATTTCATCAGATGGATTTGATGATTAAATGTCTTATTTTAGATGTGAAATTAATTAAAAAATAAACCCATTGGAATTATACCCTTGAATGTATAAACTGTTTAAAGACTGATTGGGGCTTTTTTTAATCCAAAACAGCATGCATCCTGGTAGCCTGTTTCTGCCTGTCTAGTAGGGTGATATCTTCAGCAATACCTTTAGGCAATCTGAGCTCATCAGCTACAATGGTACAGCCAAGTTTGGGACCTCATTAGCAGGCTGTATTGTTGTAAGGAGAGAGGGAGTAAGGGGAGAACTTCCTGCTTACACAGGAATAAACAAGTTAGAGATGTATGTTCTTCCTTTCTCTATGCTGAATGGCAGCGCAGCCTTATATTCAAGAGAAGGGAGGCAGGCTGGAAGGAAATGGCTTCTTGCAGCCAATCAGACCATGTTCTTCTAAACAGAAATATTTCAACTACTAATATACAAGTCAAATGTGCCTAGGCAGGAAGAATTTCTTGCAGTGGCTAGACTGCAAATAAAATTTTGAAAGTTGACTATATTGTAAACATCTGTGAGATAGTCTGTTACCTGATCTCTCTCATCTATGGCCTGCTTTATGTCTAGCATTCTGATTGGGATTGACTTTCAGATCTGCGATTTGTGTTTGGTTGGGATTGTGGCTGGAGGAGTGGAAGAAAAGCAGAAAGAATCACTTATTTCCCTAGTCCTAGTGTGAAAGAAGAGGAAATTACTCTTAAGTCACCTCAGCTTCTCATTTGAAATGCTTGCTGTTAAAGCAGCAAGTGGAGACAGTAATTGCCTTTGTGATCTCATCTGAATTGCATCCCAGGGTTTGGGGTTAGTTTGAGTTCTTCTTGCATGTTCTATAACTTCTAACTTTTTAGTCATAGGTTATTTTTACTATGTCTTATTTAATGTGTTTCTGCTTAGATTTCTATTGCTTTGAAGGATATAACTTTGATGACAAAGGAGAAGACTGCTCGTCTCATTCCAAATGCCATACAAATAGCAACAAAAGGAGAGAAGGTAAAAATCTGGTTTTAAATTTATTCTTGCTAAATTATAGAGTCCTGATCACAGCACTTGTTCTAGTCTATATTTGCATAAGTACTTCTCTGTCAAATGTTTAAATGTGGTTGGGATTAGAAGGCAGACTTAGGTTTGCTTGATAATTCACCTCCACTTTGACTGCAAAATCCTTTACTGGGGTTGATACAGTAACCAGAAAGTAAAAGTTTGTGTCACTTGTTCAAAGGAAAACTAATTCAAAGCATGAATTCAGAATGTGTGTTCTTCATACTGGAAAAATATCCAAGTCACTGGATTTCAGGTACTCCTTGAAGAAAACTACTGAAAACAAAAGGACTGTGATGTCATGGGTTTTGAGTAATGGAGAAATTTACCCCAGAACATGTGCTGGGAAATGAAGTTTTTGAGTGTGTATTTGAAAAACTGAAAAGCATGATGCAGTGTCTTATGTGTAATACGCTTTGTGATTAGTTCTTCTATAAATGCCTTGAAAATAATAATTCTTGGCAAAGAACAGAGCTTTCCACAGTGAACCTGGAGCTGTTCTTTGGAAACAACTGTGATTCATCTTATTTGGCTGTTCCTTCTCAATTCATCCAGTATTAACTTTCATTGACAAGGAAGATAGACCTCTTTGCTAAAAAAACCCCAACTTTCCAATGGGAAAGATTTTAATACTTGAAATTATGCACATAATTTGATCTCCTATTTTAATTATTTTAATTTCACATCATCTTGTGTGAAAATGTTAGTAAAAGGCTTATGCAGCAGAAGAATTGAAATACCTGTGGCCTGTAAGAAACAGGCATATGTTTCTGATTTGTTCAACCTTCTGTGGGAAAAATTTAAGTGTGTTTAAGTTGAGGAGGAGCTCTTCCTTTATACCAAGTCTAGTCACATGGCCAGAATAGCAAGTGTCTGCATTTACTGTGTGGACATTGGGGAAAATCATCACTGAAAGTGATGCAAACTGTGGAACCTGAGGAATATGACCCCAGGTTTGTTGAATGTGAAATGATGCAAGCTGTTACTGATGACCTTGGGATATTCAAGATAAAAGGAAGCATTCTGGGATTCCTGAAAATAGCTATACGTGAGCTTATGTTTTATCTTGGTTTTTTTCTGCAGTTTTTCTTCACATCATTCAGTGCAAGAGACAGAAGCTACCTCAGTATCTTCCGTTTGTGGCAGAATGTGTTGCTGGATAAGGTAAGCTTGTCTGCAATAGTACCTGTGGTTAAGCAGCCAAATAAACCTTTTCTAACATAGACAGATGTACCTCTGGAGAATAAGAGACTAGAAGTTAGCTTTTCCTTTCTGACTCAGAATTCTAACCTGATGTTCTGCTTTGGTTCCTTGTACTTTAGATCACAGACGAAGTTCTCATCTTTTCCTTCTCAGACTGCCACCTACAACTCTGCTGTTGAAGGAGCATTTTGTCTTTGCATATAGGTTGCATGCTTCTCTTCACTACGAGCTCAAGCATATGTTACTAAATTGATATGCATTTGCCTCACATTTTCTATGCCTAATTTGTGATCGAAAAGGCAAGAGGCTTTCTCAGTGAAAACTTCAAGGAAAAAAGGCCAAAACTCCTTCTCAGATAAGTTAGCTGAACGTTTGCCAGCCAACTCATTACAACTCTGCTGACCTTGAATAAATGCAACAAAGGCAGGCTGTATGATATGGAAGTGTATTTTGGCAACTTCAGCTAGTTAGCTTGATTTATATTGCAGTTTGTGGATACTTAAGCTAATCTTTCTAAAAATAGACTGACACATTTGCAGAACATCATGACAGACAAAATAATTTTTTTGAAAGAAAGACAATTTTTTTAAACCAATTCCTTCCTGTTTATGTCTCTCATTGTTTAAATATTTCAATTCAGTTGCAATTACACACTGAAATATCCGTATATAATACTGCAATGATCCCCAAAAGTTTAAAGCTGTTGTACTACTTACACATAGTAGCTACACTTTTTTCTTTTCGTGGGATGAATTTTAGGGTAGTCTAGAGGCACTTTTTGTCAAAAAAAGAGCTGAAAATAAGGGGAAGTGCTATTTAAGACAAAACCAATGTTTCTTGCAAATCTCTTGTCCTTCAAATCAAATACTATTTAATTGTCTTGAATCCAGCCACAATGTACTTTGTCACCTTTTGACTGGAATGGGCAACTAGAAATAACCTTGCTTTCTTTCATTGTGCAGAGTTAGTCAGAAATGGCAGTTATGTTATTCAGTTATGTTATTATGTTATTAGTTTGTGGTGCTGGAGGGTCAATGTATGGACATTCAGGTATACAAACCTATCCTAGAGCTCAACAGAGATAACAAGGTTTTTACTGTTCAGTATTAGTTTTTCTTGTGTGTTTCTTCTCTGACACTGAAGTGACTGTCTCATTAGGATTGATTTTTTTTACTTGAGAGCATTAGCTAAAGGACAGATGAGAAAGCAGGAGGCATGGACTGCATGCAAGATGAGATGAATTAAGCCAGCAGGTTTTAGGAAGCAGTGCATTAGAGTAGCCTGGGAATGATTCTTATTATTTCCATCAAATCTTGCTGTTAGCTTGCTTTCATCCTCACTGCAGTATGTTAAAAGATAAATCTGTTTATGAGAATTTCTGCATGGGGTTCTCAGTTGTAAAATAAAGTATGGTCATGAGGTGTATGTAGGGCTTGTTAATGTAGTATGTTTGGAACTATTATTGAAACAGGATTTCTTTTAGGTTGAGCTGCTACTTCTGAAACTTAGTAATGACTTCTCATTCTCTGCTAGAATGTGTTTGAGTCACCAGCCAGCCTTCTTTATGATATTCTTTAGTAGATAAAGCTATAGAGGGATGCTGTGGAGTTGAAAGTAGAAATTGAAGTTACTGGAGCTGGATCCACTGACACTACTAGAATGGCAGCTGTCTACTGAACTAATACTAAAAGAGAGCCCTTGGTGTTTTCAAACAGTTTTGCCATTTTCTCCCCAGCACTCCAATGTCAGGAACAGCATACAATTCAAAATGTCCCATATACCTGAGGCCCTGCCATGGTATGCAGTGCCTGAGTACGTGGAGTTTGGTTCCTGGCTTCAGTGATCAAAGAGATGCCATCAGAATTTGTAAGGCCTTTGACAAAAAACAAACCTCACTCTGGAACCAGTTCCAAAAGGAGCTGGTTTTAATGTTTCCTCTGCCAATAGCTAAATGTTTTGAAGCCTGTGAATAGCTTGTTTATATTCTGGAGCACATCTGCTAGACCTGGAGATGACATCCAACAGTTAAATGATGAAATAAAGTTGTCATCAGAAGTATAAATCTTACTATAGGTGTCACAGTGCTG
This sequence comes from Serinus canaria, assembly GCF_022539315.1. Lineage (NCBI taxonomy): Eukaryota > Metazoa > Chordata > Aves > Passeriformes > Fringillidae > Serinus > Serinus canaria. The sequence continues at coordinate 21,554,000 of NC_066313.1, forward strand.
GTTTGCACAACCTGACGGTGAATAATCCCCTATTTTCAGGATTTGGAATTAAATTTGCTTCAAGTCATGGTTGTGCAGAGGTAAATTTCAGTACCTGGCTTCTTCAGCACTTCTGGGCATAGATTTTGTGTTCTGAAGTCTCACCTCTGAGGAGTGACCTGTCTGCTTTACCTGATTCACCTTAAGCTTTCACCACCTGCAGAACTTGTCGGTGGGGTCAGCATTATACCCTTTCCCAGATCTCCATCTGGTGGCCATTCTGCCTTGTACCTCCCAAATATTGCATGTCCTAGGTGGTTGAAGAAGTAGCCCTTTGATAAGTCTGCCTTTCTGTTAGAAGTGACTTGCGCTGCACAAGAGAACCAGCAAATGGTTGCATGCTATTCTGTGCCCAAACTTACTTCATCCATCAAGATGCTTTCCCCCAGCTTCACACCACTGCTCTGACAGACTCCTAGTCCCCTTTAGCTCAGTTACAATTTTGTAGCTCATAACTTCTTCAGACCTTGCTCAGAATACACTATAATGTGTTTGGTGCCCTGCAACTTTAGCTCCTCTGCAAATAAGTGGGTACTTTCTTCTTAACATGGGTCTTTCTTAAGCTTTTTATTTTTAAAATGTCCATGCAAGGACTTTTTTCTTTGAAGGAAAATTCCACTTTATTTTTTTTCTGTCCCTGTTGCAAAACATGTGCAGACTGAGTCTTGTAGGCTTTTACCTTGCCATTGTGTTTTAAATGATCCAGCATCATGGAAAATAAGGAATCATTAATGCAGGTCTGGAAGAGACATGACACCGGTCTTGATAAAACAGATAGCTGCTTCCACATCCACTGCAGCTTTCAATAATACTTCAGTTTCTAAAATCAGCCAAAAATCCCATTTTGCAGTGGGCTTTCCAGATTGGTACAAGGAATTTGTTCATGGCTGATATTGACAGTAAGAGCAGTGCCATTCAGAGTTTTGCTTTATTTTCCTAAACCTTATGGGTGTCAAATATCCCTCAAGTTTAAGGGAGAAGGAACAAATTAAAATGTAATTAAGGCAGGTCATTCAAATCCCAAACAAACACAGCGCTCCTTATTTCTAATGGAACAAGATCTTAACTTAATCGGTCTCAATTCCCATGAGTCCTCTGCCTTAGAGTTGGATTTATTTTCCTATTGTTCTTCTTATGCTTTGCTGGGTAGAGATTTGCACCTGTCTCCGGAGACACTGTATCAGGTAAGTCTAGAGGTGTGAGAAGGGACCAGAATTTCTGATCACCTGGGCTTCTTGTAGCAAACATCTCCCAGGACAGCAGTTCTGCCTTCCCCAGCAGTTTTTCAGGGCAGGCGTGAAAAGATGTATTTGCACCTTTGTGTACAACAAGATTAATTTAAGAGATGAAAGAAGACTTGGTTTGATTCTGAGCTTCATGTTTAGAGGTAATTAGAGGGAGAGTTTGCTGTTTCCCTCCCCTGTTCTGCAAACAATCAGAGTTCTGTATCAGAGTTGCCTGGCAGAAGTGTGATGTATGGTGAGGGTTGTCTCTTTAGTCAACCTGTATGGCAAGTCTTGTTCTTATTTCTGCATTTGTCCGTAGAAGGTAAAAATCATCAGCTTTGCTTCTGTTGGTGGTACTCTTGTTCCATGACACCGCTTTGTCTGGCATGAAGCAAAGTATTGATGATCTGTGCTCTGCTTGGAAAGACAAAAGTGTAACCCAGCTGCTTCTTGGAGCCTTTGTTTTTGTATACAAAGAGCACTGAGGAAAAATGCAGTGTAGACCATCACCTTGAAAGAAATTAATGTTTAGATTTTGCCTTTCAAGCTTCAGAGCTTCTCTTAGGCATCCTCTCAGAAGCAGAAGTTTGACCCAGAAAATTTATGCCCTTCTTTGTTTTCAGAACTGACTCTTTCTGATACAATAAAGCAAATCTTGTTTGGTCTTGCCTTGTGGCCATTAAGAAACTTATTATAATATCTAGCTGAGCTAGGAATAATTGACCAGAGTGGGAGAATCCTGTTTTAGAAGCAGAAGTTGGTAACATTGCTTTTACAAAACAACAGGAAACAGCTTTATAGATTTCTTTATAGAAGCTGAAAAGCTTCTCTGCTTTCCTTGAACTATTGAGCTGACTGTAAAAGGGCAGACTGATTTGCCCATAGACAGAACATACCGGTGAATTTAATTAGCAACATTAGCTCTGTACCATTATGACTGGGCAAGGCATCAGCAATATTGGGCAGCATAAATGAAAATGGCTTTATTTCTGTCCTTTGATTCCTAGTTGGAAGGTGTGCTAGCTAAAGATTCGCCTAAATAATTTGTATTTTGAAACCATGTAATGCCCACCCCTGTTTTTGGCCATTTAATAAGAATAGCTGTAGGTAGTTGTTTGTGGTTATGAGTTTATTGCTTCAGAAGACAGAATGCCTGGGGAAAGTAAGGCCAGCTGTAAGTGGATGCATGTGTTTCAGCACTGCATTGCTCTGTAGAACAAACCCCCATGCAGAGGGAGGCTGGCATTAGCTGCTATGACCCTTGCTTTATAGCTGTGTGTTTTGTGTTTTAATGTTTACTTTGCCCTTGCTGGGATTAAATACCTTGAAACTGATCTCTGCCAATAGAGTGCTTCTTGCCAGCTGCTTTTTGAAAAGCCCGAAACGGTGTTGTGCTGGGAAATAATCGAGGGAAAAACCCTTCCTCGTCTTCTGAGTTGGGCTATTTGTCCCGGCCCTCGGGGTGAGCGGCTCCCGTGCGATGCGATGCAGCGCGGGGATCTCGCAGCGGGGGCGAGGGGGCAGCGGGATCCCCGTGGGGCACGGCCCGTCGGCGAAGGCCGGGAGTGACGTTGTCCCGCCCCGGGCCGGCGGCGGCCGCCGAGGAAGGCGCTGCCCCGGCCCCGGCGCGGGCGGGTGGGCGGCCCCGGCCGGGCCCCGGCGCCGTCGCCCAGCAGGAAGTGGGAGCGCGGCGGCGGCGGCGGCTCCGGGCGGGAGCGGGGCTGTCCCGGGAGCGGCACTGCCCCGCGGGACGCGCCAGGTGGGTCGCGGAGCGGGACGGGGCGCGGGAAGCGCCGGCAGCCCTGGGAGCGCCGGGGCTGCTGCGGGCACGAATTTACATCCTGAGTGCGGGTCAGCTCCTCCGTGCCTGTCTAAAATTGCGGGTACTGTAACTAACACTCTACAGGTGAAGCAAGCGGGTGGAGAGGATAATTTAAAGGCCTTTTAAATAATGCATGGGTATTTAATGTCATCATTTCATGCAAATAGTAAGCGCTACTTGTGTTACTGCCTCATTAGCACAGTAGTGTTCCCTTGATCAATATGGATGGTGGCTGAGGCACATTTTCCAGTGTGGTGTCTCCTGTTTTAAGATCGCTAGTATTGCTCTCTGAGCTCTGTTAAATACCAAAACCTTTTATTTCTTTTCTTTCTGTTTTTTTTTTTTTTTTTTTTTTACCCCTCTGCCCCCCCCCCCCCCCCCAAGCCCTTTACAGCCAAGGTGGACTTTGAAACTCATTGCTTACTTTGCAGATATGAGTGTGTCATACTACTTTCACCTCCAAGCTTTCCTGACGATTTAAAAGAGCTTAAATATGTCTCAGTGGGTGTGGGAATTTGTGGAACAGGACAGAGATACTGTAGAGCAGGAGAAGATTTAGCTAGTCCTCAGTCAAGGTAATCCTGAAGTAGAGCAACTACTTTTCATGATGAGGGTGGTGGTGATACAAAGTGAGGACCTCCTGTCCCACCTTGGCAAAGTGGATAGTTGGCTGACCTAGACACCAGTGTAATGACTGAAATGCTAGCCTCCCACAATTTGTAAAGTACTCTGAGCATCCTCAGGAAACAGGTGGGTATCTATTAAGCAGCTTGTTCACAATCAAAGAGGTAATTACTTACCTTGTGCCATATTACGTGAAGTTCAAGAGGGAGTAACTTTGAAGGTATCTGTGAAAATATTGGTGACATGTGAAGAAGCAAGTAGCGGCTACAAGTGTGTGTTTTCTTAAAATGATGATTTCTCTTATGCCTGGTATTGTTGGTTGAACAGCTATGGGAGTGTGGAGTATACAGGAGTACAGTTGCCCAAAATGCTGAAACCCAATCTCGGAATGTGATACCTGAATGCTTTCGGTCCTTGTCAGAATTGAGGTTAAAGGCTGTGGCGTAATACAAACTTGTTGCTGTTTTTCCTCCAGTGCCTTACTGTTCCATACCGTGGTTCTTGACTAGGCTGCTTTATTTCAGAGGCTGACCAAGCAGGAATTCTGGCAACTGGTGCACCAGAGCTATGGCTCTGAGCTGGGCCTGAACAGCGAGGAGATGGAGAGCTTCCACTCATCGTCAGAGGACAACGGGCAGTCTCGGTAAGGAGAGGCTGTACAGCCTATTGAAACATCTGGGGAGAAGCAGTGTCCTCTTTCTTAGAAACTCATTTTCTAAAGAGCTGCTGTAGCCTTACCAGCATGGTTGAGCCTGTAGTAAAAGGTTGCAAAGGTCTGAACTGCATAGACTGAGTGTGCATAAAAACTTAACTGGGTGAATTTGCTAAAATAGTAGCAGTGCAGCTGAGGCCCCTTAGAAGAGGAGAGAGGAAGACCTTGTTCTCCCTAGATCTGCTTGGGGACCAGCATAGGGTAGCTTAAATAGCCACCTCTTTGTATGTTGGTGCCTAGTCAGCACCTTTATGCCCTTCAACATTTTGGAAGGTTTGCATAGAATGGAGCTATATTATGGTTCAGACACTTTTCTTTCTTCCCCTCCTCTGTGGAAACTGAAATACTTGTTTTGCCTTGTTCTCCTGATATCTGATTATTTTTGTATTGTCCTCAGCTTGAATTAAGAAGCAGGAATAATAATATAACAAGCTGGGATAATTGTAATAATAATGATGTGGGTTTTTTGAAAGAATTTCCTTGATTTTTTTTTTTTTTTAACAAATGTGAACTAATTTATGACCAGCCAGTGTCAATCTAATAACAGCACTTTACATATCTCTGTGTAAATAAGCATGACTCTACAAAACTGAACAGTGTAATTTGTCTCTTCAATCCTGTGTTACCTGAGTATGTTTGTGAGAAAAATGTCTTGAGTTCATTACAGGCTTCAAAAGATGTTATATTAAATATTTTTGGGTTTTTTTTTTTGTTTGATTGGTTTGGTTTCTCTTTTGCTTGTTTTTATGGTTTTTTTTGTTATGTTTTGGGTTTTTTTCTGTTAGAAAGTCACAACTTTGCAACTTTGGAATAAGTGATGCAGGAAAATAATTAATTTCTGACACTTTCTTAGCGCTTTTTCTTTCCAAATTAGTAATAAGCTGTATGTTTCCTCATTTCTCACAGCACTCACTTTCTTGGTTTTATTAACCTTATGATCAGAAGCTGAATGTTCTGAGAGGCGGCTGAAATTAGGAAGATGGCTTGATATTAATGAGCTGTATATGGGAAGAATGATTTGGTAGTTTTTAATGTTATCTGAGCAGCCATGTTTTCAATGCAACAATCCCACGAGAGACTTTCTCGGATTTCTCAGTGCTTAGATCTCCAAAGATATCTTCCTTTTTGCTTTGGACAGATCCAGCATTTGTGATGATTCTGGAGAAAGGGATGAAAAACTACCCAAAATGATTGGTTTAGTTCATGAGCCCACACTTCAAACAGAAGGAGAGTCACTCAACAGACACATGTTGCCGGGAGTAAGTGCTGACACAGCCTTTCTTGCTGTTTGTAGTGGATAAGCATACGTGCTTAACGTGTATGTCTGTAAGCATGGGATGAATGGAGATTGTAACTTCCAAAGAAGTCTTTGAGAAGTCAAGAATATTTCTTAAATTTGAAAATGAGCAAAATTCAGTGTAAGAGAATATTGTTGGGATGAGCTTCAGCAGTGCTCTGTTACTAATTCGCTGCACAGCCTGGCTACAATGCTGAGGCTTATGCCCTGGTCTGTTTTTTTGTTTTTCCTTTAAAAACAAAATTTCTTGGTTTTTCTTATCCAGTTCCCAAGGGGACTATATCTGTGTTTTATCCAAGTGCTTTTTGAAAGTAATGCCTTTTTCACTTCCAATGCTTTCTTGCTTGTGCTTATTTGTAATTTAAAAAGATAGCTCTTCTTATATATTGTATCTCCTATACAAAAGGCTTATTAAAGGTTAGTTACACTTTGTCTTTTTTGCCTTCAGTGGTGAGTTAGTCTGCTGTTGTGAATATATGAAACCTTTTATAATGCTTCAGAAGGAAGGGGAAAGCCCCAATAGTTGCTATAATAAGGATGAATTTTACCTTGATGCCTTGGATTAGTACAACTAACAAGCATGAATGCCTCACTCATGTTCACTCATGTTGTATGAATTTGTGAATGTGTTTGGCTAATGTGAACAGCAAGTGCATTAGTAGTGATATGAAATGGGCACAGTGTCTAGCACAGTTACTAGGGCTCCTGTGTGCAGCTGTAGTCCTAAAAAGTTGCAGATATTTTCTCATGGTTATTAGGTGTCCCAAAGGCCTTGGAAAAGAAAATATACTGCTAATGGATTTTTTATAAGCTTCACTAGGTCTGGGTACTTAATTGCCAGTTTTGCTTAGGAGAATATGATGAAGGAAGAAAGGAGATTATTTTAATAGTTTTTACTACCCTACCCTTTAAATCTTCTGGCTTTTGTCACTTGCTAAAAGTGATCTGGAGGTTAAGTAGGACTTAAATAGTTTTGCCAAAATCCAAGCTAATGGCTAGAGACTCATATCTAGCAAAGAATATTGGTGTTTCTCAGATGTTAGAAGCATAGTTGCTTGAGTGATGGGTACTCCTCATGGAAACCCTAGCAGTATAAAACAAGATTTTTGGAGATTTGTAAGGGAGGCCTGGGAGGACTGAGGAAGCTGCTGGAATTTGGACTGTTTGGGATAACTAAAAATCTACACAGGTAGCCTTAGTTTGCACTTGTCTTATTTGCGCAAGAACAAGCCATTTAAAGATAATTGCTGTGCCTGGAAAAGAAGCCACACCCCGAGATGTCTCTTGCAGGTGCTAAATCGAATTTGGCATCTTGGTAAGGAGGAATGCCTGGGGATTTGGTCTGCAAAAATGCCAGTCTTCTGCCTTAAATAAATTGCCTCTGAAAAGTACTTTAATTATAGTGTAAAAGTGTGGTCTTGATAAATGTGTAACTAAACTGTTTACTGTTTCAGGGTAGCTAAAATGCACAATGATTTTGTTTAGCTGTATGTGTCACTTGGCATTACTCAAGCATATCCATGGTCTCTCCACAGCCCCAGGATTGCAGCATAATTTGTAGAACCGCAAGGGCAGTAGGAGGAGGCAGTAGTGCTTAGAATGTATTTATCAGAAGTCATCACAGTGATGACACAAAGCACACTTAACCACCTTCCACAGACTGGAGGGAAACAGGCTTAAACTCCCTTAACTGCTCTGATAGACAGAGTAAGACCCTAAGCTCTCATAAGAGGAAGATCTGAATAGTGGAGGGGTTTGGTCTAGTATTTGGCCCATCTTGAAAAAAATACTGTTAATGGCTGTCTGTAGTTGATTGATGCACGTTTATGTGGCTTATCTGCCCTCTCAATACATGTGAATGTGGGAGCCACCTTGTTGCCTGTTTTTGCAACCATCATCTTCCCTCCTCCCCTTGTAGGGAGGCCTTCCAGTCCCAGATCTTGTTGCTCACAGGCTGAAAACAAAAAAGCCCTTGGCACAGAGCTTAGCACTACTGGACTAGCTCAGGAGATAAATGTACGATTGGGAATAAATTACACCTCTTTAATTACAGCTGACAGATCTTAAAATCTTTACTCTTTAGTGTGAAATAAATGCAAACCAACCCAAAACCCCATGAAATCTGTGTTAAACTTGATCAGTTATTACAAAAGCCTCATCTTTAATCTCTTCTTCCATGAGAACATGAAAAGCTTTTTTTTTTTCTAGGAGCTGTTGCTTTTGTCTTATGACTTGAGCCTGGCTTCCCTGCTCTGCTTATGGCATAGTCGGCTGCTCTTAGGCTGCTAGTGGGAACCTTGTTTCACTAGATCGTGATTGTTGTCAAAATGCTATGAGAGTTCCTTGGGTTTGTGCTGGATCATGTGTGTCCATTTTTAGGCTGTTCTGTCACAACTAGCTCCTTTTGTACTTCCATCCATATTGGTATTTTGACATTTTTTGTTGGTTCTGTCCTAGATCCTGTTATGTGACTGAATACATGACAGCTTCTCTCAATAGGAGCATTTGTTAACTGATGTGTTTTTCTGATTCAGTCCTCCTTTATAATTTTTTGACCCCGAAGGAGTACTTTTGTCTGCTTATACAGCAGTCAGATTTATGTCTGTCTCTGTTTTCCAGCCACCCACCACCTAATAGCCATTGGCTGCACAAGATAAGTAACAGGAACAGGTTTTTATTTTTTAAAAAAATCCAAGGAGAACAGGAAGTACGTGATGACTGTTCAAGCAGTAGATTCTTTTGTTTTCTTGAGTCAATGCTGAATACTCTTTTGGGATGATGGTTTTGCAGATGAGTCAGAACAACTCAGTTGAGGAGGTCTGATCATATTGATTGTGGTCCACGCATTGCTCTTCTGGGGCTGTGCTGCACTTGATCCCGGATGTTCCACTGGTGGCAGTGGGGCCTTGAGGAGAGGTTTAGAATGAAAACTGATTCAAAGCTGGTAGCCAAATTTTTTGAGTGGCATTTTTAGATACACAAGCTTTGTCCACACAGTTTCTCTGGAGATTTACTTCTCAAGTGTGCAATGGCATACATGCTTAGCTGACAGTTCTTGTTTAAAGTTAAGAGCTGCATCACTGATTCAGTGACTGATGTTCAGAGGGATTTCCTACTTGCTTACATATTGGAGATGGCAAGTGATACTCCCTTGCTTTGTTTGTGAGAAGCAATATTTTATAAGTAGGATGGCTCTAGACAGTATTTTAAATCTTTTTTCAAAGTATGATGGTGTCCTACAAAATAAGAACTTTTCAAATATGTAACTGGGGTAATCTAATCTTGCTGCCTGTATTATTGTGCTTCCCCTCTGTTGGACCCTTGCTAAACAGTTAGGAAAAACTAACCTGATGAATGTAAAGTAAATCTGTGTAAGGTTAATGAATTCATAAATGCTAATGTCGAAGCATGAAGGGGCCCAAACTGAGCAGATGGGTGCAAGAGGACTGTCCCATTTAAGGGAGCTCTTGGTACCAACAGTACACACAAGCAAGTCTGTTTCTTGTTACTGGAGTTTAGTAAAATATTTAAATAAAGGGAAGAGAGGTTGGCTGGGGTAGAGGAACAAAGGGGAAATTAGTGCTTGACTGTGTGGTAATTGAGCAGATAGAACTTGTGGCTGGCTTACTTTGGATGGCTGTCTTCTTTTATGGTAACTTTCTTTTTTTTTTTTTTTAATGGTCTGTGATTGCTGATATTTTTTTCTGCTGTTGGTTGTTTCAGGTGGAGGAGTCCTCAAGTGAGAAGCAAATAAAGAGTCCTCTTCCATCTTCAGAAAGAAAACCTGCTAAGCCAGTTAGGAGCAGGTCTTTAGAAAAGTCCTTGGACCTTAATGAGAATGAAAATCTTCCAGAGAAGAGCAGTGCTTCAGATAGTGAAGAAGGTAAATCTTTTAATAGTTGGGATATGTAAGACAACATGACTTTGGTGTTCCATCTCACTTGTGGAGAAAGTTAGAGAACTTTCTGATCTTATGAAACTTGTTTGCTTATTTGTTTCACAGAATTGCAGCAAAAGCAATTTTTTTTCTTTGTTGGGTGTTTAGAATGAAAACAAAGAAATTGTGGTTTTCTTTCTTTCTTTTGGTGGGTACAGAGTTGCCAACAGCTTAAATGAAAAGTTTCTTGACAATGGGGTGGTGCTCATTTCAAAGATGTTTCTTTCCTTTGTATTTCTTGGAAACTGAGGAGAAACATTTCAGGCTGAACTTAAGTTTCTGAAAGATTCCCCCAACCCCCTTCTTTACACTTATACTTTCTTAAAGCTTATGGGCTTCATTGTTACTGGTGGAGTAAGCTGTGGAACTTACTGAAAGCCCAGGGTTTCAGGAGAGTATTGTGCATATTCTGAATCCGATCTGAAGATGAAAAACCTTAATGGATATCTTGCAGCAGCTTCACTCTCTGTGCTAACAGTGGATCCTAATATACCAACCTCATATCTCATTACCCAGTATGAGATAGAAGAAGCGCAGGTACCTGGATGACAGATTTGTGCTGAGATTTGTGGTGCTTGTTCTGTGGCCCCACAGTAGCCCCTGACAAGTTCTCACTTTCTATGGTGAGATTTTCACTTACTCTGGGGGAGTTTTCTGTGCCAAAGGGCTCTAGTTGTTCACACAGCCCATTAAACTTTGGTGGATATTCTGTAGTATCTGAATCTTGGATTCTGTAAATGCCTTTAGAGTGAAGTGTGCGCAACCTGTATTGGTTCCAAGGTTATATGGTGGTGAGAAAAAAAAAGACGTAAAACCTCAACAGTAGTACTGCGCTCAGTAGCAACTGTATATTCCTTTCATGTGCAAAGAGAACTTACTTCATCACTTGTTGGCAGGAATAGAACAGTTTAGTTAATTGAAGGCAGTTCTTAATCTCACTGAGAAATTTTGTGTCTTGTCATTTCAGAGTTGACAATTGAAGCTGTTTGCAGGTGTCATTACGGGGGGATTATTGAGGTGTGCAGGAAAGCTTTCAGAGTTACGGATTGAGTTGGCTGCCTCCAAGTTGTGATTTTTGCCTGGGGATATGGTTATATTCAATTAACTTCCCTGTTGCTCCCCCATACTGCTTCTGTGTTGGCTTGAGTTCAGATTCAACTCAGTGCATGTCAGGCAATATCATTTTTGTGAATATACCTATTTAAAGAGGCTGTTGTTTATGCCATACTCCTACATGCTTAACAAGCTTCACAAATTAATTTACTCTTTCACAGGTGTATCTCTTAGAGCAGCAGAAAGTTCTGGCTTTTGGATGTTTTAGATATTTTGCAGCTTTCCTATTTTCCTATTACTACATCTTTCTTCTGTCTCTGGATTTTATTTTTTATAGCAAAGGTCTCCAGTTAAACTGATTAAAAAGTAGTCCTGTTGTCTTTCCTGCTGCTAGTTGCCTAAACAATAGCAGTAAATATTCTCTGTCATGCCTGCATTAGTGATATTGAATAAATAGAGCATATTAAACTGGAGATATCTCTTTAATAAAAAGACAGCTGACTTCATGCCGTTTTTCTTATTTTTCTTCCCTTCTCCAAGACTAGTCTTTTTTTTATTCGGAGCAGGATTTTCTATACTCACAACATTAATCTTTTCTCTCAGAATCTTCATGGTCAGAATTTTTTTCTTCTGTTTCTGTGTCTGTTTTCTGTTGCAGTTGCCCCACACTCTCACAAGGTGAATTCCTTCACGCAAATGAAACTAGCTTTCCTACATGGCAAAGGTTTACCCATGCGATTAATTTCTCTTGTTTACTCAGGCTGCCCATGGAGGTGTCCTGGCAAATAAGGTGAGGGGCAAGCTCAAGACTGTTGTTCTTCACAACATTAATTCCCTTGTCCTAAGCAGTTCTCACCTTGGGTAGGGGGGGGTCTGCATCCCGCTGTGCACCACTGGCCTATTGACCTGCATCTTGGTGGTTTTGTTCAGTTTCATAAATCAGAGTGAAAATCCTGAGCCATGACAAACTTTTGGCTTAGCTAAACATTAATATCTGTGGCCTGAATTCTGAATTTCAGAAAACAGATTTTAGTTCAAGCATAGAATACATGTTTCCAACACAGGGCCAAGAGATCTTTATAATTTCCTCAAGACTCTTTAGTATATGGTAGTTTGTTTGTTTGTTTGTTTTCCATGACCATGTTCAACAACATGAAATACTTCAAAGAAAGAAGGGGGAAGCAGGATATAGGGAGAACAGTATTTTCTGCTAGAAGGCTCTGCTGTATACAGGGAGATCACACAGTTCTGTTCTCCTTGTGTAACCTGACAGACTCACTGTGTTGTTTCTGTGTGTACTAATAACCGCCTTAAATGTGTGATCTGCAGGAGAGCATAACTGCCTACACCGTGGTGCTGCAAGATGGGCACAGCAGAGGCTTGACTGCTTGCAGATAGTGGTATATAGTGTTTAAAATACAGGACAGTTGAAATTAGGTTCAGCCCTGTGTTAGTTGTCCCCCTCTTACCCCCCAGTACAAAACTTCGGATATGCTTTGTATGTAAGGAAGAGTAGCCCTTCTATCTTATTAGCATTTTAATCAAAATACTGAAAGGATATATTTTGTTGAAAAAAAATTATTTACTTTGGTGTTTGGAGGATATATGTTTAAGTCACCTGAAGGCAAAAAGTGGTGGGGATTTTTTATCTTGTGAACTTGAAAAAGCTAGCATTGTGACAATACTTACTTAGTAGCTCCCTGAGATAATTCTGTACTTAAAGTATAGGAGAGTTCTCTGAAAATGGTTAATACTGCTGGTACAGTCTTTAAATAGATGATGTCTGGAACATGTTCACTTCTAGGAATTGGTTTTATTCACTTGATTTCAGGAGTAATTGGCTAAAAGCTTCTACCTACATATCTTTCATGCAGCCTGTAATTTTTCTCCATCCCCAGCGGTATAGAAATGTTCAACAGTGCCAAGATTTGAATACATACTTTTAAAAAATCCTGATCCTTCCCCAACTCTGTGGAGTAGAAAAATCAGCCTTCTTACTAATTTGTTTGATAGCCTCTGCTCTTATCAGTTCAACGTTCTTAATTTGCTTGTGTCATGTGTTTAGCTTTTTGCTGTGGGTTGTTGAGGGGAATTTTAATAACAGTGGTTTTCTTACTGCCCCATCCCCCCCATTTTCTATCTTTTTCTTTGCACTGCAGATGTCTTTAAACTTCTACCATCTCTGCTGCATAATGGTATTATATTCAAACATGATTTCACAGCTTGCCTTGCAGTGATGAAAATGACCTTAGGAAGTGCAAAGCAGTAGTGGGGGAGGGAATAGACCTGCTGTCGTTAGGCTGAACCAGAACACTCTGGGTAATATGTTTACTTCTGTGTTTTTGGGTCCCTAGGGATCCTTACCTAAAGTCAGAATAATCTCATGTTCTTTTAGCACACAGCTCCAATTCAGCTAGAAATGTATTCAGGTTAAGAAAGTTAGTGTTGATAATTGTATGCTGCTGAGTGGTTAGAACAGTACTGCAAGTGAAGGAGTTAAACTGATATCTCTGAATTTGCACAAAACATTTTGTTAATAAAGAGCATTTCAAGCCAGTCTTGGGTAAAATGCTTCATGTTGCCCTACTGTTGTGAAAAACAGAGGCAAGTTTACCTGTGTGAAATGAAGCAGTAGACAATCATGTATCTTCACTTGTAGCAGAGATAAGTGGTTAAAGCTGGCTGTTCTGTTGAAATTACAAGTGTATAAAGTGTACACTTATTCATTGTTATGCTACTGTTTGTGCTCACTGCTTCATCTAGGATTTTTACAGATAAATTTTGAGAAGCCCAGATGGAAGTGACTTGAAGCTTGTCAAGCTCTTGGTTCCACAGATGTGGAATTTGCAGCATTTATGCATACATGCACCTTCCAGACCCATTGTCCAAAAAGTTTACAGTTTTTCTGGAGAACAGCTGTTTGAATCCTAGCATCAAAAGTAGCTGATGGGCCTGATATGTAAACCCAGGTTTAGCTTGGATTTTCTGAAAATTACTGCTGTACGTGCTAACAACATTTTAAAAAAACCCTTTGTTTCTTCCAAGAGCTGAGAAGAATTGTAAGTAGAAAACATGTTTCTCAATAGAGAAATATGGCACTTCATTGACTCTTCCTTATTAGAGACATACAGAGCTAGTGTAGGTAAATTAGCTTAGGGGAAGTTTTGTATAGACCTGTGGGTGCTTTTTGTTCTGACTCACTAGAAAGAGGACAGACTCAGAATAATGGAGTTTGGTAGCAAGATCTGCACCTTAAGATAATAAAGCATGGGCTTTGTGCATATGACAAGTTGCCCTAGCTTACCAAATTACTAGCAGAAAGATAGTAGCTGTCATTGGGCATTTCAGGTGAACGTGAAATTGAGTTGTTTAGCTCAGACTCACTGGGTGTTATCTTGTGTTTGCTAAGACATATACAAATAGCTGACAAAGCTGATCTGATGCTTATCTGGTGGCTTGATCACGTGTCTGGGTGTCTTTATTTTTTTTTTTTTAAAGTGGTAGCAGATTCCTTGGGCATGTCAACATCCAGCTGAGTAACACTCAACCGCAGTAACTAGGTTTGAATTGCCCGATAGTTGATGCTGTGCTAACTGATGCATAGTAGGTGGGGGGGATGTCAGCATCAGTATCTGAAACTTCCTGTCTCTTAGCAAAAGAGAGGATGTGGGGAGTGCACTCTGAAAGGAGAGATCTGTAATGTTGAGGTCTTGTTAAATTAGGTCAGACTTACAGTTTACTTGGCCTGCCTTTTGTTAGAGTTAGATTCAGTTAGGAGACAAAATACAGTGAGCATAAGCTGAAAACTCGGGCTGAATTTCTGGCTTCCTGCAGAATGTTTCAGCACAGCAGAATTTATATTCTACGTGTAATGACTGTGTATTGACTGGTTAAATAGGCCTCTTGAAATGTGTGTTTGCTTTCTGTCCCATCTCATAATTGTGTGGAATTAAAATTGCATAAGCAGCATGGAGAGGAAGTCAACCTCTTGTGCAAGCACAAGAGGTACAGCACTCACGCTTCACTTTTGGGGTCCTACTTTGAAGCCTGATGAGATCAAGGAGAGCTTTTTTGGAGGCAGATGTTCTAGCAGGCTAGGACTAGCACTAGAGAAGGAGTCTGCTCAGTCAGAACTGGGTTTCCTTGGGGACTGCTGTGGTTGCTCAGTCGGTGCATTTAGTTTATCAGTACTGACTGCTACCAAGCCAGTAACGTTTTAAGTGCTGTAACCTTAGCCTGCAGGCAGCTTGTGAACTACAGCATGATATTCAAGCTCCCCTTGCATTCATGGACCTTTCCTAGCCCTGACCATTCATTTGTATCAGTTGAAAGGTTGGCCGTCCTGACTTGTGTCTGTCTGCTGCAAGATTTGCATTTGGGCTGCTTGTTTCATTTTAATGATGTGTGGTGCTGGGGGGCTTGTTTCTTGTGCTGGTAATTACAGTTTAGGATTGACTTGTTTCTAAAGCATAAGCAGATTGAGTTGGGATTGGCACAGGAAACTGCTTGCCCTCTAGGATTATA
The DNA here is from genome assembly GCF_022539315.1 of Serinus canaria. NCBI lineage: Eukaryota > Metazoa > Chordata > Aves > Passeriformes > Fringillidae > Serinus > Serinus canaria. Next base: position 21,569,234 of record NC_066313.1, read on the forward strand.
GTTCTATCCCTTATCTCTTGCAAGTGTGGCTGAGAAAACCACAAAGCTGAGTCATGCCAGCAACCACCAAGAAGCAGAAATAGCAAAGATCAGTGCTGCAGCCACAGAATGCCACTGGGGTGCTCGGTGGCTTTGAAATAGATGATGGCTTTTGAGCTTCTCCATGCATTTTTGGGAACTGCAGAATGAAGCAGGGTATCCCTTGTGTTCCTGTTCAATAGGTATGGAGGGAGGAACTGTTTGGGAGTCTACCTGGTCCCTTAGACTGTGGGCATTACCAGTGTTTCAACTGTTAAAAGCAGAATTCTGGAACCAGCCATAAGACAAAAACTGTTATGGTTTTACTGCCCTTCTTTCTTATCTTTTGTACAATTGACACACATATTAATTGAAAATATGCTAACTTTCTTTCCCTAATGTTTCTTGCCGGATTAGTAGAATACTGAAGGCAAAATTAAAGGGATGGTACCTTTTGCTGTTAATTTATCAGTTTGCACAGGGAAGTGGTAGTAATGGTGTGTATTTGAAAATCAGCTTTGGACTTTGTTCCTGAAGGCAACTTTGCTGCTATCCTTACTGGGTTTCTGAGAGCAAGAAACAAATGCTGATGCAAGCATGGGAAATATTTAAGCTGTAATAAAGCCTAGAATGCTATCAAGGTTATGCATAATACTGTTCTAAACCTGATCTCTATCTTTCTTAGCAGTGAAGGAGACTGTCTCTGACAATGATCTCTATGGGAGACTTTTTATAAACAGAGTTTTCCACATCACTGCAGACAAGATGTTTGAAATCCTTTTCACCAATTCTCACTTCATGCAGAGGTTTCTTAATTCCAGGAGTATAGTAGGTAATAAACTCTTCTCCCTTGTGTCTATTACAAGCTACCCTGAAAATTTTTACCTCTGAGAATTGCTAAATAGGGCTAAGTTGAATTTTTTTGAAGTTTTTCCTTGCTTTAAAAGAATTTTTAAGCTTTTAAGTTTCACTATGAGAGAGGTTTCCCTAGTTATGCACATTTTGGAGTAAAAACCTCATTTCAGTGCACCACAAAACTGCACCTCAATGCTTGAATTTTGAGTAGGTTATTAAGTTGATGTTTCTGTGGGGTATTTCTGATTACATGGTGTCCCAGAAATAGTGAAATTTGTATGGCTGGTACACAGGCAAAAATCATTGCATCCTCCTAAACAGTACTCACAGGCTTTAATTTTCTGGGTGAGTAAATTTTATTCACTGAGACCGTAAGAACAAAAAATCAAGTCAAAAAAGGGCAATATTTATTCAGTGTCAGCTGGGAAGGCAATGTGGCAAAAGCCTTTGATAATGCTAAGTGAATCTATTCCCCTTTAAGCAAATGGGAAATGACATATTTTCATTTAATTGCTTACTCTTTTGTCAACCCTATTCAGTAGATTCAGGCTCAGCTATCCAGAGCCTCACCTTTGTTTACTAGCAGACTACATGGGTATGTTTTTTCCTGGAAAAGCCCCACAATTAATTGGAACCAGTTTTCTGTCTTTCCCCCTACTCCTGTTTTCAAACTGTTAAGACATAAGACAGGTAATTTTTATGTGAGATCTTGCATAACTTCTCATTTAGATGCTGTATCAACCCCGTGGAATAGAGACTCCAACGGCAATCAGTTGAGGACTTTGACGTACACTGTAACAATTAATAATCCTCTCTGTGGGAAGTTCACAACTGCAACGGAAAAGCAGGTACTGTGTGCTGTGTCTGTGTCTGTCTGGTGCCCTTTAAAGCAAGGGACCGGTCAGCTCTGTGGTCTGTCAGAGTTCTGACTGTGGATTAAAGTTCAGTGAATTGAATGTGCATCTGCAGTTTAAACAAAGCATCTCTCAGGTGGCTTGCTGTGTCTCACTATTACTGAGCCAATGCTTATTAGATGAGAGAGGCTTTCTGCCTTTACAGATGACTGTAAACTCCCATGAAACTCACAGGGAAACGTATTAACATCTCTTAGGAACTGGGGGGTGAAAAGGTGCAATTAAAGGCTTTTAGTGTCCACTTCTGGGCTTCTCAGTATGAGAGATGAATCGCCTAACAAAGGGCCACTAAGATGATAAAAGGACTGCAGCATACCATGTTGGCTGAGAGCTGGAAATATTCAGCCCAGAGAAGAGAAGACTTAGGGGCATCTTAAAATTTTTAGAAGCATGTGAAGGAGGGTGCAAAAAATTCTGAGTCACACCCTCACCATCAAAGGCCACGGATTTCAGTGGTGCCCAGTGACAGGACCAGAGGTGATGGACACAAACTGAAACACAGATGATTACTTCTGAACATCAGGAAACACTTTTTCACTGTGAGGGTGACTAAGCAGTGGAACAGGTTGTTCATAGAGGTTGTGGTAGCTCCTTCCTTGGAGGTATTGGAAAGCCACCTGGACATGAAGCTAGGCAACCAGCTCTGGGTAGTCCTGCCTGAGTTCTTGGACAAGACAAACACCAGAGGTGCCTTCCAATCTCAACCCTTTTGTAGTTCTGCTTTGGGAAAGGTCTCAAAGAAAAGCTGTGGTCATGAGGCAGTGGCCAGCCTTGTATCTGGTTCTTGAGGTGGCAGTGGGCAAATCCTGATGTTGCTGATATTGGCTCAAGCAGGAGGCATCTTCTCTTTTCCCACCCCACCTATACTTGATATTCTTAACTGGTTTTTATAGTGGTTCTTCAGGCTTTCTCTCTCCTTGAGTTCACTTGGAGTTGGTTGATGCAGCCTAAGGATCTCAGGCTGAAAGGGGCGGGGGAAATTTGTGTACCATGAGTACACCTTCTTAATTTTAGTTTCTTTTTTGATAGATCCTGCATAAGCAGAGCCAGAAGGGTCAGTCTTACCAGGTAGATGCTGAGGTCCTGACCCATGATGTCCCCTACCATGATTATTTCTACACTGTGAACAGATACTGCATCAGCCGCACATCCAGTCACAAGTGCCGGTTACGGTGAGCCTGCATGGTGCATGGGGGGACGGCAAAAGCCAAGGCAGGGATGTTCTCAGTTGAGATTTGCCAGCAGCAGAGAGAATGTTGGGTTCTCTTCTGAAAAAAAAGCTTAGTTTACTTCTTGTCAATGTATGCTGTGCTTGGATCTCATGAATGCAGTGAGAAATTAACAGAGACGTTGACTCTGAGGTACAGAACTCATCTCCAAGAGTGAACTGGGTCATGACCAGCCTTGTGTTTTTGAGTGCAGCTGTGTGAGTGGGAGAAATTGGAAAAAATTGAGATGCTTTATTAGAAGGTTTCCCAGTCATCCTTGCTAAGGGTCTGTAGAGGAGAATGATTTTACAGGAATGTGCAGGGACGATAGAATGTACTTAATTTTGCAAGGAGGGTACTCAAGTGAACTCTGTCTACATACGGAATTTCCTGTCCGATTTATTGAAAACATTGTAAGTGGTGCTGTCTTCAGTAAGAGCTCTTTTCTCAAACTTTATCAGTGCTCAGGAAAGGTTAGCAAGCCCGGATTCTATTCTGGCTAATCTCAGGCTACTGAAAACTCCCTCTCTACTGGGAGAAAGGAAGGAAGGTCCTTGAAAGACTGCTTTGGGTTTTTTATGAGTGAATCACTGTTCTTCTTTGAGACCTAGACTTGTTTTTTCTGAGACATGCGACAGTGCTAGGATAAGAGCAAAAACCTAGGTGCACATGGTGCACAGAGCATACATGTATAGAACAGAAGGCACATGGTGATGTTACAGCTGGCCTTACTAAACTATGTTTAAAATGGCTCAGAAACTCTTATTTTAAAGGAGTTGTTTTGTTACACCATACACAGTGGGCACACATTGATTGGGAAGATTACTTAAAAAGTTGAAAAAACTGTATTCTAGGATGGTCAGTCTTCTTGACTGAAATCAAGGACATTGTCCTTTATGAATAGCTTTGGGATTCACTCAGAAGCATGCGTCTGAAGGATTCTAGTCCAATTCATTTTTATTCTGGATGCAGTATTGATTAGCTTTACCTGAGGAATGCAAGGAATGCATGGTAGGAATGTCATTTTCCCCTCTGTCACTTTCATGGAAAGACAGATTTTAATTTCTGTCTACTCAGGGTAGGATGTGAGCACTTGAGTTGTGATAAAGAATTTCACTTTCTGCTATTGTAGTGCCCATGTAATATATCATGTGTACTCATACAAAATAAAAATCAGGACTTTATTATCTGGAAGCCTGAAATCCTATTTTACATAAGTGTTAAAATGAGAATGCTTCAGAGGGTAGAAATCATCTGATAGTGTGAGCCTGAAGGAAAGCATTCCAAAATGTTTCCCATAATTTGGACATTTGGATTTTGACACTTTAGCTAGAGATGTTGTCTTTGCTACTGTCTCTTGCTTTTTTTTCAATGCTGCCCAGCTGGAGAGCAATGGCAGTTCCAGTTAGTATTGTAAATTTTAGACATAAGCTGGAGGCTGCTTCTGATAAGAGTTTTCTGTTATCACAGTGCTGCCTAGAAGAGCACTTTTCCATTACTGCATTCTGTTTTCTAGGGTTTCTGCAGAAGTGAAGTACAAAAAACAGCCTTGGGGCCTTGTCAAGTCTGTAATTGAGAAGAATACCTGGGGAGGAATACAGGAAAACTTCAAACAACTTGGTGAGGCATTTTCTTCTTTGTGCTGGAGTAAGGAGCCTACCTTTGCTGTGTATGGTTTTTTTTTTTTTTTTTGTCAGTCAAACCTGGCTTCTTGAAGAATGGCTTAAAAAAAAGGCAACACCTAAGCAGTCTTAAAGACAGAACTTCCTGTCATCAGTGTATCTGCCAGTTCCAGGGTATGAAAGAAGCCTTATGGCTAACAAGGGGCTCTTGTATACCTGGCCATAATGGCTTTTAGAAAGAAACACGAGGAGCAGCAGGAAAGCTGTTATTCTCAGCTGAATTTGCTTATCTCTAAGAATTGTTTTGACTGTGCATATGAGAAGAGAAGCAGTGGCACTTGCAGGCTCCATGTCTGTTCACAGCCTGGCCAGCCACTGCTGCAGGCTCACAGTCTAAGACAATTTCTAGCCTCAGTCTAACAGTGTCATGCAGTGCTCTTCCAACTGCTGTCTGGCATAGCATTGAACAATCCTGTCTGGGCTGAGTGTGCACCACCTCTGCAGAGTGTTCCAAGTGCCCTCTAGAAAACAGAACAGGGGTAGAGGTCAGGGTGTAGTTTGCCAATTACCTGCTTTAAGTTCAGGTATTTGAAGGTGTGCTTGTTCCTCTCACTCCCACCTTGCATATCTCACAATTTGTCTTCACCTTTTTTTTGAAAGTTTGGTAACCTCCTTTTTTTTTCCGCCTCAGAATCAGATCTCCTAATGGAGGAATATGCAATTAATCAATCCATAGAAGACTCTGGGAAATTACTTGCTCTGAGACGAAGGCGACGCACTTTACACCGGGGTTTGGCAGAATCACTTCCCAAACGCTCTTCCCAGCATTCCTCTGGTGACATGGGAGTAGAGTCCCAGGGCAGCTTAATAGGTAGGAATTTTTTATATCAAGTGTTTTCCAAAAGGTATGTTCAAGAAAGCATAACTCTTAAAATAGTGCAAGAGTAGCACTTGCTACTCTTGCACTATTGCTCTTGTCTGTGATAGCAAATGCTTTAACAAGTTCAAGCTTCTTCAAGCTTGCATAAAGTATATTTGGAGCATGCATGATCACTTTTATCATGAGTATCTCATGAAATTAAGGCTAATATCACCTTCAGTTTTAAAACAAACAAAAATAAATCAAAATCTTAAATACTGCTCTGTATCTGCAAAGGTTTGAAAATGAGATTGGATCAGGGAAAAAAAAACCTGATTCATGTAAAGGTTCTGAAAAATTTATTTTTTTCTCAAATAACTGCACACATAGGTCATGAGTTGATTGAACTTTGCCACTTGCCTCTTGGCCCTGTCATCTCAGTTTTGGATATTGATTTTTAACGTTAAAAAGTCTGTTTTCCATATGCTTCTGTAATTTCTGGGTCACTGAAGCATTTCTTGCAGTTCTACTGCCCTTAGGCACCACAGACTTGGCCACCAGCATATACAATATTAGTTTCCCCTAGGGAGATGAGGAACATTTGTGCACCAGTTTGTACCAGGGAATGGTGGATTCCATGACAGAAGTTGAATTGTAAACAGTGAGGTAGGAGCAAGTACACTTCCCTAAAGAGGGAGACAACAAGTATTGATAGCACTGAGAGAATATTTGGATCAACAGCATGTGTAAAGGACTCTTTACCTATGTGAAACTGCTTCCTAATTACTTAATTTTGCTACTCTTGCTCCAGCTTTTCAGATGAGTGTGCCTCTGTGTGCATTACAGCTTTTATGTGTGTCTTTTGTGCAGGGCAGGATATGCAAAATTAATTATAAGGATCAGTGTGCCCACAGTGATAGATGCTCGGTTTGGAGAGAACAGGCACACTCTGTCTCTCAGTGTCTGATCCCTGATACCTGCCAAAGAGCAGGTGGCCTCTCGAAGGGCTGTTTTCAGGACAATAGATAAACCAAGCCAGTAAGGATGGGACAAGTTACAGGAGAATGTGACTGACACTGGTTGTCAGAAAGATGAATGTGAGCAGGAGCACAAGCAGGAGAGATACACTTTGCAGCCTCTCTGCTGTGTGTGACTAGCAGCACATATGCATGTTAGTAATGGATGGACTTCAACCTTATCAGGCTATTCAGGTTAATGTGATCATGCCCCCCCAGTATTGTGTTCTCCCCAGCACAGTGGGTGGGGGAATTCTGATGGAAGAGCCTAACTGTTCAGCCAGCTTCTCAGAGATGACTGCAAAAATGCCTTGGTGAATGTTGGAGGTGATCCCGTGCACCTACATGACCTGATTTTATTTTTCCATCAGAAGTTATTGGGCTATTCTGTGTGAAGTGCTGGGCACTGACATGTATCAATCTGGAGACATCCTTTAGGGATATTCTTTAGTACTTTTTAACCTCCTTCTCTTCCATGCCCTATAGGAAGGAAAAGAGATGCAGTAAGTAGGACCACCACCATCATTGTAGTAATGAGTGTCTTGTAAGTACTCACTTGCATTAAAGTGTTGCTTGACTCAAGCTCATCTTGGTTTTTATCTGCATTTGTTCCTCTTTTGCATGTTAAGATTGCATGTGGTATGATAAACTAATTTGAGTGGGACATGTGGGTATAAAAGGGGAGTGGATTGACTTGGAAATGACATGTGGGATGAAAATGATGAAAATGCTGACTTGTCAAACTAGTCTACCTTAAAGGTTTACTTAGGTCTGTCCTATTGAAAAAATAAAGTCTAGAATCTACCCATTCCTAGTTTTAAAAGTTCCAAGAAGAGATAGTGTTGCTATTTTTTTGCTATTACCCAGCCTAATGGTAACTGCTAGGAATTGTTCAGATAGATATTAATTTTCACTATAGCACTGCCCCATGCCTTTTTTTGCTGGAAGGATTCTGTTTCCTTAGCTGTCTTTAAGCCATGATCTTGTGTTTGTAGCATTGCAACTGAAATTGTTGAACTCTTGATTTTTGTTCTCTTTTATATGCAGTTTGCTGCTCTTGGTCTTGCTGAATATAACACTGTTCCTCAAACTCTCAAAGATAGAGCATGCAGCTCAGTCCCTTTATCATGTCCAACTTCAGGAGGAAAGCTCTTTGAAGTAAGTTGAGTTCGCAATCTTTGCTTGCTTTCTTCTTCAGCTTATGTGAGAATCTGATCAAAAGAAATAAATTATAAATTATGAAATTGAATGGTAAGTCTTCAGAAGTGGCTGGGGCTTGCTGTACTTCTGTGGTCTATGCTGAAATCCAGTGGCATGTCTGACTGCATCTTGCAGTAATAAATTTCTTCTCTGGCAAGCTGTTTTAGAAGAAATGTTAACCTTAGTTTGCATTTATCAGCCTGCTGTGACTCATCTTCTGTGAATATCATAGTGCTGATCACACAACTGAAGTGTTCATCCTGTGTGAACCAGCCTGTTCTCAAAAGGAATGTTAAAGATACATTTGGCTTTTTAGCTTCTCTCTGTGAGTCTCCTAAATCTCCTCTTCTTCACAAACTTTCATGTTAGGTGCCTTTTTTACTGAGACACACAAAGATGTTGCTTCCTCTTGAATACAGTATCAACAAAAAAGTTAAAAACCATATTCTGATTTTGAGTCTGGAAGGGATGTGGGGACCTCCCACAGTGACAGTCTCAGAACTGGTTAGAGTGACTTTCTTCCTAAGAAGGATCTTGCTCCCTGAAGTGTGGACCTTATGTTGTAAACATAATGTGAGCACAGTTTTTTCTTGGTGGCTGTTGCCTGCAAAGGTCTGAGGTACTCGCTTCAAGAAAACAGGTATTGGAATTCATCTGCAGGCAGCTTTGTATGTGGCTTTTGTAAGAGGATGCTCTTAGCAATGGCAGAGCAATGGTGGCAGAGAACAGTTGCTTTTAAAAGGCATCGAGGTAGGTGCATGTTTCATGTTTCTGATGTAATCTTAATCTTTTTCAGCATATCCCCAGAAATTGTATCAAAAGAGGAGATACCTCAATATGATAAAGAACAGGTTAAACATGTGAAGGGAGTTTTAAGAGACTCAATTGAAATGCTTGAGCAGGTAGGTCTGAAAATCTTTCTTGGTGAAGTTCTTGTTTCTCAACAACTCAAGTTTTCTCCCTTGTGTTATCATAGCTTGATGTGGTGTGGTGCTAGATAAAGTTTTCTTGGTCTGTTTTGCCCCAGGCTTGAGTTTAGTTAACAGGCAGTGCTTAGGTTTCTGATGTTTTGGATTGCTTTGGTTTTGAATTTGTTTCTTGGAGGGTTGGGGGTTTTTTTGGTTGGTTCGTTTTGGTTTGGGTTTGTTTGTTTGTTTGTTTGTGGGTGGGTTTGTTTTGTTTTTTGTTGGTTTGGGTTTTTTATTTGACTAAGATGTAAGTACCCATGTCAACTTTCTTAAACTTGTCAAGTGCTTAAGAGATGTGTTAATGCAGTTCTGAATCATGACAAAGCAGACTGGAGTATTTCAGAACAGATTCCCTTTTCTAAGAACACTCATATTAAGATTTGTGAAGTGTTTTGCTGTCTTATTATGGAATTTCTTTATTCAGTTTTATCTTGGCATTTGCTCCCCACTACTCTTCTAGATATTGGCAAGAGTTTCATTTAGCATTGATATCAAGGGGCCACCTAATCTCCAGTCAAAGATAAATAATTTGTGCAGACCATATGTTTCTGAGAGGCTCCATAGAAGATAATCCTCCTTCACAGTAACTTAAAATTTCAGGCTCTTATATACTACAGACCAAAAAAAAGAAAAAAAATTATGAATACTGTTGTGTCTCTCTGATCCTGAAGTCCATGACTGTTAAATCCTTATGATGCTAGGCTGAAATTTCAGCTCAGTACCTGAAGGACAGTAAATTCATGCTTTAGTTTTTACTTACTACTCAGAAATGTTCTGATTTTAACTTCATTTATTATGTCTTCTAATGCAATGGAAAGCTGAAGGGGGAGTTCACATGTACCTTTCTCCATAGTTTGCTCTTTGTTCTTCCGTGTAAATACCTATGCCAATTTTCTCCGCTACAGGAGGTTAGAAAAAGAAGCCATTTCTTACACTCCTCGTTTAGAGGTGTCTCTGCATGCACAACTGCTATTAATCTATTAATTAACCACTTTGATCGCAACTTGAAAAAGCCTGAGTGCTGGAGGTTTCACTTTAGAGATGAAATTTTCTGATTTTCATGCCATTTTTATTTTATGTGCTTTCATCCAAACAATTCCTAATTCTGAAGTGTTAAGTGCTTTTGAACGCACAGTGTAAAAAAAGAAAAGTGAGAATTTAGCCACCTTTTTCATCCAGAATGACACTTTTTGTCTGTCAGTCTTGATGCATCTTAATGCTTGCTACCTTGTGTTTTCTGAGGGTTGTCAATAATCTAAACATGTTTTGTGCACCAAAATGCACTAGGAGGGCCAGGTAGTAAAAGAAAATTCATGTTGTGCTGCCATGTTCCTTGGAGTATTTGCACTGAACGTTATCTGTGACTAAAAATGAGTGGGGTGGTTTATCTTCTGTGACGTTGTCTGGTGAGGTGTTAAGATTTTATCATCCTGGACTGTTAGTATTTATAAACTCTATGGAGTGTATCTGTGAGGAGAGCACAGTAGGCTAACTGTTTATGGAAACAGGGAGGAGGAAATCACATGAAATCTTTGAAAGAAAAGGAGGAGGGAGACTTTATTTTCCTGATATCTCTTACCCATGCAGGAGACTGACTTAAGTAATTGGTGGGGGGGTGGATTGTATTTTCACAGCTGAAGATTTCCCTTTCCATGCTCCAAAGAAGCTTTGACCACTTGAACAGGACACAGAGCAGCAAGACTGAGAGTTAATAGGCACATCAGCTTTTCATTCAAGATGTTGGAAGAACAGATGTGTGTGTGAGGACTTGTGGGGTAGGGAGTGTAACTGTCTTCTCTGGACTCTTTACTATTGCACAGAATAAAAGGTTTGTGGAAGAAGTAAGTCGGGTTCTGCGTTGCCATAGCTTGGCAGTCTTGTCTCTCCTGCCAGCCTTCTTGTCTGGGGAGTCTCAATTCCAAACAGTGCAGAGCTCTTGGATCCATCTTGGTGAGTGAGTGAGGGCAGTTGTACTGCTGTTGAATGGATCTGAACATTTCAGAGGGGAAAAAAACACTTGGCAGAGACCTGGGCTTGTCTTATGAAATTGCAGCTTTTTATGTCAGGAAAATGACCATCAGTGAACAGTGTTTTGGAGAAAAAAGAATGTTAGTGGATTCACAGCCACATGATCTTCATAGTCTTTTTTTAGCCATGGGGACCTCGTGAAACAAGTCACCATCTTAACGATGAATATGCCTAAGATTAATTAACAGGAAAAGGTTTAAGATCTCTTGCATACTGCAAGCTTTGGCAGGCTGCCTTCTGCCGTATGTTTCCAGCTCTCCCAGAGAAATTTCAGCCCTCGGTGTTTTCCCTCTATCGAGGGTTGTGCTTCAGCGGGGTGTGCCCACTGATGATGAAACTCCTTTTCATCAAGCGTTTTCCAAGCAGGTTGAGGGAAAGAAGATGAATACAGAAAGAAAATCCCAGAAAATGCAAGGGCCGGCCCCCTCCCTCGAGTTTGGGCCGTGTTAGGAGGGCAGCGCTGGCTCGGGCGGTGCACAGCCCATCGGGCAGTGATGCAGACACAGGTGTGGTGTAGGGAGGGGGGTGCAGGGTCGGTGTCGAGGTGTGCGGGGGTGGTGGGGGGGCAGCTTTTCCCGGCCCCGTGTCCAGCCCCGGGAAGCGGGGGCGGCCCAGGCCCATGGCGCCGCCCCCCGCGGCCGCCACCTGTTGCGCTGCCCCTTTAAGGCAGGTGCCCCCGCGTGACGGCGGCGCCGCCCCCCGCGCGCCCATTGGCGCGCGCCGCCGTCAGGTGGACTGTCCGGGCGGGGGCGCCGCCCCCCGCACACCTCGGGGCGCGCGCGGCCAATGGCGGGCGGGCGCTGCGGCGGGGGCGGGGCCGCGGGGCGGGGGCGGTGGCGCGCGCGGGGCACCTGAGGCGGCGGCGCCGGCGGGAGCCGCTCCCGGCCCCGCGGGAGGGACGGGGCGGGCGGCAGCGATGGAGGAGCCGCTCTGCTGCTGCGAGTACGTGGACCGGCGCGGCCGGCGCAACCACCTGGCGGCGTGCTGCTGCGACTGCGAGGAGCTGGACGACGGCTGCGACAGGTATCGGCTCTGCGACCCCGGGGGCCGCCGACTGCGGGACGCCCTCCCGGCGGCGGCGTCCCCGCGGGGCTGCCGCTCCCGGCTGGTACCGTGAGCCGCGTCCCGCTTCCCGGGAAACTTGTCGGGAGAGAGGGAAAGGGGAGGCGGTGGGAGCGGGACGGGGCAGGGGGCGCGGCTGCCCCGGTGCCAGCCGGCGCTGTACTCCTCGTGTTCGCAGGTGGCTGACGTGCAAATCCCTGGCCCCGGGAGCGCTGGAGAGGATCGGCGACACCATCGCGGACCGGCTGCGGGTCCCCTGGTTCTCGGGGGCCGTGAAGATCAATGTCAGCCTCGTGCCGCCGCTCGTCCTCCTGCCCGTCTGCCTCCACGTTGCCGCCCTGCACTTCCTGCTGGGGCTCATCATTCTGACATCCCTGCCCGTTGTGGTGCTGTGGTATTACTACCTCACCCACCGGAGGAAGGAACGGACTCTGTTCTTCTTGAGCCTGGGGCTCTTCTCCTTGGGATATATGTACTATGTATTTCTCCGGGAGGTGGTTCCCCGGGGCCACGTGGAGCATTCCCAAGTGGTCACTCTCACGTGCGGGTTAATTCTTATGCTTGCAGCCCTGTCTCGAGCCAAGAAGGACCCTGGCTACCTTCCCATCCTAGCAGGCAATGAGAGGCCATCGCTGCAGGGTTTGCACAACAAGAGTGTTAGAGAGAGCTCCAGCGGGCTCCATGGCATCTCAGGTGCTGCCAGCAGTCGTGCTGTGAATGGGGAGGCTAAAGGTTATTGCAGGATGTCAGCTGGGCAGCCAGCAGGTGTGAAAAAGGACTGGTGCACTAAATGCCAGCTGCTCAGGCCAGCCCGAGCAGGTCACTGCCGGCTTTGTGGCAGGTGCGTGAGGAGACTGGACCATCACTGTGTCTGGTAGGTTTTGCATGGCTGAGGCTCCCTGTGTTCTCTGAGTTCCCTCCTTTTTAAAGTAAGCTTCTTTATTTACAGTCCCTGGAAAATAGAGTTGCTTTTGCTATGTGCAAGACCTTATGGCACTCTATAAATACAAAAAGCTTTGTATTTACCCTTCAAAAGAACAGTTAGAATAACTGTTTATTCTAAGTGGGTTGAGCTGAAAGCTGTAAGTGTCTACAGCATACTTCAGAATTGCTTTTCCTTCTCTACTATTTTTCATTAGTTTGGGATTGTTTTTGTTGTGGGTTTTCTTGGATTTGTTTTTTTTTTTGTTAGGCTTGGTCTGTAGAGCACTAGCAATCCTGCTAGTTTAATTGCATTAGCGCTCTCTTGGGGCAAGGGAGCCCAAAGCTACCTTTTTGGGTGTTCCTGTGGTGCTGGAACCAAGAGGCCAGTAGGGTTTAATGTATCTCAGCAAAGGATACTACCCCTGCTAAAAATTTGATGCAAACAGTCTGCTGCTGTTACCCTACAAGTCTGTTGTCTTGTGTTTGTAACCTTTCTATATAAAGTTATAAAGCTTTGAACATTTTTCAAAGTTCTTAGTCTGTGTCGATTGGAAGTACCTTGGAAATTAGGTTCTCTGACAGCTGGGGGAGGGAGAAGGAATAGAAGACAGTTTCTTTTCTTTTTTAAGCAAAGTAATCTTTTTTTTTTCCTTTTGGAGGATTAACAGCTGCGTAGGGGAGCAGAACCATCAAGCTTTCATCCTTGCACTCTCCTTCTTCATGCTCACCTCTGTGTATGGGATTATTTTGACCCTGCACACCATCTGCAGGGGCCGAAGTCTGTTTGTGGCATTGTTTACTGCCCTGGGGCCTATTCTGACTACAGGTGAGATGTCTGTCTGGGAGAGAGTTGCGGTGGGAGCAGGCTTGCTCAGGCAGCTTAGCTCCTGTTCCTTGTTTTGCTGGTTGTCAGACCTGATCACAAAGTGTTCCCTAAAAAACTCTGGAAAGCAAAGATGTGTTTCTGCTTTTGCCAAGGTGGGCAGCCTGAGACTTGGAGAGAGCTTGCTATTTATGTAGAAAAAGTTGAAAGGGCTAGGATTTGAAGTATTTATTGTATTACGTATAGATGTATTTTAAAATTTCCCCCCTTCCCCCCCCCACTGATGCATGTAGTGGCCTGACAGCCTGGAATCCACATGCTCTCTCTCCCTCTCATTCCTTACTATTTATCTAGTGAATGTCCTCCAAGCTATCTGCCTAGAACATGCTCTGTCTGATAGGGAAGGTGGTGGGAGCTATTGGACATGAGTTCAGAGACCAGCACTACCAGAGATGGGCAGAGTACTGCTAGTACTCAAGTGGCTCTTCCTTCCTCTACTCCATCTCATGACCTGTAGAGTGAGAGCATCCTGGAGTCCTTAAATAAGGCCTCAGCACCATTACAACACGAAAAGCTTAAAGAGCTAGGTTGTGTGATGGCAATGTGTAAGAGTAGCTCTGCTATCAGTAAAAGCTCTCGTTAAGTAAACCGTGAAGCTTTAATTTTGAGAAAGCCTTTAAGGATTATCTGATGAAAGCAGCAAAGTGAGATCACTGTGGCAGATGTAGATAGGGATTTGAAAGGGTAGTGATTACCAGGGAAAGTCACTTTAAAGCAGCTGCTCCTGTGCTAAATGGCTTCCTTCCCATCTTTTTCCCTGCTGCCAGCTCTGCTCTGTCGTTCACCTGTGTGTGGTACTGTGCCATTGTAACAGCTAGCATGGGATACATCCTCCTTATCCAGCTGTTGAACATCAGCTACAACGTGACTGAGAGGGAAGCTCGGCTGGCTCTGCGGGACAACACTGGGCGCAGACTGCTTGGCGGGTTAGTGATAGACACTGGCCAGTATAACAGGGGACTCCTGTGCAACTGGGGCCACTTTCTGAGCCTGGGGTCTTCTCCTCCACAGCGCTCTGCTGAGGACATCGTGTGACACTCCTCTTTCTGCAGATGGCATTGTGTCATGGCTCACTGACTGTTTAGCTGGGGAGCAGTGCCTCCCACCAGGACTTCTCACACAACCTTTCCTTGTGGTCGTTATGTGGACTATCCCCTCATTGACAGCAGCAGATGTTTTCCTCGGTGGAATGGTTCTTCACATGCTGTGAGCCAGCAATAGGATGCAGAAAGCAGTAAGCCATATTTGCAGGTGAGAGAGGAGGAGCCTGCTGCCTTTTTCCACCGTGGGAAACAGCAAGAAGAGCACAAGGTTTTGAGAACTTGAGTTTCCCTTAGATGTGAATCAGGAGGAACCTGCTGCTGGGCTTCAGAGAGTGCACTGGTTCCCGCAAAGGTTAAGGAATCCATGGTTTTGTACCCGTGTGTGGCATTTTGGAGATGTCAGAAGAGTGAACTTTGGATACAGATAACAGATGGACCCCTGCAGAAACCAGGATCTTTGGCTAAAAGAGACTGTCTAGGCAGTCACTGGGCAGTGCTCTCCTCTCTGGTGCATTTATTTCTTTATTTTTACTATCTCTGATTCCATACAGCTGTGTACATGCTTCTATTAAGTGCCTTTGTGAGCTACGTTCCTGTAGGACTTTGTAAGATCCCTTCACCTCCTGACCCCTAAAGTTGTTATTCCATCCCTGTCTGTCTAAATGAGTGAAAAGAGATCCCATTGTTCTTTCTGCAGGCTGGGTCTGTATTGGTTTGAAGGCTTTGCTCATCTCCCTCAAAGTGTTTCTACTCTGATTATGGGTTGTGACGTGTGACAGCAGGTAGATATACCAAGTAAGGAGTTTTGAAGCAACATGTGACAGTGAACTTTGAGGGCAAAACAAGAGTGCTGTCTGGTATTACTGTAGCTTTATGGAAATTACCTTCATCCTATGTCTATGGGAGAAGGGAGTCTGTGGGAGAGTAGGCAATTCTGCTAACAGCACGTTTGGTAGGTAGCATCTTGGTTGTGTTGTTGTTAGCACACTGATCTTGTCTTCTCTCAATCCAGTTACTATGGAGCTGCCTGACTAGATCTGATTTCTCAAGCCAAGAAGACGAGGAACAGATCAACCCTAAGGTACATAGGGAGAGGTGTAGGATGTGTTGGAGGTGTTTGGTTTTGGGATAGATGACCTGTACTGGCAGGTAAATTAACCTGTTAAAATGTGCTCTGCAAGAATGCCATTTTTTTCCTCGTCAGCCTGCAACTGTATTATGGCCTGGACTTGAGCTTGAGCCAAAATAACAAGGTTTTGGTAGCAGTGGTTTCTGGATTTCATGGGTGGGACTTTTTGTGGGTTTTTTTTTTTTTTTAACCCTTTATGTATGCTGTTGGCCCTGCAATAATAGGAAAGGTCTGGCTGGAAGAGCTGGGGACCATTGCATAAGAATTTCAGGTTGGGCCTAAGGTGCAAAAGCAGAGATAGAGCTTTGTCCTAGCAGTGGTGTTTCAGACATGTGCAGTATGCATGGATCATGCCTGCCCCTGAGTGCATGGGCATGGCAGATAGCTGGGGGATGTTAGGCAAGTGATGCACTGTGCTGCTTTGCAGTAGCTTTGAAGAATAAACTGATGTTGCATGTTCCCAAAAGAAAGCAGGGTTGGGGCTCTCCGTTGGGATCCCTGCCATATTTTTTGAGAGTTCTCCTCATGTGTCCCAGTTTAAGGTAAGGACTGTATCACTCTTTGCACTGTTTGGTTTCCTCAAGTGGCACATTTTATAACCAGCAGATAATTGAGGAGCAGCTGCATTTGGAATGTGGCTATACAGTTACTGAATTTCCCTTATTTCTTTCCCCTTTCCATCCAGTAAGCAGTTCTTTATAAGGAGGTAAAGGGACAGCTCTTTTGCCTCCTACCTCTAACCGAGCACAGTAGAAGGTTCTGACCACTTTCTTGACGCTAATGTGAATAAAAATGTACACAGCTGGACTGTGCAAAGAGTTTCCTTTATGACCTTCTGTTTGGAGCTTGAAGCCTGATCCTAGGAGTTCAAATTGAGACAAAGTTGCTTCCACTTGAGTTGTCTGTAAATGTTTCCATGGCACATATGTATATTGTGATGCCTGCTGACAACCCTCGAGATAAGGATGCTGTGGGCTAGCAGGATCTTCTTAGATCTTACCCTGCTGGCACTGAGGAGCATGATGGCAGAAGGACCTCTTGGACTAAATGAACTCCTGCAGTGGAGACAGCCAATTTGTCTGTCCCTGTGTGCTGCATGCACAGGAATCAATCATGCACCCACAGGCTGAACAAGCTCTGTGAGCTTTTGTAGGTGTGAGATAAGTGATTTCTCAGAGTCCTGCTACTCCTGGCTGGGAAAAAGCAGAGCAGATCACAGGGCGCTTCCCTGGCAATGCTAACACTGTGGTGTTCTCTTGCTCCCACAGGCAGAGATTGGTTTTACCTTTGCAACCTGTCACTGTAGCTTTGTCCCTTGTCTCTTAGTAAGTGGAGGTTTAATCTGAACTGCTTACACAGAGACTCTATCTGGGCTGTTCTCACAGGCAGCGTGGAATTTGGAGTGCAGATTAGGAAGAAAGGACCTGAGAGCTGAAAGCATGCTGAAAACATGCTCCAGTAGAGTGGGGGCAAAGTGCTAAAGTAAATTTCATTTTTTGCACTGGCTCCAGGGGGAACTGAAACCATTCAGGGCACTAAAGGATTGCAAGGATGGAGTTTTTTTCTAGGAGGAAAATGCAGTGCTGGTTCCTCAGTGAAAAGGAGGTTCAGGTGGCTGTAATCTGCATAGTAATGGTGACTGTCTCTTTAACGGCATGGCATTGGTTTACCTCTTCTTGATAGGATTTGCTTTTTGAACGTGTTGGGAGATGAGAAGCATAAAGTAATGGGATATTTCAAAGGCATCTAAATGGGTGGAAGAGTTTCAGTTCCTTCAGATGCATATGTGGGAACTCTCCTTTTAACATCCCTGAGAATTAGCAGGAAACCCTTGGAGGGTAATGCTTCCATTCCAGTTATTGGGAGGGCAAATTGTTGTGATCTGGTGTGCTCAGGAACAGTTTATTCTCTGAGTAATTTCGTGCTGAGCTTGGTACTGACCATGCTAGTACAAAAATGTTAAAATCTAGGCATACAGAGTCAGTCCTCGGGCTCCCTGTGTTAGTAGCTGCCTTGATCCATGCTGCCTGGGGGTTGGAGCAGTGGGAGCAGCCTGCATGTGACAGGGGACTTGTGGGTTGTGTGTCGCCTTCAGGCAAGGATCAGTGTCTCACCTGTAAAGCTGTATGCCTGGCAGGAAACAGTACCCTGCTGGCTCTTGATCATTTTCCCTGCGTGTGAAGAGAGGACCTAAAGCTGATCAAGAGCAGGGAAGGATTTTGGTAATAGCCAGCCTTGATGTTTTTCAACCCAGACTTTGAAAGTTTATCTTGTTTTACCCATGACCTTTTAAGAGACATTTGTTTTTTCACAAATAGTGTGGACTTCTACAAACCAGGCAGAAGGGGCCCAGGGTTCTGATTTTGCTGGTGTTGTAGTGTTACACCCTCCTTGTCCAAATGCCATCACCCCACTGTTTGGTGTCTGTAGCAGGAACAGTGCACTGTTAGATACACCCTGTAAGTGGTGGCTTGGCACTCGTTAACTGTGTCTTCCTGCATTGTGCTTTTTTGTAGGCGAGTCACAGGTCCCCACTTCGGCTGTTTCTCCATTTAACTTGTCCTCAAATGACAAAAGTCACTGGTGAGCCTGAGCTGGTGCTGCTTGTGACTCCTAATCACATTTCAGCCTTCATGCTATGATGGTGCTTTTTTTCCCCTTCAAAGTAGGTTGCTTTCAAGTGTCTTAATGAAACCATTTGCTGTAAAATTTCTTCAGAAGATAAAATGGATACTGCCTCACTGCCTAATGTCTTAATAATGTGCTTGGTTTTTTCCTCCTATATGAATGTATATTGCCTCATTAGGGCAGGAAGCCTGTGTGATTATGGATGTGTTTTCCTGTATTCCTTTCAGTGAAAAATTCTACAGTTACCTAGGATTGGGGTTTTTTGCCACTACCAGGAGGATCCTGCAGCAAAAATCTGTTTGCAAACAGGTGAGGTTCTTTGTGAAAAGTGGGAATTCAGTCTCCTAAGATCTTGTCTTTATGGAATTCCTCTACTGATAATGTGAAGAGTGATGGGCTCTGGAAGAAAGTGGAAAGTATTTTTTATTAAACCTGAGCTTCAGGAAGAAATTTTGTGAAACATTTGTGAGCTTTTTAGAAGATACTGATGTGTGTATGTTTATGTCCATTTTGCATCATGTTTAGTGTTTTCAAATGGGTATCAAATGAATCAAAATAAATTAATGGAAATGATCTGTGGAGTGGCCTGTTGATTTATGCCGACACATGCAGGCAAGCTGAATGATCAAAAACTGTCGCTATCTCATGGCTATTCAGCTGAGAGCTGGACTTGGAAATAAAGGAGCAAAAGGCTAAGGAAAACTTGGGAAACAAATGTTCTTCCAGTTCTGCAAAGGTTGACCTTTGGGTTTGTTGGTGGTGAGATGAGAGACCTGCTGGCAGTTCTCAGCATCCTAGAGACATTCCCTCATGGTAGCAATTTGAATGGTAGCAATTCATCCTACAAGCAATGTATTATCAGTATCTGAGCAGGTTCCAGGCCTTTTTATCCTGTGTCTTGCTTTCCCCCTGACACCTGCCCACATAATTCACC
The DNA here is from genome assembly GCF_022539315.1 of Serinus canaria. Classification (NCBI taxonomy): domain Eukaryota; kingdom Metazoa; phylum Chordata; class Aves; order Passeriformes; family Fringillidae; genus Serinus; species Serinus canaria. The sequence goes on from NC_066313.1 coordinate 21,588,525, forward strand.
CAGAACCCCAAAAAGGAACAATCTCTTGCTTTAAACTCTTTTCTAAGCCATATTTGGAAATTATATAGGATGTTCTCCTTGTAGATAGTGGGAAGAGATGTAACCTTTAATTCTCTTGGTATCTTGTGTCTGCTGCTGAAAGTCAAGATAGCTTTTAATGAGTAGACTCACAGGTGCCTTTTGATTGTTCCAGAGCTCACCTTTGATTTGTCTGGGTGGTACTTTTGTCTGCTATTCAGCTATTTGTTTGAAGAGAACTCTGCACTGCTGACATCAAGAACCTTCCAGGAGGGTTTTAGTTGGATGAGACTGGTGTTTGCAGAAGGTTGTCAGACTTGGACCCCCAAGCATGACCAACTGCAACTCCAGTGCGGTTGATGGGGGCACAAGAAACTTCCATCTCCCCCTAGCTTTTATTTTTTCCCCTGTTGTGGCTCACTGTGCTGGCCCTCCAGAGCAGGGCCACGCCTGGAATGGCAGCTCCTATGCTGGGAAGGCCAAGGTCCACTGCTCAGGCAGGTGCCTGTAATGGATAACAGGTTTGCAAATATGTGAGCTGTGGATCATACTGCAGTGGACCTATTGTTCCTCTCTGCCTGGGGGGAGGAGAGGAAACTGTTTAATATTTCAGATCCAGTTTGTACAGGGCCTGGGGGTCTTGGAAGTGACTGGTGTAGAGATTTAATGAGAAGATGGTATTTCTGTGGTTAAGGTTTTTGGGAAACTGTTAAAAAGCTGTAGGAGCAGGGGTGTCGCTAGAGGATGGAGAGTTTGCAATCACTTCAAGGTTCTGTATTTGCTGTTGCACTGCAGTAAAAGTCCTCCCCCCACCCCTGTGCAGGAGAACGAAAGCCTGGCTGTGCAGCCACCTCCCTCTCTTGCTAAGAAAAGCAAGGAGCTGACAGGCAGGAGTGTGCCTGAGCTGTGCGTGTGGGCTGATGACCAGCATTAAGGCACTGACATCTGCATCTAGCCAAGTGTTGGAGCAGGAGGAATGTTCTGGCACAGCTGCATGCTGAAACTGTTTCCTTGGTCTGACAAGCTCTCATGTCACCTTCCTGTGGGAGCCTCAATTTGCAAAACCCCAACATTGTGCCAGGGATTTTAGGGGTATCCTGTGCATCATCTGGCATGGCCTCGCTTCTGCCAAGGAGGTATGATTTGTTTCAGCCAAGTGTGCATCAATAGGGAAGTCAAGGGGCTTCTCATGTCCCTTTTGATTTAGATCATGTTCAGTATGAATTTGCCTGATCCCTGAACATCTTCCGTCCCTCAGCTGGATCAAGCTGAGGCTTCAGCTCCATGCTTGCACTGGCAGTAGGCCACGGCTGTCAAAGCACAGCTCCTGGATCTTCTTTTGGCTTCTGGCTGCAGCAACTGTCCAACCAAAGAGCATCTTGTCAGGAGAATCTTTCAAAGCTACTAGGAATAGAAGGAAACCCTGGAAGGTAAGAGTATTGGAAACAAAGGACAGTTTCCAATGTGTTGACCGTACTTCAAGTTCTTTGGAGGCAACAAAGCCCCACATAAGCAGCATTATTTTCATGGATGGTGAGTGGGCTCTGAGATGAGTGGGAGCTGTGGGCTTTGAGGACAAAATGTGCATTGCTGGGGGGAAAGTATCTGCAGTTTAGTAAATTGGATGCACCCCTGAGTAGCCAGTGGTTTGGGGCACCTTTTTAGCTGTGAAAGATGTGAATTCAATACATGCCCAGCCTGTTACTAGGGTCAATTCCAGGCTGCACGTGGGCACATCCACTCTACTGCTACAAACTACTGTTCCTCCCCTTACAGCTGCAGCATGTCCTGTCTCTGGCTGGCTGGAATGCTGCCTTCTCTCCAGACGGAGATGCTTTGTCTCTCACCTTTTGTCCTCTGGGTCACTACTGTCCTTACACAAATCCAGGTGGAGGGTGGGCCAGAGGCCTTCCTTGCTGTGTTGTCAAGCCCCGGTAGAGAGGAAACTTCCAGCAGAAAAATGGGAGCATAAGGGCTGGTTCAGGAGTTCCAGGAGCTCATTGGGCACTACATGGCAGAGACTTCCAATGGGAAAGAATGTCCCAAGAGCAAGTGGATTGCTGTTTAGCACCAGGTGTGGTTACTATCTGTACTGGGGCATTACTTCAGGAGCTCAGACCCAGCTCTGCTCCTCCCTGCCTGTTTGGCTCAGTCCTCTGCAAAAAACACTCCTTGCTCTTCCCCACAACACATGTTATCCAGCCTCTCCCAGCTTGTGCTTCCTCTCACAATCTGCCTCTTAATGCAGCCAGATGGTCTGAGCTCACCCACGCTCCATGCAGGCACCTTCAGCTCCCTGCACTTGGAGAATGTGCTCGTCTGACCTGCTGCTGGTCGGGTCTGCACCACGCCTGTGGGAGAAGGGGAATGTGTGGGTGTTGCAGAGGATGGCTGTGGGAGGTACCTGTGAGTGACAGCTGTCTTCAGACCTGCACCGACAGCCTGGCTTCATGGGCAGGGTCCTTTTTCCGGCCACATCCCTGTGACCACATGGACAAATTCCTAATGCTAAAGCTCTGGAGTGTGCTGCTGTGTTTGGGCACCCACCCTGCCCTATGCCACTTCATCTGCAGCACTTAATGCTGGTCTAGGTCCCTGGCTCTGGCCTCTTGTCCAGTGCCATTCAGTTGGCTTGACACAATCTGCACCAACAGCTCAGTTGTATTAATTTCAGATTTGGTTTATTGCAAACTTTCAGTGCATATATGGGTTTTACTAATGATCTGTTACAAGATAACAGCAAACTGTTGTCTTTCTGGGGTTACTCAAGTACTTCCTGTACTGCCAAATGCTTTTGGAGAGCTTTGCCTATCTTGCTGTGAAAGGGAAATTATTCCAGCTTTCCGCCTTATGTTGTTACGAAGACATAGTGTACCTGAATGGCATTACTCTGTCTGCATTATGCTGCAGGTTAAGGTTAAACAGTAGTATGAAACTTCCATTTTAATCATGTCAGCTTTAGCTTCTGTAAAAGCTACAATCTGCCTTTTTCTTGGAGTTTTGTCTTTTCTTTTCTTTGAAGTACTGCATCAAGTGAAACACTGAATCAAGACTTGCACAATACACCCTGAAATATTAAACAGCTTGGAAAATGTTTAAATGACAGTTGAGGCTCATAAACTTGGGACCACTGCATGGTACCAAAATCAAAGCACTGTGCTTATGAACTGGCCAGTGGGCAAACAAGGCAGCCTCTTACAAAAAGGACCCAGGTTTTAGACCTTCTGTATGCAATTATGTCATCTGGATCATTAGCAATTATGGTTTGCATAAAAAAACTCTTCTCTTTCCCCCTCCCATCCAAACTTTCCTGGCACAGTTAGGTAGAAACTGTGCTCTGGGTGGCCAAGTTCACAGCAGTAGTTAGGAGTCAGCTGACAATCAGGTCTGTCTGCCCTCTGGACAAGCTGTCACCCTACATAGTACTGCCAACAGAAAAGCACCAGGTTACTGCTTCAGCAAAAAGAGGTGCAGTTCAGTTCTGAGCTTCCTTGGATGGAGGAGGATTCATGTCATGGCTGCAGCTAGCTCTGCATGTGGAAATGGCCTTGGCCTCAAAGACAGCCTATGCTAGGCTTTGGTTATCTGGGCTTCATAGCCACAAGCCAAGACACCCCTACAGAAGCTTAAAAAGGACTAAGTTCATGAAGTGCAACATGGAACTGTCAGATGAGCTTCCATCTCTGCTTCGTTTACAACAACAGTGACCACAGGGAGCTCCTTTTTGCTCTAAGATCCTCTGTACTTTGTAAGCCTTCCCCCTGGACTTGTTTCAGTCAGCAAGGAGATAGCACTGAACTGAACTGGTCTTGTTGTCTCCTTCCCATCTCATCCGACTCTCTTCTGTCTTGTTTGGAAATTGGGGAGAATTTCAGCTACTCTCCTCCGTAGCTGGTTTCTTCTTTCCTCTCTTTCCCTTTCCTTTTTCATCAGTAATGGGTACTGCCTCCATGCCTTAAATGCGTTCAATGTAATTCTCCTGAAAGAAATTAGGGACACAAGGAACAAAGTGACAACATGCAGATGTGTACATGACATAAATGGCAATCAAAAGGGAACTTCTGTTTGAAGGGGGAATTCAGATCTTGAAGATTTGTCCTTTCTGCTGTTAGTCAGGGCTGTCACATGTTAAACATCTACATGCAGACCATTTCATTGAAATGTCAATCATTTGGGGAAAAATAACATATTGCCCTTTTCTATTCCTCTCCACCAAGAATTCTGCTCTTCTCTCTGACATGATTCATTAGCTGGTGTTTGCTTAGCACTCTTAAGATGAAAGAGGTTTTCTGAAGAATAAATAGGGCCTCTAAATAGGAAAGAAGTTTCCGAAATAGGAAAGAAGTTTCTTTAGGAAAAATGCAGGCTCATTTGGTCCAAACCAACCCCTTGGGAGTGCAGGCAGCTGGGCTCCAATTCTTACCTGATTTTAATCACCCCATCAAAGGTGCCCTTGCCCTGGATTCTCAAACAGACAATAGGGAACCACAGTCCTGTCTAAAGAAGAGTTTGTTATGGCAAGGTCTGAACTGCCTTTTGCAAGTCAAGAAAGAGATAAAGAAGAATGTCAGGTGATTATGCTCCTAATAGGAGGTCATATATAGAATGAATCCAGTCTCTTCCTGGGTCTGACTTTCCCCTGGTTCCTCCAGTTTGCTGGCTTGTTAACGCTAAACTGTGCACTATTCAGACCTTACTGACACAGCAAGTTAGAACACATAAGAGATTATTTTAATTTCATTCTTCCTCTAAGGTGCTGCAGATCCTGTTGGGGCTGTGCACAGGCACAGCCTATTCATGACTGCATGCAGCTACCATGCTTTCATGATGAGGCAGGTGAACAGACCTCTGTTCTCTGCTGAACTTTGACAATAGTTTTTTCTTCCTGCTAGAATGCATTTTATGGAACAAGAAGTAGAATGGGTGTGTCCAGCTCCAATCATGATTGGTAGAACTGACTGCTCTAGTTTTTGCTGCCAAGTCAGGCTGGTGGTGGCATAAATGTAAACGCTCCTTAAGTAGGATTTCTAGTTGATAAACTTTGGATTTGTGAACTAAATCATCTGCTGTGGACAAAAAAGTACTATGTAATTCCTACACAATCATTTGACTTCCTATAATTGTACTTAAAGATTTTCCTAAGGCAGCTTTTAGCAGAAGTCGCATGGCCAGATCTGCTAATCAGCTTAGAAAGTTTCAGCTTCTTATCCTTACTTAGGCTTTCACTGTATTCTCTTTCTTTCAGATTTAGAAGTCCTGTGAAGGGTGCCATTACACTTTCTTTTCCAGGCGGCATGGAAACTTAGCATAAACCCCTGCCAATGCTGTCTGTGCATATCACAAAAGCAAAACACCAGCAGTACAGAACCTGTTCCATGTGGTCCTGGGGATAAGCTGACCTCTCAAAAAGTAGCTTCTAAAATTATCTACAGAGCATATTAAAGTAAAAAGAATTGCTAGTAAGGGTGTGCACTCACTTGTTACTGTGTTCAGCAGCAATCTTCAGCCTCTGCCATAAGGCCCTTTTTTCCTCCATGATATGATCAAACCATGCCCAGAAGCACTTCCTCATGAGGCAGACTGTGCGAAAGGTGCTCGCTCTCTCCTCCTGAGCAGAGAGATAATCCTTGTACTGGGGAGGAGGACAAAGAAACAGGTGAGATTGGCTTTTTTTCTTCTTTTCTCTCCCAACCTCTGGCCCAATAAATAAAACAGTGCTGAGGATTTGGCAGTGAAGGGTGGTGGGCACAGGAGTGGAGGAAAATAACAGGGAGCAGGGTGAGACAGTGGAGGAGCAGTGCGTAAGAGAAGATTCAGTGTGGAAGAGAGTTATGGAGAGTGAGAAGCTGAGAGAAGGTCTTTGAAAAAGGGAATAATATTGCTGGAATGGGGAGATAGCATAACTTGGCAAAGGTTGTGCTACAGGTGAGTGAATTGGCACTGTGGTTACAGAAAAGCGTGGCAGCAGCCAGCTCTCTTGGTATCGTTTCTCCACTGTGGTGCAGGCCAACCTTTAACCAGTTCCTGAAGCCCCATCTCAGTAACATATGGGAATTGAAGTCCTCAGCCCGAGACATCTTCTCCCTGAGACTCTGCTGGGCATTCTGCAGCCAAGTCATCAGGCATTTCCTCTGCAGGCCCAAGCTGTGGTGCCTTTGTGCCACCTGAGTGAAAAGACAGCAAAGACAGCAGCTGGTTGCCTGGACTGGTGACTACCTAAGTATAAAGCCACAGAAAATTGAGTGCACAAGAAAATAATCTCAGCTTTTTTGGGGCCACCTAAATCCAGATTTCTGACAGCTGGAATAACTTGGAGGATCCCACAAAGAGGGGTCAGCATAAGGGACAAGACCAGTCTCTACCAGGCCACTGCTGCATCACTTGTAGAGAATACCCTTTTGAATGAGATGCTCAGTTTAACTGATTGTGAAAGGGGCAGAGGCATGGCCTGTTAACAGCTTAGTCCAAGCCTGTCCATAATGCCAACCAGCGGGGTGGACATACGGAACAGCTTGTATCCATCTACTTCTTCCCAGCTGGAGGCCTGTGTGCATTTGGTCAAGTACTGTGAGTAGCTCCAGTTCCAGTGACTTAAATGGAAGCTTTCCAACTTAGCCCTGGGCTCTGGCTGGATTTTCAGGATACAGCTGAGTGTTATCAGTCTCTCTCTGATAAGGGATCCTGACTGAGTCACATGCGGAAATGTTTTTTTAGCAACATTCCTGCGTCGAGCTCTCGGAAGCTGCCACTTGCTGTTTTGCACTCAGGATAGGGCCAGGATAGAATAGATTGTTGGATTATCACCCGTAGTGTCCTGCCACTAGCAGTGGCCAACTCTGTACCAGCAACTTCATAGAGAGTGAAAGCCCTGATGATAGGCTGGGGTTAACTCCTGCAGCGAAAGTTGCTTGGCGGTATCTCTCTATAAGCTTTGCTGTGGAGTAAGAAAACTGGCAGGCGTGTGTCATATGACTTTAAATATTTTTTTCCTGTTTAATCAGCGATAAATGAGGATGCCATCCCTGCAGGTTTTTAATGGCTTTTCATTATTATTGTCAGATGGGCTGATTTAAAAACTAATATAAGGCAGGGTGCGCAGGGAGAATTTTGCTTTTTCCATCTCTACCTGGCCTAAAAGTCTATTAAGGCTTCTGCTAAGTGCTGCATCTACTTTTTCTCTTCCTCCTATGCCACCAGTCATTTCCTTTACCCTCAGCACTTACCACTAGGTTTTCCTTGGCTTGCTCCCTCAGCCTTTTCCATGGCACTATTCCTAGCTTTCTGAGAAGGACCTTATCATAGTGATCTCTAGCCTTTTTCTGGAGCTGCTGTTCTTTCTCCAGCCTTCTCTGCTTCTCCAGTTCTTTCTGCAATACAAAAAGCAGTAGTTTTAATTTCCTCAGGATGAAGAGGATATTAAGCAATGGCAATAGATAATCATATTGGAGCTGGAAGTTTTGACTTGACAGGAATTAGGGATCTGCATCAACTTTAGCACTGCAGACCAGACATGACCCCATGCAGTAGAACCTGTGTCCCAGAGCATGTCTCTTCTCCTGGGAGACGATGCTATTCCTGGACACTCCCTTGGGCTGTGTATCAGCACTGCAGTTTTGGAGTTACCATAACAGACATGTCACCTGTGGCTACCACAAGTGCTGATGTAGCAGGAACTTCTTTGATGTCCAAAACATGTCCAAAAAATATTCTAAATTTATGCATGGACCCTACCACTTAATCTAGCCTAAACAGCAGGGGAGGGATGTGGGTATTTCGTACCTGTGTAACACTACTATTGACTGATACTCAGGAATGAAGGTCAAATATTCTAAAACACTCAATCCAAGCAAAAGAGTAATTGTAGGTTAAATTCCTGTAGGATTTCAAATGTGCTATTTGGGTTATTAGGAGAACTCATTTCCAAGTAACAATAATGAAGTGCAGCTATTCCTAGGTTAGCTCCAAGAGGAAAAGGTGCCCTTGATATAACTGTCAGGCTCGTTTACTTCTGAATCATGTGTTTGTGACTGGTATCACTGTGTACATTGGAGGGGTGACAGGAGTGGAAGGAATCTGAGAGTAGACTGAACATGCTGCCACTGTGAGGGACTTATGTGGCTGTATTTCAGCACAGAATGTCCAGCAGGTGGGACCTCTAGTCCTGCTGAGGAGACAGACAGCATATACTTCATAGCACATTTGTGACACAGCCCTTCCCCTCACACTACCAGAAAGAGGGTAGTCTGTGAGTCTGTATTGTGGGTGCTGTGCTGTGCAACTCTGCTCTACCAATGAAGACCTTCAGTTCATATTAGTCTGGCTGCTGACTGAGCACCAGTGGGTATTGGATCTTCTTCCCTATCCCTGCTAAATGGGAAGAAACAGGTGAGGCATTTGGTCACCAGCTTCTGCTGCCTTCTCTCCTCCCGGCGTTTTTCCCGCTGTGCTTCTTTGTCCTCAGCTTCCTTCCTTTGTCGTGCTTCCTCTTCAGCCTTCAGCTGGGCCTTGGAATGGAGAAAGGTGAAATTCAATTTGTTTCATGTGATCTTTTCCATGAACACAGATCTTTACACTTTCCTAGTATTCCTCTAATATGGACCAGCACTTGAAACTTCATCAGGTGAAGTTTCACATACTAGACATGATCCATGCTCAAGAGTGAACTGTGGAAGGGACAGGGAGGAGGGGCTGTCCTTTTTACTGCCTAGATCCATCTATCTATCTATCTATCTATCTATCTATCTATCTATCTATCTATCTATCTATCTATCTATCTATCTATCTTTGTATGTACATGTATATCTTTCTTTGCCCTAAGTTATAGTATATTTGTCCACTCTTCCTCGAAAAAAATGTAAACCATACCAAGTCATTTATTGAGAACTTGATTACTGAAGTCAGTTCTGAATCCCTAGGCTCTACTCTCAAGTTTCATTTCCACATGCAAAGCAGCGTTACAGGTACCCAAACATTTATTTCCCCAGACACTGAAGATCACACTTTCTAATCCTAATGCAATTTACTAGCAATACTTTCAGTAACAGTTTAATACCCTGACTTGAAGAAAGCTCCAACAGAGTGTTGGATGTGTATCACAGAATTTGTATATTAACTATACAAACATTGTCAGTATCTTCCCTCTTCAGCAGAGATTTGCCAGAAAGATGGAGATTTTTACTAAGTGAGACTGCATGTCCTCAAGCTGCATGCGACCAGAGAGGAAAGGCAGGGAGGGAAACCCCACCACTGCCAGGTCCTATCAAGTGGATCTCTAGGTGTACTTCCACCCTTACCATTCTCAGCAAAGACAAACTACAGTCATGGGGTAGGTGTGAAAAAAAATATTTGGGTGTGGTAAGGGAGACTGTTTCTAGAACTGCAACTTCAAGATGAAGTATCTGTCTATGCTACAGGAGGGCTGGTGCTGCAAAACCAGCAGTAATTACTTCTTTTGATATGTGATGCATATTTGCTTTCTCACAGGTCATAAAACTCCTGCTTTGGATAAAGGGCCTTTTCTCAGACCCTGACTCTGGGGTTAAATCAATATTTCTTGTAACTGGAATGATGTGAAAGACGCTTTATTTCATTTTCTGCTTCCCTTACCAATTTTTCCTCTGCTTTTCGTTTTTTGGCTTCTTCTATTTTCCTCTTCTGTTCTGCCCGCTGAATTGCTCTCTCCTCCATCCCTACAGAAACAAAGGACATAAGGCTTAGTGGAAATCAGCTATGGTGTAATGGCAGAAGTTTGGTGAACAAGGATGTATCACTCTAAGCCATGCCCCCACTGCCCTGGCAATGCCAGCACAAAGGGACTTGTTTCCTGCTGGCCTTCACAGCTGGCAGTGTCATCAACAAAGGACCTATAAACTTTGTGAGATGACTCAGGACCACAGCAATTACATTCTCTCCACCCTCCTTGGTTGACAATCACAACCACAAGGCTCAGTTATGAAAGAACGGTGTTCAGAGAATTTCTCCCTCCCTGCCTTGCTTAAGGTTCAGGGCACATGATTTAGCAGCAATTGCTCTGAGGTCTCCAGTAAGCTCTAACTGCTTATTTAAAAGCAATTTTATGACAGCATCACTGTCACAGGGACATACAGGTACTTGGTCCCACTAGTAAGAAACTATTGCTTAATGCTTCTTTCGGAAGAAAAATTGCAATGGAGTGATCTTGCTGGCCATCAGCAAAGATGTTACACACAGAACACGCAGAGGAGTTAGGAACCTGCGCTTGCTTCCTCTGCAGTTGCAAACAAAGCACAAGCTGGAGCAATCAATAACTGGGAGGCATTGAGGTGTTTTGACCACAGATCTTTCCTCAGATTCTTTTCTCCTCTCAGCTGTCCCAGGATTCTCGGCCAAGGGAAAACTATTCAGTGATAACTTCTTCACTGAATTTTTTGAGATCTTTAAACATAACTACTTGAATGCTCTGAAAAATATGTTTTCTGTCTCTAAGGTGTACAGAGTTCAGGCAGATCAGGGTGAATGATGGCTTGGACTAGGTAGCATTGGAGATGAACACAGGTTGTGAAAGACAACTATTTATGCCCAACTGTCATGGCCAAAAAGGTCTGCTGACCCCAAGCTATTGAAACATCACAATGATTATATTCCAGACAACTTTTCATGCAGACTGATACTAGCCTGCATTGAAACAAAAGAACTTGACCTAGGGATGTAACAGAACCCTCATTCTAGTTTACTGATGAAAAGGCTATATTGCATGTTTATTGTGTGCCAGTGTGGCCAGAGAAGGGGAGATATCTTACAAAAGGCAGGGATCTGGAGGTCCTTCCCCATCATGGCTATTGTTGTCTCATAAAACCTTGGCTAGGCACTTAATTCCCTCTGAAATATCAACACCTCTGTCAAAGTTGGATGAAAATGACTGGCTAGTATAAGTGTTACTTGGATGCATAACAAAGGGAATGAGACTGATGGCAAAAAACCCTGTACAGCTTATCTGAGTCTTATCACAGCAGAGACAACCGCAGGTGTTGCAACAACTGCCACAACAGTGTACTAAGTGTGGGCATGAGGGGTTTGCAGTGTCCCAGGTTTTACAGATGCCTGACTCAGACAGGAAAACAACTCACCCTCTCCTCTCACAGCACTTGTTAGACTGAGGAAGAAAGTGCAGAATTTTACTTGCACCATATCATCAACCAGCAAAGCTGAGGCAAAGACAGACCTTTCCATACAAGCTGTTGAGAAAAGTGGTCTGGAATGGTGTTTGCTATCTAGAACAATACCTTTTAGTATGGGATGAGGTGAGGTCAGCCTGCTGGAAGGCCTCCTGCCTTGCATTGCTGCCCTTGTGCTTTCTGGCCCATGAGAATCAGGTGGGCTATGAAAGAAAAAGAGTAAAGAAATTTTTCAGTGAATGTGGTCAAACTGTGGCTCACACCTACCACCTATGACCTTGTAGTTTCTGTTCTCCACTGTGCTGCATTATCCCTGATACACTTTTCTTTTGCTGGAAATGGGACTGATGATGCACCCTTGCAAAGGAACTGAGTTCCAGGGCTCCTGCAAGGTCTGAAATAAGGGAGGATGATGCTCTTTTTTTTTCATAACTAAACAGATCCCTGCTGCTACTATGAGTGACACTGGTGTTGCTGTTTCTAAGTAGATTGTGCATGGATCACCTGATGTTGAGCCAGTGCAGGGAGGGAGAAGGACAGAGAACTGTCGCCTGGCCAGTCTGATACTTCCTTTGAGGGTAAGTCACAGCTGAGAGGAACAGCAGACAGCACTAGCATGACTGAAATGTGCCTGGCAAATTTCTGGCTCAGCTTGAGTGGGATTGAGACATGATGACTAACTCACCCTGCTTTATGGAGGGTATATACCTCAAAGGGGTTGTATTCTTGCAACTGGATTCTTTTTTCTCCATGGATTGAGAAGCAGAACTGTTAAACATCTGGGTTACAGCCATAGCTTGTGCTCCCTCTTCTTTATCTCTGCTCAGCTTCTGATTTTCCTGCAGTTTAAGGATCAGCTCATGCTGTTTCTGAAGCTGCTGCCTCTGCTCCTCAATCACACGTTGCTGGAAGGCGTGACGGTGCTCAAAACGACTACCACAAGCAGATGTCTTTGGACTGGGTGCCTGAAACTGCTGGAGGACTGTGGCTATTTGATTCCTGTACATAGCCTGGTCCTGGGCACTCAGGGCTGCATGTTTAATGGTAATCTGCCAGGCAAATTTGGGGTTTCTGCAGAAACGAGATGTGTGAACAATATCCCAACAAGACTGGTCTCTGGTCTGATCAGGCTCTTTCTGTATGAGGCAAGTTTCAGTTGGCTAGGGGAAAAACCAAAAGAAATGAGGAAAAATCGGCATTCATTAAAACCAAGCACTTTTCTGCCCTTCCTGCACAGTGGTTTTTTAAAAATGCAGATCTAGGGAGATGCCTGAAAAGGGTAATCTCAGCTATGCAATCCTTATCCAGTCAGGCCAGAGGGGCCCCATTATGCACAAAATGGAGGCTATGGGAAAGAGCTCTTAAGAAGCTGTGTGCCATTTCACCAGAAGGAAGAAATCATGATTAGAAAAGAATTTTAGCAGGAATGCATCCTGACTATTTTGTTAGGGAGCACATCTTAGGGCAGCTCATTTCTCAGGAATTAGCACACTCCCTTTTGGACTGCCTTGTCCCTGCTCAGAGCTCAGATGGAGAATGAAATTAAAAAGTTGTTGAAGTGATCTACACAGCTGATTTAGTGAACAGTCCCCTTTTAAATGGAAGAGAAGTCTACAAGGTCCTGCTTCTTCATGCCTCTTTTCCAGCTTTCATAAATGTTACCACAAAACAGGTGCATAGTGGGGAATGGGGCTGCACCTTTCTGACACATGGTCATTCTCTGAGGAGGCATCAGCTATAAGGTCTGCTTTCTGATTCCGAGGTCAAACCCTAAATTCAGTCCCATTCCTTGAGCACAGATTTTACCAGTGCAGCGGAAGAAAAATACGTGCCTACTAGGATAGTATAAGCACTGAAAGAATCAATGTTTGCTTACACTTAAGCAAACAGAAAGCTTGACCTGTACTATGTGTGTTTGAGCTCTAATACTGATATTAGAGCACTCACGTGGTACAGGTTTCATAGACAGAAGGGAAGGTGGAGATCCAACCTGAAAAATGACAATTTAAAGAAGCAACCTCTGATTCTCCTCTCTTACCTCCCTGGGATGTGCATTATCCTGAAACAGCCAGTGAAAACCTTCCCCCCCCCCCCCATAGTTAATAGCAGGAAAACTGCACTGGCATGAAAAATATCTCTTGTCATGTAGTCAAGTTATTCTTTTTAAGTCTAAACTGGCATCAAAGATGTAACTAATCTCTCAGTAAAAGTGATCTAGGGATGGGATGCTCATTGTGACTCAGAGTACATGAAGGGCTCTTCTTTGGCAGCACTAGAGATTATTTTTAAAACTCATCCATTGTCCTTCACATTTGCCTCTGATTTTTAGACTTCTCTCCTGAACAGCTGCAGGTAAGTATTTAGGGGTCATCCTGGGAAAGAAGCTTTCTTCTGGGACAAAGTACTCTTTATTTCAGACTTCATGAAGTACTTTCTAAGAGCACTGCTATGCCAATAGGCAAAACTATACGAGAAGGATTTACCTTGTCTAGCTGTAAATCTTGATGGTGGTTTACTTCTGCCATCCCAGGCTTGTTAACCTCCAGTGGCCTGTCCCCACCTGTCCCCAGTGATACAGCCTCCAGCAGCTGTTGCATCTTTCTCTTTGTCTGCTCCCTTTTCATCTGCAGCTCTCGCTTTTCCGTCTCTGCTCGGCTCCAGCGCTGCCAGGCCAGAAAGCAGCAGCGCAGGAGGCATCGCTGGTTGTGCTCCACAGCCAGTTGGGTTTTCCTGAATGAGAAAGTGTTTGTGTTATGGCAGAAGGGAGGCTTCTGCCCAGGCACAAAGCCACATCACTTCCTGAGTCTTTTTGCTGCTTAACTCTGAAGGCCCTCTGAAGTTGTACAGAGCTCCTCCAAGGAGGAGTGCGAGGGCAGAAAGGATGCCTGCTATTCTGAATTAAGTTTCACTAGTTCACACTTTGCAATTTCCTGTGGCATCTCTGGGATGCAGGACAGCTGCAAAAGAGGTATCATGTTCCCTGGCCAGCAGCATATGGCAAAGTAACAGTGTCTCACCACTGCAGCCTGCCAGACACCTGCAAGTATTTTCTCTGGATGATAGGGAATTCATCCCACAGCCTCCTCAGTGAAAGGTACTGGCCAAAATCATCTCTGTTATACATCTACTGAAACAGCAAATATATTAATCAGGAATAAATTTGGCAACGCAGATACACTGGAGTCCAAAGCAAGCCAGGGTGAGTTTTCTAGGAAAGATACCTACAGAGACTGAGACAGAGGCCTGTTGAAAAGTGCCAAAACTCTTGTTTATATCTGTCCTCCTTTTCATCTGTGCCACAATGCCTCTGGCAGACTGCAGGCAGTATAGCAATTTTCTCAAAAAGCTGCTGTTCCCCTTCTGCTGGATTACTGACAAGCTCCTTTTACAGTCCCTGATCACTGCTCTGTCCAAGTATGGCTGCAGTAGGAGGAATTACACAGTAAAGGGTCACTACCTGTTTTGATCTTGGACATGAACTTCCAATTGCTCTGTCTCCTGCTCTACTTTCTGGGCCCAAGTATAGTTTCTCCAAGCTCGCAGGGCCTTCAGCTGGCATCTCCAGTCAGCAAGGGCTCTGGCTTTTCCCATTTTAATTCTATGCTCCAGAACGACTTTCAGCCAAGCAGAGAAATGTCGCTGCAAGCACTGCATGGGAGAGTTTCAGAAAACCAATGAGAAAGATACAACCTGTCACACAAATGCTGATCCTCTCTGCCCTTTTTCTATTCTGGCTTTCCTTTTTGAGATTCTTTTTAGAATCCTCATTTTCAACAATTATCTTGAGGATTAAAAAGAATATTGCAGAGCCATGTACAGGTCTTCTACAAAAAGCAGAAGGGGTCTAGAAAGACTCATCATATCAAGGGACTCTATGCTTTGGAGTGGAAATGCACTTAGTTCACCGAGTATAAAAGAATGAAATGGGTGAGGAAAATAAAATTTCCTAGAGACAGGGAAAATATTTTCTAATCTAGAAAATGTCTAAAATGCTACAGGTAAGAACACATCTGTGAGTAACTGATTTTTTTTTTTTTTAATGAACTTAGACAAAAATCAAGACATTTCCTGGAGTGAATTTATGACACAGCCTCAGCTTATCCTCATTCCAGCAGGAAGCCAAACCTTTCCCCTATTGTGTAATTAGACTTGCTGCCTTTGGGAGTAATTTACATTGTACAGAGCAGCAATTTGCTTTCTAATCTACCCCATAATTCTAGTCCCGTCACTGCAAACACTGTTCATTTTGATCCTCCAAGTGGGTCAACTTACAGGACTCTGCTGTTCCCCTTTTGTCATAGTGCCTTGTGTTAATTGCATTCCTCTCTCGCTGAAATCTTCAAATGGAGACTTACAAAAAGTCAATGCATTAGCTGTTTCTTTCTACTTTAGGAAAGGAATCAAAATGTCACTATTGCTTAGCTCAGCCAAGCTCTGTCTTCTTAAATTATGCCAATCCTGAATTGTTCTGTGGTTTCATTCAGGCTTATCTTCACAGCTTAAGACTGTGCCGGAGAGAGGCTGAGTACTACTAAATAGCAGCCAAGCTCAAATCCAGCAGATGGGCAGATGGACTGAGCAGTGAGGAGAATCACCATAAAATCTACAGGATTCTTCTGCTGAAAAAAGCCCTAGATGAAGATATATAGACATCAACGATGATGACTGCTCTATTAATTAAAAACATTACAGGATGGATGGCATTCATACCTGCACTCAGGAAATTTACTTCCTTTGCTGAGACTGCTGAGATAATACAAAATTTTTCAGTACTAAAAGATCACTCTTTGGTTGTTGAGTATTTGATACACATTTAACCAACAGCTGACCATAGTATCAGAATAATGAAGGTGAAATAAAGGGGTTCCTACTAGGAATTATTTAAGTTTGTTTGCATCAAAAGAGCTATTGCAGTAACATAGTATATCCTACTGCACCCAGTGGAAGGGATCCTTGAGTAACATGTTACTATGGATGAGCTGGCATGCATCGACTCTCAGAGCCACTGCTCAAACATCATCTCAGGCTGCAGCATTTCTCTTTCCTTTCCCTGTTTCTGAACTAGAATGTGCAAAGCAATCTTTAAAATGTCTTCCCATGCACACAAAAAGGGCTTCTCAGGCCTTTTTTCTGCCACTTTTCCCTTTTATTTCCCTCCTTGAGGGAAAATAAATCTCACTTCACTTCCTCCACTGTATATCTTCTTATTTCTTGATTGCAGAAGCCTTTATGGTCTCATCTGTCTGGAGAGCCATGTCTTTTCCACAATTCTAAGTGAAATGTCCCACTGAATACACTTGAAGCACAGGCCCAGTGGGGTCAGCACCTCAGGATTTTTTGCTCCTAGTCTTATAAGACACTTTTGGCCCTGCTTTCCTGGCATCAAGAAGTCTTTGAAAAAGTAAAAAATTCTGTATAATCAGGACTATTTACTTCAGGTTTGCAAATGGTAGTCAAGGGCAAGTAACTCAGAGTCTCAGATAAAGAAAGGTGATGCTCACTCTCTGCTTACTGGTGTGAATCCTGCGCAGCAACTCCTGAGTCTTCTTCTGTTTCTCCTCTCCTTGCTCTTCTCTCTTCAGGGGTGGTGACACAGCAGACACCTCCTGCATTGACAGCTTCTGAGTTTTTTCTTGTCTCTTTCCCTCCCTGCAAAGTGAACAAACACACAGATCTAATATCATGATATACAATCGAATACAATTCTCTTTTTGGCCAATTGTAAGAGAACCACCTCTACAGCTTAGAAATTTGCTGGTTATTTTAACTCGGCCTTCTTAAAAACCACTTCTGTAATGGAGTCCCAGAGATTAAACAGTCCAGTGCATTTCCTAAACACAGAAGGCAAAAGAAAATAGTAAATGATTTCAGTAAATATTTCATTAAAGCATTTGTATAAGAAGATTTAGGATCTCAGGGCTGCCTATGTAAATAAATGGCATCCCTATAAGGGACATCTCTGTGACAATCCAAGCTCAGCAGAAGAAAAAAATAACGTCTCTGCAGAATTCTCAGCCAAGAGTGCTCTTTATTCTCTCATAGTAGGGAAAGTATTGCAAGGGCTAGACTTTCAACACAGACTTTTTTTCTTTTTTTCTGTGTACTGGCATTCATGTGGCATTAGATGCTAACAAGACTGGATGTAGCCACAGAGTTAATGGAGAGAATGCACAGTGGTGCAAACACACTGCTACTTTGTGATTCAGTGCATATGCTATAATAATGGCTGAGGGGCGGATAACACTACCCTTAGCACACCTTCCCACTCATGAAAAACTCTGCCACTGATGTTGGTAACAGAGGACTAAAAGGTTTTGGGAGAGTTCAAAGTCAGCAACAGCTGTTTTGTTAGGGATCACCATTGCTCTTATATTTAACAAAAGGATCTTATAAGTGGTTTTCATCTCTCCACACCCTTCCTTACATTCTCCAAACTTTTGCCATGGTGTACTTCCTCTCAGCCATTTCCTTTCTCAGCTTCACTATTTCCCTCTGGATCTCCTCTTCCTCCTTCTTAGCCTGCAGGGCCTTCCTTCTGTCCTCCTCCTGTGCTTGGAGCCTGGCCTCAGACAGAATTGCTTTCTTCAGGGACTCTTCTTGTCTCTGAAGCTCTAAAGCCTTCTGATGCCTCATTCGGTTTTCTTTCACCTGAGCAGGAGAAAATTGGCAAAAGTCAAAGCAAACATCAAAGGCTGAAGAATTTGAAGTTCACTGTACACTGCCAGGGTGGGTCACAATCCACCTTTCACATTAAGCAAGAAACCTTAACTGTAGCAGGCGCTGACTGGAGAGACTGTGCTCTTGACCAGCAAAACACTCCATGTGAGAGTGAAATTAAATCAATATTCCTTAATGGGAGCAAACTCAGAACTGACAGCTGTGGCAGCTCTTCCTGTCAGTCTTCAGAAAAGGGGGAAAAGCCTGAACAGTTTTAGTGAAAGCTGACTGTACAAGCTACTGCTGAATGGCTGATGTGCACATGGAAATGCAATAAAGTTTCAGCTGAACGGTGGAAGAGTATCTTTGGGTAGTTGCTTCCAAGTCAGAGATTATTGTAGGCTCTGAGAGAATACTGGGGAGATATCACTGAGCATTTACTCTAATCCTGTAATCCTCCACTTTATTCCTTTTAACTGAGCTGCCTTGCCTGCTCACCTGCTTGTGTCTGAGCTCCATGATTATCCGTGGATCTGAAAGTTTGTTTTTTTCCTTGATCTCTTCAAGTCTAAGATGTTTTGCTATCCCACAGTTCACAGCTTCACTCTGCAAAAGATGCTGGAGGTAATTCTGGACAGAGGAACTTTCCATTTCACATTCCAGATAACTGCACAAGTCTGAAATGAGAAATTCAGATTATCTCAGGCTAGTCTGAAATGAATAAACCCTTCTGTCTCAGATCCCAAAGCCTAATGTAATTAAAAGGATCGCTTCCCCGGACTGTGAATGCATTTCTGATGAACGCAGACACACTGACTGCACTCCATTTATCCCCAGAGTCTCAATCGGTCTTCCATTGAACATGCTAGAGCAGTAACAATGTTTCATCCATTTTTTACTGTCTTGCCTCTGAGCATCTCAAAAGGCTGTATATATATAAACTTGACAGGCCTCAAAAATAACTGTTCACAAAAGAAAAAAAAAATTCTCTTTTACAAAGAGAGACATTGAATGTTTATGAGTCACATTTATGCAGCCCTACAGCAAGATGCTGTAAAGATCTGGGGGACAAAATTATCACATTTAGTCTTGTTTCTACTGAGTCCACTGTCCTGACCTCAAAACAACTGTTACCTTTCAGTCTTTCAGACAAACCATAAGCTGACTGTGGTAGCAGCTCTCTGGCCACAGGGAACAACAGACAACTTCCCCAGGCATTTTCCTGGGGAAGGCTGTGAGAAGATGAGAGAAAAGAATGAGAAACAATTCTTATCTCCACTTGCTGCACCTGTTGTTGTGCACATGTGGAATGTGTTAAGGAGATCATTTACCAAAGGGTAATTTCTTAATTGGACACTGGATGTTGTTTGGGGGGATTGACCAATAAGGTCAAAGCGGTACCGGACTGTCTGTAAGGGTCACGAGCTTCTCAATAAGTACAGTATAATACAGTATGGTAGAATAAAGTGATTGATCAGCCTTCTGGAATCATGGAGTCAATACTAATTATTACCCAGCTGGGGGCCTGTGGCAACACCTGACCTCCTTCCCCAGCACAGCCTCAGAGAGGAAACCAGATCCTGCTTTGCAAGGCACTCACCATCAAAGTGATCATACTTTGGAGGGGTTGCAGAAGGCTCTTCCTGAAGGACAGAGTCAGCTTCCTCTTCTCCATCACTCAGCTCCAGTTCCAAATGGGACTTCATCCAGTTACTGAGCAGCTCCTGGGCTACCATGAAGAAAGAGACTGATGACTTCACTTGCTTAAAAAAACCATATGGCTAAGTGAAAACTAGCAATAGTCTGGGATAGTTATATCACATGCTAGGAATGACTGAAACCTGATCTGCAACAGGAAATAGAATAAAGCTAATAGTTCTGTTCTTATCTTCTTGATCTGTAAAAGAACAGGAAGAGAAGGTAGCAAATGTTTTTCCTGTCATCTGTATCAGAAATCAATTCTTCTCCATCTCATTTTTACTATGATTCTGCAGGCGTTTACATTATTTGTGATTATTTTCTAGCATTTATCAAGGAGATGGAATTCACATGAGGTAATTAATAATTTAGACAGTCTTCATATGTTTTACCACTGCACTTGCAGAAACTTAGATGGTTTCCACATGTGCAGCCGAGGCTGTCTATATGCTAAATTCAAAAGAACCACTGTTTGGACAAACTTTTGCTTCATGTGTACAGGTTAACCCTTTGCAAGTACCACAGAAACAACTGGTGAGTCTAATTACAAGTCCATCAGCTGGCAAACTTCACCTGGGACTCAGGGTTAAGACTGCAGCTACAGGAATGCACTCATGCTGGATGTGGTACTCCTCAGTGAGCTCAAATGCCTAATGCACAACTGGGTATGGAGTCCTTCAATGGACTGTTTGTATCTCCCTTTTTTCTGCAGAAAAATGAAAAAAAATCCTTTTTCAGAATTTCTTCTCAAAAGCAAGGTCAGCTCATGGGTCTGCTGCCTCAACAAACAAGCTGGCCTTGCTGCATGGGTGGCCAAGCTGCTCCTGAAGCTAGACACAGGGCTGTAAACTGCAAGGCATCAGGAGCAGCCCCACAAGAAGCAGAACCATCCTCAGCTATCTGTGTGGTGAGGATGGACAAAGAGCCGGGACCCCAGCAGCCACTCCAGTGGGAGTCATGACACAGTGTAAGACACACAGTCAATGGACAGGAGCTCTTCCTATCCACTCCTAACATACAGTGAAGATGCTCTCTGGTATTTCTAAGGTAATAAAACCTTTTTCAAACTTTCTTTAAAAATGATGAGTTTTTTGAAGAAAACATAAATCTAATGTTTGTTGTCCTTCAAATCACTTTTATTCTCTTTCATAATCTCTCCAGCCAGATCGGGAACAGGGAAATATATCTGATAACAGAAAGAAGAGCAGAAAACAACTTGCCACATGGGGAAGGGTTACTTTTTTCACTGGGATTTGTGATCTTCTCTTAACTAAAGTAAATGTCTTCTGGCACTTCTCTTTACAAAGTTGGCTTTGTGTAGTTACTACCATTAAGTACTGCAATAATGGATTCCAGGTAAAAGTATTTCATTTAAGTTAGGAACAATTACATTGAACAATTAATAGCTATAAAAAGGAAAATTCTAGCAGAAAAGGGCAAACAAAAATAATAAAGAAACATGAGGAAAGCAAGCAACCTTTCCACCAAAAGAAAAGACAAGGCTCTTCACCACAGCAAAGACAGCTCCTTTGGAGCCATTGGCTGTATAATGCATTCAGATACGGCACTGTAAGCAGGTAAGTGTATTCCATGCTGATAGCTGAACCCTTGATGGTGACAAGTGAAAAAGCTGACTTCCTCGATTGAAGTGGATGCTCTAAAGATGTATCATCATGTTGTTCTGTAATGCTGACCTTTGATTCTTAAAAGAATGGTTAACTCAGTTTTTAAAATACTGTCTCCTATCAGCTTTTTACACTGCAGACATATTCTAGCACCGATGGGTGATAATCTCCCTCCTTTCTGTTTTTTAAACCTACCATAGCTTTACTTTCCAACTTCAGCAAGCACTTTTGGCTGCAGGCTTTACAAAAGAAATATTTATTTAGGTCACTAGTAAGGAAAATTTTGCATGGGAATCAAAACAAAACCACACTGTTATTCATAGATATGAAATTTACAAGAGCAACTCCATTTCCAGAACTAATGTCAGGTGATTTCACCTGGTTTCCTGTAGCACACTAACTTGGTTTTGACCATACAGTGTGTCTTCAAGGGCAGTTCTTATCCTTGCCTTGACCTGGTATCTCCAGGAGACAGAGAGTTTATCCTTCTCTCAGGTATGCCATTTAAGATCTGCCTTGAACTCCAGCAACTGATCCTTCTTATGCCTTTCTCCATCAGATGAAAGATATCTCAACTGTTTCTTGTGAACTCAAGCTTTGCAAGACCCTGTTCAGGTCACAACTGCAAAGCTGGATCAAGAACAATTAATTTTAGGCATCTTGTGCCAAACAGAATTTTACCTCACCTTCCTCACAGGCCTCACGATGAACTTGCAGCCGTTCTGCAGTTTCCAAACTTGTCACAGGACCCCAAGGCCTCTGTGGGCACCTTGACTTTTGAAGGGAAAAAGCTTCAGAGACAGCATACGCAGAGGCTTGGTCCACTCTCTTAAATTAAAGAAAGGAAATAATTTCTAAGGATATTGATTTTTACACTTCTTATACCCACATTTTTCCTCCAGAGAGCAAGCATCAGTGAGAATGTAACATAAAAGCATGTTATAAAGGAATAGATTATTTTTGAAATGCATTTCTACAACTACTTGATTGCATAAACTGGACTTAGGAGTCATTAGGCAACTAGTGCCAAACACAGAGACTGGAGAACACAGAGAGAATAGAAACACCCAGCCCCTGGGGGCTGGATGGAGACTTGCTGAGCTAGTGGCCAGCAACTAGCAACTGAAATTGCTATCAGCAACTGAAATTTGATATCAGCTTTTTGTCATAGCCAAGCTGAGAGAATACCTGTCCCATATTCATCTTTCTGAAATGTTGATGGTCCTGATGTGTCACTGTATTTTCACAAGTAACATCTGTGCCCCACAGTCCAGATTTCTGAACTTCTTCCCTCTGTGCTGCTGCCAGAAGCCAAGGATGCCTGAGGAAGCAGATACACACTCCTACCTGCCATAAGAAGCAGGCTGAAGGTTGAGAGCATGGGTGTGCCCAAGGAAGCAAAACAAATAGAGCCTCACCCTAGAATTCATTTTCTTTGATGTCAGGTGGCTGCAGGTGCAGGACATGGTGCTTTGGGGTAAATCTCTTGTATTACTTGCCCAAAAAACCTGCAGCACTCCTCAACAGCAAGTTTTTTGTGTTGAGTTTTATGCATAGCAACAAAACACCTTATTCTTCATAGAGTTTGGATTAGAAGGTACCTTTACAAGTCATATAGTCCAGCCTCCCTGGCATGAGGAGGGACATCTTTGATAACACCAAGCTGGATGGGAATGTTGCTCTACTTGAGGGCAGGAAGGCTCTGCAGAAGAGTCCGGACAGGCTGGATTGATGGGCTGAGGCCAACTGCATGAAGTTCAACAAGGTCAAGGGCCAGGTCCTGCACTTGGGTCACAACAACCCCAGGCAGCACCAGGGGGTGAGGGAAGAGTGGCTGGAAAGCTGCCTGGCAGAAAAGGACCTGTGGGTGCTGGTTGACAGCAGCTGAACATAAGCCAGCAGTGTGCCCAGGCAGCCACGAAGGCCAATGGCATCCTGGCCTGTATCAGCAATAGTGTGGCCAGCAGGACCAGGGCAGGGATTGTCCCTCTGTACTCAGCACTGGTGAGGCTGCCTTGAGTCCTGTGTCCAGTTCTGGGTCCCTAAATCCAGGAAAAATATTGAGGAGTGTATTCAGAAGTCAAAGCTGCTAAAGGGTCTAGAGGAGCAGCTGAGGGAACTGGGATTGTTTAGTGCGGAAAAAAATGGAGGCTCAGGGGTGAACTTGTCACTCTCTACAACCACCTGAAAGGAGGATGTAGCCAGGTGGGGGTTGGTCTCTCCTCCCAGGTAACAAGCGACAGGACAAGGGAGAATAGCTTCAAGTTTTGTTATGGGATATTTAGATTGGATATTAGGAAAAATCTCCTCACTGAAAGGGAGACCAGGCATTGAAACAGGCTGCCCAGAAAAGAGGTTGAGTCACCATCCCTGGAAGTGTTCAAACAACCTGTGGATGTGGCACTTGGGGTCATGGTTTGGTGGTGACCTCGGTGGTGCTGAATTAATGGTTGGACTCAATGATCTTAGAGGTCTTTTCCAACCTTAATGATTCCGTGATCCTCAACCACCTCAGGTTAGAGCCCCGTCTAACCTGATCCTGAATGTCACTGCGCAAGTTATTCAGCCTTGGCCTATTGTTCCAGGCTACCCAAACCTCGGCAGGGACTAAGGAAAACCACAGCGTTCCAACCTCCCGTGCCTCTTCCTGAACCCGAGTTTCACAATGCCAGCTTCAGCGCCTTTCGCTCGAGTCCAGCACAGATTTCCCACCCGCCGGCAAGCCGCACGGCCCTGGGAAACCTCATCCGTGATCCTGAACCTGCCGTGCTGACTGCCCGAGATCCCAAGGAAGCGGGATCCCAGGGAAGCGTCCCGCCCCCGGCGCCCTCCGCGCCGCTGAGGCGAGCGGGCCGCGCTCCCCCCGCCGTGCCCCGTTACCTGCGGGAGGCGCTGCCCACGGTGCGGCCCCGGCCGCTGACCCGAGAGGGCCATGGCCGCGCCGGGCACCGCCGCCAGCCGCCCGCCCCTCTCGGCCATGGCAACGGAGGGGCGGAGCCCGCTCGCTGGCGCCCGCTGATGACGCCCGGCGCGGGAAGGGGCGGCCCGCGTTCCCCGCGTCCTCCGCGTCCCATAAGCCCGCGTCCCTAGCCGGCGCCGCGGGGCGAGGATGAGGCTGAAGCTGCTCGGTGCGGGCGGCGGGCGGCTGGGCTCGCTGGCGGGGCTGGGCCGCGGCGGGGCCGGCGCGCTGGAGCTGCCCGGCTGCCTGCTGTACACGCGGACCGGCGCGGCGCCGCACCTCACCCACGACACGCTGCGGGAGGTGCGCGGCGTGCCCGGCGTGGCGCACATCGCCCTGCCCGCCCTGTGAGTACCGCGCCCGCGCCCGGGGCCCTGCTTGTCCACCCGAGGGAGGTGCAGGGGCGGGGTAGGAAAGGTGACGGCAAGGGAGCAGGAGGGCTGCGTGATTTTTAGCGTGTTTAGGCCAAACCCATCGTGGTGACTTCACAGTCATCTTCCTGAGGTGGGCAGCAGAGCGAGGGCGGTGATTCTGCCCCTCTGCTTGGCTGATCCCCCACTGAGAGTGCTGCATCTCGCTCTGCAGCCTGCACCATCAGAAGGATATGGGCCTGTTGGACCAGGTCCTTTAGACCACCACAAAGATGCTCACAGGGCTGCAGCATCACTCCTGTAACAACAGGCAGAGAGATTTGGGGGTGTTCAGCCTGGTTTTACCAGGCTTCTGATACCTTAGGGGGGATTATAGGACAGATGGGGACAGAGCCTGTTGTGGTAGGATTAGTAGTAATGGGTTTAAACTATAAGAGGGTATCTCTTGTAATGAGGGTGGTGAAGCACTGGACCAGGTTGCCCAGAGAGGTGGTAGGTACCCCATACCTGAAGACATTTAATGTAAAATTGGAGCAGCAAGTAACTCTCAAAACTATTTAAGTTGCAACTGAAAGGAAAGATTACATGGTAAAGCTTATGCAATTGTTGAATGATGTGAACACATTACTGATGCTCTTCAAAAAGTCACAGTATAGCTTAATGCTCTCCATCAAGTTAGTGGTCCCTGGTCAGTGCAGGTGAAAGCTTTACTTTTTTGCCACAGAATTATGAGTGCCTCAGGTTATGAGCTGTGATTCTAGAGCTCTGTGACTCTGGCATTTCATTCCATCTGTCCCTGCTTCACTGCCTGACAGCTGGATGGCAAATAACAGCTCAGTGTCAGACTGAGCTGTTATTTGCCATAAGTATGGAAAAGAAAAAGCCTTAGTTATGAAACCACCAATCTCTCTAGTCAGTTGTCTGCTTAGTTAATGTGTTCCTGTATTTCTGCAGAGCAGAAATTCATGATGTCCTGGAAGAGTATAAAGAAGGAGCTGCAAAATTTATGGGTAAAGTATAAGTATTTGCTTGTATATCTGAGAGATGATGCAGGTGGATCCCACTACAGCATGTTCAGGTAGTATAGTAGGCAGAAAGATGTACACTTTGCACATTTAGGGATTTTCTCACTCAAAGTGGCACTAGGGAAGACTTGAAATTGTATGTTGTCACTAGTATGGCCAAAAATCCTTCAGTCAGGCTACAGAGTGATGATGCGTCTGTAATTTCTATAAATTACAGACAGTCCTTTGTGTATGCAATTTAGCACATTTTTCAAGAAAAAAAAAGAGTTGCCTAAGCTTGTTTTGTTTGTTTTAGTTTTTTAAAAAGCTCATAAAAATTTGGGACATGCATTTCATTACATATAAAAAAATTATGGTTTGGCTTTCCAAAGGAAGTTTGCACCAAATTTCAATAAACCATACCTGTTTGGAGCAATTAACTTCTTCAAGAAAAATTTAAAAAATGTCTTTGTCTGGAATTTCCTGGAGGCTTTACCAGTTTCAGTGGCTATCTCTGAAGAGAGGGCTGTATGTCATGGAGATATGCTGTCTAGCTGTCTGACATTTGAAACCTCCAGTCCAGCAGGGATGATAAATTTCTCATTTGTGTAGTTGATACGTTCTCTAACTCTCCTGTTCTCACTCTCACTCAGACAAGTTGCTCAATGAAGTTGTGAATGTCTCATCCATGGAAATGTTCAAGGCCAGGTTGGATAGGACTTAGAGGAGCATGGTCTAGTGGAAGGTGTCCCTGCCCATGAGGCATGATTTCTCATGATTTCTCCCTTCCAAGCCAAACCATTCTATGAGTCTACTTTATCCTTCCTTGGGACTGTTGCTAGTTTGGATTGTGTCAAGTGCCAGGTGTCTCCAGTGTATCAGTTTTCAGTTGAGTGGCCAAGTGAGTCAGCTGTTGGGTCTGGAAAATTTTAATTGGAGTATTGATCAGGAAGTGGAGTATTAATCCACTTCCTGATTAATATTAAATAAATAAATCCCAAAGCAGCTATGCAGGCTGCAGAACCAAAGAGTGTTGTTTCATGGTTTGTCCTGCTCTCCAGGCAGTTAGTAAAGCTGGGGAAGAAATCTGTCGTCTTTGGTGCTGAGAGATAGATGAACACTATTTTTTTGTCAGAATGGATGTATTTGTATGGGGGACGATACCCTGTTCTCTTTTGCAGAGCTGCAAGCCACATCCTTGCCTTGGCTTTGCTTTGGTTCATGAAACTCTGCTCTGGTTCTGCCTCTCTGTTTTCAGGTATGCCGGATGCTGTGCTCTACTGCTCCCTTCATGACCCAGTCACTCCCTGCCCCTCTGGCTACAACACTAACAAGGTACAGTAGCTGCAAAGACTTGAAAGGGTCCACCTAAAGTTCCCAAAAGAAATCTGCCAATCCTCCCTTCATCTTTGTGGGCGTGCTCAGATAGCCATATGACTCGCAAAACAAATCTTTGCATAAAGAGGATTGTCATTTACATGCTCTTACCTCCAACTAAATGAAGGTGTACATGATCTTACTTGGCAGCATGTTCCCTGAATGGTTCCTGAGCAGTTAAGTGGCAATTCAGGTGAACTCTGGGCTACCATGGTGTTGTAGTTTAAATACCAGTAGAAGAAAATACCTGTGATTTGGCATATTTGCTGTACAAGCTTGTGCTTATTCTACAGGCCCACAAAGGGGAAGGACATCAGAATTTTTGCAGGAGAGTGGCTCAGCAATCCAGGAGTGCATAGTTGCAGACATTTGCCTCTTCCACCCCACAGGCTCACACGCTGCTGTCAAATCCACACACTGCCTGCTGCCTGACACAGTTTCATGCTGGAGCTCCTGGCACCTGCTCACATACATCAGTCCCAAGGGCTGTTTGGGTATGGCCACATTTGGTGGAAGGTCACTGAGTGATGGAGGATAACTCCTGCCAGACAGCTATCAGTGTATATTCTTTGCTGCTGGGATCCAGGCTGAGTCCTCTCTCTCTAGAGAGAAGGAATTACCTGAAGCTTGTCCCACTGTTGTGCAGCTTTGAGGTGAGAGCAGCAATCTAAACCTGGGTGTTGGGAGTTTGATTCAGAGGTTTTTGTGTTTTTTAAACAAGCTGGTGAAGATATCTGTCACCTTGTTGTAAGGCCTTCTGCAGCTGGATCTGTACTGACAAATACTTATAAAAGCTTTTTGAAAGCAGTGGGACAGAAAGCTCTGTGCCAGAAAGCCTAGCACTGGCTGGATTTAAATATCACAGGATAATGCTCAGCACTCTAAGCTGCATGGCTATTTTATTTATCAAAGCAGCTTTTTTCCTCTCAAGAACAGAATGAAGGTAACTAGATGTGATTACACTCTGCCCTTTGGCTCAGACAGCTCTGACTTTCCTCTGCCTGCCTTCACCAGCTGTTTCTTGATAGTAAGAGGCAGCAGGTACTGTCTGAGCATCATGCTGCTGCAGAAAAACATACAAACTGAAACTGTGTTTCAGTTATTCTGTAGATGCAAATTTTGGAAATCCTTTTGGAGTTGCTCTTTTTTTTTAGTTGGAAATATGCAAACAATTTTATTGCTTTGGAGGCTTCTAGTTTTATTCAAATTTGGTGAAATTGGCTGATAAGGCCAGAAGTAATCAGGATGGATGGATGGACAGCAGGCATGCAGTATACTTGTGCAGGCTTTGTGGGGACCAGACCAAAAAAAAAAAAAAGGGCTTCTGCTCATATTTTTTGCATCTGCTGATGAAATTCAATTTACAAATTAGTATACATGAGAACTGCACTGCTTAATCTGTCTGTCTGGCACAGGCTAGGAGAATGTGTTTATACCCTCAGGCCCCAAAAAGTGCCTGTAACACTCCAAGCTATATGCTGTTTCTGATGGCTGAAAATCCTTTCTCATTTAAAAAGGCATGAACAGAATTGCAGAATAAAAGAGCTGACTTCCAAAGGGCTCAAGCCCTTTACTTAACCTACTTGAATACCCCTGTAAAGTTTTGGAGCAGCAGTTTCACAAGCCTAACAATGATACAATCAAAGCAGTGGCCAAGTTGCATTCACAGGTTAATGACCGGTTCTGCAAAATAGGCTAAAATGTGAACATTGTATGAATCTGAATGTTTAGTGAATTGAATGGTAATATCTGCTAGGTATTCAGGTAAGATAATCTCCTTGTCCACATGCTTTTGTCTTGCTATAAATTCTTTTGACGGTATCATGGAGTAGCAACGGAAGATGGGGTCCCATGTGTGCTGGCACGATGGGAAGCATGTGAAGAGACAGGGAGGATCGTGTGTGAAATTCTAATGAGCCGTTCCTTACATCGACTTGGTTTGGGTATTTCAGTGCCTTCTAGAGTTGCTGGATTTGGGATCTAAAATAATGTGGGTTCTAAGATTGAGTGCTTAACAAGCTTTTGTATTCTTCCCAGACTGCATGGTTTATATAAATGCATACATTCATGCGTGTTGTGTGAGTTGAGTGCTCAGAAGAGGAAGTGGTTTCTTGGGTTTGCATTTTGTACAGAAAACTAGCAAGTTGTATTTGCCATTGCAGCCTTTGCTGCTTTTTATAAGCTTTTGCTTACTTGACAGCAAGTTTGGTGGTAATTCAAGGGTTTTTTTTTTCCCCAATTCTGGCACTAATCTGTGTGATGAGAGGCCAGCTGCTCTATCTTGGATTTTTAAATATGGAGAAGTCATTGTTGAGAGGGATGGTTTCACCAAAGAGTATCGTAGAAATTTCAGTTCAGTCATTTATCTCCTTTCATTAATTCTTCCAAGTGCAGCTGATTATCTGAGCCATGCTCCAGGGGAACTTATCTAACGAGCTGTCATTCCAGTAGCTGGTGTTTCACCAGACCAGTTCCTTCTTTCTCTCCTTTCACACTGAGGATCTGCTGTCCTTTGCAACTGCTGTTATCCTTGTTCTTCCTGTATAGACGGTCTCCCTGTGGGGAAGCTCAGGGCGCATGGAGATGACAGCTTCCAAGTTCATGGACATCCAGCGGGCCATCCAGCCAGACTGGTTCCAGTGCATCTCTGATGGAGACACCATTTCTGGGGAAGCTGGCAGAAAAAGAGCCGAGAAGTCTGTGGATAGGTCACTTTCCTTCTTGGATATATGCCTTGAGCTGCAAGAAAAATCACCGGTAAGGTCCCCAAGATACTGAGGCAATATCACTGCAAGTGCTTCTTGGTCTGTGCTGCATCCTGGACTAGCCCCAGGAAATTGTAGGAAGTTGTGTCACTCGTATATCAGAGAATGCCCAGCTTACAGTCCAGAATGGGTATAACCAGAAGTGTCGTGGTTTAAGAGGAAATGAAGTTTTTGTGATGGTGTGGGCAAGCCAATCGGTGTTCAGATTTAATATTGGCACCTGGTTTGTCCACTGAGGGCATGGATACGCCTCTGAGAACACAGGGGTTAAAAGCTGTGATCTCCCAGGGGAACTTCCTCTTGGAGTCCCGCTTGAGAGTGAGCAGACCTCCCCCCCCCCGCCCAGATCTGGCTGGGCAGGGGGGGAGGGGAGCCATGTGGCCGGAGAGAGAGAGAGGTAGGCCAGGCCTGGGCCCAAGGGTGGAGGAGAACATCGCAAGGGCTTCAGGCAGCCATCCTCCATTCCACCCCCCCCCCCACCAGAGAGGGAGAGAGAGACAGAGCCGGTGCCGGTGCCTGTGGTGCCTGTGATAGTGGCCCAGCGTGAAGGAGAAGGGGGGGGTGCCCAGCAGGGCAGCCAGGCGTGGGAGTTGATGAAGCAAACCGGCAGAGAGAGCTTGGGACTTTTAACCCCTCCGAGGAAGATGAGAACCTTGCTAATGCTGATTCCTCCTGAAGTTGATGAGATTGAGAAGCTGTTGAGATTGAGAAGATGTTGAGAAAATTCTAGGTGGGTGGAGATGATGGAGTGGCTTTGGGCTGGACTTTTCTTGTGTAGCCACAGCAGAACCACTGGTGTTTCTGTGCCACAGAGACTGCATTCTAGGGGGAGGCGATGGCTCAGAGCCAAGAGAGTGCAGTGATGTGGAGGAGTGTGAACAGAGACGACGGGTGAGGAGGGTGGTGGTGGTGCCCTCCGCTTCGAAGAAGAGAAGAAGAAGAAGACGATCTCTGTTCAAGAGACCCCTCGGCCCCAGGGGGTGAAATTTGGGGGGGACAGCTGTCCCAAAAGGAGAAGGACTGTGCTCCCTTTGGAACTGGTCAAAGTATCCTTAAAATGAAAAACCCTAGAAGCAGCTCTGATCCATGTGCAGTGGTGAGAGCACTGGACATGGAAGTCATGTGGTGCAAGAGGGACTCCTCTCTTCTCGAGAGACTGAGAATCGATTATCTGAAGGGTGGCAGTGGAATTGGAAATTTGGTGGGGGGAGGAGGAAGAATTTGGAAGGTTTTCATCTTGTGTTCTATGTGTTTTGTGTGTCTTCTTTTGTAGTTGTAGGTTAATAAATGTTTTGTTTTCCTTTTAACCTTAAGTTGGAGCCTGCTTTGCTCTGTCTCTGATCATATCTCACAGTAGGTGCCAGGGAAGTAGGTGTTCTTGTGGGGGGCACTGGCATTGTGCCAGGCTCAAACCATGACAAGAACACTGTGAGTTTTCCTTCCTTCCTTTACTAAATCGTCTTCTGCACCAGGATCACCTCTCATCTCTACTCGTTGAGAGCTACATTTTAGGATTTTTCTTTCTGCTTTTGGGTTGTGATGCATTTCACTTACCTTATTATTAGATGTGTTGGCAAAGTGGGATCTTCTTAATCAGATTGAGAAAACCCATCTTTTTGCTTTGAAGTCCCCTTGGTTCCAAGTGAGGGAGGATTTGATAGAATTAGTAAGTGCTATTCTTTATTTCTTCCAGCAGCTTTGAAACTTCCCTCTGTTTTACTGAAAGGAGACGTACAATCTGAGTCTTCACTACAAGGGAAAACAGGTGACCGGAGTTAGTGTTTGGATCTCCTGAAAGGGAGTTCCCTGTGACATCTTGTGTCTGAGAGCCAGGATAATGGCACCTGCTTTGCATTTTGCACTAGCACATCCATTGCTGAGACCCCCATCCATAAAAAGCCATCTACAAAGATGGTGTGTGGTTATTGCCTTCTGTACGGAGGTGGGAAGAGTGGCATCAAAATTCTCAGAGAGTTAGTGTCAAGGCAAGGAGCAGAATCTTGTCTCTACTAATCCCATGTCTGACACATGGCTTCATGGTGTTGTGTGGGGAATAGTTTTACGTGAGATGAAACCCCATGGCTCTGGCAAGTTCCTGGGAATGTGGGGCTTAAGTAGCAGGCATCTGAAGTCTGGGCTGTGAGATGTGTTTGATGCCTTTGGCAGAGCATGCTCTAACACTTGTAGCTTTCTCCTGGGACAGGAACTACAAGGAAGTGTAATGTTTGGGGCAATTGAAGGTGGAGATATCTTGGAAGAGAGGCTCAGATCAGCCAGGGAGACTGCCAAGCGGCCTGTGGGTGGCTTTCTGCTAGACGGCTTCCAGGGAAGTGCCATGGCCAAGGAGACCAAGTTGAAACTGATTGCTTCTGTCACAGCAGAGCTGCCAGAGGATAAACCAAGGTAAGTTGTGTGGGCAACATCCCAAAAAATCCATCTGTTCTATTATGTGGAGCATCTACAGGCTGCTGTGCAGTTTCTCTGTAGGAAATAATCACTGTATTGCACAGCTCTGTGTGTGCCAGGCTGCATAAATTTTACCATTGTCAGGCTGCAGGCTTCAACACTTGTTTCAGATTTTAGCTGCAACTGGCAACAGGCTTTGCTCATACTGCGGGTTTGAGGAAAAGTTTTTAGGTAGAGTTACAGGTAGGATATATCAGGGTTACTTACTGATATATCAGGCCGCATTTGGTGGCCATTGTTTACTTGAAGTTCATCTCAAACAAAAACGTCATTATCAAGGTATTTTACAGGGACTTCTCAGTAAAAGTGTCATGTTTCCAGTTCTCTCTGGCCTGAACTGGCAGATGGCAGAGAGGGGTGCTGGGAGAACCAGCTGGTGCTTGTGACATGGTCTTGGTAGCCAGCTCTGTCCAAGTACCTGAGGCACTGAGCCTGTGCACTACCAGGGTGGTACCGGCTGGCCCAGAATAGTGGTATTCTCTTCTTGGACAGTGTGGGGCTTATTGCATATCTGAGTTGTTAGCTGTGCCCATCAGACCCATCCCAAGGACTGGACAGGAGTGGCAGCTTTCTGAATCCTTACAACTGACTAACAGTAACTAAAGACTTCTTGAAAATGCGTGCTAATATTTGCTAGTGGTTCAGAAGTATAGGGGTTTCTTTCTTGGTTTGAGCTTGCTGGATTGTTCTTACCAGAGCAACTGATACAGAAATAATATGGTTGCTTTTTTCATCATTTCCTGAAGAGAATGACTGAGGCCCCATTGTGTTCCTGCTTCTCTCTGCTAGCAGAGCATTGCTCTGACCTAATGGTGTTTAAAAGGAAATTAAATGCAAGAGCACTGTGTCTGGTGTTGTAGCTTGTTCTTGCTTAGGGGTGCCTGGGGTTTGAATTTTCCTGACAATTAGGAGGCTTGCTGTGTTGTTGCTATCCTGTCTGGTTGAGCTACTTAAAAGATCCCCTGGGAGCATTAGAGTCCAATCTGCTCAGCTAACCTCAGTGTCTACGAGTCTATCTGCCTCATCTATCAAGTAGTTTGTTTGTCTTGTTAAGACAAGTGTTTCTGACCTCTTGATAGGAAGAGAGCTGGTTAGCCCCAGGGGGTATTGGAAGTACCTCACATGAATTTCAGGCAGTCATTGCTCCTGAATCACCCTTGCCATTCTGGCTGGAGAAGTTGTTCTTCATCTCTGTTCTACCCCAGCATGAAATTCTCTAGAAGACAAACACTTTTTGTGCTTCACTCAAGAAGTGGCTGCTTTTTGTGTGACTGTAAAATGATCTTATGAGTGTACTCTTTATAAAGAATCCTTTCATGTACCTAAAGGGGCTGAAGTCACTTGATAAAATTTGTTTTCCTTTCCAATAGCATAAGAACCCTTGCAAGAACAAATGTTTGTCCTTACCTGTGCAGAGATGAGTTTCAGCAAGGCTTTGATCATATATGCAGAGCTACTGTTTTGACATTTGCATTTCATTTTCTCCCTGTCATGGGAACCTGAAACATAAAACACTCATGCTGTAAACTTCTCCTCTCCTTATTCTGTGCTCATCAATTTAATTGGAGTACTTAGAAAAGTGACTAAAAATGGCACCTTGTGACTTCATTTATCAGTCCCTGTGTATTTTCCTAATTATCTGTTTAGCTCATTGCCCTACATTAACTTCTACTGCTTTCAGCCTATGCACCTGCAGGAGAGCAGGCACTGCTCTACTCTGTTACACTTCACCCACCCTCAGTGAAGCTGCCAACTAAATTTGGCTGCCAGCAGGATCTCTATTACCACTGATGGCAATCCAGCCAGGCTCTTCCTGGCTCTTAATGCCATGTCTCAGGAGATGTTACAGCCCACGTTCTTGGGTAAATCATTTGAGCAGTTGGAGTGTAAAAAGAAGGGAAGACTAAAGCAAGGATGTTTTTTCTTTCTAACGATGTTTTTCATTAGTGTGTTCTCCCCCAGGTAGTTTTCCAAGTGCTGTAGGATGTGTCTGTCACCTGAAGGACTTGTATCTTTGACCAGCCATCTACTGCTATCTCTGTTGACACTCTTTTTAAACAGCTAACAAGCAGAAGGGTCCATGTGTCTGGGAATTGGTAGTTCATTGGGTCACAAACAGGACTAAGGAAAATGTCTGTTCTATGACACAGATGTTATGAATCTAATGGTATTTATGTGTATGTGAAAGAAATCACATACAAATCACTTCAAACACAATGAACAGAATGGGGTTTTTCCACAGTAAATGAGGGATTTTTGCCGTCTTCCAAAGGGCAAATAATGAAAAGCCTGTTATGTACTGGGTATGTGGGAGGTGGGGAAGTGGAAGCACATGGAATTCTGAGTGATGACTGTTAGCAGTTGCAGAGATAAGCTACATGTGCTGCACATGACCTGGAGGTCTGTCTTGGTTTGGAAAGACAGATGTCTGCTAAGGAAGGCAGGAGCCTCCCTTGAAATGGAGAATGCAAACCCTCCCCACCCCTCCAAATTGCTATAAATTTTAAATTAAGGGGCTCTCAGGCAAAAAATATGGGAGCAGGAAATGACAGTTTTTTAATAGGGAAGAAAAATAAAAGGATAAAATAAACAATGCAGTACACTAGAACAACACTGACAGAGTCAGAACTCAACCTGACACCCTGTTAGCAGTCCAGTTGGAAATGTGGCTGCAGTCTTCCTGAAGTGTCAGGTGTGGTTCTGCTGGAGCAGAGATCCTGTAGAAAGGGGTGTATTCTTCCTCCAAAGATCCAGTGGAAGAAGAGGCAGCTGCTGTTCCTCTGGGGAATCCAGTGGGAAGCTGTGCTGCTGTGTCAGAATCTCCAGATTATATCTGGGTAGCAATGCTTGGCTCCTCCCTCTGGGCAGAGCATCTCACAATGGGATGTTATAGTTCTTATCAGCCATGCAGTGACATTCAATAGCCTGTTATCAGCAGATGTCATGGGAGGAGGGATTGTGATCACTCAGAGAGAGAGATAAGGCAAACTGCCCACTTGACAAAAGACAACTGCGATACAGATGGTAATACAATATGTCTTGCATTGCAATCTGGAACAAGGTCTTTTCCTTCAGGTACCTGCTTACTTCTACTTAGAATATTGTATATTTTTCTTCCTGTGTGTCTTCTACAGAATCATTCATGGTGTAGGCAAACCAGATGAGGTGCTTGAGTGCATTGAAAGGGGAGTGGACATTTTTGAGAGCTTCTTTCCCTTCCAAGTGACAGAGCGAGGCTGTGCCTTGGTTTTCAGTTATGACTGCCATGCAGATCCTGAAGCAGCAGGTAGGCTTCTTGATGGTTGTTATAGTTTTTGCATTTTGTATTGTGGTAAGAATAATTCATACTTGATAGCAATCTGTATTTGAGGTCTTTGTTCCTGAAATAAGTGCAGTGACCACTAGAAAACCTGTGATTCCACTACCATATGTTACTTATGAAGGTGCGGTGCTTTGGTGTGATATCTGTTGAGTAAAAATTGAGGATTCTGAATGTCTCATTGGCCAAAATATGATGATTAAATATTTGTTTAACGCTTCCTGAATAGGGGGTTTTAGTTTGACACAGTTGGCAAATTTTCTGTTACCATTAGCAGTGAAGGCTGGACCCATTAAGTGATCTCTAGGATTAAATTATTATGTATCTGTTGTAGTAATATATTTTTGAAGTTCTTTTTTCTAGCTGTCAGAAGTTTCCCATTTATTTGGGCAGTTTTCCTCTCTGTCCTTGCATTCATACTTTTGAATCAAAACCAAAATGCTCTGTTCATTATACTGTGAGATGGGAATGTGTATCACCCATTAAAGTACCTATCAAATGTGTTTCAAGCAGCTGTTTTGTTTTGGCCTGTTAAATGGTTTAATACAGGGAAACATTTCATATTTTTTCTCTTTGGTAGAACCTAGTGGCTTTTCATGCCTGGATAATTCAGAGCCAGCTGAATAGAACAGAACATCTTGTTTCTTTGTGCTGGCTGCTTTTTTTTAACCCTTTTCTTTGTTTGTTGTTCTTTATCTTGTCTTACTTTATTCTTAAATTATAAGGCTCTGGGTAATGGCAGTGGTTTTGTCCCCTGTCTGTTTTAAACACGGTAGGCATGGATTATAGAAACAGTAATATTGGTGTTTCAAAACATCTCCTTCTCCTTAAGAGCAAACTCAGAAATGCAAACCTACAAAATCATGGGATGGTTCTTTATTTTTCAGATAGATGCTGAAAAGGCAGGTGTTGACCCACCTCTTCTGAATTAGTGCTACCAGCCTCTTTTGATTCCAGGTTTAAAAAAAAAAAAAAAAAAAAGGGCATCTAAATCCCTGAATGATCACAGCATGGAAAGTAGGAAAGTAGAATGACTGAATGCAGATGAGTTGCCTGTCTACTCTAACAAAATCTCAATAAAATCCATTTGTTCGGGTGGTTGCATTCTATTCAGCATTCAGTTCAGACAAAATACTTTTGACATTTTATAAAGAATTCAACTCAGTAGAGCAGCAAAATTTATACTGTTGTTTCAGCTCTAACTTTTGATTAATTCTAGTTGATTAGTTTTCACTTGTCTCTAGCTGTTTTGGTAATTTAAAAGTGTATTTGTGTTAACTAACCTACAGCAATTTAAAGTAAAATATTTGCTTTCTAGAAAAAAGAGGCGGAAACTTGTGGCAGGAGTTTTCAGCTGGCAAGAAAGTAGCAGAAATATCTTCTGTAAAGGTTGCTACCCTTGCTCTGGTCTTTCTCTCTGTTCTAAAGCTGTTTTAACACAAAATGAGATCCAGGACCTGGAGAAGAATGGTGCTCAAGAAGACCAGGAGGAAGTCTCCAAAGCTGACCCAGAAATGACACCATTTGAGATACCTCTGAAGGATAAAAAGTATGTGAGTTTGTGAGGAGGG
Source organism: Serinus canaria (assembly GCF_022539315.1). Taxonomy (NCBI): domain Eukaryota; kingdom Metazoa; phylum Chordata; class Aves; order Passeriformes; family Fringillidae; genus Serinus; species Serinus canaria. Next base: position 21,625,508 of record NC_066313.1, read on the forward strand.
TACCTGCAGCTTATGACTAAATATGATGCTTTAGTCCTTTGTATTTATTTGCAACCGGTCAGCAGCTGGGTGAGAAACTTCATAAAACATGAAGCTGTTGAAGAGAGTACTTCTGGACACTGAGCAGATAGTGTGGACAAGCATTCTGGCTTGTTATCAGGCAACAGCCTAGCTCTGAAAGTGCTGTCTTTTGCCTTACCTAGAGCCAGGGGTTTTCTGATCATTTATTCAGCAAACATTCTGTGGTCATAATTATGTCTCAGCTGAAAGACCATAGGTTCACAAAGGTGGTCTGGGAATCACTTTGTTCTTCCACATCTAACTTGGGTTGTCTTGAGATACTAGATTTTATTTAACTGTGGAGACCCTCTACTCTCTGACTCAGTCTGGACAGCTGCAGAGCAGTTCTGCCATTTCTGGATATTGCACAAAAACTTTGGCCATTGTTTCCTTCCTTGTCTTTGTCACAGCTACTTCCAGGCTGTCTGAGTAGACAGTTGTGTTGCTTTGCTCTCACTGTGAAATGGTGCATCTCACAGTAGAGTGGAATACTGTCCTGTGAATAGTAGGATTAGTAAATCTGTGGTTTTGGTGGCTTTCTCCTTCCTAAACTGTGTGATAACTGTCTTGCACTGCAGCTTTTCTGCCAGGGAAGGCACAGATGGGGCCTCTCTGCTGTTAGCTGTGATGTAGTCAGAGTTATTCTGACTTAAATATATGGCCTTTGGGCTCTGAAGTGAGCTCTGGCATGAGGAGGCCTGGGGTTTTCAGCAGCCGTGGTCCTGCACTGTGGCAGGGTGTGGGAGTTACATGATCTTTAAGGTCCCTTCCAACCCAAACCACCTCTGATATCTGATGTGCTTTGTGCCAGTGGTGCTGGTCTGAGTTGTCAGCAAATCTGGATTAAGGGCTTTAAGGCTTAGGTCCCTTCAAAAGGCCAGGTGGTTACAGGGGAACTCTTTATTGCTTGGATGTCTCTTCTTGCCTCTGATGTTACCCAACGTTGCTTCTTCCTTAGGTACCACGATGATTTTGGTCCTTTGCTGGAAGGGTGCAGCTGTTACTGCTGTCAGAGGCACACTCGTGCCTACGTCCATCACCTCCTGGTGACCAACGAGCTGCTGGCCGGTGTCCTGCTCATGATGCACAACTTCCAGCACTACTTTGGTTTCTTCAGTGCCGTTCGGGATGCCTTGAGGGACGGTAAACTGGACCAACTCAAGGAGCTGGTCTTCAGGCAGGCACTGCAAGGCCAGGCAGGTGCCACGCTGAGACAGTGAGCTCAGAGAGGAAGAAGGCTGCAGGCTGCATCCGCATCCAGTGGGACTGTATCACCTGGACCTGTCAGCAGTAAAATGCCTTTAAAATGCCTTTTTTCTTTCCTGGAGGGACCTGAAGGAGACGTTTGAAGGAGATCTCCCTTCCTGGTGGGAAAGGACGATCTTGTTCAAATGCCTCTTTTGGTTAATTGGCTTGGTGCATTCTTGGTGGCCGGAAGAGCCTGGACAGTTCACCAGTAAGACCAGTATGGATGAGTTTTTTTTCAGATACTCACTGTTGGTTTCCCATGTGCAAGGACAGAGTAATTGAACTTGTGATTGAGGATAAAGCAGGGCATATACCTAAAATTAATCCAGCTGCCTGGAGACTCCATAGCTGCTTGGGACTCTTGTTCTATACCCAACAGTAATTATTTTTCTAGAAAAACCTAGTGGTGTCCTAGTCTCTCATCATATATTCCCTTAGTAAGAAATCCCACCTCAGTCTTAACATACTGTCCTTGTAGCCATTGCCAGCATCTGTGTCCTTGGAAAGAACTGACTGGAAGTGCTGCTGTGTCCAGTGGCACAAGGGACTGTGTGTGTGCTCCTCTCTCAGGCCACCCACAGTGCAGAATGTTCTCTGTGCCTGGAAGAAGTCTGCCACCTCAGCCTGGTGTTGAACACCCCTGCCTCAGGCGTGCCATTCAGTGACATTAGAGCCAGAGAGAAAAGAAAGTGTTTAATCCATGTCCTGCTGTAGGGCTTTTTTTTTTTTAAACTCTGCCCTTTTTTCAGATTTCACTCCCGTGTTAGCACATGGGTGACAATGTCTGTGTCATTCTTTCCAGCCACTCTAGCACTGGTTGCAGAGCAGGCTACACAAACGTCACTGTGAGATGGAGCTGTGGAAGGGAAGTGTCATAGGAAAGGACTTCTCGAAAAAATTCTGGTGGGTCCTTGTTTTAGAATATGTTACATTCCTCTTATTCAGTTGGGTTTTTTTACTGCCCCTTGCTGTGGAATCATGGATTTAATAGTTTTATATTTCAAAGCAACAATAAAATACATTTATCATTTGTTACACTGACTCCTCAATATGTGACAGAGAGTTTGAAGTCAAGAAGGTATCTCCTGAAAACGACCTAGCAGGCTGATGGGGAGGGCATTATATGGGAGTATCCTGTCATGGAGCAGATTTCCAAATAATTTGCTTCAAAAAAATGTTGGAAGTCTTGAAGACAGCTGTCTGTCCTTCTCCCCATAAGGACTCTACTACATTAATTAAGCTTGAAAAAATACTACCTTTCGTGGCCTTAAAGCCATTAAGGATTAATCTGTAGTTTGCTCTTCACAATTGCTGCAATACTTTAGATTTTAATACCTCCCATCAGAATGACTTTACCATAGAGTATAAGGGGGTTTTAGTTTCCCTGTCTCTTTGGGCAACTACACAAGGTTGTCATAGTCCTTTATACCATTCTAGCCTTACTCACTCTGTTGCACTAACTACACTTCTGTTCCACAGGATCTTAAAGAAATGGTGCAAGTGCTGCTCTATTGTTTTCAGACAGATTACATAAAATGATTCAGCTACAGAAATGACATAGAGAATTATTGTCCTCACTCCAAGTAATACTTTGTGGTTGTTAAAATTGATACAGCACTGGGAAACTTGGAGATGGTGTCCTGGGTATACAGTGTGAGGTAGAAGGTCTGCCTAACTTAAAGGGCAAGAATTCTAATGAAATTAAAATGGTTTATGTTTCCTTCAAGAGGAATGCAGTGGTAGTGCATGGGACCTTGCAATGCTTGTTTCTGCTGTGCCTGTTTCTACCATGTTGCAAGTGCCTGTGGGGATCTTTTGGGAGAGGACAGGTTTTGAAACTTCTCATTCACTGTCACTCCTGTGTCCACATATTGATTCACCGAAATGCCTGAGTCAGTCCAGCACTTGGGCACCAGGATGGTTGTGTCCAACAGGTCAGTCCTGGATGCTCTGTGACAACACACAGGACAAGGAGTGCAGGTGGTTGTGTCCTCCTCACATTTCCTGCATACTTCTTAGGTTGGTAACCTTACTGCTAGTTTTGGAATTGCTGTTTTATACCTTTTGGGGGCTACTTGTGATCACTCAGTCTCCCCATACTGCCCCACCTCTGTGAATCATTTGGGTTTATTAATTTTTCTTTATCTCTGTCTTGGTTCAGGGCAAATTTGGGAGAGAACCCCCCAAAGGGCTCTTCTAGGAAATCAGATTCTACCACCCCTCCCCCCCAACTAGTCCAAGAGAAAATACTTCAGTGGAGAAAAAGTGGAAAAAAACTGTTTATTAAACAAGAAAACTTAAACAATATTAAATAATAAAACCCCTTGCTGCTCTAAAAGAGATGACAAACCCAGAAGGTCTCCACCCCAGATTTCAGTTCAGCTCACTCAGTCCCTTATCAGTCCCTCCGACGCTGGAAATGCCGTGGCCCAAGCCCGGCCCGGTGGCCACCGATGCGAGCTGCTGGTGCTCTTATGGTTGTTCAGTCCAGAGCAGGTGTGAACAGGTCCAAAGAAGGGGAAAGAAGGAAAAAACTACAGTCCAGGGAACTTCTTTGCCTCAGCTAGCTAAACTAACTAAAAGCAAAAAAAAAAAAAAAAAAAAGAGAGCCCTGTCCCGCCGTCTGTCCATCCGCAGACAACGCAGTCCAGGAGCAGGAATGTGTAGGAGTGAGTTCAGTGTCTGAGCACAAACTGTGCGCCTCCTCTCCCCCCCTCAATCTTTGGAGCAAGTCTTAAAGGTGCAAAACTTACTATTCAGCATACACGGAACAAGACGATTGGGGATAAAAGCATCATATAGTCAACCTAGGACATTCCACCCCTTATCCCCATATCATCAGCTTACTACTAAAACTAATATATATTCTAATGCTACAAACACATACATCATCTATTCAATATACAGCTATACACAGACAATGGTAGTAACATTTAGCAAACAGTGATATTTACACGTAGGTCTCACTCAACAATCAGATCTCCCTGAGGTACACATCGTGTTCTACCATCTCTTTGCATTATCTACCATGTGGAACCTGGTCCCTGAGCAAAGACAACTCTACGAATGGGTTTGTCTGTACTCGAGGCAGAATTAATCTAAACTGTCTTCTCTAATAAACTTCTGACATGTACTACTGGGACTTTGTCTCCATCTACTCTGTGCAAAGGCTCAGATTGGGCAGGGCCCACTCGGTTAGTAGAGCCTCGGGTGTTAACTAGCCAGGTGGCTTTGGCCAGATGCTGCTCCTAGTTTTTGAAAGATCTCCCACCTAACGCTTTTAAAGTGGTTTTCAACAGTCTATTGTACCTCTCCACCTTCCCTGCAGCTGGTGCATGGTAGGGGATATGGTACACCCACTCAATACCATGTTCTCTAGCTTAGGTGTTGATGAGGCTGTTCTTGAAATGAGTCCCATTGTCTGACTCCATCTTCTCAGGGGTACTATGCCTCCAAAGGACCTGCTTTTCAAGGCCTAGGATGGTGTTACGGGCAGTAGCATGAGACACAGGGTAGGTTTCTAACTATCCAGTGGTGGCTTCTACCATGGTCAGCACGTAGCGCTTGCCTTGGCGTGTCTGGGGCAGTGTGATGTAGTCGATCTGCCAGCCTCCCCATACTTGTACTTGGACCACCGCCCACCGTACCACAGGGGCTTCACTCGCTTGGCTTGCTTGATGGCAGCACACGTCTCACAGTCGTGGATAACTTGAGAAATACTGTCCATAGTTAGATCCACCCCTCGGTCACGTGCCCACTTATAGGTGGCATCTCTACTCTGATGGCTTGAGGCATCATGGGCCCACCGAGCTAGGAATAACTCTCTCTTGTGTTCCCAATCTAGGTCTATCTTTGATACCTCTATCTGTGCAGCCTGGTCTACTTGCTCATTGTGTTGGTGCTCTTCATTGGCTCTGCTCTTGGGGACATGGGCATCTACATGGCGGACCTTCACAGGTAGCTTCCCTACTCTGGTAGCGATGTCTTTCTACTCATCAGCAGTCCAAATCAGTTTTCTTCTACGTAGTTAGTTAGCTTTTTTCTACTTCTCTAGCCATCTCCACAGAGCATTGGCTACTATCTATGAATCAGTGTATAGGTAGAGCTTTGGCCACTTCTCTCTCTCAGCAATGTCCAGGGTTAGCTGAACGGCCTTGAGCTCTGCAAGTTGGCTTGATCTACCTTCTCCTTCAGTAGCTTGAGCGACCTGTCGCGTGGAGCTCTATACAGCTGCTTTCCACTTTCTTTTCATTCTCACAACGCGACAAGAACTATCAGTGAAAAGAGCATAGCGTGTTTTTTCTGCTGGCAGTTCATTGTATGGTGGAGCTTCTTCAGCACGTGTCACTTCTTCTTCTTCATCAAGCAAGACCAAAGTTTTCACTTTCTGGCCAGTTTGTAATTACTTCCAGAATCCCAGGGCGATTTAGTTTTCTAATACGGGTGCGCTGTGTGATCAGAGCGATCTATTTGCTCTATGTGGCACTGGTGGCATGGTGCGTAGAGGGAACTTTTGCTTTGAACATCCACCCCAGTACTGGTAGTTGGGGTGCCAGGAGGAGTTGTGCTTCGGTGCTTATTACCTCAGAGGCAGCTCGGACTCCTTCATAGGCTGCTAAAATTTCTTTCTCGTTTGGGGTATAGTTGGCTTTAGCCCCTCTGTAGCTCCAACTCTAAAATCTAAGTGGTCGGCCTCGAGTCTCCCCAGGCACCTTCTGCCAAAGGCTCTAGGACAAGCTATGGTTCTCGGCTGAAGAGTAGAGCACATTCCTCACCTCTGGTCCTGTCTTGACTGGGCCAAGGGCAACTGCATGAGCGATCTCCTGCTTGATCTGGGTGAAGGCTTGTTGCTGCTCAGGGCTCCAGTGGAACTTGTTCTTCTTACGGGTGACTAGGTAAAGAGGGCTCGCAATCTGACTGTATTCAGGAATGTGCATTCTCCAAAAGCCTATGGCACCTAGGAAGGCTTGTGTTTCTTTCTTGCTGGATGGTGGAGACATTGCTGTGATCTTGTTGATGACATCAGTGGGAATCTGACGCCGTCTATCTTGCCACTTCACTCTCAGAAACTGGGTCTCTTGAGCAGGTCTTTTGACTTTGCTCTTTTTGATGGCGAAGCCGGCTTTCAGGAGAATCTGGATAATTTCCTTTTCTTTCTCAAACACTTTTGCTGCCGTCTTCCCCCATACAATGATGTCATCAATGTATTGCAGATGTTCTGGAGCCTCACCTTTTTTTAGTACACTCTGGATCAGTCCATGGCAGATAGTGGGGCTGTGCTTCTACCCCTGGGGCAGTCGGTTCTAGGTATACTGCACTCCCCTCCAGGTGAAGGCAAACTGAGGCCTGCATTCTGCTGCCAGAGGAATGGAGAAAAATGCATTTGCAATGTCAATAGTGGCATACCACTTCGCTGCCTTGGACTCCAGCTCATACTGGAGTTCCAGCATGTCCGGCACAGCAGCGCTCAGCGGTGGAGTCACTTCATTCAATGCACGGTAGTCCACCGTCAATCTCCATTCTCCCTCAGATTTACGCACAGGCCAGATGGGGCTGTTGAAGGGTGAGTGGGTCTTGCTGACTACTCCTTGGCTCTCTAGCTCACGGATCATTTTGTGGATGGGGATCACAGCATCTCGATTTGTCTGATACTGCCGACGGTGCACTATCGAGGTGGCAATTGGTACCTGTTGCTCTTCCACTTTCAGAAGTCCTACTGCAGATGGGTTTTCTGACAGTCCAGGCAAGGTGTTCAATTGCTTGACGCTCTCTGTCTCTACAGCAGCTATTCTAAATGCTCATCTGAATCTTTTTGGGTCTTTAAAATACCCACTTCGGAGGAAGTCTATGCCTAAAATGCATGGGGCCTCTGGGCCAGTCACAATAGGGTGTTTCTTCCACTCATTTCTAGTCAGGCTCACCTCAGCTTCCACCAAAGTGAAATCTTGGGATCCCCCTGTCACACCGGCAATAGAAACAGACTCTGTCCCCACATGTCTCGATGGGATTAATGTACATTGCGCACCAGTGTCGACTAAAGCTTTGTATTCTTGTGGTTTAGATGTGCCAGGTTAACGAATCTACACAGTCTAAAAAACACGGTTTTCCCTAGCCTCTACCTGGCTAGAGGCAGGGCCCCTCTAAGCCTGGTTATCTTTCTTTTCTTGGACATATGTCTTGGAGGTTCTTTCAAGGGCATCAAAAATATTGTCATTATCATCATATATGACAGTTCGGTTACTAGCTACTGGAGCTGCTTCCCTTTTGGAACTTCCTCTCTGAGTCTTTAGTTTACGCACCCGTTGTGCCAGAGCAGCAGTAGGTTTTCCATCCCATCTCCTCATGTTCTCTCCACTATCACGCAGGAAGAACCACAGCTCAGCTCGTGGGGTGTACCTTCTCTCTCCATCTGGGGAGCGTCTGCGTTGGGCACCAGAACCTCTGATCTGTACTGCTGAGATTTGAAGAAGGTCTTCCTTAATCTCCTCTCTGAGCTTCTTATGATTCTCCTCTATCTTATCCTCTAACCTCTGCAGACGTGTTTCCACTGCTGCGATCCTGGCATGTGTTGGGCCATGCACAGCGTCTGCATACGCTCGGAGTTTCTTTGCCATATCCAGCACGGTCTCCTCACCGTCATCTCGTTTCATTATTGCTAGAGCAGAAGCATATTCATGTGGCCTGGGTCGTACAAGTTTTCTCCACATTACAGATGTGCATGGTACCAAGTCTGGATTTACAGTGTTTACATCATCTGAGAAGACAATCTCTGCCACTGCCATTTCTCTCAGGCATTGGATCCCTTGCTCTATGGTCTTCCACTGTGTTTGCTGCATATAGAGATCGTCTGCACACAGGTACCTTTGTGCAACACTTCCCAGGACCCGTGCCCAGAGGCTGTGAGGGTTAGCCCCCCTCATCATTCCTTGGTCAATGACGGGATCATGTGACAGGGATCCCAAATGCCTGGCTTCACTACCATCCAAAACTGTAGCCTCACCTGCAGCATCCCAGAGACGGACTAACCAACTAATTATGGATTCATCAGGTCGCCGGGTGTAATCCTTCCTTAGGCCCCGAAGGTCCTTCAGGGAATAGGACTCAATATTGGCTTCTGATGCTGTGTCAGTTTCATTAACTTTGGGCTTTTTATCAGTAGTTGGTGGTGAGGGTCCTTCCCCTGGATCATCATCATCAGTCACTGGCCGATTGGTTTTGCTCGTGTGCTTCTTTCCTGCAGCAACTGCCAGTGGCTTAGGCTTACTGTCTGGTTTAGCTCCAGTTTGAGCAGCTGGAGTGTTGGCTGCAGCCTGAGTGACTGGGGTAGCTGCTGCTTTATCTCCCTGCCTGCCTGCCTCTGTCTGCTGCCCTACAGTATCTAGCAGGGTGCGATAAGCGTAGGCCAGGGCCCAGCTTATTGCAATGAGACTTTTTTCTTTAGAATCACTATGGCACTTCTCTTTCAGGTATTTTCCCACCTCATCTGGGTTCTGAATTTGTTCACATGGAAAATCTCAGTCTACAGGATCAGAAAATTCTTTCAGGGTTTGGCCCATATTTTCTCATTCTCTACACCACTCATCACTTTTCATGCCTGAGTCTACTTCTGGGTCAGGGGTCTTGTCAGCTCCTCTGGACATCTCAGCCCTCATTCTAGAGAAGCTGCAGACCATATAGAGGAAGCTTACCACATTAAATGCCAGAAACATGGTCTCCTTAACAGTCAGGGGAAACTGAACATTCTCAAAAAGTGACATAACAGATTCAGAGGAGAAGAAGGAAAGGAAAGGCTGGAAAGTCTTATTCCCTGCTCCTCCTCTAACAAACTGGGTGCAATTACTAATAAATTCCCAAAACATACTACCGGAACTAGGACGCGGGGTAGGACGAAGAAACCATAAACCATACATATTGTAAGCAGACTCCAGTAACCTTGTAAATGCCCTATAAATCATTATCACCAAGGCCAGCAAAATAGCTATTCCAATCTGTGCCCCTGTACTGTGAAAATTACATCTTAGGGACAATAATCTTAGTGACCAGAAAGGTATTGAAACCTCAAAAAGGTTTATAGACCAGAACTACATGAAGGCCTCCACCCCAAGAGACATTATGAAATCAAGCAACATGGCTACTGACTGCTTTAACTCACTACAGAGCAAGCACAACCAACATGCAATCAATAATGCTTTTTTCCACTTTCTCGAGCCACGTTGGGCGCCAATAGATGTATTTGTCTGGTTCAGGGCAAATTTGGGAGAGAACCCCCAAAGGGCTCCTCTAGGAAATCGGATTCTACCACCCCTCCCCCAACCGGTCAGAGAGAAAATACCTTCATGGAGAAAAGTGGAAAAAAACTGTTTATTAAACAAGAAAACTTAAACAATATTAAACAATAAAACCCCTTGCTGCTCTCAAAAGAGATGACAAACCCAGAAAGTCTCCACCCCAGATTCAGTTCAGCTCACTCAGTCCCTTATCAGTCCCTCCGGCGCTGGAAATGCCGTGGCCCAAGCCCGGCCCGGTGGCCACTGATGCGAGCTGCTGGTGCTCTTATGGTTGTTCAGTCCAGAGCAGGTGTGAACAGGTCCAAAGAAAGGGGAAAAGAAGGAAAAAAACTACAGTCCAGGGAACTTCTTTGCCTCAGCTAGCTAAACTAACTAAAAGCAAAAAAAAAAAAGAGAGCCCTGTCCTGCCGTCTGTTCATCCGCAGACAACGCAGTCCAGGAGCAGGAATGTGTAGGAGTGAGTTCAGTGTCTGAAAACAAACTGCGTGCCTCCTCTCCCCCCCTCAATCTTTGGAGCAAGTCTTAAAGGTGCAAAACTTACTATTCAGCATACACGGAACAAGACGACTGGGGATAAAAGCATCATATAGTCAACCTAGGACAATCTCCCAGCCTGGATGTCCTCAGGAGATAAATATAGCTGTACTGGGATCTAAGTGGCCTGCTAAGCTAAGTGCCAGTAACAGGCTTATTTCAATAACCCTTTCTTCTGGGTTTTCCAGTCCTTCCACCCCTGCGAAGTTATGGGCTTTTCCCGTCTACCCATTAGGGTTCTGTTTACAGTTCTAGGGTTAGCTTTTGTTATGTGTGCACCTGGGGTTTTACCACTGCTGCACAAACCAACCCTTTCATACTGGGAAGAATTGGACCAGATTACATCATAGTATCTAACAAATACAAAAACCAACTATCTACCCTGAAACCATCTTAAGATGTTGTACTTAGGACAACTTTAACATATCAGTCTCTAGTTCACACGTAAAAAATCAGCAACATTTTCATGCTAACTTACAAGTTTTTTTTTAAATCTCTCCAGGCAGAGATCTTAATTTCTTGCAAAAACCGCATTCTTCCCCTAATATGGGGTGGATATGAAAACTGCTGCAGAAGCTAAACTTCCATGGAGAAGTGAAAAGTTGAACTTAATACGAGTGGACAAAAACCTGTCTGTCTAAAAATTAACTTCAACTACGCACCGCAGAAGACTGCACAAACATCCTTGACTGCCATCCATCCACCAAAGGGAACAGAATATAGACGAGCAGAGCGAAACAAAAGATGGGGGTGTGGTTACAAAAAACATTACCCCTGAATCTTTTCCGTAGCACCTTTAGTGATCTTCCCCTTAAAAAAGAAAACTTTCACGCTGATAGAATAAAATGTCAGGGCCTTTGTAAGGGCCTGTGTCTTTCCGACCACATTCATCAGTATTCTGCTAGGAACTACTCCTTCCAGAGCTATTTTAATGTGTGCAGGGACTCTGCGCAGTTTTCAAAGGTATGCTTTGAAGTGTGATGAAGGAAAAAAAAAATCAATTGTTGTATTACACAAAAGTCATCTTTACTTCAGGGCTGTATTTTCCCACCCCTCCTGTAAACAAGTAGGACAGTGTGAAGGTGAAGGTCTGCCAACTTAAAGGGCAAGAATTCTAATGAAATTAAATGGTTGTAATTGTTTCTTCAAAGAGGAATGCAGTGGTAGTGGCATGGGAACCTGCAATGCCTTTGTTTTCTGCTGTGGCTTGTTTCTAACCCATGTTGCATTGCCTGTGGGCATCTTTGGGAGAGGAGCGGTTGTGAAACGTCTCATTCACTGTCTTCCTGTGTCCCACACATTTGATTCAACCGAATGCCTGGTCTCCAGCACTTGGGCACCAGGATGGTTGTGTCCAACGGTCAGTCCTGGATGCTCTGTGACAACACACAGGACAGGAATGCCGGTGTTGTGTCCCTCCTCACATTTCCTGCCATATTCTTAGTTGGGTAACCTTTACGGCTAGTTTGGGAATTGCTGTTTTATCCTTTTGGGTCTTGTGATCACTCAGTCTCCCCTCTGCCCCCACCTCTGTGAATCATTGTTGGTTTATAATTTTCTTTATCTCTTGATCTCTGTCTTGGTTCAGGGCAAATTTGGGGAGAGAACTTCTAAAGGGCTCTTCTAGGAAATCGGATTCTACTACTCTTTCTCTCTAACTAGTCTAGAGAAAATACTTCTGTGGAGAAAAGTGGAAAAAAAACTGTTTATTAAACAAGAAAACTTAAACAATATTAAACAATAAAATTTTTGCTGCTCTAAAAGAGATGACAAATTTAGAAGGTCTCTACTCTAGATTCTAGTTAGCTCACTCAGTCTTTATCAGTTTCTCTGACGCTGGAAATGCCGTGGCCTAAGCCCGGCCCGGTGGCTACCGATGCGAGCTGCTGGTGTTCTTATGGTTGTTCAGTCTAGAGCAGGTGTGAACAGGTCTAAAGAAAGGGGAAAGAAGGAAAAAACTACAGTCCAGGGAACTTCTCTTGCTTCAGCTAGCTAAACAAACTAAAAGCAAAAATAAAAAAAAAAGAGAGCTTTGTCCCGCCGTCTGTCTATTTGCAGACAACACAGTCTAGGAGCAGGAATGTCTAGGAGTGAGTTCAGTGTTTGAAACAAACTGCACGCTTTTTCTCTCTCTTTCAATCTTTGGAGCAAGTCTTAAAGGTGCAAAACTTACTATTCAGCATAAACGGAACAAGACAATTGGGGATAAAAGCATCATATAGTCAACCTAGGCATCTTCCCAGCCTGGATGGTCCTCGGAGATAAATATAGCTTTACTACTGATCTAAAGTGGCCCTGCTACGCTAAAGCCAGGAACATGCTATTCTCAATACCCCCCTTCTCTTTCTGGTTTTCCATTCCTTCCACCCCTGCTTGATATGGCTTTTTTCCCAGTCCTACCCATTAAGGCCTTTCCTGTTTCCATTCTCTGGTTAGCTTTTGGTATTGTGCACCTTGGTACCTACTGGCGCACAAACACCCTTTATACTGGCAGATTTGACCCAGCTACATCATTCCGTATCTAACAAATACACACAAATTCTACCCTGAAACCTCTTATTGTGTACTTATACAACTTCTCACATATCAGTCCTCTTAGTTCACACTGTAAACCTCACAGCAACATTTTCATGCTACTTAAAGGTTTTTAAAATCATATTTCCTTCCAGGCCAGCGACTACTTTTTGCAAAAACAGATTCTTACCCTAATATTGGGATGAAAACTGCATGAAGAGCTAAACTTTCCATGGATAATGAAAATTGAACTTAATAAGGGTGTGAAAAATTCTGTGCTAAATTACTTCACTCAGCACAGAAGACTGCAAAAACATCCGTGAACTGCCATCCATCCCCCCAAAGGGCAGAATATAAAACGAGCAGATCAGAATACAAAAGATGGTGTGTTACAAAACTTAGCCCCTTGACGTCTTTCCTTAGCAACCTTTAGTGTAATCTCCCCTTAATAAAGAAAAACCTTTCACGCTGATGAGAATAACAGTCAGGGCCTCATGTAAAGGCCTGTGTCTTTCTGACCACTTCATCAGTATTCTGCTTAGTAATTCCAACTCCTCCCCTCCTTCCAGAGCTACTTTTAATGTTTGCCGACTCTGCAGCAAGTTTTCAAAAGGTAGGCTTTGCACACAAGAGGTGTGTGAAGGAAAAAACAATCAAAAAATCCAATTGTTTAAGTACCCCAACAGTCATTCTTTACTTTTCAGGGCTGTAATTTTCCCCCCCCCCCTCCCCCCCCCCCCCCCCTGTAAATCAGTATGAACATTGTGTCTCAAGACAGCAGCACGGTGGGTAGCTCCTAGCTGGGTATCTCCAGCCTTCTCTGACAGTTTCTAGGTCTGCTCCTCTGTGGTCTCTGCAGCATCACCGGAGCTGCCCGAAGACTGGAAATGTTTCCAGGAGCAGGGTGTTCAATTTCGTTCTACACTCTATAGGGTCCAGTGGGTTTTTCGTGGGATTTTTATGCATAGAAAATTTAGTTCCAGGTGTGTTTCAGAGGTGGCTTTTTTAAGCATTCGAGGAGCTTTATTTATTTTTTCTTCACAATCTCCCAGCCTGGATGTCCTCAGGAGATAAATATAGCTGTACTGGGATCTAAGTGGCCTGCTAAGCTAAGTGCCAGTAACATGCTATTCTCAATAACCCTTCTCTTCTGGTTTTCCAGTCCTTCCACCCTGCTGAGTTATGGCTTTTTCCCAGTCCTACCCATTAGGCTTTCCTGTTACAGTTCTCTGGTTAGCTTTTGTATGTGTGCACCTGGGTACCACTGCTGCACAAAACAAACCCTTTCATACTGGGCAGAATTTGACCAGCTACATCATTCAGTATCTAACAAATACAAACACCAAATATCTAACCCTGAAACCATCTTAATATGTTGTACTTAGACAACTTCTCAACATATCAGTCCTCTTAGTTCACACTGTAAAAAATCAGCAACATTTTTCATGCTAACTTAAAAGGTTTTTAAATCTATTTCCAGGCAGAGATCTTAATTTCTTGCAAAAACAGAATTCTTACCCTAATATGGGGATGAAAACTGCATGAAGAAAGCTAAACTTTCCATGGAGAAGTGAAAATTGAAATTAATAAGGAGTGGAAAAATGTCTGTGCTAAATTAACTTCACTAAGCACAGAAGACTGCAAAAACATCCTTGACTGCCATCCATCCCCAAAGGGCAGAATATAAACGAGCAGAGCAGAATACAAAAAGATGGTGTGTTACAAAAACATTAGCCCCTTGAATATCTTTTCCTTAGCAACCTTTAGTGTAATCTTCCCCTTAATAAAGAAAAACCTTTCACGCTGATGAGAATAACTGTCAGGGCCTCATGTAAAGGCCTGTGTCTTTCTGACCACTTCATCAGTATTCTGCTTAGTAACTTCCTCCTTCCAGAGCTATTTTAATGTTGCAGACTCTGCAGCAGTTTCAAAGGTATGCTTTGAAGTGTGTGAAGGAAAAAAAAATCAAATTGTTGTATTACACAAAAGTCTTCTTTACTTCAGGGCTGTATTTTCCCCCCCTCCTGTAAATCAGTAGGACAGTGTCCAAGACACACACAGTGTATCTCCAGCCTTCTCTGACAGTTTCTAGGTCTGCTCCTCTGTGGCTCTGCAGCATCACAGGAGCTGCCCAAGACTGGAAATGTTCCAGCAGGGTGTTCAATTTATTTCTACATCTATAAGGTCCAGTGGGTTTTCGTGGGATTTTTATGCATAGAAAATTTAGTTCCAGGTGTGTTTCAGAGGTGCTTTTAAGCATTGAGGAGCTTTATTTTTTCTTCATCCCAAGCCCTGTTGGTTTTTGATTCACAAGCTGAGGTGGCAGACAGAGGGCTCCAATAAAATGTTTAAACTGTTCTTTTAGTAATTTCAGAGCTGTTTCCTCTGTGATGTGGAAGGTATGCATGAAAGAGATGATGGTGCAGGCCAGTTTGATGGTTTTGTTCATAGTACTCTGGAGTGATCTACATCATTCGCTAGGGACCTCATCTCTTTCTGGTAATGCAGCACTCCTTCAGACTCTTAAAGAGGTTCAAGCACGTTACCATCCTTTCTTATGCACATTCTGTAGGCATGACAGGACTTTTCAAACAAAAAGAGAATGAATTTAAATCCCTCCAAGAAGTTTGATCTAGACTGGTAAAGCTGGTGCTGGCACAAAAATGGTGTAGCAAAATGTTCTTGCCTCCCTGTTGATGATGCCAATGTGAGCGGTGTCTGTCACAGTACAGTCTCCTCCCTAGGAACATATTGACTTGGAAAAGCAACACCTTTCCTGCCTCACAATGAGGTGATGATGAACTGCCTGGTTAAGTCTACATCTGTTGTTTGTATTTTTCAATTACATTGGTCACATGAAGGTGCAACACAGTGGGATGCTCTGTCATGCTGACACAGCTCCTCCAGCTCCTGGCCTTGCTTACTGCCCATCATTACAAAATCTTTGGAGAAAGCCTGCTCTGTTCTCAGCTATTTGTGTGTCTGAACATCTTGCAGAGCTCTTTGGGAAGCACTTTTGGATGAGAAGGCGTTATGTGGTTAACCAGGATTATTTCAAGCTTCTAAAGCCTGAAAATCTAGGAATCTGTTAAGCGAGGACCAAAGGTAAAAGAATTATAAATAAAGGCATTGGGATCTGCCAGACAGCTCTGGATTAACCAGCCTTCTGTCTTCCCTATGCTTCTGCTACTGTGTAAAGCATTTTCTGGCTCAAGGGAGTGGCCAGTGCACTGGGAGAGGCAATGGCAGTAGTTTATGCCAGAGGCTCTGCAGGACAAGGTGTATCTTGCTGCCCATACGTGCAGAGTTGACTGAATTGCAGGGTGCTGATCAAGAAAAGACCTAAAAACTATGGCCCTTATATGCAATGGCCCAGCACAAACTTTCACAAAGAAAGGAGGGTTCCAAGGTCCTTTGGCCAGAGCTCCTAGACCCATTCCTGTGCTCTGTGTGTGACACCTCGTGCTCTTGAGCTGGCTGCCTTTCTGAGCTGGTGGATGTGTTGCAATGCATGACACGAAGGTGGCTTTGTAGCAATGCTTTGTGCTCGCTGCTCCCTCCTACCACAGGAGAACATCTGGTTTGCCTTTTGATGAGGTAATCAGGGGAGGTATTGATGAAGCCAGCATCTTGCAGGAAGTCAGCAGAGTCTATGAATCTGTCTTGAGCTTTTTTTATACTGCCCTTCCTGGGCCAGAATGGAATCATCCACAAAGTAATGTCAACTTCAGTGGTACTATGTGCTGAAAAACAGCTGAAGAAACCAGCCCTTAGGAAAGCCAGATGCTTTCCTCAGACAAAGCTGAACTGGGATGAGAGAACAGACTGGCAGGAAGCCGAAGCCTTTAAAGGGATGCAGCCTCTTCAAGAAAGGGAACAGGAGATGGAACGTCTGGGAGGAAGGAACATAGACAAACAGGATGATTAGGATTTGGCAAGGCCAGCAAAAAAAGTAGTGGGAGTTGTTCAGTATGTCTGTGGGTAGCACTGCCAACATCAAGTTGCAGAAGCTACTGGCACGTGCCTTTTCCCATCCCTTGTTTTGTGTGCATCTTGAGGAGGCAGAAGCGTTCTGTTGTGGTTCAGGGAAGTCAGGAATGGCTGCAAAAAGGCAAAAGGCCACAAAGTAATGCTGGTGGCCTTCAGAGCTGAGGCTGAAAGAGGCACTTAGTGCTGGACTCAACTCTGGTACCTGGCTCCTCTGTTGCCCACAGCCAGTGCCATCACAAATATTCAAGGGAGTCCTGGAGCATCAACCATCTACTCACATCCCTTGACCTCACCCCCACAGAGAGACAGAAGTGCTGCTGCCTTTCCTCAGGCTGAGCAAGGTGAGCAGTCCACCTACACCACAGACCTTCTGCCATGACATAGGATGGAAGAAAGAAATGTGATTCCCTCAGTATTTGTGCTTCTGTCCGGTGGAAAGTGGTCCTTATTTGGGCTGTTCAATTTTCCATGCTCACAGCTGTGCAGTAAAACTTGTTAAAACTGACAGGAGTCCCCAGGGCAGGAAGCCAGAAAGGTCTTCCCCACATCACCAAAGATACAACGAGCCTAATGCTTGTCTCACTGAGATGCGTAAATCATTATACTGAAATTAATTTTTAATTATGTACATTTTCCTCTTTGGCCCCAAGGGGTTTTTTTGCCTCACATTTCCAGAGGCATTCAGGGATGAGACCAGAGTCTGGCAGGAAGAGATTCACTCCCAGAATCACGAAGGAAGCTCAGGAGTATTCCTGACCTGGGCCTCAGAGAAAATGTATCCCTGTTGAAGAAAGGTGTGGTTGGCATCAGAGCTGGTGGGCTCCTCATCTGACACTTGACCAGTAAGGAACCATGGAAGGGTGGCATGAGCGATGCCAGGAAAGCATAACAAGAAGGGTCACTGCTGTGTCTTAAGATTGACTATTTGGGGAGTAACAGAGAATAACTGGATCAGTGGCTTTTGAGATTGAAAGGCAGCATTGGTCTGGGATGCATCTTCTACACCCTGTTCAATGTCATTCAGCAAGAGGTACTTACCAGCTGATGCTGACTTTGAAGAAGTACAGTAATTTCACACCTTGAAATTCTACAGTCTTGTGAGCCTTCCTTTGCTCATAAGGCAGAAGGTCAGGTGGCAAAACACTGCCAGGAGATTACATTGTTACGTGAATATGAATTCATTACTATAATTAGATAAGGAAAAACGCACTTGAGTGGCTCATTCAAAAGCTCATGCAGATTTGGGATACTTGCATTGGTCAGAGAAAGAACTGAGGAGCCAGGTGTATTTGACAGCCAGAGTTTGTCACTTTATGATCAAATCATCACACACTTAACTGAAACTAATCAGATTGCTACTGCTGTCCTCTGGGTTGGCCACAATGCCTATTTGTAGTTTCCTGAGTGTCACCATATCAGCCGCCTGCAGGCTGTTGATCCTGCCTTGAAATGCTGGCATTGATTAGACATTCTTCAGAAAACATCAGCAACAGCAATAAGCTGCAGCTAAGCTCTGTCTTCCAGGGGAGCTGCCATCCTGAGGAGGTTGTGCTGGCCCCAGTGGGAACAGAGAACCCCCAGCCACTCCAGTTCCCCTCAGAGAGGCAGACTCCAGATGCACTCCCTTCTCTTCCCAAGGGGGAAGCAACCTGTGCTTAGCCCCACAGTGGGGTCCAGCTGAGCTCAGCTGAGTATTTGGCCAGGCCAGGCCAGCCCCTAAGAGACCTAAGGAGGGTTACCTGTAGAAGTGAGATTTTTCTGCATGGCTTTGCTTTGTCCTTGTAGTCTGGCAAATGTGGATTTTAATATCTGCAGCTGGGACTGTTAAAACAACATGTCCAACAGCTGCTGCAAGGTGCCTGCAGAATACTCACTGAGCAGTGTCACCTGCAGAGCATTGGTCTTTGATGGCAGGTGAAACCTACCTCCTTCATAAATTCCTTGCCTTTCTAGGAATCAGCTTTTTTCTCATGGAAGATTGTTTTCTCTTCTGCCCTATGGACCTTTGTGCTCTTCTGCTTAAAGATTCTTGCATGATCTGGTGCCTGTTGTGCCTCTGACAAGGCAGTGTTTCATGGTTTCTTCTCTGTATTTTACAGTGTAAAACTCAACATAAGAGCTTTTGGTTTAACTCTGGATGGCATCAGTTCAGTGTCTGGTACGACTCAGGATTTTAGTAACTTGGGTTAACCTGTGTTTTTGGTCCTAGACCTGAAGTTTAATATATGCAACATGTGGCACATCTGTCACAAATGGGGAGCCCCTGGAACAGTGGAATAGCAAACTGTGGGAAATGTGGGCTCAGTGGCTCATTCATCTGGGTTCCTGCAGCTGAGCCATAGCCCATGGCTCTGTGAGCTGGGAGATGGTGGATGCAGGGGATAAATGGTTTTTCAGTCCGTTTCTCAGGCGTGCTGTAAATGTGTCTAGACAGGCAGTCCTTGGATGGCTGCCTTGTACCTTGTGGGGTGCGGGGCCGATCTTCCCAGTGCGTATTGCCAGATCTCCTTCATCTCCAAAGGGCCTTAACTCTCCTCAGCCACGGCGGAGCTGCTTCCTGGCTGCTCTCCCGTTTACAGATGTCTTCCAGCACAGGGGCCCTGAGGTGCCCCTTTGCAGCTGCCTGGTGGGGCGGGGTGGAGCTGAGCACAGCCTGCAGGGCCCCGTGCTGCATCTGCACACCTGCCCAGCCCTGCTGCCACAGCGACCTGTGGCTGCCTCTGAGCTCCCTTCTCCTCTCTGCAGGTCTCTGCATTATCCGAAGGCTCTTCAAATGTGACTATCAGCATGTAAATGAGTCCCCACAGAGCGCAGAGTGCAGCGTCACACCTCACCTCTCCCAGCCAGTTGTGGAGGCAGGGAAAACAAAACACCAAGTTGGAAAACGTAGAAAATTAAGGTTAGTAGGAGACACTGAGCAGATGGAAAAGGAGTAAATAATGAGTGGGGTTGTATCCTGGGGAGGGGGGGGGGCTCAGCAATCTCTCTGGCTGGCTGGAGAGGGTGGAGAGGCATCAACTGCTTGCGCCTGTAATTGCTTCTGTTCCTAGGCATTTTCTATAGGATCACCTATGATCATATTGACAGAGGAAAACTGGGCATGGTGCTCAAGCAGCACTTGAGGGAGGAGGAGCCAGAGATTATTTTAGTTTCGAGTTGAGTATTTGTAATTGTGTGAGGGCTTTGTACTGCTTTTTTTTTGTTTGTTTGTTTGATGTTTTTTTTTCCTTTTTTTTTTTCCCCTTTTTTTTTTTTTTTTTCTTTGTCCCTAGGTGATCTGGTAGTTCAGATCTCAGTAAAGAAAGGACCATATGTTTAGGTACAGAATTAATTTTCTCCATCCCTTATAGCATTGTGGACATGAAAGTGCTGCTTAGTTTTCTGTCATACCTCCTGTTCTTACCTCTATCCTGAATAAACTTAGGGATCACTCCTTGAAGAACTGGTTCAAGTTCAAGTAAGATCAAACTGACCCCTGAGAGATGCTAGGCCAGGTCTTGAAATGGACCTAGTCATCCTTTAAAAGATCTTTCTTTTCATTTCCTCCTTTCTGACAATTTTTATATAAAGCAACTGGACTGGTGATCTCGGTTATGAAGCATCTTAATGAGAATTACTTGAGTGGAAATCTGTCCACAGTTGGTTCATTTGATTCATACCTCCTCCATCCTGTGTGCCGAGTGCCTCCCAAGCTATTCAGCATCTTTGAGCAGATGGAGTAACACTACTGCATGTCTGCCTGGCATAGCTGGCAAACTCTATTTCCAAAATTCATCTGCTGGAAGTGCTTACAGCAGCCTTTGATTTCTTTCCCAGTTGCAAGAAAATGCAAGTAATAATAAAGACGTCTTGCAGGTGTCCATGTGGATGATTTTTTACAGGGAAGGTGTTAAGAGGACTACGGATGACAAAAGGCTTATAGAAGGAGGTACATTAATCACAAAGATACCAAAACTTCCATTTACACTTGTGTTTATTGGGTTAAGGCAGTTACAATGCAGTATGGAGGGCACCTGCCCAGGCAAATGACACATGCTCTCCACAAGATCCTCCTCCCAAAACCTAGAAAAACCAAAGCAGCAGCTAGAGCTCTGGTAGGTGCTCTGGAAGCAGCGAACAATGGCCTTGGCTTCATATCAGGAAGGAAAGGAAGCCTCTCCCAGATGGAGAAGCTGAGGCATGAACACAGGCAGGAGCAGCACACAGAGTTATGCCCAAAGCTATCAAAAGAGCATGGCTGACAGCACAACTAAGCCAAGTCCTGGCAGTGAGAGCTGAAGCCTCTGATCCAGTACAGCAAGGAGCAAAATGGGAGAACCAAGCTGAAGCTCTCTGGCCCATGCCAGGTTTGTCTATATGAGGGGAAGAGCATTAGAATGCCCTGATAGGAGACCAGCTTACGGTACATCAGGACTTGTCTGTTTTTTTCTGGAGTTGCTAGGAAAGGAGACCATGGCCAGGCTGTATTTGGCCAGCTCCTGGCTGCTGGGATATACAGAGGCCATATGTGAGGACAAGAGTATTGGCAAGGGGCCGCAGGGAGAGTCCTGGGGCTGATCCCAAGGCAAACGTCCATTCTTACTGGGAGGAATGTTATGAAACAGCTCTCCTGCAGGTATGGGCTGTAACTGGAGCTATTGCAGCAGCAAAGTGGTACAAACCCTAAATCTAGCAGTGCTCCTATCAGGCGAGGAGCACAGGTGAAGATTTGTTCCAAGGAGATTGTGAACAAGTTTTGAGACAGAGTGCATGAAACCAGCTGGAAAAACAGGTTTGAAACTATGGCAGCTATAAAGAGCCTTGTTCTCTTGGTAGCCCCAGCAGACCACTGGGGGGTGTGGTAGTTAAGTAGTGGACAATCTATCACTGGTCCTTGGGTCAGGAGGAGAGGGGACCCTGGGGCAGTGTTGCACTTGTCATGCGAGCTAACCTACCAGAGGGAGAGCAGCCACCTCTCTACCTTGCAAGGAGCAGTAAAATAGAAGCTGGCAGCACAAGGGAAGATTTCATTTACAACTAGGGTGATTTTCTCAAGCACTTAGACTGACCCAGTTTTACAGGCAAACCTTTTGATGGAAACAATAGGAAAGTTGTTATTTCTCCATCAGTGCTCTTTTTCTAAGTTTCCTTGTCCAATTTTCACTCTTGGTTCCTGACTGAAGAGATCAGGATCCTTATCAAAGAAGCCAAGTTCTGTCCTCTTAGTAGGACTGCTGTGCATGAGCTGGGTGCCTCCTGCAGGCTGAGGTTCCAGCTGTGGGAGGGCAAATGCATTTCCAGCATGTAGCAGCAGAGATGAGAGATGCCATCTGCGTTTGGGTCGCACGTGCCCTGCAAGCCTGTCAGCTCCCAGGAGCGACGCTGTGGTGGCTGATCTGAGGCACACCCAGGGCTGTGTCCAGCACTGAGGGACTCACTGGCTTGTCCCTGTCTTCTTCTCCTCCCAGTGGGCTGCTGCAGACCCGTGCAGCCCGGTGTGGCCCCACAGTCAGCAGCAGAGGATCTTGAGGAAGGCTTTGCGGAAGTCAGTGTTGAAGGTTGTGTAGATGATGGGGTTGAGGGCACTGTTGACGTACCCGAGCCAGGTGCTGGCACTGTAAAGCCCTGGAGGTACGTGGCAGGATGGGCAGTGGGCATTGAGGATGTGAATCAAGAAGAAAGGCAGCCAGCAGACTATGAATGCCCCTGGGTTTAGAGAGAGGCAGAAAACAATCCGCAAGTTTAAAGCAGCAACTATTTGGAAAGGGGCCTGCACTGGCGACCTCTCTCTCCAGCCCCTCACTATTTCTCTATTTCCTAAACACTGAAGGCCACGTTTATTCCCAACATAGAGGGATTTGGCAAAAACTTTGGCTCCTTGGGACCAGCTTTGTGAATGTATGGGGCTTCAGAAGTGGTCTGATGACAGACAAAAGCAAGTGGCCACAACTTTGAGGGAAAGCCTCAGCTGCTTTAATCAGTTAGGATGAAGGCTGCTTTATTTTCCTGCTACAACTGAGTTAATGGGGGGGAATCAGTGCATCTAGCTACCACAGCAGGTGACTGGAACACCAATCTCCTGGCTTCTCTACCTAGCTGTATGAACTGGTTCCTCTGTGGCTCCTTGCCTCAGTTTCCCTTTTTGTAATCAGATTTAAGAGCTTCTGCATGTATGGAAACTTAGGATTATACCAGCCTTGCAATAGTAAAACAAAGGAAAAGGAAAAGCAAAGGTATTGGCTATTGCTCCCTCTAGCAGGGCTTGTTTGCCACTGATTTTAAACACAAGGGTAACAAAACATAGTAAATAAAACATTAACATACATGGCTCTCAACATTTGAGAGCATTATTCTAGATCCCTAAATGTCCCACTACTGTCTCTCCTGAGTTTGTGAAGCAGTAACAGCTGAAGCCAAGGCCCAGCTTGCATTTTTTTTTTTTTTTAAATCTTAATATTGTTATTAGGGGGTTCTGGAAGTCCCAAACCATCACCCCTTGCACCCCACAGGCAGAATGGCTCTCACTCACCCAGGACAATTGCCAGCATCTGTGTAGCCTTCCTCTCCCGCAGCTGGATCAGTCGGGGCTGCTGCTGGGCCAGCCTCAAGCTGCTGATGGTTCTACCATTGCTGAGCCTCCATACCTCCACTGCTGGCTTCGTGCTCCTCTTCCTCTCTTCCCACCTGCTGCTTTGGGTAGTCTCTGGTGCCTTGGTGAGGGATGCCTCGTGGCAGAAGCTTCGGTACCGCTGCAGGCTGAAGACAGTGAGCAACCTCCTTTTTGTAGACATCTCCTGGCCTGTGCATTTGAGCGAGAGACAGGGGGAAAAGGTGCCTCGGCATCTGTTTGGCAAAGCTTTCCTCTCCATGTGTTCCTGCAAAAGATGATGCCACAGAGGATCTGGAACCCATCCAAACTGCTCATTGGGCCAGAGGATGATGAGGGAAATTGTAAGAGTTATCCTTAGCCTCACTTGCCTTTTACATTGCACCATGTCCTCTGCACTGACCCAGGGATTACCCAGCAGTTGACAACACTTTGCCTCCATCCCACCAAGGAGAAGCATGAGAACAGTAAAAGCAGGAATACCTGCTCTGCTAACCTCCCATCTGTATTTTTGTGTTGGCCCTGCTCCCCTTAGCATCCCCACCCTTTTAATGTAGCTTCACTGTGCAAAAATGGGCAAAAGGAGTGGATATGCATGACCAGGTAATTCCTTTCAAACTGTTGTTTTCGTTCCCATGGTTGCAGATATTTCATCTAGAAAGGTCAGTGGAACAAATGTTGCATGCACCATGAGTACTTTGACCTCTTAAGTCTGTCAGAGGATTTTTTATTTTAATAACAGATGTTAAAGCCTGTGAAGCCCTGAGAGTGAAGGTTCATAGAACAAAAATCAATAAATGAAGACATTAAAATCAATAAATGAAGAAATTATGCAAAAAATGAAGACATGCATGGCTGAGAAAACCCTGCTCTGAAGAAATACTGAAGTAGGCTGTACTCTTTTCTACTTGCCACTTCTAGAGGGCAGAGATACACAGGGAATATCCTCTTTCTACGGGTCTGTAAAGGATTTAACTGGAGCTTCTGCACCTCAAATATCATGGTGTATGAGCAAAGGATGGGATGAAAACATGCCATGTCCTTCCTTATGCTCTCTGTTCTGTGTTTTAACCCTTTGAGGAGAAGAGAGGATGCAGTCCTCTCCTTTTTGACAGCTCCTACTGGGTTCATGTGGCTCTTACTTGGTGTGCATAACACGGTTTGGTGCTGGTGCTCTGGCTGCCCTGCCGGGTGAGGGTTCGCTTCTTTTGCCTCTGTCTGAGCACGAGGTAAATCCGGACATAGAGCAGCAGGGTCACCATGAAGGGAAGGTAGAATGACACCAAAGAGGAGTAGATGACGAAACTAGGGTTGGATATGGAACAGACACTGGGATCCCCTGGGGAGGAGAAGAGAGAGAGGAGTGGCTGAGCTGATTTAGGTTTAGTACAAGGAGGCTCTGGTGTGTTGGCAAAGTGAGACAAAAGGTGGCTGGGGGCAAAGGCAGTCTAAGGAGTGCAGATTATGCTCTGGCTTACCCAATTACCTAAGTGATGTTTAGGATGAACCCAACAAAGGGCCATCAAGGATTAGCAAGCATGCATCTGCCTGCTTTTCTGGCCAACAGCTCTGTTCTCTTCTCTCAGGTCTATTCCCATCCTTTCTCCTATTCCTTTGACAGCCTCTGAGCTGGCTAGAGGCAGAGTGTGCATTCACCCCTATCCGTCTGAACCAGGCAGAGGGGGGCAGCAGAATTTCCCACTCCCATCCCTTTCCTGCCTCAAGCACTGCAGAGAGGATGGCTGGGGAGCAGAAGCTTCTGCCTCTGACTCAGTGAGAAGGAAGGCTCCCCTGCTCCTCTGCCTCCAGGGAGATTGTGTCGCCCTAGCTAAGGGAAAGGAAAAAGACCAACCTGCTTCCAAGGTGGAGGCCAAGTTGTTTGCCCTCCTCAAGGGATTAGTTAAGGAAGCAGACAGCCAGCTGGATAGGAAGGAGGTCTTTAACAAGCAATGCTAATACGCAATCCTTGCTGTTTAGAAATGTGTTCCTGTATCAGGTTGAAACTGTGCTTCTGAACCTGCTGGTATCACAAGATGCCATTAAGTCGGGGGGTGTGGGTATGCTGTATGTGCTGCACGTTTTGCTCTCATGTGTGCTCAAAGAGATTGTTTGATGGGCATCTGAAGACCTGGACACCTTGATGGGCATTGATTTGGCAGAAGAGCAGGCAGGTTTGCCCTTTAGAGTGATAGTCACGTTCTGCCTGAGCAAATGGCAAGTTTATAAACATATGGGGATTTTTCTCTCCCTTCATAGTGTGGTTTTCAGTTCCTTAAAATTTCCTGTAACTTGGCAAATCTGCAGACCCATGTTAAATTACTTGGCCATACACAGGGCAGCTTCACTGCCAACCCTTCCTGCATGCTATTGTTCAGGATATCACCTACCTGTAGTATTGAAGCCAAAGAGGAGAGGGCATGACACTGCAAATGCCAGCATCCAAACTATCACAATCATGAGAGAGACTCTCCTGCAGGAGCTCTGCCCAGTGCTGTACTGGTACTGAACTGGTTTCACCACTGCGGTGTATCTGCAGACCAAACCAGCTCCGGGAAGAGAAGGTGGAGGAAGGAGGGAGGAAAAGGACCAGGTTTTTAAAAGGAGAAGTGAAAGCAGCACAGGGAACATGATGGTAAATGTGGTGAAGAAATAGAAGAGGAAAGTAGAGAAAATCAGATGATGGGATCAGCAATTTGTAGACATGGTAAGTGGGGCATCGTGGGGAGGAACAGAGGAAATTAGAGTTAGTTGGCAGCAGTGCAGAGAAACGCTCAGCAGAGCTCACAGCACACGAAGCTACAGGGTTTGGGCTACCTGATGAATCAAGAAACCCCAGGAAATCCCTAACCCTCAAGGCCCTAGAGTTATAAGGGGACTGCTGTGAAAGAGCACTCTCTGGAGTAACCACAAACTACTAAACTCTGTCTCAGCTGCCTGGCCTGACAGGCAGAGTGTTGCCTGGGGGCAGGTTGTCAAGGACCTTCAGTTGCTGGGGTGCTCCAGGAGATGCAGCTCAGCAGGGCAAGGATTTGGAAGGCACAGGAGTGTCATCTTTAGGAGAACCTGGGGGCTGTGTCTTGCAGACAGAGCCAAACTGAAATGGGGATACAGATTCCCATGGAGGAACACCGAACCAAAGCAGCACTGAGAGCTGCCATGCATTATTATCCTTGAACTACACATTACAAAGGTATGGCAGGCAGTATTTTTCCCTCCTCTCATTCCTTGGTCCCAGTAGGATCACATGTGCCAAGGTTTTGGCTCCCAGCCCTCAGCATTGCTTAAAATAGGCTCAGTTTAAAAATGCAGAAAACCAGAGCAAAGCTTGAGATTACACAGCAATAATCTTCATCTTTGTCTGTGAATATGGCAGGATTTTGTTTATTAAAGCTTCATGAGTGAGATCTCCAGAAGAAGAAACCCTCTTTGATACTCAGTGGGAGCTGGATGACCAATTTGGTTTTTGCCTTTAAAAAGCTTGAGGATGTTGTTGGCTATCTACTGGGGATGTTTTATTGCTTGTGTCTCCTTGCCCTCCAGTGCAGACCTCTTCTTGCAGAGCCACATTAACAGCAGTAGTGGCAGGGACAGACCTTCAGGGGTTTGTTGTCCTGAGGACACTGATGCTGTCTGTGCTCACCCCACTTCTTTGTCACTGCCCCACTGGGGCACAGGGCTGACCCCCATATCCAGACTGTCCCCCTGGATGCTGCTGTGTCTCACCTGTCAATGCTGATGGCACAGAGGTTCAGAATGCTGGCTGTGCACATCATTACATCCATGGTGACGAAGATATCGCAACCAATACGGCTGAACGTCCAGACCCCTCCAGTCACCTGCACCAGTGACACAAAACTGTCAGCCTTGCTCTGCACCAGGTCCTGACAAGTCATGTGTGAGGAGCTGTTCTCCTCCAAGTATCTCAGCGAGGAGCTCCACAGTGATGGGCAAAAGGAAACTGAGGCAATGTGTTGTGTGCAAGATAACACAGCAGTAGGTCGTGGGAGAAGGAGCCTCACTTTAATTTCAATCCTTTATGTGCTCTTACAGGGGAAGGCAGGGAGAAGAAACAGCAGCTATCCCTTCTCTCAAGGCCTAGCATGAAAAATTGATTTAAATTTGCTATCACTGTATTTATCCTTTGATTAATGATTATCTGAGAAAATCTAAGAGCTGAAAGTCTTTCTCAGCTTAGCTGCCAGAGAGCTCTTGCAGGCAGCGAGCTGGAAAAGTGCTGCAAATTTTTTGCATTTATGTATGAAACTGAGATCTGAGACTGAGGCTTCTCAAAAACCTTATTTGAATTCTTATCTCAGTTACATATTTTGATTATTGGATCTGAGTGAGAACTCACAGGCTACTCAGACAAAGGGGCTTGACTTGCTACCAGGCTGTTCTGGTTGTTTTTGATTTTTAATTTGAAGCATGTGGCTGTGGAAGCTCAGCCACAGCCAGTCTTAGCGATGGAGAAAAGTGGGTTTTGGAGCAGGCACCAAATTCTTGACAGTGACCTTTTTGATTGATAAGCATGTTCCATGCACTGGGTGGCCCTGCTGTCCTTGGGGTTGGGATGACAGCCGGATTCTAGGGAGGTGGTCTGCCTCAGTGCCCACTCCTTGTAGGAGATGGAGGGCAGGCTGCCTCCTTGTTCAGCTGCAAACAAACCCAGTCCTGTACTGAATGGGGGAGTAGGAGAGAAAAAAGGGGGAAAGTCCATGCTTGGAAGAGAGCCTGGATTTTGGCCTTCAGCCCTGTAGATCCTGCTGTTTCATCTGGGTCCAGGGAAGCAATCTGCAACTGCCACTAGTTTCTGGTCTCTCTGCTCACATTTAGACAACATCTGGAATACTGCACCTGGCTTTGAGGCATCAGTAGAGGAAAAACATTGATAAACAGGAGTGAGTTCAGTGGAGAGCCACCAAAACAATCCACAGGGGCCGGGCAGCAGTGAGCACCAGCTAAGGGAGCAGGACCTTTTCAGTCTGGAAAAGAGATGGCTTTGAGGGGTGGGAGACTAACAGACCTCTGGTGCCTAGTGGGAGGTTATTGAAAAGCTAAGTTGCTAAGAAGATGGAGCTGAGTTTTTCACAGCAGTGGTGCGGTGGGAGGACAAGAGGCAAGAGGAATGAGCTGGAAGAAAGGTGCAGACTGGTTATGAAGGTTACTTTTCTGACTACAGGGACAGTGGGACAGTGGAGCCAGTTGCTTGGTAAGTCCATGTAGGATCCATCCTAGGAGCTTTTCAAAACCCATTCAAAAATACCTATCCTAGACCATACTGGAGAGGGTGCCACGAGTAAGCTTGGCTGCTTAGGTCAACCCTGCAAGAGTTGGTGCCTAACAAGCATGCATCCCCTGCAATGAAAAGCACTTGCACAAATACAAAATTCACTCTGGGAGAATTATTTAAGAAATAATCCCAAGAAATGTAAATGGTTTTGATCTTGGCAGCATTCCCACACATGGGCACAGAAACTGGCTGAGGTGAGCTGTGTCTTTAGGGTCTCTGCTGGACCCAACTGCTACATTTCAGAAATCAGGTATTGAATGAGGCAGTCTTCCTTTAGCCCCTCTGACTCTGAATGAATGCAGGGGAGGGAAATGGGAATTGGCTTGCAGAATGCAGAAGGGAACTGTGCTTTCTTCTCCAGTTCTCTTGATAATGGTGGTGCTCCTTTGTTTTCTTATAAAAAAGTAAGTAAAGGGGGAAAAGTCAAACCAAAACCACCAAGCTTTTCTACACAGTTAGATGAGCTACAAAACATGCAGTCTGAAGGCTGTCCATCTGAGATTAGGGACCTTAATAGGTCAATAGGTTCAACTTCCTAAGAAACACTACACTGGTTTTACTTTAGTTTCAGATTTTGAGATCTAACTGACCACCTCAAAATATATTAAAAAAATTGCTGGAAGCCTTTGCAGTGGGACCCAGTAAGGGATGTTTCTGCAGATTGAGGTAAAAAGCAATGCAGTTTCTGTGTGAGCTGTGGAGTCTGAAGAATATTTCACCAAGCCAGTGGCAGGTGTTCACATGAAAGCCAGCTGCTGCTAACCCAGCAGATGAACAAGCACTTAACTGAGGGAGTTTCCAAGGTCCTGAGCATGTTAAAATGCTGAGCTCAAGAATGTGAACCATTAAAACTGAAGAAGGTGCTGGTGGGGATGGCTCAGAAGTGAGCCCTCTCAGGATGATGCTGTCAGATCACACCACCTGCATACTGCAGCTTGTGTAAGAGTATGCTTGACAGATCAAAATGTTTGGGCTTAAAACCCATTCTCACTTCCACCTGCCACTTCTGAAATGGGGAGCAGCTCTGCTGGAGTTGGTGAAGTAGTTAATATTTACCTGTGGGGTATACGAATTTATTCCAGAATGTAACAGTGAAGAAAAGCCTTTTTATTATATGCCTTGTTCAAAATTCTATTTCTGCTCTTCCTTTTATTGCTCTGTTCTAATCATCTTTGCTACAACAGCTAGAACCTGCTAGTCTGCATTCCTGGTTTTAATGTGCTGGCAGGGTACTTCTTCTTTATCCCTCTGGTGCTTTTTGTCCAGGAATCTCAAAGGATATCCCAGGTATTAATTGAATGAATCCTCACATCTGCCTGGGTGAGGTGGATGGTCAAATATTAATCCCTTACAGCTGATGAGAGCAAACTACAGAGAGCTGAGCTGATACAATCTCTCATTACCACTCAGTAATTTTGCAGCAGAAGAATGTCCAGGGTGAAATCCTGGCTCTATCAAACACAATGCTCAAGATCCCTATGGACTATTCAGGTTAGGTTTTCACCTAATCTTCCTGGATGACCAGTCTGCTTTATCTACAAAATTGTGGTGTTATTATTTTTAACTTCCAAACTCTGTAAGAAGCTTTCCAGTTGATTAATTTAATTTTTATTTTTTTAAACCTATGCTTATCCTCCACTCTCCTGAATTCTTAAAATAAACAACAGAATCTCCACAATTCAGATACGATCAGTGATGCTGCATTGAGGAGCACATGGATTGGAAAGTAGGAAACCAAGGTGCATCAGGAAATGGCAGGCATGAAAGTAGTGCTGTATCTAAGCAAGGTCCCTGAAGGGTTCTGTGCTTGAGAGCTGATGCCAGCTGCTGCTGGCTCCTGAAGCTGTGAGATGGCTGCTCATGGGTTTGCACAGTGGGAGTACAGAGAGAACTTTTGTGGTCAGGACTGCTGAGCTGCAATAACTCAGCTCTGTCCTCCCTCTGACACCACTCCAGTAGAGCTCCTGGAGCTCACAGAGCAGCTCAGGTCTCACTGCTCCTATGTGAGAGACAAGATGAGGAGCAGTGTGACTCCCACATGGTCTCAGCATGTTAGACCTCAGTGACAACCTTCTCCGGAGGCTTTCTTCCCTTTGGAGGTAGAACTGGATGTTGTGAGAAGCCTGAGAGGGTGTTCCCAGCCATGCTGCCGCATGTCCTCCATCTACGCAATGACTACATTTTAATGCCCTCAAACTCCAGTGGGGAGGATACCCTGATGACACTGTCCTGGAAACTTTGGTGAGCTTCAGCAGCCACAGCACCAGGGGTGGGTAAAGAAGAGGGCAGCAGTATTGGTGTGTCAGACCTACATGTTGGCCTCCAGAAGATTACTAGACACACTGCTAAGTAGCACTTCTGTGCAGAAACCTCCTTGAGATGAGGATTTTGAGGCTATAAAATGTTCCTGTTGCTGCTCTGTCACAGCCTTCCCAAAAGATTTCTCAGAAAGAGATAGTTCTGTTTGCATGATTGATAAAATAACACATTTCATGGCCACCGATGACTCTAAAAATGGAGTGTAAAGCAGCATTTAAATCTGAGGCATTCATCCACCTTAAACATCTCCATAAATAAGGGCCAGTTCTGAAGTCTGGTTTGGCAAACCTTCAGTAGATGAATAGGTATTCTACACAGTTTTAGGGACTGAATGATTTTTTGGCAATTTCCAGGCTCATGGTGTAGTGAAGCATGATGCCATTTCTGCTTCACTGATGGCATTGCTGATCCATAAACAGCAGCAAATATTGAAAAAACTTTGGGGCTTTTTGGACTGTTTTTTAAATCTTAGTCTTGCTGGAGTTCTAGAGCCCAGCTCTACAGGAAGTCCTGTGCAATGATAGGATTGGTAATTTGGGTTTGGGATGTGAATGAGTTCTTTTCTTTGTTGTCTGGATGACTCTTGCATCAGCTGCTTTGATTATCCAAGCTCCACAGATGGAAATAAGTCTTGAATGGGTCTACAAACACAACTAGGAAATGGACCTACTGTTGTGCTCACAAATCATGACCAAGGCATTGTATGGGGCAGAGGCTGCTCCACAGATGTGCCTCAGTCCCACCCTGTCCACAGCAAGAGTGAGTGCCAAGTATTTTCTAAAGCAAAGCATAATGTGATTTCATTAAGGATTGGAATGCACTTGAGCTGATAGACTATTCCAGTCTCAAATAAAACTTGACTTTTAATAATATTTTTTAGTTGCAATTAAACTGAAGAGTCTAATTCTATCTTTCTGGGATGGCTTCCTACACACACACACAGACACACTCTTATACCTTTTTTTTAAATAATTCCTTGTAGCACACCCAAGCAGTACACAGCCGGCAGGACAGCTCCAGGACTGTTCCACACAGATCAGTCTAAATGTTGCTACAGCCTTCATTAGGAACACGACCAGGCATGCAGTGATGTGGTTAAATTCTGCTGATCATTCCCAAGAGATACTCACCTCCAAGTACACCATCCATGGCATCACCAAAGTAGCCACCAGCAAATCTGCCACCGCCAAACTCACCACGAGGTAGTTGGTTGTGGTTTGCAAGGTGCGTTCCCTCAGCACAGCCAAGCAGACCAGCACGTTCCCAAAGATGATGGCCAGAATTAAAATGCAGTAGCAGAGGGCATAGTAGGTGTGTGAATGGGGCAGCTCAGGCTCTGTGGTGCTGTTTGCCCCACAGGGAATGGGGTCTGTTGTGTTAGGATGGCTGCCGGATCTGGTAAAGAGTGCCATGGGGCTGCCACTGCAAAGAGAAAGAAAGGACTGAAAATCAGAGCTCTGCAATGACTGTGGAAAACAGTGCCCCCTGTGGGTACTGGTATGATTTTTATATTTTCTGTATGAATTCTCCTTGAAGCCAATCAGAAAGGTATTTTTTCTGCTCATATACAGGCAGAGTTTTGCTTAAAGACCTGCTTGGTCTGTTATGTTCTTCACTGAATCTAAACCAATAGAAGAATGCAAGACTTCACCTCCTGTGTGCATGTGAAAGGTGGATCTTACCAACCAATGCAGCTGTTTGGAAAGTGGGCAATGGTTTTGAGAAGCACCAAAGTCACACCACAGTATAAGTCAGCTGGGCAAGAGTGCAGCCTGAAAGACAACAATTTGAAATGATGAGCAAGACCCAGCACAGCGACCCAAACATACTAGGGCTTGGCCAAAATTTGGAACTTATATATTTTCTTCTGGGAAGTATCCTCTTCTTTCTCTCATCAAAAAATGTCTTCAATAAGTTCACACACTCAAGTGCTTGGCAGCCTGGCAGCAAGCACCACCTCCAGAATTCCTCCTTTCCTGCAGCATCTCCCAACCCTTGCCTGCCTTGTAAAGAGTTGACTGCTGGTGCTGTTCCCATTCCATCCATACGGTGCTCTGTGTTTTCCATGCCTGGCCAGAAGATATGCTTCCTGTACTGAAAAGCAAACCAGCTTGATGTTTGGGATGAAATAATGGAAAGATGCTTGCAGGGTGCTCTGCATTTATTTTTCTTACAATAGATTCAAGTCTGTTCTCAGTAACCTACCCTTCCTTGACTTAAGAGGAGGATCTTTTTCCAGAAATATGAAAGCTGCTGTACTGAGGTTGTTCCATGACATTTAATGGCTTGTATCTTTTTTTTCCTTTGCTACTGCTCCTGTTGCCGAACTCATCATCAGTATGACAGGTATGAAAAACAAGGACAAAACACTGCAATACCACTGGTATAAATATTACTCTGTTTCACCTCACCCCTTGAACAGCAGCATGTGTGATGTACAGCTATGCAATGGGTATAAATTGCTCCAACCCCTTGGGATATACTCATCCTTAAAACTGTTGCCACTCTCCCCTGATGCTTTGTAGCTGGGAGGGCAAGGGTTGAATGAGAGGGAAACTGAACTTCCCCATGTCTTGTGAACACAGACCCCTCAGAACAAGGGTGAAACAATCTCTTATGGCTTGTGCTTGTCTCCTCTATCTTTCTTCTGCCTGACCCTGAAAAAGAAGCTAAGCTTTCCACTGGATCACGAAGATCTCTTGTAGCATGAGTGTTGCTGCTGGGTCCAGGAATGTTCATAAAGAGTTGAGCTGCAGCCACCCAAAGATGGGATTCATTTTACTGTGTCCCCTGCACAGACACAGTTTCCACTCTGGGAATTCTGTATTGTTGTGAGCCAGGAAAGGCTGGTACTGTAGTGCTGGAAAAAGCAGCTGCCTAAATAATAAGCAAGGCCACAACAGGGAATGAACAAAATATCACCAATAATATACATAACCAGAAGGCATAAGGCAGCCCAACACACAGTTTTGCTGTGGGTTTCCTGTCGTCTGTTTCTTATATTCATGAGCACTATTTTTGATTCTCACCCCAAAGTCAGTCTTCTCTACTGAGATCTGTCCCAGCCCTGCCAGGTCCCTCATCCCCGGACTGTCCTCAATGCCTCAATGCCCCCGCCCCCCCCAGTCCTGCTCACTCCACACCTGGCCAGGGTGCTGCCAATCCAGGCACGTACTAGTGTACCTGATACCCTCATAGAGGGGTGGCAGGACATCCACCAGCCTGGGGAACGGGGTGACAAACTGCCATGGGGACAAGGGTCGCGGCCGTGGGGAACGGCAGGGGGAGGGGAGAGGCGGTGAAAGGGACGCTCCTCCCGTGGGTCTCCGCTTCGGAGGGGTCCGGGTGTCTCTCCCGGCCCGCATGGCAGGTCCAGGTGCGGGAAAGGGTTCGGGGTCCGAGCATGGGGTCCAGGTGTGGCGGTGGCTTTGGGTTCCCGCTGTTCCGCGGCTCCCGCACCCGAGGAGCAGCGGGAGCTGTGCCGCACCCCGTGGTGCCCCCGGGCCCGGCTGCCGTGTGCCCCGGCGATGCCGCGGGGGGCCCGGGGCTGGGGCAAACCGGGCAAGGAGAGAGGCGGGGAGCTGCGGGAAAAGGGACTGCCGGCACCGGGCGGGAGGGGAGCGGGAGGCAGCAATCAGGACTTACCCCCGGCCCGTCGGGCCGTGCCGCCGCCGAGCAGAGCTTGGTCCCGGTCCCGGTCCCCGGTCCCGCTGCCTCCCGGCCCGACCCGCTGCCTCCTGCCGCCTTCCCGGCGCGGAGCCGCGGGGCGGGACCGGGCTGGCCACCTCCTCCCGCCCGCCCCCTGCCCCGGGACCCCGCGGTGCCCGGCGAGGAGGCAGCGGGACCGGGGCTGCGATCCCCGTGCCCTCCTCAGGTGCCCGAGAGGTTGTCCTTCGGCTGAAGGGGCGCGGCGGAAGGCGTCTGGGCGAATTTTGGCGCCGGGGTCCGCAGCAAGGGCGTGCTTTGCTGAGGGATGGAGCTGCTCCTGCCTGGAGGCGAAGCGAGGAGCTGGGAGCCCGGGGCGCCGGCGCTGCGGCCGAACGCGGGGAGATGCTTCGGCCGGGGCTGCTTGCCCAGCAGATAGAAAGTTGTCACTTAAAAAAAAGTTATCACTTAAAAAAAACCAAAAAATCCCACAAACAGTTGGAAAAAATTATCAAAGCAGAGATGATTTTAAGAAGGGAGAGGTTTAAAAAATATATATCTTTAAATAAACGTCCTTAAACCTGAGATGAAGGAGTCCACATAAGTGAGGAGGAAGTTGGAAAGGATACTAATATTGAGAAGCATCCTTCTCCAGGGACCACTGCCAGTAGGCACAGCACGAATGGCCAGGGCACGGCTACAAACCCTGCCACATCTCTGCAATGTGGCTTCCCTTGAGGTCTGAGTTCAAGTCTTCTGAGGCACAGTTCTCCTCACACTGTAGTCACTGGGGTACGAGCGATGCCAGTTGATCTTCTCTCCTGAGGCTGGGCTGTGCCCACCACCCACTCTGGAGCAGCAAATGGGGCTTGCAGGGAGTTGTCAGGAGGGTGCAGGAAGCTCAGCAGCAGGACTGAGGTTTCCCTTCACCTGTGGCCCTATCAGGAGGAGACTAAGTGCCCTTCCTCTTTATGCACCCACAAGTCACATTGGCCACAGGCTGGCTTGTATGTGGGCAAGGAAAAGAGGGGATCCTGTGGAGAGCAGAGCTTATCTACCTATTTTTTTGAATTTACTTCAAAATGATGTTTTGGAACTTGGGCTTTCCGGATCATCTCTCCTGCCTGCAGCTTTGCAGGCTAAGCTCTTTGTGGGTGAGAGTGGTAGGAGGGAGAGGTGCTGTAGAAAGCCCTCATATCCATCATGTGCAAGGGGTGAGAGTACCATCTTTAGCCTAGCTGGGGATGCTGAAAATGCCCCTACAGGCTTTGATGGGACTAATCAGCACTACTGTTTTTATCTAAGGCTGTGACTGCCCCATGGCTGTGGATGGCACTGGAGGAGTGTGATGAGTCACTGCCCAGTCCCTAGGGTGACACATGCACATGTGTCCTGCTGGAGGATATAGCTGCCAGGCTATGAGACCAAATGACCCGTTAAGGGCTCTCCAGCCCCTTCATTCCCTTGGGAGCCCCCAAACGGTGTGACATGGACTAGACTTACTGTGCTTACATTAGATTTGTACAGTTGAACTTTTGCCGTCAGCTGAACCATACTGGTCTCTTTTGGGGAAATGCACTTGCTAGCAGTGTCTGGGGCAGTCCAGGAAGGGGGAAGTCCTCCTACCCATGTCCAGCAGAGCCTTTTTAGCTGTGAGCTTGGAAAGTGTCCAACACAGCCACACTTGTGTGGTTAAAGCCGGAGGGGGAAGCACACACCATGATGCTCATCCTGACTGGTGAGGGCTGTGCGAGTCACATGCTGGGTGCGGATGCCCAGTGAACATGACTCCTCACAGGGGCTTGGCAGAGAGATGGAAGCATTTTAACTTAATTTTCGCAGTTTTTAAATGCAGTTTGTTTGTGGCCAATTCCCAAAGGAGTGTGGCTGGCAAAGTGCTCACACTGGCTCTAGGGTGATTGGACAGCAACAGGCCTTGCTGCTGTCAGCTGTTTGATGTAGCATCTCACCACAGATCGATAAAGAGTCACTGCCTGGCCCTCCTTGAAGGTAAGGGAGATGCAGCAGGGGGAGTGCACTGCTATAACCACAAAATCACCATTGTTTTGCTTCACATTTTTATCTTCCAGTGCTGAAACTTTCCCTTTGCCTTGCCTTGTGTGTCAGTGGATCCCTAGTTGTGTCTCCCTTGTGAAACTTGTTTCTTGCTTTTAATTATTTTTATCTCATTTCTTAATATCACTCTGACTCCAGGAAGAAAAAAAATCATAGACTCACAGAATCATAGACTGGTTTGGGTTGGAGAGACCTTGAAACTCATCTAGTTACAATCTTGAACTCTTCCAGGGATGGGTCATTCACAGCTTTCCTGGGCAACCTGCTCCAGTGCCTCATCACCCTTACAATATCTTCCTAATATCTAATCTAAACCTACCCTCTTTCAGTATAAAGCCATTCTTCCTTGTCCTGTCGCTAGGTGCCCTTGTAAAAAGTCTGTCTCCATCTTCCTCGTAGGCCCCTTTAGGCACTGGAAGGCTTCTACAGGGTGTTCATGGAAGCTTCCCTTGTCCAAATTCTCCAAAAATAATTCTCCAAAAATAATCTAGTTGTAAATGCTTCTGTTCTATTGAAGCTCATAATCCTAAATACTCCCTTCCCACCTCCTTCCTGGAATGGCTCCCTTCACACCCCCTCGTCTGGTTTTCCCAAGACTGGAAGCTCTTTGGGAAGGGACATAATGACTTTCTTGTGTCTGCTTTGCAGCAGAGTTCTTGTGGAGCAAGATAATAATCTTTGTGATCATTTAATTTAGACTAGATTGCACCACACATAGAGGCAAGGCTGAATTAAAATTGCATAAGCAATCTAGATTGTGATATTTTATTAACAGTACAACTTCTTTAATACAGTAGTTAGTGCAATGTCTCTCTCATAAAATTCTCTCCTTCTTCTCACCCCAAAATCAAGTGTGTGCTGTATATTTGCTCTTGTTAAACATTGGACATGTTGCAGGCCCTGGTTGTCACATCATGATGTCACTGGAGCAAGGCAGACAAACAGGTCAGTAGTAAGTTGTTAGAACCTCAGAGTGAAAGAGTATGCCAACAGGCATTGCTGAAACTCCTGGTTTTCCCACTCCTTCACGGGCTTTCTGTCCTATGTGCAGGAAGGGGAGAGGTGCCGTAGTTCCCAAACTTGGTTAATTCCCAGCCTGTTTCTTTGTGCTCACCTCCAACACCAACTTCTTAATTTTCATTTTCAGTCCTGTGTGCCCTCTAGCTCTTTGGTAAAAAATTCAAATAACTTGGATAAATGCCAGTGTTCCCTCTTAATATTTCCCCATCTCCTTGCCTGTCAGTCCCGATGTTCCTCTGTGCTGTTTGTCCAGTGAGGGTTTGTGCACCCCTATTCCCTTGTGCGTCTCTCCAGCCTGTTTTCATGTTTCTTCCTTTGGTTTCCAGCCACAGTCTCAGCATCCTGTCCAGTTCCCAAACCTGTTTGTCCTTCCCTACTAGTGCTGATTCCCAAGCTCCTCACTCTTCACTTTGCCATCTCTGGCTGGGTTGCTATGCCCTCCACTGCTGCAGCTTAATGATTGTTTGCAAATTGTATTTATTGTGATTTCACACCACAGTTACTGTCACTACAGCCAGTATTTGAGGTGCAGTGTCTAAATTGTGCCACTCAGGTGGAATAAACCCTCCATCCTACTTCCTGCAAGCCAGGGTGCCCTCGTGACAGTACTGTTAAAATAATCTATATCCATGGGGTTTTTCAATACCTGACTGCATAAAGCCCTAATTTTACCTCATGGCTGACCCTGTTTGGAGCAGGATGCTGGACTAGACACCTCCTGGGTACCCTTGCCAAGCTAGTTATCCTACACTGACATAAAAATAACCTTGTCTGCTGGATGTGAAGTAAACAGAATCTTTTTGGCTGGCACAACCTGCAAACTTCCAACACAACTTGGCCTCAGTAGCTTTACGTTTTTAACAAAACTCACCTGTTTTCACAGTGGTGACCAAAATGGAACTCAGTCAGCTTCAGGATTATCTGTGCACAGCAGCTTGCAGCATCAGTACAGACTCCTCAGAGAAGCTACCACAGCTCATTTCAGATAAGATTCATATAAGATTCAGATCCTGCTGATATTGATTCCTTTCTGCCCAGCCTTACCTTCCCTGTCTCCTCTGCCAGCAGTATGGAAAAAGGTGGTGCATCCCAAACCTGCACAGCCCACAGAGATGGGAGTTTAGTTGGTCCACAGGGAGTTTTTGCCATCTGCAAAATCAAATCTGTATAAAATCACATCTGCAATGGATTTTATACAGCAAAACATTCTGACTCCAAGGGTGGGTGATAGCATAATAACTCTCTCATCTGCTGGTTAGGTATTAGACTGGGACTTTCAGGTCCAAGTCCTCTTTCTGCTTTACCTCAGGCATAATCAGGTTTAGAGGAGCTCTCTCTATTTGGCAGAATTGTGACTTCAGGCACTGTGTCCCATAAAGCAGGCTGACTGGATAAAGCCAGCATCCTGCCAAATTCATCTCTAAAATTACTGGTTTGGTCCTGTTTTGCTTTAATTAAATTTTGGTCATGTTAGAACACAAGTTTTGCAGCGTGTTACCAGAAGGATGGATCCTGCCACCGTTTTCTTCTGCATCAGTATTGGGCAATTGGTGCTGCTCATGAGGAGAGGAGACGGGGGTTTTAAAGTGATGAGGATGACTTCTGCAGGGATGTCTGACAGAGGAAGGGCTGTGGAGGGGGCCAGAGGATCATAATGCCATACCTCAGCTTGTGGTGTCTCCCCACAATCTTCATACTGCACCATGCCCAGGGAGTCCAAGG
This sequence comes from Serinus canaria, assembly GCF_022539315.1. Classification (NCBI taxonomy): domain Eukaryota; kingdom Metazoa; phylum Chordata; class Aves; order Passeriformes; family Fringillidae; genus Serinus; species Serinus canaria. The sequence continues at coordinate 21,664,800 of NC_066313.1, forward strand.
GGCTCATCCAGATGAAGCAGTTTCAGGAGATAAGAGAGGAAAAATATCCATGTGAGAAAAAGGGCATTGATTTTCAAAAGTACCATTATGATTTTTGGAGTAACCCATTCATATTTTCATGCCAAGAAGCCCTGTGGAGCAGCCCGGCAGTCATTACCTCTGTCCCTCCTTCCTTCCCCAGAAAATGATCCTGTTTGCTCTGTGAGGAACTGTGCTGCTGGGGTTCTCGCCGTGCACTCTCATGAGGCACAGACCTTCAGTAGCTGGGCTTGTAAAGTCATTCATCAAAGTGGCCCTGAGTCTCAGAGAGGCTGCTTATGGTTCAGTGCCTGCCACGGACACCTCTGGGAGTAGGGAGGGGGGTGTTCTTTTCCTTCTGCACAGGACTGCTCTGCACTACTGGAAGGGCCAAGCGCCCTGGAGGTAAGGCTGGTTGTGGGAACAGTTGCTCAATTTGAACAGGAAGAGGTGTTCTAAGGGCCAAACCCAAATGCTAACACTCTGTTATCTTCTCAAGCCAGTGCCCTTCCTTCCCCCATTTCTCCCCACTGCCTCAGCATGAGCATCCTCAGCAAACAGGATCCCTCCTTAGCAACAGTCTGCTGCAGCATCAGTTCCTTATGTGGTGTCTGTGCCCCTCTTCTTCCCTCCCACCACCTCTATCCTGAAGGGCTTTTGTGGTCATGGCATCATCAGTACTTATGCTTTCTATTGTACATCTGGGATTCCTGCTCCATCCTGGGTGTCTGGCTCAGGGATGTTCTCACAGCTGGTGACAGGAATATGCTCATCTCACCTCACATCTTTAATCCTCTTTTCTGTCTGAGGCAAGAGGCACACATGTGCATGCAGGTGAGTTGAAAAGGGTGTTTGTGGCTCCCTCGTGTCACTCACTGGCCTCTGGCACAGTGTCCACCCAGATTTACCTCTCGCTTTGTGTGGCAGTGCTGTCACCCCACAGACTTTTCTCACCAGGCAGTGGCACTGGCCACCTCTCCTTTTCCAGCTGTGGTGTGACTGAGCAGCAGTGTCCCCGGGGAGGATGCTCACTGGGGAGACCCAAAGCTTCCTAAATGGACTTGGACAGTCCTAATTGCCTCTGACTGAGATGCTTGTGTACCACACAACATGCACCAAGCACTTAAGTCTCACTCAAGAGTGTTGCCTCTGCCAAATGTTGACTTTCTAGCCTGGAGGCATGACCCATGAGTAGTGCAAGAACCCTCCAGGAGATTTAGTTTCTATTTTAAGAAAGACAGTAGAAGATTCCATTTCCACTTTTTTTTCAGAAATTGTTGTTCCAGGAGCCTGGGCTGCTGCCTTTTTCTTCCTCATGCTGCTGGTTTACGTGGGGCTTGTAGTAATGTCATCCTCTTTAGGTTTGCTGCTGCTCCCCCTGTCCGACTTGGGTCACTGGGCTCAAAGTTTTCTCTACAATATGATTGAGATGGTTCATTTGCACAAATTTCCTTCAAAGAGCAATGAAGCTAAAAACGTTTCAACCATTTTTACTTAAAAGCACTGGAACACTGAGCTGAGGCAAGGCCAACAAAATTATAGCCCCAACAGCCAAGAAATTAGGCTGCATTCTGGTACTCTCCATTACAGCTTTCAGAGGTACTTCAACTGCTGTATACAGACACACCATGAAGTGATATCAAGTGAAAATTGTTGGGGTGGGTGCACCATTTATGTATTTCCTTGCCTGTGAACTGAAGTTTCTCTGCTTTCTGTCTGCCTTGAAGTCTTACCTCCTCCAGACCTCCCCTTTCTTTCCTTCACCCCCTCAAGTACCAGCCCTGAGTGTTACTCATCTACTTGCCTGACTGAACTTTGCTTTACCTATGGTTTCTTGTGAACTTTTCAATGCCAACCTCTATTCTGGGCTGTCTGCTGGGACAGAAAGTGTTGAGAACTGCTGCTGCCTCCCTGGTTTTCTCCCCTGCATCCCTGGAGCGCACTAGAAGATGTGTAGCAGTGTAAGGTATCGCTCAGAATAGCATCTTCCTGTCTCATTGCCATTTACATGCTGCTCAGGTTTTAAAACCTCACACTAAGTGCCTTTTCCTGAAGAAGCAAACAACAGCTTCATCAGAGTCATCTGCAGTGCACTCGCAGTTGCACAAGTGTTATGTTGCTCTAGGCTAATTTATTTATTTCTATTAAGCCAAGCCTCTGAAAGCCAGAAATCAGAAATTCCTGTGTGCAGTTATTTTCAACTTTGGGGCCAGGACTTAGTTGTGGAGCAAGTACTGTGGGCCCAGGGCTGTGGTGCCATGGTAGCTGGGCTGCCACAGCTCCTTGGAGCTATGGAGTGGTTCCTTGTGGCTGGTGTCTGGTGAATATGAATAAAAAGTTTTTGTGAAGGAATATCTCACCATGGAAAATGCCCGATAGCCAAGAGCCCAGAGCATCTGGCTTGCTAGAGCTGCTGAACAACAGACATTCCTTCAAAGATCTGAAAGCCTGTAATACTTTTACTGTCCTCCTCCTGCAGCAGCACTTATTGCTGGTTTGCCCAAAACCACTGCAAAAGGTATGACCTTCTTCCTCACTCCTTTTAAATATGCTGCACATGGCAACTTTCCGTGCCAGTGGCCTGATTCCCGCTGAACATTTTCAGAAGTGTTAAAGTGGAACTAGAACACAGGGGAGCAAAATGCCTTCATTGAAAGCTCCTTAAAATTGGAATCTCTTGTGGTTTAGAGCTCATACTCAAAATTTGACGAGGAATTCCTGCAGGAGGAGCTCTCTTCTTCTTGGGGAGGGCTTAGTTTGATGTGTCTCAACCCAGAGCTGAGGTTGCACATACAGGTAACAGCTCATGAGCAGGTTTGGGGACTGAGTGCTCTGACCAGCCCTGAGGGTCTGTGGGCCCTGCTGAGCTCCTGTGCAGTAGCAGGACAGATCACTTGGATTATTTCAGCATCCAGGAGAGCCAGCTGAGATGAGCACCATCCTGAGCTGGGCACTGAGCGTACCAGGGGTAAGAGGAACCTATTTCCCACTAGACAGGCAAGACCTACAGTAAGGGATGACTGCAGCTAGAGTGGCAGAGACTTTTTCCTGCTGGTGGCAAAGGAGATGGGGACCCCAGACGGCACATGGGCACATGGGGTGATGACACAGGGCACAGAGCAGTGATGACAGCCCACAGGCCTGTCTGTGGGATGTGAGGGGACAAGGTGTTGCTGCTCAGAGTGAGAACGGATGCACAATGGCTCTGGAATGTATTTGAAAAGAGATTTTCCATGTAGCAAGTGCTCTCTGGTGTTTGAGACAACCTCCTGTCTTTACCCCTCCTGCCAGTGGCAAGGCTGGATTGTATCCCACAGCAGAGGGTGACCCTGGAACAGCATCTCCCCATTCCCTCTTGGAGCAGTGCCTCTGCCTAGTCCTGGTGGTGGTAGACAAATCTGCAGCATGTGGCTGCAAACCGGGACACTGGGAGGGTCAGAGCAGCCCGGCCCCACAGCCCATTGACAGCCTGGGACACCAGGAGGGTCAGAGCAGCCTGGCCCCACACAAGGGCTGTGCTCCCAGCAACAGCATCTGCTGTATCCTGGCAGCTGCCCCAGAGCAAACCCCAGTCCTTGGGGTGGGAGCACAGTGAGCACCTCTGTGGCTCAGCAAGAGGGGCTACTCAGAAAATGCAGAATTACAGAGGGGGTTCCAAATCCTGCTCATGACCAATGCCCCAAGGAAAGAAAGAGGTATCCTGCACGGGTTTCCCTGTCTAACACAGCTGTGTACAGTCTTCTGACTTACATAAACATCACATGTTTTTTTTTAAAAAATCAATATCTCCCTTCTTGGTAGCAACGATAACGATAACGGTGTGGCAGTGACTCACACAGGATAATGATGGTGTTTAAAAAACAATCTTTGTCAGTGCTGAATGTTTTCCCTTTTAATTTCACTGTCTTTTTATGAGGGAAGATTAATGCCACTGAATATCCTTGAAGAGGAGCTTTCTCAGGAATGGGCTCTGTATGCACAGCTCTCAAGAGGTCATCCCTGGACATTGGTTAGGGGTCTTTTTTTCACTGCTGTGCTGTGGTTCAACCCCAGCCTAAACTAAATCCCACACAGCCATTCACTCACTTCCCTCCAGTGGAATGGGGAAAGAATCAGAAGAAAAACAGCAAGAAAACTCATGGGTTGAGATAAAGACAGTTTAATAGGTAATGAAAATGCTGCATATGCAAGCAAAGCAAAACAAGGGATTAATTCACCACTCCCCATGGCCAGGCAGGCGTTCAGTAATCCCCAAGAAAACAGGGATACCTCACATGTTTTGGGAAGATGGAAAACCATGACTCCTAATGGCTCCTCTTCCTCCTTCTTCTTCTGGCATTGTATGCTGAGCATGATGCAATGTGGTCTGGAACATCCCTGTGGTCAGTTGGGGTGAGCTGTCCCAGCTGTGTCCCCTCCCAGCCCACTCACTGCTGGGGCAGTGTGAGAGGCAGCAAAGGCCTCAACTCTGTAAGAACTACTCAGCAATAATTTAAGCATCCAGTGTTAGCAACACTGTTTCCAGCACAAATCCAAAATACAGTTCCATACCAGCTACTGTGGAGAAAATTAACGGTACCCCAGTCAAAACCAGCACGTCCCATAATTCATGATCCTGCGCTGGTCTGGCTACTCACAAACTTTCCCTGTGGTTGGTCTCTAGTGGACATTACCTCAAGCTTTTTTGGGGCTTTCAGAACCAGCCCCCTCTGTAACATGAAGGGCCTGAAGAGCATTTCAGGTGCTGCTCATCCTACAGGCTTGTCCACTTGGCTTTCTCCAGCAGCCTGCAGATCAGCCAGCCCTCCCAGGCAGTCATAAAATCATAGAATGGTTGGAAGGGACCTTAAAGATCATCTAGTTCCCCAAGCTGAAGCCCCATGTCCAATTTAAATTCCTGCTCCGGAGTAGGGTGATTACAGTTTCACTCCAAAAGGCAAAAAAGGAAACAAAAATGCTAGTTCTGTGTGGTTTTGCCTTTGGCATAGGAGAGACAAAAAAAATCTATTAATGCTTCTCAATGCTTGCCTTGTTGCCTTGTGCTTATGAAGTTCAAGTGAGATGTGAGACGTGTGTGTTTGCATGGAGCAGCTTTGAATTTATGGGATGAACGTGTTAGTCAAAGGAAGGAAACTTTCAGATACTCAGGAAAAAAGCTCCAACATTGATTTACTATAAATGTATCCCAAAGAGTCAGGCAGGACACCAAATGCAGTGAGAGAACTAGTTGTTTCTCTAACCTTTTCTCTTTCAATGCAGAACATTAATCTTCTCAGTCCCTCATTAGAGGTGTCTGTGTCTGAGTTTGTTCCACTGTGCCTTCTGGGAGGGGCCAGAGCTCCTTCACACCAGTGCCACAGCTGTCCCACCATCGCTCTGCAGCTGTGCAGGAGACTTGGGGCACAGCTGGGCTGGGAGGCCATGGGGTGTCCTGCAGCCCAGCCTGGGACTGTCACACCAGGGCTCAGCAAGGTCCCTACTCTATGCCAGAGTAGAAGCCTGGCTGTAACCTCAGTGCTTTATTTCTTGGGTGGCTTTTTTTCATTTTTTTTCACATGAGCTGTTCCTTCAGTGAAATAAAAGGCTATGAAACCTATCTAAATGTCCAGAGTTTATTGCAGCATTGGTGCAAGACTGTTCTTCATTCTGGGAGGGGCTGGAGAGAACTAAACTGCCCTTACTCATCCTGCTTGCCAGCTACTTGTGTCTTGATGGGTCAGTGCTTGTCACTGTGGGCCAAGAACAGTAATTAATTTCTTCCCTGGGCCTTCCTTGGGATCCTAAATATTTCCATAAAAGTTCTTGCTATCTGTATGCTTCCCTACAGATTCTGAAAGTATGTCAGCATATTAGAGGGCAAGTTTAAATTATCTCAAGCACTAAAGACATTTGCAGTAAAGGAAATAGATGCTTTGGTGCGTAGGAGTGAGGGGTGGTCTCCTGTCATTTGCTGACATGGATTTGTAATGACAGAAAAGGGGAGATATTACTTTAAAGAATTCACCACAAACTTTTAGAAACCACATGAGATGTAGTTGATAAAGATAAACAAATGTATGTTAGGTTCAGGAGAGGCTCCTCCAAAGGGGGAAAATGGGCTGCTGCCATGCAGAAGCTGCTGACCCATTCCTGTTGCCATCAGGAAGAGGCACTGGTCCTGTCTGGGATGGGGCTGCATGCGAGGCTGGACTTTGCCACACCAGTTGGCTCAAAATGGAGCTTGCCCCATGAACTCATGGCACTTTGCTGCTGCCCTGTAGGGTTTTTTGCTGGAAGAGAAAGCTGCTGGCTCTCACTAGACCTCCAAACAGCACCTACATCAAGTGGCCAACTGGGGAATTAAAGCTCTGAGCTCAATGTGCACATCAAATGAAGATCACTCTCATAGGCTGGCCAGATAGGTCTATAGCTGTTTTGGCTGGATGATAGTTTGAGAGTAGGTGCAAAAAGAGAGGTATGTCTTGGTGGCCTTTCCCAAAGAGTCCTCTCCAAAGCATACTCTGTCATATTTTTTAGAGGAATGCTTTTGAGATCAGGCCTCACAGGGCCCATGGCTTATGAACCATTCATGTAGCTGACAAATGTGTTCTTGAAACCCTTCAGTCCCTGTACACATCCTAACTCCAGAAACTCAAGAGCGAGAAGGTGCAGAGGGCACCAAGAAGACCAGCAGCTCTGCAGTGCCACCATCAGTGCCAGGAACTTAGGAGGATGCCAGCACCTAAATTTTGTTGGTGTTTATTCAGACATCAGTCCAGGCTGGTGAAGGATGGTTTTGTAGCACTTTTCTGTCTCACATATAATTGCAGACTAATGGCCTTGTTAAAATACTTGGGCTTATGATCCAATTTTCTCCTTAGCAGCTGTTTATACATTTTATTAATGGTTTCTAATTAAGTTGCTTGAATGAAGTCCTTTGAACACTGTCCAAAGACATAAACCCAAATAAGCCTGGGCACTATGATGAAACATAGTCACTAAAATATCTTCCCAAAAGCCATGTAAACAGATTGAAAATGGACCAAAGAAATGTCTGATGAAAGGGAGTGTGTGGGAAAATATATGGATTCAGGTAGGTGTCATCTAAAATGTAGGGAGAGGAAAAAGGATTTAAAGGATTTGAAGTTCCTTTTACGCATGAGTTCGTGAACTCAGCAGCCTGTATTTATGGTTAGCTCAGGTTGCTAATGCAGTTCTGAGCCAAGGGGCACTTGGGAGACCTCAGCCCTGAGCTGTCACACCACGGCTTGTGAGGGCCACGGAGCGTCCTGGAAGCCAAAAGCAGCCCTGAAGTCAAGCTGTTGACCTCAGTGTGCTGGATCATAAATCCCCTGGAGGCAAGAGTGTCTGGCTTTATAAGGAGCTTGTGCAGGCAAGAGATAAAAAATTAAGAGCGGGAAAATTAATAGCACATGAATTTTGGCTCTGTTAAGCCTGGGGAAGGAGGTGGTGAGAGGTGTGAGCAGCACAAGCTGCATTTGCTGTCAGGACCAAAGGAGCCCCTGTCATGGCTTTGCCCAAACTCCTGTCCTGGACCTTGTTTGGGAGCATGAAGGGGTGAATGCATCAAAGGAGATGTAGACTGATAATTGGAGTGAAGAAAAAATATAATTTGACTGATGTTGGAGAACTCCCAGCTGGCAAGCCCATCCTGCAAGGCAGTGGTCACTCCCTGAAAGTTTGGGAAAGCAGGCCCTTGGGTAGCCTGGAGCAAGCCTTTCCAGACAGGACTGAAAGCACAGGCCTTGGGCAGGGCTGCCACAAATGTTCAGGGCTCAGATTGTGACTGACTTAGCAGAGACATGCTAACAACTTTTCTTCTGTGAAGCTTTGAGGGAATTTCAAGACCTGAGAAAAGACAAGAAGCTGAAAACTTTATAGGTGCCTTGCCAGATTGATAGGGCCAGGACTTAGGCAAAGACAAAGCAACCACTGCCCAAATCCCTGGGAAGGCTGAATTCCTGTGGGCTGCAGAGGTGCTCTTGGCTGGGAGCTGCAGTGGGCATAGAGGTGCCACAAAACCCAGAGCTTTGTGACATGAGGTGGCAGGTCATAAATTTCAGAGCATGAGGATCTATTAGGCTGAGACACTTTCTTCTTCCCATCATCATTAAAGCCATGAGCTTGCAGATGCTTCTCCACTGTTCCTTCCCCAGCAAAACATCAGAATGATCTCCCTATGGCTTATTGCTACCACAGGGGATACAGGAGGGGTTGTCTCCCTCCCCGTAACTCCTGAACTGGGGACTAGAAGTGCATTTGCAGACAGATGCAGCTGACTACAGGTTGGTGGCATGCTTGTTTATGCTTATTTCAGAGAATAGTTTTTAAAATAATTCCCTAAGTTCTCTCTGTGATAGCCATGTCTGCTGGAGGGGAATTATGAGAACTATTGCTTGCTGCTTTCATGGCTTGGTGGCAGAGTGGCCTGGCTGCTCCAGCCAAGGGGGCTGTGCTGATGTGTGACCAGCACCACCAGGCTTGCTTGTCCAGGTATGACCCTAGGAGGGTGCTGGGTTTTGATGGCTTTCCTGGGGTTCAGACAGGGAGTGAGAAATCCAGATTTGTCTGAAATGCTGCCGTTCATCTGCAGTGGGGGCAAATTGACTTTATCACTCAGTCTATCCCTTAATGCTACAGGCCCTCAAAATCATGAAAGAAAAAAAAAGGAGGGCTTTGCTGTTGTCTGGGGAAGTTTGGCTCCTGTTGTTTTATTGTTTGTTTATTTTCTTTCCTTCGATTGCTTTGTTTTTAGTCTTTTCCAGACAGCTGGCTGTGTCTTATTCATCAGGCTAATTGATGATGGACAATGTGGCTATATGGAAAATAGAATCTGTCTGAATAGCAGGATTCTTCTTCGCTTGCTTATTTTAATGAGACAAGATGAGAGAGATGGGACTGTGGTCAGCAATACTACCAGTGCTGTTATCATTCATTTCTTCTGGCTTGGGCAGAAAAGCCTGGTGTGAAGTCCCTGTGAAACAGCCAGGGAATTTAAACTGGGGAAAGGCTCCGCCGTGCTTCGGAGAGTGGTTCATCAGTGCTGTGCTACAAGGACAGTCCCTGGGTGAAAGAGGTGCTAAAATGTTGTTGCCTACAATTTTCTAATGGCACAAGGGGCCATGCGAGCTGAATACTTTTCTCACCCATGTTTGAGTTTGAAGCCCGTAGCGGGGTGGATGTGGGTAAGGAGCCCCTTGTCTGCTGGCATAGAGAGCTTTTTTGGTACAGCTGAGTTTCTACAGATACTCTTAATTCCTTGAATTAATGATATTTATGTCTTCCTTCTTATGTAATGACTTGGTCTGCAGGATACATTGCAGAGTGTTTGTATGAGAGTCACAGAGTTGCCATTGATGATGATGAGGAGGATAATGATCATTACTAAAGGAAGCACCTATGCCAAACCCTTGAAGCGTAGACAACCCCACATCACCAGGGCCACAGGGAATATGTCTGATCCTCAAAAAGATGTGCTGTGGGGGCACTGATGGAAATATTCATTTGGTCTCTCTCCATACAGATGTGTAAGGGCATCCTCCTGTGTCTCCCAAAGGAAATCACATTTTTTGTTCCTTTGTGAAATACCTCATTCTCCTACTGTGCTTCAGCCTTGGGTTTCAGTGCACAGATTCACCAGTGAATAGGTTGGCCAAGGAAAATTGCAGGAAAGCCATGATAAGCAAGGCAAAAGCAGCTACATCCCATTTTCAAAAGGGGTTGGAGGTCAGCTCTGAGGAGCTGTGTAGATGTTTTGACTTCTTTGAAACAGAGCTATGGTAGAGTCACAGAATCGTCCCAGTGGACCTGGCCTTGAAGCACTTCACAAATCTGTGTGGGCTCCAGAAATCAGAGTTACTGTTTGCAACTGTTCTGCATCCCATGGGTATCTGCTAGGAACATTAGGACTGCAGCCCTCCTGAAAAAACCTAGCTGTTTTTAATGAAATTTGACTGTAATTTAATTAATTTAATTTTTTTATCAGCACTTAGAAAAAGTCGCTGGTTTAATAAAAATCACTTGCACTTTCCACATTTTTCTATGGAGATTATTCATCCTTGTTTTGGCACAAGGAGGCATTTCTAATTCTGTGAGAATGTTAGTCCAAAAAAAATTGAGTTTCCTGTTTTTTGTTTTGTTTTTTTTTTTTTTAATTATGTTCAGTTTTCTGCACTCTGATATATGTAAGTGTGAAGCTTTAAATACGCATTCCTGAAAATCCCGATTTGGGAGTGGTGCCGTAGTCTGAGCACTGAGTCACAAATCTCTAGGTACAGATCTTGCATTTCTTTCTTAATGTTTAAACAATTGTACATTAATAGGATTAATATTTTTCCTGCGTGGGCAATTTAGCTGTTGACTCTTGCAAGGAGGGGTCTTTAGGAAAAAAACAACAGCAGCAACTTAAAACTGATCTTGACAGAGCTCAGCCCTCTCTGCCAGCTGCAGTGCAGCTTCACCTCCCTGCTGGTGGGCTGGGAAAGGCTCTTGGCTGCTTATGGCGACTCTGGAGGGGGTTCTTTGTCATGGCCCCTGCCTCATCACATGGCTGGATGTACAGCCCTTGCATTTCGTGAGCCATCCATCCCTTCTGTGTGTGCCTGGGCATACAGGCCTGCATGGAGTGGCCTCCATGGAGGGGACTGCATGGAGGGGACTGCATGGAGCAGCCTGCAAGTGGCTGGTGCTGTCAAGCCATGCCGGGTGCCAGGCACACATTGGGAACTGAGGTTTCAAGAATGGATGCTGCCACTGCAAATAACATCCACTGCCCAGTTCTATGGCTGCCAGGAGCTCGAGGGTTGGGGGAAAGGCCTGCAAGGAGCACACTTGGGACCGTGTTTAGCTTGGGAATGTGGTCCTGCACTTCCTTTGACATTCTTGCAGCCTGGAGAGGCAGTATATGCACTACTGGTAGATTTAGGCTACTGTTTCATTCAGCAGGTAAGGGAGAACTCTGGCCACAGCCCAGCCCATCTCTGATTATTAAAATCAAGAAAATACTCAAGGATATAAGGGTCACTAATATTTGCTACTTGCCTCTGACTGAGTGAAGTGCACGGTGAGGTGAGGAGACCACGCAGCCACGTGGCTCTTACCATGTTGGAGGACAACTGGTGCAGACTCAGCATCCCAGCCTGGGCAAAGGAACCAGCCCAGACCCTGGCTGAACACACCCAAGTCATGGCTGCTCTCCCTGGAGTTGCACCTTGCCTTCCCATCTCTTCACAGACAGTTGGAGCTAAGCCCTGCCAGCAGGCTCTTGGTTGAGCATTTCTAACTAAAACAAATATCTCCTGGCCAGAAGTTTCTGACCTTTGCAACTCTGAAGGATGGTATTGAACCCACACTAAAGCTGTGCTTCTGTGTTCAACTGCATCTTCAGACACAATCTGGGGTGTGAGATCCAAGTCCCCAAGAGGGCTGAGCTGAGGCCATGACTCAGGGTCCCCTGGGGATTTCTCTGTGATGGCAGAAATGAATGTCTGCATGTGCACACCCATAAGTGTCCATGTGAGATGCTTTACATCCTTCTAAGTGTTTACTGAGGACATGTAGTGGCTCTCCAGAAGCCTATTTCAAGGCATTTTCCTAGTTTTCCCACTCCCAGCTACTACAGGTGTGATTCTGAGGAGAGCCTCATGTCAGGATTCTCATTTTAAGCTTATTTTGTGTGTCTAAGTGTGCTGGAATATCCTACAGCTGCATTGACTCTGTCCCACAGAGAAGCTACAGGGGAGCAACCTCTCCCTCACAGACCAAATGGGAAGGTACAGTCTGGGAGACTTTATTTCTTCCTTGAGTGGTGACAGGTTTCTTGTTAGAGCTTCTCCCTAATGGGCTGTGTGTGACACCGCTAAGGAGCACTCCAGTCTATGGGGTTGGGATAGAGACACATTCCACATCACCTCTGCTCCATTTCCTTCTTACTCCTCCACTGAGTTCCCATCCCAAACCTCCTCCTGAGAGAGTAAGACCCTTGGTGTGGTCATACCAGCCCATCTCCCAAACTCACTGAAACTCTCTGGTCAGTAGTGGGGACACTGCCACAAAAATGGGCTGGTTTGGTGAAGAGGGAGGAAGGTGAGGCTGACAGGGGACAGCGTGTGAATGTGAGATCAGCCCTGTTGTCCTAGCACGAGTTGTACCTGGGTCTTTCTGGCTTCTCCCAAGGTCTGTCACAAATGAAGGTGACAGCTAAGAGCTCAGGTAGGACTGAGCCCAAGTTCTTGATGTCTCAGCCCTCCCAGGGTGGCCACTGCCAGGGACACACAGGGGACATGCCTGGGAAGGCTGTGGCTTGTCATGCCTGTGGCTTGACATGCCTGTGGCCCAGCAAACCTCAGTATCCAGAGTTGATTTTTGTGCATTTGCCCTCGTGACTCAGAGGGAGGTATGAGGAGTCAGACATGTGATAACTTGGTATTTCTGCTAATGACAAACAGCATTTTATTTCCATACTAAAACTTCCCTTGTACCTGCAACAGTTTAACAAACATGGTTTCTCCTAAGGGAGAGGATCCTTTCCCTTTTAACACTCATGGGTCAGAAGACTGTTGGGATAGTTGTCCTTCATCTGTTATGAAAAATGAAGATCATTGTTTTGCATGCTGTGCACAAAGCAGGAAACAAAAGGCTAAATTTGGTCCTAATTTTCACAGGGAGAAAGAGCTTATAGGGGGTACTGTAGTCTCATCTCAGGGGTTTCACTCTGCTCCAAGCACAAAGCTGGTTATCCTAAGGTAAACCTAACTGTATGTAGTATATGACCTGGAAACAAAATTAGGGGCTTTTCTGGATCCAACATGGTTTGGATTAAGTGGGAGCAGTGTTTGGGTGAGAAGGTATTCAGCTGCATTTTCAGTTCTGGTTTGTGCAACAGTACTCATTCTCAGCCTCAGCAGCCCAAGCTTGCCAGTGTCTGTGCCCTGGTTTTCACATCACCCATCACTTTTGCTGTAACTTCTTAAAAATGCAGTTGCTGCAGTGATAGAGGACAGGAAAATATTAAAACTGGAAGACTGAGGACTAGTCATTTTCAAGAAGTGGAAATCCAGGGCACATGAGACCCCTTAAAGCAAGTGTGGATCCCACTGCTCCCAAGGAGCACTTTGCTCTTTCAGGGCCTGAACTGAACAGCATTTCTAGTATTGAGGGGGCTGGCAAGGGCTGAGCAAGTGGAATGTCCTGCATTCACAGACTTGGTGCAGAACTGCTAAAAATCAGAAGAATGGAAAGTCTCTGATTTTATCTCTGAGCAGTATCTTGGACACCAGAACCCCAGACTGTCAGGCATGTGGCCCCAACATCAGCTACTGTTGATGTTCAGCCCTGACAATGATCCCAACACAGCAATGTTTGTTTCTGACCCTGCAGACAGGTGCCAGCAGGACTCCTGCTATGCCCCATCAGAGCTAAGAGAAATCCACAGGACACTTTCCATCCTCCTTCCATGTTCTCCACAAAGAAACACAAAAAGACACCTGCCACATTCTTTTGTCTTTTTTTTTAATTATTCCTTCATATTCAAACTTCACAAACAGTGTGAACTTGTACAATACCTCAGAAAGTGAAACTTACAAAAAAAGTGCTGGTAACATTAAAAAAAAACAAAAACAAAGAAACAAACATCATTCTTAGCAACATCAATTACTCTTCCACACAAAACAGAAACCTTGTAAAATTTATTTCCGTATTTTTTTAAGGCGTAATACTTCTGTATAAAGTATATGCAAGAGATAAAACTTCACAGTATTCCAAAATGTCACAATAATAATAATAATAATAATATAGTATAATGAAGCGCTACAGTTAATTTTCTTTTTTTACTTTTTTTCCTGTTTTAAATAACAAATACAAGTCACAGGTAAATATACGTGAGAAAAATACGAGGCTAATATTAAATGGCAGGTAAGGATACTCTCACTGTAAGAAAAAACTGGCAGGATGTGTGTATTTATTCTATATTTTAAAGCACTTGATAGAAAAGGCGTATGCAAGGTATTTTTTTTTTTAACAATTTTCTATTTGCTTGTTTTTGATAACTGACATACCATTTACAGAGTATAATGAGAGAAAAAAAAGGAACTTAACCCCTCAAAACTTTCGACCTGCTCTTCACATCATCATAAACCATTTTTCTGGAGAGATGCCTGTACAGCTGTGGGGTGTGTGTGTGTGTGCACAGCGGTGTGTGCAGGGTTGTGCAGGTGGGTGGCTGTCTCATCACACGGGCAGAGAGCCATGTCCTGCACGGGGACCTTGGCCGGCTGCAGCCAAATCCTGAAGTCTCCACCTTGGCAGGACAGTGCCTGGGGTCATCATCACTGGTTGCCTGCACAAAGACTTTAGGATTTAGGCCTGGCTGCAGTTTCCCAGTCACTCGGCATCTATTGTCTGCTGGGAGTTCCTTTGGCCCCAAGAAGAAAATGTCCAATTTTTACTTTTTACATCCGTACACAAGAGCGTGTGCTCTCCCCTCCACTGTTTAGGTCCCATCCATGCCACAGAGCAAACATCAACCGAGGAATTTCTGCCTGGGTCCCAGCCAGCACCGTGAGCAATGGGAATGTGGATGGATGTGCCCAGGTGTGCCCATGCAGCGCTTGGCAGCACCCCCGGCCACCGCACGGCCCTGCCCGTGCTCACAGCAGCCACTCAGCCCACACCCCCGGGGAACAAAAAGACAGCAGATAGCATTAACACATCAGTAAGGTGCTCAAAGAAAAAAGGCAGCTCCCACTCCTGGAATGGGAAGCCACATAAGGTGCTTCAAAAAGTTTTTTTATTCTTCTTTTTTTTTTCTTTTTTTTTTTTTTTCAGTTTCAGACATTTTAAAAAAAGGACTGACTGAGCATGTGGTATGTGAGAGCAAGGCCGAGAGTTTTGAGATTTCTAACATCCTCCATAAATAAACGCTTCTTCAGGGCAGGATGCATTTTTGTTTGCTTGCTTTGTTGTTATCTTTGTGGTAGTTTAGTTTAGATGCAATTTTATTTTCATATAAACCAAAAAAAAAAAAAAACAAACCAACCCAATATGTGAATTAGCATAAAAGTCTAACTGTGTTAGTGGGCTGAGTTTTTGTTTTTCTTTCTTTTTTTTTTTTTTGCCCATTCATTCATTTAGCACCGTTCCTTTTTATTCTGGTTACAACCCAATTCCTTCTGTAATTATTGAATGTACAGAAAGGACCAAGTATTTGTTTTTATTTTTTGTGATCTGTTTCAAGAGCCCAACCGTAATTCCTCTGCTGCTGCTGTGTTTGTGTAGCATCTGGTTTCATGAGCTTAAGGAGAAAGGTTAGTCTGCTGATATTTAAGGTTGACGCGTGTTTGTATGCATACACATTGTTCTATACATACACACTGCATGGAGTACATTGGAACTGGAGATAAAGTAAACTGGGTTCAAACACATATGCACTGTCTTCCCCTATGTATTTGAAACAGTCTGGAGCTTTGATTCAATTTCTTTCTTTTTTTTTTTTTTTAAAGTGCATTTAAAGCAAAATAACTGGCATTCACATACCCCATGGAAAACATGATTGCAGTGAAAAGCATGACCATGCTAAACTCCTTGGACTTGACAATGCCAAAAGCAAATGGGGCAGTGACAGGCCTCGGTAGGCAGCTATTCTTGGGCAGCACCATTGGCAAGGAGGGAAGGCAGGAGGTGGTGGAACGGAAATTGCTTTAGTGGTTGAATATTTGAACTGTTTGCAATTCTGACACAGCCGTGTCATTCCCAATACAGCTTCCTTTATGGTGATTAATGACCTCTGTCTTATGGATATACCCATCTGACTCTCCCTAGTTCTTTTATCATGTGTGTGTGTCCCAAGTGCCAGCATCTATTAGGAATAAGGCACTGTTAAAATTACAGTTTTACAAAAGATGCAAAATAATCCAACCCTAACAATCCCAACTGCCCACACTGCTCTTCTCCCCCCCTTCCCTTTTCTGGGGGGAAATATTGCATGTGTTAAGAGTCTATTCTTATGTTCTCTAAATGTGTCAAATGTAGGCTTTGGACAAATGTTTTAAGTCCATCAGCACCATAGATGGGTAGAAATGCATCCTTTCTCTTGGATGTATGTGCACACATGCAGATTTGTTAATTGGGAGAGGGGGCATAACAACACCACTCCCATGCTGCTCCTCCCAGGCTTTAGAGCTAAGCCTAAAAAATAAACTTCCAATACTCCAGCCAGAATATTTACATTTACTGGATCATTTATGGAAGCAATTGATGGGTTTTTCATTCCACCACCCAGGTGCTACAGGTTTTAGAGGTGGATTTCTAGAAGGGCAAGCTCCAGGAAAGCCTGCATGGGCTTCCTGCTCTTCAGGGAAACAGCACAGGTGAGCACTCACCCTTGGCCTTGCCTGCCAGACAGACAGACACCTCACAGGGGCTGCTTTGCACTGATTCTTACAATCAGTAAAGCTTCTCCAGCAAATTTGGCTCCTCCGTGGAGTCAGGGACACTGACTGTGCAGTGGGCAAGTGTGCAGAGAAGCTGGGTGGCAGGGTCCCCATCTTTTCCCATGAGCACCTGTGGATTGTGAGCCACTTTTCCATTGTGCCAACGTGCTCTTTTCTCTGCATGGTTCTGACCTGGGAATAAGTGATGTTCCAGTAACTGAGTGGTTCATTTGCCCTAAAAAACACTGCAGTCAGCCCATCATAATGTGCATTTGCTGTGACAGCTAATATATCTTACTCTTGCTAAAATGTCCATGAGCTACCTTCCCTGTGCCAGGATCCCACTGGCTCCTCTCACCTTTCACCAAAGGCTAGGCTGCCTCATTAAGCAGAGTATAGTTGAAAATGAGAAAAGCAAGCAGACAATAGGGGTAATAGCAAAGAAAACGTGAGATCAGATGGTCCAGCATTTAAGTTCTAGGCTAGTCACTTTAGCCATCATCATCAAAATGGACTGAGATTAAAGGAGTCTAAACTGCTGTGGACTGGGGTCTTAGAAGTGACACAAACCTTGGGAGGGAAATGAGTTGCCTTTTTTTTCTTTTAGTGGTTTAAGTCATCTTGATAAGGCCACAAACTGCATTTGTCTTGTCAATGTGACTGCTTGAAAACGGCATGAACTGAAATTGAGTGACTGCTTCACAAAGCTAGGACTGAAATGGGACAGAAGAGCCATCACACGCTCACTACGGCTGCACTGTAGGAGAGAGGAGTGTCTGAGGTGTGGTGGTGGGTGTCTCCTTGAGAAGACCTGCTACGCGTGGAAAGGGAAAGGAGCTCATAGTATCTCCCAGCTCCCCTTCCTCTCACCACCACCTTACTGTTTTGTTGGACACCTATGGACAAGTAGCACTTCTAAAGAGCCTCCTCCTGTTGTCTCTCACACGTGTAAGCTGGGGAAGGGGAGGAGGCTGGTATAATTACAAAAGGGGGAAAAGAAGGCACATGATTTTACTCAGTCCTGACTGAACTCACATTTTGAAAGCAAGGGCAGTTTAGGTGGAGGGCAAAAAAGTGCTCAGTGGAGCAGGTGCTCACTGAGAAGAAATCTCAGGGCAAAGGAAGTGGGAGAATAAAAAGGAAAGGCAGGAAAAATGAAGGCCACATTCAGCTTTCTGTCTGCTTGACAGTCTCAAGATTTGGCTGCATTACTGTCCAGGAAGGAAAAGAGTCTGGTTGGTCTCAAATGTAGCCCAGTTACATATCTCCAGTTTCTGTTATGGCTGTTGGTGTCTTCCTCTTTCCCTTTACTCCAGTCCCATGAACACCTGGAGCACTATTTTAGTCTTTTAAGCCTGTTCTTCAAACATTGAGAACATGGCACACTTCTTTGGTCACCCTCAGCCTCTACTCCTCCTCAAATCCAGACCAGTGATCAAACAGAGTAGTCCTCCCTGCTGGTCACTCCCACTGCTGGGGTGCCCAAGAAGGCTTGATGGAAAATGCAAACCAACCTCATGGTTTCAGTGGGGTTGCTGAGTTGTTCACAAAAGCCACTAGCAGGAAGAGGGCAAACCAAGGGAGTTGTTGATTGAGAAACAGATGTCAGTTACAGAGGTCATTATGACCATCATGTCTCTCAGTCACTTTCCCCTTGCACACTGCCACATCCAGGTACCATAAGTTTTTTGTCTCCTCCAGTGACTGCAAGGCTTTCACATTCCTGTGGTAGATGGGAGAAGGAGTAGAGTTGATGGTCCAGCTTTAGAATTCCAAAACACTGTTTCCTAATTTTCCCCCAAGTCTCTAAGTCAAAAATGCATTCAGTTTCTCTCTCCTCCTCCTGCCATCCCCTCCAAAGTTGCTCAGGAGATCATAAGGCAGAGCAATGAGAAGTAGGATCACCAACAGCTCTATGAAGACACAGGGTGGTAAAATGCTTCCCTACAAACTCACAGTCCAGTGTTTGTGACATTTTATAAATAATTTTTTTTAAAAAAGAATAACACAAGAACAATCCCTTTACTTACTCATCTGAAACAAAATAAACAGCAGTGGCTACAAACTTCTTGTAACAATTACAAAAAAACTCCCAACAATACAATTCCCCAACTTTTAACACACGCCTTGAATGTTTTTTTCATGTTAAACCTCAAAACTGCAGCATATCCTTAAGGGCAAACTTTTCAATTAGTTTTTTCTTTCTTTTCTTTTTTTTTTTTTTAAATAATGTGTTCACCAAAAAGAAAAAAAAATCCACAAAACAGTCTTGTACCAAGAAAATGCATTCAAAAATAGAAAATACTACACAACAAAAATATGTACCCTTCCTTTCCAAAAGAGTCTTCACAAAAATGTAGAAAAATGCCAACCATTTTTTTTTCCTTTCCTGAACACTTAACTTTCAACCTAGGGCACAAATATTTATTGACTTATAATGTCTGTTTTTGCATAAAATATGGAAGATAAAAACCAACTATCAGGACTGTGAAGTTACAAACAACACCTCATTATTCTCTCCACCCCACATTCCCTCCTAAGAAAACAAAACACAGAAAGCCAATGTTTCAACAACTGATTGAAAGTCATCAGGTTAGGGAAACCCATCAGCTGATATGGGGATTCGAAGATGCTGGCATAACAGGAAAATCATCTGTCTTTTAAAATGTATGGTTTATGAATTCATCTCAACACGAGTCTCTGCCCTGCTGTACTCAAATGACCAGGCACTATGGAGACAGGACACTGCCGGGCACAGAAAGATCTGGGAAGAATTTGGGGTCAGGAGCCCGGGGAGCGCACATGGGTGTGTGCGCGCACATGGCGTTTCACTTGCAAAGAACTCTTTCCATTTTGAAAGACAGAGAGGATGTTTCCATATGCCTTAAAAGTGCAAGGGCCATTTCTGGATCATAGTAGTTAAATATGCAAAAGTTTTACTATGCTTAATAGTCAAGTCCATTTTTCTGGCAAAGGCAAGCCAGAGATAGATCATATCAGTTCACGGCTGGGAGTGGGTAACAGCTGAAAGCTGGTAGGCAAAAAGTGTCACACAAAGGTGCATCCAGAACTGATTTATTCAATGGGAAGATGTTTTGCCTACCTTGAAAAAACATTCAAGGGATATTATGCAATTAACACAGCCAAAAGACCAACTGTTTTGACAGCAATAAACTCTAGCAGTGGGGAGTTGGGTACTATGGGGAAGGCAGCTGTATCTGCACGCATGTGGCTAAATCCATCGTCTGTGTACCTCTTTTGACTCCATTGCAATAATATCTGCGTGCACCAGGGATGAATTTCACCCATGTGTTTCTGGATTTTATGCATGTTGGCCATGTAGAAGCCCAAGCCTGCAGAACACTGTGCTAGAATACTCCAGATGGCAGAGCTAGGATCAAAAAGGCTTCTCTCTTCTTCTGTTTGAGATTGTTTTCTTTCTAGCATATTTTTAAAAGGATGCTTCCATCACAAGAAGGAAGAGGGGAGCTTTGTCTTAGCCTTTTCCACTGCGTGGCTGTGTGTTTTCTTTTTTTAAAATGGCAAAATGTGTTTGTGTTTACTTCCAGTGCATTTTTTTCTCATAAATTCAAAACAAAAAGGAAACATTACTTTTCCCGTCCTTCAAAAGGAAACAAAACCAAAACAGACTGATAAAGTACAATACAATAAAAATCAGGCATTATAAAAGACAACATGATGTGCAACAGCAATACCAAAGAAACAAAAATAAAAAAAATATTTATATATATATATTAGGATACAGGTACAAATGAGCCAAGAAAGCTATCTAACCCCACTACTGGATGATTGGTAAGCATTGGTTAAGAAATACGTAAGGCTATTCTGAGATTTCTAACTTAACACAGTTAACCACTGCTTCTCTCACACCTTCACTTCCTAAATTTTTCACCTTTCACTCACTGGTCTTTTATGTCTTGAAACTGATTTTTTTTCCTTTTCATATTTTTTGGTCTACAGTAGAATTACATGTTATAATAACAACAGCAAAACAAAACTCAAGCTTGTTGTGAGAGTAAGTTGGTGCCACATCCATGATACAGAAGAAAGAAGACCGACAACAGAACAACGGCATTCAGTTTTTCACACACAAAGCATATTTGAGGGCAATAGCATAGCTGACCAAAACAAGTTTGGAGGGGCAAGCAGCAGAAGATGTAGGTTTACCACTACACCACCAACTAGAGCCTGGTCTTTCACCTTTACCAATATCTTCGAGGACAACAGTAGCTCAGTTGCCATGTGGCTTTGCCATTCCTGTCATCTAGAACAACAGCTAACCTGACATCCACTTCACTACTGAATGCACTGCTTTGATAGAAAATGAAAAGGAAAAGAAAAGGTAAAAGCCTCCTAGGTGAGGCCAAGTGTATCTCTTGGTCACCTTGGCTGATGTGACAAATTCTCAGCCAGTGGGATACCAGGATCAGTGAGAGAGGGCACTTGGCTAGCAGATCATTGTGGAGTAGTTCTGAAGCAAACTCAGACTGTCTAAGGTGATGTGACAGTTGCTTAGCCTCCTCCATTAGGGGAAAAGTGATGAACACTGACAGGTTAGCCTGGGATCATTCCATTAGTATAAATTATCTTAGTTCAGCAGGGATGAGAAAGCATATGTTCTCTGCTGCTTTTGAATTACTTTTGTAAATGTCAGCATTGCCAGCCAGCAAAAATGCATTCCCTACCAATTTGGCTACAGCACTGTGCCTGAAGCTCCATCGTGAATCCTGGCATTTTCTTTTTTTCTGTGGAACTTCTGAAACGTATCATTTTGCTCAAGGGTAAGCTCTGAAATTACTATAATGCTGAAAATATCACTAGCATTTTCTTGAACCATAACTATGCCACAGTCCCAGCAAAAACTCAGGCTGATCCTCAGTAGCACTTGTCAGTGTTGAGGAAAGGAACATACAGAAACAAGATGATCAAACAGTACAGGGGAGTTCTGTTTTGGATCTAGCCCACTGGCCAACGGGGTTTTTGTTTGGGAGAAAAGGTGCAACAATGAAGCAGGATGACAAATGGAGGAGAATTACAGAAATTAGTGTTTCTCCATCTGGAGAAAAATAGGGCATTAAGTTATGTGGCATCTCTATTCAGCAACATATGTTTTGGCTTCTTAAAATAAACCTCAAGTTATCCTTGGTTTCTCAGTCAAGCACTGTCTACATGGGGCTTTAGTACCATGCTGAAAAAAAGAAAAAAGTTTGTGCTATATTTAAATGGAGTTCCAGTTAAACTAGTTTCAAACTGACCATGTAAAAAGGAACAACTGTCTTAAAAGCCATTTAAACTATACAATCACGATATGCCCAGGAATTGGTGTGGTTGAGCAGTGTAACCAAGTGGGAACATAAGCTAGAATTTTGCTTTTAAAAAATGGTTGGCTCCTGTTAACATAGATTAGACAGTTCTGTTGAAACTGAGTCAGCTGGAATCAGGTTTAAACAGGCTGAATTCAAACCCAGATTTGGAGCATGGCTCAAAGCCCACTTCTTCAGGTTGCAGTACTTTTAAAAAACTAGTGCAAATGGCATCTTATCACAGCATTGCAAACATGCAGTGTTCCTCTCCTTGTCCAAATATGGTTGCCATCAGGTCAGACCACAAGGGAGGAATATGCAGCAATCAGTCAGCCGGAACAGTTCAACCTACAGAAGTTCTTTATTTTACCACAGCAGGAAAGGCACTCTGGACACAGCAGGCTCAGTAAACCCTCAGCTTCACTTTTTTTTTTTTGGAGCAGTCCACTACCCCTCTTTGACAATGCAAATCCACTTCCACTCTGACAGTAGCAATAAATGCAGCTGCCTTAAACTAGGAAACAAAGAAAAACTCACCTAAGCAAAAAACAGGAGTATTGGCTCATTACATGAATTAACTTCAGCAGACAGACTTTATTTCCTCCCATATAACAGCTCTGTAGCTGTCAATACTCAGATGGAAGCAAATGCCACTTTACAAAACAAAGGTGCTCTCCTGCCTCTGTATTAGGCTAGCTCTCAAATGAACTGTGCTTTTGTTGGGCATCCACTGACTCATTACTGGAAGTTGACCTTCCAGTGCTTTTCATCTTAGAGGGCTCCTGCAGATAGCAAAGAAACAGGCTGCATGTTCCACTGTCCCACTTCCTTTCAAGGGAAGAGTCATTCAGTAGTTAATCTAACAGTACATCAGGGCGTATCTCCAGTTCTTCTCTTCCAGACCTTTCAAGCCAGGATGGCTGGAATCTAAGAGTGGAGATCTCAAAGCTCACCAGAACAACACATCCTTAACTCCAAAGTCTCTCCTGGTTCCAGACTTGTTCCTTCCCACCCAACACCTGCCTCTTGCATACCACTCCTTCTCCAGTTCTTGACACTTTTGTCAAACGAGGCAGCTCAAGAGACTGAGCAGCAGAAATCTGCTTTGCATTGTGTGCTCTGTGAAAGGTATGTACTACCCATGTCTTGGTACCAATGAAGCCAAAGTACCTTAGTTTCAAATCTAAGCTGAAATTCAGGGCATTAATAGATTTATAGTCCCCCAATTACTCTAGCCTTTTCTTAGTAATTCTTTTCTTAGTAATCCCCTTTTTTGTTTGTGAAACCCTGTGGTACATTAGGCAGGCGATCCCTCCACTACTGGAGCAAAGCAGATGAACTCATGTTTTACATTCATCTCTCAGTTTCTCTACAGAACGTTTTTCAGGATCCTGTTTCACCATCTGGCTAAAGTTGCAATTATAGTCTTGCTGAAGAGATTCAACACAAACTTGAGAGTTCACAGATCACAAAGAAGTACACCAGAGATGGATCTTGCTGCACATTGCTACTGTTTTCATTTTTCTCATAGTATGCTTGTTACAAAATTAATGACCAAGGCATAAGCCAACATGCATCTTGACTGTAAAAATACTTTCCAATTTAGGATTCTATTTGGTTCCAGCTGATAGTCTTCACAATGCTAGACTATCTGTTTAAGGAGAGAAATCAGAGAGAAGAACTTAAAATGCTAGACAGCACTTTTGTCTAAGCAGGAGTATTTCTGCATGTACTGAACTCCACACCACCTTTTTTTTGCCCAAATGTCCCTCCTGCTTCCTCTACCCCAAAGGCTTGACTGGAACACCTGTAATTGAGTGTTCAGAATGACTGTTTATTGCACTGTTCCCATAACAGCCTCGGAAAGACGTGCTTTATTTCAGTGACCTTCCCCTTTGGTAAAGTCAGCTTTGTGACTTCAGTTCTTGAGCTGAGAGATCTGGCTTTTACTGAAGGGATGCTAATCGTAGTCAAACCTCTGGAAGAGATTCTATCCAACAATACAAGTTTTGACACTGGAACTGGGAATTTGTGTCTTTGTGGTGAAGCCTTAGGCTAGTTTACACAATGAGCAGTTCTCATAACTTTCTCACAGCCCCAAAGCACACTCTCTATAAAAAGGGAAGAAAAGATCTGTTGCACCAAGAAACTTGTGATGCCTCTTCAGTTTCTATTATAGTGCTTTAATTATTTATTTTAACAGAAGGTATCCAATACAGCTGTCTCAGTGTCTCACTAGTTGCTTAAAATTAAGGTAACCTCACTTCTTTTTCAACCTGATCAAGTTTATGGTACATCCGGTTTTCCGTGCCTATCCCTTTCTTTTCCCCCTTCCTGCTTAATTGGCCCCTTCCAATCCCACCACGTGTAAATACATTTCAGTAGTGCAATGCAGTGCAGTGCAGTCATACTTAGTGCAAAAATAAAAAGGCTTATCCAGACCAAAAAAGCACAAACTCCCTCCCCACCCCACCCAGCCCCCAAGAAATCAGCTCTCAGTAAAAGTATATGAATGCCCCTAAATAAAGGGGGATTTGCAGTCTCCCAGCCACACTTTTCACATGCCTTGTTTTCTTTCCTCCCAGTCAATGTGGAGATCTCATTAACAGATAGGACATTTATCAAAAACAAAGTCAAATGACAGAAATCAGAAAGGAGACAAGCCACTGTTTGGGGGCTGCAGAAAGGAGAGAGAACTAAATGGGTTCAGTAAAAAAAAGGTCAGTAGTGGTTTTACACAGAGTTGTCTGATGCAAACTTTGCAAGGTACACCTTGCAAAGGGCATGTGTGTGGATAAAAAAACGAAAAAGCTTCCCTGTTCCAAATATACAGTCCCTATTTCAACAGTGCCTAAGCTAAGGTTCTGTAGTGCAATCAACTTTTCAAAGTGACAGCTCTCTGTGGCCACCCTGAAGCAATTGGACAGATCAACACAAACTTCAGTTTTCTCCCGCTCACATAGGCACACGTGTAAATGAACAACTCCCTACTCCATCCTGCAAATACTTGGGAATATATATATGAAGTATTTTTTTCACAGCCCATCTAGAGCTATGGTGGGAAAAGCAGGAATTTTAATGACAGGCATATAAGATCTTAGGTACCTTAAAATGAAAACTTAAAATGAAAAGAACATAAAGCTCACTAATTACAAAGGCAAGCAGGTTACTGAATCCCAGTCAGATCATACCTCCCCTAGCCTATCTATCTCTTTTAACAAAAAAAACCAAAACCTAAACATCTGCCAGGGCTTGCCACTCATTAAGATATCACTTGAAAAAACACAGCAAAGACTTTGGGGTATTCACCAGTTTAGAAGTTATAACTTCAATTTGGACAGCCACAAGAGCCTCCATCAAAACCTTGTAATTACAGGAAAGGAGTGTGGGGAGGCCATAACAGGGAAGGAGGAGCAAGAAAGGGAAATGTATGGAAAATGGAACACATCAGGGCAATGCTGCTACTGCTGCTACACTAATCTCATTGTAATTGCTCAGTATATAGAGGAATACTGCATGTTGCTTCATATGGGCTCAAGCTCCCTCTTACTTTTCTGTCTCTTCCCTTGCTCCCAGTCCCTTGTTGAAGATGGCAGCCCACCCCAAAATGTAAACAAAAGCAAATACCAACAGATATACCAAATTACAACCAAGAAGCAATGTTCTCAATTTTCATTCTCTTGCAAAGATACTGTATCCTTCCCTCCAGGCAGATGCAATGTTTTATCCACATGCATGGAAACAAGGAAATAACCCAAGAGAAAGAATCTAAATAGCAGCGAAGGGATCCTGAATATCTACCTCTAAACCAGAAAAATGCCAGGCTGCAAGGACTTTTGCTGTTTATCTTTACCAATGAGCCTATAATGAAAAATAAAGAACACATAATGGAATCACTAGGCATTGCAAAAGGACAGACCTAAACCCACTGTCCCTGGGTGCAGAGCTACAGTGACGCAAACACATGCCTGAGTGTACATGGGACACAAAATGAGTAACACTTGCCAGCTGTTCTCTAAAGCCTACAAACTTCAATTTAGACACAATAATCAGCAGCAATGAGTTTTTTTGCTGTTCAACTGCATGTACTTCATGGGGTCCTACCTTTTTGCTGAAATGCTGTTCACACTATCTTCCTGCACACCCAATGCAGAAGCACGTTTTAAAAGTCTACCAAAAAGTTTGATGTATGGTCTGAATTTGCAGTTACATAATCAGATATTATAAAGAAAGAAATTTACTTTACCCACACAAATATGTGACTACCATAACAGCAAAGCTGTGGCCAGAGAAATTCTGGGTAAAGCAGTCAGAAACCTGGAATCAACTCCAAATATCCAATACCCAAATGCTTTTACACTGTTCTGGCAATAGAAAAGTGATACATCGAGGGTGTAAATTAGGGAAAAGGGATTGCTATGAATCATGTATCTACACTACCTCTTGTGGCTCACTATTTAATTACTTAAAATAAACATAAAATCACCAATCAAACCCAAAGAAAGACTCAAAGCTACTTAGGACTCTATGAAAAAAACAAGTTCCAAGCCTTGTATAAAGGGAAGCAACTGTCATGCTCCGTAGGACTTTTTTGAATTGTCTCCCAGCAAGAAGGAGAGACTATGAGACTATGTAATCATATAACCCTTAACACAGGCAAAATCTGCCTGGTAGAGTGAAATAAAATCTTGAGTCAGTTTTATGAGGAGTAAAAATTTTGGGCAGAAACAGGCTAAATTTTGGGGAACAGTTCTGTGGCATCCTAAATAATGTATATGAAACTATTTTTTCAGGACTACAGCTTTCTGTAGGACTACATATGCTTTCTCTGTCAGAGAAAATGGACTCAAGTCAACAAAAGGGCACGCAAGTCCTGCCTGCAGAATTTGGCCCACAGAATACTGGTCCAATCAGTTTTCAGGATAAAACATGGACCTCACTGCTGGCAAGCAAAGTCATGCAGTACATCCTGCCGGAACTGAGCAGCCTTTTTTAATTATGTTTGACAAACCAAAGCTCATTATGGATGGAGTGAATGGGAAACCACCAATTTTCCAATTTAACTCATTGGGAGAATTTCTTTGAACCGGAACTTTGTTGCAAGGATCTAGGGAACTGATTGTTCAGAACATACAAAACTGGGAATAAATTCCAGATGTAAAGGACTCCTATGAGTTTCACAGCAGTCCAAGCTACATCCTGGCATTAGGACAAAAGAAACAGGACACTCCGAAAGACAATTAAGCTTGTTGAAGATATTTGTGAAGAAATAGTTCTGAATCCAATAAATGTGATGAGACTTCTTTCACCAATAAATAGGAAGTATAAATTGCTCACAAGTTATTCATATTTAAAAAGAAAAAAAAAAAAAAAAAAAAGAGGAGCAGCAGATACTGCAGATTCAGTCTCTTCCTCTAAGTGGAACAGGTGAAGAGCAAGTCCCTTGAATGGAGTTCAAGCATCTCCCTCTCCTGGGAGGCCCCCTGTCTTTGGTGCAAACATCCCCAAAGTGGGGGACTCACCTCGGGTTTAACTTTGCAGCAAAGAGCTTTAAAATCCCTTTCTGTCCCAACACAGTAGCAAAGAGTAACATTCTCTTAGTACAAGGCTCTCCCTCTCGTGGTGACAGTGTTACCTACTTCAATTGTTGTCTTCCTCAAAAGCTGTACAAAACAGAAAAGAAGTGCAAAAAGAAGCTGAATATAAATGCTGCCGACCACTGAAACGTGAGACCATTGCTTGCATTACCCCTGGAAGTCTACTTGGTCAATGAGGAGATGGAAAATGAAAGTAATAATGAAAACCATATACTAGAATAAAGTTAATATTTGGAAAGTCTTCCCTTGATGTTTATATCATTCAAGGAAAGTCACCAATGCAAGAATCTTTAGACCTGTAGAACTGATATCACCTCCTGTTTTCTCTCTCCTTAGAAAAGCAGAAAATATGCACATATGAAACGAGTTTCTTAAAACATCATACTTCTCAAGATGAGTATTTCTTCAGAGAATGAAAAAGAAAGGATACATGTTCAAAAAAAGCAAGATTTCTGGAATCACAAATGACTGACTGTCTTTTATGTAGAAGATATGTTAAAATAGTGTTCACCAGCTGATTATTTCGTTAGTTTCACTTTCCTTTAGGCAATTGTATCTGTACACACTGCGTTCTAAAAGTACAATCTCTAGTGTGGATAAACTACCTGTTTGGTACCATCTTGTTTGTAAAACCACTTCTTAGCCTAAAAATATAAACTGTAAACTGTATAACATGCAAAATGAATTGAGGTGTTTAAAAAAGCATTAGGAAAAATAAAAGGCAATAAAGAAATTAAATCAAGAAACACATTAAACTAGTATTTATGCTAAATGAATTACTGAACCTTACAAAGGATTAGCAGGGCAAATGTGGAATGGGTATGCAGCCATTTAAATGATCTGGTATTCTCAGTCAAATGAGAACACTCTACAAAAATACATATGATTCAGCATTCAATCACAGGAAAAGGCAAAGAGCATGGTCAAAAAGTGTGGACCACTGAATCAGCACTCTGTTGCAGCAGCTAACTGAAATTAATTTGGGAAATGGCACCTGTTTGGCTTAATGGGACAAAGCCCATCCTTCTTGTAATAATCTAGTTCTGTTACTTGTGTAACTAATATTGAGAGAATAGTCTCCTCCTTCCCTTACAAATGGGTGTACACAGAGTAAAGGAAAGCCAGACTTAGAAATCACTGCTGGAAGACCATAACTTTTAAACTGCAAGTAGAAAGAAAAAGAATGTGGTAGTGGCCTCCACGTACGTGCAAATGGCAGATGACAGGAGACTGTTAGGAACACCGACACTTGATAATTCCCATTTCTGAAGTTCTCATTTTAATATCCTAAGCTGTGGCATAGGTAACTCTTTCCCTCTCTTCTTACACCTAAATAACTTTATTGATTTGCAGTGGCACAGATCTGCTCATTCTCAGTGAAAATGGTTTGTAACTGATGTGACCATCTCTCATTTCTTCCAGTCTTCACAGTTAGGAGAAATGAGACAAAATTAATACCTCCTCCACAACCCTCATCCACTTGATTTTGAACGTTTTCATTTAGGAGTGATATGTTATCCACCAAAGGAATGAATGTCAGCTGAATTAGATGTACCTGATTTAGAAAAGGAAACACAAATTTCCATATTCTTGTAAGTTTGCACTCTTACTAATTTTGAACCAAGGTTTGCTGCCTGGGCCATCTGTTGCAAGGTGAGAATACAGAAAGGACACCCAAATTCATGAGGCTTGGGTGTCAATCACCTGTTTCTGGGCTTTTGGATCTAGATGTTGACATATCCCTAGTGACATCTTTTTCAGCAGTTCTGTGGTGAAAACTAAAGTCCAGTGGGACTGACCGAAAATTCAAAACCAACAGGAATGTACTATGAAGATGGTAAAGGGAACATTCACCTAGAAGAACTTATGAACTGAAACTAAAACTTTCAGAGGTTGTTTTCATTTGAAAAAGGGGTGATCAAGTGGATAAATAAGGATCCAATTGGAATATGTTAAAAATCATGGATGGAGGTATTTCTTATCCCTGGCCACATTCTGTGTAACTATACAGAGAACAATGTTTCTTCTACCCTACCCTAGTGCAGAGGATAATTTTAGGAAATCTTAAAACTTTAAAAAAAACAGGATTTGGAAGGAGTGAGAGACCACTTTTGGCATCTTTCTCCAAGGCTAGGAATGGAAGAGGAAAAGTCTGACATATACTTTCAGAAATGAAATAACAGGACATTTTAGAAGAGAGCTAATAGATATTTGTCTTGATTAATTGTTCTTTTAATATGAAAGGGTTGCAGGGAAGAATCTCTAATTTTTTTGTAGAGCCTAATACTGTTTTACCTTTTCTTAAAAAAAAAATTAGTTTTCTACATCTTACTACATGAGATTTAAAAAAAGCCTGGAAAAAAAGAATGCTTGTAAAGACAATAAAGAAGGCAATAATATGAAAAAGCACAACAGAGCTGTAATAATTATTGGTAAATGCTTCAAATAGCTGCAGCAGTTGATTGGGTTGTGAATGATACATGTGAAAATTATTTTTCTATGATCGTAGGCAGATGCAAAAGTTAAATGATTATACTATGTATATATATTGATATAGAATTGCTATATATATTGTGTACTGTAAGTTCTAGCTTTCAGAAATACTGTATTGTAGTGTACTGTACTTAACTAAGCAGATCTAAATAGCAACTTGTCATTTTCCACAAAGTCACTAGTACTGTTAACAAAAAACCAAAAAGTCTATTTTCTCCAGTAAAAGAAATACATACTGTTACAATCACAGACATTTTGACTATAGAGAGACAAGGTACATTGAACCAAAGGAAAACCCCAAACCAAAATAAAAACTCTCACCCAAAAATCAACCAGCCAAAACTACTGCATTATAGTCTTATTCAAAAGGGGAAGGGATATGCCACCAATCTAAGAAGAGTATTTACTCACATTTTCATGACTGAAAATGAAAGAAAAAAGGTATCCCACTAAATCTTTAATTACCCTTTTTGGAACAAGGAAAATCCCCTAGTCAGGCAAAAGACTTAAAAGAATAAAATGTTGCTGTCAGGGCTAGCATGATACCAAAATAGGCAGCTGTAGTTAAACATATTCATCCCACTAACTAAATGGATGCAAAATGAGTTCTAGAAATCCTGCAGCTCTCATGGATTACATACTGAATAATCAATTCCAATTACCAACCAATTTCTTCTCCTCCTGAATATCTACTGATCTTCTAGACACACTAACCATGATCCTGAAATAATTTTGGCAAAGACCAACGGAGAGAACCTTACTTGTTATTTGTTAGTTACTGCACATTTGGAATGGATTACTCAATCAATATGTTTTAGAGAACCTGAGGTGGGGAAAGAGCTGTTTGACATGGTGCTTTGGAAACTAGAGACTCCAGACCTGGAGTATTTTAGAGCCTATCAATATAGGCTCTAAAATATATTGTGCTGCTAACTATTTAAAGGCTTCATAATTTTTTACTGTTCTTTTTAAGGGAGCAAACAGGAAGGTTATTTTGCTTGGATTTTATTCCTTTGTCAGGTAAACATGTTGCAATTCAATGGAAATGAGTGACTGAATTCACCAGTATTGTTCCAGGGCTGTCATCCCCCATGGATGCCTCTCTCTGCTAGTGAAGCCTGCTGAGACAGACTCTTTTACTTATTTTTTGGCTGAAAAACCACATAAGGCTCTGGGAGGCACACTTCAGACTTCAGCCTTCCCTTCAGAATGGATATTCACAAAAATATCCGGGACCAAATTTGGGTGTCACATTTTTAATGAGGGCAAACATCTAATTTGGTCAAACATCCATCTAAGAGCATCTGGTTAACAGACTGCTTTTTATGAATATATATGTGCGCATAAATAGCATATGAGTAGTATACCTGCTTTTCATTAGTCATGTGCCAATGTTCCACAGTTAATGCTGTAATCCTTCTTTCATCTAAAGCCTTCCCTGCATCAAAACCATGCATGTCCGCACACTCAATTAAGTAACAGGTAACTGGCACAGACACACACACACACACACACACACATACAGAGGCAATATAATGTGCTTTTAATCAAAGATCCCATAGGTACCAACAGCCTACGAGACAAATGAAAGAAAAGGACTAAATGGGAAAAATTAAAAGAAAGTTGGGCAGTTGGGTGAATGTAATCCTGTTTCTTGAATGCGATGATACTCTCTAATCAAGTATATATTCAGCATGAGGGCGGAACTTCTAGGGGGCTCTATATGGTTTAATGAAGACTATGGCAATATCCAGGTTGCAAAAAGAGAAGCAAAGTAAAATAGAAAAGGTTTCTGTTTAGCATATAGAACTCAGGAAGGTATCTGTCCATTTTGTAGGAAAAAGATCTAAGAGAGATACCTGCCTGTTTTGTAGGAACAGGACACTGCAGAATCAGACAGTTGAGCACAAGTACCTAACAGCTTTGCACATTCCTTGAGTGCCACTGTGAACTTGGCAAAAAAATCACCAACAAGTCAACAGTAGGAAGACTGAACACTGTAGAAGTCTGCAGTTCTGTCTGGAAAATACGTAAAGCAAGCAATGCTTTGTTACACTGGTACCAGATTTTCCAGCAGGAAGGGCTCCAGTGGGGAACTCATGAAAGCATATGGGATACTGTAATACCTAAGCCCAATGTGACAGAGAGCATTTATGATGCACAGGGGATGCCTGTGGTGTGGCTGCCTGCCTGCGAAGGAAATTTCACAGCTCATAGAAGGTTCAAGTGCTATTAAAGTTTGCATGAGGAGTGAAAACAAGAATCCCCCTTTGGGCTGAACTGGGTAGAGGTTCTCACATGTGATGGGACATCGGTAGTTCTTTTGTTTGTGTAATGGTACCGCTGCTGCAAAGGATATTTTTAGAATATGCTTTTCTTAAAAAGAATCCCAACTAAACTATCCAAAGGGGCTATATTTATCTGCAGTGACATGCATGCAATCCCATAGGTGCCAATACAGGTTGCAGTCATGGAAATTCAGAACAGAATTTGTCCCTTGAAAGTAGCTTTACACAGGGTTTTCTTTCGTGAATTTCAATGGCATTGAAGAGGCTAGAGTCAAATCACATAGCTGTGCCCCCATATTATTAATTTGACTTAGGACAAGCATTTACCCTCCAGTGTTTTACAGGAAGCTGATGCCAACCAACCAATCAAAAGGAGATCACTTTGGAAGAGGCACAAACTTGGAGCTGTAACTGAAGAAACAGCAGAAAAGCACCATCCAATATGAAGAGACCACTATACCTCACTAACATTCCTTCTTCCGTACCCTTTCAAAGAGAAAAGCATGACATTTTTTTTAAGAAGGGAACATTTTAGATGAAACACAGATACCAAACATAAACACACTTCATACTGCTCAGATGTATTTCTGTTTTAAAGCAATTGTCTTTGACGCTGTAGTGTATTCAAGGCTGTAGTGTGTTTACTTCCCAAGAAAGTGTCTTAGTGTTCTTTGCTTTTTGAAAAATATTTGAGGACAAATGTGTAAATTACGGTGTTAAAATACAGTTAACAAAGTATTTAGGAGGCTCCATAGAGGGATCTGGGAAAAAGGGGGTTGAAGGGGAACCTCATCACTCTCTGGAACTACCTGAAAGGAGATTGTAGCCAAGTGGGGATCAGTCTCTTCTCCCAGATAACAAGTGACAGGATGAGAGGATATGGCCAGAAGTTGTACCAGGGGAAGGTTAGATTAGATATTAGGAAAAATTTCTTGACTAAAAGGGAGGCAAAATTGGAACAGGCTGCCCAGGGAAGTGGTGGAATCACTGCCCTGGAAGTGTTAAAAACACCTGCGGATTTGGCACTTGGGGACATGGTTGAGCAGTGGGCTTAGCAGAGCTGAGTTAATGATTGGACTCGATGATCTCAGAGGCCTTTTCCAACATTAATGATTCTGTGGTTCTATGATTGGTTTGCTTACCTCAGTGCTACTCTCCTTTTCCTATGGGAAACACGAAGAATGTCTTTAGGCATATGTGGCTGTTCACAAAAATCTCAGTTCACTGACTTTGGGGAAAGTCAACGAACTGGAAGTGGAAACTACGTGTAACACGAAGAGTTGTGTTAGAGCATCAGAGTTCTGCTTATCTTGAACTAGCCTCTTTTATTTTAAATGCTTTTAATGAACAATTCTAGCGGAAATTGGCATTTAAAAACTATGACTTACTTTTCTCCTGATATGACTTTGCTAGAATGATGTGTAGAATATATTTGACTTCTTTTTTTTTAAATAAACCTAGAAACTCTTTAGTTGAGTTTAGTTGCAGCATAAATAGTGAATTAAAGCACATTATGGGTTCAATTTACTTTTCAATCTTCTTCACAGTACATCAGTAATCTCTGCTTCTCCTGTCTTGGACTCTCTCTTAATGCTTGTGAGTTAAATGCTACTGCAGAGGCTAAAACACAAACAGATCAGCAACACTGCTAAATATATAATGAAAAAATATAGATTAATATTTAACTTTACATTTTTTTCATGAGAAACATAATTAAAAATTAAAACTATCTAACAGTATCCTATTAGATATACAGTTAGATATCCTTTCTAATACAGAAAGGATATTTGTCCAGATACTGGCACACCTATAGAAGGAAATAATTCTTTTGTTCACCAAAATTTCTCGTTTGTGTAGCTCTGCTCTTTCCACCTTAGGTAGTCCTGATCTATAGCAGAGGGGGAGCAGAAATAACAACAATGAAAGCAAAATATATTCTCTAATCTCAGAGGCACTAATATAATTGATTAGTTATCAGCACTGGGAATAATTAGATGGATACACACTAATACCTAACACATCTTGTTTCTCATTTACATATGTCCTTAGAAAAACAAAGATTCCCCCTTGTGTTGCCTTATAACAATAGGTCTAAGAGAGTTAAGTGTTCCTCTCTCTCAAACAGGTTGTGTCCCTTGTGTCTCTGTTTTATGCTAGAGAAGGCATAATCCACATTTTTGTTTTGTCAGTTTGAAGAATATGCACATATCTAAAAATCTCTCCCTATTTCCCAGATAAGTGATCTGTGAAAATATGGGGGCTCCTTTGCTCTGGCTGAAATGAGTTGGATCACTGAGTAGCTTTAAAGGAAACTAGCTGAGAGCCTATTACTTCTTGCATGACAAATAAGGTGAACAGCAGCAAGAACACTGACTTGGCATGGCCAGAACCAGCCCCTGCAGACACGTATCCTGCATCAGGCCACCTCCATACACTTGACTGTCTTACTGGCCATGCTGCAGACACTTTTGGCACATGCCCTTCTGCAAGGCCTTTTTACCTGCATTTGACTTCTGTGAGCAGGACTGTGGAGTGCTGGGAAAGGTGTTCATTGCATTTACAAACTCAAGATTCCAGACTTAATGTGTTATCTGTAGTATCCCTCTTAAGCCTTTTTTCAGCAGAATTCTGATTATTTAGTGGTCAGACGAAGACAAAACTTCTGGGAGAAGAGGAGGCTCAAAAACCTCTCAGGGCCAAGTTCTCATGGCTTTATACCTCCTTCACGAATTTTCACAGCCAGTATAAGAACAAATCAAGGAATGTGAAAAGCAGCTATTTTGCTTCAGGTGGATCAGATACTGCTTCAGTTAAGGTACGTGCTGACTCTTTACTATCGCATTTATTTCAATGGGTCAGAGGACCTGGATGCTGAATTAAAAGGGTTGATTGTCAAGTCATAGTCCTTCTTGGCAGAACAACCACTAGGTGCAACTCTGATATTATCATAGAATTATAGAATGGTTTGGGTTGTAAGGGTCTTTAAAGATAATCTAGTTCCAACCCCTCTGCCATGTGTAGGGGACCTTTCACTAGACCATGCTACTCAGAGCCCCATCCAGCCTGATCTTGAACCCCTACAGCCCACACCTTCTCTAGGCAACCTGTTTCAGTATCTCACCAGCCTTATCATAAAGAATTTCTTCCTAATATCTAATCTAAACCTACACTCTGTCAGTTTAAGGCCATTCCTCCCAGTCCCATCACTTCATGCCTTTGTGAAAGGTCCCTCTCCAGCCTTCTTGTCAGGGTCTCGACGGCCTAACTGGACCCTTCTCTTTTCCAGGCTCGTGGTATTTTTTCCTTTTGAGCAGCAAATAATTTTCAGCAGTGAGAGCTGGAGGATTTCCTTAGCATAGGACTGTCAGGAGAGCCATAGATCTATGACATACTGATTATGTTTGAAATGGTTTGGGTGCTTCTGATTTTGGACTGGACTCAACACCCCTACAAAGAGTATGTCTTATACCTTCTCCCTATGGGACTTGTTTCATTACTAAGGGAGACAGGAGATGTCACTAAAGGCAAGAGACTCCTCCTCCATGTCAGTGATAACACCATTAATCAAGTACCTCAAGGTCAACTGAACCCATTCAGTGGGGTTTGCAAGAAGTGAGGTGCTGATGGTATGTGGGTTATTACTCAGCTCTCCTTTGGATGAAAAAGAAATTCAAAGAAGAAAAACAAGCTCCACTTGGGCTCTTTGATCTTAGAGCAAAGGGAATTGACTTAGAAAGTCAATTAAAGGCCCCCTGTTACATTACTGGGAACTTGAGCTGTTTTTGAAGGTAACATCATGGGCTAGAAGTAGGCCTAGTAGAAGCATGATGGATGTTGAGAAAGTGTCCTCAGAGCAGTTCCTACAAAACACCTACACCTATTTCCCTTAAGAAAGACTATCAATATGGGTTTTCTGAGAGGAGGGACCAGACTGAAATATCATATTACAATTTACAGACTGGTTACTGTGCTGCTAGGTTCCCATTATTTAGGAGTCATTCCTGCCAGTACTTTGCAAGAGATCACTGTAGGAGAACCTTGCTAATGCACACAGACATGCTCAGAAGCTGTCCTCTCCTTGCTAATCAGCAGACACTGAGCTTGTGGTCCTGCATTCCTTGTGGATTCAGCTTCCCAGAGAGAGGCAGACCTCAATGGAATAGGCAAGATAAATTATTTTGGTTCTCTTTTTTGTGATTTCATATAATACAAGAATAAGGGTGTTTTAATGAACAACAAAATAAATTTGAAAGGGAATAATTTCAACAATGTGGTAATTAACCAGAGGAAGTCACTTTCACAGGACATCATGGAGGCCACCTAAAAATGAATAAGCTAGATCTTTGAAGGACAATGAGAATTATCTACTACAATACATAATTTTTATATGGGATAAAAAAGGTAAAGCCATAAATTATTATGCCTTTAGGTTATAGGCAAAAACATGTTTTATTTGTATTTATATGTATTTTATATGTAGAGATAGCTAATGAGGATTATATAATAAATCTCCTCCCTTGGGCTTATTGCTTTGTAATAATCCAACACTGGTCTTTCATCTTCATTCAAATAATCTCTAACTTGCCACATGGCAGAGATGCAGTATTGAGTGAGATGGACCACAGGGGAGATCTGCTCTAGCCAGTCCTACACTTCCAATTCACTTCACCAGCCTCAGCAGCAGTCTGAGAAGGCACTTCTCGTTCACTCTAAGGCTTCCTTTATTGCACTTATGCCTTGGAGAGAGGCCTTGACTTGTAAGCTTGAATTTATGTTCTATTTAATGGCCTTTTGCATTACCAAAGCAATATAAGGAGCTTTAGCAAAAGTGAGAATCAAGCTCAAGGAATGCAGGATATTGCATGCTTCAACAAAAGGATGTGTGCTACAGTCTGCATTTTCTCATCTGTATAATTTCATCGGGTGTTTTGACGGAAGCCTTTCAAGCATACTGAGATAGATTCGCTCAAACATTGTCAGCAGCTGTTTCCAGATCATGGTGATTGCTATTCTTTTTGCAAAGGCATATTGTAGCAATATATGAAGCTTGAATATACCTGTAACATTTAGATATTATAGCTGTTTCCAAGTAAAAAATAAGTATTTCAAAGATGGGAGGAAGAACTGCCAAAGAGAATCTAACACTTTAAAAGATAAACAGGACTATGTTTGAGCGTCTAAATTAAGAATGACCTGACAAGCACTTTAAGCTACATTTGCAGTCATGCTGCAAGTTGCTCCATGCTTTACAAGATCAAGTCTGGAAGTCCAACAAAATCAGTTTATATTACGGGCAGTCATTTGTGAAGACCCAGGCCTAAATTCTTTGACAAGTGTTTTAGAATTCAATCTAGTATGCCTTTGCTTTACTTTAAGAACTGTGTTTATTTTTTTTAATTAGCATCATTCATTCATTCATTCATTCATTCATTCATTCATTCATTCATTCATTCACAACTTATCTTTAATTCAGTTCAAATTTATTAGCCCTTATAAAAATTGACATTTCAAAGATAATGCTTTGATTTAGGGAAGGATGAAAACTGAAGGATTAAACTTTGGATAGTATTAGATTTTGGTGGACATAGATCCTGATTCTTATTTCCTGTTTACTGGCATATCTCTTCTGGTATCAGAAGTATATATCAGAATATGCTACATCTTGACTACAGTTCACCAGGTTTACTATGGCAAATTAAACAGCTTTTCCCCAGACCTCAGGTGACAAATGATCAGCTACATATTCGTAAGCTGGGTAAAATTCTTCACTAGTTCCTCATATGGGAGAATATTCTTTGATACCAAAGATCTCAGAAAAAACCCTTCCTTTCCCCAAAGAAAAACCTTCAATCCTTTTGTCTAGGTTCACCTTCCTCATTTTCTTCTGCACTCTAGTCTCCAGAACTTTTATTTTCTGTATAAATTTATTGTGTCTAAATGGCAGATATCAGTTCTCCCTCTGTGTCTTGGGCTGTGTCTTTTCACATCTTGATTTACATGCCAGCATTGCTTTTATCAGTATGGTTATTTGAACAATATTTGTTAATGAACTTGTGCTCCTTCTCTAGCCCCTTGGACTACCCAAACAAGCTGGCAACAAAGAAAGACATTACCATATAAAAGACTCAACTGCTC
This sequence comes from Serinus canaria, assembly GCF_022539315.1. Classification (NCBI taxonomy): domain Eukaryota; kingdom Metazoa; phylum Chordata; class Aves; order Passeriformes; family Fringillidae; genus Serinus; species Serinus canaria. The sequence continues at coordinate 21,703,082 of NC_066313.1, forward strand.
TGGCACTCACCTCAAGGACTCTCTATGCTGCATATTGCAGCCAAGAATCTGGGCTTCAGCACTTAGGATCTGCTGAACAGTACCTTGCTGGGCACAGAAAGATTCTGAGACTAAACCACCTGTCAGGTTTTCTCCCCCAAATAAATGGTAATGAAACAGGCACAGAACATATGGATGAAGTTACCTGTACTGAATCACAGACATCTGATAGAGAAGCCACAGGTGTAAAGAACATGCAAAATTGTATATGGAGATCTACCAAGTCAATACTAAGAAAGTTGTCCAGCATAAAAGAATGTCTCATGTGAAATGCTCAGTGTTCACAAGCAAAAAGTTTTGTAAACTTAAGAAAGCTTAATTTAAATATAGACACATTAAAAGCTAAACTAGCAATTTTTCTTTTTTTTCTTTTTGCATATTTTTCTTAGGTGCTTTTTCTCTTCCTAAAATATGAAGTCCAGAGTGCAGTTGGTGTAAGTCCTCATATGGATTTCAAGCAAGACAAAGATAGTGTCAAACACTGATCTGAACTAAGGACTCACGTACTTTGGGAGTTGGCTTTGGGGGAAAAAGTCTTACACAGATACATAGAAGACAACTAGGGAGAACACCAGTCCAAACACAATAAAACAAAATACAAAACACCAACATATATATGCAGATCAGGAACCAATCTTTCACACTGATCCTACATTCCTTTCATAGTTTTGTCTATGCAGAGAATGTGGGATGTGGCCCTTCAGTCAGACGTTTTGCAAATGAAGGGAAGATTATTTGCAATGGTAACATTTTAAGTTGTTTTGGCATCAGCACAAATTTTCGGGGGCAGGATCCGATTCCCACACAAATATGGAAACTCTCTAGCGAGCAAGGCAGGGATGAGAGAACAATACAGCAGATTAATTCTTGTCCAGTGACCAAAAAGAAGGGAAATCCTAGTTATCACACACTTCAAAACTTTCATTACTTTTTCAAAGAAGAAAGACTACAGTTTATATCATCCCCAAAAACAAGGGAACATTGCTAGAAAAATCTCTTTCTCGAAAGGAAATGTCCTTCAGCAGAAATAAATTCTGAGATGGAACCAAAAAAGAAACAACAGAAGCTTGGTAAGAGCCAAAAAGAGAACCAAGTAGTTGAAAAAAACAAAGTAGCAGTTCAAATGATACTGCAGGATGCACAAACACTAGTAGATAATCTCACAGATGACTTCACAGAGCCCCTCATCGACCCAGGTAATTCTTGATTCCATTAGAAAACAGAGAGAAGAATACTAGAAAAGAAAATTAAGAAAACATCCTTCCACTTTTTTAAAATAAAAATCAAAATCATCTCCCCTCCCCCCCTCTATCTGGAAGCAGGTTAGCTAACCTTAACAGTCTCAATTTAAAATAAAATATATATTTTTATATATATTCATATATATAATAAAAGAGAAGATATTAGTGGCAGTGTATGCAAAACCAAAAAGAAAACAAAGAAAAATTACTTTTAACAATCTCACTTTTTTTGTTTTTTTACACAAATACTGTTGTAAATATATTAAAAAAATCAGCATTCTATCTGGTAAACGTCACTTTTGCCCCTCTATAAAATTTTGAATTAAAAAAGTCCCAACAACTTTTTTTTTTTTTAATTATTATTCCCCTCCCCTCCCACCCTCTATTCCTCTTTCTTCCACAAGAATAAATCCTGATGCAACTTTGTTTTTTTGCAAAGATTGTGGGAACTAACCCTTCTCTTGTACCTAGATCCATAGGTTGTAACCTCCGATATCTTTGATTTTCCTCTGTGTTTCTCTTTGCCTTCTGTGAAAGTCCCTCTTGATTGTGCTGAGGCCCTGTGCTCAGCGAAGACACTGAATAAATTACAAAAAAGCCACCGTTGCTCATTGTCTGAATCTTCTTGGTTTCTGCTATAAGGTGGTGGTGGTGGTACGAGAAAAGCAGCGGGGAGGGTGCGCCGGACAGCGAGGGATGGAGAAGAATCCAGGGGAGGAACTTCTGATTCTTTTTCCTCACCCTGCAGGGACTCCACACTATCCAAGCCACACTGCCTCGCATTCCCCTCAGCCCTTTTTGTGTGTTTGTGGATGTGTGTGTGTGTGTGTGTGTGAGAAAGCAGACACATGGTGGAAACCAGCAGGGCCCTGTTTCCTCCGATTGCTGCTCAACCAGAAGCAAAATATTCCACAGTTCTAACTGGATACTGTGAAGTCCAAAAGCGGTCAGCAATGTGAATCATGTCCATTGAAACACTGCAAGCGGTGTACTTATAACGACAGTAGGCCTTGTAGATTTGTAATATATTTTGTTTTGTTTCTTTATTTGTAGTGCTCTTCACAAGTGAGAAAAAAGATTTTTTTTTACTATTTTTATCTGGTTTTTTAAATTTTTTTTGTGGGGTTTTTTTTTTTTTTTTGTTTGCTTTTTGTAGTAAAGAAGGGTTGTATTTAGAGGCCAGTAGCTAGAGATCCAACCAGTGGAGCTCATGAAGCACTACCTGGCCTTAAGGCCACCATCCAAGGGAGGTTGGGAAAATTATTATTCACCCAGCCTCCGGAAATGTAATGTACCAGCAGGCAAAAAACAGTTCTTCATGTAGTACAAAAAACAACAAAACAAAATGAACCCAAAAAAAGGAGGAAAATAAAGGTAAAAATGAAACAAAAATAATTTCTTGAATTCTAGTGCCATAGCTTTTTTTGTTGTTTCTATTTTTGTTGTTCATAACAAAGAGAGAGAGAGATTCTACTTATCCGTCTGACACATGCATCCTCATGTGGTCGTTGAAATGCTCGATTTGGTCAAACTTAGCTGGGCAGACAGAGCAGACGTACGTGGTCCCCTCCGTGCAGGCCACCACGCCGGCAGGGACAGCTCTAGCGCCGGTGCCGGTGGCTCCAGGCGTGCCATTGGTGGCACTGTGCAGAGCCACATGCCTCTCCAGCAGGGTCTTGTGGGAGAACTTCTTCTTGCAGATGTAGCACTCGTAGGACTTCTCCCCGCGGTGGAGACGCATGTGCACATTAAGGGAGCTCTTCTGGGTGAAGCGCTTGTTGCAGATACTGCACTGGTAGGCCCTCACGCCAGTGTGTGTCACCATGTGTTTGATTAGGTAATCCTTTAAAGAGAAGGAGCGCCAACAGATGCTGCATTGGTGTGGTTTCTCACCTGCCCATTACCAATGAGAGAGAGAGACAGAGAGACAGACAAAAAAAAAAAAAAAAAAAAAAAAATCGTAATATTAAACCAATTTGGTAGAACTCTTTGCAATAAACTAATGGTAAGTCTCATGGGGGTTTTTGGAGAGGTGCTCTGGCTAACAAAGAGTAAGCCAGGTAAGCAGTATGTTTTGACAGACAACATTTTTGCCACCAAAGGTTTCAAAATGCTTTACAAAGGGGCTGTAGGAATTCACAATCCACATACAGTAAAAAGGAACTCAGGTGATTTCTTCAAGTTCACACAGCAGGTAGACACTGACAAAGACAGGACTAGAGTTAAAAGGTCTTGGTGTCTGTACCCAGTTTCAGTAGCACAGCCTCCCTTGTCTGTGCTCCTGTTTTGCTCCTCATGCTCATTTCTAGATGGAAGGTCTAGGAAGGTCTCACCCATGCTACTTCACCTTCCAGTGCTTTCGTTTCCTTACTGGCATGCAATAAAAACAGGGACGAATCAGTGATTACCAGACAGATGACCTGGGCCAGACTCATTTTGGTCAAATTGCTTTCAATTTCTCAGGAGAGAAGAGACAGAGATTGTCAGAGGAATCCAACACTTTCTAAGAGGTTTACATTTGTTGCTCCATTTTCTGGTCAAATGTCATAGCTGAAGCATGTACGAGGAGTACTGGAAAAGGGAACCTCAAGACACAGAATTGCCTAGGCCAGCCAGCACTATGCAAAGGACAACCTAACAGATAAACTTCCAGTGTAAGACACAGGAAACGTGAATGATTTGACTGCCAGCTAAATCAAACACCTTATGAGGTAAACTAGGGAGATAAAACATGTATGTAATGTTCCATATTGGCTTGTGTTCCCAGGACTGTTGTAAAACTTATTATGGAAACTTGTATAATTGAACTTTGATCATGTTCAGATAAACCAGCGACTACAAAGATAAACTGGGAAAAATACTTAGCTGAGCACATATACTGTTTTTTTCAGACTACTCTTAAATCTTCCTCATGCTCAGAGTTCTGAAAGATAAGGCATGGTCTCATGTTTCATGGTATCAAACAATGTTATCGTGATATGCTGCTGCACTGGTAATGTAGCCAACGACCAGCACCCTGAATGCCTCATCAAAAGCTATTTTTTAATTTGCTTTCTGAATCACTTGCAGTATATTTCATGTGTGGAATTCATCATCCCCAAAGCTGTCAGGGATAGAGATGGTACTATAGCTCTGTTAGAATCAAAATGATCCTCTGTTTCACTGATAGAGAAAACTATTTTTCTGTGGTTATTCTTCAATTTCCCCTCTTTTTTTCTCCACAGACATCCTGCTTCCTTCTTTTTACAGTCTGTTTAGAACTGTTTTAAATCCTGACGAGTCAATCTCCAGGGACCAAGACATGCCTGTGGAAATATACAGTTCACTCATTGTATAGTGAGATTACCATATGCTACTTATACTCATTTTAAGAGGAGATAATTAAAATTGATTAGATGTGAAAGACCTACTTTTTCATTTCTCCCAAGTCTCTGTTTCTTTTTATTTCATGGTTTGCATGTATGATGGTGACATCCATGAATGAAATCCACTTGCTGCTCTTCCTTGCACTCATGAGGATATTGTACCTACTTGGTGAAAGACATTTGCTCAAAACACTAAGTCCTTACTTTCTGATGGCTTTGCCACAAACAGTACTGTGCTGTGTGCAAACAGGCCAATATGCATGACACGTGATGTGGAAAATGATAGTGTGTCAGTTAGAATAACGTCTGATTAACTTACAAGAGGCAGATTGTATTTAGGGAGCTCATTTTTGCCTTGGGCAATATATGTCCCAGAGTTTGTAGTAAGTTAGTCTCCTCCACTCTAGACCCTGTTAAGATTATGCTATAAAAACACCTTAATTTTTGCCTGCTTATGTTTCTAAGATACACTGGGTTGTGGCTCTTTAATCTCAGCTTCAAAGCCTTCCTGGGATTTCTCCTTTCCAAAGAACTGCAAAACTTTAGTTTTTCTTTTTGTATGCAAATTTTTTGCTTCCTAAGTGAGCATTGTAGATTCTTAATTCCTGTGATTCTTCATTTTCAAGTCAGAGAAAACTTTGCCCAGTGAATTAAAACATGCATGTTCTTCCTTTTGTTTTTTATTTTGTATTTGGCTGGTATTAGACTGCAATATGGGATGATTAGAGTCATAGAATCAGAGCATATTCTGAGTTGGAAGGGGGAAGAAGCAATGTCAGCACCTGGCCATGGCTTCCTTTTCTAGCCCCTGTGCTCCTGGTGATATAGGCTCTGCAGCTCTCTGAACCCTAACCATAATGGATACTTGGTGCTGACACTGAGGTCATGGAATCATAGAATCCTGAGTTGGAAGGGACTCCCAACAATCATCAAATTCCACCTCCTGGTCCTGTACTGCACCACCCCAAGAATCACACCATGAGCCCGAGACCATTGTCCAAGAGCTTCTCAAACTCTGCCAGGTTTGGTGCTGTGGGAACCTGTTCTGGTGCCCACCAACCTGAACCAAAAGGTGAAGAACCTTTTCCTAATATCTAATCTAAACCTACCTTGAGACAGGTTCATGCCATTCTCTTGTGTCCTATCACTGGACAAGAGAGAAGAGGTCAGTTCCTGCCCCTGCACTTCTGCTCATGAGGAAGCTGTAGGTCACAATGAGGTTTTCCCTCAATATCCTCCAGGCTGAACTAGCCAAGTAACCTCAGCCACTCCTGAAATGACTTGCCCTCATCCCAATCACCATCCTGTCACCAAATACAAAGGTGTAGAGGCAGCAATGTTGGTGCTCTGCTGTGATCCCCTTGGCATGTCTTTTGCAGCCTTTAACCCAGTATTAATCACAGGGTGATATGTGGGAAAGGCAATGGTGCCTTATAAAGTGCAGACACTGCATACACTCTAGCACTTTATTTCCACAATATTGTGGGATATATTAAAGTGGGTCTACATGGAACATGGAAAAAAAAAAAAACAATCTCTAATATGTTTGCACCCCTATGAAAGAAGAAAAGGATGTTGGTTTCTGTTGCATGGAAAGCTAATCAGACTGTAGTTTTTGAAAGCATAAAAACATACAAAGATATAGAGGCCTTTAAGTTATTTAATTCAGGTTTATGATTAGGCTCTTCCATGACTTCTCTTGTGAGCTCTCCAAACAGAAAGATTAATTCAAACATTTGCATCTCCCAAACCTCTCATTTTTTATGTGGATCTTTCCTAGGGCCACTTTGCCTGGTTTCTTTCAACAGGCCTAAGGAAAAGTCACCCTGACAGTGGGAACAGGTGTCTCCCCTCTATTTTTATAATGATCCTGTCCAGCACTAGACAAGGTAGCAGACAGACTTTCTCTGGGGCTGCACATCTAATGATTATTTTCAGGAGGGTTTTTTGAAGCCTAGCTCTCTGTGAGTTAAGGTGAAATTATTCTCCCAGGAGCCAGTTAGCTCCTAAATGAATTTTGAAATTATTTATCTACCCAAATCTTTTCTTGCCACCACAGTTCATTTTTTAGGGCATTCTCAGACCCACACAAATAAAATATTAATTCATGATTCAAGATGCCTATCAATTTCCTTGGTTGGTAATACTTGTAGTAGCTAAGAATGTTTTAGATCAGGTCTTCCAGTATTATTCTTTATCTGACTCCAAAATTGAAGTGCAGTGGTAGGGGAAATAAAGTACCTGACCTCAGCGAAGTTATTTGTAAAACAGTTTTTTTAGCTTTTAGAACAAGGATGAAAGCAGATATATTTGACTGTGTTCTGAAGGGGATATTTTTCCGAATACCAACACTATCTATGTAGCATTTTAGATCTTCATCCACAACATAGAGATGGAGAACATAACAGACACAAAGGTAATCTTGGGATTCAGGACTCTTGATCCTTGCAATTATACATTTAGTACCAGTCCTGAGAAGTTGATCTTTTTGTATATGTACATGTCTGCTGTAGAGGCCTAGAGGAGTTTTTAATTTAAGTGATAAATACAGGTAAATTGAAGTTAAAAGTTTACATATACACATGGCATTGAAGTCTATTGCATCCAACAGAGAGGCATGTTGGGCAATGTTTCCAGATTCTCCTCCATGTATCACAAACCCAACATTTATTTTAAGATCTGATGTTAACAAAGCCACTGCTTGGTGAAAGAAATATTTACTCTTTCCCTAAACTAGAATGTCTCTCCAACAGCAGGAAGAGCCAAGGGCTAAAGCAAGCAACACACTCCTGAACCCATGACAACAACTCCACATAAAATACATATCCTTGCTTTGAAGTCTCATAACTTGGCAAGGCTAGAGAAGGCAGTTTTGGCTCAGTGGCAAAAATGGTTACCTATGTTATCTCAACAGACTATAAACTGTGTACTAAAGCAGCTGCAGTTTTAAACAGAAAGATGCTGATATTGTGTTCCATTGTGCTCCACATACACTCTTTAAATATTTTTTCATTGAACCCTATGTTTCTGTACTCACAGCTAGTGATGCCTCTGACTTACCAAGAGACATAGGATTACAACAATTAGCCTCAGTGAAGTACAGAAAGACTTTCTGACAAAACCCCAGATTTAATTTCTTATAGTAGCATGTGAGATCTAGAAAATCTGTAGCAGTGTGTGTTACATCCAGGCCTGGACCTACTGCTGCAGCTCCACCAGTAATGAACTTGCCCTAACCTCACCACTACTTGAGCTTAATCGTCCCCATATCTGTAAAACGTACAGGGGGATGCCCTTTCTTAGTAGATATAGTTTTTCTTATGACCTATTAGTTTCCTCTTTTCCACTTAATGTTGCCTGGTCAGCTTGCAGGGTACAATGAATGCTCACCATTTCCTTGGATGGATGCAAGACGCATTTTACTCCAAGAGAAATGAACTTGTTTCTGCACTGTGCACAGTTAGGCCCCTATTTAGGATCTGTATTTTTCTGCAGGGACACCAGCTCCCTGGATAAGCCCTCCTGTTTATCCTGGGGGGCTGGCAGGCTGGCAAACAAAATCTAAGTCCATGGTTGTGAAGGGCTTTCTGTGGCTCCACATGCAAGCCAAAGGGAAGCACTCTTACCTGTGTGTACAAACATGTGCTTGACGTAGTTCTGTTTGGCGGTGAAAGTCTTGTTACAGAGAGTGCACTCGTAAGGCTTTTTTTCGCCTTGCCCACCCGCTGTGCTGTGGCCCGCAGACGGGGCCAAGGGCTGTGGGGCTGGCAGCTGGGCAGTAAAGGTTGACAGGCCGGGCTGGGACACTGTCACAAACTGTGTCTGTTGGCCAGCTAAAGGCTGGGGCAGGCTGAAGAGAAAAGGCTTAGGGCCACTGCCAGCAGACTGCGTGGTGAAAAGGGCAGGCAAGTAGGTGTTTCCAGCTGTGCCAATGACCTGAGTGTTGCTGGTCAGAGTCAGTGGCATCCTCAGACTGCTGGTGAGGGTTTCTGTCTGGCGTAAGTAGATCTGTGTAGTTGGCAATGGTTGGGCAACAGATGTGTTGACAGAAGGCTGCAAAGCCCCCTTTTCGGTGCTGTTATTGACTGTGAGCACTTTGCTGTCCATTTCAACGTCATTGCTTCTCTCTGGTGAGGAAGAGTTGGCATCTACATGTTGCTGCTGCTGCTGCGGCTGAGCACCATCAGCAGGGACATCATTTTGATCTGCTTGAGTAGGTTCTTGCTGCCCATCCCGGCCCAGACCAGCCATAAACTGCTGCTCTATGGAATCAGGCTCAGTGCCAATGGAGGAACTGACACCCGAGTCAAAACTCTCCCCTTTGGGCTCACTCTCAGTGCCTTCTGCTTGGTCAGTGTCCTCAGTGCATTCCTCAGACTCATTGCGCTCAAGGATCTGCACCCTCTGTTGGCCGTAGTAGTCATAGTCATCCTCCATCTCCTGTTTAATATGGATGTTGCCCATCAGGGTTTGGATTCGGACAGGGCGGGGCTGCTTCCGGCAGTGTGTGGTCTCTGGAGTGGTGGAGAGGTACCGCTCCATCTGCTGTGACCGTTCATGAATCCGGGTAATCCAGCTGGGGTCTTCTATATGATGGTCCCTGGGGAGTCCCAGGGCTGTCTCATGGTGGCTGACCACAGCTCCACTGTAAAAGGAGCGCTCCCCACTGCCATTTTGCATGGAACAGGCATAGAGGGCTGAATAGATCCTGTCCACACTGTGCTGTGAATGGCTCTGCAGGTAGCCAGACTCTGTGTCAGTGCTCTGCCCCGAGGTGCCTGATTCAGGTGTTCCCCTGGGTGTCTCTTGGCCAGAATCCTGAATCACTGGGTAGACATCTCCCACATTTTGTGAGACAATCCTTGTGCACTCATCAATCACAGTCTTGATCTGCAAGATGCTGGCGGCTGTGAGGATTTGGAGGGCCTCTGACTGGGAGACCCGCAGCACCCCGCTGTACATGAAGTCAATGAGCTTTTGCACAGACTGGACTGACACCACTGAGGGAATCTCGATGTCACTGTAGCCTAGCAGCAGCTTGTCCTGGAAGAAGGGGCTGCCAGCCGCCAGCACGCAGCGGTGGGCGCGCAGCATGCTCCCGTGGATGCGGACCGTCACGTCACAGAAGTGGCCACGGTTGCGCTGCTCGTTGAGGGTCTCGAGCACAGAATTGCTGAAATTGTGAAGGTTGATGCTATGAATGCGCTCTGTCATCCCCTTGCAACTGATGTTACCTGGAGCAAAGCAGGTGACAAAAGCAAACAAAAAAAAGAACAGAATGAGTCTTGTCCTCTGCAGGGCCACAGTGAGAGCTCTGGCAAAGGTAACTTCCCACTGTGTAAACAAAACTGATTGCACTGGAAAAACCACAGACACAGAGGCATTGGTAAGAACACATCATTTTGTAAAGCTATAAGTAAACTTCCCTACTCATTTCCAGAAGCTCAAGTCCTGAATCTTTGGACAAAACCAAATGAAGACAGGTGTAGCTGGACCTGAATTCCAATCACACTCCTGAGTCTTGGACTTCCTATCAGTTTATCTGGCTTTAAAAATCTTAGAGCCAGCCAATTGTAAACAATGAGCACATGGATTAAAACTGGATTTTAAGCTCTGGATTGGATTTATGCCAGAAGAGATCAGAATCTGTAATGACTCTAAGTTGTTAATGCAAAGAGTATATATGAAAATATGATTTCAATCTAGATTGGTATTTTAAGGAATTTAGATCATGTGTTTCACACTACAGTTACTTGTAAAAAAAAAACCTGGCAGTCACGTTGTAAAATCCAAATCTGGTTCAAGATTTAGTCAGTAAATGTTCCTAAAATCCTACGCAGAGTTTTGTCTGGGGTTGAGGTTTAGAACATTTGCTACCCAATAGTGACAAACAGTTCTCTGAAAGAAACCAAAGGAAGAAGTTAACATGAGATGTCCCCTTCATTTTTAGCATATCCCAAGTTCTGACTTGCACCAGACCGCCATCATATAAAAACAAATGTTCTCCTGCTGTTATTTACTTGACAAAAACTGGAAAATTACAGACATTTACTCCAAGAAAGATTTTGTCTTAGTTTGGCTGAATAAATCTAAATAGAGAACAGTTTAGAAAAGCATCTAACCAATTTGGATACAGAGCTAACATAATCTTCAAAATTTACAAATTACTAAAAAGAAATTTCTCAATCTCCCAAGCCACTGTTCCCTATCTTCATCTTGCTTGCTTTGGTTTCAATGCTTTCCCATTTCCTTTCCTGTTCTTTACCAAATTTTCATCTATTTGTATTTTGACAGACAGAAACTATGGTTTCACCTTTTAATTATAAAGAATCAATTGTCCCTTGAATGGTAAACAAATAAAAGACTATTAATAATTCTTTTAAGCATTTGTATTACATGCAGCACCTTGGTTTCTAGAAAATTAGACAAAGTAATGCTAAATCACCACTGGTATTACAGGCATTTTGTCTTGCATATTCCTACCGAAGATCTAACCACTCTTGCCACAATAACTTGGTAATGTGTGAGCATCCAAAAACAGAAGTTGGTAAGTGTGAGTAAATTAAACTAGCTTATTGTCACTGTCTAACAAATGTACAGAGCAAATAAATAGCACTGGAAGCAGCTGATAGGCATACACAGGCCTTTTAGCCCAGCAACGTCTCTTTGCTCCACCTGAAGGAATGCATTACATCTCATCCACAGGCAGTGGAACACTACTCCCTGTAATTTGCAGGCAAATGCAGCATCCTCCCTGCTCTGCCATTTTCATCCATTTATTCACTACCAACATCTCAAGAACCCTCTCTTCTGGTGGTTCCAAGAGAAACCACCAGGGACACAAGTGGTTATTTTAATTCTCTGAAGTAGCTGATGATTAAAGGGAAGCACAAAGGTCAGGAACTCACAAAGAGGCCAAGCTGTCTGAAGAAGTCTCATGTTAACAGGTGTAAGCCAACCTGTACCAGAAGGTTACTAATCTCCATGTGTGATTAGCATGCTGAGGGGATGCTCACATAGAAGAAGCAAGGAGCAAATCACTAACACTATGATGGAGGTTGTGAAATACAATCTGTCTTGTTCATAAGCTTAGCCAGGAAACCTGAACTTCTTTCTCTAATGAGACTGACCATAGGACTAGAAAAACATCTTAGAAACTCTGAGACTTTCCTTCAAGGGCATTGCAACTATTATTACACATAATAATGTAGAGAAGAGATGTATTTCCTCCTCCTTCCTGATAGAGTAATTCTCTAGAGGCCTCTAGGGCAGTTCCAGATGCTTCCCTGTCAAACAGGTCAGATCATACAAGAATCCAAAATGTATTTACACACAAAGTCAGAATCTTTGGCAAAAACTTCGTAGATGTGGGGCAACAGAAGGGTGGAAAATTATTGATAAATAGGTGACACCTCTCTTCAAGACTTCCTACAGGCCATAGCAAGTGACTGTACAGCTACCCATTTATCTCTATCTATCTTTGAGTAGTACCAGTGACTACCTGGTTTGCTCCTAGGACTCACTTTCACAGTAAGACATCTCTGTGTTCAGGTCTGTCAAAGGAGGTATTTGATAATAAGAAGAAATATGCAGCAGTCTAATCCAATAACCCAAAAATCCTACCTTGAATATGCACAATGTGGAATATTCTACACATACCAGAGATGCTACTGACAGGTCACTTGATTTGAGAAAAGAAACCTACTTTGTTACTATGCTCCTCGGCAGATAAAATTAATTTTGTGAGCAGAACTCTGAAAAATGCATCCTTAGTGTTATAGATGGATAATGAGATGCTTGGCTCTCACAATTAAGGGATAACTATTGTGTGAATATTAAGAAAAGCTTTAGTGATGGATAGTTATGTTGTTGTAGTTTAGAGGTCCTCTAGTCTCCCCATAGTTCTGTTCCCCCCACCCATACTGTTACCACCAGACAGCCAGGGCTGTCGTGCACATGCATCCCCTGCATGGGGCAGTGGGGAATGGAAAAGCTTAGGGCTTAGGGGGTGAGGCATGGCAACACCTGACCTCCAATCAAGTTACAAGAAAGCAGTCTCCACCAATAAATGGCAAAGAAGAGCTGACTGACAGACTTTGGGAGGGGCCAGAGCTGGCTGATGCAACCCCCCCAGCCGTATAAAGACAGAGCATCCATCTTGAAGCTAGCCACGTGGTATCCACGAGGGCAGTTCTCAGTGCTGTGAATTTTTTCCTTATATAGTCCTTTTGTTGTATTTTTGTCAAGGTTTAATGAACCTTTTTCAATTTTCAAAGTGAGCAGTTGATTTTCACACTTAGGACAACTCCTTTCCAGAAAGGTGTGACGTGCATCATGAGAGTGAATGACTTCCTGGGAATGGGAATTCTGCCATTTGCCCACAAATCATGTACAGAAAGGAGGAAGGGAAAGGTTTATCTATAAGTTTCAACAGCCTTTCTCAGGTCCTGGTTGTGGGAATCAAGAGTTGCGTCACCACAGTGTATTTGGTCCTGTCATAGTTTAACATGGGAGGAATTTAGGGAAATCCTTGGCAAACTTAACGAAAACAGGCTGTTGAAATTGATCCTGGCTACAAAAAAGTGATTTGTATACATTTGTAAGAGTGATGTGAATAGCTCTCCTATAGGAACTGATCTAGGATGCTCCTTGTGGTGTAGGAGCTGTTCTGAAAGCTGACTGAGCCCCTTCATAAATGGCAATATTTTTTACTGCTATTAGAGTTTGCCCTTAAAAGATCCTCTTGTTGGAATTTATACCACTTCTTCAGCTGAGAAGCAACTGAAATGTACTCCTTGAGGATAAAAGAAGGGTGGTTGGAAGAGATACATAATAAATGGTAAAAAAAAGCTAATACAGATTTTGAGGATGATTTTTCTCGGCCACCTTCCTTGACATTCAACACTGTAAACCATATCTATCCGAAGTCCAGGCAAACAAATAATTTGCATAAGTGTCAGAACCACTACTACACAAGCCACATTGGTATAAAGAGCAGTTTTAACAAATTCCAGGAATTTGCTTGTAGTAAAACCTGCTGTTCAAGGTAGACCCTTTCCCTCTTTGCACGAAGCAGGGTCCAGATCCAAGTTTTGTGGTTGACCCCTACTTCATGCTGTTCTAAGCTGAATGTCCAAAGGTGATGTTGCCCACAAAACACGGACTTGCCTATGCAGGTTTGATTCTAAATAATGCCACATTCTGACAAAGACTCCTGGAGCCTTGGACAAGCCAGAAAGTGTGTCAGCTCCTCACAAGGCCCAGCTGTACACACACACACCCACCTACTCGTCACTGCACAGAATACCCAGCTCAGGAAAAAGACTCCTGTCTAGGGCTCTCCTCAGGCCTGCCACTCTTTAAAACTCGAGACAGTGGGAAACTTTCTGTGAAATTCAAGTGGTCTTTGTTAAGTACTCCCTTTTTTTGTCCAGTAAACATGATGTAGAGATCAATGGACTTATTCTGAGAAACTCCGGTAAAATGGTTTTGTCCCCTTTCTGTGAAGCAAGTTCTGATTGGAGGGGTATTCACAAACCATATAGGAAAGAATGGGTGTGAAAATGCAAAGGCCATTCTTACCCAGATGGGCAATGAATAGGCATTTGCCAGTTAAAAAAAAAAAAAAAAGGCAGAAGAAAAAGAAAGAAAAAAAAAGCCCAGACAACTGCACAGATTATGCACATTTGAAATCCTCCTGGGATACAATTTGAAGCTGGCATGGTATAAAGGTGAAACATATTACTGTGCAACTTTGAAAAAAGCTTAATTTGCCCGTATGCAAATGTACCGATTAAACTGTCAGGCTATTCACAGAAACATGCATGGAATTCATCCTCAACTAGTAAGAAGGAGCAAAACGTGGATGGGAAAGGAAAAAACTTTTGTCGTGTAATACATGACTGGATGCTTAGATCCCTGAATCTCATCCACCCCTCCTGCTGACTTTTATGCTATGGGCATTCAAAATAAAGAGGTTTTACCATGACAATAACAATGACAAGCTCTCCAAGTACAGTACCAAAGGGGAAGGCAATAGCAGAAGGAAACAGCAGGCAGTGGACTCCTGGAAGATGCTATAGAAAACTGGATGTGCAGCAGTGAGGTACATCAAGCATGGCTTGAGGCAGTTTTCTATTTGCCAGTTACTATACACAGACCTACAGGAAGATAGGTGATCATCAAAATGGTGACATTTTTTTTTTTCGTCAAAACAAAAAAAAAAAATTACCCCCAGAAAACACATCAGGTAGCAGAACCAAAAAGATGAACAGAATATTGAACACTGCAGGCCATACACAAATGGCTATGTTGAGCATTTGAAAATGCGTTTTGCAAGGTTTTTTTCTCTACAGCCACTAGATGTCCCTTTCTGCAAAGCCAATTGCTGAAAGTCTTCATGCTCAGAACTGAGGGATATCAGAGCATTTGATTTTCTCTAGTGTCTTTTAAAATCACGGTATCTCAAAGCTCGTTACACAGTAATGACTACCATTTCTAGAAATACAGTAGTGATGAACCCATTACAATTACTGCAACTCAGCAGTAGCTCAGCACCTCAGCACAGCATTCACCTGAAGCAAAACTGCCTAGGATGCTGGAATCCAAGCTTTTTTGGAAACTTACTGTGTGCTCATTCACAGGAATGACTAGCAGAGTGAAACCCAAAGGCTGTATCTTGCTTTCATACTTATGGGGAATAGAGAATAATTATTCTATAACCTTGAGAACTGGTGGGCTTTCTGAGACAGATATAGATTTAGTTTTTGCCTCAATCTTCTGCAAGAGAATTTAGAGAATTGTCTGGCAAACATCTCATTGATGTCTCACTTAAAAAAGATGAACTAGCTTGGTATTTTGCCTGGTTTGTCTTTCTGATAATGTTACCAAGCCTTGCATTGAGAAGAAAGAACACTTTGAGAGATGGTGGAAAGTTGGAGACATTGTATCTCATACAGAATATGGTCTCTTTATATTTTTATTATCAAAATGACAAGTGTTTTCCTACGTGGGAGAACACCCTGGGCTAGGACAAAGATGTAGAAGTTAGGCTTGGTAGGTGGCCTTCCTACTTCTGGAACTGCTTTTCTGTGCATCAGTTATCCAGCCATTAGTTCCTGGGAGCAAAACAAACCTAATAATCTGCTGCTTGAGACAAGCAGTATCATCTAGTCCTTACTCTCTTCCTCTACCATGTGTGGTTTTGGAAATCTTTAATTCTTGGTTTTCACACCAACTGTTGGATGGCCTCATGTTTGTAACAAATGGATGCATTATGTTCTTCAGACAGTCATCTAGTCTGTTTTTCCTCATGTGGGAATAATTTACCTACACTTTCTCTTCAGAAAGTTGTCTACCATGTTTGCAAAAACAACACTGTGGATTTCCCCACCCTCCTCAGACAGACAGTCTATTATCTTTCTAGCAAGAGAGATTTCTTAGTATTTAAATTTGAAACTGATCACTCAGCCCTTTCCCCTAACAGACAGGGAGAGCTATTTACAGCACTCCCTTATATACTGGAAGGTGCCTCACTTTTCTTCTTTAGACCTGTCTTTTCTAGAAAGTACAAACTCAGGTCTCCAAGTCATCCTCATTGGTTATAGGTACTCTCCTCCTTCCTATCTTCTTCCATCTTCTTTCACTTAAAATGCAGCCCAAACACAGATAAAGTATTCTAGCTGAAGGAGGTGAATGAAGGAGTTGCCTATATATCATTGTCTATGATACCCTTTAAAGACCTTACAGAATAAATAACCCCAAGCAAACAAAGCCCTGTTATCAAAACAGATCTTCCTTAAGAAAGATGTATGTGAGTAAAGAATCCTTATGTTGGAATGAAGATCTCAACTCTTTCATGAACACAACAGTTCATTCAAAATTCACCATGTCCATCACAATGTGTATAGCCCCACAATTTCTATAGGAAGTTCTCATTTCCATACATTAGTGTCTCATACTCCAAACTTTGCACTGCAACAACTGTGGGTTTTTCTCACCTTCAATGATCTGATTAATCCCAATTGATAAAGCTTTATTTTCTGTTGTTATCAAGTTAGTCACTATAAAACTGGATTAATGGAGCAAAAATTCCTATCTAGTGTTTCCATACACCACTTTAGTCCTGTATCAGCTTCCAACTCTTTGAGACCAATTTAGTGGAGTAACATTTCTTCCACTCAAAGAAGTGACCAGAATTCAAATACTGAAAACCTGGCAAGGTGAGACTTCTCAGTGCATCTCAAAGATGGGCAGAGAGTAATTCAGCCACACCTGTTCAGACTGATTCTTCTGAATATTTGGCTTCATTCTAAACAGGGGCCTGCAAGAGGAGAAACTTTTATGGAGTTTCAGGAACACAGAAGAACATTTGTATCCTCAGCAGGAGATCTGACCAGGAGTAGCCCTTGCTTTCTGCTGCTTTAAAGGTTTGCTGGAGTTTTCACCCAATCATCTGCTTGAACATCTTGAAAATCAGTATCTCCTTCTATAATATCTATCCAAAACAAACACCAGATGACACTACACAAATTGCCCTAACCCTACCAGATTGTTGTTAGAATCAAAATATGTAGCAGTCTACATTTAACAGGAAGTACTGTATTTTTACCAGCACAACATCTATTAATGTGTCAGTAATACACTCTATGGAAAAAAAAAATGCTGCGTTCTGAAAGCTGTCAAACTTCTCTAAATTTTGTAGCTAATAACTACATTTGTTTGAAAGACAGAAATATGTGCACACACAAACACAACCTTATTTTCCAAGGAGAAAACACACCAAGGAGATGGCAATAAGAGTTTGCCTAAACTTTTTTCAGGAGACTTTTCCTGCAGACTAGAAAATGCTCAGCACATTTCCTATACGTGATTTATTTAGTTAATTGCCCTGTCCTTTTTAGCATTTACTTTTTAGCATTTACCCATTTTACATAAAACTGAAGACTAAACCATGGGTGTTCTGTACATAAATTGGCTTCTATACCCAGTGGATATAAATCCCCAGTGTCAAGCACAAAAGCTTCTATTTCAGCCTCTATGCCTGGCGGGGGGTGGGGCCGGCAGAGAGCCACCTTCCTGTGCTTTGCTTGACACACCTCAGGAGGTGTCCATTGGCTCTAATACTGCTTGCTCTGAAAACCACAGGTGGCAACGTCTGTGCTTCAGTTTGCTCTACACCTAGAACAGGGACAGCATCATGCACCCAATCTTGCAGGACTGCCTGCCTCAAGGAATTGTTTTGCATCCTTGGATAAAGAATACTACAGAAATATCAAGAATTAATTCCACAAGTTTCTTCAAATTTTATTCTCCAGGCTTACAAAAAACGTAGTTTTCTTCTCCAAGTACTCTAGTGCTTAAATTCTTCCATTCCTCTTTATGGTCAGCATCCTACTTAAAACTGTAAAATAACAGGTAAAAACTGGCTCCAATTCATAGCAGTGCAGTGACCAAAGTCAGTGTTACAGCACATTCAGCTATTTTTAAGTTAGGGAAGTATTACATTTTGAGCCAGGATATTTACTTTCCCACTTCTAATCCAATTTGTATACTTGCTATTCTACAAATTCCAAAGACACTTTGAAGAGTGCATAGGCAAAAGCCATTTTTTATTCCCAGGCACATATTTGGGGCCCAGTTGAATATACCTCCACACTAAACAGTGGCACACATATACACACACACTCTCATTATCATCTCAGTTCCTCTCTCAGACCTTGTCTGCAGACTATGTACAGTCATGCCACTGTATCTCCATAGCACAGAAACTAACTCCATTGATGGGGGATACTTCTGTGGGTATCTACACCACCTCCAAGCAACATGTATAACATTCCAGAAGAAGCCTGGAGCTATCACTACGGCTGCATTAACAGGGATTTCAACAGGATGTGGCCAAATCACTTCAAGGGTGTTAATTCCTCTGCCCCAATCAGTTGTAATCTATTTATGCTAGTGAAATACAAGTTTGCCAAATAGCATTTTAATGCACTTCTTTAAAATGTAGAGGGAGCAAACCTCTCAACTGCCCTCTTAAAATAAGAAACGGAGAAAACAACATTTCCACATGATGGCACTATTTCCTAGGAAGAAAAATGATGCTGTGCCCATCCCTTCTTCAGCAGGGAACACTTTCATGTTCTGCATGAAATCTGTTTCAACTACACTCTCTTGTTCCCAGAGAGCTCATGCATGATCCTGCCAAGCCCCAGCATGGTCCAACTGTTTTAACTGGCTGTAAGTGTAAGGCAGTTTGGCTCTTTAAAAATCTAGGTGTATCTATTGCTCGTTTTCCTTCCCAGTTCCAGGTGCTGTTACTTGGAGTGCATGTTTCACTGGTGGACCCACAGCAAAAGAGTCACTGAGCAGGGAGAGGGGGAGATGGCCCAGGAATGCTGGTGAGAGCACTCCTTACTCAAGAAAGATTAGGGGGATGCTTCTTGGAAAAAAATAATTATTTGGAAAACATAGATAAACAAGGTGATTTGTTTTGCTATTCTATGGTCCTGATTAAATATGACTTTAGTCCTTAAGAATACCTCCACCTGCTTTACAGGCTTTTGTTTAAATCTTACTAGTGTATTTCAGACTGAATCCCCATAAGGAAACTGGATAAGGATTGGTCTTGATTGTCTTGCTGTGGGAGACTGTAAAACTTTTATCCTCTCTCAGAAACCTTGTTTAGGGAAGAGAAGGGGCAGGGGTTGGAGGTCGGAGCTGTGTCTGGGGATGAATTAAAAGGCTAATAGGTGCAAATATATTAAAACATGCCTCCAAAAGAGACATCTGCTATTCCCTAAACTGTTCCATGTTCGCCCAGCGGTGTTAGATGTTTCCCCAGGTAGCAAGACAAGGAGGAAAAGCTTATCAACCTGTGGTTAAATACAGTAAGCCTAAGAGCTTGTGGGCTTTGGTTAAAAGAAAAATATAGATTAAAATCTCTTAAGATAATTACCTGTTTGGAAGGTTTCCATTCAAGCTAGAATCCTGTACAGGGAGTGTTTGTAGCAGTCTGTTAGGGAGAGGGTACAGTTATGGTTGTGTTTTGTGGGAGAGCCTGTGGAAGAGCTTATTTCCTCCATGATACATTGAAAGGCATCTCTCTGGAAAGAGATTTTGTTCTGGTCACAGAACTATGGTTGATGAGAGAAACAAGGGATGGATGAAAAATTGTAAATGCCAATCCTCAGGGCTGAGAAAAGTTTCTTATCTTGGCCAGTGCCTCTGTCTCAGCCCTGAGTAGAGGAAAGCTACCACATGAAAATGCTAGATCTTACTTGGTTATTTTTTCCATTTGTCTTTTTTTTTGTACTAGGGAAAAGGTAATTATTAACTCGTACAACTGGGTGCTTTTTAACTAGTACAGCTGGGTGAATATTTCAACTTGGAAATATCGTGAGACACATATTCATAATGTTTTGGACTGTGGTTTCTTTATTTTGAGTTTATGGGAAGAGTGGTCAGGCCTGCTTATAATTCAGATTTAAATATCAGTGGGAAACAGAACACACTCATGTCTACAATACTGAAGGCCACAGGAAATGTTTCTGTCCTAAATGAGACCTCTGCAATCTCTGGGACCAGACTTATTTCCAAAACCACCTACTTAGCTTTGATAGGAATAGAAATATATGGCAGAACACTTTAAACAAATAAATCAAGGCAATAAGCAACATTCCTGGATGGCTAGATACCATCAGATGGAACTCTAGTATTAAATGCACATTGTCAGTTCCAATGCTTCCCCCTACTCCCTGGGGAAAAGGCCCTGGAATTTCATGTATATGCAAGCATTCAGACACAAACAGGTGATCCTACTGCAGTGCATGGGAGTTATTTCTCAGGTCTGTCTTAGGCACATTCTACCCTCTACTCATCCAAAACCACTAGAGACAGCATCTGGGAGTTTTACTTTTGAATGCAGGGAATATGCCCTGTTTTGAAATGTAGCATAGGATCAAAGCACAAGGTATTCTTGTTAAAATTGACATGGTTGCTCAAACAGGCATGAAACTACGAGAAGTCCCTTTCTCTGTTTTTATTTCCTGTATCATACCCCTTTTCACACAAAAATTGCTACTTTGTGGGTTTCCTCCTCTATCTGTGTAACATCAATAAATTACATGTTATCACTCCTATCATCTAGTTATAAAGAGCCTTTCAAGATTTTTAATAGATGCACAATATTGCTACACTTACATTTTCACTGGTTAAAAATGTAAAAATAGCTGCTGTGAGATTACTCTTAATTTATACTACTTCCCTCTCGCGGGCTTTCAAGAAGCAGCATTTCACCACATGTCACAGATGGATACAGAGTATACACTCCACATGCCAGCCGGGCAGAGGTGCTTTCAGTGTTTAACACAACAAAGCTGGGATGAGTAGGGGTTCTAGGATTTGTTTATCTCTTTCCCATAGGTGCACTTAATTCCTCAAGGAGGTATTTTTGCTGACAGATTCTTCAATTCTCATTGTACTCTATGAGTGGGAGATCCGTAAGACTGGATCTCATGTTATTTTAGCCTCATGAATGACTCCATGGACAATGAAAATAGCCACAGAAAATATAAATGGGTGGCACAATGGCATCCCCTCTAGAAACAACAGCACTTGGTGTCCTTGGGAATTCAAATGCACGACACCAGACACCAGCCAGAACATGCAGCTGTGGTCTCCATGCACCTGGATGCCAGGCAAACAGCCTCATGCAAATGAAGTTCAGTGACATTCTGATGGCTTTCAACTGATTCTCACCCGTGGAGTAGATCAAACACCACACTTCTTGTGAACATGATTTTAGTCTGCAACACCTCCTAGCACTCTTTATAAACATAAGTAGGTGGTATTAAACAATCCCTTGGTTTTATGTTTCGGGTTCACTACCATGTTAAGGCTTCAGTTCGAAAAAAAGTTCAAATGAAAGAGCTCCCTTTGTTCAGTCATTCAGTGGAGAACAATGCAAGAATTGTTTTGGTTTTCTCTAACTTGAATACTGGCTTGGCAATACCTTGTTCTAAAGTTACTGAGGAGGATCATAGCACAAAGATTACATGGCTACTCTACCACAGGTAAACAAAGGAGGAGAAAGTGACTATGGAAGCTTAGAGGAAAAGAGCAAAAAGCTCCAATACTAAACAGATCATAGTGGTGAAAAGGAGCAGGAGGTGACCAAGTATGTTTTTACACCTGTAACTTTGGAGTTGTGTAGCTGCAACAAACCAGGCCACTATGACACCAGTCAATGTTTCTCAGTGCATGGAAGGTGTCTCCCTACAGCACACAAGAGACTAACTGTGAGAGATACAAGCACTGAGCTGCACAGCATTTTAACAACCCTCAGTAAGACAAAAGGAGATGGAGATGCAGCTGCTTTAGTTTCCTTCAAGCAAGATTCACCTGTCAAACACTGAATTATTCCTCTGAAGACCATATTAGGAAATGGCACATTTGGTTTAGTCTTCTCACCCAACTAAGATAGAGGAGATGACAGCAGTAGCATGTATGGTTAAGACATGAAATTACAATGATTGGCATGATTATGTTTGACATGCTTCAGGCAGAGCTCAGAGTGACAGTTTTGGTATGAGCAACTTCAAGAAGAACAACTATTGAAAGGAAAAAAAGAAGAGGAAGTTAGTCAGAAAGGGTCTGAAAAGATAAGGAAGTAAAATTCCTAAGAGCAGCAGGGAGGTGGCCTTAATAACACTTTAATAGAGTTCATATGCATATCCAAGGACAACAAAAGAAAAATGAGGAAGTAGAAAATGCTACAATGGTTAAATAACAAGGTATAAGAGTTCATTAAAACTGAAAATTTATTCTTCCAAACATGGAAATCATGCCTAAGTGACATTAATAGAACTGAGCATAAACTGTAGTAGACTAGATGTAAAACCAAGATTAGGTAGGGTGAAGAGGAAATTTAAAGAAAAACTCACTAAAAGCATAAAGAGAAATATTATTTAAACATATCAGAGAGAGAAAGTTAACAGAACGATGACTAGTATCTATGAAGTGTTGCAGACTATGTGGATTGAGAGATCAGGTAGGCAAGTGGTCGTGTCAGTGTGTTAACAAGACTACTGTCTATGAAAGCAGTACAGGTAAGCAAGGACATTATAGAAACTCTACTGCGGAATTGACATTATTGGCTCATTTTCAGGATGGAGTATGATGGAAGAAGGTAAGCCAGTAAGCAAGGGGAGAAGAGGAAAGCACTGCTCTAGAGACTTACAAAAAACCCCCTGAACTGAACCAAACACAAACCCCACACACAAAACCACACAAACAAAATCCCAAATGTTAAAAAAAGTACTAGAACATCTTGATACATTGAACAGTGATAGATATTTGTATGTATCCATCAGTCCTTCACTTCATGAGTGAAGCAGCTGAAATACATACAGAAGAAGGATTTACTGAAGACTATGAACATAAAGAACAGTAATTAAAATCTTGGAGGGGGCTGACTCTGAAGACACAACAAAGTAAACTCAAAAGCAGACTGCAGACATCTTAATGGACAGTTAGAGTGTGTCTCTCACTGGCTGCAGCATGACTTACAAAGAGAAACACTACAGCATTACCAAGTCAGTCACCTCAAGAATGGAAGCTATGGAACTGTAAAGAGCAGTAAGTCTTATCCTTTCCCCTGGTACTTAGAAAGGATAGATACACTGTAGAAATATCTTCAAGATGTCCCCTGAAATCATGGGAGTTAGGAGCATGCATGGCAGCTTTAAACCAAAGCCAAGACTATGTATGTTATCACTGACAGTTCTTTAAACTGAGAGCAGTAAGAAAAACACTGAACACCACAACCTAACACCAACACAGTATTACAGGGGCATCAAATAACAGAACCAACATTTAGGATAATTAGACAAATTTTCCATGGCATCTATGTGTTACAAATATAAGTGATTTATGCATCAGTGAAAGCTGGGCTCCACAGTTGCTTCTGAAAACTAACTCACTGACTTTGTAACTGAAGTACCATATGCTGTTAGTCATTTCTCAAGAGACAAAAAGCCCGAGAGACCAACCTGACAAAACTCACTTAGTGCACTGATTAGAATATAGAGACCAGTTCCAACCACTAGCACAACATTTTTCACTGCCAGTTCTTCAGTGTATTATGATGGCTTTTTCAAGAGGCAGGGTGAACTCAGCTTAGTTTTGCATACCTGTATTTGTACCTACTTTTGTCTCTATACAATTCAAGCAACACATATCTGCTACTATGAAAACACAAATTATTCCTAACTCATACTTCTTTGATAATTTTACAAACAAAAATACAAGTGCACAGGGCATAGAAATCACAACTACCATAAAGAGAAGCAGTTACCAAACAAAATTTCAAGTGTTCTGCAAGATGAAAGTATAATTATTGTAACATCAGTATTTGAGAACTATGGATATCCTTGCTTTCAGTTAAGCTTTCTACAGAAAAGGCCTGTATCATTATTATTATATCATCTAAAATAGATATCTAAACATAGATAGTTTCTTAGGTCACCAAAAACAACCTAAAAATATTCGGCATTAGCTAAGACATGCCATACATAGATTAGCAAAAATACAGCTGAAATGACTATTGACATACTGCCTGACTCTCTAAACAAGGAAGCCGGTAGAATCAGGGGGCCTCCTGTCTCTACTGAGAGTGAAGACTATTTGAAAGCTCCAGAGCAGCTCCTAGGGAATCACAGCCACAAATTTCCAGGGAGAGGAGGAAGACCATCAGGGCATGTAACCATTCCCTTCCTGCCACAGAACCTCGAAGAGAAACACAGGAAACCTGAAAGGTAAAGATGATGCCAAACCACCTTCAGATCTACCCAGTCTCTACATTAGCCCCAGGCAAACTGAACGGGCAGATTCATGGGAAGGGAATGGTGGTTCCCTCTAGCTGCTCAAGAAAACAAAACCCCAGAGTTTCCATATTCCCTCTCAATGCTCTGTGGAGTTCAGGAATCTTGTGAGGTTCCCACTCTGTCTTTCCCTGTCATGCTGGAAGGCTAAGAAGCTACAAAAATCAGTACTTAGAAGGAAAAAAAAGCAAATACTCTGCTTCAAAGTTCCTGTTCTGTGAAAGCTGAAAAATTCTGGAATTGGACCAAGTCAGCCATGGTACTTGAGCATGTAGGGGGAGAGAGCTCAGATGTGGTCTATCAGTGACACTGTTTATAAAGTGCATTCTATTTAATGCAAAAAACCACCCTTTTAAAACATAAAAACATAACTTTAGAAAGTCCCTTGCTAAAACATGACTTTAGAAAGTCCTCCCTTATTTCAACAACCTGCCAATGATTCTTTAACAGATTAAAAAAAAAATATTCATGGCTTACTTTTCTTCTCAACTCATTCCTTACCAGAATTTCAGGTCTCTGCAAGAATTCTGTGTTCTCTAAAATAATAAATACTGCTTCAGCAGTTTTTCCAGTGATTGTCCAACCTGCCTCAGTCCCATGGAAACTCTTTGCAAAGATGTTGCTTTTGTCTTGTCTGGAACAAATTCCTCCACAGATGGACCATCCAATGTCTAAGAATAACTCTTTTAACTATCAATAGACACAAAGAGATTCAGTTGCACTGTTCCCGTGGGATTCCTTTGAGTTTGGACACATCTGTTAAGATGCATACATCAGAGCCTGAATGAAGTTTTTGTCTGATTGCATCTTTGAGAACTCGTGAAAGTTTCTGCCAAAATGATCTTATCTCTTGGCCCGCGTGCAAAATATATACAGTTATAGATGCTTTCTGAAAAGCTCCTGAAGTAAGTGGCCTATGCAGACCAAACCAGTTTAAATACAGCCAGCTCCTGATGACCTTCTTCCTCTCACTGAAATCTTTAGAAAATTTACCTGAGGCTGTTCAGCCTTTGAACTACAACCTTATTATGTACTTTATGCATTCTCTATCCATAAGCAAGGAAATATGTGAAAAAATGTGAATAGAACAAATCTTATTACTTCCCTGTGCTTTTTTATAACCTTCCCACAACTTGTGCTTGTCCTTGCCCGAGCATCCTTCTTCTGGGCAAACAGACAGATCTGTTTGTGACAGCTGAGTAGCTAGATGTATAACTCAGCTGGAGTTCTATCAAGTCACTTTATCATTTAATTCCAAATTAATTCAAAGTGGTGTTTTTTATCTGCTAAGCCCTCCATGAAAATAGTTATCTCAGGAAGCACGTCTTCCTCTAACTTGTTTCTCCAACTGTATTGCGTTTCCCAGGACTAAAAGAGAAGGGACTGGACACAGTGCATCCTGTGTTCTGGATTTAGCTTCAAGGATTCATCTGTGCTGGAAATAATGCTCAAACCCCGAAATCTAGGAACTAGTCCACTAGTCCTACAAGTTTGAGGAATAATGCAATTTCATTTGGAATAAGTGGCATTAGAACTAGCATGTAGAATATACTATGCTACTGAATGAAACCCTAAATTATGTTAGGCATCACATATGACTTTACCCAAGGATTTTTTTTTTTTTTTTGCTAAGTATTCATATCAGTAAGACTGGCACTATTGCTTTAGGCTTTCTTCACCTCTGCCTTTTACAGCTGAGGAGCAGATGGCTATCGCAGAGTTTTTATTTCCTTTGCTTGGAAAAAAAAAATTGATCTGAACCATTCCAAAAGCACCCTGATATTTTAAAATAGATTGGCTTCTGAACATTTCTCATAATAATAAATATGTGGTGTTGTTTTCTGCCAAGCACTAGTGACTGTGCATGCAAAATGGTCAGTGAAGATTTCAAACTGATTTGAATAGGTGGTCCATAAAATCCAAGCCTTTTTTTTCCCCCGGATACATAAATGAGGCCTTATGAAACCATCTGTACATCTGTCCATTTTCCCAAGAACTGATATACCCTACCATGCTGACTCTTTCTGGGTGCTTCTGGTATTTTCAGAGAAAATTCCTCCCAAACTTTCAGTCTAACTTTAGTTCAAAAGTATTTTTGTATTATTTGCCATCCACTAGAAAACTCCCCAGCAGAATGAAGAACTTCCTTTGAAAATGAAGTATCTGCCCAGATGTGGGGGTACTGCCCAGTCTGGGCAAGGGAAGAAAAGCAATATTGTGTTTTTCTTTGTGTCTAAACGTAGAGGGAAGGACAGAAAATCTTGCTGGCCCAAAGAGAAACACATCACCATGGGTCAAAAAGTTGAGAGGAAGAAAGACATGGCAATGTAGCTCTGAGGGGAGAGGAAGAGAAGGACAAAGAAAGAGATTCTAGAGTGAGGGGAAAGAATCGACCCAAAAGACAGGGCACATCAGAGGTATGGAGAAAGCATTTGTAACTGCAGGGAAACCTGTTTCTAATGTTGGGAGCCACAGAAATCAATCTTTTGCATCCAGGAACATATTTCAGCACTGAGGATTGAGGCAATATGAAAAAAGAATACCACAAAACATGGTAGAAAGCCACAGTAAATATGCAGTAAATATTCATCACTCCTCATTTCAGTTCATGTGGGTTCTTGCTGTTTTGCAAGAGCATGCCAAACACTAATTGTATGCTTACCACCCCTAACAAATACAGCCTGATAAAGGTCATAACCCATCATAAACAATTGTGAGACTTTCTATTGCTTTCAGCTAACAGAGATCAATACCACAAGAGGTCTTACTATTTCCTGAATTTTTGCAGAACTCTAGCTATATTTTGGGAACTAAATTTCAACAATTCACAAGACAGAACAATGGTAATGCTGAAATTGCTATTAAACCTATTTCCTGAAAAAAATCCCCCTCACTTGCAGTGTGAAAGGAGCATCTAACCTGGGCTGCCAGTTTACTCCTACTTACAGAATAATACAATTATTTAGGTTGGAAAAGGCCTTTGACATCATCTGGAAGGTGACTTGGGGACACTAAAAACTTAGGGTCTAAAAGACACTGTGCACAGAACAGGTAGAGCATGAAGAGCTGCAAGCTCCACCTTCCCCTGCTGCCCTCTGCCAATATTCCTCACCCTGAACTTGGCCACTTCAGAAAGCAAAAGCAGGAGCTCATTCTCCAAGTTCCCCACAATCCCTGCTGGCCTCTGTCCTAAGGTTGCTTTCATGGGTTTCCATTTGTACTGTCAAAAAAATCAGTGTGAGGTTTCAAATCCCATTTACTAATGAACTCTTTCATCTTTGTGAATGGGATAAAGGGATTCTTTGTTTGAAAATAAGTATTATTTTTTCTTGTTTTTCTGCTCATTTTTTGCATCTTTTCACAAGCTTTTTGTTTTCAGAAAACATTACAAGACAAAACTGTACCCCAGTTTTAACAAAGAGCCTGACATCTCTGATTTGAAAAGAATTCTTGTAGATACTAAATTGCATGCTGCCTGCTGTTCAATTGTTTCACAGCTCTTTTTCTCCCCAAATCACCAGGTGAGATTGAGGAAAGTCTCCCCAATGTTTACTAGCTCTATTAAAATCAAGATCTCTAGCAGAAGCTCATAATGAATAAAGTCAGAAGCCAACAGGAATGAATTGCAGCTAAAGTGATTTTGATAGTGATGATCCCTATAACCTGACTGCTTCCAAGCTTGGCCCTGAGGCAGGATTTTTAAATTAAAGAAAGAAAAGGATACACATACTTTTTAATCTGATTTTTTATTGTCATGCCCTGATTTTTTTACAGGCTTTTGCAAAGTCTGAAAGTCTGGTTGGCTTCCGAGCTGTGGAAAACTGGTGCCTTCCCCTTACCCTCCCCTCCCCCCCACCTTGTAAATTTACATTCTAAACCAGTGCAGAAGAGGTAAACTATATATTCTAAAACTAGTGAGTGATGAAATTCACAATACCCTGCACATTCTTGCCCAAGAGACTTCCAGGCAAGAACCTCTGTGAAATGACAATGTTTTGAAGAGCTGGCAAGGTCAGGTGACTTTCCAAAATCCAGTTTTAATAATCCCCTCCCTTATTTTTTGGCAAAATGGAGAAGAACATTTTCTAAAGGGCAATTAACCCATGCTGAGTAATCTGAAAGTGAATGCCCTCAAAACAAGGGCCTTAAAGCTGGTACAATCACACAGGTCTACAAAGATTTTCCAGACTCTCACAGACTGATCCTCTCCACAAAATGCTCCCCTTTCTTCCTGGAAACTTTACAGTCCTGGGCTGCAGAGTCATGCACATTTTTTCAGCACTGATTGAAACCCCCCAGTCAGGAGATGCGGTTGGGTAATGAGAAGCTTGTGACTGACTACCTGGAGCGGAGCAACAGTTCTAGTTGGACAGGGACATGCTTGAGGGGTCTTCCTTTTTTAATTTGCAACAAGCAGCAACCTGACCTAACAAAACACTCTCAGCTTTTTCTAGCTGGTTCCAGTATCACAACCTTACCAAAGAAATGTTCTGCTTTGTATGTAATTCCCAAAGAAGAGAGAAGGTAAGCCCTGTTTATGACATTATGGGAAGAGCATCCGACTGGAAAACTTGGTGCACAGTAAGGAGGTGTTTTCAAGAACCCCAGCAATATGTTGGTGTACTCACAATCAGATGACCCTGTGTGTGCGTGCAGGTTTGTTGGTGAATGTGGAGAGTGGATGAGGGCTGGGCTCAGAGGAGGAACAGCTTCAAGGTTCAGGCAGGGAAGGCCTGGCTTGGCACTGCATGCACCCGTCTGAGTAATCTCATTCTCCTCAGACGCCTTCTGGTTTTCAGCTGTCTTGGGTTTCTTCCTGAAAATAAACAAAGAGACCTTTGAAGGGACTGACTGCATATTTGGGAAAAGGCATTTTTAGAATCTGTTAAAGATAACTTTCTTCCCCCACCACCACCCCCCCTCTTGCCTCTCTTTTCCCTTACAGGGAAAGACGCAGAGAAGACTTTCCTCCATACTTGTTGTTTGGAAACAAGCTGCTCCTTGTTTTGACTCTGATGCAATGGCCCTGAGACTGTGTTACTGCAAATAGGCCAAGCACGAAGCTCCTTATTCTGCCCCTACTGATGACATATAAAATGAAACTCGTCCCAGTAGTTTAGACAGAGCGCCATTTGACAAATATTAACCAAGGCTGTAGCATTCTGAATAGAGAGAGTTATACAGAAGTAAAATAGAATTGTCTGAAAAGCAAACAAATATGCAAGTTTCAAGTTCAAAACTAATCAGTGCAGAGACTTGCATTGTGGGCAAAAGCACTGAGGCAATTTTGAGATGCAGAGGTTATCTAAGTAAAGCATTAAGACTTGGAACCTGAAACAGCTTTCTGTGAGCACTGAGTACACGAGCTCTCAACTCCCTCCATCCAAATCTCCAAGGAATTAAGCCTCAGTGGTACATCAAGCAGGTAGTGTTCTAAATAAGAAGCTTGACTAGGCCAATATTCAAGCAGCAATCAATGTATTAATTAATATGGTAAGGTATGAGCCACACAGCGCTGGATACAGTGGAGGAAGTTTTCCCTCCAACTGCACACCGATAGCTGGGGCTTACAGGTATTTATAGGGGTACTCATAAACTTTCTCAGCAGTTTCTATTCCCAACTTTCCCTCATCAGCAGCTTCTATTCCAAATTTTTACGTTACAATTCTATACAATATTGTGATTTAGTTTTTCTCAGGATGTATCCTAGCTGGTGGTCCGGTGAAAGAAGGAAGGAGTATTTCATCTGGTGAAGTCCCGCTTCCAGATGTGGGTCTACCTTTTGATTGCAAGGACCACAAATCTCATAACAGTGATGTCCGCTTCCCTTGGTCGAGGCTATTAATCCTTGAATCGATGTCCATCTTCCTTTCTCAAGCTGCTTTTCACTGTTTTGTTAAGGCGTGAGATAAGCAGGTTTCCTTTCTATACATTCTATAGCGATAGTTTCAAAAGATCTTTACTACAAGCAATATTCTAAAATTATGCTTCAAAAGGTTATTATTGCAAAACTCTTTAAGGCTTAACTACAAGCAGAAAGTTCTTGTCAAAAGGCAACACCTTAAAACTTTGATTCAAATGCCCCTAAATCAGCTTAAGACTTACAAAGGTTAATTGTAAACAAAGGATAGGTTCAAAGGCCTTCTTCCATGCTTTATTTTTCTAAGTCATTATTAGAATTCGTCTTTGTAACTGTCCCATGGTCGGTTTCCGCACATATTACAATCACAAATACATACATTGCCTGTATGTACCTGACACGAAACACAGGTTTGTATTTCACAGTAGTCAGTCACCAGCTTCACGGCTGGAGAAGGCGAGGCACCGGGCGAAGCGGCAGGTTTTGAATCACACAGCGAACACGCCAAACAGGGCAGCGAGCAGCCGCCTCACTGTCCCCCCTCCGCTACACAGGTGCAGGTGCTCCCTCGGTGCTCCCCGAGCCAGGGAGCTGCGCCGCCAGCTCGGGACGCAGCCTGCTGAGGGGACACTGCTGCCCCGGCCCGGGATGCGGCTGGGGCACCGGGCAAACATCGGCTGCTACTGCCACCGCATGCCGGGGGGAGAACCGTGGGCACCCGCAGGAGAGCAGCAGGAGCCGGGCAGGCTGGAGCCGTGCCGCTGGAACCCGTTATCTCCGGCCGACCCCCGAGCAGTGCCGGGGCACCCCGGACGCACGTCCTGCCTGCCAGCCAGCAGGGCCCTTTCCGCAGGCCGGGACTCTCCTCACGGAGGGTCAGGGCGGAAGCCCCTTCTCCCCGCGCGCCTTTGCCCTCCTGTGTCCCACCGGGGACGGGGTTTGAGGGCTGCGTGGCCTCTCCATTCTTGAAGCGACCGTCCAGAGCGGAGAGTGCCGATCCCGCGGGGGGCGAGGAGGGGCAGACCAGGCCGGCCGCTTACATAAAGGCCTTATGTAAGGGCGGCACACCCGGCCGGGGGCAGGGTCCGACCCGCTGCCATTGCCTGCGGCCGCCGCCGGGAGGCAGCACCCGCACGGACCGGCCCGGCCCGGCCCGAGGAGCAGAGCTTGGAAGAAAATTAGAATAAAAATTTAAGTTAAACGGGCCAGAAAGAAAGAAAGAAAACAAGTCCTTTCCCCACCGTTCCTCCCGCAATGCCCCCCCAGGAGGTGGTAGGCCCGGAAGGGATGCCTTGGATCGGCCGAGGTGCAGCAAGAGGCGCCCGGTGGTAGCTGGCCAGGCTTCGGAGTGCGGCCGGGGAGCCGAGCTGAGCTCTGCAGGTGAACCACGGCCAGCGAGAGGGTCACACTGATAGCTTCTGGCAGTCCTGGTGTGTTTTGGGTTACCGGAACGACAGTCTCCACACCACGGGATGGGTGGATGGTATTGCTGCTGTAAACTATAGCTTGTACATTGGCACATATATTTTAAACTACATGGACTGTATATGTTTTGTTTGTAATAGTCTGCATGGATCTTTGGCATGATCCAAACGAACTCTGGCACACCTTCACACACCTCATTTCCAGAGCCCAGGACATTCCCATGTGCAGCCAGCATGCACTGGGGACTGCAGGAAATCTGTGCATAAACCAGTGGTTTTTTACAGTATTGCTACCCAAGCAGCTTTCAGATAGCACACCTTTCTGGCCTGGGAACAAAGGCTGTATGTAGGCTTGGACTCTGGATGCACAGGACAATGAAGTTCCTTGTACCCAGGAGCTGCACTGCTGTATTTAAGGTCTGTTTTCAGCTCGGAGTTAACCCAAGTTATATGCTTGGAGTACAGCCTCTGACTCCAGGTCTATCCACACACAATGCTGCCTAGCCTGGGCAGGAGACTGCTGTTTTTTTGCAGAGTGGGGGCTAAGTCTGAGTAAACAAGACCTGTCAGTCAACCAGCACAGCTATAGTTCTGTTGTTAAATCAAGCACTGACTGATGTTTCATCCTGTGGCTGATCCTGCCAGTGCCTCCCAAGGCCTTCAAAACTCATTAGAGGGGACAGGTTAAAAAACACTATAGCAACAGGTAGTGCCACCAAGAAGGTTGTGCAAAGTATCCCCTGCTTCTTCCTATCCAAATCCTTATTTTTTCTATTTTGCTCCTAAGCCTGACATTGCGTTTTCAAGATGCTCTTGTGTCATCATTTTTCCACACTGCAGTCCTGCAGCTCAATGACTTTTGCTTACTAGGATGGTAAGAATATAGCAGTGGTGCTACCTGGCACTGGAAATGACACCTCTCCTCAGGAGTTCATTTCTCTCACTGTTCAGACATGGGCTGTATGTCACTACCACCTGAAAGGGATGCAGGCTTCCACAGGAGGGAAGCTAAGGAATCAGCAAAGTCAGCTAAGGATCTAAAGAAAGCTTTGCAGAAAAGAATAATCCTGGGGACACTATAATCAAAACTACTTATGAAGAAACCCAAACAAAGTTCTCTAGTCTGCAATGTCCTACTACTGTTGCCAGCAAAGGCAAAGTCACAGCAATCCTGCTGTTATTGTAAGTATATTCCTATTCTTTTGTTCTACCTTATCACTCATACAGAAAGCTCCTATTGCCATGATCTTCACCTATATATTCTAATTAAATATTCTTACATTCTCTTATATAGTCTACTTCTATTGCTATCTTTTTGCTCTAAGTCCTCACAGGGAGAATTGTTAAGTACTCAATCAGGTTATGGCATCTCCATCCTTGGAGATTTTCCAAACTTAATTGAACAAGGCCCTGAATAACCTAATCCAGCTTGGAAGTCAGCTCCGCTCTGAGCAGGGAATTGGACTACAGACCTCCAGAGGACCCTTCCAACCTAATTTTGTTTCTGATTGCACACTACTTCTCTGAACACTTTCATCCGCGAGCTCTCTAATATATCTCCATGGTCCAGAAGGTAAAAATTACCCACAAACTTTGGAAAACTGTGAATTGTTATGTCAACATCAAAAATCTTGAAAGAACAAGGGTAGGAGCAAGAATGAAACAAGTCATAAATATTGTTTGTGGAACCTTCCCAAATTACTCCTATGTATGTCCATCTCTGGACTTCATTGATTGGCAATCCTATGTGATTATTTCAGTAGTAAGGGTCAATCTACCTTGCTGCTTTAGTTCTTATGACTGTGTTCTCTATATACTAATCTTGGAAAAGAGCTGTTTGCTATTTACTTGTTAGTAAGGGCAACGATTGCCATGTTTGGAATGCAAAAGACTTGGGAATGTGCTGGTGGAGTAAGGGGCTCTGTTCTGATCTCCGGTTATCTCCTTCTCTATACATACCTGGGGTGCATTACAAGTCCGTTCCAATACTGAACTCATTCTTAACATTATCAGAGGGCCATCACCATCCTTGCTCCTTGTGAAGAAAAGCAGAAGGGCAATACAGCAAAGAGATGGCATTTTGGTACATGGACTTGATGCAGAGAATCCCACAAGCTGGGAACAGAAAAGACACCGACTTTCAAAATTTAGAGGGTCCCTGCAGAATTTATATTTGCTACTGATTTACAAGAGATTTATCCAGTTTATTTCTAAACATCCTACCTACTCTATCACTTTAAATTTTCTATCCTATGTCCATGTATTTTCCTTTTGTTGGCATTCACTTTCAGCATTCCCTTATATTTATGTGGGTTTTTTCGTAATGTTAATTTACACCACTTAAAACATATTGTCTTCTTTCTTCATTGTATGTTTTCCAGTACCTACTACAGGCTAACTGCCTCCCCTGTCTTTCCTGAACTGAACTGTGTGTATCAGTACTTGTGAGCTCACATGCAAAGCAAAATGTATACAATCACTGCCATAATATTATTTCTCTTTTCTGTCAGCATCCTCTTTGCACTGAGGCATTCGCTCCTTTCCATGTACCTTAACACTGCACTGTCATAGAACAAGATCTCAGATGGTGGCCAACTCACAATGATGCAGCGGCTGCATGATCTGGGCACTGGCTGTAAACTAGAATTGGCTCATTTCTGTTTCATTTGAAGGCAGAATGGGTAATATTTTGGATGTCCTAACCTCAAAGCTATCTAGAAACTAATTACTACCTCTGAGCTTTGGAATGCCTTTAAAACCCCTGCCACACTTCCCCTTTCTTGCTGCCACTCTTGCATACAACTTTCTCTCCCTCAACCCTCCACTTGCTCTCCACAGTTGATTTCTTTGCCTGTACCTCCCTTGCAACCATTATTGAGTTTGGAATGAATTTCCCCTGGATGAGTTAACACATTCTCACAGTGGGCCCAGCAAAACGGTCCCTGTCAAAAATAGACAGTGTATGTTGTACTTCTCACACAGCAGCTATAACTAATGCTTGAACCTTCCCTTACAAGGGGAATAGCACTCTGTCCTGCAGAGACATCAGGTTAGCACTGAACAAATTAGCTCAGGTATAGGAACCAGTGTAGCTGTGCAGAGCCCACAGCAGCATCCTGGCTCTCAGGGGAAGCCATCATAATGTGACTGCATGAGAGTAATACTACATAATGAACAATAATGAGGCAGTTTTCAGCCTCTGAATACAGGGAGGGCTGGGTCACCAACCAGACCTTTGTTCGTCACATATTAAGCAGCACAGAGGGAACATGCCACAGGGTTGCTGATGTTGTTGTAAGTGGTGCTGCTGGCTGAGTCTGCCCACCCATGTTCCAGGCATTATTTTGCCTCTTCACAGCTATGGCATCACCTTATACTAAGTGCCCTCAGGTCAGAGATGCCTGTAGGGTCCAAGCACTGTGCTTAACTTACTGGTGCACAGTTAGTTTGTAACCTTAGAAATTCACAGGGGCTGTATAGAATTGGAAAAAAACCAAAACAAACAAAACAAAACAAAACAAAACAAAACAAAAAACCCAATAAAAAACAAAACCTCCAGCTTTTCAAATCCTAAAAATAAGAGTGTGAAAAAAGTTCACGTCTGATTTTAAGCAATATTTTCCCTCAGTGTTCTGCTGCACATTCTTCCTCTGCCTGTGTGTGACTAACACAGCTCCTGATATCAGTGTTTATCACTGCCAGTGTTGTGTCTCTTTCAGACATGACATTGACAATACATATTTAGAAACTGACAAAGTAAAGAGAGACAGGAGTACAATCACTAGATTTAAAAAAAATAGGGCTGAAAGAACAACAAAAACCCACTAAAATCTGCCCAGAGACCTCACCCTAAAATTCAGGGCACACTGAGTGCCAGAGCTGAGGGTGAAGCTTCCCAAGACAGGCTCCCTTTAAATCACCTGAACCATGACAGTTTTCCTGCCAGAAGTGTTGCTTCAGTAGTTAAAAGTCCTGCACAGGCTGGACTGAATTGCCTGAATATTCACACAGCTTCTCTGGTGATTTTGCAGCCACATTCGTCTTCATGCTGTTGCAGCTACATGACTGGCAGTTTGTTTAAAATCTCTGATTGCAAGTTTGTGTCATACAGTGGAAAACACAAACTCCTGAAAACATCACCATAAAATGTAATATGAAAGAGAAATCCCAGCACAATACTGCAAAGCAAGAATGGGAGGCACAGAAAACTGACAAGAGAGACCCAATGTTCTAGTGCAATAAAAGCCTGGAAAATTTAATCAACACAGAAAAGTAAAATAAACTCCAAAATCCCTTACAGGAGACTGATTAACATAATTAAATTAAACTCAGAGATTAAGTTAAAGTAAGATTGAAATTTGCTGGGTCCTTTTCAGGCCTGAGGTAGGGTTTATACGGCCCAAAAGTTGTCTATTTATTCCATCTAAACCACAAGTCTCATGAGAGTTGGGTCCTGTCTACAGAGCTTGCCTCACTTGTAATATCAGGGCATCTCAGCTATGCTAACACTGTTACAATACTGACAATTACTGAGAACTGATCAAAATAATTCAAAACTATTAAATTTATGGGGGAGAAAGTAAAAATATCAGGCAAATGGTCATTTCAGAGCATAATAAAACCACAATGCAGTCAGAATTCTCTCAGGCAACTTTACCTATGTAATCCAGCCAAATCTACCGAATTGTAGTGGCCTTAAGTCATAAATGTCTCAGGGCCCTGAAAGAACAGTGTAAACCTTTAAGAAGTTGCAATAGATTGCCTGTCTGTATTGCCTGAAACACCAATGAGAGGAAAGGTGTCTCATTAAAAAGTAATAAGAATAAAAAAGAAGATAAACACTGCAAAGATAAACATTGATGAACCAATTAGAACAGCACGAGCTAGAGAAGTAAGTAGGGAGAACTTGCCAAAGTAAAAAATACAAGCAGATCAAACCAGCTATTGCTGAACTATGCTGTGAGGCTATGATTTAAATATTTAACAGTTTTTTACTGACATACTTTTTGCCCACATATTTCCTTGCAAATTTCAAAAGAAAAACTTAGTTTACCCTCATCAGCAAGGCTCACAGGTGCTGCAGTTTGTTTTTGTTTTTGTAAGATGTCTTATTTTGCTGAACAAGAAGTCTTTTATAAGAGATAAAATATACTTACAGTGGTTTCCAAATGGTATCACTCTTCAGGTAAATTACTCCAAGCCTTGGACCTAGTGCAGACGTTCATTGGGGCAGGGAACAGAGAGGGGCTGTGTCTGTACCAGGAAGAATCAGAAGGAAAGGTCAGGGGGAAATAATAATTATTTACTGAGAGCAAGAAAACTTGCTACAACTCTAACTGGCATTCTGTGCTGTGAGTACAGCTGGCTGCAGCCTGGTAGTGCTGAATTCCCGCTTCAATCCCTCCAGCCCTGGCTGCAAAGGGCCACAGAGTCAGTCCCCAGTTACCCCAGTCTGCCCATGCAACCTAATCCAGTAAAGCAAGGAGGAGAGGAAGGATTGGCCACCAAAGGGCTACCAGCAGGATCTCCAATGGCATGAGCATGGAGCACTGATGGAGAGCTAGCACAAACTTGGCACTCAAGTGCATCTCATCAGAACAACAAGGCCAGTCCTGTTCCGAGCAGCAATAAACACTTTCTCAGGACTGAAAGGCAGGAAAAGGAATGAAAGAATCCTCCTTCATGTCTTTTGCTGTCTTTACATCACAAAAAGCATGGCTTGTATCAAAGCAGAAACCCCACTTTTCTCTCATCAGCCACCTGGTCTACTGCAGTGACACCAGGGAAGTAACTTATTGCCAGCCTTGCAGGAAAGGTTCAGCTCAGCAGCAGTTTTATTGCTGAAATCTTCTGAGATAAAGACATAGCTGGAACCAATGGACTGAGATGGGAAGGGATCCACAAAAAAACCTCTGGTCCAATATTTATTACATGGTGATTTCCCCATCCAGATCTAAGTTTCTGGGAGACTTGAATCCTTCTCTAGACTAAGAGAACTCCTCCTTTGCTAGCTTCTCATTATCCTTTAGTGGCTCACTGTGGGTATGTTGGGAGTATGTCTGAAGTTGACATCCAGGGACAGAATTAAATCCTGCTCACTTCACTTATGCAAAGAAGTCTTGAGATGTCAGCATATTCAGTCCTGTCCACAGTAAAGCCACTGGTGCCACTTCCATAAAAAAATGATCTTGCCTACTCTGAGCAGACCAGAAAAGCAAATATTTATCAAAGAAATTAAGAAGGTGATTGAAAAATGTTAAAGATGTAATTGTTATTTCACAGGTAGCTAATGTCACTGTGCAAGGTGGAATTTATGTCTGAAAATGCAACACAAAAAGACCCTGCTGTTTGTGCAGCAGGAACACTCCAATAAGCACTAAAAGACCCAATGAGTGATTTTTGATGACACTGTAATAATGTACTTCACAAAATATACATTCAGTTTTATGTTCAATTCACACATTTTGTAATGCTGGTGTTTCTTAGTGACTGGGATATATACTAAATTCTGATTTCAA
Source organism: Serinus canaria (assembly GCF_022539315.1). NCBI lineage: Eukaryota > Metazoa > Chordata > Aves > Passeriformes > Fringillidae > Serinus > Serinus canaria. Next base: position 21,741,409 of record NC_066313.1, read on the forward strand.
CTGGCTACATGAAACCTGGCAGCTACATTTTACAGGGGTTCAAGAAAAAAATTTATTTGATTCCAGTTTTTTTTTTAGGTTCTCCCCTCTTGGAGTCTGCTTTGAATTGCAAATTAAGTAAATTCAAATACACACACACACACAAAATCTACAACCTAGCCTGAGCCTCTGAGTTTCACCAGGGCTTGGAAAAGAAATCACATGCATCAGGTTAGTTGGAAAGAATTACATAAAACAGTGACAATTTTGACCAGAACCAAGGATTGAATTTCAAAGGTGCAGTAATGCCCAAGAATTCTGTAGATTTAAGTCCTTGCTAACGCTCAGCATGGCTTACTGTTAAGCTCTCTTTCCCACCTCCATATACGCCCCACCTGTTCTGTTAACGCTGACCTTGCTTCTTCATCCACTTTGCACACATCAGTCTGTCTTTTATCTGGCTATTGCTCACCTTTTTAAGGCATAAATCCCACGTGCCTTAGAGACTGCCTAGTACTTCAGATAACATGCATTTTTAACTTGTACTAGAAGCAGAAAAATCACAGGATCAGGTCTTTAGTCTTTACTTCAGCAGAACTCCTGCTCACTTCACTCCTAATTTCACACGAGAGAAGCCTAAGAACTGCATGTACTAATCCTGCATATTTTGTCACCTCTCTTTTTGTGTCATTATTGCTCTTCCAATCTCTGGGATCCCAATCCAAGTGGCTCTCTCTTGTAGCACTGCCTAGCACTCAATCTGGCTTCCCAACAAGGGTCAAGCAGACAAGTTGTTAGAGATGGGCTGTTGGAAGTTTTCTACAAAATATGGGCTCAGAAATCTCTGTGAAAGGCAACACTTAAAGTATCTTCATTTTTCTCCATGTTTTTTTGCCATGGCCTGGGAAGATAGCTCTCTTTCTTCCAGTGTGATGAGCATAAAGCACTGAGATCCTCAGCAGTTGTTAGGCACTTTTTAAATACATAAAATCAACAAAGCTGATGGTATTGCAACAGAGAATGAAATACTCCAAATTTTGTAAAATACATCATTTAACTTTGGAAAAATTAGAGGAAAAGGATCTTTGACCACAAGAAGATAGGGCAAAAAGAGAGAGAAGCAGGACAACAGAGAAGTGGGATGTGCAACACTGGGTTAAGTAACTTCTCCCCTGTGTACCCGGGCTCCTCTATCCAGAAAAGGAAAGCATTATATTTCTGTTCCATGGGGTACTGTGTGCTTAATTAAGATTTTGGAGGATAAATGTTCTGCATGAATGCATTCCAGGAATGCAGACTTTATTACTTAAATATTCCCACTAATGATAGTAACTTGGGCATTTTATACATGCTCACTTTTATTCCACCTTGCTCTTTCCAAGTTTTATCTGGTAATTTAGAGGGTGTGAGGAACATTAATTATATCAGTGTTTTTATTAAGGAAGGTCCATTTTATGAGAGTAGTGATGTACTACAGATTGTGATTTAAGATGTACACTTTAGGTCACTTTTATACTGACTTCAGTACCATTGCAATGGGCATAAAGTCAGGAGAAAATGTGGTGCTTTACATAATAATGCTGATGATTAATCGGCTCCTGGACCATTTCTCTATATTCTGAGGCACTGATCCTCCTTCTCCCTCCTGAAATTTGTGTCTTGACCCTTTCATCTCTTGTTAGCTACCTTTCCAGGGCTGTTCATTAATCAGCACCATTGATCTAATGTGGTTTGTCATATTGTATTACCTAAAGCACACAGAAGCAAGCATTGTCCTGACTCTGCTCTTTACACAACACACCATCATATTTCCTTTACAGATGACTTAAATAGTATAAACATCAACTTACTGTGGTTGCTTGGTCCTGAAACCGGCTTTTTTTAGGTTAGTTCCCTGCAGGATATTTCTGTCTCTCCCCCTGAATGTACTTCTGTCTCTTCAGAGACACCATCAAACACATTGAGTATTCCCCAATTGTTAAGAACACTCCTATGTCTGACCAGCAAGGGACAATCAGCAAAATAGCTCCTTCTCTTTGCTTGAGATCTGGTATCACAATCTTCTCTTACTTTTTTTTAGTGATTCCCAATCAAGCAGACTCAAGTTTTTAGTTAACTGCTATTTATTTTATTCTTGCAACAGTCTTTCCCCTGATATCATGAGAATCTTCCTTCTGCCTTTTCTCTGATCCCTAGTAATGAAAAAATTAAAAGATGAGCTTCTTGTGAGCGGATTTCCGATTACTCTTATTTACTGTGCTGGAACAGTGCTGTCTATCATGAGGCAATGGAAAGTAACTCACTAGTGCCTTGGAAGTTAGCATGTCTGATCTTAATGCACATATTGTACAGCTCTCCCGAGTCAGGTGGGTTGAGTTTTAATTGATGCTTTCACAGTCATGATATATTTTCAGACTGAGCTGAATTCAATTCTTTTTGGTCACTTTTTCTCTCTGGGAGTAGGATTTTGGATTAAATTCTTAAGGCCACAACAAGAAGGAGGAGATGAAAACAGCAGTGTTAGCCATCAATAAACACAATTCAAGAATCAACTTTCTGCACAAAATGGGTTATTCCAGATAGATTTTACAGTTTATAAGGAGAAAGTACATTGACTAGGACTGATTATGGCATTTACATTGTATGAACAAGGTTAGCCCATTGGTTACCTATAGGTAGATATCTAACCCCAGGGTCTCAGAGATCAAGATAGACTGAGATGTAAAAGCCACTGTTTAAGCAGAGGCCACAACCTGTGCTAAAAAAAACCGACAAAAATTTAGCAACACAGGACATGTTATGAGAAGGCCATAAGCATGGATTTTTCACAGTAGTCAGGGCTTTATTTCCAAGAGGAAATGGCTGATTTCTGTATTCGACTGGGAATGCTGTATGTCCACTATCAGTATGGCCTAAAAATCAGAAATTATTTTGTTAATGGATTAGACATTTACAGAAAGACTGTTTAAAGAGGCTGTACCGCTCTAGCCTGGTAAAGGCCAATTTCCCACAGGGACATGTTTGCAATAGCACTTGAGAAAAAAAATCTCTCCCTGAAGTCCCAGAGGTACTTACTGAAATCCAGAATATCAGGAAAGTCTGCATTGTAGGAAAGTCTACATTATGTTCCCACTTTTTCACTCAGAGGACCTCTATTACATGTCTGCATCTGTTTCTTTTCCCCTTCTCTCAAGGGCCTTTTATCTGATACTATAGAATTTCGCTGCTCTTAAGCTGCAATTCTTAAGTTTGATTTTGGCACTTGGAATAGGCATTTTTGAGGTCTTACTTTTGTTCTGTTTGTTGATTCTTCTGATATTTCTTTCTATTTGCAAGCAGTACTCTCAGTGTAACAGCTAACCATGCCTAAGAGTTCAGGTCGAAAAGGATGACTCTTCCTCTGACTTTCCATTTCCCATGCCAAATCCCTTCCTACCTGGGGCAGTGGTACAAGGCCTCAGCATAGAACATTCTCTCTCATTTAAGATCTAACTCTGAGTGCTGCCTATTTTCCACTAATGAAGATCTCATCATGCTCAGTGTGTTGCGTGTGTAAATTCCACACCTGTGGATGTGGCAGGTGCCCAAGCAGAACGTGTGCTGCTCTCTTGGCTGCTCCTTGCAGGGGGCAGAGCAGGATAAAACCATGCTTGGCAATGTTAAGCAACTGTCTGGACTTTGCATGCTGGATTTGAAATGAAGGTAACTTCTACTTAGAAGAGGAAACTAAATGTAAGTAGTTGGTAGGCCTAATCAGAGCAGGAGCAGGTCACCAAAATCCCTACAGTAACATGCAGCTAGTGGTTTAAATGAATACAAAAATCTCTGATGCCAGACTGAACCATAGCAGTGTCAGAGCACTTTCCACATGTGGTAACAAGAAGAAACAGTACTGTACACATACACATACACAGATATATACATAGAAGTAACCATGTATTTATGTATGTATATAGAGTTATATGAATGATCATTATTTTAAAATTATCTTATTCTGGCAGAACATTGCTGGGTATAAAACACAGAATTCTGTGTATTCCTACTTTGGAGCCTTCACAGTTGTATCTGAATGCTGAGTACAACCACATAATTTTCAAAGCCGTTCATTAAAGTGGGGTGTGACAAAGGCAAACAGATAAAGACCTAATTTTATTGACGTTGGTGTGGAATATGGAGTAAATCATCTGTGCTCAGTGGAACTGCACCTACATAACCTTTCTCGGGAACAGACTGATTTGTGGGTAGTGCTTGTATATTGTGAGTGTTGTTGAATCTTGAGTGCTACTTTTCTACAGATACTTAGTATTAATAGAAGCAGTTTGAGGGTGTAAACAGCCTCAGTCATTTATGTGCTGATGATGTAGGTTCATAAGGCACCAGCATTATGGCTTGAAACTCAAAAAGGTTCATGGGAGGGGAGCAAGTAAGAGGTTCAGGTTTTGAAGCCATGAACACTCAGGATGGCCAGTGCAATCAGAATATTGTCTTGTTAACAAGAAGGCGGACAACACAACGCTGCCTTGCTGCCTTAAGCAAGATTCTCACAAAACTAAAGGTATAGTTGTGCTGCAATTAATACCAATGTTTCTGAAGCTGAAATATGAATTGCCATCACTGCAATCACCAGAGACGAAGAAAATATGCAGAAATTAAATTGTTACAGTAATATATCTGCCTAAGCTACTGCTTTGGCTAGATGAGCCAGATTAGCTTATGACAGATGAGCTTCATGAACATTTCATTGCCAAGGAATCCTGTCAAAATATTGGTGATTTCGCCGAATCTGTTCAATATCATGGAGATGTCAAACGAAATCTGAAAGGACATTATTTTTCAGGAAGAACAAAAACAATGAAAGCATACGAAGAAAATGAGCTGAGTTTCTTCCCCTACACGTTGCTTTGGTTTCATTAAATGCTGTCCTTGCAAATACTTTGGTACAAATCCTGAAACCCTTTAGTCCCATAGATACTGGTGAATTGTAGGAAGTACTGAATGTCCTCAAAGAATAGATCTCCCTGTTTCATTAACCAGGTTTTCAAACAGACAGTGTATTTTCACCAAGGTGCAGGGACTGTGTAATCTCAGCACCTAACAATTTAATCAAGATTTACACCATTGACACTGGTTCTGCCCTACCCCCATCTTTCCTCATCACAGTGGTACAGCACTTGATGCATCAGTGTCTGGCCACTGAGCTTGTGGTTCTTATGCTGAAAGATGATCTCAATCACAAGTTGGAAGTACCCTTTCATGAATATGGAACATGATACAAAATGGTAAGTGATAAAAGTAATTAAATACTGTGTTTTCCATGGCTTGTTGCTTGCGGAAATGATGATATACTGTTTACATTAATTAAAGGTAGAATTCCATGTAGGACAGTGGAAATTTCAGCTATAAATTTCAATAGATTTGACCCATTTGTCACAGGACTATCCCCTTCAAGGCAAAGTAAGAAATATAAGTTTCTCTGATACATCTCGTTTTCTCAAGCACCAAGAGCCAGGTTATCAAACAGATAAACAGAAAAACTGAACACCCTCCTTCCTCCCAAAAAAAACTTAGAATTTTTGTGATAGAATTCCTTCCTCTCCCTGAGCTTTCATTATGTGACTTGTTTTATAAGGAGATGAACATGCTTGCATGATTTTATCTGCCTTTACTAGAGGAAAATTTATATTAAAATCACATTTGCATGGATTCTGAGGGGTGAAATCTGAGACAAGGAATCTTTTCCTTAAGTTTTAACATTTTTACCACCACTGCCCAAATGCTGAGCTAAAGAATTGTGTTACTGTCAGTTATGAAAAAATTAAAATTATTTTTAATTTTTTTGTTTTGTTTTGGTTTGGTTTGTTTTGGATGACTGTCTCCATCTCTGAAGATTTCCCTTTCCAGTCATTCTTTAAAGAGTCGGTAACCAACACAGTGAAAAGACTAGGTAAAAAGCACCACAAACGTGTTTTCCCATACCATTCTTCCTGTGTGTTTGCTGCCTCTGGCCTCAAACTGTACAAATGAAAGCTTGTTTGATTTATGTCAAAAACTATATATAAAATATCACACGGGATCCACAGAGAAACCGAGTCACTCTGGGCTTTGGTTTCATTATCCATTGAGGAATAACTGACTACAGCCTTGGAGTACATAGAACTGATCAAAGCGCTTGCTTCCTCACAAGCAAAGAGAAAACCACTGTAGATTTCCTGTTTCATGCTTCAGTGCCAAAACACAATGAAAAAAGTTCTAGATGAGCATGTGAATTATTCTAAAACATTGCTCAATCAAATCTGATGGTTATACACATTTGTGAAACTCATCATTTGAAATGTCAAGTCACTGACAGCAGTGTCCCGAGGTGTGATATATATTTGTGATAATTATTTGCTTTTTAAAGTTTGTATCATCTGCATCAAACCAGGATTTTTCTTAAGTATGCCTGAAATGTAGAGATGTCAGTGCCAGTTGCGTTATTCAGATCTGGGTTTTAAACACCCTGTGCTAGGAAAACACAGAGTCAGGATATGACTACAACACCATTTTTAAGGCATTCTGAGTTATTTTTCACTATTCTCTTAAAACTGTATGTGGTGTGGCTGATAGAGAATGATTACTAACATTAATAGTAGCTGAAGTGACTTCTGTGCAGTATATGCAGCATGATGCATTAAGGAAAATAACATAGCAATAATTGTTGTTCTTACTTCAGTATTAGCAAATGATACTCTTGGGATTTATCTTAATTCAGTATTCAGCTCTCTTCTGTGGCTTTTGGAGGCCTCTTCTCTGGTCATTTCAAAACTTTTTTGAATGAAACTGAAGGCAGTTGGCTCTGTTGTTGGATAAGTTCTGCTAACGTAGGAGGGCTGTCTCCTGAGTGCTAAAAAGACCATTTGCAAATCTTCAGCGTCTTCCTTGACAGCAGAAGTTACTACGCAGAATGGTTGAGATGATGCTGAAACAAAATTTTATAGGAGATCTACAATATTCCAAGAGGAGGCATGGTAGGGAATGGCAGTGACTTGAGGGGACCTGATAACAACTTCTCCACATTTTATTTCTGGAAAGTGACTCTGTAAATAAGCACTGCACCAGTGTCTCAGCTCAACATTTTTTCTTATCAGAAAAGAAATTCTGTGAGAAGGTGATTTGAGTTTTTGATTGTAGACAATCTGGCAGCTACCTTACTCCTGCTATTTTGTGACAGAAAATCTTATAAGAAAATGGCTCAGATGAACAGAACTATCAGGGCTCTTGCAGATATTCTGATTTCTGCCATGATCGGCAAGAAGTACCATAGGAGATGGATCAGGAATCTTAGCTGTAGGGGAGCTTAGAGCTATTCTAGTTCAATCAGATTTCACAATTTGCTCTAATGAAGGGTGCTGGCAGAAGTTCAAAGCTACTCCAGGTCTTGACTCTCCCTCCACATTACTATAAAAATGTCTGTAGAAGTGTTAATTGTAGAGGAGCCAAAAGTTGTTTTGGTTCCAGTCTTTCCCAGCAGGAGTAACTGAGAAAACAGAGTAGGAGTGCTAGTTCTGCTCACAGCTCTCTCAGCCTCCTGCAGAACACCAGAGACATTATGGGGAACATGGCAAAGTGTGCCCAATACTGTCACCCCTCACAGCTCCTGTCGCTTCAACCTTGCAAACACCACCAATATGGACGTACCAGCTCAGTATCTCCAGAACTCTTTGGAATTAGCATCAGCCTCCACAGCTGAAAACCTGAAGTCTGTTTGCAAGCAGAAGGTATCATGAAGATAGCTGTGTTCAGCCAGCATTGATTTCTTCAGCCTTTTGTCTGTGTCTGCTTTCTGTCTCCTTTGGAGGTGGCTACTGTTACTACAAGAAGCATGAATCACATCTCTGTTAAAAAACAGAGCTCCAATTGTCTTACATAACCCCTGGTAACTGCATGTCTAATAATAGCAAGCCATTTCCAGGTACGGATTCTGTGTCCCAGACCCAGACACATCCACATGCACACACACACATATTCCTATTACTTTCTGTACCTTGTTTCTGGTAAGGAGCGAGCTTTTCATATGCAGTATGACAGTTCTGAGCTGCAACTATTATTTTAAAATGCCATTTTCACTTACTGCCTTGAGAAGCCAGTCTGGTATGTGCAATTTGCTTCTCAGGCCAAGCAGCAAGAAGGAGTGAAAAAAAACCCCAACAGCTCTGTTTGGTTTTGAGAGAACATTGAATGGTGAAGGCTATGATTGGATCCTGTCCTGAAAGCTCAAGTCTTTCTAGGTGTTAACTCTCGTGTCTCTTAGCGAACACCCAAATTTTAATAAAGTACTTCTCATAGTTCTGAGAAACACTTGTTTTTACACCTCTCAGTTTTCCCCTTGGAAAAGTAAAAGACAATATGCAACTCTCTCGTTACTGCAAGGCTAATAGATAATGCTGCAAATCAGTAATGGTTCTCCAGATGAAACTTCTCTATAAATTGAAAATATTATTATTTTCGTAGTCCATGAGTGGTCTTGAGAAGGAAGGAGTTTCTGAAGATTACTCTGGTGTCACAAAGTTCTGAACTTTCATTCTGTAGGAGGTCATCCTTGCATGACTATCTACAACTAAATCATATAACTGACCACTGTCCAGACACTTCCTGAACTCTGACGGGATTGGTGTCAGACCACTTCCCTTGGGAGCCTCTCTGCAAATGGAGTGGTTCTAGACTGTTTCATAAGGTTTGCCAAAAAAACCCAGTTCCTTCTGACCTCTGTTACCATCAATAACCATTTCTGGGCATCTAAACTTCAATTAATAATATGCTATTACCAACGTAACAGTGAGATTTCAGTCATCCTAAACACCTGTATTCTCTCATTTTAAGAGATGTCTTGGAACCAGGGATTTGAAAAGTCAGTTTACTTCTGAATTTGTTCAGCTTTGAGAGTTCAGTTTAGGTTCATCTTTTCACAGTGTGTGAATAGAGCACGTGTGAAGAAACAGCTAAAAATGTAGGTGGCGACATAATTAAAAATGTTCTTCAGCTTTTATTTCTAAATCTATTATCTTTCTTAGCTCAGATAATCGTTCTTTAAAGTTGGTTGAGAGTACTAGAAAACATCAAAACTCAGTGGATCAGATGTTCGGACTGGTTCTTTGCCTACCTCTGACCAAGGCACGTCATGCTGCATGCCAGGCAGTGTCTTTGGAGAAGTCCTACTTTCTATTTTCTCGGGATCTATGGACAACAACTGACAATTTAGTATTGTTATTACAGTATCAAGTGTCTTACTTCTTATGAATCCCCGGATCTACAAATCACCTTATAGTAAAGTCAGATCTAAACAAAACCTAGATTGTGTTTGAACTCACGAAGTGACTGGTCTGGCCAACAACTGCAGATCGACTTTCATGGATGCCCTCCCACTAAGTTAGTCTACAATACTCATCTGATCTCCCACAGATTCCTGTGGGTGCAATGGGGAAAAAAATTGGACTGATACTTTTATGTGTTATCAAATAAAAGCCTACAGTTCAGCAGCAATAAGACTGTAGTGAAAAGTCCAAAGACCTGAGCAAGTGAAAAAACTAAATCAAGCAAGAAACCTACTGAGTTGTAAACTGTAGTTTATCAGTATCATGCAGTCATGAGCTGACTGTGTTACTGCCCTAGGGCAAGAAGTTCTTACCTTCTCTGTAGGAAGTCAAATTAATTTGACTTCACTATCTAGTAATCCCTTTGTCAAGCAGTAAGAAATTCAGATATTGGGCCCTATGTGTTACAGTGCGTTCTTTGGAAAGTTGAAAGAGAGAAATGAATGGAAACCATAGAACATGCATCAGATGCTGAACTTGCAGCATTCTGGATAGAAGAGCAGTATTAATATTTTAATTGCTGATTATAAAACCATGTCCCAGATTCCAGCTAAGCATCTAAGAACACAATGGATCTTGTGCAGTCAGGCTATTTTTATTAGGACTGAAACTTCAGTAGGAAACAGTTTAACTGGCTACCCAGTAAAGGGTTAAGCAAAAGTTAGACTCAAGTTTCCAAAGCCATCTGAACTGGCTTCAAGAAGACATGAAACATCTATGCATCTGGAAAATGGAACTTGCAATTGACTTTTCTCTACCATCTGCTCTCAAGAACATTTTCTGCTTGGGAGTTGCATAAGCGAGGAAAAAAGCACACAAACAACTTCCTGTACCATGTTTTCGGTCACTTGTAATGACGCATTACAAAGCAAACCAGCTAAATATGCACAACTGTGCCTCACTCCAGATGACAACATGTATTATATAAGAGCAATACCTGACAGAAAGACACTTTTTTCAAGATATCACAACACAAAGAGCACCCAAGGGGAGATATTCACTACGTGTGAGAGTTGGGGGCAAGAGCCAGGGAGAGTTTTGCTTCCAACTCAAAAGGCCAAAAGTAGTTCAGAGAAATCAAGAAGCAGACATTTTTCAGTTTACAAAGTATAATAATGGAACTTGTTGTGCCTCCTTCTGTAAAGGGGAGTTTACCTTGTAATGAATGTAAGGGTTTTTTTGTTTGATTTTTAATGTCACTTTAATGCATATTAGATTCAAAATTATTCTTATTCCACAAGCTTTCAAAAATATAATTTGTTTAGACTCGCTTTGTTTGTCTGTTGGGAAGCCATGGCCTGATTTAATCTTGTATTGTGGCATAAATAAAACAATATCCCCAGGAATTAAGAGCAGTTTAATCAGAATAAAAATATCTACCTCTTCAAATGAGTCCCAAGCTTTTAAAACTGTGCATGTATGTATGTGCTGGCCTTTCTCTTTTCAGTGACTGCACTAATGGAATTGGATGGAGACATATGGGGAAATCCCAGTACCTGTGGAAATGCAGGGAACTGCTGAAGAGGGGCTGTAGCCTTGACTAAAGCAGGGTGTGCAGTTAAAGGAGGTAGTTTGCCTCCACTTGGGGGTGTTTCTGAAACTTAAGTCGAGATGAGTTTCCTCACTAATGAACAGACTCAGCTCAGTCATCAGTGTAGATCTGACCTGGTTTGGGCACGGGCACACGATCACGTTACTGTTAAATTAGCAGGAGTTTGTGTTGCTGCTAAAGAGCAGATGATACCTAATCCAGCCTGAAGTCACAGTGGTGCAGACAAGTGACACCTGATCTGACATCCAGCCTGACACATAAAGATAATCCATTTGTTCTGACAACATTCAAATTGGCGTGTGAATTTATCCTAGATCAACATTTTCTGTTACAGAACTACAGTGGTTTTGATATGGTTTTATGACCGAGTTCCACTATGCAGTCAACCTACAGCTTCAGAAACTGATTTTGAATGGAAACAACCAATTCTATCATTCTACAGGGTAAATCTGGGGGTGCAAACAGCTGCAGGGGAGACAAAATCCCCCAACTAGAAAGCACATTGTCTTTGTAAAGACTAGCCATGGAAGAATAAAGAGGTTCACTTCCAAATCAGTATCTATTGCTTTTCATAGGCCAAAAGGACTTAGACCACTAAATTTTCTTCCTGCTTTCAAAATACAGTGGTTTTATTGTTAATACAGGGTCTTCCTAGATAATGAACCCTGTAGTCTAGAATCTGCAAGATTAGATAATTCTCAGGAGACAAGTCTGTCTCCAAGAAAATATCTCAGCCTGTGGCACAAATTCTCAGGTTAATGAAAACTTCCATGATTTCAGCTGAATTAAGGAGGTGCACAGTTCATACCAGTCACCTCTGCATGGGAGGGAACATCAATATGTTTTCTGTGTCTACTGTTCATTAACAGCAAAACCTGGTTCATATCCTCTTTACTACAGCATTCTTCCCTTCCTGCCTAGCCCCCTTCCTGACTCTAATGCCTTACACCTCCATCCATCAGAAGGACAGCATATAAAATTTTGTTCATAATTACATTGGCAAGTCTCCTCTGGTTTTCATGGAAGTCACATCCTCATAAATGAGAGCAGAATTTGGCCCTCTGTCTTTTCAAAAGGAAGACTAACGATCAAATAATTTTCTCACATCTCTGTTTGCACTTTCACAGTCTGGTCACATTGATTTGTGTCCTATAAGTAGACATTTCCTTTGTTGGTTACAAATCAATGTTATAGACCTAGCCTGCCTGCACATTTTTCTCTTCCCTCTTACAGTGAGAAAAACAAAGTGCAGCTTCAATTCCTCTTGCTTTATAAATGTGAGCTTCCTTGATGAAGCATGAGAGAAAAGCAGATAAAATTCCAGCTCTCCCTCAAAAAACAGGAAACGTCTGTGCTTAAATTTCTAATTACCAAGATGCTTTATGGTATGATAAACACCTTTATCATTCCAGTCTTGCCACTGCTTTGTTTACCTAGCTATAATCCTCTCCTTCAGATATCACAAGACTTCCCAGGGCAGCCCACTGTGATATCACAGACAGCTATGACTTCATGGCATGAGTAAGGAAAAAAGAGGCAAAGGTTTTAATCTGCTGCAGAACTGAGCTGCCACACAAATTTCCAGGAAAGGACGGAAAGGGAAAGGTTTTGCAATTGGTGCCTGAGAGGCAATGAGATTTTTGACTGCAGTGTGAAAATACAACAGTGAAGATAGATGGGTATTTCACTGCAAATGGATACACATGATAACAGAAAAGGAGTAGTAAGGAACAGAGCCATCAATCATACCAAGTAAAAGAAGGTATAGGTGTAAATTTGGAACATATCAGTTTGATTTTCCTTTATTAAAAGAGAAATAATAAAGTTAAAAAAGAAGAGTCAAAGCAGCCTCAACTCAATCTCATCAATTGTAATGCTATGCTAATGTAAGAAGTTTAGCAAGGGATGGTTCCACCAATTTGATGGAAAACTCATGACTGCCAAAATGAAAATAGAAATTGTTTAGAGCTGGCAACAACAACCACCACCTCCACCACCACCACCACCACTACCACCACTACTACTACTACTACTAATAATAATAGAATGTAAGATCAAAAAGTAAAATAAAAATTTTATACATATGAACACAGATGCATCAAAGAACATCCTCACAAGTTAAAAGGGAATTCTATTTATTTTAAAGAACAGCATTAGGAATCAGGAAATCTGGTCCTCTTCTGGGGAATCCGTGCTTGGCCTTGAGAAAGATATTTCTGTGCTGTGTGCTTCAGCTTCTATGTAAGACCAATCAAGATAATGATAGATCAACTTCCCATGCATCTTAATTTATGGGTGTTGAGCAAGCACTTTAAGTTCTTTATGTACAAACCATTAAATGGCAGGAAAGACAAAAAGGAACGTGAAGATTTGGGGAATATTCGAAAAAGAAATTCCACAACTCAACCACCTCATCAAATCACAGGAAGAGAATCAATAAGGTCCTTTTTTGCATTTTATTTCAAAAGGAAGAGTAAACCTTCCCAGCCAAATGGGCACAGAAGTTGCCCTAGAAAGCATAATAATCTAAATGGTGAGAGGGAGCCCTGGCTGGCTGCAGCCTTGCAATGCTGTGTACATGTGCCCATTCCCTGCAAGGTAACACCACACTGCTGGCCTGATGGGAAGGGAGATGAGGAGTTACGACTACTTGGAGAGTTGTCTACTCACACAAACTCTTGACACAGCAGTTTAGGCAAGAAACCACAACACTCTAAGACTTCAGCCACCAACCATTTGGTCTCTGTTCCACCAATACACAGTCTCAGGCACCAGCCTGTTTTGCTTGTGTTTAAAATAGGCCTAGCTTTCTAAAAATTTTGAGTTTTGTTCTAGTAGATATGGTGGAATAGGCCTGGATGGAGTGAACTAGGTATTAGAAAGAAAGAGAGATACAAAATAAGAACACTAAAATGAAGAGAATTATAAAAACAAAACAATTATTCTGATTTGATATAACTTTGATACAACTTTGATACAACTCTTCCAAACTCTTTTACTTAGACATAAATGACAAACAGAAAATACTAAGATGCCATGAATCAGACTTGCACAATCAAATAGATTTATCAATATCTGCTGCAACTTCTGTCTCTAGTAAGAGTTAAGAAAGAACCCAAAAAACAGAACTGCTAAAATCAATTCACTGACTGGGAATATATCTACCAAAACCCCTAAGCAGTGATGTGTTACCAGCCCAAAAAGAACAGCATAACCATGTTCAGCTACAGCACAGAGAGAACTCAATATGTATTTCAAAACAAATATATTTATAGCAGCTTGTTTACAGCTCATGGTACCTTCTACTGTATTCTGCATATTTTTCTTATCTTACACTATCAAAGTTACCAGACAGTGGAGAGGTATGCATCTTTTTCTTATTTATCCTGAACAGGATTCACTAGTGAGGACATAAATTCTGTCTTTTCAATACCAAGCTACAATTAGCACAGAGGTCAAGACACTGCAGTGACCACAAAGGTCACAAGTAGTGCTGCTACCCAGAGCTAAGCACAAACCCAAAGTACTCTGGGCATATGAAAATGCTTAAGTTTTTTTTTTTTTTAATCTGCATATATGCATGTCAAGAGTAAATATTTCAGGAATGAGAAATATGATAACAAAGAAACCCCCACATTTGTAAGGATAACAAGGATCAAAATATACAATTGACAGGTGGACAAAGTAGGTTTACCTGATGGAGAGCATTGGAGAGAAATGAAGCCTTGCCTTTGACATTTCATACATTTTAAGAAGCTGCTCAGATTATTTGTGTGCCTTAAGATGACATCCGTTCTTTTAACAGGAAGTGCCAAGGCAAAAATTGTACTGGAATACAAACACCTTCAAAATTCCAGAGTATCTCAACATGGCATTTCTCTTTGGTTCTTTCCATATAGTTGTATAGAAGTGAAATATTTAGGCTCAATATTTATTTCACATCAGAAGTGAAATATTTAGGCACAAGTCATCCAAAAACTGGGAAGTGCCCACACTGAGTGTGCATATTACTTTAAAACCTAGTCTAATGAAGATTTATTACTGGCATGAAAATTTTCAGAGAAGGCTTGGATAGACTTAGCTAGCTAAAGGTGAGTGCCAGCATTTCCTACACTTCAGAACAAGTAGCCTCAGAAATCCTGGCCCCACAGGATTGGCTCAAAAATCAGGTGGAGCTGAACTGTTAACTGAAGTATTTGAAACACACCAACCCTGAGAGGATTATACTGAGCTTTGTGACAGCTACACTAGAGGAAAAAGAGGGAGGAAAAGGGCTGAAGGAGCCTGAAAGGAAAATGAACAATTCAGATCAATGGAACAGGCCTGGAGGCTTCTAAAGAGAATCTTTCAAAGAACCACACAATGGCCACAGTCTAGACTGAACACACAGAGAAAAGTCAAGACAAATCATCACTATTAAAAGCTAAGTAATCACATCACATAACAGCAAGATACAGCAATAGTCTCTCTGTCTCTGCTCTGAGGTGAAAGCACCTGGAATGTGACATTTGTTTCTGGGAACCTCCTCATCAGTGTGATTGGAGACAGTTCAGAGAAGAGCCTCATAAGCAACTAGTGTCATGGAAAGACTGAGCTATTAGGGAAGGAAATTAAGAGCTACATCTCCAATAGCCTGGTTACATGCCAGTGACTATCAGATGAGGGCAAAGGCATGAAAACAAGCTGCATATAATTGAAAGGTGTGAATGACAAAAACAAAACAAAACAAAACAAAAAACCAAACCAACCAAACAAAAAAAAGCAGGTAGCTAATAATATGAAGATATATGGAAAAAATTAAGACAAGTAACCTGAAATTCCAAGGAGAAAAATATTATAAACGTGAAAAGTAGTCTCCTCAGGAAAGGAACTGAAGTTTGACTGTGTATTTAAAACTGACCTAGACAAAACACTAGACATGCAATGCACACATCCTTCATTGGCCCTGGGGAGATGGGCTGAGCAGGTTTTGATTGTTTTTCCAGTTTGATGATGATGACTCCAAGGTACACTGTGGTTTTTTGGTCTAAAAACCATCCATAAAAATATGGAAAACCATGAAACACATTTTGGTAGGTTAGAAGATGGTAAACCAGGAGACTTAATTCATGTTCATTGGATAAGCCTGTGAATTAGGCAGAGTTGTATATGAAGAAAGAAGTAAAACAGCAAGGAGTAAAACCTACCACGTTGAGGAAATGGCTTTTAGCATCAGGTTTCCAAAGAGGAATAGCCACATGGTGTGGATATTCCAATGCATAAAAAGAGAGCATTATATATGGATCAGGCAACAAGATGTGAGAATGGAGTTGGGGGAAATGACTTAAAAGCATATGTGACCTCCTGAATCATGAGTTGGCTATAGAAAGGTAAATGCTTGTGTCAAAAATCCAGAAACCTGAGTGTGCAAAAAGGGAGCTCGTCTCTCTAGAAAGTATCCTAAGAAAGTAAACAACAGACAGAGTGAGCTTTGCACTCTTCCATACTATTGAGCCATGGATATAAGCCTATAAAAGAAAAAAATAGCACTCCACTTACCTGAGTATGGAAACACTGCAAAAAGCTGCACACACAGACAAAAAGTATGACAGAGACATGCAGGGGATGGCAGTGAAAGGAGTGCAAGTGTCTGGACACAGTGAGATGAAACATTGCTGTCGCTTCCGATCCATAACCTCCCCAGCAGCAAGGATTGCAGACCGGAAAACCACCAGCTAAACCTGAGACATCAAAGTTACTACATCAAATGAATCAGATCCTGACAGATTTTTCCCTGCACTGGAAATAATCCTAATTTTTTTTTTAACTGGAAAGTAAAGACCTTATGCATGAGAAGCAAGGGGAAAGTAGAGACAGAGAAATAAACTGTTTAATGACAGTTTTCAGCAAGAAGAACAAAGTCTGTCTTTGCAGCAGTCCTGTTATCAAAGAGAAAATTAGGTTAGTGATATCTTCATTTGAGTGACGTCTGGTTTTATATTTTATGGAAGCAATAGGAAAAAAGATAACCAGAGACACTAAGTGATTTAACTCCTCTCTGGCCTTACATAGGAGGGGCCAATTCAGATTTTATGCTGCCATGTAGTCCTGACAAGGCAGCACCTTCCTGACAATGCAGCATCTTCCTGACTCTTCACTCAGCCCAAGATCTCACGAGTACAGCACTGCTGACTGTTGGTTCCTCCCAGGGTGTGAAGGGAGAACATCTCACAAGGTTTCAGGTGACACTATACAAAGATCATATTGGCATCTGAGTTATACTTCTGCTAACTCTCCTCACTGGTCAAGACATCCAGAAAACTTTCTCCTTGCTCTACCTTCAGGAGCCCAACTCCTAATTCAGCATTAAGATACATCTAGGAAGAAGTTTAGCTGGTTGTACCAGCAATGGTACTTCCTGCACAAAAAATGGTAAATGTAAATGCAGTACTGATTGCATTGCAAATCATTCCCCAAGGCTGGAGGTCCAATGAAACAGTGATTCAGAAGCAATATCAGATAAGGTATTCTCATTATGATCCAGGCCACTGCCTAGGTAAAAAATGACTAAAATTTAGTCCCCAGTCCCTGAAAAAATTCATGATTTAAAGAAAGATTGGTTATCACTGTTTGTAACTTGACTCTACAAGCATCTGTGCTGAGTGGGAGAGTTGTACAATATGTTGGCAAATCTGAGCAGCCAAAGAGAGAAATTCATTTAACTGGTTTTGTCTCTGAAGTCCATGTATTGACCAACCATAGCCCATGCTCTTATTAGCTTTCTGCAGGTCCCTGATAGCAAATGGAAACCTGTTCATCTGCAGAGCCAAATCTAGATTTTTTTAAAGAACAGAAAAAATTCCTGCGGAGCCTGACAGAAGACAAGCCCACCATGCGTCTGCCTAGTGCTGAGGAGTCTTGTGACAAAGGTGGCTACGGGCTGGGGGTTTATTTTCCTGATGTGCATGGATAACCTGACCTCTACACTTACAAGATTTCTGTAGTAATTCATGGCTTACCCCAGCTTCCACAGGGCAGCTTCCTAAAGCCCCACGTATGTCACAGAGGGCCTTACAAGCAGCTGACAGACACTTCCAACATCCATTCTGGCTAGGAAAACACTTAAATATGAGGATGAAATACAATGATGCTCACTCCCCTAAGTGCAAGCTAATTTTAGAATTCATCATGTGAGTCCTTACTGAGGGGATGTTTTAATTACCTTCAGCCTGTCCAAACCAGCACTCCTACCCCTATGTGTATTGCTGATATGACTGACAGTTGAGAGCTTTTCTAAACACCAAGCATAACATTGCAGTCACTGGTGACTCAAACTGCCTAAAGTGGTGTGATTTTTATCACTTTGACAATACTTATGACAACTTTCTTTAAGTGTAAAGGGATTGTTAAAATTTACTAAGATTTATAAAATAAGCCTACCTAGAAGTTTCATGTGTGCATGCAAATGTTGCCTAAAAATCATATACAAGGAACAGTCTGACTTTGCCTCATACCAACATTAAAAAAAAGCCTCTCAGCTCACAGAAACAATCTTGGCTCTCCTCTCCTCAGTTTACATAGTCTTCCACCCAAGCCTGGGAAAATATTTAGGGCTCTTCCCCACACGAAAACAATATTGGACTTTCCCCAAGGAAGGCTCACCACTGTAACCAGTGAGACAAGGCATGGAAGAGAATCAATGGCAGAGCTAATCAGGCTAATTCAGATGTTAAGAAGGCAACCAAACCCCATAAAGCCCCTCAAAGGTCAAAAAGCATCTCTGAGATTATGCCTGAGAATGACCTAGAAGTCAGTGTCATCCAAAGAGCACAAAAATATTAAATTCTATGCAAAACAAGCACTTGCTCTGTATATGAGCTGAAGTTTTCAAACCATCTCCCACAGAGATAATCATAGTAGGATCCATAGTAAGAAAGATCGTGTTACGATACCTCCCAAATACTAATGCAAACAACACCATGCTTCTATATTCAGAAAGCAGCTACATCTCTGACAAGTTTAGGATTTCTGAGACCAGAGAAATAAAAGACAGTCAAATGCAAATAGATCCTAATTTCAAAATACTGTTATTGTATATCTTGACATCCAAAAGGTGCAAAGATTTTTTTTCCTGGCTCAGAATGTATTAGGTATTAGAATCCTAATCTCTATTTTATGTCCGACTCAGCTCCTACTAAAATAAGAGATGCTAGTGGACTCAAATGGGAGTCTAGGACATTTAAAAAAAATATTAGCCCTTACTGGGCTTAGCTGGACATGATACATAAAGACGATTTTTCAGGCAGAAGCAATGAGCATGGCTCCACCCAACACAGTGGTTCTGCTACAACAGTCCTTCAGCAGAGATCTGCAGACCCTCCCTTTATGTACCTGACCGTCTGCATATTGCCAGGGTAGGTGCACCTACTGCTGGTGCAACAGATGTTAAATCAGGCAAACCTGACTCCCAGAGCAGAGGGATTAATGGGGCATTAACATCAAGGCCCCAGCAGTCAATGCCAGCAGCTTTAAGTAAGTTATCCAGAAAATGCGAGTTTACTGTGTGAGCCACTAGCACTTAATTATAGAACATTTGGGGCCAAAACTTGCCCCAGGGTATGTATGAAGTCATCTCAACGATGCTAATGGAAATCCACGTGCTATATATTAGAAAAGCAACTGGTTCTAAATAGGGTTAACTTAAAGTTTGTCTTTTAGTGAACATCCTTTTATTATTTACATTTAAAAAACCAAATCATATGAAAGTTGCCAGGATTCATCAGCTGGGCTTCAGTTTACATTCCCACAAAGTCAATTAAAGAAAAGCTTAGTTTTAAAGCCTAGCAGATTGAATTAATATTCTGTTAAATCTGACAGATTTTATCCATGGTTCTTTATTGACCCTTGTACTTTTTTGACAGCCTTGTGATGCACCTTTTCCCAGCCAAAGTGTATTTCATGGTCTGGGGATGGTTTCTGACTGAGAGAAGAGTATTTTCACCTCCTCTTCACCTCCCAGAGCAGTATTTCAGGGCTCATCAAGAGGTGTGGCATTAAAATTAAAGCATGCTCATGGCTCTTCTCCCATTGCAGCAAAGAGATCTGTCAGACTTCAAATCTACTGAGCAGCAGCAGGTAAACACGGCTTTTGTTTTAGCAGCTCAGTTACAGCTAAGTGAGCATCTGCCCTGGCTGTATACAATAAACCTTCAATTTCAGAAGAGTATAATTGTCATTGTATTCTCTTGTCCTTTGAAACTTCAAGCAGGAGGCTTCAGCCTGAGGAGCCACTGCAGTCTTTAGGACATTAAAACCCCCATATTCTTGGCCACTTACTATAATGTGCAATTATAGATATGTGTGTAAATGAAAGGAATATATCCTACTATGGAAAGCCTCAAATGATCACTTGGCTTGGAATTCATCTACTATAGGCAAAGCCATACAAGTTCAGTATTGTTACAAGGCTGTGGTATTTGCTATGTGCAGTATACTGAGTAAAACTCTTTGGAGTTGCTTTAAAGATTTTCCTATTCTTGTTAACAGGTTAGGGGACTCTAGAGAAGTGTCTTAGCAGATGCTACTTTTCAGCTCTAATGAAACCTTTTGCTAAGTGGGAGATGAGCTGACTCCATGTGCCACTTCTCTAGCAAGAATTTCACTTACAGAAATTATGGGCCTGTTTTCTTACATGCAGCCCTTGGCTTCCTCCAAAAAAGACTTTTATATCACAATTTCTTCAAGAAATGCATCAGAATGTCTTTCTGGTTTAAGTCTCGAGGAATGGCAACTTTGAAAGCATATCGGTGGTGAAATTCAGGACAGGAATGCAGCATGTATGTATTCAGAACAGTCTGTCCATGGTATGAAGACTGTAAAGTAAGTGGCAACTCATCCAAAATCTTTGAATGAGTAATTTGTGGCAATTTAATCTATGTGAAGTTATCTATAGCATGTAGGGAAAACCACATAAATGCTTTAGAGAAAAAATACCCAACCTCTTGCAATACACT
Source organism: Serinus canaria (assembly GCF_022539315.1). Classification (NCBI taxonomy): domain Eukaryota; kingdom Metazoa; phylum Chordata; class Aves; order Passeriformes; family Fringillidae; genus Serinus; species Serinus canaria. Next base: position 21,762,282 of record NC_066313.1, read on the forward strand.
GACATTGCATAGTACATGCATAGGAGTTTAATGAAGTGTTTGGGGCCCATGCTAGCTTTGATTTGCAGGCCTCTAAGTCATTCAGCTCATGCTGATGTTACTGTATGGTGCTATTAATACAGAGAAGAATTTTTAAGACCGTCTTGTTTTGTTACACTCATAACCCTCATTGTATTTTAATGCAAATTGTGTGTTTAATTTCTTTTGAGGGTTTCAAAGATCCTATCACCTCTATTTTTTTGGGCACAGAATCTCATGAGAGGATGCAGTATAAATGATACTCATCCATTCCATTGCGTTTCTTCCTTTTCCACAATTTCCTTTCTGCCTGTCCCTTTATCTGCCTTTTTGGGTCTCTCTTTACTCTTTTCTAGTCAGTCCCTTAGCCTGCCACTTCTTCTTCACTTCCCCATATTTAGTTTGTAATACTCTATAATGTGCATCTTTTTTCTGTTTCTCCTACTTACGTCTCCTGGCACCATCAATGTTCCATGTCATCACAGTACCTGGGCTTTAATTTGTGTGTTTACTTTTGTCTTGCATTTAGGAGGATAACTCTCTTGTCTGACACCCTCACCTTTCATTAACTCTGGCTTCCTATCATCTTCAGTTCCTGCTGCTCCAGAAAAGGCGGGAGGGGGAATGAAGTGCTTGCGGAGGCAGTGCTGGCTGTCACAGACTGATTGACAATGAGCACGGTGCCTCCAAGTGCTGAGATGTTGCAGTTTGTGGAGTGAAGTGAGACCTCAGAGCCCGGTACACCCTTCTTGATTGAACAGACATTTTGAGTGCGGCTGCCGATCACTGTTAGCCCAGTGACTCCCTGCATTCTCCTCACTTCTTTCTCCCAAGCTGTCAGACTGGCAAGGCTCAGGAGAAATCACAGGTTTCCTAATTGCATTTGTGCCTGCACAGAGAGAAAGCTTAAATACAGGCTGGTCAGATCTGTACAGATGATGGAGAATGTTTCGCTCCATTCTGTGCTAGTGTGGGCTCTTCAATTTGTGCCTGGCAGCTTCCTTGTTCCTGACGACAGAAAGATAAACTGTGGCTTTGTATGGATGGGAATATGACAAAGCAAAAGGAGAGAAAAGGAAATTCATTACGTTTATCCGTGCAAACATTTTCTCAAATGATTCCTGCAATTTCACATATCGAGCTCCCTCCATGAGCACATCTATCCTGGGTGGCTGTATCTTGGATTAATAGAAAAAGCTTGTTCCTATATCTACTCAGTCAGATTGGAACTCTTTATTGGTGCTGATCAGTCTGTTCAGACTCTTCTGACTGTTCTTTGCTCAGAGCCAAGACATCATGCACTGTTTTCAATGGCTGTTTAAGCATCAAGTGGGCTCTTGTAGCTAAGGAATCCAGAAAGAAAAGCACAGCAGCAGCCAGTCTGGACAGTGACTCTGACTCAAAAGTGGTCAAGTCTTCCTTTGACTGCACAGGATAGGGCTCATTTTTAAGATGTCATTTTCTTGTCAAACCAAACACAAAAGTTGTCTAAATCAAGATGTCCCAGTGGCTCCTGGGAATTCCAGTGCCTTTAGTGATGGAAGAGAAAGCAGGAGCCACAGACAGGCCTTCCCCCAGGTTAAGGGTGGCTCTATGGCAGCCTTAGTTTATTTGGCTCAGTGGCTCGTGATTACTGAACTAACAAGAAGCTTTCTTCTCTTTTATTGCAAAGTCTCACGGGAAGCTTCATTTGCATACAGTGACTCAGAAAGCTGCCTGCTGAGCTGCACGTACTGGATGTCTGTCTGGAACAAGTCAGAGTAATTTGTCCTCTTGTTTACAGCAGCCTATTTATAACAGCACAGAGATGACCCATGGATACACCAAGTCTATCCCCCAAACACCCAGAAAGGGACTTTTCACACTCATCACAAAGCCCCAAGTACTATAGCTCCCTCAACTCGTCCTTCCAGTGAAGATGATCTCCAAGGGCTACAGGGAGCACAGTGGATTAGGGCAGGTTTGGATGAAATACATGAGTAAGAACTTCTGTTGCATCATCATCTCAGTAAGAATCTATCTTCTTCAACATGATACAAGGTCCAAAGGATGGAGTACAGGTGTCCCTGAATACCTGTGGATATGGTATCCATTATTACTGTTTTGCCCAAAATAAGTTGTTCACAGCCACTCCAAGATGATCTGTGGATTTCAGGATTTTTTTTTAATGGCTTCCAATGCTCAAAACTCCTAGAATAGAGTCTATAAAGCCACCACCTTTCTCAATCAGATAATTTCAGCTCTTCACCAGACCAAGTTTCATACATATGTCATGTATGTAAAAGAAATAGCCCTGTAATTAATCATGTACATGTATTCTAAATTAATTTTTCCCAGGAGTAATTTGAATGTTCTACATTAGCATCTCCTGCTGGCTAAGGCTTCCCCCTAAGAATTAGATAGGGAATTCTCCAACCCATGTACCTTCAAACAACTGCTTCTTCCCAGACAAGGAAACAGGTTTTTCCTCTGTTACAGATATAATATTCTTCATTAGAACCACAGAAACCTAAGGTCCAGTCTTTATCCAAAATTCTGTCTTATGTGCAATTTCTGTTTTGCATTAGAAGAAGGTCAATGTCACTGCTTTGGAAAAGAGAGAAGGTTTCTTAATCAGACATGCCATGCTTATTTTTAACCCTGTTACTAGACTGAAATTAGTGACTATATGAATATATCTCACATATTTAACATATGTAACATATATATGTCTGCACACACACCCACAAAACCTCAACAGTTATACATATTAAGGCATGCATATATGCAAGCAACTATTTAATTTTTACATATATATATTTACAGGCGTGTTTGTATACGTATTTGCACATGACATTTACATTGACATATACAACTTGGAAGCATCTGACAGTCATTGAGCATTCCCTGAGCTTTGTGATGGCTTTTTTGTGACGGCTTTTTTGTGACATCTGAAGAGTTTGGTTGAAGATGAAGGGATAAAGTCAATTACTCCTGTAATTACAGAAGAGAGACCCATTATGCCCAGAGCTTACCTAAAGCACTCTTCTGTTATATATGTATGTGTGTATGTATCTATGTATGCATACTCCATTAAATGACTCCAAAACTTCTCCCTGCATCCTCTTTTATGTGGGCTGAGCAGCATCCCTTGGAAATGGAGAGTATGTGTATCCCAAGCTCATATCAGCAAAACCATCTGTATCTTGAGTATGTCTGCCATTCCTACCACAGCACTCTCCCAAAGCAGAGCTAGAGGAGGTAGTAATTCTTCTGCCTTTGCTCACAAGTTTCTCCTCCACAGTACAATTTCTAATATCTCAAGTTTTTTAATGCTTACAAAGAAAACAACCTCTTCTCCTGCTCCCTAATTAATTTTTCTTCTTTCTTTCCTTATTTATATCTTACCAATATCACAGGCCATAGACTAAAATGGTCCAGAGTGCCTTAGTAGCAACTTTGATTCCTGGAGCAGTGACAAATACAAGGTGTGAATTTTGCAATTCATGATGAAAAGAAAGAAAAGAATTCTGTATTGAAGCAATACAATTCCTTTGATTTTCAATGAGGATATGCAGAATGGGGTTAAAGGTGGCTTGTAAGGTCCTGAGAGATCAGCAATGCTATTTATAGCAATGCTATGTACAGAAAAGCCATATATGCAATTATTCAATTATTCTGACATATGTTTACAGCTGTTCCCTATCTCCAAGGCTGGTCAAGAAGGATTAGTAGAGTTGACTGTACAAGTGATTCAGAATGGAAAAATTTACCCCCTTTTTATTTTTGGTAGCCTAGCCTTTATTTTTCAAATGATCTTTTTGTTCAGTTGCATGAGCTCAGCAGTCTGGGTAAATGGTATATATCCCTTTGGCAATATACGAAGGATTCTTTTTTTACCATTTGTTATTTTTACAATGAATCTGGTCATCCAAGTCATATGCTTCCTGTTTTTAACTGAATGACAAACTTTTCAAGAAGGAGGACAGGTTCCAAATGCTGCACAAGTACTCATAATCCCAGAATCTTCACCTGAACATTTTGAAAATGTTCATTAGGAGAGAAATATGGCAGAATAAAATAGAATCTGGACAAGTATGCATGGATGCCATTTTGTGGTGTTTTGCTAGGCCTAAGATTAAAGACTCAAAATATAAAAAGGTGAAATAAGGAATTGCTAATATTTTTGCAAATGGTTTTACTTCACGAAGAATTGCATGTCATGAGTTAGAGAGTGAAACAGGGTGGGATTAAGGCTTTCTGACATTAATATGGGAAGACTTACATTACTAACCGATCAGAGACCTTACTTTCCAGGAAAATTTCCCTAAATTTAAACCTGCTATGACAGGAGCCAAACATTCTCTAGCTACATCACAGGAGTGAGAACTGAAGCCTTCCAACTAATCCCTCAATGTAACTTGTGGCTGCACTTTGCTGTTTTCTGGCAATCCCACTTCAGGTCTTCGAGCCTTCTCCATCCAGGAGTGAGAGAGAAGTGGAGATTTGCTGAAAGCAATATCTGAGCAATATCTCTTGCTTCCCAGAGCAAAGATGTATACAGCAGTATGTGACAGTAGTGTCAGCAGGGAAATACATCTTGGAGTGCAGGGAGTTTAAATGATTATTCCTTGGCCTTGTAAGAAGCAGCCTTGGGGCCCATTTGTGCTATGCTCCCTGAGCATTTCAAAGAGCCGTTCTCCTCCAAAGACCTCAGCAGGATAGGATAAAGAGCAGCTTCTGGGGAAAACACTGCCCAGAGTGGGTATGGGAGGGGTGGGCAGAGGTAGCTGGCTCTGTTGCTTTGGACAGGGGAGTCAGGAGCGTTCCTGATGGGGGGAAGCAACACCACTACATCCATCTTAAATGAAACCTTTTTCTTTATAGTTACATAGAGTGATCAGACCATTTCCTTGTGCTGCTAATGCATCGGTGGGTATTCTCAACAGAGGCTATCTTAGACACTATGACTTGGAAGGAAAATTAGGGAGAAAAATACAAAACATAAAGTCCAGCCTGTCAACAATGATTTCTTCTGATTATGAGCAGTGCTAAGATCATATGCTACTGACATCAGGGGAATTTTGCTTGTGCCTCAATATCCATTAGATTCCAACAATCAATTATGTGTTTAATGCATTCTGATATGAGTCAAGTCCTTTGAAAACAATGCCCAAGACTGGGAGGAGACCTGGACATCACCTTACACGTTATCATCATTCTCTTATGATGGAAGTGCATTTTGTACAACCAAATCTGCATTCCACTGTTCTCAAGTTAGGTCTGGCTTGTGATGTGCATTCTCAATATTTATTTCTTCTCTGGAAGAGGAAAGGTTTACATACTTATGTGACCCATACAGCTGAAGCCTCATCTTCCTCTTCATGAAGACCTTTTTTGAGACATGACCTTCACAATATTTTGTCTCATGAAGTCCTTGTAGGTTACTGAAGTACAGACATTCCTAACTTCCAGGCTAGAAACTAAGGCTTGGAGATGATGTTACTTGCCAGGCCTCACAGAAGTAAGCAATAAGCAAAAATCTGAAATTCAGGCTTTACAATACCAAGCCAGTGATTTAACTCTTGGAATTGTTTCACTGTCCACTTTGTGATTGAAGGCCCTGATGACCCTTTTCCTCCTGCCCTCCCACATAATTAAATTGGACCTTGAAGCTTTTCTATTTCTCATTAGATTTTGTCCTGTGCTTTTACTTAACAAATATTTTGCTTTGAATACTTTTTTTTTCTCTTCACAGCTGCTTCCATTATTCCTGTTCTGCCTTTGCTTTTCCTTTTGCATCCACTTGTTGCAACTGAGATCAGTAGAAAGTGTTGTGTTAGAAGTACCAGGAGCCAGAAAAGCCACACACGAGATTTTTAAACTTCTGACCCTATCTCCTCCCTTTGCTTCGTTGCAAAGTTGCTTAAAATTTCATGCACCATGCAAAGCAAGCCTAGTTTTTCTGTAGGCAGCATAGACTATAGTTTGTTATGGCAGCATTTTCTGGGGCTGTTAAGGGGAGATGCAGACTTCTTCCTATTGTGTATTTCTGATTTTCTTCTGATGATCAGAGGGCACAGGATATTTACTGAGTCTTTCATAAACCTGAACTCTTTTGGCTACATCAAGATCAATTTCACAGCCAGTCTGGAACATGGCTATTCCCAGTTCTGTGTCTCCTTTTCCCTCTTCTCTTCCATTCAATCTTCAAGAGGTCTCATTATGTTGTGTTTTCCCCTCTGCTCTACTGTCTTCTGCTTGGTGGCAGACTGTCTCATGCAGCTGAGATCACTCTGACCCCATAACTGAGCACTCTTTTTTGTCAGCAGCAAGAGCAGACTGGGAACATCTCAGTCAGATGTTGTAAAGTGTGTCTGGCAGCCCCAAACTTTGTCACACCCCTAGCAAAGGCCTTATACAAAGGCCTCCTGATGCAAGAACCAAGCCTTCCCATATTTCTTTACAACTTCAAGTACAATCCTAGACCCAAATTCATAGCAAGTCAAAAGTAGGCTGAAGGCTCTTTTCCTGATGGAAAGAAATTGTGAATGCTAGCTACTTTCAGTACCATGCACACTGTGCCTTGGCATTTGGAGACATCCTTAAGCATGGTTTTCTTGGTTTCTATTGTATTTATGTTCTGCCCCAATGCTATTTCAGTGTATATTTTAATGAGTGAATTTATTATATAGCTCACTGCACAAAAATTCCGGTTACATTATTAAAAACTCCCTAGTACTGATTTTTGGATCAGATATTTCCTGCATGTATTTTGAATTTACTGTTGGTTATTGAGCAACTTTTCTCCATTTTTTTTTTCTTTTGGTCCTGTCTGGGAATAAAGCCTAATATCTGTCTGCCCTCAGTACCTTTTTTTTCCTCCCCTGTACCCCAGACTAGACCATAGACCTCTCTTAAACCCAGTGAGACAAGATAAGCCTTTTCTGCCCAGCAGTATTTCAGAGACATTAAGTGTAAGAGAGAAGGTAAGTAATTCACCATGCCTCCCCATTTCTGTAATGGGGGAGGACATCTTGATACATTTACAATACTCCTCTGGGGATATTTCATCAGTTATGCCTCACTCTAATGGACAAAAATTGATTTGAACTTTCTACTTAGCACAGAGCTGTAAACAGTTTCATTCCAGGTTGCAGCAATGAACTGGTGTTTTGTAAAATTGAGAGAATTTTAGAAAACTTCTGTGTCAATCTATTAAGTAAGCTAGCAGTGAATGATCCAGGGTTTGCTAAATTGTCTTTTCAACCTTTTTAAAACAGAAAGAGCAGTTACTAACCTAGATTATAATTTTTTTTATTCTAATATCTCTCCTCCATTTTTTTCAGGGCATTGGCATTTGAGCTATCTCATTTACTTTCAGATGAGATTTGTCAAATCACGATACAGTTTGGGAAGATATTTTATTGTCCAGAAAACTCTTTGTCCTCCTGTAATAATACCTGTTAATGTCTAAAGTCTATCTGTCTATCAAAAAAATAGCATACAAGGCTCCTGGGGTATTCCCCCACTGTCAAGTTTTCTATTGGTGATACCTAAGGCACTTTTAATCCTGGGCATGAAAGCAAAATTCCATAATTAAAAAAAATTGGCATATACAGTATTATATCTTTGCCAAGGTTTGCAAAGTGAAAATACAGAGCTCTTCATAGCTCTGCTAGGGAGCAAATAAGCAGCTCCTGTTCTCACATGCTCTGTTTTTTAAAGCCTGTTATATTAGATCTTATCTAGAAAGGTTGTAGCTGGGGCACATGATCACATCAGTAATCCATATTTTAAGATCCCTATTTCCAACATACTCTATCATCATGGTGAGCTATGAAAGCATTTTGTAAGGCGTTAACAATTCTTTACAAATAATACAGATAGACACAGAAAACAGACAAGCAAAGGAGATATGTTTCATATTAATTCTAATGTTAGAAATCAGGCAAGCATAAGCAAGAAAAGACAAAACAATGAACTTCCCAGCTCAGCCTTTTGTTCCTCTTAACTAAAGATGTCATTTTGCAAGACTATGTTTCTGTGCTGTTCCTTTGTGCTGAAGTCAGAAAACTGCCTTTTTATTTGTGCATCATCATCTGGAACTGGTGCTGGAACTGGACACTAGCCCTGAAAGCTGTGCTCTGGGGCCACAGAATTGCCTCTAACACAGGCAGGGCAGAAGATGTCAGGTTTCAAAATACAGCAGCACTAGCTGCCACCACCATCTGACATTTGAATGGGATCCCAACCTATTCCCAGCTGGTATGAACACTGGAAGAGCCAGTGTTTCAGGATTAGGAGAGCCTAATCCTCACAAGATTATTTTATTTTGGTACTCTCACTGATATCAGTGAAACTGGCCTTTTGTTAACATTTTTTCTAATTTCTAGCAAGAGATGACTTGGAGGTAAATTGAAACAAAATGGGAAAAGGCAAGACTGTCACCAGACTACCGTAACTTTGATACTGATTAGAATAAATAAGGGAAAAACAGCCTATATGCCTTCAGGAAGTTGAGAACCACAGTGCTGGATGTGTAACTTCTATATCTCTGGCATTTTAAGGAGAAAAGCTTTTAATTTCCTGTTGGTCCCATGTTTGAGCAGAGTTTTTGGCTTTCATCCAGCACAAATTTAAGGAGTTAGCAGCAAAACCTAGGTGCAAGTCAAAATATTACTCCCTGGTTTTTACTGGTACATGTTACAAACATGGCAATAGGGAAACTGGACTACTGCTGTTAACAGGTTGTGCTCTTGTCTTCAGTTTCCAAATACCTGGTTAATTTGAGTATTTCCATATTATGAGGGTCAGGTGAGCTAATATTGAATGCCAATATGTTTCTGCTTATTACTTTGGTGCTTTTGTTCTCTTATAGTTTTTGTTATGGTTCAGTTTGATTTGATTTTATAACAAAAGGCACAGGTGTATTTTAAGTGTTTTGTAACGAGTTGCTCCAAGAGACACATTTCTTGACCCTCTACCTCAATTTAGAATCTTTTCTTGAGACAAATTTTCAATTTGGGAATGGCAGAAGATGAAGAGAGAGAGGTGCTAGCACAAAGGATTTCATCTGAACACTTCTCATTCCAGCACATTTCAGGGAGAAACTGCTAAAAGGAACTGGCTCTTCTAATACACTCCTTATCGTGAAACCACAAAGACAGACTGGAATAAATTTTTAACTTCTGTAGTGAAAAGATTTGCCCCATCTCTTCTATCCTCACGGATATCCTGGGAAATGGATCCTGGATGCAACACACAACATTGGCTGCCAATTACTGCTTCACAGACCAGCATCGAGCTGGTAGCAGGAAGTGACAGAACCTCCTGGAATTTACTGCTTCAAAAGGTGCCCATGCACAGAGATGGCACCTGGGACCAGAGGAATGGGCTGTTCAGTGCAGGAGGCATTAGGCATTGAGGCACTCAGGCATGGACAGATTCTTCCAGCCAAGTGGAAAGAGTCATTAAAGACTAACCAGCCTACAAGAAATTGTTTATGGTTTTAACTGTAATGGTAAACAATTTATAAACCACTGAAACAAGGTTTGCCAAATTAATTCATAAGACAACCGCTTGGTCTTTCAAAGTAATTGAGCAATTTTTGAATCTCCTTGTTTCTCCGTCTAACTTTCACAACAGATTGCGTTATTTGGTTTGTTTGTTTGGGGGTTTTTTTTGTTTTTTGTTTGTTTTGTTTTTGATTTTTTTGTTAGGAGCACCAACACTACTCATCCCAGCTCCCTGCATGCTCTAGGATTCATACACAACATGATCCTAGACAATATGCCACTACACCCTCTGTGGAAGGTGTCTACAAAGACTCTTAATTGGCTGAAAATCATAAAGGTCTCCAATACAAACAATGATGACAAACGGAAATAAATTCTTTACAATACTTTAGTATTCCTGTTCTTATATTCTTCTTCTTTTCTTCGATAATGTCCCCATCTATTCCCCTTCAGGTTAAAGCACAGAACCTTTTTTTTTTTTTTTTTGTGGATTTGCTTTTTGCTTTTCCAACCACTGTACCATTGTACCCTTTTCTGTGTAACTTTTATTGGAGATTTATAAATCTTTCCTATGGATCTCCTTGTCCTAGACTTGAGCATAGTGAAAAGTGCTTTTTTGACTTAAACAACCTCTTCCACTTTTGCCCACTTAAGCAAACTCACCTTCCTGCTTTCCTTCTTGCACTTTGCAATACCATGTCTCTGGTATGTGTAAGAAGTCTTTCTGAAAGTTTCAATTTTGTCACCTGAATTTTATGATCTTTCTTGTATTATCTTTCTTTCCTTCCTTTCTTTTCTTTAAGCTAAAATAAAATAGGCTACCACTACGAATCTGTTCTGGTATTCAGAAACATCAGAAGTATTCTTGAAGCAATTCTTAAACACTGCAGTGTGGCCTGGGCCAAAGAGCAGTTCTTTAAAGGCATATCATGAATGAAAACACTCTCCATAATAAATGCTATTTGCACGACCACTTGACTTCATCCTTCCAGCCATTCACTAAGAAAACAATAATATTTCTAATTTAACAAAATAAATAAATAAATATAGGTGCAACTTCTAGTTTCTGGCAATATTTCCATTCTTACTAAATCAATTAAAGGAATGTACTGAAATGCAGTGTGATGAATTCATTTTCATGAAAACAGGGATGAGGACAGTGAATCTGGTAAGAGAAGATGCCAGCATCTTATACACAACATCCTTGAAAATCTATCTCTTCTCATTCTGTATCAGATACAAATTCTGCATTGAAATGGCTTAACCCAACATGCTATAAGCTTTGGAAATGAAACTAGATTAATACTTTTTCAAATAATACTTAGATACAAAGAAATCTTACGAATGGTTCCTAATCATGGACTCCAATATAACATTGCTAAAGAAAGCTATAACTTTTATTGCTCTCCCTTCAAACCTTTTCCCCAGAGGCAGCCCACATATCTAATCCTGATATTTTTTGCTCATGATTCTGGATACATGCAACAATTGTCTGGGAAATATTGAAAGGTCCCTTTACACAGGGTGAATTGGGTAAAGACTCAAAATAAGTGATGCCAATCCCTTATCCATCTGGTTTATGACTGTTCCAGATGGAAGGAAGCTATTAGAACACCACTCTTAACTCCCAGCAAAGGCGGAATATAGTCTCCAAATTAATGATTTACCATATGAGTGACCTAAGCTTCATCAGAAGGCCAAGAAAGTATTTGGCCTACTCAAAAATTTTCATATTAATCCTGAAACAGAAAAAAACAGATTAACAGTTCCTGAAATTTGGTAGCAGAAGAAGCTAGGACACCTTGACAATGGCTGACAAAAGCAGGGCCGAAGTCAGCCCTTCCACTCTTATGCAAGCTGAAAATGCAGCTCTTCAGCCTACAACATAGTGTAGGACAACCATCCTCTCCTGTGGCAGAGTTTCCAACTCAATAATGCAGGGGCAGCCTCTGACATCCAGCTTTGCTGGAAATGAGAAAACCTACCAAAATGAATTACTTTCATTTTCATTCAACCTAATGTTGTGCAACTCGCACGGACAAGCAATGTAACCACAAAGCAAGGGAAGCAGTTGCTGGGGGGTGACCACAGGACCCCCAAGCTGCTGGGGCAACTGAATGGCAGGGCAGGGCTCAGCACACAAAGGCACGGATGAACAGGAGGAACCCAAAGCTTCGAGTGACACCTAAAGGCAGCTGGAATAATAGAGACCTTTAAAGAGGTCTTTGAAAGTGGAATGTGGAGCGGGGATAGCAGGGGTACAGAAAAGGCATTGCTGATGATTTTTCTCTTCGTTAACTGAAGTAGAATACAGCCCTCGCTCATTATGGAGGCAGGCAGCCTCGCCAGGCTGATACATCTCATCAGCCTATTAATAAAGCTCTGCTCGAATCTAGTTTCACAAGGCAACCCATCAGAGTCTGTGCTTCCAACGCGTGCTACAGACACAGGGCTATGGAAAATCTCACCCTCCAGAGAGACCTGAGTGAGGCAGTCTTTTTCATTAATACCAAGTCTGCACAATGAATCAACAACAGATTCAATAAGGCCAGGAAGAGCAAAAATAGAGCTTCTGACCAAATAAAAGACATGTAATGAGATCAGAGTCAATTTAATGGGAACCTCTATTCCACTGAATAGGCAAGGTCCCAGACATCCTCCTTCCTGGGTCTCAGGAGCTAAGCCAATAGACTTAAGTTGCATCATTAGGTTCAAAATCAGACGAACTGTAATTGAAATAAAAGTCTTATTTTTGGCTTGTTGATCAAAATGGAGCTCAGATGTGCCTGAGGGCATGATTTTCATCAGGACCTCAATGCAATCCTTGATTTCCCAAGCACTGCACCTGCAATGAATCATGGGCTCAACTAGTAGCATATTAATACCCAGTTACCTGGTGTGCAGGTGGAAATAGAAAATGCAATATTTAAATGCTTTAAAAGCACCTGCCATTTATAATGAACACAATTCTTTCCAGGCACAAAATTGCATCTTAACACACATATGCCATTACTGAAAATCATGCCCAGTGATTTTGAAATACTATATTCACATTTGTGCCTACATCCTGATAGCCTTTCATTTCCCCTCCCTCCAATAATTAGTCTAAAAGACCCTCTTCCTGACTAAGGAAGTTAGTAGAGTCTCCATATAGTGTTCATAGCAGATCCCTGAACCTTGTGGGAGAGTATCACAAAGCACACATCAACCGAGAGCCAAGCAATGATCCTACACTGCAGCTCATCGTCAAAGACCACTAGTTAAAAACAGCATGTGGGCCCTCCTTTAATATGGGATACAGCAGGTGATGGAGGACTGAGAGAAATGAAAAACCTCGTTCTCATGGGTGAAGGGACAGCCTATCATCTGTCCAATTTTCCCCACACATGAGTAGGTAATAAATACCAATTAGCAGCTATTGTCCTAATGTCTTGAAGCTTGGCCTCCAGCTTGGTGTCACATACAGATTCAGCAAATCCTGTGAGATATTGTGGTACCTAGGCAGAAGAGAAGGTAATTTGGGAGTTTGGAGATCTGGGGCAGATAAATGAGAGAAATAAATGGCTTCTACGTTTTGCTTGTTTCCTGCAGAAGAAAGCATCTGCATCAAAATGAGTTTAAACATAAGGGAATACATTCTCAATGTGCTGCACAGGGATTTAGCCACATGACTCCTATTGATGTTTATGGGAAATGAGTGGCTAAATCCCCATGTAATAGGTTGAAATTTTTGCCCAAGGAGACTGACTCTGGAGGAACTCATCAAGGTCTCTGCTTACAAAAATTGTGAGTACATCAACCATTCTCAAATACCATCTCTTTTTACTGGTATATAATCTAGGGGACCCCTTGAAATTAACTCTGTAAAAGGTTACTGAGAAACCTATAAAACTGCTCTACAAGCAAGTGCATGAACATGATCTGTGGGTGCAAGGGCATGTCAGAGGATGACTTTTGTGTTGATCATGTCACTTTTTACAAGCTGATACTCTCCTGGAAGACAACAAGGGGTTATTGAATAATTTAATGCTTCAGACTTCAGCAACAAAAGGTATCTAGTGGCATGGACATCCTGCTACAAAATGCATCAAGAAGAGTTTCTAACCATAGTTAATCTCAGTAGGTTGCAAGAAAACAAGGAAGATGCTAAATCCCTTGGGTATTCTCCTGCCTTAAGGAGGATGGAAATAAGCATCAGATTAAAGTGAGAGAGTATCTTCTGTCTTCCAATTACACAGATACAGGCCTACAGCAAGCTAGAAAATTTTCAGTCGCCAAAATTTACAACCAAATTGGCTACATGAATATCAGATTAGAGGTTTAACCAGGAAATACGTGTCTAATTCTCTCCTCAACCGCATGACAGCTACTGCTCAGGGTAAATTAGCAAAGGACTAGCCTATTTCTGACTAAAATATAAAGTCTGAGTAAGAGGGCTCTGTGAGACCTGCATCCTTTCTGCAGCAATGCCAATGGAATTCTGCAAATATTTCCCCTCCCTGCCCTCCTGTCTGCCTGCACCCAACAGGGTTTTATGGAGATACTATGGACAAAAATGAAGCGTTTTAATGTAGCAGACTAATAGATTTTATTCTATCATCCAAGTGCAAGTTTAAAGGAAAACAAGTTCAGGTACAGTTATTTTAGAAAGCAAGTTCTTCACAGATGTGCAGCCAGCAAATGATTGTTGCATGTCTTTAATATTTTTATATAGCCACTGAAAAACCCCTTACTAGAGAGGCAAGTATTCACGATTATTACAAAGACTTGAGAAATCTCTGAAGGTTGTGATTACAGAATAGATTTTTTTTTTTTTTAACAATTAAAGCCATCAGTCAGTGTCATTCCATGAAGTTTGAGCAATACACACCTATTCTTCTCTGGCCATCACACCACAATTTCTGCATTCCTCTGTGTGTTTCAAGTCTGAAATACTCTATATGTGAAAATTAATCTGGCAGACTCTTCTGAAATCACAGGCTTCTGAGATGAGCAAATGGGTACAGTTTTCTTTTAACTGTTTTTTGAACCCCATGTGTTGAGAGAAAACAACAGAATGGAAATTGCTCATCAAAATGTTAACTTGTGGCGCAGCAGAGCCCCAAGCAGGTGTGTGGCATGCCGTTCCCTGCGCTGACATGCCTACCACATGGCACCCAGTTCTGCCACCTCCGTCCCTCCCCTTTGGAATTCCTCCTCCTGCGAGCGCTGAAACGTGGCTTGACTCTGAGTTGCACAGAAGTTGATGTGACCTTTCAGAAAGCAGGCACTTTGGGAAAACCTTCATGTAGGATAATCTGTCATGGAATAATCATTTGGATTAACTGAGGTGGCCATGGATCTCCCAGCCCAAACATATCTGTCTCAGGCAATGTGTTTGCTGTTAGGAGCACAGCTAGTCAGGAAACGAACATGATCTCGCTAATTCAAGGGGAACAGCAAGGATGCTGACCTATCACAAATAACTGAATTTTTCAAATTAACAAGCAGTTCAACAGACAATGCAAAATATAAATAAATAAAGGATAAAGTGTCGCAGAGCATACTTTGTTCATTTATTTTGACAACTCCTTAGGTTTAAATTGTGAAAATACTTTGCAGTGTACAAGTAAATGTGCTATGATAAATTTTCTAAAAATAATGAAGGCTTCATCATCGTTGAGTGAATGTCTATCCCTGTAGCTTATAGTTGGAACTGAAAGCTAATGGAGAAATTACTGTACAAAAGTGGCTTTTTTAGAGAAATTATGGGAGCAGAAATGTTCTTTTTGACTTGTTCTTCATTCTTCACAGTGTTGTGTGTATTTCAACATCACAGACCTCAAGAAACCAAAAGCTATTCTGTGTCCCTTGGATTCTTTAACTCTCTGCTAAACCTTGGGGGAGGCTCACTTAGATTTCACCAAAATTTCTAATGAAGAACACATCATTGTGTCCTGGTCTCTTATCCACCTGTATTTGCCTACTGTAGTCTTGCCATACTTTCCCACTCTGATGCTAAATTTCACACACTTGCTCAAAACCAGGTTTTAGGTAAAGAAATTGATTTGAAATAAAACTCCCCATGGTCCTAGAATAAAATTTCACTTGCTTCAGAATTCTACATTTCTAAACATACTACCCACAATTTTAGAAGTCACTTTTGAAATATAAGCTTAAGAGTATAAAGTGTTTATCTTCACACTTTATTTTCACCCCTCTTAAAATGCAAGAAAATGTTCTATTTTTCTAAGGCATAAAGACAATGTAGCTCCATAAACTAAAGAGCTATACTCTTCTTCCAGCCACATCTTTGTCTTTTTTTCTCACAAAATAAAGTGGAAGCAGAGGATACCTTATTAATTTTATTTGGAAAGATGCTGTAAAACCAGTGCTATGTGAGTAATTGTCTCAGGGCTTAAACTATCCAGGAATTTTAAGAAAATCTAGATAATGTCAACTGGCTGTAAGAAAGTCCATGGGCTACAGCAGCCCTTCTTTGGTGGCCCTGGTGTATTTGCTGAATTCATGTTTTCTCTCAGTTGTCAGTGTGAGCAACTGCAGTTTCAGGTGGCAAAGAAGAGTTACCATGCCAGGGCACACATGTGTGACACTCTTTCCAACTCTTCTTCTTCTTCTTTTCCAAGAGGAAAGAAAAAAAAAAAGAGTTTGGAGCAAAAATCCTCACAGATTCTGCCTCTAAAGAAATAAGAACTCTCAATTGTTTCAGCCACTGGGTTCTAGCAACTGCTGTTTATTCTTTTCACCCACAGAGTGAGAAGTGAAGAATAAAAGACTAAGAGATGGAATTTTGTGAGTGAGATGGTTTGAGTCAAAGAATTACACTGAATGTAAACAGACTAGAGATAAAGAAGGGAGTTGGTGGGACACCGTATGCTGATAGAACATTCATTTGCCACAGTACAGGGCTGACTGAACAGGCAGCTGTCAGGGGAAGCATTCATTGATGGGACTGGGCTGGAGAATGGTTGAGGGCCTGATCCAAATTTACTAGGAAAAGCATTCCTAGTAAAATATAATGCAGAAATAACCATTGTTATAATATTTATTACAGAGTTAGTGTAGTTTGCTACTCAGATGTAACAGTATTAAGAGGTGAAAAAAGGGGCAATTCTTGCTACATGGACAGCACTGATGGGATTTCCAAGTTTGCCAATTTCCTGTGGCCAGAGAGGTAAATAACTCAGAGGCGTAGCTTGATTTCAGCCACAGGATGGCAAAGGGAAAACCAAGTCATAGCTCTGTAGATACTCAGTTGCTCCACTGGCGGCCTCAGCCTTTCCTTTCTTCTCAGGATGGAATTTTTTATGATAGCTCTGAGCTTTGACTTCATTCTTAGTGGCTGAATTTGTGTCCAAATGCCTCTTTTCTGCCTACTTGGACTAAGTGGGGGAGGTATTGCCCTAGAGGATCATGCTGTTTGAGGACAATAAATAGCTCTAAAAATTCATTACTTTCTTTAACTCCCACTTTCTCATTATCATTTTGCAGTGATAAATACAAAGTGCAGATAAGCAGTGAAAATAGAAGATGTGAAATACCCATGACAAAATACAGCAGCATTAAAATGACACTTCCTCTGCCTTTACTTGGAACAGTAGTTAGCGGACATGCAGAAATCATAAAACTGAAAAGCAAAAGTCTTTTCAGCAAAAATAGGGTGATTTGATAATTTTTAAAGTTTATTCATAGCCTGTACTTCACTGTAGAACCGAAGTCCCCAGGACTTGTTAGGATACATGCAGTGTGGCTTTCAGGATGGGTACCAACATCATACCGTCAGCTGAGCTGCATTAGGAGCCATATGATGCCCCGTGGTCTAACAGCAGGGTATGCAATGCGGATCAACCATTCCTAAATTTGGTGGGCATGATCTTCTCAGGGCAAAGCTCACTCACACCCACAGTATTATCCAAGACAAAGCTCAAGAGTCTTTTCTTCCCTATGACTTTTTAAAGAGAGATGTGTCCTTAGAGGAAATGTTGGGATGAAAATGTTTAAGTATTATTCAGTACGTTCCTGAAATTTTCCAGTGCTGCTCTTATTCAGGATTAAGTTCTACTTTATTGTGTTGTACCAACAAACAAACAACAAATCCAACCCCAAGGCATTTAGTCTTAATCCACTGGATTTTTACTGCACTACTGCTTAAATGGGAACAGACCTCAAACGCTGCTACTCCTTTTCTGAAGGCAGAAGACCGTAGCACTTGAGCTCAGAAGCTTGACCATTAATTGTTTGTATTGCAGAGCCTATGACATACTTAAGTAGCTGAGCACAACAACAAACACAATAGCCAGTTCATTAAATCATTCTTTGTTAAGACTTTCCAAAGCTTTGGGCTTAAGCCTCTTAAAATTGAAATCATTATGCTATTTTTTTTAAACAAATGAGCAAACATAACTCACATATAAAGGGGAAAACAAAACAGAGTCTTTGATGTAGGCGTCATCACTGTGATGTCTTACTGAGACTAAACTATATGTCTAACACCACTAAGAAGTTTTAACAGCTCTTTCCAAGGAGAAGCTGAAATCAGGAAGGGCTATAAAGTGCTGCCGTTGCTGTCACCTCTCCTGCAACAGCTTTCCTTGGCCTGTCACATCATGAGAGAGGCTATCAATGAAACTTTGTAGAGTGGTGTTTGTGGTCCCTCTTGTGTCTGCAAGTTCCTGTCAAAACCCTGACTTGTTGACGCACCCTGACAGGCTCTGAGGATGACTAGAAATGACAAAAGGTGGAAGCAGGAATGGAGGTTTGCTGCCTTGGGCGAGTTTGTTCTTTTAACACCATGTACTAATATTCAGGCTTAGAAAAACAGCCAAACTATTCACAGCCGTGAGATATTAGGCAGGCATTTTACACAAGGCTATTTAGATATGGATAAAATACCTTAATAAAATGCTATTGTGATGAGTGCACCAAGTTATGTTCCTTTTAAAATTAAATCAGAAACCTCACCCTTTTGCTACACAGCTCTGACTGCCTACAGCTTGTTTCTTCTCTCTGTGCCAACA
Source organism: Serinus canaria (assembly GCF_022539315.1). NCBI lineage: Eukaryota > Metazoa > Chordata > Aves > Passeriformes > Fringillidae > Serinus > Serinus canaria. Next base: position 21,780,814 of record NC_066313.1, read on the forward strand.
TTGCAGCCACACTGCAAAAGAACTTGGTTTCTCTTTCTCCATTAAACAATCCCGTACCTTTATGCACATCATATGCCATGTGCAGAATCTCTGCCTTTTCCATCCTGTAAACACTGTTAGTATGTGAAATCACACACTATTTGCATGAGAACATATTCTAAGGAAAGCAGAAGAGATATGCAGAGCTAAGCAAAGACTTAAAAGAAGAAATTACCATTTTTTCCCCCACTGTTGCTACTATCTGCTTTTTCTCTTCCTTCACTTGTGATGGTTATGACCTTTATTGTTAGGACCATGTTGGACTAAAGGCCAGCCTCTGATGGGTGCTGAGTGCTGCCTGGTTTTGCTGGGTTAATCAAAGCTTCTAGGGCCAAGTTTCCTTTCCACAGGTATTCCTAAGTAGTTTAGGCCTGGGGAGTGTTGCTTACAGGCTTGAGAAATGACAGGTTCCTCTCTGGGAACAATAAAGACAAACAGTAATGGGTGTATTGAACATCCTACTTTATCAGACCATTTTTTAATTGCTTTTTCACATTTTTCATAATTTCTTACAATTGTTGCTAATATAAATTTCAAGACAGAGCTTACCCTGATATGGAAGTTACAGAATCATAGCCAAGGATTCTTTCTCTGTGAATTACCAGCCCCCAAGGCAGTTCTTCCTGACAAGATGAGGGTGAAGAAAAAAGGTGGGAGGGGGAGAAGGAGGCAAAGCCCAGCTTCTTTTGTCCCATGTAAGGTACCTCAGCTGAGCATAGGACTGCAAACAACCTGCCTAAGACAGTTGTGCCCTCAGATCTAAGACTAGGGTCTCCTTTCTGTGCAGACACAAAGCACTTAAAGCTTTAAAATACATGTATAAATGAATTGAGAGTTAAAAACTACTAGAGAATACTCCATGGGATTATCTGTACTATCAAGACAGGAAAACTTTGCAGATGCTACTGTCTCTCTAGAGGAATAAATGCTTGCATTTTAATATTCTCAGCAGCTGGTTCCTGTTGAATGCCATCAGGATGATTCAGCCACCCACCAGGAACACCAGTAGCAAGTGCACACACAGACAAATCTGCAAAACTTTCTGCTCCTGATGCCACTGTTGTTATTTTAATACAGAGTCTGATCTGTATTAGCTGTTCTTCATTACTACCAGTGGCAGGTTTAACTTCACCCCAGGATGGTGAACGAAAAACAACTAGTCCCTGGGGCTGCCCTAATCAATCCAACTGTCTGCTTCCTATCAGTAGTGCTTCCCACAATCCACATCATTAGCAGCAACTCACTCTGTGGCAACTCACTCTGTGGTTACCTCACTCACTTTCAGCCTTGCCACAAGTCACATGTGCCCTGCGAGCTCAAAGTGATGGCCCAGGCAGTCTGATGTCCTTCCCCCTACCACGGTCCGCATCTGATGAAAGGGACATCACCTTATAACACATGGTTTCTGCATGAGACTCAGCTGCAATAGATTACTTCCTCACCCCTATTGATGAACAATTTATGTCTAAAAATACAAGGTCTGCTATCTCTCCCCATTTAAAAAGAAAAAAAAAAAAAATTCAACCTCAGTGACGTTCTGTCTGTGGTCTGTGGACCACTTCCAGGTGTTTTATGGAGGTGCATCTGTCTAGCAGCAATAATGAAGCATTTACTTTTCCTCAAGCGGCAATGCTTCCTGACAGTTGTTGACTGGGTCAAATCACTCAATGCTTCCTCTAATCCTACTGGGACGAATTTCTGCCTCACTTTTGTCTGGCACTTCTTGGAAGTAGAGTAAACTGTGATGCCAATCTGCAGAGCCCTACCTGGAGAGGCAAAACACCAGAGAAGACAGAACTAAAGAGCACCATCACTCCTGCAGACTTGTGGACCCATGACTATAGATCTTGCAGTAGGGAAAGAGTCTCTCAGTGGTAATTCATGTGATGACTGACAGCCAGAGAGTGAAAATAAACAGCTCAAATGCAAAATGGTGCAAATGTAACAGAACAGCTGCATCCATCTGGTCAATAACACCCGCTTAAGTTTTCCTCCTTAATGCTACTGCCATTTCACTTGGCTTAATAGGAAAGATGCTACAGGTGGAAAACAATGCCGTATCAACATCTATTCTAAAATAGATGGGGTTTAATTCCACCATTACAGAGGATACTAATTGCAGCATTATTCAATGTTTTGAAAAAGAAAAAAACACACTTTCAACATGGAGATAAATGTTAGTACTGACCAAATCAGTGGTGTTGGCCTTCCAAGGAATGACCTCAAATACTGGTGCCATACATATAGATAACTCCTCAAGTAGACTGTCAGAAAAATTAGAAATTAGGTTAGGAATTTAGGTGTATCACCAGTGCCAAGTTATCTTGACATGGAAAACAAGCCAAAATAGATAAGTCAGAAATTGTTCATTGGGTAAGTGACAGAAACATTATGAACACAAGTGTTCTTGTGTCAGATCCCTGATGTACCCATACAGCTTGTGACACCTACTGCTGACTGCAGTGATATTCATCCTGGTTAGAAGAGGTGCTATAAGATTCCTTACTTGTTTTAAAAAGAGTATCTTCAAGAATTGGTATAATTTCCAGAATCCAGAATCATCCCTACCATGATCTCATCTTGAATCAACAAAGTTATAGAACCACCACTTGTTCTCTCTAATGAGTGAACAGTTAAGTGCCATTCAGAGTCAGCCAGGAGTGTGCATGAATATGGAAAAGAGAGACAGGACGGCAACAGAAACTGAGAGAATAATCTTTCATACAAAATAAAAAACAAAACAAAACAAAAAAATTAATGAAAATTTTAACGGCCTGCCCAGTTTCCTGGTATTTCATCTCATGTAAAAAACAAGAATTAAAATTCACATAAAGAAAAATCACTGAAAAATGGGGATTTAATTTAATTGAACAATAAAAACCAGTGTTTTGCGCTTTTTTTCTCCTTTGAGAAAAGAATGAGAGGAAGGAGAAAGAGAATGTTTTAATTTTTTAACTTTTTTTTCTTTTTTTTTTTTTCCCCCAATCAATATTGAGGTTTTTTGACCAGTTCTTCCAGTAAGCTATCTCACTGGATGCAATGTGGCAACAAGGATCTGTAACTGATTGTGGTTTCAGGGCTGAGAATGCATTGGATTGCCTTCTTTGTTATTTTAGCCCCAAAGTATATTTTAAATAGCCTTAAAGAGAATGAAAATTCTTTTCATACCAGGGAGAAATGGTTTTAGAAAGGACTTTCATGTTTCTAACAGTTTTCGGGTTTTTGTCCTTTTGAATATTTTTTTTTTTTTTTGCTTGCACAGATGCAACAGGATAACCTTTTAAAGAAAGAATCTGGAATACAACACTCAGTAATCATCCATCAACAAGAATATCCAGATATGTGTTTCTTTCAAGCAGTGAGTGTCATGGAGTTTCCTTCCGGGCACTTTGTTCACATTGGAGACAAGTCAACCTCACAAAACCAGTTTTAAAGGACTGCTTTTTTTTTTTTAAGATATTTTAAAAAGGATGTTATTGTCCTATAAGTGAGTGTGAATGATTCAGACAGGCCCCATTTCAGTGCTTGGCCTACAATGGCCATTTTTGAAACCATCATTTCTCTTACTCTGTTTTGCCAGGTTGATTAGGATCAGTCATGTATTTTCACAAGCAAACCAATGTCTTCAGTAAAATATTTTTTCTTTCTTAATAAAAACTAACCAGACTTTTACTTAGCTAGGGATTTTATCAAGTTTTAAGAGGAAAACATTAATATCTTCCAAGCATGAAACCCTCATTATACTCACACTCAATAATAAGCATCAACAGAGATATTTCACAGGTGAAGGAGGACAGGAGAAAAATGCTACAATATTTGAAGATGCAAGAATTCTTCATACTGAACTGTGTGAAATCCAGAGACAACCTTGCTAATTGCACCTAATTATTTTGCAAGCATTTCACAGGCCATGCTGATGCCATCTTCTCATCTGCCCCTGAGACAGGAAACCACCAGCTGGTTTTAGAGATGGCTGGAGTAATTTGAAGCCAGGGGCTAAGTGACCTGTTCCAGGCTGCACCATGAGTGGGCAGCGGGTGAGGAACGATTCCGTTCTGCAGTGTCCCAGCCTCCAGAACAAAGAGAGCTGCTGCTCTGGAGAGGGCTGGAAGAGAAACAACTAGAGAAAACGAACAGTACACTTACCGTAATAAAGTTTTACCCTATTCTTTGTTCCTTTGTTGGTAGGGAAAAAAAAAAAAAAAGCAAAAGCTATGTGTGTCAGAAGAGCTTTCTCTTGCCTAATTAGGCCTCCCTTTCGTTATGCCCTGAACATTGGAGTTTTAATCCTGAGCACAGAGAGGCCTTGGGCAGAAAATTTGGCCAGTCTTTTTCACAAAGTTTGAATGTGTTCAGACCTTTCAAAACTGTACCAACCCCTCTCTAACCTTCAGATTAAGTAGTGCATTTTCAATGCCATAATGAGCTAAACCCGCTGGCCTCCTGTGAGATGGGAAAGTACCCGCTGCTTGAGAAACCCTAATCCAAGGTGAATTATTGCTACTTTTTTGTTACATTCTTAACATACTCTGATATTTTACCATTTGTTTTGACCTTATTGACTACTGCAGACTAAATTTGTTTCTTTTTCCTGTTTTTAGTAGCTTTATGATACTTATTTTTTCTCATTACTTTCCGTGTGAATTCTCAAGACCTTGTCTCTTTTGTTCCCATCTCTTTCCCTCTTTATAACTGGATCTTTGACTTTAGCCACATTTTTCTTTCATTTCTGCCTTATATATTCAAGTACAAAAAGAAACCCACTCTGCATACTGTTTTTCTTCTTCATTTACCCACTTTTTCTGCCACAAGTACCTCCTCATCTCTCACTTCAAATTCCATTACCCACGTCCCCATTCCCTCTAACTCTATTCTGGGTGTCAAAAATTTACCACCTGTTAGCCAGACCAGCAAAGTTTATTAATCCAAGCATGGGGAGAAGATTTCTGACAGTAGAGGGCTCCTTAATACATCAGACAAAGGCATAGCTGAAGTTAAGTCAAATTCAGACTCAAAACAAGTAGAACAGACTTTACAATCTTCAGAATAATTGTCTTAAATATGTGGTCATTCCTGATGACCACATGTCCTGATTAGTTAAGGATTTAAACTTAAGGATTATCTGTTTCTCTGAAAGATATGTTCCAGCTCAGCAGAATAAAAGTGCTTCCAGAAATTCAGTAAGCTTTATATTGTAAAAGTAACTAGTTAAGATTATTGGAAGTGCCCTTCCCTCTTGACCATCTTCAGAGATGAAAAGGCATCAGTGTCCAGTTTGTCTAGGATTCTTCCTTGCTGTGTCCCTGTTTTTCCACCTGCTAGCAGCCATTGGATAGTTTGGGACAATTCTTTCCCTCTTCATCTACAAGGCTATTTCTCCCTGTTTTCAGGGGTTACCCCTTCACAAGCCTGAGCACCAGAGCTCTTTTAAAAGTGGTGACTGTGAGGATCTGAATGGACGTATCCCCTAGCACCCACTTGTACACTAAGAGAAAAAGAAACTTCTACTTTTCAAAAGCCTTTTCTCATTTTACAACTGCAGTCCCCACCCCAGCTCCTGCTCAGGGCTTTTCCAGACTGCCTCCAGTACACCTGCCTAGTTCTCCTTGGCTCACTGAGGTCCCCAGGAGCATCACTAAGAGCCCAAGATTAATATGTTTTTCCAACTACATGTTCAAAGGACCGTAGCAGAGCTGTTAGGCCCAAGATACATAAAGTTATCAAGCAACCAATTTACTTTAAATTACCATTTGGATATTTATGTTCTTAATCATATCTATGAGAATATACAGTCATGTCTTAACTGAAGTACAACTGACAGACATGGAACCAATCAGCATCAAATACATGGATTTTTCAAGGTCTGTTTAAATTCAGTCTAAACTGTGGGTTTATGGCATTGCAAAAATTTACTGAAAAAACATGAGTTAATATTTGTCCAGTTCTTTCACATGAGAAGCGCTGTTACTGTTGTCAAAAAGTCTACTGTGGGCTTAAGTAGCTGTGAGAATGCAAAACAGTTTAAAATTTGAATAGCTTTCGTAACTAATAGCAAGTAGGCAATATAACAGATGGCGACTCACATGAAAGATAAACCACATCTTAATAACAATAACTTACATTCAGAGGGGTAGTGTTTCCTAGTGCTCAGAGCATGAGACTGAGAACAAGGATTCCCAAGTTATTCTTCTGGCTCTGCCATTGATTTGCTGTGTGCATTTAGAAAAGACACTTAAGCATTTCTGTGCCTCAGTTTCCTCATCTGCAAAACAGAGATAGTTCTTACAAACATCACCAGACCATTTTGGGAAAGAGACCCAAGCTGTCAGATTTTATAACAAGCATTTTAGACAAATGAAGGTATGGAAGAGAGGTGTTGACTGTTGTCATTGTTGAGTCAGTCATTGATCAAATTGCAAAGTGATTACTTTGAGCTGTGCTAATACAGCCATCCCAAGAGTGGGAGGTGGCAGCTGCTTAACTGTGCTCCATACCCTTATGGTGTGCTTGAGGTCTGGAACTGAACATTGCTCTGCACAACCGACACTTCAGAGGGAATCCAAGGAGGCCAAATACAATTGCCTTGACTGAAATTTAGCCAGGACATTATGCAATCTTTAGCAGCAATCTGAATTTCTATTTTTATATCTCTGATAAAAAGGAGCACCTTAGGCTCTCCAGGTTTCTGTCATCATTAGCTGGCAGATTACTTACTTTTGATCAGAAACAAGATTGCTCCTCACTCACTGACTTTGCTTGGTGCAGTTTCTACAGAGTTTCACAAAGGTTCTCCAAAGCGAGCACCAGAAAAGTCGTATGGTGTCTGACATGAGCATAACACAAAATGAATAGCCTGAAAATCAATGTTCCCCTTAACTTTCTTCTATATATATTCTTTTGATGTAATTGTTGTTGTTGTTGGTTTTTTTGTTGTTTATGAGGGACGGAAGTTTTAACTGTATGAGTAGAAGAGACTGTTTAGAGAGGGTCCATTTTTGCCATGCTTCTCATGCTTGCTGAGAATTTAATGAAAATAGAAGTTAAAAAATTGGATCAGGATGTTAAAAATTATTACAGAGCGGAAGATTCCTTGTAGGGTACATCCTGGTGCTTCAGCAGTGTGCAGGCAATGGCACAAACTAAAGCCTGAAACCAGCTTGGTGGCTTCTCTCATTAGCAGGGATGTCTGCCTCAGATCCGCCCTGCTTAGCACTCTCAAGCTGTACAAGGTTATTGTGGCATTGATAATTTTCTGTGCCTTCTGAAAATTGTGGGGATATATTTCAAAGAAAACAAAAAAAGATTATCTATCCATCTATCATCTATCTATCTATCTATCTATCTATCTATCTATCTATCTATCTATCTATCTATCTATCTATCTATCACAGTTGAGCTCACTGAAGAAGACTGGCATCTTCATTTCAAAGAACTTTCACTGGTATTTCCTGATTCTCCAGCCAAAGAAACTATTACTAAATCCTTTTCTCTGGGAGCACGGAACAAAAATTATTTCTCATGCTGGCTTGATGGGATATGTAGTTGAGATTAACAGGTCAAACAGTTTTAGGAGTCCTATTCAGAGGACTGCCTAAAGAATATTCCCTGTAACTAACTTAACTGCTCTCCAGATGGTCAAAACTGAAAAGGCCATCTGAGCAAAAATCAAGTTTTGGAAAGTGCCCTGAGAAATTTTAGCCAGAGGATGTGGATTCTGCTTGTGCTGGCTTCAGTGGAAACAGACTCACTCTAAATATTAATTTTTTTTTTTTGTTTATTTTATACCCTTAATTTCTTACAAAGAAATGTCTGGAAATTCCATGTAGTTATTTTCAAAAGTGATGAGCTCAAATCACAAAATCTGGATTTGGATGCCTAGCAGTGCCAGAAGTTCAGGAGAGTTTGGACCAAGAAGGCTGGCTCAGGCAAGCGTTGAGTGTTTTCCCAGAATTTTTTGAAGGCCAAGACAAGAGTTTCAAAGAGGAGAGAGGCATGTGCAACATGGCAGAGTTACAAAAAAACATCGCTTGGAATTTCCTGGGTTTTGTGAGATTAAAATTGTGAGTCTAATTAGTTTAAGGAAATTAGCTCTTTATAATTTTCATTTTGTATTGAAGAAGTAAGAAAAATTAAAAATAGAAAGAGAATGGAAAAATTAATGGGTTTCAGTAATTAGTTAATAGAAAATGCTCCTGTCTTAGTGTGGCTGCCCAACACATTAAAAAAGAAAAAAAGAGAAAAAAAGTAACCATGACTTTCTTCATAGTTTCCAAAACAGCATAAGCTTCACCTCTGAGCTTGGAACAACTACTTGACATTTCAACTCAGCTCATTTTTTAGCGGTAAGGCACTGAAATTGGTGTTTAGGTTGAAATACCATCTCACCATAACATTAATACAGACATAGAGCTAATACATATATCCTAGCAAAAATAAACCAGAATTTGTTGCTCCTGCTGGCCACATCACATTTACATGACTTGCGTGCACTAATGAAATGTTAAATGGAAGGGAAACCTCTTCTGAGAGCAGACCTTTTCACCAAGTGCTGAACTGGGGATCTCTGACATCTGAAAGCAGCAGGACAACTTATTACACTGTAGGAAAACACATTTCTCTTGACAGTGGTGATCCAGTCTGAGGCCTCACAAGCCACACACTGGTGCACTAAAGAGACGTGTTAGACAAGCTGTTTTGTCCCTTGGCTATCACCCTCCTGAGCACTGAACAGATCTGGATTGAGCTGGCTTAGAAAAAAAGTCAGATGAAAGCAGTGAAGTTAAGCCAAGTCAAAACACAACTTTGGTGCAATTCCACCAAGTCCAAATTATGCTAACAAAACTTCAGCAGCGGTGAGCCTGTCCTCCTCTGCCCAGCCCAGAGCACCACCTTCAGACATTAGCTGCAGCACTTGGCTTTCAGCTCTCTGCGCCTCTTTGCTCTATTTATTTTGTGAGGTAGCTAAATATGTCTTTTGTAATTATTTAAGCTTGTAACAACTTTGAAATGAAAGAATCCACTCTGAAGAGATGATGTTAAAGAAGTCTGAAGAGCGTGGGTTTTTTTTTTCCCTATAAATAAAGATGCTGAGCAACAATCCATTGAAATGGCCAAAAACTTGAAAGAAGCCTTTTAATTCCCACTTACATTGCTCTCAAACTTCAGCCTTATCGTGGAGCTGTTTACTGATTGTCAAGTCAACTAAATTCATGGGCGGCTACCAGAATGAGCTGACAAATAAATACAATACCCACAGCAAGGGCTGCTCAGAGCACCGGAGCATGCCTAGAGTACCAGGGAACATCATGTACCATGCACGCAGAGCACACAATTCTTAAACATTCATAATACTTACTTCAAGACCAAATTTCTTCCAACAAAGTCTGTAATTGCTTCCTCAGGAGCATGAACATGCCTAAGCATGAAACATTACAGTGAAGCTGGTTTTAAGTTGGTCAAGTAAGAGAGAAAAGGAAAGAAGCCTGAAAATGTTGCCTCTGGTCAAAGAGTCTCTTACTCCTCACTGGGTCAACTAGCAAAAACTAAATAAAAAGAAATGGTGTGCTGTTGAGAGGGAAGCAGACACTGGTATTTATCTGGAGGAACTGGACGCATACACAAGTAAAGTTTCAGACTGCAGGAGTCATCTCAACTCAGCTCTAGCACCTCCACTAAAGCGAGTGCACCCTGCAGGCTCCAGAGGGATGCTGTGCTGTGCAAGCACACACTGAGGTTTCTGGTTTCCAACACTGATTCAAGGGGACCACTCTAAATCCTGATCTTCTAGCTCTGTTTTTCATTACCTTTCCTCAGGAAAACCTGCACTGACTTCAGTGGGAAGGTGTCTTAGATGAGAAGTAAGAAACATCACCAACTAGCTGGGCAACCTCAATTTACACACATACAGTACAAGTGAAACGGAATTGTTTCTGGATTCTTAACAAAAAACCCTCTGGTCTGTATTTGCCTCACTTACAAGATTGCTTTTGTACACTGGCCTAAGTATACACTGGAGAGGAAAAGTTAAAACTTACAGTTCTTCAGCTGTGTTAATAGGAATATCAGCCCAAAATGCATATAAATCACACCCCAAAATCTGCCCATACTTTTCCCCGCAGCGTGGCGATCGGCCCGCACACAGTCACTGCTGAACAGCACAACTTAGTAGGACTGGCTGGCCAAAGCACCTACCTCTGACAGAAAGTATCAGTAACTCCCTTGTGTCTCTACAGTGCAAACAGGATTTTGGCTTTGCTGATCTTACCAAATTCGGACAAATAAAACACCAAGTTCCATAAAAATACAGCAATAATTACAGAGGGAGCAACGTTGTGAAAAAAGCTCATTTACTGATTTGCTTGACAAAGTATATTATGATTCAGGCTGCAAAAAACTGAAGCAAATAAAAAAAACCCCAAACACTTTAAATTCCTCCGATAAAACTTAAATGTCCTTCCTTCAAAACCTTTCATTTTGGAACATTTTACGGATTTTCACTCCCCCCCAGCTTTATAAATCAATTCTTAACAATTCTCAACAGAAATCCTTAGTTTCACAAAGAGAAATTAAAACATTGCATAGGAAAGTATCAAAACAAAACATTACCTCTCTTTTGGAAAGACAGACCTTTTTCCTTGCAACGATTTAGTAAATTTGATTTCAATTCAGTGTTTCTGTTGACATGACTTATCATTTTCAGACAAAAAAGTTTTGCAGTGGTGTTTGTCTAAATAATGAAGTACTAAAGACAGCACAAACAGGGAAAAATATCATCTCCCTTAACTAAAAGCGACTCGCTATCAGAAATGCTGCTGCCACAAGGCTACTTTGCTACACACCTTCAATTGTTAGCTGCTGTCTGGCTCCCCCCATCCTATTATTAGGCACAAGAGTTCTGATGCAGGAAACTTTTATGGGCGGCGTACACAAAGCGTGTCTAAATTCCAACTTGCACTTCATCCTCTTTTCCTCCAGCACAACGTTTCATTTTCTCATAGCCCTAACTTCCCCCATTTGCTCACCTAAATGCAGAAAACCCCAGTACAGGGATCGCTGCCTGACCGCTTTTCAAACTCTGTGTGGAGAAGGTGCCCAAATGAAATAAATAAATAAACAGAGGGAAGTTTATGAAAGTGAAAGGAACGGCACGGAGTGGCAGCAGGCAGCTCTGTACTCCTCCTTAGACTGACACAGGTGTATCCCAACTTCACCCATGCAGGCAGGAGACACAGGGAGACACGTACGGGTACATACGGACACACCAAGAAGTGCCAGAAAGGGCACAGGAAGAAGCAAAAGAGAGAAGTTAAGCCGAAAGGTGTTATTTATTTTTACAACTCGACAATGAACTTCAATTTTGGCAGAGGATTGAAAACAGCTCTGGGAAATTACTAAGTTTTTTTTTTTTCTTCTCTATAAAGCTTCAGCACAAAAAGAGAGATTATAAAGGGGATACGCTCACACGGGCACACATAAAATAGGGGGGAACTAAGGAGAAGGAAATGAAAGGAAAAGAAAACAAACAGCCTCCTAACAGGCCCATACTGCTAACGGGAGTCCAAATAAAGAGTCATATGATATCTGATAGTGCAGGACACGTCGCCAGGAGCTGGAGCGGATTGCCTGCAGGAAGAAAGAGCCAGTGTGTTACTGCTCAAAGAGCTTTTCTTTCCCCATTTTCTAAAATATTTTTCCCCCTCTCTCTCTTTTCTCCTGTACTGTGAATGTGTTACTCTCAGGTCAGGTCCACAGAGTCCCCAAAAGACAGCTATCATCCTTCTCCCTACTTCTGGATACAGTGACAGCCACTGGAAGACGCCTTCTAGTTGAGACTGGGGGGGCTAAATCTAGGTTTCAGCTGTGTTCTGACCTCTCTCATATATTACCATCTCCAGGGTTGCAGATACAAAATTATCACAAAAAATTGTTAGATTAAAAAAAAAAAAAATAAAGAAGGGATGGAGAGGTCGGGTGGGGGGAGAAGAAAAAATATTCATGCAGAAAAAACCCGAGACTGCTTATCCTATGGAAAACTTCAAAGGCCAAGTCCCATTTCTGCTCTCTTTTGCTTACTTTTCCTGTGATTTTTTTTTCTTTTTTAGAGAGAGCAAGAGAGGAAAGTCAAAGAAAATATTCAGACCATGAAAAACATCAGGGGTTGGGAAAACTGTCTGGAGGAATGAGGAAAGGAAGGATTTTAAGTAAAAGGAAGGCATTTGGAATTTCCCAAAAGTTTTTCTTTTTGTTATGGTAGTCCATCCCTCTCAGTCAAACATTCCACATTAAACTGGGAAGCCCGCTAAGAACTTTGAGCTTGGCACAACTATTGCTGCTGCCCATGGAAAGGCAGAACACCTGGGTTACCGGCAGCAAAGGAACCTGTACTCGGAGTGGGGACTTCAGTCTGCGATGAGTCCCCAACTTCTGCTGGGAGAGCTGTGCCCACGGCAGCTTTGGAGAGGGAAGAGTCCCAGCTAATGAAGCCGTGAGGGTGCAAGCCCTAAGTCTAGATACTGGTATGAAAACAAAACTGTGTTTTAACTGGTGGTTTCACTTGTCATGGACAGTTTCCCCGTTCCCCAGTTTCTGCACGGGATGGGCTGTATCCTGCAGAATGTTTCGGCACTGTAGGGTGCTGGGATTTCTAAAGTGGTGCAAGCAGAGCCCAAGGGTGGATTTTTTTCTCATCCTCATCATATGGGGAGATGTAAATGGACTAATTCCCTATGTACACTTACACAATGCATAGGTGTTGCTTAAAAGTAGTGTTACAACATATATGCAGTGCCTAGGAAGCTGTAACAGACAACACTTCATGCTGCAGGCTTTCTTTTCTGAAGAAAGCCTGCAGCATGAAAATAAAAATCAAGGTATTGTAGTAGTAGTAGTAGTAGTAGTGCAGCCAGAAAGAGCATCGTAACTCTCTAATAATTTCATCTAGTTTTGTGCTTTGTGTGCTGAGGATTTTTAGGGGGCATATAACATGCAGTTTCCTCTGCTGTTTTCTGTACCTCTGCTATATGATGCTGCTCTTAGATTGTCAATTTGTCAAAGCCAGGAAAATACAAATCAATATAGGAAGGAAGGCAGAATTTGGAAGGCACTTCCTTAAGCTACTGAATTTGCAACAGTATATATTCTCAAACATTCTAACCACTGCACAGGAGATGCTACAGAGAAGATCCTGTGTGCTATACACTATATGCAACAAAATTCAAATAAAACATCTCCTTAAACATGATGCACTATTCCCTTGTAAATGACATGTGCCTTTTTCACATACAAATAGACAAAGAGTGTATCTCTAAGAAACACATTCAGAAGAACAAAAAATCTACAGTGCAAGTCTATCCTGAAACCCTCAATCTGGGGATCGACGGAAGAACTAAACTCAGAAGGTGAAATGGAGCCATTTAAAAGAAGGTCCCACCTAACAAGAGGAACAAGGAAACAAACAAATAAACAACAACAAAAAAATCCCTGAGCTCCTACTAATCATTTGAGCTGCCAATGAGAGGTGACTTTTAGACAGATGGTCAGGGGAAAGCTGGGTCCGTGGACACAGACGTTAGTGCCCCATCTGTATTTTAGGATCCTAGCTTCAACAAGCCATTACCAACTTTTTTTCTAAGTGACAGAAAGTGAAAGATTTCTGTTCCCACTAATTTGCTTCTTTTTTACCGAAACCACCCCACTTCCCTCTTTTTTTTCTCCCAGTAAAAATTTGTTGCTTGATTTTTTAAGTAAACAGAAACGGTTTGCAGTATAACTTTTATGCCAAAAAAAAAAAAAAAAAAAAAAAAAGATGCTAGGTAAGTTGGCAAAACAGCAATTGGAATTTAAAGAGAGAGTTTAAAAAGGGGAGAAAAGAACGACATACCAAACTCACTTCTTCTTGTACCCCTTCCATTCCTGTTCTTATTATTTCCAAATTATAATTTGGAGGTAAGGGAACTGCATTTCCTTTCAATCTATTTTGTTGCTGCCACACATTCTGTGCTTTGCTTCTCTCTCATTCTTTTTAGGAGGGGGAAAAAAAATCCCTAATAAAAATAGAAAAACATATCTCAGGCGTTAAGCTCGCTCTCCCCCTTCCTTTGTAAAGAACTCTTTGTTCTCTAGTGAAAATGCTGAAAAAAATCCCCGGGCTCCCTGAAACAAGTGCAAAACACTTAGAGGCTTTTGGGCTGGCGAGGAGCCAGAAACCCTCCCGCTGTCTGGTTAGGAAGAGAGGAAAGAGAGAGAGAGGAGAGAGAGGGAAAAAATTGGAGCTTCCTTTAATAGACATAGGAAGCAGGTCTTTTTTTTTTTTTTCCCTTTTTTTTCCTTTTTTTCAAAACTGGCGGTCAAGCGTTAAGTAACTCCCTGTCTAAATCCACCTGCTGGAAATGAACTTGGGTAACCCCCCCAGGGGTGCACAAAGAGGAGACACAGTAACACACTCCCGGCTCTTCTCCCCCCCGCCCCCTCCCCGCTGCCCTGCTTCCATTCTCCCTGCTCCCAGCACACAAATGCCCACAGCTCGCACTCCCCCTGCCACCACCAACCAACGTACCAAAATAAACGCTCGCTCCATCTACTTAAAGAGCAGAGACGGCTGAGGGGGTGGGGGAAAAGAAGGGAAGAAAAAACCAAAACAAACAACCAAAAAAAAAAGGTTGGGGGGGGTAAAGCGCTTTTTTCCATCTCGGTTGCGACAGTGATAAGGGGTAGGGAACATCTCATACCTGGTGTGAATGCTAATCAGCCAGGAGTTCTCCTTTTTTCCCAAGACAGGGAACTGTTTCCTTCCAAATTTATTAGAACCTCCTCCACTGCCTCTTTGAAAAACCTTCTTTGTCACCCTCTTCCCAAGTCCTGATACTTCTTTAAAAAAAAAAAAAAATGGCTTCGGAGCTCCTTCTATTCTTGATATTGATTCTCTCTCTCTCTCTCTCTCTCTCTCTCTCTCTCTCTCTCTCTCTCTTTCTCCCTCTCTCTTTCTCTCCCCCCCCACCCCTCCTCCTTTCTCCTGTCTCTGTCTCTTCTGAGTGGTCTATTGATAAGTCCCTAGAGGCACTGGGTCAGCCTGCCCGTAGGAAACCAGACACAATGCACAAATCTCCGAGTGCCATTCTGCCATCAGCAAGCAGACCACGTTTAGGAGAGAGGAAAAAAAAAAAAAAAAACCACACACACACAGTAGAGCAAAAGACAGAGAGAGAGAGAGGGAGAGAGAGAGGGAGAGTGTGAGAAAAAGACTGATTGGAACAGGAGGGAGGGAGGGAGGGAGGGAGGGAGCGAGAGAGCGAGGGAGAGAGAGCGACACTGCCAGTCAGGTTAATCATCCCTACTTTAATTAGCTGTTCGGCTTAGACATAAAACAATTGAATTTGAATGATCTGTCAGTAGGCTCGGCTGAACCAAAGGGGAAATGCGAATATTACAAAAAAGACTGTTGGTGTATTCAGATAAGCTCGCAGGGAAAATCCTCAAAGGATAACTATTAAAACTTACCACCAAACAAAAAGTAAGATTCAAATGGCATTATACAGAGGCCATCTCCAAAAAGCTGGGAGATCCCTTCCCTCTCTTTTTTACACATCACTGCAGCTTTTGACGAAATAAACACCTGCACCTTCCCACAGTCAAAGACTACCTGTCCTGCGAGATGGGGAAGGGAGTGCAGGTTTGCCTGTTACCTTGGCTTGCTTAAAGCAAGACCATGCTGCCCTTTGGTCACATTTTCCTGATGGATCGCCGGAATGTTATGACTCTGGAACTGCAGAAGCTTGGGAGCACATCCTTGCCATGCATGTCTGCACAAACACAGACAAATCGAGCACCGACAGGGTACAGACGGAGATGTTGTGAAAAGGCAGTGCTGGGTATTGGGGTAAGACATGTCTCAGGCACCAAGGAGGTGGAGATATTACCCCCCCTAATACACGGCAAAGTAATCTATTTCTTCTACCCTGGGCTGCAAAATGAAGTACTGTTCAAATGGATGGTTCCTGGTGATACCCAGTGCAGTGATGGCACTGTGTAGCAGGCAAGGCAGAGATTTATGACACTTATGCAAAGTCTGCTTCTTAGAAGTGTGGGCCAGTCGGCCTCTCCCTCTGAGAAGGAAGGCAGCAGGTAACACCCTGCTCTGGGAGGGAGCTGTCAGCATGTTCAGCCCTTGGACATCACACCCCAGCCCTGCCAGAACTCTCCCTTGTCAGATGCAAGGGACCTGCTTTGGGTTTCAGGAATGTCCCCTAATCAGGGGCTCAGATGTCCCCTCCTGAGCAAACAGCACCAAGGGCGGTGTTTGAATTTATTGCGCAAGGCAGGTATATTCTCTGTGTTCCAAATACATTTTCTGTGTTTCGTACAGGGCTGCAGCCACAACAGCAAATCCATAATTCCTGATCAGCTCTGTGAACATCTGCTGTATATAAACTTTTAAATGGGCATGACTAACCTGCCAGTGCCACTCAAAAGCATGGGAACAAAGTAGAGAAAGGACTCGCAATGCAGCTGACTGCTGGCCTTCAGAGGGAGTGCTGGGATTCTCCCCTCACTCTGTATTTTAGGTACAAATGCTTAAGGAAGGAAGAAACAAAAGATCAATGTCTCTATATATATTTTTTTTTTTTGGCATAGGTCTCCAGGCAAATCTGGCACCAGCTTTTATGTGTTTTGCTTTTAATGGAGAGCTGATGGGAGATGTCACTATTATTCTTTCCTTCTATCAACTTCTGCTATGGGAAAAGGTGGGTTCCTGCCCTTTTTCACCTTTTTAAATGTTACATGCTGGCTGGCTGTGTCCCATCTGCCTACCAGCCCCATTGGGGCCCATTGACTCAGGACAGTTTACAGAAGACCTAAGCAGGCAATAGGAGAGGGACGCATTGCAGAAACAATTGGGACATTGGGCTTAATGAGGTTATGTAGGAGTTCTCTCCTCAGCCCCCCAAAATATGCATTTTTCATGAATGTTATGGAAGGTAGATGTCCCAAAGAACAGAAAAGGAGATTTCAGAGAAATACAGCACCATCAAAAGCTTTAACTCCTTTTCAGATGAGATTTTGTAGAGCACAGTGACACAGACAAGTTTCTTTCCTGGGTCAGTACCAAAGTAATAATCCAAAAGAGTGCAAAACAGCTCTGAGCTACATTTCTAATAAAATATGCAGAGGACCTGACCACCTTATGCAGGGATTCACTGAAGAAACAGTGTGCTGTCATGTAATTACAAGCTATGGTAATGGTACACGGGGCCCTCCCAGAGGTTGCACAGACAATATTAGCTGTGGCATTTCCTAACTTTTAAGTGTTTGACTTAGTAACATTAGCATTACAATAATGCATTTTCAGTATAATTTCTCAGCGTTTTCTTTAAAAGTCAACTTAGAAGCTGTTCCACGCTGCTGCCGAGGCTAGGGTGGGTTGGCACCTGTGGAGCTGTAATACAGGACTCCACCACTTCAGAAGGCAGCGCCAGCAGCAGCTCGACTAAAACGGCACTGATGAGGGGATCACCACTGGAAGACTGTGAGGACACTTGATTCAGTGATTTGACAGTGTCTTCCTGACAAAGAAAATTCTGAGAAACAGGAGCCCTAAGCTGACCTTCAAGGAGGAGGGCAAAATACACTGCCATGGGAAGAGACTCTTTGGACCATGGCTCCCCAAACCCGCACATCTTCTGTTGCTGTTGGATTTGCTTCCATTCAGTTGACTCCATGGACTGCTGCTCCTCTTGCTTTGCAGCTTACTTCCTCTCATGTTATTTCTCCCTCCTTGACTACTCCTTGTCACAGTCTCTTCCTTATTCCATTGCCCTAAAAGAGGCATTTCCTCAAATAACTCTTCCCCTCTGCTCTACCCCAGGCATGAGTATACCCTGAGCACAGAGGAAAGCATACTGCTTAGCATGGTAAATTAGGCCACGTGGTGTTTCAGGCTGCCTTAACTAGACCACTCCTTGCAAGACTGTTTAAAACTAACTCGGGTATCATAATTTGCAATCCACAGTGTAGACATATCAAAATGTCCTTGTTCTCATTTCCACTGCTTGCTGCCATAGCAACCCCTGGTCAAAAGGAAATTTCCATTGATATCAGAAGGAGCAGCATTTCACCCAGGTGAGTTTTTACTATGTGGCACATATTTCATTAGCATGTGTTCCTGATATGGAGATCCTCAAATCTCCTATAGTGCCTAATGTAGAAAACACTACTGTTAACTCCTGCTCTTAGATGGTCCCCTTCTACTGGAAGCTACAGAAGTAAAGGACCTCCTGCTATCTATATGCATATCATACAAGAGCTGATTTGTAGTCTAAATAAATGCAAAAGGCCAGAAGGAGCTCCAGAAAATGTCCATCACCTTCCCTTCCTGAGATTATTATCACAGATTTAACTTAGATACATGATGACGATTTCTAGCTTTGCATGGTACCCTCTTGCTTGCTCTTCCTTCATATAAATTATTCCATGTATCAGGGAGATTTAGCCAAAGGATCAATAATTGAAAGCTTTGTCTGATCAGCTGAAAAAGGTTTGCTGTTTGCTATGGAAAAGGCAATCAGAGCTTCAACAATTTTTCAGACTCATATGTACGACAACCTCTTCGTGTGGTGCTACAGAATTGGAAGAGATCTTTATGAGAACTGTACATGGATTTGCCATTGGCAAATGCAGGATTTATGAAAGGAAAAGCCACCAGAACTGCTCCTCACCTTCTGACTTTTACATCTATCACTTAACACCAGCCAAAAGCAGGACAGGGAAATAGCAGAGTACTCACTCCTTTAATGTATATAAAGTATTCTACAATGCAACTTGTAGCACTCAGTACAGCTGACAAGAGCTGACATTAATGGCAAATCAACAGATCTGGGTGGCATGGAGAGGAACTTGGTTCCTTTGCAAAGGAGCTCTTGTCTATTAAGGAGCTCTGTCTATTTGAAAAACTGGAATTTAACTATGTAATCTCGGGATGAGTTGTATAAATACATTCCTCTAGATTTATTGGCTTGTCTTCATAAACAGCTGTGAGTCTGTGCTTTTTGTTCAGAGATGTAAACCAACACAGCATGTTGGAGAGGATGAATACACGGTTATTATTCAGTATGTAAGAAATTAGAGAAAGAGACTGGGAAGTCCACTTGCTACAGAAATCAACTCCTTGCTTATCTTTTGGGAAAGCATCCTTCCTAACTTGCACCTCTGAGCTCAGTAGGAACCTCTGCATGCTAAAGGGAGAAAGGTACCACGCCTTGCATCTGGGTCATTTCTGTCACATATGCCATTTGATTTTCTGGGGCAAAACAAACAAGCTTGTTCCTTCCTGCACTGATTACCAGAATCAGCCCTCCCCACCCCTCACTTCTCCCTACCCTCCTCCCGCCCCAACCATATGGAATGTCCAGGATTGGTTCCTAAAGCTTTTACCTACAATGTGCAGTTCTCAGTTCCCAAGGCAATTCCTTTCAGAGATTTGTGAAGGGAAACATCAGAGGGTCCCATTTTTTCTCTCTCTCAGATAATCCAAATATAATGACCTAATTTGTGGAAGAACCTCTCTTTTAAAAAAGGAGAAAATACTGCAAACTGGTCTATGAGATACATGCTGCTTCTTTTGTTTTAGTGCACTACCACTGCAGTAAGATGTGCTGAAAAGCGAGCCATACCCTCCTGGGCACCAGTGCAGTCCTCTTGCCTTCACTGGAAAAGCAACAGTGCAACCTAGGGGAACTCCATAAAACATCTGGTTGAGAAGACATGAGAAGAGCAGGACTCTGCTTTTCTCCCTCCTCAGCTGCATTGGGTCAAAAAGTAACATTTCGAAAGTGTGATTTTACAAAAAATTAAGGAAATCTGATCACTGCTTAAAAAGCAGATCAATGAGGATGTGATTTTTGCAGGTAACATGTTTTCTGTACGTTTATAAGGAAGTTTATTGTGAAGGCTCACAAAGATTTTTAAAGACTTGAAAACATTAACTCTCTACCCTCTATCATGATCCATGCTATTGTTACAAATTGCATCTCTGCTCCAAAATTAAAATTATTTAAACAGCATCTTGGGTTATATTCGGCCTATTCTGTTCTATTATATTTTATTCTATGATTTTTGAAAGAAGCATAAGTATCTCAGGATGTCAGGAGGTTTAATTTTCCCTCATACCTTCATAGGTAGACAATTATAGTTCTGATTTAAAGAACTTTAAAGCGGACATCTGCCCCACTTCTGTTCTAAACGCTGACGGGAAACATGCTACATATCCCTCTTGCTAACTTTGGTGCTGTCACATAGTCACAAATCTTATTTCCTGCATTTGGAGGTGACAGGTATTGTGCCTCTGCTTCCAGCCTTTCTTATCTAAAGATGCCTTGTTTCAGAAGGCTTTTCCATGGGCTCAACAGTGAGGAAAAATTGTAATTATTTTCATATTCCTCATTCTAGACAAAACCTTTGTAAGAACAACAACATTGCTTGCAATGCGGGGAGCTGTACAGCCGCAGCATGCCAAAAACATGAGATTGCCACCAAAATAACCCCACTGAGACCTTTTGTTTTCTCTGTCCAACCATTAGTTTTGTCTCAGGGACAGCTGCAGAAGGGTCTCTATCTGCACATACCACTTCATCTCTTAGACTTGGATATAAATAGAGTGGGAAGACAAAAACCCAGAGGAGGGTGTAGAGTTTTGACTCTTTTCTGCAGCAGATATAACCGTCCATCACATTCTTCAGCTGGGTGAAGCCATAAGGGAAGAGGACACAGATAGGGCTGATTTCCATTGCCAGTCTCGCCACAGATAGAGCTGCAGCTTGCACAGTGACTGGAACATGACTGGCTCAGGAAATGAAGAGTAGCACATCACTCATTTTTCCTGCCTGTTTGCTCCTAATTATCTTGCAATACATCTCACTGGTAGTTTTATCATACAGAAAGACAGAAGGTCTTTCTTCTGGTTACAGCATATAATGAATACTTTTAAAATGGCTTGCTATTCATTCCTGGGAAAACCTCAGTCTCTTTCTCCCTTCCTCAAGCTCACTGACTCTTCTTCTGGGGTTATTGTTTTGTTTTTGAGGTTTTTTTGGGGGGAGGTAGGATGTCAATTCTCTGATAATGTATCCTGATTAAAGAAAAAGAAGGGCCAGGAGAAGTGGCTTTCCCTTTATTTTGATGAGACTGTGGCCACACTGAAAGAAGTGTCAACAATCTCAATAATTTAATTTTGTCTAATACAACACCTCTTACAGGCTTGAGCTATGCAGGTCTTGTGTACCCCTTAGTACAAATCAACAGAACCTCTTTTATACTTGTCTTCCAATATTTTTCTCCAACCTCAGAGAAACAGAGAATTGCTAGAGGGCAATGAACTCTCATTTTGCCAATGACATTTCTGCAATCCATCTCCCTCAGTTGGGAGACCCTTTCACAGATCCGGAACCTCACTAGCATAAGGAAGAATTAGTATAATTAAGAATTAGACTCAGGGTCTCTAAAATGGGAATCATAACAATGACTAACGTCACAAGAGTGTTTTCAGAATTAACTCATGTAAGTAAAGCACTTACAAGATAAAAATGTAGGAGCTGCCACATCAGATTAGACCACTGCTCCATCTAGTAGAACATCCCACATCCCATGTGCAACAAACAGCAGCAATTAATGCAGGGTAGCAGAATTGAGGTCCCCCCTCTGTGCAGCAAAAGGGTTCAGTCTAAGAATAGTCAATGGTAGTCCTCGGTAACTGCATTATTTTATTACTTAGGTGAGATATTTAAGCCCCTACAACTTATTGTCACTAAAAAATAGTTGTCTTGCAATGAAAGGAAGGAACCAGACTCATCAAGAGTCGGGTACAGTGGCTGCACATCTGCACATCTGTACATTCATTTCTGTGCAGGACAGTTTATGAACAAGAATTCCTGCTTATCAGTGTGAGAGCCTAAAATTATTCTAAAAAATCTCACGTTTCAGAAAGAGTTATTGAAAAAATGGACAGTAGTATATAAGCACTTCTAAAATTGGTATAGAGAAAGATGTGTACATGAATGCATAGATGAACAAGCTGGTTAAAAAAGCAACCTCATCCTCACTGGCTCTACTTTGAGCAGGGGTTGGACCCAGATGACTTAGGAAGGTTCTTTTTGATTTTTATTATTCCAGGATTCTGTGAATCCACAATTTTCCATGGCAGAGCTCTGTCATTGAACACGAAAAAAATTGTGATAAACATAATTTTCAAGGCAAATATCAGGGAAGTTTCTTGGGTTGAGGATAGAAACTCTAGCTCAAAGTTAAGAGGCTCCCATGCTCTTTTACCCACTGGCGAGGTCCTGGTCTTAGTCTTTTAAAAGCTAGTTTCTTCATGAAAAAGTTTCATAAGGCTTCATTCTCATACTCCAAAACTGCCAATATTTTCACTGTCTTCTGGCCAGCTCACCTACATAACTCTGCATTCTGCAAGTATCTCCAGACCTTATATCACTGCCAACATCTGTTGGGTCACGGGCAATGACAATCTTTCTGTGATATTTCACTATCTTAGATGGTTTGACAACTTTATTTTAATTCTTACAGATTTTTCACTTTATGAAACAGCCTTATCTGAAAAGTAAATGGATGGGTTCAGATGAGTTTGTCCTGATCCAAGAGCAAGATTTTAAAATTTTGTTTTATTTTTTATTAATCATGCAGTGTTTAATAGAAAAAATCTATACAATGCAAAGCCCTTCTGAAAGACAGAGCCACAATATGTTTCTGTGCATGATTCTATTCTATTCTATTCTATTCTATTCTATTCTATTCTATTCTATTCTATTCTATTCTATTCTATTCTATTCTATTCTATGCTATGCTATGCTATGCTATGCTATGCTATGCTATGCTATGCTATGCTATGCTATATTCTGCTTCTGGACAGTGTAATGAAAAAGCAAACAAATTAGAAGATAATCTGTGAAAAAACAAAATCCCTCATAACTGACCGAACCATAAATGAGTCTTACATTATTGGGACTGGATAAAGTATCATCAGTGCCAGATTATTACATAAGAATATGTTAGTAATGTAGCAGCATCTAGTCTTTTAAGATGTGAAAGAGCGTTATCTAACCTCTCTGCAAAGTTCACGAAGAGGAGCCATATGTCCAAATAATAATTTTCTTGCTGGTGTTTAACATGTCAGTTTTTTCAAGGGGCCTATTTCAAGTTAAAAAAAAAAAAAAAGGCGTGAAATGCATTTTGATTTTTTTTTTTCCTTTGGCAAAAGCAGCTCATTTTCAAGCTTGCAAGAAAACAAGAAAAACAAAATCAAATGTCAAGTAGATTTGCTCTTTGTTGTAATTAATACACAAGCATTTGCTTGTAGATGGTCCTGAGCCTGAAAACAAGTGTTGCCAGTTGTGATGCTATTAAAAGTAGTTCTCAGGGCTTTAAAGGGACAAATGTACAAGGAGTGAAAATCCCAACTCCAACCAGTGGCCCTAGGCCAGTGCCCATCAGCTGAGGGCGTGACCCCAAAAGAAGGGCAGCACGAAGCTTTGTGACCGAGGATGCGCCACAGGGCTTGCAGCACTGGACTCTACGTGCGATGAGACAGCAAAGAAAGGTAGGGCAGACATCTTCAGAGCAGGAGGAGGGGAATGGCTACCTGAAAATAGGGAAATTCCAAAGCCCCATGCTGCAGACTATATGCATGCTCAGTTTCTGGTGAGATTTCTCTTTGAGTCAGAGAAATGTAGTGGATAAAAAGGCCCTTTCTAGCCAGGGGGATTTCCTGAGGCCATCACAGACCAGCTCCACACGCTGTTAAGAGGCTCGTTTTCATAAGAGTTCTTGTTGCATTTGTATCGCTGGCTCCAGGCCCCTAGAGCTTCAAGTGCCACATCACAGTGCTACAAGCCCAGTGCTGAATGCTTGGCACACGACCAGGCATCTTCCCTTCCCTCTCTCTGTTCCCTCAAGTCAGCAGGTGGGGCTCCAGGGCTCCATCTTGTTTTGATTTGCGTGTGGAATCTTTTTCTTGAGAAGAAAAAAGCAAAGACAAAATTTCCCATGAAATATTTGCTATTCTCCTTTCCCCCATGTTTTTCTGTGGAGGGGTTTGGAGATAGAGAGAAAAAAAAAACCAACATTTTTTTTCTTCCTCAACAAAGAAGCTTGGTATTTTTCCTGAAACGGGATGCTGGAAACACTTGATCACTGAGGGCTACTGGCCTGAGATCTGCTCATCTTCACATCAGGATGAATCAGTAGCAATTCCAGTGAGGTCACCAGGAGTGCTCTGGCAGGCAGCTCCCCTTGCCAGATGCAGGGTCAGCTCTGCTGAGCCAAACTCTTCCACAGGACCAGACAGGGCCCACGCCCCGTGCCAGGTCACAGAATGTGTGTAAATGGATGCAGGGCAAAGAAAACATAAACCTCCACCAACTTTCCCTGTAAAATAATCATAAAAATGCTGGAACTCGAGTGCTGGAGGGAGGAATTGGACAAAACCAGCACCACCAAAAAATCCTACCAATGAAAGCGTGTGATACTGGCCAGGATAAGAGAGAACCAGGGCAACATCTACTATTTTGTTACTTGCTTTCCCACACACTGATGCCCAATGTGTAATTCTCTCCTATCATTTAGGTCACTGCTGGATTTAGCCCTATGGGTTTGAACAATTAATTATTTTCAGTGATAGAACTATTCAATTTTCAAAACTGGTTTGAACAGTAGATTAGTTCTAGATTAAATAATTTAACTACAGATCAGTAGTAGGTGTTTATTCTACATTAAGTTGGCAAATCATTGAGCAGATATTACTTTTTAAGGTTTTAATATACTGAATAATTTATAATACTACATTGTAAGCTGGCTGAATAACCATCACCTTGGAACACAACAGCCAACACCTCCAAATTTAATCTCTTCTTCAAAAAGCCTTGTTCTGTCTTTTAAATGGTCAGGTACATGGAGAAAGAAAGGAATGTAACTACAAAGACTAAGAAAAGAAAGCTGCTTAACGCTGAGCATAACCTCTCAGGTTGCTTGACCTTAAAACAAATGCAGTGCCTTGGTTTCTCCATCTCTATGTAACAGTGGTACCTAATTATTGATTGCTATAAACACCATGCAGTTATTTATAAGATGCTTTTCAGCAAACAACTTAAAGCAGATATTTCAAATGACTTCTCAGAAAATCTCATGAAATGACCCTTAAATTCAAAGAACTATGCGCTCAGGCATTCTGTTAAATACAGATTCATTCTGTGTCTCAGTTTCCCCTACAGATAAGTGCTGAATTTATGACCTCCCTACTTCACAGAAGTCCAGAGAAAGTTAAGTCATTAACAATCACTTAGTAACTGCAAATCCTTGGGCAGAAAGTCTTGGAGAATGCCTTAACATTAGTTACTATGGATAATTGAGGCAGAAGAGGCCCAGAGCTCTCACCATAGGAAGTTTTGGGGTTCATCATATCAGAACCAAAAAGATCTGAAGTCAGTTTTGCACAGAGCAGCAGCATCTGGGAGCCATGAGGATGAGTTTTGCTCCACTTTCAGGGGAGAGAGAAGGACTTCAGGCTGCTCCCTTCCATTCAATTTCTCACTCATAGTGAGAAGGGCAGGCTGCTTCTGCTCTGCTGTAAACAGGGGCACCACACAGATACCTCCTTTGCAAAAGGAAATGCAGGAGTGAGAAGAAGTAGATGGAGAAGGGACGAAGGAAAGGCAGATTTTCAGTTTTCATCATAATTTCAGAAATGGCAAAATTACTTTCCAGAAAAGGAGAATACTGGAGATACATAAACTAAATGGGCTGCTCAAATGCCATATTTAAGTTCAACCAATCTTATTATTAAGGGCCAGGAATGATCAGAACTTTGCAATCAGCCAGCTGCACTAAATATGCCTTTACCCTCCTGCAGTGCTTAGGTGGGGACAAGCCAAAGTCAGGGCATTGGAGGTTAAGTTCTGAAAGAGAGCAGAGAAGCTTGTCCTCCCCCTTATTATTATTATGAGGTCTGAAAGGCTGCAGACAGAGCACTCATCCTTGGAGAAGCCACAGTGTACATTATGGAAATAAAATGGAAACCCAGTTAAAGGTTAGCACATCTTTTTCCATCCAGTTGCCATTGATATGAATGAAGCCCATTCTTGCACTGGCAAAGGGAAAGAAGAGTTAATGTCACCCTCCCTTCTCTAAGTTCTCAGATTTGATGACTAACAGGCTACCACATTTCACTATGAAAAAGGCCTGGTTTTTACTTAAAAGACCTGAAAGTATACAGAGAAAGCAATTTTCACGGTCAGATGGTTGTTTTGACATTTAAGAAATACTAAAACAGAATTTGGCTTTTAAATTTGTAAACCAAAACTACTTCCTGACCTGAGAGACAATCTGCCAAATTTCTAGCTGACACTGGGCTCTTCAGATTAAACCAAAATTGTCAGATATACTGTGTTGTCCAGTTGCACACCTCTGATTTTAAAACTAAATTTTGATCAGCCTTAAAAGAACACAGTTTCTGAGACCCTTTATAGCAGTAACACTCAGCCCTTGTCACAGTAACTTAAGAGGTTTTCTTTAATAACTGCTTCAGTAGAGTTTTTTGCTTACTATTGGAGAATTCAACTGCATAATATACACTAATAAAAAAAATAAGGGAAATAGAAGCATTTCAGCACACAGAAACTAAAAACCTCCTTTTATTTTACACCAAGCCTTTGATCCTCCCACCAATCCTGTTGCAATACAAACCAATTTCATTTAATGTTACATCTGACCAGCTAGACTTCTGTGAGATTTCAAAACTTTGCTAAATCCCTGGGCAAACTGTAAATGGGCTGAGGGGAAGGTTCACAAATTCACTAATAGCACATACATACAGGTGGACTGTGCAAACAAAGGTAGCACAACAAAGGTAGCAAACAAAGGTAGCTGTGCCAGCTCAACAAAACTTTGTGCACATATATAGTATCAAAGGGTCATCCTTGCTTAAGATGAGCAAGGGATTGCATTGCTTCTCCTTGCAGCCTCTTTCTGTCACAACTCAACCTGCCTGCCTTCCTGGCTCACATGTGCAAGGTGGGCTGCAAAATAGTAATTTTAAATGGAGGGGCTGTACTTTCTGCTTTACCTCTTACACCAAAACAGCCAAACCAATTTTGCTGTTTCAATTAGGTAAGAGAAATGAGACTTTTACTTGTCTTTTCTGTCTCCTTTTTTTTTTTCAGAGACAGTCTGAGAACTTTCAGCCAAAACTGGAAGCACCTTAAGATGCAGTCCTGCAAAGGCAGCTGAGCTGAAGAACAAAAACCTGATAGATGGAGTGGGAGCAAAGAGGATGCTGTGAAGTTTCTGCTGCTTCCTAAATGCATCCCATATGCACCCATGCTATTTAAATGATGCCAGTTCTAGTATGGACTACAATGGGAAATTCTTTCTAACACTCCTTATTAGATTGTTTCTCCTACTTCAATCATAGTTGAAATGCAATTGAATAAATCTTCTGTTAATTGTTGGGGTTTTTTTTGTACGTTCTGTTCATAATAGTTAGCAGGAAAGTAGAGAATTTGTCAGCCTGCAATGCTGTTATGTCCAACTGACCTAGGCATTACTTTTTCTCTAGGAAAGGATATCTTCAACAGACTACCCAACTCGCTGGCTTCTGCCTTTTGATAGTTCTTCTCCTCTTTTCTCTATGCAATCACCTCAACATATCATCCTCTAGCCAACAAATATTTAAAATTCATACAATCTAAAAGATGACTCAGAAAGCAAGAACTGATGAGTACTGACAAAAAGATCCATGAATCTGGCACTTCCTGGTGCTTAGGATATTCACATACAAAAGGAGAGATACACATAACAGCACAGTTCAGCTTTTGAATTTTTTTCAGTATAAGACTCACAAAACACTTAAACACAATAGTGGAGATGTTTTGGATCACATAATTATTAGTGAAGCTGAGGAAGCGATACTGCTAGCAAAATGAGAGGAGTGCAATTTCCTTTTAATGACCAGTAAAAGGCTGGCTTAGGCTGTGATTCTGGTTTTGGCAGTAATAGAGGGACAGCTTCTTGTGAAAACCACTGCAACACTAGACTGCTCAAAGTGGAAATGATAAAGGGAAAACAAAACTGTGGCCCTTCACAAGCAAAATGGTCAATATATAGGGCACACTGACAGAACTTTTCAACAGCTGAGAAAAGACTGATGACAACTGCTTTTGCTGAGCGAATCTGTGGAGTTAGGTGCTCCTACCTGGTTAAATTCAAGTTTTTCTTCATGTAAATTCATAGTTTAGGTACAGAGATTAAATCTAACCAAATCTAGGGCTACTGCAAATGTGCCTGCAAAGATGGCAATGTCTCATGATTACCATTTCTCAAGAAGATCAGATCAACTGTGGTAAGAAAATGAAATTATGTCCCACTGAAAATATCAATACCAAAGTCTTACTCTGAGGTTGCTACTGGAAATCTGCATAATGGACAAGGCAGCACTGAATCTTTGCTCCCAGAACTGGTGACTTTGCTAAGTTTAAAAAGTGAAAGCCATAAAAGCCTGTTTCACTGGGAAAGTAAGACAATGACAAGGAGTGGGCTTGTTGAGTTAGAAAAGTATCTCTACAAAACCTGTGCTAATATCCAAACTTCAGGAGGAATGGTATTCTGGTGAGCTGGGTCATGGTTCACACCATGAAGATGAAATTGAGGTGCAACAACAGGATATCAAGTGATCTAGTGATCTCCCCACCATGGCGAGGGAGTTTTACAGCTGGGGTTAAAGGGAAAAAATCATGTTCTTGCTCCCATTAGCAAACCACAAGCTTATATTGCTTTTACTACAGATTTCCCTTCACCATACCAAACTTTTCTTATTGCTGACTGCTCAGGGTGACCATCCAAAACCACTCCAATTTGTGTTATTTTTCACACACACCACCCTGAAAAAAAATTCAGTATGAAAGTAGAGCAGTTTCCTCCAATAAGTTCAACATCCAAACTAAGCAGCAGTAAAATCATATTTATTCAGTGACTGAGGTTTCAAACAGTAAAGTTATTGTTAGAGAGTTATAGACTGAACCATGCACTGAAAAAAGACCCCAGAAGAGGTTTCTGGTGACAGCTCTCTCACCTTGACAGTCCTCGAGAACGGGGAGAAGGAGTGTATGCACACTTGAAATGAGGGTGACACTTGAATGCAGTCAAGTTTCACCATCACAGCAGCCAGAATTTGGCAGGCTTTGCCTTTGGGAATGAAGTGTGGAGACAGAAAGAAGGGAGCTGGGTACCTGAGCCCAGCCCATGTGTGTGAGAGACGCTGTTCACCTACAAGCTGGGTGTGCCTGAAGCGGGAGTCAGAGGGGGAGAGAAGCCAGGAGCTCCCTGATGCCAAGTGCGCTCCCACACTGCCAAGCTGAGCAATCCAAAGGCACGGGTGCTAAATGTGGTCTTCTCTTTCTGTGCAGACTCTGGCAAACCCTCCACCTTTCTCTAGGCCTTTGTTTTCCTGTTTGAATATGAGATATTCCAATGAAATATAAATATTAATATTTGATTAGTGCTCAGCTACGAAGCTTAATTCCTTAAAGTCTAGTACAGATCTCTGAAATCCTTGAAAAACTATATAAATATGAATCCTTTCATTTTTATAGCATTACATTAACGACTGTACAGTGGAAGTTGATGAATTAAATAATCTCTGTCTATATTTGCTCATACCTTTGTGAAACTGTTACCTTTTTAGCTGCTATTTCTCATGCCTTGTCTCAATCCAGAAATGTCATTTTTGGTAAAGTTTTGCAAAAACCCATTCAGCTGCTTTTGAGTCATCCAAGTATGTAAAAAACAGTTTCCAGCTGTTAAGTTTTCCATAAGCCTTTTTTTCTCAAACATGCTTGTATAATTATAACACAGCTTTGTTTTAAAACATCAAACTTGACACGTACATAGTCCTGAAAGAGAAGTAGCAGCACTGACATGTTTGAAACCATTTGGTCTTGGAACAACAAGGTTTTTACCATATTAAAATATCTTTATTTTCTTAAAAAATTCTTCCAGACACTGAGCTACATATTTCTAACTGTAGACAGCCAATTGTGTAAGTGACCAGTAAAAAAGAAACAAAAGAAAAAGGATTAAAAAAAATTGCTATTCTTGCAATCTGTGACTGAGCTGTAGCAGGAAGACCAGAGGACAGTTTTAATTACTGCATATTTGCATTTTGGTATAGAATGACATCAAATCATACTGGAGGCAATTCCTCCCTTGTACTCTGCCTAGACAGAAATACACTGACCTGATACCAAGCAGTCAAGAATCAGCAATTTCACAGAACCACAGATTGAGTGGGTTGCAAGGAACCACAGTGGGTCATCTGCTCCAACTTCCCTGCTCAAGCAGGGTTATCCCAGAGCACATGGCACAGGAGTGTGTTTAGATGGGTTTGGAATATCTCCAGTGAGGGAGACACCACAGCATCTCTGGGCAAGCTGTTCCAGTGCTTGGTCACCTGCACAGTAAAGGAGTTGTTTCTCATGTTCAGGTGGAGCTTCCTGTGCATCAGTTTCTGCCCGTTGTCTCTTGTCCCATTGCTCAGCACCACTGAGCAGAGCCCTCCCTCCCCCTGGCACCTTCCCTTCAGATACTGACAGACATTGGTGAGTGTCTGGTTTGAAAGGAAATGAAGTTTTTTGTGATGGTGTGGGCAAGCCAATCGGTGTTCAGATTTAATATTGGCACCTGGTTTGTCCACTGAGGGCAGGATACGCCTCTGAGAACACAGGGGTTAAAAGCTGTGATCTGCCAGGGGAACTTCCTCTTGGAGTCCCGCTTGAGAGTGAGCAGACCCCCCCCTGCCCAGATCTGGCTGGGCAGGGAGTGAGGGGAGCCATGTGGCCGGAGAGAGAGAGGTAGGCCAGGCCTGGGCCCAAGGGTGGAGGAGAACATTGCAAGGGCTTCGGGCAGCCATCATCCATTCCCCCCCCCCCCCCACCAGAGAGGGAGAGAGAGACAGAGCCGGCACCTGTGGTGCCTGTGATAGTGGCCCAGCGTGAAGGAGAAGGGGGGGTGCCCAGCAGGGCAGCCAGGCGTGGGAGTTGATGAAGTAAACCGGCAGAGCCTGGGACTTTTAACCCCTCCAAGGAAGATGAGAACCTTGCTAATGCTGATTCCTCCTGAAGTTGATGAGATTGAGAAGCTCTTGAGATTGAGGAGATGTTGAAAAATTCTAGGTGGGAGGAGATGATGGAGTGGCTTTGGGCTGGACTTTTCTTGTGTAGCCACAGCAGAACCACTGGTGTTTCTGTGACACAGAGACTGCATTCTAGGGGGAGGCGATGGCTCAGAGCCAAGAGAGTGCAGTGATGTGGAGGAGTGAACAGAGACGACAGGTGAGGAGGGTGGTGGTGGTGCCCTCCGCTTCGAAGAAGAGAAGAAGAAGAAGATGATCTCTGTTCAAGAGACCCCTTGGCCCCAGGGGGTGAAATTTGGGGGGGACAGGTGTCCCAAAAGGAGAAGGACTGTGCTCCCTTTGGAACTGGTCAAAGTATCTTTAAAATGAAAAACCCTAGAAGCAGCTCTGATCCATGTGCAGTGGTGAGAGCACTGGACATGGAAGGCGTGCGGCGCAAGAGGGACTCCTCTCTTCTCGAGAGACTGAGAATCGATTATCTGAAGGGTGGCAATGAAATTGGAAATTTGGTGGGGGGAGGAGGAAGAATTTTGGAAGGTTTTCATCTTGTGTTCTATTGTGTTTTGTGTGTCTTCCTTTGTAGTTGTAGGTTAATAAATGTTTTTTTCCTTTTAACCTTAAGTTGGAGCCTGCTTTGCTCTGTCTCTGATCATATCTCACAGTAGGTGCCAGGGAAGTAGGTGTTCTCGTGGGGGCACTGGCATTGTGCCAGGCTTAAACCATGACAGTGAGATCCCTCTCAGCCATCTCTTCTGGAGGCTGAACAGACCCAGCTCCCTCAGCCTTTCCTCAGAGGGATGCTCCAGTCCCTTAATCATCTTTGTCATTCTCTGCTGCCCTGGCTCCAGGAGCTCCATATCCCTCCTGTCCTGAGGAGCCCAGAACTGGACACAGCACTGCAGATGTGCCTCACCAGGGCTGAGCAGAGGGGCGGGATCACCTCCCTTGACCTGCTGGCAATGCTCTTCCTACTGCACCCCAGGATCCCACTGGCCTTCTTGGCCACAAGGACACACTGCTGTTCTTATATACCTTTATAAGATTCCCCCTCAGTTGTCTCTTCCCAAGTCTGAATAGGCCCAGCTCCCTGAACTTTTCCACATAAGAGGGATCCTCCAGTCGACTAATCACGTTTCTATCCCACTTTATTTAATCTGGAATATTTCAGGTTCTGATGTCTTAGGGAAGTAAGTGTTGGTTTTGAGAATATTAATGATGGCTGAAACAGAAGCTGTAGTCTGAGGGATTATTGGATTTCATGGGTTTCACTCTCAGAACTGTTTTTTTATATGACAATATAAAGGCATATGCAGCTTTTGTGCCTTGCATGAACTACTGGCCTCAGCATGAACTCTTCTGTCAGACTGGAGGAATTCTTTCTAAGGATGAAAAAATAAAACCACTGCATGTGTAGGTTTTTATATGGGTATCTACAGTGATGATTTGTATAGACAACAAGAGACTCCATAGCTGTTTCTTATTCAAAGTACATAGCAGTATCTCCTGCTCCTGCCTTTCCTGGGACACATCCTCCTACCATGCAGGTGTGAGTCCACAGAAACCACCAATGTCAGTGCCATGACAGTGAATCTGAGAGGACAGCCTGACTCACCCTCATCTGGAAGCAAAAGTGACAACTCTGGCAAAAGTGTGTGTGCGTGCATACACTCTTCCTTACCTTACGCTATTTGTGCTGCTATCAGTACACCTATAAATCAGCTGCATGTCCACTGCTTAGAGAGGTTTTCTGGATGGGTTTCAAACCACATCAAACATATAAGCAGTGCTCAACAAACAAATGCCACTGGAATACAATTACAAGGAAAAAACCTCATGCAGTTCCTCCCTGTTTTCCCTGTCTTCCCTCTGTACTGTCTGCCTTGGAAAGCCAAGGGATCAGTAAGACACCTTATTGTAAACAAGGGGCAGAGGCAAGGCTGCCCTGGGAGCCTTCACTCTAAATTTTCTGAGTTTAGGGAGATTAACATTGCAGTCGTCACATCCATTAGTGTACTTTTAAGTGCATACAGAACACGGCCCAGGCAAGTGCATTGTTCCTAAAGGAAAAAAGATACTATTGGGTAAATAGTCAGTGCACATTTTGGTAGCTCTAAGTTACATCATTCAGTTCTAATCAATGCTACTAGATTTTGAAACACACCAGTATAACAATGAAGTGGCAAAAGCCATAGAAAAAGTCCAAACAAACTCCCAAGTTATGCTGTATACTCTACTAGTCTGAGTTTCAGTGTTAAGACAAAAGAAGAGTAAGAGTTTGCCATTTGCTAGTCGTTAATAATCAAGAGATCTGCCAGACACACTCTTTGAGGGCTCTGTCTGTCTGGACCAGGTAGATGCTGCAATACACAAAGAGCTTCACACACAGAGAAAGAAAGAGTGTTCATGGACAATGATGCAGTGTTCTTAATTAAGATTTTCATTACTGATACATACATTAAGGTTTTTCTAATGCAAGTGTCCAAGCACTCTAATGTGCAGGTAGATGTCTCTGATCCTATCTCTGGAAACCTTTTTGCACATCATTGCAAACATTCACCAGCCAAGGCTCAAAATCAGCCCACATGCCCTTTGCTGTAATGACAATGAAAAATAGAATTGATGTTTTGCTTGTCTGCCAGATGAGAACGTAGCTTTTTGCAGTCATGAGAATGAATAGGCTTTTGCAAGGCTATACTACAGTGTATTGAAACTGATTCTGATCTCACTTACACCTGTTTGATGTTGATGTAACATCAGGAGCTTCAACATCACGAGTGCAGCAAATGTTGAAGGAAAAAATAATGGAAAAGACATGTAGGTAAATGGAAAATGGGATGAAACAAAACATGAGTTTGCCGAAGTTAGTAGACTAACCTGATAACTTTCTTTGATAAGGTAACTGATTATCCAGACAAAGGAAATGCATTAAATTTAATTTGTCAGTAGAACATTTGATACAGTATCACAAGGGAAATTATGAGTTTAGATCAAGATTTGCAAAAGGACTGTAAGGTGAGCCACTTCTTACCTGAAGGGGAGATTGAGCAGTGGTGAAGAAAGAATTATTGGGCAAGGTGAAGGCTATACTTCCACAATTGTTTAGGTAAATAAAATAGCTTTTTCTATCTAATAAGATTTGGGTGGAGCAGGTAACATTTCATTACATGGCCCCTCAAAAGGAGGGAGCACAGATTAGGAAAAAGTGGGGGCATGCTTAAAAGCTACAAAAGAATCAATCAATACCAATAAATTGCTCATTAACAATATTTAGTTCTCATTCACCTGTAATGTTCAAGTGTTATTTCTCTGTCTCAGTTCTTTGGCATGTTCAGAGACACTGCAACTCTCTCAGCAGTTTACTGGTACAGTTTTATTAAATATATAGTTCAGCTTCATGCTTTTAAAATATTCTTATTCCCAGAACAGGATACCCATTCATCTAAAAAATCTTGCTGAATGCCTTTGAATTCTGGACCCTGCCTCCCAAGAAAATGCTGCTGGAGTAAGATGTGGAGGAGAAACACTTGGTGGTCAGAAGCACTTACAAAAGCTTTGCTTCTCCCTGAACACACCACACACTTTTCTAAATCCAGTTAGGCTATGACACTTTGGAAGTATCTGCAATAGGAAAAGCTGGACTGCCCACTAGCAGAGTGGCAATGTTGCACTGGCACAAGGCAGGATGGAAGATGAAGACATTGCCACAGAAGTCACAGTATCAATATGAGATTAAATTGCAGGCTCCACAATAAAAGATCTGCCAAACTATTTTCAACAAGTTAAGAAAAAACAGGATTTTTGACACTCTTCCCTGAGGCATTTCTCAGTCTGCAGGTATTTGAGTGACTAAAATTGCCACCTTTCCATTAAAGTTCACTGGAAGAGAAGCTGCATTTTTGTTTTAGCTTTTCTGTGGCAGAATTTAAGTATTTAATGTCATGACTGGACCACGTTAAGCATACACAGACATTCACATAAGAAATTTGCCCTAAACCCCAAAATGTAAAAGATTTTTTAAATGCAAAAATTGAAAAACTGTTGGAAAACCTTCATTCTTCAGAGCTGGTTATAGGATGATCACACATAGTAGTTCTCCTTCACAACCTTCAGTGCATATTGCAGAGCATCCAGAATGCTGCAAATTATTTTTTGTCTTTTATGCAGAAGTGGATTTACTGCAAAAATTGAAAAGCAATTAATCTCTTTACAGACATCCAGGATAAGTGAACATG
Source organism: Serinus canaria (assembly GCF_022539315.1). Lineage (NCBI taxonomy): Eukaryota > Metazoa > Chordata > Aves > Passeriformes > Fringillidae > Serinus > Serinus canaria. The sequence goes on from NC_066313.1 coordinate 21,816,268, forward strand.
GACAAATATGAAATTTAAATACACACCCAGATCTAAATGTTGCAACTGATCCTTACTTTGGTGATTGGGTGAAGCACGAATACTTCTAAATTGCATGCTATTTGAAGTTGGGATTTCAATTTTGTCCTTGAAAATTCAAGCTGTTTAGAGTATGCTTAAGAAGCTAAAACATTAGAAAACATAATTCAGAAAACTGATACAGCTATTCTATTAAACTTAAAACACAGTACGATGGAATGGGAGAGAGCAAGATCTATTCAGATCCAAAAGCATTTGCTTTCGGTGGTGCACAAAAATCGAATACTTTGGGCATGCAAACACATGAAATGAAAGTATTAGCTGGGGGGCTGAATTTGTGAACCATATGCAGCATGATATTATCCAAAATGATGGAAAGCTTCAAGCTGAACAAGAACTTCAGAGGAAAGAATAATTGTTTTTCAATACACTGTGATCTTTAATGTCTAAGAGTTCCCATTCCCACCAAGAGGCAAAACAGCCTTCACAAAGCACAGTCCGAAGATTACTCACATGTGTTTTGACATGTTCACCTGTGTAATGGCACACAAATGAGCTACATGGCAGATGATTTGCTTTTTTAAAGTGGGAGTGGTAGAGAGGAAAAGGAGATGGAGGAAATCCTCTTACAAACTCATTTTCCATTGTGGCGTCTCACACATAGGACATTCAGCATGAACATGGGCACATGGGCAGGCATTTGGACCTCCCTGAGTATTCATATCTCACTGCCAGCTTCAGTAGACAGATCTACAATGTCTTGACCAGGAGGTGACTTTTGAGAAACATCCTGTTTCTGGATGTTGTGTTTTGTAACAGCCACTCCTCCTGCACAACTTGTTCTTGGTACCATTCTTACCCCGTCTCTGGTGTATACATTAAATGGAGGCAGATACACAATACGATGATAAAGCAGGGTGCAGAGACGATTTCTGCACTTGGAGAAGGACTCACAATAAAGCTCAAAAAAGAAAAAGACATTTGGTGATACAGCTGTAGAAGAGCAATGGGCTTGCCAAAGTTGGAAGATAATTTACCATAACTATGAAGGGAATATTCTGAAAAACTCTGCTGCACTCTGTACTTGTTTCCATTTTACACAGTGATTTGGCCTAACAAACTGGTCTGTCAATATTTTGAAGGTTGATGTTCAAACTGCTGTAGGAAATGCTTCTACTGCTTCAGAAAGGTGGTCTTTTCCATCCAAATATATTAAATTATGCCAGTGTGGGGTAAAAGTGCATTGAACAACTCCATTTCCTCTGTCTCCTTATTTTCTTTTTAGTTAAACCAAAAACATTATGCTCCTACAACTGTCTAGTTAAAGTCCATTTTTTTTCCTGTTGTACTGTGTAATATTTCAAAAATAGCTAATATAGTAATATAGTGCATTATATTACACTAAGTAAATGAAAAATAACTCAGAACAAAGAGATTGCTAGTATGCATAATGGCAGAAAGGTGTGACATTTTCAGCTGTCATGCTGCCCAATCTTAAATTCAATCTCATCCAGCACCAGTGGATATATTGTAGGTATGGCAGTTAGAAGGCAGGTTGCACACATGCCTCTGCTGTAATCCACACATCAACTTCACAGCTATGTCCAGTCTTTATTACTTGCTAAAAAATTTGAATGTAAATACTTAAACTAATGCTTGAATAAAAAACTGGGACCAAATTTTGCCCCTTTTTGTAAATCTGGCTATGTCTTGAGTTTTCTGGATATTTGGTCTATTTTTATGGCAGATGTTTTAAAACAAACCTGTGAACTTTGACAGATTTGTTTTAAATAATGAGGGCTTTTTTCCCATGCACATCTATTGTTTAAGTTTATTTGATGGCTACATCTTCAGATAGAGAATAAAGCTTAAAATTGTGGCACTGCTCAAGGACATTCATCCCAAGGTGTACTCTTGGTTGTACGGTTTCATTTCTATAAATACACTGGAGTAGAATTTCAGCTCTGCTGCCATTTTGAGGCTGTTTCACCATTTCTCTCATTTGTCTCTGCCCATGTTGTTTTCTTTTTTGGAACATTCCCTTCCCTTCAGGAGACAAGTAATAGCTGGGGAAAAAATATTCCTTTCCTGTTTCAGACTGTTGTTTAGGTGACCATTCCCTTCCTAAACCTCCTTACTTTCAGAAGCAGATCAACTGATTCTTCTGGATAATTTACATGCCTATTTATTACATTAATTATGATAATTCTTGAAAAATGCTAACTCTTGAAAGCTGTTGTAAACATAAGGCTTATTACATGTAGACTTTTTTGGCATTTTGCAAATGTTCATTTCTGATTCATGAATAAGCTTGACCTGGAGGTTATTATCCTCTTGTCAAGTAAGGGAGAGCTTCTTAAGAAATCTGAGAAGAGAAAAGATGCCTCCTCCCTGTTCCTGATGTAGCAATCACTGTTGTTGTTCCTCATCTGCAAAGCAATATTAAGCACAGAACCAGAGAGCAGGATTCAGAGGGGGCTGATTATTTGCTGTTTGATGATTATGGTTCAGAGTGGTAACAGATGACAGTTTGGTGGTGAACAAGTACCAAAGCAGGGACATATACATAGATATCAAAGACTATTTGAGCATCATCACATCTGATAAAGTCAATAAGGATTCTCAGAAACTGGCTACTGGCAGGCTGGAATACTGCGGGGTGTCTTTTGACATACAAATCACTGACCATATGATGGATGGTTCTCATAACTATGATGAGATCAGTAAGATGCTTCTCAGCTTCCCTTAGGTCATCATTACTTGACCAAATACGTCTTCATGAAGCTGGGGAATAAATTGCACTTTTTCCCTTTTTTTTTTTTTTTTTTTTTTTTTTTAATTTTTTAAACCAGGATGTCAAGTAACAAGAATTAGAATCAATGCTCACTCTGATAGGAATGATGCTGGAGCTCAGTACCACCTAATTACATCAGAAATCTATTTAAACAAGATGGACAAGTACCCGTGGAATTATGTTAACATGTCCTGCAACTTCCTTGTATCTGGATGACTTTGGTACACTTCTGATTTTGCATTTACCAATGCTAAAAGCAGATAACTTTTCAATATTGTATGGGTTCCATCTGAACAGGTAGTGCTCTGCAAGTTAAAGAGGTGTCCTGCTATCACTATTTATCCTCTGTAGCTATCTCTCCTCCTGTAAAGCACCTTAGTAATGCCCATACTGGCACAGGCTCGGTGGAAGACTTCTTCCATGAAAAGAGTGATTTTGACAAAGAATCCTGTCTATCGAAGTCCTGAGGACATTCAAGGGGAGTAGAGGTTAACTGTATTCCTCTTAAGTGGGAATACAGTTTGGGGGGGAGATCTATGAAATCCTCCCCCTCCAAAACCCGGATGCTACATAATTAGGCAGATGTGTATACAACATCTGGGAGAAGGATGAAGACTGACTCAGCAGCAAGTTGTGGGAAGGGATATGAAAAGAGAACCCAGTGCTGGACACTGAGACAGAGGGCAGGAAAAAATCACTTATCTAGATCAGAAGCATGCTTGTCAGGTACCATTAACAGCTTCTAATGTAAAAATATCCCATCTACACTTTTTCTGCTACCAAAAAGAACCCAGACTATCAATGGCCTGAAGGACCTGCCTTCCAGAGAGAAAGGGGAGGCCAGTACAGGAAAAGACTTGCCTGAGCTATAGTAGCTCTCCTATGGAGCTTGCTAATTTAGGAATGGAAGAGCACTAAGAAGCCCTTTTTGGCTGTGGAATAGGCCAGACATAAAGAAGCAAGAGAGCCCATGATTCTAATCCTACATGTCAAGAAACAAGGGCAGCCAGATGGGAAACAACAAATGCATGGTCACACAGCAAAGCACTGTCAAAGAGGGATTTCAGCTCCAGGTTTCCACGTGCCTACCTATGATGAAACCAGCTTGCTGCTTCCAGCCACCTGCCTTGCCCTGCAGAGGTAGAACCATCTTAAACTGGTGCTGTTGTGCAAACGTTGAAGGCACATGGTGTCTGCAACAGACATAAATGGTTTTGCCACTGCTGTCATAAGTGTTAACACAAGCTGTGTTAACGCTTCCTGTTCCTGAGTATCATTAGTGTTTTTTATTGATATTATGAAGTACTGCAACAAAAGTAATAGGATTTGTCAGGGGCCGTTATAAACTGCCCCTGCTGGATAAATACATAATACATGATGGCAAAGGTCCGATGGGCCTTTAATCAATTGCCTTTCTGAGTCAAATAAATGTCACATTAGACATAAGCCATGTTGCATTCTGTGGGCGCCTCTGCTCCCCTCATCTCGCAGGCCTGACACCGCCACAGGCAGCTATGGACACGCATAGGCTCCTACTTATTTGTAGCAAATATATCAGAGCAAAACTGGAGCAGCATGTTGTAAATTACAGATTTGGGACACCTCATAATGAAAGGCGAAGGAGAAGGGAAAGAAATATGGGGACACCATAGGCATGATAGGTCAACTCAAATTCGTCTCCTTGGGAGCTGGCATTGTCATACCACCTTTTGCAGACACTGCAGCAAATCTCCTCTTTTTGCCCACAGGGTGGGGGAGAAGGCAGCATGCCATTTCCTTCTGCACTGCAAAAGTAGTGGGTCAACTTTAAATGTTAAAACCACATATTTTAGGTCTAGTATTGGGAAAAGAAAGCTCTTTCGTGGTTTCAGGAAGCATCTTGAAAAAAATATGAATGTCCATTTGCACATTCACATCCCTTTAAAGAAATCCCAACAATCAAAACACAACTTGAACGTAAATTTACAGATTTGCAGGTTTAACCCCTCCCCCAAACATGAAGAGCTATTTCTCTTTCTGTGCTGGTTTATTTTTTTTTTTTTAATTCTAGGCAGCATTTTAACAGTCATCTACTTTTCTCTCTAAACAGGTAGGAGACATGAATTTAAATTGCAAAGTAGAGATCTGAAGTAACACAAAGTCCAGGTATATTTGGACTTGGAGTTCTAAACCTAAATTTAAAAGCCTTCATTATTTTTGGCATTCACTAAATAGCTTCAGCTTGGACATCCCAAAACAGTGGCTTAAAATGCTGGTGGACATTTGGAAAACTTTGGTCTGTCTTTACTTAACTATAGTAAATATTATGAAGTGGTAGTTCTATATTTCCCCTTATATTTCAACAAGAAGAGTAATTGTTTCAAAAGCACCAGATTTCACTGCCAATATGCATGAAGGAATCCCAGAAAAATGTGAGTTTTTGTTCCAAATGCGCAAAACCGTGTGTCAGAACCTGACAAAATTAAAACTCAAATGATAACAAAGAAACACTCCCAAAGGCTTCATCCCTTATTCCCCCCAAAAAGGAAAAAAACCAAAACTTAAACCATGAAAAAATTAATTCTTCCTGTTCTGGGTCTTGAAAACACAATTAACTGGATAAACATAGTATTTTCAGCAAATCACCAACCTACAGAGCAGCAGCCAAACTCAAGTGAATGTGAGTAGGTGAGAAAAGAACCATGCATCACACCTTCCAAAGAAATTGCTGAGAGATCTTTAATTCCGATACTGTTGGATGTCAATAAGAATAAAGCACATTTAATCTACTCAGACAAGAAGAGCAGCTCAGAGAGCAGCCAGGACTGGGTAAGGGAGGATCCCTCACCACAGAGTCAAACTTCAGCATGGACAGGTTGCAATGCTGGTTGACTGTTTTCTGTACTTGTTTTGCACTTGCACAGCATGGAATACTTTATATTACATTCTGAACTAGAACACATCAGCATAATGTCCATCAGAACATGCATATCCCCACATATAAACAGAAATCTTCCATATTGTCATTCAGAAATGCACATATAAATTCCAAATAAATCAATCACACAATGTCACTGAACTAAGATCTGAGTCCCATAAGGTGACACTGCATTAAAATTTTGGGCTGCATTAAAATAAAAATTCAGTATTGAGCCCCGTGACTATGGGAAGCAACAGAGGCCCCGGGCTGACTTTGATGGAACTTGAAGAAAAGACAGAACTTATATCAATGAAAAGTATAAAATGTTATAAATACTTACACAAGAGACAAGGCAAGCTTCCTCCAGAGAAAGGCCACAAACTGATTGTGAGTGATCTGAAAAGAGAGAAAGAGAAAAGGAAATCAAATTGTTAATAAACACACTAAATGATACCAATGTAACAATAGAAAACAGGAATCAAGGAGATTTACAGATGGTGGCAATTCCCACAGGAAAGGAAAACAAAAGTTTTAAATTCACAAAATAGAGCTTGGAAGTTTTTAAACTACCTGACCCCAGAGCCATGTTGCTGAGAAAACTGGTAATGGCTGAGGAGCTTTCAGTCCTGGGATAATTCCTGGCCAGCAGAGACTAAATATCCTCTGGTTGCTGTTCAACAGTCTCCGTGAAATAGGCTTGTGGCTCCTATGGACAAATGCTCTTATCACAAAAACACTGCCAGATTTGAACGGCATCCTTCTTAGCAGTCATGCCAGATGATACAGGACTCTGAAACAGAACTCGCCTTCTTGATCCTGACCTTCACAGAAGAGGGGTTAGGCTTATTATTAGGGCTGAGAATGCTTACATTACAGCTGAGAGCTGCACAGAAAAATTGTGTTGTCTTAGTTCCTTCTGTCAACACAGTATCTTGGACTTGATTGATTTGTTACCCTGAGACCCCTATGAAAAAAACGAGTGCATGAAAGTGGAATGGCTAAAGGTTTTCAAACTTCTGGTAGACTACAGGTCTACTATGGAGTATCTGAGCTTTACTGCCAACATATTTATTTCCATATTTATTTCCAAAACATAATAACCTGGGATGAAGCAATAAACAAAATTAATCAAAGCCTGATGCTCTGCATTGTAACAAGAAGACACACTCCTGTTGGACACAGAAAACAAAGGCAGATGCTCCCCAAATGTTCAAAGCTACAAATCAGTCCTGTCTCCCCTTCCCTTTGCCAAGCTGAAAAAAATTGGGTAGTCAGGCCAGACAGTGCTCTCCAGAAGATTGTTATCAAGGGACCAGGAGCACAGAGGAAAACGACCATGTGATCCATGTGGTGAACTCCAGCACTTAAGACATGGCCCTCAACTTCTGCTTCCTGTCTAGTTACAGGGGGAGATTAGCTCTGTCATTCCTCAAAGCAATTAAAAAACTCAGAGAAATATAAACCTGAGTTAAGAGAGTGAAGGGAAAGAGAGAAGCTGTCACAGGAGAGAGAGAGAGGGAAAGCAGGCAGAAAATCTGTTCAGAGTTGTAGCTACTATTTGTGGGAATTATGGTCCTGGTAGAGGAGAGGGTGAGAGAAAGCACATCTACAAATCCAGTGCTTGGTTTGCAAGGGAGGTAGAGAAAATGTAAAATGTAAAATGCTCTTTGCTTTGCAAAGAGCAGAGACAAATCTAAAAACTGCAGGGCAGGAAACAAGATGCCTATAGCATCTTTTGCACAGGCCACCCAGAGAGGCCCTTTTGACAGCAAATTTCTCTTTAAAGGAGCGGACTTCTTCCACATGTAAGGAAGATTTGCATGTAAGGATGGATTCTGCACAGAATGAAAAGCTGAAATGACATAAAATGAAAGAAAGGGCAAGATCAAGCTGGTGAAGAGAAGGTCACTATTTTGCTTTCAAGAATCCATTATTCTACTGAACTGTAACAGGGAAGTTCTCCTGGTGGTGAAAAATCTCCTTTCTTAAGCACGTACCCCTTATTTTCCTCTTGCATTTCTCCTGAAGGCTTAACCATGGAAGCCTAAGGACTCATCTGTAATAGATGATAGTGAAGCACTGTCAGGGGCTGGTAGTTGGGTAGCATTTCTTTCAGAGTTTTGGGCAGATGGGACAGTGAGCTACCAGAGAAGAACCTGAGACAAGAGGTCTGAGCCAAAGACTATGCCTTGTTGTCCCACAGTTGAAAAAAAAAGGAAAAAAATGTGGGAGGCATCCAATATGGAGAAAAAAAAACATAGAATGGAAAATTTTAGGCTGAGGTTAGAGCTTGGCTCTGTTATAAGCAACATAAAACAAGGTCTCTTAAGGGAAAGCATCATGCAGTTTTGACAACATGAATGCCAAAGAATTCTACAAATTATGGCCTGAGATTATGGAGGTGCTGAGTAATGACTTACACAAACATTACCAACAAATTTGCTCAAATAAATGAACAAGATTGTCATGCCTAATTAAAACTGTGGGGTAGTTACAGACAGGCACAATATACTAGAAGCTGCACACTAGAATCTGGCAAAATCACCAGAACTGAAACACTGTACTTTTAAAATTCTTGCAACCAGTCTGGACACTTGATTATCAGTTTTGTTCAAAAGAAAATATATGAAAACAAAACTTTCCCTGTAAAGTACTGGAAAAACAAGATGTGTCTATGATTCATTCCAGGTTAGATAACTGCAGAACACGTATGTGGGAGAGAAATGGGCCAAATCCTGTTCTCACTGCCTTGTGCAATTATGCTGACTTAATTGAAACCATGAGCAGAACCTGAACCATTAAAATGCTGGGGTGAAACTTCTTATCATATGGCACTGTTGGTCACTAGAGACATTTAACCTAATTACATTAGATTAACACAGTAGATTTCTTCAAGACATATCATTATATAACAACACAAGAAAATGAAGTTGAAGAAAGCTTACCATTTTCCCCATGTCTCTACGTTATAAACAGAATAGTTACCTGTCTCTATTTATGTCTCTTGTTTTCAACCCATTATGGCTCTGTTTGGTGTAATGGACAAATGGAATCCACTGATCTTTTTTTTTTAGATTGAATTCCTAGTGTTAATCAATCATTATTACTTGGACGATGTTTTGGCCATTTAACAGGACAGACAAGGGCTAATCTTAAAGCTGTCCTTGCTTCACTGTGGTCAGATTTTTCTCCTTTTCTCTTCTTTGCTATATGAATAAATTCCATTTAAATCACAAAGACTAAAAGATAAGCAAGGTCTACACATTAAGGCTATTTAGGAATCTAGTACTCTCCGAGCTTAATGAGAGTAAGATTTGTAAACACTGAAGAATTTCTATTTATGGGAAGTTAAGATGGTAAAAACCAGTGGCATGAGTTACATTGTATAAGCAGATTATAGATTCATGATGCTAACTACAATTTTCAAAAGTGACTGAGGCATTCATGTTGAAGTCCACTGAAAGTCAGTAAAATTTTGGCTGTAAACGGTGATAAAATATATTACCTTTGTTTGCTTAAGCATTGCTTCCTTTTAACAACACTAAAATCTTAGGTGCCAAATTTCTGCAACTGGCATTCAGTTGCTTCTTACACTTTATTCATTTAGTGGCTTGAGTTAACCTGCTTCAAGTGCCTTCCTAGCAGTAAATTGGGACAGTGCTTCTGCTCCATTTCTGCAAAGTGATTTAGGATCTCTCTGATGCAATGCAGCACACCAAGGTGAGCAATGTTAGTCCTTTAGCCCCAGACTGGGAAGAAGCAGGCTTGAAGAACTGACAACAAATTTAGATAATCCTAAAATGACTGTTTTCCTCAAAGCATTTTCACCCTTCTCTGATACAGAGCCAGTGAGGGGTACAGCTTTATCATGTGTAATATACTCAAGTAAACTGGATCTAAGATCCAGAGTTTTTCCTCTCCTCCCCTTCTGGTGCACTACACCTGCTCAGTATGAAAACTAAAATTTAATCACAGTGGAAGATAAGGAAATAATTTACTAGAGAATTCCTCAGTTCAGAGGGGGCCAAACGGAGCCAGTGCCATGCTGGGGGGAAAGAGCAGACTGGGCTGAAATTCAGTGGAGCCCTTTAAATTATCTGAGGGGGCAAAGAGACTGCACTACATCTCTGACACAGCAGAGACAGATTACAGCAAAATTAAATTGAGGATTTTAGTGGATATAATTGTTGTTTTTATATATTAATGAATAACAATAATACATGATTCTAAACTGAATACCAGGTTTGACATTTAATCTGAGCGCTTATTCCGTCCATAAATGTTCATAAACGTCACGCGACCCCCTAGCCTTTGATTGAATTACAACCTAGTACGCAATTTAGGAAACATGGATTAATCTACACAGATTTATATTTCTGCAGGTTACACAGTGATTTGTTGATTTATACCCTTTTCCCTTAAGTGTCCTTTCCATCGAGAATACAGGAACATACATTCAAATATTTAATAGGAGAGCAGCTCAAAATCCAGTGACTAGCAACAGATGGAAACTTGGTTCACTGAAATCTATACTAATTATCATCTGCTTTTTGAAGTCACCTCTGCTAATGGCCAGCAAAATCTTAGTCCCTGTGATACCTTCTATTACCTACACATTACTTGTTACAACAGCCAGCAATCACCTAACATGTTTCTTGGCAATGCTGTGCAATTAAATCGCCTTTCAATCAGCTTGCAGAGGAATCCAGAGATAGAAACTGCTTTAATATTAGGAGTTAATTACAAGAATGCAGAGGAAGGCAGTCAAATGTTATGTTAGCATACCAGAAATATGACAACACCTTAGCCACAAATGTCACACGTGAGGTAAGGGGCCACATCAGGAGAAGCAACGTGGCAATGTAGAGAGGAAAATGACCTTCAAGTTCCCCCTTGTTTTTTTCTCCCTGTGCTCACAGTACTTGAAGCGACCACCTTCTGTAGCAGTCAAAATATCTGGAATTTCAGTGACCTGTATTACCAGGCTTCACTGCACATTGGTGTCTGTCTGGGGACTGACAATGACACCAGCAGTGTGTCACAGCACAGACATGGTCCAAAAGGCACACCCGAGAAAAAGCAGTTCAGCAGGTCTTGACCTGTGCACGAGCCCAATCCTGCTCCCTTTGAAATCAAGTGAGTCTTTGCAGGGGGCTAAGAGGGCACATTCTTTTTGTTGCTCTGCACCTTCATCTCTGTATGCCCACCAGAAGAGGAAGCTCCACAGCCCAGCCCTTGTCCTCATGGACTCCTTCATTCACACAAGACTGCTGAGGAGAAGGGCTGGCCACACTGCTTAAGAAGACAGGAAATGAACATCACTCAGTGGAGCTAGTGCTTGGAAAGGTTTGAACTGAGGAGATAGATGGTTTTACATCTGACAGCTTATTGCAGGGAGGGAGAAAGTTCATACAGGAGAGGACACTGCAAACACAGCTCAAGAGCCAGTTATATGGCCATGTATAAACCCTTAGTCTGCAATACTGGGGAATCAAAATAAAACAATCTTTAGGAAAGGACAAGAAGTTTTCCTATGCACATTAGAACTAACATGTCTGTATGCACTGCCACGCATATATGTATTTTCGTTATGCATCATGAAAGGACTTGAAAAAAAAATCTACTCAACTACTGCTGCATATGCTTTGTTTAATTAAATAAACAGCCAAACTGTGATTCTGTGAAGAATGCAGTGATGACTTGACAACAATTTTGAATCAAAATTTATTGATAGTATTTCCATCACTCATTTGCCAAAGACAGAGTTTGTTTAGAAGCTATAGTCCACCAAAGATAATAGAAAAAGTTTCTTCTCCTGTTTCCTCTCTCAAATTTGAAGATAGAATGTTGTAAAGAAATTATGACACAGCTCAAGCTTACATTTTTTTTTCACTAGTGTATTTAATGTCAGAAGTGTATTTAAAATCATTGTTAAATTTGGGCTGTTAAGGGTATTTAAAGGAGACTTTAAAATTTTCTTTTATAATTAAGAATGCCTATAATTTTAGCCTTGTCTTTTCCACATTAACAAATATGTACTGGGAAGAACAGACTTTAAATGAGCACTACAAATGCACACACACAAAAATGCTTTTATAAACCAGAAAACTCCACAGACCCACAACTAGAAAACACAAAAGAAAAATCTTCATGGAATAGATTTTTCAGCACACTCTGCCTGCCAGGAAGGCTGGATAATGTGTTTTGATAAGACAAAAGAAATTAATCCAACCCAAATTTGGACTTTCATGTATATGTAAGCTAATTCAAAAAGACATCAAGCTGACTCATTCCACAGGTAACTCAGCCCAAAATAAGCCCTAACAGCTGTTCTCAGTGAAAACAATGAGACAGATGAAATAAGAACAGTAATCTCTTGCATCTGCAAACTGAACTCTAATTAACATCCCTTGCAGGTCTCTTGCTCCCTAAGAAGAACTTCAGTCAAGAAAAGTCTCTATACAAAGCACCTCGGAAGAAAACATCTTTAAAAGAAGAGCAGGAGAGCTCTCTGTAAGCACAGCACATTACAGCAGCAGCAGCAATTGCTTTAAGGGGCTCAGGGTGAGGGCAAAGCTAGCAAAAAAGTGAGGAAGAAGGAAGGTTAAATATATTCTTGTTTTATAATGTAAATGTAGCATTTTGAGCCTGCATCTTGACTTAAAAGATGGCCTGGAAAAGTACTTCTTTTATCTTTCTGTTACTCTAATTACTGACTACATCTTTGAGGGATTTGTTGCAATGAATGAAACCAGGGCATTTTGTTGGCAGGAGCTTGGCCAGTGCAGCCTCCAGCTCAGCCTGCTGGCAGAAGGAGGCTGCCCAGCACAACCTCCCAGAGCCCCAGCACTGCCCTGCTCCTGCTGCCCACCACCACCCTGGACAAGGAGGTCACTGCTAATTCTGGGAACAGAATACCTGGGAAGGGATGGCTACTGCCAAAATTACTCCTAATGCCCCTTTCTGACTGCCCAAGGGGGCTGTGCTGTTGGCCAGCTTCACAGCTCTGGCGGCAGCTGCTGCCTGCCCCTGTCTGTAATCCTTCCCAGGCTCCTGATCCCCTTCTCCATCACTGCGTAGCTGTGTGTGCTCCCATCAAGAGACCGGGAGGGACTAAAGATGGAAAAATAATGGCAGCATGGAGACTGGGTTGTTCCCACCCAGCATACAGCCTGCTCCCTGCTCACTCTTGCAAAAGAGAGAAAAGATAAGTCAGCTATTGACCAGATGAGTTCTCTTTGTGGTCCAGAGGCAATCTGGGCATTTTTATTTTATAAAATATTTTGTGTTAGCACTTAGAATTCAACTTTGAAACCTTAAACAGAAAAAAACAGAAAACAAACCTACCGAACTATACAAGGATATATACCTGTAGGTTCTGGCTGCCTTTCAGGATCAGACCTTCAAAATTATGTCTTGGCTCTGATCATACCTGTAGGTGAATTTTCTGTTCTGAGGGAGTGTGGTTGAAGTGGCAGCTCACAAGTTGAATCTGCTCTGTTACACCACAGCCACATAAGTTCATGCTCTCCTTACTGCAAGGCGGATAAGCAATGAAGCATCTTCGCTCCCCTGCTTGGAGGTTTGCAGTCCTAGTGCATGGTCCCTGGTCCCTACACTCTCTCAAACACCGGTCCTGAATTCTGCAGTTCCAAAACTGGACTGCACAGCATGAGAAAATACAATCAAATAATACTAAATTATTTAGGCAGATGACACTTGAGTGACCAAAATGTTAAACTGAGAAAGGAAGGTACTAGGAACTAAATGCACCTTTAATAATAATAGCAATTAGTGAAGTTGCTATTAATAAGGAGATAATTGCTATAAAATCTAGTGATACATACAAATAGGCTACTAATGTGAGGAAGTGACCCTGAAAAATGAGTTTAAGTTACTGGTTGGGAGCTTTCTATTGCTAATTATTATTTGCTTTCTGGGTATTAATGTTCCTTTATCATGAACTGATAAATCCAGTGGTGTTGTGATCACTTCTCTAAATGGAGTCTTTGGATCATATGTGGTCCCAAGAGGCATGACACTCCACTGTATGTAATTTATTTCCACAGTGAGACATGCTGACTCTCCATAATATTTCTTTCATTTTAACATCTGACTAACATTCAATTTGGGACATAAGTACCCTGATATATCATTTTCCCCTGATGGCACTGCAGAGCAGAACTAAAGGGCACTGGCTGAGTGTATGAGTACTGCAGTATCTGGAGAACAGGTTGGGCTGGAGTGCTAAGTTGGATTGGGAACACTGCAAAGCCTGAGCTGCATGGGAACTGGAGGGCTGTGCAGGGATTTGGGGGTCTGCATCATCCATGGCTGGTGGGCCACAAAGGGTATCAGCAGAGCTCTGGCAAGCCCCAGGCTGGAGTTACACTGGACTTCAAAACTCCAGCTTGCGCTCTTTGGTGAGAGCTGCATGTTTAGGACTTGACTATGAGAGTGTTTGTTAAATCAGGAGCAAAGTGGCAGCAAGATCATTATGGAAAAGTGTGAGCATGTCAGATCCACTGCCAAAATAATTTAAAGAAATTGTCAGAATGTTTTCTTGACTGCCTATCCATAAAGAAATCACAAACTGACTCCATGAAGATTTATAGGAATGTCCTAAACTGACAGGATATATGGAATATCTAACCATAGACAAGAACAGCAAATCTTTGAACGGTAAGAGAGCATATGACTTGTACTCAATGTTTAAAAATTTTTACTGCTTAGAACATGAGCTGTGTTCTTGGGAGAGTACACAACACTGGGAACAAGACTAAAAGCATTACAGAAAGATTTCACTTGCCTTTAAACCCCTGCAGACACACTGAAGTCACCAGGGTCATGCAGCTGTACCTCTGTGAGCGGTGTTAAGCCCTCAGCATCTAAAAAGACAGGTTAAGTATGTGTGTCTTCTGAGTTTTCCAGGACAACCAACTGTTTTTTCCTACAAGGCCATAATCAATACTTTGGAATTTATCATTCACCTGTTTCTTCTCACTTTATGCCTGTTAAAATAAATCAAATCTTCCTATAAAGCTCCACTAAAATGGCTTCTGGGAACAATACCCTCCATTTCATATTTGGTATGAGAACAGCATATTCTGTAGCATCCTCTTACTTCTGTGATGTGTGCCCTGAAAACTGAGTTTCAGGGCAACCAAACTTTTCATTGCTCTTTTATATGGGGATGAGTGGCTGAAGTGTCAAGAATGCAGTCTCTTACCACAGAATCTGATCCCTCTCATCACCAAACATGATGTTGTTTTATAGCAAGCAGTTCCTAATTCTAAGTTTTACTGCCAATATAGTCAAACCACCTCCCCTATTGAATCCTTGTTATATCAGTTTAACCTTCATATGCCTCCCTCCCTGATCCTCACCACCAAGGTGATGCTGCAGGGAGTTTAAGTTGTGCAACAGCAGAGAAGCTTAGATGGACTTTGTCACCAACTCTTATCTTAACTGGAGTATCCATTTGATAATATAGATAGAGGACGAGACAGGGCTGTTGATTTAATCAAATTACTGCAAGATGTATTGAAGGGAAAAGTCAGACATGATATAAAAGAAGTCACACTGCTAGAGAAGGTGCAAGTACCTAGCACCTTCTCTAGCAGGACTTAGCTTGGAAGTGACACTCTTGTTCCAGTGCTGAACTTCCTCTCCTGAACATCTTGGGCTATCTCAGACTGGTAATTTTATTTGCTGACCCAGTCAACTAGTAGAAACAATACTTATAATGAATTTTGAGATATGTTTCATGAAAGACTGAATTTTTTCTCAGATTTTCCAAGCTTACCAGTTTTCCCTAACACAGCACAGCTTATCCATATATATACAGCTCATTCAGAGAGCAACCAATGCGACTTAAAGTTGTGGAGTTCAATATACATAATTTCACGAACTTTATTTGTAAAAAAACCCAAACAAACCCCCAACGAGCTGAACACCACCTTTTGCTTTATGGTGGTCATTCTCCTTATTCCCAATTTATGGAATGAAAAAACGAAAGAAGAAAAGCTAAACTGATCTTGAAGCTGATCAATACTAAGGCAGAGCTATGAAATGAACTCACATCTTTTGGTGCCCAGTTTACAACCAGTATCAAATGAGAAGAAAAATCCTCACAGAAACCTGAAAAGCCACATGCATGCTCCTTTCTGTGAAGAAAATCCCTTTGATTGCTGAAGCCCAAATCAAACAGTAGACACCAAGATTTTACTAAGTCTTTTAGTGGTGAGACAAAGTTTGTGCTACTTATCAGCTCTCCTGCAAAGCTAAGTGTCCATTTCACAAAGATGAAACCAAAACCAAACAACTCCAAGAACTCATCTACACTCAGTTTACACAGTTCACTGCATCCATTTGGTCCAGAAATGTAAACCCTTCTTTGAGGGCTGTATTTAAATAAAATCATTATACCATTTTCCCAGTAATCTAAAAATGCAACAGCTTACCATGACCACATAGAGGTTTATAGGTGAGCCAGTTTGAGAAGGAACACTATGAAATGGCTTTGCAGTCTAAGAGCATGTCACTTCTGTAGACAGACCCTGTCTCATAACTGCAGAGTTATACTCAGAGTTAGTTTGGGAGATGTGCTGGTGGGGGAGAGAGAAAGACTTGGATCCAATGGATACTGTATAGCATGAGAGCAATGCTACCTTTATTTTGCAACCCATTATTTTCATATGAACATGAATCAGAGAGATCAACGATGCCAATTTTTTCATAGCTGACTTGCTACAGGATATTGTTTGAGTCTTCACTAATGACTCCTTGAGGTTGGATATTACTGTGATTAGGAGTTGGAAGGATAGAGGTCTGAGACCTTTCAAAAGAAACATTTTGTTCAGAACTGTTACAAGAAAATAAAGTCAGCAATACAGTAACTTTAACAACCTAACCAGGATAATGGTCTGTTCATGTAGACAGTGCTTTTGCTATTTTAAATGAAGGAGATAAAGTTCATGTAAGATGGGAAGCTGAGATACACAGCTATTCAATCTGGGGGATCAGAAATCTGTCAGCTTGAGAAATATGAGTATCTGTGGAAATGCCCTGGACAGGGAAGAAAGGTGAAATTATTAGCAGCTGGGAAACAAACAAACAAACAAGCAAAAAGCACTTAAAATTATGAATTAATGAATTTCAGAAGCTTCAATGCCCTTGGAAGCTTACTGAGATAGATTTTGGGTTTATGCTAAAGCAGGCTGTAGGCAATGCTATTCTGAACTGACAATCATCCCAGAAAGTCTGGTAGCTATGCCCATCACTGAGGCTGGCATAAAACATCCTACTGGCTTTACTGAGTGATGAAATAAAGAGGTAGCTCTATACCATGTCCATTTTTATCCAAGGCAGATAAAATGCATTCCTTGAAGATGAACACAGGTTTTGTGAGATCTGATTCCGCTCTAGACTCCTATCTTCTTTAGCCACAAAATTTTAAGTTTTTTATTGACAAAAACTGATATTAAAATCTTAAAACTCACTTAAAAAGTAAGCTGTGAGAGAATGCATTTTAAAATAAAGCATCCTTTTCTCTCATTATCAGCTCTATCATTTATCAGCTCCAGTTTCAATCACCAGCATCTAGCACTAGCCAGTATGGCAGGATCAGAACTACCAGTGTTTATCCAGACTCCTTTAAAACCTCCAGTAGTGCAAGGTATTCAGCAGAGGTATCACCAGACTGTGGTGACCTTCACTGGAGGATTTTGAGTAAACCATGTATTTGAGAAAAACTAGAGAGTTTTTTTATTCAAAGCGCTCAACTATTTTCCTTACAGTGCAAGTAGAATGGCAGAAAATACTGAGAAATGTCTCATGTGTTCAGAGCTTTTTAATGCAACCATATCAACAGACCAACACTTTAAGAGCTAAGACCATGTCTCTATCCTAAAAGAGCCCTTAAGAAAAGTCAAGGACTATACCACAGAGAAGACTCATTTAGTAAGAGAGCTACACTGTGTTCCCTCAAAATATATTTTCCTGGGGACAGGAAAAAGACATAACATGTAACCTGAGAGATGATCACTGTTTCCTAGCTTCAAAGAAGGGAAAACCATGTGAGCAAACAATCTCTCCCATGTGCACCACACAAATGTGATCACTGGGAAAGGTTTAATGGAATCAGCTTGTCAAAATGATGAAGCTGAAAAAGCTTTTACAGATTGTGTCCATGACAAAAACTTTAGCATAATGTATATAGTGCAGAGTGGTTTTTGTCGTGGTAAAAAGGAAGGAATATCATTAATTTAGACACTAAGTGTAAGGTTCAGCTGCTGAAAATCTCCATGGGATAAATTGCAGAAATAGAGCCTTGACCAGACAAATGGAGCCAGGCAAGTCCCAGTTCTTGTTAGAAGTTACCGAAAGTGCCATTGAGTTTTTAAAGTCTGTCATCTCCGGTAGATGATAAGGAAAGGGTTGGGCTGTTTTCTTCAGATCTACAAGCATCTGGCTACACTCTTGCTGGGGCATATACATGATTGGAATCGAAAATGAGCTCTTTTAAAAGTGCTTCTTAAAGGGACCCTATTCACACACAGTACTTTCTCCCCAAATCTTTTATGGGAAAAAAGCTCATTACAGTCACACAGACAAATGCTGTATAATCTTTCACCCTGTCCACTAGCAACGTGTTCAATCCAATTTACAGCACTTCCCGCTATTCTACTTCTGGACTCCCCACACAGCTCTCCTCAATGCATACCCATCCTGACCCACTGCTCCCCACCTGCTGCTCTTTCAATTTCAGGCTTCCCTGGAGCACTGACTGCCATTCATGCCTAATAGCAAGGTGGAGCAACTTGATTATACAACTCTGAAAAGTGAAATTTCTGAGCCGTTTTTAGACACAGGAACACCATAATTAAGACACATATTACTGTATGTTGGAATGCTCTGGATAGGGATGAGAATGGCCTTCACTTCAGGAAATGTCATTTTGTACCCATGACAATATATATTCATCTGAAAAACAAAACTTTCTGATTGAAGTTCCTTTAAACTCTTTCTCAGCTTGCTGACAGATCTATCCTTTCTCTTTGCATCCATGTCAGCACTAAGGGAAGGAAGGGCTGGCAATTAGAAGAGAGAAATTTTCAAGGATTCATTTACCTGGCAAGTTCATACCCTTATCTGCCTTTGGAAGATCCACCTGTAGATTACAATTTTTTTCTAATAAAACCTATTTTTTTATCTCCCTTGGGCAATGCTGCTCACTAAGCACACACAATCTGCTTCAAGTACTCGACATTTGGAGCAGGGGTGCATGGGTGGCATCAAGCAGTGCAATGGACCACAGGACAAAACTGATGTACAGCACTGTTTTGCATCCTGACAGCATTAATGGTAAACCTTGAGCCCTCAAACCATGTACTCAAGCTTATGCTTAAATTCAAATGTGTGAATGAAATGGGATTCAGGGATATAATTAAAATTCAACCTATACTTCAGGATCCTTTTAACAGAAATGGACTTATGCATGTGTTTAAATGGTCTGCCTCGTAAAGACATTTAATGGGCTGAAGTAGGAATTGGGAAGAAGAGATGAAGACATCATTGTGAGTTAGGAACACACAGGACTAGAGAGGAAAAAAATGCTACTATGAAATAATAGAAGATGGTAACTTTTTTTAGAAGACAAAAAGCATTTTTGATGCAAGTCTAGATTTACTGATACTCTATAGTTTTCTGGTTAAGGATGCAGTTAGATTATTTTCTCACTATTTTTCTTTAAGCTAGTCCATCACCACTTGGAGAAGGTCAAGCCAACTCCTGGGCTGATTCCTTTACCTGCTCAAGGGGGGTGAGAAGCATGTGCAAAAAGGCATCTCTCACAGCACTTACCGCTTACAGGGTGAAAGTGAGCTGCTGATAGCTCCCTACCTGAAAGTGTACGAACACCTGATTTTTCAAGCCTGCCTGCTTGAATGTTTGGCCAAAGCAAACACACAAAGAGTGTGACTGGATCTGGAGCAAACTCATTTGGAAAAGTAAGCGAATACTCCTGGACTTTTTGCTTGTGCATGCATTAATGCCCACACAGTTGTTCTTTTATTAGGTATAAGAGGCCTTTCTGGTTGACACTGTGAACCAGAGCATCAGTCTCATCCCAAGGAAATATGCACATCTGCCAGCTTCCCTCATCTGTCAATATGCCCGTGCACAGGGTAGGAGAGGGGTGACTCAGAAGGACTGAGCGGGACTGACAATAGGGCTTGCATCAAAGGTAGAATTTCCCTGTCTCTCTGAAACGCAGGCATTTTACAAGCCTTTCTCCCTGAAGGAATTAGAATTAGACTTCAAAGCTGCAGAACAAAACAGAGTCATACAGGCACACAATTATTGGACTAAGTCCATGGACAATGACACGAAGGGGTTTAACGTTCATGAGATCTTTTCAGGCTATTGTAGTATCCTTTCTGTTCTGAGAGCTCTCCTGCCAGAGAAAGCCTCCAAGCCCTCTGGTAGCTGCTGCATTGGCTGCCGTGACAGCACCGCGTGTCCCCAGCCTCACCGGTGGTATCCTATTCCCACTAGAAAGATTCAGTATGCATCTTTCATATTTCTTAATAAAGGAAAGGATTACAAGGTACTAAGAGTATCAGACTTAACCCCACCAGGTCCTCTTTCACCCCAATTCTCTTCTTCCAAGCTGCTCATTATATCAACTCTAAATTAATTTATCTTAGGTAAACAGCACAGAAATATTACGAACAGAAGCAACTCCTCTTCAACTGGCAAGACTTTTTTCTTCTTTTAAATTCTTTACAAATGGAAGTGGGAAAAATAATATATGTATGTAACAGCAAATGTTCTCTCACTATTTTTCCTTTTTTTGGTTTTTAAACTGTTTTTATCTTATATAAACAGTGGTGATGGAACTATAAACACCATTATTCCACCTCCATGTTAATACTCTTATTATCTTGCATAAACAGAAGTGAACGAATATGTACATGACACCAATCAATCCTTAAGAAAAAAAAGGAGCGAGAAGTTTTTATCTTTTATAAACAGCGGAGGAAGAACTTAATGAATTCAAAATGTAGTTTTCCTGTTTATATTATTATGATCCGAAAGTAGAAACCAAATGATGTATATTCAACATCGTGCAAGCAGCCAGGTATGAAATACTGTCTGCCGACTTCAAGAGTAAAGGCAGCATCAGTGAAATCTGCAGGTCCTAGGGGTTTGAAAATTGATTGTCTGACTTGAACAACAGAGAAAGGAATCTGCTGTCTTCTCCTGTGATACTTTTCCAGAGTTCTTCAGCCCTTTCCTTGAAGGGCCACCCAAGATAAAACAGGATAGCTCAGTCTCTATGATGAACCCTTAGTGCTTAAGTCTTTCTGGTGAGATTCCCAGATATAGGGAGGCAATTAATACAGATGGGTTTGTGTAATGTGGACACCTGTCACTAGAAACTGGGCTCAAACCCCTAAGTCATTTCACAGAGGCCACCCAACAGCTGCTCGACAGTAATGACTTTGGGGCATGATTGACCTAGGTCAGATTTAAACATGTAACTTCAAGCTGATGGGCTCCATATGTCAGTACTAATCCTCATAACCACCCACGCCTTCTGCTTTCTTATTTTTGTGTGTGCTTTTTTCTGGCTGGTCTTCTAAAGCCCATCTCCAAGCCTGAAAGATTCTTCCCTCTATCTCATACTTCAGCCTTAACCAGGATGAAGTGTAGTTGCAAATTTTTCTCCTTTACCACACTTTTCTGTAGTGGATCCTCCCATCTTTAGCTTTAGTCATGTAGAGTTTACCTCTTATCCTAAACTGTCAGCAATGGCAGCTGGGTTTCCCACAGAGGATGAGTAGAGGAGATTTTTTTTCCCTAGGGCCTGTCTGTTTTCAAAAAAGGGGTTGCTCTTTGGGTTGATGATACTCTTCTCTGCTGTTGTCCTTTGCAAAAGCTACATGTATTTTGTTTCAGCCAGTCTGGCCACAAGCTGGAGTTTCCTGCATAGGTAGGTGCAACAGGCAGACCAAGTGGTCAGCCTTGCATTTCTTTCAAAACCATTTGCTTTGAGCTTCCAAGACTGAACACAACTTTTATTTGTATCCTGCTTTCCCATCCCTAGCAAAGTTGAGATCTTTGCACACGAAGACAAGATCACTTGAAAGATTAGGACCCAATTCTACTGTACAGATTTTAACAGGATGCATGGTCTGAACCACCTGCTAAAGGGCAAAAGTCTCTTCTAAGGGTTACTGTATGTACTAAGAAGATCACAAAAAAAAAAACCATCTGTAAGAAAATACAGAAAATTCAGGATATTTGAGCCAATCAGGGAATGCAGATCCCCCCTGTTCTAGGAACTAGAAGAAAGAATTTTGCTTGGTGGCAATCTGCTTTGCTGCACCTTAGACTGTGAAAAAAAAATTCCTTAAAATTATAATTGCTCAGATAATCATGATGCACTGATCATGAATATAGAAACAGTGTTGTCCCACCTTGTTTTCCTCCTCTCTTTTCCTGTTTTCCACTTATTTTCTTACAAATATTTCTATATTTGTACATACTCTGAGACCCACTTAGTGACCCTTCTGCCTGTTATTAGAGAAGATCCATGAGATTCACAGTTCCTGTCAGCATGATCCATGTCTGAATTTTCCCTCCTCACAGGCATGTTAAGTTTACATTTTGCAGTCTCTGTCTAAAAAGGCTTTTTCAAGCCCCAAATTAAACACACAGGGAGAAGTAAGGCCTTTCAGAGGAGGGTAGCCAGAAATAGAAGAAAAAACCCCATATTTCACCATTTGTTTTGAAAACACCAAAAATGATTAAAACATATTATAAATGAAACCAAACTAAGAAAAAAACATATCTTACCATATGAACAAATTCCCTGCCAAGTTCCATTTTTAAATCAAAGCCATTTTAGGCTCATATGTCGAAGAAGAGAGTCTTAAACTAACAAACTTATGTAATGGATTTTAAAAATCTGCACAGACGTGCTTAACTGAAATTGCCAAATCTGTTCAGACTACATGAGGAGAGAGGAGGAGGAAAGAAAGAGAAGGACGTAAAAAGGTTTGGGATTCATCTGTGTAACTGCCCCCAAGTTGAGACTGCCTTTGAAGCTGGTTCCAGCTCTCAAGGAGCCAAGAATGATGACTCACTCCATTTTAGTTTCTCCCCCTACCCCCTTTCAGTAGATCCCAACATTTGGGACAAATACAAACGGGCTTCCTCAACCATAATAAAATTTTGAACATACATGTAGATAGCAAAGGGAGAGAAAAGGGAAAGAGATGAGTGAGTGAAAAGTAAAATACAAATCCACAAAGAGATCAAACAAGAAATAACAAAGGTTAGGGAGCTTTTGGGGTTGGCAGAAAAATGTAGACTGTAAACCAGGACAGAGATGAACTGAGTGGTCAGCAAAACACTGTTAAGTAACATGAACAGAAAAATGTGAATGACAATTAAATACTTGTATATCTAATCCATCTTTTAGATAGTTCTTTTTACCTAAGAAATACCAGATTTTGCTTTAATGAAGAGGCTATTATTACATTCTTCTAGTCAAATATAAGAAAATAAAAATGGTAGAGAAAGCATTACTCAGTCTCTTGTGTAGCAACTGAAAAGGCGAAACTATTCTGGTACTCCAAGCCCATGCAACAACACTTACACAACTCTGTGACCTTCCCTTTGTGAAGAATCGAGATATGAGACTGGCCTTGTACCTGTCCATTTGAAATTCTCCAAAGGCCAAGTGAACACCCTCTGATCTACTCAGAGGTGCACCTGCCTCTCTGTTCATGCCAAATTTTGGGTGGTCAGGAAGGCCTGCTTATGCTCTCAGACTGCCCAAGTGACCTTCCAAGTCTTCCTGAGGGTCATTTGCATTCCTTCATCTGACATCTGCCAAGGTTAACTACTAGCAGGCATCTTTCTTTCCCCTTCAACAGATTCCCCAACTAAATTTTGTTCCTTTAGGATTTCAGCGTTAGCAATAACAACAAAATTACATCTGCATTGATGACTGCATAGCTTACTTCCCTGGCACGTTTCTGTGCTTGCTTTCCGGTGTCCAGACAAGATTGTGTCTGGATCTAGGCTTAAAAACCCCTTCATATCCCAGAGCTCGTGAGGGGGTTCAGGGGCAGTGTCCTGATTTAAGCCTCTCTCTGTACTAATCTGACAAGAATGCTGTGAAGACCAAAGGGTAAAGAGTTATAATTGCTTAGTATCATAATGATAGGAGAGCAAAGGGAGTTCTGATGCTTTTTAAAAATTAAAAATGTGTTCAAGTTCAAGAATGCTTCTCTGTTAAATTTACACAGAAAAATAATCTCAGCTCATAGTGATGAACAATGACTTAACAGGAAAAATAAATCATTGCCAGAAGGCAAGTCCCAGGATTGTGCAGTCACTAGAAGATATAAAATATATGAAAAGTTACAATAGGGCCACAATAAAATATCCACATTTGGTGGTCTAAATCACTCTCTCTGTTAACTCCTGTACAACCCAGACATCTGCAGATGCTTCTTCTAGTCACACTTCTGCAACCACAAGGCCTAAGAAACTATCAGCACTGCATTATCAGTGGTGCGTTTGCTACACCACCGCCTTCCTTGCAGAGCATGGGTGTGACCTAGGAAGAATTCACCTGACTGGGACAAAGGAACTCAGAAATCACCTCAGGAATGTCTCGTTACAATGGGATTTGCAGACTGCTTATACAGGCACATGCAGTACTCTTCTTTAGATTCCTGGTTTGGATTGAGGTCCCTTCATGTGAGGTGCTGAAAATCTGTGTTCCAGGGAGCCCTTCTCCCAAAGGCACAGAAAAACTGCCACTTGCTGCCAAGTGCATGCAAAGAACATGATGATTTCAGTTTCATTTTCCCAAAAGAAAAGGCTGGGTCAAGAGTTTCTTAGAAGTTCTCAACAGTAAGTGGCCACCAGCTCAGACTGAGCAAGGTCTAATTGGAGTTTCAGTATTGATTTGTGCCCATAGCTTTAACCTAGGAATTACCAAGTGATATTAAGGTTGGAATAGATGATCTTGGAGGTCTTTTCCGACCTTAATGACCCTGTGATATGCCTTCATCATCATCCCCAAAGGGAAGAATTGTAGCAGGTGTGTCCAGCCACTGATCCTGACAAACCTTTAAAACAGACTGGGAACACCCAGGGCAAGTGGCAGTGAAACAATCTAATCAATCAATGCTAAATCAATCCATTCTCACATTCTTCCACAGCAGGAAACTTCCCTAACCTATAAACTTCCCTAACCTATAAACTTCCCTAACCCATAAATGTCCTTATTTACTTCCCTAACCTATAAACACTGTGCTTCAGATTAAGCACCTCTGGGATTTGCTCAATACCAAAAGAAGATTGACATTTGACCTACACTATACAACAAAATATCAGCAAGACAAGAGACTGAAATACACCTTCATTTACACTTCCAGTTGTATAGTTGTATGAAATTTTCTATGTTGTGTGAGTAGAGGATGACTTTTGTTTAAAAGGTCTTAGATGACTAGTTTTAGAAGATCCTAATGCTTTTGGTTTTTACCAGCTTCCAAGAAAGTTGTGAGTGCTCAGCACCTTATCATAATTATATGGAAAGCATCATGCATACTTAGATCTTCCAAATTTTAGTAAAAAAAAAAAATTAATAAACTTTTGTTTAATAAATGAAATAATAACAATAAACCAAAACTACAGCTCCTTCATCTTGTCTACATGTGTAGAAGTGTCTTTCTAGGTAGAAGATGAAGGTTGTCTTAGGGAAATGAGTAATTTCCAGCTGGGGTAATGTAAAAATTAAAAAAAAAAAAAGAAAAATATTTGATCAAGGGAGTGATATCTTTTCCTTTCTCATTTTGGTATTTACTGCCAGATATGGGAAAGCTGGGTCTCAAATCTGTAAATGCTTCTGAAAACATGATGGCTTGCAATAGAATGTGCTAGCCTTTACTAACAACCATCTCCTTTAAAAGAAGTAGAGAAGGAAGGATGGTCTAGGAGCTAGTGAGGCTTTGCAGAATTATCACAAAATTTCACCAGTCCTGCTGTCAATGGCTACTCCAGAGCTGTTAGCCTGCCACAGCTACCTGGCACTACTGGCCTGATAGGTCAGTGATGAGCAACAGCAAAAAGATAAGATCTTTTAAGCTCTCCATCCTGCCAAGAACCTGCCAAACCCCAAACTCCCCCCATTCCTGCACCCTAGAGAAAACCGAGGTTATGCAAGAGCCATTTAAAACAAACCGCTAAGAAACAAGAACGCTTGGGCAGTTTTTGAAATCAGGGTGAGCCAATGTGAATCCCAGGGAAAGTAAGTTTGTGTATAAACTTCTGACCACTTGGAGGAGAACTTGGTTTTCCACAGGGCTAAAAAAGCATAAAAAAGTATAGTAGGCGACAATTAAAATGCACCACCACACTACAGCAACGCTGTGTTCTTTTAATGGGCCATTCCTTCAACAGATGTTTGAGCAGTGGGCTGCAGCCTGCTATAGCTGAACCCACAGAAAAGGGACACGTGCATTGTTCAGTTTTTGGAAAGTACTCTGTGGCCTTTTAGAGCTACGGTACAAATGCAAGCCATACCTGATCCCAACTCCCAGGAATGATTAAGAGCCAGTGCCAGCAACTATTTAAATTCTGATTTACAGCTCTTGTTCATATAAATACAACTGTCCTTTTCTGTCATGGGGAAGGGTGAATTGCCTCACAAAAAAATGCAAACCAGCCTGATCTTTTACCCAGAACACTGCTGAGTAACTAATCCTTTAACTATGCCAGTTTGGGAGGGAACAACAAAGGCAATAGGCATTTTCTTCTGGGAAGTCTTGCATATTTGGATTTTGAATCTTCAAACTTTAAAAATGCTAATGGAATTTCTGAGCTAATTATTACTAAAAACATATAATGAACTTTTGAAAAGACTTTGTTTAGACTACAATGCATTTTGCTAGACCTATGACGCTAAGGGACAAAAAATATCCTGTTCAACACAGTTCTTAAATAACTTATAGTCCATTTTTGAAAATATAAATATTCAAAGTAATTCCTACCATTTTGGATACTCAGCTAAACTGAACTTCCAGAATTTAAGCCACAAGTACTCAAAGGTTAAATGGACAGAAAACAGACTAAGAGTCTGGAGCTATCCTCAGAAAAGCTGGTCCCATCAGTCAGCTTTGCCTTGGATTTCAAGAAGCCATCATTAAATGTGGGATTTCATTCTCTGCTTTGATACCCACTCCATTGTATGATTTGGTTGTTTTCTGTCTCAGTTTTTCCTTGGCACTAGGGAATAAATTCAGTTGTAAAATAAACTGTTGTTTCAAAACGGCAATATGTGACTATCACAAGAAAAAAACCTGGATCCCTGCAACACAGTTCAAAGAGGGTAGAAGACCCAAGTGTCATCAGCCCTAAGACAGTCAATATCTGAGATACTGAGAGTCTTAGCAGAAAGATTGTTCTTCGAATGAGCTTTCTTGCAATTCTTTCATATGTCTGAGAACCAGGAATCCTTTGGAAAAGGAAAACCAGAGAAAAGAAGGGCTCGAAAGGGAGCTTAAAGAAATCTTGTTGTCTGCAGCTCTCCTGCTAGCCATTGAAGTTTAAATGTTTTCAGACAAACCTTTAAAAATACTTATACATTGTGGATGTCCTCAGGGCCTTTTGTCCTTTTAATATCTAATACCAAGACAGATATACTGCAATAGGTACAGAACACCAGATCAGCATTCTTGCTGAGCAGATGGAGCACAGATGGAGGATGCACCTGACCTCAACGCTAGAGCAAAAAGAATTGGGATGACTTAGAATCAGTCCTAGGCATTGGGATGTCAAATGTTGCTGCCACCCAGCTCTCTATCCACCACTGCTACAATGCTGCCTGAAACACTCCTGAAGCAGATTTTGAAGGGCTATGGCTCAAAATTCAAGGTAATAAAACAAATCATAAGTGGTTATGGTTCTTGAAAATGTTTGGTAATAAACTGGTACAGTTCAGGGGTTGTTGTTTCAAAAGGATGTCAGATATTTGTAAAGTTGGGATAGAGGTTGGGCAGCTTGGGCAGGTAGGTTTGCTTACCACACCAGTGCAAGCTGTCCGCACTCATGAGTCAAAATATATTCAGCTTTTCTGTTCAGCTGAAGTGAATCTCTTCCCCTTTTAACCCTAGTGCCATAGCAGAAACTGTACAGCCAGAGAAATCTGGGGTTTCTTACCCTGCTCCCCTCCCTCCCTCCCTTGCAAATGGCCCCAGACTCTGGGCTCATTCTCATACCTTGTTAGGTACTTGCATAGCCCACACCTCTCAATTTTGGCAACAAATATTTTTAAAGTACCATTTATAAATTACAGACATGGATGTACAGGTGGGAAATGGTGGCAGAGAAAAACTAAGCCTGAGATTTGCAATGGTATTTTGATTCCTGTTTCCTAGGAATTCAAACCAACTGTATCATCCACTTCATCTGCTAAGAGGAACGGAAGCTCAATTACCTGAATATCATGCAAAAACACTAATAAGTATCTGGCCAGTATGAGGCTTAGATTATACAGGCATTTTTCATTGGAATAAACAGGCTATAAAGAAAACAACCCAACTTGAGATAAATGGAAATTATTCTGAATCCTAAACCAAAACAAAAATGACTGAACTTGAAGCTTTAATCAGTGCTTGGACTCCAATCTGCTTATTCTAAAGTGCAAGCACAGGCCTCAGTGTCATTTCCACTATCACTTTCTTGTTTTCCTCTCTCTGCACCACATACCAGACGACGGAACATATCATGAAACTGAGTATCATCTGGGTGCACACAACTACGACGACTTGAGATTTTTCCAATAGAACATATGGCCATTGGAAGATGCCGATTTATCAAAAGTGAAGCACTGAAAATACAACCATTTCAATGAAATTTTGTTTAGGGAAAAAAATTGAATGATCTGCTACAATCAAGTCAATATTGCATCTCAATATTGCACCTTCTAGAGGGTTTTTTATTCAGATAGAATTGCAAAATAGAAATTCAAAATTAGAGTAGAAGTCAGAACAAATGTAGGAAGTTTGTAATGGACTATCAATTAATTTTCTGGAGCAAAACCAGTGGCACTTATGCCAGAAAAGGAAGAAAACACATACCAACCCTCCCTCCTCCTGAACCAACCCACAGAATCCTACAGTGCTCTGAAAACCTGAAAATTAATTCTCTCCGTTCACCTCTCGTTCTCTGCACATGCTAAAAGAAATAAAAATTCATTCAGCTTTGTTATGCATATGATAGTGGGATACTTGGAGACAGGTCTGTATTTCCTGAATACCGTGGAGCTGCAATCTTTCAGACCATCTTGGGAGTGGCAAGTGGAGGAAATAACAGGGAGGAAATACTGTGGCTGACAGGATCTGCTGCCTAAATGCTTCATATATAAACTTAAGCACTCTCAGTGAAGTCCATTGAAGTCCATGGGCTACAATGATTTCTGCAGTGGCACCAGTCTGTGGGCTGGGATAACAAAGTCCCTTGCAGGAGTTGGTAAATGGGAGGAGGGTACTCAATCCCCCTGACCTGCCTGACAGTACAAGACTCGGTCTGCAAAACAGTCTTGTCTGAAGCACACTGTCAGAGGGCGAGACTGCCTCCTGATGCAGATTTCAGCATGGCCCAGGCTGTGATGTGCTGCTGTGGGTCAGGGCCAGCTGGGTCTGTGCTTCCCAAAGCACCGCTACTGAGCCCATGGCTCCATGCAGAGTTAGCACAAGGATCAAGATAAGTATTCCCAAGCATGGAAGCATAGCAAATCCTATAGAGAAAGAAAACCTGAGGTTAAACTCCCCTAACAAACTCTCAAATCTCCGTCCTTAAAATGCGCTAAGCCTCCAGCCCTGAACTCATCTAAGCAGAATGGCTCTTGGAGATGAAGCATTGCGTTCTGTGCTGACTCCATGGGGGACAGAACCACCATTCCCACAGCAATCAGAAAATGAGAGACATATGAGGACATAGTTCAGGCCTGAGAAAACCTTGCCCTAATTGCTGATTACTAAAGTACCATAATGTGCTAGAGAAGAAAGGATTCCTGAGAACATCAGGACAGGACATTAGCAGATTAATATTAATCTCCAGAGTTCCAGATTCATTTCCTGTCCATACTAATGTCCTTTTGATTACTGCAGAAAACAATCACACAAAAGAGTTCAATTACAAACATGAGAAGAGACTTAAAATATTAACATTTTTGAAGCTTTCAACCAAATATGTGTAATTAAATGAAAACCTAGGCTAATGCAATGGTAAAGTTGAGATTTTTAATTGTGCAAAGGTCATGGAGTTTAGCATAAAAGTTCATCAGTTTGTCTAATCGTACTGGGTCAAATACTGCTCTCAGTTACGTAACATCCATGGCACAAGCTTACAGTATCTTTACTTTAGTAAGTAAAGGTTGCTATATTTTCATGCTACATTACTGTGCATAAACATTAGAACTTTCTCACAATGTATGCAACACACAAAGCATTTACATGTGTACTAAAAGGCACACTGTAGACATGAGACAAAGCATAGTTGAATTTAATTACATTGTCTATGCAGAAGTTCAATGAAAAAAAAAAAAGAAAAAAACCGCTGCCTTTTCAATTGCACAAGACTTTATCACTTGTCAAATTACTGCACAATGTCCAGGACAGCACGATGAAAAATTGTATCCAATGCCTGCAAGACAGCAGAAGTATATTCAGTGTACTGTTGCACAAGCAATATCTGAATCTTCACACTGAGTTAGCATCATTGCACAACTAAACGCCTGTATTCAAAAGACGGCCTCATTTTGTCTGTCTACCCTTGCACTGTGTAGTCAGATTTGCATATGCAGTGCCAGCTATCAGCTATCCACCAGAACCACAAGGGACTGAGCTGTTGTTTTCCTGCAGAGAACAATGCGCTGAACTCCAAAAGCTTTTGCACCCATAAATAGTCCTGTTTGTGAGCTCAGTGCAGCAAACAAGTGTGCTTGCCTGCACAAAACTGCATGTGAACAAACCTTGCTTGAAGCCCGTCTAAAAATCTGGTATAAAATGTCCTCATTCTCTTTTAAAAGACAACATAATTTAAAACAGGAGAAAGCAGAATAATAATGCACTTTATTGGAATAAGTAGGTCATCAAAAAATAAATGCGCCTACGTTTATTGGAACGTCTAGTCCTCATAAATGGCTTAATGGATTTTTTTCAACCTTACTGAAACATTATTCACCTCTGAGCTTAGAACAAGCTTGAGAAATTTCAGCCAAAAAGGTAATTGTTTCAGAAAGTTATAAACCACCAAAGATAGGGGGCTTGCAATAAAAGGGCTGTCTCAACCATAACTACAATAAATACAGCTAATGAATAAATGTGGTCTGGCAAGACCAAATAAAATATGAAAAGTCTAATGTGGCCTGCACAAAATGCAGGAAGGTAATTGAGTGAGTAAATGCCAAATGAAGGATGATCCTGTCTTCCGAAGAATTCATCTCAGTGCAAGATTCAGTAAAGGACCTCAGGACCCAAAAGCAAGATAGCAACATTTTGAAGTGAAGGAAAACCTCTCCTCATTTATTAACAGCAGTTGTCTCCAAAGCCTGCAAGCAATAATGATGCATCAAAGATGACATATTTGAACTCCCTGCACTGGTTATGTCTAGCTGAGACACTGACAAGACCCTACCTTCTGTCTCTTCTGCAGCTTCCTGTGCTCAAACAGTACCAATCTGCACAAACACCCAGACAGTCTTTCCAGATGCAGCTCCTTCTGTGGCAACCCTCAAACCTAACTCCTGCCTTAGACATCTGGGGTATCTGCAGTATGATCATGTGTACACATCACATCCTTGTACTCTAGACCTGTACAGACAGACAGACTCAGGCACTGCTTCCCAACAACTTTATCATCTTATGGCATAGTCACAGGTGCCTGTCTATATACATGCCTGTCCAGTCTCAAAAGTCCCATACAAAACTGGATTTCATCTTCCACTGTGAACAACCAGAAGGTGTGCATTCCCTAGTGCCATCTAGACACCACCAAAATTTTCCTCCCCCAATAATTCTTGAGAAATAGTGTGTAGAAATCTTGGGAGAAAAGTTAATCCTGCGTCACTTGGATTCAAGATACACAGACAGAAAATTACAAGAAAAGCTTCAATATGACCATTGATTCTTCCCTGAAATCCAGCCACATCCATACTTCAGTGTGACCTGTTTTAGTTCAGCTGTGGAATGTGGTACTTTGATTAAAACATCGTCCTTCTCATCCTAAGGCGTCATTTGAGGAGGATTTGGCAACTGAGAGAGGTGTTGTTTATTCCTCAGCTGCCTGGATGTTATAAACTTCTCCACCAAAATAAACTAACAAAATCAAACAAATTCCCAACTGTGATAAACTATAACAAGTTGCTCAACTTGTGAAATTGTGAGTGAAAAGGAATTAGAACTCTGTTTCACAGCTGATATTTATACCTTCCAGGTAGTGAAGTCAAGGGAGAATTTGAATGAGGAAAAGATGGTGGAGTCCTTGTATTATCTCAACCTTTATAAGAAGGATGCTGTTAAGGAGGCTGGACCACCACTTCTTTAGACAATTCTGCTGAACTTCCTGTATTGCAGAAAAAGGAAAGTACATAACATTATAACC
This sequence comes from Serinus canaria, assembly GCF_022539315.1. Taxonomy (NCBI): domain Eukaryota; kingdom Metazoa; phylum Chordata; class Aves; order Passeriformes; family Fringillidae; genus Serinus; species Serinus canaria. The sequence continues at coordinate 21,848,670 of NC_066313.1, forward strand.
CACAATTGCCTTAACGAGTCTTGTACTAGCAAACACTGCCACAGTTACTTAGATATGAAAGCTTTAGTTCCCTCAAGGTATTCCTCAAATCCTACATGTAAGCAGCCTTTTGCAGGTGTTTTACCAGCTAAAATCCTACAGATGTCTCATTCTGTAATTCACTCTGCCATACACTTTGTGTAGAACACCACCTTCATCTCTGAAAAACGTGCACTGGCAGTTGTCAGAGAACTAAACTGACTCTGTCCAACGAAGTCTAGGAAGAATTGTAGCTCAATGCTTGCTTGGGTACCTTTTTCAATTAAAAGGTGCCCAAAACCTATTTCTTGCTATTTTTAGGAGTTCTGAATTGCCTTTAATCTGAGTTAAGGCACAGTGAACTTGATGGGAATTTCTCTATTAACCAAACATTTTTTATATGGTCCTTCTGGAAAATATCAGCAAATAAAAAAGATATATATGAAATCATGGTATGTTATTTCATCATTTAACTATTTCCTATAGCATGCCATGTAAAGCCCTTCCAAAACACTTTCCAAACTATGAAAACTCCCAAATTCTTGCAAAATGTCAAGTGTGTTGAATTCCTCCTTGTGTAATATTCTATTGCTATTTGACAGAGCTACTTTGCTGCAAAATCTCTGTATTTTTGCTTCAGTCACTAGAATAAGGCTGTCTACGGCTTTGCAATTTTTAGATCCAGATTTGTTTCAGGTTTTTATTTAGATATTTTGATATTTATTTAGATATTTTGCAATTCAAAAACCCCAAAGAACTAGACCTGTTACAAGGAGTAACATTTCCATTTAATTTGGTTTAAAAACCTGTGTTTGAAACTTTAGAACATCGACACCCCTACAGAAATAGTTAACAACACACAGGGATAAAGCTCTTACTTTCATGAATTATCACAAACAAAGGGCTGGATATTTTCAAAGTATAACTTAGCATGTTTCAACTAAGATCTAAATAGTCATACTGATTTTACAACATCTAAAAATGTGGCCAGACATTCTTTTGGCTAGTCGATATGCTATTTTAACAGCTTGGTGTTCTATCATTTCCTTCTTAGAGCCATCTTTTCTCTATCAGTGTCACTAAATGTACCATTTGGAAGCACGTAATAGTCAAAACACAGCATAAAGGAGAGCTTTTCTCTCTGCCTGGACTGGTGACGTAGGTATCTTCTTCTGAGAGGCTGTTTATCAAGCCAAGCTACGCTGACTGTTGGATGGCTCAAGTTTACATTGCAGCTGATTTCTCTGCTCAGTATTTCAGTGTGAATGTGAAGCCCACAGCAAGCCTGCCATCCTTCAGCTCCATCTCATCCCTGCTCTGCAAGCACAGGACGATGACAACACAGTGGCTCCCAGTCCAATGCTCATTATACAGCCTTTCTCTACCCTTTGAAAAGTCAGTTCAAATTTCATATTTTTCTAGCTCCCTCTTATTTAGGCCCTCTTCTCAATACTTTGGTGCTTCTTGGTACCTTGAAAGAAGCAGGCCATATCACATCCTCACATGCTTCATAAAGGAGGAGCCTAGAGGGCACTCAGGTGGGGGAGCTGGTAAGCCTTGGAGGTGGCAACGAAGATCTTTATAGAGAAATTCTTATGATCAAACACAACAGCAGGCAGTGACCAGAATTTTAAAAGGCACCTAGTGGCAAAGGAACGACCCCAACCTGCTAATGTACTCTAGAAAGTACCTTCAGGCAATCAGTGACATCTTTAAACTTTTAAATGCTTTTGATAATCTGGCATCCAACAATTAGATCCCTCCACTGCAGAGTTCTGGAGATGGGAAAAGTGACAACAATACGCATGTGTTGCCAAATGCAACACAGAAAACCCTGCTGTAAGGGCTGACATTTATCTCTCATCCTGAATATCAAGGTATGATCCAGAGAGGCTACACTGTCCATCATGCAGCAATCCAGTCTGGTTCTAGGTACCAGATCATCCCTGCATGCTACAGAAATAGCTGCAACCTATTTATTTTCTGTATGAAGTGAGGGTGTTTGTGAAACTCGAGACATTATTTGCCCAAGCCAAGATTTCCATTTACTTCACAGGTTCAGAAAGTATTGTTTGCTTACTTTAGTATTGTTCATTTGCTTTATTGTAAGCATTTGTTCCAGTTTCAAAATATAGCAAATCTAAGAATCAGGAAATATGCCTAATCAGTCAGATGTCTGGGTATCACCAAAAATTGGGATGGCAGACCATTCTGAATCCCTGTTTTACAGAAAAAATCACTGGCCAGGAAATTGTTTCCTTTAGCAAATGATGTTTGCAATTCAAAGGATCAAGTGAAAAGTAAAACACAAAAAAAAAAAAAGGAACAAAGCCTAAAAAACAATGATTAGTTCATATAAGCAAATGGTGAAACCCAGTAAGAAATCGGTGTTGCTCTCCAGTTTAATTTGATTCTGCTCTCTAAAAAGAGCACTGGGCTCTTCTCTTCCAGAGAGCTAAATACCAGCTATTTCTGAAGCATTATGAGAGTGAAGAAAAGATTCAGGAGAGCTTTCTTCTCTGAATCTCTTTATTTATCTGACTGGGATCAGGTATAACACTGTCATCAGCACTTGCTCAGCTCTGAAGTCCTGGGTGCATTGTGCCCACTGGCATCTCCAGACTCCCAAGGGGGATGACTGTCTGTTGAAGAGCAGTGCCAGCCTCCTCCTATTCCCCCATTCCTGCTGGCACCCTGAGGCAAGCATCTGGGAGTGTACGCTGCCCCTCTCTGAAGCAGGTGCAAAGAATGGTAGTCAGCGTGTTTGCTCCCCATGAGCCTGCTGCAGGCAGACAGAAAAGCCTGCAAATCCCTCCAGTAACCCTCCCGGGGGAGAATGAGAATTTAGCCAAGTGCACTTAAGACCAAAATTGTTGCAGAAAGGAGACAGATACACTTGTAAAAATCTGTCTGTAACATTCCCTCCCATCCTCCTCGTACTGTGGACCGATCTGGATTTCTAAAGAGTATAATTATGTCTTGCACAATGATTATGAGCTTTGGGAGCTCTCAGAGAAAATTTCCTCACTGCACATGTGGCCATTGGCTGACATGCCAAACACATATCACTCTATTTTTATTTTTTTTTTTAACTCTGCATTTTGTTGAGAGAAGGAGGCCAAAGAAAAAGGACAGACACCCAAGCCCAGGCCCAGGTTCTGCAAAAACCTGATGTGTCCTGAAAGGCAAAGGGCAGAGCCATTAGAATGGCTTTTGTTTCCAAGCACTCCGGTTCCTCTGTCTACCTTCCCACTACCAACAGCAGGAGATCTGATCTATCTGTACATTACCAACAGACCCTATACCAAGGATTATTGACAGATTCTTGACCTACCCCATTTATTTAATGTTTTCCTTTAACAGCCATATTAAATAGATTCTGTCTTCCCTAAGGCAGATGCTTGAAATTCACTGCAAGCCCATGCAGTAACATCAAGGTTTACAATCATTGTCAAGCTACCTGGAAGCTTTAAAAAACCCCACTGACTGACAAAATGCTCGCAGCAAAAATTACTGTAATACACTATCCTCCTCTCTGAATGCATCACTGATGGGCAGGACATGAACTTTGTCAGTGGGAGATGTCTTTGTACTGAGTACAATTAATGTTTTTATTAAAAAAGTATTTCCTGAATGAGGGAACACATTGTCCTCTCATGTGAAAATGGCACCACTATTTATCACAAATGATACAGCCAGACAAGAATAAAAGAAATTATTTCACCTGCAAGCTGTGAAAATTTCAAGGCACATAAAAAATAGCATCAGTCAGCTTGCACAGCTGAGGGTAATGGACATCATCTTTTTCCCATCCTAGTCACCATCTTTCCCATTTCCAAAGGGCTTCCAAAGATGAAAATGAACTTGACAATCATTCTGCAAGGCAAACTGATCCTGATTCTTCCAGTCACTTTGTAATTCACTGCACATGGCAAGAGGGAGATGTTTACTGGCTGGCAGGTAATGAGCCTCGTTGTAGATAATAGTGATGGACGGGCAATCTTGCCTGCTGACAAGGAGGCAACTCAACATGGGCACGTGGCATTCATCCATGACTTCATGGAAAAGGAAAGCTGTGAAAATGTACACAGGTTGTGAACTACCCTCCTCTGTTAATGTCAGCATGCAGCTACACTTAAGCCTTTCCAGTTCACATTTAAGTAGCATAGAATTGATCCTGATTGTCCATGAAAGTAGAACAGTCAGATTTGTGACCTAATGTTTACTCTTCTATAAGAAGAAATTTGATCTGTTTAAACATCTAGATATTCCCTCTTCCCAGGTAATGCCATTCATCACAGCTGTCAGTGCTTCTTTAAAAGAGAAATGACCCTCAGGCGCAGTATAAAACTCTGTGGAAGAACTACACACACCTTTGCCAAAAGAACAAATAGCTCCTTTTTTTTTTTTTTCCACTGGGCTTGTATACACTTTGTGAAAGGCCTACACACACTGAATTGCAAATCAGTATTTCCATTTCCCCACCCCCATATAAAGCAACTCATATTAAGACCTACACACTGCCCCGCTTTATTTTTAATCTCAGACATAAGGGTAGTGGATTTGGACAAGCTCAGCCATTTGATGAGATATACTTAAGCAGCTGGTTCCAAGGGAAAATCAGAGTAATTCAGAAATGCAACAGAATGTAACAGAAAAGCTCTAACTCAGTTTCTCCTCTCCCTGTAACTTTATGAAGTTAAAAAAAAAAACAAAAACAAACCAAGCATACTCTCAACCCAATACCACTGATATCTTGTGTTTCACCAGAATATATTCTCCTGAACAAAGTGGGTATAGCTAATATTAATAAAATATACATTTTAAAAATGCATTTGTTTACACACGTATATGTAAATATACACACATTTAGACATGGATATTGTTATTATACTGATAGAAACTTGGTCTGAGTTTTCCTCTTCTCAATTGAACATTTTTTACCTCCTTCCCTGGTGAAATCGGATCATTTGTACTGTACCCGGGCTTTAAGACGTGATAAATGATCCCAGTGCTACGCAAGTTTCATCCAAAACCTGTCTCTTCATAGATTCACTCCACATATTCTTTCTACTTTAAAGACTCATGTGATCATCGCTTTGATCCCTTCTCCCTCAGCTCTATTAGGGGCACCATCTCTTCAGGGCTTGCAGCTTATAAAGAGACCACCATATTTTGATATGCCTTTGATGTTGTCTTCCAAAGTATCTTTGATTTTTTAGTTCTGTTCAACTCTTTCACCATTAACCTTGATTTCACTTAGGAATTAATAGATCTATAGTTTTATTGGAAGGCTAATTTAGGAATTCGGTTTTCTCTGGCACTGTTTTTCCCCTCTTAGCTGAAAAGGTAGGTGAAACAGTACAAAGAAACTGACCAGTGCTTTAAAAAAGCCAAAAGAAACTATAGATAAACTAATACTTTCCTTGAGTTTTGAGCTGCTCTTTTCAAGCAAGTCTCTTACTGAATCGTTAAGCTGCCAGCAAATGAAGTGGTTCTGCAGGATGATAATGAGCCACACAGACCCTCCACACAGCCACTGGTGACTGAGAGCTGTTACTAATGCCAGTATGGATGGCTACTCAGTAGGACTGTGGTCTCAGTCCTGTGCTTGAATGCTGTCTCCTCCACACAGGACACTTGCATTTTTCCTTCTTTGACACTCGGCAAAGATGGTCGAAATGCTGAAACTGTAGAGGCCAAAGGAACTATATAATTTGAAGCAAACTAAACAATAGAGCAGCAAAACACATTGTCAAGAGGAGAAACTGGCACGGTCTTTCAAGTCTCTTTAGTAGGTATTTTCAATTTTTAGTTTATGATAGTTGAAATTTATTCCCCATCTTCAGGCACCACTAACTGTGACTGAAGATTCATTTTTGCTGGTATAAAGAGACAGATGAAGGGTAAAACCAGGTCAGCCATATACCCATGCACACTCCCCCCACCCCCGGATTTATTTATACACCCTAACTACGTTCAGGTGACATTCAGATGCATTTCAGGTTCTCAAAAAAAACCGGCTTCTGTAGACAGAGCTTTGTACCTCAGTGTACCTTCCCTTCACCTAAAACTATCCCGCTTTTCCTCCACAACATTGTTTATTCCCTATTTTTCTGAGGAACAAGTGAGTAGAATTTATCCTCTCTCCTCAGTGAAATACAATTGCTTCTGATGAAGACAAACACACGAAGTGCTCGAGCAGCTGGCCTGGGCAAACCCATGCTTTGCAGTAACTGCATAGGGCCATCACTGCAGCCTGTTGCCTTTGCTAAGGCACCAGCACACAGTCGAAGGGTTCCTTCCCAAGAGCACTCATAACGCCGCCACAATTATCGTTCTGGGCTAACACTCTAACACCTTACCCTTGGGACACGCGGAGCTTCCGATAAGGCGCTGCGACAAGAGAATCCAAATGCAGCTCATCAGATCCGTGCCCTCTCCAGCGATCCCTCCTATCACTCCTCGCACTTGCTATCTCAAACATCTTTGGCACAGAAGCACAGGCTGGGCGCTACATGACCCATTCACAGCACTTCTCACCCTCCACCGCTTAAGTGCACAGTCTCACATTGTGCAAAAGAGTCCCAGCCCGGGCTCTCCGCGTAGCCCTGTGGCCCGGCACAGCTCCGACTGTATCACGCCTTTCCCGGAATCTTAGCCCCGCTGGAAAGCATTCAGCATTGAGAGGACCCATCTTTATGCTGATAACACTAAAATATAAAATAATGCCAACAGCTGGTGCTACAAATGGCTTTTAAAAACGATGTTCATTCACTAAAATTCCTCTTGCTACTTTTGACATGAAACACGCAGTCTCTAATTATTCTGATCAAGACGGTGAAATACAAAAACAAACTTTAATTGTGTTTAACAGATATTTAATCAGGACTCACTGAACTACAGATTAAAGCTGAAATTCATAAACCATAATTACCCAATTGTCGCAAGCTTTTTGGTCCACATTCTGCTTCCGTCTGGGCGTCTGGCACTTTGCCCCGAATTTCTTTTAGTGTCTTCTCAGTTTCATTGCTGTTCATGTTTTCCAGCAGAGATTTAGCACAGATTATAAAATATCTGTTCTTGGCAACTTTATTAGTTGTTTTTTCTTAAAAAGATTATATCCTACCTATCCCCATTCTGGGGCTGAATGAACAAGCATATATACCATGCGTTATTTCTTGTCATGAGCTGTCCTTCCCAACTGCCAGGGTAATCACCTGTCCTGCTCTGGGCCTGATCCCCTGACCATGGCCATGCCACCAGAGCATCACCTGGATATGGCTTTGAGTGTGCCATGCAATGTAACTACCATGAATTACTCCTTCTTTTCTCCAGAGACAGAACTGGGCACGTTTCCTGTTCTGATAGGGGCTTTTTTAATGTGCTTGATGCTCTTTATTTATATTTAAGAAGACAAGATAAAAGTACCACACTTCCCATGGGAGGTAGGGGGTGGTAAGGTACACATTAACCACCAGTTCCTCAGGGATGTAATTGCATGGGTTCAGACTGCCTCCCAAGCAAGTGACAGATTGTCCTTTAGCATGGAGAGAATGATTGTGCCAGAGAAGCTTGGCTGTTGACTGCAGTTTTCTGGGGACCTTCACACATTGTGTGCAGGTTATGTGGGTCCCCTTAAGTCAAGGATTCCCTCCCTGAAAGCATTCTCAGGACCTTGCAAGGGAAGGTTATCTGGCCTTTCAGACACAGGAAAAACAGCCTAACAAATTGTGGGTCAAGGTGGTGAAAACAATGACACTTCACCTTATCCAAATGGGGAAGGGGGTTCCACACACCCAGCCTGCTCTGTTGTGGGGAAACACAGAACTCCTCTCAACCTTAATGCCTCAGAAATTTGTGCCTTGAGACAGAATGGAAAAGATGACACTGTGGAAGAAAAGATCTCAGCTCTCTGTTAAGGTACAAAAAAGAATGAGCTTGATTATAAATCAGGATGGCCTTCTATGTGTACTTGCTCTTGCTTTTTCTCTTAATAGCTGGAGTGTTCTTGAAGAGTTCCTAGTCTGGGTGAAGATATATGGAACCACACACTAAAGTTCTAGCAGAGGTGCTAGACCTTCATGGCCATTCATAAAGCTTAAACAATTTCCTGACAATAAGTATGAGAATACAGGCTGAACCTTTACCTAGTTCTTTGGGCCTGTTCTTAGCTAGTGTGCAAAACATGCAATTCTTTTTTTTTTTTTTTTTCTATTTTGCATCTTCCAGAAATTTTCATCATCAAAAATAACACTTCATACATTTATTTCTATCATGGTCATTATGCCCTTTCTTCACTTTCACTTCTTTTGAAGAGCCAGGCACTGAACCAGTCACATACCTTCTTCATCAGCTCCTCCACAGCGAATCCTAAACAAGAAGCAGCCTACCACCTTAGTAGTCACTACTGCATGTATATCAAACTGTTTTTTTGTTTGTTTGCTTCTGAAAGCTCCTCTAAGCTTCCATGACTTGACAGTCTCTGCAAGAACCTATATCTCACATTTCACAGCAGTCAAGATACCAGCAGGTGAACACAGAGAGAGAGGGAGAAGTATGCTATTTCTTTTGTTTCTTTTTGTACAGAAGAGAGATTTGATTCTTTCTGTCAGCCACACAGTCTGAAGTCCAGTCACAGTTCAGTCTTTCCAGCCTGTGCAGAAGTCTGACAAGAACACAGGATGGCTGATGACTTGCCATATATTGCAAGCCTGATTTTTCACAGGCAAATTGTTTTCCAGTTTGGCACAGCTGTTTGTCCAAGGGTTTAAAGCCCTGTATTTACACAGTGATAAAGAAATTGCTATCCAGTGTTAGTGTCATTTTTCATTCAGACTGTTCCTCTGAAAACAGCCTACAGCCTTTGAGATGCAAAATGTATCATTTTAACGTAGTCAAGGTCCCTGCCTGCAACATTGCTAAATCTATTTAGCAGATTCTTCCTGCTATAATCTGTCCCCAGACCTGAAGAAGCTCAGTGATTTTAAGTGTTTTAAGCTAATGATAATGGTTAGTGCTGAGAACAGATGTACCTGGCTGTGGTGTGATCTATTCTATTAGACTGTTAGGAGCTGTGTATTCATATTGACTTAACATTTTATGTCTATTTTCAAGGTGTGATGGCTGCATGGGGTATGCTCTGTTTTTTTTTGCCCTCACATATGATGCATTGTCTGTCTGTGCTTTTGATACATGGTGACTGCATGGAAGGATGAAGAACATGTGCCTGTTTGTTCTGATGCTTTCCCAAGACTTTTTTAAATCTATTCTTGCTGTCCACTGGCACGATTATGGGAAGCAATAATGTTTACCTGCTTTCACACTAGACCTGAACCCAGGAAACAGTTGCACAGATTAGATGTGCGTGCAGAGAGTTTGATGACTATGCTACGTACTACAGAAGTTTACTTTCCCTGGTGTGCAGGCATTGTGCATGACTGAATTCCCTACAACTGGTGGTTGCACAGATAACATGCCAGGTGGAAGCTGTTTTACTGTTCTTCTCTATCCACAACACAACAGAATGTAAAACTCCTCAGTTGTGTCAATAAATGGTGCTTCACTTCCCTTCATCACAATGAAGTGAAATTTGCACTGAGAAAGATTTTGTTGATCATGTTGGAGGCTTGGTCTTGCCATTCACAAACATCTGCTATTGCCACCCTCTGGGGACAATGCACTATTTTGGGCTGTGATGTAGAGGAGATTTTACATCCTAAGATCTCCCCACAGTCTTCCAAAAATTAAGCAAACCCTTCCTGCTTACATGGACCCTGATCTTCTGCTAGTGGGGGATACAGTTCAGCTCTTGCAGCATAAATACAACCTTAACTGTTCCCCATTATCACTGTGCAACAGGAGATCTGTCTACTGAAAATGAATGCAGCCTCCTTGAACAAATCTCATGCCACCTCTTCCCTGTGTGAATCCAGAAAGCAGACACAAATGGAAACCCACGTGGGGCTCTGGCAGAGGCACCATCTCCACGCTGACTAAATGAATGGGACTTTTAAAGGAAGATCCAAATTTAAAACCCAAAACCATTTAAACAACCCTAATCATGGACAGATTGAGAGATATGCAAACACATGACAAGACACAAGATCTCAAGAGACATTTAAATTACTATCCTGATTTGGAAGGATTAATTGCAGGTGCCAAAGTGCAGCTCTGGACTGGCATACCACCAGTTCAAGCTCAGAACAATACTATGAGCAGTTCTTGTGCTACAGGGTATTGCAGCGATGTGCTGCAGTGCTAGAAACAAGAGGTTAAAAAGTTAAATTCAGAAGCCTAATTTTCTCTGATAGTTTGGCCAACTTGACTAAAGTGGCGCCCAACTAAATGACAGGAACTATAAGCTCAATTCTATAGCTTCATGTCTCTCAATCAAAGAATGACAACAGTATCAAAAATATAATTTTCATTTCATTACAAGGAACAGTTACTCATATGTAATTGATATACATTCTCTCCAATCCCTAAACCATGTTCTGGGCTCTTTGTCTCTTTGAAAATAGGAATGCATTCTTTTTAAAATATTACACGCTAAATACCTAGGACATTGCTTCATAAAGCAGGTAACTTTACTATGAAAGAAAGAATATAATCTAATTCTGACCTTTGAGGTTCTGCCTATACATTAATTTCTCAGTTTTTCTCATTACCCCATTTCCCTCCTATGGCCATGTAGCACAGAAGTCAATTTGCCCCTGCATGGCCCCTCAGAACATGTTCTTTAAACACCTTCCCTTTTCCCAAACTCCTCTTTCCCCTGACAGGACTTTATACAGATGAACAGGGAAAAAAGGCCTAGCATCTGACATTGAATAAGAGACTCAAAGAGAATGCACACGAAATGCATTAAGATTTTCACTCTGGTATTCAAAAGGAGGTGGATGCTGTTAGCCCACAGCTAAGGGATTGGTCTGTATCTGAAACTGGGATCTCTGTTTCTGCAGCCAATATAGCCACTTCTCTGTTACATTTTACATTCCAGATAATAAGGTTCATATTTTTGGTTTGGGAAGAAAACATCTTTGCTGGAAGTCATGATTGCAGAATTGGGTACCCCAAAAAACCAAAACAGCTTAAGTGGCAGTAATCTGGGATCCTACACACTTAGACAAGACACTGTACCAGCTATCTTGGCTCACATTTTTAAGGCATGTTTCTCAGCTATGATGTTAAGAAATTTCTATGGCTTAGGTTTTAAGTGCAAATTGCAGCTGACAGAATTTAAACTGAAGTTCACGATGCAAAATACCATATAAGAGGCTCTAAAAATGCTTCCTTACCTTATGTAACTCAAATGATCCTGTTCATCTCCCATTTGTTTCTTATTTTCACGTGTTACCTGGGTCTGTTAGAGAGTGGGTCTTTGCGAGAGGCAGCCTGGACTCAGCCAACAGCATCTTTTAAACTACAAGCAATAATGGGGACTAGAAGCATCACCTGGAAACTGCAAAATTCATGACCATAACCTCTCTGGCAAAGAGAACAGCCCTGCAGGACCACCCCAGGCAAAGGGTGGCACGGGGGCATTTTGGGTTGACCAGCAGCTAAAGGGACTTGTGGGGATAGTGGGAGTGGAGCAAGGAGTTGGGGGGTGCTGCTGAACTACAAGAGGCCTCAAGGCAAAATCAAAAGACACAGAGAGACACCTTTTTACACCTCTCAGCACAGAGCCCCTGCAAGGCAGTGATTTCACCTGCACACACAGGCAAAGGACTGAACTTCTCCTCCTCACAAGGACCACAGGCCACAGAGGAGGAGTGAGGAGCATGAGGTGCAACAAGGGCAACAGAAGAGACATGAAACAGACAACTGTTTTCTACCCCAAAGTCCAACATGAGAGGGAAAATACTCAGCTTCTTTAAACATCATTAGACATGAGCTCTCTCCAGCAGGCAGTGAGGCCAGAGATCCTTGCACACTGACAGGGCAAGTGGCAAAGCTGGCACTGCAGCTAGCTGAGCCAGGACCTGGTCACAAACAACACATATGTGCTGTGTGGCAGGGAAGGTGATCCATGGCTTGCAAGATACCTGAACATCTGCCTTTCCTCACGTTGGAACACAGTGGTGCCAATTACCACTGGTGGCAACCTGTGGACCAGAACTAAACCAAACCTGACTGACTCCATGACAGGGAAGGGACCAGGGGGAAGACGGTGCCACACCCACAGTGGAGGACAGGGAGGATGGTGCTATTCTGTTAAGCAAATAGGAATTGCTTATGTAACCAAAAAGGAAAAATGTGAAAATGTCAAAAGCCTATTCTGATTTGAGGGAGAAAGGAAAGCATTCATTAATTTCTAATAACAGTCTTTATTCTGGTACCAAACTTTATAAACTGACCAGAGTTCACTTGTAATCTGTTTGTCAACCCAACACTCTGAGGAAACTTTTTATAAGGGAGGAGAAAATTCCAAATTATTAAAAAGAACCCTAGGCTGTGCTTTCACGTTTTGGTTTGAATCCAGTACCCACAAGAGAAACCTTTCATCAGAAGGCACCAAGGAATTCTCATGGAGTAGCTACAGGATAAGGACACACATTCCCAGTACAAGCTGGCCTTTCTTTCCCCTCCTTCCAATCTCCTTATTCCCAAAAGATACCAAGAAAATACAAGATTGTTGGGAGTTCTATAAGAAGTTTTGGCAGGTTTTTCATATTTGTTTAGACTGTAAGATACAATTTGAATTTGGGTCTTGCCTCTCTCTCTCTGGGAAGAAGAATGAGTTGTTTGCTCTCTGAGTAAGTATTTGTTATTAGTGGATCAGACATGGATAAGGTATATTATTTCAAGCACGTTTGTTAGGTATGATTTACATTGTTTGCTGCATATCATCTTAGGCTGTCTTTAATTTTGTTATACTTTAGGGGTTTTTTGTTTGGGTTTATGCATTTAGTCACAGTTGGTTGTGTTTTGAACTTTGAAAAAAATTAATACAAAGGAAATTAAAAAAGAAAAAGAAAATATTTTTAAAATGATGTGGAAATCAAATCTATCCCTGAGTAATTTGATTTGTAGGAAATGGAGAGCAAAGCATTACAAAGCATTACAAACAGAATGCCTTGAAGTGCATCATAATTACTTACATGTGCAAATACATTGTCTAGGTTTAGGAATTCAGCTAATAATAGTCATAATAATTCTACACCCTTATACCAGGTCTTTCAGCCAAGCCTCTCCAGGTTTGTGTAAGTAATCATTAACTAATGCCTGGCTACCCATAACGACTCTGTTGCCCTTATTGATGGAGAAATGGGGGCAAAAGCTTTCCAGAGTCAATGACAAACTGTAAGTTGCTCTACAAGTGGATCAGAGGTGCAGGAGTTTGTAGCTGATCTGACATTACTACAACTTTGTGGCTCTCTAAGAATGAAGGAGTGTAACAAACATACATCTTATACCTTCTGTTCCACAAAGTCTAAAGGTTGAAAATTTACATAAATCAGATCCATGTTCCATCCTTGGTGGAACACTGGTATCTACAAAAACCTACTGATGTTTTGTATCAAAGATTAACAAACTGGCCTTGTTTGGAACTGTTTACCAGTGCAAATAGTTTTCATCTGCAGCTCCACAAATGGTTTTCAGACTAGGCATCCTTTGTGGAATTCTGGGTTGAATGTGGAAGAAATCTGGAAAAGGGTAGCCTAAAACATTCAATTGTTGCACAGAGTCCCAAACACCAATTTCATGCTTGTAGACTATTCTCACATTGATCTCTTAAGTTTTAAGAGATCTGAAACTCTTAACAAAAACTGAACGTGCCATAATACCCAAAAGCTTTTCCACAATTCCAGGCTGTAAAGAAAGGCTGGATTTTACACTTTTCTGCTCTTTAATTCCATGCCACTTCCTACATGCACTCCCACATTGCTCTCTCTCACAACTCATGAGAGGAATCCACGGTTTCTGCAGCCCAGGCCCTTAACGCTCCATCCTTATTTTACAAGAATATTTGTTTTCATGGTTTTCTAGGTGACCAAAATCCTAGAATGCCAAATATTTCTGCTGTTTCATTAAGTCATGCAATAATTTTAATGCTTTGAACTAGTACCTGCTGAAATAGCAATAAGTTACTGACCCACACAGACACTCAACTGCCTGTTTGAGGGGTTTGACATTCAAACATCCCATTTTCTCTTAGCATGCATTTCTGTGCTCCCTGCAGCTGCCACAAGAAAGTCTGTCTCTGTACATTTTTATTACCTGTTATGCTTTACACTAATAAAAACACTGGATATTATTTATTTGTCTGGCTGACTGACAAAGCCTGGCATCAAAGCATCATTCCAGTGTCACATACTTCAACACTCTAATCTTTCAGAACTTGTAAAGCAATCTCTTACGGCGCTTTGTGGGCTGTGAGATCACCCTGACAAACTGTGATAATGTTGGCAATCTCCAAATGGGTGTTCATTTGCAATCTTACTACAGAGGAATTGCTATGTTTCCAAATTTGAGGGCTTGACATAATCTGTCTTCACAAAGCTATCAGGGTCTGTCATAAGGCTGTCTGTGACCCAGGGCTTTTATGGGGTCAATACCCATCCCCAGTGAAACCTCACTGCAAGCAGTGGAATTACCTAGAGTGTGACTTTCTCTATCTATTTGCTTTCTTTCCCTTTATTTAAAATACCTCCTCATTGTATTATATTTTTTGAAGTGCAAACAGCACCTACTAATAATATCAGAGCCAGGCAGGGGAGACTGCTCCTCCAAATCATGGCCAGTTTCTTACAGTTCATGCCAAACCCTCTGCTCCCCTCATCACACTGAGCGATGGAGAAACAATGCAAATGTCAGGTCAAGCTACAGAGCTATTGCCATCGTCTCTTCCCTTCCGTATGCTCCCAGCACTGGCAGTCTCTGGGCTGCAGTCCACAGGATATCCACAATTATGGCCCAGATTGAGGGAGGGGTAGAAAAACGATGGTACTCTGCCAATTATGTCAGAACCTAAACTTGATCCATTTTAAAAGTGAAGCTGGGGACTGGGGGATAGCACAGTGTTTGTTATAATTTGTGTAAGGAAAAGAAAATAATTTAGCATCTCAAAAAAAAGGAAAAAGTCAGAGTTAGAGCAGACCTAATAAATGTTTTATATTTGCCTCTGAACCTTATCTTTAAGTAAAGACAATGCTATCTGAACATAGAAAGAAGTTTTTAAAATGCCGTAAGACTGTTGAACACCTCCAGAAAAAACGAGACAGGGAGCGTCAGGCTTCACCATATTCATGAGGGCCCCACAACTGCTAGTGAAGTAATTCTGTTTTGAAATAACTTAGGATTCCTTTAGAAAAGCTGGGAACACAGGATGGAAATAGAAAACTAAAAAAAGTGCATCCAGTGTTTTAAAATACGCTCCCTGCACAACAGCCCTTCCCTGCTATCATCTCCTGAGGCAAATTTCCCAGGCAGTTCCTCACACTTTCTGAAAGATGCTCCCCAAATCCTGCTGGGTGGGGGGGGGGGGGGAGAGCAGCTGGAACCTGGCCATGGTGGGGTCAGAAGGCCCATGCCAGGCAGAGGCTGAAACTGAGATTTACACTCTGGCTTAGATACTCCGCTGTATTTATGTTGGGATGTTTTGTATGTTTACTATGGTTTAACGAACAAAGTTCTCTTCCTTGGATTATTCCATCTAATCAAAACAAAAGTAGCTAAAGATGCACCGTACTTTGTTTTATCTCCATTTAAGATATTTTCTGCATTTCATTCTCTGTGAAAAGGAAAGTCAGTGTCACTATCCAACCTCAAGAATAAGGACCTAGCTGCAATGCTACTGGGAAACCTTGGAATCCAAATAAATTCCAAACTTCTATTTTGGCCTGAATTTACAGCAAACTTGCTCCTGCTCTCAAAACGCCTCCTGCTTTTACCAGGAGCAGCAATTATCCCTTGTGTCTCCTCAGTCTTTCAGAAAAGAATGCACAGCCCTTGAAGCCCAAGGAAAATGTTTTAATGTGTGTACTACCTTGCTGAAGTCAGTAGGTTGCATGGATATAAAAAAACAGGCTGTAAAGCACAAGGATCCACAGGCTTCAAAAGGTTAAGCAGCTTCACCAATACAAACACTGCAGTTGGGACAGTCCTGAACAGAGCAATGCAACTGGTATGTGCTTTTCCTTCCTAAAAATTCTTTCTTGAGGGTGAATGTTTTTATTTTACAGTAAGTGGAAAACTGTTGACTTGTATACTAGTTATTATTTGACTCTTTTCTACAAAAAAGCTATTTTTAAGGACAAAAAAGCCAAAGCAAAGAGCCTACCTCTCTGCTAGTGCCACTTCAGAAGGCTTTTGCTAGCCACAGCTGAATTACAGCAATGTTCATCCTTTATAAATTCCATGGTTTTTCTATTTTCAACACTGACAACAAAGTTTTCCAAAAAAATAAAGGAAACAAACTGTCACTGGTAGATCAGTATTTATAGATGGAAAAAACACAGAGGCATTTTAAATTTACCCTAAACAAGGGGGCTTATAGCATGACAGCAACTTCTAATGTAATTAATTGTCTTATAAATTGCATTCCTGGGGATATCCCTAAAAATTAATTAGGTTAGAGAGGGAAGGAAAACAAATTGAAAACTTCTTAAAACTCCAGGAAACAATAAGTTTTAAACACAGCAGCATCAAAAATCTCATTATAAAGTTCTTCCCACCACTTCCCCTATTCTTTCCAGGAGATCAAGATCCTCAGATTGAGAATCATTCTGACACACCAAGATCAAGGAAACCATATACATTCAAATACAGAACATTTCTGAAATTGAAGATTTTGCAATCAACTCTGCCTTTCCAAACTGCAGATTCCCTGGAAGAATTCTGAAATATAATTTACTAAAGACATTCATTGTGCTGGTGCGGCTTTAAACACAAAGCTACAGTCACAAGAAGCGGACATGGTACATTCATCACACAACAGAGAAAAGCAAAGGGGAGGAAGGCAGAAGAAAAAAATAAGAATTTTAGACAAATTTTAATATTGGCCAAACTCATCCTCAAATCAAAACTCTGAAGGTCTGCCTGTTCATTAGTTTCTCAACAGTTTAGGCAAAAAGGAATTTGGCCATGTACTTTTTCTGTAGTGCCCTGTCTTCACTTTGTGCAAGAAACAGCACTTAGGTTTTTTCACTCTTCTCAACACAGTTCATGGGATTGGAAGTGCTGGTACGCATAACAAAATCCACGACATTTCTGATTCCATTTGTTACATAAATAAAGTTTTGTACTTCCTGATGCCAGTGCCACCTTCCAGGACTAAGGGAAGAACCAAAAGAAAACAAAATTCAGGGAAGTAACTGAGTTGATGGTGCTTTCTCATTGAAATTTTAACAGACTGAACTAACGTATAACTCCACAGTACAGACTTCACCTGGATCATGCGAGGGCATGAGATGCCATTTCTGCCAGCCCTTATATGTGTTAATGCTAGCAGCAAGGAACAAAAGGTATCAGATAAGGCACAGAGCTTGCTGCTAGAAGTCAACACATCAAAAAATATTTTTAAAACTGCATCAGAGAATTTATAATAGATCCGTGCTTTGCATTTTGAGGTGACAGAGTTCTCGATCTGGTAGAAAGTTCCCAAAGCTCAATTTACTACATTGTCAAAATATAGCCTGAGGGGACAATCTGACTTACAGCATCTTTATGACTGGTGATGAAAGAACCTCGCTTGGCTTTTAGATCCCAAGTTTGGCTCAAGACAGTGCAGAAGAGAACAGAACATCTTCTATTTTATGCTGGGTGTTCACAGTGTTCGTCTTCAGCACAAAATTAGGTTTTACTCTATAGAATTCTCACACAGCTCGCTGATGGGTTAGAATTCACACCTTCAGATTTTGGGGATATACTTCACACCCTGCATTGTTACTGCTACTAAAGATACAGATTACACTGTCCTCATGTCATTGTAGCATCTGTAATGGAAATCTTTAGAAAATTCAGGGAAAAACTGCATCTTTTACAAGGCCACAGCATATCTTATTCAGCCTTGGAGAGACTTCAGAGCACAGTAACCGCATTAATTGGACATTATATGGATAGCCAAGTAAAGCTCAGTTACTGTGCAGATTTTACTGCTCTTTGTCATGTTGCTTCAAAACACATTTCATGTTTTAACCAGTCATATATACATATGAAAGCATTTCGCAACATTGGACAATGCTACAGATCCACAGGAAATAATTGTTTCACAAACATGAGGCAATCTGCACAAATATAAATAGTGTGGCCCAAATCTGTTCTAAATTATGGTTGTGCAAACCCATGAAAGTCAACTAGTACCACTAACAGAACAGGACACATAAGAGCATGTGAAAGTATAAAACACGGCTCTCCTGTTCAGCTATTCATGGTCCAAACCCTGCCAGCCTGCCAGCACTTATACTCTACTAGTTTACCAGCACGGCTTTACAGGAAATAAGAAAAATTATGGGATTTCTGGTTCTCTCATGCACTGGAGGACACAAGTCCAAGAACATATGGGCTTAAATGTGTCAGCATCCTACATCACTCTTGTTTGAAGAATGTTATTAATTTTTGTGGGTGGAGTCCAAAATTGTAATGCCATATTAACACACAGTGGCTGTTTCTGTAATGCGTATGTCACAGGGAGCATATGTGTAGCAGTTCAAGGATAGCATTTTAACTTGATTTCAAGTGGTTTTCTGAATTGTAATACCCTCAAAAGATGAAGCACTGATGCTGCCGGCAGGGTATTTCACAACTTTTGTCTTCACAGTTTCATCCAGTCACCTCAATTCTGACCTCTAGGATATCATGCTATTGCAGATCTGGACTCCACACAAAGCTGTTTCAACAAATCTCATTTTTCTCTCTGATACACAGCATGTGACTTCAGGATTGGTATTTTCAATGCTGAGCAGAGTTGTACGAGCGATGTATGCTACTACAGGCAAAAAGCAAGACTAATAGCAGAAGATTCTTTGCCATGCTAACTGTAACTGAGTTTCAATCCCAATCTTCTCCAATGAATTAGCCTCTTTACCAAACTTGCAGGTACAGACAGATACTGTGGGAATTAGCCATGTAACTGTTCCAACTGGATACAGTGAGGAAAGTATTGCCAAAGGCTTTTCGGCTGCAGCTCAACAGGTGGTTTGGCACTGAGATTTCTACCTGTTTGTGGTTTTCATCTCTGGTTTCAAGACAGAAAATGAGATTATACCTTTCAATGCTGCATCTCACGCAGGCTGTACGCAGAGCAAGGTTTCATTCCAACACAATCTCTCTCTCTCTCGCTAAGTTGAGGAAAACTGCCAAGCACTGCTGCTCTTGACATCAACATGCGATGCAGATGTAAGGCAAGGGAAAAGAGAAGGGAGAGGAGAAAAAAGGAAAATAAAACTCTAAGTTTTATGTAAACAAGAAACTGTACTTAATGACTACATCTAAAGAAAACAAAATAAAAAGTACTGGCTTTAGTATAAGGAAACAAATAAACAAAACCTTGGAACAGCCTAATCTAAGAGGTTGTGGGGTTTTTTTTGTTTTTTTGGGTTTTTTTAGTTATTAGAATTTTAGTTTACATTTAGTTCCAGGAGATAAAATACATTTATGTGATAAAGGGACGATATAAAAGAAACAAATCTATCATAGCATCAAAACTAACCATTACTCAGAGAAGAGTCTAAGCACCTTTAACAAACACCCTGAAAAGCAGCAGAAGCATTCATAACATATGCTCTTGCCTGCAAATAGCCCAGAGTGCAAGAGGTGGGTTTCATTTTCAGTTTTTAAAGCCTTCTGCATAGGCCTAACTCTGCCTTTGTTGAAGGTAGTGTTAACACACACTGAATGCAGAAAGAACCAAATGTGGGTAACTGCATATTTCAAAAAATCACACCCAATATGTTCAAGCGATGCCATCGTTTCCTGAGGACAAGAGCAGGCTATGGAATACTACAAATAATAGAGAGCAGGAGTCTAAAGCAAGCTTCCCAGAACCAAGAAAGCATATTTCAATACTTTTTCACAGATAATTGGGAATGTGCACCTTCAAGTAATAGTCAAGAGCAGGTAAAGATTGCCAGGAGATGCTTACTGTGACAGAAGTCTCAGTGCCTTTTCATAAAATAAGAGTTCTTCAAAGCAACTCTCAACAACCATTAAGAGAACAGTCAGTGAATCTATGCTTCTTGGATTAAAGCAAGAAAAGAAAGAAAATGAAAGTGCTTCTCCACAGACAAAGATGTAATGAGAGTGACTTCGATACACCAGCATTTGAGCCATCAAAATGGGCCCACATTCACCAACGCACAGAAAAGCAGAATGACCAGTGAAAACTTTGCTTTGCCCAAATAAAACCATTTCAAGAAGTTGTATGTACTAATTTGCCTATGAAAGATGAGAACCTCATAATAAAACTGTATTAAATCATCTGTACTAAGAAAGACTGAGCTGAAGAGAAAATGGAACTATCTTATCATGAACTATCTTATCATAATGGAACTATCTTATCATAATCACTTGAGGGAAAAAGACCCCAAAGTCTTGGATTCTTGAGTTGGAAGAATCATTGAAGTGGGTCTTTTTTGCTCATGAGAAGGGCTTTCCAGAAAAATACACCTCTCAGATAACCAAAACAGAATTTTTTCTTCAATGACCTGGAAAAAGGAGGGGTAAAAAAGAGTAATGAGTCTTTCAGAACCAGCGGTTGGCAAATATTTATTTGACTATTCTTGGGTAAAACAGTTATTCCCCAAGAAAATTTTTATTTCAAGAAAAAGCATTTCCACTGAAAGATCAGTCTGACGGAAAAATGCTGGGCCACAGCTACAAAGGATAAGACCATTGGCTTTAGCCAGGGGGAGGTGAATGCCAAGGCCAGTGGACTGGGTCTGCCACAGTTCTCTTGCAGAATCATGGGCAGAACACCTCCATTTGCTGTGATGCTTGTTCTGCTCCAGTTTTTACCCACGTAGGAGCCTCCCCTCTTCAGGGCAGGAACCGTCTCTCACCCCATGTTGTGCACAGCCTACTGCAACACGTGTGCTTGATGATATTAGCACTACAGCAGCAACTGTGCCTTTTCCTCCTACAGCAGCTACTCCCCAATATCAAGATGAGGAGAAAAATGTGACCTATGGCTGCAACACATTGCTAATCAAACACTATTGTATAGCGTGGGGATGGGCAGGGATGCCTTTTCACCACAGAACTAATCAGGGTTTATACACACAAAATCAGTAAACTATATAGTTCAGTCTTGTGATCTGCGTTCCAAGCTGCCAGAAATAAGGCAGGAAAGAGGGGTGGGGAAGGGGGGGTGAGGGGGAAGCATCTCCTGTGCTCATAATGAAAGAAGAGAGATGACTGGACTGAGAGCTGATGAGGTTACAAGGCAACAGCAGTGCCATGAGTTGTTTGGGCTTAAAGCCAGATGTCTTGTATTTCCTTTGATTGTTTCTAAATAATTAATGGTATTAATTTCATCATGTGACCCACCCACCCCCCTTTTAGTATTTGGCTCTGTGTACTAACACTAAATATAAAGAAGGAAAACGGTACTGTCTATAGCATACTGCATGCTGATGCTGTGTGTTTGGACTGCAGCAACAGCTGATACTCATATCCCTAGGATTCTATATTCCACAGCACTCACACAGTGTTTGCATGAAGGAGATGGAGTAGTATCCTTCATTCTCCATCCATAAACCAACTCAACTATGGCATATGGACACTGCATGTTTGAAGTAGTACAAGAGAGGGTACATCGCTCCCTCTCCGCCCACACTAAGATGAACCTGCCACTACTATTTCACGTAAGGCTTTCTGGCAAGCTCCCAGGTTTCAGTCATGCTGGTTTGCTTGAAAGAAACACTCAGAGGAGACTCTGCTTGTCTTGCTGTTCGAACAAACAAAATAATCACGCATCTTGAGTTAATGGCCCAAAGTTTAATGAAGATCATAGAAAAGAGGCTGCTTGTGATGGGAGCATTCCCTTCTGACTTAGCCACATAAGCCACTGCTGTTGGCAAAAGGAAATGGATTAGGAAGAAAATAAGTAGCCCTGAGCTCTGGTCTAGACAAACTTTTGCTTGGTAGTGTAGCAGTAAGTGCACGAAGAGAACAGCAACAACCAGAATTAAAAATTGCAGTTCTCCACAATTTTCTACCCTAGGCCACTGGCAGCGACATCAGGAGGACCAGTGTTCGTCTTTTATGGGAATGTTTGGGTTGAGTGCTAGGACCACAGGAATCTAACAGTGGAGTTCCCGAACAAAGAAAGACTAGTAGAGGCAGATCCCTATATGCATGATTTCATGATATGTACTCAGGAAAAATGCCTGCCCACCCTCCTGTATATTGCAGCCTACTTTCAGCTCCCCATGTCAAGTCTCCAGCCCTACCCATCTTATCTACCTTTTTTCCTACCCGTATCTACCATTTTTCCTTCCACATTCTCACTTATCTTGAATCCTGTGGTATCTACCATGGAATCATAATCATAGAATCGTCTGAGTTGGAAGGGACCCTTAAAGGTCACTTAGTCCAACCCTCCTAAAATGAGCAGGGACCCCTCTCTTGAACCAGATCAGTTTGCTCAGAGCTCTGTCCAATCTGACCTTGAATACTCCCAGGGATGGGGCACCCACCACCTCTCTCGACAACCCATTTCAGTGCTTTATTCACCATCAGATATTCACCATCAGCCATATATTAAATGGGGCAGCTGGGAGTTAATAGAGAAAGAAATCTGACAGCTTGGAGCAGACCCTTGTTTTGTCCAGTAATGCCCAAGACTTCTGAAGGAAAGGACTAAGTAATATGAGGCCCTCACAGATGTCAAAAAAAGTTTCCAGAAGTCTGCATAAAGCCAACCTCATCAAAGCATACTTGTGGGGAGTCAGAGAGGGCTTGGTCAAGCCTCATTTCTTAGATTTTATCCATGGCTCCCTAGTTGGGTATCATTTGCAGCTGAACTATCAGACCAAGACTGGTGCATTGTACAGTGACAACTCTTCAGTCAAGGGAAAGTGAAACTTGAAGAATTCTCCACTAGAAAGCCTGATCCTAATCTTCAAGGACTTGACCCTGAGATTAGGTCAGCTGGTTGGAGTATAGTGATAGCAATACCCAGATTGTGCGCTCAATCCCTGTGTGGGCCATTCACTTAAGAGTTGGATGTGATGATCCTTGTGGGCCCCTCCCAACTCAGAAAATTCTCTAACTTCTGTAAATTTTGACTTGGCAGGCAAGGCCTAGCAATCCTAAGGCATATTCCTTCCCCACACACCCACTGCAGGTTGATAGGAAGAAGTCTGTCTCATTACATGAAGATGATATGAGAAGTACACCTGAGCCCTTCAGCTGGGACTGGAGCCGCACCAAAACCAGCATTGGCCCTGCACACTGCAGAGAAATCACCTGGAGGGAGCATCACCACTGCCAAATCACAGCATGAGGCACTGCAGACAGGGTGGCAGAGTGCCCTGGGTGCCAGAGCTCAGGCTGTACTGCAAGAAAAAAGCAGGATGAACACCACACTGGCTGTGCTGGGAAGAAAACTTGCCCTCTACTATTAGAGCTTCTCTAATGTGGTCATAAGGCTGAATAAATGTATGGGTTTATTGCTCATGGACACATGCAAACAGAGAAAACACCAAACCAGATCAGTTAAAAGAAGATGATGAAGAGTAACATACAGCCAAACTTCAAGCGACTCCTTCAGCTCCTACCAGCTCCCTATAGTAGAGTGGAAAAATTTGCACTAGCAAAAGGCACATCAGGAATACCTGGTGCCAGAGTCCTCCTCCTTGAAAGCCATTCACAGAAAATGGGCTCTGCAGCTTTGAACTGGAACAGAGGAAACTGCTTCTAGACAGGAATGATCACAGAAATGACTACACTGCTTGCAAGGCAGAAACACTGCAAATAGGCAGAAATACAGCTGAACAGTCACAGCACTTTATGAGCAGCCCCTGTACCTAAGTGCTTGGTTTTCAGGATTTTGGGATGTTATGGTAGAGTGAGAAAACAGCATTTTCCCTGTGGCGTCAAGGATCTCTGAAAGCATCTACATGTCAGCCTTGGCTGAGAACATATCCTTTGTTCCTTCTTCTGCATTATTTCCCTTTAATGGTAGCTTTGCAGTGAATCCCATTTGTGAGTTGCTCAAATAAATGCAAATTTTATCTTGTGAGCAATACCCTCCAAAATATAACTACCATTGAAAGTAAAAATCTGAATAGCTAAAAGGCACTGGGTCTTCCCTAGTGCCCCCATCTCCCCAGTGCACTTGACTACTTGCTATTATTATATATGGAGTACCAGGCAGGGTACTTGCTATTATAAATATGTACTGTATTGAAATATATAGCCCAAGTCCCCGGAGCCCAACATTCTAATTAGAACTACAGTTGTGCAAATAGCCGATTTATTTGGCTAGCTGACCAAACTGAGAACATGGAAAGGAGAAAAAAAAAAACCAAACAAAAATCACCTATGTGTTTAAGGAAATGGGTTAGGTTTTTGTTTGTGTTCAATACATTTCGATTAAAATTGACTAAGTCTCAAAACAAAACCAGAAACCTTGTTTAGAAATATCAAAACAAAACCAGAAACCTTGTTTAGAGATATCAAAACAAAATCTTCTGGCTTTCCAAAACTATTTTTTTTTTCTTAGTTTTTTTTTTTTTCCCCTTGCATAATTTTGGCTAACCCATATCTGAGGTGAGCAGCTTTCAGCAAATAAAATTTTAATTCAACAGTTTTACCCAGATTTAAATCTAAGGGCTGAATTGTGAGTCAACCAGCTCTTGACTCAATGAAAGAACAGGGAAGCAGGGGATCTGCCTTCCCTTCTTGATTCAGTCCCCATCTTTGCACCCAAGGTGAGTTATTATTTGATTTCTTTATGGTGGTCTCTCTGTCCACAGTTTGTCTCTGCAGTCTCTGAGCTTGTTGGGGTTACATGCACCTCCTACAGCAGCGCCTAAAACAATGATGCAGCTGCTCATCGCAACTGGGGCCTACAAGATTTACTAAAATATTAATAACTCCTCAACTGCAGTCAAATCTCTTTTTAATGCCAATAGTTGCACTCGCATATATTTAGCAGCCCATCTTGGGAACATCAGTTTCTTCTTTAATTAATTACTTATTAATAGATGTAAAATATGAACGGACAGCAAGCCTGGATTTTTCTTGCTTCATCAATTTCAGCATTCAAAGAAAGCATCTAGTTTACAGCTACCAGCAACCAACAGGGACGTGTAATGAACGAAGCCTGAAATCCAAGATCCCCTCAGTACTTTTGTACCCCCATTGTTTGGGGACAAATCCTCTCTTCCCTCCAGGGAAGGAAGACTAGTTGGATTGAAAGAGCTTGAAAAAGTGGAAAGCCTCACAGGCAACCTTCAAATTCCCTGTGCAAGGCTTTAGGCACACAATTGTCACCAGCAGGAATGGGAAATGCAAGTTCAGTATCTGCAGAGAGGTGGAAACAGACATGGGACTGCAGAGAAGAGGTGTGCCTGCCTCTCTTTTGAGGACCTCATGCATCTCACAAGGCCAGATTACCTAGCGGAAAGACAACTGGAGCTTGTTGGAAAAGAAACACCACAGAAACAGAAAGGACTGCGACACTATGAACTCTTCAACTTCCACGTAGAGCACTTGGGGCTGGGGGTGGGGATGCTACTCAGAGCACACATGGCTGTCACTGACAATAAAGTCAGTCACGTTTTTGAAACACTGGGGACAGAATTCAGATGTGCCCCATTATGCCTTGAGATGTACTCCCAGGGTACAAATGCTGCGTGGGTTACGCTAAGCCCGCGCGTTCCTCTGCTGAGACTGTGAAAGGCAGCGCAAAGCACTCACTGAGAAGGAAGGAACTGTGGAGCACATGGGATGAGAATTCCTGCCCTAGGGGCCTGATCATGGGTGCCCCCAGAGTCCTGGAGTCCCAAGGCAACTTTAACCTCATGCTAGTTCTCTCCATCCCTGGGGCTGCTGCTCAGGTCTAGGAGACCCCACTGCCAATTCCCAGCCCCGAGGCTGCACGCCAGCCACGGCTCCTGCGAGGGGCTGAGAGAGAACAGCCCGAGCTGGCCGGTGCCAAGGCAGTCCTGCTCTGTCCAAGGGCAGCACTGGCAGGCCACCATTCCCCTCAGCATACATGTATCCCCTCCACCATGCTAAAGGAGAAATTATTGTCATTAAAAATAAATCCTCCTCCCTGTCGATTGACTGCACTTGTTGGCCATTGCTGCCATCTAGCCAGATGCATCTCCAGCACTCTCAGAAGCCTTCAGCCTGTTTATTTTCTCACTGCTGTTCGGCCTGAAGCAGGAATAAATGCACTCCTTGTTACTCACTGCCTCTGCAGAGACATTTGTAAACTTTCACTGGGTTTTCCTTTTTTTCCAACAGGTGACAAAATACTCTATAACTGCAGGTGCTCTGGGACACAAACAGGAAAATGGAGATCAGATGCAGCTGTAGTCAGAGTAAGGGAAAAATCATGATAAATGCAGCAGATGAGACAGTGCTAAAACAAGCAAAGAAATGATTGAGAAATGGTAGTTAGCTATTTTTGTTGCCAACTTACTTTTGCAAGGTAGCTCTAACACAATAATTTTGTCTATTTTGTTATTGTGCCAATTTTTTGCAGGTGCTACCAGGGGAAGTTTGTTGCAAAAAAGGTTTTTGAACATCATTGGAAAAGGATGAAGAAGTTGTCAACTCAAGCTAGCACTGGAAGATGTGCTGGAGGTCACAGCTAAGGAGCCCTGGCTGGTGTTACTGGAGTTGCAAAGTAGGAAAGATAAGGAAGTCATTTCAGAGAGCTTCCGATTCAGATATATTTGTCTAAGAATTTGGTCCCAAAATTCAGTCGGGAAAATGTTCATAAGGGGGGGGCTTACTTCGCCTCCATCCTTTAATCTTCTTTTAGTATATATGGCATCAAATAGGTTGAAATAGTATTCTGAGGAGACCTAGAAATGGAAAAATTCAGACAGAGTTTCATGACCTGATTTCTGTCCAAAAGTCAGCTCTAAAAAGCCAGTGCAAGCTTCCAGACACTGTGGCCTTTCACTTCTCTAGACAACCTGGTTTCAGAGCCATATCCAGCAGCATAATAAGCAAGAGGTAAAGCACAATGGGTAAAGAGAAAACAGACATGGCTGTATCATAAAATACAGTGATTGCTCTCTAGCCATAATGCTTGAACCAAACAAAAGGGGGAAGGAAGATATCAATAAACATCTGTGAATTCAAATTTTTTTTACTGTATTTCCCATTCCACCAAAGAAATAAATAAAATGTTGCATTTTGCTTCCCTGGGTTTCTTAACTCTGAAAAGGGAGGTTTCATGGATAATCCAGAGTAATATTCAGCTGTGAATCCAATTTATGCAGTGGGATAGGATTAAAAAAGGAACAGAAGGTCTGGATTCTGAACCTGCTGTAACAGTTTTGATTTGAATACAACCCAAGTCTTGAAATGGCTTGTTTTCCACTTCTGGTTTGGAGCTGGTTGAAATACTGCCACAGTAGCACTTCCTGTAATATTTTAGTCCAAGATCCTCATTATTTGGAACTGAACTCTAAAGATTTTGGCATCATGAAATCCAAACAAAACTCTGTTCCTGACTCAACTGGCCCAGAAGTCAACCCAAGCTTAAGCTGGTTTTGGGTCCAAATCCAGCTTTAGCCCATTTCCATTGTTATATAGATAATGCCATAATACCACCTCTAGCTTCAGGATTTATGATGCCCCCTCACAGGATGCATATTTGTGTGTAAATACATAAATCACATCAGATAAACAAAGCAGACATGCCAGAAAACAGGAGGGGAGGGAAGAGGAGAGATACCTACCAAGCAGTTTGTCTCTAAAGTGTTGCCAGTTGTGAAAGGACTCGTCGTGCTAATATCCCCTCATTCAGACTCTTACGGGCGTGCTAAGAGCGTGACGGCAGGCAGGCAGTGCATTTAAGTGCTGTTACTGAGGCCCCCAAATATTGACAGAGTGCCAGACTCTGAGAAACTATTGATGTATGCAGCCGGCCGCTGCTCCAGACACCTCTCAGACAGAGTCTTTAAATGTCACAGATTAATGAATTTTCATGAAAGGGAGAATGAGAGAAAGAATTAAAAGAAAAAAAATTATATCCCATAGCACCAACATGAAAGCATCTTTTATCCCTACACAAAATTCTGCCCTCAAGCCTCAAGATTCCTAATAGATTATAACAGATTGTAAGTCGGCATGAGATACGGGATGGAGGAGGTTAGACCCTCTGGATCACGCAGAGCATCCTCAAACAAAGCCAATATGCTTTGTTTGTAAGTGAGACGTTCACTTACAAAAAAAAAAAAAAAAAACAAGAGTCAAGGACCACTCAGACCTCTGCTTCGTTTTAACCCAAACCACAAGCTTACAAAGCTTAAGGGGGAGTGTTGGTTAAATATTTTTTGAACTGAGGTACACATGGTGCCAAACTACAAAACTGAGCTGTTGACTTTGAACAACCCTAACTTTAGAGACATTGAGATAGATGGATGTACTTGGATCCTCTCTTAGTATTTGATCTTGTGCTTGATCTTACTCAAGAAATTGCCAAAGCTATGATAGAACATTTTTATGCCATCAGATAAACCAAGTATGCTGATTATTTCTCTTTTTTCATTTATATCAGGAACTCAAATATGTATGCAAGAACTTCAAATATCATTAAAATGTAATAATGCAAAATGCAGTTGGAGTGTAAATGACAAATCTATGCATAACACATCACTTAAAGAGGAAGGAAGTGAAGGGATGATGCAGATGATGTATGCAGAGGTAAAAATGGGTCATTTATATCCAACTGTGTTAAAAATACAGCTTCAGTGAGTCCTTCTGCACAGAGCCACTTGTAGGTTGGGCTCCATGAGCCATTTTCTCCCTCTTTCCCACAGTTAAGGAATACCTGCAAGGCTCTACTGCCTCCACTGCCCGTGGCTGTCCCATAGGATTTGTCTTCAATGCAACGACAGCAAGTGAGGTGAGCACCAACACTCCCAGCTCCTCGCTGGCTGCCTCCTCCCACCTCAGAAGCACACTTGTCTGACAAGTGACTGGGAAATGAAAGATGGTGCCACCACAACAGCCAGGCCTGCTGCAGGAAAATCTGGGGAAGCTGACAGCAACCTGACAAGCAAAGGGAGTGCTCCAAGCAAAGCCAAGCAGCAAGACTATGTGGTTTTCCACTCCATTGGAACAAGTCAAGGGGAGAGCCGTGAAGATGCTCAGAGGGCTGGAGCACTTCTGTGATAGCAGACTGGAAGAGCTGGGGTCGTTCAGCCCAGAGAAGAGGAAGCTCTGTGGAGACCTCTGGTTACTTTAGATACCAGAGCAACCTTCTGGTACCTAAATGGGGCTGACAAAAAAGATGGTGATGGACTTTTTACAAGGGCATAAAGTAATAGGTCAAAGGGTAATGGCT
Source organism: Serinus canaria (assembly GCF_022539315.1). Taxonomy (NCBI): domain Eukaryota; kingdom Metazoa; phylum Chordata; class Aves; order Passeriformes; family Fringillidae; genus Serinus; species Serinus canaria. Next base: position 21,878,173 of record NC_066313.1, read on the forward strand.
TTAAACTGAGAGAGTGTAGATTTAAACTGGATATGAGGAAGAATTCTCTATGATGAGGCTAGTCAGGCAGCGGCACAGGTTGCCCAGAGATGTTGTGGATAGTCCATCCCTGAAAGTGTTCAAAACCAGGCTCGATGGGACTTTGAGCAACCTTGTCCAGTAGAAGGTGTCCCTGCCCATGGCAGAAGTGTTGCAATTAGGTGATCTAAAGATCCCTTCAAACCCAAACCATTCTATGATTCTATGATTATTGCTGCAGAAGAGCCGATGTTCTTCTGACTGAAAACTGTTCTCCTAATTTCCCTCCCTCTCTGGCCACATGAGGCATTGCTCACCACAGCATCTATAAAATCTACCATAAGAACAGGGACTAACATGTGCAGCGTTCAAGAGGTGCTTGTTTTCACATCATTTTACCAGTCAGATTATTTGTGTCAACCTTTGCCAAAGGGAAAAAAAAAAAAAAATCAAAAAACAAAGTTGCCTTTCTGTGTGTGAAGCCAAGTGGAAACAACTGCAAGGACTCCGATGGCAACCTCCAGCTCATCCTGCAATTGACTGTATCAGCCATTTGTGTTAACCACTTTTGTCACCACCCAAAGCATGTCCTCCCTCCCATCAGAGATGCCATGACTACCAGAGTTTTAGCAGGGTCTCCAACACCATTATCCATTAATCCAGATGAAGCAGCAAGTAGCCATCCTTTTCCAACAGCCAGGGAGAAGACAGAGAACGTGTGTGTGTAGGAGGGGACAACACAAATGACTTATTAAGCACAGGAGAAGGCAAAATGTCAATGCCTTTCTATTCTGATAACAATTTCTATACAAACAAAGCAAAAGAAAATCAATATGGATTTTCACACAGAGAAATATTTTACACATCATTGCAAACTTACTTTAAAACAGCTGGTACTCTTTCTTCAGGACTTTTAATGAGCCTGTCCAACATTGCTGCCTATTCTGGCCTGTTATTTCTCCTCACATAGTTTTTTTCCTTTCTCCTTTCTTTCCCTCTCTTTTTATAAAATAGTAACTGAGGAGTTATCACAAATCACTAATCCAGCATTTCACTCTGTCCAGTATCACATCTTCAGCAAAGGACAGCACTGATTAAACTGAAGGAAGATGTAAAACACCTCAGAATTTCCCTTTTACAAAAGCCTTCGTGTACCTCAGCAGAGATGAGCTTCAGTCTGAAGACTGAAGTTGAGTGTTGGTTGGGATGATGTCCAAGGCACACAGAGAAGCCCAAGTGCCCCAGCTATGAAGTTGCTATGAACTTATGCAAAGCCCTGCCTTCATTTGCAAACAATAGAATAAATAATAAGCCTTGTCCCTGTTCCTTTTGCATGCCAACATATGAACAGAGGTTCCAGTTCCATAAACTCTGCACCATCTTGAAGACAGAGATAGCAAAGGTGGGCAAAAATCTAGAAAAACTGGAAGTATTAATGATTGCACAAAATTTATCATAGAACAGAAAAAAGCAAAATACAATATGCACAGAAAACAGCAGGTGCAAAGTAGTGAATAGAAACAAACGTGTTACAAAATTAAAATTATTAGGTCTTAAGGGGCCCTTGGAAGTTCCTAAGTTGAATCTCCCTCACCACTTTTAAGATAGTACCAAAGGCCATTTTCGTCTGTCTCATCTTATCCCTTTGATTGTCACCATAAACTTTACATCAATTACTTAATTTCTGGTAGTAATTTCTGATTGTCTGTCTTCTGTCTTTTTCTTTCCTTTCCTCCCTGAGCATGCCTGTGCATACACCACAGATCACAACCAGCTTACACCCCCGCCTCCTTGTTAAAAGTCCCACCTCTTCTGCTGACTTACTGCACTCTTAATCAAAAGGGCAGGAGGAAGCCGCCAGGATTCATTCTTCCCCCTCTCTCCTCCTCTCTCCCTCCCGTTTTTCAAATGGCACAGATGTCAAACTTTCTAAAAGGATGTTTGGCATAGCTGAGTTCAGTCATGTAACGTACAAAGTCGATATGATCAAAAGGTTGCAGGGCTGCCCACTGCTAAAGAAGAGAGGGAAAAAAGGAAACGGGGATCTTTTCTGAAGTGTGAAATAATGCATGAGACAACTGTTGCCACTGGAAACACCATGTCTATTAGCAGCAGCGGTGGGTCTGAAACACCACAACCTATGTCCAGCGTCCAGATTCCCTGAAAAACAGGGCTGTTCTGATCCCATTTTCTGCCCGTGAAGAAACAGAGATAGACACAGCTATGGAATTGAAGAGTTTTTTTTTTTTCCTATGTGCTTTTCATCATTCTATGGAAAATAACTGAATCTATGTGGAAATAACAGCAGTTAGTTTTGTAGTCAAAGTTGCTGAAACTAATCAGATGGAACACAGATTCACCTATCAAAAATACATAGTCTCTCTGGTATTTTTATACCGCTACCTTTCACCACAGTATTTTCATTCTTATTCTATCCACTGCTGAAAAGGAGAGCAAATTATTCCTCCCTTCTACATATCTAAGATTGTTATGATTTCGTAAGGTTTGCAATTGTAGAGCACTTCACAATTGCATGCTCGCATCTTCCTCTACATTTCTGAAGCAACTCTTCTGGTTTTATTCATCTGTTTATTTGTTCCACTTTGCTGAGCCTTTGTGAAAATGTTTGTATCTCCTTACTCAACATCAACATTAGAGAACAGTCCAGTTATGCCACCGGGTCCTGCAAAGAGTCTGCACCCCCAGTGGCATGAAAATTGGTGGTCAGAATACTCAGCATGAAGAATTCCTCCATGAGCTCAGAGGGAGTTTCCTTGCCAGAAGACAACCCCAAAAATGTAGATGAAAAAGCTCATTGTCAATATCCATTTAATAGAAAAATCTTAATTATAGATAGCTTTCAGTCCCAGAACAGTAGACGGGAACTTGAGATTAATTCCCCCTATGACAAAGTATGTGAACAATAACCAGAATTTGTAATCAATACCCAGAGGAGAGAGCATCCAAATTGTAATGGGGATTTGGGATTCATTCCCAGAGGGCGAAATATATGATTTGGAACAGGTAGACTGGGATTAATTTTTGATTATGAAATATTTGAACAGCAATTTTTTAACTTTTAATGAAGAGAGGATGTGGACACCACAATTAGTATAATTTCTAAGTCTCTCCACCATATTTCAGGAGACAGATGATAGATCACAAACAGCTGTTCGGGTCATACACAAGTTAATGTGGGAGTGCCACCTAAAGGGAAGTTCACTAGGGTGAGACTCTGGAGAAAGACAGGCAAAGACCAGAGTTGCACTTTCTCCATTTCTAATAAAACTTGCTTATTGAAAAGTCTGCATTAGAAGTAATTATTCCATGTTTGCTGACTTTACATGGACAATTGTAAGTCAGAAAACATCAGTGTGGGAACATGGTTTTTCTCTTACACAGGGAAAAAAAAATATAAAGGTGCTCACAGGAGAAATAATTTTCACTCTGAAGGAAAATTTCAAGATAAGAGTGTACAAGGTAAAATATATAGAACCTCACCATGTCCTGGCAGGAGAATACAAGCCAAGTTTCTGAAGTCCCTTAGAATATAATAAAACAGATAATTGTTTGCCCAGAATGAAGATAATGAGTAAGCTGTGAATCTTACCCTTTTCTATTAGTTTTCCACAAAATAATTTTCTTTCTGTTTTCCTCACAGGCCAATGAGTAATTTCAATGGTTATGAGCTGCATCTGTAGCCATGTAAGACGAGACAATTTTTGTCTATCTGAGTGTCTTGGCATTTATGAATGACTGTGACAAAGTGATTTCTCAGGACACAGGTTTATTGTCACAGGGGTAGGCAAACCTAGCCTCCTAGTCCAGCATTCAGTATTGCTCAGTTGGAAGGAAAGTATCCAGAAGGAAAATGTCTTGCCCTGAAACAACTGATGGCAGTTGCTTCAGAAGCAGGAATAAAGATGAGATCAACCAAAATCTTGTTTCAACTTGACACATTGACTTCATTCCTAGTTTATCTTTTCAACCTTGTAAAGTATTTCAAAAGATGGTCTGAATTTCTGAAATGGAAGATTTACCTCTTCCATTTTGTGCCTGCTATGGTAAACTTTTGGGTCTTTTACTGAAAAGAGATCAAACAACTCTGCTTCCCTGTGGGCGTACTCCTCCCCTTTCCTCTTAAGCCCCCAGACCCACATCTACCCAAGGACCATTTCCTAAGTCTCCAAAATTACATATAAGTATGCTGTCTCTGCCAGACCCTATTAATCATAAACTTCTTCTCATTTCATTTCAGTATTAAACTCATCTTGTTCAAATCTCTAATTTTCCACACTGACAGAGAAGTTATCTATACATCATTCAGTTCTATTTCCTAGATACGTTCAGAATTACAAAATTCATTCAAGCTCATCTGATCTCTTCTTACTAAACCTTCTGCCTTGCATTGACTGACAGAGAAGAATTAGCCTTCCTCCGGCCAGGTATACATCTTTTCCCCACAAAAGTATGTGAAAACATCCAAATACAGCCAATGACTTAGCTTGCCCTTGTACTTGTGTCTTTCCTCTACAGAGCAGTCATTTTACAGAGCAGCAAGTCCCATTGACATAATATCAGACAGACTACTAATATTTTTAAAGCAAAACCAGCTGTAGCTGCATGTCAGGGTACCACACACTGAAAGGAGCAATAGGGATGAAGTGGAACCATCAGCACCCCTCAATCTAGTGGAAGGAGGAAGTCTCACAAAGAAGTCAGCTACAGAATGACACTGCTGAGCCTAATACATCACAGGTCATTTCAAGTCATTAAAAGGTAGAATTTGTGAACTACAATTTTCTTCAGTGATCCCATCTAATATTAAACCCAGATGCAGATCTTATGCTTGGGAAGAAAAAGCACGTCAGCTATTTTCTGCTTTTTCCCTGCAGCGGCAATGTCATCTATCTAATTTCTAACCCAGTGCCACATCTTCTCTCCCGTTTTGCAAAGACACTGTAGCAGTAGACTAGAAGAGCACTCAAGCCTCTCTCTGTGGTTGTTTTTTTTTTGGTTTTTTTTTTTTTGTTTTGTTTTGTTTTTTTTTTTTTGTTGTTGTTGAGCCAGACATTCAGCAGAAAGGATTATGCCTTCCCCAGAAGATATATGTAACAGTAAGTTTGGTGGTTCAGAGCCGAGACCAGTGACCAGTTCCTGCCCTGCCCTAGGGCCAGGTGTTGTTGCTCTGAAGGCTCTGAGTCCCAACAGCGAGCTGCAGCCCACAATATTACTGGGGACCTGCAGAGCCCTCCACTCACACATCACACACAGGCTACAGCAGCCCTTCTGGAGAGTTAATCACAGCAGCTATGGCAGGCAACTCAGAGCCAGATGGGCTCCATGAGGACACAGTGTTAGATTAGTCACCTCACCAATTTCTGCCTCAGTATCCCCAAGTGCGAATTAGTTTTTGGCACCTACAAGTTAAGAGGGTGGCAGCTTTAGAAGAACTGTATGTTAGAGAGACAGATCGATATTTCATTTCAAAGAACAGTTTCTATTCTACTATACTTTCGCTGATTTGAAAGAAAACAGACTGTTGCAGTATTTTTTGTCTAAAAACCTGTAGAAGAAATTGTTACAGTCTTTTACAACCAGAATCTGGAAGGGTGTCCCATTGTAATATTTTCAAAGAGAAGTTGTGCATGCAGTATGTATGTGCATATGGTGTTTATGAATTGTTTTTTAACTTTAGATATTTTATTCATTTTTCCACATGGTACAAGTAGAACACACATCTTTGTTGGACAGACACCAACACAGTAACATAGCTTTAGATTTCAGGCACTGAAGACTCAGTGGGACAATAGGCTACTCTATCTTCATGCCAGGACATCAAGTCCTGAAATTAGGATGCATGCCATCAGGCAGTTAATATCTCACTGAAGATACGCAGCCCTCAATACATTCAGTTATACTAAATGAAGGAAACTGTAACCACTTCCAGATATTTCATACAGAGATAAGGACCATGAGAACTTTGTGTCTTGGCATACAACCTCCTATTTTGATTTCATTGTACTGTGGGATCTGCTGTTATCCAGAGTTTGTGGACTTCATTTTTTTTTTCTTGGAGCACGCACACAGCCAGCATAGTAACCTCAGTCATAACAAGTTTCAGAAGTCCCAAAAGCAAAGGGAAGGGGGTGAGGAATGGCACAAAAAGACCTGGCTAGAGCTTCTCAGGACAGCAGCAAAAAGAGCACAGATGCTACTGATACCTGCAATCCTACCCTCACAGGCAGCAACATGGAGTTCAAAATTCACTTTTGTTTGCAATGTGTGCATATGTGTAAGCTGCTTTTGCAGACTTGTGGAGAACACTGAAAGCGAATTCTCCAGGATAACTGCCTATCCAGACTCACTAGTGCTCAAAGTCAGATGAAATGCAAGTGTGAACAGCTTACCTCCAGAGCTCCTGCAGACTGCCATGTCTGATAACTATATAAACCTTGTTTATTTAATTTCAAAGCTCCTGTTTCCCTTAAGCTGTACCATGGTCTCAGGAATCAGAAGATGTGACATTTAAGAAGTAGATGTAATGATAGAATTGCTTTTCCAGGGAAAAAAAGCTAGGTTCAAAAGCAAAATTAAGATTCCTTTATAAAGAATGGAGATAATAATATTATAACTGAACACTTTTTAAAATTTCACATTGTAAACCATCATTCTGTTAAATGAATTGTAAGAAGGGACAAACCAGTTCAGAGAAAATACATAAACAGTAACTCTGTTCCCACTGGTCATTTAACACCTATCTAGTACCCCAAGGTCTTGAAAATATTTGGTACAAAAATAGTTCTTTCCTACTATCTGGGAAAAAAGATGAGGATAAGGGAAATTAAACATTTACACAAGCTTGAGATGCATTGGTTTTCAGACAGACAAACTAAAATGCCTACGCTGGGTATCTATGGCACACAAAACTTATCCATTGTCCTACTGACAGTTTTTTCCAGTGCCCGGCTTAAATGTGAGGTTTCTTGACAAGCTCTAATGAATGCTTAACCTTGCTTCCCTGATAAAAAGCAAATTCTCCCTGAGTTCACTCTTTTCTTGAAATAAGTCCAAATGGATGAAATACGCGAACTTCTATCAAGGCTACTGCTGTCTGTGCATTATTTAAATGCTGAAATAAAAAGGTGGATTTTTTTTTCCCACTCAGGTGCAGCAGGTCCCACCAGAGGGAAGGTCAGCCCTGCTCGGCGGAGCACAGACGTGGGGCAGTGCCAAGCCCTCTCCTCTCACCCATCCCTTCTCCTGCTCTGCTCCCCCAGCAGCGGCGCTGCCCCGGGGCTGCAGGCAGCAATTCCAGCGAGGCGGGGAGCAAACAGGAGATCTGCTGTAGCCTTGTGGATCGCAGGTGGCACAGAGCATTCATCTTCACACGCGCCAGGGTGGATATCTACAGCTTAGGAGTGGGAAAGGTCAGCTATGTCAGCTATGATGGCCACAAACAGCCTGGGCAGCGGGCACGGGTGTGCTCGGCTCTCGCTGCTGGCGGCCGGCGGTGCCTCCGGAGTGGAGCGGAGCAGCGGCGATCCCCGGGCATCTCCCACCTTGGCCTGGGGCTCCCTCTCCTTCCCCGGCCTGCCGGGAACGCGCCGCTGACAGGGAGGGTGGCAGATAACGCCAGTATTTTGGAAATGCTCTCTTGTGAAGCCACTGAAGAGATTCATTATTTATAGGCAGAGGGATGAAAACATGAAGTGCGTTCATGGGGGCCCGTGTAGGGAGGGCCAGTTGCTGCCAGGCAGTAATTTCCCTCTGAAGTTCCTATGACTTAAATAGCCACTTGAGCTCTGCTCTTGCAGTTTATGATGTCAATAGAACCCCTAAATGAAATTACAGCCTTCTGATACGCAGCGGGGTAGCTTTTCTTCACTGTGTAATATACACGGCCAGAAGAAATTGCACTATACACAGAGTTTCACTAAAGCTGAGTTTATCATAAGAATGTTCCCACTAAAATATGATTAGGCTTCTTGTTTGCCGGATAACACTTCTAATGAATCAGGGTATGCGTGATAGCCATGTTTTGTGAACGCAGACATATACCCTGAGGTGAACTGGGCACTCCACCGCCTCCAAGCACCAGCTATTTCATTTCCACCGTAATTTGCACCTGCTTTGTTTTGCCAGCAGCACAGACCCATGCTAGCTCTGGAACTTGCCTTGGTTCCAGGAACTTGAAGCTTGCAAAGATGAAAAAACAAGCATAGCAGCAATGGGGGGGATCTACATGCTGTATTTACAGACGCATTTTTTAAGCATGCCTGAGCCTGGCTAAACCTGATCAGTAGTCCTTTGAGGGCAGGGAAAAAAATTCCACTTTTCAGATGGGTAAGTGAGAAATAGACAGAGGTAAAGATCATCATGATGCAGCTGGAATACAGATTCAAGTCTCCTAAAGCCTTTTCCATTTCTCTCCATTCTCATTATGTTACCCCTACATTCCCCTTCTCAGCCCACGACAAGAAGAAAACCCCTCCATCTTACCATTCATAAACCTTGCTACTTCTTTATCCTTAAGGTGAGGACTGACTGCAGCTGATAATTAGATATCTGTGGTTAGTGCCTGCTTTACCTCAGTAACTTTCAATCTCTTTTAGTTTCCTAACTTTCCTCATCATACGATCTAATTCAAAATCAAGTTTCACTTTCTTTTCTGAATTACAAGAAGGCAAATTAGTGCCGTTTCAAGGCTGTTACCCAGGAAAACAAGCTGTTCAACTTTTGGAAAAGAGAGGCTTACACTGAGAATACCTTAAAACGGGAAATGTACTCAAAACAAGGCAGTTGCTTTTATGTACTTTTATTGCAAAAATTGTCTCTGGGTACTGCTTAAATTCTTGTACTTCTGAAGCATCCCAGTACCTATGAATCTGCCTACCTTTATCATTACATCTTATTCTGTGCTTTGTTCTTGTCTGATGCAGTTAACACTCACAGAACAACGAGAATATCACGTCAAACAATTGTTGTGCAGAAAACAGTAGTTTTCATTCTACTACATAAATATATATTCTCTTCTTCAAAAGCATAAACTGTTGGTTTGAAGATGAGGGAAAGAATACCATTTTCTCCTTGCTTGCATCAGGCAAAGGAAGATAACTTTTCCAGTTTATCTATGGGCAAAAGAGAGAGGTTTAACTTGGCAGTGCATGCAGAGCACTTTGAGATTACTAGTTGGAAGGGATGCTGTAACTAAAATGGCTACTGCTAGAAGCAAACACTGAATGTATAAAAGAATGACCTTAAGTATTACTTTTTGTTTTTTAAAAGCAACTATGATAAACTATTATGCAGTAGATAAAGGAGCTACTACTAATGAGACAATTTATCATCTTGCCATCCTCAAGTGTGTAAACAGGCAGTTAGAATATGATTTGAAATTGCAGATTTTCACCCTAATGATTTTAGACCACAGACAAACCATTATAACCTTGGCCTACCGTCAATAAGCAGCTTATACCATAATAAGAAAGACTGATGAATTTTTCCACATTGCTATAAATAAATACCAGCAAAGACAAGTTCCTTTGCTACCAGAGAGATCTGGAGAATAAATAAATTAATGAAATAATTTAAACATGGAGACATTTGGAGCAACACAGAGACTCTTAAAAAAAGAGATTAAAAATTGTTTTTCCTTCTTGGTGAAAGATGCCAGAGTGACAGCCCTTGACTTCAGTATATCCAGGGAACAAGTGTTATACAGGCAGAAGTTTGAAGTTTCAGACATTTAGCACTGTGCTTTGAGAACTTTCCATTTAAGAAGTACTTATGTCTTTCAGACTTACACTGCCTGGAGGGAGAAAGTAAATCAGAGATAAGCTTCAAAGATCAGACCCAAAAGTGTGTGTGGGCGTTCAGTATAGCCCATTCAGAGAAGAGAAAAAATCCATTATGTTTCTATCTGTGATGTGAACTGCCTGAAAGTTTGGGATGTTCTGATCTCTCAGCTGCTTTGAGTACACTGCAGAAAGGTGATGCAATAGCCAAGTTTGGATCTTAACATCAATTTAGTCAAAAGCTGAGACCATTTGGATTGAAGCTTTGATGTATGTAAAGGTTATTTCTATGTGTATGTAATACTCTTTACTGAAGGGATCAGCCAACTTAATTGCGGGTTTTGTTGAGAGCTGGTGATTTAGTTTAAGTTCAGAGAGAGGTCTGCAGCACCAGGGAATGAACAGAAACAGCTAACCCTTGCTGCTCAGCGCTGAAAATTGTCTGCAGTCAACCTGGGGGTTTGTACATGAAAAAGGAGGAGTTCTCAGTTCTTTACGGTTCTAATGCAAAATCAGATGGAACTCTGAGGTACTGCCTGTCTTCCACTTGAAGTTTTCAGGCTCAGTAAAACTTGAGGCTGAAACTGAAGCATGGGGAGGGACTGACAACCCCACATGGATTGAAACCTACAAAAACATTTGCAAAAAATTGCCAGGGAGTAAAGCCACCAAATGCTACATTACTTACTGGTTACAAGAATTAGCAAGTACCTTAGTACGGGCTGGACGTGACTTGACACTGGGCTCAGTTCAGAAGTCAGTGTCAAAGCTTCTGAAACACCCCAGTGGAGGACTGCTCACCACCAGCCTCTATGTAGAGTTCTTAGGACTTAGAATGGGCATGAAACCAGGGAAAGGGTGACTGGAGTTCTCTGTATGTCACAGGTGACCAGCAGTAGGGAAAGAGGGGCTGGCTCCCTGGGTATCACAGAGACAAGCTTGTTGGAACACCTGCTGAATAAATGCTACTCAAAAGCAAGACAAGGGTGAGAAGAATGCTGCCTAGTTAATACCCTGTGTGAGATATGTTGATTCCATTAAAGATCTTGGTCTTTTGCCAGGGACATGTTTCAAAGAACAGGATAATAACTCAAAATACAAATATTTTGACTGCTACCCTCTGTTTCTTATATGTCTACTTTGTTAGAAGTAGAAAATGTTAGTCAAGAAATGATTCATTTCTTCAAGTCAGATAATATGGAAGATGATGAAGGATGAATGGAACAGCCCACGCATTGCCCGGGCCTTCTTAAGCATTACAACAGAAAAATATTAACAGAAGTGATATGTTCAGCAGGGCAGGAGAGGACAAAAGGAGACAATCTGGGCCTGGAGTTAGAGGTGCTCATCCTACTCCTTTTTTTTTTTTTTTTTTTTTTTTTTTTTTTCTGTCTTTCCCATGTAGCCGTGAGCAAATCACTGCAGCTTTCTAAGCCTTATCTTCCCTATCCAACAGCTGACAATAATTCAAAGTACCTTGATGTTGGCTGAGAGACTCAGTTCTTTGGCATCCAAGATTTTGTATATGAAGTTCTACAAAAGTACATTTGTTTTTCTGATTCCCAGTTCCCCATACAGGCACAAAGAGAACAGAATAGAAGGGAAGCGAGAGAGTTAAAAAAGAGGGGAAAAAAAAAAATCTTTCCCGCTCCCGCAAATGGACCAGCAGCCTACAAACCAACTAGTTCTTCCTATTCCCAGAGGTGGCTTCCACAGAAGCATTTTCTTTTACTATGCATCCACTGTAGAGTTTCTTTTCTGCTTGGCTGGGCAATCAGGTATTCAGAGCATAATGTAAATGCTCAGAACACAGAGGCATGAAAACTTGCCAGACAGAAACTCCAAGCGAAGGATTAACATTCCCCCCACGCCACCCCCCCGTGCCCCCCGGCCGGACCGCCCCCCCGCCGCAGCCCGGCCGCGCTGCCCGCCCCGACCCCCGCTGGTGGCCGAGGGGACACCGGGGCCCCCCTGCTCCGCCGAGCTCCCCGCACTCGGCTCGGCAGCCGCTGCGCTCCAAGCTCCGGATTCCCGTATTCCTTCTGCGCTTTGTCGCTGATTCTGTTTTCGTATTGAAAAAAAAAAAAAAAAAAAAAAAAAAGGGAAAACACAACAACAACAAAAAAAACCAACAAAAACCAAAACAACCTTTATTTCCTGCTTCGCCGCAGCGGCCCCGAGAATAGAAGGCTTGACACATCAAATTCTGGGAGCTCACCACTCACCAGGGCTGTGGTTCCTGGTCCAAGCAGTGACGAAGGAGAATCACCTCACAGTCTCTGGAGAGTGGCAGGGCTTGGCTGCGAAGCGCGCCCTGCGCCGATGGGCTTTTTGAGTTCGCTCTGTTCCAGAGCGAGTGCCGAGGCAGAAAAATTAGGGAGGGGAGAGGTGGGAAGGAAAATCACTGGAGCCTCTTACGATCAAACTTCCACTAAGCAAGAGGAAATGTCTTATAAATAAACAACAGCAAGAGAAACAAAAAAAATCCATCCCGTCCTGCCAGAGGAATGTACATTATTGTCTCTCGACGGAAAACTTTACACCACACCAGAAAGCAAGAAAGCAGCCATTTCTCCTGAAGCTGCCCTCCCTTGGGTGGGGAGGAGGAGGGCAATGCTAACTTGAAAAAAAAAAATAAAATTGGGAAGTTCATGCGATTTCCCAGTAGACAAACAAAACTGTCCACATTCAACAGACGTCACTATTCCAAGGTTTCACGCTGCACTAAATTTCTTTAGAAATGATGACTGTCACTCCAGCATTAGGACACATTCAAGGAGGAAGTTCAAGGCAAGGGGAAGGAGGAGAAGGTCACAACATATGTATGTGCGAGTGTAGATCTGTATGCATATGTTTCTATATTTATTTATGCATAACACTGACATTTTATTCATTTTATGATTCATATTTATAAGAATAATTTAATATATGTATTAAAAAACTTAAGGTACATGAAATTCTCTTCTCTTGTACCTCCCCATAATTTTTGAGATTTACAGGTCAGAGTTCCAAGGTCTTCATTCTCATCTCACAAGACTGCAACTGTAAGCTACTTAAAAGATAACTAGTTATTGTACAGCAGCTCACAAGTGACACGAGTTTGGTGATTTCAGTACAGTCCCTGGCTTTGCAAAAAACTATTGCGTGATTTGGCACAAGGCACGGCAAATAGCAGTCTCTTTATGAGGAACTACAGATGGCAATTGAAAGAGTAATTCAAATAATTTATCAAGCACGTTTGGAGACCTAGAATGGGGGATGGCCCGAGTCTAGGAGAAACCAGTATGCTACAAGTCATTATTAGCAAGCTTATTAAACATGCCTCAGAAAAAGATCGGAGATTGCTGGTGGGAATTGAGGTGCTTGGTAGTGCTGGGTTTTGGGTCACGACTGGAAAAGCAGAGTTCAGCAGGTGAGAACCTACTTGAGAGGAGAAGTGGGACAAAAGACTGAAAGACCAAGAGATAACTGAAAATGGCTTGGCAATCTCAACCTGCACTTCTGTTCTAGGGTACTTCACCATCTGAGACAGAGATGCAGTGCTGAAAGAACATAGTGCAACCCCAAAATTCAAGTCTCAAAAAAATTCCTAAACTGTTGAATTCTTGAGGACTACTGTATTCACAAGACACAAATGAAAACATGTTTTTTAAACTAATTAGTTTTACATCTGTGCATTCTTGCTGGCAAAGTAACACTGTGATAGATTTTGCTAGCAACAGTCAGTCTACAATGCAGGTGGGAAAGGCAGAGAAAGCTTAAGATTGAAGTATGGCTGAAAATAAAAGCCAAGAGCTTTAATGCAAAATTTATAGCAAATCACAGCTTCTTCAGGCTCAGATATTTAGGAGAAGAGACTGTTAAAGCATTTGTAGCTCTACGATACCTCGATGATCTCAATAAAATAAAAGAAGGAGGCATTTCCAAGAGATTTCTTGAGACAGAGCAGTAGAAGTGACATTACTGACACAGCACTGGGAGAGCTGTGGGAAGAACGGGAGTCTCGTTGATCTCACCACATTAATTGGCAAATTGTCAATCTGACCATCCAGCTCATATGAGCTGGTACCAAAAGGGGTCCTTACCCTGGAAGGGCTCTGGGTGACAGATAGAAGCTGTCAGCTGATCTGACCTCACTAAGAAATGCTTTGCTCATTCACAAATCAGCCCAGCATTCACTTCTCTCACTACCTTTACATTTACCAGCATTGCCAGAAATACTGAAGAAAACTGAGACAAATGTGAGCTCTTGAAAGTGAAACCTTATTAGTGAGGTGTCCAGAGAGCTGAGTGCTCAGTGAGCAGAGAGGCACACAAAGAATAATGGAACAGAATTTGAAATAATAATTCCTGATGAGGAAAACCTTTAACATTTCTAAGCAGGAAACACAATTAGGAGGCTGATCAACTGACCTTAGGTTCCCAATACTTTAGGAGATTTACATAGATGGAAGTGGGGGCAGTATTTGGCCCTCTGTGTTTTGTAAGGCATTTGCTAAACAGTCCAGAGATCAATAACAGACATTAAATTAAGCACTCTGGCATTCTTATTATTTAGTATCATTAAGCATTAAGGATGGCTGTACTTTAAACACAGGGAACAAAAAACCAAATGAAATCTTCTATTAAAAAAAAAAAAAGCCCATGAAGTTTCTGAAAATTAGACTAAACAAAAAAAAAAAAAAACCACATGCAGTGAACAGATCACACAATTGTAATCAAAATCTCAGCAAATTCCAACTGTCTGCCTGTCAGTGTAGACTATTTCCATTACAGACTTCAGGAGACTGAATTGTGCCAGTCTTGCTTCACTAGCATTAACAGTGGCCACAGCCTCAGAACTGCAAAATAATAAGAGCCAGGAGGGCAATAATTTTCCTCAGATTTTTTATTTTGACATTTCCCATTTGTGCCCTTTTTCAAAGTTTTAATTTGGTAGAGGCACTTTTCAGCCTGTCTTTTAACAGGTCACTAATAACTTGGGATGCAAGATCTCATATTTCATTTTTTGCTGCTGCCACCACTAAATATTTCATTTACCTTGAGTACAGCAGGCCACTCTGCAAGGTTAATTTTTAATTTTTTTTCTTTTCACTATACTGTTTACAGACTTGTTTTCGTGACTCATGATTTGCATCAGGCTAGTTTGATTCTATCTGTTAAAGTAAATTAATAGACTGCCTATCAAAACACTTTAATTCTCTAAATAGCTCAGTGAGCTACCTGTACTGACTTACCTTTTTCTTGGGTATTTCAATATTTCCTATGTGGAAATAACTGGGAGTCTTGGAGGTGGTGCCTAGTTATAACACAAGCTTCTATATAATATTTTTTAATATTTGCAACCATGTTACGCACACAAATATAAATATATACATTTGTGGATGTACATCTGTACATGCACACATACATATAAATAAAATCACCAGAGTTTTATTCCTTGCCCCTGTCTTGGCTGTTAGTCCTTGAACTAGAAGACCAGAACAGAGAATACAGGGCTGAACTCAATAACCCCTAAAGGTTTCTCTGCCTGCTTTGTGTCAGTATAGAGAGGACAAGCCTCAAAAAGGGTGATTCTTTTCCCATCTCAGCAATAAAGAGAGAAGAATCCCAGCAGAGGAAGGAGAGTGCTTGGAGACCCTGACTTTTCTTTCCTCCCCTCCATGAATCCCTCCAAGAGCTAAAGCTCTGTGCTTAGAGAAAGGCCATGCTACAACAAACCTTGGGAGCAGCTGCAGATAAGCACATGGAGGTTAATTCTTCTTTTTGCTCCATTAACCTCTGCTCCACCTTTGTGACACCCTCAAGAAGAAAGACAGGAAGACAGCGTGTCCAGGATAGCCAGGCAAGCGCCAGTGGCCAGGCAGTGCTGTAGGAGGATGGTACCTGGACAGGGCTGCCTCTGGATCCTGGGCTTCATGGGCTTTGGAGACCCGTCTGCTTTGCTCCTGCCACTTCTGCCTCAGCACTAAACACTTGCAGGATGCAAGTATTGCCCTTCTCTGCAAGGCAAGCTTCATGGCAGTGCCCTGCAGCTTTTGCCTCCGCTCTACGTTCCTGTATATAGCAGGAGACACACAGCCTTTGGCAGTGGGTGCTAACAGATGAGATAAACAGAGATGAAATAAACCTAGTGGAAAAGTCTTCTCCAGCTGTAGTGTCTCTACCTATAAATAGATATTCTCCTGCTGTCCTCCACATGCAAACACAGTGTTGAGAATTTTTTTTTTGTTGTTTTCTTGTTTAGTACAAAGCAATTAAAATGTAACAACCTCTCAAAGTCTTCCTTTATTTAAAAAAAATAGGTCACGGACACAGAAGCAGTCAGTCATGGTTTGGAGTGGGCAAGCAAACAATTTTCATTTGATTGTGCCCTTGTTTTTGTAACTAGCTTTTCTGCTGTGACCTGCTATACTTACCCTGTCTGCTGTGCTAACCAGCAACATGCCTTTTTAATCTGCCTTCCTGGGGTCTGCATTTGATTACAGCATTCATGTTCTATTTAGATTCTTTTGAATCATGCCCTGTGGTGCTAGCACGAAAGGTGTTATTTATAAAATGAAATTCTGTTGTATTGCAACTTGGATTCAAAGAGGACAAGCAATATTAAATACTTACTTTATTTAATAATATCTTGGATTTATTAACTCAATTTCATTACAAGATTAGAGACGGTAACCTGGAGGGGGTTATTAACTAATAAACAGGCTTCAGGCAACTTTGCCCTATATAAAATAAAATAAAAGTACCTATATATGCATTTAAATTACTTCTGAGGGGCCCAGATACACACCTGTGGCTCAAAAGTATGGCTTTCTTGATAAATAGTGTTGCAGAGAGCTCTTGGCTGGAATCCACTAAGCTCATAGTCTGTTTAGGACAGTGAACATCCACATTCAACAGCTACCCCAAGTGACCAACCCCATTTATTTGGTTGTATCCCACATGGGATGAAGTCTACCACTCAGCTGTGACAGAACTGATGCAGGCTACAATTACTTCAAACCACTGTGGGCAGCCCACCAGAAACCAGGAAACTGTGCCAACCCATCTGCCCCTCCCTGAGTTCCCCAGCACCTCAAGGGTCACGTTTGTGAGCTGTTGCACAGCCCCTTCTCTCCCAGCATCAGTGCTGCAAATTGCAGGAACACACCAAAGGAGAAGCTTCCCCAAAGCATCTGGGGAGACACGCAGACAGCAGGCTGTGTCTCCCCAAAAAAGCTCCTGAGCTATTGAAAGCTTCTCTTTCCAGAAGACGAGGTGATGGAAAATTCCTGACTGTGCATACAATATGATATGAATCTATATTCTGCTACTTAGCTTTTTTTGTGGTAGCTTTAACAAGATTTCAAACCAGTATGTATTCTGTTCATCAAGATATGGCAGTTGAATTGAACATCAATCTCTTCCCCTGGTAAGCTGCAGCTCGTTTGTCAGCACCCCAGCCTAGGGACGAGGGCAAGGTTAGGAAATTCTCCGAGGGCTGAAAGTTCCCCAGGAGTACAAGAATACTGAGATGCAATTTTTTCTTCATTTCCTAAATAAAACTAACAAATGATAATACACTGTTAAATGCCTTGTCTCTGAAACACTCTATGTCAAGAAGTAGCTTCTGTGACTTTGAACCTGTCAGGTCCACAATAAAGCCTGAGTCTGACACGGGAAAATAGCACAGTATCAATGTCACAAATACTACAGGCAGGGAATTCCCACTTGGAAGTGCATGGCTGCTAAAAGCTTTCACCCCACATCTGTTGCACAGTTAGCTGTGAGTCACCTGCAGTCAGCTTCATTAGACCTGAAGTGTCACTCAAATAAGACAAGCTTATTGCTAGAACAAGAGAATTCAGATTTTTAAGCATTTGATAGATTAAAAGGAAAGTGTCACGATATGTTAAATGGATATTCAAATACTTTAGGTCTCAGTTTTCATCTGCTTACAGATCATATGCCTTTGCTTAAAGCTGCATGGTAGGCAGAGACCAAAAATAAAGGGCAAATTATTTTTTTCACTCATGTGGTGTTGTTCATTGCAATGACTCAGTGAGGGATAAAATCCAGTGCATGAAGCTCATGAAAAGACAGAAAGACTAATGGATTAAACCTGATCAGAAACAGATTTGAATTCAGAGCAATCTCTAAAATTCAGGGGAGAACACCTGGAGTATGGTGGTACATGGATATTCCCAAGCGGAACTGCGGTTAAGTAACAGAACGGTATAGGGAAGAGGTTAATTTGGGTCAAAAATGAAGGGAGATTGAGAAACAGATTTATGGTAAAACTTTCAAAGGCAAAAGCAATAATTGCACCCGCAAAAGGCATGTGCATCATTGCTACAAACAAAAACACATGCTTGGACTCTCTACAGGCAATCTGGCATGTGTCTCTCATTCCCTCCCTCCTCCTGACCCTGAGACCTCTCTCTCTGGAATTTTGTTCCATGAATATTCCATAATGCTACACTCAGCTCCTATTTTCAAGAAAAGTCAGCATTAGCTAATAAGTGGAAGTTCACAGCATTACTGTCAATCAGTGGTTGGTTTCCATGAGAATGGAGACAGAGCTCAACAGAAAAATAGTGAGGTTCAGGCACAAGTGATATTCTGTCTACATATGTTATGTATGTACCACTTTGAAACTACAGAACTAACTTGTTTGGCACTTCATTTATTAGCAGACTCTCAAGGGTATCTACAAAATAAGCCAAGTTTAAACAACATTCTTTTGGGTCTTTTTGAAGTGAGGCAGAAACAAAATGTATCATTTGGTAAGTTAGGAATACTGCAATTTATTCTTGCTCTTACTTTCCTCACTTCTTTCTATATGCATAAAACCACCATTAAGAAAAAGACTAAAGTTTTTTCTTTTTTTGAGCTGCTTTTTATTTTTTTAATTTCACCCACCAGGTCTCAAAGAATAACAGTTTGTGAGAGAAAATTCTAACTGATTCTATGGATTATAAAGGGAAACTATCTTTGTTTTGATAAAAGTATGCTACTATTCCTGAATTGATACAGTCTGTTAACAATAAACATACCAGGCAATATGATGCAAGGGCACAGGGTATGCATGGGGTAGAAATTTACACAGACATATTTATCTTCTACTATTTTTACCCACTCATCAAAGTTTCTGGCATATTCTCCCCTAGAACTAAACAAAGTAAACAATGTAAGAAAATAAGGAAGTCAGTTATTTCTTTTCTTAGGCAACCAAAACTGAGAAATCCTACAAAATGTAGATATATATCTAAATTGCAAATGTCATTAAAATTTCATACAATTAGGTTAATAGCTTTATAAGAAAGTGCTATGAAAAGAAGGTAGCTTCATAACTTTAACACAAAGAAGGATTCAGTTTTAAAATACATGCCAAATTTAAGACTATTTAGATAAAAGCCCTTGGTCTTACTTCTGATTAAATTAATGGAAAATGAGCTCATAGGTGATGGGAGAAAAGCAAACCCAAACTAGCTGACAAATACTAGCTGAAAACTCTAATTCTATTCAGTTGTTTTAGTGTGACTGATCTCAAGAAGAATGAAGCAGTTCTGCTGGAACATTCAGTCTGAGTAGTGGATGGAAAAATAGGAAGAGACTCTGGGGAGAAAACGTCACTTGGGTGAAGCCTGTACAAGCTAGAAATCACTTGGCCTCTTCAAGACCCACCAAGACAGCAGAAGGATAAATGAAATGCTATTTGTATGCATTCTTCCAAGTCCCCACTCTCTCTTCATTTTCTTCAACCAAGAATCTCTGCATGTATCTACCTAAAGAAAAAATTATCTTCTTTTCCTGAATGAAAATCTAAGAAATTCATGGCGCACATCTGTTTCAAAGGCAAACAAGAATCACATGATGGCCACACAGTGGGTGAATGTTCTCCTCTTGGGATTCTCTCTTTTTGCCCCTGTGAGGTCAGCCTTTGAAGCACACTCACATAGCTCTATAATATAGTGTAAGGATTCTTTAATCAACCTGACACTAATATAAAACTGGTACTTGATTTCTGTACTGGGATTCAAGTGCGCACTGTAGGAAACTGAACGACCTAGGCCCAGCGCAGTCATGCTCCCTGTTCTGCAGTATCCAGTGAAACCACAATTTCAAATTTTTATTCTAGCATGTTTTCAATCAGCATTCTGTGGAAGGACTAGGCCCATTACAACCATATTACATGGTAGAACAAACCAGTCTGACTCCAGGCAAAGGCTTCCTCCTCCCTGTATCTCAGTTTCCCAGAGTGTCAGGATGGAAGAGTCATTCTGTTTCACTTAATAGGGATGTCTTGGGAATTGCCTACTTAACATACAGATAAAGAAAGGCTCTGGAAGGCAAACTACGGTGGGGCTGAGTGAGTAGGCTTGCTGCAGGAACATGGCTGTAGCCAGCAGGCAGCAGGTAGCACAGATCTCATGAAAGATCACTCGTCGATTTTAAGTTACGTTCATTTTGTGCCTGTTCTGTAGGCCCCCAGAGATTAAATACAGCTGAGTGCTATTATACAGTTAGCTCCAGCGAATGAAAAATATACGCTTTTAGCAGTTTTATTTCTTTTATCAATTACTACTTTAAGAGACTTGTACTGTATTATTTTATATTGGCCAGTTGTAAAAATAATTTATTCCCTGAAGAGTTTTATTCCTTTAACATTTCAAATTTTTTTGTTCAATGTTTAGCATGTGACCATTTTTGACAGAGAATGAAAGGAATACTTTATTAAAGAAGCTAATATAGCTCCTTTTCTTATGTACATTTTGATCATTTTTAAAATAAAAGCTCTGAAGAGGATTTCCAGCAATGCAGAAAATCCAGTAAGATTTTTCTGTTTTCAGGTCTCTTTGCATTACTGCAATATCACCCTGGGCGGTGGGGGGGAAAGATGGAAATCCTGTCCAGATTTCTGGTAAAGTACCGGACCTGTTGAGGATCAAGTCCCCTTTCCTCCTTTCTTCTAGGTACATCTTTTTTTTAAACTTGCTCCCACCAATGTGTGAATAGAATAGAGATGAGTTCTTTACAGACTCTAAACCCTGTAGAAGAGCCATTGGGATGAAAACCCATCAAGTGAGCATAGAGAGCCACTACAGCACTAACAGGAAAGCACGCTTGAACACTATTCAATGACTGACACTGCCAGGTAGCTCTGTGACTTAGTTTTCTCTCAGAGCGGCTCAAACCACAATGCAAAGAGCTGTTGTGATGAGGAAGATGCCCAGCTGGATTGAAAGGGTAAACCTCTGTTTCATTTGAGAACATGGTGTCATGGAGGCAGGAACCCAGAGCAGCCTCCAGCTCAGCAGAGGTGTGTGACATCCCAGAACACCGTGACATCAGTACACGTGCCACAGTTGTGGTCATTCACAGTGCAGTCAATCAAGGATGAAGCCATCTGGGATGAAGTTCATCTAAGGCTGAAGAGCAGAATGCACAGGGTGTGCAACAGAGCAGAGCTGGTGTCTGAGCACAGCTGAAATAGAACTAAGCTTTTGTGGAGACAGCGTTGCACAGCCTCATAAGACCTCTGCTGCTCAGCAGAAGATGTTGATTTCCTTGCCAATTCATAATTCAGATCAGATGAAGGATTTCCTGAGGTTCGCAAGCCCTGTTAACGATGGGGAGCCCGGCTCAGAGTAACCCTGGAGCTGTTAAAGTGAAAACATGCTGTATACAAGGTTTTGTACAACTTCAGTGCAAACCCTGGGGGCCCTGAAGACTCACCTGAGTTTCACTTTAGGCTACTAAACTCAAACTGTGGGAGAAAAGACTGGCAAAGCTCATAGCCAGCATCTTTCATCAGCAGTTCTCAAAACAGTTTACAAAGGGATTTCCTTTTTTATGAGGGCAAAGCCACTACAGTGTGGATGAACACCTTGTTCTCATGGAGCATACCAGCTGCAGAGCAGGGACAGAACTTGAGTTACTTGTGGTCTAGGCCACCATATTTCCCACAGGAAACAATGCCTGAAACAAATGAATACTACAAGTTAGCAGCAAAGTTTTGTACAACTCTAATCAGCAGCCACAGAACACCAGTTCTCCATAAACATCTGCTCAGTTATATAAGTTTATTCACTTGATGTGGATGAAAAGAAATCCTTCACTAACTGGAATGACTTGTGTCAATCTTTAGCCCTTTAAAACATTGACTAATTTTAGACTTTCTGTGGCTAAATACATTTGTAAACTATTAAAACAGTCTCCTGGTACATGGAAAACATATGGTTCCAACAGTGTTATTCCTTCATGAAGGCCTGTTTCTTCAAAGTTCCCTTTAGTTGTACACTAAGCTTTTTGTTTGTTGTTCAGAATTCTTGTTTTTATAACTATTTCTCTCCTTTCCACAGCTAGTTACTGGAATGATATATATGTGCATGAGTAAATACATATATTAAAGACACATATTTTATTGACTGAAGATGTAATGATATAGTGCCAGTCAGAAAAGAGTATAAAAGATGCATATCCCCAGAAACCCATTTTCTCTCATAGCTGGTGCACTGCAAGTTTGCAGGGAGGAAATGCTGCTCATTGTGCAGTTTTAATTCCTCACACATTTGATGAATACATTAAAAAACGGGGAAGAAGACAGCCTGCACAGGCCAAGATCTGCACATCCATTCAGAAAGAATCCCTACATTTTACTGAGGCTACAGTCTACTAATGAAGAATGTCCATTGTTTCCTCCACCACTCCTAAAATATTAAGCTATAGTTGCTCCCTGTTTTACCTGTTTTTCCTGGGACAATTTTCCATGTGAGGCTGTAATCACCAAGTTTGGCTCACTCTATAGCCACCCTGCATTTGCCTTCTCCCTCTGGCCTGACCCCAGCAAACCTTCACTGCTCTTATCACCAGCTGGTTTGAAGGAAGCAATACTTCTCTTAGGCACTGGCCTAGCACTGCAGACTGCTGTTGGGTAAGCTGGTAATATTAACCTTATTTTGCACTTCATGGTTGGAAGGGAGAAGTATAGCAAACAAGACCAGGCTAGTGTGAAGTGGGAAACAGTCATCCTCAACCAATGCTTGGAGCAGGCTGTAAACCCAGGAACTCCACGAATTCCATCAGCCTTTGGTGGAGAAAAATTAGGTAGGAGACTGGTTCTCAGCAGCCAAGTGGGCTACAGTGAGCAGCACCCATCCAATTTTGAAGAACAGTTGCCTAATACCAGGCCTGAATACATGAGAGGTGGACAAGAACAATGTCACTTATATAAGAGCAAAATGTCTGCTTTGAAGATAGGGAGATCTGTGTCTCTTGGAAACATGCTAGACCTATAGTGACAAATTAGGGAAAATAGCTGAGAGAAGTGAGTAAACACGATGGAGCAGAAACAGAATTGGAAAACGTATGGCAAGAGAAATGCAGGATATAAGTTTGGTACTGGATTCTATTGCTGGATGAGGAAAAACAAAAGCCAAACAAGTCCATAAATTCATTTCAGATATTAACTGCATTGCTTAATGAACTTCTGCAACATGCTCACATTACGAGTGCAGAATAGTAATCTGAAAAATAGATCTAAAAACTTTTATAAAGGTGTTTTTTTCCCTTGCATTTTACTGCTCTTAAAATCAAATTTCGTTTTTCTGTGTGAAATTTATGCTGCCAAGGTTAGGACTGACTGATGTGTACACATCATGCTTGTACAAAGAAATCTAGAATATTGATCATGCAAAAGTGTGGATGCAACTTCAGAGGTCAGAGAGAAAACATTTATCCAGGGAATCAGCATTAATAAATTAATAGATTTATGGCTCAAACAGTTTGCCCAAGTAGCACTGTTTTACCTCCAAGCCACAGACTTTCACTTGGCTATGTACACATTCAATCCACAAGGCAAGAAGAGACTTTGAATTGTGAAAGCAGAAGGGAAAAAATTGGTTAGAGAGAGACCAAGGAAATGAGAACTAGACCTGGCATGTGAGAATAATTGTCAGTTAGGAGGAAGTAATGGAGGGAGAGAAACACTTGAAAGAATAGGTGCCTGTACACTGACTGGAGGTACTTTCAAAAGATCTAATAAATCTGTAATGCAAATATAGAGAAGACAGCATTAGGATAACAAGGGAGTAAGGATATATAAAGATAGATTCCCTTTATGCCTAAAAATGACCAAAGACATAGTAACTATCATACATGCTTTTTAAGTGATCACATCTAAACTATCGTGTTTGAATTCTGACCTCTTGCTTGATAAAAAATTAAGTTTCAAAAATGGGAAAAGAAAAAAATGAACTTGGCCTTCCAATGGGATGCTAAAAGAAGTGCTGCTTGCTCTATTTGTCCATGCACCTTTTTTGCCATTCCTGCTAGAACAGCGTGAAGGACAATTACTTCAAGTGTAATGAAATGAGTGCCCTAATGTGAACACTTCTCAACAGGAGATCCATGACGCCTTGACAAACTGAAATGCCAGAACCCTCTGCCATCACTGCTCTATCTGGAAACTGCCCTCAAATATTTGAGACATTCCTGGAATTAATAAATAAGTGCTGATTTGGCCTGGCTGGTTGCTGCCTGGTATCCCTGGTTGGCACTGCCTTACAATGGATGGCATTGTTTGGTTGCAGCAATTCTTTTGCTTTTCTTCTTAAATTTCCCAGTGCCAGCAACAGGAAGACTGATTAATTTCAACTAATGTGACTGCTGAATCAAAGATATGACTCATTTTAAGGAAGCTTTTGTTGGATGCTTAGTCTATCAAACCATGCATACTTTAGATTATTTAGTTATGTGGACAATATGATCAGGCAGACACAACCGTTTTTGTTGAACTCAGGTACACATTACTTTTGTACTGAAAAGCTGGACATGAAGAAAAGTTATGTTGCAGTCATGTAAAGTCTATGACCAATTCTTTCTGTGCTGTCTGGAAAGACATGCACAGTATACAGTGTGTTGAATTTATCCCAAAACAACAAAAAGCAAGAAAAAGGAAAAAAAAAATGTTTTTCAGCCTCAAGTCAGTGAAGCTGTAGTACTCAGAATTTGCTTTATGCAATATGCATAAATGTCAGGTCACAATGCAAAAACTGGGAAACGAAAAAAGAGTATTTTCTCTTATTATGCCTTTGTGCCATGGAGCAGCCCATAACACATCAGTTAACTTGGGGCTCCTTGCTGGACTAAACAGAATAATGCATTTCAAACGTTTCTTTAATGAATAAAACTAAGTGTAATACTATAGATATTGTCTCTATTTTTTGAAGCTCACATATACACAGCTAAGCTTCAGGGGAAGTTCATCAAAATGCCTTTGGAAATCACTTGTCTAGGATCATACTGTTTGCTTTTCTATCCGTGCATTTTCATAACCAGCTTTCATTTGCAAAAATGCTTCCAAATGTTAGTTATTCAAGACTCACAATGGCTGAAATGGAAAAACAGTGGTAAAGGGCCATTGTGATCTACTCAAGGCCACAAAAAAACTCCGAAAATTTTCTTGTATCTGAAACATGCTTTCATTATTATAGAAATAACTGCTCGGATCACCCACACTTCTGTAAGAAAAATACAGTCCTGATCCTATTATTCAATATGAGATAGATAAATATAACATTCATGGTCCTTTTGATACATGTAACATGCATAGTCCTTTAATAGAGAAGAAAGAAGGACTGCTCTGGGTATCCAAATTATCTTCAAGCCTTCACTACCAGGTAATTTGACTTAAAGCTGAAAAATACATGCATAAAGTCTCCTGAATAAAATGGGAATATATGGGGGCAGATGCTCCATTTAGCTCAGTCCTCTCTCTGCAATGGAGGTCAAGACTAATCATCTAGAGGAGAATGTAAAACAAGAGCAAGTCTTTTATCATACCTCCCAGAATATTCTCCTTCCCTTCAGGAGATAACAGGGCATTTGGAAATAGAGAGAAACAAACAAAAAATATAAACAGTCCAGAAATATGGAAGATTACCCTACATTAAAACCTGTGTCCATGTCAAGCAATGTCAGCTCAGGGGAAACCCAAGAGGAAAGCTCAAATCAGAAATAAAGAATACCTGTTCTTTTTCTGACTATAGACAAGTGTGGCAATGTTGGGTAGTGTTCAACCCCCTTATTTAAGCTATCTGTAAAATAAAATCTGCATGTAGACAAGAACCTGTAAAGAGAAGTCAGTTCTATCATAACAGGACTATCAAAGGAGGAGAATAATTCACCCTGGGCCAATTTATCTTCATTTATTTTAGAGAAAAATCTAAAATTCTGGCTTTCAGATTTTTAAAATTAAGCAGGAAAGATTTTTGCCCTTAGCTGCAACTTTGACCCTGTCAGCTAAGAAAATTGCTACAGGTTAGACCCGAAGGCTGAATTCCTGAACTTCAGAGCTTGGAGGAAGTTTAAATCCCAACTCACCTAACTTGACAGACTTTTCCTGTATACACATGATCCTGTTTTCCTGCAGGGGAGGTGTGTGTTGGGGGAATTCCTCTAATACTTTTCTGCTGTAAACTGGTACTCTTTTTTACCTTCTCATCTGATGGCATTCTCTGTATGCAGATGGGAAGACTCAAACATTTGGGATCCCTTCCTCTATAGCCACAGAAAGGATTTATGTGTGAATCCCATTAGTATTAGCAGAAATATTGTGAAGAAATCTGCACTAAGAAGAGAAAATTACTCTGAGTTAAAAAAAAAAAAATAAAAATTCAAAGCTCTGACATCTAGGAACCCCTGTCACAAAGACAAAGAAAGAAGTAAGGAATGCAGGACATCTAGTCTGATAAACTCAAGTTACCTTGATTCAGAAGATTCATTGTTTATTATTGGTTTGAATATTCAAAAAACCAAAACTGGAATAACTGACTCATATTCACACAGGAGGGAAAGCAACCCAATTCCATTCATTGTTTTAAATTTGACAGAAAGTAATGTTATTCCCACTGGCAGAAATGGATCATGAAGCTACTCCTCAGCTTGTTCAATCTCTGCTGCACTCAAAAGAGAGATACAGAGAGGATCCCTAAGCATACTTTCCTGTTTTTCTCATTCCACCTGGAAAAGAAGGCTGAGCCTGTGCATGAGTTACTCTCAGTACATCCAAAGGCACTGCCTATGGGGTTCTGCAGTGAATTGTCTGCCTACAGGGAAACCTTATGAAAAGCTTTTAACAGATTCCTGCAAGAAGAATTAAGCAGTTCTTCAGAGAGCAGATGGAAGGAGAAAAAAAAACATTTTTCCATTGCCGGCACCTGCTCTAACCTCATATAACTAGATGATTATAGCATTCCTGTCTTAAATCATTCTCAAAAGGGGACCAAGTTTAAACTTTTCAAACCTCAAACCCTAATTTAACCAAATAAAATACTACTCAACCTCGTCAAATGCTTTATACAAATTCTTAAATAAAGGAGGTAGAGTTCTTTTCAAGTGAGACATCATATTTATTTTGACTTTAGACCTAACTCAAATCCTGCAACCCTGTGAATAAGAAAGAAAGAAAAATAAAAGTATTTCAAGTTCACTTGCCAGATTCCAGCCTGGGTACATTCAATTTCTTCATTTCAGCCCGTTCTGCAGTTTCAACAGTCTAAGTTTTCTACCTCTATACATAAGGTTAGTAATGCTCGTGTTTCTTATTCCAAAAAGGGTCCTGGTTTTTTGAAGCAGATGATAAGATTCCTGTGCAGTTTCTTTAAAAATTTAAACCTCTGATTATGAAAACATGCAGTCACATACTTAGCTTACGGCTGGTTAGCTATTCCCCTGAATTTTTAGTCCTACAGGACTAGTCACTTGCTTAAATAACAAGCAGATAGAAGTATTCACAAGAGTTTATAAGTTCCATTAGAATTTTTTCAGGTAGACAAACCTACCAGAATTCAAAATACTAATGCCAGGATTTATATTTCTGTCACTGCTCAAGAAAATATAACAAATATATATAACATAAAATGCATATGTAAGGTAAATATTTCAATGTTTACAAGTGCAGTTCCCAGTAGAACTGAGACATCTCAAAATCAGTGACAGTCTCAAATTCCAGAAAAAACCAAATCTT
Organism: Serinus canaria; assembly: GCF_022539315.1. Lineage (NCBI taxonomy): Eukaryota > Metazoa > Chordata > Aves > Passeriformes > Fringillidae > Serinus > Serinus canaria. Next base: position 21,906,001 of record NC_066313.1, read on the forward strand.
TCTGAGCCATTACATACTGCAAATTGCAGTGCCCATCATAGAATTTTTATAATTTTTACTGGTAGCTTTTCAAGTTGTTACTGCTTTTTCCATAAAAAAATAAAAAGCATTATTGATCAGAACATCTATTTTGTTTTACATCCTTTTTAAACAAGAACATAGACTATTTTCCATAGTACTCAGCCTAGAGGTGCCTACATGTACAGCCCAGACCATGGGGTACAGGTGCTACTGGAAGCATTCCCACTTAGATAAATGGTTTTTGTTGCAGACTTCTTGGGAAAGTTCCTGGAGCTGTAACAATAATTGCATTGAAGTCAATGAAAGTTCTGGGTGTGCCATTAAATGAGAAAGAAATAGGTCCACACAGGCTTGTACAAATTAGAAATAGTCTAAACAGACTGCAAATCTCCTGCTGATACTTTAATTTGGATTTTTAAACCAGAAATTCCTTCATCTGCTTTTCACTTAGCAACATCTTAATTTTATCCTGCCCTTCACTCAGAAATCTGGTCATATACAAGGTCAAAACCAGGAACATAAAAATCTAGCATTAAATCCTGAGGCACTACTTGCTTGTTTCTTGGTCAAAATCCCTGCTGAGATCTATAAAGAGTATGGACTAAAAGAAGCTGCTGAGAATTTATCAAACTCAAAAAACGGATGGCACATTACAACACAGTCCTGTGACAGTCCACCCAAACCGGGAGAAGTGACACGCAAAAGGATTTCTTCCATGACCTGCCAAATGCACTTTGACCTCTTTTTAGCAATTTCCTTAGGCCTTTTGCTGGAATTCAAACGACTTCTCAAGTCCATTGTAAAAAATGGACACCTTACAGTGTTCCAGTTTTGAATCTCAGGAAGACACCTGTGCACCTAAAGCATTCTCCTCACCCAGCCAAATGTTTTGTCCAGTAAAATGATACAAAAGGACTGATTTGACAGGATAGGCACTGCATTCTACTGCTGAAATTATGTATTGCTAAACATCCATAGATAACATTAAGACTAACCAAAAACCAGTGCTCATTACTTATTTCATTTTCTTATGAAAAGGTATAATTCACAGAAATTCTTTTATGTCCCGACAAGGTATTAAAGTAGGCATCCTCTCCGAAACTGCACAGTAAGAACGTCTCAACATTTTGTTGATTGGTACACTGCACTTCACATTAGATGCCACAGAAAAAGTCCAGGCTGAAAAACATTTGTGAGGACAGTGGATCCCAAAAAACAATTACAGAAACAACAGAAGATTGTACTTAAAATAATTCAGCTGCTACCGGATGAATATATAATATATATACACTGAATAAATGTATTAATGATATACACTGATTTATATATATACACTGAAGGGTTAGATGGCACGGTCTCTAGTCTGTCATGGAGTATGCATGAAGGGGTTCTATTGTTTACACACAGGAAGTAAAAAAGCACATTTTGCTCTTTGTATAGTCTTACATAAACTTCATAATGTCAGGGACAATACATCCTCCTGGCTAAGGGACAAGAAGAGCTGCTATCAAGGAAAGGTTGCTGAATGACACTCATCTCCTGTCACACCAAGTGTAGGTCTGGAGAAGAGAATGATGTCTTATCTGCCAAGGGAAAAGACCTGAAGTAAACAGAAAATTTGTATGTATTTCTCTATGGATTTCTCTGTAAGAGAATGATCTGTTAGGCTATGGAAAAGAGTTTCTGGGAACAAAGTGTCTCTAAACTATGAAGGAAATTCTCTAGAATAAGATAATAAGGTTTCCACTATTTTTCTTCTTGGAACTTTCCTGTACACAGTTAAAAACAAGTCTACCAGTATATTATGCCACCTGTAAAAAAATTCCATGCAGCAAAAAGGTCAGAGAACCATTTATGCTGGAAAGACTCTTATGATCATTGAGTGCAACTGTTAACTGAGAGCAGCCAAGCCCACCACTAAGCCATGTCCCCCAGTGTCAAACCCACATGTCTCTTAAATACACCCAGGGATGGTGACTCCACCACTACCCTGGGCAGCCCATTCCAGTGCTAAACCACTCTCAGATGGGACTGCTGGCCCAGAATTGAAAGTGGCTCAGTGAGCACTTCAGCCAGTACCTCCACTCAGTAGGCTTGGGTGGATTTCATCTGGCCCCACAGACCTGTGTGTGTCTGAGTGGTGCAGTAGTTTGCTAACTACATTTGTTCTTGGATTATGGGGCTTCATTATGCTCACCATCCCTGTCCTCTGGCTCAGGGGGCTGGACATCCAGGGGAACAACTGGTCTTACCACTAAAGACAGAGACAAAACCTCTCAAACTGCATTCAGTCAAGCAAAAAAGGATACTTTAGTTCCATGGGAATCAGCATCTTTTTTGACACAATCTAGAACCCTGAATTACTGTTTGCTGTCTCTTTACCCATTTAAATGTGCAGCTGTTATCTGTTTGCTCAGCAGACAGGGGAATGAGAAGAGAACCAAAAAATCAATACATTTAACATAAATCTCTTAACTCTAACCTCAAATCTGTGCCAGGCCCATGAATCATGGTATCTCCTTCTGAAAACACCAACATTCTGGGCAGAAATACCACCTGTCTTTGGAAATTCTAATGCTATAAATACAACCTTACATGAAAAAGCTCACAGCCCTGTTCAGGTCAGTACTGTTCTGACCTCCTCCTTTACACAAGCAGTAATAGTCCTGGGCAGGCTGTCACAAGTACTATGTTACATCAGACTCTATCAAGTAACACAAAATATAATAAGGATCTTGTGAATGTTCCCCATTGCAAGAAAACCCTTGCTCTCCTGAACCATAGGTTTCGTGCCTCATCTGAAAATTCCATTATAACTTCTAGATAAATACAGGATCTGGATGATGATGGTGAATGTTGATCTTGTGGAAGTAACTAACACTGACTTTGCAGATCCTTAACACCATATGTGGAACAAAACAATCAGGAGTCTCCTACATGGTGCCCCTTTAGTGTGCAATGCTGGGAGTGCTCATGGTGTCTCTCAGTTGGACTCCTGAGCCATGGCAGGAAAAAAACTCCAGCGACAGGCAGAAACTCATGGAACACAAGCAAAAACCTGTGCTTTGGAAAAATAGGCCCCACTGAACCTGGAAAGTATTACCATATCTTGCTTTCCTGTGTAGGAAATTGTTCACCTCCATTTTAAGCAAGACAGAGCAAACAAAAGTCTATTCTGTCTCCTCTAACATGGCACCATGTGACTGTCCAAGTGTTTGCTTGTGTCTCCTTGGAGTGGGTGATGCAGACTAGACATGGCTGCAAGGGACAAGAGTGGCTCAGAGCTCAGGATTCCTTTCAGGGGTGACCAACAGAAGATGTGAGTTTGCTTATGCACCGCGTCACCCCCTTGGTCTGATGAAAGCCTGCACACCTCCCCTCCCTCCCCTTTCCTTTAATCTCTGCATGCTGCTATGCGGAAGGTGCCAACTTGAGAACAGACAGTTCTGAAAAGAAGGCAATTAAACCAAAAAAAAAAAGCACAGTACTTTAGAAATTTAAACAACAAGCCCTGTGATCAAAATAATTCATAAAGGGAAGGATTTTATGAAGTCATTTCACAAGCACACAATGCCTTTTTTTTTGCTTTGTTTTTTAAATAAATCCGTCAGTACACATGCCAAGGCAACACATCTGAATACAATATCAGTAGACACACCCTGAATCCCTGCGCCTGTGCTCTCCCAAGTTACAGCAAAGGCTAAAAGTTGGGCTTTTTGCCCAAATTTTAACAATTATCAATTTATTTCTTTCCGTTTGGGTGCGTTAGTTTAAGTCTTTTTCTTCCCCCTCGCTCCCCCTTTCTCCTCCTTTAAGAGTTTTTTTTCTCCTCCCTTCAGAAAAAAAAAAAAAAAAATTCCGAAAAATGGGTTTTTCTCTTACTGACGGTTAGTGTGTGTGCTTTAAAAAAACACCTAAAGAGATCTAACTTATAATGAATCCCTCTGGCATAAGGAAGCCTGTTCTAATCTCTCTTTATAGGGCTTGAGTGATAGTTTTGCTCAACGAGTATTGACAGGGCCGTCCTGTTTCTCAGGCTTTCATTTTCCCTGAGTTGGAAAAAGGATACAGTGCATTTTCACATTCTCCAAGTCTGCAGTTGTTTTTATATAAGAAGCAATTTGCTTGGGTCACATCAGGTCAAATGGGAAGCCTGCCCAGCTCTTGGTTTTAAAGGAAAAACATACAGAAAGACACAAAAACACAGCAGTTTCCTTCATTAAATTCCACTCTACCTGCCATGGGCTTGCAGCCACAATGGAATTTCCCACCCTGGCTGACCATAGCGAAACTTTTTTTTTCCTTCTTTCAGTAAAAAGTCTTACTAGTTTTCTTTCAAGTGAACTTTGAGGTAAGGGTTATTAAAGTTGTTGCAATTGTCCTTTTTGATAAATAAATAAATTAATAAAGGCCTTCATGGGACTGTGGCCAAATGTTGAAGCCCTTTATTGAAGCCCAGATTCTGATCTTTGTTACAGTGCTGTAAGTCAAAAGCAACTCTTCTAAAGTTGTTGGAATTGTGCCTGGGTAAAAGATCAGGATCTTGCCTCAGTTTTTAACTCATTGCTCACTCAAGGAAAACCTCACCTGACTTTGGTATGAGTTTGCCTGAGTTAAGACTGCCTGTGAAGCACAGCATGAAGCCCATCTCTCCAATGCGTTACGTGCTCTGCTGGGCTCTTCCAAACTTGCACTGCCTTTAACACTTCAAAGGCATGCCACCCAAATAATTTTTTTTTTCTTATTACTCAGTAATAGCAAAAGTTACCTGAACTAGGAAAGCTTAGTCCCAAGGAAAAGGAAAGCAGCCACAGTGCACCCCCAGCCTACCAAACAATCACTGAAACCTGAGGTGAAATTCTACCCAGCGCTGCAAGAAGGAGATGCTGAGGAAGTGACTCAGTGTGAACACTTTTAAGAACAATAGATCAACAAGATGCTTCATTGGTTTCAACGCAGCCCTTAGGAGAACCAGAGCTGCTTGCTTTGCTTTGACTATGAATTTATTGTACACACAGGCAAGGGGGAGGAAAAAGGGAGAGAGAAATAATGGATATATCCTGAACCAGAGGTGAGACTGTTTCTTTTAAGATGCTAAAAAGGGTGTTTAATTCGAATCCATCTAAATATCAAAGCATTTATACCTGGCCTCTCTCTGCTGAACACCCAGTTGTTCCCACTGCTTTGCTAGTTTGCATTTAACTACAAATGCTATAATTATGCTTGCAGAGCACTTTCCATTCAGACTGTTTGCCCATAACTTTCTGCAAAGTTCTCCTTTTGGTCTGAAAAAAGACCAGTTCTTGCAAAGCATAAAGCAGATTGGAGGCAGGTGGAAAGAAAGCAGTGGAGGATCTGCTCAGCATTGACAGGGCGCCACAAGTGGGTGGCCCCTGCCCTTTCTCACAGTTTTCTCCATGCTGAAAAGCCATTCAGCTTGCTTTTTTTTTCCCTACAATAAATTAAAAAAAACATAAAGAAGGAGAAAAGGAAAAAAAACCCAACAACAACAAAAAGAACCCCCAAAAATCCAGTTGGCTCAGTGCCTCTGTATCCTCTGTTTTCCAGACACTCATGTGTGAAACAATGGCAGTTTTGCCTGAATCAGGGCTGAGGATTGCTGCACTTGGCCTCTGACGGATTTTTTTGACTTCCTATCGTGACTTTCATCCACAGATCACAAAGGGGTTTGCTCTATTTATCACACCGGGCAGACCTTTGAAGCAGTCTGAGCCGAATAAGGGCAGAGTCCCTTCTTGCCTCGCAGTGTCCTTTCCCTGGCTGTCTCAGAATCAAATGAGTTTTTAAAAATTTCATATGCTCTCTTTGGTTTCACAGGCTGGCTAGTAAGATACTGCAAAGTTCTCTATTTTGTTTTCCTGCGGTCAGATGGTTCTTTTCTTTTCTCCCAGCTCTCTCTGGTGTCTGTTTTTCTAGTTGATTCATCTATTATCCCTCTTTATGTAATTAAATTTCTCTACTCAGTGTGTCATTGTGCTCAGGCTGTATTGTGCTCTGTCACCTCCAATTCCTTTCCTTCAGAAACTCCACATCCCAATTCCTCTTTAAAGTTGCTTGCTGAAGCATTTGTTCTTTCAGCATCCCCATACGTTTATAAACTGGAGATTAGTTCACTTTGTCTGACTTCCAAAGCCATTTGCTGCTTGAGACCATTTCATGAGCTTGTCTATTCATGTGGATAAATAACAACAACAACAAAAAAATAAAATAAAATCATCTGTACTGTGAATTAGGAAGAATAAGCAGCAATTGCATGGAACAAATACCAGTGAGGGTGAAATTAGTAACAGTTGCAGTTTTTGCTGATGTTGCCCCTGCCTGAACTATTCTACTTTGGCATACCTTTAGACAGTAGGATTTCACAAGTTAAAAGGATGATATACCTTTTTAGTAGAACCAAGTGATGTTCCATAACATTTGGCTCATGATTCCAGCATTTCTATACTGAAAAGTCCCTAAACTCACAAACTTCTGTCTAGATGATTAATCTGAATACTCTGCAGTTCCCCAAAGCAGTCCATTATTTCCCACAAAGCCTTTAAAACTTCCTACTAAATTCAGGACTTTGAAGAGCTGTCTGGCTAACAGATGTGCTTGTTCTGACACTTTTAGATATCTTCCCTGAAAACAAGAGTCCTTTCAACAATTCAAATTCAAGTCAATGGCAAAATTCCTATTGATTTAAAAAGATATGCTCAACTCTTGAAATCAGGAACTGAGCCTGTCAATCACTTTGTGTGTAACATCAGAATAAATACAGAAATTCCAGTCTCCATGTGTATCCATCAAATTGTTTTCATTATCTGCAGTTAAAAATATGGCAGAAGGAAAATAAAAAGGGTTTTGAAATGGTTTACAGGAGAAATAAAGGCTGAAGTTAGATGCAGCCCAAGAAGCTATCATAAGCAGCAGAAGGGATGCAAGAAGGTCTCCTTTCCCTTGAGAATGGGGCTTTCAGCACCCTGGTTTAGTGGAAGGCGTCTTTGCCCATGGCAGGAGGTCTGGAACTAGATGATCTTAATTTAAGGACCCTTTCAACCCAAGCAATTCTGTGTTTCTATGATGAGATGTGACTTTTATAGCAGCATCATCAGCAGATTTCCGCTCCTCTGAAATGGTCTGACTCAATTTGCAAGACTTGACACACCTTATTTCTCTGCTTGAACCCCCTTGGATCTGCATTTCTGCTCACACAGATGTACATGCTGAAAGCTTCCAGGCTTTAGGGTCTAAATCCACAGTCTGCAAGACTCAGGGGAAAACTGGATCATCTCTATGTAATCACAAATAGTATAAAAGCAGATAGAGGTGAGAATCAGGACTTTTTGTGTCTCTGGTACAAACTTCTACATGGTAAATGCCTCATCAGAGACTAATGATCTGTTGGAGAGAGAATCAGGAGACTATGTGTATCACTGAAGTCTTAGAGAAACATTTGCCAGCAGAGCTTCAATTCTGGTCAGGGAAACTTAACAGCCTTAAACACCACAACTGGCTAAATAAATGTCTTATAATTTTATAAATGACAGAAGGAATGACTGCAATTATGCTTATTAGCAGATAAAAATGTCTCTAAAGGATTGGATTGGGGGGGGCTTATAAAGCAAAACAGGAAACAGGCTCATTGAATACATCTGTGGTGCATGGTTAATCTGAGCCTTGCATACCTTCATTTTCCATGCCAAGCATGATCAGTATAAGACATGATTATAGTCTACCAGTTCTAGGGGTTAGAGCTTGAACTACTATGGAAAACTAGCTTAAATTTATAATCATGTTAAGATATTAGACATATTTTCTTAAATATCTGCCTAGCAATTTCATATTTCGACTGCTTCAACGATATTCCCAGAATCAATCCTTTAAAATTAACTACATCATTATTTGCTAAGGAGTTTTCTGAAGTCAGACTAGGAAAAAAGTTGCAAGTATGTTACAAGTTCTTCTGTATAACCTGCTTGTGCTGCATTCAGTTTAACTGAAGTTCCACAAAATGTGTGATTTTTACAGCCTTCAGGAGTGGTAGGAACAGGAAAGAGAGAGTAAGAGATATTAATCAATCATACTTCAGCGATTTTGATATTTAGGATAAAATCAGGGACCCAGAAATAAAATATTTATGACTGATTTCAATATCTCTGGGATTTAAGATTTCTTATTATTTAATTGCCTAAATTCTAGATAATTTAATTACTAAAGTACCTAATTGATAAAATAACTGGGCAGAAGTTAAAAAAAAATTCTAATGATAAGTTAACTACCAACAGAAGCAATATTTATCTTTTTAAAAAACACTTATATTAAGGGCAATTAGCTTTCCTGCCTTCAGAGCCAGGCACTATTCCTAATTTCTGTACAGTGAAAACCATAAAACACATTCCACGCGCAAAGAAAGATATGAGGTACGGGACCTCCAAAAGCAATTTGCAAGCTGGAGATCACAAACTCTCTCAAGGATCCTGCTGTTTTACTGCTCAGCTGGGCTGGGCTGGGCTTGCAGCTGGGACCTGGGTGAGCTGCTAATCTTGGCCTCCGTGGTTGTCGCAGCGAGAGGGACGGAAATGATTCAGCGGCGCCTGGTGCCAACACAGCCCTGCTGCACATCACACAACATCCTCCCATCACACTCCATCCTCCCATCAAACAGTATCCATCCTCCCATCACACTCCATCCTCCCATCACAGAGCATCCATCCTCCCATCACAGAGCATCCATCCTCCCATCACACAGCATCCTCCCATTACACAGCATCCATCCTCCCATCACAGAGCATCCATCCTCCCATCACACTCCATCCTCCCTGCTCAGCCCTGTGGCTGCCTGGAGCTCAGAGTGCTCACAGGCTTTAGCACAGCTCAGTGCTTAAACTTTCCCTGCAGTGGTAGGGCTGACTTTGTACAAGTGGTGAGGATACCCAGATTTCTAACTTATTTTGTACCCATCACCACAACTGAAATACTTGGATTTTTTTTCTTCCCATTTCAAAACCTGCCAAGATCTTGCTTTTAAAAAATTTATTATTATTATCATTATTTTCCCATAATTTGCAATTCCTGCATGAAAAGATCTAGCTGGGTACTATGAGATGCCAAAGCTGCACGAATACTCTAGAAAGATTCAGCATTCACTTGCTCAGAATGGCAAGTTTCACTGAGATTTTCATTGCTTTAATCAGTTTGAGCTAGCTCTTTGGCATTGTCTTATAAATAATAGAAGTTACACACTGCACTGTTATAACATCACTCATCTAAGGATCTCATAACTTAATTAAGAGGGACACTGTCAGGTTAAAAATCATTTATTTTTTATTACGTAATTTCCTTATCTATGTTACTAATAACATTTTAGGCTATTAAGCTGGAACAATTTCTTAAAATCTAATTTAACATCTACTACTAGCATGTATATATTATATATACACACATCTGGTTTACTCTCTGAGATATTAAAACAGATGTGCTAGCTTTACTTTTGCTTTAAGTTGGATTCATTTACAGATTTTCGTGTGTGAACAGTGTTCTTCCTTCAGAGTGGTATAAACACTTCACAAGAACATTTATATGCAAACAAAAAACTGTATTAACATCCAAGAAAATAAAACATATGTTTTTGTTAATATAAGACTTGCAAGGATTCGACAATAAAACTTTATTTTTGGAGAAAACTGCCTAACATTGCATGGTGGTTATTTTCACTTTCTCTAAAGGGAAGGTGACAAGTACTATTTCTGTAGTGCTTAATTATGGGAGAGCACAAATCTGTTTGCTGTGAGGAAATACACCAATAATAAATTCATTCCACTATATTTGAGCCTCTTCAGATAATCAGAAATGTGCTGTTACTTCACTGAGGCTTAAAGCAAGGCTTGCTTTTTGATGGGAGAAGCTAGCTGTGGGGAAAGTTAGCATAATGAAGTTTCTATGGTCAGAGTTCAGCTCAACTCCAAGTTGTTGAAGTCTACGTGGCACTGCCATAATAGGGGGACAGTCACTAAAGCACGGCGGGGTCCCTGGGAATCTATATAAATAAAGTGGAACATCAAAAACCACACTGCGTACTTTTCCAGGCTTCACTTTATACAGGGTAAAACTAAGACACATGATCAAAGTCACACAGTCAGTTGATGATAAAACCAAAATAAAAATCCATAGCCTGCACCATTAATTCCTCACTGAACTAAGATTCTTCCTGACGTTTCAATGTATTTCATATGAAGAACAACAAAAACCCTACATTTTTCACTTTTACTCTTATTAGCAAATACAGCGAAAAAGATGGGGATTTGACTTTCAGTAGGCCATTTTGAGTCTCAAAAGATTCCTCCTCTTTCTTCCCTTCCCTAGGTTCAGTGATCAGCAGAGCAGGTGTTCACTTGCAGATCCAGAGCTCCTGACACAAAAGGAGTTTTATATTTCATTTTGCTTTCAATGGTCCATTGCTCAGGTATCAGTCCCAGAAGACATTCTGCCAACTAATAAACTTTTTAAGTAGGTGGGGGTTGAAATGAGAAGCAGGTCACGGAGTCAACAGCACGAGTCAGCTCTGTCTACCATTTAAAAAGAAAACAGCTATAAGACTGGAAAAAACAGAAATAATAAAAACATACAGCCAAAAGGCTTCTCAAGAGCAAGTGAGGAGCCACTGGGCCATGGGAGTGCTAAAGCCAGCCCTGAGGAATGGTGGAACAACCTGACAGTCACAACTAAACACAACGCTGATGTGCACAAGATTCCCTGAAATGACAAACACTAAGGTTCTTGAGCTTAAATAAGACTGCCTTCAAACTCAGCTGCAAATGCTAAATGCTCAAGGCTAACACATTTCACATTGCAGAGACAATATGAAATTAGGCCAAGGACCACCTTCTATGACAGGAATAATTAAAGAAACATTATTCTGCCTGAAAATGTGTTTTATGCATTAAATGTGTGAGCTTTCAGAGGTACTCTTTTGCTGGCTGGTTGCAGTAGTGGGACTTCAGTGTATGTTTGTTTGCTCATAGCAAAACCTCTGATAACCTCTTCTAAAACTTTCATTATTTCACATTAACAGCATTTTATGTTGGGGTCAGATACAACTGCATGAGAGTCATAATTTTCAAAAAGGGCAGGAAAGTGTATCCAGGCTGCTACAAAATATGGACCCCAAAGACAGACTTTTCATGTTGAATCTATTCAGGATCCAGGACATAATAGCTTAGAACCCATGGCATGAATGGTGGCATTCCTGTACCATCCACCAACCAGAAAGGTCCTTCACAGGCTTGGTTAAGTCTTTCAGATTATTAGTGTTTTGTATTTGCAATTGGTTACGTGTGGGACTTGTTCTGAGTAACAGTGCTTTAGCACTCTGAAGTCCAACCATCATTATGTACATCTCAGCCAAGCCAGTCAGGGACAAGACATAGGATAATGCTTTTCAAAACTGTATTTGTGTCTTTGTGTTGTTGTCTCAAAAGTAGGAGGTCTGATTAATGTGGTATTAATGTGTATAATTGTCTCATTAATCAGCACAGACCTTTTTCAGCTCTATGTATGCTTCAGCAGTGAATAAATTGTAACAGTGATGGTATTTTTTCAAGTAAGACAATTTTTAAATGTCACACACACACATATATGTCTGAAGATGTTTGCCTTCCTCCCTGGCTATTGATAAGACCAGAATATCAAGTTTAAAGGGAGCTTGTCTAATACACCAAAGTCAAGCCTTAGAGTCAAGCCCAGCTACCACTCTTCATGCCCACTTAGCTTGCTTTAAGGCTATATTAATTTCCAGAAAGCAAATTTAGTCCTGTGTTTTTATGCTTAAGAATGTTTCTCTTAAAATTTAAAAAAAAATCCTAAGTTCATGGAGTTAAAAATACTGTTGAAGCCAAAGTAAAAAGAAAAACCCAACACATTAAGACTTGATACAACCTAAAGTTCATATTTACTGTAATTACCGAGGAAAAAACGTCACAGCAAACCAGCTGTAGCTATTCATAAAGGAATTTAAGACTGACTCTGGGGTCTGATACCCTTCTCTCATGGACAGGCTGAGCACACAGGGAAGATGTTCACAGTATGGTATACTCTTAAACTGCTAAAACAATTAGACAGAGCAACCATGAGCAATGGCCTCAAACCTTTCCACATAAAGGTTAACAAATTCAAGTTGACCATTACCCTGAAATAATCCTAGTAAGCCACAACAAGTTGATATTCATTGCATGTGTCCAGTTCAAAGGTGGTGCAAAACACAGGCAGAAAACTTGTTTTTTCAGAGCTGAGCACTAGCAACAAAATACTTGGGTTTTCAGTGCTGATTACACAGGAAACAAAATGAGGTTTTGTGTTTGAGTAGCTGAAAGCAAATATGACTGTATTCCACACCTCTCTCTCCTTTGCCATTCTTGGGCTCAACATTCACAAATTCTCCCCCTCAGACACAAATTCTCCCCCACAGCATGAACCTGCAGAAGGGCTTTTTCCCACCAGCCACCACTTTTTCCCCAGGTTGTGTCAAGCCTGGTAAGGCAGTAGCTGCTGCAGAAATGCCCTGCTGGGATTGGGTCCCTCTAAGGTTCATGCAAAGGACTCAAAGTCTTTTGGTCTATGTTTTACTATCATCAGACAGTAGAACCACTCATTATAACTTTGCCTTGCCCCTCACCTCTTCCTGAACTGTTTCCTCTCTTCCCTGTGAGTAGAGTTGGAGACAGCAGAGTACATCCTTTGGGTATGAAAGGAAGGCCTCCTTCATTAAATGCTATGAAGTGTTTTGCTATCCTCAGAAGTGTGGCATTGTTTAAGTGCTAATCACTCTAGTCTTCAGTATGTCCAAAATTATTTCACTTGTTACCAAAAAGCTCCATTGTCTCACATTACATTGCTGCTGCACTGAAAAATAATTAACAGCCTACATTTTGGGGTCCATTATTTTAGCTGTCTGTCTGATTAGGGAATTATCCAGCATTCCCAAGTTTTCAACAGAGAAATTAGAAAACATTAAAAAGGTAGGCCAGGGAACATACTTATGAAACGACTCATACAAAGAATGAGAAAAGAGACCATTCCTTCCAAACACTAAGACAAAACAGTAGCTAAAATTCAAGGCAATCTGACATAGCAAGCAATCTATATGATAATTTAAGAAGGCAATCTTTTAGATAGAGTCCCAGAGATTATCAAACTCAAGTATTCAGTAAACCATTCCTAACCAGAAATCCTAAAAGTTATGAAGAAGAGCACGTGATGCTCAAAACAGAAAGTGTAACATATGGTAATCCAATTTTTAATTTCAAGCCACATACAAAATGGGATATATACAAGAGAAACAATCCCTAGCACTTGGAGCACTAGAAAATGAGGAATTTGCTGTCTCCTCTCTTGCTTGTTCAGAAGCTCTTCAATTTCTTGCCTCTCGAGATGCAACCAACTGGATAACCTTGAAGTCCAGCTCATACACTGGTGTAAGTCAGGGAAACAATATTCTTGACTGACCCCAGCAAAAACAGGTGTGGGTGAAACTGCATTCAAACAGACTTCAGAGTTCAGTGCCCACCAGGGTAAGACCTGCATCACTTCTTTATCCTTCAGAGCTTCCACATTCAGTTACCAAATGCTTGGATTACAAAAAAAAAAACCCAAACCAACCAAACCACATCAAGCCACCCTTCCCCCTAAAAAAAAAAACCCAAACACCACAACAACAAACCCAAACTACAAAACCCCTAGGTACCAGTGATACAGAAGTACCAGTGATACAGAAAATTCAATAAATAAATAAACCAAACTCCAAAGCTTTCAACAGATATATAAGTAAGCTGCACAATAACAACTCTGTAATTGGAGGTAGAGGAGCAAATGTCTTAGAAGACAGTACAGGTATTTTAAGAACCTGAATCTCAAGATCAAACTCAGCCTCTGAGGCACAGAAGTCTGGAAAGGGGGGTCTTCCAAGGACTCTTTCCTTACATTCCAAACTGGTGGTTTGGGGCTTTTTTTTCCTTACTGTCTCAAAGCTGTAGAAAGTCATCTTTCTTTTCTTTCCAGCTCCAACTCCTGACTTCCAATACTGCCAGCCAGGCCAGCACCCAATGCACTCAGCCACTGTGGAATTTCTCACCCTGGCACCACATGCCCAACTGTGCTCATGGAAGTGGAAAATCTGACAGCATTGTCAAAGACACAGCTTGGGATAATTGTTCCTCAGAGTTCCTCTGTCAGTGAATATTCTCATATTCCTCTCACAGGAAAGCCACTATACCTTTCATATTCCTCTGCTCACAGCCACAGAATTCCTTTTTGCCAGTAAAGCAGCAGTTAAAAAGAAAAGATTTAAAAATCTTGTGCGGATTAAAGCCAACAATGCCATAACTGTATCTGGTTTAATAAGTTCTTTGTGCAGCATAAACATGGGAAGGAAAAGAAAAAGAAACCAAAATGCATCTATATTTATGTAATACAGATGGATGTGCTTCATGCCTGTAAAATCCTTATTTTATAAATCCAGTACATAGCCTGCACTTGTGTTAATGCAAGAAAGAAAAATCACTATTACACTACAAACACTTGGGGTAAATTTTAAACAAAACATAGAAAGAAAAGCTGTGCAGTAACTCACAGCCAGGCAGAGATCTGGTGCTCACACAACAGACCCCAGTATGAGGAACCATTTTCACCTCAGATTCACAATTTCCACCTTCAGATCAGGCTAAGCCTGGTACCTATCTAAGCTCATTGGAAGGCCTCTGTTACTGTGCCTGAGCTGCCCTCGATGCCCAGTGCCTCCATCCCACTGTCCCTGCGAGGCAGAACACGCTGCTACCCCAGGTCCTCTGGGAGAGTGGTGCCAAAGTGTGGGACAGCCCAGGGCTGAAGTGTTTGAAGTTGTATGGTGTTCAGTTTTCCTCCTAAGTACATTTTACATGGGCTTGGGATGTTTTAGGGACACAGAACTGAAAAAATAGATGCCAAAAAAAGTCCTGCTCACTCCAGCAGGACAAGGGCTGCACTTTCAAATGTTTCCCATTGATTTTCCTCTGTTTTTCCCTGTCACCTGCACAACCAGGGATGTTGTACCTGGTTACTTGCAAGTCATCTTTATTGGTGATGGTTGTTTTTTGTTTTGTTTTTGGGTTTTTTCTTTATGTTTTTATATTTTTTGTTTTGTTTTGGTTTTTTTTCCATGCTATCCCAAAGCTTAAACTGTCAAAACCAGAGACCAGAGTCATGACTTGAGGGACATTCCCTCTGCTGCTTCCTTCTATTCCTTTTGCTACAAGGTGAAGTGCCATTGCTATTGGAAGCAGAATAAACAACATTCCTACTCTACCCACAGAACTCAAATAAGAGCTTCTCTGAGAAATTTTCCACCCTCGTATCTGTGCATGCTCCTGTAAAGGCAAGCCTTATGCTGACCTCAACACTTTAAGGTGAAAGCTTATGTTAATAGAGCAAATTAGGCTACTGCTTCTAGCTGGTTCCAGACCAGGCCTGATCTCCCATCAGAAACAGAGATGACTTGAAACCAAAATAATTTGACCAAAGCCATTCAGGTATTACACTGGTATCTCAAAGGAGCTTTGGTGATCCAGAAATCATAAATAAATAGCTGATGCTCAGTGTGGGCAGCAATGTGCTTGGCAATATATTAAGTGATATTCTTTCTTTTAATTACAGAGAACAATATTCCTAGTCTCTACCTCTCCTAATAACCCCAAGAAGGGTCCCCTAAACTTGTTTCTACACAGAAGCAGGTGTACCCTATTCACAAATCAGTGTGTCTCTTCCAAAATTAGTCATGATGCGAGGTGATTAAGAAAAACCTTAATGACTAAATGGACGTGCACAAAATCCTTAGACACTCCACAAAAATTTAGGCCAAAAAATATAAACCATGCATAAATAATAAATGTATTTAGTTCAATGAATGCCTTTTCCTATACATTTTGTATGTTATGAATCGAGAGAAATGAAAAAACATGAAATAGATACAAATACATGCACACACAAAGAGAAAATTATGTGGCCCTTCTAGCATGAAAAGGAAATTATTAAAAGTTGGATAAACAACAACGGGGGATATGACAGGGGCAGCTGGAGAACCACACTAGGGGACAGAACTTCTAAGTGAATCCACACAAAAAAATGTCTCCCCTGACAATCCGTTGTTCTTCAAAGAGAATAATGATTCTAGAGATGAGTTTGCATTTGTCTTAGGATGTCACAATAAATGCTAAGAAAGAAGCTGAATGAGAATTATTCTTTCCTCTGAGCAACGAAGGATTTGGGTAGACTGTCAGAACAGCAGCACCCGCAATCAGAGGGCAGATACAAAGCAACAGCAAGCTAGCAGGGAGCTCGGAATCTGTCCAGGGCCCGGGGAATGGAAGATGAAAGAGGCCATGGGGCAAACAGGAGATCTAAGAGAGGTAGATCTAAGGACCACAACTGCAAGGCAGCTGTTAAACCATGAGGGAAACAGAACTCTGTTTGAGAACAGGAGGCAGAATGTTTTCCAAGACCAAGAGAACACGAATGCCTGCAAATTGGCGGAGAATGTGCTCCACAGAGGTCTATGCTACTTTGTTGGAATAACTCAGACAGTCTGGGGGTACTGGGGCTGCTTCCAAGTCCTTACCCTATTCGCACATGTGCTACTCTGAGCACAGCAGAAGGCCTTGTAACCCATCGGTGCTCAAGAGTATCACAGCTATATTATGGGCTATCTAATCCTCCCTCTCTAATTGAGCGGGCTGGGCACGACAAAAATCCATCCCTGCCTCTCAGGAACAAGATGCTTTTCCAACTGGCCTGATGGAGTACTTGGCCTGATGATGACTCTCACAGTCAGATGTGCAATCTACCCTCTGGCTCCCTGTTGGTTTGGACTCATTGCCTATATAGTCTAATACTCAAGACTGCAAGAGATAAAAGAGAGATTCCTGTTTGACTGTAAAAGACAGTATGTTAGTGACAATAGGTAAGCCATGTCCTTGGCACCTACTGTTGACAGAACTAGCCCTTTCCACTGCACACTCTTGCCTGCAGTGCTCCTGTATGGAAGAAGACAACTGTAAATGACACTAAATTTTCTTTCAAGACACTTTAGGGCAGCTGGAAAAACATCACAAACTGATCTAACAAAGTAGGGTGTAACCTCCCACCTGGTCAGGCTGCTTAGGAGTGCTGGTGTCACAATACTGAGAAACCTGTTTCACTATTTGCTAACTTTCATGGCACATCTGAATATCTTTGTTTAATCAAAACTAAGTCTAAAATGGACTATGGATTGTGTTACGAAAGCATAAAAATATCTTCTAAATCCACAGCCCTGCCCTACGCCCCCATACCATTCTATCAAAACATACATGGGAAAATGTTTACAAGTTACAGTCTTCCAGCTAAGCTTAGTTTCCTGTATATATTTCAAATGCAATGTCTCAAGAACACACACATTTAAAAATATAAAAATGCAGGTGGGGGCTGCACAATGCTGAACTTCAAATTTTAGATTTGAACCATTTTATCTTATCCATTGGCCTCAATCTTTCAGTTTTCTCCCCTACAGCTTGGTTATAGGGTGAAGTTCAGACTATAAGTGAACAAAGGGGAATGTTGCCTTTTTTGTATGTCAAGGGGCTCAAAATTAAGGGGAACTCAGAATCACAGTTTAATTTGGGATTTTCAAAGCTGAGATTTCTTAATTTCAAAGACTGAGGTAAGTCTGTAAATTTCAAAATATCTAGCAAACCATCAAAAACAAGAGAACAGAGCAATCATCAGAAGATAATCAAGTGCTCAAACTACGACAAAGAAATAACTGATATGGATATTGGATTTGCATGGAAAGGCTTTGGTAGCAAGGGGGCTATATAGAGGTGGCTTCTTTGAGAATCTGCCAGAAGCTTCCCCTACATCCAAGAGATCCAGGGCCAGATGGCTCCAAGACAAACTCACCACTGGCCAAGGCTGAGCCCATCAGTGACTGTCACAGTTCCTCTGGGACTACGAAAAGGGGGATAAAAACCTGAAGAACGGCAGCAGCACAAAGGAGTTGGAATACGTGAGTGAAACAACTTTGCAGGCATCAAGATCAGTGGAGAAGGAGGGGGAGAAGGTGCTCCAGGCATTGGAGCAGCAATTCCCCTGCAGCCCCTGGTGCAGACTGTAGTGAAGTAGAATGTGTCTCCACAGCCCATAGAGATCCATAGTGGAGCAAGATCCACCTGCAGCCCATGGAAGACCCTACAATAGTGCCAGTGGATTCCTGAAGAAAACTACATCCCCTTGGGAGGCCCACGCTGGAAAAGACTCCTGCCATGACCTGCGAACTCAGAGACAGAGAAGTCCACTCTGAAGCAGGTTTGCTGGCATGACTCGTGACACTGTGGGAGATCCACACTGGAGCAGCCAGTTCCTGAAGGGACTGCAGCCTGTGGAAGGGACACATGCTTGTAAAGAACTGTAGCTTGTGGGAAGGACTCAGGTGGGAGAAGTTCATGGAGGGCTGTCTCCCATGGGGAGGACGCCATGCTGGAGTAGGGAAAAGGTGTGAGGAGTCCTCCCCCTACGGTGGAAGGATTGGCAGAGACAAATTGGATGATCTGACCTCAGCCTGCACTCCCCATTCCCCTGTGTCATTGCAGGGAGGGCTTAGAGAAAATCAGAAGTGAAGAGAAACTCAAGAAGAAAGGAGGAGTTCAGAGAAGTTTTTTTAAGATTTGGTTTTATCTCTCACTTTCCTACTTTGATTTGACTTGTAAAAAATTATATTAATTTTCCCAAAGTTGAGTTTGTTTTGCTCATGATGGTAATTGTTGAGTGATCTCTCCCTGTCCTTATTGCAACCCAAGAGTAATATTTTCTCTCCCCTGTCCAGGTGAGGAGGGGAGTTACAGAGTAGCTTTGGTGGGACCCTACAGACCAGACAGGGTCAGCACATCACACATTGAATTGGGCTTTTCATTTCACTCTCACAATCCTGTGGTAAACCATTTCACTTCATTTTTGGTTTAATTAAGGAAAAATTTATTGAAAACTCTCCTGCTCAGAATGAGAACATATTAATCTTTTGTTCTGAGTAATAAGGTGCAAAGAAATGTAGTCCTGGCAGGATACTAATTTGTGATGTTGTCAATTAAAAAACTTCTCCTGGTGTTTTGAGTGGAAAAATCTCTCAGAAAGTGTTTTTATTGAAGCACCCAGTTCCAAGTCCTGGATTATTAGGTTAAGCTCCGTAAGCAGAGAGACCAATATAAATGCTTTTCATACCATCTGCCTTGATGCCTTGACAAAAAATAACGAAGAGAAAATACAAAAGTCAAAAATTCTCTGATTTTAACTTGTTTCCCTTTAATACAAAGCTGGGAAATTCAGGTCCTAAAAATATAAAAACATGTGATTACTTTTTTCTTCTTATCTTTCCTCAAAACCTTACAGAACATCCCAAATGCAAATCACCCAGTGTTTCCAGGACTTAATTTCTTTTTATATTTTGAAATCAGAAAAGCAGCTTTAAGTAAGTATAGGTGCTAGAAAATCATTTGCTCCACTCCCTTTTGCCATTCTGAAGAGAGCTTGTTACAGTGCATGCATTTTACCTGGTGTTCATTGGGAGGCTCTATACAATTACCAGGCTTTTGATTTTCCTGTTTAAAAACAAATTAGGGTGGTGTGCAGGGCCTTGCAATATTAGGCAGCAACTCCAACAGTGCATGATGGAGGACAGTGCCTCAGTGAAGGTGTTAGCAATCCATCTGGTCAATTAGAAGAGAAACTTAGGCAGAGTCCAATACTGTTTCTTAGTTATGGTGGCTGTGACATCAAGACTTGAGAAGCAGCGAGATTTGGCGTGAAACAATCAAGCGAATCCATACAGAGAAAAATCAGGAAAGAGCTGCTGGAATCCCACAGCAGAGAGGAAAGGGAAATGCTATCTGCCAGAGATGTACCTTGACTTATAAACATGAAAGAGGGCTGGACTTCAAACAATCAAACCAGCTCAGACATGAAACAGATACTGATAAAGTCTGTCTTTCTATAGACTTGCAATCAGAGCCTGTAAGCAGCAGACAAGAGCAGTACGATTGTCTTTGGTCCTCTCTCCCAGAACAAAGACAATGTTCTTGGTCAGCAGAAGACAGCCTGTGCTGTGGCTCTTCTGTGCTGGCCAGACAACTGTCCTCTGCCAAACATGCTTAGCTGATAAGTTCTGCTTGTTTTTCTCTCAGCAGGAGCACTACTCTGAGTTCTTCTCCTCTCCTCAGATACCCATTCTGTAGAAAAAAAATCAGCTTTTCAGTTCTTTCCGACTCAGCTGAATGGTATCAGCACGCTCAACAGCTACACATGGGTGTGACAGTCGGGACCAGGGACAGGCAGTCCCACAAACTCACTTACTCATAACTTGGTAACCAGTACTCCAGAAATCTAAAGTGTTTAAAATCTGAAAGTGGATCCAAACTCTTTTTTAAGCAATGCCCAAGGTAAAGAGAGACCAAGGTTTTGTTCTGCTTCTGCCTTCCCACTTGAACTTCCGTGAGGCCTGAACATGCACTCCTTTCTCTCATGGGTTATTTTTCATGACTGCAGAAGCAGGCCAGCAGGACTGCCCACCACCTAATTTTGGAGATGGATACTGCATCCATTTGGAGATGGATACTGCACAGGACTACACATATTTCATGTCACAGACTGTATTAAAACTTTTTTTGGTTTTTTTTTTTTTTTGTCTTGCAGCTTCAAGAGCATCTTACTTGAACTCAGAAGTAAACAAAACCATTTCTTCCTGTCCTTTCCCACCTGGGAGATGACTGCTGCTCTCACTTTGAGGAGGTTAGCACAACCCTTCTTTCTCCTATCCAGTCTCCCATGTCAGCTTTAATTCCTTTCTCTCATCTTTCAGCCATGACAGGAGAAGGAGTTAAAAATCTCGTGCTGTTTTCTGGCCAGTACCTTCTTAAGTATGTCACCCCTCCCCACGCACACAGGAGTTGCACTGCCCTCTCCCTGGATGGTTCCACATATCTGTTCTCTGAAGTTACAGTGATGGGAATGATTTTCCTCAACATGAAATACTGTATAAAGAGTGTGGGTGGGAAATATGCAGTGTAATGGAACAGAAACCCCATAAGGGAAATCAACGCAGGCAGCTGCTGATACACTATTTACTTGGATAAATCATCCATTTTTCTCCCAGGCCAGATGACTTGAGGTATCACCTACCCAGGATGGCAAGTGCAAATATAAATAATAAATAAAACTAACTGAGGAAGAATTCTCACTGTAATGGGGTTTTGTAGAGAACTAAGTTTCAGTTAAACTTAATCCTTGCTGTCTTCTGTGTCTCCAGCAGCAGAAACATCTGGTCGGTTTTAGATTCCCCTTGGATTCCCAACTTCAAAGGGAGTTATAAAGAATAACAAATACATGTACTGGCACTGAAAAAAAAAATTAGAGCAGCAGGAGAGAATGGTAAAATTGTCCTTATTTGACTGCTAGTGACAGGCGCCACAGGCAGAACTGTGAGAAAAAATCTTAACGGCTCAGGCAAATAAGCTTTTTGTTTTGTTTTTTTTAATGACTGGCTCTCTGTACTAATGACGCAGAAAATCTATGGGATCTGCCCCATAATGGCAAGAAGCACATGTGCCAACGAATATGCACGCAAGGGTATGCAGAAAATAGATTTCAAATCAGATATGTACTAAATAATAGGCGGGAAACTAGGAACTAAATTTTGTTCCCAGCCTTTTCACTGACAGTGCCCTGTGTGTACCACTGGCTAAATAATGCAGGTCCAAATTTTGGCCCTTTAAAGTCAGTAGGTTGTTGTAAAGTATGGCCAGAAACAATGACTGTCTCATGCACTTTTCAAATCCTGCTTCAAAACCTCCAGGAACAGGGGTAGGTAAGCAAACACAGTAACAGATGTCTGCAGCTCTCTGTCTTTCCTTTACTCTCTGGTGGCTGGAAAGTGAATGCTGTGCTCCTTTCATGAATGCAGCACACCAGCAACTACTTATGACATGTTTCTGCCCTTCTGTGCAGTGAAAAGAACTATCTAGCTTCACCCTGAGCTTCTGAATCAGTGCAATCATGAAATAATCACACCCCATTCCTCACTTCATCCATGCAACATCATGACCTCTTTTTTTCTGTTTATTGTTTACCATTTCAGTCATAGGGTTAATAAAATAAATATAATCTGAAGGATGTTTGAGGATGCAGAAACCTGTGTGAAGCCTCCTATCTGCTAAACATTAACTCTTGCTGCATGAACATTAACTCTTGTATGAAAGCTGAACTTGTTACTCTCTTTCATCAAAACTATAGACTCCTAAATGCCTGGCATCATGTAATGCAAATTTATAAGATGGATGCCAGAGAGGAAAATTACAGAATAGGCTTTTGCAAATAGTATTAAAACCACAGCCATCCTTCCTTCACCTCCCTTTACAGAGAGTCCATAGAATATAAGTTTTGAAAGCAGTCATCGAAAAAATTCCAACGATTCCTGAATCAAAGAGACTGATCAGCTTGTGTATATTTGATGGGACAAGAAAAGCTGTATTTGGCAAATAAATTATTTCTTACAAATAACTCATTCAGTTCTGTTGCTGGAGCTGCAACCATGACTTTTTTCCTGACCTTATTTTGCCTTATTATGTCATGAAGTAAGCAGCTTCCCATTGTTTCATCTTTAAAGATATTTCAGGATTTCTTAAATGCCTCACATAACAGCAAGATGATATCAAGATTTTCCCATAAATACAGCAATCTCATTTTTTATATGAACCTCTCAGGAGTTTCAGTTCCAAAAATCTGATGTTCTTGTACAATGCAATGACCAAAGGACTTAGACACTTTTGCAACAGGACCTTTACCTGAAGGATCCTATTCCTAAATTTATTTCTCACTGAATACTAAAACCTGTAAGTGAAGATGCTTTACAAACTGCTATAGAAATAGGAATTAAAGAATATACTGTGAAATTCGTTATGCCTGAGACAGGAATCAGCAATTTTTGATGCTGCTGCCATATTTCTGTTAAACAGTTGAGTGTGAAAAGGAAATCCAGAACTAACCTAAATGCACACAGTCAGGAAGACAATTCTATGGATGTGTACTGCTAATGGCTTTTTTGGAGCCAGTGGGATAAACTAATTTATTTTCCCCAAGTTAACTTTTGGGGAAGTCTCTGACTTCTTGACCTGAGGACTGTTGATTCTTGAAAGTGAGCCTGCCTTCTTAGTGGGGCTTCATTACCTGTGTTGCTAAAATCTTCCTATGAGGAACCCTTTTGGAATTATGCTTACAATTGTCATTTGTCAGCAAAATGGCCCATTGACCTCTACAAGGAAACACTGAACAAAATGGTCAGGAGATCTCAGGGTTCCCCAAACTCACCAGAGGTGATTCCATCAAGTAACACTTAAAACCAAGTTAACATCGGACATTTTCTAACTTCTGTACTTGCAGCCAGGAGAGCTGTACTGCCAGTGCTGATCTGGGGCTGAGGGCAGCACAGGCTGCAATAGCTTGAACAAGAATTGTGGGTTCTGACTGCATCCAGCAGTGTGAAATGAGAATTTCCAACATGAACTTGATCCCCAGCCTGCTAAAGCCAAGGAGAGAGCTTAGATGAGGCTCAATACACATTCCAAAGGAACTTCATCTGTTTTCAACAAGAAATGGGGGGACATTAACTAACAAACACCCTGTGAGTTATATGTCAGGACTTCTCCAAACATCTTTCCAAATGGTTCTTTACATCCTGTTTATGGCCCATTACATTCTCCTGTGACTAGGGCTGGTAGACCAGCCATGGCCTAATAGTTTCTTGAGTACCTTTCCTGTGCTCTTACATATCTGCAGGCATCCAGGCACAATGCAGCAATTGAACAGAACCATTAAAAACACAGTTCAATTCCTGAGCAACCCTCAGCATGCACATATACATTTGCAAAGCATTAATGGCATGGTAAGCTAAAAACAGCCATCCCAATAATATCAGCCAGCAAGGCAAGACCTACAGATGCTTTCTGTTTGCTTGGGGTATTTTACTGCTTATATTAATAACTTTGTGTTGTGCACTGCTCCACCAGCGTGCAGGAAATATTGAGAGCATGTCCACAACATAAACTGTTTTATTTCTTTATTTACTGAGCTCTGAGGTGGGGGAGCTTTTATTTTTGTACTTTTTAAGGCATAAATACATTAATATCCCAATCCTTTACGCCCAGACCGGTCCAAAATGTATTCCTCAGATTAAATCAGTCTTCTTAAGACTAAATTTAATTTATGTTGATATAGCAGGTTACGTGATTAGGCATGTAAAAAAATGCTAGTGAATACAGAAGACAGCTGTTGGACAAAGCATACCTGTCTGTCTGTCTTGCCACAGGCCATTTTACAGAGAAATACTGAACCAACAACACTATTGCGCTATTGCCCCAATACATATTTACTTAAAGCAGCTTTTCTGTATCACAAAATACCCATTTTCTGGTTTGAAAAACATAAACAATAGGTTAGGTGGTCAAATAAATGGAAAAAAAAATTCATCTGGCATTATTCTGTCACCTTCTGTTTACCTCTAATGGGAGTGAGAACTCCAAAGTTTGCAGAACCACGACTTCCATTGAATTTGTGATCAAATCTTCACTGATCTCTCCCAAACTTACAGAAGTTGCAGTGCTGATATTTTCAAGGAATACAAGATCATTGTATCTGTCTAAGATCAAGGCAGACAGACCTGAATAACCAAGGTATCACAAGTGGGTTAAGTAGCTCAGTCCTTCAAAAAATATGGATCATCACACTGTTCAGACAAGGTCAGATGCTTTACATTTTCCAGCAAGAGAACAATTCCTAACTATGTTCTGTGCTTTTAATCTTCATCTTTGCCCTATTTGTCTAACATACTCCCCTTATATTCATGTTTTTCTTTTGTGGAGTGCTCTCACTGAAACAGATTTAGGCCAATACTGAAGAATTTAAACTTAGACGAAGCAGCAATCTATAAAGTAAAATGTCCCCAAGGCATCTACCACATTGTGGCCCTTGACAAGACTGCTGCCAGAAGAATTTTACTATTTCAGAATACAGCTTCTACATGAGGAAGAAAAAGAGATAATGTGTTATGGTTGTTATACAGCATAAGAAAAGATGCAAAGTAATAACCAGAATGTGTTCTTCTAAGGGAAGATCCCTTTTAAATCAAATCTAAGAAGTAACAAATGAAGTGAATACACTAATATTAACAATATTAGCTTTACACTCACACTATCATTACCTTCAACTTTTTACTCCCTTTGCAAGCAGCTGGGCACCCAGAATTTGGTTTGTAACCAGACCACAGAGATGGGAGTCAGGAGAGCTGACACAGTATCAGAAGCTTCCCAATTTGCTGAGCAGAAACACAGAATACATTTCCAGGGGAGATCTGCATACAGTTAGAGAGAGATGGCTTCTGATCAGCTGTTACTGAACAAAGATAGAATAACATCAATACAAGAAGATTTCAGCATAGTCTAAGGGTCTGAGAATTATTTAGGTGGGAAAAGACCTCCAAGATCATTGACCAACACCACCATGTCAACTAAACCACAGCATTAAGTGCCACATCCAGCTGTTTATTGAGGTTTCCAGGGATGGTGGCTCCACCACTTCCTTGGGCAGCCCATTGCAATGCTTTACAATCTTTTCAGAGAAAAAAATCTTCCTCAGGTCCAACTTGAACCTCCCCTGGCACAGCTTGAGACCTCCTTCCTCTTGTCCTGTTGGGTCCTCACACTTTTTAATTTTTTTTTTTTTTAATAATAAAAAGATTCAGTAGCATTCTGATGAAGCACTCCTTTAAGCACCATCTAGAAGAGCCCAAACACAACTCAATATTTTTGCTTCACAGGACAGATAGACTTTGAAATTTGCTTTTGTTTCACAGTTGAATTAAACACTGTGTTGCAAAGTTACCAAAGAAACAAAAATAAAAAATCATTTCAATCAATTGAATGTTGTTTTGACAAAATAATTTTGTTTTGATAGCTACTCTCAGTTTTGATTTAAATTTTATATTAGATCATAAAATTCATTTTTGAAATAAAAGTTTGAAACAAATGCGTTTCTGTTCCACAAATGCCAAAAAGCTTTATCTGGAAATATGAATAGAAAAAACAAATAAGAATACTGGAAGTATTTTTTTAAATGAACTAGTATTTCCCCACAAAGAGAATACTAGTATGTATTTTTTAGTGCTTCTAGTCCCAACCTTCAGTTCACTTTAGTGAGCCTCAGAAGCTTGTGATACTTCTGCAATACTACCAATATATCAATGACAATCTAATTTTTATTAAGAATCCAGCTGCTATGCTGCTCTTGTCCAAGAACTGGTGGAGCTTACTGATGTAGGGAAGGGAAGAGGCTTTTTCAGCCAGACAGTTATGTAACAACTAACACGCATCTTGTTGGGTCAAGTACCATTCATTACTGCTGCCATTTGGGGAAGTATTAGAACCAGTTCTGAGCAGGATAAAGCAGCAGATTGAGAGTCACAGACAGACCTACTCCTACAGAAGAATCTGAAGTGAGGAGAAATGAGGGGAATGTCAGTTTTTTCTGCTCTGCTCTTTAACCTCAAACTTAACCAGTAGAAAAATGTAAGAGCAGTTTTGATTAACAAGATATTTAACATCTAAAATTCCTTTAACTATTTGCTTTACCTGCTAAGAAAGCTCTTGATCACTGCTCATATATTTGCAAATTACTAAAATGCAAAATACCATGAAGTCATGTGAAGCTTGACTGAAACTATAAGACAAATCTTGGCCTAAACAGAGAAGAACTGAGGGCTTTCACCCAGATCAGATAGCAGCAGGAGTGCCAACACATGAAACTGTTCATTTAGGAAGACCAGGAGAGCTGAAGCACAGCACATCATTCCCAGTCAGCCCTGGCTCTTTCAGCATTGAGATGCTTACAGGAAGTGGTTGTCTCCCATGTCATTTGGTGAGGGGTTTCTGTAACATGGTCAGGATCTCAGTAAGAATCAAAACATTTTTGTTTCTTATAAAATGAACTTCTGAATAAAGTGGAGAAGAAGTATTCAAACAACTGTACTGCTTAGTTCCCCATGAAAGCATTTTTAGCCAGAACTTGAACCTGCCTTCTACAACATCAGATGCTACACTTGGCAAGGCTGAGATGGGCAAAATCTGGGGGAAAACTGTTGGGATTACCTTTCTTGTGGAGTTTTTCAGGTATTAAATTTGGAGAGAGGTACTTGGGAGGAGATAAGAGTGGCTAAAATAAAAGGAGTTTGGCTTGCATATCCTCACCAATAGGTTATGTGCACAGGAGAAAAGGCTTGTTCATAAGTTTGAACTACAATTACTTCTAACAGAGCTTTTCCTGTTGGCACACCAAGCAGACTGTTGAATTTGTGCTCTGCATACTGGACCCATGTGCTGACACTTTCCACAATCTGAAAGGAATTGAAAACCCTGCCCTTCATCTTGTGTGTGCCTGCAGCAAAGGCTGCCTGTAACCCTTTCCTAACAGTACGATTTCAGAGGAACTGTCTGAGGAAGATGACTGAATCCTCAACCTGCACAAAGTAAAAATACAGATTTAGAGACCACAGAAGACAAGAAATACCCAAATGCATGTCCATGCCACAGAATTCTCATGACTAGCAGTCAATGGTCTTTGGGCTCAGATCCACATCAAGTGAAAAAGGTTCCCTTTACAAAGGGAGCAGTTTCCCTCTCCCTTAGTTGGTCTTAGTTATTAAAACAAACAAGAAAACCCCATCCTCAGCTAAGCATCCCTCCACTCTTCTTTTTTAACTTTCCTTGTGTCTCCCTTCACACCTCCCTGGGTTTGTTGTTTTTAAGCCCATGTACTAACCTGCTCTCTTTGTTCTTTTTTTTTTTTTTTTCATTCTGTTTGCCTAAAACTCTCAGCCCCAAAAGCAAATTTGGAGAAAACTGGCTTTCTCTAGTTATCCCATTGTTCTTAGGCAAGATCTATTTCAGATGTTTCTATTTCAAATATTTAATGACAGACCTATTCATACAAAGACATGCCAACACCACTCCCCTGTCTCTTTGGCATGATGCAAAGCACAGAAAAAGATTGTCACAAGATACAAGGACTCTGTTAGTCAATAAAATCAAGTTCTAACTCATAAACAGTATGTAGCAGATTCCATACATTGCCACACTTCCCAGAAGCACAAGCCTGACAAAAAGCAGTTTCAAGGGGTATGCCATGGGCCAGGCTCATCCTTTTAGCACTACCACAGTGGACCTTGGCTGGCTTCCCTTCAAGAGGACCTGTAGAGGAGCCAATGACTGTATTGAACCTTGGAGAGTTAACTTATTTTTGAGGTCTTGTCTTCATTGCAATGTTATTTGTAAGTACAATGCTAATGTTGCCCCCAGCATGACTCCCACCCACAACAGAAGCCTCTTGCTCAAACTAAGTGCTATTTTAAATTGACTCTTTGGCCTAAAAGCAGATTACAAGTGGCAGCCCATGTGTTGTATTTACCAGTGTCAGTAATACGGTGGGAGCTCAGCAGTTCTCTAGTTGTGGGTTTAAAGCACTGATCTAAGATTCTGCCTTGTAACTGGGGTCTAGACTAAAACCACAGAATCCTTATTCCCAGTTATCTGCACTAAACTCAAGCAGGTAGGGGTGATGGTCAGACATTAATAATCTGCTTCTCCTCTCTTCAGTCTCGCAGTACATTCTGACAAAGAAATTCTCAATATTCGCAGAAGAAACTGCATGCCCACAAGTAGGGTTGGACAGAGAACCCTTACAAACACCAGTCCGTAACCCTGCTGTCACAAACTGAGTCAGCACAGCTGAAACAATACCAGTGATAATCACTTTTACCCACCACCTCTGCCTGCCCAGGCCATTGTTTGGAGTGAGGACGGCTTTTCGCAAGTCCCTTTGAGTCACCATCTGTGAAACACAGCACAGCTGCACCAGCAGGCAACATGAACACAGATTTTAGCTTTATGTGAATTGCAGGTCTTACAAATACAGTCAAAAGCATTTTAAGGTAAATGTGTCATGTGAGAGCAAGTGAAGGTGTCCATAGTCAGTTGCTGTGGGGCAACTCCAGCCTCTTGCATATTGACTGTTACCTACATGATCCTTCACTCTGATAAATTGGCATGAGATGAGCAAATCTAAGTACAGGCAACTAATACAAACCACCACAAAAGTGGCCATATTATCATCTGAACATTTCATGTTCTACTTTATTTACAGTCCCCAGGGCTGTAATCCCAGCTGGTAGCTTTAATTAGTAGTGAATGTACTTTCACAACAAATTAGACCTTCTCCTTCTTGGGCATCAGAGATCCCTTCCACAGACAACTGTGGATTATGAAGAGACAAATTTTGGGGATGTTGGGCAGACAGTTTTCTCATATCAATATCTGAAAAGCTAGCATCACTCTCTGGCTCACAAGAGGGCTTGGCAGCAAGTCAGACTATGACTATCCAGAAGACTCTTCCCTCAGCGTCAGAGTAGAAAGACACATAATGGAAACGTGCAAAAAAGCGCAAATAATTCTGTTTAAAACTCAATGCAAAATTGTGGACTACTAAGGCCAGCTGCAGGAGCTGTCTTTTTCTTGTGAGTTTTGAGCCAAAGCATGGGATAACATAGCAAGCACCATCAGAGTATGTAAATATCTACTCTTGCTTTTCCCAGTCTGTAGCCACTAGCGAATGCCTTACTACAAAACTGCAAGTGTGGTAGGGTTTTTACAGCCTTTTTCCTCTCTTTGCCCGGGGATTTTTCTTTTCTTGGCTGTAACTAGTTGTAACCAGTTGTGAATAAGTCGTTATCCCTCTGTGCAACTCACAGCAACTAAAAGAAACCAGTGTCATTATGCAATTAAAAAAAAAAAAGAAAATAAAGAGAAAAAAAAAAGAAAAGTTTTGTTTTATGGTTAATTATCCATGGTCTATTTACAAAATAAATCAACCCATTGTGCACCACCAGGATTTGTGGCCTCATTTGAACTTTGCTTTTCATTAATCACTTTAAAAATAAAAGCTAACTAGTTGGGTTTTTTCTTCGTTTTGGTTTATTACTTGCATCTGGGTATAAATTGAAAAAATGGTGAAAGAACAAAGTATGGATTATTCACCCTCAGTTTCATGACTTACATGATCTCAGTCTTGTCTTTCTCCACGTGCCTAAACAGATGCACAGTCCAGAAATTCCAACATTCTGTAAGAAATGTAATCACAAGAAGATTGAAATATTTTTTATACTCAAATTTTGAGTTATAAAAAAAATCATAGCAAAAAGCTTGCCTTAAGAAACGAAAAGGTGGGCAAGCATCTACAAACATATTTAAGCTACTGAAGGAGGCGAATGAAATTACACACGTAGACATCCAAGTAATACACAAATGTTTGTGACAGATGAGTACAAGGCTATTTTGTTTAGACGACATCTACTTGCAGGCAGGCTGGAGAAGGCAGAAAATGGATATCTGATTTCTTTACAGTGCTTACAGTTTATACAAGAAACCAGAAATTTTTTTTTTTCTGAAAATGGTTTAATTATGTAAGAAGTTTAGCTCTTTTCCCTATGAGATGACAGAGGACTACCGAATTTCTGAAAACTAGCCAATGGAGATGCAGGGAAAGGACATTTTTAGCTGCTCTTTTAATAAAACACAACTAACTGTAATGACACTTATTTCATTCTGACAGGAAATAAGATACATATTAGCATAACAGTGAAATTTTTAACTAAGAAAGACTGAACAATTCATTTGTCTCCACTATGAACTGTTCCAGTAAAACTGAAAAAAAAGAAAGGGTGATCAATATACATGATAGCAGTATATACAATGGCAGTATACAAAAATATCATTCCTCCTTTTTTTTTTCTTTTTATTTACCAGTCACCCTTAAGTGTCCTTTGCCTTTACTATGACAGAAAGTCAGAGTGCTCCACGTAACCCCTAATGAAATGGTTCAGAGAAACTTGGGCTGTCTGGAGGTCAAAAAATTTGATTTTGTCTGCACTTCAGACTACAACTTTTTATTTCTAAATTCCTGAGCTGGATACAAGTATAAAGGTGACTGAACTTACCCAACAGGTATATCTTAGAAACTAAGACAAAGAACTGAAGCTAAGAAATTGGATCATTAATCATATGTATTATTACTAATAGGAGCTCTGAAAAATGATTTTTGCTTGCCTGTGGATGTGAAAAAGGATTGTAGAAATTTGAAAAGTTAAAGAAACCCACTGCCTCCTCCACTTTGCAGATGGCTGAGATGCTTTAACTTTCATTTCCAAATGTAAATTAGCTCCTACTTAAATGAAAGTAAAATCTTAAAGCTGCCTCCACCTGATTGCAAAGCACAGTGGCCGGGCTGGGAGGCTGGACAGGCCTTCAAAGAAAATAAAAGCCTTTTTAAGCAACTCCTCGTATGAACGCCTGCCCTTGCCGCAGCAAGCTGTGGCCCTACAGCCGCTTTCCATTATAAATGCTAAATTGGGAAATGTTTAACATTCTTTGTTTAATCTTTGCAGTATAAAGAAAAAACAGCTGATTCTCAGAAACATGACAGCCTGAGCAACCATTAGTTATCTGCCTCCCCCTTCCTCAAAGCAGAACAGGCCATTTCCAGCCTCAGCAGAGACTGACGCTTTTTAATCAGGAATGTATATCTGGATGGAACCTAGATGATGGGTTGAAACTCTGTCATATTTTGTCCCAGTGGTGTAAGGGGCCGAAGGCAACCAAGTTATTTAATAAAAAATGTGAAGAGAAAACCAGTTTAAGAAATACATGTAGTGGAAACTATGGACGAAGGTGGTTTCAGATGCCTGTTTCTGCACTGTTTTCTGTTAATATCTTTTCACAGTCCTTCCATGAAGGAGAGCGTCATTATTTATTTGGATTTAAACATTATCAACTGAGTGTATTTTCCTCTTGTTCACAGTACAGTCAAAGCAGCGAGTCTTGCTATTCTGCTGCAACCAGTCAGAAATAAATCAGCACAAACTCGGGAACGAGCAACCCTCTCAGCTGCTCACACAGACAAACTCTCTTTGTACCTCGTCTCTGCAAGAACTTCCCTAAAGGGGTGAGTTTCATCACGTGTCCAAAAAGTCACACAAGTCAGAGGTTTCTTCGGTTGAAATTGTGAAGTAATACCTCAAATCGAGTCCCCACAGAAACTGAACTAACTGAAATGTTTAGGTTTTTTAACAAAATTTTACCCTGAAGCACACTTTTCAGATCATCAAATCCAGCTCCCTGCTCTCTTCCACTACAGATATTAAAGGTCACTTCTTAAAGAGTTGTTTTTAAGCCTCTGCATCAACAAGGTGAATGTTGATGCAGAGGCTTCATCCTTCCCACCCCAGCCATGAGCATTCAGTAGCTGGCAGTGACGAGACCAGACATCCAGGGAGCCAATCCATGAGCAAACGAGGATGCTCTCCTTGGCCACAGGGGTTCTGACAGAACGGAGCATCCTCTCCTGGGGCTCCCTGATGGAAGCGCTCAGTCCAAACGGAGCCCTTGGTTCCTTGTTGTCCTTTAGTGACAACACGAAAACATTAACCATGGTACAGAGGTACAGCCAAGGAGCACCCAGGTGCTGGCCCTGCTCGAGGCACTGCACACATGCCCAAAATTGCTCCACACGGCTGCACTCGGGTGACCCTTCCCTGCAGGTGTCACAGCCCACCTGCACACAGGGGTTAAACTGCAGGGGCAGGAACACACGGGCTCTCTCCAGGAGAAATGAACCTGCTGTGTTGTTTGCTGTGAATGTGGAAGATAACAGCTTTGAAAAGGAGGGCTGCAGTAATGAACATTCAGTGCATCTAGGCCTGATACTTTTGTTACAATTACTCCAAAAACATTGCTTCTTGCAGCATTTCCTAGGGACTTCTGCAAGGCAAAAAGACCAGTGGAACTACTGAAGGCGCTAGCAATGAATTACTGATAGTAAAGGACACAAAATTGTCATAAACTTCAACCAAAGTGTGAGAGTTGCAAAAACGACTGTTCTGAGGAAGGGAGGGAGGGAGGAAGGAAACCTTGCAGAATAATTGCTAGATAAAAAGCCTACCATAGCTAATTCAGCACATTGCTGGATACAGCAACATAATTTAGCTAGCTATTTTTCAAATATACCCAAGCCTAAGTATGTGTCAGGGAAGAGAAATAATGAAATTTTGAAATAAAAATTAATGTAGAGCTCTTTTCATTTCTGTTGCTGTTTTTAAATCTTTAGAGTTCATACTTAACCTTTTCTCTAAAATAACAAACTTGAATTTAAGAAAACTAAGGCACAGATCTTCACAGAGACAGGACTCAAACAGCTTATGTTTAAAAATAAAATAGCAGAGTCTTTTTAAGTTGTGAAGACTTATTCATTAAAACTGAATATTAACATCTCATTTGAGAAACTGTTCAAACCATCCCTTTTGCCTAT
This sequence comes from Serinus canaria, assembly GCF_022539315.1. Taxonomy (NCBI): domain Eukaryota; kingdom Metazoa; phylum Chordata; class Aves; order Passeriformes; family Fringillidae; genus Serinus; species Serinus canaria. The sequence goes on from NC_066313.1 coordinate 21,939,532, forward strand.
TTTGCCTATGAATTTAGGCAGACAGAAGTTTCACAGGTTGCATGTCTAGCATCTGGTCAAGTCAAATCACCCTCTCCTCCATAAATTAAAATTAGATTTCCATTCTGCAGAACACACAAAATTCCCTCGTTCTGGTTGCTGTTCAACCGTGCATATATAACCAGAGCTTTAGCAGCAGGCATTTACAAGGGCTTTTCCCTTTTTAAATTAGAAAATACTCAGGAAATAATTAAATGTTTGTTTGACCATTAAGGAAGGTTAGTGTCTTGATAGCAGCCCACCCAAGCATACAAAGCAAAGCTGGGGACTGAAGAGCTGGGAAGTTAGGGGTAACCCAGTGACACACACAGAGAAATGTCTCAGTAACTGAAAAGCAAGCAGATGCCTATAAGAGGGGAAATTGCTTGTCTGCCATTAAAAGTTATCAGGTTTTGTACACCTATTCCAAATAAGTCTCCCATTGCGATCAGTGCCGACAAAAAACTTACAGACTGAGACTCTGAAAAGACAAGCAGAAAGTAATTTTCACTCAAAGACAAATGATCACTCTTTTGATTAAGTCAAACACTGGACTCATTACTAAGCATGTTCTCTGTAAAGTTACACCATTTAAATCTTCCAAGCATTTTATAAAGGGCTGACAGCTATAAGGGACACCAGGATAAGATATTTTAAGGAGGTTCTCTCCTCTACCACATCCAACTGTGTTATAAACTGCCACTGATATGCTGATTCAGCCACACCTTACAAATACATAGGTTTTCAGGCCCTATAGTTCCTGCAGGGTAGTGTTCCAGAATTTAATCATCTGATGACCAAGGTAATTTTCATTTATATATTGTCATTACATTATATAGGGTTACTGATTCTTATATAGGGTTGGTGCCCACAGTTTGGTCTGTGTGGCAACACTGGCCTGAAATTTAAATAATTTTTTAACCTCCACAAAATATTTAAATGCCTTCTGCCTATGCATCTGAATTGATTTTATAAACACTAATAAAATATGTTTAGAATACTTCTGAAAGGCACAATAGAACAGTATCTGTTCTGTTGTGATTCCCTAGTGATTCTTTACCGAGACACAAATGGAGGCAGAAGAAATTTTCATTGCCCAGAGCCAAAGCAAGGGCTAGTTTCAGAATCCAGGTGTTCCAATACATTTCTGAATATATGTATACTCCCCAGGAGTTTGGCAAAATATATTTACACAGATTAAAACATACTTACAGAGCTTAAAATATTCCACTTCCTGTTTTCACAAAACCCTGTTTCATTTAAAGCTTGTCTCAGGGATCACTGTTGAAAGATGTCAGCTTCAAAATTTTTTTTCTATAATGCCTGAAGTGGGCATAATTCACAGCCAGATTCACTTTATGGCTCTTTTCTAATGCCAGAAAAACACTTTAAAATAACTGAGGATTGAGCCCTATAACTTTAGAATTGACCTAATAGACTCCTGACATCATATCAACAGAATTAGTAGCATTACACTGGGGAAGAATCTGTCCAAGAATGTGCAAGCAGACAAGAACGATTCGTAAAGGGCAGAAGAAAACAAACCTTGACACAATGCTCACAACCACAAACAGGTCAGATCCTCAGAGGATACAACTAGGAATAAATTGGTTGAAATAGCTACAGGAATAAATTCTTCCTGTAGTATGAACAGAAAAGAAAGAATGAACTTTTTTTTATTACTGGCCTATTTCTTCCCTTTCTTGAAGCTGAAGAATGCCTCTTTTTTCTTTTTTTACAAACTAATTTTTTAGCAAGGCTATATGTACTTTTCCTTGCATTTGATGGAAGTAAATTAAAATATCCCCACCAATTCTAATTAGAAGAATCTCTGGATCTTTATGGACATCAATCACTTAAAATAGAAATTAATAAAGTTCAACACAACCTAAAATTTCACTGTTCTTCTGCACTTGCTGCTGTTATACAGAGACTGACCTGACACTTGCATTAAGGTCAGGAGAGGAAAGGGAAAAAGCTTTCATTGTATACATCCAAAAGTTGGATGGAGGGAGAGAAGAGAGAGGAGGAGAGAGGCAGAAACACTGTGCAGAAGCCAGGGATGTTCCAGAGCACACTGTGACAAGAAAATACTGAATAAGAATTCCTCCAGCCAAAACCAGATCTTAAATAGATCCATTGTCTTCCAGCCTGGAGCCCTTAAAAAGGCTCAAAATTAAAGTCTGTGCTGTGGGCACCCAGTCGTTCTTTCCTTTCATCGGGATTTGCAGGTTTTAATACAATCTGTCGTCAGGAAAAACGGAGCTGTACAGTCCAGAGAGGTAACAAAAGCGAAAGGCAGCCGAGAGTTACATAACTGGCTTTTTACATAAATATTACATTTGAGAGATATTTTGCTTTTCAGAGAGGAAAAAAGATTAAAAAAAAAAAAGCTCAAACTAACGTCAGAGAATTCAATCCAACTTCACTTACTCCTTATCCCTCTTTCACTTCGCAACATGTATCGAATAGCTGAACTGAGGTGTTTCTTTTTCTTTTTTCATTATGACTAAACAAATAACCAATTCAGCCTTAAACACTTCATAACAGATTGTCTTGTATTACCTGAGAAGTGCACCACATCACGGAAGCTGGAAAAAAGTCTTATTTTCAAGCATAAGCAAGCCTGCTTTGCTCATCTGCAGCATGGGGCAATTAGAAATGACCATGGATGTTAAACAAGCCCGCCTCTGTACAGTCTGAGAAAAGGGAAAAAAACCCTGCAAGTCTCCCCATCTGTTATTTCCCTTTTTTTTTTTTTTTTCCTCTCTTTGGCTGTAGAAAAGCAAAATTATGCAAGAGCTTTTGAATGTAAAGCCTGTGTGTGCTTTTTCCCTTTTTGTCTCTGTGTACGCGGTATGAGCTGTTGCGTAACCCAGCACGGAGTGGGCGGCGAGCATTTACTATTGATTTACACTACTCCTCACACTGAGCAGCGAGACACACGCAAAGCAGAGCACAGAGGTGACATGGATGTGCATTTAAGGCATGTGCCATGGAGAGAGGGAAGTCAAGCATGTAAAAACAGAACTGTGCTCTCCTGAACTAAATGCAATTTTCCCAACCTTTTTGTTTTCATGCCCTTTGGTAGAAGAGCGGATGCTTTACAAACCCCACAAACCCCTCTGTCCAAAAGTAAGGCTTCCCTCCCACACACCCATGACCAAATCCTATTAGAAACTACAAAAACCTACCAATTAATGCCATTGTGACACTTCTTGTGCCAGGTATAAAGATGCCTATCAAGCTCTTACTGACCATGAAGGTCCATTAAGGTTACAAAGAGAATTCTTTTTTTAAGTAATACTATACATGAACCTTTTACTAATTTCTTTAGGCTCTCAGGAGCACAGAAATCACAGACACTATGCATAGTATGCAATACAAAGCCTTGGATTTTTTGAGATGATTGGGTGACATGGAAATATGAAAATTAGAGACTGGAAACAAGGGAAGTTCAACATATTTTGTTATCTTATTAAGCTTGCCAATATATTCATGTTGTTCTCTCTTTTCCACACATCTGGAGTCAGACAGTCCTCTAGCTCATTAATGAGAATAATTTTGAGTCAGTAGGGGGATTTGTCTCATTCACATAGGTGAGTGCCCATCACATTGCTGAATCCTTTGCCTCCAAGGTGAGACATGACTGGGCAGATCCTGCCTGCTCCCACTTGACACTAGGCCCTACAAAGCAAGGGAACACCACCAGGCTGGCACAACACTGGACTCCTGGGTATCCATTTATTTATTGGGTGGGGGATTTCTCTAATGAAGTCAGTGGGATTTCAAAGCACTTTAACATACTTTAAAGGATGCTGGAAGACTGAAGACTAAAAGGAAGTTTATTACAAACCACAGCAGACAGTGAGCCTTGTACCAGAAATGAAACTGAGTATGCTGATTAAGAAAAAAAAAAAAAATCAAGTATCAATCCTCTTAAAACTGCTTTTCCATTATCTTTACTGGAAAACACATATTCCCTATATTATTTTCTTCAGATTGTGTTTAATAGGCAACATGTTTTTTCTTCACAGATCTGACATCGGACATTTTTACAGGTCCTAAAATGGCACAGTGAGCAAACAAAAACTCCATGTTATAAGACAGGCAAACCCTATTTTAAGGAAATTAAAAAGATATGCAATGTTTCTGACTATTCTGTTTTTTTTTTTTTTTTTTTACCCAGGTCCACATCTACTAACATGGTACTATGAGCCAGCATGCAATTGGGATCTCTGTCAGGCTGTTAGGAAAGAAAACATTCATTCACTGTCTTGCACATGCTTATTCATTTTGTTTGCACATAACTGGAATTGCACTGAAATTACCCAGAAACGTTTTACACAAAAAGTCACGTGCAGTCTAACTAGTCTGATTTGTCTTAAAATGAAACTGACCCTTAAAGGAAAATAATAAGGTCTTCATTAAATGGCACCTAGTCATGCAACCTGAATGAAGCACTTATAATACAGAGGGGGCCAACTCAGAACATGCTCAGGCATATTCTCTTTGCTCACCAGGGGAATGCTGGGGGAAAGAAATGAGACCCAGAAGGCAAACTCTACTTCCCTGTCATGAAGCCACTAGAAATGATGCACCACAAGCAAACTCTGAGTGATGCTATGCAAAGTGAGTATGTCATGGAGGCTGAACTAGAGGACCAGCACATTAAACAATGAAAGCCTGCACTCTTCTGCCAAGACTGCATGTGAAAAAGAACATATTTTTCAGCACCATTTATACACTTAGTGTTGATGTTTAGTACATCCTCATCATATGGGACGCAACTTACAATCACAAAATGTTTTACAGGATGTTACACAAAATAGATACAGAAAGAGACTCAAGAAATAAAAGCTAAGGGGAGCCAAGCTCAGATATTGGTAAGGGCAGCTCCAACGCTGCTGTGCTTGCTTTATCATTGTCCAGAGTACACCTGTTTTTAAGCCCTTGTTAGCATGTCAGATTTGAAGCAACCAGCTGTGGACTCTACAGATCAGGTTCAAACAGAGCTCTGATTTACCTAAAAATATAAGGATACAAATAAGGGAGTTCAGAGCTGGTATATTCTGTTCTTAAGGGCTATCAAGCAAAGCTAAATAAAGTTTCCATTATAATCCACTTGCCTTCAATCACTCAAAAATGTTGGAAACTTCAGCACAGAAATTTTCTGCTCCTAATGTTTACCTAATCTTAAATTTAATGAAAATTTGAATAAACAAAAGTTCATCTGTTTTGCACACACAGAATGAGAAAAAAACATCCAGAGATTTAAGAGAAAGGGAAAAAGAGAGAGCTGAAACTGTCTATAGAAAAAGCACAGAAAACAACAGAAAATACAAATGGACTCATAAGTCAATACTGGCTAGATTTCTTTCAAGAAAAAAGTTTTTTACTCTGATGAAAATACTTCAACTTTTAAAATTACACACACCTACAAAATCCTACCAGACCTTTTATGAATGCCATCTTGGATACAGATTTAGGTCAAAAAAATCCTAAAAGAACCCCCATGTGGGTGCTAAAAACCCTTGTATTTGTATCTAATTATATATTACATTCTTTAATGTCTCTGGTAGATTCTCTCCCTACAAGAGAACATAGCTACAAAGTAATATTATTTTCACTGTGTTAGAAGCTGGTTTGGATAGATTTTTTGGGTTTTGATTCGTGAAACACATTAATAGCAGCTGCCTTTTGCATATATCAAAGATACTATAGCTCTGTATTTGTAGAAAAACAATGTGACTTCTTATTAAAGACTATCATAAGGGAGAAACTAAGGTTATAAACAAGTTATTACTCTAGGATTTCACGACTTTGTATGTAAGCTTAATGTTTCTCAAAACAGATTCTGTCTTTTTAATGACTGTAGGAGGACATAAGCCCAGTGCTGGGTTGCCATGGGCTTTTAATGGCAAATTGAATAATAAAAAAATATTAAAATTATAGAGACACAACCGAAATATACTAGGGAGGCTTGCCAACTGTTCCTGCTAGTTAAAGAATCAATAAACCTTTGCAGACCTTGTGCAACATGACTTTACTTGCAACAAAAGTAATTCACAACAAGAATGCTTTTCTTGGCAATTTATCTTTGCTTTTCTCCTACCAACTTCTCTTTCACATGAACCTTTTGGACTCCACTGCTTCGGAATGATCATGACACAGCAGAAGTTGCTAAACTTTCCCCACCCCTCGGCTAACCTATTAAACATGTGTAATGGTGTTATTTCCTAATGGTTCCTACAGACTGATATATTTCCAAGAGGGTTTTAGTCAACATGAATGGCAGTAAAATTGGCAAAGACTCAGAAAGCAAAGTCCAAGGAGACAAGAAAATAACTCAGAAAAAATGGTCTCTGGGTAGTTTTGCCATGTCTGCCAGAACCAAAAGAATAAAGGTTATGTCAGTGTTTCCATAATAAACATCAGTTTTCAAGATTATAACTCAGCTGCAAAGATCTGATCCAGACTGAAATCAACACATGTGGCATTTTAGATCAAGAGTAATTTTTTTATTTAAACTTATATTTCCCCTGCTGCAAAAGCAATCTAATGTTATAATTTAATCTGGTAAGTAATTACTAATTTATCAGAATTAGGGAGAGGAAGCAGAAAACAAAATTCAGAATTCACAATAAGTGCTTTCTGGGATTGCATAACTTTCCTTCCAGATATTCCCTGTGAGATTTTGAAAAGAGCGTATTTCTACAGTAATTTTTGGATCAGTATAATCTTCGTCCAACAAACCTTAATATCTGTTTTGCTCCCTAAAAGCAACATCTTGTTTTGAAGCACATGTGACTTTTATACTGTGCAGCAGACACAGGAAAATACTAGGAGGGATTCAGAAGAATTTACAGGATAGGCCAGTTAATTTTTGAAGTACTATAATTTATCACATTAATTCACCTTCACCACTCCTAAAACACACAGGTTTCACCCTGAGGGAGCCTGAATGACTCAAGGATATTCAGACAATGGATAAATCACACACCTGAGGCACCCCTGAAGCGCAGAGGGCACTGGGAGGTGCAAGAGCTGTGCCAGAGCTGAGAGCATCCTCCAGACCAGCAGCTGGAGCTGCTGCTGCCAGAGCCACCACGAGCTGCAGCACCTGAACCAAGGCTGCAGCTCCTTGTTTAATGAAGCTTTATCACTAGCTCAGGGACAAGAGGAAGTGCCTGTATCAGTCAGGCATTTCCCACAGCTTCTTGTTGATCAAAAACACATGAGTACAAACTCCTCTTTTTTGATTCAAGTATCTCAATAGGTACAGTAAAAACAGGCACCTTCACAAGACACTTCATGTGGCTGGAAAATCCAATTTTTAAGAAGCACCTAGGTGAGAGTAAACTGTGGTGTAAACTGAGTTTGTTAAAATATACCTGGAAGAGTTTGTTTTCAGGTTTCAACATAAGAAAGCTGAGCAGAAAATGGCTTGCACCAAACCAAGCAATAATTGCAGGAGCAAAACCCAGATATTCTGAGCTGCCTTTTCTTTTTTTATCTGCAGAGAAAAATTATTTTAAACTAGATACTTCAAGAAAACCTGCATTACATGAGCTAAATACCACAGTAAGCCTTTCACCACTTGATATTTTATTTTCTGTCTTTGGTTCTGTTTTGCCATACTAAGTATGGCTTGTCCGAATATGAATATACACACGCTGGTGTTTGCCTTTCCTCTGCTTTGCTGCAAGTTCCTCAGAATACTGAAACTTGACAATACTCATCAGCCAATCAGGTTATTTTGAATACAAATAAATTAATAAAATAAATAAAAAATAAATCTATAAAGTAAATTTATTTTGAACACAAATAAACTAAGAAAAAGTGATTTGTTTGTAACACAACACAAAACATAATCAGCAGTATTTCCTACTGTTATCCCTTCATTTTCACTCAGGACTGTCAGAGCACTTTGTACAAAAAGACAGACTCTTATGAACATCCTGCCCTGTGAGTAGTTCCAGTGGAATCATGACACTTATTAACCAAACAAGGTATTATTCAATTACCCAATTCTGTGACACATTTACTATGAATTCTACTCACAAATGGGAAAATAAGTTCATAGATTCTAAACAATTTGTGCAAGTTCTCACTCTAAGCAAGTGGTCAAGCTGGAAACAGAATGCCAAACACTCAGCCACCAGCCTCTTGCTGCAAACTCCTCAATACCACCTGTATTATACAGAGAAAAATAAAACACAGCATTGACAAGTTTCAGGCATTTTCCAGAAACCTTAATTTATCTGAACAACCTCATCTAAGAGCTACAGAATTAGCAAAAACTGAGTTTTCACCCTCTGAATAGCTGAAAAGTTTTCTTTATCTCTAGTAAAGGCTTTTCTGATTTTAACTACCTATATTACAGCTATGGATTAGCCAAAGAGAGAGAAAGATGTTAAAACAGGCATCAGAGACTTAGAAACAGAAGGCTTAGACAGACATATATGTGGACACACTCAACACTATTTCTGAAAGTTAATTTTGCACTTAAATGCTTTCCTCAATACTCTACCCCCAAGTTCATCTGGAGAGACTGTAGGACCTGAACCAAAGAAGACTGGTAGTACAGCAGAAGCAGAAAGTTGACAAGCACGGTGTGTGAGGCTTATTGCAAATTAAAATTAAAATAGAAACCAGAGGTAGCTCTTTTTCAGACTGTGGGTCAGGATTTTTATTTTACATACTTATTTTAAGGTAAAATTACAAATGCTATGCTTTGATTTCAGAAGAAACCACACACTGACTTATATGAAACAAATTCTTAGATATAGTAAATCTTCTGTCACAATTGCTGCTCATATTGGAAGGAAGCTTTCTTACCTTTTTACTTTGCTGAGAGCCAACAGTGTCATCCCCTTAGTCAGTGTCAGCTACTCTTTTATTACACAGAAGGCAAGTAATAGCGAAACTGTGCTGATCTGCCTGCTTTCACTCTCTATAGTGTCTATATTTATAGGCTTTTGCTTCTATCTGAATCTATATTTATCTGCTTTTTCTGCCTACAGTGCATCTGCTTCTCGTACACACAGACATATATACTTACACATGTGTGCATGCACACAAATACACAGACACACACAAACACGCATACGGGCATACCCAGAATATGGGTGCTTACAGCAGGCTTCTGTTCCGCAGCAACATTTGTATAAATATAAACATATGCAGTGCACACAATATAAACCAAGGCATGCACAAAGAAAATCATCAGCTATTGCATGAATATGCCTTGCTGGCTTTGGGAAGGTTTATTATTCAGCAGGCTGCCTAGTCAAGAGGATTGTATACAATTAGTTTCCTTTACATTACTCTGCTGTTGTAGCTTTGCAAGCAGTAGCAATTTATGCTGTTATTTTGCTGGGAGTTTTTTTTCATGTGAGCATAGTTGGAACAGTTGTGAAATCACTGCCATCCTGTCAGGAGATGGATTCCCTGTTGGTACCACTAACAGTTTCCCTCAGGCTAGTCATTAAAAGGCAAGAGTTAGGCCACCCTGTGCCAGTCCAGGACAGCATTCCCTAGAGGGACGGAAGAAGGTACAACCTCAGAGCCAGGTCAGTCTGGCAATTTTAAGACTGAACATTCCTTAAACCTTGAAAATAAACATCATTTTCCCAAATTAAGAGAGAGTAAATGGAGGTATTCATCTTCACATGAGGAGAAACCATCATGCCACAGTTCCCTGCATCACCAGAGGGAGTTGCAGGTATTCTGTCCTATTACTTAGACTGGAGCTATATCTCACCTCAACCTTTTTGGTTGCTGGGGAGGCTTCTTTTAAGACAATGAGAGCTGCCAAGGGAGATGATGGAAGTGGAGTATCTGACAGCAATGCTCTCTGTATTACTATGATATGATAAAGCTTCCATCAGGCCAGTTATCTGAACAGATCATAGCGTGTTTCTGCTGGACAACATTAATTCAGTACTTGATTAATTCACATCCTACCAATCCTAAGTTCCAACATACCTCCAAGGAGGAGGAGGAAGAAGTCACTGGGGATTTCTGACCCCCTCATTGCAGAAGAGGGGACATTTTGGCGTCCCAGTTGTTCATAAGGCAGTGAAAATGAACTGATTTAATACATGACCTCGTGACTCTTCTGAAAGGGGCAGGGATCCCTAAGCCAAAAACTACTGGGTATATAGGCTAAAGAAATAAGATACAAAGAACTCTCTAGGTATCAAGGGCAGCTGAAGAAGACAGTCTTACCCATAAACCTTTCTAAATCCTGCAAAACTACAAATAGGATCAAACAACATATCGTGGCATTTTACAAGAGTAAGAAACTATACTTAATTCTAAAAACCCAGTCTCCTCTGAAAACCAGGTAATAAGTACATTAACTTAAGAATTAACTTAGAATAAGTACATTAACTTAATGAATAAACAAATTATCATTAGGATGTGTTTAAAAACCCTAAGCAAGTTCTGTAACTCAAAACCAGGAAAAAACTCTAACCCCTTAAGAAGACTTTTTATGTCAAGATCATGTTTGATAACTAAACCAGAAATACTACTACAAAATCAAGGACTTTTGGATAATTCTTTCATTCACTTGATCACACTGAAGAACAGCTCCTGTAGTAATTTTATGCTTATCCGGTATTAAATGGTCCATTTGAAAGGGTTTTCAGAAAATCTACTGACAAGATGGTATTTAAATATTATATATAATATATATATATACTTTTCACACAGATTTTCTACGTATCTTCATTTAATTTCTTTTAGGCCTTAATATTCCCATTTCTCAATCATTACACTGAACTACAGCTACTGAACAAAACTCTGTTCATGCTTTCCTCACTGTTAAAGTTACTCTGATGCCTGACATAGCCGTCTCAAATTTATAAAAAATGTAATTCCATCATCTTACTAGTTTTGTAGCTGCCCAGATAAACTTAGTAACGTGGGATCCACTCTACTTGAAAAGTTTTGCTATTTTGCCATCTACAAATAAAACAGCAATTTGAAAGAAAAGAGAAAGGATTTTTGTTAGCTCCTGCATTATCTAAGCACCACCAGTCTGGAAGGATCTGTTATGGAAATACTAAATACTGCTAAAAATGACAGTTTGTGATTACTGTAATGACTCTGCATTTATGGTATCTTTAGCAGTGACCATCTAGCAACTAGTCCATTAATTTTTTTCTCAGCAGGGTATTTTATAGTTGTACTGTGTTTAAGAGCATTTCTAAATTGGAAAACATTATTTAATTATTCACATGGAGGCAGATTGATTATAGAATATAGTTTTTCTTTGAGGGTGCCCTACAATGTAGCTTTATATGTATAAGAAAGTATTCAAGCACTTCTTTGATGCACAAATGTACAAACTCCTGCCTCATTTGTTCAGCAGTCTTTGAAATTTTGTAGGTAGAACATAAAAGGAACCTGTTTAATGCAAACTCTCTCCTTTCTTATGACAAAGAGACTGAATATTACTGGAGTTCAAGAAATGTACCCTTCTCTCCGTATATATACCTAGCACTGAAAAATATAGGCTGGGACAAAGGTCTAATACATCTTACATTGCTTAAATGAACTCAGCATCTGATATACATCTACCCCTCCTTAGGAATCCTTCTATTAGACAGCTACTAACTGATAGCTAGGATCTTACACTATATTATTAAGTGGAGCACCTTTAATAGTATGTTAAAATTGAAATTAAAGTAACACTTTATTTCCAAATAAATTAAAATATACAAATTTAAACCCTCTCCTTTCTCTCTGTCAAAAAAGGACTTATGTCATTTTATACTGATGCAACTCTAATGGGTTTATAACTCAATATTACATTAATATAACCATATACATGCATGAAGTTGCTCTGGTTTAATTACTTTAGTAAAAATATCAATCCTTTTAAATAGAGCAATTATATTAACTAAAATCTAGGCACACATTGGGCCTCAGTAGATGTCTGAGACCTTCTAAGACAAAATGGTAAAGACCAGCTGTCCATTCCAATGTTCACATTCCTAAATAATCTTAAAAAAGCTGAAACTGCCCCAAATATGTCAGTTTAAAAGTAAATAAATTACATGGGCCGTGCACTAATGTGTTGAATCAGAATTTCAAGGACCAACAACAAGCATTTATATATTAGAAGAAAATATTTGCCCAATTTATCAACACACAAACAGTAATGAGAAATTATAAAAGAGAATTCTTTCAATGAGCTCAGTGAAATTCAAAGAATGATATGGACACTGTAAACCAAGCAAGTCTGTTTAGCAGCTCTGCATCGAAGGGGCTGAAACCTCATCAGGAAGGACTGATCAGTGCTGCTTTCTAACAAACAAAGTCTTAAGCCTCAGGTGCAACGTGGCACCCTCCTCATCTCTTCATGCAGTAGAGGCTTCCACATGGCCAGCAACACTTAAAGATGGAAACAGGGTAGGAGCTCTTGGTTCTTTACAGCTCTTAAAAACTCTGTAGTTCTCTGGACATAGAACACAGTCTTGTTTCTCCTTTGAAGCCAGCAGAAAAATGTTCTTGAGAAACAGAGGAAAACAAAAAGAAAAATAAAAAATGTTTAACTCCATAGATTATCTTGACCAAAATAATTAATTACCTCAAAAATGCTGACTGACCAAATTATCCGTGCTAGGATTAAAATAGTCAGTTCCTTAACTGACTGAAAATAGTCAGTTAAGGAACTGACTATTTTAATCCTAACACTGATAACTTGGTCATCCCAAATTTCCTTCAGAACTGTTGCAAATTATTTGTGTCCTAACACAATGGAAGCTGTAAGCATAAAAGCTATTGACTTTTGTAGATAATTATCTCAGAAAGTTTTCTTGAAGGCTCAGAGAGAACCAAAGCAAATACCTGGTGTGGGGCAGTAAAGAAGATCATGTTTTCCTGGGGAAGGATGAGACGATGGGCAAAAGCTGAAATATATGAAAATCTGAATATATGAAATATATTTTCATATATGAAAATGGTCTTGAGGGTACTCAAACACGAATTGCTACTCAGAGAGGCTGTGGAATCTTCATCCTTGGCAATACTCAACTCAACATGGCACTCAGCAATGTGCTCCAGGTGAAGCTGCTTTGAGCTGAAGGATTAGACTAGACCTTAGTCTTCTAATTCCCTTTGCAGATGGGAATTTAGAAGCTGCACCAGAACAAATTAAGGTATTTTCCTAAGTATGGATTTATTTGACTTGGTCCTGCTTAGAAATATGAAGCTTGACTCCAAGCTGCACAGGTTATCAGAGCAGATGGTGGAAGTATCAGTATGCTTTTATAATACCTTCAGTAGAAGCAAAGGCATATCCTTGACCATGTATTCTGTTTGTGACAGCTGCTGGAGACTGACAGAGACTCAGATCACCATCATCTGTACACTATCAGATCTCCCTATCTCTGAATGACACCTTGCTTTAGAGATCAGATCTTCATTCTGCATCTCCACAGAGCCTAAAGACTCTTTGATCCATCTGATGTAAGTATGTTCAAGAAGAAAGCAACAATTCTCTGTACACATGCAAATGGATGCATTTTTCTAGTCTAATAGATACTTCTGCAAATCTAACATGTGAATGAACAGACCTGACTCAACTAATTTACATCATTAAAACTTATATGCAAGTTCTCAGTTACCCTAAATTCAGTTTACAAAAAGTATAATGATACTATAAATACTAAATAGTATATATAGATATATAATTATATGCTTATCTATTACTATATATAAATAGATATATAAATAATGATTTACAAGCCAAGGTTAACCAGTGGTGCAATTCTTAGAAGTCTTAAAATTATTTCCATTATTTATTTTTATTTGGGATGGATGAGAATTAAAAACAAGCAACTGCAGCACAAAAAGAGATCAAGCAGTAATCACTCAATTGAAGTTTCAAAGCCAGAAAGACAGACAAATACCAGCCACCATAAGCAGAAAACCTGAATCTGGAGAGTCACAATTTGATGTATGCAGAGCTACCCATATTCTTAAGAATAAAAACCAGTCAAAAATGCCAAAGCAATGAGAAGAAATTTAGCAAAGGCCAGTTTCCTCTCATACTCTTGACCTCCAGTGCTCTCATCTCCTCAGAAATACAGGGAAAAGTAATAAATGGTAAATATAATAACACAGTCAGAATCCTTTGGCCATTCTACCAGTCTAAAAAGATTTAATTATAAAAGACAGTGTTCTGAGGCATATCAATCTTTAAAAGCTTTTACTAGAGCACAACCCTACTGAATTTTCAGCTGCTCAGGATTAAAATTAATTTACCTTCTTATGATTTCTGTAAGTATCTACAAGTGAGAATTTTTTCAGATGTGATTGCTAAAAGATGTGATAACGCTCTACAACAACCGATTAGAAGAAATGCTTGGACAGCAGTGTAACTTAAAAAAGAGTTTTTATCATAATTGTTCAATTCTATTTTAGAAAGAATTTGCATTTGTACTGTCCATTTTTTACTCTACTCAGAACATACAGATTTCTTACATAGTCAGTAGGTCATACTTTCAAGAATGCTACTTCTGAAAGTTTAGAACAGATTAATAAAAGCTTCAATAAAAGATTATTAGCTGTTATAAAGGATTGAGTGGAAGAAGCCAATGGATGTTTATGATAACCTACAGATAGATCTGTGATGTGCTTACAAAACATGTAATACTTACAATCCATCTCAAAAATGTTTTCAAAATGCTGATAAGTCAACTATAAACTTCTATGAATTGTTTATAAAGTGCGTCATCAATATAAGTGTAGCTGGATAAACAATGCAAAATAAAACTTGCAAGGGGGCTATTTACTGTAGCTGTAAACACATGATATACTTCATTGTGCAAAGACTTGAGTAACAGTCTTCTGCTTTCACAAGGATTAATCCTTCTCATCCCTCAGCTGGTGATCCAAATCTTACCTCCCCTTCCTGCATAGTACCTGCAGATACCTCAAACTGAGCAAATTGTACCCACAGAGACATATGGGCCAGAACTCCCAGAGTGTCAGTAGGGAGTATGGCTTCAGATTTTCAAAACCTTGGAGAAAATTCCAACCTAAGGAACACAAGGGAGTATATACGTAGGGGTAATATGTGAAACTCCTCAAGGAACTTAACTAGTGAATGTAGTAATACTATGAACACTGGCAGGTGTTACCATTTGTAACATTTTTTTCCCCTTTACCCCTGTATAACCATAAATTATGCATTCTGCTGTTAAATCAGTAAAAATCCTTTCATATCAGTCAAATGACCTCACATTTCATTGAAAGCAGAACCTGTCCTGAATGTCACTTCAGTGAGAACACAACAAAATGGAATTCTCTTCTGAGAAGCCAATGCAGAATTTTGTGGCATATTAATTAATCTTTTCTGACTGTGGTAAGGCTTTCACTTATTGACACATGCTAAATAGCACAGACAACTATCAGTCCTTGCTGTCTTTTTTTTTTTAAGTAGTTTCCTGGCGACAAAAAAGGCCCATCCAGGAAGTTACACACTGTCAGGAAGCTTGCAGGAGGGAAATGAACATATTGTGTATTACTTCTGGTAAAAATGTAAAATTGAGGGTAGAATTGCTAAAAATGGGATTTCACCAACATTGGCTCTAGAGCTCAATTTTCAGCAATGCCATTCCTCATTCATATTTCTGCAGAAATCATAGCTGTGCTTTAACAGTAATCTCATATATTGACTGTTTTCAGTAGAAAGTATCAAGAGTATCATGCTCCAAGTATTCTATGTTTGCAGCTCTATGAAGTGAACAAGATTGTCCATTTTTTGTTGCTTATCCCTTAATTCTATCATTTTAGGCAGTCATGTGAACTATAGTGTCTGAAATTCAAGCCCAACTTGCTATCTAACTACTACTGACGGAACCAGTGTGCTTCCACAGGTTTTCCCAGGAGCACGACTACAAAAGAGTGCCATGGTTACACTCAGGAAAATCCCAATAACATACTGGTTTGGGAAACATTGTCAGGTGAACACATCGTTCCAGGTCAGCTCTGATGGTGTCAGAGTAGCACATCAGGAACACATTATAGTTCTGATGGGAGGGAAATGAATGCAGCAACATATTACATTGAGTACAGGAAAAATCTTAGGGTATCACAGAAAATCGGTAGAGACTGTTTATATAGGCTTGGGGGGATATCAGCAATTCTGAAAAGGACATGGCCTGAAAAGGCCATAACTGAAAAGCAAAGAACAAAGGCAACAATATGGTATTAATCACATGCTCTGTCTGTGTATGATGCCAAACTATTCAAAGCACAGAATGTTCTTTATTCACCTCACTTTAAATTGCTTGAATGAACCTAGCACTTATGAAAATGAGAGATTAAAAACATTGATATCAACCAACCTTTGGGCCAAATCTTACTTATCTTATTGATACAAGTAGTTCCACTGATTTTAGTGGATGTAATTACCATTGACTTCAACGGAGCCACTCACAGAGTCATGAGAGCAGGATGTGGCTCATTGCTTAACCAAGCTTCCCTGACCACCATGAATGGTGCCAACTCATCATTTCTGATGCAATGTGCCCCCTTTTCTGGTAATGGATCACTTGAGCAGAAACAACTGCACAAACCAAATTCTGTGACCCTTTTTTATGTGAGCACAGCACCAACTTGACTGAAATGAACCATCTTGCTTTCTTCTTCAGAAGCAACAGATAGAACTCCCTGACACCTACAACTTCACAGCACTGTTTTATTGTTAATTTCTCTGATTTCTGATGAACAAAACATCTGTGTGGGGCTGGAATTTCCCTTCTCCAAGGACTGCCTATTCTCTGATGTTTATTGTGTATTTGAAAAGGATAGTACAAACCAAAGTGATTTACAGTCAGCCTCTTGGGCACAGGAATAGATTGCTTCCAGTAGCAGGTTTCTAGCAGTGGACAGCCCTTCTGAAGGAGATTAGGCCTTTCCCATTCTCCCTGCTTTCAGATTTAAATGCAGAGTCTCATTTATGACCACACCAACATTCTTCTGCAGTATCCCTGAGGACCATGGCAGAATGGAGGAGATTTGGGGGACAAAAACATAGACTGCAAAGAACAACATGACTGAGAGAAATAGAAGGGAATCTCAGTTCTGACATCTTAGAAGTGATGCTAAGAATGCCATCTTTTACAGGCTCATTCTTTCTCCAGTCATACTGCTTCAATGGCAGAGGTGGGAGCTATTAAATGTGTGAGATGGCACGACAGACATGCAAAACTCAGGAAGACAGAAGCCTGGAACTCTTTTTTCAAGGACTCAAAGAGGCAGAAAACCAGTGTTTTAAGGCAGTTAAATCCACTGGAATATACTATAAACCAAGAATGTCTGTCTTCAATCTCAGCTTTCCACAATCCATTTCCTATTCTGAATGGCTATTTATGGTAGGCGCCAATTCTAGTGTCTTTCTTATTTCATTATAAAATTTGAGTTATCTCCATCAATCTTAAATTCCTTTTTGGGCAGCTGAGATAAGAACCACTCTGAAGATGTTCTGCTGCACCAGCTCTTACTCATCATGGTGAGAGGTTATTCATTGCACTCTGAAATTCCTCACTGGCTCCTGAATGTAGATACAGATTCAAAGATGACACACATCTATATATTTAAGGACAGAGAGTCAAAATACTTTAAGGAAAAAAGTGATCTTTTCTTACAGAGCAAAGCTCTGCATGTAGGACATTATGAAATTCTTCCTTTATAGAAATAATACAACCAGGCTTCGGTCCTATTACGTGCACACTTTTTAAATGATTATTATCTCAAGCACACAGAATAATAGTTAATATTTCAGATTTTAAAATACAGTGGAGCCTCAATTATCGAAATTCAGTGAACCCAGACAAGGTTTTGCCCCTTGTCATTTATTAATTAAATGGTAAATTGCTTCTATTACTAATTATTTCCACAGATCCATGGGCATGCAGGGCATTCTGGTTACTGGTAAACGGGATTATCAAGCCCTATTCAGTGGTCTTCCCATGTTCTTTAGATAACAGAGATTCTGATGTACTCTGAAACCCATTTAAAATATTTTTTACAGTGTATTTCTGGGAGACCTTCCAGGTCTTGTAGGTCCTCTGGGGTAGAGGCATCCCCAAGATTGTGGGAGGCAGGAAACTTGACAAGCCAAAAGACAGGGAAATGTGTCAGCCCATATGTAACATAAAAGCAAAACTACTTTGTGAGCTCAATCTGACAAATTTCTAATCCCAGAAGTGTATTAGTTTGAATGAGTGACTGGCTGAATAGGATGCTAGCAACTCAGCTAGTACATAAATCTCGCTCTTTTTGGAGGCTGGTCTTTATTTAGGGGAAGTTTAGCTTAAGAATCCTTTAGATGTTAGGGATCATACACAGGAGAAGTGCTTCTAACTAGGGAAGGTTGAGCAGATTAAAAAGTGCTGAGAGGTATTAAGGGGAGAGGTGCAGAACTGTACACAGACCAGAAAAATTCAACAACTTTGAGTGGAACCATGAGAACTCTGTATAAAAAGAACATACGTTGATAAAAATCATATACCAAATATAGCAAAGAACTGCCTCAACAGTCAAACCAAGTCTGCTTGTCACCCTCAGTAGAGTATCTTAAACTACCAGCACCTCAATACAAAAACTAAGGACTAAGAGGAGTGCAGGACATAAAAGACAAGTTCAGCAGCTGGAGAAGATGTTGTACATTGCAATACTAGGGTGCACTTCATGATAATCAGAGCAAGATATACAGATGAGAGATTGCTGCTGTAAATGAAAATATATATAAATATAAAGTAAAAATTAAAAAGTAACAAAAATCTCCATAGGTTTTCATTCCATGCCTACAAAGAAAAAGCATGATGTTAGAATCATACCATGGACCATCCTAGTAAAATGCTGACAGTGACTATGAAAAGCAGAATGGAAGACTTCAGAGGCAGAAGCAACTCTGTTTTAGTGCTAAAATAACTAAACCTAGTTTAATATTTGCATATTAAAGAACCACTTTGTAATAATGAACATAACACAAGAAAATTCAGTTCTCTATAGGACTGAAAAAATAACAACAAATAATCCACTACAGCAATATACAATTTCAGGAACAAAATTCTACTTAAAATAAGGAACAGAGAAGAAAGGAAATTAAAAAGAAGCAGCTAAGGGTAAAATGTTTTAAGATGCTACTGTTAGAAGATGTGTTATCAGAGATTCACATCTCTTACAAGTAACAGGAAAGCCTTTCCTTAGAATAGCTGTAATAATCCTGACCCCCAGTCATCTGTCTCAATCATTTTGAGGAACATCTCAGCAGTTTGTCTGGTAGACACAGCCTGAGGTACTAAAGAGATCCCTAAACAATTCTGACTTACCTGAATATGCTGGTTTGTAAACTGTCACGATTCACTTGCCACTTTAGATGGAAAATCCTTTTCAAGAAGGCAAAAATCTCCAGGAGAAATGCATAATATGGTTCCTTTAAATGCAAGAACCTTGCAAGTTGTACTGCAATAATTAATTTCTACTTATAACTCACAAAACAAATGTATAGCCACATGTGAAAAGAAGAAAATAATAGAATTTTTAAAGCAAGCAATGTTAAAGGAAAAAGACACCATTCAAAAAGAGGAAGTTATTTTGAGACACAGAAAGCAGAAAAAGTGCATATTTTGTTGATTTTTTACAAAGAAAATGTTGAATAAGGCAGGCACATGCAAATCTTGAAGAACAACTGTTTAAAGCCATAAATAACCTTTCTGGACACGTTACATAAAATCTGTTTCTGCCAACAGATGAGGTGCAAAAGGGGTGTTCAAAGCACAAAAATCCCAAATAAATTCCTTGCAGTTCTGTTCACTACAGAGTGGTTTTAAAAGGTTTACAAGTTAAATCCTTCCCCTGGAAGGTTAAATCTGAGAAAATGTGCAGTGGAAAGAATAAATGGTTCCCATCTAACAGTTATAAGAGAAACTGTTATAAAGATACTCAGTCATGAAAGAGCTTAACTAATAACTCTTGCACAACAAAAGAACAGAAAGTGATTTAATGGCAATAGTAAAAAAGGGCTTTAGGACGATCCACATAGATCACTTGGTCTATAGTCTATGCCACAGAAACTGGTAGAAATTATAATAAATAATAACAGACACTTGAGTAGATAAAGCAGGGGAGATACAACATGAATTTTTGCAGATGGAAATTTTGATTCACAAATCCATAGAGTTCTCAGAAGGAGGCAATGGGCATATGCTGCTAAAAATTAAAAAATATGACAATCCTCACCAAAGTAATTTTTAAAAGAAAGTTATGACATAGGAGAAAAAAATACTAAATAATCATACAAGAAAATAGGATTTAATTTAGGTATTGCTACACTGGAAAGACAGCATGGAATCCTTGTAGACATACCTATGAAATAGAACCAGTTCAATATTCAGAACTGATAATAAAGGAGGAGAAAAACCCTTCAAAAAAAACCCCTGGGAATTATTAAGAAAGAACTAGAAAATAAAACTAAAATCATAATGACATCCTTCTAATAAAATCCATCGTAGACTCACATACTGAACACTATGTGGGTTTCAACTCTCAAGACAAAAGAGGAAATAAGCAGCCAGAAAGATGCAGAAAAGGCCACAAAGATGTTCAAAGCACAAAACAACTTCTGTGCAAGGACAGATTAAAAATAGTTGGGTTCTTTGCCCTGGAAAATGAATGACTGTGAGAAATATAAAGAGCTTGATAAAATCATAACAAACAAGCACAAGGTGAACTGTTAATAATTGCTCCCTATTTCTCATTACACATTTTTAGAAAGCATCCAAAGAAGTTATCAAGCACCAGGTTGAAAGCAAACAAAAGGAAGTATGTTTTCACACAGTCTGTAATTAAATTGTGGAATTCATCGGCACAAGATGCTTTCGATGCCAGAAGGAAAAATGGTTTCAAAAAGCAACCGGACAAAATCAGAAAATAGAGCTTAGGCTTTAACAGCCCTTTCCATCAGGACTATTAAACACAATGATGCAAAAGCAGAAAATGCTACTCCACACTAAGAAATGTACATTTCTGTAGAGCAAAATGAACCAGTCTGATGCACATCAGACAGCAGCTAAGCTTCTACATGGCTAACACACAGATCACAGAGATTCCGGCTTCAACATGAATTTATGGAGCACAGGGATTATGGCTGCAACTGATGATTTACTGTTGCACTGTCAACATACTGGATGTTGATTAATATCCTTTCCCAGGTACAACCATAGTTAAAGTGTATGTTAAGGACAAAATGTTAAGAGTGAAACAGAGAAATGCTTGGAGAACAAGATATTATTTTCAGAGACTTGTGATACAGAGATACAACACATTTTCCTAACTGGATGAGATTCCAATAGGTGATATTCGTTTCTGAGACGAAAACCACCAAACTTATGAAATTACCAGTGATGATACCCCCTTTGGTTCTAATGGCTGTTCAGCATTCACACTATGGAGTGATTTTTGTGGGAGTTGCACTTACTCTATTGTGCATGTTATGCTCAAAAATGCCTTTTAAAACCAAGCAAAAACATTCAGGTCACAGAGCAAAGCACGCAAAAGTATGAAAATATCAAAATGAAGTCTGTCACAACAGCTGTAGTGTTACAATACAATCTTCCATGTTATGATTGTATATTTTGTGTTCTGTATAATGGATGGCATCCAGGGAATGAGACTAATTCAAATACTCTTTTTTTTTATCCTCTCTGTTCAGTGTGTGGCCCCAAGCCTTGTTTACTGAGTGGCATCCAAGTCTTGCATGAAATAAGATGGGGTTTTGTTTCTGGATTTTCTGTGGTACTCATCAATATAGCCTCTGACTATCTCAACAATCTTGCTGAATTAATCCTCACAATGTACCCTCAGATGTCTGGAATTATTTTAATTCCTCATTGATGAAAATTATGAGAAAAATTAGTGTGAATTTTTTTTGTGGCCACACAGGGAGCCTGTATCCAAGATCTGTTAATTCTGAGGGGTGCTGAACATCTCCTGAGCTCATCTTACAAAAGGAGCACTCCAAGAATTCTTGCTCTTCCATCAGATCTGCAGCTCATCTGTCACATAAACCTCTCCAGTGGGGGTGGGATACCATGGACAGGGACCTCCTTCCTACCACACCATCTCTCTAATCCTGTGAATTAGGAAAAGTGTCTCAAAGGATACACTGCTGCAAGATTTGCAAAGCCCTTGGAGGCATTCAGATCACAGGCACAATGAAGAGTGAAGTTATGGTGTCTGTTGTTACAATCTTACACAGAAATTTCTCCTTCTGATTTGCACTCTCTAGGATTCTTGCCAGCATAAGGCATTTAAAATTATATTTTTCTAAAAAGTCTCAAGCAGGGGCAGTGGTATGGATGTAAGAAATCAACCACTGACACACGGACTGTTTCTCTAATGTTAAAGATTGCAATTTATAGTTGTGGTGTAGCTTGTAACTAGGAATGACAACTTTATGAAACACTCTTTATATACTGCACTTTGTGTTCAAAGTGCAGGAAAACACATTTAAAAATAGCCTTATGTTCTGCTACCTTAAGGGTCTGTCTCACACCTACCACATCCAAGAAACTGAGAATAAAGCTCAGTGTCTGTTCCTCTATTGTGTTCCCTATTGTGCCTACATACTGCAGCATTTGTGGTCTGTAAGATCACATACTGTAGGAACAACTTTCAGTTCTCTGTGACAATAGGGTGAGTTGAGGACAGACTGGCAATATTTGGAGATGAATTTCCTGCCCTTTGTGGGTTTCAGTTAGACTCTCAGCATTATTTGAACTTTTGTGGTTTAATTTTCTTTCTTGTTGTTTTAATTCTAATGGCAGAAAACTACATCCCTCTGGAAGCAGTGAATCTCAGGATCTGAGGACTAAATGGCCATGTTTTCTCCTTCTGGCATTTTAAGATACATCGGCAAACAGAGAAAGGACATAGTAGACCTGTAGATTGGCAAAGGCATGTAGAGCTTATTTTCTAGTAAAGACAGCAAAAGGCCTAGGATCTGTTGATGTTTAATGGTGTTCTGAAGTAATTTCTTCCCATTAGCATACAATCACAACCACAGGCTCAGAAACTGCCGACCATCATGGGGCAGAAGGTTGTCGCATGAAAACTGCCCTTCTCTCTTTATATGTTTGAAAAAGAATCATAAAATAACTCCATTGTAAAAATAAATAAGGCACTAAAACAAATAACAAATGACTATTCTGAGAAGAAGAACTGCCAGTTATGGGATAATAGTCACTAACTACTGCCAGGAGTTTTCTCAAATTCCAGGGAGCATCAGCATGAGAGAGTTATTTAGGTCTACCTTGACTAACATATGTAGAAAGGAACATTTCTGATTCTTCATTTCCTCATTCTCTCGAGTGTCACAGCTTCCTAGCCTTTGCTTCTGTTTATAGTCATCTCTCAATATGTATTTCAGGAAAAGAAAAATCTAAATAAAGATCATAGACTGCTCCATTATGTGCCCTTCCTCTTTTTCTTCTCCTCCTTTCTTGCATTTGTGCAGTGTTGTGGCACCTATTAACTACCCATGTTTTCAGAATGACATTATACAAGGTGCAGGATGTACCACTGTGCCCTAAAAATATCAACAACTGCATTAGTCTCACAATAATTAATGGCAGGCATTATGCAAATGACAACTTTTTCACTGCAAAATAATGACATTTCTTCATTTTGAGCAGAGTTATGCAAAACAATGAATTGGGGATGATAAATCACACAGGAGAATTAAGAAAGCCATAACGTTCCTGCCCAGGCAGGCAGAAAGACAGACAGACCAACAATTTAGAACACATTGTTTGTTCTCAAACCGCTATTAAGGAATAAATAAAAGCACAGCCAGCCGGTCATTAGAACGTATGTATAATTTAGTTTCCCCCCTTTAGGCAACTGTGCATAAGGGAACGTTAAATTCTAGCAATCGAATTATTACAAGTCACAAGCAAATTTTTTTTTATTAACCTTAATAAGTCATTCACTCAGAGACTACAGTCATCAAGCAAATAAAATATATCACATGTCGTTCTCTTACACATTAACTAATTTCTTATGCAAACATCACAATGTATAGCAATTACCACTGCTCAAAAAAGCCCCAAAGTCAGTTTCAATTTATTTTATTGCTTTTGTTCGTGGTCATTTCCTGTAGAGCTTTATTCTCTAACCCTGTGTTTAAGGTACAAAATGAATGCAAGTAACAAGAAGCTACTTCTCTGAAATGTTGCTGTGCTTTCCTCTTTATTGTGAATACTGTTGGAAAAAGATGTCAGTTGGTAAGATCTTCTTGTGAGGGTCAAGAATCTTCTCAAAGTAACACTGCTTGTATCTCACAAAGGTAAAAAGCCAACACTGACCAGGGAACCGTCCCTTCCCCATCCCTTTCTCCACTGCATGCTTCCCACCCTCCCGAGAGAGCATCCCCAGCCCAGTCCTCCCAGTGCCTCCTGCAGGGAGCCTGGTGCAGGACAGCCTGTGAGCTCCCCGGAGCCACCATTCCCACACTGCTCCCTGAGGAGCCGGCTTCCCAGGGAGAGTGGGACTGGAGGGGAGCTTTGAACTCCCCCTACGTACCACACTCCTCCACTGCTCCTTACAGTGTCTCCTGATGAAGCGGAAGTTGCTCTGAGCTTTTAATAGACAGCACTCCTGGATCTTTCTTTTTAGTGATTCCTGCTGGGAGAGTCTGAGGTATCAAAGAGTTACAGCGATTAAAGCTGAAGAGACCTGTGGTATTTAATCATTTAGTCCCTCCTCCCACCTCAGCTGGAGTATTCCTTATGCTATTTTTCCTGATGCTCTATCTAGTCTAACTTTAGAGAGTGCCAAATTTCTGGGCTCCCACCTCTTCCCTGGGGAGGTTATCCTACAGTAGCACACCATGAGACTGGAAATTTCCCAAGGTATTTGCTGTAATTTTACTTCTTTATGATTAGTTTTATAAAAAAATCTTTACTTTTCAGACTCCCAATACTGCTGTAAGATTTTGTTTCTGTCTAAGTGTAGAGACTGAAACTGCATCAGACTTCCTCACATCCATAGCTCAGCATGACACTTAACAACATTATCCACTGAAAAATAAAGCTGGATTTGGAGCACCTAAATATTATCCAAAACCTCTTTTTATTCTTCACGGAGACTGCTGGCAAGAACTGGTATGAAAAGGGATCCAGGACAGGACGTTTACAGCCAATGCAGTACCATCTCCCTTCTAGCCATATCAGCTGCTCCCCTCAGGAAGCACTGGTGGCCATTCCAAACACACATAAAGCAGAGCATCAGCAAGGATTACATATTCCCCATGAGGAAGTTAAACTGCAGAGCTCTTGTGAAGCATAGTGAGGGGCCTGGAAAACCCACAATTCATGTGTCACAGTGAAGAGTCAATTCCAGCTTTATCTGAACCAAGAGGAAGATCATCCACCCTTTTCCTTCTCCCCAAATGCTACTACCCTTGAATCCAACAAAGACAACTAAGCCCTTCACACAGACAGAGAGCCCAGGAAAGAGAACAGGAGTGCTGGAAATAACTGGTGTCTTTGAAAACAAAGTGGTAGCAGTTGATCACCCCCCTCCCATTATCTATTTCAGGACTTTTAGGATTCAGTGTAATTCACTCTGCCTTGGAACACTGCAAAAAATTCTCCACCTCCAGCCTCTCATCCGGAAGTTAATAACATTTTGCAGCTCTCCTTAAATAAAATCCAGCCCATCCTGGATCAATAAGACTGATGCCTATTTCCCTAATGGCAGCCGATTGCCATTTGCTATTCAAATCAGACTAGATAAATTACAGTACATGCCAAGGAACAGGCCAGTGAATTAAGACAGGCCTCCTGAGGACCAGTGATATTATTAATCTTTTAAGACACTATCATATTTCTTCTTGACAGTGTGCGTAGACGCTCAGACATGCTGCACTCAGATTGAAATATCAGCTGCTGCAAAAAATCAATAGCGTTAGAAACACAATAATTTTCTGTCTGCAGGGCCCCCAATAAGCAACACTTGTGCTTCTCCTCCTTTCCACATCTATGCTACAAATGCATTTGTTTTAAAATCCAGGCCTCAATTCTGAATAGTCATTGTGGTGGACAGCGTTGCTTTTGTTGTCATCCTTTGCCACAGAAGCCACAAGTGTGCTTCTTGATAAGGTTGTGGTTCTCGGAGACAGCAGAAGGTACTCCAGGGTCACTCACCCAGTATACTTCACCCTTCTCCCCACACCCTCCTGCTCAGTCTCTTGCTCTCTCATTGAAGGCTTTTTAAAGATAGATATTGCTAGAGCTCCTGCTATCCCTAAGAAAAACACCTTGGACGTGAACTGACAAAGGGAGACGGTACATGACAAGAAAGGAGAAAGCTTAAGGGATTTCTCTTCAGACTGGCAACAGATAGGGTCAATTCAAACAATTTTGATCTCTTTAGTCCTGTGGATGAATTCAATAGAGGCTCTGATAGTCAAGTAAGCTGCCCCTGGTTTCTCAACTACTCTTTATGCTGAAGGGGAGAAAGAGTCTTCAGCTGATAACTATTCCTAAAAGGGTATTTTATGATTTACGAGACAAGTGGGCTTAGGGAAAAATGTGTAACTTGGGGGATTGGCAACAAGATGCTAAAATGAGGTTTCTCCTCACCCTTGACATGATATCGTTTAACTGTGTGGAAAAGAAAAAATTCTAAAGCACAACAAAATCAGAAGTCTCCACACAGTTCTAAGCTTGAGATTACTCTGCATATATCTGTATAAAAAAACCCCAAGCATTTACAGAAACGGACCAGAGTGGATAAATCAGGCCCAGGCTGGCTAAGCTGTGATTTGAGATAGCCAGATTTCTGGCATCCCAGGTCAACAGTGACCAGGAAGAGTTGATGAATGTCCCAGTAGGGTGAGAGGAGTGAAGCGATGAAATCATTCAAGTTACATCACAATTAGCAGTTGCCTTCTGCCCTTAAAACATTGTTAACAGCACTGGCAGGACTGGAGACCAAAAATATTAACTCTCCTCTGATTCTTGCACAATTGTGAGGGCTTCAATTCACTTCTCTTTAAAAAGTGGGGCAAGCACGACCCACATGCAATATAAACAGAGCCCCACCTTGTGACAAATGCCGAGGTGACCTGGCTGATGGACATGCAAGGCTGGCTGATGTCAGCAAGGTGCTCATTAGAAAATGGATGAGGAGCCACTCTGTGCAGTTCTGGGTATGCTTTACCTTCTCTATGCAGAGCAGAAGACCTGGCTCACCTCCTTCCTTGGGATTCTTAGCACGTCTCTCTGGCACACAAAGTGACATGCTTAGACAAAGAAAAGAGTGAGCTGCCATCAGGCTTGCTTCTGGGGAGAGGGTAAGTTTCATTAAGACTGGCCAGTAAATAAGGATTTTCTTCCTTGGGACAGAAATACCAGGTCTCAAACTCTCAAATATTAAAAGAAAAACCAACCCCTTGGTGAAGTACCTTCAGATCTAGACCCCCAAGTTTTCAATCTCTATGTCACCAGAAGTGACCAGAAAGCTCTCTTCATCGAAGTCTTTCTGCTAAAGAGAAAAGAGGGTGATATGATGAAATGAAGATATGATGAAGTGCTCCCATCAGCAGCATGGTGCAATTTTCCTGGAGCAAAGGAGGCTCAGGAAACACTTTAATGCTCTCTATAGCTACCTGAAACGAGGTTGTAGCAAGGTGGGGGGCAGCCTCTTCTAACATGCAAGTAGCAACACAAGAGGAAATGGCCTCAAGCTTGTGCCAAGGGAGGTTCAGATTGGACACCAGGAAGAATTTCTTCACTTAAAGGGTAAGCCTTGGAACAGACTGCTCAAGTAAGTGGTGGAGTAACCATCCCTGGAAATGTTCAAGAAATGACTGAACGTGGCACTTAGTGCCATGCTAGTCGACATGGTGGTGTTTGGTCAAAGGTTGGAGTTGATCTTGGAGGAGTCTTCCAACCTCAGTGATTCTATGATTCTATAATTTTCAATTAGAAATTTCGTTACTTCCCAGTACTTTGCACACATCTGAGGAACAGACTTGATATTCACTCTTGTTCCTGATTCTCCATGAGTTGGATTTGATTCATGCACCTGAACGGAACTGCTTCCAGTATATACAAGTCTTACTCTACTTCCAACAGGTTTTGGTTGTGCCATGTGGGATCTAGGAATGTGTTGATAACACTTCAAAGTACTTGTGAAAGTGTCATAGTGAGCCATGTGCATGTGGAGCTCAGCCTAAGCTGCAGGGCTAATATGAGCACTGGCACAAAACTATGCGTGAGCAAGCAGTATGAGGGCTAAGGAGTAAATATGAACAGACAGCATCATGGGTGAGGAAGGATTTGGGATTTGAGTCTTCTGCTTTTTCTCTCCAGTCTTCAGATCTCTCCTCTGCCTGCTGCTCCTCTTTCTCCTCTAGCCTCCTCCTATCTGTGCTATGTCCTCTAACTACGGATCATCGCTGCTTAGATTTTGCACAGCAAAAATCATTAATTCACACTAACTAACAGCACCATAGTTTTGCAAAAGATGCAACGGTATCTAAGAAAACAAACCTACACATACCACTGAATGATAAAGAGAAGAGAAATTCACTTTTCCAGAGCAGTCAGGGGACTAAAATAATCTATATAGCCATGAACATTTTGAGTTGGGTCTTCTGACAAGTTCCTATGTCCAAAGAACATGGTGGTAGTCTAAAGCTACCTCAGAACCTGTGCCATATCTTTGTAGAAAGGCCAAGAGGTATGGCTGGGCTGCAGTACGGCACTGTGCACACAAAACTCCCCACACCAAAGCTTGTGAGAGCCATTACATTAAGGATGCCCCATCTTTGTGTCTGTAAACACACCAAACACCTGAGTATGAAATGAGGTCTTTAGAAAGATGGGAATTTCACATCGCTGTACATGTAACAAGGCGTTTTCACACTAAACTTGTACTCCACCTGCATGTATCTTTTTTCTCCTAGAAACTAACACAATTTATTCTGATCAATATAGACTAATTTCTTCTTTTCTTCTTATGTTTTGTTATATGCTACCCTATGCCCTCCTTTATCCTCGCATTTGGAAAACAAAGAATTCCTGTAGCAACTGGCCATACAACTATTCTTCACATTTCCCTGATACTCTTCCCTTGGGAAGCAAGACACCAGTGGTTGTTGCAAGACTGTGGAACTAGATGGACTCCTTCACACTGAAAAATACTCCTGAGATTTAAAAGAAGCTGTGCACATCTTCCTTCTGACATTTCTGTTTCGAACAGAAAGGATTAGAGTGAGGTTGGAAGTACACAAAGTGCTAGGGCCATTGCTGCTGGTCAGAGCTGCTTCAGAGAAGATTCTCTAGACAGCCTCCTCCG
Organism: Serinus canaria; assembly: GCF_022539315.1. Taxonomy (NCBI): domain Eukaryota; kingdom Metazoa; phylum Chordata; class Aves; order Passeriformes; family Fringillidae; genus Serinus; species Serinus canaria. The sequence continues at coordinate 21,968,947 of NC_066313.1, forward strand.
GATAGATCCTGCTGGAATAGAATCTGCAGACTGTAATATTTAAATACCATTCAGAAGTTAAAACAGTAGTGACAAACCCAGTTATGTTTAAAGCCAGATTTCCATTGCAAAACACCCTGCATGCCATCCCTGATGACAGGCAATGCCAGGCATTGCTGTCAGCCACAGGCTACAAAAGGAAGAGGAAGAAAGTAAATGTACTGCAAGTTTAAGGCACAGACACATACTGCTAACAACTGCTGTCTGCTATCCTTCCTCACCCCCAGTCTCTGCCCCAAGACATTGCTCTGATTTTGCAGTACAGAGAAGTGGTCTATGTGCAGAAATCTACCCGCAGGCTAGAGCTCCAGGACACCCGGAGAGCATTCACATCTCACCCTGTACTTGGCCCCTGCAGGTACAAGTGTTGAACAAGCCCATTCTGTGAGGAGGAAGCAGCACAGGGATTATTGTCAAACTCCAGTTGTGATTCACAATAATCCACCAGCTCATTCTGTAAAAAACAAATGGAAACTGGGAGTACTTTTAGGGCAGAAGAGCTGGGAGAAAGTGTCAGTGCAAGAACTCCATTCTAGATGGGTGGAATAGAGAGTTCAAAGTGCAACTGAGATGGTAAGGAGCTGAGTGGCTAAATCTTGTAAGAAGAAAAAGGAAGATCTGTGTGGAAATGGCCACAAGACAAAGAAGATGAAAAGGGAAAAGCAGAGAAAACTAAATTATAAGAAAATACTGTGAGATAAATGAGAATTTTGAGGTGGTTGGGGGAAGAAAACCTAAGTAATGAAAAGACGTCAGCAAATCCAACCACGCTTAAGCCAACCACAGGTTAGGAGTGCCCTCTCTAAAGGATGGAGCTAGATAAAAGGTGTGTTTCCTTTTCTGGCCATTAGCATCTATGTTTTGCAATAACTTGAGAACAAACAATTTTGAGAGCTTTGTTAGCTATTTTTTCCACAACTGCAACCTCCCTGGCATGGCCAGAAAAATAAGTAAACAAAACATTTATTAAAAATTTTGGATCTCTTCAATTCTTGCTAACAATCCAGCTCTGCCAAGGTCAGAAGTGAGAGGAAGGCACCGCTGTTCAGTCAGCTCTGTCAAATGAGCCTGGAAAAGGTAATGAACTTTTCCAGACAATAGTCTCCATGGCACATTAAAAAGAAATTCTACCAACACTCCCTGGTTGCACCCTTAATAAAAGAGGTGGAGGGAAGAAGGCCTGACATCGAAAGATCAGGACCATCCTAATTCCACCCACTGCTTTCAGTGTGAGTTGGTGCAATGAGCTGCCACACAGCTGGGGGGGGATGAGCCATGCACCTCTGCAAGGCATGCTAAGTAAAATGTCATAGCAAGCCATGGCCTCTCTCTTTGTGCAAAGGAACACTCCCTCCAAATCATGGCTAAATCTGCTAAGAGGGGTGTGAGGAAACACCTCCTACTGTGGCAGACCTGCTGCCTTTCTCACTTGAGTAGCAATACAATTTCTCAGACTCACACGACTCCATCCCTGCACTGGAACCTCCGGTGGAGGCACTCCCAGCTCAGTTACAGGTTTTAATTATGAAATGACAGTACCAATGGCTGGCTTTGCTTGAACCAGCATGTGTCACCAAAGCTGATGGGAAATATGTAAAAAAGAGACTCAGTTTAATTAGCCTGAATATTTTACAATGATTATTTTCTACAAGAAAACCATCCCACATCTTGATTTGTCACCTGTCGGGTTGCTGTTCTTATCCACCACGATCTCTCCTTGCTTCTTCGTGTCATAAAAAAACCAATGGTGAAAATGACAGACAGATGCAAACAAGATTTTGGTAATTACAGCCCTGTGGCTGGTGGTTGTTTGAACATCGTTTTATTTCTTCCAATCAAACAAGTCCTTGGACTTCACAGCCCTAGAGCTTCAGACATGGTGAGGCTGATTATATTATGACATTACAGTGCAGACTGGCAGATCAGACAAAGTGGATTTCACTCAGTAATTAAACTGCAGTATCTTTCGTCTAAAGTCCAGGACAGGATTAATCGAAAGGTAGCTCTTTATCATTGTGATTAGTGCTGGGATTTGAAGAGTGACTCCACAGATTTCTGATTTGATAGCTCGTCCTGGGTACCAGCTTATCGGAGACTGCACATCTGTCTGACTTGTAAAAATAGCATGAGGTTAAGATCTATTTGCCAAGTCTCACTATTTATTTTTATTTTATTTTTACTTGGAAGAAACTCAGATTGATTTAAATATTACAGTGTCCTTTGGCTTTCTGTGGCAGTACAAAGATTTCCATTTAAGACCAGCTAACATATAACCCTGCTCCCACCCTAAACTGCATTGTATCTACTGTCTGTAGTCGGTAGTCTACAGACACACAATTTTCTCTGTACCTTTAAATTTATTCTTCAGGGTCCAGGAAAACCCACCTGATTGTCAGAAACGAAACAGTAAAAATTTTATATACAATAGCTTTTTAGCTGCTCTAAAGTGGTCTAGCAAAAGAAGTTCCAAGCTTTCAAGGCACTCCAAAGATTTACTGGATGAAAATAGAGTCTTAAGAATTCGGGTTTTTGACAGTATTGTATAAAATCCCTGACATAAAATGCCAGCTAATGCTTTTTATTTTTGTTTCCCCCTAAGTTTCCAAAAGCTTTCAATGCTCCTGCTTCTCCTCACAAGGCTAACAAACACAGAGCTGAGAAAACTTTCTCAGTACAGCCAGACAGTTTCCTTATGCTGCTGGCTGGGGAAGCAGCGCTCCTGGCACCTGCCCTGATTTACTCACTAGAGGAAGGAGAATTTCTACAAGTAGAAGTTAGGCAGGGAAAAGCAATGGATATCTCTTTTTTTTCCCTACTGCAAGAATTCATTATCTTTAAGAAAAATCAAGGTAAGACAAAGAAAAACACTACTCCTCCCTCCCAGCAACAAAGTACAGTTAGGAATTGACTTACAATTCTAGACATACTCTCTACCTAAAATCTCTTGCAGTCAATGCTGTTTTGAATTACACTCTATGGAGAATACCCTGGTAAGAATCCCAAGAGATTCCAAAAGTGTATGGGAGTGGTTTGGCATTAGCCTTTAAGAAATCATATACATTTTAGGCTCCTTTCAACAAGTTTTCAATCCATGGCAGTCACAAAAATTGATGTCCCACAGGCCACTATTACTAGGTTCCAACTTTTCCCCAACAAAGGCTGATAAAAAAAGGAAATGTATTTTTGAAAACATCAATAAAAATTTTACTTGCAGCTGAATGAGGTTTTTGAAAGACAAATACTTTTTCTGGAAACGGAAAGAATTTTTTTGTGGAAAGACGCAGAAAATCAAAAGTATTCTATCTGAAGTCAATTCTCAGCATAGTTTCTCTAAAATTTTCAGTCTTAAAAAAATAAAAAGGTCACAGTTTACACTGTTTTGTTTCATCCACAGAACAGTCCTGTGCCCACCATATTCTATACAATTCAGAATTACTTGGCCCATCTTTACAAAAGGATAATTGCCACAATGTCCCTCGATAGTTTGCCTATAGCAATGTTTCTTCTCATTTGCACGAATCTCTGATGTAGATTATGAAGATCTAAAGCAAGGGCAATCTCTTAATTTCTACCCAAGCATTTATTAGAGACAGACCCTAATTCTGTTTGGGGACTGGGAGTACTACAATCCAAATAACAAACTAAACAATTCCCTAGGCAAACAAAGTATTTTATTTGCAGTTTTATTGTTATTGCTGTTTTTGTGAAAAAATTTACAGAGAAAAAAGCCTAATTATTCATAACCATTCATTTTAAGTCTTGAAAGCTATTTCACAGCTCTTGGAGTCATAGAAGACCCTCAGTATCATGAACTCTGATTCCCAAACAATAAAGAACTTACTATTCCAGCCAGCAATTCCCACAGCAATTCCAATGACTAGTGTGTATGGCCACATAACATTTACTGACAGTTATGATCCTAATTTAAGGAAATAAACCAGCAGAATATCAAAAAATACCTTTGAAATTTGCTTTAAGTAAGTACTTTCTCTGCCCAAACACTTACAAGTGGGGAGAGAAGAGGAAATCTAGCCAAGCAAGCAGGCAAAGGCAGAGAAACATCACACTGATGAATGACAAGCAGCGCATTTCTTGGTCAGCTAATAAAGACACAGATAAGTAATACCAGACAGAACAGTCTCAGTAATCTTTGTTTAAATGGCTAGCTAAATATGCAATAAATTCTCACTGCTGTACTTGTTCTTTGTAGAGGTGTGAAGGTGTGAATTTTATTCCTAGTCCTGCTGCTGATACTGTAGATACAGATTCAACTTGCATAGGGATTTAAAAGCTAGTATTCAGACCACTAAACTATTCTTCAGACCAAGCTGAAAACAAAATGCAAATGAACCACTGCGGATCGTGAGCTCATGCTGTTTCCCTCCTGCCTTTCAGAATTTTCCCCATTTTTCCTCTGAAAATTCTAAAGTTTTAAAAATATTATTAAAGAATCAAATAAGCACCAGCCTTTATATTTATATTTTTTCATTTCTGAGTCTTTGTATTATGCTTTGATCATAAATTCAGTATCTTCCCTCCAATCATGAGGACTAGAAACTTATTTTATAAACAAAAAACAAAGAACTTGACATTATCTGTTTACTTCAAGAGTACAATCTTTAAGAAAAACATCAGCTATTATGACACTTTCTGTAAAACTGCAACTACTGCCAGCAAAGTGAAACATTAATCTAGGTGAGCACATCCTTCTGGTTTTCACATCATGCGTAAACTGAAATTCCACAAAAAGAGCCTTGTAGTTGTGCATTGCTCTGGAGAAAAGTTGGATCGTGTAACATGTCCATGACTTCACAAAGCGGTCAATCAGCAAGTGCTTCCCACTAAACAGGAAAGGACTCATATGCCAAATCCTGGCTTTTGGTAACAGTGTGGTAAATTTCATATTAACATAAATCAGGGTAAGATTTGTCCCAGTGTAAACACAACCAGAATTAATGTTATGTTTTACAGAGTTCCTAAACAACTACAAATTTCTTCCACCTGGAAAAGGGAGAAATACACGTCTTGCAGCATGATGTTTTTTTGAAATTAAATCACAGCTGAAAGCTTGGATAAAACTAGTCAGGAGAGGAAGACAAATTCCCAGCCATCAACACAAAAAGTGACTGCATTTTTTTCCCCCAAACTCTAAAGATGCTGCCAGCACCCAGTTCCTAGGCCATATGTTAGTAAAATGAACCAAATCCTAACCAGGAGGTTACCATGAGGGCTGAAACTGTGATGCACTCAGTAAGGATTTGTTTTTCTCAATTAAAGAAATAATCATAACTACTTTCAGTTGAGTCACTCACACTCATAATGTATGCTCAAAAGATATTTAGCATCATGTATTAAGTATGTCAAGCAGCCATTCCATTAATAAGACTTTGCACTTCTATTCTGCTTTCTATGCCAGTAGACCAAAGCACTTTGTGATCATGAATTAATCAATGCTACCACCACCTGTGCACTGGAAATAGTTGGCTGGCGTCCATTTAATGACCCTGGATGATAGCTGGAGATGTGATCCTCAGTCTTCTACCTCCCAAACCAAGCTTTAACCAGAAGACAAAACACCAAGTAAAAACACCAAGTAATGATGGCTTCCCCAAATTCACCAAGTACTTAGTACAATCAAAATAAATCTGTCAGAGTAAGCAGAGATCATAAACTTTGCTTTCATCAAGGTCGAGCATATGAAAAACAGAACTATCAAAGAAAGAAAATGCACAGATTGCAGCTTCCTAAATTAATATCAAGTTTGCCAGGATAACAGTTTCTTATTCCACTCATTATCATTAGGCAGGTTTACATTCTCTCTGTCCTCTGCTATGCTTACAGGCAACACACGAGACTGCCCATTGTGGAAGACTAAAAAAACTGGAAAATAAAAGAAATCAAATGACCTTGATAATTTCTAAGTTTGGTTTTAGGATGGAGTTTCATGAAACTAAACCTGTCAGTGATGATAGTTAACAAAATATAGCTTTCTGCAAAAGGTTTAAACAGGACTGGCCATATTGAAAAGCTCCTCAGATTTTGCCACCAAATAAATTTATGACTTCAAGTCCCTCAAGAGCTCATAATCCTGAAATACTTTGCAAACTTTTGATTTGGTTTCTACTTAGGTAAAGAGACTGAAGTCAATGGGAGCTTTGCTAAAATAAAGTCTGAGAAAAGAGTTTGCAAAAGATTATTTTTACAGTAAAAAAATAACTGCAGAAAATATCTGTGCCTGAAGTGGAAGAAAAAGGTTCCAATTTCACAATGTTGCTTTTAATAAGGATTATGTCTTCAAAAAGAAGACCCAGCAGATCAGACTGATCATATCTGCTTAGTTCATATATAACCTTATGTTCCCAGCTTAGAAAAAATAATGCCCACGGACTAGGACAAGATCAACTCACGCTGTACACTATCTAGATTTTCAATCCAACTGTTTAAAACATATGCTATCCACCCTGAGTAACTTCAGATGATACATATTTTTCCTTTGTACTTCAGATTTTGCCAAAATACAAATATTTAATACTTCCCGCTTGTATTCTGCACAGATTTCAGTAATAGGGATGTAAATTGTTTTTTTGATATGCCTTGCAATTAATACAGAGGTTAAACAAAACAGTTCCAAGAAACTTTTCTACACCCAGTAGGCATGAACTCATGCCAGTCCGGGAACCCAAGTCATATTCATGACACTCAGCACATGTGCTGAGGGAGCTTTCATACTGCCAGGTATAAACCATATGCTAATTATTCTTAAGTGCCCATCACACCCCCCCGGTACATGGTACAAGTAGAAAGAGCATTTAAAGATAAAAATTTTGGCCTATGGGCTCACCTAAATTTCCAGAGGATAACTGATGTTATCAAACCAGCATTAATGAAATCAAGTATTCTTTATATTATACACCATTTTAATAGAGTCCAACTTTTCATCTAATAACTGCCTTAAAAGGATTTGTCCTAAAACACTCTGTGGTAGGATTATCATCAATAAATCATACCCTGGATGTGGTTTCAAGTATGTAAAGTTTGGGGCTCAGGGCTCAAAGCATTTGCTTAAACATAGCTTTCAAGTGCCATCAGAAGAGCACTTTGGTTTAATCACACCTGGACATGGCTAGCAGATAGGACTTAGCACTTCTGAGATAAATGTCTTTTGCAAAAAGCAGCTGAAGGCCAGGTGGTGCATCCTACAGCATCTCACGTGTTGACAAACACCCACACTTGAGCCTTTATTGTGCACCCAGTGCATGGTGACCTTTCCAACTATTTTCAGAACTTCTTATCCTCAGCAAAAATGTGAAAAAGTCAGATTGCTTCTGTCTCCAGCTAAACATAAAAAAAGACATTAATGAAAAACTCTGCTCACAAAACTTTATGTTATGTCCTCCAAGTCATAGTTGAGAAAATTCATACTCTGTCTCTACAAATTAAACAGGCTGTAACATATGCAAAATTTCCTCTGAACAAGGGAAAATTTGGAATTGTAAGAAAGAACATCCCTTTTAAGTTTTACAAATACACTGAGGTCAATCCTGACAGGAATTCACAAACAAAGTCGTGACTGAACAAATTGTGCTGGACTGCATCCCCCCTGACTCTAGAATTTTCCTTTAAAGATTATGTGATTGAATTTTCCAGACTAGATCCAGAGTCTGCACTAGTCTTTTTCACCAGCCAACAGATTTAACCCACTGATTTCAAATGTTTGGCCAAATGCTGCAGGAAAAAGGTATTATTTGCCCTAGTTCTTACCTTCCTTCTTCACACACTGTGAAAGTCACCAAAAAGACAAGCTGACATGAAGAGGCTTCTCTCGCAAACCAGAAATACCTCCCTGTAAAGCTCACACAATGCATTGTCAAATTTCAAAATATGAATTTAAAAACACAGAGACTTATCCATATTTATTCAAGATCTCACCGAGTTGGTAAATATGATTAGATGGGGATTTGAAGATAAATAATATCATCTGCTGTCTCATCTTCACTACTCTAAAACAAGAAGCCCAGCACTGGTAGAAGCATTCAAAGTGCAGCCTATATTCTTACAACTCTACAGCTTCTTTTTATTTCACCCGTACTCACATTTTTCGCTGGCAGTGGTGGCGCTTTTCCATGGCTGTATTTTCCCCAGTATGGCCATTAAGAACAAGACTTTTGGTTTCAAGCACTGAAGCACTCAGCAGGGCAATGGGCACCCACAGAGGAGACATGGGTTTGGATTGGAAGCAGCCTCGGGGACCTCGGTCAGTAGAGCACAGACATGCTATAACCACACGCTTATTGAAATGGGAGACTCCTCAAGCAGAGGGCTCCTGTTGAATTCTTCAGTGTTTTTCTTTCAGGGGCATTATACTGTCTCTGAATTCAACAAGAAATCAAATTAGGACTCCTGGGTTCCATTTCTAGCCTGCCACTTACCCATGATAAGATATTGGGCAAACCATTTAGCATAAATAAGCTTCAGTTTACAGAGCTGAAATACTGCACATGGGTGTAGTAAGGCTGATGAAAAGTTCCATTATGGTATTATGAAAGTGCTTTCTCCCAGATTTTTAAAATTCCTTATCAAAGGTTGTCTTAACCTGCCTTGCAGAATTTTAGAGTCTACTCCCTCTCTTAAGAATCTCCTTTTCAAAGAAAAAAATTTTCGACTGTCTAAAGATTTCTTTGCAGACATTAGCACAAGACTTTAGAATAAGGGTACATATGGTGCAAGTGCACAAAAACAATTTAAGAAATTAGTGACTTTAATTTCCAACATAGAATAGCATAGTATGCTAGCATCTCTTTACATGTTTTTTTTCAGACTTTAGCTTATAGTCCTGGGTATGTGACAAAGGGCAGCTGTCTCCCTCTCTGTCATGTCAGTCTTGTCCCAGGAGCTGTTCCCTTCCACTTGGTTTGGTTTGTACTTGAGCCCTCTCAAGCAAGTATTGGTATGTGTGGCTTTTCCAAACCAAGGAAATTAACTTAAATTCAGTCTTTTAATGCACAAATTAATGTTCATCAAAACCTTGGGGATCAGATACAGCAGATTAGAAGTACTAAGGGGAGTCAGGCTACATCAATTAATATTTAAGACCAATAATTTCTTATTCAACCAAATTCAGGAGTAGTGTAAGGTACCTATGCTGAGACATATCCACTCAGTGCTAATCTTTACACATTATGTACGTGGGAACTGAAAAGAGCTCATAAAATGTTAATGCAAACCATTTAGGGCCCAATATGTAGTTGCATTGTTACAATTATGTATCCAGATAAGTCCATCTTCTCATAACCTGTATAACCAAACATGCACAGTGCTCCCATTGTACACACAGAAACAGAAAAGTGAAGACTAACACCTTAAGGGCAACTCCCTCATTTTGGTTACTAAGCTTGTGACAACATGCATAGAAGAATTTCAGATAACTTTTGAACTGCTTACAGTCTTCACCCAGACTTTATGACCTGTGAACAGAAGTGACCCCTTCCCTTACTTGAGGAAGTATTTCTGATGCCTTTGTGACAGGCCAAGTGACACCTCTAAGTGCCTAATATTCTTCAGCTGACTGCAAAGGAAGCCCAAATGAGGATGGAGGTACCTGCTCCACAGGTTAACTACATGCCAGAGAGAAGATCCTTTGACTCTGGCATTCAGAAGCTCTGAGCACTTCTGGAATTTAATGAAATCCATAGAACCTGAAAGTCCTTAGCTCTTATGTGAACCAAAGATACATAAAAAGAAGCTTTCCAGAAGTACCACACAATACTTGGGAGACCATGTTGTGAATTCATTAACAGTTTGTCAATTGAAAACATTAATATCATAAGCACAGGGTAGGAGCCTTACTGGTCCTGCAGGTTTGGGGGTTTTTTTTAAAGATGATGTCATCTCCCCAGCTACAAATAACACAATGCTCAGACTGGCCATGAGGGAGTCTAATATAAAATACCGCTCTAGAGACAGCTTGACTTCAGCCGTGAAGGACTTCTGATGCTACCAGGAAAACTTTCTGATTAGCTCTTCTGCTGTGGTAGCACACCCTGTACCTGCTTTAGGGCAAGAGCATTCCTCAGAAAACAGGATTGTCACCGAGGGGTTTCCTTCAGCTTTTGAGAAAATTTTGCAATTGTCTTTTTTTCCCTTCACCACTGTACTTTTTCTTTCCTCCCTGTTCAGTGGAAAAAGAAATCTGATCTTCACAGATGGAAACTTAAGTATTGCCAGGATGGTCAATATACCCAACAGCCATTCAAACTGGTCTGATAAATGAGAGCATTTAAATAGTTGCAACCAAAATAAGCGACAGAAGGTGGGAAAAGAAATGCATAATTAAGCCAGCTACTAGGGTACTGTTTATGTTTTATCCTTTAGAGCATTACAAAGTACAGAACACAAACTATTGCTAAGAATTTTTGTATACCTTAATATCTGCATATTAAATCACACGAGTGCGGGATACACAAAATTTAGAAAGAGTAGAAATTACTTATCTTCTCCAAATGATGTGCCAGGGCCGTCAATTGGTCATTCAAAGCCACTGCCAGGAAGATTACCCAGCAATATAAAATGGCCAAACCAAATCGTGACACCACACAATCGCTTTACTTTAACTCCATTCCTTATGTGATACTTCTGTGTTTGCTTGCAGTACATGTTGGAAACACCAGAGATAAGGTAAACAAGATTGCACAAATTAACAGAACCATCCCTTTCTTTTACATGTCACCCTGACCTCCAAGGGCCAAAGTAGCAAAGAAAAGATAAAGTAATAATAGAGGGAAGGTCTTCACTGCTGTCCTTTCTTTCCCCTTCACTAAGTGACTTTTCAGGGACTTTCCTGCATGTTAAGCATCTTTTTTGCATTGCTTAATATTGTTATTAATAATTCATATTTTTGTCTTTCTCCTCTCACTCTGACAACTTTTATTTTTAATCAATGGGCATGTGTCAAATTGCTTTGTTATTTATTTATAATGTAAGCCGACAAAAGAATGGGATATGTGGTATGAAGATGAGACAGTGTTTCTTTCCTACAGCTGATAACCTCAGTAATAACTATGTGTCTTGTTCTAATCAGTAGGGTCCAAAAAACTAATTTTGCCACAAATAATGGAGGACATATTTAGTATATTTGTACAGCTGGATGTCTCTCCTCTGTCCCCACAGTCATGCACTGACATAAAAGTTGAAAATGTAGGTTTATTTGTATGCATGCACATTGTCTTTGAGGAAGAAAAGGAGTGCACAAAGGTGTTAATAACAATGTGCCAAGTACTGATGTGCTTATTCAGACAAATGTATTACTAAGATCAATGTTCTTTGTCCCCTAATATATCAACAATTCTCACAAGTTGTTTATAGCAGAAACCTTCCTACTCTTTTCAGCTCACAAAACTGAAATAGAATCATGAACTCACCCAAGACAGAGAGGAATTCAGTGGCACAAAGCCTGCTTCAGCTTCCTTGCCACATAACACATGGGAAACCCCTTGTGGCAGAATGCATGGGGGAAATACATCACCAGGCACCTTCCCTCATAAAGCTGGGAAAACAATCAAATGCTTCCTCACAGAACATGTGAGAAGTAAGCTGTTGATTACAATTAGCTTCTATGTTACACACTTAGAACTGGACACTTACACCCCTTTCAGGCGCACATATTTTACCTCAACTGCTACTTGAGAACTCATTTAGTTTCTCTCTGGACTTATTTTTGTCGAATGGTAAAAGTGCCTCAGTTCCAGCTGAATGGAATTCACTGTGGTGACTGCCTTGGTGTGTCCCGAGGCAGGAGGCAGCCCTGTCTGGACTGTGGGAATGCTTTGGTGGAACTTGGGATTGTATTCCTCAGCAATGTTTGCCTGCTAGAGGGATATTGCCATACAGGGTGTAATTATTGTAGAATAAAATAAAGCACAAAGTCATAGCAGGGGAAAAAAGGGATTAGACACTTTTTTTTAAAAATTTAATATAAAAAGGCTACTGTGCCATGTGACTTCTAATTCAAAGGAGGGAGTAGACTGAGGTTGTCTACTTAAGACTCCTTCTTCCTGAAAAGCTCCTACTTCCTATTTTTCTACATTCACCACCACATGTCGTGAGTAGGGGTTTGTTTGAACTTTTTATTTCAATGCCTGCTGAGACTGTTGGTGCAATAAGATGACATCGCTTTACATTCTGCTCCAAGCACAATGTAAGATCAGCAGTTACCTGGTGTAGCTCTGAAAGCCAACTAAGCAAGAGGACACCAAAAATCTCAGAGCCACCATCTAGGCTGGCCAGGGAATTTGAGGAGGCACATCAAAAAAGCAAGGTAGAGGATTAAGTTGTTAGAGAATGAAATCATTAAAACAATGGCTTGGAAGGAGGAAGAATTTACTTTGATTTTCAGAATAAACTGTCATGGTCCACACACACACATTTGCTTTTATTTTCAAGTTTGCTGGTGTTTCATTCTGTTTTAATTTATCCACTATAGAAGAATATGCTTCATAATAGAATCTGAAGCATTTTCTCTGATGTTATCCTAGCCTTAATCTTTCTTTCAATGCCTCCTTCACCATACACATCATGCTGAGAACAAGCACGGCATTCAAAGTGAGGATTGGCCCTCCTGATTTACAGCTCAGGGACAAAGAATGCAAATGTCTATTTCTTATTCTTAAAGACCAGTTGGTAACCAGGTCTCCTTGTCTTATGCTGTCTTTTGATACAGTTATCAGAGAATCCAGACGCCAATGTGAACATAATGGAAGTGGTCAGTTCACATATTTGTCATGAACACCACCAGTGAGTTTCCCCTCTCTACCACCCAAGGGACCATTCAGATTTTGAGCGCCAGAAGAAACTACGGCTATTTAACACACTTTGAACAACAGAAATAAAGTAAAATCAGGATAAATCTCAGTTATCATAACTAACTCCACTGCATAATCAGGGCTCAGGCACATATGGCAACTAGACAACTCAAGAACTGGAGAATGCTGTCCTGGAGAATTGCCCTTATCCAGGGAAAGCAACTGAGCAGCCCAAAACTTGTTACACTGTTGGGTAATTAGTCTGCGATTTCTGATCTCAGAAGTGAAGTGCTCCCCTCATCAACCTTTCTCTCCCAGAAGAACCTCACAGAATTAGCTTTTATTTCTTTTTGTTACCAGTTAGGAATTGCATAAGCAAGTAAAAAGAGAAGAGTGTTCTTATCTAGTATTCCCAACAACTCTGTGGACTTTAAAAGGCCAGAGGAAAATCCTCTGGGTGCACAGATGAGGTGGGCTGCAAAACAATTAAAAACCAAGCAGCTTTTAAGTAAGGCTAGTGTGCTGGAAAGCATAAACTCTCACTGGATATGAAATAATGCCCATTTCTCTTCATTGTCTTTTCGTATCTTATTCAGGAACACACAAACAAAGGTGTGTATCAGTTATTCAGCTGTTGTCAGGGTTGGGTTTTTTTGCTAGTTCAGGTTTTTTTTCATATGAACCTGGCTGTATTTAGGGGTGAGATTTCCACAATGTGGAGTATTGCTCTGTTTCATCTAAAGGGCATGGTAAACCACTCATTGACTTCCATGAATATAAAGTAATTTCTGACTCTTGAGAAGCTTACCCTAAAAAAAAAGAAAAAAAAAAAAAAAAAAGTGAAACCAGCCAAACAAATAGAAATCTAAAATAATCACTGAGCATCAGTATGTATCCAATGCTTATGGGTGGTTCTGTTTTCTAACCATAAATTTTTCATTTCCTACCAGCTGAATCTTTTACTTTTTCCTTGATTTATATTATGCTTGACTAACAGATGTAGTTACAAACTGAGCTGATATAAAAGTCAAAATGTCTAAGAGGAGAAAGGGATTGCCACAGATATTATCGTTACCTATTCAATACATACTGGTACACACACATCCATATGATTACAATCTGTCAGTAACATGTAGTGAATGCAGTTCAAACTGTTGCTTCATGTGTATTAAGTCTAAAATCTACTAGAGACTTAAAAAAAAGCGGGGGCTTTTCATGGTAAAGAAGGGAGACTGCCTAGGAATACTGATTGAATTACTTGGATTTTGGGATGACACAGTCAAAACAATTGGATCATCTGAGGTTACACAGAGACTGAGAGCAAAAATCCAGCTTTAAGTCTATGGACATGTGCATGCTTCCAAGGACTGTGGATCTTCTGATTCTGAGAGGAAAAGGTTGGGGCATCTGGGGTTTTTTCCTTCCTCAACTGCCACTTTATTTGCTGTGTGGCCTGCTACATTTCTGTGTCAGTCTTCAAATCATTAAACAGAAATTGTTAATTTCTACACAAACAGCAACACCTTGAGATGGTGCGGTGCATTTTTCTGAAGTTCTTTTGCCATTGACTGAAGAGACTAGTGGCTCTTATGTAAAAAGTAATGGCACTACTGCTGTCATGAAACCAAAGGAAGTTTACCTTTTCCTGTAGTCACTTTTCAAAGTACTTACTTCTGCTCTACAGGCCTGCCTTATTCAGCATGTACATTTTGAAATTAAGTATCCTAAGAGGTAAGTATCCTGATTATATTTACACCATGAGCCAAATTTAATTGTGCCTTACACACTGAGTAGATGCTTTGACCTTCAAGAGATGCCAGTCAAGACAGAATTTGTCTCAGAATCTTTCTCTGCCAAAGTTTTCCACAATCTTGCTCATGTGTTTTACAGTAATACTTTCTTTTTTTCCCTGTTCATTAACTATTAAAATAAAATATTCACATGACAGATTTTTGCCTCAGTTTTCCCACAGCAATCATATTTCCTCACCCAAGAGGATGTCAGGAAGCTTCATTAATTGTTTCTGAAACATTTACAACTTTTCATGGAAAAGGTAAAGCATCTGTCTCCTAAAGGAGAAAAATAATTTCCAAATGGATGAAGTATCACAGCTCCCCTCTGAAGCACATGTATTTTAATTCTTCACCCGGAGAGAAAGAATTCAAGACACAGACAGTGTTTTACAGGGGATTACAATCAGTTTGTCAAGTCCATGTGTATTATCTGAAGACCAGAGCTAGTGTCTTTTTCCCTCCAACTCCTCTTTAATGTCAAAAAAAGAGTTTCTTTGTTGAAGTGGCTCTGCAGATGGTGACAGGCAAGAGGTTATGCGAATGAAGCCAGTCATCTCACACATAAGAGCATCAGTGAGGCTTGCTTTCCTTTAGATTTGGGTTCTCTTCCTTTGTGACACTCTGGCCATGATATCCATAGCGTTCTCAATTATGACTGCCCTCACCCACTTCTTCCTCTTTAACTCTTCACCCTGGCTAATACTCACAGCTCCTGCAGCTCGCTCTTCCACACTGAAGGGCTGGCACCTGGCAGGTGCTCAGGAGGAGGAAGCACCAGACCCATCTGGGAAAGATGACTGGCCCAGCTGGAAGGACAACCCTCACATGGGGCTCTGGAGTGCACACTGCAGCCTCTCTTGAAGGCAGGAGTAATTTCTGCCTCTGCCTCATTTTTGGTTTTAAAAAACCCTGTAGGAACTGGGCATTTCTGCCTAACTTACTTAAATGGAGACAGTTTGAAGCTGACAAAGGAGGAGGAGGGTGGTCTTCGAGAAATGAGGCATCTTCTCATATCAGGAACTTAGGAGGGCAGACACCCCTATCACCTTTACTTGTATTTTTCTGGATTCATGGATTGGTATGACAAGTTTTTTCAGGCCACAATGGCTAGTCTATGAGAAATACAAAGCCCACCTAAAGTACAAAGAAATTACCAGCTGGCAGCAGCTCGCGTCAGCTTATCTTACATGAGTTTTTTTAGAATTTCTTTTAAAAGCTGATTAGAAAAGTAGAAACTAAAAATGAAAACTTTGTAAGATTTCTAAACAAAAAAATCTAATGCAAAAGCATCATCAGTTGATGCAAATACAGAAACACACTAAAGAAAGAAAAATAAAAATAAAAACGCATGAACTTAAAACATACCACCAGGGATACACCACCAGAGAGGCCTACCACAAATTTAAAGGCTGAATTTTCCCTTCCAGAGGGTAAATTTTACTTCCTTTCTTTCTACACATTAGAACTGTATAAGTATTTTAACACTAGGTGAAACTAATAATATAAAAATGATAAAATGGGAATAAGCTCCACAGGTATGCACTGAAATAGTTCTCTGCTGCCAACTAGAAAAATTGAGAATGAAGATGGAAGAGATTAGGGATATCTCAGGATTAGAAAAAGAAAAAAACATGTCAGAAAGCGATGCCTTCAGGATAGGAAGCCACTGGGAATTTGGGGAAGATATTGAGCCACTGTTTGCTGAGAACTTGAATTAATGTACTAAGCCTCTGTAGTGATCAACTCCAGTGAACATATCCAGTCTGAGATCCACTGAAGGAATGATTAGCACTGAGTTACAGATCTGAGAGCAAGAGAGCATCATACAGATATCACTCTGCCTTCATGCATAACACAGGTCCTTAAGTCCTGCCTTCTACATGCAAACCAGATGAGCCCCAAGGGAAATAAAGATCTCCTTGGTTTCACTGAGATCCCCTCATCCCTGCAGATGCCCAGTGCAGCACAGCACCACCAGTGCAGGATCCCTGGTGCCCCTGGGCTGGGTAGGAGCCATGGCCCCGCACTGCAGGACAGCTGTGCCGCCCTAATGTCCCCACATTCCAAGTCCTTGCAGTCCTCTGCTGCCATGGGGCTGGTCCCATGCAGACTCCTTGGCTAAACTGGCTCACGACCCCGAGAATGAATATTCTCCTGACTCCTCTGTAATGTGACCCTGATGCACAGCTCTCATGTGCTGGGCCTGAAAGCAAACAGTACATTTGGGGAGCCTTGGATTTATTTCAAAATAGATGAAGTTCTTTTCCAAAAGAAACATGAACATTAAAGTCTTTGTAATGGAAACAGTGAGACATGGGTTTCAGACTGATCAAGCCGAAGCAGTCTTCAAGGCAATCCTTTGTCACAAACAAGCAATATTTTCACTCCACACCTCACAGCAGACCCCTGTGATACATTTTATTTCCTTTGCAAGTGGCATCAAATCATTTTCCAAAGTCAAATACATCTACCTTCCTTGCTTCTCTCTCTTGGGACTCTTTGAAGGAGAAGGAAAACATCAAGACTAGACTGTGTTGTGGGATTAAACATGTCAGGAGAGAAACAAGAGAAAACAATTACAAGCATGATACACAATACAAAATAAATTGGGAAAAATATGAGAAAAAGAAAAAGCATAGCCAAATCATCTGAGCCATAGCTGCATAGAGCATAAATTACCCCTATGATTTGCCCACTCACCATCCCTTGCCTCAGGATTCTGCTGTACTCTGTTTCACTACTGTCTATCATTCACACAAAAAACCTGTGCTGCTTTGAGTTACTCTGCTTGATCGTAAAAAACCTTCCTACCCCCAACACCTGTCCTCCTGCCAGCACATAAATCCCAGGCAGATCTGCCACACAGTATCACCTCTCCACAGGACTTGAGCTTCTGTACTTCCGCACCTTTTCTAGATCTCACTACTAACACCATTTCCTGAGGACTGACTCACACCACAACTTCTTTTATTTCTAAAAAGACAGGATAATCTGCCCTTTGTAGAAGCATCCATTTTGTCTGATTTCCATTTTTCTTGGAATTTCATGATGGCACATGAATTCTGCATCACAGGAGAGTAGGTGAACTGGTGTGATGGGGAAGATCATCATGGAAGGAACAAGTGCCTTCACAAAAGGACTGCCTTACATTTATTTACATTTCAGATGTCATCAGAGTTTTGAACAGCTGCTGTCGTTCCATCTCTGGCACCTCCCTATGTGGAGATGTTTGTGGCATTTCTCTGCTTTTCCTGCATCGTTTATGCAGTACACTAAGTACAAGCCTAAATGTATACATTCTTTTTCTCTCCTTCAAAACTCCTGCACCAGTAATCCAACACCTCCATCCCTGACCACCTTTCACATCCAAGATTAAAGAAGCTCTCTGGAACTTCTGTTTGTTTGCATTTTCTACATCTGCAAAGGGAAGGGATTGTATCACCTGCATGATGCCTCAAACACCATCATAATGAAAAGGTCAGCCTTCTAGGGAGAGAGGTCACGTCCCAGTATGATGTCCAAAGAAATGCTAAAGCCTCATTACTACTCACAGATGTAAGGAGATCTCATTCAACTCAGCTGATAATCGCGTGGAACAGAAAGACCAGGATAACTAAGGCAATTTGCCTGAAAACAGGAGCAGAAAAGCAGTGTTTCCTCTAACAGTATCACAGATATTCACAGCTGGCTACAGTATTCTTACAACTTAATTCTCCAGCAAGACCCTACCTTTTAAACAAACACAGAAAAAAATCTCCCTATTACCTTCTTTTCTCCCAACTCTTCAAAAAGTTTTCCATCCTATTCATCTCTTCGTTTTTAACTTTTCAAAATGTGTTTTAGCCTTATAACTTGTTTTTCCAATTTTTATAAACTTTGCTCCAACCTGATGACTAATGGAAAAAATTTTTTACGGAAAAATTGAGAGCGTGATGCACCAGATTCCTTAACTCCCAGAAAAACTTTTACATAAGATTATTGATTTATATTACTTTCTTATTCCTGTATTCATTAATTTAAAAATGTGATTATGGTTATGAATCTGTTTTCTAATTGGACTAGACGCACTGAAATACTTTCCTTGCAATCTAGATTTTAAAGATGTTAATATTTAATGCTTGGGCAAAAAGAGCCATGCTCATTATATGCCCTTTCCTTGTTTCTTGCTAGTAGCTACAATTCTGATTAGGTAGCCTCCTAATTTCCTTTTCCTTTATTTTGCCCTGAAATAGAAGACCAGTACTCCAGTACTCAAAGTAGAAGACAAGAAGTTGGTGTCTCAATTTTTTCCACCTCTAGCAATGCAAAAAAACCTTATTTTGTTGACTGGTATAAGTTACTTGCTTCTGCAAGGATAACACTTCAGACCTCTAGACACCACTTCATAGTCCTCTGCTATACCAAGACCAAAAGTGCTTAAGAGCACCCACAGCAATGAAGTGCTCCCAGCTCGGAGTCAGTAAGCACACGCCAGGGATTTTCAGCTGGATGGCTCAAGCTTAAGATCACAAAATCAGGGCCTAATGATGTTATTAATAATGAAGCATTGATATTCTTATTTTCATTCTGAATTAGGATTTATGGCAGTGTGAGCAAAACCCAGCATAAATTACATCTGAAGTTATCAATAGCTGCAGAAGATGTGAAAAAGTGCAGACATAGCTCCTTCACCACTGGAAAGGTGACTAGATACTTTGTCTGCTCCATATTAAATGTGTAAGCACAGATGTGACTAGAAACAAGTAATGATGATATGATTTTTCTTTCTTTGTTAATGACCTACACGTGTTGTTTTGCTTGAGGTATTCAACCACTTACTCTCTGTATTTCAGAAACATGCACTGAGTTGACTCAGTATCTAGCATTTCAGCACTAGGATACACTTTTCTTTCCTTAGCCTTTCCCATACAGGGTTCACAACGATCTGTAGAAGGATATATTAGTTATTCCTCTGCTACTGTCCTGCTTTTATGTGGGAAACAGACATGCAAAGAGTTTTGCAAATGGCTCAGCTCATCAATGGCCATGATGGGATTCAGTGAAGTCTCTACCTTCCAGCACTCTGCTTTAGCTGTGATGCTTGCCTTGTTCTTCATAAGAGATGGCTATTTCCGGCATACATACACTGTGCCTGTTTAACCTATCATAAACATGATTAAAAATATATATGTATTTGGAGTCTAAAGTCCATCTTTTTGCTGTTTTTCCTGCTTTTTTTTTCTGGTTTGTCTGGGATACAGTTTTTTGTTTTTTTTTTTTTGCTTTGCAGAGCCTGAATAGGGAGCTGCACCTGTTAGCTCTGTGATACCTTAGGGCTCTCTAGTCAACCATCTGCTTTTCAAAATCTATTTGTTCTCTCTTGGGCAACCAAGAAGGCATAAAATATGTTTTATCACCTCAATGCTGAAAGTGATCATTTACACTAGAAAAATATACCACGCCAGGTAGAATTTTTACTAAGGAAAAAAAGAAGATAATTTCTCTTAGAAGGCAGGGAGAGGCAAAAAAGAGGAGGTAAAAGATGAGAGAAGGGGGGTGAACTGAGACGAGACAAGCAGGAATAAAACTCACTTGCTTCCAGAAAAAGTCAACTTGATATGCTCCACTGTGAACCAGGCACTTTCTATTGCATATTTCTATAACACACCTCTATATATCTGCAGAAATAAAAAGCTAAGCCTTGACAATCTAAACAGAAAAAAAGCTTTTTTTCTCTGACACTTTTAAGTGACTGCTGGTCTGGAGCTAGGGCTTGAAACACATGTTTCAAAGGAATGAAGTATCATAGTACCACCCAAGGAACAGTCCCGGGCTTTGCATGCTTTTTCCACTAAGAGTAGACCAATGACTGATTCATACCTCCATTATATCACAATTGTGCTTTTATTTGGCACCCTCTCATCTCTTGCAAGTCACTTGCAGATGGTCTACAAGCCACAGAACATGCTGTACTTCCTTTTCATGTCAGCCATCTCTCTCTTATGGAATCCTTCCAGTTTGCTGCACACAAGGTACAAGGATACTTCTCCATAGATACCTCTCTTCACTTCAAAAACCCTCACTTTTCTAGAGGATTCTGTAGCTAGCCTTTCTATTAGGAGAAATAAAGAAATAATTTGCACTGCTTCCATCTCCTGTAGCTTGCTAAGCTCACAGAAGCCAGCACAGGAAAGGGAGGGATTTAGTGGGGCTGTTCTGGGCCGCACACTGAACAACAGGGGGTCCAAAGGAAATGCTTCTGAGACTTCCATAATGTGGTTATATAAGTTGCTGTCATGCCATCGCTTTGAGTTTTGCAGTCAGTGCTGATCACCCCATCTCAAATACGATACAGGAGAAACAAAAAGGGTTTAGAGAGTAAAAGACTCATTAAAAACCTCAAGGGCTTTTCATATGGGAAAAGTTTAGAAAGTGCCACAATGATAAAGAAAACAAAGAAGACTGAATGTAGTGGAAGTGATATAAATATAACTGTGTAACAAAAATAAATCTGACTTCCCAAGAAAAGAGGGGACAGTCATTAAAAGGCAGAAAACTAAAAGCAATAAAATGATTTTTACTTTTCATTCCCATGCTATATAACAAACTTGTAGTACTCTGTACCCAAAACCCCAGATGGGCCAAGATTTTATCAGTTTAAAAAGAGGCTAATTATTGCAATAATAATAAGAAGAAGAAAGGTCTTTAAAACAATAAATATAATATATTATAATTACAGCAAGAATTAGCATAATACTGAATAAACAGAATATCTACAATTATGGTACAATAAACTATGAGGACTAAAAACTGCCCATGTTTAAAGACATAAGTCAATTTTAATTTGATACCTATTAATGAGAAATTACCCCTATGTTAAGAGTTAAACCACCATTATTCTTTATGGGGAACTTGGCAATTTTTTCTGCAGGGTCTGATACTGTGACACTTTCTGTGTGGCTTTCGAGAGCTGTGTCTCCAACACACATATGCCCCCATCAATCAAGTGTTCAGCTTGTTCACCACTCCTGAACACAGTCAGTACAATCAAAATAAACCCCCTGTAAAATCAAGGGAACATGTCTGCTCTTCAGGAATACGTGTTGTTTCATCAACTTGTGAGAAGTGAGATTTTTTTAGCCATTACTTTTAATGCACATGATAACATAGGGAGAAGAAATGAGGGACAGCATTCTGTTGGTTTGATAAAAAATGGCAGTGTTACAGCTTTATTTGATGATTAAGATGTGAGTAACAGTCATATTTTAAGACAAAGTATTCTTAACTACCTCTACATCTCCATGCCCTTTTTCAGTATTATAAAATTAATTTTGCATGTGGAATAAACAAAAAAAACCCCAACAAACTAACAAACAAACAAAAAACCAAAAAAAACAAAACAAAACAAAACAAAAATCCTCCTTAAATTTGAGGCAGCTCCTGAAGAGTCAAACGAACCTCCTGTGTTATGGATTTCTGACAAGAATTTTGTATCTGATGTATAATTTTGGGTTTAATTATGAGGCCGCTTTTCCCACAGAGAAGCTGTTAAAACAACTTTTTCCCTTTAAACAGCTGTCTACTTAAAAATATGTGGGAGCTCAGGTATACTGGAAATTTTCACCCATTAAACTTGGCTAAAAGTGGTGAAATTTGGGAGGGAAAGGAGTAGGAAACAGGTAGGCAAACTGTAGGCAGGAGGAAAGACAGTGGGTTTCCAAAAGTCTCATTTCCCTGGGGAGCCCCACCTAAGGAATCCCTGGTGATGCAGGCAGTCCCTAGGAGCCCCTTACAAAAAGTTCCTTCCCTGCAGCATCTCACAAGCCTTCCTCCAGTGAAATCAGCGTGGCAATACAAGCACATACAGGCACTAAGTTCCTGCCCCACATCAAGCTGATGTGCAGTCTTTTAATTTGAGCCACCTCCATAAAAGCCAGCACCCATTTAAGCAAAATAAACCCGGGCCGTATACTTTTTCCCAGCTTGTTTTGTTTCCTTGTCCGTCGTCGATACTTCTGTGCTGACAGAAAAGTACACACTGCAGCCTGCCTAAAACACTGCCCTCACTTCCCCAACTTTCAGACGACATAGAGCTGTGAAACCAAAACACCAGTTCTTTCGGAGACAGAGCAAAGTAGCAGTCCTGTAAAGGATGGAAATCTAAAGCTTTAGAAAAAATATAGGCAGTAATGCACACATTCTTACCTGCACAAGTCTGCACCATCAGCCTTTGAGAGGTTTTTTTACATCTACTCTGTAACGATGCATTTTTTGAAAATGGTTCTAGTGCTCAGGAATGCCAAGAATTTAGGAAGAGAGCCACAGCTTAAGAGAGCAATTATTTGCCAGTAAATACTCAATTTGCTTGTCCTGTGATTTTTCTTCTCCTAACTCACCCTCTCCATAATCCGTCTCTTGCTGCGTCATGAGCACAAGAAGTCTTTTCTTCATAGCATAACACTTCAGTTTGCTATTTTGTTAGCATTAATTAAGAATTCCCTCTACTGGTCATTTTCTATACTCTTACAAACAGCACCTTGAGCCCCGGACATTAGAAGGCAGTGAGTCAGTGTGTGGGATTCAGCCACCATTTATAAACACCTTCAACCACATTCACCCAGTTTACAATATTCAGGACATCTCAGCTGAATTACTGCTTTGTGTCCAGTTTGTATTCAGATGGGGGCCATATGTTCCTTCATGTATTAGAGCAGAGCTCATTAGCACTGCTCCAGTCACGCCACAGCAAACTTTTTTTTTTTTCTATCTTGCCTCCATTTTAACCTGATTAAGACATTTTCTCCAGGGTAGGTTTCTGGAAAGGAACTGCTCAAATCCAAAGTACTGTTCAAAAGGATAAGTGTAATTTTAAAATTAGTTTTAAATTAAAATTTGCTGAAAAAACCCTCAGTTGTTACTTAGGATTAAACTGCTTACTAAAAGCACCTTCTAAAAATATGGAAAAGTCTTCACAAAAACTCTGTTGCAGTAACCACAAGGGCTAAATATTCAGTGAGCACACAGACCTAGCTCTCCCATAAGGATTTAGGCACAGAGCCTATTTTTAAAGAGGGTATATATGTATGCATCTGTGCAAGCAACATCGTACCAGTAGATTAACACCTTGCAATAATGGGGAGAGTGGGTGTAGTCAGAAATCTGGATGTGCAAATTGTATTTCCTAAGAAATTTTGTGTAGGCAAGTTCCATTCTGCTCGATCAACAGTAGGCAGAGAAATACTATATTTGGAAAAAATTCATAAAATACAGAAGGAGTGACTTGAATCACGCACATTAATTGCTAAATGAAAATCTAGGTTCTGAAATACAAAACAGGAACACCCATAATGGGAGCAGAAGAAAAAAATTACACACCTGGGAACAGTATGATAAAGAATCCCTTCGAATCCATTTTAGGATAGAAATGCAACATCTGGTAAAATCACCTTGGGTCTGGCTACTTCTTACATGAGTGAAAACAATTTTTGGGCCCCGAATTGAAGATTAACATCACATCATAAATGTTTCACTGCATTTAGAAGAGCTGTGTGCATTTCATATGATGCAGTGATATTGTAGAAAACCATGGAATTCCCACAAATCCACACCACTGTTTGATAAAATGTGTTAACAATTACTCACATACAAGTAAGCATTTCAAAACAACATGTTCAGAGCACAAAATACAATCAGAGGCCTCAAACAACCCCTCATAAAATGCATTTATGTTATGCATATCCTATTTCTACTGCTAAGAAACAGGCAAGTTAGAAACATACTGAAACCACTCAATCATCTTCAGGAATATCGTACACACACACATTATACACACACTCTCCTACATATGGTCATATGCCCAAACTGATTGTGAGTTCATGTTAAGAATTATTCAACTTTTGTCCCCCAACACCCAGGGTCCATTTTCATAGGGCACTGACTATGTCCTCCACAAAAGACGGCACTCTCAAAATCCAAAATAGGATGGAGAAACAAACAGCATGTGAAAGGTGAAAACCCCACTTCAAGAGCTCTGCTCCCTTCTTCACTAAAACTGATTTTCCTCTGACAGCTCTAAAAGCAGTGCATTAATAATATATCCCATGGCTAACATAACTACCTACACAAGTGCCTTGGAAACAGGAGAACTTCCAAGAGCCTGGGTAGGGCCCATCCTGGATGCTTTGAAGTAGCCAAGAGTTCAAGGTTGACGTTTCAAAAAGACAGCAGTGGACCTGGCTCCCCGATGCTCATTTGTGAGGGAGATACACTGAACTTCAGCTAAAGAGCTATATATGCTAATTGTACATAAGATTAACTGTTTTCCCTTAGGCTTTGAATTACACTGCCATAAATAAAGTGTTTCAGAATTAAACCCGACTATTGTCAAGTTTGAGTTATGCATAATTTAAGAAGAGGGCAAAGAAGAGTAGATCAGTCTTAGGAAGTACTTTCAGGTTAGATTTTCAATATTTAGATGAGAATCTGAAAATGAAACTTTAAATCAACTCTAAACAAAATTAAAATACATTAAAGAAAATGAAAGTGGCAAGTATAATTCTGCTGTTAAGGTTGAAAAGAGAAAAGTAAATATGAACAAAAAGAAATTTAATTTTTGTAAATAACTGTAAGCAAGCAGAGTTTGTTGCAATATTTTGTAATAAACAACTCTTTCTGAAAAAATGGATAAGGGCTTCCCAATTTTTCGTTGTCTTAAAATTATGTGCTTCCACATTAATATACTAATTTGCCTTTGCAGAGAAGAGCTTTTGAAAGAAGAGCTGACACACTTAATGGGGACAATTGGGTTAAAAGGGAATTTCCTGGATAAAGTCAGAACATAACAAATTCTTACTTATCCAGTGTAGTTAATGTAAAATTATACTCTTCTCAACAGGGACTGCATGGTGAAAGGGATATCTGGTTTGTTTAGGAGGTGCCCCCATTAATTGGATTTTTTTTTTTTTTAATGCTCTAAGCAATCAGCCGGTACAGCCAGACATTGTCCTCAGGTAACCCCACACAGCTGCCTCCAGTGCAAAACGCTGTCACATCTCAGACTTCATACGCTGTGATCCGCTTCCTTCCTTCCTTCCTTCCCGCGGGTCCCCGGGGCTGCCAGCGCAGCCCAGCGCAGCCCAGCCCAGCCCAGCGCAGCGCAGCCCGGCCCGGCCCGGCCCGGCGCTCCCCGCTCTCCCGGGGACCGCGCGCTCACGTGGCTCCCGGAGCCGCGTCCTAAGGCGCCTCTTGGGGCAGGAATCCCTCCCAAACCCCAGCGACACAAACCCGGCTGCGTTGCCGCTCCGCCGTTTGAACCTCGCGTTTGTTTCCCCCGCTCGCAGCACCTCTTTGCTTTCACTTTCAAAGGTACTTTTATTACCCAAAGCTGGACGGACGTTCTACAGCGGTTTTTCCTAGCAGGGAAAATCTCTCTCGAAACAACTTAGTGCTTTTATTTCTGTGTCACAAAGGCTCCCAGCACTACCATCTCCATCCCATCTCCACGTTAGATTAACTCTCAGCATTCTCTATGTAATGTGTAGCACAACATTAGACACAGAGGAGCATCTTTACCTACTTAGAAATGAAGAAAGCAGAACTCCGAGCAATAAACTTAAAGAAATCTTTAATTTTGAGGAAAAGAGAAAAGAAAATTAAGCCCACACTTGGGTATGCTCATCTGGTAACATAAAGGATTCATCTGGTCCTGAACAGTTAAAATTCAGCTGCTTAATGATACATTTTTTTTCAGGTAGATTCCTACTAAAATCAACAGACAAGCTTCTGGACAGCAACACTGAAACAAACACGAGCTACTTCTACTAAAATCCCACAGATTTAGAAAGGTGTGATCATGCCCCAAACCTGCCCCAAGGCGGCAATGCCTTAGGGAGGACTGACAAGATGATTAGTAAGAACCAGCTTGCTGTAGTGAGCTTTCCACTGGAAGGCTGTCTCCTGGCAGACACCAAGGTCTCCTGCAGCCGAGTAGGGAGATAAAGGTTGTCACTATTCCCATTAGCAGTGTTAAGAAGCTAAGAAGGTACGTAGTGACATGTCTCTCAATCCAAGCATAGCACGTGAACTTATTTTTTATTTTGCTCTCTGCACTGACATGATATTTTCACTAAATAAACCTTGTCATTTATTTAGTAAAAAAAATATAATTTTTCATTATAATATCATGGATCTTATAACCAATTTTCTGTACACATTTAACAATAGATTATTCCACAACATGGCAATATGATGTAACTTAGGTCAGGCGTGGAGGCGTAGTTTGTAGAGGCTGTTACTAAGTGACAAAGGAATTTAGGGCATCAGTGAAAAGGTTGCATTTGTTAACTGTTCATTTCCAAACAGTGGTGGCTCCAAGGAAGTTGCTTTTTTTTTTTTTTTGGCCTTTTTTAAATTTTTTTTTTTAATTGGGATTTCCTGCCTACCTCTGCTGAAAGTTGCTGGAGAAGAGCTGGTTGGGTATTTTGGTGAAAGAATAATTCTGGGGAGATTTTACAAGGAGACATCACTGATGTAAAGTTCTAGCCTCTGCTATTTCACAAGTTTTTGGGTTTTTTTTGTTTTGTTTTATACCTCTCCTCTTAGAGTTCATGCAGCACATTTATTTCCACTTCAAATATAAAAACCCACTAGAAAAAACCTGTAATACTTTATCCTATCAGACTAATAATACACAGCTTCTGTGCCATTTAAATCAGAATTGCTTTCCCCCAGTGAATGGTGGATAAAATCGTTCTAGACTGCAGCAGATGGAATAGGAAACTTTGTCTTCCTATTTGTATCTGGGGCACATATGATCAGCCTGTGTGAACAAGGTTACAGCAAAACATGTTAAAAGAAATGTATCAGGGACATAATATACCACAGAAACAGCTCTACACTGCTGCTCTAAAACAACCACTTTCACTGTGCAAAGGTTATCAGAAACTCCAACTGAGCCAGGCTGGGCAAGCTCACTCACTATCCTGCAAGGGTGAGAGGAGCACACGGGGTGAGAGGAGCACGCACAAGTCTCCTCTGTGCCAAGAGCCCTACACAACAGGGAGGGAGATGTGGACATTCCCCAAAGCAGCTGCTGACAAGGTGTGCTCTGGAAGGAGGGGAGATCGCCTGCTGCAATGGCCTGGAAGCGTGGATAATGTTCCGGGGGATCTTCAGGACCATGTGCTGTCAGGAAAATCCGGCACTGTGGCACGGGCTGCGAACCCGATCCACAAGCACGTTATTCTGTACTCAGCATCGGAGAGTAGCTCTATCTCCAAAGTACCTCTGCAGCAGGGAAAGAGCATCCGCTTCCTTTTACAGCTGGGGAATGTAGGAACAAGTATATTATTGACTTTTCCAAGGTTACTGAGCCAGACAGGAGCAGCCGGATCTTGGTCTGGTCTGCTGATCAGAGCCTTAATAACACCGAGCAATCCTCCCTCCAGCTTCAAGGCCACAGCGTCTGCGGTTTAGTATTTTCACAGAGGGCATAATCTGGGCACACATAAGGATGTGCAAGACAGGAAAAAACCTCTTGTCTGATCTTCACAGGAAACCTTAGCCCTGAAGTAACCTTGAGGTAACAGAAATAATGAAAACCATGATTTTTACTTGCAAGTTTAACACACGAGCTTTGAAGGTCATCAGAATGGTTTTGTCTCTGAAGTGAAAACTGGTGTTTTTACACTACATTTTCAGCACAGTGGTTTTAAATTATATCTGCAAAGATGGATACAAGCAGTTTGTTTACCAGGTTAGGAACTGAGGGGAAAAAAAATCAACGAGATTTTAAACTCTCCTTGGCTTAATTACCCTTAACATTTTATTCATTTAATAAAAAAAAAATCAGCTTGGCCTTTTTTTAACAGCAGAGTCAAACCAACTGGAAAATTCACCTCCTACAAGAAATTTTGAAAGGGAAAACTCCAGATAGCAATATGCTAGAGAAACATCTTCAGCTGCAGACAGAACTGTATTGTAATGAAATCTTATATTCTCCCTACCTCTCCTTTCCTCCAAAAAAGAGGGAAAACAGTTGGATTTGAATATTGGTTTAGACCTTCCCATAGGAAGGGGTACTGCATATGATATGGACATACAGAATTATAAGCCTGTAAATTTATTTTGCAGACTACCTGCACACATAAACACATAAAAGAAATTATGATAAAGTTAGAGACCATGACTATTTCTTAAAAATTATTTTTTCCCTTCCCTAATGCATGTTTCTAAGTTATATAAGTAGTTATAAATTAATTTCAGAAACTGGGGTTACTGGAGAACCCGAATATTTTTTTTCAAAACATACAAGAAGCAACAGCAATGCTGGAAATGGACTGGAGCTGCGAGAGCCTCATTCTGCATCTTCATGGCACCTTTCTGGGGCCCCAGTGATCTTCTGTAACCACTGGGAAAGAGTGATTTTATATCTAGAGATCAAAGGGGCAGGATCTGTTCTCTGGGGACATGAAGTCCTAATACTCACTAAATCTAAATGCTCTTAAGTTGCTCACTGTAGGGAAGTTGTAAAAGAGACTTTGCTTTGCACCATTTATAGTGCTCTGCAATCAAAAGATTTTAGAAAAAACAGAAAAACACAAACGTAAGTTAAGAGAACTATTCCAGACCTCATCCTCAATTGACATTATACAGAAAAATCATGAAATGGACATAGATTTCTTTCATATCAAGCTTTCAGTTTTATTTGGTTCTATTTAAACACATATTTTGCTCTGGCAAACTGTGTTCTCTCTGGTCTCTTAGACAGTGGGTTTCATGCATTCTTGCATATATTTGAACTTTTGATCATTTTCCAAAATTTCACTGCTGGTATCCTAGGCAGCCATCAGTGGGCAGTGATATGGGTCATTCTAGTTCAGAATTAAAAGGAGATGAGTGTGACTGATCCTTTTTCTCAAGGCCAAATCTTATAACAAATCATCTGGAGAACTGCCAACGACTTCAATGAGACCAGAAATTGTCCCTACTGTTATCTAAAAAACTTCATGTGCCATATGAGAAAATCAGGGAGCAAATTCTCCAGCCAGATTAGACTCATTCTCCTACAGACTAGGAAAAGGATAATCAGACAAAAGAGCAAAGGGAGGGACTGCAGACTTCACTGATGCCTATATGCTATTGCTCATCACATTCCATAATAGATGGAGGAAAAGCAGGGAAATGTGAGCAGTGCCGCATGACTTCTTTCTGAGCAAAACTGAAAATATTACCTTTTTTAAGTACAATTTAGAACAGGCTTTATTATCTAAATAATGTATATTATATGTAAATAATCCTATATGCTTTGCTTCCGGCAAAGAGTGAATAGAAGAAAATAAAGCTGGAATAGAAACAACTTATGAAGTGGTGGTTTTTTGGTGGGTTTTTTTTTTTCCCCTTGTTTTTTTGTCAGAAAGTGACAGGACTAGAGGAAAAACCCATGCTTTTGTTCCCTTTTTGAATTGCATGCTCTGGAAAGGTGTCAGTATGTCTACACAGGTATGCATGTGCATGTATGTATGTCGGATTTACTAGAATGGCAAGGAAGAAAATGAGGCGATCTCAAAAGAAGCCAAGAATCTGGGACTTTGAATTCCCTGACTTCAATAGTGTTTCAAGGACTTGGAATGTGACAGATACTGGCATATTGTGTCTTGCTGTGAATGAGGGGTCGACTGAAGCTGTAGAGTGTCTCTGTTCCCAAACAGGAATACACACAGCTCATGAGGCACATCTGAAAGCCTGGGATGTGATGAGGCATTCTTGACCCCTGCCTTTCCAGCATGCAGTGCTCACCCCAACGAATGCCTGGCCTTTTACTGACCTTTAATTTCATAACAGGCTCATGTTGACAAAACACTTAAAATGAGATCAACACAGATAGGTAGCTTGTGCTGTGATACAGAAAAGAGTTTTCAAAAGCCTGGGAGCAGAGGAGATAGGCAGTAGTCACACAATGGGAGCTACATGTTCAGCTGTTTGCATGTGGGGCTATCTAATCTTCAAATGCTGCATCTTACTATTAAAGCATCTTTTTCCCATTTTGTTTTCTCTAAAAGCCTATAAAACTTTGGGTGGTTTTTTTTTCTTTTAGTTTTCTTTTTGCTGGGGCTTTTTTTTGGTTTTGTTTATCGAATTTCATTTGAACTAGTCCTATAGTCCAATCAGTTCTATTAGCAGCCACCTCTGAGCCAAAAGACAAAGGCAGGTGGAAGGTGGAAAGAGTTTGAGAAGAGAACCAGAACCAAAGCATTTCAAATTTGAGCTTCAGACCTCATAAACAACCATTTTAGCAAAGTTACCTTGTCTCACTGCTCTTCAAATTTCAGGGCAAATAATGAGAGTGATAATTTAGCCATAAATGTTTGTATTAAACAGGGGCCTCCTGCTCTCAAGTTTCTATAGTTTACAACAAAGAGTTTATTAAACACAACTCTTTCTGTCTGACATTCAAATCCATCTCTGCAACACACTCTCCTCTGGATTTGTGCCACCGAATGAAATGCTTTGGAAAAACAAAATAAACCAAAACCCTGCTGTGGAAGCAGGACAAATCTAGTTTCACATCCCCTGCAGAGAGAGAAACAAGACGGAAGTAAAAAGCACCAAATGGAGCTCATAAAGCTTCACTCTGATCTCAGCCTCCACATTCTGGCAGAGAGCTCTACCTAAGAGATGTGCTCTGCTTCAAGTGAGAACAGCCTCTGATTGCACCGTGAGCACAAAAATATATTGTCTGTGAACAATTACCCTGAACAAACTCTGAATAAGGGAAATCTGACTACAGAATAAGAGGAAATGTGGTGGGAGGCAGGCTAATTGTCCCCCTCCCTTGCCAAGACCTTATCTTGCACACCAGCCATCTGTAGTAGCTGTGCCTACAACTACAGTTCTGTGGGCTACGCTAAACCTCCTTTCCACAAACTGCACCACAATGAGGTGCAATCGTCTTGCCCACCAGACTCCAACCACCACAGAAGGGAAGTGATTTGACTGCTGTAACAAAACCAATTTCTTGCTGTATGTTCATTTTATCAATGGTAATTGCTCATATTCCTTCTAACATTCTGTGCAGCAATGAACAAGTGGAAGGAAACTCATCCTAACCCACAGGTGCTATGGGGAGTCGGAGAGGCTGGTGTTAAAATTCACTACTTCTTTCTCTGTCAGCATATCTACAAATAAAAAGAATTTATTTATTTGGAAGTCACTGCCTAAAATAGGAGCGCATTCTGAACATGTGAGACCAACATGACAGAAGGAGAAGAATGCACACCTGAGTACAGGATTTCTCAACTCCTGGATCCTGGACGTCTCCTCTTTAATTACATTTTGAGGACAACCAGCAACTTAGACAGAAAGTGCATGGTGGGTCAGGACTCTTTTTCAGGTTTCTGGTTTGTTTTCTACTTTGATACAGAATCCATGTGCACTTTGGTACATATACAGGCAGGCAGTAAAAAAAAAGCACACTTGACACAGGGAGGCCACATGGGTATCAACCAAGCTCTCACCTTGCCTATAAAACCACTCCGAAATTCAGGTAGGAAACAGCTTTTTCTTCGCAAGAGCACAGCAGAATGCTCTGCCCAAATATGGGAGTTTCTGTAACACAAAGCATTGCTGACAGCTTTCTTGGGAGCCCCCTACGATCACATTCACTGCTGGGACTTTGAGTTGGCTTTATTAGTATACTGGGCACTCTGCACATATTCATCACTGGGCTTTTACAGCAAGAACATCTCCCATGTCATATGACAGTCTCTGTTTTACACTTTAGTCCTTTATTCCTTCAGAAAGCAATGTTCTGCCGCTATTTCTCCTTTTTTTGTTGTTGTTAATTAATTCATTAGAGACTATTCCTTAAATTTGTGTTGTAATGCATTTTTTTGTGGGGGTCTATTAGTGACTTCTAAATCTGCATAAAACTGACACTGATTTAAAGTCTTTGTTACCATACATGTATGAATCTGTTTGCACTATAATGTGCACATGCATGTATGTACATGTGCATGTGTACGCATGGATTAAAAAAAAAACAAACCAAAAAACCTTTCCAACTGCATCTTCCTCCCTCCTTCCTTCTCCATTCTGAGCAGGTTCCTGCTATCAACTGCTGGAGTGTGCTCACTCTACACCTAGAGCTATAATTATTTTGCTTTAATTTTACAAAACCTTTTGTTCCATTCCCACGAGCCCACCTGATCCTTATATTACACTTGCTCTATTAAAACACTCATGCAGAACAAAGCACAGTTGTACTGATTCATAAGTAACTCACCCCCCACCCCCTCTTTTTCTTTCTACTAGGCTCATGCATCTTACCAAAGATTCATGACACTGTCCCTGATACCACTCCATGGCCCCATGTTTGCCTTTTTCTCCTTTCTTTAAAACCATTATTTTTATGTGCTTAGGGTCCAATTACACCATTGTGTGCTGCTGTTTTGAATTGCTGTTGTTCTCAGTCATTTTATGTTACGCTCTTTGGCACAACCAATATAGTGCAGAGGGTGTTACGGAATTTATTTGTTGTAATCAGACTCTAGAATTCTTTTTTATTATTATTCATATTCATAGGGTACAAGCAGCAGGGCTAGCCCTACATTTTCTCAAGGCAAGCCAAGGGCCATTTCTGGCCAGCCTCTGACACCAGCCTCCCCTATCTGCAGAGAAAGGGCCCAGAAGCAACTCAGATCAAGCTGATCACTATTATTTGGGCTTGGCCTGCATGAACCACTAGGCTTTACAGAAGACCAACAACACTTGTAATAGGATCTTTACACAGGCACTGGTCATTTCAGGTTTAAAAAAAACCAAACCAACCTCTCATCAATTATTGCTGAAAAATGGAAGGACAGAGGTACAGCCTGTCAGTAAAGATAGGAATAATTAAGGGGCCGTGGCATCTTCTGGTCCTGTAAAACTTCCTTGAGCCGAGACAGCCTTCATTTTCTGGCTTATAAAGCACTAAGCATTTTGTTAGGACTAAGCAGCAGATAAATAAATATCAGCCAGAACAGTGCATGTGAAGGCAGTACTAACAAAAAGCAAATAAAACCAGAAGGCAGAAGTGCTCTACTGAACACCGGAGGAGGCAGGTAAGCACAGGCCAGGCAAAGGGATGAGAGAAGACAAGAAGAAGAAGGAAAATGGAGTGTATGTATGTTTTTCTGGGTGACATGTGTAACAATGGTGAATACCAATGCCTTGTAGCAATTAAAAAGAGTAACAGGAAAAAAAGGGGAATGTGGCAAGAACAAACACATCTGTACAAGGTACAACTGAAAGTTGCAATTTACCAAAGAATAACCATTCTGCACATTTTATGTAGCATGTCAAATCTATCAGATTTTTCCCTTATTAAATCATCATTCTACAGCAACAATCATTCTCTCAATCAATCCCCCGTGTTAACAACTCTTAGTAATGACTAACTTGGCAGGAACTGATGTTTACATATATTTTAAAGTCCTGAGCACTGTTCTGTATTTTTTGGATGCTAAATTTCCTTTACATTTTGTCTCTTATTTTTTAACCTGTTTTTAAAGGATGGATGCATTCAATTGGAAAATAAAATTTTGTGACACACACTCAGATTATGTTAGTTCAGGAAATTGGCAGTGGGATAAGAACAAAACCATTCACCTCCTGATTGCTGATTCAAATCTAGCCCAAGTGAGATAGTCACAGAAGCTAGAAGCCTCCCATGGTGGCTTTGTGATTTGAGATTATTTTTCATGAATCTCAATCCACTTTAGGCCAAGAACCAGAAACACAATCCACTGCCTGAATGAGCATTAAGCGGCACCACTGCACACAGTATCAAGGGAGATGCCAAAAACAAGACTGGTTCTGGGGACAAACTTCCAACTTTATCCTAGGAAACAATAATTAAAAAGCAGGGTATTTTGTTCCACACAAATACGGAGCAAAGGAAATGTATGTATCTACCCACCAGACAGGAAATACCCCCTTGCAATCACATCAGCTGCTTGTTGCAACATTTGGCTGAGGTGTCCTATGTTGTGCCCCTGAATCACTTGAGAGCTGAGAGACAGGAAGGGCAGGAGGAGAGAATACAGCAAAGGTTTTCCATCATAAGCCCTGAGGAAGAAGCAGCAAGCTCATGCAGTCCTAAAAACTTAAAATCAAAAGGCCTCAGAGCTACTGAAGGCTTTGGTCACTATTTGCTCCATTTTCCTTGCCTAGATAAAAGACACAAATGAGGCCTTTAATTTTATAGAAGACCAAACCTAAGGAGGGTTGTGTTGCACATTTTATCTATTAGCAAAGCCATTTCACTAAACAAACATCCTATAGCACACAACAAAACAGTTATGCTCAGGCATATTTCCCATGGCTCCTTCTTTTAGGGAGCATGAATCATTAAAATCACTTGGGAATTAGCTATTCCAGCTTCCTCCCCTCAGATACATTTGCTAACCTGAGAGAGGTAAAGATCTCAGGACTCACGAGTAGATTTACGTTTTCCCACTGTCTGTGCTGAAATGAAGCCAGTGCAGATTCTACCTTCGGATCTGCACTCAGGTGCTTCTCTGTAATGTTTCATTTCACATTTGTGATCTTTATTCCTTAGAAACAGGAAAAATGCACAGCTGACACACTGTGTTTGTATGGAACTTGGAATTGTTCTTCAGTGGCTGTAGCTTGGAAGTGCACTTGACTATTCAAAAGGAAGTGAGATGAGAAAATGAGCTGCCTTTTAAATGGTCAGATATTGCTACTTTTATGTGAGGAATTTTGGGAGCAAGTAGGTATTCTCAAAGTATTTGAGAGTATTCTCAAAGGTATTTTCAGAGACATTACTGAAAGTATTCATGTACACAGCAAGAAAAAGTTGGTGGGAAGGTCCCCCATTTTCTCCTTCCCTTGTTCTTCATTAATTTTTTTCCATTTCCCTTTTTGGCAAGAAGAAAAAGGACGACAGTGAAAATTGGGGGAAAAAGAAAAGGATTGATTTGATGATCCTTGCCCAAAATAAAATTTTTGAGAAGGAGTAGCCTTACAGATTGCAAAGTATAACTGTAAATACAAACACATGTAAATGGTTCTATTATATAAAGTTTCAGTAAAATGTATAAAAATTCTAAATATACCTAAGCAGACAGATTAAGTACAGTTAAAAATCCAGCTGCTAAACTGGAAGAACTAGACAAACAATAGTAAAACTATTAATAATTTGGAAAAAAACCCCATCTTTTATATTAATTTAAACTTAGGATGTGACACAGAGAATGTTGATTTAATTTAGGAGTCATAAGGTTAATAATGCTGATTCACTGGCAGAGAATTCAAATACACATTGCATCTTCCTAAACCTTTTAAACTGTTTTGAGTTTGTTTTGGGGAGGCTCTGGAAGGAGCCAACTTGTCAAGGGAACCTGCATCTGAGTGAAAGCCAGTGTTCAGTACATGACTCAAAATCATAAATTACATGCAATAGATGCATTAGGACCCACTATTTCAGGGAACAGGTATGGCTTCACTGAAAATAAAAATAAATAATTTTCAGAATATGCAGTATACAACTTCAGCTCTCATTTAACATGAGTTTTTATGGACACCGACTACACTTCAGGAAAGCACTTGTGGACTTGCTCAGTGATTTCAGGAAAGCTAAAAGCTCCAGGAATCAGAGAGAACTCAGATCTAAGTCTACTTCAACGTGCCTTGCCTATTGTGAGAAAAAAGCACTGTGATGATGTGCTGTGCACTGGTGTGCTTTTCAAACCGATTTTATGTGATTGATCATTTCAATCGTGAATCTGGACTCTTGGAATTCTTTGTCTCTGTGGAAGGTCAGATGCTTCCTCAGAGCTGCTTTATCTTGATAGGTGACATGCTGGGCTTCAAGCACTGGCATTTAACCAATGCCTTCAGTGGCAGCACATAGGCTGGAACCAGACCATCACTTTGTACCGAGTGACCTGCAAGCTGAGAGCTTTACCAAGACTCAGAGGACACAGACTTTTACTGTGACATTCCTATGAAAACATGTTCACCAGGATGGAGAATAACACAACAGCAAATAAAACTTCTTCACTTATTTTCTGCAGGAAAAAGTCTCAGGTGAAGAAAGCCTAGCTCAAGTGAAGATGCCATCACTTACACATGCCAGCTTTGGCCTTGACAATGTATGTGAACCTACTGCAAGATTTGAATTTTACAATTAGCTTCACATGCTCCAATTAGTTTCTCAAGCTGCACAGAAAGCAGAGGAAGCTCAATAGTAAGACAAGAGTGAGCTTTTGAAAAAACATTATAGGGAATAATTATGCTCTGGAGAATTTATTTATTTACTAATGCAAACAGTACACACTGAGATAACATCTGGCAGTGTTTATTACAATGAAACCCAATCAATACTTCTGTCTACTACAATATCTGTCCACAAAATAGTCATTCCTCCTGGCATCCACAAGAAATACTCAACTATCTATTACAGTAGCCTTTGTCAGCAAAACCAGGGGTTGGCACCCTAATTCTTCTATTAGAAAGAATTAGATGCACCTAGACACAAGAATGATTGTAGAAAACTGGAGAGAGAGATGCAGTTTGTAGCATCACAAAGAACATTAGAAACTAATAAAATCACAGAAATTAAATCTCAAACCAGGGAAATGTTTTGGGTTGGAAGAGACCTTCAGGATTATGTTGTTTTATCTTGTTCCCCCTGCCCCAGGCAGCAATACCTTCCACTGAAGCAGGTTGCTAAAAGCCCTGTCCAGCCTGGCCTTAAACACTTCCAAGGATGGAACACCCACAACTTCTCTGAACACCATTCCTAAAGAATTTCAAAAAGCAGCAGATCCCAGACCTTTTTCTTGTGCCTCAGAGGAAGGTCCTGGTCGATGGAAAGTTGAACCTGAGCCAGCAGTGCCCCGGAGCCAGGAGAGCCAACCCTGTCCTGGGGGCATCAGGTCTGGCATCACAGCCAGGCAGGGGAGGGGATTGTCCCACTCTGCTCTGAGCTGGAGCAGCCTCACCTGGAATATTGTGTATAGCTCTGGTCACAACATAAGGAGGGTATAAAGCTGTTAGAGAGTGTCCAAAGGAGGGTAATGAGGATGGAGAAGGGCCTTGAGGGGAAGCCATATGAGGAGTGGCTGAGGTCACTTGGGCTGTTCAGCCTGGAGGAGACTGAGGACAGACCTCACTGCAGTTACAGCTTCCTTGGGAGGGTGAGAGGAGGGGCAGGCACTGATCTCTTCTCTGTGCTGACCAGTGACAGAACCCGAGGGAGTGGCCTGAAGCTGTGTCCGGGGAGGTTTAGGTTGGATATCAGGAACAGGTTCTTCCCCCAGAGGGTGGTTGGGCACTGGAACAGGCTCCCCAGGAAAGTGGTCACAGCACCAAGCCTGGCAGAGTTCAGGAAGTGTTTGAGCAGTGCTCTCAGGCACATGGTGTGACTCTTGGGGTGTCCTGTGCAGGACCAGGAGTTGAACTTGATCATCCTTGTGGGTCCCTTCCAACTCAGGACAGTCTATGATTCTATGATTGCTTTTGCTGGTGAGCTACTAGGCCTTTTGAGGCATTTTAAACCGATAAGTAAAGGGAGAAAATTTGACTTTTCATTTCCTTTTGAAGTCAGGATTCAAAAAGAAGTGATACTGAACCTTTCCACATAATTAAAAAGCCAAAAATAAATTTGTTTTGAAAGTTCTGTGTATTAGAATTTCCAAGTAAGCCCTTTCATTTTTTGCTACTTCTGTATTTGCATTGCACATCGCTGTAGAAAAACTAGCAGTGTTTTGTGCAATGAAAAAAGTCACTAAGCATTAGCTTAGATCTTACTGAAGCTTCACCTTTCTGAAATCTAGGTGCCTCTTGCAGTCTAACAAACAGATTGACGTGCAATAAGACATGCATTACTACTTACTTGTCACAAAATTAAGCAAAAAATAACAAAACCACACACAAAAAAATCAATACTATTATTTCCTCCTTACATTTTTAATTGCTATAATTTTGCTTTTGTTGAAACAGTCATTTCCAAAGAAAAATGATATGTCTGATTAACGTGACTAGACATAAAATAAATGTACATTTGCCTCTGTTTAATTTCACATTTTGCTGGCTCATTGTTCAAGGCATTTTTATTTGTACAGGACCTAGAGGTGAAATAAGAGCTTCTGTGCTACACCAAGTCCTGAGGCATGGGCTACATTTAGAAGTTATTGTGGTGATATGTTACCTTTTTTTCCCATAAAAACTTCACTTTGACAAGATAATTGGGATTGTAGTTATGAACTGGGGAGAGCTGGGAGAAGAGGGGACAACAATTTATTTTCATCTCTCATGGTCTAGATCTACTGGGCAGAGGACAGCACATTTTAATTTGGACTGGTACACTGAACAGCCACTATATGCCATTAGATGTGATGCCTGTTTCTATAATTTGTGTTTGGCAAGATTTGCACTAGGATTTCTTCTTAAGCTTCTTAATATTTCTTGCCCTCCACACCAATAGTGTCTTACTAGAATTTAAAGGTCCTAATGACACGGCCATTAAGAATGAACTGGGGAGGAATCATAACAATACTACTACATTGGCAAAATGGTGAAAGAAAATGAAACCTGACCTTCCAAGCACCGAAACTGGTGAAAATCCCACTAAAGTAAATGGAGTCCCTATTTAAAGGGCAACAGTACCACCACAGCTATCCATTTAGCACATGAATTTGTGCTACACTTGCAAATACACAGAATATTTGACCTGGCTTTAAGTGAGAAGATTGAGATTTCAAAAGTGCAGAACAAGCTCCATCATCTCTTTCTATATTTAAAGAAACACAGGACAAATGCAGACTGGGTTCTGAAAGCTCTCCACACTGAGAAAGATCGGCACTGGAGCTTCCACTTGCATATCAGTGATGCAGAGGAATAAAAAGGCCAAGCTGGGACAGAGACTGGGACTTTTACATCTGGATTCAGGGCAAGGAAGAGCCCAGCCCAGTTCAGCACAAACATGCATGTGACAAATTTTATGTCACTTTTGTATTCAAACAGGATAAATCTAGTTGCTTCAAGAAAAAGAAAGCAGCTCTCTAAAGAAAGCAGGATGTATTTATTTTCCCATTTTTTAACCAAAAGGTAAGACTTTTTCCTCTCCATCAGTTAAGGAAAGTCCTGCATTTCCAGCAGAACATCAGTCAGAGCAGTTGGGGTCTGCCCCTCACCTGGGGCATGACTTTGGGAGAAGGGGGAAAAGATGAATACATAAATGCATCAGACAGACCATAACCCAGCACATGTAAAGGTCCAGCTCATGCATATATGTTTGCAATGACTCCTGTCTCCACTGAAAGGAATGTGGAAGAACCTCAGGGACTTTTTTTGGGCCAGGATTTCCCTCTTCATCTATAAAGAGGGGATCAGAGAGTGGCAGCACTTCATCCAGAAATGGTGTGCAGAAATCTGTCAGGGATCACAGGTGATAATTAAGGCACTACTGGGCACTACAAAGAGCACTGGCTTTGTCACATTGCTTACCTGCAGCCCTGAATTTCTCCCAGTTCTACAGCCCAGCTGTAGGAAGCAGCAGAAGGGAATTACGAAGTCTCATCCCATTCAGGCAGTGGGACCAAGTATTGGCAGCAGCAGAAGTGAGACTCAAATTTTTCATAGCATGGATATTCAAGCTTTCTACCATGTCAGCAAAGAAAAAGGGAGAAAAGCCTACTACCCCTTCCAAACTTCCAACAGTGCACCCAGTATTAATTACAACACAGCTTTGAAAATTAGTTCAGCATTAAATAAAGAAATTCTATTTTGTTCTCCAGTCTATTTCTTTTATAAGAAATAGAAGCATAAGGAGCTTAAAAAATATCTACTATATGGTATGGATACATTCTAAACATTATGACAGAGATAGTGTGAGAAATTTTTAGAAATCAAATGCTTTTAAATGTAAATAAGTCATAATGAAGACAATCACATAGAAAACTGTGCCACTGAAAGTCTGACAATGCAGGGACATCAGAATTGTTTTCCACCATTCTAAGGCACAGGAAAATTCTGGCTATCTAATGTTGATGAAAGTCAAATTCTATAAGGGGACAGAGAATACATTCATAAAAAAGTAAAATGTACCTTGCACATTTGGAATTCCCTAGGACATGAATGGATTGCAGTAAGGAAAAATATCTTGCTGGTAAAAAATCCTGTCTATGGAAGAATCATCAAGTCTTTCATCTCTAGAGCTTCCCTCTGGTTGCCTCTAGGCTGAACACCATCCAACAAGATGCTTCCCTTTGCCCTTAATACATCCCAAGTACTGGATAAAGCCCTTGACTCTGGGGTTGGAATTCCACTTGGAGTCCTGCACCTAAATGTTTCTGCATCTAGTTTTGGACCTGTAGCACAGTGTCTCTCACCACCTCTTTCCAAATCTTTGCAATAGTCTGAAGAGACTTACATGTGAGAAGAGAATGGTGTTTTGAGCATCACAGAAGTCTAAGAACTATCTGAATGCAAAGCTTCAGTTCAATACTAGTAAAAAAATTGTATTTTTAATATTATTTAATTAACTATTTATTTTTGTTATAGATTATAATCATAACTATTAGTTGGGATTACCTTTCTGCACTAAGAATTTTCCTGAACTCTTGCCAAAGTAAAGTTCCCTGGGTGGGGCAGAAAAACACTTGAGGTGACCATGACTGGCATTCTGAAGAAAATGAGTCTTTGCTAGATATCTAGAGCTGTATTAATGTCTGAATGTTCTCTTCAGTGCCATTATAGAGCCATGACTATCAGCACATAGGCACGAGAACACCACAGCATAATAAAGACTGCTAAAGTGAACAAGAATTTGCCATGATAAATGTGTTCCTGAATGGCACACATGATCAGAGGAAGGGCAGATGTAGCTGTAAAAGAGCAATATTTTCTAAGCCACACACACACACACACAAAGAAGCTGAGAAGTAGTAATACACCAATTTCTGACACCGGAAGAAACTGCAAATGGGATCGTTTCTGGAGTGATGTCACATGGCCAAGAGGCACCAAGACAAATTAAGTAGCAGTGAAGCCCTGGCAAAAGTAAAAAGAATAATCCTTTCCTTCCTGCAGGATTGAAACAGTTATAAGGAATCAAAACTTTTCCATTCAGGTGCTATCCATGAGCATCACTACCTATAACAAACTTGCCTATTGACTCAGGGAGTCAATAGGCAAGTTTCACTTCTAATCATGCTACATTTCCAGTCGAGTTGATAGACTAAATTCATTTTATACCTTCCTGATCACCTGGTTCCTGGGTCCCTCAGTATCCTCTCTCCGCATTCCTCAGGTTTCTGTGATGCCCTGACCACTAGAATTTCCCTCTGGTTGGTAACAACATGCAGGCTAAAGCTGTCAGTAAGGCACTAAATTCACCCCAAAGGATGATCCTTTTAGAGCTGTTTGCTTCAGGAGTCCAGTATCACTTGT
Organism: Serinus canaria; assembly: GCF_022539315.1. Taxonomy (NCBI): domain Eukaryota; kingdom Metazoa; phylum Chordata; class Aves; order Passeriformes; family Fringillidae; genus Serinus; species Serinus canaria. The sequence continues at coordinate 22,011,014 of NC_066313.1, forward strand.
TCTGGGGAAGTGACAGCCACTCAGACATGAGAAGGTTAGTCATGTATTAAAACAGAGCAACAGGCATGACAAAACAGATTATCTTCTTCACCTGAAACCCTAATGAATGGAAAAAGGAACTGGGAAGAAATGAGAATTCATCTCTCTCTGACTCCAATTTTTTCACTGATAGTCTGATCTTACAAACTCTATACATAGGAACTGTGTCACTTTACTCCACCTAAATGAACTGGGGCTGCATGATCATAATCTAATCTGGTTTGTATGCAGAGAGGACATGCAGTGATCTGCTGCACAACTGCTATCATTGCTGTTGAGAAATATACACCTTATTTCTTGAAAAGGTTCTGCTGGTAAGAGTCACATGATTCTTGATTACTTGCCGCAAATCTTGGAAGAAATGAGATAACCCTCTTCCATTCTACAAAAAATTTTAATTATTCAAAATTTCAATTAGAACACTGCATGAACTAGAATGAAATTTCTAAGGAAATATGATGAAAAAAAATCTGCCAAAGAAAGCAATAGGTTCAAGTAATTGTTAATGCAGGTTTTGACTCAGAGATGCCTTCAGTTATTGCTTACACCAAAACATTTTGCACAGTCAAATACTTCTTTTTGGTTATTATTAAAAATAAACAAATAAAACAAATATTCTGATCTCTTTCATGCCAGTGGAAACTGTTAAAAACAACAGACCAGTTTTGGCACAACAGATTAAAATCTCTTCCTAATCTATTATCAAGATACTTCAGGGGCAATGGCAGGAAAGAGTGCAGTACAAATGAGATCCTTTATAGTAAAATTCAGAGCTAGACAATTTGGCCTAGTGAAGAAAACAGACCAGAAAATTTGGGTAACTTACATTCATCAGACTGCCCTAGATCAGACTCTGGAATCTGAAATGATTCAGCCAGAGTGTCCTCAGGGACACTGATGTAAATATGGAGTAACCACAATGCCTTTCTCTGGAGGCCCTCCCATTATACACTGGTTAGCTAAACAATTTCATTTCAGATAGAACAAAACAGGAGTACTTTGGAAAAGGTCAGATCTGTGTTGCTTTTTTTCCTTTCATAGTTTATCTAATGACATCTCTGGTCTGATACAACCTTCCTTGCTCAATAATATTTAATCCTTATTTTACTTTGAAGTAGAGTAGCAAATGCTTTGATTAATGGAGTGAAAGATTTTCCACTTTCACCATAACATCTTCGGGTGCTGAAATGTTGAAGAGTTTTACCGCAACTTGCTACAGCAGTGCTACACAGAGAATCAATGCTTACATTCCCATGCCTTTTTAACACGAGTGAATCACAGCCCATGCTCCTTTATATACTAAAACAACCACACACTAGAGAGCCATTTTCCTATCCTCATCTATTGTGGCCACTATTCTGCAAAAACAAGAGCTTCCATCTATGAAAAATGTCATGATGAAGAGCTTCCATCATGAAAAATGTCATTTGTACACTACAACTGATGCCCTTGACCTGCAGACCTACAACATACAAAGGCCCACACAACCCCTCCACCTCCAAAAAAAACCCTTTAACATGTGTATGAAAGCGAAAAAACCCCCAAACCTAGAAATTTAATAAAAAATAATTCCTGACTCCTTTTCTGTGCTAAGTTGTGAATGAGACTGATTAAAACCAACCTGAGAACTAAGAAAATTTTCTTAGTCCTTGGACAACTGCATTTTGAGATTTGCAGTTTCCTTAAGTGAAAACATCTTTCTAGGATGTTTGCATGAAAATTCAGAAAACAGAGGCAACCATAAGAAAAGAGAGACAATTACAAAGCTCCTAATCTCCTGAGACATTTACCTTTTTGTAGCAGGCTTTACTCCAGTCTCATTACATATTTGCTCTGATCATCAATCCTATTTGCAACTTTCAACTGTCTCCATGCTCTTTATCAGAGGAACTTGTATCAGGCAATACCTGGAGTGTCTCCATTAATCCAAATTTTAAAAACCAGTAACTGAAACAAATCAGTATTTGTGCACTGACTGGAAAGAAACCCCTGCAGACTCACCACAACTGAAAATGTCTTTCTGTGTTTATATGACTCCCTCTATCCTTCTTTAAAAAAAGAAGGGTCAAAGCAAAATGCTGGCTGCCCAATGAAATCTTTGAATTCACAGTGTGCTTTCCAGTTATGAGAAGACAGAAAAATGAGAACCCTGGAGATCTTTTGGGAACATTAGGCTTTATTAATCAGGAATGTACTCGCCCCATACCAACATTCCCAAACAGTACACTGAATCATATAAATGCCAGGGAGTAACAGAACCCATCCAGTTTGGTCTTCTGTCTTATGGGAAGTTCCAGCACACTGTGGGAGGTGGTCTTCCAAGCCATTCCTTAAAATAGACAGCTCTCCTGTTTCCATAATACCTATAGGTTATGTGTTCCAGCATTTCACAACCCCTGCAGTCAGAACATGGCTCCTAATATCTAACTTGGTAATTTTCACTGCTCATTGAACTGATTTCTTTAGTTCTTTCTCCCAGTGGACATGAAGAACAATTAATCACTGTGATCTTGATTATAAATTTTCCCTCAATAGATTTTTAAATTATTTTTTAGTGTATTCTCCTTAAGGTACAACAAAAGCAACACTTTCAGAAGCATGTAATGCCAGGTAGGTCTCCTACATATCCTCTAGCCCCTGGGCCAGATAACTATCAACCAGTTTCTGCTTTCTTCACAATTTTAACTCTAGGACAATTTGTGCCTTGACAAACATTTTTGACCTCTCCACATTTCCACTGGGGTTTCACAGGTAGAAGTCAGAGCAGAATTTATCCCCATGAGTTTCTGGATTAATGCCTTGGTAAAGGAAGGGGAAAAGGCAAAATTAATTCTCTTTGTTAGTGCAAATGCAATTCCTCAGGGATAGCTGGCCCCAAGACGTTCATCTTTGTTCAAAGCAAAGTTCCATACTCATTTCAAATTTGCAGCACAGCTTCTACAAGCCAATATGTGCATCAAAAAAAAGGCTTAAACTCATGAGAGTCTGCATTCTGTCAGAGGACCAGGAACTGGGAATGGACTCAAAGCCCATCTTGGCCCACCTGAAATTCTAGCTAAAACATCAAGTTATAGGAGGAAAGGTCAGGTCCCAGATCCATCAAGAATCCTGAGGATTCTTGCACTGAAAAGAACATGGTAGTGCATGTAGTGCTTGTTTGTGGCTTCAGAACTCTTCCTTCATCTAAAAGCAGAGCTGTGATGGACGAAGGCCTTCCCAGCCCTGACATCCTGACGCTACACATGCAGCCTGCACTCTGGGATGCCAGTTTACTGTGTCACATTGGCTTGGGTTCTGCCTCTTCCTTTGCTTATGCCTGCAAGCTCAATTGAACTTATGAAAATTCAAACTGTCTTCTGTCTGTTTCATACATCATCAGCAAACAATCACTAGACAAAATGAATTTGCTCTCTGTAATTTGGAGGTTACACAAATGCCTCTGCTGTATAATGCAAAAAAAAAAAAGGAATAAAGTTTGGTATGCAAGGTTAATTCAGCATGGAGGAAAGAAGCAAAGAAATAGAGGGAGAACACGAACAATAAAATACTCAAAAGTGAGGAGAGTGACATGAGAAATACTTCTGTAAATTGGAGTTGGCCTTGCTACTTTTGAGTGATGGGATTAAACAAAGGCAAAAAGCGAATTGTGAAAGATCACCTCCAAGAGTAGCTGTATCACCATTCCTCATGATTTGTCTACACAACATACTTATTTATAATTACAATGGTTACTATTTATCCCCTAAGAGCTCTGCAAACACAAATTCACAAATTCAGTAATGTTCACAGAGCCGTATCAGTCTGAACCAGATTGAAAGAGTGATCTGCTGAACAAGGCACAGTGAGGTTAAATGACTTGTCCAATGCCACTCATTATCCATAATGAGTATCAGTATCCACTCAGTATCCATAAAGATTAGAACACCAGATCTCTAGGTTGCTGATCAGATCAGACTGTGTAAAGCTGAACTCTTGACAAACCAACCTCTTTTCTAACAAAAATAACACGGCATATCCTCCTTATTGCCCTCAGCCCATGGCAACGTAACTGAAAAATACTATTGCTTTGAAAGAACATATTTTTCTTCCTCACCCAATATGTGTGCTGTCATTGTCTCACTCCAAAAACATGCAGACACTGAGTGCGAGCAGAGGTACCTCCTCATGCTTAACTTAATCCTATTTGGGGTTAGTTGCAAATAGCAAAGTACTAAACCATAACCTTAAAGTTAAGTATTTGAGTAGTCCCATTGACCTCAAAAGATCTGCTTGCCTTTCAACCCAGATAACTTCAGTTCAGAGAACCCAACATAGCAAGAATCCAGCCCACAGACCTTTTGCATTAGGAGAATATCTGTCCCACATTCATCAAGTGGAGTTTTTCATGCAACTGTCTGACAGATGTTCAGGTGATGTGTATCTTAATGCTTCTTCTAATGCCACATACCAAGTATTTTTTTAGACAAAATTTGGCTCATCTTATATTAATCATTTACTTTAGGGACATCCCTACATTAAAGCATGATTTCCACCCTTTAATTAAAAAAAAAGTTACAAAAAATACCAGGATATAGCTTGCCTTTGCTGTTTTTGGGTTGATACAGGAAAGCCCAAATGGCAAGTTCACCTTTTTAAGGATCTTACAATTAGAAACACCGGATTACAGCAAACATAGAGGAAACAAAAAAAATCCTTAAAGCACACCTTCTTCTATCAAAAGTGCCACTACTTTTATTGTATCAAGCAACTATTTACATAGGTTTACATAGGACAAGAGGTATAGCAAGAACCACATCCTCATTTTACAGGATATGTGTGCTTATGTAAAACTTTCCTCACCTTGTTCTTCTGTATTCCAGGGACAGGCCATGCCAAGGCTACAGAACTTAAAAGCAGCTACAAGTTTAAAAGTGGGGGTGTTCCTGAGTTTGGGTTTTTTTTTTGTTGTTGTTGTTGTTGTACTTCCTTTTTTTTGTGGGTTTTTTTAGTGTTCCAGATTGCAAGGCAAGATGTAGTTTATTACCATCTGTATGGCAGTTTTCTGGTGTCAAGTGGGCAATTCTCTTTATCTCTCTCTCTGAGTGATCACAATCACTCCTCCCTCGGCAGGGGACATCTGCTGATAACAGGCTATTGAATGTCACTGCATGGCTGATAAGAACTATAACATCCCATTGTGAGATGCTTCACCCAGAGGGAGGAGCCAAGCATTGCTACCCAGATATAATCTGGGGATTCTGACACACCAGCACAGCTTCCACTGGATTCCCCAGAGGAACAGCAGCTGCTTCTACTTCCACAGATCTACGGAGGAAGAATACACCCTTTTTCTGCAGGACCCCCTGCTCCAGCAGAATCACACCTGACACTTCAGGAAGACTGCAGCCACATTTCCAACTGGACTGCTACCAACACTGACCAACAGGGTGTCAGGTTGAGTTCTGACTCTGTCAGTGTTGTTCTAGTTTTATTTTATCCTTTTTTATCCCCCTTCCCTATTAAAGAACTGTTATTTCCTGCTCCCATATTTTTTGCCTGAGAGCCCCTTAATTTAAAATTCATAGCAATTTGGAGGGGTGGGGATTCTCCATTTCAGGGGAGGCTCCTGCCTTCTTTAGCAGGCACCTGTCTTTCCAAACCAAGACATTTAGCTATTAGTACAAGAAACTCAAGGATTAAAAATATGGGCCTTTACTTCATAGAATGGAAAGAAGACATAGGCAGAACAGTCTTAGGAGTCCTGATCCCACACTCCATTGCCAGTTTGACCACTGATTTACTTGGACCTAGAGAAAGCTGCTCAGCATCTCTGTGTGAATGCACTTGAAACTCCTGATAAAAAAAAGGAAACCAAAAATATTTCCTAAACATGAGTTTTACGCTTGTGTATTTATTTTCCCTTCAAAATGTAGAGTTTCATATACCTAAAAAAGCTCATCCCAGCCAGCACCAATTGCTACTCTTATTTTGTCTTGGACTTTCCATGCAGGACTTAGTGACCATCTGGATCGTAAGGATTCAAAGAACATGCCTTAATTCACTCTTACACTGCTGCTGCATTTTGGAAAGAGAATTACTCCTGCTTTCCAACAAAAATTTTCCTGGTTGTTCACACTAAATTGCAAGACAAGCATGAAATTTGGAACTCACAGATTCAGAAGTGTTCCCCCATTTTTCCCTGAACACCTCCCTTTAAATTGCTGCTGGACCCAGCAAATCCACGACTGTTTTCAACTCGGCTCACCAGTGTAATTGCAAGGTTAACCTCTGGTGGCCAGGGAAGCTGCTCACATTCAGCAATGAAGAGCAGAAAATGTTAAATACCATTCACTGGCCACAGCCTGCAGTTAATACACAATATTTAAACAACACAATGGCATGGCCCTTGCCAGTAATGTAAAAACACAGTGGAGTAGAGCCAGAATGGCACAATCTGCCTGTCTGAGTCATGCTTGGCGCTTTGTGCTGGAGGGGAAGGCTTTAGCTGCCCACAGTGTAACTGTACCCTCCAGCTAGTTTACAATAAAACATTAAAATATATTAAAAAAGGGGGGTGGGGGGGTGGTGGTAAAGGCATGATAAATCCCCTCTAATAGTTAAAATATTTTAAAACTGAAGTATAAAAGCACCACTTTAGAAGAAGGCTCTGGATTTTATTACAGACTGCACATTTTGATCTTAAACAAGAAAACAAACTGACTTTGCTTTGTAATATTCCACAGCTTTGTACTGTTCAGCTGAAATCAATCTTTTTCCTTCTTTCTACAAGCTTCTGGATTTTTTTCATATATTATTTCATTTGATTAACAGTATCTGAATCTGCTGTATTTTCCAATCCTCTTTTGCATGCCTGTTGTTCAGTCACTGAAGTTCCAAATCTTAATTATTAACCCAAATTCATTCAATAAACAGATTCTAAATAAGGGTAGATCAGAGTGATGTGCAATCTGAGTTGCATTTATGGAATAACTATGCTCTTAGAAAAAGACTCCTTTCTTGCTGAGACATAGATGTTATTTTGAGTGTTTTGTTGTGTCACAGCAGAGATGAATTAGGCATTTCTGCCTTCATGTGCGCCCTAAAGCAGCTGAAGTCCCCTGTGATGTCATCAGAAAGTTGTTTGTTTTTTTCTCATACAAAGCAGAAGAATTTGTTATGACATCATGAGAAGAAAATAAACTGTATTTCGTGCTATAAGGAATCTTCTGCTACTTTCTGTTATCTCTGCACCAACGTGCAGAAATCCTCTCTGACAAAGCGACAGCAACTGTAAGCCAACAGAGATGCACAGTATTCCTAATACTATTCAAAACAAAGCAGGAAAGAATGATCTATTCAGTACTCTGAAATTAAAGATCTGCAAGATGGAAGTTCCTTTTTAATTTTTAAATAAAACATCCTTTGAACTTCTAAATCCCATTCAAGGGGACTCTGACCTTTATCCAAGACCAGCTACTGTGCTAACACTTTGGATGCATATAGAGGAAAAATACGGACAAAAGGTACCGGAAAAGCTTTTACTTACAGGAATGCAGTGTGGCTTAATCTTTTTGTTTTTAAGGTGCAGTGATTTCAGCATCTACAATGTAACTTCAGGCAGTCTGAAAAGAAACAGGTTAAAATCTCTTTCAGTTATAATTGGTATTTCAGATTTAATTAAAAATTAAACTTTCATAATGTTTCACCATCCAAAGCAATGCATTATCAGTCAAGCGTAGCCTTTTTTTTTGTTAAAAGAAGCTCTTCCCAGAGTAGTTTGCAATGAAAGAAAAAGGGAAAAAAGCAATTGAGAGTAGCAAAATATATTTCTTCAGCAAAAGATCTCTGAATAATTTGGAAAGAAGCCTTCTGCCACTTAATTTTAACAATCAACCTTATACTAATTAAAAAAAAAACCCACAATTAAAAAAGACAGAAAAACACTACCACATACCAAAGACTGTGAGGATAAAAATGTTAATTTCAGCAAAACAAGGACATTGCTAGGACCAGAACATACGCACCAAAAGGGAAAATATGGTTTTTACATAATCCCAGCCAACAACATTTTTTACAAATTCGTTCTACAGCGTGCAGCACTTTCAGACTGTTGCATGGAGAAGCAGAGGAAGACAAGTTCAAAAAGAGTAAAGCTGTTTTTAAAGTGTACAAGGCAAAAGGTCCCTTGCAACCCTTTGTTAAGGGATATGAAATAGCTCATCTATAAAACTGCATGGTTTCTTATCATGTAAAATAAATGTCACATTACTGTGCAAAACAGATGATTAAGAAGTGGTAGCTGCAGACACAGCATTCGAACAGATGCAAAAAAATATTTTTTTTCAAAATGCAGTTGAAATAGTTGGAATGACAATAAAACTCCAGGGGTTGTACCATAAATATGAGTTTAAATGTTAGACTGGAGTTTAAAACCTGTGGTTTTAATTATATCTAATTATAAAGGCTCCAAAACCAGGAGAAACGAGAAAAACAAAAAAATATTATTAAATTAAAACAATTTTGCAATAAGTTGTCAGGATTTGGCTTCGTAATAACAAACTATACAGCAATATACACAGACACATACAATGTACCAACGACTCATTAAAGGAACAAATCAAAACTTCATTAAATTTTATTTTTAAAAGGTGACAGCAGAACTTGCCTAATTTACCCCAATCAAAGTCAAAGCTATTCTCCTCACCAGCAGCACACTCACAGAGACGGTCAAATAAATCCTGGATGCAAATCTAATACTGCTTTTAAATGTACCACAGGTGGGGAGCAATTCCTAAATGTAATTTTACATTGTCCTCCCATAAGTCAAAATACAATTCCTCAGATGTCAGTCTTATATGAGGCTTCTAAATCCATCCTCATGGATCTTTAAAATAAAATGCACCATACCAGACAATATACAGTCACACAAACATGTTCATACACACACCAATACCACAAAAAAAATAAGCTCACAAACTTATTTGTAGGTTTAAGTTTTCTACTCTGTCAAGATCAGAGGTATTGAAGGGCAGGAGGCAAAACAGAGAGCACAGAAGGGAACAGAAGAGGAAGAACCAGAAATTCTTGAGCATTTGAATGAACAAGAGCCGTCTGATAGAGGCACTAGGATGATGCTGCCACAAGATAACCTTACAGGCTTGGATAAAATTTTTCCTGAAGGAACCACCTGACACACATGTTCCTCTGTTCCTGTTCCTTTAGACAACCTTATATCAAGCAACTTTCCTTCTTTCTCCTGATTGACACCTAATAAGGTAGAGAAACAGTGAAGAAATCCAGGCAAAAAACTGGTAAGTCCATCAGCAGCAGGAACAGCACAACTTCCACATATGGGATAACAGTTTCAGCCTCTGAACTTCCATTTCTTTCACTTTCTTCTCCTTCCAAATTTACCCCTTTTCTAACATCTTCAGGACTGTAATGATGGCTTGCTGGCAGGGCAGGAGAGGGGCAGCAGTATTTAAAATCCAAAGCTATTTCTTCTAATGAATGCAGTGAAAAACTGACCTCAACTAAGACAACAAAGAGCATTCTCTGAGGGTGAAATGTATCCCTGTGTAGAGAGCCAGTATAGAGAAGCCCTATTCCAATGACCTAAATAGGAATAAATTGGTGCATGGACTTCACCACTGAATTTTGTCCAAAATTCCAATTTTTTTTTTTTTGTAGAGAACAAGGAAAACATGGGTGTCTCCTGTCAAAGCACAAAGGCACAGCACCTTCTTCCCATGTTGGGCACAATCCTGACAACTGCTCTTCAGTGTATCTTCCTAGTGGTTTTAAACTGAAGTCTTTTGTGCTTTGCCCACGTTTTTCTGACTGGGAAGGGAAAGGAGGGAATGCAATATTTGGCATTACTCTGCAAGTCAGCCAGAGGACAGTGCCTGCAGATAAAGTGGTCCCTCTCCTCAAGGCAGGCATAATTAGCACACACGGTGACTCTTCTAATACAAGAAACAGAGCCTTGGAAAGAGCTCTCTGTAAGAGCTTGCCTTCCTGTGCACCGGTGAGGATGCTTAACACTTGTGGGGCAGGAGATCATGATTGTTAAGTGAAAGGGATGCCCTAATCCCCTTGAGGAAAGAAAAGAGACATGCCTCAAGAACAGTCAATGAACTTCTACTTGAGAGAAGCCCAAAAGCTGGAATTGCAAGAATGAGGAGTATGGCAGAAATGAGGCACATGAGTAAAGTGGTAAAAACAAGGCAAGTGTTGCCTCTTAGTAAAGGCTTTAAAAACAAATATCAGAAGGTAAACAGGTTTCACTTTGCTTTCTCACAATTCCTTCTTGCCATAAAGCTTATGCCGTGTGTGAAAACTGTGAGAGGAAAGCTACCAACTCTACAGCGACTGAAGTTCATTAGCAATATCCCATGATTACATGACTCTACTTTGCCTGACTCACGGTTAGGGTCTAATTCCCCACTTTGATAAGAATCAGATTCCTTCAATCTAAAAAATTAAAGAGAAGTAAAAAACATGTAATTTTTAATCAGGAAACATTTCAGGTTATGTCAGCCTTCTGCAAACTCTAGCAATAAAGAAGTTCCATATCTGTTAAGCTCTGATTTTCCTTGAGTACCTTAACTCAGCTGGAGCAGGTCAGTTAGAGTCAGACATAGCTGATTAGTTACGAGCAGAAGGAAGACTAGAGGAGAATACAGTGCAACAATTTTTGATATCTTTAGAAATTTCCAGATATAGAAATTACAACCTCAGTCAATTGATCATTTTTCAAGCTCATTTTTCAAGCTTCTTGAAGTGGAAATCAACAATGAAGCCACTGCCACAAGTAACTATTCAAAGAAGGAAAAATACTGATGTCCTTACTCAAGGAAAAAAACTCATTGATAATATTAAGGAACTCGTCTTCAGTAATCAGGGAATGAGGGAAAAGGAGGGCACTCGAAGACAAAGGGACACACACAAACAAAAAAATAAGCCCTTTACCTTCAAGAGAATATTCAAAAATACTCATGGGCCAGTTAAGAGACTTCAACCCAACTTCAGAATCAAAGTAATTACTTAGGATATGGCCCAGAATATCTGTGTCACAGAAATGAAAAAGGAAAGTCAATTGTACATGTACCTCATCTAGCAACAAATATACAAACTCTGGAATTGGAACCAGTATAGACATACCAGCACAATGCTTTGTTCAGGTTCACTGGTAAAACAAAAGAGCAAATCTTATTAACACAGATATAGCACTATTTTACTGCTTTTTTTAGGTAAATGCACTTTAGTTGGTATTAACTCTCTATAAACAGCTTTACTTTTGTCACCTGTTCCTTGTCCTGAGTGGAGAGAATAAAAAAGAAAAAAAAAAGTAATAACAGTGCTTGAAAAATCCTCCCAAAAAGCTTGAATTGAAGCTCTTACTACACTTTCAAATGTATGCTGGAATTTGGGTTATTTTCAGCTCTGCCTTCTAACTCATAGCCATTTGTGGCTCAAACCAGAGTCACATGGCTGCTGATGGGAGAAATCTGGGGGCTTTTTAATCTGGCAGAATGGGAGCAGCAGACAACCTACAACATTGTGCTAGGATGAAGGGTTCCTCCCACTGCAGGAATGGACAAGAGGAGATTGAAGGTTTCTTTCTCAAAATGGTAAACCCCCATCAGTTATTGGTTCACTACAAAGATGAACGCCCACAGAGATCTCATCTTCCTCATGGCATTCATCCTTCAAGTTTATTTTCTTAGTGAAGATGACACCCATTACAAATTTTAATTTCCAAACCATGGCTGTTTCAGCTAGAAAATAATTTTAATCAGGAAAAAGGTGTATTTTTGGCTGCAATTCAAACACACCCCACATCCCCCAAAAGTATTTGAACTATTTTTGTTCAGGTATGATAAAACCTGCCTTTGAGTGAAGACTAAGACTCCTTGAAATCTCAGTTTCAAAAAGTTTGAGTGAATCAACTGTATAAAAGCTGCAACGCATAATCCACTCTAATGGTCACTTGGAAACAGATACTGGATGCAATTTCACCACAAGGGCCCTCAAACCTGTTAAACATGTTGGATCCCTTAACAGCACAGTCCATCCCCATCATTTATTCCTCCTGCTAAGAGTTAGCAACAAGCACTTGAGAAGCTGAACTTCTCGACCCACAGAAGAGTTGGTCTCTATAACTGCACTTAGGATCTGACCTGGGCTCCCAATGTTTAGGAGTTTAATGGGTAGTTCTGTTATAGTTAGGTTGGACCCAGCATCATTCTAAATACCTCTTGAAGCTTTCCTCCTACGCAGGGGCGATGATGGTAATCAAGTTGGCTGCTGAAAACCATGATATTCCTTATTCCAACTGTTTTCTTGCACAAGCTGTCCCTAGATCCTGTTTATGTTCCCAAGGAACAGGAACAGTGACAGCATGCAGCTTTCACGAGGCCTTGCCCAAACAATTCTTTCTCTACAGATACAGTTTTTTTGTGAAGCAGCTCTGAAGCTGATATTCACTGAGCATCTCTTGGAATACAGCTTGAAGACTTTGCTTACGCCCTTTACAAGCTATTGTAGCATATAAGCTTCTCCCACTTCTTTTCAAGGTTCATAATGCTTTGATCTTCACAGCCTCACTGCTCCTGCTGAATGGTATCATCTCCCATGGCTCATATTATCTTTAGTGCATAAAATGATAATACCTGTTAAGAAGCAGGCTCTATCACATAATCACAGCGGAACCTTCACATTTATTCTGGTTTAACAGAGAAACTTACATCAATAAATGTTTCATTGTGATGGGTATTTCAGTGCGGTGACAAACTGGGAGGATAAAGGAAATGTGGTGGATATAATTTGTTTGGATTTTAGCAAGACCTTTGACACAGTACCACACAGGAAGCTCATAGAGGCACTAGAGAATTATGGTCTGAATACTATTACAATAAGATGGATAAAAACTCTGACAGATAGGAAGCAATGAGTTATTAATCAATGGTATTACAAAAGAATAGAAAGAAGAATCTACTCTGATGCTGAGCAATAGGTGCTAGGATTATTATCACTACAGAGATTCATTAAAGATGAGAAAAAGAATGTAAATATTGACCGCATCCAAAACAGCTGATTCAGAAAAAAGAAATTCATCAAATGTGAAAGGTATCATAATTGTAAGATCCAAATAATGAAGATGTGCATGAGCCAGAATAATATGGTATTTAAGGTATCTTAAAATGTAAAAAAAATATCAAAAACCAATACAGAATTTTGTTTCAAATTCAGAAATAGAAGGTTTTCACTGTGTTTGTTTGACTTCATCATGTTACTATGCACTGGTATGGCCCAGCTGTGAAATTGGCTCCCTTGGAAAGCAAAGTAAAAGAATATATTTCAGTCACTGTGGTAAGGGACAATAATCTGGCCTATTTTGTTAGACTATCAGTACTAATGATTAAAATTTTAAAGTTTAGAGTAATCACATATGACATCCTTAAAAGTCTTCTTTGGAAACAGGGGACTCTTTTAGTTGTACTTCCTGAATTTTCACTGCCCTGCACAGTTAAAGCCATTTTGTTGCTGATTTCTGGTATAGGAGATGACATTGAACTATCCCCACAGAGACACTGTGTACATTCAAATGGGTACTACCTCTCCATTTCCTTCACAGATCTGCCCCAAAAAAATTCAGCCTGACCCTTAGCTGTGAAAGGGCAAGATCCTGGACGAAAAGTAATGTACTTAGATGAAATGAAACACCCCAAGGCAATGCACATAAATCTCATGGGACATATGGCAGAGAAGATCAAAGTGATAAACCTTTATTTGGAAGTCTAGCTATTCCAAAGTGTTGAGCAATTAAACATAACTGTTGACTATTTCCAAGATAAGCTCATCTGTATCAGCAGGATGTGAAGTCCACTATATCCTGCCTCTTTCTCTTTCCTTGTGTGGAGAACACACCCCCAGCACCAGAGCCTCTGTTTACTTGTGCCCCTCCAAGAATAAGGCCAAAATAACTTTTAATGCTCTTTCTTGAGACAGCAAAACAGAGTGAGTGAGCGAAAGCTACACGTTTTCAACTGTAAGAAATTTAGGAAAGTTGTCACAACTCCTCCTCTTGACTTATTGCTCGTGGTCATTGTCTTGACATGTGACACTAGGAGACAGTACCTGGTAATCTCAATCACCTATGAAATCCATCATCTACGGTTTTGGGACCTTTAATCTTCTCCCAAGATCTCCAGTATTTCTTCTACCCTCCCAAAGCAGCCTAAGCCCATCTCCTCTACCTGACCAGCACCTCCTTCCCTCTGTCTTCACTGTGAGACTCTGCCTTGTTCGCACTGCAAAGCTTCCATTTTCCTTTCTTGCTGCAGGCAGAGAAGGGAATAGGATGAAGGTTTGACAGAAAGAGACAGTGAGTGAAGTGTATTAGCAGAGAGGCATGAATTTGTGCGTCTCATGTCAGAGAAGTGGAGAGTATCAGAGGTGGCAATATCCACTTCAGGTCTCTGGAGTGGCAAGTGCCAGTGTGGCTTCTGTGTCTCTGACAGACTTTGGATGGACAGTAGGTCCATCACTGTTATGCTACCCTTAGCAGAAGGCTTATCCCTACAGGCCTGTCTTGGGAGGAACTTGGGATTCTGATGTGTAAGAAGGGGCATGCTATCTTTTAAGAGTAAATAAAATTAATAAAAAGCAAAGTCATGACTACAGGCTAGCTTTTGAGTTCATATGAGCAGGTGCACCACAACTGCTATCAGGACTCTTCCAGATGACACATGGACAGATTTTATTCCACCATATGCAGCAACACAAATCAATGCAGTCTTTTACTTCAGCACATTATTTATGCTTTTTGCCAGAAGGCCATTAACCTGAATCCCAAAACCAGCTCCATCTTGCACAATGTCATGTACAAACCATGCCCAGAAGTTTCATATTATTTCAGTTTATGTAACTACCATATTAAGCTTAAGGCCCAAAGAGGATACTGAACAATATCTTATTGTACAGGCTATTGAGATTCAATATTACAGGGACAATGCTACCAACCCCCTCCAATTTCATTCATCTCAGAAATCTTTGCAAATTTAATACCAGAGGACTTGGAGACCTTTAGACTGTACTGCAAATCTGCTGCTTAAACTTTTAATGTTACATTGATGCAAGCTCACAAACATCTCCCAATAAAGTCCATATACGTAATTCTTGTTTAATTAGACATCATCCTACAAGAA
Source organism: Serinus canaria (assembly GCF_022539315.1). NCBI lineage: Eukaryota > Metazoa > Chordata > Aves > Passeriformes > Fringillidae > Serinus > Serinus canaria. Next base: position 22,026,244 of record NC_066313.1, read on the forward strand.
GAGAAATTCAAACCCAGCTGGAACTATATAAAAGTTCAGGGAAGTTCAGTTCATGCACTGTGATTTGGCAAAGCTCTATTGTAATTTTTTTCCCCCAGAAACAATGCAGGAAAAAAAAAAAAAAAAAAAGACAATATATCAGCAATGATTTGAACTGATCACTGTGTCAGGACCGGAAATAATAACTGGAAGAAAAAAGGAGAAAACAAGCTTCCATTTACTTTCAATATTAGTAAAAACAAGAAAAATATTTTTATATTGTCAGCCACATCCTGCAAAATCTAGGTAATAAAGCAACAGCATAATGACTAGATAAGTTTAAAATGGATTTTTAAAAAGAATGGCTACTATTTTCTGAAGAGAAAGTACATCTAAATACATCACAGGACTAGATTCAGAGACCTCAGCATCCCTGAGGTCCCTCCCTGAGGTAGGCCTGGTTCATTACAAATTATATTTTAAGTTATTCCAGGGACCTTGAGATATTGAGTGCACACACTTAAATCTATATAATATTTATCTTTGCTTCAGATACTTAAGATGAGGAGTACATGGTATGAGCTCAGGTTTGTGGGGCTTCTGCAACAATTAAATTGCTCAAAGTTCCAAGACTAAAATTCACTCTGGCTCCATTTGCCCTACAAAAAAAAACCACATCTAACATACAACAGAACGTTATTATTAGCAAAAATAAGTTTGGGCATTCAACTTACTCCATAATCTATGTTTAAACAGATGAGACCAAATGTATCCTCCTGGTGGTCAACCAAACTACAGAATTAAAACTGGTACATAATTTCTTAGCAGTAAAAAAAAATTCTAACAAAAACCCATGTACAGAAAAACACAAAATTAAGTTCCATCATGTTAACACTAACACTGGGCAAAGTCTACAAGACCATATGCTAATTGCACTCCAGGTAAAGATGATGAGAAGATCAGATATGCAATTGGTAACTAAATTTCTAATAAAATAACAACTTCAATCTTTTTCAAGTCTTTTCCAAAATACCAGAAGTGATTAGAACACATTGTGTGGACCAGTCACTTGCCAAGTTTCATGTTTGAAATCAAAGCTGTTTTAAAATTTTCCTGAACAACAACAACAACAACAACAACAACAACAACAACAACAACAACAACAAAGTATTTTAAAACTAGTAACATTCAGTCATGGTGATATAATCAAATACCAGCCAATCTGAATTTTGGAACATTCTTGATCTAATGCCTTTATGTTGCAACGAAGCCCAGAAAAATATTTCAGGCCCAATTGCAGAGACAGTGAAAATAATATTCATAAATAGAAAAGGATCATTTACATATTATACATCTAAAGTTTTTATTTCTTCAATATGCCTTGAAAGAATTAAAAAATTAAAAGGACAGATCCTTCAGGACCTTTGTTGTCATAACTGAGATGCATCTACATTTACCACATTTACCAAATTTGAACCCACCTGTAATCTGTATGGAAGAGCTAAAACTCTTTTTTTCCCTCCTCTGCACCTCCCACAGAAAGAACTCAGCACTCTTCAAACATTTTCTCTGCAAATAACTATAAAAAAGGAAGTGGGTCTATCAGGGAGGGACTGCTTAGTTTCTTTGCATGTGCTGAGAAACTATTTCTGAATTAATGCAAGCCAGCACCATCTCATGCCCCCCTGCCCCATTAAACAATGCATAAGGAACAAAATTTGAACCTGTACCTTCCACAGTGAAAGCACTTGTGAAATACATGAAGCCTGCCAGGATACAAAACACCAACTGCTATTCTACTCTGGGCCACCTTCTTAAAGATTGCTGGATATTTATTCTAATGTAAGCAAGCAAAAGAATGAAATATGATAAGAAGCCAAAATTTAGGGCAATAGTTTACCATAAAAAGAACATTCTAGGAATCACATGTACCTATAAATTCTCATTATGCATCTGTGTGTACTAATAGAGACTATTCTATAAAATACCATATTATTTAACGTCAAGTGAATGGAGGTTGGCTTTTAATTACATGCAGTCAACTGTCCCTGTAATCAGTTGGTACAATAACAGGGCTAAAATTTCCAAGCAAATTCAGCCTTTCCTCCTTGAATCTCAAAATTCTTTAGAAACATGCTTTCTTTTCCATTAAGAGATTCAGTGATGCCAACAACAGATACATTACTCTCCCAGCAGATCTGGAGAAGCTGGAGCAGAACTCTGAAGTCCAGCTGCCAGATCTTCTGCTGGTTCACAAAACTCTCCCTCACGCATTTCTCTCTTTTAGCTGAAGTTTTTACTCTTTAACAATGCCCTATGACATTAATTTCTCTATATTTTCTGACTGACTGAGCTTCATATTTGGGCAAGAAAGAAACTTTCCACTTCCTGAGCTATAACTGAAACCAGCCTAGGGTTTTACGTAGTCAGTGATCTCCTTTCTCTTCTCATTGACTGGAAGTCTGCATTAAATATACTGCAATAAATATACTGCAATAAATTACCAGTATAGCAGGGCCTGATGTTCACAGAAATATATGTATCTCTAATGTGAATTACAGGAAAAAAAAATTGTCTTTTTCTTAGTTCTAAGCCACAATAAAGTTCCAAAAGAAGGAACTCGTACACAGTAAATGCATACAGAAGTATTTCCTAGCTCTGGTACATAAGATGGTACCAAGGCCACTTAAACATATTAGCCTATTAAATCTGCATCCACTTGATGTTCTTAAAATCCTAATCAAACGTTCCAGACTGCTATTTGTAGGACTTCTGAAGAGTCATGCATTACTACCATTTCTCTGAAAGTAGAATGACAGTCCACATATCATTGGTGGGACTCTTGCTGATGGCATGCAGAAAACTCATTAGTCACACTGCTCTGGCTCATCTTATTTCCAGTTCCCAACCTCATCTGAAAACAACTTCACCAGCAGCACCCCATGCCCCAAAAATACAAAAGAACAAATCCCCCACAAAACCAGCTAAAAGCACATTCAATATTTAATTTTGCACTGAAAGCAACACCAGTTAGTTTCTGAATAGAAAACTACACAAGCTAACTTGGAGGGGAGAGAAGCCTCACATCTATGAATAAGAGTACAATTGTCTCTCATTTCCTGGGTTGTCTCCCACAATAAGAAAATAGGCTTCTTTTTTCCATATCAGGAAAAAAGAAAGAAGCCTATCCTTAAGTTACTTAAAGTACAGTTTCAGTCAGGAAAGGTTCTTAGCTTTGAGCTATCACTGTGCTAAAATAGAAATGTTCATGAAACGCATTACTCTTGAAAATTATTTCACATACAATCTGTAAACATGTTGCCCTTTTAGGTAAAATGGCAATTGTTTGAAAGGCAGAAGCCAGAAACATTAAAGTGGAAGGGATCTTCAAAGATAGTTTGCAAACCAAAAAATTAAAATCTGTGCCTTTTTTTTGTTTTCTCTAAAAAAGAATCTGAAAGGACTAAGTAGGGATGGGTGAAGAAGAAGACTGAAAAGAAACTTCTGCACTTTTCCTTCAGAAGTTTTTGTTTATACACACATAGATAAATATACACATATTTAAAAGAAATGCAGGTGTTCTTTTCATAACATTGTAGGCATGTCTGAGGGACAAGATTTGAAGCAATCCCAAATTTTTTCATGTTTTATGCAAATTTCATGTTTTCATTTTATCAGGTATGGCTTATAAAAGAAAACTTAAAATTCACACAATTCAGGTTACAAGTATAATGCTGTCATAGTTTCCTTTTATATTTTTTTATTTTAAGGAATCCTTATTTTTCTTTTCTCTTATCCAGTCCCAATGCAGTTTGAATGCTACAATACTATTTGATTGGAAGGTATTGTGGACAACTTCTGGTTTGGTGGGTGCAGAACACTGGGTGTTTATATCTAATATTAAACTTAAAGGTGTTAAGAAACAGAGTGATTTTTATTCTTCCAGCTGCTCAAAATACTGTGTTAGTTTTCTAGATGCAAGTTTTTAAGCAATGCTTGGAATAATACGGGATCGTTAACAACCAACTGTTGGAATATGCATTGGTAATAGCTAATAATGATTAAGAACTATTTGCTATATGTATTGTTAACAAATGCCAGTCTAGTGAAGGTTTGCTTTTAAGCTTGACTTACCAGACTTCTAAATACTTGTTTGCTGTAGCTGATGCCAACACCCAGATTCTCATTGCATGGCTCATGTGTTGCATCCCATGATCAAGTAAGAAAAGAAGGCTCCAGCATACATTACAGACAGGTGGCAGGAATGAAAAAAGCCTTCATGCTTTACTTTTCACAAATTTGCCAGTGTATGACCAAAAAAAAAACCACCCCAAGCAAGTAAACTTAAGTAATCTGTTTCTCTATGGCAAATTTCAGGAAGTCACAGATGGTACAGAAAGAGTTAAACAAATCTCTCCTAATTTTCTGGATATTTTATTAATGTGAAGGTAGTGTTCAGGTAAACCTTTCAATTCTACAAATGATCTTAGGTCTCCTTTCTTCAAGCTGCACAGGCCAAACTGTCCTGGAATCAGAAAAACATTTTCACCTGAATTATTCAAACAGCAGAACCTGCCTAAATCTTTCAGTATGAATCATTATCAAGGCGAATGACAGCATATATTCAGAAAATATTGACAGCCTGTTTACCACTACCTTCTACCTTCTCAGTATTTGGCAATAAAGAACTCTGAGATTCTCAGTCAGGAATCTGAAAATTACCCTCATCCCACACAGAGATCGATTCAATCAATCAGTATTTTCTTACTGCATAAAGAGACAAGCGGTTTGCCAAAGGTCATAGAGCAAATCATTGGTTGAGCCTGGAGTAACTAAAGATATCCTGTCTCTGGACACCAGCTTTTTCTCTTGTTTCTGTAAGGCTAGAATTGTGCTGCCTGAATACATCCTCTCACTAGTACTCTTAATTTACCAATTTCAACCAGATTTGCTAAAGGCTTATCACCCTGAATAAAAAGGCTGATTCCTATAAACGTCATAAAATTAAAAAAAAAAAAGAAGGAAATAAGCAGGGGTGGAGAGATATTAATTTCCCCCACACAGAGCCAACAGTACAAGTTCATACCTTAAGCACCACAGAACTGGATTTATAAACACCTCAGAACTCAGGAAATACTTTAGTAAGAGGTCACACCTTCTTAGTCAAGAAGTCAACCACAACAAACACAAATCCATAGAAAACTTTAATTCCAATGCTTGCTAACTGTTTCTAGAAAATTACTGGAAGTGAATTCTTCTCCTCTACTGCAACCTTCAGCAGTCCTGATAAAAATGAACCCTATGAGAAACAGTCTTCTCATTACCTTCTTGAGGTGGAACAAAGATTATGTATCACCAAGAAACACACCACCACACATAAAAAATACGTTATTAGAGGAATCTCCTAATATTTTGGCTACCTAGTAACTTTACCTACTAGTGTCTTAAGATATCCAGACTAACCTTCTGAATCCAAAGGGGGAAAAGCTAATTTCTACATTATTTCTCTTCCTGCAACTTCAAATCAATCTGTTTCTGGCTTCAAAAATCACATAACTGTGTCAATAGTGCAAGGCACATTCAGATGTGACCATCAAAAGGGAAAGGTTAAATAAGCAACTTTAGGACTACATAAACAATCTGAAGTTGCTAAACAGCCACTCACTAGTACATACTTCAATTCTCAATTGCTTGAGATGGGAGAAGGATTCACCATAATCTGAAAGCATTAATGAATTGGTTAGCAATGGGCTGGAGATTGGCTCAGACAGCAAATAATTTTTCCCATGGAAAAGGCAGCATAGAGGAGAGATTCTTTTATAAACATCACAGATGGTCAAAAAACCTAGGCTACAGCTTCTGCATCAAAGAGTAATTGCTGCTGAGCAGCGGAGGAGGAATGATGCAGCCACTGTAATAGAATGGACAGGGTAGAACACACCATGGTCTGCAAGAGAGGAAGTGCCCCAGGATTTAAATGCAGCCCTGGAGGCTACCAAGTTTTGAGTGAGACTCTAAGAGAGTAGACTGGGAGTCAATCTGTAGTGTCCTTTCCACATTTTATGAGAGGTTTTTTTTGTTATTTCTGTTGGAAAAATAGGCTATGTGAAATAACAGTTTGACTTCTGTGTTGCCTCTTTTAGGCATCATCAACCATTTCAGGGTGTTGTTATAAAAGACAAGTCTAAAAATATTTTTTCCTCTCTGACAAGCAGTATGATTGCTCCATTAGCCAATACCATCACTCTTCCAGAAGCTGTCAGTAAAATGGCAACTGATACCTACATAGGAAATAACTGCAATACCTCAGGTCACACAGTGTGACAGCGATGTGTGAATGCTGTGTACACCAAACTTCACTTTCCACTTCCATATTTTTTTTCCTTTCCTTCCTAATCACGTGACTCAAAGGATTGTAATGTAGTAACCCCCAGCATGACGACACATTTACACCTTAATCAAACCCACACTATGTGCTTCAAGATGCCTAAAGAACTGGAAATTAAAAAGAAAGAACCAGTTCTTTCCATGGCTTCTGCCTTTTCCACTTGCACTCTGGAAGAGTACTGTGTGGTCACCCCTTAGGATTGAAGTATCTGGAGACATTTTTCCTCTCTGCTTATCCGGTGACTGAGACCAAAATTCTGGCCCATAATCCCATAGCTCCTGTTTAAACCCAGTACTGCAGAGTTTAAGCACTTCATTACAGAAGGAACTGCTGGCCTTCTGCAACCTTCATACATGGAAGTGGCTCACATGTTCTGCAAAGTGTAAGCACAGACAGAGCAATGTATTCCAAGCATGCTGGAGAACACCCTTCATATCTGAACAGTTTCTTTTTGTCTTTCCTGAGTCACCACTTGTGGATTAACACTCAAGAACATCTTTTTCTGGGAAGCAGTGTTTCTGAAAAGCATCTTGCTGTGCTATAAATCTTAACAGGCTCATCACACAGGTAGTCATGACACTCCCTCTTACTGTGATTTTTGTTTCCCATAATTAAGCTCCATAATAATAATTTGGGTAGCACTTGTAAAAGAGTGAAGAAAAAAATAATATACTATCTCCCTCACTAGCAGGATAACATTAATTTAGTCCTCAGGAAAAAAAGTATCTGAATATCCCATCTAGTACACAAGTTTGGCATTTTATCTGAGCATGAAGTTAGTGGCTCAGGTTCCTCTTTTTTCATTTTCTCCTATGCTCTACTTTACATCCCAACTGTGACTGCATTCAGCTGCACACATGAGTGATTTCCAAATCGTCAGCTCATATTTAGTCCCTATTTTCAACTGCACACTAGAGACCTGCACCTATTCCACAAATAGAAAAAATCCTAATGCTTTCCCCTAGGCTCCTGCTTAGGATTTCATTATTAATTATATTTGAAGGTTATACAGTTAAAATACTAACTTTTTATTTGAACATTTATATTAAGCTGCTGAGATTTCTAGCAGCTTAGCAGCATTATTTCTGTATAAGAAAATAAGCCTCTTAAAGTCTGCACGCAGGCCTCTCATCTAAAATCAAGATTTTAGAAAGGCACTGAAAGGTAACACTGAGTTAATGATGCTTTTTAGACTAAGACCTCCAAGACTGATCCCACAGAACTCTTTCACTTACGCACCCCCTTGACCTCAAGCCCTTTCACCTGCTCTGTCAACAGTGTCTGAATAGACATAAAGTTTAGCAAAAGTTACTTCCAGAAGATGCCTCTCAGATTCATTGCTAGTTACAATTCATTACATGGATTTTCTATTTCCAATGCAATAAGAAGTTTAAATGTTTGGTAGCAAATCCCAGAAGACTGTATTAAACTATTTTCTCCAGTGATTATCAAAGTTAGGCACAAGAGTCATCCTTCAGGAGTGGTGCATATTATGGATAATATCAAGGAAATTTTCTTGCAATGTGGATTTTGGCAGACAGACCAGATAACCTCAGAAAGAGGAGGCAAAAGGAGGTCAATGCCAACCAGCTCCAATTTCGCAACACAAACTGAAACTCCCAAATTTTCAATAACTGGCCAAAATTTGATTTTAGATATAATCTACAGTAAATCCAGAATATTGACACTTGTGCAAAAATCCAGGATTATTTATTATTTATGACTGTTTAATGGAAGAGAATTTGTTTCACCGAACCAATCTAGTTCCTAGTCTTCTTCTTTAATCGATGGATGTAAGCCAAGAATTAGATACTTGATGGGTTAAATGCTGAAAAAAATCTTAACAAAGAATGGACACCGGTTTTTCAGATACATTATTCTATCTTTATAAGTGACAACAAGACAAGCACCATCTTTACATATGTCAGAGACTGAATTCTAACCCATTGATTTTTTTTTTTTTTTTTTGCCCTTTACCTCTTGGTACAACTCAGATAGATCTTTGCTCTTGGAATGTTTTGCCCATGCTTTTGATTGCAATGTACAAAAAGGTTCATTTTCCTAGGTCAACTTCAGATTTCATAGCAGAACCTATTGACTTACAATCTCATGAAGAGTTCCCACCATTCAAATCCTCTCTTTAAAGGATTCTTGCTGGTCTGCAGCACTGAAGGTGCTCCCTGATCACTATGACCAGCTACAAAACCAAAAGTATTCTGATGGCATTGCTTTCAAGATGACAACACCATAAAAGCACCCAACCACTTTGAAAAATGAAAGCCCCTTCAAAAAAAGAACTGACCCTCACACCTTGATAAATGAGACTACACAAATACACCAACCCATGCTGTCTTCAAAAGTTCACAGCATGCCTTGTACCAGGGGACTGAGTCAAAGCAAAGGTTGCATCATGATAACTACTCAGCAGTTAGAGCTGTATTATAGTCTGGAAATTCATCTCTTGGAAAATAACACTGGAAGCATTAAAAAAATACATTTCATATACCTAGGGCTTGTTATAATCACCCAAACTCTATATAAATACCCACTAATGACAGTTAGCTAAAATGAAATATTCAATGTTTAAACCTTAAAGCACAGCAAAACAACGCTGCATTTAAATCACATTAAAGGAAATGTATACAAAGCCTTTGATCAATTTTTCTCCATGTAAAAATAACAAGGAAGAGAACAGATAAGTTAAATAAAAATTCAAATAAAATTCTTTCCAAATTTAAGACATGTGCAAGAATACCAAAGGGCATCAGGGTGCTCCTTCTAAACAAGGCAGAATCCAACAACACAGTTTTTAATCAAAGCCACAAAATGGTGGGTCCTGTCCCGGCTCTCTCTTGTCTTTTGGAAGGAGGCATACACAACCCTTGTGTTTTTTAATACTGTCAGGAAGCTGCCTGAGGACAGCCTAAGTTTCAGCATAACTTGCAGAGACTCCATCTCGTGTGCCAAGTTCCAGCCTGGAGTGAATTTTTAACAGTAGAGTTATAAACCCGTGAAAATGGGGGCTTACAGCTGAACTGCCGACAAACCCTTCACTGCGTGGTGCACACGGCGCCAATAATAGACAAAACTGCCCCATTTTATAGCGTGCAAAAAGGCTGGAATTCAGCTGCTATCAGGCATAATAATAAACTTCTGCTAGGGACTCAGGCTCTCAGCCTCAGATTTACATTCCCTCTGTCACTAAGAGTTTTTAAGTTAAACAGTTTTACATGAAAATGCGGTACACAACATTTATATTACTGATGGCATTTGTTCCAAGTGCTCTTGTGCTAAAACGCTGTGCAACTTTCCTCCCGCTCTCCACCTCCTCCTCCCTATCCTGAGACACCAGAACTGGGTATTGACCCGCTCACTCTTTCTACTCTTGGGCAGGGCTTCGTAAAAAAAAATGGTAAAATATTCCTCCAGATTGCCTTCTTGCAGCGCTCATCAAGCCATTCCAAGGAGGGAAAGAAAAAAATAACTCTAAAAGCTACTAGCAAAAAAGCTGTAGGTTCAAAGTTTCCTCCTGCTAAAGAGCTGAGGTCAGATATGGAAAAACTAGGGGGGAAAAAAATAAAATAAAAGGAGGCTTGCTTCTCACGCAACAGACATGAGGGAAAAAAAACCCCATCTGGTCTAGAGAATGTAAAAGATCTTAAAGAGATGTCACCCAAGTTGCCCCCAGTCACCAGAACAGAGATCAGCTATTCAGACAAGTTCTTAAACACAACTCTGCACTCCTTTGAAGTTTCCTTTTCTCCAGAAAACTATCCTTCACTCTCCCTAAGGAACAGAATTACATCAGTGACCACCAAGTTTAAATTTATCTGCCCAATGTCTATATTTTACTTTTTAATCCATCTCTCAGGAACAGCTTTTAACGCGTTTGGATTTTTTTTTCTGTCATAAAATATTCTATTTATTTCCCAGCAGCTGGTGTCAAAAAAGTTGTTGTTTTCTTTAAATATTACTCTTAAATAAATAAAATCTGTTTTCATATCATGTAAAATTAGTTTTGCCTGCTGTGAGTTTGTGGCATTACGAAGTGATCATTTTTCCCATGAATTATTCAAAATTAGGGTAAAAAAGGAGAATAAAAAGATGATGGACAATAGCATGCCATTCAATTTGTCTAAATGCTGCAGTCATACTAATACTTCACTATGCGCAGCACAGATTAAACACTTTTTCTTTGTCAAATGTAGCCACTAACCTTAATTTAGTATTTCAGAGAGAGGTACTGAAAGAGATTAATTTCATTCCTGTGTCCCCCTGTGACTTATCTAGTTGGGCAAATAACAGACATGTCTCTTTTTGCCAGCAAGATATCAATATTTTGGACAACAAGTTTTTGCTTGCTTATCATCTGTTCCATGGCTCGAGTAGTCCTTGATGGCCTTTAAGTTTTTGGGTTTTTTATTTTAACCTATTCTTTGTTTAAACCTCTGGTTCGACAGTGTCTCTCTATCTTTTACAAAAAACTATTAGAATTGTTAACATTTCCTCTGGAGTCTTCATATTACCTTGTCTTTCAGAACTGCTGTAACTGCACAGCTGTAATTATTCTCACTTTGAATTCTGACTGTCATATTTGGAAGGGGATGAAGGGTGGGATTTTAATAAATCATTCAGCTCCCCAAGGTATATAGCATCTCACCAAATCTACTGAGAACTTTTAAGGGAAGGGCTTATGGACTGAATGTATAGATAAACTAAGACATAAAATTCATCAAGAATGAGAAAATGATAATAAATTTGTGGGTAAGAAAACTCAGTTCAAAAATGAGTTAAAATGCTATTTCCATTGCTTTATCACTAAGATCTTTCTTGTAAAGGCTTGAAAGCAGAATGCTTTTATGAAGCTTCAGAATATGGCTACTTAGTAGAATAAGTTTATTCTAAAAGAGTAGGTTTGAGACTCCGGAATTTTATCAATCACATTCCATTTCAACTTGTACAATCTATACATTATGGCAATTAAATATTTCTATTACAATAATGCCCAGAGTCAGATCAGAAACAACAATCCCTTTTACCATACAGAAACAGGGATTCCCTAACAAACATTTTAAGCACAGTGTTCTCCAGAAACACCAGCCATTCTTCACCATCCTTTGAGCAAGAAGAAGTTTCAATGTTCAGAAAGAAAGTGAGGATTTTTTTGAGGGAGAAAGAGACTGGGTGGGGTTTGTTTTTCAATATTCAGGGTGAATCTCCCTCAGAATACAATGTAAATGGATTTAAATTAAAATCCTGGACCTGGAGATTGGAATCCTGGACTGTTTTCTCTGACCAGTATAATAAAAAGTGGAGCATTTCATGCAGCAATGGTATGTTGATCACAAAGTCCTTCCACAATAAAGCACAAACACGCCTGTTGTCAATTAAAAGCAAGATTATGACGAAGTGTCCCAAATTCCATTATCCCATAGCTACAAGCCACTACTCTTTTTTCCAATTTAATTTTTTTAAGTAGGTCATTCTGGTACACTCAAATTCCTTTTCTTTTTTTTCTGCCATCCATGCCAGCCCAATTTTGGCAAGTCCTCACACCCTCAAGAAAAAAATAAAATCCACATATTTATTTCATACAGATTCAAATATTGTTACACACAACTCTCACAAATCTTGCAATTTTGTATACACTAGACAGTCAAATGCAGTAGTCCAGGAATCTTGCTTGCATAGCCTCTCAACATTTTTCCTTTGGAGGCTAATGTAAATAGTAAATCTTTCAGGCTTACTAGACACAATAGGGTGCTTAAAGCACAAAGCATCTCAAGATCTAATAGGAAAGAAAATCATGTCCCAAGCTAACTGAAAGGAAGACCCATCTGTTTCCAGGAGTTATCAGCCTCCTGCCTTCACACCAACAAAGCTGCTTCACGGCCATCTCAGCAGTACCTACAACTCTGTGATGTTTGCAGAATTTCCCCACTAGATTCCCTTTGAGAACTTCAGGAAATGGAAGAAGAGACCAGCTCAGGAAAACCAAGCTTTACTCTGAGCTTCAGTACAAACAAGAAAAAACTGTGGGAGTTGTATCTCAATGTCCACAAAGCAGATACATATGGTGGATGCAAGGTAAAAGATTTCGGATCCAATTCAAATTTTTATAAGAAATCCCATAAACATTTTGATGGACTAAAATTCCAGTTAGGGACCTTCCCCAGTGTCCACTCTGCCTATGGGGACTGCTGGGACTTACATTCCATCCACAACCATACCGAGAAGTTACAGACTGCTTCTCAAAATAAAGAAGTGCCCAAGTACATTGCAGTATCCTTAGCACTGACTTTTGTTTTGGTTTTTGCTTTCTTGAGTAATACACACTCATAAGGAACACTGTAAGTGAGCAAAATGCACAAATCTACTGACACCAGTAAAATTGCACTGATGTATGCTGATTGAAATTATTGATAAAGATCTGAAAGGTAGGAAAGTGATTAATGATAGTTTAAACAGTCTTATGGATAATAGGTCTTGTCAAACAAACTTGATTTGATTCTTTGGTAAGGGTATATATTTTATAAACCTAAGAGCTTATATACTTACAATTTTATAGGCATTTGACTTAGGACTACTGCAGAACATTCTAGTTCCATCAATAAAAGCGTGTGTTGAGCTGCTAACTAATGGAAGAGCCTCAGAAAGCTATTACCCTAAGGGGTCTTCGAACACAGGTGGATTGAAGAAGATACAGGTAAAATTAGTAATAACAACCACACTATTCAGCATTTTGATCAATGACTCATAAGTTATAAAATCACTGCTGATAAAAATTTCCAGGTGATGCAAAGACTGATAAAATATCAGGAGAACAGGATACCAAGAGATGAGGAGAATCAGGTTTTTCAAAACCTCTGTTCTTTCAAATAAAACTTTTTAGTAGGGCAAGCCTTCAAGAAAAATGAATGCATGATGTATTACAGGATGGGATATGAGTGCAGGTGGGGTGTACTGCACCCTGAAAAACAGAGATTCTAAGAAGGTTTACAACAAACAAACAACTGAACACAAATAAGAAGTGCAATGTGGCAAAGATGGCCAAATCAATCCCTGGAGGCATAAACAGGAGGTAGTGGGTAGGCTTTAAAAGGCATTTTTACTTTTTTCTATTGCATTGTTTTCTAAAGGGATCTTGAGTTGTGTGAAGAAAGGCGTAACAAGAACCAAAGTCTGGAACGTGAAGCCAAGAATGAAAGAAAGAAAAGTCAAATTGAAGCAGAAAAAAATCTCAAATTTTAAACAGCAATGGAATTGACCAGTGGAACCTCCTGATCGGTTCAAGATGGAGAGAATCTGTTTGAGCAAAACTGGGTTCAAAACATGAATGACCCTTCTGACTTCAAACCATATAAAAAGAAATTTCTGACATTATGTTCCATGTGACCGTCAGAGTCAAAAAGAACGTTCTTCCTTCTGAGAGACCATAACAAGTAGTCCTCCCACAAAAGAGGAGCCCAGCACAGAGAAAAGTTTTCACAGCTTTTGAAGATTTCTGAGAAGAATTCTGAATTCTGGAAACAGCCTGGAAAGACACTGCTCATATCCTCTGAAAAATATGTGTTGCTTTGTTTGTTAGTTGAGTGACTGCTTTGTACCAGAATACAGCTCAGTGGAGGGCCATCACTGAGAGCTCACATTCAAGCAACTCCTAGAGCTGGAATCCTCTCTAGGATTTGGAGTCCTCTCTAGGTCTGCCTCTGCATTCAACTTCACCTTGAGAAGAAGCCAAGTAAGGTCTACTACCTACACGGCACGTTTAAAAAAAATCATAGAATCACAGAAACTAATTGGAAGGGACCTTAAAGACCATGTAATTCCAACTCCCTCCCATGGGCAGGGACACCTTCCAATAGAGCAGGTTGCTCCAAGCCCCAGCCAGCCAGGCCATGAACACTTCCAGGGATGGGGCATCTGTGATTTTATGAATTTTTTTCAGCTGTAGCAGTATTCTTAGACCATATGTGAACTTTCAGTAGCATGGATGGTTGAAAATATAGTAGAGAATAAAACACAATGGTTTCTCTGGGCAGCCTGTTCCAGTGCCTCACCACCCTCATAGAAGAGTTTTTTCCTTATATCTAATCTAAAACTGCCCTCTTTCAGTTTAAAGCCATAATCCTATGTCCCCATAGGGTTGTTTTTGTTTTATGACTCCTGGAATTCACAGATCCTGGAATTTGCTTCAAGCTTTACGTTCAAGCATACATGAGATGACTCTGAAACCATTATGCTTTATCTCCTACTATATTTCCCACCACCCATGCTACTGAAAGTTCACATATGGTCTAATTCTCAAGTCCTACCTGAAAACTAGAGCTGAAGAAACAAACAACCCCAAAAACATCCTGCTGGACACAGCATCAGAGCTGGCATCAAATGAACAGCACCACCTGCTGAATCGCTCCCAAGGGTTCCTCCAGTTATTCTTATCGATTCTCTTGACCAAGAACTGACCTGCAACTCTAAGTAAGTCACACCCCAAGATGGCACAGCTGCAGGCACTCAAAGTGATAAGAGATGTTTGCCACTCCTAACTCTAGCTTTCAATTTTCCTTCTACCTGCTGTAAATGGTTCAGCTTATAAATGCAATCATTTTTTTGATGTCACTAAAACTATGTTTTAGTTACAGTTACAAGCAAATGTCACTCATCTACACACTCTACCTACTGCCTGAAAACAATATGATTTAAGGAGTATGTCAGCAGTAAGAAAAGACTCTTCCCACTGGATTAAAAATGTGCATTTTAAGAAAGGAAACACTTTTAGAAAGAAGGAGAGGGAGTCTTCTGTTTCTGTAGTTTATTTTTCTGCTTAATGAAACAAGGTTCCCAGCTTCTACAATAGCAGCTGCAAAGGCACTTCATTAATCTCCTGAATGCACTGCCTCTCCCTGCATACCTGTAGCTGCCCTGCTCGAGACTCCTGAAAATTATCTGTTGGCATCACTTCAACATTCTTATGAAATAAAAAAAAAAGTTTAAAAAAAAGTATAGAACTACGTCAATTCTACAACTTTCAGAAAGAATACCAACAAGTTCATTACTTCTCTCATTTTTTGAAGACATCCAGCAGCCCTGAACTCCAGCTTGCTCCCAATTGAGACTAAATCAGAATAGATCTCTGTCTGTAGAGATCTACTCAAGTAAATGACAAACAGGGGAAGAAGTCATTACTGCAATCTCAACACAGACTGCGTCAAATGCCAGATGCTTGTTCAGGCCAAAGCCTTCAGGGATGATTAAAAAAACACACAAGAATTTTCAGAAGTGCTCAAGTATGCTAGGAAAACAAATGGTGTGGGAAGCAAAGACTGCCCATGTCTCCTAACATCATCTAGATGGCCTGAAAACCCCATGTGATGAGATTTGGCCCAAGGATTTAGACAAACTCAAACTTTTCCACCTTGTTCTGGAGTATTTAACTTGACTCACATATTGAAAATGGATGGATATGCTCACATTAATGCCCTCTATTTTTAGAGGAAACAGCATCAGTGAGCCCCAGACCTCACCATCTGGGGTTTCTTGGTTTAGAAACTAAACATTAATTATGCAAGGGCTTTACAGGGTTCTCAGATCTGTAATGGCAAAGCTATATAGAGGAAATAAAAAGCTGGCGACAGGGCAGTACTCACAGGTCTGATTACTAATTACATTTGCTTCCTTTAACTTGCACCTGCCATAATTATGATAAAGGGTGGAGTTTCAAGTGGAGTTGATAGAGAATTTTATGACAGAATTCCCTCCAGAACACTGGAAGACACCATATGTTTTACAGTGCAATATTTGTTAAAAACACAAAGATCTTTTGTGTCATCCATGTCATGGCTAACTCATAGCTCAGTGATTTCCCTCTCAGATGACCAAAATGGTCTATACCGTGCAAAGTTTAGCTGGCTCCAAATATAGAACTCTTTAGCAGAATGGAATGGAAAAAATCTTTGCTTACAATTCATTTCATATATGGATTTTAAAAAATAAGATCATTATCCCACCAAGTGAAAATTCTGGCTTGTGTTCCACTCAAGGTTTGGAGAACGAAAGGGAAATTAATATGTATGCTTGCGTCTATTCATGCAGTTATATTTTAACTCTGCAATATGATCTCTTCTTCTTCACAATATCACAATATTTTTCCTAAATGATCTCCAAGCTCAAGCTTCACTTCTACATAAACCACGACATACTGTTTTCCACATGCATACACTGTACACAGTAATAAGAAAATCAAACAAAAACCACGGAAGTGGCCAAAATGCAGGTAAGAGTGAAGGCTTATTTGCTGTTGTATTTTTCCCCCATTGGTAGAGCAACTTCCATAATGAAGTCCATTCACTAAAAAATTGCTTTTCATTTTAGCATCCATTTTAGCAATAAAATACTGGAAAAGTGCTTGATAATTCTTAATAATGCAATAAAACAATAAACACCATTCTGGCACCAGGAGAACAAGCTACTTAAGCCCATTGCTTCATTTTTTAATTCACAGGAAACTCGCCTCTTCCACTACCTACCTCACCCCTCCAAGCAAAAAAATAAAGGTAGAGAAAACAAGACCTTAGAGAAGTGGCAGCTGAGCAGAGGACTAAAATGCCCCATGCATCAGGCAAAAGTCTGTAATATTATCTAGAATGACAGCCCAGCCATTGTTAGTGCTGCCAAAGCACTGCATGCTTGCTGTATCACCCCAGGTCCCTGGAGAATAATGAAGCAGCAGATTAGACAGAGACGGATGTCTCTGCACTGCTTCCACCTCTGCCGACCACGGCGCTGCTCCGCGCTCCAGAGCACAGGCGGGCAGGTAAACCCACGGAAGGGGCACTCCGCGCTGGCGGGGCTGGGGAACGGGAGCTGCTGCCAACAACCAGGGCCTGTTAATTATTAAACAGTTGGTATTGCTACAGGCCTGGCACTGCAATAGAGCAATCTCTGTTTCAGCAAGAGTAAGCCTGATTACAAGAGCGCAGGAGCCAAATCATGTTTACCATCATCGGCGAGAAACTCAGTGCCCCCAACAGGCACTTTTTGCAGTGTCTGTCTGTCCGTCCTCTGGCTGCCTCCCTGGGGCACAGTAAGGAAGAGATGGCAGTCCCCAAGTGGGACAGGCAAATAAAATTTTGGAGAGGATGGTCCTCAAAACTGTAGGGTACTCCCTGTACTGGCACTGGCCAGTCCATGTCCTCCTCTCTATTTTTATGAGCCCATACATAGCCTCGACTCACCACCTCAAGCACCTGATGTCACCCATGGCTAAAAAAGAATCTTCCACCTCTGCACAGGGCAGGAGTCAACAATGCTCTTGTGCATTTAGTCTACTTCACCTCCCAGCAAGGACAGTGTGGCACAGAGAAAGCACTGCAACAGGTTCCCAGGGAAGTTGTGGATTGCCCAGCCCTGTCAGGGTTCAAAGTCAGGTTGGATAAGGCCTTGAGCAGCCTGGTCTAATGGGAGGTGTCCCTGCCCATGGCAGGTGAGGGACTGGGACTAGACGATCTTTAAGGTCCATTCGAGCCCCTTACCATTCTGTGATTCCATGACTTCATCAGTACAACTCCTATGACTCAATGAAAGGCAACACTGACAAATTACTTGGTATTAAAAGTTTTCTTCACTTGTGCTGGAAGTTATCCCAGTACACAAGAAAAATTTGGAACACCTCCCTACACATACACATGAATTTTGACTGATCCAATTTAAAAAATTTATTTACAAGAATGCACAAAGATTCAGTCACACTCTATAACAGGAATTGCCAAGTATGGGATCTATTGAGTAAATGCAATTATCAAGAGCCATGAATAAATAATACTGGGTCAACCCTCAACAATCTATTGCGATCATAACAAAGGAAGATCAGACCACGTTGGTGATAAGAAACCTTCAGTTTTAGCTTGTTTGTTTAAATGTACCTCATTTTGGTAGCCACAAGAGGCTAATTGCATCTGATGGCTGCTTCTCAGTCTGCATAAAACAAGCTCAATGATCATTTACTTCCTGATGAACAGGTATTCCTCCAGTTTTGGTGAGGTTCAGTGCGAGGGTGGGCAGCTGTAGTCACGTAGTCAATTGAATCGCCACCACTGGTTTGCTACGTGACACTGAGACCTGGTGGAAAGTGACTTTTCTCACATCCCCCCTTCATGAAATGGGAAAAATGAAAAGCAATGCATGTAAAAACTAACAACTGACTCTTTAATATTGATGAGGAGCTTAGCAGTACTGACATGGTACGTGTGCTTAGAAACACAAAGTTTGATTGTATTCTGCATCACTACAACAGACCCTGCCTGGTCTCATCAGCAGAAGGACAGCAAATGCAAAAGCCTGTGAAAACTAAGATTTAATTTTAAGTTGAGGTCACTTCCAAGTTAGGACAGCCAGGAGCACAGTAAAGCAGGATCCTTCAATGAACTCATTATGGTCTCACCATGAGGAGAGCCCTGAGCATCATGAGGGATCCCATATCCAGGGAAAACTGGAGCGTGCCATAGCTTCTGGGCAGCACAGGAAGCTTTACTCAGACAGGTGATTAGAAGCACAAGCCACCACCTGCTCCTGGATCTCCTGTCGCTGTTTTCTCCAGCTGACTCTGGCCCTGGCTGCTTTCAGCTGGCCAACGCAGCTGCCCCGTGCTGCTGGAGGGAGATGGCTGCGGGCTGCTCGCAGGAGAGGCGGGAGCAGCAGCTGCTCACCCCTTCCCGGCCACCTCCTGCACAGCCCTCCCGTCGCCGGAGAGGGGCACCAGGCTGGGGCTTCTGCTTAGATGCTCCAGCTTCACCAAAAACCCTTGGCTGCAGCACACAGGATCTGCACGAGCCATGGTCTAAGCTGCAAAGGGCAAAGCCAGGAGAGTCTGCAGCAGACCCTCCAAGGTCACCGGGAATGATGGCTGTGCACGACACGAGGGGCAGGGAAGGGTGGGCAGAGCGCACTCAGCCACGGGACCCACCCTATGGATGTGTACAGCAGACTTCAGTCCCCAGAGCTGCCAAGTTGCCACTAACTCATAATTTGTACTAAATAACCTTTCAAGAATTCAAACACAAACAATGTAATAATAGCAATTAGACCCTTTACTAAGCATAGCTGTATGAGACATGCAGTCCAGTCATTTCACAGAAGGTAAAAAGCACTTGACAAAGGAATCTGCACCTTCACAGGCACTAGAGGTGTGCAGGTATATGCAATAATTGCATTCCTTGTGTATTAATGTTTGCATATAAGAAATGCATGCTGAGCTAGCATAACACCTCCTTCCTCAAATAATAACTAAGTTCCATACTGTGCCTGAAGTGCTCTTTATATAGTACACAGAAATGGGTTATGCAAAGATTAGAGCTGTGAGAGTTGTTCAAAACATAACTAAAAATCTAGCAACAAAATCCAATTCTAATCTGAGTTTCCCCAACACAAAACTCAGGCCAGTTTTACAGAGAGATCTGTGAATTTTTTCATAGTTTTGACACTGAAATCATACCAATCTTATACCAATAAAGAGAATGGAGAAGGAAAAATAAGAAAAGGATAAGATGTCATGGAAAGAAGCAGGAAAAGAAAAAAAAACAAAACAGGAGCAGCAATGTTTTTTCCCATCTTCCCATGCTACTGCCCTTCTTTCCCATTGTGAAAGGGGAAAAACAGCCCCCAGCTTTCAGTGAGTGAGTCTTGTTATAGTGGAGCCATGCTGCAATGTGTGGAGCTCAGGGTGTTCAAATGCTTTTGTATGTACATGCATCGTTACTAGGAGATGACTAGATTTGGTACCAGGATAATATTCCACCATTGTGTGGTGTTTTCCCATCTGATGTTGCCTTTTACCCAGTTTAAAAAAAGAGAAACTAATAAAAAAGAAAATTAAAAAAGATACAATAATTGTTACTGCACACTCTAATAAATTATTGTGTTCAAGGTTCCTACAAAAAAAGTAATATTATACTCGGCTTATGTTTTAATTGATTTATTAATATTTTATCACAGGAATGTAATTTAAGCTCCTCATGATTTAGATCTCATAAACCTTTAGCATTTTGCAAATTCAAATTCCAATTTAAAGCCAGGGCGAGCAATTAACTTTTCTATCATCTTGTCAGGGGAGAAGGTTCGTGTTTAATTTGAGACAAAGTGACAGAAATATATATACACTGTATGTATTACCCCAATTTAATTTATGAGTCAGCACCATCCACCTTCCAAATGTAGATTTAATGGCAGGGGAGGAAGGAGTGGGGGGAAGACCCCCTGCTATTGTGCCACTTGCTGCAATATCTGCCCCAAATTCACTAAGAAATGCTGCCCCTGGCTTATTGAGATACAGGGCTAGATTGATTACAGCTCTATTTTCAACCCTTTTGTTTTAATTTCCATTCACTCATCACTTTCTCATATAGAGTACGTTCTCTCAAATGTCAATTAGCATTTCCCAGCCAGCAATGGGCAGTTGAAGCCACAGGAAGTACTCCCACTGCCTGTCCCAACCCTGCTGCTTGCTGCCTCCAAGAGTCCCCTTAAAAGGCAGATAGCACACAAAGAAAGCTCCTCAGAGGACTGACACAAGTGAATACCTGTGGGTCCAAACCCCATAGTCCTCACTGCTGCATCAGTCACACTGAAGTCTGCATGGTTCTCATTTGATTAAGGAGCAAACAGAATAAAAAGTGGTGCTACTGAACTATCCTGGCTATTATTTCCCATTCAAAAGGACATTCCAGCCTCTTTATGTGTAATGAAGGAAACCAGCAGTCTAAATTTGCATGGGCAAAGATCTGCACGAACAAAACAGTTGGTTAGCATTTGCATGTGCTGTTTTAATAAAGTAAGGGAAGGGCTATTCTATGGATACCTGCCAGGGACTTCCCAGATCTGCTGTCCCCACAACACAGCACAGGGGTTAGCTCAGGAGCTGGAAAGGTGACTGAAAACATGGCCCACGTATACCCTACTGGTCTTTGCTGTGTCCCTGAAAACTTACATAAAGAAAGCTGCTCTTCAGCTTTCCAAAAGAGGAGAGGCTTTACTGACATGTGAGATTTTGCCATTACTGTCAGCAAGCCTGACAGTCCCATTGTATCAGAGGGAATAATTTCAGAAAGGAATCAGGGGCTCATTTCCAACTCTTCTATACACAACGAAGCCGAATCTCAAAAATCACAAAATCTTGATGCTGCAGACTCAGGCCCAGACAGTCCAAGATATTGGAATAATCAGGTCTCATTCTAATTTACAGAGCTGTCACACACACTGTATGTGCAGATTCAGCTCTACATCCAAGCCTGAGTATGGACAATTTTAAGTTTCAGTGTTCAACAAGCATGTCAGATGGAGCCAAGTCACAAACATTGTTCCTCCTCATGAAATGAAAATTTTGGCCCTCATCTTCAAAACATTTGAAAATCAAAACTTCTTTGAAGTAAACAAAAAATCTCCACCAGTCTAAATATAATATTTTTTTAATAAAATGGTTTTTTAAACTTATTCGAGACCACTTCTTTGGAATTATTCGTCATCTTCAGTATTATTTTATTTCCTAAGAAATACAAAAAAGAATGCTCTGGTATTGAAAAATCGTTATTCCTTAAAGCAAGCAAGCAAGCAAACAAACAAAAAAATGTATCTGTATTTATGTAAACAGATGAAAAGTTCATCCAAAGCTTTTCTCCAGAACTTCCTATGCAGTCTTATAACAGCTCATGGCAAAAATCTGCATAGCAGCAAACAGACTTGGGGTACATCCATTACACAAAATCCAAGTTGCAGAAGATCTGATATCCAGCCATATTTCACTCTCAATACACACTGGACTTAAAGACAAGCTTGAAAATCCTGTCTCATGACTGACTCATTTATGAAGCTTCACTTTAATTTAAAGCCTTATCACTCTCTAAACTCAGGTAAAAAAAGAGCTCTGCTGGCATGCATATTTTTAGACAAATTTTAAGAGGGTCTTGCAATTTCCTTTGTTCTGTGATGTCTGCACTGCTGTTAGACACCATCCCACACTGGCATCACTGCTGAGGTGTCCTAATACTTGTCTGAAAAATACTATTAACTGCACATCACAGGCATTTGAAGTGCATAAGAAAACCATAAACTTAATTACACTGGAGTACTGGTGTGATCTCACATGAAATTTGAGCTTCTGTTATTAAAAATAGGGAGATTACATTTACTTAATGCTTCTTACAGTAAACCAGTCAATTCTAAAGTTTCAAGATTGTATAATCAGACAAAACAATACTGGGGGGGGGAAGAGGCTGTCTGTGGAATTTAGTAGCACAAACATTTCACATGTCAAGCAGCAAAAATTTGTTTATTCTGCTAAAAAAAATATTCCTTGAATTACTATTGTATATGAAATAGCATAGGTAGTCAGACTGCACAGCATAAAGACTCAGCCTAGAAAAATTTACAGAAAGAGTGATTGTCTTACCCCATCCCCCAAATATCCCAACATGTTCTGCATTTTAATCAGCTTTTAAATTCTTAGATCTTTTCTTAATGCTCCATAGCCATTACATCTACTCCTGACACTGGGAAAACTTTGTCCCTTTTCCATGAGCCATCCACTCCTAGGTCGAGAAGAATTTTGGTTTTGTCACTTCTCTTCTGTTATCCAAGATTTCCCTGTCTGAGCCTATGAAGTTTATCTGCAAATGAGGAACCCTTCCACTTCCAAAACCACAGCCATGAAAAGAAGTGGATTGTGCTTGAAGTAGGATCATGAATCCATGGTAATTAGCAACACCCAGATTTTAGATCCTGAGCTGACTGACGCTCCTTGGGATGAGTCACATCCAGAGACACTGATACCCCTATGGGTACCCTTGCACTTGCAGCTCTCCATTTAGAGGCAGTGCTAATGGCAGGGGTGGAGAGGGGAGGAATTAAATAACCTACCCAATCGTTCCCTGAGAGTAGCAGAAGAGTTATGTTACACAATGCCATTAAACCACCCCTTTGCTTGGAGAAAAGTAAAACCACCCCCCTTTGTTTCTCTTCCAGTGCCCACCAATGTTACTCCCACCTCTTCACTCTCTAGTACTTTGATTAGGGAAGATGTGTACAAAGCATAATGCTTTCCAGGCAAATGCTTGCCAAGCATGCCTACCTCACAGAAATCCAGAAGTTTCCAGATGGCAAAAAGCTTTTCCAGAAGAGTCTTATATCAGCTCATGACACAAACCTGCCATGAGAACACACCAACTGGACTCTGAAGACAGGGATGCTAAATCTTGCTTCTGAACATTACAATTCACATATTTAGATTAGAAAAAAAGTTTAAATTTTAGATGTTTTATTATCAAAGATCTTTCCCAAGGGTAATGGCTCTGGCAGCAGTGTCAAATCTTATATTGTGCATTGTCAGAGCTATTACACAGCAACGTTTGCTGTTTGTGATGCATTACTTCAGACATAATCAACTGACTTTGACTTAGGGACTTAGGTATAAAAAATCCTACATTTTTTGAGAATTAACAATGCCTATGATAGCAAAAGAAAAAAAAATTCAGGTTAACCTAACACCTGCTCCTTCCAGCAAACAATGTGCAGTTACTCCAGTTAGACAGAAGCACTGCAGCTTGTAACACGCAAGGTAAAAGTAAAATTGTCTGTTGAGGAGTGCATTGCTGTAGTAGAATTCCACCTAGAACCAAGTTCCCCTTAGTTATACTCATTTGAAAAGGGAAGAAGAACCTTTAGGGTGGGCATATATGGGGGAAGAAATAATCTTCCAGTCTTCTTGAAAAGCGGCATTCAAAAATGCTACCACACAGCCTTGCAAAACAGTATGGTTTTGACTTCTCTCCCCCACTACCAAATTACAAAAAAACCAAAAGACAACCCAAGATGACACCTTAAGAGATTAAAACAGAAGTAGCAGAATAACCTGAGAGGCAGGGCCACTCTTTGTGAAAGGGCACTCTTCAAAAAGTAGCTTCTACAGCACACCTACACAATTAATACACTACTTTATTTAAAGTTCCTTTTTATGTTTGCCCAGGTTCACGTCAAGGGTACTGCAACCGAAGGTGTTTCTACAGCAAACTTTCATGTCCGCTGCAATTTTCCCTTTCAAATTCAATACAGTAAAATGAAATGAAGCAAAATGAAACAATCTTTATATACCAGTTCAGCAAGCATTCCCTAGACCTCATTGTGCGGCATCTCTCATCAGCTCTCATTTACTCAGACAAGACAGAAAAGATTTGCAGTTCCTATTACATTTTCCCACCCTATTTTCCATTCTGTGCGTAATTTTTTTCCTTCAAATAATACTGATTGTGTCAACTGGAGGGGGAAAAAAAAAGAAAAAGAAAGAAAAGAAGAAAGAAAGAAACAAGCACTCTTTGTATTCACTCTAAAGTAATAAAATATGAAAAAAAGAATTCACAAGAAAACAGCTGAATTCCCAGTGCTTAGAAAACGGACCTGGCTACAGACAGACACATTCAACTTAGAACTGCATCTCCCACTAAACTGTCAAAGTGTCAGGAAGAGTTGTGTGCACTTTTGTCAGTGAATAAATGTGGAACACAGTGCATTTCCTACCAACTGAAAGTCAAAATCCTGGAAACTGCAATTTCATAGGGAGAGTAAGTAAAAAAAAAAACACAAAAAAAGGAAAAAAAAAGTCTTTCACATACCAGAAAAGTGATGCAAGACCAGGGTAGGCTGTAACTACTGGTATTGACTTTATTTTTTTCTTTAAAGGAAATCAAAAATAATGTTTTAAAAGGTAGAAATAGTGAAGAGTTGAAATAAATAAGTGAACTGGTAAGAGAAAGCAGAAATACTAGCTTACTTTGCAACCCACCAAAAGATGTCTGATTTTACAAGCAACTCAATTCAAGCACATTTTTGCTTTAAGCACATGCATGCTCTTACTGTAATCTTGAGAATAAAAGCACCCTTTTCTTTTCTGCTATGTTCTGCCTCATTTACTGAACAATTTTCAGTGTTTGCAGTAAGTGAGGCAACTGGCCCTAAAGAAGACAGCCTCTTACTAAAAATCTCTGGAATTATTCTACCACAGACCAGGTCCATCAGGTGTTTTACGAGAAGACTGGTTCCCACCAAAACCAGCATGTGATCACATAAAAACTGGAAAAGCACATGGAAGTTGAATTAAGGTTGCTCAGTCAATTTCAGTTCCAGTGTTCACAGGTGTGACTTTAGGTAGATGAAATATTATTTCACTTTTTTTTTCCTCCCCCTGCATTTAATTCTCTGAATTTCCAAACAGCCTAGTGAAAAGGAGCATCTTCTACATACCAACATATCAGGGCTTTGTGGCCATCAACAGCATGGTGAGCTGCAGGACTCAGACAGACCTCTGCCTTTTGAGAGGCTTCATTAAGAAGCTCATAATTGCAGTAGGTCCTTCTTATTTTCATGGAACAGCTATTGTCAGGGTGGCGAGATGCACAAGTATAGAGTAGAATAAAAAAAACCAAAATTCCCTGCCACAAAGGTCCTTCAGTTGATTTCATTCCAAGCCATGAAAACACAAGAACTCTTAGATGTTATCAGAAGATTTTAGCATGGGCAAAACCAAATTTTTTTTTCTAGTAGAAGATTTATAAACAGCCCACCTGAGGCAGAAACAGCTCTCCTAAAACTTATGTTTAAAGCTACAAAAACTAATTAAAATTTGTTACATGTTAATAAAGTTTATACTCAATTGAGAGTGGTATCTGTGATGGTAACTGCAAGGCAGCGAAACCAGCATCTAATAAATGTAGATAAAGTGCATGAGAGAGCAGAAAGGAAAGTGCAAGGCAAGCTGGAACATCCAAAACATGTAATTTTAACTTACACAAACACAACAGAAGCATGGGTTCGAGGGAAAATCCACCTAATATGAGAAATGGTGACTGATTAAGCTGAACTCTTCCTACACATACATTATGTTCAGGCAGCTATGCTCATTTAGTTTAGTGGAAGAAAGTGCTTGCACCATTCCCCAAATCTTCTATGCAATCCCACTGCCCTAGGGATTAAGATGCTGGTAATAACAATAAGTGAGAAAGGGACGTTTCTTTTCAAAGACCGGTGAGAGAACTGTGAAACAGGAACAGAGGGGCAGGAGGGGTCTCAGCCAACAGGAATTTTGTCATCTGTAACAACCTCAGTCACTTCCTCCTGAGAGAAAACACACATCATCCTCATCACCACTGAATGAACTGACAGTGCAATAGAGTTATTTGTTAATTAAATGAAAAGGTAAAAAAACCCCAAAACTTGATGCTACCAGACAAATCCTATATGGCTTTCCTCATGGACCTGGAAGTCCTGCTTTACTGAAACTCCTGCCACCACAGCCATCCCTTTCACCGGGACTGCAAAGACAAATTCACTACTTTGGAAGGAGGAGAAAAACAAACCTCCCACTTTTCACCTGGTAGTGTTCACGAGAGGCACTACCCTGACTGCACTCCCCAAACTGCACTGCTCCTGTAAATGTATACATCACAAACATGCAGGTCTGGAATTTACAGTCAACAAACAGCATTACAAACAACCACCAGAGAATGTATAAACATTTGTAGGAGCAAAAATACTCAGTCTGGCTGCACCACACACAGTGTTTATTTATCTTCCTTAAAGAAGATCAATGGGAGAAGACATTCGAAACAACTTTTTAAACAATGTGTCACTTTGTGTTAGTTTATGTCAGTGGGGCTTCTTCCAAGTACTGGTGTCACAGTAAGATATGGATATGTTTAGATAGTTTTCTTGTTCCCTTACTCCAGTCATGGCAGCTAGGCACGAGAGAACAGAGAGGACAAGGGCTGCTAGTCTGATTGAGTTACTGATTTAACATTTAGAATCTTTGCAGCTCAAGAGAAAATTGCTGTGTATTTGTAACCTGAATGCAGGTCAGTAACTTTAAAAGGTCAGGCTGAACGTTTAAAATCTTATTGTTATTAATTCTCCACCAGCTCTCAGTTGTGTGAATGCCAATAGCAGACTCAGCTCCTACTGGGCTGAGTAGCAGTTAGCCTGCACCTCTGAACACCAGGTCCTCAAGAAAATGCAAAAGGAGTTTTGAAGCAATGACTTTCTGCCACACAAACAATTGACCTCCCTGTTCACTCAGGGCACACTTCTTCAAGCACAGGAGGCACAGATTTCCTTATTTTGTTTCCTTATTTGCTGCTAATTCATTAGCTTCATGTCAAGGCAACTGAGTTTTCTCCATCCACTTATTTCACTCTTTAGGAATACACAAACTATTTTGGTGCCATCTTGCACTAATTTACACAATATCACAAGATTTGGTGATGATTCTTACTAATACAATTCCCCACAGCACACAGGATTTCTATAACCCCTTTAGTTTAGATATCAAAGTTCTTTGCAAACAATACGCTTGCCTCACAAACCACCTCCGCTGCCTTAGGTCTGTGTCAATCACCATACTTTGCCATCAAGGTAATGCAATTTATCAGGGTTACAAAGACAGCAGCAGGATTAGGAGCAGAATGTGAGTTTTGCTTTTCTAGTTCCTCAACTCGTCAGATGGACAGCGATCTGAGATGGTGAAATTCAACAGAAGTTATGATTATGTCTCAGGTAGATTTATATTTCTAAGATGAAAATACTATGTAGTGGAGTTTATGCTGCTGGCCTTCCAAAGGTCTTGTGATACTACAGAAACTTTAAGATACTATAGGGAAATATCCACAGGAAAATGAAACCTTCCATGTTTTCTTTTCTCAGGATTTGACTCCTACTTGAAAAGATGTGGATGCTCAGACAGCAGAGCATGCAGAGTCTCAGGACACTGTGTCTGGTGTGTCCCACCATCACTTAAGTTATTTGCATCACAAACTCCCTTCCTCCAGATCTAAGTCACTAGACTTGATGCTGAATGATTGATTTGTCTAGATTTCTAACACCAGAAAGAATTTATAAGAATAGATGAACATCTGTGACCACATATTTGGTAGTAAACTTGTTTTAAGGATCAGTGTCTTGTGGAGTAGTCACAAATCCAAGAAGGAAAGATTATTAATTTTCAGGCTCTGGTTTAGGCCATATATTAGTGATTCTTTGCTTTACTTCCTACCCTAAATGCACTTAAAAGTTTGTCATGACTCCCCATAAGTTAGTGCCTTCAATGCTTAATTTTTCAAGGAAAATTTCTCTCACATTGCTGGTGTAGTAACCTTCTAGTACCAATAGCCTTATATGAAACAGTCTTTTGTTTTAATGACTCCAAAAATCTCTTAAGATCCTTTACCCAGGACTTTTATGAGCAAGTAGCTTTCTGCTCTGGGAGCATCCCCATTACTACCTGAAAAAAGTACTGCTTATGTATCTCACACCAATACTGAAACACCATCAAATAAGGAATGCTGGTTAGATATTAGACGCTGAGCATAGTAAGAGAGACACACTGAATCTTCTGCAATTGATGGGAGAACATAGCTTAGTGAAAACAGATCTTGTTTCATAGGAATACAAAATTCTAGTTTTTAATTTAGTGCTAAAGGGGAAGAAGAAACACAGCCCTAAAATACATTCCACTGATAAGGAACCCTACATTCCTGCAGCTTTTAAAGGCAATACATGAAAAGAAGCACATTTTGTATGCGCATACAGGATCTTCAGCCATAATAACACATGAACAACTGCCATCCACCTTACATTATCACTACCCCACTTACCAGTGCTTAAAAGGTGACTCTGTTAGATTGACCAAACTCCCTTAATTTGTGATTTTTCTAGTTATGCACCCCGACCTATTAAGTGGGCACACCTTGCACCCTTGCCATTAAAAGACTTCCCTGCAATGCATTTGCCCAAATCAGTGCACTCAAACTCCTACAGAAATTATCCAACAGCATGAGCTGACATGGAAAAAAGTCTGCCTTGCTGTGAAAGAAGAATTACCCCATAAGAACTATCCCCCTCACAGCTTTCTTTTTTTTTTTTTTATTATTTACTTTTTAATGGAGGCAAAAACCCCTATCATCTCACCTACTCCTCTTTTAATAAGGAATGACTGCCGTGACTACCCCCATCTAGAACCACCATTCACTGCCAGCACCTCTGCTCTCCTCGTGTGCTTAGAGAATAACTGATTAGCACTTTGCATAATTAACCTGATTAGCACTGTGCATAATCAAACTGATTAGCACTTTGCATAATTAAAAAGAAATAATAATAATAACAATAATAAGCAGTGGGTAATAGCAAAAGCTGCTAGTCCCAATGCCTGTTCGTTAGCTCTAGGATCAGTTTAGTGTGGCATATTTTATTTCTTAAAACTATTTCTTTAAAGTTGCATAAGCTCCTGAGAGGTACAGCTTTAAAAATTCTCATTTACTATCAAGATCACTAACAAAAATAATTAGTTGTTCCACTATTACAACTTAGGATTTCTTGTGCCTCCCACTGCTGAAGCTGAAGACATTAACAGGATGGATGCCTGATCTGATGCACGAGCGGTTTGGTTCCCATATCTGTCTACAGTACTGTTATTGGATTCATCATCACAAGATACAGAAGCCTCACATCTTTTAATGCATATATATGCTTGTAATGTACTTCAAGAGTAGGAAAGCTGTATTATTGTTATCGTTGAGGTGGATAAGGCAGCAAGATGAATAGCCTCAAAAGTAGGTAGGCACTGAATTCTCTCCTACCCTGAACAATTATTCCAGACCACAGGAAGCATGGGAAGGAGTATGGAATTTCTCAGATCTCCGCCCCTAAGGCTACATTGTTCTCCCCCCATCTGAGTATCACTCATCTAAGTGGATTTTTGCAACCTGATCAATAATGTGAGAGACAGAGGGTACTTTGTTTGCTAGCCTGTCCCATGTCCAGTGTAAATCTCTCAATTAGGGTTTCAAGATTAATCACCACCTCCAAAAATCTGAAGAATGTGCATAACTACACCAACCTAGATTGCAAACTCTGTGTAAAAATCCATGTTAAATGTCTGCATCACTTATGACTCAGTTCTCCTGGACAGCTTAGAAGAGTGGTGCCTCAAGTGAGTCAGTAAAACACCAACATTTTCTGCTTGCTAACATGGGTTCATCCCTCCTAGTCACCAATATATCCCATGTTACTCCTCAATTCAACCTCATCCCTAGAATCCTTAAATTACAGCTCAGATTTCCTTTGCATTCCTCACAATCTTCTATCATGCCTTCAAGAGTACCTGAAATATTCACTGCCAAACCTCCACCATGCCCTTACAATCTCCCTGCCTACATTTCCCACTGGATAGCAGACACTTTATGGCTTCTCTGCTGACTGCTAAGGCCAGGGTGGCTGAGACACTGGGCAGCTGGGGGTCAGCTTGTTCTGAGTGATCATTCTGACTGCTCTTTGGCTGTCCAGAGAGGAATGCAGTGCCCGGACTGCACACACTGCTCAGATGCAGCACGGACCTGTCCTAGAACTGTGGCAAAAATATTCCCACTCTGTCCAAGCTTCCCTTGTAAGATCTCTCTCATAAAATAAGCCAATGAGGAACTGAGGGATGGAAATGGCAAATAAAAGATAATCTTATCATAATTAACTGGAAATGAACTACCCATGCAGAGAGGTCTGTCCATCACTCAAAGCTAAAGAACCCATATGAACAACAAAGGGTGCAGAGCTAGTTACTCAGTTCACAAGTTGTTTAGTTTCAGTAAAAATGTGTTGCTGTAGAGATTTCTCAAGTCCAAATGTTCCTGGGGAAGGTAGTTCCAGTAATTCTGGGAAGGAAGCCAATCCTTTGGCTTTGTATGTAAATATTTAAACAACATTATTTTTATATACATATATTTTATACACATATACATATATGTCTTTAGACTTCCAGACTTGCAAAACTGCAACAGAAAAAATAGGCAAGTTGACATACAGCTATTGTCTCTGCCTGAAGCCATGCTAACTGCCCATCAGAAACAAAATACAACAAAGACTTGAAGATAATTGAGCCACATCACCTTTGTATACTGGTCCACTCAAACAGAAGTGCTGAAAGATCAGGAGTAGAAATTCAAAATGAACAGAGAGACAAGTCTCAAATTTCATCTCCTTAGAAGTGGCAAGAAAATAAGGTTCATGTATTTTAAATCTTTCAGAACCAAGATGGATACAAGTGCTCCACCCATAGGTGTGGAATCTCCAGTTTTGGATGACACAAAGCTTCACATTCTGCACATTTTAGTGGTATGACCCCTGACAGTAAAGCTGCAACTTCATGTTTAGAAAGGTCACTGCTGCTTCAGGCTTAAATCGGGTCCATACCTCAAAAGGGATAACTTGGCAGAAAATGTAAGTGAAAGAATGGAAATGCATCTGGCACTGAGTACTGATGAATAAATAAAATGGGGAAAAAAATAAAGCTTTAAAATTGTTGAGAAGAGGGTTGACAAAATGGAGGAAGATGATTTAGTGAGGAAAGGTACCCAGTCAGTGCATACGATGAATAAATCAATCAATGAAAATAAAATTTACCACATGAATTCCACCTCTATCTACTCAGTAAGCAGAAAACACACCCTAGTACAAGGTACATGTGTGTAAATTCATAGCTATGTGATTTAAAGAAATAAAATACTTAGGAGTACAATACTTACATGTCTCTGTATAGCACAGCCAGTGAGTTTTAGGAACACAGAAGTGCACATACAAAAAAACCACACAGAAAATAGGACCAAGAGTAGGGCAAGCCTTTTAGAAAATATTTTAATGGCTTTATAAAAAGCCTTCACCCAAAGTTTGAGGGGCTTTGCAATCTTACATTTTTCTATTGCAAAATACACCTGCTTTCTTCTCTTTTTTCCCCCTAAACTAAATATTTCTTCCATCTAATGACTCTCTTTATTAGACAGCATCTAATTTGCATACATTTACATACAATTTAACTGCTAGCTTGTGAGAACAAAGAAATGGCTCTGTATTGCACTGAAGGACAATACCCAGAAAGGAAGGTATAAAAACCAGCTAGCTCGGTGGCTGTATATTCCCTTTGTTTCAGAAATACTAGGAGTTTTAAACACACTACTTAAAGGGTGAAAAAGATTATTTCATCAAACAATGAAAAAAGATACAGTGCAGCTTCCTTTTAACGCATTCTCTCTCTGGCCTGGTTAATGGGATTTAAGGGTCCAATATTTCTTTGCTTTCTTCTGTTTCTTTTATTAGAACTGATGGATTTAATTCTGTCACATATTTTACTTCATATTTTATTCCTGTAACAATCTATGCTGAAGTTCAGCTCCAATGCTAATTCAATACTATCTTCCTTTACTTGCAGTCAGCCTGGTATACAACTGAACGATCTCTGATGGGCATGAAGTGCTCTGCCCTCAATGCCCAGTGCTAATGGATTTTAGAGAGAGTCTGCCAGAGCTTTACCTCATGGCAACAAGTCTAGAGATAATGAAAACTTACCATGTAGCTGACTGGGAATCAACAGGAAGGGAAGCAGGGCTGAGCTCCGCTTGTGAGAACAGGGAGGGACTGTGGTCAGAGTAAATGCCGGATGTAAAGGATGCGTCAAGCCCTCTAGTTCCCTGAGGAGACAGGGGGGAAAAAAAGAGGAGAAAATTATCTTTTTAGACCTTGCATGAAGGAAAACCCTTTAGAAACAGTTGTCAGGAACTCTAGCACATGACCTACCAAAAGCATGATACAATCAGCAAAGTGTTTTTCTCCAGAGGCTCTGCACTTGGGGTACCAATTGCTCTGGACAGCTACAGATCTAATCCATGCAGACTTCACATAAAAACCTTGCAGAAAAAAACGCCATCTCAGGCTGCCTGCTGCAGATGCCTACATGCTCTCATATGTGCAAAACCTAGGGATACAGAGCAGTTTTCCAATTTGTTCTACCTCTCCTCCTCCCAACATCAAACTCAATGACTTGTGCTCAGTGGGGCAGAAAAATTAAAGTATCACCAATCGGTGGTGTAGGGATGGGCAAAAGATGACCCAATCACTCTGGTGGCATGTTCAAAGGGCCTGTCCTACAGAAATTACAAGAGAACATTAGAGATTTACAGAGTTACAAGAAAAATCTCTCCTGGTGTAAACAGACCTATTGCAATGGAATGGAATAGGACCATTCTTGGTAAAAAGCACTAGGCCAAGTGAGCCTGCACACAAAGCAGGTGTAGAATTCAGGACCCAGCACTCACCTGCTCCATTCAGTTTTGCCCCACCCAGCCATGTGGCTGGGGACACACTGGTTTTTGTATGATCAGCACAAGGCAAGTGTTAATTCCATGGGAATTCTCACTCCAGCATGAGGGGCACAATACCAATGTTACTGACCATCCAGGAGCCACATCACAAGCTGTACACACAAGAAACTTGTGCTGATACTGCCCTGATATGACTCACTGGCACTCAAAATACACTATGGATTATTTTCAGATGCAAATTTTAATTTAAAGCTGGCTGAAATGTTAATGAAGTTTTAGCTCTTTTTCAAAGGGGAAAATTCCCTACTGCTTACAAAATGTTTTCTTTTTCTTTTTCCCCTCTGCCTGATCTTCTTCTAGTGACATACAGCAACCAAACCTCATAAAAGAAATTAATGAAGCTTTCATATCATTTTCCCTTCTCAAGGGTGGAAAGGTTGAGGTGTGTGATCTTCAGCATTTCTGATGTGTACCAAAATGATGCATTAAAAAACAGTGGAGGAAGGAAATTCCAAAGCCACAGTTCCCCTGATTATCATATCCTATGCTCACGGCTGTATCTTGCTGAAACCACTGGGTTATCATTTCCAGAACCTTACAAGCGTGGCTATGTTATGATGTAAGCTGATTTTAACTGGAGCTGTCACAATCCCAAGCTTCCCTCACCTCCTTCCTCTCCTTGTCACATGTCCCCAAGTCCACCCTAGAGCCAGGACTGCATAAGTGCCTGGTTCAGGGACATTTCAGCTGAATGAAGGCTTCTTTTCCATGTGTTTTTAGCCACATCAAACCCTCATTGCAGCTCAAGATCCAGGCAGAAAACTTGGGGGTTAGAGCTAGGGAGGCAGCAAGTGGAGGAACAGCAACAGAGCAGCATCATCACTGATTACCTTCAAGCTGCTGTAGACCTTGTGATGTCTAGGGCTGCTTTGGTATGACATGGGAGAAATACTCTTATCACAAAGCTGGAAGCCAAACCAATCACAGCTTTATAGGTAAAAAAGACCCCACCTCACATGCTAACCTAAAATAAACTGTTGGGCTACACAGATCATACAGAACAGATGCAGTCTGCCTCTGATGAAAAATAGCTTGAGATAATGGTGCACTGCTACAATCTGCACCAAGGGCATTTTCCAAGTGGCAGGTTGAATTAGCCTCAAGTGACATGCATTACAGAGTAACACTTCCCTGAGGCAATAAGGCAAGGTCCCACACTCAAATGGAAAGAATTGAGCATTCTTGCCAACGGCAAATGATAAAGCATGTGATTAAGAACCTCTGTTACTGAAGATGGTGAAGGTTCTGAAAAATATTTCAAGGACTTCAGAAAATACACATGGAGATACAGAGCAGGAATCTTCTTTTACATCTCTACAGTAGCCATACTACACATCTCTTCTGCTGCTTTCCAGGGAAGAAACATAAACTCCATCTTACTGGAAACCAACCTTGTAACCCTCAGTAGTTCTAAAGCCACTCTGACCAAATGGCTGTGCAGGATGGGTATCTGGATTTCAGCTGAATACAGAACACACAGAAGTTCCCTTTCTTTTGCTTCCCTGCTCCAGGGAATTGGAATATTTTACATGCTACAAGAGAAATCCTTTGGTAGTAGGGGATCACCTGACACCACCACCCACAATATCTTCAGGAGGAGTCACTAAGGAAGAGTTTCACTAGCCAGTTAGTACACACAGGAGATTCAGCATCTTTGGAAATTAAAGTAACTGAGAAAAAGAATCAGTGCAGACACCTGATCTTCACCCGTTTTCACCAGCTCAACAACCAACACACACCTTTTCAGTACTGCAGTTGGAATTTCTATTGCCGAGTTACAACCAGGTCTCAAGGGCAGGACACCGGACCAGGCATAAGAACTGGTGACTTTTGTTCCACAATAACAAAACAACGCTTTCCAGCGTACTTGAGTCTGAAGCAATGGCATCCACACAACTGCTATTTTTCATTTCAGCCTTCCACGCACTCTCAAGATGGTTACAGTTATTTTATCAACCACAGGCAGCTGTATGGGTTGTTACACAAACCTATACATGTTCAAGTTATGCAATTCCTAGACAAGAGGCTTGGCTGGTTTCCCCAACAGGAGATTCCCATTTTCCTTTAACTGCCCTTAAGGTATAGTTACCAGTACAACCCATTTGTGCATATATTCTTCCCGTGGTGCCACTGAATATGTTTGCTAGCAAAATAACTGTCCATTGGAAAGCATGCATACTTAAATATACACATGATAACATATATGTGCAGACACACATATAAAATAACCTTGGCCAGTACCTGTTTGATTGAATTAATTTTACTCTTTCCACATTACAACAGGTGCCCACATCAGTTTTGACTCTCGTTAAAACAATGACGGGAATCTAAAATTTTACATTATGCTAACATTTGAATACTTTCTATTCAAGTGCTTTTGATCAGTTGAAAATTGTATTACCACAACACCAGCCTCAAATTTTTTATCTTCTTCTTAACAATTCTTCTTGGAGCTTAAAGTTGGCTAAGCAAATCATTCATCAGATTTTCCCCTTCCCTTTCTTTTGTTGTTATATACTCCACTGAAGCTGAGAGATGAAAATGTAAAAGTTGGTTTAAGCAGAATAATTCAGTGGAAGTCCTATTGCACCAAATTAAGCATTGGCATTTATGAAGTTCCACTATTTGTACATATGGATGGGATTATCCAAAGGAACAAGGGTGTGATTCTCTTTCCACTTAAATTATGGCAAAGAAGTCTAAGTTGAATCCATCAGCAACATATTCAGACCAGTTTTGAGCATTTTTGAAAATCCTCCCCATTCCAACCTGCCCAGAAAGTGTGCATAAATAAATAAATTAGTAAAGAAACTTCCACCACCTTGTGTCCTGGAAGCAACATCCACAAGCTGCAGTTTGTGCAGCTCTGTCAAGTTAAGGATGCTGAGAGTTTCCTTTTAAATACAACCTGTATTTCTGAAGTTACTTCTTTCAAACATTCACTTAGATTTGATAAATTATATTAAATACAATTTGCCTCAGCAGCATTTCAAAGCATGACAGCCAGAGCACGAGCAGGTCATTTTTCCACGGAGTGTACAATCTCCTCAGTTGTGCAGACAGCCTGGATTATGTATGCAGGCCCACACTCCCCGAGATAACAAAATTACCCAGCTCGCACTCCAAGCCAGTCAGAAACTGTGGAGTCGCAGAGAGCAAAGTCAAGCCCGAGCCAATCAGTCCTGCTAAGCAGCTGCTGTCTCAGTTGCTTATTAGTTCACCAGTACACTGGCCATGACCAAAGGCTTCAGAAGGGCTTACAGTATGCACAGAACAAAATTGTCTCTGCTTTCAAATACTACAGAAACACAACCATGAATGAATACTATCAAAGGGTAGAGGTAGGAGAGAAACCTCTTGTTAAATTTACTCAAAACATTATTTTTTGAACACTGAAGAGAAAATCCTTACTCCTGAATACTGTATAATAACAGAACCATGCTGTTTGCTGGCAGAATGCTAAGTTTCATTTTCAGCAGAAAAAAAAAATTGTATTATAATTTTTTCTGATTTAGATGGGGTTTAGGTCAACCTTAGCTACATACAAATGAATGTTTTGTTCAAATTACAGGGTAATTTTAATTAGGACACCCTGCTAGACATCCTGTTGTTCTATTTAATGGACTTTCTCAATTATGAGAAGAAACACCTCCCCACCCGCCTGCGACTTAAAGTAAAAATTATGCTGAATAAATATACAAAGATAAAAATTATTATTCTGTATTAGATCTTTTTATTTCTGTTAATCTTTATTTGGAAATTGCTGTATCAAAAGGGCAGAGTTCAGAATCCCACACCCATTAAACACCTGTTTAAAAACCACTTGAAGCACTGGAACCAGCCAAATATGTCCCAATTAAGCAGAAATGTTGGCACTGCTGTCTCGGGTAAGGAACACCCAATGCCATTTGCTCTCATTAGGTTAAATGGGTTTCTTGGGACATAGCTGAATTCCTGATTATGTGCATTGCAAATGGATGGAGAACACCAGAACAATAAAATTTAATTCAGCATAGCCTTCTGTCCAGTTGTCAAGCACAGAATTTTGGGAAAAGCAAAAACTGAAGCTTTGGGAAGTGGACAAGAGTTATATGTTCTAAGTATGTATGAGACCGCTTATACTTCTTTTAAGAAACTGCCTGATCAATGGAACAGGAAGAATTGGGTTGGGATTTCTTCTTGAAAATTCTCTCTGATTTAGAGCCCACTTCATTTTTGTTAGCATCTCCTCCTCTGTACTTTGCATTAGTTTGATTCGCTTACACAGTTTTATTTGTTAATGAGAAGCACAATACAGTATCCTCTTATATTCACTTCAGTGTTAAATTGGCCACCATTTTCTTAACTTTGTATGTTTAGGATGCAGTGATGGAAGGTGAAGCCTGCACAATAAAAAATATGTTTGCAGATGAGACACCGTACTGCAAGTTTTCCAAATATTTTTGTCAACATCAATAAGTAAAGGCTCTTCTAGAGAGGCCAACTGCATGGTAAACAGAAGAATCTTGCCTGTCACTCATTTAACCTCTTAACCCCTGTCAAGGAAGTGGACATGCTTGCCAGTCAGTGACTAGTCAAGTGGTCTTTTACCAAATACTCAATAATACATTTTAGGGTGGTGCCACTAGACAATATCAGAGTGGAGTGGTAGTGATTAAAAAGTATGTTTGAAATGGTTCTAATATCCATGCTCAATCCTCTATAATCCTGCTTCATTATCAATTTATTAACTTCCTTTGTTGTCCTTTCTGTCGCACTCCTGTGGTAGTTACTAATACATCTTCGTTTGAAAAGCGCTGTACTGCACAGGCACAAAAAGCTAGCATGCTTCACATAAAATTGATCAGTTCTCTGTATCCAAGTAAGAGATGTACAGTCTCTGAATGGATACCTTCAAATTAAATGTACAAAAAGTATGGTTCAGCACAATAAACACCAACTCATTTGCAACTCATCGTCAGGATGTTAGCAGACTGAAAAGAACATCTATATGTTTTTCTCTTCGCTTATGCCAGATAGACTTCTTCAGAACATAAATCCTGCTGGTTCTCTACTACCTCTTGTACTTAGTGTAGGATTCAAAATTATTTAGTGCCTACATTTCTAAAGTAAACTTTAGTACATGAAAAAAGAAAAGCATTCTAGAAATAAAATACATCAGCTAGCACTTGCTGCTGACCTAAAACTATATTTATTTTCAAGACAACCATAAGAGTGGCAGATGCTTTCTTGTTCTGGCTGGCTACAAATGGCACTAAGAAATCCTAAGATAGACACCTGCATACTTACTTTTTTGCTTGTCCCTCCACACCCCCAAGTATTTTTGCATACAAACAACATTTTCTAATTTGCTACTGCTATTTATTTAGATATTCATGGGTGCTATGTTCATTGTGGTGTCAAGAACAGCTTCCCTTCTATAATCCTACTGATCTCACCAAAGGATACCAGGTACTCAAAACATCTGAAAAAAATAAAATATTCCATATTTACTTTCCATTATTTAATTCACAAAAAGTGTAGCTTATAGCAAAAACAGTTTAAAATACTATCTCTAAAATTGAGAGCCACAGTCCTTGTCTGTTGCTTAACTTAAGCCTTAGTAGCTTTCCCTCTTAGAACTGGTGGCTGACATTTTATTCAGTAGATGATAACTGCAGCTGCAACACTCCAGACTACAAAGAGTAGCAAAAGCTATCATTACAGATGGATGTTTTTATTGGTAGGCATTTTGAGACTAACCAAAAGGGAGTGGGAAAGACAGAGTGTAGACTGGAAGAAAACAAAGTAAGTCCACAAACAAACAAAACACTACAAATCACAACAGGACAAGAGAAAAATCAAGCAGTGACATTATCTCACTGGATTAGTAAAAACAATTCTGTCTTGATTGGAATTCCATTTGCCTTTTTTCCTTTGTAGTTCCATCAGACAACTATTAAAATGTTTAGCTGCACCACTTTCACAATTACACGTTATACAAGGTAGTTTATCAGGGTATCTAAGCACACAATGCAAATTAAAAGGTAAAACCAGGAGTATTTTGTACTGTAAAACATATAAATAAAGGGAAACATCTCCTGTATACTGCAAAAATCCCAAACCAAATTAATTCTGTATGTTTAAACTGGCATTTAACTTCCACTGAATTGAAATTGTATTTGGAGCCCCAGAGAAGTTGCCTTCAGTAATACCTTTCAAATGCCTGAGCTCAGCAAACCACAGAGAACTGTTGATTAACACACATGCTGGAGCAGAAATGGAATATTCCATGGGAAGAGAGACTTTGTCTACAGCCCAAATATCTACAGACAAACTAAAACCTTTCACAATTGTGATATAAATACAAGATGTAGATTAAAAGAAGAGAAAGAAATAAAGAAACAGCTTCAGAACATGGAACACTGGTGGAATTGACTTTTAATTCCCCAAAATAGCAATTTTTAAAGCTATTGCAGGAGACAATCAAGTCCCATACACCAGCTGAGGACAAAACTCTCTCACCCTGGAAATAAGTGGTAATACCCAAAAAAGGTGGGGGAAGAGAGAGCAAAAGAGCAAGTGAGATGTGGGGCTAATACCAAATATGAAAACAGCTGGAATTAAAAATCCAGATACATCCTTTATCTCTGGGGCATGGAGGAACAAATAAAAGGGAGGCATATAAACTATATGCACAAACTAAGGGGAAGTCAATGGAGGGATATATTAAAAAAATTAACATTGCAATATGCCATCTTGTAATATTACATTGAAAACCACACCACTGTGTGTTGTTACTGTATTTGGCCAAGTGCACTACTGTGTTTAATTGAAACTTTGATTACAATAACTCACAGGATACAGAGAGGCAACCAAGTGACTCACGGTCCCTTCTGAAATCGTACCATATTAAAGGTTTGACTGGAGTAGGAACACAGTAACCAGAATCTATGTGCACAACACCAGAGGAAGGGAGCAGAAGTATTAACCAGAACCTCCCAGGACTCCTTGGTCATTTGTTACACATGAAGAACAGTAACTTTGCCGTGCCAGCAGCGAGACTGTTAGAGTAGCAGATAAATTTGGTGCTGCCTGCATCAGACCCAGCAAACCACGGGCTGCTCAATTTTCTAAGGAGGGCACAGACGCTCTGCACACCTGAGCACGATTAAGCCTTACTGCTGATGAAGAAGAGAGTCAGTGTTGGCAGTGCAGTGGCTTGAAGGGGAGGGAGGCAGTTGGAGGGGAAGCATAAACCTATTTCTGCTCACTACCAACAACATTATTGCAGGCACCAGTAATGAGGTGTCTGGGCTAGGAGGGGAAAGGGATAGAGGAGCTGGAGTGCTTTATCAGCTCCAAGACCAATGCTGGTTTTGGCACTATTTTCACTCTAGTGAGTTACAAACAACAAAAAAACCCAACCAAGCAGGT
The DNA here is from genome assembly GCF_022539315.1 of Serinus canaria. NCBI lineage: Eukaryota > Metazoa > Chordata > Aves > Passeriformes > Fringillidae > Serinus > Serinus canaria. The sequence continues at coordinate 22,067,257 of NC_066313.1, forward strand.
GCTAGCAATCTGAGAGACCACATGCCAGCTACAGCTGCTTCAAACTGATTCAATTACATCTGCCTGAATAGTCCCAGGACATTGAATCCACTTAAGGGAACCACAGGTCGAAGGGAGACCCAGCACTTTGGGATCTTAAGACTCCATTAATTTAAAGTGGAAACCCTCCCAATGGAAATGGGAGGAGGGTATTCATATAGGGTCTGAACCAAATGATCACACTCAGACTAGGAGAGGATGGAAGAGAGCATATTCATGACACTGAGATACACAGTAAAAACCCATTAGAAATAATGCCTCAAAATTTTCCTGAAGCAGTCCGACAGCACTGCCTTGTTTCCCAAAACACTGGGTGCAGTACATTTGCTTAAACATGCTCTTGGGATTGGGACTTCACTCCAAACCTTGTTTGTACAAAAAGGGGCCAAGCAGCTGGGAAATTCTGGAGTGTAGTGTGTCCTCATTAGCTTCCATCTGCCATCAGAACTCAGCTCATGGCAAGTTTGGCTAAGTCCTGGTGTTCTCAGGTCCAAATCTGGGTCAGTTTTAATTACACTATACAGAATTCAGTGTGCAGTTTTTAAATCCTTATTATACAGCGCAGAAGAACGGGCAGCTCTCCAACTAATCAATTTTTTAAAAGTACATATATAAAAATTTTAAACCAGGCTAGACAGACAGTGGGTGGAAGAGAAAAAAAAATGTATAAGTGAGTACAGGGGTTAGTTAAGAGAACTGTTAGCAAAAGTGGGTCACCAGCAAGTTCTGCTTTAAAACTTCAAAGGAAGGGGAAGAAGGAAAAAAAAACTCTTCATTTTTTAAGACACTGAAACTGATGTGCAAGATGTATACAATTCATACTGCTTTTAGAATCAGCATGGGTTACACACAATAATACTGCAGAGAGATTTTTTTGAAGGGGAGGATACATTGTCTTGTGGCTACAGGACTGTAATAGGCACTGGCTGACCTATTCCCATTCCTTTAACTGTGTTATTGCCAGGGTTGGGGAAGTCATTTTCCTCAAGGGCAAAGCTTTTAAATCCACAGGTACAAAAAAAAAAGTGTGGTGGTTAGAAGTATAGTTCAATGGCATTCTTGAAGGTGACAGGGAAATGCAGGATGTTAGTCTAACTCCTTACCTAATTAATGTGTTTTGGACTACTTCAACAGCTATTTATTTCCTTTTTCTATGCCATCAAATAGCCATCAGCCAGGTCAGAACTTGAAAAGAGTTTTTCTTGCCAGGTTGCTGGCAAACAAAATGATAGAGGCACAGATAGCTGCATGTTTTTCACTGAACAGACACTTGGGACAGGATAGCACGCCAAATCTTATCTATGCAAATTGGGCTAAAATCTACTCTCAAAGTCAACAACCAGAATCTGCCCTGTTTAGAATCTTTGTCAGATGCAAGGGAGCAAGTAGAAGTCTTCAGTGACAGCTACCGACATAAAGGTATCTCAGAAATGGAAAGGGATGATCAAGGAGCAGAGAAAATAGAAATGATAGATGCTTCTTAGATGAGCATAATATTCTGCCATCTCCTTACACAAAAACTACACCTTCAAAGATTTCCAAGTTTTTTTTTTTAACCATTTCTATGAAAAGCTCCTGTTAAAAAAAGACACCCCTTCATGCACCTTGTTAGCATTGTCATAGTTTTCATTTCAGAATTACAACTTAGCACAAACACAACAAAATCCTGCACTCTCCCTTGTACTTCGTCACTTGGTGGCTAATCCATACATCTCCAGCTGCTGTATGAATCTAGCACATTCTGACATAGCATGAAATGCACTACTATCTATTTCAGAATCAACAAAAGCTACAAGGCTGAGTAAACACTCAGTGCTCTTTATTTGAAAGGAACAGTAACCTCCCTCTCTCAGATGTGGTCTCTCATATCCAAAAATCCATTCGTTTAGCACATTACACAACAATCCAAGCAGAAATTAAAAACAAACTAAAAAACTCAGAACCTTATCAGAGGAATATCACAATCTTAGGGATCCCCAACTTCTCTATTTCACTACCTGCTCTCAAATGGAGGAGGTTTTTTTACCCATAGCACCTGACTGGTCTCAAGTTCTATCCCCACCTGGGCCCACTTGTATTAATTAGGACAATTAGCTTCAGCGTCTCCAAATAATTTTCAATTTAGTTAAGCTTGGAGAAAAAAAAGCAAGCTGAAGCCACGGACTGGGCAAGGTGACCCTCAGCTACTGAAGAAGATTACCCATGGAAACCTGTTTTCTGAGGGTCTGGCTTCTTAGGAGAACTTTTTGCTATGAAGTTTCAATGCAGATCAACAGCAGAGCCCAAGGGAGCAGGAGAATGATAACACAGCAAACACCAGTAAATTTAGCCCAGACAGTATCACTCTAACAGAATGATCACATTCTGTAGCAGAAGTGAACTTTCAGTGCCTGAAAGAGTATTTTATCTTTCTGAAAGACTCTTTTATCTTTCAAAGCACTGTTACTGAAGCGAGGCATGTCTGATGGACTATTTGAAGACATGATCGACCAGTGACTAGGCAGAACAGCCAAGCTGTGCACTGTACACCAAGAAGAGTGGAGTAACAATGCTGCACGTCCTCTGAAACACTGACAGGGAAACTCAGGGATGGAACAGGTGGCTACTTGGGAAGGCCAGGATGAGAAGACTCTGTAGTTTGGAAGGAAAGTTCATCTTCTAATTAATTTTTCAGTTTTATATTGTGTACTAGTGTTGCTTTAGTAGATGATTTTACATTCCTCTTTCTATGGTCTCTCTTCCTTTTCCTCTTCCTCCATTTGACATGCATTAGAATAACCCAAGCCAGAAGGTAAAAGTCAATGTGTATCCAAGTGCTAAGGTGGACTTTTTCTAGTCTCTGAGTAAACTGAAGGACCAGAAATATGACAACAGGTATCACTCACTACCTGCTACAATGGTGGAACCACAGAGTAGAAGGAACACTACCCCTTTAAGTGTCTTTACATATCAGTGTCTAGACATGTGGAAGAGGAAGCATTGGAAACAAGCTCTCCCTCACTCCCCTCCCAAAACAAAAAACCCACCACAACAACACAACCCAACAAGATGGGAGACTACAGGGTGAAAGGAAAGCGTCTGCCCATGCTCACAACCCTAGAGACAGATGTCTTTCTTTCCTTTCCTCCTTCTAAAACCATGTCTGGATGCGACCCAAGTTAAAGTCACTGTAACTCTTCTGTCTTCAGCTTCCAATGCAGTCACTTCCAACTTGTCTACTGTCACCCTGACTAGCTCAAGATGTATTTGCTAGCCCCAGAGTGTCACCAGGGAGCCTATGGAAGAGGAGATTGCCTGGTATTTCCTGAACAATCCAAGCCATTCGTGTGCAGCAAGGCTCCAAGTGAAGCACATCATCTTGCTACAATTCTACTCATGAGGAAGCACTGAAAGACATATCATGGCATACGAAGGCAGATATCATCAATGGCAACAAAGCAAGGATACCATTCTGAGATAGGGGGCATTTTATTTTGCAGACCATTAGAATCCAGGGATGTTAAAAACACAGGAGTCATTTACAGAATGAATTAAATATGGTGGTCGTAAGTTAGAAATTAAAGAGAGAATCTTCTCATATGAACTTCCACTAGAATTTCAGGTTACTGTGTTCATCTTACTGAACCTACATGTAGCATCTCACATGATCCTCTTTTTGGGGTCTGTCCTCTCCACTGCTTGAGCTGGAACACCTGAGACAACAGTACGATTTTGGCTGCAAGAGCTTTAAGTCATATCTTTAACATTTGAATGCCATTTTTCTATTGCGCTTTATTTTTGAGTGGGTGTTTTTGGCGCTATACAGTTTATGTAAAATGAAGCAGTACATAAGAAAATGCAACACCTATTCTCATGTGTTTCATAAACATCCAGCCCCTGACTTGCGTGTGCTGGGCAGCACAGTTGCTATTGACAGCTAACAACATGTTATAAACTGACATAGTAAGTCCTACAGATCTCATTTTTTTAAATTTTAGAAACAGTGGAGCCATATTAAAAGGAATTTGCCAAATTACCTGCAGAGAAGGAGGGAACCTGCTATTTCCTCACTGCAGTGATGAGATGGTATCAAGAATGGTGCTAAACAAGGCCAACCAAAGAGACCACAAATACTTTCCTAAGGAATAACACTCCTGTATCTTGTTCTTGAATAAAAACTGAGAGTTCCCACTAAAGGGATGTCAACTTTCAAGTTTTTTTAGTCCTGCCTGCATGACAGAAGACAGAAAAAAAAAAAGCACACGGACTTACACACATATCTCAGTTTATTCCTTTCAATGATTTGATAGCCAAACTAATGTCAGGAGATGAATTCAGAAGTCCCTTATAGAGATTATAACCCAAGTTTAAGACAGAAAAGGAAATTACAACAGAAAAACACAGGGACGACCATGAAAAGAAGTTTACAACATAACTGCTTTTGTATAGCAATATGAGATAAACACCAATTATCACAATTTTCTAGATGAGGAAACAAAAAGCTCTGATCACAAAATAAATCAAGGGACTCGTGCTGAATTTACATGATTATGTCATACTTTGGTTTCTATTAATTTTATCACATTTACCCTCAGTACCTGACAACTAGTACTGTCTGTATTCGGATAAAGAAGACAACAACAACAGATAAGCACTGAAGCATGCGTTTGGAGCACGGTTCAAGCACCTACCATGCCTGCATCACACCCCTCTGCAGGCCAACAGACAGGCTCACGAGCATGTCCCTGCCTCTAGCCAGGGCAGTTACTCACAGTACCTATGGGCAGGACAAATGAGAAGTCTTGCTGCCTGGCATTTAATCTTTCTAGTTGCTGGCAAACCTCTGGCCAGGCATTTGCTGAACAAGGGGTTATATATGTCATATATATACATATATATATTTGTTACATTATCTTTTCATTAAGTTGTCCTTGATAAGCTTTTTTTTTTTTTTTCATGAGTGTATCTAATTTCCTTAATAGCCAGACTTTCTTCTGCTTTTTCTTCATCTTGGGATAATGACTTCCATTGTCAATATTAGCATTATGTGTCTAAAGGAGATTTTCTGGAGCTGCAGAAAAGAGATCAGTCTATAGATCACTCCTTCTTGGTTAAAACTGCACAGAGTGCAAACAGATCTCAAGACAATGGCAGATCTGTTCCAATCTCATGATGTAGATTTCAACAGATTGTAAGGATGCTGTAGCTGTGTGGTTTGTTTAACTAGATTTATCACATACTAACTCCTTTTACAAGAGCAAAGAGATGCTTTATTGAGCCAAGAGGCACAAACTGAGTAGATATGAAGCTGAAATGGTCTGAATTTGCCAGTCAAACAGTGTGACTGCATCTGCTGCTTGGATGCTGCCTAAATAGGCCAAGATCAAGGTTGTAAGGATTGATTTGATCCTGATCCCTCAAAGTAAACAACACCAGAAATGAAAGCTCGTAATAAAATTTAAAATTATCCCATGAAGTCATCTCGTATTTCCCCACTGTAATGCATATATAATGTATGCATGTGTCTGTGTGCACACTTCCACACTCAAATTCATCTTATCCCCTACATTTCTATTCCACCACTGCAAACACACTCTGAAAGAACCAAATTGCTGGAGGAAAATAGCACCCGTTGGAGCAGAGAACCTGTGTGCCACCGTTCCCCTTTTCTAATCAGAGAGCACACATTCACAACTCCTTGCCTCACCTCCCTGCCCCTTTACCAACGAGGAACTCACCTTCCATCTCTATAATGCTTTCCTTGGCCAAGCCTGCAACCCCTGGCAACCCAGCCTCGACTGCAGGCAGCAAAGGCGGCGAGCTCAGCTCAGAGTTTGACACGCTTGGTGCATGTCACACAACACAAGCAACCTGCTAACGAGCTGCTATGTGCTCTGGCAAAGTCACAGCTGCCAGCAACAATTGAGCAAGTGCAGCCTAGCTTTTCAGGATTCCTGCCTGTTGCCCAGGAACCACACAAAGCACTGGAGGTTTTAAACAGGTGCAAACAGTGCTTTTCTCCCATGTCCGACTGCACAGCCTCTGCTACAGCCACACAAGAAGAACCAGAAAGCAGGAAATGAACTTCCAAAATGTGTTTAGAATTCCTAGTGATAATGCAACACTTTGATGACCTGTGAAAAGCAGGTTGTACATAACACCATAAGCAGAAGCAGGAAGGATTGGTCAGGCTTCGTGAAACCTGCTTTTCCCAGAAATATGCAACCATAATATAATTCTGGTTACACATTTTTAAGAATTTGTCAGTGTTTCTCTCCTGCAAAATACATTGTTAATTTAGGAGGTAACATTTCTGAACAAGCAATGATTCAGAACGTGTAATGAGCACCAAAAATAAATGAAAAGGGTGTCTTTCAAAGCTTACTTTTATAATAATTTGATAGCTGCATAGGAATTCTTAAGGCACAAAACTGTCTTTCAAATAAGTGGCTTAAAAAGCATAATACAAATCATGTACATTATCTAACTGTGTGTATGTACAGAAATTCTACATGTACCATCTGTTTACAGCTCATTGCTTAACATTATAACCTCATACATACACAGCTCAGTGCATAGGTGGTACCGTAGGTAAACACAAATTGTATCTCCTGAACTGAAAATCTGTGAGTCAACTTTTAACAGGCTCATTAGAAAAGACGGCACTAACTCCAGAATGGTTTGTTTTGTCAATATTGCCTACGCTGTGTTAAGGTCATCAGCAGAGTTTTTTACTAGCCACGTTCCCACACTGGTAATCAGGCAAATTCCTGTTAATTTCAGGCAGAATCTTGCTTGAATTGGAAGGGAGTGGGAACTGGTTAAAGCCATTAACTAGACGGCCACTGAGATCTGGCATTCTCACGCTGGGATCAGCTGCTCTACCTGCTACTTACAAGCCCACTCACAAGCCCAGGCACAGGTCAAGCCTTGAGCAAGGCTCTTCTGCTGTTCTTTCAGAAATGTAATGTTACAATGCTGACATGCATGCTAAGGGCTTCTGTCTAAACTGGAAGCACTCAGATAGGTTTTACCTTCCCTTTTGGATCCGGCTTTTCACTTGGATACGAGGCTGAAAAGGCTAAAGGGTTCTCTTGTACAGATGCCAACAAAAATAAAGGTAAACTTAGAATTTTCATTAACTGTAAATTACAAGAGCAAACAGAAATAAGGATTGATGTGAGCAACAGGGAATGCTAAAGCTTCACCAAATGTAATGTGTAATGCTTCAACCCAAACATATTTTGGGATGACTGCCAAGAAGATGGGTATAAATGTGGGAGGCTTAGTAGAGTACAGTTTGAGCTAAAATGTGTAAAGTTTTCACTTGTGCTAAGGAAACATTCGTAGCTAGGTAAAAACAAGGCCTTATGAAAAATCCAATTTTACATCTAATCTAAATTTCCCTGGGCAAAGCAACTGCTTTCTTCCTAAATGGATCCTCAAGATAGCTGGCAGTAGCATATAATTATTGTGGATAGTATTGCCATGGGCTAGGCACTAGATGAGTATTGTAAATTCTAGAGCTGTCTTATCCAGCACTATGTGGTTTCATGTATTCATCTAAACCTGAATTGGACTTACTCATCATGATGCTTGTGTTATTTGGTGGTCCAATGACATCTGTAGAACCAGGAGACAGAAGCTTTGGCTCTGTCTAACAAGTTTTCTTGTGCTATCTTAGCTTATACTGTTATATGTTAGCTCTTCTGACCTAGAAACTCCTAGTGGTGAAGGATAAAGTATCATCAGAGTTTCTCCAGTGGAGCACATTACAGTATCCTACATGGTTTTGGGGCTGTATTCGGGGGGAAGGGTATTAAATAACTCAATAATCTCAATTTGCTGCTTAACATCCCCAGCACAAAAAGGCCTTTGAGGTTGAGGTTTGGTTATCTACTGTCAGAGCTGTGCTCAGAGTAAGAGTAGGAGGTTCTTCTAGTTCTACTAGAAGAGCAGCTCATGAACTAAGATTTAAGTTCACTCTCAGTAAGAAAAATAAGAAAAAAAAGAAAAATAAGAAAAGTAATTCTAGTAAGGGCAAGAGGCTGGAGAGTAAAAGGCTATAAATGCTATAGAAATTTTCAACACGGGCTCATTTCTCAGCTTTTCTAAAGCTACTTTCCTCTTCAGCTGATAGACAATTATTTCAGGAAGAAATAGTCAATGTTAGTAAAGCTTTTTACCTATTTTTTTCTGCATAGACTTCAGACAGCTTACACAGTAATAAAGGTCCAAGAAGGCATTTTACTGACTACCATTTCAGCTTTATTCGTCTGATTAGTTCCAAAATATTTAGACGGCAACACAAGCTACTTCATGTTTCTCCGTGTTAAGTGTTATCCTTCCCTCTCTGTGCCTGAGATGATGCATTTCTTAGGTTTCCAGATCTGCAGCTGACAGATACTGACAAGCTTTGGATTCCCCTTTATGCACCACCAGTTTCACAGATGCAGAAGTAAGAAGTTCCTACTGGAACACAGTATAGGAATCATACTAACAATACTCAGTGCATCCCAATACTTGGCAAATAAACACGACCCTCTGATAAACAGGTGGTTACAAAAGGAACTTATCCCAGCTAAAAGAGAAAAATCTGAAAAGATACCACCTATTCATTCCATTGATCCACATGCAGATCTATTCAGCTGGGAGGGCCGAAGATGACAGCACATAATGCTACTTGTCACGAGATGTTATAACACAGCCTCCAGAGGCAGGGGAAACTGTGTCCTTCCATTCACTGGGGAATGTCTTTCCCAAGGCTGACATTGGCATGAGAATGATGAGATCATGTCGGAAGGACTCAAATGTAAATGCAGATCAGATTTGTTTCTAATGGATTAGTAGCAGGGGAAGACATTTCTTAGGTTGTCCAAGAATGGAAAGCACCTTACAGAAGTGTGCAATAAAGTTTAATGACAGCAGTGATTCAATATATTCTCTTTAAACTCTAAGTAAGAAACCTTGACATTATGGAACAGGCCAATAGGATTCACTATTTTGGCAACGACTGTAGGATGAAGCTATGCTTTCTGTAAAGTTAAACTTTCCTTCAAATTACATCAAGTGTGTGCATGTCAGCAAAGCTTTGAGGAGCCTGAAAAAAGAATGTATCTTTTCCTGCAGTGACTTCTGTAAAATAAGAAACTGCATAAACCACAGTCTTCACTGGTGCCAGCCGGACCACAAAGTGTAGCATCAACACTGTGCTTGCAAGGTAAAAGCTACTGTAATTTTAAAGAATATCAATTATACATTGTGCCACAGAAGTACTATAATCTGACTTCAAATTTCTTACAAACTATGTCTTCTTGCACTCCTACATAATACCAGAATAAGAAACATCGAATTACTTTCTAGGATATATTTACAAAACTCTGGGATATTATAAGCAGACACAAGCTAATATTATTATTCTGAATAGCAGTACAAGCTGCCCTCCATCCACAGCACCATGCAGGCTGTCATTTTTGTAGTTAGGATGCATTTTGCAGCAAGACATAACTGTTCTTTCAAGTGCACTGTACTGTTAGTTGTTGTCACAATTATTTATAACTGGGGACATCTATCTCCTACTAACCTTCTGTTCTGGTCCAATATACAGGAAACAATTCTTGAAGCATTAAAGTACAATTATAAGAATTTAAACTCAGTATATCCTAGCTAGATTCTGCCCTCTGGTTTTGACGCTAATCCTAGGCAAGCCAAAGATGACATTCAGTCTTCCACTCTGTTGTGGGGTTTGTGTGTATGAAAATTTAATTCTGATGAGAGGTCAGGATAGAAGATGAAGATGTAAAGCTAAAGAAAAGGGTTTTCAAAGAGACCTGTAAATGTGAGACCACAAGTTGTATTTCTTTTTAAAATGTATCATAAAGGTACTGTAGCATTCTTTAACACAGAGAAACAGCAGAACAGTGCATGAAACACTCAAAGCCAAGAAACAATATGTCCCTATTTTAGTAGTGAATTATCCTACAACCTTGAGAAAATTACTTAATTGTTCCGTGTTTCTGTGTCCCCATCTATCAAATGAGGACAATGCTACTTTGTAGAACCACTCTAAGAATCTTCTAAAAATGGATATAATTTGGAAACTTGTAAAACGCATGCAATTTCTAAAAAAGCCCACTGAGAATATAAGAATATATACTGCTTTAAACATTTGCTGCATTATTGTAATACAACTCACATACCTTTCCCATAAGTACTTTACAATTTTTTCAACAGTTTATATGTACTGTTTACAATTATCAGCATATGGCATTTGAAGATACTACATGCTTTAAGCTTAAACTTCCAACTGTTGGTTCAAACACAAATATTTTCAAGGACTTCAGTAAGAGATGGACTGGGTCCTGTATTTTTTTTCCTAAAACAAGCAACAGTCCTCCAGGTAGGAGGTAGCACTGGATTCTTTGAAACCCACAATAATCAGAAAACGAAAAGAAAAAGAGGTTAATACTGTGTCCTGCCTATCCAGCACTCTTTTCAGCACTTACATGATACAGATGCCACAGAAGACTCACTCTAACTTTGAAGTGCAGGAAAATATATCGTGGTAAAAGAATGAGTGTCATTCAAAGCATCCTTTGAAACTTCTTAAAAAACAGAGCTTTGTATCTGGAGAGGTTTTAATGATTAGTTTATTTTTCTATACTTTTAGACCACAGCATAGAAAATTCACTACATATATAAAACTCAACAAACTTTGCAGATTTTAGACATTCAAATACCTCTACTTCTGAAAGTTTATCTTGCTTAAACATGTATTTGTAGAGTGTGATCCAAAAGTGGCTGGACATAATATTATAGGTCCAATTCCAAGTCATCAATCAGTTTGTTACATTTTCAAGGCAGGTATTTCAGTGCAGAAGAGAAGTGTTTTGTAAACTTTGTATTACAAGACTGGATCACAGAGCTTTTTAATAACCTACTTTACACATGGGACCAAGCATGGAAACTTCCAGACTCAAAAGATTATGTTCTCAGGGCATTGTTAAGACTACATTCTCTGAACATTTTTAACAATCAAAAACAAGGTATCAGAACTGGGGATGGCTCACAAGTTTAGAGATAGCACTCATTAAAAAACCAAATGCTAAAACAGTTTTATTACTGAGGGAGAAAAAAGTTGGGGAGATTCTACAGCCATTCTACAACCAATTCATCTTTCATAAGTATTTCATCCACTAACTTTGTAATACAGACAAGAAAAGTTCTATCCTTCAAATGATTCAATCATATTTATAGCAGATAAAAATTTACAGGTATTACATTAAGTACAGTCACCTTATCTCCAAGTAAAAAAATTACAGACATAGTTGAATACAAAGGCAGCAAACTGGATGTTTTTATTCATATCAAGATTTACAAAATACTTAAATGAGAACAGGACAGCTTGATAAGAATTACAAAAGACATGAAATTCCTCCTATTTTTAGGTGTGATTAAGAAAGCAACACCAGAAATATAGGCAAAAAGGAAAAAAACACAGTCATCCAAATAAAAATTATGTCGAAAAATATATATGGCTCAGAACCTGTGTAGACCTCTGAAGAGAGATTGCCAGCTAGAAGAACAGGAGTGATGTGGGATGCTTTCACATATTTAAGAGCACAGAGTGTGGAACAGAGTGCAAGAGCACAAATGTGCCCGCAGAGGCTGTGCTAGAGCTTCAAATATCTCCAGCTCAAGTGACTAATGGGAATGTGCAAAGAGACAACCACTTCACGCAGAACTTTTTACTGATTAAGTTACTACCATAAATCTCAATATGTTCCCTGCCATATTGGCAGCCTGTCCCTTTTTTCCTTTTAACTGTGGGCCAGATCCTCAGCTGGCATAAGTTGGCATTGCATTTTGTTGCCTTCAGTGGAGCTAAGCCAATTGATGCCATCTGAGCATCTGATATTATATTTCTGTAGCAGTTAAAAAATGATACAGTGGCATTAATTACTACATAGTCATGTCTCATAACCTCATGGCAGGGGTGGAAAGATTTCTCATTTTTAGTCACCAGTCAACATACAGAGTGGAAGGGTCAATTGGTCATTCCATGCTCAGTTTGATGGCTGTAAAGCTACTAGTCATTCCAAGCACAGGAAAAAACACTTTCCATTTTCCTATGTGATTTAAATACTTAAATTTTGTTAACTCACAGGCATGTAGTAGTTACTCTTTGTCCTTAAAGCACCATAATCCACTGCATCAAAAATGTAATGGATCTGACATGCAGAAGAACAGGCAACTGGAGCAGACAAAAATTCATTTAACTGAGAAACCACTGCCAATAGTAGATGCTAAGGGAAAGAGAGGTAAGAACACTTTCATCTGTAAGCATTCTGCTACAGCCTAACAACACATCAGAGATGCAGACACAGAAAGTCTCCAGTTTTGATAAGAGAGAAAGTGGTCAGGGTTTTATTTTGTTTCAGTAAAGGGAGAAATGAAGCACAGGGCTAATTATGGACAACTGCATTTAGTTTGGACTATCTCTTACAATGACCTGACATTCATAGTTTACACCTTTTGTGTAAAAGGCCCATATGTTCTTTTTCATGGCAGAAAGAAATTATCTTAACAGAAAATTGCAACACCCAAATAAAATCCTTCTTCTCCAATGAAATAACATTCCCTACTTTCTCCCCAACAAAAGAAGTGTAACCTAGGAGTCCAAAGAACCAGGGTGGGCTCAGACACTTGGATATCCAATAGAAGCAATGCATCAACATTTTAGATGCAGCAGAATGCTCACCAACTCACACAGGATATTGAATGTATTGTCTGTGTATTTGAGGGAGGGGTAAAATGGGGAGTTAGTCCATGGCACTGGATCTATCTTGGCCTGCCATCATTTGCATTCTTTGCCCTTCCCAGCATTTCCTCTCATATATAATTATCTCCTCAGCTCCCAAGTAATTTTGTTTTAAGCACTTCACATCCCCTGGACACTCAACATTGAGATCTTACTGAACATTAAACAAGCAGATTACCAATTTTGTCTTTAAAAAGGTACTAACCTATCAGACAAAAAACTTACTCTTCACCTACTTATTGGAATTTACACGTTAAAGCAGCATGCAAATTCCTAACAAGCTTCCAAATGGGGTACTGGAAGTAAGCAGATTCATTCTACAAGTAAATGTCTCATCAACTGGCCTTAGGTAGACTAAAGCCTATGTCCCAAAATACAGAGGGTTTGCCATGGATATAATGTAATTACCCAACAACGTCAAAGGCCAAAACACGGGAAGATAAACCCATGACTGACTTCAAGGTGTTGAGTAAGGACAACGAAATTCAGGGCTTTAGTCAAAAAAAAGCAGAGCTATTGAAAAACAGAAAGAGAGAAAGAGACATCAGAGAACACAATTCATGGGGGAAGGATAAGAATAAACAGGAAAATGAACAGGAAGCAGGAGAACCAAGGAAGTGCAGGTTTCAAAGCACACTAGTATTTAACATGGCAAAAGAAGCACCTGAATCTACTGATGCCTACTAGGAAAATGCCAAGATGCTGGTAAAGTGTCCTCACAGCCACACACTTTTGCTGCTAGGTTCTGATAGGAGGACAATGACGTGAGCTCTACTATTGTCATTCTAGAGAGCATTCCACTGGGAACAACTTCAGATGGAGAAATAATGGACTTTTCTCTCAGACTTGAGTGTACCTGAATAAAGGTTTGAAACCTATTACATACCCAGGACAAAATGGAAGAGTATTTAAAACAGACACATTCTGCTTAACTCAAATAAATTTAAACCAATTGATTAAGAATACGACTTAAATTCATACGAAAAGTAACATCCATCTTTTAAAGCTTGGTCTCCTATTTCTACATTGTACTTGGCAGAAAAATGTCCATATTCAGTCATTTTGTCGTAAGTCAGTCATGGGATCCTGCTGTCCTCATATTGAGAATGAAAATTATAATCTTCAAATCTTCATTCAACTATTATTTAAGAAATATTATTACTTTAATGAGACACTCTCTTCCCAAAAGAATGCTTAAATTCCTTAGTTTAAAAAAAAATATTTTCTGTGTCCAATTTTCTAAAAATCTATAAATGTGTTCAGTCATCCTTACCACAGGGGAAGAAAGTAAGTAGGAATTTATGCCTGTCAGAAATCCTGCAATGACAAAGCTCCTAATTTTGACTTCAATGTAAATTTTGCCTCAGTATGAATTCACAGAATTTGGCCTATGCTTTGCAGAGTTGTCTGGGTTTCAAGTTTGTTATTACTTAGATAATAGTTTTGCTAGAAGCTTAAGAGCTCTTAGAAGAACTGGAGGGAATGAGTTTGACAAGAGATCAAAGAGATCAATTACAATTGTGTCCACTGGACTTGAAGTGTCCAGTGGATCCCAGCTGGCTGGGTAGAAAATGAGAATTAATACAATTTAGTTTTAGAATACTAACATACAAAGTAGAATAATTATTTCGTCCCAAAAAACATGGTTGGAGTTTATAATTCATGGTTTTATTTCTTATGCAATGGAGTTTTCCTAATGTTTATTGTTTATCAGAAATACTTTTGCAATGTTTGCAATGTTTCCCTATAAAGCTGATATACCCAATTTCCATTTCTAATCAGGAAAATCATGCAAATGTTACTAATAGGCCAAATGCTGGAATGCTTGCCAAGGATTTAGGCTGTCCACTGTTACAGATGCAATGTGAGTAAGACTCACCATGACATTTAGCTGATAAGTCTGGAGAAGTCTGGCCAGGAACCTTGATCACAAACAGAAATTTACAGGCTGTGCAGCCTCATAAAACCCATGCCTTGATTCTATTTCTCTGTTTTCTATGCATTGACCCTTTTTTCTTTCCTTTGAAAAGGAAGGGAACTAGGAAAAAGAAAGAAACAAGCCCAAAACGGAGTTGTTCTAAATCTTTCTGAATAAGCAGACACAACAAATAGCTCTTCAGACTGAATCCCTTGGTGAAAGCTCCTTGCTCCAGTTGTGTAGTCCTAAACAAGAGAAGCCATGCAATTTATTTGTTTATTTTTTATGCTGCGACCAACTAGCCTTTAAATTTGTATTTACTCCAGTAAATTGTTCTTACTTTAACCTGTGATCTCACTAGCTAGCAATAATTTTGGACTGTTGCTCAGAGGACATCTCTTTGCTTTGCTAACTACCTGTTATGATGGGTAAGTCACTGCAGAATTTAGCCATGTAAATTCTGAAAGCAATTTGCAGCTCTGAAACAATTTTCAAATATTTCTTCAAATTCTATGCTGTCAAAACTCAATGAAACTGCAAAAAGCACATAACATCTATAAACACTGCTGCTGCCTACACAAAAAGCTGCAAAGAGTAAGGATTATCAGAGCAGGAAAACTCTGTTAATTACTAAGCATTGTTTCTTCAAGCATAATACCCCTACCTGGGAACTACACATTCCTACATGTACATCATATCAATATCACAGGGGTAAATATCTCCATGAAAAAAAAAAAAGAAACAAAAAAGATAAATTAAACAACAAACAAGGTGCTCACTGTTTAGAATCTATCTGCAGATGTTCAACTAACAACTTCACTTCCCCCCCCCTTCTTTTAGCACAAAGTGGAACTGTGAGCATTACAAAGATTGAATTTCTTTTCATAAAAAGTTAAAGGCTAATACTCAGTAGAAGCCAATAATAATTTTGTGTTAAAATATCTACATAATAAGAACACCACTGCAATGGTAAAATTCCACCTTGCACATTAAATACTAGTGTACTCAAGCTTCTCCTATGCCTGTGGCTTGGGCAATGCCCTGCTCAGGAAACTCAGGATAAATCTCTCCTCAGATTATTCTGGTGTGAGCTAGCCCAGCAAAAGGAACTTTTACTCTGATGTGGTTCAACCCAAACAGTACTCCAGACAGATATACAAGGAAAACAAAATATACCCCACAAACAACAATCACACCACCATTATGTATTCAAATTTAAAGTATTTAGGATTAATTTAAAGGATTAAGCAGTAACAGCACTGACACAATAACACATAGTATGGCCTCATCCTGCAAGCCTCTCATCTGAATAATCCTAACTGAGCATATGCAGTCCCTTGCAGCAATTGTTAGGTGCAGAAAACTATAAAATTTGGGAGGAAACAGATAAAAAAGCTGAAGCACAGAGCAACAGTGTGACTCACTTAAAATTCTACGGAAAACAAATAGAAATTCATAAATTAAACTGATTCTGACTTTTAATCTTGTCTGAGGGACTCAAGATCTATCCCGTGAGAATAAGTATAAAAAAGCAAAAGCAACTCCTCCCATGACATTTTATTGTATTTCCATAGTCATCTCAATATACCAGATCAATTGCATTTGAAAATGCAGCTATTAAACCATAAGTAGACTGTCTTTGGAGCCTTTGTTTGTCAATTGCATCAAACAACAATTCTTCTGCAGACAAGAAATCAGACTGTATTTTTACAATAATTGCAAGTCATTTCTAGGAAGAAAGAGGTAGCAACAATACCCAAGGAAATAAAATAACACACTTCTGTGCTTTCCCATCAAACCCGATAGTGGTAGGGGTTTAAATCAGTCAGAGGCAGCTACGCATGAGAGATTGCACTCTGCAGGCTCTAGCAGTCAGAAGTCAAGGATACACGTCCCTGATTTATCATACTTTCCATGGTAATTAGCTAGAGTGCCATTTTGCTTCCAGTAGCATCACTCAACTTTCTTTTTTTAATTTGGTCTTTTCTTTTCTGCAAATGAATTTACATATTTCTCAGTCTCTCATCCCCTACTATGTTTTATTTATGAATATAGGCCTTGCTGATGGTAACTTTAATGCGAAGAAAGTAGTAATTAGTGTACCTATCTGTTAAGTTAATCCCTTTCCCACAATGTCTGCAGAGAAGTTTAAGGTAAGTAACAGTTTACAGTCAATATTAGGTTTAATTATGCTTAATGAGGGAAACTGTCTCTGTTTACTAACTGCACCTAGGTGTGTAGCTTCTATATGAGTTTTTCCTCCCAACCTCATTCCACACTGTTAATAGTGCCACTGTGCAGGGTACTTGTGGTGCTTTAATCCATAAAACTTCTCCAGAAGAGCCAAGCAAGTGAGACACCTGTTCAGAAGGAGCAGAATGGCCTTAAAACAATGACAGCTTTGTGTAAGGAAAAAGTTCTACCATCTCACATTTAGTGGATGCAGTGCACTAGAGAAAAGAAGCTGAAATCCCCAAAAAGCCCACAGATGCTCCTCAAGGTCCTCCTCTTAGAAATTAAACAAAATAAAATAAAATAAAAATAAACAAACAAAAAATAAAATAAAATAAAATAAAATAAAATAAAATAAAATAAAATAAAATAAAATAAAATAAAATAAAATAAAATAAAATAAAATAAAATAAAATAAAATAAAATAAAATAAAATAAAATCTTTTCCCCTAGTTTTCAGGGATAATGCACTTGAATATTTCCTGTAAGAGTTACTGTGAACTTGTACCTAATTGAAAGCTGTGTTAAGAATTAATACCCTGAGGCTGTACAAACAAATGAAGACTTCTTGTTGTATTTCATGAGCTGATATCTTCCATAAAAGAGATTCTAGAGGCAACTGAAGATGACATCAATGTTGTCTTAGAACTCCATACCAGCAAGAGGTCAAAAGCAAAGCCCCAGACTGAAACCTAGTTCTACTTCAACTGCTCTGTTTTCAGCATCTCTGCAATGTCGTTACTTCAGTCAGTCTTCCTAATGGGAAGATCTAAATTTGGGTTTACTTCAGTACTTTTTTGCCATACCATTTTCCTTTGTGATTTCATGTATTATCCCCTTAAGAAATTCATGCAATTGGAATTTTTAATACATATTTATAACTACCTATGAAAAATGTACCTTCCAAAATCTTTGATTCCCTAGGATGCGTAGATTTAGGGGTTTTTGTGTGTGTGCACAAGGGACCAAGTTTGCAGGCGAAATGCTGAAAAACAAAGCTGTTTGATTTCCAATGAGAAACGGAAGTGGAACACAGAGAGAAATTGTTCTGTAAATGGAGAGGTTACTTCATTTGATTTTTTCAAAGCATTAAGAAGTGAGTTCTGCATTTCATTCATATCAGAGAAATGTGACATTTCCTCAGACATAGCTTAGGGGTTTTATTTTTTTTCTTTTTTTTTTTTTTTTTTTGCCCTAGTGAGCACTCTGCATGAGTCCACACATTCCCTCCTTATTCTTGCCATTGGCAAGACTTCAAAAAAAAAATCTCTGGTTAGAAAATTGATCAAAAAAGCAGAAGAAACTTCTGCTAAATCATTGCTTTTTGTTTTTAAAAAACCATGCAATTTATGATTACTTGATAGACAAAATAGAAGTGAAGTAAGATTTTATTTAAAGGCTAAACTTTGTAATTCTGCAAGATATATCCAGATCAACTGTACATAGCTTTGACTGTACAGAAAATTTAAGCTCAAGGCTTATATGTACATTTCCTACAATATGCCAAATGAACTCTTACACCCATATTACCAGATGTTAAGGAGAAGTGTGATTTTTTTATCTGATGTTTTTCCCTATCAATACAATGTTCTAAAAAATGTGATGTGAAAATGCAAATACCAGTTTAACTACTCTGTAAAACTGTTAATAGCTAGATAAGAAGAAAGAAAAGATACCTGTTTTCAAAGTGAAAAAATACCTTTTTTCAATATATACTTCCTTTGCTATTTAAGAAATCAATATTCAGATAAACATGGATTTCATTATGAGATGGAAATTATTTACAGGTGCATATATTCTTCACAAAATTGATGAGGTTTTGCGCCTGAGTAGAGAGAAGAAGAGGTCATGTCACTTCTTGAACACAAGGTCCAGCATCTTAAAACACTGCAGAATGACTCTGAAGATCTGAAAAACTTAAAGAACTCATCATTTAAAGGCTAGATTATGGAAACTCTAACTGGAGAATGAAAACAGCACTTAATACAACAGCACCAGGAGAGGGCATATTCAAGTTATTTCTCACCTGCTGCTGCCTTTCAGTGGTGGCATAAACAAAGCTTGGGTAACTGAACATCAATCAGTCCCAGAGATAACAGGATCACCTGCAGGCCATGCATGTTCAGTGTACATACACGAGCAACTGTCTCCTCAAAAATCCACAGGCAGCTCTCAAAACTATAGGAAGTAGATCTGCCTGAGAGATAGATGGATGAGGGCATTTTACAAAATGTGCACCTCTCCTCCCTAGACAACTGCTTGGGAAAAAAGTTCCACACTTTTCTGAAGAGCCTGAGAGGATGGTAGGCTTGCTTATTTGGATCAGTCTGGATAATAACTAGGTTTTTCACATTGCAATGTTGCCTCCACATGTCTCTCTGCTCAGAGTCACCAATTATAATGAAGAATAGTGGGAGGATGAAGACTCTTAAAACTTTAATTGCAAAATAACCAAAGAAAAGCTGTTTCTCAAACATAAAGAGTTTGCTCATGTAAAAAATATTTTTCCCCAAGATCTAGAGAGTTTAGTTACCCCTAAATGAATGAATTTAGTATAATGTCTTGGCAAAGAGAAAGATGCTTTTTCTTGATGACGTCTGAAGTCATGATAAGAGTCTCCAATTTTGGTGGAGGAGTTAACATGAGAGTGTTTCAGTCTTGTGGCCTCTGAAATTTCAAGAAAGCTTAAAGTTTATATGGAAAGAGCTCATCTCATGTTTATAGCACAGCCAGGCAGGTGGGATTGGAACATTGTGTTTCAACCACACACCAATCAAACTGTTAAGACATAACTTACAAGAGAATGCTTAGACAGAGATACTGACATCTTGGGGCAGTCCCATCTCATAAAAAACCCCGAACATTTAAATGTGCCTATAAACACAATTGTAAAGATATTTTAATTCAGAGGAAGGATAAAGTTTCAGATCAAAGTTCTGCAGCTAATGACCACAATTCAGATTTATAAAAACTTATGTAATTAAAATGCTCTATAAGTGACTAAGGAGCAACATTTCTTGCTTCTTTTTTTCTTTTTTCAATATTGATTTCTCACCAGAAAAAAAAACAAGTTTTCAGCTGCTTTTCTCTCAGAAGAGCCTCTGCCTACTTTCATGAATTCTCTCTGCCATCCTAAAGATATGCCTTTGGAAGGCATGGAGACTTGTATAATCCCCCACGTCCTATTAATACCAGTAAGAATTACATGAGTTTGATTCCAGAGACCCAAAGTGAATGACTAAAATGGCCTCAAAGCTGTTTTTCAGAGTCAAAATGGTGCATCTCATCTTCTTGGCACTAAAATGCGCTGCTGCCACAGAAGTGGTCCAGCTCCCACGGCTGCTGACTTCTTTCTGTCTCTCATTTTGTTGTCTGCCATTTCACTTGTGGTGCAGGAGAAATAGGGGTTGGTCTTTTAATAACCCACACTTCTGAGAACACTGAGTTATGCAGGAAGTTATGCAGGAATGCTACTCTGCTCATCAAACTACTGTATAACTAAAGGCTGGCTTTGACTGGAAAGCTTACTAAATGAACAACAAAAGCACCTGGAAGGTGTTCAGCAGCAGCATCACAGTGTCCCCATGCAAATGTCTGATTCAGATCTAACAGAAAACAGATGTCCATCTTCTCAAAGAGGGGACAGGGAGAGAAAGAGGGAGATACTAACAGAGAAAGGGAGAGAGAAAAAAATAGAGAAAGAGAAAAGAAGAGAAATAAAGAGAAGGAAAGAGGGAGGGAGGGAGGGAAATTATTTCACCATACTACTTAGTGAAAGATGTATCTCCTGAACTTTGCAGGACACAATAACAGTGTGTTGGAAGTTAAAATCTTGAATCACCAGATGGAGGATGGAGGACGGAGCCCTCTCTTTTATAATTAATTCCTTATCAAGCCACAGTCTACTTTTACAGAAAAACAGGGAAGCCAAGTCTTCCCTGTTTTAAAGACAATGGATTAGAAATCGGCCAGGAGAAGAAGCAAAAAAAGTCACTGTCTTGAGCTATCCACTGAAGAAAAATTAACTTTCCCAAAACAAACACCAGAGATATTGAAGATCAGTACTTTAATCTGTCTGGACACCTGTATGTGACATCTGGACAGCAAAATTGCTATTTATCCTTTCTGAGAACATAAACTGAGTCTCTGGCACAGAACAAAGAATTCAAAGTCAAATTATGTTCCATGTGGCAGAAGTGGCAAGTGTCACCTGTGCCACAGCATTCAGATACTACCAGATGATCTGCAGTTCAGATGAAGAAGAAAATGAGAATGACTGAAAGTTTGTTCTTGCCTTCGACCCTGGCACACATCTAACCAAAAACCATGGTAGCTAAATATCTTGTTCCAAATCTCAAAAATCTTTCCTGGCATATACTTCTTGCCACCACTTTTTCACTCTCAGTGAAGAGGGACGTTATCTTTTTCATAGAGGAGGTATCAGGTCAACATGAATCACAGGCCACACGATTCAAATGTGCTCTCAGAAAGACAATTTTAGCATCCTGAAACTCCATGCTCAAAGAACTGAATGAGGAAACCAGTGTGTTGTACTAAGAGGCCAATCCTTTCACATTCATTATCAAAAACAGTAAAGGAGGAAGAGTAAAATATTACCTGTGACTTATACCTCAGACCAGGCACACTGGCCTGGCCCTGTTAGTTTTACTAGAATATCTGCTGGTTAACACAACAGACACGCATGCAGGTAAACATAAACACACATGCACGCACAATACTGAACTTTGGGTTCAGGCTCTGGTAACCCATGTCCCCCGGGCACAAATCAGCTATGAAGGAACAGGAAAAAGTCAGTGTAATGGTTAACTAGCCCAGTGGGCTATTATTCATCACAAGCAGAGAAACAGTGCAGGCTACAATGCTGGTCCCCTCTCCCTCTGGAATGCTACTGGATGTCTGGGATTAAATTCAGCAGTGAAAAACCCAGAAAAGGTAGTGTTAACATAAGAAAGAAGCTGAATTTCATCTCCTGGAACTTCTGCATGGAAGCAGAGATTTCCTGTGAAGCTTGGAACTTCTGCATGGAAGTTCCTGGAACTTCTGCATGGAAGCAGAGATTTCCTGTGAAGCTTGATGTTGAAAGAACATGACAGATTCCAGTATCAACATTTATCAAACATGAATGCATAGGTTTTGGAAGGATTAACAAGGGTATTGGTATCAGATCTAGGCAACTATTCCCTATACAGCAACAAGTGATCAATTCTTGTGGCAACTGGCCAAGTGTCAATGTTGGAAGCTGCAACCATGGCAGCAGGACTGCAACAGAGGGTTAAAGTGCATCCATTCAGGTGAAAGACTAAACCAGTAGAATTCTTAAAGCCCATCAGGAAAATTCCCTCAAATACTTCCTAATCTTTCCAAGTCTCTTACAGCAGTGCATTAAAAGTGAACATACCACAATACCCACTGGATCTTTTCCAGTGCTACCTCAGTAAGCATTTTGCAGAGAGGCAATACACTACTGCCTGGACTTCAGCTTAAAAAGACAAATTTCATCTGATTTTTTCTCCTAGTTTTCAATGATATAACTTTACCAGCCATGGCAGAAATGACAATAAAAAAATCAGGTTTATTTTGTTTCTGTTTCAACAAAATTATTGGCTTCTTATTTAAGAAGACCTTGAAATACATGGTTTAGAAAAAATACACACAAAAAAAGCAGATTCTTGCTTCCCTTAAACTCACTTTCCCTCTGAAATGGTTTGCTCTGTGTGTGGATAATTCATTTACTTCAATTATTTTGAAGTGCTTCCGTTTGAGTGGGTAGAAATCAAGTATCCACAACACCAAAGAAGGTCTTAGAATTAACTGCTGTAAACAAAATGTTCTGCTGCAGTGGCCCAAATCTGCACAAGCAGTAAGACTTGAGTATTTTGGTTTTTTCACAAAGAGCACCCAGATCCATGAGAATGTATTATAGGACTTACATTTTATGGACAGGTCATATCTTTCTAATCAGGAACTTCAGTTGTTACCCGTTGTGGATGTTTTCAGTCCAGATAGCTTTCTGGTTAATCAGGTACACACATTAAAAACAACAACAAGAAGAAAACAAGCCAAGAAAGTCCTAGGAAAACTTCAGATGGAAGTGTTTGGACATAGTTATGTGCACACATCCACAGAGAGAAGAGGAGGAATCTAGGGAAAATGCACAGGGTTATCACTTTACAGTCAGTGCACACTGACTTGAACAAGGATTCAAAAAATAAACACACCTAACATTTAAATCCCAGACTGCATATTCAGTAACACCCTTTTTCTCATGAGTGTATGTACACTTAAAACCAAAACCCCAGCAGCTGAACATCTACAGCTTTGAGGAATTTCAGTTCTCGATCTCATGGCAAAGCTACCAACCAAATGTTCCACTGTATCCACAGGCTTCTACTACCACATTCTGATTTAAGGATACAAATGTAAGAAAACTAAAACAAAAGACAGAGCAAGCAGTTGAAATGAAGAGTCTGTGCTACCCATCCCTTCAGAGATACAAAGGTGTGATGTAGGAGAAACAGAAGATATCACCTCTGTTATATCTTATTCCAGAGGTCTCCCCATTCTCAAACTGCATTCCTGTGCTTTGCACAAACTTCCACATACCTTTGTAGTTCATCTGCACTGTTGCCCATAGTTACACCCAGTATTTACAGGTAAGCCTGCAGCCTTGTTCCTCCATAGAGGTAAACAAGAGAGGAAGGAAAATGGTATGAAAGAAAGTAGGAAACAATTCTGCACTTACTTGTCTGTAGTTGGTAGCTGTATCTTAGGAATAGTTGCTTTAAAATACAAGTTGTTATTGAGGTTTAGTTTAAAAATCTCTGCCAGTTTTGACATTCAGGTGAAGGTATTGCTGCTGGCTCCAGAATAATTTGCATATCTTATCACTAAATAAAATGTCTGAGGCGTGCACCAATCTGATGAAATTATAAACAAGAGTCCACACAAGTACACATGCCTTCCTGTTTGATTTCTGTCCTGTTCATTCCTGTATAATAAATCATATGATCATCGCATTCTAGCTGGAGGTTTAACTGTTCATGCAAAAAGGAAAATGTTAACAGCCTATTCTTACCCATACTTTACAGCTGAGAACCTGACAAAAATGTAATTTTGGGGAGCAAGCAGAAAGCTTATTTTGCTACCATCCATCTCCTCTTTTATTGCTACAAAATTAGTGGAAAATCCCACGTATTTAGGGATTTTTAAAAATAATTTCCCACCCTGAAAGTAAATAAATAAATTAAACTACACCTTTTTTACTGCAAAAACAAATATACATGCCTAAATTTATGTCCTGCAATTAATCTCATGTATTTCAACAGGATTACTCATAATGCTGTAAGTGAAATACACGTGTAGATCCTTGCAGAGTCATGGCCTGAATTGCCAACAGTTATATGGCACAATTAAATGCCTAGGTCTAAATGTCTCCATAGAAAGATCAGAAAAAAAAAAAATAAAACCCTTTAGGCATAGTAAGTAACAAAATCTACTCCAGGGAGTGACTATGGGAGAAATAGCATTGAGGGTGTCGCCTTCCCCTGGGAAATTCGCCTGTCACCAAATCTTTTCAGAAATTCATCTTCTTCCTCCATCTATTACCACCTTCACTTACCACTCTCTTCTGTAACACCAAATATGACTCTCCCTTCCCTCACTTCCTCTGCTGCTATGTGAAGAAGGAGACAGGAGATGCATCTCACTCATTCTTTTGCACTGTGAAGCAGGATGAGAGCACAGTCTGGCCCTTACATTAACTAGCAGGGTAATAAAGAGCCCATGTGCTAATTAAGAGGCCTGGGGTACACAGCTTTGCTCCTTAGCCAGTTGTTGAACTGTTCACATGACAGCGTCTCACTGAAAATTGTCCAGTAAACCCTTTGGACAACCCTTACCCTATCACTGGAGTCCATTATAAGAAGCTGCTGGATCAAAATGTATATAAATTACATACTCAAACTGCCATAAACGTACATAAATTACATACTCAAACTGCCCAGCCCTGCCTCCTGAGGAGTATCCTACTACTGGCTTTCTTCTGCAAATACTCATGAATGGCATGTGAGAAGTTGCTCATGATCAGGTTTTTCACTAAAATCCACAGCTTACGCAAAAACTTCTGCTTATAAATTAACTCAGTTGGAAATATTAACTAAAATGCCAGGAAAACAAAGTCAATCCTTAAAAGTTCAAATGACTATTTGTCACAAACATTTCACCTCTACTAATGAACTGCAAAAATGAATGATAGAAATGCAAAACTGCATTATGTTTAGCAGTTAACATTTTAATAAGAAGGAGATTAGCAATTTTTAATACCTTCAGTGCTTTGTTATATACAGCAGCACAATAACTGAATATTTTAATTGCTAATTATTTAGACCTCATTCAGTTCTCACTCAGGCAAAACTCCCATTGAGGGACTCTTGCCTGAGAAAAGAGCTACAGGATTTGTTTTACTGTAATTTGAAAAAACTTTATATATCATAAAAACTATCAAGTAATAGTGAGACAAAAATCATTAAATCCTTAGCAATATTAAATCCTACTGAAATTCCCATTGACTCTCAACGCCAATGTTTTCATATTAAGTAAAACAGATAATTGCAGTTTACCAGTCGTAACTTACCTGTATAATTTATGCCCAGATATGCTGGTGGCTCTTAAAGAGGCCTAATAACGTTTTGATTCCTCTTACCATATCCCTGCTTTTCTCCTGTGGGAAATCTCAGTTTAGATGCGATAGGAAACAGCATTTCCAAACAATTATGATGTCAACACCTTCAGAAACACAAACATTAGCATTTGGTTTTACCTTTTGACTTAGGCCTCCAAAAGGGTTAAGAGCAGCTCTCAACACTTCTTTCTTATGCAGCTGCAAAGAAAAGAAATGAGTATGTTTAGGGATTTGCACACAGAAAACCTTGAGTTTCCATAACAGTCAAATAGCTGGTGTTCAGTGGGGGAAGTGGGAGGAATGCTGTATACATATAAACACACACCTATCTGAAGGAAGGCAAAACAAAGCCCTGCACATTTGCGTGCAGTGCACAGGTGACAAAAAAATAAACTAAATGTACCAGTATTCAAATGTCATGCTATGCACATGCTTCAGGGTGAGAAGTTATATAGCTGGACACAAAATAAGTAGGGAGCGATTTCTAAGACTCCATGCTCCAAAAAAGTAATTTTTTTCCACTAAGTGTAGTTTTATTCATCTTAGGGATAAAAACAAATGCCTGTCACAACCAAAATTTTGCCTGTTCAGTTTGTCATTCAAATGCATTTTGGAAAAAGTTAGATACAAGCTCTCTAATAGGTTGAGTCTGAAGAGTTTCAGGTTTTTTTTGTTTTTTTTTTTTAATGAAAAACATGCATAACATTTTCATATTTTCAGCTAGAAATGGCTTTAAGGACTAGAATGTTCAGAAAACCTCTCCATAGGCTGCACTGAAGAAAGAAAGAACCAAAAGCAGACCTAATACCACGTACTGTTAACTACCAAAATGCTCAGAAGTGGCTGTCACACAGCTGAGGGAAAAAAGTAAGCATTTTGAAGAGTGAAATAAGGGGTTGGGAACTCTCCTTCACCAATTCAGAGAATGGTTTAGGGACCAGACTGGCACAGTTTCCAGTCCCTGTTTTAAGACCTTCACTTAGATTACAGTGCCCATATCCATTCCAGTCAGGCTTCCTCCTTCCTTGCAGGAACAGTGAGATCCCTTTGTTCCTCTTAAGTGCTGACTTTCCACATAAGAACCTGTGTCCAAAGCTAATGCCAGCCTAGAGTATGGCAGGACTAACTAAAATGACTGGTATTCTTTAATAATACATATTTTTAAAATTTTCTAAAAATATATTTTTAGATAAATTATTAAAGTAATTTAAAATTAATAAATGGTTTATATATTATAAAAATAATATATCTATTTTGCTAGTGGGGGTTTTCATATCTAGACACGAAGATATTTTAACTACTGGGATTATAGGTAAGAAGAGATTACTTATCAGAATGAACTCATCTTTGGAGTACCTTTACTTACTGGAAAGAAAGCACACAAAGTGTTGGCTTTCTCAAATAGAGAAGATGTAACAGTAGGCTTTCAGGCTCATTGTTTCCAAACCTGACTTCCCACCAGTTCCTGGCTACTACAGGGATGCTTCTGTTTCTTTCTCTGAGACATGCTCACAATTCCTTTTCAGATCTTGTCATTTTCCTTTTGTTTTCTGGGCGCTTTCTACCTGTGGTCATTACAATCAAAGATGCCTCCAGCAGCATTTGCAGAAATTTCCCTATGACAATCCCCCAGTTTGTGTGGCTCAGTCCTGAGTGTACTTGGCACGGGCTGCTGGATGGCAGCTTCCACTGTTTTCAGGGAAGAAGGTTTATTTTGCTTGATCTAAGGCTGTGCATCCAATGCTTCAGCCCTCCTGTGGTCTGCAGTTGCCTGAATAGAGAGAGACTCGCTGGACAGTGGCTGTTAGCACTTTCCAGCTTTACACAAGGATGGTCTGGAACAGTCTGTCAGATCTGCACAGACAATGACTAAAGCAAAGCAGAAGGCCTAGATACTGAGCAATGAGGATGGGGTTTTGACCTTTAAATGCTGCTGGATGGATTGCACAAGGATGTGTTTGATTCAAGCCATACTAGGTACAAAATCGTACTGTTTGCCAAATGTCTACCTCAGCTACCGGCTGCACCACTCTGTGCTTGCTGCAGGGAGAGATGGCTCTGCTGAGTGAGCCCAGTAAGAGAGGCTGGGACTGGGGAGCCTGAAAAGCATGGATGGAAAGAGCATGGGAAAATCTGACTATGAGGTGTGAGGGAAAATTTTTTGTTTTAAAACACATTGATCAGTCAGACCTCCAGCAGTGTTTAGACTCCTCAAGTTCTGCAAATGATTAAATCCAAGTCAAAAGTCTCAGTTTCTTTTCTCTGGCCCTCTGGCATTTGAACATTTGTACAACTACTCATGATGACAAGCTACCCTCTTGTCAGCTGTAATTTTTGCCAGGAACTGCTGTACAAGAGTCTGTATAACTGTTACAGTTACTTTATTTTCACAATCACTAATTTCTAAACATTTGAATGCCTGAGTTTAATTAGAGGCAACATTTCTGCCACAGTTTTTATAACTATTTTTATACATGATTTAAATTAATCAAGCCTTATACTTAAGATGGTAATTTGTTGGACCAAAACAGCTGTTTCTAGGCCATACACTTGGTTTTTAATTCCAACCTCCATGTTTAAACCTTGTGGTTTAACTTAGATCAACAGTCTCTTGGTGATTCAAATTATATAATATCAAGTAATACCCTCAAAATCTGATGCATCTGTATGACATCAATGGAGTGAAAAACTCTGGTGCAATTCAGGAAACCACTTTGTTTTTTTCACTTTTACATGAAAGTTAACTCCCTGTACAAAGCAGAGGTGAGTACTTCACAGCATAGGCTCCCTAGAGGCTTACTGGGCTCAAAGCTGTAAGTCTGTCGGTCCTCAGAGGGGCCCGACTTGGGCCATGGTGATTTCCTAGCAAAATGTGCTTTACAGGAAAAAGTAAATGAGGTACATTTATTAACTCTGCTTTTTACATATCTAACCAGAATGAGATCTACTACAAAAGTAAGAAATATAGAAATGGATAACTTAAACAGTCCTAAATTAAAAAATTCCTCTTCCACTGTGCTAGTTGCTTGTACAGCAACAAGAGTATCCTGTACTGCTGAAAATGCAAACAAGAGGAACTATACACACTTTTTCATTTACTTATTTTGATGCCCTATAGGCTGCATGGCCTTCTGATATTTGCTACCAATGAAAAAACCACTGTTCAGTGACCTATCATCAGATTAAGTGAAACAAAAATAAACACATTCCACTCAAGAAAACGTAAAGAAGGTGTCAGTTTTATTTATATTTTCTCTCGAGGTTATGGTGGGAGGGGGAATATTGTAGAATGGTAAATCTTCTCTTTTTAAGATCCTACATTTAAGAACAAAATTCAAAGAGTAGATAAATTATATTAGCATCACTCCAGTTCAATTCCTTCCAAACATAGTCATCACACATACAAACTAAAGTTCAGCAGCAAGTGAATGAAAGAAATCACTGTTTATTAATGCTAAGAATACAGGAGCCAAAAAGAATCTCAGACATGATTCACTGTGAGAGTACTCGTAAATCTCTTGGTCTCTTTTGAGATTCAAGCTGGCATGAAACTTGGGCAAAGTATATTCTCAGCAAAATGGACAGTGCATGAAAAAAAACTTAAAAAAATACTGTGTGAGAATTTAATGTCTGTGGAAAAGTCTTATCTGGCACACTTAAAGCCTGAAATTCTCTCATTTTTAGGGCAGTATTTCCAGCAGAAGAATAGACTGTCTCACACAGGCTCATCACTACCCTTCAGCTTTGAAATAAGGGACCATGTTGAATGGTCAGGTTTTGGGGCTGCTTCAACCCTTCATTGGACTTACAACCAAGGACAACTCTTACTGACTGAAGTAATGATTTTTTTGTGACATGGACTTTGGTCCACTGAGAACTAGAGTTGAGATCTTTGTAACTTTTCACAAGAGTCAAGCTTGTCTGTCTGGGGAAAAAAAAAAGAATAAATCAAGTGACTAGCCTTAAATGGCATGATAAAGACATTGTCTGAAGAATTTCTGAAGACAACTGCCCGAAGCAGACCACTGACCTGGCCTGTAAGAATAAGATAATGAACTGGATATGATTTGGCTTTTTTGTGGGAAAGGAAGCTTCATACATGTACAGAAAAAAATTAAAGAAACAATTGTGTTACAGTTACATCCTTCACACATGAAAAAGTCATTCAGGAAACAATTTAAGTTCCCTGTGCACTACTCAAATCTATTTGAAAAATACTGCCTGCCCATATTTATCTCTTTCAAAGACTTGGATTAACTGTCTAGGCTCAGGTCAAAATGATCTTTGAAGGCAGCAATCACATGATGGAGAAAAGGGAGCATCTGTAATGCTGTCTGAGAGGTTCATGTGCCTTTATTTCATGTACCATAAGTTTACTTAAACAGAAATCATCACCTGGAACATGAGAAGCAAATGGCATTTTTAATATCAGAGCAATGAGCCTGTGTATTTCTTCAGAAGGAAATACCAGGCAGACAGAGAATTAAAACATGCCATGGTAACAGCTGAAGACTTCAACTGTCAACAAAATCAGGCTATTAATTTTCACATAAACAGTCTTTAAAAATCTTTGGTTTTTAACACACAGTCCAAAGATCACTCTTACATTTCAGCAGCTTTTGTCTTTTAATGCCGATCACTTCAGCTGACTTTTCACACCACCCTGTGCTTTGTCTCCCCTTTGGAAAAGGTGAGTGAAAATATCAAATAATATCTTATTCTGCCAAGACCAAAGGAACAGTTCAAACATTCAGAAGTATTAGGCAGTGGCCTTACTTAAGGTAGGAAGGGAATGTGATTAGCAGTGGGCAGGGGAGGAGGGGAGAACCAAATCTCTTCTCTTTCTCTCTTTCAATCTATGCTCAGGGCTAGACTATGTAAAACAACAAGCAAAAATTACTGGACAGAAAACACAGAATCATTTTGCTTCTCATCACACTCTCTTCTCAAGTGACAGATACTGAAATTCAAGAGGACCCTGGGAAGCTATTGGCTTGTTCACTGCCACTGAAAGCTGCCCAGACAGATTTGCTTGGACCAAACTATCACCTGCCACAGGATGCTGTCTCTCAATGGATGGCTCCAAATGTGGCTGGGAGATCAACTCATGCTGCTGTGGCCTCTCTGTACCTCCTCAAAAGACAAGGATGTCAGACTTCACAATCTGTCAATTTACAGCATCTCCCCAGACTGTATCTCACCCAAATAACAGGAAAACAGCCACATGATGTGTCTGTTACCAATATTTTCCTTCAAATTTCTGAGCTATTTCTGAAATGGAACACGGCTGGAACTTTGACTGACATGAACCAAATGTCACCTCCTAACAAAGAGAGACCTCTCTGTCTTTGGAAACACAAAGTAGGAATCAAAGGTGCTGCTTTTGTCAGAAAAAATCATTATCACCTTTAAAATTTAATTCCCTTAAAGCACTAGAAATTAGTTGGGAGGAATGCAGAAGGGAAGTGAGAGATGACAATTCTCCATTCTCTCCAGAGATTATGTGTCCCTACAGATTTTGTTTCCTGTGCAGTACTTAACTCCTTGATGCCTTTTCTCTCATGATCTCTTCCTTGGCAGAAACTTCTTCAAATTTAAAAATCAGAACATGAGCCAAGTAAATAAAAATAAATAAAGTTCAATGCCTATAAAAAGTACACAGACTAACCTGCTTAATTATTAACAAGTAAACATAACAAATTCTGAATTATTTACTTAATCTTTTTCAGCTACAAACCTCAGACTTTTAGAGCATGAAATACATGCTTTATTTTAGGACACAAACCAGGTATTTTATAAGGCTGTGGACATTTTTTTTTGAGGTGAGGCTGCTTTGAAGAATACACATTTCTTATTAACCCCCAAATACCTTCCTCTCACCAAACCATGCTGGAATTTTAAATATAGAAATAAGAGTTTTAGTATAAAGATCCTGTATTCACGTGTTTGCTAGTGAATAGGATGGCTGTTTCTGAACTGCAGGCTGAGCAAAAATAAGGTTCCTGTGAGGCATATGCACCTTCCTCAGCTTCTGTACATCTGCTAGGAAGATGCTAGATTCAGAAGGAAAATCTGGTCAAAGTTCCAGACAGAAATTCTACAACAAAGGATAAAAGAGCCCCAGTACAATCACATTTTCTTTACTTAATAAAGCTACCCTGCTGAAGCAAACCTCATCTGTGCCACAAACAAAAAAAGGTCATCACCACTGGTCCCTGAGGTTCTGACAAGATGCTGTTCTAGGCCAGACCTCCAGCTGGGCCCATCTTTACGTTCTCCTTTCTGACACATTGTTCTGCCCAACACAGTGCTGCTGTGACACAGCCTTCCCAGGCAATATGCTGAGAGGTAGGGAAGTTCAAGGTTCCTTTCTGGATAAAACAAGTGACATTTCTTTACCTGCTGAAGTTAGCACAGATCCTTTGAAGTCCCCAGCATTCAGCAGTGTAAAACAACGCCCATCTCCTCCTCAGTAACCTCAGGCCATCACACAGTCACAACTTTTTGTCTGAATGGTAATATCATCATGACCACCATGGCAGAAACATGGTTGTGAATCTCAGACAACTTTTCTCAGCTAGCATTTCATAGAAATGATTCTGTAATATTGCTTTTGAGACCCTGGATTAATGAAGATGTATCACAAAATCACAGAATACACTGAACTGTAAGGGACACACAGGGATTATCAAAGTCCAACTCCTGGCCCTGCACAGGACACCCCAAGAGTCACACCATGTGCCTGAGAGCATTGTCCAAATCCTTCTTGAACCCTGCCAGGCTTGGTGCTGTGTTCAGTTTCCTGGGAATTCACATACTATTATTCCCTCAGCCTTGATGCAAGCGTGTACAATGTGATAACCAATAACATATTTATTAATCTACTCTTCATCGCTATAATGGTGAAACATAGTTTGTTTTTTTTTTTTTTTTTCCCTGTTTTTAGATCTTAACAATTTTGTCAATATTTATACACTATACTTTTTTTTTTTCCTACCAAAGCCTTCCAAAGGTGCAATTCAGGAGATCAGGAGATGAGACAGTTAATCACAGAGCTGGCTTAGTCTCTAATTTAGGTGGCCTACTTATGTTAGCAACATTTTATTAGCACATTATGCTGTATATTTAATATTTAGTACACTGTATGAGAATGGTTTACTGTGTAGTGCTCACATAAATGACTTACAAATTCTGTTTGACACATAGGGAAGAGTGTATAAGTAATACATGTATTTCTGAGTATACCTAATGTTAGAGAAAATAAGGATAAGCAGAAGTCATGTAGAGAAAACATTAAAATGTATCTTTGATGGACTTAAAGGCTAGCTTACAAATACTTCAGTAGACAAAAGAGGCAGCATTAGTGATATACACACAATGCCTATCCCTTCTTTAACTTTTGATTCCAAATCTTCCTCTGGAAGCCTCAGCTGAAGGAAAAGGACTTTCATTCAAAATTGCTTAAGGCTCACAATGGAAACAATTGCAACAGAACAAACAGCAAATCCTCCCAAAACCTTTTGTATTTTACTAGACCCAAAAGACAAAGTAGGATCTTTTTTGAGTTTAGAAGTGCTTTCAGGACATTTTTCAAGAGGCAGATACGTTAGCTATGTCCTCATGAATTATGCAGCCTTTCCAGTGTGTACTTACACAATGCTAGCTGGAAGCCCCTGGGAAGGATGCCCAGTGCATATGAGCAGCAGGTGGTAGCAAAGGAGAATCACTCAGCCAAAGCAGATCCCAGCTTTGAAGAGCTGGGGAGCAGCTCTGAGCAGGGACCCCAGTTATCGTGCTATAGCTGTAGCTGTTTTGGTTATTTTTGGTGTTCAGAAATTACCACTGAAAAGGAGATTTTGACCTTAGTCCTTAGTGAGGATGAAAAGTATACTGGTTTTCATGCTTCTTCTATTTACAAAGTGAATCAAAGCTCAGGCATCTGTACAGGCCAGAAAAGGGAAAATCACAGAATCCTTTTGCCTGACATGAATCAGCCCTATGTCAAAACACCCATAAGCAGTCCTGGTACAATTCTTTCATTTGCTTTTGATCTCTAACTAGTGAAGCATTCACATTTATCAGAAATACGTTTTTCTGGAATCAGTGGGCAGGTGAATGTAAGAGAGTGAAGAAAGGATGATAACCTCCCAAGATAAGTGGTCTTCAGTTGACTCTGAAGCTCACTATACCCCAGTTAAGAAATAAAAGGTCCTCAAAAGGCAAGAAAACTTATTTGAAATCAGTTTTAGCTTTTTGTATTCTGCTGTGTAATTTGTCAATATATCTATCAATCCTTCCACAATGAGGTTGCTAAGACAGATGCTAAGGCTTCAGTAAACATCAAATTTATTTTCTGCAAAAATAGATGATCACAGCAAAAGCAAGGGTTTTTTTTCTGCTGGTGAAGTATTTTCATGACAAAATATCAGTTCCAAAGTTTTTCCCACTGTCATCAGTTGCTGTTTGTCAAGTGTCATTCAAAACATTTTTATTTTTAAAAACAAAAACAAAACAAAATTGAGCCTATTTTCCATTCTTTTTATTCTTGTACTTTACTGAATTTTTCAATATTATTCCAATACATGTACAAGACTTGTATGGCATACCTAAAATGCCTGACAATTGAAAAATTTAGTTCACATATCCTCTAGGA
Organism: Serinus canaria; assembly: GCF_022539315.1. Taxonomy (NCBI): domain Eukaryota; kingdom Metazoa; phylum Chordata; class Aves; order Passeriformes; family Fringillidae; genus Serinus; species Serinus canaria. The sequence goes on from NC_066313.1 coordinate 22,101,599, forward strand.
AAAAAACCCGCAAAACAAAACAATCTACAAAACCTCTTAGAAAATGTGTCTTTCCCCAGTTATATTCAGTAGGGAACATTAAAAATTCAATATTTGCCACTTTGCAATGACTTCTGGACACAAAACAGTTCCTTCATGCTGCAATAGGTTTGTTTAGTCTAAACATAAAGGGAATTAGAACAAAAATACACTTGAAACAGTACTAAAAATGACACCCACAAAACATCTTCGATCCTGACATAATTCTTCCCATTTTTTCCATTCATTACAGATATTTATTTTTTATAAAGATTAATGTATAAAAACCAGTACATAGAAATCAAGTAACAAGAATGGCTCTAATTAAAAATTTATATTATTACAAAAATAACTATTATATTAATCAATATGAAGACTGAGATGTTCAGATCAGTGGCACATTTTTAGTTCTAACATTCATTCTGCTTTAAGGACAGGAGGACAGTTGATTAAGTAAAAGCTATAGCTGAGATAATAATATATAGTATAATATATAGTTAATATATAGTATCTGCATTAAAACCATGTTGGGAACTATACTGCAAGCTAGCAGATATCTCCGTTACAAGAAGGCATCATATCTTATAGAACAAAGTTTGTACAGATTAGGATTTGAAAAAACAACCCAAAAGGGTCTCCTCTTTTAGCTGAAAATGCACCAGCAAAACTGCAGGGATAGCTGTTGATCAAACTTAACTGTGCTTTAATCTTACCAAAATCAATAAGAATCATTTAACTCAGTGCTTATTACACAGCAGAGCTTTTAAATTAAGAAAGCTTTAGTACAAATACTTTCCATAGTAAAATCTGCTTCTTGAAGCGATACCCCTCAAAACATGCAATCCACTTGATATTATACATATATAACATATAATCATAATCAACTGCACTAATATAACTTCTATCTATATTTTCCTAAAACTTGCATCTATATATAACATATATAACTTCTATCTATATTTTCCTAAAACTTGCATCGTTCTTTCATTTAATACAGGTCAATGGATTATGCAGGGTTTTGTCCTGTTATGTTAAAAGAGACTAAACAAAGTTTCTGGAACATGTCCTATAATACAGAACTATGTTTTCTGATAAGAAACCCTTTATATTGCAGTAGAGTTTTGAGATCACAGTGAGGTTGATGTATTAGGCACTGCAGTGCACAGACTGGAAGACAAGTTGTCACTAGGAAAAACTTTTCAGACAAGCCAGCCAAAGGGTGAAAGAGCAGAAACTATTTTTTCAGATGGGTTGAGACACACAGATTGGAGTTGTTCAGGAAATCTGTGACAAAATACAGTGTTGAACTTTTATCTCAGGTTAAACTCCACTGCTTTAACAACAAAGCCTTACTTCCTCTCCATTAATTATATGAAGCAAAAAATCCCAGAATTATATCCACCCCAACTGAGCAATCCCAAACATCATGCTGCTTTGGATTTGCAAAACTCCAGCAGCAAGCATCTCAAAGCACTTTAAAGAAAATCCAAATAGAACTCAGTTATCCTCACTCTGCAAGTAGGGAAATAAAAACATGGAGGCATTAGGGTAAAGTCATCTCATCTAACTTTGGCCATCTAAAAGACCCTGTGGCCTAGGCTGCTCCTTTCACTACTGGAACAAGGTGAGAATCTTGAGAGGGCAATTCCTTCTCTTCTCAGATACCCAGCTAAGTCAATCACCAAAGAATTGTCACCCTCTCTTCTGCCTATTCCTTCCACCTAGCCTAGATGCTGAGACTAAATGCCTCATGTTCAGCTGAGCGAGCTATAGGTCTCTATGCCATCACAAAGTACTCCCATTTCCTGTTCTCCTCCCTTTTTTCTATGAGACAAAACCAGTGGGGGGCCAAGGTCTGTATGTGCTGACTAGTGAGCACACCCATGTGGGAAGTTAGGTGCACATTGCCAGACCTGTGAGTCTGTTGACAAATTACACAAACAGAACTCACTGCTTCTTACTGTCCAGGTATCCAGACATTTCCAGAGGTACTGGCAACCAAACAAAGGGCTGTAAGTGTCTAGGTCTAGCTGAGATTTGTGCTGCCCAGAAAGCAAGCCCAGAAAGAATATCCACAATGCTGTCACAATATAAATAATGCTAATAAATAAAACTCACATCAAAATGAGATTTTTTTTTAATACAAGAAAGATTATAAATGTTTGCTGCCAGACTCTGATCACAAGTCCTACTATTCAGAAAAGGAAATACATCTGAATCTCAGTGAAAATGAATCCGTCTGTGGTTGAAACAACTTTTAAAAGCCAGAAATGATTGTATAGTTTTCTCTGTCAACTCAAAGATGAGATTTAGGGATCCAAAAATGTTTGAATTTTCTACTGCAGATCTGCACGCATCAGAAAAATCTGGCACTATGCTGCATGATAGGACCTTGAAGCTCTGAAGTAACTGTGAAGTGGCATTTCAAATAGCTCTCAAAATGAAAACTGTTTAACACAAAATTAGAGTGATGCCTCCTCCAACACTAAAACAGACACTGGGAATGGAAAATTCGTTGTCTTGCCTCTCCCACAAAAGAATGACTTTGACTAACAGCTTCCATTCTATGTGTAGAAAGTTAAGTAATGTATTTCAGTGTTTTTGCCAAGTAAAGCCTGGGAAGGAGTTCTCTAAAGAAATCACAGGATACCAATGGAGTTGCATGAAAAAATACCAGCACTTTCACTCAATCACTTTTGAAGTTCTAAAGGGAATGAGAATCAGACTTTGCAAATTCAAGCTTCTCTTTCTTCAGTTCCTGGCAAAAAGCATCCAGTCAGGTACATGGAAAAGCACTAAAGTCTTGCTTTTAAACAAGTACTGCTGCGTAGTGAATGGGCCTGAATCCTATAGGCTCATCCCAAGCAGAGCAGCTCCCAGGGAGCCAGCGCTAGGAACACCAGTACCACGCTCCTGCCTCCCTGCCTTAGCAGGTCCCTCTGCTTAAAATGAGAGCAAAGTGCTAACAGCCATGGGTATCTCTCATCAGCAGAGAACAATCAGCATTTAAAGCAGCAGCTGAAGATGAACTCTCACTGTTTCTCTGCTGAGTGGAGAGAAGGCAAAGGGATGGGAAGGAGCTTGGCTCCAGCCCCAGATCCTGCTCCTGGGAAGTACAGCAGCACCCCATCAGCTCATTTGTCAAAGAGCAGAAGGCTCTTCCAGGGCAAGAGCAGTGAAAGGGCCTTCCCTAGGAATAAACTTCTATTGCAGACCTTACCACCTTCTTGCGTACACGCAAAATTTATTCATTTGACCTGCCCATTGCAAACAGAGCTGTGCTCAACAAAAAATACCTATGGAAAAACCACAGTGCCTTTGAGTCTTTCTCCAGGTAACAGGATGAGAAAACAAATGGAAAAGCTCTCAGTGATTATATGATGCCTATAGCTATAACACTAACAATTCCTCCTGCAGGTACGACCCTGTCAATAACACCTCTGGACAATTTTAAGGGCATGAAAGTAATCTTAAGAGTTTGCAGAGTAGTATCTTCACATCCATCTACTATGGTTAACTTTCCAAATCAACACTAGGCATTAGGAATTAAGACTAATTGTTAATGTTTATTTTTATGGGAAGGAAGAATACCTCAACTCTGAACTCTCCTCTTTTGTTAATGATTAAAAATTTAATTAAATATTAACTTTATTAAATTAATAATTTACATGACACACCTAAAATTTACCTATCACACATACTAGCCAAATCTATTTGTTATTTTAGGGGCAGGCAGACAGAGTGGGTGAAGAATCCAGAAAAAACAAACAGTTTCCGTAGAACTTTATAGAACATCTTCTATTTCTCTGAGAATAACATCTATTATTTAGTGTGGAGCAAATATGTTCAGAGGCTAAATGGTCTCTTTCAAATGAGAGAGGTATTTTTTTTCCTCTTTTCGTTTAGTACAACATGCCTCTGATATACCAAAATAGCTTTTATAAAAGGCAATCTTTATTAAGTAATTTTTAAAATGGGAATTACAATATGTACCAGCAAAAATTGCTTGGCTGTTTACTTACTGATTCTTTACAGAGGCCAATTATTTTGCCAGTGGTCAAGATGAAATCTGTTACAAAAAATAAATGGAACTTATACTTTAAATCCCATGCATAGCAGAGAGTTATTTTGTTTTTAGGTCTGGTCACCTAAAAAAAAAAAATAGGGACATTAAATTGAAGGTTGTATCATACTTCAACAATAATAACTGGCGCCCCAAACACTTTTGACCACAAAACTCACTGGCAGGATTCCTACTTTACAAGAGAGCAAAAGCTATCAGAAAAACAATTTGGGGTGAGATAAAGAACAGAAGAAAATAAAAAGCTTCCTAACTTACAGTGTTTTGCAAGAAATGATTAAATTTCTGTTTCTAACCCAGAGACATTCCATCATCTTTTTTTTTTTAAATCCTGCCTTTTTAACATCTCTCTTGTATATCCAGCTTTGCATTCATATCTGTGTGATCCACTATCACCACAAAAATAATCCATCAGATAGGTATCACAGCCAATCAAATCTGAATGTGAGTGTAAAATTTCAGTCCTTATAATATTGTTTACCTATGTGAGCCCCTTAAAACAGTGAGTATTTCTGTGCAGCAGAGTCCCTCCAATGCTCACACTTAAACAACCCTCCCTGTGACACCACAGGCAGTGCTTTCCAGTCACGTAGAGTCACGCCCAATCAGAAAAAGTCAAGAGTTAACAACAGGATGCTGTGGAGAAAAAGCTAAACCTATGAACATGTTCAGATTGCCACTGCCCAAAAATCTGAGTAACATTCCAGATATTTTATGTTAATCTGTTACACAAGATTGTCTGTAATGTGAATAGTTTTTTAAAGAGTACATGAGGGTGGTGTTGGGGGTTGGATGAAGGCATGTGGCCAAAGTTATTATGGAATTGAAGAGGATTATTTTAATTGTTACTTTACCATTAACCCTCTGCATGGTCCTATTTAACCAATGCCATTGTGTTTACTACTCAAATGATCTATAACCATTCATCGTACTTGAAATTACTGTTGATCACTGAGCATTTCAGAATAAAAATAGGTATGATTAGATGTGTAAACCTCATTTGAATGCAGTTTTATGCATAGAATGGATTTCTATCCACTAAAAAACAGCCCTTAATAATAAGATATCTAGAAAAACACAGTGAGAAATTATATTTTTTGAATGTGATCTGTGTATTCTAGGTACACCTCATAATGAACCTGAGCAAATACTGAACACAAAGTGAAGAACAAACCCTTTGTGTTGATGCAAAATTTGAGTGGCAGGAAAAAAACATTGCAGAAGATAAGGGTTTTCATTCACAATGCAATGTAAATTAAAAAACCATGGATACAAAAGAGTAGAAACAAGAAAGGTAATATAACAAACTTACATTTCACCCTTCATCTTTACAAGGATCAAAAGAGGGGCATACATCTTCATTCTAGTCGAATGGCCACTATAATAATAAATTACAGGAGCTCATACAAGAAATAAAATATGAAGGACTCAGTTATGTTTTAAATTGAAGGAATGCAAACCATAACAAGAAAAAAGAAACAAAAAAAATCCCTGTAAAGTCTATGGGGTTTAATTTTTTTAAACGATGGGCAAAATATACATGCAAATAAAATATCTCTATATTTATACAGTCACTTTGCTGTTGACTTCACTGGGAACAACATGAAGCTCGGAGACATCCCTTACCAAGCCTACTTTCACTCTAAATAGGTCTTGATGGTTGTAGCTGCAAAGCCAGAAAAAAAAAAAAAAAAGAGGCCAAATTTTATGTGGTCATGCTAGTGTGGTGGAAAAGCTTTTGTGAGGATTTGCTGCTGTAACTGCATTTGTACATCTGGACCCCCACAGCCCTCCAAAGACTTAGACATCCATAGATACTTACACGGATTATTAAATGGCCTGTTAGTAAAAAGAGGTGGATTCAGGACACTGACACATTTGAAATTGGTATCCGCAACTGGACTCTGACATTTCATTTGGATACTTAAAGCATTAGTGTTATTGTATCCTGAGGACCTATATTAACAAGTTTGACGTAACAGATGGAAGCTTTTTCAGAAAAATATAAACAGCTGATCTGAGAGCCAGCACTTTCTATAGACAGAACTTACAGTGAAATATAGCACTCTACTGTTTATTCCAAACACATTGTGGCATTGTAAGCAGTCCACTTTATGCAGCGGAGAAATACAGTTAAATGTAAAAGGAACACACATCAAGAAAAGAACATTCTCCTGCAAACTGTCTGCTTCTGACCTATCAAAAAAAAACCCCAAAAACCAAAATCCAGAAAATTATTACTCTCTATAAACCAGAGCAATAATTTGAACCAAACCTCACTGAGTCTTCTTGCAGGGCTACTCATTGCTTATTCTCAAGATCACCACATTTCTGAATTTTACTAATTTAAATATTATTCTCATTTTAATAGCTATTAGACTAGACCTTACTGATTGTCTGTAATGTGAGTAGCTTTCTGAACATATACTTGCAAGCCTGATCCTCAATATAAATAAACAAACTACTAAATAAATAAGAGAAGTACAAAAAAACAGAATTTTTTTTTTTTGTGGAAATGGGGTTTTAACTGTTTTTCCCGGATTACCCTCTTGGTTCTTTAAGTTGCATGATTGTTTTTGCTCATCTATTTTAAGGGCATATTAATGATATAAATGATTACAAGCACAGGACCATCTAGTTTCTGAATTCTTCACGTTGTATATTTGCTTTTGCACAATGGAAATTAATAACAATGGCCACATCTGATTGCTGTTGCTTCTTGCATGATTTCTGTGATGCACTAATAAAAGAAACTGAAAGTTCAGTGCTCTGGAATGATAACTCCAGTTCCCATAATGTTTACCATGGGAAATTACCTATTGGACAACCCTGCCCAGAATCCTTAGATTGAAATGGGACAAATTTCAGTTTGTAGATATAAAGAGCCAGTCTAGGGCATCATTATAAGCAGTGCTTGTAAGCCGTCCTCTGTTACAAAGGATGAAAGATGGAATACTGCAGATCCTACAAGAATGAAATATGCAACAGATTCCCAGAGCTGTATCTGAACACGGCTTTGGAGTTTTTTCCCCCTGGAAAATAAGGAAATCAAATTGTTTAAGGCAGCATTCCCCAAGTAATTGATAGGATTATCTTAATAACTCGGGTAAATGAGCAAGCAACAAGAAAAAGAGATCTACGTTCACAACAGGCAGAGAAAGCAGCACAGAGCTGCAGGATGGAACGGCTCAGAAGCAGCACTGAGGCACTGTGGTCAGAGCCCAACTTGCATACCCTTTTACTCAGATGCTCTTCTCTTCCTGTGAGCCCGTAACATGTTTTGAAAATATCGCTAGCACACATCAGAGAAGAAATATCCACATTTATTAGGCCTATGACAGTGTAAACACCATTAGAAGCGGTTCTGGTATGACAACTCTCCTTTTGCACTTCTCTGTTTCTAACTTCCTTCGTCAATGCTCTCTCTCATCCACTTAACACTTCCATTTATTGTCTCAAGGCCAGATTTTCAGTACTTTCTGTTCATCTCCAGCTCTCTGTCTGCAGTTTTGTATGACAAACTGACTCCCCTGCTGTCATTTGGGATACTTTAACTGGGCAAAGTCCACATTCAGTTACTTTAAATACTTCTTGAGAATCTATTCACTCTGTGCTTTAGCGATGTCCAGACTTTAGTTTACATTCTTTAAAATTTGATTTTTTGCCCCAAGTCCGGTATTTTTACAAAATAACCTTTATATAAAATAAATATTCCAGTACATGCAGAAGATTAAAGGAATGAAGAAAACACTAAGCTGTCCTTTATTTTACATGTGCTTAATGTTATCTTGGAGAAATGTACCTATTTTCATTTTGAATCTGATCTACAAACTATGTTGGATGATTGTCCAAAGAGTCAGCATGCGAGCTGCTTAAAGAAATAAAATGGAGCCAGAAACAAGCACAGGATGTTCAGTGGCAAAATCCACTGGATAACATTTGCTTACTCTCTCGGTAAGCAAACTTTTGACTTTATTTATCATATCCAGAGAATTGGAATCCAGAGACCATCAGGCTGGTGGGTTTTGTCTGGTCTCTTACACATGGAAAGCAGCTAGACATTTCCAGTCTGGCTTCATCTACCCAACTCTTCTTCTAGTCTTGGGAATGGAGATAAAAGCAGGTTGTTTCAATTAGCTTGGCTATAGAGATGATCTGGAGCTGTGAATTAATTGATTTGAAGACCAAGAGGGACAGCTCCTGCATAATAGAGGCCGTGGAATTTCACTCTGTAATTACAGTGAAGTTCAGCTCCAAATCCAATAGAAATCAAAGGTCACCATAAAAGGCCCATCTCTAATCAAAAATAGCTCTTTTCCCTAACCACTAACTGTAAAATATTCCATGTTTCTTTCTATTCCAAAAAGCCATCTGGATCTAAAGTGAACCTGTGTGAAAGATCTTTATTCCTGCATGGACAGGAACAAATTTTCCACTGCTGCATGAAAAGACCAGAACAATGAAAGTATTGGGAAGTGGGAGGGGGGAGCAAAGCTCTGCCTTTTTGGCAGTACTTGCAGAACATTAGTTAGGGTAGGTGGAGTCCTGCTGGGTCTAGCCAACTGCTCAGATTCCCTGTAACATTTTAGTGGCCCCCTGCTTTACATGGTACATCTCGGGACATGGAGGAAAAGCTCATCTGTACATATATTTTAAAAGACACAAAACTCTAGAGCGCGTATCCAAAGCAGATCAATTGCCTTTGCAAAATTCTCAAAACAAAATGTTCCACCAGCAGAACTGATAAGGAGAGCCAAAAAATGGAAAACACTTGCTACCAATTTACTGCAGTCACCCATAAACTATTACTAGAACATTATGTATTGGGGTTCAAGCCAGAAATCTATTAAAGCGGACTGCACTAGAGTCTTTCCACTATGCTACTGAAGCATTAATAAGTCTTTAGAGAATTGTGTTTATGTTGAAAGAATAATCTTATAATCAAATTTTCACACACACAAAAAATGCAGCTCTTTCTAGAATTACTGTGTGCCTTTGCTCTCTCCCCCACATTGGCTGGTGTCTCCACAAATACCGTCATTTTCTATGTTTCTGTCTGGCCCAAACCCTGATCTACATACTTTGTGTTCCAAGCTGGACAAATTTCAAGATAAATGGTGCTAATTGACAGTGTTAATGGGCGCAGGATGTACTACATCCTTTCCCCTGTTGTCTCTAAGTGTCTTTCACAGTCCTTACAGCCATTCTTTGTAGAAGATGAAAAAGAGTTAAAAGATGCTTTTACTTAGACACACAAATAATAAACATACAATGATATTCTGTGGGGCTGTGTTTCCATCCCTGTTACAGGAAAAATCTGTAACAAATCAGAAACCTCCTTTCCCATTTCAGAGACAGCACAATACCCAGCAAGACAATTATTAACCCAATGATTTACTGTTTTCACCTCAAGAATTGATGTTCCCTGTGAAAAGGTGTATGCTTCCTTTTCAGCCACTTTCCTCTAAAAGCACCCAGGTGCAAACCATATAACAGAGCAGACCAGGGGGAATTAAGGCAGCTCCTATATCTCTGGAAACTCCTTAAAACAATACAATTGAGTTTAAATGTAGTAGGCCACCTCACTCCAGATAAAAATTGAGATTCTACTTGAAAAAAGTAAGAAAAAGACCTAAAGTTCCAAGAAGGGGAACCAAGTCTCTTGTATGAACGTATTCGTATTTTCCTAAGCAACTAGTTTAGTTAAGAGCTGAAAACTGTGGTATTCATTGCTATCATCATCACGACCACGATAACCAGATAACCAATTCAACTGATATTCCCACTTGAAGTCCTAGGGAGTCCAGGCCAGGGGAACAGTACTATGTCATGACAGGTTTATGATAACCTAACACCTTTCCTGATTTGCCTCTTCAGTTCCTGGAACATCCTTAAGTTTTGAGAAATGACTGGTAAAGCACTCCTGGCTGCCAGCTGGACTGCAGGCTGCTCTCACTGGGCAGGAAAAGTTAAATTTCCTTGCAAACAGGGAGAATCCTTGGCAAGAGAATCTCATTGTAATGCCTCTAAATACTAATTTTGCTGTTTTCTGAACTTGTTGGCTAAATGCCCTTAAATTGGATCAGACAATTCTGATATCCTTGACAGCAAATAGTTTAATTTGAAAAATAATAAAAGCTTGCAGCCCTCTCTGATGTCAGTGGAAATTGTAGAAACTTGTAGTATCATTCCTTGACTTGGGCCTTTAGAATAAACTGAATTGGAGGGTCAAATGTATCCCTTAAGTTACTGCATTTGATCCCACGTGGTTTTTTACCTCTCGATTGAAGACTGTGGGATATATTGCTTGCTCAGGCAGCACATTCATGTGTGGAGGTTTTCTATTTGCTCGTGTATTTAGTTACATTTAAGTCAAACTTACAACAAAAATAATAAGAAATCCTTTCTACCTGCGCTAATACACAGGATGCCAGAGAGTGATTCTGCAGGAGATAAACAGGCCACAGTTACAACTAAATCTCTCTCTAGAGTTTGCATCTTCACAGCAGGACTTGGGCTCTGATGCCATTATTCAGGTCAAGAGGTCCTTTTTGATTTTTCAAAGAAAACAGAGTCATGTGCCAGCATGACAATGTGTCAGGGAGCCATTTTAGGTAAAACCCTTTGCATACTGCTTAAAAACTCACTCCGTGCCAGGAAGGGGAATGAAAATACTTAATCACAAAAATCAACACCCCAGAAAGGCTTGGAAAGTGCTCAGGTCTCCAGAGGTGATTTCTTCTAGGACCTCTGCAGCAGCTGAGTTATTGCACCTTCTGCTCCAGCCCCATTAGTCCACACAATTGCAAAAAGTTGTCCACTGCTTCACTGAAAGGTTTACATTTAAGACAGGAGTCTGGTGCCCAGGAGAAATGTCCTAGATGTTTTCTATGCTTAAAAGGCAAGATGTGCCTAATATGATTTTTCTGTAATGAGCAACTGAAGTATGGTATTAATAAAAAATAAACTATGTTAACTTATGTTAAATCCTCCTCTCTTCTCCAAAAATACACAGCTGAAAAAACCCTACCACAGCAGTACTAATGCACAAGCAAGTCCTCTCCATCTGCCAAATATGTAGGTCATTTCAACGAGTGACAGAGACAAAGAGGCCTGATTTTAATTCATGAAATATTCCTGCTAATAGCAAAGTTATTGAGACATCTGTTAAAAGCCTGACCTGTTATAATGGGGGGATATCTAAAATTACTGAAATTTCTATTTAAATTAATGCTACAGTATTTTATTGAGCATTTAAAAGAGGTATTGCTATTAACAAAAACATTATATAAATTAGAAACAGGCCTACAATAATCCTCCAGATAAAATCTGGCCCTGTCTTCTAATACTACGGTATGAGCTTTTATTTGTGCGTGTGCTACGTGTATATAACAATAGAGCAAATACGTAAGAAAAAAATTATTAAATCTTAAGAGCCATGGCAGCCTAGTTTAAAGTTTGGCAGAGAACAGCTGGCAGACATTAGAAAAAAAAAAGTAAATATGTTTCATGGCCTGTATATAACTGAACATTCTTCAAATTCCTGTACTGGAAATGTCAATACCATGGAAATCCTTGAAATGTGGACACAGATAGATAAATGTGACTGGAGCCAAACACCTCCACCCAGAACGAATAGCAGACCTTCAGACAAAGAAAATCTATCTAATAATAAACTACCTACTCAGCAACAGTAACTAAACTAAGGTTTTGCCTTTGGGGTAGTGGTGAAATGAGCAGAGGTGGAAGATAGGATTGCCCTGTGTAGGCAAGGCACACTTGATCTGTCTCCAGCAGCACTCAGAGAAAGGCAGCTGAGCACCAGGGAGGACCCTCCAACACTGCATGCAGGGCTGGGCCCTGACTCATCATGAACAAAGCAGCTCTTGGGTTGTGGAATTCCACAAAACAGGACCAATGAGTGCTTTTCTTTGAGCTTGGGGATGTGCAAGAGGATGCCTCACACACAGGGTGACCACCTCAGTCTTGGAGGCTGAACCAGCATCTCTTTGCTGAATGCTCTTCTTCCTGCTGGCTTGCTCCCAAAAATTAGAATGGGGAGGCCAGATTTTCCCAGGCCACAGAGATATGAGCTAGAATGAGGGGCACAGATCCCAGGTCTTCATTACAGTTCCTAAGAAAACACTCAGAAGAGCATCTCAATCCCAAACCAAAGTGAACATGCAGCAGTCTTTCTTCTCTTTCCCACCCCCATCCTGGTTTCCTCACAAGATGCCCCATGCCCACAGAGGTGGATGTTGAAGAGCTTTCTACAATTCTGCCCATGCTATGGATGCCTTGTGGACTGCTGAAATACTGAAGGGAAGACAAAAAGTATGTGAATAACCAGACACAACTGAGGAACAAGTCCTCAAAAAGCTGCTTAAAGACTTGGAATCATGGTGCAGGATAAAATATAGCTCAGAAAGTTTACCAGTAGACCACTTACATGCATTTTACACTTAATTCAAGGCTTCCTTTTTCTGAATCTATAAAATGCTAGTAGCAGATAAATGGATTTTCATTAAAAATGCCACTTTGTTTCCAAGAGTCAACTGCAAAGGTGTAACTTTTCTAAAAAGTGTGGGTCAGTCAAGGTAAGCCAAATACCTATGAAAAAAAAAAATCTAGCAGGTGCAGAAAATACAATGTCTAATATATGCTCCTCCACTATTCCAAGATACCATGCATTCCACTGCAACATCCACATAAGTCATACCATAAAGCCATTTGATGTACCACCCATGTGAAATCTATTCTTTTTTTACTAAATTAGCAAGACAGAGGTCTGGTTTTAATGTACCTCCTGAAATGCTCCAAGAATGTTCAGAGTTTTATGAGCATGTCTTTACTTTTTCCTTCCATGATCAATATTTTATCATATTTCTTATTACTTTTCCTTCTTTTACTGCTGTGTGAGACATCAATGTATTGTGTAAAATACATAAAACAAGGGGGCAAACTGCCTCTCCTGAAGGTCTACCAAACATACATAACACATTCTTTTCTTCAGCACTCAGCTATAAAAGCACTACACACAATTAAAAACAGTGAGGAGGGAAAAGTGATTTTAAGCTGCCAGTCTCCCCATGGCAATGAAAGGTCCAGTCTCGACTTTACCACTGCCTAAACTCTAAATACTTCTCTGTCCAATTCTAGTAACTTCTTAACTGTATTTTTGAATGGATTATGAGCACACCTTAAAAAGCAAATTATCAGCAAACAGCGCCTAGACAGGTTATATTCTACTTTGCTAAGATCAAGGAATATTTTTGTATTATTTCATTGCTCTGTCTAAATTCATGCTCTTCTGGCACAGACAGTGACTTCAAGAACAATTCTTAAATTCCCTACTTAACTAGGATCAAATAAATGTCACTGAAGAAGCCTAACTGTGCCTTTGCTTGCAGACATTATGAAAAGAAAATGGAGTAAGAGTCAGACCCATCCAGAAGCATGCATGTTGACTCTGCTCCCCATAGGAAGCATAGTAGAAGCTGGGATTCTCTATCTTGTTTTAAAATACAGTCATTTTATGAAACTTTGCTTTCCTTTAATGCTGAAAGCATTGCTTCAGCATTTTCTAGACCAGAGTATTCTCCCCCTATTTCAAGAGACTTTGCTGCTGTCTCATTTAGAAGGAGAACTTGGACATGGTTGGTATCCATCTCATGTAAAATGACTTGATTATATGGCAGCTGACCATTCTTGGGTTTTTGGTTGTTTTGGGGGATTTTTTTTGGTGGTTTTTTGTTTGTTTGTTTTGTGTTTGTTTCACTTTGCTTCTGTTGGTTTTGTTTTTGCAGGGGTTTTATTTGTTTTTTTTTGATGAATGCTATAAAACCCAGGGAATCATTAATAAGATCTGGAAAAAACGCTGGGAAAAAAATCCCAACCAGTAAAAACCCCACTGAAACCAAATTCAATCTCCACTTATGTCAGTACTACTATACATTATCATTAAATGTCAGTTTCTCTGAGGAGATCACTTTTTCTAAGCATATTTGTGTGCAATTGTTTGCAAGTCCTTTTTCTGGCTACCAAGCTTCACTGGCAAGTTGATGAAACTTTAAGGGAAGTAAATATAATTTTCTTTAAAACAAAAAAGGGACTCCATTGGAAGAGAGAGGTCCAAAGAGACCTTCAGGTGGCCCAGGAGACCTCAGGCTTGGCCCAGCTTTCTTTAGTACCCTTGTAAACACAGGGAGATTGAATGAGAGGGAACATGGAAGGAGCAGCTGGGGGACCAGCTGCCATAACAAATCATCACCAGAACTTTTAGGCATCTCAGAAGTACCACAAAGGTTTATACTGAGCCCAATGCTACTAAAGAGAATTCGGAAGTTTTCAGTTCTGCAACGAGAGCTGGAATGAGGCCTTGGTTCCAAACACAGAAGCTGCAGAGCCAACCCTTCACCAGCTTTCAACTACTGCACAAGTGGACTTCTACCAGATCTAATTTTTTCACCATACATTCATTTCAGAGGGATACAGCGGAACAAATTAGACATCAAGTTTTCTGATTTAGTCTTTAAACAACGCAGTTGAAATCTCAATTTCTTTTTGTCTTCTTGCAAATAAAAGCCTTGGGATGCAAAGGGGAGGTGGGGAAAACGAAGCATGCATGCTTTGCATTCCTGGTTTGTTTCACCTTGAAGGATAATGAGAACGAGGGGACCAGCACCTCCAGTAAAATGCATCCTGCTGTGACTTATGCACCCACAGCTGGCAAAATCTTTCCAATTTCCAGCATTTTTATTTCATAAAATATAGTAAGAAGATAAGTTTCAGTTTCCCCTCTTCTTTCACAGGCATAAGGTGCTTTCAAGAACAATGCCTGTCCCTATCAGAACTTGCCCTCTAGGTGTCTCCTGGGCAGGAAATTACTGCTCTCAAGCTCAGTCTGTTCCCTTTTACAGTAAGTTCATGGTGTATTTTCACTCAAGAAGGTGTATGCTTGAAAGGGATTCTGTAAAGGTGCCAAACAGACCTCTGAAGTTCAAATCTTTGCAGAGATTAGAACTTTTCTGAAGTTCCACAACACAAACAGGTTGGGTTTCAACATATAAACACAGAAACCTCACTTCAAAGCAGACGAGACTTAAGATGTTTTTTTCTTCCCTAGGAAGAAAAGAAGTGAGAGAACTGTACAAAAGATTTCCTAAGTGGCTGTGATAGATCTCTCCACAATGGCTTGGCACATGCTGTCTGTACTAATAGCTTGTCATAAAAGGATGATCAATGCTCTGGAGCACCAGCCATAGGCTGTGGAGCATCAGGTTCACCCAGAGGCTCTGCACAAATGCTGTGGCAAGTGGCAACCTCACCACGCTTCAATTCATCATCTAAGAAATGAAAACAACAGCTCTGCCTCTCCATCAGCGCTGCACAACCGACCATGTTAAAGTTCTGTTAGCAAATATGAGGGTAAGAGAGGCATCACTCCTTATTGCTGAAGACTGAATTATTTGTTTTCAGCCTAGCTGGTAGGGCTTTTCATGCTGAAAGCCAAAGGTGGGTTAGGATTTAATTTATGGTGTATATAGAACAAAACCTACAGGACACATGCACAGAAGCTACTTTTCTCATCTGTGACTCTCCCTCTCCCATTCCAACTTTTTTAGACAAATGCAGTGAAGGGAATACTATAGTTTCAATGCCACAAAAGTTGTGAGACCTTTGAATATTATGCTAGTCATAAAATAGGCATTTAAACAGTTCCTGAAACTAGAAGAGGCTTTTAGGGAATGGAATGCAAAGAGAAAACACAGGATGCTGGAAGGCGGTATGGAGAAAAACAGATTGAAAAGATTTAACCTGAAAAATTTCTTAATTTATTTTCTTATTTGCCCTTTGAGCTTTCATATTCAACCAAAGCTTTCCAGAAGTTTAAAATGAGAAAGAACCTTTAAGACTTCTGGACTACAGCCTGAATTCAAAGCTTTTGCCCTTTCCACTTGTCTTCCAACATCATTACTATCCCATTTACCTTAAAAAAAACCCCACTTAATCCATCAAGTGGGATTTAATTTATGCAGGAAAAAAAAAATACATTTCTCTGAACATCAGACATACCTATTCCCAAACTCTAGACCAAAATTTAAAGTTAGACCTTAATGTGAACTTAATGTAGATTTAAAGCTAGCTGGTTTTGGTTAAAAGCAAGTACAATGAAATGTAAGAAATAAGGAAAAGTTACATGAGAGAAACCACTGGGGGTTGGATTTTGTTGGATTTCTGTTCATGTTTATTAAACATTTCCCAAGAAAGAAAACATTTTTACCACTGAATGACTTCCACAGGAACCCACTAAAGAACATTCCAACTAGTCTCAGAAATAGCAATATGTCAAAGAGAAAAGACAGCAACTGTGCTCACAGGATCAATCAAATTCTCTTTTCTCTTTCCCAGGCAAGACAAGTAGCCCAAACACAGATGAACAGGAGGAATGCATACAGGCCAGCACAGAAACCTCACATTTCAATTACAACTCATTTTTATAAGAGACTTTGGGTATTTTGGATCACAAGACAAATCAAGCCTGAAAAAAGAAAATGCAGAGGGCATTATTTCCTAACGGATGATCCACTGCTGAAAATGGATTGTAAGAACTTCAGGCATGATTGAATCTACTATTGAAATACTGAGCTGACATTTGAAAAAGACACAATAAATGTGTACAAATGGAGACCAATTCTAGAGTAAAGCTTTTGTGAAAGAAAATTTAAGGAGGTTCAAGGTGGTTTTCATACAGGATAGGCAGATACAAGTGAATAAGGACCAAAGAGAAAACCCTTTCAAATGCAAACATCAACTTACCTAGCATATAATTGTGTTCTTTTGGGACTACTGAAAAATCCTCCACTAACTAAAGTGATAATAGTACTGATCTTTCCATCTCAACTGACCAATGTCATGCCATCCTCAAGTTATCTCTCAAACAGAAGCCAGTTTCCAGTAAAGAACCTCTACAAAAATATTGCATTGAGAACTGTGGTTGTAAAATTCTGAGGGTGCCAGCAAACTCAAAGATTGACAAAACTGGGATCAACAATGGCAAAGCAAGTTTGAAGACAAAGTTCAGCTCCTGTCCCAGATACAACTCTGCAGGAAAAAGAAAATATTAACTAACCACAAGTAGAAGATTGAAGTCTTTTGATCTGGAATCGTCATTCTGTATTTAATTCTGGTTTATGTAATGCCTTCTTCCCTCCACACCCTAATTTCAATTTTTTTATTTTTTACTCTGGAAAATGGAGTTTAAGTAAAGTTATGTGTTATTCTTGCTGATCAATACCATCTGTAGCAAAAGACTAGGGAGTTATACTGGACAGATTAGACACTGCAAAGCTTTTAAAATTACCAAAAAATAAAGTGCAACATACAGTTCTGTTGACTGGTCTGGATTAACTCCCAAAATTGACCGATAGAAAGATGTGAGAATCTTTCCAAAAAGTTAAAACCTGTAGCTAATAAAACCAGCTGTAATATGAAAAATTAGGTCCTTCTCCCTTTAAATCACAACCCATAGAGGCACTGAAGTAAATCCCTTAATCTCTTTTTAAGTAGCTATTTTATCCCAACTTCCTCTGTGGTTTATACCCTCAAAGCATCTACACCACAACACAAGAACAGCCCAGACAAGGAGCTTCAAGTTTCTTTTCTTCAAAAAGCACCTAAAATAAAAATTTTAAAAAAATTAAAAAAGATTCACAAAAAACACCACCAAAACCAAACACAAAACCCTCAACCTCACAACAAAATAAAGTCTCCGCAACAAAAAGACCACAAAACCACAAGAACCACTAACCTGATTTCAGCCTTCCTGATCCTTTGTCCCCCTTTCCAAGACCATGCATCAAAAAGAAACATTCACAACACTTAAAGCCACATTATATATTCACTGAGGTGTGCAAATGATTAAAACACTATATAGATCTTTATTCTCTTTTCGCCCTTGTAAACAATTTATGGACAGGAAAAGTGGAACAGCAATTTTAAGTCCTCAAGTTTGTATCCATGGGCAAGTTTTCAGCTTTGTTCACCACAGTATTCAATAGGCAGGTCCAAGGAGATCTGTCATGACTCAGTGCATGGTAGCCAAATTAACTTGCTCAGGATTTCTACCAAGCCAAGGATGGATTGAGATGCAGACCCAGAAATTTACATCTCTTAATCTCTTGCTGAAACGTAACAGCTGATGGAAAACCTCAGTAAAACATTTCAGAGGAAAGATGCAAAAATGTTTTAAATTATGATGTTGTTTCTCAGGGAAAACCAGAAAAGTGTATTTCAGATGTTGGACCATGCCTTCCTCAAACAACAGTAATACCACAGAGTCATAAATCTGTGCTTTACTCACAAAAAAATAGCATAAAAAGTGCTGGGTTATGAGGGTGGAAGTGGTCCCTTAGACAGTCTTCAGTTTAATGGTGACACACAAACTTCCCCAGGAAGGCAGATGTCATTACCTGCACACCAGAGGTGGGAAATCCCAGGCAGGACAGTAGGGTGACACACCTCAGACCACAGGGGAAGTCCTACCAGGACCCAGGGGAGCAGACCCTCGCCCTCAGACTCACATCCACATCGTGCCTCTCGAATTGCACACTGCGCCAGTCTCCATTTGATAACAAAGGTCTCGCCTACCTTTCAGTCTTTATGAAGAATAACACTGCAGATGTTGACAGCTTCTGGGATCTTGATGATCCCACTAGCTCAGCAAAGGAAACACCAGTATAGCAGTGAAGGTTACAGACTGAAGTGTAAGCTCACCAGATTTTAAGGAACATGCCAGAGGCAGATGGTTATATAGTTATGAAAGGGAAGCACTGTAAACTAAAACCACATTCTACAAACTCCTTCCTTGTTTAGACATATGCACCATGACTATTTACTAAACACATGACACATCTTTACATTTCATCATCTGCATCAGCTCTGAAATATTTTGTGTTTGTTTTTGCTTAAGTAAAAATAAACAGGAATCTTCACACCTGGTGTTCACATTTAAAGTCACAACACAGATATAGAACCACTCATGAACTGGGAAAGGGACACTCGATATTTGAATTATGGGTTCCCATAACATTTCATTCCTTTGGTTAATGCATTTCTTTGAACTCATCTGTCCTAAGAGCACAGGATATATGAGCATATCAACACTTTCATGATAGCCCAAATCACCCACTTTCCATTGCAGCAGATTGACATGTCATGGAGAGTGTGATTAGGAGGTCATCAGAGTACACAAAGCACCAGATTAAAGCTCCAAACCAAGACATATTTGCTCCTTGGGTTATTAAAAAAGATCAGCAGAGGAAAAAAGCCCTGTTGTAATTGAAAAATATGAGGCTTAATATATAGTTAAAAAGCCTTCTGTGCAAGGCTGTTGGGAATTTTTTTAAGCCAACAGTATGGGATCTTTTGATAGTAAAAATACGTATTTATTGTAATGTGGCTTCTACTTAGGCTGGCATCAGGTTGACAGACCAGCACCACTTGTTGCTGCACTAAACTCTTAATAGAGAAAGCAAGTGGGGTGGGGATAGGAGGGGAGGAGGGGGGGATGTAAGCAGGAGGACGAATGTTTTCCTAAGTCTGAGATCTTTTTGATTCTGCCTGTAGATCAAACTGCTGATTATGTTACAAATCAGAAGACAATTCTTTAGATAGCCCTATTTCTCTCAACTCTAGCCCACTACTATCCAAAATCTGCTTTTTTACATACAGGAATCTGAGTCTGCCAGTTTGCTATCCTTTCTGAGAAAATCCATCAGAAAGAAGGGAAGTGGGCAAGCTATCATCATATCCCACTGATGTCCAGGAAATGCCAGCCTAGCAGCTGTCACAACAAAGGAACTTCAAAGTCACAGCAAAAAAACTAACAATTGCTTATACTAACACTGTATCATTAATGAAAAACTTTGTAAGAACAAGAAGCAGCTTAAGAAGGAAAAGGAATAAAAAATAAAAAGAGTAGGCCGAGGGGTACTTGCTTGTTTGTTTTACCCCCCCCTTTTTGAAGGAGAGATCCAAACGCCTACATTCTCCATAATGTCCTTGATTAAATTCTTCAAAGAAGTTATCATTCATGCCACCTCTAACCTTATGTCTTCTTATTTAAAATTTTCAGGGAAAAATGCTTCCATCACGTCCTTGGTGCAAGAACTCAAGGATGTGCCTTTCTCATGAGCTCAGAAAATCTTAAAACCCCTTGTCTCCTTGGATGAAGTAAACAGATGTCTGCCAAACACTTAGGTTTACACAACATTTCTTCTCCCTTATTTATTGAAAAAAAAAAAAAAAAAGGCTTTTTAGAAAGCACTTCATATCTTGAGAACACTGGATGCTTTCTTTCCTTTTTTAGTATTTTTGGAAAAGTACGTTTTTGATTATTTAAAGATAATCTCTATTCTAAATTGCATCTGACTCACATAACCTCCATACTTTAGAAACCACAATAAAAGTGCCATATATTAGCTATAAATGAATAGGGAGTGAGTCAGTGAATAGTTAAGGACATTCCATGACTATGCATGAACTGCATACTAAGTTTTTAGAAAAATATTCTCTTTAACTTTTAGAATTAGCAGCATAAATTAGCTGGAACAAAAAAAATAAAGTTTTTTTTTTTTAAATCCCAGATGCAATGTGCTTTATTTTCTTTATGTTTCTTTGTCTACTGTACAAAGAAACCTGTAGTGAAGTGACAGAAACAGTGGTGTTTTCAGAGAAAAAATAGTCACAACTTCTACATAAAAAAGGATTTCTGTAATTATGGGGGGGGGGGGTTAACTCTTTCTCTGGGAATACCTAATTTTTTGGCTTTTGCAAGGCCATCTTACAACATCAACTTACAGAAATTACTTTAGGGAAATCGCATGTTTTCCTCTAACTACTGAGTTCAAGTGGGCTCAAGTTCAGTGCTTTGAGTATTAAAGAAAAAGAAGCAAAAAAGCTGATACTTCTGCTTGTCAAGGCTTGTATTCTCAGCAACATCTTCATACTGAGTATATGAAGAAGTTCATTAAATACAATTTTCCCTGCACCATCATGCTTGCAGATCCAAACACTGGGGAGTCATGCCCCTTCCGCATGCATCCCAGATCCAGTAGGCATGGTATAAATAACTACATAAAAATCCTAAGAAGGGGACATGGGACAAACAGATCTCTTACAGCACAGGGTTATGGTTATAGTCATTATAATAACTCCCATTCAATGAAACCCATAGCTACTGTCTGAAAAACAAGTGTTTTCAAGATCAAAATCAGACAGAGGTTAAA
Organism: Serinus canaria; assembly: GCF_022539315.1. NCBI lineage: Eukaryota > Metazoa > Chordata > Aves > Passeriformes > Fringillidae > Serinus > Serinus canaria. The sequence continues at coordinate 22,122,986 of NC_066313.1, forward strand.
CATTTAAGACAAAGGATCTCCATTACAACTTACAAGTAACAAAAGCTGGCTGGACCATAATCTGAGAAAGAACTCCAAACATGATGTGGAAACATATCCAGGATATGGCCTTAGATATCCTGAGAGACATAATTCACTTCCAGAAAAACCACATAGGTGCTGAGCATGCTGGAGCACAAAGCAATGGAAAAACAACAACAAACTTCCCCTGGTAAGTAAGGAAAGGCTCAGTGGGCCCAGGTGTACTAAACCCAAAGACATGCAGTATTCTTTCCTACTGCCTTTCTTGACTTAGGCTGCACTAAGTGTCTGGATGGAGAAGAAAGGTTGAGTACCTACAAAATTATCCAACCACATCTCAGCTATCCCCCTGGAATGGACAAGCAGGCAGTCAGGGACACCCCAAAAATGACAGAAGAAAATATTATTGATTAGTTATTAATCAAACACTGAAACATGGGGACTGAAGAGAAGGGGCTCTTGCAGCCAGTATTCTGCAGACACAAATTAGGATCATGCAGAGCTCTGGGGACAGACCAGGAGTTAACCCCAAAGCCTGCGTTGGTGGGATCTCACCTTATTTCAGCCCCTGCTGCCCACAGAGGGCAAGTTCAGGGTTCAAAAGACAGTCCACCCACCTATACCTTTGGCTCCCAGCAACATTAAGCAATCATGTCTATTAAATGACAGTTTGGGACAGCAGCTCTTTGAGCCAAGTAACTAAATAAAGAACCCCCAGCCAGGCTACTAGTAACAAACCTTAAATCAGCAGCCGTTTTCTAAACATGATAAAATAATGATTTCCTCAAATGAGACTGGTGAGGTAGATCCTAAATCCCTTCCTACTTAATCCCCATAGAAAAAAAGAAAAGGAAAGGTGTTCACCCACACAGCTAGTGCAAATCTTTTCACCTCTTCTCCAATGGAGATGTACCCTCCCCTGATATCTCTGCCAATAAAACGAGAAGGAGGAGCGAAACTTAATGAGATATAAAAATATAACTGGATTCCTTTTTGCATCATTTGCTGGTTTTATTTTTGGACTGTTTACCCACTGAGGTGACATGATCTGTAGCAACACAGTGTAACCCCAAAACCCAGCATCCCTCTCGGCAGCACTTGCTCTGGCACACCCAGGCTGCAGCTACACAACGGCTGATGGCGCACAAGCGGATCATCCACACTCAGAAAATGAAACAACTGACAGAAGGATAAAATAATTCTTATTCCTGAGGTTTTAGACTGTAGGTGGCCACATGTACCAGATAGCTAAGGATGGAAAGGCTCTTCCCTAGAGTATGACTGCAGCAGACAGCCCAGCTTTTTCAGGGGGGAAGGTATCAGCTCTAGCCAACCTAAGGAAAACAGCAACTGTTTTCTTGCATATAACTTTTTCAAAGACGTTTCTCAATAGCAGAAGAACTAAATAGGTCACAGCAACACCTCACCTGCTGTCAGCAAAGACTGTAGTGGTTTCCCAGAACAAATCTCTTCTGTAATTGAAAATGGCCCATCCCTTCAGCCTTCCCTCGACAGCCTTCCTTTGTGACCTCTGTCTTACAAAACAGTCTCCTGTTTTGCCCAGCCAGGTACTTTTACAAAGCAGAACAATGTGCTTTTATGAAATCAAAATTCCCAGTCTAGCATACTAGAGGAGATTTCAAAACATATCTGGCTCACCTGGTGCAATTCCCCCTTCCTCTTCCAGCAGTTTAAAGTTTAAAAATTACTGAAGTTGGGCATGCTCCCAGATTTCTATCTGGAGTACTATAAAGAATGGCATTTGGTTTGCTTTTTCCTGTACATACCTGTGAGGTAGGACCTCCTTATATTCAGCCACTCCGGAACCAAAATATTACAGTAACCTAATATCGTACAAGCATAAGGGCCTAGCCCAGATGTTTGCTCAGAGTTGCCCAGTGAATTCAAAGCCACAAACATAAACTCATTTTATGCACAGAAAACCCTATAACAGAATTACTGCTTCCCAGTGAGTTACAGTATGCATGCAATGCTGGGTGCTGCTCTGAAGTTGGAAGCAAGCACTATTTATACTGCAACAGAGAGCAAGTTTGGTCTTAACAGGAGGCATGCCAGCTTCCCAAGCTGGCATGCAGGATGGTTTTGCACACAGGAAAATAAAAATGAGGAACAGAGGGCAGAGGGGGGAGCAAGAACTGTAGTCCTCACTCCTTCTGTCTGTATCTGTTACAAGTGCAAAACCAGCTGTAAACAGTAAAGAAGTCCCTATTTAGCAAAAATGCCATCCCAATTATACAGTGGTCATGACAGTTTAATATTTTTAGACTTAAATTGGTCCACTACAATTCACTAGAACCTCCTAACTAAATTAAACATACAGTCTAAATTTCCAGCTTTTATCAGAGTGAATAAGTACATATTGACGACTCTTGAGTTGCAGGGAAAAGTCTATGAAAACACCAGTTTTTAATGTGATTGCACCAACTTACAGAGATGAAAGAAGAGGATAAAAGGAAAAAGAAAACACCTAACATGTCACGTTAATCCTTTGCCACGATATTCCAAAATGCTATTTTTCATTACATTTCCTTGAGTCTTCTGCATATATTCTGTTAGTGACAGCTTTATTGTGCCTACGCTTATCAAATGGATGGGTGCATGTACAGCCATGTGATGGAAAAAGGGCTTCTTCATGAGAACAGCAGCTGAGGGCAGCTTGCTGCCCCCAGAATGAACCCTCCATGCTGCAGCTCATCCTGCAGCAGCCCTTGGGAAAACCCAACCTGGATGGTTCACACAGGTGAACCCACTTGCCCTGAGTCCAACAGCCACCACTGAAGCATCACTTGGCAGCTCTCAGAAATGGGTGGCAGCAGACTGGAGAGCTTTTGTATGTTCTTGTGTGTGATCTCTAGGCTATGTGAGACTCTAGGCTTTTTACCTTCGTGCTGAATACACTCCAGAACTTTAGCTCATGCAAGTCTCAGGAAGTTTTCTATGATTCATGCTGAAATTTTTCTTTGCTGAGTTTTACCCCTTTGAACATTTAAAAATAATTCCTTTTTTGTCTTAATATTTTACACCCTTCAAATACTTGTAGATTGTTATCATATGTCTTAGTCATCATTTAGTCCAAACTGTACATATTAAAATCTTGTAATCTTTGCTCATATTTCAATCTCTTCAGCCTCTTAACTTCTGTTGCTCTTCTCTGAATTCTCCACTAAATTCTTGACAAGTTTTTGGCAACAGAGTGGCCAGAATAATAGTGTCATGGACACCTTACGGCTGTACAGAGATGAAGAGGGAAACTTGTGCAACACCAAAATGACATTAGCTCTTCCCCAAAAATCAACAAATATGTCTAATCTGTTGTTCAGGATCACTTATTTTTAGTGGCTGCATCATGAAATACTCTGAAATACAAGTACAAATATCCACCTAAAAATACTAACTCAGAGAAAAGAGCTTAGTATATACTCAAACCCATGTTTAATTAGTCTTCATGTCATCTGTGTGGAAGGTGACATGGAACTGTATTTACCTGCAATGCTAAAGAGCAAATGGCTGAAGGGAGGTCTCAAAAGACAGGACCCACAGAAAAGAGACCACACAGAAACAATGAATCTAAACAGTTTCTTCACCAGAAACCAAACTAAGGAGCAAATTACAATCAAAGATTCAGGAGACAAAGCAACATTTAAAAAAGGAAATATTTTAAAAGAGATATAACTGTTCCAAACTCTGGAAAATTAAAGCATACAAAATCTCTGCAAAATAAGAGAAAGCATGGTAGCTTTCTGTGTTGTATATTGGGACTGTAGAAATAGTCTTCAGGTAAATCTCATGAGACATGGGACCAAGACACATATAATCTAACTATTATCTTCCTAAAAGTTAGATATCTAACTGAAGCAACTATAATCATCTCCAGAGAGCCATTAATCCCATCCTAAAACTGTAATATATTTAGGATGAATAGCTCTCTAGAGGTATTTCTCCTCCTCTCCACTGATAACAGAGGGAGACTAAATAGCTGTCTCGACTGCATTTTCCTTGACGATGACTAAAGTTAAGTAACCTGTACCCAAACATCATTTATAGCAGCTGGTCTCTAAAGGAATTAATGTGAAAAATCAGGTTGTGCAGGCATTTTAATTATTATCTTCTCTAGAATTTTCCAATTATTTGGTATTATAAAGCAAGGAATCAACTAACCAACCAAAAAACAAAAAAAGAAAAAGAAAAAGGAAAAACCTGAAGATTCATATTCAGATGTCCTCCTAACTTTCCAAGTGCTAAATCAAAAACTACTGAATATCTGCTTGCATGGAAGATTTCCTTCCATACAAGCCTGTGAACATTTATAACAACATGACAGGTTCAGGATGACATATCTGTCACTGCCTCTAGAGGAAGGGTTCAAATGCTCTGAAGTGGCTAAGTGACTAAAGTTTGGGAAAGAGCATTCAACCCTCATCTGGTTCAAAACAGGCTGAAACAGAAAACGAACATGAACAAAGTTACTCAACAGAGAAGACTCACACAAAACTGGGACTGAAACCGGGCAAAAAAGTTAAGTTTTAGAGGACAATTATAGGAAACCATATGGTTACGATGGCACTGATCTGCAAAACTTCCAAAAACTTCCAGAAAATTATGTCTGAGGAAAACTGAGAGAAGAAGAGCAAGTCTAGTAAGACTTAGCTGACATGAGAAAACACAAACACTTGCCACAAGGAATGTGCAAGCTAAGGGAAAGGAAATAATCTTAAAGAAGGAGGAGTTTAAAAAGAAAATTGAAACCATAAACGTAAGAAAAGAAATATAATATATTGATAATAGAAACCACTTCTAGGTCAGTAAATTCAGATTACAAAGGAATTAAGTGGCTTTTAAGTGAGGTCAGGGTACTCTTCTGAACATTCCAGTTCAGGGCGGCAACACAGGAAGAAGGTACAACAAAGAGACCGTAAGGAATAATAATAAAAAAAATACTACCAAAAAAAAAAAAAAAAAAAAAAAGTCAGGTATATCAGGGCTCAAAGTTGACTGCCATTTTCTAGAAGCCAGGCTGAAGGAATCAGCACTCCTCATCGTTCTCATGACAGAGGCAGGGATCAGGCAAGGACACAAAGACTAGAGATGACTGCATCACACATGGATACAACTGGCACCTCTAAGGAGAGATTTTACTTATCTGACCATGGGAAATGTGGGTAAGGACAAGAGGACATTCACCTCTCACAAAAGGAGGAGAATGCCTGGGCACTAACTTGCCAACCTACTGGAAGGACTAAAAGGGGCAGGTGGGAAAAAAAAATCCAACAGCTAAGTATAAACAACAATTTGTAATGAAATATAACAACAGCGACAACAACAACAATAATAATGTAATATAGGAATAATAAAAGCACAGGCTATCCTAATAAAGAGGAAACAAGGAGAATAACAGGGTTTTAACATCACTAAAGTACAAACTCTTTACTGCTACCAAGACAGGAAAAAAATCCTGAAGCAAACAGGGTATCAGAATATGTAAGCATAAAAATTACACAAACATGTAGAGACAAAATCATAATGGTTCAAAGCACAAAATTAACAAGGAATGTCAAGAATAGCAAGAAACCATTCTATTAGCACATTTAGGTAGATGAGGAAAAATGTGGTTTTGTTAATCAATGTACAGGAAGTTCAACTGACAGATAATGTGAGTAGGCTGAAATGCTTAACACCTTTTTTTATCACCATTAATTCAAAATTTCAAGTGGAGAGACATGGATAATTCTTCTCTAACTTATAACCACAAAGAGGGATATGGTCTTACTCCAGAAGAAATGGCAAAAAAATTAGAGAGTACTAAGTGAAGTTAAACATTTTCCAAGTCATTTGTATATGAATTCATCCTGGTCTCCTTAAGGAATTGTCTAAAGCAGACATTGTGACTTTGTAGAACACAACAAAAGACTCAAAGAATAAATCTAGTACCTACTATGCAAAGAGGGAAGAGAAAAAGAAAAAAAAAGGAGAACGGGGAAATTCCAGAATTTAAGCTTAATTCCCAGAAAAACTAGTGAATAATGAATCAAACCAGCTTTTAAGCACCTAAGTATAAAAGATGAGTAACATTCAACACTGATTTAAGAACAAATCATGCCAAAACAGTCTAATTTCCTTCTCAACAGGAAAAGAAACCTCGTAGAAAGCAAATGTCACATACCTTGACTTTATTTTGGCCTTTGACATCTTACATATTTTTCTATGCAACTTTGACATCTTATATATTTTTCTATCCAAGCTAGGAGCAAAACAAGCATATCCATGGTATCACACAAATGCAAATCTATTTTGGGTAAGGGAATCCATGCAGTAATTATCAAAATACAAGAATGCATCAGCTGGGTTTCTGCCCTAAGTTTTGTTCTATTTGACATTTTTATTAATAACCTGGATGATGGAATAGAAAACATTTTTATTAAACCTGTAGAAAAAGGAACCTAGGAGGGCAATGAGTGGCTGAATAAAATTCAGAATTACCTTGGCAAATAAAAGAAACCTCAAGAGGCACTGGATGAGATTCAACAGGACTACAGGTAATGTACCTGGGCAGAAATTATTAATGACACCAATACAAGATGGTGATAACTGAGCAGGAAGCAGTTTTTCAGAAAAGGATTTAGGGTCCTGAAAATTATAAGCTTTATATATGTTAGCAATATTTGACAAACAAGGAGTCAACCATCATTTTAAGGTCTGTAACTGCAAGGACAGAAGAAGTAATCTTTCAGCTCTGTGCAATTTGGGCAAGTTTCAGGATGTAAGAAGACAAATTATGGGCTGTGCTTTCAAAAGAGGTGTGAAGCATCCACCAAGAAAGCCCCTATATTAGAGACTAATAGAGTCTTTACAACAGAATCCAATACCTGCTAGACCTTTCCACTAGCCTGGTGCCAGCAACAAGTCACATCAAAGTAGCAGCAGAAAATATTGGTCATCTGCTCACTATCAGGGAAAGAAAAATGAACAAAAGTTATGAAACTCCTTGAAAGCAGCAGCAAAGGTAGAGTGCTGGAAATCAATTGCACCAGGGTACAGTATTTTGTTTTTTTAACAAAAATTTGACAAATTTGTTAGCACATTCATCAAGACTGTACTACTGTATTAAGAGAGCAAAAAATCTAATAAGGGGGCCTCAACTCCATTTACTTTCAATGTTTGCAAACTCTTCCAAAAGCAATGAAGTTTCTTGGTACCAACACATTGGCAATGACATCTCCCAGTTCTGTGTTGAACCCCAAGTGTGCACAGGTGGAGACATGTCTGTACTGCTCCTTCTTCCCCTTCAAAACAGACCTCTACACCCTGTCACCTTCCCATCCTTCTAATGCAGATTCTACTTACACCAGCTATTTACACAAATCACTGTCCATGCCCTTCTGCCATGGCTAATTCCCATAGCACTGGTCCCTGCTTCATTCCCTCCCTGCCTTCCTCACCCCTTCAAAATGCTCTCCTCTTACCCTTATCCCACTCCCTGCTCTGTTCCCCACGGCCCCTGCCCCATTGCCTTGGTCCTCCTCCCCTGCCTTGAGGAGAAGGTGCAGACCCTGCCAGGGTCAGTGTTTTGCCAGCAGCTCTGGGGTGGAGCTGGCTGAGAGAGAGAGAACCAAGAGAACCAAGTCACCACCTGCCACATTACTTCCCTGAAGCATTTCTCAGATGTTCCGGGCAAATACCTGAGGAAGAATGTTTATCATGTGGTCAGACAAGAATCTTGGCAGGAGGGCTGGGAGCTTCTAGCTGTTTGAGTGGCTCAAATGTCTCAATGGATTGCTCCAGTCTGTAGCAAATATAATGAAAGAACACTGCAGAGACATGATTTCCCAAGTCAGACTTCATAGCTTTTTGCCTGCCTAGAAGGCAGGCACCTCAGCTGTCCCAATGTATAAGACTTCACACAGCAGCTCGTGTTACCTGGGCTGTCACTCCAGACAAAATGCCTGCTGGCATATAGATCTCCCTGAGCTCAGGACTTCACTTGGAGGCACAAAACCCTGCAGATACTGCTAAGCACCGTGGTGTCTGATTCCCAGGATCACACACAGAAGACACAGCTGGCCAGCAGGGTGGTCTGATGCATCTCAAATCCAGAGACCCAGAGCAGAAGAGATGCTGCTGTGCTGCTTCTGCCAACACATGGATTGCACATAGCAGGGCTGAGAAGTGTAATGCAGATAGTGACCCTATGGGCAAGTCCCAAACCTCCCAGTGCCCTGCAGATCTCAAAGGCCTTCACATAAAAGAACGCAAAGACTCTTCCCATTGATTAAAGTCCACCTACTTGACAGGGAGCTATAAAATAACAATGGCAATGTCTCAAAGAGATGTAAATACATAGTATCTATCGCCTCAGAAACACAGGAAGTTTGCAATTCTTTCTGAATAACAAATACGGGCATAGGTATAAATACCTGTTCCTACTAATATGGTGGCAGAACAGTTTGGAGAACGAGAACAAGATTAAGTTTTAACATTTTTAAAAGAAACTGAACCATTACCCAAACTCATTATTCAAATACTTCTTACACATTCAGCCTTTTTCCAAATGCACTACTAGTAAACACGGGCATTAGTGCAGGAGTAAGCACCCATATAAACTACTCTGTGTATTTCTGTGATGACTGCAGCTAACCCTGAAGCCACTGAAACTCTGCTAATGACAAGACACACGTCCACATTATAACAAAACTGAAATACCAGGAAGCAAATCCATGCCATAGTGATTCATATTTCTGACTCTGTCTAGTTGCTCAGTGCTGTCTGCTTCTACATTACTTGAAGCCTCAAATATCCAGCTTTCCCAACATCCACATAGAAAATGTCAGAAAAATGAAGCCATTTCCTTTCATGTGTGAATCAACCTGTAGATTGCATAATATCTAGTGCAAATTAACAGTGAGACGAAGAGCTTATTAAAAATAAACAAACAAAAAATCTCTTTCATATGCCTAAGTATGAATATCCATTACTAAGTCAAATAGAACCCAAACTGATTGAAAATGTACACTGTTCAAAGACTTGGCCAAATGTGCCATGACAGAGGAAGGTAGGAAGTTCCTCCATGGCTAGTTTTTTTTTCCAGTCTTGTTTATGTGAAGGCTTTCCTTACCTACCTCAAAAGTGTTTGGTACTTTCAGAAGCTGAGAACTTGATTTCTTGAACAGTTCCTGCCTTCCTACAGATAGCCATACTTGTTTCTTTCATGTAAATATCACACTCTGCAATTACAGAACTTCTTAAAACAACATTTTTGGCATAAATGTCATGTCATTTATCTGGAATTTCTAAGCTCCCTAGACCAAAGAGCCTTCTGGCCAACTATTATCGAAAATTACTCTTTTAAATGCATACACCAGTAGAAGTTCTTTGCATCCAGCAGCTTCAGCAGGTGCTTCTGGGCATTAAGAACTTTGGTAGAAAAGCAGCTACTTACCTAGAAACATAAATACGAAATTGGGCAAGCAGAATGAGATAATTAGTTCTTTCAGAGCTTAAGTCTTGACAGTTTTAGGACATATGTTTTCATATGAAGAAATCTCAGAGCAGTTAGCATACCTGAACAAACACCCCCTCTTTGATGCTAGCAGGGGACTATTTCCAATGAAACTTTCAAGTTGATTACTTACTTTCTGTACTAGTCTGATCAAACTAGACCCTACAGATATTTTTAAAACCTATCCTTATGCAGAGGGTTTTCACTGTGCAAATCCAGTGTTGTTTAGCATGGAGATTTTACCAACTAACTCAAAATTATTCATTAATTATGAAATATATGAATTAACAGCACTTTAACCTTATATGTGTACTGATGAACAAAGTCAAATTAAATAGCTGTAATACAAGTAAGGTTGGCAAACGTACTCTAAAAGATTCTTCAGAGCACAATCTCAACATACAATTATGAGCTCCTGTTTGCACACTGTGCATAGGACTCTTTAAGAGAGAATGAGTTTCTCCCAAGCAGCTTGTCATTACTGTGCTCCCACCATATTCTGCTCTGCCATCAGAACCAAACCAACCTATCCCAAAACCCTCTTTCTCATCTTTGAACTACACTGGCGAAGTCAAATACAAGTGCTTCACTTGTGAATACACTTACTTTTCTTGTAATAATTCTAGAATTCATTGCAAATACACAGTATGTGGTATGTTCTGGTACCAAATATACAAACTTTGGTATGTTTTACATTGGAATTTTTTATGTACAAACTGACTGTAACAGAAAGCCATCCTCAGTATCTGTGGACCCTTCAAGAACTGCACAGGAAAATAACTGTGTCCAAGGAGAGGGAGGGCAATCAGTACTGCTCTGTCAACAACAGTGCAATAGTTGGCATTATGATATTTCCCTCAAAGCAAACAAGCTATTGAAATTTGTTTTGTCTTGGATCCCCAGTACAGAATTAATTGATGGGACAGTTTATCTATCTCTTAAGCCAAGCCTGCACAGGGACATTGAGAATGTTAAGGCAAATCAATTGAAGGCTTGACACCAATGTGCACACATTTAATTGTCTTGAAGCTGTGAGTAGATGCTCTAATTCAACAGCAAAGCTCCCTGTAGCTCCTTATTCAGTTAAACTAGATTGGTCTAAGACTAATTTACTCCTGAATTAAAGCAGTCCCCCAAGGACTCAGCACAACTCATTTTTGCATACTAACTTCATGCACTTAACCAATTTACCTCAGCTCTTCCTGAGCTCCCCAAGCCTTATGGAGTTTTCAGCCCACAGCTGAAGGGAGCTTGGCTACTTCATCTCCAATGCTAGGAGATGAACGTGTTGCTGAACATGTTGCTCAACATGCTCCTCAACATGTTGCTTCCAGAACACAGAAAAAACACCCAAATTTAATGAGAAATTCCTTGCATTTCTTAGCTGCTTTCTGCTCCAAGGTGACAATCCATTGGATTTGGAGTCTATAATTACCTTGTTCCTCTATTCTCAGTCTTCAACTTTGTGGAAGCCAGTTCTTGGAAACTGGCATATTCACACATACACACAAAAAAAAACCAGAAACGGGCAATGAAAATAATGCAGGTGGACACCAATTCCAAAGTGGGATTTGAACTGTCACATCATCTTCTTCAGAGGCTTCAAGCTGTGTTGAAGCCATGATCTACTGATACTGGTTTTGTTCCTCATGATTTGGAAATGGCAATCATACCACCATGTTCTACTGTTTCTCATCACAACCACTGCTGTGGTATCTCGGTGAATGAATCATATCCCATTAATTCAATACTATTTCAGTTCAACACTAATCCTTAACTGGGGTTGATATTTCTCAAAATATTCTAATAAAATTATCTATAGAAAGGATCTATTCTTTTTAAAACAAATTAGTTGCTTCCTTACTCTGGGAGCTCAGACTGCCGTTTTATTTGGGTCAAAATGTAAAGCACTTCTCAGAATATAAGCACCTAGGACAAGTAAAGATGTCCTTCTTCCATCCAGGATGTTGGCAGTAACAGGGGAATACTTTGTTTTGGCCTTACTGCATGGATGTACACATTTCAGCAAGGCTTTGAGTGTACCCACACAGACACACTTGTGCGCACACTTGCGCAGACAATATCCCAAGGCACCTCATAAAAGTAAGTTCATGGACTGAGCTATCGGAATGATGAACAGTGTTAGAGGGTGACTGTACAGCAGCTAGCTGAAAGGAGTGTTTGGAGGAATAAACAAATATATAGAATGTTTGCTGTTTCCTTTCTCAAAAATAAATTCATTCATTATAAACGAACATCATCATCTTTAGAGACGTCAAATCCTATCAAAGCTGTATTTACTGACAGTCGTTTTTGTTCAGCATGATTTGGAAACTGCAATCTTGTCCCCATGCTCTAACATTTCTCATCACGACCGCTGTTGCAGTACCCCAGCACTTTCTGGAAATGAACCATATTCCATGGATTCAATCATAGATCTAACACTTTAAAACACCAAACTCAAGCCAAGCACCACCAGAATCCAGTGGGTAGTAGGCAACATGGGATGCACTGGAACATGGACTGTTCAAATTTCCATTTTCAATTCTAGCTGTTTTTAAAACAAAGTATCTAACCTCTCAATGTCAAAAAAAAAAAATAAATCTCAATCCCAAAGGGATTAATAACAAAAATAAGTATGCAAATGGAAGTGAAGCCCTCTGGACAATATTTTCATTGATTAGCTGGAGAGAAGGACCTCTAGTGTCCAGCTGGATTTTAGCCAGCCTGGAGTCTGGTGACTACACAGCATCCAGGATGAAAAAATATCCTAGCTTGTAAAATATTTCCTGCAAACACTTTCCCATCCTTCTTATCTGGAAATTGACTGATGAACAAAAAAAAAAAAAAAAAAAAAAAAATACAGTTCTGCTTTCCTAAACTAATTATTTCAAAATATAATCAAGGTATCATGTGATCACCTGGACTCTGAGGATTCATCATTACCGATGAACAGGAATATGCCTTGGCACAATAGTTTCAGTGGTTGATTATGCACTGCAGACACCTATAGATAAACATCTCTATTTGTAAAAAATGAGCACCGTCTCTGAGAGCAGTTGCTGATGAGGCTTTAAAAGCAGCATCAAAAAATGTAATGCTAGAAGGATGAGGCTGCCCAGCCCTGTCATGTAGTAGCTTTGCTTTCTAAGGGGAGAAAAAAAATCTGCACAATTCCTTATGATCAGGGGTTTACCCACTGATTTGGATAATCATTCAAATGGCTAAACAGACCTCTAATTTGAAAATAAAAACCGATTGATGCAATCACAAACAAGTTCTGAAATTGTGATTTATAAAAAAGAGGGGAAATCTTGTTCTAAGCCAAAACACACACACAGTTACCTTTTTCTAATCAGAGCATTCATTTCTCCTCATTATGATCTCACAAGCACATTAAAATCTTATTAACATTAATTACTTCTGAGCGTCTATGCATGAGCAGCGACAGGCTTGCGTGCGCTCGTGTGTGTGTATGTGTGTGTGTCTCTGGATCATATCTACATTTATATACCTTGCTGCACTTTGCTTATAAAACATGTGAAAATATTGCTGCTAACACCAATTAGCTAATTTCACACACACAGATAGTAAGCTGCTGTCTCGCTGCACAGCTTATTATAGACCAGCAGACAGATGGACAGACAAACAGACGCAAAAAGCATCACGGATCCTCCTAAATGCAAGATCTAAAATGCCTGGCACCCCCAGGAGTGTGAGTTTCATCCTCGTAAGTCTGAGGGAACAAAATGACAAAAATAATAAAAAAATAATAAAAAAAATAGGAGACAGCCAAATATCCCATTTTCTACACAGATGGATTCAATGATGAAGTGATAGAGACAAAGAAAAAACTGGCAGGCAGACAAGCAGCAGGCGCACAGAGAGATAGAGACAGATAAACAAAGCAACAGAGAAAGAGATGAAAGCATATTCATAAAAGTGAAATGGGCTAAGCAATAGTAACTTCAGCCCACCACCAAGGTGAGGAAAGAAATGGCAGAGGCAAGAGTCATAAAAAGCATGACTTCACATGCAAAAGCCCGATAGTTTACAAAACATTTATGGATTCTATTTACGCTAAGCCACTAAATGCAGCGGTGCTGCTGGTGACACTCATCTCCACCACAAACTCCAGAACAAACACAGGAATCCTCATCTACACACCACTATGGAACCACGCCTTCCTCTTCTTCCTCACCCTTTGTTTCCATCTAACTTAGATCCACCTCTATCCTACTTCTAAATCTCGTCCTCCTGAACCCTTCTCTCTGCCAGGGGTTAAGATACAAACAACATTAGCAGTGCTCATTGTGCCAAAGCCATGTTTATCCATCACTGGGGAATGAGCCTCTCAAGTGGGTCCTTTGCAGAACCCAGGTAGACACTTGCTGGTCATTTTCCTCTCTAACCAAATACCCATCTCTGCTCATCTTCTGCAACTCTGAAAAGAACTGCAACCCTGAACTGGAATTAAAGCTTTTATTGACATCGGTAGGATACAAGGCTTAGAAGTGTCAAAATTTGCCTTTCAGCCCTACTACTCTTTCTTCCACTAGTGTATTCCTCCACTGATGACATCATCAGGCAAAACACTATATGGAGGGAAATTATTAAAGCCAAGGAAGATGGTTTCCTTATTGGGAATTTTTTTGAAATGAACATATCTTAATTTCTCATGGTAACATATGTGTTTGCATTTTCCGCTCACTCCTCTCAGATCAAGAGAAGTTAAATATGGCAATTATTACTGTGCTATCCCCAGCCTTTTTTACCTAAAGGTTTTGGAGCATTTCACAAGCTGTTCATGAAACTTCAAGGCATGCAGAAGGTTCTCCAATCACTCTAGTTCACTGCTAGGGAACAGAAGAGCAGAGGTGAAGTACCCAGATCTGTAAGAAAGTCTACAACAGACAAAAAACATCCTGTTATTTATATTTTTTGTATCTTCTCTTCTTGCACATGCCATATCTAAGGTCATTAAAAACAGTACCTGAATTTAAAAAAAATTAAATAAATTCAGTATCTGAAGATTTTACTCAGGATCCTTGATTTCTACTTATCTTGCTCATGACTTTCTCCTAATGCTGCTTATCCAGAAGAACCTACTCCCATACAAACCCAACACAGCTGCTGAGAAAACGACCATGAATTCAGTCCAGCAAGTTTGGGACATATTGGGTGTATTCCAAACATCCAAATCAACTATGGTGCATTCTCAGTAAACACAGTGATTCCAGGAAGCGTTGGAGCTCCTGAACATGGGCATTATTACAGTTGCTGTCTTGCACACAAGTGGTAAGCTTGGTGCACCTTGCCTGAATTCTGCCCAGCTCGGCTTTACTGTGCACACACAGCAGATCTGATTAAACTGCAGAGCAGGAACCATGGCATATGGCCCTTTCTGCCACGAGGAGCGGGCTCCTGACCTGCTGAGGCAGAAAACAAGGAAGAAAATTGAACACCACTCCATTTGCTTGGCTTACTGTGCTTCTTTTGTTAAGGTTAAATATAGGTTAAAGGGTAAATTATATAAGGTTAAACAATAAGGTGTTCAGAATAAGGATATGGAAAAGTAAAAGCTTTATAAAATAAACAAAGAGCAATAAAGATTTGAAGCTTTACAGTTTTATGCATATGATTAAGTAGGGCTTTTACCTGCATATTTCCTAAAAAATAAAGACCATTAAAGTCTCTCTCAAATCATGAAGAATTACTTCCTCTGAGAGGAGGCAAGATTCTCTCTGACAAGGCAAGGAGCCTCAACAGTTCTGGTTAAGAGAGGTTCACCCAGAAGTTCAGCTCATTTGCTCAGGCTTCCCAGAAAGTCTGGAAAAATCTGTGGCCGGTCATTCTTCCAGATTCCAAACCCTCTGCTGTGTTCCCACTTCACTGATCTTTAGGCACGTTGAAACTTAAGAAAACAGGACAGCCAAGCAGAATTTTCCCCTAAACACATCAGTGACCCCCATCAAAAACCAAGGAAAGGCCACACAAAGACGTGAGTTCAATAAAATGGTGAAGAAATAAGTATCCTCTACATTTGCTGACTTAATGACTACATAGTTGTTGACTCTCTAACCCATCTTTCCGCCAAACCCATATAGATACAAAAAGGTTCATGGGACCCAGAAGGAAAAATGGTGTATTCTATAAAACATATAATATATATATAAATGCTTTGACATTTTTAAGACAACATACATCCTAATTAACTATGGCAAATGTTGTGCCTCAGTAAGTTAAAAACCAAATCCAGAAACTGATTTATTAAAGTAAATGCGTAACACTGAAGGTGTTTAACGATTGAAAAAAGCTAACTCTTTTTATTTATTACCACAACAGTGTTTAGAGGTAACTGTGCAGTAGGGAATATCTGTAGAATATCCCCATATCTGAATTTTGCAGGTAAAGTGGACACAGTATCTTAAAGACTAAGAGGACTTAAATACAATTGACTTGAGGATCTCTTAAAGGACCAGTGCTTATCAGCAGAATGAATTTGAGAGACCATCAATCTAAAAAACAGTTATATATGTGTGAAAGAGGAAAGACGTCTACTTAGGGGATGTAGAGGGGGGAAAGATATTTAAAGCCTCTCCTGTACGAAAAAGCTTGACTCGTCTTTCTCAGGTGGGAACTATCCCAGTAAACCTGATCTCCATCTACCTATTCATCTGCTTTGTGAACTTTACTGTGTTGTGTCTGCCAAAAGTTCCAGCAGGCTGAGACAGTATGAGAGTACTTAAGAGGTCACTTGGCATCCTGACCAGCCTCGAGATCCAAACCCTTTTGTGTCCCTTTAGAGGTTAATAAGACAAAGTTTTACTGACTCCTTCCTGGCTCTTATAAGCTCCTTGGGGATTACTGAAATTGGAAATTGCATATGAAAAAGCTGGTTCATCCAGTTTTTAGGAGAGACATTCATCCAATCTGCCCTTTGACCTCTGAAATGTGAGACATGCCTGAGGAGTGTTCTTTGTTATAGTCTCACAAATATATCCAGCGATGGTGAATCCATGTCTCTGTTAAAGGCAAAACCTTCTTGTGCATTCCAGTTTTTTTCTTTTGTAAACATACTAAACTAGATGAATTTGGCTCTCAAGGAAGAAAGTATTAATTGTGCTGGCTAATAAAACTTTCTGTTGCTGTCCTTCCAATCTGGTCTTCTAAGCATCAACAGACATTAAAACTGCCTCTTGGGAAGTGAAAAAATATCAGAGAGTGGTACAAACCCAAAACTTGTTTGCAAGTTTTCAAGAACTGAGATCTCAAGATCTTGAGAATCTCATTCTCAAAGAACAAAAAGTTAAATGCAGCTATTCCTTGTACAGTTTTCAGGTTGAATATACAAGCAACTCAGCTCCTCCCACTGCTCATTCTCTGAGAGATGCCTCAGCAGCAACACACCTGTGCTCTGCCCAGATCCAGCACCTGCAGGCTCCCATAGGCTTTGTCCCCAGTGACAAGTTTAAACAGTGAAGTAACAATCCTCTTTAAATGCCTGTGCCCAAAGGACCCTTAGGGACTTTTTTGTTCTCTTCTCATGGCACTTCTCAGACATTAACAGCCATTGCAGAGATACACTCAAGAAGTTCAGGGCAATGAAGCTATTTGAAGGCACGTTCGTCTTTATACATGATAGGGAGCTCCTGTCTTCTCTTGATGACTATTAAATGGATCAAGCAACACCACTCTGTAATTCAGCCAGATATAACTTTGCCTTTTGATTATTACTGGACAAAAAGAGGTAGCAGACTGGTCCAGTTTTTGACCATCAACCTGGACAAAGCTAACACTGGAACTCATCAGGGTATATCCAGCTAAGAGAAATCCAACCATGGGAAAACAAAAAAATTGAAGTTTAACTCAGTTAAGAGAGTAACTAAAAAAATAAGCAAACGAAAAACCTAAAATGTTTTTATCTTTAAAAATTCTGCTGTCAAGGACTTTGTTGACATGTTGGTATATTAAATGTATTTGGCCTCAATATCTAGTTACTGTAGGAACTTTGTATCTCATTTTGGAAGTATAAATAAGACTTTAATGGCAAAGAAGTCGCATATATGTTACAATACCACAATGGTGTAAAAAAAAAAATAAAAGGAGAAGCCTAACAGTCTTTAAACATAGCCAAGAATCATCTGAGCTTCCTTTGTCCATGGAACATGGTCTTTACTTTACCAACTCCCATCTGCATGTACAATACACTGAGGAAGGAAGAAAGAAAGGACTCACTTCCTTCTCTCTATGCCTCGATTGTTTCTGATTAAAAAATGGAAATAATAATGTTGATTCAGCTACTGAAATTAGGCAAAACAAAATTAGCTACTTTCATTAAACACTGTAAAATATTTGAATAAGTTTCTTCAGAAATGCAAAGTGCTATTTATCTGTATCAGCAGCTATCTATGGCTAAACTGTCCTAGAACCTTTTGTGAGCATTCTCTCCTCCCACTGAACTCAGCTGATAATTGTTCTTTGTTTTGAAGGCCATGTGTAACTCCTTTATCTAAAAAAGCCTGGGAAAGACTTAGACAGAACTGGCACCTCACTTTTTTGGTTAATGAGAACAAAGCAAACCAAAACAGCAACAACAAAAAGAAATCACACAGGGTCTAAGGATTAAACATTTGCAGATGAAAAAAAAGCATAATTGAATGCTAAATTCTTTGCTGCCTTCGCCTGAGCATTATGAGAATAATCACCAACACCTTGTAAAAGCAAGCCATTTCCTCAAGTGCATAAGCTGAGATTTCAAGGAGAGATCTGGACGAATCTTATTAATACACCTATGTAAGCTGCCACAAGGGAGACAGTATCTAACACAGCAGAAATGAGGTCAAATGCAGCAGCACTGTCCTAAAGAAAACTGTCTCCTGGTCACAAATCACTTGTGGAGTACCATGCATCATCTTTAATGCTTCAGACACATGCCAGCTGCAGCCAGTAGGGAGAAATACAAAGCTAAATTCAGCTCTTGGTTCAAGGCTGGTTCTTCTAAATTTCACGGAATTGGTCTACTTTTATAAAAATGTAACATAGGGCAAAATACCACCCAAAAGCATTTTAACAGATACACAAACATTCAGAAATTTCACGTGGAACCTCTTATCCTAAGAGAACATCATCCTCTGAAGAGGATTACTGTATGATGATTATTCCAGCCCACTGCTCCTAAGGAAAAGGGAAAGGGCTGTGGCCTCGTCCCACTCCTCTCTGGTTCTACTCATGCAGAACCCTGCTGCTAAAATTTTCTCCCTCTCTTGACAGTGGGACCTAAGTTAGCCCCTCTTTTTGCATGAAGTTCAGACTTTTTGTCCTCATTTTCTTTGAACAGCTCTGCCCCCTGCCTGCGTCTCAGCTTTTATTTCTTCTAGCTGCTCACATTCTTCACAAACCTCCTTCCTAAATGCTCCATTTGTATCCTTCTACCACACTGAAGCCAATGTTCCATAGTAACATTACTCCAGACTCTAATAACTCTTTAAAACAGCCTACAGTCTACTAAACCGTGTTCCTGCACAAGCAGACTTCCCCAAGAAACTCCAGAAAAGTCCATTTTGGCTCACTTCCTTTTTGCTTTCAACCTTTTTTTACCTGCAAAAGATACAGAATGAAAATTAAATAAATTCTGGTAGCAGAATAAATTATCACAGGGCTGGATATGGGTGTGATCTAGACAAGAGAGTTCTCACTCCAGCATAGAGACAGTTTTAGCTGAGATAGCTCAGTTATTAATAGGAGTTTGGTCAAGACAACCTAGGGCTGAATGCTGTGAAATTACATGACTCAAAAAACACATGCTAAATTCACCTGAGATACAACATAATACAGCCTGCATGAGAAGAGCAGAAAAGTTTTACTGTCATCTAAACTACCTAAGTAAACATTAGCTCTTAATCTCCATGTGGTAAAAACCGTTCCAAAAAGGAAACAAAAACCCAACCAAAACCCAAACCCCAAGACTTCAGGTGTCAGTTCTAGCCTGACATGCCAGAGAAAGACCACAAGTATTTAAAAACTTCATGGGGAGGCTAAAGGAAAGCCATTAGAGTAAAGAAAGAAGTTGCAATGCACTTCAGGGTGATAACAAGGCACAAACTCAAGAGGGAAGGATAAAACTTACTTACAGTACAGCTATATCTAACACCCTTCTATCTGCTTTTAAAAACATCATTATCTCTGTCCTGAAGACAGGTTACTGAGAGACTGGGAAAGGATGTGACTGGTTGAAAATAACACAGAAAACTAGAAACAAACTGTGAATCCTGCTTCCCAAATGCACAGCTTATCCTCACCAGTACCTTGCATACAGTAGTGACTGCACTGCAATCTGATTAAAACGTGTGACACTGCACTATGACTTTGTGCTTACAAAAACATTCAAGATTCCTGTAAACACATTGGGAAAAAAAAAGTTTGTCTACCAAAGTATTAAGAAAGGCTTGGATTGGGATGTAATCCCCTGTAAAAAGGGACTCGGAGACTAGCAGAAAAAGCAAGTTAATTCGAGAATCCAGAAATGCCCAGCACTAGGGAAAAATAACTGAGCTTTCTCTTGTCGGACACAAAGTTGTGCATAGCTGATTCTACTGCAAAAGCACAACTGGCTTTTAATCTCATTCAGGAGCAGCTGCTTTCACAGCAGTGAAATGTTTCAGGATGAGCGTGACTGACTTGGTGGATGGATAAATGATTTCAGGTCGGTATAGCCAAGAAGGAACCAGCTCTATCACCATCTTAAAAACACTTTTTCTATCCAATTGGAGCAAGCTTTGAAGCTTTCCAAACTTGGCCATGGCTTGGAGAGGAAAATAAAAGCAGCTTTTTCATGAAATGCTGGAAGTTACAAAACAGGGCTTGGATTTCAAATGGTCCGCCAGGACAGGCAGGGCCTTCATGTAGCTTCTAATCACTTGTATTAGTTTAGCACCAGAAAAAGGTGCCAGATTGGTAGCCCCAGGCACTGTACTCTCTATTTGTCCCCAGAGCAGGTACAGCAGGATGGCAGGCTATCACAGAGATGCCAATTCCTCCCATCCAGGGACCTGGTGAGAGGAGGGTGATGAGGTCTCAGTGCTGTGACTGCCCACACGGGGGCCAGTACCCTGCATTAGGTTTCAGAAAGATGGGATCCCAAACTGCAGGGCTCGTGAAAGGGAAATAAAGGACTATCCTCCAAGACACTGAGATACAAGGACCAGGGATCCTTTTCTTTGCATTGCATTCTACATGTCTCAAAATGAATGAATACCTGAGAGAGCGACGAGGCCAGAGAGAGTCAAAGTACTGAGTACAAATGAGATTTATATGTGGCTTGAGTCACTCCAGACAATTAGCTACCCACCAGGCTGTTTGGTTTATCGTCCCTACAGGATAAAGATTTAATAAGCAGTCACCTAGATGGGAAACACAAGACTTACAGAAAGGAAACTTTTCATTACTCTACACGGAAAACTTGAGCCCAGTCCTGCAACAGCTCTGCACAGCTGATTCCCACTGGTGTGTCAACGGCTGCAAGATGAAGCTCTTCTTCATCACAGTCCACATTGGTGGAAAATATGGGAAACACAGGACCATCTTTTATCGAATAATTACTATGTCAGAAATCTTCCACACATTCAAAGTATTCTATGGAAATTAATACAGCTTTTTTCAGGTTTTTTTTCTCTTCAGTACTCAATCTTACCCAGGACTCAGACATTTTTTCATAGCGTAAAAGCAAAAAATGCTGGATTTTAAAAACTTATCTATGGGGGAAATATGCTGTGTAGGGACTATATTAAACAATTCAGTCAATGTTTCGAAAAGAAATACAGATTCATCACAATGAGGAAGGATGTTTAAGAGTATCCTGAAAAAACAGCCAGTATTCAAGCCAAAGGACAGGATGAAGTGGGCACAACAGTATAAAGCTGACAAGCAGATATAACTGACAGAAAGAATTTGAAGCTGCCAAAGCCTAATCTACATTAGGGCTTCTTCAGATACTACACACACTGAAATGGAAACTAAAAGCATCAATGAGAACATTTGATAAAACACCTTCAGATGGGAAAAATCCTAGAAGCAGCCACAGCAAAAAAGAAAATACAAACTTTGGGAAATCATAGGAAAAGGAACAACTATCAAATGTAAGACTGGGGAAAAAAAGGCTGAATTACAGATTGAACATTTCATGACCTCTGAGCAGTCATGCCTGGTATCCAAGGCTTTAACACTCTTCATCAGAAGACTTCTTTAGCTGTTACTACTGCTCTTTGCAAGAGAGCTCAAAGCCATTCATTTGGCACAATTTTTGTCAGGCAGTGTCCCAGAGGGTGTGGCCCGGCCTCCCGGGAATAGCATTTGTTAGTTTTAGAGAACCAGCAGAGGGAGCACATCCGCAATTAAACATGGTTTTCTTGTGTTTGTGCCTAAACAATGAGATTTTTTGGTTGGCTTTTTTGTTGTTGTTTTGTTTTTATTCTCAGCATTCCTCTGTCACTAATGCCTGTGACTCACTCAGTTCTCAGATTGCTGGGAGTTTAGGAGCCAGAGCCATGGAGAATTGCAGGCTCCACATCTAACCCACATAAAACTACAGTGGACACAAGCTTTTACCTAGTTGTCTTTCTTCACTTTCTCCCCATGTCAACCTCCATCTTACGCATTCCTGACCTCCTGCCCATGAAATCTTGTATTGCCACATGACAATTACTTTCACATTCTTGCACCGTGACCACTATCTTTCTAGACAGAAAGAGCGGCATATGGATCTCTAGGGAGGAAATAAAAATCAATAATTAACTTTCAGTCAGCTAAAAGGACAGTTCTCAAGTCCATAACACAACCTTCCTGGTCCTACTTTTGTATCCTCAAGGGATTCATCACACAGCTATTGAATATCTTAGAAATAAGATATTAGAAAGCATGTCTTTTAGTTGAGAAGGGGGAAAAAAAAAGGAAAATCAGTAATTCCCATGCTGTCATTACCTCTGAATCGAATGGCATGCTATACCTGCTTGCATTTTTAGCTCTACCCTAACCCCAAGATAAATTCACTCTTAAAGTGTAACATTAAGAGGTCATCTACAGGTGTAACTTGCAGAATGGCACCATGTCTGTCCTGCAAAGGATTTCCCCTAGGTGCTCTGCAGAGGGTTGGAAGCACTGCCTGTTCAGGTTTCCTTTCTTCTTTACTGCAGTTACCAACTGGTTTTAATTCAGAGTTTCATAATCACTCTTTGATAGTAGCTCAAAGATTCTGGAAAACCTTACAGGTTCTGATTCACCTCTGGTACTGTCATTTACCTTTGTGCAAACTGGACATAAAATGTTGCCTAGTGTCTGTGTCCACCCACTGCAGAAAAGCACAAATAAAGAACTACGACACGAGGTATTGAAGAAGGAAGTCCTACAGACGCTGCCAGGGTTTGATTAGGTAGGACTAGTTTGTGTTAGAGTCCCTATCTGCCATGAAAGATCGTGAGCAGGAGTGCCTGAGAACAGTAAGTACAGCACAAGCTGCAAATCCACCCTCCATGAGGCTGGCGGGGCAGGTTGTCACTGATGGGATGAGGCCATTCTTGGCATGAAAGGATGGCCTTTGTTCTGGAAGAGTCCATGGCCTTTCCTCCCGTAGTGCCACTGAGTGCCAATTCAGCCAGCGGCTCGCTTCTCTGGGAGGTGAATATCTGCCCCCTTCAAAAAACCTGGGACCCTCCACACTCATTTCTCCAAAGCCAACAGCCAGCTATGAGAAAAACTGTGGTTTTTTTCTTAAAAGACAGCTTTATCCCACCCCAATTTCCCATTCCTGTATTCTACCTGCTTCAAGATACAGTCTTCCCTGCACAGGGTAAAAGCTGAACTTCTTTCCTCTTGCAAACCTCAGGGATGTGTAGCAACCTGCCCCGTGGCACTGGCAGCCCTGGCTGCCCCAGCAGCTATGGAAGAGGAGGTGGCACATGGCCCTGTGCCTCTGGTGACTATTTTACAAGACCCATCTGCAATCAGAACTCCCGCTAGCGCTGGGTGGTCAAAATGCCGTCATAGCACTCGATGGTGCTGGAGGATTAAGTACAGAAGTGTAAGAAAACATGAAAGACATAAGCAGTAGTCATTCTGAAATGCTCCTATTAGAGGAGAATTGGATCCGTGCCGTTAGAACTAAACATTAACTTTTATCATAAATACTAACCAAGAATACAGTCAACACTATCAAAAGAAAAACCACCTGGACGAAAGTATTTGCCTTTATTTACTCCTCACTGAAAGTTTAATACATCTGTGAAAATCTGTTCAAGTTAAAACAGTACAGATCTTACAAAAGTATCTCAAAATTTGGTGTATGGTCAAACACTACTTTTAACCAAGAGAAAACTGGCATTGATAAATTATTAAAAAGCCAAGTCATTTTTTCACAGTTGATACTGTTTGTTTACTTCTAAAATTTTCTGGGACCAAACTAACCAGAACAGTAAAGTCCATTTCACTGTGACTTGCCATCATTTTCCCTCTGCACCACACTGTGAATGTTAGACCCTTCAGAGCGAACAAGTTATTCTTTAACAGTAATTACTTCCAGTGCATTGTTTCAGTTAAAAAAAAAAAAAACTTTTATAAAGGATTTGGATTTTCTAAAAGTTTTGTTAAAAAAATAAAAGTAACTTGAAGTTAAATTTTGGTCTTTAAATTCCCATTAACATTTATGAATCTCTTTCAGCAGAAGCTCTTTACCATACAGATCACAGTTTAAAAAGTCCTATAAAAACAGATTGGAGGGAAACCAACTGAAATCTATAAGGCCACAGCATGCCATCAATTTCTAAACAGAACTTCTATTCAAATTATTCTGCTTAAAACCTCATATGGTCTGCAAAAATGAGCAAGGTTTTCTTGAAACGATTTAAGTCACAATTTATCTAAGACTATAATCTCTCTTGTATGGGATTTGTAAGCCATCCCACAGAATTCTCTAGCAGGGGACACTATTCCCTATTTACATCAAAGTTTTATATAAATAATATTACAATTTTTTTAATATTCTGCAGCTGTTTTCCCTTATGAATAAGCTGGGCCTATGAGCAAAATGTTAAAATAGGAAAACTGTGAGTAATATTTATAATAATGATATATTCAACTCAGGAAATTGCTACAACTCTCTTTATCAAAATAAACAAGACGGATATTTTTTCCTCCTTTAAGAGAAAAACAACATCCTCCACTATTAAAAGTAATTTGACTTGGTATTTGTTTGGTATTTGGATTTAACTGTCTTATATCCCCTTTTCGGTCCTGGTAAAAAAGAAAAAAAAAAAAAAAAAAAAAAAAAAAAAAACAAACAAAAAAAAAAAAAAAAAAAAAAAACAACAACAAAACAACAAAACCCCAGCACAAAAACATACACACAAAAACCCCAACAGCACTGCTTCTCGTCTCCCAGGAGTGAGAGCGGCACATACACACGCCATTCAGCCCAAAATTGCTCTAGCTACAGGGCATGGCAAGGCATGAAATAACTGCTCCAGAGCACTTCCTCATGTGGGTGTGTTAGATAACTGTCTGCTCCAACACTAAAATAAAGCACAGTGTGACCCAACGAGCAGCGCCAGCCCTGCCCCGCACAGCTGCCCAGGCTGCGGGCAGGGCACCCCGAGCACCCCGCGCTGCCCGCGCCAGCAAACCTGGCCGTACCTCCCTGGCCAACCGGCTTGGCATTCCCCGAGTTCCAGCTACATCACCATATGCTGGATTTAAGTTTACTCAGGCATACTTTACCCTTTGCTGCTGTATCCAGATTGCAAACGGACTTTGTGCTATTGAAAGAGCTAAGATTTTTTTTGTTTGGGGTTTTTTGTTTGTTTGTTTGGTTTGGTTTGGTCTGATTTGGTTTGGTTTTTTTTTATAGAATATAGTTGAGGCTCAAGGAAAATTCCATCCTCATAGTGAAAAAGATTTTACTATTAGTAAGAAATCTTACGGGATAATGAAAAAATGTTTCTGCTATTGTGACTCTCTCTGCTTGAATTCTTCTTGCCTGGAGTTTTCATAAAATCAAGCCGTATCTCATAGTCATTTTTAAAGTTTTTCAAAATGTTCAGATGAGCCTGGGCTTCAGCTAAAAGTACATGCACAAGGACCTGAGGACAGGTCCATGTGCTCCTCTACAAAAAACCTGGGCTGTTGAGGAACATACACCTGCATTGGTGCAGGAGAAAATGACAGGTGCCTGAAAGCCCCTCACCCATCCCACCACGAGAAGGATGGCTGCGAACACTCCTGCTGCCCCACTCCAGGCTGACTACCATCTAGAGGCATCAGCAAATCCACCTTTAAGACCTCTACATTTTTTTGGCATAACTTCAGCATCCCCTCTATGACCAAACTGAGTTTTCAAAACCTGAGATTCAAACTTTAGGAGAGGAGGAAATAGCTTGCTACAGTTAACAGGTCATTTAGAGCAACATGCATATTTAAAGTCTATCAAGAACATATTAATTTAAAAGTTTGAATAAAAATAAGAAGGAAAAAAATAGTAAAAAATACATGTCACTCCCCAGCTAAGAGACGAGCCACCAAATTTTGGCACAGTGATATATAAAACCTTGAAAAGTTTCACTCATGTTCTGGAAAAGCTGCTAATAAAACGGAGCAAATAGTTTCTGTAGTTACAGTGCCAGTGAATAGATCTCCTGCTTTGGATTTCAATTAACTTAGTTTGTTCAGCGAGGAGGCACTTCTGTAGAAATGGGGACTCGTAAGTTAAAGGACAGCTAAAAAAAACCACCAAACAACAGCAAAAAAACCTGTTGGCAGCAAAAGTTCTTTCTGGCTGTAAAAGAATGGATTTTTAAGAAACATTTCAAAGGATTTGAAGGTTTTGGAGAATCTCCTAGGCAGTCTCAGGTGGGTTAGGAATATTGCATTATGGACTTCTTTGTGCTAAAAGGAAGGCCTAATGCATGTTTTGAAGAAGTCCGCCTCTTGCTATTAAATAAATAATTTTCTATTAAAAAAGGTGATTGTTAGTGTTCAGATATCTCCAGTGATCAGCGTCCATTTTATATAATTACTTAGGATTCTCCAGAACACTTTATGTAACTCACTTCCACTATCCCTTCTCTGTTTTCTTTTCTTTTTTTCTTTTTTTTTTTTTGTTACCAGCAGAGTAGCAGTTTTACTCTCTAACAGAAATGACAAGAGCTCAGAAAAAAAGGCCATTTCAAATGGATCAGTTTAAGCAGTCTTTAGAACCCATGATAAATCTGGGCTCCAAAAACTCGACAATGCTAAATGGGCTATGATATGCATTCACAAATCCCTCCCCAGAAAAAAAAAAAAAAAAAAAAAAAAAAAAAAACAAGGAAAAAAATCAATCCAGATAAAAGCTTCGATGTTGGAAAATACAAATAAGCAGCATATTTCAGAATGAAAAATGGTAAATAAATAGTTACTATTTCTGGACAAAATGGCTCGATAGATTTCATAATTTGCCACCACTGTAAAAAATATCTATTCCCTTCCCCCCTCCCTTCCCCGTCAGTACACACGGAAACACAAGCATAACCATGCATAAAGTGGGAGGGTGGGGGGCAGTCAAGGATACAAACTCCCTCTTAGAAAGTTTGAATTCTTATTAACCCAGTGATGCCTCCATAATGTTACATTAGATCAGCAACATAAAAGTTAGAATATATGTTTCCTTTCTTCCTAGCAAAGGAAACTGCAAAAACACTAATAAAGAAAAATATGTGTTAAAAATATCCAGGAGGAAAAAGTACATGTACAATAACCAAAATTAACCCACTCTGCCCCCACACCAAAACAGATAAACAGCAAAATCTCTGAATAAAAATCCTGTCAGAAAGAGTGGAACCTGCTTTCTCTTTTTTGGCTTTTATTTACTGTATGCCAGGCATGGACTTTAAACTTACAGTGTGCATATATATAGAAAACAAAGAACGAGAGTCACCGTTAACCCTGGTCACCGGCATTACAGTTAAAAGTCATTGGCAAATACTAATAAACCCCCATTTAGCAGTAAATAAGGAAAACATGATATATGGACGGACAGATGGAACTGCATAAACAGAAAAGAAAAAGCAGAGAGACCCACAAACATACGGAGAGAGCTGTTTTAAAAGAGTGAAAGATATTGATTTACTTGGAACTAGTGTTGGAAAACAAACGTATTTGTTTCCTTCATGATTAAAACAAAAGTAATTAAAGTGAATCATAAGGGGGCACACCCTTAAATAAGTCGGGGGGGGGGGGAACATTTGTAGAGGGTAAGGCCTTCTATAGATGTTCCGAATTTTAAGCTAGCAAATAGGTCTGGCAAACTTACATCTCTAAATTAAAAATCGAGGGGGGGGGCGGGGGGGGGGAATAAAGAACTGGTGGTGGTTTAAGGAGAGTAGAGGCTTTATTCTTTTATGTTTTATAAAAGTTGACTGGCCTACCTTGTTCCCCAGTCCTCAGTTTGTCTCCTCATAGTCGCTGTCTCCCTGGAAGTACAGTGTGAGTGGTAATGACTGCCTGCCTCCCTAATGAGTCCATTTTCCTGCTCTTGATGTTGTGTATATACACACACTGCAACCTACCTTACAAACCACAGAGACGGGAAAGGGAGAGCGAGCGAGAGAGAGCGAGCGAGAGCGAGCGAGAGTGCGAGAGACAGGGAGAGCGAGAGAGGGAGAGAGAGAAAGGCGCACACAGACAAAGCCCTCCTACCAGACAGCAGACAACCCTCCTTCCCCTATCTAGCAAAATACAACTCGGCTAATGCAGCAACAGGTTCAATACTGCCAGGCTGAGGCAGCGTAGCAAAGGTATACGGGGCTGAGCAGGATTGCTGGCAAATAAACACTTCGGCGCCAGCTGGCTCCACCTTTCTTATTTATGTTACAGGATGTTGGAATGCATTGTTTCAGACAGTCCATACGATTATCATAAATACATTTTTTTGTGCATATTAGCATGGAGCGCCGAAACGTATCAGCCATTCTGCTCTGTAACCTTATAGCTCTAACACATGCAGGGAAGGTGTAAACATATCTCTTTTGACAGGCAGACTACACAAAGCCCACTGATGATTTTAAAGTCATGAGATCTTTCAAGAAAGACGCTCCTGGAGATAGGTTTCCCCAGACAATAGGGGAGCAGGGAAAATTGATCTTGATGAGGAAGAAGTCTTCCTAAGAGACTGCTCGGTAAACAATTGAAAAGAGAGGGCTATTCTCCCCAGCATTCCCTCCTTTCAAAAAACATATATTGGGAAGCTTCTGCCCCTACAGCTATAATAATGTGCTGTGCTTATGTCTGAACAGGTGCAATGCATATAGTACATGGTGTTACAAGGACAGAAATAAATCTCTCAAGTAAAAAAACATTTTCCCAGTTGCAAACAGGCCAAGGTTATTTAAAATACAGGTCTAATCTGAAGAATGTTCTCCCCACTCCCTATATATTTTTGCTGGGGGGAGGAGAGGGGACGGACGGGTGGTGGAAGGTGCGAAGGAAGAAAAGATAGGAGAAACAATACATGGAACTAGTTACTATATTTTTATTTTTACAATATTCTGTCACATCTGAAGAAGATGTATGCTGCTTCTAAAATAATTTTCACTCAGCTCTGCTTTTCATCACACATAAACTTATGCTGTCAAAAAAATTCTATTTATTTTAATGACAACTACAGACATGTCAAAATGGGAATACCAGGGAAAAAAAAACATTTTGCACCTGTATTTCATCCTTGGCAAATGCTCTTCAAGAACTTTACCCATAGGGTATTTTTTAGATGGAAATACTAGGTCCAAAAATAAAATAAAATTAAGTGATATTACCGAGGTTATGCTGTAAATCAGTAGAAAAACAGATGAGAACTCAATCTCCTGAAGCAAAACAGACTTTTCCTGAAGTAACTCATACCCACCTAAAAGTTAAGTCTAAGCCAGTTGAGTAGGCTCCCTCTGTTGTCAGTGGCGAGACAGGCACCTCCCAAACACAATTCATCCCAGCTTTCTCTGTCGCCCCACTAAAGAGGGAGCCTACACAACTAGATTAGGCTAAGCAGCTAGCTTGTAGTTGGCTAAATTAAGTAAAATGAATCTCACTTTTGATCTAAAGCTCTATTACAACATCCTGCTTCCCAAACTACATTTTTATTATCACATTTATTATTAGGCAATATATGCCTAAATTGTAGTGATGGAAAAGGGATAGTCTGCTGACTAAAAGAGACAGGTAAACTCCCTAGATTCATGGATTTGTACCCTCAGGCTGGCTGGATATTCATGATTCACAGAGTCTTTATAATATTAACCAGCCTGGTGACTGGTGAATTTGATTAGTTTTGTTCACTGGTACACATTTTTGTATTTTGCTTATAAACATTCTGGTTTTATCCAGATGTACAGTAAATACAGAAGGATCAAGTAATTTATTTCAAAAGGTTAATTTTCATTAGTTTTTTCATCAAAACACAGCCTCTCTTACCTTAGGGTGAAATATAAAGAGTAAAAAGCTCTAATAGATGACTTGGTTCAACTCCTTCTGTAATATTTAGCTACGTACACACCTGGCATGTGTAGAGGCAGCTCTTCAAGTTACTCTAAATATATATTACAAAAATTTAGTCATATTACATATTTTCTTCTCTGGACTTTATGACCATAATCACCTTATTGAAGGGTATGTAAGGTCAGGAAAGCAGAAGGGGCATTTGTAGACTTTGCTTCTAACTGTGGTAACTCGATCTGGCTGTGTAAGTACCAATTGAGCAGTCATTGCCTCAGTTTTTCCATCTGTAAAACAGACTCAACTGTAGTTCCATGAGTAGATGGTACTGTAAATATGTGAAGAGTCTTCCCATCTCGGCCTGGCATCTCTCAGAGTTTTACGATCGCAAATATTATGGGAAAAAAATAAATACTTTGTCAAGGGGACTTGTATTAAAGCCAGCTGATGAAAATCACAAGTTTTCATATCCTCATATTCAGTTCAAATAATAGGAATAGTCTTTGAAATTTAAAATTTAAAAAAGAGGTCTGCACCAAAATGAGGATATCAGATGTGAGAAGTTCTTAGCAGCCTGGAATATATGACCCTAAACTAACATTAATTCCTTTGTCCTACCAATCTTACACATGCAAATCTGAAGATATATTTAAAATGTACCAACTTTGCATAAAACAACACACTTGAACCCTTCAAATTTAAGACATTCAGATTGAAATCTGTGTACTGAGTCAGAAACACCAGAGTTTGAAAAATGTTCAGCCTTGCAATTGATCCAGATCCAAAACCTGTAAGTCGGAAGGCACCTAGATCCTTAACTTTTCTCTGACTTTCTAGAGATGTCATATATGCATCTGAGCCAGGGTAACAGGCCAAATTTCCTCATGTTTTGAGGAAGTCTGAATCTCAGTAAGAACACTAGAACTGAGCCCAGTTCCACTCACTTAGAACAATGCTTAAGGCCAGACCCAAACTGGAACCCAAAGCCACCCCTTCCAAAGTCGCATGGGGTTTGTGTACTCACAGAACTATAGAACTAAACCAAACACTTTCAAACCTCAAGACTGTTGGAAAGCAAATATGGAGTAGATTCCAACTAAAGCTAGTTTTGGCCTTCAATCAGAAATTAATCAAATTAACCATAATCTTAATAAAATCCAAATATATGTTTGACCTGAATTAAAAAACCCACAAGATGTGATTTGCACACCTGGTTCCTTGCCTGAAAGTCTTTTTTAGACTTAGATCCTAACCATCAATGGCTTGATTTTGGGTTGTCTTATTAATAATTTAGTCCATCTAAACCATTTTTTAAAAATCCTGAGAGGTGTGGTTTGAATGGAGAATCCTGATTTAATGTTTTGCCAACATAAAACTGCCCATTTGCTTGATTCAAAATGCTCAATGAAAGCTTGCTCACCACCACACCACACTCCTGTGGGCCTGCAATTCCTCCTCTCCATTATATGAGCAGGTCAATGGCTATGCACTTGGATCATTTGCAAGAAGCAGAAGGAGAACGTGTGGCTGCTGGCAGCTTTCAGCTCTGTGACAGGACTGGACACAGACCTGCTGTGTGACAGTGAGGGCCTGTGTGGCAGTCACACGGCCTGGCCATGCAGCACAACAGGCAAGCAAGCCTTGTCATGTGCCAGGATAGTACATCTCCCATGGCACAGACATCAAATTTTGGTTAAACCACACACGGTGGCACCGCATGAGAAAGGCTGGAACAGAGGGCTCCCAGCTGGCTCAGTAAAATGCTGCATTATCCATCTTGAATGCAAGAACAAGCAATGCTGGTCTACCTGGTAGATGATCCTCCTGCTTTTCTTTCTCTGCAAACTTGTCTTCTCAGTTCAGAGTTAGTTTCTAGCAGCTGTCATCAGGGAGGCAAAAGAGCCCTAAGTCCTCTAGCAAAGCCTCCAAAAGAAGGAAAAACATTACTAGCACCATAAAGGCTGGTGAAAGATTGGCATGTTTGGTGCAGCCAGAGCACCCATCTCCAGTTCTGCCAGAGAGCTGCAGAGCCCTGATTTTCAATCGTAAGGGGAAGATAGGGAAAACCAAAGTGCTCACCAGAACTTTGTTGCAAATGACAAGATTCTGGATGATGGACTGAGAGGGAAGGAAGGTACTTCAGTGCCAAATCACATATTCTAGACTGCTCAAGTCTCTCCTCTCCACTTTATGACTCCAGGCACACCAACATGCTAAGTTTAGACATATCTTGCTGGCAGCCAAAACTGGAAAAGGAGTCACGGCATCATGTAAACATGTCTGAGGATAAGAGCTACTTCCTTCAGAAAAAAAAAAAAAAAAAGCCTCTTAGCAGATACCTAAGGGTTGATTTTCAAATGCTGAAGAAATTTAAGTAAGACTGACTACATGAACTGGTTGGGTACCTTGCCTATCCCTGTGATGGGCTAAAACACTGGTTTTTATGTACTTCACATATTTGCCCTACAACATTTCCATTAAAAACTTCAGGGAGCTCTGCATTACCCAGGAACTGTTCCTAGAAACCAAGCAGGTTTGACACTATACTTCTGTTAAAAATCCCAGGCAAGCTTCCATGACAGTTCTGTTTCAGATGGTATAGGCAGGATCTAGAAACAGTCACAGCAACATGTCTGAACTTGATTGCTTCCACTCCATCCCCTTAACCACATCCACAGGTCTCTGAGACTCCCCTGGTGTATCACACCATCTTGTTGCCAGCCCAACAGGATTGGTGATTCACATGTCTCTACTGGTGTCCTGCAGTGTCTCTGCAACTTTGTGCAAATGTAATGAGAGAGATGCCAATTAAAAAAGCTCAAGAGTCCTGCAGTGTGGCAGGCTGATTCAAATTAGATACCTGTATGAAGTGATTAAAAATAGGTTTTTTAAACCTGAAGATAACAGGAGGACAGTATGTTTGATTTACATCAGCAGGGGCCAACGAAAAACATAGAAGGACCACACAAAGGTCTTTATTCCTGCAGATTTACTGGTGATGATGCTGAGGGCAGGAAAGGGGAAATAGAGCACACCTCTGGTGCCTTTCAATATGCAAAAAATCTCAATTGCTCTCCCATCTCTGCAGTCACTACATAGTGCCAGACCTCCAAATAAGTAATACTTTCCTTTAATACAGCAACTTTGGTCCATCATACCGTATTTCAGGTGCACGTAATCATAAACAAATCAAATCTCACAGCTTCTTTTGGCAACAAAACTACTGTCAGTCTCATTTTACAGATAGCAAAAAAATAAATGGAAAAAGTTAATCACCCTTTGGAGAACAGAAAG
Organism: Serinus canaria; assembly: GCF_022539315.1. Lineage (NCBI taxonomy): Eukaryota > Metazoa > Chordata > Aves > Passeriformes > Fringillidae > Serinus > Serinus canaria. The sequence goes on from NC_066313.1 coordinate 22,156,323, forward strand.
TGAAATTGGGATGTTAGCCTTTCTTCATCAGAAGTTCAGTCTATGTTGCCTCTATGGATCAGTCTCTCAGACAGCCCAGCTGATTTACAAGAGTGAGATGCACTTACTGAACCAGAACTGGCTTTTCTATTGGTTTTTTGGTTTTTTTTTTTTTTTTTTTTTTTTTTTGTTTTGTTTTTTTGTTTTTTTAATCTCAGAATTTCCTGAATAATAAAGCAGAAGCAAAGCTGACATGTCTCCAGCAGTTTAAATAGATTTGTGTAAATCTGTGTGCAAGTAGTGTGTACCAAATACCCACTTTCCTTTGTGATGACACCACCTGTACTCCAGTGGAGGAACATTTTGCATAATGACTGTTCCCCTAGGCCACCTTGCATTAAGGCTGCAAAATGGTGTTTCTGTCGCATAATCATCCCATGTCATACATTTTTCTAATGATGTGTTGGGCAAATGTTACTGCTACATCAGTAAATTGTGAGAGTGAGATCTCACAACATAGCAATTTTTGTCCCAGCAAGGCCAATCCCTTGCTTTTATATTCATCAACACTGGTGTATATCAATCACCACCTACAGGGACTGAGAGTCCTCATCAACTCCAGAAGACAGTATCATACCAACATATCACTTTCCAATTCAAAAACCAAAGCCATACAGAAAAGCCTTTAGACATTCATGCACATGAGCTTGGGATATACATGTGATATTAACTTTCTGTCCTGGAAAGCTAATTTAGCTTTCTGTGTAGATTGTGTTGCAATTATTTAACTCCTAACAAGGTGCAGTTTTCTGTAGCCTTGGCTGTACATATATGTTCATCCTCTCCACTGACAGGGTGCTGGGATATTACCTTTACTCGCATGGGCAGGCCATTCGTGACCAATTTAGCTGTTGAGCTAACATGCCAGGCCCTCATGCAAGCTGGGGAGTTACAATGAAGTCAGATCTTGTTACAGAGCCCACTGCATTGTAGGGGGTGCACCCTCTATTATATAACTATAGGCTCCCAGAGGTTACCTCTGATTCCACTGTAGAGACATGTTGCAGTTCAGCCAACATTTTAGGAGTAGAAATTTGATTAATTACTTATGAAAATCCACACTGAATCCATCCCAAACTGAACAAAAAATAATAAAAATTAGTTTTATCACATGAAAGGAGCTTTGGTAACAAACAAATCAGGATGCACATTCAACACTCTCTTTTGCCAGATAACCAGGATAACCAGGAAAGATTTCTGGTTTTGCCACAGAAAGTTAGGGAGCATACAGACTATTGAGTGCTGTCATAATGATTTCAGAAGTGAAAATTCTGAAGCTCAGGGTGGCCAGCATTTCGACTTTTACGTTGTTTAAATAGTAGGGGGAAAAGCTGCCAACAAACCAACACAAACTTCTGAAACTCTAGTGATTGTTGCAGCAGTTGAGATGCACTAAGTTTATCATGAATGAAGATCTGATCTTGATGGGGGAAATAAGTGAGACACATCACTAACAATATTTTGGAAGCTGTTATTTTACCCTCTGGGTGCAATTGAATATTTTCATAAGCCTATCAGCATGAATCCATTCTACCTGGAAAATATTTATGTCAGCATTTTCAAAGATGCTACTCATTCAAGAGGTAATTATCTCCTAGTTTAGAATATCACATCTGAGAATACTGTCCCCCAAATGAATAGCCATTTCTGGAAAAATAAAAACAAAAATGTAATGTAAGTGTATCAGAGGTATGAAGATGGAAATTTCATACTTCAACATTTATTGACTATATATGAAGTGGACAAAAACTTCTCTACAGAAAAAAACAACAAAGAGTGTTGAAATTTCAAACATTCTAAAACTCTTCAGTAGGCTCTAAGTTATGTGATTCTCTTAAAAGCCAGGATTTTTTTTTAATCTCTGTTATGAACAGTAGCATTTTAAAGCTTTTTTATGCAATTATTTAAACTAGAAATTTCTTTATGTACTTTCTTAAAGCTAAGGATGTATGACCAAAAAAAATAAAAAAATCATAGTATGTACAATAATGCTGTAATATTTGAAAGAAGCAACACTAAGTGGCATTATTCATCTAATATTAATAGTTCTTCACCATGACATCCCTTCAATGGATCCCTTATTTTCCTCAAATACAGTCATGCAGTGAGAAAGTTCCTCTCTAACATTTTTCTCCCTCTATTCTAGGCAAGGTTAAACCAGTGCTTTTACCAGGCAAACTGAAGTTGTAAGTTACTGAAAAGTCTGGACTTTCACTCAAACCTCTTTGGCTTGTTTCTCACTTTGAAGCAGTTCAGCCCCAAAATTTCCCTGTGGCACCCAGTATGAGCTGGTCCAAATTCCTGCTACGTCCCTGTGCTTAGCGTTTCTGGATATGCATCCCTAGAATCCCACTGCCAGCTAACAAAAAACATAAAGCCCAGGGACTTAGGGGCATTTAGGCCACGTGGTCCTGACCTGTGAGTACAAAATGTGCCTGATTCTCTTTCAGGGCTATCCAAATATTGTGAGGCCATTCAGTAAAGTAATGGAAAAGAGTAAAACATCAAGCAAAGGTTTATCTTTCATAGCCTCAGAAGCCCACTCCAGCAGCAAACAACTGCTGAGCCCTGTATCAAACACACAGGAAACACTAGTAAGGATGTAACCTTTTAACCTTTTTACAAAAAGCAGTGCCACTAACAATAGGTAAAAAAGTCTCACGTTCACAAACCTTGATTATGTGTAGACACCTAAGGATTATTTTTGTGTGTAGGTGGGCAGGATTTTTTGGCTTTGAAACATTTAATCAAAGATGTTTCTGAAGAATAAAGAACCAAGATGCACTAGATGTAATAAAGAAAAGGAATGTCTTGGTCTCCTTTTTTTTTTTTTTTCTTTTCTTTTTTTTCCTTTATGTAAGCTAAGCTCTATTAGAAAAACTAGACTGGGTCCAATTAGTCCTTTAGTTTTAGCCTAAAGGAGAATATTTTTTGATAAAGTGAACACAGTTTGCTCAGCTGTTTTAAAGGACACATTTAGAAGTGCATTTCTTTTCCTGAAGTATTAATTGAAGTTCATTTTGAAAGGAATAGATGAGAGAGTTTATTATTTAAAGTCAAAGAAACTAAAAGCAAAAAGTTGTAATAACTGAAAATTAAGCCTCAGGTCTTATTTTATACAAGAACAGAGATAAGAACCTTTCTCTCAATCAAACCTGCCAAAAATTGGAAGATCTAGCAAGGTTAGTGGTGGTGTAAGTCTGACAGAAATGAGCTTTGGTATCCTATAGACAAACAACTCTTTTATTTTGCCTGTGTTTGAACAAAAGGACCTTTCATTACAGAACTAGAACATACAGAACAAGGTGACATAATATTTTCAAAATGATAAAATAGAAACAAAGTGTACCAGCTTCAATGCCACACTTCAGTCAGGTTTTGTAACAGGCCCAAGTCAGATACTATTTTATGGTCAAAGGGCTCCTCTTCTATAACTTTCTTTGCAAGTATTAGCTAGGACTGTAAGATTTTTTATTGCTACCAGGATTATGTATGATTATATAATGAGAGATCCCCTTTGTAATATCTGTGCAATTAGGCATAATTAAGTTTGTCAGAGGAACGTTAATTTCCTGATTTTTGAGTAAATAAAGAATCAATGTTAGTATTGCACTAATCAGTACTAACTTACACTTAATTTGTTTTGTTTCAAAGTCAGAGGTCATATTGTGAAACCATTTGATAATATGCAACATAAAAACCTCAGCAAAATAAACAGAAGTTGGAATAAAGATAACTTTATATTAACTGGTACTTTGCTGTCCTACTGTTCCATTTGTTGAGTTGTCCTGAAGCCAACAAAATATTGGTAAGAATCAGGATACAAATATGACTTTAAGTAGTCTCTGTTGTAGTCTCAAAATGCATCAACATTTGTTTTTAACACATTGTGATAATATCACAGATGTTAGAACCATAAATGCCAATACACCTTTATGCTTTCTGTTTCAGAAACAAAGGTACTACCATGACAGCTGCATGGGATTCTCACCAGCTTCAGGAAATCATTTAAGGGCCAGGCATCAAGCAAGGGAAGAAAATAATGTCTGATAGGAACCCCACATAAATATTGAGCTATGCATCACACATCCATCCAACTGAGTAAGCAAATGAGTTTCAGCCTAAAATTCCTAGGGATTCCCAGAGTAAAGCTGCAATGTACAATAAAAATTCACTGAGGATTCTTAGATATGGGATTATGGGGGCAAACTGTGAGCAAGCTGTTAATGGTTACCTGGTGCAGCACAGCTATTCTCAGTCATGAGAGCTGAGACTGCCTGTTTAGGCATCATGTGCAGCTCATGTAAGCATCTTTAAAACAGGTATGAGAAAAGTAGCCACAGAGTTATAATGAAGAGAATTTATGGGGCATTACTCTCCCACATTGCTGTTTCAACATAAACAGTACTCTGGGTTCCAAGTATCAAAATGTGACAATGCTGAAGGTCTATGTAATATTATTATCTCTTCTTTTTCCTGCCTCATTTCTTGAGAAAAAAAAAAAAAAAAACAAAACAAAAACCAAACAGTAAAGCAGTAAATAGTTTCTACATTGAAATGACTGACAATAGTCTTCAGAGTCAACACTGCTTGACACATCCAAGAATTCTTGTATTAGGAGACTGACTGGAAACCAACAAGTGTCAGCTCACATCTCATGCAATCTTTAATTAGAACCTCACAGTCAGGCAGGCTACAAGCTTTTTACGTCCTAAATTAAAGCTGTAATTTTGGAGCACAAGAAGTCAACCACCAGGGAACAAAAGCACCAGTTCACCATACTGCTAAAAGTCAACTCAGTCTGACCCCTGTTTCAAAATATGAAGATAAGTGATAAATTACATCATTTTCTGGAGCAGCTAAGCTATTACAATTGCTATAGATTTGTAGTGTTAGGTACTTTATGATGCTGGAAGTTCTTTGGGATAACTACAGGCTACTCCTCTGAGAAAAGTTATGTGCAAGACAAATAAAGCCCAAAAATCTGACTTACAGGTGCTATCCACATTCATGTTACTACACTATCCACAGGTCTCAAAGCTTAACATTATCCATCCCTATCTACAACAGGAGTTCACTTTCAGAGGAATGAGAATACTTGCTTCAATAGCTCAAAGGTGTTCAAATCCCTGCCAGACACTAACACTTCATTCCACTCATTTTAATGGAAAATAGATGTCCAAATTCCCAAAGACAGCCCTTTTACCGCTGGGCCTAAAGAAGGAGATTACTTGAAAATATCTTTTTATCACAAGAGAAGACAGGAAAAAAAATTCCAATTAAAATTCGTGGAATTGATCGAAGAGTGAAAGCCATCAAGGAACGAGACGGGCAAAATGGGGAATAAAATAAGGGAAAAGTCCATAAAGTTATCTCAGTCTCCTCAAGGAGTAATAAAACCAGAACTTCCTACTAGAGTAAAAGAAGATGTTTCAAGTTTGTTTTCCAACTGCTAAAAAGATTAAAGACTAGGAAGCAGACTGAAAATCATGGCAAAGGCAGACCATAAGGCTGGAAGTAAAACATTGTACCATGAATTACTCAACTGTCACAATTAAATGGCCAGAAATTGCTCGAGTGTTTCACGAGTAGCCATAAGCACCCCTAACATCACAGGTTTTACTTTGAACTGAAATCCTTCTGCTCAAAAAACATTTCTAGGCAATACTACCTGGGCTGAAAAAGTATTTCTAACAGCAGTCTTCAGGCTTATCATGGAGATCTGGACACGTCTGAGATGAGCAGTGGACTGTGGCAGGCTGAGGTGCAGTATTTACCCTGCTTCTCTTAGCACCTTCATTCTCCAACTCCTCCCTGCTAACTCAGCCTTTCAGCCTTTCAGTCCTCGCTCATCTCATGTGCACTCAAGATCAGATCAAGTCCTGGGAATTTCTAAGCAGAGCACTGGGGCTAAGACCATCCCTGTGGGGACAGGGAAGAACTTAATGGATAAAGAGCCAACCATCCCACACAGTTAGCACTCTACACACTTCTCCCACTGTGGCCATGCTCTCAATCCACAGAAAGCTCCCTGGAATTTCCTGCGGTACCCGATACGTCCTTCTCACTCTTGAAGCAGTATATCCACTTCCGTCTTTGAGAAAACATCAAGAAACAGTTCAAATAGTTACTTGTAAAACTGATAGCTGGATTTCATTTGAGAGAACTACAGCTAAGATTGCACAGAGAGGCTGATCATAGCATCATAGAATGGTTTGTGTTGGAAGGGACCTTAAAAATCATTCAGTTCCAACCCTCTGCCTTGGGCAGGGACATCTTTCACTAGACCAGGTTGTTCAAAGCCTCACCCAAGCTGGCCTTGGTACCCTACTGGCACATGGATGCACACTACTTGGAACTTGTGAGAGAGACTGAAAAAAAAAAAAAAACCCAAAAAATAATCCTCAGAAGCAAAAAAAAACAAAAAAAAGCAATGAACTATCGAGGACCACTAAATATGATAAATATGAACAAAAGCAGCACAAATTGTATGGTACTGATAAATTAGAATATTTTTCTTTTTTCAGCAACTGAAAGTATCTGAGTTGCACTGGCTTTCAGAGAGATGCTCCCCATGCTCTCCCATGTAAACACCAAACCAAAACTCACATGGATGTGATTGGTGAGACAAAGCCCTGTCAGACAAAGCTAGAGGTGTTTCAAAAGCAGAAATATATTTGACCAAAGATGGCCTGCTCAGCCCCTCACAATAGACAGAGGGAAGATGTTATATTATTTTGCTGCAGGGGTTGCTTATATATAGTTTGGGAAAGAGTCCATGAGTCACGTTACCTATATTTACAATGTCAGATACAGAAACAATCCAGTGCTGACTATTCGGGATCTGACACTTAGAAATGTTTACATGAAAATAACAAAGAATAGGAAGAAGTGATGCTTGAAAAATCAAGCTCTATATTCTATCGGCAAATGAGAAATTTAAACATTCTAAGACTCAACAGGAAAGTGACACGAGTAAAGCAGTTCTGTCCCTCCTAAAAGACAGCAAAAACCAGAAATTCTAGCCTTCCTACTTACCTGGGGAATAACACTTTCAGAGCCTGATGAGAGAGATGCTGTTAGTCAATGGAATAATTTTTCAAATTATGCTAAAAAAAAGTAATAAACAAAACAAGTTTTGAATATGAACATACAATACTTCTAGTATATAAAAACTTCCATCAGGTAATCTGAGTAGTCTATAACAAGTCTAACAAAAGCCAGCACTCTCACACAGGTTTTCCATCCTAACTGTTAAATCCAGACCACAGGCTTCCTGCTCTACTGTTAATATTAAAGATACCAATATTACAAACTGGAGCTTAATGGTTAAGACACATAAAAATATTCATTTTTCTGACTTCAAGAGAAGTTGGAGAAAGCAACAAGTACCAAATGCATGTACCAAAGTAACAAAACCCAAGATAATTCTTTAAAAGTATAGCGTAGGCATTGTCAAAATTGTTCAAGACGTTAGGATGACTTCATATCCATCTCAAAAAATTCAGACAATTCACATTTGTAGACTCTTCAAGATGAGAGGTTCTTTTAAGTGAAACTACTAAAGCAGGACTCTGATGAGTTTCATGATCCTGAAAGTGAAATGTTTTAATGCTGTCATTATCATTATTAAACATAGCTGCAATGATTATTTAAATCTGTGTTCCAAATCTCCTAGATGCTCTTAAACATTAGACACCTTTGTGTCTTGAAGACCCAGAAATAAGCTTACCAGCTGATTATGCTGTAAAGAAAATCTCTGCTTAACAAGACAGATGCAACCTTATTTTGTCTTAATGATGTTGCCTTCAGTAGAACACAAAAGGAGCAACTGATAGCAATGATTGAAACATTTCTTTTAGAGACTTGTAAATTCAGCTGTCCACTAGAAGATCTCCAAGAGAAGAAACAGGAGGATAATAAAAGAAAAAGTAACAGCATTGAACAGTGACATTAGTGCAGGCTGGCTATCTGAACATGACAAATGATCTCCTAATGACCACAAGTTTATGGACAATGAAATGTATGTCTTTGTATGCTGCTACTAAAAAATGAAAATCACAAATATTGGTGCAGTGTTACCAAAGATATAATCCAGCAACGAGAAATGCATGAGAAAGCTGTCCTTACTATATGGTTAGACAGAAAGAAACAAATTTGAAACAAGAATGTTTAAAACTATTTCTTCTGCTTCTGATATATGGCTGCTCAGTGCTGTATTTCAGCCACACTAAGTGAAAAAGTAATGGCCAAACTCTGCCAAACCTGTACTATAGAGCCTAAAGACAAATCTGCTGTTACCAGCAGGCTGGATAACTCCAGTGAAAAAGGGTAACCTGAGTGAAAAAGTGCCCCTGGTTCTCAGAGACACTCAGTGTTCCTCTCAGGAACATGTGATTCTGCATTTGCATCAACAAGTGTCTTGAAATTTGCACTGAGAACAAGAAGGACTTTGATCAAAAAATAGCACACACTTTTCTCTGCAAGGAACTTTACATAGAGGTACTAAATTTACAAAAGCAGTTGAAGAAGGTTTCAGAGGGACTTGACAGATTACAGACTGATGACACTACCATTACAGCCTCAGTAGAAATGCGGTTTGATCTAATTAACAACAAAGAACTAGAACCACTGAAGAACAAAATTAAAAAATTATTCAAAGACTCTTGGAAGCTTTCCATTTCATAGCCACCAGGATGGATTCAAAACACAGACGGATGGGATTAAACCCAGGATAAGACGTCATTGAACATATTCCAGGTATCTCCAACATTCTAAGATTAAAAACTGAAGACACATATTTTGCCCTGAATATGTGATTAAAAATTGATTTGCTTGAACAAAATTAATTTTATCATGCAGGTAGAAAATACAGATATTAAATTAGGGCAGACAAGATGGCTGAACTTGGAAATGCTAGATTTTAAAACAGATGCATTGCTGTCCAGCCAACTCAGCATCACTTTTTACACATTTTTAGTTTATTCATATAGCTTTCATTGAAACTGTGTAACAGCATAGGTGCTAAAATCAAAGAATCTAGTGAAGCGCACCAATATGCAGAGTTAGATATAAAGCCTCCTAGACCTAATTTTTTTCATAAACTACAGAGACTGTGAAGATGTTCTTGTTTTTAAGTACAGATTCACACACTTAGCATTTTAGGCAATGTGTCTTTTTGTGTCCAAGGGATAAATGCACACATAAAATACATCACATCATTTGTGTGTGCTGTTTCAATGGATAATATACTGCATTTGAGTGTTTCCTCCAATAGGCTTTTGCAGAAAAAAAACCCAAAAAGTCATGCTGGGGAGAAAAATTCAACTTTGATACATTGGCTGCTGTTTCCACATACAAGTTTTCTCTCCACACCCAACAGAGAACACATACCTCAGTTGAATAATTGTGAGCATATGTTAGCTATGCCAATATCCTGTGGAAAGAAACAAAAGGCTCTAACTTATTTTTAACTGAAAGAATCACATAACTACTAAAGTTTTTCCTTGAGAATTTCAAGTCAAATTGGGATTACTGTACTTCCCTCTCTGGGAAGTTGTATGATTATTATTCTTATAATTAAAAAAGTAGAAGTTAATGAGGAAACATGTTAACATCAGATGATTTAGGGGCCTATTAATACTAAAAGTGTATTGGGAAAAAAAAAAGGGGGGGAAAAGGAAAAGCCCATTGTGTAATCCAGGTCTGATGAAATGCTGGACAATTTTGAGACTGATAAAGTGAGTCACTGCCAACTGACTCAGCATGACAACGGGAGTTCATTGTTGCCTTCGGACTGAAGGAAGCAAGCACGCAGTGGGTTCGCACCGATTTGTTCTTTTACTAAAATGTGCCATTTCCGCCATCTTCTTCTCCTCTCACGTCTTCCATCAGACCCTCTGGTGTCTCCAGTACACACTGCATCTATTAAGCCCTGCAGTATTCAGCTAGCATTGGATACAACACACATTAAGTCCTCAGATGCTGCATGTTACAAAATTAACTTAAAAGGCTGGAATGCAGTTCCATTTTTAAGTCCCAGTATATTTATATTTCACATATGGTTTTCGCTAGGCTATTCACAGGGGGGACTATAAAGCATCTCAACATGTGAGGTACTCTTGTAAACCTCACCATGTCCTCAGTTGCACTTACTGTCCTCAGGCATGGGGGATGTTGTACTGGAAGCATTAATATGTATATACGTGCTGCTTTTTACATCTACATTTCATTCTGCTGGTAGGTTTGGCAATTCAGCAGGATGGCTGAATTCAACTCAAAAAATGGAATTCCTGTTTGTCTCCAAGGCTTTCAAAAGATTAACTTCTGCCAGTCACTGCAACTTCCCCCCAGCACCTTCTGAAGTTAAGAAAACAAGGAGAGCTCAGCAGCTCCCATGGGGCTCGGGACCCTCCAAGGTCTGGGCAACAGAACTAAACAACATGTACTGCCTCCAGCCTTGGGATCTCTCAGTTATATGAGAAGAGTTTCCTCTAATATTGCAATAAAGTGGATTTACATTATTAGCATACACAAGACTGACCAAGAGAAAGGCTCACCTGTTGCACAACATTACATGGAGTGTACAGGGTAATGTTACAAAATCTGGTTTGTGGCTCTTTAGCTTCTCCATACCATCATTTGCTATTTTCTGCTTTTCCAATTAAAGCTGCTTCTCCTGAAGTCTGAAACATGAAAGTCATGTTTTGAGGTTTTTTTACAAGGGATTATTAGAGTCTTAGAAGTCTTCTGATTTTACTGTAGTTTAAAAATAAAATTAAATTCTTTTTGAAAATAAACAAGCAACAAGAATGGTCTACATTTGTTCCAGCAGCTAAAGCATATCCAGCTATTACAATTTTTTAGAATGCATATTTTGCCAAAGGGAACTATGCCACATCAAAAATTGTCATGCCAGGTAAGAAAAACTCAGAACTGAAGGGTAAGATAGGTAATCAGCAAATATGGGTTATAGCCAACTCGAAGGTAGACAACTTGACAGGTGACTTGAACTAAGTCAGTCAACATCTCTAAATATGAGTTTATCCAGTGCAGGAGGCTACTAAAGCTTTCCTATTTCAGAAGGGTATCTTAAAGCTTAATTAATAGTTCATAAAGAACTCAGATTCTCAGATGAGAAACATCAGAAAACACCAAAGTATTATTAATCTCAGGTGCCAAAGAATTATCCCTGCTCTTGCATGGATTAGGTCTGAAATATTTGTAATTTCTGTGATAGCAGTATCCCCAGTCCAGTTTGCAAATGATGAGAGTTATCCAAGTAAAATAAATGTCTGGCCATCAGAGTAAACAAAGACATCATTTTACAAATCCAATCTAAATTGTAGAGATAATCAATATGAGAATAGCAGTGCCCACAATGAAACCTGTATTAATTATGAAGAGAGTTTATGAAAGAAATTAATCATTATTATGGAGTTCGCTGTAGGAACTTAATAGCATGAGCCAATTCTTCATGACTCTTATGATGCTTGAGGTCAAATATGCTGAGTTTGAAATAAACTTTAATCTACTCTGAACTAACTTTGTATAAAAAAAGAAAGCTTCTCATAAGTTCCACTGTACTGCCCAAAATAATAAATCTATTCTACCCCATAAGTGCGTGTGGTCTGATATGCCATCCTGAAAATAGATTCTAATGCCTCTTTTCCCTCTCTTTTCTTTTGTTTGCCTTATTTTGTTTAGATTGGTGCTATAGGAAAACTATATATACTGATTACAAGAGAAAATTTTATATGGGAGTCAAGCAATATATTTTTAAGCTTACTTTGTTGTTTTTTTTTTCTTTAAGTAACCACTCTTCCAAAAAAAACAGAGAAATGTTTATGGAAATAAAGAAACAAATTATAACAATTTTAGGTAGCATACCACAGTCAAATAAATACCATTTTCTAATAAAACAAACTGGGAGAAAGCCTAGTTTAACTTAACCCATAGTAACCAAGAAAGCAGCTCAAGGGACTTTCTTTTCCAGAATCAGAACCATTCTTGAGCGCTAAAGATTCATGTCCTTTGATGAGCTTCAGAATCCCTTTTTGTAGGACTATAAATTCTTCTATGACTGCGAGCATTGAAAATGCTCAATGTGGGCTTAATTCCACCTCCAGTCAAGTCAAGTCCCAGTTGTGTTCAAAGGGAGAAGAGGGAAATTGAAGCTGAGAGCATTTGAAAGAACTATACTTTGTATTTATTTGTTTTTGTGAAGTTCATCTTACACAAAGTAAAAGAAGGAAGACATAAATAATATCCAATCTTATTGATGTGAAGTCCTCACATGGCAAGAAGTCCATGGATCAGAAGTAGGCAGGCAATTCTTGGGGGGTCTCTTGTTTGGGGTACTTCTGAGCTTATGTGTTTGTGTGTGTGCTTGTGAGGGGAAGGAAGCCAAACCACTGGGATGCAGCCAAGATGTAGGGCTTGACTATCCCTCCATGTGCATTGAGAGATGCAGCAGCAGTGTCTTCTTGCTTTTGCAAAATATGGAATTAGCCATTTTGGAGACTCCTAATAATGTATGCAAAGCTCACAATATGATCAATAATTAGGTGTGCAACAGGAAGAACCCTTAAACTTCAACACGAACACTCTCCAATTAAGAGTCAAAACCAGCTAAGTGTGACTATTTCTCTGAGCTAGCTTTGTTGATGCTGTAGGATTTCTCTGTAGTTGTACAGTTCTGCTTACTAAAATTCTCTTGGCAACTACAGACTTCCTTACTTCTGATCTCATCACACACAGATGGCTCAGGCTTGTAAAATATTATTAGGGGACGTGTTGGAGTGGCCTGAACATGGGTCACTCCAGCAGCGTAATCTGACTCTCACGATTTCTCTGGATTTATGTAACCTTGACTTCTGCCAGGGTTTCCTAACCTGCAAAATGGGAAAAGAGTCTACCTCCTAACAAAGTGATGAGAATGTGTGAGTGAATATATGTACAACCCTATATAAAAGGAAGAGTGTTACTGCTATTTGAGGAGAGTAAGATAGCGTCATGTGGACTTTTATTCTCTTCTCTGAAACAAACACCGACATAGATATAAACAGTGCCTGCAGAAAATCAAGGGGTGAACTTCTGTATGTTTTCTTAAACATTCTGTAGCTTTTGCATGTAAAGTCTGCTTAGAAGACTTTTGAATAGTTTAATAATTAAACCAAAAATCTTTAGTTCTAAAAGTATTAACATTTACCAGAGTGGATTTATTTTTCCAGCGGTGTCATAAATTCACAGTATTTACTCACCAGTTCTGGTTTTCATAACAAGACTGTGGTTTTTATTTTGATCCCTGGTTAATTTATTGCTGCAGCACATCATTTTGCTTTTCCTTTGGAGGTTCTGAGGAAAAGTAATTCTTTACAGACACTGTTCAGATGGTATTTTTCAATTAAAAACACTTAAAGCAGAAAGGAACGATTGTCTAGTGGGGGACTGAAGATCAGAGTTCAATGCTTGGCTCTACAATAGACTCCCTGGGGACATTCTCAAAGGCACAAATGGCAGGTTGGCACATCACTCCCTTACTTGCTTTAGTGGGAGTTAGCTGCCTCTGAAAACCTCTATTTCCTTTCCGTCGATTATCCCAATAAAATCATCCAATTTTTCCCTGTGTCTTGGTCTGCAACCACAACAGTAGAAATTCTAACATTTTATTCCCCTCACCTCTCTCCTGACTTGCCTTTTTAACTAAAAGCTTCCTGAGGCAGCACTGCTTTTACAGCACGTAAAATACCCAACAGCAGTGGATGGGGCACTGATCTCATCTGGGACTCCCCAGTTCCTGTTAGAATGAACTCATGCAAATAACATCAGTACTAATTGGGAATCTGGAGTTAACATGCTCCTCAGGTCAGGTCAGGTTATCATGCTGTCCAGGAGCAGTGCTGCTCAGGTAAAAAGCACCACATTGTCAGCTCAGGTGAGTGGCATCTACAGAACTGGAGCTGGACAGCAAGGCTGGGTCAGTGTCTCCCAGTGGCACCAAGATGAGCCATCATTGAAAAAGGGGAATTATTAACCCTCTTCATCTCAGTCCTTGGTTTTTTGGTAACTTCTGTTCCATTTAAGTCAACACCCTTTGACCAAAATGTTGCAATTTACTGGAACAAAATGCAAAACTTTAACAAATGTCCACAAGGCCTTTCAGAAATCAAATCATGAACCTGAGTATGTATTTGCACCACAAGAGTAGAAGTACTCAGCCACCATGGTAACAAAAACAGGTCTGTCTTATTTATCTTGCAATTCAGAATTAGGCACAGCAATTTTTGTTTTCAAACCACAAATGTAAAATTTCCAAAAATGCGACATGTGGAACTACTTAAAGGGAGTGAATGGCAATATACTGAACAAATCTGCATGACCAGTAAATTCAAGAAAATATTGATCTGTATTTGTTTATTCAAAAAGTGGAGTGCCCCACAGAATTATTCTACTAAAACTAATAATAATTTTTTTCTACTCTACTGAACTTAAATGCATTGTGACCAAGAGTTAAAATTAAAACAAAACAAAACAATTCATATTCCATATGCATGTATTAATTATCTCCTGTCCTACCTGGAATTACCATGTTTGCCAAATGAGATGAGCTAGTGCTCATTATATTCCAGAACATCACCACTGAGCAATGACGTCCTTCAGATACCCACCAGTAGTTAAACCAGGCTTTTTATTTTTGACCTATTGCATAAGTTATTCTCTAAGCCATTCATCTTTCTCAACTATTTCTTTCTGGCTATAACCAAGATCCTAAGTTTTGTGGACAATTTTTTTTCCCTGAAGTTAACACAGCAAAAGCCAGCAGCATTACAGTAGGAATTATTTTTATGCAATATATTCATGAGTCTAAGGCATATCTTTATCTTCTAGGCACATCCTCCATTTCTTTCTGCATCATATTGTATCCTCTATGCAATCAGCCCAGTGTGCAAAGTAAGATAGAATTCCTACCGTAGATGTAAATAATTCAAGAAAGTTTGCAACTCCTCAGGGAGATTTACTCACAGATCACCTGTTCACAGAGTTTAAATGGATGTCAGAAGAACTCCAGGATTATTACAGACCGAGGATGGGAAGGGTTACAACAAAGTATCAGTATTCTCACAGCATAAAACTGAAAGTGGCTTTGATTTTGGATACATTAACAAACATCAAAAGGATTGGTCTAAATCCGCCAGTGGAGGAATGTAGTTTGATTGCATCATGTACTGGGATGCTGCTGCAGTTGGATCCAGAAAGAATGACGCATCACTGTCTGACATAGCTCTGATAATAGATAAGTAAACTGTAGGATTGCCAAATGAAGAGGTCAAAAAAAATCCCAACAAAAACAAAAGAGCTGATAAAGCAAATTACACCAACAGAATTTGCAGTGCAACATGAACAAAAGAAACCCAAACAAACCCCATTCCTATTACTGATGGGATGCCCCACATGGCATCACTGCAAATGGATTCTACAGAGAGTGAGAACGACACAAGTCCACAGTTCTGCAGTAACAGCAGCCCACGCAGAATATCTCTACTTGCCAGCTGAGAAACCTTGACCTACTGGCCATGTGCCTGTATTTCTATCCCCCTGATTCACTAAATCAATCATGCCTTAAGATAGATTGCAATCACGGGTGACAAAACTCAAATCTTTTCTGTTTGCAACAATCATTGTATTTTCCTCCCAAAGGCAAAGCATGCTAAGGACATTCTTTATATGTCCAGAGGCCGACAGCCTGTCACTCTCTTTACACAATGCACCACATGTATCTAGGACATAGAAAGGATTATTTAAAACTCTAAAGGAGACATTTATACCCAGTACACTTCCAAAATAAGGATGGCAAGTTGCTGAAATAACTTATTTAAAACTTTTTCTCAAGTACAGAGTGATAGAATTAGAGTAAAATCATCTAGAAGGGGCTGGAAACACTTTCTCATGAAGTCTTAAACATCACTTCGAGTGACATTAACTCGAGCTACATGTCCCATCGGAGAGCAAGTGTCAGCAAAGTAAATGCATTAGTTAAAGCTTAATAGTAGTTTGGTGTTCAATATCCTGAAATATTTAATATGTTTTTTTCCCAAAGTAAACTGTTATTCAGTTTTAATGAAGACATTAACCTGCTTGATTTGTAAGCTCCTGTGGGAAGTCAGTCTAAAACACTGTCACAAGAGGTAGGCAGATGTAACAAGAACTGTGACAGGAAATCAAGCATATTTTAAATGTTAAAAAAGCAGCCAGACAACAAGTCTCAATATGCTCTTGTTTTCTTTTAGTTTTGTTTATTTTTTGGTAATATGATTTCTGCCCTTTAAAAGATGCCAATTGAGGCTGGCTGTAACGTAGTCCGAAGGTAACTGTGGGTACTGAAATCTACGTGAGTCCTCACCAACTATGTTGTAAACAAGAAGTGGTAGGATACAGACTAAAAAAAAAAAAAAAGTTTGGTCAGATTCTGAACTTCAAGACACTTGCAGTCTCCAGCATTGTAGGATGACAGCTTTAAACTGGAATCCACTGTAACACTTTTAGTCACAGTTTGAATTTTCCAGACTGACTTTGAATACAGTCTACACTTCATGGGAACAGCCGGTCTTGTGAGTTTTCAGCTTGAAATGATAGTGATATAACAAGATGAGCAAAAATGGTGAGACCCCAAGCAATTAAGGTGGGTGTGTATTCTTCCTGAAATGCATATTGGTGGTTTGACAAGGGAGACAAGCTGGCTGCTTTGTTTCACAGTAGCTGTGTTTAGTTCATGCTGTCAAGCGTGGATTCTGACACTTAACAGTATTAATATTGCTATTTCTATTGATATAATTAGCACTTCTATAAATAATAGCTAAGGCTGCCATAGCTAAGTATATTACTGCAATCAGCACCATCAGGCCCTTCTTCGTTACACACCCTCCTGGAAATGCAAGCTGATTGATCTCAACAAGAAGACAGCCACTGAGCAATGCTGTTGATTCTAGCAGCCCAGCGAGGAGCAGCTCCCACCACGTAGAAGTCTCTCCTAAACAAGTAGTTTTTATGTGTGAGACTAACATTTCTCACCAGTCTTGCACCTGCCAACGTTTGAATGCTATAAATAGGGACTCTTCTTTTCAGCCACACGATTAAAAAACCCTCACATTGAGTTCAGTGGGTGTTATTCATACACTACAATGGGGAGAAGTCCTACAAATTGTTTTGGAGACAATCTAGAACCCACATTTAAACTCCACCTAAACAGCACAAAGATTTTATTTATTTACTTTACAGTTATGAAACAGAAAACTGCTTAACAAAACAGATATTGCTGCTTTTAACAAAAGAATAGCAGCACCTGCCATTTCAATCCCTAATTTCATTCTGGTACATTTAAAAATAGAGAAGAATGACAGTTTTTCTAGAGGCCCAAACTTCAGACACTTCGAACCTGTTTCCCAGAACTTTGCTTTGTTTTTGCTGCACCTAAAAGCTGTAACTTCTACACGAGTTTTGACAGTGTTTAATATCTACCTTGAGGTACTTATGCTTAATGACTGCAACTTACAACCAGCACCAGTGGGAGATGGAAGTGTACAGAACCAGTGGTGGTGGAAATAAAGCCTCAGGGTCTCCAAAGATGCATACAAAAATACAAGCAGTTAAAAATTATCACCAGTTTTGGAAACAGTGAGTATTTTCTGCTTTCTTCATCTTCCATAAAGTGATATGGGTAAACACTGCACAAAGCTATTCTGAAGGCCAATATTTACAGTGTCTGGAAATAGAAAGTGTTATGTATAAGAAAAGCAGCCTAGATGTCTGACTGGAGTTTGCTACAAAAATGCTTTAAAACTTCCACTTTCTTAAGCTTTAGTCAAACGGATATGCTGAAAGTCATGTGGGAAATTAGGCAATTCGTGTGCACAATTACTATGGGGTGGGAGACACACATTTTTGAATCCTGGAATTTCTTCCAGAAACAGTACTTGCTAGCTGCAGTACTTGAAAACTTAAAATGGTAAAGAGGAGACTGCAATTCCAAAGGAGCTTTGAACTCCTGTACTACTAATACAGCTCACTTTGTATGAGGCCAAAGCACTCAGAGAGCACTATGTCTTTCAGCAGTATCAATGCCAAAATCATTCCTGTATAATTCCACTGATGTCACTTCAGTTATTTCAAAGAGGAAATTCATGTCTAAGCCACCTTCTGTTTTCTGATGTAAACCCAGAATAACTACACCAAAGTTTATAAAACTACTGACACTGGCATTTATTGTCAAACCAAACAGCCAATGGAAAAATTGGCCCCTACCATCTGATATTATTACTTTAGATATTATTTATAATCCTGATGGCTGCATTTTGGAGTTCTCCACATACATACCTTTGCAAATATTCGTGATGACAGCACATGGTATTATTCTTGTTGCACAGATAGGAAACAAAGAGTGAGCAATTTTTCCCTAAAGTCAAATATGCTATTCATGGCAGAGAACTTAATGAGGCCCAAGTCTTAAGCCAGGAACCCAGACCAGTAAACAAGTACTCAGTCTTCAATATGCTTTCAAGAAAATATAAGAAGCAATAATTGGCTTAGACATCATATTGGATTTAAAAAAAAAGAAATTATGAAAGAAATTATTATTTCTTTGAATAAGCTGTTAAAGAGTCAAAATCAGAACTTTCTCTTACAAAGAAATTTGATAACAAAATGTCTTATTCTGCTATTCCTTGAGGCATCTTTCATTAATATCTGGGAAAATCAGAGTATAATCTGAGATCCATTTTTATCAGTAAGAACAAAATTATCTACACACCAAAATCTTTTTATTTCCTGCTCACCCTACTCAGGCCATAAACACGGGACTTCCCAAAGCAACACAGACCTTCCAAAATCACCTCTGGTTGTGAAAACTAGTCAATGGCAACTATTTTCTTTTGTTTCAGATATGCTCAATGATTCCTCTCAGTGAATATACTGCTCATGAAAATTAAAGAACTGAATTTTGACTTGCTTGGGTTGCTCTGATATGCAAGATCAAGGGTCAGCATGCCAATGTAAGGGTAAACAAGCAAAGTTTACTAATAGCTGCCAATTTGAGACACTGTATTTGTTTGTTTGTTTGTTTATCAATAAAGTAATGATTTGCGCACATTCTCTGCAATGCCTCTTCAGAGAGCCTAAACTGCTGGTAAGATTTCTTGGGCAATTACAGATGAATTCGGCTTACTTAACATTAGTTTGGTACTTTGAGCAAATTAAAAATAATTATTTTTCCCTGTAGCATCTTCTACATTAGTATCTGCAGTCACTCTGGAATCTTAATGAGCTAAACTCGGTTAATTCTGTCCATTCTTGGCTAGAGGACTGCCTTCTCCTTCATGATACACATGCAATCATTTGGGAACAGTTTGCAAATCTAAAATTCCACCTCGCTTGAAGGGATTTACAGCCTCACATGACAAACTATACTGAACAATACTGAGGCCCTGTGAAAAATAAACAGAAAGAACACACTTATTTTCTAATACCAAGATGGAAATAGTAAGTCTTGAGGGCCGCCTGGAATTTGACCAAGGTTACCCAGCAAGGATCAAATCCTATTTGTTTTAGGCAGGCAGCCCTGCTGAAATCAAATAAGCCTACAGCACAGATCAGTATACTAAGGCTATGGTTTAACCTCTGAGGCATGCTATAAATCCTGTGCCACAAAATAGGTGCTATGGATTAATTTCTAATCCCAAATTATAACTCGTCATTGAAGAGCTGGAAACCCAATTCTCCTCACAGATTTACATAACAAGAACAGAACCATGCTGAGATTTAAGACTTACAAAATTTCTAACAAAATATTTTCCAGGATACTCAATTCATGCAGTGACAAATAAATCACACTGAATTAACAAACCATACACTATGACACACCACCTTTTTTTTTTATTTTTAAATCTGCCTGCATATCTAGTCATTAATTTACCCAATAAATTAATTCCACAAGTGGCTCTCCAAGTCATCAGTTTGAATTATCAAGTTTCTGCTGTATTTCCAAAACAATGCCAGGCATGCATGTGCGTAGGAGGGATGGGACAATGAAGCCAATAGGTGCAGCTGTGGCCTGGGAGGCAGAAGGTCTGTTCAAACTCTGTCACTGACTGCTTTTTGACATTGGGAAGTCATTTCAGTGCTGTTTAATTCAAAGTCTTTCTAGTATATAACATTTTAGCGATGAAGTCACTCCTCAAACATTTGGAGGGCAGAAACAACCCTTTATGAACTTTATGAAATCTTATTTTCCCCTGAAAAATCAGCAACACTGGGGGAAAGGGGTGTGTTCAGCCAGTCTGTTTGGATTTCTAGCCTTTTTATCTTCCCCCTGTGTAAAACAGAAAAAAGTTGACCTTCACAATGCATCTTTATGCAAGGACAGGTGAAAGACCGCCTCCGTAAATTGAGATGATTGAATGGGCTAGCTGGTATCTCATACATCTGGTACTGCTGCTGCGCAGGATCTGAACAGTTCTTCACTTTAATATGAATGCTGGCAACCCTGATTTTAAACCAGAGGACTTAGGTTCCATTCCTAATATTACATCATAATAAGACCAAACATTAAATCCTCAGCCAGAAGGATTTTTCTTGTGTTTTACTTCTGTGCTACCACAACAAACAGTTTAAGACTCATAAACCATTTCATTTTGGAAGACACAAGGCATTCATATCTTTAACAACTGACTAGTCACAGATTCCACATGCTATCAGAAAGTTTTCTTCTCCTAGAAATGAGGATTTTTTAAAAACACCTACAGATTAAATGATGAGATTTAAAATAATGCTAAAATTTTCTGTAATGTTCTTCCTGCATTACAAATGGACTATTAAATCAGTGAAGTGCCAATCAAATGCTTTTGTACTTTGAAAGAAAGGTTTAAATAACAAAAGCAGTTTTTCAGGCCTCTCTCTCCCTCGGTAGTCAGTGTCACCTATGCACTAATTACAACATATTTACTCGCTTTTCTAGTAAGATCACGATTGAATAGTTTTTTTTTAAGAACATGATTTTTAAGAAAAGTTGCAATCAGAGCCTCGTGGATTCTGCCTCTTATTAATCCAGCTTGTCTAAGAAAAATATAATGTTGTGCAGTAAACTTCAAGATATATGACAGGATGGAATAATAACAGCTCTGGATTCTGTTTCCAGCTTTAAAAATCGACTCGCTGCATGACCTCGGGTGAACCATTAATTAACTAGGGCCAAATCCTCTGTGGACTAAACACAATGGAACTAGCCAGTTTGTACAAGTCAAAGATCTGGCCCCAAGTTTCCAGAAGTTTTGAATCAGGCTGGCCAAATACTGGAATTTTTATCCTGTGAAAAAATATTTAGTTCCGTTTCAGAGTAAGAAGTAAAGCTCTCACGTCCTTTGTGGAATAAAAATTCCAAGCAATTCCTTTAAAGGGGGGAAAACAGGAAAACGGGGGGAAAACAAGAAAAAAAAAAAGGTGGAAGTCTCTAAGGGGAAGATTTTATTAAGTGTGTTTTCTCCCTGTAAGCAGAAAGAAGAATTGACAGAACTCTGCAAGGCAGGTACCCATGAACCATCGCTTTAATTTTCCGGTCAGAATAATGTAACTTTTTTTTCCCAATAAAACTGGAACTTTCTTGCAGAAAACTGCAACTTCACAAACACCACATTTTCCACTGGGGAGGGAAGGATCCTCCCAGTCAGCTCTAATACTGCGTCCTCATTGCATCCTCTGAACAGCTGAAAGAGCTCTTGCCTCTGAGGGGTTTTTGTGTGTGAAAGGGAAGGATACAGTACTTTCCTATCACAGGTTTATTTTTGTCTTGAGTTACCCGTTCTTGCAAAGCACCCCGAGACTCACAGACGCGAAATGGTTCTACATTTCTACAACCTCAGCCCCGTAAATTCCAAAACCATCATTTCTGTTTGAGAGCATATCCCAGGCATTCAGAAAGACCCAGAAAGGCGCTCGGATTTCAGGATTGTGATCCAGTAGCTGTAGACAATAACAGCTTTTGTAGAGATACTTTTTGCTCCTAAAATAATTACTCCGCTCGGAGAGCCGAGCTTCAGGGTTTTGCACATTAATCTGCTTTACAGTGAGTCTGACTTTCTCACAATTTCCCATTTGCCACTCAGCACAGAGGGCTCCAAGGCTGACAGGAGGGCTTTGAACCTGAGAAGCACCGGCTCGCTCGGCTACAAAAGGAGGCGAAGTCTGGGAACACGACGGGCAGCGCGGCAGCCCGTTTCCTCCTCAACCTGCAAATCCATTTTTCTTTCCTGCGCTCCGACTGCCAAACGCCGAGCCCCCTCCCTCCTGGCAGGGACACGGAAAGCCGGGCACACGGCGCTGTCCCCTCGGCGCAGGAGGCTGCCCGGCGCCCGGAGGAAGAACCGAAGGGACCGACGGCTCCGGCAGCGCCGTGGGACGCGCGGTGCGCTCGGGTGGGACGGCGCTGCCGGAGCCTCCGTAGGGAAAACGGCAACAGCTGATTTGCTCCGTGAGCCCTCGGGGACGGCATCGAAAAGGAACCAAAGCCCCAAAAAACCCCAAGCAGCTGAGCCCTTCGATGCGGGAGGACGAGCAGCTCCTCCTCAGGCCAGCCCTGAGCCCGCGTCCCGCGCGGCAGCCCGGGCAGCGGCACTGCCTTTCTCCCGGGGGATAACCCCAACCTGCCCTCTCAGAACCACTGGATTACAGGCTGGGCTAGGCTGGAAGGGGCCACACTGGGTCATCCGGCCCAACCTCTCTGCTCGAGCGGGGTCATCCCGGAGCATACTGTACGGGATTGTGTCCAGATGGTTCTTGGGCATCTCTTCCCTCCCCGACCCTCGCTCACAACCGAGCGCCGCCAACTTTTCCCAGCGGCGCGGCTGGAGAAGGAGGAGGAGGAGCGGGGGGGGGAGAGAGGAGACGGGGACAAGCGGGGGGAATGTCTGTGCCAAGTCTCCCTCTCCGGCCGCGCGCACCCTCAGGGGAGTGGCCCCGCCGGCTCCCAAACTTTTTCGGTACGGCGAAAAAACTCCGGGAGGCGGCGGGTGCGAGCCGTTCCCCCTGCAGGACTACCGGCTCCGCTCGCCCCCGGAATACGAGCTCTCCCCGCCCGCCGGGACGCGGAGCCCCTCGCCCCCCACCACCCCTCACCCGCCCGCCCCGCCCCCGATGGGCGGAGCACGCCCGGGCCCCGCCCCCGGCCGCGCGCTGACCCCGGAAGCGCCGGTACCTCTCTCATCTTCTCCTGCCCCGCGCTGGGCGCCGCCGGCTCGCGGCACTTTCAGAGGCGGCCGCCGCCACCTCGCAGGGCCCCCTCATTGGCCCCCGGCCCCCCCGCCCAACTGGCCCGCACCCATTGGCTCGTAGCGCCACCACTCAAGACGGGCCCCGCCTCTCGCCGGCGTCTGGGCCCGCCCGCCTCCTCGCGACTCACGGCTGGTTCTCGATAGGCGAAGCCGGTCCGCTATGCGCCCCTCCTATTGGAAAGTAGAAACGTCGGTCAAACGAGCGGACCCTCTCATTGGTCGAATTTTAGAACGCTAGGGGGCCGTCTTCGCCGCTCGGGAGCGCTGACTGGCTGGGCGGAGGTGTCAGTCGTGCCGGCACTCGGGTGCCGATTGGCCGCCGCGGGCCAGGCAGCAGGTTAGGTTGCGCTCCCCCCCGCCACGCCCTCCCCCCTCCGCCTTCTACGCATTTCTATTTCCCGTTTTATTTATTTATTTTCCTCCATAAACTTAAATGACCCCGGAGGGGGCGGGGCCCGGACGGGGCCCTCCCGGGTGGGGAGACCAATGGCAGAGCGGCAGCGGGGCGGGGCCGGCGGCGGCGCGGGCCAACGGGAGCGCGGCAGACGGGCCGCACTCGGCCAATGGGGGGTGCCCCCGCCCCCGCCCGGAGCCCGCGGCGGCCCTGGGGGGGGCTGGGGCCCGGCCGGGAATGAGGACCGGGCAATGGCGAAGGGGGGGGCGGCCGGGGTGTCCCGGGGGCGGGAGGAAGGGACATAGATCGTTTCCTTCCTCGCACGCAGGGGCCACGGCAGCGCGCCTGCCCCGCTGCCTGCGTGAGGCGCTCACGCCGGGAAGCGAGGGGAAGGCGTTTTCCCAGGAGCGCTTCTCTCGTCCCTGCTCTGGCGCAGGGATCCCTCGCCTGGGCGCTGTGGGGCCTGGGGCAGAGAGCCCCTCAGGCAGAGCCGGCAGGTGTTCTGGCAGCAAAGGCGGCCTTCGTAGGTGCTGGGATTGCAGCCAGGTCCGGGTCGAGGAGCACTAGGAGCGTTCTGGAGCCCCAAGAGCGCTGGTGCCTCCAGGAGGGCCTGGAGGGCAGTGGGCTCAGTCTCCCTCCTTTGTCATTGAAGAGAAGACCCAGGCCTTCCCTTGTTGTTACACCATTTTTTGTATTTATAGAGTTTTTAATTGTTCAAAACATCTCTTGGTTTTTTTTTTTTTTTTTGGTTTTGCTGGTGTTTGTGATTGTAGTCCTTGATGCTTGCGCTGTTCTTTCAGAGCTCTGCCCGTCTGACCTACCTTTTCCTTTGTGCATGCATCCTTCTCATGTCTGATCAAATTAAACTCACACTTTGTCTAAACTATTCTCTTACTATCCTTCCTTCCTGTGCACTAGGTTAGTTGAGATTTGGTGGTTATCATTCCTCTGAAGAATGGTGAGCTTCCTACTTGCCTTTTTTTCCTGCCATCCTATTCCGATGTGATCAAGCGCAACACTTCTCCAATTCCCTCATCCCAGAGATTGGTTATGTTTGCTTTTCTCTGTCATTCTGTTAGCATGGACCACCCTATGTAAAGTTACCACCCTTACCCAAGTTCTTTCCACGTTCCCATCATGAGTGTTTAAATGTGTCTCTTGTAGCCATGCAGGGAAGGGCTCCCATTCCAGATGGTTTCTCCATCTTCCATGCCAAAGTTTGTCACCAGAGTTCCAGGAATCGTCCCTTGTTGTGGTCCTTCCTGCACAACCATGTGTCCCATTGCTGTGAGCTTGAGTGGTTCCACTACCTGTTTGGAGAAAACTCCTCTGTCCCATGAGTTGGGCTTTCTGAGAGGTCCTTGCCAGGGCAGGGCCTGGCTTCTTTCATCATTCTCAGGGGCTTCTCTTGAAGCAGCCCTTCATACATTCAATTTCAGAACTGGTGTAAGAAACAAGACCATCTTTCTTCCTCCCCTATTACCTCCCTGAACACGACATTACCTTTATATTTTTATTCCGCTTATGTGGGTTACATCTCATCTGGTACTAGAAGAAGGTAAAGACCCCATCAGACTCATATGAGTATTGTTGTGAAGCACTAGGATTTTAATCACAGGCATTTTATGACTGCGTAGCTGCTTCAACATAAGCATATGCTGAGGTTCTGTGCCGAATCAAAGCTTTAATTTCCTTGTGGCCTGTTCTGCATTTTTAAGATGACAGAGTGTGAAATAAAATATATAGAAAAATAATTTCTCTAGGGCATATTCTGTTTGATAATGTCATACCTGGAACTTCATCTGGGCTGTCAAAACAATGTTGCATGACAGTAAAACTGAGCACACTTCATATACATAAATCTTTCACAGTCTGTAGTTGAGTATCAAGAATGAGCTGAGGGCTCCTGTAGCTGAGCTTTTCCGCTGAGTGAGAAATGATGTGACCATCATTTCTCACTCAGATACCTCCCAGCTAGTAACTCCTGGTAGCACCATGTGCTACCGGGGAGCAGATACCTCCCAACTAGTAACTCCTGGTAGCACCGTGTGCAGGTGGCAATTCATTAATACATGGATGTGCATTTATGAGGCGTGCTGTGGAGGGGCAGGGCACTGATTTTGAAGAGATGCAGAAGAAGTTCTCCTTGAACACCATTTATTGTCTCCCATGTCTCATAAGGCCACATTTCTGGTGGGAACTGCAATTGTATCAGTGATGCCCAGCAAGTTAGTGCTGATTTCCTCACACAAGAGGGAACAGCATTTCCAGTGGTGATGTGGGTCTGCTTCTTTTGATGTCATCATTAAAAATTGTAGGATAGTGAGCATGCTTTTAAAATTTATGGTTAAAAATCATGCCTAAATATGTTACAAACCTCTCAGAGCTGTGATGAGAACCAATTGTGTTACTTTCAGGAAGCAATCCAACCAACCTGGTATTTAATAGAATTGCTTAGCATGATATAGAAATATAAATCAACTGTAGAAGAATTATAGTTAAGAAATTTCCTTCTTGAGGAGGCTAAAAGATGGCATCAGAGGACTAGAGAGATCAGGCTAAATCACAAGTGAAATAAAAGGCAGAGGAGAAGAGGGCAAATCTCATGCTGGGGTATCCAAACACAATTGTCATACCAAAACCAAGCCCAGGGAGAAATAGTTTTCTATACCCAGTGCCAAGGAGGCCTCAGCTAAAGTGTTTGGTTTCATACACTGCATTTAAAGATGTTATAAAGATCAGAGACTAAAATCTTTGAAGTGGAAATGGTAAGGGTCTTAGACAACATGGCCTGCAAAAGAAGAACAAAGGAACTAGATTTGTTTAGTCTAGAAAAGGGAAGAATGAATGCTGGGAAAGGTACAAAGTTCTGTGGGTTCAGCACTGTAATAGTCTTTGGAGGCCATATGATCCCTGATGGTGGATGCTTTTAAAACTACAACAGATTGGGGTCAACTGCCCTCTGGGCAGTTGCCCAAAGCAGCAAAGCAGGAAGATCCTGAGTGGCATGCTGCTTTGCTGGGACAGGCTGGGAACTGCAACATTGGAAACAGAGCATCTACAAGAAACAACCCAAACCTCCCCCGGGCTTCCTGCTCCTCCTGAAGACATGATAGCACCAGTCAGCTCCATGGTAGCATGTCACCTCTCTAAGCACATGTGCCAGCTTCTGCTTAACTTTGCTGTTGGATTTCATGGCAAATCCAAGATGACAAATACAGTCAGTACAACACTCTGGGAGGCTACCAGGCACAAGGTGTCAGATTCTGTCGAGTGTTGTCTACGCTTGTCCCTACAAGACGTTTCAGGTCTGTCCTAGCATTACATTCTTGTGAGCAGGGGTTTGAGTAGAAGAGCACCATAACAAAAGGCCACTCTCTAGATCCACATTTTTGTGCTGCCTGAGCTCAAATCGCATAGGGAACAATTCCTTTCACACCAATAGAGTTGCAACCAAATGCCTTTATTGGTGAAGTAAAATTGGACTCTTGTAAACAGCAGCATTAAAATGTGTTGCGTTTTTGTGGTAGCTTTATGCATGTGAATATCAAATTCCATATGGATGTTTACAGAATGCAAGTTTTGGGGGATGAATGCCCTACCTTAATTGGCAGAAATGAAGAAATAGTCCCTCATCAGGCAGAGCTCATAGTGAAAGCATAAAAAGTCTAATTTATTACATATTTTCAATATGACTTCATTTTCGAGCATTTTGTGACAATCTGACCTAATATTGCACTGATTCAGACAATAGAGCTGTTCTATTGTACTTTAATGACTGGAAATGTAATTTGCTTCCTGTTTAATATTTAAGCCAGCAATAATACCAAAAAGGCTTATTGCTCCTAAGAAGAGATGAAAGGGGCATAACTCTTAAGGTTTTTTTGTGTTCAAAATTTGACCTACTTTAAAAACATTAGAAACTCATGGGAATGGTCCTCAGAATTAAAAATACCAATATAAGATTGTTGCCTGGGAATTTTAAGATACATCACTTCTAGCTCATAGAAAAGCAGAATTTCCTTCCCGAGGGAAATCCAGATAATTCAAAATTAATTTTTGTCCCAAAATACAGAATTAACAGAGTTTTTCCACAGAAAAATGAAGTTCAAAAAGAAAAAAAATATTCTGAACTTCAGAAATATTTAATTTGGTCTTGATGACTGTCTTGATATTTTTCACTCTGGCTTAGCTGAAGAGCCATCTGTGCCTGTTCCAGCTGCCCCTAGTGACTCTCACATGACCAGTGCTCTGTGGTCTTGCTTCATGGTGCTCCTTGGAGAGAGCAGCTCCATGGACATTCCTCCATGCCCATAGAGCTTTTCTGTGGGGAGCAAGAAGGACAAGTTTTGGTGTAACATGCAGGGAAGACAACTTGCAAAGGCTAATCTAAAGAGAATAACAGGAAGGTCCATTATCTGAACTGCTACAAAAGTGAGGTGTATGGTGGGTCAGACAGGAATGCAGAGCCATAGAAATAAAGCAGCTCAAATGGAGAACGGCACAACTAAAGCATAACCTTCACATGGGGTGCAGTGGTGAATCTGCCCTACTGCTTCCCCCAGTAAAGGGTCATTTTCTTTTCATTTGGCATTACTGCACATCCCATTATACTTTTGGATGATCATATTTGGTAGCTCTGCCTTTCCCTGTCACCTGTCCCCTCGCTTCCTCCTCTCTTTGGAGACTGCATTACTCCTTATTTGGTCTCTTATTAAGGCTGTCTCCGTTGCAGGGCTCTGTGAGCTGAGTCCCACACCTACATGGAGAGGAAACCTGAGATCCAAGGCTTGATGAAATTCCTACGGGACAGAGCCATTTCCAATAATGAACATATTACAAGTAGTTAGATGTATACTGTTAAGCCACTGTCATGCTTTCACTTGACAGATGGGTATGCTGGTCTCTGCATAAATTTACATTGTTAAATATACATTAAAAAACCCCCAAACAACTCAAACTATCACAAGTGCTTCCACAGAAACATCTGTATTTTACCAGGCTCGACTGAACTCACTCATCTAGAAACACACACAAGAATTACAGGTGTCACTGAAAGGAGGACAGACAGGAGACAAACACTTTCCAATGTTTTGTTTCACTTGGTTTTATAAATAAGAGTGTGGCATCTCTTTTTAAACCATGACATTTTGTCAAACGATGCTTTAGGTTACTCTTGGGTGAGAAGAAATGTGAACAGAATAGTTTTGGGCAGTCTGAAAAGCAGCTTGGGAAGAAGGACTGCTGTGAGCTATTCCCAGATCAGTAATTTACTTGCTCCATATATTTGGATAAGATACTTAGTCCTTATCTATATACCAAGGTTGTACTGCTTCAACTTTAGTTCAGTAAAGCAATACAAACTCTAGTATTAACATGGCTATATTGGCATTCAAGTGCTTTTATCAGAATAATGTGCTCATGTCGGCCAAATCTTACCACTGCAACACACCTTTGTACCATTACAACTGCTGGCACAGCAGGGAGCACTGTTATAACAAAAAGATAAAAATCTCAGCCCTTGCCAAAATACTTCTGCCTAATACTGAACTGTGCACAGCCCACATTTCCTGCCTCACTTTCCTCCATCTAGGAAAGATTTTAGACCTTACCTTGCAGGGTTGGTGACCTTTAGTTCCTATTTGCAACAGGGCTTTGCAAAGTCTGTACAAAATGTGCCAAGGCTTA
This sequence comes from Serinus canaria, assembly GCF_022539315.1. Taxonomy (NCBI): domain Eukaryota; kingdom Metazoa; phylum Chordata; class Aves; order Passeriformes; family Fringillidae; genus Serinus; species Serinus canaria. The sequence continues at coordinate 22,185,759 of NC_066313.1, forward strand.
TTTTTAGCCAGTCACAGAGCTTTTTTAGGTCTCTAGAAAGTGTTTGCAAGAGGCAGCTGTACCCCAAAACACCATAGCGGGGGTGTTCAGCTGGGCTGCTTCCTTTTCCTGTGAAGATTTCACTTGGTATTTGACTCAGACTTTTCTGACAGCTATTTCATGACATATTGACTGTGCGATTGCCCCGATATTTCATGCATTAATGTGAAATCCCGTCCTTTTTCTCTGGACTTTTGGAGATTGGCTTCTTTCCCCCACCACCATTAGTCTGACAAGCGAAGGTTAAATCAAGAAGGACAAAAATCTTTCGTGTTCAAGGCAAAAATACAGTTAGGCCGTTTTCCCTGCCGCCTTTTGCCCAGCAGCTGTGCAGGAAAAAGCCAAATTAAGAGGCTGCCATCTGTGGGAGGAACGAGGGAGGACAGCAGAGCCTCCAGCCCTGCCAGCACCTGAGGGGAGTTGGGCAATGTTGGACTAATTGTTGGTGTAAATGACATCAGCATTTGGCCTATGATCAGTAGCTTCTCTCCGAATAATTTAGTAAGTACAAATATTAAAAATACTTGAAGTTAGACATTAACCAGATGAAATGTTTAGACAGCAATAGTAAAATGCATTTGATCGAGCTTTATGGACTGAAACTCAAACAGAGTTTTATTTAGCAAAAAATAATGGGGATGCTGATGCAATTCCTAGTTAATCAAAAATGAAAAATTCAGAAGAAGCTGTCTTTTGAAATTAAAAATATAATCTCCAGGACAGCTTTGGACTTGATCACAAGAGATTTCCTAATCCACAAATCCATTCTGATGGCTCTTTTCCCACAGGCATTCTCTCTAAGCACCAAGGCCACTGATATTTCCTCCAGGTTTGCTGTGCATTTTGAAGCCCTGGAGCAGGATACTCTGCAGCAGGGTTTCTGCTCCATCTTGCCTGCTCAGCCCTGCATTGACTCACTAGTCTGCTATACTGGATGCGAGAGACTCAGACCCAACATTAGCAGGAAATGTCTGGATTACATGGGCCCCAAAAGATGCCTGCACTGAATAGGGTACATAGGAATGGGATCCTCTAGATTGTCAGGCTCTAAAGGTTTACATCCCTATGTTTTCCAAGTATATAATTAGAACATAGTTAAACCAACATTATTGGCATAATCCCTGCCTCACCTGCTTTCTTCCAAGAAGGATGGTGTTTAGGCAAGGTGCAGGGATACCAGGACAGCCAGCCTGCCTCTTGGAGGATAGCCTAGGTGCAGGAATCCTGGAGGAAGGGTGAGACCCTCAAGAACCCCACTGGATTTTAAGTGCTGGAGCTTTCCGTGAGGCCTGCAATCCCAGTCACCTCCAGGAGCATGGAACTCCAGCCCAAAGCTGCTTGTGGGTGTCTAAGGAGTGGGGCACATCTGGCTTGAATTTAGCATTTGCTCTTTGTTAGCCCTCCAAAGGCTGTTTAATTTATGCTCAGGCTGTCTGTGTGTGTGCATGTGTGTATGTATGTATTAAGCAAAAGACAGCTGGTCCTACACAGGCAAGGTTGACTGTTACCCCTGAGGCAAGAGGCCCATGGAAAGCAGGGTGGCCAGTGTTTTATTATTGCCCTCTACTGTTCTTTGACCTCCTCTTGATATATTTTTCCATAACCCTAGGCAGCGAGCTCTCAGTGGGTGGGAACTATCTGCTTGTTATTGTCTGCCAAATGAGGACCTCACTGTGGAATACAGCTTCTGAGCACAGACAAATATTACCAACAGGCAATGTGGCCAGCATCTGTCTTAACTGGTCCATCACCACAGGCAAGGTGGGTATCACCTGAGCCAGGGGAAGTCTGCAATGGGAGTAAAATGCTGTTCCCTTACAATTGTGCCAACACCAGTGAAATATGAAAGCCATAACACACATGAATGATGGATGCCTCAAGAAGCAATAGCTAGACAGCAGCAAACAAAGGTGACCGGCAAACCTCTTGAGCAGGACAGTGGGGAAACAACAGCAATTATAGTCAAAAGTAACAGTGTGAGAAAATGCTGCTTCCCACTTCTGGCATACCAGAGGCAAATACTAGGCACTGGTGTTGTCCTTTCAGTTGCATTTGTTGCTGAAAAGTGAATGGTGTCAGCACATCAAGGGAACTTCCAGGAGACTTGTACCTGCATTTCTGACCCTCTAATATTCCTTTGTCATGCAGATTCTGCTTTGAGAGAGAGATTCTGCCTTGCCTATGGTATCTGATATGTGACAATGCTTGCAGGATATCAAAGAAGCAACAGTTAGAGTGGTTGCAATTGCACCATTAGGGAAAGATGAAACAAAGCTGTACCCAAATGAAGCTGAGAGGCCATTAGCTCAAAGTAAACATAACCTAAAGGGCCATGGGTATTCTTTGATTCCCCTGGAAGAGCATCCATCATTTTGCCATGAAACTGCTTCAGAGTGCAAGTCTTTCCTAGGGAAACACTGAAAGCATGAGCTGAATGTACCTGATGCAGTATTGCCTAACTGCTTCAGTGGCCTCCGAGGCTTTAGCTTGGGAGGAATTACAAGCGTTCAGTTCCTCTCCAGGGGACTTTAACTCTGGAACATAATGCTAGGCATTAAATTACAAAGCATATAATCATTTCACTGCTAATCAACTCATGCTCATACTAGAATTCTTACTTATTCCTTGCACCTTCCCAGATCCCACAAGCTCGTGTTGCTTTCCACTCAACTGTCCAATTTGGACTGACAATACACGAATCCTGTCTGAGTATGGACAGGATGAAAATGTTTGGCATTCTGAAAGCCGAAAGTAAAGAGATGAAACAAACCTGACTATAAAATATACCACGTGACCTAGCGACCTCAAGATTGTACTTATTTTCACATTTAATTTTGGTAAACATGTATATTTAAGATTAGAGGCAGCACAATCAATGTTTAGTCTGCTGCACTGTCAAGATAAAAATCCAAGAGGCTTTCTAGAGGGACTGTGCCTAGCTGCCTGTGAATTTCATGGTGATGAAGAGCCCTGATAGTGCACAACATTGTTGATGAGGCTGAGAACCAGGACATGCAGGCACTGCTTGTTTGTGCTATTTTCTCAGGGTTTTTGGACAAATTATTTATTTGTTGTTTGTTGTGTATTTCACCACCACCCCCCTCCCCCAAAAGAAAGTAGTAGTAATAATATTCCTGACTTCTTCACAAAAAATTAAACGCATAAAGGAAGAGGGATAGAGTTATTACCATAGTATCTACTATCATTAATCTAAGATAATGAGTAAGTACAATTGGTGGTACAGTGAACATTACTTGCAGTAATGGAGTGAGATTGTACTGTTAAGGTTAGAGATCTATAAAAATGCTAACTTTCTTACTGCTTCCAAAAATAAGCTCATGTCTCTCTGGACAGCTGACAGCACTTGCTACATCTAGTGACAATGCTGAAGTGACGAGTCTCAACCCTGGCATGCTCCTTCATTTCTGTTGACATTAGGTTAGGACCTAGAGGGTTGCAGGACACCGTGTTGCCTGATTGCTGAATGATGTAATCCCCAATCACTTAGGAATCATGTTTCTGGGGCACTGAATCATTTCCCTTTTTGTGGTCTTTCTGATGAAGAGGAACTGGAACTAAGCACTTTTGCCTTTCATAGCCCCTGGCTAGTAGTATCTGGCATGGCAGCCAGTTATATTCAGCAGGCTGTGCTGGAACTTCATATTTCAACCAGAAACGCTTAGAAATTATGGTGCTTGCATCCCATCTAGTGGAGAGATCAGATGAATTCATCAGCTGCTTGTTGCTAAGTAAGCACATACTTCTGCTGTGAGTGTAGGAGCAGAGCTATCAGCCTTGTCAGGATGCAGGCAGTTCACACAGCACGCTCACAGTGGTGATTCACCCCATGCAGAATGGATTGGGTGAATTTCTTGACATAAAATTAAGTCTGAAAGTTTACCCTTATGTCAGGCATTTGCACTAGGAAGGAACAACTGGCTGCCTTTAACTGTGGGCAACAGCTTTGCTGCTCCAGGGCATCAGCATGAGAACCAGCTGTAATTTCTGAGTTGCTGCCAATGATTAAAACTAATTAGCCATTTTGAGGCCAACAAACACTTTGCAATTCCCTGTGAATCCCCCCTACAGCCCCATAAGGATCATGATCCAACTTGAAATAACTTTCATCTGCTTCATAGGCAGGATGGGGAGGGAGATATCCTTTCTCCTCCATGGAAGAGGCTGCAGAGCCAAAACCTGTTCAGTTGTCCTAATCTGAAAGAAGGCACTGTTCACCAACAGGTCAGGTGAGCAGGGCATGTCACAAAGTACCCTAGTGACAGTAGACAACAGATCTGTACAGATTATTTTGACTTGCACTGAAGTAATTGGGGGGTGGTTTCTGACAGGTTTGAAAATGAGCTTGAGTGGCTCCTTCTTGAGAAGAGTTCATTCTGCCAGCCCCTGAGCCTCATTCCCCGCTGGCCCCCTGCAGCTGCACAGTGCAGGGCTCAGCTGTCTGCCACCAGGCAGACATCTGCTGTTGGTGCCACATGCAGGCATTTCCCACCCTGCATCTCAGCACCTGGGTATCTCAAGTGCCAGGGCAAAAGAGTTATTCCCAAACAGGGGAAGGGCTGCCACTTCCTGCTTTAATAGAGCCTATCATGCCACCTCTCCTAAAAAAAAAAAAAAAAAAAGAAAGTGATCCACTTTTACAAACAGGAATTTCTTGCTGTTACACAGAGAAAGCCTGTGGACATGGAACAGTCTGGGTGCAAGTGAGCACACAAGATAGGTGAGCGTGCCGCCCTCCTGACACATTACCCAGCTGGTGAAAGCCTATTTCATAGATCAAGCACAGATTTCAGCTAAAATAATTTCTTATGCTTAATGAGAGTGTTAGAAGGGGGTCATTCATTCCTCTTCATCTTAATTCTTACTGATCACTTGCAAATTAAAATGCTGTTTCTCTATACAACAAAAATACAATGCCTTCTCTTACCTGGCAGTGCCTCCAACCTTTGCACAAACAGATGCAAATCATGCTTTTTTTAGTATGAAAATTGTCTGTTCGAAGTGCACTAGATGGCAGTGTTCCTTTTGAATCATTGCAGAGCCACTGCTCCACCATTATCACCTCCTTCAGAAAGCAAGGCCCTAACAATTGCTGACATTTTCACTCCCAGGGTATTCTTCCAAATTTTGAGGTATCTTCCACCCCAAACCACCAAATTTGGTGTCTTTCCAAGGTGAAAAACTGCATCTTTGAGTCCCTTCTGCCGGTGTCTCTTACAAAAGTTTTGTGTTCAGTTGTGCACTGTTGCGTCTTGCTGTTGAGCTAGCACTGGAGCCAAGGGTGGTTGTGTTCCTGCACACAGGGGCTATAGCTCATATATTCCTTAATCTCTTTCAGACTGAGTTTAAACAGTAAGTTTTGCAGCAATTTCCCAGTACAATCTTTGATCTGTTGTCTGTATTGTGCTCCAGATTGTTTGTAAGAGAAGGTGCTTTGTTGATGTACTAATACAAATTTGAAACTTTTGAGTAACACATGGCTTTCCAGTGTGAAGCCAAGGAGATATTAACTCCGGGAGATGCTGGGAATGCTTTGAATCAGCACACCTTACCAAGGAAAAACTACCATCTAACTGCAGACTGGGAAAGGAGTAAGTAATTTTGACAGCTTTGTATTTGAGCTTGCTCTGTCCACTCACAAGCAGACAAGAGATACATTAGCATTGCTCACATCTAGTGATAAATTTAGCTTCAGCCAGCTCTCTTGACTGGGCTGGTCTGTCCCATTTTGTCCTCAAAGAAGGGTCCAACTCATTTAGCAACTTTTTTTAGGCGAGAAAGTAACTGTAAGTTGCGCTCTTCAGCTGAGGTTGAAGGGATGGTGATGGTAGAGAGCCGCTCAGAAAAAGAAAAGAGGTAAAGAGCAAATCAGTGAATCCCCCCTACAGCCTGTATTGGTTGACTTCTAACTCCTTATTATGAAGGAATGCAGGAAAGCAGTCATTTAGAAGGAAAGTCTGATGGTAGGATAAACAGATCCCAAATGGATGAAGGACAGAAATCTTGTCACTATAGACTCTGTTGTAAAGTGGAAGGTAAGAGCAGCTTCCCTTGCAGTGAATCTTTGGGAAGCCCCAGCATTGTACTGGTATGTATGGCAGAGCTTCACCTCCCCTTTGGTGCCTGCACTGGGCCCATTTCTGCACACACTGGAGGAAGACGTGGGAAATTAACCCAGTCCTCATCCCTGCACAACTAGTCTGTGGAGACAACACATGCATTTCCTTTCCAGTAGCCCTGAGCTGAGTCCCAGACCCTTTCACCAATAGGAGGAAAACTGGTCTGGTGTAGCTTTCACTCTGACTCTGGGCTCAGAGTTCAGTCCAGGCAATTATGTGTAAATGGAGGATATGAAGACTTATTTTTTTTGTTACCACAAAAAAAAAAAAAAAAAAAAAAAAAAAAAAAAAAAAAAAAAATTAAAAATAGTGTTTTCTGTTTAAATGCCATTCCACTGACCACTTGGATGGAAACTCACCAAAGCTTTTTGGGTACCATACCTTGCCACCAACCCTGTACAGCCCATCAGATGACCTGCCTGGACTGCATTACTTGGGAGCTTGTATCTACATCCTGATGCCGCACCTTGGCAGCAAGCTGGTGTCCTTCTGGTGGCAGAAACACCAGCCCCTGTGGGGTAGTTTGGTGGCAAATATGGCTTTGTGTCCAAGAGAGGGCAGCATTCTCCCTCTGCTGGGAAGGCAGGGAGGAGGGAACTGCCTGACCACACACCTCTTGCTAGGAATACTCATGCTTTGTCAGATGGCATTTCAGAACAGACTTTCAATTTAAGACTTTGTGCATCTGTTTAGGGAGATAACAACTGATTTTACACTTTAGATTTGCTAGGGACAATTTATCATACACCTATAAGTAAAATCCAAGCCAATACTTGTTGTGCCATCCTCAGCTGCCATTCCTGCCTTTATTCCAGCAAGAAGGCGTGGCAGTCTCCGGGTAACAAGCATCCCTCCACAGGTGGTGGCAGAGTGGGAAAAGCAACTGCATCTCTATTTCAGGACATATAGCTTTATACTGCAAGGTGGTGGTGGAGGAAGGAGGCGGAAGAGAAGAACAAGTAGGCAGATTCCTACACTTTTGCTACTGTTTTATATTCTTGAATAGGTTATACCGAAACAGGACCTCAGAAAGAGCAGCCAGTAAACATAAGAGGAGACTTCAGCACTTTTCAGTGGCTTGCATACCAAATAGGGCCCTCTGTTTCTTAGAGCTGCATCTCCTCCAGTTACCTGGATAATCCACCCAGGTGGATACACTGATGCTCATGCTCTCTGTACATCTGGCAGCCTTCAAGCTCTGAGCTCCTGATGATCTCAGTGGAGTTGTGGTGCATCTTAGAAAAATCCAGCCTGTGCTGCAGCAAGGGAGAAATATACACAAAAGCCTTTCCCTTCCTAGGTTCCTTCTGCAACAGGTGAAAAGGAAAGAGAAAATGTAAGCAGCTATACTGCTGCACCACTCCCTGAAGTAAAGGGGACAGATCACAGAAAGGTTTCCCCATCACTAGCATACTTGGAAAAGAAATGTTCCACCAGCATTTAATTTCAGAGCTGTATTTCAGAGCTCCTGTGGTATGCTTCTTATTGGCCTAATTAACAAGCTTGAAAGACTAGGAGTCACAAGGTTCATATGTAAAACAGATGGTGGACAGGACATCAATAAAGCTCTTTTAGATTATGCTGGGGAAAAAAAAAGCAGAAGCTTTTCCTTGAAATAGTTTCAAAGAAATGGCATTTGATTTACAGCCCTAATATGGCATATTATTTATACTGTTGCAAACCTTTATGAATGTGAGCTTCTCACTGAAGATGAATTTAACTACAGAAGTGGATGAGGGTGGCTTGGATGTAGTGCTTAGAACATTGAGTCATCGTTCTAGAGAGGAAAGTCTTACTGCAATCTCTGCTATTGACCTGACACACAGCACTTCATCCCACCTTGCTGCCAGGCCTATTTTAACAATCGGAATACCTTCTTTGTATTATGCTTTGAGATCCTTTTAAGCTACATATGATTAATTATCCTAACAGAGAGAAGAAAATGGAGGGTTGTTAGAAGTTCAAATCCTTCAGTTTCTGGTTACTTCTATATTTAAGTTGGCAAGTGTTTTCACCATTTTGATTAGAATAATTTCAAAGGAAAGGCAGGATGAGCCACTCTGCATCAATGCACTCAAACACTGCACAGTTCACAGAATCATCTCTGACTCAATCCAATCCTTCCATAGAACCACATGGAAGGACTTAAGCCCTGAATATACACATGAGAGCAAACAACATTGGCATTTATCAGACTGTACTGGGGACATATGGTTCCCAGTACAGTCCCCAGTTTACTCCATAAATGTAGGATTAGCAGAACTCAAAGCACCATGTCACAGATAGCAGGAGGGATCCAAAGAGCAGTGAAAAACTATGATTATGGATAAAAATGCCCTAACCACTAGACTGTGCCCAAAGGCCAGGCACCAGTTTGTTCTGTCTACTAGCTCTTAATGTCATATTTCCACCACAACCAGATATTTACACTCCTAACAGTAAGCAAGTACTAGGATTTGAGCACTTGCTACACTTCCACTTTTATTTACTGGAACAGACATGGCTTTTAGCTTGACTGTTGCTGTGACATTGAATACTGGATTCGAGCATGAAGAGGAAATCTTTTTGGGACAGCTACAGTCACTGTATAACAAACCCAGCATGCAAACCCAGTGGAAACCATGAAATGTGAGTTTAGCAAAAGCTTGATCTGATCTATTGACCAGGCCTATTGAAGGACAACTGGCAGCTGAAAAGCAACTGGGACCATTCAGAGGTTGGTCTCATGAAAAGCTGAGTATGAGCAGAATAGTGCTTTCTGCAGCCTGTGCATGCTGGGGTCACAGAGGATGCTGGATGTGCTCTCTTTTCTGGGGGAACAAAAGACCCCACACTCAGCTGTCTGTCTTTACCTGAAGCTCTGACCCTGACTGGTTGATGTAAAGATGGAAGAAGATGGAAAGAGGCTTGTCACACCCAATTAATTAACTTTTGTACCAGTTTTGCCAATGGTCAGAACAGAGGTCATCTGATATGCTTGTCTCCTGTGAAGCATTGAGACATGTGAGGATTTGTGGCTCTCAGACCTGTTTCAGTGGGAAGCAAAGACCTCTGGTCTGCTGAGAGCAAATGGGATCGGTTGTTTTCCTGTATTTCTTAAATGGGCTAAAGGGACCCAGCTCATTCAAGCCACAGAGAGGCCCATTAATACCCAATAAGCTTTTGGCAGAACACAGATCAGCAGTAAAACACTTGCCAGAAGGTTTGAAATGCAGACTTGGGACTAGGCAGATCCAGTAATAGGCTGGAGCACCTATAGTGGCAATTAGACTGAAGTGCATAGATGTAAGTATGAAATTCAATACCCCTAACCTCCCTTCCCATCATCCACCCACCCTCCCCTGTTCACCAAGAGTGTAGGCCTCAAGTCCATAGATCCCTTTAGCCCAGAGGGTGTTCACAGTGCTGCTCGTGCAAAGCTATGGGCTTGACAAACCTCTCCACAGACAAGTCCATCCTACTGCTTATTTCATAGAGGGAATGAACAGTGGGAACACATCTGCATTCCTGTGAAGGTGACACCTGCACATCATGGATTTCCAAACTTTGCTTCTCTGTGTGCCTGATAGGAGCAGCTGTGTGCTGAGCTCCTCCCTCTCTGTGACTGGAGCTGAAGTAGCAGGTACAAACCACTTAAACCTGGATTCCCCCACATCATGCACAACCTGCTGACCATGGTGCTGCTCTAGAGAGGCTCCCCTCAGGATGCATTAAGAATTGCTTGCCTATTCCTTTGACAGGCACAGCAATACACACCTTCAAACAGCAGAGGGTCTGAGGGCTGTGCATATGTTAGACAGGCTCTGCCCTCTGCCACAACTCATTTGTCCCTCAGTAAAATCAGAGGGACTGTCTTCTTTGGGGCCATGGAGGAACTGTTTGCATTTCTCTTAAACTCTGTCCTACCCTTGTCTTTTTGTTTCCTGACATGAGACAAACCAGTCCAGCCCTTAAACCAACACACCTGCAGAAGCTCCACACTCAGTACTGAGGGAGCAGCAAGCTCCACAACACAGTATTCCTGCTGTTACTCCCACACAGTGAAATCCCACTCTCAGAGCAGCAAGTCCTAGACAAGCAGATGGGCCTCACTGTGTGTAATGACTGTGTGGGCAGGGACGAGGACTTGCTCAGCCCAGAAATTCCCAGTTGCCTGGGTTTTGCCAGTTGCCAGCTGACCCTGAGCTATGCCCTTGCTTAATGAGCAGCTTTCTGCAGATCTCTTTCTGTGCCATTTATCTTCCCTCAGACACTGCACAGAGAGCCTAAGCCAGGAGCCTGGGCTCCAATGGCCACAACAGCTAAGCACTGCAGCACCCACATCTTATGGGATGACATGGGCAGAATGGAAGCTTCAGAGGAAGTTTACCAGGGAGACCATCCCATTGAATCATGAGCTGCACAAAAGATCCCCTTACTTTCTAAACTCCTTCTCATGAGTCTATGGTGCACCTGAATACAATCTTAGCCCAAGGCTTGGTCAATGTTTTCTGTCTAAAGCATTAGGGAGGTGTAATTGATCCTGTCTATGACTTTGTCCTGCAGGAATAAGGATAGCAACCCAAATATATTTACATAAATAAAATAAATTATTGATTTGAATTTATTATAATGATTAGATCAAAAGATATTAATCAGAATTATTTACTTCAAAGTATAGGATAGCTAAAACTGCTAGTATAGGTCCCTATTTGTGAAGCAAAATAATTATTAGAGATTGATGTCACTCCTCCATACCAATGGCAGTGGGCAGATCTCATTGAGGAGTTACCTTGAGGGACAACTCTATGTCATGCAGGAACCTCCACACACACTCTGAGAAGGGATATTTTAGAAGGCCCTATTGTTAAAAAGTGGGACTGGGCTTTATAGTGCAAAGTGAGTATCAGTTATGTCTTCAGGCCAGCTGTGGTGCTATGGCAGCTCAACAGCTTACCATAAGTTATCAATACTATCAATACTTGATCAGATCAATACTACCAATACTCACCAGAGCCAGTGACAGTTCCTGTCAGGAAACAATGTTCTTCCTCAGAGAGTTTAAATTTGGGATTGATGAGTCAGACTGGTCTCAGCATTCTTCAACACTAAAAGCAGCACGAACCCCATTGTCTCTGAACAGCTGATAACTTTTGCAAATAAGGTAAACTCTGAGTGTGTTTTACCCACACCTAGGCAGAGTATTCTCCTACACAGGATCCAGATCTGCTCAGTGGTAAGCCACATGGTCTGGCCACTAAAGCACACACTCAGGCATCAGTTTTGCCTGCTGGTTCCAATATTGACATCTTGTGTTGTTAGTTAATACTTCCAGACAAAAAAGACATCGATGGCTTATTGCTGGAGCATGCCTAGCACTTAGGGGAAGGCTATTCTCTAAATGAGTACTCCCAGCCTCTTACACATCAGCCCAGGCAGTTCCCAGTTTAGTAGTAACATTTCTTTACATGTTTTCACTTCCACTCACCTTTCCTTATAATAACTTTATTTTAAAATAAGGTCTCTGATGTAATGGTGGTTCATCAGTTGCAAGCAGCAATACCCCTTCTATTCCTCACAAGATATTTGTAGCACCTAATTCTTGTCTGTGGAATGCCATCTTTCCCCTGTCCAAAATTCTCCATGAGGTTTCTATAGGAAGCCATGTTTCTTACCTTGCAGCAAGGCTACTTCCAAAGCAGAACACTTTCTTAATAGTTTTAACACTATAAAATTTCAGGTAAAAGCTGACAAATAACTTCATAGCAGATTGAAGTGAAAAGAAAGGTGTAGATTTGTAGTGCCAGTGCTTTATAAGAGACCTACAGGAATCAATGACTGCACATGGTCAGGAACTTCATTTTAGGTTTCATGCAAGAGATGGCACTGTTAGCACCAGCAATTTATTTAGAATCAGGAGGAAGTGTATGTGGGAGGGGACTGATGTATTTTTAAAGGCAGATTACAAACATTAATATTAGAGAGATATTTTTGTTTCTGTTTTGATTAACAGAAGGTTATTAATTTTTCTCTGAAGAAAGACTCATGCATTCCATGGCAAGCATATTGATATTTCACTAAGACATAGGAAACAGAAAAAACAGTCAACTAGAAAAGGAAACCCAGAAATCCAATGCCAACCAAGCTAGGAATGATTCTTGTTCAATTAAGAATTTCTTTTCCTCTCCTGCAATGAAAGACATCTATGCATGCATGCATGCTAAGACTAGAATTGTAAAATTGTAATAGGAATTTAGATTTTTCTTGGCATGCATCATATTAATCTTCAGTTGCTAGATCTACACATATTAGCAAAATTTCCAGATTTAAAAACCGAAAGTAGAATTAAATAATCACAAAATTCTCAGTCGAACATGGAGACTATCAGTGCTGAAACACACTACTCACAGCTTACAGATGTTTCTCACTAACCTTACACTCACCATAGTTGTGGAGGTATCAGTAAAACTTCAGCCCTCTGCTGTTCACTACAGGAGCTCAAAGCCAGTGAGCTGCTCAATGCTTTCCAAACTCTTGCCTTGTACTGGCACTGCAAGTGATGAAGAAGAGTTACCTCCTTGGTGGGGCTTGACCTGGCAGGGGTGCTGAAGTCACACAGGGGTAACACAGGGGTAACACAGCACAGCTGCATGAGGCCATGCCTTTGCTCTCATAGGCAGATTTGTACCCAATACTTAAGATATTCAGTATGATGTGATGCACCCAGATTCCCTTTTCAGGTAAGGAACGGAGCAGAGGCTACTCTTGAGATGGGCTTTTAATCGTTTGATAAAAGCCCTCTTTTCCTCCTTCTGCTTTCATGCTAAAGCCCAGTAAAAAGCCTTTAATCACAAAATTTTCTATTAGTCCTTTGGGAGGTTTCCTGCAGCATTTCCTATTAGTTCCTTTGAGTGGTTTCCTATCAGGCTGTGGTTTCCTAATTGGTGAAGCTGACCAAAGCAGAGTCTGGAAACTTTTCCTCCCTTCACGAACACCCCAGCAGCACATTTCAATCCCCGCCCTGCGCCAGTGCAAGCGCTTTTACAGCCAGCTTTTGTGTTTGGTCAGGTTGATTTTCAGCTGGGTCAGCCCTGTGATGCAGCTTCCTTATGCCCCATGAAAATTTGTACAGAACAAAGGATGGAGTTGGGACAAAACCAATAAATGAGGCTAAGGCTGCCCCTTTTATCAGCAGCTTGCTTTTGGGGCAACTGAACCCAAGACAGCACTTCTGTGTTGCCTTTTCTGGAAGGCTGTGTTCTCAATGCACCTTGCCACAGAGAGTCTGAACTATCTCAGCATCTAGCTCAGTTCTTTAAAACAAAATGCTCTTGGAATCTCAGTGTCAATGTGCCCCAAGCAGTGAATGTATTCATTGTACAAGGAGGAGAATAATTCATGAGAGAAATGCAAGCGGACCTCGTTCACCAATTAGAAAGTGGTGGTTTCAGCAGTCTGATGATGCCTCAGTGTTTGGAAGCCAGAAAAGTACAGTAAGAGTAGTGGTATGTGATGTACACCTAGATCACTTATTTGTAATGAAGGAAAGAAAGAGAGATTGAAGTTTCCTACTCCTAGCCCAGCAGCAGATACCTTTCACTGCTGAAATCCAATGTGTCCAGATCTGCCATAAAGGAGCTTTCCTTGGGATGTCAGGCAATTTCCTAGAGTAAGAGATCCCATAACTAGAATAGTACTAGATAACACAGTAAATACACACTGTTAATACTAAAATACACACTGTAAGGCACTTTTAACAACTTTCAGGCAAGAATCCCTAAAACTAATGTAGGTGAAGTCCCAGCAGGTTGATGTTGCGCTTTTCCAATCCGGGAACAAGAGGAGAGGGAAAACATTCAGTGCCTGAAGGTTTCCTCCAGTGCCATCCACAGACTGAGGGAAAAGGAGCAGAACTATGACTCTTGCATGCATACCAGAACCACAAAGTTCCCTGAATCTTGGAGGAGAACAGGACTATTGTACATGACTTAGAAAAAGCAAAATCAGATGCTGATAAGGTGCTGGCCAACCTGAACAGTTAGCCTGATGGCCTGCATTTGTCCAGAGATGCTTTTGGGGAGTAATAAGGCAAGCTTGTTTCCACCAAATATGGGATAGATGTGCTAGATGGACTCAACATTGTGAGTGTAAGGTAACTGAGAATCTGCTCAGGTATGAAAGGGTAAGGCTCTGTGCTCAACTTGTGGACTGAGGGGAATTAAATGCTGATTATTTGGCTGACAAAAGTTGTGGGAGGATTGTGCTGCATCCCCTTTACAGAAGCTTGATTAAATAAGCAATACAAAGCTGTTGGCTCAGTGTGCTGAGATGGACAAGTTTTTGCAGACAGTAACACCAAGGGACATATTTGTCTAATGTTAGACCTGGCTGGCTGCTTTCAAAAATACATTCTGAATTTTGAGGTACTTTACTACTGGGTGTATGCGTATTACACTACCCTGGAGAAAGACTCATACATTGCCTGTGGGAGCAAGAAACTCAAATGACAGCCATCACACCTCTAAGGGACTCAGTGTTCATCACAGGCACAAGTATTTGATAGAGCCTAATGGAGTACTTCACTGCTGTCCACAACACAGAAAAGATAAATAGGGATGTCTTATCAACCTGTTCTATCATCTTTCTCCAAGGTTCCTGGAGTTATGAAGTCATTGCAATTCAGGCAGGAGGCTTTGCACTGATCCTTCAGACAAGCTGAGTGAGACCTTTGAGTTGAGGTGCTGCATCTCAAGCATTTTCCACCCATGTGCAAACCCTTACTTCACTAAAGAATGGAGATACAATCTTTCCGCTTCCATATGCTCAGGTCAGCTGTGTAGGAAAACATTGCCTTTTCCATGCCAAGGCAATGCTCTTTGCAATATTCTTTGCTTCTTCACTAGAGCATTTCCAAAAGGACTGGAGAAGAATTGGAAAGCAACCAGAGCTTGATGCTGTGACTTATTAAATTTAAAAAAAAAAAAAAAAAAAAGGGTTGACTGGATAGCCAAATGTTTCTCCCCCCAAAAATTGCCATCATTTTTTTCTTCCCAGCACAGGACCCAGATGGGACCAAAATAACAATCTTCCTACTTTGCTTCTGGTACATGTCATTAATTTAACACAAGGGATGTTGTTGATAGACACCAGTTTCTCAGCCTTCCAATGTTATTAGCAATACGGAGTCTGCTGCGGAGTCTGGTACAATGCCTTGTTTGCAGTAGCTTTGCTGCATGAAAAGAGAAAGTCCAGTCACCATAGTTACAGGGATGTATGAAATGCTTGTTCTTTAGCATGACTCTTAACACAGAGCATGTGTTCACAGGTAAAGATATATCTTTAATATGAAGCAACATTTGTTCAGTATAGTGGGTTTTGCACAGTAGAAAACCTTCACAATCTTCAATGTTCTGTGTTTTGCTGGTGATTCCTCCTTTTTTTGAGGATGTAGGACATCCATGTAGTTTAAATACATAAGTCATCCACCATCAAAATGCTGAAAGAAATCTGGGACCTTCTTCCAGTGAGCCTGGTTTGAGGCAGTGACTGAGAGAAAACCACATAATTTCTTCTGTGGCTGTGGATGTAAAAGCAGATGACAAATCTAGTATGAAAGAATCTTTCTTTCATCAATGAACAATGGACCTCCCCTGTTCTCTGAGGCTAAAACTCTGGTACTATACCTGCTTCTGGCTCCCTGTATGTCTCATGCCCCACCTTGCAGGCAGCAGCCTGACACTGCACCATGGACAGGCTTCAACATTAGCCTTGCCATGCCATGTGTCAGACTCCACTGCTCCCCAGCTCTTGCTTGCCTCCCAAAGCGATAAAAATGGATTGCTATCACTCGGTGCCGATGCCCTCTCTGCTAATGTTTGTTTCATGCATGCTAATGAGAAGACTGGTAAGAACAGATTTATGTTTGGCTCAGCCCAGAGGTAACACGCATGAAAACACTGACACAAATGCTGAATAAAAGGGATTTGAAAATCAACATCCCCTACTGTTACCAGCTACAGTGTAATCCTTTTCCAGGCCTGTTGGGAAATGTCCTTGGAGAAGCTCTGACATCAGTGCAGCTGCTTCTCTCCTCAGCAGTTCAAGTTTGTTTTCACATCTTTAACTGAGGCAGAAAGAAATAGCAGGGAGTGAACACATGAGAGAGGAAGAGATTGTCTTTATTTCTTAAACTTAGGTGTGGAGATAACGTTCTTTATATTTCTGAGGATTGAATGGACAACCAAAGAGGATAGTGGATGGAAATAGCTAACTCCTAGACACTGCTTTTGCCTTTTTGCATGCTAAACCCCTCACCACTAAACCTTTTGTCTAATCTGGTGTGGTTGTTGGTACAGTTATTCACACAGTCACAGCTCTGCTTTATTGTAGTCAAGTCTCTCAGTCTCTCGTGCTGAAACACAGCTGGGAAGATGTGAGGATATGCATGATCTTAACTTCTTTTTCCCACTGTGTCTGCTCTTAATCCCCTAAGGTATCTACTTACTACACCTAGCACATGGCTCCATGACACAAGGCTCCAGCCTTCCCCTTGAGCAAAGAAGGCAAATCTGGGAATGTCAGTGCTGGCCTTCAGCCGAGGAAGGCAGCGCAGCTCCCTGTGAGTCTGAGCAGCTTCACATTTGCACTTCTTCAGAGACAGAGTGGCAGCCCATGGGATTAGATGAGCACTGGCAAAAAACATTGGAAAGTGTGAAGAGGACTGGAGGAATGTGCAAAAGCCCAAGTCCAGGGCTGCAGTCCTTTGCCTCCATCAGCCCGGCTTGCACATTGTCTGAGGTGAGACAGGGAGGTATGGGAGCATTAGCATCTCTGGATAAATGCCGTCCCAGTAACTCATCCCTAGCATGGAGATATTTGGAGGCCTTGTGTACTGTAGTTCATCTGCATTTGTCTTTGCTAAGAATAACTCTTGGACTGGGCTATAAATGATCTAATCTTACCTAAAAAAAACAGAGGGGGAAATAAATGAGTTGTCCAGGCTTCCCCTACAATCTACAGAAAGAGATGGGAGAGCGTTGCATCCCCATGTCATCCCCAAATAATTTCACCTTTTTCTCCTCAGATGGAGTGAGCTACTCTCAAAAGATGCTTTGTTCATCACCTCTTTTGACTGTAGCAGGCACCTAGGGGGTAGCTTAGATCTATCTTACTTTCAGGTTGCATCCCCTCCAGATGGGAAGGGTGTAATTGCTGTAAGAAGCACTGCACCTTCACTGTAGTGATGGCCAGAGGGAGCCTGGATGCTTGGAAGACCATGGCTGCAGTCAGATTTATTCCTTTGCCCCACTGAAAGTTTCAGTAACTGTGTACACACAGCAAGTATGTTTTGGACACTGAAAAGTAAGTGTTAGGTAATAACTCTTAGCAGATTACTTAAAATTTATAAGTGGTGATAAATAATGAATGATACTCTTCAGCTTTTAAAGCTCTCTATGCACTCTGAAATTTAAAGCTTCCATTCAACAAATGTGTTTGTTTAGTTTCAGAGAATTGCACCCCCCCCTTTTTTTTTTTTTTTAAGTTTAACGGATAACCTATTAAAGAATGAATTAATATTTTAGGAGCTGTAACCGCCCTACAATAACATTGGAAACCTGGCTGTACTACTGCGCCTGAAGGGGTTTTCTTTGGTTGTCTGTCACTATGACATTGATAGTTGATCCAATCTCTCTTGCCAACAGGAGGATAAGGAGGCATTTGTGCCCATGGAGATGGCCTGTCTTGTCCATTCAGTCACATATGGTTCAGATGACCTTGGAAAAATCACCTGAAAAACAAATAAATTACTCACTGCATGTCATAGTGGATCTAAAGCCCAAATCTATAAGATACCCCTGGAAATGCTGACTACTGTCATTTCAATGACACCTCTCCTCAGAATTAGAAGTTAAACCTTCACAGAAATCTGGTGGATCTCGATAGAAAGCCCATTAAAGCCCAGTGGAAAGTCTGACCACCTTCACTGGGCCCTTAATCACTTTGCTTGAAAGGAACCCACAGATACAAGATAACAAAACCATGTCAAAGAAAGGATCTTAACACATCTTTGACATTGTCAAAGTCCTGTGCAATGATTTCTCTTCAAACCAGTGTGAAAAACAACCCCAAAAGAAGCTACCTATCCCAACCATGTCTCTTGCTTGTGCAGCCTTTTTCTGCATGTCTAGGGATTGCACTTCAAACTGGAAATACTCTGTACTTAAGGCTTCTGTACCCCAGTGCCTGGAATTTGATGTGATTTATAATTGACTTGTGCAGGCTGAGCTTGCGTGATCTCTTCCTGGGATCAGCCAGGGTTCAGAACTACTCACATTATTCTACTGAGCCATAGCCTGAGATCAACAATGGCACAGACTGAGAAAGAATGAGGATGTGTTTATACATAGTATGTTATTGCTAGCATGTTTTGAGGTAAATATTGATTCACTCTACTAAGTAGAATATTAGGGATTAGTTTCTGCATTTTTTTTTCCTCGTTGTTTGAAGGGGTTTTTTTGTTTACTTTGGTTTCTCTTTTTTCCTTTTTTTTTTTTTTCTTTTAAGGTAGCTTTCTGGATTCTCTAATTTGCAGAAGAATTACTGAAGTAAAAATGAGTTCATTAAGTTAGCCTTAACTAGCTGTAATTTTCACCCCCTGTCTGGCTTACTTTTCACAATAAAGAATGTTCAGAAGCTGTGAAGGATTTTGCCAGACCTGTAAATACTGCTGTTACATAATTGCCTCCTTCCCTCCATCTCCATCAGTGTCCTTAAGCAGAGGGACTGGCACCACTTGCATAACCCACTCTCATTTCTCTCTCCCTTCTGGCTTCAGTCTTAACAGAGCCTGTTCCTTCAACCCTTCCTGTTTCTCCAGCCCTGGCTGTGTCCCAGCAGAGGTGACCCTTCCCTTGGGGCTTGCTACCAGCTATTGTCTGGTGGGTGCAGGCTTTGGCATGTGTTTTTGGGTGGCAGGAGAGACAGGAGCTGTTCCTGCTTTGGCAAGTGTGGTGCATCTTCCTGGACCTGATCAGAGATGGGTCATCTATCTGACTCCACCTGGAGCCCATGTCTTGTCCAGATTGGGCATCATTGCCATGCTAGTTCAGGAGGGGTGCTGTGCCTCCTGAGGCCAACACTGAAATCCATGGATGTGGTGGGTCTGCCCCAGCTCCTACGGTACCGACCTTATGGTAAAGCCCAGCTCCTATGGACAATATCCTTATGGAAAAGATAAGGGCTGCCCTATGCTGAAAGCCTTAGAGATCACGTGTTGGCTGCTCGTTCATTGGAGCAAAACTACACACCACCCTTTTCTTCCAGATCTTTTGTGATGTTAAGCTCCACTAAGGAAGACACCTTGGTCTGTAGGATTTTGGGCTAACAGCTTGGATGAAGCCTGGTGTGTGTCTTAACTCCAGCATGGTATCTTAATTGGTGTGTGGGGGCCTGTGGCCATTGGGTGGGCTCTGCAGGACCCCTGATCTGACCCTAAGGACCTGTGCAGGATACATGGAGCTTGTGCTGCCCCATTCAGTCCTGGCTCAGGGGAGGTTCTGGCAGGCATCCTCCAGGCTCTGCTCCTCTTGTCTCTTACTGCTCTGAAAGGGAAGTCAGACATCTAGAGGGAATACAACCACAGGATATTACAAGCCACTCACACAGGTTCTGATAGAAACAGAGTATTGTAGTAAAATGATCCTTTATGGTCTCAGAGGTATGAAAAAAAATCTGCCAGGGAGAGTATTTTGACAAATACCTCATTAAAAACCCCAGAATCTCACACTGCACCAGTTTATGTAAATCCCAAGGACAAAGGAATATTTAACTTTTCACGTACCATAAATAAACCTGTTAAACTAATACATCTCCAAGGAATAATAAAATAGGCAAATACAGTAAATACATTAGTTCTGCTCCACTTTTATGTGAGAGGTGCTTTCCTTTGTCTGCCAGAGAGGCATTTCTTTCAGGAGAGGAAAAAAGGGAGATTGTTACTGATGAAAGGTGGCAGCCTGTTTGAATCTTGGGAAACGAAGTCACAGCCTTCAACTGAAGGAGTGGCCAGAGCAGGCAGAATACTTGGTAGATAATAGGAAAATTGAAGGGAAAGGAGGGAATTCCAGTGGTGGAAAAGAGGCATGAGGGAGATGCCAAATACAGTTCCAGGACTGGCAGTTGTGGTTGTTCAGAAGAAATTGCAAAGTTAGGGTACACTGCCTCTCTTCTCAGCAAATGGGGAAGAAGACTTGGACCTTGTACTTTTAAAATTCTTTATTTCTTCTTCATTTCTGGTTATAGCCATCTTAGTTACCACAGAAGAAGGTTTTGAGACTTGTGTCACAAATGGCAGGATGTAGATGAATGTGAGAAGGGTGTTTTTACTCCCAGCAACACACCTGGGGAAGGACCACCATTCCTCAGAGGGCTAGTTCAGGAGATTCTACAGAACATTTTTTAGAACATTGTATAGAACATTTTAAGGCCATTTTGGATGGGGGTCTGAGCAACCTGGTCTAGTGGAAGATGTCCCTGCTCATGAAGGGGGGTTGGAACGAGCTAATCTTAAAGGTTCCTTCCAACTCAACCCATTCTATGATTCTGTAATTCTATGATCTGCTCTGCTCACAACAATCACAAAAATCCCTATGCCCTTACAATAAACTCCCGAACTATTATAAGATAAAAATGTATTAAAATATTCCATGGAAGACAATAGGGAGACAGGTCACCACCATTAATATGCTAGATTGCTGATACAGTAGGGCATTTATTAAAAACCAAGTAACCTCTTACCTAAAATAAGAACACTGAAAGAAAACTTATGGGGTAAAAACCAAATGCTCCACACCAGGTGGTTCTAAGCAGTCTGACCAGTGGAAGGAATCCCCTGTTCCTGAATCCAAAGATCAGTTTAACATTGAGTGCATGTGTGGAAAACAAACCAGTCAGGTAACAGAAAATTCAGTGCGCGTAAGCATGACAACATTCCCTGCCTGCATTGAGCCACTGGTTACAGGCAGTGTTAAATTTTTGTCATTCTACAGACAATTAAGGTATGAAACATGGGGAGAGAATTCCTACATTTTGCCCAGACAGGCCACCAGAGGAAGACAGACATATGAAATGCAAATATGATGCAAATGCTATTGATTTCAGCCCCTCCAAAGTACCAAAACATGGGACACCAAGGGTTTTATCACAGGCTGGCTTTCCCAGCTGCAGGGTTTCTCCTATGAAGCTGTAGATTTCTTTCTACAGGCTTCCAGGTCTCAGTTTCTCCCATGGAGCTGTAACTAAAATTGTTCCAACTAAAAGCTTTGCTTTTCTGTGATATGGATACTTATCCTCTTCCTTTCCAGCAAAAACTAGCTTCTATTTTTTTTCTTTTTTGTTTTTAAAGTCTTGTTGGAGGTGGATAGTGGTGGCTGCAAGGGCTTGCTTGGTGCTGCTCTGTTATGTCTCTTCCTGTATGTGAGCCATATCTCAAGCAATATTTCGGTTTCTCCAGACTTGCATTGTACCAGGTCGCCATTCCCTTCATCTTCTTTCTGCTTCTGAAAATTGTGCCTTAAATTCCGTCAGGCTCTTTCTCACATATTGCCTGACACAGGGAAAAGTGCTGGTAGTAGAGTGGCAGCTGATGATCTCCATTTGGGAGGCCCATATGACAGAGGAATGTAAGAGCAACAGTACTGGCTTAGAGAAATGTTGGCCAAAAGCAGATAGCTGAACAAATGTGTCAGACTAGAGAAAGTATGTATAGCACTACCTCTGACTATACCTTCAGCTCTGTTTGCAACTCAGGGACTTCCTGAACCAGGTCCATGTGAATTTTATTATCTACCAGTTTTTCCAGCTGCTTTCCAAATGTTAACTACTGTCACTGCAGACCTTGTGGTAAGGAATTTCCCCGTTCAATTGTGTGTTTGAAGAGAAGTACCTCCTTTGGGGTTTTTTTTGAACCATCTACCTACCAGCTTAATTTGGTGTTCAAAGTTCTTGTTTCAGATAAGACAGGTCACATTCAGTGTGTTTTCACCATCTTCACACCACTTACTGCTCTACAGTCCTATCAGATATCTCATTTCTAGGCTAAAGATTACATAGTTATCCCTTATATGTAAGCTTTTCCATACAACCTTGTTGTCTCTCTCTGAACCCTTTCCAGCTCTGCTATGTCCCCTCCTGAGATGGGAAGGCCAGAGCAGGAGACAATCTCCAACATGGGAACAAAATGTGGATTTCTACAATAGACTGCAGATGGTCTGTACTTTGTGCTTGGTTCATCTCCTAGGAAGTACTAACATTTTAAACCACTGCAGGTTGCCATTCTCTGAAGGAAAACTTTGAGAAGAAGCATACACTAATGGATCAGCTTTGGAAGGTAAGAGCCACGTGTAAACATTCAATGAAATGTGTTTGTTCACTGACTTTTGAGTCCTGCTGTAAGGATCACTTGGTCACCGCTGCTAGCTGATGTGATAAGCAGCTTGCAAAACGAAGGAAATGTAGTGATCTAGAAAGGTTAACAGATACAAAAGCAGGTAAAAAATTTGTGGATTTCCTAGAGGAAATCTCAGGTACTGTGGTCAGAGAGGACAGGGTCTTTAGACAATGCCAACATATTCCACGATCTCGGCATCAGAGCTCCCCTTCCTATTTTAGTCCTATAAGACCAAAGCGAGATAATCACTCAGTAGAAAGCACAAGCCTGCCGCTTTAGTATTTTTTCGTATTACCATTGGAACCCTTAGTTTTCAGCCATCCAGTGATCCCAGACAATTCAAGGACTTTTCTCTCTAGGCTTTCTGAACAAGCTCTTTCATTCCTGGTCTCTCAAAGAGAGAGCAGGTGCAGTCCTGCTATCCGCCTGAGCCACAGGGACACTGTCCAAAAAAAGACATGGTAGAGCATCAGAAATGAACCTTCAGAGGCCAGGCTGCATCACCACAAGCTGGAGTTTTAGTTTTCTTGGAAAGATTGGTCAGTGTAAGTGCAAGTCAAAAGAGGCTTTGGTGCTGGCATTTAAATGTTAATCAGCCACGTTTGATTAGGAGTTTAGAGGGACTTATCATGTGTGTGTGATATGTCAGTGTGTTTGTGTGGAGCAGGTGGACAGTAAAATCTGGCCGTGTCAGGTCAGGCAGCAAGGTGGGCTGTCTTGCTGCTGCACAGTAGAATTTCAGTGCTGCAGCAAAGCAAAATGGTGCTTTCTAGACTTACGCAGAACAGAGAGAGCAGAGCCCTGCGGGACAGCTGAGAAACAATGCCTAGCTGTGCGTTTGAGCTCTGTGGCTTTGCACTGACTACCTCCTTGGCTGGTAGCAGGAGGGTCAAAGTTAGGACAGGGGGATATGCCTTGAAGCACATGCCAGCACACAGTGAGTCTGCTGCAGTCACCCCCACTTGCACTGCTAGCCTCCACCTATCGCAAGGGCCTTGGATGACATCAGGTGACTGACCTTTTAAGTAAAGAAAGAGAGTGGGTTGCTTCCCTGCAGGCCCTCAGTATCATGGACTGCAAGGAGACATAATGCATGGCCAGCTCAGGTCCGTGCTGCTTATCAGCAAAATGTGAGCAAGGGGTCCCAGGCTGTGTGGGAGGGCTTTTCAGAGTGCCTCAGAGACTCAGAAAGTTAGCTAAGTATAGATGTTGGCCAGTGCTTTCTACCCCAGTACTGGCCATGTAGTACCTGGAGCAGTTCTTTAAGGCATTGTTTCTCTTAACTGAGATACAACCTGTGTAGCCAGGAACTTGATAAAAGCCAACCCAGATGTAAAATATCTATAAGAGATTTGGAAACCAGGACTACAAAAGGTTACTTTCCTGGCTGTCATATTCCCTACTACTCCCTGAGAGGTGATGCCTGACTATTCTCCACTGTGTTTTGAAGCTGCTGAGTAAACAGGGCTGTGTGCCATGCAGCCACTTGCTCACTACCCATTCCCCTGCAATGGCATGGGGACAAGAATCAGAAAAAAGTAAAAGTTGTGGGCTAAGAGCATTTTAATAATTGAAACAAAGTAAAACATCAAACTTGTACTAATGATAATAATAATAATAGTAGTAGTGAAAGGGAGAGAGAGGGGGGAATAAAACCCAGAAGAAATAAGTGAAGCACAATGCAGTTGCTCACTACCTGCTGACAAATGCCCAGGCTATCCCTGACCAGCCATCAGTCCCTCCTGGCCAACTCCCCCCAGTTTATATTCTGAGCATGGAGCATGGTGTTGTGTGGTGAGGAATATCCCTTTGGCCAGTTTGGATCATTTGTCTCAGCAATGCTGCCTCCCAGACTCCAGAATCACAGAATCAGTTAGGTTGGAAAAGACATCTGAAATCACTGAGTCCAACCTATGACCAAACACCACCATGGCAACTAGACCCAGGCACTGAGAGTCACATCCAGTCTTTCCTTAAATACCTCCAGGGATGGTGACTCCACCACTCTGGACAGCCCATTCCAACATCTAACCACATTTCTTTGAAGAAATTTTTCCTGATGTCCAACCTAAACCTTCCCTGGCACAACCTATGTTCTCTCATCCTCTCACTGATTGCCTGGGAGAACAGGCCAACCCCCACCTGGCTACAGCCTTCTTTCAGGGAGTCGTAGAGAGTGATAAGGTCCCCCTGAGCCTCCTCTTCTTTAGGCTAAACACCCTCTGCTCCCTCAACTACTCCTGGTAGGAAATGCACTCCAGACCCTTGGCCAGCTCTGTTGCCCTTCTCTGGACTTACTCCAGCACCTCAATGTCCTTCCTGTCATGAGGGGCCCCGAATGGGACACAGGATTCAAGGTGTGGCCTCACCAGTGCAAAGCACATGGGGACAATCCATGACCTTGGTGGTCCTGCTGGTCACATTATTGCTGACACAGGCCAGGATGCCACTGGCCTTCTTGGCCACCTGGGTATATGCTGGATCATGTTCAGCAGCTGCTTACCAGCACCACCTGGTCCTTCTCCACCCATCTGTTTTTCAGACATTCTGCCCGAAGCCCATAGTGCTCCATGTGCCTGTTGTGGCCAAAAATGCAGGACCCAGCACTTGATCTTGTTGAACCTTGTGCTTTTGGTCTTGTCCCATAGATCCAGCCTGTCCAGATCCCTCTGCAGAGCCTTGCTACCCTCCAGATCAACACATCATCAGATCGACACTTACACCCAGCTTGGTGTTGGTGTTGTCCCTGAATTTACTAAGAGCTGAGACTTAATCCCTTCATCCAGATCATCAATAAAGATACTAAATAGGACTGGGCCCAGCACTGATCCCTGGGGAACACCACTAGTGACCAGATGGCTGGCTGGATCCAGCATGATTTCCCACTACTCTCTGGGCCTGGCCATCCTACCAGTTTTTAATTCAGTAAAGAGTGCACCTGTCCAAGCCGTGGTGCCAGCTTTTCCAGGAGAGTGCTGTGGGAGACGGTGTCAAAGGTGCTGTGGGAGACAGTGTTCAGCTTTGCTGAAATCCAGGTAGACAACACCCACAGCCTTTCACTCATCAACTAGGTTGATCACCTGATCATGAAAAGAGATCAGGTTGGTCAAGTGGGACCTGCCTACTAAGCCCAAGCTGGCTGGGGCTGGTCCTTTGGTTTTCCTGTATGTGCTCTGTGATCACACTTAAGAATCTTGTGCACCTGCTCACTGGCAAAGCACGGGAAAGGGAAAAGTCCTTGACTTAGGGTAAGCCCTTCTTAGCAACAACTGAAACACCCATGTGTTATTAACATTGTTCTCATACCTAATCAAAATTACAGCACTGTACCAGCTACTGGGAAGAAAATTAACTCTATGCCAGGCAAAACCAGGACAGGCTGTAAGATGCATCTACTAAGTGTGCTCACTATTAAGCTGGAGGGATGGGGCAGATTTTGTAGTTCCCAAATGTCTCTGCTGATCAATACCAGAGTGAAAGCTGAAGCAGAAACAGATGAATCAAAGCAGCATTTTAGGAGGTAGAAATCTGAGGAAGTAGGTACATGATAGTTTGAACAAAGTGGTATAAAGAAGACAGACAGCCAGGAGAGGCAGAGAAGAAGGCATAGTATAAATCCAGGGCCTCAGAGAGGGACTGTCGATTTGAAGAAAAATTCTGGAGTATATAAAAAAAGAGGCCTTTTACTGGGACTTCCAGTTACATCTGGGACAATGAATGTCTGAACCAAACAGAGATAAAAATATCTAGAAAAAAAAGTATGCATCCTTCCTTCCATAGAGATATAAAAGCCCTCTTGGAAACTTGTGTTGAACTGTTGTTCTCCTGTAACAGAACAGAAAAAAATTATCACTGGGAAAGGGCAAGGCTCTATTTCAGGATTATGTTTCCCAAAGTAAACGAGAGTGAAATATAACTATGGATGCAATTTTACTGCCTTATGCAAGAAGTCAGACATATGCTCATGATTATTTGAATTGTAAAAGGATGGCTGCCTTTCTTATGTTGAGGGGAAAGGAAATTCCTCTTTCTCCTGATTGTTTGCAAGTCTGGGTCAATGTCAGTAAAGGTTCTTAGTACTTCCAAAACTGGGATCATATGTACTGTGTTGGGCAGCTGGCTTGGCCACCAGTTTCCCTAAAAGCTGGAGGGACAGCTCTGGTTGATGGGGACACTAATGCTCCCAGGGAGCCTCTTCCAGGAACTTTAGCTGCCACTACAAAAGGCTACACTTTAGGTCCGGCTTCTCCTGGAGATCAACCTTAAGCTGGCAACTGTCAGAGCACAGTACAGGGATCAAATCTGAAGGAAAACATCTTTCTAGTTAGGAAAAAACACCACACCTTCATTTGTTATATTCTTAAGATAATTCTAGCTGTCTGCTGTAGAAGTGTGTGCTGGATATGTGCAGTATCTATGCATATAGAGAATTTGCTGCTGACAGCTCAAGTCAAACCATCTTTCCTGTCTTTGATAATACCTGTAAGCAGCTCTGGATACTATAATGATTGGTATTTAATGTGTTTACAACAAAGAAGGAAAACAATTTGCAAGATAATAAGGGTGAACAATACCTTCTTGATTACTTTCAAAATGATGTGCAGTTTGTCTCATGGGATATTTCAGTGGGTATCAGGACCCAGAAGCCTCTGAGATTTCCTGAGCTTTTGTTCAGTCTGTAGACTTGTTTTGATCCACAAAGGTGGCCAAGTTCAATTATTATCACTGAATCTCCCTAAAGTGTACAGGCTCACTAGAAACTGAAACTCACAGAGAGATTTAGAGATGCAAAACTTTGCAGAGCTAACAGGTGCAACATGCCTGCTCATCATTTTCACTGAACTGGAGAATGGTTTTGACTCTCAAATACAGGGCCATGTTGCCCTGTTTCTTTCTAATATTCTGTGTCTACTTGTTATGTAGCCTTGGGGAAGATGCTGATTATCTCTATGCCTTTAGTTTCCTAAAACATAAATTAAAATAATGGTTAGCCACATTGTGGTGAGGTTCTGACTGTTCATCCATTACTGTTTCTAAAGTACTTTGGGATCCTGCATAGAAAGCATTAGAGGACACCACTGTGGTTGTTTATATGCAGGTGAAAGAGCCTGTGTTAGCCAGGTGAAAGGTATAGGTGGAATAAGGCCAGATGCAGATGGAATGACTCAGACCTTTAGAATTGAAAAGTCATTTGTCTTCCTGAGGACCTGATGTCAACGGATAAGTGCCTTGCCTGGTCCTTAAAAAGACCATCTCTCTGATAAAGAGAAGATTCATCAGCTGGCCTTAAAATGGGGCTCCCAGTAGGATGGAGCACTCAGAAGCCCAGGGTGTCATCAAGGCATCAGTGTGTCACGGGCAGGTGGCTGGATTTCATGAGTCTGTGCTGAGTTACAGGCATGCTGCCCATCACAGTGTTGAATCCTGCACCCCAAAGAGCAGATGTAAGCAATGCAGGGATCTAACACAGAACAGCTTGGGTGACTTCAGAGTGGCTGTGTGCTTCTGATGGGATATGGTAGTATCAGGGCAGAGCAGGTGTGAGTCATCTCCCAGGAGAGAGATGCATGAAAAGGGAGATGGGGAGGGGAGGAGGAAAGCAAGAGAAACAGATTAGCTCATACAGATATATTCCCCTTGCCTGGCTGCCCCGCCCTTTGTGCACCCCCCTCTCCCCCCAGAGCACGCATACATAAGCACGGAGAGACTTGTCTGTTGCGGCTCGACTCCAAAGCCCTGTCAGACAGATCATTTGCTGCTTTGTTGTCTTGCCTTGCCCATCTCTGCCCCAAATTCAAGATCATTTAATATGTGGCTAGATAAAACTTGAGCAGTTCTTCAATAAGCATTTACTTTCTGCTGTGCATTAGGCCAGTTCAATACTTCCTGTGGCAGGCACTCCAATAAAAGCGGGATGGGGATCTAGGCAGCATTGGCTGCAGAGTGATTGCTGCATTTCTTGTATGATCAGCTTTCACCACAGCCCCAGTGTGCGCCAGGAGTCGGGCTCTAATGACTTAAATATGCAAGGCCATGTTCGGGGCAGGAGGTGCCTCGAGTTTATTAGCTGGGTATGACAGATGAGCAGTGCAGGAGGTGAATGGGTAGGAGGGAGAGTCTGTGTGTTATCAAGACAGGGGAAAGGACAGCCCAGTGCAAAACGACTGATGTTTCTCACCACCGTTAAGCCCACAAAGAGCTGGATGTGCTCTCTCTGACAGGCAGGAAACACAGCTTGCAAATGAAAGCACAGTACCACTCACCAGCCCTATGAGTCCTTCTGAGGCTGTAGCACAAGTAATTAGGGCAATGGAAAAAAAAATCATCTGTCCAGAAAAGGAATGGTACTCAAAATATTTGTTAGATTAAAAGCTAAAACAGCAAAAGAGTTCCTGGGAGGAACAGATTAATAACAAACAAGACAGTCACAGATCCCCATGGATTCCCTGCTTTACCAAATGACCTCATCCCTGTGCAGCATGCCAAATTCTGCCAGATTGTTACCAAATGCAGAATCAGTGATCTTAAACTGCATTCAGAGATGACAAATGTGCGCCCAGAGTAACAATGGGGAAAAGAAGTAGGGCGACACTTTCTCATTCAAGTCCCAAAAGGCCCGGGAAGGGAGATGAGTATGTCTTTTAATTATGAGGAGAAACACAAAATGTTTGTTAAAGACAATAATGGAAAAGTGCCTTGTAGTAAAGAAAGAGGTACTTTAGAGTATTTCTTTCATGAATACATAGAAGAGGTCAAACTCTAAATACACTGGAAAGCCTTAATTAGAAAAGATGCTTGTGTTAATGTACATACCCATAACTAATCCCAAAGGCTTTTCTTGTGCTGTATCTTGACAACATTTTTCTCATCTGTAACACAAGTGGAAGATTTTATGTTTAAGTGCACGTTTGTGTGTATATATCGCAGGGAGTAAGAATTAATAAATCAAATGAGAAGCCTGGGGAAATCTGACTATTCTCCATGATCCTGAGAAAGCCCCTTTTTTTTTCTGTGAGCACTGAATGCCTTCCTTTCACACTATATGAAATTATGGGATGAAGCAATTACAACAAAAATAAAGAGAATCAAGCCACTGAGAAAGTCTTGTAATGCCAAAGGTTTAGTGTTCCATTACTGACCAGGATGACTCATATCTGTAAGCACTCTGAAATCCTCCTGCATGTTGACACAACTCCATTGTCCTGCTGTTCACTGTCAGTGTTCCAGTTGTCACAGAAAATGAAAGGACAACAGTTATTGTTATGTTGCAGCTGTGAATTGTGACTGATTCATAATTTCCCTTTTGGGGAAGAGCACAAGCTTGAATGTTCTCAGGTATTTGCAACACACACATGCAATTCTCACATATCTGAAGATGGTGAATATTAGACCCCACTTGCTGCTAATAAACCATCATTGGTGAATGGCTGATAAAAGCTGTTGTAGAGGTGGTACGAATGTTTCAAGGTGTAAGTGAGGTGAGGTTTTTAGGTGAGAAAGTCTCCTTCATCAGACAAGCTGACATGTTTGAAGGGAAAAACCCCACAGCAGAAAAGCCTTTGGGAATCTAAGACTTTCTCCAAGCTGAATGCTTTCCAGCAGAACCTGAAAAGACAGCTTTGTCACCAAATGAAAATTCTGTTTTAATAACAAGTTTGCATTTTTTTAACAAAAAAAATACCCAAAAAACAACCCAACAAAATCTTGTGTTGTTTTTCATGTCAGGAAGCCCCAATATTTCAAAACAAATGAGACAACTGTCTGTCTGTCTTTCAACTGATATGTTTTCTGGAGAAAACAATACTTTCTAACATTGGAGAGCATGCGTGCTCTCTCTCATTTACATAAATACATCTTTTATTAGCTGTCAGTACAGGACCAATTCATCATGTAAGGCATAAGCAGCTGATAAGTAAACAAGTTGGATCCTTCACAGGCATAACTCAGCAGACCCACCTAAGTTTAGTGGCTCTCCATCAGCTTACATCATTATGAGGTCTAACCTGGATGTGGGTAGAAACACAGGCCAAACTCTAACCAGTTTTGTTTTCCCCAGTTGTAGATGACAGACAGCAGAAAATGAGGGGGAGTGAGCCCATGCACTGAGGCAAT
Source organism: Serinus canaria (assembly GCF_022539315.1). Classification (NCBI taxonomy): domain Eukaryota; kingdom Metazoa; phylum Chordata; class Aves; order Passeriformes; family Fringillidae; genus Serinus; species Serinus canaria. Next base: position 22,216,473 of record NC_066313.1, read on the forward strand.
GCATGTGAGACTGTGTACATTAACAATCTCTTTTATTAAGCCACTAATAAACATGGATACAAATGAAAGACAGGCACCTGGGCTGAAAGACAGACAACCATAGATGCTGCTCCTCTGACTTCCTCTCTCACTGCTCGTTTGTGTTTGCTCGGGTGGCAGCCACATGGTTGCCTTTCAATAATTCAGGAAGTGGTTTGCTCACATGGCCAGTCCTGCTTGTCACATTTTTTCACCTAATCACAAGTTCATCTCTCTGTAAATGAAGCAAGGCTTGTAAGGAGTGGCAATATCTTTTATTAGACTGGCTGATACTGCAGGCAGGAGAAGGGAGGACAATAAGAAGAGTTTGTGTGCCTGAAATCTTCATCATTTTCTTAATTGTATCAACTATTCTAAGAAAATATATTACTTTCCCCAACAGCTTGTCTTGCTGATTTCCTTAGATTGTTGTTACCATCTTTTCTGTTACCTCAATGACCCTATATTAAAATTTGTTTGGACCAAGAGCTGCATTCATTCTAAGTGCACACCTCCACTGACACCCATTTTAATAACCTCTCTTGCATACCACATTTCATAAGGATAAGGGAACAAACAATATTAATTAACATTTGAGTAAAGACAATTTAAATACTTGCTTGTCACTTCAGGGCTCGAACCATCGATCTGACCATTTATACATGAAGATGTAAACACTAGAATTGTTAAAAAGTAAAGATCAGTTACAAAAATTAACTGAACAGTAAAATAACTCAGTCTGAGTCTCAAGCACATTTTCCTAGTGTAATATGCAATGCACCACTAATGGCCACTGTTCTTTGCAGTTTGAAGTAGGAGAGCTTGCACTAGGAAGCTCAATAGCTGCATCACTTTCAATCTGTCTCTGCTTAAAAGTTATTATTCTTTGCTTCTTCATATGCCACTTTTTAAAAGGAAGTTTCAATGATTTCACAATCAGCAAAGTCAAGGTATTATCTTTGCTAATGTGGTTGTGAATATAATGCATATAGGGGCTTCTGAAGAATGATCTGAAGTCATACACACAGATAGGTACAAGCTACTACAGATCTTTTGGGTAGTATGATCCCCTTTGGAGATTATAGGTTGCGGTGTGGAAGAGCCAAAACTAATATTAAGGATGTTTTAGATGTCACAGTCACCTGTATTTAACAAGACAAAGGTCTCTTTGTCTTGTCTCTCACCTCCATCTTCTTTTCTACTTACCTGGTCCAAGTGCAAAAGGAAGTGTTCCTGTTTCCACCTCTGACCACCTCTTTCTCAGTCCTGTGCACTCACAAAACAGGAGACTATGACTGTCCCCACAGAGATCAGTCCTCAGAGTTTAAGCTAATAATGTATTTTGAAATAACAAGGTTTGAGTTCATTTCATTTGCCTTTAGGGTACAATTGCTTTGTGTTTTCAAGTTTTTGTCTGCAAACATGAAGAACAGATGCATTTTCAATTTTTTTTTTTTTTCCGTTAAAGAAAGCTGAGGGTCTCCTTTAATGTCTCAGTAGTTTAAGCAGTGTGAGGCAGCAGAGACAGTTCTGATTGCAAAGGTCTCAGCTCCCACTCCTTGCTTTACTCATTACACTGCTGTTCAGCAGAAGTTAAGATGCCAGTAACAATTTACCTGTCTCTCCCATTATCAACTCCAAGACCTCTCTTGGGTTGTCTTTTAGGTCTGTTAAGATTTAGCCTTTTGTTCCAGTCCCTTCTCTTATTATGTATGAATATTTATACATATATTTAATCTGTTTTGCTGTCCTGTCTTGCCTTGGGTTATATTTTTTTGCTTGGTGCTTTCCATTTTGATTGAGGTGGTGACTAGATGGGCCTCATCTTGGTTCAAAGAACAATTCATAATTTGCTCATGTCTGGGGAATGAATGCCTCTGTATGATATGTTGGGAGACAGGGACAAACATCCCTCCTGGCTGATTGATGGTCATATTAAAGATTGCAGTAGGTGAAATAATCCCCTGTAGCTTCATACGGGTAAGTTCCCATTCTCTTTTCCCTTCAGGCTGGCTTTGAGGCATGCTTGGGACTTGGCTTATGCTCTGTCCAATCTTAGAGCATAATTTAATTAGCCTTTATTGAAAGCCATTAGCATTGATCAATGGTGGCATACTGTTTTTTTTACCAAGAAAGATGACCAAAGTGTTTATCCACTAAAATTTTACAAATGCAAGTTGTTTGATAATTTTTTTCTATTCTTGCTGTTGTTTTATAATAAGTTTAATCAATACACAAAGATTTTGAGCATTTAGTTGCTATCTGCTATATGCAGGAGGAGGAAGAAGCAGGGGTGGTAGCTTGATTCCCCAGTTATATATTCCTTCACTGAGGTTTGCATTTTGCTTTCGTATTGATCTTCTCTTAAGGGGCTTCTTTGCACAATTCCCCACCCCCCGTGGTCCTGGTCCATCTCTGGTTGCATTCTTGGCACTGTCAATGCATTCAGCCTTGCCCTCATCTTCCTTACAGCCCTCTTACCCTCTCCCACACCACCCCGGCTACAGGAGACAACCCTCTGGACTCTATCCCTCTCATTCCATAAATCCATTCTTGCTCATTTTTTCCAGACAGCTCTCAGGGACATTTCTCATCCAGTCCCCTTCCTGACTAAATGTCCTTTCTAAATTAATAATTAGAGAGCAAACAAAATGTGTATATAGCCTGCAATGAGTTCAGCTATTGTAGGCTACTGATGCAAAGTGTGTGAAAATCAATGGGGACCCCTCCCTTCTTGATCAGGGTTTGATGCTACATTCCTGATCCTTCCTATAAAATGAACTTTTTTTTTCTTGTAATGCGCTGCTGCAATCCATATAATAAATTAGATTATAATCCCCTCATGGGCAAGGACCTGTCTTTTCAATGTGCCTGTGCTTTGTTGATCTCACAGTGCATACACGTCTCACCTCCTGCTTATATCCAGCGCACCAGGATAGCAGAATGAAACGAGAATAGAAGTGGACAATATTTTTCTAATTATTTGCATGCAGATAAGCCACTTTAATTAAAGAAATCATATAACCTGTAAAAAAGAAAGCTTCTCTGTCAGACTGCAGTCTGGTAATGGCTTTGTGTTTGTGCAATTGGGACAAAATCTTGAAGCCACCGAAGCCAACAGTGGCCCTTAATGGGATTAAACCTTCATTTGTGGGGTGATGGGCTAGATGATCTAAGAGGCCTTTCGCATCTTGTGCTTCTGTCATCTCTCTCAGGGTGAACAACATATAATGGAGAAGACAGCTTGTTTTGAATAAACTGCATTAAGTGTCCGCATGTATTTCCTAATGCATGTTAAAAAACCCCCACCCCTGTGTCTCTGCTGGTGTGCATGCCCCTCTTACAGAGCAGGTCTCTCCAGTGCTGCAGCCAGTGTACGAGCTCAGCTTGCCCATACCCTGCAGGTTTCTCCGGGGTATGTATCTCTCTACTTCCCCAGATCCTCTGGGAAAACTCCCCAGGCAGCCCTAATCAAATTGCACCACTGTCAAGACTTCCTGCAAAGCTTCGAGGAAACATTTCTGAATATTAGAGGTACACAAGAGGAGAGTAGAGGCTGGGGGAGGGAAGCAGGACAGTTTTAGAGCTTAAGTGGATTACATAGCTGCATAACCCAGTTATGGGTCCATGGACTCAAGTGAGCTGTTTTCTCCCCTCCTCTGGCTGTCTGCCTGTCAGATAGTTCCCCTGACAGGCAGGCTTTATTAACCTCCCCCAGCTGGCTCTCTCAGCATTTCTTATTTTCCAGTGCTTGCATCCCCTAGCAGCTCATCTTAGCCCTTCTTGTGTCTCTGAGCTCCCCAGGGTCCTTCCTTTAGCTGCACCAGCTGTCAGCACCCGTTGCAGCCTTCTCGCCATTCTGCTCCACCGATATTTACCAAACCTGGTGGCAGGTCTCTGATCTCTGCCCACACAAACGCCAGGTAGCCAGCAATGGGTGTATGATTTGCCTCAGATCAGGAGACCTATGTTTGAAAGGTAACCTGCTCCCTGTCTTCTATTTTCACTTGCTAAAAGGGCTGTGTTAAAAATAAACACCTGAGCACCAGTGCTGGCTGGTGTGAAGGAGCAGCAAGAGCCTGGTGCATCTGGATGCATTCATGTTTCCCCACTTTGCAGGAAAGTTGGGTGGCAATGATTTAACAAGAGTCTGGTTGTTCAGCCCCAGCCCAGAAATGTCCCCTCAGGACTGAGGTGTGAGCCTGACATCTGCTGGGGACAGAAAACACCAGGCCCTCCTTCCTCAGGGCTGCTTTGTCAGGAGGGGTGGTGACAGGGAGGTTGCTGCCTGAGGGACTCCGAATGGAATCCATGCAGCCTGGAGGAGGCAACATATAGCCAAAGGACAGGGTGAGCCAACTACAACACAACAGGAGGCAAGAGCTGAAATCCCAATTTATGCGGAAGGGCTCCAGTCCCCCTTTCTTACAGATATAAGAGAGAAGCCAGCTAGCATGTGTATCCAGGGTTTAAAAATGTCGGCATGGGTGTCCATGGCCTCGTGAGAAACAGAGTTCTATGTCTGACAGCAGGCTGCAGTCTGCTTTCTGTCTTTCCTTTTGAGGCATTCACCTGTGTCAATATGTTTTTGCTTTGCTGACACAGCTGGTGGCTTGTCTGAGTCTTATTCAGCCCTCTGGGCTTTACAGCTAAAAATGCTGCAGGTAGACTCAAAAAATCCCTACTTGGTGTCCACCATCTGTGTATCTCTGTTGCTCCTTTCTGTCCTCAGCCAAAGCCTCCTTCCCTTCCCTCCCTGCCACTATGATGCATCTGTATGGGACTTCTGTCCGGTCTTACAGGAAAGGATGGTTTCCAGGGCTGACTGTAAGAAAGTCATGTATGAGTGGCTCAAGGCCATGAGGAGTAATGGAGAGCAGAAGCAAGTGCCACTTGTTCTGATTAAATACTGATCTGATGCCTTGAAACCGTGTTGCTGTATTGGCTTGCGTGAGAAGTGCCACAAAGGAGGGTGCTTGGCTGCTGCTGGCGAGGCAGCATCCCATGGCATTCCTTTGTCAGTGAGGGGCTTTGAGCAACCTGGCCTAGTGGAAGATGCCCCTTCCCACAGCAGAGAAGCAGCATTGCCCATAGCAACATCCCTGCTCAGGGCAGGGAGGTGGGAACTATGTGATCTTTAAGGTCCTTTCTCATTCTGTCCTTCTGCCTTGAGAGGTTGTGCTGCTTCTGTGTCTGCACACAGCTTGCCCAGTATCAGCAGAGGCGCTTCAGGCTCGGATCCTTTGGGTCTATTAAAAAGAGGGATCCTAAGCAGTGTGCAAACAATATGGTAGCTTGGAGGTTTGTTGATAGCAGGGCTACCAGCAGCATCCTTGGGCTCTCTGCCAACACCTAAATAATTGGAAGTGTTACTTTCCTCTAGAAGTAAACCTGGCCTTTGTGCTGCTTTGTCACAGCATTGTATTTTTTGCTGTCAGACATGAGCAGATAAAATGTATATTTTAAACCCTTGAGGAGAAGAAAGAAGTTGGCAGTTCTCAAGGCTTTAGCACGGTTCTTATGACAGTGAATCTTGCTTTATTTTTTTTTCCACAAATATCATATTCTAGAAAAAATGTGACTATTTGAGGATCTCAGAGGGTTTATTAATATTTTTTTTCAGTATTTTTAGAGATTCTGACATGGAGGAACACAAAGAACTTGATGCCAGTTTAACCTAATGATCCAGAAACCATATTTCAAATAATAATAAGCTCACACATCTATTTTTAAACTCATGATTTAAGCCACTGTCATGATTTTGATAGGGTCTGACATGATTTGCAGCCTTGGGATGGGTAATAAAGCTTTTGTGTACTGATTTGAATGGAAAATCCTTTGAAAATCCTCCAGCTTCCTTGCCTTAGTCAATACTTAACAAGGACTCAGCCACAGCAGCAAAAATATCCACTGATCAGTACATTTTTTTTTGACCCTCTTTCTCTTCCCTCATAGCAAAAAAATCTGACACCCAAGAGTTGTGATTCATTGTAGTCCCAGGGTCCATTCTGAGAAACTGTGGTGCAGGGATCCTTGTACATGGGAATCCTGGAGCCAACAGCTTCCCAGGAGTCTGAACAGAGGGCAAGAGCATCCCTGTGTCAGAGTTTTCCATAGGGAGAAGCAAGGACTGAAGACAGAAGAGAGTCAGATCTACACAGATGGCCTGGGCTCATGCTACAGTTATTCCATGTCCCTATAAAGTTGTTCTGGGATGAACAGGAGTTGAAGGTAGGGTGAGATTCAAGGATGCAGCGAGGGCCAAGCCATGGCACAGAGCCTCTCTGCAGCCTCCTTCAGTCCTAGCGTGGGCACATGAAATAAATTGCTTCTCTAGTGGCTGTGTCCATGGAGGAGGGGGAGAATGCCAGCTGGTCCCTGCGGTATTTAATTTCTTCTCAGGAGCTGAGCGAAGTGAACATTTTTTGGGATGGAGCAGCTGAAAGCAGGAAAGACAAAGTGCCACACCCACTGCCCCCAGCCCCCCCTGTGCTGTTGCAGGCTGGATCCAGGTATCAAACCTGGTGGGAGACAACTGCACTGCTTGTTATATCCCTAGATGCCCCACAGTGTTTTCCAGCTCATAAAAAGTATCTGGGAACAAGTGAAGGAGCAGCAGGCTCTGAGCAAGCCAGACCCATCTCAGTGCTATTTTGAGGCACTTGGCTTTCTGGCTAGTGGGTATGCTGTTATTCCTCTAATATGAGCAAACAAACACGTGGGGATATATATATGAAAAAACAGGTGACTCAGAAGTGAGAGTAGCCTCATTATGTCATTAGAGGAGGATAATTTGCCGCATATTTGTATCAATATTGCAACTGTCTGCACAAAGCTACACTGTCCTGTCACACGATTTGGGCTGTGTGTGTGGTCACAGCCACCTGCAGCAGGGGAGCAGGAGAGGGGCCAGAGTGTTGATGTTTGACCCTGATTTCTTCTTTTTTGTCTGAAGAGTGGACGAGGCCTGCTGCTTGGCCTTGAATCTCCCAGGAAGTGATTTGACACTTTGAGTAAAGCTTGGCCTTTTCTTTTTTGCATTAAAATGGAGGATGTTGTATAGGTCTGTTACGTCAGCATGGATTCACTGATCTGTAGAAAATTATGTGAATAGCTTTTTGTATTACTGCTGGACACAGAACTGTCAGGAAAAAGATTACCTAAATGAAATCTCAGACACAAAGTGAATGGCCTTGGATCAACCATATAGGTGTGGTCACCCTCAGGATTAATGATAACCCAGTAACTGTCTTGGGTTTGTGTAGCAAGGCTTTGGTGGGGAAGGGTGCTGCAGGAGGGGCTTCTGTGAGAAGATGGTAGAAACCTCCTCTGTACCCAGTGGAGCCAATGCCAGCCAGCACCAAGATGGACCCACCGCCAGTCAAAGCTGAGCTCATCAATGATGGTGCTGAAACCTCTGGGATAGTATCTTTCAGAGGGGGAAAACTGCTGTGCAACAGCACCCAGGAAGGAAGAGTGAGAATATGTGAGAGAAACAACTCTGTGAAAGAGACACCAGGATGAGTAAAGGAGATGGGGAGGAGGTGCTGTAAGGGCTGGAACAGAGACTCCCCTGCAGCCCATGGACATCCCTGGTGCACCAGATATTCACCTGCAGCCCCTGGAGGACCCCCCTGTGGAGCAGGTGGATGCCCAAAGGAAGCTGTGACCTTGTGGGGAGCCCATGCTGGAGCAGGTTCCTGCCAGGACCTGAGGCCTCATGAAGTGAGGAGCCCAAGCTGAAGCAGGTTTGCTGGCAGGAATTGTGATGCCATGGGAACTCACACTGGAGCAGCCTGTTCCTGCAGGACTGCACCCTGTAGGCAGACCCACACTGGAACAGTTCATTAGGAACTTCAGCCTGTGGGAGGGACTCCACGCTCAGAGGATGAGAGTGTGAGGAGTCCTCCCCACGAGGAGGAAGGAGCAGCACAAAGTGTGGTGAACTAGCTGCAAACCCCATTCTTGTGCCCCTGGCCAACTGTGAGGAGGAGAAAAAATTGGGAGTGAACTTAAGGTGTTTTAAGGTTCTGTTTTATTCCCTCCTCCCCTACTCTGATTTGTTTGGTAATAAATTAAATTCATTTTCTCCAAGTTGAGCCTGTTTTGCTTGTGACAGTAATTAGAGAGTGACCTCTCCTCATCCTTAACCCACAAGCCTTTTGGTGTATTTTTTCCCCATGTCCAGCTGACGAAGGGTGTGACACAGCAGCTTTGGTGGGCAGCTGGTGTCCAGACAAGGTCAACTCACCACGTTGTTAAATAAAGAAGAAAAACCTTTCTTACCCTGAAAATATCTTTCACCTCTGTCCTACTGAAGGAAAAGTGATTTGTGATGAAAATTTCCTTAAGTGACTTAGGAGCCTCAGATCCATTTGTTACATCTCCTGACCTATTTACTTAGAAAAAATCTCATCATAAGGCTATATTTTTTTCTTGGCTTTTTGCAGCAGAGGTTTTGGTGGGGACTTTTTTTAATACAGAACTAAAGCCAACTATCTGCACATATTTGGAACTCTTCAGCTCTACTGCCAGTGGTGTGCACACCATCTATTAATAACAAAATGAATGAATTAATGTGAAAAAGCTGGATGGGGAAGGATTTTAAGCTCCTAACCCAAGCCTAGAGCCCTGCCAGGATGATTACAGAAGTAGAAGGGATGGCGCTGTTCCCTGCTCACTCCCTGGCACTGCTGCTGGGGGCAAAACCAGGGCATTACCTTTTCATTAGGACTCTTCTCTACTTCTTCCCTTCTCATAAGAGAAAAAGAAACACCAGTCACAGAAAAATGTTTATGAAAACTCAGAAAATATGAAGAAGCAGGAGCTAAGCATCTCTTTGGAGACAGTAAAGCAAGGCAAGATTTACACTGGCATTTCTTTCCCAGAAGCAAATGCCCATTATTTCAGGGGGAAGCTGTTGGCAGCTTGGTCTGGCTCACAGCACTGAAGAAACAAGCGGACAAACGGTGGTGAAGACAGGAATCCCCTGGTGCCCTGGCTAGCCCTACCCCCACCTTGCTTCCTCCTGTATCTTGTTTTGAGGAAAGCAGGTGGCAGTGGCTCAAGGACCTTAAAAATCTGCTTCATTTCACAATGCCAACTGTGAGATCAACTGCTCCCTGCTCACCCATTTGCAAAGTCCCAAGTGGAAGAGGAGTCTTCATTGCAGAAGAGTGTTTGCTACTCATTCTTCCAACCAGTGCTCTGATCTACAGCAGCTATGGCTTTGCCAGTGTCCTGTTAATTTAGTTACAACAGTAGGAATTTATCTCAAAAGATAGCTCACTCATATTGCAATAGCTGCAGGCAAGAGGGGTGCCAGCAGGGAGCTGTTTTACATCTGGGCTTGAAAGAGCTCAAAGGTAAAGGCAGGTTCAGTAGTGACAAACAGGGAGCAACAAGCACCTTACTCTGCCTCCTGTTTCCTGAAACATAATGTTTTTACAAAGAAAAAAAAAAAAAAAAAAGAGGTGCTTTTCTAGTGGAGCAGGTGTGTCTGGAACTTTTAGGGGTCAGTGGTGTGCCAGAGCAACTGGCAGGGTGGTACACAAAAACTCAAGAGAGGTAGGATGATGCAAGGAGGAGGAACTGGAACAGTATTGCTGCTCTTTTCTGGCAGCAGAATAGAGATCATTGAATCAGCCAGAGCTGTGTAAGACATGGGAAAATCTGACACCAGGGGTGCCAGGATCACAGAACATGGTCCTGTAAGAAGCAGCATTCTACATCCTGTGCTGTGCTTGTCCCCCAGGCTCAGAACAGAGTGAGAGATGACCGGACGCTGTCACAGTTGTTAGGAACCCACTGTCACACCTGGCTCTGACACATCTGGTTTCCAAAGGATGCAGGTTGGTCTTCAGCAGACCTTATCAATAGACATCTGCCCTCAACGCAGGCCAGAGGGATGTGGGAATGTGCAGGTATTCCTACCAGCCTAATGGACCAGTTGGAGACCCCATACACCTGGGCAGGCCTTGTCAGGTAAAACTATGCCTTCTCTGCCTTATTGTCGATCTATTCCAAAAAGAGCACATTTTACAAAAAGCACTCCCTGGTGTAAAGGTGTTGTGTATCGAGGGTTTGGTTTTGTGTTTGTGGGGAGGATAGAGCAGAGACAGTGCTGAGAAAGAAAGGCAGGGCAGGCAAACTCCAGGTACTTAAATGTGCTTAATGCCTTGTATGGACTAAGAAACGAGATTCTCATGTCTTTTCTGTGAGAGCTGTGTTGCCAGCATCTCCGATGGTCGCCGGGTGATGAGAACCACTTTGGACATAGTAAGGCAGAGAACTGCTCATGAACGTTTAGGGGCTGCTTCCTTTCCTTATCTGCAGGCTGGAGTCTGTGCCCCTCTCACCTAACTTCCCACAGGGATATACGGTGGTGCTAAAAGCTCTGCGTGCGTGTCCAGAGTGCCTCTGCCGGCTGCCCGAGCCTGCAGCGGCAGCCTGTGCAGCAGTGCCCCCCGCCCTCGCCCATTCTCCGCACGTCGCTGCGTCTGAGCGCCCGGCATGGCACACACCCGGCCGGGCTGCTCCGCCCGGCACGGCACAGCACACACCCGGCCGGGCTGCTCCGCCCGGCACGGCACGGCACACACACCCGGCCGAGCTGCTCCGCCGCCCCAGCAATGCGCTGCAGCAGCCCTTCCGAGCGCGCCCGCTTCCCATTGTGACCACTGAGGCAGCGCCTGCTCCCTCTCCGCAGAGCAGGAGAGAAAGGAGCAATTCCAGGCTCTGCAGTGAGAGGATGACTAGTGCACATATTGGTAATAGCACCGTGCCGGGGTCTCGGTGTGATCTTCCTGTTGCTCATTTGCTGGCAAGTGTGAAATGCAAATCCCTCCGGGCTTCTGTCTCCGCTCAATATTCACAGGAGCATGAAGGCTCCTGCGCGAAGGGGAGGGTGAGAGCCGGCAGACAGCGAGGAGCTTTGTTTCCTCCTTTGTCTGGAGTTTACGGGTTAAAAAAATCTGCTTATTCGCCAGGCTTTGCATGGGATGTCAGCTCACCACAGCCGCCCTGTACCCAGTCTCTGCCCCACCTTGGGCACGACACCAGCAGGTTCCAATTGGGGTGCAGAGGCCGTTGCACCAACGCTGTGGCTCCGCCGAACCTGGGGACGGCGGGGCAGGGACTCGGGATGTGGGAGGAAGTTCCCGGGAGCGAGTGTGGCTCGGAGGGCTCAGAGCAGTTACCCCTTCCCAGAACCCGCCGGGCGGTGGTTCCCACCCTGCCCCTTTCCTGTGGTGTGATGGTTCCAGTCCAAACCCAGTCAGATCTCTGGAAATGGCAACTGAGACACTTGTTGCCATGGTGATCCTTAATAGTTCTGACTCAGATGTAGCGTTGCTACGGCAACCGCATCCGCAGCCCTTGGGAGGCAATGCCGGCACATTTTTTCTCTCGTAGCGGAAAAGGGCTCCGAATCCCCGTTTTGCTCGCTCCTTGCTGCAGTGCAGTGAGGAAGCTTTGGGGCTGTTTTATTATTCCCTTAATTAAAGGCGATCCTGATCCTTCACCTAAGGATCTGCTGCTACTCTGCTGGGTCAAAGTGCTCTGGGCCGCCTCAGCACGGGCAGTATGGGCACCATAAAGCGACCCGAGTCTCTGCCCCTCTGTGGCTCACCAGAAAAGATTAAAAAATAATAATTTTTTTAAAAAGGAGCAGTAACCTTTCTTCTCAGGAAGGAAATGCTCCTTTCATCTCGGGGGCTGAAGATCTATTGGTGGGGGGTGGTGGAGCGGGGTGTGGTAGTTCTTTCTGAGCTGGAGAGCGTCTGTGGCTGTGAAAGGCGAGACAAAGGCAGAGCGCATGTGAGGCAGGGGGTGTGCCCGTGAGGGAAGGAGCGGATCTGTGTGCAGGGAGCGTGTCCCTGGGCATGGCTACGAATGTGAATGGGAGAGGAGCTGCCGGCAGAGGAGCCGCGAAGCGGAGCGTGGGTGTGCCCGCCCCAGGATGGGAGCGGGGACGCTCGGCTGCCCGGGCTTTTGTTTCCGAGGGCGCGCCCGCACAGGCACGGGCTGAAGGAGCTCACGTCATGCGGAGCTGCGTGAGGACACTTGCTTACATTCAGTCCTGTCATCTGTGCAAAGTCAGCCACTGACACACGTAATGCCTCAGAGGCACCGGCGTCCCAAAGGGGCGGATAAATGGAGGGAAGGGGGAGTGAATATTAAGTTTGCTGTTGCAAACCTTGGAGAAAAGACTTCTGCAGCACTAAATAATCCAGCCAAAATTATTTCGTGGTGTCCTCTTCTGGCAGGGGCAGGTGGGAATGAAGAGGCATGTGAATTCTACATGTGTGTACCCTTGGACATACAGGCCAAACTCCTGTACTGAGATACCTGGGCGTGGATCCCAAGGGAATTGGTCAGTGCTTTTCCTGAGTCAAATGTCTGACTGCTCAGTCAGGCAGGAGGAGTCACTGGAGAGATGCTTAAAGCTCTCAAGGCTTCTCAGGGATTTCATAAACTTTCCCTGTGTTTTTTCCAACTTGTCAGAGAATCCCAGTGGGCTCTCTCCTGCCTGACATTCTGGTTCTTCTGAACACAATTTTACAGTGGTAGGACATGGTTGTATGTCCTGGAGCAGATCTTCAGAGAAACTGCCATGACTGAAGGAAGGAAAACTTAAAAATTCACCATGAAGATGGGAGATAATTTTACTGCAAGTAACAGTGGATCTAGGAAGGACTTAAAAGTGGCAGATGCAAAGGATAAAGGATATTGCTAAAGAAATCAGCCACATTCTGCAATGGGAGAGTGTCCAGGGTGACTCTTGTGTGCCTGGCTTAGATGAGGTGAGGACAGAAGCCTTATTAACAAGGGTAAGTTAGTAACACAAGTCGTGGAGAGAAAATTTGGAAGAAAATTTTGGCTTGGAGCCTGGTGAATATAAATCAGCCTTAAAGAGATGGGGGGGACACAGACATGAGAGTGAAAATTTTGGAGAGGTCCAGAGGTCCAGAATGAAGGAAGATATCTCAAAGTCCCTGAACTGTATGCATGAAAGTCCCCTGCTGGTTAAGTTAAAAAGGAGTAAAAGAGCTGAATTATGGTGAGGGCTGTGAGGGCTCCAGCAGAGAGTCTCTCAGGAAGTGGATGTACCTGTGGTATCTGCAAATTTTCAGGAAGGGAAGTCTTGGGACTTGGTAAATAGCAAGTGCAGGGCTTCTGCATGAGCAGTTTGTGAGGCTGGAAAGTGCTAAAAAACAGATGGAAGGGCTCCAGGAACAAGTCTAAGGCCCTTCAGAGGCTAATATGTCCCATCCAAGGAGTTTAGGGAGACGGGGAGTTGTGAAGAGACTTAGTCAAAGGGAACTTTTAAATATGTACAATGACTTGCTCAGCATGCAGAGAGAAACTCATCCCTGGATTAAGTCTAATGATCTCAGCAGCTCTGGCTTTAGCTGTGTCTGTTAATTCCCCATGGTGGAGGCAGAATGAGGGGAAGTGGCCCTTTTGCCTGCCCATCATTGGGGTGGTGCTTGTCAGAGGCCACAGCTGTCACACACCGCGTGTGCCTGCACTGTCACACGTGGACCTTTGTCACATGTGATGGCCAGAGCAGTACCTGTGCCCTGTCACTGCACACGTACCTGGCTCAGAGATGGGACACTGTGTGGTAGCTTGCCTTCATCTTGCAGCCATCCCCACGGAATAAACTGGATCTGGATTGGGTTCTTCATTCCCCCGGGAAATAACAGGTCCCTCCTTCCCAGTGCAACCGGTGCCCCTTCCAGGGACCATGCCTCGGTAGCACATTTTGACTAGGACACCTGCTGGCATCAAAGTGAGAGGAGGACCGCACCAGGGGCAGCAAAGGCTGTTGGAAGAGTCCCTTGGATCTAAGACTAAATGAAGTGTAGGACTAAATATTGTAATGTTTTCATCTCTATTTTTGGCATGATCAATTACAGAATTTCCTGGATATGATTTCTTGCCTGGAACCTGTAACAAAACAGAAAAATAGAGCTGAATTACTACTTGGAGGTTTTTTTTTGTTTATTTGGTTGAGAGTTTTTTGTCTGTGGTTTTTAACAGGAAACAAGGGAAACTGAAGAGGACAATCCAAGTAATTAGTTGTTTATTTATCCAGACAGGATCTAACCTGCTAGCCTCAGCTCTCTTTGCTAATACCTAAAAGAAAATGATGAAGCCTTTGTAAGGACATTGGTGGCAGTAAATACTTGCCTTCCTTGTATGTTTTTGGGACAGCTCAGTCTCTCTCACAGAGCAGCAATTTTAATAAACAAGAATTAGTGTAAAGCATGGAAAAACAAGGTAATTGTTGTTGAGCCATTAGTCTCAGGATCCAGCAATTACTAGGTGCATCAAGATTTTTTCAAAGAGAAGATCATGCCTGTGCAGGGAGAGGGTTTGGGGGTGGTAGGGGAAGAAAGGAGAATAGACTGAAATACTACAGCTGTCTTCTTTGTTGTTTCTTGCTCCTAAAAGCAGTAAGTTGTTGCTCAGATGTGCAGGTTCAGCCTGACCTGAACTGCAGACCTTCTAGCAGGATTTGAAATCACCACCCAGGATAAGTGGCTGATGATGGCTGAGGCATTGTACAGGGAAGACACATGTGCTGGGCCAGCAGAAGGAAAGAGGGGTTTGTATGGCAAGGAGGAATGGAGTGAGGGCTGCAAAGAACAAAAGAGGTTGGTCTGGTGGCTTGGATGCTTAATACCGTTTTGGGATGATGCCTACTTGCTCTTGTTGATGAAGATTTTGTTCAACAGAACTCATATCTACACAATAAATCTCCCCTAGAGCAAATGATAAAAAAAGAAGCATAAGCTGGCAGTTGGAAAACTTAATGCCTCCCATCCCACATACATTTTGAAACACACTGTAGTGAGGGTCAAAGCACAAGAGCCATGACAATTTTGTGATTTTTTTTTTCTTTCTGTGCTTCTTAAGCAGTGATGTCCATGAGATTAGTGCTTGCCTTGATTTAATGTCTCATCAGAAGCATGACTTCCCCGGCAGCCCTGCTGCAGTGCTACTAAATGAAGCATGCCCTGTTTTCTCAGCTGGGACTTAAACCTCTGCCCTTAAAGACCTGAGGGGTGGGGAAGAAAGATGGGGACAGAGTGATAGATATTGACCCACCTATCATGTCTGTTAAATTAAATAACCAGGTTTTATTTTTTAACCTATTTAAACCAGTTACTGTTCTCTGAACAATTGATGTTTGTGGAGGTTGCCGAGGTGGCAGCACCACAGTGTGAGCCTCCCTTGCTCTGTACCTTCCCCGTGACTCACATTCTGCAGGTGACCTTCAGCAGTAAGGACAGACACTGTCTTAACGAAATAGGAGAGAGAGGGAGAGAGCGGGGGAGACAGAGAACATTTTCTCTGCCAGTTAATTGAATTCAGGTCTCCCCTTCGAGTTACACTGGAAAAGCCTTATTGCACTTTCAGGGTGAGGAAACATTTGCTCATGGGGGAGCAGAACAGATGAAACCCTCCAAAGTCCCTTTGCTGAAGATGTCAAACTAAATTTGGATCGCATCTGCTCTTAAACCAGAACTGACCACGGCCTTTGGGAGAACATCACTGCTTTTAGTGCTGCTTTACAGTAGGCAGCAATATAGCTCAGTGAATTACCCGGCTTGATGACCAATTTTTCAGTGTATCCTACGTTTTCCTTTTTCCTCTTCTCCTCAGCAAATCTGCCCCATACTGAGTCCCTAAGAAATCCCACTCATTAAAAAACCCATCCTTTGAGAGCCTGTTGTGACAACCCTTTGAATTTCTATGCTGGGAGAGCACAATGCAGAGGACATAGAATAACAGGCAGTTAAATTGCCTTATTAGGAGAATATTAGGTCCTATTTGGTCTTTTTCTATCGAGCACTTTTGAATACTTTGTCCAAGCCAGTTTTATGTCAGAGGATCCCTGCCATTTCCCCTGAGAGATTTTGCTTTACTCTCTTCTCTTTGCACCTGAGTCCTCATGAGGGCTGAATGTGAGGCGTGATGTGGAGACGGTGCAGCATCACAGCCATTCACAGCATTCCCAAGAAGGGTGTTTGGGGAGGACAGTCTTCTTTCTCTATTAGAACATTTAGTACCTGCACATCACAGAAAATATCTTCACTTTTGCAGCTAAAGTTGCCTTTTTTTTTAAACACCACATAGGTGTGTGCATCCCTCCTCCCTGGCCCCACTAGGGTGTTGAGTTCGGTTTAGCACTGCACCTCCAGCTAGGAACTGTGGATCTCCACCATTCCACTCCTTTGTCCTTTGCTGCAGGGATTTACCACACTTGAAAACTTTCTTCTTTCTTACCTGACGATTGCACATTTATATTTCACAGAGTCCCGGACATGTGGACTTTCTAGGCACAGTATGCTAACACTTTGCTCATCTCCTGACATCTTCCCTCATTTCCTAATAATCTTTGTCACAGTTCAGACTTGCTCCTGTAGTTTCAAGAGCATTTGCCATTATATTTCTGTCTTTTTCTGACTCTGGCCTTTTCCTTGGCTTTTACTCATGGCTTTCTGCAGCTGGCAGTGCTGTGCAAGCACCTGCTGCTTCATCCACTGCTCAGTCCTTTGCCGTCTCCTTTGTGATGCTTTGCCTTTTAGCATTACTGTAACCTGTAGAAGAGCAGCTTACCCCAGACCAGCAATCTGTGTGTGCTTGTGTGCTTCTGACTGCTTTCTAATTAGGAAGACCTTAATTTACAGCCTCCCATGTTCCCTGCAGTGTGCCCTGCAGTACTGTTTATCATCTCTCTGCCACAGCCAGGATCTATGCTGGCTTGCCCTCACTGAGGGAGCTGCCTGCTGTGCTGGTTGGAAAGGTGCCTCAGCTGCTGGTGCTGGGGTGGGAGATGGGGGGTGTTTTACACATGAGGTTACACAGGGTTTTCTTTTGCCCTTTTTCTCACAGCACGTTGAAATGCTACTTCCTGGATTCATCTCCACTGCTTCCCTCCATCCAAAGAGCCATGTTTGATGCGTGGTCAGCTTGAAAAATAATGCTTTTTTGCTATATGCTGAAACACATGACGTAACTGATGGCCAGGATAAGAGTCAGATGCTCAGCAAGGGTAAATTACCATGGCTTCAGTCAAGTGAGTAAAGCTAATCCATTTTCTTCCAGCTGAGATTCAGGGAGCATAGATTAACTATACTGTCTGGAATCAACCTTGAGTGCAAACCCAGACATAATGAAAGATGTGCCTTAAGTGACCCCCTTGTTCTGCAACACCTCAAGCTTCTCCTCTGCATGGTGGGGCTCAGTGGCTCCTGTCCCCTGCCTTCCTGCAGTGGCAGGAGAACAACTCATTCACAACAGGGATGAGCCATGAAAGGGGAAGGAACTTGCTGTTCTTGTGCTGAGATGCATGGCAAGGCAGCCTGGGTCCATAGAGACTCTGATTGATGTGACAGGGAGCAAGTGACAAGCCTGCTGATGTGCTAACAGCATTTTACTCCAGCAGTTCTTGCCAAAAAAATAAAAGACCTGTGACAAAAACGAAACCAGCTCACTTGCTCGGGGCGTAGATGTACAGGACCTGAGAGCCGCCACCTGATGTGAGTTATGAAGCCCGGCCTTTCTGTAGGAAGATGAGTGTGATAACACTTGACAGGTCAGGCTCAGGGTGCTCTGTGCTCTGGTTTAATACAGTTTGGCTTGGCCTGTCTCTGAAGGGCTGCCACCCCTGACTGCCAGCCGTGACTTTTAATTCGGTGTTTACTGCAGGTCAGGAGATGAGAACTATGCACGTGAGCCTGCATATATAAAAATAGGACACAAAGCAGCAGGGATTGGGGTTTTCCTCAGGAAATACTAATTTTCCTTCTCACTCTTACCAAAAAAGCACTTTACTTGGACTGGGGGGGTTTACACTGAATTTTGGTGGAAGGCTGCAGAAGCTGAAAGGAGATGAGACCATTTGCTCAGCCGTAAGAGGAATATAAATGTGTGATACTTAATTGCTTGTGATGCCCATCATCCTTTTCCAGCACCAGCCCACATCATCAGGGCTCTTGGTGTGAGGGGACAATGCCTTGTCTTTTTACACCGGTCTGCTGACTTTTCTGTCATCACGTTTCCTGGGTTCCTATAACTTTGCCTTATGATTCCCATGTTTAAACTTCTTTTTTGAGTGATGAAAGAGCAATACCTCTTCCTCCATATCTTTATCTTCTGCCATCTTTTTTCCCCTGTTCCTGCTTGTGATGGCACAGGTCTCTGGGCAGTCGGGTTAGGAAGCGCATCGAAAAATCTATGGGGCTTTTAAAGCTCAGCTTATCTTCTGGCAGGTTATTTTTAAACCAGGTCTCTGCTTCCCTGCCCTGGTTCACAGTATGATGGTGCAAGTGCAAGAGCCAGCTGTGAGAAAGCAAGAATACTCAATGTTCTCATTGCTGCTGAGAACTTTGTCACATGAGGGCCAAGTGACAAAAAAGTTTATTTCTCTCCTCCTCTGCAGGTCAGCACCAAGTGGGACAGCCTCAGCCAGAAAGACCAGCAGTAGCCTAGTTCAGGGTAGCTCAGTCTGGTGACTTAGCCCTTCTCTTTGGGAGTGGAAGCAATGTGGGTTCAAACCCAAGGCTGATGCTGTGTCAGTGCCAAGGGGATGCTGTTGGGGAAGGAGGATGGCTGGCTGCTCCAGGCTTCCCTTACTGTCCTGTTTAGGAGATGAGCTTACCAGTAAAAATTGGAAGTGAATCGCTCTTCCCCTACTGACATGGCCTCTTTCCCCTTAGTCTTACTGCACATGAAATTATTCAGCAAGTTCAGCTTGAATTTGCTGATCGTTTTGGCGTCCCAGAAAACGCAGCTCGTAGGAAATAAATGATTCAGCACAAGCAGAGAAAAAAATTCACCTGCCTTCTTCCTGTCACATTTGCTCTACTCAGCTGCTGATGTATCAGTAGCAAATTCTTCTTGTCTGTGACAAGGTTAGACATAACACAAAAGCTGCCATCTGCCTTAGGAGGTTTTCTGTCTCATGAAGCAATTTTCTTTGAGTTTTCCCTAATTCCACCAAAGTCAGAAGGGGGATTCTTGCTCATGTGTTGGAGCTACAGATTAGTGTTCTTCCTTACCAGGACAACCACAAAACCTACTGCATCAACTCCCCATCAGCTGGGCTGAAGACATAGTAGGGACGTCTTTCTGTTGAAATACAAATAATCTGTACTTTTTTTTTTTTTTTTTTGAAAACAGGAATGGTAGACCCATGAGAAAATGATCTAGCCCTAATTGCCCCAGTGACCTTTCCTTTCCTGTCCACTGACTCTCTTTTGTCCAGTCTGACTTCAAATGCTGTGAATGGTGAAGTTTCTGTCACCTTTTTTGGACATTATTCCACTGCCTAGAAAATCCTGCTCTCACAGGTTACTCTGAAGTAGTATTTTCATTAATTTCATGTCAATGCATTCTCTTAAGACCATCTGCTTGCTGTCCTTTAATACTCTAAATCATTGCATTGCTCGTGTTTCCATCTTTAAGGCTTGTGTACGCCTTTAATCCTCTCCTGAAATTATCACTTGATTAAATTATAGGGAATGACTTTCTTTTTAATTTTTCTCTCCCTTCTTAACCATTTTTATTGTTCATCAATGAACTTCTCTTTAATGTTGTCAGTCTCTGCCTGGTTTTCAACATCCAAAATACAATGCAGTGCTCAAAACACCACACAATGTTTTCTATTTATGCCACAAAATTGTACAAGGAGATAATTATTTCCTGAGATCAAGAAATAAATCTCCAAGCTCTGCCTTTCTTCCTGCTTGGTCTCTACGTTTTGTAACCTCTTCCTCTTCAAATATGAACTATTTATCCTATCCAGTAAGAACTGAAGATCCTTATGTGTATTCTGTAAATGCCATACTGCCAAAAAAAAAAAAAAAAAAAAAAAAAAAAAAAGGGCAGACATCAGACCTCATTTCAGGCTATAAAACAGAGACATGGTCTGCTCTGTGGGGGTACAGCCTTACTGAAGCACTGGGAAGTCAGAGTGGAAAGACACAGGCTATTTGGTGGGAACAGCAGAGGAGAGGAATAAAAATGATCTGAGGTCTAGAAAACACAACCTGTGAGAGAAGACACTAAGATTTGTGGTTGTTTGGGCTAAAGAAGACTGGCTCTAGAGGGAAGCAGTAGGAAAACAAGTCTTTAAATATATAGGAAATTGCTACTAAGACAAAGGAAATTAAATAGTCTTCTTTTCCACTGAGGGTATAAAAAGGAATATTGAGTTTAAATTGCAGTAAAGGAGACTTAGGCTAAACACTAGGACAAGTTTTTAGGCTGACAAAAATGTATGTGATGTCAGGAATATATGGTCTGGGAATACCACAGGAACTGCCAGCACCAGGGAGTTCTCAGAATAGTCAGACAATCATTAGGGAAAGTTTATACAAGCACTGACCCTGCTCTGGGGCAGGGGGAGCACTCAATGAACTTTTTTTCTCTATGGTTCTGAGGGCAGAAAATGGGTACAGATTGGTGACCTTTTCACAGTGCTCCCTCCTTTTAAGCAGATGCTCTGTGTGTTTGTGAGTGTGTGTGGTGCAGCTGATGTTTGTGAGAGAGAATGCTATTTTTTCCCCTTTTCCAACAAACAATTGCCTTACCCTGACTTTATTTTGCCCTTAGGTTAGTGGGCCAGAAGTGGTATCAGAGGGAATGAGTTTCATAGGTTAAGGTTTATTTCACTTCTTCAGCACATCTGACCATAACTCCTTCCTATACACACCTGAAATTAGGCTTAGTATTGTTCCAGAACTGTAGCTACTGGATCCTGTTGTGCTGATCCAAGAATAGAGATGGGGAGAGAGAGGTGTTCACTGCTCAGCCCTCAGCTCAGCTTACTCAGCTTACTTGGAGCCAAGTGAAGCATTTGCTTCTCATTATTTCCTAACACGAGATGTGTCCTGTTTCCACTTTGTTTTCCAGTGACATGCCTGCCTGGGACATCCTCCCACCAGGCTCTGAGTGAACAACCTTCAGCAAAAACAAAGAGCATGTTGGAGCTGAAAGGAGACAGGGGACAAGGCAAATATCTTTGGGGCCTTTGATTTTGAAGCACACAAAGCAGTTTAAGGTACATTTGTAACCTCATAGTGCATCACAGACAGTGGCTGGCAGCAGGATCCCTCGTTGTCATGGCCTTGGGCCCTGGGACACTGGGTCCCTGCCAGGGTTAGGCAGGGTGTCAAAGGGGGTTAAAGAAGAAGTGTCAGTGCACAAGGACGATCAAGAATTGCCATGAGCTGCCATAGACCCTCAGTCAGGACCCAGAAATCCTGGCTCTACCCTTTCATCATGTTCACACCTCTCGGACTTACTTGGATGTGACTCAGAATTTAGGTGAGCTCCTGTTTTTGGGATGCATGTGGATGGTTTAGTGGCTTTCTGTACCTACTGGAGAGCTGTGTCCAGAGCTGAGCCAGGGCCCTTTCTGTGCTCTTACTAATGGCATGGAGAACTGTTGCTCCCTGAGAGAAGCAGGGGCACTGAATTAAACTTACAGCTGAAACAGAGCCATGAAAAGGATGTGGTTCTTTGCATATATGGTTCACATGTGAAAATCTTTGCTGCAGGAGTTGTAGGTGCTATATGCTGGCTCATATAGGCTTCACAGGGCTCTGGACTCTGAGGCTGAGAGAAGGGAATCCCACAGAGGGTTATAGAGACATCAACAATGGCTCATGAGAATCCGGTTGCAGTGTGTTGGAGGGAATTTTCGAGGCTTTCTGGCTATTACAGATATACATTTTATATTTGGTCTCTTAAGAACAAGCACCTTCCAAGTAATTTCTTCTCTTCAGCGATGGACTAAAGGGTCCTGGCTAGATGGACCTCTGATGTAACCAAGGATAGCCGACCATAATTTCTTATGTCAACTTGATCTGTAATTACCACATCAGAATTTCTGGCATGAGCTGGAGTTAGTGTAAAAGATTACACTGTTGGGTTTATCTGTGTGAAAGCTTCAACTGCAATTTTTGAATATGGACTACAAAAATCTGCTGCAAATATAAATTCCCACCTGTAAAATGCATTAAAATTCTGAGCCAGAACTCGGCTTGCCTTTGGTGATTTTCAGTGTTTCAGCTATTGCAGGCAGCAGTTTATAAAAGGGGCCTTCACATGACAATGTAAATCCCACAGTGAGCTATTGCAGGAGTAGGGGAAAAAACACGTTAATCCATAGTAGTAAATTCAGGATCACCCAACATGCACTTGCTTCCTTCTTGGGGCTGCCAGTTGTACTTGGAGCTGCAAGTGACTCACTGTGAGCCGTTTTGCACTCTGCATTGCTTCCTCCCTTGCCTGATGGTGTTGTTAAAGACCTTTGCACTTGCTAGTGACAGTCAGGTGTGAACAGAACTGACAGAGGACTTGGGTTGTGCCTGATCCTCCTCTGAAGTGTGACTAGACAAAATGCAGCCAAAACAAATCATTTTTCTTATCTATAGGGCAGCTTAATCTGCTTTTGAACTCTAAAAAGTGCCTTAAAGAGCTATGTAAAAATCTCTAGCTCTCTTAAAATTTGAGCCTGACATATGAAAACTGACTTTGATACCACTTAAGGGAAATGCTCTGTAAACCCTCATGCTCCACACAAAGTTGTGTGCTGTAGGAACCAGTTATGACTTCTCTTCATAGGAGGAAGGTCTGTAGATTGGGATTTTCCCTCTTTGGGAAGGGGTTTTTCACACACAGGTTTTTTATCTAAGGTAAGGAGCTAGTGCTGTTTGTTTGTCACAAGCTGAGAATCAAACTGTCACCTTTGTGATCTCCTCAGCTATTCCTGGACAAGTCAAGGATGACTGCTTCCATTAGCAGTTTTGCAACAGTTAGGTCCAAGCTGTGCAATAATGCAGCAGATTGATTGAGGTGTTTTTTTTCTCTACTGCTCAAATTTTATTATTTATTTAGTTTCTATTTGCTATTATTTGCCTCTTTCCCTTGTACTTGATTGCCTGTACTTTATAAATGCACATAATCGAAGTTAAGCTAGAGCACGTTTGTGATGTGTGATCCTAAGGCATGCTCCTGTAGACAAAGGCATTTTGCTGTTAATCCTGCACAGAGCACTTCTGGGAACTGAAGGAGTACAGGCTGCTTCCTGGCTGATCTGATTGTTTGCTATTCTGCACAAACAGTGGAGAGCTTTAATAACCTGCTTATTATGCTAGAAGATCAAGGATCTCTTAGGGTAATGGAGGCTGCCAGAGTGATTTTCTGTAGTGGCCACAATACAGCTAAGGACACCTGATTACCAAGCTCCTTTGTTTGTGGTGTGACACTAGCTACCTTTAGGAATTTTTTTTGTGTGGTTTTTTTTGGTTTTATTTTTTGGGGTTTTTTTGGGTTTTTTTTGGTTGGTTTTTTTTTTGTTTTGTTTTGTTTTTTTTGGGGTTTTTTTTTTTTTTTTTTGAGAAGAACACATAAAATTCTCAGTCATAATTGAAGCATCTGGCTGAAAGGGCATCTGCGTTTACCTGTAAGTGTTGTCCAAAATCTTGCTCTCCTTGAACCTTGTTAAAGGCAGCAGAGGTTCCCAAAATAGTTCTTACATTCACAAGTTAACAACTTTAAAAATCAAAGATATGTGTACCAAGTTCAAGATCAGAATGAAATCTGAATGTCCTGTTCTCTTCATCTGTTCTCTTCATCCTCTCAGTATTTCTTCTCACCTGGAGAAATAGGAATTAGATTAAAAAATGTTTTGTCCACTTTTAAAAATTTCTGCAGAAGATCTCAACAGATTTTAAAAATACAAGTGATATCTTCCAGGTTTCGTGTGTCTTGTCCTGTGCATTTCAGGGATGGAGCTCTGAAACACACTTTGCCCTATATCCTACAAGTCAATGGGCAGACCAGTTCAGGCCAGCAGTTCTTCATAGCACCCTTCCACCTCTACAGTTACACACAAACTTTGCACAATGTCAAGGAGCGTTTATATTTGTGTTCACTTTTTTCTCAACAATAAATATGAGCATTTTCTCCAACTTTCAGGAGGGGACAATCAATTTTCCAGGGTATTTCTCAGAGCTGCACATGCCCCTTTCAAACTTGTTTCAGTTTCTGAATGCATCAAACACAAAGTCCTCTAAACCAGGCCTGGGCCTGGGATCTGTCTTACTGCTGCTTTTTATTTTAAAGAGCAGAAAAATGAAGTCTGGAAAAAAGATAAACAGGAAGACTTGATTCACAGCTTCTTCACAGATTATGCAGCTCTTCAGTTCTTTTCTTGTGCTTCCTGTCCTACCCCAGGAGCCACGCTGCTTTCATAAGCACTTGTTTATATCCCACCAGCACTCATGTCCTATTAGGCAGAGGGCAAATTGGGTCTTCTGGACTGATAAGGAATGAGAATTTCTAGCAATAGTGGAGAAGAAGCCTCCATCAAATCACAGTCTGAGCTACTACTTCTTAGCAGTATTTAGAAATCTGTACTATCCTGCTGCAGTTTCCTAAACTCTACTAATCAAGATTTTTCATGGCAATGTTTGCTGTGGGACAGAAATAGAGATACAGGGGAGAAGGCAGTGATGCAACTGGTAAATTACTTGAGTTTTCAGCCAAGGAAGAGAGGAGCTGGACTGATGCTCTCAGTGGAAATGGGCAATAGGGAAGAGTACAATTTGAAAATTAGGAAAGTGTTCCCACAGGTGAGATCCCAGGGCTGAAGAACAACCTTCTCATGAAGGGAATAGCAAGACAAGCCTTTGGGTTTGTTTCACAGTGGGTGAGCACTTCAGACTCTAGAAGGACCTGTATCCAGGGGAAAATAGGAAAAGAAACAGGCACTGCTGCATTACTTCTGCAGGCCTCCCTTGCATAGCTGCATTGCCAGGAAACCCCAAACTGAAGAGCATAAACAGTGGCAGTGGCAAAATGAATTTACATGACTTCTGCTGCCTGCCTATGCAAAAATGACATCTATTGAGTGGCTGCCAGCCGAGGGAAAAATGTAGCTAAATCCTACTACATGCAGTGGGCACAACCACTGCTATGTGTTACTGAGATGCTTCCCAGAGTGCAAATTTAATGAGGAAAGCTCATGCCTCTGAGTGCCTTTGGATGCAGATGCAGAACAAGTCATACCAGACAAAAGGTTTCTCAGGTTAAGGGGTGACCTTCAGAGTGTGACAGCACAAAATCTTCCCATTGACCTACTTCTGCCCCACTGTCAAGTGAGATAGTTTATTTGAAAATGGGATAAGTGACTCCACATGCAACATGGAGAAAGAATATACATAGGTCCATTGCACCAGAGTGGGTGATGCTCTCCTCATGATGAAACCATAGCCACAGATACCAGGGGTAGGATAGCTCAGTATGAATGATTAGCAATAAATGGAAAAAGTACAGAAATGGAGAAAAAAATAGTGTCCTTACAAACCATGCCGTCACCTCCAAAGAGGGAAGACCAGGGAGTTATATGGGGACAGCACTGAGTGAAACCACTGTTGTCTTGGAAACTCAAAGGGAAAAATTAGCATACAGAAGGGTTTGTTTTTCAGAGACACTCTACACACACACAGACACATGATAGATAGATAGATAAATAGATAGATAGATAGATAGATAGATAGATAGATAGATAGATAGATAGATAGATAGATAGTCACA
The DNA here is from genome assembly GCF_022539315.1 of Serinus canaria. Classification (NCBI taxonomy): domain Eukaryota; kingdom Metazoa; phylum Chordata; class Aves; order Passeriformes; family Fringillidae; genus Serinus; species Serinus canaria. Next base: position 22,242,114 of record NC_066313.1, read on the forward strand.
GTCCTCTGCTTCTTTGCTGATGACTTTTTTGCCCAAAGCCAGTCATTATAAGAATTCTTTGTCTGATTTTAAAAGAGAGAATAGGAATGAATGGCTACACTTTTTCTTTGGTATAATGAGAACTGATCTTGTGTTAGCAATTCCAAGATACAGCTGTTACATATATAGATGAATTAAAGAACATATAAGGATAAATTAACAGATCAGCTTTCTAATCCACTCCAAAGAAGAAAGGAGACCTGTCTTAGATTATGAAGAAGGAGAGCTGTGGGGATAGCTTAAAGCTCCTTCATGCATCTCATTGAAATCTGAAGCAGCCAAGACCACTCACGTGCCTCAAGTGGCTGCAATCACAGGAACTTGAAGCATTCAGTGATGAAGAAGGCTTGCAACCATAGCTGTTCCTACAGAGTACCTCCTGACCTGTAAAGCAATTTTCCATATTCTGGGGGTGGAATGGCAGGAGGGACATGCAGAAGACTGGCATCCTCTGTCACACCTTGAGAGCACAGCCCTTGCCAGGAGGGACAAGCTTGTGGCCTCCTGAGGCTGGGGGTGGTGACAGCGTGTTGGTGTGTCTACCTGAGCATGCACAGAGTGCGAGACAGCGCTCAATTTCTGTGGCTGAAGGCAGCTCCAGCTCAGATACCTCCTGTTCTTCTCTTGCACAGGTGAAATGAGTTGCTATCAAGGAGAAGCAGTGGAGCATTGGGTCCCTCAGCTCAGATGAGGCTCTAAACCTCAGCCTGCCAGAGGCAGGCATTGGCAGTGAAAGGAGGAAGAGACTCTGTCCAAGGGAGAAGACTGCCATCTTTGCTGGTTCTGTGGCTTATTGAAGAGGTAAAAGAAAACATGCTGGACTTTCCCTTCTGAGGAAAAATTTGTTTCCCTTTCCAGGATCTCAGGGAAATGGATTTTGTCATTTCCTTCTTGCTTGGGAAGGCAGCCAGCAGCAGAGATCCAGGCTCTGACATATGCGTACACTCTGGCATGGGCAATGAACTCCTTTAATATGGATTTATTTTACCCCTCCCCAAGACACCTCTCTTTGCCCATGCTGATATAGTACCACAGTGTCCATAACATCTAGCTCCTTTAATACATGGCCTGCAATCACTAGGCCTGTTATTGATGACCTGGAGTTTGCTCCCCCATCCTTAATGTGCCCATCACTTCTTCCAATATCAGCAAGAAGCTGTGGTTTTAGGACTGAATCAAGTCTTTTGGTATCCTGCATTCTGCTCTGTGTGGGCCTCTATCTGTCTTGATCCATACCAGCCTTGGTCTGTCAGGTCAGTGACAGTCCACTGCAGCTCCAGAGCTTGGCATGCCATTAAGCTGGAATCCCCTGGCTGAGTCCACAGAAACCTCTTGTTGTCTTTTTAGAGACACAGATTTTCTCAAACTGCAGACCTTATGAAAGGTCTTGGCTTGCTGGATGAAACAACTCCCAGCACTGAGTCCTTCTGCTGTCCAGCATTGAGTCCTTCTTCTGTGGTTTTTTCTCCTGAGTGTCCTGGCCGAGGGAGGTGACAGACAGAGACAGCATGAGACCAGGTAGCCTGTTACCAGAAGGCAATATGCAGTCCACTTGGAGCCTCATCTACCCTTAGAAAGTAACTTGGTGGACATGATAGGTTTACTTGTAAGGAGACCATACACTGGTGTCATGAGAACTGCAGTCCTTGTGGCTGCCTCACACAGGGTCATGTGAGTGGAGGCTGTCCTGCTAGTAAATTCAGAACAGCAGCATCCAGCTACTCTTAAACCACTGCTGATATCTTTCTGACACTCTGCTTATCTTGGGAGAAAGGTGCTGATGAAGGCTACATTAAGGTAGTCAGTGATCAAACAAAACAATCTTGGCTATCAAACAGAACCATCACTCAAAGCCAAAGCCAAAGCCAAAGCCTGACTTTACTTGTGGTGGCTTATGAAAGTACATCAGCTTCATTGCATGACCACAGAAAGGACAGTTCCTAGTAACACTTGGGCCATGGCTCACCCCTTGCAGTAAAGAGGAAATACATGTTTTGTGTCTCACTCACCTGGAGTGGTGTTGCCCTAAGGCATCCCATCAATTGGGTAGCAGGGCTGACTCCCCAATCTAATGGTCCTTCACTCCAGCTGCTGCTTCTTGGACAGCTTAAGGAACAGCCCTTCAATGCCCTCCACAGTGTAAAGTGTGTGTAAATTAAGCAACACACTTCATAGCTTACCTAACACCACACTTGGCCATGCTCTCTCCTAGTGTAAAACTGGGACAGAGACATTGGACCCATGGTACTAAGTCAGCTTATGCTGACAAGTGCCTGGCCTGTGCCTTCTGCCTGGAAGAAGGAACGGAGCAAGAGGATCTTGCAACCTCTGCACTGGGAAGAGGGAGTTGTATGGCAGTGGCAGAGGAAAAACCCCAAAAGGAACCCAAGAAAAAGCAGAGTTTGGGGCTTACAAATGATTTCTGCTGGGTGTTGGGTTTACTGAGTTTCCTACAATGCACTTATGATAAGGTGAGTCAGAGTATTAATTCATACCCTGTGCTTTGCCATGGATGGCAAAGTGTTCAGCCAGGCACTCCTGTGTAAGACTTGTGTGTGTTTATCTGAGGATGGTTTCCTAATGTCACCTCCCTTCTCGGTGCACCAGGGGAAGGAGGGGCTCTCGCTTTGACTACAGTAAGTCCCAGCTCATCCTCACAAAGCATCCCTGGGGACTGCAGCTGGGCAGAGTTCCTGGAAACCTGCTTTGCATCCCTCTTCTCATGTGATGGTTTGAGCCTATGTTCCAGATGTGACTCTGTGTAAGGGACAAAAGAAGGTCTCTGTAAATCTAATGACATCCCTTATCCAGCCCGCATATTTCCAGAGTTCAGAGATAGATCTTTGTGCTCCAAGAAACAGAGAGCTATGCTTTCTTCCAGTGTATGCTTTTTTCTATTTTGTATCTTTTTATCCCCGACTATTTTATATCAAGGGCTATTCGTCAGAAAGACTACAAAATGAATCCTCACAGGAGACAGAGAAATGTCTTGGTATCAACAGTTTAGTAATGGGTTAGACAGCCTTTTCATGTGGAGTTTACCAGTATGAATCCAGCCCCCACACCAGCAGGGACTGCAAATTTCTACCACGTGCTGACTGGCTGTCAGCCGATGGGAAATGAACTTAGTCCCAGTCCAGTTCCTACTTGATCAGTGCACGTCAGAAATACCATCACTGCTGGAAACTCCCTCTTTCACTGGCAAGCCTGGCAGAGAGGCTAGGAAGTGAAAGTGAGTCTCTCATCTCTGGGGATAATATTGGAGACACATTAGCATCAGAATCTGTAAGGAAAAGGCTTATTCAAGCAGTGCTGGTACTCAGCCTCCTCTGTGTTGAGGCCTTTTGCTGTTAATGTGAAACTTTTCACAAGCCTGGCATTTAACACAAACATAAAGTGATTCTCAGGAAGAAACAAAAAAAAAATTGCAGGTGGTGCCTTGACTATAAAGGCACTAAATGAGTAATCTAGACAGTTTTAACAGGTGAATGTGCCTTCACACAAGAGCTTGAAGATTTCCCAGATGTAAGTTTTGCATTCTGAAGCTGTGCCAGGGAGAGGCAGAACTGCTCAGAGGTCACAGCCATGTCTGCTTGGGAATTCTCCAGCTTCATTGATTTTATTGAAAAAAACCCGCCAGGTTGCTAAAATCCAAAACTTCTCTGTAGTTAAAATTCAGTTGGGAAGGTTTTCTTCCAGATTAATGATTTAATTCCTACCAAATATGATTTTCTGTCTTGCCCTGAATGGAGACCACTAGCCAAATGCCTTCTGGTGCTAGACATACCTTCACATCAAAGAAATTCACCCAGGGAGCTGCAGCGGAAAAGGAGAAAAAAAGCCAGATGAAAGTGTTGACACCATGCCACTGGTACAAAGAAGGTTTGCTTCTCTTCACACCTGCACCACTGCAACAGCCCTAGCACAACCGTCTTTCATGTGCCTTTCTTCACCACACCCCAGACTATAGGAACAGGTATGGAAAAGACATCCAAAGTTGTTTGAACTTCTGTGCTGGGAACTCTTCAAAACAAGACAGAACAAAGACTGTCTCTGTGGAAATGTGGAGCACGTGAGCCAGTGTGTGCCGCCTGTACAAAAGTGTGTGTGCACCATCTGCCACTGGGATTCTGCTCTCAACACCACAAGCTCAGGATGCTCTCACCTGTGGTTTTGGTACATGCTCAGGGCTCTTTTTTTTTTTTTTTCCCTAAAAGAATTTCTCAGTGGATTCATTGCTTTGTCAAGTGGGAATGGCAGGAAAGATGATGGCTGGATTCATTTGTCACTTGAGATTGCATTTACGGCACATAATGCTTCAGAGGCCTGGTAAGCATCACCACGTCAGTGCTGTGGCCAAGGGAGCCAGGACACAAGGTCCTCTCTGCAGCCATCAGAGGTAGCAGCAGAACCAGGAGCAGGATTCAGACCTGGTACCTTGCCCCTGTGCTGACTGCTCAAATGCTGCTTACTCACTGTGCTTACAGCAAGGATCCTGCTCTCATTGCTGCTTTCACATTCCTGTTGATCTGAGCTCTCCCTTTAGCTATGCCTTTCAAGTCTTAGAAGCTGTAATGAATATGTATCAACATTTCAAAGCCATAGATTCTGTGGTGGGGAAACAGAAAGGGGATGGGAGAGACAGACACACATACAGTCTAATTCATTTTTAAATGTCTGTAATTCATCCAAGAGCATTATCAATAATTACTAGAAGAAAGCAGTAACTCACATCATGAGAAATCAGCGCTTTGACAAAAAGTTGGCAGCAGGCCTTACAGATATCTTGCACATGCAAAACCTTCCTGGAGCATGATAATCAGCTGGGGGGAGGTGTGGGGGGGAGACCTTTCTGTCTGTTCACAGCTCCGGTGGCCTCACCAGGGAACCCTACTGTTCTGTCATCCCTGTGCCTGCATCAGGCACGCTGCAGCTCCTGCAGACACTCAGTGGGTGCATGCTGGATCTCATCCCTGCAGGAGGTGGGGGTTTTCAGAGGAAGTTTATGGGAGCTGGATGCATTGTAATCTTAAGCATCCCCTGAAAAATCAAGCCTGAATGCTCACTGAAAATCCTCTCAGGTTCTCACCACTGCCTCCCCTCAGCTGCGGCCATGGCTGTCCTGTGCTCATGGCAGGGCAATGGGCATCTCCAGTTATCCCTGTTACACCACCTCCAAACTCTTTCCTCTTAAAACTCTGACTAGGACATATATTGGCCTGGGACATTGGACTGGGAAGAGATCCTGAACTGCTTCCAGTTTGGAGTACCCAGCAGCTACCTCCCACCCTCAGACCAGAAGCCCTACCATAAACAAAACCAAGGCGACACAGTGAGGAGAAAGGGAGAAGGGGCCTCAGAGAAGGGAGGCTGCTTGTGCTTTTTTTTTTTTTTTCATCTAAAGCCAGTCTTGGCTGCTCACTTTCTGGACATGAAGCTGCAAGGAGTGTGGCATTTAGATCCATTCCCAGACATTCCACTTTTGTGGGCTGCCAACATCTGCTTCAAACATGCAGCAGGGGCTGGCAGGGCTGGGGATGAGATATGGGGATGCTTTGTCATCTTTCAGACCTTTGTGTTAGTTTGTGGAGTATGAGTGATCCTCCAGCTCCTTTCCCTCACCACCACATGACCCATGTGATGCACCCCTGATTTTGGGTCTGGCACAGCTGGGGGCTGTGACCTTTGCTGCTGCCACACACTGCCAGTCATGCTGCTTTCTTGACTGCTTCTCCCAGGGTTTACCAGCACCGTGGGAGCAGAGACACTGGCACAAATCCCATGGAGCATCCCTGCTGTCATGTCAGACCTCAGGCAGAAACACAGCTGGGACCACAATATCCTAAATCAAATGGCTACATCAGCTGGGACTCATCAGTCTGAGACTTGAGCCTCCTCTGCAGCTAAAGCTGACCAAAATCTCATTGCAGCACAGAGAGTCACAGGATTTGGGTCACCCCAGTACAGTGCTCTGTGCTGGGCTACAAGTGAGGAACGTTTGGCACTTTCAGGTAATACAACAGCAGCTGCTGCCTCTGTGGTGCGTGTCTCAGGAAACTGCCAAACACCTGTACTCTCCAGTTGGCATCTAGTTAATTAATGGATAAAATTCAAGAGATTAGCTTCCTGCACAAAGACCTATATGCTTTAAATCCTTCAGGTGCACCTGGCACTTTAGCAGCTACAGAGAAGATGTGGAACCACCTGTCCCAGTGGCCTGAGAGGGCAAGGACAACCCATGGTCCGTAGATTGACAAACAGCCTTCAAAGGATGCCTAGAGAAGCTGGAGTTCTTTTTCTTTTGCCAAATGTTGCTGCTGAAATCTTTATTTGAAACCTGCCAGGGTGTTAGAAGATGGACTTCTTTTACACTTGGCAGAATTTCTTATCTTTATATGCACCTCACTGGCTTGATAAACACATTTTATTTAATCTCATAAATCAAATGTTTATAGTGGCCCTTGCTGTTTCCCATGGAAAGTCTGCTGCTCTGTGTTACACATGGTCCATGTTGCACTGACCTGTAACTCAGGAGGCCATACACCATAAAGACACTCAAAGCAGGAGCATTTCCTCATTGAAAATTAACCATGTTTCCTATGGAGAACTGAATTGGGGCATTTTCTGAGTTTTTTAGGGTTTGGGGTTTTTTATTCCTTTAAATCAGGCCTAGTTTAGCCCTTCAGCACTTTACCAGCCCATGCCACAGCCTGATGTTGGTTGTTGAGAGCACCCAGTCCTGTGATGTCCTCACTGTGCTGGCTAACAGGAGGTGGTGACAACACCTGTGGGGCAAGTCTGGCTCCCAGGACAAGGGCCTCAAAGTGCCCAGTGCTTTGCAGATGTGGAGCTGCTTGGACAGACTGGACATGAAGGTCTACCCTGATGGACTGGACAGGAAACTGGAAATGCAGCGTCTGTTATTCCATCCCTCCCTGAAATTGTGGCACCAATGCCAGCAATGAAGGCAGCGAAATGGGGTGTGGAAATTAAGCGCTCTCTAACTTTGTTATTACAGCTCAGTGAGAAAGCCAGGCCAGAACTGTGCTTTGTGAGTAATGATCTGAGCTATAGATTAGCCATAAAATGAATCCTCAACTGGTATACAATGATACTGTCATTCCAGAATTCATTCCACACAGAAGCATATGTAAAGCCATAATACTGACTGCATAATCAGTGGGTGGTGTTGCTATTTTTTTCCCTTAAGCATATGATGGACAAACAGCTTCTCCACTGTACATTTAAACCACTTCCATCATTTCTATTCATCTGTCCAGGATAAATTATATAGGAAAAAATGTGTAGGTGATGAAATTGTCCTCCATTTTTATACAGTTTTTCTTTTTTTTTTAACTGACAAAGGAGAGAAAACAGACGAAGGGCATGTTGAGAGGTGGGTGGAAATCATAAATAACTTGTGTCTTCAGAAACAAACCCTAAAAGCCAATTTGACTGTTTGGGGGATAGGACTAGGGGCAGTCTGTGCAATAAGGTGTTGGCGTTCTTGCCTACTTAAAGCTTTCTATCTAGCTCTGCAATCTCTCTCTGCTATTTTTTGTGGGTTTCTTAAAACAAAAACAAACTGATATCCCATTTCCCAGGGATTAGAGTTTCCATGGAGAGCTGTAGCCCTTGGCGCCTGTGGAGGCTTGTGGCAGGGCTGTGATGACAGTGCCAGCCCGGTGCCACCAGTCCTGAGACATAAAGTGTACGCATGAACGTGCACATGGAGAAACACACACACTTCATCTCTAATGGAGATGTAATTTTGTGCGTGTGGGAAGCGGCAGATCACCACCCTGGAAGCAGAAGCTGATTGATCACAGATCTAGTATGGGATTTGGGTGGCACCAACAAGGCACTTGTGACGTCTCAGTCTTGAGAAAATGACCAACAGCGCCCGTGGTTTTTCTGATGTGGAGGTTGACCACTGAAACTAGAAAACCACCCTCTTCAAACTTCCTGGTGTTTCTTGCCTTTCTGTGTCCTAGTCCCCAAGGCTTCGGGCCAAAATCACCCTGGAGCTGAAGGATCAGCAGCTGAATGAAATTACAAGGCTTTTAGAGAGCCCAGCTGCCTGGACAAAGGCCTGGTTCAAAGGAGGAGAGGAACAAACGGGGCAGAGATCAAGGGACAGTGACCTCACATGGAACTGGGAGCTGGCAGGGGAGAGGAGGGAAAGGGGAGGCTGAGGTCAGGCCAGCAGGAAGCAGTGAGGATGGAAACACAGGGATGGCACAGGAGGGGTTCATGCTGGAGCTCAGCACTGGGTCAGAGGCACCAGAAAGGTGCCACAGGAGAGCATCTGCTCCTCACTCTGCCCTAACCCTGCTTCAGCACACACACGAGTCAGGAGGAGGACAAGGCTCAGAGAAAACCACCTGCAAGTCAAATATCAGCTGGGCAGGCTTTGCTAGGCTTTGCAACACATACCTCCTAAAATATCATGTGTGGTTATGTGTTTACCTATGATTTTATGCACAAGGTGGACTCTGCCTTGCAGCCTGCCATGCACACCTTGCTGCCTGTACTCTGAAAGGCGTGCGGGTTTCACTGGTGGTGAGCACCCAGGGCTGCCAGCAGCTGGATTCTGCTGTGGCAGCAGTGTTCCCTGCTCACATGAGAAAGGCACTGGAGTGAGAGGAAGGCTTTATTGTGCCAGCCCTATTGCTCTAGCACGTTTCAAGGCTAAGAAAAACACTCCAAGTCTGGAAATCAATTTCTGTCTTCTTAAGTCACACTGGATGCACTCCCTGGAGGGAGGGAGCCTGTGTGAGCAGCTGGGGGATCAGGAGCTCTGCTGGGCTGGGGCAGCTGGAGGGGGTGTTAAAGGGAGAGGGTTGCAGCCTGCTACATATCAAGGCAGGATGTCCAAAACCAGAACATGGAAACATGCCTAGGGAAGGAAGAAAAACATGATTTTACCCAGCCTAAGCTGAAATGGAATTCTGTGAGACCAACTGACTGAACCCATAAATAACTTACTAGTGACCAAAATAGATTGTCTGGGCTATGCTATGCCATACTATGCTACTCATTCCTTCTTTTCTCAACATAGGACTTTCAAAGCTGCTCCACTGCTAATTTAATAATTTTATGAGATATACTTGCTAATGGCATAACACCTGTAGCCCACAGCCCTGCTGTGTTTGCTCTCTGCACACAGGAATACCTAGTTGCTGGTAGAAGGCAATGAGGACTCTGGCAGAAGGCACTAAAGCCAACCTGAGGTTTATTCCAATGAGTATCAGGGACCATTATTTGCAGCACAATAGTACATAATTCTTTCAGTGCAGGTAGGCACACATGCTTGGTGGCTGGAGCAGCAAGAAAACCAAGACTTGATCTGTTTTTCATTGCAAGCAAATGGGATTTTAGTCATTGACTTCAGAGCAGGATTGGGACCCAAGAACAGAGTCAATTTGCCAGTTTGTTGCTTGCTTACTGATGTCATGCCAATATTGTCTGTGGTGGTGCAGGGGAATGCAAATGTCTGGTCATGGGAGGAGGGGAATAATTAGCAGCGCTTATTAAAAGCTATGGTGATTATTCATTACAGCTGCTGTAGGCCACCCTGCTTCAACAGCACAGGCTCTAGTGTCAGAGGCAGGGGGAGGGGGAAAGAGAAGCAAATGGGGGCCTCCTTCACTCTGGTGTTGCAGTGGCCGTCTCTTTTGCAGAAGACGGATGTTGTGCTCTAAGTACCTCTCCCGAGAGCTAATGGTCAACATGGCATTATTACCAGCCTGCCATCAGCTCTATCTTTTTTTTTTATGATAGTAATTTGTTACACTGGTTTGCCACATGCCCGCTGCTTCCTTGTTAATCCAATAATCTATATGAGAAAAGCAATTTGACATTCCTCCTTCCCATCTGCCACCCATCACCCAATCTATATCTTAACTATCAGTGATTTATTAATGGTGTCTGCATTAAGTACATCTCCGCTTCATTGGCGTCCTCCATTCCCTCTCTCCTAGAGACACTCTCTGCCTACATTTAGAGAGCAGAGTCAGCACAAATACAGAAAGCAACAGTAAAAACAACCAAGTTCGGGGACTTTAGGTACTTTGGTCAAATACTTCACATGTACAACAGACTGAAACCCGCTCAGCTGAGACTCAAGTGTGTGCTTGGCCCCTCTGCTCCTTGCAAACCATAATGCACTAACAATGCAGGGCTTTATCAAGTTTATGCCTGTAGTCCCTTTGCCAGCATCAGTTTGCATCCAGTGTGGGCCAGTGTTCAGTGGCTCTTAGAAGGGGCTTTTGATGGGGCTTAATCCAGTGTTTGGTAATGCTTCAAGGGACAACAATCAGATTCATGATCTGTGGAAATAATGAAGTACAGTATCCAGTATCCTGGATTTCTTGAAGTCTGGAACGAGTGGTTCTGTTAGCCTTTCTGTCAGTGGCAGAATGAACAGCACAGCCTTTATGTGATCACCTATTTTCAGGACTCTTGTAAGAAAAGTGTACCTTCAATACCTTCAGCAAAGTTGGTTTGAACTCAGCCAATGAGCTCAAAAGCTTTTGGAGGTGAAGGGTATCCGAGAAACTCACATACATACACACATACAGGGGCATACACTCCTGAGTGCTTACAAAGGCCTTGTTTCCTTAGAAACCAAGCTAAAATTCTACTGGCAGTATTTCAGCCTGCTTGCCAGTATCAGGGAAGAGCTCAGGGACTACTTGAGTCCTGCAAAATGAAATTCTCTTTTCCTTTTGAAGGAGTTCTCTGCTTGAAATTAGATTTGGGAAGCACCGATCCTTGCACGTCTCAAAGCTTGCCCTGCTCCACCCACGAGGGTGGCAGGACAGGCATTCCCAGTCATTCACCTTTCATTCCCAAAATTGGGCAGTGTCCTTGCACATGCTGGCCAGGCACTGCAAAAAGGTTTCATTGATTCAATTACTCCCCACACAGCCATTGCATACAGCACTGGCAATACAGCTCAGCATCCTGCTGTATTTGTGTGCCTGCTGAAACACTGCTTAATGACTTTTAGTTTAACTCACACGGGGAAAGCAAAAATGAGCATTTGACTTTACACTAAATTTCATTACACACATCCTTCCTGCCACACTCCACACTTAGGGCATCTAAGGATGCAGAGTCAAGAAACCAAATCTTGTGGATTGCATAATTTGACATGGCCAGATTCAGTAATGTAAAATCTCTTTTATACAGAAGTTAATACTGCAGGTTGGCTAAAACACCTTTAGAAATCATGGGGTGTGGACAGCAAGGCAGATGATTCTTTTATTTCATATTCATAACAGCTCTTTTTAGTGGGCTTTCATTTATTTAGAATAGCCTAACAGAACCTTTCCTGTAATTACGGCTAATTTTAAGACCCAGAAAGAAGTCATTAAAGAATAAAGTGCAATGAGAAAAGCCAGAATCCCAGCAAACAGGGACAGTGTGGAAATGAAACAGTTACAAGCAAAACTGCAATGGATTTCATTGCTTTTTGAAGTCCAATGCAAAGAGTGGTCACACAGCACGTACCTCTCTAGATGTGCAGGGGCAGAGGATGATCTGTGCCAGGGGTGGGGGAGCACACTGCTGGTGCTGCTAAATTGCCTTCTGAGGGAGCTGACACTGCCTGGACAGATCCCACCCAGCTTTGTTTCCTGGTACGGGAAGGGTAACTGGAGAACATTGGTTTCACCAGGGTCTGTGGTGACTGCCTTGGCAGTCTCACAAATTGCTTCTCACGCAGCCTTGCAGTCTTGCTACATTGAGCAGTGTTTGGTTTCCTTCTGAATTTTTGCCTCATAGTGCTGGTGAGCTGTGGTTGAGATGCTGCTCTTGCCAGTGCTTGGCTCCCCAGCCACTTTCAGTGCCTCAGGATGCCAGTCTTAATATTGTTGAAGGCTCCCAAGGTGATTATTTTTTGCTGTTCCTTTCCCTAAGGCTGAGATTTTCATTTGAGTTTTAGAATATCAGTTAACCCACATTTACCAAATGTCAGTATCATTTTGACTAGTAACTCTTCTATGCACAATGAAAAAACTTGGGATAAACAGACTGGGAAGAATGTAGGTATAAAGTCATCGTTAGGAACGGAGTGATTAGGTTTGGGAAGAGAAATGTGAAGATGTACCTTAAATTACACGTGAGCCTCCTATAGCAGAAGAGGTAGACTTAAAATGGGGAAACAGATTATTTCACAGTCCCATCAGATGGAGAAAGCTGCCCCTCTGTGCTTTGTGTTTTTTAACACTGTGCTGCTGAATAAAGCAAAGTCTGCCTTCAGTATTTTATTCCCATTGTTTGTTTCTGTTAAACTTACTGAAAATGGAAAGGGAGCATTCCTTTTGAATTAAATGACATGTTTTCTTGGAGCCAAAATAGGGGGAAAAAAGAGTTTGTTTATTTGTTTGTTCACTGATTTGGCAAGGAAAGTCCCCCAAGCATTTGAATTTTGGCTGACATCAGGACTACTACAACATTTTGTCTTTTTTCTTTTTCATGCTTATCTGCCAAACAGCAACAATAGCTCCCTACACAGGCCTGCTGGAAATGGGATGCAGAGGCACAGAGTACCAAATGACTGGATAAGGGAGGGTGTGATTGCATGACAGGACAGCTCTGACCATGCAGAGCAGGGGGTGTGGCACAGTGATGGTGCTTCAGCCGGAGAGAGTAATGTTGAGGTGTGTGGAAACAAAGTGCAGGAGCAAAGCCACTGCTCTCACTCCTTGTCCCCAGAGTCCTTGCATGTAGTCCCCCCACAAGCCCTTCTGGCTGCCTGATACCAGCTTCTCCAGCTGACTTACTCCACATGGAAAGGACAAGCCCCCAGGAAAAAAAAAAAAACAAACAAAGCAAGAATAATCCTGGCAACTGTTTCCATAAAGGATTGTATAGGCAAAGATGGGAAGCACATCTTTGCTGTATGATACTGCAAAACTGTGAGAAGAATCTATATATTTGCTCTGGGCATTCCCTTAGGCTCCTGTGTTTTAATAGCAGAATCTTAAATCAAGCTAATGTTAAAAATGGAGCAGGGAATAGGGAGTGAAGGCAGGAAACTCTGGCTGAAGCTAGATCCTAATTTCATGTATTCCCTCCTACTCCAGATAACACTTTTGCTTGACCAATAACCACTGCAAGTTGGGGCTTTTGATAAGCTGATGTTCTGGGACCTGGGGTTTCCCAAGATTTTCCACTTCACAGAATAGCTCTTTTGCAAACATTGCAGAGGAACTGATTCAATATTTGTATCATTACCTGTATCTATAGCCTTACATTAGGAAATTTTAAAAGTCAGCATTTTATATTGTAAAACTGCCTGGTGCTCATGATATTAAGAGCTGCACATGGGCAAGCTGATGGATTATTCGTCCTGTCTTCTGTGTATAGAGGAGCTCATTTGGGGGTTTAGCAGAGAGAAAGATTTCATGAATGACTGCAGAAGACAGAAGTGAAAGCTGGAAATTATCTGGACTGGAGGAAAAGAAAAGGAGGAAGAAGGCTAATCTCTCATTTGCAATTTTGGAGATCTCTGAAATTACCTTTTGATATGAATATGAAATTATTTCTCCCTAAAAATTTGCTTGTGGTGTAGTTTTTCTCCCAAAGAATATGAGGCATGTGTAAAATTCTTACAATCAAATGTGAAATACCAGTGAAAGATTCTGGTTTGACAGCAGCCAAGCTGTCCCAGGCTGCCATCACCTTATATATTACTCTATGAGGTTTCTGAAACTTCTTTCCATGGAAAATTCAATGGAAGATGTATATAGTTTATATTTTACATTGTACTTTCTTAAAAGAAAAAAAAGAAAAAAAATCTCAAAAGGTATTTTTCCTATTTGTACTGAAAACACTTTTGTGTTTGATGAAAGCTTTTTTTTTTTTATAGCGAGCCTCTAGGGAAAAAAACCAAATCCAAACCCCAGCAATTCATATTGTTGTAAAAATGTTTCCAGAGAAAAATACAATTGCTTCTGACTAGCTTTAGTTATCATGTTTTTTTATTAAAATCTCCATCTCTTTGCATTCCTGCTGCTTATTTGACAGTCTCTGCTTGTCTTTCTTATACTCGCTTGCCACCATTTCACAATCTCTCTTTGTACTCTACACCTCCTATTTTTAATTGGAATTTTCTTCTTTCCAATTCCTTCACCTTTTCTGTAGCAGACCTCTTAGGCAGTAGATGATCATAATAATATCTGAGTTGGAGCTGAACTTTAGACCCACGGTATATCTGAGTTGTTTTGAAGTAGCTAAAAAGTATTAGAAAGAAAAAAGGTAGACATTAGACATTGCTGAATGTTTTTACCTGATTTGTTTAAGTGGAAAGGGGATGCAACACCACCAGCTAAAATAGAGTTCGCATTCTCTTCTCTAACAAGGACTAGAGGTTGTTGTATGGAAGAAATAATCTATTTTTAATACATTTATATATATTTATGTGTTTAGTATGAGTAATTTGCATTCCACTTCTATTTTTCTGCCCAAAAATGTATTGGTGAAACAGCTTGAAAGATCACTGAATGTGGGAATAAAGGATGTGGTAATTGATCTCTGGATGTCTCTAGACCCACCTCCCCAGCAGGGCAGGGCCAGGCAGAGCAGAATGCTCAGCACTTCATCCAGGCAAGCTGTCAGTATGTCCATGGTCAGAGATCACACCACATCTTTTTGGGCTCCTGCTGCAGCCTGTAAGGATACAGTGGAAACCAGCTTGGTTTGCACAGGAGGACTGAATCATAGAATGGCTTGGTGGGAAGGATCCTTAAAGATCATCTAGTTCTGACCCCACTGCCATGGGCAGGGACACCTTCCACTAGACCAGGGTGCTCAACCCTATCCTACCCTGCCATGAACACTTCCATAGATTGGGCACTGCTCCATGAAGCTCCAAGGGCTAAGCCTTGGCCTTCTTTTTGTTGTGACATGCTCATGCCTTCTCCATCCCTCTGCTTGAAGCATATCAGAGAAGCATTACTGATTTCAGCCTTTCTCTTCACTTCCTAAGTGTCATTCAGGTTTAAACTAAACAGATGCAGCTCACATGATCCCATGCAATACTCTTCAGAAAGAAAGGAGATAAAGAAATACCCTCACTGATTCTGTCAAGATGGTGTAAGGTAAGGTAGAAACGGTGAGGGAAAGCAGCTTTGGGGCTTTTGTGGCTTTCTGTAGGCCAAGCAGAAGGACACCACCCAGAAGGGCTGGATGCTTGGAATGCTTCTGACATCAGACAACCATGGGCCTCTCACAGTGTGAGTGCAATTTCCCTGGTCACAGGAAAATGAGGTCAGATTCTCCTATCACCCATTAAGGCAGAGCTCTGTAGCTCCACAGGCTCTCAGGGGGGTGGATGTGCTGCTGCCCAAAAAGGCAGCACATTTTCTGCATGGCTCAGAAGACCGTGAGGAAAGGGTCTCACCCTGCAGGTGGTCCCAGCTCTTGTGGACACTTACAGCAACCTCCATGAAGCCATGGGCCCTCCATTCAGGGTGGCTAAATAAAGATTTACCATGTGGACATCTGTGCCTTTACATCCAACTGAAACAATCTCAGCACACTGCAGAAAAAATGGCCTTGTCGAAGTTCGGTAACAGAGGAGAGATTTATTGTCTGGCCACCTTCTTCTCTTCAGATATAATTTACATCTACTCTCAAAATCAGGAGTAATAACCAACTTATATATATGGTGAGGTCTAGAAGTGCATGAAAAATCTGAAATGAAACCTGAAATGGAGTGAAATTTGACTAATTTCAGCTGTCGGTACAAGCCTAAAACTCAGGTAGGGCTCATTAGGAAGTTCATCTGACCTTTCTGACTGAACCCAAGGCTGATTTTATGTCTGATCCATAGATAACATATTTTTTATTTCTTTTTTTTCCTTTTTTTTCGCCTACATGAAATCTCACTGATTATGACTGGAAGCTCCTAAGTTTGTTCAAATCCAAAGTTCAAAGCAAGTTCAAAGTACAGGAAACATGTAGCCGTGAAAATGGAAATAGTTGAGTTTTAAATCCGTGAGATCAGAGCAGCAGGAATTTGCACTTTGCTGAAGCTGCCTGAGCCAGAATGCTCTGAAAAGATGAGAGTTAAATCCTGATGAATAGAAAAGAGTGAAGGAGGCTCTGGTTTTGCCCTTGATCTTTGGTGAAGGCATCTGTCTGGCCTAAATGGTTTTCCAATACAGATGAAACTTACCCACTAAATATTTGGGTAGAGCCTGCCATGCAATACATTAGAAGTAGGTAAATCAGTGCATACAAGAAGAGAAATAACATCTTGCCTTTTTGGTCTTTCAGTAGAAGTGTGGTAGGGCTAGGAGAGGTCTAGCTCCATGGAATTAGTTTACTCAGGAATTGTTATTTCAGTAGAAATCTAAGCAACAGTTTACAATCTGCTGTATGAAGGAGGCTCACACTAAGGAGTGGTGAAGAAATCAAGCCTTAGCTTTGCTAAGATCTGAATATAAAAGCAGAAAAGTGAGCAAAACAGGCATGTGTTTGGGTATAAGAACAAACAACTGGAAAAAGTCAAGTCCTATAATTCCTTTTCCTCCATTCCCGAAATCATTTTATGCTTATACATGAACTAGGAGTGAAAAAGAAATGGAGAAATGGACCATCTATATGATCGTACCTGAAGTCCAACCCATCATCAGGCATGGAGCCACATCCACCAAAACCCCTGCATCATCCAGAGACACATATCTGAACAAAAGGACAGGATTTTGCACATCCTCATCATGCAGTTAAGCACAGGCTTGGAGCTGAGTACCTGCAGCCACGGCTTTGTCACCATGGACATAGAACAGGACTGTAGGAGCTCATCTGACAAGACTGCATTAGATTGCTGTGACTTCTTTGGACTAGTGACATCTGCACTTCAGTGACAAGGACAAATTAAAACTGCAGGAGGAGATCTTGCTTACTAAAAATTTTGTACATTTTGGTGGTGAAATCAGGGTGTTTAATCCACAAGTTTTTCAGGCCCTCTTCTGTCTGACTGGATTGCTCTCATCATAATGTAATTCATGCAAGCAATTAGGCAGTGCTGCCTACAGCAATACCTCATCCTCTCGAGGGATTTGAGGCAAAGAGGAAGTAACCATGGTCTCCTAACACACTTCAGTGTATATTTCTCTGTCTCTGCAGGTCTCTCCAGCCCCTTGCAACTCGTACAGAAATCAAGACTCTCTCATGTTTTGATATAACACACTTGTTTTGTCTTTGGCTGTAACATGGAAAGCGTTGGGTGCTTTGAGGATTGTAGAAGAGAGGTATGAACACAAGTGAAAGAAAAGTTGTTTTCAGTAGACCTGGGGCAAAGGTTTTCTGACTGTAATCTGGTACTACCACCAGTTTAAGCCACCTGTATGTCTGCTAAATGGTATGGGTGTCAGCAGTCTAGAATTTCCTTATTCTTCTAGTCCTGCTGGTAATTCAATTAGAGGTGTTCTCTGTCTTCTGTTCCAGGAGCAGAGCATTTACTGTGGAATGAAGAAGAATAACATTGGCCCTTCTGCTGCTTGTACCCTGCCTCCATTCCTTTCCTGCTGCTTCTGAGCCCCCTGACCCTTTCAAAGGCAGCTCAGCAGCCTCCTCCAACTTCTATTGAATTGAATGGCAAATCTGGAGACACTGCAGTGGGAGGAAGCCATCCATTTCAATTCTGTGTCCCTGTTGTCCTTCCCATGGGACCAAGGCAGATCCTGAGGAAATGCAGTCAGCGTTTGTTGATTGAGCCTTCTGATGGGGTTAAGTTCTGATTTAGCAAGAAACCAGTCATATGGTCCCAGCTGTGTTTGGGCCAGCCAAGGCTCAGTCACAAGACAGAACAGCATTTCTGGAGCTCAGCATACAACTCATGGACAGTGACACCCTTCTGGCACCACTGGAGAAGCAAACTTGCAAATCTGGGTTGCCCATTAGGAATAATGAGGTAAAAGCAGGCAGCCAATTTTGGACAACTTACTAACCTACCGACCCACCCACCCCCTGCATGACAAGAACTCTTCTGACAGGAGCACCCTTCAGCAAATTGCCTTTCTGCTGAGGAACCCTGGAAGATGTATGGACAATGGGAGGACACCACGAGCTGCAGCCTGTGCTGCAGGGGATTACAGTGCCCTGATCCCAAGGAAACCAGCACGGACCAAAGACCCAGGGTCTGTGTCCTTACTTGGAGTGACTAATTTTCCACTGTCTGTCAGAGGTGAGGGGTCAGAGGGAGAGGTCAGAGTGGGTCACAGATCAGTAGAGACAATACAAATCAAAAAGAAACCCTTGGCCTTTCAGGTTAGTTTGTATTAGTAGCTGTATCTATCTTTTTTTAGCTCCAGCCCTGCTTACCCTTTGGAGTAAACTGCTTTCCTTGAGCACCCACAGAAAAGCAAGAGAGAAAATGGCAGAAACACTCACAAGGTTTGTGCCTGACATCCCTCGCTGTTGACCCTGTGACAACAGGATTTCACTGCTGTCTCCCCAGAGCTGCTCTTGTTCCTGGTGACTTCAGTAACAAAAGTTTTAGCCTTTTAAGCCATGAAAGACGTGCAATAAATTGCAACACGTTATTATGTTGGGTATTTTGGGCAGAGCTCTGCTCTGCGGTGTGCTGGGTGGCACATCAGCCCTGGTGTGGTCTGCTGGGCACCCCACATTCACCTTGTGTGAGCCACTAATGCCCCCTTCAGCACACTTGGGTAGAGTGTCACTTGAAAACATTCCCTTTCACCATTGCTGCATCCCAAGGGTGCTTGTTACTGACTCTCAAGGACTGTGGAGAATACAGAGAAAAGGACTTCTCACTCTGTCTCAGCTTTGGTGCGCATATGTGTGTTTATGTTTCTCTTTCTTTCAGTGAAGACAACAAATGAATTCCCAATCCCTTCCAAAATTAAGTTACATGGTTACTTTTGTGCCATGCCTGCAGACCTTATTGTGGCTGTCTTGAAAACAATAGTTCAATTTTTCAGCAGATCTGCAGTATTCAAAATTAGGTTTAATTCCAAAACTGAGAAGCAAAAGGAGCCTTCTTCCTATTTCTTAACAGAGTGTTTTTGTCTCCAACTGACCACTAGTTTAGTGAGACTAGCATGTCCTGATGACATGGGAATATCAGGGAATACAGTGTGTGACCCTGAGACCCCTCCTCTGTGTGGGTGGCTGCTCCTTGTCATGGGATTCACAACATGCTCCGTTTGGAAGCTACAGGAAAGCAAAGAGCTTCCTTGCTTTCCTTTTCTGGTTAGTGGTTCTTTCTGAGGAGATGGTAGCTCTTTCTCCCCTTCCCTCCTTTCAGGTGTGTTTGATTTGGAGTTTTCATAGGTGCTGTTTGGGGTTTTCTAGTCACTTGGGCAAAGATTTCTAGCCCTGAGAAAAAAATTGTAACAGGGCTGCACATTCAGGGACTTTGATAGGGAGCAGAAGTTGCAGGGTTTGGCTTAGTAGGGGAACGTGTTCTAGCTGTGGAGAAGATAATTGGTTGTAAAAAACATATGGCACATCTCTGTGTGAGCGAGGCAGTTGTTATGTTGACAAAATCAGCCTTGCTGACAGACTGGCTATGGAGTATTTTACTGTACAGTGAATTCTTCATCCTGTTGTATGTTTCCCTGTAGCTACTATTAGAAGTTATCATCTTCACTATCTCTCTTGTCTCACATCTGGTGAGAAATAGTAAGGTCAATATCCCACAAGCCATCAATGTCTCAGCAAGCCCACTCTTTTTTTTTTTTTTTTTTTTTGTCTTGGCAACAGCCAGTGAATCTCAGAAGGCTTCCTTGAAACACAGGAGAGAGGAATCTGTTTATAGTCCCTATGTTGTTACTTAGACTATTCACAGAGTCGTAGAATAGTTTAGGTTGAAAGGGACCCTTAAAGGTTTTCTAGTCCAGCCCTCTTGCAATGGGCAGGGACCTCTTAAACCAGATCAGGTTGCTCAGAGTCGTGTCAAACCAGACCTTAAATGTCTCCAGAAACAGGGCATCTGCTACACCTCTGGGCAACCTGCTCCACTGTTTCACCATTGATGCCTGCTTTATTTGTTAGAATAATCACTTCTTCTTGAGCTGGAAAAAACCCAAAATGTCCCAGGAAAAGGTGGCCTTGTGCCCAGGAATGAGATGGTTTCCATGGCAATAGATTAAGATGGGCTGTCGAAGGCCAAACCAGATCTCAGCAAACTCTGAGAAAATCTGGGGCATAGGTGCCCATTACAGTCTGCAGACACAGCACCATGGTGTCTGAGTCCCTTTGACGAGCTGTGAAATAGAAATGGACTCTGCAGCTTCCTAGGGATTTACATTCAAAAGGTGCCACAGCACTGCCTAATTTGGTCAATATTGCTGGAAAAAAGCAAACCAGTGGTGAATTTACTGCTCAGGGTTTTGCTTTCACAAGGAAAGTACGGTAGAATTAGTCCTTGAATCATGACAGCTCCTCTCTGTCCTTTCTTTATAGTCTGGTCATGACCCTCAGTATGTGAATGTGGGAAAAGGAGTTTTAGGATTATTTAGTCCCATATGCTTTGATACAGGGATTGAAAATTTAATCCTCTTACTGCATGTAGTTTTCTGCATGAGACTTAACAGAAACTTGAGACAGAGGCATCAGGTTGGGAATGTCAGTCTTTTTGCTTCAGACTTCTCTGCTTTGGCCATATGCAAATTGAAGTGGCTCCAATAATAGGCAGCCTCCAGCAAAATATCTGTGTGGGTTTTTTGAGGAGCCTAACAGTAGGAATTGCTTATTTGGAGATATTTTAGCATGCTTGATGTAATCTATTTTCTTTTCTGACTGTAGGTTGTTAAGAGGAGCGATTCTCTGCAGAGAAGAACTATTTTTTGAGAAGAAATCTGGCTCTAGCTTGACTGCTTATTCAGTATATAAGTGGATATTTCTTTTCTTATTTGCACAGCTTCAGCCAGAAAAAGGTAACAAATCTGCTGCAATCTCTGGTGTAAGTCTTTCTTACTCATAACTATAATGAAAGTATGAAAATCACTTTCTAGACTTTCTAGGCTGCTTCAGTTGTTGCCCAAAATGTAACTCCAAACTATGTATTAGCAGCTTGGGCTATTTTTAAACAACAACAACATCTTTTTTATATTAATAATTTATGTGCCTAAAAATTTCCCTGTCATTCCTCCCCTCAGAATTGGTTTTGTTTTTTTTTTTTTTTCATTAGCTCCCTGTTGAGCAGACTATGTTTTGATTTGGGGAGAAATGATAGTTACTGCTTGATGACAGTTGAGACAGACATTATTGGGAACATCCCTCCATGTCTTACCAGCAGTTGGATGTTTTTGGCTGAGCTGAAGCTGGATGATATTTTCACTCCAGTGCAAGACAGCCCCTGTGGTTGAGTGCTGGTGTCCTTCTGTGTGGAAGGACATAACCTAAAAGCTGACACCTTGGCGCTGGTAAGATTGCCTTGTGCATTTTTATGTTTTTAGCATGGCAAGTTAAAAGCAGTAAGCTAGAAGTGAGCAGTCTTTTCTACAGCCAGCTTCCAAAATCACAATCATTAGCAGATTAGGAAATTTAGAAGTCACCAATAAACAATAAAGTTGCATCGCTACCAGCAGTGAAACTATCAGAATCCCTTCTGAATGCATTTCTTCTTTTTACCCGAACAACTGATTCTAAGATGATATAAATGTATTTAAACACTACATGAAACAACTACTTCTACCTAACCCTGTCAGTTCTGATGATTCTTTATTGGTGAAATAACAACTCATTGTTCCTTAAGTACCCTTGGCTTATAAAGTTTGTTGATAGTCATGCTACTTAATCTTAAATTACTTCATTCATAAGCTATTACTCAGGTTTTGGTTAACACTGTGCTCTTTTCATAGACTTGTTGATGGTCCCAGTTTAGCAGAGCCAGTATTTGTCTGCAAACTCAATCCTCAGTGGAACTGTGTGATCCCGAGTTACTCTCAAGGATCTTTCCAGGCCTCTTGCTATCCGTGTGTCTCTGCACCTGTTCCATTTGCTTTTCTTTTCAAGAGGAAGAAGGAGGCTCTCTCATTTCCCTGAAGAGCCAAGCACCCCTGTCAGCCACCATTACTCAAGGTGATTGTGGCACACAGCTGTGATGGAATCCCTTGGATTGACACTGCTGTGTCTCATGGGATAGGAAGTCCTCCTGAAACCCCACGAGGTAACATGAAATAGGAGCATAAGAAATTTTTCATAAACCACTTCAAGATCAAAAATTATGGCTCTTCAAACTCAAAATTATTTATTGTCAGATCATTTTGGCATAAAATTGTTCTGTTTGCAATAATCAGTAAGGAAAACTCAAACTTTTTCATTGAAACTTTTGATTATATTATTCTTCCATTTTTTTCTTTACATTGAGATTTTCTATTCAAACACATGACAGTAAATCTCTGATGTTGCTAAACTGAATCTCCAAGCAGCTGTTTTGACTTTCCCATATCAATTTCTTGCATATTGAATGGAAACTTCTGGGCAACTTCAGTGGTAATGTTTTTATTTGTTTCCTTGCCCCACTGTCTGTCACAAGACAAAAAATACAGGTTAACAATGTCCAAAGAAGAATACAGGTTAACAATGTCCAAAGCAGCCAAGTCCCCTCAGCATGGTTAGTGCCAGCTTTAGGCACAGCTAATGCAGGCAGCTGCCCAGGGTAGCAGACCTCAGGTGGCAGCAGAACAGCCACTGCTCCTCTGCCTTCTTTTCTGTGTCAGAGCCACTGAGACGGCGCTGCTGCCACGCACGCCGGCCGAGGTGTGTGAGCCAGTGGCTGTGCCTCGGTGTGCGCTGTCGCCCTGGGAGCAGTGACTGCTGCCCATCTTCCTTCTACTCCCCTGGCATCACCCTGAGGTTAGAGCTCTCCCAGCTCCAGTTCTGCCCTGGAGAATGTGCCATCCCCAGGCAGAGAGAGCCCATCCATGCTACTTCTCCATAAGGTGGCAAAGTTGAAATTCATTTACCCCAAAGGGGTAACAACAAAACGAAGAGTTTTGAACTGGCTGTGCAAGATATTCTGCCTTATATTTATAAATGAGGATCATGTTCTTCAATCTCTCATATTCTTTGGAAAACATTACTACACAAAATATTCCCACCACTGGATTTTCTGTATCTTCACATAAGTCATTTGAATAGTTGTCAGGCATAGCCTTGGTACCTTCAGAAAACAGTTATTTGCCTCTGCCCTTTTTTCCACTTGGATCCCTGTGTACATTTGTGTGTTGTGTGTGTGGCTGATGGGAGGAATATATATTTTACACAGGCATTTGTGCGTGAGCATGACTTTGACCAAATATGTGCTTATTTAATTGAGTCTGATGATGATTTACATAGATGGTGTGAAATATAGATGCTGGGTATATATTCTGGAGTTTATGGATAGACACCTCTATGTAGACAAAGGAGAGGAGGAGGCTCAGGAGTGACATTATCACTCTCTGCAACTACCTGAAAAGAGGTTGGGTCCAGGTGGGGGTTTCCCTCTTCTACCAAGCCACTAGTGAAAGGATGGGAGGACATAGTCAGGGGAGGCTCAGGCTGAACATTAGGAGGAATTTCTTCACAGAAGGGGTGATTAGACATTAGAATGGACTGTCCAGGGAAGTGGTGGAGTCACCACCTCTGGAGGTGTAAATTTAAGGAAAGATTGGACATGGCACTCAGTGTCGTGGTCCAGTTAACATGGTAGTGGTGGTCATAGGCTGGACTTGAGGAGCTCAGAGGTGATTTCCAGCCAAATTGGTTGTGTGATTCTGTAGCTGAGTTTTGCCTAGTTCAGAGAACTGAGGTGCAACTCTGAGTCCTGAAGCCTGTGTTGCCTCTGAACCTCCAGTTCCTGACAGGGGCTGTGATGTATCATATGCCAGGTGGAGAGATGTCCACTGTGGTTAAACACTGCAGTACCTCTGATGCATTGCCTGGGCTGGTTCTAATAAGGATGATACTGCTATATTATGCAGCTACAAAGTCTTCTCCAGATGAAGAATCTCCCTGTTCCAAGAGACACTTGAGGTGGATATTTCTAGCCAGAGTAATAATACTTTTGATGGCTTGACAAGGCTGACCTAGAACAGAGGCGAGATAGAGTTAAAGAATAAAATAGATATTTATTAAAAGGCCTCTATGGATACACCTTAGGCAGCACAAAAGCCCAGCCAGGGCTACACCCTAGATTTACCTAAAATAGTCACAAAATGGACCACCAGTCACCAGGTCTCACACTTTTAAAGTTTTGGTCCATTTGCATATTGGGGTTAATTGTCCAATTACAGCTTTAGATTATGAAGTCCCATCCTTCTTGTTTTCTCTCTTCAGTCCACTGTTGTTTATGCTCTTGGCCTTGAAACTTGTAACAGTTATCCTTGGTCCCAAGCTAGGAAAGGAATTGTTTTGTCTTCCTACTCTGTGAAGAGATCTTACCAATACTTAGTACAACGCTCAGAACTACAGACCTAGGCAGGACAGAATCTGCAAAATATGAAAGCTAAAACTTAAGGCGTCATTGTCATGGTGAGCAGTGGCTGCAGAAGTGTGTGCAGGCACACAACATGAGTTCTGTTTGGTGGCTGTGATGCTACAGCTCAGTGACAGCATTTCAGTGCTGTACAAAAGATGCTCTCATGCTTCTACACTGCACTAGTGAGGGCCATGACTGTGGATGTGGTGGGCAGAACATGCGTGGGGAGAAACACGGGCCAGCTTTTCATTTTTGTTGTTTTGTGGGGCAGGCCATATATTGTGTGCATGCTGACATGGCCCCTTCGAGTCGCTAATCTGGGCAGTAAGAGGGGTGCATGTTTGGTGTTGTTTGGTTGGCAGGCACTGTTCTTTGTGCTGGAACTCCACAAAGGACAACAGAAAATCAAATGGAAATCCTGTTGTTGTGGACACAGCGCAAGGCAGAGCTGTATCTTTGCTTTAGTCCTTCATGTTGTCTCCCATGGCTTTTTCCCCTTCATCATTTTCAGGGCGGGGAGATCTTCAGTTTATCTGTGGAGTGACCTTCCCATTCCCTGCCTGCAGCACTGGGAAGAGATTAGCTCAAATGAGAAAACACAGAAGAAATCTCCTGGAGCCAGTATGGGAAAGTCTGTGACTGGAGGAGTGAGCAGGTGTCTGACAAGGCCAGGGCTGTCTCTAGGGGACACAGACACAGGATGGTTTCAGGCCCTGGTGCCACTGTTCCAGTGGGGAATTGCAACCACTTTAATTAGCAGCTAGCTTTAGCATTTCTTCAGAGCAGCAGGAGAGGGGGAGATGAGAAGTCCCCAGAGAGGAGGGGAAAGCTGGCAAAAAGGAGCAATGAACACAAACTGGAATAGATTTTCTAAAGAAGATACCACACACCTGCAGATCTTTCAGGAGGGCATCAATAAAAAAATAGGAGTGGTTGCAATTAACCCAAATAAAAGCTGATGGGGAAAGATTTTCTTGTTCCGAATGTGGAGAGTTCCCAATTCTGTGGATCTTGGTGAGCTTACAGCATGGTTGCCTTTAAGCTATGAAGTCTACTGTGGGCTACGAGCAAATTCCCTCACTTGGTATCCTCATTTGCAGTGCAGTGCCTTGCTCAAGGCCCACCCTGATCTAGTATCAGGTTGAGGTGAAAAGTAGAGCTGGAGGTTGGGGAAGCCAACATGTTATGAACACATGCAATGAGAGACTGGCTGTGAGGACCAAGACCACACTTTCTGTGTACAGAGTGCATTCTAGGTTTGCAGAATATAACAGCCGGTGTGGGGAGGAGGAATTGGATCATGCTGGGTAAGCAGACAAAGAGAGATTTTAGGCAGAATGGGCAGGATATGACTAGCCTTCTTTCTGCAGCTAAATATTGTTTTCCTATGGCTGGACATAGCTTGCATGGAAATGGCTATTCCCTGGGCCCTAGCTAATACAGTAAGGGTTAATGCATTGCATAGTGGCAATAAATTTTGTGTGTATGACAGAGGAGTGGGCCAGAAACCTTTGCTGAGGAGAAGCTGCTGTCAGCATTGTGCCTTTTATTAGTCTGTACTTTTCTTCCTTCCTTCTAATGAAATGCCCATTGACATTTATGGTCTTGTCACCTGGCGAGAAAGCCCTTGTCACCTCCACTAACACCTCTTCCATCACAGCGGGTCCCATTCTAGCTCTTCAAAGTAATTTTCATTTTCTTTTTAATGGACAAACCTTTCCTGGATGGATTTGCCTGCCCATTGAACTGGCAAAGATTACCTCAAGCCAGCAGCAGAGTGGACCTCTAAAGCTTTGCTGTCTGTGAACTGCACCTGCACTCTTCTAGGGACACTTGAGGAGCTTGTGTCATGGGCAGTCTGCAGTTTACACCCTGCAACCTGTTGTAAAGCATCCTAACACACCCTGCTCTCCAGTGACTCACTCTTCGTTTTTCTTGCTCCTGTCTTAGCCTTGCTTTATCTTTTAGATAGCTCTTGGTCCCACTGGCTCTTTTATGGGGATGGCAGGTCTCAGAGACAAGCTTTGTTCACTCTGTTCACTCAAACACCATCTCAGAGTCTCAACAAGGAAAGGACAACAATGGGAGCTCAACCCTCATTAGCTGTCAGAAACTCTACAGTAGAAAGGGCCCTTAATGGTATCCAAGATGCGAAAAAAAGTTCTTTGTTTCCATGAGATACAGGATTAAGATGGCTAAGAACCCGTGCTTCAGTAGTAGTAGAGTTTATGGTGCTATTTGCTTTACTGCAAAGCAATAGTTATTTTACTCTGTAGGTACACAGCTCCATTGACAAACAGCTACACCTTCCTCTGTAATGCGTCTTGGTCAGGCAAGGGTTTTTAACATAAAATCTACCCATACTACCTGTAAGTATAAGAGTTAATAATTAGTCTTTGCTCAGTTGTCTTTGGTGTCTTTCATGCTGTTTTTTTCTTGTTTGTTTTTATTTGTTTGTTTTGTTGTAGGTTTTTTTTTTTGTTGTTTGTTTTGTTTTTCTCTTTGTTGTTGTTGTTGTTGAGGAAGAAGGATCTTAGCTTTTTCTTCAAGGTTTTCTTCAACACTGTAAAACCCCTTAGCAGAACTGACCACCTACTTCCACAGCTGGTAGGGTGAGATCATAGAAATCTTCCATGGTCTCTCAGACGGAGTCTATGAGGAAAGAAGAAGGCTTGATGCCAGTACCATCCCCTCCTGCATGTGCAGCTCTAACCATCAATTTTTTGACAGTCATGGGGGGAGATGTTTGATTCTTAGGTCTAAGTGTGCTTCCCAGGCAGCTGTTTCCTACCTCCTCAGAGGACACACAGTGGACTTGAAGGAAGACTGGTTCTGGTCTTCAGACTGCCAGCTGGACCTCTCTGGTATGATGTTGGCATCTGGACAAAATACAACTTCTGTATGTTTTCTTCTGATGGTTAATTTCTTAGTATGAAAAAATCAGGAAGAACAACTCCTAAGTCTGGAGGTGCGCACAGGTCTTACTACATCACATAGGAACTGAAATAAAAAAAAAATCTTTACTCCTTCATATCACAAAATCACAGACTGGGTGGGTTGCAAGGAACCACAGTGGGTCATCTGCTCCAACTTCCCTGCTCAAGCAGGGTTATCCCAGAGCACATGGCACAGGAGTGTGTTTAGATGGGTTTGGAATATCTCCAGTGAGGGAGACACCACAGCATCTCTGGGCAAGCTGTTCCAGTGCTTGGTCACCTGCACAGTAAAGGAGTTGTTTCTCATGTTCAGGTGGAGCTTCCTGTGCATCAGTTTCTGCCCGTTGTCTCTTGTCCCATTGCTCAGCACCACTGAGCAGAGCCCTCCCTCCCCCTGGCACCTTCCCTTCAGATACTGACAGACATTGGTGAGATCCCTCTCAGCCATCTCTTCTGGAGGCTGAACAGACCCAGCTCCCTCAGCCTTTCCTAAGAGGGATGCTCCAGTCCCTTAATCATCTTTGTCATTCTCTGCTGCCCTGGCTCCAGGAGCTCCATATCCCTCCTGTCCTGAGGAGCCCAGAACTGGACACAGCACTGCAGATGTGCCTCACCAGGGCTGAGCAGAGGGGCGGGATCACCTCCCTTGACCTGCTGGCAATGCTCTTCCTACTGCACCCCAGGATCCCATTGGCCTTCTTGTCCCCCAGTGCACTGCTGGCTCACAGACAGCTTGCTGTCCACCAGGACCCCTAGGTCCTTCTCCACAGAGCTCTTTCCAGCAGGTCAGCCCCCAGCCTGTGCTCGTGCAGGGGGTTGGTCTTCCACACGTGCAGGACTGTGCATTTGCTGAATTTCAGGAGATTCCTCTCTGCTCATCTCTCCACCATGTTGAGGTCCTTCTAAAGGGCTGCAGAGCCCTCTGGGGTATCAGCCATTGCTCCCAGCTTTGTGTCATCAGTGCACTTGCTGAGGAGGCATCTGCTCCTTCACCCAAGTCATTGATGAAAAGTAAAATACAACTCTTAAGCTAAACAATATCACTCCCTGCATCAAAGGTGAGAACTTTCCTGTGAATTAAAAGGCATAATATGCATGAGAGTTTCTTCATCTTGTTTCAGTAAATAACATGAATATTCTACACTTATGAAAACTTCCCTTTATTGATTCAATCTTCCAGCAGATAATTTTTTATATTGTGGCTAAAACTGTTTGCTGGAAAGGACTGTTCCTCATCACTAGCCTGAATCTAGCTTGAAGAGTGGCATATTCACTCACATTTTCCTTAGGCCAGTAAAAAGGAGAATAATTTAATAATTTCCAGCAACTCAGGCATTTTCCCCTCTCTGAACCTTTGTCTTATAACAGCTGAACCATAGGTCATCATTATTTTTCTTTCAGCCTTTTCTAGGTATAACACTTCCTCTATCCCCTTTGACACCTTCTTTTCCTCCTCTTTCTCTCTTTTATTATTTCATCTCCTAGGATTTTATGTCTGGCCCAGACATAAAATCCTAGGAGACACATATTGTTTATTTACTCTACAGAATTTTTTTCTCCCAGCTCTTTTGATAAATCCTGTCCAAGTAAATAAAAATTAATCTGTAAAATGGTTGTTTAAAAATAATGCAGTCAAAGTCTTCTCTAGGGTCAATCCCAGCAGAAACTTGAGAGAGAGTGCAATTCAAAAAGGTTACTGAAAGACCATCCTTGAGTATTTGTTCCTGGGGTTTCTGAAGGACTTCCACAAAACTTGGTATTAGTCCATCTGACGCTAGGAGACAAGCAGGCAGTGCATGGCTGAATTTACTTGAAAAATAGCTGGAAATTTCTCAGAACTGGGACAACAATGGACAGTTGCTGGCAGAGGCATTTTAAACCTCATCCTTTTGAAGTTCAAGGCATAAATCCCATTGCACAAAATGTTACCCATACTATACGGGTAAAATACCATGTTCCCTCAACATCACTTTATACAAGGGTCATTTGGTTTTGTGTTTGGCTGGGGGGGGTTTTGTTTTTCTTGTTTTTGTTTTTTAATACATCTTTACAGTGGAACAATAAAGGCTTTCTTTTACATTTACAGGATTAAGTAATTTTTTCACTCACAAACTTACAGTTTAAGGGACAGAAGGGAATAACATACTATCCTCTAATCTGACGCATACCAGAGACATTTATCCAGCTGTTTCAGTAATGAGTCCAATAACTTGTGTGTGCTTAAAATAATGCATCATCTAGTAAGGCATCTGATCTTGATTTGAAAATTTAAAAATGTGCCAAAGTCAGCCTACTTTTGTACTCCATTCTTAGATTTGTTAAAAAACCCCAAACAAGTCCCATTTCTTGTCTGAATTTTTCTTCGTCTAGCTTAATGTAAGGATTTGTTGGTTTCTTTTTCTCTGACATACTACAGACACCATAAGCGACGGACAATTCTCTTGAGGTGTTTACAAATAAGTTAGTTACCACTTGGCCCCCTCCTTGATAAGGTGAGGAGACTGGGCTATTTATACATTAATCTCACCTTTGAGATGTGTGAGCTACCCTCTGTCATGTTCTCTTCTGAGTCCAGTTTTCACCCCACGGCTGTGTACAGAAACAAATGAGCAACATGGAGCCCCTGTGCTTTGCTGATGCCATCTTTGGTGCCAGTGCTTTCCCCAGATGGGACAGAGCCTCCTGTCTTAGCCGTAAGATGTGCTCTCTGGCGCTGTTTAATTTTGGCTTGTGTTCACAGCTTTTTTGGGGGAATTCCGTTATATAACTGAGCCCAGCAATCTCTGTATGTTCCCATTTCCTTATGTGAACAATCTGCAACTTTTTCTTAGAGGACGATCCTACACAGCAGCAGGTTCTGGAAAGCTCTTTCATTCAGCTATAAATTTGAAGAGATTTCTTTTCTTTTTTTGAAACCTCAAACTTTGAAAACAGCTGTTGTCTCCATTGGAAAGAACACAGCATAAATAAGCCATTTATGAAACTGCATAAATGAGGGAAATTGAATAATGTTTTCAGACTTTAAGAAACAGACATTTGGACTGGGATAGGTGTGAAGTTCTTTGAGGGATGTGAAGCCTGTTTATGTTGTTTGGACCAAAGTCAGTTCAAAAATACTGCCGTCTTACCCAGGGTAAGAGGATGTTCCCACAGTAGCCTTCCTCCGTATTACAACTGAAGACTCCTTGAGGCTGATCATGGATTCTGCTCCATTTGGAGGACTTTCCCACGCTTTAATCTACTGAGCTCTCTGAAAACCTCTCCTCTTTGCAAGTCCTACTCTGCAATCTCCTTCTTCTGTGATTCACCCTATAGGAATTCCTGAATAAGTTTTGTCTTCAGTTTTACCAATAAGTGATGCTCTTTGTGATCCCCTGTGGAGCTGTGAAGCTTAGGGTAGGTATTTGCTAGACAAATACAGGAGCAAAGGATATTGGGAAGAGGGCTAAAGCAACTCAGTTGTGATGCATTTGTTATTATGGGGCTGTAGGAAAAGCCCTCTTTCCTTCACCCATCCCAATTTTCTTTTTCATTAGCCTCCTGACGCTAACCGCTGAATAACTTCTAAAGTAAACCACCCATAAATATTGCACGAGTCTCCAATACTAAAAGCTGATAAAGTTTATAGCACTTATAAAATAAATAGAAGGAAATGCTTTTCAGTTTCCTATTTATAGGTCTCAAGAGAGATCTCAGGTATGATTTATCACTTCAATTTTAACTGTATTAGTCTCCCCCTATCACATACACACAACTCTTTTCCTTGGTCATTCTTTTTTTCTCACACACAGCTGCTTCCTCTTTTCCCTCTAGATGTGCTCACACCCACACAGCCATTTGCCCTCCACATCTTTTGCTAACAGGCAGGAGACTGTGCTCTTTTACAGAGTATTGAGTGCCATCAGTTTTCACCAGAGTCAGCAGGCATCGAGGGTTCTCAGCATTTAGTGAGGGGCTCTCAACCACACGTAATTCAAAGGAAAAAGCTACTTTTTTCAAGTGAACGTGGCACGTGGCCAAAGAAGGATTAAAAAAGAGGGAGGCAACATTTGGACGTGGGTGGATCATTAAAGCACAGAGAGTATAGTTAACATAGGGTATGTTTCTTTTTAGGGCATTTCTATATGCTTTCCAAGTGTTAATGGTTCTAAGCATGCAGCATTCATCCTCAATTGCCAGCACATTGCACTTGAGCAGATAAATGGACTGTGGCTAATAACACCCTTTTCCTTGGAGGAAATGAACATCACTCCTTCTGTTTTAAAAAAGTAGAGGCACACTTCTGGCCACATATTGGGAGTCTGAATTAGCATTTTATTTTGGTGCAAAGGTGCAGTTCTGAAGTAAATATCCTTGTTGTCCCCATTTAGTTTATTTTCCCATTTAAATGGAAACTTGTTCCAGAAATATATCTGCTAACAGGCATTCAACCTATGGGGCCAGACTACAGCTAAACCAACTTAAACTCCCAAAAACATGTAAATGTGGACAGCAGGTTGTCAGTGCCAGCTGTTTTGCTTTAGAGTTCCATTCCTAACACACTGCAGCACTAGCTAATGTGTCAAGCCACATCGCTACCACAGCATTTGACACCACTGCATCCTAACTGCATTTTCCTGTCCTGGTTCTACATTAAAAACCAACCAAACAAGAATGTCTTTCATGACTGTGATTGAAATAAATACATTTATGTTTGAAATTCCCCACAGACTTCACTTCCAGGGTTCTCCTTTCCAAAACCTTCAATTGATGCTGGAATACGAAGAAAGTAAAAAAGAGACCACAAAAGCCAGAAGCCTCAAAACTAAAGCCTAATTTGCTCCAAGGAAATAAAAGAATTAAAATTGCTGCTTCTGATTCTGCTTATGTTGAGCTTTCCATCTCCTTATCACGGGAGAGAAACTGAAGTTTAGATGATGTGAACCTGCTTGCTACAAGAACCCATGTTGAATGGATAGGTGAGGGGTAGGTACAGATAACGGAAGAAAAGTTCAACACAGGAGAAAAAAGAAATGACAGCTGAAAATATCTGCGTGCAGTGAAAGGGGAGCTCTTTAAAAGCAAATGCTTCTCTTACAAAAAAAATCCAAGCAAACTGATGTGGGGTGAGGAATACTGTATAGACATACAGAATTCTTCCTCCAGGGTGTCAAGAAGTGACATTTCTGTTTCAAATTTGCAAAGCCGTGCTTACAATTTCTTCATATATTCTCTGATATCTGCCTCTGCACATGAAAGGCCACTGAGAAAATGTTACTTTCAGTGAATTATGCTCAATTGTTTGGCTGAGGATCTGCCTTGCTGATCATCCCTGTTACAAAATATTGCCTGGTCAGCACTATCATTCTGGAGGGTCTGTGCAATTCCTCTCCAGTTGCCATTTCTCTGGCTAAGGCTTTGCTGTTCTTGATGCAGGAGCTCTCACCTCTACAACATCTGATCAAGCCATTGTCCTTTTGTTATTCAGTCTGTTAGGAAGCACAAATAGATCTTTCATATTTACTGCTTTATACCCCACTGACCATGCTGTTGTCTCATATTGGCAGTAACCACAGCTGCACTTTTCCACCTGCTCAGGACAAAGACAAGTAGTCAATTAGTATCAACTCTATTCCTTTCCAGTTCAAAGCTTACCCAATCTCCGTGGTCGCAGAAAACCCCTTCTGGACAAAAAAAGTAACATTCTGGTTTAGTTCATTATTTATCATATCTGAAAAAATTGTCCTGCTGGATAATACTGGGATCTATTAATTATCTTCAGGAAATACTGAAACTGTAAGAAGAGAACTGTAACTTCAAATGACTTCTAATTCCACCATTTAACCCCCCTGTTGTCATCTAGAGACCGTCAAGCACAAGGTTTGTTTCAGCTCACCTCAGCCACCTAAAACCCAGACATATAAGTGAGAAGTCAGAGACCCTCTATAATCAGTGGGGAGACACAAGTGGCTACACATGATGTTATTTCCATCTACTAGAGACACCTCTTAGGATGAGATGAATGCTTCCTAGGTTAGGAAACTCATTTGTCCATGGGGCCTCTATTGTTAATAAAATGAGAAGGTTCCTTCAGAGGGGTGATTGAAAGACAGATTTTGCTGCTTTGTGATGCAGGAAGAGGCTGGAGAATGCACAGAGAAGGCCAGTCTGTAGTTATATGTCTGGCATGCAGCTACCTCTCCATGCAATGCTTCTCTTTCTAAAAGGTACCACTGAAAGTTAGAAGGGTGGTGTCTTTTGGTTGTCATCCAGCCCCTGGTGAAAAAGTTGAGGATTTTCATAGCCGCAAGGGAATTCCTGAGCTTCTTACACAGTAACTGCCCCACAATTCTTCCTTCTCAACCTTTTCAACGTGTGTCACCCCCTGTCTTTACAAGGCCTTTCTGCTGTGCATATTTCCTATGGCAGCAAAGAGGTTAAAGAACAAGCCATACACCACAGCCTGCTTAGGATAACAACAGATTTAGGTGCTGAACTGCCTGGCAGATACTGCAAGGCCAAGTGCCAGAGAGTACAGGAGCAAAGCAGAAGAAGTGCCTGGTCACTGAGGGAAATGAACAAGGGCTGGAGATGGTGGGGGGAAGCAGCCTGACCAAACAGCCATCAAAAACCAGGTGGATTTATTGGCCTGCCAAGAAGCAGCTTGGTGAAAGCAATATGTAAAATGTAAATGTCAGTGAGCAACATGAGCTATGGAGCTCTGTGAATAGCCTCTAAAGACCAAGCCTGATGTGCCAAAGCCTTTATTTGCAGAAATCAGTACTCTCACCTGTCACTGCCTAGGGAGGATGGACTGAGCTTTCCAAGTGCAGAAAATGACATGGTTCCTATCAAACCATTTAATTCTGTGCATTCTTAAGGTAAATTGTGCCGCTTGATGAGTGTACCATGCGTCACAAAGAACTGCAAGCACTATAGAAGAGCCCAGTCAAGGTCCTTTATTCCTGCAGAGAAGATTGGTAAGGATCAAAACAAACAGAATTTTTCTTCCCAAAGCCTGAAAATTTTTGAATAAGATACCAAGCACCAATGTAGGGCTTAAATCCTCCCTGGTTCCTCTCTTGGAAGAATGGGTTTTTGCAAACTCAGTAATCTTTATCACACTTGCTCCAAAAACTGAAAGATTCCCTTGCTCTGACAAATGGATAGGAACAGCAGACCAATGAGCTCTGTATTTTCCTTACTGGGCCTCAGTACAGGACTGGCAGAGAAGAAATATCAGCATGGAGACTGCTCCATGCTCCATTCAGCTGTGAGCCTCTCCACTGAGACTAGCTCCAAAGAGCTGTGGTTTTAGTGGTATGGGCACCTGTCCACTAGGAAGTGTGCTGGAAACCTCCAACACATTTCACAGGTTCCACCAGAGACCCATCAAACACTAATAACATTCAATCACTGCTAACCAAGGCTGATTTTGGACCAAATGCTTGGAAGTGAAATACTGCCTATCCCACCACCCACCCCTGCCATAAGTCAATTATACACTGCAGTATTTGAAACTAATAAAACAGAGCTTTATACTACATGTCATGGCTTTCTTTGGAAGGTATTGCGACCACAGTTGAGTTTGGAAACTCTGCACATAACTTATTTTATTTTCTTTAATGACTCTATCCATATATATCTTGTTACCGACCTTCTTATCCTCAATGTTGCTAATATTTTTTTTTAATTGCAAAGAATATTTTGTTTCCTTGTTCCAGTTTGGCAATGAACTATATAATCTTGTTCCTTATTTAGAGGCATTTGCTCAGACAGCTTTCATACTGCCCACAATTAGAATCCACCCTAATTCAAACACCATCACTTATCACATTCCAACCCACTTAATATAGTGCAGTGGCAGAGACATCGAGGCATCTGTTGAGAGGACCTAATGCCAGAGTCCGAGCTGTGGTTTGGTGCCATAAGAGATTTGCACCAGCTCTAAGGGTGTCCAGTTGCTTCATTGGGCAGTCAAATGCCACCAGATGCAGATTTCTTACAAATGACCTGTGAGTCAGCAGGGATTTGTAGTGATATGGCCTAATTCAAAGTTAGTTTTGCATGGGGACAACCTGCTGCTGGCTTGAGCTGGCTTTAAAACAGTTCCTTCAATAAATAAGGCAGATCTTAACTGGAGCATAGGTAGCCCTGTGTGGCAAATAACTTTATAACCCTGATGGTTCCCAGAGAAAAAACATCTGTCAGCACCCCATCAACTCCAGGAAGAAGAAAAATTTCAAGACAAAATATGAAAACTGTTGTTTTAGTTCCAGCTGCATTTACCAGATGAGGAATATCTACAATTTCGATGCTTCAGTGGAAAAGAACAACAGTCCTTAAAAGTGAAGGAAAGCAAAACTAAGAATGGCATTTTTTCATTAAAAGAGGAAAGGGATGAAGGGTGAGGTGATAATTAAGTACAAAACAGTATCATGTGAAAGCACACTAAATAAAAAGAAATTCTACCTCTGTCCTCTGACCTAGAGAGGTAAAAACAAACAAACAAACAAACAAACAAACAAACAAACACATAAACAAAACCAAGGGAAGCCATTTAGTGATTACAAGAAAACACAGTCCTTGAGGGAGAGGGAATTGTTTCTCTGTGGCAAGATGAGGACCAATTCCCAGCCCAGACTTCAGTTCTTCCTTTTTCTTGACCCTCTCTCCTCCCTTCCCCCTTCACCTCCCCCTTCGCCAGCTGCGGCCTGCCATCCCTCTGCTGCTGCTCTCCCCTCATCCTTTGCTGTCTTTTTGACTTTTTGCAGTTCCCTAGCAACAGCTGTTTGCAGCTGACAGGAAGAGCTGTGGACATTTTGCGGCAGAGGGATGGGCAGAGCTTGGCCTCAGCTCATGGGTGATGGCTGACCCCAGGAGCAGGGGACACACAGCAGACCCAGGGCAGCAATTTCTGCACCAATCTCTGGTGACAACCCCCCTGAAACGGGGATATCACTTAATTCTTAAGCTTCAATTGTTCTTACTGGTTAACAAAAGGTTACTCATTCTGCTTCACTGAAAACACTTATTTCCCCTTGCCAAACACTGGGCTTCACACAATGGAAAAGCCTGTCAGACATCATCAGTGTGGCAATCCCATGGTAGGGACGTACGTATTCAAACATGGCACAGGCATCCTCATTCCTCTCAATAAAAACAACAGCTCTGATTTTCATGAGCTGGGTGCTGCCCTGACAGCCCTGCTGCCCAGCCCACCTTGCTGCTGGAGGCTGTTACCTCTGGAGCAGCACTGGAAAACATGTGCTAAAGCTCAGATCTGCGTGTGTTAGCCAGAGCCACCATGGGCTGCGTGTGAGGACGGCCAAGTACCCGGACACATATCCCCTTCCACTGGCTTGGCTTCTGTGACAGTGAGGCTCTGTCACAGGGGAGGATGGGCAGCTGAGTGCAGCAGCATCACTGCAGTAGGTACTGGAGCTCAGCTAAAAGAGTGCTACCCTATCATTATTATTGATGATGTTGTTGCTATTATTATAGCTATTGTTGTTGTAATCCTCTTTTAATTTGCCCCACAGAAATCAAACTAGTGTTACTTTATATAGCAGCCATTCCCTCACCACTCACGAACATCTCCTGTCAGAAGTGCTTGGAGGTACTCTGGAAAGTATGATGCAAGTTTTTAAAGCACTTGATAAGGGCTTTTAAAAACTGGACTCCAAGTCATCACACTGCAATAATTTAGTTACTCTGGAATGGACAAGTACAGCAGCTGAATTTGTAAGGTGGGCACATACTTATATCAACTTATTATGTCCAGTGATCAAGGCATCTGAAAGATCACATGAAGTAGTTATTTCAGTCTAAAACAGAAGAAGAAAAGAGACAAGGTTTCCTCAATTACCCGACAAAACAAGTGGCAATGTTTTTTAGCAGTCAGCCATGGATGTTTGAATTCTGTGACAGTGCCTCAATCACAGGTTTTTTCTCTCCTGATTATATCCAAGCTTCTTAACTATCATGTTGAATAAAGGTGCAGAACTGTCTTGCATCACGGAAATTATATGTCTGACTGTTATGAATCTAACCTCATTCTCAGCCTTGTCTTCTTCCAGAGTGGTGTTTTGTCTATGCCTTGTTCATCCCTGGATGGGCAGGGGCTTGGCAGCCCTGCCAGCCGGTGCACCTTATGCATGAGACACACCAGTCGCCCCTCCTGCCACCACCTGGCACATCATCCACATCTCTTACTTTCCCTGTTCAGCAGTCCTCTCAGTGTCCCTCTCTGGCACGCCGCGCGTCTGCCAGCCAGCTCTGTCCAGGCTTCGAGGTCCCATGGCAAGAGGGAGGCTGCAGCCCCACAGCTGCTATAAGGTATGTGACTTCCAATGCCCATGTGTGTTTTGGATAGGAGCAGACCTGTCCCTGCCCATCCCCAATTGACTTGGCATACTACAGTGACCTAGACGGCTCTAAGGTATGCAGCAGTATTAAGACAAACATTCATCAAGGATAACCAGGTGCCTTTTCTCTCCTAGCTGGAGAAGCCAAATCTGCACACTGCCTTTGTTGTCCTCTACATCAACAACAATCATCATTTGCACTTGTACTCCCTTCTCCTTTCTCTACCATTTCCACCCTCCTAGCTCTACCCCTGTGCCTCCATTTCTATTACAGCAATCTCTGCTGCCTGGAGGAGCTGTTTTGAAGAGTGGGATAAGATACAGGTGGGTAATAGATTGGACGGAGGAAGTATGTGTAGGCAGAAGGCTGCTCAGGTAGAGAGAAGGGACTGGGGGGTTTAGGCAAGGTAGAAAATTGGAAATGGAGCCCACGTACTCCAGAGAGTAAGAAAGGAATAAAGGGCATCGGGGGAGAAATGGTAAGAAAAGTGGAGGAAAGGTGACAGACCCTTTTACCCATCTGTCATCTCCTATAAATCTGAAAATCTCACTGCAAACCTCTCTTGTTCACACACCTCCTGAAATCTACTATCCTTTCCATCAGGCTGATGACACCCAAAGTGCCACTGATTCTTCTCCCCTTCCCCCACTTTTCAGCCTTTCTTGCTTTTTTCCATTGCTGCAGAAAATCACTTTTCTTACCCAAAATGTGCTGGAAGCAGAAAAATTCTCTGAGGCTGAAAATCCTTAAGATGCTGGGGTTGTGACCTGATGTTTGGGAGCTTACCTTCCAGCTTTTCTATTTTTTTTTTTTTTTACACCAGCCTCACAGGAGCTGAGCTGTGCCTGCTCTGACACCTCTGCAAACAGCATCTCCCTCTGGGTCCTATCACCAGCCATAGCTGAAACCCGTCTGCTGGGGTAAAAGCAAGCCCATGTCCTATGGCCACACATTTTTTGCCTTTTTTTTAATTCTGGTCCCTGTTCTTCTGTAAATCTCTACTCCTTTTGTTCTTTAAGATTATTTTTTCTGCAATATTCATTTTTGTCTTATCTCTAGTCCTAAGCTTGTCTCTCTGTCAATCACCCTGGCTTAGCAGCAGACTAGTTAAGTCTAAGTGCCCTCATTAGACTTGAAATGAGATTATTGGTAGAGGACAGGAGTTTGTACTTCCCAGGTAATGTTTTATGTTACACATTGTCTCAGGTAGAGAACATTGCTTTATTTATACAAGCTTATATTTTATACTTTCTCTCCCAAGTCAGAGGGAAAACTACTTTTGTTTCAAAGAATTTCTTACATTCTTAGAACTTGAATATGCCATTTGGGCCACATAAATGTATGTTTGCCAGATGTTTAATATCCTTGTTTCAATGTGTTTTGCTGACAATAAAAGAATAATGAATGTTCCTTCAGGACAGCTTGATGTAGATTAGGATACAGCAAATGCATTTTGATTTTTGAGAATGCAGAAACAGCAGACACAAAAAAATGAATGAAATGTAAATTCTTATTTTTCCTCTGTGAACTTTATATTTTATCCATAGATCTGAGTACAACATGCATTATGAGTTGACCAGCCATATACTGCAAAAACAAGGCAAATATACACCTCAAGCCCAGTCACAATGAATGCCACATAAATCACCCCATATAATGGGTTTATGGAATCTGCCCCTCCTAGCTATACTCAGTTGATATCTTCAGCTGCCTTCCAGCAAGGCTGATTTTGGTGAGTTGACAATCTCTAGTGTTTATGTGTTCCACCTATTGAAAAGATGAGTGTTAAAAAACCCCTGACACTACAAGGAATCAAATTTTGCTGTAATTTATATAACTTAAAATTCTCCAGGAGTTACTGGGTGTGTTGGTGTACCTGAAAGCAGCGTTAAGCCTACGATTTATGGAAGCAGTTTAGTACAGCGATAAGCCTATCAGAGATTAACACATACACACAGAGTTTCTGCATTTTGTAAACTGCCATCAATCCCCCGTACTGCCACCAGAGCAGATATTATCTTCTTGTCTCCAATAAAATACACTCTTTCTAAATCTGGTACCAGAGATATTTATTCCTTGCACGGCTCAACCATATGAATAAAGAAGTCAGAATGACTAGATCAAGTCCAACACAAATCTGTTGGTATGCAGCGTATTTTATGTCATATGGTGTTACTCAAGTTCCATGCTCAAATATGACATGAAACATCATATTGGGAAGTTGGAATATGAAATCCTGGTTCTGCTAAAATGATGGTGGTTTACTCATGTCACTGCTTCCAACAGAATTTGTGTCTGGGCAAGCCTCAGCTGTATCAGTGCTGGTATCCTTTTACAGAGAATGGACTACAGATGAAACTGGAAGGTGAATATAGGTGTATTTGAATAGTATTATGCAGCTAGGGTGTATTATACACCTAATGGTGTATTATCCTCTGACTATTCACATCCTTCAGTCCTTAATGGCATTGCAAAAGGGAAGAAAATTGTCACAGTAATGCAGAGCAATAACCACCACCAAAAGCTGAGCTGTTGTCCTATGTCAGACAGCACTGCTTTTCACCACAGGAAAGGGTACTCAGCTATAAAAATCAGGAAGCACTTTTAAATAAAATAGAAAAAAAATAGCATTCTGAGGTAAAGCTTAAAATGAGCCTGGGACTGGACTAGTTGGCATGATATGAGGTTTGTGTGGCATCATTTGGGAGTTGAGAGATGTGAACTGCTTTTTTAGCAATTCTGATGGAACCAACTTTTCCTCAACTTATGCTCCCTCTCTGTTCTGCTGTGCCTCTTGTTCTGTTTATCTTGTTTTTTTGGCAACTAGTTCTTCTGTAGAATACTTCTGATTTTTTTAAAAATGTACTGCAGTATACATTATAATAAAGACCTGATCTCTGGTTCGACACAAAGATCATCCAGCAAATTATATAAAGGATAAATGAGTGAAGAGGGAAGTCCCATGTCTGGAATGAGACATAAGGATCCAGTGTCATTAAAAGATGATGTCACTAAAAGTCTATTTAGGAAAAGCCTCTATTTCCTGAAGGTGGGGTTTGTCTGTGTGAAAGCACATAAACCTAGAAGACTCAGTCTTCTAGTCACATCCTGCCTTATCTATGATTATGTAAAATCAGTGACAGCAGAGGCATACATTCTGTGTAGCAAGAGTCCTTTCTCTGACAGTTGGCCAACAGCGGTACCTTGCTGAGAGCAGAGAACAGGGCCAGCATATGGCAGCTTCTGCCCTGTAAATTCTTCCAGTCTCCAGCAAGTTATGGCTTAAGAACTCCCTGTACAATAAAGCAGCAGAGCTACATCAGGTAGCTTCTGATGTTTGCTTCTTCCAGGATTGTACTCGATTAGTTCTGAAACTCACATGAAGTTCCAGCACCCATTAAATCCTGAGAAAAGGTGCTCCAGAGCTTAACTGGGCAGTACATAAAGGAGCTACTTCTTTGCTCCTCTTTGAACCTGCCACCTACCTGCCTTGGACATGTGCTGTGTGATTCAAACACAGTGTTTCTGGGCTTTCCTGCAAGCTGTGGCAGAGGAATTTGTGTTCGCAGACTCAGCAGTGTTAGGTAGCACACAGCAGCCTGAGAGAATCACACAGGAGATGCTGTTATTTTCATACCACTCTCTCACTCGCGCGCCAGGGTCAGGGCAGGAACAGATGAGAGGCAGGATCGTAGCAAAGGCGAAGAAGCACTTTATTTAAAAGAACTGCGCGGTTTTTATAGAGTGGTACGATAGATTCTATTCTATTGGCTAACAAACACAAACATCTTTCTTATGCACTGTCCTTGAGAGGAACGGAAAAACAAGGTAGAAAAACAGCACTTGCAAGTTGTTTATAGTCAACAGGTTATCGCATCTTTCTAACTCCCTAAAATCTCTCACCAGCCGCTGTGAGAAACGCTTGCCATTTCTCTCTCCCTGTCCCATGGCATCCACACCACTCCTCTTGGGCTTTCAAGAATCCAAAGACTTCTGGTCTTCTGGTCCACCTTATTGACTGGATCTGGCTTTCTGGGTTTTGTGGAGGGATAGCTGTGGTATTCACATGCCCTCTGAACAGAGAGAAATTGTGAGACAAGCAGAGAAGAAGGAAAACACAATTCTTATCTCACTTGCTGTGCCTGTGTTGTGCTAAAGTAGAATGCAATGTGGAGATTGTTTACCCAAAGTGAGGATGTTTTGTTCCCTTGGCCTATCAGGGCCAAGAAGTGTGTGTGTGGGGGACTGTCAACAGAGAATCGGAGATGAGTGCAGTTCTGTGCAGTTGTGAGCAAGAGTGAGTGCATGGTAGATTCAGTTTAGATACAATGTACATAGTACAGTATAATAAAGTAATTCATTAGCCTTCTGATGATGGAGTCAGATGCATCATTCTCTCTCCCCTTCATCGGAGTCGCCTTTGATTTACAATAGATATACATGATGTCAAGCCTTCACGCAAAATCAATGGCCTGGCTATCCAAAAGGAATTAGAAGATTCTGTTAGGATTTTCTTCTTTCCTTGGATTCACAGTCATGTTTCATTTCACCAGTAAAAAGCCCTGATGTGACACAGGAGGTTATTCAAGGCCATCCCATGGCGGTGCAGCTGAGTAAAAAGCATGGTTTACAACCTCACTAGCATCTGAGCATGCTAAATACACAACACTCTTGCCAGCATGAAGAAAGCATGTGGCTCCAACAGCTATTTCACTGTAACAATGGAATAGATTTTCCAAGCTGTGCACAAAACTGTGCAGTACAACCTCCTTCCTCCCTCTGAATTGCTCTGCAATGTATGTAAAGTAACACAAGCACATTTAGAGCCATATTAAATCCCTTCTGATTTGATGATAAGGGCTGTTGGTATAAAATCCCCCACCCATTACATGCTTTTTCAGACCCAAGTACTACTTATTGCACAAGGGCAAAAGCAAGCTTAGATCTGACAACACTGTGCCAGTCTTAAGAGTTTTGGGTTGTGCCCTCCATAGTCCTGTCATGCTCCCTGCCCCACTACAGGCAGTCCCCTGCAGGGACAAAACATCAGGTAAGAGAAATACCAGCAAAAACTGTGCACCCATCTAGCATTACACTCTTACTGGGCTTTGTTTTCTCTCCCAAAAGGACCTCTGTTCCTCTCTGAGAGAAATGAGACCACTTCTCTTCTTTCTCCTGAACATCACCAAAAGATGGAAAGCCTGCATGGTAATAAAAAAGTTTTGTTAAAGCACACTAGAGGTTCTAGCTGTTTTGGAATATTTGGGAAAATGTGTGAATATAGAACTAAAAATGACATTCTACAGGTTTCAAATATCACACACAGGATTGCTGCACAGAGAGTGAGTGAAAGAGGGTTGTATATTTGATGGCTGAAATACTGCCAGTCTGTCCCCTGCTACGAAACATGTTCATGATGCTAGACATAAAGTTCAGTGTTTCATTCCATCTCAATACGGATTTTATGACTAAAGTGTCGAGGATAAGAAAAGACCAATTTGCAGTTTTATTGATCAGGCTAAAGGTCAGGGGCAGACGTGTAGGTCATGGTGCTTCCTCTGAACAGACAGGACCAAACGCCTCCCTTCTGAAAGCTTAAGAATAAGGAGGGGAGAGGGAACTTACACTGATGAAACATCTCAGCTGAGATGTCAATCATGACCAAACTGGACAGGCACAGAGATGGGAGGCCTCACAACAACCACAGCTTTGCCCCCATGCCTGCATGCTCTGGCAGAGGGGCCTGTATATGTGTTTGCTGAGCTGTGATGTGGTATGTGGGCAAACGCCAAGATGCCATTTAATATAATAAAGATATAATTCATGCTGACAAAGTTTATGAGATCGGGTTTCACAGTCCTAGCTGAACCACATAAAGCATATAGTGTCACTACAAGGATTTTGGCTGAAACAGTAGGGGCTTCTGCTTCATGAAGATAGCCTGGAATGTATTTGTCACCATGGCCCACTCTGGGCTGGCTGCAATAGTAGAATAACACAAGACTGCATTGATTCATTGTTGGGAATTTAGTTTAAACTTAAATGCCATGAAGTGAAATGGTTCCCACAGCAATGCCAGTTTTTCTTCCCTACTTACATTAATTTTGTCCTCATTTGCCCCTGTGAATCACTACTGAAAGTGAGACTTGGTCTCTGTAGTATGTGCTGTTTCTGGTCTCTGAGGTATGATTGCAGTGTAAACCTGCTTATGGCTGAGACTGTGCTTGCTGTGCATAGCTTTTATTAAAGACAGTTTAAGCTTTCTGTTCCAGCTGCTTCTGAACCATGCCAAGAAGTCATCTTCATGCCTCTGAAGGCATGAAGAAGGTCCCACGCCTGTCCTCCCTGCTTACCCCAAAAAGAGTAGCAATAGAACGAGGCTTTCATACTTTCCTACCATTTAGGATAGATATATGCAGGCAAACATTATTGTAAGTGGCTTCATTTAAGTGTTGCTTTTCCTGACCTTATTTCTTCATATGTAGTCTATACAAAGCAAAAAATGGGTTTTGTTTTATGGCAAATCCAATCTTTATGTAAAAAGAAGAAAGATTCCTAAGTCACAAGTGACAGGCTAACGCAACTAAGCTCTTTGAAGAGGAAACAGAGGGCTAAAACCTTCCCTTTTGCTTCTTTCCCCCATGTTATGCTGAAGGTAAACTAAGACTGAAAATAGGCAATGCTACAAGTCTCTGAAGATGGTTTATCATTGCATGTACAAAACATCTCTTAGGTGCTGGTCCCCTCATCCAGACTGCAGGATGGCTTGATTAGTATCTCACTACTTCACTAAATTTGCAATGAAGGAAATAATAGTGGTCATTTCTTGGTATCTGATCCAGTCTTGTGGCAGGGAAGATAGATGACAGCTGTGTCTGTGAACTAGTATCCATTTGAGCCGTTTTCCCTGAATTTGGAATTAACAGTGCCAGATAAAGACCCTGAGAAGTACAAATGTAGGGGCTTACGTGTGTTAGAAACTAAGCTGGTCTAGCAAACACACCTGCACATGCTGAACTGGAGAAAAGACCTGCTTTCATTCACATTTTCTTATTCCAGACCTCAAATTGGCTGATTTTTTTTTTCTCTGCCAGTACTATCTTCATTTTGTTGGT
This sequence comes from Serinus canaria, assembly GCF_022539315.1. Lineage (NCBI taxonomy): Eukaryota > Metazoa > Chordata > Aves > Passeriformes > Fringillidae > Serinus > Serinus canaria. The sequence goes on from NC_066313.1 coordinate 22,287,002, forward strand.
TTTTGTACTCCAGACAGAATCTGGCTTTATCACACATATAACTTCAAGAAATCTAATTCCTCACCCTTCTTTTCATGCTAGTTTTCTCTCTTCTACCTGTTGATCAGCTGAGTAATGAAGTTCCATCATAGGTTCTGGCAATTTTAGACCTGAGTTCTCATATCTTGAGGCAGACATTGGCATAGCTAGTTCCATACCTCCCTGCTATACAGCCTGGTGGCTTCTTGGTGCCTGCTGCACAGTCAGCTGGCGATTCTTCTGGCCACAGCGATTTCATGTCTGTGGTCAGCTGCAAGAGTCATAAAAATATGGATGTCTTGTCTAAGAGTTCATTCTAAAGAAAAAGTTGCAGTCATGTGATAAAACAAAATCAAATAATAGCTACCTATACCTCAGTTGCAATATTTATGCCTGGCAGACTTAAGAATGTGATGTAACCCTTAGCACTCATCTCCCCCTGATCCATACCTTTTCTCTGGACTGTGGAGCTGGAGAATTCACCTACCCATCCATAACAAGGATTGATTAGCTTAGGCTCTATGTGTACTCAAATTATAGCCTCAGTTCTTCATTAGTGTGCATTTCTATCACCTTCACTACTTATATATTTGAATGTCTGCTAAATAGGTTGTTCTAGAAAAGAAGAAGAAAGGGTTATATTTACTTAGTGTAATAAGAAAATAGAAGAGCAGCAGAAAATTGAGAGCTGCCAGCAATCCACCCCGCATTTTGCAGCTGAGGGGGTTTGCATTTAAGATCCAAGCTACTAGTACACATCAGATCTTCTAATTAGCCAACAGCAGTCAGGGAGAGACATTCCTTGGGTGAAGCCGAACAGCAGCTATGTCTCTGCTGTTTCATATCAGGGAGTGACCCATCAATGTGAGGGTTTGCAAGGACAATATCAAAGAAGGAGATCCTACACTGCAAACTTTTCGAACTATGGAGGAGATGGGGTAAGAGAAAGAGATCATCAGAGGGAAAACATGAGGAAGGAAGGCTGGGGGGCAATAGGCATCAGTTTGATTTAGAAGTGCAGAGACAATAAAGTAGCCTTATGAACACAGCCAAAACTTTAGTCTCAGAAGCATCTTATTGGTATGGGGAAAGGCTCCTTTTGATCCCTGATGTATAATTGCTGGTTAAGGACACTCTGAACTATTACAAAGAAATTGGGCAGAAAGATTTCAGCAACCACATAATGAGGGGCATGAGATTAGGATGAGATTTGGGAAAGTTGAAGGCAGAAGATAGTTTTGGAGCTAGAAGAAAAGAGCAACAGAAAAGAGAGTCAAATTTGAAATTTTGCACCTGCTTTGACCTTATAGGCAGAATAGGTGTAATCTCTCAGAGCTGAAACTGGAGATAATGTTCTGCTAACCACTACAGTGCATTTAGATAAGGTGAAAAGAAGAAAAGGTTTCACTATGGACAGTTAGTGAACACAGATGAATTTCCTGTTTTCAACCTACTTTAGGATATCCTTTGGCATATGTTTCCAGCACAAGGCCAACTCTCCACGTTGGCACACAGATGAAAGCAAAGCCTGACCTGTTCCCACAGGATCTGCTGTCACCTGTGCATTTTACAAGGGCTTCTGAAGCCCTTCCCTACTCATGCTGCACAGTGCAACTCTTCCCCAGGGAGCTGTGAACCAATTTGCCTGGGTGGCACACATGGGAACAGTTCAAAAGAATCTTCAGTGCAAAGAGGTGTGGGTGGGCTAGTGACAACTTTTGCCACAGAGAGGATGCATTACAACCTCAAGTGAAAGCAACTTCCATATTTAGGTCTGTATCTCAGGGTGGGTCAATGACATCCCATATAAAAAAGAAGAAAACCCAAACAACAAATATGTATAAAACATTTTCATTTTTTTCAGTGGATGAAGGACAATTTTGTCACCTGAGGACAAGCCTGGTTCATTTCTCCAGAGAAGGGAAGCTTTCACCAGAACAGAAACCTCAGTAGGGGAGCCAAGGAGACACAAGTGTTGACAATTATTGACAAGTGTTTGTTGCAGAGGCTATGGTAGCAATGTGTAACATTCCTAGGGAGTTTGTCATCCGAAAATCTTCTTGGAGGCGAACAGAGAGGAGAACAAAGCCCTGAGGTCAGCTCCATATCCCACTTCAGGGCCAGCAGACATCTCACCTACACCTCTATTTAAAAATCATAGAATTCTTGGTGTTCAAAAAGACCTTCACGATCATAAAGTTTTACCATTAACGCAGTATCACCATATTCCACACTAAACCATGTTCCCAAACATCCAAACATTTTTTGAACACTGCCAGGGGTGATTGTTCAACCACTTCCCTCAGCAGTTCCACTGCTCACAGTTCACTCTTCCAATGTTTGTCCATACTTTCAAATATTTTCTAATACCCAATCTAGACCTCCCCCAGTGTGACTTGAGGCCATTTCCTCTTCTATCTCTGGTTGCCTGGGAGAACAGGCCAACCCCTGCCTGTCCACAGCCTTCTTTCAGGGGGTTGTGGAAAAGTGATAAGGTGGCCCTGAGCTGCTTTTCTTCAAGCTAAACAACCCCAGCTCCCTCAGCCACTCCTCACAGGACTTGAGGGTCAAGGAGCTCCTTCACCAGCTCTGTTGCCCTTCTCTGGACAGGCTCCAGCACCTCACTGTCCTTCCTGTGGTGAGGGGCCCAGAAGTGGACACAGGACTCGAGGTGCGGCATCACCAGTACGGAGGGACTGAATCACTGCCCGGGTCCCGCTGCCAGCCACGCTATTGCTGATCCAGGCCAGGATGCCGCTGGCCTTCGTGGCCACTGGGGCATTTTCAGGGCATGTCCCAGCCACTGCTCCCCTCTGCAGCGGCGGGACCGAGGAAGTAAAAGGGCTCCCGGGGCCGGGTCGCGGCTGCCTCTGCCGTCGCTTTCCCCGGCGAGGCCGCAGCGGCCGGGGCGCAGCCGGCAGCTGCTCGGGGTCGGTTTCCATGGAGACAGCGGGGGGAGCCCTGGCTGAGGGGACATGTCTGCGGGGACGTGCGGGAGGAGCCCTGGCGGAGGGGACATCTCTGCGGGGACGTGGGAGCCATGGCGGCGAGGGGCGCGGCCTTAACCCTTCGCTTGGGGGCCGGAGGTTTCCCCGCGGGCCCCGCCGGCGGTGCAGGGAGCCCGGGCCGCTGGGGCGGCTCCGGCTGGCACAGCTCGGCGGGACGCAGCCTGTAATGCAGGGCAGTGTCAGGATGTGCAAGGGAGGAAGGGGAGGATGAAGAGCGCGTGGGGGGACTGCTGTGCCCGGCTGTCCCTTCCGTGGACGCCTGGCCGGGCGACTGCTCAACATAACCATCCTCCGCGGAGATCTCCCGTAGCAGGCTTAGGGAAGGCACCAGCCATTGTCCCCGTTAAATATTTAGTAGTTTAACCCAGCCGCATCCTCTGGAGGGAGCGCCGATGGTGCCGGTGGTCACGCTCCAGTGTTGGAATACAGGGTGCGGGAAGGTGGTGGCGGAGCTTGGAGCGGCGGGCAAAGCCCCAGCAGGGCTGCAGAGGCAAAGGAAACTGCCCGAGTGTGAGTACACGGGCCTGGGCTGCGCACGGACAGAGTTGCATAGTTCAAGGTGGTGGTTACCTACTGAAAAGTGCCTGTCACCATGGTGACCAAGCAATGCTGCATCTTCCTGGGAGAGGAAAGCAACAGTCCCAGAGCTTTGCTGTACCAGACCAGTGGGTTAAGTGCAGCTGGCTTCACCTTTTGAAGCCAGGGATCACAATCTGTGTTCAATCTGTATATATGCCTATGATGCAAATTGGTTGGAATCAGCCTGATGCCAGGCCGGTGACTATATGTATACGAGAAGGATGCCAGGAATGTGTGCTGGTGTCCACTGCAGTCTGTGTCTTCCTGAAAGAACTGCACAAAAGTGTTCACAGCAGCCTAGAGTGCACCAGGGCATGAGGATGGAGGTGGCAAAGCTATTGTCTGTCTGGTACTTCGAATAGTAAACTCAGTTTTATCTGAAGATTAAGATGTGTTGGTGTCATTGGGACTGGGACTGACCAAGTTTTAGCTAAGGGCCTTCAGAACCACAAAATATTAAAATTTATGTTTTAGGTAGTTATAAATGCATCCAGTGTGTATTTACATATCAGTTTAACATAAATTTGTTGAATTTTAAGCCAAAAGTATCTGATGAAACTTTATTGGTTAGAGGTTAGTGTTTTTTTCATTTGTTTGTGATGCATTAAAATAGCACTCCTTGCTGTCCATCTTCAGGCATACCAAGACCTTTCCTGGTGTTTTCCAAGTTCCTCCTGGAATTTGGGGGTTGTTTGGTTGGTTTTTGTTTGGGTTTTTGTTTGGTTTTTTGTTTGTTTGTTTTGGTTGTTAGGATTTTGTTTGTAAGGGTTTTGTTGGGTTTTTTTTGTGGGGTTTTTACTGGTTGGTTGGTTGGGGATTTGGGGTGGGGGTTTTTATTTCTTTGTGGGGTTTTTTTGGTGTTTTTTTTTTTTAAGTTTTCCCACCAGCATACCATAATTTGTTAAAAAGTTTTTACTGCTCCGTGTGAACTTGGGTCCTTTATATTTCGTCCTTTGGTCCTTTGGCCCGTTTATATTTAGGAGGTCCATTCCAAAAAGAAAAGTCTCTAAAAGCCCTCATCATTGGTGGCTCTCAAGAAGGTTACCAGCAATCTCCCCTAACCCTCTGGTAAAATTCTCCATTATTGCATCTCTCTCTAAGAAGAGGGTAGCTCCTAAACATGACCTAAGAGACTTTTCTTGTTTTTTACTAGTTCTGATATGTGGGAACGCAAAGGCTTTCAACCAGGAGGAGGGAAACAAAAAAAAACCAAAAACCCCAGAAAAGAAAAAAAAAAGGAGGAAGGCAGGGAGGAAGGCAGGGAGGCAGGGAGGCAGGGAGGCAGGAAGGAAGGAAGGAAGGCAGGAAGGAAGGCAGGAAGGAAGGCAGGAAGGCAGGAAGGCAGGAAGGAAGGAAGGCAGGAAGGAAGGCAGGAAGGCAGGAAGGCAGGAAGGAAGGAAGGAGGAAGGAGGAAGGACGGAATGAAGTAGGAAGGAAGGAAGTCAGGTAAGTAAGGAAGGAAGGAAGGAAGGAAGAGGAAGGAAGGAAGGACGGCAGGACGACGCGAAGGAACCGCCTGACGGAGGCCGGATAGTAAGGCAGGACGGCCGGAAGGCAGTACGGCAGGAATGGTACGGAGTGCGGAGGGATGGAGTGAGAGGGAGGTACTTGGGTGAGTAGTGTTGCGGGAATGGATTCATCCATATCTGGGTATCCTTAGGATCATGGAGAATGAAATTTGGCTGATGGAAGTAGTAGCCAATTCCTGAAGCATTCAGGGAGACTTTTGTTGCAGATGAGAGGGACTTTTGAGTCTGTGACTGCTTGCTCTTTAGAAGAAAATGCCCATTAGGGAGATGAAAAACCCCACTCCTGTATGAGATCCTCACCGTGTGTCCAGCTGGCTAAGGCATTGCTGTGCTGTGGGCACTTGAGCATGCCCCAAATGAGCTGGGGTATATGTGCGTATCCAGGCAGAGGCATGATCCTCAGAAGAAAATTAGCCATATTAGCATAGGGTGAGATTGAGGTTAATCTCCCCCATTTCTGAGCAGAGTTTCCTGGGTCTCCAAGCACATGTGGTTATATTGTTTCCAGCTCTGTAGTTATTTGGGGCGCAACTGCCCATGACCAGCTCCAGGAAAAGTAGGCAGTAGTTGCGTGAAGCACCACCAACCCTGCTGCCAGCTCTGCCAAAGCTGGCTTGGCAACACCCCTTATAAAAGGGCTGAGTTGGGTACAACAACATTTATGGCTGAGGCTAATGGTCTCTCAGAAACATCCTTTTTGCTTTTATTTCCTTACTTCTAGACTCTTGAGAGATACAATTCCAGTTCCTTTCTGCCTTTTTTCCCATTCCCTTTTCTTTCTTTTTCCTCATCCTGCACAGGAATAGTGCAGTGGAAATCTCCACATCGGAACTGAATTTTGCCTACAGTCCTCAGAATCCACCAGCCACCTCTGGCACTGCCTTGGGGGATCTCTGCTTGGTGTAACCACATCCTTTGAGATCATCCAGCTCAGGTATGTTTGCTGTAGCTAAACCTGGCAGAAAGCTCTGCTCCCTGTTGCCTTTCCTCCCTTCCCCTTCCCAGGACACTGAGGGAAAGGCAGCCACAGCAAAATTACCTGGCTGCTTTTCAGAGGAATGTATCCCATAGCAGTGAGGCAGTGGCCTCAACCACTCAGTATAATTAAACTCAAGCATCATTTTTATGTAGCCTGTGCCGTGGCAACCACAGCAGTTATTCCCATTCAGCTGGAAGGTTTAGAAGGCAGAGCCGTGGTATTTCACAAAAGATCCTCCTTGAAGGCAGAGCCTTAAATCATTTCATTGAATGAAATATGCTCAAGAAGACCAGAAGGGGGGAAAATGCACAGGCTAGGTCTACACTATTTCTGGCTGTAGTTCAATAACAGTTTTTGAGGCAGCACCTGATATACTGTTAGGGTAAAAAAAGGTTTTTTCTGCCTAATGCTCTTGCACCTTGATAGCATCTCTGGTTTTTTCTCTCGTTCTCTCTTGGGTTCCCTGAAGAGGCAATATATTGTCTTCTCTCTAGTTAAAGAGAGTGGGGGCTAATTGCATAGACAGGTCACTCTGTTTCCTCTGAAGGTGAAAAGCAAAGGGCTTGCTAATTCATGCACACAGACAGAAGGATATAGCAGTGTACTGTCAGCCATTCCAGGGACCATCAGTAAGTCAGGGTAAAGCAGCTTGGCACAGTGCACACAGTACTTGCCAGAGCAAACCTCTGGGGCAGGGTAGAAGAAAGAGAAATGCTGATAAAGAAAAGCCAGTCAGAAGAGAAGGGAAAAGCATAATAAAAGACAGGGGATCAAATTGCTTGGTTGTGATACATGACCCTAAATTCTTTTAGCACCATTATGGGGAAGGAGATGGTGTGGCCACAGTCCTTTTGCATCCTAGCTATTCTGGACTCTTAACACACTCAGTATACAAGCCAAGTAGTGGAACTGCCAAGGACAGAGCAGCAAGAGCAATCTGGATTGTGCCAAAGGGACTGTGTGAGATTCCTTGCCCCTCAGGATGGGCTCTATATACTTCATGCTGGAGGTCCTGAGACAGACAGCCAGAACCTGGGTCATGATTTGCTGAAAGGAGCAGCAGAACTGAAGAGACTAGCGTTAGAGCTCCTGCAGTGCAGGCTTGGACTTCTTCAGGGCTTATGGTTTGAGTACTGCTGTCAATGAATGCAAAGGAAATTTGACAATCACCCTCAGCTAGTGTAGGAGAATAATATCACGTGAGTCTTACATAGTACTTTCCAATAAGAGATCTCATATCTGTTTCATTACTGATACTTTTTTGTCTTAGGAAACAGATACGCAGAGAAGGCAAGTGAAGTTGTCCAACATTGTCTGGTAAACTGGGGGTAAAACAAATAGGAAACCTGCTGGCTCACACTGCCAAACTGAGTTCACTTGCCACACACAGGGGAATGAAACATAAGGCTGCTGTCTTCCTTTCAGTCCTTCTGAGCTAAAGGAGAAAGCTCTTTCTGAGGCTGTGGATACTGACGCGTCCTATGCCAGGATGGCAGATGCCTGCGCTGTATGGGTCCCGTGCTCTGTGAGGATCATTGTCCAGACAGCATGTCTCACTTTGCAACTGGTCTGAAGTATTCCTTCCTCACATGGAATGGCAAATCGTGGGGAGGTAACTAGATTGATCTCCCTTGTAGGCCTTTTCCTGGGACATGGTACACAGGCTCCAGATGGTACAAAGCTCCTGCTGCTTGGATCTGCACAAAAACCTGTGTCTTCTTCAACCTATTTCACAACACATTTGGCTCACTCTTGGTCGGTTGCTATTTGTACAAATTTAGCTGAGCTGCCAGGAACGTTTGCAAACAGAGAAAAGCAAAGTGGGATGTATAAAGCAAGTCAAAATAGGTCTCAAATCTGGCAAAATGCCTGCAGGTGCTTATAACATTTGACTTACTCTCGCCCATGTATTACCCACCCACACAGTCATTCATCCAGCTTTTTCCTGCCCTCACGCCCACACACACTCACCCTTCACAAATTCATTCACCTTCTCTTCTCCCCCCCATATTTTCTTCCAAATACAGTCATTCCCTCACACATATATACCCCAGACACACTCTTTGTTGCCCACATACAAGCACACACACATTTTTGAGTGCTGAGTGCAATGACTGTAGGTGGTGTGTAGCAGACAATGCTGTAATCTTATACCTATGCTGTGGAAAAGCCTTTGGGATTAGTGAGCTGAGAGCTCTGATTCTTCTCACTTTCACATAAAATACCACTAATCCAGTTTATGGGGCTGACTGTTTCCATCCTTTCCTGAACTCTGCCATTGTTTTCCAGGGGATCTCTCTTTCTGCTTGTCTTCCTCTTGCTCCACTTTGCCTCTTTCTCTCTATGCTTTTCCTTTTCCACGTTGCTGCCCTAGACCACGGTGTTTCAGAGAGTGTTTCGTCATCCCCATATTTCTCCATGACCTAACGCTGGTCCTGATTACCTCACTGAGTGGATGAGCAGGGATGAGCAATGAGCCTGCCATGGAGTGTGGGGCACAGGGCAAGAAATCCTGCAAGGTAAGGTGAGGTCAGAGGCAGAGACGCTAAGTGGTGGGGTGGATCTTGCTGCCATCTGAGCAGCACTGAGTCCGCCTGGCATTGAGCCTGCCTCTAATGGAATGTGACCCACCGCTGGGAATGAGCTCATCTGTAATCCACTTAATTGAGTTTTATGAGCAGGATTCTCACATCGGGGAGCCAGCCTGCCTTTTTCCTAGCACTCACCCTTCTTTGCTTGCTGCCTGGGGAGGAGAAGGGGAGTGGCGGGTGTGTGCACTACTCCACTGAGCTAGTGATAGTCTGGCTTCTGATTTCCTGCCTGCCCTGGAGAATGTGCAGGGAGCTGCACAGACACCCACTGCGTCATGGTGTAATGTTTGCTTCTGCTGCAGGATGCTCGAATGTCCGTGTGACTATTGGTAATGCTGTCAGGACTGCAGAGCCTTAAGTTTTCCCAGCATTTTGGTCTCTGTGCAAGCACTGGGTACTCAGAGGAGATGCTCTCATCTATGCATGAACCACCTGTGAGTCCAAGTGTGATGGGACAGAGTCACTCTGATCTCACTCCTCTTTTCAGTGTGCGGTAATCTAAGCGGTGGAGATGTCAGGATCCTGTAAGAGCTTTTGTTTACACTGTAATGTCTTGCCATCTTTAGCATTTGCATCATCATTTGTTTGTACTATGTGAATTGGTCACATAAGAATCAGCTAACAGAAATTTGTCTGCTGTCTGCCAAGGGATTTGCAGGCTTGAGTCTGTCTGGTGAAAGGTGCAGCCTTTTCTCTCAGTGAAGCAGAGCAAAGGGAGAAAGAGAAAGTGAGGGAGGTAGGTTTCTCCCAAGGGAGTGTTACTTTCCATGGAAAAGGCTAGTAGAGACCCCCTGGCATATGAAATTTGGGTTATATTTCCTTCCGTGCTGGCATAAATGTCTGCATTTGAAATACATACGGTCTGTCACTTCTGGTCTACTTTGTAGAAGAAAACTTTTCATGGTTTCAGATCAAGTGTTGCATACACATTGCAGAGCAGTAGCTCAGCAGTTCCACAAATCCGTAACTTTATGGAAAGGTCATGGCATATGGAAAGGGAAGTGTACTGACATGTTAACACAAAGCCTGTAACAGACCTGTGCTGGAAACAGCAGGGTCACCACTCTATATTCAGGTGTTTCTTAAAATCCCCAGACACTGGATTCATGTAAATACATGATAATAAAAGATCTTATTTTTGTAAATGTGTTCTTTTTGTCTTCACAGTTGCAGACAATACTGAAAAAGTGGACCAGAAGAAATCTGAGGATTCAAAACCCAGCGAGAAAAAAAAAAGAATATATATGGATTCTTCCATCTGTGGGTTTTTTTTTTTTGGTTGGTTTGTTTTATTAGGGTTTGTTTGTTTGTTTGTTTGTTTGTTTGTTTTGAATGGTATGTGTTTTAAACCAATCTGACACGGAGGTGCAATGACTTCTATTGACATCCCAATGCTGAGCTTCTATAATGACTGTTTAGGATGGTTTGTTGTAACTGTACTGCAGATAAAGTGCCTGTTTTCTTCCCTTCTGCTTTCTGAATTCATGACTCCTTCAATTATAAAATCATAGAGTTATAGAATAGTTTATGTTGGAAGGGACCTTTAAAGGTCATCTTGTGCATTGAGTGGGGATGTCTTCAACTAGACCAATCTATTCAGAACCCAGTTCGCCCTGAACTTGAATATGAGTTCACCTTGAACTCACCCTGAACCTTGAATATTTCCAGGGACAAGGTATCTACCATCTTTCTGGGCAACCTGTTCCATTATTTCACCACCCTCAGAGTTATATCTAGTCTACCATCTTGTATTTTAAACCCACTACCCCTTGTCCTGTCACAGCAAGCCCTACTAAAAAGTCTGTCCCCATTTTCTTCTAAGTCCTCTTCTGGCATTGAGAAACCTCATTAAGGTCTTCTTTCAGCCATCTCTTCTCTAGACTGACCAGCCCCAACTCTCTCATAGGAGAAGTGTGTCAGTCCTTGGATTGTTTTTGTTACCATCCTCTGAATCTGCTCTATCAGGTCCATGTTTTTCCTATGCAGTGGACACCATAGCTGGATACAGTGGTCCAGGTGGGGTCTTATGAGAGCAGACCAGGGAAGTAGAATCCCCTCCCTTGATTTGCTGGTCATGCTGCTTTTGAAGCAGCCCAGGATGTTCTTGGCTCTCTGGGCTGAAAGCACACAGTCCTGTCTCAGGTCCAGCCTCTGATTCACCACTACCACCTTCTCAGCAGAGATGCTCTCAATCCCTTAATTCCCCAATCTGTATTGATAATCTGTATTGCCCTGACCCAGGTGCTGGATGGTGTATGTACCTTTTTTGAACCTCCTGAGGTTCGCATGGGCCCACTTCTCAAGCTAGTCCAGGTCCTCTGGATGGCATCCCATCTTTCAGGAATGTCAACCACACCACTGAGCTTGCTATCATCTGCAAACTTGCCTAGGATGTGCTTGATCCCCTAAATGTATTGAAGACATTATACAGTACTGGTCTCTGTGCAGACCCCTGAGAGACACCACTTGTCACTGGTCTCCATCTGGACATTGTGCTTGTGTTAGTAGTTTACCACTACCCTCTGGATGGGTTTATCCAACCAATTCCTCATCAGCTGTTGTTTTTCAAAGAAAGTGTTTTTGTATCACAGTCACCTACATTGCAAATCCAGCTGGGTCAGCAATTCTAGTGTCTTTCTTCTTTTTTCTATTCTGTTGCAAAATAAGCACTGCAGAAACAAAACATTCTTCAGTACCCAGCATTTCACTCACACTTTTCCCCTCTGTCCCAGCTCCCTGTACACATATGTGTGAGGAAGGGCTTTACACACACTCTACTACTCTACTGCTACCAACGCAACAGATAAATTTGTTACAAATCTTTGAAAGACTGGTATTCAGTTGGACAAACTTAGACAGAGACTGCCCTGGAGTCCACAAAAATACTTTTTTTTCCTTTCATACTGTTTACTTTAAAATCTGCAAATAGACATCCCAACATTACATGAAGTCCCCAAATGGCCATGCAATCTGGATAGAGGTAACACTGTTCCGAGGAATCCAATGCTGGAAATATATTGTCCCACTTAAATACATTCTTCTGCCATGTCCTTTCCCTGTGAAACTCTTGACATGATGTTCAATGCTATTTTATCCCTTGAGTACTACTTAGCTTTAAAAATGGCAGGAGACCCTTGGTATTGCCTCTGACTCTCTCTGTTTGTAGGATCTGCACAAAACATATGGTACATGGGGAAAGAAAGAGCTGTTAAAAGTATGAAAGCTGTTCCAGTAAATGTGGTTGTTAGGAGCCAGTGCGATATCTGTCATTGATGAAAGCAAAATATTTTTGGGTATTTGTACTTTATGGCACCAATATTTTTTAGAGAAGTTTGGTAAAAATAATTTTTGAGAAGTACACTGTCCAGGAAATTTCTGCTGTCATGTCTTGTAGCACTAGAAATGTCAAAGTTTTTTCAAAGATCTGCACAGTGTTTCACTCCACTGCCATGTCAATCCCAAAGAGAAACTTGTGTATCATTTCCTACCTGTCCATAATAGTTGGCCTAAGTAAAGACCCTCTCCACAGCATTTGCCTCATGTTTAGATGTTCAGTCAATAGCAGGAGATATCTTGTTTATCTAGGACAGAGGCAATCTTGAAGTAGCTGAGACTGAAATAATAATAATGCTGCTCTTTCCTCTTTCTTTCCTCACTAAATATCTTCCTTCCAGACCATTTTCCAGATTTGCTGGTGTGTCTGAGCTAAAAGCAGGAGACAGAGTGCTGACAGGAGTTGGGCTGTGCTGTGGAGGTCCATAACGCATCAGCTGTGGAAGGTTGTGCATCTCGCCACTCTCAGTAATAAATACACAGCTTGGCTCTTCAGCCTCACCCTCCTCCAGTGAGCTCTGCACATACATCTAAAAAACACCCACTTGCATGCATGCCTATAAACAAGCAAACAAATCATGCTACCTAAAAAATGAATTGAACAATTCCTCCTACAGCCTGGAAAGGAAAAGAAGAAAAGATTATGCTGGTTTTTTTTCTATTTGTGAAATATTGAAGACCTACTCAGCTACTATTGTGACAGAAAGGTAGATAACTAGGTTGATTGCACAGTAAGAAAGGAAGAGGAAACTATGGAAGACAGAGATAGAAAGAAGCTTTGTGTTGTGTCTCAGTCAGTTTGATTAGTGGTTTTCTCCTGAATCCTCAATGGAGCAGCCACCATGGGTCAATCTCATTAGAAGTAGGAATGGAAGAGCTGCAGGAGTCCACACTGAGCTTTACCTAGAAAGTTTGACAGCTGGGCCACTGCTCAGGCTTGGAGGACCAACAACAGAGTGCAGAGGTGACTGAGGTGGAGATGCCTGTAACAGAGTAACCACCACTGACCAAGTGATCCGTTGAAACCTATTTGTTCAGGAAGACACCAAAACCCAGGTTTGTTTCTTACAACAAATCAATGGAAAGACACCATGACAGATGGTGTAGATGCTGAGCAGACAATTTTCCAAATGAGCTGACTAACCCACAGGTGACATATTCCTACAGGTTCTCAGAAAGTTCATCAAAGGTGATTCTAAGAAGTGAATCTGTTTCACAACCAGCAAGGAAGGTTTTAAAGTCAGCAGCCCTCATGGGGTAGCATGAGGCCTACAAAATTTTCTCAAGGTTAGACATTTAAATAGCATTCAAAATCATCAGGATCCTTAATGTCGCGGTATTTGATATCAAAAAGAAATTGTCAGGAAGGAGGAAAAAGTCTGGAGTTCCTGGGGGCAGCTGAACTAGTAACCCAATCTGTGTTCTAGGGAATATTTTCCATGCAGAAGATTACCAGGTGGCTATCACAGATATCAGGAAAGGAGTCAGGAAACTCATGTGCTGTATTCAGTCTGCAGTTGCTACACGCAACTGCCCTGGGTTTCTCACTGTGGAAAGGGGCTGAGTGATGCATCCCTGCCTCAGGGGTAGAGTGACATTGGGTCCTGCTTGTGAAATGCTCTTCCATCCTCTAGTGCAACATAGCGTACCAAGTCTGTGAGTGGGGTTACAGATGGAGTTGTGGACATTTGGCATCTGTTCCAGGGGCAAGAGGGGAAAAGGCACATGGGAGTATCTGGTGTGTGGGAGAAGTTTGTAGTGGATCCAATCCTCCTCTATCAATTCTGTGGAGAGGAAGAATGGGACATTGACTCTAACTGCATGGATTTTGCAAGGTCTGTGGTGATATGAGCTTCCTGCAGTAGATTAGGATCAATTTCTGTATTGTCAGAAGTGGTCATGTGCTTTGGTTTAGATATTTTTGTGGTAGCTGAGTGCTGGTTGGCAGTGTCAGAAAACCACTGCTTCACAATTCTAATGGGATTATAACTTTAAAAAGGGACAAAACACTGCAGGGCATGGGAGTTTCCTATGACTTCTTAAGTGCTGCATGCAATACACCTGTTCTATCTATAGCTGTCATAGCCAGGGGTACCATGCTTCCCATTCTCAAACCCTCTGAGACACTCCTAAAAGGGGATCCTGTGTCTATCCTATTCTTTGCCTACATCCTTCCACTCCAGTTGCCTGTGATCCCAGCTGGTCTTGGCTCAGCAGTCTTTTTGTTTGTAGCTGTGTGACCTTGTGCTGATACTGGCAGTAAGACAATGTTCTCAAAACAATGTATGGTTAATCTAAACAGTATTGTAGGCCATTAAAGGAAAACCTTTGTTTTGGTTCCCTCTGGTAGTAGGACACCTGCTTTTGCTTTTCCAGTCTTTCAGTGGATCAGTTTTTTTGTGAGTTTGGCTCCACAAAAGTATTTCCTTTCTCCTTTCTCCAAGGAAATTTTCTTAAAGCCATATTGATGATTTGGTCTAAATTCTTACGCAGAATTCCTTTCATTATGAAGGAATAGCATTTTTCCAGGAGTTATAGCAAGTTACTCTCTGTTAGGGACCCTAGCTGTGTTTATTTAAGGTTCTTATTTAGAGGTAAGACAATACTCTGAGGCTGATTTTCTGGTATTTTTTAAAATAACTCTTTACTCTGCAGTTTTTCTTTAAAGCCTCCTCAATGGAGGCAAGAAAAACCCTTTTAGTCCAACAAAATCCTGTGAAAAAATTCCTGTTTACCTGCTCTATAATATCACTAATCAACTCCACATCCTTCAGTACCATTTTCATTTTAATATTTAGTTCTGTTATGAGGTAATCTGGAGAAATCAAATGAGGATATGAAATTTAATTTTGCAGAGGTCCCCCCAAAATTGCCAGCCAATTACTCTGGGTCTGAATCAATGGCATGCAAGAGAAGTGCTCTGTGTTACATCCTCTAATTCTCACTGCTGGCAATCTCCATTGTGTAGAGAAGCTCACAGAGGCAGACATTTATTTTAATATTCCCATTAGAACAATCCTGCTAATACAAGTGATTTAAGAACAGACTTTTGTTGCAGAAATAATAGCTTAAGTGGAGGTGGAACCTCCTCTATACATCTTTCTTTTTTTCTTTTAAAATCTCAGGGCCTACAGCATATTATATGTCACAGGAAATATCGGTGTAACTGCATATTGTAATTTGCTTGCAGCACATATTGTGGAACGTATCAATGAAGTGTTTGACAATGATAGCAATACAGGAAAAATCTTTTTTATGATCTAGCAGATTTTTTTAACAAACTGTTTAAGTCTACTATTTGTTGGTGGTGTAATATAACAAGAAGCACTGTGTAACTAATGCTGCATCCAAACTGAAAACATTGCTTATAATGTCTCCTGGCTTGTAAAATAAAATCTTGCCAGAAAAGGCCTCTTTACCTAAGAGACAGGCATTTACTTGATCAAGGACTTCCTTCCACATCCTCCCATCGCTGCAATCAGTTGTGTAGTTGTGAATGATGGAGTCTACAAATGGAAATGTCAGGCAAAAAGTGTTTATGCAATTTTGAAAATAGTGTAGATACTGTAGTTGAATCTCAGAGAGATAAGATTACACTGTATGTGTCTGGTTTTGTGTCTATGACTATGAAAGAAAGAGCAAGAGGGAGATTACATTGTGTTAGAAAAAAGGAATGACAGTGTGTATAAGAGAGAGATAAAATTGTGTTTCAGGGCCTCTGTGTCAGAAAGATTTCATTGTGCAGGTGTGTGTGTAGCTGTCCTTATGCTAAAGAGAAGGTCTGTGTGTGTTTAGAGAGAGAGATGATTGTGCATTTGCATTGTAGGCATGCAGTGTGTTAGAGAATGTATGCATGTGAGTAAGATAGCCTGTATTGCGCATTAAAAATTTAGGAAAGTCATACTGCATAACTCTGTTGCAATTTTGTTTACAAAGGATACTACTGTCAGAGTTTTAGAAATATTTTTCAAAAATTATGAATTTCCTAGGGCATCTTGTACTTTTTCACTCAAAGCAAACTTAGTAGTTCCTATTAAAGTATTTGTTGAAGAGGCAAAACTGTATCTAGGGAAATATGAATTATAAAATTATGCTTGAAAAAAGTCAGTTGGAATAAATGTTCATTTCATTAATGAACAGCACTTGGAGTAAACAGAAAAAGCCAAAATTATCAGAACTTGCATTTTGCCCAAAGCAAAGTTTAATGTCACTTGTTGGGTATTTCATGATAAATTCATCCAAAACAGTAATTAATCAAAAAAAAAAAACATGAACATGTAGTGGTCATTCAGGAGCTGGGAGTTGTGACATAGACCTGCATTTTTAAACAGAATGCATTATATCCTTTTTCACAAGTAATTTGTGACTCTAAACTCCCTGATAAAAGCATTCTTTTTTTTTTTCCTTTTTTTTTTTAATACAAAAAGTAGTCATGTGAATGGTGTATTTATCTTAGTTGAGAAGAGGTAACATTTTGGATATGCTGGAAGTAAAGTATGGCTGAGACATATGATGGAGAAATTAAGATGTGCTGAAAAGAGGAAATGGACTTCTACTGTCTTGCCCTTCACTTGGACTTAGCCTGCATCTTGACAGCAATGCTTCTGCTTCCCTATATCTGCGTTATGGCCAGTTCTCAGCCCCAGACACCCTCTGTCTGTACAGCTCTGCTGGGGGCATATGGACCCTTTGGATGTGGCCACACAATGTTCTGCTTCCATGGACATGGGCTGAGTCTGTGAGGCACTGTGGAATTGGAATACACAAAGCTGAGCCCACTTTCTGTGTCCTGCAGTTAGGCACTTTAGCTGTTTTAACCTTACTCAGGAACGAAGTGCAAGTGGACCACTGATAAATGCTTAAAATGTTTTAATCTGACCTTGGTTTCACCATTTGGTGATTCAGGCTCTTGTGTTGCTGTGGTTTTATACTGAGTACATACGTGTAAGAGAAGGTCTCTGCGTCCTCTCCTGCTCACAATTCACAAGGGGACTGGATACTCCAAAGAACCTCACACATTAGGTAGGGGAGAGCTGAGTGCTCAGGACTTGCCTCTGCTAATCTGAATGCAGCATCTGCACGTAGGCTGGTGTTCTCCACAGTTGTGATTCATGTGCCCATCACTTCCATTCATGGCAACCTTAGAAAAAGCTGTTGGACTGTCACCACACAGGTTTTTAGAGAAGCACTTGTCATCCTTTGCTTCTTCTTCTAACAAGGGGAAGAAAATCTGCCTTGAAGTGTGTAGACACCTTTCAGTCCACAAAGATCTGTACAAGAGGCAGGAAGAAGGTGGTAGGGGGAACAAAGGGATATTTGTGTTTGCTCGGCAATGGTTCTTGTCTCCCTGGGATGGAGTCCAAACCTTACTGCTAGCAGCCTTTTACTATCAACAGTCATAAATCCATAAACTCCTTGTTATTAAATGAGATTCTTCCATGTCATTCTGTAGGACCCTTGTTGGAATTCAGCAGTGGTTAACTTCTGTCTCCAAGTTTTCCTTCTTGGTCTATAGCAATCTCACTTCTGGCTGCAAGTTTGATGACAGGCTCAAGGAATGAAGAAGGGTGAGACTGAATATTGAAGAGAAGTACATGAAGACAGAGCTCTTTCATCTGTTTCAGCACCAACCCAAACTGAAGCCTTCCTGCAGCCATTAAACATCTGCACCACGTTGTGCTATCCCATGATGAAACTTTCCCAATCTCTCATGCTCAAGTAAGATGATATGCAGACGACATCTACTCAAACAGTTAACCCTCTCTGTGCTCATTCCCCAAGAGAACTAGGCTGTCTAACTCAAGACCATGCCGGTTTCAATGATCGAGGAGTGTGGCTCTGCTATGCTCAACAACACCTGCACGTCTTATCTTGGTAGCCCTGTGTCTCTGCACATCCCAACACATCTTCCCCTTCATATTGTCATACACTTTGCTGGTTCTCTTGTGTGCTCATATGTTTATGTGCACTGCCAAGCTTGCCACCTGTCAGCACCTTCTTGTGATTCTTCTTACATTTTCTCCTTTTCTGCAAAGCCACAACTCCTAGAGTCAGGTGGTTGCATGAAAGTTCTGGCTGTCATTTAAAAAGAGGTGTAGATTTGTAGCTTTTTTGGTTGCGGAAAAAGCTTGTAAATGTAGTGCTACAATGGATTAAAAGAAACGAAAAGACACTCTTTCTTGTTTAGTTGCTTGATTTCTATGTCAGCTTGATTTTTGGGGGGTGCACAGCTAAGGTTTTTATTTAAACAATGTGGATTTCAGTGCACCTTTGTATGCACACTTACCTTCTCAGCTGTATGTATAAAAATACACATGCATTTGGTGTAGATATACATGTGTACACCCACACCTGCCAACTGCACATACTCCTTTCTCACAGAAACCTTCTCTCCTATTCTGCCTTTCTTCCACACATTTCCCTTTCTGTAGCTTCTGTCCACCACCTTCCTCTGAGTTACGGCATCTCCACTATTGCTTGTACTGAGTAACCTTCTCCCCTGTTCTCCCTCCCTCCTCTCCTTCACTCTAGGAAAGCTCTTTCTGATTCTCTTTTCACTGGTGTCTGGCATTCGTACCTCTGTAGACAGAGAATGGCAAAAAGACAGTGACGTGAGCAGACAGAATAACCAGGGAATAAAAAGGAGTTGGTTGAGAATCTGTAATTAGAAGCCCAATTTCCATTTCCTTCTCAGGCTCTTTAGAATCCCTTTCAGGGGTTTCTTGACTGTCTCAAAATTGAATGTCATTGAGATTTTTTTTTTCTTCTTTTTTTTTTTTTTTTTTTTTTGCATCCTCTTGTTTCCTTGGCAACAAGTTGGTGATGCAGGAGCTAGAAATGTGCTATGTCTCCGTGGAGATGTTGGCGTGGGTGTGCCATGGTGACATCCACGATGGACGCACAGGTCTGCCAATCCTACCCCACCCCTTGTAATAAGCACCATAGGCCCAACCTCAGAGCTGACGCTTTTATTTTTAGCTTCATAGGTGTTAATCTGCTCTCTTTTCATGACGATGGGTCCAGACGTCTCATTAGTTACATCAGCACAAATTGACTGACTTGCAGAGGGCTGTTAGGGCCAAGCCTTTAGGTTTCTATTCAGGAACTTAACTCAGAAGATATTACACTCCTGTCATGGATTGTACCCATTGCAATGATTTTAATCCTTCTCATTCTCTTGGGGAAGACAGTTACCAGTCATTAATGAATAGGACTGTGAATCAGAGCTCCCACATTTTATTTTATTATAAGTGATGTTGTTTCACTCTTTCATACCCCAAGGGCTGCTCATTTGGAATGCAAGGAAACTGCTGTCACTCTTGGCCTGGGACACAGGAGATTAGATTTCACTGAGATGTTTAGTAGGAAGGTTCCAAGGTAACTTACTTGTATACTTCCATAAGACAAAACTGTCTATCCGAAGAGTCTGTTACTCAGATGGCTTAGCTCTCGTCTGGGTCTGACCAAATGGCTCACTATAATGTTCTTTCCCTCTCTGGTCCAGCACACTCAACACCTTTACAAATGTTTTTTACTGTGCTTACAGTCTGTTCAACCTTCTTATTCTGCATTTTGTCTTCATCAATGTTCTGGCTGAAGGCCAAGACCCAAATTCTCCTTTGACACAACTCTTGTTACGAACAGTAGTGGAGTAAGGGCCAGCCTCAATTTCATCAAATATCCAGAGGTCCTACTTCTTTTTTCATCTTGTTCCATTTTCTAGGAGCCTTTATGACATCACACAGAGACTGTGATGTCAACAAGGAACCCTCTGGGTAGGCATTTGAGAGGTTGCTATGGATCTTCTTACTGCCAAATGACTGTAACTTTATCCCAATGGAATTTGCAACAGGGCTCATCCATGCAGCAATAAAGCCAAGTATCGAATTCTTCTTGCCAGAAAGACCAATTAAAGGATTAAGTGTGAAAAGCTAAAACCCATAACAACCATAGTGACAGGGTTTTCTTTTCCTTTTTAGACTGTAATCATCTTTGCAGCATATTGTTTTGGGGTCAGCATCCTCAGGGATACATCGGTGCAGCAAATGATGGAAAGAAGCTGGAGAGGAAAACCAAAATGAATCCAGCCAAGGCAAGATAAGCTTCTCTTCCAGCCATGCTGGCAGATTTCCTTTGCCTTCTTTCCTACACTTCTGAAATTTTTCGAGCACAGACTTAGTTTATTCAGCTTCCAAGATGTGTTCTTGTTCAAAAGGTGTTTTATTGTGTGGAGCCAGAGGAAACATGAGGAACAACCAGGCACCAACAGCACATTAAGAAGATGTGTCATTGGCACAGCATGTCAATGAGAAGAGAATCCAAATTCTGTTTTTAAGGACATTATGTTCCAAGAGAGGTACATAAATCTGACTTAAATGCCTTGATCATTGGATCTGAATCTAGCATTTAGTCCCGACAGCCTCTGAAATCCAGGTCAGATTTGTCTTTTTATTTGCAGCTGTGTTAACAGATGAGAGGAGCTGACACATCTGTCTCACACCAGCATTGTATCTAGTGTTGTCTAAAGGAGGTCTCCTGCCTCTAAGAACCAGCAGTCCTCAGGTGTTATCTGATAAGATCACCGTAACGGAGACATTTCCACTAAGTTTGGTGGGGGAAAAGGCTGCATGTTTGGCTGCATTTTTGCTAGGAATGGAAATGATACAGCAGTGCCCACAGCCTAAAACCTATTATGTGATTAATTACCTTGAATAAACAGTAAAGGTAGTGGAAACTGTTGTTGGAATACTCAGTATTAGATTGTGTCTAAATCATGCGACTAAAACTGAATAGAGAGAAAGATGAGTTCAAAAACCTCAGCAGAACTGTCCTATGGGACTTCCTTTTTTATTTGGTCTCTTTTTTTCCTAAATGCACTAGCAGAAAATGTCTGCAGAAAATTTTAAATAAAATACTGCAGTGCTTAGGTTTCCAGTGCAGTAACAGTTACTGATTTTGCAGGAAGAATCAGGTTTTTCCCCAGAGTAAAAACCCTGTTCTTCCTCCCCATCTCCCATCTCTGGATCTATGGAAATGAACTCTACACTTACCAGGAACACTGCAAGGAAGATCCTGCCAGCTCAGATTCTTCTCCATTTTGAGTAGTTTCAGGGAAATCTCAGAGCAGTTTTACCCATACCAAACAGCAAGAGATTCCCCATGTCTTTTGAAAAGAGGGTATAACATGAAATAAAGTACAGTCCAGATTCTTCTTCTTTTTCTGCTGTGTCCTTCTTGCACTTGTTACCACCTCTTAGTCCTAGAGACTGTGTGCACAGAATACATGAGAGACCTCAGCCTATCTCTTGTCCCTCAGAGATTAGACAAGTATGCACCAAGAATGAGATTGCTTTTGATTTCTCTTCTCTTCCCCTTCTTCTCCTGACTTGAGATTCAGCAGCTTCTGCAATGTGACAAGTTCCTGTCAGCTGTCAGGGCACTAAAATAAAGCTTTATCTTGTCTCCACAGTCCTGAATGACAGGGCTGGCAATAGGTGCACTTCAGCCAGGCAGCCACTCCTGCCATATGCTCTTCTAACCTCACTGCATGCTCTCACAGCAATTTGTAACTTGGCAGATCTGCTGTTTTTCCTTGCAAGACCTTCAAAAGGAAGCAACCCTGGTTCCTATCTCTTCCTATTGCAGTATCTTATGCTGGATTGCCATCCTATTTTTTTACCTTCTTCCTCCAGCTTTGCGTGAGAGTCAGACTACCAGTCTAATGCTGGAGAATGAAAATCCTGCTAATTCTTTTAAACTAGAATTGACTGGAAAAATGGCCTTGGGGCAACCATCATAAATTGAGCTGCAGACATGCACCATGAAGTTGGAGGGCAAAAATACCCACAACCTTTTTTTTCATTTAGGGAGAGAGGACATTAGGTATTCACACTCCAAGCATGCCAACTAATCCTCCTTCTAGCACAAGGCTGTTTTCAAAATAACATTTATATGGTATCGTTTGCTGGAGAGGGACTGATGATTCAGTTAGCTGCCCTTTATATTAAGCACAACTGCTTCCTAGACTGCTCTTTTCTCCTGCCTTGTCTGCCAGTCATCTCTGTGCCACAAGCTCCTTATTCAGAGGGCACCTGTTGAATAACCATGAAGCAAAGTGACAGAACAGGGGCAATAAAAAAGGTGAAGCACAAATGCACTGTGCAGTTTAAACCGCTCTATTTCTATGGTCTTGCTGTAGGGACATAGGGATTCTGCTGAATGACTGTGCTGATGCTTGAATGAGGAATGATAAGCCTGTAATTTACTTGCATGGCTGTGTGACTGCTTCCTGCTGAGTAGGAATGCCTAGATGGGTGTTTTGAGCCTTAACAGTGCTGCAGCTCAGAGCAGTTCTTTGCTACCACAGGCATCACACACATCCTTGTCTGAATGAGCCCTATACCACAGGTTTGGGTTAAATATTGCTGCCCAGTAACAGCTGGGAAGTCCAGAAATTGCAGAAGGAATATGTTTGCAGACAGCTGCTGTGGGAGTAGCCTCTGGTGGGTCTGAAATGCTATTCATTGATTTGGAAACCCATCTGTGGAGTAACTTATATTAAAAGTGCACTACATTAGCAAAAAAACCTACCCAACATACTGGTGATTCTGCTGACTCAGAATGTCAGTCTGTCCCTGTCATGAGGAAACTTCAGCTCACTATCTCATCCCACCCATGTCTGACAACAAGACAGCAGTCACAAAGATAGCTCACACTCCAAGAGTTTCATAAATATCATCTCTGGGTAGATGGCAGAGAAAGATTGAAATTAGTGAAGGAGAGGCAGGGAAAATCAAATATTACTCACTCTCTTTAGCGTCTTGAGAATGACCATCTTTGAGTAGACCAAAGGTCTGTCTAGTTCACTTTATTCAGGAGCCAAAACTAGGGACAGAGAGAAAAGAAACAGCAAAGATGCTTCTCTCAGACACTCTTCCAGCCTGTAAGAGTTCTCAGCTCTGATACTTTCTGAGGTAGAGAATGTCTGAAAGAGCCATAGCAAGTTCTGTTTCTTCCCTTATGGATAGGCCAAAAGAAGTTATTCAGGGTCGTAGGAGTCAAATGAGGGAGACATACAGGTTCAAGGAGATGGCCATGTCAGGGAGAGTTTATGAAAAGTACACTAGAGGGGAAATATTAAGAACATGGTGTAGACTGGTGGTACTGTGTACCACGAGGTCAGAGAATTTTTCCACATATGACTTCAAAAGAATCAGATTTGAGATATTTCAAAAAGTGTCTTCATCACATGCAGTAATGTTAATTACCTTAACTGTGGATATGTTTGGCAGACTAATAACGAAGATGAACTATGATGTATTTCAAAGGGACTTAAAGATCAGTCAGGATTTTGTTTTCTTCTTTAGGAATGTGGTAATTGAGAAACTGAAGTAAATTTATCAAGGTCCCAAAGCATGTTAGGAGCAGTAAATACATTGCTGCTGTGAGAAACAGATATGGAACTATTTGAAATTGTAAAAGAAAGGCATGAGTGCTTTCTAAACAATAATATGAACCCTGGGCTAAGCCTTACAAAAATAGATAGTGCTGTTGCCAGGGCATAAATGCGAATCTATTGAGAAAAGGTTGTTGTTGCTTTGCTTTATGCATGTTCCTGTTAAAGAATTGTTTCATGAAGTTTGTGAAAATGTCTGTTTTTTTCAGAAGATAATGTTGATTTACTTTAAGCTTTACTTAAGAGCAATTGAACACCAGGACCAGGAGAAAGCAGCAGAGTCTTTTAGGTCCTTGACTGGGGTGACTGAGGAGAGAACAAAGTGTGACTGAAGTCAGCAATAGCGTAACTGAATTGGGTTCATTCGGATGTTGCAAAGAAATTTGAAAAACTGAAAGTAAGTGGTTCTGCATCCAAATTTTAAATCCCCTTATAAACTAATATTTATCAAGGCATATTTTGGTTAGAAGTCTGAGGACTTCTAACTTTGATACTTCTATAGATTTACTACTCAGAAGAAGGAAGAAGGATCTTAGAAAGACAGAATCAACAGCAGGTCCAAAAATTTCCAATGAATCAAAACAAACAAACAAAAAGACCCAAACCAAAGCAAGCAAAAAAACCCACAATAAAATAAAGCAAACAAAACCCCCACGGGTTTATGATTGGAATGCTTGGATAGATTTTACAGAAATGCATGATTGCATTGGATATAATGAAAGAATTTAAAATCTTCAGTATCATTAATGAACTTTGTTTTTGAGGGTTGAAAAGCAGAGCGTGACTACCAAGTAGAATTTCTGTTCACTTAATAGCATTTCAGGAGAGGGTAAACAGATTTATCACCTCTAATGCCTTTTAATAATGTCTTTGTAGAAACTGTGGTGAAATTCTCAGTATTCGGTAAAAATACATGTCCAGCACAAACAACTTTGATATGTAGATTTTCTCACTGCTACAAGAAAGACAGAAAGTATTGTACAGTAGAATGTTGGAGGAAGTGACAGTAAAATAGGATTTAAGATCAGTTTTAAGTCAATGAAGATAAAACAAATGCTTCCTAAATTTGTTGTGTGTAGAGGAGTAGGGCTTTCATGCTGAGCATTACATAATTTTTCGGAGTACAAAATCATCCTTTAGTTTTCCTGGGGTGTGACACCTGTGTACTTACACAGACAGGATCTGTTGATGTCCTGGGAAATAATGAGACAAATTTTGGGCCAGTGAGGTTGTACTGCATGTGAAGAAGATCTAATAAGGGCCTGCAGGAGTTTGATGAAATGATAAAAAGGGAGAGCCAGGAAAGTCCCATTTTCAGTGGGCACAGTATGATCAAAATTAAGTCAGACAGAGTAGCTCAGCATCCTTTGGGAGGCCATTTTGACTTCTTGGATGACCAAACATACAAAGGAGGCAGGTTTTGCCAAATATCTAAGAATTAATAACCTTCACTGGCTTCCAAGCAACAGTACTAAATGAGCTCTGTGTTTCAGCAGCTTTCCTCTCCCTGTTGGGCTGTTTTAGTCTATTAGTTCCCAAGGTTTACAGGAAATGCTGGAAGACCTTGAGGGTATCACCATGCCTCAAGCCATGGCTTGGTAACTACTGAGCTTAATGTCAGAATGAAAATGGACATGCTGCCATTTTAATATTTTAACATTCCTTGTTAATGGCTGACAGGTAAGCAGGGAAGGGCCTGGCCTGTGTCATGTGCAACATGGAGATTATCTGACACTGTCAGGTTGTTACATTTTTGTGTTTCATGTTGCCTGAGGACTGAGTGGTTTGTTTTCTCTGATTTATTTTGCTTTTAAGCTTTTAGCCTTAAGAAGGAAATTAAAGACATATAAAGTTTTAGGCAGAACTCAGTGTTCTTGAACAGAATCATAGAATGGTTTGGATTGGAAGGGATCTTAAAGATCATTTAGCTCCAAATCCCTGACACGGGCAGAGACACCTTCTACTAGACCAGGTTGCTCCAAGCCCCATCCAACCTGGTGCTTCCGGAGATGGGGCATCCACGAGTTCTTTGGCCAATGTCTTCCAGTGCCTTATCACCCACACATTAAAGAATTTCTTCCTAGTACCCAGTATAAATCTCATTTTGAAGCCATTCCCACTTGTCCTGTCATTACATGCCCTTGTTAAAAGTCCCTCTTCATCTTTCTTGCAGGCTCCCTTCTGGTACTGGAAGGCCACAATTATGTCACCATGAAGCCTTCTCTCCTCCTGGCTGAACAATCCCAACTCTCCCAGCCTGCCTTATAGGAGAGGTGTTCCATCCCTCCAACCATCTTGGTGACCCTCTCTGGGCTCATTCCAACAGGTCATTGTCCCTCCTGTGCTGAGGACCTCAGAGCTAGGTGCAGTACTGCAGGCGGCATCTCACAGAGGAGAGTAGAGGGGCAGAATCCCCTTCCTTGCCCTCCTGGCCATGCTGCTTTTGATGTAGCCGAGGCAATGGCAGTGTTATTTTTGAATTGTGACTAATTTTAAGAAAGTTGGACATATATAATTTGCTTTTCTAACTTTATAAAGACCTAACACAGATCCTTGACTTGAAAAGAGCTCTAAAATGAGAAAGCTCAGGATTACACTTCCCGAAGCAGATAAAATTGTATTCTCTTGTAGGTATTCTTAACAATAGAACCTTTCAATATATGATGATATGATACAGATAAGATTGTCAAACTCTCCATCATTTACTATGGAACATTGTTCATATTTGAGCTTAGCTTTCATAACAAACAGAGAATGAACTTCTTTTTCCTCCTCTCTAGCTGAATAAATTAGGGCAACATGGAAGTATTACCCTTCAAATTTTATAGCAGATGTTATTAAAATAAGTTTAAACTTAACCCCACTGAGATGAACACAAATGAGAAGACCATCTAGGTCAGCATGCTTGTCCTCTCTGATGTAGGTGGTAAACTAATCTTTCCTCCTTTCTCCCTCGAGCTGAAGGAGACCTTTCCCCCTCCACTGAGCCCTGCATCTGCTGTGTCATTACCAGAGCACGCATAAAGGTCTCTCTGTGCTTGACTGTGGGTCCTCATCACCTCCCTTGCTGCTTCCTGCTGCCTTCTGCAGGCTCAGAAACCCTCTCTGGCCTCTACTTGTGTCAGGTTGTGCCTCAGCTACTGGATAGAGGGGGCTGACAGCTCTGGGTGGCAGCTACACCAGGGACAAGCTGAGTGAATTGTGCATGCAGGTTGTAGTGCAAAGAAAGGAGTGCAGCAGGTGGGAACCAAGACTGGCAGCATGTCTCATGCCTCTCTAGCATATCACAGTGCCAGGCATGCAGAGGATATGACACTTTGTTGTATAGAACAGTACTCAGGTACTGAGTAGGACTGCTTTGAGAAATTAGGGTGCCCCTCTCCAGAAAGTTTTGTTTTCTCCTTGCCACCAGAATTGCTTTGGGAGGGAGCTAATCTCGCAGACTTACACAGAAAATTCACCATTATGCTTGGAGCAACTCCTAAACCTCCAGAAAATCCCAGTCCAGAAAGATAGCTGGTATCCCGTAGAGCTGAGCTAAAATAGGGCCCTTTGCTGTAATGCAGTTTCCCTTCATGGGGCAGCAGAATTGGACTCCCACCTGCACAGACCTGGACTCTTAATAAAATTCCATCTGTGTTTCCTGCCCTCTGGGGTGAATTCCTTTGGCTAACAGTGAGGTCATGGAAAACAAATAATAATTGCTGTACCAGGGCACTCTTAAGGTTGGGTATGGTGTGGATCTGATAATGTAGAACTCTTTTAATTGCAACAAAATTTCAGCTGTAGTGAGACTGAACTATGACCCATTCTCAGTCCAAGCCCTGTGCTCTGCATTTTGGACTGAGGAGCTCTTCCACTTCAATCAAATGCAGTGAGTTTTGTGTTGAGGATCCTACTGCAAGGGAACACTCCTCTGCCTACCACGTCTGCCTGGCAGACTGAGGGATCTGGACTATCCTCTTTCCTCTCAGTGGGTATCTTGTGGCTAAAGCAAATGAATTCAAGGCAAAGAGACAGCAGCCTTTTTAGGTCCTTAAAGGCAAGTGGATGTTTACAGATTTCCTGCTCTTTTAATTCTTGGTAGATTTTTGCTGTTCCAACTCCCCCATGTACAGCTGTGGGTAAGTGAAAGGGTCCTGTCATCTCACTCCAACTTTTCCAATACAAATACTTCCTACATCCATTAACAGTCGGTGTTTTGGGGTTTGCTTCTATCTTCTGTCATCTGATCAATGTGTGGCCTGGTCACCATGTGCCTGTGAGTGAAGCATGACTGTGGTTAGAAATTTTTAATCCCTTTCCTGAAAGGCCGATTTGGCCTGTTGGGGTCCTTCACCTCTGGAAACTTCACTCCACAGCTGACACTGAAGTGCCAGTTAAGGCCATAGGAGGGTCTTCAGTTGTTTTCCCTCTCATTCATTTCCTGTCTGTGTCCAGGGTACCCCACGTACCTTCCCTCATGCAGGCTGCCTCAGCTCAAGTCGGCTCTTAGGCTGGAGTGATGAAGGAGTCTGGTCAGCTAAGGGGACAGCACAGAAGGAGGATGAACCTATCTCCGCCCCTTTTTTCCTCCCAGCGCTGAAGCATCCAGGTCATCATCCCCAGCCTGGCATCAAAGAGGGACATTGTGAGCACGAGCAGAGCAGGACCAGGTGGTGCAAAGAAGGCTCAGGAAATTGTGCCTCATGCCACAGTACCGTCATGTCATCATACTGGTATCACTGGGCAGCTCACCTGTTCAGCACTGCAGTGCCAGGGGAATGGCAAAATATCACCAGAGGAAGCCAGGAGGGGAGTAAAACAGACCTGAGGGTGGACTTTCCTTCTCCAATCATGTGTGCAGTCAGTGTGTGGGACTCATACCTCAGCGTTTGTCTCCACCTCAGCCCCACCACACCCCGCAGCACGGAACAGCACAGACATCCCCCCTGGCACTGCGAGGTGTGAGCAACTTGTCATGGCACTGCAGGACTTGGAGTGAAGGGTGGGGCCAGCCCGAGAAGCAGGTTAAATTGGCCCATGCTGAGCTCCTGGCTGACACGGATTCTCGTACAAAGCTTGCTTTTCTGAGCCTGTGCTACAGCAGGAGGGACTGTGTACAACAGCACATATTAAAGGGTCCCTGGAGAAGAAGAAAGGGACTTCCTGGGTCATCCTGTCTCACATTTGGTTTGGCTTGTAAAGTATCACATTCCCCCATGGCAAACTACAACTATACTGAGAATAATAGCTGATAGCTTGACTGCTTTCTGTGATGACATTTTTCTTTTTGACAGATGAGCAGATGAGATTTCATTTTATTGAAGAGTTACAGTTTCATCACTAAGCTGTGCTGGGATTTAATGGTAATGTTTGAATTTTTGATGATTCTGAAGCTCAATAATAATTAACATTGACCCAAGGGTTGTCCAGATCATTCTTTGTGCATGTTAAAATTACTCTCCCCTTGCTTTTACCCAGGTATTCGAGTTTGTATACACCACCCAACTTACAGAAACCATATTTTTTTTCCTAAAATGCTGAAAACAGGGAAATTATTGAGGCAATTTCTTATTATGTGTGATATTGTAAAGTCAGGTGTCTTCAGTGCTGTGAGCCCAGCTGTGCAGGCATAGGAAGAAAAATGGAAATCACAGGGAATAAAGGAAAAGCCCCTGTGCACATCCCTGTGACTAGCTTGATGGCAACAGGTGCTTATGTCACATGAGCTCAGTATTGTCCAGGATAAGTAACCCAGCATTCATTAAAGACACTGAATGAATCAGAGCATTCCTGGACTGGCATTTTCTGAAGCCTTCTCTGCAAGAGTAAGTGGCATTGTGGCTTTGAAAATCATGGCTTTAAAGCCTCTTATTTCAGTCTTAGGTCAAAATAAACTAGGCTCTCCTTTTCTAATATTAATAATTCAGGATTAAGTGAAATCCAAGGTAAATTGACATAAGTGATCCTTATACTGAAAAATGGGTACTCCTCCAAGGAGATTCATGACTATGTCTAAATCATTTAGAAAAGGAGTTTGGTTCTAGTGTTGCACTGCACTGTTTTTTGTTACTAAGACATAGAGACCAGAGCTGCAAAGCTACTGAGGAGACTGAAATTACAAGTGGTCCCACAGTGGGATTTTCAGGAATGCCTATTTAAATGAGGATACGAAAAAATTCTTATAAAATTGGCTTTTTTCCTGCCAGCATGAAAGTTGCTAACAAAAGGCAAGGCTACCACTATATGTGGAACATATGAATAGAGAGAAAACCCAGTCTATCTCCCAATGAAAGCAAGTCGTTCACTTCAGAGCTGTTTTTACTGAAGCTTTAAATATCCCTAGTAACGGGACTTTCACAGTACTTCTCTCAAAGAGACGCCTCTTCAGTTTAGTATGGTTACCACTGGGACAGCTCTTATAGGCAAACTGTTTTCTTCTTGGTTTGATTTAGTTTTGTTTGTCCAGGAAATTACCCTGATTACAGTCCCAGGATCAGGTCAGAACTGTGCGCTTCTTCAAAATGAAACTGAATCCGATGTCTTGCTACTGAACCGAAATTAGCGGCCAGACTGAAGGTACTTTTTCTTTCAATCTATAGGGACCTCAAGCTGCTGGAGTAACCTTGCAGCAGAACTGAACAAGCTTGAAAAGCACAGTTTTGTGTCTCTTACTCCACCCACCTTATTTTGTAATTCCCACTAATATCTCTTGCTACTTTGAAATGATCTTTACCCTTTTAAATTAAAGATATGACTTTGAAATAAAGGAGTCAACATAATAATTACTTTATATGAACCACACCCCCCTTCATGGTGAAGCAACATGCAGCGTACACTAGAGGACTATATATCACTCCAAATGATTCTCTTCTAGAGGCTTGTAGCTTTTGAAAATATCACACTTCTCCATCTTCTCAGCTGTCATTCAGTGAAATCTCACAGATGAAGCTTTTAAAATCTCTGGTCGTTGTTCACGCCCTTCTTCTAGCTGACTTCCCTGGTCCCCCATTCTTGTTATTCTTTGGAACTGCTCTTCCTTTTCTTTGTGTAGATTCAAAAGCCAAGGTCAAAGGGGCCTTTCAGGGCACATCTACACTGCGTGATGCAGTGTTATCCTGAGACTCCGAAGGAGTGCTGAATGAGCCAGAGCTGGCAGTGCCCTGAAGAGACAAAGGTGTCATTTGGATGAAAGCATCCCATCTTCAATTGGGCACTTTAAGTGATAGAGATTCACCTGTGCTTCTTCCCGTAATTTTTGCTTCTGATTTTCATTAACTCCCTGGCTGAAATTTGTGCCTTTATTTCCCTCTCATTCTTTTTGGCCTTTTCATTGCTGTGGATTTGTCCTTTCTTTCTGCTGTGTTATGAGATAATTTACTTTACAGTTTGAAGTGAAAGCAGCCAAAATGGTAGGGCAAGGGATGCTGGGACATCATCATCAGAACCATATAATTTGGTGAAGAATTTCAGGTCCAACTTTTAAATCTGCTTAAGGGGTCCTGATTTTAAAGACAGTGGTGTTAGGAACTGGCATGCCCTGAAAATTCGGGTTTCAATGTATGGCTCTTCTTTGTAATGAGATTACTTCAGAGGAAACATGGATGTGAGTGTGAGCCTGCAGAAGACTGGCTACTTACCACTAAATCTGTGTGTTTGGTGAACACATTAAGGAGGTTTTGTCTGTATGCCAAAAGTTACTTGTGATAAACTGGAGCGTACGGTGGGTGCTCGCAGGGCTGGGCATGAAGAGAGCTGGCTCTACCTTTGGCTGTGACTGATGGGGGTGAACAACTGCCCTGGGTGAGCACAGGAAAATGGCCTGACCCTCCCTGACTGCTCCAGCACAGTTCTGCTGCCAGCCTGCTCCCCCTCTAGGTGGGTGTCTGAGAAAGGTGGGGGCTGGGAAGGCTTTCCTCGTCAGGGCTCCCTAGCACAGGGAGGTTCCCTAAAAAGGCCTTGTCAGTGGGAAGAAAATGAAGCTTCTAAAACACTTGTGAAGCGTGATTTGTCTGACCTAGTTTTGGCTCCTGCTTTAGGATGGTCTGAATCACACCCTCAAAGTTCCCATTTCGCTTCGTTATCACCAAAGGGAGACCCAGCTGAAGCTCTCAGACACGTTTGACCAGGGCATTCCCATCTACCAAGGGCACGGGGAACAGCCATGTGGGTTGGCAAGCGCTCACAAGCTCATGACACCCTCTCTTCATCAATGAGATGAGCCCCCAGCAACTCCAGAGGCCAAGGCAGAGGCTCCTAAGTCCCACAGGTGTAATTCAAAATGCCATTGCACTGCTCCTCAGTGCCTTGGCACAGTCAGCAGTGACATACATCACAGAGATCTTTTCCTCAAATGGGATGTCCACTGCTTTCTACTACTCCACTTCTTACCTCTCTTCTTTTATGATTGCACAGTTTGCCTTCTTTTTTTCTGCATGCATTTTCTGAAGCTGAATCTGATTTTTGTTACTTAATCTTTTGGTCTACTTCTGTGTCAGCTGGTAATTGCAACTTTTCCCAGTTTAGTATCTTCTCTGAATGTCATTATCATGTCATTATTTTCCTTTTCTAGTCTGTAACCCAGGAAAAATGATGATACCTTCTTGACCCCAAAATACACTTTCCTAAATTGCACACTGATGTAGATAGCTAGTTGAGTTTTCTTTGAAATGCTGTTTGCTTTTCTTAAAATAAATGGTGTACTGGGAACTGCAATGATATCATAGCAACAGGATATGATTATGTAGGAGTCTGTACTGAGGGGTATTCCAGAAACTATATCTATATACGTTTGCATTTATTTGTATAAGCATGCACACATGCATGAATATTTGTATTAATAATGTATTTAAATGTAATTAAAGAGCAAAGACCTTAGTAATAACCTAAGACAATTTTCTTCTCTTTTGCAGGCAGTTTTATATTAAAAATAAATTAGAAGTAACTCTATGGTGTAGCAGAGGAGCTGATGTAGTGACATTAGCGCTAAATAGAGAACAGCATCTGACTGTGCCTCCCAGACTAAGTGAAATAAGCAAAATTTGAATTTTGGTGGATGAAATCCTAATTAAACCAGAAATTAAAAAAACCTAAATTTTAACATGCCTAACATTGTCACCCTTTAACTGTTGTGTGGGATATTTTTTCGCAATGACAGCTAGAGCTATCCAGCTCATGTATATTCTGAGAAAACACGGCGCTATAACTTTCCAGATGTGCTTGGGAGCGAGTGCATGTGCGCATTAATGTTTGCTGGGGCTCCTGCATCGCCATGATCTCCTGTGCATGCAGACCCATGCACTCCTGCTGCCACACGTGCATGGAGGGTGCCTCCGTGTGTGAACATGCACATCTGCCTTGCAATAGTTCGCAACAATTTTCAGGCAGAGATCAATAGGTGTAGAAATTACTTTGGCATGGAAATTAATTGAGATCTATACAGAAGGAAATGGGATGATTTCTGTGGGTTTGGAAGCTATTCTGTTTGGGGGGGGGGGGAAATGTATTGCAGGAGTATCGTTTTCTGTGCCTTTGGATGGTCTGTGGGATGGAGTGAGGGAACAAGGGAGCAAGGGAGAAAGTTGTCCCATTCAGTGGTGCAGGACTTCCCTATTCAGGGTTTATGTCTGCACACAGGGAGAAGGCAGCACGTGCATATATGTTTGCGAGTGTGCTGGGGAGAGGGATTTTTAACAGCCATTTTAACATATTTACCAGATCCCGTTTAGCTCGCAGCTCCCACCTACGGTGCATCACCTGTGCATGGCATATACTGCCTGCCGTGGCAGTACCTGCATTCCCTCTTCTCCCCTCCGTGCCCACCCCACGCCACCCCACCCCCCCCCCCCCCCAACCAAAGCAAAGATTTGTGCTTTCTTCACTCATAAATCCCACTCCTGGCCGTGGCCAGGGGTCTTCTGCTGCTGCGGTGGGAGGAGGGCTCGGGGCTCCCCAGCCGCCCGGTCCCCTGCTCGCCCGGTGCCTCCCAGACACACCCCAACCCACCCCACCCCTGCGCAGCCCGCAGTGTCCCCTCTCCCCTGTCGCCTCTGTACAGTGGGAAAGTCGTTGGGTAATTGGGTCCAGATTGAAGATTTTAATTATTCATGAGGCTGGCGAGGGACTTGGGGGGGCGGGGGTGGCTGCCGGGGTGGGGGTGGGGTGGGGAGGTGACGAGTCAGGGAGAGCTGGCGAACAATTCTGGGAAGGGTAGGGAGGGAGGCAGGGAGAGGCAGCGTGTGCATGTGTGATGAGCAATAGCTGTGGACCTTCCAGTTGCTGCTAACTGCCCTGGTGTGTGTGTGCGCGCGTGTGCTCGTGTGTGTATGTGTGTGTGAGCGAGAGAGAGAGGGAGAGAGAGAGGGAGGGAGGGAGGGAGGGAGTGGAGAGGGTGGGGGGGAGAGATAAGAGAGAGAAGAGGAAAAGGAGAGAGGAGAAGGAAGGAAGAAGAAGGAAGGAAGGGGACAATACGATCATGCTGTGCTGTATGAGAAGAACAAAACAGGTAGAGCTCAAGATTTTTATATTTCTTTCTGTTGAGAAGCCTCCCAGGCTGCTGGATGTCCGTGGGGTGTGTGTCTGCCTGAGTGTGTGAGGGGCTGGGGTAGGGTTGGGGTAAGGGGGGAGGAAATTTCAGCTGCTTTCGGCAGACGTCTATTTTGCAATTCTTTAGCATCTTGCGACTGAAGGTTCTTTTCACACCCTGCAACGTGACTGTTTTGCCTTTCCGGGGCTGGTGATGTGGGGAAGGGGGGTGGCCTGCATCCACATTTGGGGGAGCTACCAGAATCCCCCCTCTATTCTTTTTTTTTTTCCTTTAATAGGGGCAGTTATATTGCCCAGGGTTTTCTGTCTGTGGTTCTGAGGGTGTGGATGGGGCGGGGTGGGGGGGAAGTGGAGGGGAGTGTTGCAGCTGGCAGGAAACGTGATGAGATCTGGCTCTACCTTGGAGATAAAGGAAGCAATTCTTCATCTTATGCCAAAAAGGAACGGATGCCCAGTGAGCCTTGATCCCTGGTCAGAATGCTCTCAATTGCTCCTGTTTCTGATGAATGGGAGATGCTTTATGTGCCTGTGCTGAGAGGTGGCGCGGAGGACAGGTGTATTAATTTTTTTGTGTTGCAACAATCTGAGCAAGAATTAACCTGAAGGAATTTTTTTTAACCTATGCTACAGTGAAAAATCCAACTAAATAATAACAAAAACATTAGCCTAAGGAGAGGGAGAGTCACCCACTTTGCAATACCCTTCATAGTACAACCAGTTAGACAACTGTGCACCAGCTGGGAAAGAGACAGAGGACCACGCCTCTGTTAGCTCTGAACTCGGGTGGGATAAGAGAAGCTTACGGTGTGAACCTGTTGGAAACCCACTCATTTTCTGTCCTGGTACTGCCTGGCTTTTGCTATAAGGGAATTGAGATGATGAGAAGGTTTGGGTGGGGGCTTGTTTCAGTGTTAAAATTGTTGTGTCCAAAATGATAATGAAATTAGGAAAAAAAAGCTACTTAGATTATTTCCCCCTCACCCTTCCCTCTTTTATTTTGTGTGTAAGCCCAAACCTGCTTCTGATTAAGAAAGCCTTTTTGGCTGAACCTCTTGGACTTCCTTGGGAGGATGCTGGATTTATGCAGTAGGAACTTTGAGGCAGGAACTGACCCTAGATATCTTTGCAAGGCATTTTAAAAACTTCCAAGAATTATGGATTTGAAGGTAGTGACAAGGAGCTTTGGTCCTTGTTCTGAGCACAAAACTCAACTCATATAGGCATAGCACTATACTGCTTACTTTCTTTATATAGGTGTAAATTTCAGTGTCTTTTACAGCATAGCACTGCAGTATTCTGTTCACACGCTGATGTGAGTAACTACAGTTCCTGTGAACAGTACAGTGTTGAAAAAAGGTTAAAGTGTGTTTCTGAATGGAGATGTGTGTTAGCAGACGAAGGAGAAATTTGTAGAATAATGGGGAGGGGCAAGGGATTGGGATAGAAAGAGACCCTGCGTCATCCTGTGTTTTTTTCCTCATGCAGGTTTTTCAAATGCTCTGAAATTAATTATGCGCTCACCAAAATCTGGGAGGAGGGGGTGAAAGCTGGGGAGGGGGGGGAACACGTTGCAGTCAGCCAGCAGGGCACGTTCTGATGGCAAATACGGGATGAAAAGAGCAGAGGAGAAGAAGGAAGGCAGACAGGGAGGCAAAGTAACAGAGCGGTGGGCGGAGGAGCACGGCAAATTTTAAAATAAAGTGGGAGCTCTGGGGTTCTTTGGAGTCAGAAGAGAGCTACGGGGGAATAGGGATCATTCTGCCCGTACCATCGCAGGTCGGGCATTAAAGCTCCCGAATGATATTCTGATGTATCTGTTCTTTACACCTCTCTGGGCTCACTCGTGTCTTTTTGTGTTCCGTGGCACTCAGGAATGCGCGGCATGCAGGTGCCTCGCTCGCACACCGCCCTCCGTGCCCGCTCCCGCACGGCCGCACCGCGCGGTACACACCCCTGTCTCTGCGCGTGCCCGGGCGGCGCTCGGCCCCGCTCGGCGAGCGCTCCCCGCTACTACGGGGACACGCGCGGGCACGCGGTGCGCTCCCTCCGCACGCTGCCCCGAGCCTCCCGCAGCCACGCCGCCCCGCCGCGCCTGCCTGAGCGCATTCGGGAATAGTGGTGGGCTCGGAGCCCACCCAGCTGCTGCTCCTCTACCTGAATGCACGCCACAATTGCCAAACTGGCAATACAGCGGCTCGCTCGGGAAAGCTGATGACACGCAAGAGAAAGCTCTGATTGGGAGAAGAAAAAGACCTCGGTTTTCAGCATGTGCTCTTCCTCTGTCCCCACCCAGACCTTTCACTGAGAGAAAAGGATGGAATGCGTTCTTCAGCACTGGCAGGAGTTTCCTTCCCAAAATAAAGGCAGCTCTCAAATTATTTTTCGGGGGAAGTCCCTGGTGTCCCGCCTTTTTGGCAGCTAAGGAGCAAAATGTTGAAATTACAGGCTTGGGCGTGGAAGAAATCTCTTCACATTTGTGTCTAGGTGTGCCTGTGTGTGTCTGTCTTCCCACCCCTCAGAGACAAATATATTCACCCGCTCATACCTTGCAGATTATTCTTTCTTGTGGGTGTGATGCCAGTGTGAAGAGTGAAGTATTTGACTGACTGACTGACTGTGCCCGCCCATGAGAGATCTAGATATCTAAGTGTTGTCATTTCTGCCTACAGTTGACTGCACCTCTGAATCTGAGCCCACAAAATTATCAGCTGAGAGGTAGCATAACTGAAAAGCTGGGTTGAGCTATGTCTGAAAACCTGAGCTCAATCTTTTCTGCCAGAAAGAGATGCAGTCAGTAGTAACACACAGGGCTGGGCAGTGAGATAGGTGGCTAGAAATGCAAGTGTTGCATGCGCTGCATACTAGAACAGATGGACATTATGGGGGTATGTGCTCACTATTGGATTGCATGAGTGATTAAACAATAACCCGCAAGCAGGTTTCCCACTTGTGGGTGAGATGAGTCCCATTCATCACCAGCCTTAGACGACGGCTTCCCTCCTGTTCCATCCTCTCCTCCTCACCCCAGCACCGGTGAGCCAGCGGCTGCAAAGGTTTAAACCTGCCACACCCATCAGATCAAAGGAGGGAGAGGGGAGAAGAGGCAGTCTGCATTTCTTCCCCCTTCCACACGAGCAGCATGAATAAACAGGGCTGTACCTCTAAAGATGCAGTTTAATGCAATTGGAGAAGGGAAAAGCATTAGGGAACAGTTCCAGCAATTACAGCCAGCCGGTGAGGTGGCTTGTCATTCCAGGAACTGCAGAGTGTACAAGAAGGAGAAAATGGAGAAAAAGAGAGAGAGGAAGATGCCTGCAGAGTGAAGGTTTTCTTGCTTCAGGGTACTAAAATGTCTCAGGCTTAATTTAGGGTAACTTAAATATACTGCATGATCCAGTATGCTTTAATACTTGCAAGGCGTGTTCTTACCTTTAAACACCACTGTGGACAGTGAAAAAGGGTATTTTAAAGGAAAGGTGTTTATCCCCTCCCCTCCTCCGACCACTTGCCTCCTACTACTTGTGGTGTAAATCACCAAAGACTGCTGACTTTAGGGCAGTGGCACTTCATCTGCACCTAGGGAGAGTCTAGCCACTGCCTCTGCCTTTCTAAGAGACACTGAGCAGCTTCTGTGCTTCTTCCAGTAAACAATTGTTCCATGGAAGTTTAATTGCTGTCTTCACTATTTCTTTTCCTGGGGCAATACCCCCGGGATTTCTACTGAGAAGGGTGTCTCCAGAGAAAAAGCCCTCCCATCACCCTCTCCTCCACTGCCTTTGCTGACTATTAGAGACATTGATTTCTCCTAGATCATATAATGTAACTGTTCTTAATGGCACAGCCAAGCCCCCTCCTAGGGAACTAATTGCAGGCAGAGATTCCAGTGGGAGAAGGACAGTGTTAGTGCTTATTGGGAAAGAAATAATTCTGTGGATCCAAATTGTCTTTGGCCACTTGCTCCTGAATCGAAGGCCCAGCAATAACCAGTCAGGCAGTACCGGCTGGTGTGCAGAGGCATCCTTGCCTAGAGAGCAGCGCTGAATCTTTCCGTGTGACCATGCCAGGCTGGGGACACATGTGCAGCCCAAGGAACCAACCATGTATTATCTGAGGACTTGTCCTGGCCTAATGCTGAGGCTGCCTGAATGATCTCAGAGCTGCTCCTGCCATCGGATAAGGAAATGAGCTGTAGCTCCAGGCTCTGTCCATGCTGTGCTGAAAGGGTGGGCATTGCTTGGAGATGGAGAGGAGAGGGACCTCTCCTTCAGTCATGTGGCTTTGACGGACTAGGAAGAGAAAGTGCAAAGAGTTTTCACCTCAAATCGACTCTCCTTGTAGACCAGCTGTACTGAACCCTGAGATTAGCTCAGTTGGTTAGAGCATGGTGCTATTAACACCAACGCTGTGGGATCAATACTTGAGTGGGACATTCACTTAAGTGCTGGACTTGGTGATCCTTGTGGATCCCTTTGAACTCAGAATATTATCTGATTTGGATTTTTTGATGCCATCGCAGGATCATCCCACACAGACATTATATCTCCCTCTCCCATTTCCCAGAGAGCAGGAGTTTCTCACTGCTGGGAGCTGCCAAGTTGCAATGCCTTTTGTGCTAATGGGAAGGAAAACGAGGCCCATTGGCCCTTGAAGGATGAAGGCAGGCTGATAGTCTTGCATGATGCAAATGAAGGATGTGTATTCCTTCTTGGATTTGCAGTGCTTGTACAGTGAGGCATGTGCTCCTCATAGTGACTTGTGGGCTCCCTGTGCTGTCCATGGCAGACGACATGGGACAGAAGTGGGTTCTGCCTAATCTCTACCAAACAGACAGGTATCTGCTGAGGGGTTTGTGTATTACCAGGTAAAACAGCAGCTATAGCCTGAAGGTTGCTTCTGCTTTTGGCTAAGATAATTTGAAGCAAAATCACCAGAATCACCAGAATATTCTGAGTTGGAAGGGACCCACAAAGATCACCAAGTCCAGCTTTTAAGTGAAGGGTCCATATGGGATGAAACCCACAGACGTGGTGTTATTAGCACCATGCTCTATAAGCTGAGGCCTCTGCAAGGTTGTGGAAGGGTGCTGGTGCATTGCTGACTGCCATTTGCTCAGTGCATGCACTGCTGGTCCATGCATCCTTCCTTCTATATAGCCCTCCCGGTATCCTCTTCCTGAGTGTAAACTACTTGTGATTCCTTTGTTCCTTTGGGCTTCCTCCTTACACTGGGAGGGTTTTTTTTGGATTTGAGAATGAACAAAAGCTCTGATGCTTAAAAGTGCTCTAAAGACACCTGAGGATGAGAAACCTTTTTGATGGTAGTTCTCTGCTTTGATGCCCTTTGGAAGTCACTGTGTGATTCCCCTGTTTGCTGTGAGTCTGACAGGTCTCAGGGGTACATTTGGCAGCAGTCCTTACCTGTCTGCATCTAAGTTTTGAAATCCCAGTGTTCAGTGTTGTAAAGAAACATCCGTAGCCCAGTAGCTCTACATAGAGGAATGTTGGGCTGATAAGAGGAGGTTGGTCATCCAGAAAGGCATGGTGGAGGGTACAAATGTTTGCTGGTAGAATATCTTGCTGTGGGAGTACCAGAGCAGGTACCCTGATGAAATACCTTTCAACATCTGAAGTCCAAAATCAAAGTCAGGAATCTATCCACACTCATGTAATCTATAATTCCAAGATCCTCTTGAGCACACCAGGAGGTGACGTGTAACCTCAGAGCTCTGATGGCCTCAAGTGGAGAAGGTGTTTATATTTCCTTTGGGCTCTTTCTATCACCTGCTGAGTGCCTGTGTAAAACTCAATGGCTTTTCATGGTTGTGAGCACCACAGGGCAGTATAGAGGAATTGGTTTAGGGAGAGCTGGTTTCTTTTTCTGACTGCGCTATTAACCTGCTTTCTGACTGATCTAAGCATGCATTCTCTGCCTGTTATGGCCATCTCTGCAAGATGCTTCTTTAATTTGGCAACTAAACAATTAGAGTGGGAAAAAAAAGGAGGAAGAAAATAAAAAAGGGGATAAGGAGATTCAGAAGCTCTGAAGTGATAGATGCTTTAGACAGGCAAAGCTCTGCTTTATCCATCCTCAGTCACTCCTGCACTGCTGGGATGTTTATTAGCCTCTTGAGTTCCTTTAATACAAACCATTGATTTTCTTCTCAGACCAAGGCTTTATTACCATGGACCAGAGCCTGAGAGCAGGGCTACAACTTAGTTTTCTATTCACCAGAGTGGTAGCTCCTCCCTAACCACCACAGTGATCCAGCCTACAATATGTGTATGGGGTGAAGGAATAGTGTAATGAAAATAGTGATTTGTTTTTAATACAGCAAAAGGAATTTGTGCTTTTGGAGTTACACTGCTCCTGCTGTCTCTGCCTGTTACTCATTCTGTCTCCTCTCCCCATCTGTTCTGCTCCTTTCCTTCCCCCTGCTCCCTTGACCATGCAGTACTCCTGCTGGCAGCATCAGCCACTACCACCAGGGTCTGGCTCCCTTCACCTTTCCTGGCACTGGTATTTGAAGGAGAACTGGGTTCCTTCTTTGTGCTCCAGTTGCTTTTGTATCTGCTCCAGTTCTCCACTTGGGCAGAGTTGCAGCTGACACAAATGAGCATCCCTAGACAGGGACAGCAAGTGATGCATCTTTACTTCTCACCTTCCTGTTGGCTTTGGTAAAAAGTTGCCCAGCCACAGCAGCAGCTGGGAAGGGTATGGCTGCAACAGGAGCAATGCATGCAGTACAAACTAGTGTCAGCATTCCTGCTTTCCTGATGGTTCATGCTCCTTCCATGGCTTCTAATGCCGCTGCTGGGTGACAGGTTGTGCTACAGCTGTCTTGTTGGCCCAAGACAGGATGTCCTGAACCTGCCAACCAGGGATGGTTGGCATTTATGTCTCAAGAGGGAAGCCAGGATGTACTTACAGTCTCTTAAAATATGACCAATAAATGTCAGTCCCATTCATTACTCATCTTGCAACCGAAGATTCTTGAATTAATTCCAGCCATAATCACAGTATATCTCTATTTGTAGAAGCTGTGACATCTCACAATATTTAGGCATTCTCTCTGGAGGATACACCTTTCTATAAGAGCTGATAATTAGTCAAGCTAAAGGGCTCCAAAAGAATCTCACTTACTTGGTTTGAATGCCCCTAAAATTCAGGGGTACAGGGGAGTGTGTTTTGATCTGATCCCCATTCTGAAGCTAGTTTTATTCCACCCTTCCCATAATTGCCTAGAAGTGCTACTGTGCTTTCAGGAACTTCAGTTTTTTTTTGATTTGGGATGATTGGTAATAATTGGTTATGTACAGAATAATTTACAGTTCTGATTTTCTTATAACTGTTAAGACTTATCAATTAGCATTCAGTTCATCAGTCTATTGACTGGAGTCTAATGCATTTATTTTATTAACAGCATTCAATGACCTTATAAATCTTCAATGTTAAGTACTCCAGGGTGTGCAGGTTGGGCACCATGGTTCTATGCTCTGCTCTTTTGCAGAAGAGGCCAATCATTTATATTAATTTAGATTGAAACCAGCAGGATGTAAACCACAATGGTTTTGAGCTGACCATTGTTCGCCTCATCATTTCACCTTCTGTCTGCCCACAGCTTTAGGAGTAAGGCATTCAGTGGTGGATTTATAAATAATTTAACAAAAAGTCATCTAGCTTTGGAAGGGTAGACATAAAGAAACAGGTGTCAGTTACTGATTTGCTGACAGTAAAATTGCAGCCCTTTAGTTTCATCTTAGAGTAAAATCCACTGCTGGAAATCGCCTGCTGAGCAAATGCAAGGAGGGCATCACCCACTCGGCTGTGCCTGGGAGGAGTGGAGAACCTGGGAGGCAGTACTGGAATGACAGGGAAGTGGGACAGAGGGGCTTTTAGAAGCTGGACCAAAAGTTTGCCACCTGCAGGGACTCTTCACTGTGTTCCTTAGAACTGTGAACTTTCACTTCACCTAGTGTTAGTTAACATTTTAATTCTTAGCTTGTTATGTTGGATAAGTCAGACTGGCAGCTTGCAAAAACCTGGATTGCACAGGCTGAGATGATTCTGTCAGAATGAAGACTTTGCCTGATAAGACATGAAATGCTGTGGTTTTAACCCTTCCTATTTACATTTCCTGTGGAAAACCCAAGAGAATTTCAAGTCCTGCATAGAGTTCTGAGGACTGACAACTGCAACAGAAAATTGATGTTTAATGTTGACTGTTAAAATTGCAACCAGTCCTGCCTAAAGCACAGCACTGGCAAATGGCTTTTCCCTTCTATCCTAAATTCCACTCAGAATACCAGCTAGAAGAGATGAAACCCTAAGGAAAGGACAAATGGAGCAAGAAAAGAAAAGATCTCCCTCCAAAATAACAGAAGAACTAAAGCCAGCTGAAATCACCATGAAGTTAACAGAAGCTGGATATGTTCCAGAGAAAAGTTAGCAAAATTAATGTGTGAAACAATGCTTGAAGCTCACTATTATATGGTAAAACTGGATATGCAGCAAAAAGAACCCTCCATTATGATGCCAGTGTACAAGATCTTGTAGAAGATGAAGGAAAAAAAAAAAAAGACAAATTAGTGAAAAATGACCCATGTGGCTCTTAGGAACTCTTACAGTTAATTCTTACTTATATTCATTGTCTTCTTGCTTTGAGTGGTATGATTTCACAAATCAGGAAGAGATACCATGAGACAATGCCTTATCTTGTAGAATTTAATTACTTTTTAATCAGGGTGTGACTGTCAAGAGCAGTCTGAAATGCCTTACAGTATTTTACCATTGTTCTGAACTGAGAAATAAGGGATTGTTTTAAACTGAAGTATGTTCTTAGAGATGCCTGTCACAGGCTGAGGACTTTAGAGCTTCCTTTCTTTCTAAGTGTGGAGGTGTCTAAAGCCCTCACACAATTATACTTACAACTGTAAAGTCCCCATAACATTCATAGGCTGTTTACTGGAATGCCTGGATGATCCTTTTATAACCCATGATCAACTCAATACACAGACAAAATAATAATTGAGCCAGAGCAAGAGAGTGAAATAATATCATCCTGACTCTCTCTGTTTGTGGTGCTCATGGAGAGGAGGGGAGAGCTGTGATTGAAGCTTTACATCCAGCATTGTCAATAAGGCCAAAGCATTTTATGCTCATTTTGCATATCTTCAGTAATGTGATCAGCTGCAAGGTGATGGCTAGAAGAGGTAACAGGAGCCACAAAGCAGGAAGATCAGGATCTAGGAAAAGGGCAGAACAAATCAGGACGTTCTGATGTAAGATGGTTCTTTCATGTCATCCTAGCTTATATACAAAGGTGCGGGAAGCAATCTCTGAACCATAAGCTTTGAATGCTTTGAAGACTCATGAGACCTGGATGAGGTGTCAGAAGGTTGAAAACAAGCAGAATATAAGAAATTGCAGACTACCCAGTTTAACTTCATTCCTGGAAAAAAAAAAGGTGGAAATAATCAAATAAAGAAGATTATTAGGAGCCAGCACAGCCCTGTCAAGAACAGATCATGTCAAACTAATTTAGCTTTCTTCTGTAACAAGCCTTGTGGATACAGAGGAAGTAGTTGTCATACCTTGTCATTTGTAAGGATTTTGACATTATCTCACAGTCTTTTATCATAAATGAACCAAAGAAACATGTTCCAAAGGAAGGCATTACAGCAGGGTTGCAGAACTGGTGTAGATAATTTTACTCAATAAGAAGTTCTCACTGATTTCCTGTTGAAACGGAAAACTATTGAGCAGGTTGCCACAAGCTTGTGCTGTGGCCTGCTAGTGCTTCATATTTTCATTAGCGAACATTGTACTTTATATTATAATTTTAACCTGGGTAACTGTCTAGAGGAAGTGTTTAATAAAATCTTCAGATGGCATAAACCAGCTGTGGTGAGCTGGGGGAAACCGCTAATTCAAGAAAAGCTTGTGAGACCAGGGACCTGGTTTGAACAGCATCAGAGTGAATATGAAGAGCTCTCGGTGGGAATGATTAGTAAATTGCAGCCCGTTCTACATGAGAGACCACAGGGTGTCCTTCAGGAAGGCAGACAGGGTCTCTAGGGGACCACAAGTTCAGTTTAGGTTAGAACATTGTCCTGTTGCCAGGAAGGGGAACATCATCTTACCAGGCTGTGCAAGTGGGAACGCAGGCCATCAGACACATCTCATAAGCCTTCAGCTCTGATGTGCACATGTAGGACTCAGCTGAAATGTCCTGCCTTAGTTTTGTACTGCGCTCTGAGGAAGTGTGGTCCTGTGAGAGGATGTAGACTGGGATAATGAAAATTGCTTGAGGTATAAGGAGAAAAGACTGAAATAGTTAGGGTTGTTTAATCTAAAAGGAATAAGGCCAAGAGTGGTCCAGATGCTAGTCTGGCAAGTGAAAGAAGACAGGAGTAATCTGTTCCTACTGCCCATGGTGTATAAAAATAGGAGTAATGGTCTTTAATGGGGTGTCCAAAAAGATTGTGATGCACTGTGATATACTGAGTAAACTATGGCGGCTTCAATCACTGAAGGGTTGCAGGAAGTACCTCTGGACTAGAGATTGGGCTAAATGGGCTCTTGTGCTCCTTCAACACTATTTCATATGATTATTATCAAATATTCACTGAAGCAGAACCTGGACCCAGTCTGTCCTCTTGCAGGACTGTGTTTAACCAGTAGGATATAAAGTGATTTTTACTTTTGTATGCTCTCTGTCTGTGGCCTGATGATTATTTAATTCTTCCATGGAAAAAGCCAAGGAGCTTATGCAGGAAAAGCTAGGAGCAGCTTGCTCTAAGCAGTCTTTTGTAGGATGGAGGTAAGACTTGAGACCTTTTCAGGTACAGTAGAGATTGGATCAACATCTTCCATAATTTAGGGAAGCTAGTGTGTCCACTAAGATACTGAATAAATAGTTATTTACTACATGC
The DNA here is from genome assembly GCF_022539315.1 of Serinus canaria. NCBI lineage: Eukaryota > Metazoa > Chordata > Aves > Passeriformes > Fringillidae > Serinus > Serinus canaria. The sequence continues at coordinate 22,331,952 of NC_066313.1, forward strand.
TGTCAGAGAGGAATTAGAGTTCTTCTTTTCAGTACAGGGGTTCAGGGCTTGGATCCAAACAGAAGATACCTCCCCAAAAAGTAGAGAAAGATGCCTAAACCCAGACTGTTTAGATGTCACTCTGTCTTCAGCATTTGTTATAGCCAGGTTCTAAAGGCATTCACTTGGTGCATTATGGTACTGAGGTGCCCAATTCTACCCATATTTTCTAGTGGACTTAAGGCTGTGGTTTCAGCAAGACATCTCAACTTCTTCCTAGACTTAGCTCCTACATCCATCTCCTGAACACATACATCTGCTGGAACTCCACACCAAGGTGCCCTGTTCATCATCTTCACAGGAGAATAATAACTACAAGGGATTTATCAACTGGTGGCTTCTTCTACCTGCCTGACATGAATTGTCTCAAAGCATTTGTATGCCAGTCACTCAGAAATTCCCAACCAGAGTGCTCTACTCCTGCTAGAAGTCACCTTCAGTGCTTAATCCCCTCTGCTGCCAATAGAGCTATTGTTGCATGGAAATAAAGAAGAGCTAAAGCTGATCTGTGGTATCTTCCAGTATCTCATGGTAAATCTGTATAACCCTTAGGAAGATATCCTTTGTTTATTCCTGAATCTTTTCACAACAGAAGAAGGGGAAAAAGACACCCTGCCTATAGTAATCCTTACTATAGGATCTCAGCTTTTGGGAGATGAGATAAATTGCAATAGTCAAAGACAATCTTTTCATCTACATCAAACTTTGCTGGGCTTTTCCTGTTTGGACAAGAATTTTCTTGGTAGGGTTCTTCTTCAAATAGACACTGTGGCTTTTTAATTTATTTGTCTGATGAGATTGGAGGAATAAAGCTTTGAAAGTGCAAAGTATTTTGCAACCATTTAATAGGTAACAGTTGCACCTTTATAATACAAAGGAGGAGAATGTTATGATTTCAAATGATGAAATTTCCTATTTTCTCCCTTTTTAGTTTACATTTAAAAGAAAAGATTAAACACCTTTATTAAGCATATATTTAGCTTTCAAAGTCAAACACTTAGTATACAGAAAATTAATTAAAAGGGTTGCCTATCCATCTTTAATTTGTCTTCTCTCATGTATAGACATAAAAATGTGGCTCTTAATTATAAGATCAAACAGTGGTGTCTTTTTTTTCAATAGGATCCCTGTCTCATTCAGTGCACAGAATGGAATACACTTAGGGACTGATTGAGTTTTGCCATAAACAAAGATGATTTCTATAGGACTCTTGTTTCATTTACTGCCAGTGATGAAGGTTATATATTGAATTGGGCAGGGGGCTGTTCAAAACCAGAAGAATGGTCTCGTATTTTGGCAATTGAATGCTGCCCTGAAGAATTAGACTTTTTCCTGCCTTTTGTCACAAGTTCCTATGTGATATGAAAAGGCCACATAAATGAGGTTTTCCATGGGTGGCCACTAATTGGTGTGTTCTCCTTTTCTGGATTCTCAGTTTGAGACACCTGGGGTCTGACTTGCAGAAGTGCAGAGCTGGTATTGTACAGAGGTTTGCTGTCAACACACAGAGAGCTGGGGAAAGACTAATCTGAGGCATCACAAACTGGGGACCCAAATTGCTCTGGCCATTTTGACCTCAGCCTCTTTTTGTTTGATTTTAGTGTCTGTAAAATAGAGATAACAACCCCACCTATCTCCCTGGCAGAATATCCATTAAGCATCGTGAAGTAATGAGATATTATGGCAAAATAGCAACGCAGAAAAAGACCATGAAGACATCAGTATTCTGAATTCAGTGATGGGTTTGAATGGTGTGTGGCAAATAAGGCACTTTGCGGTTGAAATTAGGATAACAGGAAAACACTGAATTGCTACCCACTCTGTGAGCTCTTTCCTTTGTAGTAGCTGAGGTGAGGGACACTTTCAAGGAAAAAAAGATACAATAAAGACTATTAAAAGGCATTTGCAGGAGGAAGTCAAAGTGAGGTTTCAGAGGTAGTCTCCATTTTACATTTTCTGCTTCTGCCTTTAACATGTGCCCAGAAAGATGGTTGTAAGACAGGTTTTTTACCCATTACTTTTGACTTGTGACTGTTAATGACAGGTTGCAAAATAATTGGGAAAAAATGGGCCAAAGCTGTTATCACTGAAACTAGTGCTACACTTTTCATTGATATTTGAGGTAAAATCCTTAAAAAATCAGTCCTGGAGCACTCTTGTTATTACTGCATTTGCATGTGAGGAAACCGAGGCACAGAAGAAAGTGGAATAATCTGCTGCAGTAATTCTACCTGTTTTCTCTTTATATAACCAATAGCTTCATATAACCAATAGTGTTTTAACCTAGCATTCACATCCCTTCTGAATGAATTAATCTAGACAGCAAGAAAAGGATAGGTTTGTTCCTTGCTTCTTCCACTCCCTTCTTCTCACCTGGAATAAACTGAGTAATAAAAATAATTTGTTTGCTTTAATTTTGGGTTGTTGCCCTGGAGGATATCCAGGTGAGGAGGTTGTGCTCACAACAGGGTCTGGATTATAAGCTCTACACCAGGATGTGCCTAAGAAAGAGATCAGAGCCTTCAAACTGTGCTTAACAGGGAGCCTGAGAAGAGGCGGAAATGTTGGTGGTACACTGCCATACACTTTTATTGGTGAGAGCCTGCTCCAAATCTGGATATGGTGTTGCTGTTGTGGAGACCATGAATATTTGTATTGCCTTTCTCAGATCTCTGGTTTGTAAGATGAGACACAATTTTCTGGTCAGGCATAGGCAGGGATTTTTTCCTACCATGCCTACATATGCTAGCTGCTACTGAGCTATAGTGTTGCCTCCTAAGCCTCAGTGTCCATCAATTATCTCCAGAAGAACGTTACTTCTCCAAGGGGTGCCCAAAGCACTGGTGCAGAGCTGACAGTCAAGACAGAGTGATCAGAAGAGATATTTCATGGAGGCAGTGTGGGTGGCCAAAAGAGAAGGTCTTTTTGCAGATCTGGAGGAAGGACACTGTCCCACTGCCACTTAAGAATGGAAGTGGGAGGCTCTCAGTGTAGAGAAGAAATAGACCATGCTGCCAGGTGCAAATGTGGCTGTCTCTCTGGGCCAAATCTGATGCAGAGTTTGGCCCAGAGAAGGCAGTGGAAATGCAGACCATGTGTTAGCTTTTGTGAGATGGTGGGGATGTTATAGTCCCTACTATTCCCAATGCAGATGGGATTTTAGGCTAACTTTGCTGTAACGCTTGTGGAAATGTGCACTGCTGCAGCACACAAATGGAAGGGGTGGCAGAAAGGGCATTGGACTACATCAGGAGATAGATTTATTGGAGTATCTGTGATCGTGAAACTTCGCTGGCTTCTTATCCCTCTAGAAGGAGAAGCACTGACCACAGCAGATAATACTGTAACTTGTAAGCACCTGCCCTGGAACTGAAGGGGCCTTACCAAGCTAAGGTCAGCCTTCCCATCTCACAAAGTGCAGTAAGTGGCCCCACTGGCAGGGCTTGCTTGCTTCTCTTCCATGGTTCTGAACTGTCCCTGAAGAGGGCAAAAAGTGCTTCTTGTTGCTCTGCCTCATTATATCCACCCAGTTCCATCTTTCACATATGATTCATTTTCTCTTAGCTTCATGCAGTATGGTATCATCGATGCTGATATCCCCAACCTTTAATTTTTCAACTCTTAGATACTTGCCTCCAAACTCTTGCTGTCAGGTACAGCAGACAGCAGAGGATGCTGAGTACCTGTGAGGGGTTCCATACCAAGCAGTTCTGCTGTTTGGAAATCCATTTGTGAAAGCTGAGCAGCACAGAAATGCCTGGAGAAGTTAATCAGAATTGGAGATAGGCACAGTGTTTTTAAAAACCACAAGATTCAAGTACTGTGGTGTAAACAGGAGGTCATTTTACAGTGGCAGTGAAATAGTGCTCAGTTATTCAGAGCATGGAAAGTGCTAAACAGGATTTCTGCCTTTCCTTTGCTCCACTTCTATCAATGCCCTGTGCTTCTGCCCTGCAGCAGCCCTGATATTCCAGCTCTGATGTTCCAGGGTAGCTACAGAGCTGACAAAACCTAGGCAAGGGTATAGCTGATCCTTTGAACAAAGTAATTCTCTATTCAGTAGCTTTTTTTACATATTAAATGATTAAATCTTTAGGGGGGGTTTCCCCTGATGCAGTAATTGTGCATTCATTAAATTTCCAGATAAGATGTACTTTCTATTAATTCATTTTTTGCTAGGAAAAAGCCTTCATTTTCCACTGATAATCCTGCTTCACCTAATTCAAGGATGGACAGCTTGTGGCTTTGGACCCAGAGGTAGATACTGGGTGACTGATGTATAACTCCCACAATGGAATCACAGAATCATTTAGGTTGGAAAAGACTTTTAGGATTGTGGAGTTCAACCTTTTTCTGATCAGTATGTTGTCAACTAAACCATGGCACTGACTGCCACATCCAGTCACTTCTCAATCACCTCCAGGGAAGGTGACTCCACCACCTCTCTGGGCAGCCCATTCCAATGTATGGCATCCCTTTCTGTGAAGAAATCCCTCCTCCTGTCAAACCTGAACCTCCCCTGGTGCAGCTTGGGGTTAGAGAGATATGTTGTATTACTGCCAGCACTCTGCTGATGTTTCAAGCGCTTTTTATCCATATCTCCATGGAGAAGGAAGGCCCCAGGGGCTTCTGAGGCCACCAGCTTCCTACAAGCTCTGGGACTCAGCTGGGTACCTGGCCTCATCCCATCCCACATTGGATGCTGGCACCCTGGGGGGCCATTGCTTGTTTCTGCCTGGGTGCTGCTTGTTGAAAAATCCCACACCTTGCCTAAGGGTTCTGGTTAGGTGCTTGACACCTCTTGGACATTTAAAGTTGTTTTGGGTTTTTTGGGGTTCATTGTGAGATGCTGATGAAGCCAAGAGGTTTGAGCTCCCATTACTTAGTTAATTACATTTTAGAAAGTGAAATCTCGGTAAAAGTCATACCACATTAATGAATCATACCACATTAATGGGAGTGGAAATAGACTTTGACTTCAGCTGCACTATGAGCTAATATATGTGTGATAAAGACCATGGAGAAACTATGTTAGAAAAAAGTTAAAGATGCTCCGGCAGAAATAAAAAAAACCAAGCCAACACTGGGAATGTAGTTGTCTGTGCAACCTCAGTATGGTCTTCTCTTGTGAATGCATTTCAGTACATTTCTAATGACAGGAACACATCTTTCTTTTCAGGGATTCTAACCACATTCAGGTCACAGAATGGACAGTGCTCTCTTAAAGAGCAGTTAGTTAATATTTTAAATTCTCAAATAAGTCAGTGTGTGACCCCCAAAACTTTTCTTAATAGTATTCAAACCTTGCTCTGAAATCAGAAATACTAATTTTCTCCTTAGCTGTCTTGTGATTCTGAGCACATCCCTGATATCACTTAGTAAATCTTTACAACACCCATGTGAGAGAACTGAGTATTTTTACTCCATTTTTGCAGGTTGACAGCTGAGGCGTGAATAGTTTGGTCAGCAGGATGCCCTAGTTTTATGTCCAAAATTTCAGAAACAGAAGGCCTGACCTTTATTCATAGTTTTGGTTTTCAGTTGCACATATCTGAAAACATCTCCCATTACTGTCAGCTGCAGCTCTGAGTGCTCGGCACTGCTCCAAATCAGACTCAAGGTGTCTGAAGTCAGCTACTCAGAGATGCAGAACTTGTCACTTGGAATGACCCCATGAAAAGCACGGGCCAGGATAACAGAGGAATCAGGAGCAAAGGTGGGGCAGAGGTGTAGGACAGCCATCTGTTAGCTGCCCTAACCCTGAGATCCTCTGTTTTCCTCTGCCAAACTTCTCCCTCCTGCATTTTAACTTTCAACTTCCAACTGCAAAAACTAAGACCAAGATTTTAGTGTAATCCCTTTATACCCCCAAGTTTCCTAAGCTCCAAATATCCAGATTTCCTACTAACGCTTTAAGTCTTCTTTAAGCTACTTTGTTTTACTTTTCAATCTCACAGCAGATATTTACAAGCCTTTTTCCAAACAGTGGCAGGGTGGTATTAGGTAATTTACAGAACTGCCCTAACAAATAAGATTTATATAGGCAGGAGCCTAGCAGGATTTTCAGAGAGCCTTGGTGCTTAATTTGCACTGGTTTCAAGAGGATTAAGGCAATGAGGCATTTGTTAAGATCCCACCATTCATTCCTTAAAACCTGGCCCTTTACTTCTTCTTTGAATCAAATATTTAGGGAACCACTAGAGCTAAAGCATAGGAATGTATACTAAAATGTTAATAATTTGTGATAAAGTTCTGTGAGAGTACAATCTGTAAAGCAGGCATCTTGGGGAAATGAGTTCTATTTTCTTCAGGCTTCAAAATAATTGCTTCTTCCACCAAAAGAAATTACATGTAGAAACTTTTTTCTCTGCTTTGAACTGAAATCAAAATGTTAGTCACCTGAAAGCCCCAGCAGGTGCAATTCTACATGAGTATCCTCAGATATTCTAAGGATCAGGCAGATTCCGAAAACTTAATGGCTGGTTTGAGAGAGTGCAGCAAGTGTTTGTACATTCATAATGCATTCTTTCTGGAAAGGATCAAAGGAATCTTGTTGAATTTAAGCTGTTTGAAAGTATTCTTTATTTAGGATTAATTTCTGATTTAATTTCAGTAGGATTTAATGAATTCATTATGCAGACTGACTTCAGGCAGTGTATTTGTTGCAATTTGCTCACTTACTCCACTGTGTTCATGTATGTGTGTATGTTTGTGACATGCAGCTGGTGATAGTTTTACCATGTAATTTCCTCCCCCTGCCTGAGAAGGAGGGAAAAGAGTTACCAAAAAAGAAAAATAAGAAATGAAAAAAAAAAAAAAAAGAAAAGAAACCACTACACTCTTGGGCTAAAATTTTAGATAGATAATCATTCACTATGAAGGAATTTGCATGATTTTTGCATTGTTTCTATTTTCCTGACAGAGGGACTGGTTAATATGAAAAGTATAGTACAAGACGTGACATGACCTGGCCATGTAATGTAGACATTTGCATGCCATAATCTGGGTTGTTTGAGCAGACCTATGAGTTGCTTGACTCCAAAGATGTGTCTTATGAACAATTTGGTATTTTTATTGTTAAAGGGTCAATAAATTGATCTGGCAAGAACCAATCTTATTCTGTGACTTCCTGAAGAAGCAGAATCATGACTTTCTACCAAAAAATAACACTATATTTAGGTGGTGCTAGGGGAAAATAAGCTGGTTGCTATAGTATCTGAATTGTTTTTCTTCTGTAAACCAGTGTGCTCCGTATGCCCTTTCAACACACTCCAATTGTCTTGTTTCCCATGCTTGTTTCATTGCTTCCTTTCTGACAAGGGGTATCCATCCCAAGGATGAGGAAATAATAATGGTTGTCAGTGTTATAAATCCTTATGCATTTGTTTTTTCTTGGAGTGGGCACCTCTTCCTTCATCTGCAAGGAAGAATGATAGGAGCCCTGATGGAAACTCTTGGACAACCACTGATGAGGGTTTGACATTCTTCTATTTCCTGTTACTTTTCCTGCTGCTCCAGCTGCTTCACATCCTTAGAAAGCTCCTAAATGTGCTGAATAGTAATTGAGAGGAACTGACAGGAAATGGAGCAGTCAGACTCAGGACAGTGTTAGCAATCCAGCCTGTGTGGATTGCTAATTATCTATAGGACACGGCCATTCGTAAGTTCCTTTAAGCTTTTTTTTCTGTTTCTTTATCCCCAAGTGCTTAGCTATTTTCAGCTCCACCTATTTTAATGGCTGCAGCTTTTACTTCTGCCTTTGGGAGTCTGATCCACACATTGATTTATTTTGAGCTATATTGCTAATTACTATTTTTGTAAGTATAGTGTTTCATTATTCATTAAAGCTGGGGAGACATTTTAGTAATTTCTAAGTAGAACAAATGTAAATTCAGTAATCAAGTAAGATCTCTAGTTAGGGTTTAAGAAGGCTAGGGTTTAAGAGGGCTAGGAGGAGTGATCTGACAAAGGAGCTGGTATGACAACTGAGAGCTATTGATGTATGAAGGAGTGTTACTAAGAAAGCAGAAAAAAACTAATCTTGTCATGGACAAAATGCAGGGGCCTGCTGAAATGCTGGGAGGAATTCTTTAGTTCATTGAAGGAATAAACTGCTACAGGAACCCAGGGAGTCATTTTTTGGGGCAAATATCCAGACTGGTAAAAAACACTCCTGCAGGGTGGATGAACAAAATCAGCCATGCTGCACTGTACAGGGAGGGTCTAGAGTGTGTGAGAAAGCCACTCAGTGTGAACTTGCCCTTACTAAGAGAAGAGGAAACACTGTCCATTTTCTGGTTTAAATCAACTATGCAAGCTTCCCAGTGCTGTCTGTCTGGCTTTGCATGGGTTCTTGGAGGAAGAAGGTTCCTACTCCGGAAACCCATAAGTCCTTCTTAGGATGAAAACTCTGTTTCCATATCCCATGCATCAGAGTAGAAAGACATGGAAGTAGCTGTGTGCACTCTGCCTGCCCAGCCATCCTAGGAGTCCTGACCAGGGTCCCCCTTCCTCAGCTTCTCTGCCAGGGGGCCTCTGAGTAAAGCCCCTCAGAGGTTGGGCTCCAGGGGTTTCTGGATGTAGAGTACAGTTCTGCTACAGATGCACCAGTTGCAGTCGTCTGAACTGTGTGCCTGGGGAAAAGACATTATGATATGCAGTTCTTTGAGGCTACTGACATGCTTCCTGACTTAATATGAAAAAAAATAGGAGATCTTTCGACCAGATACTAAATACTCATTGAAGCCCTTTTTTAAAAACAACTTTACAATGGGAAGCCCAGGCAGTGAAAAAATTGAAATAAATAACAGTTGTCTTGCAGCAGGAAGACTAGAAGATCTGGATGACTATTTAAATGTGTCTGTGATATATTAGCCCTTATAAGTGATGGATCCAAAGACTTTTTCCAAGGGCTTTTTCCCTAGAACATCTATTCAACATGTTTCCTTTGGCCGGGGGTCCTTCTAGCACTAAAATAGCAGGGTCCACAAAGGGGTTTTTGCAGCAGGCACTGCAGGCTTGCCTCCCCCTCCCTCCTTTTCAATAGGGTTGAATACAGTAAAGGAGCAAAGGAGGAAACAAAATGGCTCAAAGCCACATGAGCATTTCCCATTGCTCAGTGCCAGGGTCTAGAAGAAGTGACTAAGCCCTGGGGTTGCTGAGTCTTGTGTTCAGGATTTTCCCAGTCAAAATGATGTCTGTTCTCTGGAGACAACTCACCTGAAGAGGGGAGAGGGGAAAGAGGAGAGGGGTGTGGCACAACATTATGCCCTTGGGAGTGTGCCACTCAGGAGTGACAGCTGCAATCACAGGCCTGATTGATCAGTTTTACAGACCTTGGGAAGCACTGGAGTTACACAAAGTGGGAATGGTCTCAGGCAGTCAAGCCCAGATTCTTGTGTGACAGAAGCTGTGTATGTGACACATCCCCTCTGGAGACCTTTTCAGGTTCTGGCAGACATGAAAAGCCCCCCTTTCATCATGTTCTCATCCTGCGCTGACAGGAGGAAGTAGATAAGAGCATGGCTTAAATATTGCACAATGCTTTACTGAGCTACACACCATGCATTTGAGGTTCTTGCAGCACTAAAAATACTAATTTAATTATGTTCAGAGTCCTTCTGGAACTTAACAATGTCTCAATTTGTAAGTTGTTTGGAGCAGCGGACCACAGGGATCTTGTAAAAATTATCCCAGGCAAAATGTCTCTGGACTCAATGACATGAAACTCCATTTTCATCATCTGACATTGCTTTTGGCACTGGACTTCAAATAAGATTACTGTACAACCGTTAATAAGTTGGAATAGAAGAATAGAAAAGTATGGTTTGGGTCTTCTCACACTTTTCTGTGAGTCAGCAGTATATAAAAGCTCATAGTGGGACCAGTGACTTGTCTCCTGTATTTGGCATCTTAAAAGTAGTTCTAACTCTTCCTTTTCTCACCTGTAGTAGTGCCTAAGCAGGGAGGAGATATGGATATCTCTCCTTCTCTGCTTCTACTTTAAACACGTATGAGAAATTAACAGTAAATGTAGGCCAACGATAATTTCACATAAGGTTTTCTGTAAGGTCCCTGGCATCCAAGACCTAGAGTTGCTGTGAAGAATTCAGGTTCATAAGACAGGTCCATGTCTCACCCACTGCTTGTGGTAAATTCATACACAGGCTGTCACTACAGTCCTGTCAGAAACCTTGTGGAAGATCTGTGGGGCAAATATCAACACCAGTGTCACTGAAGTAAAGGTGGGTGAAGACAAAGGCCAGGGTAAGCCAGGGGATGCATAAGAGCAATCTCTGTGTCACTCATATCCCAATGGGCATGAAGATCCACAACACAAATCAATAAACTGAGCTTCCATGAAGATCAGATGCAGACTCAACACCCTCATTCTCTGCCTTCCAGCAGTTAGGCTGAAGTCCTGTCCTAGTGAAACTGAGGCTGGTGTTAACAGGGTCAGGAAATCCCATGGAGGAAAAAGCAGAGCCAGTAGGGCTACTCCTGGCTAGTTAAGGAGAGGCTGTGCTGGTGAGGTCTGTTGAATCCATCAGAACCACAAGCTGACAAAAAGCCAGCTGCCCCAGTGAGAAGACAGTCTATACCCACAGGTAGAAGCCTTTGCAACGGATTGCTGCACTTTGGGGATACACACAGAGTATCATTGATACACACAGAGTTCAGCTCTGCAGCGGGATTGTGGGATTGGACTATTTGGAACTAAAGCTGAAGAGGCTATGGGAGAGGATGTCTTAGGCAGAGCTGTTTTAAAGCCAGTTTATCAAATTGCATAGACCTACAATTCTGGTTTTTTGGGTTTTGCTAAGAGCAACTCTGATGATTTGAAAGACTGTATGTGCTCCTCAGGGAATGGGGAAGCTGTTGGCTAAAGGTGATGCTTGGGGCTAGGCTCTCTTTCAAGACTGGAAAAATAAAAGGCAAAGGTCTGACCAATAGGTTAATGGAACAGTAAGAAAAGCAGTACTGACTTTACTGGCCTTGCTAGATCCCAATCAAAAATCTTGTTTCTGCTTTATTCAGCTCCCCCTGTAATTTCAGCTGGGATACACACCTTTGTCCCTCCTGAGGTTTAATTGCTGTGTGTGACTGAAGGCACAGGTGGCAGCCACAGGGTTTTATTCCAGCTATAGCTGCAGTTCAGGAGAAGAAACACCTTTTCTTCTTCGTGCAGGTGCTCAGTATAAAGCAGTGGTGGTGTCACAAAGGGCAAGTCCCACCTGACTAACCTAGTGGTTTTCTGTGATGGAGTGACTACTCCAGAGAGCAGGGGAAGGGCTACAGATGTCACCATTTGGACTTCTGCAAGCCCTTTAACATGGTCCCCAACAACATCCTTCCCTCTAAACTGGAGAGATTGATTTGATGGGAGGACTATTGGTGGGTGAGGAATTGGTTGGACAGTTACCTCCAGAGGGCAGCGGTCACCTTGAAGCCCCTGTAGACACTGATGACTAGTGGTGACCTTTAGGGGTCTGTTTGGGGACCAGTGCTGTTTAATGTCTTCCTCAGTGACAGAGACAGTGGGATCAAGTGCACCATCAGCATATTTGCAGACAACACCAAGCTGAGTGCTGTCGACAGGCCTAAAGAATGGGGGGATGTCCTGTGTTGCCATGAAGGGAATTGGGTAGGAGCAGGACATAAGCTTCTGCTTCCTGTGGAAGTCATTCTGGAGACCTTGCATAAGCCTGGACTCTGGGGAATCTCAGAAGCTGTCTGCCCAAGGAGCAGGAGAGCAAGTCTGAGCAGGAAATCAGCCTTTGTGCCCTGGGTGCAGCTAGATCAGAAGCCAATATGTCCAGTTCTCATAGGGGCAGGCACTCTGAGCCACCAGAGGCTATATAACAATTCCCTAAAAAATTTGTGGATTCCAAAACTAAAAAAAGGGGAAAAAAAGAAACTGGGGGACAAAAGGTAGGGAGGGAGAGACATTGATAGTTCTGGGTTTCATTACCTTCTCATGGTCACAGACTATGGATCCAGAGTCCGAAGGTGCTACTTCAAAATAGTCCACATAGCAGCAACCATCCTTGCCCAAACTGCCCCAAACCCAAGCAAGCAAACCACATAATTTGAGCTTAAAAAGGTAAAATTTCTCTTTAGCCCAGTGATATGCATACTTGCATTTCTATCTAAGCACATCTGCATCAAAAATAATCTCTTCTTTGAATGGACTTTTCTAATCAAATCGCAGTTCAAGGGAAATTTACCACTTGGTCCTTCTGCTGAATTTTTTCAATCTACTATTTTGGTAGTAGATTTACACTGTCATCTTGGATACCTTCTGCTTCCTTTTTAGGCTTTGATCCCTTGATTTGAGTGCCTGCTGACTGGTTCCTTCTGGAGTTTCACAAGTATTTCCCTCCAAAAAGGAGACTAGACACAACTGACTACAGTGTGCACCGGGATCCAACCTCAAACAAGAGCACAGTTGTTGATTGCGCCAAACACTCTAGACCTTTGACAGTCCCCACAGGCCTTGTGCCCCGGAGTGCCCTCATACATTTAGGCCACACCCCAGGGTATACACACACCCTTGGCATGAACTGTAAAAGCACCACCTTCTCAAATTCCAACCCAGTCCTGTCTCTGAGACTCTGGGTGCTTTAAATTGAAAGGTGAGTGCAGCCTGTGTCCCACAACCACCAAAGTGCTCCGTAGAGCCCAGACCAGACCTAAGGCAAGTGTTTTCCCTTGTGAGCTTCTCTGCTCCAGAAACATGAACATCATCCTGAACATCATCCACTTTGTGTCCCCTTCAGGGGCAAGGCTCTACTTTCTTTCACCTGGCCTGCAAAGGCAACATAAGCAGTAGTGAGTGCCTTTTTCCATTTAACTGCTGGAGCTGTTGGAGCTTCGGGGTGGTAGAGGACACTGTGGTTGACCACAGGCTTAAGAGAAACAGGGTGACAAAAAGAAGGGAGAGTCACAAAACAGGTGAGGAGAGTATGGATTTATTAGTATGGATTTATTGAGAAGGCTCACTAGAAATACCTAAATAGGGCTAGCTTAGGTTGTCTTCTACCTCTCTTTTCAGCCACTGTACACAAGTGAACAACATCCATCCATCTGCCTGCTTGTCATCTTATTTTAATCTAGGCACCATAAAATAGAGGGGAATTTTCCTACATGTGGGAGGATCTTGTAGAGCAAAGGGTGGAAACCCCATTGTTGGATAATTTGAAACTGGAGAGCTAGTTATACCCTGGGGAACAATCCTGCACAGGCCTTCAGAGGGATGAATTAACCTTTTCTTTCTCAAGGGTGTTTTATCCACCATCACCATAGTCATCCTGGGAGAATAAAGGAACTCTGTTTGTTTCCTCGCCTTGAAGACAGGTTGTGCTGACAGGTGCCATCCTCTAGCCAGGTGTCTTCACACCATTTAACTGGGTTTAACAAAGCTGTTCTGTGTGCTAAATTGCTTCCTCACTTCCCAAAGCGTGAAAGCCTTTTCTCTCTTTCACGTGTCCATGCTTCGCTCCTTCTGGGGAGACAGCTGGTCTTTTTTTTAATATATTCTGCTCCTTAAATGCTGTCTCTGAAACAAATCAGGTCATGGGGAGCCAGGCCCATGAAAAACACTGAGGTGATCCTGTCCTGGAAAATCACTGGGAGTTGGATGCTTAAATTTCTTTGTGAGTCTAGGCCCAATTGGCTTTGAGTAACATCAGTAAGAACATACCTTGTGTTCTAGTCAAGAACAGACCATGGGCTGAGATGCATCTTAACCCCACAAATAGCTGAGGTACTTGGGTGATTCAGCACTAGTTCACCTAAATAAATGAAAGAAAGGTTTCTACATGTACTTTAGCACAGGTATCATGAGAAAAGAATGGCTTTGGGCCCTTACTCCTTTGCATGGAGAACACAGTTGTTTGTCTTGTTTTGGTTTTTTTCCCCCAGTAATAATCAGGTATCATATTTCCTTTGGGTGAAATGGGTGAAGTGTGTTATTGATAAGTGTCAATGGTCCCATGGATGTCCAGCCTCTGGCCAGTATTGATGCCTTGTCTGGTGAAAGGTGTGTAAGTCCTAAATCTGGACTCCCAGCACATCATTTTCAAAATACTGGGAGATAACCACATGTATCAAAGGGCTCTGGATTTGGTGTCATGTTGAAGAGGAGTTCCTAACTAAGGACAGAAAGGAGCAGGATACCAGGGTGATGGCTGAGCATATAGCATAGCTGTAGGACATAGCAGCCTGATGATAGGATGCACATTAAGGGGGTTGATAAATGCTATATATTGGAGGGCAGGGAAACAGCAGGAAAAGGAGAGCTAGAGAGAGAAGCAGAGGAAGCTGTGTAATATTCATACACCTTTCAGTGAAACAGTAAGTTCTTTCTTGGCCTCTTCACCCCAGCATTCAGAACACAAAACAATGTGATTATTTTTTCCAAGGAAAGGCAATGAGGTACACCATAAAAGACAAGTGGACTAACAGCAAGCAAGGACCAAAGCACTCAGTCTTCTCATTTCTTTGCCTATATGTGGCTGCAAACATATGTGGAACATCTAGAAAACACCTAGGTTCTCCATTTTTCCTTTCCTGAAACACCAGCACAGGAGAAATTTAAAAGGTCTGGAGGTTACAGTAATACTTCCTTAATTCTTTACCATAATTTGACACCCCCCCCAACCCTAATAAGCTGTGAGTTTGGAGATGGAAGGTGTAAAAGTGGTCAGAGACTAGAAATCTTCTTGTCATGGCTCCAGGAAATTTCTACATTCCTGGTACCTGAGAACTAACCTCTGCCCTGTCTGTGATTTAACATTAATTTCTTATCTCTATTCTCTCACGTACGTGATAGCAAGGAAATTCTCACTTACAGGAACAGTCTGCAAGGGAAGGGATGTTCTAGAAACCTGGAGGTGTGGCAGACAAGCAGATGGGGATGGTGAGAGTATCATCCCTCTAGGACTGGAAAGATGCTGTGGGCTGTGTAGATAGAGACAAAAATGTGTGTTTAAAAGGCAGAGCTTTGCACACTGGCTTCATTGGGTATGTGAGGATGGTCTAAATGAATAAAATGGACATGTTTGACTATGTCCTTTTATAGATCCGTTTAGCTCTTCATCCACCTGCCTTAGTGATACCATTTTGCCATTACAGGATCTATGATTTATTTAAAACTAAATCAAACAGAGGACAATTGCTCTGTGTAAAATGGCAATACATTGCATGTACCCTAACAATATCATGAATATGTCAGTATCAAGTATTAGTATGAGTTTACTTTACAAATAGATGTGTAAATGAAGGGGAGGGAGGTGATGAAATAGTAATATCTGAAACCTGTCCCTACCAGACCCGATTCCTGGCTCAGAGCTCTAGATTCCATGCAAACACTAGTAATAAGAGTCACTTTATTCTAGCTACAATACTACAGCCAAGATGTCATGAATGCTTGGGAGATAGATAAGACAGACAGATTTCTTGTTTTCCACTGAGGTGGTTTTGAATGCATCCTGGCAGGGCTGACTCACCCTTTTAGCTTTCCAAGGAAGACAAATTGCTTTCCAGGAGCTTCTGCTGTATATAGGTTATTTTTGTGCACTTCCTTAATTAAGGTTTATCTGCTGTGCACATAATCCACAGATGAAAAGCCCTTGGGGCTTTTTTTTTGTCTGAACAGAAGTTTTCCCCTGAACAACCTGTTTCTCACCCAACCCATTGTTACACAACATGACACACATACTTTATGTGTCCTACTCCAGAAGTAGCTGCAGGCCAGAAGCCTGAAAAAAAAGTAATTTCAAATGCCTGGGATGCTTTACTGGGGAAGGACTGAGTAGAAACAGGATTCCGGAGGGCCACAGTTAGCAAAGACAAACTATTAGTAAATTTCTTTCATCCAGGATCTTGAATTCCGCCTCTTCCCCAGTCTCATGTTTCTTATCTTTTGTATCTGAAATTATGCTGAAAGCACCCTACTGGAAATACATTTTGCAGTTGCACAACTTGGGATCTGGCAAGGACTCAATTGGATGTCATCCCAACTGGGAGAAAAGGACAGTGACATCACTGGAATAGCAAAGGAGCCTTTTAGCTCTGCTATGCTGTAGGTGCAGGTGGGAGGTTTTGGTTTGACCTTCCTGGAGAGAAGTGCTCTCCCATCTCCTGCCAGGTCAGGGGCTGACAGGGATACAGGGCCACCCCTGTGCTTCACTGAGCCCTGGGCTCTGACTAGCAGGGGAAGGAGATAAACCTTTGCAGGGCTGCATAGCCTAGGTAACAGGGCAGCTCCCTCCGGAGTCATAAAGTCAGGCATGCAGCAGTCCACGACCTGTAATAGCTGTCTTGGTTGGTGTAGGAAGTATGTGGGACGGGAGAGCAACAAGGCCAGGGGCAAAACAGACCTCTCTTCAGTCAATGTTTTTGTGTATGTCTAGGGATTAACAATTCTGTCACGTTCACTAACAGTTTCATAGGAATCAGGTGTGGGGACTGGACCCTCAAGGCCTCATAGTTATGTCTGAATCGTCTTTCCTGTCTCCTGGTCTTGCTGCTGTTTGAGACTAGCCTCAGTCCTTGGGGAGAAGGAGTCAAAGCTACAGAATTTAAGTGTCCTACAGTTCTCTGAAGGAGTAGCAGTCTGTTTTCTCGTTGCTGTGGCTACGGTGTAATGCTGGCATATCCAAGATCTCCTTAAACCAGCTAGTTCAGGTATCAGCAGTGAGGTTGCTACAGCAACACAGGATTTACTGCAAGCTGCGAAACTTGTCTTAGGAACAGGATGGATGAGCCTGTGTGGAGCTCTGCACTATCTGGCTAGTTCAAACATACTTCCAATTTGGTTCCACCTCCTTGCGCTGAAGTAGGCTGAAAAGCTTACCCAGATGCTGAATAACAGTGTTGAGCTAGCTATGCAAGACACATGAATGGTTGCAGCCTGCTGGTGCCTGCATTGTCTTTGCATGTAACCATCACCTGCTCTCTGACAAGCTGAGACAAACATGAAAAGCCCATTTTCCACACTGTGTCATTTAATGCACTTGAGGAGTGTAGACATAATGCCCACCCTTGTGATTGGTGCAACAATCACTTTGTCCCTGGACATGGTCAGGAGCAGAAAAACACCTTGAGCAGAATTCTGTGTATTAATCTCATTTACATATTCATTCACAGCCTTTTTCACCCCCTACATAAGCATCCTGTGCCACTCCCATCTCACTTCCTGCTATGTACAGACCCATCCACATCCCTGCACAGCTGTGTGGGGTGGCTCTTTTCCTTGATGATTTGGGGCTGCTCATTCCTTGGCCACCATACCCACTTAAGGAATGGTGGGCACCAATGCTAGGGTGAGGGATCTGTGCTCACTGGGGACCCAGAAGGACATAGTTGGTACCACCTCTGGCATGGCAGTGGACACCAGATTGGTTCCCTGGCTGAGCATCACTCCCACGTGTGCTTCTCCCTGTCTTGTGCTGTGGAAATGATCACTTCCAGTCTGTTTCCCAGGAATTGCTGCTGCTGTGGCCACTCTTCTTTCCCCCTCTCCACAGTCATGATGATTCCAGTGGCACATTTGCACATTGCAGTGGCTTCTTCTCCCTTCTTCCTACCACTCTTTTACTGAACAAGTTTGTAGGTTGTCCCCTCTTTCTTCTGGTCTGGAGCCTTTCCCCAGATGGCACATCCCAGCTGCAATGGCCAAAATTCCCACTTCCCATGCAGGAGTAAAGGCCTCTGTCTTTCCCAGTCAGCTTGTTTTCTTTGTTTTGTGACCTGAGCCAGTGATGGAAACCAGGTGAAGACAGCAAAGAGGCCAGTGGCTCTGCTTCCAAGTAGGTCTTTTGAATACTTCCCGATGGGACTATTAATAGAGCAGTGTCCTTTCATCAATATGCTGCTGAGCTGTTACTTGCCCAAGGCCTGCTAAATTATTGGGGGAAAGCGTGGTCTGTCCTGTAGATTCAGTGAAGGTTTATAAGCTGAGCATTATCTCTCTGCAGCAGACCAGCGTGAGGCACAGGCTCTGTTTTGGTCCCATTTAAGACTTTAATGCACGATTTAAGTCTAAAAAACACAGGGAATGCCTGTTCTTTGTTATAAGGCTGAATTCCCCCCAATAGTCAGAGAAATAATAATAGTCAGCTGAAATTGGAAAGAGTGATAATAATCTGCCTATTAATCCTTCAGTGAAACCATGAGTGGAGAGGAAAGGCAAAGCGCTTGGAGCGCTTGCAGGATGGGCGTTTGTGAGGAGTACATCCTGTGAATATCTGTGTGTGTCTGACAGCACAGAACTGCAGTGGGGCGCACAGCAATCCTATTCTCTGCTGGAAATCCCGAGCCAAAAAGCTATAAAAGACAAAGCGCTTGGTGTCATTAGAGTCACACACCTGCGAAACAAGGTGTCATTATAAAGAAACACTGACTTGAAAGCAGAGGTGGATTTGGAAGGACTGTGAAAATCTCCCTCAGGAGAGTGTTTTGAAAATGAGTAGGGGAAAAAAATTGGTACATTTCAAAATGAATGGGAAAATAAATCACGGGAATAGAGACAAGCCAGCTGGTGAAAGCCTTTCCACACAGCCAAGATGGTCTCAGCATTGCTGACAGAAATGATGAGGTGCTTAAATTTCTATTACAAACCTCTGGCTGGAGGTTTGACTGGAGACCTATGTCTGTCCAGCCTTAGGATGAAATGAGGGCCACCTGGCTCCAAACCCATAGCAAATGGAAAGGCTGTTTTGAAACTTTTCACTGGTTAGCCAGAGAGGAAAGTGCAATATTCTCAATAAAATTAGAGTATCTGCTACACCTGAAGAAATCCTAACTTATCTCCCTCTTTTCTCCTCTGCCCTCCTCCCTTATTCTTCTTCAAAGGTTGAAAAAAATGAGGACGGAGACCAAAAGATCGAGCAAGATGGCATCAAACCAGAAGATAAAGCTCATAAGGCAGCCACCAAAATCCAGGCCAGCTTCCGCGGACACATAACAAGGAAAAAGCTCAAGGGGGAGAAGAAGGGAGATGCCCCAGCATCTGAGACTGATGCCGCCGACAAGAAGGAGGAAGGTCCTGCTGGC
Organism: Serinus canaria; assembly: GCF_022539315.1. Classification (NCBI taxonomy): domain Eukaryota; kingdom Metazoa; phylum Chordata; class Aves; order Passeriformes; family Fringillidae; genus Serinus; species Serinus canaria. The sequence continues at coordinate 22,351,050 of NC_066313.1, forward strand.
GGAGCGGCCGAGAACAAAGAAAGCGAGGCTCCTGCTGCCACAGAAGCAGCCGCTGCTGACAGTGCCCAGCAGGAGGAGGGCAGCAAAGACAGCAGCGCGCCAGCGGAGGAGAAAAAAGGAGACGGAGCCGCCGACACGGGCTCGGAGCAGCCAGCCCCACAGGCTGCCACTCCCGCTGCCTCCTCAGAGGAAAAGACCGCTGCTGCCGCTGCCCCCGAGAGGGAAAGTACCCCTAAAGCTTCCACTGATAACTCGCCGTCCTTGAAGGCTGACGAAGCCCAAGACAAAGAGGAGCCTAAACAAGCCGACGTGCCTGCTGCTGACACCACTGCCACCACCACCCCTGCCGCAGAGGATGCTACTGCCAAGGCAACAGCGCAACCCCAAATGGAGACAGTGGAGAGCAGCCAAACCGAAGAGAAGACAGGTGAGTGGGGGCCTCACTAGGGAACGGGCTTCTCCAGAAATGGATACATCCTTCTGTCTCCTGGGAGCATGAGCTGGTATGGGGACTAGATTAAGAGTTAACAAGGGAATCCCCTTGCTAGTGTTTTGGGGTGGGGGAGATTAATTTCTTGCTTAACACCCTCTTTCTTGCTTCCAATCAGCTTTTGGAAATACTGCAGCTCCTGCTGAGGTTCCTGTTCCTCAAGATGGAGGTTCCATCAGCTCTTTTTTTCCACAGTGGCAGGAGAGTGTCTGCCAGCTGGGAGGCATGGAGGGAGAGCTCCCCAAGCTCTGTGTATGATAAAGATAGTGATGAACCTTTTCAGTCACACTAGCACAGACAGCTCCAGTGGGGCAACTTGGCCAGGTCATTGGAGGCTTCCAACTTTAGCTGAAAATCTCACAAGACAAAAGCTCTCTCATACTGCCGGAGCCCTTGCCGGTGGAATGGTCACAGAGTCAATCTGCTTGTGTATGGATGAGATTCTCAGTACAACCACATCCTAGTCAGGAACATTTTATAATCAGCAGTGCTTATAGTTTCATCCACACCCATACTTGTAGGGTTTCTACTGCATTCTACTCGGATAGCCCGTGCCAGGCAAGCTAGCATGAATCTTTTAGACATGTCAGCTAATTCAGACAGGGGTAGCAAGAGAATCAGATAGGGAAAGGAAGGGTTAAGAGCCCTGACAGCTCAGTAAGTGAGGGCAGAAGAGAGGAAGAAGTCCTCTAGGAAGTGACGAAGTCCTCTAGAGAGGAGAAGTCACTCTAGAAGGTGTTTTCAATTCCTCACTGTTGACCAAGTACAAGTCTGCTTAACCAGTTCCCCTGGGAAGGGGTGAAGAGTTTTGAGAGGCAAAAGCGGACATTTTTTGACAAACCTATAACACTTACAAGCCATAAAGAAGAATTCAATATAAATTGTGATACTGAGCTGAGTAGAAAATGCATCAAAGGTCTGAGCATATTTTTCTCTCTTTTTCTTGACCTTTCTTATTTTATCAAAGAAATAGAACATAAACAAAAAAAGAAAAGGTAACATTGGAGGTAGGCTCTGCATGAAACTCACTTGAGAAGTAGTATCAAGCAAAACTGGCCTCCATATTCATGAACTACTCTTGTACAGGGCAGCCTGCATTCATTAGTTTGTTGGGGAAAGATGTTGCATATCACCTTGATGGTCATAAACAGCCTGATGTAAATTCTAGAGAGCCTCAGCACCCAGTTTTGTGCTTACAGATGTTTCTCCATAATTTCATTTGGCCCACTACTTTTCCACAAATTGCACCTCCCATTCTCCAATTAGGCTTCCAAGCTTCATAGCTAACCTGGGGTTTCAGGCTAGCTATGAAGCTTGGAACTCTAAGCCCACTTTTATTGAGCAGGAACTCTATTCCTGCTCAACAAAAGTGGGCAGATAGGGATATCCAAAAGGACAAATTAAATACTGGGAAAGGAACTAATGCAGGACATATGTGATTTAAGGAATGGGCAAGGGGAACAACCTTCAAGAGCTGAGTGAGTCTGAACTGATTGTACATAATTACAAAAGGTTGCTGGTTTTACTTCTGCTTATTTAGAAGTTTCTAGAAGTAAGAAGTTTATTTAGAAGTTTCTTGAAATTGAATTTTCTAGGTTTGCTTTTTGTTGTCCAAGTCTCCAGCCATTTGTTCTTACTTTTTATGATGAGTTAGGAGGCAACATAACTGTGATTACTGATTAGTGAAATGTAAGTTGCTATGTTGCATGCTGTACTTGTGTTGTTTTTATACTTGGGCAAAGGTATAAACATCAGTGGCAAGAATAGGGCAGTGTGAATCAGTGTTTTGGGGTCCTCTGTACAGAGGATAACGAATGCTAATTTCCTGTTATTTGTTACCTGGGATGCCTTATCCCTAAGCAATAATGATTCTGCTTTGAATTGACATTACATTTTTATTTAGATTAATCTGCTCTAATGGATAGAGGTAGGACATTTACAGTAGCAAGCTACTTGATTTTAATTTTCATTTATTTTACCTGTTTTGAGTTGTCACTCATGGAAAAATGGTTTATTTCTATGCAATATTCTGAATAATTTTCAGATATTTTCCCCATGCTCTTGCTGGTTTTAACATAATTTAAAGTGGCCAGCCATTCATAGACTCAGCATTTGAAGTGGCCATTTAAAATGCACAATTTAATATGCATTTGCACATGATACTATCACTTATGTAAACATCTAGCCAACAGAGGATGCTGCAAAATCTACCATCAAATATATATTTAAAAATGAGTTTTCAGTGATCGAATGTTCAAGACCAGTATGTGCATCCATTTATACTTATTCAGTATGCATGCAGTAACACTAAAGCTTAGCAATGTTTGCAGAAAGCAAACATGGAAGGTGTGTGGCCAGAGTCAAGCTGATAGCCTCTTTAAAATGTTAATGAATATAGATTTTTCTTGAATTCCTATTCCAGTATGATATCAGCCTTCCAGTCAGAAACCTGAACAGCTGGCTAAGTGACCCCAGAGTCATCCAAGAAAGAAATGCAAAAAAAAATTAAATAGGTCTCTTTATCCATTCCTCTGAGTATTCCAGGCTGTGCTCTGCAATATAGAATATTCCTCTGAAGAGTATCATCACAGGACAAAAGTACCCTCAAACAGGAAATATTTCCTGACAGAGAGCCTGTGTTTTCTTTTTACCATCTTCCTCCTATTAGTCTCTCATATCTTTAAAGCTCTCTGCCTCTCTTGTTATTTACTCTTTCCATAGACTTAAACACATTTGCCAGGTCTCAACCTTTCTCCCAGTCTTTCCTCAGCAAACACAGCACTGGTGGTTGCTGGTGTGACTGTGATGGTCATTCACGAACGGGGGACATCTGCCACTTCAGTGCTTCTCCAGCCCTGGGACAGATCCTCTTTCAGCTTCATCTGTCCCCTTGGCCTTCAAAGGTCACCTCTTATCATTTCTGCGATCGAAGACTGGCACAGAAGTGTGCAGTGTCAGGCTGCCAAAAAGAAATCGAATTGGCTCCTGGCCAGTGTCATCGGCTGGCTGCTTGCCATGGCATGCTTGGCTGCTGCTACCCTGAGGCGTGCCGACTGTGCTGCTTTGGGGTGGTGATGCTCATCTGCCTTGAATTTTACTACAATGGATGTATCATGCTATCTGTTGATACCTTCCCTGGTGCAAGCACAAGCAAAAGGCGAAGAAGGCATTTAGTTCATACCCAGGAGGGATTTTTGCTTTTATCTAAGGGCAGGGCAGAAAAAGACACGTTGTGGGGAAAGCAATAACTAACCTGATAAGGAGAAGTGCACAGTTTTTAATGCTTAATATTTCTGGAGTGGGGAGTGGTTTTTTTTGTACCAGTCAGTAGTGTTCCCCTCACAGTCCTCACCTCTCTCCTTGTTACTCAGTTCTACATGCTCTATCTGTCTTTTGGTAATGGCCTAGAAAACGGCTCAAACAACTGTTCTGTATCCAATGGTGGTTGGTCTGGGACTCCAGGCATTCCCAGTCGTACAGTAGGGCAGTTCCTAAACTATCCTCAGTGTATGTAAAAGTAAAAAAAGAGATGGATTCCAATGTGGGTAAGGCATGAAATGAGTCAATGGGCTTTGTTCAGTGGCCATGAAGGATTGATGTAAGAAGGATGACCTCTCAAACCTCTTCTTGTCTTTTGGTGGATTGCAGGAATGCCAGCAAGTTGTCTTGTCATTTGAGCACCCTTGTCAAGACTTAGATTTATAGGTTTTCTTCATATGATCCAGCTTTTAGCTCTTTGGTGTTGGTATTATGTTTAGATAAGCTCCCTTAGATGCCAACCTACTCAACAGGACAAAATCCAAAAGTGATGGGGGGAATTTATACATTACATATGGATGAGGAAGTGAGACTTGTTCTAGTCGTGGTTGCATTGGCTTAAATCCAGAGAGTCTCCATGAAGGTTACTGGAAAGAGTCTGGTAGTGAAATGAGATCAGCATCCAGCACAGCAGACTATGGAAAAAGAGGAGCTATGATGTCCTCCTGGGGAGGAGAGGAGGTGAATGTCACACCGTGTTAGATTTGATTTGTACTTTTCACAAGTTTTCAAGTCTCACCTCCAAATTGGGTTGGCTCTCACATCAAAGCACTCTCAGATTGTCAGGTAAGAATACAAGGTCCAGAAATGTGAAAGAGTAAATTGTGCCTAAGGAAACAAACAGATCTTCTTTTGTTGGGAAATGAAGAATGCTTTTCCTGCTTCATGAAATAGCTTTACAATGGAGCAGCTTCACAACTGAAATGAAAAATCAGCCAGGTGACAAGCGCTTTGCATGTAAGCAGGCTAGCAGCTCCCCCGGGCCCTGAATCCTGCAAGCAAGGAGCACTGGGAGGCACATCTTCCCTTCACTTCCTCAGAAGGAGCAAGTCCCTGTGGATCCTTTTTCATGGTTCACAGTTGAATGAGTTCTTTGTTTTCAGTTCAATCCCCATATTGATGGAAGGACAATACTTGCTGCACTTTGGGAGAACTGGCTGTATAAAGATTTGGAAAGGGAGACTGTCTATTGTCTTGTACTAGCCAGAATGTGCAACCTGCACTATGTGAGAGGATTGCAGCTGTGTGGCTTGGAATTTCAGCCTTGGCTCACAAGTAGCTGGCATGAGGCACAACAACCTCACAGCCATTCCTGTTTCAAAGGGAGCTTATCTCTGCTGCTACACCTGGTAGCCAGGGAAAGCAATGCAAATACAATAGTCTTCCCATGACTGCCCCAGAAGGAACAACTCTAAGCAACCATGGCAGCATTTTTTTGTGTGTAGTGCTACTCCAGCAACAAAGCAAAGACTATATAAATGAAGTTTAGGTTGCCTGACACATGCTGAAGTCTGTGTCTAGTCCCCAGCTGCTCTGAAATTTTATTCTTTGCATGTTCTCTACACGGGTATAAACATTGCCTATTTCATAGCTGGGTTTGCATTGGTGCAAACATCCATGAGAAGGGCAGATTGTAATGTCACAATTTTCTTACACACAACCTGACACAGGTGCAGAATTTCCTCCTCTATTGCAGTGCAATACTGTCTCTTGTCCCATGTATGCCTCAGGTCTGCTGTTTCCTAATGAGGTGCAGTTTGCCCTGTAGAGGTGGGAACTGCACTAGTGGGCCAGTGGTAAAGCAGTGCTTGACCTTTTTTAATGAAATCATAGGTGACATTAAGCATATTTACTGATGAAAAGGCGTGAGCCAACTCTGGAAAAGGCCCCTTGAGGACAGCAGGGTAACCACTCCTTTGTACCTAAGAGGTACCAGTTCTTTTGAAATCTTGGTAAGGACTGCATGGACACTCAGGGCTGGTTACTGGAGTCACTGGCTTATTTTGTGAAGGCTGCAAATTATAGGAAAGGTGACAGCAATCTTTCACTCCTTCTGGTTGGCAACTATAGCTGTTGCTCCTCCAAACCACATGTACAGGTGACATTGTCTAGGGCAGTGCCTGCCAGAGTCACAGTGAGTGCCATGTTATACAGTAGTCACGCTAACACACAGCTCTCTACAGCCAAGAGCAGTGGTCGAACTCCACCTAGATTTTGCTCTAAATCACTCTCATTACAATGTTTTCCACAGTGGCCCACTTCATGCAGATCATCTTCAGAAAATGCTCTATGGGAAGAAGGTTTTCTGTCTTAAACAGAATTTCTGCTGAGAATGGCTCAAATAGCAGACCTCTGGACAGTCAGGACAGATAGACAATGAAATTTAACTGATGGCTGTTTGTTGTAGATGCCAGAAATGTTCTGCACCACTGCCAATGTAATCTCTTTACACTAGGATCAAGTAGGCTGGACTTTTCAGATACATATGAGTTTGCAGAATATCGGCTGGGATTTACAGCTCCAGGGAGCTGAAACTCAAAAGCAGAAAGACTGACTGCGTGGTACAGATGACTGCCACATGCAGAGGAAGAGGATTTGTAAAGTTCACCAGGTCAGCACAGTCAGATTAGTTAGACATTCCTCAAGAGCTATTTAATAGGTGCAATAATACTGGATTATCAATGTCAGTGCAGTGATCACTTCCAATCTCTGTGGAAATTTCATGGACTCTGGCAAGGTGAAGTTGCACTCACAAGGATCCATGCAAATAGATGCATGGATCCAAACTGGTAGAGGAACACAGAAATTGCCAATCTAGGTCAGAACTAACATCCATTTATTGTACTGCTCTCTGTGGCTAGCACAAAGCCCTGCTATGGGCAGATCCAGGGTAAACTGCTTCTCTGCTGCTAGGACTTATCCCTGTCTTCTACTGTCTAAGATCTGGTTTAACAGGTAAAGCATGATGTATTCTCTCTTTTGATACTAATATAACTGTGGCATATATGTGTGTATGCACACACAATATCTGATTAAGTATCAACAGCTTTCCCAACTCCAACCAGCTGTACAATGGCCATAAAGTTCAGTGACAAATTGGCCATTGCCTTAAATATCTTTCTGTACTTGTGCTATGTCACAGAAACAGAAGAGCTTGTGACAGCCCTACTTCATGCCTTTGCTTATGGTATATAGCATCATACCATATGCATTTATGCACAGAGGGCATAGTCTCATAGCCCTTGCTGTTCATCTCCTTCCTGAAGAAAAGACAAGCAGTGCTTTCAACTGCTTTTTATATTAAATTATTCCCATGCTTTTTAGGAACTCAGTTGCTTTTCTCTGCACTCCCTTCAAATCTGCAAATCTATTTTATGAGATAGAATGACAGATAGTCTTCACATTAGTCCAAAAAAAGCTGTAACTTTTTACATGTTTCCAGAAGGGCATAATTTCTTCTGTTTTGTTCCTCATCCCAGTCCTTGCATACACCAATCTCTTTCCTTTTTGCAGACAGCTACTGTATGAGCACGGATGACTGCAATGACTCTTTTGGTGAAGATACTACTGAAATAGTAGTATCTTTATTTAGCCATATTATGATCTGTGTGACTGGGCAGTGGCCAAGAGAACCAAGGAAAATGTAAGCAGTGACAGAAGGCTTACAAGTCAAGCTACTGGCATCAGCTCTGTGGTATAGTTTCCACCTCCAGTTCTGGACCTCCAATAGACCTGTGAAAGACCATCTTACACAAGCTCAGTTTGAACAGGTTTCTAGACACAATATTTTTCAAGACTACATTCATGCAGCAAGCTTGATGTAAAGAAGGGCTTCCTCATTTCCTAGCTTTCCTCTTTGGATATCTTTCAGGCAGAAAATAGGCGAGATATTAAAAATACTGTATGTGGGAAACACAAATGCTAGAGAGTACCACTATTGTATGCTTTGCTGTTCTTTGAAAAAGAGTCCAGTCTGGTTTTGCTGGTTACTAGAACTGTGACTTATTTCCAACTTCTGTTTTCCTTGCCAAAGGCTCCCTTTACATATCCTTTAGCTCTAATGGCCTGTACCATTTAAGAGCCTTGGTTATGTAATCACCAAATGAGAATTGGTGAAATGTTTCTTTTTTCTTGCTGTGTCCTTAAGTACATCAGTGTCAGCATGGGACATTGGAACAGAGTGGCAAATCTCAGCTGAAGTCCTGGCAGTCAGGAATCTACCTTGGACACCTGCCCTTCGCTAGGCTGTAATGTAGTCAGGAAAAGAGCTATGGAAAACTGGACAGGGTCCAGGGATGTAAAGGAAAATGCTGTTCCCCTAATGACCAGAAAAGTGAGACTCAGAGCTTCATGCAAATAAGTCTTAGATAAAGGTCATAAGGTCCCAATTAGCCAGTGTTCAAAGAATGACAGACTTCCCAGCTGTACCTTGAGGCAATAGCAAATCAGTCCTCCTTTCATTATGAAAGAAAGCAGAAGGTAGAAGACACTATTCAGCCTCTCCATCTTCCTTCAGCAAAACACAGTAATTGGTAATGCTGGTAATGATAACTGGACATTACCTGTAACCTCCAGGGCTTAATGAAGAAGAAAATCTCTCTGACATTTGGAAGAGCGTCCAAATCACAATGCTGAAGTGGGTGCAGTGGTACAGAACCATACCGGATAATGCATTGCAGGCACAGGGAAAGGGATAAGTGAGCAGGAACAAGAGCTGTGACCATTATGCAGGAGCATTTCTCATGCTACTGACTTTGACAAAACTGTCTTTGCAGTTGTGAAAAATGTTTCAAAGACTTTACTTGATAACCACTTGAAGAGATGGAAGATGGAATAAAGTAAAAGTAATTTAAAGTTGGGGTGGTGGCAAGTACTTGAAAAAAACCTCTTTGATGTTCTTAAAAGCTTGGGGCACACATTGATTTGGAAATGACACAAGCCTCTTTCAGGGAGGTGTGAATGCAAATTTGTCTGGACTAAATCCATCACGGTCTAGTTTTCAAAATAATATGGGACTCCATTCTCTCACTGGGATTAGAAAAAAAAAAAAAAAAAAAAGAGTATGTATTCCAGTTTAGGCATCCTGTGTTACCTATTCTGCTTATGCAAGGCTAGGATTTCCCCTGTGATTTCAGCTTCAGTGTCGCAAGCAGTTTAGAATAACCTCCCGTCATTGGTGCTGGAATATGTCAACAGGAGACCAAACCCTGGTACTGGGTTTGTCCCCTTTCAGAAATATTTGTGATTTGAAGGAGTCTGTCTTAATCTTAGATCTGCTCACAAATGGTCTCTATGTTTGTCTCCCTGGAAGGCACTCAGTGCAATCTTGCAAAATTGGTCCTCTGCTTTCCCTAGTTGTCAGAAGAGATGGAAATCCCTCACATTCATGGGATCTGATCAGAGGGCTGCTGTGAGTTTGTCTTCGGGAGGGCTGCTACAGTTCATAGGAGCAGCAATTCTGTCTGGCCCTTTGTCTGCATTCACAGTCCATTATTCAACTGGTACACCATGGATGCAGATGGTGAAAGGAGGTAACTTCTTTATTGCCAAACAGTGAGGAGGCATGAGTGTCACCTTGATCTTGCAAATCTGTTCAAACACTGCAAACAGGTTTGGCACCTGCCTTTAAGCTTATCTTTGGGGCTGAAGGTATGTTTCCACAAAGCCATCCCAGCACTGTTGCCAAGCCTTTGGGAGACGCAGCAGTGTGGCCAAGCATGGTGCCTGTTTGGACTAAGCTTGACCTCTTGTCCATGACACATCCTCTCCCAAACACAGCTGAGGCCCACAAGGAAGGCACAGGGACGAAATGCACAGCACTGCTGCTGAGCAGCAGACTGGTCTCCATTGACACTAACCTAGCACTGTTCACTGCACTCAATAAAGAGACAGAAAATGAGGAAGAAAATGGTTTTTTGTGCCTCAAGATAGAAACTTTTTACATTGCTGAAGCCAAATGACTACAAGAAAGATGGATGGACTCACTGATTTTTACATCAGGGAAGAATAAGAAAATTCCAGATGCTCCTAACTGATGTAGCATGCAACTATTTCTTGGCCTCGTTTCTAGCAAAACACATAGACATGATTCTGCCAAACAGAAGAGATAAGCCTGATCACAGTTCAAACCTCAACTGTGCAGGGCTTCTGAGTCCTGATAGACTATAATTTTTCTGTGATAATCCTTTTGTCATTAAAGGATCCTTTAATTATTCAAACGCAAACATATTATATACCATTACCAGGAATGATGGGACTTTTAGACTGAAGTAGTAAGAAAATCTTTGACTAGCATGTGAGGGTCAAGTCCTCCCTAAATGAGACAGAAGCCTCATGCTAGGAAGCTGAAATCCAGTGAGCTTTGCCAGCAAGCCTTTGGGTTGCTGGACACCTTTTACCCAGATTCCTCCTGCTGGAGCTATTCCACTTTGTATAAATTATTTATTATTTGCTGGAGCCAGGATGTGGCATTTGGTCTCCCCTATTCCAGATGAGTGCCCTCACCACTGGTCTACAGAGTCAATGTTTTCCTCTGGCCCAATAAATATTTAATGGTTTATGGAAGTGGAACAGCTCCAGCAGGAGAGGAAGAGCAAGAGAGACATGTTCATTCACATGAATACCTCACAACATTGCTCTGTGACCAGCAGGCAAGACCCGAGCCAAGGACCTATATAGCAAATAAAATCAGCAGGAGGAGACAATAAGAGCACAAAATGGTGGGGTGCCACTTCCTCTGCCTCCGTGCAATTTCACAGCAATGTCAGAGCAGCTCAGGCCTGATGAGTTCATGCCTCATATCAGGCCCTCTCCTTGTGACCACTGTTGTCAAAATTACGGTCCTCAAGCCAAAATTATGGGCTGTTCCACATGGCCAAAAACGTGCACTCTGCCTGTGGAAGCTGTGGTAACTGGCGCTTCCATGGACCTGTGCAGAGCTGGGCTTCGGCTGCACATGGGATGGTGAAGGAGCAGCTACTGCTTGGTCCCGCAGCTGAGTCAGGGCCAAGGAAAATGTCCCTTGATGAGGAAAAAAAGCCTTGACACTGCAGACTAGCTCAGCAAAGTCTTAGCTCCCTGTAAGGGCACTTTTTTCCACCATAGTGGACGGTACTGATGAGCTGTTGAGAACCCAGACACTCCTGCTGCTCCAGAGAGGAGGTGGTGCCTCTTGGCTGTGGCACAGCTGGGTGTGCACGGGGCATGGGGCTGCCTGGCTGTGCCCCTAGGTGGTCTCCCCAGCATTTGCAACTGTCCCACCGAGTGCCCTCATGTCACAGCCGAATTCATTATCTGCCTGATGGAATTGTTATTGTGAAAAGCCAATTAAACCGAGATGGCTGCTGTGGGACAGCTGCATTGGTTCACTTGGCGCAGCACTCAAGAGACTTCAGAGACTCAGTAGTCCCTTTCTAACAGGGAAAAATGGCTCTCAGAACTGGTCAAAAAATAAAATAAAACAGAGCTTGCCAAATTTGAATTAAAATCAGAATTACTGATGCAAACTGCTGCCACCTTCACAGAGAAGATTGGTGCAGGCAATAAGAGCACTCATGAGAGGTTTTCCAGACAGCTCCTTCTTTCCTTCCTGCTATACAGCTTGGCTCTTTGAAAATGGCCAGTGCCAGGCTCAGGGCTGCCCTCCACCTCCTTTTCCGTGGAGCTGACCACTTACTGGGCAACCATTACACACCTGTGGTCACAGATATTTCTTGGGGCAGAAGGGATGACTACACAGCCCAACCCCTCACCTTAAGTCAAACCAGGAGGATCTGGCCTTTATAAAATCTGGGGAAAGTGCCAGCTGCCTACCCAGTTTTGCAGGAGAGGCTCTGTGACTCCTGATCTTTCCATCCTCAGGAAAGCAGTTGTTAAGCAGTCCCAGACAAGGGATTTCAAGAAGAAGGGAGAATCGCTCTGCACCACAAATGCCACTGTGACATCTCAAAATGGGGTTTTCCCACAAGTGTTCGTAGTTCAAAATGCCTCTATGTCTGGGCTCTCAAGCCTCCTCCTGATGAAATGAAAAGCAAAGTCTCCCAGGAGTTTCCCTGGGTACAGCGTGAAGCCTAAACTGCCTTCTGGAGAGCAGTGCCAGTGTATTATCCTGCACAAAACACATTGGGATTCTATGGGTGTGCACCAGCTGTGTGTTTGAGAAATACTAGTAATTTCTTTGATGCAAAGAGCTGGTGGTGTTGATGTTGCAGCTGCTGGGGACAGTTATCAAGAAGATGTCTGTAGAAAGCCTGACAACAGGCATTTAATAATTTTAGCATCCAATTTGCAGAGCCTTGGTGTATGATGATGGACGGAAACAAACTAATGATCTCTAAATGAAATTTCTCCTTCATTTAAACTCAAAATGGGAGGATGGCAAAGGGAAAAAAAAGAGACATTTTATATCTTCCCGTTGAGTGTAATTCCCTGCCTTCAGCTAGATCAATATAATTTCTGCTGGAGATGGAGGCTGCCTCTGGTTTCCATGGCAATGTGGTTGTTGGAGGCTTGCAGGCTCCATGAATCCCCAATTTATCAGTCTTCTAGGCTTTAATAATGGAGACTAGCAGTCAGGCAGCTTATGAATGGCACATGTCTTTTGGGCTGGGGGAAGGGAGGCGGGAGCATGGTTTGTAGTAAGGGCTGCAGCAATTTGTTTTCCTGCCACCGACAGCTGAAGGGGGAGGAGTACGAGGGGAGGAGAGGCACATTAATTCTAGATGCACTGAAGGAATTTCTAGACCATTTTGCTGCAATTACAGAAGATTTCCTCCTTTAGTTTCTTTTCCCTAGCCAGTTTTGCTGGGGAAGGGGAGGAGAAGAGCTTCACAGTCAGTCCTGTGTGAGGAGAGGGGAGCTGTAGATGGAGAACCCAAAGGCTCTACCACTCCGCACGTTTCCTTCATCTTCTTAACCCTCTTTATTTCAGGATCAACAGTGCATGAATGCCAGCAGTCTGCCACAGTTTCAGGTTCATTTTTATCCCCTTACTGATCCTAGCACCATTGCCAGGCTTCTTAGCAGAGCTGTGAGATGGGCAGACCTCTGAGGACCTGATCTGTCTGTCAGACTTCTGTCACTTGCTGTGCTATTCTCTGTGCATCTGCTTGGCCTCTCCAGATTCAAACCTCCATCCCCAAAGGGCTGTAAACTTCATTCCCTGAATAAATTACTTTGCTAGGAATGTCCTGGCTGTAGAGCAATCTATCAGTCACTTTAATAAAGTTCAATTGGCCTATATCTATTCAGAGTGTTTTCATTTCTTCTTATCTTTCTTCTGATTTCTCCCCTATAATCTCATAGGGCAGTTGCTCGAAAGAAGCTAAAGAATAAATGGATGTGTCTTAGAACCTTGTTCTTCTGTCCCCTCTTTCTAAACCATCCTCCAGAACTTAAACCAGCAAGGGAGAAAAGATGGATGACACAAAAAAATGCTGTTGCATGAGATGAGGACATACTGTTTTCCAATACATGTGCCTAGAGCAGCTGTCAACTGTGACATTCCACAGCTGGAAGGAACTTAAAACTTCTATATTCAAGCTGTTTGAATCATAAGGTATTTAAAGAATTAGAGTACCCTTTCTGGTCTGCAGGCTCTATGTGAAATCAACAGGGGCAGGGGAGAAGAAGAGTAAAGAATAACTTCTGGGTAATTTTTTCTAAGGTTTTCCTCAGGTGAAGTAATGAATGCAGGAGATAGAGGGGCTGGTAGCTTGGAACCTCTCCTGGAGGGCAGGTTCCTGGTGAACCTGCCCTTCTGGTTCATCAGGACAGCTGAGCACCTGATTGTTCAACAGATCAGCTCTGATCGCAGCTGATGGCTGCGGACACCCTGCACAAGTCACTTCCCATTTCTCCCCTTCAAGCTCACTGGCTGTGAAAACCATGGAACTTTGGTCTGTTGAGGTCACAACACCTCTGAGGTCACAGCACCTTTGATGCTGTTTGGTAGGAGGCCACTCAATGCCAGTATAAAATATCTGCCTCGAAGGCACTCTCATCTTGAAAGAGCTCTTTTGCCTTGCATCTGGCCACTGTACTACACAGTTTCCCACCTGCCCACCACTTTCTGGAGTGACAGAGCATCCCCACAGAAGCACTCTGACAGATGACACTGCTGCAAGGTGGGAGCATCCTGTCCTCTCTGCAACTGCCTTTGCTTGTAGTGTGACAGTGGCCAAGGGACTGGCCTTGCTAAAGGAGATCCTGCTGTCTGAAAACCTAAACACTCTGGTAGGGCTTCTTCCAGTTGTAGCTGGATTGAAATCGCCCAGTTTTGGGCACAGTAGGAAGGGAGTTTGGGACAAAAGTGCTGGTGATAGGCAGCGATAAATGAACAGTCAGCAGTAGGCATGTTGTTTTTCTCAGCTTCCATGTCTGGCTGCATGCATGGATGTGGCAAAGAAACAGCAGTGGAAGGAAGAAAGAAAGAGCTGCTTCTTTCCCGTTCTTCAGGATGGAAGAGTTTTTGCAAATGTAGCTCTAACAGGGTTAACACTTCACATTCACAAGGAACATCCTCCCTTTTCTCTCCCCACCCTCTTCCTCCATCACTCCCATTTCTCTGGAGACCTCAATGCTCCTTTCCCTCAGCTGAAGTTGGGGAGTTTCCTCGGCAACCCGGCAGCTGGTGTCTAGACACTGTGAAAGATGCTTTGCAATGGAGCTGAGCCTGACTCCCCTCGACACCCCCTCCCCACTGCTGCACACCCTGAGCAGCTCTCCTACAACTCCCTTCCTTTCCATCAGCTGCACACAAGGATGTCAGTGCAGGCTTGGATTTCCATGGTGGTGCTGGAGGAAGAAAGGCATGGGGTGGGATGAGAGGGAGCGGAAATGCCTAAGCCACTGTCTCTTCACCCTGACAAAGCGCAAAGGCAGCTGGGGCGACAGAACTGTGTCTGGCTGTCCTCTGAGGATTTAGCAGGATCAGGAAAAGAGGCAGATGTCCAGGCTTGGACCCAAGTTACCAGCTATGGGACTTGCAGAAGTTGTAGTTTTTTGGTTTTTTTCCCCTTACTGCTAGGGCAACTGAACAATTCTTACATGGTTCTGGAAAAAGATGAGGTGGTACAGGAATAGGAGGCCCAAGCTACCATGTATTGGGGCCATATTAGCATTTTTGTTTCAACCTTAACAGGCTGACTTGCTTGCTGCTTTCCAGTAATTACTGGGTGACTTCCCTGGACCTCTTGCCTGCTACTTGCACTGGGGACATTCTTCCCCACCGCCTTGTAGGGTGTGCCAAGGGTTTGCAGATCTCCCAGGTGCCATGTGCTCACCAGGACCCCCAGGGCTCACAGGAATCAGTACCATGGGTCTGTCTCTACTGAGTGAGGGATTCACCAGGGATTTGGGAGAAATCATAGAAGTCAGTGCCCTGCACCAGACACAGCCACATCTGTGAAATACCCAATTCCTTAATTTCTCGGTGTTTAGCTGGGGCAGCACAAGTCTACCATTTTTCAGAAGCAGCAAGTCAGGAGGGTGAAGGGTTTTAGCTCTGCATATGATGCATAATAGGGCTGACTGCAATGGGCTAACATGGATCAGAAAGAGAACTGTGTAAGCAACAGCTCTGAACCTTGTTTCAGCAGTCTCAGACCTACCATCGTCTGCCTGGAATAGACTTCTGGCTGGCTAGAAGGACAGATGGATTGGGACAGATGAATCAAGCTGTGAAGCCTGGATCCAAATCTGGATCCAAATGTCATTAAAACTAGGAGATACTCAGGGCAGGGATTTTAAATGAGGCTTTCCAGTTCTCCTTATTAAAAAAAAAAAAAAAAAAAAAAAAAAAGGTAGAGTCATCTCTTGTTCATGTGAGATGTGAGATCTGCTTATAACAGGATAGGAAAGCCCAGACTAATGTTTGGGAGCAGAGTGACGTCTGGATGAGTGAAAGGTTTTCAGTTCCATCTCTGCCCAAGCTGTATTGGCAAAAGACAGAGAAAGGAGGAAACATGACAAATGCTAGAGAGAGGAGCCTCTGAGAAGATTTGGGCATTTCTTCAGTGTGAATGCACAGGAGAGTTCTAGCTGCACAATCAATATCAGCAATAATTATGCAAACACTGAGAAAGCAGCAAAAGCAAAATCTCTGCATCTGTATCAGAATCCCAGAGTGTTGTACAATTTCTCGTCTCTTGGCATTGGCTGTGGTAATTTAAAGATCTGCAGTGGAATAGAAACAAAAAGGAAAACAAAACCCAAGCCACCAGTCACAAAAGAAATGATCATCAGAGAGGTTGCTGCTGCTGTGGTCATAAGCTGATGTCTGCTCTGATTTAATTAATCTTGGCAAGTCAGATGGGAGCTGGGCAGGTCCCAAGAGACAGCGTTTTACCCGGAAATCCACTCAACCTAATTTCACTAATGTAGGGCAGTGGAGAGACTTGGAGGGGAGCCTGCATGCTCAGCCATTAGAGCACACGTCGGCAAAGGCAGCTGGAAGCACCACCATCCAGCAGGACTGCTGCTTACGTGCCTGCCTCAGCCCCACAGCAGCCAGAGCTGCACATGTTCCAGGCGTTTGCTCCCCCAGCAGGGCTCGCAGACACGACTCTCACCCTTTCCAGGAAATAAGTGGAGTGCTGAGGAGCAGGAGCTCTTTAAGACCCTGTTGCAGTGAGGCTTTATATCTCACTGCTGTGTTGCTACTCCTCCATGTTGTTTCCCAGCAGGTGCCAGTTGGAGCTGTAGGTATAAAGCCTCTCTTTAACACAGGCCCTTTAGCTGGGAAACACACATCAGCCTCTCCCACCATGCAGCTCTACCTTTAAACAATTCTGCAGTAATGGCTTAAGGTTTGTCCAAGGCTGCCCAAAAGGTTTCTCAACTTGACTGCACCATCCAGAGTGCTAAATGGAAGTGAGAACAGTGGC
This sequence comes from Serinus canaria, assembly GCF_022539315.1. Classification (NCBI taxonomy): domain Eukaryota; kingdom Metazoa; phylum Chordata; class Aves; order Passeriformes; family Fringillidae; genus Serinus; species Serinus canaria. Next base: position 22,367,742 of record NC_066313.1, read on the forward strand.
AGCTCAGCTCACAGATGCCTATCTCTTTGGCAGAATTATCCTATGCTATAAGATGATCTGGACTGCAGCAAAGATTGAAATAAAAAAGCAGACTAAAATCTTAGAGCTAGAAGGGTGGGACCACAGGGCTGGAGTAACCACAGAGAATGCAAGTGAGGACTGGTGTGCATTAAAAGAATTGTAAGGATGGTCATTGCAAGCACAAACTAGGCTGGTTTTGTTGTTAGTTTGAGGTGAATTTTCTTAGCTTTCTGACATAGCCATTCTTGCTTTTCCCTTCAGGACTGAATTTGGTTTTGGCACCCCCTCAAGTTTGGGGTTTTTTTTGCTTTATAATACAGCTCCCTCTCCCCTCCTCTTCCACTCTTTCATTTTTTGAGGTTGGATGTTTCTTTTTGCTTTGTAGCTGGAATGCTCTGGAACAAATGTGGATGTCTCCACCTTGGCTTGCTGCAGGTGCCAATATTCCCAGGCTGCAACTTGTCCTAAAGTAGGCATCCAAATAAGACAGGTTAAAGAGTTTTAGAAATGTCCTATTTATTTCCACTAATTATGAAGGAAGGAGAGGATGAGAAGACCAGCTGCAGATATCTCTCTGTAGATATCTGGAGTTAGGTGAGACGTCCATCCACTCTGACTTCAGCTTTCTCATTTCATGATGTCACCACGTGCACATTGATGCTGCCCCAGTCCAGGCCCACCTGAAGAAAGAACTCATTGCTTCCTGCTTGTTCTGTCCCTTGCAAGTGGACACAGGGGGCTCTGATTGTGCAGGCAGGAGGAGATCTCACAGTGCTGGCATGTTCAGAAGGGAGGCAGCTTTAGACATGTGGAAGTTTGGCTACCCAGGATGAAATGCTTTTGTTCCTCAAGCAGGGGATGGCCTGAATTCTCAACCAATTTTTTGTCACCTTTGCAACAAAGTACAAAGTGAATGAAAACTGTGCAGTTCTGACTGTATAATGGTATTTGTCCTCTGCAAACCCAAAGGTACAATATCCCAGAGTTTAAAAAAATGGAAAATCAATACTTGTATTGGGTAAAAAACAGTGTAAGATATATCCTCTCTGATGTATGGAATCCCCAGAACAGTTATCTGCTAATCTCCCTGGAGATACCCTGCCCTCCTTTGCTGGGACACTGAAAACAAGGCTGGAGAAAGCCCAGAAAACATACTGCAGAAATAGCCTGCATCAAACAAAGTGGTGAGTCAGATAAAATGCCTCACCTTTCCTCGTGAATCAGAAGCTGCTGCTGACTGGCCCTGATGTCACTGGGGTTGTGGTGCATTGCCCCCCATTGCTCAGGGCAAATACCCTTCTCTTTACTGCTGCGCTTTAGCAGTGCCACTGCTTGGCTTTTTTGGGGTTTTTTTGTGCTGAATTCTTTTTTCTTTCATGATATTGCTTCTTGCTAAAGTTCATTACTACATAATAACACCAGGTTGCTTCTTTTCCCTCATCCCAAAGATTGATGAAGAGCTGGTAAAGCTGCTAGGAAATAAGACATAGCTTAGAAGGACACAGAGTCTTTCCCCTTCAAGCTTCAATATCATGCAAGAGAAAAGATGGAGTGTGATTCACTGAATTTTGTGTGATAATTCTTATTCAAAAAGCTTGAGTTCTTGTTTATACTTGGAATATGCGCAGTCCAGCATTTGAGTTGTATGATCCCTCTCTGTTGACTTGAATATGTGATGAAGTGACCTTAAATTGTTCCTGCTGCTCCATGATCTTTGTTAGTCCAGTCTATTTCATCCATGGCAGAAATCAGTGCAGTCTCTGGCCTTCTTCAGCAGAGAGTTGTCAGCCTGCCACTATCTGCTCCCCAGAGAACATTAATGGGGACAGTGAGGCACCTCTGTGCAGTTCCTCTGCCAGCCAGGGATCTCTAGGCGCCACGGGTACTCCCTGGAAATTAGATTTGCCACTGTGGTGAGCTAACACGGAAGAGAACATGGCAGAAAATTGTGTTTCGATATGCCTGCTTATCCTAAGAGCAAGGACAGCATGGGAACAATGGGAACTAACCAACATCACTGCCAGCTCCTCCACCTTGAGTGTGAGCAGATTTCCTGTCCATCTTTCTTGGAGTGCTGTCAAGAGCCCACCACTGTAGGAGCTGGACCCTGCTTTCAGCTGCTGATTAACAGGGTATCTGTGTGACTTGGTAGCACAGCAGATGTGCAGGACTCCCAGTGTCCGTCTGTCCATCCCTGTGCTTGCTGTGTTATGTGCCTGTCTGTTGTGCTGTCCTGAGGGGGCTGTGACACTGCTGGCTAAAACCTGTGCATGTGTTTTGGTAGGAAGACACAAAAAGTTTTAAACACAATGAAAAGCAGTGTAAGACTTGGGCTCCTGAAGCCATGTAATGTCTCTTTGTTGGTCTTTCACTCATCTTACGTTTATGTGAGGAAACCCCAGAAATTCTGCCTTACTAGAATCTGTCAGAGCCATGTAAGAAATCAGACTTTGCTGCTGAGTAACAATAGTCTTTTCACTCAAATTTAGGGGTAGATGGTTGCACACTGGGATTCTACTCTCAGCTTCATAATTCAATGTGTCTCCTGCTATGAATGCCTTGAAGAGCAGCATTAAAGGGACTCTCCTCCTTCCCAATGATCAAGTGATTCAGGAAAATTAAAAAAGTAGGCCAAGCTTTGCCTCCCAATGATACTTGTTATGATCCTATTTTAATCAGTACTCTATTTTGTCTCGGGTCTGTGGTGGTAGCTGAACCAGATATAGATGGAGTCCTTGAATAGCATCATGCTTAGCTGTTCTGTATCAAGGGAAGGAAAGTCCACAGATGTTTTTGCTGACAGAGCGTTTGCAGATGCAGAGGCTGAGGCCATGGGGATGTTCCCACAGAAATCAGCAGTCAGAATTTACTAAGATAAAAAGTATTTGAAGGTCCAGAAGCAGAGCCTTTAATAAAGATGATTCAGAATGGAAAGTTGCCCACAACTTAAAGGTGATTCATAAGGAAGTGCTGCTTAGGAACATGTTTAAAACCTAGGCTAAAAGAGCTGAGGGGAAGAGGGAAGTAGGAATGTAGCACCTACTGCCAGTATTGGAAGCAAATACAAGTCTGCCATCTGATGGCATCAAATGGACCAGGCCAAAATGTGTGAATGGTGTCAGTAAGGAAAGTTTCACATCCCAGTTAGCATTCTCCTGAAACATGGGTATGAGGATGCTAATCCTCACAAATTAAACACTGGCAACTAAGCATCCTCATTGTTAGGCTGACAGCGCAGGCCATGGTGGGATTTTTGTGTACCCCAAGTAGCTTTGCATCAGACAGGTCCCAGACACAGCTACCCTGTTCTGGAGAAGAAGAGAGTTTAGCCACATGGACATAAGCTGTGTGGTGCTGGTCGGCCTCTGGGCCAGCGAGCAGTGCCTGGCTCATTTTATTTACTGGTACAATGTAGTTTGATAGCCCATCAGAAATGCCAGGAACTGTGCAGGGAACCCACAGTGCTCTCTGAATGAGATGGGTACAGTATCTGTCATACCAATGACGTGTGGTCTGTCCCACATCACCCCGTCCTCCTTCAATGCTTGTTTCTTTCCCTGCTCTTTGTCTCCCAAGTGTTTCTTTTCCCTGTTCTTTATCCCAGGTCTGGATTGCTGCTTGCTTGACCTCTTCATGGGCTGTATATGTGTGGGACTGGGAGCCAGTGAGGAAAAGGGAGAGATGGCAATGTAGCAGACCAGTCACTACAGTGCACTAAGACCCCTGTGCATCATTCTATTTTACAGCTCTGCAGCCCTGGGTCCACCACCACCTTGTCCTGTAAAACGCAATCCACACAGTACATGCACTGTTTCTGAAAGAGGCTGGGAACATGTTAGTGTACCCTGGTGAGAGCTGGGCAGTAGAAACTCTGAGACAATTAAATCTGTCCTGCTGCAATGAAGGAGGCATGGGCTAGATGCACCCAGGAGTGAGATTGTTCTGGCTTGAGGGGCGTTCCTTTCATTTGCCTTATTCCTACTGGCTGCCTCTGCCTTCTTCTGGGTTCTGATCATTCTGGTCTAGTTTATTGGGGGACAGCTCCTAGCAGTAGTTTTAACCTCTCATGCGAATGGTGTGCCAGAACAAGCGGTCTGACCAACAGGCAGAGCCAGCTCCCAGTTATACTCAGCGCTTCCCCCCAGGGCATCTCTGCTTTTGAAAGGAGAGACTAGAAAACTGGAGAGATGTGGCAACCTCTGGATGAAGGCTCCCATTCTTGAAGGCTACAGACATTTCTCTAAATCTCTGTTCAGTGTGAGTGAAGTCTGAGTTACAGGGTATAAAATTTTTCCCTCAGGGTCTTGCAGGCTTCAAGTGTGTATAGAGTTTGTTCTTTGTGACTCTCTTTAAGTCTCATCTGGGTGTATCCATATTGTAATTGGGGTACAGTGATTCCACAGTGGTTGGTACAGTCAGTGGGTTCTGTAAAAGGGTGGATGAGCTAGCTGATAAGCCAGGAGTTCCTAATGAAATGAACAGTAGTTGTCTGGCGCATCAGCAGTGAGCAAGGCAGCTCCTTCCAGTGGCACATGCTTTCTGGCTGAAGGTGTTTTGGGAGAGCTTCATATTTGCCTGCTGGGCTGAACCTTGGCATGTTCTTTTCATGCAGAAATTCCAGGGACTTTGAGACCTGGGTGACTTTGGAGAGAGAGAAGCCTGAAGCCATGCAGTCCATCAGGCTGTGTGCACATGCAGGATGCTCTAGATCATGGCTGACTAACGCTGGACCATCTCTTTTCCCACTAGATGCTGTAGAAGAAACCAAACCTACTGAAAGTGCCCAGCAGGAAGAGATGAAAGAAGAAGAGAGCAAGGCGGACCAAGAAAATGCCTGAACATTAAGAAATGACTCCCCATTGCCCCTCCCTCCCTCCCCCTATCCTCTATCCTTCCTTCCCACCCCAATCTCGATTTTCCCCCTTCCTGCTCACATCTGTGAGCCTGTGTCTGTCCCTCTCCCATTACCACTTAAACCCTTTTTCTCTCTGTGTGGCAAACATTTAAAGAAAAAAAAAAGCAGGAAAAATCCCAGTCAAACAGTGTGGCTTAAACATTTCTTTGTTTCTTGGTGTTGTTATGGCAAGTTTTTGGTAATGATGATCCAATCATTTTGGGAAAATTCTTGCACTGTATCAGAGTTCTTTGACCTGGCGCGTGCGTGTGTCTGTCTGCCCACTGCGAGCGCTCTCTCTCTCTCTCTCTCTCCTCTGTCTCTTCTCCAAGTGTGTGTGTGTGCAATGTTACGTTCATCTGAGGAGTCCAGACTTACTGAGTGAGTTAAAACAAAAGAGGGGGGAAAAAAAGGTTCTTTTCTTCCTTTTTCAATGTGATGGAATGAACGAAAGAAAAAACAAACAAAAGACCAAACACAACAAACAAATGAACAAAAAAGAATGCTAAACCCCAGTTTGTTTTCAGAACTAAAATAACAACTAGAAAATGTGCCAATTAGCGTAATGCTTGGCTCCAGGCTCCTTTTTCAAACTGAACAATAATTATAATAAATGAAAATAATTATCATTAATACCACCGTGTCGCATTTCTATGCTGCCGTACATCCTGCTGGCCTCTGGTCTTTGGTGGGCCACCTCTTGAGTGGCCCAGCTGTGCTCCTTGGCCACAAGTCAGTGACTGACTGCTCTCCTTGGCACGACTGAGGGGATTTTAAGGGGAGCAGGCTTGGATTTTGAGCGAGATGTTAGCACTGACTAACATAAATAATGAAATTAGCAAGATCAGTTTTAGGATAGATCATTGAAAGCATCCCTCTAGGAGACCTCTAGGCCCTGATTTGGAGAACTATGGTGACCTTGGAGGTATGAGCCTGTAGAGGGACCAGCTTTGATCTATGCCCAAGGTCTAACCCCTGCCAAGGGGTGTGCCAAGAGCTGTGAGGGAATAGGACCCTAGGATGTGAGCTTCTCGCCACAGTAGGATGATGCTCATCCCACTGGGCTGGAGTTGAAGTCCCTAAGAAGCATAGTGTCACCCCCCCCCACACAAAGTGTTCTGTTTGGCAAAATAAATTGGGCCAATTATTATTCAATATTTACTGAATAAATAGGCACACGGGCAGGACAAGGCCTGGTGGTCTAGGAGCCAGCTGGGGGCACTTTGAGAAATACCTCATTCCTGCTCCTGCTGAACCCAGGGTGTTTCACCCAGCTCTAATGAGGGCCAAGGCTTTCAGCTGTCACTTATGGCTGTGGGCAGAGCCCCAGCTCCTAAATCTCCGCCACTGCTTCCCACAGGTTGTGGGACTGTTCCCTGGTGCCACTCGGCCTGTCAGGGGAAGACTGACAGACACCAAATCCCGAGCTTGTGCAGCCATCTGGGTCTGCTGCTGTCTTTATGAGCTGTGAGAGCAAACAGTTAAAATACATTTAGTAATATCTGGGCTTTCATAAAAGCTAATTACTGCTCTTTCACTGCCCTGATTTTTTTAATGTGCTTTCCCAGCAGCTCCTGCATGGTTTCCTGGCCTCATTGGCAATGACAGCCAGAGCACCCTGCAGCATAACTGTGTGATGCTGCAGGACCAGGATTGAATTGTCTTCACAGCAGGAAGACCAAAAGATGGGAATTCTGACAGCTCAAATATCCTTTGGTGGCTGATGTTTCTTGGAGTGGCAGCCCCATGGCCTTCGGAGGGCTGGCTGGCACTCCTTGTCCTACTCCTTTGTTCTCCTCCATCTCTTTGTTGGAAATAGGGAGAAAAGATGAACAGTGTCTCCTCAGAAATAATCACTTTGAACGTAGACTGATCACTGGAAGTGCTATCAAAACATGTCAGGATTCATTTCCATGTGCTTCCTGGCATTCTGTAGAAATAAGAGAGAGAGAGAGACAGGGAGGGTTTTTTCTAAAGAGAGGGAAAGAGAGAGTGGGAGATAGATTGGACAAAGATTTTTAAAAACAGGGATTAGAGAGATGAGGGGGGAAAAGATTTTTGAGTGGATAGATGGATGATAGGGAGAGAGAGGGGAGTATAGCTAGAGAAAGAAAGATTAGAGTGCAAAAGATGAGAGAGAGACAGGAAGAAATTAGATAATATGGAGCAATAGAAGATTGATAGAGATAGTGAAACGTAGATAGCTAAAGTAGATTAGACAGACTAAATAGGTAGAACGATGGGCTGACTGACAGATAGGTATTGTGTCATACTTCATAAATGATATATATGCTAATATTCCCATGTCATGATGGGTGGTAAACCCTGAGACACCTTCCAGCCTGACCTCAATTCAGCAAATGTAGCGCAGACATCAGGCATTGCTTGGACCGTATGTCAGGTCTCACCACCCCGCCCGTGCCTGCGGAGTGTGGGTGGTGTTCGGGAGGGAGAGCTCTGAGGACACGGGGCTGAGGCGCAGGGAGGAGAGGTGTACAGTACGTTTGCTGTTTGTAGCACACAAGGGGCCCAGCCCAGCGCAGACACTGCAGGCACCCCGTGTCTCTAGCACCAAGTTGAGAGAACTGAGGTTCAGCTCTCAGGATTTGTGGGAGAGGTGTTTGGGAGGAGGCAGGAAGGAGGGGCCATGTTTTTTGTTTGGCCTTATCTCCTGTCATGACCATTTCAAAAGGTTTTCTGTCTTGCCTGTTTCTGCAAAGACCATGTGGCTTCCCCGTTCTTCTGATTTCAGACCCCAAAGTTTTTATCTTGCCTCCACTTTGCTATTACTATTTTTAATTTTACAAGGAAAAGAAAACCACTTCTCATGTCTTCCTGGGCACAGGCCTTCCTCCCTCCTCAAAAAAAGAAACAACTTTCTCTCTCCAGGGACGTTTTACCTTTGTATTTCGCATGGTGCCTCCCCTTTGGTTGATGGTTGGGGCATCGCGCGTGGTTTGTCACCATTTGTAAGAACACACTTTGCCATGTTGCTTAGAGAACAAAGGGTTGGGTTTTGTGTTTTGGTTTTTTCCCCCCCACCACAAAGAGAACGGGATATGTGGTTACCAACTGCAAACCTAAATAATTTAAATATTAATTCCTCTCTCTTGGTTCCAGTTTAAAATTACCGGCTGTAACCAAGCACTCCCTATCTTTATTGTCGTACCGTGTCCTGATCCTGCCAGAGTCAGGGCAAAGAGAGCGTGAGAGAGAGCACAGAGACAAACCCTGCCTTGAGCAGGCAGTGGTTTAATGTGTAACACACAAGATTTGTATAGGAAGCTGGGCTGTCTTCAGGGTACAGGAAGAGAGCAGAGAAAAGCATTTGGATTTCCTTGAGTTGCCTCTTCAGCTAGATTTTCAAAGGCTAAAAGGAAACACTATAAAGGATGCAGCATGGGACGGAAACTGGAAAAAGAACAAGGGTATTTGAGGAATGATTTTTCTAGCAAGACATCAAGTGAGCTGAAAGCAGAAGAGGCAGGAGGTCGCAGAAGTAAAGAGTGGGGCAAAGAGTCATCAGCGGAGTAGTTGAAGCTTTTCTACTGCTCCTGCTGTAACAACCTACAGGAATTCCCCAGGGAGTATGTATCTAATTCTCTCTCCCTGAAGAGGATATAGGTTTGCCTGGAGGTGCCTGTGGTTGTTATTTTGTGTAAGAAAAGGGCAGGGCACGTCAGAGTGACTCACACTGGGAATGTGGTGCCTGACCTCACCATGCAGTGCTGTGGAAATTCAGAGTCCTAGAGGGGCTTTTTCCATGTCCCTGTTGTAAGATACGCTAGTGATCCACAGCTATCCTGAATGCTCCTACCAGCTGTAGGCCAGCTCTTTACATTTCACTACTACACTTCATTAGACTAAGCTTTGAAAAAGTGAAAAAAATTCCAACATAAACTCCCCCCCAATGCAGCAGATTGTAAGCATGAATTTGGTCTGCTTTGCAATGCTCATGCCATTCTGACTGTCTGCACTGATGGCAGATGAAATCCCACAATCCTTGCAATAGTTGCATCAGCCTAGGAGCTTTTCCATGAGCCACATTCCAAAGGGAGGGGAAGGGCATCCTGCTGAGATCCCTTCAGACCCAGTGTTTTTCAATCCTAAACCCAAATGCAGCCCCATGAAGGCTTTAGCCAGAAGGAACTCACCCGTGGTGACCACATAAACAGCATTGCTTGGGAAACATGTTACTCTAAATTAAAGAAAGAGCCATGACTGATGGAGAGGAGTTTGGAAAAAAAAGGAAAGAAGAAAAAAGGAAGAGGGAATTCTTACCAAACTCCCCACAGGAGTTATTTTTTTTCCCTGTGTTCTCCATACAGCAAACTAGCACTTGTGAGTTTTCATACTGAAGGTCTGCTGTTTGTCATAGGTGTCTTAGGAAGGAAATGGAATGGCTGTGGTTTGAAGAGGTGGAGGGAAGTGTTTGAATGAATGTTTCTGTGGTTCCTCTTGACTAAGAAGTCTGCTTGGTGGTCACCTGCAGCTCAGCGGCACCACGGGTGACGTTGGGGATCCTCTTCCAGGCCTGTGCTCAGATTCCCTGCTTTTCTGTATTGCCACATTAGCACTTTCACTGGATATTTAGAGCACCTCAGGACTGGTTCTCCTCTCGCTCACACTGGGGTAACTCAGGAGTCGCTCCACTGGAACCAGTGGTGTTAATCTGGTGTGAAAATAATGCGAGAGGAGGATTCAACTCCTCGGGGGGGGGATTTTCCAGGTCCCCGAGGGGGAAAAAAATCAATGGGAGTTACATGTTTAACTGCCACTTGTGCCTGTGAAAGTCTGCCCCTTATCTACCTATATGTATATAGGGTACAGTTTTCAGAATAACCTAAGTGACATGGGCACTTGAGAGCACACGTTTCAATGGCTTTCAAAGAGACTGCAAGTTCCTAAGGCCCAGATGCTGAAGGATGTCCAAACTCCTCTCTGCAGCACATTTTGGGGTCTCAGGCCTGAAATTCTCCAGTCATTTCCCAAAATGGAACTGAAGATCATGAGTCATTTAGGTGGTCCTGAAAGCGCTACCCTCTATCCATTTTTCAGGGTGTTGATCTCAGGTCATGTGTGAGCCTGCATTCTTACCTACAATGCTTTATTACTACATTCTTCTGTTGAGCAATACTTGGAAGAAGAGGTGAAGGTTGAGATTTGCAGAACAGGCTAGTGACCCCAGTGGCTCACATCTGGAGTGCCCAACTTGAGAGACACCTCACTGGGGTCCGAGCCACAGGTCCCCTGTATGCTCTGAACATCAAGATTCATGTATTACACACCCAGAACCACTGGTCGCTTCTAAAAAAACAGAAATCCCAGCCTGAGACCTAGACTAATCTCACAAAAGAAAATCCCAGGTGACCTGTTCACCCGATAGCTTGGTTTTTCTGCTCATGCCTGTTCCCAATGAATAAAACAAATCCCTGTGCATCACCTAAGCCCTATTTTGAGGAGTTCCACTGGCATACAGCTGAAGTAACACAGTAATAAATCAGGGCCTGAAGAAGGTGGCTACAGCCTAGAGAGTATCAAGAACTGTGACGTGTCTGGAAGCTAAAAAGAGCAGAACTTGACAATTAGAGCGGCCCATTTCCGATGCTCTTGTGTGAGGATCTGGAAAGAGTCTCTCACTCATTGTACTTGTGCATTATGAATGTGTCCATCTGCAGAGATCTAATGTACACATATGTCCTGAATATTGTCCTAAGGTTGCAAGCTTCAAAAATGAGCAGAAAACATTCCCGAGAAGTGAGAATAATACAGATGTCTGTATTTGAAAAATTGGTTCAAATAAAGTCTCTCACTTATAGATTTGTGTAGTTTTGTGCAATTATTTGCTCCTGGAACAGAAATGTCTCCCTTGTGTAGGACTTTGATTTTTTTACAAAAAAAAAAATATCTCATTTCATTCTCCCTTGACCCTCTCAGTCAAGTCCTACTACTGTGGAAAAAAATGCTTTCTACTTATTCTGTCTGGGTAAAAAGCTATGTTACATTGAAATGGTGAAGTAAAAGGCCATACAGGCCAGTATGCTTTTATTGTGCTTAATATCCCTTGAGGTAGAATATCTAAGTGGCCTGATGGATGATGTGGTCACCTGTGCAAAAGTCCTGGGTTTTTATATAACGTGACACAGACATCCCCATGGACACTCTGACCCAAGAAAGGTCTGTGGCTGTCTGGGCATTGCCTGGAAACTGCCTGGAAAAGGCTGAACTGAGAAACACTGTGCTTGGGCACCACAAAGCTTTAAAATGTCCATGGCAATATCTGGGCCTGGGATGTTCTGAGTCAGGGAATCTGCTTGGATGTAGAAATGGGAATGGGGGTTACCAACCAGTAATGGTTGGACCTCTGGGGATCATCCAGTCCCACCCCTGTACCAAGCCAGGGTCACCCAGAGCAGGTGGCACAGAAGCCAGAACATCCTCAGAGAGGGAGAGCCACAACCTCCCTGGGCAGCTGTTCCAGTGCTCTGCCACCCTCAATGGAAAGAAGTTAGGCAACTTTGTGAAAGCTTATCTAAAGATATCAAATTCCTCATCGGATTTAAATCTTCAGTAGCTCACTGGGAAACACCAGAAGTTTTTGAGACAGAAATATATATTTCAGCAGCCAAGAAGCCCCACCAATTATTTCTTTCAGTATCAAGTTTGTGCCAAATGCAATGATATAAGAACGGAGTAGGAATTGCTGCCTGGGCTGTGCTAGGCTTTTGACTTAATCCTGAGCTGTATCTGACAGCAGCTCAAGAGCAGAGCTGAAATCGAGCATTTTTGTCACATCTATTCATCCCAGGAAGCTTTACAACCACTGTTTAGAAATCACTTGCAACTCATCTATGAAATACAGCAGCTGGCTTAGCAAGGGCCCAGAAAATTCCTGATGTGGCTCCAAGGAGCTGCCTGGGAAACAGAGCAGACCTCAGCACCTCACATGGGTTCTGGACAAAGTGCCAATTAACAAATGACACAATTAGATGTCTGTATTCTTGTATGTAATCATCAGTTGCCTCATGGCTTCTCCAAAAAAGGCGTGGACTACATCTTGTGTGCAAACAAATATTAAGCATTCAAAATCAAGTGGTTTCAATTAGCCGCATTACTAGATTGCAGGGATCAGCCCTGGCAGATTGGCTTTGCTTCTGTGGGGCAAAACACCTCTAAAAGGACACTCAACGACCTCTCTCCAAGTAAATGGCTGTCTTGAGGTAGCAAGGCTACCTTGCACTTTTTTATCTGTGGCACAGCAGAGGGGGAGGGCAGGAGCGGAACAGTTGGCCCAGGGCATGTGTGTCAGCTGAAGCTCAGCCCCATATAAATCTCCACCTGAGACTTTCTAACAAGGCACACAAAGTTTGCCCTGCATGATTTCCAGAGTCACAGTCGTGCCACAGCGGGAAGAAATAAACTTTCTGCCTGAATTGTAGAAAAGGGACCCATGACTCACCTTGGGTGTTCAACCTCCTCCAGTTGCCCAGGTGAACTCCCTTTGGATATCTTGCCACATTCATGGACTACAGCAGCAAACTTCCCCCAGTTTCTGCATGAGCAAAGTTTTTCCCATTCCTTTGGTGTTCCCCTGGCTTAGCCCACTCCAGGTTGGGGGAGACCTCCTTTCCTTGGGGAAACTGCCACAGGAACTTCAGGTTTTCCTGGTTTTTGACAACGCCAACAGCTTCACAGCACGCTTGCCACCTTTATTGCTCTAATGAAGTCCCAAGCAAAAGACCATTGTTTCTCATAGAATCACTCAGATTTCTAAGTCTGCTTTCCTTTACCCAGCAGGGTATATGAAGCCCTCTGTAATGGACATTTTCAGTCTCCCAATCTGCAGCACTTTGTCCTTTTTAACCAGTATACAGAGCTAGCATCAAGTCTGAACAGGCCTACTCCCTTGTTGAAGATCAGCAGAAAACGCGAAAGGAAATTATGCACTTCTGTACCTAAGATCACTTTTGTTTATTAAAAATGAAATTAGTTTTCTCCATCTAAAGTCACTTTTATATATTAAAGAGGAAATACTTTTCCTCTAGCTTGGCATGAAACTGTGAACATTAATAATAGGAGAAGCAAGGAATTGAAAGCTCATTTGTCTCAGAGGAACACCACTGGCTGACAGGCAGTATTTGCAGAGAGATGGTGGCTTGTACAAGACAGACTGGGGTACTTGAGTCTCTGAAAATGCATCAGCCCACAGCACAAACTACAAGCTGTATATAGCAAGAAAGGCACTGCTTAATTTAATTATGATAGTTGATTAAGCAATTTATGAGTGAAATGTAATTAGCATTTCAGGAACAATGGGTGGATGCTAAACCAAGAGAGAAGCTTCATTATCTGTGGTGAGAGAGAGGAAGGGTGGTACAGGTCATCGGTGGCTGCATAACAAGGAGGAGTTGATTGGGGTGAACTGAAAACCACTGGTGAGGCCTCTCTCTGCTGAGCCCATAATTATGCTTTTCTTGCCTTGAGACAGTAATCTTCTGAAGGGTTTTGTGGCCAAACTTAGGACTCTGAGCCAGAGAGGGAAAAACAGTTTCTCTCACTAGAGGTGAGGTCTAATGGAGAAGGTTCCATTTCCCCCCGCTAGACTGGGTCTCCCCATCCTTGGCCATTTATCTGGGTGTCTCCACCCTTGGCCATTTATTTTTCTACAGTCGGTGGCTTAAATTTCAATGAAGTCTCATTCAACACCTGTCTGTGCAGCAGCTCATTGTTTAGGTGAGGAGATGATTTCACTGTGTGTGCTGTGATGCAGAGGCTCCTTCCTTGTGCTTGCCCAGGTCCTGAATGTTTCCTTCTCAGATCTCTTTCCTTCTGAAGCAGACCTGAGTGATTTAGGAGAAACAGAGTGAAAGCTAAGAAACTGCCACACATCCTGGTGGCGTAAGGGGGTGCTGATGTCTAACAGCAGAGACACCTTGAACTTTTGGATGTCCTGGAGAAGATATCTCTGAGGGGCAGCTCTGTGAGTGATTGCAGGTCACCTTCTTTAGAAGTCACCTTAAGACCAAAGACAATTCCTGTTTGAATGCCAGCACCCAGCAGAAAGGTGAGCAGTTCCTGCATGCTGTCACTTTGGCTTCCTTGACCCCTCTGCTTCTCAGTAGCAAAGAGAGAGAAGACCTACAGCTGTGGGTGGTCTCCCCCAGGCTCTTCTCCATGCAGGACAGCCAAGCCTGGAGCCAGGCAGTCCACAGGGCGCTTTTGGCAGTCAGGGCTGGGAGAACAGGGTGCAATGCAGGGCGCATGGGCTGGGAAGACCTCACATGCCGACTGATCTCTAGAAAATAGCCAAAGGCCAATCACCAGCCCGGGGAAGGACTCTGCTTGCCCCAGAGCACAGGCTGTGGCAGGGTGCTGGTGGCTGGGGAGGGCTGGCTCTGCCTGGCCGTGGCCTCTGGGCTGCTGGCACGCGCTGCTTGCAGCCCCTTGCTGGCGCACAGGCCATTAATAAGACTTTCCAGCCTGTCACTTCCATGCTGAATCCTTTGAAAGCCGCGCTCCTCTGGGCCCATTAGAGGGAGGAACTGTCTCTGTTGAAACATATGGGGCTGTCAGACTCTGTCTGTTGCTCTGAAAGCTGCCGCCGCTCTCGCTGTTTGCTGCTGGGGGGGCAGCAGCTGTCTGGAGGAGGCTGTGATGAGGATGGGGACTTGGGAAGGGGCTGGGGGAAGATAGCAGGCAAGCTGAGAAGGATGCTGGAAATGCTGGGAAGGTAAACAGTGTGCTGATAGCTGGTGGGCTGCTGTAGGACATTGGGATGCTGGGCAGCTCAGAGGGCTGCCTCATGCTATGAGTGTGATGGGGGAAGAGGTACATCTGAGGACAACTGGGTGGTAAATATTGGGGGGGGTATGTAGGGGCAGGCTGAGGCAGCAGGAGACACAGCTTACAGCAGAGATGTTTGACTTGTCTGGGAAAGGAGAGGATGGCAGCAGTGTTGGGTGACTCTGTGGGGATGCTGCAAAAGGGAGGCTTTGGGAAGCATCATGCGGTCACACGGCGCTGGAGTTTCTCATTAAGCAGCACACCCGCCCCCCAGCTCCATTTGCAGAAACTGAACTGGATTTAATGGAGTCCCTTGACTTTTTCCTCTGAAATATTCATAGGTTTTAGCAGTCCATTTCATGCTCACCTCCTCCTCCATTAACGAGCATCGAAGAGGGACTGGGTGGAAAGTAGGCTGCTCTGGAGCCAGGGAGACGGAAAAAGGGACCTGTGCCTCTGCCCAGGGACTGCTAAGAAGCAATCCACTCCTGGGCTGCTCCACGGCCCTCTCACTAGGCCTGCAAAATGACTGGAAATGAGCCCTGGGCAGCATGCACAGGGAGGTGATTAATACAGTGGGAAAGGAAGGAAACCAATTAAGCAGAGCTCTGTCTGGAGCTGCTGCCCCCACCCCTGTCACACAGATACACCCACGTCTGTCTCCCTGCCTGACTTCATAATGTGCAAGGCCAAGAGCTCTGTAAGAATGGCACAGGCTGACAAAAATGCCTGGAGGTAATTAGTTCCCTCCTCACCTCAGCACTAATGCTGTGCTAGGATACAGGGAAAGTCCAGAGCTTTTATGAGACAGCACAGAAGCACCGAAGCTGGATTATGGATGCCCCATGCAGTCTGCAGTACTTGGCACAGCAAGGATCCTGCTGGGAAGTTTGGAGAAAGGGTGTAATAAATAGTGCAATTGCACTCTTTATGGTGTATGAAATGTCTCAAAAGATTGGGGCAGGTGGGATCTCAGAGCATTTTCCAGACCTGTTAGGTACTAAACCAGGGCTCTAATAGTCTAACTGATATACCCCCACCGAAATCTACAACCAAGGATCTCTAGGATTCTAGAGAAAGGTGTCCCTGCTCATGGCGGGGGGGGGGGGGGGGCGGGGTTGGAATTAGATGATCTTTAAGGTGCCTTCCATCCCAAAACATTCTATAATTCTATGATTTTGGGGGTGGGGATAGGTGCAACTCTCACAACTTTGCTCCAGAATCAAATATTTTTGCAGCAGTCGCAGTCCTAAACCATGCAGTTTAAAGTCCTAAGAAAATTATCAAGGATTCCATGGACAACAGTAGAACCTGGATAGTGCTCTAGGAAAAGAGAGTGGTCCTCCACTTGTGCTATCCCTTCAAAAGGTACAAGAGGTGCTCAGCAATGGGCTTCCAAGTTCACTTGGCTTCTCTCTGCATTATAGCTTTGATGAACACAAAGAGCAAAATCTGCATCCTAATGAGTTGTTCACTCTGGCTGACAGACAGAAGGCAACATTATAAATGTACTATTTCCTGTGGTTCCTCCCTGCTGGATTAAAAACCAAAACAATGTCACAGATGCAACAGCACCTATTTATTCTTGCTCTCAAAACACTCACTAAGCAGTCAGGCTGCTTCCCCTTCCCTCCCATGCACCCATACAGACACCTGCTTGCATGTGTCCTGGGAATCAGATGTTTATGCAAGTATTTGCAGGATGTTCCACATCTCCCTGAAATTATAATCAGCATGCTCAGAACCAGCTTAATTACGAAGCATTCAGCAAATGCCCACAGGCTCTTCCCGGGCAGCTCCACGCAGCATCTCCATGAATGAGGCTGCACGCTTCTCCTCCACTGCCCCACACGGCTCCCATCAAGAGCTCAGGCCCTCACTGAGCTGCTGGGTTCTCTGGTTACTTACTTGTTTCCAAGAGAGAAGAGAGACATTTGTAAAGCAGCAGCAAGCCATAAGCAGACACTGAGAGTGTCTCAGGGTGAGACTTGGCTACCTCTGATTTTTTCCAGCAGTCTTTCCAGGCAGGATGGAGATGTGAACGATCCTAGCTGTAACCAGGCCAGATCAGAGATTTAAACATGCCATGTCCATAGTCTATTAACTCTCTCTGTAGAAAGGACAAAAATCAAGAATTAAGTACCAAAAACTGTGGAATGATGAAGTTTTGCCATCCCTGGGTTGCAGCCTGGCACATCTGGGTACTCAGCAGATTGGCACTTTCTAAAGGAATGAAGGACTGCTGGGCTTAGGTGAGGCAGTTAGAAAACACACTGCTGAGGTAAGACAAGAAAGCGCTTTCTGAGTCAGCAAAGTGCACTTCCTGTAAGAAAGAGCACCATTCATGCCTCTTCAAAACTTTTCTGAAGGATCTCCTGGACTGAGGCTATGGGCATCTAAAAATATTATGGTCATGCCTTTGCTTTTAGTCAGAGCACTTTCTATCAGCAAACAATCCCTCATGTAACCTCTCAGGTGATTTCACAGAGGTGCTAAGCACAGGCAGAAGAAAGATTCAGGCTTCCCCTCATCACTCTGTAGCTACCATCTGTGAGTCTGACAAGGTTTGGACTCTTCAGACAACTGTAGCTGACTTCATTTCCTTCCCTGGGGCACTGCACTAGCAAAACCCACATGATGATCCTATCACTTTGTTATACACACTGGAAGCATTTAGGGCTATTAAGGTCACACTTCAATGGGACCTTAATAATTTACTGCCTTTTTGTGGAGCTTGGGGACCACAGACCCCAGAACCATGGAACCCTTTTCTGTCTCTACTGTGCTTGTCATCACGCGGCAAGAAATTTCCATTTAAAATACAAATCCTGGTGTCAGAGAGGCATCATCAAACCAGCATTTTGATCTGAAGCAAGGGGGGAGTTCACAAACACAGGTTCAATTCTCCACCGAGATGTGTTTACACAAGGAGATGTGGCTTTTCTTCTCTGTTCACAAAGGGAAATTTTAACAGTTTTGCCCAATCTTCCACATCCCAATTCATTAGCTATTGAAGACCCTGTGTATGTTAGGCCTTTGCTCACACAGGCACTTGGCTGGTGGTTGCCATCACAAGTAAATAAGATGCTCCAGCAGCATTTGGGTGCCCACTGGCCAGCTCTAGCTGTTCAAGTTTGGTCTTAGTATTGCCAAGACCCAAGGACTGTCTCACCTCGCTGCTGATGTCCCCAGTCCTCAGAAGTCTGCCAGCCCCGGCATCACAGCATTCCTATCACCCTGCACCTGGGAGCTGTCAGTACCTCTATCAGTGTTATCTGCACGATCCCTGGAGCACTGTAGGAAGGATAATTATGACAACAGAGGGCTGTGAAGGCTTAGACCCTCCAGACATTTCCTGGCACCTTCCTCCTGGTTGGGCAGCAGGGCTCTGCCACTTGCCCAGGGGCGTGGGAAGAGGCTGTGACAGAACACACAACTGAGCTAATCTCTCAGGATTTTGGGCAGATCAGATCACTAACTGCTCTTCCCCAAAGCATTTATTCTGCAGGGAAGGGGATGGGAATAACACATACCTTTAAGCCTTGTTAAAAATACATGCCATGAAGACAGTTCTCCTCTCAGGCTAAAACTGTCTCCAGGGACGATCTCTGGGGAATGCCTGTGTAAGCAAAACACCCACCAGGGAAGAGGTTTCTCAGGGGGCGTGTCTGTAGGTGAGCGCTCGCTAAGTGGAATGCCTGGGGATAGCACGTTCCCGCATGGTGTGCTGCCTGCCTCTGCCTTTCCCGAAATAGCGCATCCTGTCCTTGCGGCTCGGAATACGCTTGTCACAGAAAATTCTGCACATGTAGGGTAGGACTTTTTTTTACGTTCATCCCCAGCCAGCTCGTAAGATCAAATTTTAAACTAGAAACACCTTTTGATCTCACTCAGCTGCTCGTCAGTAGCTGCTCTGTGCCAGCTGAGCTGTGCCCAGAGCCTTGGCGCTGCACATGGGCACAGCCAGTCCCCCCTTACCCTCCTGTTAATACCCGGGTTTAAATGCCGCTGCCATCCAGCCGGCAGTACAGTGACACGGACACCCGCACTGGGCGGCCTTTGCCACCCGGTGACACACTAGCTGGTCTAATAGGAAACGAAAATGAGGATTTTAGGCGGCCTTGACAGAGGGAAGGCAAAGCACTGCTGAATCAGCGACACGGAGTGCACGCCTTGCTCCCTGTTGGGGGACAGGGGAGTCAGGGCAGCAGCAGGTTTTGGAGATGGGGCAGCCAGAGAGCCCTGCAGGCTGCATGGCAGCCTCAGCAAAGTATCCCTGCGCTGCTCAGATCAGCTCAGCCCTGCTTCCTGCTGCCGCTGAGACTGCTGGAGGGGATAATTCGATTTGCCTTTTGTTCAGCCAGCCTCACGGAAAGCCTCGCTCCGCGGCTGGGTGAAAAGCAGAACCCGCTCATGGTGCCTGCACTCGGGTATTGGCTCTGTGGAGAGGGACCCCAAGAGCTGAGCCTCCTTCTCTCACAGCTGGCTCTGAGAGCTCACTGTGTCCCTGCCACAGACACATCAGCCTCCCTCAACACCCGTGCCTGCTGCTCTGCTTGTGTGGGGAGAGCCATAAAGGATGGCAGGGATCCTTGGGACCTGTGCTTTGCTAAATGAGGCTCAGGACCCATGGTGCATGTGTGTGCTCACTTGGCTGACTGCGGATGCCTCCCAGATATGCCCTGCCCTTGTCCCATTTTCATCCCACCAGAGAATATCCCGGCACATCCTGACAACAGGCAGCTAAAGAAGGGGGCGGGGTGTCCTCCTCCTTTCCTCCCATTACCCATCCTCTGCTCTGGCTGGTCACCTCAAAGGCAGCTCCTGTAACATGCTCTCTCTGAAAGGCACTGATGCTGGAGCAGCATTTAAATTTATGTTCCCATAAAATATTTTTTCCATACAACATTTTTTTCATCAGCCATGGGACAGATTGGAATCTGACATGTTCAGCTGTTGCTGGATGAAGGGAAGAGCAGAAGTGACAGGAAATTTTTAGGAGAACTATATTAAACTCTGTGCAGGATTTTGATTTAGTAGTAAGAGTAAAATGAAATTTCAGCTGATATTCCATTATCCTGTTTGCAGTGCACTCTAATAGCATCTCCATTCATAAAACAGTTCAGCTCTTGTCCTTTGGTGTTGATCTATTTGTTTTGTTCTAGAGCAGTTTCCAACACACAATGAATTTGCCTTCCTGAGAACTTATGCATACAGAAAGGGGACAACACCTTTCCAGGCTGCCAGCCTTGTATTTGTATGCTGGATCCTGAGAATGGATCTTTCCAACAGCGCATTTCATGTGGGTGACCCTCTGCAAATGCCTTTGTGAAAATTTGGCCAGATGTATTTCTTCCCCACCTCCGGACTAGTGGAGTGCACTGTGAGCAGATAGGTAACAAAAAGAGGGAAAGCACAAAAAGCTGCTCTAGGAAAGGGCGGGGGCTGAGGAGGCAAACGCATTTTCTGCTTCCACCTCACCACGTCCCAGTGACCCATTACAAGTGCGTGACTTGCCTTGCCTGGTTTTGCAGGAATCACGGTATGCAGCCTCACCGGAGGGTTGCAACACCTCTCCCACTAAGCCTGGCTTGAACTGGAAATCTTTTGTTCTTTTGGCTCTGCCCTCACTCACAGGAGTCAGACTGTACAGCTGGCACCCAGGCAACAGTGAGGCATCTGCGCATACAAAAAGCAGAGGTGCCATGTTCTTTTTGCACTCATTCCTGAAAATTTCATCCCTTCTTTTTAGAATTTAGAATAATTGGCCTCATTTTTTACTGATATTTTCCTAGGAACTCTGCAAGGTGAATGCAAAGCACTATCAAATCCCAAAGGTGTCATTTTACCCCTACTTTCTGGTGGCATTATAGATAAATCACCCTTCAGAGTGGGTTCAGCCCTATTTGTCTCCCTTATCCATGCCCTTCCTATCAGATACTGAAACACCTTAGCTTCCTTCCCTGTCTCCCAGCTCCTGCAAGACATGCAGCTGCTTGCAGGCAGCCTCTCTCTACACCAGTGTTAAGTTACTAAGCAGCCAAGATAAAAGGTTCCCACCTTCATAAATAATCAATGTGGGCCAAATGGCTTGTGCTTGCTCGACAAACTCATGCATGAGAAACAGAAAGGGAAGAGACAAACACTAACCCAGCAAGGAAAATAACCACACCTCATGCCAATAAAGGTGGAAAGGAGATTCGGAAAACAGAGAAGCCAGAGACAAGAGCAGTGAAGAAGGGAGCTGAGCACCTGACAAACACTTCTTTAGTCTTTATTTGCAAAGAATCTGGAGGCTGGTTTTGATTTAGGTAATTTGCTCATTAAAAGGAAGTTACTAGAGCAACCTGGTACTGTCCAGTCACTGGCTGAGACTCAGCCACTGCCCAAGCCTCTGATGGGTTTGCCCATGGTCATTTGGTGGCATTGGAGGGGTGTAGATGTGCAATCAGCATCAGAGGGACCAGTGAGCCCAGCACCAGGGTGCCACTGCAAACACAGGGTGTGCACAGAGCAGTGGCAGCCCAGACAGCCTTTCTCAAGGGCTGCCCGACAAAGGGCAGCTCAGCTATTTAGGGCTGTCCTGCAAATTGAGTTTCTGAGGTAAGATTGCCATTTTAAAGAGAGGGACTTCAAGTTTCCAGCGCAGTGTCACTCCTGTCCTTTGCCTGTGTGGCACGTATCAAACACAGAGGCCCATCATTATGTGACACGGGTGAATCCCTTCTGTTTGATGGGTTCTATGTCTAAGAACTCTGCCACAGGAGAGGAGCTCACCAGCCAGCCCAGCAGACTCACTGGCGTCGGTACATCAGTGCTGATTTTCACCACATGGGTGCCTGGTCCTTAAAGAAGGTGTCTGTGCTGAGAATCAAAATTGCACAGTAATGACAGAGACCTTTTCACATGACAGAGATGATGGTGAGCACAAATAGTGTCCCTGTGCTCTTCCTCTTGGAGTGATCCACAGACATTGGTAACGTGCATATAAGGCAAAAAACCCCAAACGTTCATGCCTGATTCACCATTGAGAAACCTCTCACTCCAAGCTGGTCCCACACTTTCAAAGTGGGGCTTAATCCAGGGCAATGAATCAAGTCTGGCACACACAGTTAGCTCAGAAGGTGTCAATAAGGACTTTAGGCAGGTACAAGTCTACCTCTGGCATGAATCCCTACTGTTTGTAAGCACTGGACAGAAACTGCTGCCACAGTGAGTGTCCCAGGCTGTAGACTTCCCACTCCCTAAATTACTGTGTTGCTTTGACTGAAGACAAGACACAAAGCAAAAGAATGCAATGGCATTGCCAGTGCTTTGGAGATGAACAGAGCTCAGCAATTCATTTATTTAAATTGCTCAGCCAACTGAGCAAGGGGCCTCTTCCCTCTGGTATACTAGCAAAAAACCACCTCACACAGCCATTCTCCTTGTGTCCCAAGCCAAGCCTCCCTGACCTTAGCTGTGATCAGACCATCCCAGTCTCTCAAGCTGCTGTGCGAAGCTGAACACTTTTTGATTTTGGCTACCAGAGTAGTGATGAGTTCCTGCTCCTGTTCACCTTCAATGCAGTAAAAAACTGCTGCAGACACAAATTTAAAATGTGGGAGGGAGGATAACATCAAAGCAAATTCACACTCCTGTTCTGAATAACTGTTTTTGCAGCTCTGGTATTTATACAAGAGCAAGGGGGATCACTAAAAGGGCATGAAGGGAGAGCTCCCAGAGTACAGACAGTGAGCAAGGGAGTGAGTGAGAACACTGGACTCCTTGGGAGATAAAGCTTCATTGCTATGGAATCAATCTTCTGAGCTTCTCTTTGCAATTTTGTCTCATTCTATGCCGCTTGAAATGAGTTTCCATTTGTCTGTCTGGTGCTAATTTTCCCTCATTTGCCACATCAAAGCCATAATTAGAGGGCCAAAGTGCCTCCAGTGCCTTTTCCCCCCTTTCTTCAGTCATTCTCCTTAATAGCTCTTGGTTTGGTAACTGAGCTATCACTCAATGGCAATCAGATGCTGTTAGTCTGGTCTAGCTGCCTCTGGATGCCCCATCCCTCCTGTTCCCAATGACACATTGCTGCCTGGGGTAGTTGCCTGGGGCAGGGGCTAGGAGGTAGTTTTGAGCACTTTCAAATTTTTATCTGCAAGTGTTACAGCCCCTTGCAAGAGATGTTTAGTATCTTCCTATAGTTCCATTTCAATTAATAATGGGGGTAACAAGTAGAAGAGGAAGGGTTTGGACAGCAATTGAAAAGGTCCTCTGAGCTACTAGAGGTCTTTGCCCTCAAGCTGATTGATGTTTGCTTGGAGTCAGGAGCTGGCTTCCAGCTGCTGGCTCACAGAGAGTGCTCACCTCAGCCGCTCTGGGGATCTGCCTCTGCAGCCAGCAGCACAAATCCTCATGTCTTTTGCACAGCCCTCTGGTCCTCTAGCCCAGACAGCAGCCGCAGACCATGCTTGCAGAGGCTGCTCACTGCCAGATCACTTGGCAGTGAAAGGCCTGGCTGGGCTGTGGTGCACGATCTGCCCCCTAAGAGAGCTCACTCTGCGCCTTGTTCTGGGTACCAGGGCTGTGGCAGCTGCAGCCCCATCCTGCAGCATGGGAGGCTCGCCCTGATGCCTGTCAGCAGCTCTGCTGTGCCAACAGCTGCCCCAGAAAAGCCTTGCAGAAGAGCCCCGCACCACCAGCAGCGAGAGCAGGTTGTTCAAGAGCGTGGTCCTGTGCTCATTCCCGCTGCACCCTGTGGGTGGGAATGCAGCAGCGCTCCTGCTCTGCCACACAGTGAGAGGGACTAGTGTGCAGCAGGGGCTGTCACCAGCAGCTGCCTCCAGCAATGAACCTCTGCACATCTTCCCTGCTGTGCCACGGGAAAGAGCTTTGAGCAGAGGGAGGAGGCTGTGCGGAAGGTGTGCGAGGCTCTGTGGTGGGAGCAATTTCAGGCTGAGTAAAATATCGTCCATGGAAAGATGTGGAGAGCCCATCCCTCCCTTCACTAGACAGATGACCAACACACAAGCACAGGTGATGCTGGGAAGGGGCTTGTCTAGGCTCTGTTATGCAAACTGGTGAAGTCAGTGGCCAGTGAGACATCTGGGAGAGGTTTTACAAGACTGGAAGTTCTCAGGCACTACAATGGTTGTTGGACCCACAGGCAGGCAAGGCAGCCTTCATTTGAGCACGCTCCCCAAACCACATTTCAAAGAGGATGCATAGTCTTAGCTCAAGCTTGCCAGAGGCTCACGTGTGCTCTGTGCCTGACTGCTCAGTGCGTGTTTCCCACAACTTGTGCCACATCCAGAGAATATATTCCCTACAAGAATACAGGGCCAGGACTGGTAGCCAGGTGCACCATGAGGCACTGAAGCTTTGCTGGATTCCTACACTTGTATCAAGTGCCTTGTGCATACTCACTGACCCTCTGTCTGTGTGACATCCTTGAGAGGCTCAGATCCAGGAGTGATTTCTCCATCTGGGAGGACTGGGTTGCAAGCTAAGGAAACAGCCTAGGAGGTTGGGCTCCAAGAGATGGAAAACTCATATTCATGTGCTGAGCTGGCAGAAGAAAGTGGGATCATCCACTTCTACCAGTGACTCCCACTGCTAGTACTGCATCCTGTCAACTCAGATATCAGGAGACTGCAACCCTAGAATCCTGGGCACAGACCTGGATAAAAACATCAGAATCCAAAATGGGTCAGCAGCAGATCAATGCTGAAGTGGGATTTCTAAACCAAGCCTTGCTGGCCTCCAGCCCTGTAAAAAATTTTGGAGTAGCTTTCTACTAGCAAAGTAACATTATTCCCGGTCAGCATTTGTAATAATTTGTAATATTTTAAAAGACCTAAAATCAGATTTATCATCAAGGTTATTGGAATGTGTGACAACTCTATTAAGCACTTCAATTAACCTTCCTCTTTGTGATAATGGTTCAAACATTCATTCCTCTAGTTTCCTGGTCAGTGCACCATTTTTAAAGTGAACTGGAAAGGTGGCACTTTTGAAGAGGAAGCAGTAACTGTTCTACAAAGCATATACCCTGAAAGTATTAAACATCAAAAAACATTGTGTAATGCTCATAGTTTCCAACATGTTCTCAAGTTTTTACAGCTACCACACCTGCCATGTGTGGACAGAGTTCATTAGACAGACAACAGACCAATAAAAAGGTGTTAGGTACAGATATTTCTCTGGAAATCAATGCAATTTCCAGCTCTTGGGTGAGAGCTCAGCTTGCTCTCAGTCAGTTTGCAGATGACACTAAGTGAGGCAGTGTTGGTCTGCTGGAGAGGAGGAAGCTCTGCAGAGGGATTCTGGTCAGGCTGGATTGATGGGCTGAGACCAACAGCATGAGATTCAGCGAGGCAAAGTTCTGAGTCCTGCCCTTGAGTCACAGCAGCCCCATGCAGTGAAACTGGCCTGGAGGAAGAGTGGCTGGAAAGCTGTCCAGAAGAGAAGGACCTGGGTGTGCTGGTTGTCAGTGGCTGAACATGAACCAGCTTGTTCCCCCATGGCCACGAAGGCCAATGGCATCCTGGCCTCTGTCAGCAATAGTGTGGCCAGCAGGACCAGGGCAGGGATTGTCCACCTGTACTTGGCACTGGTGAGGCTGCACCTTAAGTTCTGGTGTTTTATCCATAGCAGTTTATCTTTATAAATCCAGCTCTTTGCCCATTCTGACAATGCCAGTCTTGGCTGAATTGCAAGATATTTTTATGGACACACATTTTCCCATAGCCTTTGAGTACCATAACCCTTAACTAATTTCCAAGTGCAATTTAGCAATGCTTGAACATAGTTCCAGTTCCTCCATGAAGAAAGATGAAGAGCACAGTCCCCAGAACATCTCATCACTTTTCCTACTCTTCTGGAAATTTTGAGTAATGGCAAGTGCTAAGAATTGGGATCCTCATTTACTGGTAGGTCTGCATCACTGCTGATAATTTCCTGTGTACATTTTGCAGGGAGAAGAGGGTACATCTAATAATTGCTCTTACAGATACAAAAAGCTCTTCATGGTGGTAAAAGCAGGAACTAATGTTAATGAGTCTGCTGTTAGCAAGGAGTACTATTGGTGTTATGCTCACGCCTCACCAAATGCAAAACTTGTTTGTTAAGCAGATGCCAGTGTTAACAGCCAAATTCTCTTCCCATGGATAACTTAGTGTTAGTTAAATGTACCATTAAAAATAACCATTTAAAATGTTAATGAAAAGAGGAGTTCTTGCCAGGGTTTATCTTGTCTTTTTAGCCTCAGCTTTAAGGTGCTGGAGGTGAAAAGGCAAAGAAAGCTTTTCCAGGTGTGTTCAGGGCACACACATGGGGGTAAAGACCTGGTAGTGCTGTTGTCATTCATGTACAGCACCACAAACCTGGCCTGTTTCCACCTCAGTGACCAGCCAGTAAAGCTCAGTACTGACCTTAATATCCATAGAGCACAGTGGTACCCCCTGCCCTGGCATTCTCCCCACCAGCTCGGCCGTGATCCTCCATGCTGCACTTCCTGGCTCTCCCAGCACTATGGAAGGGAGTGATGGTGACGGTGGAGGGTTCATAGCAAAGGGGTGGTGAATGCTACTCACATTCATGTTCACCATCCTGCTTGCAACTCGTGCTCAGGGATGTACCTCTGTTTAGCCCACTGTTTGTGCTGAGCTTCTGACAGCTCGGGTTCTATTTAATTTCACACAATTTAAGAAAAGCCTGTACTCTACTGGAAACAAGGCTCTACTGGAAACACTGTTCTTCTATGTGTTATTTTCCAGAAACAAAATTAGCTATAACTTTTCACAGAATATATCCCTGCTTTGTATGCAGGTCTCAAGTCTCTGCCCCAGTAGACTGTAAATAGGCAACAGGAGAGACAGTGGAAGGCATTGAAGGACAGTGGAGACTCAGAGGCAGTGAAGGCAGCACCTAGATGTGGGCAGAGTAGACTCAGAAATAAGAAGCCCTGGTTTTTCATGCTCTAGCAGTGAGTGAGGATGAGACCACCTCTCTTTCAGAGCTGCAGCCAGGTTCTCCTGCAGCCCAGGCTGAGCCTGGCCATGTGCAGCCTTGTGCTGCTGCCCTGGTGTTGGGTGCAGGCACATGTTGCCCTGTGCAGTAGCACAGTTAGGTGTGTCCTTGGGGGCTACCAGGAAATAGAGATTATTCCACTGGGAAAACGACAGTGATGCCAGGCTGTGACAGTTGGGTAGCATTTACATGACACATCCTCATTATAGTAATTTGGCTGTAGATATCCTGGGTTGTCCAACCCTCACATTTAAATTGCCCAGGTGCTGCTCTCTCCTTTGACCAGTTTTTTTCTGCTTCTTGGTTTTTTCACCCCTTTGGCTGTGTTTGCTTGTGAACTTGCCCAGGCTACTCTGCTGCCCTCGTCCTCTGGCTCCCTTCTTACCTATTCCTTTCATGTCCACTTGTGACCATGGCACGAGACTCCTGCCCCTCTTCCCCTTATCCTGGTGGCTCTCATTCCAAGGCCCATGGCCCCTCCATTCCCCTGCTTCCCCACTCCCTCCTTGTCATAAAACCCGGCCTCTCCAGTGCTGCATCCTGCTGTTTTCTGGCCAGCATTTCCTGCTTCCTTCCCCACCACCCTGTCTTTCTCTCTCTCAACCATTTCCACCATCATGCTTTGTCTTTTGGTGCTCCTGTCCTGTGCTTGCCTAAGCAGCTCAGCCTAGGCTCATTCCTTCCATCAGCTTCCCTGTTCTTCCCCTCCTAAGACTGCAGCCTTGATCCCAACCTCTATCTGTGCACACACATAAAATCATGCAATTTAACTAATTAAAAAACCCCAAACCAAACAAGAAGCTGAAGGCAAGTGCTGACTTCGGGGGTGTGCACTGCAGTTTTGTCTATGGCATCTCCTCCTGGCAGCCCCATGTCACATCTATTTCCAGCCAGCCTGCTCTCTTCATCCTCAGGCACTGCACCGAAGGGGTCAGGCTGCTTGGGGTGATACAACACCCTCAGTCCCAAGCCACTGGCCCCTGCCCCACTTGCAGCCCTGGACCACCTTGTGCCTCCAAGGAAGGTGAGGGAAGGGGTATCCTGGCCCACATTCCCCCTGTGGGCTGGAAAGTCATCACTAGTCATGATCAGAGAGAAGACAAGCCAGAGTATGCAAGGAATGGAGGGGAAATGAAGAAACATTACCTCCTTTTCACATTTATTTAATTTTTGTATTTTTTTGTATTTTTTTTAAGATCACAGAAGAGCAGAGCATTCATACATGTAAAGAAACAGAAACGAGATAACAGAAGTTAAATACATAGAGAAAAGAAAAATAAAAAGCTTCTTTTTTTTTTTTTTTATTCCATCACTGGGTTTTGTTCATTTGTTTGTTGGGTTGTTTAATTTTTTTGATTGGTTCTTTTACACACACACTTGCGCTTTTAAAATTTCCTTTCACAGAGCTAGTTTCAAAACCAAAACAAAAATAAAATGGCCATTTTCTCGTTTCATTAAAGAGAAGTTCAGCTCATGTCTACAGTGCTGGGGAAAAATATATATAAAGATATAGATATATATATATATTTATATGTATATAACACTGTTAATGAGGAGAGTTCTAACCACCCCACTGTGTAGCAAGAAGAAGGGACTGGACTTCATTCTCAAGGTCTAGAGGATGAATCTTGGCTCCAGCTGGGAAGGTTGAATGATTTTGGGAGGTGGCACCGTGGAGGCAAGTTCCTGCTCTGTGCCCCCTCCTCCCTTTCCTGGCACACACGTGTGCTCCCCCAGGCACAGGCACAGGCATGCCCAGGCCTTCTCCTGGCTCCTCAGGAGGTCACAGCGTAGCTGCGTGTCACAGGCAGAGCCACGGCCAGCAGCAGATGGCTGAGTGCCTGCCCGGCTGTGCGTGGCGGAGGGCGTGGGGAAGGAGAGCGTCCCAGGAGCGCTCCTGTAGCATGTGCGCGTGGAGCTGGCGGGCGTGTGCGTATGAGCCTGTGTGTGGCCGAATGGGGAGCAAATGTCACAATTCTGGAGAAGGACAGTCATGCCTGGGACGTGCTCTCCCCACTGGCTGGCTCCTAAGTAGGCCTTGCTCCTCATCTCCACCCATGACCCCTCTGTTACGGACAGAAACATCCACACGCCTTTCCCCAGGACACAGCTGGAGCCACCGTGGTGCCACACTGCTTTACTCACTGAGGCCCATTTTGCTGCATGGTGAGCATGCCCTGGGAGGCCAGGAGGGAGCTCCTGATGCACCATGAGGACAGGCAGGGAAAGAAGGGCCCACCGGGGATGCAATCTCTGCCCCTTCCCCAACTGCGCTGCCCAAGGAGCCCTGCTGCTCATGCAGCCCCCACCACCTGTGCTGCAGTCATGTCCCCCTGTCACTGCCCCCTCCTTCTGCACTCCTACAAGGCTTGCAGGGC
Source organism: Serinus canaria (assembly GCF_022539315.1). Lineage (NCBI taxonomy): Eukaryota > Metazoa > Chordata > Aves > Passeriformes > Fringillidae > Serinus > Serinus canaria. The sequence goes on from NC_066313.1 coordinate 22,396,833, forward strand.
CATCTGAGCTGCTGTGGCACCAGCTAACCCAAGCCTGCAGCAGGTGAAGGACTCTTTGCTTCCCACCTGCCTGGGCTAACTAGGAGAGCTGCTCCTCTTGCCCAAGGCCTGCCTTGGAGATCTCCTTGCCTCGCTCTATCACCTTGACCCACGGAGGTACAGAGGACCATAGCAACGCACTCTCACCAAGATGAGTTCTGCTCCCCGTTACAGCCAGTGAACCAACAAGCAAGCACCATACGCTGCCCTAATGGAAGCCAACCATTAGGCAAAATTCGGGGGGCTGTGGGAGCTGCCCGATCACTGTTCTAGCAAGTTACAAGAAGGAAAAGTGAAAGAGGTTTTAGTGGTGTAACACAGATCTTAGTCAGCAGTCATGCAATTAAAAAAAATCATCTTCTGGGCATCCCACTGGAAATGAAGCCACTCTAAGATTAGCGTTGAGAGGCCATGGTCTCCTTGCTGGTGAACCTGAGAGTTCTGTGCATGGATGGTGGACAACGCTCATCCCTACCCTTTTCCACTGGCATCACAGCTTTGAAATTACCATCCAGCTTCTCCATCACTTCCCTGCCTCAAGTTTTGCTCTTTCCATAAGACAGTTTGCTCCTGGCATCCCTAACTCAAGAAGTTTGTGTCCTTGAGTCAGAGAAGCAGAAAGATTGTGCACCATTAGGAGAGAGAGAGGGAGAGAGAAAGAAAGAGAAAGAACTGCTCACCCTCCTTGCACCTCCTCTGACATACTGTCTTGGTCAGCCATTCCCCATGTCAGTTGCTACATCACATCAAGCACCATGATGATTTGGGCTGCAGGTCAGTGTGCTTGGAGGAGAGAAAGCAGAGGTGTGAGGGGTTGGGAGGAGAAGAGGTGTTTCCTTATGCCCACACCAGGGAAGGGCAAAGTGATGAAACACAACACAAAAATTGAGCTGAAATATCTGCTGGTGGGTCTGTGAAGGATTCTAGCATAACTCCTCTGACTTCCCAGATCCTCTTGTTTCATCAGGACTTTTTGCTGCTTCCCCAAATTCCTTCCAGATGTGTAGCTGCTACTCAGCCTGGAGACCACATGGCTTTTGATGGTGGCTTTGTCCATGCCGTGTGCTTGGATTTTCAGAATGGGCTTGCTCAGACAGGTGGCCTGGGAGCATGGTCTGGATGCACCTGGAACTAAGAAGAGCTGGTGGGGCTTGGATGTTCTTTGACCAAAAGTGGGTCAAGCAGCAGTGCACAAGCATCTGCCCAAGTGGTGAACAGTCAGTGGTGTGAGAAAGATGTGCAGACAAAGACTAACTCTTGACACGATGCATGTCACCAATGAGATCTCCATGAATGGCACGTTCACATGCACTCGGGGTTAGCATGGGGCGACACAACTTCACCGGTGAAGAGAGCGGGTGCGGGGGAGGAGGAGAGGGTGCATCACTGAGCCATGAGCTCGTGAGTGCGGGGCTGCAAACAAACAGAAATGAACACAACTGCCAAGATACAGGTGTTGGCCGGCTGGAGCATCCCACAGCGCCCTTCCCAGCCGTTCAGAGACAGGCGTTTGCTTCGTTTTCCATCTGACCAGGCACACGCTCCAAGCAACATGCTACAATCATGCATGGAGTTCATGTGGCTCGGGGTGGCTGCATTTCCCTGCCAAGTTCCTTTAGAAAGACTTGCCTTCACCCCTCCTCTCGGTCATCTGAAAAGGGTTGGAAATCTGCTAGCAATTATGGGGCCATATATGAAATCTAAGTTTTTGTTCCTCTGCTTTGACATTACCAGACATCTCATGTAACTCTTGTAATATTTACAAACCAGTAGAAGAAATACATTTTTTTTCCATTTTGTTCATATCTTTTTATAACACTAAATGTTAAATCTCCATCAATCAAACACAATTACACTGACAAGCTCAAGGAACTGGTGTCCCATTCCAAACACCCATCTTCCCTGGTCCCCAACCAGCTGAGAGGCAGCAGGAAGCAAGAACACAGCTTTTTGGGAGGTGATGGGAAAGATAGCAATGTAAACAGGGAAAAGAGATGATTAGGAGAAAGTTTCAGAGAGAAGGGCCTGAGACACGAGGAAAGCCATTGCAACATCTCCATCAGAGGATGGAAGGAAGAAAGAATGGGAAAAAGCACTAGACCTTGCCTGTGTTTCCTATCTTCATCTGGGCTCACCTCTCAACAGGTGCTTTGAGCAATCCCTCAAAGTTCAGGAGAGCTTGAGTTCCCCTTGAGTTCAGGAGAAACAGGGGGATTATTACAGCACCCTGTAAAGCACACTGCAGCTCACAGGATTAGATTCTTGGAGAAAATCAAGCTTCAACCTACCATATTTTCCCTAGGAAGAGACATTGCCAGAAGTAGGGTTCCCAGCACTTCTGCAGATAACAGGCATACTTGGTGTTGGTGGCTTTTCTCAGAGAGGTCTGCAATTAACTGGCTTTCACCCTGTTTCACAGCCATGCAACAGAGGCAAAGATCTGCCCAGGGTCTGCAGGAAAGACCAGACCCCAGCACTGGGGCTGGGGCCATTTCCCACACTAATGGGCAGATGGCTTAAAAAAATTGATGCTCTGCTTTTAGTGAGACATCTCCTTTTTAACCATACGCCTTGACATCTAAAAAAACATCCCCTCAAAACTCCTTTGAACCAAAACAGACACGAGATAATGAGGTGCTGGGACTCGATGACTGCCACCACACTGTAGGGGTCTGATGTGTGTGACCCCAGTGCCTAGGAGTGACCCCACGGTGACAAAAACACATGCAGAGAACACATGGGACAGGTGCAACCATAGCAACCAGGCTGACATCAAAGAACCTAAAGTGGGCTTGACTCAGCCCTTAGGAGCAGCTTGTCGCAGCAAGACATTGCCGGTTGCCCACCTTTTTCAACAAATAAATCCTGTGGCAATAAATCCAGGAATAGGTACAGCCCGGAAAAAGAGCACTGTGTGTTTTCCCTCGTGCCGGTGTGCAGGAAAGGATGCAACTCCCAGATCTGCCTACTGGGACCAGGGTTACTTCATGGCTGTACCAGGGGAAAAAGGAGGCCTGCTGCAGTATAAAATCTGGACTTGTTTCTAAGACTCTGAATTAGATGGCCCTCCTGAAGGTTAGGCACGAGGATTGGGACATCTGAATGCTCTGAAGGATGCAGGGCATTTTTTTTCGTGGGCTGACACATACCAGTCTCCAAAGGAAATGCCCAAGTCCCATCAATGACTGCTCTATTTTGGAGGAAGGGAGCCATCCCTGGATGCCTTGGGTAGATTTCAAGCACCAGTTGCCCACTTGAAACTTGCACCCTCTTGCAGGTTTTGGGGTCTGGAGGAGCATAAATTACCACCATCCAATCCCACAGCATCTCTTTCAATGCCCAAACTTCAGCCTCTCACGTGTCCCTTTAATAAATTTCCTTTCACTCTGGCTGCCTGGGAGGAGCCCTTGACTGCTTAATTGCATGCCTGCTGCTTCTTGGAACAGCTGAGCTCAGCAGCGCCAGCTGCTCCGCAGTGCAAGGCAGAAGCCTCGCCGGGCTGTGCCCCACCCACACGAAGGTGGGGACGGGCTCGCAGGCAGCAATTCCCACTTCCCCTCCTGTCAGGGGGCACCTGGCGGGTATCCCTTCCCGCACACTGCAAGGCCAGGCTGTTTCCCCCTTGCCTGCATGTGAGCACAGCTGCCAAGCGTGCTGCCACTACCCTGGTGCCCAGGGCAAAGACAGAGGAGCAAACTGGCTGCTGCTTGAAAGCTGAGTGGCTGAGCACCTGCAACACTCTGCTGCCCTGGGATGGTCACTCGACTTCACTGGGCTAAATCAAGCTCTCCCCTGTACATCCCTCTCTCCAATAAAGGCCTACCTGATAAACCCTGTGTTTTATCACCTTTGCTGCTGGTGAATACTATGGCTTGTGATGAGCCAGGGGACACAGAAGTCTTCTCACTGCCCCCACCCACACACAGGCACTGCAGCCCCTGCTCACTCTGGCTCTTGCAGCAGACCTTGTGCTGGTGTGGCAAATTCCAGCCACTGCTCAGCATTTTCTCAGCCCTGTTTCTCACAGCTTTTTCTTGCCTCCTCACTTGGGAACCACTAAAGCCTCTCTTGTTGGCACCTCTGTATGTTATTCTGCCACATGGGAAGCGTGGGGCACTCTCCAGCAAGACCAGCACCCTTGAGATAAGAGATGAGCAGGGGATATTGTACTGCCCACTTCTTTGCTGCATCATTTTAAGCTCCTTCTTTGCAAGCCCAGGATTTTGGACCTGACATTTGTTTTATTTCTTACATTCCCAGGTCCTGGACATTTTCTGACCCAATTTCTTTCAAATGTGGAATTTGCAGTGTGTTTTGTAATAGCAGTGGTATATAGTACGTACACACACCCACTCCAACTTACACAGCCTACATTTCCTTTTATACTGGGGAGGACAGTAAGAACAAAAACAACAAAGTAATGAAAAAGGGAAAATTGGCTCTATTTTTGCATGTCTACCAAAATGGTTAGGAATGACCAGATTGTGTTTTTCATGTTGAGGTATTGTTCCTATGCACACTGTATCTAAAAGGAATGGCTGCTTGGTGATGTCCAAGGTCTCATCACTCACATCCCACCAGCCCAGCCTCCCATCTCCAGAACGAATGGTGACTGCACTCTTCAGTCCATAGTGTTGTAGGCCAGTCCTGGTTTCTTCTGCTTGCTTGGACAATTGCACATGAGTGCACACCCCCATGTGCGTGTGCAAGCACTCATGCATAGCAAGAGCTGCTACGCTGGTACTTGGAGGCTGAGACCCAAACAGGTTGGAAGTAGTAGAGGAGAAAAAGCCTAGAGAACAGTGCAGACTGACTCTTGCAAGCAAGGTGGCCAGAAGACAAAAAGCCAGTGAGGACACAAGAGAGGGGACACAAGGCGAACCTGTTTTGCAGCTGCCCCTCTCTCCTCACCCCTCTTCTCTGCCTAAGTGATCTCTCTGCATCTTGTCTCACACTTACAAGGCAGGACATTATCTACAACAGGATGAGCATATGTACACATGGACTGTTTGTTTTGCATGCTTAGAGAGAGCAAGAGAAAGAGAGAAAGAGGGAAGACAGAGCAAGAGCCACACATGCATGCACGCACGCACACAGGCATAAACAGGAGAAAGAGAAAGACACCTGGCTGAATTGAGGGGGGGGAAGGAAGAGAATTTTAAAAGAAAAAGGAAAAAGTAGGCTTTCAGTAGAGTTGACACAGCTTTAGATTAGGCCTGTGGGGGTGATATTGCATGAAGGAGGGGACAGGAAATAAGGTGTTTAGCAAGGGCTGGTGCACATGAGCACAGGGTGAAGTGAAGAGAGGAAGGGGTTCTTCACAGGACACCAGTGTGCAGAGAGCTTAAGGTGACTTGCTCTGGTTTGTGGCTGTTATTTTTTTTTTCTTTTCTCTTTTTTTTTTTTTTTTTTTAATTTGTTTTTAAAAGTATGAACTGGCTGAGCATTAGCTCACAAAAATGACCCAGGGCATCCAAAAAGTTAAATGGCTATAGACACCGAAGCAAAGACCTCTTTCTGCAAAAGAAAGAAAGAGGAGGAAGGAAGGAAAGTGAGGGAGTATGGAAAAGAGGAAGGAGGAGAGAAAAGAAAAGGGATCTTCTTTTTGATTGGCTTTGCAGGTTTTGTTGGATTGTTTACATTGCAGCATCCTCTGGCGACACGATCCTTGCTGGTGCCCCATTCTCTCCCTCGCTTCGTGTTGCCTCCTAGGCAGTCGATGACTTGACAGCCGACTTTTCAGGTTTTGGATTAAATGTTGCTGAGTCTTCTTTGCTGTAATTTTTCCTCTCCCCCCTCTTCACTCCTGAACACACAAAAGTTGTGAAAGGAACAGTCATCTCTCTCTCTCCCCCCCTCCTTTTTCTCTCTCCCTTCTCTTCGCTCTGTCTCCTGTATAACGCGTTTTGTTTTGTGTGTTGTTGTTGTTGTTGTCGTGTTGTTTTTTAATTATTATTAATATTATTATTTTAATTCTGATTTGTATTAACATTTGCTGAGTAGGCAGAGCAGGGACGCTGCCAGAAGCCACAGTGGGACGGCCAAACTCATGGAGCCGTTGTCTACTCTCCCTGTGCCGGGTCCTGCAGGGTGCGAGAAAGGAGAGAAAAGAAGAAAGATTACACGAGGCTGAGTGAGATTTGGGTGACACAGGAACACAATGCTTCAGTCCCAGGCTGCTCCTGCAGTGCTGGGTTTGGGCTGCAGGGCACAGCCACCTTCCCACCTTGGTGAGCTTCCCTCCAGCCCAGTTACAGGCTGCTGCCTGCCAGCTCATCAGCACTCAGCCCAACACTCCAATGGCTTGTGGGTCTCCCTAAACAACACCCACTCTGGAGGAACAGGGCCTGGAGCAAGAAGGAAGGCTCAACCCTGACTGCTGAGCACATCCCAGCCCTTGCTGTGCCTCTAGCTGGGAGCTGCTGGTCTTTCGGTGCAGGGATATGGTTCAACCCTTTGCAGATGCAGCCCCTGGTCACCACCCCCACACCTGCCTGCTCCGCTGCCTTCCCAGTGGTGGCCCTGAGATGCCGGGACACGTAATTCTGCGCAGTGGCCAGTACCTGTCTGCAGGCAGACACCAGCTCCACAAGAGCTGATTCATCACCGTGGTCCGATCAATAAAACATGGGCCCAACCAGCAGACGCCTCTCCTCCCTCCCAGGGCTGCACCGTAATGAGTTGTTTCTGAATCAGGGTGGAGGAAGGCTTAGCTGTGGCACTTACAGCCCTGTGGCACGACACCTATGGGGTGAGGCTGCAGGGTATGCCAGGGAGGTTGATTTTTCATGAGGGTGGGAAATGAAGTTGCACGTGCGTGCATGCGCATCGCAGGCTCTGTCAGAGGGGGCAGGGAGGAGCGCGCTGCTGCAGCAACAAATAATGCAGCCTCGCTGCGGGAATATTAAGCGCTAACGCTCCTGACATCTTCTCATTCATCCTCTCATTTATGGGCTCCCTTTTCTGGATGGCTTTAACGGCAGTGATGCTGTTTTAAATTCGCCCTGCAATCCCAAGCCTCAGCAGCCTGTTCTTTATAACTGGGCAGGGAGGTGCACGTGGCTGTGCGTCTGTAAATGCAGGCTCACCATGTGTATGTGCACACAAAGTGCTCAAGTATGTATGCATGCACACATGTATGTGTACATATATATATATATAGGCCTGTAAGATGCTGGAGTGTGGAGATGGAGATGTTTTATGTTGGAACTGATCCTGCTGTGGAAGAAAAGTCAGGCTTACTACCAAGAAAAGCTGTTTCTGATGGCAGAGGGGAGCAAAAAAAAAAAAAAAAAAAAAAAAAAAGGCCCTATTCAGGAGAGCTCCATAAGACTGAAGTACAACTGCTCCCTCACAACCTGCAGTGGTGAATAGCCCTGCTCTCCTGGGTAGAGCACAGGTGCCACAGGCTTGCTCAGCAGCACAGTCACTATTAAACTCAAGCTGGTGACTAAAAGGCAGCAAATCCAAGAGGGATGTCTCCAGAGTCCCTCAAATTCCATTGCACTTTCATTTGTCTGATTTCTTCCTAAGGTAGCTGACTAGAGTAGCTGTTTGTGTCCCAGTTCTATTCTTTCATTATTAAGTAACTATGTGCTGATTTGTGTGGAAAATTTATGTTCCATCTATGGCTTTTTTTCTTTTTTTCAGCTAGTACACGTTTTTTGGCTTATCACACAAATCCTTCAACAGTGGGTTGTTTTACTCCTTTTATTTCCTCCCCTAAACTCAGGAACAAGTTTCAGTTCAGCTACTACCCCTATCTCATCTAGGTTTTAGAAAAAGTATCTCTCACAGTCAAATAATGATGTGGAGGCTGTTTAGGAGCTTTTGAATCCCTTTTTGGCAAAAAACATGACTCCTCTGGCCCAGCAAATGAACAAGAGCACACCAGGCAGGGTGTGTTGCCCACAAAAACATTTCAGCCACCACATTTTTGCTACGTGGCTTAAATACTATTTGTCTTAACACATACATGGACATGTACATAACATTCTCGTGACAACCATTTCTCTTTGCCACTTTTCTAGGGTGTCCTTGCAACCAGAGCAAGGGCATTGCACCAGTGGTGGCAAGCACTGCACACCCAGCACAGCAGAGGCAAGGGGACTGCGTACTGCTGCCTTAATGCATCTAAACTTATGGATTTGGACCTCGGTTTGGACCAAGGGCAGAGGTATGGCATGGTGTGGTAGTGGTGTGGTGAAGAGATGAGCCTCTGCAATGTCTAGGTGTAAGAGAGGACACACAAAGCCATGTGGTGTGATGGAGGACTTGGGAGAGGGTCACACCAGCTTCTGTTCTGCTTGAGCTTGTGTCTCTAAATTTGAGGGCATCTGAAAAGCCAAAACTCCCATCTCCAGAGATGAAAAATGATACATGTTCTTGTGGCTCCCTGTGTGTCCGAGTCAGATGGCTGCAGAAACCTCTCCATGTGCAGAACTGATCATCTTCTGTGCCACACCAGAAGCTAATACCAGCAGCTGCTCTTATCAGCAAGCCATGCAGATGTTGGGCAGTGTGTTAGGCTGATTGGGAGCACTGGAATCCAGTGTGGCCTCCGCACATAACCCTGGGGCCACATGGAATCTCTGAGTTTTACAGAACAGCTAGCTAGAGTACCTGCTGTGGGTGCTACATTTACGGTCACAAGTACTGTAAAAATGTGGGAAGGTTATAATTCTATCACAAAATAATGTTTTGAAGGACAACAGCTGCTCAAGCAAACCAAGAAAGTAAGTGCTGGTAGAAAGTAAAATTCTTGTCTTTGAGCAAGATTTTCTGCAGGAAATAGCATCTGTTTTCCATTCATTCTATCACTGTCACCCTCCCTTCCTAGGCACACCTCAGGCTGTGCCAGCCCATGTTTGCATGATGACTTCTCCATGAGTGCACGAGCAGCTGCTGCTGTGGGCTGTGCGTGCCCGTGTGCGTGCCCACCCACACGGCCAGGGGTGAGCGCCCACGCTGAGGGGACAGTGCCAGCCCCCACGGTGGCCACGGTGTGCTGCAGAACCCGCACACCCGAGCGCACACCTCCACCTGCACACTGCCCTCCCCTAGCGCGCCCCCCCCCGGCGGCACATGCGGACAGGCACGCCTGGACACAGCTCCCCCAGGCGTGCACACGCACACCGCAGCCCCCGAGCCTCCGAGAGCACAAGCCCCACAAACCCCCATCCCTGCAGCCGCCAGCCCACAGGCCCCTTGCAAACCCCCTGCCCTGTAGCCCCCTCGCCATCCCCACACATCCCCGCGCCATCCCAGTCCCGTAGCCCCCATGTCACATCCCCTCTCCATCCCGGGCCCGCAGCAGCCGTGGGCCAGCCCACGGTCTCTGGCGCCCTCTGGCGGCCGCCGGGAGGAGCCGCCCCGACCAATGGGGACGCGCAGAAAGCCCCTCCGCCGAAAGATCCCCGGCGGGCCGCCCCTGCTCCCTGTCCGCTGGCACCGGGAGCTTCGGGGCTGTGCCTGCGGTCTCCCGCTTCGGTAACCTTGAGCCTGTGCTCTGGGAATTCGCTATAATATCCCGGACTATTCATCCCCCCGCCCCGCCCCGGCAATTGGGCAGCACTGTCAAGTCCGTGACCGCGCAACAGCTTTGAAGGGGAGGAAATTTGGTTTCTGATGCTGATGAGCTAATATAAATATCTGGTAAAATTTCACAGCTAAACCCCTAAGGGACCCCAGACCCTAAATGCTGACCGAGTCTGATCCCATTAGGCAAATCAAGAGGGAGCAGACTGAAAGCTGTCAAGGGTAGAACAACTGCACTGCTCTTCCTTGCTCCAAATGTGAGACATTTGGATACCTGGTGCAGAGGCAGCTGGAGCCCTGCCATGGTGCCTAATTGTGCTGCAACACAAGTGCATGGGACACTGCATCCTGTGCTTCCAAGGCTTTATTGGTGCCACATGCTCAGCCTGGGTGATCTGCATTGGTGCCATGCCACAAGGCAGCCTTGGCCAAGATTTAGAGAGCTGTAGTTTTCACATGGCTGAAGGGAACCATGTGCAGTCCCCATCCCACCCCTCTCCCCAAGACAGTGTAACCCTAGCTTCATCCTTATATTTAACAACGAGAAAAACGGAGCCATGCCACCGTGACCTCACTGCTCCTGCCCACCTGCCTGTGTGTAACAGCCCAGAACAGCACCCAGGCACAGAGAGGCTCCATGAGTCCCCCCTAACACCTCTGAGAGAACTTCCACATTCTTCTGAGTGAAGATGCAGAAGAGGTGGCGAGACTCTTCAATTTGGGACATCAGTAATTTCACCTAGTGCCTAACACTCCTGCAAACTGCTCCACGCAGCACGGGGCAGAAGATTGCTGCATGCACTGCTGGGCTGCAAGCCAGCCTAGCCAAGGTTTCACTAGAGAGGACATGGGGTGTGTGCTACTGCATCAGGCTTGGTGTGGGATAGGGGTAGTGCTTGTGTGTATGATGGTTCAAGAACTGCTCCTACTCCCATGAAAAGTGTAGGAAAAGACAGTGAGAAGGATGGGGGAACTTGGATTAGATGGCAGAGGAAGATGAGAAAAGCAGGGTGCTACTTGCATTCAGAGCAAACCACAGCCAGATTGCGAAGCCAAGAGCTGCTCTCATCCTCAAAAACAGCCTGAGGAACACACCACAAGGAAGGACCTTTGCTGGATCAGTCCAAGGGTCTTGTCTAACCTCCATTCTGTCCTCTGCGGGGGCCAGCCAGGAGCATGTGGCCAGCATGGCATCATACTGGCCTACCTCAGCTGCTTCAGAGTCATTATGAGCCCCTTTGGGATTAATTTCTTTTTCTGTGAACTTGTCTGGTCATTTGTGGACTGCCTGGAGCTTTCCATATCCACAGCCTCCCTCAGCTCTTTAAGAAGCACAGCAGCAGTCAGCTGACGGCAATGACATTGTGGCCCCACATTAAATTTGGGTGCTATGTTCTCCTGTGACTTTAGGACCTTGACATTACCAGGTGGCCTGGCATGCTGCCTGCTGTTAGTTGCTACCTGAACTGGCTAGATTAAAACTGTCTCAGTCATTCCTTGCTCTGCAGCCTCCTCTGCTGACTATGGGAGAGCCAGGCTAAGGAAACTGCTCAGTGTGGGAAGAATTAGCTGCAGAGTGTTCAGCTCTTCCCAGATAAGGGAAAGATCATTTTTGTCATGAAAGCTTGCAACACACTCAGCTTCTGCAGCGGTGTCCGAGGTTGGAAGGCCAGCCCTGCACAGGCCCTGCCTCATGGCTTGTGTTGGCCTCTTAAAACCCACTGGGGGTTGAGGGCTGCATGAGGAGGTGAAAAATACATACGGGCATCTGGGCAGAGGCACGGGAAAAGGCTGCTATGATGAGACATATAGGAAGGGGGTAAGGTGGACTGAGGCGACAGGATGAACCTTGCACTTGTACCAATATTGGTCTACAGCACAGGAGATGACACCAGGGAAGATCTTCAGCTGAAATGGCAATATTGGAATGCTCATGGAGGAGGGCAAGGGGAGGAGGGGTCAGCCAGGGTGAGGATGGGGAAATGGACGACGTTGTGTAAGCACGAAGGTTAGGTAAGTAATGAGAACGGGATCTGGGAAAAGGGGAGATAAAGAGAAGAAATTAGGTCCTGACCAGGCCCTGGAAAGCAAGGATGAGGGAGACCGGGAGAGGGGAGTGATGGTGCTTATGGAAAGAGGGCATCAGTACCAGGACTGCAAAGGTAGGCAGCCAGTACCAGCCCGGGCTCAGAAGTACAGGGAAAAGTGGGGCTTCCAGCAGAGCTGTTCGGGTATGGACGTGGTGCCCGGAGAAGCTCAGACCCGAAACAGGTCCGAAACAAGCAGGTCCGAAAAAGGGGAACGAGCAAGCGGTGGTGTGCTGCCAGGGCTGTGTTCTCATGCAGGGGAACAGAGCTCGTACTCGTCATGTCTGTCACCTGCCCTGGCCGGCTGGTCGCTGCGGGTCCCCCTGTCCCTCTGTCCTCGCCCGGGCGCCGCCGCCGAAGCGCCGCTCCTTCCCCGCGAGGTGGCAGCCGAAGGACGTTAAACCCGCCTCGCCATCCAGGCAGCCTCCGGGCTGGGAACGGCAGGGGAAACGCTGGGAATAACCCCGGGGCTAGGCGGCTCTGCACACCCGCCCGGGAAAACCCCGGGTCCCCACGGCACAGGGAAGGGAGCCAGCTCTGCGCGTTCCGAGGCACCGCCCTGAGCCACCCACGGACGGCCACATGGATGTGGCACGGAATCTGGTCCCCACCAGCATGCATCTTTCCACAATCACTACATCTGCAGCCTCGGCAAAACCTCTTTGGAAGACACTTAAAAAGCAGGATATCTACCCACTACGGCTGCAGAAACGGAGGGTGCAGGGGCTGGTGGTGAAGTCTGCACCCCACTCTGCTTACTCCACTTATTCTTAGTATGGGCCCCCAGCATGAAAATGGACCTGTTGCTGTGAGTCCAGAGAAGGGCCATGAAGATTCTCAGAGGGCTGGAGCACCTCTCCTATGAAGACAGGCTGAAAGAGTCAGAGTTGTTCAGCCTTGAGAAGAGAAGGCTGTATGAGACCTCACCATGGTCTTCCAGCACCTAAAGTGTGCTGACAAGGGCTTTTTGTAAGGGTGTGTGTAGTGGTAGGACAAGGGATAATGGTCTTACATTGAAAGAGGGATTGTATATAAGGAAAAAATTCTTCACTAAAGGAGTAGAGAGGCATTCACAGAAACTGTGGATATCCCATCCCTGGAAATGTTCAGTGCCAGATTGGATGGGATTTGAGCAGCCTGGTCTAGTGGAAGGTGACCTAGCCATAGCAGGGGATTTGAAACCAGGTGACCTTTAAGGTCCCTTCCAACCCAAGCCATCCTATTATTCTACTTCCCCCACACAGATACTCCCCCTTCTGTCTCCACTCCCTCCAGCTCCTTTTTGTAACACCAGCAGCACCCGTAAAGGAGCCCATTACGGAGGGGATGTGCCAGACACACAAGCCTTGTGTGCCATGACACACAAACCTTGCTCAAGAAGCAAGTGAGGGCAGATGTGTAAGTAAACCCACAAGTTTACCAGAGGCATGTCTCCAAATGTGTGCACCATGATCACCAGCAGAAACTGAACTCGTTACTTTTGAAATTCTCAGCACAGACCTTTAAAAAAGATCATTTGAGATGCAAGCAGAGAGCAGATACATTCCTAAAGGGAAAAAAAAAAAAATAATCCACCCATCTATGTTTCACATCCACATTTGCCAATCTCATCATCTGAGTAAACCAAAATGAAGGCAGAAGAAGAGACATCGGGTGCCAGTTTTTCTCTTATTTACATTAACAAGACTCCAGAGCTTGACATATCTGGAGTTTGCTGATGGAAGAGAGCCCACAGAGAAGGTTCAAAGGGCATCAGAGAGCTCCTGGCTCTTGATTTGCTTTGGGGAATCTGCCCTTGGGATCCTGCCAGGAAGTGCAAGGTAAAATCTGGTGTTAGAGGGTAATTGGTCCCTATGAGTTTCTGAATGGAAGAGAAGCCAGAAAGCAGCATGGGATGGGCATGGAGAACTTGTCTGTGCTGGGAAGGAAGGAGTGATGATAAACCAAGTATAGCCAGACTGCTGTTTTTCCAGGGGCTGTCCACTCTAAGAAGCTCTGGCCTCCATGTTGTTGATAAGCTGACTCTACTTACAGTGAAGGCTGGAGTTCAGCTTCTTGAGCAAAAAATAGGATCAAAAATGGGGGGGGGGGGACGGACGACAACAAACCCCACTTCCAAAGCAGAAGGCACAAGGGAAAGAGGGTGTGCATCATGCAGGTGTCTCTATCATCTCACTCCCTTGGGCCTGTAGGGATGTTAGGGCTTGCACTTGCCAGCTGCTCTGCAGGAAGCAATTTTTCCTACTCTGTTGACTCTCTTGCCAGGGCTTCAGAAGATGAAATCTTTATTATCATGAAGGCTTAAAAGGGAGGAATACTGTTAATTCCATTTTCAAGGTCATACTTTGAAAGTTATTAATTTCTTTCTTCCAGTGCTTTGCACTCTACTCTGAGGCTTTAGGGATTACCAGCTTCTACTTACTAGGGTTCATTTGGGGCTTTTTTTCTTATTTTTTTCCTGTTCCTCCTCCCTTCTCTTACAAGAAGACACTTTTTTTCTTCCCTGTTCTCAGTGTTGAAGCTATTTTGCTCATTGCCTGCTCATTCCCCATTGTCACTACCAGTTTTGCTCCTGTAATTAAAACTTGACTGTGACTGCAGTGGCACCAGGCTGGCTTTCCTAGAGGTGCAAGTACCACTGTGTAAGCTGGGGAGGATGCCCTCCAGCAACTCTCCAACAAGATTAAGGAAATGTCGCTGGTGTCTATCAATCTTTGCACTTGGTTTAATGTTTTTCAGAATTCGCTCATGCTTTTTTAGCACTGAACAGTTCTTCCCCATGTTTTGGAGTTCATTCGTGGTGTACGAAGTACTCATCTATCATACCTCCTGTCTTAGAGGAATGAAGATTCATTCTGTAATGAAGCTCACCCATCCTTCCCTAAGGTTTGAAGAATATCCCTGAAATTGTATTTCTCAGTGTCTTTCTGAGAAGGTCGTGGTGCTCAAGAGCTGTCTGCTTACACCATTTATTCTGGAGCTGGTTTACAGTAATCCTAGTCTAAAATTGAACTGTTATCCTGACCAGTGAGGTTGGTGGTGAATAGAAGACCACCTTTATTTCAAGGTTACACAGATCTTTCATCATCAGACCTATTTTGTGTATATAAAAAGTTTCAATGTTTTCTCATAGCTGAAGAAATTTTCTCCCACCCTTTTAATTTCCCTATCAACTGAAGGTTTATTTTTAAAAAATCAACCACTCCCCAAACCCCACCCTCCCCAGTGACTGATACAAAATCAGATACCTAAAACTGTATTGTCTTCAAATCACACATTAAAGACTCATTCTACAAGCAAAGAATAAAACAAATGAACAAACAAACAAACCACATAGCACAGACTGTTTCAGGAGTCATTATGGGGAATATCTGAGCTTTTTCTGCTTTTTGCTTTCCAAGGATAAAACAATCCCTCTTCTGCTCATCTCTCAAGCACATGTGTAGGGCACAGCAGACTAAAGGTGATGCCAAGCACATAACCCAGTGTCTCAATAGAGGACAAACAGCATAGCTCCCCTCACCCAGAGCACACACAGCCCTAGGAAGCAGGTTTGCTAATTGGAGGCTCTTGAACCTCTTGAAAAATTAATATTTTCATCAGTTTCATGTCTGTCTGTTTACTCACTTCATCCCTGCTATGGTTTTCTACAAGCTTTACTGGATATATGGCATAGGAAAGGTTTGAGTGGCTGTGGACAGAAATGAAGAGGCGGGGGACATGCATAGGGGTGACTGGAGCAGAAAAACAACTAAATTGGGGTGGAGAGTGGCCAGCATGGTTGAGGTTACTCTGGTACTGAAATCCAGTCCTACTGCAGCCTCTGATCTCCCTATCTTTCTCTAATATCTGCGAGAAGTGTCCTCTCAGTCTGTCCTTGAGATCATCTCAGGGATGTCACTCTCAGTATTTCCGTGAATTAGAGATGTCATGACAGTCAAGCAGGGCCCAGGCACTGGTATATGTCTCTAAAGTGTGGGGTCTAAGTAAATATTACCCTTGTGCTCCCTGTAGATCTCTTCACACAATATGGAAATGTCTGTGTATGTGCGATCCCAGAGTGAGACTCCTGGTCCCCTTAACACCCTAACAGTGCAAGCATGGCTTTAATACTAGGCCCAGGCCTGGGAAAAGCCAGAGCAGGAAGCCATCGTGGCTTCCCATGGCTCATTTCCAGACCAGTATTAAAAAGGGAAAGTTAATACAGCTTACACAGGCTGAGCAGGCCTTCAGCTGGATGAGTAGGAGCAATGGGAAAAATGCAGGAAGCTATTCCGGTTCCTTATTAGATGTTCTTGGGTGTCTGGAGATTGCTCAGTGCATGCGGGCTGTGCCTCTGAGCACAGGCTGAGTACGGTGACGTGGCTGAGCAGTGTCACCAAGGGTCAGTGTGCCTGTGTGGCTGCAACACCTACTGGAGGGGCTGCCTGACCAGACCCTGCTGAAGCCATGCTGGTCAGAGCACATCCTTCTCCAGGGCCTGATCCCATGCTCCCACTCATGCATCCACTCCCCAGGCTGCAAAGGGACATACAGGTGATGCTAGGGAAGGACCACGCACATTGCTCCTTGCTCACCTTGCCATGAGGCCTCTCCCTTTTGCAGGGGAGCTCTGCTGACAGACCTGCTCACCCATGGGAGAGAAGGCCTTCCAAGAGCACTCTGCTTTTTCTGCAAGTCTGATTTCTTTGGAATAGTTGGGTTTTATCCCCATGCACACCCTTCCTCCCCTCCCTTCCAAATCCCACACCTCCCTTTTCCTTTCTGGTTGTTTTTGTTTTTAGAGAGAGCGCTTAGACAGCTGTATTAATCATGCAAGCCCAGCCATGTGTAATGTGCTTTATCAAGAGCAGAGCAGACACTCAATGGCAGCCGGTTCACAAACGGGCCCAGTGCACTGCCTGAGCTGGGAAGATAAACCTGCTGCTTCCCAAACAAACTTACCATCATGGGTTAGTGAATGGAGAGACTGTTCACTTGGGACAATAACCAGAGGGGAGGCCAGCTCGTTAGGCAAGGTTTACACTGGAAATGGAAGGGCTAAGAGGAGGAGGAGGAGGAGGAAGGTGGAAATTACTCTTTGGTCATTTTCTCATGGGGGTTGGAGTAGTTTTTGTGTGTGTGTAAGTATTAAATCAAGACAACAGTGGCAGTTCTTCATCCTCCTCTTTGGTGCCCTCCACAGTTCCAGTCAGCCAGTCAACACAAGAAATAAGGAGAACAGAGGGGAGAGAGCAAAGGTTTAAGTACACCTGCTGTGCAGTGGGGATAGGTTGTCTTCAGAGTCTCTAAAGGGGGAAGGTTCAGTGATGGCTTCAGAAGCTCATCTAACATGCAGATGGCATCAGACTATGAGTTTCCTCCAGGCTGGGATATCTGCCTCGGGAGGGTTGGAGCCTGCCCCAGCTCTGCTCTGCAGGGTACTCTGTCCATGCTACAACACTAACATCATCACTGTGCCTATCAGACGACTGATTTTCCACAGCAGTCGCCCTTCCATGGGTTTGTTTCTAATCTCTGCAGTGGAATTATGTGATTTCTCCCCCACTGCATCCACCCAAGCTCCACTCTCCCACCTGACTGCTGTGGCCTGACCTCTGCTCTGCAGGGCTGTTCTGCATGCATGCAAAGCCACATCGGTGACTGCACAGACCTTGAAATGTCTTCCTTATCCACTGCAAGGGCTCAGCTTGGAGGAATATCTTTCTGGGACTTCCAGTCTCAGTTCCCACCCTTTGCTGCTGATCTTCTTCACTCACTGGATCCTCCACAGCACTGTACTATGCAAATATATACAACCCAAGGCTCATTTTGGAATAAATCAATCTAAATTAAAATAATGAACAAAAAGTACAGAAACAGATCAGGCAGTAAAGCCATTTCTCTTTCTTTTACCCCTGTGTGTCTCTTTTTTTCTCTAAGAAGGTTTGTTTCTTTTCTCTACACCTTTTTTTTTTTTTTTTTTTGTGGGGGGAGGGGTGGGAAGAAGCAGATTGGCTTTTAATTTTTTTAAGCAATCTCAACAAACAGAAGCTGTCTGTTGATATTCAGCAAAACCCACCAAGCAATATTGGTAGCTTGGCATCTATTCTTGGCATGTCTCTTTTCCCTAAGTTGTTGTTTTTGTCTACATTCATGCTACCTCCTTTTGGAAGACAGTATCATCACCTCTGATTTTGGTATTACTTGCTTTAAACCACACAGCCAAAATAAGATACAGTGCCATCCCTTGCCTCATACTTACGAAATAGCACAAAGCAATTACTGCGATGTTGGCTGCCTGCCCTCACTCTGCCTTGTCCTCCCTGTTCCCTTGGCCTGAAGGCCCCACAGCCTTGGCACCCAGTTCAGTGCCAGCCCTCAGTGCCTGCAGAGCTGGCAGGGACTGACTTTGACCCTGAGCAGCAAGACAACCTTTGTCTGTCTGAGCATCCATCCTGCAGGGGCAATCCTTTCTGCACTCACCAAATGGATTCTGAGCTCTTTGGAAAATCTGGGTGGACACCACCTGTGAGAAGCAAGGAGTGCTGTGAGTTGTGCTTCCCACCCAGGGCCATGGGTGTGATCCGCTGCCAGTGCCTGGGGCTCAGAGAGCTTTCAGGGAAGTGAGGCATGCCCTGAGTCTTCAGCCACACATCACTGTGGAGTAACTACTAAAGCTGATCTATTCCCCTCAAATGCCTTATGATTTATTGGAATACCAGACTTGACATGGTTCCAAATACACCCTCATGTGCTTGGCCACTATGGCTATTATTTTTTTCTGGTCATTATTTTTTCTCTATTTCTCTGTCAGGATCACAAAAATACAAGATTGTCTATTTTGGCCTGTCTATGCTGTGGTTTCTCTAGCTCTGCCAAACAGTTTGCTTCATAGGCCTGAAGGCCTGGACTTTCACTGACCCTTTTCTGGAGTCCAAATGAGAAAGCACCCTCAGGCCTCAGTGAAGAGGGCTGGTCACATCATACTGGCAGGGCTGACTGCCTAGTCAGCAAACCTCCATAAAATGTTAACCCTTTACAGCCTGTAGTCTCTGCTGTAAGCCCCCTTGCTTCTCTCCTTAGCTTTGGTGGACTCAGATGTCTACCGCTTTGCCAAAGCAGAACTGCTGACTCGAGAGCAGCCAGCTCAGCAGAACTGGCAGGGCCATGCACTACAGAAAGCAAAAGGGGAGCAGAGATGGGTGGGAGGTGCCCACTGCAACAGAGGAGCTCTCTTCTGCACAGCTAGGACACTCAGAGAGGGGAAAGAGGACTGGAGGGTATTAGAAAGCAAGCTGCTCTCTGTTTCCCACTCTGGCCATCAGACCCAAATGAACATCTCTTTTCTCCCTTCCCCCAGCTCCCACCCACCTGATGAAGGCATTAGTGACAGTACAGGCTACACAGGCTACAGCTAAATGGAGACTATCTACGATCTACAGTCACACAGGGTCATTCTCCGATCAGTGCACATTTTAGCAGAAAGGCAGGACTCCTCATGCTCCTTTTCCCTCCCACTCTGCTAATTGCTAACACACTACTGCTATAAATCTTGTGTCAACCTATTGATGGCTGTGACTTTGTCTGATCAGGCCCCAAAGACTGACACACTTGTTGCCCTGTGGGCAGATCTGGATGTGCTGCTTTCCGAAACACCACATCCCCCTTGCGTAGCTCTCAGGGCATCAAGCTAACCACCCTGAGAAAGCCCCTACTTAGCCTCTGGGAAGCCCTCATCACAAAACTCCTGTGAGGAAGACACACAGATTTTGAAGCCCATCAGTCTGGCTGAGCCATTCTGATGTGGACACTAGGTGCTAATCAAAGGGAAGGAGTTCATGTTCAAAGGGCTGAGGACAAGGGACAATGAATGACAAAGATGGAGCTAGTGCCATATTTGTGACAGGTCCCTTTGAGGTTCAACAGTGGCCTCACTTGCCCTTCTATTGGCAGATGTGGTGTGGAATGAACAAATTCTCTTTTTCCAGAAGAAAAATCCTTTTGAAAAGGCACCTGGTGATGCAGTAAGGCCCCTGCTTGGTGACAGTGAGGTCTTGTGTCAGCCCATTATAACATGATGTTACAATGGAGACAGAAAGATGTGATGATGTGGCATCATCCCAGAAGACATTTCAAGGCATTTTGAGTGCCAGGCTGCAAAATCAGGAGAGATGGAAAATTTATCAAGGACAACTCAGTGAGAGCTGAATCAGCTGGGCTCCACCCAGCATTTTAGGAAAGTGTCTCATCAAATTCAAGTCCCATTTGTTTAGCTGAATGGGCTGCTTCTGAGTCTCCAGCCTGCCTGAAAGCAAGATGTTTCTACAGCAGCTAGCTAATGATAGCAATGCTTAGCAGGACTACAGCATTCTTCGTCTCAAATCACCTTCCTTTTAAATTAATGCTCAAAACCCCACAGGGCAGGGAAGTGTTACTGAGGATTAACAGAAATGAAAATTGAGGGAGAAAGAGGAAGAAGGCTGTGATTCTGGTCATTGAGGAACAGCTTAATTGAGGGTTGAGGACTACATTTCAGAACATCAACTCATAGGAAGAAAAAGGTCCAACAAAATCGTATGCCCAAGGTTTCTTTGAAGGTGAGTAGCAAAGTAAAAGCAAATGTGAAAAGCACCAGCATCTGTGCTGAAGGCCCACAACAGAGAAGCTGGTAAGGGCTTTCAGAAAACAAGTGAGGCCCAGAATTTTTAAACTCTGCTTTCCCGCTCTGCAAAATCCTCTTGGAGTGTCCTGAGTCACTGGAGATACACCAGCATTTGGCACCACAAATTCCTGGAGACTCTTCACAGGAGTGATGGCACACCAGGATGCCCTTCAAGACTATCTCAGGAGACTGGGGAGCAGTAAAAATATATCAGCTTCAGAGACAGAAGGGAAACTGTTTTAAAGGATCAACTAAAGCTGTGCAGGATGGCCTTGGCAAGTTGATTAGGAGGTGTATTTGTAATGGCAATCCTGGCCTTGCTCACTCGCAGATTTTGCTTTATCATTTAGCTTAATGGGCTCCTAATTCAAAACCAGCTGTAAACAGGGCTGGCGATGAAAAAAATTAACACTGCCTGCCTGTGGAATTTAAGGATATATAATAAAAATAATCATAAAACCAAAGAGCCCTGGGTTTTTCATCAGACAAAAATATTTGTCATTGAAAATTCTGCTGAAAGAAAAAGAACACCTAAAACTGGAGAACTCCTTAAAACCCTACATCCAAAACAGCCTCAGCAACTTTAATTTCATATCCAAGAACAAGTTTCATTTGCAATACATAAGATAATGGTGTTTAATTGGATTTATTTTTCCACAGTAGGTTCCCAATGGCCTACTTTACTCCTTTTCTCAGCTCCTTGAATGTTATTTACAAATCACTCTCTGGGATTTAAATTTAATGGTAGCTTGATTTCTACCTCCTTTTTTTTTTCTTTTTTTTTTCCTTTTTTATGTACTTTTCTTTAATTGTATTTGTGGATTTGCCTTTTAAATAGGCAATTGTGACTACATCCTGAGCCTGAATAAGTTGCCAAGAGCAGAGCTTGATTTGAAAACAGCAGAGTAGTTAAACGGAGCATGTGTAACACCCAGCATTTATTGTTCTTTTCATGGGAGTACCTGCAGGTGCTTTGTTCAAGCAGGTGCTCTTTTGCAAAACAACATGGGTTCCTAATAACATCTATCCCAAAGCTCTGTGCAGACATTAACAATTTAGGTCTCTGAGCAACTCATAAGTTGAGTGCATCCTCCTCATATGGCAGTAAAACAAAGATACTGAGGAGCTGTAGGCCAAGACTTTTTCAGTGAACACAGGGACTTGCTGCCTTATTGCTGATTTCGTTTCAAACACCACTTTCAAATGCTTGTAGCCTGCTTTCTGGATATGCCTGGTCTCTGCTTTTTCAGAATGAAAAGATCACAACCAAGCACCAAGTCTCATATAGTGGTTGGGACCATGCTGTCTGCACTCAAGGCCAGAGTGGGCAACACAGAGACAGAAAAAAAAACCCACACAGAGCCTGTTTTGCCTTCATACCTTCTTCCCTTTTGGAATAAAGCAGACAATAACACCTCACCATGTGCCTCTTTCCATGCTGTCTGCCTCAGATGCAGGATTATGTGACTGGAAGACTTGGAGAGGTGGGACAAAAGCATGAGAAAACAAAGTGTTTCACTGTGATGATAAGATGCTGAAATAGAAGGAAAAAAACCTGGCAATGTTTTAATTTTTAGTTTTCCACTTGTCTTTTCCATTGTCTCTGCAAAATTTTAGGTCTGCTTATGCTTTTGATCCAAATCTGAACAAGGGGACAAAGAGAGCTTAGGATGGGAATGTGTTTTAGAAGTAGGTCTGTGGGTAGATTGAACCTCAGTAAAGACTGTCCACACCTGGATGACAACTCAATGTTGTTCCTCAAAGCTTGGTTAAAGGCTGTTGCTATTCAGTTGAACGGTTTTTTGAAGAGGGAGGGAGGAAAAGAAAGATGAGGAAGGTGAGCAGAAAAGAGAAAATGTCATGTAAATGAGAAGGGAAAGCCCTTATTTTCCTGCATTTCTGAGCTGTTTTGCCTAGCTCTGAGCATTTGTCAGGATGACGGAGAATGACCCGGCTAAAGAGCTACTTCAACATAAAACATATACTGACCTGGAAAAGGATTGGGGAGTGTGGGTAAAACTCGTTCTAAGGGGGGAAAAAAAACAATAAGCAACATGCAGGAGAAAAGCCACTTTTCACACCAAGCAAGCAGCAGATACAAACCTGATGGAGTTGTCCATCCCCAAATTAAATAAACTAGAGTAGGTTTCATACACAGAGCATTTTGCTAACACGCCTAATACTCCCCTGGGACTGGGAGTCAAAGAGAAGTTATTTGAAAAACGAAACAAATAATAGCCAAACAGCAAGAGGGATTAAGCACCTGCAGTGAAGGTAATTGGAGTTGATGGTCCATATCTTCCCTCTGACTTTCAAGACCACTCATGTCATCACTCTGCAGCGTCTCTTAGCTACACCTCTGCCTGGAAGCTAGTCTTGGCAGAGAGGTGAGCTGTGGAAGTACTCCATGGGCAGTTGTTGCCTCCCCAGAACCTTTTCCACAATGGATTTTTTGCCAATAACAGCTCTCTTGAGGATCTGTGCATGGGAGCAGTTACCCTGGTGAATCCTCAAGGGTATTCTGCTTCTTTAGTTTTTGTCCTCTGAGAGGGATAGAGTTTTTGCAGACTCATCATCTTCCAGTTGTAGGCAGAGCCTGCTGTCTTGTTTATAGGGTTTTTATAATGTGTCCTTGTAATGTGTCATAGCAGGACTTTGATATACGTCACTGCCTGGCTTCACAGTTTGCTTCTTCCACAAAGGATCCCAAAAGAATTGCACAAATACTGAGGGAAACCAATATCAGAGACCTCAGTCTGAGGCTAACAGTAGTGGTAATTCTGCTTCACAGATGGTGCAGGTGATGCACAGAGCAAGGAAGCAATTTGCCCAAGGTCAAATGCTGAACTGTTGGCAGAGCAGACACTAACCCAAGAATACAAGGTCCCCAGGCTTGACTGTTATCACTGGGTCTCCTTTCTTTGCCTTCAGAGCTTGCTAGATGTCTTGTACTGACTGAGAGAAGCTCCTACCCATGGACTGATCCATAGGCAGACATTTAGCTGCAACAGCTCAAAGGCCTGGGGCAATGAGTTATCTCCTGGCTTGCCTGCTAAGATCATTGCTGATTGACACAGAGCTTGGCAGGATAAATCAGTAGGACACTATTACTCTCTGATCACCTAGGCCCAGCTATTTGGAGCCAATCCTCTTTCTACAGTAACCTTGGTGCAAAGAGTAAGTTTGTGTCTTGCTGGAGCTCATGAGGATTGAGCAGGTCAGACCCATCCCTATGACGCTGGCAGAACTCCTGCCCTCATGGTGGTAATGGAGTTGTTTGAATCCACAGCAGGCACAGCAGAGATCAAATACAAGTCTAGCCTGGATCTCTCTGTTTATGTAGCAACAGGGGACTATTGTTCTGCGAAAGCAGGCTGTTTGTGCTGACAAGACTTCCTTGTTATTTAGTTTGGTTAAATAACTCAACTCCCCTTTACCTTCTTCCTGCACAGCAGGCTGCAGGCTGCACAGCATAAGCAGTTAAAGCAAAGCACTACGGCCTCATTATCACGCTGCTTTCTATTCAAGGACTCTGTCTCTGTTCCCCTCTCCCACTGTGTGCTGCTTTTATTGCTCCACCCTGGCTCATTAGCAGTGTCTCAGCCTTGCCCCCTCTGACTGTCAGCCCAAACCACTTTCCTCCCTCCTGAGTCTCTCCGTTATTGACAGCCTTGAGGAAAACAGGGGCTGTGTGCTAAGAGCCACTAAGAGGGATTTCGGCCACAGCTGAGGTTCCAAACCCCAGCAGCCACCACTGTAACCAAATGCTCAGGGCACAACAAAGCATGGGCAGAGTGGAATGAGGGGTGTGCACACTTGTGGCAGGGTGCTAACAAATAATGACAAGTTAGAGGCTAATGCCAGCTTTTAGGATCGTGCCTTGCTGCAACCAAAACTGCTGGGCTCCACCTGAAGCTTGCTTGAGTTGGCACTGGATTGCCAGCTTCTGCTTCACCTCTGCGCTTCCCGATTCCCCAAAGGGTGCAGAGGATGCAGCAGGGAACCTGCTGATGGGGTTGTCTCCTATAATTGAGCCAAGTAAGCCAGCAGGACTGCATCAGGATGTGCAGCACTGTGCTGCTGTCTTCTGTTTCCGCCTATGGGATGGGCTAGCTCTGCAGGAGGCAGAAGGCAACGAATTTGGAAAAGCTTTTCTTTCTTTTCTCTGCTTTGCTAAAATGCACCAGGTGCTGCACCTGCTTGTGTGTGCCTGTTGAGGGGTGTGTGGGTTTGCTTCTACATCACAGAGGTTCATGCCTATGTATACATATTCACCTACACATAAACCTATCTATTTGTGTTCCTCCAGCAAATGTGTATCTGCTATGTGTTTATATATATATATATATATATATATATATATATATATACACACTTCTGTGCAGCATGTGTTATGGTATAAATTGTGACCTTCACTGCTAATGCTTTTCATAGTACTGCTAGGTGAGTAAATCAAAACAAAAAAAGAAAAAACACATGTTCCCTACCTCCTAATATACTTGGAGGAAGAATCCTTTTGCTTCAGTTGTGTCACTGCTTTTCACCTCTGTTGCTCTGTGATGGCAGCCCTGGCTTTGCCTCTCTGTCAGGTAATTTTAACAGAGATGTGTATTACTGTCCCTTTTTTTGTGCTTAGGGGTTACAAACCTTGCTCCCAGGCTCTGCAGAGCTGAATCGACCTAGTGTCTCCTCAGTGCTGCCAAACATGGTCCTGCCTCCCAACTCCTTATACCCAGAGATGTATGATAGAGCTTCCTCTCCTGCATGGGCTTTGGTGCCTGTTGAGCCCAGCCATGAATTTGTTCAGCTCAGTACAATGAAAGAAAACATTTGGGGCATTTTAGGGAGATGAGAAGTAAAGCTCATTTACCTATTCACTGGTTTAGCAGGCTGGACAGCCACAGTGGACGTCCACTGATTGGCAGAGTAAAGGAAACGACAAAACCACGTGGCAGAGAGCAGGATAAGCAAAAGGACTGGGGAGCAAGGAATGTCAGCAAGCTATTAGATCAGTTGTATCATCAAACTGTACCTGAGTACCCTTTCTACAAACATATCCATATTTGCTGTTGGAGACAGTTTCCTGGGTAAGTTAAACCTTTGGTAGGGCCATATTTATGTTGTTGTAAACTCAGTCTCCAGGAGTGAGGGATATAAATCTCACCTACAGCAGGCAATCCTGCTGCTACATCCTTTAAGGAAGATCACTAGCTATCTATTAATACAGCTCAAGGAGGCTGCTTTTGTATTTTAATGCATCTTCTATCTATGACATTGACATCTAAGGCACTCAGTCTCTCTGAGAGTTTTTCAGTGCTGACTGAGATTTCATGAAATGGTAGCCACCAATTTTTTCTATTGCTAAACTGTTCTTTCACATCATTTCACTCATTCCCTGTCTGCCCTCCACCTCAGGCAAAGCTGCCAGCAGCTCATTATTAACTCTCTGGTTGTTTCTTCACTCTTTGCTGCCATTCTTTTTTGTGCTGCAATGGGACACTGAGGAAACCATCGCTGTACTTACCTCCCCAGTGGGATGTTGCTCTACAGTGAGCTTGTTCTCTCTTTAAAAAGGAAATAGGATCTCTGATTCAAGGGATGAAAAACACTCCCAAGTATTTGAGTATCTGCTGTATACCTTGCAAAAACTTGGCACTGCTTTATTTTTCTGTCTGGGTATGTGGCTGGGAATGTGCATTACCTGGTATTTCAGCTACTGTGTGAGCACTACAGCATTTCTTTCATCTGGGCTTGTAGGTTTTTTTAGCAGCTTTCTTTATCTTTATGGAGCTGGATTCCCTTCACTCATTTCCCCCCTGATTTCTTAACCTTCAAAAAAGGAGCTGTAGTCTGCCTGAATTTATTTTTGTTCTCTCTTTCCTTCTTCCACACTAACTAGAAGAGCAGAGATTTCCTGAAACAAAATGAAACAATTGCACAGTGAAAAAAGTAGGGATTAACCAAGCAGCAAAAACAAGTTAGAAAGACTTCACTAAAAATCATCAAATCTCTCTCAGCTCCTGCACTTCCATTCTCCTGGCTCTTGTGAGGTTCTCTAGTGTCCTCCAGTATAAACAGGCCTTGAATTTCTAAAAAATGATAAACAAAATCAAATAACTTGAAAGAAAGGGTCCTTCATACACATCAAAAGGGGGCTAAAATAGGATCATCACTGTTGCAAGTAATCTAAGAGTTGCCACATTTCCTCATGGAACAGTTTACAGCAACTTTGCAAGGTTTCCCTGGGTCTCTCACTGGTTCTGCCACTCATTTTATGACCATGGGTAAACTGCTTCTTCACTCTGTATCTTCCTACTGCAAAATGGTGCTAGCAACACTCCCCAATTCTAAATGACTTGTGATATTTAAATATTCATTGCTAGCAAATCCTTTGAGATCCTTTGAGGTGAAGTTCTGAAGTCATGCAAAATGCTTCTCTAGCAAAACTAAGCCCCCAACTAAAATCATATGTGCATTTATACATTATTGAATTTCATCTTATATTTTGTTGCAGTGATGCATTTCAGTTCATCTGTGTAACAGGAACCAACAGAGAGGGCCAAATTTAGAATTCAGTCACAAATAATAGATTCTAAACTTGGAAGTATATTAATATCAGCAAGAACAAATCTGGAGTATTTGAAAATTGTGTTCCAGATTGCTGCCTGAGGATTTTTTTTAATCTCATGACAGTCACAAGACCAGGGTGAAAAGACTTTCAAAGTAGAAATTTGCTTTGTGTGCTGCAATGCTACAGGAAATCAAATATATGTTCTTTTATGATAATATCTGTTCTTTAAAAAATAGCTGCCACAAAATATACCCAAACTCGCAAAAATTCAAGCTGCCATGAAATAAATCCAAAGGTGGTAAATGAAGAATGCCCATGGGTTTATCCTTTTGCACTACATCTTTTAAAAATAACCAAACCATAACTTTGGTTTGTTTTGATGAGAGCAGAAACTAGACTAAACTGCAGCCCATACTGACTGCTTTACGCATTTTTTTTTTTTTTCTGTTTAAAAGGACATGCAGGTCATGACATGAGAGTTTTAATTCAATTTGGGACCGTCACAGGAACACTGCCATCAGTCACTTTTGTGTCTACGTGTTCATTTGTGTGAGTGGGTCATTTTGCTGCAGTGTATCTCTGATGCCAATAACATGTGGGCCAAGTCTAGCCCAAGTTATAGACCTGGAATTGAGAACTGCATTTTAAATACACCACAGTTTGTATGTGCGTGTGGATGGTAGGTGAGGGGCAGGGGTCTGTTTAGGGTCAGGTTTGAATCAGCTGCAAAATTCAGAATCAGCAGGTAACTCTACTCTAGTGCTTGGTCTAGTCTCATCTTCTGTCTGTTTATACTTACTAAGACAAACTCAGTTATTGAAAGGTAGCAGAATGAGATCCAAGGAACCTTATTCCATATTTCATCTGTTGATTACCTTTTCGCCCATGGTCCCTATGGTATATCTCTTTAAAGTCATTCTGTCTTTTCTCATTTCTCTCCCTTCCAGTTTCAAACCAATTTCTCTTTTTCTTGACTCTGTCACTGTTCTCCTCAGGCTCAGTGGCTAGTTCTCTCCATTTCTCTGAATTACTTGTCATTTCTCAGCTGTCATGGATCCTCCGAGCCCTGGCCTTCTGTCTGCTTATTAAAGGGGCTGTCATTCTAAAGGGCTTTTTGTTTCCAGCTTTAAAACAAACACATTTTTATTATTTTAACAAAATCTTTCTTCAGCAAAGCCAGTCAATCAAAGGGCTTGACTGTAAACCTTTCAGTTTGGCTGTTGGTGTTTCAAGGCAAGTATGAACACTAAGGTATCCGAAGCAGAGTGCTGGAAGCCAGGTCATGGCTGGGGGTCTGAGGGGACTGGGTTGTCAAGAAGATGCCTTCCTTCACGAGTTTTGGCCACTATGTGCTTCCTGCACAGCTGTTTCTTTGTGAGAGCCTCCCTTCACCCTGTCCCGTACTTACTGTAAAGGTATAGGCTGGCATTTGTGACTCCCAGCTTGTTGGCAGCCACACAGGTGTAGTTCCCATAGTGCTCCTCAGTGACATTGGCCACCATCAGCAGAGACTGGCTCCCCGTGCTCTTTATCTCCAGACCATTGGCGCTGTTTATCCTGGGAAGACAGAAGAGGAGGTGTTTAGTGCAATGGCAGTTGTGTACTGGGAAGGAAATCCCTCCCCAGCACACAGCAAAGCAGAGTCATTCAGCCCAGCTGGCAGGTGAGGATAGAGAGAAGCAGGGAAGGGATTTGAGAGGAAAGACCAAGGAAGGAAGACCAAAGAAAGAGACCAAGATGGAAAACAGGAGGAGGGAATGAAAGGAATGTAGTAGTTCATTGGGATTAAATGCCACTGGTAAAGCAGTGCAGAACCAGTCAAAGAAAAGGCTAAGGGAGGAAGCATTTACCTAGCCTGAGTCACTCTGGAAATGAACACACCATGGCCAGATGAAGGCTAGTCTGTACTAGTCTGTACACATCACAATATGTGCCAATAGCAATGCTGAGTCACCCCTGAACCTGGGCACCTTGTTCAGGGCTGGCTACCCTAAAACGTAGGGTAATAACACAACCTTCTTAATGCCAGGTGAATGCTCAGGTAGAAAGGACAGATCCTTTTTCTGTTCTCATTTATTCTCATATGCAAGTCTGAGAGGCTCAAGTCCCACAGGTGAGGGGAATCTCATACCTCAGCAGCTCCTTTCCCTAGAAGAATCCATCTGGAGCAGCATTACCTAATTGAAGACTTACACCACCTACTTTTTTGTCTGTATCATGGGTTACTTAACATGTGAACAGTTCATTAATTGGGTATTGGCCCATGATTGACTTCAAGGCAGGAGCTCCATCCTCTGCACTTCCTTCAGCATCCCCAGTGCAGTGAGGAATTACCTCCTCCAGCCATGACCATGCTTGCTCTGCTGAGACTGATGGGACACTGCAACTCACATGGATTGTAAGGAGCAATTTGTTTGAGAGGAGTTGGGGAGGATGACAGGAACCCCTATTCAATGGACTGAAGAAGAGAGGAGGGAAGAGGCGAGCTAAAGGCCTTACCTGGTGTCATCTCTGTACCACTCGAAATCGGGCGTGGGCACTGCTGATGCCTCACACCGCAGCAAGGCTTGTCGTCCCGTGGCCGCTTCATTGCTCTTGGACTCTGTGATGGTGGGAGGGTCTGCAGGAAGGAAACACGTGGTCAATCCACACACTTCCAGGTGGAGCTAACAGTGAAACTATGTCAGGGCTGCCTGCCTCGTGCAAACTGTTCGGGCTACTGGAGGCCCACGGCAGCTGTTTGCTGTGGCCCATGTTCCCCCCTGCTCCTCTGCAGAATGCTGCTCTTTGAACATTCCCTGATATACAACATTAGCAGCGCTCCTTACATGTGCTTCTCTTCAGCACTGCTGCATGAAGTTCTGTCATAAACGCATAGGCATAGACAGGCAAAGTTAAGGTTAATGATGGACTTCTGCAATTTATTAATATTTACCTATGGATCTGTAGTTCACATGGGCTTATCAGAGAGAAGAAGATGAGAGAAAGACTTCATGAAGAGTAAAGGAAGACAGAAAAAGTAAAGGAATAGAGTAGGAGTTTAACACTAGTGTGAAAATTGTATTCCATACAAACTCTTTGCCTAATGCCAAAACTATAATAAGAAAGGACTGAGGCAACATGTATGAAACAGAAATACATTAATGGCTTAAAAGAGAACTTTAGCAGAAGCTGTGGGTGCAACTCTGAGAGCCAATGCTGAGACACTTCCCTTAGGTGTCCAAGGTTACAAAACCTGATCACCTGGACATAGTGCTTTGTGAAAAGCTCCAGAAGAGCTTGATTGTGACTGCTTTGCCTGAAGTTTGCCCTCAGCCCAGCACGGTGCTCCCACCTCTGCTCACTTTGAAGTCTGAGTGCTGTGCCATGGGCAAACCAAATTTGGAAATTATATTGGTGTGCTCTGCTGGAGCTTGGTCTCAGTACTTGCTGGATAGCACGTAGGGTAGGCACTGGCATCTTCAATCCCAGCCCCATGTTCAAAATATTAAGCGATAAGCTTTACATGTTAAAAGGCAGAATTATTTCCACCTGGCTGCTGAGAGGGATCAAGGAATAAGTGCCTTGTCTCTCGTCACTAATACTTGCATACCCTGAGATTACAGGGCTGCGACTCAGATGGATACTTTGCTGAGACTCAAGTTACCATGAAACACACTCTGCCATCTGTATCTGTCCCAGAACTAAAAGGCCAAAAAAAAAAAAAAAGAAGCAAAATGGATTGTGTCAGTCAAAGAAAAAAAAAATCTGTCTGGAGAATGTAGGGAAAGAAATTTGCTTGTGAACACATTAGCCATCTCAATATGATCCCTTCCCTGACCTTAATCAGGATTTATACAGGGCTTTAGGGATATTGCAGTGTGCCCTCTAACATCATAAATATTAATAAGTTTACATAAATAGGATCCTACATTCAAAGGCTGTGGGTTCATGTAAATGTTTTAATTTGAAAAGGAGGAGGGATAAAATAAGGATAGCAAAGGTGATTTTTTTTAACCATTCTTATTTGATTATTTGGTTTGAGCAGTCTATCTTCTTACTGTCTACAGCGAGACAAACCATTCCATTTCATGAATCTGGTACAAGAGGTGAGTCACAGAATGAATAGGCATCTTTCTATGGTTGTAAGAAAGTATTCCAGCAAGTGTCTGCTTCCCAGCCTGCTACCAGGGAGCCCAGCCATTCTCTCTAAGCAGTCCCCATATTCACCACTTTAAGAAATTGGTGCAGTGCTCTCCCGGGAGAAGGGGCAGGTGGAAGTCCCAAACAAACCAGCCTATTGCACCTAGGAAGCAGCTGCTCTGTGTGTAGCTGTTTGCTGCCTTGGAAGCCAGGAGTAGGTTCCCTTTAGTTGTTGTCCTCCCACTCTCCCCAGGCCTCAGTTTCCCTGTCTGTGATGTGCAAGGGCAATTACTTGGGAAGCCTGAAGGTGGTAGTGTGAGACCAAAGCAAAGTGAGATGCTATCTCCTGCATCTCCTGTGGAGCACTAAGCTGACAGTGCTCCACAGCAGATGATAAGAGATGGCTGAGAAGCTCCTGAACAGGCCCCATTTTTCAAACTCTGTGGTTTTCCCACTTTATGCTGCTTGTGGTGTTAACAAAGCAGGATGAGGAAGGATGTATGCAAATATCTAGTTTTCATTCCTCTAATAGGACTGGTTCTTTTCCTCTTGGTCCTCATAGTCTCTTAGATTTATTTCCCTTTCTTTCAAAAAAAAAAAAAATCTGTCCTTAAGGAATTTTAAGTTGCTTACATTACAAATTACACCACATATTAACATCACTTTTTCATATTTTTCAACAGTTAAAATGTTTAAGATCTTACTGTGGCATAGTTATTATGTGTTGAAACTAAATCAAAATCAAACATTCTGACTTTATACAAACAATCTGTTTCAAACACATTAAAGCACCATTGAAATTATGTTTCATGGAAATGTTTGAAACTATTAATTGGTTCTCATGGAAAGTCTCCAGTTTATAAACTCAGCTGTTTTTTTACACGTCTATACTTTCAATGCAGAAAATCTGCTACTACAGTTCATATTAATGCCAAATTTGGCCCATGAGGCAGCTGATATTAAACCACTGCCACCCAATTTCTAAGGGAACTATAAAAAACTGTAGGTTCGGAAGATGCTGCAGGGAGCCTATAACCTCAAGTTCTAAGAGACAGACAAGTTGATCTGATGTGATGGCCCACACAGGACCAAGGGGAAAAAATGAAGAGCAAGAATGGTATTAAAAGGTGCTATAATCACCTACAGTCAAATTAAGACTGCTGTTGCCTGAAACCCCAGCTCTCTGCCCAACCCTGCTTCCTAGCAGTTCTACTTGTGAATCAAGGCATGAATATGCACCTAGAAATATATCTGTAGCCATCTCCAATTTCAATTTAAGTTAATATTCTGGTTTAAGTCTCAATTTACACTGAAGAAGGTCGGGAGAGGACATACCTCCCATTCATCCATCCTTGCTGCAAAGTTATGAGCCTCCAAGCAAGGAAACGAAGCAGGTACATGGGGATAGCTCACTTTACATCACTTAAGTGCCAAATATAAGCCATACGAGCATGGAGGTGGACATATCTGCATGCAGGATTAAAGAGTAACAGAAGTTTGAAATATCTTGTGTTCCTGTGAGAGGAGTATGCCAGCAGAGTGAAGTGGACATCTGTCTAAACACATATGGGATGGGATCCGTGCCCCAATCCACGTGTGGAAGTAAGCTACAGCTTACTTGGTGCTTTTAGGGGATTGCTGTATCCTTTGGCCAAAACCCCTTTCTGTATTGCACTGGTGCATGAAGGGTCTTTTAGACAAAGCTTTAAACTAATGACCAGAAACCAGCATAAAAGTTAAGTTTTTGCACCTTGTCATTAGCACGTGCCTCTGCCCTGTGTCCCCTGGCTGTGATAGCTGTGTAGGCACTGCAGAGATGGCTGGGTGCAGGCAGGCATGTGTTTGCTCTGAGCCAGCTGAGCCCTCCCTTATCTCTCCCTGCTGCCTTGGTGAAGCTTCTCTTCACGCTACTGTTCACCCGAATATCAATGAGTGAAAACAAGGCATTGCCAGTGTTTCGGAGGGGAGAGATGAGGGCAACTCACAGCTCTTTCTCTTCCTCTCTGTCTGTCTCTTGGTACCACACCTCCCCCGGCCTTTTATAATATATTACCAGGTTTAAAGCACAAACTGTACCCTGTGGCAAGTGTCTGATTGCAGACAGTTTTCTCAGCGCCCTCTCTTCAGATTGTATAATCCAAGCCCAGGAAGGCTTCTCTGTTTATCCTGAAGTAACCCTTGCCTGTGGGCAAAGCTCTCCCCGTTGCCCTGCCCCAGCTGCGATGTACTCACAGTTCACAGTGACCCGGACTTGCTTGACGTCTGCTGAGGCAACTTCGTTGGCAGCTTTGCACTCGTACTTGCCCGACTGCTCTCGTGTGATCCCCAGGATCTCCAGGTACTCCTCCTCACCTTCAAACTCTCTGCCTGGTAGGACAGAAAAATACAGAGAGTGGTTCTGTTAGGCTTTCAGATTTAGGAAATTGCTATGGAGGAACAATCACAACATGGAGCCTGCAAACAAGCAACAGTCATGAGCCATTTAAAAGTTATTTCAGAAGCTGCTGAAAACTGAAAATCTGGAAGGCACCATACAGGTGGTACAATCCACAGCATCTCACAGGCTGCCCAGGCTGAGAAGCAAAGTGTCCACCACGTAAGATCAGACTAAGTTCACTAGTGTGATGGCTGAGTACCACCAGAGCTTAGTCATTCTGTGGGTGATGTGCTGAACCCAAGGCTAGCTGGGCCCTCAGATGTGTCGTCAGCACCCTTTTCTCCATTGCAAAACTGTGAAAAATGTCTCTCTGTCTCCCAGAGCAACCACCACCCTGAAGTGCCATCGATCAGATCAAGCTACCGTTAAACACAGCCAAACTGAGAGAAACAAACCGTAGTTTGATCTGCAGAGACCAATAATCATCACGCATCCCTGAGCTACTGTACATATGAAATGACACATTTTAAACTGCACTGCCTCACTTACACACTTTGGAAAACAGTGACTTGAGTGTCAGTCGGGGTTATGGATGGGGGCAAGAACTGAGGGAGGTCTGTGGCTTTGCTTTTAACTCACTGTGTGACCTTGAGTGAGTCACTCCTTTGCTCTCCCTCTGTAAACTGCAGCAAATAGCCTCCCTTCTCCTATCACCTCCTGGTTAGAGTAGGGCAGTGAGGTTAACCCATGTAAAACACATTAGATTCATTGCATGAAAGTTGCCAGGGAAGCATGAAATACTAGGATTGGTATTTCTACCCTATTCCTTCAGAAAGCAAAATAAGGCATCTCCTGGAAAGAATCTGAACCACATTTGCTCCTCTCAGAGGGCTGTAAGCACTGCTCTGCATCACTGGAAATGGTAAGCCCCAGTTGTGTGCCTGTGTGTATTTAGAGAAATCAGCCCCCAACCCTAAAAGGGTAAAAGACAGATTTGAAAAAAAAAAATAAAAGGTCAGATCACAAGAGCTCCCATTCAGGTTCCTCAGAGAGTGGTCAGATTTTCCAAAAAACTCTCTGCCCAGAAGGTATTTTCTGCTCAACAGGTGCTGAGCACTTCGGAAACCCTGGCCACTTCACAAAAGTGCAGTTTTTGAGAGAGCTCCAACAGTACCTACTGTTCGCCATGGTTCATGGCACTGCATAAAAACAGTGAGTAAGTCTGGTCTCTGGAGCTGAACTTCCCATGGAGCCACCTGTAACAAACCCCGAGAGGCACAGACTTGCTGCAGTGTCTTGGCCAGGTCAGCCTGGCCATGCACACTGGTGATGCCAGCTGTATGCAATTCCCTTCAGCATCAGAGAGGAACTTCAGAAGCTTCAAAATCTGCTCAGAACTCTGTCCCTTACATAATTATTTTTGTCTTTTTTTAAAATTTTTCTTTTTCATAGGCAATTATCAGAATCATTCTAGGAGAAAACCATCCCCCGTCACGGAGACTCAGCATGAAAACAGAAGTGTACCTATTAAACTCATGTAAAGACAAGGGCTCTCCCTCTCTTTCAGCAGTGCTAATCAGCAGTCCCTTTTTCCAGCTCCTACCAGATGTTCAGGTATCAAAAATCTCATTGCTATGTCTAAAATTTACAACTACTTTGTTTTTTTGCATCCCCCAACAGTCTGCTGCAGGACCTTCCTGCATGGCAGCAGCATTTTGCACAAGGGAAGGAGGCAAAGTTGGCTCCTGCTGCCAGGACATGGCTCTCAGTCCTCTGCTCTGTGCTGGAGCTGATGCTGTGAAGAGTCAGTGGAGAAGGAAGCAGGGTGGGATTTTCACAGGTGTTTTTTATTGCTGAACTCATTAACATATTAGGGAGTCCTAACCCCAGTAGGACCAGAATTAGTGAGTCTCAGAAATGAGGAAAGGACTTCAGTCACCATCTAATCCATTCCCCAGTCTCAAGGCAGGACATGAGCCATGTCATGGACATAGCCATCCTCTGCCCTCCAGCGGCAGAGATTCTTCAGCCACTCCTGTCAATCTGCTCCTGTGCTTTGCTGTCCTTATCACTGGAGCAGTTTCCTGAAGTTTGACCTGAGTCTCCCTTGCTGCCGTTTAAAGCTATTACTTTTGTCTTAGCCACTACAGACAAA
Organism: Serinus canaria; assembly: GCF_022539315.1. Classification (NCBI taxonomy): domain Eukaryota; kingdom Metazoa; phylum Chordata; class Aves; order Passeriformes; family Fringillidae; genus Serinus; species Serinus canaria. The sequence goes on from NC_066313.1 coordinate 22,432,365, forward strand.
AAGAACAAATCATTCCCTCCTTCCCTGCAATAGCCTTTTATCAACTTTTAAATCACTTAGTTCCTCCTTCAGGTGTCATCTTTTTTTTTCTTTTGGCTGAACATTGCCAGGGTCTTTCAACCTTCCTCTGTAGGTGAGGTTTTTTTTAGGCTCTTGATCATTCTTGTTCTTTGCTTTTAGACCTCTCTGACAAGTTTACATTTTTCTGGATGTGTGATACCCCAAACTGAACACAGCATTTCAGATGAGGTTTTACCATGGCTGAACACACATGAAGGATTGCATTGCAACTACTGCACCATGCTGCTGTCTGTAGAGGCAGCACATTGTTTCTGGTTTTGCTACAACAGGGATAATTTCTGTCGGGGAACTCTCTTAATTCCCAGATTTTCTTATGGCATGTTGCTCATATTGCTACCTGCTAATAAAGCACTTTAAAAATCCCACCCCCAAACTGAGCTGACAACCAACACTCCTCTCCTTTCATAGCAGCACTCCCAGTTGGTAGGTCAGTGAGTTGACTGGAAAGTCAATAAGACATCAGGGAAAGACTCACAAAGAAAAGGTTAAAATATAATTTGCCTCTGTTTTGCAACTCATTTGCCCTGCAATTCTGCCTTGTTTATACACAGGGTTCATTCCAAGTGGGACTTGCTTCTCCTGCAATTTGCCCTTGTCACAAGACTGTCACCGTAATGAAGACAGGGTTGAGGGTGACTTAACCAGCTCTAATGGAGTGGCACCCTCATTACGGGTGCTGTTAAGTCTGTCAGAGAACTGCATCAGTGGAGCTCCAAAGTAACCTACAAGGATAGATACCTTCCCAAGGGAAGATGTTTTTGAACTTCTCCCCTGCATACACACATGCACTTGAAGTGTACTGTGTACCATGTCCAACAGGAGAGCTTTCACAGCTACACAGAAGCCCTCCCAAGACACAATGAGCTGCTGGCTTGCCCAGTGGAGTGCTCTGGAAGTAACTGAAAGGCAGGACTTCTGTTCTAAGGGGCATGTCAAAAACATCAACAACACTATTCAGCTCCTCATTCCCCTGCTCTAGGACACACATATAACATAATACTTCAGGCAAAGTTTCTGTGACAGTCTTTTGCTGTATAAGTGATAGCACTCTTCTTGTCTCTGCACTGGTGACCCTGAGCATCAATATTTTGTTACAAGAACTGAGCTGCTCTCACTTTCAAGACAGACCTTTTTCCTTGCTGCCCTGTCCCCTCTAAGAGCACATTAACCATTTCTAACAAAAAGCATTTATATAAAATTGAGGTGTTGTAGTACAGAGCAGGAAGAGGAAAGATGTATCACAGTGTGTTAGAGAAATGTCAGGTTGTGATATCTTGCGGAGAGCTGTAGAGATGTTTTCACTAATTCACTTTGGCAGCCAGATTAGGTGAGTCATATTAACTCTAACCTCTAAGGCAAACAGGGGGTGGGGGGAGCAGGAACAGAGCTTTATACATCGAGTGAATTTACTAATGTTTCTGCACAGGAGCCAGCTTTGGAAGGGAACTGATGGTTGTCACTATGCAGTTTATCAAAGCAGGGAGGGAGAAGGCTTGGACAATGCTCTTTGGTACCGATAACAATAAGCACATTCTATTAGGTGAAAGAGGGACTGCCAACTCCTGGCAAGCAAGCCACTCCATTCCCATTAAGAGAAGACATTTGCCTTGAGCAGATTATCAAGGGATGAAATTCTGACCATACTGCCAAAGCATCCTTGCTGACAAGGGTTGTGTCCTGGTTGTTCTGCCTGGTTCAGTACAGCCCTTTCCCAGTGAGGGTCCTTTCAGGTTTCTCTAGGTGGATGACTTCTCCCCCAGTGCAGCTCTTTGCAGCCTAATCCATCCCCTTGCATGACTGCAGGCAACCTGCTTCCCTGCAGGTTTTTTGTCTTTCACATGTTCATAGTTAGCTTGGCTTGTTGCTCCAGCCCCATTAAACACCATCTTGCCAAGCTGTAGCTCCTTAACTCTCTCCCAGTGAATCAGAAAGAGGAGCTTTCTGCTCTGGAGGCTGGAGATAGAGAGAGCACGAGCCTGGGAGGTTTGACAATCAAACCAAGAGGGAAGGACCCTGAGCAGCGCAAGCCAGGCAGCTGCTGCTGCTCGGAGCTGGCAGAGCCTTTTTTGCAGAGGGATCTGCGGCAGCAGCTTTGATGTGTGCAGGAGGAAGGCTTTGAAGGCCTGCTTGCCTCAGCCACATTTCCTATCCCCTGGCTTCCTAATTGGACCCAGTAAATAATGAAGCTGAGCAGCAAATCCGCTTGGCTATGCTAGCCTGCTGGCAAACAGCCTTCCTTTCCCCTTACCCTCTGGAAATAGCCTTGTACAACCCCATTGGCTCTGGATATTGTCCTTGTTGCTGTGCACACTTGCCTGTGCTCTCATATAGATATGATATATATATATATATCTATATAGATATATATGCTATATTCTGTATTTTATGTACTGTGTTTTTTATTTGTTTTCACATCTATAAATCCACCTGTGTGTGCAGAAACACAGACTGACATGTTCCCCAGGCATTTATGGGCCCTTCTCACCTCTACCCAAATGGCCCCTTGTGTCACCGACATGTTTTATGAAAAATCCTTTACTTAGGATTTTTCCTCTCCTGAGAGCTGAGAAGCCTCAGGAACAAACTGTAAACAATTCTTATCTGCTGCTGTGGAATGCAACAGGCGAGGTCTGTGATTGGCCCCGTCAGACTGTTTGCAATTAAGAGCCTATCACAGAACTCCTGTCCGGCCGTCTCGGGCTGGGAGGACACATTCTTGTCTATTCTTAGCATAGCATGTAGTGAAATCATTCTCTCTATTTTTTAGTATAGTTTTTATATATTATCTATCATATAATAATAAATCAAGCCTTCTGATACATGGAGTCAACTTTCTCGTCTCTTCCCTCATCATGGGACCCCTCATAACGGGGTAACACCCTTGCACTGCTACACACCATCACTCTCTCCTCAAAGGCTAAATGCTTCATTTCTACAAATGACCCACACCCAGTCAAAATCCCACTTGTACTGTGTGCAGACAGCTCTTTCGGGCAGTCAGGGCCAGCAGTGCATTCAGTCACATTCTCTACCAGAGAGGCTTTTCCCTTCATGCCCTAGTTTCTTACATCTCCAAAGGGGAAGCTGATCTCCAGAGGTGGCAGACACATTTTGTTTCATCTCCTCTCCTGTCCGTGCATCCAACACCGAGTTTCTTCTTGTGCAGAGATTACTTTAGTTGTCTTATTTATTTTTTTTTAAACACTGCTGCGATCTTAAATTAAACTGATATTTAGATCTGCTGAAAGTATCTGTTTGCATTTGGCATGTGGAGAAAGAGATCAGCCACCCTGCTACTATGTTTGTTTTCCCTCCAAGCATCTTTGTAGTTGTGAAAAGAGGGGAGCAGAATGGGTTATGCATCTTTGTTGGGCCTAAAACAAGATGCTAGGAGATTAAAAAGATTGGAAATCAATGGATGCCATTTGAAGTTTTTTGTGTGTAGCAACTTCTATTGCTGAACTGCAGGTTTTGTTGTCTCTGCACTCTCCATTTAATGTTTGACGTTTCGCTCACCTAACTTTCCTCCTTCCCTCTGCACCTTCTATTCCCTAGGAACAGGCTTCTGAAAGCAAAAAATAGGTAAGGGAGCCTTTGAAATGATTTTTTTGTTTTACCTCCAGGTGAAGTTTTTATTTTTTTTTAATTTAAAACTTTGAAGTTTTCATTTATCAGTCCCTGTCTCCTCAGCCATCACAGATTCCAATGAGCTTGTCATTTTTTCCCATCCCTTAGTAGAAGAGGCTTGTTTTTAAGTAGAGAGAAGCAGATGATGGATAAGCAAAGGGACAACTAGTGCTACAATGCTACAGTGAGGAAGGCAGGCAGAAAACCTAGAGTAGCATGGAAGGTGGTTAAAACGGGGAAAGCTTGAGAGAAGACAAAAATAGATGGAGAAAAAACAGAGGGAGAATAAAGAGAGGGAAAGTGGCTGGGAGAGAGGAATGCAAAAAAAGTGAGATTCTTCAGTGACAGAAAAAAAGAAAATGGTATTCAGCTACTGACAAAGAGAAACACATTGAGACAGAGTGAGTGAGAGAGATGGGAGGTGAGACAGAGGCAGACAGAGAGATGTACAGCTGGGAGAGAAGCACAGCCATCCCTTGTGTAAAGGGAGCCATGAAATAACAACTGCCAGAGGGACAGGAACAGAGGGGTCACATGTAGTAAGGCAGTAATTACTCTGTTTAAGCAGCAAGGCACAGCAGGGTATTTATTGTTTAAGCTGGCCTCATGCCTCCCATGCCCTCAGGTCTGTAGCTATTACACATAAACCAAAAAACTAGAGCAGTGCCAGGGAGGGCTCTGGCCTGGCTCTGGCTTCATGAATGAGAATGAGTCAGACCGGGAGGAAACACTCTGGCACGGTTTCCCCTGGCATTCACCAGGACTTTGCTCATCAGCAATCACATTTGCACCTTATGTGCAAAACTGCCTGCCCTGCCTCCTGAGCCAAGGACAGTGCCCAAGGAGCTCCCTGGCTGGGGGAACCTGAGCACCCGCTGGCATGACCAAGGTTAAGAGAGCCTGTGATTTTCATGGGTTCCTTCTTCTCAAACTCCACGCATCCAGCATGCAAACAAAACCCTCCAGGCTGAGAGCAACTTCCCCAGACTGAACAATGTCTCTGTGCTCTCTCTCTTGGGACAGCACTGACCAAACCACTTGGGATGACTTGCCCATCGCTGGAAGCCAAAATCTGACAGCTCAGATGCAGTTTGCATCCTGGCCATGGGTGTGTGTTAGCAGGGGTCATCTGCCTGAGGCAGCCTCAGCAGATCAGCTGTATCTCTGAATTTCCACTCCCTCCTTTCTATAAATGACCACTAAGGGTCATCACACTCTCTCACACACAGCCCTGAGTCCGGGCATGGAGCAGGTGTGCAATATACTACTTCATCTCAGCAGCTGATTCGATTTTCCAGTCAAAATCCACATATGAACACCAGAAAGAAAGTGAACCATCCCCCCCAAAAAATCTAGATCCACTTCAGGTCAAAGCCCTCTGTTTGACCAATGATTTTCTTCTTCTCTTTGCTGAACCAGAAGAAAGAATAATGTTCTGCGTCCACTTGAGATATAATTTAAATCAGATTATTTCATGTTGAAGATCACGTTTTTGGTTTTTTTTCTCAAAATTACTTACTGAATTTAGCCCAAATTTGTCAACACTTTTTTTAATGAACATAAACAGCATTTTTTGGATAGATTAATTACCCTTGAACAGAACTTGGCTGTGAAGCCAATGTATAAAGTAAATTATGAACCATGAGGTAAATTAAGTCATGTAATGTCACAACTACAATATTATACTCCCTAAGTGTTGAATACTGCAATGCAAATTGTCATGACTATGCTACCAAACACCAAGCCTTAATTTTACTGCCAAGAAAATGACATATAAACATGAAAAAAACAATAGTTGCACCATTTCTGCAACACAAAATTTTTGCCTGCTGCCTTTTGAAGGGTATTTTAAACAACATGAAGTAGGAGTCACCATCATGAGATGTTACCACATCTTTGAGAACCTTAGGGAGGCAGGGGCTAGTAACTTATCAGGGCTGAGAGGACAGTGCTGGAGCAGCTAATGAAATGGAGGCTGAAAACAGAAGGTCAGACAAAGAATCACAGCTGAGATGTGGGAGTTCTTCGATGTGCACATGGGGATGGCAGCACACCAATCTCGCCCCCAGCAGTGTGGTCAGCACTGCAGGGTCCTGTGCCCTCATCCTCCACCACCTACAAGAAGAGGATGGGCCAGCACTTGCCCCTGGCAAGAGGAACATCAGGGTGTGTTTGGGGGGGTGTGGGTGTGTACTTAATAGGTCCTTGTTTCCCACTGTGCTAAGCATAAGATGGTAATGCAAGCCAAGAGCTGATGCAGGAGACTGAGTTTTCTTGCATGTCATGGACACGTATGAAAGGCATAAAATACCACAGCAAGCAGTCAACTATTACAGTCTCTAGTGACTCTGTCAGATAGTTTCCTTTCATTTGGGCTCATGTACTCCTTTTCCTACAAGATTTCTTATTTTGGACAATGCGCTTGTGCTATCATTGTTGTACAGTTTGAAGACAAGTTCCTCTTCACAAACACAGGACCAAAGAAAAGAATGACAGGAACAAGCCCCTTTGGGGACAAGAAGCCTGACTGAACTGTATAATTTCTGTCCTGCCAGTAAAGAGCAATGATGAACTACAGTGCAGTCCCTAGTTTAATTCCACAAATCATTATGTCAGGCCCAGACTTTAGGGAAACCTCGTGTGATGCACTCACTGGTACCAACTGTGCCAGTCGCTCAATCTAGAAACTACAGGGGTTGGTCTGTGTTTGGTGGCATCTTTAAAAATCCTTGTTATGTTCTTTACAAAGCCTCTTGTGTCTTATGTAGCACAAGATATGCTCAATATACTATTGTGCAAGAATCAAGAGGCTCACTTTTGTAGGCATCCACCAGAATGTTTCCCTGTTTTTAAATATGAAGTGTTTGTTCCCTTTCTGTCCTATGCCAACTTGTACTTCTTGGGATGAAAGAGTAATGATGAACCCAGAACTTCAATCTAACTTAAAAGTTTTTTAAAAATTTGATGATCCCCTCCTCCTCAATGATTCAGCTCAGCCCACAGAATTATGTTCTTATATATTTGAAACTTGGAAGAAGTCTTGAGAAATTACAAATTGGCAAAAATTTACTTGAAACGGGAAAGAGCATTAATTCAGAGACTTAGGCATTGCTGTGGCTCTTTCTTTGTAAGCTGAAGCCAAACGCTTCATGACCAGATAACACAGCCCCTGAATCTCCTGTCCTTTTGCAAGATGAAAATTCCTGAAGTTCATCCCTGTTTTCATTGAGGCTACTCTGAACACCAACTTCACAAACAAAACCTAAAGACTGGGATTTCTGTATCAGCCTGGATCTAACCGCTCTGCTTTTAAACTGCTGTAGTTTTCAACTGAGGAAATGAGGTCAAAGAGTTAAGCCACCCCTTAGCAAGATTTACCCTTTCAAAAACACGCCAGAGTGTTGTGATGCCTGGCGCCAATATTTGTATAGGTGGATTAGCTTCTTGAAAAATCGTTTTGTTTGCTTTTCTCTTGACCCCTCTCCTTGCTGCAATGTTTCTCAATTAGATTCAGCATAGTAATTTCCTGACACCATCCCCCATATCTGGTCATGGTGGAAGAAGAAAAGGGAATACTTTGTGGGGAGCACAACAAAGGATCAGGAAATGAGACAACTAGCTGAATTCAGGATTCAGCAGGCATCAAGTATTGCCAGTAATCAAGGTGAGAATTACAGAGGTTTCAGGCAGGGTGGGGTGTGCCAGGAAGAGATTGTTTGGGCTCACACTCTGCAGAGACTTTTGATCAATTGGGCTGGCTCCTGTGATATGTCTGCTGTTGATTCATAGTGATAGCAGTTCAGATAAATGATTACTTCGGTCCAGGATATTTAATTCTTATGATTTAGCCACTCCCTTGCCTTCCAAAGAACAAAGAGTCTCTCTATCTCAAACTTGCAAGGCAGCAGCTATGAAGGAGAAGGAAGGCATTTGTTCCATGCCTAATACTGCATCTTGCGTAGTCCTACAGGAGAGGCAAGCAGAGAGGAAATACAGACCCTGATTTTGAGGTCTTGTAGCTCCCTGATGCAGCTACTCCCATTGCTACTGCAGCTGTTGGCCATCAACACACTTGAAAATCCTGGCTGTGAAGCAGGGTTTCTCTCCCAGATATACGGGAAAAAAAGAAAGAAGTCATCAGAATGGAAGAAAGCAGAAAACTGTAAGTAAAAGAAATAGTAGGAAAACAACTCCTTTCTGACTTACAGCTTACTCCATAAGTTTAGGAAGGGGTCTGAAGACAAAGCTAAAAGATATTTCATTGCCTTCATACCAACTCCTTAGTACTTGTTTTGATGAGTACATAAAATTTCCAACAACTATAACAGTGCTGGCATGAGCAGACCATGGCCAATCATGTCAATCAAAATGTGTCTCACTGGGCTTTGCCTCTCTGAATCCCCCTATTACCATCATGGACAGGAATCCATTTATTTATCTTCTCTCGACTCCCCAAACACATTTGATTCCTGTGGGAAGAGAAACATCTTGCTCCAACAGGAGCCCAGTCAGCTAAAAAACACAGGAAAGCATGAAAACCCATCCGTGTTATGTTGAGGGCTCTTTGGCTTCTTTCCGCCAAGCTCCCAAAGAGGCAGGGGTCTCATTAGAGTGCCTTTGCAACTGCACACCTGTGAGAATTTCACTGGAACTGAAACAGCAGTTGCTCTAATTAAACAGCACAGAACAGGCCACCTTAATCACTGCCATGATTTCATCTTCCTTCAGGAGAGAGAGGAAGAGGCATCAAAACTGAAAAGAGAGAGGGAAGAAGGTGAAATGTATTGAATCCCTGGTTCCTCAATTTAAAGCACTAAGGGATGTCTCTCATCTCTGTAAAGATTAATGTGAGCTTCTGATGGCATGTTTTATTAAATGGTTATATAATAATTGATATTTGAAAGCAGAGTTTCCAAAAGCCACTAAATGCTTTAACAGGACAAGACCATTTGGCTTTCAATGGCATTTGCGCCTGTAAGTCGCACAGGTGCATTGGAAAACTTCACCTCTACCCTTTTATTCAAATCAGTGCCTCATTCACTCCATCAGTGTGACCTTGCCAATCTGGGTGGCAGAAACCAGGGGCAGGGGTGAAAACTGTAAGCCCTCTAAGGAGAGGGTCCATATTTCCTCAGCCTTTAGTGGAAGTAGGAGGTGCCAGCAGCACACAGCCTGAGCAAGAAATCCATCAACTGAGGAGCAAGTACCCAGACACGAAGGACACCTAGGAAATAACAGCATGATAATTCCTGTCCTGACTCTCACAAAGCCTCTAACGGTGAGGCACATCTGTCCCTGAGACAAGGCACACAGACAGGCCAGGTAGAAATGCTGCTGGCAAGCTAGAGGGCCAGTGGACCAAAGCTTAATAGGAAAACAGCAGTGATTTGTCTCCACCACTATTTAAGTTTCAAGCACATGACAGGCTGTCAGTGGAAGTGAGTGCTGCTAAATTTACTGCTTCTCAAAGCTGCATACTTGCCACAGTTGCATACTTGACAAGTCACTTCATTTGAAGGGCTAGGTGATGGGCTGGACCTTCCTCCCCTGTGCTCTCCTTCAATGAAAACCACAAACAGCTTTCTTTACACCACAGACTGATCTCCCTGGGGGCTATGATATCAGGGTGTGAGATAAGAGAAGAGGGATGTTCCTGGCATATTCATTTTTAACCCTGATACATGCTGGTCTTGTTCTGGGCCACTTGACTGCAGATGTGTGTCTGACAGGACACACACATGACTGAACTGAACAAGTAACAGCTTGGTTACAGCACGGGGCATTCAGAGACAGAGAACAGGAGAGTCTGGTGAGCATGAGTGAGTACCAGCTGGTGTGTGGGCAAGAGCTGCAGAGCATCGTAAGGAAAGCAGTGCCAGAGACTGTGGGGATGCAAGAGAAAATGCAGGTGGGTGAAAGGGTGCCTGGGGATCGGACTGCACATATGTGTGCATGTCTACAGGTGGTAGAAAAACCACGTGGAATAATGGGTGCGGGATTGGAAGTAGGACAGAGCATTTAGGTGAAGATGTGAAGGGAGGGAGGCACAGGGAGTGTCTGTGGACCTGCATGTGGAGGACTGAAGTATATGGAGTATCACTTGCCTCCCAAGTGTTGCATGATGCCTACATCCACGCAGCCTCATGCGCATCTACGACATAACACATTTGGCAGGTGGGAAAAGACCCTTTATTAATGGCTGAAAATCTATGACACCTGGTTTCAAACTTTTCTGGAAAGCAGAAGGGGAGTGAGACTGCCATTTGATGATAGGGGCCATAAAAAGCCCAAAACTTCCTTTTCTTCTACCTAAGTTATCCTCACAGCACTACAGAGTCCTTGCTGAGGGCTCTGGTCTTAGTTGCATGGAGGCTGCTCCCTGCTTTATACAGCTGTGCTGATGGACAGCACCACATCTTAAATCTTCTGGCTCCTTTTGGCTGCAGATATCAAGGCAAAGGTGTCAGGAATATGGTGTTATGAAAGACAGACAAATGTGACAGGGTACATCCTCCTACCTCAACCACTCCCTTTATTACTTCTACATGCAGTGGAGCTCCCTGCTTTCTCCTGCACATATCATGCTATCATGCACAAGGTCCTTTCATTTGGCTCCCTCATGTGCACTCAGTAAATTACACATATGCATGGACACACATCCTGCAGAGAGTGTCATGCAGAAGCAGGACACATCCCCTTTTTTCCTGTCACAGGGGTGCAGGACCATCAGCCCTTTAGGAATTTGCTCCACTTCCTTTTCCAGTGGTGTAGGCCAGAGGCCCTTGCTCTGCAATGGTGCCTCACAGTTTATATGATTAAATGTAGCATCTGCAGCTATATTAGCTGGGCTATTAGTGACAAGTGCTATCAATCCTCATACTTCAGTGAATAAACTGATCACCAGCTGGGGACAGAAATCTCCCCTTGTCTCTCATCACCATAATATACAAACTGCTTTATGTGTGTTTCAGAGAGAGAAACAAAGAGAGGTGGAGTATGAGGATGACAAATAGTTTGGACCATCTTCTATTCTTTCCTTGGTTCTCTGCTTTCCAAAGAACACAACAGACTTTTTTTTTTGGGTGGCTCCTCCAAGGCTGCTCTAAGTTTTGTTGTGGGTGGGGGAAAAACACAACAATTGTGCCCTCCCACCTGGCCTCCAAGGATTAAGAATTCATCCACAGTAATCATCTATTTGGCCTCTTGGATTGAGGCCCTATGGCACTTTTACTGGATAATAGCATTTTTTAATAACCAGCATTTCAATCAAATTCCTTTCCATCACCTTTCCACCACCAGTACTCTGTCTGAGTACTCTGTATAGGCTAGGATTCAGTAGGGAAAAATTCCTGCAACTCTGACCATAAGCTATTGAAATAGTATTAAAAAACAGGTTTTCAAACGCCCTCTCTTTCAACACTTATTTCTCAACTGCTCTCAAAACTGCTGTCCTTGTATTTCTAAGTCCAGCATTCCAAAAGGGATGCTGGGTTTGATTAGAACAGCTTACTGGCTTGTAGGTTATGTCAATATCCTGGTGGGATTTTATGCCACTAATCTCAGCAGTCTGCAGTTGCAGAACAGTTAAGGATGGGAGGAATGTTAACTATATTAAAATGGCAAATTCACCTGCAGACTGTATTTTCTCACTACTTCAGGAGTAGAAGGTCTTGACATAATTTTCAGGCAGTATGAGCTTGCATATACATGGGGAGAGGGAAGAAGAGAAAAGAAAGGAGAATTGAGAACAGGGGAAGAACTGTCAAGACAACTAATAATTTAAAAAGTAGCATAGAGCAGATAGCTTGTGAGACCCAAGTCTTCAGGAGAAGGACCAAAAAGGAAATAAAGAAAGAGACACAGAGCATGAGATAGAGATTAAAGTTTGATTAAAAGAAGTGAGGGGATGCAGAGGGTTAGGGCAAACAAGCAGAGCCCTAATCAAGGTGAATTGCCATGGAAAAGCAATGGGGAATGCAGTTAGTGTTGGCTGGGAATACAACATACAAGGGGTAACTGAGGCCAGAGTCTTCCAGATGTATTACTGTTATATTGATCTGTGGTAAACAATTTCATTGCTCACAGGCAATTCATGGCTGTTGGCAGTACCACTGAGGGCCTTGGACACTTAAGTGCTGTGTATACATGCAGAGGCATACAAGGAGAAAAAAGGTAAGTTCCCACGACCTTTGGCAGTGAGGGCTTGGGATGGAGTGGGAATGTTTGGTGCTGTCTCCCCCTCCTTACTTTCTGCCTGCTTCATCTCATTAAAAGCAGATAAAATACACCACATGAACAGCTATCCCATTTCTAGACAAACAAGTGCTCTAATTGCTATCTTCTCAAATACAGAGAGCTCCTCTGAAAAGTCTGCAATTCATGGAGCAAAAATACAAAGAAGAAACCATAGTTTTCCCCCCTCATTCCAGCACAGCAGGAGACCTAGAAGATAATCTGCAGCACTTTCCATGTAGCCTTGGAAGAGCCCCTATAAGTTTCTTTTGCTCTTCATCCCCTAGGCTTTTGCTGTGAACACACCATGGTTTGCCTGGAGGTAAGTGTGGTTGCCAAGAGGCTCCAGGGATGGAAAGAAACAGAGAACCTTTCCGGTCACTTGTCACTGGGGTGATTTGAGGTTTTGGTGCCCTCACTTATGAATCTGTTCTGATGGGCAAAGCTGATGTCACAAAGCAGAGCTGGATCTCTGGATGCAGGCACAGGAGGGAGCCCATGGGTTGGAATGCATGCAGGAAGCTGCTGCAAGAGGAGATGAGGATGAAAGTGAACCTGCGCAAGACCACAGGTCTTGCTCCTTACCCAACAGGAAAAATGGCTTTGCTGCTCTTGATCTCCTGAACAAGCAGCTTGCCCAAAAGTCTCTCATCTGCTATATACAATGAGAAGGCTGAGGTCTGCTATGAGGGGAAAGAATTCTGCACTCAGATCTGATGAATTCTGGCTTTTTCTACACCCCTTACCTCTTCCAGCTGGAGGCACTTGTAGGGAGTCATGGGAGAGAGATGGAGAAATGAAAAACTGAGATACCTATTTAGGTATTTCTTTACTGAATCCCAAAGCCTTCCTGAGCTCTTTCCAAACAGAAGTTGGCTGAAGGTGACATATAGTCCTCTGAATTTGAACTTCCTTGGGACATTTGTGCACACTGGTCCTGTCAGCATGCTATGTTAACTCATATATCACTTGTTTAATGATTTAGGGATTTGACCACTTTAGCTTGGGAGCAGATAGTGAATTGAAGGTAGGAAGGTTTGAGTCCCTGTGTTTCTGTACACTCAGTCATCCTCAAAAGTGGTTGATATCTGCACAAGCCTAAAGGCAATCTTGGCTCTTTCAATTAAAGAAAAAAAAAGAAGAAAAAGAAATAAGAGACATTTAGGAATCCTGAGAGAGACAGAGATGGTTTGATGCTGGCAGATAATATCTGTCACTGCTTAGAATCACAAGGAGGAAAATGGTCTTGCTCCCCTTTCCAGGCTGGGAAACCTCTTCCCACCTGCACTGTGGTGCCCATCCCCATCCCTGTGCAGGAAGCAATGTCTTAAGAGATGAGGCAGGAATACAGGCTGTCAAGATCCTCACCTATATTCTTTGCTCTGCTTTCTACATGGTAGCTATGGAGGTATAAGCAGCTTTTACAGGTCCAAGACCAGAGCCTGGACCTGTGATAGATTAAATCTCAGCTTAGTCTTTCTAGGGAATGAGGCTGCAGAAATTCTTACTGAGTTTTCTCAGGAGAAATTCAGTCTAAGTTAGATTCAGACTAATAGCTTAACACTTGTTCCTCTCTAATAGCAGAAAATGCCCAAGGCATTTTTCTTGTGCTTGTGCAAAGACACTGATCACAAACCTGTATACAGCACCACACTCTGGGTCCCTTCTGCAGAGAAAAATCATTAAGTAAAATCATACGCATACACCCAGCAAAAAAGGCAGAAGATGAAAAAAAAATTGTATGCAGAGGGAACAGCCACAGCTGTTTCAATTTATGAGACAAGAAATTGTATTTCAAAGAGAATACAGAAGTTTTCCCCCTCGAGAAAGTTATTAACCAGAATTTGCAATAAACCCCACGCCATTTATATGCCTCTAAACTGAAGGGCCCTGATAGATATTATATTGCATTCTGCAGGGCTCTGCTCTGCCAAGAAGAGCTCTCAGCCTCAGACCCTACCATCCCAGAGGTCTGAATCACCTCTCCTGCTTTTTTACCCATCACAGCCCTGCTGCAAATTTCTCACCCTTTTTTTCCCCCTCTTCAGTTCCTGTACCTCTTTTTTCAGATTTTCCCCTTGCTACGTCTCCCTCCTCCCCTTCCCCTGTTATTCTCCTTTTTATCTTTGAACCCTTTTTTCCTTCCACCTGTATATATGTCCACAAGACTGAAACCTGACTGCAACTAACTTGAGCTCCTACAATGACAAAGAACATTCATGCAGGAATAGTGTATTGGTGAAACATCTAGGAGAAGAGTTCTCATACTTGCAGCTTTGTTTTGCTTTTATAGCTGTCTGTTACACAGCAATTGCTTTAAGGGGGATGATGCCATATTGCACCACATGGCTGGAAGAGACTCCATCCTTTTACTTCAGAGCTGTAAAGAACTGAACCAGGGGGTGGGGAGCAGAGAAGGTAAAAAAAATACGCTACAGCTGAAGAAATATGCTACAGCTAAAGAGAACTCACTTGGAGGTGTTGGCAGCAAAGAACTTCACTTACAGAAGCTAGGCTGCTGGAGATTTCCTTGAAGATGACCCACTGAAGATGTGTATGATTTGAATTGGTAAAGGCTGCGCCTGTTTGTACTTGAGGACCCTAGTGGGCTGCTCAAGGCTAATTAAAATTTTTTTGCATGTAGTAGCTTTGATGCTTAGCACATAAACAAGAAAGCAAGAAAACAACAGAAGATACCATGGTGGTATTAAAGAGGGACTCAAACACACAGAAGGGTCAATACAGCAATCCCATGCATACTGGCTCACAAAAATTGAAAATTTAGTGTGGAGCATATATCCATGCTTCACTCTCATTTGTTAACAACTAAATAAGTAACTTAGGGAGGTGATAGATTATCCATGAAGGAAAAACAATGAATCAATCAGTTATGTAAATAAAGGGCCCTTATAATTCTCTCATTTCTGGAGGACAGAGAGTGATCTGGGTGGACCACTGCCCCTTCTTCTGGCAAGGCTGCTATTAGACAAGTCCTCTATGTCCCATTTCTTTCCACTTCTATCTCACAGTGTCTAAACTCACACTTTTCCATACATCTGTTTGTGTGTGGTCAACTTTATATAGCAGAATTTGTATGCAGTAGCCTAGAATGAAAGCAGAACAAGCACTGCAAAATTGATATGCTCCTCATCAAAAAAAGAAAAATCCTCCCTTACCTGGGAGAATTGGCCCGGTAACTATATCTCCTTTTTGGACAATATATATTGTGCCATACATACAATTGAAGCAATAAATAAGCCATCATGTAAAACAAGAAACGTCTTTCTAATAGGGCAGTGAGTGTTTGGCATGCACTCATTGATTTAAACATCAGCCAAACAGGTAATGATCAATAGATGAGAAAATGCCTGGTCTCATTCAAGAGCCCAATCAACATGTTACAAAAATCTTCTATGTTTTTACAAAATAGCTCTCTGGATAACACCTGCTGAGGAGTGTCCAAGGCTCTCGGGTAGGAAGTATTTGACCCTGCTGCCCAAAACCTCTCTGTTCAGAAAACAAAAGAGTATTTGGAGTTTTGCAGTTTTGCTAGAGCATGAGTCATGGCATGTATTAAGCAACAGCTCAGTCTTCCACAGCAAACAGTGGTCAGTGCCCACACCAGAAAAAGGTGGGTCTGCTCCAGGATGGGAGCAACAGCAAAAACAGCTGCTATCTAGCACTATAAAAGCAGCCTTTCCCTGTTTCCATTGCATACTCCTGCCTCTGCTGGCCAGTGAAGCCTCCTTTGTATTCAGAGATACCCACTCATGTTTCTAAGCCTCTCTGTAGCCCAACCCAAAACCCAGTGTCACTAAGGGTTTTCAAGTCGAACAAAAACAAATTGGAAAAAATACAGCATGGAGACAGTCTTTACAGTGAGCATTCTATGAGCCTGGCAGGAAAGTGACTGAGCGTCTTACTGATTTGTGCAGTACTGCTTTTCTTTCAATTCACCTGCTTTTAAATAACACACTGAACTGTCTCAGGAGACTCCCTGGTTAGGGGTTCATCTCCACACAGCTCTTCCTGTCCATCTCCTTTTAGCAACCAGCCTTTCTTTTCCAGTTCTCTCAGTATGAATACCTCTGCAGGGAAAAGCTGTTTTTCTGTGCAATCCCCAATTTAATACTCTGACATGACATCAACATCTTGCTGCTGTTTCTTCCTTTTAGTGAAGTTCTATCCCTGCCTTTCATGCCCCTTCTCCTTAAGTCATTCAATTTTCCTCTTCTCTCTGCCCCGTATCACCCTTCGTGGTGGGATTTGTGTTTTTTCCCTTTCCTCCTCTCCTGGAAACGTGCCAGCAATACAGCAGAAGGGAGCACATTGAGAAAGGTTAGGCAAACACAACATTATGATCAGAATCAGCAACATATTGCTCATTAAACATTTAAAATCAACAGTTGCTGGCTTGATCTGCCAATATTGTGAGAAATGCCAGTTTTAGCTCAAGGTGCCTCCTGTTTCCAAAATGGCTTTATTTATGATGTGGGAGCTGGTGGCTGTCAGAACAAAACCCTACCTCCAGCGGCCAACAACACCCAAGCTACAGGCAGCTCCATGGAAAGTTCCCCAGTGAGCACCAATCGCTTCTGCATCCCCTACACCCCTGCTGTTTTCCAGAAACAAATGGATGTGTAAGAGCACAGAAATGTGTTTGCAGGAGATAAATTATTTATCTGAAATTTACTGTTGTGAAGTCAGCGTAATTCTCAAATCCGCAGACATATTTTATGCACTGATAGGACATTTCAAACAGGGGCATTTGGACTCATTTCTTCCCTCCTCCTGCAAGTATTAACACAATAATGCTTCACCTGGAAAAGAAAAAAGCTGGTGCTGGAACTGGAAAAGCAGTAGGATAATAGGCTTGTAGTTTTGTATTGTGTCCCAGGAAAGTTCTGTTTCTTGATAAACAAACCAGCATAACACTCCTTTCCCTCCTCCCTCCAACCTCTGTGATATTTGCATTTATATTTTTTCTGCCTAGTCTACAAAGTTGATGCCTTTGGTAATTGGAAAATCAAACTTATATCATATGAGGTACAAACTTGACTACTGTGGGCAAATCCCAGAGCCCTCCAGCTCTGTCAGTGTCCTCTCTCCTGCCCTGCAGCAGTCCCTGCTCTCCCAAACCAGGTCAAAGACAGGTCACTCCTACACCCATGCACATGTCCACTGCATCATTGCATGGACATTGCCATTTCCTATGCTGGCTTCTGGGACATTCCTGCATCAATCAAGACCTATACAATTTTCCATTCTTTCAGGAACCCCTTGGTTAGTGCAGTGTACCTAAAACCATGCCATTGATTCAAACGGAGATTCTTTCTTCACAGAAAATAATTGTTGGGATTTTTTACCAATTATTCTGAAGGGAGTAGAGCTGGATCCTAGGTATCAATGTGAAGATCTATTCACTCTCAACTGCACTTGTTTGAAGCATGAAAAATAAGATTGTCCTCTGCTAACACAGGACTAAAAAGGGCAATTAGAAAGCACACAGTTCACACAACAGATAACCAATTTCTGACAAGCTCTTGTCCAATAGCAATAACAAGTCCTGCAGATGCTCACAGGCACCCTTGACTTTAAGTTGGTCAAAATAGAAATAAATATGGCCTGGTCATGTCTCTCCCTTTGTTCTTGGGTGTATTTAAACAAGTGCATACTCAAAGAGAGGCCAATGGCTTGCCCAAGGCTCTAGTAATTCCAAAAGGCAGCAGTAAAGACTGCAGTTTTTCAGAATTATTGAGAAATTTTTGAGCATTATTGAGAAATCTGATGGAGTGCTTCCAACAATCCAAAGTTCCTGCAGAGAACTCCCAAAAGCTCCTCACTTTAACAATAATCCTGTAAGTAGATGCACTCCCCTGCCTGCCTCTTAAGAAACCTAATCACATACCAGATCCTCCATTAGAGATGGCCACTCCACAGCACAGGAAAAGTAGGAAGTAATTTTAACTGAAACATGGTCTAAGAAACTTGAAATGCTGCCACTAGAGTTTTCAGAAGAAACATAAAAAATAAGACTCCTTTTTGATATAAAACTAGTTACTCACTCTCCTTCTTACACCTGGCATCCCTTTTGTTTGTCAATCCAAACGGACACCTGACATTTGGTCAGATAAAACATGCTGGATTTTCACTGATTGGAGCAAGTCTTCACTGTGGCTTCAACTGGCTATTTTTGTATGCTGTTTGATATTTAGCAGGAAAGATGGAGCTCTTCTTCCCACCCTTTCCTAGGTAATTACCAGTCACTGCTGTTGACAGGACTGCAGGGCCCTGCTAGGCTCAGCCCCAAAGACTGTGCTCTTACACTTACATTCTGTGGCATCATCTGATGATGAAAAATTGCTGCTGCACCAGCTCAGACATCAGGCAGCCACAGAGATCTCACACTACTGCCCTGTTAGGGCACCATGGATCTGGACAGACCTGAGCCACACTTGGCAGGTGGCCCTCAAAGGGTGAGGCAGGCTGTGGCACACCTACTCACCTTAAACAGAAATGAAATTGCCAGTGTTAACTGAGATAAAGAAGTGGCTTTGGGTCAGTTTTCTCCAGTTTTCTAAACCAGAACTGAATGAGAACAGCTTTCTTACTTCATCAGAGGCATCCAAAGAGACAAAGCAGCGGCAGGTTTTGATAAACAGCCAGTGATTTGACTGACCAAGACTGTAAAGGAACATACATGTAATCTCCTGGATCTGAAAAATGTATGACTTGCAAAAACCACCAAAACCTGAAAGAAACCCTGCTGTAATGAAGCACAGATGATCTAAGCTCTAGGTATACCAGATAGTTTAAACAGAAACCGAGCAAGTCCAAATTTCTACACATGGTACCGTAACCTGAGGAATGAAGAGAGAACCGCTCCACAATGCAGCATTATGATTTTTCTAGAAACCCAACAGCATCCAAATGGTGTGCTCAACTTGCAGTAGAATTACACATTTCGGCAGTCCAATTATTTAATCATGTAATTGCCTGGAATTACTGTCCTAAAATGAGTGCTCAATTAATCTACCCCTTTATTAGGCCAGGAAGCTCCCTGAGTCCTCAGGGGTACATCAGCCTGCAGACCCTCACGGTTCGAAGCGATACTGCACTGCAGCACGGCATCAGTGTCAGAAACATCTCACAGCCTCCTCCCGAGAGGGTTTGCTGAGGACTTGATCCTTCAGGCCACAGGTCTCTGTAATTGCCTTCTTTATCTGAACAAGGCGAAATAGCTGTGAAGGGATAACTTTTTATCGATTTAGTTAAAGTGATGTTACCTGTCCTCTGGTCAGCATTCTCCTATCATTTCCAGAGTGTTGTGTTTCCTCCAGAACAGGCAGATTAAAAGCAAAGTAAAAAATCATAATAAGCCAGTCATGTGCAACTCCATAACAGGCTCAATTTTAACATTACACCTTTGGTTAAATGGCTGCAACTTTGTCTTGTAGCCAAGCTCCGAGCTCCATTTTTAAGAATAGGTAGCACACCAAAAGCTATTTTCTTATGAGAAACCCTAGAAATAAGTTTCAAGCCTCAGAGAGAAGGATTAATTTGCTAGTAATGAAAGTGACACACAGGGAAAATGTAAAATCAATCTTGTGTTTAAAGGCAGAACAACACTGGCTCCACTTTTTTTTTTTTTCTTTCTCCCTCATTTTCCTCCCCTCTCCCCATAGTGGCTTGTTACCACTGAGCATACATTATGCACATTACCCACAAGCCTCTGTTTTGTTTAAATTAAAAAAGAAACAGCGTTTTTAATCAATCTATTTGCACTCTTCTGCCACAACTCACAAAAGCAGTTTGATTTCTTTTCATTGCTCTCAAGAGAGCTGAACACAGATGACTAAGAAAACCACTGCAAACTAGTAATAATAATAGCAATAGTAGCAATAATAATGGTGACACCCCTCCCAAATTTAAAAAAAAAATTAAAAAATAAATAACAGAAAGAAGAGGCATAGTTAGCCCTGACTGAAAACAAAGCAAAACACAGACTATGTTACCAAATGACAGATCAAACTTGAGCAAAACTACATGATCTAGCTTGTTCTGACCTTGGGCATCCCTCCCTCACACCACCAACATGTAAGATCAATGGCAAAACAACTGAGGGACTCTTCAGTCCTGTAAAAATCAGATTGTTTGTCTGCACTTTTTCTCCAATTCCTGGCAATTCTGCTAATGGGCATTTGGAAATTAAGTTATTCCTAGAAATTCAGACCCTGTCTTGTGTTTCACATACAACAATTCAAACGCAGAATAAAAAATAGCAGAGAAATGGTTAGCTGGTTTTGCTTGTAGTGAATCACAGCCATGATTCCACTGTTCAGATCTGAGGATTCCTAATTCTTTCCTTCTTTCTCCATAAAGACAACAGGAGGAAAAACAGACAATTGCTTAATAAGGCTATATCATGCTGAGAGCTCCTGCTCAGTTTTTTATCCGTAAACAATTTTACACAGTGAAAGCCTTTTTCTTCCTCTTTCTTCAGCTGAAGAGAAAAGAAAAACAGCTTTTCTAAGAAGGAACCTTGAAACAGAACCAGGATCTATCTCTTCACTGCTGAACCCCTAATGGGGGGAGACCTTGTAGCCACATGAACTGGCTCCTCACTGCAGATGCTCTTCTGCCTTCTTTACCACCCTAAGGCAGTTCTACATCTGAAACACTTCACATGATCTATACACCAGCATGAGGTAGCCACTGCTAGATGTATGAACATACTTTATTTTTTCAGACTTAAATATACTCTAAGTCTCATATGTTTTAGACTCCTGGACTTAGTGTTCCAGCAGTAAAGATCCTGCCAACACAGTGATATGTCTCTCTGCTCCAACCCCAATACATAACTTGTCCCTTTTGGCCATATGAAAGACATCCACGGTACATTAATGCTAAATTATATTCACAGTTTAAACTGTGAAAAAGATTTACTGTTCAAAGAAGTAAAGCCAGGGACCATATCCAAGATACAAATCTAGATGCTAGTTCAAAATGCAAGCATTTTTGGGTTGTCAACACCTTAGGGTTTGGTTTATACTTATCTCCAACCAAAATATTGCCATTTCCCCCTGCAGCTTAAAATGTGGAAGAGAAGGAAGGGTACTGATCATCTTCCTAACTGCTTCTTTGTAGCAACCACCTGCATAGGAAATAATGCTGGTATTTGTCATGAGTTTTAAGAGTATCATTAGATGTTCTGTATGCACATAAAGTCACTGGCTCTGGACAACTTAACTCTGTAGAGCCATAGAATGGTTGGAGTTGGAAGAGAGATTAAACATCACCTGGCTCCAACCCTCTGCCACGGACAGTGATACCTTCCACTAGACCAGACTGCTTTAAACCCCATCTGGGTTTGCCTTGAATAGTTCCACAACTTCTCTTAGCAACCTGTTCCAGTGCCTTAAATACTCATACAGTAAGAATTTCTTCCTTATATCTGATCTAAATGTACCTTCTTTCAGTTTAAAGCCATTCCCCCTTGTCCTAAATGCCCTTGTAAAAATTCCCTCTCCAACTCTCTTCTTAACTCCCTTTAGGTACTGGAAGGGGCTCTAAGGTCTCCCTGGAGTCTTCTCTTCTTCTGACAGAGCAAGCCAAACACTCTAGCCCATCCTCATAGGTCCTTTTAGGACCTTTTTAATTACTTAAAACCAGGCTGGAGAGTTCATGGCAACTGCCAATACTTCACTGTGCCAAGTGCAGAAAGAAACCTCACCACCTCTTCCTATGTGCACTAAAATCAGATTGCTTTCCAAGATCCTGACATTCTCCTGATTATTCTTTGATCTCCATGTCCAAATATGTATTAGAGCAGAGATTCCCATCATCCTCTGCCTTAGGAAATTCAGTCCTTTGCCTTTAAAAATCCTGATTATAGGCATAACATTGGTTGTAAAAATGAGACAGTAGAAGAAATTCCCGCTGATTTGCTAATTTTTCAAGGCAAAGGATGCTCTTCTCAAATGTCAGAAACACAGGAGTTTCCTCAGAGAAAGCTCCATCTGCCTCATCCACCATGCCCAGCAGAAACAGTCCTGCCACCTGGAAATAGGTTTTTGGGTTTTTTGCTGCTGATGCACAAGGTGAAAGAAAATCTCATTCACTTTTGTTCCACTGGGTCTGTAAGGCCAAGAGAAATAGGCAGTCATTTACATCTGCACGGTAAGAAGATGGGACTCAAATACAGGGGATACAGTGCTGCTTCATGAGTGTGTGCTCACATAGTAAAACAGGGATTAATGGATAAAAATCAGTCCAGCTACTATTAGAATTTCCAATAAAGCAGAAATCCCTTAGGATCTCCTGAGGAGAGACAGAACTCCCACCTCCCACGCAATGTCAGTTTATCACTGACTCACTGCACTGCAGGACAACCACAAGCCAGCAGACCCCTGTTTCAGCAGCCTTAATCCACCCCAGCATGCACAACAGGGTGCAGAGGTAGTCAGCAGTTTGCCTGCTCTCCTAGGAGCAGGAAGCAGCCTGGATACTCCTCTTTTCTAGCTCCTGGAAGCTTTGGAAGAAAGGCTTCAGCAGCAAAGAGCTTCAGCTGTCTCCTCAAGATTTTTGAACAGCAGGTAGCTCAAACAGACTGCTCAAGTCTGAAGCATCTCTGGTGTCAGGGTTGAAAAGGAGAAGGAGAAGAAATGCTCTTTAGTGCTTGGACATATGAAGACTTTTGAAATCTACACAGTATTTTCTCCCCTGCTGAGTTTCATTTCCTAGCGAAGAGCAATCATTTTATATATATATAAAAAATAACACCTCACATTTTCACCATCATTCACCATTTTAAATCCCCATGCCTAATGTGCAAATGCTTTCTGGGGAGAGATTTCCCTCCTGAAGTTTTGCTATCTGATCCCCTTCATAAACAGACTGAAGAATGTTCTGTTGATGCACAATGCAATGGCAGAACCCTGCCCAGATGTCACCATTAACCTCTGCTACAGCCCCATTGATGCAATGCAGCTGATGGAGCCTTGCTGACATGCTCTGGAAGGGCAGACAAGAGCTAGGATTAGGGACAGGAGCCAAAATCTGGAGAGGTTCAGTGTGGAGCTTTCTGATGATCCTGAATCTCTTCTGAGTGCTGCAAAAGAGCTCTGTGTGTGTGTATTTACACATAAATGCCTATGTGCTTTTGCCTGTGATAGAGGATTTGGGTCTGCATGGGAAGGTGAGGAATATGATCTCCTTTCCTTCCTTCTTCACTCAGAACATTTTTATTTTCTTTTGCATTTCTTCTATGTTTCCTTGGTTTTTGAAGCACACAGGGCAAGATCCAGAGCTCCTGAGAACAGCAAAGCCCATGGCACTGAGCAGAATGGCTTGGATGGCTAGTACATCACACACAATCCTGCTCAGTCTTCAGCTGCATCAGCCCTCCTTATCTCAATCTTCAGCTTTGTACTGGTTTGGCAGTTCTCCTCCTCTTTCTTTTTACATCTTTGTTCTTCAAGCTCTATCAAAGCACCTGGGGCTTCAACCTCTTCCTTAGGCACCCTGCCCCCAGCACTGCCAAGAGCCCTAGCAAGCACTGAAGAGACAGAGAATGGAGAAAACCTTGATTTTTTTTATTTATTTTTCCTCCTCCATTGCTTTGCAGGATCCTCTCCTAGATGAGTGGCTAACTGCCTAGAGCAGCTTTAATTCTTCTATGGCAACACTCTGCACTGCCAAGCATTATTCACAGAGGACAGAAACAGGATGGGGCAAATGTGGAGGGAAGGCAAGTGGAGAAAACCAAAAAAGAATGAGCAAATAATTGCAAACCAATGGGTGTGAGCAGACAGGAGGGGAGGGAAGGAACAGGGAGGCTGTGACTGAGCTGTTTATCCCTGAGTGCAGTCACAGTTACCATGCAACTGGGATCAGCAGAGCAATGAGGGGGGTGTTCTCCCCCAAGAAAGCTGTGAGCAGCACTCAGCCAAGTGCTGCCACCACACTGCCACCACCATCTCCCAGGGCAGCCCAGCCCACTCCTCCACTTGCTCAAGCACTGGGATGCACTGATCTCTCCTGACCTGGTGGTGCGCACATTTGCCAAGGCCCTGCAGAGCTGCTCAGCGCTTGGGCAGGGAAGCAAAGCTGCTTCTGCAGTTTTAAGTGGTGCTGTTTGTGGCACCCCAGAGACAGAAAGAAACCGGCAGCTGGGATGGAGGCAGGGCACTGGTTTGGTGCTGATCTCAGACAATGATGTGCTGCAGCACTGCAGAGGGAGTGCGCTCTGACATTAAGGGCTCTCTGCCCTGTGCTGGAGGATGATGAATGTATCTCAGCCAGGCAAGCTGATGGGATGCAGGGCTGCTGTCTCGGGGCACGAGCTGCATGATGCTGGGTTCCTCTGCCTGGCATCAGGGTGAAGGGAAATTCCCACAGTACAACAGGGTCACCTAAGCATTTGTAGGTCACCATTTGTAGAGATGAGGTAGAAGAAATGACTCCCTCTGGCCTGACACAGGCTATCCTCACAAGCCAAAAACACAGGAACAAGATGATTGGAGAAGCTAAGCCTCCAGAGCTGCTGTAAAAGACTTTTCCCATGTTACTCAGCGAGGCATGTTGACATCACCTCCAGATTACAGGGGTCCAATGGGGTGCGATGGCTTGTCCCACATCCCTCCATCCAGACATTCCGTCAGGTTTGCCCCTGACACTGAGTGCTGCACTCAAAACCCCTCTCCCTTTGTGGGATGGGCTTCCACCTAGCAGTCTGCTTGGAAGATGAGGCAAAACAGGGGGATTCCAGTATAACATGGTCAGGCCTCTGACAACTCTGTAAGGCTGCCCTGAGCCCCTGGGCTCATTGGCACTGCGGGGCACCTGGGCTGGTACGCGACTCACCTGGTGCTCTGGGCTCCCCACCCTAGGGCTGACAGTCAGTGCCAAGCCCGAGAGGGGCTCTGGCTGGAAATATCCAGGGCACAGTGTGGGGCTGACAGGCAGGTGGAAGAAGAAGTGGAGCTGATGTGGTGTGAGGACTGTATTTGACCTGCAATACAGCTAACATCAAAATCAATCTACCCACAGTAGCCGGTCCTCAACCCCTTGGTTACCCCCCTCTTGAACACCTACAACAACATATTATTCCTTTCATCCTCTGTCAAACTCATCTGTCTTTTTGCTGTATCTGCTTTCACAACCCTTTCATTCCTCACTCAAATATCTCTCCTCCCTTCTTTTTTTCCCAGTGTCTTTGTTTCCCCATTGTGCTTTCTATTTTCCCCATTTTATTTCTTGCACCCCCCACACCCCCTTATCTTTCAGTTGCCTCTGCTGTCCATCCTTTCCTTCATCATACTGGCCTAGCATTTTAAGCCAGCTAAATATCTACCCATCCTCCCAGCCTTTCACTGTGACATGTATCTGTGTTGCATATCTATTTATTAATCTCCTATATAGAAAACACCAGCAGGTTTGGTTTGTTTGTGGGTTTTTTTTTTTTTACTTGTTTCTCTCTCCCTCTCCTCATCATTATGAGAAAATAATGAGCTGTTTGGTCTGTTTTACTTGTTGAGGGGAGGAGGGGAGAGAAAGGAAGGGCATGTGGGAGTAACAAGCCAGGTGCCCTGGATTGTTTGCCTGGAAAGTTCTTTCCTCTTTCTTCCTTGCCCACTGTGGCCTCATTTATCTAAGGATGTAGCAGCTTTTACTGTACATTATGAAAAAGCCTAAGAAAGCAATCATTCTGCAGAAGAGGAGCCAAGAGAAGCCATTAGGAACACAGGGGTGCTCTCCTAATCATTATCTGACACTTGCCCAGGGCTGGCAGCTTGCAAGTAGGTTTATGATTGTCTCCCATGGCCCATACATGGCGTCTTACATGAGAATTTTTCAAATGCTTCCCTGATTCTGGATGCTCATATGGAAATACATCTTAAACTAGGAGTTGAAATAGGAGATAAAAATAAGAGGACCACTGCTACCTCTTCCAGCCTTGGTGGTCCCACTGCATCAGTCACTGCTTATTGCTCTTGCCATCTGCTTGCCATCCTTGCTTGTGGCCTCAGACCCCTTCCTGCAGGTAGGTACCACTGCTGTCTCCTGCACAGTCACAGACCTTGTCCCTGATCCCATATCCTTTTCCTTTAGACTTTTATGGCTCTGCTGCTTTCCTAAGCACATTCCCAAACTGATGTCTACCACAGCAGACACCAAGAGTCCACTTCAAGCTCGCCCATGCCATCTGTGCCATGACAGACTCCTTTAACCCTCTGCTAGTGCTGGTTAGAACCTGCCAAGAGAAAAGTGAGCAACACTCCTCAACACTCAGTGGTAGCTCAGCAGTTAACTTTAAGTTGACCAGGCAAAAACTTAAGATGTTAAGCAAAGTATTTTTATTCCCTCCCCTTAAAATTGGCCTGAAATATCATGACAAGCATTATTTATCTTATTAAGTACACTACATTAACCTTGCAAATATGCTAATGAACGAAAGGCGCTGCCTTAGCAGCTTTTTAGAATAGGAAATTAAACATGTTCATCAGAAGGCTTTTAATTATATTATTTCTTAAATGCTTGTGTAATGCAACAGTTCTCCTGCTAGGGGCATCAGAGGAGAAGGATGAGGTTTATATGCCTCCACCCTCAGAGCTACCCCCAAAAGTCCATGTGGGTATTCCTACCTGATTTATACATTAAGGACCTGCTCTGTCCTGCAACTGCACTCCTTGCCCGAGGATGGGAAGAGCTGAAAGATCAGGGAGGCAGAGAAGGGAAGACTGAACTGCATATCTCTGCTGAGGTATTGCTTTAGCACTCAAAAGGATGCAGGTACAAGTGCTGTATGCTGGAGGAGGACTGCAAACAGAGGGAAAGGGCCATGTCCTTTGCTCAGGATGAGCTTCCAGTAGCTTCCCAAACATGTGATACAAACCCTGATCTAGGAGAGCCTGATAGCTGTCTCAATTTGGCACTGGCTTTTAAAAATAACATGCTTGGCCTGAGCAAGGTGTCTCCTTGTCTCCCTGTGCAGGCAGTGGAGAGGGAGATGTGCCCAGGAAGCCCCTTATCCCAGTGTCAAGCCAGTACAATGGCTCCCATCTCCCAGTGCCTCAGGCACAGAGTCCAGCTTAGACACAGAGCAGGGGCAAGGCCTGCATGGTTGAACCAGCCCCCGTGGGGGTCAGGGTGCTGGCACAAGGCACCTCTGCACCCTCTTTGCTGCTGGCAGAGGTTTGAGCTGGTGCCATTACAACTTCTTATCCCAAGAACACAGCCAGCCCTACCACATGTCAAGTCTGGCACATCTCCTGTTGACTAACAGCCCTGAGCTGTGGGCTGGGACAGCTCTTGGGCAGTCTGGGAAAGCACCATAGAGTGCCACTGCTGAATGCCCTCCTGTGTGTCAGGTGAATGCTTACTGCTGGCTCACAGCTCTTCCCTTCAGTGGGCTCCTCATGGCTCCCTTACCCATGCTGACAGACACACTCTGCTCCCCTGGCTGCCTACATCTCTTACCTGGTGATAAGCAAAGAGAACAAGATTTTCAAGGGTGGCTTGACAAAACTTACTCCCACCAGGTATGAAGCTGTGATTCTCTCAGCTTGTTCTGCCCAGGGTCTGATCTAGGGTGACTCCCCACCATGCCTGGCTGTGCTGCTTCTTCTCCACCCGGACAGCCCTTCCGATGAGTTTCCACTGCTTCCCTTACCATGTACTGGCTGTCATTGCTCCCGTGGCTTCTCTCAGGGCACGGTCAGCTCAGCTGGCACACGCAGTACAGTCACAAATGCACTTTTTGATTATTTCTGTTTTTTTTTTTTTTTTTTTAATGGTGGTGTTATTGTTGCAGGCTGAGGGCATCTGCTTTCACAGCTGCTGCAGCTTGCTAGCATACTGCAGCCAGCATCACCCAGGAGATAAGGCCAAGGAGCACAGCTCTGCACTGCCTACTATCTATCTAAGCTTTTTTCAAGCTTTTATGTTGTTTTTTCTCCTAAGTAAAATCTTAAGAGGGCATATTTAGCCCAGTATCCAATGTCTTTCTGGAGTGTGCTCTGATAAAGGAAAAAAAATCATCCCTCAAGCGGTGTAGAGGTGAGGAAGCTTATCCCATGCCTCTGCATGGGATCTGTCACAGCAGGATCAACCAAAGGAAATCAAAAGCTCAGAGATTTACCCAGACGTAGAGAAAGGGATGATATTATCCAACATGACATTACATGTTCTTTCTGTAACACAAATCAGCTTCCATTGGTCAAAAGCTGCTCTCCTCTGACATGATCGTCTTCCAGAACAGACTGCAGTGCTGCAGGAGCTCTGAGCAGATTTTTCAGTGTGTTTGTTTTCCCATTAAAATTATTTTCTCTGTAGTCATCACTCCAAGGCTGTCTTTCTGGGAGAGGCTGAGGCAGCACTAACTGGGTGCAGACCCACAGATGGCTCCCTGATAGTGCCTTGCACTGGCATATGGCAAATAAGGAGTTGTGTGCCCTATTCTCAGGCAGCAACAACGAGTTGCTCCCTGCTGTGTTTTCTGATGGGCAGTGCTTGGACAGCACAGCTCTTCTGGCCTTCTCAGTGCTGCTGTCTGTGTGCTGCCTCCTCTTGAACTGGATCTGCATTAGAGCAAGTATCTCACCAGCTTGGGCTGCCTTGAAACACAGCTCCGGTATCTCCTGTGATGGAAAGTTTTAGAGGACAACTATTGCAACACCCGGGACATGCTGTTTGATGTCTGCCCAGTCCTGGGATCTCAAAGGCAAAAACCAAACCAGCAATCAGGAGCAACCCCAACTAAGGTAAAGGAAGTCTAACTCCATCCCATGCTGATTTTTCACTTACTGTCCTTAGCCCACCTGCCCTTTCCCATGGCCCTTGACCCCCTCTGCCAGCAAACTTGCCACTCCACAGTCATGGTTAGCAGAGGTGGAGAGACAGCTTCTGAGCTCTCCTGTGTTTTTGATTGGGAGACCCAAAGTGAGCCCCTGCACCCAGACAGATGTATGCACATCCTCCTGGAACTATGTGAATTACATCTTTAAGGCAATCATTTCCTCAGTCCCCAGTCACTCCTATGCCCCAGCACACTGGGTTATTTGGGCCCAAGTTGCACTTGGTTCCACTGTGCAGATCATGGTGTTGGAGAGGAGCAGTTGCACCATCAGAGCTGAGAGCTGGATATGTGAGAGGTGTAGGGAGGGAAGGAGAGATTTGCATGGGGCAGAATGAGGAGACAGAGACTAGAGACACAAACATAAGATAAAAAGTTTCTTGTTTACAAAGAAGGCACAAAAGATGGTGGCACGGCCCTCTTTGCCCATGGCAGCATATTGTCATCCTTGTCATCCTTTTGGAAACCTTGCCAGAAATGCCACCATGAGAGAGAGACTGAGGGGTGCTAGAGGTAGAGCTACTGGCATGTTCCCTTTCTGGACATGGCACAGGGCACTCAGGGAGTGGATCTGATCTCTGGCATTTCAAGGACTGAGTCACAAATCACAGTTGTATGCTTTTCAATATGCTCAGCTGATGCTACAGAATGGAGCATCAGGCAAACATGGAAGAGGTTTAAGGAGGGATGGAGGGAGAAGAGAGGCAGGCATCTGTGTGTGGGAAGGAGGGGGCTGTGGTTGCAGAATAAAGTAATTTGCTGAAAAGAATGCAGCAATTTATTTTGAGCTACTACAACTGACCCGTGCATTCCCTTTTATCTCTGACTTATCTCTTCCTTTCTAGTACAAACCTTGGGCAGCCCAGGGCCTGCCTCCCTCCTTCTCTGTGGATAGTGCTGACTTGGGAGGCTAGAGCAGGCCACTGTTATCAGCAGAGCTGCCCTCATCTCAGCTCCTTTTTCCCCTGATTCCAACTTGCCAGTGGAGAGAGCACAATGAAAACCCTGAATTTATAGCCAAGCTTTCAGTGGGAGCTGTTAGGTAGGGAGGTCTCCCTTTTTCTCTTTGGGCTCTAGTAACAGTTTAATTCCATCCCAGTCTGTGAATAGTAAATAGGTAGTTTTTATCCCATTTTACTGACCTCAGATTTCTTGGTTCTTTTTCCTCTTTTTTTGCTAAGATTCCTGGTACTCTTGTTTGGTACTGCAAGGCCATACTTGCTAGTTACTGTGCAGTGCCATGCACCTCCATGGTTACGTATCCCCTGCACCCTGTTGAGAAAACTGCTCTAGAGGTGAACACCAGCAGCACTAAAGGAAATGAATGACTGAACAGAATTGGCTTGACCCCCATTCTCTTACTAAATAGTCTCCCTGCTTGCTCTGGAGAAGGACTGCTCTGGTTTCAGGCCAGAAAGCAGAAAGAGAGGTTGTGGGAACCCCCTCAGTTTTGATTTTTATACTACATGGTTAAAAGAATGGTCAGAAGTTTTTTTAAAGTTGACCTGCTCAGGGTAGACTAGCAAAGACCATGACAGGAACTGGATAGCAATGCCGGAAAAGCAGGAAAAAAAGAGCAAAAATAAAAGAATTTTGATAAATAAAAGATTATACAAGTCATTTTTTATGCAGGAACATAGAATGCACTGGCCTACTCTTTCCTGATGGTACAGCCTCTCAGCTGGCATGGCTCCCAGGGGGATGCCTGTAGTGAGTGCAGTACACAACTTTTCTGCAAGCAGGAGCCACTTGGCTGAAAGCCCAGGGGTACAGTGGCAGTCCTGCTCTCACACACCCTCTTCATCTCATTGTCATGACCCTAGGCCACTAAGGCATGAGTCACAACACAGGCAAGGATTGCCCTCCTCAGAACACTCAGGACTATCACAGTGCTGGCCAGGTGGAGCACAGGCTGACTTTGTACCTTGCTATTCAGTGCATTGCAGCCACACAGTGATGACCAGCAGACTTTGCTCTGAGCTGTGGTGCTGTTTCAATTGCCTCTGTTTCTCAATCCCACAACCTAGTTTGGGGGCAGGAGCATGGAGGAGGTTTTGAACAGCACAGCTCATGCAGGAGGGCACGTGCCCAAGAGTAGCCCACACTCGGTGTCCTGTGCTCAGGCCAGAAGGTCAAAACAGGCAGCACACACTGGACAAGAAAAATTATTCCTTCCTTTGGAGCCTGAAAGGAGAAGGAAAGTCTCTGGAAGTGCTGAGCCCCAGTATCTGAGTTCTTTTTACAAAAATAGTTTAGACTGACTAGCTTCTACTGGGTTTCAATTCAAGTCCCAAGAAAGAGTTTATATGGCACCATTAATTTGCTGTACTGATGAAATCTTCAAAAAAATTCTCCAAAAGCTAAATTTTCATTTAGTCTATTTGTTTATTTTTAAAATGCATGTCAGTGTCTATGCCAAATGCCAACAGTCAATACAGGACTTAGATGATAATAAATGCAATGTTAATTACATGCTTATTGTTACTCACTTTTTAATAGCTCTTTACATGCAATCAAATAATAAAGCAAAACTGAGGCTCTTTGCAAAACATACTGTTCCCAAGGAAGCACACAAGAAGCCAGAAAAGTCTCCAGAGAGAGCTCCAGACCTCAGGTGAGGTTCCTAACACCGATCTCCAGGTCTTCTGACAAGACAGCCCCAGCAGCTAACCTGGTAACCTGGCAAAGGATACTGGCAAAGAGCAGAGCTATATATAAAGACACCAGAATCTTTTCATCTGTGATCCCCCAGCCCCATACTCACAACCATTCACAAACCAGTGGGAAAGACAAAGCAGCTACCTAGAGAAATACCTCTTTGCATTCCCACCAAAACCACCTTGCTCATAGCAGAATTTCCAGTTGTCTGCATGTTAAATTGTTACGCTGCAGTATTTCACTCCTTGATAGGAGCAGAAGTCTTACTCACTAGGAAAAAAAAAAATTCCTGCTCCTCAGTTTGTACTAACCTTGGAAAAAGGTTAGTACAAACTAACAGGGTTTTTTACATATTTTATCTTAGACTTGGAAAAGTCTAAGATAAAATATGTAAAAAACCCTGTGATGATTTTATATGCAGGAGAATGATGCTATATTTGAGGAGTTCTTCAGCCCTATAAAGCTGGACTTCAGATTAGTAAGGCACCTTGATTTGTTGCAGAAGGCATGCAGACAATGCAACTGGTACAGTGAGCTAAAATGTCCTAAACCATTTCCAAAACATTTCATAGTGCCAGACACACTTTAATAGTAACACACAACAGCATAAAGGATTTACCAACACAAATTGCAATATGTTGCCTTACTCCTGCATGACAGGGTTACTATATGGAGCTTGTTCCCCTCAACAGAGCTGACAAAGCCAGATGCCATCCCTGGCAGCACGCATCGTATATCTGGGGCAACTTAAGGACCCTCTGATTGAAGGAAATCCTCCTCCTACCAAACACAGACTGGCAGCAAAAATGCTTCATGGTCGTTTTTTCAGTCTTAATGACTGTAACAGCTTCTGCAATCTTTGTAAGGGAAGCGCCCAAGAAGGGGCAGGAGATTGATTGTCACTCAGCTCTTGCCATATTACAAAAGGAACCACAGAGTGAGGGATGCATGGGAAGCCTCAGGGAAGGGAGATAAGGGAACAGAGGGGAAGAATACAGGCTTAAGAGATACACTCCCCACCTAAGCCTGGCTATGGGAATATGATGAATGCAGATCTTTCTTAATATGCCTGAGTGTTAGAAAAGTTAGGCTTTCTGTCTTGCAACATGAATCCAGTCCTGGCCAGCAGGCTGTAATCATAAACAAGTCCCTTTTTCTGGACTGAAACCGGCTGCCTGTCCAGGTTAAGGACCTGACCCAAGGGGTCTCACGAATGTAATACATCTGGAGAAGCATTAGTGCAGTCTGTCGAGTTGCCTGTCAGGAGCAGAATTCTGCCTGGGGAAGGACACACAACATCTGTCCTAAACTTCACTTATATAGGGTTTCTCTCCTCTCTCTTTCATCTGCCCTATTTTAAAGCATCTATTTGGTATTTACCTCCAAGCCAGAGCCTTCATGCTCTGCAAACACAGGCACACAAAATGACTGAAACAGCTTTGGAATAGGATATCCAGAATATAATGAGCAGGGGAGAGGAAAAACTTAAAGGGAAGAAAAAATCAGCCAGCCCAGCAAACAGCATTTAAATCTCTCTCTTATTCTCTTATTCCCTTATTCAGTCATTTCTATCTTGCTTTGAGTGTGCTGTTTTTATCTTCTTCACTCTCATATAAAAGCCCAGCTCCCCTAGTGAGTGTGCAGATGATGATTTGGCATTGTCCAGGACTATTATGCTGTCAGCTCTCAGAGAAAAAAAGGCTTGTAAAAATCCTGTAGTCAGACAAAGGCAGAGCATGTGGCTCAGGACAGTTTGTACTGCTGTCTGCTAATAACCTTTCTGAACAATAGGTTACATGGAAAGATCTTTCACTGAACATGAAATTCCTCTTTCAGCTTCACCTTCACTTACTCCTAATTACTGCTCCACTCTCAGTTATACACATGCTATATATGCAAATCCTCTTTCAAACTCTTTTGTGCAGAAAATCAGAGGTGCACCTCCCTCCCCCTGGCCCTGTTCTAGTGCAATCTTACACTATCCTTGCACAATCCACCACACACTCGCTACTACTCCCAGTTCAGCTCTACATGCAAATTCGTTCACATACGTGGTCTTCACCATTCCCAGCAATTTGGCTCCTGCTCAGCTCCCAGGTGTATGGAGCTGAGCTTCACATAGGCCATTTTTCTTTCTTCATTTCTTCAGGTATAGAAATTTGATAGAAAACAAAGAAGAGGCTCAAGATAGACATTTCCATTAAAGACCTAGGGTAGAATCAACAGCTTTTTCCAAAACACAGAAAATCAGCAAGTGTTCTCAAGGCAACTTGAAGAGGGTAAGAATTGGCTGGTGAAACAGTGGTGTGATCAGACAATTGATCCAGCTTCTCCTTGAGTCCCAGAGGTGCCAGGTTCATCGCAGCCCAAGTTACAAAGGCTGGTTCCTATGCTTGGCTTGTTGGCTGGTTCCTATATTTGGGCCCTGGCAGAAGAG
The DNA here is from genome assembly GCF_022539315.1 of Serinus canaria. NCBI lineage: Eukaryota > Metazoa > Chordata > Aves > Passeriformes > Fringillidae > Serinus > Serinus canaria. Next base: position 22,466,255 of record NC_066313.1, read on the forward strand.
CTGAGGTGACCTATCTCAGACAATTTATGACATTGTGCTCTCCAGCATTTGCCCTGGTGCAGATTACCAGCTTCCTGACAGTGCCAGGAATAAGCACATTATGTGTCTGTGCATCAACTGTCCCTGTTTACAGCACTGGAGCACTGCTGATTGTGGGTTTGGGCTAAGGTCCTGGACTGTGAAAGTGAGCTGGAGTGTGATCTTTCTGGCAACTCAACTCTAGGGAGAGTCCCTCACTCCCACTGTGTACAAAGTCAGCTACCAGCATTTCTGCTTTTCTGCCAGAGGAGTCTGCAATCACACACAGCCAGTTCTGGGAGGACCTAGTTTACAGGAGAGATTGAAATGGTTAAATCTGCTGAGTGCAAGCTGCTTTCACTTTGAGATAATCCTCAAATGAGTGCAAGGAAATGGCAATATGAAATGAATTTGTGAAACTGGTACATGCACAATGTGGCACAGCAGAACCTGGAAAGAAGACTGGAAAAGCACTTGGAAGGGCCCTTTGCTGTGTATGCACCAGGTAACGCACAGTAACCCAAACACAAAGCACGGGCAGCTCTGACGTCTGCTACGCCTGCCTAACGCCAGGTGTACACTGCTGTCATGGATGGTGTTAACTCCACACTTACACCATCTCCGACAGGTCAGCACATGGCCTGGTGGCTTCACAGGGAGCAGAAGCAAGCTGTGGGCTTGCAGGCTTTGGGTGTTGTACTTGTGAGCTGGGCCTCGCTCCTGTGCTCTGTCATACACCCTGAGCTGGGGACAGGAAAGCTGTGTGGAATCCAAGGGTTTGCAAGTACATTGAACAACAGCAGAATGCACTAGGGCTGTGCTAAGGGTGAGAACGAGGGCTGCAAGGTGAAGCAGCCTTCTTTAAGCTCTGAGCTCTTTTCTGAGCAGGCAATGTCTTGCTGTTACCAGGATGCCTATTTCAAATAATGCTGCATTTATTTTAGCTGACAAAAATTTGCCAGAGCTGGTGACATAAAGGCTCATGCCTACTGAGACAAGAACCTAATTCAGGCAATCAAATAAGCTGTAGATAATGGAGACATCAGGCTCAAAATAGCTGGAAAAAGACCATATGAGCTGAAAACCTGAGTGTGCAGGACAAGTTTGGTGTTCTCTGAATGAACTGAATGCACCTAACCTAAATGTGGCACACTTCTCCATCCCCTTTAGCACTGCAAACATTTAACCAGCCCCATAAAACACCCTGAGTGCATGAAGAAGTGCTTACAGGGAATGAATGTGGTGTCAGGGGCCTTCACAACATGCTCACTGGAAGGTGGAGGGGGAAGAGACAGGGCAAAGGCTCTCAGGCTGGAGGTGGTCACAGGGGCTAACACAAATCTTTTTGGGGCGCTCGAGTGTATCAGCATCAAGGACAGGTGGCCAAAATCCACAAGCAGGGGACATAGCCCAGTGGCAGAGAGGGGCAGGGAATCAAGAAGCTCTGGGGAGCTGCAGTAGCTGATGTTAGTTTGCTTCTTCCACTACAGCTTCCTGTGACCCATTCCTGCCAGCTTCCAAGTTAAGGATCACTCATCATACACTCCCCCCAAGTCCTGCTCGACTGTAACAACACCCCATCACTTCCTGAGCACTCACACACAAGACCAACACTGTGTATGTAGCTTCTGGCTTATATTTTCTTCTTACTCATGTTTTTCTTTTCCTCTCTTTTTTTTCATCCTCTTGTGCTAAGGGATCATGACCAGAATGAAATCCTGACATGCTTTCAAACCCAAGGTACATTTTACAGTCCCTAGATAAACCATCCCACACTTCTCTGGAAAACATTAATGTGTTTCCCTCTGGTTCATGACATCTGAAGTATCCTGTCATTATTATTAAGTGAAGAAGAGCATTCAAAGGCTCTGGTGTTGTCCCTAGGTGCTTCAGTGCATAGTGTTAGGGGCAGGGCCTAGGTCAGGACAATGTTTCGCTCACTGTTAATACCAGACATCTAGTTCTCTAGTTTCCAGCATAGCAGAACCTACTTGAAGAAGTTCATTGTCTTACCCAGGAGTGTAAGAAAGGGGCTCTTTATGGAGTATGAAATCCATTTTTCTCTAGTCCTTCATTCGGATTGTGCTTTATGGCATGAGAAGATGTAGTAAGTGAATAAAGCACTACATTGTTGCTGACTGATGGACAGATGATCCTAGCAGCCTGTATCTGAATTTCTACCTTCCCACTGCAGTATATGTGCTGGGCTGTCAGTCTTAAAGCCAAAATGACTTGGGAACCTGAACTTTTCTGAGATTCTTCCCCCTGCTCATTCCAGAGAAAGAACTGGAAGTTAACACAGGACTAGGGGCAAGTAGAGGGGAAGATACCAGCTTTGGAACCTGTAAATCTTAGATAAAAGGAAATGAGATGAATGAGGAACTTGGGCCCAGCTAAACTGCAAATGCAGCACAGCAGCCAATGCAGAGTGGCTGCAAGAGAACCTGTATTAACTTCACAGCAATACCAGAAGCAGGAATGGGAAAGTGCTTACTAAATTCCTTCTCTTGACATCCAAAAAGGTGGAGAAATGGGAAGTGAGGCAAGCAGGAACTAAGGTCACTTGTGAGGACCAGAGAGAGCAAAGAATAAGACCACAGTAAAGCTGTTCCCTTAGTCCCCTGCCTCTAAGCAGAACATCAAGGTTTGCTTCATTCAGGAGGGAAGTAATCATGTAAGAGACAGAAAACCCTTGATCTGCTCAGTTTCTGAAGCTATGACAAGCAATTCAGGGAACAGCTGCATTTTCCCCCTTCTCTGAAAATAGAAGTCAAAACAAAGACATTTCTTTCTAATTTTTTTTTTAAAACAAGGGGAATAATCTGCTGCAAGAGAGAGGAAGATCATCTGTTCAGAGCACCACTGTTTCAGAGAAAGTCTGAGGTCAATGAAGTCCCTTCAGATTTGGAGATAACCTTCCTCTCACGGTCACTTTCACAGCTGGCATCACCTCGTCTGGTTTGAAGGCAGCCAGAACAATTCACACAGGTTGGGAATGCCACCGACCATGTTAATGACTTTTCCTGGAGATGCTGTTTGCTATGTTGTCATCTAGCCCAGCTGCTCTGCTCTGCCCAACATGGGATCCCAACAGCACAGAAATTCCCTCTGTGCTGGCCAATCAGTTGAGACTCTTGCTCTGCCCAGTCATCCTGGCTAATTGCGCAGATGGATTTGGATTCATATGCACTCTATGTACCTCTCAGCCATCAGCTGAAATGGGCTGCTTACACCTTCGAGCCTCTCATCTGTCTGGTATGCCTGCCTGTGCTCCTGCTTCCCAGCCACCTCTCTCTCCTGCATCCAACATCTCTGGCTGCTCAGACAGTGCAGCAGCACAGACAGACAGGCTCACACCCTTTGCCTCCTGTCCCAGCTTCTCTCAGCTGCTTCCACCCTTCAGCTTTCCTGTACTGACCTGTGAAACTCCACTGATGGGAAGAAATAAGCCTGCCAGACCCTCTTGCTAGGCAGGCAATGAAAGCTTTTTCCCTCTCTCCCCAACACACAAAAATGGCCAATTTTCCAACAGCATCATACATGGGTTCAAACAGTAAATACTTCCCCAAAAGAAACATAAGAAAGGAGGATGAAACACATAAGGAAAGAAAAGAAATCAGCGCTACAAATGGCTTTTTTTAAAAGCAAAATCCCCAGTCTAGTGTCTCAAAGCCATTAATATCAGGCTAAAGTGAGTAGCAGCAGGGAAAATGGTATACAGAAATCTCTCTTTCGAGAAATAATAGACAATATTAGGCCAAAGTTCAGTGAAGGAAGTTTGGGGCTAGGTGGAAAGGGAGTGGGAGAACAAGAGAGTGTCCAAGTGAAGAAACACCAGATAGTTTGTTGTGGGAGCTCAGCACATCACTCCTGATGTCCAGAGCTACCGAGAGAACCCTTGGGGGGCTCGGGGGTCTTGGAATGTGGCCAAAAGCACTTGGTGGCTTGATTTTGATCCATCTAGGGATGTGCCACCGATGTATGAGGAGATGGAATCTGTGGGAATTACTCGGGTGTGAATGGTGAAGGGAAAACATAGTTATAGGGTAAATTACAGATTTTGGGGTTTTGGTACAGGGGGGTTATGGAGACAAGATGGAGGAAACAAGGCATGTCACAAGACTCTTCTTTCTTCTTCTTGTCATCCATTTTCTGCTGTCGTGTTGGCACTTGGGGATTGGTCTGGGGTGAGAGTGTATCCGGTGACGAGGGTGATAGGTATTGGGGATAAAAAGTAAACATGGTATACGTAGTTTTTGATATAAAAGATGTGCCCGCCTCGGGGGAAGGTCAGAGTGCCTTTGGCTGCCATGCTGGTCAGATCCCAGTCGGGCAGAGAAGGGACTTTATAGATAAGATTTAACAAACAATTCTGAAGACCGAAAAACCCTGGAGTCCAGACTCATCTTTCGTGACCCAGCCTGCCAGAACCATCCTAAGCATGTGTGGGAGCAGAGACGAACAGCCGAACCCCATAGTTTGTCAGACCTTAAGTCTTTTTTGCCTACTCACCTTCGCTGTGCAGACACACTGACTGGGACGCAATGATTCAACATGAGCACTGTGTGAAGCTCAGGGAGCAGGGCCTGATCTGCCCCTGGTGTGACTGTGCCAAAGTGCACAGGAATTGATGAGATGCCCTGACTTCAGTGCACCTGTGTGAGGCAGAACTTAGGAGCTCAGCTTGTGAAAGTTATTACAACTAGATCTGTTTTCCAAAGGGAAAAAGCATATGGAAGTAAGATTTTAATTTCTTCCCTTTCACCAAGAATATCCCTGAAATAGATGAAGGTTTTTTTGAATGAAAAGAGTAGGACTGGGCTTGCCATAAATCTTTATGATGTTCTTCCAATCATCCCTTCACCCTGGGTGGCTCAGCTTCTAAGTAGCAGCAATAACATAAACTATTTGGTGAAACAGCATTTGGAGCACCATTGAAGTAAAACTAGGGCACCACACAAAATAATTGTTCCAGTTTCAAATGATCTTGCTTCAGACTTGTGGCTCAGCTATTAAATAGCAGCCAGGAACGACTGCCATAGTTGCTGAAGATGATGGAGGCAGATGGGAATTGCACTGGCAGTAGCACAAACCCATCTGTACCCTGGCCAAAAGACAGACGGCTGGTTTCATACGTGTGTCTCTCCTACAGCTGAGAACAAATGGGTGCCAGGCCAGTTCCAGGTTCAAGTCCCACAATAGGAAATCAGCAGACAATCAGCTGACTTCTGTAGATTTGATGGAATCATTAATGCCTTGCCATATTTGCATTACCTACAATCAGCTGAGTTGAAATCAACAGATTGGCAATATATTTATCTAACAAACTGGAAATCCACTGGAAAGACCGGAGCAGGACAAGTGTGGAGAAGTGAGGACAAGAAGGCTGTGAACAAACTGAGGGGTCCAGAAAAGAGCAGGATATTTAGGATGCATGAGCTGCAAAGAAAAGAAAAACCAGTGGGACAGCCGCAGCTTGAAAAAGACTGAAGTAGGACACAAGAAAAGTGATGAAATCATGGACAAGATTCCTACAAAATAAACAAAGCAACAGATGATTGCATCTGATTCACAACAGATAAGGAAAAAAGCTATGGTCTCAAACTGCAATGGGGAAGTTTCAGTTAAACCTTGGAAGGACATAAAGTATAATGAAGCACAAGCATAAATTGTCCTGTACTCAGTATTGAGGGTGTGAAGTCATTCCAAACAAACTAGAGAAACAGATACCAGGACTGACTTGGGAAGAGCTGACCCTACCATTAGGCAGGGGTATGGACTAGGTAAATTGTGATGCTCTTTGCAGGCCTATTTTCCATTTATCTACTAAAGATGTAAGATGAGCACTGTGCAGCCATGACATATTGGTAACAGCAGAGTCCAGCCAGTAGCTGCCAGTAGCCATCATTTCTCTGATGGTGAGGGCAAAACAGGCAGAAGGAAAGGAAAGGAACAGCATACAGGAATTATTTCCATTAAAATTGTTAGAATACATCAACACACTCGATCAATTTAACTCCCATGTGAAGGACTACCTCACTTTCATGCAAAGCCACTTTGAACATAAACCAGCATTTTTCTCCCCCATGGCTCCCAGCCCTAGCCTAGCCAGGTGGGTGCCATGATGGGGTGCTATGGGATTGCCTGCAGCAACAGCTGCACTGAGTCACAGGATGTCACCCTAGCTGGCCAGACACTCTGCAAATATGTGGAAGCTCTCCTTCCCAGATGGCATTTACAGGCAGGGAAGAGGAGGAATGACACCATTTGTAGTAACTGGGGTTGTGCATGACACCTCCAGCTAAAAGGGGAACAGAATCTTACCAGGGAAAAGGGCCAGGATGCACCCTCCCTGTTTTGCCCAGGAACTTACTGTCAGTTTGTCAGGTGCCACAGGTCAAAGTCTTCTCTTGGGTCCCAAGTAAGCGGACATACACATCTCCACCCATCCTATGACATGAACTTAATGAACTCTTTTTAAGAGACAGCTCAAGGCTTCTTGCTCTTCAACATGGCATTAAACAGTGAAGCTGCTGTCTCTGAGGTGAAAAACTGCATTTTCTGATCACCTACAAATAAAAGTCACTGCATTCCAAGTCCTTTCTTGTAAAAGCAAAGGGATTTTAACTGCAAAGTGATGGCCAAGTTCCCAGGTAAGGGTATAGTTACTTTCTGACTCTCTTGAATTTACCTCAGCAGTTTAAGATGGGGCCCAGCACACGTCACTGAAGGCAAATGGCTTCTGTGTCAAGCAGAGGAAATGGGTAAAGCAAGCCCTATGCAAACAGCTTCTTTAGTGCCCTGCCATAGAGTCTGCCAGATGCCAGGGCCTAGATTGGAAATTATGAGTCAGATCCCCAGATGGAGCAAAATGACTGTGCTCCAAGTCAGCACTGATTTATACCGACCAAAATCTGGCCTGCTGATCTCAAACTGGATCAAATTGACCTCCCTAACATGCACCCTGATCTGTATATGGGAATGAGAAATGGCATGGTCACAAATATGTCAGTTCATGGATACACACAGATTGCAGGGACATCTGGCTGACGGAAACTTTAGGAGATGTAGAACTTATGGCATTGGGAAGAAATCCATTATTTGATTAAAATATTAGATAATGTAGGTGGAAAAGTACTTGCAATGAGCCTGCTGAACTGAGGCCTCCATAGGGTGGGTGAAACAGCGTTTTCACCATTAGCCAATTTCTGTTAATCAATTTTGATATAATTCTGCCTTAGTGTGTCTAATTCTTGCCACAGCAGCTTGAGCCATGCATAACGTGAACAGGCACCATGAAAGCTTCTCTGAAGTCTCTACTAATATTGGACCCTCCTGCCTTGCCGCCCTCTGGCTCCTTACACTAGCTCTTGCCCTCAGTTAATCCATCAGTACCTAACCACCCATGGATTTATGGTGTTAGATGCTCTACTTGCAGCTATCACACCTACACCAAACCAAGGACCCGTTTTTGGAGCCGCAGAAAAGCAGCATCCAACTCCCGTGGCCTAAACTTTCCCAAGGGATTTTTCACTTTACATAGTTTTCAACTTTTCATCTGACCCGACTGTCATTTGGTGTGTATAAACGAGCCACTGATGAAAAAGAAGGAGTTAAGAATCATTTACACCATTAGGTTTCCATCAGATCTCCTTCTGCTGCTAGAGAGCACTATCTGTTAATAAAGGGCAGGGGGAATAAACCCCCACTCCCTCATGTGAAGATATCTTTTTCTATCCAGCTGCACCCAGAATGAAAGAGCTATCAGAAAAAGCTCCCCCATTAGCCATCAATTCAGAGCAACTTCAATCAGTCAGTTCTGCTGGAGCCTGTGGGAATATCTCCCCAGAAGCCTCCTACATGCTGCACTTGAGTGCTCAGAAAGAGCCACATTAAACCTGCCTGCCATCAATCCAGGGGCCTCCTCCTCTGTAACTTAATGAGGTGAGCCAGCTGGCATCAGTGACAGGGACCTGAGGAGTTAAAATGAAAATGTGAGTACAAGCCACCCTGCCTGAGAAGGTGGCATCAGTGACAGGGACTTGAGGAGTTAAAACGAAAATGTGAGTACAAGCTGCCCTACCTGGGAAGGTGTGTACACACAGGGGAAGCCATTGTCCCTTCTCTAAGGGGCTCTCTGCAGGATTGAGGGCTGTTTCTGAGCTGCAGCAGACCCAAGGGAGGGTCAGAGGGATTGCAACAGCTCCCCTTACCATGTAAGCTATCCCAGTTGACATGGCCTGGCATCCCTACCCATGTCTGGGCAATCAGGGTGGGGAGAGGTGATGTTCTCTCACACACATGGTGTGGCCTTCTCTCAAGCCCAGCCGTTTCACCATGGACAAGTGGAATGCCTGGTGAGCAAGCCTGGCATGGAGAGGCCATCCCCGTTATCTGCTGCTTTAACACAGAGGCAGGTGGCTGTCTCTTCACATACTACTTCTCCAGCTGGCACAAACCCTTCCTGTTTTGTTGCAGCTGAATTGTGGCTGAGCCATGCAAAACCAAACAGGGAAACTGTGTCTTTCCCTGACATTTTTAAAGACCAGAAAAATGCATTACTTGAGACTCAAGCGTTCTCTCGGGCCCTGTCTCCAACCAGATTGAGAGGGTCAAAACTAAAGCAACTTTTAAACACACTCATTACCCAACTATCATTTGCTTTAGGTCCAGTTTATGGATTTGACCCAGCCATCATCCATCCTGGTGACTCCTAAGGCACCTTGATCAGGTGCTCCTGCCAATAGCTGGCTCCTCAAGTGTAACTTTGCTGCTGAGATAGTTTTTAGGTTTTTTTCGTGCTAAGACTATTTTATTTCTTCTCACTGAAGAGGAGTTGCTATTTCTCAAAGGAGATTTCCCAAGAAAAAATACCTCCCCTTTGAATCCTACTTGAAAATCGCTCTTCCGAGGTACCAGAGACTACACTATCAAGTGTGAGGAGTGTTTTCTTGTGAAGATGGAAGTTACAGATTAAATATTGACCAACAAGTTTCCAACACCTGCTTTGTGGAGCAGATCTTTTGCTTCAAAAACCCAGAAAAAAACCCATAATTTTTTTTAAAGCCACAAACCAAAATTTATTGCAGTATATCCTCATTGCTTGGATGTAAGATTTTCACTTTCAAGATAAGTTCTTCGAGGTAAGAAGCTGTGTATGGCCAGCTCTACATGCATAGCAGCATATTTCCTTAGTGCTTTTTCTCAGTGCTCAAGAGAAACCAGCCGATCAGCATGACCCACAGGAGAGTGTCTGCTTTGAGGGCTGGTAGTCAGATGCCTCAAACTGATGGTGAGGTAGATATGTTGTATAGTGGGTATGCCCCTCCTGTCACAAACACTTCATCATCTCTGTGCTTGGTTGGAAGCAGAGGTCCTCTTTCAATCTCCCTCTTTCTTCCAGGCAGGAAAATATCATGGTGAGGCTGCCAGAGACTGCCTCAGTGGGGAAGGCTGTGCAGAACTGAACCATGTTGATGTGTTATTGGCAAAGCAGCACATTGTATCTCCCATCTCTTGGTGCACTGGGCACTTTTTCTTACTGGAGCCTTGATGGTGCTCAAAGAATTCTTTGATCAATACAATCAAGGATAACAACACATCAAGGAGCACCAGCATGGAACCTTGACCTTCATCCATGCCAAGAAACAGGTCACCATCAAGATCACACCTTTGCCATGCTAGTGTCCTAAGGCTGATAATACAGGGGTACAGACTATGGAAGAGTAAAACACTGCTGTATTGAACTCACTGCTCACCTTCCTCTAGGTACTCGTTTTGGAAGGTCACAGTGGCAGTAGGGAGATACTTAATAAAGGAGCAGGTTGAAAGTGATGAAATCCAAGTTTTTCTCCTCCATGCACTGACAAGGTACTCTACTGTTTCATCTCACATCTTCTTCAGGTGGGGCAGGAACACAGATTAGCCCTGCCCTCCCTAACCAAGAGGGGAAAAATGTAGCAGGACTGCTTCATTAATTGGCTGGGGGATGCAGATGAATATGGGTCCTTTCCCCACCCAGAAAGGAAGGACATTCCATAACATGCATGCAAGCTCTTCCAAGAAGGTACTATTTGTAGCTGTACTCCCAAGCAGGCCAGAATGGCTAGCACATAAACAGTTTGGTGTCCCAGAGGTGACTTACTATGTTTACAGCAATATGAGAGTGCTTAGGGTACTTGTGCAGAACCTGCTTTGTTCTTCAGATGGTTCCTGCCTTAGCAAACTGTCTCAAACTCTTGTTTCAGACTTTCCCTTGACTTCATTTTCCACATCCCTTCTTGCACTGCCTATTCAGGAACTGCAAGGGATCTATCAACCATATTCACACTGCTGTGCCTGCCCTGCTCCCACTGTATCCCTGCAGGGGACAGACTGAAAGGTGACAGAAAAATTAAACCAGGAGCAATTTGCAGGGAGGCTCAGTGCACAAGTGCAAACATGTTTGTTTGTAAATGGTACATTCTACAAAAGACATTTCCTCTCATCCCTGGTGGCAGTTTCACCTTGGTGTTTGCTCAAAGGATTTTTTCACTGAAAATGCATCAGATGAATAAGATGAAATGGTTAAAAAGGAATTTCACCACTGCCAAAGTCCACAAAGCAAAAATAAAATATAACAGCTTTCCTCTTTCTCTAAGCATCTTTCACCGTCTATGGGATCTTTAAGGTCTTATACTGATGAAAATGATTATACCACTGCTACTACCAACAATGCCTGGCTGGTACAATTCCCTTGGCATGCATGTGGATGCTTGTGAGGGGAATATCTCCATGCTCACACATTCATTTACATGCAACAGTCTGTTTTGATGGCAGTTCAAGTGCCCATTTGTGCACAGGCCATTCAGCATGCATAGCTTTCAGTTCAGGATGTACAATACATCCCTTTCAAATGTGCAATAACAGACAGCTTACGCTACTGTCAGGCTGGATAGAAATAGTCATTGATTTCTGTACCACTTCTGATGTTTAGCTTGCATTGGAATGAATCTATTAGGGCTATTAAGCCTGGTCTACAACTAATTTGGGTATCCATTTAGTAAGAGTCTGATTAGGATGGGGAGGCTGTGATCAGTGCACACTGCAGGCCTAACATCTGAAGACATCATCCCTTCCCCATGCTTCCTGTTACCTCTTGGTTAGAGACTATTGCTCCTGCTGATCATGCCAGCACCTCTTGCTCCACCTCAGGCAAAAAGCCTACAGCAACCTCAGCAATCTCAGCTGACGTTACACTAAAGCTGATGAGAGAAGTAGGATGCTATCCCTTCCTCTGCCTATACAGAACCGCAATGTTCAGCAAGGAGAAGGTTATGAAAGAGCACAGGGGAAAGAGGAGGCAATACCCTTGCATCTGATGTTCATAAAGTTACTGTCTGGAACATATACATGTATATACTGGGATAGCTTTCCTGGTCCTGTTTGGATGTACTGCTTTAGTAAAATTGGCATTAGATGGTGATGCACTGCTTGAACTACAGCTATGCAGTTACACTCGACGTATTCATAAGGCCTCAGCTAATGAGGGCATTAACGACAGCTGTAAACTCGGTCCAGGCTGCTTTCTCTCTCCATAGCAACTTTAATTCCAGGATCTCCAAGCACAAGTGAAATGCCACAAATAAACCTTCCCAACATGCACCGAAGCACGTGAGGTATTAGAGCTGGTTTAATTTTCACAGCAAAGATCTTACATGAATAATGAAACCTTTTATTATGCTCATGAATTATCTGTGAGCAGGCTGTGAGCTTTATGAACATGTCTGCCGCTCCAAAGTTTTTAATGAACAGCCAACGTTAACAAATGTCACTGTACTAGATTAGAATGAAACTCTTTACCCCTGCAGTTTGAGGTCTGTGACTGGTGCCCTGGGTCACAGGACAGCATTTAGCCTCTCTGGTGGAAAAATGGGAACATCATTAGTGAGGATGACTTCGAATGGACCATATTTGTGTCACACTTGTGCCCTGGCTTCCAGTCTTGTTTGGACAGGTGAACAAAGAGCAATCACACACCAGCCTTAAGGTGAGAAAAGCCTTATATGCTTTAAGTGTTGAGAAGAGGGAATGAAAAAGGTCCTGAAGAGAAGCAGTTTGATGTTTGAGACAATCTCAGCTGTCTTTGGACACCTGCCCAACCCTAATCTTTAATAAGCATTTTTTATCTGTGTTTTACAGATGGAGGAAAAGGCACACAGGGCACAGGAGTAACCTCCCAAGGTCACCTGTTCAGACAAACAATTTAACTCCCCGTCTCCTCTTCATCATGTCTCCCCCTACAAGGTGAAGGGCCTCAGCTCGCAGAATGGGGGTAGAAATCTCAATTGAATGAGCGCTCTAAGGGGATTTCTTCCTTGAAATGGTGAAGAAATAGCTTAAGGTTGTCTGTTTCCTTCTAGTCAGGCACTTCCTTCCCCTCTTGAATCTGAAATCAAGAAGCATCTAAGCAAGTAAAAGGAAGCGATCATTTTAAAAGAAACTAGCCCCCAAGCTTCCAAATCTCCTAGAAGATTTGTACTTCAAATCTCCATGTTTGTCCAAGTTTTGAGTCAATCAGTATCTCCACATCTACTCACTCTGTCAAAGGTAGGGATTAAATACATTGGCCCACCGAAACACAGGAAGAGGAAAAACAACCCTATGATTCTCAATTAAATGCAATACTGAGTTCAGGAATAACAAGAGAGCTCTCCTGAAAGCTGGATATTACCTGGGACAAACAATAGCTGTATGGCTGCAGATGTGCTCACTGGAAAGGAAGAAGAGGGCCAGCAAAACAGAGCTAATCGGAACCATTTGATAGAATGGACTGGAGTAATTTTCTTCAAATCTAGGTTCTTATCTTTCTCTACTTCCTTATGCAATGCCTTTTTTTGGTACATCTCTTAAACCAATCCACAGCTTTCAGCTCCCATGAACAATTCGTTTGAATTAGCACATCAACAGTCCCCTGTCCCAGCTAAAAACAATTTTGCCTCAGGGCACTAAAGAATCTTCACTGGCAGCAGCAGGTTCTGCCGTAGGCATTACCTTGCTGTTTCATCCTTATCACATTGCTCCATTTAGTTTTCCCAGGGCAGTAGGGAGGCGACAGAAACCAGAGCTGTTCCTTACCAGGGAAGCCTGCCTCTCCAGATCTTTGTGGGCAGACTTCCTATGCAAAATCAGCCTTATAGGGAGACAGAAAATGAGAGACTATGCCACTTACCTTTGCTCTTTTGTCCCTGGTATCCAGTTTTTAGTCTTTGCTCACACTGAGAACAAAATCATGCCAAAGACTCATTCGTGTAAACAATCCACACTGCACTTTTCTCAAAACACCACTTTCTTAGGGTCTCCATACAGAACTGCAAGGCTATGCTAAACCTTGGCACTCCTCCACCATACCAGACTGCTGGTGGGAGCCCAGGGGGATGAAAAACCCACAGGGTAAAATTTCCACCATAAGAGATCCTGCTGCTGGCATGCACCAGTGCAGCTTCGGACTGTACCTTGTCTGCAGTTTCTTAATTTTTAACTCAGAGTGGATCAAGTCACATTGAGTTTCTGCAGAAAGTAACCAATCCACAAAACCAAATGGAAGTGAAAACAGTCATTCAAACAACTTGTCAACTCCAAGGACAGAAGCAAGTCCCAAAAATCTGATAATGTGAAGTACAACTTATAGTCACATGCTACAGTTCTGGGCATTTCTAAGACTGGCCAGGTGCTTTTGCCTGTAAATAATCTGACAGTGTGTTCTAATATCAACCAGACTTAGGGAAATAAAAAGATAGCTCTTCCTAATATTTAACATGGGAGTACCTCCTTAGTTTAAAGGAAATGTCCTTTATAGTATTTCATCCAAATGCATACCTTCAGTCTTGCTAACTTATCTGTCCTTGGATAACATTGAAATTGCTATTTCCCAAATCAAGCTCTGATTGAACTTCCAGGTCTCCAAGCTTTCATCCTCACTAAATGATCACATTCTCAAATGGAACAACAGCATGAGTAATTTCCCTTGAACACTGAGACTAAGCAGATGGAAAATGGATCTCTTCCATTCTTTAGTCAATTAATCAGAGGACCTTTTATTTTCATGTCTCACCATTTACTCTTCGATGGATAACTCAAACCCCTTCCATTCAGCAGCTAGTGATGTCTATTAGGAAGCCAGTTTGACTCAGCACATAGTTATGCCAGTGTCAGGTTATTGTTATTCCAGCATCAGGACTCCTGGTAAGCAAGTCTAGCAACTAATTAAAAAATGAAAGGATACCTGCTCCTCTGCTTCCTACACCCTGCTGTCTCTAAGCAATTACTTATGTGCCAGCATCATTGTAAATCTGTGCTTTAGTAACGTGTGAAAAGCAATTGAAGTTATACAGCAACTTAAACATAGAAACACTTATTAATACCTACACTTCTAGTGAAGGGACTCAGGTTTGCTTTGTTCAAGTGATGAGATCATTTGCAGAGCCTTCTAATCAATGTAAATCTGACTGACAGGTCACTTAGGCTTTCAATTCATCCCAGCAGACTACTGATGGGTATAAACTGTTCCTCCACAAGCAAAAAGGCAATAACTAACATTTTACTGCTGTCTTTGCAAGGCTGGATGATATGGAGATAAGGCCTTCTCCCTAAGCTCCTGCCAGCTGAAGGGAGACTGTCACATGAGTCAGGCTGGACTTCAGAGAAAATCTGTGAGAAATATTTTACGTGGTTCTAGTAACCCCTTCTAAACAAACTGCAATAGCAAGCTCACCCTCTGAAACATCTCAGGGGTAAACTCTTCCTTGAGCACAGGAGTAAATATTTTCAGTGTCTTCTTGACCCATCCCATATGCTTGAGTAGTTATTTTCTTATTGTGTGGGAACACACTCAATATCAAACTTTGTTTATAAAGAGGTGCTTTAATAAAGTTTTGCATAAAAGGAATAGAGGCAAAAAAAAAAGATTAAAAACTATATTCTGTCCACCTACCAGGACAGTTGATGAGGACTTGAGGGTATGCTGGGCAGATCCATGCTCAGAAAAGCAGTGAGCAAACCAAAAATACTCTCCTCCAGGGCTGTCATGCCTGGCTCTCTCCACAGTCAATGGAAAATGCTGCTGCTGCTATAGCACATGGAAAGCCTGAGTGTGCTGTACATACAGTGATTTAACAGAGGAATGGAACAAGGGAGCTCATTTTTTAGAAGACCTGCATTTCCTAACAGGTAAAAATTTCCTGATGACGTGAAACACCATTCAACCTTTCCAAGTTAGTACAATGCTTTTCAAAGTGCCTCATTTTAATACTAAAAGTGTTCTGCTTTGAAAAACCTTATATGTACTGGGGAAGGGTGACTTAGAAGCTGTAGGAACACAGTTGTGCTCCCTTTCCCTCAATAGTAAGTGTCAGTTAACACCCCATCACAGTAAGCATTGGGGTTATCTGATGATGGATATGCTGTGGTCAGGGTTCTTGGAGCAACTGGTTAAAGATTCAGAAGGATCTCTCAGAAGTGTAAACTTATAATGGCTGCTGTTCAGTGCAGTGATGTAAAATCAATGCAGATGCAAGCTTTAATACAAAGGTAATGGGGAAGCAAAGACATAAATAAGGAAAACTATGAGTGAAGAAAGGGTTGGTAATAGAGGAAAGTGCAAAGTGAACATGAGTTGATGTCATTTTTGGTAAATAATTCTTAGGTAGCTCTTGCACAGGGCTTTTCAGATATGCAGCCCAAAGTGCTCTAAACTAATATCTTTTTATGGCTGAGGAAACTGAGGCACAAAGAAGAGGTGCTGTTTATATAGGGTCATATGTTCCGTGCCAGATGCAAAAGCAAATGTCAGGATTCTCACCTTCCAATTTCAAGCCCCACCATGCTATGCTAAAATGATTTGTTCTTCCATTTCTTCAGCCTTTCTCCCAATATACTTTGTTGTTTAACAATAATCTCACCTTGCTGCTGAGGTATGGGTTTCCCTAGTCAGGAGGGCTATGTCTGTATTGATGTACTCTTTTCCCACACTCCACCTTCTCTTTATTTTCAACATCTGCACAGGTACAATAAGGTTTGCTACCTAGTTCAATACCAGATACCTTTGCATAGAGCACTTGTCACAGCTGAATGCACACTGGAAGGGCTTAGATACATATTCCAAAGAAGGAACATGTAGAAGTAAAGCATAATGTCTATTTCTGTCCTTTAACAGCTTTAAAGCCATTTTGTTCCCAGAATTACTGCAGCCTCTCAGGCCACAGAGAGTGCTTCATTGCCCTTGTTGTCCTCTAGAGCCAGACAAAATTCTTGAGCAGAAGGATACTCCTAAAAAACCTGATTTTCCACAGCTGATGTACTATCACTTGCATGATCTTTTTCCCGCAAGGAAAGCTATTTTGTTAGCAAACTTGTTACAAGCTCAAAAGTATTTTTAAAAATATTCATTAAAAAATTGAAACATATCATTCTTGTATTTCTCTCTTTCCCTTTGCCCATCTTCCCATTCTATTTGATGCTGAATCGATAACACATCTATTTTTTACCTTTGCTTTTTCCTCCAACTCAAAAGTTTTGGTTTTAGCTTTCTAACTTCTTAACTTCTGAAGTTCTTGTATAATGAACAGTTTTTAGGTCATAAAGAAATAGAGATGTTCCCAGAAATTAGAGAGTGGAAAGTGTAAATATATACAAACACAGAACATACGTTCATTACTATTTTACCACATTAAATGATGAGGGAAATAAAAAGATGTATAGGAAAAAATATTATTCAAAGTTCCTTTTCAAAAGGAACCATTATAAAAAATCTACTCCATTTTTAATTTTGCAAACCAGAAATAGCTTTTAAGAAAACAAATTAATCCTCTTAAAAGAAAACAAAAACAACCATAAAACCCCCAAACCACAACAAAATACCTCTCCTGTACCTCTTAGGCTAAAATAAATATAAGTACCGCTTGTCATCAAGCATTGCTGCTGTTTCCAGCTTGCTGACAACCTGCTACAAGTCCCTTTTGTGTCCCTTTTGGGATTTTGCTTCTCTCTTGAAGCTAGGTAAGTGTTACTCTCCTGCTTCTCTTGGTACTTAATCCATTATTTCTGGATGGAAGACTTTACACTTTTCTCTCAATACCTGTCAAAAAAAAAAAAAAAAAAAAAAGCCACCATCCTCTCTTCTCCAGTTAATCACTTTCATTCATTACCTAATCATTCAACAAAAAATGCTGATTGCTTTCCTGGTGAGGCAGTGGTAGAAGTCCAGCTGGTTAGGAAAAAAGTAATCCATTAAACGTAAAGTTCCATGCCAAATACTAAGACCCATATTTGCCCAGACTCTCTAAGGTTCAGAGACTGAGCCTGAATAAAAACTAGTTTTTTTGGGATAGTACTGATAGTACTGTGGGTAGACGATAAATTCTCAGAGTTTATCATCTACCCACAGCTTTAGAAAGTTATTGTTGGTACCTGAAGAGAAGGTGACTGTTTGCAAGAAATGTTCTGCTTCAAAGACCCAAAGGGTCTTTCTAATGCTGTCCTATCTAACAGCTACTGGTGCCATGGTTAGCTTTTGATTGATTACTCCCTTATCTAATTCTCACATAGTAACTCTGATAACATTGAGAATCCCTTCAAATCATCAATTTCTTCCATTGTTCTTCCTTACTGTAGGACAGACACTTACAGTATGCTCCTGAGCAGTCTGAATGCTTGTGGGAAATGCTCTTGCTGGAACATCTGTGGTCACACAGCAGGGGAAAAGTCCTCATGTCGGAATAGTGGCAGGCTTGCTCTATCCAAGTTGTTAAGCATTCTCCATCATGACTCAGTTATAGAAAACTATTTGCAGGACAGAGATTGTAAATCTCCATTTCACAAATATTACTCTAAATCAGGGAATACGTCTCAGCTATTTCTGCCCTTTTTATGTGAATGGTACAGTAAGATTATCTGTGGTCCACAAATATCATATTTTTTACCACTCGGATATCTTGCTCAAAGTCAGAAGAGGATCTGGGAGACAGGGAATGTACATATTTGACACTTGCTCTCTGTGTTGTTGGTATGGTAACATGCATCTCTCCTCGAACATCCTTTTCTACTTCTGACTTTCAAAATAATTTGTCTAACTTGTGACAAGCCTATCCTTAATCCCAAATTTTAATATACTTGGAATCTTCAAAATAGATTAATTCTCAAATTTACTAATGCCCCTAAAAATTCCAAATTAGCTAACAGTTTTGTATTAAGTCTATCCACTAAATTGCATTATCACGCAGTGAGAAAAATTACAGTATAAAACCTGAGATTTAAACCTGCTTAAGGCAACACAGCTTATGTATTAAATGTGCCCATGTACAACTAGGCTTATCCAGATACATTTGCTTCAGTGTCTTCACTGTTTGTCCCATCAGGCTTAAACTGCCCACATAAATGCCAGCCCTGCTTCCTCCCATGAGGTCCACAGCACTTCCAGAATCCAGGGAATGACTGTAAGCACTAGTGGGACTCCATGCTGGCTATGGGGAGATCATTCACATGCTTCAAGTGGAGCTGCCCCTTTGGAGCATCTCAAGTTCTAAAGGATAGCCATGAGCTTCATTTCATTTCCTTGCAGTTTTTCATACTGCTACCAAGGCAGCAGGATGTAGCTATGAAAAATAAACAGAATAGGTGGGATTTCTAAAAGACCACAACTCAGAGCTTCTCCTTGCTTCATACCAGCTGTGCTAGGTAGTGGGAGCATGCCCTGTCCAAGGGGCTTGGTCAGCATTAGATGGATGCAAGGGAACAATCCCTGCTTCCAGAGGCACAACAGAAACTTGTTGGACAGACACTCCTAATTTGGATAGAGCTGGATTTAGAATCAGAAATAATTAGCTCCCTGTCTCATGGATTAGCAGCCAGACAGCACATTATTGTAAACCACTCTGAGATCCCTATATGATAAATAAATTGGTAGGCACAAAATAGTAGCAGTAAACTGTGACAATAGCAGTTTCTACCCAGTGACATTGCAGAAATCCAGTCAGATTTGCTCTGCCTTCTAGTGGTGTTCAACCCAAACATTCAGAAGGAAAGCTGCAAAGATTTTCAGAAGTCAGTACACTTCACACTTTCAAAGAAGTGTTCCCTTTTTCAGGTTGCTGTGAGACAGGGAGATCCATGAGACCTTTGTGTACATGAGAGGATGCACCTTGGTCTCCACTGTTCCACAAAAAAACAGACAATCCTGGCTCATAGAGGGCAAACAGCTGGGCAGCTCTGACAGATAAAGCTAAGTATGACAACCTAGAGCCATCTTTGGCTTTCCAGCATCAAATACTTTCCATACTTTCTAGTTGTTCCATTTCTTTAAGCAAGCTGGAGCAGGTATCAGCTGTGTCTGGTTGCACACAAATGAACATTTCTTCCAATGATCTAATATCAAATTTCTCTCCAACTTATGCAAAGCCTTCCTGCCTGTCCCCTTCTTGATGGAGCTCTTGATTTTTTCTGTTTGATCCATTTTCCTGTGCACAGTCTGATCCCTGGCTCCTCAGGGCACAGCACACACCCACTTGCACTTTCTTTTCCAATTTCTATTTTATTGTTTGCAGCAGATCCCGCTGTTCTGAAGTTAGGATACAGGAAGATACGAAGTCAAGCTCTCATAAAATGCAGTGAAAGCCCAAAACACAACCAAATGCTCCCTTCAGAATGTTCTGTTTCCAGTTCCATTTAGTGTTCACCTAAAATACCCTCTGTTTGCTATATGGTACCCTCCTCAAGTCTAGGATTTCGTGACCTCACCTATTTGCAGGACTTAGTCCTCTCTCCCCAGAGTTACACCTGAAGTAGTAAAAATGAACAGCTTCCATGCTGGAGTGTTTGCAGTGGGACAGAAAGCTGTGCATTCCCAGGAACCACTTGCTCATTTCCTCCTTACTGTCCACACTCTGACTTAAAGTGTTTCCCTGAACAGGCAAACTGCAAAAGGGTGCTTGGCTCCCCTTCAAGACCATGGAGAGGAAGCTGTCTGCACTTAAGCAGTCTCTGAATGCAAATGCTTTCCTTGGGTGAAGTGGATCCTCCCCAGTCCTTCAATTTGACAATGATGTCCTAAGTGCAGTGAAGTTGTTATGCGTCTCTCACCTAAGGCTCTCAAATCATGAGCATTTCAGTGGGGGAAAGGTGAGCCAGCTGGAGCCAGTTTGGAAGACAAATGACAGCCCATCCCCAGAACCTGCTCTGAGCAGCTTGTGAGTGTGAAGGAGTGCTATGATTTTATTTTACATCATTAGCTTTCATTCCCCTGCTCTTCCATACATTCCACAGGTTGAGTGAAGTTCTCCATGGAAAGAAAACCTGGTTTGGAAGGGCAGAAGGCTATGCCTTTGGGATTAGTGGAGTCTGTTGAGAGGGGAAACAGTGCTTGGGCACTCTCTTAGAGCATGCACAGGCCACAGAAAAGGGCCACAGTGGTGCCACCTACGCCCTTGTGAAAGATGGGCTGTTTTTCCAATGTATGTTACGGGCTTGATAGAGAAATTGCCATGCCAGATCCTCCTGGACTGTGCTACTTGTGAAACCAAACTAGGTGATCCTTTCTGGCCTTAAAATTTAGCTACAGCAAAATCTTATCAGATTTCCTTTTTTCCCCTCAATGGAAGGAGTATTTCTTCACAAAGCTCTGCCACATCCTTTTTTCAGTTCAAGAGATCTTTTTTTTTTTCCTGAGAAAATTCAGAGGTCATTTCTCTGCTCTGAGGTTTACTTCTTTTTGTTACTTGCTCTTTGAGCTGTGAGAAAAGAAAGTGTCTGTCTTAAAAGCTGCTCTCACTGACTGCAGCAAAAGCTATTCTGGGTGCCTTGTGATAATGGCTCCCAGCTTTTCTTTGGGCATCTGTGTCCATTTACAAACCAGAAACCTTCTGTCTGTGTTGTTGCCTCCCCCTTTTTGAACCTGTTGGTTTTACTCAAGCAGCCTGAACAATGGCACTGGTGAGATCACACAGATTGTCTTTGAGACAGGAATTGGCATCATAGGTTATTCCTCACACAGGAGTTCAGCAGAAGCAGTGCAAATGCCTGGGAACCCATTTTAATGGGTCGGTGTTAATGATTTATAGCATTACCACAGCTGTAGTCTCTCTGGAGCAAACAGTTGAGTGTGTTTTGCTAAAACTTTAATCAGCACAACTTCAGCCAGTTGTAATAACAGTCTCCATTCTCATCCTCCTGTATGTGAGGAAGTCAGGTCATCCAGTCAAAGGTCAAGTAAAGGCTGACTGCTGAGAAAAAGTACATTATTCCATGAGGCAAAGGTGATTTGACACGAACCTTTGGCAGGCTGGTAAGGATGCAAATACCCAGCACAAAACCTTCCTTAGGCATGCTAGTGAGAGGAGCCATGACTAACAGACAGACTGGCAGCCTTGCCTTTATCTCTGGGAGTCCAGACACAGTGACTGCCAACAGGAGAATATCTTGAGATCTCAGTGAGGGAGACCACCATCTCAAAGGGCTAAGGGGAATGGACCCCACAATTCCTCTATTTCCCAAATGGTGAAGAGGCCAGAACTTTGCTCTCATTTCATATGTGCAAACACAAACCAGATCCAATATGAACAATGGTGTCTACATAGCTAGTAGTTCACTGGAAGCCAGCTGGTCAGCTGAAGAGAGTTGGGAACCATGTTACACAATATCTATTTATTTGAGATACTTATTTATTCATTTTATACTGAGGACACTGTAATCTTTAAAAAAAATCATCTTCCCAGAAGCTGAAAAATACATTTTCCAGTCCTGTTGACCCTTTGGCTTTGTGGAATCACAGTCTGATGTATCACCTGATAATCACATTACATACCTGTACGCTGCCTTTCATCCATTCCCTTGTGTTGGTTGGTTACAAGTCACACGGAATGAATACCGAGAGGGTGGCATTTATACGCCAGGCATCCTCACTGGCCACACAGCAAGAGCATGAAGGTCACCCACTGAATTGGTTTGTGCTTCAGTCAATATTGTCCCATGTGCTCCAGCAGTCCTGTTTTCAGAGAGCATTATCTAATTGAAAACCAAATCTCTGCATCTGAATGCCAGCCAGGAGGCTCACCCAGGTTCCTCTTTTTCTCTGTGCCACAACCACTTGTATTTGATACTAACGAGTCTCATCTTTTCCAGAAAAGAAAAAAATAATGAGAGCTTATTTGAGCACTGCATGAGAGAGGTGGAAGCTGAAATGGCAAAGATGGGAGGGGTAAGAGTGGTTTCTAAGGAGTTGGAAAAAAAAAGCTGTGAAAAAGGGTAGCAACGAAAAATAGTTCCATGAATATTGATGCAGATCTTTAAAAAATGCTTTTTTTCTGTTTGTGCTGTTTTTCTTGTGGCTTTTCAGACTTGTTCTTGTGCCTCAATTTGACAAATGGAAGATCTGAAGTAAGCAAATTTTGTATTTTTACATGCATTTGCACCTGTGACCCCAAACTAAACCACTGCTTTCAGTTTTGGGCCCCTCCCCTTAAAAAGGACAATGAGGTGCTGGAGCATGTCCAGTGAAGGGCAGGAACACTTGTGAAAGGCTTAGAAGACATTTTATGAGGAGTAGTTGAGGAGCTGGGTTTGTTCAGTCTTGACAAGAAGAGGCTCAGGGACCACCCTATCACTCTCCACAACTGCCTGAAAGGAGGCTGTAGCCAGGTCTCTCTCTGAAGCTGGTCTCTTCTACCATGCCTGCAGTAAGAGGATCAGTGGAAATGGCCTTAAACTGAGACAAGGAGGTTCAAATGAGACATTAGGAAAAAATACCAAAACAAACCACTGTTAGGGTGGTCAGACATTGGAAAAGGTTGCCTAGGAAGGTGATGTAGTCATCATCCCTGGAGGTACCTGGATTTGGCAATGGGTGATATTGGTTTACTGGTGTAGGGGTTACAATGGTAGTGCTGGGTAGATGGCTAAATGATCTTAAAAGATCTCTTCCAACCTTGATGATTCTATGATTCTATTTTTGTGCTCACTATAAACACCTATCTGGTCCATCCCATCAAAAAAAAACATAAGTGCATTAGAAATACATTAAATCTGAAATTCTCATGACTGCTGGAGACATTTCTTTTGGGGAAGAGAAAAGGGTGCAGATAAAGATCCTTGGTTTATGCAGTGTTACACAGAAGGGCAGGGCTAGCCGTGAGCACTGACAGGACACGAGTGCCAGTGTTTCAGTGAAGGACCACAGAGGATTGCTTGCAAAATGGCCTTCAGTTACTAAGAAGAGTGGTGAACCCTGCCAAAGATCTGCCCACACACTTCTGCCTGAGCAGCCACAGCTCTCCCCTGTGCTTTGGCTAACCTCCCTGCAGCACAGCAAAGGCAGTGCTGTTCCAGCAATTGCCACTCAGCTTCCTCCCAGCCACAGCTGAGGGACAGAAATTATGGAGAGGAAATTTAACCATCTTCTCTGATTTCCTCTGTGTGGGGGTAAAAAATTGTGAGCCAGGAAACACAGATGAACACATAATTGGTTATTGATAAGTGCCAAGGGCAGCAGCAACTGTTTGCACATCAGAGCAACATCTCTAACAGTGCATGATGTCAGCACTGATCTGCTTTACCAACAGAAGGAAACATTCTTTTGCCACAGCATCAGGCACTAGGGACAATTACCCAGCAAACACTGAACAGGGAAGTGCCTGGTCTGCCCAACCAAGAGATGCCTGCTGCTTTCCTTGCTGGGGTCATTCAATTGCCATGGTCGTACCCACAAAAAATCTGCCTGCTCTCTGCCATGGGCGGAGGGCCTGCAGTGCAGGGCCAAAAGATTTTCCATCAAAATCAAACTCTGCTTACTCAAAAATGAAATACACTTCCCTGGAATTTACACTGGGATCCCAAGCAGCTGATGGGGACTGATGAAGCCTTGCAAAATTAGGTGCCATCAGGTTTCCAAACCCTGTTTGTGTCTCTGGTGAACTTTATTGGCAAAGATCTGGGGCTCTTCAACTTGCTCTTTAATTCTTTCTTTCACTTCTTTCTCCTTTCCTCCCTCTTTCTTAGGCCAAATATCTGGTTTTCTCTCCTTTCTCTACCCTGGTTCGGAGCTGTTCTGCTTTTCTTCCTCTGCCAATGCACAGGTCTCTCCCTTCTCTTCCCCTCTATGCCCCCCCAACTCCTGTTTTGTGCCTATTTTCTTTTGTTAAGTCCTTATAGCCATCCCCTCCACTCTCTGCTTCACTCCCTACATCCACATCTTCCTTTCTCCATTTCATTCTCCATCTTTCATTCTCTTTCTTTGCCATCTGCCAGTTCCAAGCCTGTCTGTGCTTCCCAGTTCTTTTTTTCCCTGATGCCATTTCAATTATTGGCTGATTCTCTGCTCCCTTTCCTCTCACTCTCCCTTTTTTTTCCCCTTCTTCTCTCCCTTAGGGCCTCGAGCTTGTCTCTCCACATTTGTTTCAGGGATGCCATCACTGTGGATTTTTAGACATTCGCAGGTTTGTTTGTTTTTATCATCATACCCCTCTCTTGCTGTTTAGCTGCTTGTCACTTCACTTTCCTCTTTCTGCCTACCCCCAGCCAGAGCATCATTATGTCCTTTCTCTGTCTCAGCCCATCATTTCCCACAGAGGCCATTATTATTAACCATGCCGGGAGATGTATGAGCAGCGGTCAGCAGGGTCAGCAGGACTCTGTTTCAAACTGATGGGAATCAGAAATGGAAGTGGCACAGCAGGCAAAGGGACGCACCATGAGGAAAGGAAGCAATGGCACCTCGCAGGCTGAGCTGCAGAGGGAGAGCTGGCAGCTGAGCAAGAGGGGTCTCCAGCACCCACACCCTGACAGATGCACCTTAATTAACACCCCCCCTCCCTCAAAAAGCTGGATGAAGCCAGCGAGTGTGAAGGATTCTCACTGATCCAGACGCTGCCTGTTGCACTGTAGATCAAGCCTCATTTTATAGAAACACGTCTCCGTCAGCCTCCTGACATCTTCAGGCCAGACAGAAATTCCTTTCAATTAAAGAGCTTGCAGGAGGATCCCATTACTGCAGCAGGTATCTCAAGTGCAGGAAGGGGGTGAGAGAACAGCTGCCAGCACTGAGCAGGGGAAAGGATGTAAGAGGCTATGAATACTGGTTTCTGATGTTGATATGAGGAGAAAAGACAAGTGCCAGAGCAGTGCTTATTTAATGACCTAAGAAAGCCGAAGCAGAGGGAGCCTCATTCCTGGCGCCCTTGAGGATGCTGATTGTGAATTGCCATGTGTGGGGTTCCTCCTTGAGAGAGGCATCCTGCAGCAAAGCCTTCTTTCCCCCAGAGGTATCAGCTCCAAGCTCTTCGACAATTATTGCGCCTTCACTTTCATAGCCCCAAAGCTTCCAGCTCCTGGCAAGAGAAGAGGTTCCAGCTACATTCCTGTCCCGAGCACCACATTTATAGGACACATGCTTTGGAGACTGCCAGACGCATTTAGGGAACAGCATCTTGAGGCAGCAAATGTTCTTATCTTCCTGTGCAACACCTCAATACAAGCTGCACTCTCTTTCAGATACTTAAGGGGGCTGCATGGTTTTAATAATCCTGCTTCTTCACACTCCTGCAAGTCCAGGAATTTAAAGTAAAGTTAGCTTTTAAAACGGCCTTCAGAACACTTGAAAAATGCATATGGGAAAGGATCGCTTAAAACTGCTCAGTCGGGCCTGTCTCTGTTGCCTTTCCCCACAGGCATCATTTAGTTATTGCCTGCATATAAATGAGGCAGGCTTTGATGGAAGAGCTATCGACAAGGGTACCTCTCTCCATTTTCTTTTCCTGACATGGGGAACTCTGGAGAGGAAAGAGCCTACGTTACAAATGCTCAGAAAGGGAACAGCCAAATAACAGAGGGATAAGTTTGGTATTCCTCTGCTAGGTTGATGTCTACTAAACAAGAGCTAGGAGGGGGGTGGTCTTTGAGTTTGCAGTCTATCTAGCTAAATTAATAGCCTTTGGTGTCGTTAGTATTTTGATGGTACTTTTATACTTAAAGTCACTTTCAAAAAGTCTCTTCTGGACAGCTCTCCAGAACAAAGCTGTCTCCTTGTGAAGTTATTTCCAGCATCATAAAGACAATGCACACCATTTGCCACAGCAATGTGAAGACAAGTCCAAGTGGATTCTATTTACAACCTTAAAATTGAATTTCCAAGCTAGGATTTGACAGGTGGAAACAGGAATTTGCAACATTCCTGCCGAGATTTATTGGCATTGTATAACCACTAGATTAAAACAGGAATTGCAAAATGGAGTGATGTGATAAATTTCAGCAAAATGACAGCAAATATCAGTAAGACCACAGTCACAGGCAATGTTTGCCAATAGTATATTTAATTTGGGGCTGAAAACATGCAGCTTCCTTCATTAGGTACAATTCCCAGACACTGAAATCCTGGCCATGAAGGCTATAAACTTGGAGGAGGTCTTGAGGCCTTTCCAAATGATATGAAAATCTCTTTGGTTAAAAACCTGAGTTTCCCACACACATATTTTTTTTCATCCAAGCCATCCTTATCAAGAGCAACTGATTACCATGCAGTTGGGGCTTACAGGCCATATTATAAGATCAAATATGCTGGGAAAAGGTCCCACATGTGAAATCCAGATCAGTTTTTGACTCATTCTCTCCTGCAGGCTCTCTAGTACATAACTTTGTGAAAAACTGGTCCCTGAACACAAATTAAGGCCTTCAAGGCATCTGGGCTATTTTTTTTTTTCCCCTGCAAAGAAGTGTTTTCACTGAGACAACATAACCCTCAAATGAGCTAGGTCCAGATACAAACACCCATAGTGTCAAATTCATAGACAATGACGATCACAACCCTCTTATGACTTAGCATAAGCTAGGCCAATAACATGGAAAATTTAGACAAATTTATTCATGATTTCAGAGAAATTTGAATGTAGACATTTTAAAAAAGTCCCACAAGCTACTGTGTGAGCAAGAAACTTCATAGTGGTCACTGTGTTTTCTGAAAGAGAGCTGCAATAATGAAATACTTTTGCATTCCCATAAACAGTATTCATGGAAACATTCACCCCTACAGAGAATAATCTTTTCCTGTACAACTGTGGATTTAAGCCAGCAAGTTTGTGTAAATTGCAAGAAGCTGTGAAAAAAATTAGAAAAAAAATTAAAACATCTATGGATTGAAATCAAATCATTTTCACAACCTGTCCTCTTATCAGCACCTCAAGAGTGGTCTGAAACTTTTCAGGATGCATCTCACTCTGTTTAAATTAACTGAAGTAGATTTTATAGACAGGTCAGATTTGGCTGAATAGCATTAGTTTGGAGGCACAGGTAGGTGCCAAGAGGAGTGTTACAACTCTATCTCTGTGAAGAAAGCAGCCCCTTCAAAAGGCAGAGATAGCTGGCTTTCGATTTAAGACACAGTACATTTTATTTTCACTATGGCAGCCACAGGAGTACTGAGGAAAACACAACTTTATATGGCAAATCAGCAGACTACTGGCCCGCACAATCTCACATTGATATGCAGATGACATTACTTGTCTTCTGGGATATGAATAATGCCATAAATGACACACAGAGAGTATTTTCTTAAAAGCAACTACAGCTTTAAATGACACACTCTGATGCCAAGCAATGTCTGATCATTTTTTAAAGGCATTTGATCTACAAACAAATCAAGTTCCTGAAAGATACTCAACATCAGCTGTCACACGAGGAAGTAAGGTGTGCAGAGACAGACAGATGAGGGAGATGAATGGTCAGAAGAGTTTTGGGTATGATCTCCTAGTCCATTACATATCTCACACAGGAATAATGGAATGTAAATACCAGCACATCCCCAGTGACCGCTTAGTTTCGACAAGAGAAACAAGGACTTGGCTCTGTGGCTCAGCAATTGCACACCTGGTGAGAAGCAGCAGCCCAAGGAGAACAGAGGGCCCCAGGGGCTGTACATAACTCAGAACCACTATTACTCTTTCTAAGGAGGCTATAAAACTCTTCTAGGGTTGGGTAGCACTAAAGAGGGAGAGAACTAAAAAGACAGTAAAATGAATGAATAAATAATCTATTCCTTCTGAAGGTCTGTGCAAACCAGGAACATCAGAATGTTAGGAAGTCTGGGTAGACTGAGCTGGGCGAGAGAACCCCTGTGCTTACCTTACCTTCTGCTCCGTGCCTGGTGCTATCTAGCCTTTTAATTGGAGAACAACATCTGAGGGGTGCTCTGAAGCAACACCACTACAACACACTATGCTTAACAATGTGTGACAGCTCTGCAACTCTTTGTTCAATTCCCTTGCCCATCTGTAGAGAGTTCCATGGATACTCAGTGCCCCCTGCCCTCTTGTGTACAGTGACCAAAGCCTAACACTCAATTTTTGCAGCACATCTTTTTTAAACTGCCTCCTAGAAAGCCTCTCTCCATGGCATGGAGAAGAGCACTCTGGAACAGTTGAGGATTCTCTAGGAGTAGAAAACTCACCTGTGCCCATGCCAGCAGCACTGCCTGAGCTTGACACTTTGAGAATTTAAATCAATCCCTCCCTCCCTCCCTCCCAGAAAAGGCAAGAGTGCTTGATGTGCCAGGGTTAGCAAGGGAAGTTGTGCACTGGACCTCACCTTAGCAAAGAGAGGGTAGAGACTAGACAATGAAACACATTCATGCAGAGAGTGGGACTTGGGACATTACATTCAGTCTCCAGCTTTTATATCTGCCTAGAGACTGGAAAAATACCTTCACATCCAAACACATTCATAATTTCCAGACTGTCAGGAGAAAGCCAGACAAGGGGCAACCCTTGGATGCTTTTAAAACATTTCTACATTGATTCCTTCTTGAGATACAAAACAGTGAGTGAGCTGAAATCTCCTCTTACTCAAACCTTATTTTTCATAATTATGCATCTTTAGTGTTTCATAATGACCAATTTAATCACTTTTGCCGTTTAGAGGGCTACAACAGCCAATCGTGGTAATGGGCTTGGTATTTGGTAGGAACCATTTAACGCCCAAGAGCCCTTGTTCTGGGCCACTCGATGCCACTTAAGTTTGACAGACAGACTCTCATTAGTACAAGTTGCAAAACCTCTCAGATGAAGCTCATTTCTTTTAAACAAACTCTGCTCAGTGATCCCCAAAGTCTCCGAGCAAGGAAATTTTTAGCTCACTTCAGATCTGTGCAGGTCTGTGGAAATTAATCAGCATATTTCACCATACTATGGACTTTCGATGAAATTCCCTACCTTTCCTCCTCACAGTTGTTCTCTCATACTTTGCACATAAGATCTGTTCCTCCCATGGCCACCCAGCCTGTCTCCTGAAGGGCCACCTGGGCTTATGTGACCTTTCTTTTTCACATGTAACACTCTTGATGAGCTTCTGCTCCACTCTGACCAGCCTGCACCTCCCTCTAAGCGACAGCTCTCACAGCACAATTGTGTCTTGCTGAGGACAGACAAAACACATTTGGAAACCTTTAAAAATATCTACAGATCGCTAGCTGCTGCTAAAATTGCTGCCCTTGCCTTTGCCATCCCCATCTGTTCTTTAGATAGTGATCCAAAATGCAATAAATAAAGCTCAGGGCATCTGAACTGCTTTAGATGCTCTCAAACTCACATGCAAATTTTCACCCCAGCTCACATGATGCCCAACAGATTTGAAAAAACTCATAGTCCAACAATACTGACTATTCACTCCAAATGCAACCAAAGCAGGCCTCCCTACACAGCTGCAAAGAGGAGGAGTGGGATACAGTGGGATAACAGGAGTATTGCAGATCATGTTTGCTGAACACATGGATGATGACTTCTGAGAAATCTCAGGCTACTGCAGTAGGTGCATGCAGGGAAGGACAGGTTTTTGCTCGAGGACTTACACAGCAGAAGGTATGGCTTCTTCTCAAAGAACTTTGTGTGCAATGGGCAGGCTTAAAAACTCAGCACTGCTGTTAAGCAAGGATGTTAGACCTACGATGTCTAGTTTAAAACCACTGAATCCGTTCACTTCTGCAATGCTCCCCAAGAACAAATTTGCCCTTTACATTTTATCTTTTTCCCATTATATCACAACCTTAGTACATGCAATAAGACTTGCAATTGTAAATGTAGGAATGTTGAATGGAAAACACGCTGATGTATATAACACTACCTCCTTGGTGATAGATGAAAGGCATTATTTTGTGGCACAGTCTGATGGGACAGACTACTACCTCACCATGTGAACAGTCTGAGTGCTTCAGAAAGGAAAAAAAACCCACCATACTTTGAGCTAAAGGAGCAGAAATCACTCCTTAGAAAGGAAAGCTCCATTTTCAACACAACTAATGTCAACATCTTCCATGACTACAGCTTTCTGACATGTGAAATGTTGACCTGAGAGAATGGGTGGTGGATTGCCCTGCATCTGAACAGTCTAAATGGACCTCATGTTCTAAACCACCAAGCTTTGTTCCCGTACAACTAATGCAGTATGCTCAGTGCCACAATTAAAATGGACTCTTTTTCATCAGGCACACACTGACAAACCCACAATATTATGAGACACTGTGTGCACCTGTACAAAGCCAAAGAGAGCATTAAGTGATGTTATGATACATTACTTGAGGAATAGCCCAATGCCCCTTAATTAGAGGCTGCCTGCTAAGGTACACTCAGCAGGAGAAGAGTTAAGGTTGCATCTGTAACCTTATATCTAACCTTACCAGGCTTGTGAGTGCTTAACGGTGCAACTTTAATGTGTTCTTATCAGAGCATTTTTATTGAGCCATTATTAACATTGGTTAGATACAATCTAGTGTTTCCCAGATCCCCCTCATCCCCAGCCATTACCTGAGCCACAGAGAACACAAGATTCAAAGGAAGCATTTAAGTCAACCTCTGCTATCGCTCTCCAGACACCCAGTGCTGCTAATTCCTTAGCAACTCCCTTAAATGGGACTTGAGTTTTAGTTGCTATCTTGCATGCCCTCGGCCAGGCTGCACACTGAAGGAAATCCTCTACTGATAATTAATAAGTTCCCCTGACATGCCTGCTCATTAATCTATTATTTTAGTCCTCTAATTACTTTTGTCTGTTCAAGTTAACAGTCTCCTTCCCTCATTTTCTCTGAGTCTCATGCAGGAGAAGCTGCACAGCAAATGTGACTTTTCTTTGTTCCCAAGTCCCTTACAGGCTCTGCTCTGTGCATGGACTCCCAAGACCCATCCCAGCCTCTTGCAAGGAGTGACTTGCCTCTTCATGGGTCTGTATTTCACTCAAGTTATGGTACATGCAGCTCCAGGCATCTCACGTGAAGCTTGCTGAAGAAATATCTAGGGAACATGGGTATCCCTGTGTCATTCCCTGGAGAGCTCCCAAGAGCCACAAGGAATACTCCTCATAGCAGTCAAATGGTTGCAGATCTCCCCACAGGAAATGGGGTCACTGAATTTCACAGCACAAGGACCATGTACCTTTATGTGCCCTGAGTTCCTTCTGTCACAGCAGCCTCTCCCCTGTAGTGGGTTTGGCTGAGATGGAGTTTATTTCCCCAGCAGCAGACCTCAGAGCGCTGTGCTTTGCACTGGGAGATAGAAAGGTGTTGGTAACACACTGGTATTTTGTACTGCTGAGGGGTGCTGGCACAGCATCAAGGCTGTCTCAACATTTCCCCCTCACCAGCTGGCTGAGGATGAGTGAGACCTCAGAAGGGGACACAGCCAGGACATCTGACCCAAACTGACCAAAGGAATATTCCACACCATTAGGCATTTTCCCAGCAATAATGCCAAGAGAAAGGGGTGGGGGCATTCATTATTATGATCTTTGTCTTTTGAAGTAACCACTACATGCACTAAAGCCCAGCTTCCTGAGAAGTGGCTGAAGATTGCCTGCTGGTGACAATTAGAGGGTAAAAATAAATATTTTGTTTTCCTTTGCTTCTGTGAGTGGCCTTTGCTTTTGCTTTCTCAAACTGCCTTTTCTTGACCCATGAGTTTTTTCTATCTTATTTTTTTCCCATGCCCCATCCTGCTGAGGAGGTAGAGCAATAGAGCGGCTTGGTGGATGTCTGGCATCCAGCCAAGGTCAACCCACCACATACCCAAAGCCCAACAGTCAGCACAATTTAACTTTAAGTCCCTTGGGCAGAAGGGGAGACAGAAGCAGGATCCAATTATTTATTTGCTTGGAAGATGCCCAAGTACAGCAGAGATAAATGCAGTAGATAAAAGCGAGCATGTCAGAGAGAGGCTGGAGTTGGAGAGTTTGGAGTCTGACCTGAGCTTCTGCAGTTCGGGGAACTTCTGAAATTTTGTCTCCTATCATGATTGACTCTAAAAATACTAAATCTTTGACCCTGTCATGCAGCTGTAGTTTAGCATGTACAGCCAGGGATTGGACAGGTGTGTACAGAACCATGGCAGGTGCTCTGCTTTACTTTTCATGCTTACTGCTATGCTTCACAAAAGCATATCTGTGCAGCAAACTGCATGGACAGACACCAGCATGGTGAGCACACAAATAAACACACAGTCAAGTGCTCACAACTAATGCATGCTGCAGTGTGCACCTGCACACTCATGCAGCTTTTACAAATCTACAGGCTGCACAGCAGGTAAGGAGGGTGTCAGTGACATATGGCCAGCATTACAGTGCTCGTAATTAGGATGATCCTGCCAGCAGTTCTCAAACAGGCACATGCAACAGGGCAGTGACCATAGGAATCCTTATGAGCAGCCTAAGGAGCCCCTGGGAGACTGCATCGCTCTCCTTTTGCCTTCCCTAGACTGCAGCAATCTTATTTCCCACCAGTGCCTTTTCTGGGATACAAGCCCAGGCAAGGGGTGGGCTCTTTGAATGTGCTATATAGCGCCATAAATATGGTCCTGTCCTCATTCCATGACCCTTCCAATCTGCCACTGCCCTCAGCCAATACAAATGAAATCTCCCATGATCACTGCCTTTTCCAGACCATCAATACCTGCATTACCCTTTTTTACCTTGCAGATTGTACTGATCCTTTCACAGGATACGCTCATCTTTCCAATGGCTTGAGTCACTCCAAACGGGGTGTGAAATTCAAAGGCTGGATCAGATCACACCTCTTGCTCCCCTGGATGGGCCTGCACTCCCCATCCCCTCCCAGCCCCTCTGCTCTGCTCCTCTGCCGCAGTAACACTGCGAGTTTACGAGAAAGGATGATTTGCTCAGCCAGTGCATGAAAAAATACAGAGTACATCAGAAGACTCGTATTTTTCAGGTGCTGTTCCAAAAGAAAAGAGGATATGAAGAAGAAATAAGAACAATCCTTTTGTACATGCACCTCCTAAGAAAAAAACAACCCCCTGAATCGTGTTTCCAGTCTCTCACACTTTTCTTCAGACAGGAAAGGGAGGGATGTTGTGAAGACATATTTCTGAAAGGCTCAGAAGGGAGGCTGACGAAGCAAACAGCACAAGTGTTCACAACACCAGGGTCTGTCACAGCCTGGCGTTACCAAAATAGCTCAGTGCCTTCAGCTGGGAGACTCCCACTTCCACTACAACTGTATTCAGGCCTGGGAGAAAAGCTCCACACTGCAGGAGGCTGAGTAACACCTGACCTTGCTGAAGCAGTCTCAGGATATCTTGCCCCTAAAGCTGGCTTTCTCTTTGCCCTAGGTTATCTACATATGCAGGAGACTCTTGCAAATAATTTGCTTTTCCCTACACCCTGCTCTTCTCTCACACACTATTTTCCAGCTATCTCTAGAGCTGGAATTTATAAGCAGCTTCACGATTGGGATTGGTGTGGAGGTGGAGACAGAGGCAAGAGACAGCAGGATATTTGTGCAAGAGATGCTTGAAGGGATGAAGGCTTTGGGGCTGTCTGGAGGGAAACTCCCTCCAAACATCCCGTCCTGGCAGGACCCGTGTGCTGCAGTAGATGCTGTCATCCATGCTCACTGTGGTCCTGAGATGAGACACTAGATCTGGCTCCAGTGCAGAATATATCACACACTGAAGTCAGTGCAGCCCCTGGGATCAGTTGTAGTCACATAGCAGCATAATAACAAAATGGTGGCCTCTTCCTTTAAATAGAAAAAAAACCAAAAAAAACCCAAAAAATCATGGACCAATCATAAGCTACTACCTTAACTTTCCCTTTTTATTAGTGTGTCTCTCTCCTACTGTGAAGAGAGAGTGAAAAATATGCTTGCCTTAAGTGAAACTACATATAGATTACAGCTACAAGGGAAAAAATTGCAGCCTCCTCATTTTCTTCTTAAGTCTAGCTTTCTTAAGGATGTTTGAATTGAAACTATTCCATTTAACATGCTATTAATTTTTTCTCTCTTTAAATCACAGTCAACCTATATGTATCTTTACATGCACATTTAAATTTCCAGATGTGAACTTGAGCAGCAAACACAGAGCTGCCAATGGGGACTATGACCTCCAGATGGCAGGGGGAATGGGACCCAGCCCTAAAATACACACCTTTTACTCTGGTGAATCCAGGGAAGCTCTGTCCCCAAACCAGCAGCTCCAAGCACAAAGGACCCAATGCAGACTTGTGAGTTCAGATCACTAGAGGGAGACACAGCAATACACACATCCACACCTCATCAGCGTCCTGCACTCAGTAACCCTCTCCTCAGACACTGTTTTACTGCAGTTGATTACCAAGTGCTAAATGGTGTTTGGAGAATGAGGAAGGCTGGTAGGGAAGGCAGCCACATGGACTGCATCTACCAGTCTCAGAAGGGCAGGCCTAGGAGACCTCTCCTCTTTTTCTCCTAGTCAGAACAGAAAAGTCCCTTTATTTTAATGGGTCTGTGGAATGGGTAGGAATGATGGAGAAATGGAAAGTTCATTAAGCTGCTGTTGTGATCCTGCTTGTGAAAGCACATGGAGATTTCTTTTCCTGTCCTCATTAATTATGGGAGATTTTGAATACTCATCTTCTGGGGTGCTCAGTTTTCACTCCCACATCTCAGCCCTCTGGGATCCTTCAAGATTGGCTCAAGAAGGTAGGGGAGGAAAAGCAGCTAGCTGTTCCTGGATGCCCCAGCTAAACAGGAGTGTCCCCACTGAGTATCACTAAGTTTGAGGGTAGAGGCACAGCACTGCAAAGACAGTAATATTAGAGCATGCAGTGAACTAGAAAAATGCTGCTTTTCTGTAGGTGGAGGAAAGTTTTCATATGGACACAATCCAGCTCAGCCTTTAAAATGCCATGGGAAAGACTTTAACAGCGTGACCGACTAGAATTGGTACCCATCTGGGAGAAGATAAAAAGGAGGCAACTCCACCAGACTCCAACTTGCTACAAGGAGCAACATTTTTATGTGGCAGGAAGGCAACTAACTTGGTACAAAACTGCCACATCTTGCCAGCAGCACAGAAAACCTTGCCAGAGGTGGAGCAGACAAGTACTGACCAGAAGACTCCACATGTTCCTCTCCAACCACTGCTGTAAGGCAGCAGGGTGAATTTCCTCCTCACAACAGCTTTATTTGTCTATTTCCCTAGAAATACCAAAATACTCATGAGGCCTTACTCTTCCTCTCTGCCCTGGGATAGCAGAGAGAAATCAAAGCTGTTAAAAAAATGAACATTTCATGTATAAACAGTGTTTGTACTGAAATATCATTACAGCCCACAGCAATAGAATGGGGCATTATTGCAAGGTGATTACAAGAGGAAGGATCTCTGTGCAGTGCATATGTTGCTGGACATAGAAGGAAGAAGATAAAGTGTGCTGGGAGAAAACCATCAAAACTTAAGTCTCTAAAAGGTAAGGAAGGAGGCAATGTGGATCTAGCTTGTGGGCCCTAGGAAAAACAGACCTCTAAAAATATAAGAAATTTGGAGAAAGTGTTAGTGGGAAGCAAATAGAGGTTGAAACAACTTAAGATGCCTTCTGGAAAAGACCTGAAAAAGTTGAAAGTTTGGCTTGTTTCCCAGGCTCTTTATGAGCCAGCATCCTCTTCCCTTTTTTTTTTTTTTTTTCCCTACATATTGGATAAGATGAAGTCTAAATCAAAAGAAAAAGACATATCAGAAAGAGTGCTAAAACAAACTGGGAGTGTAGTAGAAGTAAAGTGAAAGGTCTCTGTGGAAGATGTTTTACCAGAAAGTATTTTGAACATGAAAGAAGGGAAAAAAAATGGAAGAAAAATGAGATCTGTTTAAAAAATCATCAGTTGCCTCAGTTGTTTTGTTTAACAAGTACCTTGTAAACCTCAAGTTTCCTGAGACAGTTTCATGGGGAGAAGGTTGTGAAATAAGAACTGGAACGGTAATGCCACAAAACCCCACCAAATCCAAACAAAAACCCCACCCCATGCCTCCCAAAACAAGGCTGCTTTTCTCTACCACTGTTTTACTAAGGTTTTAGGAGAGCAGCAGAAAGATGGCTTAAATCCAAATGCTTCAGATAACCAGAAAATCTGCTCCCCACCACTACCTACTGACCACAGGGCTGACTTGCGGTGACTCTGGCTGAGGGTTTTCTGCTTGTTACTTTCTTTGGGCATAAACTGGGTTCTCCTGTGCAACACAAAGTGAAGCAACAAGGCTTTGGACTTAGGCAGCAATGAGAAGCAAGCAAACACAGGACATAATGATCAAAGTTGCCTATTGTGACCAACATGGCCTTAACTCAAGCCTTCAGAAAGCTCTCTGTCTCTGCTTGCTTCAATGCTCAGCTCTACAAGGAGACTGGCATGCACTGAAGGAAAATACACAAGTGAGCGGGGGTGTGAGATCATCTGCCTCTTTCACTTTAGGTTTTATCCTGATCTCTGAACCCCAAAGCATGAAATTTAACATCCTTTTCAATATTTTATTGTAAATAACAAGAATATCCAGATTTGTTCACATTATCCTCAGGAATACACTAGCTGGTTGAGTCTTGCCAAGTTCTCATCTTTAAATAACTTTCCATGGCAATGAGTTTTACAGCTGTTTATAAACATATTATATGTATACCATCTCAATTACACAGGGCATGCAGGCACATTTCTGTATTCTCTATCCCTCCTAAACTTCCCAGGCTACGGTAAATTCCCTAAGACTCAATGTGAATTTCTAGCACCCTCTAGGGAGAATCAGACTGGCATATTTGACAAGTCTTCTCATCTCCTTTCATTTTATGCTGTGACATGAAACTTGGGTGTTGCAATCAATACTTATCTGCTTTGCACTAGACTGGTTCTTCTTATGCTGTGATTACCACTGTAATAACTAAGCTCTTTTTCTGAGCCAAAGTGGGTTTCTTTAGATTTTGGATGAATCCAGAGTGTTTTCTGGCCCATCAAGTGGCCTTGCTGGGCTGAGGCCAAGGAAGTTGGATCCAGAATGGGATACCTAGTGCCTTTATACAGGTTTCATACTCTGTAGCTTCTCTAGGAAAAGGGAATTGCTTGTTCCTCAGCTGGTAACTCAATTCCTCAAATTTAGTCAATATAGCTTTGTCTTCCTGTCACCAGCTCTCAGGCTGCCATCAGCATGGGCGCTAAAGGCACTTGCCAGAGCACCCCCAAGCAAGGCCCTTGGGAAGGTTTCAATCACTGATGCTTTGTGGCAAAGAAGCAGAAACAAGAATGGTACTGCTCTTGTGAGCTCTCAAGTACAAGCTTCTCAGGACAGGAGATGGCTTTTTCTTCTGCATTTGCCTGCCCATGCACAGCAAAAGGATTGGCAGTGAGATCTCTGGTAATCCTGAGACCTTGCAACAACTCTCTGTGTTCATATTGCTGCAAACCAATGCATGAGAAGCCGCTTCTTTAGGGCTTCCCTTGAGAGTTTATTGGTAAGGATATGAATGTACATTAATTTTTCTTTTTCCCAGAAAGCTCTTTTTCAGTCAACCAGGCATCTAGCTTGGCTCTGAATAAGACATAGAGATGAGAAATGATAAATTATACTCTGGACTGTGATCTCAGCAGCTTGCAGGCAGGAAGAAGACACATTAGCCTGAATAAACATAAGTCAGTAGAGATGTGAAGTAAAACTAAGATGGGCTTGAAAGCAGGCATTGGCTACCATCTCTGAACTATTTCACTGGAGTCTTTTCTTGGCTGTGTTAGTTGTTATCCTGGTGCAAGGTACAGGGGAAACAGAGCTCCTTCTAACATAACTACCCACAGACGGGTAGGCTGCCTGTGGTGTCCCTCACAGACCATGTAGGTGTGATAAGTGATAAATGGTCCTGTGTCCGGACTTCATCCAGGATGTGGTGCAGCTATGGGATATTTGAGATTATTGCATTCAGTGACAAAAAATAATCTATACCTTTGTGGGGCATGGATTAGGCAGGTTATGAGCTAATATAAAGGAGAATAAAACAATAGGGTACCATCCACTCTTGGTACAAATAATCTGGGTTTTGTCCCTTTCAAGAGATAAGACTATGGAGTGTTCTCTAGTGAAGTATTCCTAATGCTGACAACTGCTAATTCATGCAGACTTGCATAAGACACCATCAATACTCACCCCCACTCTAACTGAACACTTCACAATTTCCTGACAAATCCAGTTCAGATCTTCAGTTTTGTGGACTTTGCCATGGCTTACCATCACAAACCAGGGTGGCAAAAGTCATCAGGTATGGCAGGCTTAACAAGCCTGCAGCTGTGTCCTGAATCATAGGAACAGGAATCAGAATAGGAGCAGGGAGGGATCTGCTGGCCTACTGCTGGAAGGTGTAGGTCAGAGATCCCAGAAAAGAGCTCTCCTGGCTGGAGGAGAAGAACTAATGAAGCTGTTTGTGCTCCCAGATAATGCCTGTTAAATTATCCACAAGTACTCAGAACAGGTTGCCAATGTCCTACAGAATAATGGCCTCTCAGGTGAAAAAGAGTAGGGTCTCAGTGACTCTCTCCACCTGCTCTGTTAAAATACAACCTGCCAGTCATCTGAAGAGGAATGTAAGAGGAGAGCGAGGATTAGCATTGTTCCAAGGAATGTCATTCCTTCTTTCATCAAATTAAAGCTGATCTGTATTGTCTTTTGCCATTGAATTATTAATGTATTTTTACCCTTACCTGCCTTCCTCCCAGGTGTCAGTGCTACAGTCATCAACCTCAGTCACCCTTTAGCTTTCTCACAGGGTTAGGAGAGGCTTTTTCCTGTGGGCTGCTTGAGAGGATCAGGACTTATAGCTGAAGTGAGAAAAATGTCTGGTTCAACTGCTCACTGAAGAATCAGAACAGGAAACAACACAGCAATTTATAATTTATTTTTTTTTTTAGCTTCCCAGATAGGCAGATAAGTAAGCTATGATTGCAGCATTTAAATGAACTATCACGTGCATCCCTACCTTCTCTGCCTAAGTACCAACACTGCCTTCTCTTTGCATTTGTATCTTCCACTTCCCAGCCAACAAGAATACAATAATTTCTGTGATCCTAACTCAGGTAATTAGCCAACAAACTCTATTGATGAATTCAATGAATGAAAGAAACGGCAGACAAAGTTGATAATGAATTCCTTTGAGGAGAGTGCACAAAGAAAAAGTAATGTGGCCCTCTCACCCCCTGATACGGGTTTAATTTCACTACCTGGCCATTCAAAACCTCCCACACAAGCTCAATAACACACTTTCTTCCAGTTCTGCAGTCGCAAGTTTAACCATGAAAAAAATTGAAGGAGAGAGATATATTTTAGAAACCTTTACAATGATCTAAAATAGCTCTTTGATGCATAGCAGATGTCTTCAAAACTCGCATAAATGGAGCCAAAATGCCTTGCAGTTCTGGAAAAGGGAGATTCCAAGATAAGACACGTTTCCAACTGCAGCAGCTCTGGAAGGGATTTGGAATTTATATTAATTGTCAACCTCAAGGAAAACATTTAAAAGAAGCCCTTCTGCCTCCCGTTTTGAGACAAGTGTCTTACTGGGCTTTATGCTGCTCAAAGACCTGATGTCTGCCTGAAAGCAGTTCCTCTGTATCTGTAAAAGACAGCAGATGGGTTCAGATGGGGAAAAAGAAAGCACCACAATCAGTAACACATGGAGGTGACAGACTGAGGACTGCCTGCCCTTCATCATAACCTCTAGTTTGTTACATAGGAGGTGCTTGGCAGGCTTCACTGTAGGGAGGAGGACTGAGGAGGAATTGGAAAGGAGTCAGTGAGATGGTGCTGAGGGATGCTAACAGGGCAACACCTCTGAGACACACAGCATGGGAGAAAAAATGTGAAGGGACATGCTGGCAAACTGAACAACAAAGGCAAGAAAACTGTCGCCACGGTCAGAGTAGGGATGAGATTCTTCAGTTGTGTTGCTAACCAGAGGGGGTAGCCAGAGTGAGGATTTGTTATGTGGAGACTTTTGTAGAAAAGGGAATAAAAAAAATCTGTGTCTGATACAGTGAAATAGGTGGTACAAATGAAAAAAACCTCCCACAAAGCAGCAACGGCCAAAATGATGAGTCAGGACAAGAATCTTCTCACTGCTCTGAAGAAAGCATCTCATGTGTACCAGGTCTTAGATTTCGTGAAGATTTAACGCCCTTAACTCAGTTTTAGGCTGTGCTCACAGAGTAGATAGAAAGTATCTTTTAGTTGGATACAAGAAAGAGAATGAAAGACTGATGCAGCAGTAACATGGAAGATTTGATATGAAGTAAACCTTAAGAGCAAAAATACCAGAGCAAGAAGATTCTATATACATAATTAAAGATGAAAAAAAATAAGTTCTCTTCTCCTATGAATGCAAATGGCACCGTCATACTTAATTCTGAAAAAAAACAACAGAAAAGTCAGGTATTGATGATAATACCCACAGATGACTAGTGCTCCCCTAATTGGCCCTGCTCTCACCTCTTCTTGGCAGGCTTTCCCCATCTTTTTTCTCTTGGCATTGCAAGAAATGGGCCAGAAATACAGACTGCATATCTAGCTTTCATATACATGAAAGCTCAGGAGAACTTTGGTTTGGCTGAAGAGACAAGACAGGAAATTTAAGTAACCCCAATGTCAACCACAGGCTCCACATCCAGTGGGTTCTGGATGTAGCCCTTAGATTAAGCTCTGTTCCAATGTGTCATTCTACCTTTCTCCAACTTTCTTTCTGCAACACTTTCTGGCTTTTCTTCCCTTTTCTGGCTGTTGAACTGCAGTAGAAAGCTGGACTATCTGTAGCACATGCAGAATGTTTGCTCTCCGTCTTCCTCAAATCCTCTTTAACCCTTTACATATATGAGAGTATCACAGAAGATCATTCATATGGGGCTAATCAATGTTTCCCCCATGCATTTTAGATTAAAGAGTATCTGACAGGAAAAGAAATCAGCTAAAGAGTTTTTCTCTTCTCCAAGGACATGATATGGAAGGATAGAAACCTACCTCTTGTTCTCTTCCTACTGTTAAATCTTTAGGGTTTGAAGGTTTCCTTGCAACCCAAGCTGGCTAACCTGCTAACCCTACAGATTCTCCTACTAAAAAGACATTCTCCTCCCAACCTTCCACACCCTTGAGCATGGAGGGCACAGTCAGATAGCAGAACAAAGATGGTGAGTTCTCCTTTATTCTGTTACCATCCTGCTCTTCACTCATCTTTAAGATCAATTGCCTTCTTTACTTACCTCAGAAGACACAAGACTTCTGGCTTTCTGCCAAAGTGGAGAGCAGTATGAAATAAACTGGGCCACTGTTTGCTTCTCCCTTTTAAGGCAAATCAGTAGGAAGCAAATCCCATGGTTTTCAGAAAGAACCACTTTTATGCAGTGTCTCAACAGAAATCCTTTTCCCTCTGTCTAGCACCAGCAGCATTTCATCTCCACCACTGTGCTGTGCATTACCAGCAGTAGAGACTGGGACAACTAGATGAAGACCTAAGCTAAATAGAATTACAGGTCCAATTCTGCAGAGCACCTATTGAAGTAATTTCATTTGTTCACTTGGAAAACCTGGTTATTGTGTCTGGGAATTCATACTGCAAAACAAGCCTGAAGTACATTTAAGATTCTTGCCACTTTTCTATAGCTGCCTATATTGCTACTGAAATTTTCTTTGATGCTGGAAGAGAAAGAACTACTGTACAGTTCACAAATAGAATCCAGTTGGATTTCTTACCTGTAGGAGTGAGGTGCCTCCAGGTGATAACAGGCTCAGGACGCCCATTTGCCATGCAAACCAGGGTCACATTGCTGCCCTCATTCACGGTGATGTCCGAGGAGATATTGGAGATCTTTGGTGGAACTGTGAAGACAAAAGAAAGTTTGACCTTGTTATAAGCAGAATTATGGAGGGCAGCTTAATCCTCTACCTACCTATAAACCAGAGCCAGCCACAAACTCACCTCACAGGCTGCACCCCTCTCACTACTAGCTGCGTTTCTGAAATTACATCAGAGTGGTATGTACTGGTGTGCAGATTGTATTTCAAGGGTCTACAGCTAGAAATGGCTTGTGCTGCAACTGCAATGCTTTGTGTTTGGACAAGTTTGGGGCTCTTCATAAAATGACCTCTCAGAACTTGCCTGCCTCCCTCAAAGCTGCATGGAAGGGATCAGCAGGCTCAAAGTATCATCCCAGCTAATTTTACACTCCTGGGAGTCCCAGATGGAGTCCTGCAGGATGCCAGGCTTCAAGGCACTGACTCAAAGGGTGTATTAGTTACTGGTTTCTGTGACACCTTTCAGCCAAGAGGGATCCCCCATTGGCTACCTGCAGTAGGCAGCTTATGACTGCAACACACATGGCAAAGCACCAAAGGCACAGTAGAATCTTTACGATTCACAAGATCAGCCATGACTTGGACATTCAAGATCCTTAAAAACTTTCCAAGCTGAGTTTGTGTCATGGCACCAGAGTGACCATGAACTGAGACCAGAAAAGGAACTTCCAGGTGTGGAGTGTGCCATCTGTTGCAGTCTTTCCTCTCTCACACTCATGTCTTGCTTCCATGCTCCACACCCCATGTCAGGTGGTGAGGGATTTTCACTAAAAAGGAATCCTCTAGTTTGTTTTTTTTTTTAATATATTTTCAGCTTCCAAATTTGTGTGTAGCGAGGAATGAAACAACATAATTTTCTGCTTTGCTTACCACAAAGTAAACAGACAGCAGCTTCCCCTTCCCCCTTCCTAGCAGGAGTGGCTGATGGTCCTTTTGAGGCAAGACTGCCTATAAGCTAGGTGGGGAAAAGGAAATGAAGCCTGAAGAGAGCAACTCACTACTTCCAGCTGTTTTGCTGGATTCACAGGAATGTTGTTTACAGCCCACAGCTTATTAGCCCCTCTCTGCAGGCCCCAAATTCATGGACAATGTGTGAGTATCTATGGCCATGGGAGCCCCATGAAGGAAGGGCACTGTGAAAACAGGACAGCTGGGGGCCCACCTCAAATGCCTGTGTACCAGTGCAAGCATCATGGTGGAAAAACGGAATCAGATGTTCACATAGATTTACAGAGGGAACCATTGGGATTTCATTCACAATGAAAAACCTTTGGGATGACAGAGTTGGGTGAAACAGCTCTTAGGACTGGCCTGTAACTCGGATACAGGCTTTCTAAGAAAGACAGGTGGGAAAGGAGAGGAAAAGAATTGCAAAGCAGTGGCTGGCATGTACCCAGCTCTGGATGGTGAACTAGCTCAAATGTAAGGATCAGAGGATATAACAGTATCACTCTTGTTCCTTGGTGGTTGTTACCAATTACTTGATTAAGAAGAGGCAATACTGCTTTAGACAGGTAGAATAAGCCTTACAATAACAGTCCCTCTTTAGGGACCAGCCACCTTGATATTTTCTGGAAGGGAAAAAGTTCTAGG
Source organism: Serinus canaria (assembly GCF_022539315.1). Classification (NCBI taxonomy): domain Eukaryota; kingdom Metazoa; phylum Chordata; class Aves; order Passeriformes; family Fringillidae; genus Serinus; species Serinus canaria. The sequence continues at coordinate 22,509,991 of NC_066313.1, forward strand.
CTCAAGCAGTCACACATGGGGGTCCTTCAGGTTCAGCGTGAGTTAGCAGTATGCCCTTGCAGCAAAGACCAAGCGTCCTGGGTTGTATTAGCAAGAGTAAAACCCCCCAGGTGGAAGGAAGTGTCTAAAACCCTTTACATGGTGCTTATTAGACAGCATCTCAGGCATTAGATCAGTTTTGGGCTCCCCAGAACAAGAAGGACATAGACACATGGGAGCAAGTCCACTGGAAGGCTCCCAAGATTGGAGAACCTAAGAGAGATGGGTCTGTTCAGTCTGAAGAAGAGAAGGCTGAGGGAGATCTTATTGCTCTCTTAAAAAAGTGAGTGGAAATGAGCAGAAAAGACAGAGGCTGGCTTTTCTCAGAGGTGCACAGTGAACACTGAAAAGCAGCTAACATGAGCTGCAATGTAGGGAAAATTCTGACTCAAAATAAGGGGAAAGCTTTTACTTTCAAAAAGGGCTCCTCAGAGAGAAGATGGAAACTTGTCCCCGGAGATACAGAAAACTCATTTCCTTTCTTTTCCAGTGAGAAGGAAAAGGATGTTCCAGGGGAACATCCTGTTCTATGGCTCAGGACAGACCTGCCCATTGTTCCAGCTAGCAGATTTGCAGGCTGGCAGAGCCCTGAAAGTTCTGGTGCCAAAATCCAAACTGCTACTCTTACTTACTGGGAACAAAGCAACTTGGAGGGCCACCTCAGACCTGAGAGAAGACCAACATGCACAGGACGGGACAGAGGATCTTAGTCTGGGAAAGAACTTTAGAGGCAGCTCTTTATGCAAAAGTTGTGGCCCAGGTGTTCTGTCAGGGGACACAAGGACTGTCTGTGACTTTGGAGCATCCTCAACACAATTTCTCCATGGTGCATTGGCAAACCTCGGTAAGGAGAGCCCAGGAGTAAAACCAGTGGCCATACCACATTTTGGGAATATTATCATAACCTCAAGAGGTTAACATTTGCATAAGGAAAAAAAGCCATGCAACAAACCAAGAAGGACTAAATTAATGCAGGACCAGCAGGTGAAACTGTGGGCCAGTGTGAAGTCCTAGTAGAATGGTGCAATGCCAGCCAAAATGGCTGAGGAGAGAGCAGCAAGAGCCACTACAGGGCAGCAGCAGAGCTCCAGCTGGGACATGTATAAACTGCCACTCTCCAAAGCCATCAAGACATTTTACTTCACAGAAGATCAAGTAAACTCAGCCAGTACAAGTAGTTTTGACCATGCCTACCAAATGCCCAAGAGGAAGAACATGTGTCCAGATGGTCATAACTGTCTTGCCTCTATTTCAGATGAGGGTGAAAAGGACATCCAAGACTAAAATCCTGTTAGGAATATAATGGCTGGCTCCCTTCAGCTGGCACCTCGGTCAGAAGGCAAGGAAAGGCTAAGACAAGAGGGGAATAGGGCAGGAAATAATTTTCCTCTAAATTTAAAACCTGACTTGGCTGCATCTGTTTAGAATCCAAAGCCAGTGGACAATAATTTCATTCAGATAAAAAGTCAGAGACTTTTAATTTTCAGGGCATCAAGCCAGCATGTTAAAATGCCAAAACTGTCAGCACCAGCAACAGTTAGCATTGCCTTCTTGGCACTTGTCATTACTTTACACACACCTTTTTAGGACAACCTTAAAATGAGAAGCTTTGACCTTATTATTTTTGCCCATGTGTGGGTTGTATTATGTTTTCACAGGTCCCAGAGTGCTGAAAGAATGACTGCTGAGAATAAAATCTCCTGGGACCAGAATCTCCTGGGTGTCACAGCCTCCATTTGCCCAGCCATCTCCTGTTGACCCTCAAGTGGAAAATTCTTTTGTGACTGGTCTCTCCGAACCATTAGCAGGGGCAAACCCACAGGCTGCAGCCCCACAGCAGGGCAAATACTACAGCTCAACAGCACTTACAGGCATTTTCATAATTTGACTAACAGCTTTTTACTTCAGGGCAAAACAGGCTGCTGCTGGACCCCTCTGTCTCCAAGGACCATGGGACTGCCAGGGTCTTAGGTACTGCTGAAAAAGAAAGATCGCCATATTTTTCTGCTCTTTCAGTGTAAATCATATTGAGTATCCATTACAATGTGCTTAGGATGCCCCTGGCTGGGATGGGGATCAGAGCCATGAAAGGAAGCACACTGTAGTATCCCACTCCTCCATCCCTAGACAGGGAGGATGCCCCATCCACAGGAAGGACTGATTCTGGAGAGATGGGAATGAACACTGAGAGGAATAGCTTAAAACTCATATTTGTTTCTTCTACATTTCACATCTACAGCACAAGGCTGATGCCAGCCCAGCATTTAATCTTCCATGTCACTGACAGCAAATAACAAATCCCAAAGTAACCAGCAGCCATTCTCCATGAGAGAAGCTTACATTGAAGAGAAGGAGAGCTGCAAGGCAGGAGCAAGACAAGGGGAGAGATACTGTAGGGTGCCCTGGACTGGGAGGGCAGCAGGGCAGGAGGAGTACAAGGTCAGAGCTGGTGTGGGAGATTTTAAGTCCCAAGAAAGATACAGTGACAGAGCTAGGTAGAACAGGCTTGTGCAGAAACAGCTTGCAGCGAGGCTGTTCAAGTTAATTGCCGTCAATCCTTCACTTCATGACAACTGCAACTCACATTAATTTAAATAATAAGAAAGACTGAGACATGAAAAATAGATCATGCTCCCCCAGCACAATCACTGTTGCTCTCCAGATGAAAGCAGGTGATTTGTTTCCACAAAAACACCCGCTATAGCAGTTATTACAGACCAGGGGCTGCATACGTGAGGCAGCAAGGAAACCACAAACAAGCAAACACACAAACATCTGCTGCTGTTATCCTTGCCTTTTATGACCAAAGCCCTTCAGAGCTCAAAACTCCTCCTGAGATATTACCCGGGATGGTGTGGGTGGGCTGGATCAGTGTTCTGATTCAAGGCTATGGAAGGAGGCAAGGAGCAGTGCTACATCCCTAATGTCAGTAAATGAGTGAGCCCAAAGGTTGAGAGACACGAGTTCACATGCAGGAGACAAGCTCATTAGTGCCTTTCCAGGAGTGCAATGGGGGATGGCACAAGAAAGCATCAAGGCCACCCTTGCTTAAGCACTGCTTCTAGAAATCTTTTCCTAATGTTTATGCTAAACCTGACATATGCCACAGCTCCCAAACAGTTCAGATCCCAGCTTTTAGATCAGAGCATCTGGACACAGCACAGGCACAAAGTGGCAGGAGTGGGAACCACTGCTTAGCAGAAGTTGTACAAGGGGGACTTACAGGCAGGGGACACTAGTCCCTGGCTCCTGCAGTGATGGCACTCTGCTTTCATGGTGCTTCACATGATACCTCAATGCAGCAGCAGGATGGGTTTGTGGGAAAAAGGAAGGAAGCACAGGACTAGGAACTCAGCTTGGGTATGACAACAAAAAATGCAAACAGAGGGAGAGTGGACACCTAGCCAGAACATTCTGAGCTGTGTAAATGCACTCACACGAAATTCAGTTAGATGCCTGGACTCTTTCCTCTGGGTAAACAGTAAGACCATTGGATGGAGCTTTCCACTGTGGGGCAGCTACTCCCCAATCTACAACTTGAAGACTACTCAACAGTACAGTATTTTGTCAATAAGTCACAAAATACATTAAAAAAAAAATACAGCTCTTATTCCCAGTACAGCCCTATAATACAGCAAAAGCTATTTAATACCTCCAGTACACAGATGCAAACAGTATTGCAACTGCCTAAGAAAGCCCATAAGCTTCATTTAAATGGTCTAACTGCTTGTTCAAAAAAGGGCACCTTGGATACAAATGGAAAAATTCTCAATTCCTTCCATATATCCCCATTAGTTGCTTCCTCCAGCCTATTTCCTTCCTCTCTGTAGGCTAGTAGGACCCCCATCTGTTGGATAAAATTAAGAGTCCCACCCACTAATACACAGGAGTCACCAGCTCTCAGGGCAAAAAAGAAAACATCAGAACTTCTCTCCAAAGTCAAAGGAACTTTGCAGCCACTAAAACCCTCCCCAGGTGCCTATCAATTAGCCTTGAGAGTTCTTATTTCCTTGTCCCCAGATTCCAATTAACAGCGCTTTATATAAAACGCTAATAAGCCCCAAGGCAGAGGTAGGGGGGATGCTGACCATCATATGGTTCTTCAGTGCTTTAGAAAAGCCACCTTGCTCACCACAATTAGGGGTCCTTTCCTGGGGCAATTAATTGACAGCAAATTGGCCTCATTAGTCATTGTTTAGTTAAAGTGTTTAGTGGTGAAAAGAGAACCTGAAGAAGGGGCTGAGCTGCTAAACACAACTAAATGGTTTAATTTCGCTCTTATGCGTGCAGCAGGCTAATCACAGCTCTTCACAACCGTAACAAGAAACAGCTTGTTGATGCTAAAGTCCGCAAAGGGAGCAAGCTGAGGGCTGGAGAGTAAAATCCAGACACTCTTTGGGATGCGGCATGGTAATGTTTCTGAAGCATTCTACAGAAGAAATGCGACATCAGACCCAAGATGTGTTTTTTACGGTCTGATTCACGCTGCAGCCTCAGCCAGAGGGAGACGAAGCTGTCAGCAGAGTGAGAGGGCAGAGAGGGAAGTTGTTGAACTTCATTAAAGAGAGTGGACTCTGAAAGAGTGTTCTGACCTTCCACTCTGCCAATGCCTCGCTCAGCATTACAGCTTCTGTGAAGTAGAGGCAAACGCTGAAGGCTTGGTTTTGTTTTTTAATCCCCCGGGAAACAAAAACCTCTCAAAACACACTACAGAGTTTGAACAAGGTGTAAAAATTCCCTCTTTATACTGTCTGAAAGGGAGTGCCTCATCACGTGGCCTTTAGGGAAGAGTGTATGACAGCCAGAGCATGGAAACCACTTTAAAAGATCTGCAGTTCCCAACCCGTAGTGTTGGGAACTGCAGAGCACCCCCACTGCTCTGCACCGCTGGAGCTGATCTCCATCAAGCATCACAGCTGATGCCCAGAGAGACCAGGCAGAAGGAGGCACAGGGGCCACTAGCTCCGGCCTTGCATCTTGGTGAGCTCCCCCCATGATGCAGCTGGAGCCTCACCCACTGAGACGCCAGGCAGGAAATTGTTTAAAATCCAGATGGGGACTGTGCATATCACACTGCCTCGGAGCAGAGAAGCAGACAGGATCCTGTAAATCAAAGCCATGTGCAAAGCTACCCATGAGTTGGGTAGCATGTCAGAGCACACCACACTGGAGAGTGAGAGCTTACAAGCCAAAACATTTTGTCTAAAGGAATGCTCTGCCTTATCCAATAGTGTCTGGACTATTTTTTCCACATAACATTGCATGGGAAGCCCTTCTACTACATTCTTTCTTTCTTAGCAGAGAGCAGGACAGTGTGTGAACGTGTTGCATTGTCCCATTCCTGAGCTGTTGGAAACGACAACACAGAACTGGGCTCAATTCCTTACACTCATTATCACTGATTTTACTTTTTATAAACTTGTCTCCACTAAATTTTCAAGAGAGAAATTATTTAGCTTCCACACTGAGAGAAACACAGAAAAGAACATATTAAGTCTCAAGCCAGCTTTATTTATCAGTTCACTAAGGTGAGAGGATAGCTCAGCGTTAAAAGCAGTCTCGCTCCTGTTCGGAGCCCAGCACCTCCACTTGAGAACTGGATGCCATCCTGGCACTCTAAAGCACCTCCAGCTCTGAGCTTAAGCTCCAGCTTTTACCCAGTACTGACTGTATTTCACCCACACCTGGCTTTTTGGTGTGCCCTCTCCAAGCGCAGGTTTACAGAACCCACATTTTTGGATCCTGATGCAGTCCAGGAGAGCAGGTTCTCAATTATGTGCTCAGCATGTAAATGAAAGCACAAAACACAAGCCAGGCATATGCCCAATATCTGCTTATCACCAGATTTGCACCTCTGCATATGAAGTTCTTTGCTACAGCCCTTCCCTTTCTTTTCTATTAGCATACTGAATTTATGCCACTCATCTGCATCTCCTGTCTTTAAAGCACTGCTCTGTGCACTTGCACTTGTTTGTGCTGCTATGGTTCTTTCCGCTTGCAAAACTGACTTCAAGAGCTTTATGGCTAACCCTCCTAGAGGAGCCTGCTGTGACAACACAGCCTTCTTTACAGGACATGTGTAAACAACAACAGAAGTGCTTGCCATGCTAATCCCCAGGGATTAACTCTTGGAATGCCACCTAATCCCAAACATTTTAACGACTGCAGATGTACACAGCTTTTGGTCTTTGTTTCAAGTGTGTTTACATATTCCCTTAGACTGTTCTTTTTAAATCTGGTATTTACTTATGGGACAGAAACAATACAAAATCTTTCTTTCTGCAGACATAATCAGCCATCCTGGAAGAGAAATCCTATAAGAAAAGTTGTCCTTAGTGTTCAGGTTCTCCAAAGACATTTCTGTGAATTTTCTTAAGAAGAACTTTTTCACAGGAACATTAAGCATGTTGGATGTATATGGCACACAGCTGAGTCCTAATATGCAGCCTTTCTAAGGCTTGATTCAGAGCCAAGGGAGCTTCTCCTGTGATGTTGTTTACCTCTGGACAAGTCCTTTTACAGCAGGAATGGGTGATGGCTTCAAGGAAATGCTGCAGCCAGAACAGAAATGCTTTATTAGTCAGCTGAGAAAAAAAAAAAAACAAAAAAACAAGATTATGAGTTTTCAACTGAGACACAGCAGCCCTTGGCTCCTGCCTGTTAACTCCTTCTTTGGGACATGGACTAGGGAGCACTGGCTAGGTATGAGGAGGAAAAAATAACAGAGAAAAGCCTATGTCATTCCAGGGCAAGAGGTACAGGTCCAGAGAAGGTCCTGATAAGGCAAGTGGGGAAGTAATTTAATTTCAGCTAATACCCCACTCTGGCTAGACAAACAGAGCAAAATTTTTTGTTTATTTGTTTTCAGATCTTGTGCTGTTGCTTATATTCAGCTCATTGGGAACAGAGTACAACCAACAGAACAACCATCATGAACCACTGATGAACATCCACACAGAGGCCATCTCTCTCCAAAGGCTGTTCTCAGATTCCCTTGACTGCCCATGGTTTATTCCACATCCTCTTTGACAAGCCACGGTGTGATAAATATGGCTCTGAAGGTGCCTTGTGGATACCACATACCCAAGGATCTGGCTCCATTTCAACTGAGGCAGCTTCTCAGTGACAAGCCTCTCACTCAAATCCAATGCATGTGGTACATGTAGAATATTTTATATTAGCAGGCTTTCCTTTCTTACACATTGAAGTGAGCAAAATGGAGCAGGACAGCTTGCTGTAACCACCTTTCAAGATTGCTTTCAGGATTCTGGAAAAGCAGAAAGCTACAGCAGCACTTTGGAAATGCTGGGTTTGCTTTCAGTCAAAAGTATGAAGAACAAAGATAATAATCCCATACTGGGACTTTTACACAGAATCACAGAACGTCTCAGGTTGGAATAGATATTAAACCTAAAATCATCTAGTTCCAACTCCCCTGCTGTGGCCAGGTACATCTTTTACTAGATCAGGTTTCTCAGAGCTTCATCCAACCTGGCCTTGAACATTTCCAGGGATGTGGCATCCACATCTCTTGGCAACCTGTTCCAGTGCCTCACCACTCTCACAGTGAACAATTTCTTTCTAACACCTAATCTAAACCTGACCTCTTTCAGTTTGAAGCCATTTCCCTATCTGTGACTTCATGCTCTTGATGATATTCTCCTCCATCTTTCTCAAAAGATTCCTTTAAGTACAAAAGGGCACTGGAAATTAGGTCACCTCGAAGCCTTCTGTTCTCCAGGATGAACAATCACAATTATTTTGCCGGCAATAAATATTTCCCGGGTCCCCCTGGGGTCGCCCCCGTCGAGGGGCCGAAGGCCCCGAAGAAAGTTATTCTGTCGGACTTTTTGTAATAAAGCTACGGTTTTATTTTTTCGCTCGGTTCAGAGTTTTGCGTGGGTTCCAATGTCTCGCGAGAACTGTGTGCCGTGTGGGTGCCGTGTGGGTGCCGTGTGTGTGCCGGTGCGCGTGTGTGTGAGTCCGGCTGGGTGAGTGCAGCTGTCTCAGTGGCTGACGTCATCGTGGGTGGTGCTCGTGGGTCAACCAATGACGGTGCGTGCGTGAAGCTGGTCGTCGCGCCCACTGTGTCTGCACGGCACTGATAAGGCCGTGGCTCCAAGTTGCCGTATAGTATTACCGGCAACTTGGAGCCATGGAGCCACCACCGACTGCGCATGTGCAAAGGGGCGGAGCCTCAAAGTCTGCGCATGCGCATTCGCACTGGTGCGTCACGGTGCCGATCCCGTCAGATGGGGGCGCTGTGCTCACTGAACTGTGACATGAGTGAGTGACATGGATCGGACACGCCACTGGGGGGTCCCCCATCTGCACTTGTCGGTGCACGTGAAAAAGAACCAGTGCGGGGGTCCCACCACGGCTGGTCGGTGTTGTGTGAGTGAGGGGCTGTGTGACGGGTACCCGCATACGGTACCTGTGTAAGTGTGGTCCATGGGTGCTCTCAAGAAGATAATCAGCCTGAGAATACCCACTTTGATCTGTTGACCAATGTGGGAAAATGCAATGTACCTGCGTTGATGAGACCGATTAATAGATGGGTGTTCTGGGCTGTAATGGTCTTCCTGAGTGCACCAGAGTGTGTGAAAACACTCGACCAACTACAAACACTCAGCCCCGAGGAAAAGAGCGTCTCGGAGGTGATTAATAAAGAATGCGCGCGAAGCGCGCGGCGAAGGCCGAAGGCCGAAGCCGCCTGAGACCGCGCGAAGCGCGGCCAGGCGCGAGCGGCAGCGAGCGGGCAGACCCCGGGTCCCCCCGGGGTCGCCCCCGTCGAGGGGCCGAAGGCCCCGAAGAAAGTTATTCTGTCGGACTTTTTGTAATAAAGCTACGGTTTTATTTTTTCGCTCGGTTCAGAGTTTTGCGTGGGTTCCAATGTCTCGCGAGAACTGTGTGCCGTGTGGGTGCCGTGTGGGTGCCGTGTGTGTGCCGGTGCGCGTGTGTGTGAGTCCGGCTGGGTGAGTGCAGCTGTCTCAGTGGCTGACGTCATCGTGGGTGGTGCTCGTGGGTCAACCAATGACGGTGCGTGCGTGAAGCTGGTCGCCGCGCCCACTGTGTCTGCACGGCACTGATAAGGCCGTGGCTCCAAGTTGCCGTATAGTATTACCGGCAACTTGGAGCCATGGAGCCACCACCGACTGCGCCTCTCTCAGCCTTCCCTTGTAGAAGAGATGCTCCACCCCTCTAATCACCTTGGTATCCCTTCTCTGGGCTAACTCCAACAGGTCCATGTCCTTTCTGTGTTGAGGACTCCAGAGTTGGATGCAGCACTCCTGGTGAGGGTCTCGCAGAGCAGAGCAGAGCAGAGCAGAGCAGAGCAGAGCAGAGCAGAGCAGAGCAGAGGGGCAGAATCCCCTCTCTTGCCCTGCTGGCCATGCTGCTTTGGGTGCAGCCCAATACAATTGGCTTTCTGGGCTACAAGAACACATTGCTGGATTGCATTGTCACTATTTCTGGATCCAGAGATGTTGGCCTTTCCCACAACACACAGTTATGAAATGCCAGCTGTAAGACCTTCATTTGGTAGCCATTGTTGAGCTTGGTGATAGTTTCAGCAGCCTCATTTCTAAAGGCCAGGGTGTTATCATCTGAGAAGGGAAAGCCAAAGAGTTCAAGGCAAAGAATCCCTCCTGCCAGAAACACTCATCTACACAAGTCTGATCCAGCAGAAAAGAAGAAAAAACAAATGCAGTACTCCTGAAGTAAAGGTATCTTTGAACAAAGTAGGCAGCTGGCTAGAGCTGAGATGTGATAGTGGTGATCTCCTTCCCACAAAGCAACCAAGAGCCAAGATTTGTGAGAAGGACAGTTTCTGCATTTGGAGCTTCCCTGCCAAAAGAGAGCACTCTGTTTTGGTTCAGCTACGTGCAAGAACACCTTGACATCTTGGAATTTTCCTACTGTTTCCCTTTCCAAGCTTTGCTGTGTGGTAAAGATGTGCTGCATACATGCAGACAACCTTAAAGGGAGGGAAGGAATGAATCCCAAGAGCTTTGCTCTGTAACATATGACATTGAATTGGTGCCATTTCAATTAAAGGAGAATTTCTCCCAGACTGCCAGGAATGAGGCTTATTCCTTGTAGTCTGCGGCTTTACTAGGACACATAAAACCACTGCCTTCTTCCCCCAGAGTGGTTCAAGGCTGCCCTTTTCAAAATTAATGGTTTGCTGGTCTCTCAGTGTTACAAACTGAGGGAATCACAGAATGGATAAGGTTGGAAGGGGTCACAATGGGTCATCTGGTCCAACCTTCCTGCTAAAGTATCATCCTAGACTACACTGTCCATTCAGGAGGATGAGGTTACATCCAGAAGGGTTGCCAGCACCTTTGTGTTCAGTGGGACAAAATCTTTACAGACAACTTTCATCTAAGGTTCTCCAACCAAATACTTGCCACCTCAGAAATCCAGTGCTACTGGCTGCAGGAATGAGGTATCTCCCTTGATTTTCAACAAAGAACACAAAGAAAAATCTGCAATCACTTCCACCTGCAATCGGGAATCAAAAACTAAGTCCTATGTAAAACACAAGCCATATCTCTCTACTGTGGCAGCGCATCCACATCTGAGCCTCTGTAAAAGCACAGCTATCAACTACTAAAAAACTGAAGGATTCACTCAGGTGGTCTGGTACTCCGCATTCAGTGATTGTTCCACATACTTGTGCTCCACCTTTCTAAGGCTCAGCTCTCATTCTCACTCTTAGAGAACTAACGTGTGCAAGACATATGGCATCCCCAGAGACTGGTACCCTACTGGTGTCACAAGAGGTACGATGCCTTATCCATCAACAGCTCCAACAAGTGAGTAGGAGAGTAAGAGAAGAATATATGCAAAGCCCCACATGTTTTTTATGAGGAATTAACATGCTGCAAAGTTCCTTGGCAGAACACAAAGGGCAAATTTAAGACAGACAAAACAGGATTGATGCTTCACTGCTGGTATAAATTAAAGAGAACACAAAATACTCTTACATAAAAAGAAATGCAAAGAAGGAGAGAATCAGCCCTGTGGTTCATAAACCCAAGGTAAAAAGCTGGCCCCTCAAAATACTGTGCAATTGGAACAGGAATAGAAACGTAATCAATAGTTAGAGGTACTGATGAATGATAAAGATACACTCATACACTTTCCCTTCTGATGGTCATGATATACTGGAGTTTGCAAAAATTATTTCCCCAAAGCACAAAGAGTGATAAAAAATACAAAGAAACTTTGCATCGGAACACAATTCTGAAAACTCTGCCAAAGCCTGAAGAAAAGCAGAGATATAGCTGAGATGGCATCACACGATGGATCAACCTGCCACTGGATTGGGCGCAGACACTCATGACAAATAGGCACAAGGGATGCAGCACAAATACGGTGTGACACTATATCCTGGGCATATGCTTGATGTATGGAGGATTAAATGCCACACACACACTGTCCTGGGTAGATTGTATCTAGTGCTGACAGATACCTGAGGGATCTGTCTCTTCCTTTATACACTTTGGCAATTGCCATGCCAACAAAGGATTATGGGACTGAGGGGGTGAGAAGGAGAGATCATTTGCTACTCTGTTTAAAAGAGACTTTATCCTCTGGGGGGATTTTGTCAAGATGTTGGATTTCTTCTTAAATTATATTTCTACCTGCCTATACACATTTGAGGTTGATGGGCTTCTCTCCTTTCTTCTATCCCTCTAGCACAACACCTCATTTTTCTGGAGTCCCAAACAACACTAAAGCAATTGTGTCTTCTGTAAGTTGGTTTGAATACTGCAGCCCTCCTCAGCCCTTGCCTCCATGCAAGCTGCAAAGGCAAGAAAACAGCCAACATGCTGTAGAGACCAATTCCTCTCTCTCTGTGGTGAGCCCTCTGATTGACGTCTCCGTTCGTTGAGAGAGACAGGCTGTCTTGAGTGTGAGATAGCTAACTATCACCGGGGGAGGTGGTTAGAGAGGGAGGGAGGGAGACAGGGGGATGCAGCCAGACAGACAGAAAGGCAAAGAAAGACAGACAGAAAGGAGAGCTGAGGAGGGGGAAAGAGGAAAGGACTGACAGTGTGGTGCAGATAAGAGAAAGACAGTAGCACTCGATGAATTAAGTTGTCAACTTTGGCATCACCTGTGTACCTTGTCATGCCAATAAATTCATTGAAGCTGAACTTGCACTGTGAGTCAAGAGTGAGAGAGTGCTGATGGAAGGAAGAAATAACAGCCCATTTAAAGACTCAGAGCAATTTATGAGTTACCTCAGGAGCAAAGTAGTGACAATGGGGAAGGAGAGGTGCTTCCCCATCATGCTGGGCAGGGAAGCTTGTTTTGGATTCAAGCTGTCCACCCAGTCGTGCTGCAGACAGTAAAGAGATAGAGACAGAGACTTGATTCAAGAGAGAGAAAGGCAGTGGAGAGGCTTGCTGGGGGTCCAAGGGGGACAGGGTAAGCACATGCCTTGGCATATGTGCCTCAGGAATTCCCTTGAGGTGCTGAGGGAAGACATTGAGAACAAGAAGCCAGGTGCCCCGTTGTGAAAAGAGAAAAAGAGCATAGAACACAGCACCACAGCACTGAGGGAATGTGAAGGAAAGAGAAGGAAAGCAGAGCACAGCTCCGGCACAGAGGGGTGGCTGTGCTGGAAAGCCAGGAGGGACACAAAGTCCGCGGCTGACTCTGAAGTTGGAAGCATGGCGTTGAGAAGTGAACAGCTTTAACAGGCTGTACCAGGGAAGTACTGCACCAAGGTGCTTTCCTGCACAGCTAAGGAGATTCTCACTAACCTTTTCAAGGATTCCATGTATGTCTTAAGAGAGGAGCTCACAGGCTCCTTCCAATCCCTCAGAACTCCAGCAAAGTCTTCTGCATGTGACAGAGGAATAGGAAAACCAATGGTACAATGCCCTCACCCAATGCATTTTTCTCCTCCTGCAACTACAGCTTCCTAAACTAAACAGTATCTGACCCAATTATTTGAGAAATGCATCTGCCTCTTTACTGCTTTCCTTCCTTTCCTCCAACTCACCATTTCTCACACAGGAGCTTTTGCAACCCTTGTGGTCACGGATAATGGTCAGCTCCTAACAAAATCTCTCTGATCAGCCACAGGGACTGAGTGGCAGAGGCTGATTTCCAAAGCAACCTGAGACCCCCTGTGACCTCATTTGTAGCAATTCAAAGATGTTTACTTTCATGTGACAAGATGTGTTCACTGACCCTTGCAATGAGCTGATCTCAACCAAGTTCCAGGCACAGCACCAGGAAAGAGAAGGACACCACCAGCTCTGAGATTCCTTCCTCCCATGGTCTCTGATGCTGTGTGCTCCACTGATGCCCCAAGCTTGAATGGAGAGGAGGGAAGGAAACAGAAAGGAAAACACCTAGATTTGTCCCTCAGGAGGAAGTATTGGTGGTATTCCTTCAATCAGGGAGAAATTCCGACTCAACCACACAAGTAGAAAAGCTAGTCTTTTCAGCCTGAAACACTGAAGATTTACAACTGTTCAGGGTGTTTGGAAAGTTTGGATAGAAGTATGTGTGTACATGCATAACATTTCACAAATCCATGCAGAGGAAATCATGCATATGGCATAAAACTAACTTATGTGGACATCTGTGTGCATACATATTAAAACATAAACTCACTTAGAATGTGTATATGTTTATGGTTAGATGCATACTGATATTTGCACATATACAAATACTGCCATTTGCTCCTGAAACCCCCAGCCTCTTTGAGAGCTCTTGTTTGGCTGCTGTTTTGTAAGCAGCCAGGCAGCCACGACACAGCTGTCCGGACTGGGGTCCCATGAGCTGTGTGGTGGAGCTCTGCTGGCTGCGTTCAATTTGACATCAAATGAGAGCAGGGATCTCGCTGAGCCAAGCTCCGTTCTGATCTGACTGGTGCCCAGATCAGCTCAGCTGTAGTGCCCTCAGGCTGTAGCACTGTATTGAAGTTGAGGGCAGCTTTAATCTGCTTCACCATTTGCACAGTGGAAGCTGTGCTTGGCCTACTGGGAAATTACGAGCATGTCCCTCGTTTGAGTAAAGTGGACAGTTCTTTTCCAGGAGTTGTGATCTAAGTGTTCGTGTAACTTAGTTTAAATGATCTAAGTTGGTGGCTTCCAACCATTCTCATTGTGAGGGTACCTAGCAATTTCCTGGGGAAGGTACATGTGCCGTACAGGGAATGTAACTCACCTAACAATAGGTTTGGTTTTCATGAAGTTTGCAGACTTCCTGAAAGTTACAGACTGTGATGGTCTGATGGATTTTCACTTACTATAGGAAAGAAGGAAAAGAGTCTCACAGTTCATAGTCTTCTTCTGTCAGGGGTATTGAGTTGATTATTGCCCCCTTAAGCAACAGGAATGGAAAGACAGAGCTGCAGATATGGGAACCTTTTGCCATGTGTAGGGGCCTGTGGTACACTTAAGCATCCCTGTCTTCTTGAAAGGTTACAGGGACATCTTGCCCCACAAGAAACCACTTCTAACCACACACATGCCCTCATGGACATGAATGCTCCTGAAGGAACCCCACTGACTCTGCATTGCCTAGACATCCCTCCCACAAGAGGACAATGGGACACGCAATGGGACACAGCCTGAATGCCAGGATGTCAGAGTACAACAACACCTACACCATCAATAGTGTCCTGGCACCTGGACACTGGCCCTGGTGGCAGTGATCACAGCTGTAGGAGGGCTGCATTGCTTTTTAGAAAATTTCATTTGCATGCAGGACACATTGCAGAAGAAACAGTATTATCCAAGAACATTCTCTTCCTCAAAAAGCCATTTAAAACCAACCATGAACCAATTCCTGGAACTGCTGAGGATCCCAGGACACCTCAAAGGTGGCTTGGTTTTATCTGTGTCTAACCAAGCAAGAAATAAAAGTATGGAAAGGAAGTATTTAGATCATGCTAAGGGCTACAGAAAGGAAGAATGACTTCTATTTGGAAAGACTGTTCAATAGAAGAGATACCAATTAATAAATAAATGAAAATAGGTGATATTCATTATGACATTTAAATGACTAGATGCCAAGTGTTTGTTAAAGTACCATGTGGTCTGGAAGAAGGCAATCAAAGAAAAAGGGCTTGGAAAAGCAGTGAGTAATGGTGACCCAATCCATTTAACTATTGACAAAACACAGGTGAGGAAATGTGAAGGGGAAAAAATCTCTACGAATCATCAGCTAATGGATTAAATGCATCTGAGTGCGAGATGGAAATTAACTGATCAATTCACTCAACAGCTGCTAATTACATGTGACAAGGCAGGCAGACTCCAGAAGTCTGTGGAGCTCAAAGGAAAACAGTGCTGGTAGAAAAATCTGAAGGCTGCCTCTTGCCACTGTGGGGTGTGACATTTGCCTCGGTGAGAGAATGTCACTGTCACTGAATAACATTTAACTCTGCAAATGTTTGAAGTCTGTATTTCAAAAGCACAGAAAGGGGGGGTTCTCTCTCATTGCTTTATAACAATTTGCAACATTAGGTATAAATATATGGTATCAAAATTAACATGCCAATCTAAACAAAATTAAATGTAATGCTACAATCAAAATGAAACCTTTTTGCCTCATTTCCGTTAAATATTTTGACATTAGTGGATTGAAACTAGAAAGTTAAAAGGATTTGTTGTGACACTCATCGGTCCAAAATTTTTTTTGCATGTCCCATGCTCCTGCAAAATGCTTTCACGCCAAAAGAACTGATCTTCTGATAGGAAGTAATCTCACATTTTCTGATCACTACTTTAACTATTTTATTTTGAATTTTCATTAGCAGTAATATTTTCCTGACCACTTCCATTTTGGCTTACACCATTTAGGAAATGATCACAGAGATATTGACTACTTTTCCTCTCCCCTTAGGCTTACACTTTGCATATATTGATCCCTTGGGACTCTTTTAAAGTCATGTCTTTGGAGAGTCAGCAGATTGTAGGATATATAGAAAATAAATAAATACTAATGATGAATTAATTGATCACCAGGGAAAGATTAGTACCAAAGTGTGATTTTTCCTTGAATGAGATCAGAATGGGAACCTCATTTGTGCAATTCTCACCCTGCACTGTAGCATCAAGTTTTGAATCCACTTTTGGAGTAAGGATAAATGCTAAGCACGAATACCAGCAATTAAATTATTAATTCAAAGGGGAAAACCAGTGTGGCTTATAAACCTGGTGGAAATTTTAAATTAGGTATCTCAGGCCTGACATTATGACACAAGCAATGTCATTTCTGGAGATGATGAGACCTGAGCCAAGGCAGTCTTCCAGATTCATCACCCCAACAGTATTTATTATCTATTTGCAAACCCCAACTCGGTAACTTGTGTGGGTCCAGCATGCTCTGTGCATGGGCTATGATACTATTTTTAGACTGTTTTTTAAATTCATGGTTGAAGGGAATTCGGTGGATGCAATGTTTAATACAGTGCTTCATGAACTCCTGCTAGCAAATTTAATTCAATCTGTCTTGGGTTAGGAGCACTGTCACGGATTGGCAATTGCCTGAAGAACCATAAACAAGGGATAATGACAAAGGGCAGGAAAGAGCAAAGGTCTAAGCAGGTGTAAGCAAGGGGCTGTAGGAACCATGAGAGGTCGGTTTTCATTTAACATCTTCATTAATGAGCCTGAAGAGTAGCTTGCTAATGAGTGGTGGATGATGCTCAACTGGGAGGTGCTGCAAACATCCATAAGGGCAGATAAACATAAAGGGGTACACAGGGATTAGTCACAGGAGCAGGAAGAAAATAATGGAACAAATTCATTACCTCTACAGAAGAAAAGAAAACCAAACAGCTCATAGTAAGCAAAGATCATGGGGTTGAAGAGACCTGCACATCTTTTTAGACGGGATAGGAGTACAGCTTTGGATGAAATTACTCAAAGCACTGAAGAATGTAAAACTGTAGGTGGTCTAAACTCAAGACAAGAATAAATGGTAAAGCATACAGGCACTCTATTAACTACATGTAAATTCCATCTAAGGCCTAATCTAGAATACATCTGTACTGGGGATGGCACATTAGCCCATATCTATCTTCACAGATAGGTTAAAATGTATTAATTAAGTATAACATTTGCCTCATTTAAGGGAAAATAAGCCACACTGAAGAAGAGGGAAGGAAAACACTGAAATTCCTTAATTTCAGTATGCTTAACAGTAATGCTGAAAATATAAAAGGTGACAGAAAACTCCCTAGGACCAAGACAAATAACATCCTAGAAAACAAATTTCAGACAGAAAGATACCATGTGATAGAAGAATGGTCCTCCTTAGCATTGCTAAGAATACATATTCAACAGCACAAGTTATTCTGCTGCAGCACCCAAAAGATGTGGAAACAGGCAGGAGAGGCATTCCTTAGCTTGCTAAATCCTAAATGGGCAATACAGCACCTCCTGCACAACATCTCACTGCAACATGAAAAACTGACTTGATCAAGGTTCATTCCACACTATTCCACAATTTGGCTAAGATTTCATCTGAGGCTGATCTATACCACTTGCTGTTAGTCAGAGAAGAGTTTGGTATTTACCTCCCCAAGTAACCCAAAGCTGGAGTGTTCCCCCTGCACTCCTGAAAGCCTGGCCAGAATTTGCTGTCCTTGCTGTAAACACAGAAGGCCACAGGACTGCTTTTGAAGACATTAACTGTTCCATGGCTGTGAATTCTTGAAATTTTGCATTCCCATTAGAAGACCATGATACTTAAAAGACTACCTTAAGACTACCTTATCCCTTACAGCAGCTGTGCTCCTTGACATTTAGTACCTGTATTTAAAAAAAAAAAAAAAAAAAAAAAAAAGTAAGGGAAGACAAACCAGAATGAGCAATCCAAAGAGAATTACTAATCAGGAATAAAAAAAAGTAAGTAATTTTATCTGTCCTTTTTTTCCCATCACCTGTGGTCCATCTGTGCCCATTCCAGGTCCTTAATTTAAGGTCTTTAAAACTTAACTGGGAAAAAAGAAGCAGAAAATGTATGTATGTTAAAAAATGTATGCTTATGTATGCTAAAAAATTCTGAATGAATGGGGGTGTCAAGGGACAGAGAAGACAAGGAAGTTATCAAAAATAGAATATTCTACTGATTACAGCAGTTCAGAACCAGGCCCTGCCACTCATCTGTTCTTATTCTGTGCAAGCTTCTATGTGCCTCAGCTCACTGGGAGTTACAATATTTTTTTGTACCACTCCCTTTTTATCAGGGCCATTTTAACTGTAGACTCTAGAGAGCAGAGACTTTCTTTCAGGCTTCATTTGCAACCTCATGCAGACTTACTAGAACCTGTGGTCACTACACTAATTGAAATTGGAATAAGCAAAATGGAATTATGTTCCTTAGTCTGCACCACAAAAATGTCAAATGCAAGGTTTAAAAAGAATATTTTTTTTTAAGTAAGAACTAAATAATGAACGTGAAGTATTCGGTCACTTGCAAAAGTATGGCTTTAACTCTGCATAGTGTTCATTGCAAAATGGCAAAATTATATATTAAACCATCACTAAAAAAAGTGCAACTGGGCTTCAGTAAAATGTGGCTACTCAGCCTAAAATATATTTTTCCCTCAGAAAATTATATACAGAATGAATAAAACAACCTTATTTAAGATAGGTCAGGATAGTTCCCTTTTTTAAAGTTGGTGAGATGAAGAAAGAAGAAGCAATGGAGTCCAGAGAATTTAAGAGACTTGCTGAAAACCACAAAGGACATAAGTGCTTTTGTCAGGAGGCCTCATGCTTTCAATTTTGGGCTTAGATCCCAGGGTCACAGAGTCTGAGAAGATGTACTTTTTGCACATTAAAAGTGTGACGCTATGAACTGAGTGCTTTAACACTCACAGAGAATACCCAGTACCAAATTCAAAGCGTAACACAAGGGGCCAGATTTCAGGCACACAAGCACTCCACAGGGCACCCAGCTGCAGTAAGTGGACAACTAGTTTTGATGCCTAAGGTTTTCTTCTTCTCAAGGTAGATTTCAAATTGAGCAGAACAGCTCTCCTTGTCCTGACAGGCAAACGTGCCTTGTCCCCTTTTCTGTTGACAGCAGAGGATTGGAGGAGGCGAGAAAGGTTCAGATGACTTCTTGGACAAAAGAGGTTTGTAGCTGCAGCCTGATGAACATCGGAGATAAGAGCAGCAACAGCAAATTGGCCCCAGTGGGAATGGCAGCAGCAATCTCTTCACCTAAAGGCAAGCCAGCAATTACGCTTGCAGTGCCCAGTGTACGTCTGTCTGTTCCCATCACTGCCCTCCCATTGCTGCCCCCATGCCCCCCACTCACAGAGCAGGTGTACTCAAGGCTACTGCTCTGTTATGCACAGCTTGAAAAAAAATTCCAGTCCTTTCTTTCTTCTGCTCTGTCTGAAGCCAGAGCTCTGAGCCTTATTGCACTGCATAACAAAATGGAGAAGAGGGTTTGGGTAGAGAGGCAGGATAAGGAGTACATCACGTCAGCTGTACAGAACTGGGAGTAAGAAAGCTCAGATTCGCCATCCACAGCTGACTTATAGACAAAAAATGGGCATTCCTGACAAGAAGCAGTTAAACCACCCAAGATTTCTGACAGCATAAATCCAGCAGCAGTATCTGAGGAGTATATGTCCTCTCAAGACAGCAGGGCTGCAGAGTTTGTTGACAAAGAGCTCTGTCCCAGCATCCAGCATAACTCCAAGGCCGACTGAATGCCTGTAGTGTCTCCCAGCACACAAAAAGTTAATAAAAAGATTCTCAAAATTCTCTGCATGCTGTGAACCTCCTCCCTGAGCTCCTTCTTTTATCCCAGCTCCTTCCTTATTTTCCTGAGTCAGCATGGCTCATAGCACTCAGCTACAGGAAAAGGGCATAATAGGATGGCTGGACAAAATTAAAGGGGCGTTATTAATTTGACAGGTGCTGCTGCCTCGTGTCATGTCCCAAGTTTGTCCTATAGCTGTGCTGATTATTTTCTCTCCTTGGATCAGGGACATTTCATTTATTAGCACTGAACTTCCCCCTCACTGCCTGCAGCCACTGCTGCTCTGATCTCCCCAATTCACTTTGCAATTAAATTTTGTCCTCTTGTGAAACAACTGTGCAGGAAAGGTCTTGTGTTTTGTTTTCTTTTTTTCCCCCTTGACCAAGTTCTTCTTGGTCAAAACAGCCTCTGGAAATCCTAGCAGAATCCCAAACAGTGTATAACTAACTGGGGACAGTATAATATGAAAAGGAGTTTAGAAGCTGTAGTTTTATATACCTAAAATACTCATCTCAGAAAAGAAGAGGGAATGGGGGCACTGGAGGCCACTAAGTCTTAGCTGTAGAGGTATAAATCTTATGGAACCATGGAGCTGCTGGAGATTTACATGAGGATGGCTTGAAAGGAGACCCAAGAACTTTTGTGTTGGAAAATCTTGAGACGAGGAGCATCAAAATCATGACATCATTTCCTTTACAAACACTAGCAGTCAAACCCACTGATGGGCAGGAAGATTGGGGAACATGATTGCTCCCATTTAAGTGAGTTGCTTTATTTTCACTGCTGCTAACACTCGGTGGTTTGTTTATTTTTGTTTGTTTTTTTTTCCCCCGGGAATCACATTAACAGCTATAAAACTGCAAATTTAAATGAACTCTACTCGGGATCTGTTTTTGCTCCATAAAGCTCCGCATGGCTTTTTGTTTGTTTCCTCTCATCCCACTCCTACCCTTCATACAATTCCCCAGAAACCTTCATGTCATAAATTACTCCTTTGCTGTTTCCCCTTTTGAAGACAAATCTTCATGCCTCCCTTCTTTTTGCCTGCTTCTCCCCAGAAACGAAGACCATCTTTCTCTGGACTACTCATGGCAACCCTTTCATTCACCCATTCCTGGGACTGTTAGCACATATATGTCATATATGTGTGACATTTCTGGTTTTGTGGAAGTGGACAACCTTTCATAAGCCCTAGATGTCACATGAACTTAATTTAAATGCAAAAACTTTTCTCTAGGCTTCCTTGCCATTCCCTAAGTTCCCATTCCCTTTCCTATCACTGAATATGTCAAAGGCTGAAGATAGTAGAACCAATATTACCCTTTCCTAGGAATGAATGCTTTTTTTTCCAGGACTGAGCTGGCCTGCACTGATGCCAATTACACCGGCTTTTTTATGGCTTCATTACTGCTAGAGCCACTATAAAGCACAGCACTGAGAGGCTGGACCAGCCTTTTTAATTGCACAGAGGTACTGATCATCGTGTCTTTATGTACTTGAGATGTTCTTTCTGATCCTCCACTTCCCTGAGCCAGGGATAGCTCCCCAGGCTAGGCAGAACAGAATGAGGAAAAACTTGGATAAAGCAGCTGGTGAAAGTTGCCTCTCTCTGGAGATCTCCATGTGAGAAGTGCAGAGCACTTTGGGCTGTTTTAAGCATGACAGCTGGCCAAGCAGCAAAGGTCAAGACAGCAAGGAAAAAAAGGAGGAGAGAGCTCAGCATGAAGGATTTGTGGAGCATCACAGGATTTCTCTCCAGCACAGTGATCTGGCCATTCCCAAAAGGCAGGGGGTCAAACTCTGCTCTTAAACATAGCAGCATGAACAGTGTTAAGATCCCTGACTGCTGCATAACACAATACTAAATAAGTGCTCAGGTGCTGCCTTGGGAGACAAACCAAAGGAACAGAAGGGAAATGCTTTATGAACCAGTTGACCACACTGGTCTCTTAACAAGGGTAGGTAAGAGAAAAAAATCCAGGGTGCCTGACACCAGCTGCCTGGGAGAAGAAGGGCTGAGAAGTTTCTCAAACTGTGGGGTATCCCCAGGACACAAGAATATGTGTCCTCCTGACTTGGGAGGGTGCATGGGAAGCAGCTGTCTCCTAGAAGCCATAGGAAATGATGCTGCTTCTTCATGTCACTGAGGCTGCTGTAAATAAGTTTGGCCAACCATAAGAGAGGTCTGTGACATGAGATATTGGAGCAGAAAGCAGTTCTGGGTGAACTCTCACTGGCATGGGCAATTCTCAGTATTGCAATGAAGTGCAGTTTTCTCTCTCCCTTCCCTATCTCCTTCCACTCAAGCTTGTCAGTGGGGAATAGCAAAGGGTTGTAGGAGCTCTAAATAAAGAGACTGTCTGACAATGGAGTGAATGACACGGGGGCATCTCTTTGGTCTTGCACCTTGTCTAGCTAACCTTCCAGCTTCCTTTCTCATCTCCATCTTGAGTTCATCTCCAATTTTCACCCCTCAGCCTTTACAGCAAGAGGAGCACCAGGTTTCTCCCAGCTTTGAAGCAGAGCCCAGAGGACAGGAAGAACCATTGGCAACAGAGGAGCACTCTACCAACCCTGATACCAGGTCTGGAGGAAACAACTGGGGTGCTTGACATAGACGTGTCCTGCTGCTACTATTCTGTGTCCCCTCTGCCAACAATTTCACCTGCCTTATTATCTATTCCCAGCAGCTCCACTTTCTGTGTGCGTGCTTGTTTGGGTAATTCTTGTTTCCTCCCATTTAGCACATAAGAAAAAAGCATTAGCAACAGTCTTGGTTTTAAATGAACCCTATTAATACTCAACTCTGCAAGGAACTGTGGGATAATTTTGATAAATGTGACTGGGAAGCCTGGCTGACAGAACCAAGTGCAATTCTAGTGAGTGTTCATAGCCCATCACTGCACACACAGAGGGGGGCAAGAGGTGGGCGCAGCATGGGACTGGGGGTGAGCCAGGCGGGAGGGAGAGCAGAGGCAGGGGGTCTGTTCAACAGGGCAGCTACACTGCTGTAGCATAGGGTCCCCAAAAGATCAAAACAGGCTTAGTGAGATGTGGATGGTGAGAGAAAAAGGAAAACAAGATGCAGTTTGAAAAAAAAAAAAAACAGACTGGAAAAAAGTACGGAAACATAATTTGAAACACAGACACTTAACTGTGGAGAGGGGAGAAGAAAGCCAGGAAACTGTGATAGCAAAATGGAGTTAAAGGTGATACAAGGCAGGAAACCAGACACAAGCTTCCAGAGAAATGAAACAGGCTTGAGCGAGACCAAATGTACCTAGGCCACAGTTCAGCAGAGCACACAAATTATTTGAAGGCACTTCCTTTGGTCGATGTACTTACTCACTTAAAGTAAATACTTCTGTGGTTCACTGATTGGCAACCTCATGCAGCAACATCTTACAAGAAATGTATTGAAAAGCAAGAGGTAGGAGCAAGCAGAAATGCGTTCGTGAGGTATCAGCAGCTGAGATGAAGAATTACCTGTCAAAACTTTTCCTGTAAACTCTTAAGAACTATTTGGTCTCAAAAAGGAAGGCGCAGTAAAAGGAAAGTGGTTGAAACTAGAAAGGAGTTCAGAAAGAAACCAGAAAGGAGTTCAGAAAGACTCTGTGAATATGATAAGTACATGACTATTCTTGATGGTATGTGCTTTTGGACATCTCTGAAAAGGAATAGAGTCCATTGTTCATTTCTATAGTGAGTGCAAGTCATGTATTTCCACTTCATGCACAAGGTAAGTTCAGTCTGGAAAGAGACTGCTAGGCATCCTCAAAAATGCAGCTTAGCCTTCAGAAGCACACAGCAATGCCTGGAATATCCCACAATCTTTGGAGAAATGCAAGAATATACAAACTGCTATTGAGATGCCTTCAAATTAATAGGAAAAGGGGGGTTTTTTGTTTGTTGATTGGTTGGGGGGTTTTGTTTGTTTGTTTGTTTTAACTCTGTGAAATTACAAGTTCATACCCAGAAGATTTAAGTTTTATGGAAATCAGACATCTCTGGCCAGGAATATGCACTACAGCCAGATCTGGTCCTCAAACCTATGGCCAGCACCCAGGGTGGATTAATCTGATTCATCAATAGCTACTAGGAAGCTAGTCTTCATAGGAGAGTGAATGCTATGGAAGATCAATATATATCCCTACATACCCCTAAATTAATCTCTATACATCTCAGTATTTCACTGGCAAACAACATTGCTTATTTTGGGCCTGTGACTCTGAATTTCTTTGAAAAGCACCATAGGAAACATGTTTAATTAAAACCAAAGGCAAAACTTCCATGAGGCATCTGTAACTACCTGTCATGAGCTTTACTGAGAGGTCCTTGAAAAGACAGACTTCTGTCCCAGCACACAATAGTGCCACAAAGAAGCACGCATCAGCAGGAGATCTTCTGTTGCCCAAGAAGTGTGGGAACTACATTTAAGGATTCATATCCTCTGCTTCCCAGCCTCTGCAAGAACTTTTCCCACAGAGGGCGAATCCCAGCCGTTTCAAGTACTTCTGAGCCAACACGCCTATGTGTGCCATACCCTGTTTTGAGCTGCAAAATGCTGCTCCACAAGTGGTTGATCCTGTAAAACTAATTTGCTTTCCCTGCAAAGCAGGCAAACACATGAAAAATGCCAGGATCGTTTAGCCGCCTCTGACGTGCCGGCTGTAGCCATGCTGCGAGGTTCTGGAGAAGCATGTACCTCTCCTTTTGGAGAGCAGCTGCTCTTCGCCTGCAGCTGGTGGAGCCAGCTCCATCTGGAGACCAGATCAGACCCCATTAAGCACAGAGGTAGGAGACTGCTTGGAAGTGGAGTTTGCAAGGCAGGAAGGCAAGGGCTTGGCTGCAGAATTTCAGCTTTTGTAAAGAAAGGAAAAGAAAAGGGAAAAAAAAAAACAACCCGCACAGCCTATTGAGCAATTGTTCCTGCATAGCCTCTCCAGTCTAATTGATTTGGACACCACAGCTAATTTTCGCTCAGACATCTGTTAGCACACATTAGTGCAAGTCATTAGACAGGGAAGCACAAATCAGATGGAGGGGCAGAGCTCAAAGGCCCTGGTTTGGGATGCTAGAACAAGCGAGAGAAAGGATGAGAGGGAGAAGATGTTTGTGCAGGGCTGGAATAGTTGGAAGGAGCTAGGAGTGAAGGGGAAGGACTTGGCTTGCTCAGGACATCCCCACCAAACAGTCACATATGTTTCACTTGCTTACACAAGCTACAAGCACGCCTGTTTCATTTACAGGCATGTCTCAAAGGGCCTGGTCCTCACCAGCACACAGGCAATAAAGCCAGAGCTTCCACAAGGAGCCCTAACGTGTATTCATCCACATTTTTACTGTTTGCAGGTTCTTTGGTTATGATTGGAGGTCTCAGAGACAAAAGAAAGAGACAAGAGAAAATTATCTTTCTCACCTCATTCCTGCGTGGTGTCAGGTTGCTGTGGACATATTCTATATTTAAAGCTTTACAGATATGATGAGTCCTTCCACTGGAGAAGCAGAACTGTATATGAAAGGTACCAGCTAGAAGCATGGGACAGTAGGACATCAGAAAACCCAATAACCTTCACAACCTTCCTCAGAGCTCTTTTGCAGCAGTTCAGTGGCTGCAGTTCATTTAAAGCACCTGTAACACTAACAGGTCAGGCAGATGATAATTCCAGCCCAGCTACAACTGGGTGCACACCAAACACACCTCTTGATACAGCTTAACTTGTCCACCAGTGAGAAAACATTCTCCTACTCATTTTTTTTTTTTTTTTAGGACCACTGTAAACCCTCTGCCTACAGTCACTGCAGCAATATGGAGGCGTGTGCTCAAATCCAAGTCCAGCCTGAATAAGCAATTCCCCAGTAAAGTCCCACAGTGCAATGTTCCTCTCAGGAGTGGCTGCTGCTGCAGTCATCCCGGTTTCTGCAGCGTACCAGGTGCTGCGACTCTGCTGGCAGCGCACCCTGGCAACACCAGGGATCTGCATAACTGGGAAAGGAGTCATTTGGAGTTATATTTGCTCACGTACATGGAAGCAAAGGTAAAGATGAAGAGCATAATGAAGTTTCTTTGGGCATATTTCGTGTTTCCCACAGCTTTCCTGTGGGAAAGATGGAGTTTTTGTATTGATTTGCTGATGTCTGAAAAAGAACTGAGCTCATTCTTTCATGTTTTTGCTCCATGAAGGTAATAAAAGAACCTTTCTTTCCTTTTGAGTCATACTTTGCACAAAACACATGGGAGCCCTAGTAGCCTTGAGGCTTTAACTCCTCCACCAACTGTGGTGGAAATTAGCCAACAGGCTTTTGGGTTCAGAGGACTGACTGTCACCATGACCATGCAATATTAATTTTCTTTGAAACAACAAGCCAAAAGTTGATGAAACGGCCTTGTTTTTCTTGAACATGCTGCCTGGGAAGGAGGGAGAGGCAGGATTTGTCAACTGAAACTCCATTGATGGAGTGAAGAGGTCAACATCTATTACAGGGATGATACAGATGAAGGTAAGCCTGTCAGTCATAAGATAAAAAATGAAGCTCTCATCTCCCAGCTAGTTTATAGTACCTCTGCTTGCTCTCAGTGTGTCTCATCCTCTGTTCTCTTGCACTGTTTTTGCTTTGGCATAGCTCAGCTGACATTAGCAGAGTTGCTCCCACACCTTCCCAGGCATCGTGCTCTGCCTGACTTTGACAGGCATGTCACTTCCACTTTGGAGAAGGACTGACACACTAACATCTGCACAGCCTTCTGCAAAACCGCCCTTCTCATGCAAGCATCTGCCAGCTGAGAAACTCCATCCCACTAGACAAAGCACTGATCAGGGTGGAAAAAGGGGAAAATAAAAGCTGATATTCCCACCTGAAAACAGTGACTGCCTGCAAAATACAAAGCAAACAGCTCTCAGTCTAGGAAACTGCTGCAAAAGCACCTTGGTTTTGATTCTCTGATGAGAAAGAAAGCACATGGGAAGAGCTGCAAGAGGAACCATAGAACTGAGCAATTAGCCAGTGACCCACTCAGATTTGCTTTGTTTGCTCAGCAGCTGCACAGCACACACAGATATCTGTCTGCACCATTGGATTAAGCAGTTCTGGGCTAGCATCTTGTCCTTCTTTTTGCCATACACCCGTTTTGGCCCTAACAGTCAAGTTTTGGGTTTGGGGGAGGGCACCAGGTTCCCCGGATGAAACAGGTCACCCCTCAGAAGTCCCAGTTTGTCCCATCAGCTCTACAACAGCCAACACTGATCCACTGCACCCCATTTCCATGGCCAGTCAGGGTAGTCCCAGCCCCATTTTCCTAGCAGGGATCAAGGAGGGTGGCACCACTGGGCCACAAGACTCCAGAGGGGACATACAGGGAAGTGTGACAAGACAAGCAAGAGGAAGCATGGGAGAAGGTGTGAGAACGCACACAAGGAGACAGAGGATGGGATAGAGAAGCAGATACAGAAGGATCCAAGTGAAAGGGGATATTGCTGTGGAAAGGGCTGGGAACAGCTTCTAGATGTAGGCATGCTGTGCTGGGGGGTAATTTGGAGATACTGTGCTTATGGGAGACCCATGCAGGAGCAGTGGCATTTCTGAAGGGACTGCAGCCCATGAAGGACCCAGACAGGATCAGGAAAAGGGTAAGAAGGGAGGAGCAGGGAAAACAAGAGTAGGAAACCAGGAGCAGCAACAAGAAACTATCACATACCAACTCACTCTTCTGCACTGGCTGTTGTGTCAACCAAGGGAGATGGAGGGACTGAACATCAAGTGGTTGAAGAGGGCAAGAGTTGTCTCAAGGTAGAGGGAGAGGTGTTGGTGTGAGGTTTTCTGGTGTAGAAGCTGGAGCTTCCATTCATGTTCATAGCATTGTTTCTCTTCTTTTGTTTCTCAATAGCCAAACATTAAATTAAAAATTTGTGGTAATGGACATAAATTAATTTGCACACACCAACCCCCAGGCTGGCTTCTGAGAACCAGTTGGTGCTGACAAGAAGAAACTTCATGTGGCTGCTCAAAGAACAGTCAGGTGAGGAAAAGTCTGGGTTTGTTCCTCCCCCTTACATTATCTACTTGGACACCATGGCTACTGAAATCTGTGAAGTCCATCATGAAAGGGAACTGAAAATGCGATTTGTTTTAGTTGGTGCCAGGGGCAGCCTTTATTGTACTGTGTGTCATCCCACAGCCTGACTGCATGGGCTTCATTATCAGTGTTTATCAAGGACCTCAAAGTGTGCTGTTCAAGCCCTATAATTCCTGCACTGGTGAAACACCTAATTATAATCCTAAATATATCCATGCAGAAATTCAAGCATTAATGAGATAGGGTAGGAAAAGTGACTTACTGTGGGTAATATGAATGACTGACACACTAGGAAGGGTACCCAGCAGCAAATCCCCTAGGCTTGTACTTCAGCAGAAGGTGAAAAAATAAAATGGATAACAGGAAGTGAGAAAAGGAAAAGGAAGAAATAAATGCAAGATAAGAAGGAGAGAACACACAAAGCGAGGAAAGCTGTCAATGGTAAAAAAGGCTGCTTCAGTGCATGCCAAGCAAAAAATGGAAGTGACAGCCTGAGCTGCAGAGCAAGAATGCCCCAGACTAAATGGGAAATAGCCAGAGTGGCCTACCATGACTTCCACAGTAGAAAACACTTTGTATTTGGGATGCCTGTAGAGGAGGCAGGAGTCCCTCTGACATTTGCATGCCTCAGGGCTTCCCTGAAGGGCATGTTTCCATTGGCAAGGAGAGCAGTTGGGACAGTTGGATAAGATGCTGTGAACAAGGCTTGCAGCATTTAACCTGCATTAGGAAGTAACAATTTACTCACTCACTCCCAGTTACAAGGCACCAGGGCTCAATTACATGGGAGCCTTTAAAGGAAGGAGCGTCCATACATTATGACAGCAAACAAGTCAGTGCGACTTCATTCAAGGGTATCACCCACCCTGGAACCTATTTCACATCTCATTGGCCAGCTGAGTGAGAACTGATTGCACACACTCCCTTGTTTCTCTGTCTGTGTGTACGGTGGAGGAAGACCCCAATTCATTAAAGGAAACAGAGCGAGGTAAAGAGCAAAGCCTCTCCCTGTTAAAATCCCCTGGAAAAATATATTCCTACACAACCAAGAGCTTGTATCAGTGAGAGAAGGAAAAGCACTTTGTTTTTTCTCACTCTTTACAGCATTACAGCATAGTAGTGACATCACAGGATCTTTGGTGTAACCCTCCTGCTCTTCAATTAAGATATAAAATGCAGAGATTTTCTCCACTGCCCCTCTGAACTGAAGGTGATTTTTCTGCTTCTTACCCCTGCACCATCCCCATCATCCCCATGACAGGGACTCTGGCTGCGTTTCCCAGGCACACAAAGCAGACTAGCTCCTCACCCCTTCCTTAGCTCCACCACAGAATCATAAAATTGTTTAGGTTGGAAAAGGCCTCCAAGATCATGAAGTCCAACAATTAACCCAGCACTGCCAAGACCACTACTAAACCATGTCCCTCAACACTACATCTACAGGTTTTTTTAAATACCTCCAGGGATGGTGACCCAATCATTTCCCTGGGCAGCCTGTTCCAGGCATTGACAACTCTCACTCATGAAATATTATCCTAATATCCAATCCAAACCTTCCCTGGTGCAACTTGAGGCCATTTCCTCTTGTTGTACCGCTTGTTACCTGTGAGAAGAGTTTGACCCCAACCTCACTACAGCCTCCTTACAGATAGCTGTAAATAAGGTCTCACCTGAACATCCTTTTTTCTAGACTAAACAACCTCAGCTCCCTCAGCTGCTCCCCATCAGACTTGTGCTCCAGATCCTTCACCAACTCCACTGCCCTTCTCCTGGACATGACTGGGCACCCGAACATCTTTCTGGTAGTGTGGGGTCCAAAACTGAACACAGAATTCAAGGTGCAGCCTCACCAGTGCCAAATACAGGGGAACAATCACTGCCCTCCTCACATCATCATACAGCCTCTGGTTCCCTGTCCCCACCACACAAATAACAGCCTTAATACCAACAGCACTTCTTCCCTGGGATGTTCTCCCAATTTGAATCTTTCTGGAGATAAAGAAAGTCAGAATAATGATGGAGATAAAGATAGTCAGGAACAAGGGGGTGGTATTTAAGCTGAAATTGGAAGGAGGTTGGCCATCAAACCCCTTTGTTTCTGCTGCAGTTTTCTAGTTTAGGCAGAAAACACCACCTGTTTGTGCAATGGGGCTTTGTATGTTCATTACCTGTGGTAACACAAGGTCACTTCTGAGAACCTGCCAGGAGCATGCCCCAACTCTGCAAGGTCTACAAGCCTTCTGCATGCAGCCTCACAAGTAAAGAGTTGAGAGTCAGAGAATTTACCACCAAAGCTATTTGGAAGCCTGATGCACAGCATAGTATTGGATCTAGAGATCCCCAGTAGGTACTAAACACAGGAGTGACCTTCCTCTCTACTCTGAAGGAGAGTAAACTCTTCTTTCCCTCCTGCCTCCTTTGATCCAGTCAGTCAGGCTGGCCTCAGCTTTCCCACTGCTTTGTAACAGGAGCAGTTCCCCACTGAGGATTTAGCCGAAGGTGTGTTGACTGTTTGCCCATCACAAACATGTTTTTTCTGCTCCTAAACTGCCCTAGAGATGAGACAAAGCTCTCCCACAGATGGTGTGGTAAGATGAGCCAGGGACAGCCTTGCTGACAGAGGAGCTCCTGCCTCACCTTCATGAGGTGATGGGAATGCAGTGCTAGGTAATGGGATGATAACAGCAGCTGGAAGCCAGCTGTGTGTGCTGCTCTCCTGGCTAGCCTGGGTACCTCTTCTCCAAATCCCACTGCTCACAGGAGGAGGTGTGCAGCCATTATGAGACATATTGTGATGCCTTCAGGCAGAGAAACTCTGCCAACAACCAGCTACTTGCTCTGGAGGAACAGGGAGAATGTAACTTTCTTTTTTCTTTCCTTTTCTTTTATGCCCTGTGGATGAGGTGCAACCTATTTTTTTAACCTATTTAAAGACTTTGATTCTGCTGTCTGTCACAGTATTGCATTTGACTATCTTCCACAACAGGCAACAGTAATATGGAAGTCACCCACAGTTTTCTTGGGGCCCTAGACAGGTTAAGGCAAGCCTAACTTAAGAAAATATTTACTTCCTTCTCTTCTTTGCATTGGTTGTTGATCTTCAGCAGTTTTGGGAGCAAACACAATGTTTTTGAGTGTGTGCTGTTTACACCCCAAACAAGGCAGAAGTCAAACCTCTCAGAAGTTCAGCTCCAAAGGATAGCAAAAGAGGACTGAGAGCCTTGCATTGCCAAACACCAGAAGATCAGGCATTAGCAATCCAAAATCTCCTAGGGAAGTGGAAATGTGATACCATAGTTGCTCAGAGAGCTATCTCCCTGATCATTCCTGAGCCTTACTACGCTGTAGTACTGTATGTAGAGAGCTCCAGTTAAGGGGCTGGAGACATCTTTCTTCTTTTGGCCAGGAGCTGCCTAGAGCTCTATTGGCTCAAGAAAGGGGATGCTTTTCATAACTAAAGAGTCAGAACCCTTTTAAACTCAAGAGATGGAATTTACAATCCAAATTTCTACCCTGACCTTCAACAGTGTAATAGTCAGACACTGAATAAAATCCCAACAGCATGCTAGAATCTCCTCCCTGTGGTGAATGTTCTGTGGGGAAACCCTGGAGGATGGACAGCAAAACAGAGAAAAATGCTTATAATAATTTCTTATAATACAAGAAGCAAGCTGCACCAATATGCAAGGTTCCCTCTGATGCTTAAAACTGAACTGGAATTTTAGTGCTTAGCCAAAGAAAGACTGGGAGGCCCACAAGCCCCTTATTAGTGACAGACAGTAATGTGAAAGAAGCTATTTTGTCTCAGGTTACTCAAAACCTTTAATGCTGATCCAGCTCTCCTCCTGCTTACACAAACATAACCCTATTTGCTCTTCCAGAGGTAATCACAATCAGGCTGTCGGTAGAGGCATAAACACAATTTTCTTAAGAAAACAAACTACAGAAGAATTTACACATCAATTTTAAGCTGGTAAGGATGGTGGTTCAGTTAATTTACTCTCCCAAAATAAAACATTTGATGTAAGCATTTCGGGAAGTATTTGAGGCCAGGCTGGATGGGGTTTTGAGCAACCTGGTCTAGTGGAAGTGCCTATGGCATGGGGGCTGGAACGAGATGATGTTTAAGGTCCCTTCCAACCCAAAACATTTGGATTCTATGATTCTATTATTTTTAACTTTACCCCATAGTCAATAAATAGAGAGTGATTTTGAGAGGCAGATTCATTGCAAGAATTTCAGGACTTTCTCTGGTTAGATACCTTTTAAAAGGATACAGGTCAGTGAGGTAAGTCCCAGCCAAAATTTGCGCAGTCACATAGATTGTACTGGCAGTATGCTGGGGATGACTTCGGCCGTGTCACCACCAGTTCAACACAGTCCCCTAGGACCTGAAGAGCGTGGGCAATGCCAGATGCTGGTGTCATGGTTCATCAACAGCCCCAGAGGAACCTGAACCAGATCCAGGGCCTGCGCAGGAAAAGGAGGCCAGGGATAAAGTTAGAGATATGCTACCTAGCACCAGGCCCAAGGTCCATCCAAGAGGTGGCACCAGAGACTCAGCTGAAGACGGTGACAGCTAATAAGCTGATCCAGACCTGAGCTTACATGGAGAGTAGGTGGATACCCCTGAAGAGACTGTTCAAAGTCCAGTAAGTGCACTCAGGGTTCTGGCAGACAATGTATTTCCTGAAGAAGTAAAAATGGCTCTCCATAGGAAGGAAGATGTTGCATCTGTCCAGAAGACCAAACAAGGCACATAACATCTCCATCACTAGCCCAACATTAACTTTGGTAGGAATAAAAATATCCAGAGGGGATGTATTTAGTTATACTAATGTCTTTCCTCTCTTAAAGTATAGTCACTGCAAGCACTTTATATGCAGAATGACTAATTGGAATGAGCTGTGCAATTTTCAGCTTAAACCAGCTCCTTTATGCTCAATATCCGCCCAACATGTAATGACAGTTTATATTTTCATTGAGGATTCAGCATCTGGGCAAAACAGAGAAAGCTTTACGAGTCTTCACTCTAAGTCAATTAGAATTTAAATGTAGGTCGAATGCTAGGGAGAAGAATGGGACCTGCAGCAATTCAGATCTCAGATGTTCATGTACTCTAGAGACAGAAGAATCATTTGCACACTTATTCTATCTTCCAGGGCTGGGGGCATTCGGAAAGGCAGGTTTGTTCTCTGCTGCATATCTAATAGTGTTTTGGCCAACTAGTCTTTAAACTTTCTGGGAAATGACTCTTCTACCTTTGCCCTTGGGAGGCTATTTCACAGCTGAATACATCCCATTCCTGATTTGCTCTTGCTAGTCCTAGCTATGACCTCCACAAAGGACTACACACCTTCTTACTTGGTGAGTTTAACAGATGTTTGAGGGTGTTTTTGCACCAAGACCCAATCCAACACACCCCAGCACTGGTATGGAAAACATCAGGAGCAACTTCTGTGAAGTCAGTGAAATTGCACTGATACAAACCAGATCTCAACTACTACGTGGACATATACATGCACACATGTATGTCTGTCACCCACTACCAGAAGTATCATTTCTAATCTAAACTTTCTTCTTTTTCCCCTCTCCACTCCCTCTGCTGCTCATTAAAACTTCTCTCTCCCACCTACAATGGTGAAAAGTCAGCAGGCTGCCCAGGTAGCATTAGCTAATGGGAACTGACAGCCTGCCACCATTTTCTGAAGGCTAATGTTTTGATACCTGTCTGTCTTCCAGCCTGACTGCTTCTATGGAAGACTTTTATCACAGGGAGATTGACCTCAGGCAGGAGACATTTTGTGTCACTGTGAACAATTGAAATGACGACACGATGGGGATGGCAAGGACTCACCAGCAGCAAAAGGCAAGGAGAAGAAAACTGACGAATACCTGCTTTGCCATTGGCAGTGATTGGTCCTCTAATGAATGAATTCACTGAAGAACCTTCACTGTGGCATATTTTGAGACCCTCTAAGAGGCAACATTAACTGATGATTAACTAAAATATCAGTCAAGTTATGAGAAGTATTTTCCCACTGATTTACAACAGTCTGGGATCCAATTAGAGCATTCTGCCAACTAGTGCCTTGTGAGGTTCATATGCTGCCTCACAATGGTTTATGGGGACACAGTCTGAATTACCTCTGATACTTGGGTTTTGGCACAGTAATTTTTACTACCTTTTACTGCAGAGATGTGGAAGAAAAAAAATAGTTAAAATGTTCACAGCATGGATACCTGTTCATACCTAAAGAAAGTAAACAATTTCATTACTGTACTTCCCTGCTGAGGTGCTGTGTTCCCCATGAACCTTAGTCCAGAGGACTTACTATTCTCTTTATTTCCCAAGCTCAATATTCCTGGCTGAACTATCTTAAAGATACACTTCAGTCTCCATTCCAACTGAAAGGCATATCCTTCTCAAGAATCATAATTTCTTCCCATTTGAGGTTTCTGAGGCTGCCATGAAAGGAAAAGGTATTCATCAAAAAAAGACCCCAAAACATTCCTTCCCTCCCTGCATGGTGTCAAGTGTGCCCCAGATATGCCTTGCAAAAAAATCAGGTCACTCTGCTTTTAGCTCTATAGTACTGGGTTGGAAAGCTTCTGAGAAGGCATGATTGTACACCTCCTAAGAGCTCAAGACTCCTCTTTCTATCAGTGGTCTGATCTTCCCCTCCCAGAACATTCCAATGGCTGAATGTCCTAGATCAAGGAGGAACAGAACAAAAACAAAAAACTGGGAGGTATAGCATCCAAGACAATTTTCTATGTCATGTGTTCCCTTCATGTCAGACACTGTCCATGCATTTTGCCTGGGTGCCCTCTCTATCCTTAAGAAGTCTTCCTGCATGTAAAACTTAAATATAGTCAAGCAACTGCCCCTTGTGGGGAGCTCCAGATCAAAAATTTCAATGAGAACTGATAGAAAGCTTTTATCTCCACAGACTTCTCCCCAGACTGATGAATGCTATTGCCACTTCCCTCCAAACAGAATGTGCCTTCACTGTACTTAACCCTTCTATTTGGAGATTCTTCTCTACATCAATTATTCTGCTTTGGCTTATCTGCTGGATTTACTACATTCCCTAGGAGACGCGATGCCTCTCAGGCAGTTTTCTGGCAGAAACGTACAAGAAATTTACCCTTATAGATTTTCTTCCTCAAATTGGGTGGCACAATATCAGTAGTCTTAGTCTGCCCTCAGTAGCTTCAAATGAATTTGCAGCTTCTGACCAAGAATACGTGCTTACTTCTTCATTAGTGGGACAGCAGACACTTAGCAACATAAATGGTGCATCAAGCATTGAGATTTACTTCCTCAAAGATGGGTATCACTCAGAATGGGCTGTAACAATCTCTGAAGAGGCCAAGTGCCCTGTAGCAGCAATGAATAGGGAATAACCAAGTAGTTGGACAGAGTTGCAAAACTGAAATTCAAATTCATACAATGCTGAGGGAGGCCCATCCCTGAGATGGTGGTTTAAGCTCATCTTGAGATGGTGTTTTAAGCTCATCTTGAGAATTTAGGGCTTGCATAGAAGAGTAATTGCAATTTTTGTATATTACCCAACACTGTTCACTCATCCCTACAAACATCCAACATGCCCTAATTGCTTCAGTATGTTCCTGCAAAACAGAAACTGAGAGTGACTTGGTCAGAGACAAAGACACAGATCTAAGACGTACACAGAAGCAGTCGTCCGATAATGATGACCAGCTGTCACAGGCAGCAGAAACCTCCTGGCACTTGGCACCGGCGAATTTTCAAATACCCGCTGGTTGCTGCTACCCCATTAATTGTGGGCACTTTGCCCAGTCTACATTCCTGAACAGCTTTTTTCTTCTCTTCCCCTTCTCTCTTCCTCACAGACTTCTTACACAGTTAATAAAAAATTTATTGGGGCAATGAAATAAACACCCATTTGATTTCATCTGGGAGCCAAAGAGGGGAGTTTCTGCTGTTCAGGTGTAGACTCGAGAGTTTCTGTGATTGCTGTCAGAAACATGCCCACAAATCCAATATGAATAGATAAATGGAAATGGAGAGGTGCTTGGGTTTTTTTTTTTTTGTTTTTTTGGAAGGTGGAAAGTTTGTTTGTTGGTTTTTTTTAAGGGAGTGGAAAGGGCTGGGAGACCAGACCACAGTGTGTCCTTGAACACGGGGAAAAAGAGGATTACACTGTGAAATCTATAGAAAGTAATGGACTTTGAAACATCAGACACATGGCAGCACCCAGCACTGATATGCAACGGGCACTGCAGCTCCTGACAACTGCATGTGCAAGCCAATAAATACCTGGAGTTTCTTTTTTAAATCCTATGTAGTTTTGCCTTCAGGGAGAAGAAAGAAGAAGGTAAGAAGCACTTGGGTCTAATACTAGTGACATCTCAAAGGAGTTCAAGGACTAGAGAGATGGGGCAGCAGGAAATCTGGGAGAAAAATTAAGCACCCTGAAACACTTTGGGCTAGAATAGCAAGACTTATCTTGTGAAAAATTTAGCCTGTGCCTCAGGCTGTGCTGGGCTGGTGGCAGAAAGTGCAGAAATCTTTTCAGGGGAGTCCCTTACTCTCTGGCTCAGTGGGAGAGAGCCGGCAGGAGTATCCAATCAAGGAGATTGCAACCTTTCACTGGGATAACTTGCACGAATTTATGTCAGGCTTATAGAAAGAGATTTGGAGGGGAATGAAGCTGCCCTTCGCAAGGACAGGTAAATATGTCAGGGATAATAACTGAAAGCATTGTCCAGTAAAGAACAGATTATAGACTAAAACAAAATGTATTGTTGTACTATTTAATGTCACACAGTGCAGGTTATGGCAAGAGGAATAGTCAAGACCTGTCAGTGCAGCTGAGAACACAGAGTGTGGGTAATGACAGAGTCTCCAGAACTAGTTTTTTACATGGTTTCGTCTTTTCTGCATAGACATACAAGGTGGATCCATGCCACCAAATTCTAGACATTGAAAATTTTGCTGTGTAAATCTAAATTAGTTATTTACATTCCACTTGTAGTCCAAAGAAAAAGAGACTTCTGAGGGATGATCTTTCACCTTATCTCAAGGCAGACAGCAGAAAGAGTAAAATGCCACCTTCTCACAACAGACCACAGATGAGGGCCAGATGAGTAGTTTAGATTTGTGTCAGTAGCACTCAGATGTCTAAGGTTAAATGTGATGAATTTCAGCTGCAGTGCTCCCCTTCTGTTTGCAAGACTAAGTGTCCATACAGACCAGAGATGCAACACCTTCAGAGAGTGTCACTTAAAATACTAAGTGACAGATGTTTACCTCTAGACTTGGGTTTTAGTTCTGTCTCTGATAGGGTCTCTGCAATTTATTCTGCAAAACCACACAATGCCCTGGATTTGTTAAAAAGAGATAAACCTTTAATGACCTTGAATGGCAAAGCCTATATTGCCAATGAGGTTTGTTCCCTTTTGCTACAGAGAGCAAGCCACAGCCTCTTGTTTTTGCTCCAGTCCTTTGGACTACTATGGACACTACCATGAGATCACTCTCGGGCTCTTTCCCAGAATGAACAAGTGCATCCCCTCTCAAAGCAAGAGCAAGCACAGCTGATACGGACAGCAGACTCCAGACATGCAGATGATGCCAAGTTCAGCTTCCTCAACCAGTGAAAATCCTCCAACACCAACACCACAGACCCTGGGATTTCACATTCCTCCATACATTCTTGTGCCACAGAACACACACTGGCATCATGTTATAAAAGCACCAGACTGCCAGACTTGTCCCAGCCCTTGCTTTATTTTAGGTACTTCTAACCAGAAAATAAACAACCAACCAAACAATAAACAACCAAAAAAGAAGCATGTTTCAGGACACAGGGTCACCACAGGGAGCATGGAGGAGACCAGCCTTCCCCACTGGTCCCCAGTGTAACGGGGACATGTTCTGTTCATTCCAAAAGGTAGCGCCATCAAGAAGCACAAACATGAGCCAGTCTATGCCATCTAGCTTGGAGTCCAGGGCTTTCCCTGATAATATTCACACAGAATGTACAGGCAAAACCAAGGTGTATACCTGAATTATGAAGGTGGTCCACAGGCTTTACACAGCTATAAATATTCTCCTGGAAACCAAACATGCCATGAATTATGAGAAATACATTCACAATAGTTAAAAACACAGTAGGGGAAGTAGTCACTGCCATTGTGTTAACACTCCCTTCAAATAGGATCATGAAGGGTGATATCCCTATGAATTTTGGTTCTTAACCTCGTTTTGTAGGTCAACAAGTGGATTAATCTTTCAGGTAAAATTGTGAATTGGGAGCTCTATGCAGTCATAATCCCTAAAATCATAGCTGGATTTGTATAGTCAAGGTCATAAGGCTTCTATCTTGCACAGTCTCACAGTCTGTTCTGTAGCTATTTGGGAAGATTTATCGTACTTATTCCCAAAGACTTTTTCCTTTTTTTTTTTTTTTTTTTTTCCTTGCATTCAAAACAGGAACATACCCAAAAAGTCACATTCCCATCAGTCTAACAAGGGGACAATCATTTTGAAGAGACTCTCCAGAATACAGCTGCTGCTTCAGCACCTGCGTGAGGGCCATGTGGAATTGAGGCTTAGGAACTTGCTTCTTGGCTTCTCTCCCTGTGAAAGGCTCCTTACTCTTTTACTTTGCCTGTCTCCACTTAACACATTAATGGCAGACTTGCTGTATACCAAAGCTGAGAGCTGATCCTCCCAGTTAACAAAACCTGAGGAGATGTCCCAGTCAGTCTCTGACTCAGAGTACAGTTTACAATACTCTAGCCCTAACACAGAACATCTGGTGACATATCTCTGGTCTCCTTGCTGGGAATTTTCTCAAAGCACCAGGCAGTGGTACCAACCTCTCTTATGACCAAACCAGCCATGGCCAGATGCCCCAGGCCCACCACATCACCTCCACCCTTTGCAGAGATGAGAATCCACTTGCCCAGAGAGTGTGAAAACAAACCGACTGGTCCTGCAGCCTGAGTGTCTCACAAACTGAGGGCACCTAAAGGCGAGATGCCGTTATGTTCAAATGACAGTCCTTTCTCCACTCATTCAAAGGGAGTGTCTCCTTACCTTATTAAAGGCAAAGTTTTCTTATACTGCTGATAGAGAAGACACAGAAAGGAATAAAGAAGATAATAAATAGGCTGCCAGAGGCCCAATTTACGCACCCCAAAATTAATGAGTCATTCCAATTAAATTATTTGCCCTAAATTAAAACTTATCAGCAAAATCCAATTGTCGTTTCATTAAAGATGACCTCCATAATAATATTATTTTTCTCCACAGATTTTTTTAAAGGTAGCCTTCCTGGAATGGGGAAAAAAAGGCAGTTGTAGTCTACTTTTCTGTTTGAGAAGCACCAAAAGTTTATTTTTGAAGGACTGTTCCTCATTCTTATTTGTGTCCACATAATGAAGACATTCCTGGAAGATTTTATGAAAGACTGTTGATACACAAGATCATGCAATCAAATAGTCAATGTAAGGTAAATCTGACACATGAATATGGAGGGAAATTTAAAAGCAGCACGAAGCCTCAGCAGCCTCTGGCTTTTGATATCAGAACTGAGAAAGCTCACAACCCTTATCTGGGGATTTCCAAAGGCCCTCTCAAGAAAAGGAGGCAGACAAATGATGGCCCTTCCAATGCATTTCTGAGAAACAATGGGATCTTTTAGACTTTCAAACACCACTATGACTTCTCAAGCAGGGCTTGGCTCCTGCTACCAGAGTGCTGTTCACTGCTAGCCTGAGCCTGGTAGAGACCCAGAGCTGCTAGCAAGAGTGGCCATGTGTGCATCCTCAGACTGCTAACACCAACCTTTGTTCCCTTCCCAGGAACAACCTTTTTCTTTCCTATTTTCTGCTGGAGAGTAACAGTTTTTAACATGATATTTAGTTGTGTTTTTTAAAAAAATCACATTTTCCAAAGATGTGGTTGGCTTTTGAGAAAGTGGTCTCTGGCTGAATAATCTGTAAATGGAAGCCACATGTCTAAGTATCTGTTTCCTTTTTGTCTATTTTGTTGTATGCACATTTGGCAAGTTTTTTTTTTTTCTCCTCTAACTATCATATCTTGGGCTTTGTTAAATGAAACTGCTATTCTGTTATTTTCTTGGTGTTTTTCTTATTCCCAAGCAGCCAACTACTGACATTTTAGCAGCTATACAGGAAATGTGATATTAAGTAATTATTTTTTCAGAGTATTTCTTCACTTTCTGGTGAGTAAGGAGCTGGTACTGGGGTAGCAATTTCAATGTTTCTTAAGATAAAAACAAGAGCTGAAGCTCTTAAAAAACCATCAAAATCCAAACCCTGAAAGCCTATTACCTAATATGATTTATCATTCATTGTTTTTGTGGAAAGCAGTGGGAGGCTTATCCTACTAGGCACAGCCTGCACACACACTGAAAGAACAGACCACAGAGTCATACAGGAGTGATGAGGGCCAGCACTGGATAGAGATAAATGGTAGGAGAACACAGTTGCCGTGGGTCAGCTGGGGTCAAGCTGCACCATGCAGACACAAGGACGCGCTACTAGGCACAGCACAGAGACCATGCACACTTGCTTTTCCACACTCTTGTTTTAGAAACACCATCTCTTTATTCCCTTCTCCGAACTGACAATTTCCTTATTTCCATAATTAATTCATATTAAAGAATAAAATTGAAAGCTCTTATGGTAGGAAAGAAATCTGCTTCTTCCTGTCAGACTTGATGTTGGTTTTGAACTGCTGGCTCAACTTAGGTTTATTTTACAATCTGTTTCTAGCTAATTCCAATTTCAAATGAAATCTTGGCTCCAATGGAGCAAAATTTCCTTTAATTTCAGTGGAATTTAGATTTTGATCCAGGTTCTCATCCACGAACAAATAGCTATGATGACTGTAGACGGTAACACAGCAGCCAAAACCAAAGAACAAAAGCTGGTGGACCCCAGGAATCTGGAATTTCTTCCCATGTGGAGTTTTGAGCATGGCAGATTTGCAGCATTGACTCAACTGGAACAGATGAAATAGGAAAAACAGGCAAAAGGAACACACTGTTCCACAACTGCTGGAATTGCAAGGCCTGGGTTACCACAGCTGTGTGCCCTAGGCCCTGTTTCCTCCTACCTTCAGACCTCTTGACTGGTTTTAGTCAAGGGGGCAACTGTGGACAGTAAAGCTACAAAAACTTTTGATCTGAGTCAGAGAAATATGGAATATTATAAACCTTAGCTATCACCCACACTGCAAGTAAAGAGACAAACTGTCCATAAAGTTTCTAACGGAAACTAGCTATATATCTTTTCTCATTATTTTGTGTTACAAATCCAAAGCTTCAGATCAGATCTTTTGAGAATTTTTTTTAAAAACACAGATTTTTGCTAATTTTCAAGCTCGTAAGCAGTTACAGGCCAGCCATGTAAAATGAGTAAGGTATTTATTTCCGATTATACCAACAGTTCTTTTCTGCAAAGAAATCTCAAGAGGATGTGGCAAAAAAAAATACTATTTACTCACTACTGATAAGACACTGGCCATCATGGAGGGAACAGGCAAGGGGAATCTATGACTTAGGACATCCAAGGGGACATACCTTGTTGTGGGCCAATTAGGTCAAATTTCAAGGCTCGCAACAAGTCAAGGCAACTACTGTGTTACCACAGCCCTTTTTTTTAAACAGCGGGAGCGGGAAGACACTTGGCTTTAAAATGGATTGATATGTGCACTCTCACAGCTAATGGTTATTTGTGCTCTCTCTAGAATTAGCAGATTTGGTGGTGGGACTAAGTTCTTGCTGTGTTAGGAGCTGAGAGAAAAATATTGTCCCTTCTCCCCTCTCTTACAGTCCAAGCTAAGACTTGGGACTGCAGACTGAGCCCATCAGACTGAGAAATAACAAGGCAAAACCTTTAAAAGCACTGTGTGAATCTAGAATCAACTGATCAGACAAAATCACACAATATCAACTGATACCACTCTGAAGAGTCCACTCAAACTAAATTGATTTATATCATGAAGGACTTGGATCAAGAGCCTTCGTCCCAGCCACAGGATTGTATTCCATGTATTTTGTGCTATACTTTTTTTCCAAAATGTGTAAGCATTTTTTTAAGTATTCCATTTTTGTATCCTGCCTGCACCTGCAAAGCCAGCACCAAAATATTTCCAGAAAAACCCCCTGATTTATGCTCTAAGAAGTGCTAAGCTCCAACCAGTATAACAGAGCCAAAGCCTAAGCTGCATCATATCGTTCCAACCATGCCAGGAGATAAGAAAACAGAAGTTAAGAGGTGTCAGGACACCATGGGGATGCAATAAAAATACTAGATAGGGAGTGAAAGGAAATTCTTTGGTAACTTATGAAACACCAGGTGCCTTTTCCTGCACTTTATGAGTTTGCCAAAACAAAGCAGAACAGAAAACCCAGAAAAACTGCCACTAATACTATTGTGTGCCTGACATTCTGGAATTACTTTTCTGGAAGAAATGTATGGTCCGTGGTAACAGCAAAAGTGGTGTAGCAAGACCTTACATGCTTCAGTTGCCTAAGACTACTCCTTGATCTCTCAGCTTTTTTTCCCCACCAAACTGCTGTCACTTCCTTCCAAGTGTACTGGACTTCTTGCTTCCAGTTCCTCTAATAACCTGAATTTATCTCCTCCCTTCAGTCTTTTTTTCTCCTCCCCCACCATTCCCAGTAAAATGATCTTTCTTCCTTCTTCCCAGAAAATTCATATTCCCATGTTATCTCATTATTCTTTGCAACAGCATGCCAAATACACTGTCATTTTCTCACTGGTGCTATGTCCCCAAAAAGGCAAAGTGGTCTGTGCTTGCTCTTACCTACTGCACGCTCCCTGAAATGAAAAACGCTACAGTGTTAGTGCTCAGAAAGATCCCTCCGATTTCTGGGCTCTGCGCCCACAAAGCAGAGAAGCCAACATTTCTCAGAGAACAGCACCGTACTCCAATATCCTTGCTGTCTAGCTTGCAAAGGAAAAATAACTTCAGCTCTCTTCAAACTGCTCTGCTTCCAGCGCTGGCCTAAGAGGTGGGAAGGCCAGGAATGCCAAGAGAAGACAGGCTCCCACCACAGACCTGCTGAGCTCAAGACCAGCTCCACTCCAGTCTCTCAGCAACCCACCACAAGCACTGACAGCCACCAAAGCTGTATTCTGGCAGAAATAAACACCAGTGAGGATTGACAGAAAGAGGTGTGGAAAGGCTAAAAAGATGCATGGCTCCAAAAGGACTGCTCAGACTGAGCTCCTGCCTATAGCCAGGGGAGAGACAATGACATTTCCACTAGTCAATCTGTCTGATGAATTTTGGATGGCTATTTAAGGATGAACTGGATTGGGCCTGAGAAAAGTCTTGTCTCCTCATTTATGACAAAGGGAGTCCAAGACAACCCACAGCAACAAAAACATCTAAATTTGGTCAGAAGAACCTAATTCTGTATCAGGTGCCCAGCTGGTGACCATAAGAAATTACCTCCACTTGAGACCTGACATCAGGCTCCGAGAAAACATACTCTTGTGCCTTGCACCAGTTCTGCTTAGAAATCTTTCTCACAATCCCAAAGTTCAAAACATTACCTTTCCTTATTGCTGTCCTCAGAAATGAGGCAAGGGCCGGGCATATCACAGAACTACAGAGTTGCTTAGGTTTGAAAAGCCCTCTAAGACCACCAAGTTAAGCCAGCACTGCCAAGCCCACCACTAAACCATGTACCACAAGTGCCACATCTA
The DNA here is from genome assembly GCF_022539315.1 of Serinus canaria. Classification (NCBI taxonomy): domain Eukaryota; kingdom Metazoa; phylum Chordata; class Aves; order Passeriformes; family Fringillidae; genus Serinus; species Serinus canaria. Next base: position 22,553,627 of record NC_066313.1, read on the forward strand.
CACATCTTTCAAATTCCTCCAGGGACGATGGACAACACCCTCCCACATCAGCCCTAGATCCAGCTGTAACCAAGGGCCTTGCTGGCAGCGCAGTTTGTGCTAGGGAAGCCAGACTGGCCTCAGCTACCTGTCTGCCTAAAGGATCTCTCTGTGCTGCACCAGTCACCAGCAAAAAGTCTAATTTCAGGAGAGTCGACTGAGAGGGTGCACAGCTAATCTACTCATAGAGTTAATAATAAACTCTCTATGGTTAGATCCCAGCAACAACAAATACATCTTTATATCATGTTAAAACAATAACCAGTGAGTCTGAATCTTTGCAAGAAAGGAGCACTACAAAGGACAATTCATAATGGAGAAATGGTACACTCTGTACTTCTTTTCACATGCTGATGCCTATCAGATAGAAAGAAAACTGTAGGGTTTGGCCTTAGCTGCTATGCACTTGACTTTGGGTTTGTGATTAGGGCTGGCCAGTAAACAAGCACTCCTCTTTGTGAACATTTGCTGCTGACATTTCCAAATTTGTTTTTGTTTTGCCAAAATGACAAAGCCCGTAATTTTTTTTTTCATGAAATTAGCATTAAACCAAGGGAGAGCCCACAATCTTTACAATCAATAACTGGGAATCACAAGAAATGTTATTGAGTCTGCAGGAATCCAAAGCCGTGAATGAAATGTGAATGTGCAGCTCTTCATACCTCAGCTGAGTATGGTTAGGTTTTAGATGGGCTGTGGTAATGCTATACCTTTTTGCCTTCATAATTTTAACCAAAAAAAGCACCTCAGACCTGTAAAACCTTCCTGATTAAATTTTAATCAAACTCAAAACCAGTGGAATGTTTTTGTTTCATTGAAAAGTTACAACTACTGCCATTCACAATGATGCCTACATATAAAGGTTCTGAACAGCAACAATTTGCTTCCTCCTAGTAGAGTTACTCCACCAGATTGACTTGGATGGGCCTAGGTCTTTATTGCAGAAATTTTTAAACCTCATGCATGCCAAGATCTCTGTGCCCTTGCACCTGTCATCCTGATGAGACAAAAAAGGACTACAGGAATTTCTCCACTGTTATCTAATGCCTGAGAAGGGCTTGAGGATATTGTGCTAAAAGAACAAGAACCCAAGGTAATGCTGGGAGAGGGGGAGCCACTGTGTGCCTGTTACGACTCAATTCTTCTGGAACAAGTAACTCAGCACACTGGAACAAATGATTAAACATCTCATTTATAAGCACCTAGAGGATAATAATGGAGTAAAGGGAAAAAAAAGCAATGTACTTTTGGCAAACACGTATCATGCCACCCAGGCCTCATTTCCCTTTTTTTGTATGATAGCTGGCATCACAGATAACGCAGAAGCAATATGTGTGATTTTGTGATATATCTTGACTTCAGAAGACCTGACAGTCTTCAAGAAGCTAAGAGAACACGGTGGATGTTAAATCTCCATCAGGATGCTTCAAGGAGCTGCAATCAACAGATCGCCCTTCACCAGGGATGGAGGGTTTAGTGGGCTGCTGCCACAGTCTGCTTTTGTGTCCTGATCTCTTCAATACTTTAATTAACACCTTCATGATGGAAGAGAAACAAGGAACCTGACTTTTGTCGATGACACTACATTGGGGGCAGTTGCAAGTGCTTTGGAGCCCAGGATCGCAAGGAACCTGAAGTGGTCTCCATGGAGAGACCAACCAGATGGCATCCAACAGCAGTGAGCACAAAGCAGTATTCTCAGGAAGGGGGGAAAACAATTAATGTTCAAATACAAAAGTGAAGAATGAGCTGCAGACCAGTAAGAGAGGATTAGAAAGGCAGAAAGACTAAATTAGTGAAAGCAGTGAGGCACTCATATAAAAAAGGTAAATCTCACTTCATTCTGGGGTTGGGTAAGTGAAGTGTGATATGCAAAACATGGCTAGTACTTGTATCTGCATGATTGAATCCTGAACTGGAACTCTTGTTTTGGTTTTGGACAGTACATTTAAAGAAACATGTAGACAAATCAAACAGTAGTGAAATATATATGCCACAGGGGTTGTAAAAATACGACCTCTGGAAAGCAGTGAGCCTATTAAGCTGCACTAGAGATCTCTGAGACACAGAAATTTAGGGGTTTCAGGCAGATAAAAGGTAGTTTTAAGGAAGAGGAGAAATAACCACTATGTGTCTTGGAAGGCCAAGAAATAATTGGCAGCAAAATCAATTTGGATCATATGTTAATAAAAGCTTTCCAAATGCAAGGAGAGTGAAATAATGGACATGCACCAGCTATGCAGGCACATCTTCAAAAATACATATATGGGGCAGCAACTGTAGAGCTGATCTTGTCTCACTGCATAGGGAAGGACCAGACCATCCCTTGCAGGTCCTTTCAAGTGTTTACTCTTTTGTTCACTCACCAGCAGAAATAACTGGGGTAGTAAACAGAAAGCTTTGCAACTGGCCAATATACCCAAATTGAAGCAGCACAAAATGCCGTGAGTGAGGTGGTGGCTCAGGGCAGTCTCTTGGTGCATTCAACCCAGTGGAGAGAGCACCTGGTAGCAACAGAGCTGGGCAGAGACAACCACCTCCAGTCCAGAGGACTGTAAGCAGTGCTGCCCACCTGGGTCAGAAAAATGGGAGAGATGGCCACAGCTGTATTAATGACTATTTTGGCAGCGAATGCCTACTTCTACTAGCAGAGAAGCTTTATGTTTAGCTTTATTTTTCAAAAGATGGAAAGACTTATGAGGAAAACCTTTTCTACTTTTAGCTGTCCGTGAAGTTCTGATTTTTTAAGTGTCATTTCATTATGCCCCTTTTAGACCTCTGCAATATGCCCAGTTGAGAAGGACTTTCAATCCCAGTTGAGAGGGATTTTATCCATGGACATACAAACTTAAGAGAGGAAAGGAATAGACTGAGTAAGGTGGTTTTGCAGAGATTGTTGCTGGCAAAGTAAAACTGGCTCTTCCCACGTGAATACTAAAGGACTTGGGCATATACATTAGAGAGGCGATGTCCCTTTTTTCTGTGATATACTTCTGCAGCTCTGTCCAGCAGGGTTCAGCAAGCAGAGCTCACCTCAGGGAAAGCTGATTTTCTCAAGGCTGGAAAGGACCTGGTCCTAAAATGCAACTCCATTAGACTGCAGTGATCTAAACACAGAAAACATCCAGGATACAGTGAAGCCTGCCTACACTTCAGCTGCCATTGTGGACATGAAGTGGTCTCCAGTTTTAAGAGCTCCTACAGCACTCTAGGATTTGCCTACCTACTTATAAGTCTCTGATATAGCTATCCCATTTGTGTCTAGGGGTAAGAGAAGTTGTGCTCTCACAGGGGCTAGACAGGTGAGAGAGTTCAACAGGAAGAGATTCAGGATTTGTCTTTAGTAGTGGGATGGAGAAATACCTGTGACAACACTGAGTGAGAGGAATAGGAAGCCTGGTATGGCCCTAAACCAACCCACTGTCTCCAGGGCAGGAGCAGCTGTCATTGCAGTATCTTTCACTGGAAACCCAGGCATCAACCATGTGCACAAAGCTAGCAGTGAGTCTCTGATCCTGGTTTGCTTTTGTTTCCCTGAGCTTGTTCAAAGGAGACCACTGACCATCATCCCAGAAATCCTCTTCCCAGATTACCAGGCAGACCAGTTGACTACTCTGTCATTTAACTTATTTTTATATTTGCTATGTCCAGAGCTTCAAATAGCCAATGTTTTGAAATGTATGAATAGAAAAGCAAGAGAAGTAAATAAACGACATAAAATAAATAAAACTAAATAGTTTAGTATGACTCAATATCCAAACTCCTTTAATTTGTGCTAGTAGCAGACTATTTTTCAGGCAGACAACCTGCAAATTTTGGAAAAATAACAATCAGTATAAGAAAATCATACTCTGAGACCACAGGGATTATTTTCTAACATACATCATTTTGTACTGAATTAGTTTTACTATTTAAGATTATTTTTAAAACATGTTTAAAATGAGACTAACTCTTCCAAATTGGAAAGGATCTTGTATTTATATTTCCCTTCACTTTTTTTCCAGATTAAATTTATTTTAAAAAAATTAAAGTTATGAGTTTTTCCTAATTACAGGATTATGCAGCAAGCACAATATCACAATGGGTCTTTTATGAAATCTGTGGCAGGTGTTAGAACAAAGATTACCCACAGATACCTTATTTACAGGCATTTAGACTTTAGGAGTGTCAAAACCTAAATTTTCTTATTCTCAGAAAGGTGGCAGTAGTTCAGAGCCAGATACCCATGTATTTAGGTGAAAGCTAAGCTAGAGAACTCAATTTTGCTGCTTAGGCCCATATCTAATAGGCACAAATAAAATTAATAATACATATGCACGGCCCTAGAATTCATTTGTCTCTATATTTTTCTTGACAGGTAAATGGAAATTGTGTGCTGTGAGCTTTCACCAGTAATAAACCACTTACAGAGGGCTGGCTCTGCTCTGCTGTAGCGAGCAGTGAGGCAGGGTACACCTCCAGGGCTGGGGAATGCATTTCATGCAGCAAGCACTCAGCCAGGCCACGAGAGCGGCTCTGTGTGTGGGTGTGGGCCACGCTTTGTGCTGCTGGGGGAGGATTCTGGGCAAGAAAAGCAACCAGGAGCCTTCTGGCTCACTACACCTTTGTGTAAAGCATCACCTCTGACCACATGTCCAGACTTCGTCACCTTTCACTTAGGATGCTGCTTAGCCCCCCAGTATGCCAAGTAGTGCCAGCAAGGGGTAAAATCCTTTCCTGCATGCATTTATAATCAGAGCAATTCAAAAACTTGCTGGGGGAAATGAACTCTGCAGCCTTATAGGTTACTAGACAAATCCGGAGAAATAACAAATTCCTGCCTGAAAGATAATATAGAAGTTGAAAGTATCTGTAATATGTATCAAACACATTCATAAATATCTATCAACTAAGCTGCTCCATAAATATTTTAGATAAGTAGGCAGATAGACAACATGGCATGAAGATTTAAAGCAAAACGAAACAAAACTGGGTAAACTCACTTATTTTGTGTTCTAGTCTGGACAGAATGGAACAAGAATAAACTCATTAATGACCTTACCAATAACTGGTGAATTCTTTAATTTATTTACCCTCTGTTTTGCCATAAATGCAGGCAGACAGATAATACTAGTTTGCCAAGTCTCCTGTTCCTTATAACACACACAGGAGAAGGGTAGCTAAAAAAGGAAAGGGCAACATAAGGTACGTGGCAGGTCCTTCAGGTACCAGGTTTCACAAACACCAAGTGATGGTGCACCCTGCAAACGAATGACCCATCTCGGAAAAACTCACAGGAAAATTAATTCCTTAGCCTGGCAAAGAGTTGACTATGGAAGGCCAAAAAATACAGCACAGTAGCTTGTTGACACAAGAAAAAAGAAAGGAAACCTGAGGAAAGAGGAGGCGAAGAAACCAGAGGGCTCTCTGTGAAGAGATAAAGCACAATGCTCTGAGAAGTGTCATTATAAACAAATGCTTTCCCATCAGTGCCAAACATCCAGAGCCAGGAGCCAGGAGCCAGGTTTGCATTATATTAGAATATGGCTTGGCATCACTGGTGTCCCCTGCTCTGTCACCCCTTTTAGAAGGACAAACTGACAGCAGAGTAAAACCATGCTATGCCACAGTGGGAGGGAAGAGTCCAGCTGGCTCCTGTGTAAACATAAGGGACACACAGGCTACTGACTCTCCAGTTTCTCTTAGAAAAATACAGCTCCCTCCACAAACTGTGTCTTTTGCTCTTTGCTCTCCTATCAGGCATGTTGCTTACCTTGCACAATCAAGTAAACCTGGGAAGTCTTGGGATGATGCTGTGTCTGCACTGAACACGTATAGGACCCTTCATCATAGACATCCACTTTCTGGATCCTCAGGCTGTATTCCAGGGGGTTTCTCTTCTCCAGCTCTACTCGAGGGTCCAGGGACCACTTGTCCTCTCCAGCAAAAATGATGCCGGAACGATTTAACCAGGCCACCTTGGAGCTTCTGTCTTCTACATAACACCTGCAGAGGATGAGACAGGTAAGGGGGAGATGAACAACCCTCTCCATCATCCATCATCTCCCTTTTGTTCCTCCTCTTTGCTGCTTTGCTGAGAAACTTCACATCACACCCCTGCCATGCCAGTGAACCATAGAATCTTCTCATCATTATTGTCCCATGGACAAGTACTTAACAATTTAACTCTATTGAAGAGTTTCAGGAATCTTTGGTTCATAAACCCATGGGATTTTGGGGAAGACATGTCTCTTTTTCTCTCTTCCTTTTGCCTACAAATGCACCAAAAATTAATTTGGAAGGCCACAAGAGATCTTGATCACCAAATGCCTTCCAACCCTGCCAGTGAGAAAGGCTGGAAGTAGCTCTTCCCATGCTTCTCCTTCACCTTCAAAAAGTTGACTATACAATAGATAGACTCCCAGACCCCTTCCAGCCTGGAGGGCTTCAGCTTTGCCAGCTCAGGGCACAGCTTCTCCATCCCTCAGTTTCAGCAGCACTAGTGGGAGAAGAATACAGAGTATCTCCCATCTACATTGTTTTGAAAAAAAAATAATTTTGTGGAATTATTTCATTGTTCAAACATCACCCTCCTAACACATACACACACGCTTGCTGATGCATATCTGCTTGTTTGTGCAGGCAAGTGCAGATTTCAGGCTTACAATAAGAGGCTGTGGGAGTGTCACTGTCATCCCTGTGAAACAAGCAGCATGTCCTGTGAACATCTCAGGTGGACAGCAGAGGAGGAATAACAGCTAGAAGTAGCAAGAAGAGGAGTAGCAGGAGGACCAGAAACTGCCAGGGGCCTGAGTGCCAACCTTCCCAAGTCAGAGGACAAACCAACCCCACTGCAACTGTAACTTGACAAGTATTTTGTTTCTTGACAGAGAGCAGACTAGGTGCTGTGAAGACAAATGCATTTTTGGCAAAGACACCTGCTCTGTACCACTTCCCATCACCAGAAGGAGACTTGCGCAGAAAAGAGGAGCTGCCACTGAGAGGAGGAACGTCCTGCTTACTCTCAGCTGTATCTCATTCAAGAGGACTAGGGCTGAAGAAGACAGGCAGACATAACTCCTCTTTCACCCTGGCAGCTGCACCCCCAGGGCTGGGCTCAGACGGGCTGACAGCAGGTTTGCCCTGCTGCTGCTCACATCACATTAGCTCTGCAGATAAACAGGGAAGCTCAGCCTCCAGAGCTGTTGCTCCTTCACCTCTCAGAGCTCTGTCCATAGTGTCCCAGCATCCAAATAACCCAGTACCTCTTGCTACTGCTATTACAGAATCACTGAATACGTTAAGTTGGAAGGGACCACAGTGAGGTTGGATGGTCAAACCTCCCTGCTCAAGCAGGGTCTTCCTAGATCACATTGCACAGGATGGTGCTCTATTCACTATTCATGCATGTGTTGTATTTGAAGGAAGAAAAAGAGAGGATAAAAATTATTGCTTCAAGATAAGACAAATATTTGACAGTAGGCTTTCATACAGCTTTTTAGCATCAGTCAGACATTTTCCAAGTTCCTCTATTTGAATGCATTTCATTCAAGGCTGCTGCAGCTGCCTTCCCTTGTAATGTGACCCCACCATTATGGCCGGCACCTCACACCCACTCCCTTTTGGCAAGCCCATGGATGCTGTCCAAGCTGTTCTGGGGTTACTTGTGGGCAGGAGGAAAGCCAAGCTGCGTGGGCATCCATGGGAGCCATGCCATGCTGCAGGCCAAGCTGTAAGCAGCTCTGTCTGATCTGACAAACATTTGCTTTAGAGAGCAGCCCAAAAGATCCTGTCTTTTACTGACAATGTCCAGCCAAGGAAGGGGAGTGAGAATTTGGCCCTCAGGCCAAAGCCTGTCCTCCTGGCCAGGAAGGCCCTTGTCCCCAAGGTGAACTCTCAGGTGTGATCTGAGTTGTCTTCAAAAAGCTACTCTTTATCAAAAAGAAGGATTCTGGGGAATCTGTGAGCAGTCACTTACAGGTAGAAACCAGCACCACTACAATGAGGCATTGCTCCAGTTCCATTGGCCATCCCAGGCAGTAATCACCAGTGATGGGAGGTGAAAGCCAAGACCCAGGGTGCGCAGTGTGCTCCAGGGCTGGGACCAGTGGTCCTGTAGGAACACCCAGACTGCCTCCAGAGCTGGCTGCCTTAGGGTCAAGAGCCTTCTTGCAAATGCAGGAGTTGTAACAGTACTAAGAATCAGGGGTCAAGTATTTTGGTAGTGAAAAGCTAAGCAGATTAACAGTGGAAGCTGAAGTCAGTGGGAGCTGAAATTTCTCAGTCATGTCTGAAAATCTCCCTGAACAGCTATCAGTGCTGCTGGACTCCAGCAGATCCATGGCACTCCACCATCCCCACCACGCTGCTTTCCCATCCCCACCGGGCTACAGTGTGCACTCAGCAGCTCTGCCCTGCCCCTGATCATTGCAACTCTCTGGGGTAGCAAATATGCCCCTGTGTGGTGCCTTGTCATTAACAGTTCAGTGGTATGGTCTGCACAAAGCCTTGTGCTTTTTCTCCTGTGGGTAGGCTTCAACCAGAGACCCTCCCTCCTCTCCCTGGAAGAGGAAATGTGTCACAACCTGTCTTACATGCATCCAGGTCAGCTCTAGGACAGTGGTCAATATCTACAGTCAGGCAACCTCGCAACTGCCCCTGAAACAAGTTAGCAGGTGCTACCAAAATAAGGAAAGGAAAGAGGACAAAGAAAAGAGGAAAATGGGAGGAGTAAGTGAAATGGATTTGAGCCCTCTATTCACCATACCTGTTCCTCTCAAGCTGTCAGGGAAAATCAATGTACAAATGTGGAAATTCCAAGTCCTGGCATGCTCTGAACATGCATTCACGTGGATGATGCATCTCAGTATGTCTGTCTGCACACACACACACACACACATACACACACACACACACCCTCTTAGTCTGCCAGAGATGCCACCCAGCTGAATGGATCACGCTTTAATAAGGATTTATGGTGATGATTTTCACAGTGTAATAAGTGCTAATTCAATACTAATAGAATATTAAATGACATGTTAACTGACATTTTAACTGCAAAGCAATAGGAGCATGGCATCAGCCAGATATCAATCTGGACTCTTATCATTCACTAATAATCAATAATCAAGTTCACAGAGAAAGTCAAACGCTCTTCATTAGACTTGTTGGAAGCATTACCATCAGCCTCAGTGAAAGCTAATAAACAGTTTGTGATCCATGCATTATTCTTTTCCTTATGGTTGCAGGTTTGATTTCTTGACATCTCTGATGTGGCTAACGAGAGGACTAGTGAATAGTGATGGGCATGCCTTGCATGATCACTGTAAGAACCTGGGAACTGTTGATGTTGCACCATTTCAAACCAGAGACACGAAAGGACAAAAGATCTTGCTGCCATGCCCCATTAGTGCTCCTTGCTTCCTTGTAAACAAACACAGTCAAGTTTGGCACCTGAAGTTTTTAGCAACAGCTGGATATGGAGAAAGAAACCCAGGTCATCCTTGCACTCCTCCGCCAGTCTCATTTTCCCCACATGCAAATGCAGACAATGGGGCTGAGCTGTGTTACAGGAGGAAGGAGATGGGGGGGGTGCTTTTCTGCAGGAGAATGATTTTGAACTTTCAGCAGGAACCACTGCCTTGGATGGGCTCAAGGGCTGCCCACCATCATTCCTGGTCCCTGGATTTCAAGATTGGCTGAGACACCTGTCAGCATGCAAGTAGGGGGAGGGCAGGAGCAAGTCCTGCTGCTTGTTCTCCCTCCTCCATCACCTGCCAAACTAACACGCAGCGCTGGGCCAAAGCAGCGCTCCTGCAAACCTGCCCTTGTAAGCTCCGAGGAACACTCCATCTGGAGACAGACCCATTTCCCCCCCCCCTTCTTCAAAGTATGTGGGCTTGTTCCTATTGATGGGTGAGAGAGCGAGTGAAGAAAAGGAGAGTGAGGCTTAGGCACCCACATGTCCTACCCCGGCGACGCAAGCCCGGAGGTTTCAGCGCCCGTCCTGCCTCCCTCAGGCCCCGTCGCTCGGAGCAGCCATGACTCCGCTCCGCGCATTGATTTCCCAGCGTGTTGCTGTAACACTCATCGCAGTTTATGTTGTGCCTGTCACTCCAGCAGCTCTCGGCCCTAAGCTTTCCGCCCTCTGTCTCCCCCGGCGAACAGACTGCTGAGAGGCGGCGTTTGCCTGGAAAGGCCCAGCACGGCTCCCCCGGCTGCCCGCCCCCGCTGCCGGCCTGGGCCGCACGGGCAGAGGAGCGGGATGCGGTAGAGCCGGGATCTCAGCAGGGGGCTTCCCATTCTGCCCCAGAGAAACCAGCGCAGCAGCTACGGCCCAGGCTGCCGAGATGGACTGGGGATATTTCATACCTTCGGGAAGGGATGGATGATATTTAGAGCCTAGAGTGATGAAAAGGCAAGAAGGAAGCCCTTCACGGCCTGGTGAAGCTGCTGTTTAAATGATTGCTTTAACATGGAGATTTTACAGCATTATCAATGATGTCTTGGGTTGCACTGAAGCTGGGATAATTATTTAGGGTTTTTAAATTGCTGTTGTAATTCCAAAATTTTTTTTAGGTTTTTTTTTTTTTTTTTTTTTTTTTTTTTTTTTTTTTTTTTTTTTTTTTGGTTTTTTTTTTTAATAGCAGACACAAACCCACAATTCTCTGCCAGAACCCCACTAGTGAGAAGAAGCAAGCTGCTAGGGTTGATGAAATATGCTGCACTGCTTTGCCAGCAAGTCACAGCTCTTACCTCATTTTGGGGAAACATAAATAAATATCAAGTTTATGGACTGCATTTTCTGCCCTCTTTCTCCAAAGCATGTTGTGGTGACAGCTCTGTGCCACAATTCCCACACTCCTCTTTAATCATCTTTTCTCCGTTAACCCTTTGATCATCTCTTCTGTAAGACAATCTCTGTACATCAGGCCAAAACTCAGCAGCCTGCTGCACGCACAGTTAAGCACCCAAACCCCACCCCACTGCACTCACTGAGGGATGTGCTGCCCTTTTGCCAGAGGATGCCACAACCCACCCTGCATCAGATCCCCTGCCTTTTGCCTCAGCTCTGTGATGAGCCTGCTCTAATCTTCTCACTTCACACACACTCTTACAAGATCCAGCTAACAACTTTCCCCACTGCCCTCTACCCCCAGCAGCAGAATGGCAAGGGGGAAAAAAAAGAGAGAGGGATCAAACACGGCTCATTCGGCACAGAACAACGTCAGCTCCTGGCTGCCAGCTCCAAACATGCAAGACAAATTCTCCCTTGTGTTGCAAAATATGATCCTGGAAAGCTAATGCAGTGGTTAAACACAGCCTTGCTCCCAGCCTGGGGAGGAAAGTTCAAGAGCAAATCGTGTCTGTGCTGTTTCATCTTGTTTCCTCCAGCTCTTCAGTCCTTCCCTGCCTGGCAAGCAAGGACTTGGACACAGCCATGGCCAGCCAGGGTGGCAGCAAGGGCCTGGCATCTCCGCTACGCCCTGGCAGGGGTATGGGCAGCAAGGGCTAAGGACAGACCACAGCCATGCCAGCCTTGACCTCCCAGGCAGGCTCTTCAGGGAAGAGTCCAGCCAGGCTCCACAATGGCACTGCAGTGCTGGATCCTGCCAACATCTCAAGAGCAATGCAGCGCTGCCACTGCAGTCCCACCAGAGGAGCACAGTGGCAGAGCACAGAAGAGCACAGAGTCTAGAGGAGCAATTTAGGAGCTGTTGGCCCTGGGTGGTTTCCACTGCTCTGGATCAGGCTCCTCTCAGCAGGAGATGCTGCAGAAGACACCCACAGCTGAATGTATCTCCACCTCTGTGAAGGCAAGGCCCCTTAAGTGGATGGCACTATCATGGAAGAGATCATATCAACTGAGCATCTGAAACCTCCTTTCAGCCAAGCACCAAAAGCCTCATTTTGCTGAATTTGAATGCACATGGGCATCAGTTGTTGCTCAAAATTCTCCTCCCTACTGCCACTGCTCCGCTCTTTCCCCAGCCTAGTACAGCTGCTGCTCCTCTCCTTATATGCCATGATACACAGCAGGGTCAGTGTTTGAGAGTGAAAGCTGTGCCACAGCAGGATGGATTTCCAAAATGTGGCATAAATAGCTCCTGAGTAACCACTGCCAGCATGATAATACAGGCCCTCGGAGGGATTTAGAAAACTACTGCTTAAATCCAGTCCTGTGCTGGAAAACTGGCAGGAGGGGGAAACTGCTGCATCTGTTCAGCCCATGCTTTCTCTCAGCTCTAATATCCTGTGACCTTGGTCGTCACACCTCTCTGCAGCTCCCTGGGTATTTCAGCACTCAGGTGAAAATTTTTGGCCACCCACCTATTGGGAAGGTGCATGGCTGATAGGATGCTTGCGCTTATTTTCATCCTTTTAAGTCAAAGTGTGAGGCTAGGATGGGCTTACCAGGTCAAGAAGCCCCAACCTCTGCCAGCACAGCCAGCTGTACTTTATCTTTTCCAGAGATGCACCTCATTCCTACTTTAGCCTGGTGTGTTTGATGGGGGAATAGCCTCCCCCTGCTTTGCAGGCCATATTGCTCAAAGTCTTTCTGTTCTGCTGATTAAAACCTTTTTTTTTTCCTAACTCTAAGTCTAGATTTATCCATACCTGGCTTACATCCATTTCCTCTCATGCCAACACCATCTTTTAGCTTAAAGAGCTCTTTTCTCTCCTGGGTGTTTATCTTTCACTGTGTTTAGAGAGAGCAATCATAGTCCCTCTCAGCCTTCATTTTGCTGAATTCAACAAGCCAAACTCTCCTGGTTTCTTCTTGTATGATAGACCCTCCATTGCCCTAAACATCCCAGTAGCTCCTCTCAGCACCTGCTCCAGCCTGAATTCCTCTGTCGTGACCAGCATTTGTACCCAGTTTTCTAGAAGAGGAGTACCCGTGCCTTGTACAGAAACATTTCTGTCTCACTGTCTCTCCCATCAATTCCTTCTAATGAAATAAAAAAGAATTGCAACCAAAAATTAGAGCATCAGTGCAGAACTGCTCATGTGCTGTAAAAATCCTTGTCTCTCAGTCCATGTGGTACACATGGAAAATGAAACCCAAGGGAATTTGCAAAAAATACACTGACCTAAAAAGACAGCTAGCTGCCCTGGCTCGCACTAGCAGACACACAGCTGGTCTCACAGGGTTTTTTTTTTCTGTTAAAATGACTGTTTAAGAGTAGAGGTTCCTGTTTGTGTAGGGAAAAACACAAACTTACAACAGGAATCAGGCCCGAAATTCAGTGATTTTTATGCCAGTACTCTCAAAGGGTGAATGTAACTATATCAGAGTAAGAGAACTTATACTGGCATGATTTATTGCTCTTCCCATCTGCTGGGGATCAGTATACCTGCATAAACAACTTCAGTTCACATCCACTCCAGCAGAGGAACCTTCTTAAAAATATCAATATGAGCTGCTATGAGCTTAACTCCATCCCACCCATATCCCAGCACAGTTTAAGATTTCAAAATACAGAAAATCCTCAGACTGAGACCTACCACCACAATACCATCTCTTCTTATAATCCACCATGCCCAGGAAATGCCCTCTATTTCTTTACAGCATAGTCAGGCAATCCTTGGACGGGGATTTTCCCATTCCAAGGCATATTTCTAGAATGACTGACTCCAGTCCCAGACCTCCTGCCAGAGGAGACTTGCTCTCTACGTGTGCACAGGGGGACGAACTGCTCTCTGGCTGACGCTTGCAGAAATGCCAAATGCTATGACAGCTTGCATCAGGGTCTTGCACTAAAATCAGTCAGGACGTTCAGGTTGCTGAGGAAACAGACCCTGAGCTCCCTCTTTCACTTTCGGGTTAGCTGAGGACTTGCCACTCTTCCTTTTCAGTCCAGCCAGAAACCTGACTCTACTCTTGATCCCGAATCATTAGGCAATGCTCATCAGCTATTGATCACTTGGCCTTAGTGAAATATCCACTAGAAATGTATGCCTTGCTCTGCTGTCCATAGCTTCCTGTAGCATCCCAGGGCTCCTGCACTATCAAAAGGGGGAGCCAGGGAATAGCAGAGCTGATGCAGAATGGCAATGGGGAGCATTGCCCAGTGATGGGGAACATTGCCCAATGATTTGCCTTTTTGTTGCTCTGCACTTACACTGAGGATCCTGTGCTTTTGTGATCACTAAGACACAGTCTGATATTTAAAAAGTATCTGGGGTCACTTAGGAACAGAAGTTCCTCAAAAGACAATTATAATTAGTCCCTTATATGAACTGGGTTTTGGCTGTTATGCCAAAGTTGTAAATAAACTGGAAACTAAACTTCTGGCAGGCCTCTGCACCAGTATGACCTTTTTTCTGTTTTGGGGACACACCAAAAATGAGAATAGGAACACTAATAAGGCACGCATACAGACTATAAGTCCCTTTGGTTTCCTTCACAAACTTCAGCTGTGGAAATCACCTATTTCTTCTACCTGAACCCCTGGTACCTTGTAGGTAACTTCTATGTGATCACCACTAGGGAACTCCAGAAAAGCTAATCCATTTTTTTCCCCTGAATTTCTTCTAGTAAAAAAAATAATAACGAAAACACCACAAAAAGGGGAAAATGAGTTTCAGAGATGTGATCTCCTTCTCTGACAGGAGGGGAGGGAGGGTTTCGCTGGGAAGTCCACGTGACTCTGTATCTGGTAATTATCCAGCCACAGAGGGAAACTGAAACGTTCTGTGCTGTCGCAGAGAATGACAGCACCTGGAGCTCCAGCACCCAGATAAAAAGCAGAGAGACAATCAGGCAGATGGAGAAAGGCAATGCTACATCATGGGCTGGCAAGCAGAGGGAAGAGAAAAAATGGGGAGAGGCAAAAGCTGACAAGAAACATTAAGGCAGCCGGCACAGCTACTGGGGAATGAGACTATGCCACAGATTAGCAATACATGGGCACAAAGAAAGAAAGAGCATAAGGGCAGGTCAGGAGAGAGTGGGTGCACAAAAGGGACAGTGCAAACACAGGAGAGAATAGGAGAGTGATGCTAGAGGGTGCTTCAAAGCATTTTGTGGGGTCCAGGATTACTTCCTCCCACCCCAGTCACAGGCTAAAAATGCAGGAGGTATCACCACAGGCTGTCACAAAACAAGGGTAAGATTTGAAAATCAGCATCTCACAGCTGAAGAGAGATGTGGCACTGCAAATAACACCTTCCAGCTTGTGGATTTCAGTGGTTTGCTCAGGGAAGGGGACTACAAAGCTTAAGATCCAAATAATTACACCTAGAGCTTTGGAGCATCAACTCATGTATTTTGTATGGTAGAGAGGCAAGAGGGAGGTTCCCTCCCCGACTCTCCCTTTCACAGTTACACACACCAAGACACATGTAAGCCTTCAAAACAGCCCACATGACTGCTGCCATGGTACCATGGCCTAGTTCCAAAAGCAAGGCACCTCAGGTGCCCTCCCACACAGCAATGTGACAGCGCCAGCTCTCGGGGCTCTCAGAAACAAGGGCTGTGCCCACAGGACTGGCAGCAGCCTCCAGTGGGTCAGGAAGAGCTGGCTGACCGGTGGCAAGAAACCATATACCACCTCTAGGAATGTTTCTGACATGAGAAAATACAGCCAAACAGATAATCAGGTCAGAGCCATCAGCTTGTCAGGGGTTAAAGCTGGCCACCAGCCTCAACAGCTATTGGGGTAAGTGACCAAAGTAGATCTGTAATGGCAGCATATCTCCAAGGACGCAAGAAGAGCTAAGTGCTCAGATGTCCCCACCTGAACATTTGGGGAAGGAAATGGAAACAGTATCAAGGTTCGAGCCACACAGTCCCACAGCCACACAGCAGCCAAGGTATTGGGCCACACAGTTAAGTAACCAACCCTTCCATGCCTAGTGACAGACATTTCAAAGAAAGGAAGAACACTTCCTAAAGTGACAAAGCAAATCACCTTCTACATAATTTCATCATCTTTTATAGTCATAAAAACCAATAAATCTAGCACCAAGATAATCACAGAATGGCTTGGCTTGGAAGGGATCTTAAAGAGCATCTAGTTCCATGCTCCTGCCTTGAGCAGGGACAACTTTTACCAGGTAAGGTTGTTAAAAGCCACATCAGCCAGGTTTTGAACACTGCCAGTCAGGGATTGGGCATGCACTGCTTCTATAGGTAACCTTTTCCAGTGTCTTGATACCCTCAAAGTAAAGAATTTCTTCCTAATATCTAACCTAAATTTAGCCTCTGTGTAAATTAGCTTCCACTCTGAGTGACAGCTTGCAATCCACCTTGTAAGTTTGTACTCTGGCTTTCTTATCCCCAGGCATTTCTCAACCCCCTGCCCCCTTTTTCTTTTTTTAAACTCATTAACATCTTCATCTTGGTGATACTTTCTGGCTGAGAATTTCATCAGTTAACCATTAACTGGTACATATCTGTGAAAGAATGTCAGGTTTAAATGTTGTGTGAAACTGGCAGGTGTCTCCTGTGTTTTGTACTATATGAAAGAGCTTCTTCCAATACCTGAGGAGCATGCTACATGAGACATGGTAATGCACTTTCTATTGTCTGGATCCTAATGTTCTTCTCATCTCATACTGCTTCTTCATCAAGGGAAAGGGAATATCACGTCTGAAGCATTAGTGCTTGTCCTGGGTGGGTGGGACAGGGGGATCCACACCAAGGAGAAATCAGTCTTGAAATCCTTTGGAGGCAGATCAGAGAGGGAATGGGAGTGACAGTAAGGAAAATAAATCTTAACTTCTCCTTCTCTTCCGAGGTCATGAGAGTATCAGAGGTGTCCCAACCAAGATATCATCCCAAGTGCTGCCCTCAGGTAGCCAGCAGCAGACTGTGAAGGGTGGTATTTCAAGATGAATGAGAAACTGGGTGCATCCTGCCTCCTCACTTCCAGCTACTGCATTTCAATGAAGGACACCTTCTTGATGTGCAAACACTCTAGTTATTATTTACAGCTGACCTTTTCCTTCTCCAGTTCCCGCTGCCGTGGCACTGCTGGTGGAGTTGGGGCTTGTAGAGATTGTGGAGACGATGTGTAGTGGAACATGTTCGATTCCCTGCCTGTGCCAGGGCTGTCATTAGTGCCACTGTGGATTGAGCTACACCTGTGCAAGCAACACTGGGAAATGTGAAGAAAAAAGCCTAATGTAGACAAAGCCTTTGAGGAGCTTAACCCCTCTTCCCCTTTTCCATCTCTCTCCCACTTGAAAGCAGGGAACAGCTTCTGAGCTAGACACATGCCCTCATTTCCATATCTAAAGCCAGTCCCGAAATACCATCGTGAAATAATGCTCTCAGAGAGAAGACCACGAAGCAGATTCCCTTTGAGAGACTGTGCTGCTTCTTTTTTTAATTCCATCCAAAACCAACAGCCAACAAATACCAAATGCACCTGGACTGGAGCAGTCAATATTAGGCACCTTGTTTTCAGATAGATATGGGGGAATTGGAGGGAATTCAGAGGCAAACAACAACAAAATTCATCAAGGGCTGGAAAGGGATCAGCATCTAAGGGAAGCTTAAAAACATTAAATATGTATAACTTGACTAAGAGAGGACTTAAAAGCGACATGTTGACAAGCTATACCTCTTTGAAAGCTGAAAGTACCGAGGGAAGAAAGGAATTATTTAGCAAGATGTGCAGGGGTCTATGAAGGAGTAACAGGTCAGAAAAAAAAAGAGAAAGTAGTCTGTTCAAACTTGAAGAAAAACTTCTTGTCATCTACAAGTGCTAGTCTTGTATAAAGTCTCCCAAGGAAAGCAAGGAAATGCCTATTCTTTCAGATGTTTGGGGAAAAAAAAATGGCTGTGGACCAGAGGATTGGCCTCACAGGAGCTGCAGGGAGAACAAACTACAGTGACCTGGTCTTACAACTTTTACAGTTCAGCAATGTGTCAGGAGAAGACAGGTCCTCTTACTGATTTCTTTGATGAAGCAATAGTTTTAGGCTTTTTCACTTTACATACAGCTAAATATTTCTTGTCAATACCTTAGACCTCTTTATAGCACACTAGAGTTACCTGGCACAGGTTTGGAATTGTTTCCAAAACTGGATCTTCTAGAAAACATTCATGAAGAGGTTAAAAACTACTGATAAAAACACTAACAGTCTCATTATTTCCAAAATACATTGGCATATGGTTGTATTCCCAAATATGCTGTGAGTAAAGTTGTCCAGCACTTAAAAGTCACACGTGAGATTTGACTTTTTTAAATGCTTAGTATTGAAATCTAAACCAGATTTGTCAAAGTACTTTTGGGCCTACCAGCTGCCAAACTAACACACAAGGACCAAATCTTCAAAGAAGCATTTGGCACAGTGAGCTTTTTCACCAATATATCCAGTTTTCTTGTTGCCTAAAGTGAGATGCTTTTGAAAATCCATCCCATGGGTGTAACAATCATTGGATAAAAGGCTGCAAAATTCAAACTTCCATGCTGTATTTATACTGTGCCGAAGAACTCCTTTATGTGGAAACAACAGCAAAGTTGTTACAGCAAGGCAATGTTCAAATCCACTTTCTATCCTTTGTTTAGAGCTTTGCTAAATTTTGCCTTTCCCTAATGCCTCACTTTTGTCCGTCATCAGGTGTTGTGAAAGAAGACATTTGAAAGACTTACAGGGAAGGTAGAGAAGATGCTGTGAGGGAGAGCTCCCACGAGCTTTGATCTCGGCTTACCTTCATTCCCACATGTACAATATGCCTTGCAGAGGACATGGTTATGAATAAATAAATAGAGGAAAGGAGGAAGAGTGGAAACAAAGAAATTTTCAAGATATAGCTGATGAAGTTTCTGCTGTAGACATGAAAGCCAGAAGCTTGTTAAAACCTCATGGTCAGAAACAGAATGGGAAGAAGGTACAACTCCTTGAGAAAGGGGAAGGAATATTTCCCACAGCTAGATCTTCTTGCCATCCTACTAATCATACTAATATCTGGCACTCTTTTTCATCTGAGATCTTTGCAGGGCTTTGTTTTGCAAGGCAATTCAGCAGTGTTTTTATCAAAAGAAGTAAGCACTGTGGAACTAAAATTCTTACCTTTGTAGAGGAGAAGTGATGTGATGAGTGTTTTATACACACAGGGAGCCAGTGGAGAAGGAAAGAAATAGGTTGTGCAATGTCATACAATGAAACTATTTTATTTTCAAAACCAAAGCATAACAGACCTGACCTGTCTCATACAAAACTTGTTTTGGTTTGTACTGGTTGCATGAGGATAGCAAGAGAGGGGTAGTGATGACTGCAAAATAGCCTTCACAAACCCAGATGTCACCTCCAGTATCTTAGCACTACTGCAAGAGACCATGCTTTTCTGCCTAATTGGTATCTGCCCAGGGATATGCAACCACAGCAGAGATGTCTGGCTGAAGCACAAGCTCCTCCCCATAGCTGGAAGGCAACTGGCTTGGGTCATTTGGGTCTGTGCTCTGGAGCCTGAACTCCAGCCTAGCTACTTGACTGAAGGACAGGCATAACTACAGGGACTGCTCTGACAGCTTCTGCACCTCCTCACCTGCAGTCTTCTGGCACTGGCAAAACAAGCTGCACAAATTGGCTGGAACACAGAACATAAACCTTTTTAATTTCTTAGTGAAGACAATGTTGCTTAATCCTACTGGAAGCGTTTGCCCAGGGATATCTTATCTGGATCACTGACATCCCTGCCTCTTCTCCCAAGAGCTTGCTGTGAAAGGAAACCTCTCCCCCATGCACAGCTTATCCGCAGTACAGATAAACCATTTCCCCATGGAGCTCCCTCCTGTACAGCTGTCTTACTGAGAGTTTCTTACACAGCAGGGTCTAAGGATGTGCACTTGGGCTTTGGCTGGTCTGAGGCTGGGTTCCTATTTCTGTTCTTCTGACAGGTCACTTGCTCTAAATAATTTCCAGAAGAAGATGCCAAACTGTGGCTTCAGCTGGCATAAATCAAGGGCCAACAAGGCACCATTGCAGTAAATGGGGAAGCCTAGATTTACACTAAATGAAGATCAGTCCTGCTTCCTTCCACCAGACTCCAAATGAATTCATTAAATACAGCACTTCAGTCTGCTCAGCTAAAAGTAGCTCCAGCTGGCAGAAGGTTTCACATCCAGGGAATGTT
The DNA here is from genome assembly GCF_022539315.1 of Serinus canaria. Taxonomy (NCBI): domain Eukaryota; kingdom Metazoa; phylum Chordata; class Aves; order Passeriformes; family Fringillidae; genus Serinus; species Serinus canaria. The sequence goes on from NC_066313.1 coordinate 22,573,737, forward strand.
TTAAAGATAAGGATTTGCAGGCTGCCCTGAGTTTACACTTGGCTAAAGGTAGGCTCTCATCATCCAGTGCAGAGGGGATGACATCATTCCCACCTGGTGTGTATCTGTGCATCCCAAGGTCTATGCACAGTGTGGCATTAACATAGGACCTCACAGCCTTGGGGGGAAAACCTTGGCTCAAATCCTGTCATGAAGAGGCTCAATTCAAAGTGTTACAGGGCAGCAGAAGAGAGGTCCTGCAGTACCTCCACTGCACTGAAGGGCTTATTTTTGTTCTTTAATTTTTTTAAGTTTTCACTGGGGGGATGTGGGGTGTGTGTGTGTGTGGGAAGTGGTGTGCACTGAATTTGAATCTGCATTAGGGCAAGCAACAGCACTTGGCAGGAAGAACAGTTTGGGACTTTTGAGACAAGAGTAAAATGGTAGTTAATTTTGACATTAAACCCTAAATGAAGGGATAATAAAGTTATTTTCAGATTAAAAAAAGAAAAAAAAGATGTGCTGTGATGGTCTGGCCTGCTCTCATGTGTTGTACAGAACCCATGATTCCTGCATTAATCTCTTATCTACTCACTAAAACAGATGGTGTTGCAGGCTCTTTGCAGACTCTGACAAATAGGACTGCATTTGGAACACTGTTCATATATGCACACTTGCTGTACAGCCCTCAGGACAAGATACACTGGCTTGAGACCTAAGTTCACATCCAAAGCACAATCTGCAAAAAAGAATAGATCCAAGTCTCTTTCAGCATTGCTGTTGAGGTCTCTAATATGCACAGTCACACACAAAATATCTTCCTAAAGAGAGGTATAAAAGTCAAATAAAAAACCTTTCTCTGAGATCCCAGTCAAGTGCTCTTTCTTTGCCCGGACCAGGGCGCACATAGTTTTTCCTCAAAGAAATAGTTCTGCCCACTGAACAGCGATGATACAATGATATTCCAATAACCTGGAAAATAAGAGAGCCCTAACAAAAATGGATCTGACACCAACTCCTCTCTCATTTCACACTTACTGTTTCTTCCTTAGTCTGAGAAAAGAGGGTTGGTCCTCAACAGCCAAATAGAAGCAGGGAGAGAACCCAAAATTACTTGTTTATGCTAGACTATTACCAGTGTTCTTCCAATAACCTGGAAAATAAGAGAGCCCTAACAAAAATGGATCTGACACCAACTCCTCTCTCATTTCACACTTACTGTTTCTTCCTTAGTCTGAGAAAAGAGGGTTGGTCCTCAACAGCCAAATAGAAGCAGGAAGAGAACCCAAAATTACTTGTTTATGCTAGACTATTACCAGTGTTCTCCCAGCCTTGTGTGTGTGTATGTGATCAGCCAATACTCAGAAAGACAAGTGAGGTTAACCGAGCTACATGCATTGCTCCCACTAGAGCAGTATAAAACAGTGATAAACCACAACTGGAACCACTCTGCACTAAGTATCTGGCCAGAGGTGAAGCATGAGGTTACAGCAGCAGCTCCACTCCCCTATCCCCTCTGCCTGATGGATCCTTGGTAATAAACCACCCTTCAGGCTTTTCTGTCTTAAACTGAAGCTGCCGGGATTCAGGGGAGATAAAGATTTCAACTACCTTTCACAAGAACCTTCACAAGAAAGTCCCTGTTGGAATAAAAGTAGACATGTAATGGGCTTTCTCTGTCCCTGAAAGTAGTGTAGCACCACAGGAAAGTGCAGCCCTTTTAGCTCTCTTCTTTATTTAACTGGAGTTGTTAAAATAAACTGATTTCCCAGACAATTAATTATCAAATATCTGTAACAGCTTTCAAGCCCTGCCATAACTCATTCTCAGAGGCCCCCATAGGCAGTGCAAAGCTACACTCTCCTTACCTGAGTAACCACTGCTCCTCCAAGTCTGCTCCCTTTCCCTAAGCTGATAGCAGCACAGGGGCTGGCAAAACCCTGGAGGCGAGCTGTAAACATTCCCTTCTCCACTTTAACAGCAACTCCAGCCATGCACGTGCCAGGAGCTGGGAAGCTTTATTAACACGCCCCTTGACCACGACTCAGTTCCCAGCTGTCAGCCACCCACCCATACACAGACCCCAGTCCCACCACAGGAGCAGATTCACCCTGTCAAGACCCGTGATGCTGCCAGTGAGATCGGCAGGCACCCGACAGCAGATGCTGCCAGCTGAGCTAACCATGGATGCCAAGCAGCAGGAGCTCAGCCCAGCGTGGGGCATAAGCTTCAGTTTGAAGCATGTGCCAGGAACCAGCTTCTCACCCAGATGAGGACAGGGACAGCTCCTGCCATAGCTGTGCATTTCTCTGAAAAACCAGTCTGTACCTCTGGTTACTGGAAAGTTGTACTTACCACAGGTATATTAGCAACGGCCCTACCATCTATTTTATAAGCATTAAATGACACTCATATGTGGTTTCAATTAGGAGATTTCAAATGAGATCGAAGATAATGCATACCACAATTACTCACCCTTCTCCTTTCTAGAAACTCAAGCAGAATGATTTCCAGGCCAAAATGCGGTCTCTCTTGATTGATGACACTAATAAAATGGCTTTATTGTGATATAAATAGCCTTAAAAACATCCTGGAGAGTCAATAGCAGTGGTTGATGGCCTTATGCAAGCAAGGTCTTTATCTAACAGTGTGCTAAAGCTTAAAGAGTTATGCTTCTCAGAAGTCTGACATTGGATTTGGGTGCTTGTTTTGGACCTACAGAAGGGTAGCTTCCAAATTAGACGTGCAAAGTTGGAACTGTTTAAACACCTTTCCTCTTCCTTGCACTCCCTATTAATAATCTCTTCGCTTCCTAGCTTTCCTGGTGCCAGTTCAAAGACAAACACCGGCTGAGCCCAGCAGGAGCCACGGGAACACTGTGCTCCAGCTCCTCTTTGCTGGAAGGTTACCAGCCACTGCTACAGTAATTGGAAAACCTGAAATTTCTTCCAAATTGTGCACGAGCTGAGATTCTCACAGCCCCTCCTGCAGAGGTGTGTGGCCATTTCCTGAACAAAGAGCCTACACTGACTTGCTCTGAATCACATCCATGATATATTTTTGTTACTCCCTTGTCAGGGGAGGCCAACCCCGCCATGCAGCTGGGAGTGAAGCACTCCATGTCTCAGGCTGCACTGGAAGCTTGGGGGTTCTAGAAAATGTAAGTAATTTTTTGAAATTATTGCCCTCCAGGCAGTAGCTCATTCCAGGAGGACAAATGCAGAGCCTGCTTCAGAGGATGAGGGAGAAGATCTTTGGGAATTCACAAGAGCAATGCCGAGAGTGTTCCTCTTTTTTCTGAATAGCAGTGAACCTCACTCTTCATAAAGAGAAAACACTCATTTTAAGGCATTGTTTGAATGTGGAATCCCCTGAAAACATGCAGTTTTATATCAGGATTGTATCTTCTGCATGCAGAAATATGAGATACTGCTGACCGTGCTTTCCAGTAGTGCCACCCTGGCTCAGATCCGGCAGCAGGCTGGGTGCTAAAGAGCTTCACTGGGAGTGACAGAAGCATATACACCTGTCAGAAAATGCTGATATCATAGCAACTGTGACAGTGATGTGATCCGGACCTGACAGACAGTCAAAAAAGAGAGGGAAGGATGCATGAGAAAGGGCAACTGAGAAACTTTCAGGGAGAGCAGTCAGAGTCTGTGCGTGAGAGGCGGTGAGTAAGTGACGCTTGATGCTTGTCTGTGCATGGCAGATGGGATGAGGACTCTGGGGACATGTTTTCCCCTCCACCTGAACAGTGCTTTGTGTCTCTGAAGAGTGAAGGGACTGCACAATTTCCCAGCCTTGCTCCTCTCTCTCCCCATCTCTGCCATAGTTACATCCAGTCTCAGATACTTGAGAGCAATTTTCCCTGCAATAATAAAGGCTTTGCAAGCGCGTGGGTGGCCGTGCGTGTGTGCTTATGTCGCCGGTGGGAGTGCGCATGTGCCAGGCTCTGCTGAGATGAGAAGGTGGTTTTGTGTATGCGACAGAGCAGGAGTGAGGATGAGACCGTCAAACGTGTGTGCGAGGATATGAGAGAGAGCGCGCTTCGCACAGAATCAGACATCGAGTGAAAATGAGAAGGTGCTCGTATTAGACGGTGTGCATGTCAGCAAGGAAGAAAGAGGTCTTATTCACAGCCTTCCTGCATGTGTTTGATGAGTATCACAAGTTTTAACCAAGAAAAATATGTATGTATTCAAATCAAACACAAAACACCCCTTTCGCCTGGAGCGCTCCTGCCTTGCTTGTTTGTTCTGTTGCAAGCTGCTTGTTAGAAGAACACAGGAAACAAGAAGATTGGAAAAAAACCCAGGTTGACATATTTAAACACTGCCAGCTACTGAGGCAGTAATAAAGCAAGGAGAAAAGCAGGTTGGATAGTTAGAAAACTGTTGCGATGATGCTGGAATGAGAGATGCCTGTGAGAGTTTCTGAACACCATCCCTCAAGTGGATTATGATCAATTTTACTGTACACATACTGTGTTGACTCGGCAGCTAGCTACAAGAAAACACACTTAAAAGCCTATTGCTTACAGCCATTTTGCAATAGAGTCAAAAGACAATGCAAAGAGTGCTGGTGTTCTGTCTCAATCCCCTGAAAAGATTTCTACACGGTGTCTGGACGCCGCTTGTCAAAATTGGAATGGAGGGACTGAATTCATGGACAGGAGCAAAAACAGTAACAACAGATTCAGTCCCAAACCTACTGTTTGAGAGTAGCCTTTTTAAGGCTAAAGGCTTTTCTAGAACTGCAGGTCAGATAAACATGAATATGGAGACTGTGATGGATTTGAAATGATTTTCCTCTGTTTTGTTACATTTTGTTTTTGCTGGTAAATTTAAACACCTTTACAAGTTTATGGCTCTTCAATATTATCAGAATCCACAGGCCTATGCTGCCCACAGGCAAAATTCACCAATACCCATGTCCAGTCAGACTTACTAAGTCAATTACAATGCCACAGGCAATGCATGGGAAGACAGGAGCATGCCAAGAACTGACTGTAAGAGTGGCAAAACCAACCAAAGACCAAAAATGTTGTGTTGAAGAGATCCAGAAGAAGGATCTCTTCTTCCAGACGAAGCTCTATCCCGAAGCAATTCACCCAAGCTTCACCCAAATCATGGGAAGATTCCTCCAAGATAAAGGCAGCTGTAGGCTTTCTGTGCCTCCCTCACCCATTTAAAATCAGAGTGAACAGCGTTGATTTTTAGCTGAAAAACAGAACTCTCATTACACCAAGGGAAGGGAACCAAGTACCTTGTCTTTGGGGCTACAGAACTGGTGCAGTAAAACAAAAAGTGTTCGGTGCTTGAGCTTGAGTGCAGCTCTTTCACCATCACCCCCCCTGCATCTGACCAAGCAAACCTTTATTTGGCTGTGGAGACCAAAGCCACCCAGGTCAGTCTGGCTCCTGCTTTGGGCAGGCCTTGTGCTATGCAGAGTGGGTCCTTTGAGATGGGGGTCCCTTGGGTGCTAGTGCATCCTCACTAACAGTTATTATTGTTCCAAAAATTACCCAGGAACTTGACAAGTCCTTCTGCAGTGTGTGACTCTCTGACCTCAGGAGGCAGTGTGGATTTCACAGACTGACTACCTGCTGTGTGAAAAAGTGTCTCCTTTCATGTGATCTAAATTAAGCTACCATTAGCATCTCTGAGTGACCTCTTGTTCTAGTATTACAGGAGGAAAGAAAAAGGAGGGACTGATCACTTTTCACTACACTCTTCATTACTGTAAATAACTCAATTATAAGCCTTTAACGTGTCTCTTCAGGGAGGCTGCAGGTGGCTGGTGCTTGCCATCTCCTATTGGAGCGGGCCAGGATTGAGTGAAGCCAGCCTTAGCTCAGGGACAGTAGAGGGCACAATGGCAAGAAGGAAGATGGGACAGATACTGGGAGGGAGAAACGGTATTTTTGCAAGCTTGCTACACTGAAAAAGAAAACCCTGTTCAGTCCAACTGACTGCCTCCTTGGAGGTGAATCTCACAAGATTACTAACATGCTTCATGGCCCTCTGGTAATTCTACACACTTTCATAAATGAGGGCATAGCCAGCGTTCAAGATAATGTCATTTTTTATAACATATCCCCTATTGTTTCCCTGTCCCTTAAAGGCAACCAAGCACCATCCACATTTTTGGAATTGGCGCAACCCACTGAAGAAGCTTTTATCGAGTTACTCACCGTAACTCCCAATCTCTTCCCTCCACAAGGAGCCTGGGAGCTCAGTGCTCATCACTGTACAGCTGAAGTGGAGACTATTTTTGCAGTCTGCATTACCATACGCTCATCCATGTTATAGTTCATCCGTCATCCTGCTGCTCTGTCCCCGTGGCACCTTTAAACCCTGCTGACTCATGGAGATGGCAGCCAGTGCATGCTTTTGGCTGGTAAGATGGTGAGGGGCACTAGGGGAGGACCCAGCTCCTGGCAGGACACCCCAGAGCAGCCAAGCCAAGCCCTGGAATTGGGTCCCTTTGGATCTCCACAACCTAGGCAGCAAGCCAGCAGAGGATTCAATGGGGTGGGCCTGCTCTTAACATCTCCTATGGCTTTTGGCAACTCTGCTGCATTTCTCACCAGCCAAACAAGGAGTTGTCATCAAAGCACCAACATGCCAGCCATGGCACACAGGGCAGACTAAACACCTCCCCAGTGTATACTGACTCCTACTATTAACTTGTCTCCATGCAAAAGAGAAACTATTCTTTGTTAATTAACAATCCACTGGGTTTTAAACTGTGACAAGACCTTGCCCCTTTGCCCATGGCTATTTATTTCCCTTCATAATTTTGTGTGAAAGGCCTTATCAAAGGCTTTATGAAAATCAAAGTACATTATGTCTTCTGGGGATCACCTTTATCTTATTTTATTAAACTTAAAAAAAAAAACCAAAAACAAAAAAAACCCAAAACAACAAAACCCACTTGCAGCTCAAAAAGGCACAATTTTCTTTTCCAGAAGCCATACTGGATTGACCCTGTCATGTTATACTTAGCTGAACATTGTACTAGTGGGTCTTTAATTAGCTTCACAATCAGTTTGGCTGGAACTGAAAGAAAGCTCATAGATCTGTAATTCCCTGGATGTCTTTCGATTATTAAAAAAATAATAATAGTACTTAGCATGCCTGGAGCACTCCCTCTCTGAGGATCTCAGAGCACTCCACACCAGTGAAGGCAGAGCAGACTGGAGACAGCCTTTCAGCACCTTTACCTTGCAAGAGGGAAGGAGAAGGGAGAACAACTTGCCTGTGAAGTCCACATCACAGCTGGATATGGAGCTGCCACCCTGTTCCTGACCCTCTCAACTGTCATTAAAATCACTTGCTTGATTCTCAGGGGTAAGGAAGGGGCATTGTTTGCCCATCTGCATAATCTCGCCTGAGCACAGAGAGATTTCAGCATTTTTCCCCCAAATCCGACCCTGCAATATTAGCAGCTCTGCATTCATTAGAGATGCTGTTTATAGGGATCTGTCAGACACTGCTGTCAGTATATTTCATGCATTATTTACTTCAGAGCCTTGAGACTAATGCTACCCTCAGTCCCAATGATTTACTGCATTTGAGTTTCTCAAGCTGATCCATAACTTTGGGTAATAATAACAATAGCAAAATACTCTGTATGCATGTATCACACTCGTCAGCAAAAACCCACACAGAGATGAGCACACGATGCCAGAAGAGCTGCCGCTCCGAGGTACCAGAGCATCAGCCATTTAGAGGTACAGCTCCCTCCTCACAGGGATGCGACTTCCACACCCCAGTTTTAGAATACTTTGTCTCAAGGCCAGTACATGTGAACCCTTCAAAGTCGAAGTCCATATCCAGGGGGTTTCCCCCTTTCCAGGGAAAGCTGAGCAATCCCTGCACAGCATCCCCTGGCAAGGACAGACCTAACTCAGGCAGAGGAACCTCAGGAGCCTGTCCCAGCCCACAGATAGGGCCCCTCTGCCTTGGTGAATTAAAAATCCCAGAGGGATGCTCAGCACCTGGGATGGGGGCCCTGCAAACAGCTGAGCACAAGCCAGAGATTCAGCTTGTTGGCTTTGGCTCTGATCCTTAATTGCATTTCCCACCTGTGGCTCCCCTCATCCTGCTCCTGGCATTGCATAGTAACAGTGCCCCGGCCATTCCTCTCACTCCCCTCAGCTTTCTTCTCATTTACACCTTGCCTACTGTTTCATTTGACTCTTGGCTGTTTGGCTGTTCATTAAAAGGTGCTTGATGAACCCTTATAAAAGCCCACTCTCTGCTGTGCAGCTGTGGATCCTGTCCCCTTTCCACACCGTCCTCCTACGCCCTCCTTGCACACCAAGGCAGTGATGACCTCCAAGCCAAGTCCAGTGCTTTTAAGGATTGTTTTTCTCATTTGTTTGCTTTAATTTATTTTGCCTTTCAGCCTTGCATTTGCTGCCATCCTTCTCCTCAAGCTTTCCCGCTGCCCTGTTTGAGGCTCACCTATCCTGCACATGCCATGTGGGGGGCACACTTAACGAGAAACCAACCCCCCAGCTGCTGACGAGATGCTGACAAGCCCTAAGCGCTCACACCTCTGAGACATGCTGCTACTGCCCACGCACACACCCGCTCCCTGATGTCTCCCCTGACATGGCTGAAGCCTCAAGAAAGGGAGTGCTGTGTCCTGGCAGGCTCTTAACATGCTGCAGGCCCTATAATAAGAGTAATGAAACCCACTGAGAGATGTCCGCTTGCCCAGACAAGGCTCTAGAGTGGAAGCCAATTCCTACCACTGTGCTGACACAAAATCACTGAGATCAATGAAAACATCAACAAAGTGCTGCAAAGGACAGTCTTCTCCCTTGCCTTTCACATTTCACCCCTGCAAAAACAGTTTCTTTCTAGGACTGGGGGTAACCCTTCCTGGTGGTTTGACAGCTTTGGCCTGATCTGAGTTGGGGCCATAATATGCCCTCATGCTCCCAGGATGAGATCTCTCCAGGAGAGAGGGGTCTGCAGAGCTGCGTGACTGCCTTTGAGAGGCACCAGCCTTAGCACGGGGCACTGAAGCAGAGGACAGGCTTCTCCTGGTTCTACCTAGGGTGTGGACACCACACACCAGCGATGGCAGGGGCTGTAAGAGACCACACAGGGACTGGAAAGACAGGAGATGCCATGCGGGACTGTGTGCGTGCCCGGTGTCTCGTACACACATTTGCTCACAGCAGCCCAGCTGGCTGTTCTCTGCCAGGAGGGACACCCCAGGAGTCCCACCTGGAGAGTAAGTACTGCTGAACACTGCCCTAAATCAGGAGTTATGTCTTCCCACAAAGGCATCAAGACAAGCTGCTCGAAAAAGCCATCATTTATGGTGTCAATAAATCTCGTCTCCAAACCATGCCCAGATGTGCACTTTAGGGACCAGTCACCTTGCCTTTTTATTCTCGCCTGCAAAGTCTCTGCTCTCTTACAGTACTCTCTGCCTAATAATTCATGCCAAAATACATTAAAATAACCCATTATTGTTATTAATTACTATTATTGAATTAGCAGATTTTACTACTCCCCTAATCTCTCTAACAGCTGAAACCTTCTGCTCATTGAGGAGGGAACCGAGTGGGTTGGGGTCCTGCCTCCTGGGCAGCTCTCAGCCTTGGGATGTGCCATGCACTGAGCCTCACCCAACCCCTCCAAGCAGCAGGGCTGACAGTGGCTGACAAACCTCCGCCCCAGACATTTCTCTGACACAAGTACTTAGTACTAGCACTTTCTGGGTATGAAAAGCCAGGTGAAGGGAGGGAGAGAAAAGAAAGCTCCCCAGCTTATCTGCAGGCTAGATAATATCATAACATGGTGAGTTGGGCAGCCCACGGCATGTTCACCATGTTTTCCTAATACTCAGCAAACACAGTTCTACTCTCAGCACTGAAACTGCATGAAATATCAACTCAAGCAGGTTAAAACATCCCCATGTCTCAATTTTTCCCGTGCCCTTTCTCAACTGTGCCTATTTAATTTGCATCCTCCTCAAGACATAAGGATTATCATACTTTTTGGTACCCCACAGACTGATAAGACATCTCGCTTTCCCCACTGAAAATCACAGTAACAGAAGCATCCTAAAGTTCTCTGTTTCTTCTGCACAATCAGAAAGAAGGGTGCACCTGATCATCAGTAATCTGCATGATGGTACAGAAGATATTGACATCTTCAGGAAAGAAACCAAATTCAGGGGAGTAGCTGACTCACTGGAGAGCAGAGCTGCAATTCAAAGGCCATGGAAAAGACATGGAAAAATGGGGTGGCAGAACTTCACGAAGTTCAACAAAGATAAGTGCAGAGTCTTCCACCTGTTGAAATGACCTCTGTGCAGCACTGAAGGATGAGGACTTGCTAGCTGGGGAGTAGCTCTGAAGAAGACCAAAGGTTCCCAGTGAGAAAAAGTTGAAAATGAGTGTGGCAGCATGCCCTTGCAGCAAGGAGGGCTAAATGCATACCTAGCTGCAATTATGAGAGTTTAGATAGCAGGCCAAAGTAAATTATTATTCCCCTCTACTCAGCACTTCTGAGGCTGTATGTGGAGCAATTTTGGGCTCCCAGAATATTTGGTTGGACATAAAAGAAAAACATTTTCATAATGAGGGTGGATCAGCACTAGAACAGGTGCCAAGACAGGTTGAAGTATCATTGTCTTGGGAGATTTCCAGATTTTGACTGAGCAGACTGATCTAATGTTGAAGTTAGCCCTGCTTTGAGCAGGGACTTGGATAAGAGACCTCCAAATCTCTTTTACCTCTGAAACTTTTCTCTGATTTCAAGGAGGATTCTATAGTTCTTTCTTCTGTGGGACAGCTATGGCTTGAAAGCTGAATTTGGAAAGGGTCTGATGGGATATTTGTCCCGTATCAGTCCCTTAAAGTGTCTTGGTAGAGCTCTGTGTGTGCAGGGGCCAATGCACAGCACAAGAAGAGCTTGTCTGTTCACCCTGCTGCTTACCTCCCCCTCTGCCACACACTCTCACCAAGGAACCTGTTGTGAATGGGCTAGAAACTCCCAGGCACACATTTGCTTATGCAACCAGAGGATTTCTATGAGCCTCTGAATGTACAAGTTGTTCCCAAAATGTAGAAGGATGCCCCTCTAAAAGGCAGGGGATTTTCTTGGGAAGGAACTGGGATGGACATATAGAAACTGTGAACCAATATCCAAACCCAGAGAGGTTTATGTCACGGTTGTTTCACTTAGCACAGAGAAGGGTTAGATCACAGCAGTCACATAATGCACTACAGTTCAGAAAGTGAGAAACTAAAGCCACCAGAACAGGATTGACAAGTAGGTCAGCCTGCAATTAGCCACTCTGAATGCAGTCCTGACTCCTGGGACAACAATCTGGGATTTTAAACAAACTCAGAGAGATGTTTAATAGCTGAGAGAGATGAGATTGTTGATTTTATGTCTCCTTCAGAACACAGCTGTCCATTATTGCTTCCTTCAAGTCATTACTCTCCTTTTATTGCCTTTTTACTCCATTCACAAACCTGAACTCCTCCTCTCTCCTCAATTTCCTCTGTACTGTCCTTCTTGCAGCTGATTTCCACAGGTTGCTTCCTTGTTGCTTAATCCTTTGCAAACTCCTTGGCTCTACCCCCACATCTCAGAAACACCTGCAAGCGACCACGAAGCTGCTTGCAGAGAGATTACAGGGACTGCTCGACAGGAGCAGGGCCAGCAGTTTCCCCTGGCTGCAGCAGGGACATGTGGCTGGACTCTCTCATGTGATAGTAACATATGAAGTGTGCAGTCATGGCCATATGTTGTACTAATTCCTACGTACACAATGCCCTCTGCAGAACAAACAGCCAGGATGGAGGGCACTGGCAGAAGTGCAGGCCCATGGAGGGGCACCTACCCTTCAGAGATGTAGAGAAGGAGGAAGGCTAAAATTGGTTCCTGGAAGTGAGCTACAGCCATCTCTGGGTAGGTCAGACTGCAGCTGTATATGTCTTAAAAAACAAAACAAAACCAACCAAACAAAAAAAAAAAAAAAAAAAAAAAAAAAAAAAAAAAAACGAAAAAACCCCAACTTCCAGGTACGGAAAACCAGGTGACCCTTCAATACCCCTGAACAACCACGTAACAGGACATTTCAAGGGCTCTTGAAACGTCCCAGGCCCATGCTAACATTTTGGCTTAAGTGCTGTGAGTGACAATTACCTTTGCTGCTATTGGCTTATGAATGACTGGCAGGGACCCAAAATTCTCATGAGTCACCTTCCCCAGCAATTCAACAAGACAAGGACCAGAATAAGCACTTGATGTAGCTGGGATTTCTCTTGTGACAGCAGGCAAGGAGAGGAAAATAGAGATTCTAAGCAGATTTCCTAGGCTGGACCAGCTCCAGTTTTGCTTGGAAGTGAAGGGTATTAGGGCACATTTTCTGTGCTGTACAAAAGAGAAGAGTCAGCACTTCCATCCAGATGCTCAGACCCATGGGCTAGGCAGAAGGGAGACAGCTGCTCTGCTTCGTACTTGGGCTTGCTCAGAAGAAAGAGAAAGGTAGATAAAGCCTTTGCTGAAGAACAGGCAAGGAAGGAGAGGAAGATGTGTCATATGAAAAAGCAGATACTGACTAATGGCACCATAGCTTAGTTGTCTCATGTTAGAGTCTTAAATTGCCCACAGTGGGAGACAAGTCACTTTAATACCTCAACATGGCACATAAAACTATTGTTTAAAGAAAAAAAACCTGAATATTGTTGAAGAAGTCATAGAAATGAGATCGTTTCACATCTGGCTGTACCAAGTTAGGGGTTAGAACTAGATAATTCCTAAAATCCCTTTTAACACAAACCATTCCTTATTCTATGATTTTAAATCAGAGTCTTCTGTCCAGGAGTAGATGAGAGCCCCCATATCAGCTGATGTGCTGGGGATGACCTCAAAGCTGAAAAGCACCCACCATTGTAGCTTGAATGCTTCATCAAGGATTAAAAACTCTCATCTTCTGTGGGGAGAAGGAGTGCAAGCCCTAATGTGATCCTTAGCCATCTCCAGAAGAGGTACTGCAAGGCAGCAGAATGTATGGGGCCCATCTAGGTGGGTTTTACTTGATCAGATAGGTTTTGATGGCCCTAGGAAACACAGTGTCAAGGAAGGAGGGAGAATGGACATAGCAGGTCTTCACAGAATCAGTAAAACAGGAATGGAAAGGACTGTGAGCCACCATTAAACACACTCTCCAACACTATAGCAGAATCAACTATGCATAAATTATCTCAGGGGACAGTTTTTCCTCATCTGTTCTTAAACATCACCACCAAAGGAAACTCCACGCCCACTAAATGAAGCTCCTCACCCACCCTGTACCACACTCCCACTTTGTGACCCAGTGTATGAAGAGCTGATGTGCACACTTCATGATGTCTGGGGTAGGTGAGGCTGCTGTGGCAGTGAGTGATTTAAATAAGATGTTACAAAGTCTACGAGACCATTCTGAAAACGAACAGGAGAAACTGTGCAAATAAAGCTGTCCTCAATTTTTAAAATGTTTTGTGCCTTCTCATTTTATTTGCTTGAAAGAATTCTGTGGTGAGCTGGCAACTAGCAGATAAAGTTATTGACGGCAAAGCCTTCGGCTCAAAATTGAAGCTAATTCTGTAGTTGTAAAAAAACCGAAAAAAAATGTAAAATACAATGATGGCATTAATTGTGATAACATCATTAAATTCATATCCAGTCCTCAAACAACATCATAGTTACTTAGAGGCAAGTGATCTAGGGAGTCGGAAATGCAAGTGATTATGGCATTTCACCTCTTGGGGTCTATTTTGCAGTGAGATACAAATAAACTGAGTTTGGCAGTCGGAAATACTCTCTGACAAAATATTTTCCTACATCCTCAAGCTGATTAAAGGAATGAGCTGGAAGAGAGAGGTCAGTGGGTAGGCACATAGATAAGCAAGAGATAAGATGAAAGGAGACAGTGCTTGAGTCTATGTAGTCAATATCCTGGAGCTCATAAAAGTTTGTTACTGCACACAGCTTTCTCTGTCTGGCTTTTCACATCAGATCTTAGCAGCCAGTGCTTATCTGTGCCCACTTGTTAGATTAGGTCCCATTGCAGGTAGCGTGCAGGATCTTGCATCTAATTCTCCATGTAGACCCAGTCAGATTCCCTACTGCTCTGAGAAGGCTGAGACTGGCAAAGAAAGACTTCTCCATCCAGATCTTTCCACCTTTCTGGCAGCTGTCAGAGAGCAGTGATAAAGTTTCTGGTGTTGATAAGTGACAAAATCCATGTGCTGTCTGGACAATGCACAGGTTTTATCCCTGGTCAGCAAACACATTAGACTTGCCAGGATACAGTTTAACCAGAGTGGTCCCCAGAAAAGAATGGGAAGAGGCAAATGGTATATTTAGTTACAGCCTTTGACCCTCTCACATCAGGGGGATATAAGCAGCACACCTACGCTAATATAACAAGTTGCTCCTAACAATAGATTTCAACAGTGACTGCATCTCTAGTCCAATTAACCGATAATGAGAACTGGCTGACAGCACAGGAGGGACTAAATTCTTCTCTAACATCATTAAAGGTGGAATAGATGACGAGTCACCAAGCACTGAGTTCACATTTGGCCCCATGCCTGCTCCTGCCATTCAAACCATTCCTGGCAGCAGCGGAGGGGCCCAGTGTGGGTTCTGCTGGTGACAACCATTACCCAGGTTGGACATTTCTCCTGTGTGAACTCACTATATGTGCCTTCCTGGCTTCCTACCACATGAGTGTTTCCAACCTAGTTGAGATGATATGAGAAGGGAAGAAGGCACAGAGCCAAATGCTGTGCTTTAGGCCAGTTGCTAGGGCTCACTCTAGCTGTGCACCGCAAAGGCACTCTGGTTTGGTGAAGTTTCCAGCCATTTGCTTGTCTACGCAGCACTGCATACAGAGTAAGCACTGTCACCAAGCTAAATGGGCTAAATGATGCCTAGAATCCTTTCCTTCCCTTGTTCCCTTGCTCCATGTATAGGAAGAAAGAACAAACCTCCCCACATGGAAATCATGACACAGCGAAGAAATAGGAGGCTTAAGTAGGGGCAAAATGCCATGTCCAGCATGGTGAAGGAAGCTTAAGCAGAGGTGGACTGGTATGCAGAGTATCTGAAGATGCCATTTCTACACCCCCCAAAATGGGTAGGGAAAGTTGAGTGCAGATTATGTGTGGGATAAGGAAAGGTAGGTTCTGAAAGGGGTCCTTTCCACAGAATTCAGTGGTGCCAAAGGAAGGTATTTGAGATCCAGAAACAAGTAAGACAGCCTGAAATAATCCCCCCATGGACCTGCCAAACAGACTCCACCTAATCTCCCTCTCTCTTTGCCCTGATTGTCCCCAGCCACTATTTTCCAGAAAGCCACACAGGGACTGGCAGCAAACACCCCTGGCAGAGCACAAGAAGAACAATGCAACATAGCCAATATGCTGGCTCTACTGCTGCGTCCCCTCTTGGTTTAAATCAATAGTTTATGACATCTACAAGGGGAAACTGTAAATTTAATTTTGTCCCCTGCAGTGCGATTCATATCTTGTTTGCTGGTAACATAATGAATGTATTTGCCCTCTAGACCCCCTGCCCAGTAGACCATTTTAAGGATAAAGGGAGAGAAAATAGCAAAGTATAATTAGGGAGGTCGATTAATGCTGGATTAACCAGTAGCTCAGCTAAAGATAGCTTTACAACACTTATACATAAGGGGCAAGCGAGAGAGGGAGATAGAAGCCCACAGAAGGAATAGAGAATAGGATAATTTTTCTTAGGAATAAAAACCTTACAGGTGATTTGAAAGCTCATGCTGCTTCCTAAACAAGTGATAGAGCCTTGCATCACCTGTCAGCCTAAAGCCACAAAACTGCAGAAGCTTTGCCCCACTTGATGCTCATCAGGTGTGATCTAGAATATAACTCAAACTGCCCCAAGGACACAAGTTAAACCTTTCTGAAACTCATAGGCTTAATTGCTCTGCAAAAGCCACTTGAGTTCGTCACCATAGCAGTTAAAGCATGCATGAGCCTGGAATTGCTCAGAAACCTTGCTGGAAATGCCAATGGCAATGGAGCAGTGAGGGTAGAAAACCTGACAGCACTCTGGGGCTAACAGAGAGGAGAGCACTGAAGAGCAACAGAGATGACCCAGTAGATTGAATCCAGGTAGAAGGTTTCTCGCATCAGGGTGCTCTCTGCAAAGCAGTTGGAGCAGTGGATGAAGAAACAGCTCTGATTGTATGTACCCTGCTGCACAACAGAAAGCAAGACTTGATACATTCTTGTGAACAATCAGACCTTGCCAGAGAAACCTGACTTCACTGCCAATTTCTTTTTCCAGCTGGCATAACCAACAAAACTCCAAATTAGTTTGGCTAGGTAGATAGGGCAAAAGAAATAATAATATTTTTGGCCAAAATCTAGAGCCAAACTTTGCAGCTAGGTCTTAGCTTTACAAAGAGAGGAAGCACAAAACTCCCCGCAAAATCCCAAGAAACCAGAAAAAGGGCAAACCCATTAACCTGCAAACAGGAGATCAAATGCCAAGGGATTTGGATCTGTAAAGGCATGGTCTAGAGCTTTCAGTTCATGTCTCTCTACTCTGTGGTTACAAAAGAGTTGCTAATACAGCATGTCTCGCAATACTTGAGTGCTTTTGCTCTTTGAATTAAAACGAAGCAGTGCAAAAGTATACGGAAATTAAAAGAAAAATAAACTCAGCTCTCAGAGAAGGCTTAGGGGAGGGGCTAAGGACAACCTTGCTGTTTCTGAATTGATCTGCTGCTCTCTACTTAAAGACTGTGTATTTTCCTGCTTTAGCTACCTCTTTAAAACACTATCTTTACATTCAGCTTCAGAGACAGCTCCCTATGGATAAGCATTTTTAGATGGATACAGTGTGATCTTTACCAGTTGCTGCAAATTGGCTCTGAGGGCACATTTATGTGTCAGTTCTGCCTATTTTCTCTACAAACAGAAAGACAGGGATGAAGAGGATGAGGGGAAAGGGCTTTACAAATAAAACAAACAATAGGAGAGCAAAAAACAAAGTCACAACAGAGTCACACATTCTGACCTGAAGCCAGGGTTCCTCATCCCAGCACCATAATAATCTCCCTGCCATCAACTGCAAATACTGATCAGACACACATGTGGGGAGCTACATTCACACACAAATGTGCAGTTTGCAGTGTTTGGGAGTGACCGGTTTGGGACACTCCCCTCAGATCATAAATGGCAGCCAAAAAGCTGTGGGGAGGCAGCACAGAACTGAGCGTGCAAGAAACATGAGCATTACTCAGGTATAGCTGTGTCTAAAACAGCCATGGGCAAAGCATCTCCGTTTCAGCCCTTGCCCCTTCAATTCATCCTGGTATCCTCAAATTCACCAGAATTTATAGATGAAACCATATCAATATTTGGACCCCATAACAACACAATATTCTGGGCACAGGTATCTTAATCTGCTCTACTCTATGGCTTGAGGGAAAGACTGAAGGAAACAAGGTTATGACCAGAGAGAATAGAGATGTAAAAACCTTTTATGCATGTAGAATTTGTAATGGCAAAACATAGTTCATCACTACAGAGATACTGTTTGGTTTCAGTCTGCTGAAAAAACTGGGCATCCTACTAGACAGCAGATGCAATCACTGTCCCTGGGCCTGGAGCAAACATTACCGTCCAATATGCTGCTACAGTAAAGCCTGGATGAATGATACAGCTGCAGCCTGTGCAGGGGTACTGCTGGGCTCACAAAGCAGTCTTTGGGTTGGAAAAGACCTCCAAGATCATCCAACCATTAACCTAACACTGCCAAACCCCCACTAAGCCATGCTCCCAAATGCCCCATCTACATGTCTTTTAAACAGCTCCAGGGATGGTGAATCCAGCACTTCCCTGGGCAGCTGTTCCAATGCTTGATGAAGACCTTTTTGGTGAAAAAAAGGTTCCTAATATTCCTTCTAAACCTCCTCTGGCACAATTTGAGACCACTTCCTCTTGGCCTATTATTTGTTACCTGAGAGAAGAGGCCAACCCCTGCCTGGCTACACCCTCCTTTCAGGCAGTTGTAGAGAGTGATAAGGCCACCCTTGAGCCTCTTCTTCTCCAGGCTAAATGACTCCAACTCTCTCACAGCCTGTTCCCATAGGACTTGTGTTCCAGACCCTCCCAGCTTTGTCGCCCTTCCCTGGGCTCATTCCATCACCTCAATGTCTTGTAGAATGTGTAGTGATGTCAGGGATGTCCACAACCACAACAACAAAGTGAATGCCCAAGATTCTGGCATTCCATAAAAATGCAGAGTCAGGGCGTCTATCAGAGTTATGGCTGTCTGTGTGATGATGTCGAACAGTGAGATGCCACTGCTGCCTTTGCAGCCTGGCTTAGTTCTTGCATCTTTTCTTGTCCACGCAAGGAAATCTGTGACTATGCATTTACAGCACCAGTGCCATGTGGTCAATGTTGCCTGAAGTGGCAGCTTCTGCTCTGTCCCTGAACATACGGGTACAGTTTAAGGACAGCAGTGTGGAAGGGATTTAGGGAGAGCAAGACTTTTCTCTCCTGCATTACTAGATGGAAAAAGCAAATAATTTTTTTTCCTCTACTGGCCTCCATCTGTATTTCCAGCTCTTGTCCCTCACACACACACCTTCCTCTGTCCTTACACCACAATTACATTTTGTAGAGTTTTGTCCTTCCAGGACAATGTTTCATGCCCATTTTGAGAGCCTAACACACTGATTAAACACTTCTTGGTCTTCACAGTCTCATACTTTTTAGTACTGACAGTTTAATTTCCAGGCTCCAAGTTTTTCTGATTCAAAAAATGCCAGATTGTGCATTGTCATGGTTAAAAACAAATTGTTCCCATTTATTTTCCAGAGTTGGACAGCTGTCTGAAGACTTTTTTTTTAAGACTCAAAAGATTATTTCTTAGTATCTGAGACTGCAGTTTGTAACTACAGTTGGCATCAAGTGTAGATTCTCCACAACTAGTCATTTAAAAAAATAAAAATTATTCTTTTTCTTTTCTGTTAAGAAGCATTCAAAATTACTTCCAAATGTATTCATCTTATCTAAGATATACAGCACATAATTTTCAACAAAAGAACCAATGATGATTCAGATTAAGAACCAAAAGCACCAAAGAGAAGACACATAAAAGCGAGACCCATTACTCTGACATTGTCATCCTTTTTGTGAGGTTTCTGAGGTCTGGAAACAGCTGCAGTAGGCAAGGGCTCCTATTTTACTTCTGTATTGGTGGACAATACTGTATTTGCTAGTCTTAGGTGAACAGAAGAGTGAAAGGAATTGGTTAACATCTACAGAAACAAAAGAGCTGAGTTTGAATAGCTGTGGTTCATGCTCACATGACACTTGTTAGTTGTGAGCATTTGTCAACTTCCTGGGTGTGACATGAAAATTTGTTAACTGCTAAGGCTGCTTCTTACCAGACAGCAAGCTATTTGTTATTCATAGGACTGGCCAAAATAATTAAAATAAATTAAATCCATTGCATGATAAATTTTGAAGTTCTGTAATCTATTCCCATGTTTTATTAGAGCCTTTTATTTTTTTCTTTTTTTTCTTTTTTCTGCAAGAAAGAGCCACTCCTGAGCAGATAACAGTCTTGTCATTAAGTTGTTTGGTACATGCAAGATATGGGTACGAGTCTCTGCCTGATTTCTATACAAATGCTTGGATGGAGTTTTCTACATCTCCCACAAGATCCCCACTCTTTAAGGTGCTGCCCATTTTGACCCTGTCTATGTCTCACCTTTTCACCAGAAATTTAAATATGGGGCCTGAAAAACTGAAGATCACTGTATATAAACCCCACGTGTTTCTTTGAACTGTTTCCATTTTGACATGTCAGTATTTCAGATGGAAAAAATACCCCAACAAATTAACTGAGAAAAAGAAATTGATCAGTATTTTAGTTACTCAGTTGAGAAAGACAACAATTAGTATGATATTCAGTTAACCAATAAAAGAGTGCAAATACTAAGCAACTAATGATTCACTGAAGCAAACAGGTTGTAAAGAACAGCTGGAGGCCTAAAAATTACTCCTTTTTAGTGAGTACTTATCAAGCCCTAAAGTACTGGAAGAAAATCTGAAGCTGCTTACAAACAAATTGCTTATGACACAGTGACAATGCTTTAACAGTTCTCTGCTTTTCTCATATCCTTATTCTTCCCACCACCGCCTCCAAGTGAGAACTTCCCCTGTATTGGGTGCCACACGCTGTAACAACAGCAGAACCTGGCCCTGACAAGTCAGATTTGTAACTAATATTTCAGGCTTCTCTACCACTGGACTAGAGGGTCAGCAGTAGCTTGTAGGGACAGAGTGACGCTTCCGAACCAGTCTGTGCATTACCCTGACTCCAGCGATCAAGTCTCACAATTAACACCACTCCTGTGGGAGTCTGGCACAACAAATGCCCTTTGGTCTTTGAAGAGAAAGAGACAAAGTGATGCACACTAAAATGGAGCTGCCAGCCAGCCTGTGGGCATGGGCAAAGGGATTTTGTCATGCTGCTGAGAAAAGACTATTACCCCAGGCACTGCTTGCACTGGGAGGTCTCACTTTCAGAGCATGTACTAAAAGATCACACCTCATACCACAACCCACTCACCCCAAACCAGACACTTCTCTACCCATTAAATGCCAATTGTACGAAGTAAAACTGAACAGTGGATAATTAATGTTTGTGAAACCCATTGGAGAGACATGAAATGCCCTCGCTGCTCCAGGGTGCCGAAGCAAAGAGGCAGTGCTCAGTCCCCTACTGCCTGCAAGCACCAGGCTTCACTGTTTGCTGCTTCATCCCAGCTGAAGGGACAGAGGTCACTTGTTAACTAGGGCTAGCAAAGCTTGATTCTTTACTGAGTCAGAGGAAAGATGAGGCTATCCCCAGAGCATCAGTAGAATGCCTGAGTGAAACACCTAATTCTCTGTGATGACTGTGTAGAAAGTCAGGGTCTGGTATAAATCCTTCCTTGGCTAAGCATGCCTCAGATATCTGGACAGGTGGACGTCTGAGCAAGACCCCAGCGTATGCTGGATGCTTGTAAGAACATGGAAATTAATGCACATGTCCCAGGCCTCAGGCTCCCAGGATAATCAGCACCCTTGAGGACGTCTCCTCAAGAATGTTCATCTGTACTGCAAGGGACAAAACAGGTTTTGGGACACATCACCTGCTTTCTAACTTCAAAAACTGCTGTGGGGGCTCAGTCTTCTCCGCACAGCTTGAGCTGGGCAATTGCCTTCTACCAAAAGGCTGAATTGCCCCTAAGGCAGCAAGTATACAAGTACTGATTCTCCAGATAAAAATTACAGTGGTCTAATTCCTGGAGGACTGAGACTCCAGTGATTGTGTGAGACCTGCCTACCAACTCAGAGGATATTCCCTCTGAGAATGAGCCAGTTCCTAGATGGATAAGTGCCCATCCTGGAGACCCAGCAGTCTGCTGGACAGGTGGTCGCAGTGGGAAAAGCAGGGGGCAGACAGGCTGTAGAGTCTTGACACTGTTCTCATGTCAAAGCAGAATGGTTTAGGTAGAGAGTAGCATAGGGAAGATGCTTGCTGGCTGCTGAGGAAAATGAAATGAGCTCCATCTTTGGCACTGCTGATCTATTTCTGGTCAGAGTGAAACACATTTAAATGTGATGTGGAGATTGCTGAACAAGCCACTTGGAGTTATATGTG
The DNA here is from genome assembly GCF_022539315.1 of Serinus canaria. Taxonomy (NCBI): domain Eukaryota; kingdom Metazoa; phylum Chordata; class Aves; order Passeriformes; family Fringillidae; genus Serinus; species Serinus canaria. Next base: position 22,595,456 of record NC_066313.1, read on the forward strand.
CCACTGCTGCCTCAGACTGCTGCTTCATCTCCTATTCATGCAGAGGGTTGAGTAACAAATGAAACGTGCTCAGGAGCTGACCTCCAACAGCAGGGGAAATGAGAAGGACCACAATCCTCAGTGCAGAAGCTGCGGGAAGACAAGAGTTCATTGTGCTTCCACAGCCAGAAGAATTCATGAGGAGAATCTCATTCTAATGTTTGCCTGTGGTTCCTTCTTGAGTTTGTGATTTACAGTGCTCTGTCAGCACATCTGTCTTACTTTTTATTCTTCTGTTGCTTTCCTGGTGTTTCACTGCTTCTTCTCCTGCATTAGAGGCTATTAACCATCACCTGCTCTGGTCAACAGATGAGCTAGCAGCACATCTCTGCACTTTCACAGCTAGCGACTGAACTCCAGAGTTTTGATGGGCCAGTTTTGTGAACAGAAAAACAGTGTGGGAGAGGGAGAAGACTGGCCTTAGGTTCACAAGGAGAATGAAATGCTGTTCAAGGTGATAATCCTAGGGTAACAAGCAAATCATATGTGTTCCACATGCTGTGGGCTCATTGCAGTTGGTGTCAAACACAAGGACAACTGGTGTTTTTCCTCTAGAACCATCCTCCTCGTGTCCTGTAGTTACAGCCAGCTGGATGATCATCCACACTGCCTGAAAAAGCCAGGATGGAAGCTGGTTGGGTTTAATCTCTGAGGCTCCAAATCTAAGCCTTTGTCCAGCATCTCTAGTATTGGAATGGACCAGCAAGCTCTCCCATGTTAACAAAAGCTCTGCCTGGGCAGCAGCCCCCTCCCACTTCCCACACTATATTCTCTGTGTGTCTCTTCAGGGGGCTTTTCAGAAAGGTGACAAAAAAACCACCAGAACCACCTCTCTCTGTAACTGCTGCTATGCAGAACCTTGTAGGAATAGCTCACATTAATAGCTGCAGGTTAATATTTGTCATATCCTCTTCAATTTGCCTGTGATCATTGCAGAGGAAATACAGAAGCAAATCCCTGGGGCTGGCCATCTTGTGTGCACAGAAAGAAATACCAGGGAAGGGGAGAGGACAGTGCCCATTTGTGTGGCAGAGCACTTGCAAGGCAGTGCAGGTAGGGGCATGGGGGAATGGCAGCAATATTAGCATGCTGAGTGGGTGCAGCAGGGTGTGCTCACAACTGGGAAGATGCACACGAACACATCCAGAGGTTCACTAAATCCAGGTAAGGGAATTCCCATTCCTATGACTGGCAGCAGGAATGAGAGTGTGGGAGGGTAATGTGGAGGGTGGTGGTTGTGCGGGACAAGTTGCACAGAGTGAGGCAGGGCAAGTGCTTGTGGTAGTGTGAGAAGGGAAACTATGAGCATGCAGAAGAATTTATTTCTGAACCTTTCCCTATAAAATGATACAGAGAAGCACAGGTTAACTTGTTCAAGAACTGAAAATGTCCTTTCCCTTGAATATTTCTAGCACATAAAAGCTGATTCTTTAGCCTGAGTGGGGTGGAAGAGAAAAGAGTATGGAGAGTCACTGAGCTCCAAAATGTGAAAATTCTGGGAGCAGTACAGAACACCTGAACTAAAGTCTTATTTGCAGAGTGGTACCCAGAATGCTTTCTGCCATTTTGCTCTTAAATGCTACACTTCTAGAGGCCACCCTAACCTAATTAAGTCTCGGTATCTGGTTAAAGCAACAGCTGTACACTACACACAAGTTCAGGGTCGGCTGAAACCGAGAGACATGTTCTACATTTGCTTCTCTAGTCATGGCTGAGATGCCCATGGGGAGACTCAGTTTTGACAATTGCTGGGAAAACAGATTTGTGTTTTGGTACAGCTGTGCAGCCAGTGTGGCTGAGAACATGATGTTTGCTGTTAACTCCCAGCATGCCAAATGGAACTTTAGGCCTGCTGGCTGGAAAGAGCAACACATGGTAGAGAGCCACAGACAGCCTCACTGCATCACTCAGTTCTGGCCCTTCGTGAGGTGGTCTTGAATCCATTGTCTTTGAGTTCCACAGCCTTGGAGCCCCTTTAGTGTCAACACACTTGCTGAGATAAGAGGTCCTGACAAGAGGAATTATATTGTCTTGGAAAGAGGAGGATTGAGAGGACACAGGCAGAGTTGACTGTAAAGCACTGTGTGATGTACTTAGCATTTGTAGGACACACACAGAGCCTTTTGCCCAGAGTCCCATCAGCATGTCCCGCCTGCCTTATTTGCTCAAGTTAGTTTGGAGAAGATCCCGGATCCCTTTTGTTACATCTGTTGCTCCTTCTGCCCAGGACAAAAACTTAACTACCAGTACTATAACAGAGGGGTTTCAGTTTGGAGGTAGCTTTAGAAACCCTCTCAGCAACATTGAAGAGTTATGCTGAGAAAACAATGACATGACCACAGCTGGAAGAGACTCCGCTTTAGGACATAGCAAAATTTTCGTATCTGAAACACACAGATGATGCACTGAACCATCCTGGAAAAAGCAAAGGAAAGGAAGGGACAATTTCAAGCAATCAGCTTCCTTGCAACAGTTTCCTTCTCCTTATTTATAGCCACTCTATGATTCAGTCAGGCTGGAACTGTGAGTGCAAACACGTTTTCTTTGCTCCTGGCTCTCCTTGGACTTCATTTGCACCGCAAAGCATCACCCAGTGCCAGAGATTTATGATACATTCAGAGTCCAAACAAGGCTGGATCTGAACAGCCACATATCCTCCAAATTTCATTGTGGGAAACGTGCCTCTAGTGGTCTCCCAAGCAGCTCATGTCAGATTCACTGATACTCACTGCAGTTGTGCATGGGGAGGGACAATTCAATCTGCTCCAAATTATTAGAGACTCAACAGACTTGAGCTCAGCTTCAAACCTAGGAAAAGCTCCTGGATGGACCTAAACTTTTGTCAGCAAAACTCTTGGGCCTGGAGACTTACAGACATAGACTCAGATCCAGTGCCAAATTCTGTTAATCAGCTCTTCATGCTTCGTGTTACAAGTTTCATGCTTATAACTGGGTTGCACCAAAGAACCACAGTGGCCATGTGTCTCCTTCCTGAAAGCTTGTGAAATACTTATCTGAGACTCAACACTTTACAGCTGAGGTTGCTTTTCATCAGGCTGGCCCTAATCTTCATTGTTTCTATGTGGGAGCACTGTCTAAGCTTCAGTGGGGACCCTGAAGTTGTTGTCCTGGAGCTTGTATAAAATCCCAGCAAAAAGACATTTCCTGTCCAGAGCTCAGCTGGATGCTACCTGGCTCCAAGCTCACAGTCATTCACAGCTCCCTATGCTACAGACACAAGCCTCTCATTCTTCAGCCTCTCCCCACACCTACCACAGCCCACAAGTGATAAAAGAATTTGTAAGATGAGGAGTCTGTCATCTGTCCATTGCTTTTTTTCAAAGACGGAGAAAAAAAAGTAATGATCTTGTTCTGGAAGAAAATCAAAGGCTGCCAACAACAGCATGATATGTCAGCTCTTTTAATTTCATTTATTTATTTATTTAGTCCAGTTGCTTTAATCCTTGGAGTTTAAAGGCAAAGAATGAATGCAACGTGCTGGAAAATGAAGAGCATGTGACAATATCAAAGAGTAAAACCAAAGGAAAGGGGGTGTGTGTGTTGGGGGAGCCTTGTTAGGAGACACATTAAGGCAATCCAGCTGATAGATGAAGCCTTTTATAAATGAAGAGTAAAGTCTTCATGTCACTCTTTATCTTTCTTTTTTGTTTTAACTATTGTCTCTCTCTTTTACCTCCCCTTGCATTTCTATCCTGCCTCTCTTGTGGTGTCCTGCCACAGGTCCCACTTTATAGTTGAACTGTAGGGCTGCTGTGGCCACAGAAATATAAAGTCTCCCTCTGCTGAGGATAGCAGAGTCTGTGCTTCAACAGACCATGTTGGTACCTGCCACTGTGAGACCCTTCAAACAGACTAAAATGCGCCTGATTCCAGCCAGGCTGGGATGCTGGCTCCTCTTGGTCTTTTGGAGCTATAAACAAGGCATGGCAATCAATCACCAGGCAGTGGGAACCTGGTCTCCAGGGGATTTTGGCACAGAGGTGGGATATGTGTGTCACAGAAAAGCTGCTGTGCTGTGTGTAGAAGTTGCAGTAAGGAGGTAGGTAGGCAGGTAGGTAGGTGCAAAGCAACCCAGAAATGCCTTTTATCCTTGATAGAAGAGCAGAAAGACAAGGAAACAGAATCACCACAATCTTCTGTTTCAGTAATAGTTTTGATATCCCCAGAAAACAAGTCCAGTGGAAAAAACACTGTTGGGTTCTGTTTATGATGACATTCAGCAGGAGTGACTCAGTTCTCATTGTCTCTCACACACACAAACACAGAGCTTATTATCTGTGGTCTTTCTGCATAGTGGATGTAAATGCCAGGCCTGCCTCCTTTGAAGCCTCCTGGGCTTGGTCAAGCAGGAGAGTTTTACACAGACCCTGTTTTCCTCAGCAGCCTTCATGCCTCCCCGTGGCTCTCTCCCAGCAGAGGTTGCAAACCAGAGACCAAGCCATGACACCTCACCACTGGCAAGCAGAGTTGGAGGCGAATTATCTTCTCTCCCCCTTCCACAGACTGACTCTTCAAATTCACAAGACAGAGTCTAAATGTTACTCTCTTCCAGCCTGAGACATACTTGACCCCTATCCCCAGAAACATTTATCCTGGTTTACCCCCAGCCATGAACCAAGCCCCAAGCACTCATCTGTTCACTGCCCCACCAGTGGGATCAGGGAGAGAACTGGAAGGGTAAAAGCTGGAAAACTCATGAGTTGAGATAAAGTTTATCAGGGAAAGAAAAGCTGAGCACACAAGCCAAGCAAAGCAAAAAATTAAATCACCATTCCCATGGGCTGGCAGGTGTTCAGCTATCCCCAGGAGAGCAGGGCCCCATCACGTGTAACAGTTACTTGGGGAGACAAACACCATCCCTCCAAATGTCCTTCCCTTCTTCTTTCTTCCTTCAGCTTTATACCCTGAACATGATGTCATAGGGAAAGGAATATCCCTTTGGTCAGTTTGGGCCACTTGTCCTGGCTGTGTCTCCTCCCAGTTTCCCAGGCACCCCCTATTTCCTTGCCAGCGTGGAAGTACAAGAAGCAGAAAAAGCCTTAGCTCTGTGTAAGCCCTGCTCAGCACTAAGAAAAATATTTCTAAATGATCAACCCTGTATTCAGCACAAATCCAAAACACAGCTTCTTACCATGCACTGGGAATACAATTAAAGTGTAGCCCAGTCAGAACCAGCAGAATGTCCCTGTGAGGTCCCAAGGCCACAGATCTATGATCTGGAGAGTGGAGACTGTCGAGTGACTGAGCAGGGATGTGATGTGTGGCTGGCAGTGGCTGGGGTGGGCGTGCTGCAAAAAGACCCATGGGCAACCCCAGCTCCTCCCTATCCAGAGGAGCTCCTGTGGTGGGGACTGGCAAAGGCAAGAGTGGTTAGCACACACAAGGCAGGCACTTTAATTTCTGTCAGCAGCAAACCTCTGGGTGAAGCAGTTTTAACCACACCTCTGTGTCCCTGATGGCATGGGGTGTGTGACTCTGGGAGCACAGGAGGGAATGACAGGTGGATTGGCACATTCTGCACTGAGGCTACTGTACTCTGACCAGTCTCTCTGGTTTTCCAGTTGCTGGAGTGTGTTGCTTAGGATCTGTATGCAAGGCGTCACAGTCCCAAAGTAGATTAAGTAGACTTCAAAGAGACTGCTAATTTCATACAAGGATAATAAAACTGGTCAGTCTCACAGAGGGGCAGCAAGCTTTATATTATTAATTCTTGCAAGATGCAAGTGATCTGAGATCTTTGCAAGGAAGGCAGTGTAAGAAAAGCCCAGAAAACTAATTTCTCCAAGGTGCAGTTGGCTTCTTTTCCCCAGTCATAAAGGAATGAGAAGAAAGACAGAGGAGAGACCCAAGGACAAATGCCCCAGAGCAAGAAGAAGGCAGGTTGGACCTAAGATGACAGAAAGGGTCACTGGAAGCAGAACAGAGGAGGGACCTTCACCCTAAGACTGATGTGAAATGCAGCATGCACCAGAGTCATGCAAATGCATGCCAGCAGGACCTGTTCATCACTCCAGGAGCACAGGTCACTCCAGGGTGCAGAGGGACACATAGGACAGACTCCATTTGAGTCAGATGTTTTTTATATTTCAATACCAAAAATAAGGAGACAATTTTCAAAATGCAGTGACTGTCAAGCAGTAGTCTGGAACAAATAAATGTGATACTTAATTAAACATCTATACTTCCTTGGAACGCAAGATTTGCCTCCTTTCTCCTTTTTAGTACAGGAAGCCCAGAGATAAAACCTTCAAGTTATGAGCAACTATACCCTGCTGGGAAAAGTGATGGAGTGCTATGCTCCAGAGAACTTAACCAGGCCTCAGAAAATATGGAGTTGACACCTAGAAGGTTTTCTTCTTATTATTGCTGCTGTTGTTATTATTATTATCATTACTATTTTTCCTGACACTAAAACTCTTCCTATCATGTTCCCAGAGGGAGACAAACAGTGTGTGCCTGCATGTTAATGGGAATAAATGGGGCCCCTCTCCTTTTCTGATGCACGGGGTTCAAATGCTGAGGAACTGCTGGGAGCAGGCATGCTTAAGTGAATGCTGAGAAAGGCTGTAGGGCTCATGGATTTTGCACAGGAGAGAAACACAAATATAGGCCTTGGGAATGCATGATCAGAGCTCAGCTCTGCTACTGACTTGACTAGCTCGGTCAGGTTACTCAGGGTCTCGTGCTCTGGCTTCTTCCTTGCAAAACAGTTCAGGCGTAATGGGATGATGACCCATGCTATTCCAGGGACATGGTAGGAACAAGGGCCTAAACGTTTCTGGCAGGTTGATAAAGTGGATCAGAGAGTGATATAAATACTTCATACAAGGCGAGAAATGGCCTAGAAGGGAGATTTCCTACATTGCCTGATCATATGAAGCTGCAGAGATGAGGTGCAAAAATCAAAGGTAAGGAACCAAAATCTGAAGTCTTTCAGTTTGCATCATCATTTACTGCAGCCAAATGAAAAAGCCACCAAAAGAGGATGTAAGAATTTCTCATCTGTAAGATTTCCTCATCTATATTTTACTGCCTTAATGTGAATAAACAACTGTGCATGGAATGGGACACTGGAGTGAAGAAACATGCAAGGCACAGAGCAAATTATAAGAGCCAAAACTCAGGTTGTGAATCTGAAGTATTAGTTTTTTCAAATGTGATTGAATATTACTTTAAACTTGAGAAAAAACAGGCATTGATGACTTCCCCGTTGATGTGAATAGCGATCAAAGATTCATTTGCTTCCCAGGGGGCCATGGAGGCCAAGCCTGACATAGCACAGAAGAGAAAAGCTCTTGTACAGGTTAAGCAAATACTGTGTATAGGTTTGTGTCTTGCCTCCCACAGTGACCAAAAGCTCATGCCAAGGGATGCCTAGAAGTAAAGAAGCATAGATGATACTTTCCTTGAGTATTCAACCACAGTTCTTCTCTCATGATTTTAGTACCATCTTCTTTACTGGAGATGTCTCTTGTAGCTTACCTGACTTCCCTTTTCCAATACACAGGACTGAAAAACACCTTAGACAAGAAATGCCTCTTTACATGTACCTTATCTTTGCCCAGAACTCATGCACCTTTGAGTTCTCTGAAAACACTGCCATACTAAAAAAGCAGAGGATAAACTTGGTAGTCTTTGTTTCCCTCCTCCCCTCAGCTGCTTCATTTCCTGTCACTTTGAAAGCTGTGGGAGCCATAAGCCACAGGTTCAGCTGTGGGGCTCGAGGCGTGGGGTGAAGTAGAAAACACAATCTTTGCTTCTGGGCTGCAGCACATCCTCATCATTCTCTGCTCTTCAGAAGTCACAGGGCTCACTGGACGGTGCCAGGACATTGGTGGTACTTGGGTGCATTTCCTGAGACTCATGCCTTCTCCTAAGTCTCTTTGCTGGAGGGCACATTGTGCCCAAATTCACCTGTGATCGCCCAGGTGCTGTGGCTGAGGAAATTGCAGAAGAACTGGATTGAGTTTCCCTGTCCTCTGAGGCAGAAAAAGTCCCACCCATTCACTGTGGGTTCTCCTGTCACCTCCCATCGTACATACTGACTTTAACTAGTGTGAAAAGAGACCTCTCTCCCTCTTCTTGGAGACCTGCTCTGCTGCCAGGACTTGAGCCAATCTCATCATCAGGGCACCTTAGCGTGTCTTCTTTTCATAATGACACCTCACATCTTACAATTACATAATCTGGAACCTAACCTCAAAAAACCCAAAAAATCCTCATTTTCTTCATGGTGTTTACACTTTGAATGCTTCCAGTCCAGTGAAAAGCCCAGCACACAGAGAGGGTCTGCCAGGCATAAAAAAAAATGGAAGATGCTTTTCAGGAGAAGTAAAAAACTTGCCTTTTTTTTTTTTTTTTGAATAAATATATTAATAAGGGAAGGGGAATACCCTAGCGAACCAGCAGAAAAAAACAAGACTACAGGGTGACAACTGTGGTCATGTTCTTCCCAGCATGCTTGTCTAAGCTCTGCTGATGTTAGTTCAAAACACAGAGAAGGCACATCCCTCAGTGGTGCTGAGCAGACCCCAAGGAACACAAAAGGTACTCAGCTCGTAATAGGAATTGCTCATGACTGAGCCTCTCAAGTACATAAGCTGCTCTGAGGGGAGGCAAAGCCATTTTCTTGCTGAGTTTGAAACTAAGAGCTCTGTTTGGCAGCTGCCATTCAAGGCACGATCAGATCTGGCCTTTCATGAAAATGCAAGCTCATTAAAACATCCAGAGAAAGGGAGGGGAATGTGGTGCAACCCTCGGCTAGAGGGATAAAAAGAGCAATTGCAGTCCAAACCAGGGCTTGGTAGTTATAGGCAAGCAAGGCAAAGGGATGAAAGGGACCAAGGCTAGATAGTACTCACAAAATATTTCCTTTAACTGTCCTGAATGAAAGAAGAAACGAGTATTTACCTTTAGCTGCTATGGGACTTTTTTTTTCTCTCTTTTTGTTTGTTTGTTTTTTTGTTTGTGGTTTTTTTTTGTTTTGTTTTGGTTTTTTTTGTTTGTTTTTTTTTGCCTGCCTGCACAAACACAGCTTGGCTGCTGAACTAAGCAGCAGATAAATGATGTAGAGGCAGTGGGAACTAGTGGCCTTATTTAAACAAAGGCTAGATAGAGTTATCTGGATCGATTGAGCCAATGCTTCCTTGAGTACTAATTCAGGCCAAACAACTGCTACTGAGAATATGCTCAGGTGACCTCCCTAGGAAGTGACCAGGCAAGACGGAGATGTAAAGAGCAGCTTTTGACACAGGTGCCAACTGGTACAATTTTGCTTCCACATGAATGCTACTTTACATAACCAAAAAGTGGTCTCAGACTGTCTGATTATCTCATTACACCCCTACCTAGCAACTTAGCTTAAGATGAGCCCTGCTAGGTTGGAACAAGGCCTCGATAATCCTTTTTCCTGAAAGTGGGCAGTGAAGTATGATTAAAGTTGAGGGGTTATCCATCCCCACAATATCCTTTCAGCTTTCAGCAATCTGCCCTGAGTGGGCCTGCCTCCATTTTAGCTCATATAACTTGGAAAGAGGTTTCAAAGTGAACCAAATCCTCCCATGCACTACTATAGATCAGTGTATGTGACCACTCTGTTACACAAGCATCCAATTATCTCTATCTGGTAATGATTCCCTGTGTGCCTATGTGAGCTGGGGAATACACCACATTAAGCCACACACTTTTTAAACTCTCTTTCAGTCATTAGTGCCACTTGGGACTAGGCTTGCCACTTACGCTGACTATTTAGAGCACTGGAGCCTGAGTCACTGCCTCTGACTCATCTTTTTATGCCAGTGTGACTCTGGGTGTAATGGAGCAGTGGTGAATCAGGCCCTGTGTATCTCCACTGGCAACAAACCAGTAACTCCCCATTCTCTGCTCCTTTCCCTCCTGAGACCTGTAGGAAATGAAGAAAATGCTAAGCTCCTGACAACAGCTAAGCAGGTTCAAAGCATGGGTGACCAACCACATCCCAACAAAAAAAAGAAAGATCACAGGGTGAAGCTTATTTCAAATGATGCCCTTTTGCAGAATCTTACATTTGTACCCCTGGGTCTGATCCTTAGTACAGTTACTGGTGCAAAGTGAATTTTACATCTTTAAAAGGCACCACCTCATCTGCTAAACGGGGGGGGGGGGGGGGGGTGCAGAGGCACCAGCAGCATGGCTCTCTCACACTAGCTTCCCAGCGCCTTGGCTTCCAAGACAATTGAGACTTGCAGCCTCAGTTTAGCCCATCTTTGACTGTGATGTAAAGATCAGCAGCAAAACAGTTCAATAGCATAACCCTCTCCTTTCTCACAAATTCATTGAAAATATAAATGAAGGAAGATTGGAAGGTCTCTTTTAGAACAAGAGGACCTCTGATGGGAAGCATTCACACAAGATGCTGGCTAAGTTGCAAAGTCAAAAAACTCCTCACGGAGAGCAGCTCAGACTTCTGTCTTCCCAGCAGCTGATAGCAACCTTTCCCCTCCTCATCCCCACACACTAGCCTTGCAAAGCTGTGAAAGTGCAGTCCATGAGTCAGTGACAAAAGCCCTTTCTCCAAAGCATGAAGTATGGTGTTGGGCTAGACCTTTAAACATCTGTTCAAGATCCAGTTTTGTTACAGGCTGTGGCAGACCCTTCCTTTGAGTCCTCTGTGCTGAGGGTGGCAAGTGAGCAGCCCCTCTGAGGACCCAAGACCTCAGTGGTGTTATGGGACAAGTAAGAAGGAGGGATGCTCAGGGAGGGAAGGGTGGCTGGGTCACAAAGCTGGTGTTTGTGGGCCATTGTCCATTTCTTTCTTCCTGTTGCTTTTAGGTAAATATGCAAGCAAAAGCTTGTCTGAAAAGTAGTCTGTGTTCCTTCTGCCTTGTCAAACTCTTCAAGGGAAACATTATCTCCTTAATTGCTTAATTCCAATTCGCATGATACGGCGTTCTGACAACAGCAAAAACAGGGATGCAAAAGGAAGATTAAGAGCGACGTATGCATGCTGCCAGCCTTTTGCAACTGGAAAGGTGAAGCTGAGAATCAGAGCTAGGATGAGCAGCCCTGGAGGCTCCCAGCTCCCAACTCATTTCCCAGGAGCTTTTCTCACCCCTGCAGTCCCCAGACGCCTGCACTCAAGGGTTTTCTCTGTGCTCTGGTGGGATTCCCAACTGTACTGCTCCATTCATGGACTGTATGGTCTAGAACCTTTCTGAGGCTCCTGGTGGCATGAGCTACCCCTCAAAACCTGAAACAACAAAATGCTGCATGCCTTGGGCATGGAGACTTGTCCTTTGCCTTGCATTGCAAACAAATGAGGGCAGAGCATGGCAAAATCCTAGACAAACTGATCCCTCTAGGATCCTCTATTCTACTGACTAGTCCTTATATTTGAAAGATTCAACTAATTTTTTTACTACACATGTCAGTGCCTTTCCAAGTTCATGAATATTAGATGTTGGACTTCCTAGCTAGTCTCAAGAAAGCCTGTTCTGCTTGCTTGACTGGCAGATGTAGCTGTATATTAGAAGACCTCCAGAAGCACAAGATTCCCATAATTACAAGCACAGGACATCTCTCATGAGTCAAACTCATTCCCATTTCTGAAATGACACAAGTGCTTCCCTTGCAGAAGACAATGGAACCATTTTCCTACTTTAAAAAGCCAACAGCCCTAAACTTCCAAACCCGACTGCGGTGAACACACAGCAGAGCAACAGGGATCTCCCTTTCAGCATAAATTCTGGGCATTTCCTATTTTATCTGCATCAGCTTCACACCTTGTTCCAAAACAGAGCACAATCTTACAGAAGTTCTGTGCATATCATAAGCTATGTTTTGTGTCTCTTGGTTCTATTACTCCCTCTTTCCCCATATATCAGGCCTGAAGATTTATGCTGAAGATGAGTCTGAAGATTTTTCTCAAAGTCAACACAGACCCCACTGATTTCTTGGAAAGGAAATGTGGGATTGATGCCTCTGCATATACAAATGGAAATAAAAATCCTAAGTTGGATTTAGGCTGCATGTATCATGAGCATGCCTGTACCAGAAAATTGCATAGCTCTCATGTTTACACACTAACTTTGGCACAACTAAAGCAGCTTTGAATGGTATGGAATAACCCTCAAATGTGGGCACACGGATACTCCTACAAAAGTATTTGTCACTTATCCCTCATCTATTTATATAGTTGTAGTGGTACAAATGAACCGAGGCAGACAAGCTCATGAGACACAAACACCCCTGGATTTCTGATCTGAATCTGCAGCTTGTGCCTGTCTATATGTAATTGAGACACTAAACGAGATTGTAACAATACAGAGTAAAACTAAGAAAGGGAACATGTTCCCGGAGGCAGGATTTTGCTGCTTCTTGACACAGTTTGTTGAAAAGCTGTGTAACAGCCAGAGGCTATTCCTGGTCTGGGGCATCTGGAAAAAATAAGCCTTGTATCCTGACTGATAAATTGGGCTCAAAGTTAGGGAAATGTCTCTAGTAGGAGTCACCAGTGGTGTGACCTCTCGACTGAAATAAAACAAGCAGCACACAGGCAGAAGTAAGAAAAATTGGAAGCCTGCTGGCTTTTCTGTTTGTAATGAGAAGCTACACTGTTTTAGTTGGACTACAAAGGAATTTTCAGTAGCAAAGCAGAAGATGCTTGTGGAAGAGGTGCAAACAGTGCTCATTTAGCAGCTGGGTGTGAAAAAATCAATGAATGAGATGTGAACCAAGCTGATAAGTCAAGATATACAGAGCAGGTAAGCAGAGGAGTTTTAACAACAGCCAGTCTCAGAGGAAGGAAGAGGATCAGCAAACAGCTGAGAATGAGCAGAATAGTAAGGAGATAATGAAAAGAACAAGCAGATAAATGTGAATGTCAGATGGCAGCAATCACTCTGCATCACAGCAAGAGGACTTCTTTTCTCTCTTTCACTCTAAAAGGCATAGGAAATAGAAGGGCAAATTGGACCCTTAATATCTGTGGGCAGAAGGGGAGAGGTACAGTTGGTGGGTTATAAAAGCTGCAACATCAATCCCTGCTACAACAGAGTAGGAAGCAGCTGTTGTCTTTGCCATTAAGCCCCTTCCAAGAGAGTTTATTGAGGATTCAGCCAGTGCATGAATGAGTAAGAATCAGGAACTATTTAATATGGCTGTTTAATATGGCTGTTTAATATGGAAGCTTCTCCAGGCACTATTCAAAGTGCTTGTAAGGTAATTCTCCCCAGTGCCCTCCTCCCGCATTCCAGCCAAGACCCAGAAGGGCAGGAACAGCACCAAAATGGTGCCTCCCACAGCCAATGCAATTGGATGCCAGCAAAGCAGGTAAAGGTTGGGGGTTGCTTCAGCTTGGAGAGAGGACTCCCTGCAGCAGGCAGCAATGGCCCCAAGGAAGAGCTGTTAGGAATGTGCCTTTCAGTGACTGCAGAGGGACAGACCACACCTCACAGAACATCAAAGGTTTAAAAATTAAATTCATGAGGTGTCCCATGGGCTCTGAGTAATGAAGAGGCCTTGGCAGCCTGGAACCAAGGTAGGGCACAAGTGGGGATGTGCTCTTTCAAAGGTTGAGCTTAATTAAAAGAACAGGCTGCCAAGAAATGATTCCCATGTTGGACTGAGAGCAGAATGGAGAAGATGCATTGGAAAAGTGCTGCTCCTAAGTGAGGCACATAATATACACATTCTCACCCTTGGCACACAAATCTGTTGCTGGCCCTAGTACTGTCATAGTGGGTCTATGGGGAGTATGGGGTTTAAACTTGAAGGTCCTTTGGTCGGTCTAAGGGAGCCCTGTTATTCTAGGAAGCTGCTACATGGCCCTGTGAAGACTCAGGGATCAATCAGACATGGCACCTAGCCAGACCACTGCTGCCCAAACACATCTGTAAGGCTGGGGGACTCCCCCCCACCCCAGTACTTGCTTTCACCCTCAAGTCTTTAATAAGCTGAAGCACACCTCCACAGCCCAACAACCTCGCCTCCTCCTTCACACAGATGCATTACAGCTATGGCTTTGATCAAGCTCAGAACCAGTGATTGCAGATCCTGCATAAAGTATGAGTCTCAGTTATCTATTTCTCTCTCCCCTTCCTACCCTCAAGCATTCTAGAAGTTCTGTCCTCTATGGGGGTATGGCAGATCCACAGATACAAACCAGAAGGTGGTGGCTGTCCCCCACTCCTCTGTCTTTCCTGACTGTTGCTTTTTTTCCCAGCTCTCATCTGCAAGGTGCCCTCTTCACATTTCTCTTCAAAGTAAAATGCTTTTCTCCCTGCCTCTCTCCTGATGCAAAACGTCTGAAACCCCGTTATAGACCTCATATGCAACGCCTGCTTGGCTGTAACTCACAGTGAAAAATGCCCCCTCACCAGCAAGAGTCTCCCTGAGCCTTTTACCTATCTCAATATGCTACATCTCCACCACCCCCTCCCTGCTTTCATTTTCAATTGCATGTAATCAGTTTCCAGCTCTTTAACCTTATTCTGAGTGCTCTCTTTTTTAAGAATTTGCTATTCCACCCTAAAGCACTCGAAGGGAAAGAAACACACACATTTTAATTAAATTTCTCTCAATTTTTTTTCCTTTCATTTGCATATTTATTTTTATTTTTTCTCCATTTCCAACCCCAGGGAAGATAAATAAATAAATAAATGCAAAAGGGAGAAGGATGTGGAACAATGCATGTAAGGTGACTGGGATGCAGATCACAGGCATGGGCTGGAGGTGGAGGGGAGGACAGCTGAAGGGGAGAGAGGGGAGGGACAATCCTGCAACTAAGCTGAAAATCATACCTAAGGTCAGGTATTGCAGAAATCCAATGATGCTAACAAAAATGCTTTTAGGAAAGGAAGAAAGGAAGAGGTGGAGAAGACAGAATGTTTTGAAGTATCATAGTACGTCATGAACGTCAATCAACTCCCCAAACTCTGACCAGATTCCTGACCAGATTCTGCTCCTCCGTTGGATTTGCAACTTGTACACCCAGTGATGTGCACTTTGGGATGCAGGGCAGAGGCCATGCTAGGTTCTTGAGCTACAGGACAGAGCAATGCCCCTCATTTTGGAAATGACAACAACAACAACAAAAAAATCAGCCCAAAGTCTAATGTGAGTGACAAAAAAGGGGCATTTCGGAATGGGCAGACCTAATAGCAACAATTAAAGGGGAATACCAGAACTGATTAAGACAGGACAGATGGAGACTTGATCATTAAAACACAAATAAAAACCAACAAAAAACCCAAAAACCAAACCAAACAAACTAAAACAAAAAAAGACCAGAAAACCAATAACAACAACAAAAAACCAAAACCAAACCCAAACCAAACCAAAAAATAAATAAAAACCAAAAGCAACCAAACAAAAACTCCTGCAACTAAACAAACAACACCCTCCCCCCCAAAAAAAACCCAAAGAAACCCCCCAAAACAAACAA
Organism: Serinus canaria; assembly: GCF_022539315.1. Classification (NCBI taxonomy): domain Eukaryota; kingdom Metazoa; phylum Chordata; class Aves; order Passeriformes; family Fringillidae; genus Serinus; species Serinus canaria. The sequence continues at coordinate 22,610,937 of NC_066313.1, forward strand.
AAAACCCCAGACATTTTATGCTCCTGTTGTAATCTTTTCTTCTTTTCCTTTTTTACCTTTTTTTTTTTTTTTTATTAAATGTGAATAAGCCCATGAAATTTGGCATTTGACTGCACTTGTTCCTATTTCCTTTTTGTTTCCAGGTTTTGATTTTAATTTTGGAACATGGTATGACCTCCCATGAACCTATTAAGGGATTTCATCTGGTAGCAGTCTACTCGTATAGGTTCACATTTCATACCTGCTCTTTTAAGGTGGCTTCTTCCTACAGAATCTGTGGTGATATTGGGGTGATGATCAGGGAATACAAATTTTTCTGTGGAGCACTGAAACTCAAAATTGGGACCCTCCAGCATGGAGTCCCTTTGCAATAACCTGGAGATCTGTTACAGCCCCATTTTGCACACAGTTTTATTATTACTCACACATCACCCAAGGACAGTGTCATCATTTTTTCTCTGCAAAATGCATGCTGGGGTATTCAGGGTTCTTTTCTCCCCTCTTCTAATGACCAAGTCTTTTCTCCAATCTCTATTCATCCTGATTACCTCTTTAACTGACTCTCCCTGGGGCTGCCTACTCTTGGTATGTAAAGAATTTATCATTGCTTATGTTATCTTTGGCTATTTGTTCCTCAAATTTTTCCTTAATCTGTATTTCACATCTCAGTGCTCCATTTTATGTTCCATTCTATTAGCATCACTTGGATGGAATATCCAATTTTTAAAGTATTCTTTATCTGACTTGAATAAACCAACATAACTTGGTATTTAAGTGCACGAGTTTCTCTTACCTTTTTGCTTCCAGGTTTTTATTTTGTTTTTCATGTGGGGGTATGGCGCTACCTTCTGTGACTCTAATAAGGGACTTTTTTAAAGCACTTTCCCTGCTGGTTCTTTGGGTTTCAATTTCATAACTTTTTGCCTTCAGGTTGTTTCTGAATAAGTTCATTTTTTTAAAAAAAAAAAAAAAACTCTTTTTTTTTATGTTCTGTGCTACAGAATTTCTGGTTGGAATAAGAAAAGATAGACATCATTTTATTAGGGTAATTTTCACTCCTTATATCTGTCCTTTCACAGTCAGGCTCTGATTTAAAGGCAGGGCCATACAAAGACACTTCTTCCAACCCTTTCAGAGAGGGTTAGAATGAAACTTCTTTTGCAACTCAGCAGAGAGGTTTTTCCATGGCAGGAGCAGACAAGGCTTGAGCCAGAAAAAGGGCAAAGCAAAATGTGGATCAGGAAACACATATAAGAACTAAAGTTTGGGCCTGCCCCCCGCCCTACTCCTCAGCACTAGATGGTTTATCCCTAACTTTATGGGAATAACAGAGTAGCAGAAGTAATTCTCACACTGTACCATTTTTGCTTGCCCCAGCTGACTGCAGAGGTGCCTTTCCTGTACCATCCTTCCCTTCCTCCAAAGGTTACCCATTGTCTGGCAAAAGCAAAGCCACCTCCATGTTCCAAGCACCACTGCAACATGGCCACATCCAGCTTTCTCCCCTCAACTGATTCTACACTTTCCTCTTTTAAAATATATAAAATATATATAAAAATAAAAGGAAACAGACAAGATGCCTCTTAATAGCTCAAGATGGAGAGCCAAGAGCTCTTCTCCTACCACTGCCAATGCTGTTGACACCTCTTTCTCCAAGCCCAGTTCCCTGAGACATCAGGTTCCTGTGGCACCTGACGTGCCTCTTCTGTACTACCATGAACATCAGAAGAAAGTGCAACCCTTCTACCAAATCCCTTCTTTTTAACACAAAGTACTTGGGTTTATGAGTTTTGGTCATTCCTCAGGGTTCATCCAGAGCTGAAGCAAAGGGTCACTTTCATCCTCTGGACATGGGTTCTCTTTCCATGGCTGGACAGAGCCCACAGTCATCTCCACTTGCCCAGATCATCACAGCTCTGCAAATATTCCGTGCACAAGGATCTATTTAGGAAACAAGGGTGACACTTGGATGAACTACCAGACCAACTGGACTTAGACTCCCTGTGCCTGCTGAGATGTAACATACATCCATCAAGACTGAAATAGGACTACTAGCATCCGTTTTGGGACAAAGATCTTCTCCTGTCCCTTCCAGCCCTATAGTTTAAGGATGCTCTGTTTCATCCCTTCCAGATGCCATATTCCAGTGGGTGGCTAGAGTTGATCTGTGGTTTTAAAAATCTCAGGCTGTTTTTTACCCAGAGCAAGGCTCTACTGTGGTGAGGCTGCCAGAAGAAAAAAAGAAAAATCCCACCAAACCCTTTGCAGCTGTCACAGGCACTCACTGCCTCAGTGCCTCCAAACACCACTTGGCTCCCATGCGTTGATGCATTTACTGTACTGGTAATTAATGCCGTTAGCTTTGTAATTAAAAAAAACAACTTTTTGCCTTTATACTTGGGGTGATAACGCGGCAAGTAAAAATTAATTAAAACGAGATGAATTGCCTTCAGTTAAACGAAACGGAAAGAGAGGGAGAGGAGGGGGCATGGAAAGGAGGGGGTCATAGTGGTAGCGAAGAGAGGAGGAGGCACGCCGGAGCCCTGCTAATGAAGCAAAATGATACTGTTGGCATTTTAAAAAATTTTTCCCTTGGCTGTGGTACCTTCTGTTGGGTTCTGGGTTAATGGAGCCTAAAGCTATACGTCTGGCAGGGAAACTGTGTGAGCCACCATCGCCCCATCTCTTTCATAAGGTCCACAAACACACCCGCCCATGTTGCTTCAAGTCCCTCCTCCTCCTCACCTTCCTACCCCCCACCTGGCTACGAGGGGTAATGGGCTGTGAAATTGGCTTTTCTATTATTATTAATTAGATCTGATGTCAGGCTTTTTGTTTTGGTTTGTGTCTGAGGTTTTATTCCCTTCTTGAAGTAAGGAAAATACGTAGATGCCTGAAAGAGGGGGCAGACTTCTTACAAAGTTGATGCTGGGAGCCAGTCCTAGCAACTGTAGCACACTTTTTTGTAGAGGACCAGAGTCCCTCTCCCTGATTTTAGATGACTTCTCTGTTAACTGCTTAACTCTTTCTGTCCCTCATATGAGTCCCATCTCTAGTCAGAACAGAGAGGGAGCTCTTACCAGAGAGGATACGAAGTAAGTTGTATAAGAGCTGAAGGAAGCCCCTGGCAGCAGAGGAAGCAGACAGCCTTGTGAATGCAAGAGAAGAGAAACTGCATGAGACAGGAGAAACAGAAGCATTTCATTAAATCTCAGATGAGAGAGAAGAGCTTTGTTGGAGAGATCTAAATGGTTCAGGTCTAATTGAAATTCATCTTTGGAAATTACTTTGAATTTTATCACTGTTACGCCCATCTCATTTCCTTATTCCTAATACATAGGAATTTAGCAAATGAGGGAAGAAGAAATTAACAATCTGTCCCAAACCAAGTGATAAGGAGCTTCTACCACTTACCCACCCAGCTATCCTGTAGCACCCATTACTTTTCAAGCCCTTCAGTTTGGGAACTCATGAAGCTCCCCCTGTATAAACTACCTCACTGCAGAGAGCAGCCAACTTTTCCATCCATCACAGATGAATACATGATGCCCATGGGGACCACTGACTCTAGATAGAAAGTAATAAATATCCTTCTCTACCTGTCTATCTAGATATAAACACTATCTATCTATCTAGAAATACTTGTCTATTCTAGAGTTAATATTAGAATATTTAAGTACCCTGGGTCAGGAGGAAATGCTGTTACCATGAGAAAGAGCAACAGTTCCTGCAGGGTTCTCATAAGACTTAAAATTACTCAGTTCCTATGGCTTGAGTTTAAAACTCCTGATCTGTAAAAAATTCTGCAGCTTTTCAAACCAGCACTGCCTGCCATTCTCCCATTTTCCCTCCAGAACACCCTGTCACCATGACAGCCAGTTTCAGACACGTGCAAACCCACTAGGAACTAAGTCCTTAGGACCAACCCTCCTGCTCAGCCTGTGTAAGGTCAAAGAAACATGGTTTGACAGCAAAACAAAGTCAGACAGATCCTGTGGCAACACTGAAGAGCAGAGTCGCGACTGTTTGCCCTAAAGCCTCTTCTGTCTTCAGGTTGAAATTCAGCTTGATTTTGAGCAGCTGGACCCACCTACACCCAGAAGCAGGGGAATTGACTTTGTTGTCAGGGCTGCACCCACAAGACCATGAAGATCTTCTGATTCTGCCATGGCTGACAGGAACAGAGTGCTTTGCAGGCCTGTTTGTGACAGCAATGCACTCTCTTAAAACCAGCACCCACAGCTGCCCAGCACGTGGGAGAGAGATGGGAGATAAGTTTTCCCCACTTTTGAGAAGGATGCTAGAGTTGCCATTCAGGGAGAGCTTCTGAAACTGGGGAAGAGCAAGACCTGCTCTGTTCCATTAAAGCTTTCCTTCCTGTTTTATGTTTTCTTAGCTGTAAGTGTGGTGTGGCTACTGCACGATGAAAAAGGGTAGAGAGGTTACATGACCCTCCTAAAGGACTTCAGAGCTAGGGCATGCTCCAGGCCTAGTCTTATGCCTGCTGGGTCTGGCACCTTGAGGCATCAGGGCAGTTCTGGAGGACACACTGTCCTGGCCCTGACAACTCCTTCCAAATCCAGTTCAACATGGCTCAGTTTTTACAGCTACAAAATTAAGATAACGACACTCATTCTACTTTTGCAGGACACCAGGAGTTCTGTTGTTGAAAAGCAACACACCAGAGCAAGTCTGACATCCTGGAGAGCTCAATGTAAACTCTCGTCCTGCTCTGGACTTTCCACCTCAATTTCCCTGCCTATGAAAGCAGGACAATACCATGCATCCAACTTTGCAAAGGTGAGGCTGGATTATTGATTGACAGAGTAGAGCCACTACCTTAAACAAAAGTTATTCTGGTGTAATGTTGTTGAAGCAACTGAGAAGTGGCTTTGGCCCTTCACCAGAGCCAAGGCAATGTCTTGACCTTTACAGCTATTCAGGCTGTCCAGGTTACTTCAGAATTTCAGGTGAGACTTTAGCCTGGCTGACAGCTTTGAAAAGACAGTCAAAGAAGTAGAAGAGATACATAGAAGGGTGAAAAGTGAGTGCTAAGAACATTGCTCCTGACCTTTTAAATGGGATTTTACAGCCATGGTTTGGCTGAACCTGGGGCCTGACTGCTGCAGTGCCACAAACTTCTGTCAAATATTTCTGACGTGCCATATATAAGCAAGAGACAACATCATCAACCCCAGTATGTACATCTGAACAGGGGATTTACAGACTGGTGTGAGAAAGCAGGAAGGAGGATATTGGAGCCAAGGGTAGGGTAGAAGTATAAAGAGTCTGTGTGAAAGGGCAGCTCTTTTTACTGCACTAAGTTTCTCACGTGACTGTGGCATTCTCCCCTTCAGTTCAGATGGGTTTCATTTTTCAGTCCTAAAGGGAATAAATAAACTGAGAGTGATGCTTTTCTGACTGTCATGGTAAATCAGGCATCATTTCATTACAATCAATGGACTTCCACCAGCAGAGCGCTGATGTGAAAGAGATGACCATTAACCCCAGAGTATCTAACCTCCCAGCCATCCCCAATCCCCTCCAGATCTGAAATCAGCTGTTCTTTTCTGGCTCTTAGAGGAACCCCAGGAAGAAAGAGCCTGCAGTCAGACTATAGCTGCTGAGGCATGACGCAAATTAGACGCCAGTCTCACTTCTCCACAGTAGTGTCAGCTCCTGCAGGGCTAAGCATAAGACACTGAAAAAGCATGGGAAGAAGGGATATTGAGCCAAACCTGGTCACAGCTCCCATCCAATCCATCCTGAGCGAGGATAGAATGAAAACAAGGATGAGGAAAATGTCTGCTGTCTTCTGGTATGCCCATGATGGCTTACAGATCCCTGGCCAGCCAGTCCTAAATTTTTGCTTCTACAAAAATTTATATCCAAGTCATTCTTGTTTTTAAGAGTCTTTAAGCCCCTTCCCTTTAGTGGCACCAAGTGACACGTGACAGTAACTGAGGAAGGACCTCCTGAAATGAAGAAACCAGATTTTTGCTGATGGTAGTCATGTGTTGTATTTCACAGGTGAATCGCAGAAATTCTTCTCAGGGAAGCAAATGGGAGTATTTCAAGGTCTGCCATCATTCCACAGCATGAAAAGAAAAAAAAACAGTGAATAGACTTCTAAACAATGCTGTCTGGAGAAATCTCCTCCTTCCCCACATGCTGGTGTGCTGGGTCCATATATGTCAGCAAGTTCTCCTCTTTCTGGACATTTGCAGAGGACCAGCAAGCAACTCATCCATTGAACAAATGTAAATTCCTACAGATCAAGCTAGCTTGAGAGCCAGACTGCCTTGGGACAGTTTAAACACCATCCTTATCTCAGTTATTTAATGGCCAGGATTTAGAAGGTGTGGAGTATCATTTGCAGGGCCTTCCTGTACTGCTGGAGGTTTCCAGAGCCCCTCTGGGTAACAGACCTCAGCGGCCTCAAAAATGCTGCCACTTCAGGGCTAAACATGGCAGCTGCTTAGAAACGTGCAACACGCAGGGGAAGAATGAGGTAGGCTGCTTCATTTAATTCAGAATCATTGGAGAACACTAAGAAAGACAGTAAACAGTTCTTTGAGCTAAAATTTTCTGAAGAACTGAGGCTACAGACATTTATAGCCATCACGTGGTTCTGTGGTGGGGACCTCTGCAGCTCATCATAATGCTGCCTTCCCCACAACACAGAGGCAGCTGATCCCTTGTTGGGACCTTGGCTTAGTGCTGAATGAGAGAGAAATCAACACCTGCTGCACAGCCACCAGCACCTCTGGATTTGCATTACAGATCTGCCATCCAAAGATGCCACAGCCTAACGCTGTTTAGACCAGATGAGATTGCTGCCCTGCGAGGTGCATCTCCAAGAACCTGGGAGCCAACATGCTGCTGCTCTGCTCCCAAGCCAGCAGCAATAAACAGAAGAGGATGCTTTAAGGAACAGCATATTCATTCTAGTTTTCATCTGGTACTAAATACCTAAGCCTCCACCTGCCTGGATCCTCTTCCACCCTTGCCAGAAATCTGCTGGAGAGGAAACTAAAAAAAGGAAGAAGAGGCAAAATAAAGCAAACTGCCAGGGAATAAAGTCCAAAAAGCTAGCCCAGAGGACAGGGGAGAATCGAGGTCTCCACAGATGAGTGCTTTTAATTAGGAAGAGGGCTGAACAGCAAGGAGCTTATGCTAATGAACAGTCTCTTTTAATCAGCTTATATTTTAAAAACAGCATTTTTTAACAGTCAAAATAGTTCTGAAAAATGGTAATTATCAGAAATGCATTAACATGGAGCAGGTTGGCTAGCAAGATGAAATGATGGAGACTCCTGTCTGACAGAAGGGGACAGCATTGTCATGCAGGGCGATGCAGGGATGAGGTGAGAGGGCTTCCGGGGGATATGGCTACTGCCTCTGACATCCCTATCCTGTGAATCTTCCTCTCTTTCCTGTTCTAATTAATCCTTTCTGTCCCCCACATGTTCACCAGTGTCCCCCTCTTTCCTCCCATTGGTGAGCTTGCTCTCTGCACACAGAGATGACCTTGTTCTTTGCTTGTCTCTTCATCTCCTCACCTTTCCCCCACCTGCTCCTCCAAGTACTACCCTGCAAATGCGTGGTGCCTCTTCCTGCTTATGCTACAAACACTGCCACCTTGTAATCTCTGCTGAATGTGGACACTGATTTTCTGGAGAATATATTTATTGTGTACTGTGTGTACACACCCCAACAAGATAAACTGGGCCTTCAGTCCATGACTGAAGTGTCCAAACTGACTCCACTCCTGAAAAGTGAGTCCCTTTATTCTTAGCCAGCCTTCCTGGAGATGGGCACATATTTGCATGCAGTGCAGTACAGAGAAATTCCCTTCTCTTTACAATTTCTTTCTTTCAGCACCCTGTCCTCTCCTCCAGAAAGGGACACTCTACCAGAAATGTGCAGGATTCCCATCACCTACATGCCCTCACTCTACCCTGCCCACGTGAGTCTTTGTAACAGCCTGCCTGCTTCTCCAAATGGTTCAACACCCACCAATATTTCAAGTAGATGTTATCAAGTGAAATGAACACCAGTTCGCAGTATCCTACTTTGTCTGAGGAAACAGATCCAGGCATGTGAAGCCATCTGCTCTTGTAGGGTTGCCATCCTCATATTTCTCTGTACTATGTGCAATAAAGAGCGTTACCAGACATCACTCTCAAGCTCACAACAACCTTGGGGCAGAAAACAGGAGGGGAAGACAGCACATCCATTGTGCCACATATGGTGGGGTGAAAGAGAGAGACAGAGAAAATATACACCAAAGGGTGGATAGAGCAATAGGCTGCCTGATGCTTTCATGTGCAGTGGAAGGTGCTGTCATTCTCTTGTCTGAAGCTGGCTTAATCCTAAATGTTTTTCCAAGATTCCTGCAGCAAAGTAGAAAACCAGTTCAGTCATATCTTCTCCCCAGTCTTGACACCAGAATACAGACTGTTGCTTGTACAGGTGTCACTGTCCCGTACAGGAAGAGCTGGCTTTGATCCACCACTCACAATTGAGCAAAGTCTCCCTGGTGCCCTCGGGTTCAGCTTGTGTATGGCCAAGGCCCAGGTATGTGGCGAGTCCTGTTCTGACTGAGCAAATGCCACTTGGCAGCGGGGCAGCTTCAGCCCTGCTCAGCTACGGCTACAGGGCTCAGCTACCCAGCTACAGGGTCTCTGCTCTGATCACCCTCTCCAGCTTCTCAGGTGCACGCTCCCAAGTGACAGGACCTATGGGCATCCAACTGACTGGCACAACTGTGCTTCAAAGAGCTCCTGCCTCTCTGGGAATCAAGCTTATGGCTTAAAAATCTCATGGTACTGAGGGATCAGACAGAGCTTACAACTCTAGTTTTACAGGGTTAGAAAACAATCAACCACAGTTTTGACCCACTCAAAGAGACACTGCCTTTCCAAACCATCACTGTACCAACGTGCATGGCATTAGCACAATAACTTGGTGTCAAAGCCTGAGGCTTTTGATGTATTTTGTGCATGGAATATCATCTTCCCATGTAATCCCCTGCTCTACTTTCTCGCCCCTGTCTTTGAGGGCCGTCATTTCTTTGGTGAAAGGAAGCAACTGTAAAGCTGATTATTTCACAGCTGCATCTGTAAATTATGGTGTCCAGGGCTAGCCAAGAAGAAGCAATACCTTGGAACATGACCTGATCAGACCTCAAAGGCAAGTTCATACAGATCTGCAGTAACAACCTGAGTCAGGAGACATCCAAAGAAAATGGCATTCTGTACCATTTGGCTATGCTTCTCCACCAAGACCATGACACTGCTGATCCCTCTCCTGATTTGAGGAACATTTAAGGAAACGAAGACCTGCAGGAGTGGGGAAGATAACTGCAATGCAAAACCAATACTATGATCCCTGAGATCACTGAGGATCCCGTATCATGCTGCATTTTCCCTCTTCAAAACATTTTTAAACTCACATCAATTTTTTCCGTACTGTATTAGATGCATTAGTAGTAATGGATATTTATAGAGCTGTAGTTTGGATCAGGCTGCTGTACAAGAAAAAAAAAAGAAGACTGTCATGCTTAAAGGCTACAAGTCTAAACAGTGAACTAAATGCCAGAGTACATAAGGTTAAATATCCTAAATAGCTTCCTCCTACTGATAGGTGATGAGATTGTTATTAATTCAGTGTAGAGGTAGAAAGCGTTAAAATAAATGTTAAAATAAATTACATGGTAAAATAGATTACACAAACTGAGCACATTAATATGCACTAATAGAGATTGTTGCTATAACAGGATTCTTTGTTCTGGAGCAAAATGCCTCAGTATTACAGGCAGGCCAAAACAAAAGCCCCCTGCTGCTGTAGTGAAAGCTGGACTGGGATTATAAACAGGATTTTCAAAGCAAAGTTGTTCCTTTCCAACAGAATTGTGCTGCTGAGAACCAGTTGGACTGGTGTCCCAAGGCTGGGCTGCTCTCCACTTTGAATAGATGGGCAAAAGCATCATGTTGAGATACCCTCTCCTGTATCATCTGATGGGAGTGCATGTGCCTGCTGTCTGCCTCGGGCAGTGGTGCAGGCTGAGCATAAAACAGCACCATCTGTTTTGGGCTGCCAGCCTGTGTCCCAGCACTGGAACAGGGGGTCTGCCTGCACCAGGGAGGGAAAGGCAACCTCACTGCTTCCTTCAGTATGGGAAATCAGCAGCTGTGCTCTGAGCCAGCAGCAAAGAAAGACTCCCCAAAAGCAAATTCAGCTGCAGTACTTGGTTGGCAGTGTCAGCACACCCCCTCCCAGCAGCTGCCTCAGCTCTGGGTTCCAATCTGGACAGACCATACGCAGGGGTCACAGAGCAACCAGTGCCTGCAGGTCCATCTGGCCTTTGCCCTCTCTGCTGAGGCACTGGCAGTGTCCCACCTGGGCTCCAGGTAGAGAAGTGGACCAGGAGAGGACAACTCCCACCAAGAGCTCAATCAAAAGCCACCTATATCAAGAGCCAAAAAGTGACATCAGGAAGGCTGCACCAATGCTGGTGCTTAATGTCTAAGATCAAGAGAGTAGTGTATCCAGCTGCCTACTACTTCATATTCCATCACCCTACAGAGAGGAAGAGCTGTGAAAGCTAAATCTGATCCTTCATGTTGCCACCATAGAAACTGGTGCAGTGAATCAAACAGAAGCACAGCAACATAACAGTGACCCCATAAAGTGATATTTCTGAACATTTAAAATGTGTAAACATATTTATCTTTAACTTTCTTCTTTTAAAGTGAAGGGAAGTGATTTTACGTAAAATAACAAAGATGACATGGATACAGGAAAACATGCATCCATTTAACCTCAGTCAAAGGTCTCCCAGTCGTCTCAGCCACCTCCTCTTCTGACTCCCAATTAGCCAACCTTACAAGGTCTGATCTGTTCCCTAATCATTCCCTTCTCATTACTCCATCCCTGTGCTTCTGTGAGATCTAAGAAGAGAACTAACAAGGTGCCTGCTGCAAAACAAGCAGGGATTCTGGCTCCATTCCTGTTCCACTGAACAAATAGTTTCAGTGATAAATAAATAAAGCCATTCACGGAGAATCCTCACTTCAGTTTAGCTGGGCTTTCACTGTGTCTACAAACCTGCCATTGTTCCAGATACTTGAAAACACAGCTATTTGCTTTCCTCCCTATTTCTCCATTTTAAGGTAAGTAGGAAATGCCATATATTTGTTAAATTTTTATAACTCAAAGCTCATGTTTCCTTCTTCTGCCTTTAAAAGCACCCAGTCCTGGGTGAGAAATGACCAGCTGCAGGCAGCCTGAACAGGCCAATGTTCATTAAATGTCTTATTCAACCCCAAACCTCATGAATTGTTTAATATACAATGGAGACAAAAGCCTTATTTTTTTCATGTGTCAGCTCTTGTTAAGCGGCTCCCTGCCCATCTTGCTGCTGGCTATAAACAGGATTAACAATCCCCGTAGTTAGAGGCAGGGAATGCGTGCACACTTCACACGCTGGCAAACGCGTGCAGAGGACAGGGTGGCACACCCCCCACACAGCCCCACGCCTGTGCCCAACCAGGCACAGCCCGCATGCCAGCCCTGCCAAGCACATTTACTCCCTGGGGAAGGCAGATGTACCAATCCAGGCCTTCCAGCACGGAGAGCCTGGCGTGCCCGCACACCTCAGGTGACAAACACATCCCTCCCAAGAGCTGTCTATTGCTCATCTGCATGGATCAATTCCCGCCAGCTTCTATAGGCAGGAAGGAAAAATCAGCAGCTTTCCAAGAGAGGAAGATGTGCTGCCTGGTCTGCTTTTCCCAGCCCTCATGCTGCATGTCCAACATTAAATATCTTGAACCTGGCTTCTTTGAGGAAGCCTGCCAGGTGCTGGGCACCACATTGACGAGGGAGGCCCTCGAGAGGCAGCCCGTGCCTCTTCTCTAGAAACTTCTGGAAATACAGCCAGCACCTCCCCCTCCTCCATGCCTGAGCACACATTCCAACCCTGTGAGCTTGCACACACACAGGCAGAGAGGCAAGTGCACAGATGAGCACGGCATCTGGCTTCCTGCAAGATCCCTTCGGGGCCCACGCTCAGCCTGGAAGCATGAACCCCGAGCCACCAGCTTCAGGAACACCACAGCCACCTCAGCCAGCATCCTGAAGGCTACCGATCACCGAGGCTGAAGGGAGGAAAGGGGGAGAAAAGTTTGCCAGCACCAGTGTGACTGTACCAATGTCCAGCTTTTGGTGAGACTCTCGTGGTTTCCTGTCCCCCAGCAGCAGGGAGAACCACGAACGTTTCCAACAGAAATGATTCTGTAGGCTTCAGAATTCCAGTCAGCTGTTGGGGTGGTGTCAGAGCGCCAACCTGGCAGAAAACTGGGCAGCTTGAAGAGGAGGGGGAGCAGGGGAGACAGTAGTATGTCCTTGGGCATGACAAATTGACCAGGGACAGTGAAGAGGCAGCATGTTGATGCGCAGCGCAGGAAGGGGATGGGCCTTTAATGCAGCTTGCTGCCAGGGAAAGGGGGATGCCAAGTTGTTCTTTCTCCCTGCTCATCCCCATGGACGCAGAAATTACATCCACGGCAAGTGGATGCCATCCTCTAGAAAATGCCATCTGGAGAACATTACTGGGTTTCCTGGACGGACATCACAGAACTCTGCAAAACCTGGAGCTAAACAGCACTTGAAACTCATGTCAAATGGTGCTTTAAGAGGTAATAACTTGCAGGACTATAGCTAGTGGTTTTTTTCCTCACTGAAATCAGGAGGAAGCTGTACTGCTGACCAAACCCACTTATGAGTTACAAAGTGAGTGAGAAAATAAAAGCGTCTGATGAAAGCTAGCATTTTTGTGATAGCAAAGGAAATATCTGTCTCTGATGCTTATTTGTTCTTTGGGATTATTGATGTATTTTCTGGCAGCAAATAATCTTTTCCTCACACATTAAACATATTGTGAATATTGCAGTCATCTGTAAAATCCACCATTCCCTCCTACATACCACCGGACTGTAACATCTGCATCACTAACAAAATCAGCACAACACAAATCACGTGTACAATGGAAACACTGGAAAATGTGCAGGCTTGAGTATGGATTGAGGATGAGCTTATGTGAGAGGCCGTGGAAATGCAGACCAGCACCACCAGTGCTTCTCAGCAAAGCTTATGGCCTGCATGATGCAATGAGGCTCAGGAAGTGACCCAGTCAGACTGAGACAGCATCTATTTGTGGGTGGGCCTCTCAAGGATTTTGGTAGGTAAATTAGTGTGTGATTTATCCAACTTGACTCAGCTAATTAAGGGCCAGCAAAAAGCAACCTATGACTCAGACAATAGTTGGCAGCACAAAATGCAAATTTCCCCATCCAAAAGACCATTTCAAATTCACCTTTGACAGAAATACTCATAATAGCAATATCCTCTTTGTGAGTATTTGCTCTACCTAAGCTACCGTGCTTGCAGAGAGGGACAGCAGAAGGGCTGCAAACATCATCAATTTAAGATTTGCTTTTGAATTGGAACAAAATAATTATGAATATCTCTTTGCCTCACTTTGGTAGTGCCTCAGCTACCTCAAAAACCATCAGTCATGGTCCTGGCACTGCTCGCAGCTGTGCCTGTCTGCACCTTTCCCCATGTCCCCTTCTCCATCCATCACGCACGTTTCCTCAACTGCAATACACCTGATGACCTTTCTGGCATCCTCCCTGCCCAAACAGCCCCAGTCCCATTGCCCTTATCTAGCCATCAACATACTCCAGCAGCATGCAAAACAAATGGCGATATCCCCTCCCAAGCAGCACCAACCACACCCCGTGAGTGCAATAGATGCATTCCCAGGGCTGGATGCATTCTCCTCATGCTCTGCAGCTATGTTGCAGCTCCATCCATTTCCACCACTTCTCATGACTGTCTCACAAAGCCTTGCTCATGCAAGTAATCCCATTAAACCCGATGGGCTAGTTGCCTAAGCACCGATTTACAGGATCATGCTCTTAAAGGCTAAGCTCTTCAGTGAAGGGACCCGAGCAGTCCCTTGTAAATTGCCCACAAAGCCCTAGAGCCACCGCTGGCCTGCTGAAACCTGGTGTTATTTGCAGGAGATCAAAGGCCTGTCAGGTCATGTTGACTTCTATTAATGGAAGCTGAGATGCTCAGCTGCACTTCTAGGCGTCAGGCCTGTAAATTATGAACTCTAAAAGACGTGTTTCACCTGGTGGGTTTTCCAGGGAGCTGTCAATTGACAATGAGCAGAATTCAAAAGAAAGTCTGATTTGCACAACATCCTGAGGACACCAAGTTTTCTTGTTTTGCTCAGCTACAACTGCAGTGTCAGCACAGGCTGAGTTCTCAGGACAAAGATCTTTTGGGTGCACCGGCGTGGGATAGGCACGTTGGAAAGGGCCTGCCTGGATATGCTGCTTCCTTCTCTTTTAACATTTTTTTACCCTGGTAGAGTCCTATTCAGGTGACAGAGAGACACGGGGAAATGGGAACAAAATGTGCACACTGTTCATACTGAAGAAGATCCAGTATAACAGCATAATTAATAAACCTTTGCAGACCTCTATTAATAGCTCCTGGAACCTGAACAAGGAACGCAGCAGTGGTTTTGCCAGGGCTCATTCTGCAAGGGTGAAAATCTTTTGCTTACTGTTTTCACATTTGTCATTGCCATGCTCCATCAAGCTTAGCAGTAAAGGCAGTAAAGGAAAGCAGGGGACCAGGGGAGAAAGGAGACAGGGAAATCCTGGTCTGTGGCTGAGCACGTTTTGATGGCTTTGCAAGCACAGAGGCTGAATGAAGTCATGTTGCAAAATTACTTGTCCGTTCATGCATAGGGCTGAGGAGGAATCCTATACAACTAAATTAAATTTAAATTATCATATGTCAAATTGACATTAATATTCAGGGCAAAGGATCCTTTTTTTCAGGCAGTGCATTGATTTAGTTTTAAATACTAATAAATTCCTCCTGCCTCACTGGACATCGATGGCATATTCCCCCTTAGCTCCTACTTGTGTAACGCTAGCCTTGGGCCCAAAAGAGAGGGCTTGGCTTTGCAAGCCAAGGGTAACCACCTTACAAAAGGGCAGACAGAGCCTCAAAAGCAACAGAGACCCCTCAGCCAGAAGGCTTATTGAGGTAAATGTATTTCTCCCTCTCCCCATTTTTTCTAGACACGTCTTCCCTAAACCTCACCTGCCAAGAGGGGCTGTGCAGGGACCCAGAGCAGCAGCACATGGCAGTGCAGTGCTTGGGGAGGGTGGGCTGGGAGCCTGCCACCAGTTTCCTGGTCCTCTCAGTTCAGCCCCCCTCCCCAGCAATCCCCACAGGTTTCATTGCTGAATGCCTCAGCCCCTAGAGTAACACAGTAATTTGGCACTGATGCCTTAGTCACTTAATTATTCTTTTCAAAGGAGCCTTTGAATTTCTTTTTCCCAACCTTGCCTTCTTTCCTCTCCCTCCCTTTTCCCTCTACACATTTTGACTCAATAGTTTTCCTTGAAATTGTATAAACTTGCTGTTTATTTCTTGCCATCTAGCATGCTGTGATCTATCTTTCATTGTTAATATTTTTTTTCTCAGCAGCATCCCTGTTCCCTGTCTCTGAGTTCATTCTCTTCCCTCTTTCAGCAGCACTATATTTTTCTTCTCAGTATTTTTGCTTAGCTCTATTAACTTTTATTTATTTTTCTTTCACTCCTTCATCATGTTTCTTTTCTTAGTTGCTGTGCACCATCTGTATATCTGTTTCTGCCTCTCTCATGCTCCCACAACTAGATTACTCTCTGCCTGACTTTGATTACCACAGCCCCTTGTCTACCCCCCACCACACACTCCCCTCCCTAATAAGAGCTATCTAAAACCGGCCACGCACCTTCTTGGGTCCCCCCCTCTGATTCCCAGCTGTTGCCTGTGAAAAATACCAGTGTGGGAGTATTGGCAACACAAGCTCTGGCAAGCCAGAGAGCACCTAAGTCAAGAAGACTCAAAATGCAGTAAGAGAGTAATTTTTCCAAAGCATGCATATTTCTAATTCCTCATTTTCTGAGAGAGAGGGAAAGAAAAAAATAAAGAAAAAAATCCCTCCTGCTCTTGACATGTCTTATCTGCTTTTGAACATCTCACTATGCAAACAAATTAGTTTCTCCTAATAAAGGTTAGAAAGCGAAAAATAAGCCTGAGAATGGAAATCTAAACTTAGCCATAACTGAAGAATTATGATCGATGCCTTCAAAGTAAAGGAAATTCTCCATCTGCAGAGCTATGAGCACCGAGGAAGCATAAATGACCTCCCTGCTCCCCAGCATCTCGGCTATCTCCCTTCACCTCTGCACCTCCTGCAACCAGGAACAGCTCTAACAGAGTCCCCAGTTACTGTCTTTGTAAAGCACAGTAAAAATAGATGTCAGGAGAGCATCCTGTGACTGCTGCTCCAGAGCTCTGGCCACCAGCTGCAGACTGCGTGTGAAGGACAGAGCGACTCAGCTGCGGGGGATGTGGCTGGAGGTCTCTGTAGTGGGGGCTGCTAGGAAGTAAAAATGGCCAAGAACCAGGCTGCAGCAAGCTGCTTTTTAAAAACCAGCATCTGAAGCTGTGTGGGCAGGTCACCCTCTGACTGGGAGTAGGTCTTTTCCTGGGCACTCTGCACACTGCCATCCCTGCTGCCTCCTTCTCCTGAGGCTGTGCCTAGACTCACTGGGGAAATAAAGGGAGGGCTCAGCCTGGCCTGAAGCATCTCTGGTCTTTGCTGCCCACTCTGTGTGTCCCCACCCTGCAGATGGAGCCTGTGGGGAGGAAGCAGAATCTGCCCCAGAGCACACAAACAACCTAGTCCACACACATCTTGGAGAAAAAGCTTACCAGCTGACAGAGCTGGTTACAGGCACCCACATTTATCCAGCCCACGAACAGAAAACGAAGCTGAAGTGAGAAATGAAGTTCATTTTCTTCTCCTTGCCTTTTCCAGAATCAGACTAAAACTCATCAGGGTCACAACTATATGGATTACAGCCAAGGAGAAAGGTTATTGATGTGCCTCTAAGAAATAAAAACAAAGTTGAGAAAAAAACAACCTAGCACACAGGCAGCAAATCTGGAATTAAGAAGATATGCCATTCATGCAGTTCAGGTTAACAGGAATGAACCGAAATCTTCTTCCAAATGTCAGCAAGGTTGAAAACAACCCAGAGTGAAAACTGCATCTCAAACCCAGACACTCAGTAATGCAATTCTCAATCATAATAGCCTTAAATCTCGCCATAGGCAGGCAGAACGGTAGGTACTGACATGCCATTTTGGTTCCTTATCTCCCCTATTGTTCCAGACTACCTTCCCAAGGTTTCTGAATTTTACACCAGGGACTTTGAGAACATATTTGTATCTACATGCATATGAATGTGTGTGCATGTATGTAGGCATGCTGATATACACATGCATCCACATCTATGCACACACATATATCAAAAGCCCAGAGGTTCCCTTGCCAGTACTGGGCTTCCCCTTGTCCCGGTTTGTTCATTTGTGCCACACAGGCTTCACTGGTTCTGCACCTCATAGCATGTTCAGATAAGCCATATTCTCATTATCCTCAGACTCACCGAGCCTGGCTGTCCCCCCTGGAGGCTGTTCAGCACAGAATTTTTGCTTAGCTGAATTTTCACCATAGCTTTGCAATTCACCTTTACAAAAATAAACTCTCCTACGTGGAACTTTTGCAATCAGCACGGAGACCAGAACAAACAAACAGGAAAACAGTCCCGTCAGCAATTCTCCAGCCATGTGAACTGCTCACTCGGAGCTGGTGAAAAAAATGGCCACCATCCCAGCCGTGGGCCCTGTGCTGATGCTCCCCTCCTGCTCAGCCGGCGCTCCCCTGTTTATCCGATCTAATGCAATAAAATGCGTAATTAATTTCTAAACGCTTCCGTTGAACGGTGCAATTTGTCAAGTCGAGTTGTTAATAGAATTAAGCTTTTTATCAGCGATTAGCAAAAGAAGGTAAAAAAAAAAATTAATTACGGAATTGTATGCCTCCCTGCTTCAAAGCCAGGTTTGGGATTAAATGTTTGATAAAGGTTCCCTGGCACGTTATAAAACATTTAGCAAAAGCTGCTTTCCCCACGGTGTTTTCTGCAAAACAGCCTTTGTGCAAGAGGGGGGAGGCAGAGGGAGGAGGGTGCAGGCAGTACAGTTGATCACATGGAGAAGGGGGGCTGGCTTTAAATCGTGCAGAACTTATTGTATGGGAACACACCCCCATATTGTATTCTGCTGGCACTACATCCTGCCTGCCATGACCTCCCAAGCATCTCTCCGTCGTTTGTATAGATAACCAACAGTGACAGGGAATTACAGGCAATATTGGTTATTTCTGCCTGTGTGTCAAGAGGTGTCCCAAGTCCTGGACTCAGTGGAAGGATTGCACAGCCCCATGAAATGAGGCAGCACATACAGCTTGTGCTGGTTACGTGGCAGCAAGTCCCCCTTACAGCCCTTGTCTAGTAAATCCATACCTTGTGGAGGGCAGACTATGATGACCTATAGGAAATGGCACAAGGTCAAGCCACCACTGTCCTCTGCAATGTAGCTAGTGCTGGATCATTACTAAACTCACGTGCCTTGATGTCAGTGAGGACAGGTGAGCTGAGCAGAGCAGGGGCTGAAGAAGCCCCACCTCCAGAGCACAAAAAGGAGACACAGCCTCATCCTTTCCAGGGAGCCTGCCTCCACTGACAGAGGCTGAGGGTTGGGAACCCAAGTGTACTACAAGGAACTCCACCTCCTCTGGTCCTTGTGCCACCTATTAATGAGGACAGAAAAACCACAATCTCCCTCTTCCCTGCAAATTATGCTGTCTGTTTATACCTGACCTCCACAAACACGAGTGAAACATGTGCCTGAGGGACCTTGTTTTGGAAACAGTCTAGCCCAGGTGTTTCCCTGCCAAGGTGCAGCTCTCTGGCACTTTTCCAAAACACCTTTATTCAGTTTCTCCATGGACCCATCTCGGGTGTACCAGCAACAAAGCAAGGGACCCTTGCAAGAGACAGCTTGTCATCCCTGTAGGGGCAGACTGGGAAATACCATTGTGGGACGTGTGTTAAGCAAGAGGGGAGCAGAGAACCCAGAGGATGTGCTAGGGGCTTTTTTGGGGAAGCTTACCTACACAGGGTAGAGGATGAAATGTAGCAGTGGTGGGGAGCAAGGGTATGGGTTGAACTGTCAAGAGAAGTGCTGGGTGAGGAGATCTGAGAGGCTGCAGGGCAGAAGAAGAGAACTGCATCAAGAGAGCTTTAAGGTACGATACAGAATTAAACCCTGACAACAGTTATGTTTCTGTGCACACCAGCTTAATTAGCAGCATGAAGCTTTCTGACACCTCCATTTCACGCTGTCTTTAGAGTAAGTTTCTCAACACACAGAATTTCTGGCAGCTCAGCACATGCTCTGTGCAACGGCCATGCAACTTGCAGGAAGGAAATGAGGAGGAGGTGAAATCTTTAATCTGATTTCTGCTCCTACTGGTAAGTTAAAGATACAAAGCTAACAGCACATTTAAATACTTCAGATCCCCACAATGAGACAGGACAGGAACTCAAGGTGCGCTTGAGCAGCCTTCCCAGCTCACATCAGCAGCTCAGCTCCTGTTTTCTGCTCCTCATAGATCTGGCCTCAGAGAGGACAGAGTGCCCAGCACAGACTTCTCACTCCAACCCTTGTGTGTGTTAGCAGCCATGCTCTGAGGAGGAGCAATTATTGACAGATATAGCAAGGACAGGAGTACTGATGGACTACAGCCAAGACCTAGGAGAATGCTCAAGCACAGGGCTCAGCTCACATCATACATATCAATGTAAAATGAAACTCAGTTCAGTGTCTATTATTTCCTTTTAAGTGCCCACCAGTTATTTAGGATTTTGATACGGATTATTTTTCTTCTTTTTGGATTTTTTTTTTCTGTTTGACCAAAATTATTGCATGCTCAGTCAGTTACTGGTCACCCCTTGAACCAGACTTGTCAATTCCCCCCTTTTCTTTCTCTCTCCCAGCTGTTTGAATTCTTCAGAAGCTGGTAGATTGTTATCATTCATGTCCCATCTTAAGTTGCTACTTAGCCAACCTCGACATATTTAGTTCCTTTAATCTTCTTCCCTAATAAGTCAATCCTTCAGCCCTTTAATCATGCTAGCTGTGCTTCTGCAGATTCTCTCTGATTTGTCTGCACCTTCCTGGAGCTGGAGTGCCTAGAAAACACAGCAGGCTTGTGAGCTGTGCTGAACAAGCCACTTCCTGTGGGCATGAGGGCACAAGGGCACAGCCCAAATTCTGTAGGGTTTGCTGCTTCTTCCCTTACTGCTGTGCCCATTGCATCATTCCAGAGGTCCTTGAGGAGAGCTCTCCTTGACATAGCTTCAGTTACAACATGCTGTTAAAGTTATTAAAGTTTTCCCTTCATCTGCTCCACACTGCTCTCAGTGGGTTGCAGTTGATTTGCCCTATTTACCATAAGAAAACCAGCCAGCAAGCCCTTTCTGGCCCTGCATCTTTTCATTTGGAAGAGATCCATCAAGGGCTGCAAAAGGGCTCTGCAAGGAAAAAGGCAGACCCATCATTCTCCCTTCTAAATCCTTCTGCTCTCCTCTCATATGGCAGGAGTGTCATGCTATAATGTCATCCCTTTGAGGTCTTGATATGAAAACTCATGAGTACTGTGAAAAGGAGGAATCAGAAAAAGAATTGGGAGCCTCAAGCTGGACACTAGTCTTTTGAGTCAGCTTGTAAAAATCCTTTCCTTCCTCTGCAGTTCTGTTCCGTGGAAGTAGAGCGGCACTTACTTCCTTTCCCATTCAAATACTCAAAGAAATCAAGCATTGAGAAATGTATTCAGGTTTTTCTTAATAGCAGCAAATACCAGAATAATTTGATTCACAGATTTCCGCCAAATGTAGCCAGCATTTTGATTCAAACCCTGTAAGTGGTTTTATTTCATTTCTGCTTCCATCAAAAGAATCCCACAACCAAGTTCAAGTATACTCAACAATCCTGAGTTCTCTTACTTAAACTGACATTGTTCTCAAGGAGATATCCCAGACAATACCCTATTTTGCTTTCCTTTAAGCCTCTATCTAAATTCTTTCACAGCAGTAAACACATGTTGCAAGTGCCTCTACATAAAAGCTTATTATTCTCATTAGTAGAAGAGAAAGTGCTTGCCGAGGCAATAGACAATTTGGGAAGTGAATGCAAAAGTGTGTTCCCCCAAGGCAAGTTTCACTGTCAAGCCCCTGGAGCCCTCTTAGCCAAGCAGAGGGATATACCAGCCTGTACACATAACAAGGACAGAACTACATTTTGCTGTTGATTTATACTGGAAGACATACCACTGTGTGCCACATTGATTTAAACTAAATTATCAAAGAAGAGAATAAATAAATAAATAAATAAATAAATTAACGCTACTCTGAAAGCTCTGTGTGGGAGGTCTCTGCCCATTGTCATTTAAACTTGGTAGTACTCTCACATAGGTGCACAGCTTAGCAGAACGTGACTCACATTCACATCGGCAGGACGCTCCTCAGCCCAGAGCTCTCTCTCTAGAGGGGAAAGGGCAAGGGTCGATATATAGCAACCTTTGTGGGGTTCAATTCCCTGTTCTGCTAATGACCTCCTCTGGGGGACAGGGCAATTCTCTCTCACAGCATGCCTGAAAGCCCAGTGGAGGCACTCCCCAAGGAAGTGTTGCCATGGAAGGAACAAATTGCTACGTCAATGTCACAATGATGTGCCATGAGAAGGCACCAGCATTGCCTCGTGACCATGGAATGATGCTTGAGCTACTGAGTGCTGTGTCTCAGCTCTTAAGTGCCCGTGTGACATCACCATGGGGCTTCCCAAAGAGACACAAAGGCAGCCAGGTTCCAACTCAGTGTAAAATACAGCTGCCTTCTTTCCTGGGGATGCCAGGATGTGGGATACAATAAAAATCCTTGATTTGCTCAAATGTCTGTGGCAGTAGCCAGATGAAAACCTGAATAAAGAAAAAAAAAAATCATCTTCTTCAGCAAATAATCTTGTGGCACTTCTGTCCTTTAATTTTGGGCAAGCAACTTTTAGGTCTTGGCTGTTAAACACATTTTGCAAAGCAGTCCTGGTAGCCAGTTTCAGGACCGCAGAAAAAGATGTGGGTGTTCAATTCATGTCACTTCAAATATTTAGGACACGATTTCAGCTCAAATCATGTAAGGTTTGTTCACACAAAAGCCCTTTCCCTTGCAGCTGGGGAGGGCCAAGGGTAGCTGAAAGAAGCTCTAATCAAATGTTTCAAGAGAAGCTGGCTGATAGGCACTGTGGTACAATTTATAGCTAGCTGGATGCAGGTACTGTAGTTTTGCAATCATGCCAGCTATCAATCAAGCTCTATTCTATCAGTCTTTTTATGTCTTGTACTCCAAATTCCAAGCTGAGCTTTGTCAATGAAAAAAGTATTGTGGTAATTGCAGATGATTTCTCCATTGGACATTTCCATATAACACATGTAGGCAAGAGTGGTAGTTCTTGGGGTAAAATGGGTCTGGGACTGGGAAAGTTGGGCAGGAGTTAGGGGTACTGGCCCAACTGGGAGGCAGGTCTGGGCAAGCAGGAAGGGTGCAAAACACTGGTCTCACCCTCAGGGTTGAGCATCAGGACAGTGAGCTGCTATCAGGGCAAAGCCTTCCCATTTTTCACCAACAGAACTTCCCAACCCTTTTTCCAATGCCTTTACAACACCCTATGCTCAACAATGCGTAACAGCTCTGCAACTCTTTGTTCAACTCCCTTGCCCATCTGTGGAGAGTTTCATGGCTCCTCTGTGCCCTCTGCCCTCTTGGACACAGTGAGCAAAAGCCAGTGACAAGAAACCTGACACTTCATTTTTGCAATTGATCTTTGTTAAACTGCCTCCTAGCAAGGCTCTCTCCAATGCATGGACAACGCATGAGCCCTCTGGAGCAGCTGTTGGCCTCTGCCATGCCCCATAGAAGCAAAGTCACAGCAGTCAAAACAGTGTCACTTACCACAAACTCTCGTGTTGAGCTGCCCTGGAGAAGATGTCCCCACTACAGGAACAGACTGGTGTGAAAATGAGAAGTTTAGCAATACTCAGTGTTAGAGCACACACTGCTGTCCACTGAAAGGTTTCCTACAAGGAGAAAATATACCTGTGCCTCAGCACTTCCTGAGCTTGACATCCTGAGAACATAAATCCCTCCCTCCCAGATAAGGAGGGATGATGTGCCTGATGTGTAAGAGCAAGGAAACAAAGTCACGTGCTGGATGTTGTTTTCACCTTAGCAGATGAAAACCCTGCCATGGTCATGTTGGCAGTGATCTCCTCGTAAGCCCAGAAGAGACCTACGTTGCCTTGCTGGTGTGAAAACCACTGGATAATTGTCCAGAGGTTTTCCTGGAGCTTATTTAAAAGATGCATCCCAATCTTTACATCACAGCAATCCCAATCTTTGCTTAACAGCAGATGAACCCACCAGATTTTAGGGTTCGTTTTCATTTGAGTTTCCTGTTGCGAAGTGGGGAGATGTTTAATGGAGATAATTCCAGACTGATTAAGGGATGGCATAGCTGCCAAGTTCATTATGAAATTGTATTTTATTTCATATCCCAACAAACTTGCATCTGCCTCTTCCATGATGCAGTAACTCTTTGAATTTACACATGTGCCAGGATGTGCAGGGCTCACAGAACTGCCATCTGTTTCCCTGTCATAAGCAGCCCAACGGCGTGCATGCTGCTGAAACAACAGGCTGCTTTGGTAATAGGCTTTATTTTACTTCTTCCCCTGCTTTGCATGGATCAATTATACCTGTTCTGCTCTCCAGTAAAAGATTCCCAGCTGAGGAGGCCACACTTGTCCTGCTGCAGCTGGGCATTGGGCCTCGCTGTTCCTGACAGTAGGAAAGCTGTTTTTCTTTACCACACATGTTGCAGCACCAAATCTGACACACACTTCGTGGCGCAGAACTTCCCCACTCCTAGCTCTGGGCTCCCAACACCCTGCTCCCAACACTTTTGCTCTGTGTACAGATCCCCAGCTCTGGAAAAGCCTGTGATTCTTCCTATCCAGAGCTTTCTTCTTCAGCTTCTTCCCCTCTTCCTAACAGCTGTCAATCTAGGCCAGAGGACAGGTTTTGTCAGCCCACCAGGATCTGAAGGTGCATACACTGACGTGGAGAAGAGGATGCTCCAGAGGTTGTGTTATTATCCTCTGAGCACTTTGCAGAAGGAAGGAGGGTAAGCCTGTGCCAGAGGGAATGGGAGGAGGGACAGGAGAGAGCCCAACATGGGGCTTCCACAGCTCTCCCAGGGGGAGTTTGCATTTTGCTGCTTCTTCTCCTTGGGGTTGCAATTACTTGCAACGTTAAAACAACCTCAACTCCCATCCCCAACAGACACCACCCCCCTCCCCTCTGCTCCACACAAGAGAAAAATTGTGGAGAAATACTACTTAATTATCACACCACGTAACTAATTAAAAGCTGAATGCTTGTGTGTGGTATGCTAATGGGGCATTAGAGAGCCAGCCTGCTTTGGTAAAGAGACACGAGCCCCCTCTTTCCCCCTTCACCTTACTGTGGGAGCTTCAGGCTGACAGGCACCTGGGATGAGGTGGGAATTTATTATGCTGCCTTCAAGTTCACAGCTTTACAGAGGGCACTGAGGTCAAGCAACTTGATCAGCACGGAGGGAGAAATCACCTGTGCAGGCGCCAGGAGCAAGCTACATAGTGTGGGTGGCTTGCTATGGAAATTACATACACAGTGAGGCTTCACATGTATTCTAAAGCCTATTTTTTTTCTTTCTGGGGTTGGTAGGAAACAAGAGAGTCACTGAAAGAAAATGTTTATTGCATTCCCTCTTCATTGCAGGGGGGTTAAACTAGATGACCTTAAAAGATCCTTTCCAGCCCAAACTATTCTATGATTTTAAGATTTGTATATTGAGTATAGATAAGCACACACCAACTCCCCTTCTCCTACTATGTCATTACACCATCTGGTGCCAAGTGCCAGCCCTCTCCTTTCAACTGCTGTGCTTGAAGTCCATGTTTGCTTGTCCACTCACAGCCAGGACCACTGAACATGTTAATTAAGGAGAGAGCCTATTTACTTTCTCAAGTTTTTCCTAATCACCATGATAGTTGCCCACACACCCAGAGATTTGTCCTGGCTCCCATGTACTCTCGGAAGAGCCTGTGTGACCTGGAGTGGCCAGGCAGCCCTCCCACCATGTTTTGGGATCAGTGAAGGACCCTACAGGGTAGCTGTGGCAGCACACTGTGTCAGTTCACCCAGTGGACTGTGAGGCTCACTCAGCCTTGGAGAGCACTGGGGCTGACTTGAGATCTTTGTACACCCAGCTATGTATGCTGGGCCTGCTGGGGGTGTTTCCCCGGTACCCTGTGACAGACAGAGCTAGTGCCACTCACCTTCACCCACAGAAGGCAGGTATCCTGGGAGTATGTAGGATTTTCTACAGCGTGTTCTCCCTTGAAAGACAGTGGGTGCAGACTAAGTTAAAACTAGAGCCCCCAAGGGAAAAAAAAAAAACCAACCAAACAAACTAAAGTATTGTCAGTGTCAGCAAAGAGAGGCAGGAATTTATCTTGGGGAAAGGGGATTCTTGCCTCCCTGTTACCACTGCCTGCTACGCTGTCCGTGTGCCGCTTCATGATGTGTCCCATGAGCTGCAGACCCCATTGTGAGGGTGGTGACTTCTTGAGGCACAGGCAGAAGTGCCACAGCCCAGCATGCAGCCAGCATTGCCATGGGACCTGAGCCCCATCAGTCAGCACAGTCCCCCTGTGGAAAGGCTTTCACCCCATCTGCCCCACTTCGCAGAGCCACAGGGGCACAGATGGGGCTGGCTGGCTGGAGAAGGCCAGCAAGTGATCGTGCCCTGCCTGTGAACCTCAGAGCTGATACCCTGTTTTCTCCTGCGGGCTTTCTGTTGCCCACTTGTCCTTTGAGTGCCTGCCAGCTGTGTTCGCCAAGTCCAGGGGTGCCCAGATGCTCCCCCTCACAGCTCTTGGGATTTGTGTGATGAGCCAGGCTCCTCCACCAGATGCATCCTAGTCCACTGTTTACCACAACTCCTCTGCTGAGCAGCCACAAATAATTCCTTTCTAGCTATAATGTGATCTCAAACTCAGATTCTCATCCTCTCCATCTGGAAGAGGCTTCTAGAACTTTCTTTCTCAATCACTAGCTCAACACCATGTCCCAGGCTGATGTAACACTGTGTCTAGTGCCCACATCTCCAGCATGGCAGGATGATGCTCCTGCCTTGTGTGTTGGTTCTGCTGCTGGCACATAAACACTAAAGCCATATGGCTGCCCTGTCCTAGCAGAGGGAGGGAACAGCCAGTGGTTGTAAGGAAGGCAAGAACACAGCCACTGAGCTCAAACGTGAAGGAGCTGAGGCTGAGTGCATCCCACCAATGACAAGGACGAAGAAGAGGCCAGCATGTCTTAAGGAAGATGCTGTTCTTTACTGCTCTGAGATTCAAGTTCATGGCAAAGTACTTCTTGATGCCCTGTGCTCTGAAGATGAGCACAGCATTCCTGGTGACTGGCCTGTCCATGCCCATTAGCTGCTCTCCAGCAAAGCATCCTCTCTCCCACTCTGTTTGGTCCCAGCAGCTCCTTTTGGCTAGATCTCTCCAACCACCTGCACTCCCAGTGAGCACAGCACGGAGTGATGTTCTCATTCCCTCAATGTTATTCTGTCATCTCTGTCATTCCGGAGTTGATTCATGACCATTCAGGTTTGGCAGAGCATGCTCACAATGTGTCGGAGCCGATGCTTGACCCTCTCTCCTATTTCCACCCAATTTGGTCCCGAACCATCAGCCTTACTTTATGGATCACCCCAAAGCCCCAGACTGTCAGAACAACTTCAATTACAGCGGCGATGGGCCCCGTGCCACCAGCAGCATCCGCGGCCTTCCAGCGGCTGACAAGGACTAATTAGGAAATGAAACATTAGTTAAGTCGCTCTCAATTAGGGCCAGGATAACGTTTTCCTGGCAGCACTGGGGCGCTTTAACTGCTGGTCCCATGATGACTGTGAGCACATCAGACTTGCTGAAGGAGCTTTAATGTTGAACATATGTTGGAGGATTACAGAAACCCTCTCAGCTGTGACATTTCGATGTGCTCCCTGATTTTTCTTTCCCCTGTAGCAAACAGGGAACACTGAATGCCAGCACAGGAAAGCAAGAAAGGGGCTCAGAGCAATTAGCAGCAAGGCATATACACATGCACACATCTACATATGTGCACAAATGAAATACGTGCCTCTGAATGTACACATTTCACATTTTAAGTAAAATCACCACACTGCATCCTTATTCTTCCCTGCCTCTAGAAACACACCAGAGATGATGGACCATGGCCCCATGTCAAAAGGCATGTTAGAAGCCCAAGGGATCCCTGGCTACAGAAAACCGCAAACAAAACAAAACCAAACAAATAAAATCCCACAACACACACAAGAAAAGAGAACCAAGTGAGGTCAGGAGAGAGGGAAGTTGGACAGTCTTCAAATAAAAGCCAGGTGCAGCTAAGTCTTGTATGGGAGCCTCAGAGGGACAGAAGGCAATAAACAAAAATGTAATCTACCAAAACAAAATGAAAGCCTTAAATTAGAAAGGCTCAAGTTCCCTTGGAGGAAGGTATGGAAGGAGGAGGAGGACTGTGAGAGGGTATTAAAGTAAGGAAAATTTTACATTAAGAAAGTACACAGTACATCTGCATATTTTGTGCATAGTCATTTTATGTGGTGCAGCAATCTTTGGGGACCAGCTGCAGTATGCACAGCTTTGCTGGGATTAAGGAACAGGACTGGGCTCTCATGTGCTGTCTCCTGGGGGGAGATGTAGGGCAGAGAGGCTGGGAAGTCAACTGCAACTGTAGATGAGTATGTGCCATAATCTTTGGATTTGAGAAAGAAAGGATCTGCATCTGCTTGAAAATTGGCTTTTGAAACACTTTTTAAATGGAAATTTCAGTTTCTAAATGAATTAAGAATCTGTTTTGGTTTTTTTTCCCCTTGAAAAGGAAAAGGCTTTTCACATGGAAGAATTTCTTCTGGCTAAAAAGATGGAGAACCTTTTGACTCTTTGAAATCTGCTAAGAAAACTTTTGCAAGATCATCACTTTGCCATTTGGGGAAAAATATCCACTTTTCCAACTGGTATGAATGTAGCCCTTTCTGTGAGCACATCTCTTCAAAGCCCAATGGGAAACTTTCCATTGAATTTGCTAGTCCAGAGCTCTGCTGCCCAACAAAAATACCAAGTCCAGAAACAGAATATCAGAGTATCTGAGACCTCTTCTGGCCCACGTAACTGGGATCCTGGACTGCACCAAGCCCAACTATCTGCTGAGACTTCTGCATCTCTCTTTGATGAAATACACCCTCGGCAGGGCAGCTCTATCCAGAGCTCACCATATGCTCTTAATACATCATAATTTCAGCACACACAGAACCCATGCAAAAAGCCTGAGAAGAATTTAAAAAGAATTTAATATGGTTGCACCAAAACACTGATTGTGAACCAGAACAAGATATTACCAAGGTGCCACAAGAAACTGCTCTCTGCCAATGCACACCACACGCACCCTGCTCCAAACCCATGCCTGTGTCAGCATGCAAGGCCCCTCCAGGAGAAGAGCACAGTGATACACCCAGAAGTGACAGTAGCTATTTTCACATCAGCTTTACACCAGTGATACTAAGACCATGACTTGGCTTTTTGTCTTGCTTGAGGTCTTGGTTCTCCACCAGCTTTTACCATGTGTTGTCATTTATGGCTTTGCTGAACAAAAGCATCCAAGGAATCACCATGGCAGGGTTGCTGTTCATGTGCCCACGCACGAGCGATGACACATCGCTGAGCCACACCGAATCTCATTCAGCAGGCAGGCCGTGGGAGGCCCTGCCAGAAGGCAACTTACACCTTCCTCATCAGACTACTACCAGATTTTGCCTAATTTGGTTGTTGTAGCTACTTTCATGCTGTTTACACAAAGCCTGCTTAGAAGACCCAGTACAATAAAAAGAAAAGTGCTGCAATGTGCTCTTTTTTGATCCTATAAAATCAAATTTGTGTTTTACTGATTCTCTCTTTTCTGAAGTGGAAATATCTGAATGTAAACACACTTCCCACTGTGCTCCTGTTCTGGCTGAAACCCGTGACGCTAGGGGGTGATTCTTACAGGCAAATATAAAGATACGTACATGCAACTAGCTGATCTATATCCACAGAGGCTTTGAAGGCACATGGCTCATTATTTCACACAATCCTTCTAGTTTTGCACACACTCCCTTGGCCATTATATCAGCCAAAATGGTGGTTACCTCTAGAAACCTTCTCTCATGCAACAGTATGATACAGCTGGAAATCCAATGAATTTTTTTTTTACTTTGTAAGTATGTTGGCATGTACTACAAAGTATTACTGAGGAGCAGTTAGGAATGGACTGACAGCAGGAATGAAGGAAGCAAAGGACATATCCGGTACAGCCGTCTTCACTCTTGTAGAGTCTTTCTTGGTATCCTGGTAAAAGTCCTTCACATCAGTCAAATGTGAGGTTGTCATTTCAATACAGTCCTCTG
This sequence comes from Serinus canaria, assembly GCF_022539315.1. NCBI lineage: Eukaryota > Metazoa > Chordata > Aves > Passeriformes > Fringillidae > Serinus > Serinus canaria. The sequence continues at coordinate 22,640,610 of NC_066313.1, forward strand.
TGAGAATTTCCACAACTGCTGCAAGACTATTTACAGCATAAAAAATTCAATAGGTGCTTAAGTGTCTGTAGGACTGAGGCTTGTGTGTCATTTGCTATGTGGAACTTGCCTCTCTTACAATGACAACAATTTCAAATATTAGTCTGCTCGAAAAATTATGGGAAGGCAATTCAGATGTGTGACCCAAACTTTGCCCAGAGCCTGACATTGCTTTGGGCACCCATCCACCTAGTCATCCATCTAGCTAAGCTCATTTGCGTTGACAAAGGAAAAAAAAAGCCAGAGAGATGCGAAAATTATGGTATTTGATACCCACATGCAGGAAGATTCAGCAGCTCTACTGGGCAATTTTCCTTAGAAACAAATTTAAGACCCCCCGAAACCTTGAGATAGTCTTTTCATGTGCAAATATTTAACTGAGTTTGTTCCATAATAAAATTTCTAGAGGACAACCTTGTCACCCATGCCAGCTGAGGAATACATTACCTGGTGAGGTTAACAGGGTTCCCTGCTGCAGAAATAAATATATTAGGAGATGAGACACAAAAGGTTTCACAGCTCCTGATTTTCCTTTAATAATATTCCATTAAAAATGACTGAAAGGCAACTCTCCTCCTATAAATCAGGTACCTCACTCATGCCTTTTAGTCCTGAAACAGGCCTTCTTTGGTTTTAATAGCTTCGCTTCCTTCCCTCTCTGTCTGTCTGTCTCCAGATATGGCTGATTTACCTGGATTAGCAGAGACATTGGCTCCACATTCTTCAAAAAGTGCTGATCAGGCTGAGCTGGCAAAAGATTAAAAGTCACACAAATTGCTTCTATCACTGAAGGAGTCTAATTGATTTTGGGAAAAAGTCTAAATCATGATTTGCTCTCTGCTGGTTGGAGCCTGTCTAGGGGAGGGACACTGTTTTTTGATGGGCAGGAAGAAAAAGCATCTCCCTGAAGTCCATCAGTTCCTGCTCACTGCAGTGAGAGAGGCATCTCTCCTTTCCTTCTTATACTTCACTTTCTGTATATTCTGCTTGGTTATCAGCGCAAGGCAAGTGGGTCCTGCTGAGCTGAGGACAGAACTGACAGAAGGACCTGTAAAATCCGGTCCTGATACAAATTCTCCCTCAGTTTCTCTACCTGAAAATGGGGAAAGGGGTGGGGGCAGGGATTTACTGCTCACACCGTTTTTTGGTAGGTATTAAGAGGGCATCACAAGGGAATAATGCAGCAATTACTCTCCCTGGTCATGAAGCAGGGAGAGAAAGAGGCTGAATATGCTCTAAAAGGCAGGATAGCAGAGTCATCCCTAACAGTAAAGGTTTTTGCTTTTAGGATCAGAGAATTCAACTCCTGGTGTGAAAAACAGCAAAGGATGTGTTGCTACCTGAGGACTGATATTTGTAAAAGCACTTAGAAAAGTACCAACTAAATTCTAGCTTTAATTTGGTCCTAGTAAGGAAATTACTAAACATTCCTCTAACACTTAGGGCAGATGCAACCATGTATTGAAATACTTTCATTGTTTTTTAGGTCAAACTTGCCTGATGGGAATTGTAAATGTGTGCTCCACAGCACCCCCAAGCCCTGCCAGATGGGACACTGGGGAATGAAGGGAACACACCCTCACAAAATTGCATGTGTCATTGTGTAGAGAAACCACAGCTGCAGTGTAAAACAAAGAGATGTATTTATTTGTGGCTCATGCACAGCCTATTGCAGAGCTAACATCTAGGTGAGGTGGAGTTGTCAAGATTTCAGGTGTGCAGTTTCATCTCCCTCCTCTGCTAAAGGAGTGAATTCTGTGCTAGTTTCACATGATGGGGAAAAAAACCCAAACCAACAAAAAATTGTGTTTGTTTTTCCTGAGAAACAAGACCACTATTTCCTAGACTATTCCCAAGTCATGAATTACAACACAGGATCTAGATTTGAATCAGCACTTGACAGAAGACATGCATCCCAAGGAACTGCTCTGGACTGAAACCACTGCAGACAGGAAAGGCAAGGCAGTGCTGCAGGCACAGGAACAGTTTGGCTAGGGACAGTAGAAGTCATTATCACCATCAGTTTGGGGAATGAAGGATAATGGCACGTAGGGGCTAGCAAAAAATAGAGTGGGCAGGGGAAGACATCACATTTTAATGTGTGTTTTAATAAAGTCTTTCAAAGGACATTCTGACTCGTGAGCAGGGTCCTGAACGCTACAGATACGGCCATATGACCGTGGGGTGGCAGGAGAAAGAGGAATTTGTGCCTGGGTGGAGGAGATGCAATTGCCTCTTTCAAGGGTCAGCCACACGTGAAATAGTGCAGGAACATCATGACACTGCAGCCTATCATACTGCCAGGACTTTTCACTGAGCAGGTATCAACAGCACACTTGAGCATGTTCAAGTGACTCACAAACAAGAGTCTCATTTATCAATCCTCAGAAATCTCCTAAACCACAAGGCTGCATTGGTGCATCCTGTGTTCAGATAGGTAAACTGAAGCAGAAGAGATGATGTGAAACACCCAGAAAAGGGTCAGTGGCAGAATCAGAACAGGAAGGCAGCTGCCTTTCTGCCAAACTGTTAAAATACCACAATTTAAAAAAAACCAGATACCACAATACTAATATCTTCAACATCCCCTCTTTGCAAAAGGCTTCAGTTGAGAAAAGCTTCCAAAATGCCCAGTACAGGCCACACATGCAAAAATGTGGCGCAAAGAAAGATTGACTTTTTCTCTCCAGACACTTGCTGATTTTTGTTTCTCCAGAATGAGAAGATGCAAGACCCCTTGCATCCTTGTATCTAAGGTTAATACCTCCTATTCCATATCTTCATTTCTTCCCTCTTTCATCTGTAAATCTTACCAGTATCTAAATAGGAGTCGGGTTTGAATCTTATTGAGCTCTTACTAAGTTTCTGATTTTATCTGGTGGCAACAAGTTCCATATGTTAATTAGGCACTTTGTAAAAGAGTATTTCCTCTTCAGGGGTTTAAAGTAGTTTGATTTTTTTTTCATGTAATTGCTTCCCCTGTTGATCTTCTAATAAAATGAAAAGTAAATAGGAACAGCTGAGTGCACTTCTTTTTTGTAGTGACTATTTCTATACCTTAGCCACAATGCTTCTTATTTGTCTTTTCTCAAGAAAACGGTGTTGCTCTTTTAAATCATTGTTTATGAAGAAGCTATTAAAAGACTCCAGACATTTTTGTTCCCTTTTTCTGGTCATTCTTCTATTTCTGTTATTTTCTTTTGAGAGACAGGGTGAGCAAAGTGAATAGAGTGTACAAGGAGAGCACGTACCATCAATTTATATAATGGTGCTGTATTATTTTATCTATTATACTCTACCCTTTTCTTAATGCACTCTCTCATCTTGCATGCTTTTATTTCACCATCACTACAGACTGAACAAATGTTTTCACCGACTTGCTCAGCCGTGCCTTTTTTTCCCCTCATTCTTTTCTTTTGAATAGTTACAATTATTTTAGAACCCAGAAACGAGCATGACTAATTCTATGTGTTGTTTCCTGAGTGCATCACCTTGCCTTTGCCATATTGCATTTCATTTACTCTTATGACGCTTGCAAATTGCCTCTGCGAGCTCATTGTCAGACCTCCTCAGAGTCTTTTATAGGCTTGAGTAACCTCAACGTTGCTGTATTATCTACACATTTTTCCTTCTATGTATTCTTCCCATTTTTGGGTTATTAATCCATATTTAACACCAGACATAATACTGCTCAGTGACACATCCGCTGAGCTGTGGCATCTTTTCATGCTGAGAACCAGCTATATATTCCTGCTCTATTTATTCAATAAATTTTGCTTTTCTTCTTACTTTATTTATGATACGGCTTTATCTCATATCCAATGACAAGCTTGTTCCTTAATAATCTCCTAAAAGAGACTGAGTAAAGAAACAAATCCAACAAGCATTTGGAAAAGTTTGCTTACATGAAATTTACTCCTTTCCTGTTATCTCATCTGTTTCAGACCAGAGTCATTTTAGCAGGGTGAAAAAAAGGTACCCAGCTTACATGGAAGTCAGATTGGTTTGACTGTGTCAAATCACAGAAATTGCAGCAGGGTGGAACCAGAAAGCACTTCAAGAACATCATTTGGTCGAGCCCAGTGCACCAAGACAGGCTCAAATACTCCTTCCAATCCATTCCTGTAAAATAGCTGCCTACAAGGTTTGGAGAAGTTCTAATGAAAGAAGCTCCACATCCACCCACCTCTGCTAACCTCTTCCGGTACACTCCTAGTCCTACAGTTAGGAAGTCTTCTTAGTATTTAACCTATTACTTCTCATCTTGGGGATTTGCAGCACAACAGATCAATACCACTTTTAAAAGAACAATTTATAGGAACAAAGACTCTTATGTTTCTCTTTGCCTTCCCTATTTAGAGCAAGTAAATTTTTATGGCTCTAGCTCTTTTAACCTTCCTGTGCAGGTCCTGTTTGCTTAGCCTCTTGGAAAGCCTGCAGCTCCCCTCTGGGCTCTCTCCTGCTTGTTCATATCTTCCTTAAAATGTGTTGCCCCAAACTGTAGGCTACATGTCAGCATATCCTGCACCTGGCACACATCACTCCTGTCCATGCTGCTCAGAATGACAGAGGGACTCTACTGTTCATCTTCACCTCAATGTTTTCAGTAGTACTGGTGGGTTTTTAACCATTTCCAGTCCATATTTCATTCCGTTTGCCCAATGCAAAAAAGAAAATGGTCTTTCATTTCCAGAATATGACCGAGCATCTTTGTAATTTTAGAAAACTCAAACTCAATTTGAATGATTGTCTACAAATATTTGTCATCAGCTCATCAATCCCCTCAAAACACCTTGAACATCCTAGTGACACAGAGGAATCAGGGTCTGGCTCTCTGTACCTGAGTCTGACTAAAAATGATCAGACTTTTTTTTCCCTACTCACTCAAAAAGGCACAGAGGGTTGAGAGCCATTTGCTCAGACAGAGATAACCAGTAAGGGAAGATTTAAATTAATGCCTTTTTGACCTGTTTGTTCTAATACCTTTGCTCTTGACACTTCTTGAAAAGTGTCAAAGAAGCTGGAACAGGTGAGGCACCCCCCAAACATCCAGTGTAGCAATGATAAATGGAGCCGGGTTGCTGAGCCTTCCCGCCATGCCCTTAACCTTCTGTCATCTATATCCATATTTATGATTAATCTATGGAGCAAAGTAGATACAAGTTCTCAGTCAGGAGCCAGAGATACACAGCTATATTTAGAAAGAGAAGAAGGGGAAAAAGAAAGGCAGGATTATCAATCTAGTATTTAGTTTATCAAATTAAGAGCGACAATCTGATGTGCATTACATGGGTCAAAGCTGCTTAGGATGGGACACGAGATTCTTTGACCTGCCTCACTTACAAGATGACCCTCTTATATAAAAGGATGCACACCCCAAGCATGAGTCCTAATTTACTGTACACAAACCTGCACATCAAACAAAAGGCATGGAGAGCATGCTAAGGACTCCTCTTGCCACTTGCTCTGCGTGTGTGCCCACATGTTATAATGAAGAGAAAGGTTCCAGGTCACAGCAGGGATGTTTATTTCTGAGTCTCTGTGTAGGTGTGCAAAGGATATCTGGCACCATCAGCCTGCTCAGCTTAGTCCTCTAACATTTTCCAAAGACAAAGAGAGAGAGAGAGCAAAAAGGAGATGTGTTTGAAATGGAGCAATACACAAATGATACCTTCAGACAGCAGCAGAGCACAGAGAGCATGGGAGCTTTCAGAACAAAGGGGCTTGTGTGTGTCTGTGTGTGGCTTTCTTAATAGTTTCATCTTGAACAGAAGGAAAGCTCACAGCAAGAAGTCCTATCATCCTCACACTTCTGTGAAAATGAAAAAGCATTCCCAGGCTTTTTCTTTGTTATACTCTCACGTTATTCCAAAAGTGAGCTTCCACATGACTCTAATAGTTGACATCCACTTGCTGACTGTGTTTTCTAAATACAGGGAAAAAGTGTAGAAATGTTATACTTTTTCTACCCAAAAGGAATTCCCTCCTTTCTTAAGCTAGGCTTGAATAATCTCTTGGGGACAATAGGGGAGTTAAGGTCAAAGAGGAGTTTCACAGTGGCATATAATCTAAACTGAGGTTTACAGAAATTTGGCCCAAATTTAAGCTCATTTGGCCCCTGCACCACAAGTCTTTCACCTGGAGCTTAACAAACACTTATTAACTGGTCCACTGTGGTTTCAACTCCAGCCCTCTCCAGCAGGGTTGCTGAAAGTGGCCTGATCTGTGGACAAAGGACACTTAATTCACAGCCTAGTACTAAGGCTCTGCAGCTCATAGCAAGGCAAAGCACTGTCAAATAAAACCAAAAAATTTTAAAAATAGAGTCCACTGTCTTCAGTGAGAGCATAGATGTCTCCTGCCATGGCAAAATAGGTCTCAGCATCCCAAACTTTCCCAGCTCCTGGGAGGAAAACAGCAGGAAGAGTTTGTACAGGCTGAGAAAATATGAGGATGAAAATGCATTGTTCATCTAGAGTTCATCCTTTCTGTCACTGGGGACTTTTTCAACAGCAAAAATACATCCCCATCATGTGTTTTATAGAGACAAAGATAATCCATTACAAGGATAAGAATGACACAAAAAGACATTACAAGATGCTGGTCAAGGAAACCAGTAAATAATCTTTTTTTAAATTATATATTTAGCTCACTCAAGCCATGTCCCTTTCTGGGCATATTCCACTGAATATGTTCACTGGCCAGAATATTTACAGAAACAGTTGGTGTTAAGGGAACAGTAGAGACTATTTGCTGAAAGCACCTTCTTAACCTGGAAACTAGAATAGATGCCCTGGAAAACCACCTCTGAATTTGTAACTGTACATTAAGATGTCCCTGTGCTGCTCTGCTAATCTCCTAGATGAAAATTGCTTTGAAACAGGCAATGTACAGCAGGCTTTCCTCAAAGTGAATGTGCCTTTACATGCCCAGAGATTTGCAGGCCTGCTTAGGAACAAAAACCAGAGCTGTAGTCAGAGAGCCATTTAGCAGCAGTTCACTTGGAAACAGCACAACCTATTGATCCTAGGTCACGAGAAAAACAGACAGCCCAGACATTATATGGACTCCTGAGAACAGCTCTGGGAACTGGGAAGCAGCATCTTTGGTATCCCAAAATGCTGAACACAAGGCAAGAGCAGGCAGCAAAAGACAACAACCAAACTCAAGCCAAGTTATGGTGATTGCAGCCCCTGCCTACCCCTGGTAGGAATGACATTGAATCCAAAGGCCTCGTAAGATAGAAATACCCCATCAATTCTAGAACAAATAATACTTCAGGTGGCAGTCCTAAAGCTTGAGATGAAAGGATACAGCACCAAGTCCGGGCTTCCCAGCCTGCACCAGGCCACTGCAGAGCCCACCTTGGCCAGAAGAATGGAAGGCAAGCAGATCATAATAGATTTATTATCTGCCACCTTTTCCTTCAGGATTTTTGACACCAAGCAGCTCCATCTCTGCTATGTTCATTAGCCCTACAAGGACAGGTGACCCCAGAACACCGGCACACCACCAGCATTTGTGGAGGGGACACGTCTGTTTGCAGGGCACGCTGCAGAAGCTGTGCTAATCCCCAGTTCTTTTTGGGAAATGAAAGTCCTTGACTCAAGCATGAATGATACTGGCAAAGATCCCATTACTGTAAAGCTCTCTGCCAGCCAGCCACCTCTCCCCCTCCCCCTTTTTATATCTCTAAGGTCACTAAACTGCAATTTAGTCATCATTCTTTATAGAGCATGAGCAGATATGAAACATCTGGAAACTGTTGTAGTCACACTTTGAGATACACATCCCGAAGGAATTTAACTCCACAGGAACAGCATGAAGTACGTTTGTACCTCGAGGTCACTGCAGCTGGAATGCATCCTCGGTACCTAGTTACTGGGTACTAACACCTCTCACACAACCACCTATGAAATGACTTAGAAGGTAGCAGTACAATTCCCAGTGAGATGAAAACTTCAACCCAAAGATCACCTCAAAAAAGTCCACTAAACATCCTCCTTTCTGGCACTATCAGTGAGGAAAAGTGGGCCATAAAAATTTCACTCCTTGTTTAATTCCAAATGTGGTCCCTCTAGAGATGAACTGTGGCCTGCTGATAGGAAAGAAATTTGCCCTGCTGTGACTTGTGCTTTGTAAGTAGGTAACAGCAGTCCCTAAACACATAAAGAAATATTCCCAACCTGATATAAAAATGTATTTATGTAAAAAAAGGGAGCAGAAGATTTTTTTCAAACTCTTGCAGAAGTCAGCACCAATGTCAGTCAATTACAAGAGAAAGAATTTTCTTGCCTGACCCACACTAGAGAAAGTTAATTTAAACTTTATCTTCATTAATCTCACTTCTTTTTATTTACTTCATTCAGAGGGTAGAGGGTTAAACACGAGGTATTTTTGAATAACTAAATGAAGGAGGAAGCACTATGTTACTGACAAAGCTCCTAATCTTCCTTATTTATTAATAGTAGCTGCGTTAAGACTGCCTGTCCTTAATCCCGGCTCTCACCAAGCAAATTCAGAGCATCAGAAATAGAAGAGGCTAATTGAGGCTCTAATGCCAGGAAGAGAGACCATGTCAGCGTCAAAAGCTGAAAAGGGCCAGATCCAATCAGTGCCTGGATGTGGAGCTGCCAAGGGAAGATTGCTCCCTCCTTGCTGGCTTGGGAGGGAGACACCAATTTGGGATCCAAGCCTTACCCCAGGGGATTCAGACAAGCCCCATTCAGCTGCTCTGGTGACTGAGATGCTGCATTTGGCACACAGCTGCATTCAGGGGCAGGTGTTTTGTTCCATTTTTAGGAGTCCAGTGCACCCCTTGAAGCACTCGCTGCCAGACCCTACAGCCACTCTTTGGCACTGAATGATTTACCACCCTTGCCAGGGCAGGGATGGACTTCCCAGAAGTCCACATCCATTCCGCATTCCTCTGTGAGGGGGCCTGAGCATCCTGGCAGCCTGTTCCCCTGCCAGCTTTGCGCACGGGCCCTGGCTGCCCGGCAAATCCAGCTGCAGGTATGGGTGAGTCAGAGACTCTGCCAGCACGGAGCCTAAGATCTTCCCTCTTCCCCAACACCCTCCCCAGAGGTCCGGCCGCCTAATCAAATTCTCTGGCTCAGCTTATGAGCTCTGACAAGATCGCAGCCCAAGGAGGCTGGAGTACAGACTCAGCAATCCTGACTACATCCAACCCAATTTAGCCGCGCTCTCGGAGCATCACGCGTGCGGTAAAGACCTAATCTAAAGGTAATCATTAATTCCTTACTGCCACAAGGATACGGCAATCAGCAAGAGGATGCTGATTGTTTGGAGGATCAAGTAATGGATTTCTTCCCTTTTTTAAACAATAAGCGTTCTTCCCAGTTGTAACCACTTTATTGATATACTGTGGAGCTAATGACAAAAGTGCTCACAAATTCTTTTTGCCCAAAGACTTTTTCACCTTTATGTAAGGTGAACTTTTGGAAGTTACTGTTGTATATTAAAAAAAAAAAAAAAACAAACAAAAAAACAAAAGGAAAAAATATTTTACAATATGGAAAAATGAGCAAAGCATTTATAGCAATATCAGAATCATCATCTATGTTTGATAAAGGACTGTAAACCTTTGTGCTGGCAGGCATTAGATGGTCATTAACCTCATTCAGTCAGAAAGAAAATGTCTCCTGTGAACAGGTAATTCTGTTACTGGAGCCCAGATATTACATCAGTCTAAACCAGACCAGCAACTCTGATGTTCCTGTGTGCAGCAAATCACAGAGAAGTTGAACCAATAATTGAGCAGTGCCAAAGGCATGCACCACTATCTCTGCTGAATTTTGGGTGTGTAGCCCTGCCCATACTCCCTCCAATCAGTTCATATGCAGAATCTGATACCATTTCTGTGAGTACAGAGATAGGAGAAATAAATCTACACTAAACTGGTCTTCTGCATTCTGTCCTGATTCGCAGAAATGTAAACTGAAGAGTTTACTCTGAGGATTAGCACAAGTTGGCCTCTGCAGAAGATGATCTCAGAAAACAAAGCTATTGAAGATGGAGAGCAGGGAAGGTCAGGTACTAGTCCTTTCTCTTCACCTACACCATATTAGAAAATAAGAACAAGCTGGTAACTCCTCTGTTTGTTACAAACTTCCCTCTTTACTCCTGTCTCTCAGACTAGCATTTCACCTACATTTTCCCTCAAAAATATCTCATCCAGTCTTTCTTTCAGTGCATGTAGCAGCCAGATACACCTAAGAGAAATGCCACTTCATGAAATAGAAATTGTGTGTCTGAGAAATTTTACCCCAGCAGCAACATCCTTTTCAGCTACCCCTCACATAATGTTGGCTCCTGTGGCAAGTCAGTGTAGTGCAAAACAGGAGTCCCCAGACAATTCCCTCCATTTCTCAGCTCCTTTAGGACAGGATATGTTAACCACAATATAAGGACATAAAGCTATTAAAGAACATACAAAGGAGGGCCGTGAGGATGGTGAAGGGGAAGAAGAAGCAGTATGAGTAGTGGCTGAGGTCACTTGGGCTGTACAGCCTGGAGAAGAGGAGACTGAGGACAGACCTCACTGCAGTTACAGCCTCTTTGTGAGAGGAAGAGGAGGGGCAGGCATTGATCTCTTCTCTGTGCTGACCAGTGACAGAACCCAAGGGAATGGCCTGAAGTTGTGTCAGGGGAGGTTTAGGTTGGATATCAGGAACAGGTTCTTCCCCCAGAGGGTGGTTTGGCACTGGAACAGGCTCCCCAGGGAAGTGGTCACAGCACCAAGCCTGGCAGAGCTCAAGAAGCATTTGGACAAACATGTGTGTGTCACATGTGTGACTCTTGGGGATGATCCTGGGCAGGGCCAGGAGCTGGACTCCATGATCCTTTGGGGGGTCTTTTCCAACTCAGCATATTCTGTGACAAAGTACTCTCTCAGGTTTAACTAGCTCCTCCCCAGGGCTAACTGGTTAAAATCAGTAATTCCCTCATCAGCTGAAATGATTCCCTCAGCTGATCCCTGAATGTAGATCAGCTACATTCAGGTGACCCATTCATGGTCACCTGAATGTAGCTGATCTACATTCAGGTGACCATCACAGGAATCATTTGTTGCATTTTGGAAAAGTGCTAAAAATAATGTACATCTCACTGAGCACTATCTCTAACTTCAACTCTGGCAGTATTGATCTGTAAATTCTGAGGAGATTTTTTTTTTTCTTTCTTGCCTGGAAACATTCTCAGAGCAGATAAATTTTTCAGATGATCCGTCAACACAGTTATGAAGTTATGATAGGGAGGATGGGCAAGGCAGACTACACATGTGATGTTCCCCCCCTTTAGTCCAACACAACAGACAGAAGCAGGTATCTGCAGAACCAAAACCATCAGCAGTGAGACTTTAAGACAGAGACAGGACTTCCCATGGAAGGCTGCAGCAAGCTTGGATCCCTGTGGCTCAGGCACTCAGGCACAATGCAGGATCAATGAGACCTAGTTGCCACTAGGCTCTCTAAAATCACTGACAGATGAGAGGGACAGCAGCCTGAGCACACACCTCAGGCATCTCTGCCTCTCCAGATATGCAGGCAGTGGAGAGAGAGACAGCAAAGAAAGTTGGGCAGAGGGAGTGTCTTGGGGGGGATCAGCTACATTACCTCTCTACTGACCTCCAAATACTGCTCACTGGCAGTGATGCCTCAGGTTTTAGCTTTTATATTTTTCAGATTCTGTTCTGCTTTACTGTGTAAGTCTAGGCTTCATATTAGGGGATATTAAGCTCTGTTCACAGAATAGCTAGACAAAACAATTCCTTCTCTAGCTGGGGACCAAGGACAGGTGATCCAGATCTCAGGCCCAAGAGTATAAACAATGGTGGACTGAAGAGAGAAAACAAGAAGGATGGGACTTGATGGGTTGAGCTGTAATTGGACAATTAACTCCAATATGCTAGTGGACCAAAACTTATAAAAGTGTGAGACCCCGTGACTGGTTGTCCATTTTGCAGCCATTTTGGGTAGTGCTGCCCAAGGTGGATCTATTGAGGCCTCTTAATGAATGCCTAATTTATTCTTTACCTCTGTCTAGTCTCTGTTCTAGGTCAGCCTTCACAAGGCATCAGCGGGGTAGGGTCAGAGAGCAATTTGGATCTCGGTAATTTTTCCAGGCAAGGATCCCTAAAGGCTGGTATGGAAATGGTCTCTCCCACTCCCCCCCCAGCCCTGCACCACCTCATCCACCAGCCAAATACAGCAGTGAGAAGCCAGCAGGCTGTTGCAGTCACAGCCTCCTCTCTCCAGTGAGAGCTGGGGCCTGACAGCCCAGCAAAATGACCCACTTCTTGCCGACTCAGACAAAAAAGCTCCACTTAGGCCCCAGGAAAGTGTCTCTAATAAGGCCATCCGTTAGCTGTGTCGCCCGGACCCCTCTCAGCTATCCTTCATCCCTGCCCTCCCTCCCTGCACCCGCCATTAATGCAGTCAGCGCGCAGGAGAATGAAGCCGTCGGGCTCAGTAAATATTACTGAGCTCCACGCAGGGAGCACAAGGCCATTATTTAGACTCCCAGGTCCTGGGTATGTTTTGATCACACCAATTTAGCAAAGAGAGGTAAAAGAAAACAACTGGCTAGTGGCTGTCTGCCACACCTACGTGTGTCCTGGTTTGTGAAATCCCAAATTCCCCTGAACTGGCCAAACCATTGCATGCCTAGGAGTGCTGATGGCACACCCTGGTGTGAGTGGCCCAGTGGGGGAAGCAGTAGATCAGTCCCCACCTAAGGGTACCTGAAATACAGCAGATCAAAACTCACTCCTGCTCAGCCAAAGAAGGTAGTTGCTCCAAAGCTTTTGTGTCTTGCTGCTGTGGGGAGAAAATGTCTTTTCTTCCTCTTAAACTTTCCCCTCACGTGTATGTGTACGGGTCTACTTTTGTCTCTCCCTACCAGAAATCTTATGCTGCTGTTCTGCAGCTCAAGCTCTTCCAACAGCCCCTACTCCTTAACAACGTGTACATCTCAAAACCACCCATCCCCTGATTTTAAGTCTTCCCTGTATTTGTTCCAGATGAGTTCCCTGCCATCTTCTGTTGTCCTTGCCTCACACCAAGCTTCTCTTCCTCCCTCTATGGAATGACATGTCTTTGCCCAGGACTCCTCAGCTCCCACTGTGTACAGCAGCCCTGCTGCCAGCTCAGCCATATCTATTGCTTCCCAACTCACCTCAGACCTCATCCTCTCCCTAGCTCCAGGCTGTTCATGGCCCCCTCTCCTCATTGTCTTGTTTTTGTCTCTTTGACTGGAGGCTCTAATATACTCATTTACCCACTGTGGTGAATTGTTTTGCGCTGTAAGCACTTGAGGTACAGTTTGTGGGGGAAAAAAGATCCTCTAGAAAATAAAGTTGTGCTGCATGTTATTTTGAAGGAAAAAAGAGGCAAGCAGGTCTCCTGAGAACTAGGTATGAACTTACCTAGCACATTCTCAAAGGCACAGGCACAGAAAAGTGCAGGTTGATAAATCCCTTTTATTACCTGCACTGGTATCTGAAGGCAGGAAATTTTTTTAAAGTCTGGCCAGTCCCCAAAGTGTCAGATCCAAGGGCGACATTTGAAATCCCGAGGTGACAGAGTAAGACAGAGACAGACAAGAGTGACCATGTGTCATCAGCCCAGAATATGTGTCAAAGCCAGAGAGACAACACATCAAAATAGTTCATGGACCTCCCAATATAATTAAAGAGTCAGTAATATCTCATGGAGCACTCAGGAAAAAAAAAAAAAAAAGAAAGGAAAAAAACCTGCTTGGCACAAACGGATGGCACAAGTGCTGAGACAGCAGCATGAAAGCTTAGTTGCTTCCACACCAAGCAAAGCTCTGCATCCTCAAAATGCAGCTCTACTCAGAAAAGGGACTATGAATGCTGGGTTTTCTGAGCATTCAGTCTCTCCCCTGGGCTGCTCAAGGAGAGCACTCTTCACTTGCTTGACTAAAATAAACATATGCTACTTTTTCCTCCTGAAGGAGCCAGGACAGCTCTAGAAGTTGGACTGTTCTGCCAGCAGGAAAGCTCCACCTAAGTACAGCTTAGTTAGGCTACAGCACCACTGCTAAGAGCCCAGCCTGCCTCTCAGATTAATCATTTCCCCATGTGGCTTTGGCTGGGAGAAAATGCTGAAAGAAAGATTGGATGGAGGCAGATCCCAAAATCAGGCACTTCTCTCATAGGGGTCTCCTAGAGATGAGGTAAAACCATGCTGAAGTGCATTACTTTGAACACATACCATCACAGGGGCTGCTATCACTGTCCCTCAGCTGGCAGTCTTTCCACCTAACCTCAGCACCCTCCCCATTACCCATTCTTCTCACTAATATATTGCTCCCACAAGGCACAGAAAAGAATTTGCATCTTTTCAAAGCAGCTTCCCCCAAGGCCCAGGAAAAGGGGCAATGCAGTGACTGAACAGCATACCTTAGCCTAACTCCTGATTTGTGCTATTGGACTGTGCTCTCATGCCATGGAGAAAGGGTTGGGACACAGCCCCTCTCCTCCTCACTAGGGCAAGCATCACCTTCACCTTCTTTTCTATTGCCCTATCATCTATCCCACTGCCTCCCCCTGGACAATCACCTGTCTCCTTGGCTGAGAACACAGATGTTCCTTTTATCAGCCAGCAGACCCAAGGAAAAAGGGCAGCTGGGAAAGAGCATTTAATTTAACCCTCTGATAAGGGAAAAGAAAATCCTTGGTTCATCTAGAAGTACCTGATCTTTCCTCAGATGCACTGGTAACAACATCTGAAGGTCAAACTGTAAATCATGTAAAACATCTTTATCTCTTCAAACTGGTCCTTCTCCCTGTTTCTCTCCTTCTTTCATTTTTAGAAGCCAGTGTACCTGAAGACATACAACACCTGCATTGCAAGTTTCCTTCCTTAATGGGGAGATGTTTCTCCTAGTCAGGTGAAACACTCAGTGTCCCCACAGTACAGAAAGGGCAGCAGGCTTGGTACTTGCAGGAGCATGAAAGTGTTCCAGCCTGTCTGAGATTCATGGCCTGCAGATCCTCTTTCCTGGGGAGGGGATTTGGTTCTCAGAGCAGCACTGGAGGACTCATGTAAAATATGTATATGATGTGAGAAGGGAGGACTAAGGAAATAGTTTATGCCAGCATGTCACAACTTTGTTTTACAAAACTGATTCCCAGTCTGACTCAGCTTTGCAACCCTTTGTCACGCCAGCAGCCAGATGCTTTCCTACCTTAACTAGATTTCTGAAGTGGCCCCTGAGTTCCAGCAGTGGAAAGTTTAGCAATATTTCTGTAGTCTCAGCAACTCTGAAATCAAGTATCTGCACCAAAACCACTGCTCCCCATGCACCATCCTTTCTTTGCAGTAAGCTGCTAGGGAAAACAGTAGGAGCTGCTTCCAAAGAAGCAAAACTGAAGACTGTTTTTCAGCTAATTTAAACTGCAGTAGCCAAAACATGTGAGATCGGAGAAATCCTGTGTTCATAAGAACTCAGGAGTGCAAACACATCATCATGTTGGCACACTGATATCTGCCTATGCTCTGCTGTCCTCCTTCAGATAGGAAAAATCCCCCAAAACACTTTTGATGTCACACCCAGACAAGACTAGCAGGATTTTGCCTGAAGTGGCCCAATTTTCTTAGCTGTTAGTTGGCATTTGAGGTAACAGGATGAGAAACTGTCAATAGACTCTGTGGATGACCTGCAGAAAGCCTCTCTGCTGCTCTCCTCCGACATGGTTTAATTTTTAATTCAGCAAAGCAGTGACAAGGACGGAGGCTGCCAAGGCCAGTCGGCAGCGCAAATTGGGCAGGACAGGCTGAATTGATCTACAGGGAGGAAATGACGATGCAGCAGAAACTTTGGGCTGTAGGTAGCAGTGGGGCAGCCTGTGCAGGGGGAAGAGAGAGAAGCACGGTGAGGAATTGCATAGATAGAAACAGAGCAAGGACAGGACCGCGGGAGGGAAATTATTGGCGTTTGGACAGCCACAGAAGCTTAGTGCTTCTAGCCCAAGAAAACTTTCTGGCTCAGGCTCTATGGTACATGGACCATATGGATCTCATTGCTGGCATGGAACTTCTATCATCCCTGTGCCAGAAGCTGCAGCACAGTAGCACAGGAGGCTGCCCAAAGATAGCCTGGCACTGCACTGTAGGCACTCCACAGAGAGTAGCAGGGAATGATCAACTCCAAGCTCCGGCTGTTTTAGCCACAGGTACAAATGTCACTACCCATTCAACTCCCCAGCAAATTCCATCCTTCCCAAGCCAAACCTAAGAAGTAAAAGTACTGCTATGTTACTCACTCTCAACTACAAATAAAAGCTGGATGGTCAACAAGATTAGTTAGAGGGGCTTGCTATCACTGCTGGCATTAGTGTTTATTATTTTGTCACTAGGCTAAACTTCTAAACTGAGAGGAAATTACAAAAGTGGCCTCAGCCTAACTGAATGCCCTGCTCACACACATAGGCTACACCGACAGCATGCTTGCACCAGTGACAAAAGCAGATTTTCCACAGTGACAGTACAGCTCTTGTAAAAAAAGCTTCATGAACAAGCACTAAAAATGCTCAAACACCTAACACAACACTTGGGCCAGCTGTTGAGAACACTTAATGAGTATGCTAACATTTTAATTATTCCACTAGTAGTACACTACTTAATTGGCATTTTTCGGTGGTAGCTGTAAATATAGCCTTTTCTGCCAGTTCATGTCAGGCAGACAAGAAACCTCAATGATGCTCTACAAAGTGTTCAAACATTTCAAAATTTGCCAAATCATTTCTAGCAAATCACTCTGGAGAATACTGAAAGTTTCCAAAACTGCAGAAATAAAATATTTAAATATGGATACTTTGCCAAGTTTGATTCTCATTTTGACCAGTCTTTTCAAGCATCAAGGATTGGCAGAACTTTGTGACTGCCATGTTTAATGCTTGCAGAAAAAAAAAAAAAAAAAAAAAAAAAAAAAAAAAAAAAAAAAAAGGCAAATCTGAGCATAAGCTGACTGTATTTAGTTATCCGTCTGTCACTGGGCTAAAACTCTGCTCAGATTAATTAGGTGGCTTTCACAAATTTTGAGTGAATCTGATCCACAGTTAGAAACAGAATGGCATCAATAATGTCTCTATGTTGTGACTTGATGAAAATGCTTGTACATTATCTGAAAATTGGAACATAATCATGTAATAAGCAGAATGAAATCCCTGAAAATAAATGCTGTCAAGAAAAATGAAGGCCACACTATTTTAAAACAACAAAACAGTATTAGTAATAAAGTGGTAAGACTGAAATAGTTCAAAAAAAGTGCTCTTGAAATGCCCTTTTCACTGTATTTTGTGACAATAAACAATAGTGCTCTGAAGGCAAGGCAGCAGAATCCATGGTATTCTCCATGCCCAGAAGTGGATGGAGGCAGCAGTTATTGTACTCTATGCTATAGGAAATAATTCATTTTACCATGTGTGCTGCTCTCAACAAAGAGAGGAAGCTTCCATTTGGAAAGTGAAGCATGAACTCTTATTGAGCATTAGCAATATCAAAGCTCACATTCACCACAATAAAGAAACCCTCTCATCTGTACAAATATACCACAAGACCATAATTATAAAGCTCCTTGCTATGTTTGGTCTCCAGATTTTCTTGCTTCCCCTACAGCATTCAAGTATCCACACAAGCAGTGCATACACACTGAGATTGGAGACAAGGCTACAATTTATCGGACGTGGCCACAAAGGTATTAAAGTAGCTGGGGTCACTGACAACAGCAGCACTAAAGCACAGCGACACAGACTGCAAAGAAAATTAGCCATTCTGGACACTCTACAGTCTCATTCACAGCCCATGCCGACAAGTTCTGTGCTGACATCTCACTTCTATGTGTAGTTTTGAAGTTCAAATTGGGTCAGGTAGGACTACCCAGGCTTCAGTCACACATGTGATTCCGCTGTAGACAAAACCTCCTCAACCACTTGGATGCTTTTGACAATTCCACTCCACCCACCATGTATAAGAGACCCGATGTAGTCGGCTTTTGATATGCAAAACTGGTAGGGAAGAAAACTTTGCAGGGGTGGAAACAAATGGGTAGAAACGTCAGCAAAACATGAGCAACATCAGCAGAATTTGCCCTCGCTATAATGGAAGCAAGAACACAGTTTAGTCACAAGATAATACAAACTTCACTTGTAGTCTAGAAGAAACTGCAAGCCTTAGATTAGTCGTAGGAGGCCTTGCTTACTGCTCCCTCATAACAGGAAATACACGGAACACCACAAATACATTGAGGGTAACAGAGCATAAAGGTGCTAATGTTGCGTTTGGTTACCCCAGCTGGTGAAGTTACATAAAATGGGTTTTAGTGGCAGCTGAGCTACATGGAAAGGGAGCCCATGCTCCAGTTCCCGTCCAGTTCTGCTGGCTTCCACAAATCCCAGTGTTGTACTGTGTGGGGATGTCATCTGTGAGGCAACAGTCCTTTTCTTGCCCACTCTGACATCCTTAGGAATTGAGGCCGTTCTGAGCAACAGGGTCTTGCATTATGTTTTGCTCCTGGAAGAGCTGTTTAAATATTTTCATTAGAGGAAGAGTATTTTTGGATGATAAAGATAATTAAGTGCTGAAAGCATAGCGATCCATTTGACACCGAGAATAAGAGATATGAAGTATTTCTAATAAAAACAGAACACCCGGTGGGATTTGAACTCACTCTGTGCCATTACAATTTGAGGCAAGTGCTGCATCCATGATGAGACTAACACAGTCTCTTTGCCGGGTCTGCAATTTACTGGTCTTATATTGCCTTCATTGGGTCTCCCCTGTTGTTCTCCAAATGCAAAAATTATATACTACTGATCACTGCATGCAAACTAAAATTGATTTGCTTAAATGAACACAAGACTTATAAAGTTTGGGGAAACCTGTTTTCTAGTTGATGCCAACATCTATAACCTGTTTCTGCATTCATTATCCCCGCTCTCAATTTCCTGTGTGTTTTGTTTCATCGGGGGTTAAAAAAATACAGCTAGACAATCACGATGGTGCTGGTGAAGAAAGCAGCTCCTGCTCTTTAGATGTCTGCTCCCCCATACGTAATGTCAGAATGATTAGAGTGTCTCATGTGATGAGAGTGATTAGATCTGTGCAAACACACACAGAGGAGGGAAGAGGTTGGCTTTGACAAAGCACTTAATTACCCAGGTTCTCCCACCATGTCTGGTCCTCTCACAATAGAAACAAAACTCCCTCTGTTCTCCTGGGAGGGAATCACTACCGTGCCTTTCCACACCACCACTGTAAATCATGCCATATAGTTCTGTGCCACCCAGCTATAATTTGATAAATACCAGAATGAGTCAAGGCAATAAATCTGTTGGGTTTTAATTATAAGTGTGCTTCTCTAAGTGTGGGGCTGGGGCTGGGCTGTTTTTCAGTTTCTGCCAATACAAATAATGTACATCTGCTCCTTCAGCCCCGCCAGTATTATTCTTTCTTGGGAAATCCTCCATTACTGCCTTACTATCTTCCATTACTGCCTTACTATCCTGGCACATTGATAGCTGTCTCAGGAGCACAAATACTCAGTGAAAAGGGAAAGGCTGTTTCCCTCTTCCTACTGCTGGGTCAGGAAGCCCTGCCCTGAGCAGCATTAGAAAACACTATGTCAGCGTTATCACCTCTCCTATAATCTTGATTTCCACTGATACTGCCTATTCAGCAATTTTATCAGTGCTCTGTGACTACATGGGTAGGGCTTTTCCCAAAAGTCCCGGCTTCTAAAGTTGAATGATCAACCAGAAACCTTCCAAGCTTTTCTTTCAAGTACCAACATTAGGTTTCTAGCTGTTGTGGTTTCAAATGAAAGCCTGCAAATGCACACTAACAAAGCAGGAAGCAAAAAGACAGAACTCAGATATGTTCTGTCTTTCAATATCTTAAAAAACACATTTGCAGATCCTGTTCTTTCTTCTGAATAGTTGAGCACAACCTTATGGATGGCATTAAGAGAATATTTACTGTAAAAAAAGGAGGTGGAGATTTGTGCGTGTAACATGGTGGGAAGAAAAAATAGTGCAACAGGAACTTGGGCATCTTCATCGAGGATCATCTAGGAGAAACCACGAGTGTGAGAGCTTACAGCAACACAAGCATGTAAAATGCACCTCTGCATGCACATGGGGCAGTGCATGTAGCAGCAAAAGGAGCAGGCAGCAGAGAGACACCAAGGGAATCTCTGTGTGTGAACACACCTGCACTCCCAAAGGTCAGTCTGCTCTCCTCAGATTTAATTCCCTTTCTCACTGCTACTGTTCAGAAGTAAATGTTCTCTTTTTATTAAAAATCAAAAGCAGAGGGGCTCATAATCCTCCTGACTCCAGTTCTTCTCATATAAATGAAAAGTTTAGCTTAGAGCAATAGCAGGTAAAATCAGACTGAAAGCAGAAGCTAATTCTCAGGAGATATGGAAAAGCTAAACAGCATTTGAGGATAGTTTTGTTTGTATGTCTACATTTCTCATTAGCTAAATTCTTATTCATTTTTAAATTAAGAATTCAGTAAATCCTCACACTGCAGTACATTTTTGGAAATAATTTTCCAGTGATATCGGAAACTAGCTCTATGCTCCCCTTGCAAAACTAATTCTGTTCTAATCACTGCAAAGAGATGGCACTGCACTAATTTCACAGATCTCACTTACTTAATATGTTCCCTCCTTATTTGGAATCCCCATATAGCCCTCTCCCCTCCTCATTCTCACTGCTAGTACTGAAAATCTTCCCCTTGAAGCGCTACCCTGGTTTTAATGATATTTCCCTTATTTAGTGTAACCTTCAGAGCGAGGACCATGTTAAAAATGTTATCAGCAATACTGCCAGCTTAAACTACCAAAAATATAATTGCAGAAGGTGGGAAGAAGGAGGAGAAAGAAACAAAGGTTTCTAAGAATTTCAGTTATTTTGGGTGATACTTCCAAGTTTCTTTTTGCAAACACAGGCAACAGAAAATTAAAGAAGATGGAGATTCCTTTCTAAGAACATACTCGCCATGCTCAGGCTTCAATTAAGACACCAAATAAACTCCAATGTAATACTGACACTGCACTGGTCTTCCTTATTCCTTTCCTCCCTTTTCCTTCCCGGCCCACGTGAGCTACAGCAGACCGAGACCTGCCGCAAATTTCCACACCAGCCAAACCACAAATGCAGGCTGCATGACAGCAAGCTCAACCTGTCTTGAAGTTTTAAGTTTTTTAACCCCAAAGTTTGGAGTGCTCCTACTTTGACATCAAGTGCAGAGGAATAAGCATGCAAAGAGAGTACATCCAAGGTTATGAGAGATCCAGGTGGGAGACTGGAGTGGTAGCTGGCTGCCCCACCCCTGTATCACAGATCTCTTGTTCCTGGTAGCTAAGTCCTCACTGTTGTGAAGTTAGAAAGGTAAATCTGAGAGCAGGTTGGTAGTTTTCTGTCAGAGAGTCCTATGCATGGAGGGTTAACATACTTGCTTATTTGCACCCTACTTTTGGACATCTGTGAGATAGCTATGGTGAATGCAGCACCAGAAAGGGGAACAAATTTTATAAGTGCCTTGCATACAACTTCTGGCATCCTGCAGTTTTCAAGCAAACTTTCTGGCCATTCAGACTTGGTCCCATGCCTATTTCACCAAGTTTAAGTGGGGAGAGGGCAGCTCCTTCCTTGGTTCTTCAGGAGGATTGGGCAGATCAGATTTTCTACTCTGAAAATACCACTTTATTTAGGTGGCAAAATTCACAGCGTGGATCATACAACACTATAACTACAGCTGTGGCAAGGACTTAATATTACCTCTGCAGCTTTACTGAGCTTGAAAAAACACAGATAATTCTTCCCATGCTATACCTTTAATTCCTCAGGTATAGGCCAGAACACTCCTTGCTTGTAACCAAGTAATTCGCTTGATGATACACCACCTGTCTCCTCAGCTATCCAGTCCAGACATTCATGGCTCTCTGTTCCCTTGAGATGTCCTTTTACCCCTGCTGAACTGAAGCTCCTTCCTCTTGCTTGTCTCTGTCCCAGACACCTGAAGTTTTGTGTGAATAAGCCCTGAAAGATAAGCCGAGCTGAACTCATTCGCTTTGCAGCTGCCTGTGCTCTCCATGAGCCAGCCTGTGAACAGTAACAGGCCTTGGCATTATCTATACAATTTAGGATTTTACACTCAATTAAATCCCTTTTCAACAACTTCTCCTTCTTTGTCATCTTCTTCATAGTCTATAAAGACCTCACTTTTATTTTTAGCCAGTTCCATTAGCTCAGACTCTCACATCAAATTTTCTGCCTTCTTCTCTACACCTTTTTGAGTTCTCTGATGTTGAGGGAACCAAGGAGATAGAGTGGACAGAATGATAATCAGCTGGTGTAGAAGCTTTGCTGTAGTGTCCCTGTCACTGATCTGCCTCAACTGTCAACCATTAAAATTACAAATTGCTTCACCACTTTTCCCAGAGCCTCCTAAACTGTGAACCTCCTCTCGTTATCTGCTTACTTACCTGTCTGAGCAGAATCAGTCCCTGGACATGATCTCTTCTGAAGGAGGTCTGCAGTAGTAACTGCATTATGTATTGGGAGAAGATGCCACAGAGGTCTTAATGAAGGAAATGGAATGAGTTACATAAAGAGGAATATTGACTGTACCAACCTGGCAAATGCTGACTGTCTCTTTAAATAGTCAGGAAAATAAAGCTGATCTCTCCTGGAACAACTATACTTTTCAAAAAAAAAAAAAAAAGAAAAAAAAAGCCAACAAAAAGGATGTAGAAAGAAGTGATTGCTAACAACCTCCTTTTCATATTATAGCCTAACAGCTCAGAAACTCATCAAGGACGTAGGTCTAATTCTGTTGCTGTCTGAGAAGGTTAAGTTCATCCTTTCCTACTTCCCAGAGGAATGCCCATAATATTCACAAGTGTTCAAAAGATACTAGGCTCTTCCTGTTGATGCTGCCATGCACTTATAAAAAATTAGCTGGGCCAGAGAGAAAGGAAGGACTACGCACAGCCTGTTGATCAATACACTCCCACCTCGGTGCCCCAGACACTGCTCTAACACTGAGGGGCTCAGTTTTAATAGGACTGGGATTCCTCTGGGCTTGGACAGAAATACAACTGCAAGTACATGGTTATAAGCGCTGGTAAACTCTAGAAATGTATATATATTTCTCTACATAGAAATGGGCATCAATGAAGAAGTAGACTTGGATTTAAGAGCCAAGAGTAGCAGTTGGGCAAGGCTTTGGTGCCTATTATCCTTCTGAGGGTTTAACCATCAATTTCCCTGTTCCCCATCTGTGAAATAGAGTAATTTCACTTCCTTGCATGCCTGAGGTGCTCTGACAATGCATTAAAAAGATTGAGAGGTACTCATATTCTAGGGCAATGAAGGCCACACATCTGCTTAAGACAGCTCACTGACTAACAACTATCAGAAAAGAGATCCCTACAACCAGTGTACGAGAGCATCAGCCTCACATCAACTTCCTGGCAAAGTACAGATGGGGCAAAGGCCCTTCAGAGATTTGCCACAATGTCTTCCTCCTCTAAGCATGGGCTCTTCTGACGCTAATTCAAGATGAAAATCACTCTGCCTAGGAGATTGTAACAATCTAAGGTGCTGGTTTCTCTACTCAACACAGTACAGCTGTTGGAAGGGAACTTGGGAATACCATTCCAAGTTTCTTGTTTTGGGGAAGCAAATCAAGAAGTCTTCATGGCCAAAGTGCAGAAACCCTAGCTCAATGATGAGCTGCTAATGTTCCACCAGCAAGATGCCAACATCCATGGTCAGGGTAACCAAGAACTAACTGGCATTGTATCAGGTCACTCTCTATTGACAAATATGCACATAAACCATAAGTAACTGAGGTTAAGACTTTAGACTCTTCCAAAAGGAGTCAATAATGTAATAATGAATTCCTACTAATGGACAGAGGTATCACCTCACTTTTAGTTTTCAACACCAGAGCCATTTCCCCATCAAGTCTTCTCAAAGCTAAGTCCCTAAGTCAGGTTACCACAAACTGTGAGAATATCACTAATTTTCTGTACATGAATAAGCAGTGCTCAGCAGTCTGCTAGCCAGAGAGATGGTAAGAATTTAATCTCAATCACCTTCCCTTCAGAAGAGTCAACCCACTGCATGCTATGACAGGATTCAATCACTGGCCTTTCTGGCAAAAGCCCATCAGCTCATTCTTACAGCTCCCAGAGCCATAATGGTAATGCTCACCAGCCCCAGCCACCTGCCTGCCTATACTGATGCCTATGACAAATTTCAGGTTTTGCCTGTCTGCCACTGCATATGGAAACCTGATGGATTTAAGCAAGGACTAGATCTAATAAGATCGATGTGCTGTCCTGCCAGTGCAGAAACACAGCAGTCAGTTTTATGGATGAGTGCTAAGCACAAGGGCCTGACCACTTCTCGTCACTAAAGGTCCTGCAAGAATTTTGCAAGAGGTGATGCCTCAGAGCTGCTTGTACTCGGCAGCTTACTGCAGCATAACTGTGCTGTGCTGCCAGGAGCTCATTCCTGCAGTGTTACAGGGAAGTACTTGTGTAAATGCTTCTCCACTGTTAGGTAATTGTCTGTTGTGGAACAGCTGTCCCTTTTTGCTCCAGCTGTGAGTCTGGACATTTTGTCAATCCTTGCATTCTCTTTAAAAAGTGGAGGTTTAGTACACATTATTCAGGCAATCAGTGATACACAATTTCTTATAGGAAGAAGAATTCTGTCCACCCACTCTACCACCTAAATTAGTTTAGCTGCAGCTTAATAGCATTTTTGCCGTATATTTCCTGTATATGTAAGCAAGAAAGGTGTCACTTAAGGGTGCTGAGGGATTCAATTATATATAACAAGACAGCTTTCTCTCAGTTTCACTCACTGTTACTCAGAGGCTTGTCTTTGTGGCTTCCTTCACAGGAATACCTGTAAGGTATTCTTACAGACAGGATCTGAGTTCCTCTGCTGTGCCAAGGACTTTCCACATAGATATCAATGCTTGATTTGAAGGGACAACTCCTGAAAGGAGAGGGGTGTGTGCCTGCAATGTGTGCCTGTGTACATACATCCATGTGAGTGTGTGTTTGAGGGAGACAAGGCAGAGGAGGAGGAATGAGAAACTGGGGAAAGCAAAAAGGGAGATGGCTTTTCATCTCATTCTGGAAATCTCTTCTCCAGAAAGGTGTATTTCCAGGTTTCTACCAAGACTGTAATGCATGGACTGCACAAAGATGGAATAGAGCACAAGAGAAATGCAAGCCAGAGGGCTGCTTCGTTCCACATCCCCAAAAACTCCCTTGTCTCCATCTGTTCTAACTGATGTACAGTATCTGGCTACATCCTGCTAAGAGCTGCTACTCAGGCTCATGCATGACTTTGGAAAATACATTTTGTTCTTTTGGAGCCCTCAAGGACAATAATAAATAGAATGAAAACAAAACCATCCCGACAGCACTTTAGTGGGTGTCCTTCACAGGCATACCAGTGTCAGCTGCCCTGGGATTTCACCTTCACCTGAAGGGAGGCCTGCTTAATCATGCGACACTAAAGGAGAAGAAATAAAAATGTTTCTTGAAGGAACAAAGGAAGGCAAACTTGCCCCCATGCTCACAGTTTTGCCAAGCTTGATTACAAATAACATGCAGCTTGAAATCTGCCATATGCTAAAAGATCACTGTGACAACAAGCCTTGAGGTCTGGCATTACTGTAAAACAGGAACTGATAATAATTCTCCTTGTCCTTTGCTGCAGAGATGCTCATTATTATGGTCCTTTTTTGGCAACAGGAAAGTCAGTGGGTCAGCTGGAGTACGTGAGGCTCAGCTAAGGGCATTGCAGAAGAGCTGCTGGGGTTGTCCTGTTTTGGTTTTGCAGTCTTTGCCACAGGGGTTGTTAGAGGTATTTATGCTCCAACTGAGCCCCATCGTTAACATTTCTGCATACAACTGGTTTCTTTTCATTCTTTTCTTATGTTTTTCATTTCTAAGGTATATCCTCCAGCAAAAGATGGGCACACATAGATATTTTTATAAATTGCTTTTTAAGAAGTCTTTGACCAAGTATTTAATAAAAAAAAAAAAACAGGTAAAAAATCAAAAGACTCCTGGGTTGGAAATGTAAAGTCTTCTCACAGAGAACAAGTCTCTACAAGAGAAAAAGCAGAAATGAAAGAATAATGGATTTTCTCTTAATATGGTGAAAACCTAACAGCAGAAGTGCTATTGAGGAGTTTGCTGTGACCTGCATAAGCACTACATCAGCTAATGCACTGAGAACAAGAATGAAATTGTGAGAGACCAGCATCTACCGATAATACAAAATCATCAGATCTGGACTATGAGGGTCAGAGGATTCTTAGAGTTCTAAGGCAATACACAGAAGCCCAACAGATCACAGAAAGAGTGCAGCCTTGACACAGTCAATATGTATTGGGAAAAATAAACTATACTCCTCAGGTATCTTACTGGGTCATAAAATTAAGTATGGTCAGACAAGAAGAAACCTATACTTACTGTAGGGAGATCAATAACAACTTTTCTCTGAGGTACTTCAATAGCAGGCCAAATAGTAAATGGAACATTAAGATGTAAAAATAATACTTGGTGAAAAATCACTCCTGTGTAGAGGCTCAGTGCGAGGCCAAAGCTCCAGCAAAATCACATCTAAGCCAACAAAATACAGCTTACGTTGGATTTAAGTGATGCCTAGATCTTGTGTGAGTCATTTCTCTCAGGGGTGGGTGAATCTCTCCCACTGAGAAAAGTATTAATGCCACTGCATACATCAAGTCACACTTTCAGCTGAAACACTGTGGCTGGTCAACTCTGGAGCTTTTCTTAAAAATAAGAGCAAGAAAAGCACACACAGACAATGCAAATGTTTAGAGTTCTGAAGAAACTTTGAGGTAGGAAAGATTTTAGAAAATAGAAACTGTTTAAAGAAGGAAGAGGTTACAAAGCACTTGAAAAACTCTAATGAGTGGAAACAACATACTTTGTCTTTCTGTATATGTGCACATGGAAAAGGGGCACCTGTGTATATTCTCTGGTGGTTAATAAAGCATTGCAGTAAAGGATATGAATCAGATGTGTCATTCATAGAAGAATTTCAGATCATAATTGATACTATAGTTCTTGTTTTACAGGCTGGAAACTAACTTGTAAACAAGGCAATGAATTGGACAAGGCTAAGCAGCATCCTAGTACTGAGCCTGAGCCCCAGAATGATGCCTTGCTCACAAAACACATCCATTCATCCAGCTCGGGGAAAACCAAGTGTGACAACAGAGGTGAGGATGAGCCCTGCTCTCTCCAACCTGATGACCCAGCCAGCAGCCACCCTAAAACTTATCTCTGAGGGCACCAGAAGCAAATGTGCTACCATGGTCCTGTCCTCCAGCAACACTTAGAAGACTTTGAGAATCTGGTTCTGGTAGCTATGGCCTGTGAGCAGAAGTTCTACACTGTAAAAAAACATGTCTGTAAAAAACAGCTCCAGTTCATGCTGAGCCTGTTGCTGATTCTTGCACTATGGTTACTCAGTGAAACCTTCTCCAGAACATTCACAATTCTTTAAACTGCCCATTATAGTCCTCCTTTTACTGTCTCTTTGCAAAGGCAGGGAGTTTAGCCTATTCCAATTCTCCCTCTTAGGAGACACACAAGTAAAGGAAGCAGCACATCAAATGTGTACACAAACACAGATAGGAGCAGGTAAATTTTGGGAGGGGGTGAGCAGCAGGGAGAAGTGACTTTATAATCTCATGCAAATGAGTGCCTTCAAGGCCTGTAACTGGAAACTCATTTCTGAGGGGAAAACAGTGCTGATGCCCATGCTTGCCAGTATGTCTGAACGGGTACAGAAGGGAGAACGAGATGGGAAAATAGGAGACTGAGCAGTAAAGAGATGTGACATACTGCTATGCCCTATGGCTTATGCATTTCAGTACTAAATCCAAGCAGTCTAATCTTGTACCAGAGTATTTTTCTGTTTGTTGTGATTTCTTTTTTCCTATTGTTATTTGAGCCACTCACACAGTAGGAATACGGGTACTTGTTTTCCTTCACTCTGGAAACATGGAAGGGAACACAGCTCAGTAAGCAAACAAGCTCTAAAAGCATTAGAACAAAACACAGAGGGAATCAGAGTGGTGAAACAAAAACAGTATCTCCATCTTTTGCAATAACTCTTACCTGGTAAAAAAAAAAGTGGACAAAATGTGGCCACAGGCCAGATTCACAAACTTCAGCTGTGTGATACCAAAATAAATGTGAGTCACCTCTGGGTCACCTACAGGAGGAATGCCTCTAAGAAACAAACAGGCTGACTATTGCCATGGTACACTCAGGCAGGATTTATCCAAATCTCAGTAGATTTACATTCTGCATTTACTTCCAAAGGAGAAAAGCATCTACACTTTACAAAAGTGATATAGCAAGTAAACATGGAGAAGGCTAAGGATCAAGCAAGTCATTCTCAAGAGCCAGGCTGGGTCAGAGAAGAGGAAAACAAGTCACAGCTGCTAATGCTAAGCTGTAGCAACACCTTTTTCAAGTCTCTAAGGGATACCAAAATTGTTGTGGGAACAATGACAATAACGGGGGATGCCATCACTGAGCACTGGAGCTGTGGTGCTAGGAACTGTCCTACGCCCTCATTGGAAGCAGGCTTTGGGTTTTCCCAAGGGTGGAGAAGCTAAGAATTGACTGTGTGTAACCTTTTAAGAGAGCATACAGTTGTCTGAGGTAGTGTTTTCCAGGCTGGATGTAGACAAGGCTCAGTCCTTAAGACATCCCATAGAAGTCCTCAAGCATTGGCAATACTTGCCTAAGCTTGGTATTGGCTGCAGCCTTAGCCTGCTGAGCTGAAGTCCAGGGTGCCCTACTACAGAAAGGACTTTCAAACCCCATCCTAAACATTCACTGTACAGGAATTCCACTACAAGAATGGTGACTTTGTTCCACCTCAGAGTTGGCTGTGTTTCAGCAGTGAGCTAAGTGGTTTGGGATCCTCCTGGAAGACACTAAGGAGTGCTATGGAAATGTCAGCTATCAGTGAAAGGCTCCTCTATAACTGCACTGCCATTCTATAGCCATATGTTTCTCCTGAGGGTTGCCAGTGACTGGGTTTCCCCTTTTGAAAAGCCATGTAAACACATGCAAAACCAAGCCTTTACATAATACAATGGGGCGTATCGTTCATTAATGTGCAAATAGGTCGCTCTCCACTTGCCCTCCCACTCGCTTCCTTTCCAGCTAGCTGCAAGCTTATGTAGATAGAGCTTAAATATAAGTCACCAGTATTCCTGATTTAGCACAGCAGGGAAAAGACAGGACTTTCAAAGGCAAGAGGGATGAGCAGAGCACACCGTGTTCTTTCCTCTCTCTAAGCTTCATCCCATTATGTTAAGGAAAAACACGGCCTAAAGTCAACAACCCATGGGCAAGTAAAACAGGATCAGTGGTCCAACATCACCCATTAACTGCAGGGAATTTGGAGACTGATGCACATCCACATGATTTACACGAACCCTGGCAAAGGCTCCATGCTGTCTGCAGCATGTTAGGCCTGAATTACGCACCAAGAAGTTCAAATTAATGCAGAGTGGATTTACACCCACCAAGCAGTGGTAGATTGCAACGGGATATCAGACCAAAATCAGGGACAGAGGAAATCCCATGTGCCATGTGTCAAGATAAAGAAAATGGGGAGTAGTTGCATTGTGGATTCTCAACTATGACCTCACCAGTGTTCTTCGACATCACAGAACACACCTGGTCCTCAGACACATCAGAAAAGCAGGGGGAAAAAAAGACAGATGTAAAGGGGAAATAACAAAGAGGACAGAATTAGCACTTTGCATGTTTGAAGTGTTGTACAAACATTAGCTAATCAATCAACTAATTGCCTAATTAAAAGAGTGACCAAAAAAAGGAGATAGCAGAAGAAAAGCAGGAAGATGTGGAGAGAGCAGCAGAGTGCTGGGACATGGGAAGCAATACATGCTTCTATTCACCTAGGCCACATTATCCTGGGCAAACTTGTGCCAAATTGCCATGACAATAATTAGCCAGAGTTCCCTGACAGATCATTATGAGAACATTAACAGGGCATTAGCAAGAATTACCCATTTTTCACACATTGATTAGGTGCCATTGCTGGTTCATTAGAGTATTGGCTTTTAATAGCCCCACTCCAACTAGCAGCAGCCCTTCCTTCCCTCCCCTGATCACTCAGCAGAGATCCAAACCTCTTTAACTCCAGCCAGGCAGCTGACCTGGTCCCGTGCTGAGCTGCACAAGCACATGGCCATATGCTGCATAGAGGGAGCACCTCATTAATCTGTCCAGGTTAGGGAGAGGAAAGCGGAGGCTCTGCACCACAGGCAGTCGTTAATCTTCCTCCAGAATCCATACTGCTAATGGAGGCTGGCACAGGCAATAGGCCACTCCCTGAGCAGAAGCATCATTCCCTGATAGCAAAAGGGTCTCTTCCTTCCCTCCAGGTGCTCCTCAAGCCCCACACTGGGAGAGATGTTTCTGTGTCCATCACTCACAAGACCCAACTATCATACTCGCTGATGACTCTCTTCCGTCCCTGCTTCCCCACCTGCTACTTCTCACCCCACATTTTGATCCCTTCTACCAGTAAGCAAGGATGTGAAACAGGGAAAGTGCTGCAAAAATACTCCAGAGGAGCCACAGAGGAAGGTCAGGTCAAGAGGATTGTTTCTGCTGCAGCAGGCAGGTTCTGTACTGTGTTTCTGGCAAAAAGGACTAGACAAAACCAAAAATAATAAAAAGATAATAAAGGAGACATGACCGAGGAATCTGTCTCCTCCTTTTCCTCTTAGGTCACATCACCTGTCCACCTACATCCAAAATAAACTTCCGTTGAGTCATGCTTGGGAAGATACAGCAATCCTCTTAGTGCTATTACACAACTGATTAAGTCTCCCTAATCCATCCATATCCCAACATGGGTACCCCACCTAGACCCAGGGCACTCCTCCCACCCAGATCTCTCACCTTCTTTCTGAGGCTACTCGTCAAAACAAGGCATACTGCAGTGTGCAAGATGGGCTCCTGAGATGACAAGAGCTAACATTTCTGCAGGGATGGCTGGATTAGACGACAGCTGAGTGGGTGTAAAAGTCACCAAGTCCAGCTCTGCAAAACTGAGGACAAAGCTAGTGTGCTTCAGTGCTGAAAGAAATGGATGATGTAAGATACAGAGCAAAGAAGACAGGAAGGTTCACTCATTTGACACTGAGAAAGCAAAGGAGAAAGTAAACACTTTAGAGAGTTAGAAAAGAAAGAGACAATACAGAGAAAGATCAGCCTCAGAAGGGGGTTGTGTAGCTAGACATGTCTGAAAAATACATGTGGGAGACAGACAGGACAATGCAGTTTACAGAAAGGTAAAGAATCGGAGGGGATGTGGAAGCTGAATTAGAAACATCACATTTAAAATCATGAAGGGAAGGACAAGGAAATTCAAAGGGAATCTGACAAAGCAATGCAAACAGAAAGGCAATGTGTTCTGCGTGGCAGAGGAAAAGGGGCAGTTTTAGTATGCCACAGGAAGAGAGCTGGTGTTCAAGCTAGAGAGGCAGAAGAGGTTACAACAATCAAGCCTAAGGAAGGCTAAGGCATGAACAAAGGGTCTCAGTGTTGAGAAAGAGAAGAAGAGGTGGATTTTCTATACCTGGTAGAGGAAGACACATGTTGGGGAGAATACAAGGGAGAAAATAACTAACCTCCATATTTCACGAGTATGACTGGGAAGAATTTTTCATTATTTGGAGTTATAAAAAGACTGAAGTGAAGAGAATTCAAAGGAAAAGACAAGCAGCTTTTTAACACTATTCAGCCTGAGTTGTGAGTGCTTGTTGATGGAGAATTGCAGAGACAGTGTGAGACAGGTCAGAGTACAGTATGTCTAGAAGCTGCTTTACGTGGTTGAACCTGGATATGGCAGTGCGATCATCTACAAAGCAGACATCAAGGACAAAGCCCTTTGAGATCCACTGTACTCATAAGGATGGGGTGCTGGCAGACAGAACACTGTGTGTGATACAAAGCTGGAAGTAGAAAGCTGAGTAAGGGACTGCGTTTACAAAAAAAGGGAGCACCAGTAGAGTCCTGCCATCTTCTGCAAAGAAGCTGATTGAGGCACTGCACTGCCCAAAAACCACAGAGGGCACATTAAAGAGGGCTTGAGTTAGAACAAGAGAAGAGAAGAATCAAACAGCAGCTGACTACACAATCGGTTCAGAAGAAAAAGGAAGGGGCAAATCAATGCTCCAGGTGCCTATTTAGTCTCAAGCACAGCCCCATGGTTCATGTGAATCTATGCTGGCAAACTCAGGGAGTCAGAGGAAGACTGAGTTTGGGGGAAAGAGGCAGCATGCTAAACATGAGTAGTCCATGACTGGGGAGTCCTACACCCTGTCAATGGGTTGGCTAGATGGTCTGAGGTAGTCAGAGAGCCACTGAGCAAGGAACTGTAAGTCGTCCTGAGGCCAAGGAGAAACCTGACAGCTTCTCTGTTTCTCTCCTCTGATGAACAGTAACCAGGAATTCACCTGATATTCACCTGGATACTGCTGTACTCTGGTGAACAAAAACACTACCTTCCTTTTTTTATATGGGATATGTCTGTGCTTGTGGAGTACATCAGTGCAGCACCATTACAATCCTTCTTCTCTGGTACTTCCACTTAGGCAACATGTAGGATGAAGGGATTGACACACTAACTCCCAGCACATCCTCATCATCCCTTGCAGGGAGTTAATCCCAGAACAGTTGGTGAAGCAGGATCCAAGTGTCCCTCAGAAGTCCCCAAAGCAATATGGGAAGAAGGGCTCAGCAGAGCAGGGCTGATGAATGCAGAGGCTGGTGTGCTGACAGGTCTGAGCAGTGTTGCTGAAAGCAAAGCAAGGCTGAGCCAGTACTTTTACCTTTCCCTGGCCTTTAAACTGAGCCAGATGGAGGCCACACAGGAGGAAAAAGGACAGGAGGATGGGTGGGACCAAGAGGGTGAGCATGGTGTAGGAGGGATAAGCCTGACCATCCCTCCATCAGAACAGGTGGGAGTTTCAGGGAATGCAGCAGTCAGTGAGACCTGCATTGAGTGTAAATTCATGAGAGGCAGGCAGGGCACCAGGGCTGCGATGCTGACCTTGGGCCAAAGCAATCTGCTTTTTAACTGGCACAACTGTAATCCAGTCTGTGAACAGATGGTACAGAGAGGAAAATACACAGGACACAAACCTAGGCTTCACACTATCTGCTCCAAACCCAGCCAACCTTCAGCAGGAAGGTGATTAAAGAGCAAAAAAGTAAGGAAAATCCTCTGCTCAGCATGACTGGTAAGTTGGATGCCAGAGACCTGGTCCTGAAGAGTTCAATGGCTTGGCATCCTTCAGCTGAAAATTAGAAGCCATCTCTCAGTCAGCCACTGTTTCGGAGGGATGACAAACAAGAGGGTTTGTTTGCTTTTCTGGCCAGTCCTCAGTTTCTGTACTGCTATCCCAAAAACTTTCACCCACTGTTGTTTCCTGTCCTAGGGCACTGTCAAGAGTCTTTTGCTGTAACAGGTCCACACATAAAGACATCAAATTGCAGAGAAGTGACATAAACCCTCAGTGTGCACAACAAAATTTGCAAGGTATCAGCATATTCCAAGCAGCAACAGACCTGAGAAATCCTGAGTTCAAACACACAGAAATGTGACAGAAAAGTTCAGACCTGACACTGAATTTTGCTGTGAACTTGCTAGGAGGTGAATTCACACACATGTTTTGGTTGCTGCCTTCTCAGCATAAATCTATGCTGTCCAGGGTCACTGCACATGGTATCCCTGCTCACTGGCCTGGGTCATGGATCCACTGGTCATTAGATTGAGACAAAAAAGGCTATAACTCAAACTACTTCATAGTTCCATGGGTTTGGCTCAGATTTCAATCCTGAAATCCATAATTTCAACAGTCTGATATGTATTTCAGAAACAGATAATCAAGTAATAAAAGATGCATATGAACTACTGCAGTTGCTGGTATTAAAACACTGACCCTGATATACATTTGGGGACCATTATCAAGTACCAAAAGAAGTACTCAGCAGGAAATTCATAAAATCTACCTACTAAAAATAGTTTGTACATCATTAGTACCCAGCAGCAGTGTAATAAGTGAAGCCTCAAAACCACAATTCTTTAAAACACTAAGCATGCATCTAATGAGTTTACCTGGTGTCCTTCCACATCCATTGCAGAGTCATTCTTGCTGAAATGCCCAAATGCTCTGCAAGTTCATGCTGACAGGCCATGGACTCTTAAGTAAAGTATGCTTTTTTTGCTACTTTCTGAAGTTTACTTAGAAGAGGTTTGATTTTCAATCATAACAATTCACTCCCTGCCCTCATCTTCAATCATACCTCCATTGGAAGTAGCATTGCTTAAACTATAGAGATATTATTGAAAAATAATATTTTGCCTTTCTGCTTTTCTTTTGTTACAGTGATCTTCACTAACATGCATGCCTGTGAATGATCCTTTCTGTGAAACAGAGAAACCCTGCTGCCTTCATACTACTGTGGGGGAAACTCAAGCAGGGAGAAAACACATGGCCATTTAACTGGGAATTTGGAGGACAGCACTGATAGTTAATTGCTAGCCAGCAAAGCTGTGGATGCCCCATCCCTGGAAGTGTTCAATAGTGTTCAACTTGATGGTGCTTTGAGCAACTTGGTCAAGAGGAAGGTGTCCCCACCCATGGCAGGGGCATTGGAACTGGATGATCTTTAAGGTCCCCCCCCAGTTCAATTCATTTTGTGATGGTCCTATAAGTCCTCTGAACTAGGAAATGAATGCAAACACTGGCAGGAACAAAAGCAGACCTGTCTCTGCTCAGAGACCTGTCTCCAAACTGTGCTGTAGACATGGCAGAGTGACTGCTACCATCTCAAACTGGGAAACAAAACAGAATTTTCATCTCCCCTAAAGCAAAAATGCGATATGAATGCTTAGGAGCAATAATGACACAAGTGAGGGAAGGGATGTGGTATGCTTGAACATAATCCTGCCAGAGCTGCTCTCCTACCCTGAAGCACCTCCTCTTTCCCAACCCTAAGCTTCCCAAACACAGCTCTGCCAAAACCCCTTACCCCTGTCCTGTGGCTCCTGGACACGCCAATCTTGCATTGCCACCAGAAAGCTCTGCCAGCAGAAGACTAGGCAGTGCTCTGACAGTGTTCCCTCATGAAAAATGACACTTCCAAAACAAATGCTGCAGCTTAATGGATGTTAGCCTGCTGTAATTTTAAGTCATTAAACTTGCAGATCTGACAAACACTCTCAGTCTATTCTTTCCAATTACCAGGACCAAGCAGATTTAGACAGTGGAAATACAGCAGGCTCTCACATTTCTTTACTATAGCCTGACTTCTTGTTATTTTCCATTTTCCCACTCTACTCTCGCCCTTGCTCTGCTTATTTATTGCACTAGTAGTGCTGTTATGCCTTGCAAATCCTTTTGCAGAACAACATCCCCTCTCTGCCAGAGTTTTCACAGAGAAATTCTTCCTCCACTCCTCATTGTTTCCCTGCTCATTAGCTTTGCTAAGCCCTTTTGGCTGTGAACCTACAGCAGCATTTATGCTGACAGTGACCAAGCAAGAGGACAGTGACATTCCTGCCTCCCAACTTGCTGGAATCTGCTGTTATCCAGTGGTCTGTCTGTCTTAATTCCCTCTGACTTTATTGCAGCCTTTATTTTGAGTCTCTCCTCCTTATATGCATTTCCTTCCCCTCTTTTATTTTCTTCTCTCCATCCCTGACCACCCTTGAACCTCGTCCTCCAAACTCTCTGAAAATATCCCCATGAAGAAGCTGTTGTTTGGCACTTGGCTGTGCTGGTGAGTGCCTGGAAAAGTATATGCACTGGAGCAAAGGTCATCACCCATCCTTCCTGCAAAGTGCCCACCTTAATCATATCACATGAGAACCTTCCCCAAAACACAGGGGTGGACAGACCACCGATATCAATGCATGCAGATATTTGTGATAACAAGCAGCAGCATGGCAACATTCAGGCTAGAACAGTCCCTCAGAAGAAAAGATGTACAATTAACCATTGAGCTATTCTGCTTTTCTGCCCCACTTACTCCTCATTCTCTCTCATTTCCAACATGCTTTTTATTTTAATATCTTTCTTCTCTTTTTTCTTTTCTTCATCCTCCTTCTTCTCCTCTTACTTTGTTCTCTTGCTCTTGGAATCTACCTTTCTCCCCCTTGGCCAAGCATACATTGAATATCAATGCCAAAAAATAAAATAAAGACCTCAAGGGTTATGAATTATCTGTCCTATTTTAATAATTAAAGATGAATACACAGGGCCAAGGCAGCTTAGGCATTTCTCTGAACAATCACATTATATCAGAAATGTCTTGCATTGCCCCTAGTGAAATACATCAAAGAAACTCCCACCCCTGTATATACAGCAGTTGTCCTACTCCTGCCCTGAGACCATCTGGCAGCCAGTCAACCTGAGTTTGACTGGGGACTATATATTTAGTTTCAATGGGTAGGATTTGATGGGTTTTGATAATTTGCAACTTCCAGCTAAAGAAAAGCAGCTTATTATTAAATGCAAATAAAATGAAGTCCAGCTGTCTGGATGCAGATAGCAATTACAAAAAGCTCATGAGGCCCTCTGGACAACTTGTCCAAAGAACACGGTCAGAGACCAAAATCCATGCTTCAGATGAGCTGCAGCCAGCATTATCTCAAAAGAGTGACATAAGTGACTTCAGAAAGCACAGGCAAAAATGAGGAGTAGGCTGGGGGAACTGAGAGATAAAGGAATAGCTAAAGGTTTGTAACTTGAAGAAAAGGGCTGTCTAGTTTTTAAGAGCACCCCAACTTCATTTGACAGCAAGCATCATGCCCTGCTCCCCAGAACAACTGGGTTAAATCAGAGAAAGAGGAGAATGCAGGACTTGCCACCTCCAGCTTCTCTAAAAGTGAGTGTAACAGAAAGAAAGGAAGGAAAAGACTTATTATGAACTTTCACTCCCTTAGGGAAGAGAGAGAAACAGTGACTACATGCCCTGGCAGGAGCAGTTGTTTCAGGAAAAAAAGAAATACAAAAGGAAGAAGAAATACTTCTAACCTCTCAATTACACACAGACCAGCCAGAATCTACTTCTGTCCACACAGAGGGCCACAGGAGACCTTCCAAACTCTGTTCTTTGGCTGGAGATAAGTGCCACATGTCCCAGTGGTGTCACACAATGCTGTATCTAATAACTTGACAGTAAGGGCTACAGGCTGCAACCCACAGTGAAATGCACCGAGTCTAAGGCAAAGGAAGTGGTGAGCTCCTTTTTCCTAATCCTTGCCTCCAGAAAGGCATTCATTTGCCTCCTGCAAAGCTCATGCTAACCCAGCAGCAGAGCCTGTGACACACATGATAGGCCAGGCCTCATGGACTTCTTGGAAAAGCATGAGGGGATGCAAGTCATGCTCAGCTCCCCCCTTGCTACCTCTGTCTCCCTCTCTGACATCGAATCAGAAGCCATCTCACAGCCTCTGTGCCTTTTTGCTACGTGACATGTAACAAGAAGAAGAATGGTTATGTTTCACCAGCATTGCCAGAGGTGAGAACACTTTGGATGTGAAATTCAGTTCACGCTGAGCAAGGGAGACCTTCTTTTTTCCCTAACTACAACAGCTTTGTTACCAAGCCTTGATGCTATATTTGTGTTAGCTTTTCTTGTGTCATTATTTTTTAGAGGAGAAGCAGCAGATCAGGCATCTGACTTGTTTGGTTTAGTTCATCCAAATACCTTAAATGTGTGCAATGGTCTGGGTCATTTCCTTCTCAGTCCAAACAAGCTTTATCCATTATTTCCTTCTGATTACACAAACCAAAAGCAGGACTGAAACTGCCCTGATGTTCAAAGCCCCAAATCCAAACCTGCTTCACAAGCTATGCCCTCAACTCCATGCAGAGGAGTTCAAGGATACAAACCCTTGCACCTTCTTCTGTTTTTCTGTCACTCTCAGCAGGAGCCAGTTGAAAAGTAGGGCACGGACCAGCAGGACCCCAGGGGAGTGGGTGAGGTTGTCAGTGCTCAGCAGCAGCTTTCCCAATATCAGATCCTCCACCTGTGTGGCTGTGGTGGCTCTCTCTCCCCTCCTGAAAGGCTCAGCTGTGACAGACTCCTGACATCCATGTGTCCCACCCACAGCACCTTCCCATCCAAGCAGGGCTGCTGGGGTAATGGAGTGTTTGTGCATCCCTCTGGTTCAGCCCTCGCAGACCCCATCCCTAGGATTGATGAAGGGAAAAAAAAAGTTTTCATGGGGTGATATAAAACAAATGAATTTTTCTTCAATAAATCATTTTAGAGAGACTATTGACTCTAGGACCTTTGAATGCATCGACCCATTCATAAAAATCTCATCTTCTCTTGGTACCTTGTACACTTTCCTTCCTTTCCCCTGTCACAACCACTACACTTCATTTTCTTTTCCTTTCTTTTGCTGTTTCTTTTTTCTCCTTTTTTTTTCATTTTGACCCTGTAATCCTATCTTAACCTTCTAATCCTCTCTGCAGTTCCCTCTTCTTCCCTGATCTCAGCTCCATATCATTCACAGGCTGCCACACTGACAGGAGAGAAAGAACAGCAGATATTTACTGAAGTATTACCATAAAGATTAAAGCCAGCAAATACCACGACTCACTCCTTCCCTCCAGCCCTTGGCCTAATGAAAACACTCTGCACTCTTTCCCTTTTCTTGGAAACAAAATGACAAAGCCCTATAATCTCTAAGGTGAAAAAAAAAAAGAAGGCCCAAAAGTGATTAAAAGGATAGAAAAGCTAGCAGAAAGGGAAATAGAAGTGGGAATAATATTATTTAGCACTTCTATAGGACCTGACTGATGATATTATGTCGACCTGCAGCATTTTGTGCTTTCCATGGGTTCCATTTCTGTCTGTATTCACCTCTTATCCCCAGTGCTTGGAGCATAAGCCCCCTGAAGGAGGATCCTTTTTGTTCTCTGTGAGCTCAGAACCCAGCAAGAAGGGATGCAGATGCACAGCCCTGGCTCGCGTGGCCACGGCAGGAATAAGCAGAGCTCAAGGCACTTCACAAGGGATGCAGTTATTACCAACCCAGGCTGCCAGGAGCACAACAAAAGCCCAGCAAGATGGGGTGACTCATGCATAGTTAGGAAGGGGCACTACGTGGAGGAAAGCTTGGACAACCTGAGTGCTGTCAGTCCCTCAGCCTTTCCGCATCCAGGACATCAAGCAAAGAGGATGAGGGGAGACCACCAGAATGAGAGAGGAAAAGCAAATGAGGATGTTGGATAATTGAGAAAAGAGAAATGAAAAATGAATGAGAAAGGAGAGGTTAAAAAAAAAACAACAAACAAAAAAAAAATAAAGCCAAAGATATTTCATTATGAGAGGAAAAAATGAAAAAAAAAAAAAAAAGAGAAGCAAAAAGGTAGAAAAGAAAGAGCTGAGCTACATAGGGCCAGAGATTGAGGAAGAGCTTCTCCAGAACATGGAAACAGACAGTTTGGAGCAGGAGGAGGGAAATATATTTGTGATGGCAGGAAAGCAGTGCCTTGTCCTCTTTGAGGATCAGCCTTTTCAAAATATAACTGGAAAACCGTGGCACTGTAAACCAGGTAACTATGTCCAGGGAATACAGACATATGCATGAAGATCAGCCCTCTCCCTTACTTTAGCATGTTCATCTTCCTCTTATTCCTCTTGTTCCCCCATCCATCCAGACACAAGTGCAGAGACAAGGGGTACCATGCTGTGGTACCAGCAGGTACCATGCATGAGGTACCATGCAATAAACCATGCACAGGATCTACTGGCAGAACAAATGCACCCAAGTCCTGTTATGCACAGATCTTTATTACAGATGTAAAACTACAAGAACTGCACAGAAGATAAACCTGCACACAGGAGCTCAGCTCTGACCAACTCACAGCAACTGGCCCTGACCAGTTTGGAAAAAGTATTTTCTGTGCAACAACAAAGAAGCAAACCTCACTTAAAAAAGCAACCAACCAAACAGCTAGGAAAAAAACCAAATTCCCAAGCCTGACCTGCCTATCTTTTCCATAGATCTAGCCAACTCAAACAATTAGAAAGAGGAGCTTGACATAACTTTGTCTTTCTTCACATATAAGTTCACAACCGTGTTATTGCTGCTGGACTTCTCTGCCCAAAGAAAAGGGCTATTTATTCACAGCAGACAAAGCTGATGAGCAAACAGGTGCATGCCACCTTCTCGCTTTGCAGTGAGAACCATGCACTTGCCCAGACTGCTTCCATCAAAAGATCCCAGAGCGCTTGATGAATAGTCCATTAAAGCCTGGCAGCACCTTTGGGAGATGAAGAAGGAACAATGAACGATCACTTCAGCCATCACAGAAGGGCACCTCCCTTTAGACATGAAAAGTGGAGCTTGTTAGCAGTGCACAGATGCACCATAGGACAGTTTAAGGAAACAAGAATACCTCTCGCAGTTAAAAGTACGGGGACAATTAAGTAGCTAACCTAAAGTGAAATTTGGCCAGAAGACAATAAAGCGACCCTGATTTACCAAGCATTACTTAACACCTCTCATTAAGAGAGGTCAAAGCAGTTTTTGAAGGTGTTAGGTATTTTTATCCCTGTCATATAAGGAAAAGAAAAACAAAGAAGGGAAAAAGGTGTGCCAAAGTCCACATACAGTAAGAAGCAGAGTAGAGAACAAACCCTGGGTTTCCAGGCTTGCTATCCTTTCTGGTATGCCATCTCCCACATTATCTCTGGGCTCACTGCATCTGGACACATCTTTATTTAAAACTTTTCACTGGGGAGGTGAGACTCTATGTATCCAGCTAGCCAATAACCATGCCAGGTTACAAGTCCACAGACCAAGCTTTCGGCATGTTCTCACTGCAAACCACAGATTCCCCCAGCAATCATCACCTCCCTCTGTGTCACAAGGCACAGTATATGCTTAACAAATATCTGTGACCACCACACCAGCATTTCCACCTGCAAACATGTTGGCTGAAGACTATGGTAAAGAGCAGAACCTGACCCAAGCACTTCTCAAGCTTTGCTCTGCAGGATGCTCCAACACAAACTGCTTTAGTGTTCAGAGGCAGCAGCACAAACCAACTTCCTCAGCTTATAATGCTTTGCTTTCTGGGAACGGGGTGGGGAGCACTGCCTGTCATCCTCCTAGGGATGCATTGTTTTCCCAGAGATGAGGAGGATCCCAACCGGTTTTGTGTTTCAATGGCAGTGGCACAGAGGGGATCCTGCTACAGAAGTCTCTTTTGGACAAAGCTGGAGTGTACTTGGGAGTCATCAAAATTTGTTGTCCCATTATGTCCATGCCAGATAGTCAGATAAAAAAGGACTGCCTGACAGAGCTGCACTTTGTGTCAGACAGACTTGGTTGGGCAGACTCCAAGGTCCTTCTCCTCCCTACTGTTTAATTACTGTGAACAGAGGTTTTAACAGAGAGAGATGCTATTTGAGACAAGGCTGGTTAGAGAGATAGCCAGGTCCTTGGAGTTAGTAATTAATTACCAGGCATTCTCAGTCTTACGACATTAACTGCTTACCCTTTTAAATAGTAGTAAATTGGAGATACGTGTCTAATTAGAGTTGTAAAATGCTTTAGAGGATTGAACAGGGAGAGAGAACGTACAGAGATGGAGTGGGAGGCAAAGTGCTCTCTGGGAGGAAAGGAGATGTGGGAAGTGATTATATGAAAGGCTGTTTTCGTTTGTAATGTACAAAAGTCCTGGTTATCTGAAGGGACTTCCAGCTCTGCCAGGCTCTACAGGAGCATGCTCCCAGAAGAGGGGAAGCAAGTAGGGGACTGGATGTACACAGGGTTGATTTTTTTTTTCTAGAAGGCCTCAAACAGACCTTGAAGTCTGCCACTATTATCAATCTAGCAGTTACTGTATCTCACATCCTAAGTGCAGGCATGTCCCCATCCACTCCAAAGATTTCAGGAAGTACATACTACACAGACTAGGTTGGTATTACTTTTATGAGACCAAAAACTCTAGGGGCTTTCACTAAAGAGACAGGTCTGGATTTACTGTTCTTCAGAACATGCTTAGAATAAGAACTTCCTCCACCTGCCCCAAAATTTAAATAGGGGAAAAATAATAGAAAGTAAGCTATTCACTGCTGGATTTCTATTGAGTATCATGTGATCTTAGTCTCTGCTACCAGCATCTTATTAGAGTGTTTTTCAGGTCAAAACCACACCAAGCAGTGTATTTTGTGCAAATGCTTTTCACTTGCACATTTGTACTCTCCAGCAGGCTCTCCTGGGAACTGAGGTCAGTCACATGGTTTAAGAAGTTTGTTACAAAGCAGAAGGACTTCTTGTTTCATAGGAAATAACATAGCTCAAATAAAGTACAACTGAAATAATCACAGTGGTCTAGTATGTAGTCAAGTAACAA
This sequence comes from Serinus canaria, assembly GCF_022539315.1. NCBI lineage: Eukaryota > Metazoa > Chordata > Aves > Passeriformes > Fringillidae > Serinus > Serinus canaria. The sequence continues at coordinate 22,683,221 of NC_066313.1, forward strand.
GCAGGTCCAAAATAGTTTGCTCTGAGGCAGCATGTATTAAACATTCCTCCTTTTCTAGCTCTGATTTTTAAAGTTACATCTTCATTCACCAGCCTCCATGCCCATTTCTTCCCACTTGAATATTTTTCCCCCTACTTCCTCACCTGTAAAAAATAATCTAATGACCTGTGAAAGACACTGACGAGAGTTTTGTTCCAGTGGTGTGCAGAGCAACAGAGTTCTGGGGATGTTCCGTGCTTTGGTGCAGCAGGAGGATTGGTTTCACAATGGTTTTTGCCAGATGGCTTTGGGTTGCCTCTACTCAAAGACATTACTTAGTATCTTCTATCTTCATGGGACTAAGTATTGGAGGCAGCAGATTCCTTGAGCAAAATATAAGATTACAAACAAAAAGATGAGTTATAATCAAAGCTTGACACTTTTCAAAGGCACTGAGTGCTACGACTGTCTGAATGTCTGAATTCCGATTACTTTAATTATAATCAGCCTTCCAAAACAGTCCCTGCAGTTGAAACTGGATGCTTTCTTATTCTTTTCTTGTCTTGAACCCACTGTCATTAGCTGTTTAATACTTACAGGGCTCCACCTCTGAAGTGACTGTGCTTGACTGATGAGCAGAGCACAGCAACCTCTCCACAGGAGCATTCTTACACCATTACCAGAGGTGACACCTCACCTCAAAGATTCCAAGGAAGGCAATAAGAATGCTTAAAGAAACAGGTAATTTTAAGGGAAAAACAAAAAAGCAAAACAAAACAAAAGAAAAGAAACCAAAACCAAAACAAACAAAAAACAAAACTAAAAAAAAAAAAAAAAACAAAAAGAATAAAAAGGAGAGATCCATAAAACAAGAGCTCAAATGAGCAGTGCATTGACTCAGTTTACTACCAAGTGAGAAAAAGGCATTCTGCTGGGCTATACCCTGTCTTGAGCAGAAGCACTGACCAAGCACACAATGTCAGGAGATGCACATTCCGGAAGGAATTATCTGAGTTACCTTGTTGGCTTCTAAATTAACCACAGTCATTTGGAATTAAGATTAATGCATGGAAAACTCATAAAAATCCTCTGTTCAGAATGGACAAGAACCCAAACATAAAGATAGGATGCACTGAGACAGAGAGAAAAAATGAGGCTAAGTGCAGTAGTGTACTGCAATACAGTGTCCCATATCAGGTCACCCTATCTGCAAAAGATGCAACAGAAATAAAAAGGGTTCAGGGACAGGTGACAGCAATGAGTTAGAGACCTCACAGAATATCTGTAAGAGGGGAGATTGAAAACACTGAGGCCTTTTGCTTCAAAGAGGACACAAAACAGGCTGGACAGTGAAGGATATATAAAACAATGAAGAACACAGCAAAGGCAAACATGGTGATAAAGGCAGGGAATATCCTATACAACAAACATTGCCCATGTAAGGCTGGGTAGGATTTGCTGCTTTCCTACTAAGTGCAATAATGTGTGTAATTCACTGCCTCAAGGTAACACCCAGGCCTAACACCATCCCAAAAAGCAGTATATCACAGGATACCAATGGTCACTTTATACATGTTGGCAAATCCCTGCTCATGACCCCTTGCCCCCAACAGCAGTGATACCAATCCTCTTGCTTCAGACCACAAGCAGGAAACAATCTGTCCAGGACGTAGAAATTTCTCCTATCAGCAAGTTATTTCTATGATTCTGCATATTTGCCTTTTAGGAGGTTTTTGTATTTTCTTATAAAATGCAAATTTAAAAATGCAAGATACTGATGTAAAAGGGATCTGCTATGATCTGCTGTTTCTTAAATTCTTCTGTTTGGGAGGAAATTCATATATGCTAAACAAGAGTCTGTTTGAAAGGCATTCTCTCTTAAGGACTTTTAAGTATTCAAGCAGGAGAGGAAAATGATCATCCTACGTTTTAACGAGTTCAAGGAGGACCTGAAAAGAAACTTTCCTTTCAGATGGCTTGTGTCCTGGCAGCTGAAAATTCCACCTGCATCATGTCACCCCCAGTGACTCTGTGATCTCCACAAAATGCTGCATCTGGCATTCCCAATCAAGGAGTGCACTTTCTCAGTGAACTTCTAGGGAACAGACAGCTTGTTTCAATAGATTTATAGTATCAGCCCCTGAAAGGACCTGCCACCTACACAGTTCCAAGATTTACAGGCCTGTCATTTCCTATGACCCCATCTAAGTCTTCCTTCTGAGCTCTGTGAGCTGTTACACACTTGGTAACCACCTTTTTAGATATCCTGCTTTACTCCTTTCCCAAAAAAAAGTGAATAACCACATCCAAACCTCACAAAACACTTTGCACTGCTATGTGTAGGCATCTCCTCTCAATTTCCTCCCTTTCTTTACAGAAATGCATGGACGTGGTTTGCTCCTTTACAAAGATGCTCATTCTCAGGACCAGAATCTCCATTTCACTGAGAACACTCAGATGGCAAACACCAGTCATAGATTTCCTTGGGAACACAAAAGAAGTAGCGTGTTCCCTCCCACAGCTTCATTTCCATAAATTGGAACTGCCAGGATCTTGCCTTTCTGACCACAACTGAGGAAAGATGATCTCCTGCTTTTGCGTTACATTCAGAGACATTAATGAGATATTCTAGTCCAGCAGCCTGTTAGGTAGCACAGCTCTGAACAAGACCGAAAAACTGGGGTTCCAGCCAGCAAAGATCTTGGTCACTTATGACTGGCCACTAATTTGGTGAGGCAAATCTCCTTTTCAAGCCCCAGTTTCCCACACTAGAAAATGGGGACAAATAGTGGCTTGTCTGAAAGGGAAAAATCAATTAAAATATTTTGAGATTCAGAAATGGCAGGGGCTACTGAGCTAAATAATCTCAAAGTACTCATATGCCCTGACATAGATCTGACAGCAACTTTTCTACACATGTTTTTAATAGAGGTTAACAATTTCATTTTCTCTGAGCATATTTTATAGTCTCTATCACATAAAAGCAAGGCCTATGTAAGGCACCAAGAAGCAGAATGCACAACCCTTATTTCTGCAAAGCAGCCTTGGTGTCTGCGAAAACACTTCAGGTAACTCAATAAATTAGAATAATACACACAAAGGAAACCAAAGAACAAGCAAGGACAGGGCAGAAATCACAAACAGAGACCGACAGAATAATACATAGCACAACAGCAGTCCAAGCTGGGCCTCCGTGAGGCACTGGGGAGCCTCTGGGAGGCACACGTGAGCTGGAGGCGATCCAAGTCCTGGTACTGCTCCTTGTTACTCCACGAATCTCCCAGGAGTGACTTTAATTTAAACATCAGAGCGCGCACGGGCCAGGGCCGCTCCCGCAGTGCCCGCAGGGCGCTCCCAGCCGGCAGCGCAGCCCTGCAGCCGCAACCCCCAGCGAAGGAACTCTGCTGATGCAAACAGAGCCTCAGCAGCGGTGTCCGGCTGCTGTCAGGAGGACAGAGCCTGGTGTCAGCTCTGGAGATGCAAAGGGCTTCAGCTGCCCGGAGGTGTTGAGCAACACCCTCTGCCCGAGGGCAGCGAGCAGAGGAGAGGGAGGATGAGCAGCCCTGCTTCTAAACAGGTTACTTTTGGCTCCTTATGCAATCTGCACTCCTACAGAAGCAAATCAACCCCCGAGGTGAGCAGAGGGAATCTTTAGTGCTGGAAAAGCATATTGCTTTCTTGCAGAAAGCTTTCTTGCTCTTAGCCCCTTTTCTGGTGTTGTGGTACTGGCAGTACCCCCAGCAAAGTTCTCCTGAACTGGGGCTCCCTACTCCAGCTCTGTCCTGGCATCCCTATATCCCTTATGCTGCTCCAGACCTATTTCTTTCCTCAACACATCAAGTTTATGCATCTTAAGTGCTCACTTCTGCGGCTACTCCTTTTTCAGTCCCAAGTCTCTTCCGAACAGAAACTTCCGTTCACATAAAAATGACGAGGACAGGCAGAAAGAATCAGACTGTGAGGAAAGATTCAGCAAACTTGTTCCATTTTCTGCCTGGATCAAGCCCCGAACCCACAGGAGGCCTCCAGAGGTACTCTCTGCTGCAAACGTTCTGTGACATTTAAGAGACCTCCCAATGAGTCCTGGGAGCAGAGCGATGGACTTCTAGGGGAAAGTTCTGTCTTTGCCACGCAAGGGACTGATGCTATTTATAACAATTCCTGCTGTCCCCAACTGGGCATGAAGACAATCAGCATCTGTCCACACCCTGGGGGAAACTGCAGAACCAGAGATGCGGTTTATGTATCTGTGCAGTGCCTGCTGCTCCAGCATGAAAACGGCAGGGTGGGCAGAGAGGAGCTGGGAAGGGCTCAGCCAGGGCTGGGGAGATGAGGGGCTGGGGGAAGGGGATGGTACCAAAGGGAATGGGTTTTTCATGCGAGTGTCTGTTACTTGAGATCATACAGATGGTTTCTCTTTAGCTGTGGTTTTGAAAAACCCCCTGCCTACTCTGCTGGAGTCCCTTTCCTGCCAAAGCCAAACCTGGAGCTGCCAGACATAGGAGGAGAGCTCAAAGGTCTCTGAAAACAGAGAGTGTATTATGCTGGGGAGCTTGGGACTGGAACTCTATACAGGTAGCCTTGCACGCTTTGTCTGCTTGTTCTGACAGGGCAAAGCCCAGGAGCAGCACTCTGACCTGATCCTCCTGCCTGGCAATTGGTTTCCCCACAGCCTGCCTCCACCACCCCCTCTATCTGCCAACACCCCTCCTTCCTCCCACCCTGCCCCCCACAGCAACCTGCTGACTGTAATTACACCGGCTTGAAGAGGGGCCCTTCCTTTTTCCCTCCATTCCTGCTGCTCAGACAGAAGCTTCTTCTCCCTTACTTTCCTCTCTGACATCCAGATTCCCTGAAAGGAAGAACCCCCATATTGCAAGGCCTTTCTGGGGCATGGGTCTCCTGTTCCTCTCCCCTCACCAGCAGCAGCACACACATTTGTTTCCTTGCTCCATTAAGCCAGTAAATGAGGCTGGCTTAGCCCAGCACCGTGAGCTGGTGCTCTGAGCCCAGGATGTGTCTCAGCACAAGAAATAACACTGATGAGCGCAAAGGAGGGATTTGTGAGTTTGGCACCTTGCTGTTCTACCCCCTGACACTGAGAAGAGCAGCTTCTGGAGACCAAATCAAGCAAGCTAATGTAGCCTGCAAATGTTTTGGGGGTTGGCCAGGTGACCATGCTGCTTTCTTTGAGACCATCCACCCTGCACCAGAAGATAAATCAATGCAAGGCAACATCTGCCAAGATATTGACTTTGGCTCTGCTCACGGACTGCCTGCACTTCAGAGATGGGTAATATTCAGCTTGATTATCTCTCACTGCCAAGAGGAAGTTTCTCTCTATGCTTAAAATCACTGGGATGAGCCAAGGAGGAATCGATCTGTGGGAGAGAAATGCTGACAAGAAGACACCAGTCAGAGACAGGATGAGAGTGGACGGTGGGTGAGCAATGGAGACAGCCTCTGGCAGCTTGCCTGGCCAGGTTAGCAACAGCCTAGGTCACTACAGCTAGAGAAAGATTAACACCAAGCACATTACTCCAAACTTTACAGCAGGCCCCTTTATGATCTTCCCCTCCTTCCCTGAATAGCTTTTCCTCTCTTAAATCGCTCCTCAACCTCTTAAGACATCCTTTCTCTACTCACCCCTACATCCTCACTGCACTGCAGTTTTCTCATCACTTCACGTGCACCCAGTTCACTGCTAAAGGCATGAGGCTCAGTAGTTGCAAGGCTTGCCCCCTGCTCCACTTTGGGCCTGATGTCACATGCCACCTCCCTAGTGGAGAAAAGCCCCAGGAGTACTCATAAATTGCTCCACATCCACCCCTCATCAGGTAGACTCAAATCCTCATGGGCTCATACACCAATGAACAAAGTGATTTCATAGCGATAAAAGGTGACATTTCATTAACAGAACATGCTGACAAAGCCTCATGAAGTGAGCATTCAGCAACATCATCAAACTTTCCCAGGATAAAACACTGAGCCTTCGACTTGTTTTCCCCTATCACGCTTAGGGTAAAATATCCTGTAGGTCCTGTGGCCCTCCAAGGGCAGCAGATGAGAAAAAATAATCTGAGTCCCTGCAGAAGAAAATCAGTTTTAGGGATAGTTTTGACACTGATTCTTACTTCTTTTTGCCACATAGGTTAACTGTCACATGCTTGGACTTGAGTGGCACTGATGACAGTCTCCTTGGAGCACATCGTGTCCCTGAGATGGAAGGGAGAAAGTCAGCCACAGCTAAAGAAATGGGTAAGGACTGCCCGGCCAGGCTCACTCAGCTTCTCACTGAGGCACTTCCCTGAATGTTTCAGCTGCCTTTCTGCCTCTGCTGCTGCTGCTCTCTGAGCCTGAAGGCAGCACAGAATCAGGCAGCAGAGGTAGAAGAGACCCAAAGGGACTATCTAGTCTGTTCTACTTTGTGAAAGACGGATCAGTTCTACTTTGTCATTTGTGGCATCTGTCACTCCTCGTGCATGTCTAGTCGGTCCTGAAAACCCTCCAGTGATGGAGTTACACAGCCTCCCAAGGAAATTTGACTCAATGTTTTGCTATCTTTACTGTTGCAGAGCTTAGCGACATCAAACCTGTCTCTCTTGCTACATTCCTAAACTCCTCCCCATCTCCTTCTGCAGAAGATGTAATTCCTTTCTTTTGTGTCCTATGTACCTGCATGCTGTTATGCACATCTCACATTTAGTCCTCTCTTCTTTAGTCCTAACAGCCCCATTTCCATCCATCTCTCCTCATAAGTATGCTGACTAGACTTATGATCATTCCCACTTCCCTCTTCTGGAGTCCATCCAAGTGGACCACATCTCCTTAGAAACACAGAGCCCTCCAAAGAGACATAGGACCCTGCTGCAGTGATCAGCAAGCAGCCAGCACTTCCACTGAAGCAGGGACCAAGCTACAGCACAACACAACATTGCTGAAAAATCTAACGTGTGCCCTTCCTTCTCTCTGCTCTGGGGGCTGGATGCTGCTCCCACTTTGAGCTTCCTGAGGGAAAAAAAAAAAAGGCATTTGAAAGGCTAACTGGTCTGACTATGTCCAAAGTCCTTGACCTACCTGGCCTGCATTTAAGTGCTCCTTCCCAAGTCAGGGAAGAACAAAGCTGCACGTGTTCCTCCTCCTTGGGACACACTTTTCAGATTGATAGACCTGCATGCCTCTGACTCAGTGCCAGTACTGGAGACCAGCCAGGAGAATAGGAAGGAAAGAAATGCCACTCTAAAGGCCAATGAATACGCATGAAGCATGTTACGCAAGAACCCCCGTGGACCCCCTTACCCAGGTAAAAGTCCTACAGATGGCCCATCCCTAACCACAGTGTATGCAGTGGGGAGGATGTGTGGGTGGACAGATAATTTGATATTTAACTGAAAAAACTAAAATGGGTTTAATGCAGTGCAAGGAAGACAGATTGCCAGCAGCACCTTCTGCTCCTGATTATGGATGCCAATCTCAGGTTTCTCTTAAGTGTAAAAGCAGCCAAGATGTGTGGGTTTTCACCAGAGCTTCAGAGATACAGTCCTAAAAAAAGTGCCACAGAAGGTTAATAAACAGTGACCAGCACCAAGGAACATCCCTGTTACAACACCAGCAGCTGGCTTTACTTTCTGTAGTATCTTATGGTTTCATGACAAATGGGGGGCCAAACGTGGGGCTGTCTCCAAAGATTCTACAGCTTCTGCAATGGACAAATACGGCTGAAATTTTCATAACTCACCAGCTAAAGTCCTGATGCCTCAAGGCTAAAGAGGTCTGGCAATTTGAACACTGAGAATTTTCCCTAACATTGCAACACCATTGTCTTTTCAATGCATCTGCCTTCTTTGCCACTTGCAGAAGAAAATCTCAGATCTGCATCCCAGCGCTGATGTGTCACCCCACGTGAGTGTCACGCAAGAGTGTCAAGCTTCCCACCCCAGTAAGAGCTACAACAGGGGGAAAAAGCCCCCAGTTGCCTCCTTCCAGGAGTAGAATCACAGCACACCAAGCATGCACTGCAGTGTGCTCCTCTGCTGACAGCAGCAAGGTGGCTTTCACACCAGCCTTCAGCCTTAGCTCTTGCCTGTCAATCACCTCATAAATGAATGGGATCTCCTACCACTCCATTTCCAACTTGGATCACAACTGAAAGCAGGAGAAACACATCACTGGGAGGCAAAAGGCATCCAACTGTATTGCTGTGAGGAAGAGCTTTACTGGTGACACAGCCCCACTTCTTACTAGCCCTCCTACACACACCCTTTCTGTGAGCTCACAAAACATATATGCACCAGGCGTTCTGCGCAGGAAGAGAAAATGTGGGGCCAGTCTGAAGAGCTGGAGAAAGGGGACAGAACCTGCCTGAGAAATGTCAGGGGGTTGTGGAAGGACCACCCCTATTCAACGAGCATGGCAAAGGCTAAGGGGCCAGCAAATGTGAAAAGGGGGGAGGGAAGGCAGGCTGCAGCAGCCCCTCTCCATCTTCTTCCACCAGCTTAAAACCTCCCCTGTCCCTTGACTCAAGAGGACTGCTAATAAACCTGCCTGCACTGAAGGGACAAGCATGGCCCACTAAATCACAGCCCACACATGTCTCTGCTCATAGGAGGAGGGAGGCTCCACTGCCCCTTCCCCCCCCCACCGTGAAGCCCCAATAAACAACTGCCTCAGGTGGTGCAGGCTCCCTGCTCTATTGCTGCAGGGATGGAGACTATGGATCATGTTACATCATATTTGGCAGAGAGTGGACAATCATTTTTCAAGGAGTAATCACTCCTGGAATACCACTTTTCTCCAAGCTCAGAGGACACCCTGGAACAGATGGGGGTTTCCTAGCATTCCTGTGTTACCTGCAGCACTCAATGATTGCACCTTGAAGTGTAACATTTTCCTCCCCTCTCGAGCATTTTCCGGTTCCAACATGCTTATTTGTGCCTGGTCTTCTCTGTCACATGCTTTCCTTTGTATTCTCTGACCACATAAGCATTGGGCCTGACCATGGACAAATTTGTGCTGACTCCAGTTGGGAGTCAGGGCTGGAGGTGGGAATGAAACTCACTACAAAGGAGCTGATGTGAAGGAGTCAGCTAGGCTTTGTCACAGTGGTTCCTCTCCTCCAAAGGAAAAGGAAGAGATAATGATGTTGGAACATTTTAACCTTTCTTTTTCTGAGCTTGATAGGCTTGGCCTGAGGCATCTTTTCGAGCAAAAACAGGCTGCTGCAAGATTGATTGGTTGGGTGCAGAGTTTAAAGGTAATTTTCTCTTGTCACGTGCACATAAATTATTGTGGCTCAAGCTGTGAGCAGCTCTACATCTCACTTGTTTGACTGCTTTTATGCCTGGGCTCCTATGAAGGGTTGCAAGAACCATGTCCAGTGCTCCCCAAGCAGCATCCAACATTAATATATATCAAGAGCACAATATATATCAAGGCGTACACACAAAATTAGGTCTTGGTTTAAGGTGAGAAAGGGGCACATGCCTGCAGATCTGTACAGACAGGGCTTCCAGCTGCAGAAGTTGCTGTTAGAGCCTTGCTTTGCTCATCTATGGACCTTTTAAAAACATTCTGTCCGTGAACGCCAGGGCAAGGAAAACTCATCCACTCAGATTATTCACAAGGGGGAGAGAAAAGAAGATGCACATGCACACACACAAAGGAAGCACAGCTGCAGCCAAAGTGAATTCATTTTTAACATTCATGAAAATATTCACAGAACACTTCAGTGCTATTTGCCTAAATTTTGCTGTTTGGAGTAAACACTTGAGCCAGCGCAGGCTGTATGTTCTATGAGCAGTACCGCACCAGGGATTAGAGGTGCCTCCTGGATCCAAGTCACAAATTCACACCACGTCCCCAGGACATGTGACTCCCTCACTCTAAGGCACAGACTCACAATCTGCCACTATATAGTTCCTGACTTTTGATCCTTGCAAAAGGACTTTGCAAGTACCCACAGCCACCTCATTCCCTATCCATCGCAACCTTATGCAACAAAGGCATGTGCGCTCTGCCAAATTTCAACACAAAAGCAGTGCCAAACAGTGACAGCTCTGGCATGCCCCTGGTCTGGGGGAGCAGATCTCTTTCCCTACCTCTACTCCCCAACCCTTCTTCCCAACCATACCCATTCATTGGTTTTTTTCCCCATATATTCTAAGCAGCTCAGACAAGGGGAAATGCTACAGCACACAAGAGAGACTCAGCTGAAGCCCTGAAGACAAGAGCTGTGTGCGTTGTCTCTTCCTCCTTCATAAATACAGCTGAGATGACGACTGGATAATTGGCTAAGTGCCTGTCAGCTTAATAACAGAGAGAGAGAGAGACAGAGAGGCAAAAGGAGAGATTTGTATTTACTATTCAAAGTCATGGATGCTGCTTGGCAGTGGATTTCAACACGGGTTCTGTTTGCAGAGGAAGGCATGAAAGGTGATTGGATGTGCAGCTCCAAATCACAGCCTCATGTGAGGGTGGACAACCAGCTTGGGATGGAGAGAGGAGGTAGAGCACTGAGGTAGCTGCCATATAAGGCACTACTGTGTTCCTGGTTAAAGTATCTGTGGTTTCCTACACCGGAAAAGCATCACCGTCACCACCCCTGGTAGGGCACTGCTCTCACTGATACACTAAGTCATACCGTGTTAGGGACAGAGACAGTGGTGCATCTCCAACGTGGTCATCCTGCTGACCCTGAGAGGAGAAGATGCAGTGGCACCATGAGTGGCAGCTGCACTGTGGTGGGACCACTCCCCTTTTGTTTTGCAAGTGCACAACACAGAGGTTGGCACAGGTTGGGAGGGCGAGCTGGAACCCTCTTGGCCTTTCCTTTCCCTCATAGATTGGTGCACTTCTAGGAATACATCTAAGGAGAGCATCTGTGATGAGAAACCATTCAGACATGTCGGGGTTCTTACAGGACAGCGGGAGGCTGTGCGCAGGAAAGAAGCCTCTTCCTTCTTTCGAAGTTTTCCCTACTTCCCTCTGCTACTGAAATGCAAATTGTGGGAGTGGCTCAGGTTGCCACTGGAAAGGGTCTGTATTAGCCAGATCTACAGTAGTGTTAATCACTGAGCCTCAGAAGAGGAAGATGCTATATTCTGTTGCTATATACTCGCTGCTTTTACTCCTTAACAGCTGCAGCAACTGAAGCACACTGAAACAAAAGGACACTTCCAGCATTATTGAGGATTACTAAGGTCCAGGAGTTGGAAAAAGCCACAGAGACCTCCAAGTAAGCGGACCTTCATCCGGGCCATCTGGCAGTGCTGCCTCTTAGTTGCAAGTGTGGCAACCTTACAAAGTATATGAACGTTTGTCCAACTGCACCCAAGAAAACACTTTCCACTTTTAAATGGGAGCAAGCATAGGGAAACACACCCTTGCACACAGGCACACGCAAGCACACACCTCCCAGATTTCATACAGATGTGCTATTGCAAAGTGTCTGCTGAATGCCAGCCCAGTGTGAGTGGGCTCACTTCCATCAAGTTATGTGGGACTGTGGAAGCCCAGCCTCAGTGAAATCAATAGAGTTGCAGCAGTGCTATTTCTCCTCTCTTGCACTGGGCTGAGCACAGTGGGGGAACTCTAGGACCACAGCCAGCCTCTCCCACACAACTAAGTTGCTCCTAATAAAAATCTGCAGAAATATATCAGCACAGAGGAGACTAGCGGTTCACATTATTTTGAAATAGCTGTTTTCTAGGCAGAGGTGAAACTCATCATTATTAGTTCCCATTACTTACCATAAAACCAGGCACATTAGATGTGCTTGAAGCCTGAAGCAAATGCTTTGGTGTCAGATTCAGCTGAAAATCACATTTGTTTTTTCTTCAGCAAAAGAACAGTAAAAGAAAACTCAGTAAATTCCTGACTTCACCTTTGTGCTCTCCATTGCACTTACTCCAACAGAGCACAAGTTCACACAAACCAGAGTGAATTTTGATGGACAACAAAACTAGGTGACTTCACTGAAAATGGCTATATTCAGCCTCTCAGTGAGCCTGTTGAAGGCCTGCCGCTGCATCAGCAGCAAGCTGTGGCCCCGCAGATCTGTCAGAATTGGATGCCTGTAGGTCTGGATATAAAGGGCAGGAACGTCTAACATATATTTTGAAACTTATAGTTATGAGATGGCAAATTCCAGTAACTATGAGCTATTTTAAGAATAGGTCTTTCCGCATGACCTGCTGGGGAGGGGAGTGGAAGAGGTACTGACTCCAAGACACTTCAGGTAACATGTAGTACTACATAAATTATAATGCCAACTAAGTAGGAAAACATATGGTTCTTGGTTGCAAACTGAAGTGTGTGTGCAGACTCAGGGGACGAGGTCAAAGCCATACAGTTCAATGCTGTCGCTCCATCTTTCTGAATGCAAAATATACGTACAGTGTTAATAAACATGCATTATTTCACCAAAGAAAGATTTTCCTTTTCTAATTTCCACTCCACTTTTCTTTGTGATAGGTTAGTCCCACCCTGCAGAAAGGACATTCTCCCAAAGGGCCCACTTACCTCTGAGTACACCATATAAAAATAATGTGTGTGTATAAGGAAAGATGATGATTGCCAGCCTTTGACCATACATATATTGCAACTTCCTTTATCAAATGTATACACACACACTCACATATCTATGGATGCATGTGTGCCTTCATATAATGGCACCATCTGCTGCCAGAGCTGGAAGTTTTGCAACATCATCTGTTACTACATTTATACATTTTTATTTTTCATTTGAAGGAAAGAATCAGCAGAGTTTGCAGAGATCCCGACTCACCCTGTCTCGACACATGGATCTGGGAATTGATAGTGAAGGCTTTTTACGGACCGGAGAGAGAGGAAGGCACTTGGGACTTTTAGTCAACACCAGTGTGGAAGAGGATGTACTAGGGAATCCTCATTTGTCATGTTTGCTGGGTTGCTGTTTGGCTGAGCTAAAAGGCAACCCAAGCTAATGGATAGGTCACTGTGCTGGGTGTGCCTGAGCCCTGTGAGCAACCCTGGGCGAGCCCCCTCACCTCCTACCCACCCCCAGCCTGGGTCCATCCCAGCTAATAGCCTGCCTGCCCTGCAGAGGAGGGGATCTCTCACTCTCTGCTCACGTGGCACTTAATACAAAGGGTGCCTCAACCTGGCGGTGGCCTCCAAGTGCCACAACAATACCACTAATAATCAAGGTTACAATTTTACTGCCAAGACTGTATTATTATGTGGCATTATACATTTGAACATGCCTATTCTCATTTCTTGCAAAGGGCTCAGCTCAGTGCTCCCTATTATAAATCATATGCTAATTGTAAGTGTAATCTGAACAGCTTTTTCTTTTCTTTTAAAATAATGGTATAGGGCATAAACTTTGTTGTGATGTGTTGCTATTTTGCCTGAGGTGCTTTTGCCCTCTAGCACAGCTCCACATGTAACATATCAGCAAAATACTGGGAGGCCAAGAACAGAGTTTGCATAAATTGCTTATATTGCAGGATTACGCCAACAGCACTGTCATTGCTGTTGGTAATTTGATTCTAGCCCATCCTTTGAAACATGCAACTTGAAGAAACTAAGTACCCCTTAGGATAGATTTTCCTAAATTTGCTATCAGCCTGAAACTTTAAATTATTTTAAAATACCTGGTAAAAATGAAAAATGCACACTCAGTCAAATGTGGGTTTTCATCTGCACATCAGCATGAGATTGTTTTAATTCTTGATGAAAAGTTGATGCTTGGAAAAACTTAAGAGCCATTTGGCCATGCTGGCCAAATTCTGGCCTTGGCGAGATCCCAGTTCTCCAAAGGCTGAACATCATCTGAGCAGTGCTCAGAAGCTTATGCCCTGTATGAGTCACTTGTACCTCTTTATTAGCAGTCCCTGGGAATCTGCCCCAAAGACAAATGGAATATTTCTGGGTCTGCCTTTGGGCTTTAGTGGATTTGTACTGGTATAACAGAACAGATTGGCATGGAGATGTGACCCATTTTGGTTCCATCTGGTGATGAGCTCTATTTCAGGAGTTTTTAAAGGCTAAATCTGCATTTGTGCCAGAACTTCCAAAATTCCTGGGCAACCTGCAAGTCCTGCTGACACACTCAGATGAGCTCTTCGAAGACACTTTGAGGTGAGCTGCTGTGGTGGTTCTGAGGCAGCTGATCTTTCTTTCCCCAACAGGCTGTACAGGTACCTGATCCCATAGCATGGATTCCCCACTGCCAGTTTGCTTTTAAACCACCCAGAGGGCCAAATACAACACAGAAACACAGTTCCCTTCCTTCTCAGTTTGCAGCAGCTGCCCTTCATTACTGCACATGTCCTAGTTTAGCCAACATTCTCATATTCCTCATCCCCTCCCAAGGCTGAACGTGTGTTACAGAGCACAGGATGTACCTGCCTTTGCTCACCCAAAAGGTGCAGAGCAAATGAGGTGGGAAGGGATGCTGAAGGCAGGCAAACAGCAAGAATATTTGGGGCTGGGGCCTGTTTTCCTTTTCCTATTTAAATTAGTTTGGGGGATATGTTGTACATTTCTTGTTTGGATATTATTTTATTCTTTTCCTAACACTTAAATAGGAAAGTTGCATACAAAACCTGACAACCTCATGATTGTAATCTTGAAAGCAAGACATCGGCAGGAACTGTAGCCAAAGTTCCCTCTCAATACTCAAAATAAGATTCAGTGTCCACTTGCTGAAGACAGAGTTAAAAAAATTAAAACCTTAGTAAGTCTGATGGGCTCACCAATATACAGTGTCATCTTTAAAACATCCTATTCTCTTTTCTTGGTTGCAGCTGGACAAACACCAGCAACTCTGCTCAGCCCTTCTCACCTGTTGCAGCTCTCAGAGCCCTCCTCTCTTTTCTGCCTTGCTCTAAGGAGGACACAATTACCCTTTTCCCTGTGGATAGCCTATAATGAGCTATTTTTATTCTCTCTGCAATTCCCTAACTTCCCTATGCCAAATACTCACTAAGAGTCATCAACCTTCAGCAAGGCCGACACATGAATCAAATCTGCTGCCAGGTCATTTAGGAGATGAGCCAGTTTAGAGTTAGGGACACTTTTTAATAGTCCCAGACTAAGGGAATATTTGAAAAAATACAGTTTTAAAAAGTCATCTCCAAACTTTTCAGAATCATTCTAACCTGAGTAACAAGCTGCAGATGAAGCTTCAGAAAACTGGCTTCCTTTAGGAACATTAGGGCTTCTAATAAACTATTTTTCTCCACTTCACAGATCAGCCCACCCACCCATTCTTCCACCTACAAGTGTAACCCTATATACAAATGTAGAAGGCTCCAAGAGAGAAGACTCATTTAGAATTTCCTGTCCTTGGTGATTTGCTGAATGATTTGCATCACAATTTACAGGAACAAAATGTTTTTAGTTATCTTATCACTATGTATACTGCTTTTATTTCTCTCCAACTGCGTATCATTTTTTCTCCTTCCAACATTTTCATTTCCCTTCAAGCTACAGGAGCTACTGGGCACTGGTAAACTGATGCTGCACAATCCCTCTGAAGCAGATGTTTAGCAAAGATAGGTGATATGATCCATGCATAGAAAACTCTTACCTATCTCTCTGTGGACATAAAGTTCTGCTTTGAACACAGTTAGTATAGATCATCTAATGGAGTTTTTATTTTTTCCCATCTAGCTCTTTTCCTTCTGTTGTCATAGTGGCTCTACAGACAGGGAGAGTGAGGCACTGGGAATTTTTCAAAACAAGGCTGTCTTAAAGCGAGTTATGTTTTGGAGGGTTGACAAAACAATGAGGGGGAAGCTAGCAAAAAAATCTTTGCTTTAAAACTGAGGACATGAAATGTTATCCTTCAGGAGCCAGAGTCCATGAGACACAGGGAAATCTCACACCTTCCAGCTTCATGTGGCATTCTGTCTCCCAGTACAGGCTGGTTTCTGCTTCTTATCTGAAGTAGGAACTGAAAATATCCCAGAAACCTGTGTCTGGTCCCAGGGAAAGGAAAAGGAGACAGCTGTCCTTCCAAGGAAACATGAAAAGCATATAGCTGGCCAGATCTGCCTAAAGAGCTTAGGAAGGCAGCTGAAGGAAAAAGGTACAGCCTGTGCACTGGCCACAGTCACTTCTGACAGAAATGCAGCCTGCCAGGAACACAGTATTGCCCGGGGATAGCATTTACATGGCCGGGTGGTGTGCTGCTCCTGCAGACTGTGTCACTTGGCACACATCTGGCTGACACAGCTGGATCACTTCACTCAGGTGTTTTATTTTAGTGCCTGACATAACACTGGCAAGCCACACACAATCACTGAATCCACTCTCCCATGCAGCCCCGTGGAGCTTGCTGATGAAGGAACGCTTTACACGCAGCACTTGCAGGCACCATCTCCACCATCCGCTTAGCCCTCTCAGCTGCAAATGCAGCTTTAGCACACAGCATCTAGATAAACTGAAAAGCTCCAAGGTTAAGTGGGAAATAGAAATCTAGTGACCCCTGTCTGGGCAAGCGAGCTTAATGACTTGTCTGCTGCTGCATGTACCAAACATGCTGGCAAACATCTGTCTGAGCAGCCCCTCCAAAATAAATGATTGATGGAAGCGATTTGCCTTTAAAAATGGAATAAGTCAGCTAGAAGTCCTGCTAGAAAAGGGTTAATGAGATATATGAATTGGTAGTGAGTGGAAGAGAGACTAGAGAAGCTGGAGTCAGAGGCAACACCCCTTGTTCGGTGTTTACCATGTCGAATCTAAACCGCTTGCACTGCATATGCAAGGCAGATGAATTACTCTGTAAATCCTATTACTCTGTGTGGATAAATCTTGCATTCAAGTTAACAAGTCTGGAGAGCTGGGGAATGGAAGCTGCTGAATGGATATTCCAGGATCAAAACAACCGAGGACATGGGAGGCGACCAAAGCGATATGCGTACACGCACACACATCCCTCTTCCAGCATCCTTCTTTCCTCTATCATTAAATGGGAGGGATGCAGGACACAGGGGATCGTGTAGCAGAATGTTTGGTGACATCCAGCAGGATTTATTTCACAGAAAGAGAAAGAAAACTTTGCTGCTGCTGTTAGCTTTACTAGGGGATTGCTCCCTTGATGCTTCAGGGTTTGTGCACTATCAGCTCCTCACACAGATCACAGACTTATTTTAAATTACACCCAGTAGTTTTACAGCCATAATACGCTCACACTCACACACAGAGAATTTTCCTTCAGTAGGGGAGTTACTGCAGGTAAGTTGAGCAAGGCAGAATTTGGAAAAAAAAAACCTACAGGAAAAAGACTACTGCAGTTCAGCTATTTGGGACGCTCCTAACTGAAAGCCCAAGTAGTGTCAGAAGTACCTTTGGAAAACCTGCACAATGAAAGCAGAAATATAACACTCAATACTGCCAGTAAGCAAGGTTTTGTGTGCAAAGACATCCTCATAACAACCAGGCAGGCACACAGGCACAGCATACACCCATTTATTTAGCCCTGCAAAAAACCCCAACACACAAAGATACAATCTTCATAAATTGTAGCAGTCAGAGCTGCTACACCATTTTTTCCACCAGCCTGTTCAACTATTGTTTCCATCTTCCCTCAACACAGGGCGGAAAAATAAATAAATAAAATTAAAGGACAAGAGTTTCCCAAAAGAACTTGCCTGAGAGTTCTGGCAGCGCCAGGGATAAAGTTTTTGCATATGTACAAAAAGAAGCATGGGAAGATCAATGGAACATCTGGCAAGCACAGCTGGATCCCTTTTCGATTTCTCTATTGATACTGCAGGGCTGGTGGAAAGTGTACATTCACAAGAGCTGGCTAACACAAGCAGATCTTTCCCCACTGAAATTATTTCGATCCAGGACACTACACAGAGGATAGTGTGGCAAGAAGTGTTCAAAAAAGCTTTGCAATTCTTTCATATTAAAGCACAAACACACATGCAAAGCCTATTTGTAGCAGCTGCTGCTGCTGCAGTTTGAGAGGTAAAATAACACACAATCTCACAGAGACTTATACACACAAATCTGGATCACGTCACTCGTACACGTTGCATACATGGCAATATAGATGCACACACAGAAGAGGAAAAGTTGGCAAAACGCCCTACCTGAGGATGGCTGTGTCCCCTTGCCTCACGGTGATGTTATCGGTACCTCGGGTAAAATCCACGCTGCGGACTGGCAGCCCTGTAGGGAGAAGGCAAAGCAATCTCAGTAGGACCAGCGGTAATTGTTTCCGATCAGGCTGAGCCCTTGCTACCATGGCTGGTCTCGTCGAGTTTCACTGTCAGTACTTGTCTCTTTCTCTGCCTGTGTATGTGGACAGATAGACGCAGAAAGAAAAACAATAATAATAATGTACAACTCTCGCTATGATCGACAGTCCAAGAAAGGGGAGGTGATTTCACAGTCCTCCTCAGCTGCCACTTTCTCTTGCTCTTTTCAGTCTCCTGCTGGCTTCTTTCCCTTCTTTGCCTTTTTTTTTTTTTAAGGCTTTCCAAAAAAAAAAAAAAAAAAAAAGGAAAAAAAAAAGTCTTAGCAGATCCTTCAAATAAAAAAGGGGGGAAAAAAAGAAGCAAGATGAAAAAGTCAGGTAGCAAAATAACTACGAAATAATAACAATTAAATCGATCCGTTTAGAGTGATGAAGAGTGGTGGAAAAAAAAAAAAAAAAAGGAAAAGGAACAAGAGGAATCCTGTGCCACCGGGATGCGGGAGGGGATAGTCCTGTGGCTGTGCAGCCTCCAGCCCCGCGCTCCCTCCTAACCCACTTTCCCAGGCGGAGCGAGGGAGGGAGGAGGAGGAGGAGGAGGAGAGAGGGAGAGAGGGAGGAGGGAGCCTTACTCGTGAGACGGCAGCTCGGCACCACAGCGGCGGCGGGCGCGGAAGGAGCCGCGGGCCGCGCTCTCCATCCCTCTCCCGCGGGCGCAGCCGCCCGGGGGCCCGCGCCGGGGACCGGGGCTGCCCGGGGGGACACGGAACGGCGGCCGGGGACGGGACCGGAGGGGTGCACTGCAACGGGGAGGGGGGGCTTGGAAAGGCATGAGGGCTGCAAGGCAGAGGGGGTGAGCCCTGAAGGAGAAGGGAGGAAAGAGAGAAAGAGAAGGGAAGGTGATGGGAGAGGAAGAGAGGGCTGGAGAAAGGAGGAGAAGGGGAGCGGTGAAGTGTAGCGGGGAGCAGAGAGAAGGCAGGAGCAGCCTGGAGCTGCTGAGCGGGAGGGAGGCACAGGGAGCAGGGCACAGAGGACGGAGGAAGGTACGGCCAATATTCTCAAGATGAAATAGTGAGGAAAGAGGGTCTGTGGCCAAAAGTGCAAACAACTTGGCTTAGCGGCCTGAAGCCACACGCTAGCTGATTTACAGGGCAGCATCCTTGGCAACTGCCTCTGCAGCCTCACACCATGCTTCTTCCCCTGTCAGACTTTTCTCTCGCCAGATAACCAGTTGTACATCCCTCCCTCCCACCTCTCTTCACTCAGCCCTTCCCGCCCCCCACCCCCCTTCCCAGCCTCGGAGCGACGGAGCGGAGACAATGCCGGCATTGAGCTCCCGCGGTGTGAATGCTCGGCCTGTGCTGCCGGCTGCCAGAGCCCGCAGCTGAGCCCCGCCGGCAGCAGCGCTGCCCACCCGGGAACGCTCCCGCAGCCCACAGCCCACCGCCCACAGCCACCGCAATGAGAAGGGAGATTAAATTAATGGAAAGGAATAAGCCGAATGTTTTACTGCTGATGCCTGCCTGCCATTCCACCAGCCCGATCTCTGCCTGCGGGAGAGATCAGAACTGCTCTTAGGGATGCTTCGCTAATGTAACCCTTCTGCGACCAAAGCACCGCTGCGCTGGGACGGGGAAGCAAAGAGGGAAGGGGAGGTCTAAGAGGAGTCCAGAGAATCAGGTGCAAGAAAAGCCATGGGGTTACTCAGCTGAGAGTTGCTGTCTTGTGTGGTTATAGCGCTGGTACATGTGCACGAAGGGAAAAAACTGGTCTTGTACGTAGCCTGCTTCACCTCTGCTCCCGTAGCCTTGTGGGACACAGTGCGCTCAAACTGAAGAGACATAACGAATGTCACAGAAATGGCCGTGTGGGACCAGATCAAAGGACCCTCTAACCTTTCCTCCTGTCTCTAAGCAGCCCAAAGCCAATGCCTGGTGAAGCTCTCAAGCACAAGGCAAGCATGCAGTGGTACTGCCCCAGGGCACTTATCTATTTCTAGTGATTTATGGCTAAGCCATGTCCCCAGCCAGTGGCACTGCCTTTGTAGTAAATGGTACTTGAATGATTTTCTTCTTTCAGATACACATCCAGTTGCTTTCTGAACTCCTAGAAACTGGCCCCTGCAGCCTTGGTATGGAAAGGCCGCACTGTCTGAGTACTTAAACAATCCCTGCAAGTGTTAAAGGCCCACAAATTAGGGACTAAGGTCATGACACTGCTGCTCCAGTGCCACGCATGCAGCAGCAAGAAGAGATGACTGCTTTGTATTCAAGCCAAGGAGTGAGGCAAGTCAGACGTTTCCTCTGCAGTCGACTTGGCACGGATAGCACCGGGGGGGGGGGGGAAGGAATGAGGAACTAAAGGGGTTAATACATATGCTAGAGGTACCCAAGCTATTGCAGAGAGAAATACTACCTCACAAGGATAATCCTCTAGAGAATACCATGCTGCTGACACCCGATTTCTGACTAGTAACCATTACTCTAGGATGGAAAGTGCAAGGCACAAGGTGCATCAGACTCTTGGCATGCCAGAAGAAGGGCATCACCAAGGGGAAACCTCTGCACTCCCCGTGACAGACTTTGAGTACAGCTAAAAGACCTGGTCCCATATGAAGTTAGCAATTAAAGAAACACACCCCTCTCACAAGCCAGTGTTGCATGATCCTTTTTACAAGGGTCTCCCAAATATGTTTCATCTACATTTAATAAGCTATTGTATGGTAATTAAATGCCTGTGGAGTAAGGAAAACATATTTGTCGAAGATTAACTATTATGCAATGCAAGAAGCATCTGCCACCCAACTGCTAGAGCTCACTAAATATTTCCTTATCTCAGAGTATTTACTTAGGAGGCAATAACTATCCAGTTAAATCTAAATTTAATGCTTAGTTAAATATAGTTCATAGAAAGTGGCACCAATATGTTTTATACAGAGAGCGACAGAGGGGGTTTCAGGGAGGGAGAAGGAAGAAATCCTGTCTACAGGCTCCACTAAGATCCTGATTCAAGGTGGGACTGCATGTGGCCATGCCCCCCTACCAAGAGAGGTGCATCACAGAGGGCTCAGAGGCCCCTCTCTGCTGATTCAGCAGTACAGGGATGGTTTAATCTTCTTACGCATTTATACAACCCTCATTAGAACTACTGTAATGCAACTATATATTATTATTATTATTATTATTATTATTATTATTATTATTATTATTATTATTATTATTATTATTATTGATGTTAATTATAATTATAATTATAATTATAATAGTAAACTGAGAGATGAGAAATAAATTCCCTTGAGGGTCTTGTGAACCTTGTGAAAAATAAAACAAAAACAGAATTTAAAGTGGATAGGTCTTATTTGCTTTTTGAAGTACAGAAGCAAAAGGAAGGGGTTGCATAAGTGTAAAAGGCCAAACAAGCAGGAATCACACAAATCCTAGGAGAGTGCCTCATGAGTAAAATAAATAATGTTATTTTCGTATGTGCTCCCAGAAGAAATAACTCTCTGGACCCATCTCCCCCTGCTGGAAGCAGATAACGAAACAGCAGGTCTGGCTCCTAACTTTACTACCTTCTGAAAACTTGAGGAAAAATTTTGGTAAACAATCAGAGCATGGACACCACAAATCCATACTGCAGCCTTTTCATGCCATTTTTCAGTACTCCTGGTAGGTGCAGTACTGGCAGGATGAGCACGACTGACCAGATTTTTTCGTTATGCAGTTCAGGAATAGACAGAACAGCATAAGCCCAGCCCTACAGGTACCACATCACCCCCCTCCAATGCAAAACACTTAAACCCTGTTTAAAGGGAGCAGGGCCCAGAGCAACACACTTTGATGAGCAGAGACTGTAAGGCACAGCCAGAGACATGATAGAAATGTTTGGATGGCAGGTTCAGGACCGGATCTGTGTTTCCACACTATGGATGGATATGTTTGTGTACCAGCTTGGAAGTAAAACAACAGCATGAGCTGGGGCAGCCTGGCTATCCGTACTTTTCCTGTCTTTGAGGGGAATGGGCTGGAGATATCACAGTGTGGACAGCTAGGCTGGCTAAAGGAGAGAGCCTCCACAGTGGTCCTGGATGGGCAGGAGTCATGTTGAAGTATGCCATGCTGAGCTGCTCTAGGACAGGTACTCAGGTCACCTCTGCCTCCCTGTGTGGTAGCTCAGTTTTTCAGACACTCAGGGACTGACATTGTGAAAGCTAAAGTGCCATCTGCTTTTCATGGAGAGCCAAGAGACACTGAAAGCATGGACTCTGTCCACAAATAGGAGTGGTTTTTGGTTTTTTTTGCATTTGAGGTGACTAAATGCAAAGAGCAATCCATGCACTTCAGTCAAAGCCAACTGCAACAACCATCTGTATGCTGTGGATAGCTGCCCTCTCGGACTAAAGCAAGGCTCATCAGCTCACTCCACAAACAGCCACACAAAATGGAACTGCTCTCACATGACTTTCATTCACTACCAGCCACAGAAAAGCTGGTGACTTGATCCAAAACATTCCTGGAATCAGGGAAAAGGCATTTCTGAAAAACACCAAAGAAGCAAACCGCTCACACAAGTCTCCAGACCATATGACTGATACAGGAGTTGAAAGGGGACTCTGCAATGGCTCTGCCAGCAGAGTCCAGGCACATAGGGACTTTATTTGGAATATCGGCAACAGTGAGTGAAAACGTATGATGTTTTGTGAGCTATAACACATTTTGTCAAGATACACTGCTGCACAATGCAGCAGAGCCTGCTCAAAGCTTCTCAGCCATGAAGAGAAAATGCAATTTTGTCTCATTGGCAGAGGAGTTATGGAGAGGAACGAGGAAGAGCCAAAGGGGTTTCACAACGTGGTGAGGAAGCTTAAGGGACCATGGAAGGACAGCCGTGATCTCTCTGTCCTCTCTTCATTCCCATATCTGCAGCTCCTACATGCACACATTTCTGCTCTGATGTGCAAGGACAGCACTCCACTGCAATTAAGCAGTTATGTTCCATTCTTATTTCGTCCCTGGGATACAGGGAGAAATAGGAGTAGAAGAAAAGGAGGAAAAGCAGGGCTAGAATAGAGATGGGAAATCAAACTTATAAAGCACTTATTATAGGGAAAAAATTTGCAGTTTGAGAAAAAAAAAATATATATGGTTTCCATGAATATTTTGCAAGTCTAAAAATTAAACTGGCTTTTGATGCTGAAAAGAAGAGCCAGTTTAGAGCCAAGGTAAACAACCATACATGTAATACAACAAGGCCAAGATTCCTCTGAAGTAAGGACCTCATTAGGTAGAACAATTTACTGCACCGAGAGCACTCAGCTAGGCCATAACTGGGGATGATAACATGCATGCACAACACCTCTCTCTAAGCATGGTCACTGAGCTGTAACAGAACTGCCTCCTGTACAAGACCAAGAGCTGATTTTCACTAGTTTGTAACCTTGCTACTGTGCAATTGATCTGGTCTCACAATTGATCTCCTTGGTGTGGACAATTTAGAGGCCAAGGGCCAGGTTCTCAATTGCTGTAAGCTGACATATCACCACCACTGCCAGAACACCTATGCTGATCTACACCAGCTAAAAACAAGTTGTGAAGTTCATCTTCTTCTGTGCTGCATGGCTAGAGAACTGTGTTATCACCTTTGAAAGAAAAAAAACTTGACTGAATGAAGAGATTTTATGCTCAGGCTTTTCAGAAGGTTTCATCTTTACTTAAAGACTTGAAGGCAGGACAGGAGGATAACAGCCTAAAGATGCCTTTTTTTTAATCAGTATGACAAAGCAGAATTAAAGAATTAGTACTGCAGATGGTTTGTAGCCTTAATTACCGGTTGCTATCACAGCAAGTGCTTGTAGAACTACAGACTTATTTGTAGAAGAATCCTTCCTTCCCTCTCTTTGTCTTGAGAGGGTCAAGACAAAGAGAGTGCTTCTTTATTTGCTTAAAACAAAAGTTGCCCTTCCAGTCTTACATAAATGCAACAATACAAGATTAAAAGTCATCAGTAGTGTCAAGAGCATCACACTGCCTTTCCTCTGGAAGACCACATACCATCACTGACTTCCTTACCAACTCCTCACAACTGCACTCTGCAGCTCCTTCTTGACAGAGGGTGTCAAATAATTTTGAAACCACTGAAGGCCAGGCTGCTCAGCCAGTGCTGCGCTGTGGCAGGTAGCCAAGCTGCCTGTCATCCCCCAGCCCAGACAGCAGTCCCAGTGGGAAACTGTGAGACCTGACCGCAAAAGAAAGGCTGGCTCATGGCTTCAGCAGCAGGAGAATAGCCAATCCCAGTTCTGACATTCCTTGTGGGAACGAGGTAGTATGTCAGCCTGTGTTTTTTAAATGTGACCATAGGAGTTAGGCATTCAAATCTAGACAAGAAGTCCATACCTCCCACTGAGGACAGCTTCAAAATCTCTTTATATTTTGCAGTAATCGTTGCTTCACCAGTGTCGCATAACACTTGATGAGTCAGGCAGAACCAGAGTACAACCCTACAGGTCCTTAAATAAGTCACTTCCACATAGGAAGGCAGTGGCTCTATCTGCTTACTCCTAGTATCTCCCAAAAACTTTCCTCCCAGTGCCAGTGAATATTTATTGTCCTCAGCAAAAGTGATTAGGGTTGACTTCACAAGTGACTACAGTGGTTAACAGTCCCTCCCGACACAGAAGCAGAGAGATGACCCAAAGGTTGGGAAGTTCTAGCAGAACAGGCCAAATTCCTCAGTGAATTTGGGTAAATTACTTAATGAAGCAGTCACAGAGGCATAAAAAGTTAATTTCCCTAGACTCCCTCTGCCCTCAGAGAAGTAATCTTGTCTTGAGGGCACTCACAGCAGATGCCTAATTTAACCATATTAAATTGTCCTGTCTCTCAGGGCACGTCAAAGTTTACAGCTCCATTGCAGAGATCCTCACACAAGCTTCCAATCCTATACACAGAGAGTGAAGCCCTGAAAGCTGCAGGGTGATCTGACATGAGCTGACACTACTCTGCACAAAGCCCCTGCAAGAGTCATGCTACAGAATATGCCAGGCATGACCTATTTCCAACCTACTCCTTAACAGGCCCCCAAACAGCTGCCTGGCAGTTGCAAGGGATGTAGATGGCTGCAGACAGGAATTCCACACAGCTAAGAGATGGCCAAACCCATCCTGAGGAGCCCTGATGCATATTCCACGACCTGCTATGGCATGGAGCTCTCGACACAATGCTAATGGATGAGCATAATCACTCTGACAGCAATGATTCTGAGGAGAGCTCCAAAGACTTGCTGAAAGGATACATTCTACACATCCATCATTACCAGAGAATTAGTTTTATTGTAAAGAATAGAGTGCAGCAGGCTGTTGTGCCATGCATTTTCTTGTCCATTCCAACAGCTCCAGCATTCCTTTAATGAAACTTAAACTGAGGCCTGCAGCAAGACAAGAAAAATTCTCAAGTTTTGTGTGCTATCAGGACACAAGGCAGTGTCAGAAAGCCTCACATGCAAGAGAAATTTGTATGCAAAAATTTGGAGAAAGTTTCCTTTGAAACTATGACCTGCCTGAATTCAAGCTTCTGACAGCACTTCCATACATTTCACTGTGATCAGGTCTGAAAATGAGGAAAACACTTCTTTATGTCCAGATCTTCAAGATAAAAAGCCAGGAGAACTGTCCCACATGGGCTCAGTTAATACCATCCTTACAGGCTACAGGTCAGGGATGTCCCTGCATCAGCATTTAGAATTAGTGCATTCTGAGTGTTTCAACATAAGCTTTTTAGTGTTTCAGCTTTTCTTCTCATCTTTCCACTACCCTCTTTTAAACCTCTCACCTTGACATTTTCAAGTTTCTCTTCCTCTTCTATGTTGCTCCCATGCCCCATTTTTGTCAGGCCATGTAATTTTTGTACATTTTAAAGTTGGAAGGGACTTCTCAGAGCATCCTATCCAGCTGTCTGTCTCAAGCACAGAAACTCACTCCCTTCTTGGGTTCAATGATTAATTACCACACCAGGTTAAGAATTTTTCTTTTTGTTTTAAACACAAATGTTATTTCCTTTATCATCCAGCCACTGAACTGAATCATGCTTTTGTCTGCTTAAATGGCTGCCTATTGTTAAGTACTATCTCCTTGAAATATTATGTTGTACCTCTTTGAGTCTTATATGTTGTACCACTTTTGCTCCTAGTTCAATGCTTTGCCACAAATGCCAAACACCTGGTGCCAGAGAGGAAAATAGGGTGATTTTAGCAGCCTCTAAGAAAGCTGGCAGATGCAGGATTAATATCACTGTCCTTGATATGGGCCAGATAGCAAAGAAGTAAGGCCAGAAGTGGTTGTTTTAGGTCCAAGTCTAAGCATGGGAAAGGAGGAAGTAGGAGCAGGGGTGGAACAGAGGACCTGCCCACCAAGAGGTACAGAAATTAGGGAACTTCTCAGAGAGAGAAGGCATTTTGCTGGAGGTGATTCCAGCAGCTCCTTCTGTCAGACAAGGCAGAAGAACCTTCAGTTCTGTGCTCACATGCAGTGGCCAAGCAGCTGTATGGCCTGTGGGCTTCACCACCTGCAGGAGCAGCACCTCCTCATCTCAGAACCACCCTGACTGCATTTCATCCCAACTCATGCTTAAATCAGTGTGGATAAGGCAAAACAAACCCAAGAGTGGACAAACTTGCAAACCACTCAGATGAAGCAATGCCTCTCAGAAAAAGCAGTACCTTCCAAGGGACAGAAATTGTTCCCTGAACTACTGCTTATGACTCTGCTAAGGCTGGGCTGGATGAGGGATGCACGCATCCTAAAGCAGAGGTCTGGGGAGTCCATTTATAAAAGCCTTCCAGGCAAGAGTGAGAATAAGCAGGTGTTCTCTTGAAGGGGCATAAAATCTGTGTGGGAACTTGCCCTGGTTCAGGCCCTGAAATGCCAGCAAATTCTCACATTCACACACACACATAATTTACTCAGCTCCAGCAACCTGTTAGATCCAGCAGCTGGCAGGGTTTTGTGGAACAGAGAGGCCACAACCCACACAGGAATGGAAGCATTGCTTCCTGTGAAACCCCTGGGGGTTGTGCACAGTCCTGGCCTTCAGTGACACTTTATTACTTTCCTAATTTATACTACATACCAGTACTTTTAAAAATAATGTAATGAGCTTGCTAGCTTCTTCCAGCAGGTAGAGATCAGGGGAGGACAAAGAGCAGGTTGGTCAGAGCACTCTAGCAGCTGGCTGAACAAAGGCAAGTGATGTGAAAAAAAAAATCACTGAAGTTGGATCAGACTGGAGCAAGATAATAAGAAAAAGCCCAAAGAAAACCTTTGATGAAGAGATGGAGCTCTGAATAGGGCACTTACATGCTTCATTACTTGCCCTCAGAGAGGAATGGACTGGAAGATGAACTCCAAATACCACACCTATTGCATGTGTGGGTGAGGCTACCTCAAGTGTCCTCCAGGAAAAATCTATTTTTTACCCAAAATCATTGTCCATAGCACCTTTTCACCTTATTCTTTCAGCCTGCAAGGGATCATCCTGTGTTTGCCAGGTGTCAGTGGGAATCAAGGTGAGGCCTGAATTTGTGAAATGGAAGGCTCAAAATCAAATACCTGCTTCTGAGCTTTTGGTATGACAACTTTCACATACAGTTTTGAGAAAGAATGCTAAAAAGGGTTTACCAGAGCTACTTTTCATCTTGTGAGAGAACAGCACAAAGGAGCTGGCAGGAAAACTTTCTACAGGCTTGGGGTGATAAAACCTTACTGCCAAATGCAAAGGGTTACCACCTACTGACATGATGAGGATTCTGTGAAAGAAGGATGCCTAATTCTTGTCTATCAGTGTCTGAGATGTCAAAGGCAACCTTGACAAGTAGTAGCCCCTTGGATGAATCGGGGGATATAATCAAGAGGACCTCTGCCACTGATTTCTGTGGGGCTATGATTTCATTCCCTGAAGTCTGCCTCTCACTCTCATTCCCTGTAAACTGATCTTGGCTGGAGGATGAGTGCAACACAAAGAACAAAGCAAACACAGAAATTAAGGCACACCTTCAGACTCATGTCAATTTAACTTAACTACAACAATTTTCCAGTAAGTTCTTTGCTCATCAAAGGAGCAAACAGTGAATCCGGATGGCTTCAGACAGACACAGCATAAGCAAATTAAGTGCAAATTTCTCCTGCACCCAGCTCATTCAGGACACCCCTCTTCTGTCCATCAACATGCCCTGGTATTCCTGCCCACTCTCACCATCTGCTGATGTAGCTAAGTCCTGAAAAGAAGAATCTGCTATTACCCATGAATTTTTAATGCAGCAAGGAAAAGGCTGCAGGAAGAAGAATATTTGGTGGCATTTACTCCCTGTGATCAAAGCCATTTCATGTCTCTTATGTGATATTATTAGAACACAATATGAAGTGAAAGCAGCATTCAGACTGAGGTCCCTATTCAAGAAACATTTTCTGCAGAGGAGAATGCAAGAACCAATGCCAGCAGGAAGCCCATGTTCTTACAGCCTCTCTCTGCCCATGTGTATCTGCATCACACGACAGAAAAAGCCAAGCAGATACCTTAACTCCATTTCCCTCTATCGCTAGTATGATGTTCAATGGGACACCCCCACTCAGCTGTGAAAGCTTTCCAACACCCAAAAGCTCTGGCATGGTCAGCAGTAAGAGACTCCAGTCTAAAGAGACATTCCACAGAAGGTGCTGTGCCTTAGGTCTCTGATGTCACTGGAATTTGTTAAAGTACTGGCTGTGCTTGTACTCACCAAGCAATCACACAATGCCATAGAGAGAGCTGAGATGTCCTGTCATAAGCTGAGCCCATCCTCCAGAGACAAGAGGCACATGAAGACCATACAGGAAAACCTGTTATGCACTCAGTGATCAGAAAGGTAATTTTTAGTTCCTGAGAAAGGGCTACAGGGCTTCAGACAGATTTGGCTCTCAAGAATTATGGATCAATTCTAGACCTTTCCTTGCCTTTACTAAAGGATAAAACAAAACACATACTTTAGTAAGTTTTTTTAAAAGTTTCTTCCTCTGACCTCAGACAAACATGGATGCATGAGAATATTCCCCTGGGAAGTATCTGCATTAGCTGAATATGCTGTAATTACAAATTGCCAGTCTTATTACCATTGTTCAATTGACAATAAAACTCAGGCACTGCGAGGACACACTGATCAAACTCCTAGCCACAAGCAATGTATCCCATACAGATCACATTCTGTTGTTTGAAACCTTCTGAAGCAAATCTGTCCACTGCTGGTAGGTGTTTGACGAGTGCTTCATGAAAAGCCGAAGCCTTGTTCACAATATACCTCTGATGGCACTGAGGATGCATTGTTCACACCCGCTGAAATTTCCAGCCTCTATTCCACAGCTTAAAGATCGAGATATCAGTAACTGATGGCCAAGGTTCAAAAGCAGCAGGGATACCTGTGCAAAAATATTTGCCCATTGAACCCCGCTGCTGATAGGAGACTCTTGACTGCTTGCTGTGAACCATCACACAAATGCATCTGCACTACTATCGCACAAGTAAAGACAAGGGAGCCTCAAGTGCAACTGAAGTGAAGTTTAAGCATTTTGGTAAACATAAAGTCTGTAAAAGAATGCTGACAGCCATCATGCAGATGTTCACAGAGGCAAAAGAAAACCTCTGGATGGCTCTTTCTGCTTTTACATTCTTCTGAGCTGGACTACAAGAAAGCTGAAAAAGGACTTTTAGCGAGGGCACTTAGTGACTGGACAAGAGGGAATGGCTTTAAACTGAGAGTAAGGTTAGATTGGATATTAGGAAGAAATCCTTTACTGTGAGGGTGGAAAGGCACTGGACAGGAAGCCCAGAGAAGCTGTGGATGCCCATCCCTGGAAGCATTCAAGACTAAGATGGGTGGGGCTTTGAGCTACCTGTTCTAGTGGAAGGTATCCCTGGCCATGGCAGTCTCCTCAAACCCAAGCCATTCTATGATTTGGTGACTCTGGTAGGGGCTCTGTACTGAACAGCTCTTTCTATGCCCCTGTGTAAATCAAGCACAGCTGACTGAAGCCGAGAAAAAGCCATGATTGCTCAAAAATATCCAGAGGAAACTGCAAGACATCAACACCATATATAATGTGCCTGCAGTCCCTCAAAGCTCTGCAGTGAGAAAGCCCTAGGAAGCAGAAGTTCTGTTCATACACAGTAAAGTGGCAATGTGTCATTGCCTAAATCTTTGGACTGGGAGCTGGTTTGCTCTAACTGCCACAGAGAACTGCACAACAGATTTAGGTTTCATACAGGCTGAGCCCTTCCCACTTCACCTACACAGTACAACAGAGCTGTGGGGGGTGTTCTAGGCACAGCAAGCGTGCGAGGAAAGAAACTGATGAAGGAGGGTCAGGGTGCAGCCCTTTGTGGAAAGAGACTTGTGACAACATCATGCTCTGTGTGTGCATGAGTATAAGCAGGGTGAGACTGGCATATGTGATATTCCAACTTACTGGGATGACTGAATAGGACAAATATTAGGTCTTAAGCTTTGTCGTATTTTGTCAGGAAGCAGTGCTTACAAAAAGAAAAGAAACCAAATCAGCTCAGAGAGAAAGGGGAAAAAAAACCCTCTTTCACCCAGAAATTGAGTCTTCCTTATAATTTCCATTATGGTTCTTCAGCTTTCAAAAGATGTCCTCACTTTCAGGAGCCAATTTTAAAACACAGTGTTTGAACACATTGGCCAGGATAGAGTCAATGTCTTGCTGACTGGGGAACATGCAGTATACTTCTAGTTTACTAGATGTATTCAACTCCCTAAGGAAAGATTCAAGATGTCATCAGTATTGGACAGATGTCCTTAGCTTTGCAGTCAAGAGCTTTTACAATGTGAAGGTGGTGTCCATAATTTCAAGTTCCTGTAGTAACTTTCCATAAAGGTGACAAATGTCTGGATAGCTGCAAGAAAGATGGATGAGATTGAGACATAGAGAAACATTTTGTGATTAGAATATGATTATCGAGCTAATGAAGCTCTCATGGCAAATCCTAAAAGGATGAACGAGGTGCTCAACTTCCTGATTCCTTAAATCCAGCAGCTCAAGAAAACTTTTCCCATCATCTTAAAGCTCTAGTCTTCCTTAGTGTCCTGGTTTTGGAAGGAATATTTTTTTTCGCAGTAGTGGGAACAGTTCTGTGTTTTGCGTTCAGTATGAGAATAATGCTGATAACACGCTGATATTCTGGTTGTTGATAATTAGTGCTTCCCATAAGTCAAAGACCTGTCCATTTTCCAGGCTCTGCCAGTGGAAGCACAAAAAACTCTGAGAAGCATAGCCAGAACAGGTGACTCCAGCTGGCCAAAGGGATGTTTTGTATCATAGAACATCATGCTCAGTTCACACATGACTCCAGGAGTCACCCAGAAGAGGGACTGATTGCAGTTTGGGGATGGGTTTGGCATCAGTCAGTGAGTGGTGAGCAATTGAGATGTAAATCACTTGTTTTTATTGGGTTTTATCTCTCTCTCTCTCTTTTTTTTTTTAATCACTCTTATTACATTTTTTATTGCATTTTACTTTGTTTCAGCTGTTGTCTCAACCCACGAGTTTTACTTTTTTTTCCCTGATTCTCCCCCCCATCCACCAGGTTGAGGGGGAGGTGGGCTAGCAGCAGGTGGTGCTTGGTTGCTGCCTGGGGTTAAACCACAACACTTGATTATTTTACCAGAGTTGAAGAGATTGCCAAATTCTAACATCCCTCTGGAAGATACAAAGCTGTTTTGATGACTCATCTGGCAAATACAGCAACTACTGCCAATTAATACTAAGTCAGAATACAAAACTTTGGAAAATTAAGGCGAAGGGAAATAGACTAGGAAGTGTTTCAAAAAAACCCACAAAGCATTCAGTATGATTTGTTGATTCTCCTTTTGTCTTAGACCAGCCAGAGGGATGATTAATGCTTTCTCATTATTTTTTAACAACATTTGGAATATAAGCAATAGGAAGTAAAGAAGAAAAACCAATGTAGAAATGTTTCTTCTTATTCCTTCATCAGACATCCTCAAAAGAAAATACAGAAAGTCCACAGTAAGATTTATATCCATTAAAAAAAAAAAAAAACCTGGAAAGTTCCAATCGGTGCCTGCATTTAGGATTTTAACTTAGTATAGTTGTTCTTTTTAAAAAACCCATATTCTTACTTGCTCTGTTTGTACTGGGATTTAAGAAGGGC
Organism: Serinus canaria; assembly: GCF_022539315.1. Taxonomy (NCBI): domain Eukaryota; kingdom Metazoa; phylum Chordata; class Aves; order Passeriformes; family Fringillidae; genus Serinus; species Serinus canaria. The sequence goes on from NC_066313.1 coordinate 22,715,606, forward strand.
AAAGAATTTAACTAGCTAATGTGTATTAACAGCTTAGCACAAATAAGGCAGCATGCTTCCATGAGGTATTAAAAACCAGTTAGTTAAACCTCAAGCTCCTTCTTGCCATTATGCTAAACATCTGTTAAAATCATACTGCCTTGTTTTCATTAGGCTGGTAATACATGTCCCCAAAGACAGCTTCCCCTGAAAGCTCCCGTGAGAACGACCTAAAGGTTTAGCTATGTTGGCAAAGCCATCCTCAGTTGACATTCTGCTGATGCGGCGGTAACACGCTTCCTATCTCTTCATTCCTCCAGTAAACACTCTTGGCAAAGGGATTACAAGGCCAGGGAGCTGCATCTGCACTTTGGCTCTTGTAGTGTCACACTCAGCATCGCCTTTCCTGGTGCCTGTGACCAGGGTTGCGAAGGTTTATAGCACGGACCCCGTGCTGGGCACAAGGAGGTGCAGGCTGGCCAGCAGGGGGGCAGATTGTCAACTGCTGCATGTCAATTCCCACAGACAAACTGAGGCTCGTCCTGAAAGTGTCTTGCTTTGGTTGATGACTTCTGACCATAGCATAAGAAAGAAAATGCTTCCTGTCCCTGTGTGAATCCATCCTGATTTTTTTTTCCTAAATGATAGCATTTTGTAAGAATTTCCCCAAGCCTACCTGCTACTTTTACATTACTTCACTTTAGGTTTTCAACATTCCAAAGAAAATTCCCTGTCTCTGAGGTACAACAGCACGTTAACCATAACAACTGCCCCTTCAAAGAAAGGGCTAATTTCTATATATTCATCACTTCCTTTGTGCTGTTTCTCTGCTCAAGTGGCCAAAGAAGGAGTTATTTTTTTCTTCTGCTGTTTTACTTGCTCAGGTGGGACAGTCACGCAGATGTCAGCAGGCCAGAGACCTAGTTGTTGAGGTACAGAAGTGCCTAGTCAGGTACCAAAAACTGTCACAGAGTTTACAAAAGGCTCTTAGGCCCTGGTGACATATTCACTGTGTGTGCTTCCTCTGCTTTATAGCTGACTCACATGGAGAACCACCAAGCTCTCTCCAGAACAGGAAAAATAACTGCATATTATCTGTTTAAAAGCCTCATAATCCTCAGGCAACAACTGAGAAGTAACTGCAGTGACAGGCAAAATCTTTCTGTTTCACATTAATACACCCCAACACAATATTATAGCTTGCTGCATCAAAGTCTTTTACATAAATTACCTTTTTTTTTTTATTATTAACACTAAAACAAAGAATATATGTGTGAAGGGACTTGGGTGTATAAGGCTTTGCTTAGGTTTCCATTTGCTGAATCATGTTGTTTGGAGGAACTAGACCACATCACTGGAAACAAACAGAAAGCAAACAAAGAGTGCAAATGGGGAAAAAGCAAATCACCTCTGTGTTCTCGTGGTCTGATATCTCGTTTGTCAGACCAAGGGGGAAAGTCTCTTCCCCAAAGGAATATTACTGTTACTTTTTTCTGGAGACCAACTGCCCAGTGTCGGATGTGAAGAGTCACTGCTTGATCCAGATATGTTTTCTGACACACAAAGTCATCACAGCAAGGGAGTGACATGCCCATGCCAATTGTGTCTTCTGCCAGTGCGTTTTCTCTATATTGGAATAATGCAATTATGAAATGAAGAAGCTTTCTGCAACATGTTCATCTTATTCCCATAAATTGCACAGACAGAAAGAGCCTCCTCCAAAAGGCAGCACCCACTCATGATGTCCTTACTAGGTGGCAACTGCTTCTCCCCTGGGAAGAGCTGTGCAATATGAACAGATTTAGGCCATTTCCACAGATGTCCTGGTTCATATCTGGGGTGTAGCTCAGGTCAGTCACCAACAGTCAGTCCCTGCACGGCTCCTTTCCCTCAGCGAAATCACAGCACTGATAGTTCTGCCATGGGGAGAGAACACACCAGATAAACTTGTGTGTGTTTTTGTTTGCCTAGCCCTGAATCCTCCCCTTTGCACTAAACTCCAGTCAGTGCTGTCTCACCAGGTGCTATGCCTTAGCTGAAGTACCTTAGGGAAACCACTCAGATTTTTGCTGGGTAGTTTTGCAGGGATAAACACATTCCTCCAGTGTAGCCCTGGGGTTCCACTGACATGACACTGGCCTTGGATAAAGCAAGGGATGCCTTAGGGGGGTTGTAACAGCCAGGAAGAATGGCTGAAAAGATAAGAGCACTGAGGCCTTTAAACTACAGCTCTCATGAGGACTGGTGATACTGCTGCGTAAACAAAGTTTTTTCTTCAAACTGGTTGAATTAAACAGTTCAGCTGAGTTGGTTTGAGTTGACTGGAAATACAGTACTTCCCAGAAAAAGAATAAAATATACTTCAAATAAATAACAAGGAACAGCAATAATAAAAGAGTTGAAAATCACACCTTTCCTGAATTTTTGGGAAGCACATTTTTCACTTTAAATCATTGTAGACAGCAAATTTCAGAGCTTCATGCCATTGCTAGCTCTTCCCAGTGTTTTCTCTGCAATATCTAACAATTGGAGCTTTCCATCTCTCCTCTCCTCATTACCATCCTGATACTAACATTCTGTACAAATGCAGGCAGATTTGAACTTTCATCAGAGGACTCTAGCAGCTGCTAAGGAGGGAGAGGATTTTCTTTTTTTCCTTTCTTTTACAACAATTAAAAAGTAGTATCTGACTGTTTCTGTGAAAACTGTGGACTGGACAACATCTTGTAAAAAAATATTACTGGCTGAAAACTGGCAGTTGCTCCATCAGTATGACAGAATAATTAAAACCAGTATGACAATAATTAGCACTTCTATGGTTCTTTTCATCCATGGATATCAAAGCACTTCACAGAAACAAGTGCAGCTACCTCAATTTTTAAAGCTGAGCTCAGTAGAAAACAAATCAGAACTTCTTCCTTGTGGAAAATTCCAACAACTTCATCACAGGTATTCATCCTAAATTAGAGATAAAAGTGGAAATATTTTTTAATAAAAATTCCAAAATGAAGAGTCCTTAAATAATGTGCCAAGGTTGATTAGGGAATGTAGCTGTTTTCGATGGAGCCAAATGTTTTGCCATTCTGAATTTAGTGCATTTTGGTTTGAGTGTCTCAAAAATACATCTGCTTGTGGGAAGGGAATGCCTCCTGAGAGCTGTAGTTCATGTTTCCCCACTGAAATTGATAACTCTATTAGTTAGGCACTGCCTGTCCCCATCCTTCCCTATGTCTGGGCCTGCCTGTCCTGATGTTCTGCAGAAAAACGTCACCAAAGCATTCCTCACTGCCTCTAGAATTGTCAGGGAAGAGGAGGACAAGTCATGATTGCTACTTACAGGTGTCTCACCTCAAACCAAAGCTGCTAATATGATTTGCCAGAAGTCACATGCCCAGATGTTTATTGAAAAGGCACCTGGGTACCATCTCAAGTACCACGAAAAGCTTCCCAGTGAGGCTGGAAACGTACATGGGACCAGAAGGAGCTTGGACAAGCTGGTGCTTTTCTAGGAAAGCCCATTTATATTTGATGCATTTCCTTACCTGGCCTGAGTGTCTCATTGCTTCACTTGTGCTCCCCTCACACACACAAAGGGACAATTTATCTTGGTGGTCCCAAGCACAAGGCTGCTGAAGGGGGGACTTTGGTGACTGATGAAACAAGACTGAGCTGATTAAACTTACATTGTTTTCTCTGACTGTTCCTTTAATAATTTCAGAGCCACAAACCACAGGCAGACTGCAGGTTCATGAGGGAGAAATCAACAGGAAGCAGTTAATATTTCTACCAATTTAGCTAATGGTACTGAAACCAAAGTAGATGTTTGGAGGCACAGAACATTTGGTAACTGAACAGTATCAGGTTCAGCTGATTATTCATGATTGCACACACAAATAACCCAGTTAACTCTTTAAACCTGACCTGGTAAATCAGGATGGCTCTATGTAAATGAATATCTACCTGGGGAAAATCAGGCCCAAAGTTTGCTCCTACAAAAATATCTTTTACCTGGATTTTAGTGTACTTTACAGATGTATTTTTTTTTCCATATGTGCTTCTGATACCATGTCTGACTGTAAAACCTGACAGACATGATATGATGCCCCATTCTGAGATGCTTATTGTGTTAGCCATTCATGTGTCAGGTCTACAGCAATACTTACTAACTCTACACCTGAGTTACACCCATGGCACAGCTTAACCTCACTTGATGAAACCATCCAAAACAAATTCCAGCAAATAAGCAGAGCATTCAAACCAACAAACCAACATACATTTCTGGGTAAAAGCCTGGCTTGTAAAAAGCCTGTCAGGGCTTTATTTCTTTGCTTGTGTATTTGCATAACTGAAGAAAGAAACAGGACTTTCCCCAGCTCTCCCTGAAAGCAATGTACTCCATCATCTGAAATTGGAGGTATTTTGAAAATCTCCCTAATTTCTAGATATAACAAGTGCACGATTCATGCCTCAGACCTTTAATTCTCAGTTAGGAGGCAGGGAGCAGACGCTGATGCTTAGAACCACCTTTTATGCGAAATGTATTAATACACGTTCCTCTGTCAAAACATAAATAATGTACTGGGACAGTGTCACCTTGTGGTTGCTCGCTGGCATAGCGGCCGGCTGAGAGGGGATACTCCCAGTACCTCGCCCCCAAAAGCCCACATTCAGGAACGTCAACCTTGGCAATTTGATTAAACAGAACCTTCATTATCCACCCGTCTGCATCGTCCATGGAGGCCTTGGCAGCTCTTGCACTAACGTGTCCTAAAATCCTCACAGAGGCACAAAGGCATTAAACACCTGGGACAACTCCACAACTTGCACTGGCTACAAAAGTCTGGGAGATATGAGAAGAGGGAAGCTGCCCAGCTCCTAAATAGGATCTGTGACATTGGGCAATAAAATACCCTTCTCCCTTTTTTAATCTCCTGCCCTGCAAGGTAAGTTCCAAGGACTGGCACTGGATTTTGAAAACTGCTGTGTAAGAATAGGAGAACATACAGCCCTAATTCAAAGTTCGTACTAAAGCAAGGAAATTCAGACACCAAACTGTGTTCTAAATGGAGAGCTAATGGATGTTAATTAACCACCAATTGACAAATAGCATATTTACTGTAGTTTAACAGCTTTGCAAATAAGCACCAACTCATTTACACATGTTTAAACCTTAATAAATACATTTGCAGTCATTGCCCACTTAAGTTGATTTTCAAACTGTCCCCTACAGTAAATCTAAAAGGATACATTTGGTCACAAAAGTTATTTCACATTAATTAAACATTAGCTCATTGCAGAAAAAGAAATAAGTTGACGGTAAAGGACCTCTTTCATCAATACTGGGTTATTAAACAGCTAGTAGAAGCCCTACACAAAATGAAGAAAAACCCACCATGAGATGCAGCTTTCTCTCTGCACCCTCACCCACACCTTTGCAAAGCTCTCCCTGCAGAGGGAGGTTCCCAAGCCTCTGGTGCAGAAGTGGGGAGGGCCAGGGTGGCCTCCAGTAACATTCCTGCAGGCAATGCTCCAAGCAGCAGGTTTCCATGAGTGATTTCACTGCAGATAAACATGCAACAGGATTTTAAAAAGTCCTTCTGAGAAGAAGGCATGGGATAGAAGACTGGGCAGTGACACTTAGGAGGAAAGGTGGTGTCACGAATACTTGCATTTTGTGAATTTATTTCATTCAGTTCTGTGAGCCTACCACCTTCTCTTCTGCTACTACATTTGCTGTCCATTCAAAACGGTGCAAGAAACTTCTCTGCAGCTTTCACCATGATCCTGCATTTCTCCTCTCATCCTATTCCTTGGTCCATCCCTTAAGGTTGTTTCTTTACTGGAGGTGTATATTTTGCCCTGAAATTACTGTATTTGCTTCCCAAAGACCTGTGGTGAGGGTTAAGCTGTTAGTGTATGTCAAATGCGTTAAGATCCCATCACAGAAAATTCTGGACATAAGGAAAAGATAAACACAACCTCCCTTTTGTATAATCCTTACAGAAATGCACAGCATAAAACCAAGCCCAGTGGTATTTATCCCAAGTAAATTCATTCTCCAATGCTGTTGCAGAAATCTCCAGTGGAGGGAGCTTAAAATAACTTGTAAAAGCTTTACTTTCTAGAGCTTAATTAAATAGTTGTTTCATATTTTATACAAAACAGAGAAAAATATTCAGGAAAGGAGGAAAGGAAATAATCACCATTCATCAAATGGGAAAAGTCAAGATCAAATGGTGAAGAAGTGTTTTCAGACTTTGAGAGAATACAAATAGTATGAAATAGAAAGCACAAATTAAATTAAGAATCATAAAATTTTCTCTGTTTGCACAGCTCAGGCAACACTATCTGGATCCAATTTATTATCACTCTCAACAGTAAATAAGCTCACATGATTCCCAGGCTGAAATAACCTTTACTCATTTTACAATAAAACTACCATAGGGGTCTGGTAAGCAAAGATGAATTATAGCTGCCTGTCAGAAATAATGATGATAATCCTTCCCACTCCCACAACATCTGAGGATTACAGCCACCTTTGCAGACAACACAGCAATCTCAAGCACACAATGCAACATAACAAACGTATGTCCTCAACAGGTTCATAGATGGAGAAACTGAGGCACAGGGAGAGGAAAGGAATCATTCCACAATCACAGTGTAGCTCTGATCCCTTTTCCCACCTTGGCCTCAGTCCCATGAGAGTGGAAACAACTCCACTGATTTCCATGGATTTCTTTCATTTATGCGCTGCTGTTACCATCCCAACAAATGGATTGCAGCAGCACTCGGGATCTGTGATTATAGACCAGTGTCCTCTTGTGCTACACAAAACAAATCAAATGATCTGAACAAAATGGGATTTCCCTGTCCCAGTGTTTACAATGGAGATGCAATTGCATCCCTTTGGATGGTAATTGTGCCTGGAGAGGACGGATCCGTTACTATCTGGCAATCCTCACAGAATTGAGGATTGATCACCCATTGGTGGCGGGGGTGAGTCTTCTCTAATGTTGAGGGTCTATGTTGCATTCCAGTGAGTGAACCTGGGGAAGAGCACACAGGCTGTGATTTCCTCCAAAATGTGCAATTTCCCCTTTGGCATGAGGGGGCCAGACCCATAGATGTGAGAGCTGAAGCAAAAGCCTATTTTTGAGCCCTTGTAGGCATGTGCATGGAGGGCTTTGCCACTGGTAGAGCCTTAGCACAACAAAATCCTGGCCTGTCCACACAGAGCTCCCTCCAAGCATCCACAGGCTTGGCTGCAAACCCTTCACTTGGACAACCAGCATCCTCAACCCAAAACCTTCCCTAACTGTGTCCCTATCTCACATCCAGATTTCCTGCTGAGGGCATAACGTTAACAACAAGAAGGAAGCCAAACAACAGCAATGTTTCCAGGAAATTGATACCTCTGCATCTGGTGTACTTTGAAGGCACTGGGCTGTTCTGCATTCATGAGGCACAACTCACATGATATCTGTCAGCCAAAGACATCCAAGTCAGTTCACCAAGCTGCCTTTTTCTTCTCAGCTACAACTGTGAAGTCCCCCTCTTTCCCCAGATGTTTTTGCATGCTTCATTGCAAAAGAATAAGCATCTGTCAAAACTGCCTGTGCCTCCTCCCAGGGAAACAGTAGCCAGGGGCAAGGTGTGTGGGTGGGGTGTCCTTTTTAGAATCTGCAGCCTCATTAAAGTAATTGGCATCTGGACTTGATTTGAGAAGCTCAGTGCCAAAGGGGCTTATGGGGTAACTAATGCTGTGGAGTCAGAGCCAGAAACTTCATAGCAGGCTTCTGAATGTGGTCTCTGGCAAGATCTATGCAATGTAATGACATTATGGCTTCGCCATACATTACATGCAAATTAGAAGAGGCTGGCAGCCATGCAACTGGCATAGCACAGCAGCAATCATCCTTACAGGACATGGAAGGCATGGCTATTCATCCTCAACCTGAGCACAGGGGTGGGAAAGAGAAGGAAAATCTCCCACAGTACAACTGCTTGCCTCCTTTCCCCTTTGAGTCACATAATGTAATGGAAGATGCTTCCCAGTGCCCAGCCCCTGGTATTCCTACCTTTTTTTCAACTTTACCAGAAGGTGTGATTTTTTTCCTCCTACATCTATCCAAAATTCCCTTCAAATGTCTACTGTTCTGTCTCTGCTTCTCCCCAAGCATCCCCTCCTTAGTACCAAATAGCTGTAGGATATGCACAACAAAATGTTTGTGTGCAGGTGCAGAGCAGTGATGGATGCAGACAGCTGGCTGGCCAGCCGGGACTTCACCTGCTTTGCTGTTGATGAACTACTTGTTCTCTACATTATTTGCTTTAAATCTTTCCCTCCATTCAGGCAGCCATCTCCTCCTCTTTACCTTTCGTATTTTCTCTGAACTGTTTGGCCTACAAAATCTACAGCAAAACTCCCCAAAATCACACAGAATACTCTGATGACAGAGGACAGATATCAGCCTCCTGGTCCCCTGTTTTCAAAATGATGCCTAGTAATAATTTAGGGGGATGATAATGAAGGGAGCACTCATTCCTGCTGTAATTTATTGTTCTTGTAGTATCCTCGTGACTGCAAGGACTCACATTTCCATGATGCAGAGACACAAACCAAGACAAAAACACACAGACACCTTAGTCAGGACTCCTGCTACAAGATCACAACCAACTCACCCCAAGCCAAATGGCACCTTGAAGTCAGCAATGAGGAAAGAGTGATGGTATTCTTGTTCATGTCATGTACTCCCACTATTGTTAGCCCAGGCCTCTAACCTAACCAGAGAGTCTCTTTCAAACAAAATAGTTTCATTAATAAAGGACTTCAGTGTGGATACTACAGGCTTGATGATAATTCCAAATGTCCAGCCTGCTACCTAGCAAACTTGTCCCAATACACCATTCCTCACACTGCAGGGCAACAGCCCCAGATGGCTCCACAGGCTGAGCACAGCCTGACACTATCCCAAACTGGGACTCCAGTTCCCATTTGCAAGACAGCCCAAGCACCTTTCAAGGTCCCTACTCTCTAAAGGACAGCACCGAGGAGCCTCAAGGCAGAGAGAAGACAGTGCTAAGCAGTCTGAAAAGTACTCTATTTTAGATATTCAACTTGAACATTACCCTGGGTGTTGGATTAATGCACCTAATCTGTTGAATCTCATACAGCTATACTTTGTTTTTTTCTCTGCTGACTTCAGTGTTGATGACTACATTAGAAAGCAATATTTTAGTCTAAAGCAGCTTTGGTCTTTAAAGTATCTCTGGATCAAATCCAGCTCCTCTTTGCTACTGCAAACAGTTTCATTACAGGACTTTTCAAAACCTGTGATGGGTAGCAAACTGCAGGACTTAGAAGAACTGGAGGAAACAAATTCTGCTCTTTCCTCATGTCTGTCGCCCACAGTTGCCTTCTGATGGAAAAGCTAACAGAATAGGGAGTTTGGGATGCTATTGCTCAGAAACAGCTTGTGTAGAAACACCACGGAGACAATTCTGTGTCCTAGTCTGGTCTTCTCAACCTGTTTTCAATCTGAGGGATAGCTCATTACCATACCACTGATGGGGATAGGGAAGCAAAGTTCCTCAGATAACCTCCTTCACTTCCAGCAGTGTTTGCACCTAGACATTGGAAGGAAAATGGTCCCTAAAAGGGAGCAACAATCAAGGTAAGCTTAAGTGATGAGTTATATTGCACTAATGACTTTGATAAAAACAGAGAGGGGAATAGCCCTCCACTAATTAAAAGCAGTGTTTGTTTCCCAGGTGAGACAGATGTCTGTGCTGCAGGTCTGTACAAAGAAGGAAGAAGCACCTGAGTCTGTATCTTTCAACATTCATATAGCTAGAGAAGGGGGCATCAAGAAGACATGACAGACAAGGGCTGAAGGAGTTAAAGCCCATTTAAAAACTGTCTGAGTAGCATTTAAAGACCAGGTAATATTACAAGGATAAATACTTGTCAAGTGAGAATTCTGAATCAGTTTATGAAGTTTTATGCATGAGTGTCACTCATGTTGGAGTCAAGAAAGCCTTCATCCCACCTGGAGTGAGTGTACAGCTTATATTAGGTTTAGGTGTGGGAAGGGGGGCACTTTGACCACTCCAGGCAGCAGGTTGCTAGACATGGCCATGGCAGATGGGATGTTCTGGAGTCATGCAAAATTCAGTGACTATTATATTGATACATGACAGATGTTACAGAAGCACGGAACATTCAAAGACCAGTGCATTAACTTTATAAATATTACATTCATCCTTATGGCTTTTTTAGCAATTATATCCTTGGTTCTATAGGTAAACCAAAGTAAGTTTCCTGCACATCTTGAGACTCTGCAGGGGGCTTCACCTTCCCATAGAAAAAAATCCCAAACCAAACGAAAAGTAAAAAAGTCATTTAACTTTTGACCAATATCCAACAAAACAACAATGCAAAGTTAAGAAACAATATGAGCTCCTGGCTGGACTCAAACATCTCTGACTTGAACAAACTCCTTGAGTGTCTTTGGGAACATGAGCTTTACCTGTATTATGGAAAACCTGTTTTCCCCAGGATCCAGGTGCATGCCCAAGTTGTGACAAAATGCCCACAAGATTATATTGCATTCCTCTGTGTGATTTTTTTAATTAGTTCAATTTTCTTATCATGGAAAGGACAGCAGCTAGCAAGTGGATGAGATCCATGGTGTACATGTGCCAAGCAGAGCGCCACAAAATGCACGTGCCCTGAAACGTAAATTCTGGTTTGACTACCATCTGCAGAACTTTACAGATTAATATTATTTTAAATTAGGGAGCTGATAATGATGGAGATGGTAGTATGGAACTGACGCATAGCATTGTTTTGGAAGATTTTGGTGGCAGTCAAGGTCTTGCCAAGAGCTGAAGAGCCATTCTCATCATCTGCACTTAAGCCAGACTTAATGTCTCTCCTCCAACTGCTTGGCCATGGCTGAATCCATGGGATCTAGCAGGGATGGGCAAGTGGATTAAAAAACACCCTGCTAGACTCAACCCCGTTCACAGCCTCCCCATGTGTCACACATTGTATGGCACCTGAGTCATCATTTACAATTGTTATCATTTCCACAGCTTGGTGTTTTCCAGCTGACCTCACCCTGACTTCTACTGCTGCACCAGATACACATGCAAACAAAAGCTTTGTCAGCCATGCAGAATCTACCTTCCTTATTGCCCATTTCACATTATTAACTGCATACCCACAGAAACTAAGGAGATGTAATTGCAGTCAAGTTCCTCCTCTGGTCTAAAGATTCTCCTGAAGTTCATTAACATTTGTACTGTAACTGCTGTTGAGCTTGCCACATTTCCAGTCAAGATTTCAAACCAAATGAGGTTACCAAATAATGTCTTAATAGAGGATGCAGGCTAATTTATATATTGAAATTAAAGATTAAAGCTTAATCTTAATTAAATCTCACAAAAGTTCAGTAAAGCTGCCCAAATTATAAAATATAAAAAGATGTATTGATTATTTGAGAAATGGAAATCACATTTAATAAATACAGGAATGAGCCATTAAGGGAATGGAGAGACCAGAAAAAGCACTAACTGGTGATTAAAAGAAGATAAATATTTATTAAATGTTGCTGTGATTTATTAAGCTGTGTTGGGCTAAACAAATGTAATTTGATATCAGAATCATATCTCATTCTGATACAGTCTTCATTAAATCTGAAGTCTTGGCTTTAAATAGATATCATATGTTCCCTTCAGTTCTTAATCTCTTTGAAATATCAGTTTGATGCTGTGGAAGACGTTGAAAGTCACAGGGACCGAAGCCTCCTGCGTATCAATGAGGTTGTTTCTCACTACAGGTGAGCAGTCACTTCCCATTCCACAGCGCCTTCTTATCCAGGACCTGCTGCAACTTTGTGCTGTCCCTTGGTGACAGGGCAACGTTCAGATTTTAAAGCCATTCTGTCAAAATGCTAGACAGCAAGAGCACAACTTCAAATTTCAATCAGTCCTCCAGCGAGCAGTGTGGAGGTCTGAGACAGCACAGCCATCCCTGGTTTTAAAGCAGGAAAGCTGACTGCTGCGCTAACGCAGCCGCTGCCCGCCACAACACCAGAGCAGGCTGAGCATGAAACACATCGAACCCCTTGTCAATACAGTAATTAGTCAGGCAACAAATAGCTCTGTTGATGCAGCTTTCCAGTGGAAACGTTAATCATGCGAGGGCTGAAAAATTCATTCTGCCAAAGTTCAGAGAGCAACCTTATCTTGGGCCTCTCACAGAGGGAGACAAGGGTCTGGTAGAGCACGGAACTGTATGCACATGAGGTGTTTGAATAAGAACATTTCTTGGGGTTAGGCAGCAAGTGGTCTGTGTCTTAAATTCATTCTCACGCTCTCTTTTCAGCCTCTATTTAGAAGAAGAGCTCCTTGTTGAAAATTACTGGCATGAATGAATTGCTGCTGATAATTAAATTTGCATAGACTTAAAATTACGTTACAGTGCTCCTTCCGAGTGCTACATCACTGAGTTATAAACTGCTAGTGAGACTCATTCCCTTTCCACTGTGAACCTCAAAAAATGTTGTGTGAAAAGTAATAATCAACTTCCACAAGTTTGCTTGAATCTGAATGTTTCAAGAACTCTAACTTCCTTTCCAATGTCCTTGCCCCCTTGCCAAAGGAAATAAACAAACTCCAAAACAAAAAAAGAAAAAAAGAAGAGAGAGGATGTAAAGTCTCCACAAAAAAAAAAAAAAAAAAAATTGTAATCACCTACTATTCCTTTTGCTTTTTCAGGGAATGAGAAAAAAAATCAGAACAGGGCTCTGCAACCACTCACACTGAACTTGGAGTTCTACCTCTCTCATCTCTAATACATTCTTTTCTACAGTAACATGAGTGCAGGAAGTGTAGCAGTGGGACAAACAGGAGTAGAGAGGGCCAAAGCCACTTCAGAGCTGAGAGAACTGACATTTTAAAGGTAAAACCCAAGCATTTCTTTCAGAGTGGTTTTCATTCTTTACTGACACAGGCACCCTGCTAAAAGCCAGGGTCTAGCCTCAAGGGCCAAGGGGACACATTAAGCCAGATAAAACATCTGATTTTATTAAAGAGCAGTTATGAGAGATACCTTCACATTACGTGCAGTTTTTCTGTAGGAATTTCATGATGGCAGACTTCTGGCACTTCCTCCTGCAAGCAGGAGACGATCTAGCACAAAGTAATTATTTTCAATGTGTTTAGCCAGAAAAAAAAAAAAAACAAACAACCAACAACCCCATAATTTCAAAATCCTCACTACCAACACAGCCAAGCAGATTCCTCTTCTGGAACTCACTTTTAGGTTGAAAATATGATCAAAAAGTTCAAGCCCCTGAAGCAATTGTCTCAGAAAGTTTTAAGCTACTGAAGATAGCGGGTTTAGGACCATAACTACAATAAACACAGCAAATGAATAAGAGTCTTCTGGCAAGAATAAGCCAGAATTGCAGAGGCGGATGTTGCCAGTGAAAAGAACAGGAAGGTAACCAAGTGAAGAAACAGCATGAGGGGGATTATCCTTATTTGGAAGCAATCCATTCCAGCAATAAATTAAGCCAGGGATCTCTGCATCAGAAAACAGCAGGGCAACCTATTAAACTAAAGGACAATCTGCTTTTTCTGTCACCTTTGAGCCCTGACTGAATGGTGAGAGAAACAAACACAGCAGAGATCAAAACATATGTTATTTCAACAGAGTAATGGTCGACTGCATGCTACAGAGAGGGTAAAATTCTTTTCATGCACCTTCCCAGCACAAATGCCTGGTCTTCAACCACAATATTGCTGGACTGCAGTGGTCATAAATATGAAATCACAGAAGAGGGCTTGGATGGAAGAAAAATGATAATTTGTGTATTATGGCAAAAACATAGCTGCTTTCACCCCAGCTGCTGAGATGGGATGGGCTCAGGTGCAATACTCAATGAAGACAGGTGAAGCTTTTTTCACAGTGGTATTAGAAGACACAGTGGTTAAGGAAGAAAATAAATGCTATAAAATTTTAGCTCAAAGAGGTCTCTGCATCTGCCAGCTATAGTACATGATATTGTGTACATACTGGTGTGTTCCACAGCCACATTTACTGCAGAGAAACAGCATCCACAATTAAGGGATTTCTGAGGGGTAAACACAGGCTCTATTTCATAAGGGTTTAAATTATGGAGAAGAAGATACCTAAAATGTACAGAAATGCACTGTGCTAAACAGGCAGAATATGAATGCAAGAAGAATCCCAGCAAATCTTAGGCATATCTGGTCATGTGCATAATGTGATCAAAGACAGATAATTTAGAATTTTGATGGTGTCCTTCCACACTTTCAAGTAGCTTCTATCAACAGAACAGCTTGCAATGCCTCTTTCTCCCTTTCTGTCTCGCTGGTGAGTTTTTGTCTTTACCCCCACTAACAGATGCTCTTCTAGTCAAAAGGCCCCAAGAGCTGCCCTGATGGAACTCAGAGCTGACATGTCGGTCCCTCTGGTTTCCCAGTCCCAGGCCTTTTCAAAGAGAGGAGAGGTACCCAATGATCCCAAACCGTGTGAAGTCCATTTGGTAATGAGCACAAACAACCTTTACCTGACAGATACTCAAGCATCTTCAGCTTCCTCAAGTTCCCACTGTGATACTCAGGCTAATGCAGGGGTTTTTTTTAAAGCTCAAATTAGGCTGACAAACACAAACAGACTGTGAAAAGGGCAGACTGTCAAAAAAGGTTCCTCTCTCTTAAGCAACACTGATGAAATGAGTTAAGTAATTCCTTGCTGCAGAGTTAGCTCTAAAGTGAACTCTTGGTTACATGCTACTCTGACATCTAGTTTTCTCAGCTTGCTTTAAAGTCTAGCAGGCTCCCAGCAAAGAATCCTGGAGATGTTGCTGGTTGTTTCTTCTCCTTTTTCTAAGAAGACCCCAGGCCCAGCCTGTGTTCTGTTCTCCAGGGAAAAACACTTTGCTAGTCTGCATTCTGTTGCCCACAGAAACTATTTTGAAGGGGAGATGCCAGCATCAGGTGAATAAGTCATACATGATCCCTGGCTATGTTATCAGGCCTCTCATGAAATATTTTCTACCAATGATAAAATGTTATTGCTGCCATTCTCAAGCAGTTGGTCTTTATCTGTCTATCTCTGACAGGCCTCGTTATTCAGACAGGTCTTGGGACAACTTCAAGGGGAGATCTTCCCATCCAATGTCAAATATACCAGCTTTCTAGACTTTTTTTTTCCAGCCCCTCATAAACTGATTTACAAAGCACAGGCATGCAGCTTCCCTCCAACAAATCTCAGGGGAAGAGCTGAAGGAACCCTGCATCAAGCCTTGTCCCTGACCTTGGGCTACCACAGCATGCTCATGTCTTCAGTCCAAATTTTACAGAGCAAAGTTCCTGGTCATTCCACACTGGTCTTGATAATTACACAGAAGAAGGAGACATTCAGTAGTTGAGGAGATGGGGCAAAACTGCAGAGCAAAATGGCTGAAGAAGCTACCCTGGATTGAGACTTTTACAGCCCAACCAAACACACATTCTTTCCAATCAGCACAGCAGAATAACTTAAGGGGATAAGGGGAGATGTTGGACTGGAGCTGGGTCTGGGGAAAGGGAGGAAAGAGTTTTCTCTATGCATTCGTTTTGTTGTTTCTTTCCTTCCCCACAAATGAACCAGTAATTAATCTATGTTAACTTATAACAAGTTATGGCAATAATTTTAGTAAAATTCCCCAAGCAGAAACTGTTCTGCCTATGACAATGGAGGTAAGGGAAAGCATTTTCCTTGAGTGCAGTAAAAGAGTCCAAGAAGAGACAGAGGCAGTTGCCAATGACTGAAGGCAGTAATATTGTGTGAACATGGTCTCCAGCAGCTCAGCTGCCTCATCTCAAGCTCAGTTCTAGCCAGAAGCTTTACTCCAAGTGCTGATTGCACACAAAGATTTAAAGAACAGTTATGATGTTGCTTTCAATGTGCAGAAAGATGAACTGCAAGTGGTTTTTATATTTCTCAGGGAAGCTCATCTAATTTCAATGGTTTTGAAGAGGGTGTACCTCATAAAACAAGGTGCACCTCATGAAACTATTTTGATATGAATTATAGAGTAATATGTCTATTTTTTTCTCGTGTTTGATGCACATGGAGATGGTAGACCTCCTACTCTGCATTTCTCTTAAGTATTGCTCTGTTTTGTTAGATAGTCTGCTCTGCAATAGTCATGCTATGACTCTGAAAGATCAAATGATATAACCAACTCAAGTCCTTGCAGATCACAATATCATGCCTTTAATAGCACCAGATCCCTGATAATCTACCTCAAGCCCAGAGAAATGGCTGGTCTAATGGAGAGAACTTCAGCCTGGAACAGATGTGTGGCAAAATGCAGTCAAGTGGACACCAAGTGGGGTGTAACACAGATGTGGGGTGCAAATGAGGTGCCCATTAAGATGCTTGTATTACATACACTGACATTACAAATCTACAAGCTGTGGGTCACAGAGATACATGATCCTTTCAACTTCATTCTAGAAAAGCCCACTGACATTCTTCTGTCCCACTACACCTATCTAAACA
Organism: Serinus canaria; assembly: GCF_022539315.1. Taxonomy (NCBI): domain Eukaryota; kingdom Metazoa; phylum Chordata; class Aves; order Passeriformes; family Fringillidae; genus Serinus; species Serinus canaria. The sequence goes on from NC_066313.1 coordinate 22,732,170, forward strand.
TCAGCTACCCTAAATGAAACAAATTGGCAGGTAATTACCTAAGATTTCTTGTCTTCCTTCTGGAAACTTCTAAAAGGTTGTCAGCATTGGAAGGTCTATAATATTTCTCTGATATAATGCATGTTTGGCTCTACAAAAATGCTTGCAAAAATTTAGGTGTGCACTAAGGGAACTCCACTAATCAGTTTAGGATGAAAACAAGAAAATCACTTGAAGAATCTGAGGGGTATTCTGAGAGAAATTTAGTATAATAGACATTCTTTACTGCAGCATGCAATACAGCCTTTCCTCCACATCTGCAGGCATCACATCTTTAAGATGCTCAGTATGCCAATTTCTGCTCTAGGTAAGCTTTGGCTTTATTATTATACTAATTTTACAAGTGGAGAAACAGAGGCAGTGATAGATGGAACAAGCCATAGCTATTAAGAGAGAAGAAGAATCCAGAGTAGAGGCAAGTCCCTTGCACGTTACCTGCTGAACTCTACCTGAACTTATTGGGTACAAATGTCTCCACCAGACTGAAAGACCCTCTCCAAAACCAGGGACTCTTAAATTAGGTTAGCAGTGTCTTGAGAGTTGTGGTGACAAAGACAGCTGTAGGGAAGAAATAAAAGCAACCTTACCCTAGAAACATCCCTCACAGCTGAAAAACAAAAGAACAGCTGTACCATGTAAGGATCAGAAACAGAGAAAGAGAAGCTGTTAAAAGTCAAGACCTAACTGGGGAAGGGACAGATCTGGGGAATATAGCAGTAAGGTTAGTCAGCAAAGACTGAGATGCTGGATTTAACTAAAACACTCCTAACAGCATGGGTGGTGGTTTTAAGGAAGGTGCCTCCCAGAGTGCTTGGGCAGCACCAGGTTACTCAGCTACTGCTGAAACAGGACATCTTTCCCCATACCCCAATGCCTGAATCAGAGTGGAGCAAATTCAATCCTCACCAATGCCAACTGGGACCTACCAACAAAAACATTTTTCATACAGTTTTCAAAGCACCACATAATAAATACTACATTAATTGTCTTTATACATCAATTGTCTTTATACATGTCAGTAATTATTCTCCTCCCATAAATCCCTTAATCCCTCCATTATACCTATTGCCATAAATCTCTGGTACATGCTATTGGCAATGCTGATGCATTTAAGTGTATGATTGCTATTGACCATCTTGTCTTTCTCCCCTTCATGTAAATACAACCCATAAGATTTGGTTCAAGGTTTTGAGAACATTTAAAATTTGTATGTAAGCTGGCTCTTCTAACCTCCATGTCACCTCTTTTATTGCCACACAGTTTCGTGTTCTCACTTTCATTCACAGACAGAGAAAATACTTTGCAGATACTTGATAGCAGCCTGTTAACACACTTTGAGCCTTTGCTGTTCAAAACATACCAGATTTGGGACAGGAACAGTATTTCACCTCTAGGCGTTATCCTAACACTATAAATAAAATACAAAGCATTGTAAGGATTTCAGTATCCTTACATTTCCCCCCAGACTCTTAAAACGATCATCTGAGTTTTTAATAATCTACTTATTTGAAGTTTTGTGTCATGTCACTTTTCAAGTGATTCCCCTGGGAAGACAACAGAACTGGTCTATTCGAGTCACTCATAATGACTGAACCGCAATAAGCAACACTGGTTAGAAAAAATCTGTGTTGGAAAAACTCTATAAAAATGCAAGTTTGTGGAAATAAAATATTTCTGCAGGTATGCGTTAATCTCATCAAAGCTTTGCATGGCAGCATACTCAATTTGCTCAGATACTTTCCTCGAAATTAATTTCCTATCATCCGTTTGTTCTTGCCTTTCCAACCTTCCATCCTTGTTTGTAACTAATTTTTATTTTTATACTTTAAAGAAAAAAAAAACCAACAAAAAACCCTAACAAAACCAAAAAATACTACAACCAGATGCAATATTCTGTTTCAGAACTATATCCAGAGTGCCTAAAATGGGAGCCAGTACTACTTATTGTGCATTCAAGAAATTAGCTGCTACAAACATTTGCTTGAGCCTGATAAACTGTTTCTCCATCCCATATGCCGCTGCTGTGTGTTCAATTTCAGTTTGGATAATTCAGAGTAATCCTATTATAGAAAGGCACAAACCACAAAGTTCTGTTCCAGATGACATGTCAAAGTTCAGCAGCATTGCAATCAGGACTTCTAACTTTGGTCCAATTCTGAGTTAGTATTGATTTCCGCTCTTTCCTAAGTATCGAAAGCATGGCTGTGTCTCCTCACTGTGATGTTTCAGAGGCTCCCAAACACAAACAGTTAACACGCTTATGTCTTTGAGACCTGAAATCTGCCTCACTAAAGGCCCTGTCAGGAACTGCTATTTTGATAGAGCCCACACAAACCTATGACAACTGCTTGTCTGTGAGCTTACAACACTTTTCCCCACACAGAGATAGAAATTATGATATTCCACTGATTTTCCCTAATCCATTTTAATTCAGAATTACCATTCACACTGTTGCATATTTATCTCCTTTCCCCCCAGTTCTGACTTGCTTATTCTTTAAAGAATATTTGGCCCTGGGAGCATATCCTATCAGTCTGAATAAAAAGAAGAAAAAAAAATAAGATTTCTTCTGCTTTGATTTAGTATGGGAGAAACGAGAATATCAGGGCTCATTGGTAGGTACACAAAAAAGCTAAGCAAATACAATCACATTGGGTAAGAAAGCATATTGTTACTCATATGTTATATTTTCATGAGTATTACTGAGGCCCCCTGGCTCTCTACTCTACAATTTAACAGGTGGGCAGATAAAATCAGTGTGAACTAATGCAGAGGAAATATACCCTTAGGATCCAGTTTTCTGAGCCTCCTTAGCTTGGCTGTCTTCTCCAGATCTCTACTGTCTCTTGTGTTTTGCAGGTTTCTGTCAACTTATTTCCAAAAGCAGTTTTAAAAGGCAGTATATGATCTGAGACAAGGGCAACATGTGTGAAAATGCAGTGGTTTTGTCCTGCAAGCCCAGAGCAGATGTACCTACATTGATATGTACAAAGGTTTTACTAGAACAGATAATTTCCATTCCTGCACAGAAGGAAGGCATTCCAATACAAACATAACCCAGGTGACATAGATGTGCTCTCATGGAAGCTGGTAAGACTTCAGCATACTGTGTGTAGTGGAGGTGTTATTTGGACTTCCCCAGGAGGTATCAAGTCACTGATAAAAGTTACTCATAATTTCATTTTGCTGAGAATCTGCTCCTGCTTTGAGAATTACTCTTTGATTATTCTTTCCCTTCCATGCTGTTGTCCTGTTTAGCCCCCCGTACATTATTCTTGGTGATAAAGATTTCATTTTTAGTTTTGCTACCACCACTGGATTTTATCACTTGGTGTGAAGGCTCCTCAAAATTTACTAGCTTTCCCATGGCTCTACATCAGACTTTTGTTTTTCTTTCGCTCCTACTATGCAAGTAGGAGTTTTCTAGAAAATAACTCTTAGGCCTTCCTGCAGAAATTCTTTGCTATTCATTAAGCAGCAGTTGCAAACAGCTAGAAGAAGAAACTAGCCAAAATCTATGCACTCGCTAGAGGGGATCTTTGCCAGGGACAGTCCCTAACCTCCTACAATTTTTTATTGGTGTAACCAATTACCCTGCAGAATCCTGCAGTTTATTCCAAAGAAGGGCATGGAGGTATATAGATCCTTCTGTATAGACAATGAAGGCAGATGTGAGAGTGATTTCAGGCACATGTAAAGGCAGTTTTCTCTTGACAATGAGAGATAAAGTATCTTTAGTGCCTTGGACACCAACTTAGGTGGAGACCTACAGTCTTTGTTTCAGCACAACAGTTCCAGTGAAAGTCAGCAGTTAAAAAATAAATAAAGAAGACTGACTCAGGAAAATATTCCCCACATCAGTATTTTGTAACATCTATCCAAACACACACCACCTTTTCCTCCAGCTCCTTATAATGGACATTAATCAGGCCCATCTTCATTTCTTTGTGAACTCCCTGTGAGACCTGTCCTGTCACTGGAGTGGAAACACGAGTTTTACTGCAGCTACCCCAGCCTAAATAAACTCCCCTTGTCCTAATCCAGCCTAACAGAAAAAAAAAAAAAAAAAAGAAGAAAAAAAAAAAAAAATGGAAAGGAAAAATAAAGGAAGGGAAAAACAAGGAGGAATAAAGGAGGAAAGGCCGAAAGATTCTGGAAATAGCTGGAATTGTTCATGCTGAGCCATCGGGCCCTGAGATTTGAATAATGCATGTTCCATAAATCTAAGTGTCCCTGCTTGCCACATTTTAGAACAGGGAACAAAAATAATAGCTACTGTCCACACTTATCACCAATAATAAATTACAGGGCTCCTGTGTGTGGCAGCGATTAATGCAAAACGCAACCCAAAACACATAACTAAATAAATAGATAGTTTGACTTTCCTGGGGGTTATCTCTTTCCTTTTCTATACCCCTCTCAGAGTCTCCTTCCAGCCAAAAATTACACTGGGAAAGACCCATTCCTACAGCGTATCCCTTCAGACAGACTGGCAGACTAACTCATGGTTGTCTTCAGAATATACCCCAAGGCAGCCAGTGGAGTGTACGCACCTGTGAGAACAGGGGACAGCAATGCACTGCCAAGCTTTTCCTTCTTCTGCAACACTACAGTCTTCCTTGAGTTCTTTCCTTTAGACTGTAGAAGACTACAGTGTTCTTTCAGTTCTTCTGCAAGACTACAGTCTTACCAATCTCCCACCTGAAATGGGGCAGGGATGCACCACTCCTAACACAAAGTTCCACGCTGCTTCCCTGAGGGCACAATCAGATCTCCAGCTGATAGGTATATGTGAGGGCCAGAGTATTCTTTTGGCAGTAGTTCCTCTTCTTCAGGCTGTTACTAAGGGAGTTCTGGGCCATTCTTTGGCCCTGAAGTAGAATAACTGATAGCAGGGAAGTTACTAGAAAACAATGCCAGGGTAGGATATGAGGGTAAAAAAGGTAAAAAGGTTAAAAGGGTCTACAGAAGGTCCCTTATAGAGCTGATCTTTGCAGTATAAGACTTCCCTGTAAGGATTCTACTGTGTCTTCATTATCACCTGGGTTGGGACTGACAAATTCAAGCAAAGCTTCACTCTTCATTACCCATATCAGCTAAGTAACAATGGATCACCTTCACAGGGATAAGGGGAAGGAAAAAATTTGAGAGACAATATAGAAATCAAAAATGGTTGGTAATTCAAAGGGAAGGTGTGTGCAACTATAAGGACTAAGCATCCACCTTAACATTAGCAAAAAATCCTCAAAAACCAAAACCCCAGCCACTGAAGACATTTGTCTCGCTTTTAAAAGGTTAGATAATTGAGAAAATAGGCAGCCATTAGAAGCTCCTGAACACTTACACAGAACTGTAATCAGAGTTAGACCATGGATGGCAGTTCAGAGGTAAATAACTGTACCCTATTCTTTCTCTTAATCTCTTAATTCTGACACATACAATTTTAGTGAAAAGTTGGTTTTCCTTTTACATTAGCTGCCTCTGCTGCTTTTCCAGTCTATTCCCTCTGAGGGTATGGTGATCTGTCTCTAGAGAAATCTCTTTCAGCTGAGGCAATATTCCCTTAGAGAAGCCATACCTGTTTATTGTATGAGCTTCTGTGCAAAACTGCCCTTGGCATCCTCTCCTTTTGAAACTGTGAAGCAAGAAACAGAGCTGGAAAGGTCACAAGAATCAGAATAAACCACAGGAGAGGGGCTGCCCAAACATCTATAAAGGCAGTTCAGCTGAAGCTTGAGACTCAATGTACAACAGTGTTATTTGACCTGACCGAATGTCAGTGGTACCTGTCATACGCTCTCTTCTTCCTGCAAGGGCTCTGTGCTCTTCCCTGGCACATCAGTGTAAGTCTGCCTGCTACACCAGAGACACTTCAATTCACAAAAGCAAAATAAGAAAAGAAATCGTGTGCTCAAGTCACTGAGGGTGAGGTAACTCACACAAATGAGAGCAGGTGGAAAAAAAAAAGAAGCAGCTTACACACAAAGCAGATGCTATTACGCTATTATTATTATTACTATTAGCTATTCATTACTCGTATGTTGGTATTATAGTAGGATCCAAAATCCTCATTCAGCATCAGGGCCCCATTGTGCTAGTCTCTATGCAAATACAAAGACAGCCAGGAAGAGCTCACAGTCTAATTTAAGACAAGACCCAGCAGGTGAATGTAACAGAAATTGGAGGAAGGGAGGGTAAAAAGACCATGTGATTTCACAGGCTAATGGCACATTGCTGAATGCTCATTCCTGGAAGATCTAAAAGGTTATGGCTTAATAACCCTCAGGGATGCTTCTTATGGCTTTAAATCTCTGACCTCCTGGGTAAGGAGCAGCAGCACAATAATATTTCCTTTAGTTAAGTGAATGTCTAAAATGTGCTTAATCAGTAGTCCATTAACTCTCCACTTGCCTCATTAACATGTCTGCACAGCAGATACCTCGGTCCCACCCCCACCACAGCTCTTTTACATTCTGGTTTTGAATGTTGCCATGCAAGGTCTAATGCCTTGGAGCACCCTCCAGAAACATTTTATGTCATCAGTCCATATGTTTTGAACATATGGCAGTGTCCCATGGCAGGTTTTCTTGGAATTAAGAGGTCTCCTCTGCTATCTGCTTCAGCATTATACATTTACACATTCACAATTCTCTTTTTCTTTTTTAAATGACTGACAACATTTTTTTTTTTCTCCCCATTCATAAATGGTGCAAAGAAACCAATTACTGAGTAAAATGCCAGCACCAGTGCTGTTGGCACATTAAGTCTTTCCAGGCCCCTCTTTAGAAATACCTATCTCATGGATCCCATTTGTACAGCCTCTAACACTGGTTACATGCTCTGATTTAGCATAAAAACCCATGATCTTGGCAACTGATAAAAGATGACCAGCTCACCTGTGCTCTGTTTATGATTTCAAGAAAGATCTGTCCAGCTATGACAAACAGAAGGCTTACCTGCTCCTCTCACCACTTTCAGCAAGTCAAGTCAGTCCAAATCTTCCTCAAATATGAAGTGAGAACAACATTCACTCTTCTTTCATGGCCATTAAAAATTAATTGAAAGGTGCACATGAAGAAGTTTGAAACTGAAAAGCACTCAGCATTCTCAAAGATGCCATGAAGTTCAAAGAAACCCTGAAGAAAATAGTTTGCTACAGGTTTTTTGGTTTTTTTTAATGGAATTTTGACCCTTGCATAAAAAAAAAAAATGTTTATCCTCTACGTCTGTGGCAAATAGAGTGTGGCTTATAAGCACTTCATATCTAAAATGCAAATATGCTTTAGTTGAAAAGTATTCAGCCTTTGTGCAGGCTGTTTACTCTTTCACTGGGAAAAATCAAAGCAACTTCCAGTAATAAGGCAATGATGTGACTAATATCTATTGTGGATCATTTTCTTTTCCTCACTTGTTCCCCTAGATCATCTGCAGTACATTTGAGAGAGGAGAAGGAAGATTACTTGTTTGGTTGTTGTTTGGTTTTTTTCTAGCAGATCTTTTCTATATTTTGCTGATTGTATACATGCAAATGATACTTGGAGAGAAAAGGTAGAGGAAGAGTATAACACCTGGAATGGAGAGACTTGTAAGGGCCATTCACCCCATGGCTGCTGAAAAATTGATAGAAACCAATTATCTCATACCCCAACAAACTCTAAACTTTCAAGAGAAGCCTCTACTCTGCCCAAGAATGAGCGGGGTGGGAAGTAGTTTGTGCCTTGACAATACGGCAGGTGTACTGGCTCATCTTTCAGGACAAACATCAAAACCCTGATTGTTACTTGATGTTATGCAGGAAAAGCAAAGCTGATGTGGTTGTCTCAGCCTTTTCAGTCCTAAGTAAACAGATGTAGCTTTGGTCCAGCCCCTTGTTCACGTTCTACTCCCAGCCAGCTGCCTTTGACTCTGATGTCAGCTCAACCAGGGGCTAAAATCTTGTGTCTCAATTGTAGGATAATGGAGTGGGAGACTTGTCTCTTGTGTTTGTTTAAGGACTGCACAGAGATGCCAGAGATATTCACTCCTGTTCAAGTATCCCAGTGAGTCCTCCTGTTACATCCCTGAGCAGCCATTAATAGAGAGGGCCACATAGACCAGGCATCTCTAAAAAATCCAATGCAATCAACTATGTTCAAATAACCTCGAGCAAACCAGAGCTCCAGATGCACCCTTTTATGCTAATTTGAGAACACATTCCTTCCCTACAACTCAATGGCATAGGGGATGTCTACCATTTACACCCAGGATTATCTCAGTTTATCGGCATAAGAGGAGAGTCTGGGCACCTTAGATGACTCAAGAATGAGCAGGGAGACCGACTGACTGACTGACTGAAGGATTATTCTGCCACCATTACCATTAAACACACTTCCAAAGATCATCCTCTTAAATTGGATATTTTGGTTTTACGCCTGAGTTTTGTATAATGTTGCTTATACCAAGTTGTAAATTAGCTTCTGATACATCTCTGAAGCTCAGATATAGCCTGTGGTGGAGAGAAAGCCATGTTTTACCTCAGAGGTCAGGGCTTTGCCCATTATTTTGTCCTAATAAAATAAAAAAACAGCCCAGGCACCCTGAGTCTTCACCTTTTTAATTCTTTTTTCCCTTTTTGATTTTTAACTAGCAAAACATATCTGCCCACCTAGAACAACTGGCAGGACAGAGGTTTAAACTACTCTTTGTCTTCACAAGCATGCAGTAATGAATGTTTTCTCTTTCCTAGGCTCTTTTTCTGCTATTTTCTTTGAAAGCCAGCCAGCCTCTTTAGTCTATGGATTGGGTTGCCTAATTTGCGAGAGGCTGGAATAATTTCTCACATTAAGAAACTTAAGATAAACATGCTGAGTTCTCTCTCCCTTTCTCTTTTTCCTGATGGCTTCTTTAATCTACAGTAAATGCCCTTTTGGACTGAAAGCTCTTGTTTTGAGTGCAGAGACATTGGAGGCCAGCGTGGGGAAATGAACTTGCAGAGTCCACACCTACTAGTTAGAGCCGTGGCAATTAGCCTGGACCTGGCAGTCAACCCCCAGGAACTGGGCATTGAGGCACTCTGGGAAAGTGCACCTCTGTAATGGGAAGTTTCAAGCTTCCCTCAGCTCTGGGCAGGCTGCCTGATGCAATAGGGATCACTGCAGTCCAGAGTCGCCTTTGGGCAGCCAAGTACTGCAGTTCTATCATTCTCCGACAGCTTTTCTTCTCTTCCTCCTCACTTTTTATTCTAGCTTCTTCTTTTGTAGGGGAAGGGGAGAATAAGCTAAGCCAACCACAAGGGCTTGGATCTAAGCAACCTGGAAATACAGGAAGTGGCAAAGACAAACCTTACACCCTGGCTCCTCAGGTCAGCTCCCAACATCTTTTGGTATCTTTTGTCTTTGGAGGATACTGATTTTTTTCTCAGACTGCTGCATTTCCAGCACTCTTCCTTGTTTTCAAACAGCTGTCCTGGAGGACAGCCTGGATCTATGGTGTGCCTTGCACTACAGGCCCTCAGACTTCTGTGGCTGACTTGGGGAATACACTAGACATTAGGAAGACTTCAGAATTATTTTTTTTAGTTGCAAAAGGGCAAATGCCAGCTTGAAAGACACAGATCCCTATAAAAGCTCTATTACTTCTGGATATACTACACCCTGGCTCCAGCAGTGCTAAAAAATAAAGTAAAATAAAATAAATCAAACACATTAAACAGACTTCCTTGTCAGGAAACCAACAGCACAAAGCCAGTGTTCCAGGAAAATGTGAAGTACTTTAATTATGGAGGTCTTTTTTAAGAGCATTTCAGCATCTCTCATGCACAAGAAAGTCTGTGGCTCCAATTCTACCTCCAGTGGTCTCATTACACGAACAGAGCTTGGTCGTCTGCACTGTGCTACAATTGCTCCACACAAACAAAAAAAATCCCTCCGAGCACCTCTGCCAGTATCAGGCTGCTCAGAGCTGTTCCCAGGTAAACCAGCAAAGGAGTTATAGAGTTTATTATTTCCTTTTCCTGTATGACAACTCATTTTGTTTTTTCAGGTAGTGTACTGTAAAACAAGGCTTCCACTCAATAACACTACACAGGCATGGAATAACAGCAACATACTACAGGAACAGAGGAAGGCACAAAGGACACTACTACAGATTTCACAAAAAACCACAAAAAAAGTTGCATGCCAGGACCTAAAATTTTGCATTGCAACAAGATGAAATGTGTAACAAAGGGAAAGACTCGCAACAGGATTTAAAAAATGAGAAAAAAAAGGCAAAAAGCAAAGGTGGGAGCGTTATATGTAAAACACACTCCACAATTAAACCATGAGATTATGAGGAAAATATTTCAGAAAGCAGGAGAAGGGTCACACTGCATTAGCAGATAAGAGTGCACTGGAGCACATCTTCTAGAAGCATCCAGCAGAGACTATAAGACTCTTCAGCTTTCACTTATCAAAGCGATAATCCTTGGTTATAAACCACCTTTCTTTTTTTCCTTTCTTTCATTTTCTTTTTTTGTTATACCCCAGTGCAGCTCTACCTTATTCCTTTGCATAAGAACTGAAAGAGCTATGATAAATATCAGCTCCTCTCACAGGTCTCTGTGGGTACTGACTCTGAAGCCTAATTATGTCAATTTAGGTGTCAGTATTGTTAACTTGTTTGCAGCCATTCATTCCAACAAAAACAGCTGTCTTCCCTAGAATAATGGGCAGAGTTTCTGACTGAGGACAGAGCACAAATAGAATAATTGACAGTGTCGTCCCACTCCTCCAGCTCTGGGGAGAAGCCAAGGTAGGTGGGAGCACGACTAAGACAAGCTAATGGCAAGCACATTGGTGTGGAAACCTTTGCTATTCAGTTGTCATGCAGCATTACCAGCAGACCCTGTGCAATTGTTCTGCCAGTGTACCTGTGCAGCACACTGATGGCTGGGTCTCAAAGGAGCATGTGATGCCTGTCCTTACTAATATCCTATAATGCTTTCCTGATTGCCCAGGTACCGGAGGTCAGCCTTAGCAGTCCAAAGATCCCAAGCATTTGTTTGGATACTGCATGCAGTATCCCACTTGCCAGCAAGTTTGTTGACTAGACAGCAAGCAGGTATTTAATAAATCCTGTTATTTGCTTTGCCACTGCCTGAACTTGATGCCAGCTATCCTCACATGTTAAGATCCAACACTCTCCTATATCCAAGTATCTCAGTAATGCATGACATGAGTAATGAAAACAGCCAAGCATCACTTCTAACATTCAAAAGGGTCAGGCCTGAACACTCCGTGACCTTTATGAAGACCAAGCCACAGATTAGATAAGGCCTTTGTCCCACCCCAGAGAGAAAGGAAAAAAAAACCCAAAAAACAGTGACATAGACTTAAGAGAAACAGCCCTGAAACTCTACAAGATGGTGAGCCACCTCCCTTACACTGTGCCTACACACTGCCCCTGGCACCTGCCTGTCCTTCTTCCTGAAGTGGTAATGCAGACATACTAATAAAAGGTGCTACTAAGCAGTCCCATCAGCTGTGCTCTCCTACAGGGCATTGAGTACAGAAAGCACATCAGACGTGTTCTTTCTGTCCTTCACCAAGGCTCAGGTGTCAAGCAATGTACGTCTGATAAGCCAAAATTGCAGTGAAGGGAATGGTACCTGCCTCAGCCCTGATACATCAGAGCTCACCTCCCTCCTCCCTTCCTCCCAGCACCAGTCCAGGTAATTAACAGGGTGACTGACACTAAGATGCTCCTCTCTACACAGATTTTGGATGCCTTTTAAGAGGTTATTATAGCCAAAGGCGCTGGCAATTCATTCACAGAGCTATTTACTGGATTGGGCACATGGTGTGACTCTTGGGTATGGTTCTGTGCAGGGCAGGGAGCTGGATTCAATAATCCCTGTGGATACTTTCCAATTTAGTGTATTCTGTGATTCTGTAACTGGGGATTTGAGGTGAAATTACCTCTCCAATCCAACGCTGTTCCACAGCACCCCTGCACTGTGCAGTTGGCTTTGCAGCTCTGGGGGTGGAGCAGTCCCAGTGTCTTATTCCTGAACAACTCTGCTCTGGGTGCAATTCTGACAGACAAAGAGGCTGAACTGCCATTCCGTTTCACCTGGATTTGCTGTGTCCTAATTTTTTATACAGGTTACACAGGGTTTCTTTCAAACTAATTGCATCTGCAAAACACGTTCTTTAGCTTGTAGATGTGATGGAAATAACTTTTGTGCGTCAACAGTTCTGTTAGGTGGAGTCATCCATTGTCAGTGACAGACAACTCTTGTATTAAATCAGAGTACACGATTTTACAGAGGACCAAGCAGAACAGAGATCAAGCACTTCCTCCACTGATTTATAAAAATGTACATTTTGGACTCGCAGAAAATAAAAAATAAATCTTCCCTGAAATTCAAATAGAGATGATTTCTCAGGAGACCACAATATTTAAAAAGACAAAACCAACTAGACTGAGAACAAAACCAAGTATTTTCATTGTAGCATTGACTTGAAAAATCAATATCTCTCTCTAAAACTCTTCTTGAAAAATACTAAGCCATGCTGGCAGGGCAATGAGTTGCCAAATGCCCTCAGCTGGAGGAGGCTTCATTGCAGGGATACTTTCAGCCAGTGCAGAGTTGAATCCAAAATCAGTGAATTCCCTCTGCAATCCCAGGGTAAGGGGAGCAAGGGAGGTGAGACAGGGTACAGCTGGAAGGAACACCATCACTCTTGGGCTCAGTTTGTTTGTCATTAGGGGCAAGATGGTAGAGTTTAAAGGAACTCAAAGGCTAATACTACCTCAAGCTGCTTTTAAAATTCTCCATGGGGGTTTGCATAGGGTTGAATTCTAAGCCAAAGAGCCAATCCCTAGTTTTTTGTTAACACCACCCTCAGCTGCAGACTCTGGCCAGAGTGGAAAATCCATAGCAGAGAGTGTATTTGTGCAGCATGCCTGTCAGTCAGGCTCTAACAGAAGGGAAAATTTCAAGTTCTCATAACTTGACTGGTTCTCCTCACCCAGTCAGAAGCAGACTTTGCTGGATTTCTGGACTTGTGCCTCATCTTTCTTAATTCTCTTTTACATTTCCAGCCGTAGTGTCTTTTCCTTACACAGCTTCTAAAGTCACTGCAACCAGCTGGAATAAACCAAGCCTTTTCAGAGCTGCAGTCACAGAAGGCTGAATTTTATTTCCTTTCAGTCATGGCAAAATATTCAGGATCATCAGAACCAACTCTAAACAGACAAAAAAGTGAGAGTCACCTTTTCAGGAAAGCAATTTAGGTTTATTTGGCTTATTTTGAGGATTAGAGAAAGCAAATAATTTCCAGCTCAAACATGCTGTAGTTATTGCCACAGAATTTTAATGCTAATATGAGCATGTCTTCTTAATTTTATTTCACTTTTTTTTTTTTAATGGGATCCTGAACATAAAAACCTACCAAAGATGAGGAGTAACTGGAGTTTTCATTCATTTTAGTGAACTAATGGATGTTATAGCACTAAGGATACAGAGAGTGGGTTAAGGGAGGGGGCAAAGTTCTGGCAGGTAGTGGGAAAGCTGTGCTCTCTTTTATCCCAAAGGACAATATTGTCTCCTGGGCTGGGATGCAGAAATTCATGCCCATAGCTGATTGGACAAATAGTAGAAAGGTTCTGGCCCCCAGTACTTGGGCTGAAGAGTTAATGATGGCAGAGTGGGGTGTGGATAAAGTGGGAAGAAACACTGTGGAACGGCTGTAAATGTGAATTTTACCTACAGAGCAAAGACAGGTCTTTCTCTCTCTCTCTCTCTCTCTCTGTGGATCGAGTCACCTTTTTGACCTAACCTTTCCATATTAAAATTCTTCATTGCCTCTCTGCATGATCTTGTGTTCTGCTTAGAAGAGACAGAAAACCTAGAACCTATTTTCTTTCTGCCTGCTGGGGATTGCCAGGGAGGGATCCATTTACCAGTGCTTACAAGAAGTGAAATTGCATGAAATGGGTCCTTGGTGCAGCAGGAAGAAGTGCCAGGTCATGCACACTTCCAGCAGGAAATTCTGGGTGGCCAGGTATGGGTAATCATGTTTGACTAAGGTCAGCCTGTGCTAGACCTGTCATTGCAATACAAAGGATCAGAGTACCACAAACAAATTTTTGTTCTCTGTACAGCATATCCACAGGTTTCCTCTGCAAACAAATGAAAATCTTGTGACTACCAGGTCACCTTAATATAGTCCCTTCTGCTTTCTGCTTGATCCCTTCTGTCGTCTTGAAGATTTCAGCTAGCAGAGTTGACATATTTGCCCTTTCTTCACACAGCAGCTTGGGAACACGGATCATTCTCAGCATTGCATTAAATCAGAAGCAAACATGGGCACTGGGAACAAGAATCCCAGAAGTTACAGAAGGGACTCACACTTTCCATCAATGGAGAAAACATCTTGGTCAAATTTTCAGAGAGCTGTCTTTCTGTGGGCTTTTCTTCCCTGAAAGAAGAAGCAGGGGGTAGCAAAGGGAACTGAAATCTCTTTCAAGGGAAATGAGAGAGGAGCCCCATAGACACAATCTCAAGAGAGAACAAAGAACAAGGGGCAGAAGGGAGGAGACCTATAAAATATAATCCTCCCAAGTGAGACTCGGGGGGGGGGCATTTATTCCACAGAGTGGTATTTACTGCCTTCCCACAATGTTTGCACTAACTGGCAGCTCTGGCTAGCTAGACTGCTGTGTCAACATCTGCAGGTGTGAGCATGTGCCTATGTGCAGGGAAAGGGAAACAGAAGAGAGAAAAATAAAAATTAAAAAAAATGATTTTGCCTTTTGCCTTTTTCTGTGTATTTTTTACCTTCTGCAGAGTAGAAACCTTACTGTGCTGATACCAGGAGGAGATTCGTAATGATTAATTGATTTTGCTGTCAAATGCAGAAAGTATGTGCACGAGCTGTGCATATGTGAGGGGCATTGGCTATTTTTTCCCTAACAGTAAAACTTTTTTACTCCCCTGTTTCCCAAAAACCTGCAAAACCCGCATGCAAGAAGAAGGAGAGGAAGAGAAGCAAACAAAAAAAGTGTAAAAACCCTGAGACATCAGGAACACAGCCTACCCCATAATTCTGGGGAAAGGCACAATTTGTCTTGACCTTTAGAGGTTTTCAGGCTTGAATGAAATGCAAAAACTGAGAGAACTTTGCAAAGCTTCACTGCTGCCCTATTACAGCTTCTCCTGTGCACTTTTCTCAGCAGTGTTTCTCATCTCACACTGCCTCACACATGTCCTTGCAGAAGCACAATATTTCTTCATCTGGTACTTCAGAAAACGCTTCAGTTTCAAATCCTACCTCCAGCCATGCCATGAACAAGAACTAACAGGTTTTCTGCTCTGCCTTCCTTCAAAAAAATGAAGCTCCAGCTTCGTCTTTGCAGACATTCCTGAGGAGCCAGCCTCATCCATTTTTGTTGGTGATCACAAGCACCTTCAACCTCTGGTGTCCCAGCTACCTTGTAATAAATGCCATGACATCTCTGGTAGCCAGATAAAGTGATCATTCCTGGAAAGCCAGTTGCTAAATCCCTAAACAGACCTTGAACATGTAGCAGTCATAAAACCACCACCTGGCTTCTGCCCCAAATCCATTTGGCACCTAAGGTGATTCTATTGGTGATCTTTATGCTCACGCATAATTGAAACACCTATATTACTGCAACTAAGCACATGTATAACCATTTAAAACTGGCAGATGTTCAGAACTTCCTCCACAGATATGCCCTGGCTAAATCTGCATGCAAGATACTCCCCCTCTGCCTCACCTTCTGGGTGTTAGAGGAGTGCTCTCAGTCTTTCCATATTGCTCATCTAAGACCATTTCCGAAGGATCCCCACCCAGTGGCACCTTGACACGCTTGAGGGGTGGGCCCATGCAAACCACATGAAGTTCAACAATGCCGAGTGCAAGCTGCTGCACCTAGGCTGGGAAAACCCCAAGCACAAATCCAGGCTAGGCAGAGAATGGACTGAAAGCAGCCCTGAGCTGCAGCAGGCACAGGGCTGGCTTCGGCTCCGTGGAGAAATGTTTAGAGATAGGTATTTGCTGAGTCATAGGAACTGAACCAGAAGTCCTCTCTCTGGTCCTCCAGGCCTGCTTATCTCTCTGTGACCCCATAGGCTAGTTTCCCTAACCCTTACAATTGGTCAGTTTCCAATCACCCCTAACCCTATAAAAGGGGCTGTCTTGGCCCATTTTGTCAGAAGAGCTGCATTCGGACACTTTGCTAAACCCTCAGAATAAACCATCGTGGAACATTCTGAACCCAGCCTTCTCTTCTCTCCTTCGTCTGCCTTCCAGAAGCCACGGCCAGCCAAAGCCTCTATCAAGATAAGAGCTGAAACCATAAAAGAGCTGATATCACTAAGAGGTGACAATCACTGAGCTTACTAAGAGGCCACGGCTGTGTGGTAGTCTGGGCTAGGGCCCTCAGCTCCTGAAGGGCTAAGGTATCTGGCCTTGAGACTACTTGCCTGGGGTGCTTTAACCCTATGGGGAACCAGCTGTTTAGCTAAGAAGCTAGCCCCTGTGGCTTCATTATTTTACACTGAGCAGAAAGCCTCAGTCCTGGTGGACAAGAAGCTCACAAGCATGACTGGGAACATGCTTGTGCAGCCCCGAAATCCTGAGCTGCATGTAGGCAAGACGGGGGGTAGCACGGTCGGGACGGATGGAGATGAGAGATCTCTGAAGCCAGGTCGTGGAACTTGTGGTTTATTGCAAAGGGCCTGGGTACAGGGCCCTGCTGGGAGCTGCCAGCTGCAGCTTGGAGCAGGCCCGAGAGAAGAGAGTGGTAGAGAGGATGAGAGGGTAATAACGTAGAAGGCAAGAGCTAAGAGCATAGAAAAGTAAGTAAGAGTAAGAGAGTAAGAGTGAAGTTCCCGTTACAATACAAAAAATCATCTTCTGTGTTGAATATTCTGATTCTCACTAACCAATCAAGTACAACATACAAATCCTATAGCATTTACATACAGCCTATAAGAATCACTACATTACCATATTGTGCTACATTTTAAACCCTAAAAACTACTCTTCGGACCCCTTCTGCCAAGCTGGCAGGGTCTGCTCGGACCCTTGGACCTGCCTGCTTGCAGAGGGTATTGTTTCATCAAGAGAGGATTACCTTCAGCCAGCCACAACATTGTTTTCCCATTGTTCAGTAACTAAGGGATCTCAAAGCTTGCTTTCATTTCCATCTCGCTCATAGTTTCTATATTCTCAAAATCTTTTGCCAGGCAATCGTATTTGTAAGGCTTTCCTGTTTCATATTCCCCAACAGCTGCATCAAAAGAAGTATCGCCAGCAGGACGAGGGAGGAGGTCCACCTGCTCTGTCACTCTAATGCTCTCTCATGAGACCCAGCCTGGAAAACTGTCCCACTCTGAGGCCCCCAACATGAGGAGGATATGAACCTGTTGAAGTGAGTCTGGAGGAGGGAAACAAAAGTTGGTCAGAGAGCTGGAGCACCTCTCTAATGAAGACAGGCTGGGAGAGTAGGGGCTGTTGTACCTGGAAAGAAAAGGCTCCAGGGAGACCTTGTAGCAGCCAGTACCTGAAAGGGGCCAGATTAGATGTTGGAAAGAAATTCTTTACTATGAGGTGGTGAGGCACTGGAACAGATTTGGATACCCCATCCCGAAAGAGTTCAAAGGCCAGGCTGGATGGGTTTTTGAGCAGCCTGGTCTAATGGAGTGTCCCTGTCCATGTCAGAGGACTGAAACAAGATGATCTTTGAGGCCCCCTTCCAACCCAAACCATTCTATGATTCTATGATCACTCCTACATCTCCTGACCAGGCAATTTGAGTGTTCAAAAACATACTCACTTAAGGAAGGTTATATGCATTAAAGATGTTATATGAGTTCACATTCTAGTCCTGCATCCAATACTTAATAGGAAGAAAAGTTGATCAACTCAAAAAAGTTGAATCTGTTTTATTTTACACAAGGACATTGCAATTTCCAAGGGTAGGCACAGGATTATAACAAAACTGTAAGAAAAAAATTAAACCTTCCTTCACAGAGAACTCCAGTTTCTACATTTAGATTTATCATTCAATAATGAAAAAGAAGCATTTCACATGACATTTTTGTGATGTTAAATTTGTTAAAAGGAAAATTTTATAATAGAGCTAACCCTAAGTGGATGGGGTTTTGTAATAAAAATAAGAAGAATAAAAAAGGCTTGGGAAATTGTCCTATTTTTTCTAGGGGCACTAAAAAAAGGTCTCGATTCCTATAGACTGTAGACTATAGGACAGTAGCAGACAATGCAGCAGACAAAGACTAAATAACCTCAGATCTGTTAAAAATCGACATATGCTAACTTCCTAAGTGACCTGAGTGTATCATTATTGTAGATGATATTTCTGTTTTTCTAGAAATTGGATGTCATGTTCCAGACTCATTTCAACTTCTTATGTGCAAGGTTTGGAGGAGTGTGTATTCAGAAGAGAACTTAATCTCCAATTGCCTTCCAGCCCCTTCAAGCAGAACCTCACTATCTCATGTTGCTGTTTGAAACTCTTATGCTTTTATACAGTCCCCAGCATCCTAGGCTCAATAATATTTAAATGTTTGCAACCCTTCTTCTGATTTAAGAGAATGTTACAAATCCCCATTTCACAAACGGCAAGATAAAATTCTAAAAAAGTAAAGAAGTCATCCAAGAACTAACAAAGACCGTATGGACCCACGTCTTCCAAATCTCAGTTCATGCCCTAACCATTGTATTATCCCACCCCACACTGTGCAGTCTTGTACAGCCACATCCTTACTCCACATGGGTGGTGATAGCAGCTACCTAAATATTTAGTATTTCTTCTTTGATGAGATGATGTTCATCCAAATATGAGGGAGTGGGGGAAGAAGAGGAGAACAAAAGGGAGAATCTCCTTCTCTTAAAATTCTATGTAAGTCACAGTGCAGAGGCAGTGGATCAGGCTAGAGAGAAACAAAAGGTTTTCACTCAAGAGAGAAGTCTAGAGAAAGAAGTGCCTTGGGGTGTAGGGTTCCAGTGCTGCAGGGTTCAGGCTTTTTGGCTTTTCCTGCAAATATACTGCCCAATGGAGACAGGTTTTCATTGTGGAAAACCTTCATGGAACTCTCAGAGTGGATAATTCCACTTTGGGAAAAAAAGAGGGAGGAGAAGGAAAACAAGCCAGCTTCTCTGCTCTCAGCTGATGTTTTAGCTTCTCAGCATTTGCACTTGAAAGTCTTTGAGCACCTTTGAAGTTAGATGTGAGAGGTTTTCAGACCGCTTTCTCTACCGATGCTCTGAGGACCCCAAATTTTACAAGGTGGTTTCTAAAATAAATTTGTCTCCATAGCATCCTCACCTCACCTCACTGAGGCATATAACCACCCAATCTCTACAATCCTTCTTGCATTAATCCTCTCTCAAAAACTCCTAGGTATCCTATTTACAGAATTCAGGTACTCCATGCAGAAAGTCCTTTTCATCCTAGAAGTCATTACAGAATTCAGGTACTCCATGCAGAAAGTCCTTTTCATCCTAGAAGTCATTGGAGGTAAACATACATTACCCTACACTTGAGAAGTTTTGAATTTGGTCTTTGGGATAAACTTTACTCTTTCTAATGAGTTACGAAAACACACAGACTGCGATGTCTGGTGACAGCATGGTGGCCACTTAGGAGCCCTAAAGGACGCAAAATCAGTGTGAGTGGTAAGGAGTAAAACTCAGTCATCAAGATCTAGAGCTGGCTATCTATATAGATAAATCTGATGCAGATTTAAAACATCTCATGATAAGGAATAACTTTTCCGTGGCCACGTGGCATTTAGCACAGTGAGTTACTGAATCACCAGTTCTATGCACTTAGCTATCCCACAGCAGTCCCTGTCTGTTGCTCCCTCACATGCACGCTCTTCTTTCTCTTCAATAGGGCAAAGCATTAGCCTGGTTATACAGCACAAGCCTTCTATTTTTCCCTCCTTCAAGGCCCCATACTCTATTTTGCACCACAGTCAAAGAGCAAAGTGAACAAGCAAGCCAAGGGGACAGTACAGGTATAAAATTATCCCACAACCTCGAAAATTTCAGGCACGGTCCTTGTCTCCTGCAGCAGAGCAAATTCCGCATGCCCTCCCAGCGCTGCAGGGAGGAGTATTAACCTATTGGCAGGTATAGCCCAGTTTCTTTCGCAGAACCCAGCTGTGCTGAATAAATAAATCACCTGCGGCCATTTATGTGCAAATAACCTGTGCCGAGGGGCCGTTTGGAAGAAAAGCTTCGATCTGTGTTCACAGCAGCAGTGGCGTAATGGGAGCAAATAAACACGCGTGCTGTCCTCGCCATTCTCTCCGCTCCCACAGCGCTTTTGTAAGGCAGCATTTTCCCTTGCTGTGTTAAGGCTGAGAAGCAGCGTTTTGCATTAAGTAGTCGGCTGTTACAGAAGAGAAAGAGCCACAAAGTGCACTTAACAAAACCCACCCTCTACTCCAGAGCTGGGATGTTAAAGCCAGAGAAGAGGGAATGTGCCTCATTTCCCATCTGTAACCAATTCCCTTGACAGGCCCCATTAAAAAGCCAACGAGTTCTGGCACTCCTGCTCTCAGGAGCCCTGCGACAGTTATTAAATAAAGTGCACTGACTTTCATTGTGGATGGGGATTGCTTAATGTAAGTGCAGCACTTAGAGAGTGAGCAGAAGAGGACACATGGAAGGTTTGAGCCTCTGGATTCTTTCATGATGGGCACCCACACTTCTCCACTGCTGAAATCAAAGTCCTTCACAGCTCCAGGCTTTTCTCATTTTCTTTCAAGTCTTGACTCTGAACAAGCTAAATTCAAAATAATTACCCCACCAGTCTCAGGAATTTCACTTCTTGCAAGTCTAACACTCCATCCACTACAAACACAGGGATCCCATGCACACACATCCTCCCAAGCAGGTTTTTTAACCCCCACCAAAGCGGACTGCATAGCAAAAAACCATCCACTTTTCATCAACAATTTTTCAAAGTTTTAAAACCACTTTTTCTTTGGCTGTGCTCATGCCCCTGGTGTGACTGCTTTCCACAAATATTCTGGGGGGCAAACTCTCAACGAGTTAATTCCTGGAAACATGAATTACCAGATGATGTGCAACAGAAAGCTAATTCCAGAACCCATGGGTAGCTGCTCTGCCCGTTTGCTCTGCCAGTTTTACTCTGTGAGAGGGATGGCATGGAAAGTACCCTGAGATCTTCCACATCCATATAGTAAACTTTTGTTAGTGGACCAAGAGGTATACACACACTGCCTAGAGGGTTTCAAATCAAGAGAATCATCCCAGCAGATTTCAAGATATTTCTGACTATTTCCATCTGGTTATTTGCCAAGTTCAGCAATAGCCCCTCCCCCAGTATGCACCAGACAATCATCAGCGATGAGAAGTGCCAAATGCTTCTGATGGACCTGGATCCCTTCCTAAATGGAAGTTGTTCTGTGTGTTCTCCTGCTAAGGCTGTGTTGCTGAACAAAGCACAGTCAATTTCCACCCTGCCTGAGCAGGGGCCCAGCAGCCCCTTACTTGGACTTCTGTTCATTCCTCACCCAGTGCAGACCAGCCGCCTTCCTTCCCTTAACCCCCACCAAATTACACGGCTGCAAGGGGCAGAAAAAATAGGGGAAATAACTTCCTTTGCAAAATCTGAAGGGTCTGCATCTGTCCTACCCTCGAACACAGCCTGCCAAACCAGACCACCAGCACCACAGCCTGGTCAAATCTGCAGATCCCCCACTGCCCTAAGCACATATGTGTGGGGCCAGGGCTCTCTCCATGACTGTACACTTAAACTCGGAATGGGCCAAGCAGAGGGAAATGTGTTTCCCCTCCTCCCTTCTACAAGGAACATACCCCACTCCACTTGCACTCATAAATTTATCAGGTAGCTCAAAAAACTTCAGGGTGTATGGGGAATAAAGACAATGGTATCTCTGAAGTATTTTCCTGTGCTGATCCCATATACCAGTATTCCCCCAGGCAGAAAGTTTTTCAATGTAAAAAAGTATTGTTAAAAAAACCCCAAAAGTTTAAATAAAAGTGAAAAACCTAGCTTTTAACAAAGTATTTCCAAACTTTATCAATGTCAGAGGTGATATTTATTACAAGCTTTTTTATTCCCTTTTTATTTTTTATTTCATGCTTAACAACAAATAAGTAGAGTAGACTGAAAAACCCCCAAAACTACATGTCCCAATTCTGTATGGGATTAACTAGCAACAAACCCCTGGAGGGCAGCATGTGATCCAGTTGGGCTCCACTGACTCACTCCCAGCCTAAGCAAGCATTACAGAAGCCACGGCAAATTGGGCTCTGCTCTCAGTTACAAAGGGAGCTGCATGACTTCCCCAGTTCCCAGAAGCTGCTAAAATTCTGCCAAGAGAGTGTCTAATTTGCATTATCTTGGCCATTTACAATTCATCCAAACAGAGCTGGCAATTAGTGGTTGTTGGTAAACTCTGCACTGAGCTCCAATCAGTGCTTTGCTGCTCTGGCGCTCTCTATTTACAAATCCTTGCAGTTATGGGCATATTAGAGAACCAGTTTTGACAGTTCCTGTCCCATGAAGTTACAGTTTTCCCCAATTACAGGAGATAATGAGAAGACCAAGCTCACTAAAACATACAGTCCTGTGACCCAAAGACTCCTCTGCCCAATTTGTGGAAGAACAGCAAACATCACAATATGTATATTGAGCAGAGCCACCAAGCTGACTGGGCTGAGTTGAGGGAGGATGCGGTGTTTTTCAGGAAAACTGAAGTGCCTCTACTATAGGTGGAAAAACCCCCATCTTGAAGCATCATGGGAACATCTAATCCTTACCAGGACTAGCCTATGACAGCTGGGGAGAATTATCAAGAGGTTCTCTCCCAAGTCCTGAAGCCTGAGTAGCTGGGAGGTAGCAGCAGGACACAATGAAAGGTGAGGAGGGGGAGCGGGTGGGAGCCAATGGGAATGTCCATCGTGAAGGGAGGATTCTAATGCATGTCAAGACAAAAATGTAAATGGACAGCTCTTACATTACCTAACCACTACTCTCCTCGCTGTGCAGCGTCCTGCATGGTAGCCCTTTCATCACTTTGCTCTGAAAGCCTCTCCTCTGTGTGTCCTGCCTTTTGAACAGGCTCCTTGCATCTATCTGCCTCATTTACTCCCCTTCTCAGTTCAGTTCCTCTCCTGACAGCATCTCTTATTCTTCTTTGCCAACCATTCTGCAGTTTTTCTCCTTTTGATCTCATTTCTCTCCATCGAGTATTTAAGATTCCCATTGGTAAGAGATGGGAGCATCATACTACAAAACAGCATTTCAGAGCCAGTTCAGATTTGCCAGTTCAGAGCACTACTGACTGAAGCAAGAGACCTTGAAAAAGCTCTTGCATGGAGTTGCAGAGACATTTGCACTCTTCTAGCTTGGATAAAATGGAGATATGCCATTTCCATATTCCTTTACTAGACAGAGAGTTTTAAAACTTTGTTGCCCCACAATATTGGTTAACATTGCTGTGTAAAAGCCACCACCACATCTATCCCAAGAAGTGGCCAATTCCCCAAAATATCTGCACTTGCAAAGTGTCTTTCAGATGCCGAAGTCTAAAATTAGATCGTTTAGATAAAGACTCTGGCTGGCTTTATTTTATTCATCAATGCTCTGTCCGAGACACATTGCATTTTGATCCCTGGCTACCTGCAAACAAAAAGGTTAAAAATCAGAGAAGGAAGCCAGTTTGTCAAACAGTGACTCACACTGGACACAGCTGAAGTTACAGTTTTATACAGAAAGCTGATGAGGAAACTGCACAAGGAGCTGCATAAGCTGAAGCAGCTGCCGGCAAGAACATTATTATCTTCACGCTCACAGACAGTTTGTGGGACCTCCAAGGCCATAATTCATTATCCAGTGAAATATTTCATCTATTTCCACCAGGTTATGAAACAAATGGAGCAGAGAGGCATGGATCACAATGGAACCAGCACAGCAGAGCCATAGAACAAAAACTTCCAAAAAACTTCCAACCACCCTTGGCCTGGCTTCCCCTGTCCAATGTACATCTTAAAAATGAGCTGACACAAGCACTACAGTGGAAGCCTGGAAAAAAAGGAGAAGACTTCTTACCTAAAATAAGGTAAGAAATAAGGTAAAATCCAATTCAGTTAGAGCCACTGCTTATGCAGACCTTAACTACAGGCCAGGCAATACAGAAGCTGCCCTGCCTGTGTTGTTGTAGCCAGAAAACACAAGCCATGTGAACATGATAATACTCTACTGCCCACTCTTTGCAACCCCCATGAGCAGGAATTCAGACATGAGCTTTTTCAGTCATGAGAAGCACAGGGCACCCCGAATTGTTCCTGTCACCCCATGTTAACTCTGGGTTTCTACTGGACCCATCTCCCCTAACCATTCCCCAGAAACCAGACCCAAAGCAGCAGAACACAATCCAGCAGTGTTCAGCCTGCCAGAGAGATCAGAAAGTTAAGGGCCTTCAGTCTCCTATGCTCAGCAGCAATTAATTTAAAGTCTGGAGGAAGATGAAAACTCCACCCTAATGGTCAAGTGGTGCATGAGAGAGAAAATGAGCCATTTCATAGTCCCTGTGGTTATCATCTGCCACAAAGCATAAGATTTGATTACCCCTATCTTAACACATAATTACAAATGGTCATAAAATTATCCAGGCCCTTTTAAAAATCCTTTTATAATAATTGACTTGATGACCTCCTGGGGCAACAAAGGCTGTAACCAGTAAAAGCCAAATTTATTCTACATTAACATACCTGTGCCTTATAAATATAATATCCTACAAATAAGCAATCTTATAAGGCTATCCTCTTTGGAGTAGCAGCAAGAAGGCATGGAAGGATCCCAAACAAGCTGCATAAAATCACCTGTGCCCAGACTTAATGGAAAGCTAGTCATGGCAGCAGCAGTGTATAGAAAGAAATGCTGGAAAATGATCAGGCACATTCATTTCCACATAAAAAGTGTCAGGCCAGACCTCTACAGCTTACCATCCTAACAGTGAAATAAAACTTCCATTTTGTCATCTAGAATATTAAGTGCACAGGAATTACAGTTATGTATTGTAAATCCTAAGATAAATTTTGTATTTCTGTCTAAGTTGCTGACCCTGATTCACATGTCCATTTCTTATCTCATCCATAAAACAGGGATTAGGGGAATGGAATTCTTCTGGAGCAGAGGTGTTAAACAACAGTCTACAGAGTAGTAGTGATAGAGCTGATCATAGTGTACAGATGTGATTTGAGCTCCAGCTGCAGGGATTTTTCCTGCATCCTGTAGTGTTTGTAATTAAAACATTCACATGTTTCTCCTGTGACCCCAAACCTACATGTTCCTGCCTAAGCATTGCTTTCCATGCACATTTTGGAGATGTGATCAGTGTTCACAGAGAGCTAAGGTTGAGCTGCTCTTCATGGAAAGATTGAGCAAGGATTTGATAGGTTTTTTATACTTGTCTCCCTCCTCCCTTTCTCAGAGCTTTCCAAAGAAGCAAGAGGCATATTTTGCTTTCTTCTTCCACTAGATCAAACTGGCCTGTCCCTTCTCATGAAGTGGCTACTCCCCATGTCAAGACAGCAAACGGAGAATTCAACCGACACCAAAATTCTAAACGAACTTGGCGAGATGGGGCTGTCCTTAAACTCCTGCAGGTGAAAGGTGTCAGGTCCAGCCCTGCCTGATAGATCTACAGGCTTAAGTACAATGGCAGTGGCTGTAGCCACACTTGCAAGGGGTTCTTTTCCCAGCCAAAAGACAGAATGACACCTTCTCAATAACTGAGCACATCAGCAGCAGCATATAGAGCTATGGAGGAGATGACAGAGTAAAAAATGAAACTGGAAGTGACACTGCAGTCACAAAAAACTCTGATCAGATCTGCTGGAAACCAAAATAAGAGGTGCCTTCTTGCTGTCCCCTTCCTGCCCCTCTACCCCTCCATGAGACGTTGGTCACGCTAGGTTGCCAACAGCACTGCATAATGAAAGAAAGTAAGAAGCATCCCAGCTCATTACAGCATCAGATGTTGAGACAAGACCACTGGCAGAAATGAAGCCCTCAAGGCCAGGCATCTGAAAGACACAAAGCAGTTCCTGTGCAAGTGACACAAGATGATCACACAAGTCTGTTTTGACCTGAATAAATTGGTGACTCCATTAAATTCTGAGGGATCTAGGGAGAAAAGAAACAAACAAAAAAACCCAGTTCTCAGTTCCCAAGCCTTTGCTTGAACCACAGGAGAATAATTACAAAAGAGAGGAAATCCTCACAGTGACAGATAGAAAAACGCAGAGAAAAGGCAGATTTGTCAAGAAAGTAGCTGACTGGTCCCCAGTCTTATCAGACTTAATTCACTTTTCCTTCCCCTTCAATTTGTGTTCCTAAGGAATCACCTATCACAGGGTGAGTACATAGTGTCCTGGTTTCACCTGACACCAGGTTCTCTCTGTTAACTAAAGCCCTCCATGACATGCAACAGCCCAAAGCAGGTCACTGCATAACCAGCTCATGCAGCTGGATGGATCATGTGATGTACCTGGGGAAGGGGCTTGGGAGAGGAGGGGGAAAAGGGGAAGGATAAACTTAAAGCAAGAAATGGAATTTAAGAAAGACACTGCCAGCCCATTAGACCGTTGCAGGTTACTTTGTGGGGTGCACTGGGTGCCAGCATTAGGCACTGAAGCAGAAGTAGAGCCCTACATGACTGCAGTGACCCCAGAGTGACTGGAGGTGAGAGGCAGAGCTTATTTTTCTTTCTACAGAGAAGTAAGAGAAGGAGAAGGAAACAAGCGTGACATTTCTACATTTATAAAGAGCTGAGGAAGTTTGCCTGCTCAACAGCCATTTTCTACTGAGCCATCTCCCCTCTCTGAGGTTTCTATCTCATGCCTGACTGACTCTGCTCTTGATTTCTAGTAATAGGAGCCTTCCAGCCTACCCAGGAAAAAACCCTCTGCTCAAAGCATCCTTCTTTTCAGGGACCAATTGGGTGCTATTATCCCCTGACTTTTAAAAACCTGTGGCTGTACATCAGAGCCCCAGCTGGTGCATCCACAGTACTTGCTTGTCTAACCTCCACACATTTCCCCTTCAAATCCAGCCCTTGCAAGGAAACAGAAGAGATAATAAAATCCAGAGGGAAACAGATAAATCAGAGCACTTCATTCAATTGCTGACACAGGATATTGCTCAAGGAGGAGGATTCACCCACCCTCACTGATGGAGTGATGAGAAACACTACAAGCACCCCCAGGAAACCTCTGCCATTAAAACAGTCTGTATTTTACCCACATGTGTCCATGTGTGCATGTAATAAAAATAATTGCTGCTTGTCATCATCAGAGATGAGCAAGGCAAAGACTGTGCTTTAATAAGCCAATATGGATTTCATGTTTTGCTTGCTGTCTGAGCAACAGCAATTGCTATTTCCTTTGGAGATTGATTTTGCCTTAGGCTTGGTCTTAAGAGGTTATCTGATGGATTTTGGTTATTAGGGAAAAGGGGACAAAGGGCAGGCCTCCCTTGGAAGTGAAGATAAAACCATTTATGTGCACAACCCTTTTGCAGTTTTTTTGGTTCATTTTTCCTTGTTCAAAACAGCAGTTTGAAAGGAAGAGAAAGCTGGTGGAAGGCAAGATGGGGTTACAAAAGTCACAAAAACACAGTTCTCTACACTGCTGCTAGTCTCCATTGGGTGTCTGTGCTGGAAAAGAAGCAATGCTATAAGAGATGAGGTCATCTTCACGGGGCCAGTCTGAAGTGCCCTGGACAGTGAATTCAGAAAACCCAAGTCCTGCCACTCTCAAATGCTGAGCAGACCAAGGCAACCAAAATTACAGGCCACTTCAACTGCTCCCTCTTCTGTAATACTGTCTTTTTCCCTCACGGCTGTGGTGACCTCCTGAAGCAAAGGTGACCACTCCCAGGGCTTTTCTTGGTGCAGTACAGTGCCTAGAATATTGATCCCACTGAAATTGTCTAGACTTTAGAGCAGCACGTGGGAAAGTTGCTATGAGGAACAGCAGCCATAGGGCAGTTCCTTCTCATATGAAGACGTGCACTTAGCCTCAGTAGGGTCTAGAAATAATGGAGCTTCCAAGGTTTCTCACGTCTGAATTTCCTTTCCTCAAAACCAACTCACATTACTGATGGCTTCTACATTCCCCTACCATAATGAATCTCAAGTGTTTTTATATCTCCCCTTGAATACATTCAACAGAGAAAATTAATGAGCATGAGGAAGAGAAGGAAGAGGAAAAAGGGTAGGGGTGGGAAAATGAAAGTTTAGATGACAGTTTGTGTATGTTTTTGTATGAGTAAGAGAGAGAAAGTCCATGAGCGTGACTGGAAAGAGTTGCAGAGGAAATATGTAAGAAAGGCAGACAGGTTATCTGTCATTCAGCCTGTCCTCCATTAGTTTCCAGGTCTCTCATCTTTCTCTCCTCCTTTTCCCTAAACTATTCTATTCCTCTCCTTTACAGAAAGACCAATGCAACAGTAAGAAGAGAAGGCAAATAAAGCAGAGGTGTGGGGAGAGTGGGGGGAGATGGAACAACCCCACTCTCTTTTATCCACTAGAGCAGAGAAGTGAGAATAAAGCTCACACCCTTAAGCTAAAACAAATATGAGACAAAGAAATACTTCACCCATGAGCTGCAGTGTCTGTGCCCAAAGAGTGCAAGTATTAACTGCTGTCACGTGCCTCAATGACTCCTCTTAGCTGCAAAAGCAGAAGGAAGAGTCCCCAGGCCAGTGGTCTGATTTTTACCACACGCATGACACATGCACTTGCTTTGGTGATGGAACAGATAACAAAGGCACTACAGATGACAAACACTGTGGCAGCTCAGGCTTCTGCTATGATGAATAATCCCCTTGCAGAGTTTCAGCTCATTTATTTTGCCAGATCCCGTTTGTAAGAACTGCTGTGCATTTGGTGACACCGCACAAGCTGAAAAATGGAAGAATTTAGAAGGTGACTGCATGAAGTGGCTGTGGGTGCTAGTGATTTTCTACAGTTCCTAAGAGCACCTTCTCCTGGAAGCAGCTGGGACAGGGAAAAGCTGTGTTCCTGGATTTAAGGCAGAGGGAGACTACGAATGCAAAAGTTATAAATAGTAAGCTTTGATCACTTTCCTAGTGGCACAGCTTCTGTACTGTGGCATATGTGCTTCATCCATCTGGGACCAGAGCATGCTACAGCTGCTGGTTCTGCCTGCTTCCTGCTGTAAGGAGCTATGAGTGAAGTAGCTGTGAGCTTCACACTGAAAAAATACAAGTGGTATGTTACATCCTGGATTCCATAAGAGACTTTAAAAAAAAAAAGAAAAAAAGTTGCTCTTAATTAGTCTGCATGTTTTTCAAACTGATACTGATGCAATAGCTTGTTTATGCAAAATAGCCACGTGTACAAAAATTAAATGCATCCCTAACCTACCTCTTTTCCTCTTGCTGACAGCTGGTGTGGTTTAGCATTATCTCATCAGTAGTTTGCAGTGGACATGACACCCTTGTGATGTAATTAAGGTAATTGATTCAGCAATAATCTTGCACTTGCAGTTCAGCCAATGATGCCTTGCTTCTTCTGAGGAAACTTACCATATAAAATAAAACCACCCAACAAGAAGGTGATGTCTCCAGCTACATTATTTAATTTGCAAGATTACTAAAGAACAGTAGAGCAAATTTTTAGTCTGAAGCAATTAAGTGAAGCTAGTGAAAACTAACACCTGGGCTACTGCACAATTGTATCAGAAGATGGACTGTGACCTTTAAGCTCTTGTCTCACCCTTTGTCCCCTGGTGAACTGGCTGTCATCAAGCTCTAGGAACAGGGTAGATACTCAGGTGAGTGATGTGACTTAAAGAAACACAGTCCAGAGTCAGGCAAAGCTCCTGTGTGAAGAGGACAGCTGCTGAGGTTTATAGCGTGCTAAGATTTCACTCATGTTGTGTATGTGAGGGCTCTCCTGCTTGGAAAGGCTCATTGCACTGTGATTGTTGGTGAAGGAAGTAAGAAAAAAGGAAGAGAAAAGCTGGCAAGACAAGAGGAAATGGCCTCAAGTTGTATCAGGGGAGGTTCAGGTTGGGCATCAGGAAAAATTTCTTCTCTGAAAGGGTAGTTAAGCACTGGCACAGGCTGCCCAGGAAAGCAGTGAAATCACCATCCCTGAAAGTGCTCCAGGAAGAACTGGACATGGCATAGTGCAATGTCCATTTCTTCCTGCAACATAATGCATAGTACTGGCATAGTGCTATGGTTTAGTGGACAGTGGTGTTTAGCCAAAGGTTAGGCTCAATGATCTTGGAAGTCTTTCCCAACCGTAATGATTCTAATCTATTCCCTTCCTTTCTATGATCCTAAGTGTGAAAGTGGGAGGGGGAACAAAAAAGAGATGATCTTTCTTGGTTTCCAGCCCCCGAGGGAACAAACTTCCCTCTAATGATGAAGTAAACAGGAATCCTTGAAGAAACACACATCCTTGAAATATTAATTTATGTTTAATACCTGAATGCTTGCAAAAAGAGGTGAAGGCCAGTATGCTGCAAGGACTTTGTTATTTACCCTGCACATGGCTTCTGGCACCTGTCCTGGGGTAGAGGCAAAAGTATTGACACCACAGCAAGCAGAGAAGAGCAAGTCTACCACCTGAACTAGAGCTGACACAAAGATACCACATTCATGTGTGGAGTAGCACTGGCATGTGCACACAGCCCCAGCACTCTGGGAATAAACCAAGCAGTGCTTTTGGAAGGGCCTAGAAAGTTAATAAATAAACAAGAAGAAAAACCACCCTGTCCATCAGAAATTAGTTCAGTGACATCCCTGAGGAAAAGGCATCTCTTTGATGTTCATTTGGCCTAACTGAAGGGGGGGAAAAGTAGGCTGATGCCAGAAATAATGGCATGAATAAGTGTGCAGACATGCCAGAACATCAGTGAATGTAAGTTGCTGCATTGGCAAAGGACAAGAATACCGTGTAGATTAGACAAGACGTCAAAAACAATCCTCTGAAAGCACAACAGCAAGTCTCTTCATTTCCATACCCACTTCAACAAATGTGCCACAGTTTCTAAGGCTCACAATCAGGTCTCATGCTTTTATGATCCACTGTAGCCACTGCTACTGAGCTTTTCCCAGCACAGACCTGTCTGAGTGCCATGGCAGCTGCCTCTCCCTGGAGGTGAGAACCTCAGGAATCAGTCCTGATCTTTGCTGGAGTACAGAGGGAGAAGTAAGGAACATTTCTACAGGCCAGGGTGCTCCTAGAACCCAGGAAGCAGTGTGATGCTCCCATGGAAATTTGTGCTGCAGGATATTCCCTACATGGCTGCAGCCATGGTATAACAACACACTGCCTGTGTGAAAGCCACATCCCGCCCCAGCAAATGCTGTGCAATCTCAGTGACAGCAGCTGCCCTCTTGAGAGGATGGCAGCTCTAAGCCCATGTCAGAAAATACCAAGTTGTGTAGCAAATGGCCAGCAGTCATTAGTTTAGTCCAGAGGAAAACACAGGTCTCAAATGGGCTGCCTGGATTACAGTTGGTCTCTAGAGAAGAGCCCAAGGCTTCAAAGAGGATCTTATTTTTCACAGTCCACATCAGAATCCTACATAGAAGGCCATAATCAACAAAAATGGCCATGTGAAAAAAGTATGCAAGATAAGGGGAAATCACCTCTGATACAACACTGGTAGAAAACTCATTAAATCAAGTGGCTAAGGCTATTCCATTATGTTTCAAACTGATATTTTACTTTACATAAGAAGGAAGGGAAACTGACTCCAAAACCCCAGTCAGAGAATCCTTCATTTGCATCTTAAAAGGTACAAGTCTGTCTGTTCTGCTTATTCTGCTCTTTAATTATCCTAATGAAAGGAAATGTGAATCCCCAAGGGTTTGGTCCCTTTTTGACAGATTGCTTTTAAACCCAGAGACAAGGGAGGCACATGGCCATCAAAACCCTTAGTTATTAACTTGCACATCTGGGGAAGATTCCCCTGGTATCTCATGTGACATGGACAATATGTTGTAGCAAGAAGATAGGCTAAGCAAGGGCTCAAATTTCCTGCCACACAGAGAGCCCATGAAAAATCAGCTCTGGCTCCAGAAACATTGGGAGGCCACTGG
This sequence comes from Serinus canaria, assembly GCF_022539315.1. NCBI lineage: Eukaryota > Metazoa > Chordata > Aves > Passeriformes > Fringillidae > Serinus > Serinus canaria. The sequence goes on from NC_066313.1 coordinate 22,764,372, forward strand.
CTCCAGGCAGCACAGCTCTCTTCAGATGCACAATATCTGACAGAAAGACCATCCTTCCATCCAAACAGAGCACTGGTTGTTTGGTGTGTTTAAAGGCTTCCATTAAGAATCAGTTAAAATTAGAGACTTCACGCAAAGCAAGAGCCATAGCTTTGTTTCATGTAGCTGTTTATGAGGGTCACTAGTTAAGCCAAGAAGCCAGGACTCAGGAGAGCCGCTTCCCCAAGTTCTGCAACTCATTTGTTACTTCCTTTGAACACTCCTGCCTCTCAGAGTATTAGAATACAAACTTTCCTCCTACAAAGAATCTGTCTGACACCTGGCAGAAAGAGGCCTCTAGCTGTTAGTGTAATATAAATAATAAATGAGTGAAATAATAAATAGAAATAAGGCATTCTGATGCTAACAAAGCCAACATATTAGTGAATGTGTTCAGTTTTTTTAAAGCATATCCAAACACCAGTCTAAGCTCCAGTGCTAAAACATGGTGTCTCTTTTTAAGCTCCATAAATAGCAACAAAAACCTGTGGGCAGTTCTGTTCAACCCTGGACCCTTACAAGGGTTCATACTCATGAACAGTTACTATTGTTCACATAATGGTAGAATATCATCCTTAATTGTTTTAAATTCCATTTCTGTTGCTTAGACCTAGGATGCCACAGCCTGCTCTCAGCATCACACATAAAAACTCAATGGCTTTCATTACAGCTGTGATGAATTCAACCAGCAGAATTTGTCTCGTGCTGCTCTGAACAACAGCACCACCAGCAGATATTCTAGTTATTAACCACTCTGTCCAGAGCCTGGATGGTATTAGTATCTGAGAGAAGGAGATAGAACAGCACTGCAAGGCTCATGAAACTTGGGTTCTCCTACCCTAGACTCACTGAAGAGATGCAGGAATACGAACAATCTGCTTTATTTCTTCAGGCCCTCATTCTCTACCCATTTACTGAGACAACCCCTTGCTGCACATACATGGAGCAGGAAATTTGCCTTGGCTGAATGCTCTGGGTGCTGTTGTGGTACATAATCACAGGGAAAAAAACCCAAATAAACAAAAACTAAACCAGCAAAAAAAAACTCCAACACACCCCACAAAAAAAGAAACCAACCCCTCCCCCTAAAAAAGCCAAAAAACCCAACAACAACAATTAAAAAAAAAAAAAACCTACAAAAAACCCCCAAACACCTGGCCAACCAAAAAATAAAAATAGAAAAAAGACAAAAACCCAAACCAACCCCCCTCCCCAACATCCCTCATTCTGTTTGAGGCAACTGAATATAAGGTAAGCTGTCTAAACCTTTGTGTACCACAGAATTGTCCAGTGTTCCGACAATAACAATGAAAACACATTTTAACAGCACCTGGATGAAAAACAAGTATGAAAAATTCTTGTATCTATCCCCCTGCACTACGGCTGTATTGAGTCAGGATACACCAGAAGCCATTCAAAGAAGCAACATGAATTTTGTTCGCTGCAAAAGAGGGGACAAGAAGAATGATTTCTCAAGTGTAAGTAAGCCAAGGATGAGAGTGAGAGAAGAGGACCAGTAGGATTTATTTGTAATGACAAGTGACAAGTGATCACCATAAAGATATTCTTGGAACAGAATCCCGCTAATCTCTGCTATAATTCTAGTCTCAAATGGTTTGGCTCTGGCAGTGCTTCTAGAAATGATATATGTGAAAGCATTGGGGATTGTCAAGAAAGAAGTTTTGCCTTGACAGTTACATTTTGGGCTCAATGGGTTTGTTTGTGCTTCTGCCCCACCACACTCCCTGTCTGGTCTTGTGTTTTTGGTTTTTTTTTTAAAGCTAAGGTCAGCTGCAATTAGTATTTAGAAAAGAAAATGTTTATAAGCTCTTGCTTTTATCATCATTAATAATGCAACAAATGTATTGAATGTGGGTAGACTTTTCAGCAATCTGTAGTGCTCTCCCCCTCTGGCTCAGAAAATATGTACCTCCTGAGAGAAAATCTATTTCATTAGAGACCTGATAAAATGCCTAGAAATGACAACATAAATAAGCATTTAAGTGCTGTTCCTTCTTTCACTATGAAGTCTTTTCCAGCTGAGAAAAGCAAGAAAGAAGCTGTAGTGGGATGGTGGGAGAGTGAGTTGATGAATATTTGATCACAATTGTCTTAAATAAATGCTTTCCCAGACATACCCTCTTGACATATCGACTGCACTGTTAGTCTCACCTCTCTCACGCCACCTTAAAGGCAAGTCAGTGGCCAAGGCATTTTGAGTCGACAACAAATCAAACTGAATGCTTCCTCTCCCTCTGCTTCTTCCTTCTCTAGCGTGTTGCTTACATTGCTGTCATTTCTTTTTCCTCTTCCCATTGCTCCCTCCCCAAAAAGGTTTGATAGGTAAACTAGAGCCCCTTATCCAGAGCTATTGCCTGCTTGAAGTGTAGGCTATTGGGTGGCCAGAGCGATTAATCCAGCCTGGCTGTGCTGAACTTCCGTGAGAGTCTCACAGAAGGAGATGTCAAGGAGGTGGAAACCAAGGGAAGCAGCAAACCAGCAGATTGAAGCCCTTCTACCTCAAACCTCCACAGTTCCCTTGCGCCTTAGCTCTGCCCAGTGATGGCTCACAGAGTACATGTAAATATTAAGCAAAACTGGTCACCAACACAAACTGCATTTATCCTTTGTTCACAAAGTTCTTCCCTCAGGATCAGCAGAACCAACTTTAAAAAAAAAGGTGACTTTGCCCTGGGCTGAGATTCCTCTCACCTGCTGAAGGAGGAGGTATGAAACAATCTCTCAGATGAAAAGAGAAGACAACCCTTCTCGCAGCAACTCTCACATGCACCTTTGCAGGGATAGGGGATCCCTTTAACACTGATCCTTGCCAGGCACCACACCAGCCCAACACCAACGCCACACGTGTACCCTTGCTGTGTCTTAGGGAAGCAGCTCAATGCAGAAGCCAGGCAAAATAAGGTAATCATGGAGACCAAAAGCAAAACTCACCAAGCATTTTTCTAGTGAATAAGTGGCAGTAAAAGACTCACAAAGTGTACAACCAGCTCCTTTGGGATTTCAAGTGTTCTTGAGAAGCCCATGCATATTTATTTTTATTTAAGCTAAAGAATATATTAGTTTTTTTAAATGGCTTCTATGCATATGCACAAGTTGGCAGCCCAGATCCCTATGGATCTTGATTCATTAGGCAACCACCAAATTCCTTGTTACACTTCCCCCTTGATTAAAGTCACACGAGAAATCTGTCTAAAGCAAAGGACCTTATACAAACTTTTAAATCCTAAACTGAACACCACATAGGTTGAAGCACTTCTTAATCACAGCTGACTCACACTGTACACAGACACAATACCAGTTTTCCAAGCTGAAGAATTTAAATGAAAGAAGATCAGCATCTAAGAAAAGGAGACGAGGCCAAGAAATAAAAATTTTGTGCACAGTACATCTTTGGAAAAGGGAGTCTATGTTGTCTGTCAAGGCCACACCATTCCATAAATCTCTTTGAAGGTGATAAATTCGGCCAGATTATTCAGCTCCTAATAGTGGGAATCCAGTGGGCAGCAACAGGTTAGGGAGGTCATCTAGAAGGTTGCTGAGGTCTATCTGGCAAAGCTACATTGTGGAAATTAATCAGAGGGGTCACGATGGCATCAGAGAGGATATTCAGAGGCAGTAGCAAAATAGATACATTTTTTTGTGCCAGTAAGACAGGCAAGTGTCCTAGTTCACAGCAGGCCATGCAAAGGCCTCAGCTACTACGCAGCACAGAGAGTCACAGTCCATAGCAGAAAGCTGCCAGGAGACACCAAAGTAGAAACCCAGCAACAACTAAGTACTACACAGGCATTCTCTCCTACCCTCTTCAGTGGTGAGGAGAATCAAGGGGCAAAAAATCTAAACCTTGTAAGTTGAGATAAGAAACAGCTTAGTAACTGAAAGCAAGAAAAATGTACTACTACTACTACAGTAATAGGGAGGAATAAAGACAAGGAGAAACTAGTGATGCTAAACACAGCTGCTCACTACTCACTGACCAATCCCAGACCATTCCAGACTCCTCCACCCAGTTTGTTTACTGAGCATAGCATTCTATGGTATGACATATCCCTTTGGTCATTTTGGAGTTGCTGTCCTGGCAATGCTCCTTCTTGTACACCCTCATGCTGCTAGAGCACAGAAAAGTGGAAAGTCCTTGATTTAGAGTAAGCAGTACTCAGCAGCAACTAAAGCGTCTGTGTGTTATAAATTTTTTTCTCATACTAAATTAAAATCACAGCAATGCACCAGCTTTTAGGAAAAAAAAATGAACCATCCCAGCCAAAACCAGGACACCATTCAGGACAAGAAATGTAAGAATAGGTTCAGATGGAGGTTTTCAAACCCAAAAAGCATCCCATGATGTTAACCCAGCTCTCCTTGAAGCATGGGAACAAATAAGGAGCAAGAACTCAATAATGCTATTGACTAACTTGTCCTTTGAACTCTCAGCTCTCATCTCTACCTCATTTCTCAGACAGGCTTCTAACAATTTTGGCCCTGGCTATATCCTCTTTACAAAATGTAAAAAAATTCAGTAAAATTTAATTTAAGCAATTGAAGGATATTAAGAAAGTTAAACCCCTGTGAATGGCACCACTTTGCAAAGTATCCCTATATTAGTAATTTGAAGTTATTTATAGAAGGCAAGACATCTCTTTGTCTTTTACAATCACATTCAGGTGCAATAGCTTCACACTCTCACCAAACTATTTAATCCAAAGAAGGAAGTGGGAATGGTTTGGAAGTTGTTGCAGCAGCTTTTGGTGGGGACTAGGACATTTCCACATCCCAGCCTGCACCGAGATTGGCAAGTCAGAGGTTCAGCAGAAGTCAGAAGAAGCCACGCTGAAGAAAGTGGCACAAGAACAGCTCCAAGAGGGAGCAGGCTTTGCCTGACACAGCCCTAGTATGAGCTTGTGTACCATGGGCAAAAAGAGGTGAAGATGGGAGGCCTTTCAGTGACTTGGCAAAGATGTCATGTTTCCAAAATGTGTGCACATTTCACCTTCTACTCTGGTTTTCTTTTGTAGGAAGGCCTTTTCCTGGGACTCATACCATTATCCTAACAGAGTTTCCATGCCTGATCCTACCTTAGCAAAGCAAGTATTTACTGGCTCTAAAGTACAGGGAAAAATCCTGGAATGAAGTGGAAAAAAACCCAGTAACTAGTGTAAATCAAACTGGACCATGAATTATAGCTGGCCTGTGGTCAGCAAAAGAGAACCATTTTTTCTTCCTGGATGCTGGAAAACCTGTCAGTGATTTATTTGTGGGACAAAAAGTAGCTTTTTTTTTTTCCTTTTCTTCCTCAAACAACTTCAGCTGTGCTTTTATGGAAGTAGTGCCACTAACCTCCTACACTGTTCAGCCTCCCATCAAGAAAATAACTTGGAGGCAAAGGTGTCTGTGGTAAAACTCCAGTCATGTCAAAGGATGAAAAAGCCCAAATGAACCTGGTCCATTAAATGCTTTAAAAGAGATACAGAGGCAAAAAGACAAGGGGAGAAAAAAAAAAAAGCCCAAACCAAAAATACCTGGCAGAAATAGCTTTATCCTGGGGGGTCACAGCTGCACATTAACAGTTCCACCTTAATAAAAGCCACAATCAAATCTTCAGTATCTAACACCTAGTTTCCACTTGGCACAAAAGTAAAAAGGAAAAAAAGAAAATGAAAGCAGAAGGTGGAAAGGGAAAAGCAAAAAGAAATAATATTTTCTTTATATATTCAGAAAAATCTCTTCTCCAGAATATTCATGGGGATTTTTTTTCTCTTCCCTATAAGACATGATTAAGCAGTGCCACAGCATCTACTGTCAGTTTGAATTCCCTGCCTCCCAGAATGAGTAGTTGTAATTAAAAGCTTAGCTCACCTTATCCCTCCAGTTTCCCAGGTGAAAAGTCAAGGTCTGCATTTAATTGCATATATGTGTGCATGTTTAAAGCCAGAGCTCTGAGGAGAGATGGAATTTGGGAGAAGTAAGGGGAACAAGCACAAAGGCATTTGACACAGTATCAAGCTGGGGAAAAATGGGAAGAGAAGGAGAGCAACAAGTGAGAGTGCAGATTCTTCTTTTTCTTCTCTTTCTCTTTAGTCCTCCTGTCCTGTCTCTCTCTCTCTCTTTTTTTTTTTTTTTTTTTTTTAAGATATAAACTTTCATTTTACTTCTGGATTGTTCCACCACTTCCCTTGGGCTCCTCAATGGAACAAGTGATGCACAGAGAGGTATAGAGAGGTTTGTCCCATCTGTGCATAGGCTCTGTCTTTTATGACATGGTTTTGTTCATTCACTTGGCTTGGCTGTGAGAAAGGCAGAATCACCTTTTGCTCATGCCCAGCATGGGAAGTGTAGACTGCAACCTACATACATCAAGTAAATCCCCAGCTGTTCTGGCTGCAAAGGTGTTGTCAATCCCTGGTCCTGCTGTTTCGGCTTTAAGTCCTGTAGGGGAATCCCAGGAACCACAGATGGGCCAAGTGCTGCACTAGCAGGAATGCTGGATGATGTTTTAAGCCAAAATCTTTGGAATGAAACTAGGAAGTGACATATTTCAGCTCCTAAGCAAACAGATTTGGTTCAGAGGTTACCATGGCACATCATACTTCCAGCACCTTGGACACTCTGTACCTCATGCTGATCTTCAGAGAATAAAGACAGCTGTTGAGGTTACTTCTGCATTCCTTCAAAGCCCTCTGCATTCCAACACACCATGAGGCCACTTCTGCCCTTAGAAAGCACTGAAGCATTCCTAAAATTTTCACCAAGAAGGCTACACACAGAATCATACAGAGCAATAATAATGTGACTGCAAAGGGTAATTGAGTTTGGAAAAAAGGAATTTTGTAAGAGATCTGGCTAGGTTACAGTGCAGGGTTTCCATACTTGATTTAAGCTCCCTCCCAAGCTGAAAAAGGAAGACATCTCTTGCAAAAGAATACTTCTTCCAACCTTTTCAGCAACACCAGGAGAAGAAGTCTAATCCTATCATGGTGCCAATCCAGTGCTTGACTGAGAAGTCCAACCTGGCCCACCACTATTAATGCCTTTCAATGAATTTGGAATGCTTCCAAATCAACCACAACAGCAGGACCTATTCTTAAAATGCATCCCATACACGCAACAGTATAAGAGACACTACAGCTCATTCTTGAGCACCTCACTACAGCAGCTTTCACCAGCTGCTAGCAAAAGACACCGTGTTTGTACAGACCTGTGCTGCCAGAATGCTCCTTGGATCTCTAACAAGCACCATGGACATGCCTCACACCATGGCTTTAACAAGCAGGGACAACTTCACAGCTGGTGCCTGCCCTTGCTGCTGCCCCACAGGTATAACCCCTTGTTAGGCCAGGAACATAGGACAGGTTTCTAGGCAGAGTTACCTGCCTTAGGGCAGCCTCCAGCGTGGTCCAAACTGTGTAATCCCTCACCTGTGGTTACATTCCTAAGGAGGTTTATTCCTCTCTCTGAGGATACCTTGCACTGTTTTATCATCCCAGACACTCAGCCTGTTGGTCAGCTTACCAGATGCTGTGTCCTGTTCTGCAGAGTGTAACAGGGCCTGACGAAACCTCAGTGCCTTCTATGCCTTGAAGTCCACAAGTAACAAGATGCTCCCCAGTTAACAGGGATCTATCCTCATAGGACTTCTGAGCCTGTCTCCTTCCTAGGTTTCTGCTGAGGAGGAGAGTCTTGAAATAGTAACTAGCCTCCCCAGCTACTGCTTTTCTGTGCCTGGGGCAGCCCCTATCCCATCTGTAGCTGGTTCCTGAGTAGTGCCCTACAGAGGCTCTTCCTCCAATTAACGCCTGCTCCCTACAGTTATGATTTTTAGAGTTTAAGACATCACTAACCTCAGAGCTTTCTTCTTTCATCTTTTGTTGCTGGCACCCTGAGAAATGACCAGTAGCTAGGGAATAAGCCCCCCACAAATGGCCCCAAGGTCATTCCTGAAGCCACTGGCAGGAGGCACAAGCAGGTAGCACACACCACTGTATCTCTGTGCTCACCTCAGTTGCTCAGAGGAGGTTGGGTTTTCTTGCACAGCTGGAGTGAATCTGTAAGTGTGCCTTGATAAGATGGACACCATAACTTAACTGAGACAGCTTAAGAGGTTTCATTCTATCCCTCATCCACCTTCCTCACTATTTCCATGTGACACAGTGCAAGGAAATTAAATACTAATGAAACTGGGGATCTTGGCAAAGCCTTCTAAGCCCTGAGTGTGTAGCTGTACTGAGCACCTGTCTGTCATGGGTACTTAGGTTTCTGCTGGGAGGTTTAGTATGCATGTTAATGGGCACCTCTTCAGCCCAACATGGTTTCTCACTTGACTTGGAAGCAATGAATCTTGATGCATCTCAGTGCAGCTGAGAGTAGAGGGGGAAACAGAAGAGCAGGACTGAAACATTGGAAGTTAATTGCAGGGGAGCTGCAAAGAATGATTGTACTAGGTGAGGAACTATAGTGTTTACCATAAACAATATCAGCATACTTACTATATGCAATACACTTGCCATTAAGACTGCTCTTCACATGGTACTGTATTTATAGCATTGGCTCATCTTTCTTTACATGCAGGCTGATAGAACTATTAGCATAACCATTGTGTTATCACTATGTAATCACTATTAATTATTACTGCAGAACATCCTGTGGGAGTACAGACATGCTGTTTAATAGTTAAGCAACCAGGCACACAGCCACTGCTGCCAATGCCTTACCAAGTGTGACGGCTTCACAAACCCCACCTCCTCCTGACCACTTGTTGGGTGTCTCTTGCCACTCTCATTCCTCACACAGCAACAGCAATTCAGAGGAAAGCCTGGAGGCTGTACTATAAATATACACACAGCACAAGCAGCCACAACCCCTGACTACTCAGGATGCTCCAGTCTGTACTGCACCTCTGGTGTCCTATGCTTCACGCAGAGACAGCCAAACAACCCCAAATGTAATTGCATTGTGTCCAGGCAGAGTAACTCTCACTGGATGTGCTCTCCCCATCTCATTAGGGTGGGAGCAGGTGCTAGATGAGTTAATAAGCTTCAGCTGACAGGTGGCTGCTGCTGTGGTTGCAGCAATTGCCCCTTCCCTGCTGCCCACCACCTCGGCACAGCCCCCCTACATCCTACAGCCCAGCAGAGAGCACAGGCTGGAGGGGCAGCTGGAAGACAGGGAACATTTTGGTATTTAAAATCAATCAGATGTCCAAGGAACTATAGGGAAAGCAAGGTTAATTGCCTTGCTATTGCTATAAAAGCCAGTATGTCCTCTGCTACTTTGATGCACTCAGCTGCCTCAGACTGACAAAATGTCAGCTTCCTCTTGGATCATTCCTTACTCTTCTGTGCTGTAAACAGAGCGATTCATTTAATTTACAGATGATTTTTCTTCCTTTGCAATTAAATTTCTTAATTGGAATAGTTTTTACAATGACTATGCTTTGTCTCTTCAGCAAAATAATTTCCTGACAGAGTGCAGAAAGGCAGAAGACTTTAGGGAGCTGGTAGGTCTGCAAGGAAGAGCGAGGCCACTGTGATGCAGCGTGGTCTCTGGAGTTTGTGGGCCACTTCTGTTTGTGCAGAGAATGAGAGACTGCAGGGAAGACAGGCGAGATAATGAACCTCCCAAGGAAAGGTACTTTCTGATTGAAGTCCCTTGGGATAAAAACAGCTCTGCAACAGAGCCAGCACCCAAGCCCTTCTCTTTTGTCCTGACAGCTGGGAGACATGCCTGGCCGCTCATTAATGCTTCACTTCCATGCAGTGCAACTTCTCCCCAGCTTCTCTGACACACAAAGCATACACAACATACCCATTAGCATTCTTTTTCCTCACTCTGAAATCCTATCATAGCACTTCTATCCTGCTTCATCCCTCCTTTGGTTCTTAAGTGTTTGCTGGATTGAGTTTCAATTTCTCCTCACTTTCAAAAATCTACTGCTCTTTGAGCCTGTCTTTCCTTTTCTTGACTTCCCCTCCTGCCTGTTTCCTGGCCTCCCCTACTGTGCGGGCTCATTTCCTAAGTCTGGGCTGCCAGTGCCACTCCCTTCTTGTTCTTATACAGCCAAAATATATGGAAAGACAAGCACGTTAAAAAAAAAAAAGAAAACAAAAAGAAATGCCTGGAACTTTGTGATACTTCAACTCCAAAGTCCCAGTGAAACACTATAACCCTATAAAAATTTCCCCCCTGCACTACAAAAATAGAGCCACCCACACTGGGTAACCCTCCTGGTCTTCCCAGTGTCCTGCAATCCCACAGACTTTCAAGTTTGTGATTGTACCTTCCATGATTACATATAACTGAGCACATTATCTGTTCATAAAACAGAATACCAAATGATGGCTTGCTGCTTGAGCTGAGGGAAGCCACAACAGGCAAATGGACAGCAGGACGTTTGAAGCCAAGGAAGTTCCCTACCTCAATGTTCAAGCTAGCTTTCATAATGCTTTCCCAAGGGAAAGGGCTCATCATGATCATTTAAGAGATCTAAAGAAGCCTTTATTCATTAAGTCATCCTTTCTGACAGCTGAAAGTACTCCCCATCTCTGTGGCTGATGGCTGCAATACAGACCTGCTCCTCATGGCAAGCCTTGGGTTCCTGAGGATGTGTGTGGTGCGAGGTGGAGCTGAGAAAACAGGGCTACCTGCCCCTTGAAATGCCCCCACATCAAACAGCCATGAACACAGGGAACATCAAGACCTTCCTGCTTTTAAAGGAGTTTAGATGTCCAATATAAATTCTCTTTGATACAAGTATAAAGTGCTTCAGTCCCAGTGGCACATAGCATAGGGGGCCCCCAAAAGCCTTCACAGCAAGTGACACTCCTGCAGCATGCTGTCCTCTGCCAAGCAGCCAGGCTTCCACAGCAGCAAAAATGGCTAGTTTTTTTCCTGTTTGCCTTCCTCTGGTGAAATTGTGTCCCCTGAGGGACATACTCCTGTTCACAAGGTGGCAGTGGGGATGGCGGCTCCCAGGTTGATCCCTCTGCTGCCATGGCGACAGCCGGCACAATGAAAGGGCCGCACGTCCCTCTGAAGTGACAGTCCTGCGCTTGTAGCAGGGGGGAGCGGCTGCTCTGCCATATGCTGCGGGGAGCCGGCAGCGTCGCCTTCAGTTTTCATGGCCCTTCCAGGCTTTTTCAAGTAAGTTTAATTAAAGATTTTTTATGCTTAATTGATCACATTCCAGGTCTGAGGAAGCTCGGAAACCTCCCTAGCTTGTAACACTGTGATTGGAACTTCTCCCCAGCAAAATCCCAAGCTCCGCGCTCGGCTGGTTTTCAGCTCATATGCCCCAGTAGTGGTGGGGCCCCTGAGGGCTGGTCCTGTGCAGCACCCGGGGGATCAGACTCCCGTGGTTACTCAGAGACTCCCATCCGAACATGCAGGACAGCAGAGAGAGACAAGTGGATCTGTGTGAGCCCTTGAGGAGCACACCTTCTCAACAGCCAGCATTAAAGGCAAGGGTCTAATGTTTGCTCTGGAGATGCAAACCCAGGAATCCATTCATTTGCCTTTCTTGTCATCACACCCTGAACGGGATGCTTCAGGCAGAAATCCTCTGAATAGCGTTTGAGGAAGGAAAAGAACTATACCAGTGTAAATCTCCCTTTTTCTAGGCAAAAAACCTAGTAAAAACAGTGGGGTCAGGAGCTGCTTTGAAAAGGCCCTTTCACTCCATGGTTCCTTAGTGATGAAAGGGTTTATCTCAGAAGGTCATATGCCATGTACATTATTCACTCAGGAAGAATAACTCCTGGTGTTCGCTCTGCATTCAGAGGGCTGTAGGAGCCATGGGCTGGAAGAGAGCTCCTGAAGGCAGAACTGGGGAGGGAGTGAGAGTGCCATATAGATAACTGACAGTGCATTTTACAGTCTCATTTTGCATAACTACTGATTCCAATAGTGCAGCCCACTGGTTTAATTTTCACTTTAAAAGAATAAACTAGATTCGTTCTCACTCGCAAAGCTTGCAGGGGAATAAATGTGCCACTTAGATAAGTCATCAAAAACAAAGTACTCTGTGGGAGCAGTGGATAACAATTAGTGAATAAACACGGAAGAGGACTACAGAGATTTGTATGGCAAATGCCAGCTATGTCCCTGAGACAGAAGACATTAAAGTGCTCCCTGCTGTTTGGATGGCATGTTATTGCTGAGCCTCATGGTGTTTTTGAGGAGTGGCAAACCTAGACATCAAGGCACAGGTATCACACTTGCTTTTGTACCAAGAAAGCAAGGGGTAGATAAAAGGCAGAATCACACAGAAATGGGAGAGCCAAAGGCAACTTCAAAATGCTGCAGGATAAAACTGCAAATGGATGTACTATGGACTTTGGCACCACTACAGAAGTCAGACTAGTTTCTATCTCTGAGCAAAATATTCTAGCACAAATCATGCTTCATGTGTACCTTCCTCTGGATTCCCAGGAGCATTTTGTTGGTGCTGTTGGAGAGCCCAGCTTAGTCTCTGAAAAGTAATCAAAGAAGGACAGCAGAGCTCCTTGGATCTGTGCAGCAAGACCAGTTTGTATTATTTATGGTGCCTTCCAACAAAAGCCACATCAGTGATTAAACACAGCTAAATATATTCTTGGTTTTGGAGGTTCTCTCAGCTTCTTTTTTTCTGTTGGGGGAAAAATGCAAACCACTGTGCCATGACCAGATCTACCTCTTGATAACTTGTACTGACCTTCTGTTTGATTCAAAGTTTCCTTATTTTGTGATGTTTTCCAACTTCTTCTTACTTAAGTTCTTCTATTTGAGCTCTTGTTTTTATTAATTTTTAGTTCTTATTTCACTTTTTTTTTCTACTTCATCACTATGTCAGATATTCCAGAAGGAAAGTCATGATGCACCCTTTCATATGTGACATGGACTCTCCAGTCAGTTGGATGGCAGGGACTGATGGACTGACTGGAAGAATTTAGCAAGCTTCCTAATTATGCAGACACCCTGTCCTTTCTCCTAGTAGTCTGCACACTCCCCACAGAAGGGTCTTTCCATGAAGAGAGTTTCTTGCCTTCTGTGGCAGTGATCCCCAATGGCTGAAGCCAAGCTTTCATTCATTAGGCACAAACCCTTAATGAATAAGTTGATCTGGATTGACAATGGCTCTTCAATGTGCTACGTCATATGCCTCTGGAATTGAGACTTGGATAGGCAGCCAAAGCTGCCCTTGGTGTTTGCAAAGTGGTTAGGATGTAGCAAAAGCCACAGGCAGGGAAGGTTGGCAGAAGAAGAAAACCCACCAAGATGTAGAACTTTTGATCTTGACACACTGGGTCCTGGGAGGTGTCTAGCTTCAAGCAAGAGCTTGGACTGGAGACCAGAGGTCCAACAAGCAGTCCCCTTCAGCCCACACTTCTGTGACTCTGCATGCGGCCATCAAACGTGCTCCTTCACGGCAGTGCCCATCCAGTGCCTAAATTGGATTGCACAGATGGTCTGGATCTCTGCTACCAGGAGTTACCAGCTCCATTACCAATACCAGGAGGGAGACCGCAGACAGCTACCTTCAACCTGGTTGTCCTATTTTCCAACGTCTCTAAAGCTGCAAGGGCATAAATTTTAGTTGCCAAAGGCACAAATCTCTGGATAGATGCACGTGGGCAACACAGAAGTCTGCAGTTTCATTACTGTTAGCACTTGAGGTGGTTACAACAATGATAGCCTGGACACACATGGCCATGTTATAGAAACGCCTTGAGATCAGAGCCAAGATGCATCAGTGATCTTTCCTAACTTCAACATCTATGAATACATGAATTCAGACAACAAATTCTCCAAAGTTAAGGGTATTTTGATTTTGGTCTGGGTCCTCACATATTTGAAACAAGCAAAGTGCTACTGTTTTCTTTTACTTGTTGAAAGAGAACATCCCATTCTTGCTCCCATTGGGTAAGAAGCTGCTCTTCTGTACCATTTCCTAGCTAGGGCTGACTAATGGAAGCCATGAGGGCTGGTATGCTGCAATTTGCAGTCTGCTAAAACCCAGAACATTTTTCAAGGGTCTGGAGACATCAGCTGTTTCTGGAATCAGTGCCTGGGGTTAAGTGAATATTTGTGGGAAAAGTGCTTTTATCTTTGGCTTCTAGACCAGTCCTTTTCCTGCACATCTGTGCCTGTGTCATGGGGTGTTGAAGGGAGAAGGAATGCAAATACTCAGCCTGTTCCTTTTAAATGTAAAATACATCTTTTTCATATTTTATAGACTCATAGAATGGCTTAGGTTAGAAGGAACATTAAAGATAATCTAGTTCCAACCACTCTGCCTTGGGCTGGTGTGCCTTCCATTAGACCAGAGTGCTCCAAACCCCATCTCACCTGGTCATGAATGCTTCCAGGGATAGGATGTCCTAAGCTTCTCTGGGCAACCTGTTTCAGGACCTCACCACCCTCACAACAAACAAATTCTTCCACATCTAACTTTGTCCACTTTCAGTTTAAAATCATTCTCCTTATCCTATCAGTTTAAAATCATTCTCCTTTGCCCTTGCAAAAGTCTCTCTGTAGCTCTCTTGTAGCCCTCATTAGGTACTGGAAAGTGCTCTAAGTTCTCCCTGGAGCCTTTCCTTCTCCAGGCTTAGCAATCCCAACTCTCTTATCTTGCCTTCTCTGAGCATCTCTGTCACACTCCCCTGGACTTGCTCCAAGAGGTTCATGTCATTCTTGCTCTGGGGGCTCCAGAGCTGGACAAAGCACTCCAGGTGGGGTCTCACAAGAGCAGAACAGAGGGGCAAAATTCACTGCCTTACCCTGCTGCTCTGGGTGTAGCCCAGGATACATTTGGTTTTCTGGGCTACAGGTGCACGTTGCCTGCTTGTACCAACCTTCTTGTCCCCAAGTGCTCAGGGCTGCTCTCAACCCATTCCTCTGTCCTGCCTGTGTTTGTGCTTGGGGTTGCCTCAACTGACATGCAAGACCTTGCATTTGGCTTTGTTGAACTTCATGAGGCTCACATGGTCCCACTTCCCAAGCCTGCCCAGGTCCCTCTGGATGGCATCCCTGCCCTCCAGCATCTCAACTGCAACACACAGCTTTGTGTCTTTGGAAAACTTGCTTTTTATTTATCTGTCTTAATGGGGCAAAGACTCTTTGCACCTAATCATCAGCAGCCACTGTGACTTTTATCAATAAGCTAATTTTCAGTTTGGTCTGTAAAAATAAATAAATAAATAAATAAATGCAACTAGAGACACAGAGAGAAGAAACACAGACAGTATAATTTTCAAAGAGATGTTTAAAAACACATTAAAGAGCTTTTCTTCACTTTTTTCCTTTTCCTCTTTTTTTTTTTTTTTTTTAATTTAGTGACAGTCTAGGAAGGAGGAGATGAAGATAAAGGAAAAAAAAAATAAAAAGAAGATTTAATGAGGATGAGAGAGAGGCTGAAAGGATGTTTCCTAATCTGAACAAGCAGTTAAGGAGAATCAGGACAGAGGGAAGGGATGAATCTGAGAGATAAGTATTGGGGATGGGTTGAAGCAGTAAGGGTAAGAGAAGAACAAATGCAGGCCTACATTAAGTCAAATTATGTCAAAATTGACAAAAAACCCCCTGGTACCTTCTGCTATCTCATCTCAGGCCAGGCCAGTGTTCCTTCCTGGAACTGGAGGCATCCAGTGTGGAATGTCAAGATACCACCAGAAAGACAACTGCTCTCATCTTCCTTGAAAACAATCTTTCTTAAAACAGGAAGCAGTGGAAATCTCCTGAGAAAGACTGCTCCCTTGGTGCCTCCAAGCAAATCTGGAGTTTCTGATAAAGCCATTCAATTGAATCCCTAGTTCTATTGCCCAAATTTCATGCTGCTGGCCACAAGTGGGGAAAACTTCCTGCTACTTGCAGAAAGGACTGTTCTGCAGTCGAAGCAAGTGATGAAGATTCCCTCTGCCTGTCTTTAGTTGGCTGCATGATCTGGACATACCACTTTGTCTTTCCATGTCCAAGTATTCCTGCCTCTAAAATATTTATATTTAATCCAGTTACCTTTACTAAAATGGGTCAGAATTTTTCATCTCCTTCAGAGGCCATCTACTCCTAATATGAACTCTTCTCTCCACTTCCAACTGAAAAAGGTAGATGTTCATTTCCTGCAGCAGGAGGAAATAACCTTTATCCCTGAAGTGGCTGAGCAACTTCAACACCTGCACATGCTTCATAAAGACCAGTCCTGACTGATTGACACAGATTGGTGACAAGACTTCCCAGCTTCATGGGGGATGTGGTGACTCTCAATTCATTCCAGTTCGCAAAGCACAGCGAGGTCCTTAAGATTGAAGGTGTTATTGAACAGCAAGAATTATTTGCTAACACTCAGTCCCTCCCCTGCTCCTCACCATCACCTCAAAAGACATTCAAGACTTCTTCTTATTGTGAGTTCTATTTTATTTTTTAATTTCCAGACCCGCTGAATGAGATAAGGGCCTGGAGGGACCGATTTACGAAGGGAGATTAAAAATGCTAGATAAGTACAGTTTAGTTAAGTGATGGACATGATAACTCCTCACAGGAATCTAATTTTCTTTGGAGGGACATAAGGGGAGGAAAATCAGGAAATGTATAGTTCTCAGCTTTATTTTATTTATAATTTACTTTTATTCAGGCTCAGTAGGAGAGGCACAATGGCTGCCACAAGGGTGACATAAGAACACAGCACAAGCCTGCTGGAAGAGGTATGCCAGGTTAATATAAAGCAGTTAAATTGCTGTATGAAGATAGTTAGCTGGAGAGGGATTAACAAAGGCTCTAACACAGCTAATGATAGCAGAGAATGAAAATTTGGGGCTTGGATCCTGCAAAGTGGCCACACATAGCAATCTGCAAGATCCAGGACTTAAACAGAAAACCAATTAGCCTGACAACAGGCTTAGGGAAATGAATTGTGGAAACAGCCGCAATACATCATAGATCAGTAGTTTACAAAAGAGGAATGGAGAGAGGAAACAAGATCGCATTAAATCCCACAGAGACTAATGGAGAAATTCCATCAGGAGCCCTTTGCACAGGAAAAAGAAACTGGTAAGTTGTCTTCCAGTGGTTTATTCCTACAAAAGCTCTGCTAAGGGGATCAGGGAAAAAAAATGTAAGAACCCCAGATGAGCTGAAGAGCAAACAGTATCACACAGAAACAGAGCTGAAGTGCTGGGGCTGCTGAGCAGCCAAACCAACACAAAGGGGTTTTTGGTAGTGGTCCCAAACAAAATAGGTAAGAGGTTCCAAGACAGAGAAATATGGTTTGAAGTATCTAAGCAGTAATGTGAAGTCTGTCTGCAAAGCTCTTATGAGGAACATTGGGAAAAGGTAAAGTCTCCTAGAAAATAAATAAAATAGAATTATAGAATATCTTGAGCTGGAAGGGACACATCAGGATTATGAAGTCTCACTCCTGGCCCTGTGCAGGGCATGCCAAGAAGCACACCATGTGCCTGAGAGCACTGTCCAATGGAAGATGGCACTAGACTTCAAGACACAGAGCTGAAAAGGGAGACTTGTGATCCCTGCAAGGAGTGCAAGCACTCAGATGTGTCCTTGGACTACTCCTCACACTGCAGCATCATATTAAGTCCTGAGCACTCATCACTGCAGAGTGATAAAATCCTCACATCCTCCTCCACTTCTGCCACCATGCAGATCTGCTGCAATATGAGATCTGACTCATGGCATTTCAAAAATGTCCCCCCAAACTTTGAAATCTTCAGTAAAGAGACTGCCAGGTACAAAATGAGGAGTCTCTCTGGAAGAGGGAGAGAGGTCAGTATAATGAAAAGAAGGAAGAGCAACAAAACAAGGAAAAGTCTAGGTGTGGTCTCAGTTTTCTTCTGCCCCATAATGGGGCACCATGCTGCTGTCCTGTCAAAGGCACAGGAAACAACTCTGCACAAAGATGGAGTCTGCACCAGAGCCAAGCCTTTAGGGCCTGTGTTGTGAGAAACCCTACAGAAAGTCAAACATCCTTTTCCCTAGCAGGTCCAGATGAACGGGCTTGCCACTGTCAGCACAACAACAGGTTGAAGTAGAATCTGTAGCTCCTGCAGCTGCGGCCCTGCATATGCCCAGGTCCCTGTCATTTCTGTAGTCACCTCCCATAGGATGACCTCCTCTGCTTGATAATCCCCTTTTACAAGGTGGGGGGGTGCCCATGACACCCTTGAAGTGGAGCCCAGGGGTGCACAGTACCCAAAAGCCATACCTTGTTGATTCTGCAAACCAAAAACCAGCCTGACAGCTGGCACAACCCAGCACTGCAAGAGCATCTATTTCACCTCTTTCCTGAGAAAAAGTAATGTCCCTTGTGCACTGTGAGTCAGCTCTTCTTCCAGAAGCCCCACACACAGCTGATCCCATAACTGCATAAGTCTCCAAGGAGCAGAGATGATCCTAAGGAAGCAATAGGCAGCTGGCACGTAGAAGTGATCACTGCGTGGCGGATGGGATTCCACAGCATGCTGGAGATGGAAATATCACCTTAACAAGCATGGACAGCCCCCAATGGACTATAAAATTCATTTGGAGACTGAGATAATTCAAAGGAGCCAAGTGGCCCAGCAATAAAAGCCAGAACACATAAATTTAAATTCAGAGAGCTTCACAGTGCCCCAGCAATAAGTGACAGAGCAACCCCCCACCACCCCCAGACTTACCCAGACCCATCTAAAAGGCACAGACCAGAGAACAGAGAAAGATGTACAGAAATTGTGTTTTATAAAGGGAGAAGGGCCAAGGGGAGTAAATACAAGAAAAGTGATTACACATTTGGCACATGTACGTGTGCCATGGCAGCTGTGCTGGGTAGGAATCATGCAAGCAGCTTTTTATTAATCACATTACTCAATCACAAACTAGCATGTAGAAGAGGTTAAATATTGTTCTCCATTATACCAAGGCAGACTTGTTCAAGATAACAATTTCACACTACCTGACTGTAGTTGAGGGTGGATTAGGGCAAACTGCCTTTATTCTGCTTTTATGTACAACACAAATTTTCTTGTCCTTCCTCTCTACTGTCCCCAGTGGGATTCATCCCCAAACTGCTCAGAGAGTGCTTCCCAAAGAGCTTCCCTCCCAAGGAGTTAGTTTGCCACTCATAAGATGAACAGCCTAAAATTGTGATAATAAAAACTTTATAGCTCTCCATCATGTTCATTCATGCTAATGCTCTCTCTCACTGTGGATATAGCAAAAATTTCAATGCTGGAGAAGAAACAGGGGGTTTCAGATGGCATCACAGGCATGTTTTTCAGTGCTGTAAAAACATGGCAGTTCAATATACTTTTACAGCAGAAGGTGTCCATCAAGGTCATTAATGACTGAGAGAGGAGACACAAGAGCAGAAAGTTGCTGATCGATGATGTGTCATAGTTTGGAGATGGAAACTGCGGTAGACATGATCCATACATCTCCACGTCCCCACAGGGAACTGTCCTAATCTAATAAGATGGGTGTCTTCATGAAGAGGTCCCAAGGGCAAAAAAGGAGGTAGAGGTCTGGCAAGTGACATCAGTTGCAACTTGGAAAATTGGAGGGTCTGGCGATAGGGCTGATCTCTCTGTAGCACCTCAGTGCAGAGGTGAGGACTCTTGAGGCTTGAGGGACCCACATGATACAGAATGCTAATTACCCTTGATGAGGGAGGAAAGGGACACTGGCTCGGACAGTAATTCATTATAGCTAGTCCACCAGTCAAGAGAGTCCTTTGTCAGGGTGAGGCAGCCGCTCTCACTGATTTAACAGGCGCAAGCATTTTGATTTCCAGGCTGTGTGAGTGATGGCAGATACCACACCTGTCCCCAGAGCTTAAAAGCCAGGATCTTCGGCAGCAGCAGAACAAGCCTTCCTCCTAGAGGAGTCATTTTACTTTTTAACAAGTAGCAAGGGCAGACACGGACAAAAGGTGACAACTTAAAGAGTGTACAGGAACATCTAGGACTTGGTTTAACAACCACTGTTCTTTTCCTCTCCCACACAACTGGTCTTCCCAGAATCAGACCTGACTGTGATTTATTATTATCTCTAATTTTTTGAACAGAGGCAGCACACGGGAGCTGTATTTGTAGAACAGAAATTCACTACGATAAGTATTACACACACAAAGACCAAAGATACAACCCCCATTCCAAGCACATTACAAATCAAGCACAGATTAGAGACCAAGATAAATATTGCAGTGTGATACACCTGATTTTTTTTTTTAAACCTGCCTTTATTAAGGAACAGAAAACACTTGTGACAATAGGGTTAAATATATGTTTAAGGAAACCAGGTGCCTTTTAGGAGCAGCTGAAGCTGGCGTGGGAATAGCTGAAGACATCTTTTTGAGGCATTTTTCTGCCTTGTACTTTCTGCCTATTATTTTTCCCCTTACGTTCTTCCATCCTAATAAGGGCAGTTGCAATGGAAACCAAGTTCTTTGCTGTTTCTGAGGTCATTTGCTCTTTCTGCTTATTTCCCTCCCTGAACATCATCAACCAGTATGTGAACCGAAGGTGCTGTGGAGCAGAGCAAATGCCACCTCCCAGGAATGGAAATGGCACTGCATCCTCGTTCCTCTGCTTATGAAGTACCCCTCTTTCATTACTTTTTTTTAGGAGGGTTTGTCCTCTGTATATGACAGCTACGACTGAGATCAGACTTCAGTGTGTAGGTCAAGCTGGTCAACTCAATCTTTGAACTGACTATTTGAGTTAGTGAAATCTTAACTGGACATTTCAATCAAAACAACAGTGAGACCTGTAATAGGTCCTTTTACCATTAAAGCTTAATTTTCTAAACTGAGCAGAACAAGCTGCACTGGGTAAAGGTATCTTTATAGCAATAGCTGTTATGGACCTGGGGGCTGCACCAGTTTAACCTTATGGAGTTCAGATAATATAACTAAAGCTTCAGAAAACTTGTGATCCTCCATGCTGTGGTATGCCACTGCTGCATCCCCTTCACTGAGATCAGTCCCAGCCCTACTCTGCTCCACAGCATGGAGTAATGCTAGCTATTTCATGCACTACCCATACTCTTCCTCCCTTTTCAATGGTGGGGAGTTGCATCAGAAGACACAATTGAAAGCAAATCCTCCTCAGCCTGCAGTGAGCCTCAGCAATCAATAGTTTTTGCAACAGTCCTCTGGCACTCCCCTCAGATGGTGGCATAGCCCACTGCCATCAGCCTCACATGAAAATTTGCCACTGCCAAAGCCAAGTATCTCTGCCCAGACCGAGACATTTGGCTTTGGCAGTGGCAAAGTTACACGGCTCCTCTTGGAAAGTATCCCTTATTACTTGCACAGGAGGATTTATGGCTGAGCCAGCCCTGCAGTTTCCAGAGATAAGGCCATATCCCTGCCCTTGTGTATGAGTACCTAAGGGGGCCAGTAAAGAGTAGGATGTACTCTTTTGCTGTCCTCATCAGTGTAATCATCCCCCCCACCATTCCCTCCGGCAGGTAATTTTGATGGAGGTGTTTCTGCAGTACCCACTCTGGGACTGTGCATTATGACAAAGCTTAATGGGATTCCACAGGCAATTACTCCCTTCCCATTTTTCTGCAACAACACCATTGCACAACCACTAATAAGTGAATTACAGGAGAGAAAGGCCTTTGCTTTGTATATGCAGGAGATGTGTCATTTGGCTTTTCAAGTGTATGAGAAAAGAAAAGATTTAATTTTTCAGTCCCTCTCCTCCCCAGCTCTCCATCCTCCATGAGATGAAATAAACAGTGGGGAGATGTGCTTTTTGCATAAATTGGGGATGTGTGATTGATAACGTGTTATCTTGTCAGCTGGAGACACCTGCATGGCAGGTATTTATGCTATCAGAAGGGCTCTAACTGGTGAAATACAGTTTGGTGCCGATAAGGGGACCCAGGGACTCATGGCGCCAGCCCCATGAGGACAGGGGGATTAATGCTGATATTTTGCAGCTTGGTCTTATTAAATTCTGATTCCTTTTGTGAAATGGAAAAAAGAAGAGGGGAAGAGTGATTGGTTTTAAGCAGATAAAAGACATGAGGGATGGGGGTGGCTGGTAGAAACGGGGCTGATGAATGGCCAGGGTATCTCTTGGGAATAAAAGCAAAAACTATTAAACAATTTTCTGATTGACTAGGTCTTGTCTGTCAGGCAGGGAATCAGAGTGGGGGGAATGGGTTTGGGGAGTTCCTGAGAGTACAAAGACATGGTTATATTAAAAGCAGAGCTCAATTATACAGGTTGGGGATGGGGAAAGAGCCAATTTCCTTCATTTGCTGGAATTTTTAAACATGCAGCACTACTGATGTTCAGGCACTCAGCTCCCAGCCGAGGCTACTGCAATCAGCTTCTGCTTAATGCCCAAGGCAGGGCCTCCTGCTACACACAGTGACCAAGCTCCTTGAAATACTCATATTTAGGATAAGGTTTCCTCCAAGCAAGCAACACACACCTGGTTATGGCAAAATTATGTGCAGGGGGTCCCCAGCTGCAATACAAGGGGCAGGAGGGGGAGCACTGGCCGAGGTGTTGGAGGGAGCCTCAGGCTTGGAGAGCCAGCATGGTTTCCACTCCTGATCAGTTTCAGGATTAAGCACTTAGGTCTTTGCTTGTACCTGTATCTTAGAAAAGAACCATTTGCAACATTCATGAAAGAAAAGCCATAACAATTTCAGATAAGCTCAGGTAATACTTTGCATTTTCTGTAGAATTCTTCTAGGGCTGGAAAAGCAGTAACAAAAAAACTGGGAAGGAACAATCCCATACACCACAAGCATCAGTGAGGAAATATGCCACACTAAGCACATACACGGTGTGCAGAGAGGGTTTCTATCAGCTGCAACCAGAACCAAGCCATGCAAACATGAAAAGGCTCTGAGAATGTTACAGCAAGGAAGATACAGCAACACCCTTTTATAGGATGGGAAGGTTTGTGATGCAGACACAGATGGATCCTTTCAGTTATATGATTCTGTTTGTGGTTCTCTGGGCATGTATTATTAATATGCTACAGAGTTTTAATTAGAGCTGAGAGATTCATTCATTGTGAATAATTTATCTGATTAATTTTGCCTTGCTTCTGTTCATGAATTGTCCATAAGCAGTTTGTAATTTTCTCAAATTTATTTGTCATTTGCAATTATTTGCTGACTTGTCTCAGTAAATAATTCTCAGCATATTGTTTGTCCATAAACTGTCCCTGGATAGTCGATATTCAAAATCAAAGCTGGGTTAGACACACTTTTGTTAAATATATGCAGTAAATCCCATTGGATGTTTCTGTTTTCTGACTAACCTTTAGGATCAGGCTTCCACAGAGAATACTACTTTTTATGAGTTCAAATTTTGCTTCCTGCAAATAGTCTCTAATATTTACATAAAATTCACTGTTCCCATGAACATTCCTGCCAGTCAATATATTCACTACAATACACACAGAAGAGACCACAAAAGGAGTGTTTTATACTTGAGGCAAATAGTTCTTTTGTTACTCAGTGCCCCAGTCTGTTCCTGGGAGACCTGACTGAACATTTGTTTAGTTTTGGGGTATTTTTTTTTCTGGTTTATTTTGCTTTTTCAGCTCTCCTGGTCAGGGGTTATGCTCTCCCCAAGTCACTCTCTCATGCAAACCATACTGCGTGCTACATACATTGTCTTTGTGTGCTGCCTATATCAGCCTGTCTCAGAAATGCCCACGGAGCACAGGGCACTGGGAAAACCACCATCCAACCAGAAAGTGACCATCACTGCTGAGGACATTGAGCTAGTCACTGCTGGCTCCAGCCTGTGCTGCCATGAAAAATCTTGAGGCCCACAAAGTGCCACACAGCCAGGCTCAGTCACATTGGTGACCCCCACTCCATGGTAACAGGAGAGGTTTGCCTGCCCCATATGGGATCTTTCCTTTGATGAAACAAAATATACTGTTTGGCAATAAAGAGAGAAGTTTCTCTGCTTCCAGTGCTCAAAAACCAGTGTGAATAGTAAAAGGCATCTTTGCATAATTACTATGTAACCTCCACTTGGTAGTTTTGAATTACTGGCTAGTGGCAGTGAACTGTGGAGAAACATCACCATCCTCTGACAACATGCAGCAGGAGTTGCTTTTTTTAAATCAAGTTCAACGATGAACACTCACCTATTTCAGCATTCCAGAGCAGCTGGAAAGTAAATATTGCTGTGACAGTTCTGCGGATGCTCTAAGCCAGCATACACTCTTACTAGGGTTTGTAAGCACGTGCAGTCATGACATAATCAGGGATAGCACAGATAGAAGTGACCATTTGTGTCACCTAGTCCAGCACCAGTGGAGCCAGGACCATATCATTCCCTTCAGCTCTTTTTTCCTACAGCCTAGGCCAGACTGGTTTTAACTACTGCCAGCTGTGAGAGTCCTACTTAATCTTTTCAGGACTTCACATATTTCAGCTCTCAGTATCTAAGTTCTCCCAGACAGTTCCCATCTTTCCTCTTCCTTTCCTTAAAACTTCACATTTCTCAGTGCAATTTTATAGCCTTTATTTATTACATCCAGGAATGGAAATAACCTGACATACCTGTGTTTTGCAGGTTAATTAAGGCTTTCATACTACCTTGTAGCTCAGCATACCAATGCCTTCCACGTTTCCATTTGACCCATGTGTCCCCTTTGGATTCTCACACTTTCCAATCTAAGTCCCACCAAAAACCTCTGGTTCTTGGTGGGTCTCAAACACAACTTTTGATAGTCACACAACTCACACATTTAGACTTCCACAATCCAAGCAATGCTGTTTCCCTTGTCCCTCAAATCAATCTCCCAGCTATCTGGCTGCTCCTGCTGCTCAAATCTGAATTTTTTCCAAGTCTCCCTATGAAATTCTTCTGCCTTGGAGACTAGAATGGGTAGGGAATACTACTACCATGCTCTGGATTCATATTATATTTGCATTATATTTTGATCTTTGCATCCTTTAGGGCTTTTTGGGTACATGCAATATGAACATCCTATAAGGTTTTCTAGACATTCTCTATTAATACACAATGGAAGCTGTGTAGACGCATTTTTAATACCCTCTTAGCTGGCAAGAGAATGGTGATATTTTCTTATGAGAAATGTAATTGTTTAATATCAAACAGTATTATTTCAAAGATTTAATTGTGTAATTGGGGTCAGTAATCGCTTGGTCGTCCTCAGAGCAAGAGGAACTTGCAGAGTAAAAGATTTATTGTCCTGACAATAGAGAGCAAATTTTAATATTTCTGAAAAATTGAGGACTATTAATCCTGGCATGTGTTACTCTCAAACACAGTGAACTGATAAAACTTTGATCTAATTTTCTCTTTGAAGGGGCATTGGTGGGGTGTGGGGAAGACTGTTAACTGGATGTGGCCTATTGCTGGAAGTGCAGCAGAGCACAAAGGCAAGGCACATTCAGCTGCACAGGAGCTCTCAGATTGTGCACAAGACAGCTATTGAGAGAACAAACTGTTCCAGTCCCACTGTGCTGCAAGGGAAGGGAAGACAGAAGTGGTTTCCATGACCACAGGCAGTTTGGTGGTCATCTCTCAAAAGGGATGTTATTTGCATTTGTACCCAGTGTGCACACACTCGTCTGTTTCTGGGAGTTCCAAGCAGTATTTGCAATACAGATCAAGTCATACATGTGCCAATGGATGGTGAGGTGCATACATGCCACTTGCATCAAGTATATGGGTAATTTGTCAGTGTGAAGCCTATGAACTCTGTTTGATACTGGGAGCTTGAGTATTAGTAGAAACTTCAAGCATTATTTTAATGAAAGGCTCTGAAACCTTCTCTGATTTGTTTGGTTTTGGCTCTTTCTGTATCTAAGTGGAACTAAAATTCACAGAGAGTGACAATGATAACAAAAAAGGCCCATAAATTTTCATGGTGTCCCTCTCAAATGGAACATTAAAGCAAAGCAAGAAAGCAAGGAAAAAAAAAAAAAAAAAAAAAAAAAAAGAGTACCAGAACTGGTGAGGCAGCAATGGGGGGATATACTGCTGAGATGACCAGTTATTATAAAAGCAACAGTATTTCCCAGGACATTTGGAGAGGAAGGCTTTTTGTGAATACAGGAAGGCTGCACAACTTCTGTGATGGGCACAGGATCACATTTCCCTTCAATGCCAGCAGGGAAAGGTAGTGGAACATGAGTTACTTTGCAGTATATAACGAATTATACAGCAGTGCTGGTAAAGGGAAAGAGTTTCTGGGAATTTTGAATGTTTAGAGTTGTGCATAACTTTGCTTTAAGTAACACAGGTGCCTGAGGGAGGTATCTGTAAACTCCCCTAGCCTTCCAAGCCAGAGCTCTGGTAAAAGATGGGCTTTGGCTTTGGAGCAGTGAGGACTGGCTCCAGAGCTTGCAGCAATCAAAGCATAAGGCTCAATTTCTGTGGAAAGAACAGAAAGTCTACCAAACAGGGTAAGGGCAGGACAAATAAATGAGGCAAATAGCCTATGCAAGCCAAAAGAAGCTTATAAATATATGAACCCAGGATGCTTGGAGACAGCTGCAGCAGGCTGGCATGGAACCACCTAGAAACCATATTAAAGATATACAACAGAGATGAAAGTGCAGATACCAGCTTGTAAATACAGATGGACTGCTTAGCTTTTTACAGATGTGGGCATTACATTTGCAGCTGAGCCCTGAGATCTGCTACTATCTGAGAGGCTGAATATAATGAATTGATGGCAGTATGTGGTTTCCAGACTTTTAACAAGAAAAAGCTATCCCTGTTAACAATGTTTTAGTAACTCCTTGCTTTTAGAATATTCTCCAAACAAACACAGGAGTAGAAACAACTTCTTTCTCTTAGGCTAACCTTCCCTTTCTCAGTTACTTTGGCCAGGTATGCGGGGATAGTCAAGATTTAGACCTGTACCTGAATTGGTCTTGAGATCCAAAATTCAGTGACTAGATGCCAAATTCGAACAGTCTCAGTTTTATCTAGGAACCTTTGTTAATCACTTTTGGATATGAACTTTTAAAAGTTTTGAGTCAGGTATGGAGAAACACAAGACTTTAGGGAGAATTTAAGCTGCCTATATCTGCTCAATGTATCCAGCCAGGCTGACCTGATGTGACAGCCATATCTTCTGAAAGGCAGAAGTGCAGTTTTGCCCAGCTTGAATGACAAAAAATAGTAGACTGCATACAAGAAGAAGGGGGAAGACCTCCGGGTCATATAAAAAAAGATTTCCCTTTCCTTGTGCATTGTAGATGACATTTATTTTTGCCTCCCAACAATTATAGGAAAAAAAAGATGCAGGATATTTCATGAGAGAGAAACTAAAACTTGCAAAGCAGGTTTTTGGAGTCCAGAAGGACATGCTTACTAAGTCTGGCTCCATGATCCCAGAATCATGTTCTCCTGTGTACAATCTGTCCTGTGGCCCGTTAAGTCAAAAGCTGAGACTTGCTTCTAAAAGCCGTCAGCTCCTGCAAAATGTTGCTCTGCCAGTTCAGCCTGGAGGTCTCTCTGCTCCTTCTTCAAGCAGTGCTGCAATTTACAGCTTTCCCTGCGTACAATGACTGCCATTCTCTGCTTTACTGAAATAGCTTCCTCCGGCCAATGCCAAAGAGTGTGTTATTAGACCAGTAACTCACTCCTGAACACAGTGATCCAGGTATGGCAATCCCCCAGCACCTGCTGAAAAAAAAAGCAGCGGTGAAACTCAAAAATTACTCCTCCCCTCGTTCCTTTCCAAATGGTGTGAATGCCGATCCAACATCCAGCAACGGAGAACATGGAGGAAATATCGTTTTGCTATGTTATCTGAAAGGAAAACAACAACTAGCAAGGCATGCCAAGGCAACAAATTCACTGTGGAACCTGATGCTGTTAAAAACAGACACTGCAGCAGGACAGATGGGTTTATGCAGTGTCCTGCATTGAGGAGAGAGGCTCACAGCGCAGCAGGCGTTCTTCAGTGGGATCAGGCCGACTTAGCCCCAGCAGAGCTCTTGTTTCAAGGCAGTCTGTTTCACCATCATTGACAGCATGTGGCTACCACCTCCCCTCTCTCCCTAGATGATATTGGCTCCACTAGCGGGCACAGGAGACATGCTTTATTCATCATCTTATCTCAGTGTCTCCCATTAGGACCAGGTAATTCCCCTTAAGTATCCCCAGTTTGCCTGTGTGTGTATTGTTTCTGTGCCTGTGACTGGTGTGTGCCCCTGTGTATGAACCCCTCTGTGGGCTACACACACACACACACACACACACACACACACACACACACATGCACACACACACAATGTTTACAGCAAGTTAACTCTCTTATTCAGCTGGATTATATGTGCAAACCCTAAGCAGCAAGATATCTCTGTTCTCTTGCCACATAGAGCCTTCAACACCTAGAGGATAGGTAGGATGTGAAATCATATCGCCAGAGCATCTTAAAGAGGCAGAAGAGATTACAGGCCACTCGGCTTACATATTTTCTCTACAGCTCCAAACCATCACTCTGGCCTCCTTTCTGATTCTACGAAAAAATCTATTACAAATTGTCATCAATGTAAAGGTACCAGCATCTCCTGTACTTGAACTGTGGAGGGTTCTTCCTAACATCTCCCTGGTCCCCAGCCATAAATACAGCACACTCCCCCTTGCTCCCTCTTGGCCAGCATGAGGGCATTTCACCTTGCTCGTAGAAGCTCAATAAGATGCAAAATATGACAAATGGGTAGAAAAGAGAAATAGACACATATTTCATTACTGAAAGGGAAACAAAAAGAGGGCTTCAGCAAAGCTGGATAATAAATAGATGTAAAATGCTTCTGTCTATTGCTAGTGTTCCCTTTTATGCCTACACAAGTTTCTCAGAATGAGATGGGAGCTAAGGAGGAAAGGAAAAGCAATGTGTACACTCTGTGGAAGGACCAAAACTCCAGCATGGTGATCAAACCACTCAGGCAACTCTGTCGACATAGCAGAAAAACAGGGGGAAAGAAAGAAATGGGGAGGGAGAGGAGGGGGAAAGTCAGGACTAATGGCAGCTTCGAAGCAGAACCGCGCAGGAAAGAGATGAGAAACATCACTGAAGAGAAATGACTAGCTGAGGAATAAATGTATTAAAAGAACAGATTTATAGTCTAAGTGGTCACACAGGTCTCCTGCAGGCTTGATAGTAGAGTAAACCTGTCATGGATACAGACTGGTTGTATGGCAAGGCAATCCGTGGGAAAAAGCTTTGCTAATCCATCCAGGCGGTGCTGTGCATGATCTCCAGGATGCTCCTGCCAGCACCAGCCCACCACAACGTACAGCAGAGGTCACTGAGGACCCCAATCACCCTGCAGGAGCAATAATGCAGGGAAAGCTACCTGGAGAGACACAAGGAGCATGTGTGTGCTGCCTTGCTTGCCAGGCAAGGCTACATGTCCATCAGCTCCGAGTCACATGTGTGTTACACAGCTGGATGCTGTGGCCTGAATTCAGAAAATGCCATCTAATTTCCCTCCAAAATCTTTCCTCTTCTTGCTGGTGTGTTTTATTGCTGCTGCTCCCAACAACTGTGCACCAAACATTTAGAATTATGTGCCTATTTGCAGCCACTGCAACACAATTTATTCAGCTCACCAGTAATCCTGAAACTGGCCTAGCTTCTAGTTTGATTTGCACAAAGCCCAGGACATATAGTTCCCAGTAAATTCCTAATCCTCAAACCAGTTTCAGATCCAGCAGGATAACTAATCAGAGCTGTCACCAGCCCTCCTGGCCTCCTCCCCAGAAATCCTGGAGTCAACTGATACCCCCAAGTTAGTTTTAGTCTGGGCTATTTCCTCCCTGAGCACAATGCATCAGCGTGCTCGCCGAAAGCCGGCACCTCAGGCATGGAAACCAATTCTCCGTGCTATCTGCAGAGGTTTGGTCATGGGATAATGAAAGCTTGAATTCAAAACCCACTGAAGCTATTACAGCTATAAAGAGGGAAGGAGGGAGAGCTTGGGAGAAGACAGACACAGAGGTCTATTTCTGACTGCAGGTGCATAACAGGGAAGCAGTCTTAAATACTCTGACATCTGAGAAGGGAATACTGTCCTTCTCTACTGCTAAGCCACTAGGGACATGCTATTTTAGCTTTGCCATTTCCACTTAAAAACGAGGACTACCTCTAGCACCTGAAGCGTGAATCACATGCAGCTGTTCAATGACCCAGAATAGAAGAAATGAGAAAGCACTCAATGTAGTTGCATGGATTGCACATGTACATCATGGTGTGCATACTTACTAGCATGTGGAGCATACTGTTGCCTGGGAGAAGCAGAGCAAAGATTGAAACTCTTTGCTTTCTATACTGTTCTCATATGAGAATTTTCAAGATATGGATAAAAAAACTTAAGAGAAGTGACTGTTGGTGTGATAAAAGAACCAGGGAAATTCATCTTATTCTTCCCAAACTTTTGCTATCAGATCTCTGCATGCTAACAGGGATTTAAAATTCTCTATCCTGGCCATACAGCAGCACAACCAACTCCTACCTTGCAGCACTGTCACAGCTTGTTTGTCCCAAACTCAGACCAGAGGGTATAATGATGATGGCACAATGTTTTTATGAGTGCACCTATTCTCATTTTCAATATGAAGACATATCTCTGTATCACCTCATTTTGGATCCACATTTATGTGACATATTGGACTTATGATGCAGGACTTCAAAGGGCAGGAGGTTCAAAACACATGTATACAAGTGGCAGCACCGCTGTAAAAAAGCATAGGAGACGCAGGTGGAGGGAGCAGGGGACAGGCTGAGAGAACACTACATGTTCTTATCTCTCCATGACTCCAGCAGCTTACTAAATCCTGAGAGAGCACCACATGGCCTTGAAACGTGCAGGGAGCTACAGTACATCCCCAGCTGTGCCCACGTTGCTGTGATAAAGCAGTTGTTGCTGGCCAGGAGACAACTTTCTACTGACTTGCCCATCAGGCATCCTCTCTCTTGCTGAGCTCACTGGGAGTCATGATGCAGAAGGTGTCACCAGAAACAAGATGGGGCCAACCAGCTGATAGGCTGTACTGCGTTTTCCAGCAAAGAAACATCGCCTAAATCAGTGGGTGATTGCAGAAACTCAGCAGTAGTGGCAGCACTTGCTGAGATCATCAGAGTTCTCTGAATGGAGCTGTTTTCTCTAAAAAGTAAGAGCATAGTTATCTCCACAATAAAAAAGTGGCATGGTGACATAGCACCTCATTTGAGCTTCAAGCAGCAGTCTCACCAATAAAAAAGTGTGAATTCCTTAACTCGCTGCATGTGCGTGCACGGAATTTGTGCTCCATTGTCCCCCTAAGGGGCACTTCACAGAGTAGGCCAAACTGTGTCCTGGCAGCAGAAGCAGAGAAATCCAAGCTTATTCACTTTTACCAGAGGAATTTCAGTGAATGATTATTTAAGGATGTGGTAACATCAAGGAACCAACAGAGAACAGTCTGTAATTTGCTAGGTACTGTCAAAGCACTGAGCAAGAAATAGCTCCTGTTTAAGGGCCCACACTTAAGTAGCTAGACCTGACACTGATGCAGTGAGTTATAGACATATTACATTTTAGGTACTTGTGTTTTCTTGCTTTGTGTCTGTGATATCTCAGTGCCTTGTGGTAGAATATTTGCATTCTTAATGCTCCTGTAAAGCAGATGCCATTGCTGTATCTCAATGGTGAACCTGGGCAGTAGGGAACTAAATGACCTGTCCCACATCCCACAGGCTGTATCTGCCAGCAGGAAATTGAACCTTCATCTCTCAAATGCCAAACAGCCTCCTAATTGCCACCCCTTTGTTCTTGTACCTCTTCTCTAGTTTACACTTAACAACCAGGCAGTAAACATCCTTTCTGAAAAGTGTGAGCTTTCCTACTGCTATCTCCATTCTTCCCAGTGCATATAGTATTTACTTTCAAGATCCAAGCCCCTTTGAATACACATACTCCTCATCTGACACCTGGGCAATGTTGGAGGACTGGTCTGATGCCTTTTACTTTCTCTTGTTGTCCAGAAGAAAAAAACATGAAAACAGAGATAAAAATGCATCTAAGCAATGACCTATATAATAATCTTAGAAGAAGATTAGGTTCTGCAAAGCAGATGCTTCTTTTAGGGCTGCTCAATAAAACTTAAGGAACTATTCCTTGTATTTGTAGTCACTTTGAACATATGCCTCTGTGCTTTTTTCCTGCCTTCTCTTGACCACAAGGACTGAGCCTCTACTGACTGCTGTGTGCTGCTTCCTGGGCTGGTGGACTCTGTAAAGGTGGGTTGGCTTTTTTTTTTTTTGTTCCTAGGTTTGACTACTCAGCTCATATGAGAAGGAAAAAAGGCCTTAGCCCACAAGAGGAGACTGTCCAGTGCACATCCCACAAGAAGGTGAGACATCAGACAGGCTGGATCAGGCCCCCATAACTCTTTTTAAGCAAACAACCACCATCTTTCATAAAAGGCATTAGAGCTCAGCTTTCCCTCATGAATCACAGGAGAGTGAGGGGGAGTAATGCCATCGACCTCAGTTCTCAGTGAAATGGATTTACCCAGGCAGCTCAAGCCCTCTTCACATCTTTAATAAAGTCATTCCCATCTACCTGCCTGAATAAAATCCTTCCATTTGGTCAAAGGTCTCAGCTGCTGCCATTGGTTTTCTTTTCAATATGCACCTCACACTTAGGCTGCCTTTGTGTTCCTTTGCACTGTTCTTGATAAACAACAGTCTCCAGAATGATGCCCCCCTCCTTCCCTGCTGCTAAAACTCAGAGATGGAAAAAATTCTCAAGAGTCACTGGGATTGATGAGCCGTTAGCAGCACCTGCATCTTTTCTCAATGTAACCTTCATCTCATGCAGGACCAGGCTGCAGTGGGTGGGTTCCCACTTACCTACATTTGCCCTAGCTCCCATAAGTATAGGCCTTTTTAGATTAACTCCTGTGCTCTGGGGAGAAACACAGAACTTGTACAGTCTCTGTGTCCCTGCACAGTACCAAATTTCCATTCGTTGCCTGCATCACTCACACCTACTTCCACACAGCTGCCCAGTCCCACAGCCTTGTACACCATCACATGCACCCATCCTCTCACAAATTCATGTTTGCTGTCACATTGCCATCAACACATTTTGCTTTCTGGTTCTTCCTACATGAATGTCTCTCCTCCATTCCATTTGCACAGGTCCCCAGGAGGCACACTTATACCATCATGCTATAGCTGAAGACTCAAGCTCACCCGTGAGCCTGAACACTCCATTTACCATCCTCACCTTCAGATGCCTCACAGTATTGTTTAGGCTTGGTCTGTCTTGTGCTGCTACTGAGAGAGAAGGAATCAGTCTTGGCTAAGAGTAGAAGAGGGATGGTTCAAATCTAAACCCTGCCCAGACAGACAGAGATAGCTGATGACCATGTCTGAGCTCACGCTGAAGCACAGAGCACAAAGACAAGGACTGATGGAATGAAAATGTCTTGCTTGCACATCTCTTGCACACTGCTCTACCTCCTTTGCTAATAAATATTAATTTACTGAGGCTTCTGCTGAATGTCACTTGTCTTTAAATGTCTCTTGACAATACTCAATCTTCCATCTCTCATGGTTAGGTAGGAGTGATGAACAGGGAGACACAGTAATCTCTGTTCCAGCCCTACAGTGTACTGCAAGAGGGAAACAGATGGTTTAATATATTTTCTGTCTTCCTCTTTTCAACAAATCCTGGTACTTGCAGAAGTGCTAATCACCCAGAGCCCCAGGGGGTAAATTTTTGCCCTGCCCATATAAACAGTTCCCATCACATATATTTCACTATCCTCACACTGTTTATTTTGATTCCCTCCCCTGAAAAAAACTGTTTCAGAGAGTGAGGAGAAGAATAACCTTCTGCTGCCACTTCTGTGTTTTGTTTTTCCAATGAACAAGTCAGAAAGTATGAGTCCCCTTGCACGGTTCCACCCTGACTAACCATAAACATGAGCTCCCCTGACTGTCACATGTACCAGTTCTTCCCGTGTGATGCTGCTCTACAACATGCAGTCTGTCACAGCAAACAACAAATGCTGACACAGTTCTTCTCAGCCAAACCCACGGAGCCACAGTGACAACAAAATTACAGAACAGCCTGGTCACTAAATTACCCAGCAGCTATGAGACAAGCCTTCTGAATTGCCTTGTTATTATTTCCCTAATACAGTCTGCCACAGCATCTGGCAGTTCGGTGTGTTTCAGGGCTAAGCATGCAATAAAACCGTGTGATTAGATAGTTAACTGTCTTGTGATAACAAGGTAGGGATTTGCAACCAGCTAGAAAAGGAGAGATTCTTGCTAACAGAACACAATCCAGCCAGGAAAGTTCAGAATCCAGACTGAAACACACATGATTACCCCTTTAAAAGAAAATCCCCATGTGAGATTTCATTGGTGGGTGAGAAGGGAGGTATAAGGATTAGAGCTGGTTTTGTTTTTCTCTTTTCTTTTCCAGTGTTAAATCCCCCATACAGGCTGGTCAGCAGAGAGCAGTGATTACCTCTGTAAGGAAGAATGGGGAGGGCAGCTTACTGTGGTTAGTCCTCCAGGGAGAATTGGAGAGGCCTGTGCAGCTCTGAGCTCAACTCCTGGGCACCACAGCTGTTAGAGAGCCTCCTATTAGACTCCTGTGGTTGTGACAGCATCACACATTTATCTTTTGGGAACTGGGCACGTGGGGGTTGACAACAGACAAAAGCCTACCCAGCCCAGCTGCCTTCTCTATTCTGACCTACAGTGACATCCAATCCCTCCCAAGGGTGAAGTGGTGACACCCAAAGAAGAGCACAAGTCCCATATTTGAAAATGGATGTCCTGACCGCAGGGTAAGAAAAGAGGGTGTGATCAGTCTCACATAAATTAACCTTAACAAAACTCTTTCAGTTTCTAAACATCTAGTAGCATGAAGGACCAGGTAACCATCATGTAGTTACAGGAAAGATTCCATGGAATTTGCTGTGTAGATGGATACTTGGGATACTTGTCAGGTAATTACTATGTGGGTGTGCAAAGGTTTATCATGGGTGAATGATGACTTTTACAGAATGGGAAGTAGGGGACAATCTGACTTCTCATGTTCCTTCTCCAACTGCAAGGAGGCAAATACCATGTTCCCACAAATGTCCCATTCATGGCTCTTGTGATGGGGCATAGCTGGAGAATGGATTGCTTTTCTGTTACTGTCTGTGCAAACAAACCACAAAAAATGTTGGTTCCTACCCAGAAGAACAGTTCACAGTTAATAGGTCAGGCTGTCTCACAGACAGATTCCTAAGAGCCAGATTGTCTACAGATGGGCCCCAACAGAGTGTGATTTGAGACTGGATAAGGCATAAGACCTTTTCACTCGTAACCATCTCCAATCACAGCTTAGCACTCTTGCCTGGTATTTCTGTCTTTACAACAGTGGGTTTTGGTTTTCACATTTTATTGAAGCAGCCCTTTGATTTCTCTCCCAGTCCTCTTCCCCAGCACTGTTAACCAAACAGGTAGGCAAAGCACATGCAGTCATTTGCAGTTGTTCCATATGCAGCTCTGGGACAGCTCTGACCTTTTTCTGTTTGTGTACAGCCTGTTTGCATGTGTCCAGCAAAATGCATTCCCTTGCACCTCATACACACACATACACTATAGTTTTAACTTTGTTCTCTTTCTGCATCACCTTACAATGACTTGTGACTCTGAACACATCCTTTGTACTGGGAGGGGTTTTGTAAACTTTGGTTTGCAGGACATGCAAAGAAGCTCTTAAATGGAAATGCTCTTATGTTTAAATGGAAATTGGTTTGAATCGTCTTCAAATCCAGTCATTTTCTCCAGCTCACATGTTCAGAACTCTCAGACCCTGTTACATCTGTGATAAGCCAATCTTAGACACCCTGCTCCCTTAACATTGGGGTACCTCGGTGTTTTTGCCTACTCCCAGCAGCCCTATTTCACATCCTTCCCAGAAGAGAGATGCTCATGTCAGATCTCCACAGCAGACCTACCACGGGAGAGCTCAAAACAAGCAGTGGGCGGATTACTCATTACATGCAATTTATTTAACAGATTCTGTCTTTTTTTTTCCCTTGCTGATAGATGGTCTATGAACAAACTTTTATGCATTTATTATTGTTTATTATTTATTTATGCAAAATTGTTCAATGAATATTTTACATGGGCAAATTTCAGTCTGGGTGTTTGTGATGAGCTTTCATTCGATTAGAGAATTCTGAATATTCATAATGTCTAATTGGCCATTTCAGTCACATGGTATTTTTTTTCTGTCCCCTTACTAGAACACTTAACTTTCATTAACTACTTCCATTCCAAGGAAATTTCTTCTCTGGACTGAAAGGATGAGAGTGATTGGCCTGAAGATGTCTTTCTAAAACACAGATTGTTGCAAAAGAGACAAGTCTGAGACTATATCTCTATGGTATAAAGCCAAGATCTGCAAGCCAGTGTTCAGACTACAACCAGTGCCTTCATAGCAAGACACCCCAGGTATGCTCATGGAGGCTTTTTTCTCTCTGGGGTTAAGTAGCCAAGCAATACACTAACCTAGCCTACAGTTAGGTTGTTTTAGTCTTGGCTGGATGTTTTTGCATATTACTGCTACTTACTTGTAGATATACTAGGGCTAAATTTGGTCATGTTTAATGCAGGAGGCTCCACTTCAGTTAGTGCTCACTCCTAATGCTTCATATGGCCTTCCAAAGCCTGATTAGCATCCCCTTCTATTGTGGAAACATCAGATAAACTGCTCCCAATCCTGGCTCTCTCTCCACTGGCTGTAAAGAGCCCACAGCCAATGTGGCTACAGGCACTTGTGCTGTCAGTTGCAGATATTTAGTAATAGGCAATTTCCCTCATTCTGAAGAAGAGGTGAACATTATCAAGCTGCCTGATGCTTAGGAGTAGGCACAGTAAAAGGAAAACATATTTGAACAGCAAAGTGCATGGCATCTCATGCAGCATGTCATGCACTTTGTGATGTGCCCAGAGTATCAGAACATGTCAAGAAGGAAGAAGAAGGGCAGAGCAGCAGAAGTAGGAGAATTTGTAGCATTACCCTACATATGATTCATATGATTTGGTCATTTCAATCTCTTCTTATGGAACACTTGTACTTCTGGAAGGGTCACATCTGAGAAAAAGGCTTGCCTAAGGTCCTGAATCCCAGACCCTAAATCTATGTCTGCCTCCTGGTTCCTGCTGCATGACAGGATGGGTGTGCATGCCACTGTCACAGGGCACACACAGGCACCTGGAGAGCAGTACATGATGGGAAAAGCCTTAAAGTCTGTGGACTGTGGTGCCATTTGGAGCTGTTGATCTTTTCTGAAAGCAAGTTCCAGTTTTACTGTTCTAATTCTTTAGTGTGGGGCTAGGAATTAAACTCATTTTGGTTGAACATGCAATTGAATGCAGGGACACAGACAATAAAATACTCTAACATTCTTTCCTCAATCAAAGAAATTACATGATATTAATGCAAGGTAGCTTGGCTTGACTTTACCTGCATTAAAGCCAGGAAATCTAAAAAATCATGGTTCCCACAGCAACCTTAACTCACCCATGTTGCACATATCTAATAAGGCAGAGTTAACAGCATACACATGAATATAAAATACTACTCAAGCAAATCTCAGCCATCAGATTGCATTAATATTGATTTGTTTCTTTTAATAATAGATTGTCCCATCATTGCTTTCAAGAGAGCTATTTATGAAACTATTTTTTAAAGTTAAGATTAAAAAAAGAAAAACCCAGCATATTTTATTCACGTTTGATATTTAAAAGAGGCGACATTGTTTCTCCATATGAGAAAACTGACAAATAGGTAGAATTCAGTCCTCATTTTTACTGTATTACAGTAATTTCAGCTATGGAGTTTTTAATTAAAAATTTGAAACCTAAGTGTGATGACAGCCAGAAGAGACATGATCAAATTTATTGAAAAAGATATGAGAAATTAATCTCCTCCTTCACATCCTAGGTTTCCTTTATTTCTATCACTGAGCTGAATCCAGTGCTGGGGATAAGTTATCTCATTGATGAGTACCAGCCTAGGATGCAGTTCATTCAGGGCTATACTAGACTCCTACCCAAATTATCAGGATCATTAAAAAAAAAATTTAAAAAAATCATAAAATCAAGGGAAATAGAACCACAGGATCCTGACCCAACATCTGATTCAATAAAGGGATTACTGGTGCTAGTGCATGCTGCTCAAGATGCGGCATGTGCGTTAAAAGTATTTTTTTGGTACAGACACATGAAGATCAGCTGCACATGAAGATCAGGCACAGGTGAAATGAATAGCAAAGCTGTGTGGGGATTCTAACCCTAAATAACTGGAGATAAGCCTGAGAACATCAATGCTGCTATAAATGATCACCTTTCACAATGTGTCTTACAGAGGGTCTAAACTGAAGGGAAATGAAAGGAAATCAGGACTTGGCAGAGAGACATGGGCAACTGGGATTGCTCCTGTGGTGCTGCAGAGCTGCTTGGGCGGTGTGTGGCAGGAGAGCTGTGGGGGCTGCAGGGGAACCCTGACTGAGCAAAGCCAGGCAGTTTGCACAGCGCCCTGGAAACCCGGGCAGTTCCTCCCAAAGGAGGATCTGGCATCCGGTGACCACCGATTTTAGCAGCTCTCTGGCCAAGAACCAGAGTGCTCACAACCCTGCGGACAGATCTCGCTGCACTCCACGGCAGCACTCTGGAGTCACTGCAGCACACAGCTCTGGTCCTAAAAGACACCCTCAGGGACAAAGAAAAATGAATGAGCCCCAGGAATTCGGCTGGTTCCTTGAGAGTCATTCAGTCAAGGGAAAAATATCCTTTTTCTTAGACCCTGACACCTGCCTCAGAAATGAATCATCCAAAAAAAAAAAAACCCAAACCAAACAACTTCCCCCCCCTCCCCCCAAAACCCATCCTAGACTGCGTGTCTCATTTTATTTTGGTTTTTAAGACAAACAACCCCCCTAATTTGATTCCAAAATCTTTGTAATACCATCTTCCCCAGCCTCTTGTTTAAACTTTCCAGCTCCTCGTTTAAATTAACTTGCTAAATGTTCGAGTCCGTGCCAGGTTGGAGGCACTATCAGGTCCATCGGAGGAGCCCGGCTGCTCACGTGGCAGCTCTCATTAGCGACAGGCAGGGACTCAGCTGCGCCGGCTTTGATAAGCCCGGCTCCGCTCTCACAAGTACGCCGCAAAGCAATTAAAACAGCAAAGGACCCTTTTTTCCCCTACCATCCTTCTTCTTCCTCCTGCAAAGCTGAATAAAAATGATTTGATAAATCATTCTTTTCAGAACTAAACACTCACGCGAAGGAAGGGGGAGGAGGGAAAATCCACACAGGAGAGGGAGGTCGCTCCTGGGACCCATTATTAGCCCGTATGGCCAGCTCGGCGGCAATCAGGACAAAGCCTGGAGCTCGGGGTGGGGCAGTGCCACAGCGATGCTCCCCGCCATCCATCTCCCGCTGCTCTGGATGTGCTCCCTGTGCGCACATTTGTGTGCGGAATAGATGGGAGCAGGGCAGGGGTTTAGGACAGTGTCAGCCCGGTGTTGTTATACTGCCTGTCTGTAGATGCAGGGCAGGAACAGCTCAATTCCCTCAGCATCGCCTGAATTCCTCTGACATAAACTAGGGAAGAAAAGCCTCAGGAAGCTGATCAAAAAACCCCACAGTTTGGAGGCGCCTGGCTATGCTACCATTGCCACCATAGCAGCAGCCAGAACGGTGTGTTTGAAAGACCCAGGGGGTTTGCTGTCTCTCTGCAGTGTACCACCAGAGCACTGTGCTTTTCTGGGACCCCCACACACCAAAATAACCCTCCTGATTACAGAGAAGTAGAAAAGATGGGAAGCCTGGGCACCACCTAGATTAGATAAGTGATGCACTGAAGTGAAGTGCTTACTGATTAATGTGGAACTAACACAAGACCTCCTGCAGGAAGCAGAAACAAAGATGGGACTCAGGGACTCAGGAAGAGAGGAAGGGTTGGCATGGCAATAACACAGCTCGCAGTCAGAGACCTGCTTCTGCAAACTGGGCTTGGCATACATAGACGGGAGCACCTGATGGCCAGGGATTGAATGGGAAGGCTTAATTGAGACTGCACTATCCAAGGACAGACATACTGAAACATTAGCCACTACTTAGGCTCTATCTATGTTTTTCAAATGTGCCTGTAAAATTACTTGTATTAAATGGGATTCTCACAAATGCTTGAATTTACAGCAATGCAGTACCATCACAGGGATTGGCCAACCACCTCTGAAACTCTGTGTCTCTACTTACTTAGTCTGTGATCATGATCTGGTTTGGAAGGGAGGCTTTCCAGTCCTCAGTCCTCATTGTGGGAATTATCTGCCATTTCCCACTGCATTAGCAACTGCAGTTTGTAGTGAGAAGAGAGATGCAAAGAAAAATGGTAATTTGGAAAAAAACTCAACAAAAACAAACCAACCCCAACAGAAGTACTGCACTCAAAGATTTCCAATCAGCAGCACATACCCACTACAATCAAAAATAAAACAACTGTAAAGCTGCAAAATCCTGCTCCTTTTCCCCTATGTCACAAAACCACCTCACTCACACCGGGATGCACTCTGAGTAAAGAAGGGTTAACATGCAAGATGTTCTATACAATGTCTTCAGAGAAGAAGAATTCTCTCTTGCTGTCACCTACAGAAATGCTAATGGTTCATCCATTTAGGTGACAACATCTCTGACTTAGAAAAGCAGTTTCAGAAGAGGGGAAGTATATCAGAACATCTGGGAAGTTAAGAGGGAGAGAAGCCAGGAACTGGGAGTTTCCTGGCAGCCTCAGGTGGATGCTACTGCAATGATGCATGATAAAGAGGCATGGAGTGAGAGGCAGAGGGTGTAGAGGACACAGTGCAGTTTCCAAGTGATCATCCATCACCAGTGGCTCTGCCTTCTCCTTTTCATGCCAACAGGTGATGGAGCCTCATCCATAAAACATTTCCTGGGTGTCACTAACAGGAAGACACATTGGATGGTTACGTTCACTCTGCATAAGAAATAACTTCCCAGATGAAGGAGAGAGCTGCCACTTTTAAACTCCCCATGCTTTCCTCCTCCCCACCTGTCCCTGCATGCTGCACCCAAGAAATCATCTGTCTCTCTCCACCCATTTCTCCTCTCCTCAACAGCTGCTTCTGTGATCCATACTACAGGCTCCTCTCCCATAGTTACTTTGTATATAAGTATTTTGTATATTATATGTGTTTGCTGGTTTTGTGGTTTGTTTTTTTTTTGTTGTTCTTGTGGGTTTTTTTATTATTATTAATACAAGCTACCCCACCTATATAGACCTGTGAAGTCTTCTCATAATCACAAGAGGAAAATCAGTTTCCAGAATATCCAACAGCCCCTCCAGCTCCTGGCTCCTCTCAGCCCATCAATCCCTTCTCACATGCTCCTGAAACCATTCCTAATTCATACCCTGTACATTTTAACATTTCAACAAAAAGCTCCCAAATGTGCACGCTCAGTAAACACAACAAAGGCATAAAGTCTTTGTTTAGCCTAGGTCACAGGACCCTAATGACCATAAGAGTCAAGACTACAAGATCTCTGAAGGTTCTGCTCCCAAAATAATTAAATAGAAATATGTGTGGGGGGGGGAAGTTTTCTAGCAGCCATAGCCACTAAATAAATGATTTTCATTTAAAATTTCAAACAAAAAATGGCTGGATGATTCCTTAAGCACTTTGGATCTGGGGTCTGAAATATGACTCAAGTTAGACCTGATGGAATCAGCAGGTTTTCCTGTAATATTCTGGAACTGAATGATCATTTTGACAAACCTTTGCATGCATCAGCAATGTTGGCAGCCTCCAAAACCAGGAATTAAGTCCTTAAGTAGCAGGGAGAGGCAGAGGGGGCTGCAGGAAGCCGTGGAGGAGGGAGGGGCACTGCAAAGCTGGTGTGGGGAGCCAAAATTTGGGCGAGCTGATAGTAGGGATGGAACGGGGGCAACTGCAAGGCAGGGAGGGGCACTGGCAGAGTTGGGTGTAATGAGGGATGTGCAGCAGCTGTTTGTTGCCAGCTCCCTCACGGCACATTTTTCACTAGAACCAGAATTCACAAATTCTTCATACAAACTCCTGTGCCATTTATTGCCTGACTTACCAAAGCTAACTCACTTCTGCAATTGCATTCCTACATCAGCAAATTGATGGTTCTGACTGCCTAGCTCAGCTGTCAGCCATCCAAGTGTTTCTAGAAATGTATTGCACTTGATGTTACGATGTTTACTTGTCTCCTGAATGAGATGTGGAGTATCTGAATAGTAGATGAATCTCACCTGTAATTAAATGCTTCTAAGAGATAAAGTGGCTACAGAATTAGGGTGAGTGTGTGTCTTGAAGATCCATATATGCTCTCTGAGCACTCTCCCTGTGTTTTGGAGGATTAGACATCATAGAAACATGGGAAGCTAAGAATGCAAAATGGAAGGATGATGCAAGAGGAAAAAAAAAAAAATAAAGGAGAAAGAAGACCTAGAGACGGCAAAGAATGACAGAGAAGACTACCTAAAGAAAGAAAGGCAGGTGGAATCACTGAACAAAGAAATAGGAGAAGGAAAGAAAAGCTCTGCAGAGAGCCACTGAACACAGTACCCCACCTTCAATCCCCTCCAGAGGAATAAATGCTGACCCTACTTCTTTCCTGGCTTGTCAGGGGCTGTTTGGCTGAATAAGTCCAGCCCAGCAGCCCTCTCTTGCTCTCTCAGCATTAATATATTCATTTCATTATTCAATTATTTAAAACATTTCTTATGTTCCGTCCATCTCACACAGATGGAGGTGGGGAGAGCTGCTCCCTCTCTCTTTAAAGTCTGTACTGCAGGAGCCTCGAGGAATGTAGGGCACAAAGTGCTCCTCAGCACTCCCTCCTCCACCAGCTTCGCCCTGGCTCCAGCACCAGGGGCTCCCTTCCGTGCCCCTCAGACATCTTGTTTAACAGGACACCGTGTGACTGCAGTGTCCCCGGCACGGCACAGGGTGCTCCGTTGTCACCCCGAGCCCCGCGGGCTGTCAGAGGGAAGCAGAGGCACTGGAAGCTGCTCTCCTGTCAGACTCTGCTGGCCCCTGCAGACAAGCTGCTGCCGCCTCACCATGTGTAAAAGGTAAGGCTGCAGGTTACTGAAGGGAGACTCTTCCTCTCCATTTGTCTATCAGCTTTTGAGGGGCTAATTAGCTTGTTAGTCATGATGTCTCTCTCAGGGTTCCAAACTGCCATAAATCTCCTTCTTTCTTCCAGGGGAGCATTAACTTGGTTTCTTGGACGGGAGACCTCCAAAGACAACTTAAGGTACTGAAGTCAGCAGGGTTCATGAGTGAGAAGCTGTCATTCCTCCTACAACATCATTAGCTCCCGTGTCCCAAAGTGATGCTGAGAAGGACCATCTGTAAAGCAGAGTCCTTGACCATTTGCAATTACAAGAGAGTCAATGGGTGTTACACAGCACTGCCCCACACAGAACATTACTAGAATCTCATGGAGTAAAGTTGAAAGATCCCTGCTGAATCACCTAGCCACTCAAAAGCATCAGCCACATTAAAAACATTCCTGAAAGCTGTTTTTCCAACCTATTCTGAACTCACAGCAGTACGAGGGTCCATGTCCCCCCAGGCCCTCTCCTCCACTGTCATAACAGTACCTAAAAATAACTTTGTTACCACGTGGTACTTTTCCTCCTCTACCCTGCACACCCGGGAAACTGGTTACAAGCAATGCCATACACTCTCAACTCATAATTTTGACTCCCATCAGATATTGCGCTATGCCACTGTCAGTTTCCAAGGGAGGCTACCTAATTAAAGGTATCTCACACACAAAGAGATTACTCTGTCCTCTCCTTAACTAACAGTCCTTGTTTGCCACAGCTTACAAAACAGCCAGGCCTGTCTGCTGCTCTGCTGTGTCTCCATCCTGCCTGGCGTGGGCTGCTTGTTAAGCGGCACTGAGGAACAGGAAATTCAGCTGGTCTTGAGTGGTACCATCGGTGCAGCTTGTTACTAGAACAGGTGGGTGTATCCAGGCCCTCACATCCTCATTTGAGGCAGAGCAGGGTAAGGATTTTCAGGGAATCAACCAGATATTTTTAGTTTAGCTTTCGTTCTTTTTTTTTTTTTTTCTCTGCAAGAAAGACTTAGCTATTTCACAAGGATTTTGCTGTACCTTTATTAGCAACCCTACTTATTGTGTTCAACTCTTATGGGAGAATTCCCTCAGTGCAATTCCAATCAGGCAATTCTTCCTGTAATCTGCATGGTTACCAACACTGAGACATCTTAGCAGTTAAGGAGAGAGCACCTGGGGAATTCAGCCTTTTGCTCAGGCATGAGGATTTCCTGCAGTGCATTCTTAGTGTTTTGTCCATTTGTGATAAATGCTCTCAAATGATGGAATGTTCAACTGTTCCCTTTATAGGAAGAGTTCCT
The DNA here is from genome assembly GCF_022539315.1 of Serinus canaria. Classification (NCBI taxonomy): domain Eukaryota; kingdom Metazoa; phylum Chordata; class Aves; order Passeriformes; family Fringillidae; genus Serinus; species Serinus canaria. The sequence continues at coordinate 22,808,880 of NC_066313.1, forward strand.
GAGCCAAGAACAACTCACTGACAAAGAGTGAATCTGGATAATCAGCCCCATTTGCATTCTTTCCCTCCTGATGCTAGCTAAAGCTGGGTAAACAATTCTGAATGAATCATTTATTAGCTTAATTCTACCTTCTCCAATTCATGAACTGTCCACTGGCGCTTCCCAGTTTTGTTTCCTCCAGCCTATTTTCTCTTCAGAATGGTTTGGGTATGAACACAACACAATTCACTGAAGTCAGCAGGATTTTTCTTTGCATAGAAGGACAATTTCTTTGCATAAAAGTAAGCTTGTGCTTTAAAGCTTTTGTTGAACAGGGCTTGTGGTGATGGATCTTGTTTGTTTTTTTTTTTCTTTAGAAACTATCTTTAATTTTCAACTTACTTGTTAGCAGTTGAATTTTTGCAACTATCTTTCTTGAATACATGAGTCATGTGGTACATCTGCATAATTTTGAATGGATGAAAGCAAACCCTTGAGCACTTAACTTCCTAGGAAACCAACACAATTCACAATGTGTTTTCTTAGTGCCCTATTACCAATAGTGCAGCACAAAAAAAGTCAGGAGTCAGGTGCTCACAGCTAAAAATCATGAGGTTTTGTGGTTTTTTTCCAAGTAATAAATGTTAGGTTCTTTTCACTTGTCCCCTTGCTTTTTAATCTTTCAGGTCCATTTTCTTCATCAAAAGCACAAAGGCCAGAAACACGCTGCTTCAATGAAAGAAAAAAATGTCTTGACTTCAACAGCAAGGCTTTCACAAATGCAGTGCATACAGCAAGCCTCACAGCAAAACATGAGAGCTGGCAACAGCTAACTAAACAATTATGCACTAATAATACACACTAAACATTAGTTTGCAATGCTGAATTGATTGTCATGTTTTCTACAACAGTTCCAGCCAGGGGACTTCTTTACTGAGATAATCACACAAATCAAACTCAAAAGGGGTAGAACACAATCAGGTGCAAATTGCATGTTCAAGCCAGTGCTGAAGGAAGGATTTTGGCTTCTAAGCTCTATTTACTCCATATTCAGGGTTGCCCTAAACATGAACTTTTTGTCCCAGGTGCCTTTCCAGTACATGATCCATAGGTACAGTCCTTGTCTCTGTGTCCACTAGGCAAACGCCTCATCTCCATTTGTAGGGTGTCCCTTTGCTTGCTGTGACAATGTCATTCCTCTGTCACCTCAGTCTAATATACAAACATCTCAGGCACTTCTCAAGGACTGGATTTCTTTTTCCAGGAGTGTCTAACTCATCCCCTAAGCAGTGCCCTCTCCCTTCCTCGTACCTGTTTGGAAGGAGCAGCAGCCAAATCCCTCTCCAAGAACGACGTGAGCGCTCCCTCTGCTGTCACACACAGCTCCAGGCAGCCTGGCATTTTGGTAGCCTTGTGCAGCTTCTGCCCTCCCTCAACTAACAGCTATTTGGCTGGCATTTGTCTCGCAGTGGAAGGGTGACTGCAACACATGCTGGGAACGTCTGGCCACAGGAAACTCAAGTGATGGAGATGTTTCCAGCCCTCTTTCCCCCATCAGGCCTAGTGATTTCTAAACTGGGGCACACATGTGTTGCCTGCACTCTGTGAAATTCAATTTATACCAGTAGACAAGAAGTCAAGTTCATGATCCCCAGAACATGAGAGCAGATGGCTTTGTGCTTTTGATTTTTTCAAGTGAAGCCATCTGGCTTATTCTCTGTGGCTTGTGTGTGTGTGTGTGTGCTAGCAAAGAGAGAGACACAGCCCCTTTCCCCGTCGAGGCTACGCTTGCAGTCACAAGGGAGGAATTTGTTACTTAGGAAGTGGATCCTGCCCATCCCAACCTTTACAGATAGGGAAGAGGTATCAGTATGGCTGAAGTCACTAATACCAGCAAATGAGGAGTGGCACAATAATGGATCAGCAAAGTTGTGGCCTTTCCTTATTTTCCCTCAAAACCAAAGCCTGCTAAGGCAATCCTCACACATCCACCTGATAGGTCACAAGTCAGGAGATCTGACCAATTTATCACAAAGGCTGAGAAAGAGGGTACCACCCTCTGACCAGCATTCTTTCCCTTCCCTCCGTAAGCCTTTAAGCCATGTTCCCCCTCCTTCAGTCACCCAGGTATCCAAGCACCCATGCTCCTACCTTTTCATCCACACAACACTCTTGAAGAGCTCAGGCAGAGCTGGCACCCCCATTTTATAAATGGGCTTGAAGCCCAGGCAGCCTTCTCTCTATCAGATGGGAAATACATGACAGAACAAAGCCTCATGCTATCTAGCTTAACTCCCTAATACAAGAGGTGGCAAACATTTTCACAATCTGCTGCCAAGTTTGTTTAAAGTGAACCAACAAGCAAGCTTTGAAGGTTATTATCACTGTTTCCAGACCAAGTCTTAGTGAAAGCTCGACTTGGCATGGGTAATCATAGTCTGCCAGTGCTGCTATTCCCACTGGCCAGCATTACCTGCGTGACGAAATGTTCCTGAGCTGTCTTCCCACTTGAGGCAGGATGCTGCAGCGGTTGATACCCAGCCTCTCAAAGTCTCCTGTCAGTTCACCAAACCAGGATATATTCCTATATCAAGCACCTGCTCTAGCACAACATGTCCACAGCACAGCCACATCGCCCTGCCAGTCCAGGAGGAAATGTGAAGATACTGCCCCATTGTGGGGCCTGTGATTTCAGCCCACTAGATTATCTTCTGATCAATCTTCTGAGATTGATCCTCTCACTGTGCTTACATTTCTACAGGCCTTAGGAATCCTGCTTCCCACTGCAGGCAAGTTCAGGCTCATGCTACCATCGCTGTGTTGGTTGTGCAGCTTACTGCCAGCAGAAGGGAAGTCTGGCAGAGCCTACTCATGGAATGCAGACAGCATCATCCTCAGTGGCTACTCACAGTGTCACCAGCTAGATTAACCTGCCAGATGGGCAACATACCCTGCAACAACAGAAAAATGTCTCCTCTACTTCATCCTACCTTACTCATCCTGGAGCAGTCAAATTCCCTCTTGGAAGCAGAGCTTCCCACAGCAAATAGGCACTTGGCTGTCCATGCAGGACTCTTCTCTGGGAGACACCCATGCTTGGGGCCAGCATAGCCCTCTGGCACAGAGGGGACAGTGGGTGCAGCACTTGGGACTCACTCTGGCACTCCCGACAGAATGAATGGCTGGGGAAACCAGTACCAGTGGATGAGCAGTCACAGGGAAGCACTGTGTATGGATTGGACTGAGGAGAGTGCACAGTGTGTGTAACCATGCTGCTCTCTGTTGGCTGCAGCACAGGGAACAGATACGGCTTCAAATGCTGCTCTTACTTGAATTCAAGTGGATCCTTTAAAGGGCTTTACAGAACAAACCAGCATTTGGAAAATTTTTTGCAGCTTCCTACATTGTAATGTGAAGAGGTCAAGACTGAAAGTGCATGAATTTTATCCTCTGTGCTGGGCAATGAATATTCAGCTATGGGTGACTAAGAAACAATACACAATCAACTGCAAACCAGGAAAAAGAAATCCAGACTGCATGATTTCCAATCCCCTACCATAACAGCTGTTCTTCCTCACTCCTTTATCTTTCCTTTTCCATTTCCCCAGGCAATTTCCACATCCTTGCTCTTTGGCTTTCCTTGTCAGAGTTTACAGCAGTGTTTCTGCTTAGCAATGCTCTGCCTGAAGCAAATGGGGAGCACTGTGGATGAGGAAGCTGATTTGGAATGTGCTAAACTAATGATGGTCAGAGCCCAGGACAGAAAAAATGGAAGCAAATGCAGTCCCTCAGTGCTAAAAGCTATTAAAAATTGTGGTTCAGTCTTTACAGCATAGGTAAGGTCTCACAAAGAAGTCCCTATCTCCCTCAGAGAACTCTTACCTATGGGGTCCTTGTACGATATTCTCACCAGTCCCAGATGCCATCCCACACATCCTGCCTTGTTCTGCTCTGCTCAGCGTGGATGTTCCCTGATCTTTCTGGCTCCTTCTCCATGTCTTCCCCTCCTGAACTCCCACTCACCTAGAGGTTTTTGTCCCAAGTTGCTTTATAGATAGAGATGTTGTACAGCTGGGTTGCTCTGCCCACTGGCTTGTGAAGGCAGGGATGGCTTTCAAAAGGAGAAAACACACCTGGAGCTAGGTTCTACTATAGTCTTTACTGGCTGGTGGTTAGGAATAGACAGAAAGTAAGAATTCTTTATTAGAGAATGATGGAGCTTTTGAGATGTGTTTTGGGGCTATTGTGAAATAAAGCAAAGATTATCAGAAAAGACATGTGGAAAAAAGTATGAAAGAAAAAGATGAAAAGATGAGCAGAGACACAGAGGATGCTTTTTGTTTTCAGGCCACTGTTCAGTCTACTGTTTCATTGTCTTCCCTGTATCAGAGGGAGGGAACATTTTCTCAGAAAATTTTTATCAAATTTACACTAATGGTCTTGACAAGGAGTACTTTCCATGAAAGTGAACAGCTCTTCCTCTGAATCATTTCACCTCTCCCCCTCACCACCACGACTATTTCTGCAGCTGTAAAGGAGTGGTACACATGCATCCCCTAGATGCCACACAGACCCTACTTAGTTCTAGCTCAGGATCAACTACCTGCCTCCAGTGTAATCATCCACAGCCAATGCAAGGAGCTTAGAGCTTTTAAGGGAAGGGATGGAGATCCAGGTGCCCTCAACTTTTGCTAACACCTGGATCTATTTAAGTAACAGTGCCTGGGAAAAAAGACAGTTCGGAGTTACATTCCTGGCCGTGCCAAGTTGCTGTGCCATGCTGGGTGCTTCCCTTACCTCTGTTTCCCCTTCAAAGATAAAAATGAAGATTCACACCACACTATGAGAAAGGACATCAGCAGGACGTTCATTTTTCTGGGGTTAGAAGAGCCAGGGTTGATCCTTTCACACCACCTGCACCTGCTGCAAGTGAGGAAAGTCAGCACTGCTCTGGGAGCACTGCAAAGACAGCAGAGCACTGATGCACCACTCTTCTACTAGGACAAAAGCAGCTGAAGGAAGCTGGGTAGAGAAACCCTTTCATACAACACTGAATGCACAGGTTAACACCTAGGGGATGAGGCCTGCTCAGCTGGCTGAGGACAGGGATGCATGTGAGCATTAGAGAGGGGTCTTTATTTTGCACACAACCCAAACTGTTTCGTGCAGAGTGGTACAGTCCCTCCTGCAGTGCTTGAGTGAGATTGCAAAGCTCATTTTCCTGAGTCATAGTAAAGCAACAACTTCTGTCCCACATGGATATAGTGGTGCCTGTGGCACTCCAAGATGGACCTTCAGTATCCTCTGGAATGGCAGTAATTACGCCAATTACGCCAATGTCAAGCCCAGGCTGCATCCCTCCCCCTGCCTGAGAATCTGGGGCAATGAGACCTCTATGTACAAGCAAGCCATCCAAACTGGAAACTCCACATGCACACTCCACCAACCAAAACACCCAAGGAGGACACCTGCTCACAGTGTTTCCCCTGCCTTAAAGCTGGGAGAAAAAGAAAAAGAAAAAGAAAAAGAAAAAGAAAAAGAAAAAGAAAAAGAAAAAGAAAAAGAAAAAGAAAAAGAAAAAGAAAAAGAAAAAGAAAAAGAAAAAGAAAAAGAAAAAGAAAAAGAAAAACCAACCCACTGAAAGGCAACATCACTCTTTGCCAGCAGATGGCAATGGCACTCCACTTGTTCATCGCTGATCCCGTTCCTGGAAAAGGACGCATAGACGCCATCTACAGAGCACTCCTGAGAAGCAAAGTCTTTATAAAAATGCCTCAGCTCTGCACAACAAAAACACTTTAAAAGTCGTGGGAGAGTAAATAAGGCCATTTCATGTGTTGGCCCACCACCTAGAAGCCGGGACGTGATGGCAGATTTATGCTGCACAGGACAAACTCTATGATTTTCTCATTCTCCCCCTTTCATTTTCCCTTCATAGAGATCCAGTCTAGAATATTAAGGGAACAGGGTTATTTATTTATTTATGCCTTTTCAATTTTCTTGAATAAAGAGACAGGGTTTCTTCTCCCCTGCAAATTCCAATCTGTGTGGATGGGAAGCAGTAGGAATCCAGCAAAGACCAGACTATCTCAACAGCAGTGTGATGGCAGCTCCTCCTGCTTGCACCTGTACAGCCTTTCTCTTTCTCTCAGATTTAAATGAGTCCTTGAAATGCCCTTGAGCTACAAGGCTTAATAAACTAACATTTTTACAGACATGTGCCCAGCAGTTCATCACATTTGTGTGGAACCTTCAATTTTTCCCTGATAAAGGTATTCAATACAGCCCCTTCTTCTGCCCCATTGAAAGATAAAGTTCCCTCAAGCTGTGGGGCTGCTAACTTTCCACCGATGGATCATCCAGCCAAGAACAAACCCTCCAGGGCTTCAAAATCTCCCACTGAACTAGAGAAATAACTTGAACCTGTAACTGTGGACCCCCACCAGAGAATTTGAGGCTGCTGAAGGCAGAAAGGGAAGGAGTCCTCAGCATGACACAAGGACTGCAGGCAGAAGACAGCTTTAATGACAGCCAGCCTGGGGCAAATCCCACTAGCAAGGGGTTAGGCCTGGCACCACAGGAGAAAATGTACTAGAACTTGCAATAAGGGGGGGTGAAGACATCCTCATTTGGAGAGCCGAGCACAGCATCTCTGAAGTGAGTAATTATGCATGTCTGGACACTGCAGCTCCTCTAGCAGCCATCATGGCACAAGGTCACTTAAAGATTAGGCTGTTTAATTAAAACAGGGTGTGGAGAAGATTCAGGGGAGGGCAGCTTGCCCGAAGACAGCATGGACTGTGCTGGGAGAGCTGCTGATTAGAGAGTAAGAGGCATCTCTGCTGCAGGGAAGGGGACTCATCTCTGAAACTCCTCAAACAGATACTTCATGGTGACTTGTATTGTTAGCATGAATAAAAGTCCCATCACAGGGCTTGGATGAACTGGACATATTTCAAGCTCCTCTTCAGCTGGCTAAGTAATTCCAAAGTGGGAGGAGAATGTCCTTGAGATACGATTTCTCTTTCAGACATTTCCACCAGAGGCAGAAGGAAGTAAAAACACACCTACACACCACCCCTTTAGCACAGTCATTCCCCAGGCAGGGAGGCACCCCTTTTGCAGCTGCTATTGGAAAGCACAGGGCTCCAAGTGTTACACGTTGACAAGTTCAAGGCACCCTGAAGGATGAGAGAGCAACACAGAGGGAGAGAGAGGAAAAGACAACAACCTAGAGGTAAGACAGATCCCTCAACTGCAACTTGATGTCTACCTTGTCTGTGTCTATGGGAAAAAAATGAGCAATCCTTTCTCACTCACCTCCTGCTTCTGAGAATCACACAATGAGAGATAAATATGGATGTAGTGAATTATTGCCAAATGGTGAAGAACAGTGCTGTTGTTCAAAAGGGAAAAAGCCAATGGATCTGTAAATGCTAGATGGTTGTGAACCTTTCAGCCTTTACAGAAATGGTTATCTTAGACCATAAAATGGCCCATTTCCTGCATCACAGATAGGTCACTTGAGGCAGGCCAGCCATGAGGGGGAACAGAAAAGGGTTTATACCCAGACATATCTGAACTTTCAGGGCTTACCTATTCACTGCTTTATCTGTCAGCAGGATGTTCTAACTGGTATGGGAGAATTTAACTGTTCCATAACGAAGAAAACCACAACAAATTAAAAGGGCATTTTTCCACAACAGCTTTGTCTGTGCTTTCATCCAGTCCACTGTCCCAGCTCATCCAGCCCTGGGTTCCCCACCAGCTCTGTCAGCGCCCTCCTTGGATTTGCAGTCCCATGACTCTTGCAGCCCTGAGAACCCCACTAGAGCCCCCAGGCATTAAAAAATGTTCTTGTTCACTTTCCTTCACTGCCTCTTTAGCAGGGGAACTGGTTTTGCTGTAGGAACCCCAGTGTAATGATATTTAATGCAATTGAAGAGAAACTAAAAAAATACCTTTATTTTTAAGTGATGTCACTGAGGAATTCCTGTTCCTCACATGGGTAACAGGCATGACTCCAACTATACACAAAATAGAGCACCCGTCACCTTGCACAATGCTGTTTTGCATGCATTCAGCTCCAGATCTGTGCACCCAGAAGGAGAGCTTGTCACAGGAAACTCCAGCAGAAGAGCTAATCCCATGTGACAGGTAGTCTACACCACACTGTGAGCCAGCAGTTGGCTGGCATCCTGTTCTTTTAGGGTGCTGCAGTCACAGGGCAGGGAAGCCGTGCTCACGTATGCATACGGAGAGCGCTGAGATGGCAGAGCGTGAAAGGGTAAAATCCTCAGAGCCTACTGCAAACACACACGGGCACACATTCGAGCAGATTACACATACACATCTTACATCCTTTGGCAAACACAACTGAGCATTGCTGTGGGCCTGTTTGCAGACAGGGAACCAAACAGCGCCAACAGCTAGACAGTCAAACACCCAGAGACCTCAACTAACCCAGCTGAAAATCACAAAAGCACTAAAATAATCATTCATAAGGTACAAAAACTGTGCAAACTCACCCATGTGCTTTGTCAGACAGGAATGAAGGGGAATGCACATGGTCAGCGGCAGACAAAAGCTTCTGTACACCGGTATAGAGCTCTATGAGAGCCCCTGAAATGTACACTGCCATGCAGGGGGCTTTACACAAAAGCAACCTCTAACTAGAACCATAGAAAGAAGTATTTAATGTGTTTGCCAGGCCTGAACATTCCTTTGAAGCAACAACTCCAAGTAAAACCTAAATGCAGTGGCATTTTATTGTCACTTTATTGTGGCAGCAGGCAACCTGGAAGCAGCTGTAAGGGACATGTGAATATGTCTAGGTATGAAAGAAGCAGCAGAGCACTGGGGAGAAGGATGCCCTCACAGCATCACAGGGCAGCATGGACAGAACCTGGCCATTCTCAGCCACTTGCTGCACAGATCTGACCCTGAATGGCAGGGAGGACAAAAAGAACATGCTCACTCTTTCCACCATTTCAGAATGGAAGTGCCTCCTGCAGAGGCGTTTGAACCATCCAACAGCACAGTGGCTGTTCTCAGCATCTTGCAAATTATATTATCGCACTGTCAGCCTTCACAGAGCCGACAGGAAAGGGCCATACAATCAGGGGATGCAAATCAGTTTGGCTTTGCCGAAGACATCAGAAAAACACCAGTTCCCAGTACCTGATGCTCAGGATCTCATGCCAGTAGTGAGTTCAGGAGGGGAGCTCAGCTCACCTCCATAGTGACTCCTGCTCAATATTCTCTTTGTCTTATGCAATTTGTCATGTCAGTAGTTTTATGCAACTTACTGCTACGCACAGCCCTGACACTACTCAGAGCACCATCGTGCAGTTTTCCTGCAAGAATATATAGAAAAGCCACTGATTTTCTCTGAACATTTTTGTAGGGGAAAAAAAAATCAGGGAAAACTCATTCTGCTTAAACCATGTAGGTTTATTGCCATAGCAGGCTTCTACCACAGCAAGGGAAGGCAACAGCTGCTGCAGAGATAATGCAAAAAAGTAGATGGATGGACACACCAGTGAGTGTGGGTATGCATAAATGAATCAAGACAGAGAGAAAGTCTGATCAGTGAAAAGGCTCCTGCACCATCAGAGCAAACATGAGCTTTAATCTGCCAGTTAAACGGATGCTGAGGCATCTCCACCAAAAGGAATGTGTCTGCAGCACAGCTGGGATTTGACCTTCAACTTCTCTCCTCTGTCTGCAGAGCACAGAAACTCTGGTTCCCTCATGCTCCTCCTACAGAACAAAAGGAGAAAGGAAGAAGGGGAAAAAAAAGACTGCCAGAGAGGCCCTAACTCATCTCTTACTCTTGGATAAGTGCAAATTTATGCCTCTGTCTGCCTTTGAGTCTTTATTATCTCCTTAAGTGGCTAGCTTTGTACACAATTTATTATAAAAGCCTGGAATCTACAGTCAAATTACAGATCAATTGAAAACTACACAGAAAACAATTAACATCTGGCAGTGGTTTCATCTATAAAGCTGTCAGAGGCTTTGCCAACCCCGAATTCCTCTTCTGACACCTATATTTCCTCACCCCGAACTCAGTCTCCTCTTTTGCATCTCCTGAGTCTGTGGGAGACTGAATATCCCCTCTGCAATCCTGTGGCAGCAAATAGCTGGCTCTGTACCAGGAGGCCACTGTGTGCAGTATGAAAACCAGGCTTGAATACAGGATAACACCTCTAAAGAGATGACTTCCATCACGTGCTACAGAGGGAAACCAAAGTTGGGCTAAACCATTGTTCTGGAGCTCCTGCCTCTTCCTTCCTGAGGTGGGAAGCAGGGCAAGGCCAGTAACATTGGTGTGTTTTGTTGGTGCTGCTGATGACTGATCTGCTTCTCCATGTTGTCAGAAGCCTACTAACTTCCCAGGCATCTTTGTCCAGTTCCAGCAGTAGTCCTCTGCTAGGCAGCCATAGGAAAGATCAAACATGATGACAGGCAACACCGTTTGCCAAGGAGAATCCTACCTTTCACATGGTTTCTCAAAGCCTCTCCACTGATAGTCAGCTCTCCCTTCCCCTCAGCTCTCCTGGTTTTGTGTCAGTGAGAGGAGAGCAACAAGAAATGGAGATGGCCACAGGCAGCTCTCCACAGGCAGTTTTCTGTGAGATTCTGCCCTTCTTTGGGATCAGGGCTTTGGTGGCTAAAGGGTGGTCTGATGAGACCAAAAGCAGAAATCAAGTGGAAAAGCACTGTAACATTTGCCGATACTTTGTTCTTCTAAAAACTTTCCAGTCATTCATTCCTGAGGATAAAAGCTGTCTCCAGCAGCATGTGCCTCCAGCCTTGTGGCCAGTGTGTCATCTCCTCCCTATACAGTTTCACTGCTCTTTGATTTACTGGAGAATATGACGGAGTTGGGAGCTCAATGATCAAGAAAACCCCTTTGTCCATTGTCCCTTTCTCCATCTCTCCCTCCCCACAGACTTTCCACAGCTGATTCCTACTTCTCCATCTCTCACCTGCACAACACAAAGATTCTGCTTCCGTGGGCACTAAGACAGGAACACTGAATCAGCAGGTAATACTGGTTTCAACAAAGAACACCTGGCTTGGCTTTCCATTGTGTGATGTGATGGGAGTATAAGAAAAAAGGGTATCTGCTGAGTTCATGCATGCTTCAGGTTGGAGAACTACTTTCCACTTTTGAGGTCCAAGTTGATGTACCTCCTGCCCAATGGGCCAAGCCCTGCTCATAATGGGGTTAAAAAGAACAAAGGTGAGGCCAGTGAAGGGCTAAATTCAACATTCCCAGCCACTACATTTTACCAGGACTGCAGTAGAAATAATTAATTTTTCTGATGTGCATTTTAGTTCCCATCCTGGCTGAAATACTAGAGTTGATATAAATATAAAGAACACTGTAGTCTACTTAAATATGCACTCATCATTTTTGGGAGAGTGGGGGAAACCACACTTTGGACACTTCACCCATTTTTCCCCATCCACCACTCTCCAGATATGCATCCATCCTTAGCAAAATGCTGACAAATTGCTGCAGAAGTGAACTCCCTGTTTAGACAGCAGAAACAGTGAACTGAGAGTGACAGGAATTGCGGCACAGGAGTAGCTCTGGAGATGCTTGTCTCATGGAAAGCTGGGGAGAGGAAATGGATGAGTGGACTGTGCAAGAAAAGCCTCCGCCCTTCAGTGAGATAAGAACAGCTGTTGTTGATGATGATTGCTTCCTAATTAGCTTGCTCTTGTATAAGCTTGATAATTTTATGTACCTCCAGAGGAGCAGATTAGCTCTGAATTCACATTGTATCCATTTGCGAAGAGTACCCTATAAATTATTTACCTAACTCTCAGAAATATTATATCAAGAAAACTCTAAGTATGTCTAATTATATGGCAAGAAAAACACAGAGTAGAAAGGCTTGCTGCATTTACAAGTGCAGAGAAGTGATAAACTTCTTTTAGAAGTTGCTACACATATCCCATGATGCTACAACCTGCTACAGGTTTACAGCTGTGCTCTTAATAATATTTCTCCAAATCAGTTTTTGTATGGCAGAAGCACACAGAAATTAGCCACAGATTTGTCCTTCAAGAGGTAAAAAAAATTTACAAACTCAAAACAAAACTAAAAAACCCAAGTAAGTATCTTCAAACACATAAGGTTATCATAGCCATAATGAAACAAAATGAATTTGAGTGTATACTGGTAAATGGCTCTAAACTTCATAAAGACTCTAACAACCTCTCCCAAGCTGCTGGCTCTGAATCATTACTGGTTTAAGTAGAATAACACAGTGATGAATCAGCTATGCTATAATTTTCACTCCATTTTTTGCTATGCTAGTACATTGTTACTTCATTACTATTGAACTGCTGTATTTTCTCTGTGCTTTGCAACCAGCATTTTGTTAACCCATGGTGAGCCTGTGGCCAGTGTAGAAGAGCTGATACTGAGTTTTGTGGCAGTAACACCCCAGTTCTTATTTGAAAATAAAAGCAGACATAGCACACTGTAGTATTTACAGGTCCATTTAAAAAGTCCTTGTTTCAGGGTGAGGGTGACTTTCGATGAAAAAAAAAGAATGGTATCAATTAATGCCAGCTTCAATTAGGAGAAAGAAAATGTAACACAACATGAAATTGAAATGGGAGAAAAGGAACTAGAGAGAAATGAGTCCTCAGAGAGTGTACTATGAAGGGCAATGGGGACATCTTTCCCCATTACTGTTTGCATCGTACATTGACAGTGGGTGCTAGACCCTGTTTTGAACACACCTTGGTCACTTAGGCTTCTTTTCTCTCCTCTGGTATTACAAAAATATTTTGGGTCTTGCTGGAGTCAGGGTACTGGATGCAACAGCTCTTTTGTCTGGTTCAATATCACATTAATGAACAAAGGTGCAACTGAGAGCAGCCACAGTTCAATCAGCAGCTCTAATCTGTGAATACACACTAAATGTTTATGACCCTACTAGGTATCAATAAAGCTAAATGGCAATGTCAGGAGCAGACACAGGTGTGGGAACAAGTTTGGTTAGGAGCATAGGAAGTGAAGGAAACCAACCAAGGAAACAGGAAGACTTTGCAGATGTAAGCAGAATACCTAAGGCATATGGTTTAGCCATTCCAATTCTCCAAGAACAGTGCTGGGATCAGGCTCTGTGAGACAGAGTCCATAACATATAGAAAACTCTTCCCTTTCTCACCTCTTGAGTAATTTCAAATTCAACCCCTGACTTTGCCAAGAATTTCCCAGATTGCTCATCTTGACTCTTTGCTTTTGAGCCAGAACTAGTTACACTCCTGTTTCTTCAAACTTGATAAAGAAAAGCTTCCCTAAATCCCCAAGGATACACAATGGCCTATTGACAGGTAGGATCTGTCTGTCCAGTGGTAGGAAAACAATCCAGAGCTTAATAGAACCTCTTCTAGATTGAGTCTGTCACAGACTGGTATCTCCTTTTTCCAAAGTCTGGGAAAAGGCATCATGAGGTTCCTGTTGAAACAGACTTAAGGATATTTAAAAGACACACAAGGGCTGTGTGAAAACTGTAGAAAATTTAGAAGTCCAGTACCACTAATGGAGTAGTCTTTGCCTCGTGTTTTGTAGCAGAGAGATTAACAGGGGACACACGTACCGTAGTAAAGGAAGGTTTCATGCTTGAAAGGTTAATTCTTGATTTGATTTGTTTCAGAAGTATTGGAGATTTGATGGAGGAGGGTGATGGGGTGGAGGATTAAGAGGACTCTGATCGAGGAAGAGAATGATTACTGAGATAGGCACTCATGTGCAGGGAGAATCTCATGATTCCTCACAAAAATATATTTATTTGATTTTCTTGTAATGCTTTTCTGCGGCTGGCTCCAATCAGTTATCCTCACACTCCTAACACATGCAGCTTGTGGCTGTGTTGCCCCCTTCCCCCTGGCCACGCACCCTTCCTGGGCTACAAGTCAGTTAAAGGCTGTGTAGATGGATTTTCTGTAGAAAGATGATAAAGATGGCGGGGGGGGGGAAGGAGGAGGGAATTTAAGAGTGAGGGAGAGCAGATGAAACCAAAATCCAGAAGCTGAATCCCTCGTGCTGAATGTTAACTTACAGAAAAGTAACCCAACAACCTTGAAATAGAGCAAAGCCCAATTTAAATTCATTACATTTAAATTAAATTTAAAGCCCATGTAAATGATTGACTTAGTTAAGAATATGTCATGCGGAAGAGAAAAAGGCAGCAGCGACATGCCAGGCAGCTTTGGCTAATTTTACAATTCACAGCAAAATCTTTATACTCTGATTGCAATTTAAAAAAATTCACATATAACTTATTAGCATCAATATTAGAGCCAGAATTTATACTTCTTTCCAAGAATTCACTGAATGTTCTGAAAACTTCACACACTTCATCACTTCATTTATTGAAATGGGTTAACTTTGCTGGGGTAGGATGGACAGGGACCTCCATAGCAGGTATAGGAGAGAAAAGAAAAAAAAAAAAAAAAAAAAAGAAAAAAGAACATAGAAAGAATAAATGCAATTATTTCTAAGTGGATTTTTGTTTCTCTCTCAGGACACAGGCTCTGAAGTGGGCAAAAATGCTGCAGGATCCTTAACTACCATGACCTTAATTCTAATGCAAAAGAACATTTCACTTTTATTCAATTGAGAGAAGACTTACTGCATTTTTGAACCTTTTTTTACATACTTAATCTACTGACAGTTACCACCGACACCAGTGGGCACCAGGTCGCAGTTTGAAGGATTATGTCACTGGAGCTTTATAAAACTACATGATTTGTAGGAATATTAATGATAACATTAATAAATTAATTCAAAATATGCTCTGTGGGTATTTATGCCCTCCCTGCTACATCACACAATGATTTTATTGGGTTGGTTTTGGTCTGCTGCACCAAAATTGCTTTTGTTTATTTTTTATGAGAAAAATGGCCCTGTACACACATTTATAATCTTTGTTATATTCCTACATGCTTGCTAAAACTTAGAAACACCAGAAGTATGACTGTGGAACCGATCTTTTAATCTGTTACTATGTGGTCAGAATAGGATGATTAAGAGGAGACTGAACAGTCTTAGAATAAGACTATTCAGGTCACATAACTCTCTCTCATAGCTTTCACTTCAGAAGTAACTTTTTATTTTCCTGCATGAAGTGCAGATGAGCACCATGGCTGAGTGAGGCATCCTACAGTTAGTTTGACCCCAATTTGATGAATAAGAGATTGCCCCAGTGAAGTGCCTCAAAGACATACTCTACCATAAAATTGGGAGCAGCCAGGGATGAGAAAATATAGGTGTTTGGAGGGAAATGGGTTAATACTCATACAGAAAAGCAACTGTTTCTGCTAGGACTCACAAACATTTTTTTTTAACAGCCCCTCCAGAAGTGTTATTACCTGTGTATGGCTTTTTTTGCCTTTCTTGCCATCATTTTTTCCAAGATGAACAGGAGCTGGGTATATCTTGTAAATAGAACAGAGTGAAAAAGAACTGTACATACTTCCCTTTAAATGCCATAAAAAGAGACATGCTTTATAAATACAATTGTTTTGCTTCATTTCATCTTCTTATTGGTGCTGGTTCCAAGCAAGAAGGACTTCAAGAGTTGGTCAATTTAATGCAAGAGGAATGAATGATGCAGAAGCTCATGAGCTCTGTTTCTAATTTAGACTGTGCTGCTGGGAATTGGGGTAACACGGCTGAAAGCAAAGGACAAGCCCTTGCATGAAAACAGCACAAATTCAGAAAGGGCCTCTCTAAGTCTTGGAGTAGCTCCCCTCACAAGAAGCCAATCTGCCCCTGAGGCGAATGCTCCCAAGCAGTATTAAATAAACAGGAAGAGAAAATAATTTACTTAGAAACTATGTGTCTTTTTCCAGGAATACAACGGCTTCTTTTTCTTTCTTTTTTCTTTTTCTATCTTTTTTTGGTTTGTTTGTTTGTTTGTTTGGGTTTTTTTCATCTAGCATGTAGTGAATCTGCTGCCATAGGAGGCTGCAGGGGCAGGTTGTATCAGCAGGTTAAATCACTGGACAAATGCATGGACAACAAGGTCACAAAGAGATATGAAAAAAAATAGGAACAAATGCATCTCCTAATATCCCCAGTCCAATGACTGTGTATGCTGGAGGAATACAAGGGGGACTGCAGAGATTCTTTTCTGAAAAAGCTTTTTTTTTTTTCCACAGACTTCAGAAAAGGTACTGGCCCAGACTGCTGTTCTCACCCTTGGGGGAATTGATTGTATTCATGGATAAAAACCTCATCCTCCTGAAGAGCAGAGTTGCATCAGGCTGCTATAGGACAAGAGCCTAAGTTAGGGGCAGCCATCCTTCCTCACCCAGTGAGCAGCATTTGAAAATCCTAGTGTCACAACCATGCAAACTCTGTCTTTGGAAGTCTGTGGATGAAAGGGCTTGAGGAAGAGGTCACACATGGGAAACTGCTTCCCCTGAGTCTGTATAGCTACAACACAGGATGAGGCTACAGATGCAGCTCATTTCCAGTAAAACCCAACAGTGACAGAGCATCCAATGCTGAGTTGTTTCCTCCTGCAAATCCTCCTGGATTACCCACCAGCAGCACTCTCCTTCTGGTTTTGTAACACAGCCCTGGTCTAAAAGTTGCACTTGAAGTACACCAAGCAGTAGTTTGTTCGTTAAGAACAGATTCAGGCAAGCAAAGAGCACAGATCTTTCCCTTACTCCCTATGCCACGACTCTGAAGGGCTTTCTCCCACAAAGGCTCATGGCTGAGGTGCAGCGCAGAGCCTCTTTAAAAGATGGCAGTGCCCTACCGCTTGAAGAATTGCTCTCAAAAGTAATCAAGAGTCTCACAGAAAGGGGTCTTGAAAGCTAGGCACACCAATTTAAAGATTTAGCTAGAAGATTTTGACAAAGCTCCTTTAAATGGAGCAGATATTTGTCTCAGTGAATGGAAAAATACAGTACGAATTAAGTCTGCAGAATGAGAACATTGGAGGAAGCGACCTGCATTGACTGGTAGCCAATACTGCACCCCTCATGATGTGTAACTAATAACAGCACACTAGACATTTGGCTTGCACATTAAATATTAATAACATTTTTCTTCTGACTCATCATTAAGCCAGAGCCTTGCTGCACAGAGAAAACTGATTTACAGACCATCCGTGGCAGGCTCCAGTGCTGCCCATGGTGCACAGCTAAACACCTGCTATCCTGAGCTTTGGTGAAGGACCAGCAAGTGAGCTAGGTCAAAAATGGGAGGCTTTGAAATGCAGGAAAACAATAACCCAGGCAGGTAGACAGACAGACAGCCCACTTTTCTGACTGCAGCCCTGCCCACAGATAATAGATAGCATGTGAAACAAATCTCTGCGAGGAGCTCAGGTCCAACTGCTTGGCTCTGAGGATGTGGCAGGTGCAGCTGGTGTGCAGTGCTCCCCTGCCCATTTGCTTCTCAGATAAATCTGATAGCACCTCTAACCTTCTGGGGGAGCCTTCCACATGCAAGAGAGCACTCAGAACACAACTATGACTGGTACTATTTCCATAGTGAGGAAGAGGACCTACTACTCTCTCGAAAAAATGTTAGTCTCAGCCTTGTTTATTCTAAAAGGGAGTCTGCTCCTTTACACCTCTTTCCTTCACAGACAAGGTGGTTTCTACTTCAGAAGCCTGCAGTGCCTGCAGCTAGAAAAACTGTTTGCCTGATCCATGGACAGCATTTTGCAGGGAGATTTAGACAGCCTGTTCTGAAATATGGGACTCAGCAAACTATAGATGATGTATAAAAATTGGAAAATGCTTTCAGTGATTCTTAGCGACATCCTATCAAAAAAGCAGATTGTCTTAGAAGCTTCAAATATAGTTTATGTGAAAGAATCTGGTGAATTCAAGCAGTATGGAATCCATTTTGAAAAGGTGAAAAGAAAACTTGAGAATGAGTCAATAATGAATTACAAACATCAAAAGAGGGTCAGATTTTTAAAGAAGGTGCCAGACATCTCCCAAAGAACTGTGCTTTCATTTAAAAGACTAAATAAATAAAAAAAGTAGTAACACTCTAATCCTTTCTCCCTATGAAGTTTTCAAAATGTAGGTAGATCACTAGAGGGTTTTTTTACACACCGTGGTTTTTGGGTTTTTTTTGAGAAATATATGTGATTTATTTCATTCTGAAGCCTTTGGGGACAGGGGTGTGGTGGGAGAGAGAAATGTGAAGAATGCCAGACAAACCCTTCATGCTTCCCTCATGATAGCTAGGAGTAGTCTTCCTTCACTTCCTGATTTGCAGAGACCCTAGATCAGCTGTCAATATTTCCCAAAGGATACTGAGACTGTCCAGGATTCAAAAGGCCAGAGCCCTATTCACCTCTTTGGTGACCTTTGACAAATGACTTGAGCAATACTTGTGCTCAAATTTCTGGGTCTGTAAAACAAGACGAGGAAACTACACAGGCCTCCTTCATCATCTCTCTGAGGTCTCTTGTGGCATAGAGTGGCACAAGGACAAGCTTGTGTCCAACCTATAAGAGTTTGCAAGCGTTAAGTGCATGTCTGCATAGGCACACAGACATAAACATTTATGATTGCTCCCATTAAATTCATCCTTTCTTTCTCCAAGTCACAGAGGATAAATGCACGCCTGCACATCCTCCATCATTTTCTACAGCCCACATTTCCTTCCAAACACAGCGCTCTGTTCTGCTGCACAGAGCAGCTGTGTCACTGATAGAAACTTCCAGTGTTCCTCCCTCACCTATTTTATCTGTAAAAGGCTCATTAATACATTCTACATAAAGGTCCCTACCTACAATAATATTGCTGAGCTGCTCAGCAAAGATTGATGTTTACAGGGGAGCGGTGCCATATTGTCAAAGGTTTATTACTCTTAAGAAATCTGTTCCAGAGGATTAGAAAGGTATAGGCAACTATATAGCAACTTTTAAAGTAAGTGAATAAAGTGCATGTTGTGATTCACCGTCTTTGCTCTTTTTTGTTCATATTGTTATTATCATCTCTGTTTGCTAATTTGCAGGGTGTCACTGTCACACAAGAATTTGCCAGATTTTCTTACATTTATCTTGTGTGTTGCCCTTTATTGCTTAGCTGTTTTGAGGCACAACAATGAGACAGCTCTCTAAAAACTGGTACTTTTAAAATTGCTTTCTGCACAGAAGCAGGGGGTAGGTCCTGTACCTGTTGGCACAATTGCTGAATCAAAGCCTGCCAGCTACAGAGCTGTCTCCAAAACTCTCATCCCCTATCAAAGCATCACGTGTTCATGTAAAAGCACTGCCAAGGTTTGGATCATTACCCAGAAACAATTGTCAATAAAATAGCATTAGAAACAAATCAAAGCACCAATAAAAGATACTCGTTTCCAGATGAGGTCTGTGTGCCAATTAAAATACTTCAAGATCTATGTAAGAAGAGATCATTTGACCAGTCAAAAAGCATAAGGAAGAAAACCAGGACAGAGGGGAAAAAAGAAAAAGGGAGCATCAAGGGAAAACTGATCTCTGCATGGGATTGCTGTTCAGAGGAACCAATTTGTGTTGATGAGTTGGACATTTAAGAGCTGATAGCATGTTGTGCTGTCTAATATGATGTTGGTGGCTATGGGATTGCTTCAGCAGCAACTTTATTCACTAAGATCCAAGTACCAGATAATGAACTGCACAGATAGGTAACATTTCTCGTGTCAGCGTTAGAGGCAGCAGGTTGTCAGCTGAGTTCTGTCTGTTCCAAGGCTGAAGGCTGGGAGGGAACCCAGCTGGTCAGTTCTTTCAGGAACCTTCTACACACTATATATACTTCTGGCAGATGCTGGGGCTCACAGGGCATCCAAGCCCTCATGGGCTTTTCCTCTGAGATAACTTGGCCTGTTAAGGTGTGATGAGTGATGAGCTAGGAGCCCCTGCTCCCCAGGAAGCTACTGGGGCCAGCATCTCCTTAGCTCCCTGTGCAGTGCAGGGCAGTGCCCAACCTGGCACTGCCCCCCTGCGACCTCTCTGCACTGACCCAGTAAAAAAGGAGCTGCTGTGGGAAACACAGGCTGCCTCACCACTGCTTATTCTAAGCACAACAAAATCACACCAGGGACATGAAGGTGTTGTATCTCACAGATGTGTGGGCTTTTTGTCTGGGGGTGAGGTTTGGTTTGTTGTTTTTTTTTTTGTTGTTGTTGTTTCAGGTTTGTTTTTGGGGGTTTTTTTTATTACTCTCCTGCCCCCTCATAACTATTGTCTTGGGTTTTGTTTATTTCACAGAGTTTGCTCACCTCTAATGGCTAAGCCAGAGGGGAAAAATACATAATCTTGCTAAATCATTTCAATCTATCTGCCTCCTACTCTTATGGGGTACAGCTAGCTATTCAGACAGCAAAAAAGGCTGAGAAAGTGTAACCAATAATGCCAATTTCAGGAGAAGAAAGGTTCAAGAAATAAAAAGCCAGCACATCAGAATGAAATAATTGAGCCTTCTAATTGCCTGCACTGAATAAACTGTGAAGCAGGACCGGTGGTGATAATTTCTAAAAGATTTAGGTTTAAAATATTAGTAATACAGATAAGGGATTAACATTATTAAGACTGTAGGTGACTAATCTTGACTGTGCCTTTTTTAACAACCGCATTGCTACCACCATCCTAAAGGAAATTAGCAGTGATAATTAGATCAAATCCGTTATGTCAGTAATCCCACTTGAAGATATTTTCAGAAGGTTGGAGGTTTAAGGCAATTTCCTGTGTGTGTCCGAGACTCATTAATTAATATTGATAGTCAATGTATTCCAGGCTTACATTTATTTCTTGGTTATACTCAGAGCTGTGCCCAACTAACTCATTTGAGATAATAGCTTAGTCACACTAGAAAATAACTGTCCATTCAGCATCAAAAATTATCCAGCAACAAATCAGAGACCTGTAAAATTGTCTTACGTATCAGAGGATTTGGTTTCTCTGTATCTAAGCAATTTATGTTATCTTTTTTCCTTCCTATGGAATTACCTTTAAAACACTGCATTTAAAGTGAAATTAATCTCATGTTGTGACAATATTTCCCCCCAATGACTGATAGTGCTTATCTCATTAAGATTTCTTCCCTAAAGATCCATCTCTACATTCCTGAAAATAAACAGTGTCATTACTTTCTTTTTTAACAATTTTAAACACCTTTATGTAGAGAAGGGAAGACGGGAAAAAAGAGGGAGAGAGAAAATATTCCAGATTCACAACATCCCCACCCCCCTAAAACAAATAAAAGTATAAGACTAAAAGTATTTGATTCAAAAACTTCACAACTATTGAAGTAAATTGTATGATTCTGAGGGCCTAAACAACTACTCTGCCAAGGTCCCTTCATGTTTTTGTTCCTAGTGGTTGAAGATCCATAAACAATCTCTCCCCTCACTGTACTCTTTGCTCCTTATTTCTGGGCACCTCAGTAGGGCTAGACTAAACCACAAAAAATCAAAGAAAAAAAAATTGTTTGGTTAAATTCCAGTTTGCCTATCTCAAACCTCCTGCTGGGGTGCTGTACAAACTCAGATGGTGAAAATACTTCAGGGTTCTTGGAATGAACCACAAAAACTACCTTAGAGAGCTGTGCTTTGCTGATTGTTCACCAGTCTGACAAAAGCAGGAACCGCCACTTACCTGAAAATAAAAAGAGAAAGAAATATCCATAATTATTCATGTTTTTAAAGGAAATTACACTTTCTACAAAATGAGAAAGAATAAAGTAATTGTGATGCACTGGCAGACTGCATGTGGGATGCTCGGGGCGGCAAAGGCAGGGAATCAGCCTGAACAGAAAATGGAAGAACTGTAGGATAAAACCAGGGCTGAAATAGGGAAGGGTAAGTTGGAAACCATTAGATTTGTAGACCAGTTGCGAAATATGAAGGCATTTTTCTGCCTGCAATGATGTCCCAAATAAAGGTAGCAATCACATTCTCTGAAGTTTCCTTCCTATTTTCTGCCTTTCACCCATTTCTGCTATGAAAATTCTCCTCCAATGTATAGGTTGAATGTGTCTCATTATGCAGATTGAAGGATTTCATCTCTGCAATACATGTAAAGTTCAGTGAAATAATTTATGACTCCTTCCATGACATTTTTCTCCTGCCCCCTCTCCATCAAGAAAATCAAAGAAAGTCTGAGGAACCTGCAAACAAATTTCTTTCTGTGAAACTTGTGTACAGTCCTATTAGCAGCAACACAGCAGGCCATTGATTGGGGAGGGAAAAAAGGCTTTGTTTATGGCAATGGATTTTAATCCTCCTGGTGATAGTTTATTTCATTGGAATTTTTGCAGAGTTGGCAATTACGCTGATGGAAACCCTCAGAATGGACTGATTTCAAAAGGGGTGGAGTAAAAACAAGTGGCAGTTCTTGTTTTTTTGAAAAATATTGTTATTAAATAATGTGAAACACATTGATAAAATGTGTCTGAGAGTTATGCTTCAGTAATTTATAATACAAATTAATTTTCTATTGACAAATGGCAATTTAATCCAGTGACTAACTTCAACAATGTGAATTCTTCTGCTGTTTCTGCTGTTTCTCTTTCTTTTCTTTGTCTTTTTTTTTTTTTTTTAGACATAATATATAGCATATGGAGCAGGATACGTGCTGGGATAACCAGAGGCTGTGCTGTTACTGGCTGCAGACTTATTTTCTGCCTAATCTCCCCAAAGAATACATAACTGGGAGTAAACCTAACCAACTCCCTTATCATCTTTAAGTATGGCTCAACCCTGGGAAACATCCACAGGGAATCCATTCTGCATAAATACTTGGTTTCAAGTTAAGCAGTGTCTTTTGCATACCTGATATCACCCTGTCTACCCCCATCCCAAGAAAATCCCATGGGGACAAAGCCCAACACAAATCCCCAACTTTCTTGAAATTAATTCACCTAGATGATTTAAAATAGAAACGAGATCATGATCTCGTCCTTGACATATCCTTAAGGAACAAACAAAGGAGTGAAGGCTCATGCCACCCACTGTGCTGTCTATCCTTCTGCAAACACAACCCAAGACAGATGTACCCATTGACTTAGAGATGCCAAGCCCTTGGCAGTAACACTGCAGAGCTCCCAGCTGTAATGGGTTACTGGGAAATCAGATCATCCTACACTTAAACTGATTTCTATCACTGATACCCTTTGTAGTACAGAAGCAGCATTAAGTGCAATAACATGCTGCTGCATGGTCACTTAATTCTAGAAGTAAATTCAATATTTGCTGGCATCCCCTATCCAAAGATACAAAGTGTATACATGTATTGGAGCTGTTAGTTAGAATTACCTTTGCAATGCCTCCTGGGGAAAACCAGACCAGCTTAGGCATCTTTCTGGGAAGAAAGGGTTGTCATTCTCACCCTGTACAAAACTGTTAACAAATTGTTTTGTCGCTTGCTTTGTATTACCATTATGGCCCAGTTGCTGCCTTTGGCACTTGTGGCTTTTCCTACAAGAAATAAGAGGGGTCTATTCCCATTGCCTGCAATATTTTCAAAGAAGGAGCTGGGGTAGAACAATGAAAACAAACCCAATGTCTTTGTGACACCACTTGCATGTAGTTAGAAGGAGCCAAGGAACAATGCCAATGTTCTTCTGATATGTTCAGTGGAAAAAGATTTCTTAGGAAAGTTGTCTCTCAAGTGCACTATGCAGAACCCCATTAAGAACTCCAAAGTTCTTCCTTTCAGGTAAAATTTTATCAATTTATTTTGGAGCCTCCTTTTCTGGCTGAAGGAAGTATGAAGAGGAAAATATGAATACAAAAATACCGGAGACATACAAATTTGGTTTTAAACTTCTAAATGGGTTCAGTTACAATTCACTGGGTTCAGGACAGGATAAACATTGATAGAGATTGTCTGACAGGTGTTACCTTAAAAAGCAGATATTCTGAGTGACAGAATATCTGGGAGCTGTGTTCAGTGTTTGCATTGGCTCATTTTGTGACGCTAGCTAAGCTTATGCCCTGTCCTGCTAAATGATAGTCATCAAGACAGTTCCACCATTTGTTAAGTCTGTTAAGATGTTTCAAGAGATGAAAGGTACTGGGACACAGTAGGGCCATGACAAAACCCACCCTCTGACTCAAAGTAAGGACACAAACTTTGGTTGCATTTGTGATCTCCCTCAAATTCTCCTAAGGAAGCTGTTCCACTTCAGTTAAACAAATAATACTTGCCCAGAGCAAGACTGAGTGTAACTCTATCATAATTAAGGCTTCCAGTTCTGGTTTCAGGGAAATGAGCAGGATTTTACATCTTCAGTTATTCTCCCCACTCCTGTAATGAAAGTTTCCCTAATTCAATTCAAGCTTGCAAACATCTGCAGGGTAGGTGACACGAATAACATTGCTTTTTGCAGCAGATACACGTCTTGTCAAAAATACTTCCTCCAGCTCTTGTTCCAACACCATCTGTGGGAGAAACTTGACTGAGCTCATTGTGCCTCTACAGAAATACCAGTGGCTGAGTGTGGTGGTTGAGAGAGACAGTGACACAGACTGCACCCCGACAACCCTTCTGCCGGGGCCAGGCTCTCCCTGAGGTTTCCTCTCCACAAGCTGACCTATCCTTTCCCTTGCTTAGCTGGAGTATCTTGATGAGAAGAGAGTCCGCGGTGGGATGGCTGCAAATGTAATGCAATCAGAAGATAATGACTTCAGAAGGAGAGGGGAGGGAGGGGATAATCAGCAGAGGCAGATGAACTCCCAAGATATAAAAAAAAAAAAAAGACTGTTTTCATGCAGATGTCCCTAGTAATGAAGAACGAGAGAAGAGGAATACTGAAAAAGAGGTGAAATGGAAGTTGATTTGTTTCTAAATAGCACTATTTCAGAGTATTCTATGGGGTGTAAGTTGCTTCTTAAACTAAGAGTGTCTGAAAATACCCCAGACAAATTCAGACCTCTCAGCCATCTCTCTCTCTCTCTCTTATACTCATATCCATTCCACAATTTAGAGTTAGCTTGGTGGGAATTGGGAACAGGAATATAAAATATGCAGGGAACATCCCTGTCTCCCTTCAGGCTCAGGTTGTGCTAGGTGTCTATGAAAATATTATGCAAATGTGACAGTGTTTTCTTTGGGCAAGCCATTTAACTGGAGCTTTCAACACCTCAGAAGCCTGGAGACAAAGGGTGCGGGTAATGATAAATGCAATTTATTTACAATGAGCCTAAAAGACAAGATGTAGGCAGCTGCTACTACAGGTGATCCCTCCCCTGCTCACACTCAATCACAGACTTCAGTCTTTCCCTCATGATGCCTACATGTTTCCTGGGGGGAGAGGTTTCCAGGGATCATTCTACTCAGAGAACGGTCTCTCCCCGTTCAGATTCTGCATTTTGTATTCAGGTATGTGACTTCCACAGGCAAGGAGCTTTAACTTCAAAACAGTAAATGACCTGACCTTGGCAAACCTCATATAAATTCTGACCCAAGGTTCAGATCTGAAAGAACCTGTGAAGATTTTCAACCCCTTTGATGAGAAGCTAGGTATGGATGCAGTAATACATCACTCTTCTACAAATCCTCCCTAGCCTAATTGTATCAATACTTAATGGTGACAGCTCTAAACAGTACACCTGCACTGCTGGATGTGCAGCTACCGAATCTAGTAACAGACTGCTGGGTACCACAGGTGGCTGCTGTGAAAAAAAACCCAAAAAACTAAAAATAAACCAAAAACAACAAAGCCAGAAAGTCTTCCAGTGGACATTGCTAGAGCCCATGTTGTGGCTGAAAAAATTAGAAGCCTTGGCTTCTCAGGTGGTTCTACACCTCTCCTTTCATCCTTCCATATACTTGAGTATAGGTGTTAGCACCAGCATCCTGAACAATTGCACCACGCCTCCATACGCTCTGCCTCTTTTCATTCCCTCAGCAGATGAAGTAGCTAAGATTTTCTCCTTTTCCTGCACTAAATGCCTGCTCTGTTAGAGAGTGCTGGCGCACTTGCATCAGCAAATTAAGCTGGGATGGCTGAGGGCATTATGGCCTGCAGTTCTCCATCAAACCTCTCTCCCAGAGATTTCAGATTCCACATAAGGGACAACCAAACAGCTCCTGGGTCAGCTGCTGCACTTTACAGCTCGCTCGATTAGCATGAATCAAATTGATGTCAGCTTTCTTTACCAGGCTGGCTGTAAAACTGTTCTAGGCAAGGGGCTGCTTCATGAGCCATTCAGCCATCCCTGCTGTGGGGTGGCAACATCTGGCAGAAGCTCGATGCTGAAACCACTTGCCCCCCACAAACTTCATTAGCTGCTGAGTGAATGAAAAAAAATCACAGCCTGTTCCATCCCAGAAATAGCTGCTGTATGGGAAGAATAGCAGGTGAGGTGACCTCTATACAAACAGGCTTCCAAAGTGTGATCAAACATTGAAAAGGTGTAATGAAGTAAGTTATTCTTTATAATTATGATTATCTCTGAGATCAAATACTCTCTTTAAAAAATCCTTTTTAATTTAAGTAAAACCATTGCTTATAAGTATGTCAGTAGCATGACTAACTATGCAACAATTTTATGCCACGGCATTATTAAAAATGGCTTCTGGTCTAAAGTAGGACTAATAAAGAGTTAATAAATCACTTGGTCTCAAAAAAAATGTTACTTAAAAATATAGTTTAGTGAAAAACCTCACATTACTTTTTATTAATGCCACATAAAGTAGTTGTGTAATTAGAAATTAACTCACAAGATGACACAATTTACTTGACAATGATACACAGGATTCATATGGCATTTAGCATCCCCAAAAGATCCCAAAGCACTGTTCTAAAAAATGTGCTAGCTAGGATCCAAGTGTTGCTACATTCAGCCCAGGATTTCAGCCAGCTCTGGGCTGGAAGCAGTTAAGCACCTATTATAGTACATCAGCACTCTTCAGGAATTTAAGAAGGAGCCTGAAGAACACAGCACTCCACTCAAGGAAGGAGGCAAAATAATATCATTCTTCAGAAATATGGTTGGGACGCAGGGGTTCATATTGTTTCCTTCACAAAAAATGATGATGGTACTTTTCCAAGGCTGAAGATTATCATTACTGGCAGCCTGGGCCATGTCAGCAATGTGACCTCTCCTCACAACCCAGCCCATATCTCAGGGCAGGGCTTCTGCTTATGGATTTCTTTGTGCAATTCCTTATGATAGTGTGGGGTTCCTTGAAAAAGACATGTTTGACTGACTACCCTCAATCTCATCTAGTTAACAGAGATTGATTAAATTAGAATCAGCAATAATGAAATTAGAAGTAAGACAATTATGACTTCCATGGAAGGTGCACTTCCATCCTGTTACTGCACAGAAAAAGTATTAGCATGAAAAAAATAATTCTGTGGACTTTGGAGCCCCTTTCTTCCCTTTTACCTTGTAGTGCTTGAAGTACACCTATTGTAGTTTATTAGGGCTGTGTGATAAGTAAATTAAAAACTTCTACTTTGGCTTCATCCTACAGAGGAGAAAGACACACAAAAATCAGTACGTTTCGTACAGAAGAGGCAAAACCACCTCATCTTCATAAGCATTTTAACAAGTAGGTCATCTATCACACTTTGAAATAAGGAAATTTAGAGTGAATTAAAAATCTTCCTTGGGACAGAGCACATCTTTAAAAGGAAACAAATCAGCCAGAGAACTGAACTCTACCCTGGACAAGTAATGCCCCACAGTGAAGAAGCTGGTGTTGAGATTTGGCTGGAAGTATCTCTGTCTGCACTGCTGAAGGGCAGAGCCAGGAAGTGATCTCTAGTGAGTGCTACTAAAAAGAACTCACCCTACACACTCAATGCTGCAAATGATGCCCCTGCCTGTGTTTGAAGGACCACAAGTCACGCCAAAACCACATTTGTTAGAAAGTGGGAAGAAGGTTGTAATTGCTTGACAAAAATAAATAGATAATTTGCAAGTACTTAGCCCTGAGATGAGCAACAGACTGAACAGATTTACAGCTACAAATTATTCCATGACACTTTAGGATTTTTTAATAAACCATTTCCATCTCTTTTTAAAGTCACAAAATTAAAGAAACTAAGATATGTCCTCAAATGCTGCAGCTTACAAACCGGAACCAGATTCTGCAAGTTAAAATTGCTCCAGTTTGAAATTTATTTGTCTATGGTTTCCTTCAGAAGTTTCAAACACAGTGTTTAAATGCAAGAGCCTTCCAGCGAGGTGTATGTTGTAAAAGCTTCAGCAGTTTGGATGCAGCTCCAGAGTCACCTGCCATGTTTGTTTCCTCACTTGCCTGAATGAATCTTTAACTCCTCAAAGCGAATCTTGAGTGCAGGTATTGCCAAATGTGAATACAAAATTTGCTGCCAGTGAGTTTTACCTGAAAGCTACTCTTTCTACAAACCTTCCTCATCATAAATGTGCTCCTGGAATAATCACGGAATATGGATGCCAAGAGAGTGTCAATGCAATCAAGACAAATTGGTGAAAGAACTGAGAAAGCTACTTGACAGCACTCATCCAGCTTGGATAAAGACTACTTAAACATTCCCCCTGCTTTCCTGCACCACAGGAGGTCCCT
The DNA here is from genome assembly GCF_022539315.1 of Serinus canaria. NCBI lineage: Eukaryota > Metazoa > Chordata > Aves > Passeriformes > Fringillidae > Serinus > Serinus canaria. The sequence goes on from NC_066313.1 coordinate 22,837,415, forward strand.
TGGCACCAGAGTGCTTGTGCTCTGCCTCACACAGCGCCGTGCCCCCCACGCCTCCACCGCCGACCGTGCGGGGCTCGGCTACCTGAACTCAAACATCTGCTGGCTGGCTGCAGCTGGAGGCTTTTATCACAGCTGCACACCAGCCGTGACAGACCGATGGGGGACACGTTTATCCAAAATGTTACATCTTTCCAGTGTCATCTCAACTGGGGAGTTCAGCTCCCTGACTCCACTCCACAGTGACATCAACCACGGGCCGTCAGGGCAGATCGAACACAGGAAGCCTTTAGGAAGAGTTGAAAATTGTAATAGGGATGTTATCATTAATCAGCTTGGGATTGATTAAACACTGTGTCATTTTGGGATAGCTCAGCCTCTGGGCCACAGACTGTAAAAATGAGAAATATGGACTAAAAAACCTAAAAAAGGTTTTAAGCTGAAACTGAATATAGTAATGAAAGAAACAAGATGATACAACTGCCACAACCAGCAAGAGCTTCAAAGCAGAAACCTAGGGCATTTTAGGTCTTATATAAGATGTCCTCAGGCACTTGACAGATCTTTAACTGTACTTGTGAGCAAGCTAGGTTACAATGTTAAGTCCTTCTATTGAAATTCTGTCTTCTGTCCATTTTTACCACCCTAGACACTTTCCCTATCTCAAACACTGTAATGTCACTGCTGACATTTTAGGATCTTAGCGGAACCCAGCATTTCCTTGCCTATTTCTGACAGGAGCAGCTGATAGTTATTTAGTAGCATAATTTTAAAATTATTTGGAAGAAGCTGACTGTTGCATCTGGCTGGTATAAAAGACCAATGGCTAAATTGCTGGTATAAAAGACCAATGGCTAAATAACTATTAAAATACTCAGGACGACTGTAGCCAAAGCTTCTGTGCACAAAACCTACAACACTGAGCCATCAACATAAGAACGTAGCCAAGTCCACAATGGTTTGGCAAAGGATTATTATGGTTCTCACACCTACAAAAACAAGACCTCCTGGTCATTCCTTATGAGATGAGCAGCAGAGGCAGAAGCCGCACTCAGAATCTGCTTGCTAGCTTGTTTCAGTGCAATGCAGAGGTTTCAATGAATTCAATTTTTTTAACAATGAGGTAAATTTCAAGCCCTACTGCTAGGTCTGAAGAATTTGAAGTAGAGCTGGTTGAACATTTCAAACCAACTCTTATCTGGTCAAAATGTGATTCTTAGTGGAAGGCAAAACACTTCAAGTCTTGGGAAGACTGTGAGAGAGACCCAAATCAAGTACTTAACATTTTCATTCCAAAAGAAGAGCAGACATTTTAACACAATTGTGCTTCATTAGAATGCTTGAAGAGTTTTGGGTATAATCCAACATGGATCAAAAGCAAAATTCAGAAACTCGGAAGTTGTTGTGCTACAAAATTATCATTCTCCAGCTTGCCTGAGTTTTGCAAAGGCTGGGGAAGGGGAGGTGGGGGAGGGTAGTTGTTGCTTTTTAAGATTAGCATTAGAAATGGAGTGATGCCAGAGAAATGAGATTCAAAATTTAAATGTGACAAAGTTCAGAGGTGTGTGGGCTCAAGTTTGTAGTCTGGGCTGTTAAAGCGATAACACATAGGCTTAAAGCCACTTCTAAAATTATCCCTGAAAATCAGAATATCTCCTCAGAGACAGGTCCAAGTGTGATCTTTGCTGACAACAGCTCTGAATCCAGCTACTTAGGGACCATCTCTATGGATTCCCAGATATGCTGATGAGCTGGCAGTTGACAGTGTGTGTGTCAGGGATAACATTTTGTCATATGTATCAACGATGACATTTAATTTTTGCATGAAATTTCTGCATTTATTTTCTGGATGAAAACTGTCCAGTCCCCTAAAGAAATAAAATGCTTGTTAAAAGCAAAAGGCTGTTTGATCTTCCCTTTGTGGAATTTCAGGCCTCTGACTTGCAAATCTTGTTCAACTATCATCTTTGAACCACAGCACTAGCCTTCTATTTGCACAGAGGCTTATGCTAAGTTGACAGATTCCAATGGCCCAAATAGGCTGCCTTCTCACTGAGGGCACTGTCTTAATGATACAAGGAATGAGAATTAGATATTTGAATTTCTAAGTGGCCTTGCATTTAGAAGAAGGCTCTTAAGTCCTGAATAAGATGTACAACATTGCCAGAATGAAAGGTACATGCACTGCTCGAACTTCCTGTCCCACTCCCAACACTTGTCTCAGTGTCTTTGCAGTTGGTTTCACATTTGAGTCCAGAAACATGCCCAGTAGTACTCAGCTGTACTGGGTTTGTATGGCCAGGTTTTGGTAGCAGAGGGCTACGAGGGATCCTTCCCTGAGGATCTGCCAGAAGCTTCCCCTGTGTCTGATGGGGCCAACACCTGCTGGCTCTAAGACAAACTCACTGCTGGCCAAGGCTGAAACCCTCAGTGATGGTGGCAGAGGCACTGCGACAACATACTTAAGAAGAGGGAGAAAAAGCTGCACAATAGCAATTGCAGTCAGAGAAAGGAGAGAGGATGTGAGCCCTGGTAACACCAAGGCCAGTTAAAAAGGAGAGGAAGGGGATGGAGGATGTGCTCCAGGCGCCAAAGCAGTGGATTCCTCTGCAGTCCGTTGTGCAGACCATGGTATGGCAACTGCGTCCCTGCAGCACATGGATATCCACAGTGGAGCAGAGATCCACCTGCAGCCTGTGGAGAATCCCACGTACTTCATGTGATCCATCATTTACTTGTACATCTTCAATTAGAGAGTCTCTTCTCAGCAGCACTGAGGCACAGATGCTTCCTGTTCTTACTTCTCTGGTAAAAGTGACCAACATGCCTGAGTAAACAAATTCTTTCTCAAAATAGTTTTAGTCCCAGTCATTGAAACATCATCTCTTTGGTTTGGTTGTTTTTTTGTTTTTCTCGATCAACATTCATGGAGTAGGATAAGGAGAAGGGCAGCATTGAGACAGAGGAAGACAGATGGAAAGAAATTTCAGATCCATCTAACAATGTTGTTTGCCTCTCTTTGCTTGGAATGTGCCTGTACAACACAGTTGTACAACAGAAATATGATTGCAGAAGAGAAATGCAAGGAATAAGCAAAGCATTCCAAGAAAGATGAGGTTTAGTAGATTTGTACGCGTTTAGGTCAGAACAGACATTTATACAATCCCTTCTGGCCTTCTATATGTCACAAGGCTTTCATCTTCACCCAGCTATCCTTGTACTCAGCTCAGTGAATTTTCCCTATCTAATTTTTTTTTTTTTTTTTTTTTTTTTTTTAGCAAGGTATCCAGTCTTGAGTTGAAGGTGATGAAGAGTTAGCATGTCCTGAGGGAGTTTGTTTCAGTGTTTGATCACCTTCACTTTTGAAAGGCTGAGCCAAATTTGAATTTGTCTGACATCAATTTCTGTGTCTTGGTCCTTTCTATGCCTTTCTCTACTAGATTAAAACATTCTGTAGCATCCACATAATTTTCTAAATGAAGAAAATTATACTGTGTATTGATCAAGCCCCTGCCACCCCCCTTAGTCTCTTCAGATAAATTTGAATGATCTTGAAGTCTCAAGGCAAGTCATTACCTTCAACCATCAAAGTCATGGTGCAGACTTTTCCTGTATCCAATGCTGCATCACGTGAAAATGTAGATACCAGAAAAAAACAGTTTTTCTGAACTGGACTCAACAATGCCATATGAGAGTGAAAACCAGTTCACATTACATTTTCTTAGTGCTGTGTTCATACTTCTGTGGCCTTTAAGCCCCTTTTTACAATAGCACCACTTGGGAAATCTTAGCTCTACTCGCACAATACCTTTTACTTCCTTCCCAGATACAATTCTGTCATCTGAAAGCAAGGCCTGCTGCTCTAAACACCCAAATTCATTTTCAGTGTTCTACATATCTTTGTATGAAGGCATGCAGCCTTTCTGAGGAATCCATGCATTAGTTTTTTACTCCCATTATTTTTTGTATCCTTCTAAAATTCTTAGTGTATCCGTCCTTTTTTTTCAGCACATTTACTCCCATATCATCGATGAAAACACTGAATAAAATGGGGCTTTGTACTGACTTCTCAGAATCCAGTCTGGAACACTCCCATTTGCTGATAATTCCTCATTTACACATGCTTTTTGATGCCTATCATCTAGTTTTATCTCAACTCACTTAATCTCTATTTTAGTGTTATTTCATAGTGTTAACTTTTTTATCAGAACGCCATGAGGTATTATAGCATGTTAGGAAAGTCCAAATCCAATGGCATCTTTATGAACTAGACTTGTAATTCCACAGGGGTAAAAAAAAAAAAAAAAAGCTGATTTATTTGAAAAGCCTATTTTACTTAAATCTGTGTTGACTAGTGCTAATGACATTCTTAACGTTTTATTCTTTAGTCACTGGATTCTATATGAAATTTGCATTCTTTTATTCTGGAATGGTTTCAAAATAACTGCACTACTGTCACTCAAGTCATCTTGGCTGTTTTGTCTTGAATACAGCACAACATTAACATTCTTATAGAACTTCTGTTACTTTTCCACAAAGATTTAAAGTTAAGATCTGTGAGCTGGAGACCCCCGCAATAAACTCTTTGACATGGACTGCCATATATTTCACATGTCTATCCTTAGTGAGCATTGCTCAATATCCATCATGGTTGTTAACAAGCTCAAGAAGACCTCCTCATCCTCATAGTGGAGGAAGAGCTACCCTCTTCCAGCCTAAACCACCTGCAAAAGGTTCCTAAACACTCTTCTACATTTCCAACTTCAGTTCACTCTACAGACTTCCCCTCCCACCTTTGAAACACTCCAGAAACTTCCCATCACACCTTGGAAATGCCCCATATGGAACATCTAGAAAAGATCTGGCATTACATGAACATGATGCAAGTTTTTTCGCACTTCCTCAAAAGAAATGCAAATGAATACTTTGCTAGGTTGGAATCCAGCAGCAATGGTGCAACATGGGCAAAAAGGAAGCCTCTCCTCTGAAACACTGGAATGCTTTTTGCCTTGCAGCAGACTGTACCATCAACCTGGCCAGCCATCCCTCTGACCTATAACTCATGCACTATCTCCCATTCAGACATCTGAGTCTTCACGCTGGGCTTTGTAAAAATCACATGGACTTTTGCTAGAAACTATGCCTGAGGCATGAATTACTGATCCATTTTTACTACAGCCAAAACAGCTGCCCAGGCGTATATCAGCCTACCCTTTCATTAACAGCAACATCCTTTTCCTGGCCTTAACACTGCAAACTTGCCTGACTCAAACCAGTGCAAAAAGACAAAGGTCACATTCCCTTCCTGTCATTTGAAGTATGTTGTACTTTTCTCTAAATGTTTCTTTTGGTTTCCCGTTCTCTACTTCATGCAACATAAGCTGGTTGTCTTTGCTGTCCAGACTTTTATAGCTCACCCTCCTCTGAGCATCATCTCTGAACACCTAGTGAAAGGTCATCTCCCATGTCTGATGGACAGTGCTGACAGACACCACCAGACCTGAAATATTTTCAACAGCACCTTTGAGCTTTCTCTGCTAAACTTTTGCAAAGCTCCTTCACTGCCTTCCTTAAAACTCTCTTTATACTAAAACTGTAATGCTCACAAAGGAATAACATTGACAGCTAGTCCTCAGCTTCTCAGGCATCTCTGTCTCTCAGGATGAGCAACAGTATTACCTCTCTCATTTCTACTCACCCACTCATCTCTTTATCTGAGTCTGCCTTTGTCTCTGGCTTTATATTTCATTAAAATACATAACCTGAGCTTTTTTCCCCCAAAATTATAATAAAGATTGTGTAAGACTTTTAGACAATGTTCAACAGTGATATCTTTCCTAATGCCTCAACTGCTTTGCATGCATTCAGATAGGCATGGTGGGGAGTAACGTTGTGAGGTAGGATTGGCTGGGCTGTCAGGGTGCAACTATATTCCTAATTTAAACAGTGCCTGGAGGTGGTCCTGGGAATGGAGAAATAATCAGCTGTACTGCTAAACAGTCTAGCACAGCCCCAGCAAAAGTCTGTAAGCACCCAGGGGAACAGCTACTCTGGGCCAGCTGTCTTCCCTACACAGGAATTGTTCTTAATAAGCTTAGTTTATTTCTCCAGCCATATTCTGACAGGTTGCCCTCCTCTTAGGCTTTGACACTTGTCTGCTTCCATGCATGACCCTGGATTTTTGACTTACCAATAACTGTGAAAGGCTAAAAGCAGCTTTATGCAAAGTGCCATTCTAGCTCTATTATTCATTCTCTTGTTCCTTAATGACCAGTCACATTTTAAACGTTATAATCAAGTGCTTTATGCCACAAGGTTTTAATCAAGTCAGACATGCCGGAATTATTCTCATCAATGAGTATGTCCTGGGCCTCCTCCTCCCTGCTGACAGTCCTATGGGGGTGTTGCTCCTCAAGCAAGAGATCATCTTCTCTGTGTACTATTTGCTGCATTAGTCCAATTAGTTTGCAGCATCCTGAACCTGAACTCATCTTGTGGCTGCCACCTTAGCAGTACAGTAACATCCCTGGCCACTCACAGGACTGCTGGGTACTGAAAGAAGCAGCTGTTTGTTATTCCTGACTTTGGAAGCAGTTCTGTGCCAACTCCATTGTACACCAGATCTAAATACAACCTCAGAACTGCCATGATATTTTCTACTTTTTACTGTGCTCTCCAGGCTGTTACAAGGGAAGAATATGGCTGGAGATAAAAGCACCCTAGATACATAATGGCCTAGAACATTGATAGCTGCATGACACTGGTACTAAACTAATATAGTATCATCCTAGGCCAGTTACTCCTACAATTTACCTTTAAAAACATCACATAGATGAGAATATACACCATTATTGACGAGATTCTGTATGGGAAGGAGGAGCACAGCATCCCAGTGCAATTTACCACCACCTCTCAATTTGATTACTTCTTGAGAGGAGAGAGACGGAAAAACACAGAGATGTGAGACAGGATTAAAGCATGGTCTCATCCTATTCACACTGGCAATGCTAAATTTAACTAGTCAAAAACCTCCTTTGATGTGGCAAGAGCCCTCAGCAGGAGCAATTCTGCCATAAAGATGTTTCTGTTGAGACAAATTCCGATCTTAAGATTTCAGGTCAAGGTGATCCACAGTATCTAACATCTCTAAAGGGCAATTTGTCGTCCCCCCTGCCAGAAAGCCCTGAAATTGCTAAATGAACCAAGCACACTGACAGCTCCACCTTGTCTCTTAACTATCACTTGTCTTAAAGCAGCTCTCATGGCCTCAACTGCAAAAAAAAAAAGGTCTTCTTTAACAGCTTCAAGCACACAAATAAAGCATAGTTTTGTCTTTGTCTATCAAGAAGACCTGTTTTAAGAGTTCAGACCTGTGATTCCTTGAAGAAAGTGTGCTTTCAAAAGGGAAATCTCTAGTCCAAGATCAACGGGGGAAGGATCGGGAGACTGGAAATAAAATCAGCTCTTAGCCTGAAGAAAGTGCACTCCGTGAAAGAGCCTGTCTGGATTTAATAGGAGAACATGGGCGTTAATGGCTTTCAAAAGATCACAGTTTCTGGTTTGAATGAAGGATGCTTTTGACCTTCGGTAAGGATACATTTGGCAGCCCACTGATGTTCTCTAGCTAGTCCTTTCCATGAACAGCAGTATCTGATAGATCAGCAGAGTGCTTGGTCCTGATCAGCACTTGGGAAGAGAAAAAGACTTCAGAAACCCTAGGTTTGGGTATGACTCGAAACAGTTCAGTCAGGGTAAATGGGGGAAGTTCATAGTACTGCTGAAAAATCTCAAGCTTCCTTTCAAATGAGAGTACTGCAAATATTTTTCCTGCAAAGAAAGTTTCTGTAAAGCCACTCTATCCGACACATAGTGACAGGGCAGGCCCAAGACAGGAACAGAGTGAGCAAAGCCATGCAGATCATATCAGACAATCTGTCAAAGTACCCCAAACCTCACCAGGGAAACCACAGACTGGTATTCTCATCATGTTTTCCATCACCACCCTGCCTCAAGAGAAGCAACTAGATTCCCATCCTTACTCCCATGTAGCCTCCAGAGAGTACTGTCCCATGCAACTTTTTCCTGTTGCAATCTGTAGGGCTTTGCACAGTTCCTCCTACAGTGCACAACACTGAGATGCTGACATTAAGTCCTGCAGCCTACACACACCTCTCCTTCTGACTGACAACCACTCTCGTCAGCATAGAAACCCGGGTGTAGAAATCTGTATTTATAACAGTGTGTGTGGTTCTTCTTGACATAAAACAATAAAATAGCTAACAGGGGCTATGCATGACAGGTTGAGATGCCTGTCATGAGAGCTGTCCATGGGAAAAGAGATGTCAGCCCAGTTTTGCAAACCTGCATCTTTGACAGTCTACACCATGTGTGGAGAATATGAAGGAAGATTTAGAGAAGTGGTCACAGAGAGCTAAAGAGAGGAAAAGCAAAACCTCGTAATTCCTTTACCTACGAGCTAACCTCTCCTGTGTAAAACAGAAAAGGCTGAGCTGGTGCTTTTGGGTTTGATTTTTTTTTTTTTTCACCTTTAATTATGCATCATCAGTGACAAGCTCATGTGGAGCTAAAAGCTGGATCTGAGCATGAAGCTAATTTTTGGAGCTATTGGCTGTTCACTACCAAGAATAAAAATGATTCCTTGTCTTCCTAGATTTGGTTTAAGGAACAAAACCTCTTTGTCTCTTCCTCCATATTAGCTGCCTATAGACAGCTCCATTTTCCATTTGTGCATTTAATTATCCCTTCCTATGTGAGCTACTTTACATTTGTGCTTATTGAATCTCAGTTTATTGATTTCAGCTCCCTTCTTGAATTCATCATAGTTGGACTCAGGGCTAATCCTATTCTCCAATGCATTGGCGATTGCTTCCAGCCTTGTGTTGCATTTGAATTTGATTAGCATACTCTCCATTCCGGTCTCCAGAGAAAATGTTAATGAAAACATTGAGCAGTATCAGATCTAGAGCACATGCACATAGGGCTCCATGCACCACTGCCTAACCTGGCTCTAAACCTCTGATAATACTCAATACTTCTGGGGTACGGACGGTCAACTTAACAGCACTTGGCTAGGTGATCTGCAACATTTCAATTGAGTTTATATTCTGCAGGAACAACTAACAAACCTGGATCAAATGTAGGGGGAGGTCAAGAAAGCAGCATTTGAACTGGGAAGGTATGGAAGTTTGACATTTAATCAGAGTTAGAGCTCAATCCAAGGATTCCATAACAGTCCCTGAAATTTCAGCTTCAAAATACAAAAACCTGAGAAGGCTCACTTATATTTTTGGCAAGTTATCTCAAGTTTAATCTCACTGGTGTGGCTCTTCTCACATACTTTTAAATGATGCCAAATGGCAAGGTAGGCTGGTTCTAGAGAGAATAGAACTTTCCAGAAATAAAAGGATTTAGGATTTAAGGGTTAGTTCATGCTCATCTCATTAATCAAATCATTCATTGTGACCAAAATATATTGGAATTGACATGGACATAATTGCTTTCATATCCTAATTTACCCAAAATGAAACAGAATTTCCCATTTTTTATCAGCAGAATTAAGCTGTTAATATCCATCACCATTTTTCAGCCATAAAGCTTAGAATTTTTTGGTCTTTTCCTTTGGGGGTGGGGGTGTGTGTGTGAACACTACGCATTACTTTTCATCTTAGTTCCCTCCCCATGTTGGGTTGGTTATTCAGCCAGGCATTCACCAGTGTTGAAGTCTAATATAACAGTGCTCACTTCTCCCATGTTCTCTCTTGTTTGTAAGTTTAGTTCTGCCATTCATTTCTCTCCTTTCTCTCTCTTGCCTTGGTTGATGAGGCATTACAATGTACTTTACTTCACCTCCTTCCCTTCTCTAACACAGTAGAATCTCAGCTCCCATCAAAAGACCCCCAAACACTAATTCCTGGTAGCAGTAAGGAAGCAAGATACACAGAGAGTAAAGTTATTCTGTTTATAATGAGATTAATCTCTTTCTTAAAACTACCAGACATGCCCTGTAAGAGCTGACTTATTCCTGGCTCAAAAAAGATGCATCCAAAGAGTGCAGTTTTGGCCTCTGGAATGTATCAGATGGCAAAGTGTTTTTAGAAAGTTTCCTAACTCTTTTCCAATCCTGCCCTCATATTTCTGTCTTCATAGCAACTGTTTCTTCCAAAACTGTGTTGGTGCAGGACTTCATCACTCTTACTGTACCTCTAGCAACAGCTCTCTGGACCATGCAGCAATGTTCAGAGAAGAACACTCATCACTGACTTCCAAAGCCACACGCATCAAGCCAGGTCAATTTTCATTATCAGCAGTGTGTGTTTGGATCTGTGATACCATACCATGGTAACTGATTTCTGAGGGAGGCTCACAAGTGACTCTAAGGAAGTATAAATAGAATGGTAATGCCATCAATTTTTTTCTACTTGAGCAAAGGGTCTTTCTGACCTAAACAGTGAAAAGTTCTCTTCCAGCTTTGAAAAGTTGCCCTGGAAACCAGATGTACATTGTGCCACCAACTATGATGTATCACTGCATCATTAATCCTGTTCTTATCATTCTTTTTAGCTAAAATAGAACTGCAACCTGTTCCTGGCCTTCTCTTATTTGCCCTCATTCTCTGTTGAAAATTCTATGTATTTTACTTATAAATCTATTGCTAAATCTTTAATCCATCTATAAATTGTTTATGAACAATTATAGTCTGTCTGCTAATAAAGAGCACTGCTCAGATATAAACTCACACTCATTTTGCAACGTCACGTGATGAAAATCTCTCATTTAGGCAACTCTATTGCCAAGTGGCAATGGCCTCTTCAGTCTGCAGAGGGACGGTGTGGTTAAAGAGGGTATGATGCCACTGTATTAGAGAAGGAGGTTTTCTGAAACACCACTACATTCAGAAGACCTGGCCAAAGTCAACTGGTTCCTACTCTCACCTGCAGCCGAAGCAAGGGAAAAATGCACTAAGTACTTGCATATATTTAATGTCTCAATATGTCCAGAAACAGCACCTGGGATATCATTCAGTCAAAAACCATCAAAGATGTGTTTAGCATCATGTTGAGTAGATGGAAACAGGTGTTAACCTGTACAGGCTCCATTTTCCAAAGGAACAGATGGCTTGGAATATGCTTGTCCTTTCTAATTTTTCAGTCATCTCACTGGCTACTTTGCTCTTCCACTCTGCAAAACCCTTAAGCCCAGGAGGAAATTCTCTGAGCTGCTACAGAGAGGCTTTTATTGCATTTTCACTTAAGAGACTCTCTACGACCCTATTTATAACATACCCATGTTCTGAATAGGGTAACAAGGGAAAGAAAAGCTATTGTCTGAATTGCAGAGTGGAAATGGAAGCACAGACAAAGCTCCTGAAAAGACTTAAATGATGCCTAATGATGGGGGTAATCACAAAGCACTAATCTCAAGGGCACATGCCTAACTAATCCTCATTGATTTAATTGAAAGGTGAGCAACCAATGGAAGGTTTTTTAGCATTTCACTACATATTTATCTGCATCATGAAATGCCTGAATACCTCTGGAAATCTGGCCCTTGGCCTCTATCCCATTCTAAGGGAACGAAGGAAGCAACTATAGGAGTAAATTTGAGGAGTTTGGACTCCTCAGTATACAAGTCTTTTCTGAAAAACAACAGTAAACTGTGCCTTTTTAAAAAAATACTATTGTAGGTAGTTTACATGGAAATTCCAGGACTATTAATTGATCTGCTTGACCTCATCATCCTGCTCATGAATGCATCCTTCTCATTCCCTGCAGACTCTTGAGCTGGGTACTATTTACACTGTTTAGATTAAGCTTTAATGAGTACTGAAAGCTTTGCGTTTTCCTAATGAGAATTGAAGTAAAATTGAAAACTACAGGCTTTGTTTAAACAAGAATAATGGGAATCTGGCAGAATTCAAACCAAGCTACAACTAAAATACTGACCTATATAAAAGCCAAGGATGAAATATGAACATGACTGAAAAGCATTCCTGCAAGATACAACCAGCTTTAACCAGTCTCATACAGAAACAGGAGCTACGCATGTGCAAGTATTAAACAGTAGTCCACAGACTTCACCTCTTACTGTCTTGCAATAAGCAAAATAAATATAAATTTAAATTTGAAAAAAAAAGATGTAAGGAAACTAAGCAATTTCACACAGGTGGAACTGCAGATAACTGAAAATATATGTGTGCAACTCTTCAGTGATCCTTCCATGAAGAAATGAGCCACAGAAAGAACAGAAGAGACTACGAACAGGGACTAATTCATTGTTATGGAACTAAAATAACACACCCTGGCATCTCATCAGGTGATCTGGGAAGTCCAGGGCAATCCTCCACCATTACTTGGCTTGTGTCCTTGGATGCTCTCATCCTTTTGTGCTGTTATAAGCTCTGCTGGACTTGTGCCTTCTAGTGGAACAAGCAAGTTGGTGAGAATGAGGGCAGAAAATTAGTTAGATACATTATAAAGCAAAACCTCCCAACACTCAAAAAAAGAGTTTCCCTGCCTGCAAATTCTCTCAGTGTGGGCTCCACACTGTGTGTACAGGTGAGTTTATGTCCCTTCTCTTCTAAAAACTCTCTTCAGCCTCCAGGGGAAAGGACACCACCATCTCCTTGCACAGCTTTCCATCATGCAATTTTTTTTTGTAGTTCTCCATTACCACCTCTCCCAATCCATTTGGCTCTTCTGTCACAAGCTATCTGTACACCAGTATTATCCACAAGCCTCACAAGGTAACAGAACATAATCACTTTTATGTGCTTGTCTGCCTTAATCTCTGGAAGAGTTCCCTGCAATCACTCTCTGGGGAGTTAATTTGTTAGATCATTCCCCATTTGGAAGAGCTGTATTTAATGTTTATTCTATGGAAGAGATCGCTGGCAGGTCTTTCTAAGTCCTGCTCTAGTTGTTGGAATCTGTGTGAAAAGGAGCTGACTGCAACCCTTTTGCTGAAAAAAGCTCAAAAAGCAGCATTGCTTTTTTAATATTTTCACTGTTGCTTTAACATGAGAGAACAAACTAGGCAGAATGGGTCAATTTCAAGATTACTCCTCTATACAGGGAAAGGTTTTAAAAAGATCTGTTCTGGTGTCAAGTGACACGAGCAATTTTCAGGTTATTGATCTCTTCTTAACATAATTTCTTTGTGATTATTTTACCTCTCCATTCTTGCTTCATCACTCCTCCATAAGGACCCTCCAAAGGAGTGGTGATCTATTCCTTTTTTCCATCATATGAGCTCTAGTTTACCTTCCATAATTACAGAAACAATGCTCAGTGAGTACCAGAAGTTTGGAGACAGACTTATGGAAGGAATAAAAGAAGTTTTTACGTGCACTGCTCATTTTCTACATTCCCAGCCATAAGTGAAACAACCATCCCAAATTCATGCTGATAAAACTTTTAGATCCCACTACGAGCAAATTCGATAAAAGCCTGTGACATCAGCTTCACACAGCACCAATCTGTTCTAATCTTTCCCAACAACTGCACTAAACCATCAACAGCAGTCCCACCCCCACAAATGCTCACAGCAGTACTTCTCTGAAGATGTAGCTGCCCAATGCAGACAGAGCTGCCGTACGAAAAAAAGATCACCCAAAAAGCATAGGCAAGGCAGGAAAAGATGATCTCACAAAGACCTAATATAACCTTTCTGTAATTAAAAAAATGCTTTTAGAATACGTCACAGAATCACAGAATAACTAGGTTGGAAGAGACCTTCAAGATCATTAAGTCCAACCCGTGCCCTAAACACCTTAACTAAACCATGGCACCAAATGCCACATCCAGTCTTTTTTTGAACACATCCAGGGATGGTGACTCCACCACCTCACCAGGCAGGACATTTCAATACTTTATCACTCTTTCTGTGAAAAACTTTCCCCTAATATCTAACCTATATTTCCCCTGTCGCAGCTTGAGACTGCGTCCTCTCAGTCTGACATTTGTTGCCTGGAGAACGAGACCAACCCCCACCTGACTACCACCACTTTTCAGGAAGTTGTAGAGCGTGATAAGGTCGCCTGAGTCTCCTTTTCTCCAGGCTAAACACCCCCAGCTCCCTCAGTTGTTCCTCACAGGGTTTGTGTTCCAAGACCCTCACCAGCCTCGTTGCCTCCTCTGGACGTGCTCAAGCCCCTCGATGTTCTTCCCAAACTGAGGGGCCAGAACTGGACACAGCACTCAAGGTGCAGTCTGACCAGTGCCAAGCACAGGGGAAGAATGACCTCCCTGCTCCTGCTGGCCACATCATCCCTGATATAGGCCAGGATGTCCTTGGCCTTCTTGGCCACCAGGGCACACTGCTGGCTCACATTCAGTCTGTTGTCGACCAGTAGTCCCAGGTCCTTTTCTGCCTGGCCACTGTCCCGCCAAAGTCCTAAGGCTACAGCTCCTACTAGGTTCAATCCCTGCTCACTACAAAGGAGACCAATGAGCTTATCTGGCAGGTCCTATGCTAGCTCAAATTAGATGGTCTTGAAAATGCTCCAAGTAGAAGACTCCACAAATCACAGGACACTTCTGCCATTGCTGAACCACGCTCCCAGTGAAAAGTCTTTCCTAACGTTCCATCTGAGCTTCCCAAGCCATATTTTATGGCTGTTGCTGGTGCTATACTGTCTACTGTTACTTATAAAAAGATGGTTCTTAGAAATTATACATCAAGTGCCATAGGCTTCTAGATCCCCTTTTGACCTCCTCTTCTCTACACTAAGCTTAGATCCTTCAATCTGTTTTCACAGGACATGTACCATAGGTCACAATTATCTCAGTAGTTGTCTCCACTAGATCCTCCCCAGTTTCTCCATATACTTCCTGAATTGTTGAGGCTCAAACTCACAGAGATTCCCTCTGGGTCACTGAGGGAGATGAAGAGCTCTACTGGAGTCAGCTCTCATCCTGGAGACATCACTGGTGTAACTGAGCTACAATAGGAATAGCATGCCCAGCAGGTTAAGGGAAGCTCTTCCTTCCAACCACTATGTGAAACTGAACACAAGTGTGAACCTCTTCTCTGTAAGATTCTGTGCTTGGTAGGGAACCTTTCTTGGTGCCTGAGAGTTTCCTACTATGTCTCACTTATTTCTTGAGCTCCAAAACACTGGATTATAAAGGGCAGCACCACTTTGCAAGTGGGTTGCTTTTGTCAGAGGAAGGATGGGGTTCAAGCAAATTGAAGCAGAGGAAAGCCAGGAGCTTGGAGTTTCCATGTCCCCAGTGGATGCCATTTCCATTAGGCCTTTGAACCAATAGAGAGAAAGCTGTGTTACCTACTCACTTGAGTGATCTGCACTTGAAGTTGATGTTGGATCAAGCAGTGCAAGGAAGACAGCTCACAGCTGTCAGCACAAGAGGAGCTGTGTGCATGCTGTTTCACTGGGAGGTCAAGCAGGGAAGACTCCACACCCTCACTATGAGTAATGAGAGATGGGGAGTGTTGCAAGTTCAAGTTTCCTGCTGTGGGCAGCTTGGGGACTTATTTTTCCTTTTATGTATCCCACCCACCAATATAAAGAAAGATGGCCAGCACTATGTTGTAGCATGTGAAAATAAGCACCTTCATGGATTTTGTGCAACGTGATGGGTTTGCAGTATGAGGGGCAGGCAAGCATATTGGATAAGGTAATGTTCTTATAGCCTCCCTACCTCACTGGTTAAGTTGCTGTCAAATAGGAGCCTATCTCCTCCTGTAGCTCTAAAGAAACTATGAGAGATGCAGACTGTTTTGACGTTCATACTGTGAACAGTAAAGCAGATGAATATACAAGTTGCACATGCAACTGCGTACATTAAAATCTTTTGATTGCCACAAGATTGTCTGTTTATGAGGGCTTTTTCTGGAAGAGCAATAAAGCCAGAGTGCATTTTGGAAAGCTCTGCCTTAGGCAAACGAACCCAACTTTGCAGCCATGGGACAGCATCTGAGAAAATATCGCCTACCCTTCAGGAAAAGACCACTTCCAGTTCTCCTACAATTCAATGATCTATAAGCCAAAAAGAAAGGGTTGTTTTAATGCATAACACCCCACCCTCCCCCTCCACACACACCCTAATTACACATCTCTACAGTGGCTGGATATGCTGAGTTCAGGAAAAAAGCCTTCAACCTTTAAAGACAGACAGTCTGAGAAGGGTTTCCAGCTTAGGATGAAAGATCAGTAAGAAAGCAGATTTATGTCATCTTGGGAACCTGGTACTGCCAATTTCAAGAAGTCACACAAACTTTTTAATTTGCAATGATTAAATAATGCTCCACTCTTTTGTGGGATCTGAGTGTACTGCATAATTTGACATTTCTCATTGAGAATTGAATGCCTCTATTGTTTGGAATTCTCTGCAATGCAAAATGAGTGGACCACAGACTCACAAGGTTTGGCTGAGATCATATCAGAGCCTTTTCATTTATTTTCAAGAATTTTCTCGAGCGCCTTACATGACAGTATGCACAAAGCCTGTCATAACAGGCCCCTGATCTACAGTGGGCTTTTGTTGCAATTATTTTGGGCTACAAATACACAGAACAGACAGTAAAGATCAATTCTCCCTGTTCAAGCTGAGGAGGGCCAACCCTGCCATTGCACAGATCTGGTGTAGAGTCAGTAGTGGTAAACATAAGGACAGTTCCAGAGCTGAGAGTATTTAGGAAATACAGATGAGCTCACATTTTCCTGTATGTTACTGCACTGCACCCTCAGGTATTTCCAAAATGGACAACCAAGAAGGAGGCTAGGCAAGAATCCTCAAGCGGATGCCTCCAAACCGAATTTCTATGATTCTGCAAAGTTCATGCTCAAATCCAGGAATGATAAGCAGGAATAGCTAAGTCCCTAGGAAGCTTAGGGTGAAGGCCATATTTCTTCACTTAGCGTTTCCTAGAAACTAATTCAGGTGGCTTTCTACTCTGCATTTTGACTTTCCTGAGTCACATTAGGTGACTTACCTTTTCCTGATGCTTATAGAACTGAGCCCTTACAGTACTGTGCATTGGGAAAGATCTTGCCTGATGCACCTCCACAGACAAAATTCTTGTCTGCAGTGGCTCACCAACATCAGGAACAACACAGTTACTTTCAGTACTGTCCCTTTAAAACACAGACTCTACATTGCTGCATACATTAAACGCCAAGTATTTGGTGCTGCAAGGGCCACAGATGTTGAAAGGGTGGTGACAGGGAACTATCCACCCCAGCAACCTCACTCACCCAGAGTGTAAATGATGGTGCAGGCAGCACTTTGCCAGGTCAGTCGCTGAGCTGTCAGATACAGCTGAAAGGATGAAGAGCAAAGCGGGTGAAGCAGAGTCAAGACTCAAAGTTCAAGTCTTATTTTGTTCTTTACCAAAGTTTGGTAGGGAAGAATTGGCTAAGGGCCCATTTTCAATTCAAAACCCAAATTGCTTTGATAATTAGCAAGTCCATTGGAACATGTGCAGAGCCTAGGCACAAAAGACAAAGCAGATGATAGCATGTCAAGAAATCATATTTGATATAGATGGAAATTACTGAAATATAGGGAATTATGGAAAAATACAATCATTTTGCAATTAAGATTAGGACTAAAAAAGGATTTGCATTCATTGTAACAAGCAAGACCAGTAACAACTAACAACCACCTATGGAGATGGAGCTATTAACATGCAAATGATCATTATTCTGACCGAGGTATTTCTACCGAAAATGTGCCGTTTATGCAGATTTCAAAGAAGTTTTTTGAAGCAAGGTATGTACAGACAAAGAACCAGGAGTGGGAACAGTGTTTACTCAGGAAAACTGTTCTGCTTGACACAGAAGAAAACCAAGAAACAAAATTACTGAGCTGGGGCTGGAACAGACATGGTGTGGGATTCCAGCAAACCTCCCTGACAACACGATTACAATGGAGAGCGAGCTTTGGGGCCAGAATACTAATGTAAGAAATGCAAACCTTTATTTAACAACTTAGAGGAGTAAAAAGCAGGGGAAAAAGAGGATGCTACTGACTTGAAGGCAGAAAATAGGAAGAAATAGGACATTTTTTGTGGAAATTGTAGAAATACTTGAGCTTTTCAGATGTAACCAAATCATTTACAGCATAAGCACAACTCACAAGGTGAAAGCATTACCTGAAAGTACCCTAAACACAACTTCCTCTGTCATCAACATTCTTTGTTATTACTGCCCTAATTTCAGTGGAGCTTTGATTCCTTCATACTATACAGGTCTTAGAAAATTAGTGGAGGTCCATATTTACAGGCAGGGGACAAGGACCACTGAGCTCTAGTGGGAGGCAAAAATGAGTAAAGAGCTCATTCAGAATACTCAATGAATGGCAGGCAGCACAAGACTCTATCTTACCAGTGTGTTGGCAAGACCTTGGCAGAGGTCAGTAAAGAAGCAGGAGAGACAAGTATAGCAGGCACCAAAACTGAAGAGAGAGACATTCCATTACTGTGGGAAAATTCTACCTTTAAATAATATATAGGAGATTGTTCTGCAAAGTATGGCAGTGTGTTTGAGAAAAAGAGACTGAATTTTACTGCAGCTCCATTTTACTTTAATAGAAATTCAGATGTGTGAGATTTCAATGTCAGGGAAAGTGGCTGCTTTCTAGGAGTCAGGTTTACCAAAATTCTGAGGATCCTGGAAGTCTCTTTTGTGACTTCAGTAGGGCCACTGTATTTTAAAACTGCATCATATGGCCTTTTCAGGGAGCCTTTAAAAGATACTGTGGAATGTGTGGGTTTGATCTGTGTGGCAGAAATGGGGTGAGGGCAACAGCCATAAAGTGCAGGAGCTGGGGAAGCTACATCTATCTCTCACTCAGCAGGCTGCACTGCTCTCTCAGTCCTATGCAATCCAAAGGAGAGGCATTTTAGGAAGATCTGAATTTTAAAATATCAAATAATACCTCTGTATCTTGATGTGCAAAATGAGATTCTTTCAGTTCTGCACAGAGTGCTTTTAAAAAATTGGGAGGGCAAAGCACATCTCTGCAAACAAAAGCCACCCACCTGCTGATGAGACAAAAATAATTAAAAACAGGCTCAGTTGGTGGGTCTAAAGTCTACTGTGCCAAAGACAGTGAATGGACATTTAACACTATTCCTTTCTGACAGAGAGCTCTTGTTGTTTCATTTGTCTGTTCTAATGTTGACACCACCAGATAAATGCTGAATACCCTGAACACTCTGCTTCTGCAGGGAATGTGTAAGAGATATTAATGACTGGCACATTAGGGGTTTTTGCCCCACAATGAAAATGTGAGCAGCTGTTGTAAGAAGCCTTTTCGTGCTAATAAGTAGTAAGGCAGGATCCAAGTATTTCAGGATCTTGAAAATCTCCTGGATTCCCAGATTACAAAGTCACAGAATGGATTATCCTGAGGCCACAATGGGTCATCTATTCCAACCTCACTTCATCTAGTTGTTGCATTTCTACACTTGTCAGAAGTATCATACCATCCTTACCAATGGTCAAGGCATAGGGGATCAGTGAATGGTTCATCTGGCCACCATCCATGCTGGTATTAGCTCGGACAAAAGAAAAACATGGATCTTCTACCTCCTGTTACTTTATGTATTGGAGAACTGACTGTAAGAGAAACATGTCATGTACAGTTTAGAATAACCTGCCCATATGGGATGATTCTACAAACCCAGAAGCAAGTTAAGGGTAAAAACACAGTGCTGGCTAACACAGCAATTTTTTAATATTTCTTTTTCACATCAACACTGTATTTTCTATGTCATGAAAATCTGTTTTCTTCATTTTATAGATACATAAAAGGGTAGTGAACTGTAATAGATAAAGATGTATTGGCCCCTTGATTGCCCTAATCTAAGTGAGGGACTTGGCTGGAGTGCCCATAGCTTCTTTCTCCTTCAGGCCTTGTAACCAAGGCTCCTTCCCATCAAAACAAAGGACTGTCAACGGAGAGAAGAGGTAGTCATGTTCCCCTTGTTACCCCAGTAGGAGCTTGAATGTTCTCCCAGACTGTCAGCTGAGACATAGAGACAGCAACTAAGGCTGTGGTGTCCCAGTAAATTTGAATGTGCACAGATGCAGTAATGTTAAAAAACTGCATGCGAGTTCACTGGCATAAGGCTTGGCCTCTCATAAATTGTATTTCAGTTCCAAGCCATGGATGATCCAGGGTCATTCATAAGTAGAAACTGCATGAAGCTACACTATTTTGGGAATTATGAGTGGTTTACTACCACAGATATGATTCCACGCCAGGTGGCTTTACTGCCTGAATGTGCTGCAAGGTACATTTGATTTACTAGTTCAGACATAACTTGCTGGAGATCACCCAGCATAGTCTGTGGCAGAGCTATAACTACAGCCCAAGTCACCTGAGTCCTGGTCTGGCTCATATTCACTTAGCCACATTTCCAGCACCAGTGTTTCTCTTGTTCAGCACAAGATTTTTAATTTGCACAGCAGCAAGTTACTTGGACCAACAGCTGTCAGTTTGAGTGAGTCTGTGCTCCTACAACTAGCTTAGTAGTACACACAAACTTCTCAGCCCATGGACTCCAAAAGCTGTGAAAACCTAGACAGTATTCTGCAACATACACTTAGCCTTCACAATATAAATATACTTCATGTTTTCTCATCAAGTTTCCTTAATACTATAGCCAAATGCATGGTCAAGCTTAAATCACATGTCCTTGAGTCTCAAGACAGTGGCTCAAGCTCTTACAAGGGTCTTATAAATGCAGGCATTTTGTCTTAAATTCAGAACAGAGCCCTGCCAACTGACCCTCTGTATGGATCTGTATGGAAACATATTGCATGCTCTTCTTGGCTAGCACATGATGGTACATTCACCCAGAAATATCATGCCACATGGGTGTAACATGAAAATCTAAGAGGACAGGCAGAAAAAGACTCTGCCTCTTTTTGCCTGGAGAAAGTGCAAGTTCATGGCAGCAGAAAACCAATCAGCCAACCAGCTCTCTAGTTCTCTCTGCTATTGGCCAGTTGAAATGAACAGAGCATGACTGCTGCTGCAAGGCAAGGGACAATCTTTTTAAGGTGGTTTCTGCCTTTCAGTCAGCTCTTGTAACCAGATTAAGCGTTGAATCCTAAACATCAGTTCTCTCAAATTCTGAGAATCTTACTAAATGTTTTTATTTGGTCTAATTTGATATAGTATCCTATAATTGTTTAGATTAAAAAAGATCTCCTAAAATCATTGAGTCCAGCTGTTAACCCAGCACTGCCAAGCCCACCACTAAATCATGTCCCTAAATACCACATCTATACATCTTTAAAATACCTCCAGGGCTGGAGACTCACCCACTTCCCTGGGCAGCCTGTTCCAAGGCTTGACCAACACTCTGGTGATGGAATTCCTCCCAACATCCAATCCAAAACTGATCTGGTGCAATTTGAGGTAATTTCCTCTTGGAATACCAGTTGTTACTCGGAAAAAGAGACTGTCATTGATCTCTTCAATTAATTATTTCAATCAACTCTGTCTTGTGAGCCTGGTTCTTCTTCAACCTAGCAGACACTTAGAATGCTTCTCTAATGCATCTTTCCACCCTAAAGAACAGCCTCTTTATGTTTGAGTCTACATGCTCAGACTCAAATCTCAAGTAAACAAACTGAAGTTCACATTATGTGATCTAGGATACTTGACAACTTGTAACTGCTAACAAATACTTCTTTAGAACTTCAAAAGACTGTGTGGTCCTAGTGACTACAGCTACATGTCAGATAAGCTATAACAATCAAATAATAATAAATGCAATAAACCACCTTTTTAAATATATTAGTATTGAAAGCAACTTTTATGTAACCTGTAGAGGAAGAGGTGGGGACTATTTATGTGAAAGGAATAAATTACAGAGTGAAAAGAACAACCAAAGAAAAAGGGACTCTAAAAGCAACTTTTCTTTATATTACCTGCTCATACATGCAACACATACTGCTGCAGAATTACATATTTATTTGTTTAAAGTTTCTGAGCTGTTGAAAATTTTCCTACTCTCAAAGCTGAATTTGAGTAAACTGTTAGCAAACTGATCAGCAGAGCCAAGCAGTTATGAAGACCTACCTAGCTGACATTACATCCTTACACCAAAGCTTAACATAACCTTGGCAAGAACCCTGAGACACTTCTGTAATACTGTTTGAACAGTGGTGACATTGGTAGAGTGATATGAACTTTACTGTTCTTCACTCGTTCTCTTAAAAACTCATCCCAATTCTACCATTATAAGGATCTGAACAGTTTGAAAATCACTGTTTGTCCAGTCACTGTCAAACAATTTGGTATGAAGAATATTTTGAGCACAGGCCAAGGTGATGCCTGGTCTTGCTGAAATTGTTTGTTATAGATCAAACACAGACCGAGGCCTCTTAAAATTATATGGAGGTTTGGATGCAGCAACTCAGTTGTGCATCTAGTGACCACGGGATAGAAATGTTGTACTATAATGCAGGAAGCTTTATGTATGCACCGCCAGAAGTTCAATTTACTTTGCAACGTTGGTAATTTTAATATAATCTGTAACGTGGGATGGGAGACAAATGCCTGGAAAGCAGTATTGCAATAATCTCTTTGATGAGCAGAGAGTTCACTTTCCAAACAAAATGAGCTAAAGAACAGAGAAAGCATCAGCTGTTTGCAGAACTGATTGTGTCTTCTCTTAAAGCATACCAAACCCATAATGTCATGGTAGTCTCAAGAGGATTTCTTAGACTGCAGCAAATTCAAGTTCAGCTGAAACGTTCAAAAACCCCTAGCTTGGGAATGGGTAATGGAAGCTGAAGATCTGGCTCCTTAAAGATAAAGGGTGTTTCATATTGCTTTCTTAATTGTTCTGGGGGAAGAAAGCTGTTTGCAGCATGCTCTCTTCAACCTTGGGACTAATGGAAAGCATGAAGAAGCCTTGTTAACAAACAAGAGGCTCTGGCACTTTGTAAATGGAGAAATTCTGCCTACAAAGCTGAGTTTTATATGGAGTTGGCTCTATTTTCATCCTACACAAGTGTGGGATGAATAGTGAGGCCCCTAAAAATACTCAAAGTGTACAACTATTGTTTTTCACTTCACATTATGAATTTAATTTTTTTAAAGACAAACCCCCCCAAAAAAAATCTCCAGAAAAGGTTTCCCATACTCCCACATTCACAGCAGGAATGTGGGACAGGAAGGGGCAAAGGAGTTTGGCAAGATAACAGCAAATCAGCTGCAAAGCACTACTTCCCATCCGTCCTTACATTAGAACTTCTCTGCAGGTGCTTGTAAGGCAAGAGGGAGCCTGTTCAAAGAGAAATTTAGAACTCCCTCTTCCCCAGGAAACTGTGCAGAAATCTGAAAGTATTTTTGACAGAGGAAGACTACTCAAAAGAGTCTGAAGGCTTTCTGCCCAGGTTTAGCTTTCCTAGCATTTCAGTTGCTTTTGAGGCTGACATTCTGTTGCAAACTTAGTCCACCAAGCCTTCCCACTAACAAAAAAGCAATGTATCTCACAAATTCCATATGGCAATACAATTCTACCAAGAAATGGAATTTTCCCCCCTTTTATGACCTAATTTCCAAAATCCTTGAAGCAATTTTCAGTCTGATGGTGGCAGATGCTGCACATTAGACAACTGTGTTCTGAAGTCAGGGTATTTGCCTGGATCATAGTATTTATGCTGTTCTCTGGTTGCCTGTGCAATATCCATCATCATGTTATTCAATCACTCTTGGTATCATTGTGTTGGTATAAACTGGACTGATCACACTCATTACAGATTATAAACCACCATAACATCTTTTTGCAGAATGTGGCAAAACATAAAGCAAGCCATAGTTCCTTCTCTAAGTCTCAAAATACAGTAGTTTAGCAGTTCCAGGCTAGAATATAGCAAATAATCTTGCCAGAAAATAGCAGACATCTAGTAATCATGAAGTAGGGTATTTCCATTGAGTACAGCTCTTCTAGGGATCTCTGTATGACAGTGACAGAAGGAGAAAGCCTCTTTTACTGTGACGTTATCCACAGCCCTCAGTCTTCTTCTACAATTCTGAGCTGGAGGATTGAGGTTTGGAGACAGCATCAATCCATAACTGAGCCATGCCTAGAGGTGTAACTAACCTATTTACAGGTGTGACAAGGACATGCCAGACCTGTGCTAGGTGTTATGCTGGCTCCCTCTCCTCTCACTGGCTTACAAGGCAGGAGGTTGATTGTGGCCTTAGCCAAAATCATGTGAGAGGGGGCTGCCTTTGCCTCAAACTACGCAGAACATGTATGATCCCTGGTTCTCGAGAACTTTCTCAGGCTCTCAGGTGCTGAGGTGCTTTTCAAGCTGATGACACACATACTGAGCAGCATGGACAACACCTGGAATGAGAGGGCAAGCAGGAAGGAAAAGTAGCTCTGTTCCAAAATGAAGACACGAGTCCCATACTAACTTTGTGTCCCCACTTTGATACATCACCAGCCGCCATATGTGAGAAGTTAATGCTGAGAGGGAGGATGGTGAGAAGGCTCATCAGCCCTTCATCTCTCCCCCTCCCAAGCACCATCCCTGCTGCTGTTTATGCCTCCCAACCCCAGGGACCAAAGCGCCTATTAGACTCATTATCCTCCCTCTGCGGATGTTCCCCCTGAGAGGTTCATTAGGCCGTGCTGCCTGACAGCAGGCAGCCAGAGAACCAGGTGGCCACCTTCTTTGGCAATGCCAGTGTTATTTCCAAGGGGTTAGACTTCTGGGAAGAAGCTTTTAAATTCCCTGTTTCCCAGACGCAGGGAGGGCTCCATAAAACCCTCCCTGCACAGATGGATTGAAGAAAGGCATTACACTTGGTACATTCTCTGCAGGAGTTCATTACCAGAGGGAAAAGAGAAGTGTGAATCCCTTGGTGTCTCTGTCAACAAGCTTAGAAAAGCAGTTTCTGCCCCTCCCATCACAAGCACTTCACTTGCATGACTCCAACATACTCCAAAGACATCACGTAACAGTGTGACAGTGCTGGAGATGGGGAGATGAGGCTGGTGTCCATTCATCCTTGAAAGAGGTAGAGAAAAAAATGGAAGCTGGAAGGACTAGCTTAAACTTTATTGTTGCTACCCTTCCTGCTTCTAACTCACTTTGTATCTCTCAGTGCAATATATATTTGCTTTCAAACTTCAAATCTATTTTATAACTTTAGTTGGGTTTTATTGACCTGCTTGGATTTTTGGACACAGAAGAGAAAGGAAGGAAAATTTCTGTCAGAAAAGATAATAATATTTGAGGAAGAAATCTGAAGGGAAGGACTTGAACAGATACTTCAAGATGCAACTTAAAATAGTGAACCTACCCCCACTCAGTCCTACTTTTTCCTGCTTGCACACAGACGTTGATATTTCTTGCAGCAGGCACTTCCTCATGTGTCTGCTTCCATGTGTTACAGGGGGGATATCTTTGTTAGGTTTGGAAAATTACCTTTCCACCCTGTATTAGAGGAGGCTTCAAGAGCTCAGGGATTGCTCTCTGCACCTTCTTCTTTGTTACCAGTATGTCTAATTTGGCTCTTGTTAGGTGCTCATCCTTTCTAGACCATGGATATTGGGAATGGCTAAGATAGCTGACATTTAAAGAAAGGCTTCTCTGTGATTAATTAAAAGCTCAATATAATATATATATATATATATATATATTTATTTATTTATTTATATGATTATATAGTAGCAGTTTTCTAATTGTAACTTTATAGTAGCCATTTTCAATTGAAACTTTATTTATAGAGCAGCCATTTAAGAGGAGTGTGGGAGTCACAGCAGCATTTCAATTGCATGTCAGGAAGAACACTGGCCCTGTGGTTGAGATAAGTGACAAGAAGAGAAGAGCTGGATGTTAGGCTGAGAAACAAGATGACCTCGGGCAAGTCATTATACTTCCCTCTGCCTCACTTTCCCGTTCTGTTATGCTGAGATTTTAAACAATTACCTGGCCTGACAAGTGCAATCAGTATGTAAAGAGCTCTGAAGTGGACATGCACTTAGCTGATCCTCACACAACCATGAGCACTGCTGGGAACAGGCAAGAGGGAGGTAGGAAGATTCAGTAGCAGCCTGTCTTCCACTGCAGACACTGGATATGGTTGGGAATTGTGTAGACTTAGATATACTTAGATACACAGCTTACCGATGCTCCTATTGGATCAGGACGAACATGATGACATGGAACAGCTAACTGCAGACAGGTGTAAAAACCAGAAAGGTCCTAGTGTCAAAATCAGGATATCAGAAATAGATAATCATGGCAACCACCATTTAAATTAGAAAAGTTGCAGTTTCAGAGGCATACAGCCTGGAAAAAAACAGACTGAGAATCCAGTGTCTTTTTGGATGGGTTGCATGCAAGACCACACCATATTGGCTTGCAGTGCTGCGCTGGCTAAAATTCATATGGGAGATTAAAAGTGCCCTTCAGCTTCTGCTATATGTTCATCTGAGCAACATGAACAGAGGAAGAGTATAAATATCAACAGTGCAGCACTCATGCACACACACAGCTCTGCAGCACATACAGCCCATGCGGCACATCAGTCAGGGATTCAAGGGAGTTTTGGGAACAGCGTGCAGGCAGGAGATCAAGAGCATGCAGAAAAAAGCACTGTACCTGGGCACAGAGAAGGATGTGCATACTTCAGAGAATCCTTCCTGCCCCCTTAGAAAATGTACTATTGAAATTATTTATTCTCTTTGGAGCAGCCACTGGCTTTCTTTGAAGGATAATGGTACCACAAGGGAATGTGGGTGGGTTGGTGGCAGCTGTTTGTCCCCCAAGGATGCACAAGGTCCTAGTATCATAGAATTATAGAATATACTGAGTTGGAAGAGACCTATCAGGATCACTGAAGTCAAATTCTTGTCCCTGGACAGGATATCCCAAGAGTCACACCCTGTGCCTGAGGGCATTGTCCAAATGCTTCTTAAACTCTGTCAGGCTTGGGGCTGTGACCACTTCCCTGGGGAGCCTGTTCCAGGGACCAAGCACCCTCTGGGTGAAAGAACCTTTTCCCAATATCCAACCTAAACCTCCCCTGAATCAGCTTCATGTCATGTCCTGAGTACTGGCCATGAGAGTGAAGAGATCATACCTGTTTCTGCTCTTCCCCTCACTACAGAGGAAATTGTAACTGCAGAGAGATCTCCCCTCAGTCTCCTCTTGTCCAGGCTGAACAAACCAAGTAACCTCAGCCACTCCTCACAAGGCTTTGCCTCCAGAATCTTCATGATCCTTGTGTCCCTCTTTCAGACACTCTCTAATACTTTAATATCTTTCTTATACAGTAGCACCCAAAACTGACCCCAGGACTCATGGCGAGGCTGCCCCAGGGCAGAGCAGTGGGACAGTGCCCTTTCTTGACTGGCTGCAATGCTGTGCCTGATGCCTCCCAGGAAACTCAGATGACACTCCTGGCTGTCAGGGGACTGCTGAATCATACTCCACTTGCCATAGACCAGGACCGCCAGGTCCCTTTCTTTCCACAGTGCTTCTCTCCATCTTTTTGTTCCCCAGTTTGTACACTGAACCAGGGTTGCTCTATTTCAGGAGTAAAATCTTTCACTTTCCCTCGTTGAACTTTATATATTTGGTGGTTGCCCATCTCTCTAATTTGTCTAGGTCTTGTCAAAGCTGAGTTGTGAAGAGCAGCAAGCAAGACATCAGGGATACAAGCACATAATGGCATGATTTGGCCGTAGCCTGTCTAGATGACATACCACAGACTTGGGAATGGGTATGCTGTCGACAGCTTGGGAGCAGGAATTTTAGAGGCATGAGCTGTAGGGCAGAACCTCAGGGAAAGGATCTTTATAGCTTTACTGGATAGATTACTTGGAGAGAAACATGCTTTGAATTCAAAAGAAACTGAGATAATATCAGTAACTCAAGGCCTATGCATGCAGAATTGAGTATAAAGTAAGTTTGTTTCATTATTTTCCTGCAGAAATAAATTTGCAGGCACTTCTGGTTGCTGAAAGAGACTTAAAAACGCATGGATAAGATGAGGTACAACAGAACTGTGTCTATGATTGGAAAGAAAGTGCAATCAACGTATAATTAACCTGTGAAACTTGTTGCCAGAGGATATTATAGAGAAAAACAGATTAGCAAGATTCAGAAAAGGATTAGACCTTACAAGAATAGCATCTGCAGCTAGGCTTGCTAAAATAAAAACCATATGGGTTATTAGCCTTCCCACTGCAGGGTATAAAATGATGGCAAGTTGGGGTCAGAAAGCAATGTCTCCCTATTATTTAGCATTGTAAAACGGGCCACACCAGGGGGTTGTTACAAGCCTATCTAAAGCATCCAGCACTGGCAGTGGTTAGGACAGAATACTGGACTGGATGAGCCATTATTTTGATACAGACAAGCAATTTCTTATACCATTCTGCCCTCATTTCCTGGGAGAATTCCACTCCTCAAACTGATGTGCACTCCAAGCAATTGAAATTCAAGTGTAAACATGTCATTGCTTGAGCAATTTGTGGGCATACGAAGGTACAGACTAGCAGTTAGACCCCAAATCGAGGCACCTTGTGGACTAGGAGATTTTTCTATTATAGCTTTGTGATCACCACCTACAGACTTCATGGTTGTCATTAGCTGGTCAGCATCAGTACAGGTGCAAGCGAAATCCCTCTTGCACAGGCTCTCAGTGTGAAAGCAGTGGAGAAATCTCCTTATTGTAGGAGCCTGTACCTTTGAAGCTGCATAGTTTGCCCACCCACCCTGTGTGATGCAGCAAAGTGAGGAGAGCAATCAGGATGGATCAGAAGCACAGAATAGCATTTCCTTTTTCCTGCTCTTGCTGAGGTTTTCCCTTTCCGTGTCTCACTGTGGATAGCTGCAGCACTCTTCCCTGCTGCACAGCAGGTTAGGCAGGAGTGTCTCTCTGTCCTACTGACTCAGACAGGAGAGAAAAAGGTAAGAAGTGACAGATGTGGTGAAGCAAGAGCAGAAAGTATGCAGGGGCTGTAGGGTAGGTGCCAGGAGGGGACGCAAAGACCAGGACTATGAACAAGTGGCACAAGAGTGAGAAGCAGAGGGGGAGGTGGCTGGAGGTAGGGTATGCAGCGAAGGAAGCAGAAGGAGTTGCTACAGACACAGAGGGTGCAGGTGGATGACTGCATGACCACCCACAAGGACACACGGCAGAGAAGCATAAGCTTACATCCATAGGGTACAGATGGACTGGCAGGCAAACACAAGCAGAAGGGGAAGGTCCAGTGGGAAGGATGTAAACCACTGTTTATTCACTCTACTTTCTACTCAGAGCCACAGCCAAAAGCAAAGCAAAATGTCAGTGATGACAGAGGTGAAAATGTATGATATATAGGTGTGAACAGTGTGCCAAGTGATGCAAAGAAAGTGCATTGGTACAGGGACCTGCATAGAAGTGTGTGCCATTGCTGTTCCATCACTTGGAATTTGGGCAGCATGGGGTGAGTGCTCCACAACTAGCAGGACTGAAAGAGGCAGACAGGATGTGAATCTCCTCAGGCCCTCTCTCCTTCCAAAGAACAACACATTTCAGAATTAAAATGGCATTCAAGACCATCAGACTAGGAACAAAGAAAACGTTGGGTGATGCACTGTTCATATCATCCTAGACATACGTCAGTACACGTGCAAATTTTAATGGGATAGACTCTGCCTTTCAGATGAATTGGTAACTCCTGAATTTCACTTTCTAATTCTACTCTCAGTCACTTCAATACTTTTGTGAAGACCTTAAAGGCCTTTCACTCTTGTCTCCTCTAACACTGGCCATAGCATTTTACAGAAGAGACGATATTTTTGGGACATGTCTAGTACAATAGGGACTGGACCCTTGTAGAAATCAATCAGTTTTCTGAAAAACACAGTTAAATGTTTTCCACCTGCACCACCAACATCTCTCAGTCCCTGGCTCGAAGGTCAAGTGTCCACTCTGCATCAGATAGCCTGATCTTCAGAGACTGCATTTACTCTTATAAAGGTCAAACTAGTAGCACAGCTATTTCCCCTCAGAATTTTCTGTGATCCTGTGTTACCTCTGCAAATCCAGAAGTCATCTCTCTCTCTCTTCTGAACTCTGGCCTATCAGGCTTGGCAGTTGTCTCATGACTTATGGGGATGAGCCCCTGAAAAGTTCCTCTCATTCCTGAAAAGGTCGGGCGCACATAAACCCACACACAAACACACGTCCACAGAAGCACACGCAGCTGCCAGGATTCACAGATGCACACACAGCTTCCCAGCTCCGCACTGCTGTTTTCAGCAAGGACCACTCAAAGTGTTTAGCCCGACACGCTGTGATGATGATGTAAACGGAAAAAGAAAAGCCCTTCACCTGTGAAACTAATTAATAGTCAACAAACTTGCTTCAAGGTAGGAGAGCTGGCACTGGAGGAGAGGCTGTCCCGGGGAGCAGGAGCCCGGCACAGCTGCTAGGTGGCAGCAGCCATTCACCAGCGCAGGGCTGCGGCTCGCCCAGGTGGCTGCCGGCTTCAATTCCCGCAGAATTTGATGCTCGTCAAAGTGAGCCACTCTTACAGCTCCCACTACAGCCAAAGCGCTCAAGGCTGCTGCTGTCGCTGCCCGTGACGGGAGCATACATAAACATGAAAAGAAAGCCATCCTGGCTTTTAAGGCACACCACAATTGGGGTTGCAGCTTTTTAAGGGGATGTAGCTGAACAGACACCTTGTGATGATGCTGATGAAATCTCGCCTTTTCAGTAGGCAGGGAGGCTGTGTCCTCCTCCACAGCTATTTCAGGCCCCTTTATCACCCCCTATCAAGGCAAATACTTATCTTCCAAGGGCTTTTCAAACACCACCTAATTAGTCTCCCCAAACCCATAAGCAAAGCTGGGAAGCCAGGGCCTTGTGTTCTGTGTAGCAAATGAGACAGAGACTCTGTGAAGGGCTCCAATTTAAAAGCAACCTTCACTGCAGCACGTGGGAAGTGCTGCAGCAGATTTAGGGGCACTTTTAAGGATGCCAGTTGAATATTATATCCTCGTTATTCATATAATTAATACTGCAACTACTACTGAATTCCATGCGTTATTTATAGAAGCATTATATTCCAGTTATTTTCTGCAGCTCTTGTCTCTTTGACATGCAATAGATTTTCTTATGGAGTGTAGACCTGCATCACCAAGGATCCATGGGAAAGGCAGACTTTCAATAGGATATGGTTAAATATTCTGGGCCATTTAACAATGAGGTGCTGTTGAACACAGCTTGAAAATTGAAGGACAGAGATTCAAACTACTCCATGTCAGACAGCCTCCACAATAACCATTTACTTGCTGCAAGCTACAATAACCAGCAGTTACATAGAAGTCTTGACCCTTCATGACTATTTCTGGCATGAAGAGCAGGGAAGCAGTAAAGAATATTGACATGAAAATCAAGTAATTAGGCTTCAGGGTTAAGATCACTCACAACTGACTGGAGGTGTATCAATTCTCCCTCAGTGAAACTGGTTTGGGCAGATATTACGTTGAGTTGGCTTAGTTCATGCTTGGGAAGTTTTCTTTGCACTATAATAAGAAAAGGAGTGGGTTTTCAGGAAGAAATACTATTCTTTTTTTTCTCTGCAGGTAGGGAAAAACCACTCTTGGCCTCTGCAGGGAATTCAGCAAGCTCAGTATGAAGGTAGTGTAAGTGTTGTTTGTGTCTGCTCCACTTAACAAGAATGGCCATAGTTGCTCTGGGCTTCTATGTCTTCAAATAACCATACACAGTGAAAACAGGAAGGTTAGGTGCTGTCCTTCCTGGGTCCAGGAGCACAAAATGTTCCCAGAGATATTCACTTTAGCACTTTGATGTAGGGAGAAAACTGGACCAAAACCATGCCTTCTATTTCTAAAGAAAACCAGAGTGTAAAGACTAAAATGAAGCTCTAGGCCCTTCTTACCCCCAGTTTTTAACAGTTAGTTCCTTCTCCCCAAGTTCTGCACTACCCAGCTAGCACCTTCAAAACCCAACTTCCCACAGAGGGGACTAACCTGACAACCTAAGAAGTGTGGGTGGAAGTTTGTCTGTGCCATGTGGCCTGTCCCCTGGCTCTCTTCTGTTTCACAGGATAGGACACAAAGACTCCTCTCCTGATTGTTTGCTTTAATCACTACACAAGTGGAAACTGCCCCTGCCACTTCAAAAGCCCTGCAGAGAAAGGACTTTTAAAGAAAAGACAATTTACTTCAGGAAAGTGTTACACTACAACAGAGGAAAACACTTCCCAAGCTGTAAGACAGGAGTGAGCTTTAAGACCCTCTTTTCCTTGTTGCTAACCAAGGCAGATCCTTCATGCACTTTTTTGGATGAATGATATTTTGGGCTTCTTAACTTCCCCTCATACAACACACAGTAAAACCTGTATGGGACTTCAGGCTAACAGAGGATCAGGGCAGGACAGAACATTCATTCACAGACATTTGAGTTTTGCAGAGAAAATTCCCTTGCAAAAATCATCAGTTTGCTCCTTTGCAGTGGTGGAAATCACTCCCTGTCCCCATGTTCATTAAAGATATTGTGAGGTGCTATTTTTGAGGACTGGCTGCATGTCGATCCTGACTCACTGCCTCCACAGAAGCTGCTCACTTTGTTTTACTCTACTCACTGTCCTTCTGCTACAGGATAAACTTAATATTCATTTAATGTGCCTGATCCTTTGTGCATCTGTTCTAGGCAAACAAAGCTCTTTGGTCCCCACCTCCCCTCAAACTTTTCCCAAAACCAACATGCTGGGGTTTGCTGCCAACTCAAACATAGATGCCAGGTCGATGAGTTATGAAAATGGCTAACACTGCAATGTGAAGGAATATTCCTCCACTTAACTCCTGCCTAGTTAGCTAAATAGCACTTGATCCATGTAAATAGAGTTGCTGTCTCTTCCTAAGATCCACAGTTAGTTCCTAGTGAGCCTGCTGGTTAATTTTCTCCACCCAGTCTGGACTGTTTAATTTATAAATTACATTAAATAAAATGAAAATCCTGTTGGGGCTACTAATATATCATTCATTAAATATTATGTAAAACAGCAGAGATACACATTTTCTGTTAAGCCCAGACACGTTACTAACTCCCTGTAGAGATCATGTGTGATATCTCTGGATGCAGGCATGCTGCCTACATTCCCCCTGAGGAAAACTCATCCGTCCTCCCACCATCTGTCGGCATGCTGGGGTTTCTCTGTCACACCTAGGCAGCCAGCTCTGGGCTGTGGATTCTGCTCTGTGCCTCTGACACTCGGTGTTAAATGGGCCTTGGTGCCCTCCCTGACACACTGCAGAGGAGCTTGCACCCCCCCAAACTCTAAGTTTCAGACTTCATGCCACAGGCTTGACACAAAGTCCCTGGAGCATCATTAAGACCACACTCTGAGCAGATTAGAGATGCATCCGCATTTGTCCTTCCCTGTGTTCCCCTGAAGGGTAAGTGCCATGAAAAGCCAGAAACTTTACAAAGTGCAGCAGAGCTCATCTCCATCTATTCCAAGTAACCTCTCCATCCAGTCAAACAACTCAGCTGTCACAAAGGAACAAATGGAGCCATGCATGACCAACGAGGAGCACAGAAATAAAAGCACCTAAACTTCGGGCAGGAAGTTTCTGTTGTTATTTCTGAAGTGTGTTTAGCAGGGAGACATAGTGTACATTTAGCATAAGTCCCCGGGACCCTAATGAGCTCCTAATGTACCCTATACTTCAAGGGTTTTCCAAAGAGACCAGTAACTTAGCAACAGTAGCAAATCCTTGACAGACATAATCAGTATTTGTGCTGCAGCTTTAGGCTTCCCCTCTTCTCTCCCACTAAATGGAAGGTGGTTTTGTCTGGGATTTCTTCTTCACTTTGTCATTGTTCTTTTACTTCTTAGGGGTTTCTTCCATGTATTTTTCCTCTGTCCTTCTGTTCAGTAAAGCAAAGACCCACCATCAGCAGTTTGCAGGGAGTAGAGTTCTTGGAGCCTGGAGCTACCAAGATTCTCCCATGAAGAATTCTGTTGCACTGGGGAGTGCAGGGGTGGCTCTGGGAATGCCACAGGCAAACCAGGGCTGGTGAAAGCAGTGATTTTCACATGATAGCAAACTAGACAGTCACTAGGGCCAGCAGTGGATCCTCAGGGACACCAGCTAGAAGGTGATGAGCAATGACAGTTCTTTGCTGTATTCGTGGCTCTCAGCCAGGGGAAACTGAATCACCAAACTCCAAAGACATTTGCTTAAAAGTACAAAGCAAATATTGACCGCCAACTGCTTTTTGAGGGCATATGAGGCAGTAGGCTCCAGAGGAATCCTGAGGCAGGCTCTGCACTCTTCCCCAGTGGCTGCCATTTGGTGCCAATCATGTACAAAATTTTGTCTTCCCTACCCACATCTCCTGCCTATGTCTCCTGCCTTTTTACTGATTGCTGGAATAGCACTGGTTTTGAAAGGAGGCTGCTTTACATCTCAAGCAAAGAACATGAAAAACTGATTCACGTTCACAAGAAATTTGTGTACATCAGAACATCAGTCTCTCAGGTGTTTAGGAGGACAACCCATTTTAGTCACACTGATAAATCTCCATAATGCTAACCTGAAAAATGTGCAAAAGTGAAATGAGTTGTCCAGTATCACAGAAGGCCTGAGAGCAGAAGATAATCTATTTTGAAATAATTTCTATAAACCTTGTTAACATTCTGTAAAAATACACAAGATGAACAACCAGATTTAAGCTAAAAATCATCAAACAGCTGTTTTGGACCTTGATTAATACAGTTGCAGCAACCAAAGGGACAAAACAACCAGTTCTGTAGGTCCAAGTTTAACTGGAATTTTACAGACACAGCATATCAATGTTTTGTTTTTTTTTTCTCCTCAATGAAAGAATTAAAGGTTGATAGTGGAATAAAAGAATTAAAGGTTGATAGTGGAATAAAAATGCATTTAACAAGGACTTCTTGATCCAGCAGGGGTCTTTGAAATGTTTAAGAATGGTCAACTCAGTCTAGGAAAGCCTGATATATGAAAAGGTAGTATCATACCCACATCACTTGCATTTATAGCAAGAGAAATGGACTAGGCTTATACATTCACCTTATGAATTTTAGAGAACTCAGAGGAATAAGCAAAATTTCAACCACTTAGAGCCAACCAATCTTATTTGCAAAATATCAACAGACTGAGCATGGAAAATGAATGAAGAAATATTTGGCAGGAGGAGGAAAAGACTTTCTTTAAGGTGGCTGTCCAGGCAGTAAATTGGAAGAATATTTTGGGCTAACTCAGCTGAAAAACTCCTGAAAAAAACCCCAAAAATTCCTCTACATGCAAAGCATGCTCACCACGATGCAGCAAAGCACCCACCCAACAGTCCACAACCACAAATGTCCCCAGCACAGAGATCTGAAACTCAGCACAGTGTGGACAAACCAGTGGGCTGCAGCTCTCAGCTGATGGGATCTCCTGCACTGCGCTGTACAAACCCACCCCAACACCACGAAGCAACAAGACAGGTCCAAAGCAAGATATAAAAGGATTAAATCTGCGTTCTAAGTCATTATTTCAATGACTCCAAACTGTCATCACAAACTCATAGACAAAGGAGGGGTAGAAATACTTGACCTCTGTGAGAAACCTACTGGAACTGCGGGAAACTACCACAGTGGTTTGTCCCTCCTTGGTTTTTATGACACATATGGCAAGGCAAGGCAAGTGCCAGACCCACCCACTTTGAAACTTTGGCCTACAGCATCGGGCAGTTAGGTCTCCATGAAGCATGAGAGAATCATTAACAGCGTCACTTTCTCTCACAGTCAACCTGGCTTTACCCAACCAGAAATGTCTGCAGGAAAAATCTGAAAATCCCATTAATGGGATAATGATGCTTACCTCCTGTACAGAGTGCTTGGAGATTCATGGCATGGAAAATTCTCTTAGAGGTAGGTATTTATTAAATCCTTCTAGTTTCTCGTATCGAGGATCCATACTACAGCCCTACGCTTGGACATAATTCCCACTATCATCAGAGTAAACAAGTTTATGCCACATGGTTTAAAATCTGTGGCTGTCACATCTACCCTGCAGACCAGATGTAGGTCTCCTCAATAGTCTGTGCCTGCACCTTAACGAGCAATGATCTTTTCTCTCCTGCCTTTCAAAATGTGTCACCTCACATTACGGGATGAGACACACAAGCAGCCGTTCTGAGGTGAAATCCAGGCCCCCCTGAAGTCAATGGCTATGTCTTTCTGATGTAAATAGGGACAGGATTTCATTTTCTGCCTGAAATTCCCTTTGATACAAAAAAGCACAGTTTGGCTTGGCTTTTTTATGTCTGACTTTAAGAGCTGAAGGAGTCCTGAAGCTAAGTGATGAAACAGTGCTAAGAAGTTGTGGGGCTGTTGTCACCTGGGACCAGCTGCCCCAATTCTAGTAACCAGATAATCTGCTTATTTGACATTTCTGGGGTCTCTGTACAGTCTCTCCTGATAGATCTCTTCTACCTTCTTGAATAAAGCTCAGTAAAACTTTTGACCTTTTGCAGCCTTTTGAGTTTCATTGTGTTTTTAAAAAGGAAAGCAAAGCATGGAAAAACATCTGCTGAAGAAAAAATTCTCTCATTTGGATAACACACGCTCATTTAGTATAAAGAAAACAGGCTCAGAGAGGCTCACACCTATGATTTCCAATTCACAATAGAGTGCTGTAAAAATTACTTCATTCCTAAATTTTCAGGGCACCTTCCAAGGAGGACACTAAACTAGAAAGAACCATCAGGGATCAGCTGGCAAATCATTATCTCATCTAGAAACTGAAGTTTCTTGTCCAGTTTCTATCAAAAGTGACAATGAATTCAGAAGGTTTTGCCCTAGACCCTTCACAAAGCCTGCTGTGCGGCTCAGCATAAGTTTCAGTCACTAATCAGGAGTCATACAAGCCCACAATATTGAAAGGAAAGCTGAAATCACAACAGAAAAGCCAGGGAAGAACCGGTGAGGGGAGGTGGGGGAGGCAGAGCTGTAGGAGTAGGATGTGCCGCAGGGTGGGTGTCAAGGTGTGTTCAGCAGAGCTGTGTATGTGTGCAACCTGCACTGTGCTTGCCTTCAGTCTGCCGTAGCTGTCGAGCTGTCTCTCACTTTTTACGAGCACTAGAACTCACTAAGCCCAGGGAGATAAAAGTGGTGAATTAAAAAGCAGTTCTCTTTGTTTGGTTTTAAGGCAGGGTATAAAACACAGGTCTTGCTGGAACTTCATGCCTCTTGCTGCTTGGGAGGCAGCCACATTAGTCTCAGTGCCTTTCTGATATCTGCCATCAAACTAATTACCTGCCTAACGGGAACTGAAATAGATTTCCATTCTCGTGATGTGTAGGAAGACGAGGAAGTGTGTGCAGCATGCAGGAGGGTGTGGGAACTACATCAGATGGGAGAGTCCTACAAAAGGGGCCTAAATGTAAGACCCTTTAGGGGCAGAATGAGAGGCCTAAACCCAAAATAGACACCTGATAATTCTGCTGGTTTGGAAGCAGTTAAAGACCCAAGAGTAAGATGTGAAGTTCTGCTTGAGTTCTCAAGTATCAAGCTGCCTGAATCCAAGAATTTGTTCAAGGACTATCTTTAGCATTAATCCTGTAGTTAGATACATGACTGAAAAATTCCTTAGATGCTAATGCTCTTACACAAGGATACTTCTGGAAACAGGAGTTATATCAATAAAGTGGATCATTATTGCAATTAATTTCACTGAAATACAATTGAAACAGAATGTAACATCAAATCCCCATCTGCTCACCACAAAAAGATAAGACAGTCCTAAAGAACCCCTAAAAATAAATACCTGCTTATAGGCTGAGGCAGATTTTATTACAAAGAGTGTGAAGAGGAGGTGTGGGAAAAAAGAGAGTAGAACATACTCTTGAAACGCCATGAGCTTCTCTCTCCATCCCAGCTGGTTTGCCAAAGCATATTCTTGAGATGAGGACTATTTTCTTTTTTTTTTTTTTTACTTCAGGATTAAGTGGAACAAGTACCTTTGCTCACATGTGCCTTTGCCCACATTGGTTAATTAGAAATACCCTCTACGTAGATGTATCTTTTTCCAGTCCCTTGCTTCCTAGCAAATAAAAAATCTATTTTGGCTTCCTAGCACTGACCCGTTAATTGAACTAATATGGGTTTTGTTGCTGTTCTTTGTTTTTAAATAAGCAATTTTGTACTTGCAAATTTTAATTTCCCACATGGCAAAACACTTCTGAATATTGCCAAATCCCAGGCACTACGGCTAGAGAAAATATATCTCTGCTTTCCCACACCCAATTAAAGAAAAAAAAAAAAAATGTTTTCATCAAGCATCCCTGCTGACCAGCCCTTTGCTGTGTGTGACATTCTGTTGGTTTCACGTGAGAGATCAGATTGATGTGCTATGCTCAGCCTCTCATTAATTTCATTATTAAAGTTATAGCGACCTGAGATTATGAACCTGTTACCTGCATAAAGCCCAGGTAATTTCCCTCTTTCTCTCTCTCTCCCCCTCCCCCCAAAAATAGAGAAAAATCTTATTATTTGTACATGGGCTATTTTATAGTAGCTTGGCAGAATTCTGGGAGAAAATTCCTTTATTGACATAGTATTGGGTGGGGGATTTTTGACAGTGTATTATCTGCACCATCATGGTGCAGAGGAAAAAATCTCTGAGACCTAAGTTGGCAATTTTTTTAATGACAGTTTTATGTGCTTATTACTCTTGTTTTTTTGCCAGGTTTGTTAGGCAGGGAGTAGGTAACAACTTGCAATCTTGTCCACTGGCATGTATACATGCATTAATGGGCCAGATGGAGCTGCAGTGATTTTAGCAGCTGAGGGTCTGGTCTATTATGTTTATACAGGTCAGGGGAGAGAGGGAATACACAACTAATTTAATATAACTTTAGAGTTGTAATCTTCACTAAATTGGACATAGGACTCAAAGTGAAGAAGAAAGAGAAAATCTGGCTCCTTCTCTTGGCTCTGCCACTGATCTAGTTTGTAATTGTAAGCAATTCTATCTACCCCATCTGCAACATGGTTGTAATGCTCCTCATAGCCTCTGTACAGAGATCTCCATAAATTATTTCTCAAATTTATCTTAAATTTTATTTTCCTAAAACTTCAGATATGTAAACTTCCCCTTACACATGGAAATGTGTTTCTTTTTAATATTTGATAATGTGCTTATTTTTTCCCTCAGGTAGGCTTGCTTGTAACAATTGACAGATTTTAAGATCTTCTGTTTAAGGTACATATTGCAATAATTTTGCCGGCACTGTGCATTATATTTTAAACAAGAGATTTAGATTCCCTTATTTTTCCCTTGAAATTTTAAACTTCTGAATAGAAATTTATTACTGTAGAATTTCACTAGCTATTTGCTAGAGTAACAGATGCAGAGACCTTTATTAAACATGTATGGTGTGTGGCATCTTGCCAACATTTTTGTGCTGAAGCATAAACTAATTTGAGGATTACATGTAACTTGCTATCAAACTTTATCAATAAGCTGTAGTTTTTATGTCCATAGAATATACTGATATGTCCAAACCAAAGGAAATCAACACTATTTCTTTTAAAATTCCTAGCAATATTATGTTTCTTTGTGTCTCGGATCACAGTTTCAACCCTGCTACTCAATACATGTTGTCCACATCATCCACATTCACAGCTTTCCAAAATCTCTTACCTTTCCCTAAGTGCTACTTTCAACAAATCAATAAAACTTCATCCAAAACTTGTCCTTGCTTCTGTCCCCTGTCTCTGATCCTCCTAACATTGAGGGGGTAGAAGGAGAAGGAGTGAGAGAGAGGGATGGCCCTTCTGTAATATGGGTTGCAACTACTAAGCCTAAGACAAATTTGAAGTAGCCTGAAATAATTTGTGCTCATTGCATGAAAAACTGATTATCTTGATGACAATTTTCTGAATGTGTATGTTGATTTAACTCAAAGACTGCTGTTTCCTTGAAGGGAAAGGTAATACAGCAGATGAGGTGACCTAATATCAAATACTGAAGGATTATACAAGGAGTGTTATGCTTGATTCTGTCTGACCCAAACCCATTCCAGTCCTACTGAACTTCTTTTAGAATAATAAAATCTTCAGCACTGTAAGATCCACCACAGCAAGAGTAAAATGCAGTTCATCAAAAAGCAGAAGACGATTTTCTTGATAAAAGCATCAGACTCCAGAATCTGTCAGAAAACAGACCTTTTTAAGTCTCCTTTATAAGACATGTGATTTCAGGTTGGACAGATATAACTCAATAATTACATGTGTAGATGCACAGAATTTTTTGCCTGAAGAGGCTGTGACATCACCAGGAACAGAAGGAAGTCCTGAAACCCCATAGATTTTCCAAATAATCATTACTAGTGCAAAGGTTACTATAAGACCAGGGACTGGTTTATTAAATCAGCAACTCTATCACTAAGAAGTTGATACGTTAAATTTGAAACCAAACAAGTACCAGAGACATCAGAAACAGAAGAGAAACAAAAGCCTTAGAAAGTGGCCAGTCATTCCCAGACAGTTTTTCAGCCTCTCGAACAGCAGTCTTCTGCCATAAAATGCTGTGCTAAGCCAAGGAAGCCAAATGCATTTTAATTGTATTAAATGTTGATAGCAAAATTACAGAGCGGAACGCATATATGAAGAACAATGACAAGTTACAGGGCTAGATTTTTGGAAGCAAAGGCCAGTAGCAGTATGGACAGCAACAGGAGCAAGACTTTACCTGCGTCTGTAATGAGCTCATTTTGCATTTATCTGCAAACCCCCATATGCATTAGCATATACACACTTTTGACTATAATGGCCATTATAATATCTCTTCATCTATGATGCATTGTTCAGATACTTTTCTCAAAAGCAACCTTCATTAGGCTCATTTGTCTGAAATAGCCAGAATACTGAACAGCTGCAAGATCCCACACATTTGTCAAAGCTCATAGAAAAATATGAATGTCTTAACATTGTGTTATTTGAGAATTGATATGTTATTATACTGTCTTTAAGGCTTTATTGTAATGCATGTGCTCAAGAAAGGAGAGTTAAAACTAAATAGTCATTCTTAATTTGGGGATTTCATTTAAGCTAAGCTGTAAAACACTAAGATGGGCAAATGCTGCCATTTCCTTCAGTGATGATTTAGGTGAATGTAATTTATATACTTGTGTTTTTATGTGCATGAATGGTGGGTGACAAGAGCTCTGTAGCAGGAAAACAAGAACAAATCTTGAGAAAGCTATAAGGTTCAAAACAACAACAAAAAACCCCTAGTACCCTACTTTATTTTTATTTCTTTATCCTCTTGATACTTTTTTGGCCGCCTCCTTTGACTCCGCATTGTGCAAACTGCATTCATTCTGTGTCCTTATCAGATGCCAGATACATTATATTGCTACTTACAACTGTTTCCTGACCAAGTTAAAACAACATATCAGCCCTAAATGGGGTTTCAGCAAAAAATCTCATACAAACAAGTTATTCTGACCTACAGAGGTGCCCTTGGAGCCACTAAACTTCTAGTCCTTGATACTATGTCAGTCAGACCTACGCCCTGGAAAACTGAAGGGGGTTTTCTCATATTACTCTCAAACTGTGTGGCAGAAACTATGAACTAGAAAATTCTTCCGCAGATCCTATGGTCTTAATAGCCATAGCATTTGCCATTCTCCTTGCATTTCTGTTACAATAATTTGGGAGAAACAGATTCAGTTCACACCTCCCTTCTGAATCTTCAATATTTATTTTGATTCTTTATGTTAATAAATAAATAAAATCCAGAGCCTTAGTTGCAGTATAAAACAGCACAATTCACTGCTGGGGCATAGAATTGATATACTAGATATTTCTCATTTATTAGCTTCATTCCTTTGCCTAGTCTTCTGCAGTAATGTTATTATTTCCCATGAGGGTCACATGAGATTTTTTTTCCCCTTGCTTGCTTTGTACGTGTCTTTCTCTGTGTGCTTACTTATTTAATAGGCATTTTCCCCTTTTATCTGCTACTTATTTAAAGCTTTCACTATACCCATTTGATCTGAATACATTGGCTATGTACGGCCTGTGCAACCAGGTCTGTTCTTAATGGTGTATTTACACCAGGTTTTCACACAATACCAAAGAGATCCATAACCAAAGTGATTTAGAAGATGATTTCAATGTTCCTTTCCCCAGAACTGCTCTCCCTTTCTCTACAAGTAGGAAATTGCACTGAAGGGAAAGGATTTGCTTGCAACTCTGCTGTAAAAGCACTTTTCTCTCCTTCAAAGCAATCTCCCTGAGGGGCAAAAATTAAACCAGGTTCTCAGAACAGGTACTTACTTTAAGAATAGGCCTTTTTGGCTCCTGTCAGGAACACAATGCTAGTTCACAGACTTTACAGTGTAGAGCTCCCTCCCCCACCTGGTCTACTCAGGAAACACAGACATCCTTTGAGTAGCTGCAGCCCTTCGCTCTCCTGTTTCTGTCCTGGAGGACAATGGGGAAAGTTGAGCATGGCCAAATTCTGGTCATCCCCTCTCCCTGCTCTCTCTGTGGTGGAGTGGCACACAGCTCCAGTGCACAACTTGACCAAAACTTGGCATTGCAGGTACCGGGATGCCAGGAGCCCCTTCAAATCTGGCACTGAGAAACAATTGTGGTGAGAGGAAATCACTGGCAAATCTGGCCAAGCACTGAGGGGCAGCATTTCAAGGAGACCAAGTCAAGACTCCAGTGTTTTCTCTCTGAGCAAAACTTCATCACCATCCGTCCCACATCATGCTCCTGTTACACGAGTGCAATGGACAACATGGAAATTATTAAAGGCTTCATTTAGCTTTGTTTGGCAAAATGGCTATGGGGAGCAAATTGGCTTATAGTTTTTAACAGAACTGAAACATCCTCACACAGTTTTGTAAACTGGCATATAAATGTGGTGATGGCCTCTAAGGCTCCGTCAAAACTGCCACAGCAAAACATCTGCTTAGATACCACTCGGCCTTATGTGGCTGAAGATTCAGGTTTTGACAAGACTTAAAGAAGTGCTGTCTAGAAAGCTTTTAAAGCAGAATCTTTGTTCCAACCACGCTGAAAAGGTCAAGTGCTTTTTCTTTACCTCTTTGCCTTTCAGAGGCACTCAGGTTTAAACCACAGAGATCTCCATTTTAAGTTTCTACTTGCCTCACTTAGCAACATCACGCCTTTTGTCAACTCAGGAAATTCTTGGTTTTCAATAATGAAGAAAGACTTAAATACAAAAGCTAATCTCAGCCCTGAATGAAACCAAGATATTCTCAAGGGAGTCTTCTATCTCTTTTAATCTAGGAGAAGAAATGAAAATAGCAAGCCTAGCAGCCTAACGGAATTTACCGGAAATAACCAGTCTAAACAACATTTTGCTCTCTTTCCTACTTCAAAGAAAACAGTCAGTTAGTCAAAAATAACATTTTGTGTTTACAGACAATCCCAGCAAGATCTCTGAACTCACTCCCTCCTCCAACTGAGAGCCACTAACTAAAGCTAACTCCTCTAGAAAGAGCAGGCAGTTGGTCATCCCATCGCAGTCAGAAACGGCAGCGAACCTGCCCACGTGCTGCTGCTACCCACTCCCCACAGCTGTCCTCAGCACGTGGCAAGCAAGACTGGCTTCTTCTGGTTCCACTCTTCAAACTGTTGAAGAGTGACCACCAGCCAGGCCCTGTCTCCCCACCTCTCAAGTTGGGAGGCAAAAAAGTGCTCAGATTATGAAAATTGTATGGGCACTCAGGTCCTGCTTGGGTGCCTGACATCCATCATCTTCACCCAGTATCTTTTCAGGTTGTAGGATCTAGAGAGCCTGATTCTGAGGGACCTTATCAGTAACTGTCAATATCGTCTAAAAGGAAAAAAAAAGGTCGCTTCTGAGAGTCACCTCCAGCAATTTTTTCCCACTCCAGGTTTGAACAAGTCATCTGCAGGAAAATTGAAGCACTCCCGTGTGTCTCGTGAACCGCATAGTTCTTTAAATGATGCTTTTTCCAACCAGTTGTATTATAGGCTTTACATATCTGTAAGTCCTTTAGAAATAATAGACAGGACAAGTTAGACCCATTTCACCACGCCTGTAGGAAAAGATTTCCTTCACTGCAATTCCTGTAATAAATTTTGTTTTCTGCAAGAACGCTGCCATTGAACACTATTTGTCACTGTGGCCAGGGGTCTTCACTAATTACAAAGCTGCTCTTCGACTCTTCAAAGCTCTTCCTTTACACCCCTAGGAAGAGATTATCAGCAATTCATGGAGAGAAGGACTTCTTCTTCTGTATGCATCCCCACTATTTACTAAGCTCTTCACCGACCATTCACATATCAAACTTTGTACACGACATGCCAGATAACAGAGGCAAGCCAGAAGGGAAGAGCACACATAGCAGTTGCTAGCACGTTGTCTTCTATTTCCTTTAGCCAAAAACCTTGTGAGACGGCTGTGTTGTGCATTAGAGAGAGCATCAGACAAACAGCCTTTCTTGCAAAAGGGGTTTCTTTGAGCCTATCTTAGAGTTCACATTGCAGACCAGATAAAAAGATGTTTTCCTCCATTTTAATAGAGAAATCTGAGACAGATTGTATCAGGAAAGAAAGAGACTAAAAGAAAGACGGAAAGGTTACTTGGCAATTAGGCAATCTTGATTATTTCCTTCTTGTCTTGCTAAATCTTTCAGCTGGCTATTGGGTGGAAATGATTTCCTATTCTATTTGGCACTGGCTTCACAGCTAATTTGGTTTCCATCTATCTACCTAATCCATTTTATCTATCAGTTCTAATTCAGTCCTATCCCTGCTTTTATTTGCATGCTTCCCCTAAGTGTAAACAACAACAAGTATATTTTCTTCTTATATGGAGGAAAAATTGGCTTTTTTTCAGGTGAAAAGCATAAGAGCGAGAGAAAGATGCTTTTAGTTCACACTTTCACTCCCACAGGGAGGTCACACAAGG
Source organism: Serinus canaria (assembly GCF_022539315.1). NCBI lineage: Eukaryota > Metazoa > Chordata > Aves > Passeriformes > Fringillidae > Serinus > Serinus canaria. The sequence continues at coordinate 22,882,398 of NC_066313.1, forward strand.
ATACAGGTACCCTCTTTGACGGAGCTAGGATTTAATACCCTTTTCTTCATGCACCAGAGAACTCCAATATTCAGATCCAAGTCACTGGGAATGCTGTGTCATCTGTGTCACTCTACCTGATCAAGCATATAATGCAGCTACACACGGAAGTGATACAGCCTCACAAAGAAGTTAGTAGCTCTCCCAGGAATGTGACCATCAGATCAAAGCCTTTGAAATGGGCCATGCATCCAAGGGACAGATGGAGAAGACAGAGGCAGATAATGGCAATGTGTCCCTTGATAGCTGTTTCCCTGAGCAGGTCTGCTGCCAAGTCCTCAACCAACAGGCACTTCTTCAGTTATAAGGGCTCACTTCCAGACAGGGAAACTCCAGTCCCCATGGTACACCTGTGACAAAGCCATCAATGTGCAGGCAACTCAGGCACCTGGACAAGTATTTCTCATCATCTGGGGAAAAGTATTCTTGTCAACACACCCACTGGACTTAGTAGCTTTCTTCACAGTAGTCAGGTTCATCCTCTCTTGCCCTATACATGAAAAGGAACATCAAATCTCAGGGCAGAAAAGTTTCAAATGCTCAGTCAAAACTCTGCTGTGACTAACTGGGCTTTTCCATGGCCTTGGAAACCCTGTGGCTCACAAGGTGCATGGTAGCCAGGATCACAAGGCCCTCATTTCACATCTGCTGTGTGCTGCAGCACAGCTGCCATTTACAACCAACCGTATATGAATCACTTCCTCCCTCTGGTGTAAGAAGCAACTTGAGGTGCTCAATTTGAAAGGAGCAGAAGCACAAGGTATTACATTAAGCCTTTGATTCATAATTAAGTAAGCCTTGAGACTCATCTGGGAATTTTGCCAGACAACTTTACACACTAGAACAGGAACTTTGAGAAACTCATTTATGGTGTCACCCTGAAAACTAGAGGCATCTCCTAGATGCAGTCTCCTAGAGCAGGAGCTTTTCTTCTGTGGAGTAACCTCATTCTTATTATAGTAGCTAGCCACTGCTAGAGACATTTAGACAAAACAGATCACGGAAAAAGCAAGAAGATCAAACAATTCCATCTACTGCTAGTCCATCTATTTAAATAATTCCATCTGTTGGCTTCACTGCATTCCTGAGAACCCAAGGAAGAAAACTGCTGTGGAGATTCTTGCCCCATCCCTTGCTAACTTGTTTTTTGAGATGTCCTTCTTTTTTGTTCAGAGCCCTCATGCCTTAAACACTCTCTCTTGTTTTGCTGGGACTGCTGCCTTCGTTAGAAAGATTTTCAGCTTTGATTAATTATTGAGCCTGTACTGCTGAGGGCTTTCTATTCTCCAGTTCTCATTACTGATGCCTTGCAGCTTGTGTGCTTCACTGGTCCCATTGCAGGATTTGATGGATGCACCCGTGAAGTTTTCCTGCCTGCAAAGCCAGTCTTGCCTTTTGCTGATTTTGTTTGGTGGGCAGGGAATTTCGCCCTTGGCTGCAGTGAGCAGTAAAGCATACGCACTGGGCAAAGTGTTATTGTTATTATTACGGTGGAAGCAGCATGAAATTCTTGCTTCTTTGCTTTCTGCATTTTCCCCCTTTAAATCTGTTTCAAACATTCTCCCCAGCGGCCATTTTATTCTCAAAGTTGCTGCATCTTCTTACAGAACATTCACCAATACATTGCTCTCTCCTGGGAGACCAATATTCTTTCTGGTTGTTTGCTTTAATCTGGAATGAAAAGCTATGCATAGCAAAAATATGTTTTGTTTCGTTTATATTCCTTGTGCTTAGCTGCATAATCATGGCTAGAATTGACCAAAACATTTTTCTTTATTTTGATGAAATAAAACTCTTATCTGTGATAACTCAGACTTAAGAAAAAGGTCTGATGCTCTATGAAAGAAGTAGATTGATGGGAATGCAGAGCCTATGTAGGTAGGTAGGTCCTGTGTCACAGCTTCCGTGAAGTCCCAGAGGAAGAATTTTTTTACAGTATGGGTGGTAAAACACTGGAACAGGTTGCCCAGAGAGGTAATGGATATCTCATCCCTGGAAATATTCAAGGTCAGGTTTGGATTCTGAGCGGCCTGATCTAGTTGATGTCTCTACCTGTTGCAGGGGAGTTGAACTAGATGGTCTCCAAAGGTCCCTGCCAACCCAAACCGTTCTATACAATCAGACATTTATGAGGTTTTTTTATTCTGTCCCAGCATTACTGTGCATCTTATGCCCTGATAGCTCTGCATTCAGGCACAATGAAGAAAGAATTGGTATTTAAGATCTGGTACCACCCAGGGCCTTATACAGCCATGGGATGGCCAGACAAGATCCTGGGAAAAGGGCTGGGATAGCTTAAGGTTTGGTTGGGACATCAGCCTGCAGGTGGGGCTCAGAATCTGTGCTGGTGAGGGTGCCCAGGGACAGACGTAGCCCTGCAATGACTGGGCAAAGCCATGGTGAGGGAGCTGGGCTGCAGCCAGGCTGGGACATCAGCTGCAGGATGAAGGTCTGCATGTACAGTGTGCATGGCCAGGCACAGCTCTGCCTGAACTAGACAGGCACTCTGTGTGTGACGTAGGTCAGGCAGCAGCTGAACAGCAAAGGTTCAGTATAAAAGCAGCTCCCACAGCAAACGAGACTTGTCCTGTAGAAGCTTCTGACAGTGTTTTCTGAGGCACTCTGTCCAAGGCCACCAAAAGAAGCAGGGCCATCCTCACCTGCACAGTCTCAAAGCTGGCTCTGAGCCCCAGCAGCCAGACCTCTGTGAGGAGGGATGCTATCAGCATCCCCTTCAATCTCCTCCTGCCTATACCCTTTGTTAGAAAGGTCCTGGAGCAACTGTCTGTGGCCAGCTTGAAAAACTCATACATCTTTCACTTTGCAGCAACAATGGGAACAAAAAAAGAACTAGATGAAAGACTAAAATAAATAGCTTTGACACAGATAATCAGTTGGCTGTGCTTCACCATCACCTGAAGTTGTGTAACTGTGTGGGCATGATCTTAGCAAATACAAAGGACTGAAGCCCAATTTAAGCACCACTGAGGATCAAGTCACTACTCCAAGGGCAGGAAAACACACATAGGCAAGCAGTGCTGGATGACTTATTAAGCCACAGAAAATCATTACCCCATGCAGATGATATTCATACAGTCAGAGGTAAGAGTGGGCATTTGCATCCCCCCACACAGACATGTAGGTATCCCAAAGGTACATGGACTCCTTTCTTTCCTTAGGACTTCCCAATTCAAGTATTCCCCCCATCAAAATTACCTTGGCTGCTTTTAACCCATCCTGCACTCTGAAAACAGTTTATCAGAAACATCTGTCTTGAACCTAATATAAAGTAAGAGAGGGTGGTTAGGTTGTGATTTGTTTCCGAGGCAGGAAAGGAGTAATAATAAAGCATGGCAAAGGCCAAAGATGGGGCTTAAATCCACCTGATACAGCAGACCTCTAGTCTCCCTCCCAGGGCTTGCTGTGACTATACACAAGAACAAGAAAACAAAGCCAACAGTAAATCCACAATCATTTAATTGAGGGACTGAGCACTTTCCAACATTTGCACCAACACTATTTACTCCAACACCCCAGCACTCAGCGTGCTCAGCAAAAGCCTAGCACAACACACACACTGCATAGCTGCAAACACCAGAAACATGGGCTTGTGCTCTGCATGCTGTAAGCACAGCCTGATGCATGTGGAGAACCACAGCTGCCAGAACACGTGGGGACAAGGCTCAGGAAACAGGTCCCATGTGGCAGAAAAATCCCTGTCAATCAAAGCAGCAACCTTCATTTCCTCACTTGTACCTTGGTGGGTTCCGAGCAAGGCTGACCATAAAACCTGCACCTGACACTGCCCTTTGAACAGGCTCACAGGTCTGCACACAAATGGCTCCTCTCTGCTCAAGGAGTGATTGGAGCCCTGAGGATTCCTAGCCAGAGTAAAAGGCTTGTAAATCCCCTGCCACCACCATTTCTGCACTGTGCCCTGCAACTGTGCACTGACAAGGCTCAGCATCTTTCTTTATTTTAAAGGCACATGGCAGCTTTCATCTGCAAGTCAATATTGGTGAGAAAGTCTTCTGGGATCCAAAATAAGTAGCATAGCTTTTCAGACACAGCAGCATTCTGATGGCATATTAAAAACCTATGTGAATCATAAATCCCATTTCTTTAGGAACTAAGTCCCATCAGGGCACAAGACTGAGGGGAAAATGATCTATTCTGCATATAGCTAGGAGATGATGATGATCTATGTAGGTAAGACACAGACATTCTGTTGTGAATTTTTTGTGACTGTTGCTACTTTTTAAACAAAAATTTAAAATAATGGCTTAAGCTTCCCTGTCACACACCAGAGACAAAATGCTGCTACTATTAATAAAGGTGCAAACAAATTTTTTGCAAGCTCTGCATACAACTGCCTTACCCCGACTGAAGAATAAAAATGAACAACAAATTTCTTACACACAGGATAATGTCATTGCTGAAGCAAACCTTGCCTCTCCTAAGATTGTGAGCTAGCAAAAAAGCTGGAGTGTGTGTATGTGTGAGTATGACAGAGACTGAGTAGCTGCATGCTGAGCAGCAGGACAGAAGAATAGTTGATCTCATCCTCAGGAAAGCAAGCTACAGAAGCTTGAGGGAGTCAGATTGCTGGCATGCAGGAGTAGGAGCATTAATCCCAGAGTGCAGGCAGTGATGGACGGCAGGTGAGCAGATGGGGAGGCAGGTCTGGAGTGCAAAGACAGTGGCTTGGAATGAACTCTGTTTGAGCTTTGGGCAAACACAGCTTGGCAGAATAGGGGCAGCAGTACCCAGGAAATCAGTCTGCAATAGCTTACTCAGCTCACTTTCAAGGCAGCAAGTTATTCCTGCGTGCCAACAATCTCACCCTCTTGGTCCTGCAGCTTTGTCTTCTGCACTTTTCAAAACAAAAGGTTTCCAATTTTGTGCATAAGCCAGGACACCTGATCTGCTCAGAAACCTGGACTTTATCCAGTTTGAAATCCACTGGGAGCAGGACAGCCCAACTCCAAAGGTGCCTGGACGCCAAGATTCTCAGGCTGAAGTCCTTCTTATTTCCCTGAACACCATCCTCTTTCCCTCCTGCCTCACAGTTGGTTTGGAGAGAGCTATCTGCCTAGCTCTTGGACCCTGATCAGAAGCTGAGCTGGGGCCTAGCCTTTACCATCTGTCCAGGTGGCCCCTTTGCAGAGAGATACTGTCCCGTGTGTCCTATATGCATCCATCAGATTCAGGCCTTTGCCAGCTTGTTTCTGGGAATGAATCACTGCACTCTCCTTATTTGAAAGGCAAGCTTGTGCCAACCACTCCATGATCCCCTAGATACATGCTCTCTCTGGGTACCTGGTACTTTCACAGTTACCACAGAGTTTGCTGAGCCCTGCACTTGTCTGTGAGATCCACAGAATTCCATCCATCCTGGCTTCTGCTGCATAATATTTTAGATTAAAACATAGGAACAATACTTTCTCTAGACCACAACCTGTATTTTTAACTCCCTGTCCTAGAATCCTCCACAGTGAATTTTCAAGAGACCAACAGAAGAAGAAAAAAAGCCTCTGCTTTTTTGCTACCTATAAATTAAGAAAATATTACAATTTTTGACCTGACAAAACCATACCACAGCTGGACTGGGGAAGCCCTTCTCTTTGAAAGAACCATGCAGGCCAGTCCCCTACCTCGTTATGTCTCAGGAAAAGAAAGAAAAAATGGAAAAACATCTTTTTTTCCCTTGGCAAGGCTCTAGATGGGGACAACTTGCTGCATATTTTCCGTGAGGAGAAAGATAAAAATCTCAGCTATTTAAGTCAGCATGTATTTGTCTTGCACACAAAGCTGATGGCACTTTAGCACACATGCCGCGTACAACTGTATCCGCAATTAATGAATACTTGCATCATAAGTACATTCAATAGGAAAAAGGGATCCTCTTCTCCACTTTTAGAGACTGGGGGAGGGGGAGCCTGAGGGGGTGCTGGTGTTGGGGGAGGGTGCAGGGAAGAAATCATGCAGTGTGCAACATTAAACAGTTTGCTTGAGGCTACCAGAACGCTGGACCGGCGCAGGGAAGGCTTTAATTTGTGCAGTCCTGGTGCTCTCACCTGACACCAGCCATGGTCCCTGCTGAGCACAAGTGGCCGGGAGGCTGCCAAAGCTCACTGAGAGCCCTGGCCAGGGAGCAGGGCTGATGCTTCCTTAGCTTTGTCTTAAGAGACAGTGCCCCAGCAGATGAGCATCCTAGTCTGAAATAGCTCAGCAGTACGGAGAGGGAATTCAGCAGCTCTCAGGGTTCCTCTGGCTGTGCTTTTCCTCTCCGTGCCCATCTCCTGCCTGCCTCGCATGCAGCTTGCTCATTCCCTTGCTCACACTCGCTCCTTCCTTTCCTCCCTCCCTCCAGCAGTGTCAGGCAGACAAGTGAAGGTTACTGTTTGGCATGTTTGTTTTTGCATTATTTATCTTGTAGAGGACAGAGTCAGACATCTAGAGGACAGTCTTAGGTCACATGTGAATCCTTCCAAATGGGACTCAATAGCACAACCAGCCAAGTAGAAAACAGACTTGGACAGCCTCATGGAGGGAGGCAGCATTTGGAAAGGGATGTTGTGCATCTATCTGGCCAAGGAACCTGGCAACACCACAGGTCTGCCTGTGACCCCACCTTCCTCATTTCTTCTCCTTCTTTTCCAAACACTCCTTAAAGTGGGTACAATCGCTTTCTTTTTTTCCTTTTTTTTTTTTCCCCACTCCAGAATTAAGGGGTTTTTCAATATTGTATGTTCTTCATATTAATAGGGCTTCAGGGAGCTGGGATCTTCCCTCCACCCCAATTCCCTTCAACAGTTCCTGAGAGAGCAGTCACTCCCAGGGTAGCCACACACATCTCAGAGGAGCCGTAGAAATCTTACAGGCAAAGTTCTCTTCCCTGTTCCCTCTGAGGCTGCCCTTTGGAAAGGCTGGTGCCTCAGGACCCCACAAGAAGTGCTCCTGTGGGTGTCCCCTCAGCACTGTCAACTGGGGGAGCCTGGCACTCACAGATTAAGAATCCTCTCCTCACACATCTTCCAACTCTGTTTCTCTCTGACTCCTCCAGTACTTAATAACAGATAGCTATGCCATACTTCAACAGAACAGAGATTTTATGCTACTTATTTTTCCCATATTTTCCAGCACATCTAAGTCTCCCTCAATTTCTTATTGAAAATGAAATGGGGACAGTTCTGCTTATACAGCTGGAGATAGTGATCACCAGTATACAGAGACTGACTTATCAAGCAGATTCTTAATGCCATAAAATCAATGGGTTTAGAAATTCTATTATCTTGCCTCTGATAGAACGTACCAACTAAAGAAACTTCTTGCCCTTTTTCTTTTTTTTTTTAAAGCATACTTAAATACAGCATTACTGCTGTCCAAAAACAAGCTTTGCCCATGGTCCTCTAGCTGAATATTACACCAGAGCAAAGGAACAGACAGGTTGCATGGAGAAACAGAAAGGGCAGTTTCTTCTGGGTTTTTTCAGCTATTCTGTGACAGTGATTTGAGGCTGCTGGATGTCCAGATTTGTCAGCAATAATCATTCCATACTATATAGGGTACAGGACTCTAAGAGAATTACTTTTTCAGGAAAAAAATGCAATAAAACCAAATATAGAGCAAGTGCAAACCACAAAAAGCTGCCTGAAAGTAGGACACTAGCAGATCCAGGTGAATGGAGCAGGTTTGGTATGCATGTTCATAGGCCCAAACATCCAAACAAAACAAGAGAGTATGGAAATGAAGGTCTGTGTGTACAACAGAGGAAAGAGAGGGCAGGACACTGGCAAAGGATGGGAAATGGCTGATTCTCTGGTAAAAATCAAGCAGAACATAAGAAGTCAGCCAGATAAGATCTAAGGGGGGAATCAAATAGGACACAAAGTAAATGACTGCAGCAGGTGGACAGGATGTTAAGGATGAATCAGACATGAAATAAAATACTTGGGTGAGGGCCATTCAGTGGGACACAAAGGATTTGATTTTTCCCTATAATCAGCCTCCAATATTGAGCATTTGCGTTAGGTCCCTTAAACTCCACAAAGTGTTGTAAACAGTGCTTAATTGAAAAATAAGTCTTTTCCTTCAGTCATCTTCTTACCCTCCTTCCAACTTCCTCCACTTATCAAAAAAAAACCCACCAGAAAAGGTAGGTGGTGGCTTGGCAATTGGATATACAAATGTGCAAATCTGGAAATTATTTTTTTCTAGTTTGGCAGCATAAGGAAGAAAGAAACCTGAATAAATAGTTTCCACTCAGTGTGATTCAGTATTGTTGTTTGTAGCCTGGTGTTACTGAGTCCCCCCCATCTCCAGGGCTGAGTGAGATGTGGTGAAGGCAAGGTGCAGGGTAAGTGCTATCATCCTCCCTATCACCTCCATGTCCAAAGAAAATGGACTCCAGATAAGTTAATGCTTTGCTCTGGATCGTATCAGTGGAGAGCCATCATGCATGCTCTGAAGGAGTGTGATTTAATCATGGAATAAATCCAGAAGGGAGAGGTGTTTTGACCCGATTAGCCTGTCCCGGCAGCACACTGCTCTATAAATTGTTCTCAGGCAATACCATCAGTGCCTTGTATTGGAAACATGGGCTACTTTCAGCTAACGAAGGAGGTGCGTGGCTTTGAAGACTGGCATTTCATGCAACAACCAAGCAATCAACTGTGGAAGAAGACAGTAACAGACTGATCAAGATACATTTTCTGTGGCCTCACAATCAATATATATAGAGGCAGTTTCTGCAGACAGCTTGTGAAGTACCACTTACATGTTATTTAGCTTTGATGTGTCTTGCTGCATCTACATTAAAAATGCTTTGTGATCATGAGACTCGATTTCCCCTTCTCATCCAGTCACGCAAATGTTTATAAAAAAAGCTGTCATTGCTGGATTGCACTACCTGATTTCATTCAGAGGAGAGGCAGTTCAGGTGGGAGACTGAGACAGAATCCATGAACAGTCAGAATAAAAATGAGACTGCCTCTTTAGACTTAGGTTTGTTTGACCAAACTGCACAAATCAAAATTTGGATCTGGAAACCTCTCTGGCTTTGTAGAAACTCAGGCCCATGTCCTCTGTGATTAAATCCAACCCCTACTCCTTCCTGGAGATGTCTTCTGAGCTGAAATCTAAGGGAGAAGCCAGTCCCCTTGCATGAAAAACATACAAGTTAAAAAAGGTTCTTTGAAGAAGAGAATTTAAAGCAGTGGACAACATCTAAAGCAGAAACAGTCAAACAGCAAGATCATTTGCTCTGGATATAATAACGCCTTGCCTTCCTCTCTGTTATCATCAAAAGCTTCTGTGTTTGTGGGAGAAAATCTCTCCCCCACCACCAGCTCAGTCCTTCCTGCTGTGAGGTCACAGCCCTGTCTCTGTGACACAGATGTCTGTTGCTGGGGTAGTGTTTGTGCTTTCACAAAATCCGCACAGCAATGACTTCACAAGCAAGGTCATGGAGGAGCAGATGGGCTTGGGAAGAGGGAGGGAGACAGACCCCTTGTTTAAACACAAATAGCGGTGATAATTAATTAACCAAAGTAGCAGGGGAAATTATGAAAAGCATGTGAAAGGTAAATGGATTTCTGTTTAGCTGTCTTTCCCAAGAGGCTAAGTGTCTCAATTGCAGAAGGGAGATCTTTACAATGAACTAATGAAACAAGGACATTTTCCTCTGGTTTCTTCAAGTGGACGCTCCTGGAAAAAAATGAACAGAGCCTACACTTTGCCATCCTTCTGTCTTGCCTTCTCATCACCACTTGTTGACCTCAACTAAAAGATCAGTAATTTCTATCAGAATCTTGAGTCCTTCTATCAGAACCTTGAGTCCCCCTTTTCAGCATACAAGTGCTGTGGTGGGAACAGACAATCATTTAGACAGAAAGTTTATGGTTCTGCAGTGGCTTAACAGCAAACATGCTCTGTTGATAAAAGAAACTCTTAAACGTTTATTCTTCTCCTGAATGTCAAAGACAAAAACTTGTCTTAAGAGTTGAGCAAGATGGTTTTTTAGTTTCTTCACATGCACAAGGTTTGTATGATAAGGAATCTGAAGCTCAACTATGCCCTTACCTCCACTAATGCTTTTAGGTTTTGGCACAGCAGTGCTGGTTCTGCTATATCTGCTGTACACCTTCATGTTGTTGGCAGAGTCATCAGACTTCATTCTAAAATATGAAAGGGCAGGTTACCCAGGTAAGATCAAGGGAATCATCTCAATATGTGAGTGAATCCATGGAATACCTCTGAAGAACCTGGACTGCATTGAGAGAGTTTTTCTTTCTTCATCATCTTTTCTCTGTACTGTATTTGTGTCACACATAGAGGTCAATATACATTCATTCATTTAAGATTTAAGGGGAAAGACAACATTTTGTACATAGTCTCCCTTTTTTTTTTTTTATTCTGTGAACCTACAATTCTGCCTTTGATTTTTTCAATGAGAGTAGAGACCCTTAAAAAAAAAAAGAGAATAACAAATTTCTGTGCTTAAAAGAGTAGAAAACCTTACCAGAAGATAGGTTTTGTGACTGGCAGGTCTTCATGAAGTTTGGAAAAGCAAACAGCCAAGAAAAACTATTCAGACACATCAAAATGAGTTCAAGGAAACTCCTTTGTTTGTTTTCTTTCACCTCTTGGCCTCTGTCGATCCAGCAGCTCTATGTTTTCTACTTTTGAGCTGTGAACCTAACACCAACATTGTCACAGCCAGCATTAGCAACCAGACTCACAGAACAATGGCTGAGATTGAAAAGTGCCACTGCAGATCATGTAGTCTGTCCCCTTTGGTCAGAGCAAGGTTATCTAGAAAAAGCTGCTCATGGCAATGTCCAATTTTTAATGTTCTCTCTAAGGATGAAGACTCCATAACTCTCTAAGCAGCCTGTTCTAGTAAGAGCACCCTTGCAGTAAGAAAAGGGGTTTTCTTACATTTAAATGGAATTTCCTGCATTGCAATTTGTGCTCACTGCCTTTTGTACCTTTTCTGGCTGTCTCCAGTTTTCAATCCACTCTGCTGTCCACTTATCTAGTTCATATTTCATCACTTCATCAGTGAGTGGCTTCACAATGACATCAATTATCTCCCTCAGAATTCATGCAAATATCCTATCAGATTTCATTGAACCTGTTTGTTTCCAGTTTGTTTAAATATTCTGGTAGTACTCCACCAGAGGTAAGTTGTCATTGTGCCAGTTTTCCCACTGCTCTCAGTGACCTAAGATATTTCCAAAGGGAAATCTGCCTAGTAAATACCAAGGTGATGGTGTCATTAAGTAGCTTGGTCATTTGCAAATCTTTTGACACCAGGTCCCTACTCTATTCAGCCCTGGCTCCAAATTTTCCTACAGAGTGTTTTTACAGAAGCCTTGCTGTCTGTAGGGTTAAATTAGCTGATACTATTAATTGAAGAGGAGCCCCACCTTGTACATATCATGGTGAGCCATGCTGGTTACGGCTGTCTTCTTTATCAACGTTTCTAATACATGGTCTGGGGGTAAGTTACTGCTGCCTCCTATCAGATAATTAGTCAGTAAATCATTCAACCAACTACAAGGTATATAGCAAGGACAATGTTTCCAAACCATATTATCATCAGACAGTTATACTGCACTTTATTGCAAAGGCTTCAGAAGATTTACATACACCCTGTGGAATACTGGCCTTTTTTTACACCTGCTGCTAAAGCACAGCCCTCTTTAGAGGGGAATGGCTGAGTTTTTTAAAGAGTCATGTTATGGAACAAACTTATCACAGGAAATTGTGCAGAAGACTTTGGTATCTACTTGATATTTTTAAAAGAGTTCAAGGAGAATAAACAGTCTAAGGTGGAATTTTGCAAGGAGACTGCAGCTAAAAATCAGTCCTTTCAGTTATCAGTTATACCAGGTAACAGTAATAGGACTTTTTACAGGGGTTTGTAATTAGAGTGCTAGAAAATGCAGGTTAAAAAAAACAATTCTGCAATTTCTTCATATTTCAAACTGAGTTTTACTACATATTTTTGATGCATTGCCATCCAAGCACAACTAAACACCACCTCTAAATTAAGCCTGATAGGACAGCTCCTGTGAAAGCCACCAGGAAGAACTAAGAGAGTTAAAATCCTTTTTGTGATCTCAGAAGAGAGACTGAGTCCCTTTTGTGTCCTTTCTGTGGCTAGTTTTGGTCATAAAAGGGGATGAAGCAAAATTATTGTGTGGCTCTTATGACCTGCCCTGCTGGATTAAATTGTGCAATACTGGGGGTGCAGCTAGTGATGGAGTGGAAACAATGCTAATATCTAATTCTAGAAAACAGGCACCATCCATGACCAGATCCCACTTTTACATAAATCCCTCTAATGTCACATTACTTTAAAATCATAGAATCAGATTGATATTGGAAAATACCTATATGATCATTCAGTCCAACCATAAACCTAACACTACCAAATTCCACTAAACCAAGTCCCTACGTGCCCCATCTACATATATTTTAAATATCTCACAGATATTTCACAGAATATTCTGAGTTGGATGGGAACTTTGTGAAGGGAAGACATCCCAGGATGTGAAGGAGTTGTTTTACCATTCTGTTACCCACCTTCTAGGTTTGGTTCAGTTACCCACATAGGAGTAATTTGATTTGCCTCACTGTATGTGAGGTATCTGCACAAGGAGGGCAATTATGACATCAGATCTATGGGAGACCTTCTCTATTCTGAAGCAGGCAGGACATCCTCAGGCCTTTCGAAAGGTAGCAGATGATTTCTGGTATGTCAACAAAAGTGTTTCAGTTCAGAGCATAAATATGTTAAAGAGGTAAATTGCCAGGTCATCCCCACTCCCTGAGGCTTGGTTGTGGAGCTGTTAAGGCTGCAGCCTGGATTTTTTTCTATTGAAAATAAGATACACATCACATGTACTCCCCCTGCTAATAGACATTCAGTTCAAAGCTAGATCTAGTTCAAAGAAAACCTTCTTGAAGTTATTAAATTCAGGTCCTTTTCAACTCTACAAATCTATTCTTACAGGTCCACACCATTCCTAATGCAGACACAGCCAAATCAGTAGTCCAGCTCCTTAAGCAGACTATCCTAATTGCAAACCAGGATAACTGCTCTGGCCTAACCATGGGATAGTATGTGCATAAGTGAATACAGGAGTACAGGGTGCTCTGACACTGCTGGAATCAAAGATGTGTGTGTGAAGAGAACAGGAACTGGAAGAATCATCATGTCAAATCCAGTCAAATCAGAGATTCAGATTTCCATGCATGTCTGAACAGGTCCTTAACAAGGGCAAGCATATTAGTAGTGGCAGTCCCACTGCTGACATCAGCATCAAAACTGTGCTGCTCCCCATGCCCTCTCATACTCCCAGCAATCTTTAATTGAAAATTACATTCTTGATGTTAAAAAGAACAATATGTATTGAGCGGAGGAGAGGTGCTTTTTACTGTCCACTCTACCAAAAATGATGTCTCTGTCACTGGCTTCCCACCTCTGATCCTTGCCCACTTTCCTCCTGAGAAACAGATAAACACACATACACACACACGCACACACACACACACACACTTCCTCCTTTTTGAAGAAAACCTGCTCTTCCCTCAAGCTCTTTGCTAGCCGAAATTGAAGTTTTCCAAGCAGAATTAATACCACCTACTTGCAGACCAGTCCCACTTTCCTTGTGCCATTATTATGAGAGAGGACTGTATGAAAAATGACCAAATAAATATGACTGCCAGGGCTTCTTCAGCTAAGAAGAAGGCCTGCTTTCTTTTTTCATCATCTTACTGTGTGTCTTTGTCCTCTTCCTTCCCTCCCTATCCTATGGCAAGTCCACTAAATCACATCTTTGAATACCTATGTTTTAGTTTTCTGCTCATCACCTTTTAGGCCTAAAAAAATTTATGTTCAAGTACACTTCTAGGACAGTCTAGATCTATTTTTCTTTAAAATTTTACTATGAAATGGTAAATATATTGGGGTGGAATCAGGTACTTCCTGGAGTAAAAAGAGACCTGCAGAATCAGGGTTTCACAGCTGGATGTACAGTACAGTATATACAAACCTATTTAGAAACAGTGAACAATGATTACTCCCTCCATACACACCCTACTGGCAGAGGGCAGAGGTGATAGCAACCACAGAAAAAAATCTTTTAAGAGATCCAGTAGAAGCTCCTTGTGAAACCTCCATGAAAACAACACTTGAAAGACCTGAATTTCTTCCTCCATCAGAAATTACATAGTGGAAGGGATAAAAGTCCTTTTGGAGGTTGCCACAGGAACAGATATTCCAGGTCTGTTGTGCTTAAATGTTACCTTTTTCTTCAACAAGGAACTCTTCTCAGAGATGCAATACAGTGGCTCCACCGATGTTTGGTGGAGTATAAGGGTTCAACTTCCCCTACAGCCTGGTTTTTTCCCCATTCAAAAATTCCTAGCGTGACTTTTTGCAGGGGCTGGTGCCACTCAAAAGCAAAGGAAGCTGGTATCAGCCCAGGCACCCCAGAAGTGAGATGAGTGATTCCATCACTCATCTCACTGTCTGCACTCACTGTCTGCACTGTGCACTCAGCCCTTGACTTCTCATTACCAAAGCTACCAAAAGACAGTCAAATGTTTTCACACATATGTGCTAAACTTCATACAGCCTCCTCAAAACATGCTAACATCAAGTAGTGATGGACTTGTTGTGATGTAGTCACTGCTACACCAGAGCCAGATGAAAAATTCCCTATTAGAGTTTCCTGCAACCACACAAGTCAGTGCCTATGAGGTCGAGAATAAAACCCCTCAAATTTGTTAGCAAAGCAAATAAATTGGCACTGAAGCTTGAGACTATGAAACAGCATTGTTATAAAGCCTTGACATGCTCAAATCAGAAAGATACAAAACCTGGTCACAGGAGTAGCTATATGCACAGTTGCTCTCTCTGCTACTAAAAAAGGCAGTGAATAAAAACAAAAGAGAAAAGGAAAGGGCATTTAGATAGCCTTTGAATCCTGTCTGTGTAGCTTTTATTGCTGTTATAGTTCTGTCTCTGTATAAGCAAAGATATTGGCTATTAACACTATAAAATATTTTTCACTGCTGAGTACACAGGTTTTGTTGAGATGCAATACTAAACTATCATACACCTTCCTGTGAATCAAGTAGGCTGTGATTCAGTTTCCTAAATATAAGCAGCTGATGGCATCTTAAGGACCATAGGGTATCCTGCTTGGGTGTCCTGAATAGCACAGACCCTGTATAGTCTGTGCTGGCCTTCAGTGGAATCTCAAATATCCCAGAGTGTGTAAACCAGCAGTAGATACCTGCACAAAGGTAACCCAGCCACCCTTGTCCTGACCCATTTGGTTCCCAAGCTCCAGAATTTAGAGTTTTTTCACCAATAGCCTACACTACTCATTCATCTCCTATGGAAAAGAGAGGAAAATAGTTACTGCTAGACTTGGTATATCATAAGGATTTGAGCTTAGGGATGGTCAAAAGAAGAAACTGGCATGGCCAGGCAGGTTCAAATTGCTCTGTGTGCACAATTGCATATTTTTTCACACCGCAGTTTAAAATTCAGATAACACACACTGGCTGAAAAGACAGAACTCTTCTGCTAACACTGTACCCTCAAATTACCCAAATCTCAAGTTACTAGAGTCCGAGGGTTACAGAAGAGCTGCATAGTAGGCTTTGGAGAATTACAGAAAGGAAGCCTGCTTGGCCCACAAGGGTCAGCTCCCAAGTGTATGCCCTTTGTTTTTGCTAAATATGTTTTTTGTTCTTGGGGTATTCATTTGCTTTTTTAATGAGTAACCCATAGAAAGTCCATGTGAAAATACAGTTTTCCTGGGAGTCTGGGGTTTTTAGTTGCTTGAGGGTACCTGTAGGAATGCTTGCACAGCCACAACTGTCAGTGTATGCAACGGTTGCAGGTACTGTCGTAGCTCTGAGCTCTTCTAAATTCACTGTTTGTGGAGCTGTGAATGTTTGTGTGCAACCACAGGTGCCCTGCTTTCACTGTTAGGACAGACACATGCATTTATATCGGAAAAAAACACCTCCCTCTTATCTACTAGAGTGTTGCACAATGCAAATCCAGCAGCAGCAGCAGAAGGATGCAGATTCCTGCCTTTCCTCCTCATCCACTCTTTCCCTCCTGTCACTCCGATGATAATGATCCGTGTTGTGGGCATTTGCTGGAAAGCTTAAATGTAACCATTATTTTTTAGGTTGCTGGAATTGAGGTGGGCGTCGAGAGCTCCAATGAATACAAATAAGCTCAGATCCAAGAAAACTCCATCTTGTCTAATCTTCTCTAAGCAGTAATCTGGGAGGCACCTTGCTTGCTCTCATTTTGTATGGAAGGAGAGCAAGCGGGCTGCAGTGCTGGCGTTGCTGAAGTCTGGGTTGATCTCACCTGTTTGCATCCTGAGGTCTCCTAATTCTTCCCTACCTCAATAGCTATAATCTGTCCCAAGAAGTAATATTCGCAATGAGACAGTTCCTCCTACTCATTACTGAAGCAGCAGAGGCACTTTTTTTTTCTTCCTTATTGAGTCCACAAATGTGTGTTCAAAACAGACACAAATCCAAGATGCAAGGCTTGGGATTTTGTTGAAAACTTCTCCAAATTTTAGATGCAGAGGTTGCATTTGAACCCATTGTTTAAACTTGCTTATTTAAATGAAGAAGTTTACTGCCACTTTTTAAAACACATGAGCTGGAAGACATGAAATGGTGGGATTTTAATTTTTTTCTAAGGCACTTGGGTATTGATTGTGCAAACCTTGCATGTTATCTCTCATCACATGATGACACCTTTAAATGATTGTACACAGTTCTTTTGCAGTTTACCCATCCCAAGTAAGGAACAAAATCCCACAAAAATGATGTTTGTGTAATGGGAGGACCTATCAGGAACAGAAGGAGGATGAAAGCAATGAGGAATTTATTCTCTTCCATGGTCCAGAAGTGTACAAGTAAAGTGATACTTGTCAAAAGGAAAAATGTGCAAACCCTGGAAATAGATACAAAAAACAGTACAAATACTCATTGTTCATATAGTGGCAGGACAACAAAGTAAAAATTAGCAGAAATCCTATACAATGGACATGAATTAGAGATGCAACATAGTCTGTGTATGGATTAAAAAGGTAAATGAAAACTTGGCTAATTTTTTAACAGCAGTGGTGATACTGAGTGTAGGACAAGGCAGTGTAGCTAATGGGAATGAGAAAATGGAAGTAAACTCTGAGATAATACTGCACTCAAGGAGGTGGAACAAAAGAACTTTCACCCCAGAATGTTTAAAGAACTGATTAGGGATATTGTAGGATAAGCTGCAAGAATCTTAGTACATCTGTCAATATAGAAGGGTATTATACAATGGAAGAATATCTGATTTAAAATAATACAAGTAAGGGGGAAAAAAGTGATCTGGGCAACTACAGATTTAGGTATATGATCCTGGTGGTATGCAAGACATGCAGAAGCAATTAAAGACATAAAGGCAAGTGGAAAATAAAATAAAATGCATTATGGATTTTCCAAAAGCTGAAAAAAACCCTGATTGCCTTTTCAGATAGCTGATTTTTAAACAAAAGAAATGCAGTAAAGACTAATCTATCACCATTTAAGTAAAACATTGGATACAGTGTCTGATTATTAATCCAGGGTCTGATTATTAGTTAAGATGTAAATGAAGGCATCAGTAAAGAATTTTTAGGGAGAGAATTAATTGATGAAAGATCTTTCCACTGGTCAGGCTGAAAGGGAAATTTATTAATAGAGCTCCTTAAGGAGTGAGAACAATTTTGTTTAATATTTTCATGACTGATCTTAACATAAAAGTAAGAGTCTGCTTTTGAAGTGGACTGATGACACATAGAAAATACTGTCAATGTAGAAAGTGGGAGATGAATAAACAAAAATCTGCCTCACCTTGAGGACTGGTCAAACAGAAATGAGAAAAGCACAAAGTGCAATGACAGACACTATAGCAAAAGTTTCTCGTGTGAGTGGGGAGCTCGTTAGCTGGAAAGAACAGTGGAGCAGCTGGACTTGGGAGCAGCTGCACATCACAGGGTGACTCTGTAGTGACACAGTAATGGAGATGTCACTGCAAAAAGCACAGGTAGAGATCTCATCTGAAAGAGGGCATAATTCTGGTTACCTACTTTGAAGAAATCTTGCTCTGGTTTTGGTTTGAACTCTCTGCTTGTATGAACTAAGGCTAAGAAATTTTAAGTTAGGGGGTCGCTAAAGAGCTGACTTTATTTTTCACTTTTTAAACTGTTCCCCAGATTAGGATGGGATGTTCCTGGTTCTGCCAAAACACTTAATTATACAGAGAGTAACCGATCTCTCTTTTCCTCCATTTGTGTGAAAGTTTGCAATGGCAAGAAGCAATACAGAATTGCAGCCTCCACTGGATCTGTACCAATTTATTCTGACCAGGAATTTGATCCCTCTGCTTTTTCTCCTGATGAGGAAATCAGATCCTTTCGCCTTTTCACCCATACAAGTAACTCAGGCCTTCAATTTAGCCCACCACCCCAACCCTTGTTGCTATAGATGAAGAGATAAATGCTACAAAAGCAGCACTGGAGTAGAAATCCTTGATAAACAAATCTTCTTGCATGAATAGAAGAACATGTAGTTCTCATAAAAATGGTAATTAGAGCCCAGCATGAGGAAGCTGATTTTTTCATAGAAATAATAATAATAATAAAATTTTTAAAAAAGTCTCCAAGACCATTCATTGAGGAGGAAGTTATATTTGCCTGCATTATTACTCTTATTATTGTATTACCACTAATAACAATGATAAGGCTCTTGCTAAGGGACAGGACCTTCTATGTAACCAAGTAAACAGCCCAAAAAAGGACTTCCCTTAAGGCATATCTTCAAATAATAGACACAATTGACAGATCTGCTTACAGACCACTGCAAGGTACCAGCTGATTGCTTCTCTCTAGTAATTGTATAATTTGCTTTTACCTTGCCAGTTCCACTGGTGCCATGGAATGACAAAGCTGGCATTTGCATCAGCAGACATTTTCTGGTCCTGAAAATTCTTCCCATAACTTCTCTCTCAACCCGTCTTTCCATCCCCATCTCCTCCATCTATTTATTTGGTCCTTCCTTCCCCCACCCCAGCATAATGCTTGCAGAAGGCACCACTGTTAATTTAGCCAGGAAATGGTTTGATAGTGATAGGGAAATAAATTGATCAAACCTTTTGAACAGCAGCCATAGGAAGAAAGAAACACCCCCAGCCATTTCACAGTGACCTCTCCCTGTGCTTAAAGAAAACTCATAAGCTCTCAGCACGAATTAGCATGGCCTCATTATAAAAACAGAATTGGGGTCAGAAGAAACTAAGATGGGTAAGGGGAAAAAAAAATCCCATCAAAAGCAACATCTGAGAAAGAAATGCCCTAAATGGGGAGGGCAAAAAAAGGAAAGCTTCAGAGACGAGGAAGGAGCTAGAGATAGAAGGGAAGTAAACACAGCTTTTGTAAAAAAACCAAAAAACAACAACCACCCCAAAAAAACCCCAAACAAACTACAAAAAATCACCACCAACAAACAAAAAACAAACAAACAAATGCTCCACACAGTCTTGATGTCACACTGGACATTCCTGCAGAAAAGAGTTTATGTATTTGCATCCTTCATGAATTGCTATTCCAAACCCATTTGCAATCATTGCTGCCACGACGGCCTGGTCAAGCCATTGCTGTTTGATGGCCTGTGGAAAAGGGGGCTGTCTTGAAGACTTTAGTTGCACAGTCTGAACGTGCAACTAAAGTGCAGTCAACTGCACTGCTGACATTCAGTGTGGAAAAGACCTATTTTTTTCTACCTGAGCTGTATTTATTTTACCTGCATGACATCACTCTGCACTGTGGTAGTGGTGACTGACCCCAGCTATGCTGAAGCTCCTTTGTAATGACACCAAGCACCCCAGTGCTGACATCAGTCACCAGCAAAAAAACCCCAGCAGCTAACTACAAAAATTTCCACACACTTAGCTGCAAAAGGAAAGTACTAGAGGGTCCTACTGTCAGTTTGCTCTCCAGTTTGCCATGGAGAGAGGGTGACTCAGCTGAGGTCCCCATCTAGGGGACCTGTACAAGCACAGCTGCTGGCCTGACAGGTCTCCCTGCCTGGGCAGCTGGGCAGCTGTGCTGCAGCAGCCCCTCTCCACAGGCCCTCTACTCACATTGGGCAGCTCTTTCTGCCTCCACTGCCTTGGAGGAAGGTACTTGGGAAAGGAGCTCCTTTTTCTCTCCACACTCTCAGGAGCTTTACAACCCCCTCTCAAAAGGCAGAGATATTTATACACGCCACTTGGGCATTAATAACTATCCCACCCATCCCCATGGCTGACCCACAAGAGCCTTGAACCACACTTGGGAGCAGGTCATGGTGACTTTGAAGGCAGGAGGAGGAGGGGCAACGTGCCTTGCTCAGGGTCTCAGGCACGCATGGAGGCAGCATCACTGTCTCCTCTATGGCAGCTTATAAGACTAGCTCTGACTTCCTCACAGGAAAAGGTAATAATAGTAGTCATGAAAGTTTTTGCTACAAGAAAAAAGCTCAGAATCAGAAACCCACTCATTCAGTTTTATGAGAAAGAGACACAATGAAGAGGCTCTGACATTTTCTTCCCATCCCTACTGCAGACCTGCAAGCCACTCTCCCAAACCTCTTGGCCATCCAGCCTTTTTTTCCTTCCAGACAGAGACAGGCTGTGGCTTGCTGCCATCAGATAGCACAGCTCTATTGGCATTGGGCTTTGTCGTGCTGCCTTTGCCCTGACAGGTGGCAGCAGGGATAGAAAGAAGCCGGCAAGGCAGAAAATGTTACAAACCAATTGAGTCAGCAGCCTAGCAGATCTGTCACTTCATTCTTTTCCCCCTCTTTTAAATTATTTAAAAAATTATTTTATTTTATTAATTCTGCCTGGGGGAGTGGAGGGGGTGAATGGGGGGGTGAAGGAATATAAATGAAAAAAAAATACAAATAGGACCTTGAGTTTATTTACTCCAATACTATCCCTGATCATTCTGATCCTTAAACCACTCTGCTGCACAGCAGCAGGACCTTCCAGCATCAGTATTAATGCTCCTTGCTCATGGCAGTGGCAACTGGAGGTGGAATTTCATAATTCAGAGGCAAAAATTAAAAGGAAAATTTGAGAGAGAAGGAATAGAGCTCCTGTATTTGCTCAGTCTGCTGAGTAAAAACCCCTCAGTCAATTCTACAACTGCCTACCATTAGCAAAGGATCAGAAATCAAGTGTGATTTGAGAATTACCTCCCATACTGAGCAAGAGTATGGGTTTGAAAACTAAAATTCAGGCTAGTCAAATACCTGAAAAGCAGTGTCATCTAGTCTCAGCAAGATCCAAGTACAACAATGTCCGTGTTTTTGGTGTTGGTTGCTATAGGATATGGCCAGTCCAGGATAATTACTCTTGTGGCATAGAATGGACGTGGCAAATCTACCTTGATAAAGGTGGCCCTAAAGATTAAAACAAACAAACAAACAAACAACTTATCCCCTTCCTAGAAATGCTGGACACTTGCCTAAAAAAAAAAGATTTCTTTAAAAAAAGCCCCACATAGTGATTTTTCTTTTCCACTCTCTCCATTCCTTTTAATATAAATCTCCTCTGTCGACCCAGAAGACCCAGAAACTTCCTTTAAAAAGAAAATAACAGGAGGCTGGGTTTCCATGTAATAGAATGTCACCGAGAGCTGCAACTTTAAGAAATATACCAACTATAACAACACTCCTGAAAAAAACCCCTGAAATTGGCAACATTATTAGGTCTATGAGTCACAGGGGCAAGACACATCAAGCACCAACTCCAGCAGGTATTCCTGAACCCTGTCCCATGGAAACTCCCCAACTGGTGTTTGGAAGGGGATGTTAAGCAGGTCCCAAACGTAGCATATCTGTGTTAACCTGGCACTGCTCTAGAGACCAGCTGGGCAGTCCTGCAGGGCCCTGGGTTAGGACAGGTCTGGGGTTGCCCAAATGAACATCATCTGGGTTACATGTGCAAGCCAAGGCAGAGCACCAGAGCTGCTGACTGCAGCTCCACATCGAGGGGGGCTGCCAGAGAGAGAACAAGGGGGCAAGGACACTGTGGGAAGGCATGGTAATGTCTCACAGAGGAGATTCTGTAAAACATCATTTCACATGGAGTAATGTTTGGATACCTGAGTCTAATCATGGAGTTAACAGCCCTTATTTGCACAACCTCACATACACACACAGTGGTGTATAGGATACAAATCAAACCTCTGTCTACTTACAAACAGCATCCAGGCTATTAGGACACAGCAAGCAGCAGACCAGCCAGGATCGTACAAAGGAAAACATTTCATCTTCCAGCTCTCTATAGGGTACCAAGAGACATGTTTTGCACCAAAAGACTTGCTCCCTTTTCATCATTTTCTGTTTCTGCCCTTGCTGTCAGTGCAGACTGGCCCAAGAGAAGGGATTTTTAGTGCTTGCTGATGCTTTGTTGTTTAATCAGATGGCTGCTGGAATCAAGGTTTGCTGGTTGAAGAGGCAGCTGAGCAGGGACTTTCAGAGAGCAGAAATGTCAGTCGGCCTCTTGGGAGACAATCCCTAATCCTTCTAGAACTCCTCCAGACATCCTTATTTCTTGATTTGCATTTTAAATGGCCAGGGGAAAATGGGGTGCCTTTAAAATAAATAAATAAGTGAAAGCATCAGAATGAGGTGAGTGTGTCTCTTAAGCTGCTGACAACCCATCTGTCTGAATTCCACCTAGCACTTACCACACAGAAGAGCAAAGCAGGGCAAAAATAATTTAAAATTTGGCATGGATGTCAGTGAGTAGATACAGATACTGAGTAAGAAATAGCAGAGATCACTCCTTTTTCTTACCAGCCACATTTCCAGAAAGCCCACAGTGCTCCTGACTTAATGAAACACAGATTTCTTCCAACACTCAGTCATCCCCAACTGTTTCAGTGCACCTCTGCCTGGCTTCAGAGAATTCCTGTTATCTCAGTCCCTACTGAGCCTCTTCTGTCACATCTGGTGCAGTAGTTGTGCAAAATGGGAAAAATCCTAACTAAAAACCAAACACACACCTGAAAGTCTTCCAGGTCTGTCTTAGAACAATGTCAAATTAAGGTGAAATACAAGTCAATCTAACCTGAAGGATTTCTCTCTAAAACTTTTGAGTTGAAATTTCAGTTGCATTGCAACTGAAGAGTGTAACAACTGATACTCCTGGAGCAAAACTCATTATTTTGATTTCTACAGCAGCAGAAACTTGTGCTGGAATGTCATTTGCCCAGGCCAGTAAATGACACGTGTCAGTAGTCATGCAGTTTGTGGTACTTTCCCTGTTAAATCAAGTCTGAGCTTGAATCTCTCTATAATTACAATCTATGTTTCAGAAACCCTACTTCCCTAACAATTAAGCTAATTGTACTATCTTCAACACAAAGTTGGCAGACCCCTTGAAAGCTGCTTTCTAGCCATGGCTGATTTTACAAATCAGCAAGGAGTAATGCAAGGAGTTTGCTTTTACAAAAGCAAGTGAATAGAATACTGGAAAAAAATTTCAGAGCGGCTCTGTGAGACAGAGAGGCACTATGACTCCTGTGCTATGAATGGAAATCGAGGCAAGGGGATTTCCCAATGTGCCAAGAGAATGTCCAATCTCTGTGGCTGCACTAACCTTGTTGTAGCCACTGGAATGGATGTCCCCACCTCTTGGCATTGTGTTGGCATTGTGACACTGGACCTGTTCTTAATGAAACACAGAGGCAGAAGCCCCGACTTCCTCACTTGTAACAGAGCCCTGACTGCTTTCTCAAAGATTGGCATTGTAAGATGGGTCTCGTGACCTAGTTCTAACTCGCTGCATTATCCATTTACCTCTCTGCTTCCTTTGACCCCGTTCCCCTTCCCCGCTGGTGGGTAGATGCATTTTCAAAGTGACCTTTCTTGCTGCTGCTCACTAACAAAGAAGAGCAGTGAAGAATACCACTTCAGATGGGAGACAGGGCTGGAGAAACCATCCAAAATGGTACCCCCCTGAAAGCATGTATCTTCTAATTAAGAAAATGTGAAATCAGCCTTTTAGCTCTAACCAATGGGTATCAGGGATATTTTCTTCAATGGAACAGAACTCCATGCCTACTTTTACATAGTGCTACCCTCTGCAAAATAGCAATCACAGGAAGAACTGGGTTCAATTGTGGTCCATGCAAAGAATCCCCCATGAACAGTCAGGCTCTTGAAAAGCTTTGAGAGAGGACGGCCAGTGAGTTCATCTCTTTACAACCCAGTGGCTCAAAGAGACATCTTTGCCTTCAGTCAGCACTCAGATGTACCGCAAGGTTTCCCTTTGTGAAACAGAATAGACGTCGCCAACGACAGCGAGCATTGTCCATGCGGGCATAAAGCAATATTTGGACATGCTGAATGGTTTCCTAAGATGAGAAAAAGTGCTGAAGAAACACTAAATTATGACAGATGGGAGCCCTAGAAATGCAACTACCCCCAAACTGGAAAATGAAAAGCCGGCACAAAGGGCAGGCATAACAATAGAATTTAGGCATAACGGAATACACGCCATTTAATGCAGAGTGCACTGAAGCTTCGATACATAAGTCAAAATCCTAGCCATTAAATAGCCTCATTTAAAAAGTTTTAAAGCAATTAAAATAAATTAGAAACTTCACAGGAGGACAAAATCACTGAAAAGGATAAGAAGCACTTTATGCCAGGCTCTGCTTCTGACAGTGTTGTGCCCATGAGGCCAGATTTTTATTTGAGAAGAGCTTGGGGGCAGATTTTCAAGGGCTCTGCACCAATAATTAGGGACAGATTTTTCCAAACTGCTCAGCTTCCATTATCTAAACAAAGGCCAGATATACCAAAGTGCTCAGGGCCCAGCAATTTCTAGTGTGACAGTTATTGTCACAACATAGCCAGATTTTTCAGGAACGTGACCATTTATTCCCTGTCTGTTGAAGAAGGAAGTGGCCTATTTAAAGGCCATCTTCGAGGTTTTGTTCACTGGCATGTTGGAAGTAGATGATTTTTCAGTCCCAGTAACAGTGAGAGGGCTCCAACTTTGCCAAGTCTGAGACAGCATGGTCTTGAAAGACGAGTGGAATAAACCCTGCTGCTTTTGGTCTGTTTTCCCTAATTCCTGCTCAAGAGACATCTATCATCAACCTCCATATGAAGCATTTTGGAGCTGACTGCAGAAGCAAACTTGTGAAATTATAATGCTGCCTCCAGCCATTTTGCAGAGCTAGATACATCATTTGTGGCACAACAGTTAGGAGCCTTTCTAAGAAAGAGAAAAATCCCTTAGCAATGCTGCTGATAGAGAAGAGAGGAGAACAGGACTCTTTCAGCTTTTAAGCTGGCAATAGCTCAACTCGGAAAAGAAACACCTACAGCCAGGCCACAGACCACCAGGCTTGAAAACTGCAGGGAGTTTGTTTCCTCTCAGGTCATCCTGACATGGATGTTGCAATTCCTCCTAGAGCCAAAGTCATCTGGATCAGGGCTGCTGTACATGCAGAAACAGTACTTAACAAAACCAAACTTTGTAACTCAGCAATGCCTACTTGCCCCCAAAGTGGGGGCATTTGGAAAGAAACTTTCTATTAGATCATTTTTCCCTCAAAAGTAACTACTGTTCTTTCAGAAAAACAAGTTGGTGAACTTGTCCAGTGCCTTACATGTCTGTCTCTGTCAGAACACTACACCTGCTCTGGTGAGCACTGTACCTGCCCAAGGGAGTGAGTCAATGACCAGTGCCTCCAAACAGACCACTCCACAGCAACGATGCTCTGGTAAAGGACCAAAAGTGAGGTTCTAGCTCTAAGAAAGTTCAAGATGGCTTTGAAACAGTGAGAGTTCCCAACAGTCTGTTACCAACTCTTGAACCCTCATGGCTTTGTAATGGGTACAATGAGGTGTCTGAATCTAGTTCTAACCAGGATTAAGCAGCAGCTGCAGCACACCACAGAGCACATGGAAAAGGATACTCTCAATTAGACCTGAGGTCCTGCGTACCCAAAACAGAATAATAAGACAGGTACATCTAAGTTACTTAAATGTTCTCTGATATTTTAGATTTTCTCTTGTGTCTGTCTTCTAAAATTTATTTAAAACAATCAGAAAAAGAATGGAATGTGGATCAAAAAGTTCTCTTCATACTTATGCCTTCCATATCCATTTTTACCAATGGGAAATTAAAACCCACTGCTAGTAGAGCTCCATTAAAGCACCTAAAAGTTACGGTCAGACTAGGAAAACTGGGTAACTCAGGTGATGGGAGGACACTAGTGCTCCTAGTTCACCAGTGGTTCTGTGGTAGCTTGATGTCCTTGCAATTTAATCACACATTTGATAACCTCTAACAGGTGGATTTGAGAGCAACCCATTCAGTGCCTTACAGAGAGAAAACAGAGGGCACTGAAGAAATTGCTGTCAAAAAAAAAAAAAATCTCAGAAAAGACAAGGGGGCAGTGAAGAGGAACACGCTCCTTTGCTGCTCATTGTTATACAAAATCTGAGAAGACATCCCTGCCTGGAATTAAGTGTTAGCAATTGTATACTATAGAGAATAATACAGCACAGTAAAGTACACCAGAGAGAACCATTGTGACACATTCCTGTTGGACCCAGTTTATTCTAAGAAAAAAAAACAAAAAAAAAAAAACCAAAAGAAAAGTAAAGAAAAGAAAAATTTAAAAAATATTTAATTCCTGTTGTCCAGGCTTGAAAGGAAGTATTTTTTTCTGCTTTGCCACCTTCACCCATTGTAACTGCACCAGAAATTCCTAATTTCCTTCACTGCAGAGCAGCAAGCAGGTGCATAGCAGGATGTGTATTAGACCACACCATCCCTCCTTTATGCTGCCTGTTCCCTGTGGGGGCAAGATAATTACATCCACCCTAAGAAAACATCAATATTTTATTTTTAATGAGCTGGGCAGACCCAATTATCTCAGTAGGCTGTTAATAAGTGAAATTGTGAAGTACGGCTGCCGCTTTGATGGAAACAGAGTCATCTCTGAAATGGGAATTTCTGACACACAGAGTATTAAATAAGATGCCAGACTGCTGGAAGTTAGTCAGAGAAAAACTGCATAAGAAAGAAAATTTGCCTTAGTAGCAAGTCTCGGTATTAAAAGATAATAAGTCAAAACACAAAGAATCATCATATCAGCTTAAAAATCACAACTCCTGAAATAATAATGTATAGAGTTTTTCAGTACCGTTCTCATTATTGATGTTTTGTGTTTCATATCACCAAGTTTCTTCTTCCCCCAGCGATAAGAAAGGCCTTTCCTTTTTTTTTTTTTAAGAAGTAAACATTCTTATGGAAACAACTTAAAAAGTAAGGTTTAAGGTAAAAAAACCCAAAAAGTATGAAAAGAATTGCCATCATTGTGTGGTGGACTGAACCACACATTGGCAGGGAAAGGACATTTTTCCTTGTACTTTCACAAGACATTTGGCTCAGGAAGCACCTTAATCACTTGCGCTTCCCTTCCCTCTCTATGCCCTCAGAATACTCCCTTTTCATTCACATGTGAAAAAGCAGATAAAATAAAGTAAATCTCAAAAGATCAATGGATTAATTTTTTAGAATACACAAAACTTACTAACCACATTGACAACAACACAAACTGGAGAGATAATTCAAAATGTGATGGAAAAAATATAAACATGCCTTCCCGCTCGAGGTTTTGCATGCAACTGAACTCTATTAGAACAGAGAGCCTGGTACAGACTCATAATTCAAATTTTATTTTCCTATTTAAGATTAATTCCAATTCCAAAATACAGTGAAGATAATTTATTCTCCAAGCAATATAGTAGATATTAATCATAAAGTGAAATCTATAAGCATTTCATTTCCTCTTGAATCTCAACACATATGTTATTTTCATAAACCAGAGAACCAGAGTTAAAAATCCAGTTTCAGTCTCAGATTACCATGAGATTACTTAGTTTTTCAAATCTCAGACGATTTAGGATACTTTTTTTTTTGGAAGAGGATAATCATAAACATGCAAATGGTGCTGTGCTCTGCTCTCCAGTAAAGCCAATCCCCACCACTGCAAAAAATCCAATTTAAGTGTATTTGGCAGATGTGCTGGAATGCTCAATACAGTTTGTTGTCCAACCCATAAATGCAGATAATATAAATGTGGTTACAAGCACCAGTCAAGCCACACGTGAGCCTTGAGCTCTTACCCATGTGAAGTGGTTCTTCCTCCCATTCCAGTCACTTCACTAGAGCAGTGGTGCTATTAGTGAAACAAAGGTAGTCTTTGGGAATCAGGGTATTCAGTCCAATCTCCAAAGGAATGGTTGCTCCTAAGAGAAAGCCAGCCTCTGGTTCTACATCTGACACACCAGCTCTCGATTTTATCATTCCTTTTCCCCTTTAATAATTCTGACAAATGTCGAACAATTCTAAACCTGGCTCTGTAGCTATGGCCCTCATGAAATGAAATGCATGTATTAGTGTAATAATTGTACTGACATTCCAGACACTCAGCCACATGACCTTGCAATTCATTTTAAAGGGCAAGAGCAGAATTAGCATCCTCAGCCAGCTCAGTGAAATAAACATAAACCATATAGTAACAAAGGGAGAAAAGGGAGAACAAAACAAAAAGAGAAAAAAGAAAAAGTTTGCAAATTTTGAACTCCCCTAATCAGTTCTGTTCCACTAAAAGCTGAGCTTCTTAAGACTTCTTTCTGCCTTTACTGCCCATCCTAATCATAAAAATCAGACATTTAATTCCAGAAAGATGCAAAGGCACAATACACACTTTGATCCAAAGCTGTTTCTTCTTGCTGGACTCCAAAAACAGTTTTCAGGCTTCCAAAGGCTCTTTGCCAGCTCTGATTAGAAGCCACACTGGCTGACACAGTAATTGCTCTATAATCATATCTTCAGTACCCTGACCTGGTTTATGCATACAATCTATATTCTAATAGCAGTCAACAGGTCACCAGTTAATAAAAATACCATTAACATCCCCCTGTGAGTAAGAAAGAGAGATATTCATCTCACTAGGCCAGTGGTGGGCCAATATAATTTCTGTGGCTGTTAGTGTAATTAATTCTGCTGGCATGTGGAGCTCTCTGGAGGACAATGCAAGCACGGAATGACCTTGCTGTGAGTCCTCACTGGTGGTTCTGTGGTGGGCCCAAAGATTTGCAGGGACTCAGGTCAGAGTGGGTATTTCCCACAGCCTGACCTCTCAAAAAAATAGAAGCTTATAATTTCTAGGATGGTGTAGAGCACATCTGGCTTTGACTGTAAAACAAAGGCAGGGATGGCCACAGCATGGGTAGCCAGAACTGGCATCCTGCATTCAGCAGTGTCTAAAGGGCAGGCAAAGGGAGACAAAGGGAGCAACAAAGGCAGTCAGGCATTCTCCAGTTAGGCAAGTGCTGAGGAAATTAATTTTTGAATGGAGAGGCAATACTTCCATTCAGCCTAAATGTCATCCAAGTAAATATAGTTTGTGCGGCACGTGTTGCAGCCATTATGTGTAGGTCACATAATGGAGTTCTGGAAATTTCCACAGGTTTCCTAGAAATAGTCTTATGCTCCCATCTAAACCTTTAACTGAGACATTTATTGTATCCATACAGAACTCTGTGCATACCAGGAGGCACAAGATGCCTAAAGTAGAAAGGTTTTTTAAATAGGTTTATGGGAAGAGATACTATCTCTAGAAATCCTCAAGAATCCCAGAAACCAATGTAAGGATCTATGCCAAATAAATCAGGGGATGCAAGATATAAAAAATAGATTTTTGAGAGAAACTTGGGCTTGCAAGTCAATGAAGCAGATACTGTCCCATACAGTGAGTAGGCATATCTTCAGTTCCTAGGTTTGTTCCCTAATTCCTGACATTTTCTGCCAGTTTTGCTGTCTGACACAGCCCAAATGCCAAGAAAATGCATCCCCCAAAGAGAGGACCCCGGCTGACCCTTGCAATGCAGGCTGCACTCCAATCTCATCCATCTCCTCATGCAGGAGTCACCCAGTTGGAGACAGACCAAGACCTAGCAAAATTCATCTCACACACAAGTGCTGTTCCGAGATCAAAGTCAGCTCCCAGCACATAAATGTCCTGCATTTAACTGCTGTAACACACCTCCTCCAAATCATCTCAGATCCAGATCATTGCACTGCCCGCACAGACATTTACATTCTGCTCCACCTACGCATGTTCACCTGGACCCAAGCCCAGGAGACAGGAATGACCGTTCCTCTCCTCAATTTAGCATCTATCAAAGGTCCTCTTGTCCTCTGGCTCCTTTTCCTCCTTACTTGAACAGCACCACAGCATGCATCTGGAGACTTCAACAGTTGTTTTATCATCAAATGAAAGGACAGGACCAAGAAAGAGCTGCTGGCTGGATTTGTTTCACCAGCTGACACAGACTGATGCAGACAGGCACTTTAGACAGCATATCATGGTCAGACGAGACTTGCCAGCCCTTCACAACATCTCAGTCTCTGGGGGGCCATAAAAGCTCGGATGTGCCAAAGTCTGGGTTCTTTCTGACCGATGCTGAACCCATTATGTTGGTAATGTTGACAGCACTGGACAAAAGTGACTACTATGTAAAAAGAAGCTCAAAACATTTTCTCCTCTCCTCCAGCGCTCTCTGCATCATTTGGGAACTATGTGTATTAAACCCTAATACTTGGTCCATACAACAATTTGCAAGTATTAAGGATCAAGTTTGATTGCAACTATTGAGTGAAATTCAGTTCAGAGGTGTTAGAAGAGGGCCCCCACTGCTACATTTTAGGGTGAAACAGCATCCTGCAGTGAGTAATGAGTTCTTGGATGCTACCTGCCAGTGCACAGGGTCCTTCATTCTCAGGAACACCGCACTCTGCTTAGTCATTTGATGAGGATCCATGTGACCAAATCCATACAGCAGTAGATTCAACTAAACTGATCCATGGAAGAAGAGTGCTGAGAACACAAAAGGGATATCGGGAGAAAAGGGCCAGGAATTTTGGAGAGAAAGGAGCAACAAAAAAACCAACTGTATCAGGACGAAATTTTTCACATCAGTTCCCACAATAACAGACAAAAAATAGAAATTGTACGCAGCATAGTTTATAACTGAATTATCCACTGACTGCATGCAATATGTCTTTATATACCAAACAGTTAACAAGATGAAGGAAGTGCAATCTACACAGCTGATAAATAGCTCAGGTAGAATCCACTTTCAAAGACAATCAGACACTGGCTTTATTGCAGATTAAGAAAAATTGCAAACACACAAAAAGAAGTGTGTGGGACAGAGAGAAATCACTCAGGCAATCAAGACAGAAGATCAGAAAGAGAACAGAATGTGAGAACAAAGAAAGGCCAGAGAAGAAGAAGGAAAGCAAATTAATTGGTGGAGAATATGGGAAGCAAGGGAATGAGGAGGAATGTTTAGCAGCTTGCATGTTCTCATGCTTTGAGTAGCCAAATTTGGAGGCTTTTTCAAACATGGCTGCAGCCTTAGGGTCTTACTATGGTATATAAATGTTCACATTTTCCCAGTCTTTCATGATTTCTGAAAGACTTAACTTCAGCATGGCAATTCAAATCTGTCATCACCACTGCTTTTTGAATCCTGCCACCTGTTAGCTTTGCTTGCAAGGTGCAGCATCACTAGATGTAGTGATCACCATCCATGACGCTCTCTAACAATGCTTATTAAAGTGCATTTGGGAGAATCTGACAGGTCTCTTCCACAGCCTGGAAGGGAACGTGAAAGGGAAAAAATACAAAATAAAAACAGAAACAGGATACATGGAGATTGTATGTTAGCTCAGTTCACTAAAAATGGTCACCATCAGAGGTAATGTCAGTCGACTGTACTGTATATGGATACAAACTTTATACCAACTACCTTCCTCCTGGTTACAGATGAGGATAATGGGCTTCCTGAAAGCCCTAAGATTCCCCCAAAATCTGGTAATTGTTTTTTTTGGGGAAGTGAGTTGAGAAACAGCAAACCAAACCACAGATCAAATTAAGAAAGACAACCTCACAAGTAGGAAAAGGTCTGGCTATAAAGGATTTTTAAAAAAATAATAAAAACTGAACCCCCATGAAAGGGTACTCAAGGTTTTCTAACCATTTCCCAGGAGAAGGATATTTTTAATAGGTTTCTATTAATAAGGGTAATCTAGCTGTATGGAAAGAAATGATGAAAAGCAATGATGAAAAGCATTTCTTCCTGAGGAATTTCAGTTTCATGGTGTGTTCATAAACATGGTCCAAGTGCAGGACACCGTAGCTGCATTTTATCTGGCTAAGCCCAGGTGCAACCTAGGCTAAGACCTGCTGAAGTCTATCAGTGAGGCTGGGACAACAACAAAAACCTAATATGATGGAAACTAAAAAAAGCTAGAGAAATGATGGAAACTAAGGAAGGTTAAAAGTCTGTAAGCAAGAATATTTTCTTGAAGTATGTCAGGACAGGAAGTAGCAGACATGCCAAGAAGAAAGGCACTCAACCTCAAGAGAAAATCTCTTCAGTTATTTGACATTATTATCTTATGTAAGCATCATTTTCCTTTTGGGAAGCACATACTGCCCTAAAACACAGATGAGGGCTTGGCATTTACCACAGCCCTGCAGCTCTCAGGAAACCTATATAGGTACAGATACCTGCCATTTTTTAAAGGACAAAAAAATCAAATTATAATTTCCTTTCTCTCCCAACAGTATCTTCCCTTTTCTTTCTTTACTAAAGGATAGGCTTTTCATATGCAAAAATTTCCTTAATGATAGCCATATTCTTGAATGCTGAATAGCTTTCCTCATCTTAAGGCAATAAAGATTTGACAGAGTAGCTCCAAAATATCTCCCAGCTCAGGGAAGATGTTCCAGCTCAGGACCATGGAGAACAGTCATGGCCTGTATCTTCAGCTGTGTTGTCTCTACTCTAGTTCTTAAACAAACAGGAAAGCCCTATCTCCCCCAGGAAGCACTGATGAGCCAGGATCTATTACACCAGCTGCATATGAAACAAAGTGGTTTGTGGTAAACACACAAGTGGTACCTCCCTTGCAGCTTTGTAGCTGTCTTTGTAAAAAAAAAAAAGAAAAAAAGAAAATGTAAATATAAAACCCCCAAAACACAAAAAACACAAAACCAGTAAGGATGCAAATATGCTTTTGGATTTGTTGTCGGCCTTCAGAAAGATGTTTGTTTTCCAGCAGAATCTACTTTACTTCAAAACCACTCTAAATAAAAGTAATAGATGAGAAATTTGTCATAAATATATTTAATGCATGTGCTTATATCACCTTGCTCCACTGGGAAACAAGCAAGCACCACATCAGCACAAAAGCATTTAATTTAGTTCCATGCTTATAACGGACTGTGTAGTATATACAGCAAAACTGAACTAGAGGTGAAGTCAACGATCCGAAGCTAATAAAACAATAAATTATAATAATAAATAAAAACTGTCAGAGATGAGAAAGACCCATCGTTCCCACCAGTATGTCCATTTACCAAGCACAGAACTTCTCCCTGCAATTTCTGACCTAGAGAGTTTTAAACATCACAAACAATAGCATTCCCAGCACTTCCCTTGAGTAGCTCAATTCATCTCACTGCCAAGGAGCTTTGCCCCAAGTGTTGTTCTGAATTTTCTTTTTGCTTGGTTGTCACTATGTTCTCAAAACAATCCCCCACTGGGTGAATCAGAAGTCAGCCAGAGGAAAAGAAATTTAGAGAGTCTCGTCCAGGGAGCTCCTTGCACTTGATGAGGTAAGGTGTGAAACGTGACTCTATGGATTTCTGCAGTGTGCAAATACCCAACAATTTCTGAAGGCAGAAAGAGAAACAAAGGCCACAATACTTTTGGGGTGGTATTTAAGCTGTTCTTCTAGAAAATATCTATCAACTCTATAGGGAGGCCTGAAGAAGAGCTGGAAACAGTGGGAGCAAAAGGCAGCAGATGCCAAGATGCAGGTCATGGGATGCAAGCTCTGCTATGGCATCAAGGGGACTGTTGTCACCTGGGACTGGGGATGGAACCCCCAGGCTGAATAAGACAGTGTGTGCATTTCTGACTGGCTCTGGGTTATCACTAAATGCAAGAAAACCCCAGATTTACGGACAGAAAGTACAGGGGGACTGCTCA
Source organism: Serinus canaria (assembly GCF_022539315.1). NCBI lineage: Eukaryota > Metazoa > Chordata > Aves > Passeriformes > Fringillidae > Serinus > Serinus canaria. The sequence continues at coordinate 22,916,670 of NC_066313.1, forward strand.
GTAATCACCGACACATCTACTTCACAGATTATGGTGTTACCATTTCAGAGAGGGCTGTGTTTTCCTCCTCTTTGGAGAAGCCAGAGAGATCCCAATATAGCATCTGCCAGAGTGCCTTAGGACCATTCATAAGCACTTTATGCACTTACCTAGAAGAGAAGAAAACAACACACAAATATAAGCACATTTCAGCAGGCAGCAGCACCACCCTCCAGCAGCTGCACCCCCCTCGCTCAGCCCCCTACCTCCCCATCACGCTGCACATTGGGAAGGACCCTTTGTGCTTTGGGTGGCAGCTGAGACAGGGCCATCCCTTCTGGGCTCTGCAAAGGCAGCTACACTGAATATTCAGCGACTTATCTTCTCCCCTGAGGGGTTTGCTCTCTGTGGTTCACTGCTGATGCAAGCTGCAGCTAAAGAAGGAATGACAGGTGCCTAAAATTCACCTTTTCCTTCTGCTGCTCCCTCTTCCTTCCAGTCTTTTCTGCTTTGATCTTCTACCATTCACCATTTCCTCTCCCTACATCTATGGCTGCTTCATGGTGAGGTTTCATCCTGACACAACAGTACACCTTTTGAACTAATTCCATTTGGTCATAACTTTTAGCTCAATTTTCTTGGATGCTTCCTTAGAGCTTGGAATTCCTTTTTCAGCTGCCAGCACCCAACAACCTGTCCCTAATTGCAACTGGCAGCACCTCTGCAATAAGACACTGCTCCTCTCTGCCAATCTTTTCAGGACATTAAGCCAAAGAGCCTTTTCCAAAACTGGCTCCTCAGCTGACCAAACTCTTGCAGCCATTGAACAGCTGACTAGTAAGGAGTCTCTGAAAACATTTTTCATTCCTCCAAATCTAATTGCCAGCTACTCAGATCTGTTCCCCAGTCTTTCTCTCTGGATCTAGATTTCCACTACAGACAGAATACAGATGGTGGGAAATTAATCCAACACTTAAAGGTTTTCTTCTAGGTAATATTATGTCTCACGCTGCCAGCCACACAAGTGTTACAGAAACAGTTCCTCATGCCAGGAAAAAACATGGCCTAGCTCTCATTTCTCCTCCCTGTCGTCATAGACGCACACACGCCGCAGGGCTGGAAATGAGTTAATCAGATGATGCTCTATAAAGTATGCCAGTTTCTGTATAAACAATATTAAATATGATAATTTTCTCCCGTCTTCTTTTTAAGCTGTTGCATTCGCATTCTCTCTCAGTCACATCAACTTGGGGAGTGAAAACAACTGCAAGAAATCTCGGATAATGTAGTTATGCTAATTTACTGAAAAATCTATAAAAGTCAAGAATACTCATGGATGTGGGAGCCCTGCAAATAATGTGCTTCATCTTCCTTTCCCATATGCCCTATTCTTTGTTGATCAGAAAAAAAGTGACCTGCTGCCAAACTCCTTCTGAAAGCTAGAGCCAATCATATCTCTTATACACATAAAAGATTTGGGAATAAGATCGGCGAGTTCACTCTCTTGTTATTTGTGAAGCTCTTATTATTCATGAAAATGTTCACAAATCCCTAAAGCCTCATGCATTTTAGCACAGATCAAGTGTCTGAAGATTAGTTCTGGAAAGTGCATAATTCACTTTCTATGTTTTTAAAGTTCCTGCCTTCCCCTCACACATGGCACGCTACTTAGGCAGCGACTGCCACGGCACAAAGGTAAGGAGTTGCAAAACACTCCAAGAAAGCGAAGGAATGGTGAAAGCTACAATGCCTCAAAGCAGCCAGTGGGCTGAGAACTGAAGTTAGCATTACTTGCAGAAAAAATCTAGTAACAAAATGTTGGCTGAATAGAAAGCATATCGAAAGCATATCAATTTTGTAATAAGTTTTAGACCACCAGGTCTGCCAGTACAATTCAATGTACATGGGTCTGTATTATGATTTATACCAGATAGGAGCTGAGCCTTTCACGGCATTTACAGCTTCACAAGGAATCTTCATTTACACGAGATACTACTCTTGTAGTTTATCTGGACACCAAGGCAAAGCACAAAACTGGATTGAAAGCCCCTAGGCTCTGCAAACCATGGGTAGCTTTGGGCTCCTACCCTTCAACGCTGAAGCTAGTCATAGAACTCATTTTAAACACATGGAGGACACAGATTCTGTTCTCATTCCCACATTGGTCCACCTGCAGCACAAAGGCAGTGGTATTGAACCACTGAGATGAACCTCAGTAGGCTGTGATTACTAGTGATGAACCACACAAGCCTCAGCACTGATGATAAACTAGAATTTCAGTGATAATTATATCCATCTTCACCAAGTTAGTAAATCAAGCTAGAAACCAGGTTTTCTTCTGAGATTTCCAGACCTGCTTGTTAGGCTAGAAATATGATGAGAAGGAAAACCTTGACTCATTTAAGCATGAACAGGCTAAATCTTCTTAAATGTTCTTTTTTTTTCTGATACAGACCAGAATCTCCAAATGTTGAAAAGACAGGAGTCATGGTAGTTTGGGATTAAACCCCCTTGCTATTTCCATTTGAGTAGTCTGCTTTTGCTTGGTGGCAGACACAAAAACATTTGAGATGTTTGTTACTCCTTCTGTTGTTTATCTGCACTCTTCTATAGGCCCGGGGAGCTGAGGAAACCCAGGTACAGTACCCAGAGACCCCCATGTCCCTATGACCTTGATCCACATCTACAGTCACTCATATAAGCATAAAGAATTGCCCCTCCCTTTGTATAATTCATGTCTCATTCTGTTTGTCATAGGGACACAGATTTCCTCTTGGGCTTTAATAGACTTGCACTACAGGACCCTGTTCTGTCTAATGCCTACTGATGGCAGAAATGTGGATGGAGAATTGCTCTTCAGGAAGCTTCAGACAGACACACAATGTCAATCACATGGGAATCATTCAGACACTGCGGAGCCATTGTGACTGCATTATTGCTAGTCAGCTCTCTATTATCTTGGATAATAGGGAGGGAAGATAACAGGGATGCCCTACAGGACAAGGAAAAAATGGATAATTTGAGTAAGTGGATCATCCTAGGGACTGTAGAGCAGACACACTCCAGTGCTTCCATAAAGAACTGAGTCCAAGAGAGCTTATTAGCTAGGTGGCAGAGCCAGGTGTGCTACTGCATCTCATCCTTAGCAACTGCACGGTTCTCAGAGGTGCTCACCCAGCAGGGTGATTACACAAACCACTGTCTTTCACTGTCCTCAGCTCACCATTCTTGCCCTGGACTGTGATGAAAAACCTTAGCCTGTAACAGCTGAAATGGGGGAAATTATTTCCAATGTTATCTCACTTGGGAGGAACTAAATAAAAATACACAGCCTGGTGGACTAAGGCAACAGCAGTCAGCAGACTCCCCACCATTACTGCTACTACTCTGTGAGATCCTTCTGCTTGTCCTCACTCTCCTGATAATATGCACTGCAATTTCTCTTCCCCAGTCTTGCTACAGCAAGTCCAAGATGCAGAAAGCAGAAAATCCTTACAAACTTCTAGCAGAAGGAAAGGTAGGAGCTGAAATGTCATTCTCCCAGAAAAGTTGAAAACTATAGGATGACCCACAGGGCTTTAGTCCAGTCAGTCTCTAATGCATTGAGAAGGAAAACAGTTAAAAGAAACAGAAAAGTGAACTGCACTGTGCATCAATTGAACACAGCATCTCAGCCCTTTGTAAAAACTTTCATAATCTGGCCTGAAATTACAGCAGCTGTTTTGTTTTCAGTCTCCTGATTGGCAGAAAAGTCTCTCCTGGTCTAGTTAGTTGAGGCTCAGCAAAGAACGCAGCTGTTTCCCCTCAGCCTCCTAGATCTGAAGAAGAAACTCCATCCCACAGGGACACGCCGGGATCTGAGGACTGAGAATGTAGTCCTTATTCTAACAGCTGGTTGAGCTGTTGCAATTAGCTTTTAGATCCTTCTGGAGGCTTATAGCAACAGCTGCAATAGTTTCCCAGATCAGTGGGTCTTGCCTGCGTATGGGGAGAATGAGTGGCAAACAATCAAAGTCACGGGAATTCTGTTAGAAGCCTTGGAACACGGGCCGGCTCTGCTGTATTGTCTCTCCAGGGATACCCAGCATCACAATGTCTGCCGTGTGTGATATCCAGCGTGCCGGCTTCTCACAGCGTTTCTCGCGCTCCACATCTCTGTGCTTTATTGCCTCGCAATCTCCCCGCTGGTTCTGAGGGCAGGCTCCAAAACACCAGGCTGCTTATCACACCTCACTGCTCCACACGGGGCACACGAGATCACATAGCCTTTCTCTGCTGTCACCCTCTTGCCTTCCCAGCAGCACACAACCTCTGCAGAGCTGAGCACGTGCTCTCCACCACCACAGGTCTTACCAGCTCACACAGCTGTGTAGGTGGTAACTCAGAGGCTCTCCACTAACATTCCCTCAAGGAAGAAAAGCTGAGTACAATTCCACCCTTCTCTGTCCTTCCATGGCTTCCTATAGCAGTATTTCATTATGCTCCTCTCAGACCCCTCCTACAGCAGGCTAGGAAAGCAGCAAAGAAGGCAGGGAACTTGCTGCTGTGCTGGCACATGATCCGTGGATGCTCTAAGTCTTGCCTCCTTCATGTATGATATAAAATTTATATCCCTCCATCATATAATTCCCACATGGGTGAAATAACCTCACTGTACTGTGACCTGTCCACCTCAGCAACAACTGAAGAATCAGAGCCAATTTTTGTTAGATGATCCATTACCTGCTAAACTTACTCTTGCTTTTCTTTCAAGCTGACATGAAAGACAGACTAGCAGAACAGATTGAAGTGACAAGAGTTACAAAACTCTTGTCAGAAGAGTTTTTTAAAAATGCAGATAATTTTAGGATAGCCTCTTTTTGCAGTGGGAACCTTCAAGCTCACTGGCTAAAAAAAATTACAGAAAGGCCATAATCCCAGGACCATAGTCCATCTGAAATTAATTTGACAGGTCTAATAGAAACCAATTCCCAAATCTCCAAATGGCACACCATCTACTACCACAGTCAGATATCACTTGCCTCCTAGGCTGGCAGTCTCAGGAAAGATGGAGAAGCAAACAAGTCACGGATACTGGCCTCACTTCCTGCTGGTGAGGCTCTCAGTGTGCCCACATGGCACAGGCAAGAACTACTAGAGTGATTTTTGTCTGTGTGAAACACACTTGGAGGAGGATTCATGTCAGTGTGTCTGACAGCAGGCATCTTTCCTGGATACACCTGCCCAGTCCACCTTTGAGGAGATGAGGTGCTAGGGTGGAGAGGAGACCAGGGTCTGTGAGGCAATAGAAAGAAACTGGGGGACAGGTTATTATTCATGTCCTTAGAGGTTTTGGAAAAGGATAGACACTGCTTCCCACTCCACACTCTCCCTTACCTCTCCCCTCCACTGAGTGAAGTAATGAGCTCCGGGGGGACCTCTACACCTGCCTTTGAAGTAGCATGTTTCTCTAAACACATTTTGAGTTTAGTTTTGTGGCGTGTTTGGGTTTGGTTGCTCTGCCTGTCTCTCTGTTGGGGGGGCTGACAGCTGTTAGTGAGGCTACTACCACAACTCAGTATACAGAACATGGAAGAAACAAACAAACCAACCCTAAATCCCAAGGCAAGGAAACCTTTGAAGGAAGAATGCATATTCCCCATGGATAGAGCTTTCTCCTCCCAACCAGGCCTCATCAAAGCTTCCATGTGCAACTGGAGGAGCTGAAAAAAATCTGCAGACAGGTGGTATAATTTAGCTAAGAAAGATAGACATGAGTAATGTTGGACAACTTGGTCTGGAAACTAAAAGTCATGCTGGGGACTTGAGTCATGCTTAAGTCAATGTTGTTCCTTAGATGAGAGGAGATAAGATCCTTGAACTTGCCTAAAGAACAAGTTAATTATTTAAGTGTTCAATTGCCTAAGGAGCAAAACCTCCTTCTTCAACAGAGCATGTCACAATGACTCAGGAAAAGTATGGTCGGTAGGGCACATCTCTACCCTTCCAATCCATATAAGCAGACCTTAAAGCACAACAGGTAATACTGAAATCAGAAATTTGACTGGACATTTACTTGTCTCCCCACTGTAATTCAGTATGGGAGAAAAAAAATTAATTTCTCCTTAGTTTTACCAGTACTTAAAACGGAAATGGAGCATGAGTATACAGCAGAGATAGCACAGCCTTTTTTTCTATCTTCACTTGAAAATGTTAGACCACTTTTGCCATTTTTCAGAAGCATGGAGGCTCTGTGCTTCTCACAGCATCTTTTCCCCCTCCTTCCCTTCATCGTTGCTACTCAAGGAGATAGAGAAAGAACTCAGATCTTATTGGGGCCCCTGGAGTGAGTCAGCTGTGGGGACTGAAACCATGGTGAGCAAGGTGCAGGAATGATTGTGGGAGCTGTAACCTCTGGGAAGTTGTCTTGTGCTAGAGAGTTACCTTTCTCATTGGTGAAAGAGATGAAGCAACTACTTAGGAGAAGGAAGAAGTTGCCCACGTCTGCCTGAAATCTCCTTCTTTCTGACTCTTCTGCCCTTGGGACTCTTAAGACAAAGAGGAGCAACAGCTGTAGCAAAAAGGATCTCCTAGAGTGTGCAGAGCTCCACAGCCTTAGACTCAGCACTGAAACACATTGGAAGGGAGAAGGGGCAGCTGCTTCAATCCTGTTTCCTTCTCCAGAAAGAAGAGGGCAGAGGAAGGGAATCCATGAAGCTGCTGCCCCCAGTTCCCCACCTCATCTCCATGGTGAAACTTTAGTGGTGAAAAGTTTGTGCTTTACAAATTGTCTTTTTTTATAAGTATCACAAAGTGATATCCACCGGAATGTTTTAAATCAGGGGCTGGCCTAATAATTATTCTCTTAAAAAATACAAAATTAAGAATTCTTTTTCTGATTTCCAGAAGTGGTTATGAGCACTAAAGGAAGGTTTTAGACAGATCTCCAGCCACATAACATGTCAGAAGACATTCTGAGCCTTATTTCACTGGATTATATTAGACATCACACTGTACAAATGACACACAGGAAGAGCAGAGGAACAGTACATAAATACACATATGTGCATAAGAGCAGCTCCCTGAAGTCAGGTGGCACAACCATAAAATACAAGGTTTTCTAATGTAATGAGCACTCATCACTTTTCATTGAAATCAATAGATAAAATTGTCAGGATTTAGCCACATTGTAAAGGTAGTAAAATCATTTGAGTAGTGATTTGATAGCAAAGGAGGTCATCGAGGTGATAATTAATTGCCTTTTACTGCAAAACCCATGAGCTGTGACGCTTTCTGTCTGCATCCCAGAAAGGGGATGAATGTCTTACCTTCTACAGAGTGCCTTTGAACCTTCTTTTACCTGAGGTAAACTGGTACCTGAGAAGCTGGAGGAATTCTGATCACAGGTCAGACACAAGAGTTGGCATTGCCTGCTGGCCTGTCACTGAGCAAGAGAACCCGAGCATCCCTGTCCATTAAATGGAAAGAAAAATCCGTGCTATTCCTCTTGGGGTCATAAAATCAAAATTCCCTAGTGTTCCTTGAAAATCTGTAGTCCTCTTACAGAATGGCATGAGTTATCATTTGATATTTATCTTGGAGTAGTTCCTAGAGGTCTCCAATAAAGATAGGGACCCTGCTGTGCTAGCTGCCATGCAAATATAAAACCAGACTCACTGTTTGTCCCTCAGAGCATAATTTTTGTCCTGACAGGTGATAAATTTCTGCCCAGACACAGGACAATTTCTTACAGCACTAGAACATCTAATTATAAGGGGACTCAACTGGAAGCAGATTTAGGATCAAATATTAAGTAAGTACACAATTTTAAATGATGAGCTTTAGGAAACTCAAAGCTGCTTGTCATGCTAAATAAACACTAACCTTTTCACAGCAGAATCACTTCACAGCACAAAAAAAAAAACCCTCAGAATATTTGGGGCAATTTACACATTTGGGAAACATGGCTGTAGATATCACTTTCAAAATGCAGTGATCCTAGCATCTCTTCTTTCCTTTTTTAAGCTCCTAACCCTTATGGAACTGATAGGTACTGTACCCCAAAAAAAAAGCAGAATTATGGCAGGGCAACACTTCTCATGTGTGCTGAAAACTTAAAGGTGCATTGTTCAGGCAATGCTGAATCTAAAATATAATTTAGAAAAGTGGTACATTTAAAAGGTTTTACTGGAGATGTAGACTCATCAGAAAACTAGGCAGGCAGCACTGGAAATCCCACAAGCTAACCTGTTCTCTTGAGACTTCCAGCCCAATTTTGCAGACTCGAGAGGTTTGGATTAGATTTGAATAATTAATCCAAATTTGTCGGTGCTTCATAGATGAATCAAACCTCCAGCCCTTTTAAGGTTCACCCTCAGTGCTAATAACCCTCTTTACTAAGCATTAGCATAGAGTAGAATAGTTTAATGATATAAGAAAATGCAAAAAGTAGATTTATGCTGTCAAAACTTTTGTAACTGAAAATATTATGGATTTTAATCAGCTGGATTGTTCTCAAAATTAGATATGAAGATTTAAATAAATCTTAAGTAGGTAATTTTTTGGGGTTTTTTTTGATACTCCCACTACTATATTACCAAGGGTCTCTCCACTGAAGAAAAATTACAGCATTACATGGATGGGGACATATATTTCCAGCAATAAATAAACTGCACCCTTTTGCACGTGCTACAGAATGAGTGACTTCAGTTAAAATAAAATTTGCTTCACAACACAAAAAAACTAAGAGCTGAGAAGTAGCAAAATCACCAAGAAGTCAGTGCTGCACTGATCTTGGGGTACCTGGCTGTGTAACACGCAGCCTGCTTTTTGGTGCTGGTAACCTAACGCTGGCAATAAGGAAAAGGAACCAGCTGAGTGAACCCCATGGAGTGCCTAAGACCTGCAAAAGCAAAAGATGGGAACAAGCCATCCAAGTGACTGTAGCTGGTCATGGCAATGGGGCTCTGCTGGCCAGCACAGATTCACAGCCTTGTCAGATGGAGAGGACAACAAGCACAAGAGCAGAGCCAGTCTAGGGTGAAGCAGCTTCTTGAGAGGGAGAAAAATTGGCACAGAAACATATTCATGAAAAAGAATGAGATGTGCTGCAATCAGCAAGGAAGGCTTGGAAGAGAGAATCACTTTCCACAAGGGTAGACCAGTCACAAAGCAAGGGGTGAGTCAGATACAGGCTGCTCAAGTCCCATGAACATCAAAGTGACTGATAGATGTCATATAATTCTCAATAATTTGATGGATATTGAATGTTAGTGCTGTAACATTTCTCAGGAGGTTCATAAGGTTCAAAGATATGTTAATATTTGCCCCTTGGCTGTGCTTCCCAATCCCGGAACAATCTAAAAGACAGTATGAATATTCTGTGGGTACAGACACCCTAAGCATTAATTTAAATCTGTCCTAAAAAAGACATGATGTCCCAGTGCAGAAATATCAGAAGTTCAATAGTACCATGAATGTCGCCACCACAAACCTCACTTCAGCTACTGCTGCACGCATGCACAGAGCTGAACAGGCACAATAGAGCCAGGCAAGACTTCAGCATTCACCTACAGGATTGTCATCCCCAAACAAAAATAATGTCAAAAATAATGAGCCAAGCCTAAAAAAAGAAATCCCAGGATGGGCTTAAAGACAGTGAGATTTGAAAAACATGCATGTTGACTTTCTAATTTGAAATTTAGTTTTTGAGCTTTTATGAATCATGCTTTCAAGTTATTTTTCACAAATACAAGAACAAAACAGATTTTTTCCATTCAAACACAAGAAACCTGTGATTATACCATAGTCACAGGATGTCTAAGTCAGGACTTTGAAGAATATCAGTTAGTGTGGAAATTGGAAATTTATGAAATGCAGTAAATGTACATTTAATATGTTGCATAATAACACTTCTAAGGATGCTTTTTTCTGGTATTGGATGAACTGTGCAATTTAAAATATTCTTATCAGCTTCAGTGGTTTGTAAACAGTATAAAAAAAAGACAAGGACTTAAATTTCTCTTGCGATTTATTGGAAAGCATCATCTGACCTTTGGATGAAGTGATCATGGCCATCTATTCATCTCCTCAACCCACACTCCCTAATTTCTTATTTATTCCTTGCATATGACACCTCTTAAAATGAGTCATAAGTAGTGTTTTTTCTCCAGGGTAGCTTGAATGTAGCCCCTGTGCCTTTCTTGAGCTTGTGGCAGTAAACATCCAGTTGATCACAGAATGACTTGCGATATTCACTTGAGTCACATAGCATAGCTTCTGTCTCCTAACTGGCTGATCTAAAGTACATTAGATACCACTCATTTTGAACTCTATTTCCTTGTGCAAGTAAATATTTTTACATTAATCAAAACCTTACAATAGCATGCAAATTGCTAACTTTAATCACCTTAATGCTCAGCAGCTGTGAAGAACATGGGGACCAATGTGAAACTTTGACTTCAAATCAGGAGTATTTTACTTGCTTCCTTACAAGTCTGTCGTCTCAAGGTGTGAATTCTACAAAACACTGCAAACATTTATTCCCACAAACCTATTGCTCCATTTTATGGATGGAGGACTGAGGAAGGGAAAAATTAGCATGCATGTGAATTGCTGTTAAAAAGCCCCAACAACCACGTCCACTGTGGATTTAAACATAGACAAGACATCACAAAGTTAAGCTGCCGCTCAGAATACTAGACTAGCCTTCCATGCCATCAACCGTAAGCATTTTTTTATCTCTGCTTGAAAGGGTTCCGTATTTCCTTCAGATTAATAAATACCAGAGGACTGGTTTTAAAAAGCAAGACTATGTAGTGGAATATAGAGCATGGTCCTCAGGAGAATTCTGAACTTTGAAGACATATTTGGTATTTGTGATTAAAGGGCTTGACAGCATCCTCTTAAAACACAAGCTATAGCCGTAGCTTCTGTTTCATGATGGTTTTTTCTCTTGCAGGAACTTGATATGAATGAAAGTGACTTAAGCATTTTCCTGTAAGCAGTCTAAAACAAAGCCATGAGCGGGCTTGCTCATCCTTCCAGAAAGAGTCTGGAGTAAGTTTCAGCACCAACAAATATAATATTTCTAGTACCCCATGAATGAGATGTTACCCCAGGAAAACTGAGCAGACCTTGTTTGGCACCCAGGAGGCACAACTTTCATTCTTCATCAAGCTCATTTCTATTTACCTGGGCATCTACATCCAGTTTGTTGGGCTTAAGAAATTGAACCATCAGCTGTGAAACAACAGGCCCTTGCCAACTAAGCAAGCATTTGACAAGTGGGTATTCAGCCTGTTATTTCATATTTAATAGCTGGAGTAGATTCTCACCTGCTCCATGGGGTCAGCCACTAGGAAGTGCCATCATTTATTCATGTACATCTACAACACTGATGACTGGCACGTCCAAGGAACTACAGAGAGACACGCTTTTTTCTAGCTTGATGAATATTCACATTTCTTTTGATAAAATGTAGAACACCTCAAAAAGCAAGCTTGAACAAATTCAGAAGACCTTTTCTAATGTGTCTGAAGTTTCTAGGTGAGACGATTCCAACAAACTACACTGTCCCATCAAGCAAAGAAAATCATCATCCACAGCATAATGATAAAAGATTTAGATGACAACATGAATATAGGAAGCACACATAAGAAGCTGTCTTTCTGAGAGCAGCAAAGTACTTCTATGGCCACCTTGCCTTCCCTCAATAATTATTCAATCTGGAAATGGCCTGCAAGTATTTTGATGGCTGATACTTAAGTGCTTAAGGACCTGCAACATGAGGGACTGAAAAATTCACTGGAGCCATACTGGAATAAACCATGTGAAGATGCAGTTTACTGTTTCAGATCCTAAGCAAGTTAAGATGTTCTCATTAGCCAAGATGCAGATAGATTTCAATAATCTTCTCAAACACTGGAATGAGCCAAATATTGTGCATGGGAACTTCTAGAGAGAAAAGTACATTGGACTTAAAGCTGAATCAGTCACATCTGTCTTGTCTGTATAAATAGATTATTTTCAGAAGACCTACCTCTAATACTAAAGAAATAAAAATTATGAAAGAATAAAGTTAGTTATCACAAAAGACAGCAAGAACAGGGAGCACATTTCTAAAATACCACAGCAACCTCAAAATAAAAGATATCTCTGAAACACCTTAAAGACAAACAAACTTCTAAAAACCTGTAAAGACCAGACTGACTGAAAGCTAAGTGGAAAAAAATGGGGGAGTGCAACAGCTTCCTGTCTATCTATCAGCTGCTTTGGGGTCCAGGGAAGCAAATGGCAGACAGCTGTCTGCAGTAACAGTACTGCTCAAGGAATATCCTGGCATTGGAGCAAATCTCACCACCTTTTAAGCTCTGTCATTGTTGGTGTTGCAGAAGTAGTCAGCAGAGGGAGTGAAACTGCAGGAACATCTTCCTCAGGAACTCCATTGACTGCAGCAATGAGTGCTGCAGTAAATAGTGACACACCACAAAAAAATGTGTCGGTACAGTCTAACATAAGTGGGAAAGAACCTTTTTTGGAGGAAAAAAGAACACCAACAAAACTCCAATTTAATTGGAATACAAAGCAGACTGAGAAATGCAAACAATCTAATAGCATATATATATATATATAGAGAGAGAGAGAGAGAGAGAAAGAAAACTACACTAATCCACATCCAATTCCCATTTTTATACCAATATGATTTGCTCCTTGTCCCTTCAGCCCATACAGAGTCTCTGTAGGCTTGATTTTGCCCTATGCTGAGACAGCCACATGAGGCCCTGAGCATATGTAGGCTGCCATCATCCCCCCCTGAGAATGCAGCAGCACAATGATCTTCCCAAGGGCAATGAGTTAACTTAATGGGGATGACTGGATAAGTTATTCGTGCTTCCCCCATCAAAGTTTCAAAAAGTAATTTTCTCCTTAAGTCCAGGGGCTATGTCCACATATATGAGATTAGAGGGGTGGACAGTATGCTGGCTGCAGATACTTACAGCACGTTAACATTTAATTAGGAATGTTTGCTTTAATCATTTAAGGGATATTAAATGTAAATAGAGAGTGTGAGCAAGTGGAGCTGGCTCTGTAGCTGAAAGTGGTCACACAGTTCTACAATGCAGGCGCAGGAGGAAGCAGCAGGGAAGATGATGGCTGCTCCCAAGGACATACCAAGCCCCAAAGGCAGGCTCTGGCTGCAGTCCTGCAGGCTGGCAAGATGGAATGAGATGGAATTTAGGAAAGGAAAGTGACAGATGACTTACACAATCAACAAAGCAACGGGAACTGCATTTAAATAGTGAGAGCAGCAGAGGTCCCCCAGCCCACAGTCCTGCTGTGGTGTGAGGAGGGGATGGGCTTCAGCAAGGTCTGTCCTAAGGAAGGTTTGCTCTGCAGCAGCCACCTGAGCAAGCATGTGTTTGCTCACTGCCCATGGGGAAATCCTGCAGTGCAGCACATGAGGAGCATACTGCCTTATCAAACATGAGATCAGTCATTTGAGAAAATGGCTTATTTTGGGGAGGGGAACACAGCCCTCCCAGATATGTTGCAAACCTGCTGCTATTACAATTTCACTGCATATTGCCAGTCCACAATCTGGCCATACATCACAGATTTTGATGGCTCTCTAGGCATGAGATCAGACAGCACACAATAATGGTAGCAGAAGATACATGCTATAAAGTGCAGTGTGAATTCACTATAACAAAGAACATTTGATCTTTGAACTGGCCACATACCAGTTGTTTTTAAAAATGCAGGTTTTAGGAAATTTTTAGCCATATTCTGAGAGTGGTAAATGTGTGGTCTATTTTAGCTGAAGTATCAGTTACTTGACTGAAATGATAAGCATGCTTAATCACTGCCAGAAGTTCCATAGACTTCTAAATACCTGATAGCACCTCCGATTCTACCTGTGTATGTAAGAACCATCAAATGGCCAACCCACACCACAGAGGCACACAGGACTTGGCATGTGGCTTCCTTTGGCTTGTACTCCTCTCAAGCATCCTTTTGGTCACAGCTGTGCCCTAGAAAAATCTCTCAGGGGTTTTCATATTTTGGGATAGCAAAATGAAACAATTGCTGCCCCAGAGATAAGGGGAAAGAGCTTTATTTCCCCCAAATATGAAAGGGGTAGGGAGAGGGCTGGAAAGCCAAGTGGTCACCCAGCTTTCTGTGTCTATTGGAGTAGATCCTTGCTCACCAGCATTACCATGTCCTGCATTCCAATGCTCCTTCAGCTAGCTGTGGTGGGGTGCGGGCAGGATATGCATGCAGCCTGGCTTGCAGAGGCTGTGCATCAGGAAAAGCTGGCAGGTGAGCCACAGAAGGGCCATAACTGCCATCCCATTCCTGTAGCCCCCAACAGCCGTTTGCTTTGCCCAGGGCTTCTAGTTCCTAGCTTGGGAATAGCTCTTGCCTCCCTGATGATTTTTCACATGGCTCATTCCTGGTCTGCATTATATAAATCACACAAATACAGACTAATGGTGGAAATGCCCAGACCATCCCATAATGAAAGTGACCCCTGCTACAGTGCAAAGAAGCAGACAGATTAAATAAGAAAGAAATAGGAGAGCAAAGACATGCAACAAGGAGGCTGTCAGGAAGAGGTGAGCACTGTGTGGAGAGCAGTGCAGAGAGAGAACAGGGCACCCTCTCACTTAATGAATATTTATTGCAAACTGCCGCCTATTATCTTTCAAAGAATTTTTATACAGTTCCCATGTCTTTCATCTGTTTCATGTTATGGTTTATCTAACTGTGGAAATTGCACGCGTCAGGTAAACGTTGATTTACATGCAAATTGCCTTCGCTAAACTCGCCTTTAAGTAAAATAAGATTCGGAAATAATTTTTTCTCATTAATTTGCAGTTTCAAAGAGACTCAAAAACACAACAAATGCAAATAATCTAATTCATTTGTAAATATAAAACAATTTGTTGGGATTTAACTTTGCCATATTTTTTCTCCCTTCCATGTGCTTTAAATAAATTGCAGTGTTTATCAAAGACAAACACAAGAGAGATGCTAGGTTGTTCCAATTCAATACCTTCCTGCTCTTTTTCTTTTAAAGGCCCACTATCAGGTTAAGAATCTCTGCAAGATTCACTCCTGGAGTAACTGCTGAATGATATAGATTTATATCATGCATTCAATTGGTTCCATAAATTTAAACCCAAATGTTACTTCCCTAGCTGACACTTTAAATTATTAGAAGTGAATTTTTAAAAAAATATAGGCCTGCATTTGCAAAAGTGGCCAGTGATTTAGGGACTCTGGTTTTGAGGCCTTCTGCTAAAAGTGTTTTGAACTGCTAGTCAAAACATGCAAGTCTCTTAAGCTGTCATTTTGGAACACCTCAAATGTCATTTATGCAACACCATGACTGTCTGTATTTTTCACTTTACTGGCTTGAAAAATGATGCTATATTTGATAATATGTAGATCTTAAAAAGGTTTTCCCTGTTTTAGTGTGTGATGCTGGTTAAATAACAGCCCTATTACGTCCCTATTTCCCCATATATTCACAAATATATGGGGAAAAATACAAAAGGGTACTCTTACTGTCTCTAATTTTGTGGGGTGGGGTGGGGGTTTAATATTTGCAGAGGCGTAACAAGTGCAATTTCTTTCTCATTAGGAGCTCTCATTGATTTTCAGCATCAATACACTGCTCTTCAATTTGAGTTTTTGGACAGAGAGTTTAAGGCTATCTTCATGGCTGCTAGAATTCCTGAGGACAACTAACCTTCCAGACTCAAGTCTTCCCCTGAAAGATGAACATAGGCAGTAACAGAAAACATTGTTTTAGATCTGAGAATTGAACTAAGATTCCCAAAAGATGGGCTAAGGTACCAGTTCCTCCAAAAGGTCTTTGAGCAACTGTGAGCAAGACAGTCTTCCCACTGTCTTGGAAGGGAGGAAGACAATTGCTTTTTGCCATCCTTTGTTTTGTCTAGGTATTTGCAGTTAAAGTGCTTCGGGCTACTTACATTTCTTCTCTAGTCTCTTCTTACCTGTACAAGAACATCCCACTAACCCTACTACAGTGGTGGTAATAACCAAGAAAAAAACAAAAAGAAAACCAAAAAAACAAACCACCTTGCTTTTACTTTAAACCACAAAAAATTCCTTTCCATATTTAAGCTGATCAGGCTCCTTACCAAACATAATATGACTTGGAAGCTGCTCAACCATTTCACCTTCATAGCACACACGTTTAAATATGTTTCATTACTTGAAGAAATTTCTCCTGATTTTAATGGTCAATTTCTAACACTTATTGTTCAGTCCACTAATGCAATCCCTGCTGGCATCACCAAAAGTCATTTCTAACTTACATGAGAACTGCATAAAATGTCTTGATGTAATCTTGTTTTACTGCAGACAGGTATCCTCAATATTAAAACATTATTACTACTTCACTTCATTCTCTGACAGTTTCTCAGTAGAGAGGCCAAGAGCTAAATAGACCACAAAGAACAAAACTTCCTCCCAACCCAATGGGTGATCCCTTTGTGCCAGTCTTCAGGGATATGGAAAGAAACATTCCTCTGATAAACTGGCAGAAAAAAATTAATCACCAGCACTGTCAACCCAGAAGGAATGCTAAATTTCCTAGTCAAAGGAGAAGGAAAACCAGAGGCAGCCATGGCTGCCTGAGTCATCCTTGTCTCACAGGGCTGGTGCAAGAAGCCAGGAGATGGAGCCTGTTAATTATCAAAGCCCTGGGTGAGGCCAGCAGGAAGCTGGCAGTGCTAGTCGAGAGTGCAATACAACAGTGAGGAAGTAAACAAGGCAAAGCTACCTCTGCCTGCCTCCCTGGCAAAAAATTGGTGGGGAGGGAATCAGTGTTTGCCATTGTAGTGTTTGAAAGCAACAAGAAAAAAAACATTCACAATTGTCAGAGAGAGAACTCTTTGCTCAGCTTTGGGCTGTTGAACAGAGACCAACAAAGCATTGGTCTTTTGGATCCTCTCTTAGCACAGTCTGAAATGTTTGGCCCTGCTACGTGACTTCTCCTCATGTCCTCACTCTGTGACCACCTTGCCACCCAAAAGAGGCGATAAAGCAAGTTAGGAAAAAAATGCCCTTGTCAGATTACAAAGGAAACATTACCAGGCACTGAGTAGAGCAGAGATGAAGAATGATTTCGAAAAAGATAATTGAACATGTTGTAATTTGCTCTATTCTGTGTTTCAATTTTCATCTGCTTGTAGCCTATTTTGCCAGTCATGCAAGCAAGTGGGAAAGGGAGGGAGAATGCACATGGATGCGTGCGTGCAGGGTGAGCACACATGCATGCAAATAAATGAATAATCATTGTGAATCCAGAGCCTGGGCGGCCCTGTGAGGGATCTTCAGCCAGTGGCTGACCAGCACTGAGCTCAGCTCAGGAGAGATGCTTTGCAAGACAGTGGTTCAGGCTGATGGAAGCAGTGTGTTCTGCCTTAAAGCTTGCACTGGGGTAAAGCCCCTGGCTCCACTGGCATACTCTGAATGCAGCCCACTGGTGATGGTAACCACAGCCAGGGTCTGGGAAACCCCAGGCCAGGCAAAAGGAATTTCTCTACTCTGATGTAATCAAAGGCATAGGTCTCACAGCCAGACTCTGTGAAATAGGAACCTTTTTGAAGTGTTAACACCACTCTTATGCTAATGAATATTTATGCTGCTGACACTTTAAAGCCACAAAAGGAATAAACCCATGTTCACAGCCCTTTAACCAACAGCACCGTGTTACGCAAATCAATCAAGGTGAAGCCAGCAATCACTCACTCATTTACCTCTGCTGTCCACATTCCCTTCTGGGCTAATACTGAGTTATTCACAGCTGTCTTACATAGTGGGATTAAGATGGAGAATGGCATGTTGGGGCCCCAAGTCACACAGAATCATGCTCTACTTTGAGTCATGTCCCTTTGACAAATTTGGCTCCCTGGTTCCCAGGAAACAGCCACTGCAGATCGCTGCTTTGAAAAGGGTAGACAGCTCTTTTTGACTTAGAAGACATTTCACACACGCAGTTTGCCTTTTCTGTTACGTGCCCATAGTCTTGACCTTCTCCTGTGCACAGGCACACGTGTGTACCAAACTGATAAAGAGAAAGAATTCCTGTGCTCCATACTCTGCTTTCCATCCCCTTTCCCAGTGTTTAGGTTAATAGCATTGTGGTCCATGACAACTAATCAATTCACATTACAGTCTCCAGAAGATTACTGTATCTGGAGAGAAGCAGGAAGATCAGCTAAGGCACGTTCTTGAAAATACCCACTGGACTTACTGAGCTTTGGCTGCACTTGGGATCAAATCAGGTTTCACTTAACCACAGACCAGAGCACTTGTGATTTGCATGAGTAATTAGAACTGATTAATAGAATGACTTGCTTAATTAAGTTTATCTCTAAAGGTGCCCCTTGAAGACTCATGAATCTGAAAATCCAGAGGCAATTTCTCTTCAAAATCCTTTTTGGGTTGGAACGCTTTCAGCTTGGAACACTGGATTCAAGTATTTCTGCATGCGTGTCTCTGGTCCCAGATTAATCAAAGTGACAGAATGGGTGCACAAAGGTCTCAGGCCTGAAGACAAACTGGTGATTCCTCAGCAAACTCAAAAGCAGCTCTCATCACCCTGAACGAAGAAAGGCTAGTTAATTTGCCAAAAACTAATAAGCATCTCTGCCTGGCTCTGCTGCGCTTTGCTAAATTTATTTCCCAACCCTTCCTAATTTTGGTTGAGCACAGCTACGGTTGCCTGACATACCGGCAGGCCAATTCCCAGTGCTTTGCCTACACAACGGATTTAGACAAAACTTTGTTATAGGGTAACATGACACCCCAGTGTATTCCCACAGCCAGGAGAGGTACGTGTACTATGGTGGAGTTTGAGGGAAATCCCAACACAGACAAGAATATCAGTTTTCCTAGAGCAGGTTAGAGACCTGGAAACTTTTCTTGCTGAGAGCTTTTGGGCTTTTTCTTTCATTTTCCCCATGCTGAAAGCAACATTAAGATTTTATTTCATTCTAAGTCAGAACAAAGCCAAACAACTTTGACATTTTATGTGAAATAAAATTTTAACACATATCCAAACATTTGGTTTAGAGAATTGGAAACATTATTTAGATGAAACCAAAGTGTTTTTACAGTTTCTTGATTCAGAAATTATATAACAACATTGTGAATTAATACTGCAAAACCAAAAGGCACTCTCAAATGAAAAAAAGAAAAGTTAATTGGAAACAAGTTTCCAATGGAAAATGTTTGCATTTTTCCAATGAAAAAATTCATTCCTGCTGGAAGGTGAGATGGAGCCAACTGCTGGGGCTTGTGAAGTGTTTTATGGGTGAGTGGAGAATCCAGCATTGTCACACAGTCTCATAAGCCAGAGAGCACTGCAATGTGAGAGACTCAGTGCTCTCACAGGTACACGAGAGCTTTTATGTCCTCTCCTCCCTGGGATGGGAAAAGGGTGCTGGTGTTCTCCTAACATGCTTCATTGAGGATAAGGATGGGTGAGGATCCTGCCAGTTTTACTCTTTGGTCAGAACCCAAGAAACTGACTTCTGCACATCCAGGAGAGGAGGCTGGGGGAAAAGATGAGGAAAGTGCTGGCAGCAGAGCAGGGAGGCACATCTCCCTCACAGCAAGGTGGGCTGCAGAGCCCAGACTAATGAACCCTGCTGGGTCTGGGCTGCCTCTGTGTGACCAAGTGAGGCACTGACCTGCCCTCCTTCTCAGAGGTGGCTTGGCTTCTGCAAGGAAAATTGGGACAAGGCAGTCCACTGCCTTGCCCAGAAAGGGCTATTTAATGAGAGTTTGAGGATTTTTTTCCTATATAGGGGTCCCAGGGCTAGGGATATGTCAAGTCCCCAGAACAGTCAGGCAGTGCTTAAATATACAGTGGCATCTGCAGAGGGGGAGGGTCATTCATAGATGAATTAAAATGAAATACCAAGGAAAAAAAATAAAAGAAAAAGGATGATGAAAAGGGAAAAAGTCAACCAGATCAATCAAGGAAACAGGCATCTGGAAGAAGCAGTTATTGATCCAGCTGTTAAAGAAACCTTCTGAACCAGATTACCCAGCAGCCACAGACTCCCTTCTCCCCAAGACACTTGCCGCACTTAATCAAGAAAATAGGTGACATGAGACAAAGGAATAAAATCCCATTTTTCCAGGCTGAGGTTTTGTTCCCTTAGAAATCCTCAGGAGGCTGAAATGGTTGGACCTAAAATGATATAGTCAAAACAAAAAATACAATACAAGATTTAAGGATTAATTATGTATTTGTGGAAATCTGTCAAAAAAAGGAAGCAAGATCTCTCTCCTTTCAATCCTTACTAATCTCAAGATTTTTAGGGAATAGGTAATTAGCAGGGGAATATTTTCATGCTGTCTTAGTACCGTACTGTGAGCAGTCCTAAAAAGTTGTCAGGGTATATTGAGTTTAATTTTTCCTCTATTCAGCCTAGCATAGTTTTGTTGGATTTTTTTTCCTGCTTTTTGTTTTGCTTTGTTTTCTTTGTTTCTCTCTTCTCTTGACTTTGAGAGCTCCAGATTCTCAAGTACTCTTGACTGTCAGTCCCTTTTCTATTCCAGATTTATTGCATTTGGGTACAGCAAGATGCACCTGGTGTCAAGAAAACAGTAGGTGATGATTTTGATTTCTCATTGTTCTTTAAATGTCAAGCCTTACACTTCTAAAGTAAATTCCTTGAAAAATCTAATTTGTGCATCCTGAGTCACTGTTCTTTCAATGATAAAGTAAGGCTGAACCAAAGCTCCTGATTTCTAATATATGGTCATCTTTGCCACCAGATCCATCTTCATAGAAAAGGGTAATGAGAGGAATTAATCAAGAAATTACTTTACTCCAGTAAATGCAGAGCAAATAAGAGCAACAAAATTGGGATACTGCAACAACAAGCCACATGAAAATAGTGAGAGCAATATCCTTCAATCGAGAACCATCAGAAACTTGGATCAGAAAAGCCCACATTATTCCCTTCTTAGGGACAAAAAAAGGCCAAGAGCAAGGGATGGTGACTATGTTTAGTGAAGGATCTTCATAAATGGTACCCTGAGAATTAATCTTGCTTCCAGTTCAAAGATATCCTGTGTACCTATGTTTGCTGTATCATGCTGCCACAGGATCTGCTGCTTTTCTGGTCAAGCTCACAGGAAGTACCATGAGATTGATTTCTAAAGGAGTGGGGGACAGAAGCAGTATATAGCAGTAACTTCCTAAGAAACTCAGCTTTGAAAAGCCTAAATGCAAGAATCAAGTCATCAGAGTAAAGACTCAAAGTATACCCATTTTGGCGTTCTTAACTGAAGCTCTGAAGAATAAAAGAAACTGGGAATAACTGAATAATAAAAGAATCTGGAATGTAACTTCTGGAAAGTCAGAAATACAGTTTTGCTATGGCAAAGAATCAAAATATGTGTTTTCTATTTCTCTAACCATTTCCCACTTGAACACAGTGGTCCTCTTCTATCCCTCTGCTTTTCTATTTTAGTGCAAGAGATATTTCTTCTTAGGTCACTGTTGTGTATTACAAGAAGGAAAAGGGTAAATAAGATATGGGTTTTACCTGACTGAATGAAACAATACAGACAAAGAACAACAGAAAGCAGATTGAAAAGGTTACCAAAAATACTTGGCATAGGACTCTTACAGCCTCTTGTGTTCTGGTTATGAATTATTCCCCCATGTTCAGAGCTCATCACAATCCTCAAAATCACCCTTCCTGTAGTGATCTGAAAGGGATAAGCCATCCCTTCTGCGTGCAGCACAAAAGCACAGATGGAACATTAGGCAGAACTGCTGTGAAAATATTCAGAATTACCACAAATCTATCCATACCTTCTATTTTGTCTTCCATCCCCACACCCAAGCCCACCTGTTCCTGTAGCACCTTCAGTTTTATACACTAATCAAGAGACTTTCAGAGCCCTGACATCTGTACCTGCTTACTCCCTCCTAAGCCCATTAGCCCCCAATCTGTAGGTATTAATACACAATCCATGTGCCTGGTTTGAATCTGCACATGGAGACTGTGGAATGCAAGGTGCTTTTGAGTGATGGCTTTAAAGAGATGATGGCAATTCTCCAACTTCATCCTATATTTGCAGTGGTTCCCATTTACCATGTGCACATTCCCTTGCATATGCTATGGCCTAGGCATGTAGGAAAGCAATGCAAGCACCAACATCAAAACACAGGGATGCCAGGACATGCAGCAAGCTTATAGACACGCCCAGTTTTGCATACTGTATCTTTCAGGTATCCCAAAAAACTTCTGTGTTTCAGTGAACAGTGCTGAGGGACATTTTATGAGGCTTTCTAGTAGGGACAAATACATTCCTACAGCCTTTTTTACAAAACAAGATTTTGATACCAACTTTTTGGGGGTATGGTAATTCAGTTTTCCATACTCTGTTGGCACATGTACACACTCTGGAACTGACAGTGGTGCTGTCATCCAGGCATGATGCAAGCTGGCAGCATTAGGCATAGGACAGGGGACTCCACCAGAGGCAGGAGATGGATCTGCAGATCCAGGCAAAAATCATCCCAGCTTTAAACAGTGATAGGCTGAAGTCAATAACATGAGGCCTTCACAAGGTTTCCAGATTTGCATGTATAAAGAGTAAACAGGGAATCACAGAAAGTGATACTGGACAAATCCAGCAGTGTTGAATATGGAGAGCCCAGGACTGGAAGTACAAGGAGTGCAGCAAGGCATAAGGAACTTTTTCAACACTAGAAAGGATTTGACTATGGAAAGCTGATGTTCCTTATTAAAATAAACTCCTAGTGAACTATTTACTGCAACTAAAATAAATACGTCAGAAAACAAATAAAATTAAAATTTCAGCAAGCCCATCCTGTAGTGTCATTTTAGAGCAAGCAAATGCTCTGAATGCTCTCACTTAATGCTCTTTAAACAGCAGTTTAGGGAAAATATGATTAATATGCTTATGAAAATAAATGTCTCCTGCCAGTGCAAATCTCTGCTAACACTATCAAAGTCAATAGAGTTCCTTTACTCATACCACTGAAATGCTGAGGAACGTGGCCCATGATCTCTGCCAGAAAGGGTTGCTCTTACAATCTCTAGAAAACTGAAAATGAAAAACCATAGCAAAGAAACAGCAAGGACTGGAAGTGAGGGAAGAACTGGAGCTCAAGAAGAGAGGGCTGGGAGCGGAAGCTGTATTTCAGGAAACACAATCTATACAAGTTGGAGAGGAGAAGAAAGTGGAAACTGCAAAGTGAGAGAAAACAGAAAGGTCAGAAAGGAATGTAGGGGACATCAAGTACTTGGTAAGTCAGACAGTAAAGTAGTGAGGGTCATGACAGGCAGAGACAGCCTGAAAAGATAGGCATCAACTATAGCAGATCACAAAAATTTGGACTGAGATGTCAGAGACAGAGGGAAAGAGCAAGGCCACCAGTGAAGATAAGGTCAAATATGTGACCACAACAGGAAATGAAGGATTCATTTGAAAACTGAAGGTTAAATGAGGACATGAGGAAAAAAAGATGAGTGACAGAAGGGAAGGATGAAGCTGGTAAGGATAAGATAAAGCCTTGAAAGCACAGAGATGTAATAATTACAAGGCAGAATGATGCTGTCCTGGGCATTCAGAAGAGAGGACACAAATTTCACAACAACAGAGGAAATCCAAAGCAAAAAATTTAACAATCTTTGCCTCCTCTGGGGTCTCTTGTTCCATCATTTCCATTTTTAATGACATAAAAATACTTCTAATAACCAGAGAAACACTTAAAAAATTAAGAAACACTTGTTCCAGTTAATGTGTCTGAACAGTGCGAGCATGCACACACATGCACATGCAAAAATCACCCAAAAAAGTTTCCCCCCGGGAGGTCGTTATTATGCAAAAATTACCCTAATTAGGTCATGAATATATTAGTCCGTATTCAGTGCCAACAACAGCAGGGAGAAAAAGCGAGAGAGAGAATTGGAAATGTGACATGCATACACTCCCAGTGTGGTTAGGGGGACTGGATTCCAAAATGCCATTACGAGATAAAAAGGTCACCCTGTAGGGAGGTAATTGGTACAGCACTCAAGCAGCTGATTAAAGGGACCTTTGCTTTTGGGGGTGGGAGGAGGAGGGGGGTTAATGTAGGATCTCCCCTGACAAAGTATGTGGTCTTGATCAAACATCTACTTTTAGGACAATCACAAAGAGAATGGAAGAGGCAGTCACCCTTGACATCCTATTGAAGCAGATGAATTTGTTTAATAACACCTTGACTTGCATGCTTTAAGACAACAATAAAGGCAGAGGGTATTTTCCTTCATGCAGGTTTCTCTCTGCTCAGACTCATGAGCCTCTGTTTTTCTAACTCCCACCACAGCTACTGCTCAGACACTGCCCACGATGCATTAATAAGAAGTAAATGCTTGTAATGAGTCAATAATGGCTGGCGGAGCAGCACAGGTGAAAGCTGCTGCTTCACTCTCTCTTCTCTTCAACAACCGATTACAGGCTCTTACAGGCTGAAGTAACACAACTCCTGGTTTGGCTTGTAAGACAGAACAGCAGAGGGCTCAGAAACACCAATTGCACACACTCCCCACAGAGAAACACAAGGAAGCTGGCTTGGAAGGATCATGAAACTTAGAAGTTATGTTATGTTAAATAAGATGCCATTTACGTTCTAGAAATTAGTGGTGATACACATAAAGACTCACTCCTGTGTTTGAAAAGACAAGCTGTCTCACTCCACATTTGGAGACCACAGATTACACATCATGAGTAGGCAGGGGGGAAAAAGGAGAAGGAGGCAGGAGTACAGGCATTGCTGCTCCTTGGAAAGAGGACAGCAAAAGCATGGAGAAGGGTGCACTGATTTTCAAGTTGGCTCAGGAACCAGCTCAGTTTCATAGTCTCTTCTGCCTTCCCAGACTGAAGTCCTCCTCATACTGTCCAACTGAGTCTTGTTCCAGTTTTGATGCTGATGGCCACTGGCCTTTCCCCCTGCCTAGAATGATGAGCAATTACATGCTATGCTGAGTCCACAAGCATTTCCAAACACCACCACCTACAGGGCTGAGCCACTGGTAGCAGAAATGGAGGAATGGCTGGCACAGAAAGCCACTTCAACCAGCTCAACATGGACCACCCTTCCCTGCCAGCATAGTCTAGGGAAAAATTTAGAAACAGATCCTGATACAGTTTTGTCTGTAAAAAAGAGATTTTATATGACACAGTACGGGCTTGAGCTTTAAGGTGCTACCTAGAGGTGCTATGTGTGAAATGTCACTGGTTTAAGTCCTGCTTTTGATCTACAACTGACTAAGGAGATAACTGTTGGACTGACTTACTTCCTTCACACCAGCAAAAGCAGCATATGCTGAAAATAGCCTCAGAATGAGCAGTTTTGGTCTATGA
This sequence comes from Serinus canaria, assembly GCF_022539315.1. Classification (NCBI taxonomy): domain Eukaryota; kingdom Metazoa; phylum Chordata; class Aves; order Passeriformes; family Fringillidae; genus Serinus; species Serinus canaria. The sequence continues at coordinate 22,942,071 of NC_066313.1, forward strand.
TACCTAAAGCAGAATTTTTCAACTACACTTTGAGTGTAGCTGGGTAACATTCCCATCCAGTGAGAAATATTGACATTTCAACCTTCATTCTGGTCCCTCAGCAAACGGGAAAGTTGAAATTAAACATGTATTGAACTGAGTCAAAATAAAACATTTGGCTCACTTCTGCAAAATTAAGTTTTATGATTTAGGTTTAACTGACAATAAAATGAAGTCTTTCATTTTGATTTCCCAAAAGAAAGTTTCAATTTTTTAAAAAACCTTTTCCCAGAAAATCATTCCCATGGAACATTCACAACCACCTGTAATTTTCAGTGATACGGAAAATAGCCACTGCAACCCCACACAATACAGTACTGATCACTAAGTCCACATAACCCTTAAAGTGCACACACTGTGACTAAAATGCTAGTTAAAAAATAAGAAAAAGAAACCCCCCCTCATTCTCTAGACACTCCTGATACCTAGGACCAGAACTAAGCAGTTTAAACTACTGCTTTAAGACACAATAAACTTCTGTAAACAGAAGGGGTCATCAAAAGCAAGAGATTTAAAATACAATGACCAGTCACTGTTAAAGCTTTAGTTTCTTCTTTAAAAATAATCTTCTTTCATTTTTCCTCTTAGAGTTCAACAGTGAACAAATCCAGAGAGTGATTTGTCAGTAGAATATGAAGGGCCTTTTAATTTCTCTCAAAATCAATGCAGACAAGTAGTTTGTAAATACAAGCTGTTTTAAAAGAAAAAAAGGAAAGCAGGTGGTATGTATCACTACATCACTGTTAGATATTTTTTATACACTTTAATTACTATACATAATTTTAGATGCTTTTGTAACTTATATACCGGTCATGGCATTATTACTGCTTTCCAAAATCTTATTTATGTGTTGCCTTAGAAAACCTTAACAGAGAGAGAGCATTGCTATAACCCTATATAGGCATGAAGCACCTTGAAACAGAGTGACATGCATTATGGCTACTCTGAAAGTCTGTGCCCAAGAGACATTCAAGTCCTTTTTTTTTTTTCTTTTCCCTGAGAATAGAAATTAGGAGAAAATTCAAACAGAAGGTACATTCCTAAACGTTTTGGAATGGAGATGTCTCCCACAGCTGCTACGTGTTCATTTAACATCTCCACAGAGGCTTCAGTCAACCTCCTCCTCTTGTATCCTGCAAGTATTTTGTGGGAAATGGGGGGTGTGTAGGCAGGCCCAACAACCCTGAGCAGGGATACAGGTGATGTGGAGATGCTGACAGTGTTTCAGAGCTGAGGGACAGGCAGAAGGACAATGTCATCCATGGCAAAAGCAGAAGAAATGGCATGGGCTCCTTTGCACATGCTTACTTGGTTACTTGCCTGCTAATCCCTGAAGGAGCTGGGGCGGAGGGTGGGGAAAACTCTCTTAAAAGACAGGGTTTGTTTATATACAAATTTAGACACTACTAATTTTTCTTCCAAACTTGCTTTGTAGCAAACGTTTAACGCAGCAATTGTTAAAATATTTGGCAACCTGTTTTTCTAACTGAGAAGCTGGCCACACCATCCACTGCTAGCAACCTCTTCTGTTTGAACAAAAATCCGAATCTACAGCACCTTGCTGTACCTATGCCAAGAGCTGTATGCAGACCATAGGAGTAATAGAAAGGGAAGAGTCCTCTGTGTCTCCTGATGAGAGAAACTAAACTACCTGAAGGGAAAAGGCTGCTTATGTGTGGTCTGGTGCCTTGTGTCCCAAAAAGTACTCAGCAACCTGCAGTATCTTCTCTGTGTAAGGATGAACAAAATCCACGGCAAGCACTGATACCAGCATCTCTAAAACCAGTCAGCACAAAGGACAGGCAGGCCTGGAAACTGCTCAGGCATCCACCCATGTGGTTCAGCTCATGCAGCATTCCAATGCAATAGCTGGGCAGCAATCAGAGCACTGATTTCACCAAGTCTTTACAAAACCAGGGGAAATTATTTCCCCTTTCTGCCAGAGCAATGAGACAGAATGAAGAACCCCTACTATTTTCAGCACCCCTATATTTCTTTCTTAAACAGTTATTTCTTAATAAGGCAGGCCTGTGGGCCACTCAACTGTACTGGGACCACTACCTTGTGCTGCCTTGCCTGTCTGTCTTCTCTACCAGCTGTTGTTTCCTGACTTAGGCTGGATAGATGGCTCTGAGGCAGTGAATAGTTTCTGTTCTCTCCTGCCCATCTAAGCTTCTGCAAGCACTAAATATTGACAGCTTTTGAAAGCACACTTGCAAGGCAGCATTTGTTCTCTATTAGCAATGTTGTTAGAAGACTGCCTGTGCTGTGCTAGTCCCTACCACCCGGGATTTCATATTACTGACATGCAATTTACATAATTAAAGTATACAAAGTACATAGATGCTGCAACTATATTAAATACCCCAGGAGCTGACATTTTAGACTGAAATAATGAAAACTGGCAGGCTTTCTACTAAGACCTAATAGGTATATATAAGTAGATTCTATGCTAATTCCAAGATAATACCAGAAAGAGCTGCCCCCTTCCCAGAAGTGAAACTTGGAATTGATGTGACCCCTATTTTGTTCCATCAGTAACTGCAGAGTATGCAATGCTAGCATACTCTGCAGCTACAGAGGCTTTTGCAACTTGCCTGCATGGGTGCTACACATGATACATGTCTCCATCTCTCTGATACAGAGGTGTCAGGTAACTTGTGGGATATAGCCCACCTGTGCTAAAACCCAGAACCTGGGTGAAACAGCTACAAAGCAGTGCTCATACACCTCTTTTATGTACACCCTTCTTAGCAGCTTCACAGAGTCTGAAAACAAAACACAACCTCAGAAGAGTATTAAATAATAAATGGCTAAAGAAGGGGAAAGACTAAATTGCACAGGTAGGAAAGAATCAGAGGAATAATCTAAAACCTCCAATGAGACTGTAAGTTGACAAGTGGGGAAGGTATAAAATATCTACTCTAGATAAGATCAGGAGTGGATTAACAGTGGGCAGAGAGCTAAAGGGCCAAACTCCCTGGTCCTACATTGGCTAGTGCTGCAGAAGTGTAGTACAGCCTCTCACATGAGGGATGCCACTCCCCTGGGTGTTTTCTGAAAAGTAAAAAGAAAGCTCTAGACAAAGCAGTGACCAGCATTTAATTAGCACTGGTCTCAAAACTCTGTATTTTGTGCACTTGTGGACACTTAAAAGCCACACATGCAGAAAAAAATATATTAGAAAACCACAACAAACGACAAAGATTTTCTCCAACAACTTCCAAGTCTTTGCTCGTATCTGATATGCCCTTAGTGTTCCCTTTACACACCTAATGAAATCATATTTCACCACAAAAGTCAAAACATATATAGATCATTATTGTACTTCTGCAAGAACTGGGCTCCAACATCGTAAGCAGCGTTAGAGAAAACCTTGGGGTGAAATGTAATTTCCAACCTATTAATCTAATTCAGAAAATACATAAACAAAAACTTTCCATCAGGCTCATGAGTTGTATCTCTACTGTTCGCTTCAACCAGCCTATACATCCAGAAGTTATCAGGAACTCCAAAATCTGATTAAGTTATGCCCTCAGGACACTGTACCTCCAAAGTCTTTCTTCCACTACATAGATGACCATTTTAGCCTGTTTCCTCCATTAAGAAGTCCTAACAGCATTCCCACCCCAGGCATGATGCAAAGAAAAAAGTCCCCCTGAGTAATGCCCTGAGAGCACATCCATCTTGTACAGCTAACAGGAGTTAGAATACTTTTGAGGATCAGGGTCGCAGCACATACTCATGTTCCCACACTAGATCAATTTACCATATGGTTTCCTCTGTTTTGCAAGTGGGGAGCAATACATTTCACAACCATAATTGCTTCCCATTTTTCAGAAAATATCACATATGCTATTTCTAGCAAAAATTGATTTGACATGTGCAAACACCTGTTTGGTTGCACCATCCTTACAAAAGTTTTCAAAGGGAATCAGGACTTTTTTCCTGCAAATCTATGTCTCTCTAGCTCAAGGACAATTTTTTTTCTGTGCTGCCAACCTGGTCTCTTTTAGTGCGCTGACCTCTATTTCTGACACTTTGGAAGTTTCCTCAGTATCACTGTTCATTTGAGGAATGCTAGAAAATATCTCTGACCTCTCTCAGAGTTTTCAATCCCTAAATGACCTTCATGTATCATTTTAGTCATATTTCTCTGTAACATATTTCAGATCATCATCCTGGTGCCCTTAAACAAAATCTTTTGCAGTATTGAAAACTTCTTAATCCTAAAAGGGACTGGGGCACATAAACTTCTGGCCAATAGTTTTACTGATTTTCTAAAGGGTCTAGTCCTTAATTATATTATCAGGACAACTCCGTATTTTTTTTTATAATAGAAAGGTTTTTGAGATTCTTTTTTCTTTAATCAGATTGACATATCCTTGGTTGTTTGTATGTTTTCTTATAAGTCTTTCCTACAAATGCTTAAGAGTATAACTGTAGCTGCCAGACCTCTTCCTCAGCCGTTCAGTTTTCAAGTCATACATTTGCAGTTGGTCAGAGAAAATAATCCCTCTGCGCCTGGCAGGCACCTGTTCAATGCTTCCTGGAAACCACAATGAATTGCTTGCAGTCAGTTTCAGCTAATACAGGCCTCCAACAAACACATCCTGGAAATTTTTCATCACCATGAGCTAAGTGAGGACATCCTTCTCAACTTATATATACTGAGATTCAGCTATTGCTGCAGCTATGATACATAGCTCACTGGCCTTCAGTTTTGAGGACATTATATAGATAAATGCTCTGGTACCTTCTCTGGTAGCTTTGTGTTTAACATTAACTACTACCTGTCTGTTAAGACCTTGGTCCTTAGTTGCCATTTATTTCTTTAATTCTTCATGAGAATGAGCATCCTATCTCTCCTGGGCATCACTAGATGAATCTGATCTGAGGTTGTTGATCAGGACAGCCACAAAAAGCCATCTGCTTACAAGCCTGCATGCTCCCTCAGTTTGTTAGGGTAGGCATATCATTGACAGCTGGAATCTTCTTCAGATCTGTCTGTACAATTTCCCAGTTACTGTCTACCCCACGGAATTTACATACTCCCTCACTGTGGCAGGCATCCTTATTAGCTTCTCCGGCATCATTCCAAAATACAGTTTCTCAGTGGATGCCAAACACAACACAAATTGGTGCTATTTTTTTCCAAAGTGCCAAGGAGATGGTTCGTGGCAAGAGTACAAGCCAGAATTTTGCAGATGCCTTAATTATAGACAGATACTTGGAATTAAGGCAATGGAAATTTTTGCTCTCTGCATGTTGCTTTAATTGTGTGGGCTTTAGACACAGGTATAGGGAACCATCTGCCTCTGTCAATTCTTTCAGTTCCTGCATGACTCCCAGAGCCTACTCAGCTCCCTTTTCTTATCTGTTCTCTAAGGGAAAAGAAACTGCTCAAAGGAGGAGCAAGAGCTACATGCCTTTGCCAACCCCATTGATGGGGGCCTTCTTCAATTCCATAGAGACATCCAGAATCTAATCTTTATTTAATTTCCTTCCACCATATCTGTCATCTTGATGCAACCAATAGCCTGACAAAGCATCTCTCAGGAATAATACTATGAGAAATTTTATCCTTTCCTCACTGTTATTTACCCAACAGGAATTGATATCCCTATATTACAAGTGTTGGCTGAGTGCATTGATTTCTTCTGTCTTTTTTTGTGTGTCTCAAGTCAGTAGTCAAAACAAAGAAGAGTTAAAAGTGGAACAGTTTTATAGTGAAAAAATATGCTATGGAAACGATATATGAGTTCAGAGCTAGACAGTAAGATATTAGAGGTACATAACATAAAATGCATCATTTATATCTCCCAAATTATCCACAACAAGTGCAATGATTACAAGATTTTCTAAAGAACTCCTAATTTATAGGCTGATTGCACAAGATTAGCAAAATTTTGGTTTCTGAGGTGATGAGAACACAGTCAAGCCATTATCTAAGGGTGTCTTTTCCCACATTGCAGGGTTTGTATTTTGTTCGGCTGCATATGACACTGGACCACTTTCTGAGAGGGTCAAGCAACTTGCCTTTGGAAGTGGTACCTGTAATAGTGGAAGTCTTGGAATCAAAGAACCTGCATCCTGAAGCCATCGTTTAACCTGCCACCATAATTATTTGTTAATACTCAACTGTCACAGTGGTGACGGGAAAATGGAACAGGACAGTGAGAATTTTCCCTCTACTGAGGTGCCATTCTAGCTGCAAAGCCCATTACAGGGTGATTACAAACCCACCTCTCATAGTCATAAAAACAAGTAAAAACTCATTATTCTTTTGCATGCCAAGGTTTAAGTCACATTGACAACTAGAATTTATTCTCAAATTTTTCAATACTTTAATCTCTTTTTGAGTTAAGGAAAATAAGAACAGCTTTTTCCCCAAATTTTTGTGACGCGTCTGATGTTGCTTTGTGTCCCTCTGTCAACCCAATGAAATCACATTATATCACAAAATCCAAAATTTAAGTAGATTTTACTGACTATCCTCCAGGCAGCTTCACTGTTCATTTTTAATCCATGTAGAGTGCTTAAATACCACAGTGATAAGTGTTTTATACAGGCATATAGATAGATTTTGACATTGGATCATGAAACAGGCAGTCTTCAAGGGCAGCAATTGTAGAATTTCTTAGAAATTGCCATCATTCAGGAAACAATACATGATTGTCCATCATTGTAGCTGATAGAGAGAATAAAAACTTGGGGAATAAATATATTCTGTGACAGCAACTGTCATTGGTGAATTCTTCTGCCCGCCACATCAAAGATAGTGGATGATTTATGGAAGACAGTGGATTTCTGCTGACAGTTTTCCATGATTTCCAAGCTGCTAATAGAGTACAGATACTGTTTTGTCAGTTGTCTCTAGCCTGGTCAACACTTTACTTTAGTATTGATATTTAATTTGTTCCTTTATTAGCAATCTGATGACCCTTCAATCCCAGTTACTAAGAGTTTAACAAATTACGTCTTTACTTATTAATGGAAGAAGAAAAAATAAATGTGAAACAAACTGAGAAGTTCCATAACAAAAAACTTTTTCTGTTTGGTTTTTTTATTTTATTTTTAGAGCTAGTTAAGGTTGCTAAGAGATGTAAGTACCTCCTGTTCCCTTTGTTTACAACCAGAAAGAAGACTTGAAGTAAACAATTTAAAGTGCCATAAATTTTATACTACGCACAGTAAAAGCTCTACATTATGCCAAGGAAAAAGAAATACATATTTAATCTCTGCAGAGAGAATTTAGCCATTTTTCACAGCAAATGCTCTAGTGCAATGTCAAAAATAAAACTAGAGACAGCCAAATAAATTCTTAGACTTTCTTGAAAAAGAAAGAAGGAAAGAAAGGAGAAAGTAGATATGGAAGTACTAATTGCAGAGTTAGATTTTCCTGCAGGTCATGAGTCTTAAGACATGGAACCTGAACTTTGATTTCTAGCAAGTGTATTTCTAACCCTTCCATCTTCCAAACAAAAAAGTGAATCTTTGTTCAAGTCAACCCAGTGAAGTTCTTCTGACCATCTGTTTTTCTATTTTCAAAAATAGCAAACATCTCTAATCTAAAAGTTATGGTAACTGCAAGAGTTAAATACAATGATTTTAAAGTCCCCTTTACCACCTATTTCACTGTTGGGTTACTCTAGTGGTGTCAACTTCTTTGTAGTCCCAGATAATCAGTTCAGAAATTATACAGCAAAATAAACTACATTAGGAAAGATGCTGCCCATAATACATAAATTTTCTACCTAATTAATTAAAAATCTATTTAAATGAAGCTGAAGCATAGATTCCTCTCTGTCAAAACAGATTTTCACAGCACGAATGGACCAGCACTGAGTCCTAGACAACCTACAATTGCTGTACAGAGACACTGTTATTTCTGCTTCAGAAGGCTCATTTTTTCAGAAAAGCAGGCCTTTGGTTTGATGGCCATTTTATATGTTGGCAACTTCAGCTTAAAAAGGTTTTGATTTTGTTTTTCTTTATTTCAAAGTGAACAAATTCAGCTGACAGAATGACAGAAATGCTTGTTGGAAAGGAACCCTGGAGACCGCTTAATCTAATCTCTCAAACCTAGATCAAGTCAGTTGTGGATTTGTCCAGCCAAGACTTAAAAACCTCCAAGTATGGAGATGTTGCAACAATCTCTGTATCTTTGGTATGGAATACTTCCTTCCCAAGGATCAAGGTTTTCTTAACATTTCACCTGAACCCTGCATCTTTTATTCACCCTTAGATGTGGCTTAACCCGATTAGCAACTAAGTACCACACAGCCCCTTGTCACTTGCAGCTTGCAGTGGGGAGAAGAATCAGAAAGAAAAGATAAATCTAATGAGGTAGGATAAGAACCATTTAATAACTGAACCACAACAAAAAAAAAAAAAATTAAAACTAATAATAAAAATGTAATGAAAAGAAGGGGGAGAGCAGGGCATTGAGAGACAAAGAGAGAAAGAGAGAAACATTAACCCCAAGAGAAAAAAGTGAAACACAATCCATTAGCTTACCAACTACTAACCAATGTCCAGGCTGTTCCCTCTCAGACAACCCCCCAGTTTTTATACTGAGCATGATGTTCTCAGGAATGGAATATCCCTTTGGCTTGTTTGGGTCACTTTTCCTGGCTGTGTCCCCTCTCGGTTTCTCCCACACTTTCTCACTGGTAAGAGCATGGAAAGCTGACAAAGTCCCTGATTTTGAGGAAGCAATACTCAACAATAACTAAAACATCAGTGTGTTATCATCATTATTCTCATACTAGATGCAAAGCAGAGCACTGTAACAGCTTCTAGGAAGAAAATTAACTCTATGTCAGCCAAAACTAGGATAGCCTTTCTTTATCACTTGCCATTCCTGGGAAGAGCCTGTATCTGTTATTTCTGATACTCAACAAGCAACTAACAGTTACTATTTCCTCACTCTACTGCCTCTTTCTGCCAGGCTAAATTTACAGAATTCCCTCAACTTTTCCTCATCATCTATGCCTTCTTGGTTCCTGAACATCTTAGTGGCCCTCCCTGGTTTCTTGATGCTCCTGTAGAACTAGGAAGTCTAAACTCAATGTAATATCCTCACACAGGCTCAGCATGGCTGCACAGGGGAAAATGAGAGCATCCCCATGTCTGTTAATCACACTTATATTGTGCTACAGGAAGATGACTGTCTTATTTTGCTGGCTCACACCAAGCTATCTATTTAACACCTTAACCCCCAGGTCCTTCACTTGATGGGCTGATACTCTAAGAGACAGTTCCTGACCTGCGCTGACTATGGATTCTTTTACCACAGATGCAGATTTTTTTTCCTTGTTGAACTTCATAGCATCACTGTAAGCCCAGTTCTCAAGTTTCTCAGGGTCCCTCAATGGAACTTCTGACATCTCAAAAGCACACATTCACGTGACCACTGCCCTTCAAGGCATTACCTTCCAGTCAAAACTAGAAAATCTCTTCTTGCTCATTAGGAACCCAAATAGGAGAGCACTAAAAGGTGGAGGATAGATGAGACCACCGGAGAAAGAATCAATGACAAAAAAAAAAAAATTGCAAGATTAGACAAACACAGCTCTTGATGGACTCTCCTTATAAAAGGTGAAGCAATAAGGAGCAAAGCTTCAAGAGCAATGCTTTCCTCCTCACCATATTTCCATGCTATGAACAGCAGCTTTTTCAGGAGATGGAACTAGTTGATGTCACCTCAGTCTCCTGGGATGAACACGGTGTTACATGACACCTTAACCCCTTTGCTCTTTCTATCAGCTCCTCTGTCAGAAAGGGCTGTCACTTAGAAGATGAAATATATTTACAAATTAATTAACTTTGGCCAGTGACTGAAGAATTAGATTTCCACTAACAGGGATTCTGTCTGAGTGATGGATACACAGAACACTGGAGGAATAAAACACTAGTCTTCCTTGCCTCCCAAATCTGAATGCTCAGCAATCACACCACCTTTCCCTTCATCAGTCTTTTTTTTTTTTCCTACACTGTCAACCCTTCTCTTCTCAAAGCCACTGGAATTTGTTTTAGTAGATGAAGGTATCTGTGTACTGAAAAAAGTATTTGATCTCTGAAAACGACTCTTCAACTCATTAAACAGAGGCACATTACACAGAGAGCTGTGAAAGGCAAAGCAGAGTTGGTGGGGAGGATATGGGATTAGCTGAGAATTAGACTGAATAAAACAGTTTGTGATTTCAGGAGCTGAAGCAGGGACAAACCTGCACAGAATTGTTCAAAGCAGAAGCTGTCTATTATGTGGGCTGGAAGTTTCATTTTGTTCTATCTCATGTTAAAACACAAGCTGTTTGTTAGAGGGACTGTATTTGCCTAGCTAGGGAGGTGTTAGAGAATACAGGCTTGCATACAACAGCGTGGGAAGAACAGGTGACAGTTCTGATGGCGCTAATAAATCTGAAAATAAATTATGGGTGTGATGTGGTGCTCACAGAGCAAGGCTAGCATTTAATCCAGGAAGCAAACTGTTCTGCACAATTCATACAGTCTCAGCAGAAAGGCAGAGGGCGGCTTGTGGCCCATTTCTTAGTCACTCACGAAATAAAGCTTCAGGTGGTGAACACTGCAAAGACAGGCCTTCATACTGCTCGTTTTTCATACCCCTTCTCTGGAGTGGGAAGCCTTAATGACCTTAATTTTGCTGTGCAATCCATTAAAGTGGCAAAGCAGAGGCCCAGACAATTTAAGTTAGCAGCAATTCCTTTAAAGCAGACCTTACAGATTAGTGACACGTCAAGGATATAACAGATTACAGACAAAATGAGCTTACTTGCCTCGAAGAAAAAAATTCAATAAAGAAAAATCCAAATTTGTTCATCAAAGAGAGTGTTCATTATTTAGTGGAACAAAATTCATCTTCAAAATCATCAAATGTTGGTACAACTGAACAACTGATGTTTCTAAAGGTTTCTTTTGTCAGCTACAGAACTAATAAATTTTGAGACATTTTTGCAAGAATTGTGGTTATTTGCTATAATATCCTTACAGACTTAAATAACAATAATTAGGTTTTTCTGCCTTTGAAATGGCAACAATTATTTTCTTTATTTCTTGTTCTATATTGTCAGGTGAAACTGAGACGTGTTTTGAGATAGCTACTGTGCTCTATTTCAGAGCTACATAATGAGACATCTTTTATCTAATACCTGCACTTTCTTATTTGGTAGAAGATATTTATGTGTTATTCTTTTTACATTTAGAAAGGTCATTAAAGCAGCAGTTGGGTAGACAGCAATTGACAAATAATAATGCTGCATTGGAAGTGGGGTGGACAGAAAACTATTTAATATTCAGCACACTGCAGTGACTGAAGCAGCACAGTGCAGTAGGTAGGGCTGACCTCAGAGATCCAGAGCTGATTATAGTTAGGAGATTCTATTCCTGGGACACAAAGATTATAAAGATGAACTTCATCAAATGGAGTCACAGTTGGCCTCTCTTTGTCCATCCTTCCTCTCTTGTGGCAACAACCACCTGGGGGGAAGGGATGAGTGCCACAGTGCCACATGCTCTTCAGCAGCCTTTGGCAATTTAAATAGCTGTGAAATTTTGCATTGAAGGCCACCAGATGTGCTCTGAGGTGAGACCCCTTTATAAGGGACAGGCAATACAGTGTGCTGTATCAAGGACATAAGCTCCAGCTCGAGCTTATTCCCAGGCATCTCACAAGCACATACACAAATACAGGCTTTTCTTCCTTTCAGTAGAAAACAGGATGCATTACCACTGAACTTCAGCACAGGAAGAAAAGGCACGGAAAGAACAGAGACATTTTCTTCTGGTCATGTTTTAGGACAGTAAAAACCTTGATGCTTTAAGTCCTTGCTGAGGCAAATCTTCAGCTGCTCCCAAACATTTTTTAACACAATTTAGGAACTATATTTACCTAACATGAACTAGAAGCTGCTAGACTCTGTACTTTATCAACAATACTGTTGGCATGATCGAATAGATTTTCTTGTTTGTAGGAATATTCTCCTACATTTCTCCAGAGTAGCAGAGGCCATGCAGTAAGACTAACAGAAATGAGACTCTTGACCTGAAAAGTGGTAAAAAACCTACAGAGAAACATGAGGTCCAGTGCTAGGTCAGTGACAGAAGTACAGAAAGAAGAGGTTTACCAATTTACCAGGTCTTTTCTGTAAAGGCTGGTAAGGTAACTAATGTGTCAGTGGATGTGTTAAGAAGCAAACACAATTATGCTTTCTAGATTAACGCCAGGCAATAATAATTTCCATGGTGACAGACTAAGTCATCACTTGCAGAGGTTTTTTGTGGCAGGAGGGGAAGGAGAGGTGATAGTCTGATAAGCTGTCAATAGTAGTTCATTATGTATTTTTGACCATCAGCCCCTTGTAGGGAGGGAAAGCAGGCACCCAGCCAGGGCAGGTATATAATCTGATTGATGCTTCACATAAGTGGCTTTCAAAAACTTGACTGAGCATGAAATCTCATCATTAAAGTTTATGTCCTGAGTGAGTGGGGAAAAGAGAAAAAGAAGGAAAGAGACCAAACCAAAGGGAACTAAAGCTGACAGAACAATGGCAAATTTATAGCTAAACATCTACTTAAGCATGATTTCTAAAGCTAATCACCCAACATGAAAACAAGCTTCTGCCTCTGAAGGAAGTTAAAAATGAGGTTCACCGTCTCTCCCTGTGCAGTCACATAAAAAACCAAGAGCAGTAAAATCAAAGCCCATGGGATCCCTGGAATGCAAGTATCTGCTCTGTTTTACCAAAGAGTGTTAAAGCACTGTAGAATAATCAGGCACGAATAATCTAGGCTATCTATATCCATAGATAGCTTTTCTCTGGTTATTCAGAAGAAAAAGAAACCATTGGCGTAGCTTATTGAACTCTACAATTTATTCTTTCTATCTGCTTAGTATGAAATGGGCCAGAGCAGTGAGGCATCATGGACAGGACAACACTGCCTCCATAAGATCCCTCCTGCCAGAAAAAGGAGGTGTAAAAGCTTCAGGAGTAAAAAGGCCTATCAAGAGCACAAAATATTCTTACACAGCCAAGTCTCAAAGGACTGGGGAAGAGTAGAATATTTCAGCAATATTCATTCTGATTTGAAAACAAATTGGTCTGCCTTGCTTTACTCCCCCTTTTGTATTCTTTTTGAGTAATTATTCTAGCTAATGAGTTTACTGGCAGAAGTGTTCACAGAAACAGCAAATTTTTGTGGCCATTAGAGATTATTTGTAAAGAATTTTTTAATCATAAGTATTCACTGTGTAAATGTGCTTCAAAGGCTTAGGCTCTTCCCATCAGGGACTAGCACTGCCCTAGGTAACCAATATGTGCAATCACAGCTAATCAGTCAGCTCTGATTTCAAATATTCTCAATAAGCAGATCATGGACAAGCTGCAACATAAAAAATTATTCATAGATATTATTTGACAAATGATTGTCAATAATGAATAATTCAAGAAGATCCCACATTGTTCATACACAATTCCCAGAGAGAAAGAAGGGTGAATGTTGTTTTATAAGTTCATGATGGATTCTTCCACTAGGGCTGCTCAAAACACTCTGGTGAATAACTCAGCCTCTCATATTCCTTCTGAAACATGAACGTTTGAATGGCCACATTTCAGGAGGAGGCACTGGTTTCTGGATGCTCCATTTGCAACCCGACAAGTAAACGAGGCTCTGTGAGGGACACCAGGTAGAATTAATGGCATTGCTATCTGTGCAAACAGTCTGTGACACCATGCAACTCCTCACTGATGCAAAGTCATTTCTGCTGATGTTTGGCTTTAGCAACTAGTTTGACAGAGACTGGGAAGATTATTCTACGTGCTTACTTCCCAGTCTTCTGAAACTGCATTACCTATCCTTCCACAAATGCAAAATATATTCAGTTGCCTCACTCACTGTTAGTAAGCATTCACTGCTGAAAAGAAACTTGGTTGCTAATCCTCCTGAACCACACAACAATATTGTGTTTTACTTTTAATTTATAAATTAATGAAAAATAATCTGTCCAGGTATTATAAAGAAGACTATATATTAAGATGTGATTCTAAATCCTCTACAGTTTGTCAATAACACTATACCAAATAAGCTGAGGGTGACAAAACTGCCATTTCATGTTTATTGTCATGTTATTTCTTTGAAAACATATCTCTCCTAGAATCCCACCACAACTGTATCCAAGTCTCTGAGTGTCACCTGTCCAATACTTTGCACCTGAAGATTTGACTGAACAAGACTCGTGAATGCAGCACTGAGAAAAGTAAAAAGTCCAAGAAATAGGACATTAGAATATAGAAGAAAAAAAGGAAATGAAAATAAAAGAGGGGTGAAAAAGAGAAGAAAAAAAGAAAAAAGTTTAAAAAGTTTTTAACAAAAACTAGTTTTTTAGTCTAGGAAAACCTGAGGTATGACAAGATAACAGTTTCTCATTATGCAAAACACAGTGAAGACAACTGTGATCAATTGTTCTCCATGTCTGCTGAGGATAGAACAGGACGTAATTAATTTAATTTGCAACTGAACAGAATAAGATTAGATGTTCAAAAGAAATTTCTATCTGTAAGAGCAAGAAGTAGAAGTTCACTACCTCAGGCATTTATAGAACCTCTCTACCAGACAGTTTTTCTTAGAAGAACAGGATTGATGGAGGTCTGTCAGAATAGCAAAAGCAACTTGCTCATTCCCTGAGCCGCAGGACAGACTAGAGAGCTTTTCAAGAGCCAATACTCTCATGATCTCTGAAAGCTCTGTTCTCATGAAATCCTCCACCTGCCCTACAGGAGATGCCTTGAAGTACCCAAAACTACACCTCCCCATAAGCACAAGGAGGGCTTTAGAGGGTGTAGATCCTCAGAGGGTGTGTATCCACAGCTCCACAGATAGTAGTTGGTGCTATCACAATCCAAACCACAAAGTTTTAGTCCCCCTCCCCAAACCACTTCTGTCTGCTTTGTGTGACTGTAAGGATACAGTTTTCAGATGTCATGCAAAGAGTCACCTTGATGCCTAAAAAAGCTGCCTGCCATAGAATTTGAAGATGAATTAGACTGAACTGCAGGATGCTTTAAATGTAAATTTTGCATGACTGGAAATAAAAGGATGTTTTACCGAAGCACCTATTCCTACTCCTTCCTCACCAAATCAATGAACAGAAGTACTGTAGACCCCAGGAAGAAATAAGATTTAGCTGCTGACATACACAAGAGACTGCAGGCTTCTGTAGCTATTATTGACAGTTTTACCATGCCTCCCTGCAGGGGACTGCTCCTCTGCAGAGCCATTCACCAACACACTGATTCTAGGGAAGATTTTTCTTCACTCTTAAAAACCCTCCTTGCCTCTTGCTGAACACAGAGCATCTCAGTTTGCCAAGGTAACATCATATGCTGCTTTTCTACCAATGACAACACAGCTTTTAAATATCTTCATTTTGCAAGCCTGGCTAACCTAGTGCTTTCAAATCTAGAAGCTCTACCAGAGCTGCAATCTCTCAGGCTTTGCCCCTCCCATGCCTTGCTGTTTTTGAACCCACTTGCAGACCCATGAAGAAAAGCACCATGTCTTCCTATCTTGCATCCTGAATATCCTCTGTTCCTCCAAGACAGTCAACTATTTTTCTTTTTTTTTTTAATATTCTAGACAATACAACCCATGAAGATCTACTCATGTTTGTAATTTTTCTTCATTTTGCTAATATCTCAACCTCTTTTTAGTTGGTATTTATGCACATGTATGTGGTTAATGTTTCAGATTTTGGGGATGACAGCTCTAAGTCCTCAGAGTTTGTTGAGGTAAAATAATGTGCAACAAACAAAACAATGACATTGAAATGTTTATATTGAACAAAAGAGAAAGAGTGGAATTCTATGCTGTGCTGTAATTCTGTATATAGTTTATATACGTAACATATATATCATATATATATTTTTTCTATATATGAAATTAATATATATTACATATATATTTTATACAGATAATATATAATTTCTTCTCACAACCATCTATTCCCCTAATTCTTACTCATAAAATTTTAAATGCAAGCAAAGAGGTGCCATCGCTTTGCCTTTCATAGGACGTTCCCTGAAAATTTCCAGCCTCACATGTGAAGTCCTGATTTACAAAGAGTGTTAATAGCAGTATCTCCCAGCCTGTGAGGACTAGCAGATGAGCACTATACTTCTGATTAACTCAGGTTTGCCTTGGGTCAGGGGTGTTCTGCCTCCACGTCAAACAGTTGCTTTTGCTGAATTCCCACTGATGAGAACCTCTGCTTTGTTTCCCCACAAGTCAGAGGCTGTTTATGTAAAATTAGAAGTAGACACACAGAGCAATAACTCACTCGTTTTTCTCTGCCTCCCCTCTTGCACCCTCTGTCACCCCACTACCACTTCCAAGTGGTGTATCAATCAAAAAAATCCAGAGGAGGCAAGTGGGAAGAAATTAGGCTGAAGAGATAGATCACCTCCACAAATCCAATTACTGTGTTCCTCAGGCTTTAAACTTTAGTTTTTAATTTTCCGACCTAGTTCAAGTCAGTTAGTTTTTATTTATCTTATAAGCAAGAAGCTCATTAGACTAACTCTACCATTCCCAGTCACTCACATACAATGCAGCTGCCCAACTCTTGCAAGTGTCCAGCTCTTAACAGGGCTAAGGATTTCACCCTGACATTTTTACTTATATTTGTTGAAATCAGTAATGCACTGTACTGTATGAAATTGTTGTAAAATCCAAGCCTGGATACCATGACCTTGTCTGCTCTGTCTCCCACCTGCATCGATATCAAGTTAAATTGAACTAGTGGCAATTTTCTTGTAAAAGTTGACAGTGCTATAGACCATCCTTCAGAGTGTTTCTGGGTCTAATGGGTAAAACGTTATTCTCCCTGCAATAATTATGGGTTCTACAGTACTTTGAGGAAAATTGGTGTGGACAATACATAAACACTTCAATGATGTGATCACTTGATGACTGGTGCAATGACTTTTGGGTGAAAAGGGTCAATGCCACAATAGTTAGGGAATGGCTGATAAAATTTGCATGATTTTCTAGCAATCTCATACACTACTGTGATGTTATAGGAAAAGGGATGGAAATAACACTTCTAAAATAACTTTCATAACTAATTAATTGTGTTGCAGAGCCAAAAGCCAGAAGCAGTCCTTCCCTGTGGCTGTGTTACTGTCCAAGTCTACAGACAAGCTGGCGTGTGGGGGAGAGAGGAGGAAGGAGATAATGATTTATATGTAAGATCTTGGGAAAGTTTCAGTGATATTAATACTTGACAAGTACAGTACTTCTGCTCCTAAGCTCGTCTGACAGGTATTCTGCAGCCAACTCAGAATTCACCGGAATGTTCCTACCAGCAGCATTCCAAAAGTCTTCAAATGGCCTCAAGCTGAGGGTTTAGAGAAAAAATGACACTTTACAGGTGATGGAGAGGGACATGCAAGTACCATAAAGGTAACCTAAGTGGCTGGACTAGGACTGTGCTGAGCATGACCTTACACTGGTGTCAACCCCAGTGTAAGACTTGTTGACCCACCCTGAACCCAGTAGAGATAGGGTTTCTTGAACTCCTTTTGTTCTAATTTATTTCTACTTACTTTACACATAACAGCAAGAGAAAGGAAAAGAAGAAACTGCATGTAAAATAGAATAAATAATCTCTCTTCCCAGTTACTTCCCTTTGATTATTATGCAACATCATTCATACCCTCTGAGGAATGAAAAGGAATAAAGAATTTTCTCAAGAGCTGTGATCACTTCTTCCATAGCTGACTGTGGTCCCCCAACTATGCATTGCTGCTTATTTTGCATACCCATCAGTGATCATACTAATACTAAATGTCTCACTGTGCTGTTTATATTCAAAGGGAAGGTCCTGCCACTCACAGAACATGTCTGGCCCCTTGCATTTTAAACAGGTACCTGAAATTCATGCTGATTTGTAGATTCAGTCCTGGTTTGCTTGAGGTGGAGTGACCCACCACATTTCCATTTTGTGATAAGGTAGTACTAGCACTCACAGAAGTTAGATGTGTTTTTAGTTCTCTAAATTCTCATTCGCTTCCTCTAGAAACACCCTCATATGAAAGAAGCTGAAAATGTATTGTTGCAAACTAACATCAAAAAGGACTAATTTTACTACCACCTCACTTTGCTTTAGAGATGTAAAATTTCACTTATTTAAGTAGAGCTATTTCAGATTGTCTGTGAGAGTACCTGTATGAGTGCACATGTGAGAGACAGAATATACATGCAGGACCAGCCCTTAGACCTTTCCAACTGCAGTTAATGCTGTGCAAAATGTTCCACTCAGGTCTCATGTTTGGTGTCTTCCAGGGGTAAGCAAACCTTTCCTGCAGGCCTGCCTTCCTTATCCTTCCATGAAGCACAACTCCCTTAACTGTCAGGTCCTCTTACTTTAGGCACAATTCTCTCTTGATGAAAACAGATAAGCCCTAGGGCTGCTGAAGAGCTGGAAGGTTAGTAATTACATTGGCCTCCCCTTTAGCATCTCCTCCTTTGTAACTGAGAGGGAGGTGCAGCTTCAACAAAACACAGAATTACATGATCACCATGGAAATGAGGGATGAGCACCTCTTGTGATGAAGACAAATGACTGGTGAGAGGGTTCTGTCCCCTCTCCCCTTTATTGTTTTGCATTAAATACCTAAAACTTTGGGATCTGAAACACGACAGGAATATTAAAAAGATGTAATAGCAACAGCTCAGAGCAGTTAAATAAAGAACAGCTCACATTCCCTCACAAAAGGCATTCACAGGTACTTTCAAAATATCATCCTGGCTCAAAAAGGTATGGGATACTTCTGGTTCCCAGGACAGTCCAACACTGGGAAAGCAGTGGGAGCTGCAGGGCAGCAGTGCTTTTGATACTAAGTCGCTTCTGTTCCAAATGAAATCTTGTTCTCAGTATGGAGCAGCATAAGGTGCAAGCAGGTGCTCGCAACCCACGCGTTGGTAGATGATGTCATGTGGGAGTTGGCTGCACTGTCATGATATTTCACTGGAAATTTTTATCTAACAAATACTATTGGGAAATTGGAATGTCACCATGGCTTGTCTGGGGTTTGTGCCCTGATACATTTCCTACCCTTCTCCCACCCGATAATGGGAATTTTCCACTTCTTCCTCACCAGAACCCATAGAAATGTTCATTTTAATTTCTGACAACTGAAGCCGTTTTCTTCTACAGATAACATCTAGTCTTGAATCCTGTCTGGAAAGAATCCTACAGCTGAGCTTCCCTGAGATTCCTGTATCAACTGACTTCTATCTAATTTGCCTGGACATTCGGCCTCAGAGAATTTGCTTGGTACTTTCTCATCAAGGTGTGCAAATTCCCCTGTGCACTGAAAATTCTTCCCTTTCCCCTGTGTTGGTTTCCTCCTCCCAGTGTGGCTCTCAACTACATCAAGTTGGGATACCTGAGCAGCACCAAGAACATTAACTTTTCAGGTTGCTTGAGGTAATGAGTACATGCTATTGAAAGTTAAGCAATAAATACCTCCAAGTTGACATTGGGACATATAAAATGCTCTGCAAACAACTTTAAATCCATCACAGAACTGCTGTTATGGTGTAAAAGTAAGTAGCAAGTGTATAGAGAACACAAAGCTCACAGTGCTATAGGTACTGACCTGTTCTACATAGATCTATTTATTACCTGAAAACACAAACAGCTCCTAAGGTGAAACGAGGCCTTTGGTGGATACGTGTGAGTTACTTCATTTTGATGCTTCAATGCTTCCAAAAGAATGAGGATATCTTGTTTTCATTCCACAACATAATTGCTAATTTACTGATCCTTATTTTTGCCTCTCAAAAGTCTGACACATCTGCAGCAATGGAAGGCAGGTTTTATTTCTTTGGAAACATATGCCTCTGCACTTGTACTGAACTATAAGCTCTAGTAACTCGTAATGCTCCACAGCTTGGATGCTCAGCTCAGCAGCTTCTGTACACACACAAAGCCATGTAATTACAATATAGTCCATAGATGCTTCAGACATGCAGAACTGACATAAATGTATTAGTTTCCTTGCAAGTTATGTCATTACAGCAAAAACATTATTCCACAAATGTGTGCATTTTGTATAAGATGACTTGTCTGTTCACTTCCAGCACTCTCCAGCTAGTGAATTTCCTGCTTAGAGTCTTAATATATATATATGTGCATAAATAGAGAGAGAGAGAGAGAGGAAGTTTATAATTCATTATAAACCACACAATATCCCTTGTGAAGAAAAGGGTCATCTGTCAACCTAGGACTGCAAACACAGCTCTAGCAGGTGTAATCAGACACCTGGTGAACTGATGGAAAACACTCTATTAGTTAAATATTATTCAAAACCCAGAAATGTCTTTATGGATGTTAGCCAGCAAGTAACTCTGAATGACAACTAATTCTGAGGAAATCTTAAACTTGTCAAATCAATTCTCTTCTCCCAGTTGTTCACAAAATGGAACAGGAAACAATGACTGACACAGAGAGGTCATCATACAACCAGCCATCTCTTTCTAAAAGGCAGATACCCACAAGCCTTCCCAGACTTCTGAAATGAAGTAATAACAACAAAATCATATTTAGGAACATACAGAAGGTTCACTGAAAGCTATCACAATTTATCTCCACTTGAATAGGCTTAAAACACAGCTACTGATTAACTCTCAAACTGTCAGGAGTCTACAACAGAGAGGTATTTTCTTTGGCATGTGTCTAATCATCAGTATGAGAACAGCTTTTGCTGAACCACTGCTTAAACTGATTTAAATGTAATAGCATGGTATAGTGGTAGAAGGAGGAGCATAATAATCCAAGGAATAACTCCTGAAAGAGCAGCAGGGGCTTTGCCATATTTCCTACTGCCATATTCTCACAGGGGAAAGGAGGAAAAAAAAGAGAAAGACAACTTATTGCCAGTCCTGTTAACTGTTTCCTGCTGGTAACTTTATAATACCCTTCATCCACCTTCTGGGACCTGCCTGTGCTGCTCTTAAGACAAGTGGACAGAGCTGTGCCAGGACCCCAGAGGGTTTCTACAAGAAAGCAAACACACTGCACCTTTGCGTAGGAAGACTGCTCAAGCTCACATACTCGAGGCAAACTCTTATCAGACTGCAGGAAACAACACAATTACTAAGGCATTTGTGCCATCAGCTGCTTCTCATTTCACTGATGCTCCAGTGTCAGCTGTGCTTGTGTTCAGATGTGAGTGATGGAGGAAATTGTGTGATCCATACAGCAAGATTTGAGTATAACTTCTTCCTAAATTTTCTATTGAGGAGTCCCTTATGGTCTCTCCACTCTGAGACCTTGAGACTCTCCACAGTTATCTATCCAGCAACACCAGAAGGATGGAATGCACCAAGGTGGAAAGATCCAGGTACTCCAGAAATTACTAATCCAAGAAATTTGTTTTTTCCTGCTCCTAACTGGCTGCATCTACTTCTGCCATATGAGAACAATTGGATTTACTACAAATTCCTAGGTGTTATTGCATTTTTTTTTTCTTTTTTACCTTGGGGCAAAATACCCACTTTCTGTGGAAAGAGGCAGCAGTAATACTGCAATATGCACTCACACTGGCAATCATCACAGCATGTGAACATGAATTTGTAGTAAGCTGAGGACTGAGTCCCAAAGCACTTCAGTTTCACCAACATCCCCAGGTATCCTTCTGAGAGCTTAGGCAGAATGCAAAAAGCAGCTTGACAAATGGAGAAACTGATGCACAATCCAGGTCTCTCGGGGTTACAGTCCCTTGGTACAGCCACCATACAACACTGAGTCTGGAACAATGCCACCAAGGCCCCTAAGGGACCCACAAAAAAGAAAAAGTAGTGATAGCAGAAAGTCCAAACCCACCTGCCACTTAGCCCCACTCAGCACACTTGGACCTGGATGTTCTTTGGTTTGGTTCACTTTTCTTCAGATGGACAAAACATACTTCTCTAATGCACATCCCCTTGTCCCACATGTAGCAGTGAAGGCTGAGGTGGATCATATCTGGGCCCTTTTCTCTCTGCCTGTGTTTGCCTGTGAATTGTTTTAATATGCACTAAGCAGCCACTTTCTTTGCAATTCATCTTCCTGTTTGCTCCCAGCAATGCCCCGTTGTTTGGACACTTTGATGCACTAGTGTCTGTGAACAGCTTGCCAGCAGCACCCACACAAGACCAAACATTTCAAGACCTCAAAAGACTGACCTAGAGACATTATTTTTCTTAAAATTGACATTTTAACAAAGCATCAGAAGCAGGAATCCTGCTTGGAGTGCATTATTTCCATCTTCTCTCAGCTCCTGGATTTAAAGGGACAAGTGAACATTTAAAGCATCCCCTTACAGGCTAATCCCATCACTTACATTTTCTGATAGTTATTTGGTAGCTCAGGTTGAGATGCTTCCATTTTTTCAGTCCTTCTCACTGGACTTCATTAAGCTGTGGAAGTTATAAATAACTAGACTGCAGGATCAGTCTCACTAAAAATTTAGATCCATTGTAAAAAATCTGGACGATTCGTATTATTGCATGAAAATCCACTAAATGTTTTTCTTTTCTAATGAGAAAATATTCAGATTAAGCCACTTCAGTGTCTTCTTTTTCTGAAGCTTTGATTTTAATCTTCCAAAAAAAAACAAAAAAAGTTTTGATGACAAAAAACTTCACTGCCACCAAAAATTCTTTTCATTCCCTTATAAAAAGAGATGGCCTCAGAATTATTTCCCCTCTAATATTTTCATCACAGAAATAATGATCTTTTCTTGAATTTAAACATTACTTTGTAGTATTTCCAACTTACACAGTTCTCAGTTGTGTTACTGCATGAAGTCTCATAGGAGAAAAAATAGCTTGCTACAGTGAAGCAAATTAATCTACTTCTCCTACCTTATTTGAATACCTTAACAAAAACTGTACTGACAGAACAGGTTTAGAAAAAACATAAGATTTTATTTCCCATAATGATCTTTGGAGACTAAGTACCATAATCTGGGATTTATGTTTTGAAGGAACTCTATCGAATCTCCATTCATGTGACAAATTATTGTCAATACAAAAAAAAAAAAAAAAAACCAACCAAAAACCTCCCATAAAATCAAATAAAAAACCCCATCCTCTAAAAATAATCAGCAATAATAATGTTGACATTTTTTTCCTAATTTTCCCCCTGATTTTTTAAATCTGTGCATAACATTTCTAGAATTTTTTCTGCAACCAGAACAGCAGAAAACTGTTTCCTATTTTTCATATTTAAAAAAAGTAAAAAATCAGAAGTTCTTATAAATACATTTCAGCTGTTGTGGTCTTTCAGGGCAGAAGGATGCTCACAAGGCTCATCATAAATTCATGTGTTGACAACACAGTGCCAAGAGACAGCATGCTGTTTGACAGACACCACTTCCCAGGAAAATGGGGAGCCATATCTGACACCATTGGAGATGCTTCCAAGACATCCCTTAAGATAGAAAACTGCCTCTAAGGGGTGGTGAAAATATAGAAATCTGGACACTACATTTTTCTTGTTAAGTTATTTTTCACCCACTAGGTCAGAGCCAATGCAGAAGGAGCAGAGGTTACACTGCCAGAGAACAGCAGGGCCACATTTTGCCAGAAGCAAAAAACAATTCAGCAAGGAAGAAATGATCCCCTCTCTTCCATCATCCCCTGGGCTCCTTCACAACTTCTCCACTTAGTGAAACCAGGCTCCCAGGCACAGAAATACCAATATAATCCTCAGTCCCTTAAATGTAAAGACCATCTTCCCAAGTGTCAGGGGGAAAAATGTATTGCAGTCCAGCCATTTCAAGAGTTGGTGATAATTCTCATTCCCAGGCCATTTCTAATGATGCCTCATTTTCTTCCAATGCCACATAACTTCTCTATTATCTACTGGCATTACAGCTCTGGATTTCTTGTTCTCTCTGATGGGACTGCGCAGGGACTTTTTAAATCCAGCGCCCGACAAGAGTTTCAGGGGAGACTGCCATAAAAAAGGCCATAGATTATTCTTAAATTGCATCTTCTAAGTCCTACCCAGTGGTTTTAAAATCGCCATCAATAAAGTATTAATGGCAATAGTAATAGAAGTGATATCTACAATTGGCCCGCTTGGACCAGCTGTATGTAACATATTCCCCATAATAAGGAGCTCTGCTTTGAGCCAAGGCATCAGCCTTAATAAGCTGTGCTACTCCTACTGGTGCTGCTAAGAGGTTGTTCGGACAGTTCATTAAACACCATTTTTTCTGCCGTTGGAAACCTAGCAGCACTAAGTATATTTGCTGTGAAAATGGCAGGCTCAGCAGCACATCTGGGGAAAGATTGTCGGAGAAAGGATTTCATTTCATTAGAATTGGTGGGGGTTTTTTTGTTTTATCAGATTATCATTTTTAATTGTGCATCTAGTTGGATAAGGCAGACCCCTCCTGTCAGAGCGGCCCACAAAACTACTTATGACACAGTGCTACTGAAATGCAGTTGGTTCCACAGCAGCAACCAGTTAGGAGGGAAAGCACAGAGCAGTCTGGCTGAAGAGAGAACAAGGAAGCTACAGGCAATGTAACAGAATCTACCACTATTGCCACATGGACTCCAATAATGTGATTATTTCTCCGCCCATGCTGTGTAGATGGCTTTCAGGTCTTTTCAGAAGGAACAGCCTCAACCTGTACTGCAGGAGCCTGACAGCAGGCAGCTGGAACAGGGTGATGATACCTGTGCTAGATGGGACTGAAGAAGATGCCCTGCAGAGAACATTTTAGTCCGCCTGAAAATGGCCCATGAAAGATCTGTGAACTGCACATGGTGGGTTAAAATTCCAGAAGAATGAATATGCCCCTGGGCAGAACACAGGCAGAAAGAGGGTAGATGGCAGGTACACAAAGAAAAAAAGAGACCAGGCAGCTCTGATAGGGGCTTACACATGTCACACCCCCCCAACAGTGATCCTAAGGAGAAAACACAGAGCACTATGTCATCCTCTCTAAATAACATTAACCCTTCAGAGAGAAAGAAAGAGGGAGCTAGATGATTTAGTAATTCTCACAGTGTTTCAGGCTCTAAAGAGAAACAAATGCTATTTCCTCTCTCTCCTTGCTCATCTCCTTCCCTTTCAAAAACAAGGAGCCCTGAAAAATCATTCTCTCCACAGAGAACAAATAGTTCATTAGTGTTTGCCTTTATGAGAGTGGGCGAATAGATTTTGTACCTTGTCGGATCAACGTTCGTGCCAATTTTTCAAGGCTGCCTTGCTGAAGCAGATGCAATAACACTTTATTATATAACACAGAATCCAAAGGGATACTCAGCATACACTGAATTAGCATAGGCACAAATCCCCTGGCTGGTTGCATTTAAATCTGCACTATCTCTGCCAAAGTCCTTGCAATCTCTGTAGTCAAGAAAGGAATAAGGGCTGAAAGAAGAGGGACAGTGTAGCCAAAGATGTAAATATATTAGGTCCAGCTTGGATCTTGACAATTTCAGTTTTCTTTGATTTAGCTTCCCCACCCACAAAGAGAGAATGGAAACATCGTTTGCACCAGAATGCAACAGCTCCTGGACATCCCTGGTAGTTTGCAAGTGAGTACAGCTCCTCGGAGGGGAATGCTAGGGAAACTGATGGGGCTGCCTTGGTACAAGCTTTAAATAATTGACATATTGTGACTGCACAGACAGACTCTAAAATGGCTCCAGTGGGAAATGGATGGCATGACTAAAGAAGGGAAAAGAAAGAGAGATGTGAAAAGGAGCAGATGAGAGGGAGGTGAAGTAATGGCAAAACGAAAGCAAAAGTTTTGCAACACTGGCTGCACCAGCTCTTTGGCAGGGGTTCTGCGAACCCCGACGCGCTGCTCAGACTGGCCATTTCCAAAGATGGATTAGCAAATTAATGTAAGCAGAGCATAAAGTTGCTGACTGTGGTGGTGTTGAGTCACCTTGGGCCTCATCAGCATTGCTAAACATTGCCCGTAACCTTTCCATTATCACTGAGGGTCTGCACAGCACCAGGACCCAACTGCTCCAATAATTTCAATTACTTTCCCTGACAAATTTTATGTTTCATGTATTTTACTGGCCTGATAATTATGATTTCTCTCATTTCTCGCTATCGAGCTTAATGGGTTCCAGCACGAGTGTACGGTTTCAGAAATGAAGTTCCACTTGAATTCACAAGTTATTATCTACTTTCGCTAATGGAATTGGAAAAAAGAGAAAGAGCGGGAAAGAGATAAAGGATGAGTAGAGAAGGGAAAGCACAGAGGAAGAGACAGATGCGCATACAGGAAAAAAAAAAAGACTGAATAAAAATATATTGGCAAAGGGAAAAACAAGAGAGAAAGAAGAGAGACAAAGTAAAGACAAAGATTAAACACAAGGAGGACAAAACCCAAAAAGAATGCATGGGAGAATGAGATAAAGACTGAGACAGAGAGAGACAGACACAGAAAAATGGGTACACAAACAAATTAGAAAGAGTTGGGTAAGGATCAGCACAAATGAGAGTGGAAAAAACAGCAACATTAAGAGCATTAAAAATGCTTTCTTGTATCATGACTAAAGACTTGATAGGTTATCTCGAGCCTTGGACAGCCAGCAGAGAACTCAGCTCTGCACCTTCTCTTACTGACTGCAGAGAAAATGATTAACATCCCCAAAACAATCTTGCTGGCAGAGGTACATGTCCCAATTAGAGTCAGCTAGAAACTAATATTTGAAAAAGTGTTAAATATCCTGAAAAATTAAAAAAAAAAAAAAAAAGTGTAAAGTGTAAAATGTGCTCCTTTTTCTATCATGGACCTGTCCTTCAAAAAAATTTAATCAAATTTGTTGTCTCTGCTGACCAAAATTGTCACTGCTTTTCCTTTTGATCATCCCTGGAGTGCCAGAAGAGGTATACAGAGTGTGCTGGAGCTATCATTATTTGCACATAATCATCATCATAGATGTTTAAAAAAAGGAATGAAAAAGCTAAAGTAGCAATTAAATACCAATCCCAGGCATGGCCTTTCAGCAGTAACTGGCACATTTTTTTTCCATTTATGCCTCTGTAAACATCTACCTATATTCAAATTCCCACATTCCCTCCTTCCCTAGCAGCACACAGACACTCAGTATGAAAACATTGCCCTAATGTCAGTGAAGAGAGAATTTACAGCAGTGATGTTAGGGAGGTGAGAGAAGATTTTTTCTTTCCAACTTTTTCTGTTGTCTAACGTGGTGAGCATATCTATCAGGAAGACTTTAGAAGCTGAAAACCAAAGACAGATTTTCTGCAAGCTGGAGGAAGTTGCCAAAAGAAAACAAATACCCCTTAATATTGCTGTTTTGACAGCTAAACATTTTAAAAAATTAATGACCTTTTTTACCAGAGATGTTTTTGGAGACAATGTTCAACTCTCCGGCCCAAGCCCAAAGGCACAGGAACACAAATAAGCAGGTTTGTGATGCAGTGACACTCAAGTTGCAGAGCATTTGCAACAGGGTTAATGTCATTGGAGCACTAAGAGGAAGAGCAGACACCCAGGATGCCATAATCTACTGTCATTGTCATGGTTCACCAGTGGAAAGGTGCCCCTCTGAAAATCACTTATGAGCAAGCCTTGAATGTCATGAGCTTATGCATGGCCTTGAGTAGGATGGAAAAGTGAATATAACGAGTAGAGCTATAACAGATAATAGATATCTTAGCCTAAAGATTTATTTTTTCCAGATCTTCAGGCAGGTATGCAAGTTAATAATCTAAAACAGAAGAAAATCAATGCTCAAAATCTGCTCCTAAGCAAACATTCTAAAAATCCACTGTAGGTCAGTCTTCCTTTTTCCCCCCCAAGATTAACTCATTCAATAAATTGCTCAAGATAAAAAAGCATTCCAAAAAAGAACAATCAGTAAAACTGAATTCAAAGATATCTAAAGGAAAATCCCAATTATCCTTCTAAATCAATTTCACAGGAAAAAAATTCTAACAAAAAAATTTTAAAGGAAGTTTTTATGACCATTTTGAATGTTGCTATGAATTAATTATTTATGCTCCATTGACAATACCTGAGCTGTTTTCAGTAAACCTGTGACAGTGCTTGGTCAGGCACTAGAAAATGATCTTTCTCTCCTAAAAGCCTCTAAAATGAGCAAACCCCAAAATTTAAATCAAAGCCTAGCACTGTTAAGGTGTTAAGGAAATGAAAATAAAAAAATAAAGGATAAAGTCTCTGCTCCTTGCAGCATTTTTTCATTATTTCTGATATTAATCCACTGAAGGGCTCAAACAAGGTTTGAATCAGAGCTGAATATCTAAAAGTAGAAAAATACACCTGGATCCAAGGTGAAGCTGTGGCCCTTTCCCATGTATGGATCATTGAAATGCCAAGGAAGGGTGTTTCCCTGGAATCTCCTTGGTTAGGACCAGTGATATACCAAGTAATGTGTCAAGTAGGGGTACCTGGGGCGAGATGTCCCTTGATGTACCACCACCAAAAGGAAATCCTTCAGGTGATATCTCCGCTTTCACACTTCTCTCTGAATTTAGTATCATCCTTCCTGCTAAAACAGCAACACTGCTAGGCCTCCCTAGAAATTTAGGGAATACCACCTTAATTCTGTTTTTTAACTCTTCAATGGACCGTCTTCTTACACAGTGCATTTTAGGTCAATCCACAATCCCACATTTTCCAACAACAAAAAAGACTCAGTAATACAACTTTTTTGTCATTTTTGCTCATTTGCAATTTGAAGTCCTGTAGATAGGGATGGTCCCACCAAAACTGATAATCTTGCAGGGTTTTTCTCTCACATTCTACACACTGATGTTGAATGGAGGCTGGAACAGTCAAGAGAGACTCTTTGCCCTTTGTTTTCTTTGTCCTCATATTTTTCCGGTCATTCACTGGCAGTTTAGGAATGAGGGTAGGGACAGATTCTGGATAGATAAGACTTCCAAGTGTGGAAGACGTTGTAGAGACTACACAAGAGTTTATGCTGCTGGAGACAAGGTGAGGTCCTGATATGTACAAGGAATAAATCACACAGGATTTCTCATTCCACAATGCAGAGATTGAAGATATGCAACTCTAAAGTTATGTAGCAATTGCTCAGCCAGAAGGACATTGTAAATGCTCAAGAACAGGTTTGACAATGGTCTTGAAAACGAAATCCTTCTCAACTGATACCCCTACCCACTGACAACTTCTCAAGAGAGGTGATGATTTAGTGAAGGCCAAACCAAATACCTTGGCACAGCCTACACAGTATTCCCAGGAACCCAGATCATCCCCAGTGAACAGAATAATTAGCTCCAACACTATAGGGGGAGTAAAGGCTTCCATCCAATTGGTGACAACTGAGACCTGACTATTTCTGTCCCAGGAAGGGGAAGAGATGCACATAAAATTATCCTTGCAACATCAGTGGGTAAAAATGAGGAAGGCAAGGGCAACCCTGGCTCCACTCACCAAGGCAATCACCTGTGGTGCAAGGCAATTCTGCTCAGTTGATGCCTTTGACTAGTGTCAATAAACACATTCTGTCTGGGTAAGTACAGAGGGCTGGAACCACTTCCTGGGGCTGACAGAGCCACACAATTTAGATTTTCCTGAGCTTGATTAATCACTGTTGTTTATCTTCCTCCACCAGTAGCCAACATAGTTGTTAATTTAGGTTTCTAGCCAAACAGATTTACATAAGCAGGTGATTTTCCAAGATTGTCTACATAAGAGGAGAAAACTTTAAATTTACTGGGCTTGTCAGCAGCACCTGAAAAACCAGTGTAAGGGAAGCACATTCTTTGTTCCTCCCATTCTCATCCCTATACCTAAACCTGTCTGCGCTCTCCTGTGGAAGATACTTTTCTAGCACTGTATTAAGAGTTAGTAAATTTGGATTCTGTTTCTTATTCTGTCAGAATTTTTATGAGTGACTTCAGCACTGCCTGTTTCCCTGTCTGCAGAATGATCTTTTTAGTAAAGAAGAAGAAGAAAAAAATATAACGTTATTGAGCCTTAACCTTTTGCTTCTGTATATTGCAGAAAAGAATTTCTACCTTTACTGTACGTCTCCTTGTCATGACTTGCCTAAATAATAAAATCATACCTTCCAGCTTCTCCATTTTCCCACACTCCAGGATTTCACCTTGCTGCAACTGCTTAAGGTTCAAGTGTTCAAAAGAACTTAGCTATCTATTTTCCATCAACTTCAATGAGGACACATTATCTGTTGATTTACTTTTAGGGCTGCATATCTAACCCCAGGCTCCAGAGTCTAACTATGTTGTTGTCCTTTGGATACATTTGTGAAGGACTTTGTTCTCAATACTTTAGTTCAGAAAAATCTATTAACTGAGAGCATATATGTTTGCAGAAACTATCTTCATTCCTCTGGCCACTTCTAATGAAGTGGTACTTAAGAAATATAAAGCAAAAGCATAATTTTAGAGGACAGGAAGCAGCTTCATCCCTGTAACCCTATGCTTGCACTTCACCTGAAAGATGAAGGCACCAGTTAGTGTTGAGCTCCTGGGGAAAAAGCCTTCTCAGAGGACAAATGGACATTTTACAATCTTTGGCTTCACAAACGCTGTCACAACATTGCTGCCTTTATTACTACAGTCTCTAGAGACCAGAGTCTAGAAGCAAAAATCACAGCCTCCTGTGTTTCTGACAGTAACTGCTAGCCCAAAAAATTAGGAAAAAGGGCATAGATCTTTGCCTATATTTTGAGTGTTAAGAAAAGAGAATGGTCATACAAGCAAGGACAAACCCGTGTACCTGAAGACATGCAAACGTTTTCATCAGCTAGCCAGAAAATCCTGAAGTGCTTCACAGTGAATGTTTTTATTTTAAAAATCTGACGTCCAACAGCCAAAAAGAAGTATTATCTGCAATCGGAGTATATGTAAAGCAGAAGGGTTAATTTCATACCCTCCAGTATAAATAATTTAAAGAGTTGCACTTATTTCACTTCATCTTCTATTTTGAGAAGTCTTGGGGAGTTTTGATGAAGCTACTTCATTTGCACTGGAAAACTATTGCTTGGAGGGCCAGAAAGAGAAACCTTGTTTGTTGCAGTAATTTTCAGAGTCTGTCAGTGCACATCAGCTACCTTTGGGAAGGCATTTACTTAGGGAGTTTGACTCTTGTCAGGATTCTTGCCTGACCTTGCCAAAAAGTAATTGATGATATGTGACCTGCAGATTTAAAAAAAGTGTATGTGACTTCTTCTGTCCCTGCTTCTCCAGCTGGCCCTGACAGAGGGAGGCATATATGAGAGTAAGAACACCAGTGCTGGAGCAACACACAGCTGCTCCTTCCAACTCTGAAAAAATGTAAAAACAAGCCCTGTTGGAGAAACTCTTGTGCCCTCCTTTTTCTGGCCTCTAAGCATTACTCCGGATTTTTGTTTTCTAGATGAAGTTAGAAGGACACAGCTCTAGCCAAACAGATACTTCAAGGAAAGGGGCAAATCATACCCCAGCAAGTTTCAGAAGCAGCAATTTCAGGAACAGATTAATAATGCCACAATGAGCGTACATCATGTGAGCACATGCATGAGACAGGATAAAATATTCTGACAGGCAGAGCAAGATGATGAGTATCATCCTTCTCCCTTCTCTTGCTTCATTCTGATTAGGTGAGGACCAAGAGATCTTCCAGTTAGTTGTACCCAGCCTCAAATACCAGTGAAACATTTTGTTCATAAGCCAGGACTGTACCTAGCAGCCCCAAAGCAGAGAGTTAGGAGTCATGGGTACACTGTGCATGGAGGTGGGAGAAGGCAACAACTCAGCAATTGCTCACCACTGACCAGCCAGAGGCACAACAAGGTGAAAACAAGACAGCAAAAACAAAGCTCTTGGCAAGAATTTCTGGAGATAGTTTTATCTTTCCACCAAAACCAAAGCCTTTACAATATACCCGGCTGACAAAATTTTGTCTCATTAGTTCAGATTTGTCCCCTAGAGCTCTCATATTAAGAGGCTCAGTGTTTTAATACAGGGTCTGTGATCATGAGCTGAGGAACAGGCTTGAAGCCCCTTGGGAGTAGAAGACAGTATGATCATGCACACATCTTTGATACCCTTGTGAAAAATAAGAAACAAAAAGGTAAAAACAAAAGATTACCAGCTCCTAGAGAACTGTGGGTGTTGGATAGTGAAACTTATTTTTTCTAGTCTTCATCATTCCCTGCCTCTGCCTGAATATAAAATAAGAACAGGAATGGGATGTTTTACCATCAAATCTTGATCTGGTGACAGTTTTCTCCACTTGATGGTTGAAAGCGCTTTTGAGTTTCAGGCTTCCTTTTATCTTGTTTGCAAACAAAATGACGTTTCTGTCATTTCAGCCATTTGCCCTCATCATCAAAATAGTCATGACAGCCATTTCCTGAAACCATGAGGCTAAGAGAAAGGAGGGGAATGACAAATTTTGGAAGATGGCTGTGTATGTAAAAGTTCAATCAATACAGAAACAGAGGGCTGCTATGTTCAGGAATGCTGTTCATCTCCCTAAAACATCCAGAGACATGCAGCAGGGAGCCTCTAGCCACCATAAAGTATTTTCTGTGTCCTAGAACCAGCAGCTGTAAGACAGTTTTGACCTGTACTTTGCTACATAGATGTAATACACAACAATTATGTTTCTCCAAACTGGATAGACCTGTAGAGAGGTATTAATATGTCTTTAATTAAATATCATTACTACAGATAGCTAATAAAATATTCTATAATTCAATTTGAGATGTCTGTTTTAGGTGGCTGAAGGACAAGAGTATAATTCCAGTGGTCATTTTTTGTCTGTATGAATGGGATTAATCAGACATGCTCAGAGTCAGAAACCAGCTCTGAGAAGTTTTTCCAGCAGGGGGACCTGAGCCCTCACCGTGTAGAAAAGGACAATGATGCATTAGAGCATGACCTTAGGTGAAGCACTTAACCTCTTTGTGCCTCATTGCCCCCCCATCTGTGGAAATAGAAATGGCATTTACCTAACTAGCAGGGGTACTGTGCAGCTTAATTCATTACTGTGACTTTGAGAGCCTTGGATAAAAAGGTGCTAAGAATCAGCATGGGAAGGAATGACACACAGGAACATTACACATAGGCTGGTGGAACAATCTAATTGTCAATTCAGATATGCAGTACTTACATGGATATTTATTATAAAGGGGTTTTTTGTTGGTGGTTTTGATTTGGGGTCTTTATTTGCTTTAATGTGCTGTAATACCACTCCCAGGAAATTCTCTATTAATCCACAGGACAGGGAACAACACTTGCTTTCCATACCTTATTCCACAAACACATCCAATTGTTGATAGGGAGGGGCTGTCTCCAAACCAGAGATTAGGCCTCAGGATTGGTGCTTCTGTCAGGACTCTACTTGAGAGACAGTTTACGCTTTGGGGATATGCAGTTTGCACAGATGCCAGTGAGGTTAGCCAAAGCCATAAAGTGGAATCAGTGGAAGGATTTGTGTTTTTCTCAACATTCCCTGATTCAAGAACAAGGAACTGATGCAAAGCCTGCATATTCCCCTGGGACACCACGATGAAGCAGCTAACAAACATTTCCTAGGCTGCATTCACATCTGTGACAAGAAGTATTATTGGTAATACTCATATTACCAATCCCTAAAGCCACATAGCTTCCCAGCTTCTTTTTTAATTCCTAATGCCCTGCCTAGCACAAGCTGTGGGAAAGTTGGCTTATACCTGCAGTATCAGTTGCTAATATGCCACTTGAAAGTTTTAAAAGTACAAATTATAATGGCTTTGTTTCTATATGATGCTAATTAGGAGCCAGAACTGTGGGAACTTGCATCACCCAGAGAAATCTAGCTGCCAAAACTGGACACATCTCAGCCTTACAAAACTTGAGCCCATCCTGGGGCTGATTTCCATCCTCTGCTGCTAAAACACCACTCTAACTCCACAGGCTCCAAAAGGACATGCCTGTGTCCTGCACTTGAAATCAGTAAGAGAAAGTGAGCCCCTGACTTTTTAACCCCTCCCTCCTACTGTCACTTCTTGCTTGTGAGAAAGACCCTCCATGTTTGGGTGAGAGAATGCCATGTGTGTGCCCAGTGAGCGAACAGCTCTTTTCATTGCCCAAAATTCCAGCAGTAGTGCTTTATAAATCTAGAGATAAGGCAGGGCAGCATCTAAAAACATGCTCTCAAAATTCCTTTATTTATCTGACAGGAATGGGAGGTCACAATAAGGCACGTTAGTAAAAGGTTCTGCAGAACAGAGTACTGTTTAACGTGTCAGAAACAACAGAGTGTTATAACCTCACTTTGGATAAACACATTTTATACCACAGACATTTAGGCAAATAATGTTTGGCTATATTAAGTAATGAATAATTATATTAAAAGTAAATTAAATGTAGAAGAGAGGCAAGAAGGAATTGCAATTTGAATATTTCATCTCTTTGCTATTTGTGCTATAAATAAGTGTCCTAAAGACAGTCATTATACCAAGTCTACTAATAGGCAATGCCTTTCTACTTCTAACTCACTGATTTCTAAAGCTAAGAGCCACACCCCCAGCTTGTTTTTTTGTTGTTTTGGGTGGCTTTTTTTTGTTGTTGTTTTGTTGGGTTTTTCCCCCTCTGGCTGGATTTTTAAAGAAAAAATAAGTAATCTTTGCAGTTTTTTAAAAGCAAAGACAGCAAGGACCAGTGCATCCTAATGTCTTATGAATCAAATGGACAAGACTTAGGCTTACTGTGTTTTAAAACCACATGGTTTCAAACTTCATTATGCCTTGGTTCCTTGGATGCCCAGCTTTTCAACTGAACTTCTCTTGCACAGCTTCTTTTCTGAATCTTCCCTGCTATGATAGGGATCTCACAGAAGGACAGGGTGGAAATCTTGTTATTTAGCCATTTAGTTAATTTAGTTTTGTCAACATAACTATTCCTAATAACTATTTATTTAGTTACTTAGTTTCCTTGCTTTTTTATTTGATAGGAAGACAAGAGAGATGCACTTGTGGAAAGTTAAGGATGTTTGCTTACCAGATACAGACTCTGAAAATGTTTGCACTTCTCTGTGCCTTGAAGGGCCTGTGTAGTGAAAGCAGCCTCCCTCATTTGCATGTGAAGAGCACATGAAGCTAAGCAGCATCTCTGGCTGTGCATTGCCAAGTGCTCTCCTCTCTCTTTACGGGATTATGAAGAGCTCTCATGAACTGTCAGACTGACACCTGCGGTGAGCAGCACTCGGGAGTGTCCAAGCAGCGCGTGAGAGCACTTTACCATGCCAGAAAGGGGGGAAGGAAAGCGGGGGAGCCCTTAAAAAGGAACGAAATCCATACGGACATAGAGAGGTGCAATTAAGAGTGGCTGGCACTAAAGGGGAACTTTTTTCTCCATTTTATTTTCTGAAGTGCTAAGGAAGCATAAAAAGCACCTGCATCTACATATCTGAAGCAGAAGGTAGCATTTCCTCTTAGAGCAAAGGGGTGCCAGGGACTTTGGCATGCCCTCTTGCTGCCCCTGCCATAGTGTGCTGTCTAGCATTATGTTTTCAAACAGATTTCAATATTTAACAGGGAGAGCTCCCACTATAACCGTTGTAATCCTAATGATAAGGCAGAACTTTTTTCCCTCTCTTTTTAAAAATGTTTGCATAAAGAAGTATTGCTATGTCCTTGCTTCTTTCCAGAATCTTGGTAAGACATGATCAAAAGTTTGCCACAGCAAACTTTTAAAGACTGAAATGCAAGCAGGGGTTATCAGCAGAAGAGTTCACACAGGAATTTTTTACACAAAGCTGTAAATCTGAGATATTGAGACAAGTTATTTACACTCCCAATATACAGTGATAAAGGGCATAAAGTTCAATATTTTTATATATCATTATACAAGCAAAAATAAAGGTGCAAAGGGGCACGTGGAGAGATCCACATTTCTGATAGTGTATGAACAAATCTTCTGGTATATAGTAGCATTCTTGACCTGGAGAAAACCAGTCCAGATGTGCCAGCCCTAAGGAATATGGGAGGGAGAGTGTGAGTGTTGTGGTGATGCTACAACTCCCAATGCTATATGACAGCACAAATTCCTCAGTGGGGAAGAAGGATTTAGATCTTTCCCAGAGATCATTTATTCACTTTGAAAAGTGACAGACCTAACTTCAGCTGTTTGAGAAAAGCAAAGGAACAGTGGAAGACAATAGAAGAGGTGGTAAAAGTAACTGTCAAGCTCAAAGGTAGAAGACTAAGACTTATGTTCAGTTGTCAAAAAAGATAACTAGGAAAGTTTGCACCACAGGGTAAAAAAAAATTTAGAAATGAGTCAATCTCTGGGGAAAAGAGCAAGTAAAAGTAGGAAGAGTGCCAATACTAAAGTAGTTCTTTGGGGATCTTTTTGAGCATATCTGAGTGACTGTTCCACTGAAAGGTGGGTGAAAACTCAACTGTTTCAGGAAAAATAACAAAGGAAATTTAAAGGCAGAAAAATGGGAAACTACAAAAAGCTGAGAAAAAAAACCACCTGTGCATATGACTCTCCCAATTTATCAGACCAACTCATAAACACATCTCTTCCCTCTTCCTCTTAGAATTCTGTTTGCATGACCTGGATTCAGGCTTACCATGGGAAGACATGAATCAGTGGACTCCAAAGCACAAAAGAGGACACATATCAGAACAGAGAACTTTCTCTGTGGCCAAGTTCAGGTGTGTGAGAGCTGGGACAGGACCCCAGGTGTAAGAGGTAGCAAGTGACACATACATGATATTTCCAGTGCTTCACTTAGGAAAGGAACTCCATAATATTCCCCCGAAACAGGTTGCTCCTGGGTGTTTAACGAATGGTTGGCCATTTAATGGCCCGAGGCAAAGCCAAGGAAGGTTAACACACTGACAAAGCAGACATTAACTATCATAACAACAGTTTTCATGGAGAATCATTGCTATTATAAACCTTATTCAACACCATAATACCAACAGTCATTCCCTACTTTTCCCTCATCTTTCAAATAAAGTTAGTGTCTTCATGATGCAGCAGAGCAAACAGTGCAGCCAAAATCAGAGACCTTCAACTTTTAATAATTGCCTGTTTTTTCAGGTACAAACAGTATTGGACTTTGGCTGGAAGATAAATCAGCACAAAGAAAGCTTCATTTAAACAGAACTCCACAAGCACTTTTTATCCTGAAGTAAGCAAAGGGAGTGAATTGTCTCCACCAGGCAATTTGAGGGCACAAAGAGTGCTGCCATCCATGGAAACACTTGGGTGCAGGGTAGACAGGCCTCTGAGCAACTAGATCTAGTGGAAGGTGTCCCTGCTCATTTCAGGGTTGGACAAGATGCCTTTAAAGGTCTCTTCCAACCTAAGCCATGCTAGGATTTTATGACTGGGAGTTACAATTTGTTTTGTAACTCCCAGTCACCAAGGGGTGAATCACCAAGGGGTCCATACAGAGGGGCTGTGTTTCTGAGCTACCAGGCGCTGTTCACTCAAATATTACTTGCTAAGGAAACATGTAAAATGCATTGCCTCAAGTAAAAGATATATAGACTTCTTTCCTCCCCAGCATCTCCTGATGTATAAGACATGCTTGACACTTGAAGCAGAAGGCTCTGCTGGGAAAAAGACTCACTGTTTGGTTCTTGCTTTGGAAGGCACAGGGAAGGCTTCCAGCCACAGTGACCATTAAAGATGGAGACAAGCAGACAAAAGCTACAGATGGTAACGAAGTGCCCTTATGGAATCCCTTTGCGGTATTCAGAAATTAAACAAAAGGAATTAGTTGGTTTTTTGGGGTTTTTTTGGAAACAAAGATAAGGTATCATGATCATGAGCATTACCCTGCAAAGATTGCAACTCGGTCTCTCAGAAAGATTCAAGAGTCCCAGCCATTGAGGCCATTGAGGGCTCAGAAGATGAGCCTAATTAAAATCTTCAGAGATCAGTGACCTAACAACACTTGATCTTGTCAGCTCTGCCACATCATCTTCCATCTATTGGGGAAGGGCCAGGAGGCAGGAGCAATGGATAGAAGCTAGCCACAGGTGTGCTTGGCAGGGTTGTGGGAAGGGAAAAGAGAATGTACAGTATCACCCACACACTGGAAATGAAGCAATCAGTGAAACTTACAGAAACTAAATCTCAATTAGGTTTTGAAGCTTAAAAATGAAAACTACTGAGATCAGATGGCTGAAACACTTGAATCCAACCCATATGATAAATGTGTTTAATATTAGTTGGACTTTGAACTTTGCTATCTCCTTCCACTTTAAGATCTCAAAAGGTTTTGCAAGCTTTAGAAATAAAGCCTCATAATATCTCTGCAAGGTCAGCATTATTATTCTCATTTGTAAAAGTAAAATAACTTGGCCAAGGTCACATATAGAGAGTCAGTGGCAGAGCCAGATATAAAACCTATCTTTTTGGCTCTTGGTTAAATATATTTAAGGTGATCTGCAAGGTAAAAATACTTGGGTATGTGCCTATTTTTTCTTTTCATTTTTATGATCATGAATAAGGAGTGTTAAGATTTTTTTAAGAGTTCACATAAACTGGCCTGAAGGACAACAGTGGTACCTCAAACAAGAATGATGATACAGATTTAATTTTCAAGCACTTTGAAATCCATGGGGGAAAAAAAAGTGTTAAATTAAATGTTGGTTAATAAATAACAACAATAACAATAATGATAATAATAATAATAATCTGCTGTAGCACTAGCAGAATAACTCCCTATGTGAGCACTGTATTTGAGAATAAAAGTAAGATGCCTCTGATATAATTACTCCATCTCATTTATGGCTAGGCCACAATGGTATAATTATAATTATTCCACTGTAGTTCTACCAGTTCATTTCCCTGTGTAAAGTAAGCCCTAAGGGATTCTTTTCCTGCTTCTATTCAACATTTTAAATTTATATTCTTTTTACTCTAGACAGCCTCTGATGGAAAATTCAGAAAACTACTGCATACCAGAAAACCGGGGGGCACATCTACAGATAGCATTAGGTTGTCGTAACTCTGACTGTAGATCAGCTGAGGATCCGCTTTTCAAAAAGTGAGAAGGAGGATCTGTGAGAACACTGAGCTAGTTTTGTTTTGAAATACACGGAACTGAGATGAACAGGAAGCCATCAACTCAACAGCTTTCTAGGAAACAAGCAGAAAATCCTCAAAACCAAAACCCCTTTCCTGTTCCTTCTGATTGAGTGGACTGTATGAATGACAGATGCTCAGATGATCAATCTCTCTAAAAAATCCAGGGTTGAGTACTCTTTGACATTCTGAAAGTATTGGTTCAGACTGCAACTAAAACAACAAAACACTACAAACTCAGTAGTCTCCAGCACATTTATCTTTTCCACATTAGATGAAAAACCAAAGTACACCATTTAAACAGGTGTCATATTTCATGTCAGACACATAAATTGGAGCACCAGATTTAGCACTTAAGAGGAAAATCCTGCCTTGCAAATCTGTGATGTCATTCACACATCAGACACCTTTCCACTCAGAAATTTTTACTTACTGAAGTGTTCTGGCCATAGTCAGTACAGGAAATCTAACAAAATCGTATGATATACCTCTATCCCTACCTTGGGCTCCTATTTCATTGCTTATCTTCCCCTGGTACGCCTGGCCTTAGGTCAGTGTTATGAGATACAGCCGCTAGATTGCATGCACTGTGGCTGCTCAGGTGATTAACTGCATTCCCACAGTGACAGAACCCTCCTTGACTGTGGCTTTATTTTTATACAAGTGAAAATTGAATATTTGTGGGAAGGCAGCTAAATATTATCTCTGGAAAAACAGTACAGCTTAGATCTTGGTAGTTATATGTTCAGACTTCAGCAGTCACACTTCTGCTGTACATTTCTGCATCTGTAATTGCACACTGTGTCCTTTCGATGTGATTTGGAGAGCTTTGCATTGCTAAGCTTACCTAATAATAGAAAAGGGCTACAAAATCCCCCAAGAAGCCTTATTACAGGAGCTTGCTAAGACTGCTAGGAAAACACTTCCCCTGAATTTTTGAGGCTAGACATACACACGTATATGCTTTATAAAATGAAGGCAAAAAAGACTTGCTCCTTTAGGATATCTATGTCATGCCAGCGATTTCCCCTAGGTTACTGCATTTTAAGCACATAGTAGAGGCAGCAGAAATGACAGATGGTACAAAGAGGTTGCCATACTTGTAGCACAAGGAAGAAAGGGCAAGGCCCATCCAGTTTAGAGGTGCTGCCTCACAGAGGCCTCTGTCATTAGGAGTTGTGTCCTGGAAGGTTGGGCACCACCACCACAGCAGGAGAACATACACAAAGACCTTCCAAGGCGATGTATGAGGAAATTGCAAAAGATGGAAAACACGGTTGCAAAGTCTGATACTGATAGAGAGTTCCTCCACTACACCTCCTTGAGGAGTTAGTAGGTGGATCACTATTCTTCTATCATTATTTGAATCTCAGCAGTCAAGAAAAACTACCAGACTTTTGAAGGTTATTACACAGACATCTCTCTGATAATAGCAGAACTATTAACAGTGCCATGTTTGTCTTCTGAGATCAGTAGTACAGCATTGTACACTCTGTGCATTTTCCCAACCTACTGCACACAGCAGATCTAGGACTAAGAATCAGCTTGCAAAAGGATTTAGGCCTTTTTCAGAAAGCTCATGCTGCTGCTGCTGCTGGCACCCACCACACATGCTCCAAAGCACTAGCAGTAATTTACCAGAAGAAGAAGGAAGATCATCCGTTAAACATGCATGAAACACCAATTGGTCATCAAAGAGAAAAAAAAAATTTAAAAAATGAAGAAATAAAAAGAAAATAAATGGAAAAAAAAAAAGGAAAAAGAAGAAAAAAAACCCAGAAAATAAAGAAATAAAGAAAAAAGGAAAAAAAAAGAAAAAGAAAGAAAAAAGAAAATAATGAAACAAAAAAAATAAAAAAAGGGAAAAAATTTAAAAAAGAGAAAAAAAAAGAAAAATTGAAGAAGGAAAGAAAAAAAAAAAAAAGAAAAGAAACCCTGTACCTGGCCCTTTGCCAAGACAGCAATTCCTTCTCAGGTGTGCATTTGATCCAGAAGGTCTCTGGATGATAAATATGACTGTGTTACCAAATTAAAAGCAACAACACACTGATTCCCACTTGCTGGGGAGGTCAGGTGATGAATGGGCAGGAACACAGATAGAAACATCCTTGTGATGGAGGGAGTTCCCTAGACGAAGTTTGATCTGGATATCAAAGAAAGGGAGAGGGAGGATAAAAGAGGTCCAGGCAAAACAGAGACAATGTTGTAACAAAGCAGCTTTTTTCAGTACACCTCTAAGAGAAGTCTCTCTTAAAAGAAGGTGACACAAAAGATAACATTCGATGAACCAAATTATAGCATCTACTTTAACAAAGCCATCTGAGCGCAAATAGTTTGCAACACAATCCACTTAAAAAAAACAAGGAAGATGGAAACAGATACAAGCCAGTTCATTTCAGGAACAGCCTGAGGTAAGAACCCAGATGCACATTTCCTTGGCTGAGTGCTCTGCTGGCTGGACAGGGTGCTTCCAAAGACTGAGTTCACTAGTGACTCAAAGGTTTGACATGGTATCTTTCTTCTAAGGTGCAGCTTTTCCCAAAGTGGAAACATAGTCTTCAATCTCTACATCAGCACTAACAACATGCAGGGAAAACTGGAGAACAGTTTCCAAGCAACTTAGATCCCAAAGCAAACAACAGCCCCACCACCTGTATGCTGCTCCTTTTAATCCTCCAGGGTCATCACTACTCCTCTTTTATGACAGAAAAAAAGAACTTTGTGAATATTCATGTAGGCTTTTATACACAGGGCACCATCCCAGTGAAAACAATGGAGATGCACTGTCTGCTGCACTGAAATCAACACTCTATGGTCTCCGGGTCTTTTTTCCAGTCTGGCAGCACAGGAATGTGAAGCTATTACTTATAGCCAGTGTTTCCCAAGACAGAACCAGTCATGCTAGGATCCATCCTTTCAGCTAGAAATGCTGATTTCAGATGGCAGGGAAGTGGAAGTGTTTCACTCATTAGAAGCAGTTTCTACCAAAAGCTGCTGCAATATGCATGGTCTCACTAACCCCACAGTACCTTTTTTCAACTTTTCTCCAGAGAAAAAGGGATGAGATATTTAGAAAATAGAAGAGACAATCAGAGATGGATAGAAAAAGCAGGTCAACCAGCATAGAGACATTTGTAACCAGCAGGAAATGAAAGAGGCAGTTAAAGTTTGTCAGAAAACAAGATTCGAATATTGCAGTCCAGCAGCATCTGTAAACATGCATTTTATTTGCCCACTCAATTATATTCAGTCTTTCCTGGAGAAAAGTAAACATCATGAAAGAGGAAGAAAATAAATTTTTGCTTTTAAAACTGTGAAGGCTTTCTAAACTTTAAAAAGTGATTGCAGTGTAGGCAGAATTTTGACTCCATTGACTTGAGAATTGAATTCCTCCTTAAAGACAGTGAATAGTCATAGTAGAAACCTGCTCCCAGACATTGACCCTAAACCTACTTCATCTCTCATTTGAAGGAATTGCTTCTAGTATAATCACTGCAGCAATGTGTTTTACTCTGTTCAATCCATGCCTGCTGGTCTTCATACCAAGTGATGGTATTAAATCAACAGCTGAAGCCAACGTTTTTTGCAATATGTGGAAATTGTTATGGAAATGTGAACAAAAGCTTAGCAAGACTTCTTTCACTTCCCTAACTAAACTCCAAAACTGGTGAAGAGCATAATTTGATGGGGGGAGGGTAGGGTTGGGTGTACTTAGAGCATCCACTGCCCATGAAAAATCAGCGATGTCGCTAAGGTGTTGATGCTTTAGCCAACACAATACACAGCCAGACATAAACAAGGATTGCCACAGCAACATTGGCTTGAAGCACGTTTTTCCTTTCACATGTCATTTCCCACTGTGTGAATTATCCCACCACACTTTAAAACTTCAGGTTTCCACACATTCCCTTTGATTGCTTATCAGAGGATGGTAAGGCAGGGAGGCCTGATTTCAAGGACCACAAGGCTGACCTGCCACATTGACTTCTATCTCCTCTTCTACTCCTGTAGAAGTAGGTTTGTGTGGATGTTTTTGTGCTACTTGAAGCATCCCCTAGGGAAGACAACTTCTCAGCCAGCTGCTGAAGCTGGTTTCCTGACAACACAAACTGGAAGGAGCAAAGAAAGGGACACAGCCCAGTAAGACAGCAAGAAATATCATATGAAATCAATTTTATGCTTATCATCTGGACAGACAACCCATAGCAGACATCCCACAGAACCATCAGTACTGGCCTGTTTTGCCTTTAGAAGCAAGGAAGAGTGGAAACACAGTTATTGAACTGGCAGTCTGGGTTTATCCAGAGGTTGTGCAAGAGGAAGCCTGAGTAATTTTTTTCTTTCTCATAATGGCCTGTGATTTGGCCAACACTGTATAATTGTGCAATATCTAAATTAAATTCTTATTGAGACAATCTCTACTTCAAGCTAGACTTCTTCTGTTCTCTCCCTTCGAATTTCCAGACCAGATAGAATGAACACTGATGATCAATGAAGTTCAACCAAAGTTCAGCACAGAGGCAGTTCCATGCAGGAGAATAACTGAGCAAATCTAAAAGACCACGGTGTAACACACTTAG
Source organism: Serinus canaria (assembly GCF_022539315.1). Classification (NCBI taxonomy): domain Eukaryota; kingdom Metazoa; phylum Chordata; class Aves; order Passeriformes; family Fringillidae; genus Serinus; species Serinus canaria. The sequence continues at coordinate 22,985,799 of NC_066313.1, forward strand.
TCAGGAGATTGCCAAAAAGGCAGCTCTGGAGTTCAGCGTACAGACTATTCCCTCAGTTAATGTAAACTCAAACTTACTTGTCTGCTATGTTGTACCTTTTGCCCTTTCCAGATTAAAGTCAGGACAATGTTCCCTTTTTCTTGTCCTTCTCCCATTTTCTGTTTCATAAAATGAACAAAACAAGGACTATCACAAAATTAACAGTGAAGAAAAAAACCAAACAAGCAGAGCAGAACATGGCAGATTACACAGTTATATAGGAGAAGGTATAACAAAACCAGAGAAGGACAGGATCTGCTTTTACCCACCAAGTGCTCCTCATGTGTACAGGGAACCACAGTATATCATCATTCTTCACTTCTATTCCACAAAAATCACTGTGCTGTAACCATTTTATACCTTCTACTGAACCTCTATTAATCCTCCTTTTGGGGACAGCTCCTGAAAGCCCTCCTGTTTTTCTGTTTCCCATTAGATACATGCACAAACCCCTCAATGCTATATCTTCATCACACTTCTTCCAGCAACAGATCTTACCAGAGGAAACTAAGGGGAAGGAAACCTCAACTGATTCGACAGAAATCTTATTGAGTCTGTGAAATACTTCACATACTTTCTGGTGATGATGGTGTGTTGCTACAAGACCAGGACCATACTCAAGGAGAGAAAAAAATAAGGTAATTGCAGCCAGAGAAGAGCGGGCTGAAAACATGTGAGAGGAAGAGTCCTGCAGACACCAAGGTTGGTGCAGAAGGAGGGAGAGGAGATGTCAGATGCCAAGCTGAGATTCCTCCACAACCCATGGTGTAGGACCATGGTGAGGCAGCTGTGCTCCTGCAGCTCATGGAGGATGCAGAAATCCACATGCAGCCCATGAAGGAACCCTATGCTGGAGCAGATGGATGCTTGAGAGGAGGCTGTGAGCCCATGGGTACCAGTGGAGAAAGAAGCTCATGCTGGAGCAGCTGTCCTTGAGGGACTGAACCCTGTGGAAGAGTGACCCACACTGCAGCAGCTGAGGGGTGCTGTTGTCTGTGCTCCATGAAAATCAGAGAAGTTCATGGAGCACTGTCTTCCATGGGAGGGCCCCCAAAGTGCAGCAGGGGAAGGACTCCTCTCCCTGAGCAGCAGGAGAAGCCACAGTGATGAACTGACCATAACTTCCATTCTCTGTGTCCTTGGACCACTGGGGAAGGAGGCAGAGCAGGGAGGGAGGGGTGGGCAGAAGGTGTTTTGAAGGTTCTATTTTACTTCTCGTTATCCTGCTCTGATTTTGTTATTAATAAATTCACTTAATATCTTTCAGTTGAACCTCGTTTGCTTGTGATGGTATTTGGTGAGTGATCTCTCTTGATCCTTATCTCAACTAGTGACGCCTTCATTATATTTTCTCTCCCATGTCCAGTTGCAGAGGGGAGTGAGAGAGACTTTGGTGGGTGCCAGGGTCACCCCACTACACTGGGATAACAGTGAACTAACAGCTGCACTGAGAGCAAACATGAATCAAAGATTGGAAAAACAATTTTTTTTTTCCCAAAAGCTAAAAGTGCTTCCATTTCAGTCCTAAACTGCTCTGTAAAAGAGAAAAAACAGTCATGAGCTTCCTACAGGAAATCAAAGACTGAATTTAGAAGTAAGCAAGGAAATTATTTTGATAACAGTTCAGAAGTTGAAGCACTTGTAAAAAAGATGGAAGCATCCTCAAAGTTCATTAATTTCTGAAGCAGTGCCCCATGCCCAGCTTTGCTAGTGAAGCCCCCAGAGTAATGGGGAATGCTTCAGGTTTGTGCATCCTACATTGTCTCCTTAGAACTGCAAGGAGCCCACCAGCTGCAAGCCCTATTCCCCTCTTTCAGAAAGGCTATGGTATATAAGGAAATACCAGTCTGGTCAGTCATGGTCAACAGATCTTTTCTCTCTAGATCTCTTTTTCCCTCTCCCTCCATTTGAGGTTTTTTTCCTTCTTTCTTTTAATATATGAAGGCAATATTTACAGCCAAAGCAGTGCTGAGTAAGATGCAGTGATTATGGCTGATTTTATCACAGCCGTATTACTTAGCTGCAAGGTGAAGCGCTGTGCTAAAATGGATCATGAATCCCTGAAATTGACTATCCGTCACCTTTATAATCCTGATGGAAAGGCAGGTCAGATCAGGCCTGACAACTCCCCATGCAAATGAGACTACACCAGTGACGTCTGCTTGCCTCAAGGCATTTATTTGTCTGGAGAGGAAGGTGATGCTGTAGGGAATTGGACTAGAGAGAGAGAAGAAACCAACTACTCCAACTACCCCAGCAGGAATTAAGTGCAAATACAGGAGCCAATTTTGTGCACGGAAAAACTGCTAGAAATATTGAATGAAAGAATATTACAAGCAGCTAAGAATCAGGACTGTGGTATGAATGCCCCCCCCCCCCCCCAGGCAGAAGAAGAGATTTCAGTTTCAAAATTAGAAAAATAAAATAACACCACCTCACCACTGTGAATTTGTAAGATCAGATGAAATCCATAAATGAGGAAAAACTCTCTAAAATGTCTGAAGATTCTGGTCATAATTCCTTCCATTTCAGTGTCACTTTCTTTCTAACAAAGTCAGATTTAAGAAGTGTCTGTAAGTTTGGAGACCAAATCCATCAGGATGTAAGCAGCGGCCATTATGTGTGGCACCTATGCAAGAAAGCTCACTGAGTGATGGAAGTGTTGAATCTCACAGGAGGTGTTTATTTGCAGACAATCAGTTCACTTGATGTGAAAATCACTAAACTGCTCCATTGAATCTGTTTAACTGGCATATGGCCATATTAAGGAAACTTCCCAATCTGACTGTTCACAAGACTCTCTTGCAGTCACATTCCCAAGGTGAGGGACTTTATCTGCTGGGACCAAAGACCCTTTGCAGCAGGTGGCTCCAGTGAGTGAACACTTGCCTTGCTTGACCCTCCACCTACCCCAGTCACACAGTCAGATGAGATTTCCTCAGCAGTTTGACCCCAGGTTTCCCTTAGCAGAGTCTGAGATGTCTCATTCCATAAAGGAATTTATTCAGGGTGAAGTAACGCCAAAACAGCCCAAGCTGGTGCCTCTGAGGAGGAACCAGCCACAAATTACCCCCTTGGCTTTTATCCCCTCACAGTCCTAGCTCAAAAAACTGTTGCTCTTCCCTTCAGGCCTTTGCAGTGTCTCCCAGTGCCCATCCACCCAGCCTGTCCACCAGCCCTTGTGCCCTTTGTTATGGAAAAGAGTTGGCAGTCCCCAGCCTGCTGTCTCTGGCTCCTGCCACCCGGAACTCCACCTGCAGTGCCCACTGCAGCTGCACCACAAGTATTCCTCAACAACCATCCACAAGAGGGATACTCCCTGAAAAAAGATGAACTAGCATGTTATTTACTGTTTCCAATGAGATTGATGTACTGCTTTAGGTAAACACCAGCTTCTTAAGGCAAGACTTGTTCTGAAGTACAAACGCAGGTTGTCTCATTCTTACACCTCCCAGGTCTGAGCATATCAGTACCTCCTAGCAGAGTGCTTGCTCTTGGCACCCATGTTCTATTCCCAGCATAATTTCTTACAAATCAGGCACCTTAGCCATAGTCATTAACACTGCTGTTTCGGATTCCTGCCCATGCTAAAAGAGGTTAATACTATGTATGTCACAGAGCTCCTACACCCTTTTGTTTAAAGTGGGGTAGATTCTTTGAGATCCACAGATAGATTATATTAAAGAAGGGCAAAGACTACTTACATCTTGCTCTTCTCACCTGTCCTTTCTTCCCCTTTCCTCTAGTGCCTCTCCTGGGTAAGTCACATCCCAGCTAAACCTCTTAGTGAGTGATTACATTAGAGATAGTGCTAATTACCAAGTGTCGTCTGCGTGGTACAATCTTATCAACACCCCACACTTTCTCCCCTGAGGTGAGGGGGCTTGATCCATTTCATAAAAGTATCCTAGTTATCTGCTCCAGCAAGCTCCATTCCCTGAGGCCTGAAGGTGGATTTTTTTCCTTTTTTTTTTTTTTCACCCTAAGCACAGATTCAAAGCTTTTCTGGTAGAACCTCTTGCAGGCAGGTGGGGTTACCCCAGCAACAGATTTGTGGGTATTGTCCTGTGTGTACAAAAGGAGCCTGTCAGTTCCCAAGGTGCTGTGTTTTGTGTAACACACTCATAGGTTCATCCCCAGGAAGCACTGGAGTTCTAAGGCCTTCCACCAGGCACAGGAAGTCAACATCTGCCCCACAGCTGGAAACACTGGGTTTGGAATGTGGTGTAACAAAGGTAGAGTAGAGGTAGCTGCAAGAAATTCACATCAATGCTTTGGTAAGGCTAATGAATCACAATTTTGTATTGCCTGGTAATTTTTTCCTAGAATCTCCATTTGACCAAGCTCTGCCACTAGTGTCTGCTCTCTCCACTCAACCATGCTCCTCTGCCCTGCAGCACCCCCAGCCCTGAGTTTGGGGCTCCCCCCACATTTCTGACAACTTAAGATGGGGTAGGCTAAGTGACCCTGTGGTTTTGGCTATGATACTGCTGGTTACCAAGGCTTGAACAGGGAAATTTCATCTTGCATTGTAATCCAGATCACCATTTGCTTTCTTATTAGTGGATGCTTCAGCTGTATTCTTTCTGGGGGGTTTGCTTATTTTTATGTTTGAAGGTTGTTAGTGCTTTGTTGGTTTGGTTTGTTTTTTTTTTTTTTTTTCCCATATAATTTGTGTGCATATTACTCGCTGTCCCTGGAATTCATTTTGTTCCCTGCTAATGAAACCTCTGCGTCGCTAACAAAGCAGAAAATAAAAAAGGTAAATAGCACTCTCCAGAAACAATTTGTTTCTTGTTCTGTAAATTTTTGCTGAACAGCATCTCAGGGAATTTTCACCCCAATAAAAGAAGAGAGAAGCAGGAGATGATTGAGAATAGGCTAGAAATGCAGTTGGTTGATCTGGAAAGGAAATAATAATTATATACACACCATAGACAAAGAGGTACCCAGACAGCTGCACCTGTGAAACTCCAGAAAGCACTTGAGCACCCAAGGCATTTCATTGAGTAGAAACCACTGGTTGTTGAGACATTTGAAGGGGGGATTAGATTTCTCATGTTTAACCCTTTGGATCTACACCAGCCTCAGAAAACAGAGGAGGACACAGAATATTAATGAGCAATCCTGTTCTGCTAAAACACATAAGGTAGGTACAGACCATGTCCAGCAGTATTGGTGTCAATGAATACAAAAGGAGGAGATGAAAAAGCTTAGGAAGAGGTGATGCTGGTTTTTCTTCTACCTGCTAGAGACAGGCACAGGACATTCTACTAAAGGTAGTTTATTTCTCACATAGGTGAGTCATCATGTTCACTTTCAAATACCAGCTCAATACAAGCCACAAGGCTAAGATTTTCCAAAAACAATAGACCACTGAAGAGATTTTGAAGCCTATATTGATGATCCTAGGTTAAAGGCTTGCAACTGAAAAAAGATCTGAATTTATAGCTGCTTCCACTGATTTTACTGTCTGACATTCAGATCCTAAACCCTCTAATCCAAGCAGGGAGGTAAAAAACAAAGTTATAGGGCAGGAATGGAAATGCTCTTACATCCTTTCCACCAATAATCAAGTAATATGTTATCTCTGTGCCTTACTGCTTGGGAACTAAGAAATTAGTACACTTCCTGGAAAAATAAACAAACCAACATCAGATTCAGCCAGAGCGAAATGCACTGAAAGCCAGGTTTTCTTTCTGAGACTACTCCATTATTATTAGAATTAGATGGCCAAAAGCCATGTGGCCCCAAGTCCCTTTGCCACCTTTAAAACTGCATGCACAGCACTCCACGCATGAACACACCTTTGGCCTATCACTCACTGGATTACTGGACCAGCCCTCATATGGAAGATTAAATACAAACTGCTCTACTGCTAAAGCATATTTATTGAGCTTTAAACACCATGTAATTTATACATCTCTCCTCACAGAGTTGGAAAAACTCCATCAACAATAATAACGGCAACATTCAATTTCAATTGGTATGTTTTTAACCTACAATAAGCAACCTGTTATAACTATAAAGAGGTCTTTAGAAGTTATGCAAGGTATTAATTGAGCTGCTAGGAGACCATGCAGGTTGGTTTTGTAGTAACTCTGCAATGAAAAAGAATGCAGCAACCAGAAAAATCCTGGCAAGACAGCAGCACCATCTCAGGAGATGATTGCTTCAGCTGTACTAGTTATTTACATGAAGTCAATTCCAAGTGATTATTAAGAACATGAGGTTTATCGTTCAGTATAAAAGGCCAGTTCATTACATCCCCACAAGCTACAGCTTAAATGGCAAACCTCGATAATTTAGTTTTTCTAACAGCAGTTTGAAATTTAATCGCTGCACAATAACTGCATTAATTCAGAATTAATTTCTTAATGGAGATGTAATTGTCTGAGTTTCATCTGAGGGGCCAAAATATGCTCTCACCAGCATAAATCTAGTGGAACTTCATGTGAGAGAGTGGGATGATTTCAGCATAAGGAAACATGAAGTCAACAGGCAGCTCAGTTTTACACTGGCATCAGAGGGAACAGTATGGCCCAAACACCATTTGCACTGTTTCACTTTCAGTCCCACATGAGCCTTGTTTGCCTGGACAGCATTCTTACAAGTACTGAACACAAATGAAATCGCATCTGTTTACTACCATGATTGTAATAAGAATACTTCATCCCAAAAGGCTGCAAAGCATTTTGCTGCAGGGAAAACATTTGATCAATAACAAAATGCTTTTAGATCTGGGGTGAAGACACCAGCTCATATAGATGGAGGAGCTAAAACGGAGATGGCCACATTTCCATTTGGCTTAGACATTCAAGCTGACACCTCCAAGTACTATAACAAGACCGGTATGAAGAATTTAAAGACAATCCCTTAAGAAGGTATTCACAAGAACTCATATTCTATTGTGGCAGGCATGCTGGAAATCCTTAAGGTAGAATTGAAATCAATGGGAACAAAAAAATGTTCAGTGCTACAGTCATAATATGGATGAGAATTGTGATGGTAAGAAACTGATGCTGTAGGAAGAATGCCTAGATAGCATGAACGGGGACTGATGAAACATATATTAGCTCTTCCAGCTGTCCATTTGAATGGATGAACTCACAGTGGCGAGAAGAAATGTCGTGAGAACATAAAAAGCAACAAAGAAATAAACCACCTGGAAAGATCTGTGCGGCAGATGAAAGTTACAGTGGCAAATCTGCATGTCACACAGGAGATTTGAGTCTACTGAGTGCCCTAAAGCTGCAAGGAGTTCCTTGAGGCCCATCCCATTCAAAGCCATACCAAGGAACATAGCAAGTGTGGCAGTAACACCTCTTAGAATCCAATACAGGTAAATTGCAAACTGAATCCATGATATAAGTAAACCTGACTGAGAAAACACAAAGTAACAGAGCCCACAATTCCCTTACTTCAGTTTAAGGCCAACCACCTACCACCCTATATAAATACAACCCTTTCCTGCTGCAAGCAGGCAGAGAGAAGAGAAAATTTTCAGATGTTCATGCTGAGCATTTTCCTTCTAGCACCACAGCAACCTCATGTGAGCTTTCCATCCATTTTACATCTGTTCACCCCACTGGTGACACAGAACCACCGACAGCCCCTCTAGTGTTTGATTTAATATTTATCAAATGAGAAGAGCAGTCACAAACAGTGCCCTGCTAAAACATCACGCACCTGCTTGCCTGCTCCTTGAGGACCTCCTCCACAAACACTGCCCTGACAAAATCTTTGACAGAAGAAAGAGAGCAGTTTGGTTTGGGGTCTATGATGTATATGAATACATCAGTAACAGATTCATTTAAAAAAAAGACTTATGTAAGCAAATAGATATTCGCTACCTTTTTTTGTGGAGGCAAAAAGTCATAAAGATTATTTCTCCCCTAGTGCCAGAAAGGCCTGAGTAGAAAATGTTCATGATGTGAGCAAGGCAGTCAGCATGAGAAGTTGTGTTAAGAGATTAAGAGACCTGGCTTTTGTATGCCTGAAAAGGACGCTGGCTTCCAGGTCAGTGAGCTGACCCTCCTTATTGATAGAGGTCATGGTGAAATTTAGCAGATCAATCATCTAAACTGTTGGAGAGAAAGGAAAAAAGACCTGCCAGAACAGTTTTGATTTAATTTTTTATCAAAATCCAATCTCTCTGTGGAAATTGTCAACTTCAATGAAATGTTTGATGGCTAAACATTCAAGAGTTTAATTGCATTAATCTCAGAACATTTTGTTTAGATCCATTTTTTTTGATTTTTTTAATGTCGTGTTAATATTTCATTTAATCTACTGCTCTCTATCAGATGTGTGTGAATTATTATTTACTTATTAGTCTAATATAATAAAAAAGGAAAAGTAAATAATCAGAGGAAATAGTGAGAGTTTAAATAAAAAAATAAATTCTTCTTCATTGGGAGAAAATTGAACTCTAAATTCAGAATTCATCTCAATTTATTGAGACAGGGTGAAGTTCTAGCATGCACAATATAACTGCCCCGGCAGTCTAGTCATTATAGGCTCTTCTGGCCATTGCACAGGCTGTGCCAGGCCAACTGGGAAATGAAATAAAGCTTAGAGAAAGAAAGATATAACTTAGTTAGGCCTTAGGAAGAAACAGAATTTGCTATAGCCTCTGTCATTCTATGGTATCACAGACATTTGCCTGTGGTGTCCCGATTCCCTGACATGCAAGACACAATGTAATTCACATTAGGGCAGATTTTCCAAATGCAGGTGACAGACCAAAGACTTACCTGTGGTACAGTATCTCACTGGATTAAGTAATTTTATGTTTAAAAGACATATTTTTATGTGTCTTTACATCCTTAGATCATATCCATCACTACAGATATTTTAGCAGCTGGTGATGTTCATCAGAAACAAAACCAATACGTAGTCAAGATTGCATAAAATGGTGGCCAAAAATGGGTTCTTAATTCCACACTTTGGCAGAGAATAAATTGCATGATCCTTCACGTTGAAAGACCAAATATGATCAGGAAAGCCCCAGTGAGCCCCATGCTGAATCTCCACAACAACTTACAAAATGAACCTATAGATAACTGCAAATCTAAGCCAGAGCACTGGGATCAGGACCAGTAAAATTCTCTGGTCTCTGAAACTCATGGTAGTGGGTCTGAAAGGTACAACAGCCTTTTCTGGACTTCAGACCTACAAATCTGTGAATTCATGAAAAAGTAGTGCATACTTCAACCAAAATCATCCTGCACATTTCAGTCTGTAGCAATCTACAGACACATCCTACAATACCCACATTTGGGCAGCAGAACACTCCAAGCACTTCTGCACATTGAGGTAGAGGATGAAGGAGATGAGTTTTTGGGATCCCTGTAAACCATTTCCTCTGTGATGCCTACGAAACCTACACAAACCAGGCAGCAGGGAGCTTTCATACAGCTCACCTGGCAGGACTAACTTGGACCAGTCCCATGGAAAGTGCTACCATTCACAGAAAAACATCCTATAAAAAATGTTCTTTTAGCAAACATTTATCACTAATGGGAAGCTGGTAGAGGACTCCTTGCTCTGTCCCAACTTTGCACACAAGGAGTGCTGGGGTTATTACTGGCTCATCATATATTCCATTAAGACTGACAGTCTGAAAAGAGAAGTGCCATTTGCACAAGTTCTCACCAAGCTCCAGCAGCCCTGTCAGTGTCACAGCTGGACTAAGATTCTCTAGTGAGCAAAAATGAAGTCAGAACCTCATTAATATATAATTAGCAATAAGAGGAGTGTGAGGGCGTTTGAATAATATATCTCATGGTCAGATAAAGCTGTAGGAGGCAAAAGAGAAAGGGCATAACAAGCCAACGGGGCAAAAATCAGAGAAAAATGAGATCAATGTGCCTATGTGAAGCGAGAGGTCTGGTTTTAAGCTGATAGTAAAAGCAGTCCTCTGCATTTCAAAATAACTTGTTTTCAAATCCTTTTCACTCAAAAATTTCTAAAACAGAGTCAAAGGTTTGTGAGAACAACTGCTCCTTTATGCAGAGAAAACAGAAATCCATAGGGAGGCTATGAAGTTTCAAAAGCCACTTTCAGGTTGTCAGTGGCAGAGTGGACAATACAAGACCATTCTCTAATAGCTGGAGGAACTGGCCTTTCCCATCCTATCCGTGACAAAGAGTGCCCAGAAAAAGGGGGATAATGCTCAACACTGCTGAGTTTTCCCATACACTGGATTAAAAAGTAGTGTTTGGTATTAGCATCAAGTTTCACCGGAGCCAGGCTTGCCTAAGGCTACACTAGCAAATGTTATACTCTCAATGCCTGACAAATGCAGAGAAAAATGAGAGAATGGAAATGATTTAGTGCTAAACTTCCTATTTTCAGCACCTCAAATACAGATGTGTTTTTCTCTTGTATTGTGGTTCATGTTCCTCATTTTATTCACTGCCTTGCTTCTTTTATTATTTTTTTTTTAATTTTCAGAACTACCTAGAATTGCAGATCAGGCTTCATTTAGAGCCATCACCTTAATAAGTACAGTACTTGCAAAAAATAGCATAGATATAACTTTTCATTTTTCAGCAGAGCAGCTCTTCTGACCTTGACACATTTGTGGTCAATTTTAACTGAGTGTACCATGCCTATCCACCAACTCATCCATCATATCTGTTTCCCCAGGCTTTCCCATCCTGATGCAGCAATCCTTTTTGGTTCCTGCAGCTACTGTACGTGGGAAGGACCACAGTGCTTCACAGGAAATTTCCAGCTGAGTACCATCACAGAAGGAGTGAAAAACATCTTGGACCAAGGAGGATTTAAAGGTAGAATTGAACAGGGTGCTCTACTGTTCCCCCTAAAATAAAGAGGTAATAAAGTAAATAAATTAAAAAACAAACACAAAAATCCCTTCAGCTCCTCATTTAAAGGTAGAGCAGAAACAAAGCAGCAAGGCCTGCAGCTGGGGCAGCAGACTGAGCTATGGACCTATTTGTGCAGAAAATCCGTAGAGATGGGATTGCCTTCTACATTCAGAGCACAAAAGCTGAGGTAATGGTTTCATCTGACACGTACTGAAAATGACATTATTATTTTTTTATAATACTTGCATGGGGTGCAGTACACAGCTGAGTTCCTCAGTCAAGCTGGCAGCACCTTGGGGAAAGCCTGTGGAAGAAAGGGTAGGAAAAAGCTGGAGGGGGGAGGGAAAAGAGTGAGAAACTGCAGAGGTAATACAGTAGTCTGTAAAGGGAGCAACAAATAAACTAGAATTGTACTGACCAATTCCCCATAACTGTAGATAGACATACCTGAACTCCACCCATAGAAAACAAGCAAACAAACATACAAAAAGCCCACAAAACCCACAGGAAAGAGAACATGTTAGATGGCCAGTTTCTTAAAGTGATATCCAAATTTCTGACTACTTCCATGACTGTCAGTACCTCACAGCCTTCAAAAGCAAAGGGCCACAACAGGGATGAGCTATGGATGAGAGAACAAAGAGGAGACTCCCACCCCTGGACTCAGAGCAGCACTGCATCAGGCTAAAATGCAGCAGAAATCTGTTAAAGTGATGCTTTTAGTCACGGAATCTTCTTCCATTTGAAAAAGAATGCTACTCCAGGATTTTTCCAGCTGAAAGATGCAGAGAGGCTACAGTGCCAGAAGAATCCGAATGTGCTCCAGCTGATGGCTAAATGAACTTAGAAGGACCTTGCTTAGAAGGAGCAGGAGTGCTCTGCAAGCACAGGGATCAATAACAGATGAGAGGTTCTTGATCACAACAAACACTCGTAACAGAGAACAGTTGGTCAGGTAAGGGAAACACTAAGAAATTTATGCTGATTATGCACTTAGTTCTCTACAAGATGTTTCTTGGAAATATTTCACAGGCACCATATTAGCTTGTATAGTTGGAATTAGAGGGACTCGGTAGAGAGGAAAAGTTCAAATAGAGAGGAAGGGTATAAACATTATTGGGAATGCAAGGATGACATTCTGTATGTGCAGAGAGGATGGGCTCAGGGTGGGTTCCATCTTAACTACAGCAGACCCTGACTGTGCTACTGAAAAGTAATGAAGTTTGGAGGAGATTTTCTTACATTCAGAGCTAAGGAAAGCTGGCAGGTGCTGAGGAGTGCTCAAGTCAGACAAAGACATCTGCTAAGGATGTCAGCAATAGAGAGATAACTGTTATCTGGGAGCAGAGGATAGGACAGAAAATTCAGCTGGAGCAAAGCTAAGACACATCAAGATGCAGAAATAAATTCTGAAATATAACAGGGCTTCTGACACAGAATTTCAATAAAATTAGGCTCTGGGCCAAGACTAAAAAATCACCATGTGTACTATTGCTCAGGCTTCTGAGCAATAATGAGTAAACGAGTACACTGGATAATGGAAGGAAACCTTGCTATAATAAAGACTAATGAAATGACAAGGATCAATGAAAGAACATGATCTTTGGTTTCAAACTGTACATGAAGCATAGGAAGCTTTAGAGGTGAGTGTACTTACAGAATGCAGAGAGGGAGCATTTTGAGACGTTCATATGAGAACTCCAATACATAAGCCTAAAAGCCCTTAATATAAAAATATTCTTTATACTAGCAAGGTTACATTATCATCCTCTTGATCAAGAGAACAAAAAAATACAAAATGCATGAACTTGATGAACATCAAAGCAGTAATCAGTCTAATAAAGCAGAAAAAAAGTGGATGACTTTGGTTATCTGCTTACAGAAATGAGTCAGGTGTCATGTTGGGTGACAGTTTAGAAAAATAATTTCTTGATGTCTTCAATAAATTATCACTTAGAACAGCTGACTCCAGAGCTCACAGAGACAGGAAACCATTTGCAGTGCAATTTGACATGAAAGACAAAAGTCTGTTTGCAAAGCAGCCGTTGTTGATGCACAGAAAAGCAATGACCACAAACAGCCTCAGTGTCCTTCAGGGATTACATGCACACACCAAAATAAAATAATAAAAAACCCCAAGCAACACATATGAGGTACTAAATTTTTTGAAAGTGATTTGTAAAACTACTGAGGAAGTTGGCTGGAAAAAGAAGAAACATCAAAAATGGTAAGGATTAAATCCCTATCCTAAGGACAACAGGAAAAAAAAAATCCACCCAAGAATCAGAAAGGCACTGGAAATAAGATAAATATGAATCTAAGAAATTAAGTAAGGAAACCCTTAAAATAGAACAGTACATTTGAATGGACAGGCTGAAGAAATTATCTATTATTTATATCACACTTCTGCAGGGGCAAGGTTTCCATTCCACTGAAATGAATATGCTAGAGCCTCTAAAAATCCATTGGGTTAGCAAAGAACATATGTTAGGTCCAGTAATCAAAGCACCCATGACGTCACCAAGATTCAGATTATGCAGAGAGAGATGTGCAAGCTGGCATTATAAATTAAAAAAAAAAAAATTTTGGAGATGAAGTATCAGATTAAATGGAGGCCAACATTGAAGGACATTTGGATGTGGATTTAAGGAATTCAGGTCTAGGACAGCAGGCCATGATAGGTAAGACTTCAGGCCAAGCACACTGCATTTCCTTCTATTTCATGAGGAAACAAAAAAATCCTATGGACTCCGTGGATAAGGCAGAGCCATATCAAGCCCTTCATAAGAAGGTAAGAATTAGTTGCAATTTACTCCCCAAATATCATCATGAAATCTCACTGAGAATCCTAATAATATTTTCTTTATAAAATACAAAATAAAAACCACAGGAATAATAAAAAAAAATCCAAACCCTCAGGATTGAAGCAGCAAGAGCAATGTTCAGAACTCAACTCACAGTATTTGATTCTTTACAGCTGCCCAACATATTCCACACAAATAGTATCAGAGGGAATTGGGGGATACAGATGCCTTTAGCCATGATGCACTGAATGAAGGGAAGAGGTGAGAGAAAAGCTCACTTTCTAAAGACGAGCAGAACCGATAAATCACAGCCTGGCTGGCGTGGCAAACACCAGTCCCTCTGGCAGCTTTGTAATTACTCCCTAAATGTGGTCTCAACCCTCTTGATGTAGAGATAAATAACTTTATGTGCAAAGCAATTAAAGCCTCAGGCAACACTGCTGGCAAAGCGTGGCCACTATGTGTCACTATCCATTTGCCAGGGAGGTGTACAAGAGGTACTGAGTTTATTAAACAGAGCCAGAGCACTGGCTTCCACACATCAACCTGCCAGAGGCCTTCTTTGGATGGCCCTGAAACAATTGTTTCTGCTCTCCAAAGCAATGAAACATCCTGGTCCAAAGGCTGAACCTGAAGTGAGGTGAGACCCTCCGAGCAGTGTGCTAGGCATTTTGCTTCTATGCACTCTCCCAGAAGAGAGTGGTTTTCTGCTCTGTTAGTCAGATACCTACTGGGGAACCTCTGAAGGTATTATCAATCATCATGATTAGATTCCCCCTCTTCTCAGGAGAGATCATGCTCAGTTGAAACAAGAGCTATTGCTGGGATGGTAACAAATCACTCTGCAGCAGAGTCCTGCTTGCTGCACTCCTGTTCCCTTATTTGTGTGCATTACTCTGCCCTTTTCCTGGATGGTCATGTTTTCACTAAATCTCCTGTCTATCCAAAGCAGAAAATGCTGCCACCTACTCGTAGTGACAGCTCTGAAAAGCAAACTTAGGAAAGCCCTCCTGCAGTCTCATGCAGCTGGGTGAAATAGCACCACAGTGTGACACCTGAATCCTGTCCTTCCCTCGGGAGCTGCTGGCTTGCTCAGCTCCCGAGAAGCACATAATACTGCGGCATCCACATAAAAAAAAAAAAAAAAAAAAATCCCAGGAAAGCACCGAGCGGAATGCAAGCTGGAACACTAGCTATGCCATGACGTGCTTGCACGACCTCAAAGCAGGCATCATGTGCCAGGCAAATCACCTGGTGGGGATTCCAGGAGCCTGCAAGGAAGAGACATGGACTAGCTATATCTGTCACAGCAAATTATGCATCTTTCTGCCTGACTCCTATCGTAAGGTACCTGACTGGAGTGACGCAGCTATGGGCTGGGTCAGTCTTCATCCTTCTGAGGCTGCACATCTCCAAGAGATGTGAAAAAGTGGTATAGCCTCTGTTTTTAAGAAAAATGAACAAACCTGAAATATTTCAGTTTTGAAAAAGACTTATTTTTTTTCTCTTATTGCTGTAAACCACCATCAAAAGAAAACAAATCAGCACAACAGCCATTTAATTCAACGTTCTTCATGGAAAATATATGATTAACTTTTTAACGTGGTTTGTAGAGACAGAACTTGCAAGAGTATTGGTGTTTTGAAAAGAAGCAGTGCTCCCTTTAAGTCAGTTCTGATCAATAATCAAAGTTGCTACTAGGGGGCACTGTGACATTCACAGGAGGCACAGCTCTGCTTCCCACTGCCTATTCCTGCATCCATGAAATCTTTCACAATTCCTTGGGTAAAAATACAGCTAAAGTCCAGTTTGGGTCATTTCACTCTTCCTAGTAACTTACCTCTTTAACTTTAAAATGTGTACGATGCATCACTACCCTCTCTGTTCCCCCTGCTTCTTTAGCACAAAAGTATTCAACAAATGTTGGCTGCTTCTTCAGATGCTACTGTGTTTTAGTATTGAAGGAATTGAAACTTGTTTGTAAAATAATTTGGGATTGTTCAGGACAATCATGACAATGTAAAGTAAGGGTTAAGAATTATAATAGTAATCATAATAATAACGATAATGAGTATTTCTCTTCCCACTGCAATGAACCCATCTGGAAGGCCTCAGTGTGAGGCTTTAGAAGTATCCAAAACTGTGATTAGAAAGAAATGCATTTCGGCAGGAAGGTGGAAGCTCAGAATGCCAAAGAAAGAAAAAAGGAAAAGAAAAATCCTTTCTAGTTTTGGCCAACAGACCTCATCGGAAATTCTTTTGAAATATTATTCTCTGGAAGAGAGCTCAGTTAGCAATATTCTGCAAATGCTCAGCCCACTTCATCCATCTGCCAAGCTGAGAATGAATATTCATAGCAAGTTATTTTAATCATTGTGTTTTTCTTGATGTGACATAATTCTATATAATTTTTCCCCCCGGAAAAAAAAAAAAAAGAAAAAAAAGAGAAAAAAAAAAGTGCCCTCTTTTTATGCTGTCAAGTCAGAAAGTTTTTTTCTCCATCTGCAAGGAAGAAAAAAGGGACATTGGGTGGCTCATGCATGGGTTGTAGCAACATCCTCATCGATGCTTCTCAAATCCCAGCATTAACAACCTATCTAATGACACTGGTGCAAACAGTCTGTGCTGGCTTTTACCTGTCCCTGTTGAACCCAAGGGACTAACACCTCCCACAAGTGATGATTGGGGTGACAATACCAGACTTATGTAGGCTGGGAATGGGATCCACTGGCAACACGTACTTGGGGGAGCGAGGGAAACTACAGCAAAAGAGCTGGGTTTGGGAAGCTCAGGGCTGGTAGAGCCTGGGTGCTGTAGCTGAAGGATGAGGGAAATAGGCGGAGAGTTAGTGAAGATATGTTCAGGGAATGCTGCTTGCAGTCACACACCCTCATAAGCACATACTACACAAAAATGCTTTTAAAATTTTTGATTGTTTCTTAAAATAGTTCTCATTCAACACATAGCAAAAGTTCACACTTTTGGCAAAACTGTCCAAGCACAGACAGGTTATAAATGTTTTAGAGTACACAGACATACTTCAGGAATGAACTGCGTCTTCCTCTGATTCTAAATGGTGCTCCTGGTTCCCAGGACATCAGGAGGACATTTTATTATAGTTGAAAATCTTGAGGAAATCCTTGTTCCTGCAATAATCAAGAGTCTAAAATATTCAATACTTGACTGATGCAAGCAATTCCCAGGTGCCATACATTAGCTGCTGGGACAGGCAAGGTGGGTCACAGAGCTCAGCTCAGTGGGAAAAAAGAACACCACAACCAGGTTTTCTTAAAAGCCAGGCATGTGTTTTACACATCACTCCTGCTTCTCTTGTTCTTCACATTGTTGTCCCTTGGTGGCCAAGCCTGCTCCTTGTTCTCAGGTCCACCACCCTGGAACAAGCTCCCAGAGAGTTTGTGCCCAATGACTTGTCAGTTACCTCCGGCTCCAGAGCCTCCCAGATACCCCATGAGATGCTCCCTAAAGTGCTGAGCCCAGAGGATTCTTGGGTGGGATCACCATGAGGAGCTGCCCATTAGAAAGACAGCTGTGGTTTGTTTCCAGTTGCTACTCAAGTGCAGTCCATTTCCTTGGATTCAGTTCTTTGGGTAGCAGCGAGTGCCATACAAAGGTGGCTTACAAGAACCTAAATAACTTGAGACCTCTTTCTTGCTGCTTCTAATTCATGTGCCCTAGACAGATGTGCATCTAGCTAAGAACATTTGCAGCCATCTCAAATCTCTTCTTCTAGTCAGTGCAACAACTCAAGTCTTTGATTTCAAGGAAAAAAAAAAAAGAGGAGGAGGGAAAACACAGCCAGCAAGAAAGCAGAGATGGTAGTTTGCATTTAGCTTTAATTAACTACTGGATGTTTTAAAAGACAATAATATACACCACCAACAGGCCTGTGCAAGCATCCAGAAATCCCTGATTGCAGCATGTTGCCTGACTTCTCTTACTTTCCTGACATACTGTCTCCTCTCTTTAGCCATATTCTGCCAAGCACTTTTCAGAAAATCAGTGTTCTCCTTTTCCAGTACTGAAGGCTCCTGCTGCAAAATGCAGGACAGCTATAATGTTTATGGTTGACAAGAGTAGAAAGATGTTGAAATCCCACTATCACTATTTGCATTTATCTGTTTCCATGCAGAGACTGGTAAAGAGGAGGTAGCTTTCATACTGGTGGACGGCATGGGAGAAGGAGCACAGGAACAAACTCTTTGGGGCAGATTCATTACCCCTATAAACTGGCATAGCCTGACTGATGCCTCTTGGAGATCACAGGAGCTTTGATGGCCAGCAGCAGCAGCTTTGAATCTGACCTACCAGGAACACAAAATTAATCGTCTGGCCAGAGAGAAGAGGACTACTCTGTCTCAGAGGACAGGTTACAACCTAGCTCTTTCAGGAAAACCCTTTCGATTACAATGGAGAAAACCTCAACAAGGCTCCACAAAATCTTAACAGGCTATCCACACAATGGCTTACTAAAAATACAGGACTGGAAAAGGAAGAGATTCTCCTAGGATGGCTCGAATTCTCTATTAAATACTAAGCAAGATTCCATAAAAGCTCTCTAAATGTTAGCAATTTCCATTAGGGAAATCTTTAATGATGGAAGGCCATTACCAGCTGAAGGCCTAGCAACGAGTTCTTGGCTCCCATTTTAAATCCTGGTGGACAATGTCTGTATGTACAGCTGAGCAACTAACTCATGCCAGATAAGACAGCCAACAAATTCAGCTTTTTTCCATGACCAGAGGGCCATTGCTTTGAATTTGGTTTTGTTTATTTTTGTTTCCCAATTATGTTTGTTAAATTGTTTGCACTTTCTTTCACAAATGGCTTCAACACACACTCTATATTCCAAATTCAAAGGGTACTGCTTAATTGCAATTGGTTAGATAAGTAATATTCTTACTGCCTGTGCACTGAACTGCATCTGGAGTGCTATGATATGCTTGCAGTGTGTAAATTAGTTAAAGGGAGTACAGGAAATAAATCTGAATGTCCCCAAAATCTTCAAATGAGAACAAGGGAGAAAATGTGTGTATATGTGGGTTTTCCAGGAGGAAAAATGAGATAAAGGCAAAATCAGGGCTACCTTCTCATCCTGACATCACATTTTAAAATGTCCTTCTCTCCCATCTTCCTAGTACTTTGGTTTTTTTTAATCTAAATGCTAACTGTTTGAAATTCATGACAAATACCTTCCAGCCAATTCCCTATTCTGTTTCCAAAGACCATAATGTCTGATATTTTCAACAGTCTGGCAGGGGAGAACTTCTGTAAGAGGTGAATACCTTTCAGATAAATTTTTTTTTAATTAACTTTTTCTATTCCTAACACATTGTGAACTTTTTTGTCAAAAGCTCCTTAAATAAATTGTTTTGATTTTGAAAAAAAAACCAACAAACAAATCAAGACAAAAAAAAAAAAAAAACACTGTCATGTAACTGCAAAAATAATTTGCAAAAAATTTGAATAGTTTTCATTGTCACTTTTACCAAGAGTCACTCACATGTTTAATTTTAGTCAGGTAAGAATATGTACCAGTTTGTGTTCCATTTTAAAAGCTGAAATATTTTGAGTCATTTAGAAGTTGAGATGATAAAGAAATGCAGTGTTTCAGAATCTCAGAAATGAAACATCTCTACAATGTCAAAAGAAAACCTTCCCATATGCCTAAATATTTCTCTCATAAAAAAATATAGGGATTTCATCTTTTTTTCCATCTGCTTTTCAGGGAGGAAAAAGAAAAATAAAGTTTTAAGTCCTAACACTTCCAAGTCTGATAAAACTCTGTTTTGACAAACTCCTGAAAACAGGCCTATAAATGTAGTTCAGACATTCCCTCCTGTTGTGGCAATTACTGACAAGACTACTTCAGAGAATCTGTCTCACAGAAACATGTGTATAATCTGCTCCATCAAAGCACACTCCTTCTTAAGGTGCCACTGCACTGCTTTGTCTGAGCATCCAGCAGAACAGGGGAGTCACCTCTGAGCAGTGTGATCTCCAAATCATTGTCCTAAACTTATTTTGAGACACAACAGCTTCACATCGGGAAGAGCGACAGCATAACCACGACCATTTTGCCTCAAGGAAGTGGGATGCAAGGAGCTTATGGAAAAGTAGACTGGAGCTGCACACACAGGAAGAAGAGAAAAGTGGAAAAAAGAGGATAGTGAGCACAGCACAGAAAACAGTGAGTATGTGCAGGCATGATAAAGCTGAAAAATTGTTTTCAGCTTTCTTTTCCCCAGAAATCCTACACTGGACCCCAAGATGGTGAGACCCCACCTTTCCTATTTATTACTGTGCTTAGTTTGAGTTCTTTAACTTTTTTGATCTCTTTGACCAAGCTCTCTCCCAAGGACTAAGGAACTAAAAAGCCCTTTCTAGGGTCTCCAGAAAATAAACCACACAGCTGGAGGTCTTTTGAGGCATCTGACATCCAGCCCTTGCTTCTCCTCCTGCGGGAGTGAAGAAGTTGCATCTATCCTTCTCTTTCCCATGCTCCCACTCCTGCTCTCTGTGGCTCAAGCTTGTGCATGACATTGCAGGGATGGCAAATGAAAACAGCTGCCAGCCTCCTCTGCTGCCTCCCCGAGCTCTGCTTTGAGCACAGTAGCACACATGGCCAGCTGCCACACACCCAGAGCCGGGCACTGCTGGCAGGTCCAGCCTCGCACTGAATCCATGTTTGGTCTAAGGGAAGTCTAACTCCAGCACAGAGCTCTGCAAGGCCTGCAAAGCACAATGGAAGGACAGAGTGATTTAATTCCCAGTGCCTTCCTGCTGCTGCAGAACAGGCAAACAAGGCGATTTAAACAGAGGCTGGGTATCTCTGCATTGCGGTCATCACTGAGAGAAACACCAGTACAAGTAATCCCAAAGCTTTTCAGGGGGTCACATTTGTCTCAGCACTCTGTGCTCCATGGACACAGAGGTAACTACACTGGCAGGAAGTTTAAAAATGAGAGCATGACTGTCAGGAGAGCCTAAAAACTAAATGGACGATGGAGACCTAGCTGTCCTCCATCACCAAATGGAGATAGGTCAACAGCAATAGATTGGTACAACAGGCCTTATTATTTTTCTTTTCCATGAGAGAAAAGAGAATGTCATCTCCTAAACTGTCAAGACAGTATTTTTGACCAGTGTGACCTTTGCAAGGAAAACCCCAGAAAAGCCATGAGCCGGTCTGTGGGAGAGACAGGACATAAAACCATGGAAACCCAACAGGATGGGAGTGACACTTCAAACATGATAACAGAGTCTCTTCCTCCAGCCTCAGAGACTAACAGTAACCTTGCAGGTGACCCAAGCCTGTGTGACAAAGCCCAAGACCACCCCGCGGTGGGCAGTGTTGGTCTCCTCACTTTACACCCTTTGGTAGGTGGTGCACTCTGATAAGAGCCTCAGCTGTCAGAAAACAAACTGCAAGTGACAGATCGAACACACTACCATGCAAAAGCCCGTCTCAGGAGGGACAATTAAAAACACACACAGAAAAATAAATGGCTTTTCCTTTTCAACCCCTTTTCAACAAGTAACAAGACAGGAGTGGGTGCCTATATGCTAGAATGGCCAGAAAATCAGCAATTAACAAGCGTTCCGCTCTAGCCTGTCTGCGATTTCCTCCCTGTAACTGTGGCTAAATGTTTAAATACATCACTCCCCTTTTCTGTGTGCTTGCTGTGGCTCTGGCTCACCTCAGCCTTTCTGGTTTTCCATATCACGCAGTCTTCCCTTCCTCACGTGTTTATCTGAAGCCTCCTCTAAGATAAACACAGAGAGAGTGGCACAGTGACCACCCAGCTGCCTTCAGGAGCACACACATCAGATGAACTAAGTGGCCCAAATGCACACAAGCCAAAATGCACTTAGCCCTGTGTGCCACAGAGGTGTTTTATAAGCCATCCAGTCAGCAGCATCCTCAAGAAAGATGCATTACCATATCTAGCCAACAATAACATAATCCAGAGAATTCAAATGGGATTCTTCCCTAGGAAACTAAGTGCTCACCACATTACCGTGCAGATGCTCATTAACAAGCCCGTATCACACAAAAGCTGCAAAGGTATTTTTCTGAGGCATAGGCTTAAATAAAGGCTTTTGACTCAGGTTGGCACTCAGAGTTAAACAGATCAAAAAACAGAGTCTCTCCTTAGATTCATACAACAATATAAACGTGAAGGATTAAAGTAAGATCTATGCAAACAAGTATGGGGAGTAAAACACTCCAGTGGAGTCAGTGGAACACATGTGACCTACTGGACTTCCTGGACACTTCAAACCCCAAGATGCAAAAAATCAACTGAGAAAAAGGTGCTGCCACTGCATGCTGATGTTCCTATCATGACTGGATGGTTTTCATTGTTCACTCTGTAGAAACTGATGATCAAACTTGGAAAAAATAAACTCAAACCATCAAAATAGAGTAAAATTCTATTACAGAGAAGAGACACGGAACTTCCTTTAAATTATACATAGGAAGGCCTCATAATTAATGAATGACTGAGCTTCAATCTAAAAATGAAAGTATGACATAAAGAATCCACTAGGTAAACACAACCCTGCAAGAAGAAAATCCTTCACAAATACTTGCTAGCATAATCCTTCTTGGCCAACTATAGGAAAGCAAAGGCTAGGGCCCAACTTTGACAGCTGAATGGACTAATTATATTACAACTCCAACGTGGAAACCCCCTCATCTCAAGTTTTGCAAACAAATGGCAGACATGCAATGAGCTTTAGCAACAACAGCTGCAGAACAGAACTGGCCTGATCTCCCTTGCCAATAGATCTACAGAAAACAGCAGTCGGTCCTGATGCCAGTTCAACCAACCGAGAGAATACAAGCACCACCACACAGCACCAGAGGACCAAAACTGAATCCATATGAACACATGACCTATTTCTATACCTTCCTATCTGTTCATTTTATGGTGCTGCTCATCACTGAGATATACTTTTCATGTAAGATCAACAGCAATAACAAAGTTCTGAGCTGGCCCTGCTAGGAAATTAAACAGCACCTGGAAACATTCCCCAGTGCTGGAGCCACCAGCACTGCTGAACTGCTAGAGGGGCTCCTGACACAGTTTTGGCCTTTGTCAACCAACACTATGCCAAACAGTTCCCTGTTACATCTATGGGTTAGGACTCCCAACAGACCCATTCTCAACAGACAAATCAGACACAGTCAATCTGCTTGGGAGAGTAAAAGAGATTTTAACAGACTCAGCATGGGCTATTCCATCCTAGTTGGCCTCAGTACCAGAGTACAGGCCAGAGCACATTAGTTATTATACATGTAGGTACAAAACTGCTGTCATCTGTCCTTTCCTGAGTTCAGAATTCCTGCTGGGGCTGGTGGATTTCCTTGGAAACTAGATATTTCTCTAACTAAGATATCCTTGAAAACTCTGTATGGTACTTGAAGGTCTTGCTACAACGGTGTAGGAACAATAGGTATGAAGAAATTAATGTCTTAGATTTTTTTGATGGGTGGCTTCATATTTAATAGCAAGGAATTCAGGCTAGAATTTTCTTTACTGCTGTTCTCATTCAGATATGCAACTTAGGGGTTTATCCTCTCCAGGGGTCCTTCTTCAGGGGAGTTATCATCAACCCCAGGAGAGACCTGGACCAGAACACAGGAGTTTCCTTCCTCTAGATTCTGAGTCTAGCAGTGGTGTTGTGAGCTTAGCAGCAGCTCAGCATATTTTTGTGATTGTCCCTAAGCATAAAGCACTGATAAAATATAGCATTGACAATAAAAGATAGTAGCATAAGTAAGCAACTTTTCCCATTTCACCGAGAGGTGGCTCATGTTCTGTCAGGGCAGATGAGAGAAAGCTGAAGGAGCTAAAAGTACCACAGTAATTAAACTTTGTGGAAGATGCTTTTACATTTCTTTTTACACATAACAAGAGGAAGGAATCACCTGAAGAGAGAGGAGGACAGGTATTGAAAAAATCCTGTGACCTTGTTATCCATGTCATCTGTGAAGATCTTCACAACTGGAGGCAACTAAAATGGCTCCAAAACCCTACATTTAGGCAGCTGAATCACTGCCACGATTCAGCAGTCTGGAGAAAATTTTGCCACCCAAATTCAGATGTCTAATCTATCTTGGCAGCTGACTCAACTAATCACATAGGAGAAAAGTAGGTTATGAGAGCACAGATACTTGGAGAACATATATATATATCTGCATTCAGTGGTTTACACTCTGAACCTGAACTCCAATCTTGATTTTAGGCAAGTAGAACAAACTTGTTTTGAGAGGTCAGTGACGCACTTAAAAACATGGGTATGAGATCTAGTACATTCTCCACTCCCTCCAAAAAAAGCCAGCTTATTTAAGGGGGGTTCTGCAAATTAATAATTTTCATTTCAAAGCAAGCTGAAAGATAACATTTTTTAAGTTCCTCTCCCCCACAGGCTGCTCATATGTGGCCTCACAGCTTTGAATGGTAAGACAATTTCCCCTGTGGAAGTAAGTGGTGCTCTGCCAGCTGGCTGCAGGGCATGCAAACCTTCCCTGGACTGTTCAACTTAGGAGCACCATTGCAGCCACACACTCCTTTTGGAGAACTGCAGTTATCCCTGTGACATGAGAATACACAGTAAACTGTGGCCAAACCCAAGATCAATGAGAATAAACTCATATTCAAAACTTGGAGGTGAAAAATGTAACATTTTCCAAGGGGGAAATAAATCCTATTCTTCTGTTTAAAACAGAAACAGAACGAGAAATACTTTTAGTCATTTGTATAGAAAAGATAGAAGATCTAAAATTTAAAAAAAAAAGTGGTGGAGGGAGGAGAGTAAGACAGTTAACTCTCTATTAACTCTCTCTCTCTCTCTTTTCCCACTTAACAGTTGGGAATATAGAGATTATAATGCCAGAAGGAAAAGTGAACTTTTTTGCCAACCTCTTCAATAACACAGTTTATAAGACTACCCTAAATTAATTCATGCTTGAATAGAACATATGTTCTGAAGAAACAGCTAGTATTGATTGTAAAATTGCCAGTGATAGGGAATCCACCACATCCCCATGGTAAATTGTTCCAATGTTTAATTACTTTCACTGTTGAAAAAACTTGTGCCTCACTTCTAGTGTGAAATTGCCTGGCTCCAGGTTCCAGCCACTAGGTCTTTTTAAACGTTGTTTGCTAGCTTGAAGTGCCCTCTTATTAAAGTTTGGTTCTCTAAGTAGGTATTTACAAACTGCAGCTCCTCAGGCTTCCCACTGATAAACTAAAGAGGCTCTTCTCCAGGAACCTCTGCCTGTGGAGCATGACCCCTTGCATTCCCATCCCTTGCATGTCTGGTTTCTGAGGCTCTTCAGTTTAGCAGCAATGTTCTTTAACTGGGGACACAAGTCACAGGAGCTGAGCACCTCCCAAGTTCAGACATCACATTTTGCTTCCTAGGTAACACCTGAGATGCCCCAGTTAACTATTTAAAGCCTCCAAATTATGTCTTCCAACATAGTTTTGAACAAGGATTCACTTTCAGCTAACTACTAGCATACTTTTTTTGAAATTTCTGTTGTTTCTCAGAAAGCAATCCTTTAGGTTAAGAACATGGCTAACTACGAATATCTTTTTTCATGTGTTTATACACTGCTTCATAATCGACCAGATTAAAACACACACAGCTTTTCTACGCCAAGTTTAACAAGGAATCTGCTATTGTCTTGCATCTGTGACCTTGTTCTTTTTCATGGTTTGTCTGCAGAATTTTATCATTTGTGTCACCAATAAACTTTCCTTCAGGTGGTTTTACATCTTATTCCTCAGTATTGATAAAAATAATAAATATGGCAAGGAGCAAGAAGCAGTGTGCACAGCATTCCAATATTACATGTTTGTGGTGAAATTCCCTGTTTGTGTCTGTATTTTCAGAGTGCCATTTAACCAGTTCCTAATCTAATATGGAGAGACTTATATTATTCTTGATCAAGATCCTATGAGGTGTAACAACAAATGCTTTTAAAAGTCTAACTACATCTGCACTACTACCTTTAGCAACATATTTTATAATCTCATCAAAAAGATATCAGATTTGTTTGACAGGATTTATTTCCCATAAATCCATTTTGATTGGCATTAATCATATTTTCCCCTCTTTAATTTTTTATTAATCTAATGCCATATCAGTTTTTCTATTATTTCACCTCAAAACAGCACCAGAATGACAGGACTGTAATTATCTTAGGTTGTCCCATACACACCTTTAAATTTGAAATAGTTTTTAAATAAAAGCCTTTTTTTCCAGACTTCTGACACTTCAAAACAAATGTCAGAC
Source organism: Serinus canaria (assembly GCF_022539315.1). Lineage (NCBI taxonomy): Eukaryota > Metazoa > Chordata > Aves > Passeriformes > Fringillidae > Serinus > Serinus canaria. Next base: position 23,011,807 of record NC_066313.1, read on the forward strand.
TGTGTGGAATGCACCCAGATCATGTCTGAAACTTTTGTAGACATATTACCTGCATTTTCTAGCTGGCCTTAAGAATGTCTGTAGTGATTCAGGAGCCATCTGTTTTGGCATCCTGCCTCCAGGATGCCATGAATGCTACAGAGGGAAGAGTAAGAAGCCTGTACCCAAGGGTCTTTGCCCAACCTGCTCTCCCAGCCCGGGGTAATATGTGGCTTGGGGAGCTCCTCTGGCAGGCACTGCACCTGCATCCTTCTGTGTACAGCCTCAGGGTTTGTCCTTCTGTAAGTCAGTCAAATTACTTGCTGAAAGTGTTTTTATTTCTAATCACCTCACCTTTCTGTGGCACTAAATTCCCTGCAATAACTACACATTACATATCTCCTTATTTTAAACCTACTACCTGGAAATACCCTTTGATGACCTGCTCTCACACTGTAAGCATCAGGTAACCACTGCTCTGTGATCACTTTCCCCATTCCAGTGGTGATTTTGCAGACCTAGGCCTTCCCTCAAAAGCCAAAGGCAACTCACTGTCTATTCCCAGGGAAGTCTCTCCATGTTTATTGGTGCCAGTGCCTCTCGCCTTGGACACCTCTCCTCATCTCTTTTAGATAGGCACCAACAGTGCTTAGTTTGTAAGATGCAGACCGGTCACAGATTTGCAGTGACACACACACCTTCCTTTGTGCTTGGTTGTCCTGTTTCCCAATTAATCATTAGGTCTTCATCTTTTCTACTGCCTTGGAATGCTCATCTGGCATGTGAACAGAGGTAGATACGTTTTTTTCTTAATTTATTATTTTGGAAACAGCTCTTTATCTTCCTGAGCTATTCCTGCTCTGCATTGTTTACCCAGTTGTCACTACATCGGGAACTGGCACTGCTGCCAACCCAAATTACAGTCATCGTGCTTAAGAAATTACTCAAGACTTCAAACCCATTACCAGTCCTTCCCTAGGCAAACCCTACCTGTCTCTAATACAGCCTCAAGATGAGCTGTGTTTATTCATTTCAGTCAACACTGGTTAAACTTGCCATCACAACAAAAGCAAGAGTTGAATTGGAGCTGTGCACAACTCCCCCAACATTTGGAATAGGTGTGTCTATGGGTGTTCCCTCTGGTTTTGGTGCAGCAGCACATCCTAAAAGATGTGCACAGCCAGGACAGTGGAGGCCACAGCCATTCCAGTAAGAAATTTTAAACCAGACTGAATGCTCTTACTGGAACAGATGTTTTCAGCTGCACTTACAAACACTTCTGCCTATACAGCAGCCTTCTGGGGCTTGCATTCACTACCTGGGGCCTTAACACCTGGATGAGTGCAGAACTACCCATGTGCACAAATGATCCGTGTGTGGTTTTGTCCCTCTGGAGCCGTGATATTGTTGTTCTGTTTGCCTGTGCCTGTAACACAACAGAAAGAGTGACCACCACACTAACTTAACTGAGCTAATTTTGATGCTAAACATTAAGCTGGAGGCCAGCAGCTGAGGAAGGAGAATGCAGGATGAGAGGTAGATCTTAGCTGATCCCTTGGCTGCTCCCATCCATCACATTTGCTCCTACTAGAAAGGATATGAGCAGATCTTTGTTCATGAACAGTTCTTTTTTAAATCTCTGGCAATAAAAGTGCATCAGGCAGTGGATGTGCCGTAATGGAGAGAGAAGAACCTTCTGTTTTTCTCTCTGTCTTAATTGCATGTGAATTTATAGGCTTTGGTAATGTTGGTGAAAAACTTCCTGGCACTGTATGAATGCTTTTGCCTTCCTTCTCTCAATGACTGGCTTGTTCTCTCTATTCTGTTTCCTTCCTCTGTGAAGGCATTTTGCTGTCTGCGACCAGACAACTGCCCTCCCTTGCTGCACAACCTCTCACTGCCACCTGGAATACCATTCTGCAGATGGTCAAAGGAAACAAGTCCTATTAACTTTACATTTCCTTGCAGAAAACTATCTCTGAGGGAAGGGAAAGGATCTAGTTTTACTCCCTGAGGGAGCATCTTTGCCTCGGGGGCAAACAGTACATCCCAAGGCAAAGGGAGTCCTGTTTAACAACAAGGTACTGCTCAAAGTCATCCCCATTTACAGCTGTTGCTGCCTGCAGCAGATTTCCCCAAGGGTCTTAATTTAGCTGCAGTTCATTGAGAGGGTCAGGCAGGGATGGCTGCCCAACTGGTGCAATGCCTCCTCTTGTTGGCCAGTCCCGCAGTGTAATTAGACTCAGCCCCAACAGAGGCTGGAGAAAAGAAGACCTGGGCTTGGTGCAAGACAATACCAAGCTACATAAACCCTGGGCAGGGTATGAGGAAGCCACTGGCAAAAATCCCACAAACTCAAATACAACTAGGACTTGCCTCTTGGCCTTAGCTCCTTATACATCAGGCTCCTAAGCACATTTGTTTGCAGTAAAGTTAGAGGAACCCTTTTGTCCTGCTCAATAGGAAACTTTGGCATTCAGAAGAATGGCCAAAGAGTTGTACCAACTGATCCCTTAAATCCTAACTGAAAAAAAAAAAGTAACAGCAGCATCTCAATACTGCAGCAGTGACAAAAGCTCCAAAGTAAGAGGTACTTTCCTGGACAGAATTCAATTACAGTCTTAACTCTGGTTTTAATTACCCTGACCTAACTCGTCCATATCACAAAAGGCCAGCACACTCAGCCAGCAACTTGCTGCTCAAGGCACTCAGCATAGAGACAACTTGCTCCCTTTTTTAGTGATTTTTGTAGCAATTTAAACCATATCAGGTATATACTTTGCATCCCATGACACATCACTCGCCCCTAATGGCATCTATACTTCCTATCATGAAAACAGTTTCAAAGGCATCAGGAAGTTTTTAGAAAGTCTTCCTGAAACAAGTCAGGAAATTATCAATAAAGCATTACTTTAATCTCTCTTGTTTCAAAGTTATTGAAGAGCAGTATCTGAATTAATTAAATACAGAGCACATGAAAATAATGGAACATTCATAAACAAAAAAATCTTCTATTTCAACTAATCTATTTTTTTTTTTTTGCTAGGCAGATGTACTTTCTTTGGCACATAAAATCTTCAGAAGTCTTAATTTTAAAATGAAAATTATTTTTGTCAACACCTCACTAAAAGCACGTATCATTGAAAAGCTATTGAAACATCTATTTTTAAAGTAAAAATCTCAATCAGTTTTTGGTGTAGAAATCTTCCAAGGTAAGTACTTCTTTCAGTGCAGCAAATAAGTATGTTTAGGAACCAAAAGGCTGTCTCCTAATCTGCTGTTTTTGAAAAGAGAAGCCTCGGATCAGTGCTGTTTACTTTCTTAGGCCTGTGACCATACAACACGGATTTGTTTGCAAAAGGCAGCTTAGGGAAGATAACTTTATTCCCTTGCTGGGAAGGTTTGAGTGAGACGCAGCACCTTAGCTGTAAACAGAATCTACCACAATTTGATTATTCACAGCCATCCCATCATTTGTAACCACTGCATCTCAGGAACCAGTTCAGCCACACACATCCTGCACACCACGGCTGTTTGTAGCCTCCCAAGTCCAAAGTGAGAAAATATGTGAAATAAAATGCACCCTCTTTTCAGAAAACCATGACAGACTTACCATCATTACTTTCCCCTGTTACCATGCTGCCCTACTCCCTGAAATGAGCAGTTCTAGATGGGTCTGCCATATTTCTACTCCTTGTGGGAAATAGAATGTTGGAGGGCTGTCTGTCCCGGGGGGAAGTTAAAAGCATTATCCAGGATGCTTGGAAGATTTCTAAGGATTACAAACAATAGTGAACAGAATGTTATGACTGCTCTTTTTTTTTTCTTTTTTGCTTTTAAAGTTATATGTACTCTATTATAGGCATGCTACATCCAGCTGACAGATACTGGAGAAGTTCCCTGTATGAAATTCCTAGGAGAAGGCCACAGGTATAACAATTGTGGGGTTTATAATCTAATAATGAGGAAATTTTTCAGCTTTTCTGATGTTTCTAGGGTTCTCTAAGATGCTGCAGTCCCTAAAAGAAGTCATTGCTTTGTCTCTGGTTCCCTGGAATTAAAAAAAGACATATGCTGACAAGAAAAACAAAGCTTTTCTATTCCCTCCCCTCCCAACTCCTAGCTATCAAACATAAACAAGGGAGAATAAGTATTCAGAACTCATTTCTCTCCAACAGCTCTCCATAATCTTAGTGATCATTGCATAACTGAATACTAACTGTGTTTTCTTAATATCCCATAGTTGGGAGCAAAAAGTGAAAAAGATAGGTTTGATGATGTGTAGTTAAATTTTGTACTAATTTAAAAAATAGGTTTACCTCAATCCATCACCATTTTTTAAAGGAACCTGAATTCACCTTCATATGGCCAAGGCGTGTGAAGGCTTTTCCAACTGTGACAGCCACCACTTTGAGTCTCTTGGAAATCAGCTGAGGTATCAGTCTCAGCAGTGTTGTGGCTGAACCAGCAACACAGGAGTCTGCACACGTAATTATTCATTTAAGAACAAGTATCGCATCAAGAGAGGGTTCTGAATCACAGTGAGACCAGATTAATTTAGCAACATTACACCGAAAACAACAACAGCACAGGGCTGCACCAGACTTCCTCCACAGGCACAGGTAATGAGAGAGCAGGCTTTGACTAGAATACCAGCCTGGGGCCATGAACATCACAACTCTTTTATGGAGGATGTGCTTCCAGCAATGAATGAACTGCCATCATAAGTTTTATGTGAAAGACCAAAATGGCTCCAGCCTCCCTAACACTGATCTGTCTCAAATTCCTCTGGAATTATGAATGCTGAACACTGGACCCCTACAAGAAATCAGAGTTGGTTTTATTTTTTAATCAAAACAAGCAGAAATGGCTTTTCAAGCCAATGTAAAACTCTCTCCCTCCAAAATAGTCATATTTGATACCATCCCTTTAAAAGCTGCGGAGGAACACAGTGACCAAGATGACCCCGGAGACTCACACTGAGGACAAAGACACTTTGTAAAGTTTTTAAATGAGTTTTCTGCACTGATGTCAGGAGGATGGGTCATTTTCCAGATTTAGAGTTTGACTTCCCCCTTTCGCCCCCTGCATAACAAAGACGCAATGACACCCTCGCCCAAGCCTGCTACTCCAGCCCCAGTGGGGCTACACTCTCTCAACTTCCACCCCATGTAGGAACCCAAACACACCAAATATCTCCCAAACTCCTTCAAAATACAAAAGGGGCACAGAGGTCTGATTTCATAACCATACCTGACTTTCTTTGTAACACATGCCTTGAAGTCTCAAGGTACTTTTCCTTCTTTGGGAGAGGAGAAACAGGCATAGAGGTGTGGAAGCCAAGATTAGAGGTGACCTCTGACAGTGTGACTCACCCAACATCCCTGAAAAAACTACAGGAAAGCTAATGATGTAAACAAGTTTCCAAGTGTTGGACTGCCCTGTTTCACTCACGAGGTCATGTTTTTTGAAGCTGAGCTGGAGAAAAGGAACTCTCTTTTTTCTTTTTCAAGAACTATATGAGCAAGGTAGTAAACAAATACTTCTGCCAGATCAGCTCACCTACACTTTTCCTAAAGCAGGTTTTCAGAAGCAACTCTTCATGACAAGCCCCCACACATCTGTGCAACCTTTCTAAAAGAGAAAATTCATCGCATGTAAATCACTGCAGGCCCCATGGCATGGGCAACACAGCAAATTCTTTGTTATTCTCGTAGAGGTTCCAAAGAAGAAGCAAAATTTGGGTTGAACCAAAAATAAACAACAGCTTTAAATAAAACCCTTACCTGCCAAGTCAAACATCAACCCCAGTACCAAAAGGGCAGTGTAACCACGTGCAGAAGAGGTGAACCTTGCTGTTGGCTCTGCAAGCAGTGCTCTGCCTTAAACTGCCCCCTCGGCCTCCAGGAGTGAGAGGCAGAGATGGTGTGACTTTGTCCAAGTCATGGGTAATAACAGGCATTACACGAGGTACAAGAAGGGCAATGCCAATTGAGTGTAAGAGGTATGCCTAGAGTCGTTCATCCCTCATCTCACAGCCCAGTGAATTTCCTCAGAAATCAGCAAGATTTTGTGGCCCAGTGCTGTCTGGCTAACAAACCAATGAGCTAACTCTGCCACGTCCCGCTCTCCAGCTCCCAAATTCAGTCTAACAATTTTCTACATTTCTGATGTGTGACCATCTGTTTCCAACATTGTGCTAGACCCCTTTGAGGCCATCCTTGAGATAGGATTTTCAAAACCCACTTTCTTTCCTCTCTGTTCGTTAAACAAGCAATTAAAAGTTTTTAAAGTATTTGTGACCCCTGAAAAAATGGCAAGAGGCTTATCTGGGTTACTTCCCACTCACAACTATCTTAAGCTACATCTTACACACTCTAATACATCAATTTGAAAATCTGTCTACGTACCACAAAGCAAATGACACGGCTTTTCCAGAGTCCGTCTCACTGACTAGAAAATTTCACACCCTGCCCATTGACCAGCCTTACTTCAGCCCTTCCATATAGGCATGAACACTAAAATAGAAGTAATCTGTAAAGAACACATTACTCAAAACACCTTATATTGCAAATAAATAGACTCTATTCAAAGCTTCTGAGTTTTGAATTAATAGGTCAGCTCATGCCTGTGTCCTTATTCTCCATCAACACCACCAACAGCACACATTTACCCTTAAAAATGCAAGAGGTATTATGAAATGAAAAGTAAACGCTGAATGGGGAATGAGATGTGCTTTTTGAGAGCATGAACTTCCCTGCTTGCCTGTGCAGCTTTGAGGACCACAAAATTATTTCATTTTTAAAAGGAACAAAAAATTCTCCTTTTTCCAGAAACCATGAAGTAAAACACCAAATGTTATGAGTATTACAAATAATTCAGCAGTTGGTGAAAGTGGATAGAGCACGACTGACACAGATGGAAGATTTAGTGGCCAAACTCTAACAAGTCTCTGCTGAGTATGTATGCACTGAGATTTTTCTGAAGCTTGAAATTTGGCCACATCTAGGTAGATATGAACTGAGGTGGCTAAAGGTAAATCCCTGTCACTGAGGTTACTTTACCTGCCAAATTCCAATCTCTCCTCCAAACCACATAAATGATTTTTCATTCAAAACAGAAACTTGAACTTTTTGTTTTTAATGAGCAAGACAACATATGTTTTCCTAATCTCTGGACTTTTTAGCTGAATTTTTTGCAAATATTCAGCTCTTGGCTAATACTCAGCACAAACTACTTCAAACAGATGCAGTTTGGCAAACTGATAAGCAATGTAAAATTACTCTGGGTAATGAAAAATGTTAGGCAGTTTAGTGATAAGCAACTGTATCAGCTTTGCATAGGACACGCCTCTCTCCAGCTGTCTCTCTTCAGACCAAATTCAAACACACACAGACAGGTACAGATCATCTGTAATTTTCTTTTTTCCCCACTCATTTGCAGCAGATGGGAATGAAGCTTACTGTGTGTGTTGACTATGTGTGTACAGCAGGCACTGGTATTTTGCAGTAAAGTCAGACAGAAAGCCAAAGCATTTCTTCTTGCTGCTGCTGCTGTCCCTTCTTTGTAAGCCGCATTTTTGCAGAGGAATGAAAGGTAGTGGGAAAGGTGCAGAACAGAGGATTGCATGGACTGGGCAGTGCAATCTCCTGGCCTACTTTGGCTGCTTCTATTTTTGGTTTTTGGCCATGGGAATTTCACTTCCTCCTCTGGCAGACTGGCAGCAGAATCCCAGGCTCCCTCACCTTGTTCTGACAGTGACTGCTGATGCTGTGACCTGCCTCCCAGGATGCTGTCTGTGAGGGGGTGGTGCAGCAGGGAAAAGAAGAATTAAGGTAGACAGAGGTTAAAATTTAGAAATGAGGGAGACTGAGGCCAGTCTTCCTGAGGAGGACTGTGATAAGGTCCTCTTAGAAAGTAGCTTTGCTCAAGACCTACCAGGGAGAATTAGAAACTATCTGGCTCAGCCAGTGATGTGCTGTGTGACAAGTCATACCTTTACTGCCCTCAGATAAAACTGGGAATGGGAGCAACCCCCAAAATGAGCATGCATGCATACATACATATGCAAGAGGGGGGCAAATCTACTGAATATCTGTAAGTGTGCTCATTTCTTCAAAAGGGGATCTTCCATAAAAGAGAAAAACCAACAGTATATTTTGTCTGCTTTACCCACTGCCCTGTAGAAAGTATAGGATCAAACATTTTCCACTTTTCATACCCTTTAATTCACATAGCACATCCATTCACTGCAATCCCTCTGCTGGTCCCCACATACCAATCTCAGTCCCTGATTACCCCCCTGCATTCCTCAGACTCAATGATTTACTCTCCCTGCCTCCTATTCTGATCCAGGTCCCTGCCTTCTGTGCATGCCCAGCATTACACTCCTATGGCCACCTCTCCCCAGCACCCCCCATGTGCTGCAGTCTCTTTCCTTGCACACTGTTCTGCCCTTCCCCCTCGCTCCCAGATGCACACTCATACAAAGCCCCTTCTGCCTATTAAGCACTTCTATTCCACAAAACCTCACAATTAAAGCTAATCCTTATCCTGCAAATAAGCTGAAAACTGAAGCAGTGCCTTAGAAAGCCTTCTATTTAATGAGCATCTTTGCTGTGGCTGTCGCCATTCCCCATCTTCTCTATGCTTTTCTCCAAATGAAATAAAGAACATCCCCCCTGCAGCTCCTTACTGTAAACATTAATTCAGGAGGTCACTTACATATTAATGCTGACCCTGTTTCTGTCACCTTTGCTGATACAGAGCAGTCCCATTAGCAGCAAGTGTTTTAAAAGAAGCTGATTCTTAATGTGGGTATGGGTGGTAGAAGCTGACCTCCATCATTTTTCCTCCTTTCCTCGCCTACTTTCTGAATGTGACCAGTGCTCATGAGTACCAAATTACTGCATGACGTGTGTGCCCAGGACACATTTCTGTTTGTTTTCTTCCCTGTGCAAATGCATACCTGTGGCCAAGGGAAGCACTGTGCCCACACAAATAAAAGCAGCCTCACGATGCAGCAAATGCCTGACACCTGCCTTTTTCACAAAGCACCCAGGTACCAGAATCATGGAAAATAAAGCAAAACGCCAAGCAGAGCCAGGCAAGAGCACTTGGTTGGCACTTACAACAGCCATGTACAGACACACATTCCCAATCTCAGAGGCACACAAATCCACCCTTCTCCTTGCCCCATGCCTAGTCCTATGCATTTTCTCAGTGCTAGACTGCAGTTGCCTGTTTGAATGCTGCTGAGATTGACAAGTAGCCAGCAGCAGCCCTGTCCTTTTCCCTGCAGTGTCCCAGGGAGGCACCTGAGCCCTGACCACAAAACAGCAGCAGACATTTCCTGAAGATGAGTCTGAAATGTCAGCAGCCTTCGGTGCCTAACGCATCCCAGGGAAATTAATGGGAGTTCAGGACAGAGGGGAAAACTGCAAGCAGCAGGCTTGAAAAAACAACTCCTCGGAAAATCCGTAGTGGATGCACTTTACCTGCCAGGACTGAACCTCACCTCCTGCACCATCATCTTTAAAAATCTGGCAGCTAGAAAAGCAAACCCTTTTCCCTCTGAGGAATAGCACAGGATAAGCTCACTTGAATGTTAGCTACCCCACCACTCTGAACTCACTTTTAAGAATTTAGGAAACTCTTGCTCTTGTAACTAAGAGATCAAGGCCTCCCACTACTGCCCATCTAATTGCATTTCCACTTAGGCATGCACACCCCAGCTCCTGATAAAATATTCATGGGTTTTCCTTGGCCTTAATGGGGCAAAGCACCTGCAAAACTGGAATTGGTAAGTGTTCCACCTGGGGAAGTTGGGACCCACATCACTGGTCATGGCAAGGCTCAGTTAAATCAGTTTGTGGAGCAAGGTCAAAAGGCATGACATGTTCCTGCAGACATTTATGCCAAAACCCACATCTCTGGGCAGTTTACATTTCCCTTTTACTCTGAAAGGCTCATATTTGCTCTTTTTCCATTACAGGCAAAAATTACCCAGAGAGGAGCTGGGCAGTTTTTTGCTTGTTCCATGGAAAATATAAGATCATGCAACTGAGGGTCATGGCAAAACATGTAACACAGGGAGTGGCACTAGGGCCCACGAAGGACACCTTTGGTGCGTCCTTTAGAAAGCTTCTGGGGCAAGGAGATCTTTGCCTGCTGTCATCCAGGCTGTATAATTGACAGGGCTTTCATTTTAGATTGAAGGGTTCAAACTTGCTCATTAAATATACATACACATGCATTATATAGCAATGGGATTCTTTCTCAGATTTTAGTTGGGTTTATGGTAGAAAATTAAACATAGAGTAGTCAAGATCCTTGCCCATTTTCCCTCCAAGCAAATCAGTTCACCCTCCAATTCCTCTGACACCACACCAAAGGAACTAATTCTTCACACAGTACTATAAATCCCTGGTTAGTCATTGGGTCTGGTCCTGCAGCCCCCACATACCTGGGGGCTTCCATATCAACTTTGCCTCTGCCCCTCAACTTTATCCCATTATTTGCCCTAAGGACCTCACAGAGCTCTACCAACCTGTTACTGCAGTCCCTTCAGCTTTTCCTCAATTAAGACAACCAGTCATGCCTAATTGTTCCTAGTTCTGTGATGGTTTAGTGATGTGAATAAATGTCCCCTCAGGACAACATTGCAGACACTCAAATCATCTACTTGTGATCTAAATATAAAGGGCATCTAGGTCCTCTGATATGAGAGGCTGCTACATACAAGAGAGAATTATATTTATCTGGGAAAAAGGCACATGATTCACTTTAGTAACACATTTGTAACGACAATGTGCCAAAAGCTCAGTGTTTTTTAACAGGGCCATGCATGTCCCTGTGTATCCCACACTCCCCACCAGCCAGATGGATGCAGTTCAAACTGTGAATCCACTCAGAAAATTGAACAGTAGCAACTAGGTCCCTGTCCCTTAGTATTAGTCATTCAGAAACATTTTCACAGATTTACCAGGGATTTGATCCTGGTCCTCATATCCTCTTCCTCAGCATGCCAGGAGACCTGCCTGGGCAGAACCTCTCCATCAGCAGAGGGGCAGCCCCACTGTTCCTTTGAAGCTGCCCCAAAAGCCCTCATTTCTCACACACTGATAGCAACCTGACCCCACAGGAAGGAGTCCAAGCTGTAGCCACTGCAGCAGCAAGGGTTGCCTTCCCAAAACAGGCTGGTGGGAGCATGCTGGAGTGGAAGCACTCAGCTTTATGACCCGAGCCATGCTTAGGGCAGCAGCACCAAGCTGGTTTTCCCAGGCCATGTGTCCTACTTGGCTGCTGAGCTCTGCAGGCACCCATGGCTCCACGCTCCCCACCCACAACACCCCCTTCTCCTTTCCTCTCTTTCCTTCACTTTGCAGTCACAGCAAAGACATTTGGGGGGCTTTACCTTTGTCCTCTGCTAACCCAGTGTCTCTAAATGACAAAACAGCCTGTTTCTCCAGAATTTATCCCCATAGACTTATACCCTCTGTTGACTTCTGGCAACACAGGTTCAACTCAATTCTTCCACCCTTCCATTCCTCCACCCTTCCATTCTTCCACCCTTGATCCTCCTACACTACTGTACAATGTTTATAAAAAATAAATAAATCAGTTTTTTGCCTTGTAAACTTGTGTATGTGAACCTGCAGAGAAGCAGGGTGTGATTTTTTTTTTCTCTCTTCTCCCATCTTCCCTACCACTCAGTAGCTGGGAGGAACAATTGGCTTTCTGAGGTTAAAAGTAGCAATGAGGCAACTTTGGCTTTCATACACTGTGATCAATATTTACTGGAGCAATAAGAGAGTTCAGAAACTGCAGTGCTGGCATGATAGAGAAGCTGGAGAGCAAAAAACAGCATTTAAAGTCTTCAGAGGGACATGACAACCAGCTAATGATTACTTAGGGACTATCAGATTTCCTTCTTTATTTATTTTGCCAAGTGGTATAGTGGTTAAAACACAGAATAATAAGATGGGCCTCTCCCTAGTCTGGGGAAGCAAGTGCTTGTAAAAAGTTTTTTTTTTGGGTTTTTTTTTTTTTTTTTTTTTTTTTTTTTTTTTTTTTTTTTTTTTTTTCCTAGCCAGATTTGGAAGGAGAGAATTGCTTGTTAAGGTGAATAAGAGCACATCTCCCTATTCCCCAAGGTCCTTTGCTGATGTTTCATCCTGGGCAATGCACTTTGCCCTGAAGGGCTTTTGCAAGTGAACACTGTCACATATTCTCCTGATAAAAGGGTCTTGCTGCCAGTAATTTGTCTGCTTTCTCAAGTCAGTTCATCAGCTAGCAGGCTTCTGGTGTTGTCCTACAAATAGGGTAACCTTGGGCCCTTTTGGACTCAGCCTCAGTCTGCAAGCCACAGCATCTCTGCTGCACTCCATGGCCTCTCCAGAGCACTGTGAGGGGCCTCCAGGCAAAGATGTTTCCTCTAGTGTAATCCAGATTTAGCAGATAAAAATTCCAAACAGCAACAACAACATGCCGAGGCAGTTCAATTTCTCAACAAGCAACCCCATTTGTTATCTATTTTCAGATAACAATGAATTCTTATGCTATTCCTGAAAAGAGAGAGACAGATTTTGGGGTGTAAATAACAAAACAGACAAATAGCTGAAATAGATGAGGAGAAAGCAGAGGAGCAGAAGAAGCACAGGGTTTGCATGGTCCTGCTCAGAAAATGCTCATAGCTCCTTATGGCATATCATGATTGCTTGCGTCAGAGTACAGGATTAAGACTTGACATTTCCACATTTGTGGGATAACCTCAAAGTTCCCATGGCAGTTTAGCTCTTAGAAAACAAACCAAATGCCTTAAAGATCTCTGCAAGGTTCTTTGACTTACACATCATGTGCTTCCTCCTACATAAATTACACTGCTATTAGTACTGCTCAATGAAGAGCATGAAACAAATTGAGCCTCTAGCCACTTTTAATAGACAAGGGTAGTTAACCCATATCTAAGTTGCATGGATGTCTTTTCTGACAAAAATTAAATTCTTGGAACTCATCTGGAAGCCCAGGCCTCTCACTGATCACATTTTTACTCTCCCATCTGTCGACCTCCAGCTGAGACCAACCATTCCTGCAGGCAGTGGGGGAATCCCAGGAAAGAAACCGGGCATAAAAAAATGTTGTGAGGGATATTTAGAAGAGAGAAAGTCAAGAATTTTTAGAGGCTAATCCACTTAGTACAAAACCCAATAAAACTCTCTGTCTTCTTTCCATAACCACAGTGGCCTGTGGAATAGAAAAAGACCAGAAATTGGAAATTGGTCCAGGAATGGACCAGTGTCCATTCCTGCCAGCTGAGTTCGCAATGGAGCAAAGTTAACAGCCAGCATACTGGCTTGGGAGGGGAAATAGGGAATAAAAACCAGGTATTTGTCACCGAGGGTATACCTTTCTTAGAATGGTGCTCTAAAAAGAAAAGTACTTCAACTACGATGATCCAAGAAAGATGCTGCCAAACAAGAATGAACTGAGAGCTGCTGGTGGGAAAGATACGGTAGTGAGAATGAAAAACAATTGGAGCGGAAGAAGAGACAGAGGCACGAAAAGCTCTTGCAGTAATCCCCCTCTTCTCCCCTGTGTTCTCTGTCTGATCAAATCCCAGCACAGTGGCAAAGGAAAAAAAAAAAAAGAAAGATCTGCAGATATAGAAAAGAGCACAGGCAGTGGTTTCTCCAGTCTCTGAAGAAACTCTGGCTGCACATAATCCCCCTGCAGTTGCAACGCCCCTCAACACACACACTGCAGTGCCCTTTCCCCACTGTAAGCTGCAGCTGCCCTAGGCTGGGCAGCCCTGTTCCCACCCCACACCTCCTCCTGCCTGCCACCTGCACTGCTTTTTCTATTTCATTACACTGTAATTTTGATCCTTTCCATGTACCCATCTCCTTTCACCAATTTCCTATTCTCTCCACGCAAGTTCTCTCTGCTCCTCACAGGATCTGGTGCATGTGTCAGGTACCATTGTGACTTCAGAAGAGTGGAATGGAAAAGTAACAAAGGTAAGGTCACTGTCTTGCAGAGATTAACTACTGCAATGTTGTGGGAAAACAGCACTGATCAGGCTTGCTGCCAGGCAGGGGTCTTGGGACATGGGTTGCATGAGTTCCAGTTTCCTCAGTGATTCTGAATCAATTGATTTCTGCCTCAGTTTCCCCATTTGCAGAAAGAAGAGATTAATAGTAGCTACACTAATGATAGAAGAGGAGATGGAAAAGAATGGAGAGCAGACATACACAAAAATAGACAAAAAGAGGAATAGTGGGAATTAGAAAGAAGTTGGAAGTTGACTGAAGAAAAATAGGTAGACAGACAGGAGGAAGGCGAGATGCCTGGACTAGCTGAAGTCATGATGAAGACATGATGAAAATCAGCCACAACAATTCTTGCCAGTTTTGTGCTGTGGCTCTGGCTGGTTCAGTCTCAACATCCAAGCTCATTCCCCCTCCTTTTTAAACCCTGATTAACACACATCCATGCAAAGAACCCAGTAGTGCCTTGTGAACTTCCCCAATTCCCAGATGGAGGGGGATGTTGACCCGACCGATTCATGATCACAGAACCTCTGAGAGCACATATCTAACCTAAACTACAACACAGCAAATTCTCATAGTTTGTGTCCTGAGCTCTCCAGCAAGGTCACAGGCTGTGTCCTTGCAGCTCCACTCCCTGCATCCCACTGGCAAAGTGTGCTCTCTGTGCAAAAGCTGCCAGCAAGAGTCAGTGAGCAGAGGTGGCTGTGGGTTCCCAAGGGGCAAATGGTAATGCCAGGCTGAAGATAGTAGAAGGGGGAACTTATATCCAAGTCAATTAGGATTAATTCAATGTGGGAAAGTATTAGTTCTGGAGCTGTAAGTTTCTCCATTAAAGATTGAAAGCAGATTGGAAAAGGGGGGGAGGAAAGCGAAGACAAGATAGTAAAGACTTTTCTTGGCTCTGCAGCCCTTTTCTTCCATTCTCTGTTTTTTTGGGAAGTGATGAGGTGTGGATCTAAGACATTACACTCTGGAGATTGTCAGTGACTCCCAACACCATTAAGGCAGCAGTTTTTTTGCTCTCCTTTCCATCTCCTTTGCTGAATGCTGTTATGCACTGATGGCGGCTTGGCCTGCTATCAATGGAAAACTAAAGACATTCTCCAAAATGAAACATCATGGCATCAAAACCTTTACATTCGGCTTCTTTGGCCTGAGGACATCTCACTTTTAGTACTGTGGATGACAAGAATAACAGAGAGGTGAAGTGCCAGGTAACTCCCAGATAAAGGCAAGCAAACTTGCAGGAGGGGCAGGTAGACTGGATACATTAGCGTGCAGTGGGGATCTGCTCTCAGCTATGTGCCCACCACACTATAACCAGCTTCCAGGCTCTCCAAGAGTTGCACAGGTAGAGGAGCTGGAGGCCACAACCACACCATCAGCTTCTCTTCAACGTAGTGCCATTCAAATAGTTGAGCTGAGCAAAGCATTCCTAAATCCGGGAAGCTGAAGGTCTGCGCTGTTCCTTGCAGTGCTGACCCCTAAGCGTGCAGACACAGATCAATCTTCCCTCTTTGGCTGCCTGCTCATACACCTGTACTAAGAGGTTCCAAAATCCATTGTGGCTCCCTGAGGCAATGTCCCAGCTAGGTCAGTACAAAATGGTGCTGCAGCACTGCAGGCTAGTATGAAAAAGGCACAACGGAGTGCTCAGCCTGCAGTAAACAAGGACCTGTCAATATTATTTGCCTTTAAAGTGCCACACATGCCAGAGGTGCTTTATAAATAAGTCAATAAACAAACAGATCAAATTACAAAGAAGAATGAGTGATGAAGCCTCTTTCTTCTTTCTAAAGAAATAAATAAGGGTCAGAAAAAGCAATTATACATTTTTCAAAACTCACAAGGAAGCTATATTTTGACAACCTGGTGATGCGGAGGAAGTTTCAAAGTAACCCACTCCCTCTGAATAACAGTGGATAGCAGAGCCTATTAAGGATTCTGGCAAATTCATGATTTTAAGTATCCAGTTTTTACATTTTTTTAAATCCATATTTACAGCAGCTATGCTGATTACTAAATCACCCAATTATGAACACATGCATCTAAGATCGCAGCAGACCCCTTCCCATTCCAGCTTTGAACTGCTGCAGCAGGCAATTCCCTCAGACCCTTTCCATGCACTGTTTAAATTTAAGCATGATAGGTAGTCCTACAGAAAGAAAGACTATCTAAAACAAGATGTACCACATGTACCACTGAACTGGTGCTTCAAAGAGAAAAAAAGAAAAAAATATTCCAGAGCTCTGCATGGCTTTGTCAATGCTAGGAAGCACAGCACGCCACTGTGCAGCCCTGTCTTCTGAAATAAGGGCCAAGTCCCCAAGCAAAACAAGGGATGTCACAGGCTTTAAATCTTTAACATTGTTACTTCAACTCCACATTTAAGAAGACAAGGCAGAGAATAGAAAGATGTATCAGGGTTAGAAAATTCCCTAGATTATTTTGTTATTATTATTGCAATGGAAAAGAATTGTTGTGGTTTGAAATCCATTATTTCCCTGCAGTGTTTGCAACTGTAATAGAGCTTACCTTACTGCTTACATAGAAACTACAGGTGTGCCTGAACATAAACAAAACAGGAAAAGTATGGAAACCTAAATAGCAGCAGGGAAAAAAAAATAGGGATAAGGAGCCTGCACACACTGCAGTCAGGGACTCTTGACATTTTGCAGCACTCAGCCCTGGCAGAGAGCTGCCACAGCACCACCCTGGTGCAGCATCTGCAAAACCTGGGGCTGCAATGAGCTTCTGCCACATGGTTAATCCAGGGAGGGCTCCTTTCCCAGCCCAGGCTGCCTCCCTGGTAAAGGCACCACCAGCATCTACCTTCCTTTTGGCACTGGCTCCTGGGAGGCAGGCATTTTCAGCACTCTTCTCTGTGCTTGGTTTGGGAACTGCTAATCTTTCTTTTAAATCTCCTTTGGGGGTCTAGATTATGCCATTGTTTTTCTTCCCCCTAAAAAGCTTTGAAAGACCCAGCTCAAGCAGACTAGGACAGTAGGATTTACTACTGTTAAAACTGTCAGGAAAGTCAGCCTGCTTGTGGAAAGGACCAGTCTTGGAATTAAGACAAGACCATCAGAGATGCCAACGAGGGAAATACAGGAAGCATACCACAGCACAGCCAGCTATAAAACTTAAATGTGACTGTCCTGAATTCTGCTTCAAGGGAGTGAATAGTGGAAGCACTGTGTCTTGCTTTATGGTGCACACCCTGCAAAATGCACGTTGTAAACCTTCCCACCAAGAGCATTAACCAGAGAAAATCATGGGGATTTACACAGTACTTTTACTTTGTAAAATCCAGGATGCCAGCTATAGACAAAGGAATCTTAAAATGTAAGTGTATAACGTGGTGGTATACACAAAATCACAGTGGCCATGGAGGTGTGAATGAATTCAGATTGCTAACAGCAGACCAGATAGTGTGCATTAACCAAAAGAAAATAACACTGTCTCTTCTCATACTATTATTCATGTACATGGTCATGTAGTTAAATTGCAAAAGCCTTCCTTTAAGGAAAATGACACACAGAGGATGTTTACTCTGGTTTTGTTATTACTTTAAATGCATTTCTGTTTGATTTCATTATTCAATATATATTTTCCTTTCCCAGTTACACTTGGGGGACAGGTACAATGCACACACATTCATGCTTTAGTGTTGTGACAACCAGCACCAGAGTTGTTGAAATATCCATTTCAAAACCTACTTTTGTGCAATCAATCAAATCCTTTGCTACAACATAGGGAAAATAAACAAGGCTATCGGACTGCAACTCCTAGCTGCGCAAATGGAGTGCAAAGCATGGAAGACTAATGGGGAGGGAACAGAGAGAGAGGAATGCCAGAAAGAAAGATTATTTCAATAGCTCAAAGAGCTTAAAGAGTCTTAGAGGGGATTAAAGAATAAAACAATATATTAAAATTGCAAGGAAGCAAAATCAGAGACTCAGTCATCTCGGTAGCCATAAGAACGCATGGGCCATGTAGCATGAAAGCCTTAAGTGACGTACTTAGAAGGAAAGATAGAGACAGCAGGAAAACTGTGCTATATTACTGCAAATTCCTTCTGACCCTGAGAAGATGGCATGCTTAGCCCTTTTACCTCTACTCCTCTGTTTTAGTTATAAGATTGCCACCAATAAAGAAGTCCAAGCTCAGAGACCTGCCCTCTGCCCCTCCTTTTGGGATGCCGTTATTTCCACACAGGTTTCAAAATTGTGCAGAGGTCATTGTGCAGAGTCATTGATCCCTACTCAGGTAGTAGAGGTGCTCCAAATGCTTCCTTTCAAGCTCTTTTTCCAGTAACACATTTGCAGGCAGCTGCACCCTGTCCTGGCTTCCAAAGGCCCCTAGCCGAAAGGAGGCGTGTTTGTGTGAGTGTGTGCGCGCAACAGACACATGAGCCGGGGGAACCCTGCTCTGCATATGCTGGCACCAACTGTATTCTTTAAAAGTGTCTGTATGCCTGGTTAGCCAGAAACAGACCCCAAATCCCTCCAAGCAAGACTCAGTGAGAGCATATGTTCAGAAGCACACTGACAATTAAATGAGAATTTCATGTCATCTCAGTACAACAGAAGCAACTGAAAACTCTTTGTCTGGAAAGCAAGGAAAAACTAGCACCACCAAAACTACATGAAACTCTATTGCTGAAATTCTGACAAAACTTCCCTTTTATAGCAGCACTGTGCATGTGTATTTTATATACATGCTTCTTTACTTCAAGCATGGAAAATGTCAGCCCAGAGGGAACTGTCTGAGAAAGTTAGAGGCAGGAATTGAGCTTCGTATTCACTTGCTTACTGTGTTCAGATTTTTTTTTTATATATTTTTGATGGACGTGTTGCAGCTTTTTGCTTTCATTTCGAAAGAAAATGTGTAGCAGACATATTTGACATAATAGTGTTTGAGTTTTCAAGGGAGACTGAAGCAATATCTAGAGACAAATCATTCTGTTCTACTTCTTCTTGCTTACCACCCCAACTCTTTCACCAACTCCTTTCCTGCTTTCATATCTAAGCCTATTGCCTGTGCTGATTATGAGAGTTGCTGGGAATTCTTTTCTCTCTCTCATTCCAGATCTCCTTAGCTAGAGCTTACAGCTCTTGAAGTCACCGTAAACAACTGCAGGTCATGAGTGTCCTCTAGAAATTGTTGCAGAAAGAAAGAGGTTATGATGATTCTGGAGAAAGCTGGTCAGTGGGCAGGTGAGTTTTGGAACCCCTTCTGAGATAAGGGGATCATGTGGCGCTTTCACAACAGAAGGACTAAGAAAGCTCAGTAGGACCATCACTGACCAAGCTGCAGACCCTGGCAATACAAATGCAGCCTGAAAGCAAAGTTCTTTAGCACAGCATTTCGAACCCTGTTCAAAAAGCAACGTGTCTTACTAGATATGTATCTCACACAAAATTCTGCAATTCTGTAACCTTCTAAATGCATTTTCTATATTGCAAAAATTAGATCAAGCACAGGGGATAAATACATGAAAAATATCTGGTTCTGCCTTGCCCTCTCCCTCATGTCTATTTTCCTTGCTTTTCCTCTTTTTTTTCCAAGTGAGCTGGCCACTAAAATTCTTGCCCTGGCACTCTCACCCAGAAGGTATCCAGACAGCTGGGTGAGCTCATCGTTCCAAATACTTGCTCATGGGGATATAGTAATGACACTTCAATCTCCTTCTTGCTGTGCCCTACAGCCCCCATACATTAGTATAGAAAACAAGTTTACAAAGCAGAAGACAAGAGTCTGTCAATAACATTAAACAAGCTGTTATTTCTCCAGTTAGTGCCAGAAGAGGGTAGAGAGAAGGGTGGGTGAGAAAGAAGGGACAAATTGTTTTATGACTCAAACAAAAACCCTCTGTCTAACGCCTGCATGTGTGTATTTGCTTCCTTTTTTTTTCATTTTCTTCCCTTTCTCCCTCCCATTTTTTCTCCTTGTGGGAGTCAAATGTAAATCTGGGGTTTATCCTGCTGTGCTGCAGCATGAGACACGTGCATAATCCTATTTTGTAGAGGACAGTATGTTCTGTGTAAGACATACAAGAGGTGGTCCTCCAAGACTCCTTGGTCACCTGTCTGATGCCCTGGCTTGAAGCTCCACTTTGGAGTTATCTCCTGTGTCCTTAAATTCCCTCGCTGGAGCATTTAGCAAAGTGGTAGACACAGCCACCCTTGGAGGGGAATGCTGGCTGAGGTTGAATTCAGTCTGAGATTGAATCTCCCACAGGTAAATGCTGCATGGTCTAACTTCCCACCACAGTTAATGAAGACTTGGTCCTTACAGGCAGTGAAGTCAAAAGGTTAATTCAGCTGATCAGGAGGTGTCTGCTCTAGGATGAACTGAATTAAGTTCCTAGCCTCAACTGACTGCACTGAATCTCTATCAGCTGTAATGGGTGTTTAGACACCACCTCACATCTAGATACTTACAGGAAGACTCCTAAATTTAGACATTTCAATCAGGAGCTGAATCTCATTCTACAAGTCAAGAAAATCTTTTGTTCCTTTCCAGCTCCCTTGTGAATATAAAGAAGAGATTTATGCCTCAGATTTTCTCTTTTTTGTGAAACAGGACTGAGTTTTCATGTATTGTGTGCACCAAGAAATACATAACACCACAGAAGAACTCTGCAAAAGTTGAGTCCAGACAATGGTGTTCTATCACAGAAGAGGGGATACATCACACCTAGAAGGAGCAGCTGTCAAACCATGATACCCGGCAGAATGATTCTCCCTCCTTGCAGAGCACCAAGGACACACTCACGGTGACTGGAACAAATGGCATTCTCAGCACCACCTGAGCTGTGATGAGCAAGTAGAATTATGGAGTTATCAGAGGCCTGTGCTCAAGCAAATCTTGCTGCAAGGCAGAGTTTGTAAGCTCATGATCAGCACCTTGCTATCACGGCATCCTCCGGTTTCCAAGACTGAGCAAGCTCTTCCCTGCACAATGGCATCTTTGTGTCATATGTTGGACTACTGTGCAACAAAGCCATGTTTGTAAAATGCTGGTTGAGAAGGCTCACTAGATTTGGAGCTCCTCCTTCAGTGTTTGCATGAGGCTTTGATGGTCTTATGTTCCTGCTTTTTTGTTGATTTGGAGATTTTTTAAACAAAATTGAGTTGTTAAAGGAAGCCGTAGACCATGCTTAGATAAGAGCCTAGAAATGTTTGTTATACTGAAAATAAACTACTCCTTCAGATCTGGAAATGCAGAGGACAAACTTTCTAAGCTCTTCTATCCCAGAGCCCAGATTGAACATTGAACCTCAAAGGCACATTAAAATGAAATAACAACATACAACACTTACCTCTTTTCCTCTCCAAAGTACTTCACAAGCTTTTATTAAATTAAGTCTCATCACACCCTTGGGACACAGGTGCAGTAAATACCTTCATGATAGGGTGAGCGAGTAAGACACAGAAAACTCTCCACAAATACTCCTCTGACTGACTATGAATTGATTCATTTCACTGGCACCCTTGTGCTGTCATTTCCCACAGACTTTCAAGCAATCAAATTTTACTGCCACAAAGGGCTTGCAGGAAATGAACTGCAAAGTTGTACACAAGAGAATTTGCTTATGAAAAGCACATGAGCAGATCCCAGCAAAGAACCAGAGCAGCAGCTTATACGACTGCAACTCTCTGTTTGGGGTAATAATCCAAATATTAAGCTGTGTGTTGTCAGCATGAGCCTGATTTATGCATTTTTAATCTATTTCTGTTTTTTTTAATTAAGTAGATAAATGGAACAGGGAAGCCTCTTAGCAAGTTGATTCACTCTCAGGGTGTAGGCCAGTTTGCTTTCCACAACATAAGTGATCCCTTTCTGTGGGCATGCTGACCAGTGTCACAGAGGACACACAGAGTAAGGGATGGACTTGACCATCATAGATCAGACAAAAGGATCCTGACAACTCACAGGTAGAACTCACAGAACTCACTCTGTTCTCTGTCCAGGACAATTCATTTCCTGGCAGGAACAGTCATAGAGACAGGAATAAATATCTTAGCCCCCAATTTTATTTCAGAATGTCCTAATGCAAAATTGTACAAAGCAGATATGTAAGCTTGTAAAAATCCAGATGGAAGAAAAATGTTGCTCCAAGGAACTGAAAACTACAGGTCTTGGGAAAAAGAAAAGAAACCAAACACAAAAACCCCCACAATGGGGGGGGGGGGGGGGGGCAGGGAGAAGAAAAAACAATCAAAATCCTCAAAATCAAAACTCCACAGCAAACAACAGAGGCAGCATGAGGTTGTACCAGGGTCATATGGAATTCTACCTGAATTTTCCTTTTCCATAAGTCCAGAATCTCAGAAAGGACATCTCAGAAACAAACTTACAACCAAAGAATTGTTTGCAGAAATGGCCCCAGTTTGATTCATTTGACTTGAATAAGTGCAAGTAGGAAATACATTTGAAAAATAAAAAATTCTCCTTTTTTACAACCAAAAGAAGCTACAATTTTTAAATTATTTTACAACCCAAATTATTCTACTGTTTTCAGTTAACAAATTTATTTTACAGACAGGAAAACTGAAGCAGAAAGGAACTAAAAGCACTATTCTCTTCAACACATGAATAATTTTCCCAAGTTTTGGTTTAGATCTGAGGCATTTTTCTCTTCTTTCCACCTTCCATGTCCTGCAGCTCCCCAGGTCTGCTACTGGGTATGGCATCAAAGTCCCTGTTAGTTTTGAAGACATCATGCTTTGAGCTGGGTCAAAGGAAGCAAAGTTCTTAAACTCATCAGGCAATTTTCAAGACCAAAAATATAATTCCAATTTGAAATTTATATTTATGGCTGCAAAATTAATCCTTTTTCTTCTGCTTGTATTAAAATAATAACACTTTTAAAGAATTGCAGATAAAAAAAGTAAATGCAGGTTTGTTTGGGGTTTTTTTCCCTTAAAACATTTTTTGGTCAAAACTACGTTTCAATTAAATTTTGAAATTGACTCATTAGATGTGTTCCCCAGAAAATACTGGTATTTAAATTGAATAATCAACCACCTGGAAGTATGCAGTCATACTCCAAGTTACATAATCTACTGCACCATCTGTAAAAGGTAACTTCCACTCTTCAATTCCAAACAAAGTATTTTGGCAAGAGGGAGGTTTCCTTTTTTTTGCTGAAAAGGAAAATCTGAGCAAAAGATTTGAATCATGGGGAAAGAAAGAAGGGCTGCTTTCATTGTTTGTTTGTTTAGGGGTTTTTGCAGTTTTGGTTTTGTGTGGGTTTTTTTGTTTGTTTGGGGTTTTTTTGAGTAACTTTTGAAAAACAAAACAAGTTAAAAACCACAGAAGTTCATAAACAGTGACAAGAACAAAACTATCTTTGGTCAGCTTCAGAGAATATGTCTTTTGTATAGATGCATCCATTGGCAAACTCAGAGGGTGGTGGCTCTTGGAATTTGGATCAGGTAGGTTGTTGGGTTTTTTTTCCAATTTCAGGTTTATTATTTTAACAAATCCAAGTCCATCATCAGGTCTCCTTATTTCTAGGAAAGATTAAAGACTTTCAAAGTGCAGAGGAAAAAGGTGCAATTCTTAAGAACACTGCAAGGTTAGAGGGTCCTGTGTGCTAATAAAACGTGTTGGTTTGGTAACAAGCTGAAGCAGGGGCAGGAGCAGCACTGCTTTGTGAATGCAGCTTTTTCAAAAGGGTGTGTTGAAAGTATTTCAGGAGGAGAGACATGTGAGGGAAATCTTTCAGTGTCAACAGGGAGGCCAGACACTGAACTTCTGCCCACTCCAGAGTTAACACCATCCTTTGAAACAGAGGAGATTGACCTCTGCAGTTGAGAATCACTGAGTGGCAGTAGGGGGTTCCCTGCTTTTGTTTCCGAGCCACTTGCAACAGAGATACAGGGAATAGTAATTGGAAATTACGGTTAAATGGGGGAAAAATATTTTTTTTTCTTGGAAACTGGACTGGAAAAGGAGGGTAGTAGGATATTGATTAACAAAGTTCTCTACTCTGTCCTTAATGAAATCGAACAGTGCTTGAAGAGGACATGCACAGTTCCTTCTCCTCTCCTCCTTTTATGAGGAGCGCAAGATCTGCTGTCCTGCTCAAAGGCAAAGCAATAGGTTCTGGGAAATCTTGCAGCAGGTATTGAAAATCCACCACATCATGTACCTCCTCTTCCTCCCTCAAGCCACATTAACCATGTCCTGCTCCATTCCCTGAATCACTCTCTGCCATCCATGTATAGAAATCATTACAATACCTCTTCCCCTCAGACCAGTTTTATCTGGAGAAAACATAACCCAGCAGACTAAGAGAAAAAAGAACAGTCCTGGCACTTCAGCAATGAGACCTTCTAGCAAAGAAATGAGAGAAGTAAGGATGTTTCAAACAGCAGGAGTAAGTTTGAGATGACCCTGTGTGGTTCACCAACAAGCCCAAACAATCAGGACACTGCCTTTCTAGGGAAGCAAGCATCACCTCTCTTAGTAATGTCCTCCTAAAGCAGAACCCTCCCTCAGTGCCTGATGCTCAAGAGAAAGCTCTCACTCCCCTGCTGCTGGACTGGCAGCATACAGCCACACACTCATCTCCAAGTGCAGGTATCCCAGATGGAGCTATGAGCTCTTCAAAGATCAAGTCTAGCCTCAGTTGCTTTGCTGGATCCAAATCTTAAAAGTGGGAAGACTGACCCTGCAAAACTCATGTGATCTGTACTTTCCAAAATGGAAGGAAAAGTCTGCGCAGATGGAAGAAAATACAAAATTAAAGCAATTTCTGACTGCGACGACATGACTTTGGACAGATTGCACACCTCTTGGTATTTTGTTCCTCCTTCTTCCCCTCAGCACACTCCCACATCCACTGCTGTGAAGCTCAGATTGTAATACCTATGTCAATGACTAATTTAATTTATGTTTGCCAAGTGTATACAAATCCTCAGGTAGAAAAACACTTCATGAAATAATGCAGCTGACCAGTAAGTTTTATATAAGCAAGCACCATGTTATGATCATGAGGAAAAAGACCAAAAGACCATTGACAACAAAGGGAGAAGAGAAATCCATGCCAAGTTTTCAGCAAGTGTGTGTTAAAGAGGAGCCTGTGCCAGCATTTGAAAACCAAGCCGACAGCAGAGCAGAAGGCTAATAAAGAGATTCAGCTGATAACAGCTTAGCTAAAACACCTATAGATAAAACAGTTGGCACAGGAATCTCAGTGTATTCAAGTAGGAAAAGCTTTGTTTTGTTTATTTGGGTTTTTTTTAATGCTGTATTTAAAATTGCAAAATCTTCCCTGAGGCACTATGATAAAATAAAAGGAAGAAAACTTATTTTGGCTAGTTTAAGTGTTCCATCTTCACTGAAAACAAAACAACCAAGACTCTTCCCCTCGATCGCGAAAATATCACAATTTTCCATTCTGTTTCAACGGGAATTTTATCAACATCAACTTGACTTCAAAAGTCATTGATTTTGCTGATACAATGTCTCCTGACAGGAAAATATTCTATTGATATTTGCTGATCATCACCTCTAGTTTAGAGCTGAAGGTGAATGGAGAACTAGCGAGGTTGAATTTTTACTACTGAAAGACTTTTCTCCGTCCCTCTGAAAATGAGGGATTTCCTTCTACACATTCAGAGAGACCCTTAACATAAGGTTTAAATCCACAACATGCTCTATGCTGCTAACCTTATAAAAGGACAGTTAGTGACTGTCTTTGGTGGAAACAGGTACATACTGCATTATGCCCTTTGAATGATTTGGTCAGCATCTGGCAAAACCTGCCCCAAATATTTTTCATTCTCACAGCCATATACAGCTTTCTCTGTGCTGGCAAACTGCTGCCATCCATCCATCTATCCCAGAGGAGGCAGTTTACCATCAGTGTTGTTTCAAGATATGATTTTTTTTTTTTTCTGGCGATTTATGTAGAAAGAAAAGCTATAGAAATGAGAGCCCCATGAATATTCCAACATTTTATATTACTACAAATTATTCACTCTCCTCTCCAGAGATGCCATTGCTAATTTAAAAGACCTTTTTTTTTCTTTAAAGGTATCTCAAGACTGTCTTAAAGAGCTGAGCAGACTTGGAGTGATAAGAAGGAAAATACGCCTCTAAAGATGCTTAATGCTCAATTCTGAGTGTGTAGAGATGCTCACAAACCCTAAGCTCCACAAAGGACTGAGAGCTTCAGTTCCATTCAGTGTGTATATATTTACCATTATTCACAGCATTACAGAGTTTCCACTGCAGTCCTTCCACAAGAGATACAATAAGCAGGAAAGCTTTCTGTGACAGAGGGCTCTGCCACATTCATCCAGCAGTTTAGCAGAACAATGCAGAGATGAAGTCTGCAGCTAAAGAAAACAGAGCTGTCACTTAAAAGCTCTAATGTTAATAGCTGTTCTGAAAACTCCATCACAATGAAAAAGAAAAAAGAAAATGGGAGAATACTGAGGAAAAAGGGAATAGGACAATGTGAGGGCCACAGGACTGGCTGAGATATTCATACAATAGATGCAGTACTAAGACACTATCATGGGAGTGTTCATTTGGGGTATTCCCCAGCAGTGAAGAGGGACATGGCAACCAGGAACTCCAGGAATGGGTGTGCAAATCTCCCCAAGAGCTGCCTGAGCTGCTGACCTCCTCACTGTCCACCTTTGCTCTGACATCCCTGCAGCAAAATCTGTGGGGCATTCAGATCCACTGCAGCCACAGCTCTTCTTGCAGGACCACCATACTCTCATTGCCCATGGAAATGCAGTCTCAAGAGGGGCAGCCTGTGGATGAGGCAGCAAAGCCACTCTCCCCCTGGTCCCAAAGGAAAGAGGAAAACTGCAGGTGTACATCACCAGTTGGTAATAAATGCAGGTGCATGAAAGGAGGCTTACCAGCCCTGGATTTAATCTAGCAGAGCTGCCACATTTACTCTAGAGCCCACGCTGCTCTGCTCTATGGGTTACTCGTTACCCATACTAACACCATACTAATTAACCCAGGTGCTGCTGCAGGCACAGCCATCCCTCTCCTCCCAAGGAGAGCAGAGGAAACAGAATGAAGGATTCATAATGGTGAACAGAAGAGCAGCTTGCAGTAGCCAAACTGAAAGGAAAGGAAATGGTGAATGTACTTCAGGCAAATTAAGTAGAAACGACAAAGTTGCTTGCACTGGGTATGACTTAGATCCATCATGTATAATGTGGTGGAAAGATCCCTCCCTGTATTACCCAATCAGATTTGACAAGAAAGCCAGTAAAATGTTGGGACTGAGCCATTTGGGACATCAGATTAGATTCTGCCAGCTGGTAGATAATGCCTAACACTTCCAGAAAAATGTTTAAACTTACATTTGTTTGGCAGTTTTATTGTTAAAGGCTGTCTTCTCCCCAGATACCTAGGGTAAGGTCCTCATTTTCCCACTTAGTTTGATTTTCAGGCATTTATCAAATACAACTAGCTACTCCCCTCAGCCTAATTTATTCTCCTCCTTTTTCTTCTTTTTTGACAATCCCAGCTCTTTACATGCCCAGCCACTGCTGGGATCGCTCCAGCACAATCCATTTCTGTAGGCAGAAGGGCCAATACACTTCTGTGGAAAGCCTTAAGTGTATTACCCTTAAAACAATACATCCCCTCTCAGCTGCCAGGTTATGCAGAAAATGAGCAGGCAGTAATAGCAAATGTTTCTTCCAGCTCCCCAGACTGATAGTGAGCTCTTGCAGGCGATACCCCATGGAGAAGACCCTCTTTTTTCCCTCCACCCCCATCTCCCATGAGCACAGCACTGTGATCAGGATGCAGACCCAAATGCCTTAGCCAGAGTCCCCGTGGGGCTGCTACCTTGCACCCAGGTAAATTGACTGCTGAGAGTGCTTCCAGGATTACAGGGCAGCAGACAACTTGAAAAGGACTATCACACACTAATGTTTATGTTATGAACCCCACGTTCCTACCGTCCTAAGGCTTCCTACCATCTCCCTCTTTGTAAGCAAGCAGAATTTGGGTTTCTTTGAACTGAGGTAACAGAACTCATTCAGAGCCATTCCAGCAGAAGAATATATAACACATACCATCAGCAAAAGCAGGAGATTGAGCAAAGGAAACAATTGAACTAAAGGCTGATATTTTTGTGTCCCTGTAATCTTCCTCACTCCTTCCCCACAGAGGCCTCTAAAGGGAGCTGACAGAGCCCTGACTGCAAGGGAGATGTAACACGGATGAGGAGCCTCTTCAGAATGACATAAACCTGTTTTATCTGTCAGTCAGTATGGGGGATGAACAGTCATTTAGCAACAGTGTCACTGAAATTATATTGCTTTTCTTTTGAAATACATAAATATTTGATTCTCCCTTCCTCAACTTTCTGACTCTCCCCTTGTTTTAAAACAAAACTTCATAGATGTTAAAACATAGTTAGAACCATAGTTTGGTTTTTTTCCTCAGTCACATTCAGCTGGTTTGAAAAATATCTGAGTGTCTCTGTGTGTAAGAGAATTGGCATATATCCTGCCTATAGCTGATAAGAGGAAAAATAAAAAACAGGGAGTTGCAGAGTATATTGCCACTGGAATATAGCAGGTTTCTGTCCCTTTTCAGCTGAGGAGTTTTTCCCTTAGAATCTGATGAGACCAATTTCAGGGGAAGGTTTCCAAGCCCCAGGCTCTCACCACTTGCCATATACCAAAAGCCTTATGTGAAAGTAGATTATAGGAGGTGGGCATGCTCTACCTGACCCATGGGTAGGGGCCCTGAACTTGAGTTTCATCCATCTCTGAATACAAAGGCTGTTCCCAGCAAGAGCTCTACCCCTTCAGAATTCCCATGAGGTCAGTAAACCAGCCTGGGGAGGAAAACCACAATTATCTAAGTCATATTAACTGAGCCAGATGTACCTATGGCACAGAAGGATGGACAAGTCCCTGAAAATTTGTTCCAGATAGAGCACAAAACTCCCATTTTGTCTGAAAGTCTTTCCTGGGTACATGCAGGAAACACCACTGGGTATGTTTATCTGACTGAGACAAAGAGTATAGATCAGTTTTTACACGGCACTCAGCTTTCCACATTTTGGAGGCTGGCTAAATACAAAATAACTCTCTTTTCTTTCTAGTCTATGTGGCAGAGAGTGGCCTATTGCCCTTGCTGCTGCCTTAACTCAGGTGCTGGAGACAAATTCTTTGGCTACGGTGACTTGTGCATGACTCCTGTCCCCAAACTGGTGAGGGGGAATGCATCATTGCGCAGGTTATTTTTGTACGAGAGCAAATCCTGTCAGTGCCGTGTCCTTAGGGATAACATAACATTCTTGAGCTCCATTAGCAGAATCTCACATCTATGTAAAGGATTTGTAAATGTTAACTCAGGATTCAGAGGGACTTGCGAATAAATCAGATGCTAGCTGGTATCCATGGTCACACCAACAATGAATCACAGGTTTGTCATTTAAGAGTTTGCCCTCAAGAGCACACAAATATTAAATGCTTTAGAGACAAAAAAAACCCCAAGAGCACGGTCTTAACCAAAACAGAGTATTTCTGGTTTGTGGCAATATCAACTTCAGGAAATTTTGCAGAAATTGCCCACTGAAGAACTGAGGAATTTATTACCACATAAGAAGGATGTGGAATATGAACACACAGCAAGGCCTCTTTGGGCTGCAGCTCCACTGTAGGTTTACCATTGCTGCAGCATTGCCTTTGTTCCAGCTCTAGACAGACAGTCTTATCTGCTCCCCTCTCCAACCCATTCCTAGGCAGGAATGGGAATTGATTAGCTCTGGCTTACATCAGATAAAACTATTGTGGAGCAGCATCTTCAGGGATCATGGTGATCCAAAAAATGTACTTCTGAACAGCTCACCCCATGAGCTGGCTTCTGACAGCCCTTGTGTGGTAGAGGATCATAAGTCTGCTGAAACCAGTTAGTTTCTGCAAAGTGTTTTGATTTCAGCAAAATGGTATTTGCTAATGAGAACCTGAATCAGTAGAAGAGTCCCAGCTGCTCCACTCTCTGGCAAAAGAAATAGGGGGTGGGGGGGGAGAAAGAAAAGAAAAACAACTAATGCTTTTGTATGTAAAAAGATGTTTCCAGCTAGAGGGGAAAAAAATTGTTTGTTCTTTTAACTGTAGAGACTTGGAGCAGAGAGGAACTAGGTAATTTCACATGTTCCTGTGAACAAGCAGCTGCAGACAGCTTCCCTAGATAATAAGTAGAAATGAGTGAGAAGAAATGGATAGGGTAAGATCTATAATAGTGCAAAGAAATGTGTGATCAGCTAGGGAATTCCTTTTAGGAGCCTTGTAGAGAATATTGTATTTGCCAGACCAGATCAGTCCACTGGGCCAATCAAGTGCAATTTAAGCATTAAGTGTAACAGCTTGATAAATCTAGGTCAATGCACCTACACGCAGGTACAAGTTTAATACCACTTCATTAGCAGGACTGCAGCACCTAACACTGAGCATATCTACAGGTCCTGGAAGAGAGAAACTATTGGCATTTATGAGATTGCACAGTTAAATCAATGGGTTTCTCTCAATGAGTGACCAGAGATCGGTCCCGCTTCACAATTTCTAGTCTGCAGCAGCAGACGGTGCTGATGCTTCAAATATAAGTGGAAAACAGTACTGCAATGCTTCTCTGGCCAGTGTGTAACACCCTGCAGGAGGCTGGAGAGGGAAGAACTCTGCCTTTTTGAGCACATGCATTCAATCAGCCTTCACTGGAAATGCATTATCTTAGCATGCAGCAGACCCCAAATTACTATTAAACGTTTGCAGAAACCAGTGCTGACCTGTTTAAATCCATCTTGGCACCTTGGCTCAGCCACAACCTGATACAAGGGGGATTTTATCTTTGCACTTGCTTCGGGTTACTATAGAATGACTTATGGGCTTGCTCAATGGCAGAGAAATCTCAGAATTTTTAGGTGTACTTCTAGGATCTCATCTCTGCAGGGGGGTGGAGAAAGGTGAGAGAGGGAGTGAGATGACAGGGGAGGGCTCTGCTCCCCTGAAACTATGGAGAGATAAAAAGAGTCTTTATTATTAAAAGATAAAATTGGCAGTAGATCAATAGCATTAAATCCCCTGTTCCTTCTCCCACAAATGGGAACTGTACAGTTTTCTTGTTCTCCTTCCCCGACCACCACCCATGACTCTGAGACTGGTCCAAGCTTCTCACTTGCATTAGCCACTCAGCTATTTCAGTAAAGAACCCTCTCAGTACTACAACCAACAGTGTCTGAGTAAAGCTGATAGTTACTCATATCAGCTGCAAGCTAGCTTGTTCAGGTATGACTGTACTACACAGGCACCTCTCCCAGGACTGCAGTGCAGTCACACAGCAGACCGGGACTAATGGCAGCCTGTTGGATACTTCCAGCACAAAAAGTTGTGCACCTCCCTTCCAGATGAGCCATCACACTCACAGAATTGCACTACACTGCTATTTTGGCAGCCACCCAAGGCATACAGAGAACAGTAACACAGGTACACAGCACACCATGATGTCAGATTCATGCAAGGTCAGGGCAAAATCTACTTGCAGCAAACTGATCTTTTGGGGGTGGCATCCCTACCCATGGCAGAGGGGTTAGGATGAGGTGATCTTTAAGGTTCCTTCCAACCCAAGTAATTTTATGATCCAAGCCAAAATCTGCCTCTGCAGTTACCCTGTGATAGATCTACCTGTTCTTTTCTTAGAAACAACTTTCAGTGACTGCTAACACAAACCCAGACTTAATGTAAGTGCAAAAGCTCCACAGAAATGTAATACGTCTTTTAGAAATGAAAAGTGGTCCAAGAGATCTAATCAGGTGAAAGGCAATTTTTTTCTGAGGCTGTCAGATGCAGATGAACCCTGCGGGGCTTGCTGACTCCTGAAATGCTCATCTAATCTACCCAGCACTACCAAAGTACCATCAGACCAGGCCTCCTAAAATCCTGGCTAGCAGCCCTTCCACCTATTCCTTAAGTGCTCTACTTTGGGTTTTTTTGACCTGAGCATTATTATCCAAAACACACCATTCACTTGAGTTAGCCCTTACAGCCCTTTGGAGACACTTTGCCTACAGAAGTGCTCGTTTTTTAGATGTCTATCTATAGAATAGGAGGTTCAAAAGCCTCCACGTGCTTTGCTCTAACATACATGACAATGTTCTGGAAATTCTCTGGGGTTGGAAAAGTATCTGACTCCGACGTAGAAACAGTTGCTAAAAAGAGAGAATGCTTCCTACTTCTCCTGCAAAAGTAATGACAGCACTTAACCCCAGGGAAACACTACACCAGAGAAAGATGGTCTTGGCAATAATCAGAACAACAATTTGCAGGCTAAAATTGCCATCTTTTACTTCTTCCAGGAATCAGGACTAGAGGATTTTGCAGAATGAACATGACACACAAGTGGAGGTGAAAGAGCACGGAAGGAGCTGCAGGAGGAATCATGGTAGGTGTGGAAATACAAGGAAGGATGAAGCCCAAGCACAAGACTCTTGTTCTCAGTTCTGTCCCCCTAAACAGAAAATCTCCACAGTGCTGCCATCAGCCAGGTTTCTTGCATAAGTCAGATATCATGGAGTCAGTAGCATGAAGGCTTTCACATGCACACACATGAGTGTTCATGCATGGGCTAGCAGTGGGACCTGATAACAAGTGGCCAGAGGCAGCGCTAGGCTTTGAGTACAAGGAGTGGCAATGAGAGCAGGACAGGATGGTGAGCACGAGTCCAGCATAAACTCACACAGTACAGGAGCCCTGCAAACAGGACAAAAGGGACTAAAAGTAGTATTAGACACAGGGGCACATTTTTTACATTTAGCTTCACCCCCATCCTTCTTTTTTTCCCTTTTTCTTACTGTTTTTTCTGCTTCAACGTTACATCTCTCTTCAAATTGCACGGTACACAGTGCTGCACCCCCACACCTGTGCCTCACTCCCTTAATTCAAAGCCACCTCCATCATCATGCCAGGCTGATCCCACACAAGCCCCGAAAGGCACAGATCATTCAGCTCTCATGTGGATGTCACCTAATGAAGACATCCATAAATATGGGCACATTAGAGCTCACCATCTGGCTGTGCCTCTTGGATGGCTCCGCTCCCCACAGATCAGTGGGCATGGAGATGGCTGCAGCCAACCAATTATTCCTCCAGCTCCTGCTCCAGCCCTGGCGGGCAGGGATGCCCTCAGCGATGCCGCTGGCTGCCGAGAGCACAGCAGAGCAGGGCCATTCCAAGCGGAACAGAGAGCCGAGCCCCTCCCCGCCCACCGTTCCCAGGGCTGGCAGCGCTCCCCAGCCCCTTTTCCCCTGCAGGGACAGCTCTCATTCAGCACCCCAGCGAGGGCGACAAGCCTCCCCCTCCTTCTCTCTGTGTCTGCATAGCACCAGTTTCAGCCTTTCTATCAATCTCAACCACATTTTTCTTCTTTCTCATCTGCCTCTGACACACCTTTCCTTCAGCGCTAGGCACAATTTTTCTGGCCGCTGGTCAAAATGATAAACTGAAAATATTTCTTTACAGGAAGTCTCAAGCCCTATCATTTAATTTTTGCTTGCTTGTTTGTTTTATTTTAGAAAACACTCTTTTCAGATTGGCTGAAACATTTTACTTGACCTATATGGAAAAAATAAAAAAAGCCTTTCCTTACAAATTTCCCTTTTTTTATTACAGAAATTTTCCAAAACAAAACTCACTGCAAAATCAGAAATTAAAATGGTTCATCTTCTCCAATAAATTTCTCTTTTTTCCTCCCCAAATCTAAGCATGATGCACAAAGAGTGCAAGCCCTCTTCAAACTGTGCTTTGGAAGGTCTTGCTGACATTCTTCTGCCTTCTTGCTCCTTTTTCCTATTTTTCCCTGCAAGCATCTGCCTGTTCCCAAATGCCATCACAGTTACCAGACCAAGCTCTCAGAGAGGAGCTTGTGCACAGAAAAGTTCACTGAACTGCCGTGGCACATTTTGCTCCCTGAACATTCTGTAGCCACAGGACACCTAGGATGATTGTATTTTCTTTGAGGTACATGAATATTTGATATTACCCCTCCCTTTCTTTCCCCTCATCTTAATTATTCTCTTATTTTGAAACACCAGCTTGCATGCAGTTTTTAAATAAAGCTGTTTTCAGAGTCCCAAGCAGCTTGAAACACTCAAGCCTCTCAAAATATATATTGCAAGTGATGTACATCCTCCTGTTTTGTGCATAAGTGGCAGAGAATAAGGCACAACCTGAGGAATCCATACAGGACAGGGCATTAGTGGAGCAAACCTTCCCCTCTGAAAGCTTGGGTTCTCCCTCAGCAAAGAAGTCTGGGCATGTGAGTTGAGACACAGGGTCAAAGCTGTTCCTATACAAATCACTGAAAGGTCTGGTGCTGCAAATGTTACTCAAGAAGGTGTCTGAAAATTAAAGGGATGTAGTAGGTCAAAGCTGGAGCAGGGAATGGGAGGGAAATATCAAAGGGTGCCATTCGCAAAAATAGCTGCTGCCAGGCAAGAGAGAGAGTGAAAACACAGAGAATCTGCTATACATACAGCTATATTAAATAATTACATATGTACAAAAGGATTCAGAGGGTCTGGGTGACTTAGCAGCTCTACACCTTCAAGGCCAGATCACATAAATCTTTGCCAAGCCCACGAGTTGCAAAGATCCAGCTTTGCTGGATTTTGAGAAGCCTGTTTTATGGGACTTCTTTGAGAGGATGCCCAGAAGCCCATTTGCTTTGAGTCATATCATTTTTACACCGAAACATCAGTTGATCCAAAGAAGCTCTGAACACCCAGATGTGCAGAGACCCAGGTGGCTCTAACTGCAGGCTAGGAGCTGGGATGCTCCATGTCTCAAGCAAGTGGAAGTGCTGCTTCAGGTTCACAGCTATGACATGACACTCAGGGCTGGAGCTGGGCTGCTTTTCATGGGATCATTAAGGTGGAAAAGCACCTTCAAGAAGGAGTCCAACTGTTTTGGGCAGCGGTATCCCCACGAAGTTATCTATTACATGAAGGAATGGACATTAATGGAGATTGCCACTTGGACCAGGTGAGGGTGCTACAGACCTGGCAACTGTTCCAGCTGCTTGAGTGATGTGTCCTGGCTTACTTGGAGGTGTTTCCCTGAACAGCTGAGAGAAAAGGAAACGAAGCGTGCCTCTGCACAGGTCAGAGGAGGCCACGCACCATAAATGTTTGTGCAGGTGGATGAAGAGCTGTGCCCACGGATGCTCACAGGCAGGGCAAGGAGTAAACATGCACATTTGAAAACTCATCTATCTCCATTACAAAAATGAGCAATCTCATCCCAATACCACTTTTTAACTTTGCAGAAGCTTTTATCAGACACTGCAGGTAGCTGGGAGGCTGTAAAAGGACTGCCTGCAAATCTCAGGGCCGAGTGCCCTGAAGTTTGACTGAGGCTTCCCAATTGAGGCAGCACTCTGCTGGGAATGTGCAGAAACAGGGGCATATGGCAACTTCCCAAATTTGCCTGTGGGAGAAAATCATGCTCCTCTGCTCTTAGCTGATGTTGCATCTCTGAAGCAGTCCTTCATTATCAATCATCTGCAGTAGATTTTGTGCTCTTATCTGGAAAAATCTCCCTGCATTGTCCACATCCCTTGCTTATAAAACCCCAGCAAAGGTGAGAGCTGCTGTAAGGAAGAAACTTCATCCTAATGGAGAGATGCTTTTAAAGAACTGAAAAAGTTACAAATGTCTCCCTGCTCTTGAACATATTTCCTGTTTTGCAATGATGATTTCTAACACCATGTTCCTGAGCCAATGTTGTTCAGTCACTCTGGGTGAGAAGAGGTGGAATTTTTACTGGGTTCTACACATTGGACAGGGGGGAACATTTTTAAATGAACTCAAGATGGCCAAGTGCAAACCCTTCAAAGGCAAGAAGAAAGAGACACTTAAACAAGTTCCATGGGCAAAAAACCCCAGCCTACACACATTGCAAGGACATATCACACTCCAGTTGCCCCACAAGACAAAGGGATTGCGAGTTCCATGACTTACTAATTGTACAGCCAAGGTTTCCCTCTCCTCCCTCCCATGCATGAGCCAAGAGGCAGGACTAACATGATACACTTGCCAGAAGCTACAGAAAACAGAGCAAAGACTACAGCACAAGGATCACTTTGACAGAAGCACAAAGCATGATATTTATTTACTGCCTGTCAATGTCTAGCCTGGATGTGCTGCTGCATCTCCATAGCCATTATAACTGCTCATTAGACATTAACAGGATGGGATTTTGTTGCAGTCAGGTCATCTGAGCTGATAGGAAAGGGGAGAGCAAACAGCAGTGGAGAAATCCAAAGTGAAAGGGAAGGAACAACAATCATCTGCTGCAATGGTTACAGTCAGTAATGAGTTGGCTGGCTACTGTGCATCACTACTGCTTTCTAGTAAGTGGAATTAGGAGCACAGCCATGTGTCAGGGGCTCCATACTGTCAGCTGTTAGCAGGGAGATTGATTTAACACAAGTGACAATGGCACAAGCTTTGTCAAAGGAGAAATTCCCCTCCTAGCTACCAGGCAACCACAGTATAAAACAGTGGTACCAGTGACCAAACAGCCAGCATGGCTACTGACCCCTTGGCAAGCCCCACACAAAATGCAGCTTTATTATTCATAAGTGACTTTGGGCTGTGGAAGATTCTAAAGCTCTCACGCACATTATACACATGCAAAACCATTCAGAAATAATCCACTGCCAATGAGGAGATGAAGCAGAGCGTCCAAGACATAATGTAAAACCTGCCCAGGAAGGGCAAGAACACAGCTCCAAATAACCTGTGCAGCCCTGTTTTACCTGGGGGGCTTTGCTAGGGGAATGGAGCAGAGGAAAACTGGGAGTGGGCAGGTTCCTCTCCTAACAAACAGTCTGTGGGAGAGAAAAGAGATCATCTGTCTGACAGACCAGAATGAGGATAGCAAAGAGAAAACCTTCAGGGAAAATTGCAGTGTTTCCTCCCAGAATGAGCCTGGACTCTGAAATCAGCACACAATACACGAGATTGAACACTTGCAGGCCTGGGCCTGTTATTGAAGTAATCTTGGGTAGAAAACAAAAACCATAGCCTGAACTTCTTGTTTACCTTAAGAAATAGATTACGGTTATTCTCCAACTTAGTTGACTGAAATTTCATAGAGAAGTTCAGCCACAAAAGTCTTCTCTGAAAAGTGTAAGAGCTGTAGAATATCTTCTCTCAGAGTTTGTTCTTCTCTGCATCCATCCTGTCTACTTAGCAGATTAACATGACCATTCACTATGTTTTAGCAAAGCTAAAAAGACACACTGTTTTTTCAACTATGACCATTTTGCTGTGTCTTCCCTTTTGTGTACATGATTTACAAAGAAGGAGGCTTGGCTTGCAGGTCCCAAGATACTCTATTGATCTGGAAGAGAATGGGAAAGGAAAAGCCCCAAAACTCCTCCCTCTTCTCGATATGCAAAGTGACCTTCCTGGAGTAAGTAAGGTCCAAGTAACCAGTCCCAGGGGCTCTGCCTACTTAGACTCTCTGCAAAACTGAATTATATTTTAAAATGTCTGCAATTAAAGTTTGTTTCTAGGAAGCCTCATGACCATGCTTGGGAACAGAAGCTGGACAGGTAAAGACTGGAATTCTATATATGGAGCATGACAAGAAACAGCATTGGAGACAGAAGAAAACATTTTCCCAAAATGTGTTACTTTTCTCATCTCCAGGAGAATTTTCCCTTGGAATTCCTCAGCTCAGAGCACCAGTCTAATTCACACAGAGAAAGAGCAGAGCAGGAGGAACTCCAAGAAGCTGCTGCGTGGTTGCGGAGGTAGGTGTTAAAACACATACAGCCACGTGGCAAACTCACATTCTGATCTTGCCAGACTTGTGTGGCACAAAACTCCCACAGAGGAGGAAGAAGAAAAAAAAATAAAAAATAAAAAAAGAAACCAAATCAAGACAGACACACCAGGCTTCTTACAGCTTGTGCTGCATCAGGGGGGATATTTCAGGCTCCTTTGCCTCTCTCAATGAAGAGGGTCTGGATTTTTTCACGTGGGCTGCGTTGCCAAGGCACACACAGACACGCCTTTGCCTTTGTACAAAGTCTTGGAGAAAGGGGGCAGTAGCCAACTTATCCTTCTGCCTGCTGTCAAACAGTTAATTGTTCTAAAACAGCTGGGCCAGACAATAGCATCTTTAATGGCCCAGCTTAAGCACAGTCGTGACAGAAATCATAATATTTTTTAATCTCCCTTTCCCAGCCTTCCTGGAAATTCATTTTTAATGACTGCAGTTGGCTTTCATTTTTCCTCTTGTTTTTAATTCAGATAACTTCCTGAGTCGTGCAACTTCTCTCTTCCACCTCAACACTCCTTGTAAATGAAAAGCTGCAGTATTTAAAATGAAAAACTGATACCAGATGCTAACAGAACCAATAGGATAGTCTGGTTCACTAGTTCTTGCACATTGCTCTAGACCTGATCAAATATCCCACATGCCCAACAAGTAAGGGCTATGGACAAGGTTTATTCAATCCCCAAGGCATTTTATGATACAAATTCTCCCTTACAACCAACACCCAAGCACACAGGTCTCCCCATTACCCTCCCCATATGGCCCACCTTCAAATGTTTTGCTCCAAAGTAGTAAAAATGAGAAAATGGCAATCTTTGAGACTCATTGTTCCCACATGGTATCACCTGCATGGGTATTATCTGTTGTTGTGTGTTTAAACAATGCTAGGAAAAATCACTCTCTTTTCTCCAGAGGTTCAAAACTGTAAAATTTATTTTTGGGGTTTTTTTTTTGGCAGTTCCAATGTAAGCATTAGAAAATGTTTATCACTGAAATGTCTGTGTTTTAAAATATCTACAATTTTTCATAAAAGACCTAAATATACAACAGAGGTCCTCCAACACTTCGCTCCACCCTACAGCATCCCATGATCTCCCAGTCTAGGGTTCCCCTTATGCATGCCATTTCAGATTCTTATCCCAGACAGATGACATCATCATTATCGCGGCCCTCTGATCTAAGTTTGCCCATTTTTAACACTCAGTTTTGTTTGCATCTATAACTTTGCACCTCAATACTCTGCTTCATTTTAGACAACAGAATAAAAATGCTATAAAGCTTAATTTATTTTCATTGTTCCATAGAAGGCTAAATTTGGCTCTTGGGTACAATACCTCCTTTTTTTTTCAGTTATGAATTTCATATTGAAGAAAGAAAAATTCATACCTTCTCAATGAAATTTTCATGAACTATGCATTGCCCAGTGCTATATATTCAGCAATATTAACTGCTGAAGCTGTTTACATTCAGAAGGCTTCCCTCAGCTCAAGAAAGGGCAACATTTATTTTTATGTACTGAAAGAATTTCAATTTCCAGAAAATGCCATGGTCACCTCAAAATATGACTCAGTAACCCAGATAGAGGTCATGATCCTAGAGCAGGAGAAACGTGTCCATCATGCATGAGCCAACTGTGTTGGCTCTTATGCAAGAGAATATTTAAATGAGCCCCACAGAAACTGAACTCCTTGTTGTTCAACACCTAAATGGATAATCCTATAGATTCAGCCTAAGTGCTTGACTGGCAGTTGCTGCGGCCACGGAATGAAGGATCCAACCCTCACACATCCGTTCAGTGCTCAGCATCCCACTGGTGAGTGGGACTTTGCAACTCCATCTCCAGCATGAATTTGCTTCGAGGAAGAATGGCTGGGAGAGATGGAAGCAGCAAGGGTGAACTTAAAACACAACTGTGTTTTAAAATATGATGGGCTGGAGCCTGTGGTGCTGAGCACCATCCTATTCTTCTAGGGACAATTCAGGTTCTTAGATGGCAACAAATTAAAGCGATAATTCAGTAATAAAGGGTGGGGGGTAAAAGCAGAGAATTGAGTTTCTGAAAAATAACTTGTGTTTATACTATTGGGTTCACCTATGTAGCACCTAAAAATAGACATCTATTATAAAGCCTCCTGTTTCAGTGGTTTAGGTCAGGTTTAGCAAGAGCTCAGGCCATATCCATATATGTTTGATTTGGCTTAAATCGAAACAGTTCCATCTGAAAATGGGTAGCCTTAGCAAGACACTCTCTGCAGAAATCTTTTTCTAAAGCTCACATCATCCAAATTGTCACTTTGTCAAGAATCACAGGAAGAGAAAGATTAAAAAAAACTCCAAAACAACCCACCTGTTATGGGCACAATGCTACCAACTAGTCAAGGCATATTATGGTTGAATAAAGAGCTATCTTTCATCAAGTTAAAAAAAAAAAAAAAAAAAAAAAAACCACAGACAAAAGAAGCCAGTGAACCTTCAGAGAGGAGCAGGCTGGTAGTTGATGCTCTTTAGTGAAGGTGGCTCTCTGGCACTGAAGGAGGGAATCCACTTAAAAAGATACAACATGATGATCCACATCCTGGATATCAACCTGGATGTTGATTTCTAAGATTTTCTTTACAAAACCTTAAGGTAGAAATTTTATTAGCCCTGAAGCATGGGGAATGCATTTAATTTTTTTTTTTTCTTTATCCATTAGTACCCAAGATGCTCCTAGTAAGAGCTTCCTGTTGTACTTCTCTACACGTGGTCAGGTACAGACTGAAACAAGAGTGACATGGATTGGCAAAGCTGCCAGGGAGTAGAAAAAGAATAAAAGATAATTCCCTATTTTATAGACAGGTAAACAACATATGAAAAGATCACACTGGAAATTTGGGGCAGAACTCACAAAAACAGACAGGAAATTCAGGGCTGGTGTTAGGACAGAAATCCATGGATTGAATGCACAGGGTGCTGAGCAGGGAAAGAGCCCAAGAAAGGCAAGAGCTTTGTGAACGCAGCTGTTCTGAAAAGCCTTAATTATATTGATTCACAGAAATGCATGACAAAGGGCAAGCCATGGCCACCAACAGAAGTGCAGGCATCAAATCTGAGGGGACCAAGAGGTGATTAAATTAGAAAGCAGCTGATTTGGAAAGAAAACAAACTCTCCCTCCCATTGTGACGGAGAACTGTGGGATCCATAGCCCCAGGAAGGTGTCAGCTCAGATACTGTGACTGGATAATTTGAGGAAAAATAACAACACTGAAAGTTATGCTGGACAGATGTGAAGGGGAATTCAGGGCATCAGAGGCTGGAAAGGGAAGCAATTAATTGTTTTTCCTGTTCTTGGGTGGTATTGTTACAACTGAGCATATGCACACATTCTCCTTTGGAACCCACAGGGTGGGCTGTACCATGCACTGCTGTGAGGAATAGATGGGCCAAAGGGATCTGATCTCTGAAAAGGGAAATCCTACTCTTCCCTCATCAAGAGGGAATAAATGAGAAGTAAGGAAAAAGAAGGGGAAGAGCATAAGGAAGATAAAGAGAGGGCAAAGGGAAGGGAAAGGAGAGAGGAGGGGAAGGGAATTTTCACAAGCCAGAAGAGGTAGGATAACCAGAGGTAAAAGACAGATTCCTATAGGATTTGATTTAAAAAGCAACGACGTTTCTTTTTGCTCAGCAGCAGCTCTGCAAACTGCATGTCTGTTTCCAAATGCCTGAAAGCAAACATCAGGTCATGCAGCAATGCCTGTGCCTGTCGGGGGGCCCTGCCTGCCCCCTTGCCCACCCCAAACACAAGAGGTGTCAGCTCTCCACACCGCCTGCCCTGGCAGGCAGGCAGGGCAGGGACTAGTGCTCTGTGCCACCACGGTGGCCTCCCACCTGTCAGCACTGCCACCTCCCACACCTCGGGGACTCCAGCCCATCTTTTAGCAGCTTCCTTTGCTCCCCAACTTCCCTGGACTGGCTGAAAGGGACCTGGCACGAGGGGGTACACAGCAAGGCCAACAAAATAAGTTCAGAGGGAGCTGGTGTTTCCATACAGGATTTGTGGAGTGGATTCAAATCACTGCACATGGGCAGAAAGCAAAGTAAGGAAAGGAAAAGAGCAAGAGGTTAAGGCAGCCCAGACACACACAAGTGAGCTGTTCACATGGTTGAGTGAAACAAAGCAGAATTAAGACCAGCTTGCCCAGTCCTAAAAGGCTACACAGGCTTAGACACAGGGAGAAAGCAGGGCTGAATCCAGCACAATTCTGTCCTATGTTGTTCACAGCAAACAAAGGTTCATTCCTTGCTTTACAGAAAGTCTGTTCCCTAAGTGTGGGAATGGACCCACTTGACTCATGCCCAGAGAGAGGCAGGAGCTTCCTTAGCAGCACAGGAGAAGGGCTGCAAGGGAAGACTCCTCCAGCAGAATGCAGAGGCAGAATTCAGCTCTGCACCAGGAAAACGGAATTGCCTCGTTTAGACCTTGGAAAGCCTGGTGACTTTGAGTAACCTGTATTTACTGAAAGCATCACAGGGACTGAAAGTTAAGGTTTTAAATGGGTCTGTGAGCAAAAATGCTCCCAACACCTATGAAATCCTTTTGCTACGCAGGAATACCACTACAGGACTAGCTAAAAAGGAGAAGTACAACCTGCTGTATCACTACTTCTTTGCAATTCTGTCTTTTCTTATAATTTTGCCTCTGCTGAGGCCCAACAGTGTTTGCACAGTGGAAAAAAGTGAGATCACACAACAGAATGAGATGCTTCTAAGCATCTCCCACAGCCAACCCTTTCCTTAAAGTAATTTCTGTTTAGAGATAGCAGATCTCTTTACAGTTCTGCAGCTCTCTTCCTAGCAGGCCTTTCATGCACATGAAAAGAAATATCTGATCAAATATATTCCTCTATCATGGCTTTGGAAATATTAACAAGATTTAATTTATATATAATCATATCAGCAGAAGAGTTAATTGAAATATTGAATAACTACAACTTTAACAGGATTGGAACATAATGTTTCAGACGTACTAAGCAGATGATTTATCCACCATGCTATACAAATTTTAGTTAACAGTTGGGCAAAGACTTTAGAGCTATTATTTTTAGCAATAGAAGGGTATTCCCTAGGTTGTGCCAAGGCCTGTGTGCTGAAAAGCATTGTGAAAGTTCAGCTTATTGTGCGTTTTCTTCTCTTATTAAAAGAAAAGGAGACAAATGTGTCTGACATTGTTAATTGGGATCTTGTGATAATGCAGCAGTATGTGCACAGACAAATGAAATTTCACTGCAAATTCACTGACCTTATCCAAGATATATCCAGGGAAGAAAATGGCTAAATGAATTGAATTCAGTGACATGAAGCATGTATTACATTCCCAGGTGTCATATTAATTGTGCATGTTACCAGCAGGACAGTTGTAAGATAGGTACAATATGCCTGAAATCACTGTTGGGGTTAACTACATAGCAAAGAGATTAGCAATGAAACAGCCCTGAACTACAAGACACCATCTCCACCTTCAGACTTTGCAGAAACTTATCTACAGTCCTGAATTCCGAATACAGGTTTTCTTCCTGCAACCATGGACCAAAGTCTCAAATGTCAATAAAAATCAAGAAAATTGGGGGGAAAAAGTTCACGCTGACTACAATTACCCAGATGTGGATGATCTCCAGTCAATCAAATCAGCAACTTTGCAGAGATGCACTTATGTTAAATCACTAGGCTGGCAGAGACAGTGTTTATCACCAGATTGCAAGTGGAAAACGAACTGACGAATCTCAGATGAGATCCCAGGGAGTGGGACTCCTGTTGCAAAATCAGCCACTCAGTAAGGCAGCATGCACTACCAAACTCAGGCTTCCTGCAGTTTTCTCTAGACACTGCTGTCAACTAGCTCCCTTGGGACCTTGCATTAGTCACATAGTTGGGTGGCATCGCCCACCCCTTCTGCGAAATGGGAAGAGTAACACTGCCTTTCCACCAGGGACATATGCAGATAATCATCTCAACAGTTGTGATCAGACACAGTGATGATAGGGGCAGAAGTACTGGGGAGACTGAGGAAGACTGAACTACTCGCTGCAAAAGGAGAAAATTGATCTACCTAAAGTAAGTGATGTGCCTGGCCTTGTGTCCAGGAGCAGGTTTCAAGCACCTGAAAGAGCAAGTATGAAATACTCTGCTGCAGAAAAATGTACATGCAGAATTCATGTCCAGTGCTTACCATGTCTTCCAATAAAGTTTAAATTCTGACATTTATTTTAAAATTACCAGTAGTGTGTGCAGGTATACAGAAATAGAGAGTACAATTGTCTGGGTACACTATCATAATTTCTTCTATCTGCTTTTATAGTCAATTCTCCGGAATCATGGTAACTCAGCAGAATAATAAGTGAAAATACTGTTAAAATAAAGATTGACCTAAAATTCTGAATAAAATTGAACCTAGCACCTTCCCTCCAATATCTTTGGTATTAAGCAAAAAAAGCTTGCAAAGGACTCCTACAAAATTTGGGATTTACTATTAGAGACATTTTACCTCAGATGTGGAAAAGATACTTGAGTATCCCACTACAGTCATTACATATGTTTTTGGGTTTTGTTTTTTTTTTTCCTGGCTCAAAAAATTTGGCTGCAAAGTCTAGAGAAGCTTCTGTATTTTCCATGCTGATTCAAACCAGCCCTACATGTTCTTGAAGGATTTCCAGGAAGTGGTAGAATGTATAAAATCACCCAGGTCTGTACAAAGTCCTGAAATGATAAGGCAGAGCCATAGAATACCAGAATCTTCCCAAATTATTGAAACTTTATCTTTTTTCTTTTGCCCTGAACAGATAGGACAAAGCAAGCAAAAGACTGGACAAATCCTTGAAACTTTTCATGGTATGTTTCAAAAAATTCACCATGCTAAGGCTCTTGTGAGGGTAATCTCTGCAAGGTCCAAATGCCAGCTCATGAAATGATGCTTTGCTTTCCCAGTACTCCTCCTGTGCCAGTGC
The DNA here is from genome assembly GCF_022539315.1 of Serinus canaria. Taxonomy (NCBI): domain Eukaryota; kingdom Metazoa; phylum Chordata; class Aves; order Passeriformes; family Fringillidae; genus Serinus; species Serinus canaria. The sequence goes on from NC_066313.1 coordinate 23,056,673, forward strand.
AAATTCTGACCCCACATCTCCAGGCTGCACACACAGCCAAGGCTTCAAGATGATTCTCTCAAGGATATAGTGCACTTAAAAGTGCGTCCCAGTGCTTTGAAGAGACTAGCTGCATGTGAGAAAGTGAGGCAGCATCTCAGATAGAGGATGACTTGATTTTAAATGTAAGATAGATAAGAAAAAACAGTCAAAAGATTCCTGCATAGCTCAAGCTATCAAAGAGGTGCAGAAAACCAGTGGTGGTGGCAGCGGTACAGGTATGGGAGAAGGAAGTTCAGAGCAAGTCTAGATCCCATCTCTCCTAGCTGCAAATGCTGGGAAAAGCAGCACCAGAGCACAGAGGGTGCAAAGAGCTGGTGCTTTCTCCAGCTGGAAACAGTGTAATAGAATGAGTTGGATCAATAAACTCTGTTTAAAAAATTTAATAATAACTACCTAACTACTTAGCTCGGCTCCATGATGTATTGCCTTACTATTTATTAAAAGATAGCTAAATTTTAACAGAAGTGAATGGTCAGTGCCTCCCTTGGGCTATTGTTAAAGGCTGCTTTCATTTTTAACTGTGAAGATTATTCATAAATATAATATCAAAGCCCTGACTGGAAAATGTAAAATCTGTTATGGATCCAAATTTTCCCAACTGATCCTATGTGCTGTCACCAGCAATAGGAATGGAGAGAGGGTGAGTCTAGGACAAGAATCTCTCCCGATACTGGGGTTTTTTTGATAAGTAGATTCAGAGTAGCCCCAGCCTTGGAGATGACAGCAGGAACACTTTGCCAGTTTGCTCTGCTTGTGCAGACACAATCAGAAAAAAACCTTCTGGCTTGGGGGTGGCCGGTCCCAGTGGCTTTCACAGCTTAGTAACAAAGCTGAGAACTAAAACCATTAATTTCACAACTGCAATCAGCATTGGAGCTTTTGCCGATGCTCCCAGCTTAGCCAGGTCTCCCTACCTATGCTGTGCGGGCATTGATATATTCATCACTCCTGGTAATTCTTCATGCCACTGATGACAATTTCTAGAGAGAAAACTGAAAGGCTTTTTCCCAAGTCATGCAAAATGCAGCACATTTAGTAGAAAAGGAGCAACAAATCCTGAAACTAATTCAACAGGACATCTGTATTCAGGATGGATGTACATTTTTAGATCACTGAAGCCATAGCTTACTCTCTTGCCCTTAAACCCTGGAGGTTCATTAAGCCTAAGCCTGGCAGTATTTACATTTGGAGTGTCAACACTGCAGCGTCTTTGAGGGACAGAAGGGTGGGGATTTGGGGAAGCAAGATGGGCAGCCAACATTCCTACTTGATAGAATGAGATCCCAGGAAGTAGTAGTGCCCCTAGATTTCTTTTGTCCCTCCCCTCCCACATGGCTGATCCCTCCTGCTAGGAAGGTCCTAGTAATTAGGTCTTGCAACAGCTGAAATCAGCAGCTGCATTTTGTTCTTAAAATGTCTTTAAAGCACTTCTGCTTCCCTCAGGTTATGATATGGAACTTCTCCCTATTTCTCCACCCATAAATCACGCATGCAGGAGTATTGGGTGTGTGGATTTGAGTGCTGAGCACAGATTCAGGCTGGGAACAGGAGTTTTCAGACTCCACTCTCCACAGGACAAAAATTCAGTCTAACCAGTATCAGAATCTCAAACTTCACTACAGTGCAGTCTCACTGGTCATATCAGAGACCTACAGCACTGCAGCAGGGTCTGTGAATGAGTCTTGGATTTAGGCTACCAAACAGAAGCTTCCTCTAAATTCTCAAGATTCTCACTACTAAAGATATCAGCCTATCAAATGACTCTCCCCAACCTCTGCCCTGTCCTCATCTCCCATCCCAAGGAGAGCAACCTCCCTGCTCCCACTCTCCTGGCAAAGAAGAAAGCCCCTGGGACTGAAATGTCACAGATTCTGAGGACATGATTAATTATTTAAATCGACAAAATTACATTCCACTGGTGACATTCAGCTCTACGTCTACTCTGCCTCTCCCCTTCCCTCCCTGCCAGCCCCCAGCAGTTCTTCCCCCTGTGGACATGTGCCAGCAAGGGATCTGTTCCTTTCACTCCGCTCTCTGCTAAATGTTTTTTATTCTCAACCACCTGCCCCAGGCCCTCTCATCAATTATTAATCAAGTGATCCATGAATATGCAAATCAACCCACACACTCATTTTATTAAATTAAATTTTAAAAAAAGGAGACATGGCATGTACAGCAGCAGAATAGATGATGGGGTGGACTGCTCTGGGGAAATGGACATAGGTGCTGTCTAACAGAGAAGGAAGGAGTAGGATGAGAGGGAACATGCACTATACACAGCTAGCAGTAGGATTACTTCTAGAGCCATTCACATGTTTTAAGTGATGTTCTGCAGGAAGGTGGGGGCTGAAGGATGAGTATATGCACATATAGAAGGGCTTTTTCCTACTGCCAATGAACAGCTGAAGAATTCATATTCTAATAATCAGGTCAACAGGGTCACTGTTGAGCAGGGCAGGCATGTATGAGACTGGGGTGGTCCAGCTGGCCATGCACAAGGCATTTCCACCTGGCCCACAGCATCCTCTTCAGCAAAAATGCATCTGGGCTGCATCCATGTGAACAGATAAGGGTAAACCAAGGACACTGCCTCTAAATGGATCTTCTGAGTGGGAACCACTGCTGCCACCTCTCTGCATCACACAGGAGAGGAATGAGAAAGGGATTCCTTGAAAATTGTATCTTCTCCCAGCTGATAACATGCTGACCCGTTCCATGTTAGGTGCTCAAAACAACTCTCTCTTCCATCAAGTTTTCTCTTTGTGTAACATCCTGTCTCACCTTCACTCTTCCCAATACTCTCTCCACACCTTCACAAACCAGCTGGTCTTTTTGGATCTCCTAAAATCTTTCTCTGGGGTACAGGGTATGAGCCATGACACTGGCCTGTTATTTCTATCAAATACAAGGTTGCCTGAGAGATGATGGCAGATCTGCACAAGTGAAGAACTGAAAAGTCAAATCCCTTTCCAGGACAGGGAAAGAGTGCTGCCCCCCACATGCCTACAAGCCCTTTAGGTCTGTAAGAAAAGAGACAACCATCTGGTCAGCTTTCCTGGTCCCTGGTGTTGTGGTGAGCGCAGCTGAACAGCTGTAGGATGACTCTCATGCCTAGCTCCTAACACTTTTGCACAAGCATTCCCTTGGGTGGAGGTGAGACTGTCCCTGCCCCAGGAAGAGACTATACTCCATTCCATCAAAACAGCTTGCCTTTTCCCTTTCTGCTAGCTTCACCAAGCTCCATGTCACTGTTTGACTCATGTCAAGAACTGACTTTTATGTGGTTTGAGGGAGTTCAGAGGTGGCAGGCAGAAGGGGGTACACCCCTCTTAGCCAGGGAGAAGGTGGTGCATGGGCAATTGCAGGGCATATGCTTTCTCCACCAACAGAGATCAGTAATGTTATCTTGACTTGTTCCAAGCATTCCTACCAGATGCTGATATGCTGGCAAGACATTTTTTTCTTGTTCAGTAAATCAAGAAAGCACTGGTGGCAAAGGCCATACCATTTTTTCCAGCAGCCAGCTCATGACTTCTGAGAACATCACACCAAACTTTTCTGCAGAGGCTGGGACACATGTTGTGTCACATCATGGCCACATAAGCCAAATGGATGCTGGAGCTGGCAGCAGGCCCAATCCTGTCCCAAGCAGAGCTTCAAAGAGGTGCTTTAATCATTGGATTGGGAGACTCCCATGTAGCTTCAGCTCCCCATAAGGCTGTGGAATTTAGGAGGTGAGTTTTCTGCCTCCTGACGGCGTCATGATATTGAAAAGCAATTTGCAGAGTCAGGAGAATCTGTTACCTCCAGTACAGCTTGCAGCCATACACGCTTTATGGAATTGCTGAAGAGAGGCCAGAGGAAAGATGAATGCATCAGCAGCTGGAAATTACGTGCTCACATGATTCCTTGGCCACTGCTTTACTTATGGGGGTACCAGAGGTGGATGGGAAGGGAGGAACAGCTTTCTCACCTGCTGATCCAAGACTCTTGCTTCATATTGAGGAGTAATTCTGGTTAAAATCCTCCCTTTTCCCTAAAACAGCTAACAATCATGCTGGCAAAACTCATGACTTAAAAAGCATAAGGCTGGGCCTTAGAGGCACTAATTTCTTAGTAATAACTATACTACAACAGTTGAAAAGATGCTGCAATGTCAGAGTCACAATGTCAGCACTGGTGCAAAAACTCCAGTATGGAGGATTTTCAACATTTCAGAGTGATGCCTGCACCTGAATGGAATTGCACAAGGATCAAGGTGTCAGAGGTAAGTTTAAACAAACCCTGCACTTGTCACCTGTGCAGCTGCATCTCCCCACAGGAGCACCTGTACTGGGATAGCTGAAGTGCCAACATGCCCAAAGGGCCAGATTCTCTGTGCTAGCAACATGTGCCAAACATGCACCCATGGGACTCTGCAGGCATAAATGCCTTGCAAGTGTCAGCTTCTTCATTCCTTCAGGGCACCTCACACCCCACCTCTGTATGCAGCATGCTCCTCTGATCTGTTCAGGGAGCAAGAAGGATCCTGCTTTTTAACTTCTGAATGGGAGGGGAAAAGAGAAGAAAAGAATTCCCTTAATGTCACCAGCTAAATGTTAATTTGGAATGTGATTTTTTTTGTTGTTTTCTAAATTGGTCTTAACTGCGTGCCAGCACACAGGTAAATTGTTCTTGGCTGAGAAAATGGCCTGTCTCTCTTCTCAGAGATTAACAGAGAAGACAGTGAATGGAGCAGCAAACAAGAAAACCATGCTCCTTTTACAAATCATTCAATGGTTTCCTGACTTCTTTTCTATATATTTTTCAGCTGTAAATGAGTTTCTACTGCTCACTCTAGCTGAAGGCTGTGCTTGCCATTGTTACTCCCCATTTTCTTTTTAAACAAGGTGGAGGAAGGAAGGAGAAGTAATTTGCTGCCATGGTGACTCCAAGTGAAATGAAATTGCTGTACTTCCCTCCTGGCCCTCCAAAAGCTTCCCCCAGCCACCTTCCCCTAGAACCCTACTCATCTGGCATAGAAATGCCCATGCTTCTCTGGCTCAAAGGGAGCCTGCCTCCTCAAATGGCCAGCTGCCCTTTTTTTATTGTTGGGAAGAATTAAGGATATCGCACTTAGCTCTCCGTCTAGAAAAAAAGCTTGAAGCAGCCTACAAGGAGGTCTAATGGACCTGTCCAAAACTTTGTAGAAGTAGTGCCAGAACTGTAACCGGGGAGAATGAACCTATATGTCACTACACTTTTGTTCATCAGTAGTTTATAACACTACCAGTAAAGGTCAGAGGATGGATAGGGGGTCCAGATACTTGGACATTCTTCTCCTACAAAGCCATACCAAGAAAACAAAACCAGTAGCTAGTTGCTAGGACTACAAACCCTGTTTCTTTCCCCAGACAAAAATATCACAAGCTACCAGTGTTTCCTTCTCATAAGGAGCAACTGCTTCCCTTAACCCAATACCCATATCCCTCTCACTGAACAAGTGTTTCCCACAGGTCTGCAATGTAGGTTCTTGGTTTCAGCTTTGAGTGCTGGTAACAGTTCACAACAGTGGGGTTGTTCAGTTATATAACAACCCTATTGAATTTTTCCTAAATTTTCCTCTATTGTTTCCTCTCCTATTAAAGCATTTCCCCATTTTCTACCTAAAAATCCGACTCAACTCTTTTTTCTTATGAGAATTCCCATATTATGGTGCCAAAAGGAGAAAGGAAATCCTAATTGAAATGTTGTAGAAGCAGTCCTCGTATACCAGTTAGATTCAAAAGGGCTTCCCTTTGTCTCAAAAATCACCATTAAGATATTGTGCTTTTTGAAACACAAAACTCGTTTGCATTTTGAAGGTTATTCCTCATGCTGAAGGAGTGGGAACATGGTTTTTGCCTGGAATTAACACAACCTGTCATGTTCTCTTAAATATACAAAGACTTCACCTGCCGTGGAGAATAGTCTACTGATATAATTAATAATCATGTGACAGATGAAAATATCTATTTGCTTGATTCATGGATCTTGGGTGGATATGAGGAATGAGAGACTTATGCCTGCCTTCTTTGCATTGGAAGTTTAATTTACTGCCTGTGCAGAGAAGCCATTTCTCCCTCTACTCATTTCTCCCTCTCAAAGATTCTTGTAGCTTATCTCAAAGGAGATTCACACAGTCCCTTATGGAGACTGGTTCAGGTCTTGAAAACTTGAAAGCATGCATGCTTTGCCAGATGCCCAACTTGAAAACACACTGAAAGCTTTATCCATAGAAAGCACAGCAAGAACTGCCAAGAGGAAACACTGTTTTCTTAACTTTCAAGTGTGGGGCTCTAAAAATGGGGGCATCAAAAACAACCAGCACTAGAAATCCCAGCCTTTAATTCTTTGATGGTTTTCCCAACCCCCCACAGGAATTACGGCTTATCCATATTTTTATAGCACAACAGGACTGAATTTTAGACGAGTTAATGATACTGTCACTTGCATATAGAAACATCCAACAGCCCAAAACAATACATTTGTGACTGATGTGTGCTCCAACTGGAGTAGAAATCCCAGCAAACTGCATGGTTGTGGGAAACCCTTATATGTAGATATCCACAACCTCTTGCACTGTAACAACTCACATCTCTCTCATGAACAAGCTAAAAGAGGTGAAAATAATTAATTCAGGAAACCTAGTCCCAAATAATCAATTTTAAAATTCAGCTAGCTGGATAGGAAAAGAGAAGTCATTAAGATCACCATCATTTAAGGCACTCAGGACAGATGAATCCCTGAAGTAAGGTTCTCTGAACCATGTGGGAATGATCTGCTGGAAAGGGATCAGAGGAGATGCTCTTGAATAGGGAGCAGAGCTTCTGGCTTTCTGCAGTACCTATTCTTCACAGCATACAGGCACATCAGGAACCTTAGCTGGAAAGGAATATCCATATACTTTTGAAATATAGACTTCAGAGGCAGAGCTTTCAAAGTAATTCAAGAACACATCCAAGATAACAGATTTACTAACATATCCCTTTTCCATCTCTGATTTCTAGATATGAAGAACCTGAATTGGACTTCTGTGCCCATGGAATGGGTGCTATGCAGATACCTTTCCAGTAAAAGATTAGCTCCCTTTTTTATTTTAATTTTCACTTCTTTCAGTCATGAAAGTAATTAAGTTTCAATGGCAGCTAATTATAAGCAAAGAGAAATCAGAAGCTGCATGGCTGTCTGTTCAGTGCAAGCTTGGCAAAGTGTTTTTTAATTGGTAACCCTTTGCTGTGTATATTTCAATCCATTTTGCTCTGTGTTTATCGTTCCGGATTCATATTATATCCATGACCTTTCATCTAATGACAGAAGCTCATGCAGAGAAAAAATGATTATTTTAACAAACATACATTAGAGCTGTGAAAGAGAGCAAAAAACAGGCAAGAGGAGAAAGCAGGAATGACACGAGATAAGAATGAAGCACATAATAAAATGCTAGATGCTGATCTTTCTCCCTCCTTTTCCTCTAATATGTGGCCTATGCAGGAGCCCTCCAACCCACAGCTACATTACTTGGCTGATGCCAGGTACTAAGGAACAGCAGCCACTGAAAGCCTTAGAAAAAGTTACTATGCCCATGGTCACTTACTGGGAAGAAACACTTGGAGGTGCATCCTGGACACAGGTTATTTTGTGCAGCCAGTACCAAACTGGAGTCATGGGCCAAACTTTCTATGATTCTAAAAAGTTTGCCTTGATTGCAAGTCAGAATTTAGTACATCCTCCAAAGCACACTCAGGTGAGAGCTTAGAAATGTGAAGCTGAGAATCATTAAAGACAATGCACAACTTGAACTGGGCAGCCTAAGTTGGAGATAAATGGCAAAACAAATCCTAATTCCATGCATGTAATGGTGTCATCCCAAATACATGCAAGTTCCTGTACTTCAACTGAGTGGAAGATGTAGAAATGTCAACAAAATCCTATTCCTTACTTTTTGGGCAAAGCATTAGCCCCCGGATGAACCCTCAGCCACCACGCTGACCCTGCCTGTGTGTTCTTACTCACTACTGTATGTAGCTGCCAAAACACCCAAGTCTGTGTCCTCAAGTGACAATGAGATGCCTCAGAGTCCCCAGGCCCCTCTGCTGGCGGAACAGCATCTCTATACAAACAGCACTGTTGGGGCTGGTGTGGTTGGTGGGTTGCACATGATCCAATCTGAACTGGCACTTCCCGCTGTTAATGCACAGCTCTTGCCAAGTGCCCACCTGGCTTCTGCAGGAAACAGCTTAGCAGGCACTAGATGCTTGGCAAGAGGCTCTGCAGATTAATCTCAGTAAATTTGTATGATACATTGAGCACCAACTGCCTGATCCACGCTTACCAGCAACATGGATGATCCAGTAGTGAAGGGCCAGGGATATTCAGCAACTCACCCCAGAAAAACCCTGATACCAAAACACCTAATACACATCTTTACTTCCACCCTGAAGGAAATTATCCAGCATGTACCCCATGGTCTCCCATAAGGAAAACTCTGAGATGTAATTTATCCAGCAGAGCAGGTTTTTGATTACTACCTCACACCATGACACTTGTGTTTAGGACTCTATCACTCCACAAACTTTCAGAAAGAACATAGGTATTTTTTCCTGAATCCCTGAGCTGAAATTAATTTTTTTGCTTGTGCAATTGCTTTTCTGTAGGTTCACACAACTTTCACAGAAAAGAGTTTAACAAATAGAATGGATGGTGCTATGTTTGAATACCATTATCATATGTAAACTTAAGAAGGAAATAAAAGCAGTATTAAAAAAAAATAGTAAAATTGTCTGCAAATAAAGCAATAAACAAATATATTACAGGAGCAATTTGTTGATATTGATGGTCAGGAAATAGTTGCCTTGAGCCTTAGAAATAAAAGCAACTATGCAAAACTCGGTGATATTTCCAGAAGCATGACAGTGCCTAAGACAAGTGAAATTCAGTGAAACTCATACCCTACCCCAGGCCTCGCACAAGACCTGTTTAGAAAACTTCATTCTAAGATACAAAATAAACCAAAGCATGGATGCTCAAGATTCACAAGCTCTTTAAAGGCACAAGCAGGTACCATGCTTTGCATATTTTTAGAAATCCATCTTCACATCAGATGCCAACATATGGTCATAAAGAGGCTGGCAGGCTCTGGACAGACATCTACAGAACCCCCCAAACAAAACTCACCCCTAAAAGGTTTACAGAGAACTTTCTTTATGGGGGAGATTTCCAGAAGCTCAAATGGCACTTAGGCACAACTCTTCCATCAACTTGCAAACCTTAAAATACTAAGCAGGTAATTTAGAAGCCAAAGAGGAAAAAATACATTTGCAGAGCAATCACTTATAACTATACATCCAGTCCCAGTGCCTCTTTGTGATTCATTAATAAAGAAAACTCACAGACTAGCAGCTGTGTTCAAGAAACATTGCAACAAAGTCCATCTGAGCACCTGCACTAAATATGCCATCAGATGTCACTGCGCAGATTTGGGAGCCCTCATATTGCTAGGCTGACATCCATCTGGCCACTTTAGCACTGTTGTAGCAGCACAGAGTTGCAGTTTTTATAGCCCAGTTCTCCCATATAAACTTGATGCAGCAGGCTGTCTGAGGTGAAGATTTGTTCAGCTGCGTCATGGCTCCCTCAGACCTCGTCAAGGCAGTGTCGCTCAGCTGATCTCTTGGAGTCCCCTCCCTGTTCCCTCTGTGAGCACATAGGAAGTCTGAGGAGGGGGAAAGGTAGTAGGAGAGTGGAGGGGTATGCAATTAGAAACTATAAATCCATCAGATGGTTAAGCACCAGGGAGGAAAAAGAGCTCTTTAAACTAAGAGATCATGTTGACATAAGAACATATGGATGTTAACTGGCCATGAACACACTGAGAGTGGAAATTAAAGAGGGGCTTTTAAAACTTCAGAGAAGTGAAATTAGACAGGGATCACCAACTTCACTATCAGGAGAAAGCCACCCCAATCACACTGCAAATTTATGAAGGAATATTTAACAAAAGCTGAATCAGATAATTCAGAGATTTCCATGTATCCTATGTTGTATTAGAACTACCCCACACACTTACTTATGTGTCAAAGTTACCCCATACCAGTGTCTCAGAGTTTTTCCCTTGATTTATGGTTATGTACAAACACAAACAAACCACAGTACCCTGAACATCAGAACAACCACAGCTCTTTTTATAAGTCTGTTCAATATATACAGAATTACCTATTTTAAATGTGTAGGGTATGTTTTCAAATGTATCTTTCAAAAAAACAGTACCTATTTTTAAAAAAAGAACTCAAATCCCTGAGTCCTTTGATTTTCAGGAAGACAAGCTCATGAGCAGCTGAGGTGCTTTTAAGGAGGTTTGTCCCTAGTTTTCAGTGCTATTTTGGGAACTTTGACTTCCCCTTCACTGTCACACAACATCGTTTTGTCCTATGCCATACTGGAAACAGTGTATTTAGCCTATTGATTCTAATGAAGCTTGAAATTCTAGGATAGATTACAAACTTTGCTCAGTTTTATCTACTCCCTTCTCCAGGCATGAGGATCATGGACCATGTAACCATGGACCATGTAATGTAGAAAAATACCAATTAAAAAAAGAGAAAGATTTGCTCTTGACTTCAGCACCATACCTACCATGTGAATTACAGACTTTATGAAAAACCCAAGCTGCAATATATTTTTGTACAGGATCTGAATAACCCACATTTCCACCTAGTCTCTTCAAACACTAAATGAGATATCTACTTGAGTAAAAGGGGGTTTTTAATTGCAATAAGGCTTTTTCAAAAATTATTTTTAGGCTATACTCATGTTGTCAGATCATGCCTGGATTACAAACATCTTGTCATTGCCAGCATACCAGGTAACCAATCTTCAGAGGTAAGTTAGTAATTTGAATATCTAATCAGAAACCAGACATTTCAACTGATGCAAGTGAAATTGTTGGTGAGGGACAATCACCAGAAGAGTAGTTGATGTAAACAGCAAATTGCTAATTCTGCAAACTTAATTTTTTGTTTAATCTGAGTATAACACTAACATTTTAGACATTTTCCATTTGTAAATTTTAAGACATAGGGCAGACATTGAGAGGAAGTCAATGAGGCTTACTTGAAAAACAAAGAATTTTATCCAAAGGCAGCAAGAATTTCTGAAAATGCCCCACACTGGTTATTTAAGTCTGAACAAGGCTCAAGACACAGATCAAAAGTTCCTTCTAAATAAAAAGCCTGCTTAACCCATTTCATACCACATATCTCAACAGCAGCTGAAATACCTGTGCCTTGCCTTCCATCACCCATTTGGGGTCAGTGGGCTGACCTGAGCATGGTGCATGTTTGCCATCCAGTCCAGACTGAATGCTGTTCTTGTAATTTTACTCTGACTTACCAGATCTTCAGCAGAACTCAGCTGTCACAGTAAAGGACAGCTGCCATATGGAACATATTAAGGTTCTACCAAACAAAAAATCCCAGTGACTTCACTAATATCCTATCCTATATGAACACATAATTTTCCTTGCCACCCAACAACAGTTTCTGAATGTTTCACACCATAGACGTTCTACCAAAACCATAACAAAAAGCACTGCTCTGCCAGGATCTTAATAATACAATCCTCACAGACAAATAACCACTCCTTCAGCTCCAGCACACATATTGCTTGCTGCCTTCTCTGGTAGTCATAGAAGCAGTAGCCAATACCATTTGGGTGACAGGATGTTCTGACACTCGGGCATAACTTGACGAATGCTAATTACAGTGAGATACTGGTATTTATCACAGCTATGCTCAACGGCATCAAGATGTTTAACAGTTACTAGAATTCAGAACAAGCTGTGCATGTCTACTCATGTCTCTTTTCCCCTCCCAACTTTAGCACATGCAAGCACACGACACAGCAGTTTTGTTGCCAATCCAAATTACATAGCGATCTTACTGCAAAAAAGACCCCGAGTTAAATAACTTACCATTATTTTAAAGACAGTCAGGGGAGGATTAGAAAGCCCAAAGACTTACCTACAAAGAAAAAAAGAAAAAAAAAAAAAGAAGCAAAATTATCAGCTGAGCAAAAGCAAAAACAGAAGGTCTTCCAATAATTTGAGCTCAGAAATATCACAAAGTCTTGACAGAATACCAGGAAAAGCAGATCTAATTCCTTGCACGGATGGCCCTATGAATTAGAGAGGGCCAGTTTACCAGGTAACACTAGAAACAATGGCTATTTTAATAATGTTTACAGGCAGGCTCAAAACAAAAGTATAATTTCCTACCCCAAGGAACTTACATTCTCATTAAAGAGCACATCAGAAAATTATCACCTGGGGAGCAGGAAAAAAATACTACTCTCCTATTTGGCTGAGAGAGCACCAGACAAATCTTATGGATTACATGGAGTACTTGTGTTAGATGTCACAGGGGAGCAATCAAAAAATAAATATAATAAATTAGTTCCAAATTGGCTCTAAAATGTGAAGGGGGTTTATTTCCCAGGGTTATTTTGCATGCAGAAAAAAAATAGATGAAGTTTTGCAAGATTTTTCACTTCACAGAGTCACAGAATGGGTAAGGTTGGATGGGACCACAATTGGTTATCTGGTCCAACCTCCCAAATTAAGAAGGGTCATCCTAGAACACAATGCACAGGAATGTACCCAGATGTTTTTGGAATATCTCCAGTGAGGAAGACTCCACAGCTCTCTCCAGGCAACCTGTTCCAGTGCCTGGTCACCTGCACATTCAGGTTCTTCCTCACGTTCAGGTGGAACTTCCTGTGTTCCAGTTTCTGCCCATTGCCTCTTGTCCCATTCAGTTCTTCTCTCACCATTTACCCTGACTGGCAATTTTGAGGAGAAAACCACCTGCACACCCAGATCCTTGACAAACAGAGCTCTGAAATCAAGCTTTATGATTACCAATTTACCAATACCAACCCTTGGTATTTTTATTCCCCATGTGAAAGACCAACAGGGATAACAGCCACATGTCTTCACAAGCCTTGACAACCTTTCCATGAAATCCCTGATTTGAGCCCAAGGCAAGCAAAAAACTTCTCTGGATAACTGGTCAGGGGGGCAAATGGGTGCATATCTCCCCTGGAGCAAGGAGTCACTTCAACTGCTCACCACTTCACCCAGGCAATCCTGTGTGGCTCAGGTCTGGGGGACTCAGCTGCTTCACTCAAAGCATTACCCATCTCCTCCTCAGCTTGGAGGGCACGAAAGCTGTTTTTAATGTCAAGCCATCAGGAGGAACACAAGTTCTATGGAGAGTGACTGTTATCCAGTTTTCCTCTCTGACTTCTGACTTGTGAGATGCAGTGCAGAGCCCACATGCATCTCCTGTGTCTGTAAAGTCTCTGAGATTATCCTCTCTCTTTCTTTATTGTCACAATTCTATGCAACCTACTTATTTCGTTGTGTATCTCCTTGTCCTGGTCACACAGCTCCTTGACAAGGACACACCTTCTGAAGAGGAGACGACTCTCAGCCCCAGCTTTCTGGACGGGCACTGGGCACTGTGCAGCCAGGGCCTGCAGAGCTACACCTGCTGTTGTGAGGTCTGGCTGGGTGGAAGCCTCTGACATCACTAGTGCAGCAGCTTCCACAGACACTGGGGAATGAGTTCTACAGCACCTAGCAACCATGGTGTAGGGAGCTCAGACTACTAACAGTGGGGAGTAGGGGCCTCTTCTTTCCCCTCAGTGTAAGCTGCTGCTCCCTGTCAGCACTTTATGCTCTGTGTTGGCCTTCCTGCAGGCAGGAGTACTTCCTGTGCTCTTCCTGCACACCTGTACTTGTGTTGCACATGCAGCCATGCCTTGCTGAGGCATCACACTCCTCCCTGTGCTCCTGGGCACTCACACTTCCCCAAAACTGCTTAAACCTGCTACAGTTGCCCTGGCAATGCCCTCATCTAGTCAACAAGGGCTGCTGGATCCTAGCTGGTCTCTCTGCTGTTACTTGGGCTTCCTTGTCTCTGGGATCCCTCTGCCCAACTCATTCCAGTGCACAGACGCCAGACCTTGCCATAGCCACCTGACTGAGGCTTTTGGTCTCAGCATGTTTAAATCTCCTGTGGTCCCCATTGGCAACACCTATCACCACTTCAGCCTTGTGAACCACACAGTTCTTTGTGCCACCGATCCGTGGTGCTAGGTCCATACAGAAAACCAAAGACTGCTTTGTTTGAAGGAACTAGGGTGCATCCATTATTCTTTTTTCTTGATTTTTTAACCAGAAAATGGGGAAACTTGATGGTTAAGCTACAAGCATCAAACACAGCTGAAAACCTCCTATCAATTAGGCTCCCCACCCAGGATGTCTCCCATCTTGATGCTGCAATCCACTTTTTAATTTTCATGTGGTGAATTTGACTCCTTCCCCAAGCCTGTTCTCCTATTCAATGAAATTTCACTTCTGTCCTTCAGACAACCATGCCTGTGTGCCAGAAAGAGCCATGCCAAGCTGCACAGAAAATCTACAAATGGTAACACATCTCTGTAAGGATGAGTATTTCACACTGTATCATTGCTTCACTGAGATTTCTGAACAGAATGTAGACAATAAAATTCACAATATGAGGAAGCACTCATAATACATTTATTTTGCTGAAAAGCCTTACTTACAGGGAGCTGGATCTAAAGATTATTGATGTTAATAGCTCAGAGTAGAAAGGAGCAACATTACAGTGAAGAGGCTACTCAAGAAGGAAAAATCACTTTTGGGGGATATATGAACCTATGTTATCAAGCCTTGACCCTTGCTTGCATATTACTGACTCAGCTTATAAACACCTGAGCAAGTGGCTTCTCAACATGGGCCCTCCTGCCTACACAAGTCCCTGTTCACTTGCACAGGAACTGCACCACAATGCACCAGCTCAGCTGTCTTGCCTGCAGTTCCAGCTGTGTGGATGTGATAGCCACTAGCGGGGTCAACACTTCACAAATAATATTCACCCAGGACTCTTGCATGCTTTGTGCTTTCTCCATTAGTCAGCAGCACAACTATTTTACAGCGTGCCTTTTACACAGTCAGCCCCATGCACCTCAATGGGACGAAACTCATTTACTGGAGAGGAAAAAAAGTGTCTCAATAAGAAGGAGCAAGATCATGTGGTTCCTTTCAAAAGGAAAGGCTTAGGATCACTGCTTTTTGATTAATTGTATGCAAGATTGAAGAAAACAGTATGCAAAGACATAAAGGACAGAAATGGTTATTTAGAGATGGAAAAGCAGATAACACTAAAAAGCTTGTGAACACCCTAAACCCAGTCATATCTCAATGCACACATTCTCTTCAGAAATGGCCTTGCAGATATCTGGAACAGACCTCAGTGTGCAATGCATACCAGAGTCATTGAATACTTACAGATAAATATTCATAGACAATTTGTGAATAGGCAAAAGGATGAAACCTCTTGTAGTGTGTTTAGACTCACTGATAAAGGAATAGGAATAATGTCATACAGCACCATTGATCCATCAAATGGCATGGGAAATTAGGAGTAGATACTCAGTTAAAAAACATTCTCAAATAAACCAGAGACTAAAATTCAATCACACAAACTATCTAACAACTGAGAATAATGAACAAATTAGTATAAAATCAGTCTGCTCCCAGATAACTTAAACAGAGAGGGGTGAGAAAGCATTTTAACAGCACAGTAGAGTAGAAAACATGAATGGGGATGAAAATATACCAGTTCCTCCTTGCAGGAAAAGGAAATGAGGGCAAAAAAATCTTTTCCCTGCTTACACTGCTTAAGGTCCTAACTGCTTCAGTCAGGTTATAGCAGATTTGTCCCTCATTGCACAAAATCTAAGCACAACCACCTATGAAGATCAACACTGGGTGTAATGAACAAAAACAGCACAGCACAACTTTTAACACCACATCCCCCTTGTCACAGGACACCTATCCCTCCTTGCTCCTGCTAAACTCTCCTGCCTTCCAGATAGCTCTACCCGTCAGTCAATCAAGACACTTGGTCCAGCAGCTTCTGTCTTAAGGACACTCAACAATAGGAAAATAGAAGAGCAGCTTAGCCAGCTCTGCACAGGAGATTATTCAAAAGGTTAATTACTGAATGAAACAGAAATAGGAGATGGAAGGGGCAATGGGAAAGGGGATGGAGGAGGAAAGGAGGGAGCAAATTAGTTTCAGCTGCTAAATCCGGCTTCCCAAATCCTTTAAGTTCTTTACAATATAGGCTGAAGAAGGAGGGAACAGGATTGGGTCCAGCTGTGTTGTTCAGTGTTGTTCACTTACACGTTCGATAAAACCTCAGTAATGTTCCTCTCCTAATCCTGTGTCATTAGGAACAAAATGGTACATCAGGAGACTATTTAGATATGAATGCCTGCAACTTCACCATCTGACCCTGCTGACTTCTCCTTTCTTCTTTCTGCTCTCTCTTTTTGTTGCTGGAACCAATTATTTTTAGAGATGTGATTTTTTTTTGGCTAGGCACTTGGCCTCCAGCACCAGGGGTTCCAAAATGACCTAGCTGGAGACCCTTATGGCCATTATTTATTTTTTTTTGTGTGTGTATGTGTGTAAAGGTTGTTATTACTATAATAGTTGAGAATTAATCTGTCTATTCAGAATTTTTTTAGAAGGAAAAACAAAAACTCCAAAACAAAACAAAGAGGCATTTTCTATGGTGCCTCCAATCCCTGTTCTCCCTAGAGCTGGAGGAGTCTGGCTACTGGCTTCAATCCGAGAGGACAATTGTACTCAATAGGAGAAATTTACAATATTAAAACAAAAGCATCATGGAGCAACCAAAATAATTAAAAAATAAAACTGATATCTCTTTACTCCTAGCTGCTGGAAGGAAACAGAACTAAAAGGAGCATCTGACTGTATAATCCTCTCTTTATCCTTAGCCTTATATAAAACCCAGCTTTGGCCCTGAGCAAATTCAGATGCAATGGAAAATCTTGTGTCAGGAACAAGCAATGCCACATGGAAAAGCCTAGCATGGAGGCAAGAGGCCAGTGGCAGTGTCATTGTGCCATCTCTTTTTTACCCCAAACCCATGCCTGTGAAAGAATTTCACCAGAGATGACTGTATATCAATGACATGAAACTACCCATGCATCATTTTTATGGCTTAAGAGATCAATACATTATCTCTTCTCATTATACTATGAAGCAAAATGAGTGCAGTCACTACCCTTAAGTCACTTGCCAGTACATGACTTAATGAGCCCTGCTTTTCATCCTCTGGTCACTATTGTACAAAGGTATTATGAGATTTCACAGGCAATCAAACTTAGTATTTCTATTAGAAATAAGGCACCAAAGTGAAGGAGGCAAATAAATGTTTTCTCAGCTCTTTCCTGGCATTAGCTCTGCAGGCTGGTTTTGATACCATTGGGGAAAAAAGAAAAATAATCAGAGCATGTTTAGCACCTCCACAACTTTCTAGAGAGTCATAATGTTATAGAGCCTTCTGAAACTAAAGAACCTGCCTCATTACTTATTAAAATTTAAGCAAATCATGAGGTGAAGGGGGTAATAAATAACCTTGGGGGAGAAACACTTGACAAAAGTAGGTTCCAAACTGTCATGGGCAAAAGAGTCTTGACTTTGGGAATTTCACTTAATTTGATTTATTGCCAATTAACATAAACTTTTATTTACTCTTTCAGGCATTGGGAAACAGAGATGACAAACAATTAAACAGACACTTAAGTAAACCTCTTTCTTTGCAGTTCCCTGGGGTCTACTGTAGTACAACACATCTTCCCACACACAAGGCAGCCAGTCTCCCTTCCCTTATCATGGGCACACATTACACTCCCTCACAGCAAGCCCCTTGGGTGAGATGATGGACAGCTCAGGAGACTGCGTTGGTAGATGATGCTTTCTTGCTGCAGCTTCTTATTTCTTACTGTTTTCTTTTTCCCTTCCTTTCTGCTCGTCCCCTACCCAGGCCCTCCACAAGCTGCAGTTCCTTTTGGGTATTCCTGTTCCAGTGTGGGCCACCCATGGGAGGATGCATCTTCTCTGACAATGTTCTCTTCCATGTGCCTCCTCCTCCTGTAACTGCTTACGTATCCCTTTCTCACTCATCCTCACATCTCCTCCTCTGTCTAGGTTGTTTTCCCCTCACATCTCCCCACATGATCCCTGAAGAGGATGGGACAGCTCTGACTGGCCACTTTCCAACTGAGGGAAAGTTTCCATCATGGATCATGCTGGAGTGGGCAGAAGGTTTGCCCTCCAGCTACCCAAGCAGATGGTCTATCTGCACAGAGCTATCCACCACTCCAGGACCTTGCATCAATACTAAATGTGATGTTAGAAAGAGCAAAACCAGGGACATGTGCTTCATTGGGACTGCACCATTGGGACTGACCACCTAGACAACCAGATCCTTGCCACACCAATTTCCAGCCAAGGTTCTTCAGTCACTGGAGGTATTTCATGCTGAGACGGTGGAAAACATTTTCACAGACTGGGTGATGCTCCATCAATCTTCCTTATTTATCTCCCTCCCTTCCATTCCTTCCAAAAATTCAGGCTGCAGTTGAAGTAGTAGAGGGCCGTATCCCTCAGCACAGCTTCCTTGAGTTAGTCTGCCTCCACAAACTGAAGCTCTTTTAATAGCACTGTCAATGAGAGATTGCATATCTTGTTAAGTGCTATTCAGATGCACCCACAGAAGCTCACTGCTTCAGAAACACATCTCTTCCTAATAATATAGTTGGCTACATTATCTTATTTGAAACTAAAAACTTGAGATGATTGATGGTAGCTTAAATTCTGAATAGACAAAAATTATAGAGCAGCTTTATAATCTTTTGCATTAGTGCCCCGGGGAAATGGCTGAAGTCTTTATCACATTCAAAGGACAGCATGACTGATGCTAAACCTCCACCCTTCCAGCCAGACCAGCCTTCCATGAAGGTCTCAGGCAGCCTGGTTGGGAGTCTGCCTATAAGAATGGCTCTGAGGGCCCAGCATTTGATCATTAGGTGCCACACTTCTCATCATCCCTAACTACTGCTTGGCAGCATTCCTAACATACGTGCAACTAAGGATCAAGGAACAAAGAGAGGAAGGATGATGAAGGGAAAAGAACAGAGCAAGAAACTTCCCTTTACCTTGGGTATAAATGGCGATTCTGCTGAGAAGTAACATGGTGTTTGCTTCCTGGACACACAAATAGCACAAAATATCTGAGGGATTATATTCTAACAGCTGTGGAAGAGCGGTTCATGAATCTCTCCCAAGGAAAAGAGCAAATACACTGGCAGCCATGAAGGGTAGGTTTGGGAGGGACTGGGCTTTTACAGCATCCCTGAAAAGAATGAATTTCATTACATAGAGAAGTATAGATACTAAAATGGAGTAGAAATTTACTCAATCCTAAAGATCTTTTCCCAATTTGAAAAAGCAGTCCAAACTAAAGTTCTCTTTCTTAAAAGGAAGAAAAAAAAATAATGTGAAGCAAAAGGAGCCTCTCATCTAGAGAAACAGAAAGGTCAGTGAAGGCTCAAACCCCTGAAGCAGCTCATGTAATTTTTATAATAGCATGGATGTCCATGTAGGGATAGGAGACACACAGGAACAGAGAGGTGGTCACCAAACTGCGAACTGAAAGCTTCTGTAAGTTTTTTGCGAGAGGAGAGTGTCCCCACTGTTCCTTTCACTCAGCTGCTGGTCTTTTATCCAAAATCACCATTTGTCTCAGCCCCCAGACATCAAATTTTTATGGCCATAAACAACTCCACAGAAAACTCTCCTTTCCCTCCCTGAAGAATTTTAACACACAACAGCTAGTGAGGAAAGAAGATATCTCTGAAGCAATGATCCCTTCAGTCAATGAATATCACTGCTGCATCAACTCTGTTTCTTGTCTTTCCTTGCTTTTTATCAAGCCTACTTCTATTAATCCACACACCAAATTTTAGACAGGGTTTCTACTGATAAAGAGAGGAGGCAACTGCTCCAGGCTTTTTTAAGCATTGCAAGCCTCCTGGCTAGGTCCAAGCCCATCCCAGGACAGAGATAGCAAGAAAACTCTCCATTGTAAATGCTAGCCTTCATGCTAAGCTCACTAAATGACCTAGGAATTCACACTGAAATTTCACAACATTTCACTTGAGTCTGCCCAGCTAAACCTCGATGTCCCATGTTTCACCGGGAAAGGAGCTGCCCATGGCTTCACAGAACTGCTGCAGCCCTGGGGCCAGAGCATGCTAAACAAAGTAAACAAGCTCTAATTTGTATGAAATATAAAAATTATTAGTAAGGTGATATTGAAATTAAAACTCAGGAATCTATTTTTTATCAGAACTGCTGAACTCTGGTGCAACCACACAGTTTCTCCAGTTCAGCAGAGCAGTAGCTGATGGCTTTAGGTGAGGTCACTACACATGATGTCCCTATCTCACAGCTTGGATAATGCTGCCACAAGAGAAAATATAGTTTGGTAATTTAGTCAGGTCTCTGAGAAAAAGCACAGCTTGAGGAGTAAATATTAAAAAAACCAACTTCCTTATAACCTGCTAGCCAGAGAGCAAGAAAGAGTAAACCATGACCTCACTGGTACAGGTCACATGAAATAATGTTGTTCAGTGACATCACCAACAGCAAAGGCAATACAAAATGCACTACCCTGCCTACATAGTTTTCAGCAAGCTTGACAGGGCACAGAGCATTTTTCCTCCCACATCCAGAGGAAAATATCA
Source organism: Serinus canaria (assembly GCF_022539315.1). Taxonomy (NCBI): domain Eukaryota; kingdom Metazoa; phylum Chordata; class Aves; order Passeriformes; family Fringillidae; genus Serinus; species Serinus canaria. The sequence continues at coordinate 23,077,442 of NC_066313.1, forward strand.
TCTCCTTGTCTCTCTTCATTCATCTGGTCTCTTGCCTTTTAATTAGCCAATAAATGTTTTGGAAGGAAGAACCATCATTCTGATTCTGCACTGGTACAGAGCAGAGGGCCTTGGTTGATAGCAAGGCCACTTTAATGTTGCTGAGATGAGAGCAGTCATCAGCCAGTCCCAGTTTAGCAGCTTTGCCATTCCGTGGTTTTGCTGGATTGCAGCTCCCTTGCCTTTGTAGTCAGCTTGTGTGGCTTCCACATGTGTTCTCCACACGTGCTGGGGTTTGAAGAGTGCATCCACTGCAGCATCTTTCCCCATCCAACTGGCTGCTCTCCTGCACCACTGCACATCTCTTCTCTCTGCTATCTCAGTAGTTGCTTACTTGTGATTAAATCCCTTTTAATAAATGACTCCCATTAAATGGCATTTCTCTGTCTCTGTGAGAGACATAAAATTAAAAACTGACTGTCTTTAATCACATAAGGCTTCATCTCCATCTCTCAGGCTCCACTTATCAATAATTAATATAAGAAAGACTGAAGAAAGACTGAAATCCATTTCAATTTCAAAGACTCAAACGTTACAATTTTTGCTAAAAAAAAAAAAAAAGAAAGAAAAGAAAGAAGCCACCATCACTCTGAGAAACAGAAACAGCCAGACTCACACAGAGGAAAAGAGAATCTGGCTGCACTGCAGCAGCCTCCAAGAGGAGAGAAGGGGCTTGAATGTGACAATCAGCTCTTCCTTGTTGCTTTGTAACTGGAGGTTTTTCCTCTCAAATACTCCCACACAGAGGAAGAACTCCAGTGGTCCCACGAACTACAGAGATCTGCACTGTAGCTTATGGCCTTATTTCTTTTGTTCCCCAGAGCAATGACAAACAGCACACTGCACTATCCAGCCTGGTATCTTCTTCAAAAGAACTTCCAGATCTCAGATGCTTCAAGGGAAAGTCACAAGCAGCCCTTTCCTATAAACACAGTGGCAGTACGAGGCAGAACTTACTGATATGAGCAAGGATGTGGGGCAAGTCACCAGCCTGGTTCTCACTATATTGCTTGATACAGGACTAAAATTTACGTAAACCCCCTTTATTCAAATGGTTCTGCTGCTTACTTAGGCTTTTCCCCACCACACCATACCCAGCAATTCAGCCAATTCTACTTTTGTTGCATAGATCATACAAGAAAGTCCAACATAATAATATTGAAAAACACCACAATATTTTTTCAACTGGCTTTCACCCCAGAGCAACTCAGGACCACTGTCCAGTGTGAAGGTCTGTCTGCAGTTATCTTTAGACCAGACCTGGGTGTATCTCTGAGTACAACCACACAGTAAGGTCCTCTGCCAGCAGCACACCCTGAGGAAAGCCCCCTGTGACCACGGTGATGCTGTGCCTCAAGGTACACACCCTTCAAGGGCTGTCTGAGCTCAACTCAGACTGGACTGGAGACACGGCTCTCAGTCAGTTTGGAGCATGAGCAGACACCTTCAAGAAAAATGAGAAGCAGAACTGTCATGCAGTACCTGACAAGAGCTCAAGTCACATTGTATGGACACAGCACCTTAGCAGACTGGACAGCTTTGCCAGCCACAGACCTGTCAGCTGCTACACAGGTAAATATGCAAGTGAAACAGAACACAAAACACAGGAACTGTCCTTTCAGGGAAATCTTGCACATGAACAAAACAACCCTTTCCTAGCCCAGGTTATTGGTCAGTACCCAAATGACACTGAACAGAAAAATGCACAGCATGGCACAAGAAATATACATGAACCTCCAAGCTGGGTGTTATCCTATGTAATTCCCAAATCAGGCAATTTCCAGCATACTCATCAGCTGAACACCTAGCCCAACAATTCCCAAGCCTCAGCAGCTACCCAGCGTGCCCAGTCCATGCAGATCTCAGCACAGCCACTTCCCTGCTGTCCAACCATAATTGCCATGGAACAGGAGAGTTGCACACAACCCAACCCTGCTGCTAGAGGTAGCAACAATTAGGACATTTCCCTCTGATTAACAGCCCAGTGCGGGGGAACACAATAAGCAGCCTGGTATAACACTGTCGCACCATAAGTCATTACTCAGTAATTACTGTGCAGCTACACAGGGACACAATGGCATAACTCCCCCCTCAGTGTTACAGTGAAGAATTATCATTCAGTAGCCTTTAATTACCACAGAACCACACAGCAACAAATGATGACCTGCCCACTGGTATAAAGTGGACCTATCATTCAGGACTCATTCCCTGGTAGTTACTAAGGGAACCTTTTGGTAATCCCACAGTGACTGTGGCACATTGTTGCTGTGGGGATTTTTATCCCAGCATATAGCCCATTTTCAAGATTTTGGAAGGGGAGCCAATATGGAGGAATCACAAAGAAACATTTGCTGAGCTGCTGTTATCTCCCCAATAAGCTCCCTGTTCCACACCACTGAATTGTGGCAACATTGTGGTAATGCTTTCACTGACTTAGACGTGAGGGGTATAATTGCACCTTTGTCCTGCAGATCTTGTGGTACTTGTAATTATATCCCATTACCAAGGAACACAACAATTTCAAACCTATTACCCGCAGGTATCATTTATTTCAGAGTTAAATTTATTACTTCAGTGCCAGCCTCATTCATAGCTCTCCTTTATGTATTCAAGCTTCCCTAGTGAACAAGCACTGCAAACAGAGTGAACTGAAAAATACGGGATATAGGAATAATAGATGGCAGCAGAAGATGCAGGGGCCTTTCTAGCCCTTGCTCTATTCTGTGTGCTGCTTTTCACTAAGTCCATGGGGGTTTCCTTAAGAACAAGGAGGCATTAGTGCAAAAGAAGAGCAACACTACTGCAAAGGCCCAGAGATGCTGCAAAATGCAGCTGCTCCCAGGGCCATTGTCATCTGTGACAGGGCTGGCAGTACTGGCAATTGTCACAGTCATCCATGATTTCCAGGCTGCTGTGTTTTGCCCCTCCAAAAGCCTCTGTGTCTTGTAACAACATTCTGTCTGAAAAATTTAGAAAATCAGAGGTATACTGTAGCACACAGCCAAACTCTGAAGCAAAGGACTGCCAACTGGTCTGAAGCTATATAACCCACCAGAGAGAAAGATAAAGCCTGTTTACTTCTGACTATTCAATTCCCAACAAGAGTGGAGTCACAGGAGGAAGGAAGAAATGGATATTTTCCCCAAGCTATATCAAAATTTTAAAAGGAAGCAAGGAGCCAAGAATATGGATCTTTGCTGAATGCAATGTGCCACTTCACCAGAAGCAGAAAGGAAAACATGTGCAGCCTTCCTGCAAGTTCCCTTTTCCCAACTAGCAGAGATGTTTATGATGTTTGCCTCCACCACTGAGCTCATCCCAGGTTGTGCTCATTTATGCACACAAACCAGTGTGGCCTCTGGACCACTGCAGCTTCTGACAACTTTTAATAAGTTTTTAAAGGAAATTCTGGCAATCAGGTACTGCACCCTTATGACTTCTGACACTCACCTGCTCTGAAGGGCTGAAAGAAGGGCAAACATAGTACTTCTTATCTGCCTTGGGAATGCCTAGCTTGCCTTGGGGGGAATGATTTACTAGATTATACTGAAATGCATTGATTTAGTCATGACCCTCCTGTGCTGCAGGGACTGAAAAGCAAGGAGGACAGGGCAGCAGGAGATAGTCAGGACCATGAAGGTTAGTTCCCTGCTCCAGGAAACTGCAGTGAGAATATAGGAACTAGAAGCATCCCTGATGACATGCGTTTTAGCTGATGACAGCAGGTTTCCATTTTGGGGTGTGCAAACAGTACCAAATACTGAAAAGGCTAGAAAGAGTAGATAGAGACATTATAGATGTGTGTCTCACTTCCTGCTTTATCTTTGTGATGAGTAAGTTGTGTCCTCAGGTAACAATAGATGCTCCAGCTCCTGGAGAGGAGCTTGCTGCTGTTCAAATGCATTGCACTGCTATGGTAAGTCAAGCTCTAGGAGCACCACAAGAAGATAATTCTGGAACACAGAGAGAAGACCTGAAGTAAGTGGTTATGGAAACCAGATTCTCTCAAGCTCACACGACTGGATGAGGTCTCTCCCTTTACATCTGTTTGTCAAAATGCCCAAGATGCACAGGAGTCCCTAATGACCCCGGCTTCATTGCCTCACCTTGCATTCACTCCCTGACATGGCTGTCATTCTCTCTCAGTTAATCTAACATAGCCTAAGCACTTCCAGTGATGGAAAGGGGCTCAGGACTCAAGCAATGCTCTTTGGCACTCTTTACTTGCAAGAGCTAGTACTGGTAGAATTGGGTTTTAGTCAAAAGAAACAAGGCTTACTTCAATATGAAACACTTTTTTGTAAAGGCTTAAAAAAACCCATCAAAACAGCACCAAAAGGCAGAGCAGCACAACCATACATTAAGGTTCAAACCCATGTAAAGAGGATGTACAGGATGGGGAATAGTATGTTCACTTGAGCTATGTAGCGCTGTGTCACTCCCCTGGGTTCTCTTACCAGACTTCTGCTGGCCTTTCCAGCAGTACACAGCTCTTCTATAGTTAACATTTGCCACTATTGCCACATGTTCATTAGACAGAAAAGGCAAATTCTTGTGTATGCTCATACTGAAATAAAAATTCTGCATGGTGATACAGTGATAACAGCACTGGATTGTCCTAGGGTGGCGTTATGATGCTTGTATCCCCATTCATGTGTGCTGTTTATGCTGGATAATATGTTCTGTGCGTTCAAGACTGGCTCTGAAGAGTGAAAGTTTTGTTTTGGTTTCTTATCAGCCACTCCCCCATGACTGGTGGGATACAAAGACGGGACAGTACATAGTGCGGCTTTTGCTTTTTGCCTGGCTTTTTGCTTTGCTCTTGATTCTGCTTTGCTTCTGCTCATTAGTTAGTTTAGCCAAACAGTCCAAATTTCATCCTGGACTGTTTCTCCTTTCCTTCCTTGGACCTACTAGAACCTGCTCCAGACTGGGACTTGGGAACGCTAGAGTTTGCACCTTGTGGCTGCAGGAGCTGCCCCAGTGCCAGAGGGACTGATAACAGCGACCACCCCCAAGAGAGACTTTCTGAATTTGTCTTCTCTTCAGAGCGGTGAAAGAGTGGTGTCATCTGGAATTGTTCATTTTGTGTGATGGGGGGTGCTGTGCTTGTTAAATAAACAGGTTCTTTCCACTTCTCTCCGAGGAATCCTTCCCGAACTGGTTGGAGGGAGGGGCAGCGTCGGTTTGCTTTCTGGAGGGACCCCCTTTTGGAGGTTTTCTCCCAAATTTGCCCTAAACCAGGACATGAGTAAAGATCATTCTCTCACAGAAACAAATCAGGGAGCTGGCTATGGCGAAATTCTAGGCAGCAGTAGAAACACTGCCTTTCCCATCACTGCTGAACTTTGGTTACATCAGCAGAAGCTGGGATAGATCTGGCACTTCCTGCTAGCACCCTCTGCCTCCTCTTGCCCAGTCAAATTGTTTTTTCCACGGGTTCCCATGCAAGTTCGTATCCCTAAAACTCTGTCCCACGATAAAAAAGAACTTCACCTAGGCTGTCAAAACACTTTAAGCTGAGATAATGCTTGAATCTTTCACTGAGTATCAGTTCAGCCCTTGACACTATCTTGTGCCTAGACCTCCTTCCAGAAAGACTCCCATCTATATTGAAGGACTCACCAATGCTCAGGATCAGGCACTTCCAGTCCCAGAGTCTTGGGACGTGGTTTGACACAGGTCCCTCCTGACTCCCTACCAATTCCTGCAGGCAACTTGTGTCCTATCTACTTTACAGCTCCCAACGCCAGGCTGGAGCAGGTGTAGGGAGGTACGCACCTACATGGGATGACATAAGAGTGTACAGAAACATGCTTGGTGCCACCCGTAAACCAACACCAGCAGGCAGAATTTAGAAAATGTTCCTAACGTGTGCCTGAGGGCAGGAAGAAGCAATAGCATTAACAGGTCTCATGCCAGCAGTGGCCCCTACTTCTACAGCCTGCTGTCCAGCTTGCAGGGCAACAGCAGCAACATCTGCTGCAGTTAAGAATGTAAATGAGTTTCTCTGCTGATTTCAGTCAGTCATAAGTTGCCAAAATGTTCATCTTCAGAGCTGAAATTTTCTGGGCTTGGCCAGTATCCAGCAGCAATTATTTTTTGAAAAAAACATGGCAGAAGTGATTTAACCACTACAGAGTGCTTAGAATGGCATTCATCGCTATTATTCAAAAGTCATGACAGACAGAATTAAGCAGCTTTAAAGTCCACAGTGTTTAGGTCTGAGAGTTTAAAAGCCAGAAGCATCTGCCAGGGGATTTCAAACATGTCCCTTTCAGCAAGCATTTGTACAACATTTAGTGTGCAAGGGCTCTGAATTAGCACTAAACATCAAGGACCCACTAAGATGTAGTTCAGGGAGGGAGGAAGGGCTAATGATTCTGTAACCAACTACTACCTCGTAAAAATAGCATGCAGGGCATTTTGCCAGCTCTTTGCTAAATTAAATTACACAGGCAGGTAGTGTAAGAACTTGGGAAAACTTTAACAAATGCAAGTACAAGTTCCAGTAATGGCTCTGTAAGACCTTTCCTCTGAAGGCATTATTTCCTGCACAGCCAAGCAGATCCAACAGGTCACTGAGCCCAAAGAGGGAATACCTGCTCCCCCAGTTCTTTCCTCACCCATGTTCTTTGCTGTGCAACTCTTCCCTTTCGTTGCACCAGCTCAGTGCCCACTGGACCCACATTTCCCCAAGGAATTTGGCTCACTAACCGACCTGAAAAACTAGATGATTTTATGTGCCAGGTTTGATAAGACTTGGAGAGGGACCTACTGAGTACCAAGATAGAAAGTAAGTGGCAGGAACATGCCCCTGGAAGAGGCACACTCTGTCTTCAGGTGGCAGCAAGCTATTAGAGTGCTTCTCTCATCTGGAGGATCTCATCTCCAAATATCCTCAAGCTGGAAATTTGTAAAGCACTCAAGCCCCACTGCAAGGAAAATACTGTCTTAAAAAAGAAAAGTACAACCCCCTTTCTAGCGGCCAACAATAGAAGAACAAGTCTTTTCTTTGATAGGTCTAACAGCATGTAAACACCTCTGCAAAAAAATTTTGACATAATAGCATGAGAGAAAAAGTTGCACAGGTACATATAATCCTGTGGGATTTTGAGTCTGAGGTGAAGCTTCCAGTCCCCAAGATACCAAACATCTCTGCATTTCATGTTCACTGTCACAAGTTTGGCTACTTTGTTAGTGTATTCTCTTGGTATTTGGAAGAAGAGGGACAAAAGGAAGTGGTTTTAATTAAGTCACAGGAAAAAAAACAGTTTTTCATCCTAGAAGACAGAAGAGGTGGGAAACTGATGTGTAATGAATGAAGTTCATGCAAATTTCCCATACATAAGCTCACAAGCTCTACATTCTGAAGCAAGAAATTTACTAATTGCAGACAAGACATTCGTGAGGTTACAGAAAGTACAGGACAGGCAAGCAATGGCTACTAGTTAACTTTGTTCTTTCAAAGAGCCCTGACAATTTTTCTCAGTTAAAAACACAAGACAAAGCTCAACACATCTAATAAAAAATGTACAAAACAGATTTATTTCTTAAACAAAACTTCTTTTTCCTTTGGTAGTCAATCCCATTCTTCAGTGATCAAAACATATTTGGAAGGATAACGGTCCCCACACATCAGCACCAAGTTAGCCACCTTTCCCAGGTAACTTTGACAAATAAAGAGAAAAAGGCAAATAAATGTGCTCTGTGTTATTGTGTATAACTCAACAGATAAGAGACTAGACAGCGGAAGGCAGGGTAGTCACGCTCTCTAAGAGGATATTTCTCTTACACTGTTGCAGTGACTCTCAGATGTGCATCTCCACCAGCTTACAGCCTGCCAGAAACATTATCCTAAAGCTTTAGGCTGGGATTCCAGCACGGCCCAACTCTGTGGGGAACAGCAGCCCAAGATCAAGCAGCAGATACATCTTGCATTTTACTGAAACACTGCCAAGTGCTACACTCCTTTTCCTTCTGCGACCACTTTACTGGGAAACAGCAGCATTGTGTAGCACAGCACAGAAGCCATCTGAGGTTTGGCCATCTCGCTTTTTATGACTGCCCTACAACACTCTTCAAAAAAACCCAGAAATCTAATTCAGCTATTACAAAAGCTGTACGTTTGGCAAATGGTCTTGAAGGCAGCTAATGATGCATGGAGTTTATTCCATGCTATTTGTTCTGTGTACGCCGGTACCACTGATTGCATAGAGCCTTTCCTGACTTCCAGGGCTTTCCCACACAGGACAATTAGCCATGTTTTGCACAATGGCTTGATGCAGATAATACCAAGAGTGCTCACAGTCATTTACCATCAGTGGTAATGTAAGGAATTCCAGAGTGATTTTAATTTTTAAAAAATTGTTTTTGCAGAATGATGCACAATCAGAAAATGTCAATGTAACAACTCCCTTCATACTCTTAACCACAGTTGCCTATTCAAAGCTATTTTAATTTAGATTTATTATACCTTTTTGACATCCCCTGTCCAGATCCTACCACAGCTGGTCCACAGGATGGCTGGGACTTGCTGAGTACATGGCTCTCCAATCTTTCTTTTTTCTTCCATTATTCATTGTGTGGCATTACATCTTATTTATCATACACTAAGCCACTCATTGAACAAGGCAGAAATCCTGGAATAAGAACAGCCTGTGAGCATTTAAAGACTGTATTGTAATTCTGGTATTTCCTGACTTTTGTACATTTCATTTCACTGTTACTTTAATCTATGTCTTTTGTGTTGAATTTCATTGCCTCTTTAAAAAAGAAAAGTGAATAAACAAAAAATCCCTTCATGAGTAACACATTGACAGACAGCAATAAAGCCCTTGTCTCTTATAAATGGGCAATTTAGCGCTGTGAAAATAACTGAATTTTTTTTTTTTTTTTTTTTTCCTAACAAATCAAAATAAGGTTTTTTCCTAGGGTTGTTTTTTTTTTTGGTTGCTCAAAAAAGCATACAAAAATAAATTTTAAAAAGAAAAAAAAAACCCATCAGATGAAGCCCTCAAACTAATTTGTTTGGATTTACTCAGGAGTTGCACTGAAAATACATCACTCTGGTTTGGGATTTTTTATTTTCAAAAAAAAAGTTTTCATTCCTTTGATTATTCTGGATAACCCCCAAAGTTTTACTTTGGTATTCTTTCTACTTCCTTGAAGTTTTTTCTTTCACTTTTCCATGCCCCAGAGATGTCATCACAAGGTCAACTTGAGTACATCATCATATCAATTGACTTAAAGGCATATTTTTGTAAAAAGCTGTTCAGAGAAAGGGAGGAGGGAGGATTGTGTTTTTCACCTCATGCTTTAAACCAATGGGCAGCCAGACTCTCCTATTGCTTCTGCTCAGGCCTTTGGAGCATTTATAAACTAAGTGCACAAGCCTGGCTACCCTCACAAAGACTAAACAACCTAAAGACCATGCCCTGCCATGGATTCACATGGTAACACAGTAGGGTAGGGCTGGGGTAGAGCAGCAGCAAACCCTCAAGATGCAGCCCTGTGTGGTTGGTGGCTCTTCTGTAGGACTAGGACCTGATCACACAGTTCCTGAGCCAAACAAGATATTGCTATTGAGGCTGCCATAAGCCTTTAGCCACAGCTAAGGTCCTGTTGTGCCACCAACTCCTCACATATGAAATCCCTGCCTAAAAAGAGTCTGTGAGCAATTCTGGGCGGATCAAGGCTGAGATGGATTCAGAGGCACAGATGGTGCTTGTGTGCCCACCTAGACCTAAAGACCAGGTCAATGCCCCTCTACCCAATTCTTTGAGCAAACTTAAGCATGGAGAGAGATTTGACAGAAGAGGAAAACACATCTTTGACTTCTTGCACGAGAGAAGTAGGTACTGGAGCACCTCTCTTACAAGATATGCTGGTTTTGGCTGTGGAAGAGATATTCTTCACAATAGCTGGTATGGATCTCTGTTTTGGATTTGTAAGGGAAGAAATTCAGATTATAGCATTGGTCTTCCCAAGGAACCATTAATAGCTTGTGTGATGGGACCCTGCTCTCCTGGAGATGGCTGAACACCTGCCTGCCTATGAGAAACAGTGAAAAAATTCCTTGCTTTGCTTTCCCTATTCAACTGTCTTTATATGTCAACACACAAGTTTTCTAGCTTCTACTCTTCCCATTCTCTCCCCAGTCTTGCTGGTGGAAGGGTGAGCAAGCAGCTGTGGGGCATTTGGTTGCTGGCTGAGGTTAAACCATGACATGAGGAAAGGTTGAGGCTGCTGGTCCTGTTCAGCCTCGAAAAGAGACAACTGAGAGAGGATCTCATCAGTCTATAAGTGTCTGAAGTGAGGGTGTCAAAAGGACAAAGCCTGGCTCTGCTCAGTGGTTTCAAGCAAAGGATGAGAGCCAACAGGCAGAAACTGATGCACAGGGAGGAACTTACACCTGAATATAAGGAAGAACTTCTCTACTGTGCAAGTGACCAAACATTGGAAGAGGTTGCTCAGAGGGATTATGGAGTCTGCCACTCTGGAGATATTCCAGAACCTTCCGGGTCCAATCCTGTGCAATGTCCTCTAGAATGACCCTATCCAATATCAGGGATATTGGACCAAATGACACATTGTGGTACCTTCCAAAATCTGTTCTGTGGTACAACATCTACAATGTTTTTTTCAGGTCTGCTAACTATAATGGTGAACAAACAGCTGCTCAGAGAAGGTGCCGTGCAACTCTGATCAGCTAGCGCCTGGGAATAGCCACAGTTCTACTGTCATTACCACACCAAGATTTTCAAAGATTCATTTGTTCCCAGCAGTGTAAGTCACAGGAAAATTATAATTTCTGTGCATCTTTTAAAAGTTGGAAACTACATCCATTTGCAAAATAGACAGCAAATTACAAGTTCTCATAGCTCTAATTGCTACTTTTCAATATGTTTGGTGGGGTGGGCAGGGGGAAATGTTTATCAATTTCCCCCAAAACCCAGTTTGGAAGCAGACAAGGGTACCCAATTTCCCTCCTAAAAATTGCCAGCATCTTGAAACAGAAATGTGTAAAAGCAACCAGTTCTCTACTGGGCATGGCACCAGGGAGCCACATCCTGGAGACAAGTCCACACCAACAGTGTAACTGCTTTCACACCTACGTTGACATGTGTGATAACTCAGACTTTTCTGCATCTTTTGTCTTCTGTCCCAGAAAGGTTTATTAACTGAGGCAGAGAGCTAAAAGAATGCCTAGAATCAGCTCAAGCCTGCAGCCAGCCTAACTACATTCATATGGCATTGATGGTACTAAGCTCTGTCAAACCTGAGCCGATCTGTGCACTGTCCATGGGGGCTTGCCCTCGAACCCAAGCAACCTGTTTTATCTACAGACTGTGTTGTCTGGGAATGAATTATTCAGCACTAATTGATTTCTTTTTTTTTTTTTTTTACTTTGACAAAGAGAAATATCTTTTATTTACAGTTTATCTGAAGCACTGAATTTTCTTGCCAAGATGTTCTACCAGATATCCACAACTGCTTTAATTCAATGCCATTTTATTCTTGTTCATTCATTATTTTCTTAGAACAATTAAAAAAATGAAATATTAAGAAAAAAGTCAAAGCATTTGAAGGAAAAAATATTTATTTTTTGAAAAAAACTAAAGCAGAATTTTTTTTTCTTCAATTTGAGGGAGAGGGGTGGGGTTCAAGTACTTCAAAAATCACTTAGGTTAAAGAAACTACTCATTTTTACCAAATGAAAAACACAACCAAAAAATGTTATCCAGCTCCATTTGAAATTTAGCATTTAGAGTGAAAATGCATGTACAACTTCAGCTTTATGCATAGGTGCATGCTTCACCAACAATAAATTGAACAGAACAGGGCACAAAGACACTGCACTAAATTGCATACTGCAGCCTCCAATTTTGTACTTTCCGATATTTATGGGTAGCTGCAGAATTGTGGGTGTGCTCATTTTTCACATGCAAATGGTCATTTGCACATCCAGATATGCCTGAAAAGTTAAAAGACTTGTTTGAGCACTGATGAAATACAAAACTCCATGTACTGAATAAAAACATTAACGGCATCACAGCAAAGGGAAGGAGGAAAGGTAGAAGCACTATGTGAGTCATTTAAAATACATAAGAGAGCAGCTGAAAGATGAAAATTGGCAAAAGCATCTCTATGGGTCTGGAATTTTTTTCCTTCTTTTTGAATAGTCTCAGAAAGACAGACAAGACAACCAGACTCAGTTGAAAGTCTGTCTTTGGCTTCTCACATGACCTCTTAAGATGAGGATGAACACATGTGGTTGATTGAGTGAAGACCCTTAAACACATTATAGCCTTATATTAATGACAGTTGTGAAAAACAAAACACTTGGAGAAAGCATTTCAAGTGCCCCAGCACACAAGCAGCCACTACCCCATGCTGCAGCCTGGTTTTAGGAAAGGGCAGAGGCCTCCACTCACTGTCAGGGAAGCTACAGATCTGTGTTTGCTGGATTTGTTTGATCTTGGCACCCATCTCGTCTCTCACACCCAACAGGTTGTGCAAAAATGAGTGTCAGGCTCCACAAAACAAAGGCACTAGCATCCAAAAGAAGCAGGAAGGACTCCATTGCAGTTTCATCAAGAAATGAAGGACCAGTGGAAATTTGAGGTCTCTTCCATCCCTGCTTCCTTCTCCAGCTCATTCACAACACACTCCCTCAAAATGCAAACACAGCCTGCCAGCCTTAGTTCCTTCCATAGATGACATGACATCAAATTGACAGAACTGTGACTGTTTGACATCCAAGCTGATAACACAACAGCACTTCTGAGCAACACTCAAACAATGGGCAAGAAATGTGGCTCCCATAAATGGGTGAATTTACAGCTCGCTGTTGAAGAAATAAATAAACCATTACCCACAAAGCTTCGTTTCTCTTTGAAGTACGTCACCTGTCACTAAAGGTTAAATAACTGTCGACTGCTCATGCGAGGCTGGCGGGGCTGGTTGTAACTTCTTTAGCTCTAATGGGGACTGTGCAGTTATAACCCTCCTGCTTTAAGGAACACGACCTAAGTGACTGTCAGCAGTGGGAAATGGATCACCTACTACATGCCTGTTATCGGTGCATTGTTATGATTTTATGGAGGAAACAGGTCAAAATACAGTGGGCAGCAATCAGCATGAAATAATGGGCCAACTGCTGTGACTGACAGGACAAAATGTAAGAGACATGGGCTTCAGATTTGGGAGCCAACTCATAGGAAAAGCAAAGATCTCCTCTTTCCAAGGTACAGTCATGCCATTATTCATGAACTAGGGACAACCACCCATCACTCTGGTGCCCAGGATACCTTAGGGAACTAGGAAGGAAGGTTCCTAGCTCAGAAATCCTGGTAAAGGGAGCAGGGGCAGGTGAGTGTAAGCATGAAGAACACTAGAGAGATCACCAGTGAAGATTAAAACCCTTGGCTACTCAAGGAGACAGTATCTTGAATTTTTTTCTCCAGGTAGTAAAAAACCTCTCCCTAAAGTTTCGCATGAGATCACGTCTCTCCCCTTCCTGCTAGCTCTGGAAATAAAAGATCAGCTTAAACCCCTGAACCACACATAGGAGATGACAGTAGGGCAGGAAGCTTACTGATGGAATGGTAGTCTCCAGCAAACATACCAGGCATCCATCCAGACAGTTGAAAAAGTACATGCTTCTAGAAAAAAGGCTTCATGTGAATTTGGTAGCCTGCCATTTCCCACAGAGTCTCATGAGGACAAGGAAGTGGGCAGAAATCACTTGTAAAGTCCCTCAGGCACTGGTGAGAAGTGATGGTAACCTTGTCAGACAGGTGATTCTGCTTGCCTTCTCCCTTCTAGAAGAAGGAGATGTGGATTTTCAAATGAGAAGATATTTTTAGATAAGGAAAGATATTTCATGTACTTGGTATGGGCAGAGATTTGTTCCTAGACAGCCACACAAATCCCATGAGGCATGAGTACACATGTCCTGCAAAAGTTCCCTCACCCTATAGCTGGCTCACAGGGCTCAGTCACCTGCCTCCCCAAAACTCTACTTGAAAAGACGTCAAGGGAGAGTTACAGCCTCATCTCTCAGCTGGATAATCATTAGTCCAAAAACATGACAAAGCGGTCCATTACTGATTTTATGTAACACCTATGATATTACCCTCTCAGGCTGAGAAACAATCAGAAATTATTTTTCTGCCAAAGCTCAACACCATTACCATTTATGTCTCAGCAAGAGCTCCCTTCCCTCTCTGAAGGATTGGGTGCACATCCCAGAGAATTACTGGCCATTCTTCACATCCACTTGAGAGGGAGCAATTGGAGCTGAGGGTCTGACCTACAGGTAACCACAGATTGTCAACTGAGCCCCATAAACATTGAAAACCAGAAATTCTTTTCAAAATTCTCCACTCAGCTGTTTTTCAAACTTAAAGTGTCCATATGGCTAATCAGCACAAAGAGCTGCCTGTGAGAATAAAAGGATTGCCAGCATCCCAGAAGCAGACAGACATCAGTAAGAGGAATAGCACTGATATCTAACAAGTCCTGAATCCATTTACCTCTCAAAACTCTATCTTCTCCACTCCCAGAACTGGAAGTAGTAAGGCTGTATTCCTGATTATACCAGGGGAAGGAAAAAATCACTTGTTCCAGTTTGCAAAAATCGCATTTGCATGTTGCATTCTAAGTTTTATGCTGGTTCTGAAAACGCCATGCCTATTCCCAGCCCTAGGCCATTCCCCAGTAACCTAGGTTCAATGAAGCTGAATGAAAGCTTTCAGGGAAGAGGAGCATGATGCAAGAGGAAGCATAGTTAGTACAAATGCTACATGACCCTTTCTTACCAGGTAAAGCCAACCCTTGTCCTCAGGGTGGGTTTTTAAACTAAGAGCCTGGCAGCAAGAACTGCAGAGAAATGCTCTCATGAAGGTTTACTATCCTTTCTATCCCATATTTTATCTAGGAATATTCCTAGCTGTAGATAGCTGCAGTGTGCTGCTATAAAGAGTAGCACCATGCATCTCAGACGTCTCCTGTTCTAAAAAAATTATTGGTATTTAATGTACCCTCCCCCATGGAGCCATCTATTAAGCTCTCACAGTATCAAATAGAGGGCCTGATAAGGAGAAGGGACACACAGACCTATTCTTTTTCAAAAAACCTTTATCAAAGTTTGTAGTGCTCCCAAGTTCAGATAAATTTGGGAACACCCAAGTCATTTGCCCTTAAAGCAGAGAAATAATAAATTATTCAAGCCACAGACATCACCCAAATTCAGAGTTACAAGAATATTCTATTCTCTATCAAATTTCATGGGCCAGTGGATGTGGCAGCACAGAAGTGTGCATTTCAGTGCAACAAGCTGTATTCTCATAGACATTTGTTTCCTTCCTTCACAAACCCTTCCAGTACCACCCAGCTAGACAGAAACACGCATGCAAGTATTTGGCACCTTTCCTCTCACTTGACAGCCAAGAGACAATCCAGAGGCCAGTTTCCCCAGTGCCCTGACAACCCTACAGGGATAGGATATTCATTTCCATTCCCATGCCAATGACAAGCAAGTTATACATTGCATTCAATCCTACCATTCCTTGTTTATCTACCATGACAGTCCTCTCTGGCTCTAGTGTGGCTAGGAGCCCAGAGGGCATGCATGACCTTTTTCAAGCTGTTCTAAGTTGTCATAAGCTCTTCTGCCCCCATTTTTATTTTCCATCATTTTATTCATGCCCTGCTCTTCTCCCTCTATCACTCCAACATTTCTTTATTGCGGTCCTCCTAGAACGTTATCTTCTCTTGTCTCCTTGTCCATGAATTACAGCCTCTCTTCCCTCTCTTTTCCTCTTCTTGTTCATTTTGATGGTGTTTCTTATATTTCTGTCCTCCATTTGCTGAGCAGGACAAGCTTTTGCCCAGACATTCCATTAACCCACACTCCTTTGACTTGCTGCAGTGCTGAAAACAGATGAAAACTAGTCTCTCTTCGCTACATCCTTTCTCTCAGCATTCATTTATCTTAGCTCCTTCATACTTTTTACCTCTTCCAGTCTCTTTCCCCTTTTCTATGTTCAGGCACATCATTCTACCTGGCCTCCTTTGATCTGCTGTTAGTTTTTGAGCTCCCTGTTTTACTCATCTTCCAATCTCCCATAAACACTCCCTGAAAATTAAAGTCAGATTAGTCTTTTTCAGTTGCCTCATTGTTGAGGCAAACCAAACATCACTTATATGAGAAATTTCTTTCAGGGCCACCTGGAAGAGTAAACTAAGACATCCTGCATTTCTTGCCAATAATCAAGTTTCTGAACCAGTAGAGACACATTTATAGAGACAGCTTATGGGGATCTGTTGAGATGATAGCTCAACACTTCAGAGCCAGCCCCTCCAATATTCCAAGTGGAAATGAATTACAAAATGTGGGGAAAACAGGAGTCATGACAAACACTTTAGCTGGGATTTGGTTTCAAACAACAATTTTTGGCTAATTTTCCCTCTTAAAGAGATAAAAGGGATGTCAAAATCTTTGATCTTCAGAAATTTAGGAAGCTGTATTTATGGCAAACATGAAACTTACCGGATTCTTTTGACTTCCTCGTGTCAGATGTGTTAACTTTATAAAATAATAGGAACTCACCAATGAAAGCGCCAAGACTGGTGGATTTGTAGTTTCTCTTATCACATAGCAAGACAGAAGACTGAAATAATGCAAGGCACTGGAAGGTTTGGGATTGCAATATCTCTGACAACACTCATTGTACAGCTAGGACCATTTTTCAAGCAGCAACATGCAGATGACAAAACATAAAAAATACCATCACAAGAAAGATAAATTACTGATTCCAGAGGAGATGGCGTTGGTACTGAAAGGAGGTAGTTCTGCTTTTACCCAAGCAACACCAACACCCTGCACAAGATACAGGAGGGATAGGGAACCTATTGCAGCCCCCTGATTTGAAGAAACACTGGGATGTTATAGGCAGTTGTGACAGTCAGAAATCTGGGACCTGTGGATGAAGAGAGAACATGTCCTCCTGCTGCAGAGATGTAATTTCTATCATGCTCTGTATAGGATGGCAATGGTGAGCTTGATGGATTTAGTTTCCAGAACAGGAACAAGACTATAAATTAACAACCTTAAATCATGGGCAACAGAACTGGCTCAAGCCCAGCTTCTTAAAAATTTGTTCGGTCGGTGCTGGATAAAAGTATTGACTGAAGCTTTGACTAAGGTTGGGTCTTTTGCCACAATTGTGACACCCAAAACAGAGCTCACTTTGTAGCTTCTCTGTGGAATTGTTTCAAACAGCTACCTCCTTGGATATTTCTTTAAAAAAAAGGACAAAACCTTTTAGTCATCTAATTTTGATACTTCTGGTTGAAAACAGCTAATGCATTCTTGTTTATTGTAATAAGGCACAATAAACAAGAATGAACACATCATAAAAATCGTTTCCTAAGTTCTCTTTTGTTAAGGGTCTAAAAGGAACAGTGCCAAAAATAAAACATACTCAAGGCTAGATATTGCTCCAAATTGAGAGGCTGCTCAGAATTCCTAGCAAAAGAACCAGATCATAACTCAGCAGGAATTTCTGAAGGCAAAAATGTGGAGAAATGACAAAAAGGGAAATCAATGGGATATTGTATTACCTGGCTATAAAGTATTCGAGTAGGATAGATAGAAGCCAAGTTTTCTTCTAGAAAAACTCCAATGACTTCAGTAGAGTTATGGCAATAAAGACACAAGTCCTCTGAGGCAGAGACTATTAGAGCAGCAACAGGCTCAGCTCCCACAGGGAGTTGACATCACTGCAGACACAGAGCCTTAGTTTAGCATGTCTTGACCAAAAAAAAAAAAAAACAAAACCCACACTGTAAATGTATTTTCAAGTTACAATAGCCATTTTGTCTTCAACAAAAGGTGTTTTTTCCACAATGAAGGCAATCAAAGGGGAAAAGAAATCTAATGTAACAGCTACCTGATCAGCAAGATGGAAGTTAAACAATTTTAGTTTAAGTGCTTCTTGAATCTTCCAGTTCTAGGGTACAAGGGGAATTGAAAAACATTTTTTCATTAAATCAGAAAAGCTAAAATAAAGACAATTTTTTATGAACTTTTATATACCAGTGACCAGAATATCACCCAGTTCACATTTTTAAAATGGCAATCAGAACAAAATCTAGGAGTCTTTTAGCTGCACCGGGTGTTATCACTTAATCAGAAATCAGCAAGACAGTAAACACCAAACATCCCATTATGCCTGAAGTACAGCATAGTACGTGAGAGTGCGTGATAACTCGAGAGTACTTTTTCCTGTCTGTGCTAACAATTTGTAAAAACAAGTAATAAGGTGAAAAAAATTTCACAAGTAGAAAGACTGTTCTATTTTAAACTATAGAATAAAACAACTCTTCTAAGGCCTCTGATCAAGCTGGTACACCTACAGCATAAGAGATCAGTTCCGTTAACAAATAAAACTTAATATAGAGCAGAAAACTCAATTTGAACTGCCCCCACCTATATCTGCAGCCAGTATTAACTGTGACTCCTCAGGGAAGAGACCTGGGGACAGCTCAATGACAGCCTGATCAATATGCACAGGCAGTAGGAAAGGGTGAGGGGAAGCAAAGGAAATGCGTGGTTGACGAATGTACCCGAGTACATTCTGGTACTGCCATATAAATTAGGGGTATGCTCTCATTTACAATGCTACATTCAGCTCCAGCCAACAATCCCCATCCCCCCCTGTGACACCATACAGCTAAACCATCAGGGATAGAAACAACAGACAAATATGATTACTGCCTGCATGAGGCCACAGATGCTTCCAAGGACAAAGTTAACTTTCATTCTAGTGGGGCAGATGCCTTTGCTATGGAAGATGACTTAGGGACTCCCTGAGGGCTTGTCTTCAAAGGCAAGCTAAATCCTGAGTCATAACATCCCTAAAAAAGTACTAAGTTCCAACTCAAATATGATGAAATAAGGAAGTCAAGTGATTCCAGAATCTGTAAAAAGGGCTTTAAACACAAGTGATACACTGAGATTACAAAATCTGCACTGACCCAGAAAACTGCTCTGGTGCTACACATGTCTCTGCAGATCCTAATTCCTACTTGAGACACCAAGCACACCTTTATATGAGCCAGCCTCATGAGATATAGCTTCTTCCTGGTTCAGATAAACAGATTGTGAGCCTCTGTCTTTGCCAAAGCAGATGACAGCAGCGTACCTTGGCCAGTGTGTGTGAAAAACACACAGGCACCTCCCACCCAGCCAAATGCCAGTGCTTGACCCCATCCTTCACAGTTTCATATAACAGAACCAGAGCATCATGAGCCTGCCCAAGGTCCATTATCCCTGAGCCTTGCTTACCAGCCCATCATTCAAATGAGCCTGAACACACCATGAAATAAAACTCTTCCTGTTTTTCAGGTGTACAAAGTTATTCCTCTCCAGTTGCCTTTGATAAGTTTGAAAAGAAAATGATGAAAATTTTCTTTCCTCCTTGGGAAAGAAAATTAACTTTTGACCACCAAAGGGTGACATTTGTTTTGAGCACTATCACATCTTCAGTTTGCTTAGTGATGTCCTCAGAAGTCAGTCTGACACCATTAAAGAAATTCCCGCAGCTGTAAATAGTGATGAACATTAAATATTCCCTAAAAATTCTGGAAATCTTGTGCCACATCCACGACTGCACTCTAATTATCCAATCAGAAGCAGGAAGGACACAGAGCTTATTGTGTCCAGCCAGATCTTCTTTATGTCACTCTAACCAAGTTGCTCACAAAGTAGTGAGACCAAAATTATTCACAGAATTTTTCTGAATAATCCCAAATAGCAAATCAATTGAGAGAGTGCAAGAAATTATGATCTGCTTAACAACTATTCTGAAATCTGAACAGAAAGCTGAATTTGCTGCACTTCTTGTAAAAGTTATTTGGATCTTCACCAAAACAAATTTGACTGAGCACTGCAGACTACCTTTGAAGTTGAGTGAATAACAACAGGCTTCAAATATGGTCAAATTTAAATAAAGGCAATGTTTTAAAAGCTGTCATGTTTTTCTCCCTCCATTACCTATAAATTGTTTACCCAATACTCCATGCATGTTATCACTGCTGACAATGTAGTCAAATGCATGATACCAAAAAAATCAAATGTTCAAGGGGCAGGCTGTGAATGCACACAAATTGAAAATTTTGAGTTTACTTTCTCTTCTTCCTCTGACAAATCCACTGACCTGTGGATTTCCTCAACCATTTTTTTGTAAGCCTTTGAAATTTTTTTGCTTTCCATTTTTCTCTAACATTTTCAAGACATTTTTAAAAATACAGTATTTTCAAGAGAGAACACTGAATATGCATTGAAGCCTTTGGGGATTTTTGGGGGGCTTTTACATTAGATAAACATCTCAAAGTTCTGGGAACCTTCTAACTTTATGCACTCTTTTCACCAGTTTGTCAGGAATCTGTTCACAGTATTTCTCCCCACATCTTATTTACTTCTGAAAAGAAGAGGAAAAAGTATTTCTGCAGATACTACTTGTACTGGCAGGAGATCCAAGGGAGAACGTTAATAAAGTGCTGTTCCTCTTTTTCTGGGGTATGAGACAGACAAACAGAAGTTCATGACAAAGCCCTGTGATGACTAACTCCTTTTGTTGCAATAAACGCTGACAGTTCTCCACCCCCACACAGACACATACTTGATTTCATTAGATAGTTCTCAGATGTGTGCTCTGAGTATTTCATAAGATATGCATGTCCCAGTTGAAAGGCTGCATGGGAGAAGGCAGAATATTTAAGTGGCCCCACCCAGCGTGGACAGCGTACATGATACCATGACTGTTCCAAATACAGTTTCACTACCACTAATTACTTGGTCAGCTCCTACTGACTGCTAAAAAATGCATGGATAACCACTTGGCAATGTCCCATTCCTCTTTGTGTACATACTCAAACCCGGACTATGACAGTGCATTCCCTTTTTTATTCGCAAGTGTCTCCCATAGAGGTACAAACCCACCTTGCACCTCAAAACGCACGCCTCACAAATCATAGCATAATGCTTGTTCTAACCTGGCGATTAAAACACAGCCTACTATCCCAAACAGGTATGCAAATTTTATACATGGCCAGGTCATTTGAGATTTGTCTCCTCTCTCCCCACTCTCATAATTTTTAAAGTCTGCCTTGAAACAAGTAAAAGGGATCTCATCTTTAAAGAATGAGGGCTCATCACCTTCCGACAATTAAGCTTCTTGAAGGGGTCTCAAGGTGGGCAAGCAGCCTCATGAAATGGCCCATAACCACTAGCCACCACAAAACCCTTGCCTATATTATATGAAACATGAAATAGCTGAAGATACAAGGAATGCAACTAGGAATTCAACCCATAAAGCCTTCTTTGTGAAACTGAGAAGCCTCAGAAGTGCTTTGAAAGGCTTGAAGGAAGAGAAATTATTTTAACAAAAGAGGAAAAAAAAAAAGAGAACTTGAAAGAGAACAGAAGTTCTGAAGTGTGTGGGGGTGGGAGAAGTCTTCAGTGTTAGGAACACCAAAGAGATCTCTAACTCAAAGCTACCAGAATAGTTTAACCAAGCTGAGGTGGCTTTGGCTAGATATTCTTACTTCAGCAGTGACTGTAGTTTGTTGCCCAGGGGACTGCGCTGTGGATCTAACTGGACTGTGGTTTAATTGGCAGAGGACCTAGAGGATGGCTACTCCCTGTATCCCAACAAGAAGCAGTTCAGCCTCCAGGAGGCTGCAGAGTTGTGCTTCTGTGCCATAGCTTGCTGACAAGGAAACCACACCCTACTGCTTGTGATGAGGCTGAGCACAGGCGAAGGGAGGGAGAGAGGAAGAAGAGGGCCCATGTCTGCTATGCATCAGCTGCCCTCCTCTGCCAGCAGAGCAGCTTCCAGATGACCACCGTGGGGCTGAGATGAGAAAGGGGTCAGCAGTCCTCCCACCGTGACAGCACCACAGCTTGAAATTCCAATTTCCTCATGCTCCCCTGGGGTAGTTTATGAGCCATTTTGGTTAGTGAACGTTGGCTCCTAAAATTAATGAGCGTGTCTGTTTTCAACATACGGTCAATTGCTGATTGTTCTGATGTGGTGAGCCAGGCTGATGAATACATACCACCCACAGATAAAGAAAGAGCTGGGCTTTCCTGCTGCGTGTTGAGGAAAGGGAAGAGGAAAAAGAAATAACAAAAAACTTCAAATAAGCCAAGTGCCAAAGGCACATCAGGGCAACTGCACCCAAAAATGTTCTTAGAGACCAGTGGCTATGAAAAGATGTATTTTTCTGCAGCTGGGGTTTTACTGAATCCCAGCTGGGGTTTATAAATTTTTTTTGTTTGTTTTTTGTGAAGCCGAAAACCAACCTCAGGTCCTATAGCCCCAGCCTTAACTCAATGTCAAATAACAGCCATGAAAAGGCATCTATCTTCTCCTCACTCCACTCCCTCATTGGAATAGGCAACAACAACAAATTGTCACACCTTTCTCAACTTACCCTCTCCTACAGCATCTGCTTATGCTAATAAATTTCCCAAGGAGGTGCTCAGCACAGTTGGAGGCACACATGCACAGGGCCATCTCACAGTGACCACATGCACTACCTGCACAATCACATCAGGAAGCAGGTACAGCTAGTCAACTCAAAATGTCAAGTAATAAAAGTTCAGATTTAGAATAAGATAAAAAGGCCAAATGCCCCTTGCTAGTCATAAGATATGCCACAGTAAATTAAAAATTTTATGCCACTGTATACATTACATGTACATGTGTTCACCTCATGAAAAATACATGAGGATCCAAGCGGCAGTAACAGTGTTTATGAGCCCATCACCTGGGCAGACATTCCCTTTATGGTTCTAATGAAGTAACGCAGAAAGACGGACACACCCTGAGTCCATAACCTTCTTAAAAGAAGAAACCTTAATCTGTACTACTGAACCTCCTAACCCAAATTTTTGATGTCTCAAAATGAAAAGAAAATAAATTTCACCACAAACAACATACCAGACAGCCCCCTGCACTGGGAAAAAAAAAAAAAAAAAAGCATCTGCCAAACTTTTTATACATCTGTCATGTACAGACCGAGCTGGGCTCACAGGAGTGAGAGGATGGATGGAACTGGGAGCAAGAGGTAGCTGGTAAAAGAGAAGGGGAAGGAAAGCAGCACGTGAGGGTGTTGGGCCATAGGAGAAACAGAGGAGATGGAAAAGCTGAGAAAAAGAGGGAAAGTTAAAGGGAGGTTACGGATCGATTGCAGAGGCTGTATTAACTCAGTCACAGGGCCCTGATGATCTCTAAATGGACTGAGCTCTGCTCTCATGGTTTATGATACCAGCAGAACCACTTGATTGAATTACAGTTCTTCAATTGATCGCTCCATATCAGTAATATGACTTCTCTACTCACCAGCCAGCTCCTCTTACAAAGGGAAGCTTTGATGGCAAGGAATGCTTTCCTGACATTTTTTATCTGAAGCAAATCAGTGTAAGAGTTGAAATGCTTTCGTTGACATTTCACAGGGAGAGAAACATGGCAGGTACCACTGCCACTCCTTGATAGCAACAAAAAGGCAGAAAAGAAGGGACAAACACACTTGGATATACAATGTTCAACCCTTTGAACTAGGCACAGATGAGGGCTACTTCCAGATAAAACATGCCTGCATCCTCACACCACACATCCATTCTTTTCAAGCTGTCCCACTCCTATCCACCGTGACTGAGTAAGCACTGATGCTGCCAAAAGTTGCTGCCTTTGTGCATTTGACTCAGAGACATGCTGGTCTTGTGATTTGGTAAGGACATAACAGAGTGCATCATGGAAAAGTGTAGGAAGCCATCACAGGCAGAACTCCTTTGTAAAAACAAAGGTAAAATGTAGACACAGGGGTGGTAAAATGCACAGAAAGAAAATTTTGATTACTTTGAGACACACTGGTCTGTATGAAACATCAATAGAAACCAATCTAAGAAAAAAAAAATTAAACCTTACACTCATTCTCAATCAGGAATCAAATTGGGACTGTTACTTTGAGTTTTAAGATCAAGGATTAAATATTTCATTTCCTTGCATTTCTGCCTAGCATACATGTTGCCTCACTTTTGAGTATTCAGGTTTGGGGCTTTGCATTTGAAAGCACAACAATAGGAGAAAATTTCAGAAGACATTTGAAGAAAAAAAAAAATCTGTCAACTCTGCCCACATTTATAGGGAATTCAACTTCTTTCCAGAGAAGAGGATCAAAGCGCAAGATATTAAGTAGTCATATATCAACACTGCAAATGCAAAATCAAACAAAATAGAGACTGCTTTGCCTGCAGCAAGGACTTCAAAGTGTCTGAAGTTAGAATTTCTGAATTGACAGACTAGGGCCTGTAGAGAAGGTGAGAAGTGTACTAACCATCATCAACTCTTCACCTTCGATAATGACCCTTGATGGTTACCAGGTTGCAGAAACTGGAACAATCCCACCATTTTTCTGATTTAATTTAAGCCAAGCCAACCCTAGGCCTTTTTAACTTCTTTTGGCCCATTACCTTCCCATCCTTCCAAGTCAAACAGACATGACTTGTTAATAAGGCTGGAACACTGACCTCGCTGTATCTGTCTCCATTCCTAATAGCTGAAAAGTGAGCAGCAGAAAGATTACTTAAAAAAAAAAAAAAAAAACAACAACAACAACAAAAAAAACCACCCTAATGCTTATAAATGACAATTCACAAAGCCAGGGTCAAGTCTTGAGCAATGCCATGTATCAGAGGGCAGTTCAGGCACAGGGCACTTCTTTAGACTTGGATCTGTAACAAAGCAACTGTACCCTGAAGCAAATACATTGTTTCACTAGAAGTCAGCAGCACCTCGAGACAGCAACACACAAACACTAATATTTCTAACTTCAGTAACTATCTCCTTTTTGGAACTGCCAAGACAAGTGATGCATTGATTTTCCTACAGCTCACCCTGCATGACTGGTATCAAGGCTGAGTAGGCGTCTGGTGAAGTGTTCACAAATTTCTCTGAAAAACTGAAGACAAAGAAATCCACAATCCATCCACAAAGATGCCAAGACTAGTACAAAACTTCTCCTTCAGGCAGGCTCATGCTATGCAGTGAGAATTGGAACTGAGACATTACTGAAATCCTATCCGAAGACCTTTAAAGAAAGCACCTGCAATATCATCAGCATGTACTTAGAAAATAACCTTTGCAGAGGTACCAATGGCAGGGCAAGCAAAATTTGCATTTTAGAACTAGACAGAGAAGCAGGCTGCAGAGACATGAAAGGGAAAAGACATCTATAGGTGGCTGTTGAGGTCCTTGCTGCAGCATGGCACAGGTGTCACTTGGGAGGCTCATCACTGACATTTTCCATCAAAGCTGCAACTGCATTGATTTGGCTGAACAATTGCTATCAGTTCCTGCTTTCTACACAACTTCAGTGTTTTGCTCACTAGGCTTAAAAACATACACATCCAAGACATAGCTCTGAAGATAGAGGCAAGATAAACAGGTGACCCACCATGGGCTGACATTTGGGTCCTGCTCCAATAGTTACCCCTCTCTCCCCCTCCCTTCCCCAGGGACACCTGCCTCTCATTTACAGAGTGAGCTGCCCAAGGGAAAACCCACAAATTCAGAAACTGCCACCCATACATATTAACTAATTCTATTAGCTATGTCCCAGAGGTACAACTACTCCTTGCAAGGCATTTGGCAAATGCCATTTTCACTGGAAAAGAAACCAGGCCCAGGTGGAGCTGCTTACAACCACCAATCTGTACATCAAGAACTGTTTTTTTTACCTCACCAGCACAGCCTCCCAACATATTCCTCCTCCCCTCCAATGCTAAGATTGTAGGGATTTTATAGTGGGTGCAGATGCAGATTTTTTTTGCATATAAAGTTTATCATCTAATCACTCACAGAATAAAGTGCCGAGCAACATTTGAGTAATCAGACTGAATGCATAAATATCTTGTAGTTACACAGTTGTTACAGCATATCATTTCTTAGTTAGTTTTCTGCTTTTACAGCTATCATCAGTAGTGACTTCAATCCCCTCCTAAACATTAAATGATCTCTTCAGAAATGATCTCAGGTGGGGAAGGAAGAGGGAAAGATTTTTTTGTCCCACTGCAGACACCAGCAGGCACAAATGAAGGTGATGAGCAACCTAAAAATAGGTCCCCTCTGCAGTGCAACAGCCCTTTGCAGAAGCCCCCTTTAAGGCCTTGCTCCCCTGGCATGGGTTACACTTACAAAATGTATGAGTCTTGCCACTGGTAAGGCAAAGTTGCTGCCTTCAGTGAAGTCTGGTGCTGTCCTCAGTTTCTGCACACAGCAGCTCAGGGTGTTACACCACACCTGGAGAATTATTCCCTCTCTCTCACAAAACACAACTAGTCTAAATCTATGCATGAATAAATAGCAAAGAATATTTCCCTATCAAATGCCACTATTTCAGTATCTACTTCCCTTTCCAATTTTGATGGAAATCCAGAAGTTGGATTTGTAAAAAAAAGGAACATTTTGAAAACTTTGAATCAGCACAATAAATTATTTAACACTTTCAAAAATTAAAGTTAAATGCTTACACTTTCTTGAATCAAGTATTTCGTTTCTAATTCTTGAATTTCCTCTTCCTACACCAAAACAGCCATGCTTCAAGAAGGTACTGTTTTCTCAGGAGGAGTTACATTTATTTCACTTTCTCATTATCTTCTATATGCAAGACTCACTGGCTCCAGATTGTGTCCCCTGATGTAATATAGTTATTCAACCATCAATGCACCATCATTTCAACCAGAAGAAATCATGGTCTTGAGAAACAAGGGCCAGGAATCCTGCCTGCTTTGCAGGCATGGGGACAACAGGAACACATTTTCAATGAAAATTTTCTAGACAGTTCAGCCAGTAATTCCAAGTGAAGATGTATACAAACATTTGTTATCAAGAAATAATCCCTCCTACATGAGAAGCACATTGACAATATCTCCTTGACCAGTAAATATAAATTTAGCAGAGCAAGATAACTGGGACCCCATCTACATTACTGGAGAGGTACTCATATTGTACTGAACAGAGATGCTCTGAACACTTTTATGTTTCAGAGGCACCGGGCTCATTTTTAAAAGGAGATGTACTTCCAGTAATGTAATGGTTAGAGATCACACACTCCACTTGCCATCTAGGATAGAGTCATCAACCCATATTTTGAATCAGCTTTTTGTTTGGTAAAGACCCTTTGAAGCTCATCCTGCTTTCCCTCACATTCAAAATACCAATTAAGAGACAGATGAATGAGAAAGTGGGCAAGAATGATGCAGGAATGGCCTGAAGTTGTGCCAGGGGAAGTTTAGGTTGGATATTAGGTAAAGATTCTTCACCCAGAGCATGGCTGGGCACTGGAACTGGCTCCCCAGGGAAGCAGTCACAGCATAAAACCTGACAGAGTTCAAGAAGCATTTGGATAACACTTTTGTGTACATGGCATGACTTTTTGTACATCTTCAGGTTTCCAATACTGAGAAAAAAGAAAAGCACAAGGAGACATGAACCAGGGGGTGGCAGCTTCATAGCGTCCAACATACCCCCTTTCTAGTAATCTCTCAAATGTAGGCACACCTGGAATATCTAGCAGCTCTAGCAAGAGGCCCTGGAACAGCTATTAGCATCTGGCACCTATCACTGCAAGCACTTTCTCACGTGAAACAGAAGCAGCACTACCAGCCAATTCCCACTGGGAATAGACATCATGCTGTCCCCAATGGGGAAAACACACACTGATAAATTGGCTAAAAACACTGAGATTTGCTGGTTCCATGGAAAGCACTGAAATATGAGCCACCTGCAAAATTTAAATAGGCCACATAAATAGGTCCTCATATCTCAGGCACAGCAGACACAAATAACTTGCAGACCAAGCAGCCAGGCAGGGATGCTTGCTGCTGATCTCCATTGCCTGGTGTCCAGCAGCAACACAGACTCAAGCATGCATATTAAAACTCACAGCACTTCTGCAAATCTGGCAGCAAGGGAGAGGGCAGCACACCTGAAGTACTCTTCACTCCCATCAGGCTGTGCTGAAGTGGCCTGGGAGGAGCTGATTGCAATCACAGTCTCCTGCTGAGCCAGATGGACACTACAAAAGGCTGTATCCCACTGGGATAAGATGTAGTGACAATGGCCACAAAGAATGAAGGCTCAGGAAAAAAGGACGAATTTTGGGACAGCAAAGTGATGGATGGACCATGTATCTGTGTTCAAATCAGAAATTAGACTACATCCCAGGGCACTGTATTCATATGTAGGTAGGCATAAGCAAATGCACCTGCAGAACAGCTCTTTTATGAGTAATGCACACCAATCAAAGGCTTCAGCTCAGGACTCCCAAAAATCATTCTTCGTTATTATTTTTTTAAAAATCAAAGCCCCTCTATCTCCCATTCAATCCATATCAGGAAAGAAACACAGTAATTCACTATCAATTTTAACTGTTAGCTTTTAGTGGAAGCATTCCATTTCTGTAATGAATGAATGTCTACTTAAGTGTTTCAGGGCTCAGACCTCCAGTCACATTTAGCTTAGAAAGAACTGCATTGACATTGCAAACTCCAATGAGGTCAAAATAAACCATGTTTTTTTTCCCTTACGACAAAACAGAAAGCCCAAAACCAACCAAACAACCAAAAAACCCACTAAACAACAACAAAAAAAAAGGACCAAAAAATAAAAAGTGACCCAAAAAAAAAAAAACCAAAAAACCCCTCAAAAAACAAACCACAAAACACCAGTAAGAAAACACTAACAATCTCCTCATATCAGACCGGCTTTTAGGAACCAAGAATATTTCAGAAAAAAAAAGAAAGTAGATATAGATGGAAAATATACATAGTTCTAACTAATTTCATATTCTGTGCAACTTCCATAAAAGGTTTCATATGCAGAAATGGCTTTAAAATTCATTACAGATACCCTGTTACATGCTTAGTATCTCCAAGGTCTGGCTGGCACCGTGCATTTCTTTGATTCATAAATGACTTGTTGTTACTTCAGAAAGTGTCTGCAAAAAGCTGTTCTGGGGTTTTGACATTCCAAGTTACCAGCCTGGCAAAACAAATCACTGTCTTTCACAAAGCCCCTTCTTCATTTGACAGAGCCCTTGAAGCCAGCGGGCAAAGGCCTGAGCTAAGACGCCTGCATCCATCCTCTCCTTTCTGTCTGTTCTCCTTGTGCCTCTCCGAGAAGTTGGATCAAAGCATTCCCATGGGGACATCTCATTAAAAAGCAACTCCCTTTCTTGACCAGGTCACTGGCAGCATTACACAAGGTTGCAAGTTCTTGTCCATCAGACCATGCTTATAAATAGCACAGGGATAATACTCTCCTTCCATTTTTAATAACAACTGCAGAAGTCTTACAGAAGGACTCCACAAGGATGGGAAGGAAGAAAGGTTGTTCCTCTAACACACTTCTCCGTTAGACACACCTGACCACATCAGGAAAAAGTAGCTCAAAGACGTGAAATTTAACATTAAAGAAATGAGAAGACACCAACAAAACCCTAAGGGAGTGCTTCGAGAAGAAAAACTAATGAAGCCTCATTTTCTACACATTTGCATCTCATGATTGATTGACTTCTGAGCAAAAGGAAGAGAAAGCCCCAGCTGAAACTTTGCCTGCCCTTTGGGCATTTGTAACAACTCACTCCTGTGGATTTCTGCATGTATTAAGGTTTCAGTTCACACTGTGGAGTCTCCTGCATTGGGGATTTCAGAAGGCCTTAGGGGAAGCATTTTTACTTAGCTTAGCCTTTATTGCAAAGGGAGGCCATGCCAGTACAGCAGAGACAAAGAGGTGCTATTAATTTGTTGACATGGTATAACTTGAGAGAACCTGAATCCATAGACAACTTCATCTTGTCTGGTCTAGACTGAATTGGAGTCCAGAGAAAACTATAATTTTGTTTGGTCATGAGGCACAGAAACAAACATTTATGACCAAATAGGTGTGTCAGATGCCCATAGGCACCATTTACATGTAAGGTTTCGCTCAAGCATTTTCCGTTGAAATAGCATTTTACATCTGAAACCCAGCTGTGATAATCCCTACACTTTCTTGGCCACATGCTCAGAGGATCCTGAGGGTGGTAGGACAAGCATCAACTCCTGAAGTCTCTCAAGCAGCACAGCTGCAAGAATGGAGACACCTCAAACTACAGGCCAAATGCTGAAAACAGAGGCCCCATCAAGCTAGCAGAAGCTCCCAGAAGGAACCAGCAGCACAGGCTTAAGCAGAGTTGTAGCTGCTGCTTCTGAAAGGAAGCACAGGAAAGCACAGGAAAGATTCCAAGTGCTGATCACTCATACCCACAGCGCTGCTGGGACGCACCGAGCGCCGGCAGCTCCACGGAATGTCAGCACTCCAGGCTGAGCCGCCACTGCCTTGGCACACACGAGTCCCGGGCGCTCTCTGTGCCTGAAGCAATTTTACATGAGACAGCAACAAAGTAATTAAACTTTGAATCCTCTAGAAATAGAAGGCTGCACTTGTCATTGCCGAGTCTCTCCTGCTAACAGGGAGCATGATGATGATGAGCGACATCACCTGGGCTCAAGGTGACAAACCAGACTTTTCTCACAAATTAGTATCCTGCTGCACCACCCAGGAGGGAGATCCCTTTCATCCTTTAAGCACTGTGCTTAAATAGTCGGTAGTTTTCTTTGAATCTTAAGCCAGCACTGCAGGTGGACAAGAGATGAGCAATGAGGTTTACATTGTAGAATCCCCAAACAATGCCACCAAACACTTGCACGCTGTAAAAAGATCAGCTAGGTAATCAAAATATTGTCTGTAAAAAGGGCTTACAAGTCTGTCAAACCCTTCAAAATCCCTTCAGTTCTGCTTCTCAATTAAAACAATCCCATCTATTTAAACCCATTTTTGTCCTTTTCTTTTGGTATGACTGTCTCACACCCTTCATTGACCTATCAATCCCCCAAATTGGGAGGTTGCTCCACAGCACATTATAAAACCTGTGACCAATTGTTTTAGCATAGCAGCAAATCTGACTGAGATTAGTACCTGATTTTGTGCCTAGCTTTACAAATACACAGCAGACACTTCCTGCCCAGATTGCAACCACATAAACACATAGGATAAGAGAATGTAGTATTACATGCCTTCACAGAACGTGAATGAGAAACATCCTGTGAACTATCCACAATCACTCAAGTAGTCTGGGAGACTACTTAGAATTGCTTTCCTCAGTTCCAACTTCAGTGCCTTGAACTTTAATCCTTGCTTAACCAGCCCTCTCAATTCACAAAAGTGTACCTCTACTACTAAGAGTATCTGTACTACTACAAAAAAGCACCTCTACTACCAAGCCAGACAGTCAGCAATATCATCACTCTTCTACACTTTATTCCCCAGACCGTTTTTCATGTGCGTGTAGTAACTTTTCATGAGAGATTTTCCTACTGCCAAATGTTATGTGCAATATGGAGCTGCGTAAAACATTGTTCTTCCTTATAAGAAAAGAGATTGATAGGTAGATCTCAAAAGCTAAACAGGTTAAAGTGGAGCCACTACATTTCTATAAGTGAAGAGCGAAACCAGCACATATAATACAGTCCGGGAAAAAAAAAATAATTCAGATCTGGTGTCACAATTACCTATGCAAAAACAAACAGTAAAAGAATATGTGATTCAATATCGTGCATGTGAAAGAAGATGAATGTTAAGTGCTTGATATACACACACATTCTTAGATCATAAATGTGAAATTAAATAAGTAGCTCTGAGAGCCATAGAGCTAATGAAAACCTTTTTCCTACAGCTGTAAGTCTCATAGCTGGGCAGCTTCAGTGGCTGAGAAGGTGTGAATGCTGTACAGGAAGCTTTACTTGGCACAGACAATTCTGAGGCCTTTCTTCTGGTTGAACTCTGAGGTTTAATAAAGAGCTGGCCTCACACTACAGTTTCTTAAGTCAGGTCAAACCAAAGCGCCCCTATCTCCTATACTTGGATACTTATTTCCAGAAACCCCTTTTTCTTAACAGTCCCAGTGTCTGATAGCTGACAGGACCTAGAGCTGCAATGGGTGGGGCAAGAAAATAAAGGAGCCTGCACAAAGACCACAACTGGTTTCCCTCCTCTCCTTCCTGTATTTTCAGCAGTAACAAGCACAACTGCTGCAGATGTCACCCTAAGCCTTGCTTGGTCCAATTATGCAAACAGGAGCACACAAATCTGCATTTAGGTGCAGCCTTCGTGCTCTTGAAGTTCACCAAGAGGGAACAGCAGCAGCTGGTCAGTTTAGCAGTCAAAGTGGCACCAGAAGGACCTGTAACTATTAGCTAGGCAGAGAAGAGCAGGCTGGGTTTGCTTTCTCCTATTCCCCAATCTGCCAGATTGCACAACTGCGTGATTAACCTTTAGTCCAGCAATCATTGGGTCTTTCAACATCAGAAGGAACAGAAAAACCTGCTTCCAGATGTTATTGTGCTAAGTGCAATGTACACATACTGGGATTAAAGTCACAAAGAATAGTTGCTACGTTTCCTTTATTGTCTGCTTTGTAAGACATAAAAAGCAAAAATAACAGATTCCATAGCCTTAAAAACTTCCATAAAGCAACACGTTTATGTCTCAGAGAATTGTCAGAAAGCCTTCAACCCAGCAGGTTTCAGCAGAGGGGTTTGCTAGCCAGACCTTCTGCACAGGGGTGGTAGTATAACCCAGCAGATGCAGCCAGCAAGGAGCATTCACAGGGTGCTACTCCCAATTCTTCTGTGAGCACATTTAGCAAGTCATTTTACCTTTCTGTCTCAATTTCTTTATCTGTGAAATGGAAATGCTGATACTTAAGTAGAGGAATTCAAATGAAGGAGTACATTCAGGCAGGCTCTAAAGTGCAACAGTGCTGATTGTCAGAGACCCAAAAAGCCCAAAATAGCTGCAAGAATATTTCACCCATATTATTATTAGACTCTAATTATTCCTGGAAGTGAGAGACACCAACAACAGAGTCTCTTGCAGGTCTAGTCCTGTGTTAGAGGGGTCTGAAGTCAGACAAAGCTAGGCTGTCACCATCAGTGACCTAAGACCTTTTACCTTACAATTTAATATTCATTTTAAGAACTATTCAGAGCATTCACCCCAAGCAATTTTAGCAGACATGCTTCCTCAAAAGTCCAGTACTCAAACTAGTTGAAAGCTACTTCATCCCCTGCTCTTCTTGTGCCATGACTGTTCTTCAGCTTCAATAGCCCTCTTCTCTTCCTGCTCTGACTCAGTGTATTTACACAAATCAGCTTCATTCCTGCTGTCTCTTGACCTTGGCAGCAAAAGAAATGTAGCCTCTGCTGAGTCTCTATTCCTACCAAGAATTTCCTCTGAACCCTGAGAGACAAAGCTACAGCAGAACTGACTCTGCCTTTCTGCCATTATAATCCTGGTACTTATGAGGCTTTGGTTTGTTTTGGTTTTTTTTTCTCAGGAGCACATGGTGTGTGCCTCGATTGTCAGAAAGAGTAGAGCAGCACATGAAACAGGTCACACAAGCACAGTGTCCTTCACAGATTATGCTACTGTGCATTATTATTTCCATTGCAAAAGAGACAGCCAGAACATGGAGAATATCCCTGCTTGCATAAACACACCACAGTAGAGGTCTCCAGTGCACAAGAGCTTCAAAACCCCACCCAGGTCATGAGCTACATCCTATGGAAAGAGAGGCAAGATTCACAGCCCTCACATTTGAGCATTGGATAAGAAGTCTAAATGACCTTCATGGTTACCCCAAGTCCCTGACATACATACATTTCATAGGACAGATGCCCTTTAGACCCTTACCATAGGGAAGGTCCGGGTAGAAAAAACAGTGAACACCGAGTTTAGGAATTATATCATGGAGAGAAAGAGAAAAGACTCATGAAGCACACATTTGTCTTCTGCATGTACCTGAAGGTACTACCATGCTTACAGCAAGACTCAACTCCAAAGCCCTCAACTCTAGACTTGTCCTCTCCCTCGTGGTTATAACAGTCACACCCCACAACATCTGCCACTGTGTTAACGATGACAAGCACATCCCATAATGACCCCACACACACCTGTGCAACTCTGAGAAGCAGCTGGTGAGTTCCTTCACCCACCCACCATCTCTACATCTTCATCCATTCATTTCTCCACCTAGGGTTGGGCCCAGCCACAGTACCACCACCCCTCCCAATTTTCATCTCCTTCCTTCCACTCTCTTTAGAAGGGATCCGTGCTGAAGCACCATTGCCTCCTTGCCTCCAGGAATTCAAGCTTCACTGCATCCCCTCTGTAACAACTATGGAGCACAGGAACTGCAAGGCACAAGTACTTTCTTCACACAAGTTTTGCCATAGCAGCTGACTCTCTCAGGTGGCTGGCTTCACTAGGTTATCAGAAAAGGATGTGTGAGCATCCCAGGCAGCCAATTATAGGATGACTAGTCCATGTTAAAAAAGTTTCTTCCTAATCCTGTCAGATACTGCTTGCCTTAAGCCCTGAAGCTCTGAGATATATTGATCACCATCTCCTTTTATCCTGCACAACAGAGCTGTGTTTATTCTCAGATTCCTGGGCCATACGTAATCCTACACACTTGACAACCTGAGAGATCTCTCACAGCACCAGCTTCTTCTGTCCCAGTTAGGAGGACTGTGCATATATATTTCTCCATTTCAGGCAACTACTAGCTTATCAAAGAAAAAATGGACAGGACATTTAACGCAGCAGCATCTCCTCCATGCCTGAGTTCATCTGATGTTTGCATGTGCACAAGACACCAAATCCTGCAAAATATAAGGCTTTTCTGACCCTCAGAATTACTGGAAGAATCCCACCCAAGTTCCCTTAGGAATGCCAGATGCTTCTGAAAGGAGTAGGAGGGGCGGCAGAGGGCTGATCTTAACAAGAAAAGGCCAAATTACATCTTTCACCTGTGCTAAGATCATTTTTTTTTGAGGGAGCTCAGAGAAGTCATGTTGGAGGAGCTCAGCTCACACCTTCCACAACAGAAGGTTGGGTACCATCAGAATGCATCAC
This sequence comes from Serinus canaria, assembly GCF_022539315.1. Lineage (NCBI taxonomy): Eukaryota > Metazoa > Chordata > Aves > Passeriformes > Fringillidae > Serinus > Serinus canaria. The sequence continues at coordinate 23,112,577 of NC_066313.1, forward strand.
AAGCTACCACCCTGATCCTCGCAATTTCCATCCCCTGTACAGCACCCAAGCAAAAATAACTTTTCTGAGCAAGAAAACTCCACCCCAAGGCTCTTACTCTAACCACATAAACACACATGTTCTGGTTTCAATTTCCAACTCTTTTTTTCATTGAGACAAACTAAGATAATTAATATCCCCCCATGCACATAATTATTCATCCAGTACTGTTCCACACCAGTCACCCTTTCTCTTACCTTTTGGTGTGCTTCCTGTACAGCAGCACCAGGCTGGAATTGTCCTCTTGGAAGTTTTTCCTTCAACTCCAGGGCTGCAGTTGAAGACTTTGACACACACTCAGCCCACTTCTGAAAGCTCTCACCTGACCCCCTCCATAGCACAGGTGGTGGGATTTCACATAGTGCTCACTGGAGCAGCCCATAGCTTATCTGGGCATCTTTTAAAAAGGGCTGGTCTCAAAGTTTCAAATCCCACCTCAACCTGCTAGAGCTTTCATAGGATGCAGCAATCAGTATTATTCCAGTCAAGTGCATATTATTGATTTATACGGTGGTATGATAAGATTGTCAATGATTTCTATTCCAATCTTCATGCATCCTCACACTTTTTAATTTTTCGAGAGGGAGAAGAAAGGGAAAAAAGCAAAAATCGCTGCTAGGTATTGAGCAGAGGGTTTCAGTACAAAGTCCTCTTCCCCCTTGCTGATTGCAGTTAATCAAGAAGCCAGCAGAGCGAGAGACCCATCCAGACTGTTTCCTCCAAGCTGTAACCTCACAGAAACCATAGCACATATTCCCCCTGTCAGGGGCACATCACAGTCAAGGCTTCTCCATCCTGTGCATTCTCTGCTCAGCTCTCACAGGGCAGACCCAAGGCCCCAGGTAGTGCCTGGGGAGTTCCTCTTTCTTCTGAGAGATGGTTTAACCCTAATCTTTGTGCTCTGACCTTCAAGCCAGCTCTAGAGCTGCAAGTGCACTCTGCTGCTCACCTGAAAGCTGCCCTGTTCCCCTCATGGGCTCCTGCAAGAACTTTTTTTGCCATGTTTTTCTTCAGCTTGTAGAAAATCCTTGCAAAGCCTCTGACCTTCCTTCACCAGCTGTTGAGGAAGGAGCCAGTTGTCAGCTAAGGCTAGGTGGTTGAATGCAGGCCTCAGGGGATACAGCACAGGTATAGAGCAGGCACAGGCAAGAAAGAGAAAGACAAACAGGCCGTGGCTTTATAGAGCTATACTTGGAACACACCTGTTCCTTCCATTCCTTCATTTTCCCCTGAGTGCCTCCACCTGCCACCTTCTCCTAAGCACAGGGGGATCTCATCAGAGCGTCAACACGGAGGCCCTGCCTCTGCATTGGCTGCACAGTGAATTAAGACAGCCTGGCCTTTTGGCAGAGGCTAACCTAACCCACCTGAGGACTCCTCTTCCAGCCCTAGTGGGGCAATCAGATCTTCAGCTTGAGCTCCCCTCTACAGCTGAAGGCTGTCAAGGGGCAAAAGTGGAGAGAGTTGCTTTGATCTGCTCTGCTTTTATGACTGACACAGAAAAGATGAGGGTCCTCTTCAAAATCCCTGTTGAGCGCTTTATAAAGTAGGTTGCCTTGCTCTGCCAAGCAGATCTTCAGTCTCCTTAAGTGCCCCCCTTCTGCACCCGTGTTTAGAACAAAGGGTTGGGGAAAGTCACCACTTGGTGCAGGAGCATGCAGTGGATAACATAAAAGAGCTTTGATCTCAGTGTGGTTGGCACTGGTAGCCAGAGCAGGACACAGCTACAGCAACCTTGGCTAGATGTGTTTCAGAGCTGAGGACTCCTGAGCACAACAGAGGGCAATGCAGCTGGAAAGAGGGAAGATGTGTGCACCGGACTTATGATGTTCACTTCCTCGGAGTCAGCAGTGAGAAGCACCTCCAGAGAGCATTGACTGTACAGTGAATTAAGACAGCCTGTCCTTTTGACACAGGCTAATATAACTTAGGTGCTTTGAATTAGGCAGTATGAATGGAGCTTCTTCTCTGGCTCCCTCAGTAATTTCCCAGTGTCACTTAAATGCTACAAAAATCACAGGGAAAAGTTGGGTAGAGAAAGTCCATTAGAGTCACTACCATCTGCTGGAGATATTAATAATAATTTCTTCTATTGGAGCTTGAGGAAAAAAAAAACCTTAAAAAAAAAGCCCAAGTGTTTTGTAGCTTCCTGTTTGAATTAATCTCCTCTGACAACTGCTGATTTGGATTTGTGATTCGATCCTCCACATGTCTAGCTCTATTGGTCAATTAAGTGCAGGGGGCAATTGGGAGAAGCAGTGATGCTCGGACTGATTATAAGAGAAAGCATCACACAATGCTTAGGACATGCAAAGCTGGCTGGAGCACTTGGCATTCGCACAGCAGAGCTCAGCACAGGGAGCTGCTGCTGCTTTTCAGGTCGAGGAGAATCTCCCTGGCCCCTAAAAGAGACAAGACACAGCTGCCTGGCTGTTGACCATTTGTGAGATAGGGGCACAATTCCAGGAATGAGGAAACACGCACAAGGAATTGTGGGGAGCAGAGGATCAAAAACTGAATAAAAGGCTACAGAAAAATGAATAGTTTCTTCCATTACCCACTGCTGTAGAAAGACAAATACAACATGAGCCAAAATGTTATGAGTAGGGACCAGCAGAGAAAATGAGAATCAGCTTTTAATAATCCAGGTTCGTACATATGAGGGAAAATAAATGGAAACCAGGACGTTAAAAGAGAAGTATATCTGAAAATTGGTAATGATCAAATAAGGGCTGTGGGATATAGTGGACAGCAAATTAAGTTACAGATCTGCAATGTCATATAGCAGCAGCAGGAGGAAAAAAAATTTAACATGATGCTGTGCTTCATCTGCAGAGAAGTCATGTCAGAAAGTGAGGAGGTACTGGCCCTCTGTACAGATCTGGCAGGACAGCACCTGGAATGCTGCCCTCAATTCTGGGCAACACACATTTACAAAAGATGTTGATGAGCACAGGGAATTCAGAGAAGAGCAGCAGGAAAAAAAATGATTAAGGGCTTGAAAGAACTGACATACGAGAAGAGATTAAAATAATTAAATATGTATTGCTTGGCAAGGGCTAAGATTAACCATCTACAAGTGTGTAAATACAAAGGAAGTAGAAGAATTGTATTAAGGGGTATAAATATAAGTGTAATAGAGCAAAAGTAAACACAGGCTCAATATTGAGAAAAAAAATCCAAAACAAATCAAACCAAATTTAGCCCTGAGATTTTTTTAACTCTCCTTGAGAAGGTGAGGCTTATTGCTTGCAGCAGCTGTAGTGGCATGAAGAGACGAGGGTTGCAGTCATGCCTCAATAGGAAGTCTCCACGGAAAGACCCAGAGAAGAAGGCAAAATCTTGTGAGTCACCAGTGATTAGGGACAGCCCAGCAGAAGCCAAGGCTGTGGCACAGCTATGGGCCAGCTGCTGTAGCAGAAGGCAGCATGGAAAGGGAATGGAGAACGATCTGTGTCTTCAAAGGTCCTAATTTTCTTGGGTGCAGGAATCAGGCTTAGCCTCTCACCATCTTCCCTCTGTATCACTACACCCGCTTCTCTCACTTCGGCCACCTAAGCCAGGAATGTCCTGGGATGCAGCTTCCCCGCCAGCTCTGTCCTGCCGGGGCGTGTCCTGCCTTGGCTGGCAGCGATGCCGGAGCACAGAGGTGTGTCCCCGTGCGACAGAGCCATCAGCAGGAGGTGCCTTCTGCCACGCCGGGAGAGCAGCGGCTGGCACCGCTGCAGCACACGCGCAGAAGTTGGGCTTGTCACTTTAAATACATTAGACAATAAATCATTCCTCTGAGACATCCCCAGAGGAAAAAACAGGGGGAAAAAATAGCACTTAAAAGCCCTTTTTTATTACCAAGCCTCTGGGGAGCTTTTAAGCTTGGAGAATTTTTTAAGTGAATTGTATGCTTTTTTCCCCCTTTTGCCTGCCTTTATTATCAGTTGCTAACATTAGCCTTGCCTTCCCCTGACCAAACTCTCATTCAAATTATTTTTTGCTTTCCTCCCTTTAGTTTCCTCCCCATTTCTTTCTCTCTCAAACCTTACAAGTACACAAATGAACACCCATAATGTTCAAGTAACAGTCTCTTTCTGATTTGACATCTCCTTCAAAACTGAAATTACTCTTTGCCAGTATTTCTTTCCTCCAAATCATTCTCCCCTTCCCTGCATTTCCCTTCGCATTTTCATTTTCCTCTGTATTTCCTATTTTCATCCGTCATTTTTTTGTGTCTGGTTGTACCGAACAACCTGAACAAATTCAAAACATTTTCCCCTCTTTTAGAACTATGTAAATTTTGCACCTTGAACCTAATTTTACAAAGCATTATGATGGGTTTCCTGTCTTACAGAGCATATTCCTTCACCCATGTCTTAGGAGTCATCAAGCACCACTGACCTAGGAGGGTGGCATTTCATCCCTCCATTACAGCTCTCCAGTACCAGTTTTTCCCAGCTGGACTAAGGAATAATGCTTCCTCCATTTTCCAGTGCTCAGGAAGTCAGTGTGTCTATGCAACCAGATCCCCCATGCAATGCTTAAATTGTTCTCCTGCCCAGTGCTTCTATTTGACTTTAAATCTTTATCATTAAAACCTTGAGGAATAAGTCCATTTTGGTTGTATACTTTTGTAGAGCTGTGTGGGAGAAGTGGGTAGTGTTTTCCAGCTAAGCACAAGGATTTTACATGTTCAGTCAGGTAGTGGATGCGTGTTGGAGAAGATAGAGGGAATGTGAGGTAAGCGAGGGCAAATTTCAGGAAGCTGCAACTCTGTGAAACAACCTGATGGTTTTCCACAGGCTGGGAATCAAAATGCACCTGTCAGCATCCAGCTATCATAAAGCTCTTATGCCACAGCTGACCCAGCAGAGTTCTCCACAGGTGCTATGAGTTAATTTTGTTGTGTTGTGCCCAGGACTCACATAATCCGTTTCCCACCAAGCTGGCCCATTACACCATGACACGGGAGAGACCCTGTCCCAGGTCATTGCACTCTGGCAGGGACAGCAGCAGCTATTCCACCTGACTGTTCTTTGCTTCATTTTATTTTTATTCCTATAGGTGCAAGCCCAAGGTGACCTTGTGATCTTCAGTTCCTCATTGCTGCCACCCAAGTGCCACCGAGTGCCAATATTACCATGGGTCAAAGATGTGACTTTTAGGACATCACAACAGAATCTAGCAGAAGACAATGGGCTGACTAACAGTGGAATAACCTGCTTGGTCACTGGCAACAAATGGCCTGGTGAGCAAGTGGCTGCATGGTGCTAAGTTGCCAGCTGATATTGAACCATGACACCCAATAAGGTACCCCTCTAAACAGTAAAAACATGATATTTTTTATCACTAGTGATAGTGAGACAGTCGGGGCAGCAAAAGCAAACACACTTGATATCTCAGTCCTTTTTGGGAGTGAATTAAAAAAGGAACAGAAATCACTATTTAGCCCCACATGATAAATTTAACAGGATGAAGCATAGAGAAGAGACAAAGAAAAGAAAAGAGAGGAAAGAGAAGTAGAAACCATTACTCTGACACTCCTGCTCTCTTCAGGAGTCAGTACTCATACTTGTAAGCCAATGGGCAAACTCCTCATTTCTAGCCCATGCCTGCCCCTCTTCCAAAACCTCTTCACAGCCACAACTGAGTGACCAAATATCAGCCCCAGAACAGCCAGGGAAAGGGTACGGAATACACAAATTTGGAGGACTACCGCCCGTATGGAAAGAAATGCTGCATCCTGAGTGCTTGTCCAGGGAAGCTGGAGGTGGGGATGGAAATGAAGGGTCTATGTTCTCCCTAATCATTTCTGCCACAGAAAGGGAGAGAGTGTGACATACACCAGTGGATTGCAGCCATTAGAAATGAACCGCTGGTGGCTGGCAAATTGTAAATTAGAGAGCCAGAGTGAGAAGAAAGAAAATCAAAGGGGGGATGAGGTTGTGTTTTATTTCACTTGTAGCACTTTTCAAATTCAGCCCTAACCAAACCTGATTAAAGTAAATCCCTTTTTTACGGCCTGTGGAGTCTATAAGATTATGGTGTTAATGGAAGTGTGATTCGATCCGTCAGTAATGGTGCATGTCGGGGCCCAGGCGCCTCAGACAAGTCCATTTTTTCAGATGTATTTATTGTTTTTTCCCCCCTGCCTCCTTTCTGTTCTCTGCATTGCAGTGTTTAATTGAACAGTTTAAAGTAATTCTTCTTCAAGGCCCATTAATTGATTTTATTTGTGTATTCTCCAGGGGTCAAGGGGAAAATATATAATAAAACATATAGTCCAGGTCTGAGTTTGTCACAGTTCCCACCTTTCCACAAACGTAAAGAACATTTCATCTTCAGCATTTCGGATTTTTTTTCTCTTCCCACTCTTATTTCCCTGCACTAGCACTCTCAGGTGTTACTGTCTCTGTTTCATTTTTCCACTGTTTATCTCTAAAATTTGCCACCGTTACTGAGAGCACAAGGCAGCAAATTCCCTCTCTTTCTTTTCCTGTGCAAATAACACCATATTGGTTTTACAATGCCCCTTTGGCCCCTTTGCTTTTAGGTTCTCCAAATGATTTCCCCTGCCCCAGCTGAGCGAAGGGGGTGGAAGGGGGGGAGCACCGGGTTACACATATTTGTAAACCAGTGGTTCTTAAACACCTCCTGAGGAATCTGCCTTTTTCAAACTGCACATGAGCCTCTGCATGACAGCCAAAAGCTGCTTCTTTCTGCCACCTGATCTGCAAGGGGACACTCTTTCCTTACCAGCCTCAAATATATATATATATATATATATATATATATATGGCTGGCTTTATTTACTTCAGATACTGCAAAGCTATTTGTTTCCTTCAGCTCTCACTCCACTCCCTAAAGCTGGCCCTATATACAATTTTTTTTTAGATTCCCCTTGCTGAAGCTCTTAGTCTCTGCTTTCATGCTGTTCTTCTGCAGTAAGTACATTTCTTTTAATAGAGTTTTCAGAACACAAGGGGTTTCTTTTTATTATTATTTTTAAATCAGAAAATGTGCCAGGGAAGTTTTCATCCTCCCACTCACCTCACTCAGAACTGTTCCACAAACTGCCTCTAGATTAATCTAAGGCAAAAGATGCTTTTCCTTTTCTTTCCACCCTCTGATTGACGTGGTCTGGGTGAAACATCATTGCCACAGCTAGGGCAGTTCTCTGGGTGTGCAGCCTTACCAATCAGTTTCATGCGATCCTGAGTTTGTTTTGAAAATTGGCATTGTGTAAAATATCACATGGGACCAAATCCAAGATAAACCTCTTACCAGTAGACCTCTTGTTCTGTCTCCTCCTGGCTGCAGAAAAAAAAATAAATCTGTCCTATACTACAGCTGATGGAGAAGTTATGGAGGCAAAATGTAATTACTCAAAAGTGGAATTTTCCCTTAGTCCCTTTACTTTTACAACAAATATTCCAGCCAGAACAAAACATATGTACCTAAAGGTACACTCAGACCTAGGGCATTGCTCTCCATTGTCATTGGAGTGGAGGTTCCTGGACTGAAAGCTCGTGGATTAGCTCAAGGATTATTACTTGCTCTTTTGACAAGACATGAGGAATTACTGCAAGATGAATATGGTCTCCTGGTTACTTCTAGGAAATATTTACCACTGTTCTTCTTCATGTTCTTCTCCAGTTATCCTCATCTTCTGGCTCTAGTTTTATGAGTGCATTTGGAACCAGCTCCTTGCCTTTTCCCACTTATTTCACTACCTGCTTTCTTGCTCTGCTGAGGTATCTCTAACATCTCTGCTGAGATATGCTCCAGAACACCTCTGTCTAATGATTAGCCTCTTCTAAAGCAAATAGAGAGATCTCACTTTCTTAAAGGAAGGCATTATTCTCAGCAAGACAGTATTTTGTAACAGGGGCTTCATCTATTTGGAAGTATGATGATTTTTGGAATAAGGAAAAGAAGATCTCTTGAGAAGTCTGATCTTCTGTGATTTAAATGTAAATCATTATCTATCATTTTGCTGTCTGCAGACACCTGTGTCCATGGTACACAGCTCCACACTTTAGCTCTTGACCCTGGACAGTAATCTTCTTAACTTTCAGTTACAGCCAGACTCTGTCAAACAAGATTAAAATAAAATTTCCTCTGTGCATACACATAGAAATATATAACACCATCCTCCCCATGGTCTCGTGTCAAGATTGAACACCTCTACAAGTCCATTATCATCTGAATTCAAAGGATCCATCTCCTCCTCAAGAGCTTTCATCCTGATCCATCTTGGTGTCTTTTAGCTGTGATTTTACTCTTTGTATTTCAGCTATAATTTCATTTCAGCATAACCTTGACCTGCCTATGCTACCAGAGCAGATCTTCTTCGTCTAATTGTTCTCCCTCCCCCATATACATATGAAACTCAGTGTCCTCCCTTAGCTAATATAATACAAAGGAATCAATCTGTCAGGCACACATACTGCACAGCCTCAGCAAATTAACCTTGCAGAGTAATTAGGGCAAGCGCCATGGTGTGGGTATCATGGCCTCATTTTGCTGGTCGAAGCATTAAAAAACTACCATAGCACAGCTACCAGTTAAAATCAATATCCCACGACATCACCACCAAAAAAAAAAAGCTAAGCAAGTGCTTGCTTGGTCCCATGATGGGCCACAAGGGTGCACACAGGAGTCTGGAAGCTCTGGAGATCCCTCTTGTCACAGCTTGGATGGAGGCCAGACTTGAGGAGAAGGTGGTCTTCTGTGGAGGCTGGAGGCTCTCAGAGGCTGGGCAGAGAACAGATTTACTGGAGAAGATCATAAGATGACAGTCTTTCCAGGCCTGTCATGGCCTAGGTGCAACAAAAGTCAGAGAGTTCCTATTCACATTGCATAATTGGCGAAGCCTGTCACAACACTGCAAAAGCCAGCTGCTGCTTTCTGCTCAGAGCTAATTCCACCTGATTTATTTAATATTCTAATGAATATAATCCTTTCTTGCCAGCCCCCTCCCTACACACTCAGCCAGCAGTTAGAGACAGCAGACATGGCAGACAAACCTGCACAAGCAGGTGGTGTGGAATACCTTGGCTCTTCCAGAGACTGAGCAGCTCAGCACTGTGCTGCAGAGAAAGCAGTGGGATGCGTGCTGGGAAATGCAGCCATGCCGTTGTTTTCTCACACCTAGGAGAGGCTTTCAGATCTGCAGAGATGGCACATGTGTGGACAACTAGTGAAGGACATAGCATAGCACTGTAGGAACCCAGATTTCAGACAGACCAGGAGAGATTAAAAGAGATGTTGCAAGGGATTAGAGAGATGCAAGGGGATGAAAAGGGAAGATACTCAAGAAGTAGAGTAAAATAAAGCCAACTTGCTTAAGCAAAGATGCCAGCAGAGACAGTAGGTTAGGACACAGCATCTAGAGGAAGATCTGCTGGTGTTGTATTGCACTAAGTAGTTTATTTAGTTGTTGTTTTGCACTGGGTGATTGAAGATTTGCACTGAGTAGTCTTTATATTGTGCTGAATAGTTTATGTTATATCACATGGTTTGTTCTTCCCCTCTCATGGAATTCCCCTCTCTAATCACACGGTTTTTCCCTCACACACCCCTTGCCCCAGTACCCCCTGGTGGGGGTCTCTGGCCTGGTTAGTTCCTCCCCTCACCCCTCCCATCTCTTGTACCCATTGGCTGTAGTCCCTCTCCTCCAGCCCCCTTTCCCAGTTGTTAAAACCCCCTCGGAGCAGCTCTTTTCCATCTGGGGGGTTGACTGATCTGGTGTCTCCTATCAAGCCAATAAACTGAGGACATTTGTCCCCACGTGGAGAAGAGCTCTTCTCGTCTTTTGCCTTTTGTCCATGTAAGATCGTGTGGGCTGGGGTCCATAGCTAGCTGGATTGGACCCAAACAGCCCATCCAGGCACCACATGCTGGCAGGTCTTAAACAGCTTCTTCCCACTGCAAAAATATAAAAGCCAAGCCCACTAAAATCTGACAGTGACCAAGCCAGGGGTAGCAGTATCTGAAAAGCAGAAAAACTCTGTAAGGACAGTAATTTCTGATGAAAATTGGTAATCTTTAGCTCTCAATCTTCTGCCCTGACAAAGTGCAAGCAGGTAAAGCCAGCAGGAGAATGAGTTAGCCAGTAGGAGAATGAGCTCTGCAGGACCTCAATGGTAGCTTTAATAGCTGGACCAATGTTTGAACTTTTGAGAGAGTAAATCAGACTGTGGGTTATGAGTGACATCAACAAGCGCAGCTATGGAAAGAAGTGAAAGAGAAAGGAATGGGAAATACTGCTCCCCTGCACACAGCACTTAGGGATTGCATCTAGAGGAAGGAAGGAAGCCAGATACTCCTAGACTCTCTTTGCCAGGGCAAGACCAAAATAAGATGTGCAGTCTAGACTTTTTTTCAACAGCAGAATCAATACTGGTTTCAAATTGGGCTTTATAATCATGTTCAGTGGGAACTCTGACAGGATGCTCAGAGAATGAGACAGCATTCAGAAGAGCTGCTCTGGGGTCACAGCTGTAGGGAACAGACAGAAAAGATGAGAAAGGAGTCTGGAAACTGCTGAGAGCCAGACATGTTTAACTAACAGAGGATGAACCAGAGAGAACCAAGAAGTCTTAGGATGTGGAGGAAGAATATTGGTCCGCAGGAGAAAAGCATCTCAAACATTTCATTTGCTGTTCCCACCATGGAAATGGCTGGGAACAGACAATATGAGCCCTTATGTTTTATGCCAAAATCTTCTAACTGACCAGATTTCAGAGCCCATGACAACCAAGAAGTTGTAGAAGGTGGCTGCAGTTGGGCAGATTTTCTGTCACATTAATACACAGCCATAATTTTCAGACTGTAAATTGTTTAGGGAGCTATGTCATGAAATGAATGAGCAAACATGGAGAAAAGGAGTTCTCTTTAGAGCATCACATACTGTTAGAGTTGTTAAGTAGTTGGTTAAAACCAAACATTTTTCTTCCTGCCCACCTTAACTGTGTGTTTTCCAGAATTCAGAATAATTAATCTGCAACACATCCAGCAGAAGCTGTGCATAGGAACTATCACTGATGCACGAGCCGTCATACTGGAGGTACATTCTCATCCAGATGAGCTGCCACCTGGAGTGGACAGATGGAGATGAAGGGGAGGAGGGATAAAAGCCAGTTGAGTGAATGGTTTCATTAAGCTGCAAGGAGGAAGGAAAGTGTGTAGAAATGAGAATCAAGAATTTTTAGACACTAGCAACATGGCAGTGAGTTTGTATCACTCAGTGGAAACAAAGACCTTTGCCCCGTCCTGAGGAGTCTTGCTGGTTTCCTACCAAGAAAGAAATAGTGGTACAGTAACATTCTGACTTTACCTTTCTCCCTGAACCTTTGGAAGGTCACCCACCCTCTTCCCCTGCCCTAGGGAAAGTCATGCTTCCCCTCCCTATTCCCCCCATACGGCAGACACAGAGCCCTTTGGGGCAGGTCTTCAGAGAATTAGTTTGTTTAGAACCCCAGCCAGGGTGGAGTGGCTCAATAAAACTGCCAGTCTCTCATATTAATACCAGGTCTTTGAGTAATAATCCCAGGCTCTCAGTGACCTGGAACACCAGTTATGCTAGCAACAAACTTAAAGTCACAAAGACGACTAAGTGTGAAACCAGATTTAAAGATTTAGTAGCTATTCTCAGCAGTCTCCTGTTCAGGCAAAATGCGTCAAAGGCATTTGGAAACTCTGAGAGGTGCCCTGAAATGGCAGCTGATTTCATGACTGACAGGCAAAGCAAGGGGCTTATCTCTGAGACAGAAGTGAGCAGAAGAAAAATTGCCACCAGCTACAGGAAAGAGAGGATCAGACTTCCCGGTGAAAACACTGCTTCCTCTGCCAGTAGAACCTGCCCCCTCCTTCTCCAGAAAAGGCATTTCAGAAGAAGGAGGGAAGGAATTTGAAGGGGTGAAGAAAGCCAAAGTGGAGGACTGTCAATGAGAAACTCGATGCTTGCAGGATCTCTGGTCACCCACCCTCTTCCCCTGCCCATTACAGCTCACAGACACTCCAATCTACTCAGGTAATGACCAGAGAAAGAGATTTCCTATCCTTGGATCTGCTGCCATTCCTGAGCTTGCAGCAGACATTTTGTAATCAGAAAGCCTGTCAAGAGAGACAAGAGCCTTTAGCAGAAAAGAAAAGTTAATTGTGGAACAAGGGATTTAAAATCTGTGCAAAGGGGGACAATAAAAGAAACAATTATGGAGTTTAACCACTGCTGCTGGCATGGCGTTGAATGTCATTTGTCATTAGCTACACTGACACAGTTAAACTCCACACTCAAAGCTGATGTTTCGGTTTGCTAGTGATTTTTGGAACATCAGCAAAAGTTTTGTTTCAAACGAAACCAAATAATTTTTTCTATTTCAGGCATTTAATTAAAAATGATTAGAGGTTTTATTTTAAAAGGAAGTTGCTTCCAATTGACACACACCCAAGAATTTTTTTCTTTTTTTTTTTTTTTGAAAATGGGAAAATGGGACATTTTGATTTTGAAAGAATTTGGGGATACTACTTTGAGAGCTGTAGAAATAGACACAAAGGCTGCCATGTAGTCAGCATTTATTACCCTGCTTTATTCTGTGTGCATTCAGATACAAACCCAGCCGATACCGTAACAGTCCATTTTCACAAAGCAGATTTAGGGCTGGTGTTTATTTGCCTTTTATGCACATTTCTAAAGGCATATTTGCTAAGCAGAAGTGTGAGAAGCTACTACTTGACCTGAATCACCTACAGCTGGCTGGAGGAAGCAGAATTTCTCCTACTCTTGCTCCAAGCAATTACTAGTGGTTTGGCATTACCAGGATTAAATTGTAGCATTTCTGCTATAACCTACTACAGAGAGCAACTCGGGGCCACTCTTCCTCCGCAGGTGGCATTAGGGAAGCACAACCTGAGTACTGTGCCTTTCATAGAGGGAACTGGCAATCTATTTTATGTATTGATGAATGGCAGAAACCATCTCAAGCTGTTTGGGACTCCATATACACACAGAGCTGTAATTGCTTTGTCCCTTGGCAAAGGTCTGCAGAGGAAGGGCAGCAGAGATTTACTCACTGATTAAACTCCAACATGACACATACAGATCTGACTGTAACTTTCTTGCCAGTTGTATTTTACTCCCCCAAAAGAGAAATTCAAGTAGAAATGACCTGAATTCCATTTGGTGAGATGGGGTTGTTCCTTGAGAGGCCTTGCAATCACTGTTCTCCAAGCTAAGTCTAAACAAAAGGGCAGTCGTTTGGGAAGGGTTCATCTGAAATTAAGCATGTAGTGCAGAGAGATAAATTTTGGAGGTGTTGAGTTCTCACAGCTACTTCCCCTTATGGTATCATTTGGGTGTAAATGCAATAGGAATAATAAGACAGGTGGAGGGATGTTGGACCTAGGAGGGCACTTAGCCCAGATTTTAACATTAGCACTTCCAGGAACAATAGAGATGCCTTAGAAAGTAAGATGATATAGAAGGAGTTTTGAATCAGTCTTGGCACCTAGGAAACCCAGAATAACAAAAAAAAATATTTTAATTTAGTTGGTCTTCATAAAACCAAACAACATGCCTATTTTTATAGCTTAAAACCACCTTCAAATAAGTGAATTTTTTTTGTCATTTAGTTTTTTACAGGAACTAAAGAAAGGCAGATAAAGAAATTTGGTTAAAGCTTCACCAGCAGTTTTACAGAGAATATTGGAAATGAAAGATCCTGTCCAGAGCCATCAAAGTAGGATGGTCTGGGCACGTCGGATCTGCCCTGTGGCTCAGGTCCTTCTGGCCAGCCCCTGCTGGAGAAGGGGTGATTGATGGCAATGACTATGACATTGTGCTCCATCCAAAGAGCTGAGTGCTCTTGGGCACAGCCAAGCCCCTGCCACCACAAATCCCTCTTGCTCACACCTCCCTGCAATCTGCAAAGCAGGACCCAAAAGTACCATCATACTCTGCACTCATCAGACACAGCTAACAATGCAGACTGTCAGCCAAACTATGCCCACTCAGGGACAGAAAAACCTAACTGGGGAGTTAAGAGCTCATTTCTTACTGTGCAGTTTAGGGTTGGTCTGCCAAAAGGAGGATATTAGACTAGACAGCTTCTGAATCTGACACATCCAGCAACACCTGTGTTTGTCAGGGAGAAGTATCATTTTGATACATTTGCTTTTTCCCATTCTTCTCTGAAGAAGAATTGTCAATAAATAATTTAAGCACATCCCTTGCTGGCTGTTACTGTCCCAAGGTCTCCCTTCCATCAGTATTTTCCAAAAGGAAGCATGCTTCTTTCTCTGATCATGCACTAACTTTTCATTGCTTCTTTATACTCACTTCTCACCAATCTAAATAATGGATCAATTGAGGTTTTATTCTTTGCTTTAATTAGGTCTTGAATTTTGAGAGTATTTTACTGTAATTACTTCATTAAATGTGAACTGAAAAGCAAAAACCTTCCAAAACAAAGTGAGCTGTGTTTGTAATTTTCTATTTTTTTTTTTTATGACAGATAAAGGCAAACTCAAAACTCTAATAGGGTATGGAGTTTTTCTGTCAGCTCAGTGTCTGGGTAAATAGTGACAGCCTGTGCTCACTGTTTTGAACAAAGAGAGGGTAACAAAGAGAGGGACAGAAGGACAAAATACAGCTATGGACCAACTCAGTCAGTCAGTCTTTGACTTACAGTGGCCTTAGCATACTAAAACTGCTTTTATTACACATCCACCTAACTTATATGCAATTGCCCATGCCCTCAGTGCTTTATTTCAGGATAAAATAATAGATTATGGAGGTATCTAGGCTACACCTTCCTTTTATTTGAGTGTGAACAAGGTGGCAGAAAAACAGTACCACAACTTCCTACAAACTCCCCATCAGACCAGCATAATTCCTCTCTGAGTGTCTCCACAGATTTTTGATCCTTTCTCCACCAGCTGGCAACTGTCTAACAATTGAGACAAAACAGAGTATCAAACCTCAAAGCCTTTATGCACAGAGGGGCAAATGGGAAGGAGAGGGTGCAGGGAGGCAGGCAATAGGCTGAAACTGGAGCAACAACTTTTACCAGTTTGGGAAGTCCATGTTCAAATGCTGGTTAAGTCAGTAGAAGTTTCAATATCAAATTCAGAGGTCCCCAGATGGAGGAAGTCTGGCTCCTCACACTTTGTTAAATATTTCTGGATTTTTTTTTCACTTGGGGGAAGGAGGAGGGGAAAGAGGATATGATGGAGAAGATTGAGTGTGCTTTTCCATCTCTAAAATTTGACTCAAATTCTGAAAAGGAACACTTTAGAATGTTAATATTTCTAATGGTACAAAATTAAGCAGGAACGTGCATTTTCAGGAGATTGTCATAACAGATTCTGTATCAAACAAGTCAAGTGGATGAGAAGGAAGAGGACTGCTATGCAGCGCATTTTAAGATCATAAAAATCCCCTTCACAATCGTTCCTTCTCCCTGTTCCCCCGAGACTTCTTACTTGGATAACAAACTGAGATGCAACCAGGAAAACATACATCTAATGCATCCAGATTGCTTCAGTTCTGGATTTGTACAGCCCTTAGCACAAAAAGATTAATTCCCTTGAAGATTAATTGTTTTAAGCACTTACACCAAACCAGCAAGAAGCAAGAATAATTGCAGTCTGAAAAATCAAGAGGATCTGTGGAGAAGTCCAGGAAGACTCTACAATGCTATAAATCTCAGGGTGCAGATCTTAAAGTTATATTGCGTAATAATCATAACAACAGAACAAGGTGTTTTATATATAATTTGATAAAGCATCCCATCCCAAACTTATTAACACAAATCCAGTGGTGTTGGGTCAAAAGGTCCTGCTGGCTCCTTGGCCATGTCTGGCACTGGCCACAAGCAAATTCCCTATGAAAGGGCTATAAAAATCCTGACAAAAATACAGCAATGTTTCTCCCCAGTATATTCTCCCAGCATACAGCAATGTAAAGCCCAGGGATTTCCTCAGCCAATATTTTCCTATATATTTGAGTTTAATGGCCCTTGATGGACTATTCCATGCACTCCCTAATCCTTTTTTGAACCCATTCTTACTTCTGGCCTCATGGACAACCCGTGGTGACAATTTCCGTACTTAATTGTATAGAGAATGTATAATACAATGTGAATATTGCAACTAAATGAAGGCTAAAGGGGAAAATGATAAGTCTTTGAGCAGGATGAGAGAGAGAAGGGGAGGAAATATTTTGCATGATTAAAGGGGATATGATAAGGAGTGACAGGCTGAAATTATATTCAGCTCAAAGAACAGAAAAGATCTCAGTCTGTTGGGTAGTTATGTATGCTCCCAGTGGATGTATTGATAACTCCACCTAAAACTGGACAGCGTAATTCACTCATCTGGCAGCAATACCTGGGACTATCCTGTTCTGGAAGGAACAGCAAATAGCCTGGATATAAAAGTAATTTTTCAAGCCTTAGAATACATTTTTGCAAAGTCAAACACAAAGTCTTAAAGGAGGAAAGTTTTCTAAAAAGAATTCTTGAACAGAGCTCCTACCTGCTGCAATGGAGAAGGAAGAAAGACATCACATTTAATGTTGTGAAAGGCTGAGAAAGGCTGTCTCTGGCCTTACAGAGAGGAGGCGTGTGGTACGGGTTGTTGTGGGATGACTGATGCCAATGGCTCTTTGCAAGGCTGCATTCGGTGCTGTTTTTCTTAATGTGTTTACTCTGCTCTGCTGCTTGGTTGGTAAATTTTTGTTAGTCAAACTGGGCAAGAGGGAGCTGGATTAGTACAAAGGGAGGATTGATATGGCTACCATGGGTGAGACCAGAAACATGCATACACATATGTGTGCACTCATATTGCACACATATGTGGAATTTGAAACTTCAGGTTTGAAGTGTAGGAATCCCTTAGGCATCCAGCCTATTAAGTAAGGAAAAGTAGAGAATAAGAAATTTTATATTGCCGCTTGTAAAAGGGTTCTTCATCTGTCTCTGGAAAATGCCAAGATATTTAGGGGGGAAAAAAGAAAGAGGAACAGATCTCCATTTTTCTGAAATCTCAGAATTAGAGCCAATGGACTCTTGAAATTTTTCCCAACTTCTGTATATTTTGAAAAGCATGCCTGTCCCACAGATAGTGTTAGGGGAGGATGTTCCCAAAGTTTTTTAAAATCCTTATCAGTGTTTAATCTCAAGATCAGCTTGTCTGGTTCTCCTGGATCCCAGGTTCTGTGGCCTAGAGGTCACAGGATAAGTTACTCTTAGTGTCCTGCTCAGCCCATGGCCCTTCTAAAGAGTCTGAAAACAAAAGTGGGTCACTTTGAAATTATGGGTTCTCTGATGTGAATTTCTGCCCACCAGAACTGGATGGAAATGACCAACTCATTTTGTATCCCATAGGCTGCTGCTTGATAGCAGCTTCTAAGTTTGCTGAGCTGGGCAGAATTCAAACTGGCAAGCTTTACTGCTCTACAATGGCTTTCCATTTCACCTTTGAAGGAAAAATTATCTAAAGTGGTTCTGCCTAAATCAGAGCTCACTTCTACCCCCTTCCCTCTCCACCATATTTCAGGACTGAGCGTGACATCTGGCATGACACATGGGAAACCTGCAATCTAGATAACACATCCATCTTTATAAGTGAAAGACATCCATATATTTCAACATAGAGTAGGAAAGGCTTTCAGCAAGAGAATCCAGCAACCTGGCTAGGCACTCTGCATATTTTATGAATGTCAGCATCTACACTACCTCAGCCAGTGGAAAAACAATGCTCAGCAAAGCAGTCTTGAGGGCACTGACTCGGGCAGCAGAGACAGGTGTTTCTGGGAGAGGAGACTGTGTCTGTGTTTCATTCTTCTCCTTTCCCCCATGCTTCCTGGCATCTCCACAACTGCAGTGACTCACTGTTCTGCCTTCATTTGTGGAAGAAGGCAAACATTCATACACTGGGCAAGGCAAGTCCTCAGCTCCTGTGCTCCTCACACTACCTTCCTGCAGTCGTTCTGCACATGGCTCAGTGAAGCATGCCTTGAAGCCCTCTGCAGCTCTTGGTGCATATCTGTCTCATTCCCCATCTCCCTTTGTGATCCATGTTCCACATCCACATGCAAAGTCAAGTCCTTGCTCTTCTGACCTACTTTGGACTTCATCAAACTTGCTGTTGTTACAGACTGTTCCAGGCTGCTGTTTCAAAGCCATCTCTTCCTCTGTGGTTACACACAGCAGCCTCTGGGGAGGACAAGGAGTGCTTAAAGCCCAGGACAGCTGAAAATATTAACATTTTAACAAGTTTTGCTGATGAAAAAATCAGACACATGGGCAAATATCACTATCTTTTTTGAAACACTTAGAAGTCTGACTAAGCATAAGAGCAAGATATGCCAGCCTATTTCCAGCTGAACATCAACACGCCCAGCTTATGGTTCCAGAGAGCAGCTCTGTTCTCTTCCCTCAGCCAAGGGAATTCTACTGCCTCCTTCTCCTTATATCCAAACCCAGAAAAATTAAGCATCCATTCTCCTAACAAATTCTCTCTGGCCAACACCTGGGGAAGACAGGGTGAATTAATACCCCACTGGTCATTAAATTTGGATGTGGTTTCTCTGCAAGGGAACACAATTTAAAGCTCCTCTGAAGCTCTTAAGATTCTGTAGATGTGGGAGCCATTTGGACAGGAGAGCAAACTATTTATGTAACACACTCTCCAGGCTTGCTTCCAAAATGCTGGCCTTTGATCAGGAAAAGACATTATCTAAAGCCAACCCTACAAACACCAGCAAGAGTGCCAGAGTGGCCAGATGGTGCTCGGGTACCACTGCAGCCCCCTGGACCGATTCCCTTGCAAACACTGGCAACTGTGATGGGCAAGGACGCACCCTCCCTCCCCATTGCTCCCTTCATAAATCCAGCAAGGTGTGCCAACTTTCCCCGGCAGCATCAGCACTCCTGCAGCTCCCTACTGCTCCTCTCGTAAGCACGTTGCCAGTGGGCCCTCACAGTGCCAAATACTGCTGCATCTCCCAGTCTGCCTCCCTGTCAAGCACTGGCAGAGGTGCTACAACAGCATCGCTACTGATCCACTCCTCCTCACCCTTTCAATTGCAGGTAGTGGCAGTGATGCCAAGGCACTCAAATTGTGCCAGACATAGATAAAGATGCTTTGTAATAATACCTTTTTGCAAGAAATGGCAAAAAGACACAAGTATCCATATGGTGTTCTAATAACCTTCTCTTGCCCTTTATGGCTCACAAACACTTGCAAGTATACCAAGCTGCCCAGAGCAACCTTACAAATCTTTGAGGGACTCCCTAATCAGAGGAAAAAGAATCCTTCAGTGCTGCTGGCAGGTTGTTTCACTTACTCATATGTAGTTCACAGCCATCTACAAGTTTATAAGCAACTGCTCTTACAATAACTACCATGCCCTCTGTCTTCACCATGAGGAGAGCTGCCCTGAGGAAACCCCCAGATGTACACAGCCAATATCCCTAAATGCTATGACACAAAGCAGTGCTGCTAAATTGAGCTCATTCACCTGCCTGTTTAGTGTGATGGGTTTTGGTGGCACAGTGTGTTTCAGTGGCCCGCTGGTAGACCATTACTAGCAAATTCCTAATATTTTGGTACATGTATAAAGAAGGAAAAGAAAATATGGCCCAAGTGATATCTTAAAGAGCTTATGCTAATTAAAAAATTAGTCTATTCCAATCTCTTCCTACTACTGCTGTATACTCTTCACTGATCCACAAACCAAAATTGAGCTTTGGCTGTTTGAAAGGAGAGAAGCAGATTTTTTTTCTAATGTCATAACCTAAAAACATTGTCCCTGCTTCCCTCCACTGATACCACTTGGCCTCTTTGGCTAGCTACTAACCCATGCTTCTTCCGCTTGTAAAGAAAAAAACTGACAGAAGATGAAAGGCTGCTTCTGTGCTCCAAATGCCTCATACTTTGATTAAAAATGTTTTTGTCAATTAGAGATTGATTTTTGCTGTTCATTAAAGTGATGGATGTCAGTGCTGATGGAGGTGATATTTTACCCTGCGGTGGCCTGCTATATAAATGGGTAGGAGAAAACGGAGGCTCCAGTTTGCTGGAGTGGAGTTGGTGACCAGGACTGGGATAAAATAGGCCAGTCAGAGTATGGAGAAATGAGTGCCACAGGGCTCAGAGAGGAGCAGGAGAAAGCTCTCATTGCAGAGTTTTGTAGTCAGTCCTTGCCACTTTATCTTTCTCCAGGCACCATGGAAGCTGAAGACAGAGACAGAGATGTGGAGTGTTTTGGAGGGTTGCACAGTGGGGATGAAGATATGGACTCTATAAATGCCACAAGCTGCTAAGTGTGGCAGGCCATGAAAAATTTCCCCAACCCAAGCTGAGCTTCTCCTCTAGGAGCTCACCCTGACACTGCCATCGAAAGGACATTCCCTGAGAGGAAGAAAGGGCTGTCCTTAAACTGCATGGGATAGGTTCAGCTAAGATACAAGAAAAGTCAAGAGCTTCAAGTACCTAACCAACCGCAGTTTTCCCAAAACTTATCTACTTTTACCACTCACTTTCTGCAGGGCAGGGCCCTACCTGCTACCAGAAAGGGTAAGAGAGGAAGTTACCAGAAGCTGCAGTATTTTCCAATGTTGTACCCATCATGCTTTTGGCATTATTAGCCCTGGCCACGTGAAGGAGAGACCATCTACTGGAAGTGGCAAAGCATACACAAATATGAAATCTCCCTGGGGCTGGGTGTCCTCAGAACTACCAGTACCTGTAGAAGAGAATTTAGGCATCCTTGCATCTTCAGAAATATGATACAGCCCCTTGACAACCCAGGTGAATTTTAGAGGCTTTTTCAACCTACCGCACACCCATCAGTTCTTCTACAGGCAAGGAGAGAGAAAGAAATGTGCCCCTGCCCCAGAGGAGAGTCATGGTGCATCAGGAATTCAAAGGCACAAGTCAATGGCCTGACAACAGTCCCCATATAAAATGTCCCAGTCTCTGAGAAAGCCATTTGGGACTGGCAGCTACTTCAGCTGTTACAGCAGCTTCACTCTTTGCTGGGGCAATAGCAGGAGGATTCAGGTGTGCACAATGTTATGATGGCATTAAATGGATTGAATAATGCTCTTCATGCCATGCTATTCTCCTGCCCTTAGCAGGGAGCAGAGCAGCCACATGGCAGTCACTAGTGCAGAAAAGGGGGCTGAAGCACAGCTCTGCAAAATTCCACCTGCTCCCTCTCACCATTGAAATCTGGTATCTGTAGGTCCCCTATCTCCTTCAAATTCCAGTTTTAGTCACAAACTGTGTGTGCATATAAAAACACACACGCACGCAGACACATATATTTGTATGCTGATGAGATCGTTAAATTTATCAGCTCTCCAATTCATTTGAGGTTCGTTATGGAGCTGCAGCGCTGCTCCTTTCATCTGGAAATGGAAAGGGAACGGCCTTTACCCCTTTCTTGAAATTAAAGTGAAATGGGTACCATTTTATTTTAAGTGCCCATTAACTAAAGCGTAACTGAAACCAAGTTACAATGGGTGCCTCAGGGGAATGAACATAGGAGAGAACACACACACACACACACACACACATACCCACACCCACCAACAGCAAATGGTGGCAGGCACAAAAATCAGGGGAATAAACATCAAAGCACTTCATAGTGCAGTGATAGTTAAAAGCCTATTTTACACCCAGAAATGGTGAGAGATGCAGGCCCAAGAGCTCTTCAGTGCCTTTGAAAGTCCCATTTAAGTCTTATTAAAATATTACCTGGGTTTTTTTTTTTTCCTTTTACTGGATTTAAACTCTTAATTCATCTTCTGTAATTTTTTCTGCACTGGCCTATTGTAAGGGGGAAAAAGACTCAATACTGTTAGTAAAAGGATCTAATTGGTAACTTCTTTTCATCTCAGAAGCCCCCCATCCCTCCCTCCTCCTCTCATTCCTTACAGGTTGGGTCATAACAGCTTTCTTAATCTTTGGAGATTATTCTTTTGTGGTTTGATGAGACTTCACTAGACTCTTAAATCTTTTCATTTCACCTCATTTAAATATTTTGGCCAATTGCTGAAGTTAATGATGATGAATAGGATTAAGATTAAAGGCTTAAAAGGGTTAGGAGGAGGAAAAAATATATTTCATTTCCAACAATGCATACAGAAGTCTCTTTTCCTCAGTGTTGCATTACCTCTCCGTTAGGGCTGTAGCTTGTAGCTCTTGGCAGGTCTCGGACATGGCTGCATCTGTCTGTCTCTCTGCAACATCTCTTTTTGGCACCAAGTTCAGTAGAAAAGATCAGGACCTTTGCACTGTCTTTGCATATACTCGTTCTTTGTGCTGTCTGCCTCTGCTTGTGCTCTGTCTGTGCTTTCCTGACTTATTCTAAACCCACATATCTGAGTATAACCTTTCAAAGATGTCATTTAAAATAAAAAGACCCTGCACATTTATATAGACAAAATTATCCTTATCATTTTTGCACAGCAATTTAGAAGACAAGCAGCCTGAAACTCTTGTCTGTGCACAGTACAACCCTTTCCCAAAGGAAAAAATCTTCTTCTTTATTATTCTTAAATTCCTTTCATATACTGATTTCTTCTGGTACAAACTTGAAAATTCATCCTCATAGTATATGAAGCCACAGAAATTGGACCAAACTGGAAATCTAGCTGCAACTAAATAAGTCATATTTCCACATCAGTCCTTTGCTTAAAAACATAAATATAATCTCACAGAAATTGCAGTTCTAGGAAGTCTTAGATCAGTTTGGACAGGCTTGAATCCCTGTGGCTGCTGTTTCAAAATCAGTGGAGAAGAGAGCTTATCAAGTGGCTTGGGGGGGGTAATACAATTTGCCAAATAAAACCAGGCAATTCTCTGTCAAACCCAGCTTTGCCAGGTAAATTGTGAGCTGGTGGTTCTATACCTCAAAAAAATCTCTTTTCTGCCATGTCTGAAGCGGCAAGGAAAATGTGGGTGGATGGCAGCAGCCAGTTCCTGGAACAGCACCAGGAACTTGTCAATGTCATACAAAGACCCCGGCTCTGACAAGGCATTCTCCATGTTTCCCTAAACACTTCTTCCATCCTCAATGTTGTAAATCTACATCTTCTCCAACACAAACCTTTTTAACAGGTGGGAGGAGAGTGAATACATTTTCCAGGCTTCAGTGAAAAAGCTGCATGAGAGGGAACATCATATATAATGTTAAGGATTAAAAATGGCTTATTGTGGGGAATAAAGTGAGCTATGGGTCTGCTGAAGATTTCTGGCATATTTAACAAATTGTACTGACACTCCAACCTAAAATATTTATAACAATATTTACCAGAGTTCATGTTAGACTTGGTTGGGGCAGAGCAGGTCCATTGGCAAAGGAGTGTGCACAGTGCTGGAGTCTGTCTGGGCTCAATAAAAGATGAGCAAGGACAGGAATGCAAACTCAGTGGAGGGAGCTGGAATATCATTTGGTGTTGCCTTAGGCAAAGCACAAAATCTACAAGAGAAGCAGTTCTGCTAAGATGAGTCTAAGGATCAAGTATGACTGATACCAAACTTGACAGGAAAAATCTAATGGGACGTACAAGGATGGACAAGTACAAGGACTTGCCACTCCAGACTGAGGGAAATATGTCTACATCGAGCAGGCCTATTTCAGATCATCCTCATACAACACTCTCACCAGCTCTGTGTTTTGGCCAGCGTGAGTAGAAGACCTGGAGAGGAAGCCCCAAGTGTGTTCACATCTCAGGACAATGCAGCACTAGCAATAGAAATCTTGCCTCCTGAATGACAACTCAAGTAGCTGCGGCATTTCCTAAGAAAGAAGCGGTATTCCCTTGCTGCTGAAATGAGAGACTTTTTGGAAAATCCTAGACATTGCAGGCAGTGCATAATCATTGTCCTGGCACAATAGAAAGGTGACTCTCCCAGTGGGGGTTGCTTACCTTAAACATGTCCAGAAATGTGTTCAGTTCTTTATGCTTCCTAAAGTCTCAGCAGCACCTTCTTTAACTGCAGGGTGGAAAAATCCTAGCGTGCTCAACAAATTCCAAATCAAAAGTTCTGACTGACACAGCAGGCTTGAACCAGAGACAGCCAGAGATAAAAGCAGAAGGTAAGGAATCAAGTGGTTGCTCATCAGCAGACTGCAGAGCAGTCTGATAGCTGTCGAGGATTTTATGGATGCAGAGAAAAATTTTGAGGGGCATGTGGACCAAGAGGATTTTCACTCCTTGAAACTACTCCTTAAAAGTCCTCTCTACTGCCAAGCAGAGAGGCTGCTGGAGGAACAGCTCTGATGGGTATAGGGAGTGTGCAGTAGCCCATCACAGCCACATCCATTCCCAGAGCACATTTTCTATCTTCATTTGCTGCCCTAAGCTTTTGTGCAGATTGGTAAATATTATGCATATATCATATTCTGTGGTGAAGTGGACAATCTCTTTTCAAAATACATTCAATTTTTAAAGGCTTCATCTGTTGTAATGCAAGAAAGAAAAGAAAAAAAAAACATAGTTTCGTTTTTTTTCTTTTTCAATATTGAAATTTTAATTCTTTTTTAACCGCATCCAATATCAGCATTTGGAAACTGTCAACAGAATCCATGTATTTTTATTTAAAAGAATAAAATAAAAGCAATTTTAAAATATAAGAAAAGTAAGGTTTAATAAAGATCTATTAGATTTTTTTTTTCACTCCTTGTTTCTGGAAACCAAGCCTGGAAGACTTTCAACTCAGTAAGAAAGAAAAAGGACCTCAGGATATTCCTCAAGGATTCAGGACCTTCAGAAGAGAAATGTAAGGAAACATCAAAGGCAGGTGTGGGCATGCATGAGTGTGCTGCCCATGTGTCTGTGCATGCCTCTCCTCTTTCTCAGGGGCACAGACATAGCTTGGCCCCTTGACTCAACTCCATAATGAGTTACTGTTCCCTCTGATCCCTTTTCTTCAACCTTGGAAAAACAATTGTGTCACTGAGGGTGGGGCTTCAGTTGCCCACAGCTGTACATCTGTCCAGTTTTCTGAGAGCTCTTGGGTTCCTCTTGACCTGGGCTGCTATGCTACTTTCCCTGAGCTTTTCCTTTAATTATCACATATCAATTCAGCTTTTTAGCAAATAAATGTTCATAAAGAAATGTTAAAGTCCATGAAAAAAACCAAAACACCCCAACATTCCTTTATATATGAAAAAAACCATAAAATTTTAAACTATTTCATACCTAGACAAACACATGAAACTCCAAAGAAAACTGAAAAGAGAGGCCAATTCCAGAACAAACAGATGGTTCTCATGCCTTTCTGGGATGGGAAAGACAAATTGGCATCCCAGATATGACTATGGCAATACAGGATCTGAGCAGTATTTCCCACACCTCCAGTAGTGCAAGCTAATGCCACAAGGTAGTACTACATGCAGGTAGTAGATGCTTGATATACAATATTCCCAAATTCTAAACTGAAAAATTTCCTAGCTGACAGTATGCTTCCATAAATACAGCCTCAATTTTAATGAATTAACATATCCCAGCTAAACTGAACTGAACTAAACTAAATTAAGAGTTACCAGGTAATCCATTCACTCCCAGTCAGATCTTCCAACAAAAAATTCTGATATTGCCCAGGCACTATGAAGTAACAATGACGTAAACTCTCTTTTTAGCAATAACTAAAAAAGCCCATCTGGGCAGAAGGTGCTGATGGATCTGTGTCTGTCCATGGCCTCCTCACTGAGTAATGCCTGCTTGTGACCTTTATTTCTTTTGGTTGTGGTTAATGAATAGCCATTCACCCAGGCAAACCTCACTTCAGCTGAGATTCTTTTGACAGCCATCAAATCCTATGTATTTTTTTATTTTCCCCTCATTTGTTACAGTGCTGTGCACACAGAATGGAGTGGCAGTTTTGAATTCAGCAATCACCAAGACTTGGCATTGATCAAGGTGAGTATTTTCATTCAAGCATTCTTAAGACTCTTGTCAGTACCCAGCTGCTTCCTCACAGGCTCCCTATAATCTCAGAGCTATTTCTTTTGAATGAGATAAAAATAGCCCTTATTGATAAAGACTACTGGAAACAAAACAGTAATTTTTGTCTAGAGAACTGGGTCAATCCAATATCTGGGTTTATAATACTAACATGGAGACTACTCCATGCCAGCCTGATGGAGCCATTACACATCAGAGACCGCAAATAGACTGAGCAGTGGACAGATGAAGCAGAAAAGCAGCCCAGCTTTAAACCATAGGCATAGAGATTTACAGGAGGAAATCCAAAAAAAAAAAAAAAAATTCAAATGATTTCCATTAGCTGAGATGGTCTCCCAGCCCCAATATATCCATAATATCATAGCAGCAAGGACACTGTAAGTAGACAAGAAGAAAGAACAAAGATGATATTAAGCTCTGCATAAAGATGTAGGTGGGCCCACAATTCAGTTCGAAATTCAGAGCTGTGCCACGTTCTACCACTTAGATCTGAAGTTCCAGTTGGATCACGTTTGAAGAAAAGGTCAACCCCAAAGACACATCTGGCTGTAGAGCCAAAGAAACCCCAAGAGCTGATATGCTGAGTCCCCACACTAAAATCAATGTTAGGAATGCAAATAAGAAGAGTGCTCCTAAAAGGCATATTTGGAGAACGGCCAAAACAAAAGAGTCTGATTCCCCCATCCCACCATGTTATAAATCAGTCATGCTGCTGAAAAACGGCAGCACCACTGGGATATGGGCCCCGGTTACACGAGAGTGGCAATGTGCAGGATACTCTCAGCTATGCTCACATCCCTCCTTGCAGACCCAGAGTTTGCAGGTTAAAGGACAAAAATGATCACTAGCAGAAGTTGAAAGAATTTCACAGAAGCCAGTGTGGTAACGCTGTCTGCGCCTGCTCTGAATTCTTCCTGAGAACAAGAACTTTGAGACTAATTTTGCCATAGCTCATGGGATGAATGTTGTCTCTTTCCTCTGTGTAGAAATTATCTGGAAATGGTGGGTTGCTAGTTTAGTTTTATGAGCTCCTAGAACTATACTTTGAATAATAATTGGTCTGAAGTTCATCTGTTGAAGGAAGTTCAATATTCAGTATTCAGCTCAGGGCAACACACATTGGATCTGGAAGAGGAGGGCTTGGGGGGAATGACTCCCTCCAGAGTCACGGCCACACCACATGTGGCAAACCAAGTTTAAAATAGCTGCAGACAGAGAGGAGATCTGTCATTTGGAAATTACTTGTGCGCTGTTTGAAGCAGCCGTTAGCTGTGCAGAAAACAGACTCTGCAAATAGAATTGCTGTGTGCAACACAACCTGGGACTAATGTAACCTCCTGTTTCCGATTACCCAGACAAGCTCTGAAGCCTGCCATCCACAGAAACTAATACCAAGGGCTAGGGAACAGAGAAAGTTTTATGGAACACAGGGCAACAGAAGCCAGTTTGCATGATTAAAATTAAATCTCCAAAAGGAATTGATTGTCTCTCCTTGATACAGAGAGCTAACTCTAATAAGATCTTTCATCATAAGGAGGCCTCTGCAAGGCTGGCTTTGGAGGAGAAAGTAATGCTGTGAATTTCTAACCATGAGAGTTTGAATTTAAATAAAAGTGGATATGCGTTTGCCTAGCTCTTGGGCAGCGACCAAAAAAAAAGGGAAAACGAAATCTTCACTGATAATACAGCTTATTGAAATGGTTCCACACGGTAAGTTAAACCAGACAAAAACAATGCTGAGGTGCAATGAGTCTGTTTTGCTTTGATTTCTTCCTAAATTAGCCATTCGGTTCTATTAGAAGTGGAAATTTCAACTGGACAAATTCTCTCCTTGACAATTGAGGCAGGATCTCAGTTCAGCCAAGTATATATTCCCTCAAAGTAAATAGTCTTACAAAATGGTAGGACTGGCTAAAGGACTCAACTATGGCACACTCCTTTTTCTGCTCCATGGGGAAGTTACTCTATCTCTCTTCCCCACAGACATAATAATATTTCCTTGCACTTTAATTCTTATGACTCTCCCAAGGCTTGCAGCACTGGACTTGGTCTCTCTGGGTAGGCAGGATATTGGCAGCTCAGTCCATTGACAGCGAGGTGAATACTCTTAGGAGGTGGTGTATTGCTGCTGGTACTGCCTTTTACATTTGCAGCAATAAGAGCAAGTCTGCACAGCTGGCCTTCCCTGGCCTTTTCTCACAAGCTGGTGCTCTGAAAGGTTTTGCTTTGGGCCAAACAAAATAATTTGTGTCAAGTGAAATGATGTTTTCCATCTTTTTCTCCTCCTATATGAAAAAGAAGAGAAACTGAACAAGAGGCAAACCAACCAACACAAAGAGGATTTGGTTCAACACATGCCAGTTTTTTCATCTCCAAATGTTTTGTTTCAGAAGCCAAAGAGAACAATATTTACACAGCTTTAACCCTAACCAGAGGAGTTCATTACGAAACTGGTGACAGTCTGCACACTGTATAGGTGTTAACTTAAACTACACACATTTTAATTTGAGCAATTATGTTCTCTGGGCCTAATTCCCACTAGTTTAATTTGGATATTTTCTGTCATCACTTGTTGTACCCAACAGTTGTAAAATGTAACCATGCACTATTAAACAGCTGCTGCCTTCCACAGGTGGCTGCCTTTCAGAATGAGGTGAGGATGTCTCCTGTATTGCACAGAGGAGTTGTGAGGTTTAATTCATTCATGTTTGTGAACAGCTCTGAAAGCTTCATTTAAAACCTGCTGTATTCTTTGCAGGCTACTTTTCCCAAAGGAAAAGAGTGCAAAGTAAAATGTCAGCTTTCACAGATACTGGACACATCTACATCTAGACTGATCCCAAAAGTATTATTCCCCTGTATTGCACTGGAAAGCCCTGCTACACTGCATGTTGTGCATATGTGTTTTCGATATATACTATACATCCTGTGCATGTATTTCAACAGAAACATATATCATGTTTTGATATATTCAGTATTAAGTCCAATAGCTTTGACCCATGTGCATTCTCAGCTTCACTACTGTTATTAGCTCAAGAAAAAATGCAGTACTGGACACCCAAGAAGATTTTATGTACAGTTAATATGAAATAAAATCTATGTGGGGAATTCTTTCAGGTCTTGGCCATGTCTTCTGCTTCTTCATTGTTCAATACCACTACAACCATGAACAATTTCTAGGCATATGGTGACACTTATTTGATTTAACTGTGGCATTGAATCAACAGCCTATATCCTGACTGGGATTTACTGCCGTGTTGGAAGCTGAGTGGACATGAGTACTTTTTCTCCTGGGTCAACCCCTTCAACCATGTCAATTTGATCAAACATTTTTCCCCCTTGCTTGAAACTGTACAGCAGGGAAGATCTGGTTACATTGGAACTTCGCTCACAAACCAGAGCTACTGGGTATCAAGTCACTTCAGCACTCGTGCCCACCTTCATCCATAAGCCATGTAAACAAAAAGCAACTTTATCCTACTCTTCTGTGATGTGACTGAAGGATGATAAGGACAAGCCTTGGGATCTTCGAATGGAGGGAGCAGGCAGGGAGGGAGAGGAAGGCAGAGAGGATGAAAGGGAGGCATGGAGAGGCAGGCAGGTCTCCATTACTCTTGGAGAAAGGGTACCTTGTATCTCCACAGTATAGTAACTTGTGGTATTTTCCACAAGGGTCACAGGAGGAAAGAGACGAGAAAGTTGACTCCATGTTTCAGAAGGCTTGATTTATTATTATATGATAGATAATATATTAAAACTATACTAAAAGAATAGAGGAAAGGATTTCACTAGAAGGCTAAGCTAAGAATAGAATAGGAATGAATAACAAAGGTCTTCTCTCAGACCGAGACCAGCCGGACAGGTGAACTGTGATTGTCCCGTAATTGGAAACAGCCTGATGAGGCCAATCACAGATTCCCCCTGTTACATTCCACAGCAGTAGATAAGAATTGTTTACAGTTTGTTCCTGAGGCCTCTCAGTTTCTCAGGAGGGGAAAAATCCTAAGGAAAGGATTTTTCATAAAACATGTCGGTGACAGTAACTGATCTCAACCTTCCTTACAAAGGTCCTCTCAGAAAGCCTCAAAGAGTATGAGCTGTTTACAGGCAAGTTAGTTTCCAGGGAACTATAATAAATGTTGATCCATTGCCACCATCCAGGGTAGTTTCCTTTTCGTCTCGATAGCATTTTCTAGCTACAAAGGTACATTAAAGCCCAACCGTGCATCACAGCCTGTCTGCTTGTGCCCCCAGGCACACAGGGCTGAACCTGTGCCCCAGCTATCAATTCCAGCTTTGCTTGCCAGGCTGTTTTCAACACTTGCATTAACACTTCATGTTACTTTCTTGCTCTTTTGCTCCTGTTCACATGCAGAAAATTCTAGATAGTCCATTCAGGATCTTGTGACTCAGGCCCCAGACAACACTCACATTTGCCCGCTTTTCCTGTCACAGGAAAGAAATGTAGCTATTTCACAGTTCGACTGGGCAACAACAAAAATTAATTTGTTTTGTACTTCGCATAAAACCAGCAGAGAAGTATGTCATACTCTCCAGAGAGAGCAAATGTTACAAAGGTTAGGAGGCCTTTGTGTTGCACAGGAAGGAAAAGAAGAAGAGAAAAGTGGGAAGGGAGACCAGGTGGGAGAAATGGAGATCAGCTCATTTAGGTGTGCCCTGCAGACAAAGTAGCAGGCAAATGATAAAGCAGAAGGGAGAGCAAGAGAGATGGTAAGAAGAAGGGAAAGGGCCACTGAGAAATCAAGAGAGACACAGACAGTAGGCAGGTACAGAAAGAGATCAGAACTGGGAGCAGGATGGAAAGAGCTGAAGACTAGAAAGGGTGTTTCCATTTGTATTTTCATCTGATCCAAAAATGTGCTCACATAAAAAAAAAAAAAAAAAAAAAAAAAAAATTGCCAGCTTAGAGAAAGAACAGCTCAGACAGCAATGAAAGTGGTTTTGACAGAACAGCCAGCTTAGGAAAGAGCTGTCTGCATAAGTGATCAGCTCAAACCACAGTGACAACTTGCATGGTCCAACCTTCCCTCTGATCCAGACTCTCTGGTCCTGGCTTCACTGACTGAAGTAACTGGGTCACTACCATGCCACGAGAGTGGTTATCCAATTTATCAGACTCACAACGTGGTTATGGGGATACACCAGCCCTCTTAGTGAAAACACAGGGCTTTCTTACCTGCCTGGCAAGGCAATTTCCTTGATGGACATGGTCCAGATTTGTTTCAAGTTTTGTTTAACTTTAATAGCTCAAGTTTACCCTTGAAAGATCAGAGGAGAAGAGGTGGTCTTAAATTGACAGAAGGGAGTCAATAAGCCTCCTTTCATTAGATAATGAGTCTGCCTGCACTGTACTCACATTTAACTGTAAGACCCTTCCATACAGTAAAATAGTTTGTTTTGGCTCTGTGTGTACGTTAAAGGAAGAAATAGATCAAATTCAAGAAAGTGCTGAACACTCCTGCCCTTTGCTTTGTTGGTTATTTTTCCTCCCTGGCAACTGGCCTCCCTCCGAGAATGCTGGCTTGCGGATGAAATGAAATACAATACAACTGTATTTTGTATGGCATCTCTCAAGTAAACAGGATCACAATTGCTCTGTGGGCTAAATGATAAAAAACAGCACAGAGAGAAAGAAATTAAGAGATAGAAATGATGGAAGAAAACCGGCTGCTTCCAGAGGAAGGAAGCACAGGTCCATGGCTAACGCTCTGGGTTGGGAAATGACAGGCACAGGC
Organism: Serinus canaria; assembly: GCF_022539315.1. NCBI lineage: Eukaryota > Metazoa > Chordata > Aves > Passeriformes > Fringillidae > Serinus > Serinus canaria. Next base: position 23,144,351 of record NC_066313.1, read on the forward strand.
TTAGCTCTTGGAGCTGCCAGACTACATGCTTTGACCTTGAACAACCTGCTTGACCTTACCAGGGCTCAGTTTCCATTGCAAGACTTCTACTTGTTAACTCTTCCCTGCCTTGGGAAGTCAGAAATTACTGCATTGAAATCCGTGGAGTGCTCTGACACTACCCAGGCAAGGACTTACATGGCTGGATGGGTAGAAGTGTGCTAGAAGGTAGTGGCACGCAGAGAGATATGAATCTTTCAGGATACCTATACCTATACCTATACCTAAACAGAACCAATACTTAAAAAGAATCACAGTAAGTCACTGAGCCTGATGATGCCGCTGAAACAATTTAGCAAATGGTGTTGAAACAAAGGGGTGAGAAGCAAATTTCACTGCCATAGGACAGCCTTGTCTCATACCCAGTGTGACAGGAGGAGGAGGCTGCCATTCTATCCCTTAAAAGCAGTTTCACTCTAGGGACAGATATTAAGGAATGGAGTAGCTGCCAGTGACAGAACTGTCTGAGCATGTTAAGTTTGGGTAGCATGTGGTACGGCGGTCATTTATAACCATGACGCTAACAGTACAAAACATATTGCTTATCACTATCAGAGGGTTGGGAAGGCTGGCTAGAAAAATGCCTTGCAATCTGCTGCTGAGCAGCTCAAATACGGAAAAGCATGAGAAGTGATGACCCAAATGGCTAATGAACGTGTTTCATTACATGTTGACTGTGAACAGCAGGCTGACATAATACTTTTCAAAATAAGACATGATTTTGAAAGCACTTTAATTTTTTTTTTTTTTTTTTGAGCAACCTACTTGTCTGTTTCAGTAAAGAAGGGGCTGGTGTGCTCTTCAGCCTGGCTGTGGAGGGGAGAAGATGAGGCATACCTCAGAAATACTAATTTCTTGAAATCCATCCATTTCCCTCTGTATTCAATACCCTTCAGAAGTTCAGTCTCCTGTTCTGTTTTAAGGTGCATAACTAACAACATATGGACAGAAAAAGGGAAGGCACGAGCAGGTGTTGGCTGGGATATCTCCTTTTCAAAAAACAGATGGGGGAAAAGCCTAGAAATCAGAAGTTAGTTCCTTGCTTCTCTATATGGGACTTGAGTAGCTCTCCTCCCTAATTTTCTTTCCATTTCCATGTCCATTATAGTTTTCCCATCCAGTAATTCAGAGCTGAGTGAATTAGAGTGGTTAGATGCTGAGGGAGGTCTTTGCAGAGAACCAGGGGGAAGCTGCTGGTCCAGGTGGGTGCTGCCCCTGGAGCAATAGGCCAGGGGTTGAGCCACCCAGAGCCTCCAGCTGCAGGGAGGCTGGCTGCTGCCCCCTGCTTTCCTGCCACATCCTTCCCTGTCCATCAGCCACAGGATTCATATAACTTATGCAATGCTGAGTGAGACCTGACCCCAAACAGCACAGAGGGGACTCCAAGGCAAGGGACTGCTGACATTGCACCCCTCCAGAGGACCTTGCTGCCCACCCCTGCCTATCTGCACAGTGGCAAGACACTGGAAAAGTCACAGCACCAGGCTCATAAGACACCTTACATAGTACACCTTTCCTCCTCTCCTCCCAAGCCCCAAGTCAGACCCAGCTCAAGGAGCAGGAGCACCATTTCCCTCAGCTTCCAGAAGTAGAGGGTATGAAGTCAGACACATCACATGTGCATCTCCATAGCCACAAGATCAGGCCCAGCATGGAAAATGAGGGGCAACAGAAAAAATGTGGGAGAGGGCTCTGCAGATAAGGGATAGCTGCTTCTGCCTTGGCTGGTACCAGGCAGCATAAACCAAGAGGGAATGGGTGAGAGTGATGTCCATCTCTGCCACACTTGGGGCAGAGAGAGGCCTGTATATTGAGCCCCTTCTGCCTGCCAGACATTAGAGTTTTTATTATTTAATTGCAAAACCACATTGGTCCAAGAGCCCAAATCACAGATGCACTGAGGTCTTTACACTCGCATTTAAACCTTTGTTCCTGGCTGCAACAGAGTCTGAAATCTACCGCCCTGGGACCCTCCCCTACTTCACTCCCCTTGTTCAGAATGTGGCAAGAAATTCAGAGCTCCTGCTGTGCCTGAGAAGTAGCCTCCATTGCCTTCTCTTCAAGTGTCCCCAAAATGGATAGGTAGCAAAAATCATTAGAAAGCCAAAATACTGACACTTTGACGAAAACCTTCTTTCAGGGGTGTGAGTTCTGTTGGGACCAGATCACAAATCTTGATCTAGTAGTGGCCCTGATTTTCATGCTGACTCCTTCTGACCAAGGCTCTACAGAAATGATTAAGAAACTGCTACCGGTTGTCACTAAGGGGAAGAAGGTTCTTTAAAAGACAGCAGAAACTTTTGGCATTGAGGAGAGCTCAAGAATGATCTAGCCCCTCCAGGTGAATGTAAATTATTTTTTTATGCGTCTTTCATTAACTTATTGAATGAAGGCAAATTAGACCAGAAGCAAATGCTGTGGCCATCCTGCCTTCTTCCCTACCACCCTCACAGATGGGACCATCTGTATAGTTTGCACCCTGGAAGAACCATGTCTTAACAGTTGATGTCTTTCTCCATGGCCTGGCTTTGAAATTCAACATTTCAGCCTCTGTCAGCAACATCTAGACTCCATCCCTCCTTGGCTGTGCTCATGCCACTGCTTCTTGCAATAAGGCAATCAGAGTATAAGCTTTTTTCCAGATTTCTCGCTTAACCTCAGGCAGACCTGTGTAGCTTTAAGTAGCATATTACAGTAATGAGAGGCCATGATTATTTCTAAGAATATGCCCTCCTTCCCATTAGTAACCCCCCCATGATAAGCAGCTCTATCTTTTCTGCTGCCACCAGTCACTAGCAGGCCATTGGGGCAGAAAAAGGAGGAAAGGGCAGCCTGTCATAAAGAAAAAGTGAGAGGAGAGCATAAACTGGGGGAGAGGGTGGGGGAAGGAATAAGCATTGACAGTCAAAATGCGAAAAAGATTAAATGCAATTTTTCTTCAAATGCTGGGAGACAAGACAGATCTCCGGGCTTCCTTCCCCTCCCTTGCCCTCCTGCCTGAAAAGAGAAGAGGTATTTAACATAGGAAAGCCCCTCAAATAAGCCCTGACAGCCATATATTCAGAAACTGATGGCATTTCCCTAAACACTGTTTGTAAAATGGTAATTATCCAGCAGGCAGTGACAGCTGGCACTTAGCACTGAGAGAGAACATAAGCGGACAAGAAGAAAGGGATCCTGCCGTAACTGAACAAAGGGTAAAGAGATATATAAAACATAATCAGAAAAATACAAAAATTGCTGGCTGTGCTAATAGGTCACCTCAGCCTCTTGGTTCATCTTGAATGCAGGTTCAGACTGACATCCTTCAAATCATTCCACTGGCAGCAGCACCTCTAAGGGGCGCAGGAGCAGCAGCAAACCCAAGGGGTTGAGCAGTTTCCGGTGAGCATAGGGGTGCAAATCTGATGGCCAGCTTTATCAACAAGTGTATGGAGCACCTGTTTTCCAACTCATGTCACAAGATCAGCCATTGGGAATGAAAGCTTCTGGACAAACATTTTCTCCCTACTTCAGGCCAACTCAGCTATGCCACAACATTGCAAAATGGAGTCCTTCACTGGAAGCATCTAGACTAGACAAAAGACCAGGCAATATTCTTGAGTTGGACAGGGATATGTCTAGGCAGATCTTCTACTCCTTTGCTGTTTAAAAAAAATCCACTTCTGGGATTCTTCTTAGGGCAATGAAGAAGCCTGTCAGTTCAGATATCAGGTCTGGCATATCTCCTGAATGGCCTTGGGTCAAACTCTCCTTTCTTTGCCTTGATTCTTTCCTTACAAAATGTATTGTGTGTTGTTGTTGCTATGCCATATGCTCAAACCAAGGCCCAATAATTACATCTTACCCAAAATTTAGGAGGGCAGGGTCTTGGACTGGACTTGAGCCCTTAAACATGATCAGTAAAACACATGAATATATCTTCCCTCATATGAGAATCACACTGTCGTGGTTTAAGAGGAAATGAAGTTTTTTGTGATGGTGTGGGCAAGCCAATCGGTGTTCAGATTTAATATTGGCACCTGGTTTGTCCACTGAGGGCATGGATACGCCTCTGAGAACACAGGGGTTAAAAGCTGTGATCTGCCAGGGTAACTTCCTCAGAAGGGTTAAAAGTCCCAGGCTCTGCCGGTTTGCTTCATCAACTCCCACGCCTGGCTGCCCTGCTGGGCACCCCCCCCTTCTCCTTCACGCCGGGCCACTATCACCGGCACCGGCTCTGTCTCTCTCTCTCCCTCTCTCCGGGGGGGGGGGTGGAATGGAGGATGGCTCCCCGAAACCCTTCCATGTTCTCCTCCACCCTTGGGCCCAGGCCTGGCCTACCTCTCTCCGGCCACATGGCTCCCCTCCCCCCCTGCCCAGCCAGATCTTCATTTCCTCTTAAACCACGACACACACTCTCACAACAGTCTCAGAGAATAACTAGTGAAGAATGAAAATAAACTCATTAATGAGCAGGGTGGTATCTTTTAGCTTGAGGGTTTCCACACTCATATTCTCAGGCCATTTTATTTGCTTTCTCATTAGTTTAATTAGGATGTTACCTCCCTCCAGCCTAAAGGTGAGAATGCTCTGACCCACCCAGAAGGCTTCATGACTTACTTGTGCCCAGATCCTTCCTGGAAAGGTTACTGCCAGGGTCCAGCAGCGTGTACCTTCGATCACAACCCATTATATCCCTGAGTCACTGAGCAGCAATGGGCTAGCAGTTCTAATAAATGATGCTCAGGTGAGTGTGGTCAGACAAGGACACTTGATGGAGTACTAGAATACAGGAAGGAGCTCTGCCTCTCTCCTTTTACCAGGAATCAGCCTGGCACATAGATAGTCCATGCCTGGGATAACAGAAATTCCACCCAAATTTTGTGTCGTCCGTTGCCATTCTTCTTTGGCATTGCTTCTCCTTTACCAAAAGACACTACCCCTGAGAAAGATATAATTGTCCTAATTGACCCTTACAATTTTAGGAACTGAGGGCAAAAGCTTCTGAATTTTTTCTAAGCACACCTTTCTCCTCTACCCTGTCTCAATTCTATTTTATTAGGTGCTGCTATTACTTGGTCCATCACAGCAAATGACCTCTAAGCTTCTCTTTATGCCATATTCTCCTTGGTGCCAGGTTTGTATGTTAATAATTTTCTCAGCACACATGCACATTTAAAATAAGATAGATTTTCTCTGCTGCAGACAGATACACCTCTTCACGGTAATTCATTATGCTACTATCTCCAAAGCTGTTTCTTTGAGAAATATGCGTAGAGACTTGTATTAACAGTGTAGAGTTTTCATTATGATAACTGATGATTTGTTTGACTAGGTCTCTTACGTATCAATCTAACTATTTTGTAGTTGCCTGTGATTTATTTTTGACTGTCTTAATAAAGTTCCAATATTACTTTCAGTAATCAATCTGCTTTCTCTAAACTAGTGTTAAATTCTTTTTTGAATTGAGAGTTTCAGTAAAGAATTTATCCCATAAAACTACTGATCTGAAAGTTATCAATATATTTCTAAATGTCCAAGTACAAGTAAATTGAAAAGTTACTTTTTTACCATCAGTTGACATTTAAATATATGCATGTTTTCAAGTACAAAGTAATTACTTTAAGCAGTAATAGAGCATTTCTCATAAGATATATTAAAGAAACACCAACAATGAAATTGCTAATGTTGCAATTTAATTATAAACCCTTCTATGTGCCAGCACATCTTCACTATTACTTTTGCTGCCAGTCCTGATCTGTAGCATGCTGTTTAATGCAATTTACTGTGCATTTTTCTGTACAAATGACTTTCATAGCTTCTGTTTATCTGCCATATATGGGAAAGCATGGACGCACAAAAGATGATACATAACGGTGATTAAGGTTGAAGAAAAAATTATGAGAGCAACACTGCTCTCATTCTGTGAAACGCTCTGTGAAGCCATGCACTGAAAGGGGGGAACCCAGACTTGCAGGAGACCAGCAGCAAGAGCAATAGTTCAACTGTAATTTTGGAAAGCAATTTTAGTGCAGCCATTATAAGGCAGGTCCAAATGATTTTAGAGTAAACATGAATATTCATTATCAATATTAATGCATTTACCACCGATTCCTTTGTTTCCATTCAAGGTTTCACATACAATCTAGCTTGGCTATCCCCTGGCTTAAGCTGGGGATAATTTAAATACTGAAATTTAACAGTTTCTTAATAATACATTTAGCTTCACTGTTATTAAAGATTAGAAAGGAAGAGCTTAGATCACCTAGGACTTCTCCCAGAGGGAAGCAGTGAGACATTTCACTCATAAATTTCCCATTTCTGAATCAAAAACTTATGAGTGAAGCAAAGAAAACATTTAAGAGAGAAATCTGATGATGATTTGAAAACTGCAAATGATGTAGAGCCAAACACATCCTTGGGTAATCTAATTTATTTTATGAAATGAATACAGGCAATAAAGAGATTCCTGTACACACAGGTGCACACACCCATACACCCAAAATAAAAGCACCTTAATGATCCTGTTTGTCACAGTAACAGCTAGTACCAGTCACTGGGCTTTGGTGATTGTCCAAGCATATTCACTGCTGATGGAAAAAATCTTTCCTGGTTTTGCCCTTTAAAATGCACCTGGCACTCAGCACAAGCACTTAACCCATATTAATTTCTTAAACACTCCTAATGCTGCTGCAAGTTCAGGAAGATGCAGCACATCACCAGCAGCAAGGCTGCTGTCAGAGTCTGTGAGTTATTCCTGCTGTTGCTGTCAGATGGCTGGGATGGCTTGTTCAGCTCTTATGTGGGGCTTGCAGAGAAGTGGGTGCAAGGCAAGTCACAAGGAGGGGTGCAGGCCAACTCAAGCTTGTCCTGTGCACAGCCCTAGATTAGCAGATGAAAAACTGATCTGTCAACCACACAGCAGAATTAATGCTCCACTCTTGTCAGGCATCATATACCCATGGGAGTGGTGTATTTCCAAAAACATGGACCTCGTTCAAACCCAAACTGAGTGATTCCCAGCAGTTCTGTTAAAGAAAGGAAAAGCCTCCTCCTGTCTGCCCTTCTCCACCCACTGCTCTCACTGGAGGACAGGCAGGAGGAGAAAAGTGCAGTAAGCATGAAGAGGGGCATGTGTGCACATGCTCAGGCACAGGTGCAAAAGCATGAAAGCACTCACAAGTGTATGTGAAATAAAGACAAAAAGAGACAAGAGGGTGCACTGAAATAAAGGATCAGCAATCAGGAGGCAAATATGGAAATGTAGGAGAAATGGATCAAGAGGGAGTAAATTGGCAAGAAAGAGAGAGAAAGCATTGGGAGGACTGACAGTAAAGACCAGTACACATGGGAACATTAGGAACCAAGCACAAACACACGCACACAGAGCCACACACTGGAATAAGCACAAGTGACAAATCACAGACTCATTTGGGTGAGAAAAGACCTCTGGTGCATCATCCAGGCCATTGCTGCACATAGTGGCAGACCTGATTACACCTAAACCATCCCTGACAGACGGGTGACTCATCCCTGCCTTGAATATCTCCTGTGCTGGGGGCTCCATAGCATGCCTTGGGAGCCTGCTCTGTCGCCAAACTGTTCTAGAGTTATAAAGTTTTCCCTGATATTTTTTTACTAACTGTTCCCTCTTGTAGCTCAGGACCATTATGCCTTAGGTCTGTTTGTACCAACCACTGAGAAAAATGGATCCCCATCCTCTCAGTAGCGTTTCTTTATGGATTTGCAGGCAGTGATTACATCTCCCTTCACACATCTTTCCTCCTCAATGAATATATACCAGGCTCCTTTATCTTCTCATTTATGCTACACTTTCCAAACCTATCATTTTTGTCACTCTTCCTGGAACTTCCTTCAACCCAGTGTGGCTTTGGGGCTGAGAGGCAACAGCATCAATTCAGCTTCCTGCCTCTTACCTGGGCCATGTGCAGTCATGAAAGGTTGAAGACTGGCTTTACTTTCTTTCCTGAGTACCAATTGCTTGCCCGAATACCTCTGGCTTTATTCTCCTGAAAGATTCTGTTATGTGCAGAGACAGACAAACACACACGTACATGTGAGCGCAGCCCCGCACACCTATTTTATATGTTTATTTTTATTTTATATTTTATATAGATTGATATAAGTTCCTCACCTAGTAGAGGTTCCAATGTTAAGAGCTGGTTTAGAAGACAAGCTGGGCTAGCTGTGAGGAAGAGCACCTCAATCAGAGAATGAGGAAGGTGACAACAATGTAACATTACACACTGGAAGAAGCCCCATTTGATGGCATCCTGATGGTGGACTGAACACTGAATACTATTCAAAACTGTGCAGACCATATCCATTTCATAGTGCTCATTTGTCTTCTGGACCCCTGCACACTGCATCCATCATTCTTCCCTCCTCTTTTAGAGCCTTCACTTACAAGACTGGTTAGCCTAGTACTCAACAGGTCTGCCCCCCTATTGTTAAAGTGATGTGCATGAGTGGTTTCTACACAATCCAAAAATGCCTTCGGCACTATGATTTTAGTTGCAAATGGATAACCTACATGAGGAAGAAATCAAGAAAGGAAGGACTGAGTAGGTCATTTGAGATATTATGCAGCTGCCTCCAATTGCTCACTTCAGATTCTGAAAAGCCTCTTGGGGATTAAATTAGAAGATGGACCTTTAAAAACATCTGGAGAGAATATCCACTTGAGCACCCAAGAATGCCATAGCATTTCTTTTATGGATTTCACAGAGAGAGCAAGTCCCAAGTAAAATGCATAACAAACACAACACACCAGGCCTTTGTGAAAAGACATTATGACAATAAAGTGACAATCATTTCAAAGAGTCCCTGATTTCCATCTACAACCAGCTACTCACAGAAGCATGCCATTCCTATACCTAAGAGCCTGACCTGAAGGTCGGCACTGTGACACACTCTACCGAGGCACCACTGGCCACTTGTTTGCCCTGTCACACCTCAGAACTAGAGGCTGTGATGAACAGATAAGACTTTGGCTCTAGGGATTGTGAGGCAGTGGCCAGGCTCCGAGAAAGTCATCTGTAACCATTTATAGCTACAGCCTTATTGCCAACGACAGCAAGTTATAGATGTGTCTGTGTGGCAGACTAATGGTCAATAATATTTCTTTTCAATACCCTACAGCAACATCAAGCCAAGCACGGTGTTTATTAAGTCTCATGGAATTTCCTGTCTGTTCTAGAATCTTTAAGGTTTTACCCAATTGCTCCAGTCTTAAAAGAAAATCTGAAAAATCAGTTAAGAAATGGAGAAGCATCTCATTCCTCACAATGAAAAGAATATGAGATGTAAAATGTCACCGTTTTGATGTGCTGGCAAACTTCCTGGAATCAGTCAACCAAAGATAACTATGTTTATAAATATTTGAGATATGAAGATACTGTATATAGATTGCATTTTTATTATTATTATAAAAGTGTTTGGGCTTTAAAAAAAATGAAAGAAATAGTTCTGCAGTGTACTCTAAATACATACATTAGAATATTTTGTGCTGTGCGTAGCATGTTTTAATAAGAAAGAACTTGAATTCCACTTTCTCTCTACCCCTTGATCAGAGTAAAGTGGCTATTCCCTTCTCACCTTCTCCCAGCAAGAGGTGCTACAAGGCTGGTGGAGCAGCACTGAAGCTGCCAGCAGCTATGGCAGCACAGGGGAGCAGCACTATGAAGATTCCTTTATCTTAAGGCTTTGTGCTGCCGAACCATAACCCCCCTATCTAAGAATCTCCTATGTAAAATCAATAGCAATAACAAAATGCCTTGGAGAATTCATAGAGTCCCTTCAGATGACACAGCCTGGACTGAGTGGGAGAAATAGCTGGGGATGACTACAGCTTGTTTCTGTTGCTCCTGGCAGATTTTATTCAGGGCAAGGCCCAGAACTTGCTGCCCCTGGAACTCCACAATCCAGATAATTGCTTTTCTATTCTTTTTACAACTGACATTTCATTCTTAAGACAGGACAATTGCTGAAGTGCAATAGAAGTGGCTCTCATAGCCATGTGAATTCTGTTCCTGCCCATCTGGCCTCCATGCTATGACAGTCTGGGACTTTTCACACCCAGCTCTGCCAACCCCTCTGCAGCATTCCCTGCTTTTCCTGGCCTCAGGCAAGCTTATCTGCACAGGTCTACTTGGAGATGAACCTCAGCTGCACCCTAAAACCACATTCCATCCAAAGCCTGGCCTCTGCAATCCCACTAATACACACTGATCCTGAGCAAAAGTCTGTTTTGCTATTCCCATTCCCGTGTAAATCCATTCCTGTTTAATTGCTGACTCTCCCATCTTGCGGCTTTATTGACATCTACATTTTCATTTTTCATCTTTTCTTGATTCCCAGCCTTTTCCCCATTATTCCCTGTAACAACAGACAGCAGGCCACAACCAATTTCACTTCCACTCAGCTTTCTAAACCTCATGTGAAAAACAAGTATTACCCCACTAGAAAACTGACCTGAAATCTATTGAGCTGACTGTCAACTGGCTCCATGAAACAGAGGTAAACAATTAAGGCACAGTGTTTGCAATAATCACTCTGCTGAGCATTAACTCCCTGTCATTTGAGTCCTGGATTAATGGTGCCAATTGGTGTCAGCCCTGGCTGGCACATCAGCCCATTCCCACCCACCAGAAGGGTCTCTCCAAGCACAGGGAGGCTCTCTCTTGCCTTTCTTATCATGGCTTTTCACCTTCTGCTTCCTTGACAAATAACCATTCACTCCACAGCCCAGGACTTCAGGGCCTGACTTTCATCCCATTTACCAGCTTGTGGCAAATTCCAGTGAATGCCAGCATTCACCACCATTCAGTGCAGATGTAAGACTCACTGGATATTTCACTAGATAGTCAAACCCCCTCCCAAAGTAAGGGCAGAGAGTCTACACAGAAAAAACTGGAGGGAGACCTTGCATCATTTTTCTGTTATTAAATATGACTTGTGTTGCATTCTTTAAGAGGATGAAGGAAAATTGTGCTCACATTTATATACATGCTTATTTGTGTTTGGGTGAATCAGGATTGCCAGTGTTCAAGATCAATCAGCCCTCACCAGGGTTCAAGGTTTGGAGAATCATGCCTCGTTTGCTTTCCCATTGTAAATGTTAACTAAACATAGCTCTGGGGAGAGGTGCCAGTTCAATAGCTCTGGAGATTACCCTGCCAAATTCTTTTTTCAATCTCAGCACTGTAAACTCAGAGCAATTCTAACTACCATCAGCAGAGCTACTCTAGAATTGCAGTCAGGGTGGATTTTGGTACTGCATCTCTCTGTTCTCACCCACAGCAAGAAGATGACCTAGTTTAACCCCACAGCAGCGTTCCCAACAAGCTCAGGTTTTGGGAGACCCACTTTTAATCCCACAACAGATACAGCACTGGCAGCAACAATGTTTGGTTTATCAGAGTGGAAGCCACAATATGTCCCCTGCATCACAAACATGCCTCACATTTTGCCACAATCCCCACTAGAAAGACCAACCCTGCTTCATAGCTTTCACAGAATAAAGTCACAATTAGCACCAAGGAGATGGACTCATGCCTAGTTACACCCATTTGAACCAATATATTTCAATTGAAGGATAATTGCAACAGAATCAAGCACTCTGAATAAAAATAAGAGCAGCAGAAAGAACTGGAGTACATGGATTTGGCCATGGGTGACCCTATGCAGTTGTCAACAATATAAGCCTGCTATACACTATGCTGAAAAGGACTATGCTGAAAAGTGGCATTCCCTGCCTCTCCCAGTTCACTTCAGAATTGCCTGAACCTAGGCTGGAAGTTCCTAAACTGCAGCTCCTGCTAGGTTTTGACTGTCTCTGTTCAAAGCATCTGGGTACCTGAAGAGCACCAAGGCAGACCAGGTTTTCTCTAGACTGCTCTGTGTCACAGCCAAGAGTCCACAACCCCAAAGGAACATATTGCCCTCATTTCCCTGTTTTCCTTTTCATTGGAAATCCAATATTTAACCAGGTCAGAGTCATCTACAGAGAGACAATCTAACTTTTGGAATCTTTTTGAAATAAAGGAGTGAACCAGTTCACTGAACAATTCATTCTCTTTCTCCATACCTTCATCACTGTGGACTTTCTGCACTGTACATGTGATGATTTATAATGTCAACATCATCATGAAGCTCTCTCACTATTTCACCAAAAGCCTTTAAAAGAGAGTGTTTTGGCTCAGTAGTGTTGGGTGAGATTCAGTATTGAAGCAGCATGTGTTTGGAGATGCAGCCATCATTTAGGATAAAGAATGGGTGTGTTTTGCCACCTGTGGTGTGGAGAGTAGGTGTTTCTGGACCATGGTGGCCTAAAAGTGTAGAGTGGGACTTGAAAATTTCTACAAAAAGCAGATGACTGTCACAACTCTCTTTGCTGTCCCATCTTCTTTCCATAAGTTCCCAAAGACAGAGCCTTTAATCACCATTGAACAACCTTTCTTCAGCCCCTTTTTTGTAGAGCTGCTTGGAGGAGGGAGGGAATCAGTTTTCTCTGTTTGGAGCTCTCATGTGAGGACATGCAGGACATTATCTTCACTCCTGAGCATCTCATTATGCAAAATATATTGACAAAAAATGAACAAGAGCAGAGCAGAGCAACAAAACAGTCAGATAATTAGAGCAGTCAAAGAATGAAAGGGTCAAATATGCCCGTTGTGGCTGTGAATAGGAGACAGGATATCAATATGAATAAAACAAAGGGAAAAAAGCAAACTCAGACCAAACCTGAGACAAACTTCCTGACAGCAAGGTATGGCAGTAGGTTGTGGAATGTCTCCTAAAGAATTCAGCTGGGTCCTTGCTGCTAGAAAACATTTCAGAGGAAACCCAGCTCAGTGCCCAAGAGGCAGGCCTGCCCAGCTACAGTCAGCACTCCTTGCACTTTTAAATGGATGTTTCCATCTGTGTTGCATGTCCCGAGCTCACAAGCAGCATGTCACTGTGCAGATGTTAAGCAGATGTCATCTCCCTCCCTCCAGTGGTTAAAGTGATTTCAGGATGAGATGGTAATTAGTCCCTCAAAGGCTGTGGGCAGAATGCAGGAGGGTGCAGTATGTGCACTCTGGTGCAACTGAGAGCCAGAGCTCATCCAGGTAAAATGTTAAGCCATGGTGATGATGCAGGCTGATTTCTCAATGCATTTGTGCACACTCACTCCTTGAGTCACTGCTGAGGAAGCTCAAGGAGAGGCTCCATGGAGCAGCACTGTCAGCGCCGGACTGTATTTGCTGTGGCATTCATCCAGTCCCTTATCCTGTGTGGGACAGCAGTCAGCACCAGATGCTTCAGGGAAGGTACAAATGCACCATGTGGACAGATGTGGAACAGCTTGTCCCTCTATGCCAGGCTTTGTCCTGAGTTTTGAGACCTAGAGAGGCCCTGAACCTTACTGACTGCATGGGGCTGGCTCTCCTTTCCAGAATGTATTCTCCTTGATTAGGACAACTCTGAATACTCTCAATGGATACAGGATCTTTTTTATTTCTGAATCCTGCTGAAAGATGGCTATTAATGATGATACAAGACAATGATTTCTCCAGCCAACCTGCCTGTTACAGGGAAAAAAATACTCCCACTTTTTCATCCTGTAGCGTCATTAAACATCTCCTTGTTCTTTCATCTGAAAACTGAAGCGCTCTCTTATGAACATACAAACTTTACATATCCCTTCTTCTTGGCAAGCTCTGTGGGTCCCAGGCTTTCAAAGAACTTTATCTTTGCATGAGAATTCTCCTGGGCACATCATTACTCCCATCACTCTGCTCTCAGATATCTCTTGTCTGAGACAACGTGGCCAGTCCTGTGTGCTTTTTTGCAAGTGTGGTGCGAGCACTGGCAGTTTGGGATTGATCCATCCACCACCATATTAACATGCTGCCAAGCTGTCCCCACAGTTCCTGCTTCTCTCTGCTTTGAGAAGTAGCACAGCAGTGCTCTGGTAGTCTCTGTCTTTGCTTGTGGCCTTCTCAACCTTTGTGGTTTTTATTCAGGCCTTCCCTTCATATGCCCCACACTTGGTGCTAATGGGGTGTGCATTCAAGAATTGCATAAACAAAGGATGTAATTACTGTGCCTCCATTTTGGGAATGGATATATAAGTGAGTGGCCTTTTCAGGGCATTCCTGTAGAAAAAAAACTGTTGTGTTTTCACTAAAACCATCTATTAGTCTTTTCCATTATAATCAATAAATCAGTTCCCTTTTTATATGGTGATGTTGGCTCAGCTGTGATTTTCTGATGACAAAATTCATTACTCAATTGTCTCATTGCTTCCTTTCTAAGTTCAAAAACATCCATTAGCACCACTATGTGAAGCCCCATTAATCTGCTTTCATTATAATAATGTTCTTATTCTTTCTTAGCATCTTTATTGCATCCCACTCATCCTTGTTGTCTCATAGGAGCTTTTAATTAATGCACTAAGAACTGATATAAAGATCAAGTTTTTTTTTTTTTTTTCCTTAGATCTAGCATTTTTGGTTACTGGACAGAAATTAACTGTATTTACTCAGGTGACACTATTAATGAATGGAGAGAGCTGACACAATATGTAGTTTGGATGCTTCAGAGCTGACTGGATTTTGCAGGGGAAAATACAGTCAAAATAACTTTTTACAGACTCTAAATATTCATTTGCTATCATTCTACTACAGTCTCCTGAAAAACCTTTTTCAAAATGGGCAGGATCTATCACACCTATGCAATGCTGCGTCCGGACTTTGACTTGTTTCATAATGCAAATCAACAAATGTACCCTGCAGCAAAGGAAACTGCTGGAGGGCTTCAAACTAAGAATGATTCCTCAGTTACTGAAGGCATCAAAAGTGATGTCTTACTCCCCTCCTTTGCCCACAAACCTGAGCCCTGCCTTGTCACTTATGCCCATTCCATGAGAAAAGAAAACACGGTGCGGAATCACACATATTTAGTGTCCCTGTTCCATTTCCCACCCTCTTAGTTTCTTCCCACCTGCAAGACTTAGGAAAAGAAAACAAACAAACACTTGCTGTTTCTACAGCAGACACATACAGTGACTCAGAGACAGGCTATGGTAGTTGTAAGGCCCCTGGGCCTTGAGTCAAAAAATCTATTTTTTAGTCCTACATCCAATACATTTCCAAAGAGGAAAAAACAGTTTTCCTTGGGAGCAAGGGCTTGGAACTGGTTGCTAGCAGTTTGACTGTGTATATCCTACTTGAGATTTCCTTTCTGTGAAGGAAGATGGCATGCATTTGGGTGAGGGATTAAAACCAGATGAAAACTATTTGCCCTGTCCTTCCAGCGCGTGTTAGCATTGGAGACAAGAAACAACAAATGAGGAATATTAAATTTCCTTCCTTTGCTCCTCACAAAGGGACAAACAAAATTAGTGAACAATGGTTTTCTAGACCTCTCTAATGAAATCACCCCTGCACCTTAAACATTGTTAGTAAATGGAAAATTGGCATGTTTACTTCCTTCTAGGAGACCAAATGTAGAACTGCCTAGAAAAACAGGCAAACAAAGGGATACGTTGTGAGCTGATATCTCTGACAAGTCAGAGGGAAGAAAAAAAATTGTACACATATTATAAAATTTATCATTAAAAAATAGAAAACCCAAACCCAAGAATTTTGCATGATACTTCAAAAGAAAAGAAGGGAAGGGGAGGTGGAAGGGGAGAACAAAAGGAAAAGAAAATCTGTCAAGAATTTTCTCACTGCATCCAAAATGCCTCAGTGAGCTGAGATACAGAAACAAGCTAATTACTGTCTTTCTTTTACTCTTCCAGTTCTGAACTCCACACACAACATTTTTTGTGATTATTAATAAAGGAACACTTTCATCTTTGTCTTATTAAGTGTTCTGGGGGTAGGAGAACAGTATCTGACAGATACCATATGGGATAGGGTGGAAACAGGAGGGAATGAAGAAAAGGAAAATAGAAGCAAGGAGGTGACTGAGAAATCCCTCCATAGTTCCTAGAATGTACATCTAAACTACTGGAACTTTCTATACAATTGGAGCAATTTCTGCTCTTCTATACTCTTCAATATTTATTTCCAAGGTTCTGAAACAGGACATGTCCTCTGCATGAATAAAAGGTCTCTGTGACCATGAAAAAGGGAGTCTAACCCTTGAGAAGCTAGGGGGGCTGTGGGACAGACATGAAAAGCATGGGCAGAACTCTGCGTGAAGGCCAGGAATGCAGTCAGAGTTGCCACACTTGCAGAGATGGTAAGGGGAGCCTGAGCTGGAGGGAGCACTGGCAGACCTGATATGGAAAGACCTGGTCTGGCTGCAATCAAAACAGAGATCCACTGGTCTGAAGGAGCTTCATAAGGCTCCCAACCACACACGGTCCAACTCCAGCCTTTGCTTTCAGGTCTTCACTTCCACAAACATTGCGACGCTGGAGTTAGAAAAACAACAGAAATTCTTAAATTCTTACAGCACAACCCCCCATTCCCTTTGGGAGACTGAATATTTTCCTAGTTTGGAAGAGCAGCCTGGAAGAGCTGCTTTTTTGAATAAGCCAATGCAGATGCCAGGAACCGGGGGCTCAGAGGAAGAACACCATCTCCTGAATTCTGCCTGTACTGCACATGACCAGTTCAAGCACCAGCCTAACTCTTTACAAACATAAAAGCAATGTCTCTCTTTTCAGAGTGCCATTGTCTGTCTTGCATACAGCCTTTGCATCCTTTCTTACCAGCACTGCAGACCAGGAGATAACAGACCATTGGGTGCAGGCCATTAAACCTGTCTGACAGCTACTTGCTCATAGCAAAACAAACCCTTTTTCTTATCATTCATGAGACACTGGCCAAAGATTATGGTGGGAAGAGACACAGAATCTGTCATGCATTTTTACCTGTGATCACAATGTCAATATTCAAACTCCCTCCAGGCTATAAATCCTTTTGAGCAAATGGAGACACACAAAATATTGTATCATATATTTCCCCAGACAACAGGGAATTTCTGCATGCACCACTCAGCAGACCAGAGCTCTGTACCTAAAAGTCACTATTTGTTCAAATCAAACCCTCATCTGCTGGGGTTTCATCATTACACTTACCCAGAGGCAACAGCAGGTAATCCTTTGCCATTTAGTACAACATCTTCCAAGAAATTCTTCATTACAGAGCAGAGCTTAATACCCAGTTTTGCATAGAAGGAAAAAAGCCCTCACACCAAAATAAAATCTATCCTTCATATGGAGCACTGTGGGCTTTCAAGACATGTTTTGTAGTATGCATAAGGATTTTTGGATTAGTTGTTCACATCTTTTTTCTCCACAGAAATTATGGATATTGCATTACTTAAGGAGACTAGTCTTGACAATGCAGCTGATCCCATCAAATCCATTGCAACCACAGATTCAGCTCTCCTCCTAAAATTTTGCTTTGTAGCTGTAGGAAAGGTGAACCTGTCCCAGGGCAGACACCTGGTAGAAATGCACACTAAAGCTCTATATGTCCTCTCTTTCTTTTCCTGCCAGAAAGATGTTGGCTGGATTTGGGAAAGGGCTACTAAGCACAAAAGAGAGAGTTGTCAGAGCATTTCATTGCCATACCAATGTTGTGCTGCAGGATAGGTCACAAGAGGCCAGCCAGGAGGCTGGCATAATTTAAACATCCCTGGTTATCCTGAGAGAGGATGCTCAGAGGACTCAGAAGCACTAATGCAAAAACCTGGGTTGGTTTAAATCACTGTCTTCCTCCAGCTAGATCAATTTGTATCTTATGATCCAAAATAAACAGCAAAGATAGGTGGGGAATCTACAAGTCCTGAAGCTGTTTTATTTGTAGTGAGCTGTGTAAGCAAACAAAATAAAAACCCTACACTACAAGTGTCAGACACGATTACCCCTCTACCCCCCATACTCAAGAATCTCCTCATATCGAGTCTTCAGCATTGAAGGTGAACACTAGAGTTTTTCACAGGAGATTAAAAATCTGGGCTATTCTGCTACCACCACCACGGCAAATACTCAGAGGAATCTCTGTAAAGGAAAACCTTCTGAAAAGCTTCTTGAAAAATGACTGTTTATATTCTCTTTGGGTTAGGAGGGGCTAATAGGTGGCAGAACATCTCTTTCCAGAGTACAGAGCAATCACTGCTCTTACATAAAACAAGAGTTAATGATTCTGCTGATTTACAACCTATTTTCCACTAATTCATCCAGCAGTGAATTCTCAAGAGTCTTTCACCGTATGCAAATCTGGAATACAGGACAGTGATAAAGCTATGTTTAGCTAGAAGAAGATGAAAAAACAAATGCTAGGTAGAAGCCAAAATTTCAAATCTAGGTTAATTTGTTAATGCCTTGTAACTTTTTTTTTTTTTTTTAAAGGGACACTTCGATTATTTTCTTCAAGCTTTATGGAAAAAAATTCCCTCTAGCTTTCAAAGTAAACCCAATAGGGATCAAGGCACATCAATTTTGCTAATGGAGCCTGGTTGCAGCCTTAATTATTATTATCTCTTTGTGATAGATTAGCCATTTACCCAGATTATATAGACAGAGTGAGATTAGATTAGATAGCCCAGGCTCCATATGCTCTTTCTATCTCCCTGTGCAATATAGCAGCTGACTAACTGAATCCCTGCTTGTGCTCTTGGCAATGAGATATCTTACTGCATTTTCTTTATACTCTGTTTTCAACAAAAATTGATCAAGTTTCAGAAAGAAGAGGGAGTGAAACAGGTATTTAGATTTGAGGGTTACCCTAATTTCAAAAGCCTAATAGTGAGGGGAGGTAGGACTATGCAGCACTCTTCAAGGTCAGCTGTTATTTTCACAAGTGAGCAGAGGTGAAAAGAAAGACCCACAAATGCAAAAGAGACATTTCTGGTCTCCTGCAAAGCTTCATCTGCTGACGGGCTCCTACAAGGAAATGGGAGCACTTTAGTTAGCAAGCTCTATGGGATACAATTTCTTTGTAAGAACAAACCCTGCAATTAAAAGAGCAAGCTTGGATAAATCCTGTGGGGTTCTGGATGTATTTATGGTGGGAAGACCATAAATAGGGTGCAGCCAAGTTTTCCTAACTGAAAGAGCAAGGAAAAAAATCTCTGTCCTTATTGGTGTTGCAAGGTTACCTCAACCCCCCAGTAGGCTTTACCATTGTGGGATGAAATAATAAGAAAAGAAGAAAAGTTTTCTTCCTTTTTTTACAATCTCAAGCTTGGAAAGCAAGGATGGAAATGTTGCACAGACTTGGAATGAATACCCCTAAGCAATGATCTGCTTTGCAGTCAGAATATCCAGCATTTTTTTTTTTTTTTACAAATAAATGCTTAATCTGCTGTATGAAAATATTTGAGCTTTCAAGATAATTTTAAAAGACAGGCCTTTTACTCCAGAGCTTCTGTCCTACAGTATCCCTTCCAACAATGTCCATTCCATATCATACTGTAAACATGGATATAGCCTTGCCCAGAGAAACCTGCATTCTGAATGCTCTCTACTGGGAAAGGTTGTAAGGCAATTCAGCATCAAAGGCTGGTAAGAAATATAAATCCCTTCATGGCATTTGTAAGGTCTTGATTCTGCCCTGAGGCTTCTTCCACAAAAAATCAGGAGTAGTAAACAGTAAGGACAGCCTATCACCTCCTCATTCCAAGAACACCTAACCTAACACTAAGAGCAACTTTGCTCCAAATTCTTTTGTTCATTTTCATTTTTGAAAGCCACAAGAGTGTGTCCATGTAGAGCAGCTTTTATAGATGAAAATGCCATCACATACTTTATCTAGAAGTTTTTCAAGGTTTTCTTTTGAAAATTCTGGTGAACAAGTTTCTTCAAATGTATCCTGCTAGCTCTCATGGATTCTCCTGTTTGCCTCTTATGCACTCTATATTTTGCTTAAAGAAAGCAAATTCTGTTCCCCAGGTACTTCTCTGATAGAAATAAACTTCAGCAAGTTCTTTACATGGGAAAATTTTTCAAAAATTTGGAGAAATGCTTAAAAATGGCATTTCTTCAGCACAGGCAATCAGGGTGCTCTGAAAAACCTGAGTACTAAGGACAGCTGGAGAAAGGTTAGAAAATCAAGCTACATTGATATTGCTCTCTGGCTCTTTCTTCCAGGAGTCCCACGCTTGATGTTACACTGCACTCTGTATTTGAGTTGGCTTGTTCCCTTCCTCTGTCCTGCCTTATTCCACCTCTTGCACGTATACCTGTCAGCTTAATTCCATCAAAGATGGAAAAGACCAACATTGTTCCTTCTCCATGCCTTATAATAATAAAAAATTTCATGGGAAGACAGAGTAATGCATAGAGGGAACTCTCTTACCCCCCCTTTCCACATGGCTCTGGAGTGTGGAGCTGGGGGCTGCCACCCACTAACTTGATTAAAGTGCTTCCTACTTTTTAGATTGCCTTTTTCTTTTTCCTTTTTTTTTTTTTTTTTTTTTATTTCCCACGAGGTTAGGTGGAGCTCTGCCTTATTTCTCCCCTTCTTTGGGGCTTGATTGTTTATATTTTTCTGTTCTGAAAGCTATGTGAGTCACACTTTGATTTACAGTCTGTCTCAGGAGAGCCAGGAGACCCTAATGAAAGAGCAGACTGCAAGGGTAATTAATACCTACCAGATATTCAACTGCACCATTAGTGAGCAATATGTGCCTATGTGTGTGCGTGAGCACTGGCAGCTGGAGATGCACAGGCAGAGATGATGATATCCACTCTTACAGCCCTGAGCACCCTTGTTAGCCACAGCCACAGCCGAGGGAAAGACACACACCCAAACGAAATTTCCCTCACAGAGAGCTAAACTGGAAGGGGGCCGGGGTCATGGCGAGATGAGGTAACTGCAGGAAGCCAGGGAATGGGCTGCCACTGAGGGATACAGGAGGGAGGCTGGTGCAGAGCATTGATTGGGGATGCTGCGATGGAGAGAAGTCGGGAGGGTGATGGATCACTCTTGCTTAAAACAAACAAAAACCAGGCAGCTTGCCAGGAACGGCTCAGGCCAGTTTCATTAAAACTCTTCATTCATCATGCTGAAACGAGGCGGTATTTGTTATTGCAGCCGTGGTGTGCTGGTGCAGGAGCTATTACAAGAGTGGGTGGCAATACAAGGAGGGGGCAGTGGGAGGAGATGGGAGGGTAATGAAGGATGGAGGCGACTGGGAGGCGACAGGGCTCAAGTATCACTTACTATCCACTGAAGGGACAAAAATCACCCCCTATCTCCTGCATGGATCTGGGCTGATAAGACTTCACATCCATCCAGACAAATTTCGAGGATGGGAGAGGATTCCCTGCTTCCAGGTGTATTTATTCCCATCATTAGACCAAATAATGGCACCAAAACATGCTGGGGCTCGCTGTGGTGTCAGGCTCAGCTGTGGTCATGAATCCACTTAATGGTACCTCAGGAAATCCTAACAGCATGATGCTCAAATAAAAGCACTACACCTGCCTGGAGTGGGACTGGATGGATCTCTTACACATCCTCCATCTCTGCAATCTGCATTAGATTCTGCTCTCACTGCCCATGCATCCAGGGAAAGCAGAAACTGCCTCGCTACATGGCTGAGACTCCCTCACCCTTGAGTTTACTCTCACTTTCCACTTCATTGCACCTCCCAGGCTGCTCTGAGGACACAGCAGTGTCAACACAAAGCACACCACCATCCCCCAGCACAAGCTAGGGAGGGCATGGTGCTACCTGCCAGTGGCTTTGTGAGTGACCTTAATGCCAGCACCAAATCCCCTCCAAAGATGTAATCTTCCTGTCCACCTGCATCCAAACAAACCCATCTCTGACCTTTTTCATCAGGATCCCAGGCAGTGACCCATACACCTTGCAGCTGCATGGCTGGAATTAAGGCCAGCCTTTGATTTTAAAGCCTGGTGACTGCAATTCCTCCAGAGAAATCAGTCTCCACATAAGTGTACCTATTAAGTGACATGCATGCTGGCTCATGCACAGGGACTGCAGCTGTGTAGTGTCTATGTGCTGGTGTGTGTGGTGGGGGAAGAGAAGGTGAGAGCTTGGTTTGCTGTGATGTGTTATACCGAGCACCAAGAATCCCTGCTTGTACACTGGTAACAGAAATCCAGGAATACAACCATCAAAGGATTGAGACAAAGGACAAAAAGGAAAATAACGTGTGTGTGACAGGGAACATTTACACTGATTTACTTATTATTTACTTATTTTCATGCACACACAATAAAAGAGGCCTTGGGGTGCGCACATCCATGTGTCTAAGCTGTGTCACCAGCCTGGCTTGAAATCACAGGCCTTGAATTCCCCAGTCTGAGCTCCTGCTTGGAGTAAGAGCTGGTATTTATTTCCATAGTACACTACCCTTCTGAGAGAAATGCTTTGTATGTCTGAGTGACCTCACAACCAACCTCAAAAGTAAGAAAGCTATCTCTGGGGAGACATTTGAAACACAGAAATAAGTGCCTACAGGGCCCTCAGAGGAAACCTCAGCATCCCTGTCTGCCACGGTGCTGGAGACAGGCTGGTAACTGTGCCTGTGCATTGTGGTGCTTACACTCCTCACACTCCAGATACAAAAACAGGTGTGGTCTTATTGTGAGAGCACCTGCAACATCCCCAGCCCATCCCAGTCACAGCTAAGGGGTGGTTTTTCTATGTTCTTTGGTGTCACAAAGTACGGGCTACAAACCAGCTCGCTCACTGGCTGTGTTTGAAAGGATCTGCTGCAGGAACATCAGCTGCATAATGGTAATCAGCACTGGCCCAAGATTTTGGAAAGGAACATTTTCTGGGAGAAAATTCAAGCTGAACCAAAATGGCATATTTTCAAGGAAAGTATCAATTGCGCTGAAATCTTCAAGGAAAAAATTCATGAAAGCATCTCATTTGGATAAGGCTGAAAAAAAAATTTGATATTGCATTATATGAATATAACACAAAGAGGAAGCTAAATGCCTTGGTAAGTTTGAAGTAAAACAGCTTTAGACTCTTTATGGATGTTTCCTAGATTATAACTTTCCCCTCCATTTTTCCTCAGGTCATGTGACAAAAATTGTGAAATCTTAGATTTTCCCAAGATGAAAAACAGATTTTTGCTCACTTAGAATTTCCCCTGGAATCTATTTTTTCGGCATTTTTATCCATTTCCATCTAGTGAACAGAGAAATTAATGTCTTCTCTCCCTAGAAACACCACAAGTAATCTCTCAGTGGAGACGACCCCAAATCTGGCCACAGCTGTATCTGATCCAGGAGCTTTCCAAGCCAATGGCTGAGCAGCTCCCAACATTCATATTGCCCATGTCTTTACACAGACATATCTGTTCTTAGGTAGCAGACCTCTTTAGGCTGTGGACAGCTTAGACTTGTCTTCAGGGACTAAAAATGGTATCCCTCCACAGGACTGCTATGACTCAGTGTCAAAAGCAGGGACAGGATTTAAGCCTTACATCCTGGCATCCCATTTCCCTGTTCTTCCAGACATACAACACTCATTTGGTTCCCAAAGTGCTGGGCTGGTTTTCCAAAGTATGCCTTGCCTTAGCTGATTAATAACTCACCCACTGGAAACTTTTTCCTAATGTTTGACCTAAATATTCTCTGCACTTTCCTTGTTGAATAGTAAGAATAATTGGTCTCTTCGCAATATATTCCTTCATATATCAGGACACAGGCCTTCTGTCTTCCTTCTGCATTCCCTGCTCCAGACTTCATTGGCCTTACACCAGGGGTGAGGGTGTAATTTGGCCCATTCATACACAGCTCTTTCAGCCTTCCACTCAGAGGGCTTCCAGCATGAAGAATTAGTCTGGTTTTCTTGACTTTGATGGTACACAGGGTTGATCTCCTTTTTTTCTCCAATGTGTGCATGACACAGCTGTGCCTCAGGAAACTGGATTTAAAGAGAATCATATTTGCCCATTTACATTGATTGTGGGACTGAAAGGTTCTAACAAAGCCTATTCTAAAATCAATTTTTTCTGACTTAAAGTGGCCCTTCTGCATTCCAGTAATGAGAATAAAATACTGCATTTCACCAAAATCCTATTACACTGTCATGAATATCCCATCACATTGTCAAGAATCAGGTGATGGTGCTCTATGGTGTCTTCCTTATTGATGGGCAATCATCCTGCCTAAAGGTTCACTTTGAACAAGGTCTCAGGAAGCCTGGATCTTTTCCTGCACTGCACTGATGCCTTGTGGTTCCTCCTGAGCTGCAGCCACCCCAGTGATCCCTATCAGTGCAGATCCCCCTCCACACTGCACCAAGTGGGCAGCTGAATATGCTCATTACTTTTCAAGGTGCCGATCAACCTACAGGATAAGATTCAGAAGGGAGAAGTGACATAGGTGGCTGCTTTCCTGTAGATGCCAGTGTGCATGTTCAGGAACCAGGGCTGCAGCATTTCCTCTCAAGCACCTGATCTTTGGGCCATCTTGGTCCAATGTGTCATTTTGATCCATGTCCTCCATCTGATAATTTTTACCAGGAGCTCGAGGAAGCCAAGTAATTCTCATTTAATGGGCACATGGGGATATGCCAGTCCTCTCAGGTATACATATTCTTCCTTGATTTCCATATTTCTGAAAGATCCCAAATCAATGCTCAGACATTTCAGCTTGGCCAAAGAGGGAAGGCAGAAAAGCAGAAATAAAATCTGAATCAAATCTTCTGAAAAGTTGCGGAGCATGAAAACTCTTGGGTCCAGATCCAGGAATAAATTTTACAGCTGGCACCTGTTTGCCTTCATTACAAATGAAATGCAAAGCTCTGATTACACCACAAGCTTCAAGGCACTTAAAAGCTAACTGCGGATCAAACTTCTTCTGATGAAGCCATGTTCCACCCAGTCAAATTAGTTCCTGCTTTCTCCAGATGGTATCTTCCTTCACTTATCAAAACAAAAAAAAGTGTGTAAAGGAATCCTTCTGGGTTGTCTTCTCATTTTCATGTCAAGGGTACTGCTATTTCTTCCACTCTTCTCAGAAGAAATCAGGAAGGTAGGGCCCTGCAGCAGTACCTCTTTCACCAACAAAACCCCCAGAAATTCCACCTAAATGTAGGAAAATACTTTTTAACAAGGAGAGGGATCAAACACTGGAAGAGGTTGCCCAGACAGGTTGTGGAATCTCCATTTGTGAAAATGCTCAAAAGCTAACTGGACATGGTCCTGGGCAGCCTGGTCCAGCTGGCCCTGCTTGTACAATGGGGTCAAACTAAATGGTCTCAAGAGATCCCTTCAAAAACAAACAGTTCTCATTCATTCATTCAACATCTCAGGGCTCTGCTTTGCTGAAATACGGGGTTATGCTGAGGTTTTCACAAAAAGTTATGGAATGCAGAAGGTCTTTACTGAGAAAGAACCCACCCTTCAAAATTCATTTTAAAAGAAAAAGGAGAAAAAAAAAAACGCACACTAAATGGATACGCTGTAAGTGTGATAGCTGCACAAGTATGCTAATGCAAGGAAATGCTAGAACTACATGGCACATATTCCTTAAATAACAAGATATATTGTGTCACTCACTTCTCTTCATAACTTATGCAGCATACAGATGAGTGAGGTAAGATTTCTCAGCTCCACGACTTATCTGTGCCTTATCAAACCTTAATATTCTGCTAGTGTAGTTTGCTCTTTCTTTCCTTCTTCCGTTTTTTCTCTTATTTTCTTTCTCACTCCAATAATTTTTTTTTCCTTCTTTTCTTTCCCCTCATTCTTCCTTTCTCTTACTCACTTCCTTCTTTTTGTTAAAAAAAAAACTATAAAAATCAAACTAAAATGCTGACAAAAAAAAAAAATCATTTCTGGAGCCTCTAGATGAGACTTACAAGTCCGTCAGAGGGGTTTACACATACAGCTCCCATTTATTTACTTGGTAATTCCAACAAAATACTCTCTGACTCTATGGACAGAACTAGGAGCGGATTTCCTTCTCCCCACCCACATAAAAAACTTCTGGTTTTTTTGGGAGAGTGATGCTCCAACCTGCCTTTATTGATATTTTCTTGTGTGTTGCAAGTATGCTCTTCTCCGTGGTAAGAGATGACTGTGGTAAGACCACACCTAGTTTGCAAAATGGGGAGGAGGATGTTATTCAGGGAGCCCTTTTGACATCTAAATAATAATCAATTATCCCAAAAGGTAGTGTCAACTGTCCCTACACAAATAAATACCTCTCCTCCCTTGCTACTCACAAGTGCAGATTTCCAAGTTTCTCCTAACAAAAAAGCTGTGCTTTCTGCTGAGGTGTGCCACCATGACACACCAAGCATCCTGGGTCACACTCACAGACCTCCTGCAGGGCTTCCACCAATCTTTCAGCAATGCCCAGTAAAAGAAGGCAAGAACAACCCACAGCTTTCATTCCTGACAGGTAACCAGAAACCTGAGAGCTGCTCCATAGAAAACTGGACTTTTTTGGGGACTGACAGTGACAGAAACTGCCAGACCCAACTCTTATCTGGCAGGCATGGTTGATTTGTTCTGCCCACTGCCATCACGTGGGCTTCCCCCTGCTCTGTGGCCAGATCCTGCTCAGAGGCTCAGAGGGGCTGATGGACTAATTGCCAGGTTCATGTGTAGAGGGTCTCATCAGGAATTGTCTGGAACCAGGTGGGAAGAGTCGAGAGATGCAGCAAGCAGTGTGCTGGTAGCAGATAACCTGAGCCTGACAGCAGCGCGGCACTGCCTGCCCTCAGAAAGGAGATGAGCACGTTATCTTCCAGCTGCACATGCCCAACAGCCGCTCCCACTGCTCCAAGGGGAGATTTAGGCACATGCATGCACACACACTGTAGTTCCCATCTACTCAGTATTTTAAAACAAGTGAATTTATCTGCTCCCAAAAGAGAAATAAAATGGGAGTTCACTGTGCTGCCACACATTGCTCAAAGAAGATGTCCCACCTGTGGTCAGGGTGTTTCACAGGGCTGCTCTCACACGGCTGTTCTTCAGCTGAGGGAGGAAATACATTTTTCTTTCCCAAAAATCCAATGGAAGAAAAGAGAGAGGGGATTATTCTCGGATATAAGAACCTTTTGAATCTATCCTAGGTGCAAATATGTGCTTGGAACTCTTGAAGTTTTTCATAGTTTTCAAACACTTGATAAGACAATATTGGCATCTTTGAGCATGAAGCATCATCACAAAATTCATAGACTCTTCTCTCACCTCCAGCACAGATATGCCACCCCCTAAAGCCCAGCACAGATCACACCTTTACTGAACCATACTGGGTAGATCCACCATAGAGCACTAAAACCTTTATTTCTTCCCCTCTTCCCTCGCTCCTTTCCTCCCTTTCACATATCATCCTCAACTGGACAGGCACTCAGCCCCAAAAGGCACAAAAGCACAGAACATTTTGCTCAAATGCAGAGCCCTCACTTTACACACTTGTCTTCCCCAAAGCCTCACCTAAAATAAAGCAGGAGATATCCTAGATCTTCACTTCCCACTTGCTGCCCTCATTACTTTACAGCCTTCAAGGATATGGTTTCTAATATTGTGTACAACATCTGCTTTAAACTAAAAAAGCAGCAAGAAACATCACGCATTGCTGGCTTTTAGGCAGAACTTATCTGCAAATAAAACAGACAATGTGCCTGTGTGCCCAATTGGGGTCTTTTGTTTCACTGCTGATTATTTAATTTCAAGTGCCCTGAGTGTCTCAGGCATTTACCACAAATGAATGAAGATGCAGCTCCTGTGTGTCAGGAATATACAAGCTCAATTCAACAGAATACAATGAGTGAAGGTCATGAACAAGCAGGGGGATAAGCAGAGGCACGAGTGGGTGGTTAAAGGCAGATCATTATTACTCAGCAATGCCTGGACATAAAATAATGGCTTCTGTTCAGTCTGTTTTGGAGGAGCTTTATTACCTCTTTCTCCCCACACAGGCAAAAGAGTGAGGATGAGTTCACCCAGCTGATCTGACTGAGATTTGGCAAGTGGTATCCTGAACAAGGTTGGGGATGGTGCAGCCAGTGAAGAGGGGATCCACAGACAATGAAAAGGTTAAGGAGAACATCCACACTGACACACAGCTCCTTGAGGCATTCCAAGGACCAAACTCAATTTCTCTTGACTCTGCATAGCACTCAGGGACAGAGAGAGGAAAAGTCAAAGCACAGACAGTCTAAGCCCAGAGCCCAGTGCCTCAGGGTGCTGCAGAGAGGAGTAGGCAGGGCAAAGGTTGTGGGACTTGCAAACTGAGGGTAAGAAGAGGTTGCTGGAGATGCTGAATTTGATTTTGGTCTGGCTCCCAAAATCCATGGCAATGGAAACACTTCCACCCTTTCCATAGGTACTAAGGGAGCCCTCCAGCAGTTTTGAAGCTCAGTCTGAATTTCCTTTATGACCTGATCTTGCACAAGGCTCCAGATGAGTCAGGTGTGCCCAGCTCATCTCTTGTGGAGTGGCACAGCCCGTGCTTCGTGAATAACCCATGGTCTGCAACCACAGGCACTTGCTTAGGAAACACGTTTCCTACTTAACCATGTTTACTTCTTCTGAATCTCCAATCTATTTTTCTATGAATGTTACAGCTTCCAACAGTACATTTTGGTCTTTATCAGATAAAAAAAGGAAAGAGAAAAACTAAATGATTTTCAAACCATTTTTGTCTAAATTTGACTGCCAGCCACAATTCTCAACTCAAAAAGCTCCTTGGCACAGCACTAAAATAGCTATAAGCTCCAAAGCTTCATTATTTAGTTTTCTCAATCTCTAGTTGTATTATTTAACTTCTTGGCAATAATGTCAGGGACATAATCCATTAGAAATGCAGAGAAACAAAAGAACCCAAAATTTCAGAACAGCTCAAAATGGTTTTCAGTGCTTTCTTTATAGAAAGTGGAGGGGGAAAAATAAAAGAAAAAAGGAAAGGAGGCATAACATTATCAGTGTAGAGATGACACAGCAGGCACACACTTTAGGAGGCAAATCTAGAACTCCCTTTCAGCAGGAAGTCTTTATCTACTGGAACCAACAAAAAACTCCCCCAACTGCTGCTTGTCCCCTCCATGATTCAGCAACACTCACCTCCTTGCCAGGTTAAAAGCTACATTTTTTAAAGAGAAATTTATAGAGTGACCAATCTCATTTACATGCCCCACTACTCAGCTTCCCCAGGGCAGGATAAATTTCTTTTCACAGGTGTCCATGAGGCTGACTTACCCAGAATGCACGTCCCCATGGGTGAGATATCCTGAACATAAACCACCCATTGCCAGCACACTCCCTGGTTGTGTTTGCCATCTGAATCCTGCTTGTATTTCACCTCAGTTCTCTCTAGTATTCGTTTGTTCTTGCTGCAAGATCATCAGGGTAGGAATGTTGCTCTGTTTTATAGAGGTAAAATGCCCTCAAGGAATAACAAGAAGAAGGAGAATCAATGTTTATAGTTTACAGGGTGCCTTGAAATTCTGAGATTAAAGGTCCTTTTTGCTGTTGTTCAAAAGTATGCTCTTAAACAAATAACCTGCTGTTCTCAGCTACCAGGATGCATCCTTTTTCCTACATTATTATTATTACTCTAAAAATGTTAAATGGCCCTTCATTTTCTTCAAGGATCAAGAGTTTATGACAAATACCAATTTGTTCCTGACGCTGAGGGGCAAGCTGATGAAACCAAGTATACACAAGTCCATGGCTGAGACACAAAAATAGATGCCCCTGATCCCATCTGTCTGCACTGCTTCCCTCTGAAATGCACTTTATCACTGCACTAACTGCACAAGGAGCATGCATTAAAGGTGGGGTGGCAAAGACTTTGAAAGTGCAAAGAACAAGACTGATTGGAGAAGGGGTGAGAGGATTTGCTGCAAGGGTGAAACATTACAGAGTAGATGATGCCAACAAGCAAAGATTTCTCTGACAGGCAGCATGTCTGCATTCCTCTAGTCATGCTGAAGGGGAGGGGGGATATTTCCCTGGCTGATGCTCAGTAGCTCAGAGGTTATATATTTACAACATTTTTTATATTCTCAGACCTTTAAGTTCATAAAATATGCTCTGTATGGTACAGCACTACAGTTGGATGTCTTGGGTTTTAGAGGGAGGTGTTTAGGAATAAAAACCCCTCCCCAAACACTGAGAAAGTCCAAAACAACCTGCTTAGTCAACAAGAAAAGCTCTGCAAAATGCAGCATAGTCATTTGGTATCAGAAGGGTCAAAGAGGTGCCAGAAGACCACATATAACTTTAATACAACAATATTAACAGTCACCAGTTTTTGTGAAGGTTTTAACAACTGTGGGGCTACAGGGCTGTGCCTGTCCCAGCACAACTAGTGAGTCTCAAGTAGACGTTTTGCCAGTTCAGGACTCCTCACATATTTGGTCCCAATACCAGACATTAGTGTGATGTAGAGACCACTGCAAAGATGAAATTGTATTACGAAACTCAAATTGTCTAAAACCTTCCTGGGATTACTTTTGGATACTAAATGGGAGTCTGGATTCATGAGGTGGTCATTTGAATGCGAAAGCAGAAAGTTTCAAATGAAATCTTTCTCACTGGTGCTGGTGGGATGGCAGAAAAGGACTTATTTGAACACTAGGCAAAAATTCTTAGAAAAATCTTGGAGAGTTGAGAAACATGTTCTTTAGGATCCAAAAGTTTTAGCAGTCTGGTCTACCAGATTGCTCTCCAGACACCAGACCACGCCAGATCAAGCCCTGTGAACAAAAAGTAAAAACAAATCCCAAGCCCTAAAAAGCAGACACCAACCTACAGAGCTTTCCAGAGCATCCATGGAGGTCAAGTCCAGCATTCCAATTCAAGCCTTCTGCCTGCAAAATGCCATAAAAGCAGGAGAGGAAAAGAAAAGTGATGGAGCTGCAGGCACAGAACGTACCTCGGGAGCTGCTGCCCACCAGGTACAGCAGGATGGCCCAGGCACCCATGCAGCGTGCTGACCCTCATCGTAGGGGACCAGCCATAGGAGAGAAAGACCAGGAGGTCATGGAACTGCAGGAAACTGGGAAATAGCACACAACCACAGCAGTCCTTTTTCCCTGGCAGCACAGCAATCACCCACGCTTATTAACTAACTCATGGCTGAAGGGGAGGGGCAGCAGCTGAAGCAAAATCGTCACCTGATGATGCCCAGAAGGATATGGATTCAGGCCTCAGACCTACTAGGGGTGCATATTGTGCCAGGTTTGTGGGATACCATTCCCTAAAACTTAGGGAGCACTGCAGCAGGGAGCAGGAGCCTTAAATGGGGAGCTGCCTTGGCCCCAAGCCTAAGAGCAAACTTCCTGAAGGGCAGGGTGGCAGAGAAAGCTGCAGATGCTTAAAAACCTTTGCCATACCTGCCTTGCCCTCCAGGGACTCGCACAAGCCTCTGAACGAGGTCAGGGAGACTCTGGCAGTGCCAGGTCCCCGGGGCTCAGTTTCCAGGGCAGGGGCAGGTCAGCCGGGCAGGCAGCAGCAGGTTCCCATTGCCTGTCCCAGGGGAGGCGACAAGGTGCTGCTCTCGGCCCTCTCTCCGGCGACGCAAATGCCACGGGAAGCGGTGCCGCGCATCCCCATTTGTCACAGGGCCGGCATTAACAGAATGTTTAAAAGTCATGATGTCATCGCTATTAATCAGGGCCCTGCTGGGCCACGCTCCAGTGCTGCATATTAATCACCAGCGGCCCCAGGACTTGCTTATCTGGAGAGGCTAAGTTTAGATCCATAAAACATGATTTATTTTTAAAAGTAGCATTATTAAAGATGAGCTACAGCCTTGTTCACACTCCCGCTGGAGTCTCCCTTAGGAAAAGGTTGGTATTTTGGAGTTGGTACGGACACAGTCCTTATTATTTTGAGCTTTAGAAAGCTGTCAGGTGTGATACTGGCCTTTGAATGTCTTGTATTTCTTCCCTACCAAGAGGAAGCACCCAGTGTCCCCAGTAGAGTCACTCACAGAGAATCAACTTGCAGAAAAAAATCCTATTAGAGTTATTTTGGACTATATAGGGACAGGGCTATTGTCTCAGCAAAGAGATCTGCTGAAGTCAAAAGGCTGGTTAGATGCAGACCTGAGTGTCCCCACGGTGGTAACAAACGGCATTGTCCCACACCACATGCCTGGTTATGGCCTTTACCAGTGGGTGAGCCTGGTGAATACCTGCCCATAACCAACGTCTAGCATATTAAATTATTTTTTGTGCTCTTCAAAATGCTCCTGTTGGATCAACATTGTGATTGATCCACACGAATGAGTTCATGAAAGCCTGCCTGCACTCAAATTTATATGAGTTTAACTCTAGTGACTTTAACAATCACTTCATCTCTGGTTCAATGAACACACAGGAGCTGTACGGGTTGAATAAAATCATTTTCTAAAATGGTCTGCTAAATTTGATTTGACTCCTTGCTCAACAGCTCATAATTTGGATTAAAGAGGTTCTGGTGCCAGTTTGGTGTGCACAGGTCATATCAACATTAAGTTCCCCAACCCAAATCAAGAGACTCCACCAACCTGTTCCAGAGATAACTAATTATTCCTAAGCCAACCCAGTTAAGACCAGGGAAAATCCTAAACCCAGAGATCTGGCAGACAGAGGAGGAGAGTGGAAAGTGCCACTGGGACAAAGCCAAGGACATTCATTCCATCGGCAAGAGAAGACTTCCTGCTTTATTGCCCACAAGAACCATCACCAATGATCACAGGATGTCTCACAGGAACCACATGGTGATACCACATGGCTGCAGGAGCTGACTTGCAGCTGTATCATCACCACACTGCCTGGTCCCAGTGGGCAAGCTGTCATGGAGGAAGAAGGTCCAAGACCAGCCCTACTCTCCTTAGTGACAACTGCCTGAACCATGATGTCTCATGGGCACTGTTCTGCTGCTCTCACCACCATGACAGGTGAGTGCTGAGTCATTTGACAGCTTCACGGCTCCCAAGCAAGCAACAGTTTCTCAACCTGCCTCCTCAGCCACACCATCATCCCAGGCAGGGCTGTGCAGTGAAGCTCATCCAAATGATCACGGGGCCTGTTACTCACATGCAGAGGGAGAGAGAGAGATGTAACTCAGCAATCAGTCATGTTGACAAGCCTTGGGATCCCATCTGACAGCAGCAGGGGGTGCAGCAGACCACAATGGTCATCAAAGTGTTTAAATATGAAACTGCTTGCCTATTCAGTGTCATGTCAAAGGAGCCAAAGTTTGGCCTGGCAGTCTATAGTCAGTGGAAAAAGAACCTCTCAAGACTAAGCTGGTGTTTTAACCTCTACCTCTCACTTTGGGTCAGGCTTTTGATAAATGTGGACTCACACACAGCTCTTTCCCATGGCCTGCCTCTGAATTCCCAGGTCTGGAGACTCTGACTCCCCACATTGCATTTCACAACAGGCCCTCAGAAACCCAAGAGCCAGAGGCTCACGTGATACTACTGCAGAGAGCTCCTGCCACCATATGTGCTGATAGCAGGGCCAGGGAAAGGGATGAAGACTCATGGAGCATCCTAAATGAGAAGGTAAAGTTGCAGTCACCTGTTACCTGTGTCTCATGTAATGAATCTAGATGCTGCAGACAACAAACACAATTACCACAGCATTTACCAGCAAATCCCTCTGGGAGTCAGGACCATAACATCTCAGAATTTCAGGAGCTGAGCTCACCTTGGAGGGCTTGCCTTGACTGATACAGCTAGGATTTTATGCAGTCTTTACAAAGTTCAAACTAGGAAAGGGAGAACATTAAATTTAAATAGATGTGCTCAGCTTTTTGGGTTTTGCCTTTCTTCTTTTAGGTTCATTATCTTTTGTGACACAAAGCAAAGGATGGAGAATACAGGGGGAAAATCTGCAAAGAAACAAAATTCAAACCTTCAAAACTTTGATTTACCTTCAGGTGGAAGTGGGATCGAATATCCACCTGAGACAGGCTGGCTCTGGCAGAGTGACACAAACAGAAGCAATAGCAACTCCAGAGATGTTTCTCTGGCAAAAGAAACAGGAGCAGCACTTTCCTCACCAGGTTTGATTAGAGAGCTCTCTAATGGTGCAAACACAGGGCTTTGGTTCAGCTTTCCCACCAGAAACCACCAAATCAACGTCAATGCTTACATCCTTTTCTGCATGTTGTTGGCACTGATGCCTTCTCTGGGGAGAGCTGTATGAGGGAGTTGTCCCAAAAGAAGGCACTCTTTCCACCATCCACTCCTGCACAGCTCCTCCTTCCCATGCAAATACCCTGGGAACCATGCTATTTAAATCCTTATTTTACTGTAGTTGGCTCGTCATGTTCATCTGCTCATTAGGCTGGCAGCACAAGCTCAGCAGCATTTGCACTTCAGCATGAGAATTTCTGCTGTGAGGTATGACTGTCATCCACTTGCCTGGACATGTTGTTCCTAAAAATAGCCTTATCCTTGTTTTCTCTCTCTCTAAAATATCAGGCAGTCTCTCTGCTTTCTGAACCTTGATCACCAAATTCCCTTCTCAAATCCTCACAACCACTCCCTCAGTCTCCTCTACAGAAATTATTACTCCTAAAACTCTTACTTGCCAAACCAGCAGCCCACCTAAAACTTTCTAATGAGTGGCTTCCTCCTCAGGTCCCTGAAG
The DNA here is from genome assembly GCF_022539315.1 of Serinus canaria. Lineage (NCBI taxonomy): Eukaryota > Metazoa > Chordata > Aves > Passeriformes > Fringillidae > Serinus > Serinus canaria. The sequence goes on from NC_066313.1 coordinate 23,178,943, forward strand.
GTCAAAGGGTGAGCATCATTTACCCCACATCCTTGTTGGGTTTCCTATGACGAACAGCTTAACCACAAACTGTCACTGACATTGAATGGTCACAGCTGGCTGGGGAACCAGATGAGGACATGTAATTTGGGTGCCATGATGCCTTAGCAGTATTCCCTACTCATGACTAGAATGGGCCTTTCCTGGTAGGGAAAATCCTACCTCAGACAGAGCCAAATAAGCAGTCTGAAGCAGACTCATCCTGCAACTCAGAGGAAGAGGAAGCCATTATAATAGCTGTTCAGGGATCTCAGCATAAGAAATAGGCAACGTGGAGCTGTTTGTGTGCCTGTACCAACAGAGAAGCCACGATAAACAATGCAGAACTGCAGCAGCGTGGATGTCACCTTCCTGCCCTCCTCATCTCATCCTTGTAGGCTCCACTATGTCCCACACCCACAGTGCCTCAGACACATCTACCACACAGATAAAGGTAGAAGCAGCTAAGAGGCTCAGCATGGGGGAGAAGCTTTCTGAGTTCAAGATGCCGCCTGCAGCTGTGCCCTACTACCGGTTCCCTCCACGTCTTGGACAATCCTAGCAAAACAGAAAGATTGCATGAACTCACACTGCTATAAGGGGAAATTGGGACTTCATTATCTTCTGGAATTGACGATGAAACGTGGTATCTCTGCGCATCCCAAGGCTCCTGAGCAGAGCACAAACCAAAGCCTTGCTAACTGTTTATTATTAAGATCTAAAATCTGTCGTGTGCCTTTGTAACTCGTTTTCTCGATTGATGAGAGGAGGGCCCTGAGGGAAGAGAAAATATTTTCCAGGAAAGCAGCTTTTAACATCAGAAGGCAGGAAACCAAACAAGGAGCACAAGTGCTCCTTGTGCCTCTGCCTTGAATGCCGGGTGCTGCATTTTCCTGTGCAAGTTTGGTGAAAGGAGTAGAGTACCCATCTTGCCCAGGTGGGAAAAGAGAAAACAAGCTCTTTACTGCATGTTGGGCACTTTCTTATCATCTGGCATCCAGAACCATCATTTCTAAATCTGGGAAAGCAACTACTGAACAATCTCGTTCTGATTTGGTAATGATTAAAATACTTAATGCAAGCACAAATCGGCTGCAGTTGGTGTAAGTGAACCAAAAACCTTTCTTGTGTAAACTCTTCAAGAAGAACAACTTCTAGTGGTCCCACAAGCAGCTTCAGTTTACACATGCCCTTCTTTTTTTCCTTCCTCCAATGACATTTTCCTTTTCTCAAAATCAAAAACATTAGGCTAAGCTTGTCTGTGCTGTACCAGAAAGTTTTGACTACCTGACCATGTACCCATGCTTAGTCAGTCTCCTGCATGCATCCACCATGGATCCAATGCTTCCATAGCTCCAGCACAGCACATCTGCACATTTTGCAGAATGGGTACAGAGCAATGCAGAAGTGCCAGCAAAATGCTGCAATGTGTGAAGGGATCTGAATGCATAATGTATTGTACTGTGTTTTGATGCATTCTCCTGCTCTAAAGGATAAAATTGTTTCTCTAGCTCAACCTCAGGACGTGGATTCACAGACAAGCACTGTCTGTGCTCTCCAATGCCACCACACAGGGTGCCCTCAAGTTGTAATTAAGATTAAACCACAAAGATGTGCACTGCTATGCTGCAACACCTTCCAGGTGAAAATACTCTTCAGTTCTATGACTATCAAATCAGGGCTGTTATGAAATGTGTGACTGAATGATGGCAAAAATGTGTACCTGCAATTGCTTCCTTGCTGAGGGACAAATCAGGAGAAGATGGCTGTGACAGATCCAGCAGAAGGACCAGGTCAGAAGATACTAAAAGAGCTAGAAGGATTCTTTCCATATTGTCACCTTACTCCACAAGTGAAAGAAGTCAAATCTTTACTTTGAATATTTTCCTTTGGTTTCTGGTTACATTTCTTTAGAAAGCAGATCTAATGAAAGCACAGGAGACACTGTTCTCTGTGGCTACGAGGTTAATAAGAGTGGAACACAGGAGCAGCAGGAGCTGCAGGAAGAATAATTCCTTTTAAAGCTGGAGATCGGAAGCCCATAGGTGGTAAGTGTGACATTTCCGCACGGAGGAGTCCAGCTTAATTACCTACAATTCAAAGGTAGAAAGTTATACATTAAGGCAGCAAAAAGAAAGTAGTAAGAGAGAACAGACTTTGGCCGCTCATGAAGATTTGACATCATTAACTCTCCGGCTTCCAAGCATGTTCCCGTATTTTCACTGGCCAAACACCAATACAGCTAATTGCATTTGTGTTACCTGCAGTTCAGTGGGAAATTGTCTCTTTCTTATTGCCTGCACTGTTGTATGGTACAGAAACACACAGCAATACCAAGCAGAGTGGCTCTCGCTCATTTGGAGGTAGAACAATTCCTGTGTGCATGAAGCTTGGCTCAGCAAGAAAGGCAGACAGCACCAAGGGGCCAGAGCTGCTGTTATTCAGATGGCAGCCAGTTCTGGCTTGGTGACAGGGACAGCATCCACAGGTGCTAAATGCCTGAAAGTTATTTGGCAGAGCCTGCACGGCTGGGCAGTGCTGGTTATCGTAATATCTGGCCAATTGAATATGAGTCACCTATTCACCTACTCAGTATTTATATATGCTACCAACAGACATATGGTTTACAGCAAACTAGGGAACAGACACTACTGCACACTCATTTCTTCATCTTTCCCAGCATTTGCTGATGCATTCTCAGTTGAGACTAACACAGGCCAAACTTCCTTTCCAATATACCACTAAAAAGGCTATATTCTGACAGCTGTTGTTATTGCCTTAATCTCTTCTCTGTTGCTCATTCCTAAAATGAGGAACTGGTGGCCAACTCTGAATTACCAAGTTCCCAAAGTCAGACATGCTGAGAGGACCAAGATTGGTTTGCCAGATACATTTTCTTGTGCTAGGAAGTCAATGTAAGAGCTTCCCATCACCCCCACCTCTTGTCTGAGTCCCACTTGCATCTGTTCAGTTACACCAATACAGGTGACTGTGAGGACACAGAAAATAAAATATGTACAATCAGTTTAAAAAACCTGTTAAAAAAAACATAATTTCCCCAAATAGACTGATGGAAGCCCCTTTCTCAAGCACTGCAGCTCACACATCAAAAAGGAGAGTACCATCATAAAAGCCCTTTCCCTTGGGTCTGCTCCCAACTAGACAAAAGTGAGGAACCATTCCCAGCCTGGGCTGAGTCCATAAATTATTTTTTTCTATTATAGGCAGAAAGAGAAAAAGCAAAGGGAGAGAATCAACATTCACATGTGGATGCCAGAGAAAGCAAAACATTACATGGAGTCACTAAATGCTTTCTTTGCAGGGCACTTGGCTGCTCTGAGATGAGCAAATGAAGGCAAACAGGCCCAACCCTCATGTTCTTCCTGCTGGACATGAGGAATCTGCAGGAAGAAACACTGCATACCCAGGATGCTCACTCTTCAGCTGCTGCAGGAAAAACAGCCACCACCTGCAAGCTGCCAAGTGCCAGATCTGATCAAACCTGTTTCCTTAGCCCTGCAATGTTACAGTAAAGGCTGTTTCTGCCTAGGTCTGCTCTGAGTGCCTCCCTCCATCACCAATTCCCAGCTGCTACAAGACTCAGGCCAGGGGATCCCCTTGATCCTCCTATGTCACTGCATTTGCTGGCTGGTAAAACCACCTGTAACCAATGTGACCAGAGGATCTCATGGACAAAGAAGTTGACATTTCTGAGGCAACTGAGAATGGACACCTCTGGTTTCTGAACACCCTTCCTCACCTCAGTCTTCCATGCATTGATTTAAGATGATTAAAGTGGCAGATCCTGGAAGGGCAGAAAACTTCAAGGCTTGCCATTATATTACGGAAGAGCTGGAGTCTCTTCAGAACTAAGGTTGTAATCAGTTTCCACTCTCAGCTCTGACTTAAATAACTCTTCATATGCTTTCCTCAAACTTCATCTCATAATTGCAGGGTTTTGTACTGAAGGTAAAAAGATTGCTTATTGTTTTCCTCCCTTCCCTCCTCCTCACTGCAATTTGAAGAATTTGGACCTGCAATTCAAAGAGGAAGGCAATGCCAGACTGAACCTTTGTGAGACTAAATGTTTCCTTACCTTCTTTCACTTGAGAAAACAAAGCAAAATACTCCCCCCCACACAAAAAAAAGAAAAACTGAAACAGTTTTTTTTCATCTCTCTAAGTTACTCAAAATTCAAATCTCTTTGAAAACACGCACATAAGCAACAGTTGAAGAAAACAAGGTGCAAGTCACAAATAGAGTTAGGTGTAGAAAACTAAGCATGTATGTAGTTGGCATTCTGCTAGCCAGTGCTAGCTGGAAAACCTTCCAAAAGCTGAAATCACTTGATCAAGGAGATTTTCTAGTTTTAGACAAAATGAAAATCTCCTTAAACACAAAAGACTCTTTTCCACTGAAGACATGGAAATCATCAAAACACTCTCCACTTGCTCTGGAAGTAGAAAATTGCTGCATACAGAAAACACAAAATTCATCCTGGGCTGTACTAAAGCAGATTAGACTTTTCCATTACTTTTGCTCTGGTTTTTTTTTATTTCTAGAGGTTAAAATTTTGGCCCCAATTATATGCAACACTTAGTATTTTTGCTATTTGCATAAAACTTGTGTTTGCACTGGATTCAATGTAAAATACAATCCAGGCAGTCAGTTTGCTCCTACAGAAGAGCCTCCACAAAAGTAAAAATTATCCATCTCTCCAAGCTGTTAATTTTTTTTTTATACTGATTGTTGTTTTCAGATTTCTGCAGGTGGCTAATTAATAAATTGTTTTTAAAAATCATTAAAAAGACAGAAATTTTGCTTTCTGTAGCAAGGAGCATCATGAGGTGAAGAGCTGGTTATCTCCATCTGTCCCTGACAACAAGGGGACAAACAGGATCCTCAAGCTCCTCACAAATTAGCCTGTACAGAGTACCAGCAGAAATATGGGCTCCACATAAAGAAATTAAACCTTGCAGAGGATTCATTAATTTGAATTTAATGATCACCATGACTTGCATCTGTAAACAGTTATGCACATGTGTAGCTTGAGTCACACTTAGATGCCAGTAAAGATTCAAACTTCATAAAACTCACATATGCATATGAACACAGAAACCTTTGGATGCTGCACTTAAAATTCCCTTCTAGACATCTAACAGCTAATAAATATGTAAGGGAAAAGGGAAGCCACTGTATCTTCCTGTATGAGGTCTGGGAAAATAAAAACAGACTTATTGAGCATACTGCTGCATCTTCCAAAACACCCTGGTTCTGCCCACCTGGTGGGCAACACCCATCTGTTTGTGCAAGATGCACTTCTAACAACCACAGCCAGGCACTCAAAAAAATCACTGTCTGCAGGAAAACAAATTTGTCGAAGGCATGACGTTTTGACATCCTTCCCACCTCCAGACAATTTAATCTGGCAGTAAGTAATGTACTGGTCTGGTTTGATGAAATGGACACCCTGACCCTTTCTTACACTTGCAGGTTGATTGATTGTTTGTACCTGAACAATTACGCCTTAGCAAACAGACAAAAAACAAAACAAACCTTTTGGCCACAACATTTAATTTCTGCTAGCAGCATTTCACAGCTGTTACTTCCCTGTTTACTCAAAGGAACTTATATTTTGCTTTGTAAAATGCCTTACGTTCCCATCCTCATTTCCATACTCTGCTGTAGGTAAAAACCTACTTCCTTTGAGTTCCTTAATTGAAATACATCTAATTCCACTGGCATTTTCCAAGATTTGTTTACAGCACAGCTAGCCACTTAAAAAGCAACAATGTTTTTTAAAGGAATATATCCCCTAATTCTTATTGCAAACAATGACTCAGATTCTAGTTAGGAGGAGTATTCTTATTCTGTTTTTCACCCTCCCCTGATAGCTTTTTGTCTCCTCTCAGCCTGGACAATGAAAATCAATGTGGCAGCTTTCCTTTTTCTCTCCAGTGAATTTAAGTATCAGGTGACAAGGAAGCAGTTTTTAAGACAACCCTTTGCACTGGAACTTTTGCAAAAATGAACTTCTTAATGGAAATTACTTACTCTTGGCTTATGTGGGGGAGAAAAACCAACAACCACCACCTTTTCTCTTTTTTTTTTCTTTAAACAAAGCAAAAATTCATCAGCCAAATAGGAATTGACAGCATTCCTTTAAAAAGCAAAATAAAGCTCTCCCCAGCTGGGCACTCACCAGGCTGCTATATTTATTTGTGCCTCACGTGCTGGGCCCATGTGCAATTCAGCTTCCCTTGATGTGAGCAGGCTTGCTGTGCTCTGCCTTCCCAAGTCCCCCCGGCACACTTAAGTTTTTTTCTCTGGCTCTCGCTCCGTATCACCCCTGTGCCCCGGTGGAACACAGCTGATCCAAGCCCCCAGGAGAAGCCTAGACTCCAGTGCTGGCTCCAGCCCCAAACTCAGACAAAGCTCAAGCCCATCCTTGTCCCAGACCTCTAGAGCTGCAAGCAGAGGTTGGAAATTGATACTCACCCTTCTAGAAATTCATCCTTGAGAAAACTCACAGGCTCTACTGAGGTTTCCCCAATCAATTGTTCTTTACTTTGGCTGGCATAAAAAGCTGAAAAATCTATAAGAATACTAAAAAGCACTTTCGGTTGTATTCTGACTTTTTTTCCTTTGCACTTGGTGATAGTTTTTGGGATGAGCCTGCTATGCAGCTAGGCATCCTAACTCATAAAGAAGAAACACAACTGTTTTTTTCTTTTGAGCAGTTAATATTCCTCCCACTACCTGGTTTCACAATTGAAACTGACCATTCCACTGTTTAAACATGCATTTTTGCTCCTCCCTGTGACCAGGCTTCTTCTGGTTTTTCCTGCTCTGTAAAGCCTCTGGCTCAGGAGTAAGGATGACAGCCATCACATTGACCTAAAATGCCCTGCCTCTGTCCTAATGCAGAGAGACTTGAGATGCTCACAGGTAACTCCTACAGCTCTGCACTTTGCAGCTTGGAATTTTAAGATGAATAGTCACGAATTTCTACGTGACTTAAACCACCAGAATACAAATTTTAATCATTGAGGGTCTGCTCCTTCGGAAGCTCAAGTATCCAGGGATGGGACAGACAGGAGGTTTTAGGATGTGCAGCATCACTTCATAATAATACCTGACATGTTTATTTTACTGGTAGAAGTTATTTCTCTTTCCCTCTTCCTTCTCTGCAGAAAATATTCCTCAGCCATGTGTGTGTCTGTCCATCTGCCCTCCTCTTCCCCTCAATCTCAGGTTATTCCCATTTGAAGCTGACAGCCCAAAACTTAACGAGCTTCCCTTATTACACCAATCATTCGTAACAGCTTCTGAACACCAGCCACAATTTATGACTGCATTTTCAAATCAGCACAGGGCACTTCCATTTGCCTTCTTACTACAGAAAACTTGTTTTAATAAAATCCAAAATGAACACTCACCTACAAACTGAGAAGTTTCTGAAACAGAAAATGAAGTAATGGGTCTCCTTGGTTTGCCTATATCAACATAGAGCTTTTCAGACAGACTTAATTCTTACCATCATGAGAAAAGAAAGTCATCACCAGCAAATTGTTCCTACTGAAAGCACTGTCCTGAACAAAGTGTGACACAATTTCAAGGGAAGAGAGAAAACTTGTGGTACAGATTTTGGGTTTTTTCCCCTCAGGGCTTAATTCAGCTCCTCCTGAAGAGGGTTTTTGTTTGCTTGTTGAACTATTATATGTATGCAGGTCGTCTGAGTGTTGCCAGGGGCTGGGAACTTCTGCTAAAAATCCTTTTTGACAATTGCTTTGTAGTTTCAGTATTTGCAAACTGCTAAACAAATTAAGAATAGAAACAGAAAAAAGACTTCAGCAGTCATCTGACATCCTATTTTAAGCCTGTTTCTGATGACATGCCCTCTGACATTTTTTTATAATGTCAGTGACTTTTAAAATTAGAGTTCAATCAGCTAATTTTCAGTGCTCTTGTGCATTAGATTCAACAAGATGAGTCTACTGTGGTAGCTCTTTAATTTCTGATTTGTTTTTACATTGTTTGTGTTATTTTATTCTTGAGCCATAAAGTGACACAAAATGAATTAAAGGACATTTTTCCATCTAAAAAATTCTACCTTCAGGTAGCTATAGGCAGCAATCCAGGGAATCCTGTTCATTTCTTAGTAGGTAAAAACCTCTTACTCAAGGCTTCACATGGTCTGTCTTCTGGGGATGGTTTTATTCCTTTGTTTATCTATCTCATAAGGCAAACATCTGTTCAAAATCAGGTAAACTCCAGTTGAAACTTTAACTACAGAAGAGCTACATTCATTTCAGAATAACTTCACTTAGTAGAATTCATTCATCAGAGTCCTTGCAAAAATTATTCACCATCAGCAGAATACTACAGCAGAAAACTACAAACCAAAATTTTATTTTACAGAAATAAACACTAGTTAAAACTTGTAACACAACTTTAAGATTGAAATGTAAAAAGAGTTTCCATATAAAACAACATGGAGGCAAAACCAGGCACTGGTTACATTTTGTGTTTTTATAATTTACTACTTTTGCCCAGTTGTGGCAATGGAACCGGAGATTCAAAAAAAAAAAAGAAAATCCAAAGAAAAATGTGAAAGGGAAGACACTTGAGAAGCCACTTCTGTTAGAGAGGATATCTTAATGTGAACTTGAATCAACTGTAGGAGTGACCAGATTTGACACGGTAACAAAATCAGGTTGTTCCTGGTTCTGATAGGTAAATCAAAGCAGAGCTGCAAGAAGTGGCTGTTCGACTTCAATGAGCATTAAATGAGAAAAAAACAAACGCAAAGCATCCATGAAGTTCATGCAATGTGAGGCAAGCCCAAAGGAATACAAAAGCCCAAGTAAACAAAACTGCTAACAAGTGACCCACTGGGAGAAGGGCAGTTCTGCAGCAGCTCTGATCATGTGCCTCTGCAGCTCAGCCACTGCTTACAAGCTTTGCTGTTCGACCTACATCAACTCAGGGACAGACAAGGAGAAGGAACAAGTGAGAGGGAAACACCATCACCATCATCATCACACTAAAAGCTCTGGAGCAGAAAGAGCTGCAGTCCCAAAGACAGAATCTCTTTGGTGATACAAGTTTGCTTAATAACTGGAACCAAGGTAAACTGGGACTGTGAAAGCAGGGGGCAACTTTGGTGAGAGCGAACAAGCAATGATAGAGTTCAGATCCCATACAAAGAGTAAGAAGTAAAACAAGAACACAAAAGCAGGAACTTTAATGAAGCAGAGAATACACACCAAAAACAAATAGGTAGGCTCCAATGCAAGTAATTCTAAAGGAAACAAGGAAAACTGACAATTTCTCAGAGAAACAGCACTGAGACACCCAGCGTCCTATTGCAGCACATAGGAAGGCAGGAGGACATGACTAAATCATGAACACTTCCTTTGATCTTGTATGAAGGGAGCACAGACCCAAGGTCCAGCTACTAGATGGGGGGAGGATATAAATGATGCACAGATTCAATCAAAAAGCAACAAGCATCCCCTTTATTCACTAGCGGAGAGGAGAACAAAAAGAAAGTGTTAATGAAAAAGGACAGATGACAGTCTAAAGGCTGAATAATTTCTGGAGGACAGTTCATTAAGTAGGTCAAGTGCAAGCATCTAACACTATGCTATTAATGCCAATGGCATGAAAGCCAAGAAAAAAACCTAGAGGAATGTGTAATCAAGCTGGCTGGTCCTGACAAACCTCTTCTTTGAATACTTAAGAGAAGCAGTTGAAGCAATTCCAGTTCATAGAGGACATGAATCATAGAGAACAGAAGAGAGTTAAGAAGTGGTGCCTAGCTTTAAAAAATTATGCTAGAGAATTACAGACCACTCAGTTGAACTTCATCCCAAGAAAAATTGTTGAAACAAATAATCGAACTGTATGTAGAAAGCTAAAAGGATAAGTATGAAGAGATGAGTAACAGACCCTGTTGAATTGTCAGAAAGAAATTGTGTCAAGCCAATTTAATTTCTTTGTGTGACAAGTAATGGGCCTTGGGCAAAGGTGACAAGCAGTAGATGCCATATATCTTGACTTTTAGTAGGATTTGTGACTGGTGCCTGTGATATTCTCTTCAGCAATCTCAGAAAACATGGACTAGAAACTACACAAGGGTAGGAATAAAACCAGTGTCACAGGCTGATTCAGAGGGCCTCTCTCAGAGGTTTCTGTCAACAAGGGAAACTGTGCCCAGTGAGATGCTCAGGGCTCTCTCCCAGGACAAATATGCTGAACATATTATCCTCTAACCAAACAATGGTATGGAGTAGAGATCTGGTTCATAAATTATGTAGAAGATATCTGACCGCTGAAAGCTAACGTAAAAACTGAAATGGATCTTTACAATGTGGAGTAGAACTCTTAAACACTGAATGAATACAGGAAAGATCTATTAAAGCCTTTAACAGGGAGATACAACCACACAGAAACGATAAGGGAACAATTAAATAGTCAAAAGTTCTTCAAAAAGAAAACAATCTGAGGTGGGCAGAAGGCAGTGATTTGCCAGCTGGACTTATCTGAGCAGTATTATTACACTGAGAAAAAGACAAATACCATGCAGACATAGGGATCTCAACACATTATATGATCTTTCCACTCTACCAAGCACTGAGTGGCTTCTGCTGGAATACCGTGTCCTGTTTTGGGCATGACACTTTAAGAAAGATGTGGGCCCAAGAAAAGAGCCTAGAGGAAAGCAAAAAAGAATAGTTATGCTTCTAGAAAACACCTCTTTCAGGGTAAATTGAAAGTCAGTTGGACAAGAAGACTGGAGGAGGTATGACAAGAATCTTCATGTATACAAAATATTGTTTACAAAGGGGAAAAATCATTTGTTCTCCATGTCCAGCGCAGACAGAGAAAGGAGTAACTGACTTAAATTTCAGAAAGAAGGATGCATGCTAACTAGCAAGCAGAATGAAAGCTCTATTGGTAAGCTTGGGAAAGTATTAGAAAGTCTGCTTGGGAAGGGCATAGTCTTTCTGGTACTGGACAGCTTTCAAATAAATCATATGTCAGGAATAACAGATTTACAGGTGACTGCATCAAGGTAGACAGATTAGCTTGTGATGTTTTTAAGGACCTTTTTAGTTCCTATTTTAAGACTCTTTGGAATTGTTCACTTTGAATGCTGGCATCAACCTTGCTTTCCCCTAAAAATGATGTTTGAGAGATGCAATCAGAAAAATACATGCTTCAGGTGTCATTCCTACAATGTGTTTTCTCTGTCACTGCTCTGCAGGATGAAATCACCAGCCCTCTGCCTTGTGAGCTTTAGGGAGAGACTGTATCATAGCAAGGGTTACATTGGCATCAAGTCAAAAATAGTATTTATTACAGAAAACTAAAACCTTTATTGTGAATCAAAGCCTGTTAGCATGTGCTCTTACAAAGTTCCAAATATCTGGGCAACATTTTCCTAGAGAGGAGGCACAAGCTGGTTTAGGTAAACTAAGAGACACTGTGTGGGACTTAGATTGAATGTGATATCTCAGATTTCCATTGTGCAGACTGTCTTCACATGTGTTGGTGGGTAAAGAGACATGCTGAGATCTTAAGGGAATACTTTTAAGCACAATCTTGAAGTAATTGAATTAAATCACTCCCCCACACACCAAGTTTTTACAGAGAGAGCTAACAATAAATACACAAATATCTATATAAGGGCTTCATTAAGATCACTTACATTTGGAGTTATATTTTTTTCACTCATCTCCAAATGCCACTGATTTTCTACAGCAAGCCTTTCCAACTTCTTGACAACCAGGACAGCAGATTCTGCTGAGGCAGTTTATTTGGGAGGCTGAATGGTAAAAACACCTTACAGAACTACATACTGGCTGAAAAATTACCTTGGTGGTAGCAGGAGCTGTCCCTGTGACCACAGTGCAGCCTGGAAGCTACCAAGAGAACAGCCCTGAGTTCAAAGACAGAGACATGGACTCCATCTTTAGGGATGGGGAACTCAAACAAAGGCCCAGATTCCAAAAGCTTTCCTGGCCTCTTCAGGACATGCCTGCCTATGTGGATCTGGTTTCACATGACTTTAGTGCAGTTCCATGAGAAGGTAGAGCATAGCTGGACCCGCTGTCACTCAAGATATCAAAGAAGAGACTGTTTCAAGAAGCCCTGACACAGAAACAGTGATTTCCCAAATACTTCATCCATACAAATTTCAGAAATGCAGCAAAAAGAACAGAGGTCCAGTGATGGTCTCCCCTTCCAGAAAAGGAAAGACTATGAGTTACCAGACATCAGGGAAACCCCAAGAGTTGGTGCCATTACATCTGTCCTAGCCAAATGGGACAGTGGACCACACAACAAATGAGAGAGCATCTCATTCACTGCTCTAGGAATTATGAGTGATTTAAGCATGGTTAAAAGCAATTTTAGGCAATTGTCACTGCCATATTTGAAAATACTCTGGTTTCACAAGGAAGCTAAACCACTACCAGGTGGTCTGAAAGTATGACAAGAGCCATGGGTGAGATCCATCCTGGAGGCAAGTCTATGGCCTGTTCCTCCCCTCAGCCCACTCTAAGGGGCAAGGAAGCAAGTTTGTGTGGCCAGGTTGTGGTAGTGGAATAGAGGCTACAGAGGTGGCTTCTGTGAGAAACTGCCAGAAGCTTCCCCTATGTACAGCAGAGCCACTGCCAGCTGGCTCCAAGGTGGACCTGCTGCTGGCCAAAGCTAAGCCAGTCAGAAATGCTGGTAATGCCACTGTGATAACATTTTAAGAAGGGGAAAAACATTATTGTGAAGCTGTAATTGCAGCCAGAAAAGAGAAGAGTGACTCTTCTTCCTGAGCAGCAGCAGGAACAACATGAGATGAACTGACCACAACCCCATTCCCTGTCTCCCTGCACCACTGGAGGGGAGGAAGTAGAGCTTGAGAATGAGGGAGGGTTGGGGAAAAGGTGTTTCTAAGGTTTATTTTACTTTTCATTATCCTGCTCCCATTTTGACTGGTAATAAATTCAATTAATATCCCTATTTTGAGTCTGTTTTGCCTAGGATGATGTTTGATGAGTCGTCTCTCCTGGTCTGTATCTCAAGCCATGAACCTTTTGTTGGATTTTGTCTTCCCTGTCTACTTGTGCAGGGCAGGGATAGAGTGGCTTTGGTGGGCATCCAGCCAGGGTTAGACCTCTACAGCAAGGCAGGGAGAGGCACCCCCCCACCCACCCCACAGCCCCCACACCATGAACTGCAAGGGCCAGGACTGAGGCTGCTGGCTTGCGGGCATAGCTGGCAGCTGAGGTGGTGATTCAGTGGGAGGTGTTCTAAGCCTGTAGGGAGCAAAGCCCTGACCTGCCCTGTCCTCTGTGACCCTCCTGTACTTCCTGAGAGCCCTGTAGAACGGGGAACACCAGAGATGTTGTGCCCAACTCTTTCCTATGAGCACAAGGATCTCTGAGAGTTGCTCGCACCTACTTGCAAGACTTTCTGAGTACCCAAAAGGGACACTGTTCCCTGCCACTTCTCTCTGGAACTCCAGTGTGTTCCCAGGATATCTCTACTGCTGTGTTAGGAGCATTTGATCAGGATGGACATGGAGGGCTTCAAGGTTTCACCAAGAAGGCCACAGTGATCCTCAGTACCTTCAGCGTGGCTGGTGGCAAAGAGCTACATGGCGCATGAACAACTCCACTGCAGCACTGGAGACCAGGCCACAGAACAAGCAGGGAGTCAGAGGCCTGCAGAACCCTGCAGGTGAAAAGGGGTCACTTAAGGTTTCTAGTCCAACCCCCTGTTCAAGGTGTGGTCAGATAAGATCAGTATTGACCCAGACTTGCTTCAGAAAGCCAAGATGTTTTTTGGCTTTAATCCTCTGCATCAGTGCATCTCTTCTCTGCTCAGAGTGCTTATTTTTCTGCTTGCTTGCAATGTGAGTGCTATTCTACCTGGACTGCTAGCTGGCTTGCATCAGCACTTCTTTATTCTGAAATCTGTGAGAGCAGAGGTAGCCTGAAATGCCACAGAAGGAAGAAGGTCCCATGATTTGCCTAGGATCTCTGGAGCAGTTTCATTTCTTTCTCTGCCAGAGATTTCCTGCAGTCACAGACACTTCCCATGGATACACACCATACAGAGAAGGATTCATCTAGTCTAACATCCTACCTTCAAGATGGACTTCTATCATAAAAGCTACAGAGAAAGGTCACAGGTCCAGACAACACTGCATCCCACCTTAAACTGGGTATTTCATTTGGGTGGTTTGACCCATCTTCAGTCTCCCCCTTTCTGAGCCTCCCATGGGAAAGGAAAAGGTAATTCCTGTTATTTCACAGGGATGTTAAATACAGCAAGTATTTTCAAGCCTGAAAATACTAACCATAACCAAGAACATGGGAGAACCAGACACAAAAATTTCTGTAAGAATTTTTGCTCTTTCTTATTCATCCTGATCACCAGAGCTGGACAAATTATTTGCAGCCAGAATTTGGCAATATTTCTTCATGAAATTTTGGCACATAGACATTTTTGATTGAGCTGTTCCTTATGCAAACGTACTTAAAACAAAATTGATGAGAACATATTTCAGCCCATGGACTAAACATAAAAATTTCCCCATGGCTAGAGCAAATTAAAAATTTCAGATGTGAAATGAAATGTGCTTATTTTTGGCAAGGAAAGGGACAAAACAACAGCATCCTCACACATTTCTATTTGAATAAGTTGAAACACAACGTCCTATCATAACTCTTCCAAGAATTCATATGCTCTTCAAAAGCTAGCTAGTAAATCATTTGGTATGACAAAGGGAAGTAAAATAATACTGATAATTCTCCTTGGTTGGATGAGTTCAGCCTGACAGGACTTTTATAAGCACACACATTTTTTCACTGCTTATTTCTGTGATTCCATAATTGTAAACAAAATTCATCCAAGAAACACTGCTGAAAGAAAAATAAGCACAGTACTGAAAATGAGACTTGCTAATATGCAGGGAGAGAGCCATGAAACCCCACACTAGAGTGAGAAGACCTCTAAAATGGTGCAATCCCAGGGTGCCTGGGTGGGTTAGGAAAGCCAAGGATAACACAAGGTAGCAATGGTGGCCTGTCAGTTTTATGAATGAGCTTAGAGGCAGCATGATAAAGCCTGTACAAAGAAACACCTCCCTGCCTGCTGTAGCAAGAGTTACTTATGTTTACTACTGAGGTTTAATCTCAGGGCCCTGTAGAAGGTGCAGCAGTAAGCCAGCTCTGAGCACCATCCTGCTGGGAGAGCTTGGTGCAAGGTCTGCACTGCTGTTCCGGGGGACACAAACATAAGCAAAAGCTTTTTTCACGGAATTCATTTACCATAGCACATCCTGAAGACAGGCTGCTGGGGAGCAGAGTTATGACATCCAGAAACTGACAACAAGAGCAATAAAACCTGACATATATCATGAAAGCCAAGCTATAGTACTACATGTAATTAACAGAGAGTGTAATTATTCACCTTGAGAAAGACTTTGATGGATGCCTCATAGTTAATTCCTTTTTCCTGTGTTTCATCTTCTCTTGTTCATGGCAGCTAGGAAGACCAGCTAGCAACTTTCAGCTTTTTGCCCTGTTTCTTATCCAATGTTATAGCTTTATGGCTCCCATACAGAGCTGGTTCAATCCCAGGCTGGATGCTTTGTCTAACCCTGGAGGTGGTTAGTTTCAAGCCTAGCTTTTGGAGCTAACAAGGCATTGCATTAAGACAGGATAGACTGTGATAATAGCAGGTGTATTAAAATTCCAAGCATGCTCATTATCACTCAGATGTCTCCAGGATCCAAGTATACCCTTATGTAAAAGAGCATAATCTTCCTTTTCATGACAACAGTGTCGCTCTCCCTTGGTGCTCACTGAACTCTGACACAAGTTAGAGATGGGAGTGTTTATTTCCCCCAAATTCTCTGAATTGTCAAGAAATCTGAACAGAAAAGAGAGCATCAGGAAGGGTTTGAACAGTTGCCCAGTCCCAATAAGCTGCAGAGGAGGCTCTTATAAAGCTGCAGTACCATACACACGATGGACTTGGTGGTGTTTGTTGGCGTGCACTGCTTTTGCAGGGGAGGAGAAGCAGCTGGGGAGGATTTGGCTCAGGCTCTGAAAATCAGAGAGAGAAGCTACTACTATACAAAATGTGATCATTTAAAAACATTGCAACCATGGGTAATTGATCTAGCTGATGCACTGGGGACTGGATAGACATTTAAGCTCAGTCACATGAATTTGAAGAGCTCCACAAGCCTTAAATGAAAGAGAAATTTGTAGCCTTGGGACAAAATGACTGAAGCCTTATTTAAAACCTATTGAAGGCAACTAGGATGATTCCACAGGCTTTTGGGGGCATTGGATCAGAACCCAGATGGATGCAAACCTGTGAAGAATAGGGTAATAACCTTTACTCAGGAACACAGACACTTTAAAAGGCAGTGGAATGCACAGTTGGGCTTTGTGTGACTCAGTGATGAATGAGTGTCCATACTGCATCATTTCAGAAAGCTGGAGATTATGGGAATCCAAAAAGAATCCAGAAGGGAAATAAAAGTTACTCTGATAATCACAATACCCTAGCCACAAACATATAAATATATAAGTGCAAAGACAAAAAAAAAATAAATTCAGAGTTGCAGCAGATACATTTAAACCAGGAGAGTCTGCACATTTAGAGAACAAAGAGAAAATGCCATAGATATTTCTGTAGACACAGAGGGCAAAATAAATAGCTCAGACAAATGGCACACACAGCTAAACATTAATGGCATGGTTGTATTATTTTAAATTGGGTGACTGAAAGGTGTTCCAGGGAAAATACTGGGACTTGAAAACTACTCAGTCCAAGCTGGTAAAAAGCGATGTGTGTTATAAGCACTACAGAATCCTAAACAGACTACACAATCCTCACATCTCCAAACACCACTTTGATAAATTAATTGCTCCCATGCGATGCCCATCAAGAAAAAGGTACTGTTCGCCCTAATGAGCAGGAAAACTGAATTTAATCATAGGAAAAAAACCCAAGCATTTATTGGTACAGAAGAACAATTTATAGTTTGAAAGAATTACGTAGTTGTAACTGAGAAGTCAAATATGCTATGGATGTGTATTGATTCACATAACCAAAATGAAGTCATAAAGTCTGTATAGCATCTGATCAAAATCACTAAAGAAAGGACAGCTAAGATCTTAGTGGAAAAATAAAAATACTCTAAAGAATTAATGTAACACAGTCATTTTTGAAGGAAAAAAAGTTAGCTTGGGCTCTAAGCTAGTGATTTTTAATACACCATTTGGATACTATACAGTGAATTTAAGCAAAGGCCATTTGGTAAAAGTTCTGATCCCAAGGTTTTACAAAGAGTAATTGCACAGATCTTTGAGGGATTATGAGATGTCAGACTTTTTATGGATGATGTTTTAATTTGGGTACAGAGAAGATAATGCAAAGGAAGACTTTGGCAAGAATTGCAGAAGAGATGCTGATCCAGTAAGTAAAACACCTAGGGTCTAACACATTGTGGCCAGAGTTTGGGCAAAGATGACTTAACTGGGGCTCCAGGTAAAACAAATGCAACAACAGGATATCCATCTTACAATGTAAATCAGATCTACAGAAATTAATGAATATGATAAGCTGTATTCCATTACTCATTCCAGTTCTAACTAGGGCCAATATGTCCTTAAGGAATTATTGGAAAATTAAGCTACCTTGTATTGGGGAGATTAATACGATTAATACAAACATGGAAATAAACAGTTAAAGACGGTGACACTAATCCACCAGCTTAAAAATATCATAATGATATTTTATGAAAAGCTGTAATACGTGCTCATCTTACCTGTGTAGACTGAGATTTCTAAGCAGAACAGACAAAAACTATTGCCAGGTTGACAAAGAAGTGCTAGTAATTTTATTTGCTCCTCTAAACTTGCTTCAATCTAGACAAATGTGAAAGATATGGAGAAAAGAGACTACAAAGCACTTCAAAGTGGTTGTAAAAAATCTTTTGCCTAATTTTCACAGATACTAAGCATTAGCTTGAGTTGGAAATGCAGACAGTAAGCACCTTGCAAAATCAGTCCATTTGTCTTTGGCATCATCTACAACTTCATAGATAAAGCTGATGATCTTTTACCAGGGAAAAAGAATTCAAAGGCACAAATTGCTGTTTGATGCTCAGTGTCTAACACACAATGTTCCTAGCTTCAACTGCAAGTTGAAGGTATAAAAAATTCTTTTATTTTTATTTGGATTGTAATTGGATTAAAAAGTGCACAGCAAACATTGCTATCATGGCAGTGAAAAGTGGATAGCATTAACACAACAAACTGTGTTTTCTGATACATTCTAAACACATACAGCAAAGATCGGATCAGCAAAAACTGAAATGTGGCTGTGGTATGGAATGAAGCAACTGCTTTACAGTGCTGAAGCAGTCTGGAAAAGAAAAGGAGAAGAGATAGAAATTTTAATTGCAAAGAGAAGAAATTCAGAAAGCAGTATGTAATGCCTTGTATTGGAATTCAGTGAAATTGATGTTAACTTCCCTGCTTTTATAGGAAATATCACATGATTTTTAATGGCAAAAAATGATCCACACTCTATTTTTATATCCATCCAAAGTATTACTCCTCCATCAGTACTAGGATGCACAAGCTGCAGCAGGGCACCTGATCATTCTTGGCTCACAGAATTTTCCTTGATGGGGTTCCCACCTGGAGGTTCTGAAGCTTCTCAGTTCTGGGCAGCTGACCCCACTTTACACTCCTTGTGTTGGAGAAATCTATTATCATCCCCCTACTAGGGGATATGGCTTTGTGTCATATCATATTGTGCCTTTAGAGGTGGGTGAAGGGAAGCAGTAACCAAGGTTCCAAGTTGGCAGTGTTCGCAAGAAACATGAATTTAGCAGCTTTTAACAAATGACCATATCACAAAAGACAGGAAGCATGATACCTGCTTGTCAAACTCACAGGACTGTGATAACAAGTCAAGATTCAGTGTATAAAGTATTCTCTGTGTGAAGCCCAGCACTAGTATGCCACAGGATCTAACAAAATGGGATAAAATTAGCAGGCCTGTAGGAAATGTAGAAGGACATAAAGGGTGCCAGTCATTAGATCTGGGAAAGCTGGGGGTGCAGGGTGCTGGGCAGAAGGAGATCTCGGCAGAGTTTTTCAGTATGTGCTTGCTTCTAATCAGCTCTGTTCATCCTCCAGTTTCATAGGTTGTGCAGTATGGGGGCATCTAGAAGAGCAGACAGAACTGCTACAGCCCCAGCTACTCTGCTTTGATATCTGTGGGGCCTTGATGGAAGTCCCTTTAATAAGTCATCTATGAGATTAATGGACGAAGCCCACTGAGCTACTTGATGTGGCTGAGTGGCACCAAGGAGCAGCAAGCCCAGTGCCAAGGACAGAGGTGTGCAGATCCTGCAGCAAAAGCCTATAGCCCCCCACTTCCTGCTGTGACACCGCTGTTTTGATATTTTGCTTCTCCTACCCACTCCTACCCACTCACCCCAGTTTCTGAGGCTTTTCCTGATCGTCATGGAAAAGGTAATGCAAGAGTGTGCATGTTCAAACCCTCTGTTTTGTGGCCTTCCTGCAGTTTTGTTTCCCTTTCTGCACCCACCTCTCCATGCTTTTACTTTCCTTCCCTTTTCCCATTATTATGGTAAGAAAAGGAAAAGAAACACTTCAGAAATGAAAGATTAGTTTGCTGTATCATAAAGATGAGCTTTGTAATCACTTTCCTTTAAGCAAAGAATTAAAAGATAATAAAAGCCCTAATTAAGGACCTCGTTAGCTTAACTAGATTTTCATATGCAAAGTGATGTTCACCACGTGCTGCTGCCGTCTGAAAATGCTGCCTGGCACTACATGGGAAGCACCTGTGCCAACTCCCCAACTGTATTTGCCTTCTTAATTTCAGTTACCTTTCCATCTTTCTCCCTCCTTTCTCCTCTGTGCCAGGGCACGCACAGGCTTGGGCTGATGTGGGGCTGCCTTATGCTGGGCACTCGCAGGACAGACTTGGCACTACCTTGTGAACCCTGTGATAGAATGAGGGAGAGATGAGACCAAAGGGCAGGGAAAGATGGGGGAGAGCAAATAGGACTGATGAGGGCTGAGCACACACAGACCCAAGAGGAGGGCAGAGGCAGCAAACTGAAAACCCTCAGGCCAGACTGGTTCGATGACAGGTGGAGATTATCCAGGTGGAGAATCCATCTGAGTCAAGATGAGGACAGGAATGCTTTGGGTGAGTCTGGATGCCACAGGGCAAAGCTGGAGGGAGGAAATGCTGGATGGCCCCATCTTGGCCCCTGTACAGAACCTAGCTATGATTTAGGCGAAGACTTGCATTAAGGGTTTGGCTTCATCCTTGACTGGAAACAAAAATTGAATCCTTAGAGATACAGTCCAAGCGGTCTTCCAGGGCTCTGTTTTCAATTCCACATGCCCCCCAGTACAGTCTGGCAGGTGGACAGGTAGCTGTTTAGGGATGTGCTTAATAGAAGCAATTAGGAAATCATTATACCACAGTAATGTGAGCAGATGAGTGAACAAAATGACTGCTCGCTGCCGTGTGAGAAATCAGCCTGGCCTGGCTGAGCAGAGAGCCCTCGGCTCTCTGCAGCACAGCCAGCAGGCACTGCCCAGCAGAGGCCATGGTAGAGCCAGGAGCCGGAGCCCGCCCGGCTGGAACAATCTGATAAATTCCTACAGCTGGGAACTCAGCACGAGATGGGAATCAGGATTTTCATCCTCGTTAAAACTGTAATTGGAGCCTCATTCTAGTTCGTTTAGAGCCTGCTGTGAACGTGAGCAGAAGCTGCAGGGTGCTAAGCAGGGAGGTCACCCCGGGGCGGTGGCGAGCAGCCGGCCAGGAGCGGTGGGAGGCTGGAGGGAGCACACAGAGGCAGAGGCCAAGCTGGCTTGTGTTCATCTCCTGTAGGTATGGAAAGGCCCCTGTTGTGAGATCCACAGCTTTCAACTGGGTTTTGTTTGTTTGCTTTAATCTAGATAATAAGAAAGCAAACATGGCATTTATGACTATAGATGGCTTTGAAATGGAACCTCATGGCTCAGTCTTCAGCTGGCACTTTGAGCTGCAACCTAGTGGACCTCCGATCCGCATCTGAACCACCAGTGACACAATTTAATAGCCCCTACCTCAGCTCTCAGACCAGGGCAAGACTTGAGAAAAACTGATACAACATTATTAGGCTGGAGACTGTGTTGATCCATTTATTAGCTGAGAATTTTCTTTTGTTAAAAGAGCTAACAGGATTGATTCTTGCCTTTTCTCTACACAACATGGGACTGGCTTGATACAGGGTATTCATTTAGTTTGCAAATGAATGAAGAGATGAAGAGCTGTAAACCAAATCCAGATGTTGCACCCAGCACTCACACCATCTCCTGCCTGGGCCCATCTCTAACCACCACATGTATACATGCAGTAGAGGAAATGCCTGATGTACCTTAAATATAGTTTAAAATAATCAGCAATAGTCAGATTACTTCTGCTACATAATCAGTTGTGAGTAGGGCAATTCATTAGTGAGAGTCAGACAAACTACCTTAATTTGGCCTTCTACCACTTTCCACCTCGTGGACCAACAAGTGTATCGTAACTATTAGAACAACTTCAGTGAATGTTACAATTACTCATGTCAAATGAAAATGTAATGCAGTTAACGTGCATGCTGGCTCCCCGCTGCTACTGCTGATGATTATTGCTATTAGAGCATGACCAAACAGTCATTCAAATATAAACAGCAGATTTGTTTTGATTGTGTTCGTGGCCCGTTTTACTTGCTTTCTGTGAACATTAACACAAATGGCTTTGGTTTGCAAGACCGTCGCCAGGGAGAGAAACAAAGTCAGGAGTACTGTGGTGCTGACTTTGTGAATAAGCTAAACTATCTGCACTGGAAGATTTTGCATGGCTCTCTGGAAAACTTGACAGCCAAGCTCTCTCTCTTCAGAGAGAAAAAGCAGAGCTCTCAAAGTCTGAGACCTGGTCGCGTAAGATGAGTACACAGAAACTGAACAAAATGTCATGGTAGTCCACTGGACAGGCAGCTCTCACATTCCTGCCAGTCATTCAGTAAATACTCAGGAATAACAGTTACATAAAAATGGGGTACCCAACTCTTTGGCCAGAGCTTCTGATCCAAAGCCTGCTGAAGGAAAAGGTGCCATTGACTTAAATGGTTTGCGTGTCATAGAGTAACACATAGAACTAAATTCACAAAAGGCTCTGCTTGTTGTGAAAAGATTCCCAGATTAAGAAGATTAATTAATATTATTGCTCACACTTTTGTGTCACCCTTTAGTGGAATTCCTTATCTCTATAACAGTTTCCAAGACAGGAGCTCTTGCTCTCTCCATCTTGTCTGAGCTGCTTACTTCCCTTGTAAAGCCAAGAGCTAATCCCAATGGCCACTGATGCGATTATGTTGCACAGCTGACTGCAGAACTTCTCCTTTGCAAAAGGACAGATGCAGAAGGTGGAAATCCCAGGATGCCAGGGATCCAACTAATTACCTAACTGCATCAAGGCCATGACTCTTGTCAGATGCTTTGATTACAGCCCCCGTTTATCTCTTCTCCAGGAGCACATGCTCAGGAATATGCACACTGAGGAATGACTAAGAGTCTCGCACAGCACAGGACTGACCTTGAGGCCAGGCCAGAGACTCCCCACTTGCATTAATTTTGACGTGTTTGTGAGGTGTCAGCCTCCTCTGAGGAGAACAGTGCTCTGTGAGGGGAGTTGCTGCTTGGTGCAAAGAGGACAGAAAAGGGCCAAAATGAGGAAAAAATAGTAAGAATGCAGGAAATGCAGTCAACACATGTTCTTCAAAAGCCATTTTAGTGGCAAGTTAGGTATGGGATATCAAAATCTCTGTATATAAAAGACCACAGACAACTTCTGGTTTAGATGTGAATATGGGGCTTTGAAGAGTTACTCACAGGTTGATTTCTAGCACGTTTGAAGAAGAAGTTACTGTCTTAAACATGCTAAGACCTAAGGATATTTGGAGTGCCTCCTCCTGCTTATTCTTGTGTGTTTCTTCACACAGAAAAAGACAGGTTTCTTCAGGCTAGAGCTTGGATGATGGAGAAGAAATGTGACATAGAAACACAAAATCATGAGCACCGTACATCAAGTCAATAAGAAAGATCTTTATGTCTTCCAGTGGGAGTAATGGAAACTCAATGAAGCAGACTGGTGATGATCAAATCCAAAACAGAGCAGGTAGAGCAGAGTTCAGCTGTGGAACTCATTGCCACAGGACACTTCAGAATCTCAAAAAGGTGTGAGGAAAATCCACAAGGAAATACTCAGCACGAAGTGAACACTACTGGCTCAGGAGGTCCCTGGGTTGCAAAGCACTGGAGGTTCAACGAGTGTAACAGAGCGCATCATTACTTACATCATATACTTACAGCACTCGTACATTTTCCTTCTGGCATCTACTATAGGTCACTTTCAGAGACATATGGGGGGGAATGGCAGCCAGACAGATTCTTGGTTCTTATGTTACTGACTAATTGGGTGAGCTGTATGGCTCAGATCCTTAAGCAAGAAGTTAGGCATGTCTTTGTTTAGAGATCTATGAAATTATGTGTTTCTTTCCCTCCCTTCCCCCCCCCCCCCCCCCATTGCATTTCCCATTCCATGGGCTCAAAAACCATCCCAAAGAATGAGCAGGAGCTCCTGGCGAAGTCTGAGAATAAGCATCTCACATCTACATATGATCAGGATGAGGTGTGATAAGGGGACATCAGCATCACCCACATCTACGCCCACTCATTGATTACCAGCAGGAGAGGGCGTGTGAGCAGCAATCCTGTTCTACATAAATTCAGGAGCTGAAAGTGCCAGCACAGCATGGCAAGGTACTCCGAGGATGATCTTCCTATATGTCAATGTGAGTGTAAGATAGTACAGGCATGCACAGCAAGTGATATGGAGGTGCACAGGTCCAACAAAAGGAAGAGAGGAGAGAGAGGAGCATGTTTGCAAACATTTTTTTTACAGTGCACGTATTTCAGTGTTTATCAGAATCCACCCATCCATGCACTCTACAGGAAAGTGCAGCCTGCAAGGCAGCTGTTTGTCTGAAATCAGGTGTGTGTGAGACTATCTTCCAGGACTGTGCAAAGGTATACGCATACCAAAATACCAAATAAGCAAGCAGCAGGGAGCAGCAGAAGGGTAAATTTCATAGGAGTGGGGAGCAAGGTCACTCCCTGGGTGGAGCAGAGTATCTAGGAAGCAATCCTCAAGGAGACTTTTCCTATACAGGCAGAGTGAAATTAATTGCAGTCATAGTGTTTCTGTGAGCAAAGCGAGGTATGCCAGGCACACAGAAGAGGAAGGCATCTGTCCCACTCAGAGAGCAAAGAGTTGAGCAGCTGAAAATACTTGTGTCAAATCCCCACTTAGGCATCTCTTCCCCCTCCAGCCCTTGTCCTCCCTCCCCTCTCTTTCCCATTCATTTCTCATTCTTCAGCTCTTCAGCACTAGGCCCTTCTCCTGATTAACATTTCAAACCCATTGATAGTGTGTGCTGGCTTAGACAAACTAATCATCATTAGCACTCCAAAAACCTGTCCAGCTTTCCCTCCCAGAGTCACAGGTGCCACCCTCAGCTGCTTGGAGAAAAAGGAAAAAATACACCAGCCACAACATGTTCTTGGCAAGCCCTTCAGGAGGTACCAGCTCACAGCTCTGGCAGGCAAGCAGATCACAGTTCCCAGGCTCTGCACTGCCATGGATCCAGGCTGTAGATAAAGCACTGGGCCACCTAGGATGCAGGCAGTGGGCTGCATCTTCTCCTCTCTAGGTCTTACAGCAATGTGCTCTTGCACACTGGAACCTGTGCTGGAAGCACTCCTCACTTCCCAGAGAAGAGCAGAGCCCATGCGCCATACGTGGCTGTTTTCTTCCTGCCTGGCCAAACTAGAGAGATGTTCAAAACTGGGGTTTGAGTGGGATTTTTTGGGCATGCTGTGGATACAATCTGCATACAAAAGTCTAGGTGCTCTTCCCAGTGACCCATTGACCTGTATCTCTTCTGTTTGTAGAGCACAAAAAGGCAGAAAGTAAATACATAACCCAAGGGGACAAGGAATGATGCAAGAACAGGTGTCTGGTGAGCTGCCCATGTCTGGCCTGAGCTGCAGCCAAGAGATATAAAGGCCACAGATAAATGAGGACTAAGAGGAGGAAAAGAGGGATGGGCTGGAAGATGCTCTCTGTGACACTTGCAGATAAAATCTACTACTGAACTGCCAGGAAGGCTTGGATGTGCTTCTTTCCCTTTTTCCTGGAGGCACCTAAATCCTCCTCATCAGGCAGGGTCATTCCACACAACACCTGTTTTCAAAGAATGACATTGTGCCCTCTGCAGTGGGGACCAGGTGGCAGTAACACTGCCCTGGGGAAGAAGGCTGTAACGGTGCACATAAGATTTCTACCTCACCTCAGCTAATGCCATCTGGGCCCTGGAGAGAGCTCAGGACTGCTCCAGAGACAAAATTCTCCTGACAGCAGCTGAAAAGTAGTAGGTTTGCCCAGCAGACCTATTTTTCAGCTGTGATGGAAGCACAGGGGTCAACATAACTCTAAAGCACACTTTCTTTTAGGTCTGCCTTGGATTCAAAATTTCATTTCAGTCAGACTGACATTAAAATAATGACTGGGCAACCACTGGAAAATTCCACACCACTGGAATCATTGTACCTTGGGAAGCTCTCTGGGCCCTCATATGAAATATTTGTTGAGAACACATCCATGAGGAGGCTCTGAAATGCCACTAAGCCTGTGTGCATTGGAGTCATGGAAAAGCCACCACCTTTCATGTAGCTGCTTAGCAGCACACACAGAGCCTGCACAGAGGTCATTTTGGAGAAAAAGGGATTACTTATAAGGTGAGTATGACCTCACTACTAAAGCCCAGAACTAATGCTGAACAGCCAAATAATGGAAAAAAAAGCTGTCCTATGCCTCTGGAACTGAGGCCTGAGGAATGCAATTCCTCAAGCAAAAACCATCCAGGCAGACTGGTTGGGAGATAACACACACCCACAAAACTGCACAACTCCCCATTTTCTGTGGCACAGGACATAGTGAGCACCCCCAAGGCACATCTTCTCCCCCACCTGCTCTCCTGACATCCTCTCCCACCTAACAATCACTTCAGCAAATGCTAGGATGAGGCTTATCTCATGGTTTTGCATGGCCATTATCTGACAGCAATAGCAAACTTTGCTGGCATGTGAGGTACAAGGGGCTAGGGTAGGGTAGGAGGTCAGTGCAATCGCAGATATTGCTTTAGAGGTTCCACACTCTTCTGCTATCCACCAGGAGACTGGGCCTTCAGGTGCATCCTGTAGTCTTGTTCCTGTGAGGCAAATACTCAGGCACTGACAACATTTAAGACAGCAGCAGATTTTCACAAGTGAATCTGCAGGCAAAAATATGTTGCCATCTTCCAAGGCCTGTTCAGACACTGACAGTCACCCCTTGGCTATGGGACTCCCTTATTTCCGCATTTATCCATTCATCCTACACCCGCACCAGCTTCCCTGCCCCAGACCACTATCTTCTGACCTGAAAATAAAACACCCCTGTTTGTGGCACAATCGTGTGCCTCTACAGCTGAGCCCAGAGGCTCCTGTCATAATTCCCAGCCTCCCTGCCTGTAAGCAGCAAGAGGCTGTGGAGAGGCAGCCGGCGGCTGTGACAGCATCTGTGGAGCCACACGCACCCGGCTCGGCAGGCAGCGCCGGCCAGAGGCAGCAGCTCGGGTCTGTTGCAGGATGCTGTCAGAAGGGGGCAAAATCCATCTGCAGTCAGCGCTTGTTCCCTGCTTTTGCTGCGCTTGCTTTCTCTGTCACCCTTGCATCCCTCCGGCCCTGAGCGCTCTGGCACACTCCGGCCGGGCGGGCCGCCCCTGCCGAGGGGACGCCGTGGCACCGTCAGGGCCCTCGGCAGGAGTGGCTGCCGGCACAGGCTGCAGCCTGGCCTGGGGTATTCCCCGAGCCCCAGACAGCCCACGAAAGCTCGCCCCATCCCACCGGCCTCCACGGGGCTTGCGGAGTGTCCTCAGGACAAGAGGGCCGCCGGATGAGGGCTAGAACTGAGGGCTGTGGGCAGGGCCAGGCTGAGCCTGATCACCGAGTGACTCTTTGTGCTCACTGCTGAGGCGGCTGCTGGTGCTCCGAGCAGCAGAAAAGGTGATGGGAGATGCAAGGAGATTCCCCAGGAATAGGTGAGAAAAAGGGGACAACAGGGATGAGGAACTCCCTTTTGTGGAATGGGGTCAGATTCTCCTTCACCTTGTACATTCTGTAGCTCAAGAGATCGCAGGCAGAGAACATGTCAGAGGTGGGATGGCAGAGTCCCCCTGACCCCAGTGCCAGGCAGTGGGCACACAGGGCCCACCCACTCACAAGATTTGGGGCAGGAAGCCACAAAAGGGGTTTGCAACTCAGTTAGCACAGAAGGCTTCCAAACAACAGCTTTAAATCCTTCTCCACACTACTTCTGGAGTTAGTTTTGACTTTAGAAATGCCTCAGTGCCAGGGACACCATCACATCTCAGGGCTCTGTGACTTTCAAGTGCCTGTGAGCTAGTCATCTAGGGGTGCTTGTGGGGTGACTTCCACCAATTAAAAAAGTCTGGAAAAACAGGAACATGGAAGGAATAGAAATACAGACAATTCCTCTCAAATGCTAAAAAACACACCACCCCCTTCTTTTTTCCCTGTGAGTAAGCAACATTTTTTTTCTCTCCTCAACTCCTCAGTTGGCCTGGTGAATTCTATTTCTGTATACATCAGTGAGTCCCTTCTCCTTACATCATCTGACATGCCTACAGCCAACTCCTGTGAATTTCCTGCAAGTCTTACTATAGCTGGCAGCTGCCCTTGAAACCCCTCAGATAGCAGACTCACAAAGTTCACTGAGAAAGAGCTTTCACTTCCCTCCTCACTGTCTTCTAAGCTTTGCATTTGAGGAGGGCAGGGGAGGAAAGGAGGACAGGGACATCCCTATGCCCAAGGCTGGCTTAACTATTTCTTCTACAGCACGGAATGAGAGATATTATCCTCATCTCCAATTTCTGAGTTACAGCATGGTCCCAGTGTGACACAGGATGTTTTGGGCATGCTACCCATGCTGGCAGTGAGATTGCTCTCTTTTACCTGCCAGAAAGGTGCAGTGACCTCTGGGAAGCCCTGGCAGCAGCCACACCACTGCCTAGGAGAGAAAGTGAAGAACTGCTTGGTATCTAACAGAGATGGCAAAGGTGAGCAGGATGAACTGATAGCCACCACACACCAGCACCACCACCTCTAGTGTAGTAGACTTGCCATGGGATCTCAAGAGGGCATGGTCTCAGTTTCAAGATTTTCAGCTTGCAGCACCCTCCTGACATCAGCCCCAGGGACCAGTCAAACAGAAATCCATGAGGAAACCCGGCTGGGGTCTCTCCTTCTCTTTCAGCTCTAGGGCTCTGATCAGGATGACAGAAGCCTTATTTTTGCCTGTCCCTTGGGACAGCCCCCTGCTGAAGATCTCAGGCTGAGTAGGAGAGGTTAGCAGAGATACTGCTCGGTCAAAACACCAACAGAAAGTTGGGAAGGCCTAGACATCCCCAGCCATGAAGCTGCCTGCTTCACAAGGGTGGGCCATGGTTGGGAATCCCTGCATTAAGGTATTTTAGCAGGCCTGTACAGCAGAGATGGAGAGAGGAAGGGAGGGAGGAGAGGGAGGCACAGAGCTGGCAATTAAGGACTTTCACACCCAGACTCTGAGGGCACCTTTCTGACATAACCCTCCATATGCAGATGTGTGCAGAAAAGAAGTGTGTGCAAGCTTAACAGATAGACAACCTGAGGCCTTTTTTGTTTCTTGCACATGGGATGTGCTGGAGCAAGGAGATTTTGCACACTTTTTTGACATAGTCTGCAGCCTATTTCTGATGATCTGAAGTTTTCCTCTCTTTAAAACATTCCTTGAGCAGACAGCAGACCTCATGTAAAACAACTGTTCACAGCAATTACAGCAGTCAGAGAAGGAAAAACATTTCATACCTTCAAAATGAAAAACCCTTTAAGGAAAGCTGTGTTTCTCCCTGAGCACACCAAAAGAGGGGAAAAGGTGCTGGCCTGTAGCAAACAGAAGATGGAAAAGCTTGGCAATATTTTCTTAGCCCCACAAACCACCCTACATAGTGACAATACGGGGGCAGGCAGTATGTGACAAAACATCCCTGTCTGTCTGACTCTGTCCTTACAATGTAAGAATGCTTACATTGTAAAAAACTTGGCAAGCATCTTGTTGGCCAAAATATTTAAAAACAATTTCCTGAAGAAATTCCTTGCAAATAGTTACATACAATTGTGCTATCACACAATATATGATTTCTGATGTGCCCTAAGTTGCTGGTCACTCTTTAGTCTTATTGTCAACTATGCAGATCTGAGAAATGATACATGGATTAAACTGTTGCTTTGGGGATTTTCTCTCCCTCATTTCCAGGAACAACCCAAATTTTTCATTTAGACTTTGGTTAGCTATGCTGCTGAGAAACTGCAGGTCTCTCTCCTGGAGCTCTGTAGGACACAGGAGAAAAATGGCAAAAAACTTTTTTTTCATCTGTAAGTGAGCAAAACTGACCTGGAGTCATAAAGAAATCAGAGCAACAGAAGAGGAAAAGGCTATTTTTGTCAAGTCACTTTTTCTTTTTTTTTTTTCCTTTTTTTTTTTTTTTTTAGGCAAGAACCACATTTTAAGCTGCTAGTCCCTATTTTTCTCTAAATTCTCTGAGGAACTGGCAATGGATGGCAGGGCCTGAGGTCCAAAAAGAAGTAAAAGCAATTAAGAGGATAACAAAGCCAGGGTCATCCAAGAATTTTGCAGCTGTCACTGTTTTGCAGCATATCAAGGCCTCCCCAGACCTCACAGTGGGGGTGAGGACAGGATTCTTGTTGCTCTGTTTGCAGCTCCCATGCTGCCTGAATAGAAGGATGTGCTCCACAAGCCACCAGCTGTAGAGGAGCTGTGAAAGAGGCTTGATATTGCACAGCTGCATCCAGGGGTGGGGGAGGGAAAGATGAAGGATGTTAGGTGATGAAAGACTGGTTAGGTTAGGATGGCTGTCTAAAACATTTCAAAGAAATTAAAGAAAGGAGAAATTAAGAAAGATGTTGAACCATAAGCCTAATTAGTGCAGCAGTGTAGTTATAGTCATGATAGCCTAAGGATACAATTAGACATGTCTAGAGAGGGAGGCTGATCTTGTTGTTAAACCATAAAGGTAGGGGACAGGATAGTATTGTTTGCACTCTGGTGCTTGCTCCTGAATGATTCTGATGTGTTGCAGGGACGCCTCCTGACTCCAGCAGCAAACTTCCAGTCTCCTGATGCCTTGGTTTCAATGTTTCCAACTGTTTCTAAATTAACACGAGGAATTCCCAAGATCAAGCTGAGGCATTTTTATGGCATTCAACCATCAGAGTCCCTTTGAGAACACTTTGGGCTTGCAATTGGAGATTTTAGGGCAAAAGCTGCTAAGAGAAAGAAAAGCTGGTTGCCAAAAAGAGCCAGGCAACCAGCTTTTCTTTCTCTTAGCAGCTATCCTCAGGAAATCACATCTCAGTTTTTTAGAAGAGATGCTGAAGGAGACACAGCCTTTCACTTTGATGTTACAGAATGACATTCCTAAGCACCCTGACTTTGGTGATGCTCAGTCTGGGCCTTGGCAAAAGAAGGAAAGGAGTCATGGTGTGCAGGCACTATTCACCCCTCAGCTCTGAGGCCCCAGCTGTTTGTCAGTCCCTCTCTACCCAACACTGCTGCACTCCTCACTCTGCAGGAAGAAGTTGTGACAGGGAGAACAGGACGAGATAAATCGGAGAATGAGGTTGACACAAACTATGTCTCTACAAACCTTAGCAGCCAGGAGCCAGGAGCTCAGCCTGCCCTGCATGCAAGGCCAGCCCCAGGCCAGCAGCAGCCTCAGCACAGCCCAGCAAGCCTCAGCACAGCACTGCCTCAGCCCATGCTTGGAACAGCTCTAGCAGCATCCTCCATGCCTCCACCTGCAACTGCCATGGGAGACCATCCTTTTTTCTCCCCAAAACACAGTGGTGAAACTTTTCTAGCATATGGAAGTTAGAACTTGTAGGATGCAAGAGGAGGTGCTGGCAGAGCCATGCTGCAGAGAGCCAGGAGAGATGTCTGACTCAATGACACCTGACAGAAATGAAGTCCTGTGGCTTATGCGGACATGAACCCAAGGCTTCTCAGGGATATTATCAGGTGCATCACAGACATCCTGACACAGGATTTGCCTTGGAATCAGGTACCACCAAAGAACCAGGCAGGTAAAAGGACATCGTGGATTGGTGGCCTCCCTTGATTCATGGGCATGGGCACCAGTCCTGCAGAGGCCCTGGACTTTGATCCAGCCCTGAGGGGTCTCAGCAGGAGGCAATGTTTACCATACACTTCTGTGCCAGGTCTACATTGTCCATGGCATGAAATGACTGACATGCTGGCGCACAAAGGTAAAAAAGGACAGATTGATTTATTGATCAGGGAAAGACACAGTCTCCTTGACAGAGATGTGCTGTCAAATGATGGCAGGACGTGCTGCTAAAAGCCCTCCAGATTGATTACTTTACCTGCCACCTGATCCTTCATTGCCCTGGGTGTTGGCAGGTGAAGAGCAAGGGAAGATTTACATGTGGCTGGGAGTCAGAACAGGAAAACACGCAGGAATGAAAGCTCCAGGGGTCTGGCCAGGACACACTGGCCCTGCTCTCCTCCACCTGCCGTAGGGCTGAAAGGTCCCTCAGCCCATGCACCAGCCAAGGTGGCAGAAAAACCAGTGAAACCTCATTGTGCAGCCAACCGAAAGTGGCACTGTGGCAGGTAACACCTGCACATCCTGAAACGCTGCCATTTCCCTTCCCCATCTGTTCCCTTCTCTAGGATTAAACCACTCCTGTCTGTACGATTATAGGGCCTGTGCCTGCCCCAGGGATTGTGGAGAGTGCAGCCAGGCACTTGCCCTGGTACTGCAATGCAGGCACTCAGCCCACTGCAGGAGGTAATGCCACAGCCCACATCCCAGCACAGGAGATCAAGCTGGGGCACCCATGGAAAATGGCCACTTCATCAGCTGCATCAGGCTGGTGCCAATCCATGAGAGAGCTCTGTTCTGGGCCTGCTTGCTCTCCTTTGTCTCTGCCTGTGCCCCCTGGGGCATCTAGAGTGGCTGTCTCTTAGTGCGGGGTAATGACAATAAACCTAACCTAAGGAGAGAAGAACATTGGAAAAACCTTTTTCTTGAACGTCTAGGGCCCAACTTACTATTTTTGCACTGGTTCCCACTCAAGATACACTCTTGCTTAAACGGGATCCTCCCCTACTTGACAAGAAGTGCGAGTGAGCCTTTCTGTCCACTTGCTCAGGAGACAGCCTGAGCCACGTTAGGGAAGAGGCAGGGCCTTATCACAGCAGCAGTTCAAGGCAGCCTGTTTGTGACATGACATGAATGCACCACTCAGCACCACATCAAACCCCAAAGTTACTCAGGTGGCCAGGTCCCAACGTCACTGCAGAAACATGTTGAACCAAGCACGTCACAAATTTTTAACAAGCTTGTCTAGAGAGATGTAGCATGAGGTAGGCAGTAGAGGAAAGACATAACAAAGAGTGTCCCTTAAATTATTCAGTGCTGGCCAATTTACCAGGCACAGCATGTTGGGAAAATGCCACTCCAGAGCTGCTCTCATACCTGTTAAAGGGCTTGATATTCCAAATACATGGCAGCTCTATCTTAATTCTGTGGACAATCTGACCAGCTTTGGCTGCGCACCAAATCCAGATGGCTCGCCACCTCTCTTGTGGAAAGTGTAAATAATACAGCAGACCAACCACAGGAAAAACGGTGATCCCAAAAAGGCAGAGATGTGAGAAGCTAATTTGACTTTTGTACAAGCATCTAAATTAACATCCTCCCAACAGCCTCTTTTTTGGCCTGCAGCAAATGCCATGAATGATTGAAGACTGCCCCACCCAGACACACTGGGAAAGGCAGGAGTACAACAGGAGGTGGCATGAGGAGCAGCTGCACACTAGACAAGGCAGGATAATATTTTGATGGACACAACTGATGTCATCTACCTTTACTTCTGTAATGCCTTTGACATGGTTCAGGCCAACATCCCTGTTGATAAATTGGAACAATATGGGTTTGATGGATGGAGTAGTAGATGGATAAGGAACAAGGATGGATGGAATAAGTTGATCTCAATGGCTTACTGGTCCAAATGGAGATGAGTAACAAGTGATGTTCCTCAAGGGGCCAAATCAGGCCTGGTACTGTTTGACACCTTTATTGATGATTTAGTAAGGTTGAGTCCACCTCAGAGAGTTTGTACATGACAGGAAGCTGAGGGACGCTATCCACAAGGACCTGGAAAAGTTTGTGAAGTGGGTCCGTGAGAGTCTTACGAAGTTCAACAACACCAAGTGTACGGTCCTGCACCTGCATTGGAGCAATCCCTAGTATGAATACAGATTGGAGAATGAGTAAATTGAGAGCTGCCCTATGGAAAAGAACGTGGGGATACTGGTGAAGATGTGAGCCGGTAATGTTCCTTTCCAGCTCAGAAACCCAACTGCATCAAAAAATGCACAACCAGCAGTGCAGGGGAGGTGATTTTCCCCCTCAACTCTGTTCTCATGAGACTCCAACTAGAGTACTGCAGCCACCTCTGGGGAACTAGCACAGAAAGAGATGAGCCTGTATGACTGAGTCCAGAGGATGGCCACAAGAAGGGCTGGAGTCCCTCTCCTATGAAGAACAACTGAGAGACATTGGTTTGTTTAGCCTGGAAAAGATAAGGCTCCAAGGACACCTTATTGTGGCCTTTATATAAGGAATGTTTCACTATATATATAAGTATATATTGAATATACTTTCAATATAGAAGCAGTGTTTATAGGAAGGATGAAGAGCAACCTTTCACCAGGACAAGTGGCAACACTTTTTACCTAAATAATGGTCCCATCCAATCCAAACTATTCTGGGACTCTGTGGAGTTCTCTAATCCTTTATGCTGGAGTTCAGTTTGGCCCTGAGATGTGAGATCATCTCCCAGCCCTGGGATTGAGCAAAGCAGTGAAAAGGAATAGTATCAATAAAAAAAATCACAATTCTATTTCTTCTTTCACCAGCACTTCTATTCACAGAAATCTTTTTAAAGTAGTGTGAGATTAATCTCATTCATCACCTCATCTCATTCCCTCCACATGTCACAACCCAATTTCACCCTGAGCTCATACATATGTACAGTTGAGCAACAACCAATTTTATGGAGAGAAGATTTTGATGTGAGTGTTTCTGGTTTTGGAGGGTACCTGGATTTCTGCAACAGCTGCTGCATCCCAAAGCTAGGGCCCCATGTTTGCAATACAGCGTCTCAGCATTTCATGGCAGAAAGAGGTATGATTTTCCTGCCTCGGCCAAAGAAACTGGACTCACAGCTTCTTTCTCAAAAATTGTTGTACTCAAATGTATTTTGGATTCTGCATCCCTTTGACTCTAGAGCTGGAGAAAGAGGTAACAAAAGGAAGTTGACTAGAAATCTGCCTACATTCATGAGAGCAATAGAAGGGGAAAAAATATGGTAAAATTTCCCTGCAAGAAAGTAATGTTTTGCCTGTGAAGGGATTTCCATTGATAATCTTGGAGATGGGAGAACAGGAACAC
Organism: Serinus canaria; assembly: GCF_022539315.1. Taxonomy (NCBI): domain Eukaryota; kingdom Metazoa; phylum Chordata; class Aves; order Passeriformes; family Fringillidae; genus Serinus; species Serinus canaria. The sequence continues at coordinate 23,213,792 of NC_066313.1, forward strand.
AGGGAGACATCTGTCATCATATTTAATGGTGCTTCTTGTTGTACTGTTTAAATAATTAAAGAAGATTCATCCAAGTAGAAAGAAAGATCGGATTAAGGAAAAAAAAAAAGGAAAATGGAAAAAAAGATCCTAGGCAGTTGTGTAACTATTTTCCCCCTGGGCCTGGGAAATGTTTCCACTAAGTAATCCAAGACTCTGCTTAAGATTCAAACTATTGCTTGCTAGGGAAAGGGAGGGAGGGCAGAGGGAGAATACTGCAAAAACATTTGACTACATCTGCTACCCACTCATTATTGTAATAGAGAGAGGTAGGGATAAATCTGACTGCATGTGTGAGGGCAGCAATTGGTTGTTAGGTTTCAAAGATGCTATTACACCCTGGAGGAGCAGGGACATACACAGGTGACATTCACCAATTTCAATGGGGCGGAGGGAAATCACATATTGGAATGAAGTTAATAAGCAATGCAGAGGGCAGGGTCCATGATTGCCAACCTGATTTCTATAATTGGTGTGATTACTACTATTGTAACTTAAACACAACAGCAAATCACTTGCTTAATTGAATTTTCTTTCTATGTGTGGCTGGGAAGGGGGAGGACACAGAGGAGGATGCAAATTTCTCCCACAGCTGTGTGTGTCTTCTCAGCCATGAAACAAGCAGAGGGGTCATGGGGTTGGGGGCAGCCCCAGGGACAGAAGGGGAGGTTAGAGGGGCCGAAGGCAAAGGCAGGCAGCTTTACATGCATGATTTTCATGGAGGAGAATGTTCTGTGTGTCTAAACAGTGCCAACACCTTCACTGCACTGAAAGTGATGATTTTGCACAGGACTAAGTAAATGCCTCACAGCACACCACGAGATGATAAAGCTTCTCACTGGGTCAGGCAAACAGCCATGCTGCATCCAGCACTCCCACTCTCAAATACATCCCCTTCCACCATCAGAAAAAGCCAGAAAAGAATATCTTTTAGATCAGCCTGTGGGATCTGTTTATTCTCTGCAGCATTTTTTCCCCTAAAAGACATTTGCAACAGCCAGGAGAATTTCCAGAAACAAAAACGAAAACAAAATCAATAATCAAAAACCAAAGACAACAACAAAAAACCAAACCAAACAAAAAAAAAAAAAAAAAAAAAGAAACCCCTCACCAAAAAAAAACCAATAAACCAAAACACATTGGCCTATGAAATGCTGGGAAAAAACCCATGATCTCAACATATGTGCTGTCTCTGTTGTGGCATTCAATCTCTGCTATATCTTACTTGGAGATTGACACAGGGATGACAGAAAAACAGAGCTGCTCATGCCCCCTGTACCTGGTCTAGAAGAGATACCTACCTGCCTCTTTGACTTTTTTCAGATGATAACTCATCTGATTTCAAGTGCTGTTTTGAATCTTTCATTACAGACAGACCCATCAGCTGAACAGGTTTTTAACTGGACCAAGCAGTATCTTGTATTTGCAGATTTTGTGCAGGGTGTTGAGGGACAGTGTAGATTTAAAGTGTGTACTCAACACTTTTAGGTCACCCTGTCTCCTCTGTGAGACTGTACAAAAATATCTGCTGAATTGATTAAATTCAGTGCACTTGAAGTATTCCTAATTCCCTGGATGAGTTACCCTCAAGTCTGCTCCAGAAAAAAAATAATAGAAACAAACATGACACAAATGAGCAGCAAATTTTGCTATGCCCAAGAGGCAATACCACAATACTTTCCTTAGAGGTTTTCACACACGTATTTTACAGCATGCTACACAAATTGAGAAGCATTGCTTTTTGACAGGGAACCTGAGATGTGCACAGGTGCAGAACCCAAAACTGCAGGCAGGGCTTTGAGCAACACACCATTCTTCTGACCATACCCAGACCTTGGGCATCTGTATAAGTTATTAAGAGCCAAACTTGATGTACTTTTCTCATGGGAGCCTTATTCATGTATATGTTGAGTACAGTAAGCCAAGAAGGACTTGAGGAAAAAATGAAACCTTGCAGGGGTATTTCCATGAGTGTTTGGGTGGAATTTTTGGAACTTCCACAACTCCAGCCCTACAAGTCATTGTTTATTTTTTCCCTCTAAACTTGCCTTAATCTAGCACAGAAAACCAGGAAGGGGAAGAGACTCTGGGAAAACATGATCCCTGATCCCTTCAATAATACATCTCCCCTACAGCTGCACAAAAATAAAATATTAATATATCTGATTTGAAACAGAAAGAAGGATGGAAGGGGGAAAAATTGACTGGGGCTATGCAATGTTTTCCATCATATATTTATGTTTATGTTCATACATAATGCTTCCATGTATCATCTGTTACCTTCCACTCCTATATCTGCTTGTCACTCCACATTTTCTTCCTTGAGAAAGGAGACAACAAAAATTGAGCTGTGGCCAGAGCACTAGTGGTAAAAATTATTTTTCCCTGAGAGCCTTAGGTTCTATTTTCATGGACTTCATCAGAGTTCTTACCTATCTGATTGTCACATCAAGCCTTCTTCATGCCCTGAACTTCTAAGAGGACTGAAAGTGAGGATATATGAGAGTTCTTTGTTACCTAGAGAAGGCATGATGAGTCCTGGAAAATAAGCCACTTTCACACCATCCCAGCTGAAGGAAAAATGTTAATATGTCTTGATGGGATACTAAAGTCTTTATGATGGTATAAAAGCACTAGGAAAAGACATAAGTATGAAGCATGTCTTTCAGATCAGATTTGGGAAATGGGCCTCCAGTAATGTTAGCATTTCAGTTGGGAAATGTGCAAATACAGGCCATTTATCATCTTCAGGTTTTTCACTCTGTCCAAATAGATATCTGTCTAAAATAACATGTTCTAAACCCCAGCACTCTCCACTCCACAGGAGAAAATCTCTGTCATTCTACAGAGTCAGCCCAGTTTATCCCCAAGGTTATGGGGAAAAGTACCTATTTTTCTTTATTTATCTCAATTTTGAAATAGGAAAAGAGCCCCAAGGAAGTCCCACTATTAACAAATAGGGCAACAAAAAGGTAACAAAACTAATGCAAAAACATTTTTCTTTCCCCAGAGACTTAGCTCTCCTGTATATAAATTATCAGCCTACCCATCTAGTCCCATCGGAGAGAATCCCACTCCAGCTGCACTAGCACTCAACAAATGGCCTGTCAAACAGATGGGCTTTGCAACAAGCTCGTTAGGTCTTTCTTTTTAAAGACAGCACTACTACATGGCTAAGTTTGGCTTCTGTTTCACCTAGTTTTGAGAAGGGCACATATATGCAAATATATCTACAGTACAAAAAAACCTCAGCATTGCTAAAACATCAAGACTGAGAAATCAAGCTTAGAAGTCAAGCCATTCCATATGTTAAAGTTTCTCCTGCACCATTGATTCTAGGCCATTGTACATCCTATTTATCACACGTTATATATGAAATTGTACATTTCACTGGTAAAATAAGAACAGAGAACCCATATATATTCTAGTGTGCAATGCAATCAAGTTAATGTTGCAGAAAAAAAACCAAGCTCTTGGAATATTCTCAATTCTATCTTAGATTTATATTCTTAATATTACATTACATTGTTACCTTATGATTCCACCTATATCTTTGTTGTATCTATTTCTTATCTTTTCCCCATTTTATGCATAGTGTCTGCAAAGCCTTACACAGGCACTGAATTTGTGTGCGCTGTAAGAAATCCAACAGAGGGTCAATGCTCAACATTTGGGCTGCAAATTTGCTGGTTCTGGAACTCTCCTTATTGTGTATTATTAGAGGGCTCTGTAACCTGGGTTCCTGACTGATATTTGAGAACTGTATTTTCCACAATAGCAATTTTAATCAGTTAAAATTGAAACATACTTCTAAGCAGGTTCTTAATGCTTTGTAGGATTTGGACTTTGGATCACAAGCTTTCTGGGGACAGGAAGTGTTCTTTGATATATCTTTGTACACTGCTAATAATGACACTGAGTCTTCTAAGTATCATTACAAGACACACAGTAAGTTAGTGCTTCAGCTAGGGACAGGTGACAGACTGCATTTAGATTCTAATTTTCTTCTTTTTAATGACAAGAAGAAAAAAAGAGTCAAAACAATTTTGCTGTTTCCATAACCTGAGGCCTTCAGCAGCAGAAGAGCTTTAAAACTGTTTACCACAATTTTCTATCCCAGTCACTTCAGCCTCTTGATTATCTATCTACATGCCAAGGGTGATGGTCAAGTTAAGAGTGAAGGTCAGGCCCCATAGAGTGTCCAAGATCTACAAGAGTGGAGCTGCTGAGCACTTTGGCCTTGAGAACTTGTGACTCTCATCATGCACAGCTAATTGTCCTGAGCTTCCAGGGTACATCAGCTGCATACAGAGCAATTTAGTCTCTGTAGGTAACCAGTCGTGGTAGATTCAGCAGTATAATTCTCCACCTGACTGCATGGCTAAAATAGCCTGGCAGTAGAAGGTCAAGATGTTCACCTGTACATTGCTTTGGTGTCCAAGTCAGAGACTTTTCCACATACTGGGATGACTCTTTTAATACTTCTGAATAATGAAAATGCCAACATCTTTCTTAATCACAAGTAAGATGTTTGAATTGGGAAGCTGTGCAAGTCAGGATTCTGACACGCTGCTGGTACTGTGTGTAATTGCAGAAGTGAGCTGTCCTATGCCATCAGGAAACAGTGACACGCTGCAAGTCACGCCTGGATCTTCCAGCAGCAAGGCTAAATAGCTCAACCAGCCTCACTTTTATTTTACATTCAAGAACACTGCAGAGAGAAAGAAGAAAAGAAAAACAATCTCCATGAAAGAGAGCCAGTGAATCTACCTGAACTGAGACACAAGAAAGCAAATGCCACAACAGAGAGGGAATTTTCTGTCAGAAAAGATGCAGAATGCAGAGAGCTGGTGGCAAGGAAGACAGATGCTGAAAGCCTACACTAACGGGTGCCTTAAGAAATGTAATGCTGATGGATGGGTAGACAGATGCTAAATATGTAATCTCCTTGCAGATGGACAGTAACATGCAACAGAAACACTATCAAGAAGGAAATGCTGCATGTTTGAGCAGATATCTGTAAGCACAGGGAATCAATGAATGGCTGTATCTTTGGCTTTTTTCCATTTGTGTCATGTTTAGCCTGAAACAGAGACCTGAGTTGAGTTACCCAGTTCATGCTCTCTTTCAGTCATTCCTTTACCACAGACCTTCCTGTTCATGTCTAATAGTAAGTGCCAAAGAGCATGGATCTGCAGACATTTGCAGATTACCAGGGTGATTCAGGTGAAAAAAAGAACCAACCATCTGTGAACCTTCTTGGTCCAAACAAGAGGCAAACCCAAACAAAATTACTTCTACCTTTCATGACTTCCATCCACTCATTCTCAAACACTTCTTCAGTTTTAAGCCACATAGAGAAGTTGCTTTCTGACTAATACTAATGGAAGTCTCCCAGGAAAGTGTGTTCTCTGATGATTTCCAGATCCAGAAGATGTCTTGATAAATGCTGATATTTGGCAGTGTTTCAACCAACCTCTGAACTTTGAGGGCAGATGGCATTCACCGTGATATTTCTTCAGCCACAAAGAGCCCAGACAAACATGTGCAAACCATCAAGACTCTCTAACACATCTTTTGAAAAGATGGCAGATGCTACAATCCAGTTTGCAGCACTTCCTCAGAGCTTTTCCTCTGACACACACAGAAACTAGATGCATGGCAGAGGAAAAGCATGTGCAGCAGCCAGCCTAGCAGAAAGATAAACCAAACAGCAGCTGCAGGACCATTTGTACTTCTGGAAGTTAAAATGTGTGGCTCATTGCTATCCACAAGCAAAACTCATCAATGTCATTAGCAAGCACAGCTCTGCTAAGTCAGACTGTGCTTGTTCCAGTGGATTTTTCAGACATTTTTCTTGTACATAATTATGTGGCCAGCAGACCCTAAACTTCCCAGTGTACAAGGCTTTGTCTTGCTGTGAAACTTTGTCTGTACATTTTGTGGTGATGGGAGCTCAGGATGAGGGCAGCTGTGGTCTGTTCCTATCTTGAAGTTAATGACAGATATCAGCCACTGCCTGTACCAGCTGGTGAATGCCCATGTGTCATCAGAGCTGAGTGTTCTAGAGCTGCAATGATTTTTAAAAAGAGATGGTTTTGAGACAGAGCCCCTGCAGTGGTGGTGCCAGTGTCCTGCAGGATGTGCTACCACTCCCCAGTATGGACCAAGTCATCAAGTGTCACAGGCCTGGGAAAAAGCATTTCAAAACAACCAGGGAGCTACTGATATGCCCATGTAACCTCACTTTCCCTAATGGGCAGTCTTCTCCAAATGACCCCCTCAGAGCAGGCAGTTAAAATATGCAGCTGATGGAGGCAGAGACTGCTATCAGTTTGCCCAGCAACATGATCCCAAAATGTAAGGGAAAAAGATGCAGAATGATTTGGAAGTTTAGTTCAGATCTTTCTTTGCCTTTCTTCTCCTGGGACATCCCCTTACGTGGCCTAAGAAAGAGAAGGTGGGTGAGCATTATCTACTGTGGCTGTCCATCTGTCTTGGAAATGGAAGAAACCTCTTGTAGCCCTTCCCAACTCAGGATATCGGCAGAAAGAGATTAAAAAAAAAAAAGAAAAAAACAAAAAAGCCCTCCTGAAGACATAAGACAATGACTGAGGAAAATATTAGTTACAGGAAAAAAACCAAAAAGATAGTGGAGAAATGCAGGAGAAAACTAAGGACCAGAAAATGCAAAACTAGCTGTGTGACAAGAATATTGGCAGACACAACAGTAAAGACAACACTTGTTTTTCCAGATATTTTTAAGACTGCAGACTCCAGTGTGTGGGTTTAATAAGTCTTTCAAACAATCTTAAACCATTTATTTTTCTTATTTTCCTGCTTCTTTCTCTATCCCTTTCCTCCTTCTGTAGGTTTTGAAGCCTTTTTAAATGTTATTTTTATTTCTGGATTTTTTAATGAATCTTTTCCTTCCTCCTTCTCCCTTACACAACTCTTTCCCCCTTTTTTCCAAGCACATGCTTCCCAGTGTCTCACCCTCCCTGCCCATCAGAGAGATACTTGCAGGAAGGCAGGGGAACACATCTGATCTGAACTTGTCAGAGGAAATTTGATAAATGTCACAAGAATGAAAGATGATAGAAATTTAAGAGGTTTCTCTTTCCCTCTTTTCAGTAACTGTGCCTGAGGAGCCATAGCCCCCCACTGCAGAGCTGACAAGCTAAACAGAGCTGAGAAACGAACTGTCACTTTTTGGATGGGAGAAACTGCACATAACAGTGTTAGTGACTCAGAAACTCAGCAGTGCTGCCACAAAATTCTAAGAGGGACATGCTGGGTGCAGCTTTGAAGGGTTCCCTCCATGAGCTACCAACCCTTACGCTATGTTTTAAAAAAGTGACAGGCAATTGATAACGCTCATTTTACTGAGTGGGTCTTTGGGTTTGCCTGCATGGGGAAGTTTTACCACTCACATTTAAGGTGAGAATTTGAGAAGATATCCCTGCAGCTATTAACCCCACCTTGTACCTCATCCTCCCTCCCGAGCACCATCATTCACCTGAGCTCCTCCTGAGCAGCTTTCCCAACAGGCTGGGTAATCCCAATCCATCACCACAATGACAGCCACTAAAATCCACATCTCTCATTACAGCTGCATGACCTGTCTACATGGACTAACTCTTGGGCTCTAAGGTCACTCTCAACACCAACCTAAGAAAAATAAATTTGCCAGTGTCATGGATGTGATGTAATCCCTCTGCTGTACGTTGTACACAACCTACCCAGCCACTCCTGGTGGAGACAGAAGTAGCTGTATGTTGGTTTAGCTGATGTGGTGGGAGGAAATACTCTGTTAAACACCTGTTATATTCTGTCGCAGAGGAGGCTGCACTTTGGTACCAGTACAAATGTCACGCACGTCTGCTGTAAGGAACTTTGGGATCAATGAAATGAAATGAGCTACTGAAATATATGCTAATATTCCAACCAGATACATAAACCAGAAGACTGGGTGGTTTGAAATGTGGTTTATGAATATGCAACACTCAATTTAAAATAATTGTGCAGTTCAACAAATACAAAAAGGGAAAATTTGGGGACAGACTCTGTTTGGTAGTCTTGTTTAATTGGCTATAATTTCTACTTCACAGCAGTATGGATTTTAAAATGTGTCATAACCAGAGTTGGGAAAGTTATAGAATCTGTATTACAGGAGAATTTTCCCAGCTAAAACTCGGTTGCTCTCACTATCAAAACCCCCTCTCTTTTGCATTTGCTTTCTGCACTCACGTTCAGCAGTTGGGAGCTGTTCCCATTAAACGCTGGCACGAAGCCATTTCCAGCTTGCCAACCCACGTAACGGTAAAGGGCAGAGAACAAAGAAGAAGCTCAAACATATGCACACATTCGCATTGGAAGTTGTACTTTATATTGCACCAGACACCGCTGGTCACAGCAAAAACAAAGAGCTTCCAAAATCTCCCGCTGCAGCTCTGGTTCCAAAGTAATCAGTAAAGTCAGTTGCACATACTTAACTGTGGAAAATGTTTGTGTGCATGGATGTAACTGGGCATGCACAAGCTACCTCTAAACTCCCACACAGCCAAAGAGATGCAGAGATGCTCAGATTTCCTAGGAGTGATACTTGGGCACAAGCCTGGGGAGAAGAAAAACCTTTAAGCAAGATCCAAATAGTCTTATGTTTTTCTGTGTTCTATTTTCATAAATTGATTCCTCTTCCCAGGAGAGTGAAAACCACTGGTTTCTTCATAGCACCCTCTGGCTACAGGAAATATCCTCAGAAAATCATGAAAACAAGGGAAGAGAGTGTGATCTACCACAGCAAAGGTAGATTTAATAGCAAACCTCTGATACTTTCTGCTCAACTGACTTAAAAAAAAAAAAAAAAAAAAAAAAAAGGAAAAAACAGGGAGAAAGCAAGGAGGGGAAAAAGGAAAGCAAAAATGCAAAAAGAGCCATACAAGTAAGGAAACAATCATTCCCTGAGTAAAGTCAAGGCAACCGTCCTTGGCTCACAGACATTGGTAATAGATGATGCAAAACTGCAGAACCTGTGAATCTCTGTGAATTATCCTTTCAGGTCTAGCCATCAATTTGATGCTTTTCAAGGAAACAGAGACCACCTTATTTACATAAAAATGGTATGAGGCAAGTGGGGGACAAAAAGTACCAGGCAAAGGGAGGAGAGGAGGTGATGATAGGCAGATTACTTTCAATGCCTAAAAGCTAGGCTTTCATTTGTGCTGCCTCAGAGGACTTGGACAGGTGGATCCATGGCTCTCTTGCTGATGGAGAAGCAGTCCCTGCAGCATCTGGGGTGTTTTTACAGCATGTTGGTTTGATAGGCTGCCTTCTGCCTCATTCTTCCACTTGTTTAGCTCTCTCTTTCCTTGATGCCACAAGTGTGCTAACGGCATCGGGGTTCTCCAGAGGTGACACAAAACTAGGCAGGGAGCAAGGAGAAGCGCTGGAGCCCCTGATGCATGTCACAGTCACCACAGCCCTTCCATAAGTCTTTGTCACCTACTTCAGCCCACAATTGTCTGGCTACAGCAGGGACACAGGACCAGACTACAAAGATGCTAGGGAGGCAGGTCAGGAAGTAATACTAAGTGTGCTGGCTGCTGTAGGAGAAAGGGAAAAGATGACAAAAATTAAATAAATACATCCCTGCTTTAGTTTAGCACCTTCTGACTTCACACTTCATAGTAATTCCATTGTGTTCTTCCATGGGATTGCTCTTCAATCTGCCATTCCTTGGCCCATATACACATACTTCATTATCCCTGACAAAGTGCAGCTCTTTGCACATGCTCTCCCTGAATTTCAGACACAACTTTTTCAGGCAATTTAAGCTTTTTGTTATAGCCCATTCCACAAGCAGCCCTGCAATCCCATAAACATTAAAAATAAGAGCTTCTTTGTTATCCCTATCATCAAACTCAGGAAAGAAAACACTGAGCAGTGACTGCTGTAGGACTGAGAACTGTGGTAGCTCCTCTCTGAGCACAAGAGATGTTGCAACTACCTTTTGGTATTTCACCTGACCTTCTCTGATTTGCTTATTGGGATGCCACAAAAGTGTCAAAAGCCTTATTAAAGTGAAATCATATCAGATACCTGTCTGGTTAGAATGGCATCATTTTAGGCTCTGCCTTGGGGCACAAGGATGCACTCCTCTTGATGTCACTTCCACCCTCTGAGCTGACCCCACAGCACAAAGATCTCAAGGTAGCAGTGCCTCAATGCAGCATGGTACCAGATTACACTGGCAGGTTTGCCTGACGCATGGAAGCTGGGTGAGGAAGGGGTACCTTTGACATGCAGGGAGAGCCAGGAGACCCACAAGGCTGATGGAACTTTGCAACGAGGTTTGTGGAACAAACACAAAAGTGCCATATGTTTGAGATTTCCAGAAAGATTCAAAGTGCTAAAAGTGCACGTTCTCACTGCACACATTATTTACTGGGCGAAAACTCTTCATTGCTATTAACACAAAAGTGATCTTCTCAGTCCTCTGCCATCACGTATCAGCAACTAGAGAGGCATTTGCTGAAGACTCCTCTCTCCCTGCCTACCTACCTATCCTTCCCTTTGGAGGATCCTGCCTTTATCTGGCTTACATACCAAAGTTTGTTTATTGAGGGGAATGAGGTTGGAGAGGGGATTCCTATCTATTACTGAGCTGTAAAGAGCATGAATGAATATGTGCTATTAGTCTATTTTAACCTAATTTACTGTTGAACATACAATAACTGTCAGAATAAATAATTAGTAAAGGTCAACAGAACTCCCCTGTATCTTAGAGAACCATGTTGCTGAAAAACGCTGGCAGCCTTGTGCATTGGTGGCATTAATTTTAAGCCTCCCTCCCCAAAAATCCCAAAGAAAAGAAATCCATCCTTGCAAATGCATCTTCTTCTGAAGACTACTTGGGGTGTCAAAATCATCTGTGTCCTCTAGTTTACACAGCCTGTTTCTGATCTGCCAGTTATGAAGTGCAGAAGGATTTTCAAGGGTTTCAGCTGCTCTGCCACCTCACTTTCTGCTCAACCAACCTTCTCTGCACCAACATCTCCAACAATCCCTGTTATCAAGTAGCTACAATCCCTAATATCAAGTAGCCCCTTGATCTGGACTATACTCCAGGCAATCTCTCACAGTGGAGGCATCAGTCCCTGTGCAGTGCAGGTAGGCAGTGATCTCATTTCCCACACACTGAGCTGCCATCAGGGCAGTGCCCATTCCCTGAGGCTCGCTCTCTGATTCTCTCATCGTCTTGCCAACACTTGGGCAGTTCCACGGCCTTGCCCAGGAAAACCCGTGGCAGAGCACTGAGCACAGGAACACGAGAGGTGGGACAGGGAACAAGGAAACCACAACTGCTAGAGTGGAGGAGGAAGCCAAGCAAATCAGATGATGAAAGAGAAAAACTTTCTCTAAGGAGGGGAAAAATCCCCCTAATCTTTCATTTGCTGGTCTTTTTGGTTTGTGTTATTTTTTTTTCTCTTGTTTTTAATCTTTTGTGTTTTCAATTTCAATCTCTCTTTTGCTCCTTCTCTCCTCTTTTTGAATATATATATTGTATTAGTACCACAAGAAGCAGTAGAGATCTCTAGCAGAGTAAACTGTTCAGCCCAGCAACCTGATAGCTGAGGACATCAGCAGATGGGAAATGCCACTGCCTTGAATATTCTAATCTCAGTTCCCAAAATCTGGGCCACAGTTTTAAAAAGGCAGCATACATTCAAAACCAGAATATTGCTTTATCAGTAAGAATTCTAAACTCTTATCCTGCTGCAATTTGAGACAGTAGCATTTTTGGCCACAGCTTAATGGTGGGACATTTTGTGCTAATGATTTAATTGCAGGCACAAAATTGATGACCAGGCAGACAGTGAGCAGGGAGTATAAAAATTGTAAAAATGCATCTGAAAGCAAGGTGGGACCAGGTTTTTGGGGGGTTCTTTTGGGAGATTTTGGGTTTTGTTGTTTTGGGGGGGGGGAGGGGGGTTGTGTTTGTGACTTTTTTTTTTTTTTTTTTTTTTTTGTTTTGGGGCATTTTGGGTTTTTTTTTTGTTAAATACAGAAGAAGTAGGAACAAAAATTTGAAGAGTAAAGCATGCACCCAAATGAGAATTTCTGCCTCCCCTACTTCTAGAAATGCATCAGTGAATAGCATAATTTCATTTCTTGGTAAAGGCAACAGAGCCCTCTGGTACAACACCCCCATAAAGCTAAAACTGAACATCTCATATGATGCAAAATAACAGATCCTGCACTGGGATGCCAAGATCAGCACCTGCAAAGGGATGTTTGCACACCATAGTGCTACTGTGGGTCTCCAAAGGCAGCAGTAGCTGAAGGAGCCAGGCTGTGTGCATGGCAGTGTGCAAACATATGGAAAAATGCTCTGGTTGCCCCAAATGCTTCTAAGGCCAGGCACATAGCACCTTACATTGAGGAGACTGCAATCGATAAAAAGCGTGACTCATGGTGCACTTTTATTTCCTTCCGTTTCCTAACCACTTATCTGACTGCCCTTCGGCCAATATTCAATTAGGGCTTAATTGGTTGTTAGTAGTAACTAAGTTGGGACACCAGAAAAAAAAAAAAAAAAAAGCTCCTTTACTGCTGTGCTTTCCAATAGAGCAACAGGATGAGGGCCATGGATGGCCAGCTCTCACCTTGTCCCATCTGCTGACTCCTCAGATATAATCAGGCCACCCACAGCTGTTCAGCTCTCTCCCAGTTTCCCAAATGGTCTTGCTCTGCAGAAGCTTGCAAACCAGAGTGAAGATTAGAAATCACCATTGCCCTGGACTGCTCAGATCCCCCCTGCAGTCCTTCGGCAGAAGTGTAGCCACAAAAAGAGACCAAACCAGGCAGGAACTTGCGCCCAAGCACATGGCAGCTTCCCGCCAAAAGAGGATACTCCTAATCCTCCCATTCCCATATCATCTGCTCAAACTATCTCTTCTTCTATCCTCTACTCCCCAGTTTGACATGCAAGTAAACCCTGACCTGAAGCCACACCAGTTTATTAAGCTCCTTTCCAGTAAAAATCCATCTGTTTTCTTCAGCTGTAGCATAAGCCCTGTCTGTGTCAGGTGGTTCCCTAATACAGATGTAACAGATACAGTGTTTCTTTCTGTTTTTCATATTTGGATTTCTAAAACAGCTTGGCCACCTGCAACATCTACCATTTTATCATACACAGTTAAAAGATGCATTACAGACACTTGCTATTTTCTCTTCTGAGAACTTTGCTTTTGTACTTTCTTGTTCTGTTGCTTTTCTTTGATTGAATAAAAGCAACTAGAACAGGAGTGCAAGTCTGCTCTTTGTGCTTGAACACAGACAAACAGCAATGTTGCCATGGATTTTTTTAAACTCCAAATGAAAATAAACAAACATATCTTGGCAGTGTTTGGAATAGAAGGTAGTGAATAATTCACAATGAATAATTGATTTGTTGAATTTAGCTTGGTGGGGGTTTTTTTGGTTTTTTTTTTTTTTTTTTTTTTTGGTTTTTTTTTTTTTTTTTTTTTTTTCTGGTGGAATGTACACTACCAGATGGTGAGTTCAATAAATGTATTTGTTTTTCCAATTTATTTGATGGATTCCCCCCAACCCAGTCTCCCTCCCCCTCTAAGGTGAAGTCTAAAATTCCAGATGGTTTGACTAGTGGCCAGATAAGTCACAATGTATTGTTTCAGCCTCCTCTTTAGAAAGGTGGCAAGAATGATAACAGGAGTGGAAAAATGCATACAGGAAACAGGAATAAAAGGAGGGGGGGATGTTTGTGTCAGAGAAGACAAATAAGAGGAGGTGTGATAACGTCTATGATATAGCGAATATTACAGAGAATAGAGGTGAAGAACTGGTTTCCTTTCTTTATAATGCAAGAAAAAATGAGCAGTTAATGAAGCTGAAAGGTGGTGATTACAAATTTACTAGTAGTTTGTTGGTTTTTTTTAACAGAACACTAAACTTCAGCAAGAGAACTCACTGACAAATAACATTAAAGCCAAGAGTTTAGGAAAGTGGAGCAAAGAATTGCATATTTACCTGGAGAACCAAAACATCAAAATATAACCTACCAGTGCTGATGACATGGACTATATTACCTTATGCTTTAGGGGATAAATGAATCATTATTATTGATAAATATGTGATATTATCCACCACCTACAGTGGTTCCCTTACTTTTCAATTAAAAATCTGATGCTGTCTATTCTGATAAGTCAAATCAGGGCTCAGGGGACTTCAGGACTGATTCTCTTTGACAATTGCTAGGTTGTCCAAATGAACAAATCCTTCTATGTTGAATATTCACCATGGAATTTAAACAATTCCATTTCTATGAATATTTCCACAATGCTGAACTTAATTTCTTTTTTTTTCTTTTATTTTGGCCATACGGTTAAATTGGCCAAATATGTGCAGAGACGGGATGTAAAAGTGGAACTAAGTGCAGCCAAAGCACAGACACTGACAAATTTGATCTTATGTTAATAAAAGTACAGTTTGCCTTATTTACCAGTAGTGCTACATGCTGAGAGAAAGCAGTTAGCATTTTGCACAGGATGAAATCTCACTAATTACATTGATATTCATAGTAGAAGGGTGTTCTCTGACTTCAGAAAGCACTCCTTTGGGGGAATAAAACTTAATTTTGCAAATGTTTATGCAGGAGAGTCTGTGGTGTACAGTTCAAACCTGCAGTAAGACATAAGCACCTGATGATCTGAAAGTGAGAGTTGTTTAGGAACAGTAAGTAAAGGCAAATCAAAAAATTTATGCTAACTGCAAAACCACAAAATCACAACAAAGTAGCAGTAGCAGAGAAAATTACATAGTAGTTTAAAGATGTGTTTATTCACTTATGGGCCTGAATCTGATCCATCTGAAGCTCATGGAAACTTCCCTTCTACTATGTATGAACACAGCATCATGTCCAAAAAATTCCCAAAAGAAAATCCTATCCCATTATGTACCAAAAGTATCTCAAGTATCATGCTGGAATTTGGCTTAAGTCTGCAAAGAAGCAACTGAAGTGAACCATATTATTCATTTCCACAAGTTCACAAATCACTGTTTTCAATGAGCCAGTATCAAGGCCTCCATAAAGCTCTGCTGTCCTTCTGCTTTGCTTCTGCTGACTCAAGCTTCTCTACCTGTTCTCCTATGGGAGCTCCATTCACTCAGATTTTTTATTTTTCATTCGTATTAGAAAATAGAAATACAGGCTTATAAAATATATATATTTCTTTTATTTTATGTCAGGGTTTTTTGTTTTTTTTTTTTACCTCAGCAGTTTCTGTGTAAACTCAGAGTGATCTAATGGGCATGCAGTTTACAAACAGAATGGAGGAGGGAGATGAAGATATTGTTATATAGGCTCTATCAATCCCACCAAACACTATTTGCTCCAAACCCAACTCTTCAATAGCCTGTAAACAAGCTTGCTGTCTTCTCCCCTGAGGTCCTGCAGGAATCCACCACTGCTGTCTTGCTTTCATCCTCATTTCCTACTCCAGTTTGTGAAAACTAACACTGCAGACCTGGCTGTGTGTGAGGGCACCGAAGATGAGACCTATTTAGTGGAAATTTATTCCCTGCTGTTTTATGTTCCTTCAGCTCACAATTTAAGTGTCTTTCACAATGCGATACTCACAATCGCAAACCTGGGCTGTTCCAGGGCTCTGGTTAGCCCTCCTCTAGGGGCACTGCATCCAGGAATCTCCATACTGGAATTCAGGGGCTGCTTCCCATTGTACTGAGTCACCCTGTGCCCCTTTCCTCCCAGAACTTGGAGACCTCCAGAAATGCACTACACCTCCCTGACTGTCAGAATTCTTCCCAAAGAAAGGGGTTAGAGCAAAGAAAGATGTGTGCACAGACCCCTCCTGGAAAGCTCACTGAGGACTCAGCCTGGGGCACACAGCAGAAACCAGCCCTCCTGAGCACAAGACCTGCTTTTGAGCAGATGAGCCATAGACACTCTGTGTTAAACTTTCTCCTTGGGGACTTCTGAGCTCCAGTAAATGCCTGGGTCACAGATGACATGAGTTTTCTTGGCTCAATCATCTGGAAGGGCGCTGCTACAGGGCAGAATTAGGAAGCACAACCAGAGCCATGTGCCTTGAGTTCAGAAATAAGAGACTGCTCCTTCTAGCTCCAAACAGGTCAACAAGGTCCAGTCACCAAGGCCCTTGTTCTCCCAGCTCCTTCAAGCTGACACCACTCTCATGAGCTGGCAGACTACGTTGCTCAGTTCCCACAGCAGTTTCACCCTGTCAGCTCCTAAGAAAAAGCTGCTTGTGTGTTCTGCTGTCACCCCCCAGGTCTCCAAAGCACTTTGGCTGCCTTGGACAAAAATTAAATAAATAAGAGAAGGATAGAAGAGAAGCCCTTCAAAGACAGGCAGGCGAGCAGCCGAGTTGTCAGGGGACTCCCTGTGCTGCCACCCTCCCTCGCTTCCCCCTCCACCCTCTTTTATTTCCCTCAGCTAGCAAGGATGGCGTGGCGGGACTGGAAGAAACCTGGCAAGGTCATGCTGTTTGATTTCGGTGCCAGTTCCAATTACATCCTGGCTTTTATAACCTGATCAAAAAAACCAAAAAGGGTAGGGAAAAAAAAAAAAAAGGGTGGGAGAGACACAGGCAAGACAGCAGCATCCAGCTGCAGGCTGGGAAATGACATTTCAATTTGTCCATTGATCCTTACCCCTGTGCCCCCTTTTTTTTTTTCTTTACTCATTTTCCTCTGTAAATTAATTAGCCTGTTTATCATGCGGAAGACTGCAAACTGGGCAGCCCAGATATGGGCTGAGCTGCAAAAAACCCTTATTTCTGCTTAGATATGGGCACCAAAGATGTGGCCACAAAGCATTGACAGCCAGGTGGAAGAAATGTCTTCATGTGCTGAATTCTTAGGTTTCAGGTTGTCCCGGAGAGATCACATGCACTTTCCAGAGCACCTATGCACATGAAAAGTAAGTAGCTTCCTTTCTTTGTCAGCTTAGACTTTTGTCCAAGCTTAGGAAATAAGGACTATAAAGGCATTCAGCTAAATGAAAAGCTGAATTCAAAGGTGCTGGAATACCTTTTTACTGCATTTTCCCCCCTCTCCACATGTTACATTATTAGACTTTGGGACTGGAAGCTAAAGGAAA
Source organism: Serinus canaria (assembly GCF_022539315.1). Taxonomy (NCBI): domain Eukaryota; kingdom Metazoa; phylum Chordata; class Aves; order Passeriformes; family Fringillidae; genus Serinus; species Serinus canaria. Next base: position 23,230,992 of record NC_066313.1, read on the forward strand.
TAATTGAAAGGAAGACTCTCACAGTATTCCAGAAGGGGCAGAAATGAGACACATCACAACATCCAGAATTGTGACAATAACTGACAGCATATTTTTGAAGATACATTAAAGCTCCAGAAAGTAAACTAGCTCCTCACTCACATTGCTAGGGATGAGACTTACCATGGGATCAGATTACCCAAACATGCCACCTTCCTCCTTTTCCCTGAAGTATCTCCTCCCAACCATCATTCGGTTTCTGAATCAAATGAGCTCGGTTTCTGAATCAAATGAGTATCAGATCCAACCCAAACCTCCACATCAGACCTCCCAACCTATGTACTACCAGCTGCAACATGGAAAAAGTGAAATGCCTTGAGGTCTTCTCATGATCTTTTCAGCTTCTGGCAAATTCTGCCGTGATAGTCCTAGGTATGATTCAAAAATGCAGGTATTGCTGCAAAGAGGAAGCTACATAGTCCAGCTTGAATCTTTGATTCTGGCCTGTGGCTCAGTTCCTCCAGAGGCTGAGGATGACTGCAAAATTGAGAACTCTGAGGATTTCCTACCATTTGTCTGCTGCCCAGGACATTTCACAATGACAGGCTTCTTCTCAGGCTTCCTCAAATTTTAATTATCACAAGCAATGTGTGTTTTCCAAAGTCTCTAGGAGAGCACTGCCCTACCATCACCCTGCTAAGCACCACAGGATCTCTGCATTAGTGACATACCTCTAGCACACTGAACACTAATTCTCTCCTCTCACACCCTAATGAGAAAGAACATCCTCAAATGAGACACCTGAGGAGTTAGACAAAATAAGTAATGTGATTTAAAAGCAAAATAAGGGACTAAGAACAGAGTGGATGCAACTGAATACAACTCTGCTGAAGTCTAGACAGTTTTCTCAGTCATACATTCAGCTCCATACATTTTCAGGTATTCAGTATTCAAGCATTCTTCTCCCAATCTTCTCTTCTTTTTATCCATCCATATCTATGCAAATCTCATTTCTTCAATCCAGCTCACCACAATAAGTATCTCTCTCACACACATAAAGCCTAAATTTTATCAAGCATTTTATTTACTTCTGTCCCAGTGGAGAGGAGAAAAAATGGAGAGATATAGAAAAAGAGAGAGGAGATTATGACTGCCTCTTTTTTTTTTCATAATTGGCAGGTACTAAGACATTTCCATTATTGGCACAAACAAACAATCAAACAAACAAACAAACAAAAAATCCATGGCATATCAACCCAGCAGCAGCAGCAGCTCCAGGTGTGGACTCCAGATGACAACACTAGCTATGGGCAGTGGTGCCTCTGTATGCAGCTGACAAAATGCAGCCTGCAGACTCAGCAGAAATGGAGGCAGAAACACCATCATTATCCACTCAGATCCTAACAGGGGGCCCAGCCCTCACTTTGCTATGCTGGGTATGCACATTAACGTAAAGAAAGACCCCAAAGAACTCATCCAGAGCGTGCAAGGACAGACAAAACTGGCAGGGAGAGGAGGAGGGTAGGAGGGAAGAGTGCCTGCCAGATGTCTCACTGTGCTTCAGTGTTTGCTCTGCTGGGAAGCAGGAGAGGGGCAGGTTGTTATGAAGGCCTGTGAAGGAGCTGTATTGTGGCCTAAGGAAGAAGTACAGACAGCAAAAAAACCTCAATTGCATTTGAAATAGTCTCCACACACTTTCTAATTCTGTATTCATAGCCAGGCAGTGGGGAGCTGTGAACCCTCTCTCCTTCCTCACACAGCCTTTGCACTGCAGCGATGGATGGGATGTTGTTACTTACCCTCCTGCACCCCACACAGTCAAAAGCTGAGCATTAAGACTGCTAGCTTACTGGGACCAGTGGTGTGGCGCCCATCCTTGCTGCTACTCAGCTCTCCTATAGGTACACTTTTTTCTCCCCAAAAAGCACAATACAAACACCCTGCTTTCTTCATTCTTCATTAAACACTGCCTGGTGCTGCCCAAGACAAGCAGTGTTTACAACCTCTCCAGTGGAAATGATGCCACCACGGAGCTGAAGTTACAAATCCCCATTGGGAAGCTCAGTGACTCCTGGACTCGTGTGTGGCCAGTGCACAAGGGCTCATTCCCAAAACTGCAGTTATCCCCACCTACTGCAGAAGAGGTACTCTGTGCTCCCAGCCCTAGCAGAAGTGCCACTACTGCACTGCTCTGCACTGTACAGCCAGGTTTGTTACCCAGATACTCATTCCACATCTCAGGAAGGGTTATTGCCAGCATGCAGTAGCCATAGGAAAGCAAGGTGGGAGCCATTACTTCCTCACACTGCATCCCAGTAACTCCCTCCAGACCTTGCAACACCACACAGTCATTTCATGACTCATTTTCCCAGGAGTACAATGCAGATGATGGTGTTTGCAGTCTCAGCTTGGGCTACAAGCCTCTTTGATCTGCTGTTCATAAGACTGACAGTCACAAGGCAGTGTCTCTCCTCTTTCTTGCAACTCAAGTTTCATATCCAACCCTGGAGTCATCCAGTGCTTTGAGAAAATACAATGTGCTCCAAAGCTATCCCAAAGCAAGTCGGCAATAGTTCTTCTCAATAGTTAAAACTTTTTTATCTTTGACTTGATCGAAACATAATACATACTTAAATATTTTTTCCCCTAAAACCTCTCACCAGAGATGTGAAATCCTTCTGAAAGACTGTCCTGGTTTGACTATATGGTACTTTTATCAACAATTGTCTTGTTCTGTTTATGCTGAATAATAAGTTTTGCACCTTTAAGACTTGTTCCAGAGAGTGATGGGGGGAGAAAAGAAGCGTGCAGTTTGTTTTCAGACGCTGCACTCATTCCTCCACATTCCTGCTCCTGGACTATGTTGTCTGCAGATAGACAGACAGCGGGACAGAGCTCTCCTTTGCTTTTAGTTAGTTTAGCTAGCTAAGGCAAAGAAGTTCCCTGGACTGTGGGATTTTTTTCCCCTTTTCTTCGGACCTGTTTAACCCTGCTCTGGACTGAACACCCAGAAGAGCACTGGCAGCTAGCACCTGTGGCCCACCAGGCCAGGCCTGACCCGCGACATGTCCAGCATGGGAGGGACTGATAAGGGACTGAGTGAGCTGAGCTGCAACCCAGGGAAGGGACTTTCTCAGTTTGTCATCTCTTTTGGAGCAGCAAGGGGTTTTATTGTTTAATAAACAGGTTTTTTTTCCACTTTTCTCCAAGGAGGTATTTTCTCCTGGACCACTTGGGGGGAGGGGCCGATTGAACCTGCTTTTCTTGAGGAGCCCCTTTGGGGGGGGGTCTCTCCCAAATTTGCCCTGAACAAGGACAGACATTTTCAGACCAAAAGAGGTTGTTTAGCATAAAAATATGTCTCTCTGCACTACTGCACAGAGATGTCATTTTACTGTGAACCTTTGTGTTTAATGCCACAACATATAATTTGCTAAAGGTCAAAAAAAAGTGACAAAAAACCTCCAACTAAATAAATACCCAAAACAAGGAGATGAAAATTTAGACATACATTTGCTCAGAATGTACCTCTCATTGTGTGGATGTGACTCTACACCTGAATCCTGTTACATCTTTCAAAGACCAGGACAGAAAAGCCATTGGAGAAATGTTTTTCCTCTTCTTGAACCACAACATTAATGAAATGAAGGATGTTCCTGGCCCAAGATATCTAATCTTACTGAGGCACTTTCAACATTCCTTCTTGTCTCAGAGGACTCACTTGCAGGACTGTTGAGCATTCAGAAGAGATCAACAGGAGGTGTCTGGTCTGAGGATCCACAAAGTCTGAGGACTTTGATCTCTGTGTTTCAATCCTCCAGTTTTTCAGCTCCTTCCTTCTCCTCAGCTTCCTGAGGAGAGTTAAGAAAACTGGAGGAACTGCACTTCCCTCTAGAGCTGAATTCTGACACTTCTTCCCCAAAAGATTTTCCCCTCCTTTGGATGGGGAAAGGTAGGAAACTATCACAAAATCTGCTGAGTTGGAAGGGACCCACAAGGATCATTGAGTCCAGCTCTGCCCTGCACAGGACAACCCTCAAGAATCACACCATGTGCCTGAGAGCATTGTCCAAACACTTCTTGAACTCTGTCAGGCTTCGGGCTGTGAACACTTCTCTGGAAATTTCATTCCAGTTTATTTTCTTATGTCTTGTCACTGATCACCTCAGAGGAGAGATCAGTGTCTGCCCCTCTTTTTCTCCTCCTGAAGATGTTGTAGACTCCAATGAGGTCTTCCTTCAGTCTCTTCTCTTCCAGGTGCTTTTTAGTACTTCCCAAAGTAATCTTCTCCATAACTTTATAAGACACTGAAGTGAGACTACCGTGATCCTTCTTTTTTGCCCTTCTTGAAAGTTGGGACAATGTTTGCCACCTTCCAGGCAGCCAGGACTTCTCTGGGTTCCCAATACTGCTCAAAAATCATTGAGAGAGGCTTTGTGATGACATTAGGAGCTCTTTGAGGATTCTTGAATTAATTCCATCAAGCCTCATAGTTTTGCAGAGATTCAGCTAGAGCAGCAGATCCTACATTACTCCCTCACACTTACTTGGATCCTTGTTGACCCTTTTGGTGTCACTCAATCTGCAGACATGGAGTTCTAAGAGGATCTGCATTATTCAACATAATGATGAAGCCATTTCCAAACTTTATACTCATTTCTTCACATGTGAGCACTGCCAACTTACACCTATTGCAAATGGAGAATGAAGGGACAAGAGTTGTACAGGTGTCTCAGCTACCTCCCTGAATGTGACAGAAGCAGCACAGACCAGAGACTATAGGATTACTGTATGGTTCGCAGAATCGTTAAAAACCTTCTGGTGTTTATATGAACTTAACAAACTTTTAAGCTTTCTCTCAGACCAGCAATAACAGACCTACCTAACTACACTGACAAACATTAACATCAGCCCTTCCATTTTTGCAATAAAAGCAAGTTCTTCTCTTTCTTCTTTCTTCTTAATTAAATTTTTTGTCTTCTCTTATTACCCTGGGCTGTTGCTTTGTGTCTAATGTAGTTCTTTTGTGGACCATGGAAACAATAAAACAATGTGTACTCCATGCCCATGCAAGGCCTCTGAACTTTCAGAGCTCTGCTAATAAAAGGTAAAAACAAAAAAATGTACCAAGATAAGCCTGCTTGTACTTTAGACTTCTAGAGAGTCTAGATCATTATAAATGGGGTGGAGAAGGAAAAACAGCTCAGAGCATAGCAGTAGCTTACCTGTCTACTGGAGACCTCAAAGCACTTTCTAATACTAGTGAATGAGTCTTTCTAGCTCCTTCTGAGATGAATCAGCACTGTTATTGCTCCAGAAGGGATGAGGAAACCGAGGCATTTGAGGGGGATGCAATCCATGCACAGCTTGACAATGGTACAGTGCAGAGCCTGATCCAATGGCCTGTCCCGAGCCACAGGCCATGCCTCTACCCTAAAACAGACTTTTTGAAACCAGAAGAAAATTTACTCCCAGCTGAAGCAGGCCCACACTACACACAGGCTTAGAAGAAATCTACTGAGACAATTCACCTCTGTGCACGATCACAGCCTCCAGGAAACAGGTACGTGCATTGAAGGGAGGAAAAACAAAATCCTGCACAAAAGTCTTGAGTGGGCCAGCTTGTCTGCGGGAGCACGGCTAAATTTTCTCGCAGTCCAGTGCTCATTGAATGGAAACCACATACAACTTACTTCACCTCTGGAATTATAAAAGTATTCCCTTCCTCAGCCTGTTTCTTCAGGAATAACAAGAGTTATTAGGGCCAGAGAATGTGAGGGATCTTTTGAGGACAAACGTTAATGAAAGGGTGACAAAGTTTGTTTTACAGCTCTTGGCGTACACTCTGTGCTAAGAATAAAAAATTACCCTTCCAAATAGTTGATTTGACCCTTTTCAGAGGCATGATTCTAAAGAAAAAAAAAAAAAAAGGGACTAAAAAAGGGCCACAAAATATATGCATCAAATGGTCTACAGCAGTAGTCCTGGCTCCAGCACATAAAACATTTGTTCTGCCACTGGACAACGTGTAAATCTCATACTTCTTTCAAAAAAAAAAAAAAAAAAGAAAAGATGAAAATCTCCTAAATGATTCAATATTTCATACACACTCTGTGTACTGCAGCCTTGAAAAAGATGCGGCAGCATGACGGGCTTTGGATACTTTATCTTGCTGCAGCAACTGAAGAAGAGCAGTTTTAACACTGACATAATAGTCAGGCATGTGTTTGTTTGGTGGTTATCCACAGCCAGCATTAGGGTGCTGGGGAATGTGTTCTTGGCAGTTTTGCATATGCACAGGTTTCATTCCTAATGGGCTGTACTCCATGAACGCATATGTTCCAGGCTATGCCTGGGTGTAATCCACTCTTGCTGGCCCAACAGGGGGGCCAGAGCTGTGTGCATGCTTATGGCATGTGCCTGTGAGCATGCACACTGCATGTGTGCACGTGTGTGTGTATGTGTGTGCATGTGTGCTGGGCTCTGAGGTTCTGGTTCTGGCTGTGTACAGAAGTGCACTGCAAGCGCCTTGATTCTGGAGGGTTTGCTAAGGCTTGCTGTCATTCTTTTCCCAGCTGCCCCCGGTGATAACCACCAAGACACACCTTCCACTCCTGCCCCACACTAAAGGATTCACCCTCTCTTCTGCCAGAGAGCTGCCATTTTGTGCAATAGTGTCTCCTGTACCAGACAAAGATTGCCCCTGCGCTGCACACACCAAGTCCAACTACTCAAACAACCACCCCAACTGAACATCAGTTTAGTTCCTCCTCAGACCCAATTACAGAAACAAACACTTTCCTGGGCATGTCCATATACAGCAGCCCCTGCTCTTCATGCCCTCAGGCACTTGGGTACAGCCTGGAGGAGACAGCACTCACCAAGGGACCACAAGGTGAATAATCAACCAAAGAGTCTGCCCTGAGTCATGATGAATAAAGATGCAAGAAACTGCCATAAGCTGTTGCTAGATGGCTCTGCTTAATGGAAGAACTCGACATCTCCCAGATTCCCACATGGACCATCTCCCTGCCACACCTTAAGGACCATCTCCCTACCACACAGAATCCCTTTGTCATGACTAGAAAGATGAAGCTCCTGCCAAAGGAAGCAGCCAGGAAACCTTGCTCAGATGATTAGCTCTGGCAGAACAGTAGTACAAGCAACCCAGGTTTTGATATGGTGGTATGAGATATAGCCTTGAGGTAGGCAAAATATTCAAACTGCAACATAAAACACAAAAAAGTAGTTTCTGATGTGCAACTCTTGCTTTTTCTTTCTTTCTTTTGTACCCTCTCCACTATTCCAAATCAGGTTATGACTCTTACGTATCACAGTAGTTGTTAAACTGAACTGGGATCAGAGGAAATACCTCCCACTCCTGGTCATCCAGTAATTCCAACCAAATGCATCTTCTATATCACAGCACAGAGCAAAGGTCAGCATTCAGTACAGGAAAATAGGTGTGCTCTCCTATGCAGAAAAACAGCCTCTTGCAACACACTCTGCTTAGCTTACATAGCAAGGCTGAGAGGGAAGGGAGGCTTCTGTGAGAAGACAGCAGGACCTGCTCCCATCTTGGACTGAGCCTGCTTTAGCTGGCTCCAAAATGCCATTCCAAACCTGTCACAGTCCAAAGCTGAATCAACCAGTGATGTAGGTAGTGCCTCTTCGATAACATAATTAAGAAAGAGTGAAGAATAACTGTTCAGCATCTGCAGGGGAGGAGATAATGTAAGAAAAAAGCCCTGAACACACCAAGGTCAGTGAAGAGCGAGGGGAGAAGGTGCTCCAAATGCAGGAGTGGATTCCTCTGCAGCCTTGGGAGGACTCACAATGCAGGAGGTAGATGTGCCTTGGAGGAAGCTGCTGCCCTTGAAAAGTCCCTGCTAGAGCAGGCTCATAGAAAGAGCTGTGGCCACAGAGTGGAGCCTATACAGGAGCAAGCTTTCCATCAGAAGCTACAACCCATGGGGCAATCTGTTCCTAAAAATTGTGCCCCATGTGAAAAATCCAGATTGAAGCAGTTCCTGAAGAACTGTCTCCTGTGGGAGGGACTGCACACTGCAGCACGGGAAGAGCATAGGGAGGAATGAGCACCAAAGTATTATGGACAGACTGCAACACATATTCCCTGTTCCCCTGTGTTGCACATGAGGGTGGAAGAAGAGCTGGCAGTGAAGCTGAGCCTGGGAAGAAGGGAGGGGTGGGGAAGATGTTTTTAGTTTCATTCTAATTTATCACTATCCTACTCTGTTATTAATTGGCAACAAATTAAATTAATTTTCTCAAGTTTAGTCTGTTGTGCCAGTGACAGTAGTTGTCAAGTTATCTTCCCTTGTCCTGCTGAGGAGGAGTGATAGAGCACCTTGGTGGGCACACAGCAGCCAGCCAAGGTCAGCCCATCCCCACCCCCAAATAAATAATGCCAAGGGAAAAAACAGAGAAGCATGCTTAAGCAACTGGCAATACTGCTGCAGGTGAGGCACACAGAAGCATTCCAGCTGTGTGTAGCTGCTCTGGCCAGTCCTGAGGGTATGGTTATAGAAAGGACAAGGAACTAGTTTTCAGGAAGATGAACATACTTGTTCCTAGGGACTTCAGACAGAGGTGGAGGTAGACTGCACTTCTGAAAAATCAAGCACTCACTTCTCGGGCAAATGAATAAATAATAGTTCATGCTGTAATCAGCAATAGTACACTTAATAATGTGTGCTTCAACCAAAGGCTGGGATGCAAGAAGACACCTCCTTTTGCCTCGGACACAGAGTGAGGCTGTGGCTGGGAGTCCCTTTCCAGGAGCATTCCCAGGCCTAAAGTGTCACCAGCAAAAAGAGTGATCCGATTTCTTGGCAGCACAAACTGCAACAGGCTCATGAGCCACTTCCTTCCCTAGGACGTGATGCCATGGGCAGCCCTGCTCATGCTGCCTGCCAGTGTCTGCTGTCATCCCCACTCCTCCATAAAGGCCCCCTCCTCCCTCTGCTACTCATTCCTTTGCTCAACGAGGCTGGCATTTAAGAAACACTTATTCCAATCCATTTCTACCCTTGTACAGCAATTGGGTGTCATTTAGTTTGATTTAGCCAATTTAGTCCTATGAATTAATTGGTTAATAAGCCATCTGTATGCATCAGGTGACAGAGTCGCGCTCTCGCACACAGACACAGACAAGCTACTGACTTGTCCTTGTTTAATAACAGGCTGTAGGGAGTAGGACCGCGAGAGGCGTGAGGGGCAATGTCATTCCCACAGGGAAGTGCCAACAGAGGGACGTGCCATCCCTGCACCGACCTTGACCTCTGAGCAGAGGAACTGCCTGTTTAGGGTAATTCAGAAATAACCTACACTGCAGCTGCAGAGGAGTGCCGGCTACAGAACAGCCGCAGGAACCATGGGCATGCTTCGCATTGTAGGTTGGGGTTTTTTAAAAAAGCCTGTAAAAGAGGTTTAGTTTGTTCTTACCAGACAGTAGGAAATTTTCAGCTGCATTCCCAAACAGCTGAACTTTGTATGTGTGTAGGAGGGGGAGTGGGGTGGGAAGTAGGGGAATAGGAGGGGATTGAGGTCTAAAGCATTTGATTTAGGTACAATCTCTAATTATGAGAAAAATGTCTCATCTATTTTGATTTCTTTTTAAATGCCAGGAAAAAAAGCACCCCTTGCAGGCCCCAACCATTTCAATGTTATATACAACCCCCCAAGCTATTCAACAAACAACAATACAGCAAACCAAAATCAAATCCAGCAACATATCCCAACCCACACAACAGAAAAACATCAACTGTTCAGACAGAAAAACAACACTCCCTCCTCTGGCTGCCCATCCATCTCAGGCAGCCCTGAGTGCCCCAGAAAGCAGACAAGTTTCTCTGTAAACCCTGAAGATTGACAGAGGATTTTTAGACTGAGAGGGAACTGAATTACAGGGCTATGGGACCCTTGGGGAAAAGCCCTGCCAGTAGCTCCCACGCTTTCATGCCCTGAGAAGTAGCGTCCATCTCAGCCACTGCAACTGAAACAACATCATATGGGGAAGGGATTCCTAGCTGGTGTGGGGAGCTCCTGAATGATTTGGTACAGTAAATGCCAGCACTTGAGCCAAAACCTACAAACCCCAAGCCAAATGGCAGCACTTTGGTGTGACATGCTGGGCAACACACTCACATTAAAGAATTCCATCACAAGCTTGTGTACTAAGTAATTTCCAGTTGAAGGTGCAGACTGCAGTAGGATGCATGTTCCAGCTATCCTAGAACAAACAATGGGCAGCAGAAAGAGGCCGTGGCCATCTCCACTGCAGGGAGAGAAGATGGGGCTTAGGCTGTGCTGTGTGGTGCAGAGCAGCAATGCATCCACAAGGGCTCCTCCAGGGCTCGCCTGGCTCCTGGCATTTTTCATTATCTGGGAGAGAAATGAGCATGCTGCAGACTTTGAGAGAGAGAGACAGAATGAGCAGCAGGGATGTAGCTCAGAGGAGAAAGTGCTTTCCTCCCGCCTCCCTAAGGAAAATGAAATTACAGTGGAGTTGGCTTCAAACATATCCCATTAACACAACAGGCACCACAGGAAGAGTAACATCCTGTGTGTGCTTAAGTGAGGTGCTGGCAGGAGAAGTGAAGCAGGCTGGAACAGCCCCTTCCAGAGAGGAAAGGTGAGAGCATGCCCTGCCAGCCCACACACAGCAGGCAGGGCAGAGCTTTTTCACTGCCTTTGTGGGGAGCCTTGGAGTGCCTCACTGGGGGTTAATCCCCGAAAAAAACACAATCATTTGCTCTCACTAGCATGTGAGTGTGTGTTTCCAGACACTATAAAACTATCAAAACCTGGTGGGAATCTGCCCTGCTCGAACAACTGGATGCCCTGGATAAGGCACCTCTGTTCCATCTGCCACAGGAATGCCTGCAGAATCAATGAATAAACATACCAACCCGTCCATAACAAATAATTTTACTTGATCAGTGACCACAAAAACCAAAATGTCCCGGCCTGAACCGAGTAAGTGGTGATGCAGCTTTACAGCTTGTTTAATAGCTACATGGAGCATATGAATCCAACTGCTACACTTTCTTGGTTAGGCAGCTCACATGCAAAATGCAGTTACATCACACTTCACAAGAAGTCTGATTTTTGCCAATTGCTAAGGACTCCAAGCCCAAAATGTGTAAAACTTCTAAGGAGATTCAAGGGTCAGAAAGATTTCTTTTTTCCCTTTTCTAGAAATGTCTCACCAAACTGAATTCCTTAACATTCACTCATTTCAAAAAGAGAGACACCTACGCTGCTTGGGAGGACTTGGAAATCTCACCAGCTGCCTCATGGCAGCTCCCAGCACTGAAACACCTTTGAATTTGTGTGGCATGCTGTTACCCAAATAACATTAGTCACACAGCCAGTGCTTCTCTCCCTGCAAGCCTCACACATCCAGATGGAGCTGTGCTAATGCTGGTACCAGCAGAGCAAAGGGCAACGGGGCAGCAAGGGAGACCATCACTGCTGGAGGTGTGGGTGGCACAGGACAGGGGTGTTAATCCCTAGGATACTTCCTAGGGAGAAAAAGCATTTGGGGATTAGACAGGATTTACAGGGATATTTTGGGGAAAGACCAAAGGACCAAAAAAAAAAGAACCAAGGTGGTTTGTGCAGGAAAAAGCATGGTAAAATAGAGGGATCAAGGGGCAGAAGGGACCAGTCGTGTGTCAACAGGTTGCTGGTCAGTGCACTCATCTGGCCATGCCCTGTGACTGATGGGCACAGTCTATCCTGCCTTCTCACTGAAATCCACTTCTATCACTTCCAGGGTGAAAGGACTGCTCTGTGTGCAAGCACAGCAAAGCTGGAATACTACTGACTGAGGAGCCTAGTGAGTGTATCTCTCTTTGGGAAATAGAAAACTGGAATAGCTGTCTGCTGGATGAACCAGAGAGGCCAATTGTCCATCAGGACAACTGCTGGAAACACTAGCCAAACTGAGCTCTCTAGGTCCTGCCTCTTGTCTCCATCTTCTACATCCTTTCCAGCCTAGAACCATCTCTCCTCGCTTCCTCCTCTCTTGCCCTCTTTTTTTAATCCTCCTGACAAAACCTTAAATGGTTTAAAAGCATCCCCAACGAGGACGAGTGAACGCAAATGTCTTAGCAAATGTGTATTTGAGCTCCACATGCTCCCAGGGATGGAGTAGTAATAAAAACCAATTAGATAACGCTCAGCAGTTACAGTGAGAGGGAGTGGTACAATCTTACCACGACTAATAGGGTTTTGAATAATAGATAGGTCTCCCTGTGCAGTGCTGGAGAGGGGCAGCCAAAGTGGTTTCAGTTACATTGCATCTTTCTGCCCAGTGAATTTGTGTGGAGGATTAATATTCTGTGAAAGTGGGGATTAACTCATCCTCCATGCTTACTGCTCATACCAGGTGATCCCTGCAGGGTCAGGTCTGGGCTCCCTGTGATGGAGCAGAGCGGAGGAATCCCACGGAGAAGCATGCGGGGCTCACTCCCACATATCCTCACGATAGGACACTGAGTCCAACAGGTACCAACTTTTGAGCAGCTCAGTAATGAAGAATCTGGAAAAACACACGCCTTAGCTCTCCTGCTCTCTCTCACATCCCAGAAGAAGTCCAAAGTCAAAGTTGCAACCGACAGCTGAAGCAAGGCGGAAGAAAGCCCCGCACACCAGAAGAAGCCACGTGTGCCTGAAGTGGGTCAGTATCATGGGCAGGGTGCCACAAAGCCCCCTGCCTGCATCCCTTCCTGCTGCCTTCTGTTTACAAACCTTCACTTCATGCCTCCTTGCTCAAAACACAAACAAAACCATGGAGGGCATTTTCTTGTTGCCATAGAAACAGTTATTAATCTCAAACATACTTAATTCATCATTCTTCCCCCTCCAGTACCTTGCAACAGCTTGGTGTTTGATGGGAAGGCTACACTGTGAGAGAAGGAAAAGAGCAGGCAAAAGAGCCCTGACAGCTTCATATCCTGCCCTTAAGACCCAGTACCTCTGCAGTTGCCCATAATCTCCTTTCTATAAGCATAAAGATTCTTCCTTTCTTTTCTTCTCTTTTCTCCTTCTGTCTTGTTTTCTGTTCTTTGGAGTGTCACATCATTTACATTTATGAAAGAATTTTCCTGGGGGTGCAGAGATAGTTCAAATTGTCTGTGATCAGATCAACCTTGTGCATAATACATTTGTATGAAAATAAACTCCCTGGGGCCCACACTCACGGCTGAAAGTCTCTGTAATGAAGTATTTTACTCTAATTTAGTTAAAGATGATGGAGATAGGAATGAGTGAATGCCTGCATGCATATAGAGGAGGGGAAGACAGGCAGGATACTATACCCGCATAAAAGCCAATAATTATAAGATTGCATGCTAGCTGGGAACACTACTGAAATACCTCATTATTACAGGAAGTTAACTTCTCAACTGTTCCTTCAGAAAATCAGTCCTTCCCTATAGGACTTATTACGGACGAGGTCTGGATAACATGCTAGCTTCCAGAAGGCATAGGCAGAAAACTAATCTTCTATCCCATACCACTTGTTAAGATGTCATTCCCATTCCACAACCAGACCAAGCCAAGACCTCCCTAGGATAATGACCTTCCCTGCTCCCCACTCTGTACCACATATGAAAGCAAGACCTCACCCCTCTGCAACATTAGCCTTCTGTTTTCCAGCCTCTGCTCAATTTCATTCAGAAGGCTGTCTTCCCCATAGGACTACTTCCCATGTCTCCAGTCTCAGCTGGGAAATCTGGCTTCCAGGCTCCTAGCTACTCCTGTGTGATCTCTCTGGCTTGATGAGGAGACACTTAAACCTGGAAATTACTCCTGCAAAAACTTGCTGAAATGGTGACAATTCCACACAAGGTTTCAGTTAACTGGTATTTCCTGAGAATAACAATTGTGCCTGCGCACAAAAATATCAAATATCAAAAGATCTGACTCTTAACAAAGCTTGAATGATGTCAATGAGCCTTGGGTCAAGTCAAGCACAACTGCAGACAGCTGAGTTCTAGTACACTATGCAAAGCTATGATGCTTTGCCTAAACTTCTACTCTCTGCTTTGTTTCCCCACCTGCTCCAAGCAGGGCAAACCTTTCATAGATCAGTCTGCCAGGGTTCCAGCCACAGACTGAGAATACCAAAGGACATCCTCAGATGCACTAGGTATGGTGAGGAGAGGAGAAAAGGGACACCAATTTGCCACTGCTTTCAGTTCCAGAGGATCATGTCCTCCAAGCTTCTTAACTCCATCATCACAGACCCAGTACTTCTCCATCTTTGAGGGATATGAGGAAAAAGCAAATAAAAGCTATCAAAGGACAGGAGAGGGAAAGATGTAGAGACATAGAATACTAGGAGTTCCTGATTAGGTGTGCAGGAAATGGCATGATTCAAGGCGCACAAGGAAAACCTGTCTGCAGAAAGGCAGACGGCATTCCCAGCCAGGATTTGTTGTAACTGTACATTTTCCCAAAAGCTTTGTTGAAGGATCTGCTTCAGATATCACTGGTGCTGTGCAGGAGTCTCATATGTTTAGATCAGGATGACTACCCCACTTTCTTTTCCAAAGGCTATGTCACATGGGAACAAATGAAAAAAACTAACTTTCTAGGATGTGGATGCACATCCATATGTACTATTGAAGTACTAATTTTACTTTTTTTTTTCTTCACATTTCTATACCTTGGGGGGAAAAAAGAATCAGCTCTTCTTCCTAGAAAGGCATGGAAAAATTCACATGTCCCAGTGAAAACTTGATCTTCCACCCAGAGACATGATCAGCTCTTCTGAAACTACACAAAATACACCTTGAAAATGAAGGCAAAGGACTAAATCCATTCCTGGCAAGAAGAAAGTGCAACTCCCTTTGAAGCAAGAGAAATCAGTACAGCTGAATTTGTCTGAGGGAGATAAATACTAATAACCAGTCCTTCCCAGAGGACAATCTGATAACACTGAAGTTGACACCCACAAATGTCAGGCAAGATATATTTCCTCCTGTGTGCCAGAATCTAAGCTTATCACCCTATTTGCTTCTTCTCTCCCAAGTCATTTCCCAGGGTCAAAGGCTATTGTGGGGCTCTAATTAGAATGCCATCATAATGAGCTGACACTTAAATCAGCCTGCCAGTGGCTAAAGAAAATTAACCTTAGAGTCAAATGAGCTCCAGTCTGGGAGTTCATGTCACGAGGGGGCAACAGACACTTGCAGAGCTGATGTGCACGGTGGAGAGATAGAGAGCTAAACCCGGCATTCCACTGAACCACGAGACTTACACTGGGAAAATCACCTATCCTAGCTGCCTCTGGTGCACAAATAAAACAGTCTCCACTGAGCTTTGTACCCTGTGCTTGCTGCCAAGAAGAAACAAATGGGGAGAAGGTACCTGGGACGGAACTTCTTTTGGGCTCCTTGAGAAAGGAAACAACCTGAGCTCATACACACCTACAAATATGTCACATGTGATAAACCATATCAGTTGCCATGAATGACTTTGTCATTATGACTGTGATAATTACATTGTTATTATGCAAGGGCTTAGACTCCAAATAAAGGATGGTGCTTCATCCAGCTCGGGCCCTGTAAAGCTTAGGGAACAAATAAACAGTATGAGGATTTCCCTTGCTGGTTAATGTATAGGAGGAGTATTCACAAGGATGAATACACACAAAGGAATAATCTCACTCCTAAACCTGCACTTTCTCTTTGCCACTGGTGCCCCTGCAACTGTACTGCCCCTTCCTACATGCATTTTGCTCCTATTTCTCCCTGCACCATCCATCTTTTGGCACAGCTCACAAAAATGCTGTACTGCCAGTGAGTTTTAAGTATGTTCTGCACAGTCAGTCGTGGCTTTTCCCCAGTGAACCCAGATATCCCCTTTAGTACCATTTTTCTTTGCATCCTGAAGGCACCCAGTAGCCTAGAGAGCAAATCCACTGTGTGTTACTCACAGGTACCAGAGAATCCATGAAGACTTACTGCCCTCCTTAGAGCTGAACTGCCAGTGCTATAATTTCCCATGACATCTCTTTTATGTCACTGTACTTGACAAATACCTTGTGCCTCTCCACAGGTATTTAGAAAATCCTGCCAATGCAGGCATAGAAAACACACAAATGGACATAACATCTCCATCTATTCAAGACAGAGCTATGCAGCAAAACCAAGAGATTTTGCTAACCAAATCTGGCCACAGAGCTGGCCTCATATAGCAGATTCAGCCCTGTCTTCCTTTCCACAAAAGGACACATTTTCCTTCCATTAAGATCAATACACCTCAGAGGACAATTTAAACAACCCTCAAATCATTCTCAGTGTGTTTCTAGTACAACCATAACTGACCTTTCTTTAAAGAGGAAGTATCCAATTGAGAATCTTGGGAGAAGACTCTACACTTACTACATCACTAAGTTTAAAATGGGACCAACTTCTCTAGAGTCAATGCAGCAATAATAAATTTACAAAAAGGATGCTAAACAGTAGCATTTGCTGCAGGACCATTTCCTAAAAGGAAAGCTGAAGCCCCCTTCTTTTGCAAAAGTATCCTATGAAACACTTGCTTCCTCTGCTGCCAATGGCACCTTCAGCTGACTGTTCCTGAAAGACTGTCCAACACCTCTGTTTATTCTTCTTCAGTTAAGGTCCTTGTTTACTTTCAGGATTTGACTGCACTGCAAAGATCAAGTTGCTTCCTTCTTAAGAACAGAGAAGGTCCAATGGGCTCAGTGTTATAGCTTCCAAATTAAAGGGCTAGGAATTTAAACAGTTAAACCCATCTTCCATTTCCTGCAAGGTCCTCTCAGGTTTTCATGCCATAAGGTCTGTGATACACAAGTACAAAAAACATCAGACTAGAATAGTTATTGGCATTTTTAAACTTAACAGTATTTGCACAAGGGTACTTTGAAAATGGTATAATTTTTAGTTAATGTTCAGCTATAATTTCATTGTTTTGAATAGATTCCTAAATCAAATGATTCAGATACAAGTCATTCATTTTGTGATACCTGCTTAAATCTTCGTGTCCCATGAGGCTTCAAGAAGATGTCAGGTGGGGGGTTTTTCATTGCCTTTTTTGTTTATTTGTTTGTTTGGGTTTTGTTTGTTTGTTTTTAAAAATAAGGTTATTAACCCCTAGAAGGGTTATAATGAAAAGCATGAAACTGTAACTTTTGCCTTGACCCAAATGTCTTGAACATAGAGGCAGGTAACAATAAAGACAGGTATCTGGAAACTCTTCCTGTGGACACAGACTGGGGAAAATAGTGCTGATTGTTTCTAAGGTACATGGCAATTTATAAGACAGTCTCATGTTTTAGGGCAGCAAGACAAGTGATATTGAGAAGGGACATCTCTGAATATCACCTTTGAAAGGGAAGTAATTTCAAGGCTCTTTTTTTAACTTGTAGCTTTCTTCTTCTCTCACCAAATGTTGTAATATATGGATCCAACAGATGGTGTGATTGCTTCTTCCCTCTCTCTCCTCAAGTCAAAAAGAAAAATAGTAAATACCACTATAAGCACTTAATGCACAAATACACCATTGCAGGACAAGAAAGAGGAACTTGAGACTCTACAAAATTCAGGCACTTCAAAATAAACAAGACATAAGAAAAGACAGGTCCTCATCCAAGTCAAAGTTGCACAAAGAAAAGTGGCATCTCTTTGTCTTCCATCTGACAAGGAACAGTTTCCCCCATCCTCCAAAATAAACCTCAGGCTATTGGAACACCCCTGACATTTTCTTTAAAGAGTTTTTAATTAAAGTAACAAAGGATGCCATGTTCAGTATTTGTCAGGCATTAGGAAAGGCTACTAAAATTACCACTGAGGGGCCTATTAAATATCATCATATGCTCCCAGAGTAACCAATTACAGACATTGTGAAAGGTTCTCACTCACTCATCCTGAAAAATCCTTTAACTTTTCTTTATTTACTTGCATCAAATAACCAGTGTTAACAACATGCTATTCAGTACTGGTCCTGCAGAACAGGCAGGCATTGTCCCACTGTCCCCAGTGGCACCAGTTTGCTGGCATCTTGGAGCTGAGGAGCCAACCTGACAAGATTTCTGTTAATTTATTTTTTTCTTTTTGTTTATGCCTCTGCCTTCTATAGCTGATGTTCCCTGTTTGCTTCACGTGGACATTTGGGCAGAGGCCAGGGGAATACACTGAAGCTTGGAAATAAAACAGGTACTCAGCAATCCAAATCCAAAAGCTTGACGGACGTAGAAAACTGCAAGCCCTTTGAGAAAACCCCAGGAAAACCTTCCCGATCTGCATTTGCAGAGCACCTCAAGGAGCAGAATGATGCTGGGTAGCTGCTGTAAATGCTGGCTACAGTGGCTGCAGTAATTAATACTGAAAAAGACTTGGAAATGAAATTTTCTTTCAGTAGGGGATGGTATCAGAACAAAACCAACGATGGTGGTTTTTTGGGTAGACAGGGCAGAAACAAGACCTGCGCTATTCATCATTCATCTTTTCTTCAGAGCAAAAGAAAGCCACCTGCTCCCAGACCCATGTCTCATGCCATGTCACATCCAGGCACACAGAGTATGCCCAGAGGCATACTGTTGGGCTTGCTAACTGCAAGGTCAGACAAGAGTGGCCTTGAAGCCACCCAGGGAGCACTCAAATTCAGCAGAGACATACCCAGAAACAAGTGGTTTTCCCCCCACTTTTCCATTTCCCAGAACAAGCCCCAGTGTGTTGTTTATCAGTGCAGCCCAGGTGAGAGAGTTAACCATGAGGAGCACAGCTCGTGTGCTGATTCAGTCCAAATAGGACCTTCCAGCAGGTATCTGGAGCAATCACAATAAATGATGCTGCTGCTCACCTTATGCACGAGGTAGAGCAGTTTCCCCACTGACCTTTTCAGTGCTTACGAGGAGGGCAAGCATTTCAGCACCTTCACCACCTGCAAATTTAGATTTCCCCTCAAGGATATAAAAAATAGGTCAGAGGCTTTTTTCTTCCCCTTGCATTCCTGCAAAGCACATTAGAGCTAACATCCTCAAGACAAAGCATTATTATTATTGTTGTTATTTTTTTATGGTGGAAAAAAATATTAATGTTACAAATAGCTGCCATTAGCATAAGCAGAGCTGCATATTAATATGCACATGGGTGTCTCCACTGTCAGGAAGCAGAGAGGCCCCAGAGGCCCTGCTTTCACTGGGGAAAATGATGATGGCATTAGCTCTAATGATAACGATAAGGAAGCTGCCATAAATGATTTGACGATTTCTTTTGTATTCCTGTTCGGGCAAAGACTTCTTCCTTTACTCCCCAGTGTCCATAGAAGGATGCTCTTTGAACAAATGGCAGCTCAACTGATTTATTTAATTTCACCACAGCTTTAGGGTTTTCTTAAAAGTGCCAGCTCCTTGGGCCATATGACTAAGGAACTCATTTAAAGCCTTTCAGATAAATTCCTAATTGCCAAGATTTTGGACAACCAGCTACTAAATAAATGGAATCCCACATCTATTTATGGTTTTTAAAACCTTGAGGCTTTTTGGACTAAGGAATTATTATATCAAAGGACGGCAGGGGCTATGAAGGAAAAAATAAGGGATATGAAAAAAACAACCAGTAAATAAAATTGTCTCTGATGTAATATGTTCTCAACCCAACAACAGCCTGCCTCTCCCTTCACTTACTCTTGTCCCTATGTGTACATCTGGGATGCGACAGCAGAACTTTGTGAGATAGTGCTATGAATCAGAGAAGAGAACTGATCTGGCTGAAGAGTTAACAAAGCAAAAGAGAGCACTGAGGGGGACTTCCTACAGAGAGGTTTTGGATGTGCTCAGCAGCACAGACCTGCATAGACATGCTGGTACAGCTGAGAGGGGAGAAAAGTGCAGGCTGGGCTGCTCCTCTTCCTGAGAAAATGCACACAGAGAGATTACGGAAAGAGGTGCAGAAGGAAGATCTGGGTTCCTCGGGCCCATGTGTCAAGACTCTGTCACACCCTGTTGTGGCTCTTCCAGCTGAGATTCCCATTTTTCTTTAGGCCAGAGGGAAAGCAGAAATTGGTATCCTCAGCTGTGATATTGAGGCATCGGTTATGCAATAAGACTTGGCTACAACAAATGCAAAAGCATTTCTTTGCTGAACTCTGCATCTGAACATGGACACAAGATGATTCTCTCTGGCTCTGTAGCTTCTGAACTAATTACACAGCTTTGTGAGATGTCACTGCACAAGGTGTCTCTGCTCTGGAATCGTCTGTCATGGCTACAATGTGCAACAGGGATCTGAATACATTAAAGTGTCAAGGAGGTGGGGATTCTAGGTTTTGGTCTGTCAGCTTCTGTGCTGAAAACCCTATTGAGTTCAGCTAATATACTACACTATCCGCTTTTCAGTTTTCCCGTTTGTTCCTGTGATGTACATCCTGAAGCTCATCAGAGGGAAATGTCAGCTTTATACCAGCAATACTATCCTTTGCAGCAAACTGAGTCCAAAGGGACAAGCCAAAGACACAAGGAGCCCTACAGAAGACTGCTCCAGGTAAGATGGCCAGATGAAAATTCTTGATACAGAGAAGAGTCCAAAGGTTGGCATGCACAGGCCAGTAACACAGGTATTATGGAAAGACCATATGCCTCCAAGACACAGGGAACAGGAAGAGGCCTCACAATCTACCTCTCAGATAATATCTGCCCCAGATAATACAACAGCAAATAGAGCAAACTTTGCAGTATAAAACAGCCATACTAAAGCTGCAAAACTGGTGGACTCAAGTTGGAAAACATCAGGGTAGTACAAAACACAAATTCTATTTGTTCTTCTCTTCTGTTCCTTACTCTCTTTCCCTTAGACTTAGTTGAGGGGTTCAAGCCTCTATCTAAATTCAGCCCCCGCATAGCTTCTCAAACCGTTAATATTTTATCTAGTCTGGTCAGAAAAATGTTGTCTCATCCATTTCCTTGTTTTGAAACAGAACCTCAGTCATCCAACAGAATTCCTCTGCAGAGACAGCAGGAATATCCCAGCAGGAATGCTAAGTAATAATGACCATGCTTGGGAAATGCCGCATTACCATAAACCTCCACTTTTGGACAGAACCAGAACAAAGGGCAGTTTGTATTTTGCTAGGTAAACCCAGTAAGATAGTGCAGATAATCTGGAAAGCTTCTCTAAACAAACAGGAGCACAACACTGCAATTGTAAGCAGAAGCACATACACACCCTGTACAAATGATATAAATTAAAATCAGTTATTCAATACTGTCTCCTACTGTGAAAAGTTAAAAGAATTAAACTAATATATGAAGTCTGTTTAATGTTTTTGTGTGATTAGAATTTATACATATCCACAAAAGTCTGCAGTTCACTCGCACTTGGATTTCCAAACATGTTATTTGCTGGTCTCCCACACTAGCATTATGTGGTCTACCACATAATGCCTGTGGGCTTAAAAAGAGGAGGAGCAACTCTGAATCATACACTAGTTGTACAATCTTGGAAGCCAAATGCACAAACCCAAAGCTATTCCCTGGAGAGCTGTAGGGCTCAGTATGTAACAAGGTAGATGGTATAGAGGTAGCTGTAAGGAATTTGAAAAGCCAAAGAATGAACTGCAGCTTGCTGTATGCTAAGTCCAGACAGACATAAATCTTGATTTCAAATGTTTTCATCAGAACTTCAGTGCCAAGTGGAAACAAGAGTGATAAAAATATATTTTCAGAAGCACTTTGTCAGGCTCAGGTCATGTACCACAAGAACGTGGTGTCTGAAAGGGGAATCAGCCTGGCAGGCACACTTGCTACAGCCTGCTGTTCCCACACAACTTGCACTGCAGCTGTACTTCGGCACAACAGTCTCCACAAGACAGGAACTGCACAAGCGCCTGCTCCAAGACCAGCATGCCCTTCTGGCACCCATGCTAAAGAGAGAATGCATGGGTAATGCTCAATGATCTCATTATAAACCAGCCTGGGGGAGAGGAATGGTGACAAATAAAGATTAGATACACTGTTTGACTGCAGATGACATTCCATTATCCCAGGCCAGGACAACCATGTACATATCTATGCTGTAAGCACCCCAACACAGGCAATGATTTACTGACGAGGTATAAAGCAATGCAGCTTAACCATCCCACTCACTGGATCACACAGTCACAAGACATGTCTTTTTCCAGCATTTTTTCTAGCAAAGACTTACGAACAAAGAGGAGAGCCATGAACACCTGACACCCTTGGACACCCTTCACAGCGGCCTTTGAGCCAAGGAACACATCACCTTTTAGTCCATCATGCCCCAGTCAAGTGGTACTCTATGCATAGGAAAATCAAAGCTTCACTTACCTAGAAGACAAAAAGAGAGAGAAAATATGGTTAGTGGATGTCCCTGAAACATACAGATGCTGCTTATCTTTATTTCCCAGGTGATTCCCACATCGTGGCACCTTGTTAGGAGACTCCTGACATATTAAGAAACAGGAGTGATCTATGACAGCTCTCTTACCATGGCCATTCTCTCTCTTCCCTGCTGTAATTGGTCCGTGGTGCCATTTAATTTTATACAGATTATTCATTAAGAAAAGCAAAACTGAGCAGGTGTTTTCATCAACATCTTGTTCTATTTAAAAAAAAAAATAGGAGAGAAAGAGAGAAGGAGAGAAAGAAGCTCCATAACAACATTAACCACACGGATGGGCACAAATTATTCTGACTGTGAACAGCAGGGTGCAGGTCTTGAAGCCTACCAAAAGAAACTGCAGCAGGAAAAGATCTTGTTAAGGGAAGGATGGATTGAGTTGCTCTGCCTTGTGGTTCTCTCATGTACTATCTTAACTACAGCTGCAATGAAAGCCTTGGTAGTCTTGGTTTAGGCAAAGGAGGCTCTGCCATGGGATGGAAGAAGGGAAGAGATGATACTGAGGTCGGTGTGGTCCCTGCATTTCAAGATTTTCCTGAAAACAAAGAATCTTGGTGTGGAACACAGGGACAAAAAACCAAAGGTGTGTCCTGCAAAGATCTATCACTTGAACAAGCCAGAGGGAAGACATAAGGGAGGGCTCTTAGGCAAGATGAAAGGAAGTTATACAGGCCTAAAGCATTATTATGCCTTTCTCTCATAGCAGTTTTACGAACATTTAGAGTGCAGCAAGGTGTCACTTTCTTGAACACTGATTTATAGGTTTATAGCCAGGACCGGCAATCAGTCAACCAGGCCTGAGTCTTTGCAAGTAATAAATAACTAAACAAAGATTATTTATTTATTCTCAAAAGTTAACCTGCCTCTGAGAGGTAACTCAGATTTCCAGAGATTAGGGAAAACTGACCATACTGAGGGTCAGGTCCTGAGGAAGTAAGAGCCTCCTTTCACAACAAAGTCAAATCAGCATTTCCGTGTTCCAAAATTGTATGTCACATTTTCCCCTGCTTGATTCTACCAGTCTAGGACAGCACAGAGTGGCGCTTAAACATCCCACACAAGCTCCATCTACCACCATGGGCTGCATTATTGGAACTGTAATGGAATATAGCTGCTATTACAGAATTCCCTAGAGGAGATGCAGCCAGGCTTGCACAGTATGGGGAAAGGAAAAATAGCTTAATATACATTCATGGCACATTTGCAAAGAGATTACTTTGCTCATAGTGAGATTTGCACCTGTATAATTGTATCACTTTCAAATTAATCATAATCATACTCTCAACCAATATATGATCTACAGAGTAGGCCTCATCCTTGGACTCTCATAATCAGGATAAAAATAGCTGGCTCTGAATGCAATGAGATTTCTGCTGGTATGCAGGAGACAGTAAATCCCAGCTGACCCACTAAGCCTTGGTATTTTGTTTTATCAAAGCCCTGGCATGGCACATATCATTGCATAAGTAAGACCTGGTCTGTGCGACAGCAGCACTGTAACATTTAGTGATGCGTTCCTTTGCAGAACATGGCGAAAGTAGCACAAGCCTTACTTTTCGGAGGAAAACTTAAGCTCAAAGAGCGGTTAAGAGATTTGCCAGCAGCCACATCATGCCTCTGTCGCATGGAGAGACACGGGACCTGCAACTCTTGGCTTCCCTGACGTTCACATTTAATTACTGGGTATCTCCATACAGGAGCAGCGACCCACAAGCCCAGAGCAGCATCAGCCTGAAGCCTCCCTAGCGCCGTGTCTGCCCCTCCTCTGCCGTCCCCTCCAAATGGCTCCCAGCAAAAGACGGATTTCTTAATTGTGTTATTAGCTGAATTATTAATTGATATGAAAACAGCATTTTACTGGGCAGAAAAAGTCATTGGGAAACGAGATAAAATGTTCTCGGTACTGCCTGCCTCCAAGCAGAGCTGGAGCGAGGGCTCTGACAGCTTGATTATTATACACATTAGTGCAATCTGGTGAGCTTCCAACACAGGGAGAGCGGAGTCCCCCAGTACTGTATCCATCAGGCCACGTCTCTCTCCTGTTCTCTTTCTTCCCCCTGTCACTGCCTGCTTTGCATTTATGTGGGAGACCTCAGGGATAAGTTTTTTCTTTCTAATCCAGCTGTCATCACAGCAGAGCTACTAATTATAGCAACAGTGGGCAAATAGTATTTTCCCTTCAGTCCTACACCAGGAAAGACACACTTTGTGCCTCTTTCCCAAAACCTCCTGCACCCCAAAAGGGAAAAGACTGTTTCCCAAGACTCTCCTTGCTGGAAAGAAACTGCTTGCATTTCTCTGTCTACAAGTCCCTTGTGTTCCACTGTGAAAACGGTGGTTTGTACACATATATATGTGCATATATACCTTTTTCTACAAAATGTTCCAGTATATCATGACAGACTAGGGAGTGTGCATGTCTCAATGCCCTTCCATTCTTTGTTCAAAACTCTGTCATGGGACATGATACCACTCCAGACAGACTCTTTTCCCTGGTGCTGAGAAAGGACAACTCAATGGATGCTCACCATGTCATTTATTCCACTCCCTGGGTCCTCCCCCTCTCCCATCCCCTTGCCAGCCCCCCAAGGCCTCACAGAGCTGCAGCAGGAGCAGAGCTGCCTGGTATATGGTATCAATTAATTTTGAACCTCTGTTACACCCCCACAATGTGCATCCTTGTTGTAGGGGAGTGATAAACCTTCGTCAGTCCCCTCCCCTACCTTTCTTGACCCCCTTCAATGTCACCCCATCAGTGGGAACCTACCCCCCCCCGACCCACATCTCTAACAGCCAGAGGAGCCGGCAGACACCAGTGATCAATCCTGTCTCTTACATGCAAACCTTGTAATTTAGCAATAACTACTCAACCACCATTGACCTGCTAATTAATCCATGGATTTTTTGTTGTGCCTTTAATTGTGGGCCCCGATATCTGAGTCACTTAGACTGCTCACTCTGCGCGGAGCCTAACCAACTAAATGCTACTTCAGCTCTGTAGTAATAAAACACTGAAATATATTGACTCCCTGCCAGCTCTTGCGCTCACTCTCTGCCTCTCTGCTTGCTGGCTGAGTGCTGGCGTGTGAAGGGAATATAGAGAGGGGAAAGCATCAGCCATGAGAGATGAAGTTTGGGACACAGGTGAGAGAAAGCAGTAATCACTCACCGGTGACAGGCCACCAAGGACAGCCTCTGATCCCTGTGACAGCCCTGCTCTGACAAACTCAAACATGCTGTTCCTCCATCCCAAGTGGACTTGATAGCTCTGAAAATTCACAGGCATACTGGATCCTGCCTCCTTTCTGCTTTCCGCCCCTTAATGAGGAAATCCTTTTCCTCATGACTATCACTGTCACACTCACTATATATGTGTTTGACACAAAAAGCCAGATGGTATAGGCAAAAAAATTACTCCATGCAGTGGAGAGCCACATCTGCATTTTCTTACTAGTACTGTCCAAGGATCTCTGTGCAAACATGGATGAATCACCAAAAATGCATTTTTCTGAAGTGACTTGCACCGCTTGGTGCCTTGCACTGATTAGAAATTTTGGGGGATGGAAATGGTAGTTTTAAAGCCTGACATGGCAGGAGCTGCAGGCACTTGGCCTGCCTCAACAGTGACTACAAACCAGGCCCTCACAACAGACGTCTGATAACATGGGTCACACTGGTGAGGAGGGTGGGACAGGGATGAAGTGACTAATGGCGACAGTTTGGTGCTGAGAGCAGAGAACTAGGAGGGGGGTTGTTAACCCAGTTGAGAAAATTCTTCATTAAAAAGTATTCATTTTCATTTGGTTAAAATCAAGATGGAAGCCCTGTCCGCAACAGCTTATATTTACCCTCCTATATGAAAATAAAGAGATAAGCCCTTAAAATTCCTGTCATAGCCTGCTACCTTCTCTTTTGTTGTGGCTGAATGTCCCAAGCCATTCCCAGTACCCACCTTGTGTCCTGCTGAGGCCAGGCACACCACACTACCACCCTCCCAGAGAGCCCATGGGCTCCCTTCAGCTGTCTCCAGGAGCAGACCCGCAGGTAGTGGGAAAAACAGGCAACAGGAATAGAAGTCTATCTTAGGGGACTGCTGAGGATGAAGTAACTCCACAAAGCCTCTGTGCCTTCCCCACACTGGCACATGGCACTGGCAAAACAAGCAGTGGTGCCCTTGAAGAGCATGGTTTCAGCACAGCTGGAAAGAATCCAAGGAGATGGGGTTGCACTGGCCCTGTCACAAAAACCTACCGTGCCCCCTACACCGACAGTATATTTACACTGTGACCTCAATTCAGTAGCTCAAAAAGAATTCTGCTAGCATACCCGAGATGCTGTGACAAGGGGGCAATGGCAGGACACAGGCACTCATTGTCAGAGAGGGCTATTGGGAAAGCAGCCATATGGTGGCCCTATACTTCCTGATCCGAACACTGCTGTTTCCATGTAAACAGCAAGTGTTCCCAAGCCCTCTGCATCCCCCCATCCTTTTCTGTTTGTCTCTGCAAAGAGCGATGCCAGAGCATGTTTGGGGTACAAAGACTGGCCAGAACAAGGCCTCCCAGCAACAACAGGTCACACTGGCAACTCCAAGGGGGTTTGGCAGCAGCATTTCTAAAAGTTTCCTTGAGGACTTCCTGGGATCTTATTGTCCTGATCTGCCCTCTCTTTTTTAATACTGCAAATAATGTTTTTGAAATGCAGGTTATTTGGGGTAATTTATGATGTCTTTCACTGCCAAGAGAGTCTATCAGCAGTGAATTTCCTGCTGGTCAACACTTCAGGACTTTGAACAAATAGGATTTTTTCTGTGTTTTCCCAAACTGCATAAAGGCAGCACAGTTGTCTGGGAAAAAGCTGAGAATTGCTTGTTTGAGTGCCGGTACACACTGGGTTTGGAGATGCTGCACAGTCCATACAAAATATCTCAGTGAAAGAATGTAATTTTCCTCAATAGCTTTGTCACTGAATTGCTTGATCAAAGATACCAAAATTACCTAAGTTGCCATAGTCGTGAGAAGAAACATTTTCTCTCAGTTACATCCTATCTAGTCCTTTTACTGAGTAATTATGTCTGAGAGAATAATTTCCATATTTACAAAAAAGATATGGACTACAAACAGCTCATCATTTTTAGGCAGGATGGACCCTAGCCTTGTGTTTTAGTGGAGAACTGTTAACTGGCTTCTGTTGGGAATCATGCTGCTTTACCATCTTCCTGCCAAACATATGGGAACAGTCGAATGGCTGGAAGATCAAGACATCAGACTGTTTTCAGTCTATCCTAAGTCTCTTTGCCTGCTATCTAGTGAACTGCCTTGTCCAAGACAGGAGGATGGGGACCTTGTACCTGATGGTGCCTGAGAGCCAGATGCCAGCCGCAGGCAGGACTATAAGGATCATTTAAAAATTCTGTAGCTTGCTTCCCCTCCCTATTCACATGCATTCAGAAGTCAGGAGATGTTGTAGTGCTGCATATCCCTGCCATCCCATGTCCAAAACAAGTCCTTCACACCAGGGGGCAGTGATTTATGAAAAGAACCTCCACTCATGTTTTGCTGATTAAAGTGCTGCTTTAATGGAGCAGACCTCAATGGAGTGCTTTAATCTCTGGCTGTAAAAACAGATCTTTGTTTAAATTAAACCTCAACTCTTCCCTCCACAAAGAGACAAAAGAACCTGCACCTATGTTAGTTCAACTGCAAGAACACTGTGCTGGGGAACAGATACACCACATCCAACAAGCTAAACCACAGTGACTGGGCCACCTTATTTCCAAGTAAACACTTTCTCAGAGAGGAAGGTTGTTTGCATGCAGGGTTCAAATTTAATTCAGCCCCCTAATAGCTTTCCAATATATCTTTGTGGTTTGTCCTATGGAGGTGATGCCTCCTCTTCACTCTGGAAGAGCATCTTCCTCTCAGTGCATGACTGCTTTACAGCTGTCAAGCCCTTTGCATTCACATTAGGTTTTCCTTGGAAGAAGAAGAATTGCAGAGTGAAAGAAACAGTAAATTGGTTTAGGACTGACACACAATGCTCAGCTTCATGTGTGATCTCCTATATTCCAAGAGATCAATTAAGGCTGTTAAGAAAAATATCACTGCTTGGGACATACACAGGCAATAACAGCATGTAAGAAAGAACCTTGTAAGGAGAGGGAGCAGCCAAATGGGAGCTCAGAGTATTTTTACATCTGTGGTTGTTCCCCAGGAATTCTAGGCATTTAAATCCATCAGCAACATCCTACCTGGGCATGTGAATTTCTATTCACCAGCCTTCCTGACAGGAAAGAATAACTGTGCTCATTTGAAAGAGGAAAACAAGATTCAATAAATTCCTCAAAATCAAACTTGAAGCCTCTAGCAGAGATGAAAATCAGAGATTCTCCAAGTCTGGCATACAGATACAGATTGTACTGGAAAGTAAAACAAAAAATTGTGTTCTTTTTGCTTTTTGATTTGAGTCTCTACAATCAATCCTACAGAATGAGTTGGACCCTTCCCATCTTAGGCAGACCCAGACAGCTGCCCTATCCTGCCCTCATAACTCAAAAAACCATAAAGTTCACATCATACTATGACATCACAATAGCACAACAGCATCACAAGAGCACTTCCCAAGCTCCCACCCGTCTGCCTGTGAGAGGGAACTTTCAGCATGGCTGGGGGAATCTGACAAAGATGATTTCAGCAGAAGGGATCTGCTTCATTTGAATTAAATCTCAGCCACCACTGCTGTTCAAGGTCAGTGAACTGGTCCCACCTTACCGATGCTGTATTGTCACCACAAGATCAGGATTAGTTTTTAAATTCCTGCTTCCTAAAGCAGCAGCAAGCCCCCTGCAGCCTTCCCAGGTATTTGGCTATGCTTCTGCAGCACAGGAAAAAATTCATCTCAATTGAAAGACTAGGGTATAGGAAGTAGAGTGGCATTTCCCAAGTGTCCTCCCCTCAACTTATTGTGGCAGGAGGAGGGAATGGTCCTGTTCAGAGAAAAACAGACTGAGTGACTGATTGCATCCATGCCACTGAAAGATGCTGATGAGAAAAACCCAGGCTCCTGCTTGTCATATTTTCAAAACCCCTAGACACTGACTTAGAGCCTTTCCTGTTGCTTTCCTTAAGCCTCTGTTGAGGAGGAAGAGTGAAGATCTTGGAGACAGCATTTAGAGTCATAGACAGTTCGGCAAGAGACAATTTCTCACCCCGTTAAATCCCTCTGCAGAATATTATGTGCTGGTTTTCCCTCTTTTTTATGATTTTCTTATGATTTTCTCCTGCTGTTTCTGTCCTCAGCAGCCAAATAAATAAATAGCAGTGTAGCTGTCAGCAGCTTTAGCTGAGTAAGAAGGCCCTGCAGACAGCCTAGGTGGGCTGCCCCCTCCTTGCCTTCAGCACTGCTGCCCTCCAGGTAGATTCAGGATTCCTAATGGCAAGAGGGAATGGGAAGGGGCTAAGAGTGCAGACACTTGCTTCTTTGCCCACATTTTGTTCTGAAGACTGGGACACATCACTGTCTCACCTGCAAAAGGTGGTGATGATGATGATAATAATAATAACAGCAAGTTATGGAGGAGACGGGTTGTGAATATTTAATCTATGCTTGGAGCATGTTTTTATCATAATCCAAAAGCACAAATGAAAAAAAAAAAAACAGTGCCAGAGAGAGATGAAGATACTTACATGGGGTCACAAAGCCAGTCTGTGGCAGAGGCAGAAATAAAATCCAGCCAATCTGATAGCAAAACACTGGTGTCTTCCCCATAAAACAAATCTGCCCTTCAAAAATTGAATTGTGCTTGTTTATCTTGTGCATGTGTTCTCTCTTCCTTTCTTCCTACTTTCCTTACTTTACCTTCTCCTCTGCCTAGTCTATTTGTACAACAGTTGCCCAGGTGTGCTGAGCCCTTCTCACACAAAAGCAAAACCAAGATGTCTATGTAGGGGGACCCGCGAGTTTGGCCACTGTGTTCATTCAGAGCTCAGGAATTCTTTTGCAGACTCATTTTCTACACTGCCTAGGGATTCTGGCACCTTTGGGGCCATGTTTAATTCATCTTCTGCAACTATGAGATCTTTTGCAAGTACTAATTCTGTCTTTTTCACGAGCTTGATGCTCAGATGCCAGGCTTTTCTTTTCTATATATAGTTTTCTTCTTCTTCCTACTCAGACAAAGCTCTTCCTCTACTCCAGCCTCCATATTTCATCTTACTCTTTATTGCCTTTTACTCCTTCTTTGCTTTCAACATTATCTTCCTCGTTTTTACTTTCTGGAAATCTTTCTCTTTGCCTCGACACAACCCATTCTCTTTTATAATAAGTGTCTTTACATCCTTCTTCAAATCCCTCCCCAGCCTCCACATCTATCTCTGCCCATGCCTCCTGTCCTTCCCAACTCATTAGGCATTGCTGGATCTTATAAATAGACACCTTTCTAGGGATGCACTGTATATCAATGACATGATTCACTTCTCACTGCATATATGCCAAATTAACCTATTTTAAACATAACTATCTGTTAGAAGCTAAGTCTCAGGGCAGTGTCAGCAGCTGCAACAAAGTTGGCTAGTTTTGGACAATGTGAGAGACCTTCAACCAGCAGTCGCTTATTTGATTAACATCCACTTTTCAAGGAAAAAAGCATTTACTTCCTATTTCTGCCACCTCATATAACACATAAGATAAAAAAGGCAGAGGAAGGGTTAGAGATCCATGTCTAGGTATCTACTATTCCATGAACATGAAAAGGTCTCACACTTTCAGCCCTTCTCTCAGTATTTTCCAGACTTCAAACTAGAGTGCTGATGGGAACAAAAGCGAATCTACTTGCTTGGGGAAGAAGAAATTTCTTACTCTTTTTTATATAGATGGTGTGATTTCAGCAAGCAAAGAAGTGCCAACCCACTCCCAACTGTCATAGGAACTGGCTTTTTTTCCTGACAACACTTTGAGAACCCAAAGTTTTTGAAGACGTGAAAACAGTGGCTCTGTGCCTTATCTTGCTTTCACATGGCGATCTCTTTCCTAGCACTGGAAAGAGCAAAGATCAAGTCAGTTCCTTTGCACCTATTAACACAAATTTTCAGGGGCTCCATCCACTTGATGCAATCTTTTTCAACTACTCCCTTCCCTCAATTAGGCATCATGCCCACTATTAAGGATTTTGATGAGCTTAGGTAAAAACTCAAGATATGATCATTAGAAGACAAAATCACCCCTCATGAAATTGGAGATCACAATTCTTTCAAACTTTCTACACCCATACAACAGGTCAGTGCAGCAACTTCACGGCAACTCTAAACTGTGCCTAGATGCCCTGAACCACTGCAATACAGGCAGGCAACAAGATATGTTTAGGTTTAAAAATAAATTTTAATTTCCACCTTTTTTGTAGTTGTTTACTTGATTTTAAACACTTTGATCTCCCTTACCTATTGCTACAAAAATTCATAAAAGTATATTGGAATAACCACTGTCCTCAAGCTGCAGGGCTGAGCTGATTTGTACCCTGCTGCAGGAAGCATCATCCTCCTGACCCTACGGAGTTCCCATCCACCTCTCAAAGCCCCCCGCTGCTGCTGCTTCTCCTGGCCCTATGCACCTCAGCTCTGCTCCTCCCCCACACCTGTGAGAGCTGGCACCCTGCCATCAGCAAGACTCCAATTCAGGGGAGGGCTAGTCACTCCTCCAAAACCTGGAGCCAACACAAGCCAGAGAGAAGACAAAAGCAAACAGGGCAGAGAGGCTGAGCTCTCTCTTTGTTGAGAACTTATAACTGCTTATTCTTCTCTTCAGCTGAAAAACATCGCCAACATTGCCAAAACACTTTGGGTGGTTTCTGTGGAGGAGTCTGTGGCTACTACCTGTAAAATTTCACCATTCGCAATTCAACCATTCTGCAGCTGCCTGCGAGGAGTCTGATGCAGCTAGGGGCACAGACCTTTCCTCAACAACCACAAAGCTCCTCAGGTAGCTACTCTACCAAAGCCTGGGGCTGCTGTTTGGGAATCTACCTGTCTCCAGAGAAAACCCAGAGGCTCCAAGTGATGACTCACAGAAGTCCTGGAGAGCTACAGGGCATGGACCTGCCTTCAACACAAAGAAAAAGTTCTTCAGCTAACTAACTAATTAGGAAAATTGTGTTGCTGCCACCTGAAACTTTAGTTATCTATAAACAAAATCAAAACACTATGACAGATGTATGAAAAAGCCCTGAATTAAAAAAATAAAGGGGAGCATGAGCCCCAACAACATCCTGCACTGCCTCCCCATACAGCAGGCAAAGGCAAGGGCAGCCAAGTGGAGAGCTCTTTCCTCAGGGTACAATAAGCAGGAGCTGCTGGAGCTACAGCTAGGAAGTATTTTTGGCAGGGACTAAATCAAGAATACTTAGGAATAGTCTGGCTAGCCAGAGAAAGTAGCCATAATGGGTAGTTCAGCCTGCCATACATTCCACCCCAAGAACAATCAAACCAAAATGACGACTTCTATCTTAGTACCTAGGTCTCAGCAAACCACAAAGCATATCCTCTTTCATGGAAGTTCTGCAGCTCTTCCTCTCCTTTTTCTATGCTTTACAGCCTATTGATACTACTTCATTATGATGTCTTAGAGGCACCAACCTCCACCCCACCAAAATAAAAAAGTGATTCCCTAGGTGAGCAAAGGGATTTGAAAAAGGGGCAAGGCAGGAACAGTAATACGGGCACAGGGACATACTGAGAAGAACAGGGTGTCGAGTTTGTTACAAGGTCAGCCTCAAAGCTCACCCTTGCTCCTCCAAGCCATAGTGGGTGTTTGGCTGAGAGGGAGGGCATCAAGGACCCAATTTCAGAGCCTGTTGGAGAAGATTGGTTGGCCTAAACCCTTGTGATACCCTGGATCACAGACTGACAGAGGCTGTCTACAGAGAGTCTGGCCAGCCCACAAGGGAGCCTGGGCATCAAACATAGCTGGGTGGACAGCACAGCACAAGGGAAAGCAGGAAGGCAGGAGCCATTGGAGAGCTAAGGCTACTGAAATGTTGGCAGACAAAGCCAGCACTGCAGGACAGCAAGCCAAAGGGAAACACAGATAGAGCCCAGCCACTGGCTGTGCCACAAGAGATCGGTGCCATGAGCAATAGAGCATGGCGAGACGTCCAGGAACAGTAGCCAGCACCAAACCTAAGAGTCCATCCACTGGCACAAAGCTGGAGAGCTGGGCAGAAGCCCAGGAAGCAGAGAGGAACCGTGCTCTTGGGTAAGCCAGGTGATGAAGGGGAAAAGGCAACTGCTTCATGCAACCTCCACTTTCCAGACCTTTTGCACTCAGCTGTCCTCTACCCAGCCCCAGGAGCTGGCACTACAGTAGAAGAATCTCCCCAGGCAGAAGACAGATGACAGTGGGGTAAAGCAGTGAGAGCATACTGTTTGTGCTGAGCACTGGTACAGATCTGCTGGGACACTGGGAGGTTTGATAAAGGAAATGAAGAATACACAGTGGGACCATGAAGCCATTGTGCCCAACCCGATGTGAAGACAGATCAAAACTGCAGACCCTGCTGCAGATGTTAACACAAGGTACAAGGCAAGGGACAGTCACTAAACCCCAGAAAGGAAGAATAATAATCCTTAGACTGGAACACAGCTGCTGGCACTCTGGAGCAGAAGGAAAACCACCACTCCCTTTTCTGCAGCAATCATCAGGCTTGTATATTGTATTTGTGTGCTGCTATTTTTTC
The DNA here is from genome assembly GCF_022539315.1 of Serinus canaria. Lineage (NCBI taxonomy): Eukaryota > Metazoa > Chordata > Aves > Passeriformes > Fringillidae > Serinus > Serinus canaria. The sequence goes on from NC_066313.1 coordinate 23,265,114, forward strand.
TCCATCCACATTTTCCAGTTACCAAGAAACTCAGTTTGGGAAGCTGTTGCACAAATCTGTGTTTCTTCTTGCCCTGTTTTTGCCATGGATCAGCTCAGAAATGAGTTTTACCCCTGTGACCTCCAAGAAGCTTTCACACTTAAAGAGTACTGCTGAGCACCTGTCACTACAGGAAAACCAGCATTGAACCACTGATGAAGAGCTTGACTGTGCCTTGTTCAGATAATACCTTAACTGGCTTCAGTGAAAGCATTGAGGGAGTGCAGTGAGCAGCCTCCATCCCTAGAGTAGAAATACAACTGCCACTCTTGTGGAGCTACAGCTAAATGGCAATTGAGCTGTTCCCTTCCACTGCACTGTCAAATGTAATTTACTCCCTGGCATTGTGTGATCAAGCAAAGGACGGGCAATAACATACACAGCAGCTTATCCCAGAGAATGGCAACTTCACCTCTTCAGCTTTTAACTGAGTCTGACTGCAACTTCAGACATGTATCCGTATCTCTATTGCAGTGCTCCCATCCCCAGCACTCGTGGCAACAAAGGTCTTTGGTTGAAACTGGGAAATTAGCATGACAGTAAAGGTAAAATCCCAAGACTTTGCTATGGAAGAGTAAAAGCTGTTTAGAGCATTGTGTAAATTTATGGCAAAAAGAAATAAAGGTGAATTTTATACAATCCAGTTATTGCTTGTACATCTTTGCAATAATGTTTATTGACATGTTTGAATGAAGCACAAGCTGTAGTTCAGTTCAACTGCCTGTGAAAATGGGACATTTGTCAAGAAACAAACCTTACAGATCTTAGCAGCTCTTCTCTTCCCTGTTATTAGTTGGGAAATACTATAAAAGGTCAGAAGCACCAGGGAAAAGGTACCCACCAAGATGCCCACGGTGCCTTGGCTAGCAATCCCTAAGATGCAGAGAGGCAAAGCTCAGCAGGTTAATGAGGAGCATCTTAACTTTGCATTGACACTCAGGCACGGACTAAAAATATGCATGCACATCAATTTCAGAATCCCTATGAGGCACAATAAAGTTAACCTTGCATGGCCAGAGAGATAGACTACAAACCTGTCTAACTGAAGGCACTTGGCATGGCCTTAGCCAAGGCACCCTGTAAGAATTTGGCCATGACTTCCCTTGACACGCAGAAATGCCCTTGCTCCTCCTTTCCACCAAGCCCTGTTCCGTGAGGTGAAGAGCCTCTTTTAACTCCTCTGAATTTTAAAGACCCCTGAAGACATGCAGCACATTTAAAATTCATTAAATGCAAAAGACATTCCTTTCAGGAGCTACCATGTCAGAACTGAATGCCCCAAATTTTGACAAGGCTTGGACTCAGCTCCAAGTCTGATTTACTACCAGATGCAGAAACAACATCAAGTCTTTCCACACCAAAACTTTTGTATTTGAATCTGTGTGCTGAGCTCTAAACAGCCAATGCTTCCAAATGTTTATCATGCTCTGTGATTCTGCTTCAGGCACACTTCACCTCCCATCACCTTATTTACACTAAAAACTCTTGGGATGGGGCTAATTCTGTTCCAAAAAAGCATGGCTGCCACATAGCTCATGCACTTTAGTCCCCTCTCTGTAGGCGCCACTCTCTCAACTTGTCCCAGCAGCAGCTCTGCCAGTACTGCTCATTCCTGAGTGAGAATTATTCCAGTCATACATCCTCTCTGCATGTGGCACTCGTTACTGGACAAACCAGACCTGGCCCTGTGGTCCCCTCCCTCCCCATCCTGCAATGTCACTTTTCATTAAGCTTCATAAGCCATTCAAGTGACAACTCTCTCTGCATTCATTGCTGCACCAGCCCAGGGAGTATGAATGGCCTCTGGTTAACATCACATCACTGCTGTGGCTTTGTTTTTGTGCATGTTGATCAGAAATTACCTAGCTTAGAGAAAGTAATTTAGTGATAAGTGATTGCTCATTTAGAGGTAGCTAGTTTCAGCCATGGCTGCCAGGTATTAATCTATTTGTCAATCCTTTCAGATCTTCTGCACTGACGAGCAGCTTCCAACTCTGGAAAGTGAAGCCCCCTCTTCAGAGGGCAGGGAAAAAGGCAAAGAACTTATTCCACACCTTTTCAGCTACATTTGCAAGGTGCTCTCAAAGCAAGGAGGACCAACTGGGAGGGATTAGTGACGGCCAGGGTTCCAGCTTTGACCTTCAAAGTGGCTTTTCAACAGATCTCAAAAGCAGGAAGAGCACAGAATAAAGTTTCAAAAGTACCTGGGAATGTCTTGATGAAAGACTGAGTGGGAACACTCCAGCTCATATTAAAAAATCAAAATTCTTCTACTATTACCAACTTTCACAGAATGTTCAACAGGAGCATTTCCACAATGAAATTTTTGGACATAAAGGGGCTAAAAGTAAAGTGAGAAGCTGGACTACTCATCCAAGATATGTAGTTCTCAAGATCCAGTTCCTTTTCTGCAACAGGAATTCAAAATTCAGGCTTCCTACCTTTTCTGAGCAGTTGTACTGCTCTTTAGTACCATAACTCTTTATATAGAAGCTTTACACCCCTTTTATTCCGACCAGTGATTTTCCCTAAGAGAGAGGAACCCAGAAAAACAACAACAGCTTTCCAACACCAAGACAAAGAATGTAACCTCCAGTTTCTTTAGGACATGGCATAAAATCAGTCAGTCACCCAAGCCTGCTTGTTTGCAGACTTCTCACAGTTTAGGATTGGCACATGTAGCTCACAGGTCACACTGCACTTCTCCAGGTAAGAGAGGAGCTCCCAAAAAACATGGGGATGAATTTGTACTCTACATGCAAATACTTCTGAAATTCTATGGCACATCATTTGATATGTGGATCTAATTTTCACATTTATGGTTCCCAGATGTGGAGATGTCAAAACATTCACCAAAATTTGAAACTTCCAAGCTACTTTCATCATGCCAGTCATAATTCAAACTCTGGAAAAAATTCATCAGTCTCGTGTTGGATTTAGTATATCGCAATAGGACACTAAAAAAACCCATTACTTTAAATAATTGTCTGGTGAAGAGGTTTGAAGAGCAGACAAATTTCCAAGCCATTACCAGAGTCCTGATAATGAACCACACTCACACAGTGGTCTTCACACAAATTCCTTGAAAAAAAATGCAACAGTTTGATGGTATTTCCTGATGTACTGTTTCTAAGGGTTCCTGGAGAAAACTGCTTCCTTTTTGTGACAGGAAACTTCTCATTCTCATTTGGAGCAAAATGTCTGCATGTTCCCTTTCCCTCCATTCCCTGCTGGGCTACAGTTTTATTTTCTTGAACCACTCAAGTTTGGAGATTCCAGTGGTGAGCCAGTGACAGATCATGAATTGCCTTACCGAACCCTACAGGTAACAGGGAAGCGTGCACGTGCTGTCTTAAAAGCAGAATACATAAGGCATATGGGATTCCTCCACCAAAGCTCTCTTCTTTCCAGCCTACTCTGCTTCCTTCTATCCCCCGCTTGCTCATCTTTTCTTCTTCTCCCACAAGCCAGGGAGAGTAGTATTTGGAAATAATTATCTACAACTTGGCCCTTAACTCTCCTCTTCCTTCCCCTTAGCAGGGGTAGAATTCATTTTCTTCATAGTAACTTGTGTTGGGCTGTATTTTGGATTTGTACTGGAAATAGAGTTGGTAATAGAAACATTTTAGCTACTGTCAAGCAGAGCTTACACGGGGCCAAGGTCTTTCCTGCTTCTCACAACACCCCACTAGTGAGAAAGCTGGAGGTGCACAAAAGCTGGGAGGGGACACAGCTGAGACAGGTAAACCCATCTGACCAAAGGGATATCTCATACCACAGGATGTCATGCCCAGCATAGAAAGTAGGGGGGAAATTGGCTGGGGACTGCTGCTCAGGGACTGGCTGGGCATCAGTGGTTAGTTAGTGGTGAGAAACTGTTTTCATTTGCATCATTTGACTATCTTGGGCTTTATTTATCTTGTATTAAAATTCTTTTATCTCAACCCACAAGTTTTCTCACTCTTACTCTTCCAATACTTTTGTTTCCCGCATCCTGCTGGAGGAGAGTAGTGGAGCAGCTGTGTCACTCTCAGTTGCCAGCTGGGGTTAAACCACAACACTCATGACCATGTCTCAGGCAGAGCCTTAATGGCTGTTGGATAAAATGGCCTAGGGAGGAGCAGGGCTGTTCTTCCAGTTGCAGCTGGGATGGCTTCTCCCTCCACTCAGATGAGGGATAATGATGAGGAGGGATCACCTGCACTGCCTTTGGACCTCAGCCGTGACAACTGGCCATGGGCACAGGCATCCTGCCCAGGGCTGGCCGGGACTCCCGCAGGTGCGAGGGCACTGGCGGAAGTTCAGGCAGATTCCCACGCCTCGGGAGTGCCACCGAGAGCTGTTCCCCCTACCTTTGAGCCGGCAGGTTTACAAGCCTCTAATTCCCAGCTACAAGCACTGCTCCCCGTGCCAAGGAAGCAGCGGCGCGTGCTGTCATTCACGCGGCTGGAAGGCCGCTCCTGCCAGTGTTTGTGGCTATCGGACCAGCTGCTCAGGGCTGGGAGCAGATGGCAGGATGGCACACCTGACAGGGAGCAGACCTTCCAAGGACGAAGGGGGAGGAAGAGTTTGCGTGCAGCATGGCCAGCCACAATTCCCAGTTACAATTTCCCAAGCAAAGATGGAGTAAATGTACCCACCTCTCCCTCTCTGCCACCCCCCAAGCTGTAAGAAGAGATTTTCACTCTAGGGTAAACCTGGACAGGTGTTATTGATACCTCTGCATTTGTACACTTTTCCTGCCTCAGACAAAATGCCCTTCGTTTGATCTAATTACCAAGCATATTAAGCTAATTATCAAGCAAAATCCCATTCAGCCTTTCCCATGAGATGTAAGAGCAGTTTTCAGGTCTCAGATACTTTAAGCCCGCTCTAGCCCACCCCCTAGAAACAATAGCGTTGGAAAAGGCGAGAGCTCCAGTCAAGGGTGAGCATATTCCTTCTCCAGACTTAGTCCGTTCTGAAAAGAGGTGAGGACAGAGCACAGGCTACAGAAGTTAATCCCAGTTCCAGCTCCTCAACTTCCCATCTCTTCCAGATTAAGTTAACGAAATGAACAAATATGAAACATCACAGAACGCAAGAGATATAAAATAGTGATTATGTCGCGTACAATCCATCCTGAAGAACTGATATGTGAGCACACATACATTTAAATATTTGAAAAGCATCTTTTACAATGAATATCAAAATGACTTACAATCCAAGTCAGAGAAAAATGCCCTTACTTCTCCCTATCTCCCTTTTCTCATTACAGAGATAAATCCCAGGTGCATCTCTCAGTAGTAGAGGGAGACTGAAGAATATATATATAAAAACACATATATGTGTGTATGTATAAAATATACAACAGTAATAATCTCAATAATTTTAAGAGAAGCTTGCTGCATAATACTGGAAGTCTGTGAGACAAGAAACTCTGGGTAATAGCTGGTCTCCCCCCTCCCATTGTTAAAATGGGAGGGAAAAGATACCAGAGACCAAATGCACAGGCTTGTATTGTGTATCAGAAAGTGAAAGGAAAGCAGGAAGAAAGGAGCTGGAAGGATGGCCACACACATGTGCCAATAGTTTGTGGTCCAGCAACCATGGACAGTCAGCACTGTCAACACCACGGATGCAAGCAATTCCTATCCCAAGACTTTAAAACACGTCAATTATAGAGCTCTTTCCATTGAATTCTTGGTTTATAATGAAAGCTGAAATAAATCCTGACTTCAGAAGCTCAGTCTTGTTTGTTTTTCATTCTGTTTTGTTTCTTTTTTGCCAACTCCCCCCAGCTACTGTGGAACTCAATCAAGAATCTTGGCAGCCCTGCTACCACTGCAACCATGCTGCTTCCACACATCACAGGGGATGATCTGACTTGAAGGGAGTAATTCCCACTGACAAACACTGAGATGGAGAGATGTTGCTCTTTTAATTAGAGGGCTACACCTCTATTCCCAACTCTGGCCACACCTGAAAACATACACAACAGCACAACTATATCACAATGCACTTGTCACATTCTCCTCTGTGATTCCCAAGAAATTCACAGATGATTTACTTGGACAGATTTTGTACCTGAACCTCTCAATTTTGAAGCGCTTTTCCCAATGTAAATACATATACATCTGTAGATTTTGATCTGAATGCCTTCACTGTCAACATGTGAGCCCTACTGTACGCGCACCTCTGCATCAGCCCCCTGGTACCATGCAAGGCTGCAACGCCCTTCACTGGAGTAACGCAGTGTCCTGCCTACACAAGGCTGAAGAATCCTGTCAGTACTCCAACAAATATTCACAGCCCTGAATCACAGCAACATTGTTAATCAGGGTTCTAGGAAACAGAAAGGATTCCCAAACAATAAGAAAAGTTCATTTCCCCTCTTCTTTTTGTCATTAACGAGCCTCAAGGGTGGTTGCAAGCCATATTTTCAAGCCTTACTCTGTCACCAAAACCACAAAAGGTTGAGAAGAATTTACTTTCAGAAGCAGAGGCATCTGGTAAAGCACAAATTATCACTGAGACACATGACAAAAAATTCCAGAATGGGTAGTGCTGCAATTGCCTTCTTTATAGAAACTAGGATAAAAAGACAGTCCTGTGAAGTGGCTTCTCAAAGTGTCACAATAAATAAGGGGGACAGTGAGAAATGCAGCATAAATCTCCTGATCCACAAATGTGCTTTCCCAACCAGACCATGCTGTCATCATAACATGCACCCTCAGGATCCTGTGCAGCCAAATGAATAGCACTCTGTTGCATTTTTAGCCATGCATGCAGCCGACGCCAGAATTCTACAACTGCACTTGCCATGTACGGAGCACACAGTCACCTCCTCCTGTGGATGTACCTCTACATTTTCTCAGCTGTACTCACCTTTCCATGAAAGTATCCAGCAGAAAAGCACAGTGCCTGGGAAGTTATAAGCACAGGCCAAAGCTCCCACATGTGCCGGACGCCGGAGCCCAGCACACATGCCCTGGATAACTGAACGGAACCCTGTGCCTTGGCTATGTCTCTTACTGTTTGAGCTTTGTAAAAAGTGACAGACACGTGCACTTCTCCTCAGCTTTGCCTCACAAGTATAGCAGTGCTTGCATGGACCCAGGTGTTCAACAAATGATCAGCCAGCTGTAATGTAACTTTAAATGCAAATTTGTGTATTGGCTCTGGGAGCAAGACCGAGAGATGCAGTTGAAAGGAACACAGTCACTCTGAGTACAGGATCTGCATAAATCACTGTCCAGTATATTCATTCCTATTGACAGATTAATTCCTTTCTCAGGTTTTGCTTAAAAGTGTACCACTGAATACTAATAACAGTTCCCAGAGCTGCAGTAATGTCACTCAAACCAGGGTGAAAGATGCCGGAGGGAATGATCTATGGCCTTCTTGACGGGGGGAAGCTCCCAGCTGCTCCAGCTCCCTAGGCTGGCAGCTGGCAGCAGTGAGTGGAAGGAGCCACCTCCTCACCCTTAAGTGGATGGGATTACTCAAGTCTCTAATACTGGCAGGAGGTTGCTCTGTAAGAAAGAGTGCAGAGACTCTCTTTTAGACCTAGAGGAAAACCTCTCAAGGTCTGTCAGAATAAAACTGGAAATAGCGAAGCAAATCTTCACCTCCCCATAAAACTAGCTGCACGTGCAACACAAAAAGGCTGCTGGCCTGAGAGACTAGGCAGGTAGCAGAGCAGGGAATCTTTCTAATGTTTCCCAGCCCCAGATTTCTTATGTGCATTTCATTCTCTGTGCCTGAAAAAAAAAACGAAAGCAAGGATATTTTCCCTTAATCAAGTCTCCCAGCCGAGGTGTCAGGCACAGAGAAATCGCTTGTCACTCCAGTGCTTCCCAGCATGCGCTCACTGCACCAAGGAACGGAGGGCAAAGGGATTACAGAATTAAGCGATACTGGTACAGCAGCCAGAAAGTGGCCAAGATTTACCTGTCACTCGGAAGGAAACTCCATTTCACTTTGTGATTTACTAAGAGTGAAAGTTAAAGTGGTGGGGCCTGGCCAAGTCCTGGGATCTACGAGCAGGCAATGTCAAACCATCAGCCCATGACAGCCCATACCAGGCAACTCAGCCTTTCTCTGGGCAAGACAAGAGCAGTGGCAGGATAATCCCTTGGTTCAGGCTTAGGACAGGCTCCTAGAGTCCTATCAGACTTCATCACTGCTTGCCAGTCAACTGAAGGACCAGCCTCGAACATTCTCAGAGGATCAGAAGCAGTGTTTTCTGTAATCTGGAAAATGGCATCAGCCCAGCAGGGCTGGAAAGGTGGCTTCCGATCTTCACAGTGTTTGAATAAAGACAGCATGTCTGAAGGGAAATGGTTGTTTAAACTGTGAGCAGCCCACTGGATTTTTTGCTGATGACAGCACCAGGACCAGCCTGGCAAGATTTGTCACAGGTGAGGATGAAGTGCAAGAGCAGAGAAAAAGGCCCAGCTAGCACACTTCCTCTACTCTATATCTCCTTTCAAGCTAGCTGCTTGCACCAGGCTGTCTCCAGCAACAGAACTGTCAGGATTGTGGGAGTCACAGTGCTGCATCTGCCCCTGCTAATGACCAATGACCCTTAAGGTAAAATCTGTTTCGGCCCATATACTTTCTTTAGTGAAAACACTCTTTTTTCTCCCCCAAGAAAAGTTTTGACCTCTATCACTCCTCGCTCTGTACTCGTCTTACTCATACAGAGATATGATCAAAAGCCCTTGGGACAAAGACCTCAAAAATAACATCTTGCTCTTCTCTTTCTTAAGTGCACACCTCCATCATATTTCACCTCATCAGACTTCTCTTCTCCTCCTAAGATCCCACCTGTCTCTGTCTGTGACTGCTTCTCTTCCTTCTCCAAACTGTCCTTCCCAGTTGTACACTGTCTGGATAGTCTAATCAGAATAAATACCTATTACACCTTCTTTGCAAATTATCACAGCCTCTTTGTTACAGTTTCACTCTCATTTCTCCCCATACTTTTGATCACGGTGCTTCCACTCCACCAGAACTGAGAGCTCAGAAGGACAAGTGATGAGCTCCTGCTAAAAGACACAAATCAACAATTTCACAGGTACTGAGGGGAGCACTTGGATGAAAATCCTAAGTTTGCAGCTGGCTGGCTGTTTTTCTCTAGTTGGCTGAACCGAACTCCAAAGCTGGACAGCTCTCAATTTGGAGGAAAACCCAGTTCACTTGACTCTATTTCAGGTTGTAAAAAGCATAACTAGAACACTTTTAAAAGCCAGGTGTACCTGAAGGCAGATTAATCCCTAAGTGCCATGAATCAATGCAATGTGGTTTCATACTGCAACGATAACCATTCTCAGGCTCCTTATCTTTCAGCCAGCTTTGTTCCTATTGATTGCATCCCATCATAAACTTGACAACATCTTAGTGCCAGCCAGGGCTTCTCTCCTACCCTGTTTCAGTGCCAAGGGCACGCTGCCTTCCAGCTTGGTGTAATGGTCTCAGCCCTGCACAGCTCTGAGTCCACAAGCTTCTTCTTGCTGTCCTTATTACAGTAATTTTGATGCTCTCCCCTATGTCTCCATCTTTTCTCATTCCTCCCTTCCATGTTAGTTGCTGGGCTTTCTTCTATTTAGACTAAGTCCTTGAAATCCACAAATGAACAATTACCTTTATCTTCTTTCTGCTTTTTCAGTTTCTTTCCTCAGCCTTTTCTCCTTCTCTTCCTGACTCCATTCACCTGTATCTCTGCCTGTACTCGCACCATGCATTTTAATCCCTGATACCTCTCTCTCATGCCTTTCCCTGCTTTCAAGCTCTTCTACCAGTCTTTTGCTTTTCCACTTCTATAATCTACTCTGAATTGTCTTGTCTCTGCCGTTTCTAAGTAAAACTGAGACTGCCCATGAACACTTGAAAGGTATTTCCCTAGATTTTTTTTTTTTAAATCTTCCAAAACAAGCCTCAAGGCTCAGTCAAAGCCTATTTGCCTAGGAGTAGCTACAGAAAAGGGCTTGTGCCTGTTGCAGATATTGTTAGTTTTACACACACACACACACACACACACACACACACACACACACACACACACACACACACACACACACACACTTGTCCATTCTGCTTTCTCTTCAAACACTGGCAATAAAATATTACTCAGATTCTATTCCTTGTCCTTCTGTGTGGGCCACTGCTAGGCAGAGCTGAAGGGTAAACACAGATTAACTGGTTTACAACATTTCTGATTTGGCCAGCACAGGGCTTCTCGATGTACATTCACAGCTGTGATACACCAAACAACACATAATTTATCTTATTTATGCTGCAGGTAAACTCTTGAAACTGCTCATTTTAGATACAAATTTGTGACATTGCTTCTGCAGAAGTGAGGCCAAACACAGTGGTGGTGGGGGCTGACGGTACAGCCAATCATGTTACTTGGGTGCAATATGTTCAATCAAGCATTGGATTTGACATTTTTGTCATTGTATTTGACATTTTTACTTCAAAATTCACCTGTACACAGCTGGAAAACAAAGGGGATAAGCCTGGCTCCACAAAGGGAAAAATGTGGCCAGATGTGGTATGTATCTTGATAAATGGGAAGACCAGGGGATTATAAAGCAAAGAACTTAGCTTTGGTTCCCAGAACAGACAGGAACAAATAACCAGACTACTTTCAAGCACCTGCAAGAGAACAAGGAGATGAGTAACAGGCAACATGCACTTGTCAAGGAAAATCATGTCAAACCAATCTAATTTTCTTCAGTGGAAGGTAATGGGTCTTGTGGACAGCAGAGAAACAGTTTAGTCATATATCCTGACCTTAGTAGGCTTTCTGGCACCTTTTCTCCAAACATCCCTACAGGCAAGCTCAGGAAATATGGTTTGGATGAATGCACTATGAAATGGCTATACAACTTGTTGGGAAACAGTACTCAGAAAGTAGTTACTAATGGCTCACTGTCAACATGCAAGGATACACCAGTGGGGTTTCTGCATGGATATGTTCACAGTCTGGTGATATTCAATATTTTCATTAACAACCAGGATAAAATCTGTTTATAAAATTTGCAGATGGCAGAAAGCTGAGCCAGGAGCACATGTGGAAGATAGGTATGGAATTGAAAAATTATCTCATTTACAACATGAACTGATAAAAAGTTGAATAAATACTATATGGCATGTGCAAGGTATTATGCTTTGGCAGGTATAACAGTCTCCATTGACAGAGTATGAACAATCAGGCCATTAGCATCCTAGCAGAAAAGGGGCTTACAGGATAAAAGCCAATAGTATTCCATAAGCTCAGCACTGCCTTGCCAGAAAGGAAAAAGAAAATACAATACACTTGTACAAGGATGAAATCTGCAAAACACAGAAACTGTCTTTACCCAACAATAGTGGGCGAGACTACTGTGTCCACCTTGGGAAAATAAAGCCCCAAGGAAAGCGTGGCCCTGCTGGAGAGAGATCTGAGGAAGGCAATGATAATAAACAGAAGCTGAGAAAACATAATTTCTATGGGAGCTTGAGTGCATTGGAGCTGTTAACTTTACAGACAACAAAGAAAAAGATGAGACATTTAGACAGTTTTCAAAAACTTGAAAGGTTTCAGAAAGAAATACAACGGATTGTTCTGCATACCTGTGACAAATACAACAAGAAAAAAGGGGGCTAAATTGCAGAAAAGGAGATTAAGGTCAGAAGTCCTCTCTGAGCTCTAGCAGTAAAAGCATCAAGCACTGGAAAAAAATTGTTTTGCATTGCAGAGACCCCACCAACAGCAGGTGTTTTAGAGTCAACTAGATCAACAGGTCAGGAAACAGCCATGTAAACCTGATCCGGTCTTTCAGCAGTGCAATGAACGACATCCTCTCATCAGGTTACTTCTACCCATCTCATTGTAGTTTCTCTCTCACACAAGACATTAATCCATGTACAGTACTCTCCTGACCATCCTTGCTTGCAGACATGCAAGTTATGAGAAGAAAGCTGGGCTGCTGGTCCGTCTGCTGGCACACCGCGAAGTGCTGCCAGTGCTTTGTGTGGAGACAGTGACGAGCCCGCAGTGCATCTTCTGAACTGGACAGTAGGGATGGCTTAAAATTTTTCTTTCCACCTGATTAAGTAGATCAGCTTATGACACAACCCATAAGGGATTTACTTTTTGGCATCACTGGGAATGACCCCAGCAATGTAAGAAGCTAAGGCAGCAGATCCCAAAATAGGGGTCTTGACTCCACAGAAAAAGTCTGAAATCTTGCAGGAAAGATCACTGCCCCAGAAAATGGAGCATCAAGAAGAAAAGTTTCCAAAACTCCTGAGCTAAGTGGTTTTTCTCCAAGAATCCGACAACTTTCCCTCTCAACTGAAAGCTGTTGTGTGACACAAATCCTATATCGAGGTAGTGGCCTTTGTAACTCTATATTTCTCTGCAGTATAAGGAGCAGCAGGACAAACACAAGCTCCTATAGCAGTGACCTGGGTTATCAGGCAAGTCTGTGATTAGACCTGCTCAGAAAATGGAATTTTGTCCAGGGGGAAACCACACTGTCCAATACTTTCCAAGCAAAAGCACTCTGTCTGTACATTCCTATCCTCTTCGCCTATAAGTGGTTACAACAGGCATGACTGACTGGGAACCAGTTACAAGGGCCAGTCCTAGTACTCAGATACTTTCCTTGTGCATGTCCCACACTTAGCTGTATGGGATCTAGGCAGTCTGAACTTGAAAGGTAAATCACAGGACGACAGCAGAATGCCAGAGCATTTTTCATGACCTTTCTAATGAAGATATTCAGATCTCAAAATGTTACCAGCTGAAAGGACAGTCATGCCTTCTCTAACAGCTCTGCGGTGGGAATATGAATGACTTTGCACCACCAGATAAAAGGTATAAATGCCAATAGGAGAGAAAAATGGCTTGGGTCAGTCCAAATGCATCTCATTAAGGAAGAAATAACAGCAAGAAAAACAAGAAAATGAAGGGTTGGGGTGAAGGACTACTTAGCTCAGAGTGTGACACCCCATATAATTCTCACCAACAAAACTCATGATGCCTTATCTCACGTGCCTTTGCATGTGTGAAACACGGAAAACAACTTCAAGATTAGATGCCTGCAATCATGCCTGCTTGTACAGATGCACACATGCATGCCTCTTAGTAAACAGAACTACTGATTTGTGAGGCCACTTCCTTTTCTGTGCTTTTCTGAACCTCTGCTGATTTCCTCTTGTGGAGTTTCCAGATGGTGTCCTTATTGAAATGGCGACTCAGTGTTCCCTTGAACCCTCACACGGTTAAGCACTTATCCACTGCCACAATGGGAAACCCCTTTTACAATTCAATTTGATCTTTCTCGAGGATTACTAGAAGCACCCACTCTTACTGTAGCAAGATTTTAGACTGCAATAAATGATTTTACCATAAGAGTTTTTAAGTGTCGGAGGCATCAAAATGGCTTTGCAATGGCTATGAGTAGATTTAACTCAGAAGTTTGACAGTCCCATGTGCTCAGCAGCACACTGAATGATCCAGTAATGATAGTGTACGTATCTCCCCAGGGCACCCCAGTGTGAAGATGCACAGAGATTGCAGCCCCATCCCCGGAAAGAAGAAGGCATCTTGCTCCCTTGGCTGGGCAGAGAAACAGCTTTTCTTCCAGATCACACTGAGCATCAGTGAGCAAAGGCACCAGGGATGACTACACCTCACTTCTGGATGTCCATGACAAGTCACCCCATATTCATTCAACCTCATGTTGCATTAACTGTATACAAGGGGATTTTTATGCCATTTGCAAAACGGTGGTAGTAGAGATAAGCAGCAAGGTGTGGCAGGAGGCATTATCAGATGAAGAGATACCCAACCCACAGCTGATATCAGACTAGGGCACAAACTAGCTGTCTTATGCCTGTGTTTCAAAAGGCAACATCTCCCCATAGCACAGTATTTGTAAGCTGGGGTGCTGGAATGGGTCCAGAAAAGAAAGGATGGATTTTCCAGCACACCACCCAACTTCACATGATGCCTGGGGCATGGGAAAGGAAACCCCGCCCTGCTCCATGCAAGATAAAAAGCTTATGTTGAAACAGGGTTACTCCAAGCTTGGTATCTGGAGCAGGTGCAGGTATTTGGCTGTTTTTCTCAGAAAGTGCAGTATTCACAACTGGAAAGAGATTTTTTCAATAGAGCTGATATCTCATTTGGGCAACAAACCAAGCATCCAGGTTTATCAGATCAGAGCTCCTCATGCTGGGAGCAAGCATGAGTGAAAAACAGAACATATAATGACAGTCACTGGAAGTCTTGCAAGACAGCACTACACGTGCTCAGCACCTGTTAAACACTCTTGTGTGGATCCTTCAAAATTCCTCTTGCCCTTTTTGGGACTAATGATTGAGCCTCAGTCACTGAGACAGCTGACTTCACATATTCAAGCCTCATGATACGGAGATAAGTATTTATACATTTTTGAAACTAAAATGCAATTAAAATATTTTCTAGATAGACTCAAGTGAGAAGTCTTAGAGATTTCGGAAGCAAATACTTTAAGTACAAATTTCTTGCTTCAAATAGATTTCAAAGAAACTTTTCACTTACAAACAGAACATTAATTTTCTTCTCCATATGGACCTACGGCCAATCCCTCTGTCTTTCCCAAACATCCTCCTAAAATTGCTAACATAAGGAAATCTGAAGCGTTGCAGCTGCTAGATTAATCATCTACATGCTATACACAAGCCACACAACTCAATTTCACTTCTGAGATTTTGAAAAATACTGTCTCCTTAGTAATTCTTCTGGTATGGCTTACAGAAACTGCAGCAAACATTGAGAACATAGGCAGCCATATTAAGGTAAGAGATATGTGGGAAAGTGCCTGTGCAATTAACTTCCTTCTTGATGAGGATATGCCCAGTGAAAGAAATCTGCAACAAGCACAGGGCTGATGCATTTCAGAAGACAACATGAATGTTAATAACTAAAAAAATTTCAGCTTATAAAATTAAAATGGCCAGCTCCTGTAAAAATGCCAGCAGAAGAAGACAGGTGGGAGCTCAGGAAAGACAGTTATAAAACAAAGGAGGTTCCAAACTCTGTTTTTATGATTCTGTGTAAAAGGAGATTTCAGCACCACTGTACCACTTTTACTGTGGATGATTATTTCTGCAAGATGACGTCTGGTTTGAGTACAAGTGCCAAAAAAATTTCTACAAGTGACAGCTAAAACTACTGATAGATGCGAAGCACTGCTGCATTGTTTTAATAACTGTGTTTCCAATTTTATAATAAGGAATACAAAACTTTTAGTTGACTAGAACAAAACACTTTACTTTTCTAGGAAACCAGTTTACCTTTCAAAGCTGCCTCTGTTAGAACAGACAAGTGCTTAAATCATGTTCACCCTAAAGCAGTGGACTTAAAATAAACCAGCAGTACAGGCAAACACACTGGATGCCTGTAACCTATGACAGGAGCACAACCCCAACCTAACAGACTGCAACAGTCAGTCTGACAGCTGATACTGCCTTCAGCATGACTGTACCTGCAACCAGCACTATGGGAGCTCTCCTGACAATATGAGGATTTCTCTTGAACAACTCCCAAGTGGAGAAAAAAGTCCTGCTTTTCATGCCTTCCTAATTATTCCCAGTCATTATCAACATCTCATCTTTAATGTTGTCTTCCACCAAAAAAACCCCAGGATCTTTGGCAAAAACTGTTGCATCAGTGAGAGGGTTTCCCCTAAATTTAGAGACCTTGATAAAACCATTTGTTAATGATTCCAGAAACTTGTAGGGACTGTAAAAATTCTGTGAAAGACATATGGAAGATAGAAAGACTCAAAATGAGTGCATGTTAAACATTTCCAAACCCTTCCAAGTTTTGGAATGCTAAAATATGTTGGAACATTAAAACATTTCCAAAATGTTTTAACATTTAAATGCATACAGAAGCTTTAATAGGAATATGATAATCCAGGACCCAGGAGTGAATATTGCATGCCCCAGTAGGGGACTGCCAGCTTCCCTGCTTCCCTTTCCACATGAGAAAATCTTCACGATTATTAGCTTCTAGTGTGTGCTGGCACATCAGAAACAAATTTATCTCAGAACTAAATCTTCCAAGGAATCTTTTTAGGAAAAATACACATTAAAAAGGAGTGTGCATTAATTTGGCAGGGAAATCTGCCCCTGTTCTGCACATGTATGACTATTTGTGGCAGATCATGAGTTTGCAATTGGTATTTTTGATCCTGTCTGCAAGGAAGAAAATGGACTCTGGAGAGCTCTTCCAACCTTTCATTTTTGCTATTCTAATGTTGGATTGATTCCCAAGCAAATGAATTACTGGATGCAATGCAGGTTAGACACTCCAGGGTACATAATGAATGGGAGGTTTATTATTATTTATATATATATCATGTGTGCATGCAGCTTTGCAATTAGCTCATGGGTTTAACTTCCAGACGTGTGTGAGCAATAGGACAGAGAACAAGCAATGCCTGTGTCTGTGCTCATAAATGCCATGTAAAATTTGTCTCCTCTTGCTCTGTCCTTGACCAAGTTTCTCCAGCCCATAGTCCCAGGAAGGCCCATTTTATTTGGGGAATGACTCCTACCCTGGTGGGGAAGAACAAGTCTTATTGCTGTGATTTGAGAAAAGTACTGAGGGGAAAAGAGAAAGCCAAAAGCCCAAGAGTCCTCCCCTGATATGCACCTGTAACACACACCTCTAACATATTTCAGTGAAAACCCATCTCCAAAAAGCTCCTCAAGTGCACATTCTACAGCATGGCTAAGCAGGCCTCCCAAGTGCGCTGGCACTCTGGCTCAGCCCAAAGTCTGCTTTCGAGGCACAATCCAAAGCATCCAACCCCCAAAAAGTGGTTCCACAGGTGCCAAAGGGGATCAGAGAAACCATACACAGCACTTCTAAAACAGCAGCAGCTGCTGCTCAGCCTGAGCAATTCCTCTTTATTTTCCCACTGGGAAACCTACTCTAAAGACAATGTTCACAATGGCTCTGAGTAGAGGACTGGGAGCTGGTATTCCTCATCCCCCTCCAGCCTGGTGCTTTCATACAGCACAAGAGCCCTCCCAAAATCCTGGCCAGTACCTTGTTTCTCCAGCAGACACCAAAGGGCAGGTTGCTTCTGCAGGTCCCTGAGAGGGCAGGCTGGGGAGCACCTCCAGGCACACAGGATGCTACCAGGGAAAGCAGATTTGCTCATGGGCTCAGCCAGCTCTACCTTCCCCAACCATCCCGTTCTGGGCACCAACACAACAGGCTGTGCAGCACTGGCACGGCCCATGGGGGCTCGGCACACCTGCCCTGGCATTCTGCTCCCAGCCAGTGATGGCTCTGATGTCACAATGGACAGAAGGCTCTGATGTCACTTCTCCCAGAAGTGGCCAAGGGAGAAGAGGGGGGACTGCTATGCCCTGGCACCCTGATGACTGGCAGGACCCTCCCAGGGCTCTGCACCCAGCGATCCCACACAACCCCAGCCCTGGGAAGGGCTGCTGCCATGCCCAGCCCCCAAAGGGCTCTGCAGCAAACACACAGCAAAGGCACAGCTGCCACTGGAGAGGCAGCATTATTTAGGCAAGGGAAACCAACACCTGAGTGTAACTGAGAGCAGTTTCCTTAGGATGGGGCATGAGGGGTGGCAGCTAAAGGGTGCTGGCAGGTGCTGGCAGGCACACTGCAGACAAGGGAAAAGCAAGAGAAAAGCTGGAGCCTGCAGAAGGCCCAAGGAAGGGAGGAATAGCTCAGGTGAAGCTGATGCTATGGCCAAGCAATGGAAATCACTGGCAGCACTCCTGCAGAGGTGTGATTATGGCACAGCTGGCACACTGCTGGGAGAACTCCAGATCCCTCTTTTCTGCTTTTACCCTTCCCTTAGAGGGAGAAGCATGTCTCATTACGCTGCAATTCAAGCCTCTCCTCTCTATCAGAATAAAGGTAGAGGTTTTTGAATTATAGAATATCCTGTGTTGCAAGAGAACCCAAAGAATCACTGAGTCCAACTCCTGGCCCTGCACAGGATAACCCCCCAAAAATTCACACCATGTGCCTGACTGCGTTTTCCAAGCACTTTGTGAGCTCTGGAGGGTTTGGTGTGTGGATGGGAAGAGAGAAGGTGCACTCTGGCTTTGTCTAGACTACTGCTTTAACTCACGTTAATTGCTCCCCAATTAGCCAGAGTTAGCAAACACATTTGTAAACACCAGTCTAGACACTGCACAAACATTTGTTCTAAGACACATATGTAAAATAGTTAAGTGGATGCTAAAGTAATTAGGTATAATCTTATTACTTCCCTTTCTCGCATCCCCTTTTCACCTTTAGCTGGAGCACAGACTGGAGCTCTGTACAGCAGGACCTTTTATCAAAAGGCACTACAAAGGTAAACCTTAGGGCTATCGCATGCAAAACCCTGATAAGGTGCTATTACTTCCCAGCCAACTTTCAAAGACACAGTACCGTAGGGTTTTACATCAGCAGACATTCAATGCACACAGAATCCACTAAGTAGGTGTAAAAGCCTTCTGAGTTTCTCAATTTTGATTTATATTCTCTTTTAAAAAAATCATTAGGCAGTAGATTTTGTGGTGTTCTTTATAGAGATAGACCCCTCAACCCCTTTGTTATGGCTGTATATCAAAATGTAAGGTTTGAACGTGACATTCACACTTCTGCTACTTTAGCACGCACAGCAACATGTTCCCCTCTGATTTTCTTTCAAAGATGCCTTATCAGTCTTTATATATGATCATAATGTGGAGCATATATCAACAGGATTCTTCAGAGCTGGAGAAGAATTGCAATCTCTTAGCACTTTCACAATCCCGTGAGCTAAAAAGCAGGTTAGGGGTTTCCAAATCTAGCTTCCAGCTCCCTGCTCCACACACACGCCTCCCTCCCCCCAGCTGTCAGAATTCTGCAGCTTTTTATCCAAAGCAGAACAGAAACTGGCATCTGGATGGAAAAAATCCATTTCTGCAAGGTTCTTGGGATACAAAACAATACACTCCTTTTCTCATGCCAGGTCCAAAAAGACAATGCAGCCTCTAAATGAACCTCTGTTTCTCTTCTGCAGGGGTTGCAAGCCAGGGGCTAGCAGGTTGCAAAGGCCTCACCATCCATGTCCCAGGCTGTGGTTCCCCTAAGGCTGCAACCACCACCCCCTTTTGCAAGCACATTATTTGGCACGCTTTGGTTTGTATGGCCCAACTTCATCCTAGTAATGCATTTCCCTAACAAGTCAGCTCTCATGTGAATTCAAAATGACACCAATTTCACAGCTAACCCTCATGGCACAAGCAAATTTCAAAATTATTCACAGAAATTTTATAATGTTTTCCTTCTGGGTCTGAAACAGAGAAAGAATCTTCAAATTCATATCATCCAAAGCTGCAGTCGTATTTCTTGAAATGCCCCAAACTGCTCAATTTCAAGCTGTTTCAGTGTTAAGATGCATTTTCCTTTGTCTTATAAAAGTCTGAGGAAGGTTAAACGCCTCTTCTTTGCTACAGGCTGTGCTATGTAGATCATATCTCCTGTGATTTAACTCTGCTTAGTCAGAAGGGAGCCACCATCATGTACCATTTTGCTTTATTGTTAAAGTTCAGCTGGCTAGAGAAGAGGGTGGAAATGACAACTCCCACCACCCTAATAAAGGAAAGCAAAATTAACTTCGTACTTTTTTGGAACTAATTAGAAATCAAAAGTTCAAGCATACTAAAAATGAGTATGATTTTGCCTGGGTCAAAACTTGACTCAAAATCCTTCACTTTCATTTTATTAATAACAGCATGGAGGGGGAAAAAGAGAAAAATATTGAGAAATTGGCTGTGCACGAAAAATTCCAAGCCTACTTTAGCTTCAGCTCTCTCCAGGTGCTTGGCGAAGCAGATCACCTGTGTTTTGAACAAATGATCTTTAGCTGAGATATGCTTGTCTGCACACACCAGTTTCAGCAATCAGGAATCACTTTGTTCATTTGCAGTTATTTGGTGTTAAGGGAGGATGGCAGTCAGTGCACCTCCAAGAGGCCAGGTTTCTGCCTGTCACATGGCAAGTAAGCTGAGGGCACTGGGAGTCAGCGCTGCCCTGCCTTGCTGCTGCTGAGGATGCTGGGCACTAGTGCCAGTCATGATGGGACTCTGCTGAGCACGCACAGTCAAGCAAATTAAAGTCATAGGCGGAGCCTACTGTCAAGAGTTGTTAAAAAAAAAAAGAAAAAAAGGAAAGAAAGGAAGGGGGGGAAGTACATTTTTAACCTCATGGCAACTGTCAGAAGTTATCTCAAGTGGAAAAATATCTTACTGATAGCATACTTTGGTTTTACCACAAGATAAACTTGGTAATGTCAGCCTCAGGCTCAGCTAACTCAGACTGACCTGACCTAGATTATTTAAAAAATAAAACCTACCTGATTTTTCTCTGGTTTTCTGCTTGTTAACCACATTACACTGAAATAAAAAGGACCTAAAATGCACCAAATGTGCATTATACAAAGGTGACTAAATTATTTTTAGATTATAACAGACAACTCCTTTTCCACATCAAATTGAGGCCCGTATGTAAGAAGTCAGCCACCCTCCCCATCTACCCCCTGCATTCTAGAAATGTTATGAAGCAATATATTGCCTGGATCATGTCCCCCCAACACCAGGATCTACCCTGCTGGCTTCTCTGAGGACATGTGACAGCATCCTCAGCAGGCTGCAGGTGACATATACTGACCCTACATACACAGAAGGTCATGATACCCTACTCAGCATGGATGTTTTAAGGAAGAAAGCATTTAGTCCAGTGATCTTAAAAAGTTCAGGGCCCAGCTGGTGTGAAAGGGGAGTGGAAAGAGCAGACTTTGTGTACCCTGAGACTCAGTGCCCTTGCCCAGGCGCTGGCTCCAGTGTGGGAAACTGAATGTTGCTTTTGGGAACGAGCAGCAGATCTGCCATTTACATACATTAATCCTTGGAAGTACAGGAGGCATTATCATTTGCCAGACTTGTTTGCATAATGAGGAACTCTCAAGAGAAATTTCTTGGAGAAGTGTTGCCATTAATGTGCGGGTGTTACCACGGCATTTCTATGCAGCTCCCAATCCCTTCTCCCCTCCCGCCCCACTTACTCCCACTCATTGAAAACATGAAGTCCCTGCAAGAGCCCCCTGGAGCAGCACTGTTGGATGGAGCTCAATGTGCCATGTTCTCAGAAGGTTTTCAGACTCCCTGACACCTTTTACATCCAGCCCTGCCCACTCAGCCCAAGGGGTTATGCTATGCCAGTGATTTACTGCCCCCCTAAGCAGGCAGCGGGTCAGGCAAGACATTCTTCCTGGTGAACAACTATCACCTTTTCAACCCTTTTTCAGAGAAGGGCACTGGGCCACAGGAAGGTGACAAGGACCAAAGGTGACAAGGACTGGGTAAGTAAAGGGATTAAACAAAGACTGTTTTGTAAATGAGGTGACCAACACTCTCCTGAAGAAATACAGGGAAGGAAAGTGAAAGACAGAAAGCAAAAAGGTTTTTCAAAGCAAAGGGAGCATTTCTGAGCTACCACTGGTGTCCCCTTGAACCTGAGCAGGGGCAGCAGAGGAGCTGCAGTGCTGCCAATGGGGAGGCTCCTGGCATCACCCTGACTGAGGGACCTCAGCTCTCCCCTCTTTCTGCAGGGATGCAGTGACCCAGACCCTCCAAGTCTCAACAGAGAGCCCATGTTGCCAGGCAGCCTAAATAATGGCCTCTAGTAGGTTCAGCAGTGTTTTAAGTGCCTGAAAAATTGTCCATGAAGCTATCCATTCCTTCCTACTCCCCTGCCACTGCCCCTTCCAGATGCATTATTGGGATTGGAAGTGCCAGCAAGCCCCTCCTCTCCCTCTCAGGGGCTGGCAACACCAAGGAAGGGAACCCCCACCAGTCAGTTCCGTGGGCTTCTCCATTTGTTTTCATTTTGTTGCCAGACAAAACTCTATTTAAGCTGCTTGGAAGGATATCTCAATAACAGCCCTACTGGGCTCAAGGAGAGAGAGGCTGACAGAGAGAGAGGCTGACAGTGAGTACGCCTTCCTCCTTTCTCCTGAACATCACTCTCATGTCAAAACATCCAGTCATACTGTGAGGGAGATGGGAAGAACCAGGCACACACAGGAGCCTTGTTCCCAACTTCCTACACCCTTGTACCACTTCAGCCATTGATGGAAACTGAGCTGTTTGTGAATCCCAGGTGCTACCTTGCAAACGAGCTCAGACAGCTCAACAGTTAGGGTGCTAAACCAATGTCATCATAGGCTGAAGAGATGGCCTACTCCATTCACATAGTTTAGACTGCAGAGCAGAAACATTTACACTCATGCACAGGTGCCCATGCAAAATGCCTTCAAACTCATTCCTGCAGATCCTTTGGGGGACTGCATGGTTTTAGCACAGGGTCCATCCTTCTGCATACATAGAAGAGAAGCCAGACTTCAGAAGGAAACTTGTGTACCCACCCTCTAAAAAGGAAATGTTAACAGGGGGTGGGCTACACCACCCACTGCCCAAAGAGATTAGCTCAGTATCATGCCTGCATGACACTGCATTGCACACAGTGTAGGTGTTCTGAGCTGACCCTACTGATGACAACTGCAAGATAGTCTTGAGCCAACCCAAGGTACCACAGCCAAAGGTCAGAGATGTATAGAAGTTGTTCTGTACCATTACACTTCCAAGGGAAAGTAATTTCCAAGGATGTTACATTATTACAGTTAGGAGAGGGAAGTTTACCCTTATTATGAGTATTAATAGTGGAATTATGAATGGAAACTCAGGATCCCTACACATGAGATCCAGATTTTACTCTCAGCTCTGCTGCTGACAAACTGTGTGATTCCAGGCACTTCATATATCCACACTTCACTTTCCCTTGCATAAAATTGTGGATGTCTTTGCAAACCTGTCCTTGAGCAGAACGCAGCGCACAAGTGCTTGTTATTGTCACTGGTGTGACACTGATGGCCTGTGTGCAGTTTGCACAGCTGAGTACAGTCAGGCTGTATGGGGCCCATGGTTCCCTGCAGCAGTGTTTGTGCCAGGCAGTGCCTGCTGGGCAGTGCCTGCTGGGCAATGCTTGCCTGCACCTCCTGGGGCAGCCTGTGCACAGCTGTGTGCAGCTGTCACATCATCTCTGGAGGAGACTGCATCTTCTGTCACATTCCCCTGCATGCTCAGAGATACATATTATTCACACTCTGGATGTGGATGACTGTAAGTGGGATGAATATTTAGACGCGACTATCTCTGAGTGCATCTCTGTGTACACATGCATAAGAGAACTGGGTCAGGAGAATCTCTCCCCTTTCATGTAACTCATCACAAAATCCCTATACCCAATGTCACCTTTGCAAGTTGTTTTGCAAGGCCCTGATTAAAACATCTGCTTCTCTTCCCACTTTGCTGAGTGAGGACAACATCCACAGAAAGATATGGAAGAAGCCATTAGATTAGTCTCCAAGGGGGAACCCTTGTGCAGCTCTGAAAAGCCTGTGCCAAAGGGAGGACACTGGAAAGCAAGAGCCGGCCAAGGAAAAAGACAGATGGGGCCAGCTCCACTCCAGTTCTCATCTGCCTTTGCTGCACTGTGCATATAATATTCTTACAAGGTCTAATTTATAAACCCAGCTCATGTTTATAAACTCTCCTGTCCTAATGGAAATGAAAACATTAATACAACCCAAGGATTCTTCACTTTCCAGGTTTTAATTAAAATCATAGGTGTTAAGAAGCAAGAGTCTCTTCGTGGAATACAAGTCTAATGAAGTATTTCCTCACATAGCACAAATCTCTGTGTGCAGTCTCAGATCGCTGGCACTGGGTGTCCAAAACACCAACCCCCCTGGAACCAGGAGTTCACTTCTTGAAAATTAGAAAAACAAATTATCCTTCAATTTGTTTCAAATAAATGTAGGTGCCAAGATGGAGCTGGAAAAATAATATTAAGTGGGTAAGAGAAATGCCAACAACCTAGCACAGCCATAAAACCTGATCTCTTAATTTACTAACTGGAGGCAATTGTTACTTCACTGCACACCAGCAAGAAGGGACTGCACGGGAAAAAGGAGAGAACTCCATATGGGGGCAGTGCATGAAGGCACAGAAGAGGAAAGGCAAAAGGGAGGAAGTAGCAAAGTGGGAAAAGGCAGCACAGAAGTTTGGAGCAAAGGCAGTTAAAGACACTGGGGACACAGGTAAAAATGTAAACACATGCAAGACCAGATCACACTGACCTGTTCCCTTTGTCTCCCATGGGACCAAAGGAAAAAGCAGGAAAGGAACCAGCATGGAGTGACATACACGTGTAGACACAGATGAGAGGACCGATCTTTGGCATGTGTAAAGCTGGCTGGAGGTCAAGGCTGATGGCAGAACATCAGTTACTGCATCATGAAGCCCAGCAGAAGCGATTTTCCTTCACCATCATCCTCAGGGAAAAAAGGGTCCAACAGTCTGCCAACTCCAGGACTGCTTTCTATCCTACTGCATAATGGTTCCTGCCTTGTCATAGGAGGCACACACAAAGAAGGGAGGAGACACTGAAAGACAAAGCCAGTGTGAAAGGTTCAAAGCAGTGTAGAGAGTGAGGGTACTTAATGGGGAGAGGGTGACTGCCTCTATGTCTGCCTCAAAGAAGAATGATGGCATTGTTGACATCTCTCAAACAGCTTAACTGCAGTCTTGTATGGATTTGTTTTCATTTTAAATGCTTCCATCTCAGTCTAGGGGAGCTAGAGAAGGACTTCACTCAGAGTAGTGTGGGTGTGTGATCCCAGGCTCCAGTCAGGACTCTGAAAGTTTTCACCAGCCGCACTTTGGTCTGAATCCTGTTTCTAGAAGATTGCATAATATTGCAGCCAGTAGGTTGCTTGTCCTACATTCCTTCCAGCTTCAGGCAAGTCCACTTGATTAACAGTTTCCCGTGATTCTTCTATGATGCTAGATTAATTCTGTATCATATTGAGATTAAAAAGACAAAAAGCCTTTTCCCCCCCACACTGTTCCTTTTCTTTTGTACTTGTCACCTTGGGAGACAATGGAAACACAGAAATACGTTGGCCAGAAAAATAGGACTCACAATTGAGGGAGCTGCAGCAGTTGTGTCCTTGGCCTTACATTCTGGGCTCACGGTGTGAGGCAGGAGCAATGGAAAAAAAAAGCACCATTTCTTCATCAAACACTGCTCAAGACCTGAATATGCTTCTTTCAAACCCAGATCTAGCCAATAGGGCACATCTAATCACCAAAGATATGTCTTGCTTTTGACACCTGTGATTCCAGAGGCAGCAACATTCATAGCTGGAAAATCACAAGATGCTGCGTATGGGACTTTAAATAAACGGAAGGACTTCTGTCAGCCTCAGGTGAAGTTGCAAGCAAGTGCCTTCTCTGTCAGGAGGGAAGGAGTTCACCTAATGTCCCCCCATCAATATCTGTACTGTGAGGTGCAATGCCTTTGGCTAAAAGAACCCTCTTGGCTCACCTGAACCCAGACAGGGTGCAAGAGGAGACAGGGCATAGGTGCTTGGAAAGTGAGGGAAACAGAGGATTTGCTGTTTTTGAGAGGTAAACATGCTTTCTGACCCTTGTAGGCAGTTGCATACAGTGCTGATGAGGCGAAAAAGGGGATTTGAAAGCATCACTGACCTTTGCAAATTGATTCCTTGTTACTGGCCTAGTGTGGGCAACTTACAGTTTTATTGGGCTACTCCTTTGGTCAAGGTCTGCTTGATTTGTATTAATCAAATATCCTGACAATAAAGGGGAGATTTTAGCATCATTTAAAAGTGCAACACTGCAGAATCGCATGGAAATGACCTTGCAGATCTAGGGTTTATAAATCAGCCAATGGAAAGGGATGTTATGTAGTACTAAGAGAAACAGGACAAAAATGTGCTCTTAGATATTCTTGACTAATGGTTTATATTTTATAGCACCTTCCCTTAGAAGATCTCAAAGAGCTTCACAGTAAACAGAAAAAAGAAACAGGAAAAAGACCTACTTTGAATCTCTTATCCTGCATTCACAAGCCCCAGATGGTTACACCAGTTGACACCACCTGGAGACCCGGATTGTCATTTCCCTGTGCCCAAAGCTGAGGTAAATTTTAAAAAAAGAAAAAAAAAAATCTCTGTCTATGACGTCAGGCCCTTAAAGTGGTATGAGAATCTGGCTTTGTACAGACCCACTTGGGAAAACAGTGAAGAGCCAGTCTCCACTGCCTCAGTACAAATCTCATATCCTACTTTAGGTTTTTCTCTGAGATGGTATCATCAGCATGATGAAGGACAGGCACTAAGAAAGATCTTCTGAACTTGGTCTGTTCCTTTTACAAACAGGCTCTTACTATGCATCTAACTAGCAGATAAATATTCTACTCCAGTCATTGCTGTCATACCTGAGCACCCATTGAAACTTCCTTAGTCCCTTCAGGTTAGTGACAGATAAGCAGAAATACTGTAAGACCAAGGTCAACTTTAGAATCATAAAAGCTCAAAAAAAATTCACAGTTCTTGCAGGCTGGTCCTGAAAGAGATGCTAGCAAGTGACTCAGCCAAGATCACAGCTACAAGAAAGTCACAGTACTGGTGACTTCCCTTCATCCCCAGAAAATTAAACACAAACCCCAAATAAGCTGCTAATAGTGACGCCACAGCAGTTTATCTCCAGACAGTGACTGATTTGACAATGTAAGAGCAGAGATCTTCCTACTAATCTGATATATCTGATTGACACATTCTGGTTTTAATAGCCATGGACTCCCCCTTCTAGACAAAGCTATGAAAAGACAAACGTACACATCTTGTTTTTTTCCAGTGCTATCTTAGGGAAGAAGGAAAAGGAACAAAACGAAGATGTTTGATTTTGACAGTATCTATCCTGGCATCTCATGCCACTACCAGCGAGAGCTAATGGAGAGAGATCACAATGCCAAAGGAACTCGAGCAGACAGAAAGAGCTGTTAAGGAATCAGAATAAGTTGCAAATGCATCTAGACAAGTGATTAGGAATCTCACCTCCTACCTACCAGTAGTCAGCGGCTGTGTTGCTCCTATTGCACTCAAGCAGGGACAGGGCACACCTCGCCTGAGCTTGAGATGCCCCAGCTGTCTGAGGAACCTGAGCTTTGCGAGCAAAACTGCATTTGGAATTTGCATGCACCTGTTTTGGCTCAGGGAGCCATTCTCAGATTCCCTCCAAATGCTGGCTAAATGGAAATGCCTAATAAGACAAAAAACAGGCTGTGGCATTTTCATAAATAGCTCTCTGTTTGTGGGTGTTTACATGTAAAAAAAGTAAGGACAGCCCCAAAAGGGTAGGCTAGTATTGAAGCTTCAGGAATATTTTTTTTTTATCTTTCTATTTCACAGTTGGCTGATTTCAAGCATTCTAATGGCTGCTTCCTACCCTGGTGCCCATCTGTCTATTT
Organism: Serinus canaria; assembly: GCF_022539315.1. Classification (NCBI taxonomy): domain Eukaryota; kingdom Metazoa; phylum Chordata; class Aves; order Passeriformes; family Fringillidae; genus Serinus; species Serinus canaria. Next base: position 23,292,598 of record NC_066313.1, read on the forward strand.
TAATAAATGTTCTTGGTAGCACCTACCTGGCAAACATTTGAACACCCAGCAGCACAACCAAATTTCAGGGGGCTGGAACAGCAAGCTATATGGAAAAGATGAAATCATCCTTCTCCCACAACATAGGCACTGGCAGCAGCAGATAGACAGATGGGCAAGACAAACAGACAAGAAAATGTGATGGGCCTGGCCCCATATCTCCTTTCATTTACTTCTGTTAAAAGTCTGGGTGAGCAAAGGGCAGGTTAGTATAGAACTTGGGTGCCCTGTGCAGCCACAGAGGTCTGCTGGGTGGCAGTCAGCAAAGACTCCTCAGCTACCTCGGAGATGCTGAGATAACTCATGCACTGAAGGCACCACGTGACAATGAACCCATTCATTGTCTTTGATCTGTCTGTGTCTCTCTCTGGATCTCATCAGTGGTGATGGAAGTCAACCTTTGCTCCCTTCTCTGGGCATTCAACTGTGTTCCCTTTCATTTGTCAAAGGGTCCCCCACCCTTCCCCTGCACACCCTCTATCCCACATGCACGTTTAACACCAGGGTAAATATTTATCCTGCTAGGAGAGCTGCCTCAATTCAGTACCTTTCCTGCCACTTTCCCTACACCCTCTACCTCAAAAGGCAGCATCTCCATGTGTTTGCTCTTAAAATGGTGTCAGGAGCAGCTCACATGAATGCTGATATTCTGTTACTGCCTCAAGGACATGAGTGCATGGTTATGTTTTGGCATTTCACCTTCATCAATACTAAAATTTAGCAAGAAATGTGTACAATGAAGGCTTATGTCTTAGGCCTTTTTCTTATTAATCCTATTACACTCGTCTTTATGAGCTCTCCAAGTTCCTTTTACTCCCTCCGGGGCTTGGCTGCAAATGAGATTTTGCATCTCAGTGTAAAATAACCAGAACATTTTTATATAAAATTAAATAAAAATCCTCTGTCCTGGCAGTACATGCCCAGAATCCAGTTTCTGGAGTCTGCATCTTTCCAAGTCCTTCATTGTCTTCTCAACTTCCTTCAGCTATGGGAACAGGCTTTCATCATGTCCTGATGAATATTGCAAAGAAAATTAAAGAGCAAACTTTAAACAACTCAGATGAAAAAGAGGGAGAAAAAGTGTGACTGAGTTGCAGAAGTCTCTGACTTTTAGCAAACCTCCACTTCTTATATATATCTCAGTTTTCCAGTGCATAAAATGACAACAGTGGTAGTCCTAGCCTGCAATGCAGGTTAAAGTTCAAGACTGTGATGTTCAGCTCATGGATCTTCAAGACTACAATGCGATTCTGTTATAACTGATAGTATCAATAGTTTATTATTGTGGTTACACAACTTTTAGGTAAATATTTTGATTTCTGAACTTACCTGAATCTTCTTTGCTTTGAAAAACAGGACTCGGGTATGTATAGATTACAAAATTCCTAATCACCTAAACAACCCTTCTGTTTTGGTTTGGTTTTTTGTTTTTATTATATTGTTTTGAAGAGCCAAATTCTGGTGTCAGATTTGCATATATATTCAATAGGGAAGCTATGCCTGCTCCTAAAAAGCTTACCATAATGACAAGAAAAAGCAAAATGGAAAGTGTATTAGAACTCTTAATGCCATCTAGAGTTAGTAAGGCAGAGTGGAATGACCAGAAATGAAAAATAATGGCTGAAGAAAGTTAATAGCATCTGTTCCCAGAGTTCCAACTGCTTTGAATTTAATCTCCCAGAGAAAGGTAAGTATTGTGTGGAAAGTAATTCCCACCATATTAAGGGAAGGGAATTTTTGCTGTACCATGTTTGAACAGGTCTGGTGCACTAACATTATCATTTACTTTTGATCTGTAAAATCTGGATATGTATTTGCAATTCACCAGTACTACTCATAATTTAAAGCCTTTAATACCTGATATGGCAGGAGGACTTGGGCTGCAAGAAGAAAACAAAATCAAGCACAACTTGCAATGCCTTAAAAAACATTTGACCTCAACCAGCTGAGCTCCTGTTCAACATTGTTTCAGAAGATCTACCAGCAGATTTCCACCTGCGCAAGTGTTTTTCTGCTCAGCCTCTGCAGCACACCACTCTTTACCATAAAAGTTGACATTTAGATATGAAAAAATCAGGAAGGAAAGGGGATGATTTAAAAATAAAATGCAATTTACACTAATTATGTCATTACATAGGATGCTCTGCAAAGAAACATTAGCAAGTGAGATCATGTCAGCAAAGCTCAAGATGAGCTGTATGAAAGACTTGCAAGTTCCTAAGTCAGAAAGCTGTGGCTTCCTGCTGCTTCTCATTTCTTGGCCAATCAATGCTTCATAAAGACTTTTAGGATACAGTTAAAGTAGCTCTGCAGTCCTAATGTCTGCAGTATCTAAACAGGAAACCAGTGGTAACATACTGATGTGCATAGCAACCTGGTGCAGAAAAACACAGGAGCATTCCTGTTACAACGCCCGGGAACAGACCAAGTGAGGCAGACCTGAGTCATCCATGGCAAAACAGTAAAACCAAAGACTTCCAAAGCCCAGCATCATGCCACAATCACTGACTACCCTTCATTTCACCTCCAGAAAATTGCTGGAAAAGAGATGAGTCCCAGTTCACAGCATAGGACATGCACATATGCAGCTTGATGCCTTCCTGATCAGGATCAAGGCCTTTTTGCAAGTCCTCTCCTTTTCCCAAAACACACCCTGTACTGAAGTGGAAGGCTGCATGTCTTGTCTTGAAGCCATCAAAGGCTACCATTAGCAATTAAAAAAAGAGCACAGTGACTTCACAAACACTTGGTTAGGTCCAGCAAAGCAGTTCTTCAAACAGCATGGTAAGATCTGATATGGTTTTAACACATCTCTCAAGTACCTTCAGCTCAGAACACCTCAATCTGCATGTCAATACTTTCCACTTTGCTCTTCTGTAGCCTGCAGAAACTTGTCTTTTTTCTATCCCCTACCAAACCTGTACAAGTATTTCAGGAGGCTGGGCACAGAGCACTTTCCCATCTAAAATTTGTATGCAATCCATAACCATGGCCCCACCTGCATATACATTCCTACCCTATGGCAGGCTTCATCTAATGCCAAACAGACCATGTTTAAAGCAACCTTGAAGACAATCATTTCAGCAACCTCATAGTGGATGTAAGAAAACTTAAGCTGTATTATTCTGAAGGTCCACAAGCTTCCTCAGGAATGCAGGAGACAGCAAACAGGTCCTTCCAACATATTTTTCAACCAGTGTTTCTCTAATCCCCATGCTCTAATTCAGATGGCCTCAGAGATTCTGCCATCTAAGAGATGATCAGCTAACAAACAGAGCTGACACTTCTATTTTACATTTCACAGTATACAAAATCTCAGAAAATGGGCTTCAGCTGTGCTCTTTTTGCTTTGCTGCTTTGTTTTGTGTTACAAAACTGTTCGCCATCAATCTATCTAAACCACTTCACTGACCACATGGGCAGGGCAGCTAAGGACTGTGATTATTTGTCAAAGCTTTTGTTTTGGGGAAAAAAAAAAGCCCCAAACTGACAAAAGTAATTCAACAAATTTTTCTGACAAATACATTTTAAAATTGTTAGGCTACCTCAGTTAACCAGATGAATAATGCAAAATGATACAAGGTGAATAATTTATTACAAAATAGGGGAAGAAAACACTATATAAATTATTGAAGTAATATTATTTGACAAGTGCTTGCCCTTCCCTGAAGTGAAGCTTTCTCTGTGATGGAACAAAACAGCTGTTTAAAAGCAACAATAGTTTAAGGCAGCAAATGAAAAAGAATAACAAGTGCTAAAAGAGTACAAGATTAGACAGAATATAATTATCCAGATCAGAAACTGGTTAAAATTGGGAAGGAAGGCAAAGGTCCTCTTATAAAAAATACCATACAATGACAACTACAAGTGGTCCAGATACTTTCTCTTATGTGGTTTTGGTTGGCTTTTGGGGTGCTGTTTTGTTTGTTGTTTGTTTGGTTAGTTGTGGGGTTTTTTTGGTTTTTGGGGGGGTGTGGTTTTGTTTGTGGGGCGGGTTTTTTTTTGTTTTGTTCTGTTTTGTGGGTTTTTTTTAATTCGGGGGGTTTTGTTTGTTTTGGGGGAGGTTGGGGAAATTTTTGGTGGGAAACTGCAGTTTTTTAATGTCTACTATTAACAGAATAGAATAGAATAGAATAGAATAGAATAGAATAGAATAGAATAGAATAGAATAGAATAGAATAGAATAGAATAGAATAGAATAGAATAGAATAGAATAGAATAGAACAGACTACTTAGGTTGAAAGGGACCTATGGTAATCATTCAGCCGGACAGCTTCAGGGCTGACCCAAAGTTAAAGCCTGTTGTTAAGGGCATTGTCCAAATGTCTCATAAACACTGATGGCTTGGGCACTGACCACTTTTCTAGGAAGCCTGTTCCAATACCTGACCACTCTCTCGGCAAAGAAATGCTTTCCAGCGTCCAGTCCGAAGCTCTCCTGAGACAATTTTGAGCCATTCCCACGTGCCCTGTCACTGGGCGCCGCGGGGGAGGGATCAGCACCTCTCTCTGCACTTCTCCTCCCCAAGGAGCTGCAGAGAGGGAGCATGGCAGACCACGGAGGTGCATCGCTCACAGCAGCACATGGAACCGGAGGCTGAGGAGAGGGGTCCAGCGCCAACCTCCTCCAAGCCCACGGGCTCCCTGCCCTGCTCCAGGCCTTGGCTCCGGGCCTTGGCTCCCGCTGCCCCCGGCGCCGCCTCGGCGCCGAGCGACACCTGGCGGCGGGAGCGCGCGCCGCTGTCATGGCTGCGGCGGGGGCGCGCCCGCCGTGAGGCCCCTCGGCCCGGCCGCGGGCCCCGCGCCCCCGCCGCCATCGCGTCGGGCCTGCCGGTAGCGCTGCGGGACTCTGCGCCGGTAAATTCCGTGCCTTGTGATGAGCTGTTTGTTCCCGCAGGGTGGAGGGAAGTGAGGAAAGCTGGATGGTCCCAACTGACGCTCCGGGTTCAGCCACACACCTGTGAACTCTGACTTACCTATGTCAGCCATGAGTAGTTAGGAAGGAGTCTGCTGTTCTTCAAGCATATTTCTTCCATTACACAATTAGAGAATTTTTAGGTTGGAAAAGAACTCTAAGATCATCTAGTCCAACATTATTTGACACCACCAAGCCCACCACTAACCCATGTTCCTAGATGACACATGTAGCCATCTTTTAAATACCTCCAGGGATGGTGAATCCACCGCTTCCTTGGGCAGCTGTTCAGTGCTTGACAACCCTTTCAGTTAAGAAATGTTTCCCAGTATCCAATGTAAATCTTGTCTGACACAACTTGAGGCTGTTTCCTCTTATCACTTGTTTCCTGGGAGAAGAAACCAGCCCCTGCCTGACCATAACCTCCCTTCAGAGAGCTGTAAAGAACAAAAAGGTCCCCCTGAGCCTCCTTTCCTCCAGACGCAGCAACCCCAGCTCCCTCAGAGGCTCCTCATCAGACTTGTGCTCCAGACTCTTCACCAGCTCCCTTCTCTGGCCACACTCCAGCACCTCAATGTCCTTCCAGTCATGCACGGCCCGAAACTGAACACAGGATTCAAAGTCCAGCCTTGACCAATCCAATTAGCCTTAGAGCCTGCCAGGATGGCCTTACTCAACACCATGGAATAGCACCTTGCATAGCTATTATTGTCTCTCCAAGAGCTGTTGCTTTAAAAACACTACCAGTACCTTTCAAAGAGCAAATCATAACTGCGGCACCTTGGAAAGATTTGCTCCTAGTAGCTAAGTGCAGAAGCTGAGCTCGCCCTAAGTATTGCAAGAATTATTTGGGGAATTTATGCTCTTGGGTCCTGGCTCCCGGTCACTAGCAGGGAAATGCTGGACTGCACAGAAGCAAAATTTACAAATCTCTGTCACTGTATGGGAACGTTGTGATACTCCCAATTTACACACACACTTTGGATGTGTAAATATTTCAGAGCTGCAGTTTAAGGGCACCAGTGATTTGCACAGCACTATATATCTCTGCTTCCCAGGGACACAGTGCTACTGAAAAGTAGCACTCAAGTCAGGGGTGGATTTAACATTAGCATCTCAGCACTACGCTACAAGTTTGATTGTTTATGTACATCATGTCAACTGATTTAAAATCTATATTTACACACATTGAGATGGCCTCCACTCATTAATAAATTAAGACACTTGTAAACCACTGGATCTGCGAGTTGGCTTTCTAATTTACTAGCATCTGAGTATCAGATTGCCCACCCTTCCTAGGCAAAAGCTGATGAGGAGCAATAAATGCTCCACAAAGTCCTGTGGACTGTGATTGTCCATATACCACTGGCATCCATGTTCCTCATCCTGCACCTCTCTGCAGACTAAATTTTTCCCTTCTGTTCCTAGGGTTATTAGCCTCGGATCTTTTCGCCAACACTGAACTCAATTATTTAAATTAGTTTAATGACAAAGGTTAGTTTTTCCAAAAGGAGGCTGGAAACTTACAGCAGTAAGTTCTTGGGGGCTAAGAACCATACAGTGAGTGAGTTGCCATTGCAGCTGCTCATGAGGGCCCCTTCTGCCAGCAGCTCTCCAAGCTCATAACTCCCTTCCTCCCCTGAGCACGAATGATGAAATATTAGAGGCTCTGATCTCTGCCTCATTAAATAGAGAATATTCTCACTCTGTCTTGACCTGCGCTAGGGCCAGTTTAAGGAGCAATCTGTCATGAGATCATTAATATAAAGACTTGCTCAGAGGGCAAGGATGTTCATCCAAAATTAAATTCTTAACCTTTTTGGGAAGGACTTCGGAAAGGATATTTTACCTTTCCCATTTGGAGGAGTCAGTTATATATTTCTGTGCTGCAGAGATGATGGAATCAAAGTCAAGAGGCCAGCATCATGCTGAGACTTTGCCTCCCCAATTCTTTCAGTGATGTCCAGCACAGTGTGAGCAGAAGCCCTAGAGACCAGGAAGCAGAGCAGTGGTCAGAGAGCAAACCAAGGTCAGTCAAAAACTGAAATGAATACAGTTCAAATAGGCCAAAGACATGGCCCCATAACAGGATGTTGGCAAGGGAGAATATGAAGACACTGGCAATACCTGTGCATAGATGCTGTAAAAACACGAACGAGTCATAGCTATCTGTTCAAGACACAGATCCAATTGTCAGACACAGTGCTTGCAAGTCACGTGAGTGACAAAGGTGGCTTTGGCTCTGCTTGAATTGCTGCTCATAAAAATTCTGGGAGACGTTGTGTCCTTTAATATATGAATTTATCATATTTGATATCTGACTGATTCCTTGGTCTTCCTCTTGCCCCTCTCTTCACTTTTTTCCTACAAAAAGCTTTAATGACCAGAGGTACCCACAGTGTGATGATGGGAGCAAGCTGTAAGGATGGAGGCAGATGGAGAGAGAGAGATAGGAAACCTTCAGTACAAACATTTTCTCCTAATAGTATACAATCTACACAGACTGCTGCAGAAATGGGATGAATAATAGAATCACAGAATTTTCTCATTCTCTGTCACTGTCAAATCCTATTAAACTCACTCCAGGTAAAAGGTACACTACTGACACTGCTAAAACTACACTACACATCAGGGTTACCATAAGCAAATGAAAGAGATGGGTGTGAGAGAGGATAAAGAGAAATCACAAATCATCATCTTCCCAGTGAAGCATCAAGAATATAGAATTTGGGCTGAAGTGCTATTCCCGAGGACATATAAATGCTATATCAGGTTAGGACTGGAGCTTGATATTAACCCTCTCATCACTGTTTTATTTTTCTGTGAATATTGTCTCTGCTGCTTCTTTTGAGGCTAACGTGCTTTTATACCAAAGAAGATACAGACAACTGGATTAGTATGGGATTTAGGGAGCAGACTGTGTACTGGGTGATGTGACAGCGAACAACTAAATTTAATATGGCAGCTTGATCCATTATGTATTTTATTACAAGAAAAGTCAACATGGGCACATGAAACCCGGACTGGATCTGGCATCACAGTGGACTAGGATCCAGAAGTGTCAGTTCTGGGCCACATGATGATCTCATTTTAACAACCACTTTTGCTGCCACTAAGTGCATTTTACATGGATTAAGCTTATAAATGCACATAATCCTCATTAAAAATCATCCTGACCCTAAACTTTAAGTAAAGATACATAATATTTAGCACCTTTTGGCATTTTTACTTGTGAAGCTTAAAGATCTTTAATCAATCAATATTGTTACACTCATTTCCAAAGAGACACTAAGCAGGGAGGCTAACACATGCAAGGTTGCCCAGTAAATCAAGAGGCTTCGGGACTACACAGAGAGTTCCCAGGTTTTTCAAAAACCCATATGCAGCCTTTGCTCAGCTTACTGCCAGAACTGAGACTTTATACACTGTCACCAATTGGGCTTGAAATTTGCACACATAACCAGAATCCTAGTTCTGATAGTCTTGGAGGGGTATGAAAGTAGTTGAGATCCTACCAAAGACAAAATATGGTGACTCCTGCTCTTCCTCAAGCAATTACTGGATTAATTAAAGACATGCAGAGATAGCTTTCTTTAAGTACTCTGAAATACCTCTCTCTTCTCTCCTGAATCTTACACAGGTTAAACTTCCTGTATATAGACAGAGGAATACATGGCACAATATTTATCAGCTGATAATACTGATTACACCAAGGCCTGGTCCAAGCTTGGCACCACAGAACAAACTTGCTTACTAGAGATAAGCAACTTCTAAGAAATGTAAAGTATCTGTTATGTTTCATTAAATTAAAAAAAAAATATAATATGAAGAGAGCATGCTGAAATTGATGCCAAGTTGTCCTTTGCATATCACTGACCAGATCCTTCCCAAACCTTTAACAGTTCTGAGAGGAACACAGCATGCAACTATTCCAAGAATCAAGGAGAAGCCTTTACAGAAACAGGTTTTGTAATCATTCACAATTCATTTAGCATACGGAGCAACATTCTGGGTGTCGTGTCTCCCAGCTGGTGGCCAGACACTGCAGTGGATGTGACCAACTGGCCACAGTCTTTCAGCCTGGCAAACCAGGCTTCTGTGTGTGCATGGCCAGCGTGTTTCCATGGCTGAGGCTCAGAGCACCATGTCCAAGTCCTGCAAGCAGACGCCAAGCCAGCTGAACCACAGAGGAAATTATCCTCTGGCCAAACTGGGCAAAGGGATGCCAAAGTTTGGGAAAGAACACCAGCCAGCCAAGAGGATCTCAACATTGAGAGTAGTCATCTTTCCGTAATGATCTTAGGTCTGAGATGGAAGGAGACACAGATGGCTTTCAGATTCAGAGCCCAGCCCAAGGATTCAAGGGGATATGAAGTAGTTTTTCTGTAGCTTCACTAATTTTGCCCACCTTTTTGAAGCAGTACATCAGGTTCTAAGGCTGGCTTCACTTAGGCTGGAGCTCCTGCTGCACAGGGCACCGAGAGCTCACCTCTGAGAGCAAAATACCCAGGGCTTGGTATTGGGATAGACCCAAATTAATGTGCCTAAATTAATGTGCCCGGGGCCCAGGTGAAAAACAACCTTTGTTTAATGGCAACTTAGAGATTTCTTCAGTGCTTTATCCAAATGCTTCTCAGGGGTACTTTTTCTTCTGTAATAAAAGGGAGGGTCTTGATCTGCTCTCAGTCTGCTCTCTAAGAAACAGGAAAGAGCTAGGTAAACTGGATAAACTGTAGATGCTGAGGAAGAAGACAGAGGTTTTTAACATGCATTCAGCCTGGAGAGCTGCACAGGTAGAAATGTCTCCTCAGAGATGAGCATTAAGGCCTATGCAGACTGGAGGATGGGTTGCACTTAATTGCTTTGCCCGTTTGCAACTGTACGGTTCATTTTTAGCTAATTTCTGCCCTGAGTATGACTTAGCTATCACTGCCATAGCATTACAGCTAAATACCCGATCGCATTTCCAGATAAACTTGTCACTTAGAAAACACTAATGCCCCACTTTTGCAAGGCAATTATGAAGCGTTACTCTGATTTTATAACATACCAGATTTCTGTGTGGCTACAGACTGATAACATTGAACCAGCAGCAGCATTGATTTAGTGCTGCTGGCAGTTTGACTACTGGAATACTTCAGGCCACCAGTAGCCATAATACAGGAATAATTAATAATAAGGCTTAATCTTACCCTCTAATGAACAGAGGAAAACCTCTCTCTCACCCTTGCCCATCCTCCTCTCTATGAATCCTAAGAGGAAGCAAAACTGTGATTTAGCAGGCACATCTTAAGGACCAAGGGTCTGAGCACAGAGGAGCAGGCAAATGGCTGTCATCATACAATGAGAGGATTGTTGCAGGTACTGACACACTATGAAGGGAAATACATCCACCCTTCACTGGCTGTGAGAAAAATGCTTGCTGGGAGTCTTTGAGGGAGCAGTGAAAAGGAGTGATGTCTTATTTCTGTTGTATAAAACAGCTCTGAAATCAAGGCACCTTTGTTTCTAAATAGTCTGTCTTTGTTTCCACGTATTGGCAATTCCAGCAATCAGAAATCTTGAGTGTAGCCTCCCCAAACCATGAAAATTCGTTTTCTAGATTTCTTGGTTTTGAATCATCAGGTGACATTTAGGGCTGTATTTTTCAAGCATTTCATCAGGTGACATTTTAGTAAAAAACCTTCGAGCCCTCCTCACTTCCCCCAAAAAGCAATCAAAGGAGAATTTGTCTTCTCCCATACCTAAGAGGCAGCTAAGCTCGAAATTAGATATGGAAGGACTAAGGATTGCTGCTAAAATTGTGAGCGTCAACAGTGCAAAATTTCCAAAATCCCCATCCCAGTGTAGAGGCTGTGGTAATGCTGTATTTGAAATTGAAAGTACTTTATTGTGCTCTCCTTGAATTCTCCCATGCTGCTCTCCTCTCCTTGTTAAAGACATTCACGGGGGAAACCTCTGCATGTTCTTTGTGCATGAGGGAACAAAGTGTCCTCTCCCCTGGAGGCAGAATACAGTGCTACTGAAGCTAAAAAGGCCCAAAGTGCCATATAATGCTAAAATAACAGGGAGTTTTACCTCTACTTATCTCTCATAATCCTGAGCTATTTTTCCTCCAGATGAAGTGAAAGATATATCCCATCATCTCCACTGCACGCAAATATCACAGCCTGAAAAGCTACACATTAGCAAGTTGGGAGATTCCCTCCCACAAGAGTGGATCCACTTAGGTGAACAATGACTACAAATTTTGGGGTTTCCCCGCCCCTCAGACCTCATTTTATGCCTGAAACATATGATATCTGCTAATAACATATGTAGCTGTGGGAGCCACAGTAATTACTAAGGCAAATGAATCTCATGCCTCAGGAAGCAGAGTGCTTTCCATAGGGCTCAGGAAGGGAGTCCCCTGCCTGAAGCATTACCCTGAGACGTGAGGGGCCTACAACCTGCCTCTTTGCAGCGGCTCTCACTGCACCTCTTGTCTATCAGGCAGCTCAATCCAAAACCCTTGGCAGGAAGCTGTGCCAATAAATATATTCTTTATTGGCAGGATATTGCACTCCTCTGAAATATCACATATTTGGCCATTAGGGAAGGCAGAGTCTGATCTTGTATGTCAAATTCTATGTTCCCATGAAAAATGAAGGAGCCACTTTGCTCTACTCCACTCTCCTCTTCTCCAAGCTAACCAGCCAAGGATGCTGTCAGAAGTAAAACACTGCGCGGGGCTTGCTTTGCCCTGGCAACAGCTGTACCCAAAAGTAGCATCGAGTAGCGACTGGAAAGCAGAAGAGGGCAGGAAATACATGTGTCTACTTGCCAGATGAAACTGCTGAGAATTTTAATTTTAGGCCTCTCATCAGCCCTGACACAAAAATTGTAGCATCAGTTAAGTTGTAATGAGTTAGTGGTGCATGTGACGTTTACAGATTGTAGATTAGGAGCAGAAGTGCAGGACTCCACAGTAGCCTCACTTTGCATAGATGAAGTGTTTGGACCCAAGGCTTAAGTTCAGGAGTATCAACAAGAAATTGAAATGCTTGGGGAATAATATGATGCAAAGCTTTTCTTCTGTACATTAAACTAGCTTTTACCACTCCCCACTAGGTGACCAGAAGCTCTTAATGTGTGCCTGCCTCATTTTGGGCAGGTATTAGGTGGCCAAGGGCTAGTTGATTTCAGTACAGACACCAACCCCAAGCCACAGCTATTGCAATAATTGATTTTCTCACTGTGATGATAAATTTAGGACTTATGCTAAAAGACAGAAAAAGTGTGTGTGCAAGAAGAGGAAAGACTGGGTCAGCCCACCTGACTCCAGATTTTGACCACTCTAGGACCTGATTTTCCCCTTGAGATCAGTCAAATCCTTGACAGCTTCAGCACATCAGCAGATGAGCCTGCAGACATTCTGAATGTAGACCAGATCTCCTGGATTATCCCCACAAAAACATCACTTAGTGTGTCATGATATTTGCCTCAGGATAGATGCAGGGTGCCTGAACCACCCTTGCTTGCAAGGGGTTTGCACAATGGAAGAGGGGCTCCTGGAGTTCCTTCTCTGGTGGCTCTGACTGCCCAGGAAGCCTGAGATCCTACTGCTGGGGCACCACTGCCACCACTAGCAGGAATGCCAACAATAAGGGGCAAGCTGTAGGGCAGCTGGCTACTGCAGTGCAGGGTCTTTGTGAATCCACAGGCAGGGAGACGAATGCAAGGGGGAGAAGATTAGATTAGCTCATATTCATTAATGTTCAGTACGCTCTGATACTCCATGAATCCTCCTTTTTTGCCCTGCTCCCTCTTCTTCCCCCTCAAATCTCAGCCTCTTCCCTCCTGCCTGGTTTCATCACAACTCCAGATTGCTTGAACAAGCTGCCTGAAAAGCCCACAGATGCCAACAGGAAGCAATGATGTTACAATAAGTGTCACAGGGAAAATGTCAACTGTATCATTATAATGAAGGTCATGTCTCCCTCACAGAGAGCTCAGGGCTCTGCACAATTCATGTGTTGTTATTAGGTAGATGTTGACATGTGTAACTTCTACCTTACAAGATTCACAGCACAGGGACGAGGTGAGAAAAAGCTGGCTCAGATCTACTCCAAGGTTCAGCCTCATAGAAGGTACAGAAAAAAACAATTAATATGTACTACACATGTGGAAATTCACCATATACCCCAGTTCCAGCTCCCTGTGACAGACAGGATACACACACAGGACACCAGGGCAAATGCACAGCACGTAAGCAATGTCAGACAGCACCAAAGCAAAGCATGAAGAAGTACTAAGAGCAAGTCAGGCACAAAAGCAACCAGCCTGCGTCCCAAAGTTGATACTAGTAAATGGCACTTGGACACTCCATGTAAAACAGCTCACTGCCTCCCTAATGTAGGGAATCTCCTCCTTTTAAACCTCGCAATAAAAATGATAAAAAGGAGACTATAAAAAATAAAAGCTTTGAATTAATACTCTAATGAAGTTTTATTATTTTTCTAAAAAAGATTTTGTTCCATGATGAGAAAATATATACTCTCCTTGGCTCTGAGTCTGTGCTAGGAAGTGGTTGTAGGAGTGGCGGAGGATGTTTGTGCATGCATGTGTGCATGAGATGAAAAGAAGGCACTGAATGCAGAAGGCAGAGGCCTTTTAGTTCTCCAGAAAGACACAATGTTCTTTCCGTCTTCTCTCCACATCCAAACCTGTCAATATTTTGCTCAATAGAGGATGACATGTTGGCAAGGATTTTCACATGCACACACAGAGGCACGTATGCACATGTACCCTGCCAGAACTGGTGGAAGTATATTAAAATCTGAGAGATTTGACTAATACAAGGCATCACAAAGTGCTTTCAGGGATCCACAAGACTGCCCATCACTCATTTGTCAAGAAAGATTGTTAGGGCATTGCTCACAGATCCCCCAGGACATCAAAACTACTTGTGTACAGACAAAGCAGAGGAAAGGAGCATAGTATGAGAATGATCATCTGAAGAACTGGAGGTGAACAGCTTTTGAGGGGCAAGGGCTAAGATAGGACTGGTTTATCAGCACACTTATGGGTGGCTGAGCACCATTTTACTCTTCCTCCAGTCCAGAAAGTCAAGGGAGAGGTAAAGCAGTGGGATCAGCAGGTCGCAGCTAAATGATAATTGCACTTCCCTGTGATGCTGGGTTGTAATTTATCTGCTCCCTCCCATTCCCACAGTGCTATGGTATATCCCCTCCCATCAATTTGTTCCCATATGCACTACTGTGAGGCAGAATTGCTGGTTGGACTGAGCCTGATATTTTTTATGGCGCAGTGTGTCCACTTATTTGTTTGGGGAAATTCTGTCTCAAGACTGAAAGTATAGGGGATGTTGAAGCATCCATTTGCATTTTATTCTAGTAAGAACAGAAGGAAAGTTCCATTTTATTCCTTCATCCATAGGGCCATATTCTTCTGCCTCTAAGAATAAACCAGTCAATGTGGAATTAGCAAGCAATAGGTGAACACAGTGGAGATGCACTGAGAAGAAGCTGGGATGATTTGGTTTCAGTCGTCCACTTCCTAAACGGTAAACTGCAGGAAGATGAGAGAAGAAAGGTTATTTGCTTCCTATTCTATTTTTCTATCCTAGGATGATCCACCTTCACTGTCTTTGCTCAGTGCTCTGGAGAAAAAGCAGCTGAAACTCAGAGACAACCCTTGAAAGTCACTCCTGGGCTGCATCTGAAGTCTGTCACAAGGACAGATGCTACAAGTTCTCTGCAGAAAATTCTTACAAAGAGATGTCACATCCTAGACCAAAAGGGATTGTACTTTAGAGGGAGACCTTCAGAACAAAATCTGTTGAAGGAATCTCCAAAAATGATAAGTTTGGTTTCTTATATCAAGTTGTTATTGTCTTCCCCACCATTTCACCATCCTGTCGTATCTCCATAGTCCAAACAGAGAACAAAAAATTATTCTGCCTTGAGATTTCCCAGATTAAAGCCAGTGAACTATATTCTAGAGATAAAGGGAGAGTTGAGGCTTTCCCTCATCGTGAGGAAGAAGGTGAAAAAGAGGAAGAAGTGGTTTGGGGGTTGGCCAGCACAATGGATTTCTGAATACCAGCCAAAAAAGGGATTCACTGGATAAGCGTAGTGAGCCTTCCCTCAGCGAAAATCACCAAGGGACTGGGTCCACTTTCATCAGAAGCAATGCCCTGTTGGTCCTGATGTTGCAAGCAAGTTAATCCCAGTGGCCCACAGATTTTTTCACTTGGCTCCTGATCGGCAAAGTAATTTGAAAAGGAGTGCTTCCTGCATTTCTGCCTCTGTCTATTTATTCACTTGTTTTAATTTGAAAGAGGATTTAGGATTCTTGGGAGTCGGGATCAATATCCCTATCTTGAGCCAAGAATAGCTCTGAGCAAGCGCGGTCACGGGATTCTGTAACTGATGGCACACCTCACAACTGACCTCCTAGCAGGGTCTGGCTTCCAGCCAGCCTGGGGCCACTGCCCCTGCTATGCCACAGCCACTCCAGCACCTCCCTTGGCTGTTTCTTGTCCCTCCTCCACTCAAGTCTTCCTTGAGTAGAGACTATAAGATACAAGCCAGAAGGTGAAACTATGGGTTTGGAATAATAAAATTACGATGAGATCCACCAAATTCATTTTTATTTGCAATCATAAACCAAGCTCCACTTTACAAGACAGAGAAATTAAAAAGGAAAATGAGAAAGAGTTCAAGTGCATCAGTTACAGGTTGTTAATAGAACTAAAGTATTTTGTACTATTTATATTTTATGAAGCTCTATTGCTGTGTTTTGTTCAACAGCACATCCCAATAAATGATTTACCAACTCGTAAAGGATCCAGGAAACTGATCTCTGCTCATTCTGTAGAAGGCCAAAGATCCTGATCTCTGTGTTACAACACCATCCCCCCCAAATACAATGATTCACTTTAAAACTGAAAAAAAAATCCAAAACCCTTATCAGTCCTCACTTGGTTTTTAAAACTTTTCTACTGATTTTTTTCAATTGCTATAAGATAGTGTTCTACCAGAAATGAAGTAATTTTTCAAAAAATGATAGAGAACATTTGAGAAGTCCATAAAAGAAATTACAACTTTCTAATGAAAAATAATTTTTTAACATCACACATATTTGATTTTCATATTTCTGACAGAAGAAATAATTATAAAAAGTAATTAGAAGTATTATTTCTTAAGCTTAGAAATATTTCATAGCCTTAGAGGTTTCCTTTGGAAGACGTCAGCTAATCCTACTCCCTTCTGAACACCCCTGAGCTAGGATGTGCAGGACTGCTGATATATCAGATTCACTCTAAGTATGTGGTACAGGAAAGGCAAAGCTGTCTCTCCTAACCTTCTCTCTGTTTTGGGTTTTATATTATAATAGGCAAGGACAACATTTAGATTTATTGGCATGCCTGCATCAGACGATGTGATGGTATCAGGTGGCACGTGATGGAAGATGGGGACCACCATCTACTTTATATGAAGCAAAAGTGATGCTTGTGAATGAATGAGGCAAGAGGTGTGGGGTGTCTCTGCAGTGTCCAGTGGAGGAGGACAGCTGGCACCAGAAGATGAGACTTCTCTCCCTGCTCAGCGAAAAGTGTGATAGGAAGGAAGCACAGATACAGCTGATCACATCTCTGGCAAAGCAAGACACTTTGTAGGTGTCATGGAAGAGGACAATGTGATGCCTCATTCTTGGAGGCGCATCAGATAGTTTGACTCCTATCTCCTATTACACTGATCCTTTACTCCAACCAAGCTTTGCCTGGGTCAGTAAAGCAGCAATAGCAATGACCAGCAATGTTTTTTTATGGTAACTTCTATCTTCTTATGGTCTGGGAGCCTTTAGCCTCTCAGTTTGTCTTATACCTGCTTTCATGGCAAGCAACAGGAGCTCTGCTGGCACAGTGGCATGCTTGAGCACAAAGGGCCTGCCCTCAGGAGTGACAGCTAGTCAGTTGTGCTGGAAGGGCACGTTAGAGGCTGCTTCTCAGCACTGTGCTGCTCTGCCCTGCCAGAGCATCTCCAGGTGCAGGAAAATGTCATTTCCCAGACCAGCAGCTCTGACCATGAGCAGGTGCAAGACCAAGTCAGACGTGAAACAAGTCAGGGTCCTATTTAAGCTCTGTCAGAAAGTACCAGCACTATTGTGACCAAAGAGGTGACCTTCAGAGCCCTACCACCAGCAGGACTCACTCCCACCACAATAGTCTCAATTCTTTTTAAGTGCAGTCATAGACTGGTGTAATTGCATCATTGCAGAGCTCTGCATGGACCCTTGTTTTAGCATCAGATGGGTCTGGGGTTAGCACAAGACTTTGAGGGTGCTGGGAAATGAACTTACTGCTGTGGGATACACCTTGTTTGGGACTGACTGTGCAGACTTCTGTTTTTACCCCACAATACCTCAGGCTTGCTCACAAAAACAGGCCTGCATTCAGCCAAAATAAGAATAGCTACATGCCCTGAGGACCACTTTACTAAAGCAGCGCAGCCAAGGCCAAGGGATATTGAAATCTCTGGGACCAAATGCTTCCTGTCAGAAGGCCTGGAGGTGACCGTCACTTTAGACAGGGTCATCAAAAAACCACTGTGTCGTGAGGTCTGATGGGAGGAGTAGAAGCCCAAGACAGATATTGAAGGGAAGCCAAAGAGGCAGCAAGCAAAGCACAAGGGCTGGGATTTGAGGAGAGCGCATTTACTATGGGCTGAACTTGTTACTGTTTCGGTGCAGTTAGCTCCTGTCTGTCACTCTCAATAAAAGTGTTATTGATTAGCATGTGACTTTATTGTAGGGAGCTGGCCAGGAGCCAAGGTGGAAGGACTCCAGAGGGAAAAGAGGACGACTGAGTTGGCAGGGAGGGGAGGGGGAAGGGGGGATGGAGGAGGAGGAAAAAGGAAGCTTGGAAACATAAAATCTTGAAAAGAGTAATTAATTCTGATCGTTACAGCAATCTATCCAGATTTTCAAGAATATTATAAATCAGTTGCCTGTACCCCTCCTATTAGCATTCACACTGGGGAGGGATCCTGGGGAAAATTGATCAGCTGAGAATGCCAGTGCCCTGGGGAAGGACTCTGGCTCAGAGAAAGGAGGATTGTTTTGGCTGCTCATTTCAGACCAATCCTGTGCCCAGGTCCATGGGAAACCAAGGAGGATGGAGGCATGGCCCTTCAGGAGAGATGCATGCTGCCTTAGCCCACCTCCACTGCTGTTCCCTTAAGGGTATGCCAAAAGAAAGGGCAGATGGCCTGCAAATCTTTCTGAAAGTGAGAAATTGTTACTATCGCTTGCAGCTTATCTGGAAAAGGAAAAAAAAAAAACAAAACGGAAATCCCTACCAAAAAAAATGCAGGGTAGAAATTGAAGGGCAGAAAATGTATACCTTCTATATTAAATTAGAAATAAGCTTTATTTTTAAAAAATCAACATTTTCTCTGAAATGTTTCATTCTAGCTGCTTTCTTTGGGAAAATTTTCCTTAAGATCTGCTTCATTAACCACAGAATCCCATTTTTCATGAAAAAAATAACTTTTTTCCCCGCCACCTGCAAACTACTTCCTCACTTCTGGCTTTGCAAAGTCATCTGGAGCTCCTAGGAAGAACATAAATGGGGAATAGGAATAGTAGTGAAAGATTATTCATTTAACTATATGACAAAAGATACTCCATCATTATCAAATAAGTCTTGGTCTACCATTTAGAAAGAGAAGAAATAAAATTTTGATTAGATGACGGATGGATTTCCTATTTATGTATCTCAAAGACTTGTTCCCAGTTCCCACCTTAAGGCTGGCCCACCTTCCAGCAGGCTGTGCACTGCCTCCTTGGAGGCTCACAGGATGGAGCAGCTGTGGAGTTCTGATGAGCTTTGTTCAGGAAGCTCAGCACAGGAGAGCAGTGTTGAAGGCTGGAGCCAGGGATGCTGACAGGCCTGCAGGACCAGACTTGCTCACTTTCTACTCAGAATTCAAAAGCATGCTTGTTTGTCGCATTTGCTTTCTAGAGAATAAAAATAAGCATGCTCCTGATGCTTATGAGATATGTCCTGGCAGTACAAATCCAGATACCAACAGGGACTTAATAGGACACAGCACTTTCAAAAAACAACTACCATTAAAGCATAACTATGCACTTTCCCCCTTTCAAGACTCAACTCTTGTATCTGATTTGGTTATTGCCACACACTAATTTCATGGCTATCAATGCCCTGACCTTTTGTTTCCCTCCATTTCCTCACCTCTTTAATGGAAATCTCTTCTGACACCCCTCTTTCCTATCCTAGCTGTCCAGCCACTGTCACAGGACATCACTGGTACAGCACAGGCTGGTTCAGTGACCGGTGTGGTGCCAGTTGTTCTGGAGGGCTGTGACAATGGCACTGGTATCTGAGCTCCTGACAGGACTATGAAGATGTAGCCCAGGCAGCTTGCACCCTGCGCTTTAATAGCATTGGCTGCATTCTCAGATCGTGTGTGGCAACTTTATGGCAGCGTCAAGAGAGCATTAACTCTGCCACAATATCAACACAATCACTGGAAGCTTCAATCCTCAAGCCACATGGAGTATGGAACTTGGAACCACATGGAATCAAGCCACATGGAACTTGGTTGTCACATCTGTCCCTTCCCTCCTCCCCAGCACACCTTCCCATGTGACCTTTGTCACCTCCCTCCCTCCAGACTGGCAGTAATGAAGTGACTCCATTAAACCATGGGCCCAGATGGCTTTCTCCTTTCTCTGCGTCCATCTGTGGCCACACTCTGCCAAGCAGGACATTTCCCTGCGGCTCCCTTCACTTGCCTAAACATAGGTTTTTGGTGCCATTTGGGATGCCTTGGGGTGCACAAGACATCTGCACAGAAATGGCAGATATGACCCAGGACTACAGGAGACCTGTGCCCATCTGCACCAGTGGCAGGAAGCCAGGCAGAACACCAGAACTCTTTTAAAGCAAGAGACTCAAGCACCTAATACTGCTTCCAACAAGTAAGCTGGGGTTTTGGTGTAGGGTGGTTCTTAGATGTTATCGGGAGCAAGGACAAAGGATTTCTGTTGATACCTGCTTGACCTTGCCTTCCCACCAGCAAGCTCAGGAGAGAGTTTCTAGAATATTTTTCTAGCAAAGAGCAGGTAAAGATCTGGCACCGTGTGCTAAAAATGAAAGATGAAGTTGTTTAAGTAGGGGAAGAAATCTACAGATTCCCCTACATGTTCTCCTCTTTCTTCTCTTTGCACTATCTGAGCCATGATTATGGGGAAAGGGTACTGAAGAGAAGGGAAGATTTTTTCAGAGAAGTCCCAAATTACAATATGAGTAACTTGCTAGAATGCCTTTTTCTGCCTCACATTTTTTCCCCGGTACTTCCCTCTCTGATACCTGCTTTTTATATTCATTTTTTATTTCTATTCCCTGTTTCCCCCACTGCTGCCAGCTCTTAGCTTCATTTACTAGTTTTGATTGCATGTTATTTATTTAGGACCTGTTGATTTGTGCCCCCAGGGCATCTCTGTTTTAAGCAAAGAGAATGCATATGATTTTAAATGGACATAATTTTATAGAAGAAAGGAAACAATCACTGTAACTTCCTTCTTACTAGGAAAAAAACAAAAGATGTTTCAGCAATTGGTCACAGCTGAGCTGATCCCAAAATGGTGACCACAGAAAGGGTCAGGGTAGGAATGACAGGCAATCACAAAATATGGAACACATCATCGTGTGTGTCATAGGTCTACTCAACTTACAGTGCCCTTTAAAATGTTTATGACTTAGACAAAATTCAGCTCTTCCATATAAGGTACCCTCCTTGTCCTCCTCTCAGCAGAGCCATGAAGCATACAGAGTTGTACTTTGGAAACAAAACAGACTTGGAAAAGTAGGAGGCCAAGAAACTCACACAGATATTGCAAGGTGCTGAGCTAACTAGAGGTCCTAACATGTTCTCGACAAAAAACACAGGAAATACTGCATTCCAGCATGAATGCAGTGAAAAGAATTTACTCCCACTTGGGTACTGGTGTGACTGCCAGCCTCAGTATGCCTTCTCCATGCCCACAATGACTTCCTGACCACTCTGCAGCCAGCACTGCCATCATGCTGATGCCTTCCTTGGGAAAACATCCTACAGCCAGCTAAGAAACAGCAAGAGAGTCTAATTCCTTCACTGCCCAAGAGCAGGGGTCAACCAAAATATTTATGAGAAAAATCAGAGCAGGACCTTAGCCATTTCTTTGCTTTTTATGCTACTTACAAATTAAATTACAACATATTTCTAAAGAATCATCCAACCATTTATTAACCAGGTAGCCTACTCTGAACACATATCAGTCCATGACATGTATTAAGAAAGGTTGCTTCTAGTATGGTTGAAGTTTGGGTTTGTTTGGGGTTTTTTTGTATAGACAAAAGAAAATATGCCAAGCAATTGGATTTTTCTTCTTTTTTAACTATAAAGGTAAAGCATCACAGGAGGTAAAAGTCCTAGAAACACAGCAGCTTTTCCCTGTCTCTCTCTCTCTCTCTCCCTCCTTGCTCAGTGTCTCTGGGAGGGCCTGAGCTGTTCACAAAATGGCAGGCTGACTCAGTGCCATGCCTGGACTAGTCTTAAGTACTGACATCCCTTTAAGTCTATCAGTTTATGATGCCATCTGATGCAGTAGGTCATTAGTCACTTAAGTCATGTGGTATTTGCACTGTCCCCTTATTGGATGATCGATGCTTTAAACAAAACAGAAAATGTCAAGTAATTTCATTATATTGTGGGTGGTTTTTCTAATGTTGCTCATTAGAATTTTGGCCAGAGATGCGTATTAGCTTTTAGGACTCATTTTCACAGGCAGTCAAACACTTTTCCATACTTACCGACAGCAAAAGAGAGGGCATTTCCCCCATTTATAGCAAAATGCAGTGTATAAACATAACTTAGTGGTACTGTGTATATTTTCTTTTTGTAGACCAGCTTTTCCAGTTGTGTAGAGACAAGAACTGCAGAGACACTAAAAATGGAATCAAGTTCAAAGACCAAGACATATGTGCTTCTGACAGCACACTTTGATTCTCAGCATTGGGTCATCATAATTGACCCTTTGGTGTTCACTTGAAATCCTTTCTTTTTAATCCATGCTCTTTCCTTTCCCAAGATGCAGAGTTTTACAGGTAGGATATTCAGGAGCACACAGCACTGCCTTATCTTTTACTTCACTGTGAGCACACACAGGCCAGTTGCAAATGTTTTTAAAACCTTTCCCAACATTCATCAATACCTTATACCCTTTCCTGCTACTTGAGCTTCTCACCAGTCTAAATCCTTCCCTACCACCTTACAGGTTACTCTTCTGCAGAACTTTCTTAATCAAACTCAACTTATGATTTAATTCACACCAAAAGAAACCATTACAAAAAGACAGTCATGAAGCAGCTATGCAGGGTACAAGGAAGTACTTCTGTTTCTGAAAGCACACGGAAAATGGTTCTTAGTTCTCAGCTGACAAGAACCACTTGAAATACCAACACATGCTCCATTCACCACTAGACCAGAAGATGCCCCACAGAGGAACAATAGCTCACTGACAACAGGAAAAAGACGAGAAAAATTGCTCAGAGAGAGGGAAAGAAGGAGCTGCATGCAATAAAGTGTTCTCTGCCACCTTGTAGGTGGAGTGTTCAGAGCAGAACTAAAGCCTGCTGTGTGCAGACTGCCATGCACACACTGACTATCCACAAGGTGAAATGATACTGAAGAGGCATTTCCATTGTGAGGACTTTCTGAAAGGTCTTCTGGATCTGATGGAAAGAACATTTTTCAAAGAGATTCAGACAACAAACTGTGCTTTCCACAATAAAAATAACCATTAAGCTCCATTATGGTTACTTTTATTGAAGCTAGTCTAGACATTCAAGTAGAATTCTTATTAATTTCCAGATAAATAGAGATCTAGATAGAGATGGAGCCACTGCTGCTGTGTAGGGTCAGACTTCATAACAGCCCAGTCATTACCCTATCTCAAACAGCAACCAGAACACAATAAGCATTCAAGCTCCCCTCATTCCCAAATGCCCTGTGACTCATACTCTGCCTCACTGTGTTAAACAGTTCCTCAGCAATTTTTTTTTCATTAAAGCAGTTAATATTTGGAAATAAAAAGGAGAAATTTTGGCTTATTCTTCTGTTGATGAAATGAATCTCACTTGAAAGCTTGTTTTATTATAATTTACAATCTGCCTGAGATCTTTTGAGTCTATCTAATCCTAAAATACCAAACACTTTAAGAATTCTTTTTAAATAGTTTTCAGAAATTGGAAACAGTCAGCAGTTTCTTCCAAGGATAATACAAGCTTGAAGATGTCCTGGGCTTTTAAACAAACACAAATTATGAGGTTTAGGCTTCAAACAAGTCCTTCCCGACAACTTTGAACCCTTTTAGGTTTGGAAATTATTGTCTCTGGCAGCTTTCTTGGCAGAGAAAGAACAGAAACCATGATCCCATCCTGGCCTGCATTGTTTTGTCTCATGCTGGTAGTGTCTTGGTAGAGTGAAAAGGTCATTCCTGAACCTGGCAGATCCATGAGATGGAAGCTTCTGGTTCTGGAAAGAGCTACAAACTTTCCAGGCTACCTCAGCCTGGCTGTTTCTGGAGAAACTGGACAAGCTGATTTAGGATTGATGCTGAGGTTAAGAAATCTATCATGTTTTATTGTTCCTGCTGATGTATGACACGCCATCCTTCATCTCTTTGTAATGCAGAGTGCCTGCATGTTGGCTCACATTATACTGTCAGCTTCACTTTTACTCCCTCCTCCCCCAACTCCATTTGGTCTGTTCATGCTAAAAATAACATCAAGATTCATGACTATGAAAGGGATGGGCGCCAGAGAGAGGAAAACTTGCTGACTTAAAGACTCGTGGCCATACTTACCGCCTTCTTCTGCAAGCCTGGATCACCTTTATTTGAGGAACTTCACTTCTGATTGTGGAAACTGGGGGGCAAAGTCACAAACTTGAGGAGATTGTCCACTATCTACATTAAAATCGTTTCAGCAATGCAGGTCAAGGGACAGATTGACACTTTTAGGTATTCCAGGCTGCTGTCTTCTCTGTGGTGTGATCAAAGGCTGTTGAGTAGGTTTAATGTATGGCTTATTTGGGAAAGGACACCAAAGCCCAAAGAGAAGTTCTGCACTTTCATTTTAAGGTTCTGTGAGGTTTGCACCAGCTCTTGGGCATCCCCCACATGCATGGTCCATCTCTGTTTGAAAGCCTGACTGACAGCTCTTCCTTTCCAGACAGTATGCACACTCTTGAAGGGAAGAAAGGAGCTTTAGCAAAAGTGTGTACAAGGAATTTGTTCTGCTAATCAAGTAGCAGATGTCTGCTCTCTGAGATTATAACAAATGCTTGCCCCTTTGTGGCATTCAGGGGCTCCAGGCCACTGGAGATGTGCCTTCCCAGTAAGATTTCTAATACTGCTCATCTCTAGACATTTAAGAGCCTGGGGTTTTTCTCTTCTGTTATTGTTCTCTTGCAAAATCAGAGGTCTTTTCTTTCTTAAAGCGCAGCTACAGCATCATGATGTCCTAATTTGTATAATTGCTGTCTATCCTAAAGTTTCCCCTGCAGTTTCAATTACATGTCTCACTTCAATTAAACTCTTAATTCTTGTCCCAAATTGGCATACAGCATGGCTAACAGTCATGGCTATCCTGCTCTACCCCAAAGCTGCCTGCACTCTCCTAGTGGGATGGCTGAATAGAAAACAGTTTGAAGCCACCCGGGATAAAATGCATTTGAAGAAATGTCAGACATTGATCCTGAGCTACTCTCACCTTTGTTTTGCATCTGGAGGAACACAATTTGAACGAGAAAAAGGAAATTTCAAACTCAAGGTTTGAACCAGCAAGTTAAGGGAATGCAGCAGAAATTGAATACCCTGCCCAACTTCCTGGGTAAAGGAATGAAAGAGGTGAAAGGCTAGTTTGAGGGGGCTGAAGACCCTCTAGGAGGTGTCCAGGGGATAAAACCATGCACTTCAAGCACTGCAAGAGGGAGACAGAGGAGAGGGCTGGGGTAGGGTTTGCCACACAGGCAGTAGAGCCTGTTCCATAAAGCAGGTTGTCGTGTAAACAAGATGTACCTTTGACATCCTCCCCTTCAGGGCACCAAGGCATGAAGCAGGAGATGTATTTCAAGCCAAACAGGTGATTTGTAGGTGCTAAGTGTTCATAAAGACAAGATTAAAGAGCTCTCTGATAGCAGGGCAGTAAATCATTCCCCACCTGCAGAGTTGAGTGCCGGGCACGGATGCTCCTCCGACCCTGATTAAATAAAGGATGGCTCAGCAAGATGGGGACTAAAGTTAGCTGACAGCTCATGAGTGAACTGGTGTCTTGCCTGCTGCTGGTGCAACTGATGGCTAATTTTCTCCCAAAGGAACCTTTGCAAAGGCTTGTAATTAAAACTGGTGGAAGGCAAACAGGCTCATGGGAAGGCAGACCCGTCTGTCCACCATCCCCCAACCATGAGCGTCCCCTGACTGACAGCCTGCGTGGGTCAAAGCTGCTCCTGGATGAATAAAATCCCAAGGCCTGCTCCAGTGAAAGAAAGCTACAAATAAATAGCTAACAGCTTTATACCCAGCATGCAACACACTCTGACAAGCTCCAGGTTTCTTTCATAGTGTGTTTGGGATCAAATGCACACACACATAAATATATATGTAAGCATATATATACACATCCCCAAAACATCCTTATGTTTTCAGAGTATCCCAGGCTCTCCCCTGAGAATCATGCTTTGCCTTACCCAGTCAGATGTGTGTGAAAATAATTATCTGGGTGTTGCAACCTGGGAAGTGATGGCCCAGAGGAGGGAGCTTTTTCAGTCAAGATGCAGAGTTCGATGGCAGAGCAGGTAACAGAACCCAGGCAACATCAACTCCCAAGTCTCCTTCTTAAGCAAGCACATGTTTAGACTAAAGAAGCAGGTTTTGTTTTAAATTACCTATTTGACTAGCCTAGATAGGACCCAAAAGAACTTAATGGAAGGGAAGCTTAATGGGACCTCATTAGTTTGTTATAACATTTTTTCTGCACTGTGCTATTAGCTCTTTAAAATAGATTATCGGAAAGAACACACTTCACAGATTTAAATTACTTGTGGCTTTTGCCTTACCTGAGTTATTTCTTTTACTTTTTATTCGTCTGGAGTTTTCAGACTAGCTTGGTGAGATATTTCTTTTCCATTTCTAGATTTACAGATACTTGGAGGAAGCTGGCTCAGTTGGGCTGTTAGTGACTCTCCTCAGTCCTAATTTTAAAAATCATTTTAATTGATGGATTACAATTTTGGAATATTTTGCTGTAAAACTAAGCAAAAGAGGGTTTTTTTTTCAAGTTGTTTTTTAAAGGGGCAACATACTAACAACAAGATAGGCAATCTAGGGGTTATTTGGGGGTTTGCCCCATTTTGCCATTGTATTGAAGCTAGTAATATTCAAAGATCATCCAAGTCCCAGAGTTAGTCTTGAGACGCATTTACAGTAGGAACATTCCCTAAACTTGGGTGTGCTCAAATTTGCCCCACTATAAGGAAGGAAATACAGTGAAGAAAGATCCGGAGCATTGGATAGTCATGATCAGGTACTTTCTCTCCAGCCAAGCTCTAAAATTGACCATTGTAGCTTTGTTACAAAAGCTTTGGCACTGAACTTTGGGCCAAGAATGGAAGTGGTTCCTCTTTGATTTTAAGAGCAAGTATTGCCTTCATGTGTTCCAGGCATAGCTCAAAGGTACAATCAACAGAAAGGTTAAAATAGAGGATAGGGAGATCCAAAAGCTGAGATGTCCCATATGGTTGCTTTTCCTGAAAGATGTCTGCTTGTTTTGATACTCATCCAACTACTTAACTATCTGCTCTGATAAGAACAACCCACAATAAAGGCAGCTGCTGCTTCACAGCTCATGATGTTCTATGTTCAGCATCCTGTGTCCACTTTCATGAAGCAGAGCACGAGTACATGCAGAAGCACTAAGTGTATTTTTTTTTCTGCACCAGCATCTCCAGCTTTTCACATTACAATGAAATTAATTTCCCTATGGGAACAGTATTTTAACATTTTATAAACTGTTCAAGCCTGTTTTCTTCTACACTGTCTGTTCCACTCAAAATACTGCCTCACTTTCTGATTAGGGAAAATGGGTTCAGTTTCCTTTGCATCTGTCTCTTCATTGATCCGTGGTTTTGGCTGGGGGACAGTTAAATTTCTTCACAGTGGAGGGTAAGGGGGTTTGTTTTGAATTTGTGCAGAGCAGAGTAGTAATAATACAGTGGTGTTTTTATTATTGCTGTGCAGGGCTTAGAGACAAGGCCTTTTCTGCTTTTTGCACTGCTGTGCTAGCCTGGAGACTGGGGGTGCCTGGGAAACTGGGAGGAGACACAACTGGGGCAGGCGACCCAAACTGACCAAAGGGATATTCCTTTCCCTATGACATCATGTTCAGGGTATAAAGCTGAAGGAAGAAAGAAGAAGGGAAGGACATTTGGAGGGATGGTGTTTGTCTCCCCAAGTAACTGTTGCACGTGACGGGGCCCTGCTCTCCTGGGGATAGCTGAACACCTGCCAGCCCATGGGAATTCTTTGCTTTGCTTGTGTGGGCAGTTTTCGCTTTCCCTGTTAAATTGTCTTTATCTCAACCCATAGGTTTCCCAGCTTTTACCCTTTAATTCTCTTCCCAATCCTTCTGGTGGGGGAGTGAGTGAGCAGCTGCCTGAGGTTAAGCCAA
Organism: Serinus canaria; assembly: GCF_022539315.1. Taxonomy (NCBI): domain Eukaryota; kingdom Metazoa; phylum Chordata; class Aves; order Passeriformes; family Fringillidae; genus Serinus; species Serinus canaria. The sequence goes on from NC_066313.1 coordinate 23,320,352, forward strand.
TATCCTGAGACTCTGCTGTTACACTGTGGTGCACTCCAGAATAACTTCAGATTTCACTTATGCTGAGATTTCACTGGTTGAACCGATTTTTACATATACAGGCACAAACTCGTAGGCAGGGCTGTGGCAAGGAGCCTTGGCTGTGAAGAGAGTTACTGTACAAAAGAAAATGGTTGAACTCTTTTCATGCCCACCTCACCAAGGTCCTGTTTCATCCCACCAACCTTCCCATGCCCATCCCTTGCTTGAAAAAAAAGGCCTGCATTAAGTTATGGATCACATTTTAGTATTAGACCATCGGCTGACTGCTTCACTGTGCCTCAGACGTAGAACTTGATAAGACACCACAATTTGATATCAAGTCAATACTTGCCAAATTCCAGTGTTTTTTTTAAAGAGGACTACTCCTTGCTCAGAGTCAAAGTGAGCTGGGCTGCACCTGCACTAGATTCTTGTTCCTCTCTAATTAACCAATTTTTTTTTCTACCCAAATATGAAAAAACATTAGTGTACGGACATAACACAGATGTTTTCTCCTCAGTGTAAGTATTGGTGTTTACCATGTGCTGGTGATTAGAGCTGAATCCTGAAAGAGACCTTGGGTCTTTTTGAACTATGGCAGCATTCACTGACCATTCACTGAGAGCTGTCAGCTGTTTACATTCCTCCTCCTGTTTTCACATGGGTTAACTTAAACATACTAGTTTAGGTTAACTTAAACATACTAGTTTAGGATGAGGAAAGGCAGGGATGAAACCAGATAACACCAAAGGCACAGGGTGAAGGTAATTACAGTGAGAAGGATGCCCATCCCTGGGAGTGTTCAAGGCCATGTTGGATTGAGCTTTGAGCAACCTGGTTTAGTGGAAAGTTCCTTGCCCATAGCATGTCCATTTTCTAGCTGAAATGAGAAGACTTTTAAGGTCCCTTCCAACCCAAATCATTCTGTGGTTCTGTGGGCAAATTCAGGCCATGAGTCCCTCCAGACAACTCCACCCAAAGGCACCCAAGGCATTGAGACACCCCTTGGGCCCCCATCCATGGGCTGTAGTAGCCAAAGGGAATGACCTCGCATGCACCAGTTGAACAATGTCTTCAGTAAGCTACACAGATATCTTCTGCAAAATAGGTTTTCTCCCTCATCCAGAGGAAGGAGAGATTGCAGGGACTTAACCAGAAATCTGCAGCTGGGAAAAAGCAAGAAGAGAAGGCAGCTGGGTTCAGTGCCTTTCCCTGCCAAACCCTTGGCTTCCCCATGCTTTGTCTGTGCAGCAGTGATGAGAGCATTCCCCCTTTTCTGTGAGGGCCAGGCAGATGGATGTCTCAGAGACTACAAAGGGCTTTTTGCTCATGGTATTAGCAGGGACCACCTACGTATCTTGGACAGTTCCCTGGAAAGCCGTGACGTGGGCTGGAGCAGCATGCCTGCCTCCCTGTTCCCGCGCCTCTCGCTGCCACCCCTGTGCCTGCCACCCTTGCCAGCTGCCACTGCCGAACGTGGCACCGCCTGTTGCCAAGAACGATGATCCTCGAGCAGAGCTGCCCAAGCACTGCCAGTCCCTCAATCCTGCTCAGCTCCCTGCGTCTCTCCCGTTGATTTACGTATCTCTGCAATGTTATTTATCAACTGCTCCATAATTAATCAGAGGCAGAGCTTGGCAGCACTAAATGAGCAGCCTGTCTCCAGTGCTGCCACTGCCACCAGCCCCCTCCCCTGCCAGCTACCATGCTTTATCACACACCGCAGCACTGGAGCCTGCCTTCAGCCGCTCCTCATAATAGCAGCCAGGGGGGCTTTTCAAATGATCTCATCTCACCAGGAGAGCAGGCACTCATCCTGCCAGACTGGCAGGAAGGGAGGAATTAGCATACAGGTAAATGCCAGCTTCCTGCCGGTTATCCCACCAGCCACCTGGCTAAAGAGCTGCAGTCTCTCTGAGATTAAATATCGTGCTGTTCCTTGCTTCCTGACCTCTTCCTGCCCCTGCCACCCTAACCTCAAATCTCTCTCCTTTCTGTCAGGTTGCTTTCTCTTGTTTTTCTCCCTTTGCATCTTTTCCCAACATCCTTCTTTTTCTTTTCCCTTCTTCACTTTCCAATGTGTTTTTCTCATGTTGCCTTCTTGAGCTCACCCACTCTTACTGCTGCTCCCTTTCTCCCCAGTTCCTCTCTCACATTTCCTCTCTCACATAAGCCTCAGATCAAGTAGTCTGTGCAAATAAAATTACACTGTGTTGTTTTCATGAGCAAAAGCATAAGAGGAACCTGAACTCCAGAAGTCCTTCAGCTCAAATCTATCAGATATAAAGACCACAGATCCTAATTCAATAATAACATTTTGGCTCTGCCTCAGATTAAAAAGCAAGGCTCAGGAGACATGGGTTATGTTCCTAGATATGGTGTTTGTGGACTGACATGCTATTAGCAAGACACACTGCACCTCAATTTACCTGTCATTAAAATATAGAGGACAGAGATGCTAACTGACCCAAACAGATACAGTGTCCAGGCTTGTAAAAGTTAATCACACACTCAGGGTTAAAGTGGAAGGCTTCAGAGATTGTCTAGAAATTTAAAATCTCCCTCCCTTTTTATTCAGTATGGAGGCTTGTATTGAACACACACTTTTCTGAACCAACCTGTGGGAAACCAAGTGAGGTCTATAACAACAGGAAAACTTGGCTTCATCACTGTGTAACCTTATTGCTGCTCTTTCATTCTAAGGTTCCCCTGTCGGGGGGACCTTAGAAAGGCTCCTGAAGGAGTGAGCTGTGATGCAGTGCAGACACAGTGAAGTCTACACAGAGAACTTGGGCACTGAACAAGCCCTTCACTGGCAGAGGCATCGCCTGTGAGTAACGACTGTGCAGCGTATCTTGGTTTCTCACATCCTCTTTCCCTAAAAACACAGGGAACATGGATGATTCCTAGACTTCAGCTGAGTTCCTCAGGCTTCTTAACTCTCCCCACACGAGCATGCTGCCTAACTAGCATACAATGACCACTAACTCTTCTGGAATAAGCCACCCTTTGTGACTGAGGTGAGCTCTTCAGACAAACAGGGCAAAGGAAGAGAAGCATCAGCTTTGTCCCAGTGCAAAATAACAACATAAAACTGGCAGTCTCTGCCACACTACAGCCTTGCAAAAAGAAAGAAACCTGAGCAAGGGACTCAAACCTACCATCACAAATTAATATGAGTCCTCTCTGTTGGCCCATTGCACATAAGTAAAACAGGACTGACATTAATCAGGTTTACCCAGATATTGAGCACAAGAGGTAATCAGAGGGCTGATAAGAATTCTGGTGTATCCACTTGCCCATGCTTTTCATGCTAGAAAGCATTGCTTTTATCCTGCATGAAGAATGGAGGTGGGAAGCAAGACATAAGAGGAAAAAAATTGAATAATCTAGTGCAAAATTTCATTTATTTATTTAAAATCAGATGGGATATAATAGGAAAAATGAGAAAAGATATTAGAAGGAGAGGAAAGAGTAGTAAGGAAGGCAAGCTGTAGAAAACTGAGGTAATAGGAAATGAGGCAGATACAGAGAGATGTAGAAAGATGTAGAAAGCCCTGTTGAAAACCTTTATTTTAGCTCTACTGTGCAGATGCTTAGCAGAATTTTTGCTGCCAGTGATGGGATGTTTCTGTTTCTTGTGGATTTCTAGCTAACAGACTCATATTTTCCCTTTGGCTGAGGGCATGGAGTGTGTGTAAAATGCCAGTATTGCACCTCCTTGGAGAAAGCTCCTTGGAGCTTTCTCTCTTTCTCTGCAGGACTGCTGCTCTTTCAAAGGACTCTTGGAAAGGGTGCAAAAACAGCAGTTCAAACAGCATTAAAGAAATGTAGTTGGTCCTAAAAGTCTCAGGTGGAAGGAACATTATCCAAAAAGAGAATTAATTATTTGGTGGATTAAGGCCACTGGCTGGGTTTGCAGAGCTAGCAGATGGACAAGAATGCAGTGGAGATCTTTTTCAGGATGGATGGCATGGTGAGAACATCTGTCTGCTGCAAGCAGGAATATGTTCCTGGTCCACTTGGTCTCAAAAACAGAATTGCAACCTCCTACTTGGACAGAACTCACAGAAACCAAAACTGCACTGAGGGGCTTTTTTATGTTGTGAGTTCAAAAGGCTGGGACTTGGCTTTGCAGAAGGGGTTTGGATGAGCCTCACAGTGTTGCAGACTGAGAACTGCTTAGATAGAGCTATAAAAGTAATTGCTAAAAAGACATTACCTTACAAAACCTTTGCCATCAGATTATGAGTTTGACTCCCGTGCATTCTGGTGGCACATTAAAATCATTATCATTTGCATCTGACCACTGTGTGGTGGTCTCTGTGTGAAGGAAGTTTTGTGGCCCTCAGCCATATCCCATTGAGCACATTTAAATCACTAGGAGCACTGAGTGTAAGGATAGCTGATCCTGTTCTACCAGACTGAAGTCACTGCAAGCTGGCACAAATGGGAGATCCACCCACAGGGGCTAGGGCAGATCCATCCACAGAAAAAAATGAAGTTCTACTCCTTAACTATGCAATGATCAGGACTAAATAAAGAGTCCTAGACACACCTGTTCCTAGTTGAAGTCTGCCTCGTCAGTTAGAAAAACACATTTTATTCCACCATACCCCAGCAACTAGAGCTTCAAGTATTCCCAGAAGGGTCATCCTGCACTTGACACATGACAAAAAACATGGAAAAAACACTGCAAAAAGAAAAAACCATGGTGTGTTCCTTGGAGCAGAAAGGGTCTAAGTGCTTGGAAGCTCCTAGGCCAGAATCGCCAGAGTGCTTGGCCAAAAAGGCTGGAAAAAAAAAACCAAAAACAGTGGACATCTGATTGCTGTCACACATAAGCACACTGTTTCTGGTAGCAGCCAATGCAGAGCAGCAGCAGCACTGCCACAGAAAGATCAGTGCCACACTGAGTGCAGATGCACTCAGCTCAGCTGTAAAGGAGCTAACTCAGCTCTGGGCAGCAGCCTTTCTCCAGCAGCAGGCTGCTTAAGTTGGGCCAGTTGACCCTGCTGGGACCCAGCATGGGAAACTACAAAATGCCCACAAGGATTTGAACTCCGTTGATCTTCAAAGTAATGAGTAACAGGCATTCATTTTGCAAAGGAGAAGGGCAAGGAGAGAGGAGGAAGCCACACACATGACCCCAAGGGACCATGGCAGGCCATCCCAAGCAGCTGCATGTGTCCTGTTTCCAGTACTCCCACCAGGTTGTTGCCCTGATTCTTGCAGCACATCTGCTGCCCTCGCATCCCTGCAACAGCCATTTCCCCAGTGAGCCCAGACTAATCACAACTTTTTAGCAGCCCAAAGGACAAGGCAGAGGAGGACTGTCTGAAAATGACAAACAGAATTATCCTAGTGTTATGCAGGGCAGCAGTTGGAGCCAGCATTGCTATTTACAAGGGATGCGACTTGCAAAAAGCAAACATCCCTCCATGGCCCACGGGGTCTCTGCTCTAACTAACATGTCGTGTGACACTGAAGGCAGATAATTAATCTCCCATCACAGCACCTGTCTGCACCACCCTTTTCCCTTATCTAATATCTTCGTCCCTGTCCCTCCCTTTACCAACACCATTTACAGCAAGGGGGAGTGAGGTTTATCACTGCCACCTATTGGCATTTGCCCTACAGGAAGAACATGAGGACATGGCAACACTGCACAAAACCATCACCACTTCTCCATGTTAATTCTTCCTGTAAACCTACATACACTTTGATGGCCAGGGTGTAAAAACACAGCATGTATTTTGGACGGGTCTGTAAACTAGTTATGAGCAAAGCTGCATTAGCAACAGGCCCTTGTTAGCAGTTTTGGGGGTGGTGGTTTGGTTTTTGTTGTGTTGGGGTTTTTGGTTTGGTTTTGCATTTTTGGTTTGTTGTTGTTTCTTTTTTTTTTCCCTTTTTCACTTGTAGGACTTAAGACCAGAACTGCACTCTTCCATGTGGTTATGGCAACTCTACTGGAGACAGATTGTTTGACATGATGTGGCATTATGTGCTTTGGACATACTCTGCAGGTCCTTATAATCTGTGAAGAGCTTTCCCCTCAGTACTGGAAGCCAGTCTTATAGGGCACTCTGGGAACATCCATGTTGAACTAAATTTTGGATTTCTGGCTCAGTTCTGTATTAAGGTCAACTTTACTTAGCTCTAGCCATCCAGGCAAAAGGTCTGTTTTCCTGCAGGGTTCTATAACACACATACAGGCACAATGCAGAAAGCATTTTAAGTTTTCAGCTAAATCTACCTCCTGCTTTGAAGCTCAAAAGGTCAGACTCGAGGTGGGGTTTGACACCAGCCCTGGAATAGAGAAGAGGCAGGAGGAGCATTGCTGGTCAAAAGCTGGGGGCATTGACAGAGCTGTGTCTGGGGAGCTCTGAACTGAAATACCAGGAGAGCCGAAGGGCAGATGGGGGGCACAGGCAGACTTGTCTATATGGGCAAAGCTTGTTTGCTTTACACAGAACACACCTGGATTCAATCCCTGATGCAAGTCCCTCTTTAATAAAAATCAGAGTTCTACTCTGATAATGCAGCTGAAGAGGAAGCCATCCCTTGTTCTCTAAAGCTGACCTTTCCCTTTCCCCACTATAGTTAGATCCCTTACAAGATTTGATACATTTAAGAAGAATTTTTAAAAAACATTTTTACAAACATGTTCTTCATGACCGCTTCCACTAATCCTGCCGACACGGGCGATCAATGCCTTTAAAGGAGATTTGTGGAAACCACAAAGAGTCAAATGCTGCCACTATGGAGATAAATGCCCCTTCAGTTCCTCAGCTGACGCTCACCACACACACCTCCTCGGGAGAAGGTTTTGCTCCAGACTCAGCTTATTATTAAGGTGGGGCAGAAGTTCAGGAGTGACTCACTAAGAGCCGCTCCCCACCTGGCTTAATTTCTCGCTAGAAAGAACTGTGCCTAAAGCATAGCTACAGCACCCTCTTACACTATGCTGGATTATTAATTCAACATCGATCCAGAGGAAACACACTCCACTTCCTACAGCACCCTGCTTTTGAAGGTAACCCATTCTCTCTATCGACCAGACTGAAGGTTGCTTAAATTAGCAGGAATAAATAAAACCTCAACTCTACTGAACAGCAAAGAGATTTGAAAAAAATTTCCTTTTTTTTTTTGTTTTTCATCCAATATCAGGATTTTAGTACACTGTCCCTGATTAGCTCTTCACATGTGAAACAGTTTTACCCATCTCTTTTTTTGAGTCAATGCAGGCAGCAAGTAATCTGGGCAGAGGCTCCTGCGCTCAAACCAGATAACAAATCAAGCTATTCAAGATTAAATGCATTACCCTGTTTCCCACTATTTTAAAGGCCAGAGTTCTATAAACTAGTGCCAGATGTTTTAATTAGCAGAAAGCAACAGCATATTCCCGCACAGCATGTTCCAGAAGGGATACTGAAGCGACAAAGTAAAAAATCTCAACACGGAACGAATGCATGTTTCATTATACATCTTTGACTTCTTCCCCTGCACTCTGCCCACAAGCCTGCCTTTCCTAGGACTCATTCCAAAATATTACTTCAAGTAGATTTTGTTTTGTTCTTTACAATTTCCTGGAAACCTTCGTAAACATATTCCACCAGCATTTCTCAACTTCCCCTACTCAATCAATCTTTGTCCCAAACCAAATCTATTTCACTTCATTTGAAGAAACTAACTCTGCCTCCTGATCTAACAGAGACTCCATTAGGGATGCAGCCACAGCACATTTAGCAGTCTGTTTGAACCTGTGGACACAGCAAGGCAAAAATTATTACTTCACCTAAAAAAGTCATACAAGAGTGTTTCTTACATGAGGCACATGAAATCCATGACAATATGGTACAGTTGCAGCTCTGTCACTACTCAGCTGATGAGGATCTCAAGATCAAATTTTGTAGAAGATTTGCGTGCTCATGCAAGTATATAATACAAGAGGGATTTCAAATGACATCATACAGAACGAGCAGTTTAGGATGTTTGTTATCAAGATAATACTGCTACAAAAACAAGATTAGGCATGATATGTTTGAGAACAGAAAGAGTGACCATTACCTCACAAAAGACCTTATATCTTTTCTCCTAATGTTCCCCATTTTGTCCTCAGCATAAGTTTTTGCATGCCTGTCTCTGCAAAACTGAGGAGAGGCAGTGGAATCCCCCTGATGGCTACTGGACAGACGCAGTGTGGTTTCTGTTCCAGCACATTGTAGTGCCACACTTGGGGACAGCATTCATACTGTCCACACTTAGCACAGTAGGGAAATATTTCTGAATTTAAAATTCAGTTATAAAATTCTGTGGGGGATGGCTGTCCCCAAGACAAGAGCTGTCCTCAATAACAAGTTTATATTGGTTTTTCCACCATCTGTATAGTTCTGACCATGTAGTTCTATTCCTTGTAGAAACCATTATAGTTAGGCAGGCAGTTTTGAAAATATTGGGCTGATAAAAAGGGAAAGATATAGAAAAAAGAAACCCTCACCAGTGTATCTATACTGGAAGAAATACACAACAAAAAGCCAACACAGAAAAAACATTTGCCACTTCCTAATACTCAAGTATGAAGTGAAAAATTGGAAGGGACAAAGAAAACACAAGTTCTGGTCAATGATATCCATTTGGTTTCTGAAATAAGCTTCAGGTAAAGTCTGATGGTCAATTGCCACATTGTGTTCTTGGAAATCCACTTTCGCCCTGCTGCGTCTTTCTAGAAATGCAGTGACCTGGGATAATCTGCATGCTTGCTCTTCTCCTGCCTCTCCTGCTCTTAACCCTTGTTTGTTCCTTCCTTCATCTGCTTCAGTGGCTTATTTCTGATTTCTCCTGTCCTTTGGAGTTATCAAGAGTAAGACACAAGATTGATTCTCCAGGTCAAACTGTTCCTCATCAATTATAGTAAACAAACCAGGAACGTGTTTTCTAGCCAGTCTCCTTTCTCTCTCTCTCTCACACACACAGATGTCCTTCTACTTCCAAGGAAAACAGGAGCTGAAATGGGTCAATTTGTTATTTTCTCTTCAACGACAACCATAGTCACATTTCTCTGATTTAATAACTCCTATGGAACATGGCATTTCTTGGTGAAAAACAATACCAGGTATTCATATAAACAGATAGGATTAGAGATACAAGCATCTAAATTTATTTTTGGCGACTCATATTTATGTATTTCAGGCTTTGGTTTACTTCAGGAGAAAGGATTAGGGGCACATGGAAAGAATAGCAAATCAAACTGATGAGAACTTTTTAATTGGAAAGCAAATGGCACAGAGGCTGGCTTCCAAAAGGGCTATGAGGAAATACTTGAAAGAAGGGGAGGAGCAGAATGAAAGAGAGAGAAAGAGAGAGAGAACAAGAAAGTGAAATGGTCATTAATTCCTAACCTTCTTTCCTTTTTATTTCCTTAGCTGTTTACAGCACAGCCTTTTCCCTCAGCAGCTCCCCATGGCTAAAGCCATCACTGTGAGAAAGTTTTTACCAGTAGTCCCCAAGTTATTCAGCAGAGGGGTCAATATTCCATCCCTTCAGACAGAGCTGCACTGGTGCATGAGTCCCTGAAGATGGGTGGCACAGTGCTGTCACAGTGGCTCGGTGGCCCAGCGCTGCCATCATGCAGCCAGCAGCACCCACAGCTTGGTTTTGGCCACGGCTAGCAGTGCAGGCACAGGGTGCTTCTCACTCACCAGCCCTCAGTTCATTAGAGCTTCAGGAGAGCCAAAGGTGGGCCCATTCCATCCCTCCTTTCTCTGGAGGGAGATATCCATCTTCAGGGAAAGGGATCTCCTCTCACATTTCAAAAGACCAGCTGTCACACAGAGCTGTTGCATCTCTGGTGCTTTCACTGCTGCAGCACAAAATCATTACATTCTCTTTCTGTCTCAACAGCTTCTAGAGGAAATGCCATTACAAGCACCTTTTTCTAGGTCAAGCCAATTTCTACCTTCTCCCTGGCCACAAGACAAAGCTAGTGTCCAATTTTATTCAGGACAAGACCATCTGCATGACTGAGAATGTTGGTGCTATCACACATAAAACATTACAACATCACAACACATCTCAGCTCATGATAGAGCTGAGTCCTTAGATCTTCAGCCTTAAGGAGGTTGTTAAAGATAATAACAGCTTTGTTTTAAAATGTAACTCACATGTGGGATCTAGACACCTTTCTGACAAGGCAATAAGGAGAAGGCAGCACCACTGCACAGCTGAATTATTCCCTTCTGGATTAAAGAAGGCCAACAAAGACCCTAGATCAAAATCATACTGAATAGTGATAAGCTACAAAACCACTTTGAAAAAACACATCTCCTTAGATCATCCCCAGCCAGAAGTGAAAAACCCAAGAAATAACTACCAAATCCCAGCTTTTTCCACCATCACCGCCACTCAGGTGCTGGCCATTGATACGGGTTTCAACAGCAGACTGTCTGACATCATCAGAACCAAATCTCTCTTCCCCAACACTTATGATCTGCCTCTGTAGTCCTTTTTAGAAATTCTTTTTATGTTGGCACTGGCACAAAATACTAGACTCCTGCTATGGTCTGTCTTGTCTCACAGTGCCTCTGAGTTCTTTGACAATACAAATGCCTGCCTGACTGGTGTATGTACTTTCCATGACAATCAAGCACATGAATTTGAAGGATCACTGTCATCCTTAACAGATGATAGTGATGCTCAAATAAGCTTTGGCTGTTCTTACACATATTAAACTAGTGTGCCATTAAATACATGCCAAAAGTGAAGGAGGAGATCTGTGAGGCTCTATAACCCTTCTAAATGAAGAAGCTTGTTATAAAACCACAGAGAAGTCTGCAAGAGTAAAACCCTAAAACCTAAACAAGTCCTGACTCCAGACTTTTCCTGAGTTTTATGTCTTTTTTTTTCCCCTTTCTTCCTTTCATTTAATAATAAAAAAATTAATAAGTGGAATGTTCTGTAGTAACTTTGAAAGAAGTAATTTAATAAAAAAAAATCAGAGTGCCTCAAGTTAATTTAATTCAATCCTAGGCTCATGCTGCTGCCAAATTGCACATTTCAAAACTGCATAGCCAAAGAACTTTAGGTGCCCTCTGAGAATGCCTGAAGTGAAGGAAAAGGCAGAGAAAAAAAGACCCATGAAAGCAAATTAAGGCAAATACCTTGTTGGGGGTTGGAGGGAAAAGAGAAGAAAGAGAAGGAAGAGGAAGTTTCGATTAATGTGCATGTGATGTAGTGCTTAAGAACAATAGCTCTGTAGAAGTGTTTGCTGGGCATTTATTTAATTATTGAACACCCTTTGAAGGGTGTTAGGTGTAGGTCAGGGTGTAGGTCAGGCCAGTCAAGAAGAGGAAAGCTCATCAGTAAGGAATAACTATTTTGCAAAATGAAAGTACTGCAGAACTGACTCCTGAGGGTCAGGACTTCAAGCAAGAGAACTAAAGACTCTCTAGACTAAATTCTTCTGTAGAATGTATTCAGCAAGGTTCTGCAGGCATTTTTCCTGGGACATGATCTAGTCTGGAGACTGAACACACATTATAGGTCTGATCTGCTTCCATTGAGGCAAAACCACACCAAAACCAGGACTGAGTACAGTGAGTTTTTAGCTGGCATCTGAGGTAGCTAAGAACCCACAGTGGACAGCTAGTAGGTAAGAAAACATCTTAGAAATGTTCAACTATAATTCAGCGCCCTAATGTCCTGATGTCCCACACCAGAAAGAGCCTAGAAATTAAGAGGTAGGATGCAACTTTGGTCTCATAACTTTGCTCTGGAAGAACAATGCATGATACATTACCAATCCAATATGGTTTTCACCAGTCCTGTCTATCCATACAAGTCCCTAGATCACACTGTCACCATATCATCCTTCTGTTTCATTTGCAAAAACCTGTACTCTGAAAACTACCATCTGAGACATAGTCTTTAAGTTAGGAATAGAGTTGCTAGCATGTAACTTGCTCCATCTCACAACTGCCACAGCTATGCAGACCTACCTATCACCTCTCTGACCTACCTGTCCTCTCTGCCCCCTGGGCCTCTCTTGGTGTCATCAGTCTCTTTTCAGTCGGGTGAGTTTAGGTGTTAAACCCTTCAGAACAGAGAGTGCTGATTATTATAAGTGTGTGCAAACACTATTCTGTGTCCTCAAGGCCTATGAAAAAGGTTACAGCATGACTGCCAGTAATACCAGAGGACTGGATTTGATGACCCAAAGAGATTCCATGGAGCCCTATTCCCCCAATCACTTGTTTCTGCTATTACTATTGGTTCTAATCTTATTGTTTACTTACTGGAGCAGGTGAAGGTAAATTCTACTGGCTTTCTTCAGGTTCAAAATTAAAGCAGAGCAGTTCTGCTTGAAAGCATTACCTCCTAAATATGCAATACAGCTTTGTCCAAAGGCTTTAGAACTGTCTGCTATGATTTCCTCTTCAGGAGGATACAAGTTAAGCTGGATGTCATTGGAAAGTCAGTGCTTTCAACAAGATTTTTGATAAAGCCAAATAATTAACAAATGACCTTGATGTTATCATACAAACTGGGCACATTTTCCATTGTAACAAATACCTCAGCTAGTGTCAGAAGATTTTCCACTGTTTTTTTGTATATGTGTAAAAATAAATGAACAAGGAGAAATAGAACACTGATTTTTTTATATATAATATATACATATTTTAAAAATCAGTGCTTCCTAGCTCATATTGTTTCTCTTCTATTTTCTTATTTTTTATCTACTTGTTTTCATTTTTTCCACATTTATTGTTATCTTTCACAGTCTACTTCCCCCTATCTTATCTGTTTCTTTAGAAAATTATCATAATGGCCCAAGTTCTTCAAATGTATAGGCTTTGATAGGAAATTTCCAGCTACAACAAAAAAAGGTGCAAACTCATTCCCAGCTTCACCCATTTTATGCAGTCTTTGCATTCCCCATGCTCCACATGCTGATGACTTGATTGTAACTTAGAGCTGTCTCTTTTTGAACTATATCAAACTTAATTTTCATGAACAACCAATATTAATGCAACTGGCTGAGTTTCAGTAAAACAGATTTATAATACACACACTACTATTTACTGGCTTTTCTAATATTTACTGTGGTATCCGAAAGGGCTTTACGTGCATCTCTGAAGTTATCCCCGCATTTGGCATCTAGGGAGCAGAAGTCCATATCCTCTAAGATAATTAGATACTTAATGATCTACGTGTCTATTTACTTTTTGAGGATCTCAGCTGCAGAGAATATTAAGCGACTTACCCAAATGTCACACAAAAAGGTTGCGGTAGTGTCTTTAAAAAAAAAAAAAAAATCACAACAGAACCAGAAACCAATCTCCTAAATCCATATACTTTGTCTTAACTACTATCCTTGTGAATTACACTGTTATATAATGTAATTAGAAGAAAATAGCAAGTTCTATTCTAGGAACTTCTAATCAGCGACAAGCACTGCACTCCTAACGATCTCATTAGAAAAGAAATGCATAATTGCACGGTAGCACCATCGAAGAAGCTCTACCTCCAGCCAGAGGGGCATCCCTTTTCCACATAGACAGCCCAACTTCGACTAAGGCCACTTCTGCTATAGGTCACACCAGAAACACAGAAAAGCAAGAAGTGAGAAGACCTCATCTCTTCTAAACATAAGGTTAGGGGTTTTGAAAAATAAAAGAAGGAAAGGAAAAGTCTATTACTAAGGTATTTTTTACTGAGAATTGATGCTAGGCTGATGCTTTGCTGCAGTTCCCAAGTACAGCAGTTTTATAAGCAAAGCCTCCTTCCAAAAGGAATAGATCTAGAAACCTTACTGGCACCTTGGATTTGGATCCCATCTTTGCAAATACATTCATCTTCTGTAATCACTTTGCACAATTTATTTATACCTGCCTATTAATAACTTGCACATTTCAAAGCAAGCACCTCACTGCAACGCTATAAACTGAGGAACCCAACCTTTCCATCCTGTCTTTACAGGTTTGGTAGGGCTCAGGCCACCCACCATATGCTTGATGTGACAGCAAATGCTATGACCTAGCCCTTTTTCAGAGGATGAAAGAGCCAGAGCAGGCAGCTGGCCCAAACTCCCAGTGCCAGAGCAGACATCTGGCATCATCAACAGCAGACATTACAGACCATGGCTGAGCTGTAAACCTTGACTTAGCTTTGAAGACCTCCAAAATATGAGAGTAATGTGATCTAGATTTTGTATTTGAAACAACTACTGGATGTAATGTATCACTCTCCTCAGCAGGACCTGCTGAAGCAGGTCCTCTTCAGGAAAGTGTGTGCTCCAGTGGCAAGGATCAGAGCTACACCTATGGGCTAACAGGAAAGTTGTGCCGGATCCCTATGCAGTTATGATTAATAACTCACACACACACGGGGAGACAGTTTAAAGTTTTCAAAACAGACGTAGTAGCTGCTGAACGATATTTGCAGCTCTTTCACAGTTTCCTCTGCTAGCATCAGCAAACTCCTACTTGAGTGTGCCACTCTGTAAAATGGGAATTTTACAGCTCCACAGGGAAGATGTGAAGGAGTAAAGCACCAAAGCGAGGAGTAAGGTGCCTAAAAGCTTTATTGATCCAGGTCTGAGTATACCGTATTATTGGACTCTATGCTAGGTCATATCTGGGAGCCTAAGAAAAGCAGCTGTAAGAGGCAGCAACAGGATTGAACTCTAAAGTAAGGAAAGAATACAAGAAAAACCATGAACTGAAACGCTTTAACCTATGTAGGCAAGGACAAGAAGTGGTTAAGAGGGGATTTCGCTTAAGCATGGAGAAGAAAATCTTAAGAGATACAAATCACGACTGCTGATGATTCTGTTTTCCTCCTGACACAGATAATGGGATAAGTGGGCATGCATGGAAATCACAGAAAGGAGAATTTCTGAGGAGATGAAAGCTTTTCACAAAGCCAGCTCCATTATACCATTTTTTCCTGTGCCTCCTGTTGGGAAAGGCTGGAAGTACTACCCTCTATTCCTCCACAGTCTGTCAGAGGAGCTGAAAGCTCTCCTGTGCCTGGGAACATGCCCTAAGCCCTGATCTGCCCACCTCACCAAGCAGCCAGGCTTGGCACAGCCCTGAAATGTCCCCCAGATGCTTCTCTCACCTAATTTCCTAGCACACTCTTCACAGGAAGAGACAGGGACTGGAGTAACCGGGAGGGCTCATCCTGCTCATCCTGTCTGGCATGTGCAGGCCTTGAACTGGGAGTGTGCTGAAGGGCTCTGGTGCCTGGTCCTGTCTCTGCTGGGCTAAAGGAAGGTACTGAAGCTGGAACAGGCTCTGAGGGAGTCTCCTGCATGCTCCTCCTCATGTAGGAGAAGGCAGTGAGTGAATAAAGCAGCATCTTTGTGCACTGGGCAAGCCAGCGTCAAAGCTCATTCACTGATGTGTGAAACCTAAATCTCTATGAGGCTCCTCTTCATCCCTTTTTTTTTTTTAATTCTCCCCACCCCCAGCCACTCTCCCATTTTTTTGGGTGTTGCCATGGAAACTGCATCTGGTTTCCATTCTCTGTCTTTCAGTCATGTCCCTGCTCAGAGTCAGAGGCAGCATCGAAGAGACATTGATCATTGATGCAATGAACCATCCCCGCGGGAGCCAGGCTGCCCTGTAACCCCAGGCCTCCCACCCACCACCTGCCTCACAGAGAAGGTCCAATCTTGCTGCTCTTTGGGCAAGTTTAATTAAAAGTGAAGCGGAACCAGGCCCTTTAAGGCAGCATCCTTTGGAGGGTCATGAGAAATGCGTGCACATACACACCTCAAGCCCTTATGGAGCTTTGCCAGGAGATCCTGGGTTATTCCCATGTCCCTGTGCACCCCCAGCTGGCTACAGAGGAGCCTGTGAGACTGATGTGCTGTTTCTCTTTGAATGGTAATCCATACCCCATCACCTGCCCCATTCCCTCCTGAGGCTGCTAGAGCAGAGATGCTCTTTTTCGGGACTTGCCTTAGACCACATACACTGGCAAGCCTAGGACTGAAGGGTACACAAGGTGGTACCTCGCAGCCAATACACCTGCAGCCTTGCTCCTCCGTGCCTTACCACTGCTGGCTGGAATCTCATCACTTCCCCCAGCGGAAGAGGGTGTGAGTGGAGTGAGCACCAAGCCCAGAAACAGCTGTGCTGACACAAGAAGTCAACAGAGCAACATTTCCATTAGGAAGGGATTTCGGATGGCATACGACAAGAACAGCAACAGGCCAAGAAATGGTAAGGTGCATCAGTAAAGACAAAGCAATCTCAAAGGAAGGAAGAAGGCATGAAAAAAACATTGAAACAGAACCAAGAGGAAGACTGGCCTGGTTTTTTAATTTCAGCTTGCTGCTAGCTGAATCCCTTTTCCTCCAGCCTCCTCCCACCACCTCCCCGAAGGGTATCATTGCCTCCTAATACACTGACGTGCCAAGGAGCCCTCTGACAGCTCTCTATTAATTAACTTCATGCCGATACAAATTTTATTTAAAGTTAAAAAAATCCAATTCACATTGATCCACCTTCATTGCTCCATGTGGCTGCCAATCAATGGCTGCTTGGCTTTACCTGACAGGGGAATAGATCTCGCAGCTGCGCGGGGAAGGGAGCGCTTGGGAAGTGGGAAATAAAAGCGCTGTCTTTGGGTCTCTCCTACATCATACACCCATTCTGGGGGAAGACACAGCATCCCTTCTCCTTCCCTGATTTTTGTGCACCCTCCAGTTTCTCTGCAGACCTCCCACTCCTGACAGCTGGTACACTCTCTGTACCAGCTGTGCTAGGTCCCATTGTCCCAGCCCAGGAAGGGGTTTTTCTCATGTGGCAGACTAGGCTGAAAGCTTATACAATGCACAAGGGCTCAGTGGGGACAAGAAAGGGATGAATTGACCCCCTGCATTCAGGCTTCTGACAAGATTTGCCAAATTTCTCAACGGCAATTGTCGTTTTACTCTCAGAGGGAATAGCTTTGTCTCTTCCCCTTCCCTCTGCCCCAAGAATCGATATGGCTACTACAGAGAACAGCCTTTCCAAACAAAGCTTTGTCCCTTAGGCCTTGTCTGCAGTAAGAGAATTGGTAAGCACTTTTTTTTTTTCCCCTGATTTGCAAGGAGCAAAATAAGATGCTGGATAGGAAACATAACACACATCTTTACCCAAGGATGAGAGAAGGGCTCCTGGTCCTTTAGTGCCTATACAATAGCTTTTAACATTACTGGATGTTGTCAGTCAAGGTAAATAGTTTAGCTCTGGTTGAGTTTGGCTACCTATGCCAACACAGACTTCAAACTGGCCTTTCTCCTAATGTTTAAAGTTAGATGATTCATCTGTGACCCAGGAAGAAGCATTACCTTGCATCTTGACACTGTGAGAAAGGTCATTTTAGAAGCAGTTATAGTGTACTCTTTCTAAATCCCTTCTTGAAAAATAATCATATTTCTCCACTAGAGGCAAAGCTTTCAGCTCACCAGTATGGAGAGGGTTTATTGTTTTATTATCAAGATTCTAAAGTCTCACAGTCGGGAGCTCCAGTGTTAGGACAGTACTAAAAGAGACTATTTTAGCAAAAAATATCCAGCTTTAGCCATTATGTGGAAGGTGGAGAAAGAATATTAAGCAAGCCCCGGGTAGTACCCTTGAAGTCATCATTAAATTCCACCATTAAGCTTCCTGGTGATATGGCCATCTCTGAGGGAGTCGCACCATTCCTGCCAACCAACAAGCCCTGCCCATATAAGCAGGGCATCCAACCTACAGGCTTAATGCCTGACATGTACAAGTCCCCATATGCACCCACACATGTGTCTTAAAAGACAATTATATGCTGGCTTCCATGTAAGAGCTTCTGTTTGTGGGTGAGCAGTAAAAACAATCCTCTACCTCTGCCAAAGCCAAACAATATGACCGGAGGAAATATGTCAGCCTGTTTGTCTAATTTAGATGATGCTAGGCACACGGTGGTGGGTGTACCTTATAAACCTAATACAAGCTGCAACAGAGGAGGCTGGGTACCCCTGACATTGAAGTCTAAATGCTTGTTGTAGCAGCATGGCTTGTGCAATTTCACCATGAATACTTGCAGTCCTTAAGGCTGAATGAATACAATACATGCTTGAACCACGGTGAGAGAAAATGAATGGGCAGGAGAAACAGGGGACTGTGAGGTTCATAATGTTCTTGGTTCCTGGAAAAAAACAAACATTACAAACTTGATTTTTATGCTTCATAAAAAATGTTTTGGACTAATTTTGGTGACGCAGAATCCTCTCATTGCAAATGAAGTAATTCTGAAGCCTGTGACCTATTTTATGATGGCAGATATCAAAATCCTTATCAGCTAATCTGCTTTGACACTTGCTTTTCCACGAAAGAGAAGAGGAAGCCACTGAAAGTTTACTTCAGAAATGGAGTCTGAGTTCAGGATGGGCCAAGTGGGAAGCTTGTGTTTGATTCTTATCCAGGAGGCTGGACTTTGAAGCAAGAGAGGATTTGGAAGCAGCTGCAGAAAGGATTTTGGAGGAAGAAAAGGCTTTGTAACAGGAGCTACTGAAAAACTAGTGGGTTCTTGGGAAAATAGCTGTGCCCACATCCAGCCCAAGTGTGCATCACTTTGTCTCTCTGCTTGGTAGCACAGGCATTAGGTTTGTTTTGAGGTTTTATCCAGGCATAGCTCACTTCCAGGTCACTGTTTTCCTGCCTTTGGTGAATGTATTTTTAACACCTCAAATCATCAGGATCTCAAGTTCCATCTGGTGGCCATCTCATTCCAAAGACACAGGGGTTGATATCTGAAGATAAGAGGATCCACATAGCTCAACCCTACAGCAATACCATAGCACTTCCTATCCTGAAATGCCCTTCCAGTTTAGCATTTTCATTGTCAGAGCAAGGACTAAACCACAGCAAAATTATAGAATTCTTTTAAGATAAAACAAAAATACTCAATGGCAGGAAGCTCAAACTTCAGCTCCCAAGTCCCAGGGTAGGGTTTCATTCTGCTTCCTCTGTGGTCTGAGTCTGGCTCCTGTATCTCAGCTGAGACACCTGCAAGATAGCTGTGAATGCAACTGAATGCTGCTACACTGAGCCAACACATTACCCACAGCCTTTCTCACACCTATCCCTGCAGGTCTCTCTGCTGATCCCTCTTCCTTTCTGACTTGCTCTTGGTCCACTTTCCCAGGTTCTCTTTTTGCTTCTCTCTCATCTTGCAAGGGCAAGATACACACCAACTATGCAGAATAGAAAAGAAACATCCATGGGCTGCTGAACGTGTTCATGGGAAGCAAATAGCCACAGCAAAGGAAAAGCCCTGGCCCTCACAAACCTGCCTTCAGACAACAAATCAAAGGCACTTAAGCTGGCATTAAACCACCTTGGGCTTTTGGAGCTTGCTGGCAGAAAAATAAAAGCAGGAAGAGAAAAGGGAAAAGGGGAAAGGAGAGAGGTAAGCAGGAGAAAAAATCCCAAACCCCATAAGTAAACTAAAGAAGTCAGAGAGACGACACAGCTCTGCCTTTGGTGTTTGCTTTGATTAACATCACTACCCTTCTGGACACTGAGGAATCACCATCCACTCCCCTCTTTGGTCCCCTCCTGTCTCTTTCCCCCCTTCCCTGGGACACATGCAGCACTGTACCTCCTCCCTGCCTCTACCAGTCTTTCAAACCTTCTCCTCCTTCTCTCTGGAGCCACCCTTTCCCCTCAGCTCCGTCCCGGTCTCAGACTCATTTTCTTTCCCAGGCCTTGATGGAAAGGAGCAGGTCTGAAATTAGCTGTTATTCAGCCCTCAACTGCTGACCCTTGGGAGCAGGGACTGCTGTATGCGCCTGTAGCGTCCCCATCACTCCTTAATGCCTTTTGATATTGCTACAGGAAACATATCTAAAGCCAGAAGGGGTCATTTGGGCTAATACAACTTCCAGGATAACATGGACTGGAAAGCAACTCACTCAGCAGTTTCAGCACTCTGTGGAGAAAGTTGTTTGCATTACATCATCTCTTAGAAAGGTATCCAGGTTTGCCTAAAAGACTCCAGCTGAAGCATTGTCTACCATAAAGCCAGTCAGACCAGCTGGTATCATCCTTTTCAACTTCTGCCTCCTCTTCAGCACAAATTTATCTGCCTTCAGCCTCTGATCAGCATGTACCATTATACTTATACCTCAAATCATCACACTGGCACGACTTGTCAAAACCTTTCTTTCTCTTTAAGAAAAATGCCACAAGTTTACCTTATTTTTTCCTCCCAGAAAATAAAAACATGCTCAGATGAGAGACTTTCCTGTGAATTAAAGATATTGGGAAAAACCCATTTTGTTTAGGAAGTGTTAGAATCCTTTTCTTCACTGAAGCTGAAGCCCCTTGCTTTGATAAGAACAGAGTTCCTGCTGCTACTACACAGACTTTTTGTTTGAAATGCAGAAATTCAGAGTGGACACATGGAAAAATGTCTGTACCAGGGAGGCTGCAGCAAGTACTCAAAGTAAGTGTAGGACCTGTAGCCTTGTCAAGGCTCAGCCAGATAAAGCCATAGTGCTCTGATCTGACATGGGCAGCAGAACAGCTCTATTTGAAGAGGAGGCCAAACTCTGTGACATCCAGTGGCCCTTCCCAGCCAGCATGTCTGCAAATGAAATGCAAAGCAAAACAAAATACTCCAGCTTACCTAAAACTGAGCATTTCTGCAAGCCTTTTTCACAAAATTATAGTATCAAGGAAATGGTGCTTTCCAAGGGAAAACTTGGACAGTATTTTAGCAGGAGCTATAAATATATTCTTGAATTCAACTCCCGAGCTTTCCTTAACACAGGAAAAGCACATTTAGCTCTCTTCACTTTTGCTTCAGCCCATTCCTACCTCTGTAAAGATATGGAGTACTTCATTTAGTGTACAATGGTGCACTCCATCTTTTTTTTGTGTGCATGTGGAAGAAAAGCTCATCTACAGCAGAATATCATATTAAAGCACATCAGAGCAGTCCCTATACAACATCCAGTTCCCAAGCTGCAGTGCCTCCTTTTTTCCAGAAGCCCTTTGGGAAAAAAAAGAATCAACATTTTTGTTCACAGAATTTCAGCTGAAAATTCTTTTGAGATAGTCTATTTTCTATCAAAAAGCTGTCAGCTTTCCCACTGAAGTCTGGAAAAGATTCAAAGTGACAATTTTTTCCTCTGTTTTGCTTTAAAGTGTCATATTCTTTTTTTTTTTTTTGGAATGGCATAAATGCAAACGTGACACTGTGGTATTTCCACTCCAGCTATCATTTTGTTTCTCTTTTTTTTTTTTTTTCAGCTGAGAAACAGAAACTGAATATTTTTAATCAAAACATTCATTTTTAAACTGTTTGTTTCAAATTTCCCCTCGGAAAACCCTCTTTTTTTGTTTTCCTCTATCAGAACTGATCTTCTCCCTCCCAGAAAAGTTAATTTTCAACATTTCTATTTTTCTTTTTCCCTACAGGAACACTTTCTGCACATAAGTTCAACCTATGCAAATTCATTTCTCATCCTTGGCTGTTAATTGGGCAGACATGGCCCCGCAGGAAGGGTCCTGGGAAAAGCCCTCTTCAGTTTCAGCCAGGGATCTAAAGAGAGTTTGTAATCTCTCTTCAGCTGCCAAGGGTGGGACCCACTGCCTCTGAGCACATTTCACTTTTACCACATGTACATCCAAACATGAGGGACTGTGCAAAAATTACTGGAATTTGCTGCAGACAAGTTGGGCAGCAACCTCTTGTTGGTGGCTGACAAAAAAACTTCTTCCTGAGTTTGTAGTCAAACACCCATGGCTTTGATAGTCCTTAGAGCTCTCCAGAAAACCATATTCCCAAAAAAAAATGAAATGTTTAGGGCACGGTGAGAGACCCTGCTGACTGAGTGTGTCCTTGTCCTGCCTCCCTCAACCTGAAGACCTGGCAATCAAATTTTGGTCAGCAATCCACTGCCCAAGTGTCACTTTGCATAGGAGAGATAAAAGCCCTTTTTGGTCAAGAGCAGAGATCCACAGCCCAACTTAATGCATTTTGCTTTGGAGCCAGGCTTGTGGCAATATCAGTGCCTCTGCCTGCATTTCCTCTTCAGGACTTAGGGAAATGTAGACCTTCCAAACTCTTTAGCAAAGCTGACTCTGCTGCACAATCCTTCTTTATATTTAATCCACACAGGGATGGTAATGTGGCTAGAAATATTTGCCAGCAAGGGATTGAGTGGGTGTGAAACGGGTTTGCAGAATTATTGCTAGACTATTTAATTTTGACTTTAGATACATATGCTTCTCCCTGCTTCTATGCATTGCTCACTTCATTGCTTTGGCTTCACACCTTTCCTAGAACAGTCCTGGTCAAGCTTGTCTCTCTTTTTATTATGTTCAGTGTTGGTTCATGAAGTGCTGTCTCTTGAAGGATATTTCCAAAACCCTGGCTGCAGATCCACCACTCCACAGCACTCTATCCATTTCCACTGAGAAAAATTGATTAGTCAGTCCTTAGCTCCCTTTCCCCGAAGGCATGTGGAGGCAGCACATAGCAAATCAAGAACAAATGCCTCTGCTAGAAGAACTTTACTAAGGATAAGTCTTGCATAACAACTTAGCTGCCTATGTAACATATAAAGCATTAGAAAATGCCCACTGGAGTATCCCTCAGAACCTCAAGGTTGCTTAATGGTCCAAACAAGTTAGCAGCTTTCCTCATTGCTATTTATGTTGCACCTTGATTTTTATATTTTGAAACAAGCAGAGCCTTCAGCATTAAAAGTGGCACCTGCAATGCTGAACTCACATCTGCAATAGGGAGAAGCCAGTAAATATTATGGAGGAGATTACTGGTGAAAATGCTGCTGCTACTGCATCCATTGCAGATCCAGACATGTAGAGGCACTTGCTTTTTCAACCTCATGTCTATTCATCCAGACAGCCAGATTAGCAAAATGAGAGGTTAGAGCACCTCCTGGCCACCTGGTTTAGTGCAGTGCCTAACCCTCTCTCTCTGGTTTAGCATCGACTTCCCTCTGCATCTTCTTTCCCATCTGTCAGCATGATCTTCCAACCTGCAGCACAGATTCTAGCTGGAGCAAGAGACAGCTCCATTAACCATTAGAGAAACTTGTGCATGAAAACTAATTCAGAGTCCAGACCCTCATGCCTAAAGGAAGCACAGTTCTGTGGGTGTGAGGAAATTGAGACACAGAAGTCAGAGAACACCAGCTACAGGATAAATACATTCTGTCCTTATGCTCTTTCTTCAAAGCAAGAGGAGAATGTAACTCTTGCTGATGTCAAGGTGAGATAATATTTTGTACCCTGAGGAAGGTGAGAGAGCATGAAGTAACTCCTAGCACCTTCCCAAGATCTGAGGAATCAAGCTGTTTGGAGTCTACTCCAGGTGTTTAAAAAAAAAAAAAGCAAAAAAAAAACCAAAACCCAAAAACACAAAAAAAACACAAAAAAACCCACAAAAAACAATCCCCACTCAACTGCCCAGATAAGACAGAAAGAAGTGCTGGGGTATTTTGAACAAAAGGTGGGTTAGACACTGAGTTGCAGTAATATCTTGGGAAAACAGCTGCTCTCAGAAGCATGGTGTTTTTAAAGGAAGAAGTGGTAGCAGTCAGAGCTGAAACACTTCAGACAAATTTTAAACTCAGCTCCAATGCAGTGACACAGCCTGCTGACTGCTTTCCCATGCACCCAAGCCACATGAAGAGCTCTCTTTATTTGGTCTTCCTCCTGCCTCCCTCCTTTGTGCTTCAGAGCCATCTCCCAGCCTCACATACTCTCACTTCAAGAGGAGTCAAGAAATTTGTACCAGAGCCACAAAGGAAAGCACTCTCCAGTTCAGGGTTATGTGCTGCTCTTGCACAGAATCCATATTCTCCGGGGCACGTAGGGTCACCAACAATCCACGGCTCTTCACAGTTATTTCATGTGCCTGCACACACACAAACACCCTTCTGTTAAAGAATGCATAGATCACCATACCCCCATGGGGTTTACACAACACTGATTAACTCTATTACCCAGGTCATAAGAACCAGGCAAACTGCTTTTACTCATATTTATACTCAACAGCTCACCAGTGCTGGGGCCTCTGAGCTAGCCAGACCCCAGGTATGTGTGTGTGTGTAGCAGGCTGACCAAAGAGGGGCACCAGAACTGCATTATACTGCTGAAGAGACAAGGAAACCCAGATGGGCAGAAATCCTCAGCACAAGCATAAAAATGGGGTCTCTCTGAGTGGCCTCCCCACCTCCAAGTAGAGGGGCAAAAGCTGTCTCAGCAGGATGCCATCCATGCTTCTTCCTATGGCGGGCTACAGTTTTCCTCTCAGGGCCTTGAAGAAAGAAAGAAACACATAAGGTAATCTTTTAGCAGAGACTAATATTTAAGGGTTAGAATAAACCAAATTGAACTGGTTTAGCCATGTCCAGCAGTGAAGCAGAGATATCAGCCTTCAAAGAAAACTCTGCAGGGCGTGTGCAAGGTGCAGCAGTGAGAAGGGCCTGTCGTGGATGCCTCTGGTGGCAGAACCCATCAGAGCACAGCTGCACTAACTGCACACTAGCACGGATCAGTACAACAGAGAGTCTGAGTCACCATCACCAGCCAGATGGATGGAGACAATCACAGTGCCAAGTCATGGCAGAAGAGAGTGGAGTAAGCAAATGTCACCCAAACCTCCCCAGCCAGAGGGCATGCACAAGAGGAAAAGGGAAGCACATCACAAAATGCTGTAAAGCTGTGCTTTGCAAATCTGGGGAGGGGCACACCATTACAGGTAATTTTGCTACATGTCTAATGAACCAGATCAGCTACCCTGAAGCAGAGGCTAGCAGAGAAAGAGAAGGAGCAGGGTGGTCCAACACAGTCATCTGCACTGAAGCCAAAAGGGGCACAGGTATAGCCCCAGTGCTGCATGGGACCTACTGCAACACCTAGGAATGGACACCTTCCCATCAAAGTGTGAGCTTGATAGAGACAAGGCTACTGTAGAGCATCTGTTATGCACTCACAGGATCAAAATCACAAGACTGAGAGGGAGCTAGATGCCAAATTTTGTCAAGCCATAGACAGCCACGAAAGGAAGTCCAGGCTTCCTCATGTTCTGTATGCTGCTCAGGTCACTGCAAGCACACTTAGCAGTTGTTGAGCTCTACACTGGCCTGGTTTTCTTATCTGCTTTTTTGGGGCTGCCATTTTCATGACTTCACCTTGTAAAGAGACCTATTTAGTTCAATAAAAATGAAACAAACACCACAGACAACATGAACCAAGATGCACATACTCTCAGTGTAGGATGTGAAGGTGGGGTCTACCAGGCATGCCCTCAACCCTTGCAGACATCAGATGACTCTGTCAAGTCTTGCGTGCCTGGCTTTTTTCTTTGCTCTCCTGTGGTTGGCCTTGAGCCTCTGCTTTTGATACATCCCAGCTTCTCTTCTTGTGTAACTCTCACCCAAAATGCAGTTGGCTAAGTGGGGGATTACAGGATTGTAGTGGGCTGGTGTGGGGATTGCAGGATAAGAGAGAAGCCCTGATGCCAGGCAATATTCAGGATGGTGCTGCCACAGAGGGCCTGCTGTACCACTAAAGCCCCACCTATACAGTTGTTTCTTTTCCATGAAGCCTGTTGCCCTGCCCTGACCCCACCCCTTGCATTTCTTGACTGGGACAGAGCTCTGGTGTTGGAAAGGATCTATACACATTATTTTACAGGACAGTCAAGTTGAGAAGGTATCTAAAATTGAACTTCTGGTGCAGAGAGATTTCCAGGGCTTGTTCAAAACTGGTCTTCACTCTGGGCAAGGTGGAAGACTCAAATATAATGAACTCAATAGAAGCCAATTCTTTACAAAGCTGTTGAAGGTGGAGAAAACCAGAAAACTCAGGGACCTCAGACTGTACTCGCAGTTCAATGACCTCAGACCAGGGCTGAGACTGGACTGAGGGGAAAAAAAGGAGATATAGTACATCCTGGCCTCCATCCTCATTCCTTTTTTTTTGTCTTGGTGCACAAGAGAAAGAGCAGGATGGGAAGTTGGACTGATCATTAGAACACAGTTTAATCAGACCTTCATGAAGATCACAAAGTCATCAGCTTGCGGTGACGGATTGCCAGGGACTCCATGATGAATGCATTTGCAAATATTGCTGCAGAATAATTTCCTTCCGTCGCCAGAGCACTCCAAACAAATTAGATTCCCTCTAATCACATCTCCTGTCTGTGGATGAGGAAAGATGGGCCCGTCAGCACAAACGCATTTAGGGGGTGGGCAGTGGAGGGGAGAGAGTGGGAGGTGAGGGGTGAGGTGCAGTGATGCAGCAGGCAGGCAGATGAGGGGCTGGAAAGTTGCCCAGCTTTGAGGAGAGTCTTTGAGCAGTGGTGTGGATACATGGTAATTCCAAGCATGTTAACAACTCTCCCCCTGCTTGCACGCACACACAACATGAATCCTAGAGGACAGAGTAGGAAAAGCCAGCAATTCACCTGTAATTTTACAATGGTGCAGAATAAGAGGAAGGAGAATAGTGCCAGCATCACTTATGCCAGAGGGTGCAGCCCTCACTGAAGTTGCAGAGATGAGCATAAAAGCAGTTTCTGTGATGAGGCAAAACTTGTGCTGCTTCCCAGGGTCTTTCCCATGCCCCACGCCCAGCTGGGGTTCTTGAATCAGAGAATTGGAAGATTTGCTGATAATCCAGTGCAGGTGACTCACAAGATGTGGTACTCTGATGGGGACTTAGTTGGGAAATGTTAACTAGTGCCAGGTGGACATTATGCCATGCTGGAGGCATTCAGCAAAGTGGCAGCTCTTTTAATTCATGCTAAATACAAGCATATTAGTTTAAGCTCTTTGAAATGAGGGACATAACAGGCCTCAAGTTTAAAGATGAGCAAAGGATGAACAGCACTGTTTTCTTAAAAATGGAAAAAGCTATACCAAGGAGAATGGTCTAAGTAAGATGTCTGAAGGCTACTGTACTTCTCTACACCACATTTAGAATGAGTGCTGGAAGCTGGCCAGAAATATTATTGCAGAGTAGCACACTGACGCTGATATCGTGTCTATCATCTACAATTTTCCTGAATGCATGAATTAACCCAACAATAGCCTTCTCCTCCCTTGCCTGAAAATTAAAGTGTCACCGCTTAGCAGCTGACCTGACAAGTCACAGGACTGGACAAATGCAATCCACTGAGGTAAGCTGGTAATACAGCAGGCTGAATATTTCCTTTATTTCCTTCTCCAACATTGGCTTAAGAGCCATTTTTGCTAGGAAATTGAAGGAGACTGATATTCTAGGAAAACTGATTTTGCCACATTTTCGCACATAGGGTATGAGAGAGCGCAATATGGTGGAGAAGACAAGGATCACGTGCACATTCTGTGAATACAAAGCAGTAGGAACAGGCTGAGAAAGTTGAGTGCAATGAAAAGTCTAAGACAAGTATGTAAGGAAGACTGTGATACACACTGCGCTTGCAGGCCTGTGTGCTATCTGTTGAAGGACTTGAGAGTTGTGCTTTATTCATTTCCCTGCTCAGAGGAGCTAGAGTACTTTTTGGCTTCTCACTCCCTAGTTGGTACCAACTTTCTGTTCACAGTCCCCATTTCTGGCAGCTCAGAAACTCTGCCAACAGCTCTCTACTGAAGAAAAAATGTAAGCCCAGTCCATGCCCCTTTTAATTAGCTTTGAGATCTGAAACTAAGTGAACCGGCACAGAAGAGAGAAAGTAAAGACCAAGTCTTGTTTCAAATACAGCAGGGAGCGAGCTGTGGAATGGCGAGCGGGGGGAGCGGAGGAAGGAGCGGGGAGCTGCCGCCCAAGCAATTGGCCTTGTTTGCTCTCCTAGAAGCCTCTGTGTGCTTTTCCTCCAACGTGCACTGGATTCATATAGGGGGAAAACCTCACAGCCAGTGAACTCAGAACAAGACTTGGGGCAAGAAGCAGGCAGACTGCTGCCAGCTTCCCCTCCTCTTGTCCACTCGTGCTCCCTTTTGCACTCTGGCACAGCAGGGCCTCCTTATCAGGTATGATAAGCAGCATTCCAGAGCTCAGCTGGCAGGCTTCCAGCTCACGTTCCAGGAGCCCGGCTGGGCACTGCTGCTGTGTGAGCACACTTTAATAAAACCCTGATTTTTATCTGAACATTTTATTAATCCAAGCTCAGCCGTTTGCCAAAAAAGCCAACGCACTGAATATGCCAATGAGCGTTCTATCCAGCTTGTAATGCCAATGTTCCTCTGCCCACAGAGTCTCCTCTACTTCACACTGGGATGCATTTTCTCTGCAGAGTTTCTTCAACTTTATTGCTTGTCCCTGCAGCATGCTAGGGAAGTGGCAGGGGCCCTCTTTAACTGTTTTGCCCTCCCTTCTTTTGAAGACAGATTTGATACAGAAAGGGGAAAAATTTTATTTTTTCATTATCACATTCCTACTGGCAAAATTACTGTTTTCTCCATATGCAGAGCTCATGGAAAGACATTAGACAGCTGCAAGCTATTCCTATAAAAATTAAATTTAAAAAATACCTCCTTTCTTATTCTTCCACTGCTGACCTGCTGTCATTCACCACCTCTCATGATACATCCAACTCAATCATCTCGCAGGATGGGCTGAAACACAAACATCACTAGGTGCTGGAAGGCAGCCTGTTGCAGCATGGCAAGAGGAGAGGAACAGGAAAGATGAAGAGGTTTGTGTGGGACTAGGCTTAAAAGATGGGGATGTTCTAAAAGTATCCATAGTCAGTACAGTTTTACATTCCCTGGCTGATGGATTGACATTTCCTGGAATAAGACAGCCTGCTCTGCTGCTCTTCCTATTCTTGCAGTGCCAGTTTGAGAATGGGACCCAAGGGCTTTTAGCTCAGTAGGAGACTACACTGTTCAGCCATGTCCTCGCCCTAATGGAGTAAGTCCTCCTGCTATCCATAAGAATGATGACATTCAGTGCAAAAGCTTTTTTGAGAGTTTTATTAGAGCACTAAGCACCTTGTAGAACTATGATACTGATCCTCAGTCTTTACTGTTTCCAAACTGGCAATTGTATTTTGGCTTTTTATCCCATGAGGAAGTCACATATTTTCTCATTCTATCTCTCTACGGTCCTTCTGTAGCAGTTGTCCTCATTTGTCCACTGCTGTTTTATATGCTTAGTACATTTCCCATCACCAGCTTCAGATCAGACTCTGCCATTCTGTATTCCAAACCCTGCTCATCTGCCGCTGCAAGCACAGTTTGTCTTCCATCCCACTTAAGCCAGGCTAAATCCTAACCTACTCCTGTGTACAAGCTCAGAAGTTCCTGTCATTCCTTTCAGAAAAGTTCCTAATTGTTTTAAAGCTTATCTTTGCAAACCTTGTGACTCTTTGCGCTTCTCCTTCAATCCAGTTAATGGCTCCCTTTTCAGCAATCTGATCTGCCATACCAATTGCTCAGGGAAAACCATAACAAAGACCAGGTGCTGGCCAACTGGAACTGCACCTTACCAGGCAAGATGATGTGAAAACACAAGACAGCTGGATGATACTTCCCAAGCCAACCAGGCAAAAGCTCCAACTGTAATTAGTAAATGGTAAACAGGGATTTGAGCAAGCTTCAGCAAGGATGTACACTCAATTCTTTTCAGACTATTCATTTGCAGACACGTTTTGGAGGGAGGGAGGGAGATAGACATTTAGTGTTGTCAGTCTATTAAAACTGAAATGAAACAGCAAGGGGAGACGGAGTTCTGTCTGGCAGTTCAGGAGATACTTAGGAGAAGCTGAGGTTTGGCTCTTAGTTCTGCTGGAGACATCACATGCAATATCAGCCAAATAACTACACCTTAGCTCCTTCTTTGTTTACCTAGAATGCCTAAAATAGCCCAGCCCTGGCTTCAACAGGGATCGTGAGATAACACATAGCAAATAATGACTGAAATTTAGATTTGGTGTTCTTCTAAAGGCTGCAAGCAACAAGAAGGCTGGAAAATATACGGTGGGGGTAACAGAGAGTTGAAATAATGAGCTTAAGTGTGCCTTGGGAATAAGAAGTTCCTAAGTCCTATTCCTATTAGGGTCTTATATAAAGTCTATATGCTCCATATCTCTCTGTTTCCTCAGGCAAAAGACAGCTGGCTGTGTATGCTAGCCAAATGTTACAGTCAATTCCTTCAGCCTTAATCTGTGGGTCTGTCTTCATTTGCATCAGTCAACTAAATCCAAAAAAAGCCCCAAACCAACAGTGAATCAAACAACCCTCTGCCCCCTGCCAAACAACAATCAAATTACACCCTGCAGAGTACCAATGAAAGTTTCAAAGCAGTCTGCTATTTCTCTGCTGTGGGCTAAGGAATATAATGCTAAGTCACATTTCTTATAAGGGCTGGAGCTCAAACTAGGTTCATTAAGATTTATAGTCTGCATTGTCTAAAGGCAAGAGCTGTTTGGCCCTAGGCTCTGGACAGCAAAGATTTCTGTGCCATGCGGAATTATTTAACTTAGGTCCTAGAAAAAGTGTAGACACAGTAGTACAGTGTTGCTGATCAAGCTACTGTGCTCTGCTTCTCCAGGCAGCCAAGTAATCTGACAGGACATCTTCCCACACAGTTATTCTGCTCCTAAAATAGCTGAGGTGATCTTGAACAATGCTATGGCACATGCAGAGTGATACTCTCCTGCCCTTCATGGTCTTACAGCCATACTGCCTGTCAGTCTTTCCATGAGTGGTTGCTTAAATCTAGCCAAACACAAGTTAAATCACTTAAGAAACCAAACCATCATGGCTGTAATAATCAATTAACAGCTCCCACAAAGCTCATTTGCTTCATAGCTTGATTTGCTCTAAGGATTAGGTTCTCTCATCATCTAGGTGTATGATCTCAAAGAAGAGATGTGAACATCTTTCACACACCTAAAATGTCCTTTCAAAGTGGCATGCAGTTGTACTGTAGATGAGTCTTGAATTAAAATATTTCTGCACTCCTGACATTAAAGACTCCATGCTACAGGACAGTGAAGAAGCCAGGAGAGTCCCCTCCAGTCAAAGTTTAGCATTAAGAAGGTCAAAGCTTTAATGAGTACAGCATAGGGAATAAGGCTACTAATTTTGCCTTGTGAGCATAGTTTTAAAAGGACCAGGGAAGGAACAAAGCAAACTTCAACTTTTTTCTTTTTCTTTTTTTTTTTAACATTTAAATAAGTATGATTCCAAGCACGGTAACTGGAACCACAAATCTCTGAACTGAGGCAATGGTAGGGGGGGAAAAAGGAAAAAGCAGCTATGGAGTGATGGTTCTTCAAGATCTTGAGAATTAGTACAACTAGAAGTTTGTTATCATTTTTGGAAACAATAATTTATCACCTGCTCACAATATTATACTGGTAAAGATGATTACACGTGCCTAGGCAAAATTTAGCACTGAGCAGTAGATCCTGTCAGCATGGGGCAGGGGCTTTGGGAAGCCTGCAAGAGAAATTGCATAACTGCCCTGCCCCTGCTGTGCTGGGGGCAGTCCCAGAGTGATCACAAGTCAGAGACTGTCTTGCTTCACAAAAGAAAGATTAAATACTGCAGTCTCTCCCTAGAAAAGCAGGCTTGTAATTCCAAGGACCTCTTTGCAAGGCAAGAGTGATCAGAGGAGGTAGAGTAGCCCACAGCACGAAGCCAAGGTGCTTGCCAGCCCCCACCTGACTGAAGTGCTGGCATATGCCCCCAGCTACGTGACAGCAACTGTGGCTGTTCCAAACGTCTCTCTTCACAGGCTCATGCAATATTTGTACAAAGCAATATTATTCTAAATGTTTTCTAATTATTCCTCTGGATTAATGGAAACCTCTTCTATTATTGACGGGTCTTTTGCAATATTTATAAAACATGGATTGGATTAAGGGGGAATAAATAAATATGTAGAGGATGGCTAACATGTAAATAATAAGTATTCAGCCATCTATTTTTTTCACAAGATGGTTTAAATATGTGGCGTTTTCAATAAATCTTTAATAACTTTGCAAATATTTATTTATTTGCTTTGAAGCGTAAGGGAATTGCAAGAAAGCTCTACAGACTCCAGAAAGGGCAGGCAGATGGAACACATGCCCTACCACTGAGCCTTCAACCATCTTCTGGCAAGAAAAGTAAACACAGCCTGAGTTGCTCCAAGGCAGGAGAAGAGAAAGCTGAGGGAGAGGACCTTCAGGAACTGAATGGAGAAATTGCTTCACAGCCAGCCATGCTCCCTAGCCATCACAGCTGCTCAACACAACACCTATGCACAGCAAATCACCACCACATTTTTCAAAACTCGTAATTAAATGACAGTATGACAAAGAAATTCTCAGCCTCTATGGGGCCTTCTGCCCCAGCAGCTATTGCAACAGCAAGAAAACTACCGAGGGCGTGTTTGCTGCAGATCCCGAGCCTGCAGTGAGAAAGGAAGGGAGGAAGACAAGAAGAGACAGCTTGATTGTGAAGTCCTCCCTGTTTTCTTAAAGTAGTCCAGCTTTTCCTCAGGCTAATGGAAAGCCAAGGAAACTGCCCTTTTAAGAATCTACCTACAGCATTAAACATCTTGAGACCTGTCTTAAAGAGCAGATCTGCTTTGTCCACATAGGAAAGCTGGGCTCTGCTTGGTTAAGGAACCCTCAATATCAAACATCCAAGAAATTTGGACATAAATAGAATGTCCAACCTCTCAGAGAACACAAGGTCATACAGAGATTTTAAACTCAAACACATGGCCAAAAAATTCTACTTTACTAGAGGCACCATAATAGTTTGTCGATGCTGACCCAGAGGAACATCATGGCAGGTTATCAAAATGTGACTCTTCTGAAATATGTTTGCATAGCTTCAAATGTCTGCTAAGACAATGGCTTTTTGTAATCACTTGATGTTATAGTAAGAAAAGCTTTAAAATTAAATGCCCAAAACACAGTTAACACATTTAGTTTTAATGGGACAGGATGGTCATTGCATGTTAAATAAATACTGATTGTAAAAAACAAGTCAAGTTGCTGAGTTCTAATAGCTGTGCAGTAAATAACTGTTTATGCGTCATTATGTGGATTTGGAAGCATCAGCAAATATACTTTTAATAATCAATTGATACTTAACATATAATATCTGTCTGATTAAATCAAAGGAGATGGATGCAGCCACAGTAATTACTGCCTATTGTTACAATGCCATTGGATCAGGCAAACATATTTATTGAGGTGGAAAAAAGTCAGAGGTAGATACATATCTCCTTGCTTGCCTTCTTACTGCAATACCTTGGGCTGTCATGCCATTGATTTCCCGAGATAAGCAATGTTCACCCTGGTCAATACTTGGACAGGACACCACTGAGGGAAACCTGGAGTGCTGAGGGAAGCAGAGCTGGGAACACAGCTGAGATTGCTCCTCCATCTTCTAGAAGGAAAATAGGATGTCATAAGTCCTCTGAAGTGCAGCACCCAGTTGCAGAGGGGATATTGCCCTCACTTCCCCTGCAGAGAGCGATCCACAGCTCATGCTGACTGTGGGAGAGCCTTGGGTTGCCCTGTGCAAGCAGACCCCACAGTGGGTAATCAAGCTCCAGCTCTCAAGACTGCTCAAGTTCCTAAGTGCAGCATTGCTCTCCATTTCATGCCAGGAAAAATCATCCCTCTGAGACAGGCTTTCATGGTCTTCCTTGTTTTAGCCTATCTTCTACCTACTGAGTATTTTTTTTACTTCCCAAGTCTCCAGAGAAAATTCTCTACTGGTCTACTCCCTTACATCACTCCTGGGGCAAGACTATTGGTCAAAATGGCAGTAATTTGCTTTAGAGACACTGTAATTACTCTAATCACAGTCCAGTTCTTGACAGCAAAATGCAAGTAAATGAGAAAAGGCTTGAAGCACCTGGGCATCCCTACCTCTGGCTGTACCTGGTGTGACATAGCAGGAGCTGAAGATGCAGCTCAGCTCGGCTCTAGTTCAAAACTTTGGTCACTGAGAACACAAATATGCTCCTATTTATGGATAGCTGGGATAAAACTACCCTTGGGCCACAAATTTAAAGCCAAGGAAAGAAAAATTTGGCATAGGCTTTAAGTCCTTAAACAAACAACACACGCTTATTACAAATGCACAGTGTACGAAAATGTAGCCTGTGCTAGAGAAAGCCAGGGAAAATCCTCAATTGTGTACATTGCTGTAGGCTACCCAAAAGCAAATGGGACTGTGGCTCTTCAGCAAACACTGGGGGCTGGCTTCTTCTCTCACACATGTAAAAAGCAGAGAGAACCAAGAGTCCTGTTCAGCCAGGGTCCCAGATTCACCACATGCATTTATCCTCCCTCCCACCAAACCCTCTGCAGAACAGGAAGGCATGAACCAGGGACATGAATGTTGGCAGGCACTTAATTCCACTGACACCAGTGACAGCCTAGAGGCCTGAACAAATGAGTCACATGAATCTTTTTGGATCTCAAACTCAGTTACCAGGGGCCAAAGTACTATATTAACGTAGGTGAACCTCAAACAGTTCAGGAAAAAAAAATCTTAAAACTTTCATGAAGTTACCAAAACAAGTCTTTAATTACCTGAGATAGTGCTAGTTGTTTATGTGTTAGTGAGTCTGCAAGGCTAGGATTTTCTCAGAGATTTCCAAAACTCTTGCTTCTGGTCTTACTGAAAACAACAGTGCAGGATGACAAAAATTTCCCAAAGCCTCTTACCTTATAACTCCCCAATCACATGCCTGCACTAAAAACAAGTGAAATAGAAAAAAAAATTTGAACCAATTCAGGAGAAACAAACCACACCCAGAACATTGACTCTGCTCAAAAAAAAAAAAAAAACCCAAAAAAAACCAAAAAAAAAAAAAAAAAACAAACAAAAAAAAAAAAAACACCAAAAAAAAAAAAACCAAAAAAAAAAACCCTCTTTTTTAAAAAGGAACAGAAAACACCATATCCACTATTGTTATTAATAGAGCATCAGTAACAACAATACTATTTTGAATTCCTAGAACACCTGGGATCTTGGGATCTCAAAGCACTTTATAAAAAAGCTGACCAAGCATCACCCTGTACTATTTGGGAAAAAAATAAAATAAAGGAAAAAAAAAAAAAAAGCAAATATGGTAAATCTGCAGCACAAGCAGTTCCAGAATCATCATCTGCCTGTAGTATTTGAGCCCCACCTCCCTTTCCTCTTTTATTGCTTGCTGATTTATTGGCAGAGTAGGATAATAGAAACCCATCAAATCCTAAGGTTTCAGAAACATAGGTGGATTTTCAAAGGAGCATTCTTCTCCCCATTGCTCCCAACCTTCCCTCCCCAGTACAAATCAATGTACATTTGGACAGAGACATTACAAGACTTTCTTCCCCTTTCTCTGAATGGTGAGGTCAAAAATGCAACAGACACCACAGGGTCTTGTGGATCATTAGCCCAATGAGATGAACTTGGCAAGAAGAAAACTGCAGTCCAACAGTCCTAGGAAGTTCTTCTATAAGCATTGGAATTACAAACATCTGTTTTTCAGAGGGGTGGTAAGTGTTATTTATGGAATTATTTAGGATTTTTTTTTTCTGGGTAGGGTAACATGTTTTTGGTTTTAGGGATTTTTTTGAGGGGAAAAAAGTCTGAGTGAGGCTTTTCCTACTACTTCCACATTGCTAACATTTCTTCTGGATAGAGTCTCTGTTGTCCAAGCATACAGCTGAGTTCATGCAATTGCAGAGCTAATAAGGTCACTTTGCTCCTGTTTTTGTGAAAACTACAAGGAGTAAATGTCTTTGAGATTTCAATTTAACTGAAAGATATCAAATTAATATCAAGATATTCAGTAATTACAAGAGTTTGAAAGACAGCCAGACACTATGCTCATAGAAACTATGTTTCTGTATGAAACCAGGCTAAGAAACAGCTGAAAAGAAAAAATGAATGTTATGTCAGCTGAAAGAGTTACCTGAAAAAAAACAACATAACACAGAACGCTTCTTTATCTGAATAGTCCTGCATAAATCAATGGGGCTACTCAGCAAACAAGGACTGAAGCATCAGGCCTGGCAAAGGGCATCCTCTGCCTTCTTTCTGTTGAGATGTGAAACCAACTCCGTATCGACTCCAAGGCCATCACCAGTAATAAGATCAAGCCGGTACAAAGGGGACGTTGAGAAAACAGCTTGCCACAGCTGCAGCGTCAGGGAATAATCCAGCTGCAGGTCGCACATGATCCATCAATAACAGAGGGAGGAGGTGAAGCTCCCTCTTTCCAGAGAGCCAGCCTCAGCCACCCCGTCCCTCATCCCCAGCCAGGGCTGGGCCAGCCTTGCCAGCTGCCCGGTCCTGCAGCCACAAACAAGAGCTCATGGAGAGGCAGCTGGGAAGCAGACGGGTTTATTTTATTGTTTTGCAACTTCCTATTTATGAAAATGCTAGGAGAGGCTGGATACGGATCAAGTTTTGCTGCTCAATATTTATTAGAGTCTCACCTGCCTCACCGGAATGGGAGCTGCAGGCGCTTTGATTAATGGATTGGAAAAAAGAAATGTATAGTTTCCCTGTCGCCTCAGTAAGCGCCTCCCTGTATCTTGTGCCGAGAGGCTATTTTACAGCATCACAGCCCTCCGTGAATCTCTGCTGATTACCTGCTGCCTCCCTACAGCAGCATGGCTGCTCCGAGGTGTGGGGTGGCACCGTGTTTTATCCTGGAGCTGGAGCAGCACTGCGGTGCTATGTCAAGTAGAAATAGGCCCTCTCTGAACAGCAATAAAAGCGCTGGTTTAAAATATCACCCCAGTGGTGGCTGCAGGCTGGGGAATAAACTAAGTTCTTCCCAGTGCTCAGAGAGCACCCACCAGTGCCAAAGAGGGATTTCTGGCTGTGGCCTGACCACTTTCCCAAGGCAAAAGCTGCATTGCATTTGGAGGCAGAGTGGTGTTAGAGAAGCCTGTAGACCCAGGCAGCTTCAGCAAATGCACCTGTAGAGCAGAAACGCTATAAAGTCAGAGTCACTGAGGCTGAAAAAGAACTCTAATGCCATCAAGTCCAACTGTTAACCTTATGCAGGTCCACCACTAAGCCTTGTCCCTAAGTGCCATCTCTATGCATTTTTTTAACAGTTCCAGGAGTGGCCCTGTCCCTCTGCTTTTCTTTAGCAACCACCTCTGTGTAAAGGCATACCTTTACACCAGCCTGCTGATTTTGAGCTAAACAGAGGTTTCACTTAGCCCCTGCTAGTACAGCCTGCAGGATGCTCACGCTTTGCCACTGGGCAGCCAGGAGTCACTGCTGAAGCCCAGACCCATGGAACAACAAGAAGCCAACCCTAAACAGTTGTTTTAATAGCAGGAAATCTTCCTATCCCAGCACTGGCCTGTTCCCAGAGTTCAGGCATTTTGAGGTGCAGCCCAAATACTACTATGTGTAGCTGACATCCCAGAGCTATCAGCCACACAACAATTATGGCACATGGTGCAGTGGGTCAAGAGCGTTCCTGCATGATACAAAAGAGACTACTGATTCAATCTACACCTTATCTATACCAAAAAGCTATAAAATTTGTCATGAATGGTGAAAACATAGAGAACAGCAGAGCATATTTCTTCCAGGAGAGGGCAGTCCCATACTCACACACTGGTAACTCATTGCACATGCTGGAAATGAATCAGATTTCCTAAGGAAAAAGCCATGTTATCCCAACATCCTCAGCCAGTCTGTCTTCTCTTGACTAGGACAGAACTGTGCCCTGCAGATGCCTGGAGTCTGTGCAGTTATTTAATCCTGCACATTATAATCTTTTATCATTACATTTCAGCTAATAACTCTTCTCCAGTGGAAGTGAGTGAGGACTGGCATGTGTTAGCACCAGGCATGCAGGGGGTCATGCTGTGAGGGTCTCACACACACACTGTGGTACTCCATGGGCTTTGCCTTCAGATACCTCCTGTCTGCCTCAAAAAATCTGACCCTTCAGTGCTGCACCAGCAACCGTCCACATAAAATACTTCTGCACTCACATACACAAATTACTCCAGCTGTGGACTCCTCACACCAGCTCTGCTGCTGCCCCCCCTCTTCCTTCCTGCTGTCCCCCCAGCTGAGGGTTTCCCAGTTCTGCCAACCTCTTTTAGTCTCTACTTTCCTATTTCCACCTTTGGCAGGACACCTTAGACCCATCCTTCAAGCTGTCTCTTTGTGGTTTCATCAAGGGAAGTTCATTAGCAAGGCTCAGTACAAGACACCTCTCTGGGGCTGATGCAGCATCGCCCAGCTCTCGTCACGCCTGTTCTTCTGCCCCATCGGCTGAAGCCAGTGACGGCCTATCCTCACCCCTTCCCGGGCATCCATGGGAACCAAGTGCATGTGATCCTAAAGGACTTTGAGAGGATTTGGCTGGACTTCAGTTAATTGCTACTGCAAATTAGGTCTAAACCCATTTGTCCCAACCACATGATAGATGAGGCTGTACATTACAGCTGCTTCTAAAGTCTACATTTTTATCAAAAGATTGGCAGTCCCTGTGGGCCCCGCTGAGATAAAAAGGGCCTTCTGCTTCCCCAGCCTCTCTTCCCCGCTCACGCCTTCTCCCTGGTTTTTGTATTCAGCTTAGGGCCTCCAGGAGTGTCTAGAGGAATTCATTTCCTTCACAGTCCACCCCTCCTTCTCCTGAACGAAAACTGGAGCTGGTTTTTCCAACTTGGATTCGCAGGAGAAATATGAAAGCTAAAGGCACACGGTATAAATAAACATGCAATGGGAACAGAAGAGGCAAAACACAGAGGCCCAACGCAGACAATGCAGCATAACAAACAGCGAGCTGCACTTCGCCTGTGGCATTTTCCAGCTACATCAATAATTATATAATACAGCGGTCGCCGATTTCTCGGGCGCGGATCGATGCCGACTGCGGTGCCACCCCTGTCCATGGCCGGTTCTGGGCTCAGTGGCTCTTTGCAGGCCCCAATCTGCCTTTGCCAGGGATCAATGGATGCCCTTTGCAGGCAGCACCACAGGCTAGGGAAGCGGCCAGTGTATTCCCCAGACCACAGGCACAGGGCTCTGCCCATGGCACTCGATGCCAGCATTGGTAGGAAGTGGATTGCCACCTTTTTTTACCCCCCTCTCCCAACTGCCTGCAGAAGACATAACCTGGGGACTTCTTTGCATAAGTTCCATTTGTTGGCAAGAAGTTGGAAGGGGATTCATTCCATGAGGGTGTCACACAGTGCAAACTTATTCAGCAGGAAGCTGAATGCGGTTGTCAAGTATAAATGTATGAATGCAGCCACTTGTCAGGCCTTCCAGCAAAGCAATTAGGGGACAGGGTACCATTAGAGACATCCATATTCCTCATAACAAAATGTTATTCTCTAAATAGTTTATTTTTAGCATCTCTGCTGCAGTAAGTTGAAAAAAAATGGAACAATTTTGTGGATAGAGCATAATGAGGATATCTGTTTGACAGAGCGGAGTTGTCTAAACCCACCCTCAAACTCCCATTTTTAAATGTATAGATGATAAACATTGTCCTGGAGGGGGAAAAATGGAAAATCAAATAAAGGAAACATTAAAAACAACTAGAAAAGTAACAACCTTCTTTTCTTTTAGGCAGGGATGTGAATTCTCTGAAGAACAAGCCTTAAATATAGATTTCAAACTATAAATACTTATTTAAATGCTAACCTGAGAGAAGTAGCAAAAGCATGTTCTGACCCATGCAACTTCCTAAAAATGACAGCTATCTCTAAAAGCTTCCCATGCCAAATCTGATTTAACTGAAAGAGATATTTGGAAAGAGGAACTGGTTGGTCATCATCAGCAAAGGGGACCTTTTGGGCTAGAACTGACAAGTATGGAAAGAAAAAAACCAAAACCAACAGCCAGAAGACATGGGCAGTAGATTCTTGCTCTGTGCAATTTAACAGTAAAGTAATTGGCTTGTCATGTGGTGTTATTATTTTATTGTGTTGCAGGCTGTCTCTGGTCAGGCTTTGTCTTGTATTTGTTAGACAAGCATTCTGATACCACTATGTAAAATGTCAAGTAATATAATTGGGCCCCAGTCCTACAAGGCCTTCCTTCAGACAGAATTCACATGTCATTGGGAATTTCAACTGATTTCCCTGCTGGAAGGCTGGATTAAAGGTCTTCCTACTGCAAAAATTGAAAAACTCATAACACTGACACACTCATCTTGCCAATCAAAGAGTAATAAAAAATAGAAGTGGCTCTGAAACAGATGATCCTAAACAGCAAGAAATCCCTAAATAATGAAAAAAAAAAATACTTGTATCCCCCAGCCTATAAAACTGGTGGCACATTTCCCTACCATTATGGCCACAGAGATAAACACTTGAGAACCACTATGAATAGGCTATAGCATAAAAATCACTGGATAGAGGAGGATTCTATCCTTAGAACTCCAGCCAGAGCCAGAAGCAGAGGTTTGCTTTTCCCTCTTTGGAGGATGCACCAATCTGTAACTAGGTATCTTGACTGAATTAACTGTTATACATATATCTAATTTGCAAAGACAAAGAGGCATGAGAAGATAAGAATGGGTGATCTTGTAGTCGAGGTGATATGGCTATAAAAATTTATTCCTATGCATAATGCATTTCCTTTGCTGCAGTTGGTGCTCCCAGCTGAGTTTTGTTCGTATGAATCGCTCAGAGAAAGCATTCTCCCAGTTTGTATAAGGGTGAGTTGAAACATGAAGAACTGTTAATATTCAAGTTGATTTTATTCCCCCCACCATTACCAG
This sequence comes from Serinus canaria, assembly GCF_022539315.1. Lineage (NCBI taxonomy): Eukaryota > Metazoa > Chordata > Aves > Passeriformes > Fringillidae > Serinus > Serinus canaria. The sequence goes on from NC_066313.1 coordinate 23,361,088, forward strand.
CTGTTAAAAGGTATAGTAGGCATAAATAACTATAAATAACTATATCCAGCAATCACATGATGTAGAAAGAATCTAGTATTTATGGAACAGAAGCTTGGGTATTACCACCCTGTTACCAACAAACGATGGAGGTTAGGAAGGAGCCTATGGTAGATGAATGCAGTGGAACTGAACTTTTGATTCCAGCCAAGTACCCTTTCTATCTGGCAGGTGCATCAGGAGAGCAACAGAAATGGTTAAAAGTAGGGAATTACTGCAACCCAGCTAATCAGCAGTAGCAGGTTCAGCCATAGTAACCTGACTTCCAGGTCGGTGTCTGTCCACTGGACTGGCCAGGCTTTTTCCATTTTCTACCACAATCCATTCAATGCAGCTCAGAGCTCCTAGATTCAAGCCCAAATAACCCACTTGGGCCCAGGGCATACATGTGAATATTTACAGTTTTACAAGGGAAAATGTGCGGGTAGAAAGAACGCAAATATTTGTTGGCTGGAGAAACAAGCGGATTAACACAACCTGTACTGGCACAATGTTCTGAGTTTGCTGTTTACATCTCTCTGCCATCGAGTCCCTTTAGAAGACTTGTTTCTGTGAGGGCTCTCTCTCCATTGCATGCTGATCACTGATAATGCGGTCAGCACATTGTAAATGGGAGCTGCTTTCCACTTCAAAGGGACAAACCCTAATTTGCCACAGCCCGGGGTCAGACGCAAGTTAAATGAGCCGGAGCAGGACACAGCCACACCCTGCACCGCTGGGCTGTGCGAGCTGCACTCACACACACACCAAATCAATTACTTGGGGCTCTTCTGAATGAGATGGGAGAAAATTACATCTGAGCTCTGGCCTCAGCCGATCAATCCTACAGTAACCTGGTTTTTCTAGGAATGACACTGCAGGCGAGGCCTGTGTCACCTACAAAGAGAAAGGTCTCAGCTCAGTCGGCTCTCTAGGTCTCCCTTTCTGTTCCCTCTCTGTTTTACTACTGCCTCCATCCGTGGACCTATCCTGTCACACTCTCCCTATCAGAGCTATCCAACTGCAAGAAGCCACTGAAGCTTAAACACCAAATAGCTGATTTTATTTGCATCACTTATGATCAATCTGCAGAACAAAACTCCCCTTCCTCATTCATGTAGTAGCCACATCCAGGATTTATTTGCTTCCAGAGATTACAGGCCAAGAAAGAGAGGCAGGAAAAGTGAGTTACAGTATTCAAGACTGCTATACATGCAATAAAACCCAAGAATAAAAATAACCAGGACCCTACTTGCTCCCCTCCACAGCTTGTCAGGCCTTGCAAACTCACAAGTCTCTTAAGCATCCCATCCTGTGTGGGAGAACACATAGGATGTGTGAAAGAAATGGGAAATTCCCTTAGGGAAGAAAAGAAAGTCATAACTCTAAGCAACAAAGGCCCTGTAGAAACATACATAATTATTACCTAACTTTATACCTTTAACAAGTAGCAAAAAGGCCAGAATATGAGGGTTTTCTTCTTAGTAATCAAAGACAACACTTGGAGCCCTGCAAATTTTAAGTTCTGTTAGTTTACTTGAACTGTAATTATGGACTTAGGAACACAAAACAAAGATTACTAAGAAAGCACTAAGAGTCATAACCATGTTAAATCTGTCACTATAGCATTGCTGCCTTATCTATCCACACTTGTCACAGGGATGCTGCAGGCAAGCAAGATTATAGCAATGAGCTGCCTTGAAGTTAGGGTGCTATAGACAAGGATGCTTTTTCTTGACTGCTTTCTAGCATAGTTCAGGCCAGGACTGAAGACATGGAATTGAAAGTCAGCAATTCCAATATCTTGTCATCCCTCTCTCCTTTGCCTTGGTTTCCTCTCTTTCACCTCAGTGGTCTCTGCAAGCTAGTTCTCACTGAATGCCCCATGCATTTCACAGACTGATGACTCATTTTCAGAAATGAGATGCATCAGAGTTCAAATCTGATTGACAGCTGATGGGCTCTGCCCTCCTGAGTGCCAAAGCCCAGATTCCTAAAGGCTATTTAAATGCCTTAATAATATCTTTAAAAATCTAGTGCACAAAAAGCCAAGTTTATAGCTATATAAATAAATATCCAAGTGAAGCTGAATAGATACCAAAAAAATTAATCTTAGTATATTTGTATCTGTGTATTCCTAAATTATATCAGAAGATGAAGTCTTCAGTCCTTCACCCGACACCATGCCTTCTGACCTGCCTAAATAGAGTGTCTCTTCTAAAGACAATCTCAGTATCAGCCAGTATAAGATAATTTGCAGAATGGGATCTTCCCTGTAGAAAAATTGAGAGCTTAAAAGTCTGGGACTACAGCAGAGAAAACAAAAGACTACATTCTTGGCAATTTCCATGAGTATGTCAGACTGCAGCAAATTATATCCTATAAGCTCTGTGCAACCATTGACATAGTATTTGCATTAGCTTGTCCTCCTCCTCATGAGTCAGGGTGCCCGTGCCTCGGATGTCTACCTAAAACAATAGAGACCTGCTGTGTGTGCCATACTGGGGTACAAATTAACTCCTGTGCCATCACAGGGGAGGTTTCCAGGATTCTTACAGCTGGAAAACAAACAATGAAATTTGGCCTCGTGTTTATTAGAGTATAAAACAGTTCTCATTAAAAAGTCATTGCACATCATAGGACCTCACAGCGATATCTGATTTAAAACAAGTAATCTCTCTTGGACATAGAGCACACAGGAGGATGGGACTTGCTGCAAGGTGGTACCTCTCAATAATGACCTCCATGCCAACAAGTAAGACCATGAAAGCAGCAAACCAACAAACAACATAATGTTAACCTCAAAATGCAAAAGCCGAGTCTGCACCTGAACATACTAGATGTGTATCAACACAGCATGAGAAAACTTCTCAAGCACAGATTGCCATGGGCATTCACTGAAGATGCCTGAGTACAAAACAGCAGAGCATTATTGATGCACTTGGCTGTCAGGTGGTTGATGCATTTCTCCTTCTCAACTCTCTAAAAACTAGATCCAGACCACGTGACAAAGCAACCAGAGACCACCATCAGACTGAACACCTAAAAGGCAGGAGATGCCAAAAATACAGACCTACTGAAAGTTGGGGTGAACTAAAATATCCTCACCTGTAAATCTGGAAAAGTAAGAGTTCAAAGCCATAGCTGTAGAACCAATACAAAGGCTGCTCTGCAGTGGCTGCAGCACAGGATTTTTGGATTTGCAGTTTTGTGTCTCTTCTATTCTAGGTGACATCTCTCCAGCTGACAGTGGCATCTGAACAATGCCTGGACCTTTCAAGCTGAGGTTCTATTGTTAAGCACCTGAAAATGCATCTGTTAGTGTTCAAGAAAATACTGCCTTTCTCATGAAAGCAAAATCCAAACCAAAATACATGCTCTCATTAGCCTCTGACACACTGTTCATGAGATGTATAAAAATTGGCTCTGCTATTTCTAATAAACAGAAGAGAGCCCATACAGATTTAAGTACTTAGACAAGCGTAGTGCATTGCATTAAGGAAATGTAGAACTGTGTTACAGGAAATATAAAAGGAATTCTTCACTGAATTTGCTGAATACAGCTCTCCTCCATTAATGCAATTCTGGCTGTCATTACCAATGGTCTTCCTAACTCCTGGCCAGGATTAACTGGACACCGAATTGGGAGCTCACTGCAGCTTTATCTAGGAAGGTAGAGTTGAAAGAAACACAGGCCAATTCACAGAAAAAGTTTCTTTCTTCATCATGCAAGGGTGGGATGAATAAGAGCAGAATCCATTTATCAACAGTACATTAAAACTCCAGGGCTCCTAAGGTTTATTTCATTTTGAATCATGGCCTGCCTGCTCATTTTAAGGCGACTTCATGAAAAGCTTTCTGCTTTTCATTACAAAGGGATCTCAGGGCTTGGCTTTCTTCCTCCCCACACCCCAAATGCTCTTCTCGTGGGCTCTCAGCTCAGTCACATTGCACAGGGATGAGAGTCCAAAACTCACTCTCTGCCTGTGTGACCCAGTGAGCAACTAGTGCTGTAAGTCAGAAGAGATGACCTTCAGCCATGGAAACATCAGTTCTCAGCAAGGCTTCCAAAAAGATGCCCAAGAGCACACACCTCAGGTAGGCAGCCCATATTGGAAGAGTGAAAGTTTCCTTTCACAGCTTAAGACCAAGATTTCCTCTATGAAAGACAAGAGGATCCAAACAAGAGACTGTGGACACACAGAAGATCTCAGGCTGTATTCTACAGGCAGCTCATGCTGGGTTTCTGTGGGGAAATTACTTATCCTTTCTGTGCTTCCATTTCACTATAAGGAAGAGTTAAGTCTCCAGGGTTAAAAAAAACAAACAAACAAAAAAACCCCAAACAATTAAAATGTACACTTTCACTAGCCTTCTGTACTGGTTGGACAGAAGAATCAAAGGAGGGTTAAAAAAAAAATCAAAATAAAATAAAGAAAAGTATGAAAAGATGGAACTCAGAACTCAAACTGAGTTTCAGAGTGTTAAAATGAATACTCAAGGCAACTACCACATTTTCTCAGCACAATGTCCAGGAATACCAAGAGAACCTTTGCCCTCTTCTTAGGAAAATAAAATGGTGAACTTTTAATTTGGATCACAAGAAAATTAACGTTCACACTTTCAGCCAGCATTAAAATGGCTTTAATTCAATTTAGTTGGATTCCCTTTAAAGGAAAATTAAACTAAATCAAATGAAGGCCATTTTTAATTCCAAACAAGTGTGAGTGCATGCATCAGTTTAATACATTTTACATAATCCACTTTTAACCCACCTTGTTACTTAATTCAGATCAACTTTCCCATGTGCTCTGCCTAGACAAGCCCTTAGAGATAACACTATCCGTCCTCGAGGAACAGCTGCATTTCATTATTGACACCTAACTCTAGAGAGAGCTGCTCTGGAAAGGACAACACAGTTGTGCACAATTTATATGTCTGTCACAGAGAGAACAATGCTCTGTATACAGCTACAATAACAATTAATATACTGGCAGTTGTTGTTCCATTAGTCACTAATTACACAGTAGACCAGTTACACAGAAGCCTTGTTCCTGGCATAGAAGCCACTGCTCCAGAATTACTGAATTGATAATCCAGAGCCTGCTTTTTGTTTCCCTGGTGATACCCTGCACCTTTGCCATCAGTTAAGTGAAAACACCACAGATGGTACAGATCCATAGGCAAGGGCTGTGCACTGCACACCGCCGTTAAAGAACTTCTGAATTATGGCATTTGCATGAGAGGAGTCAAGGTGAGTTCACTGACTGAACAGAATTGCTTCCAGTCTTTGTCACAGAATATAAGAACAGTTTGTCACTGAAGATTTTTGCTCCCTCTTACAAAATAAAGAAGTGTGGCAACCTCCACACATTGTTTCGTCAGGCTGTTGCAAAGACAAGAAGATGCCAACCCTGATTGAGGGTGGTTTTGAAGGACCTTTCTTTCACCAAGACATCTTGCAGAAGCTGAAAAAGGTAAATGCAGAGCTGCTTTGAAAAGGATGTTGCAATAAACCCCAGTGCATTTGGTAAGCCACAGATGTGACTCCAGTCAGTCAGGAAAGGCACAAATGGGCCAAGCTCCAGAGCTTTCCTTTTGATTTTTCTCCACATTCTTTTTCTCTGTTGCCTTCTACATGTCCCTACTTCAAAAGTGCATCATGATCTGTGATCCAGCCAGTTCAGAGGCCCAGCACTGCTGCAGGTTTTACAGCTTTGAGGAGAGCCACAGAAGACTGGTCTGGCTATGATCTTTGATGTCTGAAGAGCAAAACAGGAGAGGTGACCATCCTTCTTACATCATCCTGGATGTACCGAGTCAGAGCAGAAGGGTAATTGTCTCACCTTTCCCCCCACCAAAGAAAAGGCCCAGGGTTCGAGGAGTCTTTTAAAGATGCCAATTTACAAAAGTGGCAATTTCCAATCAGCTTCTCTAATTAGCATTTAGTGGAAACTTTTTGCCTTTCACAATAAAAGACCTCTCCAGGGAATTGTGATTAGAGCAAACTTCCTCTTGATATGGGAAAAGGGATAGAGACAGTGTTAAAGACAGCATTACATAGTTTTTTAATGAAAGCCTAACCTCAAGAAGTTGTTCACTGGAACAAGTCAATGAACCATTTTGATCTCATTATTTGGAATCCTAACTTTTAAAATTAAAACCTAGTCAACTCATCTTGATCCAACTGTGTTCATCTGCAGTCAACAACTGCAGAAAAATAAAATGTCTCACTTTCTCTCCCTTTTTCTTTGTTGTTACTACAAATAAAAGTGGAAAGAAATTCTTTATGCTTTCATTAATATTTATAAGGTAAATTTTCGTACATCACACGTTGTTTTTTGGGTTTTTTACACATAAAAGTCAGGAAAATATAATCCAGTTGACTTCATTAAAAAACTGCTAAGTCATCCCCCAAACTGACTGATTCTTTATTGTCTGTGATGAGTACCAAGGAACAAATATTAGCCTTATAATGAAAATTCAATCACATCTTTTACTACTCACAGGCTACCACTCTCCTCCGCAAGGTACAGGTGAACATAATTGACAAGATAGATTAAATGATCCAATAGATTTAACTTGTGCAAGTTTTTATGGCAAAGACTTTGTTTCAGCTTAACTCAGTATAGTACCACATTTATCCATGGAGCTAGAGAAACACTGAAAAAAGAATGCACAGATCAACTGAAGTTCCCTCCTAGAAAGAAATCACCTTTATACCAAACAGCAATAAAAGAAGAGAGAAAAGATTGGGACCCATCATACAGAGAACATCTTTTATGTATGGGAAAGATGGGGCTGGAACTTCCTTTGTCTTCATTTTCATTGTGCAGACAGGTAAGCCAAGGCACAAACTGATTAATTGACTGACTTAAAGAGAGCCTGTAGCAAAGGCAAGAATTAGGCTCAGCTCCCCCTGAGAATCAGTCCAGTATCTTAACAAACCCATATCTTTCTGTTCTGAAATGCTGTGGCTTTCCTTTGTAATTAAACAGCATGGATGTGAGGGGGCTGATTTTAACTATCATTGTACTGAAAGAGCTTGCACTGGTCAAGTGGGGAGGAACTGCCCAGCTGACCTAAAAAGGCTTCTCTACTTAATTCCAGGCTTCTAAGCTTTCAGAAATAGAAAATATTGCATAAGCAAGAGTACTGAGCAATTTTGAAGGCATACTGAAAGATCTTTTTATACTCTCTCATTTTAATAGCTGGTGCTTTCACTGTATATAGTATACAGTCACAGAATAATGTGCATGGGTTTAATGCCTGCTATGATAATATCCAAGGTGAAGATATTGAAAATCCATTTAAAATATAGTTTAGGATATTGGCTCATTTTAATTTTCAGTCTCCTTTTCCTCCATCCACCTCCTATGCATCCAGGACTGAAGCTAGAAGTTACATGCTGAATCTTTTCTCCTGTAGCTCATAATCTGAAATTCTTTGTACTTCTTCAGCATCTGACTATATGAAACCTCTTCTTAAAATTCTACAGAATCTCTCTGCTCCTTTAACAGGAGAGGACATTGATGTTATGAGACAGGAGTGGTTCCTATTAAGGACAAAACTTTATGGGGACCTAAAAGTTTTGCCTCTTAGCACTAAGCCCTGGGTTACTCATACCTGCATGAGCTTTCTTTAAACCATGGTCACTTTTTTGAGCAGTTTCAGAGAGGGAACATAACTTATTTCACCACAACAAGAGCAGCTCCCTCCTCTGCAATTCTCAGTTACCTTTACACAACAAAACTTTTGCCATCGTTTATGTTTCTCTTTCTAGTTGGATCAATGAAGTTCTCACTGTCACTGTGTTGCCTTACACGCTACAGAGAAGAAACAGAAGTCCTACTGGGACACAATCAGAGAAACAACAATAATTTCAAGAGGCAAGCAATGAACCAGAATCTCAGAAAAGCTTCAACTCCTGTCCAGAGTTTCTGCTGATCCTTCCTAAAATAGACACGAGAGCACACTGTAGAGTGAGTCCCTTTGGTTGCCTGCTAAGCTGAAGAGAGGTGTCAAGCATCACTGCACATAACAAAACAATGTGCAGTGCTAGGACAAGCACTACTGGAACAGAAAGGAGATCCTTGTTCTTTTTTTGTCTAACAGTGCTTAGGAACACCTGGTTCTGGAAACTAAAGATCAATTTATTTATGTCAGGTTTGAGAGAAAATATACCTGAAGTGTTTATATGGCCTGTCTAAATCTTACCCTGACTGCAGTAATGGCAGGTGTTATCCTTGTCACATGAAATATTTTCACTTAACTACTTGCTTCTGAAACTCCTCCAACTTTCCAAATTTTATTATAACAAATTGTACATCTAAAATATTGTACCTTTGGTACTCCTTTATTTCAATGAGAGCACACGATTTCCATAATAAGAGGAAAGTAGCACAACAGGTTCCAGGACATTTCATAATCACACCTACTCTAAATGCAGTTTGCAGAGATGTGAAGATTGAGGCTAAGCACCATGGTCATCAGCTCCCAGTAAACTGAGAAGTGGGCACTTCAAGGCCTCCAAAGAGTCCCTGCTTTATTTATAACTTTCATGAGCCCCATACAACCACTTAACAAAAGCTGATCACACCCCTGTCTGACATACAGGAAGACACAAAGTAGAATGAGTCTCATAATTAAGCAAGTAAAGAGACTAAACAAAAAAAGTGCACCAGTCTTTTCCTCAGCACATAGTTCCATCTCTCAGCAGTGCCTGCAGAGAGACCATTAGTCCCTGCACATGGGTCCCCATGGGTTATGGTGCATTCAGGTAACCATCTATCTAGAAACAGATGAGCTGTTTATACCCTTCTGGTTTTCACAGGTCCTCCTGCACACCACCCCTGGCACAGCCCTTTTCCACTAGCTGCTCTCATGCTGTCTACTGGTTAAGTAGCAAATATCTCCCAGAGCTGACTCCTGCTAAGTCAGAGGCTCGGTGACTTCCAGTGCTTATACCCAGCTAGAATGGGGGCCTTGGCCAAGGTGTACATGCAGTGCCCACAGGGCAGAGTTGGAGGAAAGATGCCCATCTACCCCAGGGAGGTGAAGGAGATGAATGGAAGCTTTCTTCTCCAGTGATGCTGTCCTCGCACATCACACACTGCCTGGCTGTGGTGTACCGGAACTCCAGTTGGCAGCAAATAAAAAAGGCAGCATATTGAAACTGGATAATAACAGGAAAGATCCACCCTGTTTTACTGTCTTTTGAGGGTGTTGCCTTGTTGGTTGGCTTCTGATAGAGGCACTTTCCAGAGGGGATATCTGTGTGCCCTGCTTCCCACACTTTGCTGTGGATCTAAACGTACAGGCACTGCTGTTAGGTGAGCGCCATTTGAATTGACAAACTGGGATTTCTGCTGCACGCCTCACACTGAATGCAGCCCTGCCTGGGCTTTGAAGGCAACGGCTTGTTGCCTTGGGGTCTGAAACTAACAAAGCCGAGCTGAACAAGCCCAGGGCTCCCGTTGGATTGCTCGATCAAAGACAATATTAAACAGCACCGTTTTCATAACCACTATTCTGGGGCTCTTGGAAAGCAAGACAAAGGAGATGAAGTTAATTTCTGTTATCATAGCCTGGTGCAGCTGCAAGGGCCCTGGGAGAAGCCATCTTCTCTTGATGGCTTATGCAGACTGTGTCTTTGCAAGAGCTCCCATTAAGCAAACAGAGCTTCAAAAGCTTGTCGGCACTTCTGTTCCCTCCTCCCTGCACCGTTGTCAAATCCACCCCATTCCTTCCTTCAGACATCTTCCTTAGAGACAACAAGGAACCTCCCTCTCCTTGACCACTTCCCTGCACCTCTGCTCTCTCCTTCACCTTTTCTGCCAGCAGTGCTGCCCATTACCCTGCCCAGGGAGACTCAAACTAGGGAGGTGCTGCATTAGGCACAGGAGTGCTAGGCAAGGGAACTGGACAGAGAACAAGAACTCCAGGTTCTGCTCTGCCACCAGCTTAACTCACAACTTTAGAGAAACATCTTAACATTTGGTTTCTAGATGGTCAGCTGGGATTAACAGGGCCCAGGCTTTTTTTTTTTTTTAAGTTGATGGCAAACTAATCTATTTCTGCATAGTACATCCTATTTCTTTCTATTCCTAGATGCGATAGGTGGTGGAAGTGACAAAGCAGTATTAGAGGAAAAAGTTGAAGCTATCTCCTCATTAGAAGCACTCTTTGGGACATTTGAGGCAATGTTAAGACACCTCTCCTACAACCATCATCATCATGTTCCACAAATCAGCTTGAGAACACATGCTTGTCAGCATCAGTGCTATCCCAGTACTATCAGTGCTAGGCTACTGTACATAGGTACCTTGGGCTCTGATTTTTCTTCCTTACTCTTCATGCATAGTTGAGCATAGAGATCATTTATGGAAAAGCAGGAGTGTTAGAACTTGCATATACTCTCAGCTTGGTTGCAGTAAGGACAAGGAGGATGAGAAAGCTGGGTAACCATGAAAAGCTTTGAAATGAGATTACTGAAAGGGAGGGAATAGCTCCAGAGAGCTTTGTTTAAAGTCTTCCTCACAGTGCATGTTATTCCTTTGAGGTCACTCAGACAAAGGCACAAATTTGGATATGGCATGGAAATAAAGCACTTCTTGAATGGAGCAGGGTACTTCAAGAACTGGTCTGCATCAGTGGACAGAACACCCCATAATTTAATCCTCTCAAACTGAGAGTTTACCTTGGGAGTCTACAAGCTAGGGAGATGTCCCCAGCAGCCTGACTACTCCTATCCTGGAATTACTCTTTGCTAATAACTCCCATCTGGTATTTCACAAATGGGTTTCATCCAAGTTTGCTGTGGCCTCTAATCTCAGGTTCCCAATTAGTTGAAAAAACACTATAATAGAGAAAAGTCTTGCTGAAAAATTTTTTGATAGATCTAATACTGATGCCCATGAAATGAATAAAAATCTAACATCAGGCTCAAACAAGAGGGATACAACGGTGTCCAGCCATTTGCTAATACCTTTCACATCTCCCTCATGTCAGAGTTTTTTCTACTAAGTGGCCAGTACAGATCTCCAAAAAATTCTGAACAAAACTGCCCATTTTAACTGTTGGAGGCAGAAAAAGAAAGAGCTGTTCTCAACCCAGAAGAGAAGAAGCCAGTCTTCAGTTTTAAGGCAAATCTTCTAGATGTAAATTGCTGCATAATTTAAGTTTATTGAACATCTAACACCAAGAAATGTGCAATTCATGAAATTTTCAGTGAAGATATACGAATGAGAGTTTCCGATACATTTTTAAAATGTGAAATTATCAAAGTTTTATGCACTGTCAACTTTGGCCACATACGGCAGAGTTAATTGAAAGCGCAGTCCTGGCTTTAGAGGTGTCTCCATGAAAGTGGCAACGTGTGTTTTATTGTCTCTTAGTCATTTGCAACTCAAAGGTGCCCAAATTTATGCATGAGAAAGTGTTTCTTCCAACTGCCAGCCTGCACTGCATGACACTATTGAATCCAAGAATCCGGGTAGATGCTTTATTTCTTGCACTCATGTCACTGGTCCTGTAGTTTCTGCAAATTAAATAATGCATCTTGTTTCCAAGACGCAAACCTTAAGCTCCGGATCAGACCACATAAGAAATTTGCTTGGGGTGGGTCAAAGATCCTCTGCTAGGAGTACCCTCAACAAGAGGAACAAACTGCTGGGAAAAAGCAGAAGGGCAAAGGTATCCCCTCGCACAGTAGGGCAGAACAATCTTTGATAAAAGGACACAGGTTACAACTCTTCCCCTCACAGACACATCCCAGTTTAGGATTTCTGTAGTTGGAACAGGTACTGCCCAGGACAACCAAACTGAACAGCTCATCCTTAACCTCCTAGAGAGAGACAGCATAAATCCAGGCTTGAAGCCTCTGCTCCATGAAATTGTATTAGAGACTCTACTTTGGGTCTGCCCAAACCAAACAAATAGCTCTTACAGTTATTTTTTTTCTCATTCCTTGTTTTGTTGGTTTTTTTTTTCCATATAAAATACTCTGAAAAGGAAAAAAAAATCATTGAGGAGGACTTAGGCAATCTTCTATCCCACAGCAACAAATAAGGCCACAGAGCAGAACTCAAACTCCAATGCAGAACTGATGATTTTCTAACAAACATTAGATCATACGTTCCCAGTATAACCCTGGTGCCAGAGTTAGACATCATAAAAGTTTTGGACTACTTGGTTTTACTACAAGTACATCTTTGGTCCCTTGTTTTGGTCATAAAGCTGCAGCAGTAGGAAACATGAAGTGGGATATGTGGTTAAAGTTTAATGCAGGGAGATGAAAGAAAAGAGCTATGTTTTCCCCTTCCTTGCAGCTGCAGCGAGCCAGCATCAAGAGTAAAAAGAAATTGACCATACTGACTGCAGAGCAGACACCACACTGTACATTTTACAAGTGCAACAGAGCTGCCCACCTCCAAAACTGCCAAGGGGAATACACAGTGTCAGCTCTCCTTCCGTGGGCACCATCCCCAACATTGCTGCTGAGATACCTGTAAGGGCTGTGCTGCTGCTGCCACCTCTGCTCACAGAGCCAACAAGCATTTCTCAGACATCTGCTGTGACAAGTGGGGGCTCTTCCACAGCCTGCCTTCAGCACAGCAAGCCAAGGAACAGAGATCTGGGACTGGGGTGCTTTTGGAAATGTGAACTTCTTCACCTGTGTCTGTGTGGCAGGTGGAGACTTACTTTGCTTGCCTATTATCTGGCACTTAATGCAAGCCCCACTGAATGGTGGAAGTCACAGAGCTCTAACATGTATAGTGGCTAAAAACACAACTGGAGAGAAAAATTAGATGTCTCCAAAGCAGCCCAGGACTTGGGGATTATTGTGCTTTCTGAACTGTGGGACAACCATGTTCCAGATCTTGCTCTATTTTGGAACAGAAATAGATTTCCATGTCTTATATTGTACTGGCTTAGAAGCAGTTTCCTCTTCTTTCAAAAAGGCCATCCTAGCCACAAGAAATTCTTCTTTGTAACAGTTTTCATAAAACAACCATATTTTCCCAAACAGTTTCTCTTTTTACTATTCATGTGATCATTTTACAGCACCAGCTCTGGCTACTAACAAAAGTAGCAACTATATAGCATCAATCCACTTTTTTCACTTAGTTCAAACATGTGAATGGCAGAAAAACAAAACAACAAAAAAATTTGAGACGAGTTCCCCTTCCTATGGGCATTGCTATTAGGTAATGCTGCTGTTAGACATCTATACAGGAATTTAAGAAAATGGATGCTTGGGCAATTTTTAATTTTGCCTTTGAAGTGCTTGGGTTTTTCTTCAGGAGCTCAGCACAACAAAACAGCCCCAAGTTTGCCACCAGTTGTCCTCTTCCTTGTAACACCCTGGGTCTATTTTTTCCTTTCAGAGTTTCAATTTGTGCAACCCAGAGCTCCATCCTGTACCCCCAGCTGCAGGAATGCATTTCAGGGTCTCCTGTTGCTGTGCCTTTGCCCCAGTGACTAAAGGAGGCAGCAGCATCACACTGTGCCTCAACCGGTGGGTGCAAAGCGCCAAACGTTCTGCCGGGGTTAGAATGAGATTAGCAAAATCCTGCGGAACAATGATTCAAAGGTGCTGTAACAAATCAATTTCCTGCGTGCAAAAAACACAATTACTACACCAATTATCTTGCTCTCACCCCATCCCACTCTCTGCAGTGAGCCAGGGCTGAGAAGCCTCATCCTTTGGGCTGCAAACATGTAGTCCCTCCTCTTAGGTGACACTGCAAATGGTAGGAGCAGTGGTTCTCCATTTCCCTTGATGAGTTGTACCGCTAGAGGGCACAGAGATTGCCAAAATAATACAGGGAAAACAATAGGTCCATTGGTCTTTGAACCTCTATTCCAAGTTCTCCACTTCCATGAGCAAGCACACTACCATTCCAGAGCAATTCATATCTGCCAACACAGATTATCACCTCTGGTGTTTCTAATCTTCTCCACTTCATCATCTTTTAGTTAATTTCCCACATCTCCCTGTTTTCCCATTGTGGCACAAATGCAGAACCTCTACCTAATGCAAAGGTGGAGGGGAACGGGGGATTTTTATTCTTTCCAGGGCCTACATATTTTTCTAAGAGAAAATTCCAACATCAAAAATCAACACATTCAGCACAGACAACCCAAGTCTACAATGTTTCTTGTCTCTGGTTCAGAGCCAGAGCCCAACTGCACTCCCACTGCAGCACATCTGAGCTGATGAGCTCCCCCACCCTGCTGAGGTGCATTTGGTAAGGATGTCATTACCAGCAGCATAACTAGGCTAGTCAAGAAGTCCAAGCTGAGTAGCATCAATTTCCACCCAGAGTCAGTGGGCTCCACGTTTTGTTCCCTGGCACTGCTGAGGCCCTCAAGCAGGCCTTGCACTGACTGGGAAAGATCCAGCAACACTGAACAGTCTGGACTGCATGCATGGCAAAATGATGCTCTTTGCTTCCTGCCCAGGAAACAGATTGCAATTTGCATAGAGCTGTACCTGAGCTAATAAACTATCATGAACTCTCTCTGGGTCTGCATCCATGGCACAAAAAATTTTCAGTCTGGATAATTCCCATTATGTATCCTGGCTCTTTCACTCCAGCCACAATACCTTTTACCTCTGGAAGTCCATGGTGCCAGCCAGCATCCACTACAAAACTTACTCTCAAGTCTGTCTGCTCCCATTCCCATTAAACCAAGCAGCCACCAGCACCAATCTCACTTTCACTCTTCAGTTCTTGTTGCAGGTGAGATAAGAGCAAACCAGATGCACGGTCCCCACATGCTGCTGATCAGCTTGGCAGTCTCCTTGTTCTGCTACTGCCTCCCTCACTGGCCCAGCTCCCTCCAGCTCACAGATGGCCCTGGGAGGGCTCAGCCCTTGTGACATGCCAGAAATGCTACAGGCTAAACCACACAACTTCTGAGCCTGAAGGGAGCAGTCCAGTGTTCAGTTACCCATTTTGAGAACATGCAAGGTAAAGAATCACAGAATAATGAGCTTGGAAGAGACCTCTAAGTCATCAAGTCCAACCTATGCCCTAACACCTCAACTAGACTATAGCACCAAGTGCCATGTCCAGTCTTCTTTTAAACACATCCAGAGATGGTGATTCTACCACCTCCCTGGGAAGAGCATTCCAGTACTTTAGTATTCTTTCAGGGAAAAATTTCTTCCTACTATCCAACCTATACCTTCCCTGACATAGCTTAAGGCTGTGCCTCTGGTTCTGTCAATTGCTGCCCAGTGGAAGAGACCGACTCCCACCTGTCTATTACCTCCCTTCAGGAAGCTGTAGAGAGCAATGAGGTCACCTCTAAGCCTCCTCTTCTCCAGGCTAAACACCCCCAGCTCCCTCAGTCGTTCCTAACAGTGTTTGTGTTCCCAGCCCCTCACCAGCCTTGTTGCCTCCTTCGGACATGCTCAAGCCCCTCGATGTCCTTCCCAAACTGAGGGGCCAGAACTGGACACAGCACTCAAGGTGGGGCCTCACCAGTGCCAAGCACAGGGGAAGAACGACCTCCCTGCTCTTGCTGGCCACATTATCCCTCATCCAGGCCAGGATGCCATTGGCCTTCTTGACCACCAAGGCACACTGCTGGCTCATGTTCAACTGGCTGTCATCCAGCACCCCCAGGGTAAAAAGAGCCGAGCTTATATGTACCACACGTGTCAAGGGGGAACCTGTCAAAGCCTAACACAACTCACAGGACAGAGTTACGGACACTGAGTTTTCACCTTATTGGGCATCCAGCAGGATGCCTTTTCCCACCTATCAGACAAATCTGAATGAACGTTCTGCTAAAAGAAAGAGGGAAAAGGTCTTTGAGTTAAGCAGCTGATAAAATCAGGATTTCAATTGTTAATATAGAAGACTCCTCACATGTCTTGCAACAGTATTTGCATCACAGCACAAATAATATAAGGCAAGAAAGAAAAACACTTTAAAGAATACAGCTCTTTGTCAGACTGGAAGTATTAGCTGTGATTCAGAAATTAATGACAGCATAAAAATCTATTAAGGCATCTAGACTGTCTCTCAAGGGACCTTTTCATGCTTGTTGTGCATGGATTATTCTCCAGGGCTCTGCCCAGCCAAACTTCAGATGTCCCAAATGACAGCAATTCCACCATGATTCTTAACAAAGCTATATCACCGTCTAATCTCTTTCTTCCATTAACTATTTTTCCTCTCCTGCCAATTTTTTCTTTCCTCCTCCAAATTTTCTATCATGAGAGACTCTTCTAGCTCTGAGTCCACACTAGACAATTCTTCATGCCTTCCCAGTATGCCTACATCATTAGCATAGCTCCTCTTTAGTCATTTAGCCAAAGCAGCTATATATTTAGCTCTCACAAACATTCTTCATAAGTCAGTCCCTCCAGCCCCTTAATCATTCTCCTTGCAATCCTCTGAATTCCCTCTAATTTTGTTTACATCTTTCTGGAATTGAAGTGCCCGGAACCAAGTGCGTAAACAACAACAGCTTGTTATCTGGCTAGACTGCAATTCTGGTGCTCACAGCACAGGCCCTGCACATGCCATGCACACACAGACACATGCACGTGCTCGTCCTCTGGTTCAGACACAGCATCTCTACAGGACACGAGTTCTGCTCACTGGACATTCCCTCCTCCACGGTGACACCAGCTGGGTCTCTTTCAAGGAAATCCACTTCCAGAAAAGGTGAGAGCAAATCTTCAGTACAGCACTTTCAGCTGCCTGCAGGCTCAGGACAGACACCTCCTATTTGTTGGCTGCACTCAGGTAACATTTTCAAGTTTTGATAACAACTAAAAAGGCCATAATTTTGAGAACTTTTTTGTTTTAGACGTCAGTTGAGACTCTGATGCAGTCTTATGACAGAAGATAACACATCACAGGAAAGCCTTTAAGCACTTGTACCTTAATCTGTTCTTGAAACTGAAGTTGGATTTTTTCCAACAAAACACCTTTTTATTCTTTATTAGAAAAATGCCATTTTGGTGAAGCAGAAATGTTGTGCAAAGATTTTTGTTTTGCTCCGACAAACTTCTGGAGAACTTGAGAAAGAAAAAAATCTGTCAAGGTCCCTGCCAGCTCTCAAGACATCTGAATCACAGAATATTCTGTGTTGGTAAGTACCCACAAGGACCATTGAGTCCAACTTTAAAGTGAATGGTCCACATGGGAATCGAACCCAAAACCTTGGCATTATTATCACCAAGGCACCAAGGAAAGGTGGCAGCTGCACAAGAAGGTTTCTTCTAGATCAAGGTCACCCTAAGACCCTCCCTGTAACAACTTCAAAACCTCTTCTCACTTAGCATCCCCAGGTCTGAAAGAATTTCAGAGCTGTTACTCCTGTGTGTAGAAAGAAAGCAGAGCTTCGACATCTTCTGCCTCCCCAGTACGTTTCACATTGCCATTCCTCCTTCACAGCAGCTACAATAAAGCTTCAGCATCCAGGGGAGCTGGAGGGGCTTGTTTCAATTTTTGTGGTGATTTGGGTCACTTTGGTCAGCAGGAAGAAGAGAAAGAGACCAAAAACTCTTGGGGATGAGCAGAGCCTACATGCAGGGGTCTTGTGAGGTTCCTTGAGGCCTGAAGAAAAGGCTGCTGCTACAAATATTTACACTGGGATAGAAAGAGCAAGGCCAGCCAGAATAGCCTTATCTTTCTTTCCTCTATGCACACATCAGGCCAAAGAAGAAGCAAGACTGCACTGACCGTAGCTCTAGGTCCCTCTGGGGCAATGCCACAGCTCATTTACCTCATGCTGCAGCTGGACTTTTTTTTTTATCAACATCCCAATCTGTTGCAGCTCTGTGGCTGCTGGACAGTACAGAAACCAGTCACCAACAGGCACCTAAGATACAAGAAATTGGAGGAGATCTTATGTAGCCTCACTTTAGCTCCCATTGTTTCCTGCCTTCCCTCCCTTAGCTGGCCTCGACTACAGACAGCTCTTACACTCTTGAGCTAGCACGATTAATTTTGTTTTTTCTTTGAATCACCAAGAAATTACTGTTCCTAAAAGCCCAACACTGATACAGCATGACTCTTCTAGACAAATAGTTTCCCTTCCTCTCCAGGAGATGCAGAAGGGCAGAACACTTCACGAGGATGTGCCCAGGCGGGTCTATCCTGCTCAGCTACAAAAACTGAGATGGGACAGAACACAGCCATGCTGGACAGAGCTGGACAGCGCTGTTGAGGAAGTTGAACCAGCAAGGCTGTGTTAATTAAGTTAACAACCAGACTACAAACTTGCTGATTTTACTGCTTCAGGCTGCATCCAGCTTATAAAATAGCATAGCTACACAAGGAGGGTGGGTTCAGTCAGGTTGTACTATTTTTGAACATGTTGGTCTAAATCAAAAACAATGCAACTTGTGCATGTAAGAAAGCCTCCTTTTATCCTCTTCCTTCTATTCCCAGACACTCTCCCATGAAAGTGTAGGAATCAAACATGTCCTTCCCACTCTCTAGGCTGTATTTCCTGCCCAGGTGACTGAAGTGTGACTAAGTTGCCACCTTACATTGAGGCTATCGAAGAGAGATGAGGAGGGGTAGCCAAGCCACAGAAACAATTCTGTTTCACTGCAACAATCTCTTGCTGTGTCAAGATAGGATGCAAATGCACTATGAATAATGGTCACTCCAAAAGCACACATGGCTACACAGACATTCCTATCAGCAATCAGGCCTCATTCACCTCTTTCACTAGCATTCATGACAAGTCCCTTGCACAAAACACAACTCTGGACCAGGTTTGTTAACATTTCTCAAGCATCTTTACCATGAACCTTGTGCATTTTCTGTCACATGCACACACTCAAATGCATGTGCATGCACATATATATATGTGTGTATAGAAACATTTATATATAATCTTCTGTTCCATACATGCACCTTCCCAAGAGCCAGGGAAGAGCTATTCAAAGGCCTTTATGCACAGATCATGTATACAGGCACAAATAAAACTGGATGTTTTGATCCCATTGTACAAAGTACCTTTACAAGGCAAAGAGTAGACACTTCATTATATGAAGGTGTACCAGCATGAGAAAAGTCTAAATGCATTTACACTTCAAAAATTCCACAGATGGCCCTTTAAATAAACCCTCCTTCCTGCAGGAAAAACCTTACTTAGGAGCAATTCCCTCCTTTTCCAGACACTCAAGTACACATGCCCCCAGTCAGCCTCTCCATCACCCACAGGGGCAAGTCAGGTAACAGTGCACTGCC
This sequence comes from Serinus canaria, assembly GCF_022539315.1. Lineage (NCBI taxonomy): Eukaryota > Metazoa > Chordata > Aves > Passeriformes > Fringillidae > Serinus > Serinus canaria. The sequence continues at coordinate 23,380,338 of NC_066313.1, forward strand.
TGCAGGGCTCGTGATCAGAGAGAGTCTTGCTCCCTTGGTGGAACTTTGGGTTAGCTGCTGAGGGTCAAGCACAGCCAGGCTCCAAGCAGGTGCAGCAACCAGAGTACATGCAGAAGAATATTAATAGTTATTGTCCTAGCAGGTTGCAAGGTTTAATTGGTTCTAGCCTGCAACTCCCCATCAATGTAAGTGCTTAGGGGCAGAGGGGAGGGAGCTGTGATTACACACTTACATTGCATACTCATATGCTATTGATTTCCCAATTGGAAAGGCGCACAGCTTTTTGTTTGTCTTCTTGCTTGCTCCCCTCCTCATGCCACTGCTCATGACCTGCCTGCCACATCTTCCCCCTCCCAGCAGCACAATCACCATCACCAGAAAAAGGAGGGGGACACCTTTTTTTGTGGGAGAGCTCTGCCAAACCAGAAATAAATGCAGAAACCTACATCCATGAGGTCACACAGAGGCAAACTCTAGGGAAGGGAATGAATTTCAAGAACTGCGTTTCCTTTGGATGCTTTATATAACCTAGGGACTGCAAAATCCAGACTGTGAGCCCTCAGGTGTGATCACACTCACCTTTACTTTATGCCAAAGCCCCTTCTCTGAAGCCTGCCTTCTCATGACTTTTTTTTTTAATAAAACAAACCAACCCTTAAAAAAAACCCCAACAAAACAAAACCAAGACCACAACACACCACTTAATCGGATACGTATACCCTTGCATTGCCTCCAAAACAATCTCCTCTCAGAGGTACCATTCAAAGTCCAGTACCTCTACAGATGACAACCACTGAAAAATCCTATTTTATGTTTGGGGATGACCAATAAGCCTGGCTAGTGTAGAGGGCCCTTTACCCTCAGCATGTAGTTATGCAGAATTTTTTCCCCAGGAACATTAAAACAGCAGATATGGCCAGCAAGACTTCACTGTGAGAGAGAACACTCCTTTGACTCAGACAAATTAGGGTAGCAGCCCTTGTAGTGCTTTTCCTTTTCCTTCCTTGTAGATGAGCAGGGCAATGCTGCCACACAGGCAGGCAACCTACTGGAGGGCTGCCTCAAAAGGAAACGCTTCAGCTTCCAGGAAATTCAGCATCAGCCAAAGCACCACTGTGCAATCGCATAGCGCAGAATCAAACCTGGGCTTCTTTTTCCTGTGCCTATTTCTGTAAGAATCATGTACTCCCAGTGTTTTTTTCCCCTTCCAGGCTGCTGTGTGCCCTTCACTGACACCAGGAGAGGGCTGTGCCTCACAAACTCACCTACACGTGCCCTTAGCTCCCTTTCAGGGTGGGACAGGATGGTCTGTGCTGTGCTTGATATTTCTGGTTTTATCATGGATGCCTTGACAGCAGGAAGAGTACATTAGCTGCCAAAATCATTGCTCATTTAGTACAAGCAGCAAATGAAACTGTTATGCATCTTTTTAAGGAAAAGGTGATACCAAAGAAGCAAAGGTTCATGCTTCCTATTGGAATCACAGACAGCAAAATTCTACATCCTTCCAGCAGCACCTTATGCACAAAGGAGATGATATTTGGCAAAACACCTGTCCCCATGTTCAAAGGCACACATGAAAGATTTTCTCCAGACTCTTCCAGGATATCTTTGTCTGGTACCATTATAGACTTCACTCAGATCATTCGGCCCTTTAACAACCTCTGCCAGACAGCAACCAGCTCAGCTGATCCTCTCGCACAGAAAAACCCATCAGGTGTTCTGATGTGTACAGAAAAAAAGACATCCCTTGCCCTTACTCTTCATCAGCTTTTGCCACCTGTCCTCTCTTCACAGCACACAGGGAAGCAAGCAGTGCTACAGCTCCTCATCACCAGCCCAGCCCCACCAGCCTCTCCAGGCAGCTGCACACAACACCCAGCTGGACATCACCACCCTTGTCTAACCCAGTCCAATACATCACCATCCCTGGTCTAACCCAGTCCTAAGCAACTCAGCCTTGCACAGGGTAAATCTGCTGGGGGGAGGGCCCAGGCCACACCAGCAGGGCAAGAGCCTTGGCTCACTCAAGGCATACAGGAGGCACAGCCAGGACACAGAAAGGGCATGCACTCTTGGAGCACTGGCTCTGCCAGCAGCCTAGGATGAGAGCAGCTGTATTCCTCACCCTGACTGGAAGGAGCTCTATTGTTAGTGAAGAAAAAGGTGGAAAGAGTAACTACAAAAGAGCCCATCTCCTCCTCAGGTCATTAGTGTACACATAAGTGTGTTCCAAGGCTGAAAAGGAGTGCCCAAAAACATTGGGAGCTGGGTTCTTTGTTACAGAACTAGTAAAACTCTTGTGTGAGAAAAGATATCTGGGAATAAAAGATGAAGCAAATTTTGACTTATCATAACAAAGCCCTCTGAGCAGGTAGCTGAGTGCTGAGATTCATAACAGCTAAAGGAAATGGGTTTTTACTTGTATAATTATTGATTATTATGGTCAGCAATCACTGGATAGAACTGGAAGAAACACGTGGGATAGCTTTTCAATGCTCCCTGTTTGCAGATAAAAAGCCTTCTCTACTTCTTCCCTGTCCTAAGCCTATGAGAAAAGTATATTGTTTCATGTATTAAACCTCTTCATCATTTAAGGGAATGCAAGGCAGCTGAGTGAGTTGTCTCCTCATCACTACAGTCCAGCCTGTGAGAGCTTCCCTTGCCTTACTAAAGAAGGGAGAACTGGAAACAGATAGAAAGAAAAGTATATTCAGGAGAGCAGGAAAAGTCATTTTTTCCTCTCCAGCTGGCAGTATCTAAATGTTATCCAACTGCATCACAATGGCCCCGTGCTGCTCCCCATCCACCACCGTGTCACACTCGCACTCACGTTGCTGCTGCTCCCTCCCTCCCCATCCATTACACATTATCAGCACAGGCACACTGGGGTACATGCTTCCATCCCTACAGATTGCACACACCTCACCCACTAACAAACACATCATTTCTCACACCCGCATTGCCCAGTAACCTTACAAAACCTGAGGCTTTACAGATAATATTCGTGCTGTGTGCCAACCTAAAGCAGCCTATGCCACTTACCCTACTATTGCTGTCATTTCTTTCATCAGGCTCATTCCTCATTTAAGAACACCCTTGAGCAGCTCAAGAAATATATTATAAATAAATGCTACCAGTGCCAGGACTGTGCAGGCCAGTTCTGCATGCCCTTTCCTAAACACACCACTAACCTGGCTGTGAAGGTATCGTACTTTCTTTTTTTCTTTTTTAACATAAAGTCTTTTACAATTAACCAATTAAGTGGAGTTGTCAGGGAGGTTCATTAAAACAAGCTGGGATTTTGCAAATTGCTGATTTGAAACAGCTGCTATTTTTCAACAGAGAGAATTTGTTTAGAAGAATTTTCAAGTTAAAGCAATGCTGAAGGAAACGTATAATTTGTCAAGGCATTCATTTTTTAAAATAAAATGCTTAGGGTGAGGAAATAAAAATTAATTTTCATATTGACAGCTAAGTAAGAGTAATAGTAAGTGAAAGTGCAAACATCAACACAAAATTCTTCTAAATTATCTAAATGCAATTTTTTATAGACCTTAATCATTTGCTTCTCCACCCCATACTCATGCACCCATTTTTGACTCGGGGCGGGGGGGAAAGGAAAAGAAAATTTCAGCATTATAATCCATTTCAACAATCTGATCTCTCTCAGATGCTTTGGGGCACATTGTGCTAAGAAACGAATCCATTCGAGGGAAGAGCTGCAGCATGCCACTAGAAAATCCTAGAAAAATCCCACCCACCAGTAGTGCTGGGGTGTGTAGGTACTTTTATTCCTCCAGCCCCCACAGGGCAGGAAGGCCAGTGCACCATGCAGGAGGAACAACCATCCCGCCTCCAAGCCACCTGCCTCACAAGGAGGGCTGGAAGTGCAGCAGCAGACAAACGCAAGAATCCTGAGCCACCAAAATGAGGAAACATAGTGATGGGGGGGGGGGGGGGGGAAATCCTCTGTGCAGGATTGGAGCATCTCAGCCAGGGGGTAAGGAGCAAAGGCCGGCGCTGTGCCAAAGCCCCTGAGGCGGGCAGGCAGGGCACAGCACAGCAGCCCTTCGCATCCCGCCTGGCAGAGGCGCTGGGGGCGGCAGCCTGCGCCGGCCCCTTGGCACCGGAGCCCATCGCTCTGCTGCCAGGCTCAGCTGCTCTTCCCCCCGCAGCCCAGCGCCTGCTATTCAGCCTCGGCTCTGCCCGGCAGTGCCAGCAGCGCTCCCCGTCTCCCCCGCGCCTGGTGGCTCTGGGAGAGCGGAGAAAGACGAGGAGCTGCTTTTGCGGTCACCGGTACACCCCCAAGTGGACGGCGAGGAAAAGGGGAGAGAGGGCACGGACAAGTTTTGGGTGGCTCGCAGAGGTGCAGGCTCAGCCGTCTGGCTCTGGAGGGATGTGCACTCAGAGGTCTCGGCAGTGTTCTGACCGGGGTCGCTGCCTGTCAGAGCCAATACTGCCGATTCCTGGGGTAAGAGCTCCGCAGAGTTGTGCTCAGCAAGGTTAGAGAAACGTTCAAGGCTTGTTCCCACAGCTTTCAGTGAAAAACCATTAATTTGAAATAAATACTGCTGGGGGTTGTGTTGGTTTGTTGGGTCTTTTTAAGGGCACAATATTTTCCCAGCCCTTTTTAACTCCATCAAATATCTTCAGGCTTGTTTCAGGCAGTGCCCTACTCCCCCAGCCCCAGTATTCCTGCCTCCCCATTCTCTCACTCTTCACATTGGAGAAGGGAAATTACTGCTGGCTATGAAACTAGATCCAGCAGTGCTCTGGTTTATATCAGCCAGAAGTTTGGGAGCAGTCGAAAAAGCAGCTGCAGGTTTGCAAGCACTCATACACCACCACACCACCCTATCCCATCACAAAACCTAGGGAGGGCAGCTGTGTTGCCTCTGCCTTTTTAGAGGGTATATGATAATACAGACCTCAAAAGACTTTCTCTGAAGCCTTCAAAATGTGGCTGACACTACAGTGACAATCCTAACTCACCAAAACAGAAGGTAAAACCTGTCCATGCCCATAGCCTGGCATAAGCTCCAGCTAAAAGGACAGACTCAAGCAGCTCCTGGCTGTGCTGGCATCAGGATGCTCTGGTCACAACTCAAGGAAGGCTTGTGACTTGAAAATACTGTGTGGAGCAAGTGCCATGGTCTACAGGCTAGGAGATGTGCATCAGAAAGACAGGCAATGCTCAGAGTCAACGCGACTTGCCAATGTCCATCGTTCTTGACAGTTCTCTCTAATCCTCCAGAGCAAGGGGAAGTTCACACCAAGCTACATAACTTCATTGCTGATGTTATCTTCTTATCCTACACAGGTACTGGTTCTCCTCTTACCCCATGTACAACCTATGTGCTGAGAAAAATTTTCCTTCCCTGTCAGAAACAGGCAATTCACAGCAAGGAAGGAAGTCAGCTGGAAGGTGCTGGTGTTGGATACACAGTCCAGACTTCAGAGAATGTAAATTGGGAGAAAATATGTGACAGTGAAAAGCATGTGTACGAGACCCAGAATGGGAGAAGTGAGACTGTATGAAAAGGAGCACTCAGCAAATGTGAGAAGGTGGCAAAAGATGAAGGATTCCATAGTGAGGGCTTGCAGGAGTGACAGGTGTGAGGCTGCAATAGAAAGCGTGTGTGTGACAGGGAGCCTGCCTGTATGGGAATTTGCTTAGTAGACACAAAATAGAAGAGAACAGTACATGCAAGACTGTGTGTAAAAGTAGGAGCTAAGGGGAAGTGAGGAAGCTGTGACTGGCATATCTCCATGCACAGCACTCCTGCACTAATATGTACAGGATTGAGAAAAGAGCACTGTGAAGAAAGCCGTGTGTTAGGGAAATACCCTCTGTGAATGCAATACTGTGAGGCACAGAGTAGGCCAAATAGAGTACATCTATGTTCTTTAGTTATATTTTCACCTATGTGTGTCTATATGTGTGCACACAGGCTTACAAGGCTAGTGCAGCAGGACGGGCAAGGGATTTTAATATGCAAGCAACCTCGAACACTAGTGTTCAGGATGGAAGCTTGAAGGAGGGAGGGGGGAAAGGGGAAGGGAGAACGTGAGCACAAGAGAAGAAGACTCTCCAGGAATTGCATGTGCTAAGGAGCTAGAACTGTATGTGCCAGAGTGAGTTTATTCATCTTCCCTGCTCTATCCCTGTGTGTGTGTGAGTATGTGTGTGTGTGTTCAGGAAGGACCACTGATGTGTGTGAGTGAGTGTGGATCATGCACAAGCTGCAATTTTGAAGGCTATGATTATATGTACATGTGTGACATGTATTAATACATACAGCATGGAATGCATTAACCCTTAACTCCTGTTTACAGAAAGCATCTCAAAACCAGCTAGCATGCCTGTCATCACTTCAAACTAAATTCCATACTCACACTTGGCTCTTAAAGCAAGAAACCCAGCTGGCAATTCTCCACTGAACAAAACCCTATACCCAAGAAATTTTCATCTCCTGTCTTTCCTCCATCACTCTCTCTCTCCCTCTCTTTTTTTTTTTTTTTTTTTCCTCCTGGTATAGAGGGGAAGGACATAGTGTTTTAGCAGACAGACCAGAGGCATAGCAATTCCTCTAACCTCCCCCTCTCTGGACAAAACCAAAATAAAAATTAAAAAAACCCACAAAACAAACCAAACCAAACCAACAAACAAACAAACAAAAAAAACCTAAAAGAAACTTAACACCTAACTCCTCAGGAAGGTAAAGAATCGAGGAGAATCAGTACTTGTGACCCAAAGTGCTGAGAAACGGCGGCTGTGGATGGAGGGGATACCCACCTTCGCCCACCACTCTTTTCCTTTGCAAATCTTAACTGTACTCCCCCACCAACTCCCCCTCTGCAAAAGCATAAATACAGCAGCAAAGTCAGTCACATGCAGTGTCCTCTAACCATAGGATTCACCAGCAGCGATCTCTCCTTGGCTTATTTCCTGAGGCAAGGGGGGGGAAGGTTTGGAGGGGAAAAGGGGGGGGGAGGAAGCTCCAGCTTCCAGCTCCATGTTTCAGGCCGTCCTCAGTCCATCAGCCTCAATTACAGCAGAAGGCTTTGAGGAGGTTGCAAGAAAGAACTCACCACATACCTTGCAAGGAGAAGAGGGACAGGAAGAATCCCAGCACCCAGATACTGTGCAGCCAGTAGGTCCTCATGCTTCTCTCTCACTCGCTCCGCTTCCTCTGCCTTTTTCTCCGTCTCTTCGCTTCTGTCTCTCTCTCTCTCTCAATTTATCTTCTTTTTTTTTCCTCCCTCTTCGCTCCTCTCAAAGAAAATGGGATTCGTGTCTCCCTTCAGTCCCTCTGGGCTCTGCTTTGCCAGCTCTGACAATCCAGTCGCAGCGCAAGCTGACCCGCGGTGGCCAGATTCCCAAATAACCTCTCACTCTCCCCTTCAAGTGCTGGAGAAAGGGGGGGCCAGGTTGGATGCTCCACCGTAGCCTGGGCTGGCTGTAAACACAGAGAATCTCTCTGTCTCTCTCCTGCAGCTCCAACTAAATGCGACTGTACTTAAACAAGCAATGCCTTATAGGACAGCGCTCAGAGCAGAACAGATCCCACCTCTGCCACCTAGTGTTGCAAGCCAGCTCATTTATTTCATTTTTATATATATAAATATATATACATTATGCTATAGAAATATGGTTCCCTCATTCCTCTACAAATGTATCTCTTGGATCACAGTCTATCGGCCGTTCTGGGCTCAAGAGTCCCCGAGGTTCCAGCTCCAGTGCACACGGGGAGGATATTCAGCGAAGGAATATTCCTCATTGCCACAACAAGAGGCACAGCAGGGCAGGTTTGGTTTCTCAGCAGAGTTCTGCTTGACAAATTCTGAAGCAAAGGTCTCTCTGATGCTGGTGTCACTGCTGGGCAGTACACAGGGGCCAGAGGGAGATTCAGACGCACTGACTGTAATTACAGAGCTGCCAAGTCCTCCAGGAAAAAATAGCAAGCATCAGTCTGCATTAATCTTTGCTGGATCTCCTGTGACTTCTCTGCAATTTTAGAGGGACCAAAAAGAATCCTTCTGTAATGGAAATCCAGCTTGAAAAGCAACCTTTTGCTCACACAAGGCTTCCCTCACTGCCCTTCCTTCAAATACAGGTTCCTCCTGCCATATGTAGTAAAAACTTTTTTTCCTCAAGGAGTAATTGGCTCATGTAGCTCTATTTCCCACTAAAATCATTGCCTCCAGTTAGAGGAACACCAGTAACAAAGTACTGCTTAACATTCAGGGCTTTCTATGAGTCACTCTCCAGACATTTCACAAAGGGTGTCCTTTCACAGCTGGGGATGTGGAGGCAGTGTGAGTGCACAACTTCTGAGGCCAGTCCCTGGGACATAGTGTGACAGCCCGGCTGGACTGCCCAGGCAGTCCTGTGGCCCCTCTTCAGGCCACATTGTGCACTTCATTGTGGCCACCAGGCCACAATGAGGATGCCAACACTAAAGGCTGCTAATTTTCAATTTACACATTGAGGGTGTGGGTGAGCAAAGGTGAGTGTCCACATGTAGGAAAGGTCTGTAGGATTCTGGTCACTAATGGTGCCGTTCCAGAAGTGTTTCTTATTGGACTGCTGTAGAGCAAGGTGTTCTATGAACAGAGTGCACCAAGCCTGCCTCCCCGTGGGTTTCTGTCTGCTCTCTCAAGAATTCCCCTGCTCTAATAAATGCCAGAATCCATCACAACCCCTGTGACATCTCCTGTAGGAAGAAGAAATCCATGTTATGGCCAGTCTTGCTTCCTAGTGGACCAAAATTAAAGACAATATGCAAGACACCTCTTGCCTTAGCCTGGTTGGCTACTGCCATGTACCACCTACATAATTCTTGAGTTTTTCGCTATAGATGGAGCATTACCTAATCACCAGTTTTTAAGAGACATACAGGAATAAGTTACTTTTTAGCCTTCCGCCCTCTTTTAAATGTGGTTGAAATTGGTTGTACTGAAAAGTTATTAGGAGGAAAAACATATGGACAAGCAGATACACATGTACTCTCAGCTAGGCTTCACTTCCAAGGAAATCAAACTAAAAATATTAGAGTGAACTAAAGTCAACTGTCTCTAGTCAATGAGGAGCATTCTTCTTTTTCATGGTTTCCATTTCAGATGGTTTTCATGCTCTGTTACTGTATTAGGTCTGCATGGCAAGGTTTTGGTAGGGGGGTGCTTCTGTCAGAGGCTGTCAGAAGCTTCCTCTGCGTCTGACAGGGCCAAGGCTGGGCAGCTGCAAGACAAACCCACCACAGGCCAAGTCCAAGTGCACCATCATCAATGGTAGTAACACCTCTGGGATAATGTATTTAAGAAGGGGGTGGAAGCTGTGTAACTGCAGCCAGGAGAGAGGAGTGAGAATATGTGGGAGAAATAGCCCTGCAGACACCAAGGCTGGTGAAGAAGGATGGGGAGGAAGTGCTACAGACACTGGAGCAGAGATTCCCTTGCATCCCAGGACGAAGACCATGGAGGTCAGGATAGAGCACTTATCCACCTGCAGCCCATGGAGGAGCCCTTGCTGTAGGAGGTGGATGCCTGAAGGAGGCTGGGACCCCACGGGAAGCACACTGCAGCAGCCTCTGGGCAGGACTTGTGGTCCTGTGGAGAAGCCACACTGGAGCAGTTCCTGAAGAAGTGTTGCCTGTGGGAAGGACTCATGTTGGAGAAGCTCATGAAGACTGTCTCCTGTGGGAGGGACCCCACACTGGAGCAGAAGAGTGTGAGGAGCCTCCCTCTGAGGCAGGAGGAGCAGCACAGACAAGTGTGATGAAGAGATCTCAGGCCCCATTCCCTGTTCCCCTGTACCACTGCAAGGGAGGAGGGAGAGAAAATGAGGAATGAAATTAAACCCAGGAGGAAGGGAGGAGTGTGAGAAAGATATTTTAGGATTTGGGTTTACTTTTCTTTATCCTGCTTTGATTTCATTGGTCGCAAATTAAATGAATTTTACCAAAGTTGAATCTGTTTTGCCTCTAACTGTACTTGGGGAGTGATCCCCCCATCCTTATCTTGACCCACAAGCTTTTTGCTGTTGTTTTTATTCCCCTGTCCAGATGAGGAGGGTGATGGAGCAACTTTGGTGAGCACCTGGAGGCCAGCCAGCATCAAACCACCGCAGATACCAAGAGAGCATGGTCTGAAAGAGAGCACAGTCAGAAATAAACCTGGCACTCAAGATGCATTTGGAACTTAGCATGCCAAAATCAAGTGGTGACAATCAGTTAGTAGGCTTGGAGTAGGAGTTTTGGGGTTTTTTTGCAGCAAACCTCCCAAACATCTAGCTCAGGTTCAGGGACCAGCTAGGCCAGCACTTTAAGACTACACCAGCTCTATCCATTTCTGACACACGACTGTTCATGTGCTCAACATTTGTTTTTTCAATTGTCCTATGCCTTTGTGATCCATTACCCAGTGCTCACCATCTATATCTGATTTAATATACAGCATTATAGGCATTTGTACTGTTTCACAAATCTCCTCAGCTCCCATATATGGCACCAAAATTCACCTGCTACCTATCCCACAGCCATATCCATAACCTCAGCTCCCACCTGCCCTACACGTAATCCTATAGGGTCCCACAGCCTTCCCAGTTAAACCAGATCATTATGCAACCATTCAAAGTCTACTTTACCTACAGATCCCACGGATGATCCCATAATACACAGCTCTCAAGCACATAATCATCTCAGACTTTGGATAGGAATATGCCATGGCCGGAAAAAAAAAGAATCTAAATCAAACCCCCTTCCATCTAAATAATTTCCCATGTCCTATGGCCACTAGCCCTGCTAAAAATTTGTCCCCATCCTTCTTATGGGCCCCCCTTAAGTACTGAAATGCCATAACATTTATTATAACACTTATGATAGCAATTTATATTGATTCCAGTAATTAATAATATAGCCTAGTAATTAGTCTTGTGTTAATTATTAATCAATATGATATGTATTATAATAATTAACATTATTTTTTGTAATAAGTAATAATAAATGATAGCAGGACTGTATCTCTGCTCCAAAAATTCCATAGGGATTTGTGTGAGATGATGCTGAAGTCAGTGTTGTTCCTGTCCAAAATAGGCCATGATAGTTACAAGTTCAGAGAAATGACACAAAGGAAGCAGCACTCTCTCAGGCAGCAGCATCTTACACTTTCCTGGAGAAGCTGGCATGACTGAAAGGAGAAGCAGCTTTTTCTTACAACATATTTGACATACTCCTAACCTTCAAAAACATTCAGGACTGGATTTTGGCTCTCTTGCTCATGCTGAGTCATACCAACGGGGTTACTTGGGACATTAGACTACTAAATATGAGCAGGAGTATCAGATTCTGTGGGCTGAAATTCTCTGGGATTGGTCTCTGGCCAAAAGTGAGTCCGTTTTCCTCTAGCCAAATCTCTCAGCTACCTACATATTGTGAGGGCAAAATCTGAATCAAGAATTATTTTCAACTCTCCCTAAATCCCTCAAACATTAAGAGGAAAAAACGACACCACCAAAATAACCAACCAAACCACAAACACACAGCAACCCTCATTCTTCAGTCCTTTCTTTTTAAATTACTGCAATCCTCCCACTTCACCCAGAATTCAAATGCCAAGAAGAGCACATCGACAATCCTGTATTAAGAAAAAAAAAAAAAGGTTGAATTCTGACAGAGCTCTGATTGATTGAAAGCCAGCTACTTTTAATGCATAGTGAAAGTGTTTCATTAGGGCTGAGTGAATGGATTTAGATGCACCGAGCATGGATGCTTGTCCATTTTTTAATAAATAAATGTGCTTTGTGCAATTAACTGTTTAAGCACTCACACTTCCATTTCTATTTCATCTTAGCTTCAGTCACTTCAAGCAATATCAATATTAACTTGATTGTGCAGCACACACATAATATTTTCTCTTCCAAGTTTCTATCCTGAACCTACCATTAAATACTTCTCAAGCAGGCATGCTAAAGTTGATGGAGGAACTTTTAACTTTTCCATTACAGATTTTTTCAAATTACTGTTATTTAACTGTGCAAATGTAATGTTGCATTAACAAAAGGCTTAGTAGTTTTTTTACTGTAATAGAAATAGTATTGGAAACACAGTTGGCCATGCAAATTTTGCAGAGTTTACATAAGAGAATGAGCGTTCCTGAAATTGCAAGTTAAGAGAGCTTGGTAAAGTGAGCAGGAGGCAAGAGCCAGAGATTACCCAGAAGTGGCTTTTCTGTGTGTTTTAGTGTCCTGTCCTGTATGTCTGTCTCTGACATATGTACATTACTACCTGTTTCATTGAATGTTCTATCTGTGGGTTTCATGGTTTTGGACTGGTGCATCCATGATAAATAGTGCATTTCAGTGTGATTTAGAAGAGTGCTGTGGCATGTGCTGCATGTGATCTTGGGAAAGGGGGTGGAAGGAGATGTTCTCTCTGCAAGAAATACTCATTTGTCATGTGGTTCTGTGAAACCCACTGCCATCCAAGGTCAAGGACTGCAGTGTCCAGAAATGTGAGTTCTCTTAGAAGGGATGCAAGGCCCTCAAGACCATGATAAATAGTCTCACACCTGATTAAGCTCCTTTGTGTAGACTGAGAAAACAGCATTTTTGCTTTTCATTTGACTTCAGCTGGACATTCAAGAGAAGATAACCCTACTGAAACCACACTTTCCACCTGTTCTTTCCTTTCTGTGACTTCATACTCATCATCTGTATTCCCACCTTTTCCCTCTCTCAGCTTCTTGCTGCCCACCACTACCCTTCCCACCTCTTTTCTTCTCTACTGTCCTCCTGTGAAACTCATCAAATAAGGCAGTGTCTTTTTGAGGCTTCTTGAAGGGGAAGATTTTCCATCAGGGTTTCCGTAAGACTCCAAGCTGAAAGTAGCTTTTTTTATCAAATAAATGCCAGGCCAGCAACTATGGAAGGTTGCATATGACTACATAGCAATTCTCTAAGTTGAAAATCCACCAAAATAGCCAGCCAATGAGATAGCAACAGCACTCAAGGAGTGGTGGGAAGAAGGAGGAGATGGAAAGAACCCTCATTTCATTCCAACAACCGTGCAATGACGCAGCGGGGACTGAACTGAGAACTCTTGGAGACAAATGTGTTGCATGAACTGGTACAGCACAAATGGCTGAGTTTCTCCTGCAGCAGCCTTAGCAGGCCCACCTCCTTTACAAGTTGGGTCACATAAAAGGATACGTCACAAAAAGCATTTGCCAGCAGTATACATTCACACATTGGCGTTGTCGCATAATTAGAACATAAAATAAATGGCATAACAGATGCTATCAGCATGTCTACCACACTGTATCCATGGTGCCAACTCCTTCTCCAAGGGGAGCCTCACCCAGGCCACGCTGAGAAAGCCTGAAACACGGGCATGTAGAAACCAGCCTTTATGGAAATACACACACAAAGTTCTGCAGAAAGGGCCTCCGCTCTCTCAACATTTGTAAGATTTTACGGGAAATCTGCAAGTGTGAATGACAACAAGAAGAAGAAAATTGGCTAGCACCCAGGGGGAAAAAAAAATTCCAAAAAACCCCAAACTTTGGCAGATAATTTTTTGAGTTGTCATGTTTTTTGTGGGAAAAGAGTCAGCTCTTTCGAGCCGGGAATAAAAATAATAATTCTGTTCAACTCCTTTGAGCAGCAGGGAATTTACAATCCAAAGGGAGAGGCGGTCACACCACAAAACCCTTGCCACAGCTAGTACTAACTGGCTTCCTCAGAGGCACAAGGAATCCCTCAACACTACAGAGGGCCTTTTAAGAAGTGTTTTTGCAGCCCCCCGGTCTTTAAATCTCCACCAGAGCTTGGCAGTGCAGACCTTTCTCTCTCCTCCTGGGACTCAGAGCACGGTGCCCCTGACAGTACTCTACCAAAGATCTTTCCTTGACACAGCACCCAGCTTCCCTAGCGCACACCCCACTCTGCCCAGAAGCAACCTTTTATCCCAGCCGTTGCTTTTCAGGTCTTTAGTCACAGCTGGGGACCTTGTGCTTCCCTCCATTAACGCTCTGTGCCCGCCGGGGAGGAGCTGCTGGATGCTGCAGCCCAGTTCCCTGACCCATGGTCCCAACAAGTCAAGCATTGGGCTCCCCAGCTGGTGCTTCCATCTTCAGGCTATGGCTTGTTGGCTTTGCTAGATAAATTGTGGGTTGACTTCAGAGACAGGACTGCCTTATGCCTAGGCACCCCTGAAATTTGTCCTTTGTTATTTAGGCAAAGCAGGAAAGGAATTTGTAGCCATTTGCTGCCTGTGCCTTGCTGACTGAGCTCCAGCACATCCACCTGACACAAGAAGGTCCAAAGAAATGACTGTCGAGCCTGTACCTATCACTCAAATGAGATATGGAAGGCAAATGACATCAGTCTCACTGTCTGCAGAGCTGACCGGCACACAGCTGAACAGTGTGACATTTTCTAGACAGAAATACAGAAAAGCAGCATATTTTTTTTATGGTTTTTTTATGGATTTTTTTTATGCCAGGGTATCCATACTCAGCAGTCTGGAAGGCAGCTGGAGCTTGAGCCATGTGAGTATTCCCATTGCAAGAGTCTCCTTGCAATGTTTCACAACATCCTGAAATTATGAATTCCCAGGCTTGTGTTTTTCAGACCTAGTCTCCTGCACAAGGGTGTATTTTTTATGATTTTGTTTTTATTTTTGAAAGCTTGAGCAAGCAAGGGTTTGGCTGTTTAAGATATTTGGGACTGGGGGAATGCTTTATGATTAGTGGAAGAGCCAATTTGTTCCTTTTTTTTTTCACAGTTCCAGCGCAGAAATTACTGTGGATAGAGACTTGAAAGGTAAATAATATGTGGCAAGATTTGTAGGAAGTGGTGATATCTTTTATTAAACTGAAAAATACAGCTAAAACAACAAAACAAAACAGGCTTTCCAGGCATATGGGCTTGCATGCCCAGAAGCGTGTCCTGACTTTGAACTGTATGGTGTCAAATAACTGATAGTACTTCTTCCTACAAATTTACCCTCAATTATGTCTTTAGCCCATCCTAGCAACAATATCAGTGCAATATGGAACAGAAGTCAAGTCTGTGAGAACATTACCCAGAAGAGCAAAAAACGTGCAGGTATGGTTGTATTGAGGGGGTCTTCCTTCAGCTAAAACACAGGTTCCAGAAGACACTTCTTGGTATGAGTGACATGGAAATGTTTGGGTTTCAGTAATGTGCAGAGAGTCATATTTGTGTAGGCAGGGCTTCCCACATTTCTGTGAGTCACTACAGATCATCTCTCAAGCCAAATAAAAGCAGTTGAAAGGCTCTCAGTGGCCTCTGATCCAGGTCCCCTCCACAGCAAAGTCACTAGGTCATTGCTTTCTCTTGCCTGCTCTGTATCGAGTGTCTGTGTACCTTCCCCTGCCACTGTTGATCACTTGTGCTGCAGGGGTGATACAGAGCCCTCATGAGAGCAAGGCCTGCAGAGATACATGCTCTGCAAAAGGATGCTGAGAAAGTATTTCAAGCTGTGGACAGCAGGTGCAAAGACAGACAAACACACTGCACTTTGGCCAGAGAAGAGCCTACAGCCCACCTACTATTTCAAAAAATTGTCTGTGATGCACTTGCAGACTCTCACTCAATGAAAAACATGAGACAGTTTTAAGTTTGCCACTACCTGATCTCTGCTAGCCTTTGCAGTGTTAATAATCTCTGCCATTAGCTTCTTTTTCCAAGCAGGATTTCTTTTCTGTAGCTATTTTATCAGACAGAGGATGATCAGGAGGTTAAAAACCACATTATTAGCATTAATGACTATTATTATTTATACCCTTGTACAAGCTGCACAAGTCTAGGCAAAGAGACAGTCCATTTCCCCAAGGAGCTCACAAATCTTATTTATGATAAGGAATCACAGACCATGTATCAATAGCAGGGGAGGAGAGGAGAGCAGGGAATAAGGAGAACAACTGCATTAAACAAAAACCTCTTCTGCAGCTTAGGCAAGATGCTATCTCCAGGGGCCTCCTTGATCAGCCAGAAAATACAGATCTGGGGTTTTTCTCCAGAACAACACTTTCCAGTATACCAAAGTATTCCGTGGTGTTTCTTTCTGCTCTTCCCTATCCCCAGCAACTTAATCATCTCTGCACCAAATTCTATGACAATTATACACAAATGTCATAAGTAGGGTGAGAGAAATTACTGATTTTTGTACACTTCTCTTCACCTGTCAGTCAGGAGCTCATTGTTACTATTTTACAAATGGGGAAATTGAGGCATGTAATGGTGCAAGAGCTTTCCATAAGATCCCTTATTTTATATCCACAAAGAGCCCTGAAATGGATCCTTAAGGTGCGCTTCTCACCGAGAAGATCCATTTCTCCTCCAAGCAGAAGGATTTCTTTATTTCCACAAAGCAGAAACATTTTATTGCCAAGAGAACAGCATCCCTGCTGCAGTTTTTTCCCAGCTACAGCAAAGTCAACAAATATTGTGCACTAACAAGACCAGTACACATTTCTATTGTAAGTAGACTCAGAAGATAGCATCTTGGAGAGGAAGGGAAGGGCAGTCCCGTGGTAAATGCAGTTTCCACTGACTTGGAAAACTTGATTTGACTGTACTGTTGCCGGGCCCAGACATTGAGAAAGCTATAGTTGTATGTTATAGTGGAAGTTCCATGAAGTCCTAGAAATTTTGAAATGTAGATTCCAAGTCCTTCCTTGGTCACAAATTTCTTGGGTCTGTTTAGTCATTCAGGGAGTTTGGGTAAAGCTTTGGTTTTTCATTGGTTAAAATGGTGAAAATAGAGCACAGCGATGAGAGTATTCTGAAAAACCACTAAGTTATTCAGGGTGAACAAGGAATTGGAAAATATATAAAAATGCATTTAATCTGTACAACTTTTCCCTCTAAGTGAAGAGTTTCATTTCAATAAGTGCCCTGGAGAGGTTATGCCTTGCAAGCGTCTTGTAAAACTGAGATTGCTGCATTGCATCTCCAGTGATCTCAGGGCAAATTCAAGACTGAACAATAACTCCGTATCTGGCTGCGCGTGATTCCACCTCCCCGACAACTTCACTTGAGAAATCAATGAAGCAAAATACAGCATATTTTGGGGCTGTATGGGAAGCAGGCTGCTTGTACTTTGACACTGAGAATACAAGACTCTAATAGAACCATCCTTCAACTTAAGCAGAAGAGATTTGCTACTGAAGGCAGAAGGTGACTGTGGTTGCCGTGAAACTGTCTGTGGTCACAGTCATAAGAAGGTCATAGCAGAGATATTCGTAGTTAGCTACTAAATTTATTCAACACTCTTAGGCTCAGTTTAGATGGACTGGCTACCCCAAGGTTAAAATTCTCTATGGTGCAGAGTGTAAAGTTATAAATGCAAGCTGGGGTGTTGACCAGGCACATATTTCAGAGTCGCCAGCACTCTGTTTGCCTGAACACGCTTGGTGAGTCGCTTGGGTCAACAAGCAACTTGGGTTTATGCATGCATCCAGTTGGCACTGTGCATGCCAGTGACAGGGACAGGATACAAATGTGGTGCAGGGTCTTTGGTCTCAACACCAGTTTTGTAGCAGAGCAGGCATAGCTTCAGTTTAGCTTTTGAATCTCTTGTTTCCCACTCCTAGTAATGAGAACGTTCTCTACCAGGTCATTTTCAGAAAAGTAGATCTGGAAACCACATTGTTCTGGAGCTTGCTCCGGTATTAATGAGCGCAGCTTGAATTAAAAAAGAGAAAATACTGCTCCGAGTTACATCAGAAACTTATTTAAAGGCTCTTTTTGCTCCTTTCCAGATGCTTTTCTTTTGTCAAATGAAGCCTGTCTGAATTGGGAAGTCTGATCCTTCATGGACAGCTCCTGGGTAGAGTTATGCAGGCGGCCTACACCTCTGCAAAGAAAAGCTTGTGCTGTTTTTCACAGAGAAGATCCAGACTAGTACCGTAATCAATATAATAGAGATTCTAATGGAGTTGCCAAGGACAAATGCACAAAAGGTTTTTCTGGGCCTCCAGAGCCTTGGTGACACATGCAATCTTTTCAGCCCAACATCAGTGAATGAAGGATGCCATGTCCTAGAAAATGCACTAATGTATGCCTTATGGCATCTTTGCTATGCCACCAGGTACAGGTCAAGGGAAACTGATCTTCCAGCAATAGAGAAAAAAGATATTCCAAAGACATAATCAGTCTTTCCTCTGCCCTCTGCACTGAACAGTTTGGTTTGTTTCTCACTGCACAGGTACCTTGGCAATGGCATCTGCACATCAGCCCCTTGTTGTGTGGCTTTCGCCTTCACATTTTGCAGGGGGCTTATCTGAAAACTGTCTTGTAGAGGAAGGCAGGCAAAAGAGGCCATCTGCAGCTTCAGCTGTCAGGCTCTTGAAGACAGGGGCAGGGAAGGTGTAGATTTAGATGGCTGCTGCCCAGACAAGCAGAAGATGAGTGAGGAACTGATACTGGAAAATTATACAATGAAAATAGAAAAAAAATTAGAAAATAGACCATAACTTCAAAAGAAAAGGGATCTTTACAAGCTAATGGTCTCTTATGTTGGGCATTACCTTGAATCTTTATGGTTATTCTCCAAATGGATTCTAAATTTAGAGAAGACTCTTAAATTTCCTTTCTTCGGGTTCTTGTCTAAGGATTATGAGCTGAGAAGTCTGACATTTTTTCAGTGACCTCTGCAGTTGTTAGATTTTGGATTTCCCCATGCTTCCCTGCCCCTGCCTGATGAATAAGTAGCTCCTCAGGTCCAACAACCCTACTGAGGGTGGTTAATACCAACACTTAGAGCATTGTCACACTGCTGGCCATGATCAACTTGCATTCCCAGGCTTCTACTTCCCCCATGGAAGTCAGTCTCTCTTGGGTGACAGAGACCTTCCAGCTTTTGGGAGACTCCTTTGTTGTCTGAACTTTGTGAAACCAGGTGTCAGGAACAGGATTATTCCTATTCAGAAACTCTGTCAGGAGCAAACCTGTGACCTTGCACCCCAGTGAGCACTGATCTTATACTATGGGATGTGTTGATTAATTGCAGATGGTCAAAGTCACATGTAAGCTATTTATCATAGTCATCATTTGGTGTCATAAGGGACCTGTAAGAGGCCTGGTTAAGAGGCCTTTTTCTTTAGCTTTCATCATGTTATAGTGCCAGCAAGGCCCCCCCTGGTTGGATTAACCTCTTCTTTACTAAGGCTTTAAAAAATGGAGGGCCAAACCCAAGATCTAGGTACAGGGAAATATCATAGCATGCCCATGGTTATTGCCAGAGTCAGCAGCAGGACTCAAGTCATCTGAGCTGGGATAGCAACCCAGCAAAGGCACTGCTGGTGCCTGCTCTCCTCATGAGTCAAACCCTCAAAATGAGGATAGAGTCCTTGAGCCAGTGACCCAACACCTGCATGAGCACCACAAGGGTAACTGTACTTCTACTTTGTCCCTCCTGACTTCTGGATGCTGCTGCGTGTGCATTGTTGGCATGAGCTTTGGGCCATGGACTAATATGTTGTCACGTCTCGGGGAGAGAGGTCTAGTCCCTGCCAAATTTAAAAATATTCAAGAAAAAAAAAGACATTTATGGGAATTTCGAAAACTCCATAAGATTCAAGGGTTTGTAAGGAGAAATGTAACACCGAGGAGTAAGAAGGAAGAGGAAAAAATGAGGAACAGGAAGATAATTGCCTAATGTGCACCTTTAATGAAGTAAAACATAATCTCCCCACAAAGGGCCCATAAGAGAAAAAAATAAGGTTCTTCCTATACACTTTCAATCTAAAACTGAATTATCTGTGGCAATTGGATCTGCAGCCTCACATGAGAGGGTCTTACAAAGAGGAAGGGATATTATAAGACTACTGTCTGCAAACGCACCCAATTAATTCAAGAGCATCATTGTTATTTTATTTATATAGCACCATAGGGGTATGCAATGCTTTACAGATGATTAGGGGCTATAAAAGTTTAGAGAAAAGATGAACCAGAAAGCAAGGAGCTGGCAACCACCTGGAGTAAAAGCTCTGACTAAAAGCTCTCACCGTGGTGTTTATGGTTTGTTTGTTGTGGTTGTTTGTTTGTGTTGCTGTTGTTTTAAGTCTCAAGGAGTGGTTTTTGGCACGAATCCCATGTTACAGGGAGATAGAGACCATGTAACATGATTGTTGGGCCTGTTCCAAGGATGCAGAGTTAAAAAACACACTCATTAAAACAGGTCTGAAGAAACAAAAAGGAACATGAACAAGGAGCAGAGAGATAAATTTGTGATAAAAACTGCAAGACATTCCTGAGAGTTCAATGCTTTGATAAATTGTTGGAGAAAACAGAGATTTTGTATGCCCAGAACCGACTGCCTGAGGCTCCAGTAAAATTGGTGTTATGCTCCTAGGCTGAGACAGGCATGCATAAAGCACATCCTGTCACTTGTGTTCTGCATTTGTGGCTCAGGGGTACTCTTGGATCCTCGCTTGTGTTTTAGCTGGCACGAGAGCAACCAGGAGCAGAAAGCATCTTTGCACAAGCAAAAAAGCATGTGACTTGAGATCCCAGATATATAGAGGTCTTATTAATGGGGTCCAGACAGACTTTTGTGCTGCAGCATTAAAATATTTCAGGAACAGCTGGACCTTAAATCTACACAGAAGCTGTACAATAAGAACATGGCAGCTTTCTCAAAAAACATGTACTTTTCTTATAGCAGCATACGACACCTGTGCTCTGTTAATGGCACAAAGCCAGGATTTAAAATGTGAGCTTTAATGTATCAGTTATGATCTGAAAGTAGATAGATCTTTAAAAGTTTTTTGGTGCTGTTTGTTGTGTGGGTTTTGTTTGGGGTTTGGGTTTTTTTGGGGTGGAGGGTCTTGTTAGTTTGGTCTTCGTTTTGTTTTTTTTTCATAAGACATGGGAAATGTTTTCTTATTTACTTTGTTTAAACAGGAAAGTTATTTGAAAAGTCTGTTTATTTTTATCTTCCCTCTAGCATTTTTTATCTATCACTTTTACCAAAATTTTCCCTGAGAAACAGTGCTATGAAGTAAAAATTTAAAAGTATTAGGATCCTTTTTTTTGTTTTCTAACTAGGAAATTATACACGTATAAACATTTTTGTTGAAAAACTTTTCTGAAATATTATACTTATTTTTTTGGTAGGTTGAAGGGGGGAAATGGGTCCTTTCCCCATGCTTCCAAACAATTTTGCCTTTCAAAGTTTCAGAATTGCTTTCCCCCAGCCTCTGCTTTTTCCACAAGTTCTGGAGTAGTTTCTGAAATTCTTTTTTTCATTTTTTCCCAAGAAGATAAGATTTTTAGTGCTCTTGTCCAACAGCTACTGGCCACCCAGGACTGGCCACCCAAAGCTTACAGACTAGAACTAGCACATTCTAAAAGATGGCCTCTGGACTGAAGTTTGCTGTGTTGAAAAAATATTAAAAAATCTTACCAGTGTCTCTGACCTTCAAGCAACTATCTTCTAAACCAGTTTTATTTATAGAAAATTATGCATGGATCATCTCTATCTTTCTATTGAGATGCTAATGCCTGTTTAAACCTATCTTATGTTATTACATTTTATTCCTTGTTCCTGCACAAAATAAAGTACTTTTCTACTGATTTTGCTGCATCTACACTAAGAAAAGTTGTACTGCGGTAACTATTCCAATATGTTGTAGGACAGATTGAAAGATTTCTGGTTGAAGCCTCTGGTAAAGCCATTAATTTTGTGGAGGAAGGGAAAAGAATTGGGAAAATGCTACATTTTTTACTTAGAACTGTACTTTTGCGTGTGCGGGTGTGTTTGTGTTATTCAAATAATAAAAAATCAGCCCCAGCAAACATCCTGCCTAACCTTTTCCCATCCTTCCCTTTAAACAATGCTAAATGCTGTCCTTCAGTGGCCCTCACAGTGAAATATACAGCTAAATCAGCTTTTCATTCTCTTGGCCAGGATCCACAGGCAGTGCTGCTGGGTACCACCCTCCACAGGGCTGCATGCCCAGCTCAGAGAAGGAACATTTTTGGCTGCCTGGTACAGGTGGCAGCACTCTCCTGTCAATCCCCATTCTTTTGAGGTGACCTGCATCTCTCAGGTTCCTGCTCCAGAAAATTAAGTGGCAGTAACTTATCCATTTCTAGGCTTGGCTACAAAAATCTGTTTGCTGTTCGTAGCATGGCCCAAAGCACCAAGAACATGATATTCTTCACTTGGGTGTTTATCCTACATCTCTGCTTTTAGGTGATGCATGTAGTTCTTCAGCTGAGTCACAATCCTATCCTGGGACCCTACTTCTGACAGAGATGGGATGCAGCTTTGCTGTTCTACACAAAGGGCTTCTAGAAACTCCATCCCGAGTTTCCTTGGAAACAGTGTATGATCAACATAATGCTCCATGGCACTTGACCATTCATCTCCATGGTGGTTATAAAAATCCCGTTAGAAAAAGCCTTCAAGCTTTCCTACCCCATTAAAAAAAGAATCCATATACTCAATCCTTCAATTCAACAGTAAAACAAACAATAAAATTTCTCATTAGACTAATTGGGCCAATGCTGTTGAAAACCATGGTGTGCCTAAATCTAAATTCTAGTTCCAAACCCAGGAAGATGAGATCTGAAGAGATAACCATTTTGCCTCTGGGGGTTGTCTACTTGGTAATTGCTGTCAATTATGGAAAAGTGGTTTTCAACCTTTTTGGGTTTGTGGCACCTAAAAATTTCCTGTGTGTTTCACAATGAAGGTGTGGACCCTAACAGTGTCAGTCTAAGCTTCATGATATAAGCTTTTCTTGATAACTTTTCCTGTGCTCACTTGGATCCACACAGTGCAGGCTGGAGAGCATAGTAGTTCCCTTCTAGGGGAGAATTATGGGACAGCTCATCAATAAATGGGGTTCATTTTCCAACTACACCCCCTACTGTGATTAAGGCTATTTTTCATTTCCTTAACATCTTGAGTCAGGCATGCAAAAAGTATTTGTTAGAAAGCCATTAGACAAAACAGTGATTCACGGAAATAAGTGATTTTTTTTCTCCTCATCTTTTGTTTGTCATTAACAGTCTTCTCAGTAACTACCATGATGGCAACTCTGGGCCACGTGACAGAAGGTAATGAAAGAGAAGAAGAGAGTGGAAAGTTATTGCACTAGAACAAACTCTGTTATATTGCAGATTATATTACAAGTGAAAGGCAGAGGACTGCATTGCCTAAGACTCTGGTGATGCTATGGGAGCCTTTCTCACTCCTAAGCTGTTCATTAACATGGAGAGATTTTGATTTAATAACTGCGATCAAAATCCCACTGAATACTCTGGCCATTATGTACCCAAAGTGAAGATGCTCACCAAGGTTTATGATCTTTGAATAAATTTAAGTATTCATTAAAAGGACGAGTTAGTGTAACAGTTTCATAAGAAAGCATCCAAATGACACTGTTGTCCCAAAAAGCCCTGACCTTTCAGAAAGCAGGCGGTATTGCTGTGCCAACAAAAAGAGCAGCTAAAGATGTTTCAGAGAATCCAAGTGTAATACATTAAGTAGTGACCATGCTTAATGAGCAATAAGGCAAATCATCGTAAGAGAGACCTCATTCTGCTTAGAGGAATCCTATAAACACAAGGACAGCATCAAAAAGTATGTGAGCATCGTGGCTTCACCTCTTTCAATAAATTACAGTGTCAGTAGCTTTTCCAGGCACCTGGACCTCATGTCCTGCATTCTTCAACTGTTAGAGCAACTCCTGGCATGCTTTGGGCCCAACCCAAGTTCCAGTCTCCTAAATAGTTCTAGGGCACATGGTGGGGACTTGCAGAGTAGTCCAGGGACCATTCCCAGTTGGCAGTTTGGATGTGTATCCCTATTTTGGAGATTAGAAAAGCTTAATATTATGGAAATTTTCTATTCCATCCCATCTGGGATCAGCACCAGGGAGAGGTCACGGCATGCTAACTATATAGTGAGTGCTTGGCAAAGTTGAGCTGGATTTGTAGAAGAATCATGGCAAAAAGAGCAGGAAAAGAACTGAAAAGATAATAATTGTGGGTCCATCTGATGTGACAGAAGCTCTTTTTGTTATATAGATTTTAAACTGTAGCAGCTGACACGAGTTCTGGCAAAGATACACTGTAGAACTGGACAAACAAGGCAAAGATGCAGGTCAACAGAGAACAGAGTGACAAGCCAGAAATTCCTCAAAATTTAAAAGAAGATCCAAGGCCTCCACTGCTGCTCAAGGCCTTAATTCAGTATTTCCAAAGCAAATGCAAATTGATCAGACATAGGCTGGCAATTGTGGCATACAGACACAAAAGAGAAATTGTGCAACACTGTCAAAGTAAGAGTGATGTTCAAAGGGCATAGGGTAGCAAACTTTGTAGAATATGAAGGAACTCCTCCCCTCTGTATTCATTTGGACTGAGGCAAAGTCAAGGGCACTGTGAGCCAAATTTTCAGAGAAACTTGGCATCCAGCTATGCTTCAAAATAAGCAGGTCATTCTTTCGAAGATGCTGATCCTTATTCAAATTTTAACCCTAAGAAGGAGCTGCAGGATACTGACTAGGCAAATCTGAGGGTATGTCCTAAGCTGAAGAAGCCAAGCACTTGAAAAACCTACAAAGCGTTTGCCAAATCTCCAATTCACAACGTGTACATAGCGAAACTTTTCTGTATAGGCACTGAAAAATATGCTAGTACAATTTAAATGAAAGTTAGGAATGACCTGTGATGACACACATGTGGGACTGATGCTGTTACCCTTTCTGTAGTGCCTGACAGCAATTAATTGTTGTCCGTTATCCAGCTGTTTATGAAGCAAGGAGGTTTTGTGCAAGGGCAATGTCACTATGGCCTTGCTGCCTGGGAAACACTGGAGCTGGAGTAACAAAATAAGAACTCTATACATGAGACTTCATGCTCATAATGCATAAAAGAGTTTGGTCCAGCTGCTCTCTTCTCACTTCTCAAGCAAGATACCTTATGACAACAGAAAGCATTTTGGGAATGAGGTCCTTGTCAGCATTCTATCAGCATGATATCACAGATGTATTAGCTGGTGTAATACTGATGACTGGTTTTCCTGCCAGCCACGGCACACATGGGACAGTTTACCCTAAATAAGAGAAGTAAGAGTATTCAGTCTATGCCAACAAATATACAATTAGCAATGTGTCCTAGGGTGACTGTTATCCCCATTCGTGTGTATGTAATTTATGCTGGATATTATGTTCTGTGCCTTTAAGACTGGCAGAGTGAAAGTTTTGTTTTGGGCCTCCTATCAGCTACTCGGCGGGACATACAGATAGCACCAGAGCATGTTGCGGCTTCTCTGCTTTTTGCCCTGCTTTTTGCTCTCGCTCTTGCTTCTGCTTCGCTTCTGCTCTGCTTGCTCTTGCTTCTTTCCCCCCTTCTCATTAGTTACTTTAGCTAAACAGTCCAAATTCCTTTCTGGACTGTCCTCCCCACCCCGTTGGACCTGCTGACTGCTCCAGACTGGGATTCAGAACACCAAGAGAGAGAGGTTACACCTTGTGACTGCAGCAGCTGCCTCAGCGCCGGAGGGACTGATAACAGCCAACCCCCAGGAGAGACTTTTCTGAATTTGTCATCTTTCTCAGAGCAGTGGAAGAGTGGTGTCATCCCGTATTGTTCATTGTGTGTGCTGGGGGGTGCTGTGCTTGTCAAATAAACAGGTTCTTTCCACCTCTCTCCGAGGAATTCTTCCCGAACCGGTTGGGGGAGGGGGCTGTGTGGGTTTGTTTTTGGAGAAGCCCTTGTTGGGGATTCTCTCCCAAATTTGCCCTAAACCGGGACAAATATTGGCGCCCAGAGCGTGGGGCTCGAGAGAGAGTGGAGAGACCCTGTTTTGAGTGCATTTTGGTTACCATTATTCTGTTTCAGTGTAAAGCAGTTAATAGACATGCTTTTTGAATTCATAATGTCTATTGGGGTGAAGGCTTGCATGCATTTCTGGTCCCTAAGGTTTTTTGAGATCCTAATACCTCTATGGTCCCTTGGTTTGTTTTCTTATCCAGAAATAGCTCTTGTATTGTCCCTAATACGTAGCTTTTACAGCAGAGGGGCAGTGACCAGAGTAGCTATCCTGCTGGGCTTGGTGGTAATAGCTTGCAAGAAGTTTATAAACATGCTGGGGTCTGCTCCAGGTGTGAATGGTTCATGGCTATGGTTATGCATCCAGATTGTTAGAGGAAGAGCAGGGGGTGAGGCTTTTCAGCCTTTGCTTTCCTTCTTCTCCTCTGAATCTGTTGCATCGCTTTTGGAGAATGTTCAGTTTCCCCTGAATGTTAAAGAGACCATCTTTCTAGTACTCAATCTGGTAAGCTTGCTCTATATAGTCTGCTGCATCTCTAGAATGAGGGCTGAGATTTCTGGACGGGCTGATGAGATCCCTGACTCAGGAATAGACCCAGGTGTGGAAAATCCTAAGTGGTGTGGGAAATGGGAGAATATGGGCCAAATCCTGAAGGAATTCTCTGACCCTATAGTCTGGGACTTTTCCCATGAACAAATTCAGAACCCAGTTGAGGTGGGGAAATATCTGAAAGAGAAGTACCAGGATGACCCTAAAGAGAAAAAGATCATTGCAGTGAGCTGGGCCTTGGCATATGCTTATCGCACATTGCTAGATACGGTTGGCCAGCAGACAGAGGCAGGGGGGCAGGGAGACAAAACAGCCAAGCTAGATAGTGAGCCTAAGCCAGCAGCTAAACCAATGGCTGTAGCTACCAGCACTAGAAGTGGGAAATGCACGGGCAAGACCAATCGGCCAGTGGATGATGATGATGATGATGCAGGAGAAGGACCCTCAGTGCCTCCTGATGTAAAATCAGAAGTCAAAGCAGCAGGTGCCAGACCAGAAGCCAATATGGAGTCCTTTTCCCTGAAGGACCTCCGTGGCCTAAGGAAGGATTACACCCGGCGACCCAATGAATCCATAATTAGTTGGTTAGTCCGTCTCTGGGATGCTGCAGGCGAGGCCACAATTCTGGATGGCACTGAAGCCAGGCATTTGGGATCCCTGTCACATGATCCTGTCATCGACCAAGGAATGATGAGAGGGGTTAATCCTCACAGCCTCTGGGCACGGGTCTTGGACAGTGTTGCACAAAGATACCTGTGTGCAGATGATCTTTATATGCAGCAGACTCAGTGGAAGACCATAGAGCAAGGGATCCAACGCTTGAGAGAAATGGCAGTGGCGGAGATTATCTTCTCAGATGACGTAACAACTAGGAACCCAGACTTGGTACCGTGCACGTTTGTGATGTGGCGGAAACTTATACGACTCGGGCCACATGAATATGCTTCTGCCTTAGCCATAATGAAGCGGGATGAGAGGGATGAGACCGTGCTGGATATGGCGAAGAAGCTCCGAGCATATGCAGACGCTGTGCGTGGCCCAACACATGCCAGGATTGCAGCAGTGGAAACACGTCTGCAGAAGTTAGAGGATAAGATAGAGGAGAATCACAAGAAGCTCAGGGAGGAGATTAAGGAAGATCTTCTCCAAATCTCAGCAGTACAGATCAGAGGTCCTAGTGCCCAATACAGACGTTCCCCAGATGGAGAGAGAAGGTACACCCCACGAGCTGAGCTGTGGTTCTTCCTGCGTGATAGTGGAGAGAACATGAGGAGATGGGATGGGAAATCTACTGCTGCTCTGGCACGACGGGTACGTGAATTGAAGGAAGGCAGGACTCAGAGAGGGAATTCCACCAAGAGGGAAGCAGCTCCAGTTGCCTGTAGCCGAACTGCCAGATATGATGATGATATGTCTGATCCCCTTGAAGGAACATCCAAGACATATGCCCAGGGAAAGAAGGATGACCAGGCTTAGAGGGGCCCTGCCTCTAGCCAGGTAGAGGCTAGGGAAAACCGTGTTTTTTGGACTGTGTGGATTCGTTGGCCTGGCACATCTGAACCACAAGAATACAAAGCTTTAGTCGACACTGGTGCGCAGTGCGCATTAATCCCATCGAGACCTGTGGGGACGGAGTCTGTGTCTATTGCCAGTGTGACAGGGGGATCCCAGGATTTCACCTTGGTGGAAGCAGATGTGAGCCTGACGGGAAATGAGTGGAAGAAACACCCTATTGTGACTGGCCCGGAGGCCCCATGTATTTTGGGCATAGATTACCTTCGAAGTGGGTATTTCAAGGACCCAAAAGGACTCAGGTGGGCATTTGGGATAGCAGCTGTAGTGACTGAGGGCATCCAGCAATTGAACACTTTGCCTGGACTGTCCGAAAACCCATCTGCAGTAGGACTTCTGAAGGGAGAAGAGCAACAGGTGCCAATTGCCACTTCCACAGTGCATCGACGGCAGTACAGAACCACTCGAGATGCCGTGATCCCCATCCATAAGATGATCCGTGAGCTGGAGAGCCAAGGGGTGGTCAGCAAGACCCACTCACCCTTCAACAGCCCCATCTGGCCTGTGCGTAAATCTGAGGGAGAATGGAGATTGACGGTGGACTACCGTGCATTGAATGAAGTGACTCCACTGCTGAGCGCTGCTGTGCCGGACATATTAGAGCTCCAGTATGAGCTAGAGTCCAAGGCAGCAAAGTGGTATGCCACTGTTGATATTGCCAATGCATTTTTCTCCATTCCTCTGGCAGCAGAATGCAGGCCTCAGTTTGCTTTCACCTGGAGGGGAGTGCAGTATACCTGGAACCGACTGCCCCAGGGGTGGAAACACAGTCCCACCATCTGCCATGGACTGATCCAGGCTGCACTGGAAAAGGGTGAGGCTCCAGAACACCTCCAGTATATTGATGACATCATAGTGTGGGGGAACACAGATGCAGAAGTGTTTGAGAAAGGGAAGAAAATCATCCAAATCCTCCTGGGAGCTGGTTTCTCCATTAAAAAGAGCAAAGTAAAGGGACCTGCTCGTGAGATTCAGTTCCTAGGAGTGAAGTGGCAGGATGGACGGCGTCAGATCCCTACAGATGTCATTAACAAGATCACAGCTATGTCCCCACTGACCAATAAGAAGGAAACACAAGCTTTCCTAGGTGCCATAGGCTTTTGGAGAATGCACATTCCTGAGTACAGTCAGATCGTGAGCCCTCTTTACCTGGTCACCCGCAAGAAGAACAATTTCCACTGGGGCCCTGAGCAACAACAAGCTTTTCCCCAAATCAAGCAGGAGATTGCTCATGCAGTAGCCCTTGGTCCAGTCAGGACAGGACCAGATGTGAAGAACATGCTCTACTCTGCAGCCGGGAACCATGGCTTGTCCTGGAGCCTTTGGCAGAAGGTGCCTGGGGAGACTCGGGGTCGGCCACTAGGATTTTGGAGTCGAAGCTACAGAGGCTCTGAAGCCAACTATACTCCAACGGAGAAAGAAATCTTGGCTGCCTATGAAGGAGTCCAAGCTGCCTCAGAGGTGATTGGCACAGAAGCACAACTCCTCCTGGCACCCCGACTACCGGTGCTGGGGTGGATGTTCAAAGGCAAGGTTCCTTCCACTCATCATGCCACTGACACTACATGGAGCAAGTGGATTGCCCTTATCACTCAGCGTGCCCGTATAGGTAAACTGAATCGCCCTGGGATTTTGGAGGTGATTACAACTTGGCCTGAAGGTGAGAATTTCAGTGTCACAGATGAAGAACCAGAACCAGTGACACGGGCTGAAGAGGCCCCTCCATATAACCAGCTGCCACCAGAAGAAACACGCTACGCTCTTTTCACGGACAGTTCCTGTCGCATCGTAGGGATGAACCGGAAGTGGAAAGCAGCCGTATGGAGCCCCCCACGACAGGTCGCTCAAGCTACCGAAGGAGAAGGTGGATCAAGCCAACTTGCTGAACTCAAAGCTGTTCAGCTGGCCCTGGACATTGCTGAGAGAGAGAAATGGCCAAGGCTCTACCTTTACACTGATTCATGGATGGTAGCTAATGCTCTGTGGGGATGGCTGGAGAGGTGGAGAGAGGCCAATTGGCAGCGTAGGGGAAAACCAATTTGGGCTGCTGATGAGTGGAAAGACATCGCTGCTAGGGTAGGGAAGCTACCTGTCAAGGTCCGCCATGTAGACGCCCATGTCCCCAAGAGTAGAGCCAATGAGGAGCATCAACACAATGAGCAAGTAGACCGAGCTGCAAAGATAGGGGTGTCAAAGATAGACCTAGATTGGGAACACAAGGGAGAGTTATTCCTAGCTCGGTGGGCCCATGATGCCTCAGGTCACCAGGGTAGAGATGCCACCTATAAGTGGGCACGAGACCGAGGGGTGGATCTAACCATGGACAGTATTTCTCAGGTTATCCATGACTGTGAAACGTGTGCTGCCATCAAACAGGCCAAGCGAGTGAAGCCCCTGTGGTATGGTGGGCGGTGGTCCAAGTACAAGTATGGGGAGGCCTGGCAGATCGATTACATCACACTGCCCCAGACACGCCAAGGCAAGCGCTACATGCTGACCATGGTAGAAGCCACCACAGGATGGTTGGAAACCTACCCTGTGTCTCATGCCACTGCCCGTAACACCATCCTAGGCCTTGAAAAGCAGGTCCTTTGGAGGCATGGTACCCCTGAGAGGATTGAGTCAGACAATGGGACTCATTTCAAGAACAGCCTCATCAACACCTGGGCTAGGGAACATGGTATTGAGTGGGTGTACCATATCCCCTACCATGCACCTGCTGCAGGGAAGGTAGAGAGGTACAATGGGCTACTAAAAACCCAGCTGAAAGCCTTGGGTGGGGGATCCTTCAAAAATTGGGAGCAGCACTTAGCAAAGGCTACCTGGTTAGTTAACACTCGAAGTTCCACTAACCGAGCAGGTCCTGCCCAGTCTGAGTGCCTGAATATAATAGATGGAGATAAAGTCCCAGTGGTACATGTCAAAGGTTTGTTAGGGAGGACAGTGTGGATCAATTCTGCCTCAAGTACGGACAAACCCATCCGTGGGGTTGTCTTTGCTCAGGGACCAGGATGCACATGGTGGGTGATGCAGAGAGATGGAACAACACGATGTGTACCTCAGGGAGATCTGATTGTGGGGTGAGAATGAAATTGTTTGACGATATGGGGATAAGGGGTGGAATGTTCTAGGGTGACTGTTATCCCCATTCATGTGTATGTAATTTATGCTGGATATTATGTTCTGTGCCTTTAAGACTGGCAGAGTGAGAGTTTTGTTTTGGGCCTCCTATCAGCTACTCGGCGGGATAGCACCAGAGCATGTTGCGGCTTCTCTGCTTTTCGCCCTGCTTTTTGCTCTCGCTCTTGCCTCTGCTTCGCTTCTGCTCTGCTTGCTCTTGCTTCTTTCCCCCCTTCTCATTAGTTACTTTAGCTAAACAGTCCAAATTCCTTTCTGGACTGTCCCCCCCACCCCGTTGGACCTGCTGACTGCTCCGGAC
Organism: Serinus canaria; assembly: GCF_022539315.1. NCBI lineage: Eukaryota > Metazoa > Chordata > Aves > Passeriformes > Fringillidae > Serinus > Serinus canaria. Next base: position 23,411,718 of record NC_066313.1, read on the forward strand.
TGGGATTCAGAACACCAAGAGAGAGAGGTTACACCTTGTGACTGCAACAGCTGCCTCAGCGCCGGAGGGACTGATAACAGCAAACCCCCAGGAGAGACTTTTCTGAATTTGTCATCTTTCTCAGAGCAGTGGAAGAGTGGTGTCATCCGGTATTGTTCATTGTGTGTGCTGGGGGGTGCTGTGCTTGTCAAATAAACAGGTTCTTTCCACCTCTCTCCGAGGAATTCTTCCCGAACCGGTTGGGGGAGGGGGCTGTGTGGGTTTGTTTTTGGAGAAGCCCTTGTTGGGGATTCTCTCCCAAATTTGCCCTAAACCGGGACATAATGGAAAGCTGTTAAGAGTCACTTCTAAATTAGCCATGATTCTTGGGGCAAAGGTAATTACTCTTGTGATGCTAAACCTTTCTTTCAGCATGCAGGCCTGCTGAGCATTGATAAGGACTGTTCATGCCAAGTAGTAGTTCCCAAAATGTTGCTAGAATCTCTTTAAGAGGGATGATGTGATAGTCATCTTCAAGTGATTGGGATGAAATCAATGGCTGAAGGCCAACTTAGGTATCCTCACATGGAGATGCACTAAAGATGCAACCCTGGACATAGATAATTGGGCACATTTCTAATTATAAGGAGACGAAAACTAAGCTTCAGCAACCAATAGAGGTTATTAAGAATATGAAATCCTAGTAAATAAACTATAGGCTTAAATTAATTCCAATATAGGTCTATTGACAAGCATCGTTCAAACAGATATCCTCCAGCAACTGACTGCCATTCAGAAATTGGGTGATTTCTTGTTCCACTCCACCTGCATAATGCAATATTTAATGGGACAAACCAAGATGCTTCTAGTGATACAAGTAATTCTGCCAGGATTAAACACCAAATAGCTTCTACCACAAACCTGCTGAAAATCCAGTGTACTTCCTGGTTATGAGGGTTTTTTATGACACAGGGACGCTGTGCAGCCAATAGCCACAGAAAACACTCCTTTGGGAATTACTAGAAGCATGCAGAGGTGCTCTAGACAACGTGGATAAAAAAAAGCATCACAATATTGTGTTTCATAGAGGCCTTCAGTTTCTGCAGCTCTGGTATAATATCAAGGAACACCCAGTTCAGAGTAACTCAAGTATGCTCAACTATAACTTGCAAAACTTGGCTGAAGAAAGCACCTTCATCTAAGATTGGTTGAGGTCAGCTAGTTCTTCTGGTGTAGGCAGAAAGACAAAGAACTGCTGCATCAACCCAGTCATTTCAGATTGACAACAAAGGACCTTGGCCCAGAGAATAACCACAATTTTTCTTACTGTTCTCTGCGCATAAAACAACCCAGGCATGGTACAAAATCCAGCATGTGCTGGTACAAGGTGAACTTACTCCAAAGTAGTCAGAGGCTGTGTGCTATCATAAGAGGAAGAGGCCATTTCAGGCTCTTCATGACAGCTTTCTTGTTCCATATAGGCACATTTAATTAAACTGGAAACCAAAAGATAGGCCTGACTTTGTAGGCAGGATAGCAGCAAAGACTTCAAAGCAAAAGCATTATGTTCTCCATTGTGCAAGATACAAGGGGAGGAAAAAAACATTCTTTCACTCTATCAAACATAATAAAAGGCTGAGTTAAGAAGCACAGAAAAAAAATGTCTGGTTAATTTAAGGTGAAATCAGAAAAGAAAAATACAAGGGCCATCCTGGTTCTCAGAGTGTCATCACTCTTTCTGGTTTTAGATGGTACACCAGATACTCAGCAACTCTGAAATTGAGATCCAAAAATTGAATGGGGCCACATTGTTCCTTCTCACCACATTAGAAGTTCCATATTGAATCTCAAAAAATCTTCAATTACAGTGCAGTTGCTTTAAGGGGTTATGGAGAACAACAATGCATTGCATAAAGTCTCATGGGGACATATATTAAGTAGCAAATGAATTTAGAAATTACAGTGTTATCCATGAGTCTTGTTGCCTTTTTTTCATTTTTCTCTTTAATCTACGTGCCAGAAAGATAGTGACATTAATAAAGAGGCTCTGACTATTTCTTTCACTGGGATGCTCTGTAGGAAAGTCAAGATCACACAAAGAACTCTGACACACTCTGTGTGGAGCCTGGGTCAGGCTGGTATGGGCAGAGGGAACATGGACCTGGGAATATGTGGAACTAACAGGATTTTTTGAAAGCTTCTCTCTGTGCTCATGCACATTTCCCTTTCTCCACACAATCCAGACAGTGGGCCCAGACAGATAAAAGCAGTGTGTCTTCCTGGACTCAATGATCTTAAAGGTCTCTTCCAGCCTAAATGGTGGATTCTGTGATTCTAATCTTTCTGTGGGTGCAGACGTCATATGTTGATCAGTGTGAAAAATGAAAGAAAATAATTCTCTTCTCAAAGGTGAAGAAGGTTTCTTGGTGAATAAGCAGTTACTGTAATCCTGAAGGACTCATACTCCACCTTCCCAGTGCTAGACTTCTAAGGAGCCCAGACAAATATATTTCATATAGAAGGAGTTCTCTCAACTCCTAGAAACAGCCCCATACACCAGTGCTCCATTATTTTCTATATCCAGCTTCAAAACAATACCACAGCCTGCTCTTTTGCTGTTTTTTATTTTTTTTCTGATTTGTGAAGTGATTAAATGGTCCTTCAATTACATTTTGGTCAACTTTCCATAACAATACCCTTGTTTTGAGCAAAATTTAAAGAAAAGTAGAAGGCATTAAAAACAACAACACAAAAAGAGAGAATAGGTAAAGAAATTCTGACAGGAGAGTTGATTGATGGTGTGTGTGCCTTATCTCTCACAGCTTATGTAATATATATATGAGAAATAGTTAGTTTGATAGTTAAAGAAACTAAATGCCTGTCGAGAATAAAATACATCAGGGACGCAGAACAATTCCTCATCTGGTTTGGCTATCATTCACTTTCCAGCCTACTGGCTGTCTCCCAGGAGAATTCATAATAGATCAGAGGCAAAGATCTTCTCTCCCCAGGCCCCCACTGTTTCCTCCCTCCTTCCCCCTTTCCTCTTTCTTTCCTGCTGTCACCATCTTCTCCATCCCATCCTACCAGCTCCCTGCCCAGGGCTATGTAAAAGGAGTGTGCAAAAACTACAGAGCTCTGGGAAAAGCACATGGTGTGGCCACCAGGATGGGGATGAAGGAGAAAGGGCCAGTCCATGCAGCAAGGTGGGCACTGAGCCGTCCTCACATGCTGCTCACAGCCCCCTGCAGGCTGTGCTACAGAGAACAGCAGAGGACATGGGGAGGCAGAAACAGAGTCTCTCCAGAGACCTGAGAAAAATGTCATGGATTCAAAGATGAGGCCTGAACAATGCAATAATCACTGAATGAACATTTTCCACCCAGCATTCTCTGTTCCCCTAAATTTTCCCTCTCACTATCTCACCTCCCCACCACTGAAAAAAACAAGCTTCTGATGTAAGGAAGAAAATGGGCCAGGTCTATGCCACACCCTTCTAGCACCGTTAGGTATCCCATAACAGTCTCTTGTGAAAGCATTTGCTCAAAACAAAGCCAATATTAAAAATATTTGTTAAAGGTAGGCCTGTACCTATATAGTGTCTGATGCATCATTGCTTTAGTGCCTTAGAAACTTCCAAGACTTGATTTATGGGAGTGAAGTATTGCACTGAACACTGGAGTTATTGCCTTGGGTTACCCCCCATCCCCCTGAATTTTGTTCCCCTCTGCAAAAGCTCAGCTACTATTTGAGATGCTGTAAAGAAACAGAAGGAAAGTTGGTAACTTTCAACTTTGAGGGCGGCCCTGTGGTCTCAAATGGGTAGCAAGAACATGACATTTGGCAGGACCATGGGCTTCATGCCAGAGATATGCCATCAACACAGCCAAGAAAAATACAGATAAATTTACCATGACAGGAGACTGTGAAGTGAAAGTCCACATGCTGCACCTCAAGAATTATGTTAGATCTAGTGGGAATATACTTTGAAGGTTTTGTCTGCACTGAGACTGCTCTGTAGAAACACTGCTGCTCTCCCTGAGTTCCTGAGAGACACACAGCTCTGGTTTCTTCAGTAAAGAGCAGGGACATCTGTACACCGAATAACCAGCAGCAAGAGTGTCTCAATTGATAAGGCACAATGGATCAGTAGGTGGCAAAACACACAGATCAGTTATAAGGGCCCTTACAGGAATAGTTACAAGAAAAGGTTCTGAATCTAGAGCTGGGGAAGAAGCTCAGCTTGGATGAAGTGTGTGTTGGGATATTGGGTCTCTGAAGGGGCATGGAAGACACTGAGACTGAAGGAAAACCAAAAGATTAATAATCTTTCTCTCTTCAATCAGAAGAGAGAAATGGAAATAGTTGGACAAGAGAACCAGCACAAGGTAAGGAGGTGATCATAAGCAGCAGAGACAGCTAGATTTTTTCCTGCTCACCAAGGAGTCTAGAACTCAGATGAGAAATCCAACAGGGGCTACTGCAGTGTTACAGCATCTTCTCTATCAGTCTGGTGTCACTTTTTGCACTGCCTGCCCCCCGAAGGATCCTCCTCCTTGACTGCTTCTATTTCTTCTCCCTCCACCCTTTGGGAACTCTCTGCTCCATTGGAGGGGAAGGGCTGAAATATGCTCCCTTCTCCAGGAAAGTGCTGGAGCAGACAGCAGATGCTGGAGCAGATGTGTCAATGGGGGTCCTGCAGCTGAGTGAGGAGGGACGCAAGTGGGGTAGGGGACCACAGCCAAAGGGGGACTGCATCCTGGGGGATAAATTCACCCAGAAACAGGATTCAGCCCCACAGTGAGATCATGAGGGATGGTGCAAATACAGAGAAAACCCACCCTAAGCAGCCTAACCCACTGACACTAAATATCATCATCATCGTGTTAGGATATATCAGTATTTAGGGGGAGGTGTCAGCACCAAAAAATAATCAAATGGCAGTGCCCAGATGGGACTGCTCAGTTCAACAAGGCAGAGGACACTACTGTCCTGGGAATTACTTGGTCTTGTGCCATTGTTTTCTCCAGCTGGATAACATAGAAGCTCCTGTTTCACCTGACTGCAGCCTCCCAGAGCCTCACTTCCAATACTCAGTGATGTTTCCTGTCCTCCCCTGAGGCACACAGCCTGGCAGAAGAAGTTGGAGTGAACTACTCCCGTTTTCTTTGTTATTCTCCAGGACATGGGGGAATCCATGCCCTCTTACCAAAACCTCAAGGCTGCTGTAAGAGCAGTATACTTATATAAGGATTGCAGCCTGAAGATAAAATTTCCTTGCCCCCCCTTCTAAGCACAAACTGAACAGGAGTTTAGGTGGGGTTTTCAAGCCAGTCATGTTTTTTTCATTAATCTCTTTCCAACATCAGTTCATTCTCAATCCCCTTGGCACAAAGCTGTGAGGACCATTTATTGCTAATAGTAACTGCAACCTCTGTGACAAAATCAGTCTCTCCATAGGAATGGAGATCTTCATAATTATAAATCTAAGCATAGGCAGGAAAGGGAAAAAACAAGAAAATCCCATGATCTCATCATTCCAACTGACTTTGGCAAGAGCTACAACCCAAAATGCACTCAAAGCACTATGTGTCTATCAAAGCCTGATGAGACAAGCAGGAAATGGGAAGTCTCCTGACAGTTCAGCATTTGTATCTAACAGGGCCATACCCTGAAGAGATCATCTCTCTAGCTGGTCACCTGAGTTGAAGGCATTCACAGGTGAAATCCATAACACAGTCCTAACTACATCATCTTTAAGGAGAGGTTTTCCATTAGCTCTTTTCAGGAAATGTAGCAAACAGTTTCACTGAAAGGCACCTCTTAAACACATTTACATAAGTAAGCTTTCACTTACAAAAAGCAGCCTCAGTCAATCCACTGGGGTTTTCCATCACCCCCTAAACTTAACAGTACATGATTGAAGAGCAATGGAGAAAGCAGCTTCTTCCCTAATTGCTCCTCCAAACTGACTTTGTGCACTGGGTGGTTGTAAGAGGAGGGCTTTCTCCTGCTCAGGTTCAGGGAACTGGAGGCTGGCCTAAGGGCCAGCTTTCCTAAGGAGGTTCATTACACCAACTCCTACTACATTATTTATCATTTGTTTGCTCAGCTCTTTTAATTGCTTTTTTACAAGCATTATACTGCCTGCAGCCCTCCAGGGAGGAGGGTATATGCTTCTGCATCTCCTGTCCTGTGGTGCTGGTCTCTACCCTACAGATGACTGCTCTGTGTGTTCCCTCAGGGAACTGAAGGCAGCCCTTTGGGGCAGAGGTGAACAAATTCAGATGCAGTGAGAAAATGAGTGTGTCTGTCAGCAGACCTGCTCTCTCTGGGCGTTCACATGTGCTGCTCCTAATCCACCTTCCCCCAAGTGCCTTAGAAGCAACATCATCCTCTTTCTGAATGGAAGTCCAAGGATAGATAAGAATTAGTGTGACAGCCAGTGTTTAAGACCCCGTGTTCTGTGAGCCATCAACATCTAGCACTTGGCTTATCACTAGATGTCAGTTCTTAAAATTGCAATTATGAAGAAAAGCAATTTTAAGTCATTATCATAGGCTTTCTAAAGTGCATTTGTTTCCTTCAACCCCCGTCCTCCTTCTCTCAATGTCTATGCAATTGAATTTATTGGGACAGCCTGTCTTTGTAGGCAGGAGGAAATAACACCCATACAATGCTCTGCCTTCTTTGTACTCATCAAATGATTGCTGCAGTACACTTCTTTTTATTCTTTTCTTTTAAGCAGTGAAGCAGTCAAGACTGAGGGTGAAAATCTTTTCCTAGTGTTCCTCTGGGCTGATGGGGCTCGACTGTGCCTCAGCAGCAGGGCTTTTCCTAAACCATGCTGCTGAAAAGTGCACACCACACTGTAATGCAGTCGCTATATATAGTCTGTAAAGAGCTTTTGGAAACCAGGAGGAAAAGAGCTATTTGATGTACAATAAATTATTAATTGTTATTAGTTACTATCCTGACAAGTTTCTGTTGCTCAGCTGGCCTCCACCCCCAATTTGGGGGAAGGGTAGCTTCTCTCCCTTCTCAATTCTCTCCATGACCCCCTTGCTCCAGGCCCACTTTGGGACTATCTCTGCATCTTTCTTCCCCTTACTGACTGAGAATGGACTGAATCTCGGTCTCCCTTCAATTTCCCCAAACAAACAATGTTGGAAATAACAGAGCAGTAGTGCCTCAGAGCACTCAGCACTATAATCTGCATTCTGCCTTCACATTTAAAGCAGGATTACACACAGCTACCCCCTTGTGTTGGTCCCAGTACCTTATCTCTGAGAACAGAGTAGTAGTCTGAGCCATTTACCCACAGCATTTTACCCCTTCTTGCATTTATTATATGCCTAAAAAAGCATAGATTTCTTTCTGAGGTATGTCTGAGCTCACGTGCCTCTCATGCTGCAAACAGCCCTGCGTGAGACTGCTGTGTGCTTGCCAGCTTTATCCTCTATGGAAGGGCTTTGCGTGGGGAATACAGGTATGGCACAGGTGAGGGGTTGCTGGGAGGCAGTGCAGCTTCTGCCAGGATGGAGCAGAGCACAGATCAAGGTCACCCATCCTCTCTGCTTGTTTATTGAGACTCTGGAAACCTCTCACCTGTTTGTGAGGTTACAGCTCCAAAACATACTTTTCACTGAAGTTCTCTGAGATGAACTTAAACCCCAAACACCTCCCTTTACTCAGCTCTCTCTTTGACATGCACATGCTCAGCAAAACACAAAGAACATTCAGGGGAGGATGAAGCAACTGGGATGTTAAAGCTGCCACTGTGTGACTGGGATAACCATAACCCAAGCTCTGTGCTGAGCCATGATGTGCTTGGCCTCCTGAGCATGGGTCCTGAGCCAGCCACCAGGTGAAAACATGGAAAAATACTCACTTAGCCTTGTCTGCAAAATAATAGGTCTTCAAATGCTCTATACAAATTGAGAAGTGATACTTTCTCCACCAGTAGAGAAAAAAAACCACATTAATTTTAACAGGAAAATTTCAAAATATCACAAGAGAAGCACAATATAGGGCAAGGCTCTGTTAGAAAGTAGCTTGGAGTCACAAGTCTTTCAGGCAGCAAAGAGGCATGGTACAGGCTACCTTGAGCATGAACAGCAGCTCCATCTAGCAATGCTCCAGATAACTGTGTCTATTTGCTCATCTCATCGTTTGAAACAGACACACTACTCAATTTACAGGGAAGCAGGAGGACTCTTGCCTTTACCACACTATGAAAAATATACCCCATTGCCAGCCATGAGTGCAGCTGCACTATGTGAATATGATTTATCTGCCAGGGCTGATGAAGACGAACGAGCTTTGGTGTGATTTCAAAAGCCAGGATAAAAACCTGCCCGGGTGAGCTGGGGAGGGGGAATACAACCACCTATACCATCACCTATACCATCCACATTCTCATGTGCAACTCCACACGTGGCAACTGCGCATGCAGAAACAGTGAAGATTGTAAAGGAGGTGGATGTGCACATGAGGAAGCATGTGAAAGTTTTCCCATGTCAGTTGTTGGATATAAAGCACTTAACAGAGGTTTTAGAAAAGCTTTAGAAAAGCTTTTCTAGATGGATGACCTGATTTGGACAGTTAATTCCAGATTTCCTCGAGCCAAGAACAAATAACTGGAAATACCTTCACCTACCAATGGAATCATGGAGATTAATTGCAAGAGAGGGTGCATTCCACTATTGTAGAGAAAAGGATGCAAGAGAATAGGAAACGCAGAGGACCAACATTTTTGCATCCCTATTCCGGAAAAGACCGTGGGGAATATTTTTCATTTCATTCTAAAGAAATAACCAATCTCCCCGGAGTACATGTCCATAGTTCTTGCTTCTGAGAAGAGCGCACTGGAGTATAAAGAAGAAATTCAGAAGCAGAAACTAAATAGATTTATTCTTTTTTAAAGTAGCAAACTTAAAACATTGCGAAAGGTTACAATGATTTAGAACACCCAGTCTGAGCGGCCACGCTTGGCTGTTCCCTGAGTACGTGTGAGGTGACTCAGCACACAGGGCTCTAGCGGTGGCCAGAAGAATTGTGCTGCTTGCAGCCTCTTGCATTTCCCTGCTGCCTTCAGGAGAGGCACACGAGAGAGAATTCCCTGCTTGCTGTCTGGGGACATGGCACAGTGCAGCTCCTGCTTCCCTGTCACAGGGAAGGCAAGTGCACTGTGATCAGAGTGGCTTCTCCCCTGCCTCGTGTGAGAGAAGAGATGTCAGCCTTGAAGTTCATTCTTCTTAGCCTGAAAATAATTTATGACTGTATAACACTTTCAAAGTTTGCGGGTATGAATGGCTTGAAATGAGAGCCTCAAAGACTGTCCTGTCCCTTGTATGCCCTACAAATAGGGTTGTACATATCCATCTACCTATAATAGGTTACTACACTGGCCTTTCCAGGCTTTGCCATTTCAATTATATTATTATTGTCAAGCTGTGGGTGTGCACAGTCTCCCCCTTGGACAGACTCTGTGGTATCACTATCAGCAAAATCTAATTGGCTACCAGCATTCTGTTATCTCTATGAAGTAGCTGTCACAAAGGTGACACCAAAGTGTCAACACAACTGATTGGATGTCATTGTGAAAAGTAGTTACGTGGCTATAGTCTGCTTTAGCAGGAGATAAACTAAATTGCAGAAGATCATCTTCTTTGTACACACACAGATCACAGAGATTGGATGAAGGTACTCACTCAGTCACTCTAATATCAAAATTGCCACAGAGGAAGAGAGCAAAGCCCAGAGTGCCTCTAGGCAGTCAGGAGCTAGGTTATATTCCTGCACTGAAGAGATCCCTTGTCATCCTTTTGCATCAGCTACAGAACTTGGAGAAACTGTGCAATTATTATGAACAGGGTAGGATGTGGTAAGGTTATAAAAAGTGGATGTAAAACCAAGCATTGTCATGACAGAAATTGGGCTAAAACTACCATCAACCAAATCCTTCATTGATTTTTGTTGGCCCAGAATATTCCACATTAGGCCATGAGTTAAAAAAAAAGGTCATAATGACATACACTCAAGGGGACCAAAGTAGCAATGGTACAGTTGTATTAGATGGGTTCAGGTCACCATTATATGTGGTCTACAACAGAAAATGAAGCTTTTCCTAAAAATACAGAATTATTGTGAGAGCCATTTAGATGAGATCCCTGCATGAGTGTCCAGTCTCATGACGTACCCTGTAGAGCAAAGATATTTACTGAAGTATCACTGAGCTTAAGCTAGGCATAATAGTTTCAAAAGGCACAAAGTCAGGGATCAGTTAAGCAAAGCAGATCACACATTGGCTTTCCCTCGTGGAATAATGTCTGGCATATCGTTCTCTCTAGTTGCTCCAATCAAATAGATAATCTGAAAATATTTTGATATTGTTATTCAAGTTGACAGTCATGAATGAGCAGGCACATAAAGAAAACTTCATCTGAAGCTGGGGTTGTCAGTGTGTTTAGGAGCATGGTATGCAGTTCTGTTGTTATTGAGAAAAGGTGCAAGGGAACATTGAACGACTTGAATGGAAGCAAAAAATAGACTCTCTTGGACAAATGCAATCCTCAGTGACTCTTCTCTGAGCCAAGAGGAGCTGACAGTGAGGGGCAAGATGGGGAATGCATAAGAGGTACACAAGAAGACTTCTCAGGGAATGTAGTTATAGTTCATCATTTTGCTTTCATCATAGTCAGTCAACATCACTTGTGAGGATTATTGAAAAAACACTCTCCAACCTCTTGATTCTTAAGTTCCAATTATCAGCACTATTGAAAACTGTTTCATTGCCAGTGCTGCCCTGCCTACAAAAGAATGACAATGGTAACGTGTTTTCATCATCCCCCAGTTCATGCTGTCTGAATGAAAGTGCATTTAGGATTTGTGAATAAGAGAACTAGGAAAAAATGTAGTCACTTAGAGCCTCTCTCTCTTGTCAGTCCAGGCACCAGCCACTTTCAAGTGGCTGAATATGGGTCTGAATCCCGCTTGTGGAGTAGTAGGATATGAAGCAGGTGAAGGAGAAGAGCAACTTCTTATCTACCACTGTAAGAGACAGCATTCCCCAAGTAAGTCCACTCTTTGGCTGCATCTCCCATTTGGAAAGCAAATTCTGGGGAAGAAGCAAAGCTTAATTTTTTTAAATGGCATCCAGAGATGCTACAGCTTCCCATTCTGAATCCTCCCTTATCAGGGAAGGGTGCCAACCCAGGACACCCCTGCAAAAGCAACAATGAAGACCTTCTGTACACAGCTGGCAATAGAGAGATTCTACACCTCTGGTGAGTCAGGACATTCAAGGCAGAACAGTGAATTTCCTTTCACATCTCAGCTTTTAATTGTGTCTAAATTTCTCAATAAGCATTTTTGTTTTCCTGAACTTCAGCATGACTAGATCTCTTGTCAGCAGAAAATGCTTCTGGGGAAAAATTATATGTCATTTGGAAAACATTTTCTAGCAGTGGAAATCTTGAGAAAGTAAAAAAAAAAAAAATCTAGTTTCTTCAACACCATCAAAGGTTTATCCATTAAGAAGAAAACATGTTATGTCTGCAAAGTTTATATTTGCTTTATTCATTGTTTTCCCTTCAGAAAGATCTACATGCAGGATTCATTCCTGAAAGGACTGCCAGGCCCTTTCTACAGTAAGACAACGTGCTCTGTATTGATGTAATTGCATTGATGCCAGCTTCTTTAACGTAGGCAGTGCTTCAGCTGACCTTGAAAAACACTGAATCTCTCCAACAGGGTAAGTTTGCTGGAGGTCATAGGGAGAACAAAACCTCAAAAAACTTGAACTTTTATGCTAGTTCTTCAATATAGCAGGAATGTTAACTGACCTTATATTTTTCTTGAGCATGTCAGACAATATTGCAGGACTGCAGATAGAGGTGAAGAATTTGCTGTGCCATGACTGGGTGATAGTTTCCTCCAGATGGAGGGAAGTGGGAAAAGAAGAACTGAGAAACCACCATCAAACTGAAGAATTGATGGTGGTTTCTCCAAGTTCCCCATCAATGTCAGATTCAAACCATTTGATGTCATTAGAAGTGAAGCAGTCTGTTGTCATTTTTCTACTGTTTGTATTGCCCCTGGAAGCAGACAACATAAAGGAAGAGAAATTAAAGCTCTGGGGGGCTTCTTTTCCCTCCTTTTTTTTTGTGCTTCTGTCATTCTATGACTGTTGTTCTTCTTGACTGCTCAGGAACTGTCACCTTGTATAGCATCCAGGGGGTCTCTAACAAGTCTGCAACAAAAAAATAATAAAGTGGGGGAAAAACTCACATAAGAGGCAGGTGAAAAAAGTGGTGAAGCCAACATAAAAAAAAAAAAAGAACCAAAAACCAAAAAAATCAACAACAAGGAGGAAGCGTTGGGTCTGGAATGGTTGCAGTTGTTACTGTGCTCTGGAAATATCAGTAATGATGAAGTAGAGGCCATAAATTGCTTTGAAACCCTCTATGACCCTTTCCCTATTCTCTGTCACGACAGAGATGAACTGTGTGCATTGGAAGTTTCTTTCTCCATCCCCCCTACCCTACCCTCTTCCTTTCTCCTGTGATTTACCAGATACAATAACCTTTGTGCTTTTTATTGTACACTCAGGAAATAAAATTCCAGTTAAGCCACATTGTGAGTGGCAAAGCAGCCATCAGCTCAGGTGGACTGAAGAGTGCAGCAGCTCAGAAAACCCAAATCAGGCAGGTTCTACACTCCTTGATGAGCTGAAGAACTGCTCCACTGCCCTTTTCCTGCCCTGGTTTCCCCTGTGGTATTGTCCACAAGGGTGCCAGGATGAGGGAAGAGACGAGAAAGTTGACTCCATGTATCAGAAGCTTGATTTATTATTTTATGATAGATAATATATTAAAACTATACTAAAAGAATAGAAGAAAGGAGCTCATCAGAAGGCTAAGCTAAGAATAGAAAAGGAATGAACAACAAAGTCTTGTCTCTGACCAAGGCAGTCTGGGCAGGTGATCTGTGATTGGCCCTTAATTGGAAACAACCAGATGAGGCCAATCACAGATTCCCCCTGTTGCATTCCACAGCAGCAGATAAGGATTGTTTACAGTTTGTTCCTGAGGCCTCTCAGCTTCTCAGGAGGGAAAAATCCTAAGGAAAGGATTTTTCATAAAACATGTTGGTGACATCCCCCCTCTCATCTAACAGTAACCTGCAGCCACCTAAACTGGTCCAAACCCAACAACCCAGATCCCAAATCTCTCCCTATCAGGTTTAGGCAGAATGACTTAACTCTTTGGCTTGGTGGTCATAGGTCCCCATCTGTAACTACACAGGTTTATGGAAGCACCTAGAGTCCCAGAGGAGATATGAGACAGATGAGGTCAATCACTTAAAAGCCCTGGCATTACATGTTGGGGCAGTTTTTGGCTTAAACAGAATATTGGGAATCACAGAGGCGAGTTCTCTGTGTTTTGGAAAGGCTGGTGTGTACGAGGACTTCTGCAGTGATCAATAAAAATGACCATAACTCTGTGGCTCTATCACCCATAAAAACATTGTAAAATACAGAAATGTCAGTTATAGGGCATCTCTGAATTAAAATCCTGAGCCTTTGTAGAGGTGAACTGGGGTGAAGACTGAAAAAAAAGAGGCATGGTGTTCACTGGACAAGAACTTTCAATTCACTGTGTAGCCAGTGGAAGAACAGCTCTCATCTCTCCACCATAATTCCTTTCAGGTCACCAGCTCATGAGCATATCAGAACTGCCAGACAGGCAAGTCCCCTCACTCCTGAGGTCTGCCAGCCATGGCCCTTCTGTGTGAGAAGAAGGTGTGAACATCCTTGCAATGACTTGTTCTGCCTTTGAGAAGCTGGTATTCCTCTCAGTCTAGATTTCCTTCAAGGAGGCATTCACTGGGGTCCTTGTGTGGGCACAGGGCCTCCCTTTAACCTTATACTGCCATCACGGAGAGAGCTGAGCTCCTGGCCTGAGAGATGCCCACTATATGAGAATTCCTGACTTAGTGGACATTTTTGTATTGGGTAGATAGAGTGCTGGTAAAAGAGTGAGAGAAGTGCTGTTTCTGGGCACTTCAAGCAAAGCAAATTCAGCTTTCCTTACTGTCAGGCATAGACCTTAATTTTTGGCCATAAATCTTGTGCCACAGGATCAAGTAAAAGAAGTTATAAATCTCTTAAGGCTTGTAAGACACAATGCCAGATCTAGCCCTTGGAAAAAGGAAGTACAATTCCATTGACTGCCAACACTTGTTTGCATGAGACTTTATCTCATTTCCTTTCACTATCCCCAATACCAATGGCTTGTCTGCTTCAACTGTCTCTGAAGTGAATGTTGCTCTGAAAAAAAGAGAGCAGCAGGCTAGTGATGGCCAGAAAATGCTATTTCCATACTATTTTCTCATGTTGCCAAAAGTTTTCATTACACAGCACATGCAATACAGCTGGAGGCAGAGAAGGCTCAGGACAAAGCCACTGTGTCTGCACAGATATCCTTCTTACTCTTTCTGCCAATCCCTCTAGGGTCAAATTCTCTGGCTTGACTTAGAGCATCCTTCAGGCATCATGAGAGTGGCCCCATAGACACACCAAAAAGAATTAGTGCAGCATTCCCAGACCTTTAGGCACCTCTGGAGTTCCCCTGAAAAGACATGGATGGCCCCTTGTCACAGATTATTTCCATCTATAAGAACCTAATTTTGTGAGAACATACACTAAAAAGCCACAGATGGTCTACATCACCACACATCTCCCATTGCTGTTCTCTCATGTACAAATACTCTCCACCACTTTGAGCAGCCCAAAATATCCAGATATGCTCAGTAGGGTGCCAATAGAGTGAAGCTGATCAGATGACCTTAGTTACATTTATGGCTTTTACACATTCTAGGGAACTCTTTACTTCCAGAGCCACAAGAACCAACCCGGGAAGATACCTCAGCATAAATTCCCCAGCAAGCATGTGTGAGACTGATGAACTTCTGAGTCAGTCAGACAATGAGTCATTGCCCTCTGGAGGGGAAAAAAACCAAAACCTGTCAAAGCTGGTTTTCGAAAACAAGAGGGAATTGTTCAAGTTTAAAAAATAGGTAGGCATTTGGTTGGATTGGGAAAAGTCCTTGTTCTTGTTCCTGTACTTGCCACCTCCCACATCCCAGGTGAGTGCTTTAGCAGGCCCACACAGCCAATCTCCTCCAAACCTTACAACTTCTGGGACAGCTAATACAAAGCGCAATAGCACCCCCCCTCCCCCACATCTCCCCTTAGGCAAGAATAAGAAAGTACTTCAATAAGTGAAAAAAAAAAAAAACAAACCAAAAAACCCCAAAATACCTCCAAAAAACTTGAGAAAAGTTTTGGCTTCTAGGAACAGGACTAGAGTGAGGGTTTTTATGTGTCTTACAGCTTCCTTGGTTAAACCCTTGGCCCTTGTTTGGTGTTTAGGCCCAGCTGGTCTTTTTCATCAAAAATTCCCAGCTGAGATCAAAAACTCCTTCCAAAAATGTTACATAAAAAAAAAAAAAAAAACAACCCAGAACATTTTTGCAATTTCACAAACTGAAAGTCTTTAATACACAACTGTCAGAAAATTCCCCATTGAGCTTCTGTGAAAGATGCTCCAAGAAACAGCAGTGGTACAAATATTATAAATACCAAGTATCCAGGCTACAGGTAAGCAAGGGTTAGATATAAGAGACTCTGACCTTGTTTCTGAATCTCCATATGCCATACTCATTCACTGTGGAAGTATTCAAACAAGCCAACAGTTGTTCCTTTTCTTTTTGCCAAATAATAAATCTTTCAGACAGCCTCACTGGAATTATTCGGACATGCAAACGGTCAGCTACTGGAATGTGTTTCTTTGCAGGTTTTGTTGCTCTTCTTCATGTTCCTTGGGTTTCAGGCATCCCCTCATAGCATCCTCTGACGAAATGGGAACACCAAATCATCTTTTTAATTTCACAAGGGAGCATTAAGTTTTTGTTACACAAAAGGGAGAACAGATGACTGTCCTGTGGAACTATATGGAAGTCACCGCCTTTTTCTTTTGAAGGCTAGTGGTTTGGAAATCAATTATGATACTGACATCTGAGTGCCAAAAATGAATTGCTGGGTTAATTGGAGAACTAATAAGACCAAAGGAATGCTGTGGACTTGGATGGGACTGGACAATTGTGATCCAGGTAACAGGGCAAGAATCAAATATTTTCATCTGCTAATACATTTGTGTGGAATTTTTAGTAAAAAATTCATAACAACTGTCACCATTAAAACAAGAAAGAAAGATTAAGGAGTTGAGAAACCACAAGTAGAAAAATGTTTTGAAGATAAAAATCTTTCTTGATCTTAAAAAATCATTTGACTAAGAAACTGCTTCCTTCTGCCTGATGTCATTCATTGTAGATCCCAGAATATCAAAGGAGAGCAGTCAAATTATGATGACTGGCAAGGGCCATTATTTAAGCTTGACCATTAAAACAGAGGGCAGGGATTAAGGCTAGCTGAGTTTACAGATAAATTTGTAGCAAATGATGTTACTGTAAGCATAGTCAGTGCTGACATCCAACCATGTTCAGCTGAAGAAGCAGAGACCCATCTATGCTTCTAAAGACACCAGAAAACAAAAATGAAAAGCATTCCAAAGCACGTACCCTCCTTTTCCTTTTGCTTCCTTTAAGTAGTTCCAACAGATATTTGTCAAACTCTGATTGTTATTTTTTTCCAAAGAAGAAATTCAATAACTGTCTCAGGCAATCTATTTTACTGCATAAGTATTCTTACTGCTAGAAAGTTATTCCTAATGTGGAGCAAGAGGATCTAGGTTACAATTTAATCCCATCATTTCTCATTCTTTCCTTGGTGGATGTGGACAGCAGTCTTATCTCCACAGATACTGAAGGTCTAACAGCAAATTCAGCTTTCCTTACTGTCAGGCATAGACCTTAATTACAAGATGATTTCAACTCTTACAGCTCATATTTGTATATACACTATGCATATTTATGGCACATGCCAGAGACGACTGCTTTGAATGGATGGTGGCGAGGATTTTGTTGAGGTAAAGAAAACAAATTGTCATTGCTGGCATTACAGCACAAGAAACATTTTTCACACACCCTCATAAGCATTCCACACACAGAGGTATGTATATATATATATATATATATATATATATATACAGTGTTCCCATTAAAATCAGTGTTGTTTACATACCCTGACAGGTCTGAGGGCAACCTAATGCTACCACAAGTGTGCTCAGTCCACTCTGGAAGTAAAGAGTTCCCATCTGCACGCAACCCCCCAGTGCACGCACAGGCACAGAGGGCATGAATGCTCGTGGGATTTGTGGTGCAGACTTGCAGATGGTGTAAATCAGTGTCACTCCTACTCAGCCTAATTCCTATTCAAGCTGGCTATAAGGCATGAACAGACAAATACGTAGATCTCCATGTCTACCCAGCCATATGGGCTGTGTACCCAGGTGGGTGTGCATTGCATACCTTCCTGGCCTGATGGATGCTGCAGCTCAGCTGCCAGCCCGGCCACCCAAAGCACAAACTTGAGCACCATCAAGTTCCCATCCACAGGAAACTGTCTGAGGCCCTGGAAGAAAGGCTGTGAGCAGCACAGTGCGGTGCAGCAGGGCCCTGTTGAACCAATTAGGGTTAACACATTTCTGGTTAATGAGAGGTGCCGGTCATGATTGTAAATTAATATTTTCCAGTGGCTACCCATGCACTCAAGTGTCAGTATTGATCAAACTTACCTCTGCCCAGTTAATGCTGATGGATTCAACAGCAACATACGCCTGCTCATCTGTTACCCAATTAAGATAAGCTCCCAACTCATCCTAATAGCTGTATTTATTGTCATCAGGAATATTGATGTGTTAACTGCAAGCCACCATAGACACACGAGCACATGTAAAGGACACAGCGCTGCTCTGGGAATTGTCCCAGGCTCAAACCACAGGGAGAAAGCACCTTGTTAGCCTTTGTGTTCTTTTTTCAAGGGAGGCAATGTTTTCTGTGGAGAAGGGGGGAAAAAATGTTCCTCCCCTTCTCTAGAGTTAGTAGTAGACGAGGTTCAGGCATGCCCCACCCCACATCAGAGAATAAGCAGCGCAGCAAGCTCCACAAATAAACTGCTTCGGCTTGTAAAGACTAAAGCAAATGGAAGCCTCCTGTTGCACTGGGATCCAGCATGTGAGAAATGCTGGGCATGTAAGGAAAATGCCTATGGGAGGAGGGAAATAAGGATTAATGAGCATCTTTTTACATGGTTTTCTAAATTTCTAGCCTGGCTGTCTGAATCAGAAGCTGCTGGGTAGCTAATGGGCCTTGGGTAAGGGACACAACAGCAGCTGTCTACACAAAGCAAACAAAAAATAGAGAAAAAAAAAAGAAGATTCTATGAAAAATTTAACATTTTCCTTGCAGTTCAAGGGGTTCATTCCTTAAAGGCCAATATACAGCCCACCTGAGATGCACTAGCCCATTCCTGGAAACAGACTCCCACCTGTAGCAAATGGGCTATCAAACAGAGCAAGAGATCTGGACCCATTTACTCATAAAAAGGTCATTCTAAACTAAAACAGAAGTGAGAGCTCATAGGAGGCTGGTTCATCTCTGCAGCCAAAGTGCAGCCCTGACAATCCCAGCCAAAGTAACCACCCTGTGCAGCCAGGATTGCATGCTGTGTTAAATATAAGCAGAATTTTTTAAAAAGGGGTCATGGATTGGCTCAAAAAGTTAGAAAACTGTTAATGAGGGTCTTTAATGTGAAACACATCACTGATGCTTTTTCCCTGCCACGTGAGCCAAAGAAGACAGCACCACCTCACTTACACAGGAGCTGAGTTTGGTCCTGGGAAACTGTTGGAATCTCAAGTCATCAGTAAAAGTCTATCCAGTGTTTTTCATAAGTAGTAGCCTCAATTTGCCTTCCAATTTGACAGATGCCCCCAAGGCAACTTATGGTCCTTACTAAGCCACAGTTAATGGCAGCTCATGCCGAGTGATAAAAGTTTGAATGGGATCTTGCAAATGGACACTTTTAATCCACCAGAGGTGGAGCTTACAAGCCTGCTGCCACAGAGTGATGGCAGAGCTCATGCTGCTGCTGCTTCTGTCCAATCTGTCCTTTAGATAAGTGAAGGACACCTCTCTCCAGGGCTCTTCACTTAGTACTTTTCATCATTCACTAAATTAAAAAGTGAGCAATTGACAGCACAACTTATTAAATGACACGTCTCCCTTCTTCCTCCTACCACCATGGCCATGTTTTAACAGCCACAGACACTTTGCTGGTGTCTTTTTAATTTGATTTAACTAAAAAAATAACACAAAAAGCCATTTGGCCTTGTGCCACTCAATGTACTGCTATGGAGCAGGCATGAATTATAGGGTAATATTTCACACCCTGTTGTGTCTTATTACTTAACTAATAACAATATTTACCCAGGGTTTTCCCCATGCAATTCAGACAGGTTTAAAAGAAATCTTGATTAAAGAATGACAGCCAAAGTATTGGATGTTAAGTATAAATAAGAGTAATGTGAAGAGAGTGGAAGAGCCTACTGTTGCATCCTGGTAGTTTGCAGTAAATCAGTATAATATGAAAGTTCCTCTTTACTGGGCTTCTCCAGTTGTCAACTCCCTTGTTGCAGCCCGTGTAGAGAAATGCCAGACCTCTGACTTGCACAAGTGCAGCTCTTGTAGGATGCAGGAGCAACACGCAGTATGCCAGATTGAATCACTTATGCTAATTCCTTAGCCTCTAGACTAAGGGAATAATCAGCCACCTCTCACTTCTTCTGGGGCTAGCCACCAAGAAATTAAATTATTGCGAACTAGAGTATCACAGACTTCATCTAACATGAGTTCTCTACAACTCTCAGTAGTTTGCAACTACAAAAAGACTTTCAGCTGATAGAAAAAGTCACCTGTAAGAGTATTACCTGTGAAACTCCCTGCTGAGGCAGACAAAGGCAAGGACCAAGTAAATTACAAGGGTATTAGATGCTACCAGTAAAAGCATTCCCATTCAGGTGAGAGAGGATATGACATTTTTGCTGGTTCGCATAACTCTCACCAGTCAAGCAGCAACTGTCTCTTGGGTAGATTACCCCTTGTTCTTTGCACCTCGCAATTTCTGCTGAAGTAGTCAGCACTGCCCTCTGATCAAGGCAGGATACAGAGCTGTCAAAGTCCTTGTCTCACTTCCTTTGGTAATTCTCCAGCTGACTAAGAGACTTAAGCAACACATCCATTCACCTACGGAAGGCACTGCAGATTCCTCCCAGCCTAACTGCACTGAGAAAACTCATCTAATACTGTAAATACAAGGACTCCTGTCAAAAGCAAAGAAGAAAAAATACATTCAAATTTATGTCCAAGTTGCTATTTTCCTGACTGCCTCATAGATTACCTGCCCACTGAAAGGAGGGGGGGGACCATTGCCATTTTCTACAGATTCTTATTTTCCCATGGAGATTTTTCCCTCCACAAGTTTACCAAGCTCCAAAGTGATTCCTATGTGAGAGTTGCTAAAATCACTGTGCTGGTAAAGATGTATGCAAGCCAGGGCTAAGCACTCTAAATAATGTCATTTCTGTAGAATTACTTAAGCTGATGAATGGGCAAAATCCTGGAGTTGTTACTCAAGCAAAACATCATTCCAAGATGCTGAAAATTTTGAATGAATAAAGGCTTCAGGATTTGGTCCAAGAGACATAATTTTGGAGCAGGCACCTTAAGGAACATGAGTCTCTTCTGACACGACCTTGTGACACAGGATGCTCTTATGGTCCGGTCCCACATCATACCAGCAGCAATGTGTCACAGACTGCATTTCTGAGAGGACTGTGGCTGAGGAGAAGTGAAATGACAAAACATTTACCTCTTTCATCAGGCTCTGCAGCAGTTGTTTTTTTATCCTTCAGTATTTCAGCATTCACCAGCCTTGCTTCCACATTGGAAAGACAGGGTATGAAACACTTGTTCCTTTCCAAGAGCTTTATCCTGCAGAAGAGCCTACAGACAAGCAGCTGAGCAGTATTTGCATTTGCAGGGTCTGTATCTGTGCTCAAATGAGATCCAGCTAGGGAAGGTCACAGTGGTACACAAGGACAGGGAGAGACTGAGATCCGGCTTTGTCACCTCACAAAAGAGGTGACAGGGAAAGGAGCCCTATGAGCCAAGCAGAATGGTGTGGAGGTGGTACCTCTGAGTAACTAAGGAAGCAGGGAATGAAACACCATATCTTGTAGGGAATGTCCAGTCCCAGCTAAGGGAGCACTTTCTATTTTCCCTTTACACTGACATCACCTGCACCCTGTCTTACCACACATTTCCTCTTCTCCTCTCCCTAAGTACACCCAGCTGCATTCAGTCCAGCCTTCCTGCTTTCAGGCCTGGACTCCATCAGGTCCTACCCAATCTCTCCCAAGGCCTCTTTTCCCCTACAAGCACCTACCTAACCTATAGTTCTCTCACACAGCAGTCTCTACTTGCAGCCCTCACAGTTCACACTAGGGAATGGTGTGAACTCATTATTAACTCTGCCAGCTGTTTTATCACCCTGACTCTCAGCACACCAAGCCAGAAAGGTCTTTGTTCTCCAGGACACCCCTCCCAACTGACTGACTGGGTGGCTTATCACCCAGAAGCAGCAGCTTTTGCCCTGGCAGCTTATTTCTATGTGCCAATCCTTCTGTGCTAGCAAAAAAGAGCCTTCCCTCTCCTCCACTAGACCCCTACTGCTTGTCTTTCATTTCTTTCCTAAGGGAAGGTAGAGAATCATACCATCCCTCTTGGCTCAGCTGCTTCTGCTGTGCATATTCTGTCCCTCTGCAGTGGATAGAGCTTTAAAGCAAAGTAGAAATGGCCTTGGGATAAGAGATCATATCCTTATGGGTTAAATTACAGGCCAGGGGCTAAAACCACTGCCAAAAAGAATAAATGTGGCAAATAGTACTAGATTATGTTAAGAAAATAGGGATTATACTTTAAAAAACAAAAATTCAGGATGATAGATGTCCCTCAAACCGCTGTGCATATGCTTAATGGATCCAAAGCTTTAATGGACCAAATTTAAGGGAGTTCAGGATTCATCCAGTAGAGTCAAGTCAGATAGACCAGACACAGCTCAAGCAAATTATGCTCTTTTGAGTTATGGGACAGGCCTCAACAAACAGAATGGCAGGTAGGAAAGAAATTATACCTTAAAGTACAGGTCCCATAAACCCTTGTAGTGCCTCAAGCTGTTACTGTGAAAATTGTATTTTAACCTTTTATTCCAACTCAGAATAGGCAGAGATATATCTAAGACAGGGAAAGGCAATTTCCATTTTCTCTTAGACTGAGGATTTAGCCCTTGAAGGAAGGCTGCAAGGACCATGTGTCCCATTCGTCTCTTGTTTTTTAACAAGAGCACAGGACTTAATATTGGAAGCACTAATTCATGAGTGATCTTCCACTTCTGTTGACAGACACATACCCAGGCTTCTCCATTTCTCTCTGCTGGATGTCTTTTTCCAAACTCACTCTTTTCCAGTTCATAGCAACTTCATAATCTGTTATGAGTGGGGGAAGGAAATTAAGCACCCTCTGGAGAAAAAAAAGTAAAAAGAACAGGGAAAAAAAAAAGGAAACTAGGAAGAACTTCTAGGCAAAAGCCCTAGAAGAAGGACAAATTCTTAATAACAGGGAATCATTTTACAAAACACTGCTTTCCTCTGAAGGCCCAGTGCATAAGCTGCACTGGGAAAAAGTTCTTGCTGAGGTAGTGGAGAATCCTGAAACACACAGGACCCAGAAGGAGAGAAATGAGGGACTAGAGCATGTTTCTCTCTATGTAGAGAAACATGACTCCCTTAATAACACTCTTTTACATCCTCCTACTTTCCCCCACCCATTCACATAGCCTGCTGCTTCTTCATGGAAAATGTATTTCAGCATCATGTCTCAAACATTAATATTCTATATCCTTTGTGGTACCCTAACTCGCTTCCAACTCCACTTGCCTGACTTTGCTCACCTTGGCAGGAAGACCATTATACTCATGATTACTTTGACAGAACAAACCTCTCCTTTTTACCACATTTCCTCCCTACCCACTGTGGCAGTCATTCTGTAGATCTGCAGCAGCCTAGGACTGCATCTCCCAGATATCATGACACCCTTGCACTGTGCTGCTGCCCAGTCCCCAGTGGAAGAGTCTTCAACACTCAGGCCATATCTGCATCACCTTTTGTGTTCTAAGACATGATTTTGAGAGTCCTGCAAGTATGGGCTTCCAGGGCCAGTGAAGATACCGAGGCACACAGATTTTTCTCATGAGAAAAATACTGATGTCAGGTCTTGGAAGTGGTGGTGTGCTGGAAACAGAACTCTAGGGATGAGCACTGGTGTGTGCAGTCCCCCTGTAACCCTGAGACCAAAACAGGTGCCAAGTTTTGCAAGGAAATATGAAATTTCTCATTTTTAGAGCTACCCACATTATTCCTGAGATACCAGAGGCAGAATAAAAGAGAAATTTATATACCAGGAGCTGAAGGAAAGATTATGATTTTGCCTGATTTCCTAGCCCCGACTGTTGAAATTCACCTAAAAATTTCAGTATCAAAATGCCTGTGTTTGAGCTAGAATCTCTCTTTTAAATAACAGGCCAGTCTTGATTTTAAAAACTGATCTATCATTTTTTCAGATTTTTCATCGCAATAAAAAGTTATCCTCATCATGAAAAATGCCTCACGCCCTCTCCCCGTCTTTTCTGTAATTCAGGATCTAACTACTGGGTCTTGTCAGAATTTTCTTTGCCAAAATTGCTGCAATCTTCTTCCCAAGTAGGTAAACAGGGCCTATGGTGATGCTTCTCAGTCTTCTCTAAATAGATTGAGTTTCCTAGGTAATTTGAGGCATATTTCCAAATTTTGCACTATTCCAGTGGGCTCTTCTCTGAATCCTTTCCCATTTATCAACAGGCCCTTGATACATTTTGCAACACACTTAAGCTAATGTTGGAAGAAAAATCACTTTTTTTAAACTTTCGAGGCTTTTGTGTGCTTGATTTCTCACCCGTAACATTATGCATAACTACATACCATATGCAGTACAAAAAAAAAGAACAAACCACCAAAAAAAAAACCACCAACAACCCACAGAAGAGGCTCTTAAAGGTCAAAAACTAAACTAACAAATTTATACCAGATAAACCAATCAAAGCCTATTAATTTATTTTTTCCTCTGTTTCCATCTGCATGCAGATGCTACAGAAGCTTAAAGAACCCTACCCAGTGACTTTTGAAGTTCAGACAGAAATAGCCTGGTCCTATTATCATTTCTGCCTTTGGAAAACCATGTTGCAAGACTTAGGGGAATTTTTTCCTAACACCTAAATTTTTCATGTGGCTAATTTAATCCTATTTCTTTTACAGCCTTAAACCATGCCATGTAAATCTTATTTCTTCAATGTCCTTAAGCAAAATAAATTATATCCTATTATTCCTACATCCCTAAGCCAATCTAACTAGCATCCTTTTGTTACTCCTACACCCTAAAGCATGCCTGCATGTCTCTCTAAAATGTCTAATCCTTCAAAAGCTTGTACAGAATTCTAAACTCTAGGTGGGCTGGTCATATCCATGTTTACTTCCAGTTTCTACACGTCCACCATCAACGAGAATCACAGTTGATTCTCTGCATTTCTTTCATCCTGGGGACTCATGTCACATCAAGATATTCCAGATCTGTCTGAACTGAGATATCATTACTGCCAATCATAATAGTTCCCATCTTGCCAGTTCAGGAATTGCTACCACTACTTATGAAGCTCACAATCTCCAGTGGTATCTATTTCTATTATACATATATATATAAATTGATTTTTGTCCTGTAAATGGCATCACTGGTGAATTTCACCCAAAGGAGACATGAGCTACTCTTTAGAGTAACTGCAGCAAGCAGGGGATGGAAAACAGAAATAACCAAAGCTCTCAGTGAGAAGTGGTGAGTGTTGGCTGCAGGAGAAGCAGACACACAGCAGAACAAATGAGTTCTTCAGCAACAGACCACAAGCAGCTCATCAGCTGAGGTTTTGGGTTGAGAGTAAATCTAGGTTACAATCAATGAACCTCAGACTGCCAGCTGTACATCAAGCAGGATCCTATACAAGGACACAACATCCATTTGCCTGGTACTGTAGATGGCATTTTAGACACATCAAAGCTCTGGACACATGCAAGATCCTTGCCTAGTCTGGATATAGCTGAGATCAGCAAATCCTTTCTCTGCCAGAAGAATAGAAGAAGCTGTAAATAACTGTGTTATTTTGGTGTCATCCATATTACAGACAGAACTGTACCTATTTTCAGACAACAGGAAAACCAGAAAGCATGTCCCAGCTTTGCACCCAGTTGTTTGGGCTCTTTTAAGCCACTAAAGGCAAGTTTTAACCTACTCTCTCTGGAGGTGAAAAGGGTCTGTTTGAAAGATGCCAAACTGGTCACTCAGTTTGAGCTGCCATCAACAACATCTTAATTACAGAATTGCAGGATATTTGGGATTGAAAGAGATCTTCTGAGATTGTCTAGTACAACAAGATGCATTCAAGAACATAAGTCATCTTTGGGGCATCAACTGTGACTGATCTCCTGCCAAGTGAAGGAATAGCAGAGCCTGTATTTGATTTAAAAATCACCCTGCCATACACAGATCCTCTTTGGGAAAACTCAGCAGATATTTAGGTTCCGCTTCCCTTAAATAAAGATCTTTTTGTTCTAGGGCTATAAAAATGCCTGATGGAATAACAAAAACACTTTATTAACAGTTATCCTGAAAATGCAGCTGACACTTTGAGGGGGTTTAAAGAAAGTGTTTTGGATTTAATCAAGATGATACCAAAGGGGAAGGCATAGATGCCTTGCTTTGGCAACACTACTACAAAAAATTAAGTTCTGGATAAAATCCAAGTGTTTCCCCTAACTTTCTGGCCCAGTCACAACGCTAAATAAGTAATTACTCTGCCAGGTCTGTTTGGAGCCCAAAGTGAATTACTTGGTTTTGGCTCAAACTTGCATCAGAAGATCCTCAGCTCAAGCTAACTGGCACTTCACAATATAGCCAGGACCACCTTTAGAGACACAAACGTTTTGTTTCCTTGACTGATCTTTTCCTATATGTAGAAAACACACCTTTCCCTGGAATATTTGCATAGTTGACTAAAAGCGTCATAAATCTCCTTTTCCATGGTAAGAAGCAATTCCTCTTGGAGCCTTCTCTAAGCAGCTACTTAATCTCATTGTTGGACCTTAAACTCTTCTTTTGGGGGTTAGTACAGTCCTCTGACTCGCCAGGGCTTTTCACCAGCCCATACTGAAGACACTTTACCTTTGAGAGCAAGTTGCCCCTGCAAGCCAAGCCAAACCAACACTGACTCACAATCACTTGGGCATAGCATTAAACATTGCTGAGGGTTGTGCATCAGATCAGCTCCACAGATTGATTCTTTGTAGTTCTGTCAGTTCACAAAAGAATGAAGACTGAGGAAAGGTATTTGTTTATTAGTGTCATAGAAAGATGATCTAGGAAAGAGATTTTAACTCCTGAGTTGGGTGAAAAACAGTTAAGAATGGAGATTTCAGATTAGAAATCACTTCAGACTGTCATAGACAGTATAAGCATCCCACTATGGTAGATTTGAAATCGCTGTGAATACATCTACCCATAGAGTTTAGTTGGTGGATAAGATCAATTTCCTTTCTATGGTCTTAAAAGAGCAACAAAGTTTGTATTAGTTAGATTCAAACACTTTAACATGTTGATCTCTTAGCCCATCTGACTACCTGTGAAGTGAGAGAAATGTGAGAAAAGTTTTTAGCTCTTGAACAGCCCAAAAGCTGATCCTCATCATATTGTACTGTCCTTGTGGACTTCATCACCAGTTGTTCAATTATACAAGGAGACATTTGGACTACTGTATCAAAAAAAAAAAAAAAAAAATCCCAAACGTTTCGCTTGTGTGAAACAATCCTGTATCCTCCCATGCTCAGATAATAATCTGAATGATATTTACTTGCTGCTATTTGAATGCAACGTCTGAGTCCTGTCTGGCTGCTGAGCAGACTTCTCCCAGACAAGTTTGAAACACATTTGGCAGCTCTTTGCCCATATGGGCTCCCTCAGACATGCCTCATGAAAAAAATCACACAACTAGACAGTTGCTCAGAAATCGACACGTGTTTCCCTCAGACATGAAAGGTACTGGTAGCCTGTGACATCAGCCCCTTTAACACAGTCAGATGTCACAAGCACGAGTCTAGTACAAAACAGCATTTAGTTAGCTTGCAGCCCTCTCCCAGTAATGAGACAGCACTTTATCACACTCCATAACAGACTAAGCAGAGTGATTCCTAATGGAAAGCCGTTGCCTCTGCACTGAGTAAAGGGATAGTAGTGAACACAACAGGGACACAGTAGCCCAAGGAACTGTATTTTCATCCTGTTAAACAAACTTCCCTGTCCAGCTATGCAGGATCCACTCAGGTAGACACACTCACAGCACACCAGCTGGGACTGAGGCCCCTTCTCAGGTACATCCCCCCTGCAACTCACAGTGAGACCAGAAATTCCATAGCAGATCTTCGTACATCTCAATCCTTAAAATAATTTAATCCTGGTGCAATACCTAAATAACAAAATACCTGCTCAAGCTGCTGCATCCAAGGAGGTGTCCTGAACAAAGGAAACCCCAGGCTGTTGTACCCTCACAGTCTAAGGGCAAGAAAATCCGAGTCCCCAGCACCTGAGCGTCCTGTCCTCTGGCTGGCACACAGGTAAGTCCCCTTGCCCTTTGTCATGCAATGGGTTGGCACTTCACTGCCTCTTGCCTCGGCCAGCCTAGAGCTCAACCTGCAGCTCCCACTGCAGCCGCATCCTGAGATCCCTGCCCTGAATGTATTCTTCAACAATCATTTTCTCTCCTTCTTCTTTCCCTCCCTTTCGCCCATCTCCCTCCTCCTATTCTCCTTTTGGTGAGGATGCATTTCCACAACACGCAGCCTCTTCCCTCTAATAAAATCTGTCTTTGGCCAGCAAGATTAAATGCTTGAAGGGGATGATATCTGGGAAAAACACTCTCCCCTTTACTACATACTCCTCAGGAGTCAGTATTCTTCAGGACCCACAGACCTTCTGCGTGAGGCCATGTGGCAGCTTTCTGAAGTGTCTGCAGCAGAACTCTGGGAGGGAAAAAAAAGACAGAAGTGAAAACAGTGGTGGTATGAAGTAAGAGAAGGAAATGGATCTATGCAAAAATGGGAGTGAAGGATTGAGAGAGAAGGCAAGAGATTTATTCAGCATTTCCTTGTCTGTCTCCTCCACAAACTGAATCACAGAAGCATGAAAGTAGATGTATTGAATCTCAAAGGAAATAAAAGAAGTGGAAAATTAACTACTGAAGAAAAAAATAGCTGTGTCCAGGGATTCCTGCATATCAACTCTGAGCTCCTTCTTATCAGCTTAGAATAGAAAAGGCCAGGGGACTTGGGAGGAAAGGTCAAACACTGACAGAAAACACAGGCAAGGGAAAAAAGAGAGCTAACATGGAAATCAAAGCAGAAGAGCAGGATGGAAAAGAGCTGATCCTGTTTCAAACTATTTGCATGCATTGCCCTGGGTGCCATCCCCTCATTTCAGCATTGTAAATGAATGAAGTTGGTTTAAAGCTGAGGCTAAGAACAGCCACACCACTTTCTGACGTTCTTACACCCATCTTTATTTGCCAACAGGTAAAAACAGTGGGCTGGGATAACCTCAGAGCAGGTCACAATAAGCACTGGCACACAGCTGGGCTGACTGCGAGCTGCTGCCTGCCAGGTCCCAGCTGACCTCAACAGCTCTTCCTGATGGTTACTGATGGCTTGGACAACGTGCATGAAGCTGGCCTGTGTAATCATGTCTGGATCCTGGGCCTTGTTTTTCCCTGGATCTTATGCCATTGTTTCCCATTAGTTCCGAATGAATTTCGACCATATTCTCTCCTGGGCCTCCCTATCCATTCTAGCTAGAGTGGCCACTTTGGATTTCCAGATGATGAAGGATAAAGTGCTGCCTCCACACACCTGCCTGATCATAAACAGGTCCACTGTCACAGTACCACAGGAAATCACTAAAACCAGATTGGAATAAATATATCTAGTTATTAAGGCACACAGGCTGTCATTTACATAGAACCTTGAAGAGTGGCTTCCAGTGGAAGTAAAACTAGTTGCCCAAAAATATTCCAAAGAAATGGCTCCCCACAAAAATGCCACCACTACATACCCTGACAATCCAGACCAGTGACCCACAATGTGCAAAGCTGTCTCCTTTTTGGAAATCTCCACTGAACCTCAATGCTTGGCTCCCAAATAGCAAAAGTGAACGCAAAATTTCCTTCAGGTGGACAGCAACCCAGCTATTCAGACTGCTCCTAAAGTCAGTATAGGCACAATGTCAGCGACAGTCTTTCAAAGACTGAACGTTTGCTCACAGTCAAAAAGGACATGCAGAAAGGTAGGACATGCCTGGGGACTCGCTGCTGACATGATTCAGCAGAGTAAATTACAATCTTTTACAGAAATAGCTAATAGCTTTAAAGACGAGAACAAGATAAAAGTATGTGGGGGGTAAGGAGGACAGATGGGTTAACAAACATAATAGGATATGCATAATTCTCAGCTACTCAGGAACAGTAATCACAAATCACCACCTGCCCAGTTACTATCAGATGGCAGGTTTGCCTCTCCACAACAAATCTGTTTCCTGTGAATGCCTCACAATCTTGGTGCATTCAGTCACTTACTATGGTAACTTTTCTTCTCCTGCATAGACAATTCAGCTTTGTGAGAAGGAACAGGAGTTTACACCTTTCTATATAAGACATTGCTATATTTGACTTGCCACATTCAAGTAAAGTAGGTGAAATGAGGGAGCTTTCAGTGTATCAGGGCACCTCCCTTTTATTTGAAAAAAACTTGCTTTATACAAGGCTCAACTTTGAAACTACAGAGCATGGCAGAATATGTGTTGAACTGTGTTTCACTCAGATGGAGACTATTTATAGTACCAGGAAAAAATAAATATGGAACCCTAGAAACTCATTGGAACTGCCATATCACAAAATTTATCAAGACAAGTTGCACAGAAAATTTTTGAGCAGAACAAAAACTCCACTTGTGAAGATCCAAGTGAATTGTGGTCAATTTTGACACACACACTTCTGGATAAAAGAAAAGTGAGATGTGAGGACAGATAAGTGAAAGAAACCTCAGAGTAAGTCAGATTTCTTTTTTTAACTGTTGAAATGGTGTCACTTTTTAAAACTTTCCAGGCTTAAAAGAAGAATTTTACAAGAAATGAATTAATATCCTTTCTACAATTAAAAGAAACTTTTCAGTTTTGGATTGAATGAGGCACCACTGGGCAATGGAACTCACCATTGTCTTTTTCTATCACCTCACTTTATTTATTTTTTTTTTTTTGTCCAGTCATTGAATTGGAAACTCCATTATTCACACAACACAATCTGAAATAAGGACCAAGCCAGCTGTAGACTCCTTATATTATGAATTAAAATGTCAGGCTATGGCAGACATGATAGAATATTCTGTTGTCAGAGAATCACACACTATGTAATCCCCTAATTATAACCAAACCTCCAGCAGCAGTTTCATGCACTCATAATATCACTGGATTTCAGGTATCCTCATTCTGAGCTAAACTTCCCACAGAGCATTAAGGGCACACGCAGTGAGCAGTAGGTCTATGAAATGATGGTTATCTAATTCTTCTGATGAAAAAAAGAAAAACATCTGTCAACAAGAGGGAAACTTGCAACCTTGGGAGTTTTCATCGTGGGACAGTGACATTGCTGGCTTGTCTCTAAAGAAAATATTGTGAGGCAATTCTCACAGAAAAAAAAAAAAGGCAATAATAGTAGGAGACTGTTTATTTGTTAAGCAATGATAAGACTTTGGAGAAAATGGAAGATGGGCACAGCAGAGCTGGCCTAAGTTTCTTCTCCTTTCCCAGGCATTCTGCATTCTCAACAGCTGAGTGATGAGCAGATTAGTAGGCACCAACCTGGGGCCTGCATTCTGCGTGAGATGGGCAAAGGATGTCCCACTCAACACAGAGGTGTAGGGTCATCCCAGCCTTTCAATGGCTT
Organism: Serinus canaria; assembly: GCF_022539315.1. Taxonomy (NCBI): domain Eukaryota; kingdom Metazoa; phylum Chordata; class Aves; order Passeriformes; family Fringillidae; genus Serinus; species Serinus canaria. The sequence goes on from NC_066313.1 coordinate 23,442,898, forward strand.
ACTGCGAGCTATCTTCTCTCACTCTCATCAGGGCTTCTCCCAGCCCAGATTTAGCCTGTCCAAGCAGCCAGCTGATCAGCACTGATTTTTAAACCTGTGCTGGCCAGGGGGATAAGGGAGACATTCTCCAGGCTTGCTTGCTCACCAGTTGGCCTTAGCAGTTTCTCATTATCCTCATCCATGAGCCCGAGCCCGCCGGAATGAAGAAAGTGGAAGTTATTTTCTGCTGTTGTTTTGAATGTGAAGTAGAGCGGAGCCTGGATTTCACTCTCAGGGCACTCCAGGGTCACAGGCAGTGCATAGGCAGCACAATTGCTTATCTCTCCCCAAGGCATTGCACACAAGAAAGAAAAGAGACACAGAACACTGGCCAGGGGTCATTGCTCTTAGCAAACTGCAGCAGCATCCCAGGGGTGAGCAACTTCCCAAGCCAGCCCAGTCAGAAACATCAGCTCAGAGGTGAAGCACCATGCCACTTTGGCACGTGGGCAAGACAGCCACAGACCTGGAGCTCAGCAGATTTGGATTAACAGCTTTTAACTGCAGGGGTAATAACTCTTTGGGATAGGGCACCAAGGCCTGTGGGAGGCTCCCTTGAAGGCACATTGTCATTTTTGGTAGAACTGAATGCCACCATGCACTGGAAAGTGTTCTGCTACAGAGTAGGAGTTGGGGGCATTCTCCTGGATGCTTCAGTTATTTTGTACCAATCGTGTTCTACAGCCCCATAGCTGCCAGAGAGAGCAAGAGCAGAACAAGATCTGCTAGCCCCTGCAGTGCCTTCCAGACAGGTATACCAGTGTTGCCTGATCGACTTACAGTAGGGTAAAAAGGAAAAAAGAAACTTGCAAACATTCTTATTGAATTCCACTCGCTCCCCATCAATAGGAAGGGGAGGAAAATCTGCACTATAAAGAAGTCAAAGATAAGTTGTGAAGGCTGATAGTTTCAATGGCTCTGTAGCACACTGCATCACCCCCAATACAGGGTTAAGCATGCAGCTTGGTACTATCAGGCCTCTTTCTTCGACGGCTTCCCTGAACTCTGAGCATGATTTTTAAGTAAGGGAGGCAGATAAATTCTTACCTTACAAAATCCCCAAGGACTGCAATTCTCACCTCTGATGGAAAACCAACCTGCCCCAGAATATCTACTGAGAATAAAAACAACCTGGACATTTATGCCTGCATTCCCCATGAACTGCCCACAAAAGTCACTGACTCAATGAACACTGACCCTCTGAAAGAATCACAGACTGCTAAAAGTGACTTTACTCACTGTCTCCCCTTGAACTTTGTTTTAGCCCTGCCCTCAAGTGAAGCTCCTCTGAAGAAACCCTATAGAGCTGCTCCTATCACCTTTGTGCTCCTCAGGCAAGGGCTCAGCTGACTCCTGTGTGCTCTCAGAAAGCAAACCTCCTTCCCTTTACCTTTTCCTACAGCCAAGCACTACATCTGACCCCCAACCCCCATCACTGCCAGTGGTCTTGACGGGAGGGCTACATCTTCCTGCCCTCAGATGGCTGCTCTTGGGAGGGGAGGAAGCTCACCCAGATGGATTTCAGTAGCTCCATGAGTATTTTATGGTCTTTTACTGATTTACAGCCAGTTCAGCATTCTTGTAAATGGCTATAAATTGGATTGAAGTCATAAATCATAACCAGAGAAAGAGAGACACAGTCTCTGAGTCCCAGCTCAGGCTAAACCAGCCTCTATGAATATATGGAGGAAACCTGCTCCCTCAATCAATACACACAGCTCAGGCTACAGCAATGTCCACAGGGTCCAAGCCTATTCCTCTACCACAGGGCTCTGAGAGCAATTACACTGCACGTGTGTGAGGCACTGAGAATCCCTCCCTCCCTCCCAGCACCTGCCAAAGCCATCCACAACACAGGCTGTTCCACCACCTCAGGCTCTGCACACTTCCTGACCTTTGCTGAGCTCATAAGTGCACACACACACATCCCCTGTGAGCTGGGAGGCAGACCAGCACCACTCACACCAGACTCAAAATTTCTTTACACGGATCAGCAAGGGGAGAGTCCCACCTCATACACCACCTTTCCAAGGCAATTGCCTTCTTTCTCCACTGAGACAGGCAGGAAGTTGCAGGTTGTTACTCCTCTGAAACGCCTGATTTAACCCACAAGGAGCACCAAGACCTGAAATGCCTTTCTTCCACTCCACAAGCCTGGTGCCTAAAACCTAGGGATTTGTATCTTTCTCTTTTGTTTCCCAAGGTCTTTTTTAGAATCTAGACTGTAAGCATTTCTGAAAGCACCTAACACAGCTGTCTAGCTGCAAGCTAGACCCTTCTTATTCCTGAAGATGACTGCAACCCAGGAGATGGCTCTTTCTACTTCCTTAACATAGCAACCACTGTGCTTCCCCAAAGGCAGCAGGCACCACCTCATGCCCCTGCTCACCCTTGCACCTCACCACAGCCTTTCCTAAAGACACCAAAACCCAAGTGACTGTCATTAGCAGGCTTTTTAAAGTCCTGAGGACTGCCAGGTGAATTTGTTTGGCCCTAGTTTTCTAGGCAGAGCACCTGACGGAGACAAGCCTAAATGTCCCCCCCTTGCAAGCTTAAAAGGCTCCTGCTGCTGCCAACACAGTAGGAAGAGGTCCTACCGTATCTGCTGTCAAAGAGTTTTGCTTGCTTAGAGGAACTTGAAAAGATACCAAAAGGTCTGTCCAGTACTACCTGCATAAGTATCACAGGCTCAGCATTATGATCCTGCAAAGAATTGTCATTCCCTAGCTAGAGACCTAGGATACACTCCCTATTCATACAGGCAGTGACCCCTTCTCATGTATATTTGGCTCAAACTTCCTTATGTTTATTTATTATTTAAACAGATGGTTTGCATTTGTTGAAATTAAATTATGTGCCTTGCTCTCTCCAGATTCTGATTTTTTTTAAAATACAATTCACTACCTAATTGCCAACATGAAGGGAGAATGACCTCACTGTAGAGTTCCCTAAAAAAATGAATCACGGATGATGATGATGTCATTTTGTAATAGCCTGAAAGAGGAGGTGAACTGCTTGCTTATTCATCTTTTCATTAATTAATCATTTTGCTGTTACTTTGTGCTCCCCCTTGTATCTGCTTCTTTTCACTCCATGTCTTACTTTACTTGTTTGTGCATCACTGTTCTGTGATAACACCTCAAAGCCCTAGACTGGGACCAGCTTCCTGCCATGCTCAGGACAACACAAACACAAAAATATTCATGTTTGCACATGGGCAAGAGTGACTATTCCTGGAGTTGTCTTGCATTTTATTCCAGGAGCTTTCAGTGGAAAATCCAGGCACACCTTTGAAGGGGTCTGTCAAAAGTGTCTAAAAGTAAGCCCCTCAGAGTGTCTTTAGAGGACTTGCATCTCTTTGGGAGCAAAATCTAAAACAGTTATTTTAAAAGAAAGGCTGAGAAACAAAAATCATAAACCCTTGCTTTGGAGAGAAAAAACATAATTGTTTTGGTGTAGTAAATAATACCATGATTAATAGCAAAAGTAATAATAATAATTGACCTGTAGTTGATTGCTAAAACTTTAAAAACGAATCATAGTAACTTGACCATTGTATCATCATTCTCACTCTTTGGAAAGAAAAACTTGTTGCTCTAGGCTGCATCTAGTTGGTAATGTTTATACCAGGGTAAAATATTGCCAGCACATAGATGGTTGAGAACATTTCAGAAAATTGTGAAAGGATCTAAATTTTATTCTTGCCCTACTGATAACTATTATTTTCTGTCAGACACTTATCTTCGTGTCATGATTTTTTTTTTGCGGGGGGGCTGGGGGCTTCATTTTTATTCTTTTCATTCTACACTGAAGGTCCAGTCACCTAATCACATCCCTGTATGCTGCACTGTGATCGGGGCAGAGAGAAAACAAACAAGCTAACCCAGAACTGATGGCATCAGCGCGGCACAGTCGGTGTTCCATTGACCCTGTCATGCAGCAGGGATCTGTGACTTGGACATGCATCCCATGGGCACACAAAAGCAGCTTTGAATGAGTTCAGAGCTTCTGTATAAGGACCATGGTAAACAACATGTATTCTGTGGTTCAGGACCTGGGTACAATCAAAACAGCTTGCTTGGCTGCCTGGAGCAGCAGTGTTCAACTCATCCTAATTCCTCCCATCACAGCCCAGATTTAGCTTTTCAGATGTCTCCACATGGCTCTCAGCCTTTTCTTAATAGGACAATAACAAAATTGAGTTTGGCTAATGGCTGGAGACTCTTCTGGCACCGACACAGCCTGGCACAGAGCCATCAGCTTGTGCTGCCATCACCGCTGGTTCTGCTTCCAGGACTGGGGGGCAGGAGGTGCATCTCACACACCCCCAAACACGCACAGCCAGACACTGCCCACACTGTGATGTAATTTGCAGGAATAAGGCAATGGATCTCAGAGGTGCAATCCAGCTTCAGTGGCTCTGAAGGCTAAGACACTTTGCCATGGGTTGGTTGCCCAAATCACACCAGAGGATAAATTCTAAAGTTTACAGATCAAGAAACTTGTATTTTTCTAATGTTTTTTTTTTCTTTGATGTTCTAGTCCAGAAACTTCTAAGGGGCCGCTATTTTAATACCACTGGTACCACTATTAAAAATATTAAGAACAACAATATTGGCAACAATTGATAGCCAAAGGAATAGCAAAAGCAGAGGCAGAATGTTTCAGGTTCTTTTGGACTTCATTTGCTGAGCAAGAGAAGATAGGATTAGCAGAATCCACAAGGTGACACCAAATCATTAGGGTCAACTCAAAAAATTCAGATGTGATAGTAGTTTCTCCATAAATCTCCCAGCTTGGATGTCACCCTCAGGCTGAATAGACTCTTGCAATGAAATAGTTGCCCTTCACTGGGTACTGCTGATTCTTTCCTGTCAAAGAAGATTTATTCATGGGAAATAATTAAAAAACAATTCAGGACTTTCTTCCTGTTTGAATGGATTATATTACATTAATTAGTGGAGGGTGGGTTTTAGATTTTTTTTTTTCTTGTCCCCAAGGACAAGAGACATTTGTGCTTACCACAAGGTCTTCCTTCACCCCAGACCTGTTCTTGCTACTTTAAATGATAGACATTGTCCACCATGCTGTAATAGTGCTAAGAGTGGCATAATTTTTGGAATCGAAATGTCTCCCTCCCTCTTATTCCCTCACACATATGGCATCTCAAATCGCAACGACAGACTATAAATTCACACCAAGGTTATGGAGACTTTCATCAGAGAGGAAGGAAAAGTTGGCTATTTTCTGATAGCTATTCTCTATGAACTGTGAAGAAAACAACCATTGCCATCATCAGATTCAGTCATAAAAGGAGTGTTATTAGAAAAGTGTTTTCTACTATGAAAGGTTTCTCCCAGCAAAGCATGGTCTCACACATTTGTGTTTGCAGTGTGTGGTAGCCATCCTTTGGCCAAGGTTTCTTTAAGTCAGCAGTTACTCCAGCTGTATTTTCTTGAGATCTCCAGGAAATAATGTCTTGTGTCTTTTGGATCCAGCCACAGTGTTATGTGTCAAGTCCGATGTTGGTCTTGGTTCTCCATTTCTTGCTGCTCACTGACACCTGCAGAGCTGCCTGGAAGGAGACATCAGATTCCTCTGACCCCAATGCCTCGTCTGAGTGCCTCAAAGCCCAAGTTTCTAGCTTCTGGCCTTCAACCCCTCTGTTGTGGTGCCTGCAAAGGAGAGAGAACAGCTGTAGTTATTTTAGGGCATTAAAATTATCAATATAAATGGGGCACAGCAGAAAGTTAGGACCAGAAACTGCAAATGTGTAAAAGCGCTATTGCCATGGCACTTGCATGATCTTTGTAGTGATGTGGTAAGAGAGTGAGGTCTCAGAGCAGCACCAGTGCCTTTAAGCATCCTCTCCACTGCCAAACTCAGGCAGCAGTGCAGAGCCCAATGCATCACCAGTCAGGGTTTTCCTGGGTGGGCAGGGCATCTGAAGAACAGCACCCATTTAGCACTGTGGGACTGCTGGACCTGAGGCAGGGTCTGGTGGGGGACCTGAGTAAGTATCTCTGCTAGCACGCAACTCCCTGTACTAGGGAAGGGGTAGGCAATGAGGGTCACTTCCCTGCCCAGCACTTCCCAAGGAGTCAGGCTCTGGTTTTCCAATGAAAGCCTTCTTTGCGTGGCAAGCGTAGGGAGGGAACAGAGCTGAGGAGATTCATGTCTGCCAGCACTGTGCTTTGCAGCCCTTTTTTTAATTGGGGTAAATAGAATCAGAATGACAAGTGCAGAGTGATGGCTTCGATGTGCTATTTGTCTAGTGAGGAATTTGTGAAATATGTGTTTTTCTGTAGAGAGTGCATGGCTGTAAAGAAGGGCCAGAGTCAGCACAACCTCAGAGAGATGGAGAATAAAGCATTCTAGTTTTGTGGCCATTGATCTGATGACACTGTGGGTAATGGATGGACAAGGTTAGTCTCAGAATGTCTGATTTTTCTGAAATCGTTGCTGGAGTCAGAGTTAAGGTTGCTTCACCATGCAATTCTGTATTTACCGTTATTAGAGATCCTCATATCTTCACACTCGCTTTGAATTTCCTATGCTTTTAGTGACTGATGGGTTTGGAAGTTTTCTAGAGAAGCCTATAATTCTGCAAAGATATTTTTATGTGATCATTTTTTGTTTACCTGAATTCTATTAATCTTCCCCTGCAGTCTGAGATCCATGTTTTTATCCATGTTTTATATGGAATTTCATTTTGCAGTTAATTTTTTGCAAGATAAATCTTCTGGTTTTTCTTTTTTCTTTTCTTTTATTTTTTAAATTTCCTTTGAGAGAAGGCTTAAATTCAGGTAAGAGAGCCCTGATTAATTAATCACACCTAAGTAGGCTGGTTGCAGACCTGTTTGGGGCTATACTACCAGTACAGTTTCTTGGGGAAACGCCTCCATAGACAGGGAATTGTATATTTTGTTATGAGTTGCTGCCCACTGTTCTCCATTAAAGGAACCTTTGAAGAAAGAGCTGTGGCAGAAGAAAGCAGGAACGTGGCAACCAGATTGATGCTTGCAAAAAGAAATGAAACCCTTCAAAGCTCTCGTGTATTTCCAGGAGGGGCACTAAGGGGCATCAGCCCTGACTGTTAAGTCCACATGTAGCTTTAAAGTCCCTCTGGATGCCCTACTGCTATGTAATTCCCAGATAACCATATTATTAAAACATTCCCAGTTGCAACCTGCCAGAAGATGGTGTCCTATCCTATCAGACACAGGTCTTAGCACAGTGATCCAGGCATTCATGACTGATTATTGCAGCTAATATCTAGTGAAGAACGCAGGCATTCTGGAAAAGCTCCAGTTGAGAAAGCACAGTCTCTGGTCTCCCTAGCAACACCGATTACTGTGAGAACATCACCCGACTGCTCCCTCATTTGTACTGGCCACCAGTGAAGACAGAGTCACCTTCAAGGTCTCTGCCCCAACACTCCATGCCTGCCTCAGATTTTGTCTGAGCTGCTGAAGAAATTCACCTTCCTTCCTAACCCCATGGTTACTTTGCTGTAGAGGAACAAGCAGATGGTTGACTTTGAGGATGGAGTCTGTGCTGGAGACAGGATTTCCCAGGGCTTTGGATCATTCATGGTATGGCTCCCAGGAACAGTGAGAACCCTTGTGGTAGTTACTGCCTTCTCCACAGAAACTCAGTTCCCCAACAAAATCTTCCATCAATAAACTCATTCACAGAAGTCTAAAAAAACAAATCACTCTATAAACTACTCTTTCTTTCTTTTATAGGGCAGAGGATGAAAAAGACATAAAACTTGTTACTTTAGTTTCTATTTTCCAGTGCTTGGGTCACTCTCAGATGTCTTGTCTCTGGAGTTGCCCAAACTAACAAGAAAGCTGTTGTGGTCAGAAGTGTTATGTGATATCTGGCCCATTAACTCACCCTGGGAGATTCCTATAAACCCCGTAAAAGATTTCCCTGCAAGCAAGGATACTTTTGCACAGCACTGCCTGGGGTTGTGAAACCATACCCCCAAATCAGCTCTTTGCTAAGCTGCCTTAAATCTGTTAGCAGGTCCTGAGGAACGACCCACAAATCTTCTTTCAAATTTTTAATTCATTCCTTTCTGCTGAGTTCACTCCCCCTTTTTTGCTGTGTTTCCATGAACTATCTCACAAATCAGTTTACTGGCAGGGATGTTTGTAGACATGGCAATTTTAAGTCAGCGTTGCATACTATTTGCAGAAAGTGCATTTCGAATATGCTATTACAGCTCTCTTTGCAGTCTCCATTAAAAAGCATTTCCACTAGAAGGACGGAACTCAAAACACAGGCTCATGTCTGCACCCCAAGTCTTTTAGTAGCTGGAAGGAGAAAACTCATAGTAAGCAAAACTGTCCCATGTCCATTCCTAAGCATAGTTCTGCTTATAGGAGCAGCTGTACTTGTTCAGAGCACAGAATACTGTCTCCTGCAGCAACCATGAGAAGAAACTCAAGGAAATGTGAGAATGGAGCACCTACTCTCCCAAAGATAAGTAGAAACCCAGGGACTTTGCCATTGCTACGAATGGCAAATTTAGGGACTTTGCCATTGCTACGAATATGACAGGGATGCATTCAAATATTCAGATAAGGGGGATACTATGAGTGATCAGACAAACAGGTTGATTGATTAGTTGATCTTTTAAGTCAAGCAACATGCTCATGCTTTTAACAGACAGTGATTTTCATGGAGAATATCAAATATTCTTGTGTAGCTCTCAAAAAGTATCTATTTTTAACCCACTTCAAAATACATTTGACAAATAACTCTGAACAAAAATAAAAATGATCACAAATTATCAGACCTCCTGACTTGAACATGAGCAAACTCAGACTTCGGTAGCAGATAACATCTGATGGAGCCAGGCAGGTTAAAATGGAAGCTATGTTTTTTACTAAAGAGCAAAGGTGTTTAGCCAGAGCAAGAAGCTCGCACATGAAGGAGAAGATTTGTCACATTTGGATGTCTTGAGATCAACAAATGACCTCATGCAAAGAGTTTCTTAGCTAAATACCTACTGTGCTTTAGTCAACGACAAATTATTGGGTTCAATCCAGGGGTAACTGGGTGAAAATTAATGGCTTGTGATACTTGAAAGGTCAAAACAGATGATCTAGCAGTCCCTTTAGTCTTCATCTCTGAGTCCATGACTGCACAATGGACACATGGTTCATTATAAAGAGTGGTGCACAGCCTCAGCTGATATAAATAGACATTTGCGCCGATTTACACTTGATAAGCATCTGGTCAGGCTTGCTCAGCTGCACACTCTGGCATGAGAAGTTGTCAAGACTAAAACTGAAAAATGGCTGTGGCACATCAGAGCTCATGGACCAGATGGTGAGGGGAGCTTGCAGGAGCCTCACCCGTGCACATGGCCCTGTCAGGGGAAGTCTCAGTCTCATCCAAAAGCCATTCCACTCGGCAGCTGAGGAGAGCAGATTCCTGGGGAGGTGTGGAGCAAGCTCTGCCGTCTAAGGAGAGTTCCCCCTGAGTTTTGTGGGGCTATGGAGAGAGACCTGCTTTTCCCACAGTTTCTCCCAAAGTGGCCTCCTCATCAGGAGAACACCGTTCCCCAACCCAGTGCCATTCCTGGGCATCCCACTTTATATTACATTTGTTAGCATTTTTTTGTCCTGGGGTTTATAAAATTGAGAGCAATTGGGTTTCTTTCATGCTGCCATCAGGTTAGAGTAGTGACAGAGAACATTTCCTTTCCTATTGTCTGAAAGCTAATCTCAAAGGGAAAATTCAGGTTACTCTCAATTCCTGCCTGTTTTCACTTGTCTCCCCATGTATCATGCTACTAGTGTTTTCCTGTTTCTGAAATACTTTTTAAGTATGTGTAGGTTATCATGCTCACAGTAGTTGCTGTTTAACCAATCTCTCCAGACTTTATCCTTTTAATCTTCCTTTCTAAATCAATCCCTCCACTCCCTTGATCATTTCAGTTGCTCTCTTTTGAACAGCTCCTGTTTGTCAATAACTCTTCCTAATGACTCATGTGGAACAGGAAATATGTGAAACTTCAAGGCATAACAAAACACAGGAGCAGCACGACTTCTGAGTCCTGAAAACTGGGGATTTGCATCATAATGGAAGAGCTGCCTACAGGGAATTTGTGAGCACTGCCCATAGTGCCTGCTCCCCAGAAAGCTTCACAGGGAACCTATGGGACAGCTGGTGCAGGAAAGCCTGGCAGGGGTGATGGATGTGCTCAAGCACCCAAAGCCTGGATGTCATGCTCCAGCCTCATTGGATGGACAAGAGCTCTCTGTAGCTGCAACAAGCTACTCTGGTTTGGGAGTGGTCTCAGGGCCTGCAGGAAGAAACACTGCAGCTATATTCCTAGAACAAGTGTACACATATACTAGGGCAGGGAACAGCCAGATCATGCGAGGTTGCTCCCTAAAACCCTGAAGTGCTTCCATATGATGCATATACACCCCCCCACAGATGGGAAGTAATGCTGAGAAGTGACACCATGGACAAATGGAATTTTCTAAGCAAGGAATTTTCTAAAATTGTAGTAATATAAAAGAATGTAAAGTGCAGCAAAGGAGATGTAAAATGGAGATTAAGGAGGGTATAATGAGCTTTGCTGAAAAAAAATCATACCATGGAAAGCCCATGCTCAGACTCTGTGGGCATTTGACTTCCCTCGGAGCAAAATGGTGCAGTTTTCCCAAAAAAGACAAGAGCTGATTACGAAGAGAGCTCAGGGCAGGGAACAGTTCCTCCCACAGCACAGGAGTCATCCTGCAGAGGCAGCCTTCATTACAACTTGCAGGACTTAAGTATGGTGAGTCACCAGCTGGCATTTGGAGTACCTACAAAGTTTCCTCAGCCATTCAGGTGAAACAGCCTCCTCAGACTGACAGTGCTGCAGCTCCTTAAGTGTGGGGACATGAAGGAACCCCTCACAAAGCTCCTCAGTCTCCTCTGGGACTCTACCTTTTGTTTAGGATGTTGGGTTTGGCCTACAAAAGAGGTGAAAATTACACAGTGGGGATAGTGGGTCTGTGGCTGGAGAGCCGTGTGTAATCCAAGAGGAGGACAAATGTTGCCTACTTTCCAAAAGTGCCAATTTTTTTTTTTTTAGACTGCGTCACATTTCAGTGTTGTGGAAGAAGCTTGTTAGAGATAAAGTTGCATAGAAGCAAAATGAGCAAGGATAAGAACCGTGAGTCTGTGCCCCCATGGGAGGTGCCAGATCAGGGAGGACAGAGGGGTCCCAGTTTGGTGAGACACAGGCAGACTCAGCATGCTCAGCTACCTTTGCAAGTCCTCCTTGTTTCCTGAGCCCGAGGGACTGCTGTAACTTCCAGGCTTTAACTCAGTCCCAGCACATTGTGCAGAGCTGTGCATGTCATGCATTGCACCAGGCAGCCTTTGGGTCTAGCACTGCAGAGCAGTATGCTAAACTGATGCTGGGCATGTGTGCAGCAGCTGTGAGGGTCAGCACAGAGACCTTCGTGTCTGTAACACCACATGGACATTTTGCAGGCCTGATTTTCCTCTCTCATGACAGACCCAGCTTGACCACATGTTGTTCTGCCTGAGAGCTGGGTGAAACACTTGCACTGTGGAACTGAAAGCCCCTCATCACAGCAGGAGAGCTGTCTTTGTGGGAGGAAATGAAGCCCCCCTTCACCATATAAGAAGTTACTTTGGGGATGTCAAACTCTTCTCTCACACTGGTGGAAATCCCTCTATGGGTGTGTGCTCTGTAGCACTAGCAGAGCTCTGGCCATCAGTTCTTTCAAACATGGTTTGAAAGGCTTCAAGTTCCTGCCTTGCAAAGACAGGCAAGTGCATAAGGGCCATCAACATTATCTTTAGGACTGCCTGGGTAGCCAGAAGGATGAACCATCCGTGGCTAGAGAGGGACAAGGACCGTGGAAAACAATGCATTTTTCTCCTCTGTGGTTTTTCATCTGGGAAAGGGTGAGTAGAGGGAATAACATTTAGATGTTTCTCCCCAGATGAAAAGAGTCAGAGGCATGAGAGATTTCACAGCAGATAAAATTTTGAACTCCCAAGTGGATGGTAAGCATCTTTGAATGCCCAAGGAAGGAAGGTTCAAAGTTGCTGAGCTCTTAAGCACAGCAGACAGTGGCTTATTCAAATACCATTTTGTACAAATGCCTGTGGGACTGAGGGGCTGGGACGGAGGGCGATTATTGTAACTGTGTTTTACAAAGCTAAAGATGATCTAATTATAAAACAGAGCGCCTTCCCTCAGAACAAGGAGAAAACACTGGAAAAAATCGTTAAAGATAGAGTTAGAAAGCTTCTAGATGAGTCTAATGTGATAGAGATAAACCTGTCTGCCAGTTTCTCTAAGTGTGGCTTGTACTCCTCCAGCCTATTAGGATTCTGGAGAAGAGTTAATGAAATACTGGGCTGAGGAGAAGGGGTGGTGGGGGGATATAATTTATTTAAACTTTTCAAAAGCCTTTTGATAAAGTCTTTCACAAGAGGCTATTAAAGAAATTTGTTGCCTGTAGGGTGGGTGGCAAAGTCCTGACATGGATTAAAATCTAGATAAGAGGTAAGAAACAAAGGAGAGGAATAAGCGCCCAATTCTCTCCATGAAAGGAGGTTAATAGCAAGATGCTCCAGGGATCAGCATCAGGACCAGGGATGTTCAATATGTTTATTAACGATCTAAGAGAAAGCAGAGAACAACAGAAGTACGAAATTTTGCTGATGGCACAGTTTACTTCTTGCAGTAAGTAATTGGCTGTGTTTGACTCTCTTCTTGTGTTCATGGCTTGTCTGTGAATAGATCACTGGTTTTACTAATAGGCCTATAAATATAATTGGAAACAGCTCAGTCTTGTGAACACTACTGAGACTGATCGCAGGAGGAAGCCCACAGGTGCGTCAGCCTCGCACAAATGAAGAGTCACAAAGCAAGAGGGTTTGTGCATTCAGCCCTCCATCAGCTCTGCAAGTGCTGCTTCCTGTAACTCTGCTGCTTCTGATGTCACTGCCTGCTGGTGCTCAAGAAGGACTGTGGTACACGCCGTGTCAGGATCCATGCCATCACTCCTGGATGGCATGAATCTGCTGGGGGTTCATGTGAGGTCATTGGCCCTTTGCCAGCACCCTGCAGCCATCGCCCATGTAAGCACTGATGCATGCACCTTTATGTGTACTACTCCTGCATTCCAAGTCCTGATTTGGCAAATTCTTCCCCATGCAGCCAAGTTTTCTGCGGCAAGATTTAGGAACTAAATGCACACTTCACCACATCCCTGTACTGTTGCCAAAGATGCTCTCTGGTGTTCTCTCAGGGTGCTCTGCCCTGCACCCTGCCCCATCCAGATCCACTTTCTGCGCTGCCTCCACGTGCTGGCCTTGCTCTGGCTCCTGTTCGCTATTCATCACTCTGACTGAAACACTCAGCTCCTAGCAAGGTAGTTATTGCAGGCAACTTAAAAGTCCTCCTTCACAGTCACTGCTGCCACATAAGTTTGTTCAACTCACTGTATTAAAGTCATTAGTGCCAGGCAGCCCTGAAGAAATGCTTTATGTCATCGTTTTGCTCTACAGCAACCATTTTTTTACAAAGTTGAGGTCGCTACTTCAGAGTACCTCAGCATTTGCTGAAAGCTGCCTGTATTTACATCTTTTGTGAGACAATAAACAAGAAGCAACTTGGAGACATTATTAGAAAAAACTCCATTTTCCAAGTACTTTTTAAAATTGAGATTTTTATTGAACTGGACTCTGATAATCACACACAGCCAGTCCAGAATTACCAACAGATTTTTTTTTTTCTTAGTGGTCAACAAATTTCAGTTTATGTTGGTCTCTTATAAAGAGAATATCAGCTTTCTTGGCTGACAAGACCATGCAATTTCCATGCTGCTGGTTTTTCCCAGCTCTGTGTCAATATGACAGATGACAAACACCGGCTGTGAGTGTGACAGAGGAGGAAGAGGAATGCTAGCCAGTCTCTACTGCTCCTTGGCACATCAGGTGTTGCTGCCCAAGAAGGTACTCCCAGGTGAAATCTGATTCGGCAGATCCTCTCTTGCAGTCAGTGAGAAACCGCTGATTGCTCAGAAGTTTATGTGCACCCTTTCTCCCACCCCCTGCCAGGCACTGAGGAATGAACCAAGGAGCAGGGATACTCTGGGGCATAAGCACCTTCAAGCTCCAGCAGCATCAGGGCTGGTGCAGTTGTCCTCCTGCTAATGAAGCCTGGTGTTTGAAGGCGGAGACTCCTGCTCTGCTGGCGCTGTCACTTGACACTTCTCACCAGCTGGTGAGTTGGAAAAAAGAATGTTCTGGTGTCAGTGTAAAATAAGTGGCTGCAGTGTGTAGTCGAGTTGCTGGAGGTTTCATAATGCTGCCTTCAGTCTTTTATATATATATGCAGCCATGTAGGAGCAGAATGGCCTCCATTTCAGAGCTACTCCATTCTGTCAGAAACAAGCTGGAGCAGCCAGGCAACCGCTTGACTGATGTCACGGAGGGAAGGTGCTAAGAAGGCAAATGCAATACCAACTCAAGCTCAGCATGCTGCAAACAAATTGAGCTGCTGCACTGAAGTTGTGAAGAAAAGAGATTTTCCTATTATTTATACAGTGGTCCTAGACCACTGTATAAATAAGGGAAACAGGCAAGCTGGAAATGGAAATTCCCATTGATGAGAACAAATTTCCTGTTATTGTCATTGCTGAAACCTGCAGGGATTAGTCACATTACTTGGAATTTTAAACAGTGTAAGTTACAAACATTTGAGGAAAAACAGAGTGAGTGAAGTCGTAGGGGTGATGCTCTGCATTAAAGACACCACTACATTTTTTTAGTTACTCAGTTCTCCGGAGCAGAGACTGATCCTTGTGTTTACTAGTAAAACTTTTCAAAGGGTGACTATGGGGGTCTTTCAGACACCACTAAATTAATGATTTAATAATGATTCAGGTAATCTCTGTAGCATATGGAAAACAAAAGTACAGTTATTATGGAAGGATTCCCATTTCAAAACTTGCCAGAGGTTTTATGCAGTCAACAGGAAACATCACCAATGCTTCCGAAGTATAGAGATGATTATTTTTTACTGTGAAAATATTACATTTAGGTTGAGGTAAAAGTCTACTGTTGTTCTAATTAGGAAGGGTGAAGAAGAAAGAAATGCTGGTCTAAGCTGTTTGTTGCCTCTGAAAGGTAGCTCTCATGTCAATGAGGGGTGCAGACTGGACAGACCTATGTGGAAATCAGTACAAAAAAAAAATCAGACTTGAATGTATTCAAGAGCACATTACTCTGATATGCACTGATAGGAAGCAGTCTGGGAGCCATAAATAAAGAGAGAGAAACACTGAGGACAATTACAAATAACTTAGAAGAATGATAAGCTCCTGGACTGCAAATTGGCATGTGCAGCTATTCAATGATCCATGTTTAACAGGGTGATTAGTGTATGACTGGTTAATAACAGTGTGGAGAAATGTCACTGGGAAAAGCTTATGCAGCACCTGCATAAGCCTTTGGATAAATACCAACAGCATGAAAAGGGACAAAAATGCTATGAAAAGACATTCCTTTTGCATTTGTGAGTACCACTGCATCTGGACACACCTACACACCCACAAGAGGGCTCACACATGCCTGTTCAAATGATCACCTGGATGACAGAGTTAATAAAAGGTTTTACTCACTGGATGCTCATTCAAACCTGTTGCAGCAGGAGCTGTCAGTCCCTGGAAGCAGCTACAGGGACCAGTGATCATGATTTGATTACACTGAATATGAGCACAGGGAGTATCCTGTCAAGAAATAATATTTATATACTCGGCCCTTTGAAAAGGCAAATTTCTCAAGTGTCAAAAGTAAAATGTATTACGAGAAAGCATATAACTTATATGTATATATTTGTATAAACACTCATTTGTGCATGTGTGAGAATTGGGAGCCCCTCCAGCAAAGTTTATCTCTAAAGAGGCCTCAGGGCCACCATGGCACAGTCACAGAAAATGACCAAGGAGAAAAGCTCAGTAAGACTGAGCAGTAAGAGAGACAGTATGGAATTCAGAATGTTTATGTACTGTGCTCAGAGAAAATAAAAAAGGAAAAAAATGAAACAACCAGCATTTATTAGAAGACTGAAGTTCAAAAAAAAAAAACACATAGACAAGCAGGGCCAAGATGAGGGAATCTGATGGCAAGCATAGTAGTGGGGAGAAATTAGGCATCAGATCTGAACTTTGTGGCAAGAGGTCCAGCACCAACAAGCCAGGAGAAAGGGTCTCTGAGCTTGTGCCCACTGCAGCAGCCCTGTGGAAGTCCTCAGGAGGAGAAGAGGGATTCTGATGACAGGGCTGTACAAAGCCTTGCTACAGAAGAGCCCAGCAACTTTCAGGAGTGGGCTTCAGTAAAAAGCAACCATTTCCTCACCTGTCAGCCAGGGAATACCAGCAGGATGGAGGCAGTGTGGAGCACTTGCAGGTGGGAAGATCCCTGCTTTCTGCCAGGGGTGTGTGGTGAGGGTGGTGGGGAGGGTGAAGGGGTGGTCAGGGGGTCCTCTCTGTTCTGCTGAGAGAGTGAGGAAAGTTTCTTCTCCCTCCCCTTGCTAAGCCAGTGTGTCTGGGTGCCAGCACCAGCCTGATGCTGGGTGTCACACTAACAGGTCCTTCTGGCTGTGACATTTCTAAAGTGTCTTTTCAGATGATCCCAGCTGATTCATGCCCAGGCAGTGAGTGTGGCCAGAGACGCTGTCAGGATCACTCCCACATTCAATTACTCACGGCAGCCTGTGCACACACCTTGTCACTTGACCTCATCCCCTGTCCCTTCCCAGAGGCAGAGGTGCCTCCAGCAGCAGAGAGCTGCTGTCTATTAGAGCTGCAGGTGCCTCTGTCCCGTCTTCTCCCCTCCCTACAACTCACCAGCTGAGGAAGCCAGACTCCACAGGGAGGTTAAAGAGGGGATGAAACCACTGGCTCCGCATCCATCAGCTCCCACAGCCTTCATATGAAGAGCACAAGGGACTATGGTTGATGCCAGGTTAGGAGACTGTGAGAAGTAGCAGAGAAAGACAGAGGGGGGAAAATGGGTGCTGAACTGGGACCCACTGTAGTAGCCTGGGTCTTTGCACTTGGCAGATCCTCATCACAGAAGACAACTTTGTGGCACTATTACCAGTCAGCACTTCTCCCTCCCTCACTTTCCCTTTCATCTAGGTTGCTGCGGTTGCATTTAATGACATAACAGATGTATTCATTTGCATCTTTATACAGATCTCTAAGCTCTACAAATGGGTGGGTGGGCATGACCCCATTTCCCCAAATTATTCAGCACCTTTCAGTTACACAATTTTCTCTTTTCTAATGTCTTTTTGAAGTATAGAGAAGCAGCAGTGGAGAATTACTTTGCCATTTTCTCTTGAGCATCTGGGACCTGATCACTCCTCTGCCCATGTGAATCTCCTTTACAAGCCAACAGGAGCCACGGAGATGTCTGTGCACAGACACACTGCCTCCTCCACCATGTACACACGTTTCCTGGAGAGGGGAAAAGCCACAGATGCATCTGGCATATCCCCATGCTACGTGGAAGGTTCCTATGGGGGAGAAATAAGGGAAAAACAAGTGACACCCTGTCTGTTTATCAAGGGTGATGACCGTTCTGTTGCTGCCATCAAATGTGTGGTTGCATTTAGAGTTCTGTGGGTGAGGTAAAACACTTCCTCTACACCATCTGGAGGCGATGTTTCTGCCGAGCTGCTCCAGGCACACTCCACACTGGTGACTCAGGACGATGCTGCCGCCAGCATGGGAGATGTGTCAGCACAGTGGGGTGCTGGTGTGTGCTCCTGAGAGTTTCCTCTGCTCAGTGCCTGGGTCCCTGGCCCTCACCCAATGGGTACCCAGCTGGAGAAAGAGGGTTTAAATGGGAAGGGTATGGGTTCACACACAGTGCCAGCTCCCATGGGAAAATAGCCCAGGTTGCACTGCCTGTGAGTCTGGATCTCTGCCTGAGAGCTGCACAGATTGAGGACAGGAGGACAGACGACAAGGAGAGGAGTAGGAAGGAGGGGAGAGTAAGGGCTGTTTCTTACTGGGCTGTCGTATATACTTAGGCCATACAACAGAGGGGCCATCCCAAATGTTGCATTGTGAGGTCACATGCATAGGAGGGAAAAGCTCCTGTCCTGATTCTCTTTCTACCTGCCCCTCTCTCTGAGCAGGTGGCTCTGGGGCTATGCGTTGATGAGAAGCTCTTGGTGTGTCACCCTGGGAGAGCAATGAGTGAGGTTGGTGGTTGCCATAGGCAGAGATCATCACCAGTTTAATTTATGGGTTGTATTTTGTATATAAAGCCATGGCTACAGATATAATGTAATCCTGCCACTCTGAGTGTGCTGAGCACTGCTGTCAATCAAAGGTGCTTTGCATCATTACATTTTCATATAAATATGTATGTCCTCTTGCTAACAGTATTATTATTTATTATTTGTGTTACTGTCACGCCTCAAGGCTTCAGCAGGGACCAGGTTCCTGTTGTGCTCGGTGTCTCACACACATGGTGAGAGGCAGACTGTGTTCTGTACAGCTTCCAGACTAAATACACCATAACAGGCACAGTCTGGGGTCCATAAGTTAAAAAAAAAAGCATTTTGAAGTGCTGGATCCAGCTCAGTGGCAGAGCTGGGAGCAGAGCTTGTGCTGACTTCCTATCCAACAATCTTTCCACTTCACTACCGAAATCTTGGCAGCTTTGGCTTCTTTTGGAGAAGTCAGTGAGTGAGATGTTTTCCAAGGTAGAAACTCCTTTTGAACCCTCTTTCTGAATACCCCACATGCAGGAAGGTCTGGATGCACATGGATGAGGAAAAGGTTTCTTGGGGAGGAAGGGGTCATGTCCATCAGAACTCTGACTGATGGACAGACTGATGGTCAGTGACTCCCTCTCCCTGTCATCCCTGTGCAGAAACCAGCAGTGACCCCTCTGATGCCAGACACATGGCACCCCACAGCCCAGCCCATGGACACTGTCAGGAATGTACCCTAGGCCTCACACAGTCCAGTGGGAGATTTTTTCTCCTCCCAAAGCCCTGGCTACACCTGGGCACAGGGGGCTCTTCTCTGAGCCCTGTAAAAGGGGAGCCTCTTGGGCTTTGGTAGCAGTGCAGGAGGCACAGGCTGCCTGGTGCAGGAGGGTTCAGGGAGCATCCTGTACTGGTTCCAGTTATTCCCATCTCTCTCCATAGTGGGTGGGACCCCAAGGCCATGGCCAGTCACAGGGATCCCAACCCTGCTGCACCAATGACAAAAGCTACTTCTCAAAAGTTACTCCCTTCTGTAGTGCTAAGGGAGGGTGGCACTGCTGGGGCAGGCAACTCTGGGGCGGGGGGGACACAAGAGAGAATTGAGAAGTGGAGAAAGAGGAGGAGATGTGAGGCTGCACAAAAGGAGACACAGCAGCAGATACAGGAGGAGGCATGTGGAACAGAACAGGGCTTGGAAGAACTTTTGAAGAGAAGGGATCCATGCTGGGGTAACCTTGGGAGGGCACTGTGCCTCTGGGGGACACACACTGGAGGAGGGACGCTCCTCAATGGACAGCAGCCCGTGGCTGACCCAGGATGGAGAAAGGGATTAGTGAGAGGAAAAGGCAGGGGAAGAAAAGTGCAAAAAACAGGAGCAGCAGCAAGAAAAGGGCCCCCCTACACTGCCCATCTCCTCACCAATGGTACAGGCAGGGACTGGGTGTAAAGCACAGTGAAAATGGAGGGAAGGGGGCTGGTGGGAGAGAGATGTTGGGCTGAAGCTGAACCTAGGGAACAGGAAAGAAAGAAGCTTCCCTTGGTGTTTCATTATCTAAGTCTTCTTTGTTTTCCATCAGTCAGATCAGTAAGTAAAAGTTTATGTTAATTGGAAATAAATCAAATTCAGTAAAATTCCCTGAACTGAGACTGTTTTGCCTGCAACAGACACATTCAAAAAAACTTGAGGCTTTTAGCTGACAAGGCTGTAAGGAAAAGCTTCAGAAGGCAATTCAAGATTATTGACAACGCCCTCAAAGCAGAAGTAGAGTGAAAAAGACCCCCAGTATTTATCTCATTATGAATAAATACATAGCCACTGCATGTGCAAGAGCAAACACCAGCAGATGACAATGAAATGGCAAAATGTTGGTGGCAAAGGAGTCCAAGGCTTGACATCTAGGTTACAACTGCTGAACAGATCTGATGTGAGCAAAGGAACACTGGGACATCCAGGTTTCCAGTCTTCATGAACCAGCCGAAAAGAAGCGAAATAGCACTGCACACTCTCCTGGTCTCATCTCCTCTGCAGAAGCACATCACTAACCCAGCAGGGCAGCCAATGACCAGGCATGCTGGCAGAAGAAACACTGGCAGAGGCAAAAGCTGTAGGTCCCATCTACTGCACACTGGTTCCCCTGTGCAGATGCGGACCAGCCTGCACCCATCACCACATCTGCAACTATTCTGTATCACAGTCACAGCCAACACTGCTACAGAAATCCACTAGATTTCTGCCCCAGGTATCGGGCAAGCTTCTGTCCAGATCAATACAACTGGGACATCCAATACAATTCAGGAAAGCCAAGGCACCTCTTCTGTCTCTCAGATGGCAGAATTCCACTTTATTTTGGCTGAGATTAGGTCATTTATTCTGCATATGCTGATAGGATCTACGTTTGTTCTTTCCAAATGGCCTTACTCTAACTTGAGCCTATAAATGGCCTACTGAGGTGCACCTCAAAAAACCCCCACAGAACTGTTCCTGTAAATTCCAGCATCAACACCCAGAGAGAGAATCTCAAGGTTCCCTATTGAAAGAGCTAGTGAAATTTAATAACACCAATGGCAGTCAGATTTATGTAACTTTTATGAAATCAATAGTACTGGACTCTGCAAAATGACTTGAAGAGCAAGACCCCATACAAATGTAATTAAGCACAGATGGCAGCAGGCTTTCTGTGCTCATGAGCAGCACTGCAAAGTTCTGTTTGCTTTAACATGAACAGCAGTTGCCTTGAACTTGCTGTAGCTGATGTGGAAACACCTTTGTCACTAATCAAGGCTGCTTTTAATCTAATGGTCACTCATTTAAATAAGGCTGGTGTTTGAGGTTCAATGCTCTACAGGAAACAGGCAGAAGAGGAGATGGAGATTGTGAGATAAAGTTTCACATAGAACGTCCAAACCTTATTCGACTGACTTCTACCTCATGTTTTCCCCAAAGCAAAGTCAAAAGATTTATTTGCAGTGTGGGACTCTGCAAATCCCCTCTCTACCCCGAAGCAAAGGGGCCATCTAAGGGCTTAAGTGGGTTCATGGCACAGGGCAGTGAGTGCTGTGCTGAGCACTCACCCCTTTGAAGAAGCCCCAGCCATACCCTCCTGCAGCTTCACACAATGGCCTTTTCCTTCTTATGTTCCATGCCACCAGCACTCCCATCCCCTCCCCCTGGCACCCTGGCTCACAGGGTCACACATGTAGGAAGGGAAGAGAAGACAGTCTGGGATTAAGACCTATGTAAAGTGAGCAGAAGGTGGCAAGATTGCAGGTAGTACACAAAACATAAATGTAGGTGGTTGAGAAACGGATGGGGGAAAATGGCAATCACACATTTTTTTCAGTTTTCCTTAACTGAATGTTTTCAGCACAATTTTCCTGTTGGATAAAAGGCACATGGAGGTAGAGAGGTAGATGTCACAAAACTGTCATCAGGCTGTTTTCCACACTTATTTTGTGAAATTTGAAATGACACTGAATGTTGAAGATTTGAAAAAAAAAAATCTTCACAGAGTTATCTGTACACCTCTGTCATAATCCTAAAAGGACAGATATTTTTAACAGCCTCAGGATAAAAAACATGTTCGGAAAGTTCAGGAAAGCTCAAGTGCTGTTACAACACAAAAATACTTTTAATCATTAAAGGCATGCCTCTTTAACCTTCTCCGCTGCCTCTGACACGTTCCCCAGCTTTGACTAACATCTCTCTCTCCCAGCAGGGCAGTCTGTCTGTGCACATGGACCCTGGGATGTCGCCTCACGGGCACCTGGAACTTGTCACTCCCCTGCAGAACCAGCCTCCAAAGGCTCTATTCAAGCACAGTTATCTACTGCAAGTTTTCAACTTTCTCAACTCTGTTAATGGCTTATGGACTATGTCAAAAGGGAAACACAAAAGGTAAAGAAAAGTCTCTCTAGTATCTCTGAAAGTAAGTTGATGATAAAGGGATCTGTACCACTGCTAGGCCATTTTTAGAGGTACACAAATAGGATTGAAAGCCATGGTGAGGTGCTTCAGTGTGCACTGAGGCATATGTATTATTCTGCCCTTCTCCAGCTGCTGGCTACTTCAGTATAACCAAAGGAAGAAACACCTTGCCAATTTAGTCAGGAGTTGTGGAAAATTTAAAGTTGAAGACTGTACCTTTTTTTTTTCTTTTCTAGTTTTGGTCTTTATTCTACTTTCTTATATTTGTGCTATCTCTTTTCTTTGGACCCCTCTCATCTACTCATTGAATCTGTTTTCACTGCTGAACCTGTTGTTTCCTACTGGTAGTAAGTCTGCTGGGATGGTTTCTTGGTGTGAAAATATCATTTTGTTCTTACTGTGCTCATGAAAACTCGTAAAAGTAAATTGCGGCATATTATTACATCAAACACCGCCAAATCAAACTAATTTTGTATGGGTGAGTTTCTGTCAATCTCCCCACACTATAGCTCAAAATCCCCAAATGTTCTCACTTTGAAGGTGTTTAGTTTTATTTGGTTGGGTTTTTTTTTTCTGTTTGTTACCATATTTCCTTTTCCACTCATTAGAGTATTTATAGGGTTTGGGTTTTTTTGCTATTTAAAAGCCTGGTCTTTTTATCATGGTAGTTGTAGTGACATTATAAACAAACATATAATTAAATTGCAATTTCATCAATTGTTCTACAAGACTGTACTGCTCCACTAGAGGTTAGTTGGATGCTCAGCTTCCTGCAAGTGTGTCTGGATCTCCCACTTCAGTGTAGCGTGTGTGACTGATCCATTTCACACTCTGAATGCCTTGTCTCTTTGGATGATGAGCTTATGGGGGAAGGGAACATCTGCTCTCCACATTTGCATGGAGCTCCATACACTGAGGATCTCTTCTTAGCTGGCCACTACCTGTGGCCATAATCTTCATGATTACTAATAGAAAATAACTTTTTTTTAACTTCAGAGATTTCTTCAACTGCTGCGATTTTTTTCTCTGAAATTATTAAAGCCATTTTTTTTCTATGAAGATTATTTTATTTTACAAACACATACATAATGTACAGTCACTAAAGTTTAAATGAAGTGCTTAGATTGAGGGAGATGAGAATTAAAAATAATTCTTTAAAAAAAGGCATTCAACATAAGTTATTCTTTCTTACAGTTCCTCCTCTTACTATTCAAAGGTTTCTCTGATAGCTTTACTCTATGGGGGGATTTATCTGCAAATTTGAGACTACTGCCCTAAATTAGTGAGGATTAAGAGTCTTCACAAGACTCTTAAAGTTAAACTCACTAGTAAAGTTAGGACCTAATATGCCTTTTACGTGGAACAGCAATCAAAACATAAATGCACTCATCTTCTTCCTTTTCATTCCCCTCTAAGAGCTCAGCAGAGCCAGGAGTACTTCTCTTTAAAGCTTCTTTCCACCAAGGTTGTAACAGAACTGAGGTCCCAGAAGATGAAGGATTTTTTTTCTTAGATCTCCCAAGCAACATTCATGGTTAATAGTGCTGCCTTCACTCTTTCATCACCATGTACCTGTTTAAAAGGAGCAAACATCTTCCAGTATGCTGGCCTGACATAGTTCAGATGGGGGAAGATCAATATCTTATGGCTTTGGTTAAGTGATTGCCTTTTATGGCCTCAGTTGCATTTAGGATTTGCTCCTTCTCACGTATATCAGACAGAGAAGCAATAGCAGCATTGCCTTAACTGGCTGCTTTTGTGTTTAAAGCACTGGTTTCTTGTGCTCATGCACTGCCATGTTTTCTTGCTGGGATCCTTTGCCAGATTTTACCACACCATCCCAGTTATCCCAGTTCACAGGGCTGTGAAATAACCCAAGAAGTACCATGACACACATTTGACTGATGAATAGGTGCTCACTCTGTCACTGTGACAATCACAACACATTCTCTGCAGTACTGCTGTCAAAGCTAGAACACGCCAAGTAGCTCGTGTGCTGACCCCCTCCAGAGGGGCTGGCTGCCACCAGGATGCATCTCCCATCTGCAGGAGTCTCTGCCAACCCTCCTGCAGCACCTCAGCTTGGTGCTCCTGAGGGGTCAGCCTTGCTCTGAGAGCAGGGAGAAGGCAGGGGAAGGCTGGCAGCGACAGCTGGATCTTAATCACTGGAGCAGCTTCACAGGCTGGTGTCACACCCGGTGGCATTCCTGCAGAGGGCTCCTACTGCAGCTGCACCTCTGGTCTGTCACTGCCTATTAATGCATCTTCTGGCCCCGCTGCTCCCACCACTCCAAAGGCAAGCTCCTTTCAGCCGCTGCTCTGCATCGTGTTTAAGTATGTGCTTAGCCCTTAACACATGATTTCATCCTGCTGAAGCCAAAGAGCACTGAGCACTGGCTGAAATACCCTCTGGAAGGTGAACAGGGACCTACGGCCCTGGCAAGGCCAAGTAAAAAGCAAATGCAAAGGAAGACTTTCTCTGTCAGTAAACAAAACAAAGCAAGCTGATTTTTAAACCTTTTAGCATGTCTGGGTGTCTTTTCTGCCACTGATGAAGGATAAACAATGCAATTATTAATTATTGATGATCGCTAATAAGAATGATGATTATCATCACCATCATCCAGCCTTGCCATTCCTGCCACCTCTCTAATCAGTGTGATCTCACTGTTATTATACATAATTGCAATCTTCCAAGTCAGGGTAGGCAAAGAAGCAACCTTGCAGTGTAAATACTAAATACTTGGTATAACAAGAGTGAGAGCTCCCCGGCTTGGAGCACAGCTAAGCGGAGTCACGGGCTTCCATTCTTTTTAATTTACCATCTGTTCTGTATGACACAGCCTGTGTCTCTTTAGGGTTTAGTACCCATTTATTATCCAAAAGCCACCTCTGCCTGCTATTAAAATCACGTTGGAGTGATTTAGAGAGGGAATCCGTCCATTTGCCCAAGTGGAAAGATGTGTCATCAGCATAAACCTGAATGCAGCTGCCTTTCTGGACTCCAGGGCTGGGAAATGCCTCACCAGCACACATGCATTCTGTCGGCTCCAGCCCCTTCCCTCCCCCTGGAAGAGTCCATTACCACAGGCTTGGCTTCACACAGCTCCTTCTCTCCTCCTGCCTTGTGTTACACACATGCACTGCATGCACACACACACACTTGTCCATTGTGCCTTTTTCCTCCCTGCCTGTGTCACGAAAGGGACACGAGTGAGCACCGTCCCACTGACACACCGCCTTGTTTTTCATTTTAACTCCAGCCTCCCCGATCGTTACCCTCTGTCTGTCACAGACTAAGCCAGCACACTCGTTATTCTTCCCTCTCCATTCCCTTTAATCATTCACTCTAGTATATACCTGACCATGCTCCTTACCCCTTTATTTTCTAACATGCACTTTTTCCCACATCCTCACACTCAGATTTACCTCCTCTCCTCATTTCCAGCTCTCATGGTTCTCACCATTATTTAATAAAACACAGCACAAATGAAGATAATTGCCATCACTTCCACAATCCCTTGGGACATCTCAGAAATCTCCCACAGTTACCCAGGCCAGCATCTCACCCTAATAGTGAATGACTGTTAAACTAAGCAAGAGATTTCCAACACTCTCTGCAAATTGAGCCCAACAATGCCCTCTCTACCTCCACGGCTTTAGCCACTTCCAATTAACAAAGCAGCTCAGAGCTGTCCTCAGGGATCCAGGACAAACAGGATCCAGGCTGAACACAAGTTCAGGATGGCAAAACAATTAGATGCAAGGTGTCTTGGCTTCAAAATCCTGGGGCAGAGCTTCTGGGGGACAGGCACCCTCTGGCTGTCTGTAGCCCTGGGCTCAGTCCCTACTGAGCCATCAGGTGGGAAAGCTCCTGCGCAGCAGAGAGGGGACAAGGTGGAATTGGTGCTACTGTGCACATCCAGCTGTTTGTGCAGATACCAAAGAGAGACTTTTTGTGCTCTGAAAGTGTAGGCTCTTGGCTGGTTTGCTGAGACAACAGCCATTTTGTTCTCAGGCTCACTACAGCAGAGGCTTGTGTGCTACTCATTCCCACGGAGGGTGGAAGATTAATAGAGCCATTGTCCCAACTTAAAACATTTTAATGAAAACTCTGGCATCACTGATGTGTGTCCTTGCTTGCTGTTATTTTTTCTTACCTAATTTACTTGATAGACTACAGTCAGAGGGGAGAATAAAGGAGAAAGAAGACAAGGGAATAATGGGTATGATCTCAACAGAAATTCTGAATTGATTCAAAATTAATTCCTTCTCTCTATTTTGAATCAATACTTCAAAATCAAAATCTCAATTTTTGTTTAAGCCTCTCATGCTTTTTTTTTCCCCACACCAAACTCACTCAAATATAAATCTAGACTTTTTAACATTTTTCTTTTTAAAAAAACAAACAATAGCCTGAAAATGAAATTACAGGTTATGACTTTTTGACATTTCATTTAGAAATGGTGATTTGAAATGCTAGTTACAATCTAGTACTTTTCTGGAGGGAGTGAGCACCTGATTTCTAAAGGTTTGGTGGGCCATTTTATCCCCATCTGGGGATAGGGGATGGGGCAGAAGGACAGGAGGCATCCCAGACACAGTATGCTTGCATTGGCTTCCCTCAGAGAACAGTAGAACTGCATAAGCTGAGAAAGCAGGAAACTGTGTCATGAGATGAATAAGGGCTCAGTCTGATTTTGGTATTATAAATTCTGGAGCTACTGGAAGAGGAGTGAGGTGAGAAAAGCAGATCCCCCTCACCTGTCCTGCTTTGCCCTGTTGTCCCATGCCATTTATGTCAGGTTTATCCAGACAGAGCACGCCTCAGCCTGAAAGAAAAGCAGCATGGCAGCGTGTGCTCTTCTGTTTTTCCCCACAGAGCCCCAGGGCTGCAGAGAAAAGAGACTGGAAAAGTCTGACTGACTGCTTTAGGGAAGGACCAGCTGACACACTGTCACTCTGGGCAGTGAAAAGCCCCTGCATTCATCGTGCTCTGGCAAGTCTGACAGCATCTCTCACCATCATCAGCTGGGGCACAGCCACCAGTCCAGCCCCATATCTCCACCTAGGCAGGAGCTGGCAGATCAGCACTGCACAGGAGAGAAGTGAGGGGCTGGTGTGGGAAGCCTGAGCTGGAGGAGAAGAGTGGGCTGCAGCACCGGAGGGGCCACTGGCAAGATGATGAGGGAAGCCCCAGGCTGGGAGGGCCAGAAGTTAATGCAAGTGAGTAATGTGGTGCATTAGTAGAGATGTGTGCATAGGGGAAGCCATGAAGAGCTAAGTTTAGCTCTAGTCAACACCATCAGTCTTTCACTTTCATGAGCACTAAAATTGACTGAAACTCAAAATATGTATTTTAAAAAATGGAAAAGGAAAAGAAAATGTCCGGTTCCTGTAAGATGATCAATAACAGCCAGTCCTAGAGATGACTTTTTCAGCCACAGAGAAACAACTGTTATTGTTGAATTGCTTGGGAACTTTGCCAGTGGACAAAGATAAACCAATAATGTCAAAGAGAGGAGGGGTGAGATTGCTGAAACCTTAGCTACGGTAAGAGGGTTGATGGAAACATTTTCAAGGGGCATGTGGCAGGCCTCACAGAAAGCAATCAGCTCCAACCAGGCACCAGGAAAAGCAAGGGCTGGGAGACCACACACCTATGCCACCTCCACACCAGGGCTGCTGCAGCTGCCACAGAAGAGGGCACAGGATGCTGCTTCGACCTGCTTCGGGGGCTGTAGCCATGGCATGTGAGTAAACAGGTGATGTGGGCTCTTGCAGCACTCTCCACACAACACTTTCTTGCCCTGCACTCCTACTTGACTTCTCCTGCTTCCTTAGAGGTGTGGAGCCCAGAAGTGCAGGCACTGCTGGGCAGGAGCAAAAAGCACCTGTGGGGCAGCCCTGTGACCTCAGGAGCAAGTCACTCTCTGATACCAGAACTACCTGAGACCTGCATCATTTAACACTGCTAAAAAAGCCCCTGCCAAGGCTTTATTTCTGCAGCTATATCCCCTGTATCCTGTGGCTCTGCAGCCATCCCTTGCAAGCTGAGGGCTCAGCCAGACGTGATGGACCTCCCTACCACACAACATTGCACCAGAGCAACTTCTCTCTGACCGCCCTTAAAAGGGCTCTTCCAGGGCAGTGGAAGCAGTTGGTAGGCTGCTGACTGTAATAGTTTTGACTGTGAAGGTCTCCAGGGAAAACCAGAGCAGTCACAGGGTCATAGTTCTCTGAGTTTTTGCCATTTCATCCTGGACAAATAGTAAATCTCATTCCCTAAAATAAAATCCTTTGTATGATGTGAAGCAGTGCACCATGGGCTATTTCTCACAAGACCCTGTTATTGGTATGACACCAGCCACATGACACCAAGGCACAAATTTGGGCCATTGTGTCCACTGACAATAGATGGAGAGGCCCTGGGCAGACCCCAATTTGTGCCTGTGAGAGATAGGCTGTTCTGTCTAATCTTGACCTTTTAAAAGTTTCCAAATACTCACTTCCATCACTACAAAAAAATCACTGCACATTCTGACATTTGTGTGTTTTGTTCAAAATTTCCCAGAATTTAAACCCAAAACCAGCTAGTTCTCAGGGTGATGCCATAGGGTGGGGGGCAGCTGAGTCAGGGGGTGCCAGAGAAACTTGCTGATGGACACAGAGCCAGACAAAGCAAGAGCCAAACGCAGGGGTCCTGCTTTTCAGGGCTGTCTTTGACTGCAAAATAGTGTTTCCTAGCAGTTTATGTTCCTGGTGGCAGTGAGTTAATCACCCCTTCTTCCCTGTCACACACTTTTGGTACATCACAGGGACAGGGAATCTTAGAAGGGTTTGGGTTGGAGGGGACCTTAAAGATAATAGAGTTACACCTCAGTGCCACAGGCAGGGACACCTGCCACTAGACCAGGTTGCCCAAAGCTCCAGCCATCCTGGCCTCGAACATTTCCAGGACTGGAGCATCCCCAAATTCTCTGGGCAACCTGTGCCAGTGCTTCACCACCCTCATACTACCGAATTGCTTCCTAGTATCTAATTTAAATTTACTGTCTTCCAGTGTAAAGCCACCCCCCCACCCCTTGTCCTATCACAGGGCCATTGGCTGCTTGACAAAGGAAGTCAGTGTTTTGTCCTGTGTTGCAGAATGGGAAACTGAGGCACAGAGGAAAGTGAAGTTACTTACCTGAGGGTATTCAGGAGATTCGAGTCTAAAACCATGAACTCGCCAGTGGGAGATTTGAATCTAAAACCATGAACTCACAAGAATTCAAGGTCATTCAAGTCTTATGTCAGCAAACATTCCATTCTGAATACAGACATCTGTTGCTAGGTTTAGGAATGGGGAGGAAGGGATGTCCTCTGCAATGTTCTGGATCCTGCAGCCCACACTAATTTGGACCTTTCAGAGGTTGCAGCTTCATCACTGTCAAGAAGAACTCAGATCCCACAGGGATGGATCGAGCCTCAGGGTACCACACCTGCAATAGGTGTTAGAGCCCATCAATTCTGCATGAATCCCATCAAAGCCTTGCACCTCTGACCTACCAGATGAGCTTTTTAGCTTAGAAGCCATTTACACGGCATGCTCTGTCCTCAGCCTCTCTGCTAACAGAGATGCTTATTTGGTGCCAACACTTGTGTCTGCAAGGACATCCCTCCCTGGTTTGGAACACACAGATCACAGAGAAGTCACCACAATCCCCTGCTGGCTGCTCAGTCCCACCAGCTGCCACACATGTGGGACCCCACCTCTCCAGGAGAATGTGAGTCTGGGGCTCCCCTCCCTCTCCGTGTTTGTGTTGCTCTTTAAATGGCTTTGTTTTGCTTAAGCATCCCTTTTCAAGTAATGTTTAGCTTCCAGTTGGAATGAGCTCCAGGAAGCATGGCCGGGCCCCTGCCTGGAACAACGGCCTGTAATTTACGGTGAGTTATGTTTCAATTACCTCGGTGTTATAGCGTCTTGGTGAGGGCAGGCATTATGTCATGTCAGGGATACGGAGAGGGAGAAAATACAGACGCTCCCATTACAGCCTGTGATGGAACAGTTTTAATAATACTGCAGGAAAAAAATAAAGAGAAGGGGAGTGCAAATGACTTTCCAGCCATACCATTACTGCACATTAGTAACCCAGCACAGCCAGGGAGAGAGAGGGGGAGAGTGAAGTGGGGAAAGGAGAGACACAGCTAAGTGACAGGAAAGAAAAGGGAGAGCAGAAGGAGGGGGCAGAGAAAGGGAGAAATAGGATGAGGCAGGAGAAGGTAGGGAGGGAGGGAGGGAGGGAGGGAGGGACAGAAAAGGGCATCAGAGGAGCAAGGAAAGAGGCTGAGTGAGAGACGCAAGAGGAGGGGTGGCAGGAGAAGAAGGATGTGATCCTCATAGAGTTACAGAGGGAGGCTCACTGCCTCAGCCCCACAGCAATCCTACCCCACAGCCAGTTGCCATGCACCCCACACCTCCACTGGCCCTGGTTCACTGGCTGTGGGGAATGGCAAGGCAGGTGAGAAGCTGCAGGAACGGGGAAGAGAAGCAATTGCTATTAGGCTTTGGTGAACGATATTGCTTTGTTGCTAGAACAAAGCACTCAGCTTTCCAATAATAACAATCTACATTTTTTTCTTTTAATCAAATTTCCTTTGTCATTGTGGCTTTTCTTAATTTTGCTTCAGCAGGGTAAGCCTCTCACTTCCAGCTTGCTGCCTCAATCGACACTGCCTCACTCTTAGTCACTTCTGCCCATGTGTGCCAGCACGCTCTCTCCTTCTTTATTTTCTTGACACAAATGGCAGTCATTGCTCAGAGAATGTGCTGGGTGAGCCTGCTTTGTAATTCAAACCTTTTATTCAGGTTACTATTATGTACTAAAGAGGAAAATATGTATTGGCTAAACGGCCTCCTTACTGATGGTCCCCAGGATGGAAGGGAAGGGCTTGGGCACAGGACCTCATGTAAACCTGCTGTCTCCCTGCCTTGCTCATCTCTTGCCTGGTAATTCAGCTCCTTTTCATTGCCACCTGCATTCCCACTGCAGGGAGTAAACCCTGTGGTTGGAGATGAATTTATGCCTTTCTGTCAGTGTTCATGATTGACAGTGGGCTCAAGGACCAAAAACTTTGGGCATATCAAATAGCCAACAGGAAGATCAGGGCTGAAAATTGGGAGTGTTATTTGAAGGAAGCATGAATGAGATTTTACCTCTACCTGGGTAATTTATACCAGTATAACTACTAGAGATCAGCACCCAACTGTGTAGGCTTATTCCACCAATGCAATGCCAGAAAGCCTCAGCAAACCCGAGGTAGGGATTCCCCACCATCACAAATGGCTTCATGCTGCTGTACCAATGAAAAATAAAAGCTGCCTGCCTGTCACTCAGATTTCAGTTTTCCAGAACACTGCTAGCAGAGTTAGGGGATAATACTGCAGCGTTTCAAGTTGTGCACCTTCATCCTTTTAGTACCATGTCTGTACAGCACCAGTGGCCACAGTTGTGTAAATGTGAGCTGAACCAGGCACTGGCACATGGAGGCACAACTCTCATGGTTGCAGTAAGGGGCACATCCTTTCTCATGGCAGTTGTGAGAAAACAGGACACCAAATGATCTGGTTTCATTTTCAAAGAACAGGCACAGGCAGCCCTTGTTCCAGTGCAAAGCCTGCAGAAACATTTTCCCCACCAAAATGTCCTGATTATCAGTGTGAGTTTGCACTGCATCAGCAGCTTACTACTGTGAGACTGGCATATTTGCCATTCAGGTACAAAGATCCCAAATGCTGGTTCAACCTGCTGTGCTGCAGGCATCCCAGCCCTCCTGTGTGTGGTGTGTGGTGTCTGACTGATGGCAACTGGGGGCTGCACCTCCAGAGGGTTCTTATCTGTGCTGCTGACACCTCCCTTGTCACATCAAAGTGAGGGGGCAGGTCTGCCTCCCTCCTGAAGGCATCTGGATAACATTGTGGTTGGGTGCATGTAGTGCAGGCAGGGAGATCTAAGGGGTCAGGGGACTGCTGCCAAAAATTTCAAGTGGAGGCTGCCTAAAAACATTCTTTCTCCACTGGATTACACCAATTTTACAGGATGACATGGACAACAGAGGAGATTATTAAGGTGACCCAAGTTTCACATCAAGGAGTTAACCTTTTCTGCTTGCCTACAGATAGAGTGGATGATTTTCTGGTCAAACTGGACTTTTTGCCAGGACTTTTCATGGAAGATTTCTATTTTGTTCCTGGACCTCAAATAAAAGGAGACCATGATCTCCCTTATATTGTCTGAAGTGTAGTCTGGAGTTTTTGTTCAGCTAGAGTCTCTTTGCCTCAGGAATTGTTTCAGAGGAACTTACATGGCAGTTGCATCTAGTCTGCATTATAAAAAGGACATATTTCTCTTTCCAAGTAGACATTATCTTATTTACTTTTTTAAATTATTTTATTTATTTGGTGCCATGGGGATACCTCTGCACAGGCAGGTAGTATTCTGTTGCATGTAGAAAGGGAAACTTCACCCAAGCAGTTCTACCACAGCCCCTCATTTGTCTTGTGGCAGAGTTTAACAAGGAGAATGTCTTTCTTCCCTCCATTCCTGAGCTCACAGATGTTAAACACGGCGATGCAGATCTGATGATGTTGTGGATCCATCTTCTCTTCCTTGCTTCCAGCTGCTACATCACATTTAAAGATGTTAACAATACACAAAATACCCTCAGCATATGACTTCCTTCTGCAAGTGATCACTGGAGCTGTCACAGGGGTATTATTACACTGCCAATGAGAAGAAACACATCCCCCGTGGTTCTCAGTGGAAGGGAGGCATCTCTAAGGCAGCTTCTCAAGTGGGAGGTAGCCCACGCTTTAGAAAACTTGGAGTGTCCCCACACAGGAAAACTGTATTTTAGGAAGCACAGGTTAAGCAATTTACTTCTGCTATGTCTATTGTTTTCCCCCCACTGTGGTTAGACATTAAAATCATATCCCAGCCCAGTTCTCATCAATGGATTTTTATTAGACACAATACAGTGACTAGTGACGTCACCTGCATAAATTTCCATCTGATTTTTTTTATGTACCTAAACTGAGGAGCACCTGTGGGACATGTGGATGTGCCTTGGGGAGGATTGTGAGTAAACATGTGGGTGGCAGTGTGTCTGCAAGCAGCTAACTCTCTGGGAGATCAACCAATGGAAAAGTTGGTCCTGAGGCACCAGGGAAACTACAACAAAGATTTGTTGGGCAGAAAGAGCCAAATAGCTTCATTCTTCTTTACACAGGGCCACAGATGTTATGGGAGGGCTCTGTCACATCCTTAGCAGAAGAATTTGGAATTCACCTTTTCTCCTGCTGTTAATATTCCCTCACAACTACAGTTCATCGTCCACCTCACTGCCTGTGGTATTACCCAGGACTGCAGGATCAAAAGCTTGCACAGTAACTGGGTCAGAGAGTCTCCTAAGAGGAGGCTGTGCTGGTTTTCTCCCCATCCCAGCCACCATGTTAAGTGAGATGCAGCGAACAAGTGAAAAAAGTAAAGTAACCAGGCTTACGTCTGACTTTGGGAAAAACTTGGGAAATTAGGATTGGCACCAAATGGACTGCTTCAAGAAGTTTTGAGGAGTGGATTCTGGAAGTCCTTCTGCAGCACAGCCCTGTCTGATCACTTTGGTTTTTGTAATAGGAAGTATTAGGATCTAGTTACAAGCCAAAGTCCACTAGGGAGTGGAAGTGTGAAGCTTAATACAGTATCACAGAAATGGAAAGTGTCTTTAATGGTACAGGAGGGACTTGTGCTTGAAAGCATTTAACAGAGCCTTGGTAAGTAAACTCTAGTAATTGAGCTAGCAAAGGCATTTAGCTTGAACACTTTGTATATGTATAACAAAATCAAATAAGCACCAGGAAGAACCATTCTTCAAAGGGATGATTGGAAATGCCTCTATTCCCTCCCCAGACAAAGAGCACTTACTCATTTCAGTGTGCACATTTCATTGTGCCATGAAGTTACTGTGACTCCTGGTTTGTGAATACAAAAGGATTTAAACCACAATGCATTATAGTCAAGCTTCCACACCTACAGTTATTTCAAATCCACCAGGGAATACAGCCCAGATCTTCAAACTGAGAACTCAGCTGATCACGGCATTCTCTGGGACTAATCCTCCCTCTGCTCTTCTCAGCTCCAGCTCTCTGCTTTCCCCAAGGACCACTGTTTATCTGGAAAGGAAACTGGAATGCTCAAAGGCATGGGAGGGAAGATAAATAATGAGCATGAGCAAACTGTCAAAGAAAGATTTACTGTGGTCAGCTGTATGTCAGAGAAAAAGACAGGATAAGAAGAATAAATCCTAAAGACCACAGAAGCTTTAAGGATCTGGCCTCTATACCCAGTAGAATCATAGTGTTCAATACAAGAAGTTGTCAAAAGTCATAATAACAGCTGGGTGAAAAAACACACACTGAGATTGCTTGCCCTTAACCAAACCCTGGGATTTTCACTAACTAAAACTTAAGAAGGAAATTATTTTTAAAAAAGCAGTT
This sequence comes from Serinus canaria, assembly GCF_022539315.1. Lineage (NCBI taxonomy): Eukaryota > Metazoa > Chordata > Aves > Passeriformes > Fringillidae > Serinus > Serinus canaria. The sequence goes on from NC_066313.1 coordinate 23,477,689, forward strand.
TTATGCCTTGGGAGCTGCTAAAGGACCATGTGAGAGTTGCACTTTACTCCATTCTCCTCTGGGAGAGGGTTTTGTTTAGAAGTGAGTCTCAATATGGAGATCTGAGGGGCCACATTTGCCACTCTAGCACCATGTTAGGTTACAGCTTGGCAAGGTTAAAGAAAAGTATTTCAAGTTTGATGTTTAAAGTGGAAAGTAGAAATGCAGTTTAAAGTTTATAACAGAGAAGTTCCTCTTTTTTTTTTTTTTTCCTTTATTGGCACTAAATCTTATTTGAGGTCAGCTTTAAGTGAAAAACTTTGGTGAACAGGACGTCACTAGACAGGAGTTTGCTTTAGCATTTTTGGTTTTCTGTGATGTTCATGAGAATTCCAGTTTAAGAATTTTCAAATTTCATGTGAACAAGGTGAAATTAGAGATTAAATTACCCACTGGAAAAAAAAACAAAACAAAACAAAACAAAATTTTAATCAGGTTCACGGCACAGATTTGTATGTCCATGTTTAAAAAGTGCTGAGAATTGAATAGATTAGGCATGAAAAAGGAAGAAAACAAGGAGTAGAGATGGATAACAGAGAAGGCAAAGGGTCTAACATGATGGAAAGTTGGAGAGTCACTTCAGAGTACAAACTTCAGGAAAGGACTCAGTTGCAGCCTGTGTTGGAAGCAGGGAAGATGACAGACAAAGGAGTGGCTTTATCAGACTTTAGATGCTATAGGAGCACATCTTATGGCTGGGAAAAGCACACCTTCAGACCGGTGGAGCAGCCCTGGCTTTTGCAACAAAGAGCGTTCCAGAAGACCTGGACTGCCAAGGATTGACATCAATGACTGGAGAGTGGAGTGTCACAGTGTATAGGAGAAATCTGTGACACCAGCTCTGAGTTTCTTTATTTAAACAAACTAATAAGAACACAGCTAAAGCTACAAGGCACTGGATTATTCCTATAAAAGTACATGCAACAAAACAGCCTAACGGGAGAAGAAGGAACACAAGGTCATTACTGCAGGCAGCTCTCCCACTCCCCCCGTCAGCAAGGAGAGCAGCTACCAGGAAAAACTGAGGTCCAACTGTAATTTCTCTCTTCCTAGTAAATGTTCTCCCCTCCAATATTCCAGCCCACCACCCACCTTCCAAGAAAAACAAAGCTCCAGTGATTTGTTTGAAACATTTAATTCTTGTTTGAAGAGCTTATGTTACCAGGTTTAAGGAAAATAAAGGACGCTAAACAACTTGAACGGCCAACAACTGACAAATAGCAAATAATGAAAGCACTCAATTCAAACATAAATGAGGCCAGGGATTGCCTATTATTCTGTCTTTGCACAGTACCCAGAAAGCAGGCAGAGGGGGTGCATTCTTGGTCAATTCCTAGGCACTGTCATAATAAACGTGATTAATAAGCTATAATTTACCTGCACAAATAATTCAATGAACAAACACAAACAACAAACAAATTTGGGCAGCTGCGATCAGATCTTGAGCAGAATAGAGCACATTTACTAAATAAATTGGTATCAACTAGTCCTGGTAATTGCATTCCATCTCCCAGAATGGCTTCTGGATTACTTATGGAGCCCAAAAGCCTGCCAAGCATTTTACAGGCTGTGTCCATTCTGTGCCTAGGAGAGTGGATTCACTGCCTATACCCAAATCACTGAGCGTTTGCATTTGCATTGACATTTTTATGGGGCTTTCTAGCTTCGCAAGTGCTTGCTAAGGGGAGAAGTTTAAAATAGCTCTGGTCCTCTTGTAATATTGTTGATTAAGTAACAGGATCAGACTAGATTTTGCATTCTTTCAGCCACAAAAATTACTTACCTGGGGCATTAAAATAAGAGCCCCTACAGAAACATGTGCACAGGTTACAGATAAGCCCTCAGCACTGCATTAGCTCTCCCTGTGATTTGCTGTTCCCATTGTCTCCGTTGAGTTTTGAGCTGCAGCCACAGCTCAGCAGAGACCCCAGAAACCCGTGCTGACTTTAGCCAGGCCTGAGAGAAGGGAGCACCTCTCCTCCACTTACCAGAGCTCTGGTCTATTTTGTGACTTGCAAGCAGAGCTCTCGCTCTTTGGAAGAAATGCTGAACTAAGCTTTCCTGGGCCATGCATCCTCCCTCCTACCTGCCTCAGCCAGGCAGCAGTGCCAAGCGTGGTGGGTAAGCACAGGTTCCACGACAAGGTAAGATAAATGGAGAAACATGCACTGCAAGAGATGTTTATTGAGTGAGATGCTAAATGAATAACCCAATCAATGCTGTAATATTTAATTCAATACAAACTTCAGATTGAGAGTGTTCCCCATTTATTTTGTGCTGTCACCAAAACTGTCGTTCATTAGAGCACTGTGCTGTTATTAAGGGGAAGAGATTTCCAGGAGGAAGGGGCTGGCTCCAGGCTGTACAGTGGGTGCAGCATTCGCAAGGGAGTGAGCTACAGAGTTTTACCGCCTTCCTTCTGTGCTAGGGACTTTGGGGAGGGCAGGAGACACTGTCGTCTTCTGAAATTCTCCCACCCTCTATAATACCTTGTGCCAGTGTAACATTTTCTCCACATGTCCAGAAGCCCTTTGCAGCTGTGTCTCTGCCCTCAACCATTTGGACATGCCAAGCATGAGTTTTAAGCCACCCTATTATTTCTGTCTTCTGGGCTCCCAGTTCTCTGCTGGGACACTGCCACTGCTCACGCTGTCGGCACAGGGATGTAGTCAGGGTTGGAAGGGGAAGAGAGGACCTGTTACTGTGTCCTGGGAACTCAGGTAGTGCCAGCTATGTGGCAGAAGGAGCAAGGGGAAGCAGGAGAAAGGAGAACTCTTCATGGGTCAAGTTCTGGATTGTCAACCTGCCCTTTCCACATGTACGTGGTCACATCTCCTCAGCACTGTGAGGTCAGCTGTAGTGTGCCAGCACACCCTGCTTGCACTTGGACCAGATTTTGGGCAGCCCTGCCTGCTGGCAAACCAGACTGCCTCCGCACCAGGATAAAGTGCTCACCCTCTAACACATGTGCATTGGGATGGCTGGGCAGGGGTTGCCAGCTGGCTGGACAGCCCTTGCCTGTGACAGGTGGCACATTGTGTCTGAATCATGCTGGCCATCCTTAGTCAGTACACCTGGCACCCTGTCTCCCACATTTAGAATAGCCACTCTCATCAATCTCAGAGCATCTGGTCCAGCTCTAACCTGTCCTGTGTTTGGATTTCCTGAGTGTAATATTTGATTGAGAGGTGCCCCCAACTCCTTCTATATCCTGTGTTGCTTCTGATGGCTGTCGTTCTGTCTGGCCTCTGTCACTGGCCAGGTTGTGCCAAGATCCAGGATGATGTCTAAAGCATGGCATGGCATTAGTGAAGCCCTATTCTCTGAACTAGTCTGTCATCTTTTCCTAAGGGCTTACATGAAAGCAGCCCAAGGTAGTTCAATATTGATTTCCACATGGGTGTTAGAGCAGTGCATTCATTCCAGCAAGTTGAATACCGTCAGTGGCTGTTCTTCAAAGCCAGTTTCACTCTTGAAGTGATCCCAATTAGCTTATTTATTCCCTTCCTTCTTTCTTCTGCCTCTCTCTTTGCTCTCTAAGGCAAGTCCTTAATTATCCCCCCAAGTGTTGCTCAGGTGAAGCAGCTGAAAGTTGTGCTTAACATGTCCTCTGATTACCCACAGAAGAACTAATGTAATACAGACAAGTTTAGTGAGCCTGGATGCATGTGTGTTTGCAGGCTCATTTAATTCTTTTTGTTTTCCCCCTCAAAAGGAAACCCAGCCTTGCTGGCCTTTGTGAGCTTCACTGCTTCTGAGAAGCCAACGTGGGCACAGTGTAGGTCACGCCTCATGTGCTCTGAAGATTTCTATTTCAAGTTAGTTTACAATGATGTCATTGGAAAGGAGACCACAAAACCTCCATATTATTTGGGCATGATCTAGAAGTCAAATCATATGTAAATGCAGAGATATGTATGAAAACAAACAAAAACAAATTCCTCTCCCCTTTCCTATTTAATATATCCATATATTGACCCATTCTAACTCTACCTTCCCTTCTCGCTTTTCTCATTTCTATGGCTGCAAGAATTCACGTCTCATCTACCTTTCAAAGGCTGGTGAGTAACCAGAACTTTGTCGGCATCTTCATTTAAAACAGAGAAAAAACAAACAGCCCTCCCTCAACCCCCCCTTCTCCCAGTCTGTTCCTGCCAGAAACATAGCAACCAGCACGCACAGCTTTCTGCAGGCAGCCTAGTTTGCATTTAATTAGTTCTGTGATATCCTAAACTTCTTTCAACCTCCGCCCCCAGAACATCACTGCAGAAATCCTCATTCTGGGAATGGCATGATGGAGCTGTCAAAAGCCCAGCATCTGTGCCAGAAAGTGTTTAGAGTACTTGAATTCCTGAACCAGGACGCAGCTTGCCTGGAATATAATCTGTGACCAGGAAAACGAAAGGTCTGCAGAGGAACAAAGATAGGAAATGTAAACTCCATTTTATAAGGTGGAAAATACAAGGCAGAGATATGAAACTATCTGCTCTCAGAACATCTGTCTGGCCTATCAATAACAGTGCCAGGACAGGTGCCTGCCCCCCCCTTGATAGGAAAAAACAAAGGTTTTCCAAGGTGAGGAGGAACCTGGTGGAGCAAGTAGTTCTAATTCCTAGTACCTTCTTTTCACAGCCATGGATCCCCAAACCAGTTGTAAGTAGGTCCATTGTCCCACTGCAACAGCACTTACATTCTCATGGATTGCCTTATGCAGACCTTCCAAGGGCACTGGGCAGACAAGGCAGAGTCACTGAACACTGGAGGGAAGGGGTTTGTATGGACCACAATGGCCATGCCTCCAGGCACTTTACATGTGTGTGAGTGTTCAGGATTAATGAATGGCCCTGCTACACCTTGCAGAAAACATCACCCCCATCTCCATGCGATTCTTGTTAGCTCTGCCGACTCCATCCCAGACCTGGGCCCTGCCTCCAAGCCTTCTGCTTGGGCACTGCACTAGCAGTCACAGAAAATGGCAATGCAATCAGTGTGTGCCTAAATCAAGCTGCCTACTGGTGATCCTTGTCCTTTCCTCTTCAGCCCTGAGTTTCTACTCACAGACCAATCATTCCCACTCCTCCCAGGCAGCAGGGATTTCCCAACACAGTGCCAACCCCAGTGACATTCTGAGGGGTCAGTGAGATAGGCACTGTTTCTCCCCTGAGCAAAGCCTTTTCTGTCCCTTTATGCCTAACCCAGAAACACCAACCACAGGAGAGCTCCTCACAGTTTCCTGCTAGCCACAGCAAACCCAAAAACTGGAAGGCAAGCAAAGCTAAAGCAGGCACTGATATTTTTAATCACTCTCTCAGCCCACTAACCCTCTTCAATGCATCAACCAGGCTTGCAGTTGACAAGAGTGCTGCTGACAGTGGTACCAGCACATCGAGGCAGGTCCTTAATGTCACCAGTGCAGTGCAGCTTCTTGCTCTGGCCATTTGCAACCTCTGGATAGAGGAGGCAGCTGCCTCCCCCGCCAGGACCCTGTGAATTAAAGCACAGGGAGCATTCATCTCGTTCAACAGTTCCTACCTCCCACCCCCTGCCAGTCTGCTGCTGTTAAACTCACTGCAGCTTCAGCTGCTTTATCATCTCGTTTGCCTTCTGATCTGACACCAGCCTGCCATGCAGCTGATCAAAGGGGAGAAACCAGAGTGCAGCCCCCGAATTCACACAAACATGTCACTTCCCATCTCTGCATGTTAGACAACTTCACTTCTTTCTCTTACTGCCTCTTTTAATCTCTCCCTCTACACATACACACACCATTTTGCTTTCTCTTCACCCACTTTGCCAATTTCCTGTGCCCACAGGCTGTCACCATTTCCCCTTTCTTTTTCGATCTTTCCCATCACTTTTTCCCCCTTTCCCCTTTGCCTCCCAAGTCCCTATGTCGACCTGTTCTCATTTCTTTGTCCTCTCTCTTCTTATTCTTCCCAGAATTTTCACATTTTTCCACTTGATTGCTTCAGTTTCTGTCTCTTCCTCTTCCTCGCTCTTTTTGGAGGATCTACATTGTTTCCCAGGAGAGAAGTCACTTTTTGCAGCGTGGAAGTAAGGTCCCAGAAGGGATATTCATCAAGCTGCAGATGGACTATTATTAGTGTCAACATTATCTTTATAAATGCCTCTTGAATCAGTAAATGACCTCCTCCCATGAAGTCTTTCATGGATCAGAAGCCTCTCAGCACTTGAAATCCTGTGTGGGGAAGAAAGAAATTCAGTAGTCCATTTCTGCAAGAAATCAAGGAAGAAAGAAAGAAAGAGAGGGAGCATGAAAGAGAGGAATCAAAGAGAAAAGAGAAAAGAAAATAAAGAAAAAAGAGAAAAGAAAGGTATTTTGGTCTTTGGGGGAGTGTGTGGATGATAGGCAGTAAATACAAGGAGTTCCAATAGAAAACTTTTGTACAACCTTGCTGAATTCCATTTTAACATAATCTTCAACTCTTGTATCTCACAGTAAACTAGCAATCTTTGGAATGTCTCTGGTAATTCTCCCAGTCACCTGCACAGGACTACAAATTAGAAATTAGTCCTAATTTTGGATTTTGGGTTACATTTCAATATTTCAGTCTGCAATAAACTAACCTTCCAGATGGGGAAGAAAACCAGTTCAGACCTGTTTAGGTTAGGAAATGAGTGATGATTCTGATCCCTTATGGCAAGCCCAGGCTCTTGTCCCTGGCGGTAAAAAGACCATTTACAAGAGAGGAAGGCATAGGAATCGCACATTAGACAGGTGAGATAATTTTGCCTCCACTCCTCCACCCATCAGGCCTCAGCCAAAGCTTCAAGAGTTAGAAATAGTGTTCCAAAGCTCAAACTAATCTGCAAAATTTGTATTGAGATCTGAACATCTCTGAGGTCTTCAAGCAGGCATTTTGGTCTACACCCAGTTTGATTAAAGTATTCCTGGATTCAATTAACTGAAATATAATGGGATTATTTCACATCATGCAATCTGATTTTTTTCTTTTTCTTTTTTTTTTTTGGTTACAGTAAAGTGATCAAGTGGTGATTACAGGGCTTTATACAGCAGGCCTTGCTGTTTCTCTGAAATAAAAAAAGTGACATGAAATTAGGTCAATTTAGACAGAATTTCTTGGGGGAAGCAAGGAGTAGGGGAAAATATTTCTGGTTTTCCTTCATGAGATTATTTTTCATTAGATAATTCTAGAAAATGTATTCTCTGGCACATTATATAACAGAAGAAGAAACAGTTTAAATGAAAGACACTTCATTTTCATCAAAATAAAATACATATTGAATCAAGTGTTAAATACACACACAAAATCATTTCCCCAGAATATTCTTTAATAAAAAACATTTTTCAAGAATTAGGGTTTTAATTTCAGTTCCATGTCTAGCCCATATTTCAAGAAACTGAATCCTGAGAGAGGGTAGTTGCAGGTTTTATTTCACTAAATTGTGCCTCTGGGAGCAACGTTCTGCACCAGGCCAGGCACAGGGCTGGCAGCAGCCACCCACCTGTGAGATGCAGCTGTGTCCGAGCTGGGAGGGACTTCCAGCACTCTGATGGGCTGGGGACCATTCTGAAATTCCACCATCCATCTCACTTCCCAGAATGGTGAAATGAAGGGGCCAGGAGGAAACTCCCACTTCACTCCGTAATTTCAGCCCCCCTTGCTCCGGTGCCCGTCCGAGGGCTTTGCTTGCCATGGCAGTCCCAGCACTGAGCAACCAACTGAGCTCCCAAACATCAAATTCTCCTGCTTCAAATCCATTCAGCAGATTTTATTTACAATATCTTTCTACGTCAGCAGCTCAGATAGTTCATTTCTGTATCCAAACCCCAACCCTTATACATCTGCAGATGCTCCCTCATGAATATGATCTAAAACTTATCCTTGTCCATCATGCTGGAGTACTTTAACATGTGGTGCTCTTTTTGAACCTCATGATGTTTCCAGCTGAAGGTGTCTCTTGTGCCATGGGACACTTAAAAAAACACCTAAAATAAAAGAATTCAAAATCTGTGTTCCCTAAACCCCCAGTTCTCAGCTTAATAATACATTTTCAGCTGTGCAGTTACAACATTCATAACTACTGCTGAGAAAATAATTTGCAGCCAGTAATTTGCTGAAAGAATTTAGTCCCTTTCTCTGCTCACAGATGGTCCCTGAGCAAAATCAAAATTTCCTCGAATGTACTCATTATTTGAAAATACTCAACACATTTTTGGCAGGGCTTTTTTTCTTTTCCCCCTTTAAAAAACCACCCTTGCAGATTGATCACAAAAGCATTGCTGTGTATTCCATAGTTAGTATTCTAGCCATGAGCTGCTGGTTTGTTGTGATTAATCATAGGTTCATACTATGGTTTCCATTCTCCCACTGGAGGGAAAACAAAACCCCTGTACTTCTTATAGTCAGGTGTAGGCCTTGAAAAAACCCCAAGAGCTTTGGTTTCCCTAGGGGAAAAGAAGCAGAGAAATTGCACTAGGGAATTTTAACCCCTTTAATCTCTGGTTCTCACAGGGTATTCCTACATCTTTCACAGTGCCTGCAGTCCCCACTTAATGCTGCTCCATAGAAAATCTAACAACGGTACAGCAGGACCACGTATTTGGCTGGAATTGTGCATCCTAATGGCAAAACAAAAAGAACACCCCATCCTGCCCCCCAGGCCCCTGGAGGGAAATCAGCTTATCCCAGCAAAAAAAAAAAAAAAACCAAAAACATGGTGAGGTTGCAGGATGCTGTGCTGGAACCAGGTGAGATATGGGACAAACTAGAGGGTGCCAAGGGATAGGCATGGGCAGAATCTTCTCCAGACCTGTAAGAACTGACAGGTCTGTTTTTTTAAAGAATCACTGCAGAGAACAAACAGATAAGGCTTCAAAAATTGATAGGCAGGGTCCATCATTTAAATTCCAGTAGCTTATAGCACACCAAGGAACTACATGCAAGGGAGGAATTTCACATTGCATTTAACTGTTCATACCAACACTTGGGAAAGAGAAATGTTTGCAGGCTTGTGAAGGCTCAGTATTCTCATGTTCTGCCCCCCTGTTCCCGCCAGCTTTGGGTTCTCCTGCTCTGCTCCTCTGGTTGGACACTGAAACCCATCCAGGGCTGGGTGCAGGCTGATGTCCTAGAGCTGAATGGATGGGACACAGCACAGTAAAAATTCCCGAGCCATTCCTCCCATCCATCAAATGCTTTCTTTCTGTGCAAATATGTACTACTAATGCAAGCACAGACAGAATTGTGCCATTCTTTGCAGCTGCCACAGGAAAGAATCACATTTACATTACTAAATGCATCTTTCCAGCAAAACACAGAGTGAAGTCAGAAGACAGCCTTTGATAAGGAAGAAAGAGACTTTAAAACAAATAACCCACATTCACTAACATGTATTCAAATACAGACAAGAGGAACAGTAGTAAGAAAAAACCCAACCAAAACCCCTGACATTTCTGCTTCAAGGAGCCTTTATCACAGAGCGTGAGGATTTTATTTTGGCTGTTACCTTTCCTTTTGATGGTGTCTTCTGAGTCACTTCTCATGCAGACATTTCTCCACTTACCCATGTGAAGTCTGCAGTGTGGGGGATCCTGTCTCTTGCAGATACATTCTGTGTTTGCCTAGCCCAAGAAATGACCAGCCACAGGGGTGTAAAGGCTTTTCTGCTCCTGAAAGATATTCTGTGTCCAAAGTAGAGCTCTGGAAAGAGGTCAGGAATTTGACTTGTGTCAGGAAGACAGGACTGCTCTGCTGCTGCACATATAGAACTATGACAACTATAAATGTTTTGAGAAAAAAAAGCTTTTTTCAAGGGGATGACAATTGCATTCAAATAAATTTAGTATGTGGGAGGTTAATTACATGTATGAAAACACCACACAAAGCCTTTGGGACATATCAGCTGCACTACAATAGCCTGGCTAGATGATAGATACATGTAGCCCTTACATTTTCAATATGGCACCAGATTTATTTCATTTCTTGAATTGTGTGACAGGATTGTAGGAAGTGAGGAATTTCCACAGATGGAAATGGGCAGCTGCAGCTAGCCCCAAGCAGAAGAGAAAGGATTTAATGACATTTGCACCAAAAAAATCAGAAGTGAAATATCTGCTGAAGATGACATCAGCACATTTCAGAATTAGCCATTTATTAGGGTAGGTGATGAGACCCATGTCATTCAGAACTACTGTTTCTGGAAAATACTAGAGCAGAGAATTATTTTCAACTGATATTCCCATAGTTTCTACCTTTTTTATTGTTGTTGTTGTTTGTTTGTTTTTAATGGCAGAAAACATTTTTTAAAAATGGAACTGAAACAAAGAGCAATTCAGAGACAGAAGGTCAATTCTGTGGCAACTTCCATGGCAATGGAGACATAAAAAATAAAACACTACCACTTTTACAAAAGGTAGGTTTTTCATGGCTGGAACACTTTCTGTCTATTGTAAAGTTAAACAATAAGGAATTTCCTTGATCTGAAAGCAGAGGCCAAGCCACTTAAGGCATGGGGTGCTTGAAATATAAGGCAAAATCCTCAGTACAAATTAGCAGTTCACACCGTCCAGGACACCATTCCCCACAGACCTCTCTACCTCAAGCATCAGAGGGTCTCAAGTTTGAATCCAGGCACATTTTGGGTTTAGATGGCCAGGTTTTGGTAGCAGGAGGGGATACAGGGATGGCAGGCTGCAGGATGGACCCACCACTGAGCCCATCAGAGATACTGGTAATGCTTCAGTGATAACATATTTAAAGAAGGAAAACAAAGGTTTTGTGCAGTGGCAATTGCACTCAGAGGAGAGCGGAGCAGAGTGAGGATGTGGGAGAGACTCAGCCCTGCAGATCACAAGGTCAGTGCGGACGGAGAGGAGATGTTCCAAGTGCTGGAGCTGGGATTCCCCTGCATCCTGAGGTGCAGACCACGGTGAAGCAGCTGTGCCCCTGCAGCCCGTGGAGGTCAGTGGAAGCCCAAAGATCCACTTGCAGCCTGTGGATGCTGGAGCAGGTGGATACCTGAGATGGGGCTGTGACCCTGTGGGATGCCCATGCTGGAGCAGGCCCCTAGCAGGGATCTGCAGACCCGTGGAGAGAGGAAGCCACGATGGAGCAGGTTTGCTGGCAGGACTTGTGACCCTGTGGGGAAACCACACTGGAGCAGACTGTTTCTTGAAGGACTCATCCTCTGGAAAAGTGACCTGCGTTGGAGCAGTTTGTGAAGTACTGTTGCCTGTGGGAGGAACACACGCTGAAGAATGTCATGGAGGTGTCTCCTGTGGGACCCCATGCTGGAGCAGGGCAAGGACCCCTCTCCCTGAGGATATGGTGAGCTGTTCATAACCCTCATTCCCTGTGTTCCTGTGCCACTGAGAGGGAGGAGATAGAGACTGGGAAGGATGGAGGGATGAAGGGGAAGATGTTTTTAATGGTTTCTTTTACCTCTCATTATGCTGCTCTGATTTAGTTAGCAGTAAATTCAAGTAATATCCTCAACCTCAGTCTGTTTTGCCCATGATGGTAGTTGGTGAGTGATTTTTCCTGGTGTTTATCTTAATTCATGGAGCTTTTGCTATTTTTTCTTTCCCCTTTTCTTTCCAGTTTTGCAGGAGAGTAATGGAGTAGCTTTGGTGAGTTCCTGGCATTCAGCCAGGGTCAATCCACTACATGATGCAAATTCCTTAACTTGTTAAAAAGTCTCATCAGCTAGGAAGTCAAAAGAGGACAAATGTTTCAGAGTGTGTGGTTAGACACCTCTTGAATCAAGATGTTAAAAAAGAAACAAAATCTTTCCTGTTATTTAAGCCCAAGATTTATGTCAGACAAAACACGATACTCTAACCAAGGGGAGAAGGATATAGTGAGCCCAGGCTTTATTAAGGTCTGGCTGTACATGATTTACTTTTCATTAGGTTTAGTTAGCAGATAAACACTAATTCAGGCAAGAGTTCTAACTGTGCTTAATACTTTAGTCTTAAAACAGAAAAATATCTCCAGCATCATTAAAAACAAACATTCAGATGGGAACAAATTAACTCATATCAATTCAGCCAGCTGCAAAAACCTCCTTTCTATTAATGCTATTTCAGAAAATTTATGTTGACCATTCTCAAACCACCTCTTAAAAATACATGACTTTTGCATCAAGCTTGTAAGACCATAACATTCAGACCTTTCCACCCAAGTAAGGGAGTGACTCCCCAAGGTCCCTGTGATTTCTTGGAGAATGCCCTGCAAGGAACCATTTAGTCCACCTCTCTGCCACAGGGTGAGCAGTGGTCCAACAAGCAACCGACATAGTTTTATTAGTCATCTAAAACTGCACAAAGCCACCCATCCTAAAATACCTTTTTAGAAGTTCAGGTCTTTATCCGTTGGCTTCCAGAGAAGGCAACTTACCCCTGCAAATACATCAAGGATAAAATGAAAAAAAAAATAGTCTCTGCTTTGACACCTGTTTTGTTCATGGGTGATCAAACCCTTTCTGATCTTTTATCCACGGTCCTGAGCCTTGAAAGCAAGCATCTCCAGCTCCAGGCAATACAAAGGAAGCTGCAGAAAGCAACGGCAAAACACTCACTGCCTGTGATTTGCTTCTGTGCTAAAGCTGGAGCAACCTCTCCTTTGCTCTTCCTCTTAAATTTTCTCTAATTCTTTCTGACTAAACAAGAACAAGCCAAATTTATTCTTACAAAAGTTGCTGGGTCGCCATAAGCCCAAGTTTAAGTTCTGGTGGAAAAGGCTTTCCTGCAGACTGCATCTGAAAACTGCCCGCTCTCAGATCCCGCTTGCTATCCCAAAGCACTTTGAGAAAGTTTGGATACACATCTGAACTTTTCAGCTTGATGTACTATCTCCCTGTGACTCATAGAAATGTTTCTATGAATATTTAATTCTTTTAAGTTCCAAAAGGAAAAAAAAATTAGAAAAGGCTCAAAAGGGAAAGAAAAAGACTCAAACAAATACCATAGCTGCCAACATCTTGTGACAGAAAGTCAATAGCTTTTAAATCTGCATAAAATTACATACATTTCCATGAAATTACCTGCATTTGCATATAGTGATGCTACAAGGGAGTTGCAGCTCCTCCTCAAGACTCCCAAAATTCTTTCTTCTCCCACCATCCCAACAAAACATAAATTCTGTCACCCTTGACCTCTGGAAGCACTGGGAAAATACAGGAGGAAATTGCTGGGGCATCTCTATAGCCCATGGAAATTCGTGTCTGACCAGGGACATGGGCCAGCAGCTTCAGGAAGTCTCCTGTGACCTCCCTTCCTTTTCCCTTCCCCATCTCTTTCTCTCCTCCTTGGCAGTTCCAGGAGGAGACTGGGGAGAGCAATTTCTAGCAGGTAGAATTAAGTCTGTCCTCCTCCTTACTGTGCGTGTTCCTCACCACATGCAGTTGAGGGGACAGTGCCCACAGCATGCCCAGCCAGGTGTTCTCTCCAGTCCTTGTGGGGGTCAGGGATCCCTCTCAACCTCTCAGGAGCTGGGGCAAGGCAACCCTGGCATCCTGTGCGACAGCATGGGTTGGGGAAGGAGGGAAATAGGGTCTGGTGGTAAAAATTGCTAGCTTAGGGGTTTCTGGAGTGGATGGGAGGGAAAAAGGCTGTCCCAGAGATGGAGATGACTACAAACTGGAGCCAAGAGCATGTTTGAAAAGATATGGGCAATACTACCTTTTATCCACCGGCAGAAATGGTGTCTCTAGGGTACCACAAAGAAAGGGCAACCCAGCTACAGATCATCTGATTGAATGACTGCCATCACAAAATATTTAGGCACGGTATCTCCCAGCTGCTGTGATGGCTGCCATACCTCACTGCCCTTCCAGCCCTGTGCTGCTCCTCTCAGTTGTGTCAGCAGAGCTACATTTGTGGGGCAAACCCAGGAACCCATGCTCACATCGTAGCCCCCACCCTGGGGAAGCCAGCAACACTCAGGGCACAATATATGGGGAGAGGGGGGAGAAATGTGTGTGAGCCACCTGCCAGCCATTTTAGAGACACAGAAATTGTAATCCTGGAGAGAGTCTGAGTCTGGGGGTTAGATGAGGTACGCTGTTTTTCACTACCTAACAAAACCCAAGAATGCGTTTGATGAGCAATTCCTTCCTGCAGCAGTCGCTTGTCATGATTCCAGCAGATGGATATATTCTAAAGATAGTCCTGCTGGCTGGAGTGATAGCTGGGGGATCATGGAGGAGCCTATCCCCAGGACCAGGGAACATCCTCACAGCTTCTTCCATGGCCTTCCCTCAGGTTAGGGAGAGAGCAGGAATGTGAACAGTTTCATTTTTTTCCTGCCTTCTTACCGCAGCCCCTCAGCACAGCAGCCAAAGGTACAGTTTGATGTACTTAGGTTTTCTCCGATGGCATTTTCACACCAAATTCTGAACTTGAATCCACCACCCTGCTTTCTCAGAGGCCACAAAACAGGTTAGTAATGAGTTAGATCAAAATGGGGAGAGTTTTGTGTCCCACCCCCAGGCCCTGGCCTCCCTGTATGTAACTGCTTTTGAAATATATTTGGTAACACACCGAATGTATTTAAAGGGATTGTAGAACTGGCCAATTTTCATGCTAATTAAAGTGCAGGAGATGGAAGTGAGCTGTTTGAAATACATTACAGCACCGAGGAAAACATATTGTGCGCTATCTCATATTTTTCAAGAGCCCACATTCAAATCCACTTTCAATCTGTGTGCACTGTGCTGCTGCTGTTGCTGCTGCTGCTGCTGCCTGCGTTACCAATCCACAGGCAGCATCCATCCTGCCCTTCTGCTGGCCCAGCCTTTGGCATGGGATGGACCTGGATGCATTGCCCATCCCTGGGGACAGGGAGAACTAGGTCAGTGGCTTGGAAGGAGCTGGAGCACCAGCCTCTCACATGAGGGGAGGTAGGGAAAGGAGAAAATTACTAATTTCCACAGACAGCATAGCCAAAGGGGACAACATTTAAATTTCCCACAACTGACGCTCACAGAGGAGGGAGCCCAGACTCACAAGTGTTTCTCTTGCAAGGGCTGGGGAAAGCATGAGGTTCAAGTAAATGTCTAGGGAAAGGGAAATCTCATGCAGAAAGGCATTTGTAGCGTATGTAAGCATCTTTTCTGTGCTTCCCTGGATAGCTGGTTGGTTGTGTCACACCCCAGTGTAAAAAGTATATAAGAGTTAGACCAGCATCTCTAAGCCAGGGGCATAGGTGTAGCTTTGACCTGGATTTCAGCTCCTTGGGGTGCATGAGCTGTTTATCAAATACAGGGCAATTTACTTACCTGGCAGGTCTGTTGAGACCCATGGTTTTGTCCTACTTGCTCAGGTAAGTTTAGAAATTCATTTCATTTGGAGATATTAGATGTTGCCCCTTTGTTTACACAAAGTTCCTTCCTCCACAGCAGGAGACACTTCAGAGGGCACATTCATGTGTATGAACCAGTTTCAGTGTCTGGCTCGGGAAAAATCTGCATGTAAATCGATGGGAACGTCTTTGAGTACTTCCCAAGGTAATGGTGCATATGCTATGGCCCTCTGGGCTCAGCTCTGCATGAAGCTTTGCCTCCCTGCAGAGGGTGGCTGGCAGAGGGGTTGATCTATGTGCACACCCACACCTGCCCAGGAAGGCTGTAGAGAGAAGGACCTACTTCTACAAAGACTCACCGTAGCTGTAGAACTCTTGTTCATGCATGATTGCTTGGATGCAGGAATTATTTTGCTGTTTTCCTGGTTTTCACCTCCTTTCCCTCTCTCATTGACCTTTGGATACAGGGTGGACAAGCATATTTGTCCCCAGGGCTGGGAGCTACCAAGCTGCACTGTCAAGTGTTTCTTCACCCTCAGGAGGAAATCTGCTTCTTTAAATATTTGTCTGACTCCCTGACAGCTCTTTGACAGAACATTTTGACTGTAAACTTCCCTGTTTACAGTAGCATTCAGTGGCAGAAGACATCTCTATCAGGGCACCCTCCCTTTTGCAAGCAAAGCCCTATTCCTGGCTGACAACAGATTTTCCTTCCCTGTTTCAGTTCATAGCTGAGTCTTTTCCCCTCTGTTATCTTCTGTGAGGACTTCATTTCCCAAACCAGAATTTGTAAAGACAGCTGCCCTGGGGCTGGTATGAAGATTGCAAATGTTTGATAGTAGTAGGTGAGATGATAAAAAAGAGAGGTTCTTCCCACTTGGACTCCACCAAAGGACAGAGGTAGTGGAACAATGGCAAAAAGAGCAAATCCCTGTTCTAGTGAAATAAAGGCAAGTTTCTCTCTTAAATGTTAATTGAGAAGTTTTCCTTCTTTCCCTCAGAGTCTGGCAAGTAATGTGTGTGTGGGTGGAGGAAGACAGGAATTACCTAGCAAATCTGGGAACACCCTGCAAACCCAGGGATCACGTGGTTGTAGAAGCTGCAGCAGCTCTTAGGAGGCAGCTGAGGTAAGCCAAGAAGACACGTGGGAGTAGAGGAATTAGGCAGCCCTGTCTCTGAAGCCGTTTCAGCTTTCTGGTGTTGGGTCCAGATGAAGTCCTTGCCTTTGGAGAGAAGCCACCACCAGACAGAGCAGCTTTCTGATTTAGCTCCATGAAGGCGAAGCAGATGACTGGTCAGTGCACTAACAAATTTGAAAAGACATGCCTGAATTAAGTCATCCCTTAATGAAGAGCCTCTGAAAAAATAGCCTGACTTCATAAGCTTGTGACAGACTAAGCCTTTTAATAAGGGCAATATCTAGATTGCCTCTGTGACATTGGAGATCACTGAGTACTCACACCCTGCTGCCTGGCAGCTTACAACACGAGAGGTAAATAGGAGTGCTGGCAGGAATGAAGAGATTGATTGATAAATGATTCCCATTGAAGCATGGACCAGAATAACGGAGTAGCAGGGCCTGTGCATCAGTTTCACTGTGAAGTCAAAGGCATGGTGCTGCCAAAATTTCATCTGTGGTGTCTTCTCTATGTGAAGGAGAGAAGGACCTTTGCTGATGGTGGTGGTATTCCTGTTGCTTTGTCCTGCTGAAACAGAAGTTTGAGAAGAACCATCTATGATGTTGAGCAGGTTACAAGATCTTCCTCATACCAAAGATGATGAGAATGTTAGTAGTCCCAGAGACTCAGTCACCTCAAGGTATCCATGCTCAGCTCTTCATGTGCTTTACAATGCTCAGATTGGGAGCACAAATACTTTCTCTGCCACAAAAAGCTGTGTCTTTGTCAGAACCACAGATACCCATCTTCAGAGGAGTGCACTGTCACCCGAGGAGGAAGGGACCATCTCCTACAGGTTTTCTGAAAGGCACTGCCATTGTTCAGAGTCCAAGTGGGCTGAGGAGCTTAACAGATGGCTGCAGTGAGACACGGACTCTCTACAGATGGTGAATTCATTCCCTCTGAGATCAGTGGTGGGCTGGATGACAGCCCAATATGGTTGCATACTCCAAAAGCCTGTATTACCCCCACACACCCTGTTATCATGACATTTTCCTCTTTGGAAAAGGCAAAGGGATTTAGAGAGATAGAAACAGACACCTACATAAGTAGGGAGAGAACAGTGAAAATGGCAGATGGCATAGAAAAAGGTATGTATCCCTCTGAGAGGCTGTCAGCAGGGGAAGAGAGGGTAAAGCAGCTATTGCTCACTAGCTTCCCTTGAGGACATCTCTTCCATTCCAGGGACATCCATAGGATGGGCACCCTGGTTTTCAAAACATAACTTTTATTAACAGCAAGCAAAATGTCCGAGGATAACATCTCTGAGAAAACCTCCCAAGAAACCGTTGTCCTAAAGGACTTTTTCTTTGAGACCATGGTCACAATTTTAAGCACTGTCCCATCTCTGATGGATTTTTTGCAACCATCTCTTAAAAGGTTGGAAGCCTTTAACAGACTTGATGAAATTAGTGGAATTAGACAGTAAATAGGTTCCTGCTGTGAGCAGCCTCAGATTTGAATGGATCCCCACCTTACACCTCCCACTCCATAACAGAACACTAAATTTCACATCAAATAAGCAGTTTGTCAGGTTTTATCAAGGGAAATAGTTTGGTTTCTTAGCTATTTAAAAGTCAAACCAGAAAATTATTTCAGACCAGAAATAATATAAATTCTTTCAAAGGAGTTTTTTAATCAAGTCATGTGTTGAAGACAATCCTCCTGGTGATATTTCAGCAATGTACCACTAAAAGACATCACCAAGTCCAGGGTTTAGGAAGCCACATCTTCCTTCATTTCAGGATGGTCTTGAGCTCTTTAATGATTGTGTTGGATAATAACAAGAATCTTGGATGCAGTTCCAGGTTCCACAATAACATGTAGGTCGGAGAATTATCTCAGCAGTCAGCATCCATTGACTCATAGAAAGCCTGACTCACAGCTATTGGTATCTACAAGAGTTCCTTTTATATCTGTATTTCCCTATAAGTTTATAAGATTATACCCACCAGGACTAATGCCATATTATCTCAGGAGCAAGCTTAAATTCAGCAGGCTGGTATTCAGCAAACCTCCCAAGCTGGGTGAAGGTCTGTATTAGAATGCATCTCCTGATAACTCCTCTTCCCAAAGCCCCAGGGCTTGTAGGCAGAACAGCACAGCCCTTGAAATTCACTTCCTTCCAGTTTTAACAGAGCATTTGCAAGGAAGTTTCACAGGAGCAGCTATTCCAAAAGACACTGCTGCTAGTTCTAGTGGCAGAATAAATCTTGTGATTCAGCATCCAACACCTTCTCTGGAAGCTCTGAAACAACCCTAGATATGCTCCCTTTCCAAGAGGAAAAAAAGGAAAAGAAAAAAAAAGGAAGACGTCATTTGAAGCATGCAAGTAGATTTGTAGACATGAAAAAACACAGAAGATATGTCTTGCTGAATATAGACTTGCTGGTGCAAAGATCTTACTTTAAAATTGATGGAAAGGCCCCTTGTGTTACATTGCTCCCTGGTATTAAAGTAGCGTTAGAACACCTTGCAGGATCGAGCACAATATGAAAGGCGAGTCCCAAAGCTATATAATGAATTATGGAAATATCTTATGGGTACTATTATTCCCAGGATTCTATATGCCAGTGCAAGTGGATCCCCAGTGGCTTTGCCAAGAGGTTCTGGGATTATTCCAGAGATATTACTTTTAGCTTGGTCTCTCAAGTTTGCTAAATACTTCTCAATATGAAAACCTCAGTGCCATGATGTTGAAGTGCTAAAACCACGTGAAGAAAGAGTGGGGCAGGGAAGCTGGAAGCAGAGAGAGAAGAGTTGTCCCAGTCATGCTCCTCCAGCCCTCCCCAGCTCTTTTGTTCCAGGGTATTCCCCACCACCTTCCAAGGTTCACCGTTTAAAGCAGCCAAGCCCTGGAGCCACTGCAGCCAGCCAGGCATGCTGCAGTACAGCCACTGGCCCTTGTTAGGGAAAATCCTCCTCCCAAAGGCTCACTTCATTTATTTCATTTGTCTCCTTTCCCTCTCCCACCCTGTCCTCAGGGGAGTACAACCCAGGCAGATAAGCTAATGAGACAATTAGCTCTCTGCTCTCTGATTGAAGGGCCCTTTATTTCCTTAACCAGCCAAGCCAATTCTCAACATCGTTGAGTGCTTGACTTTATTTCTGCAATGTGATTCATCTTCCCTCTTGCTCATATATAAACCTACCATAAAAGAGTGTTATTAGTGTTGCCAAGTTAAGCACTCACTTGTTAGCAAACACTTAGGCCTAAGCCTGTTTGGGGAACCTTAATTCATCCTCTTCCTCCTCCCACTCCACAATTCACCTTGCATGTGTATTTTATCAAGGCCTTTAATAACCCTACCCAACAGCAGTGCACAGAAAGCCCATTCCACACTCAGCACACATATTGGGCAGTGATCTATGAGGAATGACGAGCTAAGGGATATTATATTTGTGAGATATTTTAATTGTGAGTGGCTGCCTCACAACTTGACTTGCCACCCACTTGCTCTTGCGTGTGTGGAAAGAAGATTATTGCAATGCTGCATGCAAAGGCTGGATGCAGAATCATTGTGAAATATAACACAGAATCATAAAAATACATCTTAAAAAACTACCACC
Source organism: Serinus canaria (assembly GCF_022539315.1). Classification (NCBI taxonomy): domain Eukaryota; kingdom Metazoa; phylum Chordata; class Aves; order Passeriformes; family Fringillidae; genus Serinus; species Serinus canaria. Next base: position 23,497,763 of record NC_066313.1, read on the forward strand.
TTCTGCAAGTGTTCACTGCAACTCTGGCAGAAAGGGAAGATGGAGATCAGCAAAAAATGTAGGACCTACTCCTATTTCCCTACAGGCCAAAGATCCTACCTCCCAGGTGATCATACAGCATTCCTTTTATTTGGAATCCATCTTCTTCTACCTTCAGGCCAGTATGGAAAGTAGATTTCTGAGGCAGTTGTTCAGGAAGGGCTGCTTTGTCTGCACTCTGGCTGGCAGGGGAAGCAGCAGTGCCTTGCTCCTGTCTGACCCTGTGCCATGGAGAGAGACACCGCCTTTTCAGAGCCCAAGCTCTTCTGAGGTGAGAGACAAGGTAGCTGGCTTGCTTGTGTCTCTACATGAGGGGAAATGCAACAGTGGGATTTAGGGGGTCTGCAGGATTTGCTCAGTCACCACACAAGATCCCTGTTTTCCTGTCCTGCCTCTGCCTCCCACTCCCACTGAGCCATGCAGTTGTGACCATGTCACACACACAGCACTCTGGTGTAGTTCTCAGAGTATTAGTCACTCCTCAGCCTTTCCTTGGCAGCACCCTGTCCCCCACATTGGGAACAGTTTTGGGGTTTTTTTAGTTGTCCATATTTCCATACCAAGTGGAAAAGAGACAAATGGTGGATTGCCTGTGTCTGAGGCACCCCTGCTCACTGTTGGGATTATGATCAGTGTCAGTGCCTGGCTGCATCCTTTAGCCCATGAGAAGCTTTCCAGTCTTGCAAAACCGGCCCTCTATTCAACACTTCCTATTGCATTCTTGATAATTTAAGTTGTAACATCTCTTACTGATTTCTTGATAGAATAATCCCCCAGTCCCAACAACAGCTTACAGAGTGGCCTCAGAGACACATCTGCCTAAAACCATCTGTATCCTCTCCCCTCCTGCATGCAATTACTTCTAAAGAAGGTTGCAAGAGGAAGAGAAAGGATGGAAGCCAATGCTGAAGTTCTCACTAGATTAATCTTTTGCTTAGTCAAGCCTGAAAGGGAACCTGAATTCAGGATAACATGAACACTATGAATTTTTTTAACCTGTCTTATTTTTTTGTTCCTGGTTCCTCTAGACATTCCTGAAAATGTACAAATATATATTGAATAACCAAGAAAAGGTCTCCTGAATACAAACACAGAACAAAATAACTGTCAGGTTTATGATGCATCAATCTCTTCAGACATAGAAGCATTTTTGCCCAAAAATTTCAGTTCAGGCAGAATGTGAAGGCTTTTGCATTTATCCAGGAATTTACAAGCACAGAAACAGCTATAGAGAAGGCTCAGGTCTACAGTTCATGCCCTGACAGCCCATAGAAGGAGGCTCAATGCAAAATAAATTCACATTGTTTCCACTTGGGATCTCTCAGACTAGTAGGTGGCAAGTTGACCTACATCACTGAACCTCTTTCCTTTATATGTGTGCCTGAGTTAATTAACTCTCCTCAGCATTGCAGAAGGCCAAGAGATGCAGAAGGACTTCTCTTGCAAAGATTCCAAGAACTTTTCTCGCAAGATTCCAAGAACTGCTAACTGGTAACCATGCAGTATTGTAAACATTTGAGTTTAAAGACATGCATGGGTATAAAAAAAGTATTGGCTCCATAAAATTGCAGGACATGTGCAGCTAGACTCAGTGGCCTCTGCCCAGTTGGGACTATAGGAAATAAAGGCCAAAAGTTTGCAGAAACATTTGAAGACCTTGGAGAAAAGCTTTGCTTTCTTCCCCTTTTGACAGATACAGCGCAGCAAACAGAGAGTTAAGGCTTTTCCCTCGCTACACTGCAGCAAAAATGAGAGATTTAAATAGACTGAAAATGTAAATCCAACATTTACTCCATAGACATAGTGAAGCAGAGCAGAGGGGAGGGGAGTGAGGGAGGATAGATGATCATTGGATGTGTGAGAAGAGAGATGCATCACATAGTATATATTTTATATGTATTAATATTCATACCAGTTCTTTCTTTTCTCCCTCCAGGCTCTGTCTGCTGCTTCAGTTCATCCATCCGGCTTCAAGAGGGAGATGGATCTTTCAGCCCTTTCCTGCAACTCTGAGCTAGAATCTAATCATCAAAATAGCATGTGCTTTCCCAGCAGCACTTCAGGAAGATGTTGGGACACCTACAGCCAGAGTCCCATCCAAAGACAGAAAGCAAAGTTTGCAAGATGCTCCCTGTGAAGATCAGAGAGGTGCTTGGCTGGTGACATTTTGGGAGAGGGCACATGGAGAGTGACACTGTTCTTCCTGAATCCAGAGGGAGCTGGACTTGGAGCACCCCTGCTTTTAGAGAGGCACAGAGTTTTAAATACTGCTATCCCTCATCTGAAGGTCTGGAACAATACACGGAATAGAGTACCCCTGTGAGAAGTCTTCAAATATGGAATAGAGGAATGGAGATAGCCATACCTTTGGAAAAATATTGTAGTTTCTGATGGTGGGATGGTGGTAGTCAAGCCAAAGTAAAGCAAAAAGGCAGTATTGTCTTATATTTATTTGGAAAAAAAGAAAGCCCTGCTGTTGAGGAAGGAGGAAGTCAGTTGTCCAGGGCACTTGGCTGTGTCGAAAAAACCATCAGCCTAGAGGCAGCAGCATCAAGATCAAGAAGTAATATACAGGTTATAGTGCATGAGGAGAGAGTTCCAATTTGCTGAAAAGATGAGGCTGAAGTTTATGCTTAAAGGCTGCTGCAGTATTTTCATTCCAACACTACTGAAGATTGTCATGAAAAAAATCAATTTTCTGAACTGTGTTTGGAAGAGAGACAGTAGCAGTCCTGGAAGACTGATGTTTCCCTCAAGACTCAGGTGCTTCAAACTAAGAAAACTTGATGGCAGTGCTTAAAAAGCACTATGTGCCCCAAACAAGCGTCACAGCTGAGAAATAAATTGCCCTTAACCAGGCCAAGGAAAGGTGAGACTGAACAGCTTCTTCACTTGTCTTGCAAAGCTCTTCTACCTATCATGCTGGTATTCATGCCTAAGGACTCCCTTGGGAATTCTTGCTTTCTATTTGGGAATCAAAAAACCTGGACTTTGATGAGGAAAAAACTGCCAAATATTTTTCACCGAGAGCAATTTAATCCAGAGGAAGTCAGGAACTGTGTAAAGCCCCGCACACACGTGTGTGGAGTCCAGCTCTGAGGGACACTCCTGCTGGAAGTCATCCCAATGTGGTGAGTGGAAGCAGACCCACACCATGGAGTCTCTTCAGAGAACCAGGTTTAAAGGCATGACATGAGCTGTACCTGCGTTTCTCCAGCTGAGCACATGTAGTATGTATGTGCACTTTTCTAAAATGCAGTGAAGGGAAAGCCATTTTATATTTTTAAGGAGGAGTATACCCTCTCTCTTTCTCAAAGAGAGTGACTCATGTATCTACTACAAAGGATTGGACTTCCACCATGGAACAACTCTTCTGAATTTTGGAATGCAGAAGGTGGATTTTGGTTAGCTGGACCAGGTAAAAATCATTGCCCCTCTTTACCTTTGGACATAGCAACCAACTGATATGTCCTTATTTTTTTTTTTTTGGGAAAGTATACAGAAGATTTGCCATCATTCTTCCCAGAGAAACTGACAGTGTTCACAAAATTAGCATCCAGGAGATAAAAGTTCAGACCACAACCGGCTGCCAATTCACATAGCACAATTTAAGCCAGTGCCACTTTACAGGAAAACTTTTATAGGAAGTGCTCAGGAAGGTTTTTGATCTATGGATGGAAAGTGAGTACTCTTTACCCTTGCCATTATTTGGTACAGAAGGAAAAGATTTTTAGCCTGCCATGGAAACATGAATTTGTCAGTGTTGTTTGTATTACAGTCACATCCACGGCCTCCTACTGTGATAGATGCTGAATAAACATGCAAGCGAGAAGTCCAAGCCACCTAACAAAGATATCTGAAAGGAAAGAAGTGAAACAGCTTGTCCAACACCTTGAAGCAAAGCAGACACACAAAGCAGCACAGACTGCTTAGTCACATGTACTTCTTAGTGGAAGTTGTGTATTTACTGAGGTTATAACTTCTTTACAAACACATGCCTTCAGACAAAGGCACATGGGTTCTGCTGCTACTGTCAACCAAAGACATACCTCCTGATTAGCTCATTGCTCCCAGTGGATCTCTTCAGCAGTGTCATCCTTACCTGTAACTCCTGGAATCCATCCTCATTCAAGCATACCGAATCAGAGCTGGGCATGAAGTCTTTCTCGCAGCCCCAGAACACCACAATCACACATTTCACAATGACTAGCTGGTTTCCTCTGGGCAATGTTCAGCTGGAAGAAACTTCTCTGTATTTTAGTAACAGGTGCTTTGTATTGCAATCTTTGTATCAACAGAAAGTAGAACTTTCTTTTCTCTCCATAGTCCTTTGCAAAAAAATTGGACAAGTTCAAAAGTTCTCTGTGAATGAGAGGAAGGAGAAGGTTCTTCAGACAGAGCATGCTCCTTTTGTCTTATATCCTAAGCATGCAAGATAAATGTCATGCTGATTAATATTTATTTTCTTCAGCCCAAAATGAATAGGAATTTAATTCTCAAATTAAATTGAAAAATTTGAAAATCAAAAATATGTTTTACTGAACACATTTTATTTTAATCACTTTTAAGACCTGTATGAAAAAAAATTCCAGTCCTTTGCTATACTTGGCATGTATTTTCACTCTGATAAAAAGCTTCTAAAAGACTTTTTGAAAATGTTTTTCCTTGAAATTTTAAACATACCAAATGAATCCCTCCGGCAATTTTTTTTTTCCAAGTCAGTATTTTCTAGTGGAAAAAGATTCCCATTTTAACCTTTCATTAATAAAATTTCTAGCCTGACTGAACACTCTCAGCTAAGTTGAGAGTGAATAGCTCACTTCAGGAATCATTAATCCAGGCCTGATGTGAACTAGTGTCTCTCCAGCCTGTGGCCATACACTGAAGAAGGTGTCCCTGTATCTTTCCTTGCTCTTGAACCATGTGGTATCAGTGGGAATATTGATGGGAGGCTGTGGGGACAGGAGAGGGCAGAGCAGGCATGCTCTGGGAAGAAATGGGGTTGAGTAGGTCGCACACATGTGGGCTGGTAACAGGGTGACTGAAGCTAAGCTTACAATGATGCTGACGAAAGTAAGGCTAGCTGAAAATGCTTCTGAAATACAGCTTACAGCTGTATGGTTACATTGTTATTTGCAAATCCACGCTTCCATTGTGTTTGTGAAGGAAAAATCATTTTCACTGATATGTTGGTGCTTGTTGTTCATTTTGAGGTCACTAGTCAAGAGCTTAACTAGTTCACTAACTTCTGAAAAACATAGCTACTAATAGATTCAATCAAATATGAAAATAAAATCTATTTTTTTTACTCTTTGACAGGCTTTATCTTTAAATATTTCTTAACAATATACTCTGCCTCCTTTTAAAAAATATTTCTGCCCTTGTGTAACTCAGAAATAGCCAGATCAGTTTTGTCAAAAACCCCATAACAACTCCTAAACAAAACCTTTGAGCTTGGATTAAGAGTGAGCAATTTCATCCTGAAAGAGGAATCACTTGGAGAGTTCAGAGGAAATAGAAGCAGAGACTTGGATGCTGCAACTCTTTCAAGCTCTGCATTTGGTGTGCACTGCTGGCAGAAGCACAAAGGAATCTGCAGCTGAATTGGCCTGCTGTCAGGAGATGCAATTTTGTTTCCAGAGTTTTCAGTACTACTAAAAAGAAGAAGGCAGAACAGCAGAAACATGCCTGCATGGGTGCACAGAGGGATTGACTCGCCCAGAGCCAGCAGGGGCTGGCTGACCCTGGAGACCTGGTTCAGCAGGTGCTTGTCCCCCTCATGGCACCTGCCCCACTGCCATGAGACCTTGTGTGTGCTTTGTGAAAGGTCCAAGCCCACCACCTGGACAGATGCCTGCCATCAGGTTTGCTTTCTATGGGAAGCATCAGTAAACTCTACATGTAAGGGGACACAGCTGCCTCCGAGAGCAATAACAGGGTTTTCCTTTCTTACTCTGCTCTCTGTTCCTGTCCTGGCACAACTCATTCACAATACAAGGAAACAAAACACTGCAGCACCGTTCAGTCTGAGACTCACTGAGCAGTGGGTTTCATGCAGATGGCCTTGTGATGTACTACAACCAAGTAGTAAGCTTGCTGCTCTCTGTCACTAAGCGAGTGACAGAAAGCAGCAAGACAGTGTCACTAAAACCTCATACAAAGAATTACTTGAAGCCTTATATATCAAGCAAACAAGAGCAGGCAGGGAGAGAGGGTTATCTGAGCAGGTGTTTTCAGATTAAGTTTGAAGGGAGGTGGAAATGAGACATTGCAAAGCAGTTAGCTCTCTGCAGCCACAGGATTATGGGAACAGGTCTCTGATTAGCACATGCCTCTCACTGTCCCACTATGAAAGACTTCAAGCCCATAGAGATCTCAAAGGTACAGCTGCAGCCATCCAGTGTGCTGTGTACAAATCCTTCTCTGTAACATCCAATTCTTATCTTAGAAGCCCAGATAAATTTCATCCCAGTTCTCCAGACTAGTGGATCTTGATTATCACAAGCCCTGTGGCTTTCTTCATAAGCTATGCTCTTACCCTTAAGCACAGCAGGATTTGTGCGAGCTGCTGTTTCCTCTGCAAGAAGGGGTTGCTGTCAAGAGTTATGTTGTTCAAGCCTCTCCAGTACAAGCAAGTCGAGAAAGTCCTGCTCCCTTCACACCCAACAGGTTTGGAGCCAGCCCCCACTCTAACAAACCTGGACACCTCAGTTTCTGCTATGCCCAGATTACAGATCTCAGTATCTCAGTTTGCAGTAAACCAAGCCATTCTGCCCCTGTTAAGACATTGCTCAGGAGAGGAATTCAGCCCTTGACTAAGGCTTTTCAGCATTCATTGCAGGATAATTCTATACATCCATAGCTTCAGGGACAGTAGGATGTGGAAAAGCTGATACTTGAATGAAGTGCTGAGTTTTGAGTGAACAAAAAGCTCATTTGCCTAAAGTGGGTGTGTTTGTGCTGCAGATAGTTTGAAGCCTTTGATGTGATAACTCGGGAACAACTTGTTCTGAAACCATTCACTTAGTGAAGGCATATGGAAATTCAGTATTCTTGCTCCCACTGTTTGCTCCTCTTCCCATATAGCAGTGAGCACTAGCTAGATCTGGAAATACTTAGTTTGGCATCTTGCTGGAGATCCCATTCATCCAGGAAAAAAGGGTATATCCCCATTTTCCTACATGTGTGTTGAGTACAGAAGGCAAAGGTCCAGAACACCAGTGAATAGCCCCACACCACATCCCTACGAAATAATAATATTTCCTGTGTCAGACATGAAATCTCTCTCCTCACAGTCACTGACAGGAAAAGAGAGACATAGGATCAGTGGGACTAGAGGAGCATCTCGCTACACTTGGAGGACTTCAGCAAAGCCCGGTTTACTGGCTGTTTCTCAGAGCTTTAGTGGTGGCCCATGCTTGAATATCACTGGGCAGACCCACATTTTTACACAGCAAAGGAGATGAAAAAGAGCTGAGAACGTGTCTGCATGGATTTCTTCTTTGCTGTGGAAATTCAGAGGCACCAGTCCTCTCCGGGTGCTTACCAAAGAGCTGCAGTTTCCTTGTGGATCTAACTCTGTGCTGCAGAAACCTTCCCCTGTGTGTTTGCAACTCCTAATCTCCTAATCTGTGGCAAACGGAGCTGTGGGTGGGAGAGCAAAGGCAGCTCTGGCAGTACGTGAGGAGGAGTCACTGAGCTCTGCAGAACTTGTCTGACATGAGAGAAAGGAAGTGGCACGGAAGGTCAGAGTTTCAGCCTGCCTGTCTGTCCATGGGACACTCAGGCAGGTCAGGGGGAATGCGGAGGGAGACTGCCAGCACTCTTTGCACCTAGTGCAGCCTCCAAGAGGGGGGAGCTGGGCAAGACAGTGATTCACAGAGCTGCTCATGGTAAGGAGGAGGGAGGCAACGGCCAACATTTGCCCTATTTACAACATGCCTCCAATTTGTGCTGATTTGAGATCAACAGGAGAGGGTGACGAGAGACCTGTGTGCCCTGAAAGCACTCTCACTTTGCCTGGACCACTCAGCGAGTGCAGCACAGAAGGCACACAGTAAGTCACTGCAGATTACAGGCTAATGATACGGCACCTTGTGAGTTGTCAAGTATATTGACACTGCACCTGCTCTTGGGCAGAGGAGGGAGACACGACCCTGTATGCATCTAGCAAATACACCAACTGTCCTGAGCTATCAAGGACAGCCAGCAGAACTAAGCAGCTCCTTTCGCAGCTCATATAAATTGGATCAACTCCCCTCTGTTGATGCTGGCTTTTGCCTACAGTATTAAGCTACTTTGGACCAGAGAGCCATTCCCCCCCCCCCCATATTGCTCCCACTGCTGCATCCATGGCAACATTAGGAGCTTAGCAGCAGACAATTCAGCCAAGGCCACCCGCCACTTCAAAGCACACTCCCCAGCCTGAGGATTTTTGTCTATTTTAGAGCCTCCACTGTAGCTATCATCAATGGGACATCATGAGTATGGACAACAGAGAGCACAGGAACAAAAAGCCTGATACCACTCCTCTGTCAGTTTACTGCTAGTCTCCAGCCTGAAGGCAAACCATTATTTAGTCAAGGAGGGAGAGCACAAGGAGCAGCAGACAGTATTCCCTTGCACACTCTTCTTTTGGCAGCAAATTCTTATGAGTAGGAAAAGATGGGGTCATAAGAGAAAGTCTGGTGGAACAGATAAGAGCAGAAGTCAAAAGCTGGAGTAATTTCATACGAATAGTCCAGGCTTGCTCCCAACCATGCAAATGAATATAAGTAATATGTCCTTTCACTAGCAAAGCATTAACTCTTTAGCCATCAGTGACCATCTTGCCAGCCTGCACAGTTCCCAGTCACCCTCAGTGAGGAATTATGCTTATATTCATGCTCATTCTCAGTTGAAATGGGATGCTCCTAAGTGTAGGTGACTGTCCCTACACTTAGGAGCATCCCATTTTTTCCTACCCCTTTACTACAACAGGAATCTTTTGTGTTTATGGTATTTTGAGAGAGTCAGTGCAAGACAATGAACACCACAGTATTGCACACTGCAGAAATAATCTGAGCCCTTCAAGCCCTGCAAACAAAGACTACAAGCACCAGATACCAAATTAACACCATCAACTACAGTTAGTATTTTCCTAGTACACTTCCCTATGAGCTAATAGCCTGAAGTATAACCCCCATTCCCCTCAAATGTAGGTAAAGAAAGCATGGAACCAAGGGTGCCAGCAGCTTGAACCTTCCTAAAAGCTACGCAAAAAAAGGTTAGAGGTCTACTGCAAATATTTTCAGTATTTGTAGTAAATTAATGATGCCTGTGTAGCGAGGCTATTAGTACAGGTTTGCATTTCTCAGTAATTTTTATGCAAATGTTTCAAACATAGTACTCTGATCTCCACAAGTAGATATTTTTCAGCCCAAGAACTCACCAAGGCATTGTTCTAAGAATCCATATCCCCCAACATGGAAGAAAGAGAAACGTGGTGAAAAAAAACCCTCATATGCCCTCTCAGTGAGCAGGATTAAATATTTCTTTCATTCTCTAATTATTACTCTATCTCTGAAGCAACACCGTAAGAATCAAAGATTTTTTTTCTTTTTCAGGAATATTCTTGTGCTCCAAACAAGTTATGAAGTCTGAAAGCTAACTCTAAAGCCAATGAGAAAGAAAGGGGAAAAAAAAAAGCCACATCTTTTTCTTTGTCAGAAGAAACACAGATTAAATGTAGTAGGTACAGTTCAGTAAAGTCTCCCTTCAGACCCCTTCTAGAAATTAGCATATCTGACACTGCAGTCTTCACATCACTAGTTTTAATTCCAGGTTTACATCTCTGCTGTCACAATTATTTCCGTGAATGTGCCAAAATCCACAGTGCAATAACTAAGTTTCCATTCCTCCTCTAATTTTAGAAGTCCAAGCCTCAGAGACACCTTCTCTGTTGATTAGAGGTTTTTCTGTTCAGTTCATTGATCACAAGGGCCATTTGCAAGACTGAGTTAACTAAAGCTGATTTCAGTCCACAAAGAGCTATCATGTTCTCAGGTGAAATACAACTAGGGAAGAATAACCCTGTATACCAGCAGGGGGAAAGCAGCTCTGCAGAGAGAGACCTGGGAATCCCGGTGGACAACCCCTCCTTTCCAGCTCAGGAAATTCAGTGGTTCTATGTTTCATGAGGATTGGAGCCTTACTATTATGAGGAAAGGCTGTCTAGTGTCTCTGCTTAGCCTGAAGAAGAGAAGACACAGAGGGGATCTTATCAATGCACAGAAGTGTTGTAGGGCTGGGGTCAAAAGGATGGGCACAGGCTCTTTTCAGAGCTGCCCAGTGGCAAGATACAGAGGACACAAACTGAAACACATGAAGTTCCATCCAAATATGAGGAAAAAATTCCCTACTGTGAGGGTGACTGAGTACTGCAACAGGCTGCACAGAGCAGCCACAGAGTCTCCTTCTCCAGATATATTCAAAACCAGCCTGGACACAGTCCTGTGCAAACTGCTCCAGAGAACCTGTTCTATCAGGGATGCTGGACTAGATGATCACTGGAGATCCATTCCAACCCCTACCATGATGTGATTCTGTAATTTCACATTGAATACAGACAGGATGCTCTGGGAACAGACTCAAGGAGCAAAGTAGCTTACCTAGACAGACTTGTCATCAAGTACAAACCTAGCCAGACTCCTGAGGCAGCCCTTGAGAACCTCCTACTTATGGCAATGACCCAAGTCACTCCCAATAAACCCAGACTAACTGCTAGAACCAGGACCCTGATTACAAAAAATTTAACACTAGAAACCCTGGTGAAGCTGCAGTGACCGAAAAGCAAGTAAGGGGTGATCTTGAGCAGAATTTACACATTCTTTGGTTCTGCAAGTGCTTTCTAGATCACAGAAGCAAAAAGACCATTTCACACTGACCAGGAGGACAGAGTTACATCCGTGAACTACAAAGTTTACAGACCAGGGCATTTGGTGGCTGATGGTGCTGAATTGCTGGTGTTCCTGAATTACTGCTGGCCTTATTAAAATTGTACTTAGGCTGGGGACCATCTGCAAGCAGCAAGTTGGAGGCAGACACTCTGCTCTTTCTGAAAGCTGTCCTTGTCATACCAGGTGATGGCAGAGGACACTCTGGTCCTCTTTTATTTTGCCTATCCACTTACAAATCATAATTTAAAATACAATGAAAACATAATATTCCTTCCAAGATACACCAAAGAGGACTTTTATTTTTGTTTTGTTTTGAGTTCTTTTTTTATTGTCCTCTGTAAGCATTGGCAATACTTGAAGAGAGAACCAAATACTCAGACTAGATCTAAGCAGAACTAAAGTGAAAGTCAAGTATTAAACCCCAAATGCTGAAGGTCCTGTCTTGATTTGGTGCTAATTCACATATATTGCTTATGCATAGCCTTTAACTGAAGACCTTGAGCTCTACTATTGTTATTACCTTTAATAACAGTTCAGGGGATTGCTAATGGGATAGCAGAGCCTTCCATAGCCAGGGCCAATCCACATTGGCCATGGAAGTGCCTGAAAGTCCAATATTTGGAAGGAAGACACAGCAGGGATAGAAAATGTTTGAGAGATGATCACCCACAAACCTCAAAGCCCTCCTGCCTTTTTTTCTTCATCACACCCCCATCAGGAGACATGCCAGAATATAGAGTATAGAATCACAGCCTTGATCATAAATAACCTTTGAAACTCTCCAGAAATAACTTCTGAAATTCTTGCCATTCCCTTTCTCATTTATACCTTGCAGGTGAAAGACCACTTGTACAGCATTTCTGATAGAGCCCCTTCTCAGACTCTGAACCTGTGCCAAACACCCCCCGGGAGGGAAATATAACCCAGAGCAGTATGAGCCCAAAGCACTCCTCTTCTCTGTTAGCTGTTTTTGTCAGTCTCTACTGGAAAACAACACTACTGGGACAGCACCTCCAGACAGAAGCCCACATACATTCTTGGTGACTCTCTGTGCTAAACCAGAAAGATTATTTGACCATCAGAAAAAAGAATGAAGCTAGAATAAACACAGCAATTTGGTTTAGAGAGAAGAGACATATCTGCTAAGCCTGTTTCCCACTCTTTCATGAAAATTCTCTCTTCCCTCTGCCCTACTGCCCCCACAGGCAGAAGGTTTCCTGAAGAGGCCAGTCCCACATTAATCTCACAGCCTCATTGCTATTTTCCAGCCATAATTCTGCAGGCTCTGCAAATCCTGTCTTCTTGTAAGCACCCCCCAGTCTATTCCTCAGAGGAAGAGGAACCCCATACCTCTCCACACTACCTCCTCCTCTGCTGTCAGTAGTTGAATTCAGGATCCATTGGAGCTGAGGGCTTGGGCTCTGTTCCCTTTCTCCAGGATGGCCATTCACAAACCAGTCAGTGTTGAGTGGGCTGAAAAGCCCAAGCTATCCTTGAGAAAAACAAAACAAAAAAAGGATTGGGGGCCATAGAGGCTACACCTACAGTGCAGATGGCCATCCCAGAATAGCTATGTTGGGAAAATCTTTTGGAAGGCTGAACTAGTGTCTTATTGCAGGATTCATGCCCAATTATTAACCTTGTAAATATTTCAGGTTACACAGCATATTATACCTTCAGTTTATTGATATGTCCATAGATTATTAATCTTTCATTACACTAATTAATTATCATAGCGATTTGGCAATTATCTTCTGTAAAGTTTGTCTGGGACCAGGTGCAGCCTCTCTCAGAGCCTTTAAAATGTGCTCCAGATCCTTGCAGAATGCCAGATGAAAGATATAGCTTTATTAGATCAAAACTGGGCTGCTGACACCTCTCCCAGAATATGTATTGACAGCCTTGCTTCTTAAAAGGTACAGACTATATGGAACAGCTTATAAAAACCTTGGATGCAGAAGCAAAGAAAAATATGCATAGATTTAACACATATCACTATGCCCTTTTCATATCCCCACAGAGGCTGGAATTAAGGCAGAAATTTCATCCCCGAATCGAAGTTTCATCCCCGAATCCATGGTTTATGGATGGCCTAGAGATTTCATGGAGGCATTTGTTCCAGAGACACGACTTAGTCCTTTCTTCAACTGGAGAAATCTTATGTCATGCACTGCAGAATGCGGTTTACTAATCACCGGCGCTGGTTTGAATGGCTCCATGGATCAAAACTGACTTTACACGGGGATGCCAAGCACATTTGCCATTCTCCCGCATTGATCATTAGGACGCTTTGCTTGTGAGGATCACACTGGGAGTCATTTCTTTGATGAGTGCAAATGCGGGAAAAGAGCTGAGGCTTTTACAGGAGCTGCTTGACTACAGGTAAAGAATGCTGCAGCTTCGGGGAGGGCTATTGCAAGACAATTAGAGCCTGCTTGTTCTGTCTTCCTATTTACAGGACGAGCATAGCTCATGTTGTTTAGGCAGGGTGTAGATTTTGTTTCTGTGCTTCAGAAAAACTCATCCAAGCACAGCTATCACACGTCCTTTGCGGCAGGAGCTAACTTTAAGCTCTCTCCTTTTGTTCCCTATTACCACCCCTTCCTTTTCTGCTCTCTTCACCCTCTGTAAAGTAAGCTAAAACTGTGCCATTGTGATGGTCAGTAGTCACTCTGAGCCAAGCCCCTGGTTATTTCAAAATCAGTGCGAGCACTTCCACTGACTGAAATTGTAAGAGGATTAGACCTGTATGCAGTCAGCTCCATTGAAGCACAGCAGACATGTTCTCCAGCTCCTCAAAAACATGTGTAATAATTTGGCTGCCTGTGATTGCTGCATTCTTTTGCAAATGCAACAGCCCTGGGGAATAGTGCACTTTCCACCCCTGCCTACTTTCCTAAGAGGGCTCTTGCTCTAGTCCTTAGAAGAACAGCCGCAGATTTTAGAAGGCTTTGGATCAAGTCCTCAGCCAGAGTTTTATTCCTGGCCATGTCCACATTGCCTGTAAGTATTGACAATGGTTTCATTATGAACTGAGCACTGCACAGACTTTGCAATCCTGCAGTTTTTAGACCTTCTGGGCAAATGTTCAGCACAATTAGCGGGGTATTTATCTCCTTTCATGGCTGATCAACACAGAGAGCATGGCCATTGAAGCAAGTTCATTGGTCAGTGCCCACATGAAGTGGCAGAACAAGAAATGTGTAGCTCCGTTTCTGGCTGATGACTGAGTTCCTCAGTCTGCAGCCAAATGATTTACTGCATGTGTGTTCTGCACTTCTGCTGTCTCTGTGTCATCCATCCTCCTCCTGACTGTCCATCAGTATCATCAATCCCAGTTTGTATAACACATCCTTGTAAAGCCCAGGAGTGAAAATGCGCTTGGCCACAGTGCATAAAAGGATTGGCCATGGATGCAGGAAGAGGACACAACAAAAATTTGCAGTGAGGGTAACCCCATATTGAGTTATCTGAGCTTCTGGCTACAGCTTTCAATTATGAAGTGCACAGCAGCATCCTGGGGAGAAATGGGTGCTGCTGGCAGCAGATTTGCGCTCTGCTAAGGAAAATAAAATCTTTGGGAGAAAGAAGAGCCTTGGAGACACTTCCTATTATATTGAGACATTGTTGTCAGGAAAACTCATTCTTGGATTTTGTTTTTTCCTGTTGGTACCAAAGAAGCTGAGGTGTGAACAACACTGTCTGGGACCTTCAAAAGCCAGTACAGATTAACAACAACTGCTTTGTCTCTACAAAGTTGTTAATGGAAGTTACTGGTGCCACTTCTGGCGAGGTGAAGTTCTCACTGTACTGATGTAACATGTAAATATTTGAGTGGCTTTGCTTTTTCAGATGAGCTCCCACTGCCCCTTCTTCATTTTGGAGGCAGAGGCAGCACATCTGGCATTTGGAAAAACAACGACATCAACAGCCCCCCCCACATTATTAATATTTAAAAACTGTCTCTCGCACATGAATAGAGAAAGTTTATTATCATTTCTAATTGCACAGGGCCATGTAATGGGTTTATGTAACATGTCATCTTTTCTACCGAGCTCACCACTATATGCTTTGAGAGCCTTGGAAACATTAAATAATTTAGCCTCAAAATACCCCCTGGTGGTGTGGTTTGGTGCCATTTGTCTCCATTTTACAGATGGGGAACCAATGCAAAAAACCTTCCAGTGGTCTCCCTAAGGTCACTCCAGGAGCTTTTGGCAAAGATTCAAAATATTATGTCTCTACAATTTTTTTTGTTCGTGAAAGAAAAATACTCTGGGACAGTGCAAAGCTCACAAGTACTGAAGCTGGGTTTTGGAGATATTACAACTTGCAGTCAGATTTCACCTTGTTGCCTAGAGCTACAGGAGATCTACACAGAAGAAGTCTTAGGCTGGGCTAAATTGTGGCTTACATGGCAGAAATGTAAGCAGGATTTAGTGCTTCAAAAGTGAACACCAAAATGACGAGCTAATAGTTCACCCTATAAAAGGAAAATAACATCATGAAGAATGGTAAAATGGCTTTAAAATGTAGAGACTAGGGACAGCAGAACACTTTCCTGTTTCATCCTGATGTAGTAAATAGGTTTGACTAAGTCACCTTTCTTAGTATTCTACCCTGTCCTTAGGGGAAAATCCTTGCAATAAGTAAACAGAGAACCTGGGTAATGGAGGAGTTCTAATGAGATATATTCATAAAAATTTTTTAATACACTGAAATATTTCACTTTGACATTTCCTAAACAAACTTTAACCTTTTCATACTCTTTTAAGAATTGATCAACCCAGCAGAGAACACAAGAAAATATATGTATATATTTTAAAATGGAATTAAATAACTCAAAGAAAAACATGACATTGACATTCAAAGGAAGCACTGGACATGTAAATTAAATTTCTCAGGCTACAGTGAAATAAACAGCTTATTTCCTGATCCATGCCACATTTTCTGGTTTCATCCAAAGCAGACCTTTTTTCACCTGCATTTTTGGCTCTACCAGGAAATTATCTTCTTTTCACTCAGTTGACATCTCATTTTAAACTTTTTTTAACCCTTCAAATGTTGTTCAGCCATATCCACACATTTTATCATAAGTCACTTTTGATCATCTCCCTCTTTAAAGCAGTTTAAACTACAAGCTTATATGGAACTTGCTGTGCTAAGGTTATACTGACAGCTCAGATCTGGATCTGAAATCTGTGGATTGCTGCACCTCAATGATAGTGTATTGATATATTTCAGTCCTGAGGGATCTGTTGGCTACTGCTTGTGAAGTGCAGCATTGTGCCAGCCCTATGCCTGCATCTCAGTCCCACCCTTTTCTCTTAAAACCTCCAGACAACAAACACGGCCACAATAATTCAAGGTCCTACAGCAGAAGTGGTAGGAGATGAAGCACACGGCTAATGAAAATCGAGTAGCATTAATAAGGACAGAATGCAGCCTAAATGTCAGAAAATAAAGAAGAGTATTCAGCTGGGGAATAACCTATTCAAAGTTATTCCATTCCATTCCATTTTGTGGAATGTGTAACCTTGGTAAGTAGCCTATAGGTCTATACCAAAACTCTTGGCATGCTCCCAGCCTTCACAGCTCCATCTCCAGAGACCCCTTGGAGCAGTTCTCAGTGCACTCCTGTCAAACTTCTGGAGGAAGAATGTGAACCCAGATGCCTCAGTTTTAGACCTGGAGAAATCTGCTTCTGGTGAGCCCATTAGAACAGGGTGGCTCAGCTCTTGGATATGATGGGCTTTGTGGATGAAGAACAGATTGTGCGAGCTGAACCCAAGGAAGATGGAGATTATGCTGGCAGGAAGAAGAAAGCACTATGAATAGTTTATAGACCCTCTGTGTCAGCCTTTGCACACTGTGAACAGCCGCAAACCGTCTGTTCAGGCAGTGCTCTAGGAAAAGTCCCAGAGCCCTCTGCCATGGACAGAGCACACAGAGGCAGAGATCTCTGCCATCCCCATTTGGCTAGAAGACTCCTTTCCATCCTGGCACAACGTGTCCTGGCCTTGGGTAGCCAGGTTTTTGTCACCTTCTGTTTGGATTACAGGACTGTAATGACCCTTTGGAGAGTTCAGTGGATACAGCTCCCTGCAGCAACATGAACAGCACTGAATGTGTCTTTCTTGTCTTCTGCTGCCTGTACTGACTCCCCTCAGAGCTTACAGCAATATTCTTGGTCTTGTTCTTTATCCTCATATACAGGGCCCAAGATACTATAAACACTGGAGAAGGCTCCCAGTTGCAGATGCTGTTCTTTGCTGTGCTCAGTGTCTGTCATTGCAGGAATACTTCACCAGTCAAATGATGAAATTTTCTTGGTGCTAAGGGATGACAATGTGAGAAATATTGGTGGTTCTTCCACAGGTGGTCCCAAACCTTATGAGTTTTCATTCCTGGTACCAGGTTGGCTTCTTCAGCACTGCTAATCTTGCATATAAATGTGGATTTGCTGTCTACATGTATCTTAAAAGAGAAGGAAAAAAAACTAAGTGAAAATCAGATTTTATTAAAGAATATTGAAGTCCTAAAATCAGATGGAATGCATTGTTCTGCCCATGGGAATAAGTGATGCCTTGTTAAGACTAGTGCATACTCTTCTGGAAAGTGCCAAAATCCTGCAATAAGGATGGAAGCAGAAAACCGGCATGGAGCAGGTGCTCGGATATTAGGCTGATATTTGCCTAAGTGCTCAGATGCCCACCTGTGTTTCCACAGTATCTCTTCTTGACTGGAAGGTGCTTTAGCTGGCACATGTTGTACATCAGAGAACACAGTTATTGTGATTCAGTTCATGAGCACAACTGGTGAAGCCATTGTCCTGTGATTTCCTAGGGAAGTGCACAGACAACTGCAGCTTCACAAACAGCCCCTTCTCGTAACACGTAGGGTTTGCTCAGGCCCAAAGCTACTTTTAGGATACTACACAGAGGATGCTTTTATCCCACTTTTTCAGTAAAAAGTCCTGTTCCTCTCCTAATATTGAAAGAAGTTCTAATCATGAGGGGAATGAGATGAACTTGGTTGAAGGAATGTGTCTTTCTGAGCAGCGTGGTTTGTCTTCTTGTCTTAGTCTTCTTTTACTGGTCCTACCTACTTTTTCTGGTCACAGACTGTTCTGAATTTTGTCAATCTAGTACCAGGTTTCCAAGCATATAAGAATGTTTTAAACCCACAAATTCTCTGTGTTTTTGGAACTAGCTATGAAAATAATTTTAAATTAGACTAGATGCAACTGAGTCCAAGCTGCTGATGTTCCAGTCTTAGAGTGTGGAGAACTCACAGTAAACAACAAGCCATCTTTCACTCCTTCCCATGACAACTCATTCTCTCTTTCACTCCTGTATTATGAAATGTCTTTCTGCAGAGCTAAAAGATATATATTCTGTAGGTGGGAAGAGGTGTTTACAGCAATGCTGGGCATTGAGAAACTCTAAGAGAGATGGATCTTTGCATGGCAGGAAAGGAATATATCCTGACACAGTGACCTCAAATAAAAATGACAAGTGAGGTCCTCTTTCAGCACAAAGTGATGTCCCTAGAACAGGTATGACACAGTTAAGCAGATCCTAAAAGCCTGGATAATACTGCAGAAAAAAAAAAATAGTCACTGATAGATCCCTGATTTTTATCCTTACAAACTCTGTCTTTCATCGTAGGTACTTTTCAAATACACTTTATATGAATGCTGGTGTGGTCAGTTCTTTGTTGGTAGTTTTTTTCTTTATTTTGTCTTCTGCACACCGTAAAAGCCAAATGTATTTCAATGCCTTTCAAAGTCTTTCACATCATGAAAGATGCACCTGTAGACTTGTGCAAGCTGAAAATGGATGAACTATCACATGCTTCATTGGAACAACTGCAAATAGTCACAGCTGAAATGAAACACAAATATTCTGAATAGACCATTCTGACCGGTACTTGTTATTCAAAATCACATACAAAAATAATTCCTACAATCTGTTCTGAAGAACAAAGACACTGTAGAAATGCCAAGTCTTTCCCCAGATATCCTTAGTTCTTTGGAAGGATTGGATTGAACAAGGCAAAGATTGCAGGGATAGGTAGCATCTTTTCATAGGCAAATAGAGAAAAATGGTGTGAAAAAGAGACACAAGAGTCCTGGGTTTTTTTCAGATTGGAAGCAGAAAATTTCAAATTATAGTGTCTCTTCTAGATCTAAACCCAGTGTAATAAAAGACCTGTTTAAGCCTCTCTGATAAAGCTTTGTCTTGTTGATATCCTTAGGCCATCACAGCTGCAACAACATTCTTACTACACTCAAGGTATCAAATGCTTTTGCCTTATTCAGAGGACTGGAAACAACCACGACAGGTTATCTAGTCCATCTTCTGGACTTCAGAATCAAATACACCTAGGTCATTACTGAGACTTATTCACCTAATGTGTTCTTAAACACTTCCAATGACAGAGGCTACACAACCTCCTGAAGCAATCTTTGTGTTACTTGAACCTTTCTGACAGCAATTTAAACCCATTATTGCTTTGTCCTATCCATCAGGGGCATGGGAATCTCTTCCACTTTTTATCTTTTCCACAACTTTTTACATTCTTGAAGACTTTTGCTAACCTCTTAGTTTTGCCTTTTTGAAGTTGAACAAAACCAACAATTGTCTCACTGGTCTTTTTCTCTAGGCTATTTCTGACTCTGAATTTTATGTATTTCTAAGTCTTTCTTTTGCTGACCTATAGATTATGTTTTTTGTGGATTTTCTTGATATCCCAAACCATTATTTACTTACTGGTGCAGAATATGAAGCATGACCACAAAACAGAGTGAACTTAGGGAGTGATCTCACACTTTCAGGAACAAGTGACCTTCCTACTTCAAATCATTATCCCCAGAGCACAACAGCCTGTTGGCACCCAAACTTGAGATGAATATACGTGCCTTTATCTTTGAAAAAATGTTTTATCCCAAGAAGAGGTAGTAACAGCAAACTAGTGCATGCTTCTGTGAAGGAGAGCTGTTCTAAAGCATCTAGAAGAAAAGAAATATTTTGTATTAATAAGAATTGCCATTTTCACATGGACATGTTGCAGGCTCTTAGCATTACACAGAATGTAGCAGATAATTATTAGCATCAGCCCAACTTATCAGATGGGAAAAGCACAGTACAAAGAAAAAATGAGATGAAGCCCAAAGCCACATAATGAGAAATAAACATGAAGATGAATAGAAAAGAAGATTTCCTGATTCATGTTGTGTTTTTTTAATTTTTTTTTCTCCCACCTCTGTAGACTGGCACTGAATTTTTCTCTCAGCTTAAGGGAAGGTGACTAAGGCCAGGTTCAGGCTGGAATCCACTGATGGAGTAGGGTAGAGAAGTCAGCTGAGCAGAGAAAGTGAACTTTCTTCATGTACCATGACTGGAGTAATGCAATTTACTCTGCTGGAGCTGTATCAGATCAATTTGATGTCATTCATCTTCCACCCGATGCCCAGGTAATGCTTTTACCTCTTTGCCTTCAACAGAGAGGCAAAAGAATAAACTGAGATTAACTTTCGGGGAGTTTTATTGCAAAACAAGTGGGTAAAAAAATGATTTTAAGTGACCTAGATGATATCTTTTCACATCAGTGTTTAGCAATATCTGCTTCCATAGACGGTGTAACTGTTAGTACTGCAAGAATCCCTTAGGACAAACTCTTGTTGCAACATATTTTCTCTGCACCAAAGCCTACATAAATGTTAAATGAAGCCACTTTAAACAAATATAGGTAACAGAGGGAGAATAATCCTGTTAACAGAATCAGCATTGCAGTCACTAAGTCATAATATTTTATTTATTTATTATGTCATAATACCTATAACAAAAGTAACTAGATGCTATAAAATAATACAGACACAGAAGTTGAAATGATGCACCATAACCAACCCTTCATAAAAGCAACTCTCATCCACAATATCCAGGGAATGAAGGAAAAGAAAGCAGAGCCCCTTTCCAATCCCAGGTAATATTTAGTCATGTGCCTGGCTGAGCACAGCAGCTGCAGCACACGATGCTTTTAAGAACACAACCTCAAAAAGAGCCTTAGATCACCACGCAGCACCCAGGGTATGGACCTTCAAGCTGTAAAGGAGACAGAGGAAAGAAACATCCTTTTTCTAAGTGTGGCCTACTGTCAGCTACTGGATTGATCCAAGCCAGACAATGGAAAAGTGATAGAATGGGCAAAAGGAGCAGGAATAAAATTCTCAGCATGACGGACAGCAAACATAACAAGGTTAAGGAATCCAAAGGACTGCACCTGGTGCCATGTGAAAACCCAGAAATATATCAAAAGTAGGGAGCAAGGGTATCTATGTTGCATGTGGAGAGTCAGGTATTTGTGAAAAGAAGGCTGTCTGGTCAGAAATAGAGAAAGAAAAGCTGTCAATGCCATAACTAGTACCAGTGAGGGAATAAAATAGGACCTCCTTGGCTAATATCAATCTATACTGGAAAAAAAAAAAGGGCCTTTGAAGAGCTCTCAGTGGAAAAAACAGCAAACACAACCACTCTGTGTTCTTCTCAGCAAATCACTTGATTTTGCCTTCTCTGGCACTTGTGATCCACCTCTCCCAAACTCAGCCTCTGCAATTTCTTTAGCACTCAGAAACTGAACAAATAGCAAGCAACAGTGGAGGAAGACAGCAGAGTGACCAATGAAAAGAAAATCAGCACTCTCTTAGCACCTCTTTCCTCCATGCCACATCTTTTTTTATCTTTTCCTTCCAAAGAGGGACATGAAAACAGCATAACACAGAGGCACTCAGATGGCACTGCCAACACAGTGCTTAGGAAAACAGTCCCTCCCTGACTCTGATATTTTAGCTTTGTTTTAGTTTCAAGCTAATGAACATTTATGCTGTAGCCAATCTCCAATTTATACCCATCTAGTCCAAAGCACAATTATATGCCTAGCAGAAAATGCAGCTTTGACTCATAATAATAAGATTGGCACTGTGTCTGGCAGCTTTTCACTCCTCCTTTTCATGCCTGCAGTCGTATCAGTTGGGCAAAGCTTCTGCCATATTTCCTAACAAAAGGTCAGGCTGGCAGACAGAAGGGGAGGACTGGGAGCTATGCAGTGCTGGATTAGGACATATTCTGAGATGCCCAGCATTTCCCAAAAAGAGATGTAGGGGAAGCATTTTCTCGCAAAGTAGTCTATGTTAAAGAAAATAAGAAGAAATGGTTTTGACTCTGTGCTTGCTAATCCAAATTGTTCTGTTTTCACTCTCAGAAGACTCTGGTTCACATGAGTCCACTCTAAGTTAGTCCTTTACCAGTGCAGACCTAGTCCTAGGATGCATTTGATGATACACCCTCATGGTGACAAGTGTGCTCAGGACATTTTCAACTACTTTTAAATCAGTATTGTCTATTTGAGACCTCCTGGAAGACTTTCCTTCAGGAAAGGTGGTACTGTGCTTAATTTGAAAATCAAGAAACGTTAGTGGTGTTCATGCCTTTGCCGTTGACTTTCATGAGATACCAAAGCCATCACTTAATCTCCCTCTCTCTGCCTCATTTTCTTCATCAGTAAAATAAAGTGAACAATAACCAATTCTCACATGCAGCAGACTCTGGACTAGTCAATGTCTGTTGCAAATGTGCTTTGAGATGGTGGAGTGGAAGTTATTAGAACAGTGTTGAAGAAGATAAGTGTCCTGTAGCCATCCTTTGGAATCCTCTCACAGTTTCAGCTATACATCCATTTCTTTTCTGTCTGTGTCTACCATGGAGTCACTGCTGCAAAGCAATGCACTGAAAAAACTGCTGGTAAAAAATTCTGTCGAGCATGATGATTCTCACTCTGTCTGGAAGGTGACTATGAACAGACTTAGTCCTGTTTGGCCTCTTCTTTCTTTTGGCATGATACCAGACCCTATTGCATTTTCACCTGCTTAGTGTGATGGGGCACCAGCTTGTCTTTTGTGTAAATTCCTTTATTTCTTTATTTTTTTAACAATGGGAAAGAGTTCTACCTGGCCTCTTTGGGGGAAATATCATGCACAGTTGGTGGTGCCCAGAAGGGAGAAACAGATGCTGTTGAGATATTCATGGTGTCCAAAATAGAAAGCAATTTATATGGACAATTAAGAAGAGCCACACGGGACTTTGGTGGTTGGAAGCTACAAGTCTCTAAGCAGGCAATTTCTAGGACTTAAAAAAAATTTAATTCACCTGAGGCCATGCAAAAGAAGAAAAGTTATATTGAGAGAACAATCCCCAAGTTCATTCACTAGGGCTTTCAGCTCCTGATTTGCAGTGGAAATAAAATATGTGCTGTCCTGTCATCAATAGGATTTAGAGGACAGAAAAAGCAGTCATCACAGAACAGGTACGAAATCATCAGAAAGAGTAGAGGCAAATCAAGCCAGGGTCTTTAAAAAATACTAAGGATGTCTGAAAGTCTGTCTTGACTCTCACCGATCACAATGCCTACCCTCCTCTGATTTTCTGTGCTGTAGCTCCTCCAGAATATTTTCTCTTCTCATTCATGACATCACACAGGAAAAAGACCTGATGAAGAGACAGAAACATGGTGGAATGGGTTATATGTCTGACATTTGTTTTCTTATAATTGCTTTTGTTCATTTGGCATTGGGCAGATGGAGAATGTCAGGAATTTCTGTTGACCTGACATTTTTCCCGCTGCTTCATCAATTAAGAGAGTTTCAGTTTCAGGCAGAAAGGAGTTAAATCAATCTGCTTCAGAACAACCCTAAGAAATAACTCAATTCTTTAAAAAATCTCTGGAGGGGCGGTTGCTATAGCCTGAGGGATGTGCAAGCTGAAGGCTCAGCAGCCACATTGACATTCGAAGGCATAAATGTTTAGGAGAAGGGACAGATATTACTGTGGTTTTGTCCCTTCTCTAGCTGACTGCAGAGCTGAGTGCATTGTCTGCACTTGCCTGTTCCCTAGACATTGCTTGGGGCTGTCTTGTTAGGTCTGGAGTCCCACTGAGAATACATTGCCTCCCAGCAATACAAAAAACAGGAGGGCATTTCTCACTCCATAGCCAGAGCTGGAACCCGCTGAGCAGGAGCACTGAGAAATCATGCATTGACTCACTCCTTGCTTATTTGCACATGTGAAGTTGGGCCAGCTCAAAAATCTCCTAATGAACCATCACCCTGCAGGATGGTATGAGTTTCTTCCCCCGTTCTTTGGCTGCCGAGTTGAACAGTTTTAGCTGAGTAGCTCCAAGGCTCCTGCTGCATGCAATGTGGGATCTCAATCAGCATTTCTCCTCTGGTGGCTTGAATCAGATAAAATCTCGGGAAACAGCCTTCCTGAAGCAGCCAGTCTCTCTCAAGGCTGAAACATATGTTTTCAAAAAAGGAAGGGATTGATTGGTACTAGATATATGACCCCGCTTACTTCAGGTATGCTGAAGTCTGTATTTTACCTGCTTGTTTCATTCACAGTTTGCTGATGAAAGGGAGTATTTTCCATCAAGGAATGCAGGCTCTACTTTGTTGCAGCATCTTTTACTCATCTTCCCTTACCATCTCTAACAGCTGGGTTTCCCATCAAAGCCTGATTTTATATTTTTATGTCCTTTTAACTGGATGTTATGCTGCTAAGCCTTGGCATAACTGGATTTTATGCTGCTAATCCTTGTATGAGCTAAAGTGCTTTTTTTGTCTTATTTTCATTTTCCCCCTTGTCCAAGTAGTAAGAGTCTCAGTCACTCTTTCCTCAATATTGTTTGTGACACAACATATACAGATCTATAGGTAAAGAAGATGTCCGCGTGGTACACCTTATATTTCTTGCTGTCTGATGTATTTTGTCAATTTGAATAAGAACTTAGCTCCTGACAGATAATATTGTAACTGAGGAAATTCTGCAAGATGTCGTTCACATAGCATTTGGGTCCTTGGTCTCAAATGTGAAGAATGGGGACCTGAAGTTGTCTCTCTCTCATAAAATGAGCAGTTGGTTAATACAAATTCTGCAGCAAAGCTCCTTCCTTTTCTGAAAGAACTTTCTAAACAGAAGTTTCACTGAAACGTGTTCATTACAAGAAAAATACCTGGTGTCTAATAACTCAAAACTTTCCATGGAATGAAATTGAAAGATTTCTGTGGAATAATTCAGAACTGCTTCTACTGATAAGGTATTTAGCCAAGATAGCCAGAAGGTCCTTTGGATATGTCTTCACTGCTGCTTTCCAGAGAAAGCATTACAGAAGAACAATTTATTCCCTGGAATAAAACCTAGCATGGAATAGCAGAGTCCACGTGCATCATCAGAAGCTTGGTATATCTAAGCCCACAGCTTCACCACCTTGGCAGGCATGTGAGAGGAATAAATATGATATCAGCCTGCTGCTAGTCAGCAGAACTTCTTGGCAAAAGAACATCAAGCAGGAGATCCAGAGTCTTCTCTGTCTGATACCTGTCACTAGCCAGGACACATGCACAAAGATTCTTGCTTCCCCACTTCAGAACTGCCCAGACAGATGAGAAGGTCAAAGGAATGATGTGGCAGTGCTGTGGCATACCCCAACTTGGTGTGCATTACAAGGCTTATTCCATAGGGAAGAGAAAAATAAAGGGAAATTAAATTTATATCTTTTTTCTTTATACCGAGTGCCAGGAGCTGTTTTAGCTGCAACAGAGACACTCTAGAGAAAGAGGCTGACAGGCAGAAGGAGGGAAGTAGGAACAGTAGAACAAGACAAGATTACCCAGCAGGGAATGGGTGAAGAAATCAAAAGTGGAAGGTCAGCAAAGCAGGAAAAAGAAAGGGGAGCAAGTATAAAAGCACATGGAAATAACTGAAATAATTTAAAGGTAGTTGCAAAAATAAAGAAGAGAGAAAACATTCACTGAGCAGACATTGAACAGAAGCCAACCATATGGGTTATCAATTCCAGCCTCCAAATACTACAGACAACAATGGAAGAGACTTTAATTGAAAAACATCCATAACTTCTGCTTCAATCCCCATTCCCATTGTAAGCAGAAAATGCTGAAACCTCACAATACTTGATGCAAAAGAGAAAATGCTGCAGTGATTATAACATGTCCAGCCAAGACAATGGGAAGGGTGAAGGGCTTTGGGAAGGACTCAGACTCTTGCAGTTGCTGGCAGGTTGGCACATTCTGATATTTCTTGAGAGTCCATCATGCTCAGCATGGCTATAGAGGAGGACCAGGGGGCAGTCATTCTAAACAATCCTTGCTCTTCAGTCCAGAAGAAAATCTTTCCCAATGCCACATACAATCAATGCTTTTAATTCAAGACACATCAGTCAGACAGCACCACTAGGAGAACCAGCATAACCCTCCGACTATTCTGTCTTTAGCCTTGGACTATTTCTTGTTTGGGTAATTTAATGCTTCAAAGGAAGATCAATTTGCCCTCTCCCCACTCCTCATTCCTCCCATCATTACATACACATCTGAGAGAATAAAGAACTGGAAAATGAAGGGACTTCCTTCTTTAACCCAATAGTGGTCAGTGGGAGCTCTGAAGCATGAAATTAATTAATTAAAATATAAATGCAGTGTAATTCCTTCTATGAACTCAGCAAGCTCTACTTTTTAATTATTTAAGTTCCTTGCCCTTGTTATCCTGTATGGAAGACCAGAACTTCGTTCCTTTGAAGTTTAGAAACCTTCTCCTGATTTCCCAGCTAATTTATACCCATCTGATCTTTTAGCACTGCTTTACTTCAGCTGAAGCAATTCTCCATCCTGGTATTTACAAAGAGTGCATTTATGAAGAAAAAACACACTCCTTCTCATCTTTCTTTTGCAAGTCAAACAAAGCCTCACACACAACCTTTCTAAAGGTCTGTCACTTCCCCTCACCATCCTCACAACTCTTCCCATACATCACTTTCCTTTTTTTGACCAGAAGTGACCCAAATTGGCTGCAATATTTTAAGTTGGGCTTCCTCAGTCCCTCATACCAGTGTTCTTCTAAAATACTTCCCTTTCTGAAAATATCCTTGCCTGATATATCCCAGCATCACATTAATCCTTTTCAAGGCAATGTCATATTCCAGCAAAAAGGCAAAGAAAATGTGAAGCAGAAAAGGGAGATGCTGAAAAGAAAAAAAAAGAAAGCATCCTGAGGAACGACAGACAATTGTGGAGGGAGAAAAAACCAAAAACCCAACTGCCCTGCAAACGTGAAGACATAATCAGCTTTGTAGAAAAGGTAATTCAAAGCAATAATGGAAAGTCAGAAAGCTGAGGCAAGGCACATGTGTACAAAATCACAGCACTCTAGCTTTGCATGACCTCTCAGCTTCATGCCAAGTCCCTGACACTGCTTACCAATATCAGCGTTTTGGCAAATGCAGGACTGACAGCGTCACACTGGCCGGGGGGGGACGTGAGTGCAAGGAAGGCAGGGTGGTTGGATTTGTCTGGTGAGTCCTGGACACGCCTTCTGCAGAAGAACTCATGGACTGTCCATCCAGGGTGCTTTTCACACAGTAATTTAAGAATTGGCACTCCCCTCATGCTTGGGCGTGCATGTGTGTGTGTTGGATGTGTATGTGTTTGACATACAAAACCCACTGTGTCTTTTTTGAGCCCTAAAATTTTAAGGCTAACATTTTTTAATAAAAATATTTCCCTCACCCATAGACATGCAAATATTGTCCTTTAACCTGCTAAAGAATATAATGGAAGATCTTGGAGTGCTTTAGGAATATTAATGAGATGTTACAATATTCCCCAGGCAGTGTATGCTCATGTATTTTCTGTGTATTTCACAAAGAGATGAAGTAAGTCCTGCACTAAGTTGCCTGACTACTTTCTGTAGTGAAATGTGATTATGCTTTTTCTTTTAGTCATTATGTTGAAGAAGAACTTCAACATTGAAGCATTTTGCAGAACTTTAAAACAGAAGGTGGAGGAATAGATAAAGCTCTACATTTTGCTGCTATACAGTAAAGTTGATGGGTTTTGCCTTGTAAAAAGACAAATATATAAATAAAACTCAACAAATATTCTCATGAGTGGGTTGCAGAGCAGCACCTTTGTTTCTGCCAGTGCAGAAGGAAGCTTACTTGCAGCAGACATGCGATATGTCAATTCGTTTCCATTGTATTGGCAAGAAGGAACACACACAAGACAGATTTATCAAGCTATCTGATAGTCTAAGAGCCAAGAATTCTTTCAGCTCTCTCCTCTCCTCTCCTCTCTGCTTTCCTCCATACACACACATGCACAAATAAAGGCAAATCTGCCACTCTTGCAAGCATAACACTGTGAAGTTCTGCAGCTTTATTGTGGGTGTTTATCATAAAGCATCCTTATCTGTTATCTGCTTATAGAGAAGGCTTTGGCATGTTATTTCAGAGTAATAGCCGAGAGCGAGTTAAATTGCATTAACCTTTAAAGCTGGCATTAATGGGTAACCGTGTCAGGAGACTATATTACTGTACAATTTCTTTTTCTTATTCTTATGCTGACTCCGTGTCTAGAGATGGTTTTTTGTTGGTTTTTTTGGTTGTTTTTTTTTTTTTTTTTTTTTTTTTTGCTGCGAGTGCCAGCCTTACATCACAGACTTTGAGCTCAGAGCATAGCATTTGTGCTCTAGGAAAGCATTCAACTGGAAGAAATGTAGGACTGGCTTTTTCTCAGCGCTGACAGACAGCAGGAGGGAAGCAGGTTCTCATGGCAGAGGCTGTACATCTTGTCCTTTGGCACAAGCAGCTGATGATTTGGTACATGCTCCATACCCATGTCGTATTGCAATAAGGTGAGTTCAGGGCTAGGCTTCCTTCTGAGCCTAAAGCTGGCAGGGTAGGACTTGCTGGTGGACACCCCAGTGAGAGATAAGCCCTCTCTTATGGCTTCAGAAGGTTGTCAGACAATCATCAGGATAGAGAGATCTTAGAGTTGAGATTTTTTGATGTGGGGGCTAAAATGCATGAGCTGTACTGCATTCTCTGTTGCTCTGACATGGAAGACTTCTGCAAGGTATTCCAAGTGTGCAAGCCCAATTTAACAGCCGCATTCCGTGAACAGGGACAGCTGGAGCTACTCCAGATCTATTATGGTGTAAATAGAACTGGAACGTGGCCTACCACTTATCAGATATTCTCTTCTATGTATTAATTATACATGTAAAAGTCCTGTATTTAGGAATAATCGCAATAATTTATCACTTTCAGAGAACTGTAATTGCAAACACAACATAACCATTCATCAGCTGTTTCAGATGGAAAGAAGTAGGCTGAGAGAAGGCAGCAGCCTCTTTGATCACATTTTGATTGGGAAGTCTCTTCATTACAGGTTTGGTTTGTGAACCCTCCTCCCCCTCATAACTCTTCAAGTCTTCTTCACAAGCTGTTTATTCAAAGAATACCTGTGCTTGACTCACCACCCATCACAATCCCTCACTAGCTTTTGAAGGAGAGCTAGCAGAAGAGCGCTGTGAAAGGACACAATAACCCCAGCAGCCAAATTTCTGGAAATACAAAATGGAGAAAAAAAAAATGCAGTGATTTACAAATCTCATAAATTGGGAGCCATCAGGTTTGGCATTTGGTAAGCCTATCTTACTTGTCTTTGGGAAATGGGTAAAGGGCCAGAGTCAGTTTTAATACCTCTCAGAAAAAGTCCTGGTAAGAGTGACAGCCCTACATCTCTGCCTAAGTGACATGCCTGGGGTGGTGCAGCAGAGGTGTGAGGCTTGGCTGCCAAGGAGATGAGTACAACACAAGAGCCTAAATAGAAGAGAATATGATTTATTTTGGAGAGCTGTTACAAAAGCTAACATTAATTGTTTAAATTAACACTGCAATTAACATGCAAATAAAAAAATACTTTATTTTTTCCTTTCCTTGTTTCTTAAAAGAAATCCAAGCCTTCCCTGGGAGCACATGTGCTGTGCTGCCCTTTAAGACAGAGCTGTGCAGCCTCTTCTCCCCAGCTAATCCATGAGGTTGGGCACTGCCAGCTGGGGAGGCTTCCAGCACACCTCACTTTGTGCTTCCTCATGAACATTTCTTTTGGGTCACTGGGGCTGGGCTCAGTGGCATCTTTTTTACCTTGTCCTCAGAGATGCCTGTCACAACCCCATATAGGTAACCATGCTCCCTCCTTCAAGTTGTGGGGATTTACCATCACAGTGCAATTCTGCAAGATGGGCATCAGCAAGCTGGGAGCTTGCATGTCATATAGGACTCCTCTGGACCTGTGAAGTTTTGGGCAGCTTCCTAGGTGGGGGAACACACACTACTAGGTCTGTCCTGGTTTTGTCTGCGTGTATTTTGTCTGCCCCAAAGGAGCTGATCAGAGGCCCTTCCTTTTCTATTTCAAACAGCAGAAGTTCATCCTATTAGTTACAGAAGGGTCATCTATGAGCCCCAGGGTGTCAGACAAGATCATGTGCACGTGTGCTTGTACACCAGTGAGGCCCTGATTTGAGGGGGAATCATTCTGGCCAGCAGCTCCACTGAGGGTTTTGAAACAATGCTTTGCATTTGAAACTGTAATAAGGATGCATCTCTCTCCCTACAGAAAATAAAGGAAAAAAATGACAATCATTGGTAGAAATGGTGTTGATTTCTCTTAATGATAGATGAAACAAATATTTCTATGAGAATGATGGATGCCACCAGTCAGAGTTCTTCTTGCTACAGCAGCCAGTGCCTCTTTATGTACCCGTCTCATGAAAGTGTCAGAGATATTTAAAAAGAAAAAAAAAGAAATATGCTAAAATTAAAATGGAGAAGAAAAAGTCATTTCACACATTTAATGGCATAATGAAGTCTTTTTAATGTAATTTTCTTTACTCTTCTGATTACATATTCACAAAGAGGATCTTCACTTCCATCTTTATTAGGCACTGTGTTTGTCATCATTATGGGTTAAGTATTTTCATAAACATTTGATGAATATTAACCATTTAAAATAAAAAATAACAGTTTATTCTCACTGCAATGACTACTGCACATGGAGATATTAATATTAGAGCAAGTCATATGAAATTACACAGCCCTGTCCCTGTGTGCAGGGAAGAAGCACAGAGACAGGGAGGGGAGAGACTCAACCTAGCAACAGGCAGAGGGGCTTGCAAAGCTGGATCCTATCTAGACTTTTGACTGACCCCATGACCCCAAAAGACTACAGATTTGCCCCATAAGAGACTGAGTGGTCCTGGATCCTTTCTACAAGGACGAAAATAACAGGCTATTTCCTTGTTTCTTTTCTAACTTGACTCCTAATCTTCTCTTCTCAGTGCTTGCAAGGGGCTAATCCAGCCCAGGCTTGAGTGTAACAACCTGGTTAATTTATATATTGTCTCTAGCTGGTGCAAATGTCCTAACAAACACAATTTTAAATGTGGTCTGTTCTCTACAGCAGGGAAATGGCTTCCTAAAACAAACAGTTCCAGAGCCAAGTACTGCAAAAAGAGGAGGAATAAATACCACAAAAGAAGGTCCAGCAAAAAGAGGTTGCCTGGAGTTGAGTAAAACCATAATCTGGTTATTCTGGTTTTAAACAGAGCAGGAAAATGCAGACATAACATTTTGTGTCAATACGATAACCGCACTAGTTATAATGAAATTATAGCTATGTTTCATTTTGATCCTTTATTTTTACTAAGAAAGTTTATTTCTCAACAACTGAGTAATTTTTCAAAAGGAAAATGATTATTTGTACTGTTTAAACATTATCTAACCTCTTTCTTCAATCCCGGTTCTCTTCTATTTGTTCCATTTTCCTTCCCCCAATCAATAAAATAAAAACATCAGTGATGACATCCTAATTTCACAGCATCACATGAAAGCTCATTTCTAGCAGAAGGCTACTGTAGCACAAAATACCTGACCTGTTTCATGTGACCTGTTCCTTTGCTTACTCAGAGGAAACAGGAGGCAGCTGATACCCTGGGGCTCTCCCCACCTGTAAACCAATTTTAGATAGCAGGCCCTTTCTCACTCTTCCCCAAGAGTGCCAACTTGTTCTGAGAGTAAGGAGCCATAGAGCAGTTGTTGAGGTTTTTTTAAGAAAAAGAAATATGCAAAAGGTGAGAGGAAAGGTCCAGCTGTGCATCTTAGAGTGCCTATTCCCACCTCCACAAAGTGCAGAGCAATATTGCCAGTGCTGACAATTGTTATTACAAGGGCTGATGGGGGAAGGAGCAGAGTTACTCTTTTTTGCCTTCCCAACCATAAACTGGGTCACTTTAATTAAATCCTCTAGGTAGGGGATACCAAGCAGAAGTGTAAAGAGCCCCAAGGCCCAATTCAAAAGATTGCAACTCATCGCTGACTGGAGAGGGTTAACAGAAGAATTACTGGTGGATGTTTAATTAGGATTTGTGGGATGGGGATTGAGCATTAGACTGGGGTTTGTTTAGGGCTCATGTGTGCTCAAGCACCGAGGTAATTTCACATTGTGCATCGCTGCGTCCTTCGCAGAGCTCAGCCAGCGCCGTGCAGGAGCTGGAGTAAAAGCTCCACCTGGAGACAGCCGGAGCTTGCTGGCGTCCCTGCATGCTTGCAGAGGATGCTGCTGGTGAGGATTTTCTGGGAGAGCAGGGGGCCAGGAGCCCTCATCCCCAGAAGTAGCTGTTTGCTTCTCCCAGGCTGCAGCCTTAGCATTTCCCTTCCTTCGAGCACCTAGCGCCTCTAATTCCCTGGTCCCAGGGAACGGGATGTGGGAGCCAGGCACGTGCTGTTTGAGAACAGGCCTGCAGAAGGGACAGATGGAAAGCTCAAGCCAAAGTCTCCTGCCACTCCCTGGCCACCATTCATGGGAGAGGGCTGGTGCCTTAGGGTTGTATTTGAATCTGGACCACGTGCAGCCTCACTGCCAGTTACCCACTTCCAGGGTTAGGCAGCCACCCCCTTGCTCAGTGAGCCTTTCCTGCAGGCTGCAACTTGCTAGGAGCCAAAGTGATGCTGTCTCCAAGCAGAGGACCTCATCCTCCCCTGCTGTCACAGGAGAGGCTTTTCTGAGAAACCTCTTTAGTTTGAGGCTCCTTTTCAAGCCCCTCTGTCTAGTTTGCATCACCTTACAGCTGATTGCTTTCCCAAGAATGCTGCTGAGGTCCCTGGTAGAGGAGGACAAACAGGGAGGCGAGATGTAGCTCCTGGGAACAACTCATCCCTCCTTGTCTGTGACGGGTTTTGAAATCCTGATCTGAATGGAAGTTTGCAGCTTGGCATAATAACTCAGTGCCAGGAACGAGGTGTAAGCTGGTGTTAAGCCTCAGGGTTTTGGGTCCTATGAAACAAATGGATCCTCTTTTTCCTGGCTAGTGATTTATAAAGGCACAGGGATATTCCCACTAAGTGGAATTCAGCTGTCTACATTACCAAATTGCTGGTGTGGCCCCTGGCATGGTTTTGGCCCAGGCCAGCCAAAAGACTCCAGAAGCATCCCAAAAGACTCCTAGACACAGGCTATGATTTTACTTAGGCCAGGGATCCTTTCCATAGACAGTTTGTACACAGCTGCCTTGGGCTGGAGGGAAGGAGAATGTTGTTGCATGGAAGCAGAATGCTATGGGCCAAGCAGCATCAATATCAGGGAATGTTTCTGGAAACATATCAAATCCCCTGGTACAAAAGTAGATTTTTTCACCAAAAGTCTGTTTAGAGCCACCCAAAAGAGAAAAGGAAAAACTCCTGAGGCAGGTTCTCCTCAGCTGGGCCTCATAAAGGTATGGGATGCTCTCTTGGACTTGTATAATGCCTTTCAAAGAGGCAGGGAATAACCAGATCAAGTCCAACTTAGAAGCAGAACAAAGAATCTTAGCCACTGGAGAAAACGTCTTCTGTGTTGCTACAAAGTGGGTGTTGTAGAACCTGGGTGACAAGAACAGAGGTGACAAGGGAAGCATTCAGGTCTGGCTTGCACGCCCATTTCTGAGAAGTAAGGTTCATTATCATTAAATAATCTTAAACTAGACTGGTTTGTTGAGAGTGGAAACCAAGCCCTTGCATGTTATTAGTCAGCAGATTGTGTACAAATGTGATGTCAGGAACCAATCCAGTATGACCCTCGGCAAGAAGGGGAATGATTAAACAGGGAAATGAAACAGAGGTGAGAAATGCCACAAAAGAGCACAGAGGGACTCACATCCTCAGCAGCACTGGGGAAAAAGACCACAGGAACAAGCTTTGCCAAGAAAAAAAAATCAAGCAGCGAGTCTGTAAACAGAGCTGATCATGGGGGATAAAGATGAAATGGAAGCAGACTTTTTTAGTATCTCAATCAGGGAGAAAAAAGTGACAAGAACTGACTGAGACGCTGAAAAGTGAGTGATATGCTATTGCCAAGAATAATGCTCAGAACACTGTAACAGCTGATAGAGGTACTGAGCATGGTGAACCCAGACAGAGTAAGACTTCAGAGACATCTCTCGGTTAAAGTGAAAAAACAACCAACAAGCTCGCCGAAAGCCAGAGCAGCAGAAAAGGGAGCAGATGTTCGTGCTGAGAGCACCAGACTCCACAGGCATCTTCAGACACTGCTGGTGGAAAGGCAGGTGAGCCTCCACCCTGGAATACAAATGCAGGAGAGTCTGCCCTTACCCCAGCATACTCACTGTGAGCCTTCACCTTGGTTTATTCTTGTCTGGGACGAATTCTGTCTCTGAAGGACTAACTCTGAAGGACCAAAAAAATCCCTTTCACTTCCTGACCCCTCTCATCAGTGCAAGATATAGGATGTTTTGCCCTCCTCTGATTTCCTGCTGTTTCTCTGTACCAGTATCCTCATTTCCAGCAATGTTGTTCAGAGTCAACACAACAGGTTCTAGGTTTGTTATTTAAAAAAAAAAAAAAAGAAAAGAAAAAAATAAGTGTATCAGACTCCTCCCTGGAAGGGAAGGAGGGAATAACATAATAAATAAAGGGAATAACAAGTAATTTTCTTTTCCCAAGGAACTTGAAGCTGTTTTCTTATTTTCCACTTAAGGTTCAGTCTCCACCTTTTGCTGGCCCACACAACCTGCTTGTACAGCTGGCTTCAGGCAGAAGCCTTTTAAGCTGGTCTGATAAGGGCATCCTCTGCTTCAGTCCCTTCAGGCTGCTGGAGAAGAGGAGGGCAAACCCCCTCTGTCAGATGTGCATCATGAAATGTGAAGATATACCCAAGTTATGCCCAAGCAAGCTCAGGTTTCTGTATCAGTATGCAGCCATGTAGGGAAGCACTTTTGGGAAACTGGCCCTGGCTAGCTAACCATGCTTGCAACACAGTACCCAGGAGACCTGTCAGCTTCCAGAACCGCCTGGCTCAGCTTTGCTTTGGGTGTCTCTTCAGGATTCATTGGGGTGTCACACAAGCACACTTGCAGTACAAGGGTCTAAAATGATTTACCGTCTCCAGCAACCCAGTACAAGGCTTAGCACAGACCTTGGGAGGAGGTTCCTCTGCTGATGGTGGGTGTATTTTTATTTATTCCTTTATGCATACATACTTTATTGTGCATAATTAATGCTTCCACAGTGTATTTTGACCTTGCCCATGACTTATATTTTTCCCACTGCATCTCAGCATCTCTCTTACCTTATCATGTGCCAGTATATTTCTTCTTTTTTTCCTTACAGCTTACCATCCTCTCTCCCCATCTCTCTCCCCCTTCAGATTAGACCACTTTCTCACCTCTTTACAATCCTCCCCTCTCTCTCTTTTCTCCTTCACTCCATCTCCCTTCCTTCCCTCCTTCTTTCCTCTCTCCCTCCTTCCCTCCTTCCCTCCTTCCTCAGCATTGGCGGCCCGCCCCACCTCCCTCTCCCTCTCCTGTCAGCAAAGCAGTTTATCGGCAGTTGCAGTCTCATCTATCAGTCCAATTCATCTTTCCCTGCAGCCTTTGGGGGCAGAGCAAGAGGAAAAACCACAAGCTGCCTTCCTAAAGAAACCAGTGGCAGCCACAGGCATTAATATGAGAAGCTTGGGAAGGTGTCGTTTTTCACTCAAGCTGACATTTAAGCTGTTTCATAAATATGAAATCAAACCAAGGGCCCAGATGGGCCTCCACCCCCTCCTCCTTTGACTAAGAGCGGTTGTGATACTCCCTTCACCAGCTTAAAAAAAGGGGATGACAGGAGCAAATCCCTGGGGAATGAAGGATAGAAGGAGCGACTGTTCTCAGCAATGGCACCTGTGCTGTTTACACTAGGTTTAGCAAAGAGCCACCAACCAGTACAGGAGAGCCATCAGTCACTATTGGTGGTGGCAGGTGGGATTTCCCTCTGAGTGCACAAGGCAATGGGGTGGATATTTCTTCTGTTATTCCCACAAGGGATAGTTGTTCTCTTTCCATCAACAGCTCTCTTATCACCATGACTGTTTCACACATATGCAGAGCCTGATTTCATGAGAGAGTCTCTGTTTCTGGTCCTGATATAAATCTGGCCTGCTTACACCACCCCAGTCCCTAGGCAGCCTGGGAACCAGTACAGATTTTAGGATTATTTCCTGGGACAGCTGGAAGGGCTGCAAACTCACCCTTCTTTCCACTCCCATTAGGAAGGAATTCCTTTCATAATTGGGATGAGGAAGAGGAGTTATAGGTATCTGTTAATGATCACAGATACCAGAAGCAAGGGAAAGAATGTAAATTCTGCTGCCTCGTTCTCTTGGTATGATAAGGAGGGTCTCTGAGTTGGTCTGTGGTCTCTGTTTTGTTTTTCCCACTGCTTCACCCCTCTGTCCCTGCAAATCTTTACTGTGCTTGTGGGCAAGGGGAGAGAGCCAGAGCTCCAGGAGAGCAGCTGTGGATTTGACACCTTTAGATATCCTGTAGGTATCACTGGCAGTGATACAGCTCCTTGGGACCCAGGCATTAATTACACATACCCTGAAATTGCTTGCCAGCCTCTCTAGGGTGTGATAGGAGAAAGTGACCTTCTGGGGCTCTGAGCTCTGCCTCTTGGTTTCACCATGTCATACGGGCTCATCCCTGAGCACGGCGTGCTCCGAGCACCTCACACTGCCCCTACTGCAACCCTTGAACTACATGGCCAGTCTACTCTCTTCTGAGGAGCCAAAACCATCTGATTCTCAGGACAAGTTTAGCTGACCACATTTGTGAGAATCACAAGCTTCAATTAAAATAGCTTTTCTCCTTCCCTTGTGTATGACCCAATTAAGAGTTTACAGAGAGTAACTGTGCCATCTCCCCCCCACCGTCTCCATTTGTCTAGACTGAACAGGGCAAGGTCCTTTCCTCTGGTATGGTGGGACTGCTCTTCCCTGATCATACAGGTTTTCCATATTGCCATTTGCTACAGTTTTAGTTCAATCTTGCAAACGATTGGCAAGAATAACTCTGACTGTTCCAGATGATACCTACACCTCCTTATAGATCAGCCACTATACTCCATGATGTCTGGCATGTGCTCCTCCCATGGAACACATCCTCACACTCAACTTGTGAGCTCATAGCTGAGCTGTGATTGACAAGCCAGCCTGTATCCTGTTTTCTTGTTTTAAACTGATTCGTTTTCAGTGTGCAGGTGAAACACTTGCTCACAGAGCCCAAATCTGTGGCCTTGCATATCGTGCTGCTGCGCTTCCCCACATTCCTCTTGACATCATCTCCACAAAACCTTGTGTGATATTTTGGTGGTCCCAAGCATTTTTGATGCTGCCTGTCAATCCACTCCTAATTTTAGGACAAAAGTTATCATTAAAACAAATTTTCCCAAGACAAAGGCTAAAGAACTTGCCTAGCAACCTGTTTCGAGCAGAGCTGCCTCCTTCCCCTCTTACACCAATTCCTCACTCACCTCACAACCCTTGTACTAATCCTCATCTTCTCTCATTTAACTAATAATTTCCCAGGTGGCACCAAACCAAATTTTAATGAAGTACAGATAGAGAAGATCTACTACTTTTCCCTTGTCTAGAACATCAGTTACCTTATCAAAGACAGATATCGAGTTAGTCTGGCACAATCTCTTTTTGATAATGGCATATTGCACTATATCCCATTTTCTATTCCATGTCTTCAATTATTCTTTCTGACATAATTTGCTCTGAATCCATCTATGCCCTTGAGGCCAAAATAACAAGTCCATGGCTGCCTAGATTGCTCTCCCTCACTTTCTTAAATATGGGTACCACATTTGCTATTATCCAGGAAGAGGAACCCCCAGTGATTGGACAGATTTATTAAAAATCCCATCTACCAGGCCTGCAATTTCATGGGCCTATTTTTTAGTGTCTGGGGAGGGTGGTTTCCTGACCTCCCTTGTTTGAGCACAGTAAACTCTCTGAATTGCTTCCATCTTGCATGTAATCATGGCCCTTTCAATACACTTATTCCCATTAGTCCATCTAACTTTGCCCACACTTTATGTCCCTGCTCTTAGGGACAAAGTAGCCCTCTAGTTTAGAACTGTGCAGATTTTTCCCACTACGTGCAGAGGTTCCAATTCTTCATTTTTTTCACTTGTAGTCTTAAGGATCCTTCTGTTGTTCCATTTCCTTTGCAGGAACTGACTCAGTTTGACTACTAGCAATTCTCACTTCATCCCTGCACTTTCTGACCTCCCAAGACATACCTTTCTTTGTTACTTAATCCCCTCTTCGAGGCTGCCTTGATGTGCAGGTGGCCTAGGTGGTTATCAAGTGCAGCAGACTGCTGGGGGGTAGTTCCAGGTCCACAGACCTTTCTTGGCTTATGCCAAGCTCTGCAGAGCTGGCCTTGCTGTGACTGCCAACACAAACAGGGGCAGGGCAGCTGCCACTACTGCAGGAAAATGTCCCTTAAATGCTGGGAAATGCTGCTCCTACCCTCTGCTCTTCTGGATGTCAGTCAGAGAAGAGACTTAGACCTTCCTCTCAGATCCCACTCCTAGTTGTGATTGTTTGCTTCCCTTCCCAAAGGCAGGAATCCCCCTTTCACACCTGCCAAGCACACTGGCCTGAGAGGCACAGATGGGTGTCTGCTTTGTGTTCAAAAGTAGTTGCAGGGCACTTTGGTAGCTCCTTTGGAGATGGAGGGAAACAGACCCAGATTTGCATTTTGAGATGACAGCTATTGAGTGATTGACATGTTTAAGGGAGAGAGGAAGGCTCCTTTCTCTAACTACAGTTGCCTTAAAATACTCACAACTCCTTTGCAGCCTCACAGCTCCTCTTGTCTTCAGTCACCTCACATCTGCTCTGCAGTGCCACCACAAATGATTTCTTTGATCTTTGTATTTAGGGATGGCAGCATTCAGAAATTTGTTAATACTGTAGACTACGTGCTGCTTCTGCCCTCCTCTGTTCCTTCTAGGTTCTCTGCTTGTGGCTGCGACATTTTTAAAGTTAAGGTTTTAAAAATAGTTGCTCATTCATCTCCTCCCCATTTACTCTCTTTTCCTAGGATGCAAATTACAAATCATTTTGCAGTACCTGCTTGAATGTATTATTTAAATGCATTATGCTGCTCCTCCTCCTTTAAAGTCTCTAATTTCCCAAGTCCAGCTGACTTACTGTTTTCTTTGCTTGAAAAAAAAAAAAAATTACTTTGGAAATACAAGGGAACTCACATTCATGATTCGTTCTTATTTATCTCACCACTCATTCTGAACTAGAACATATAGCTGTAGGACTTAAAGGGACCTTAAGAGCTCGTATAGTCCATCTCTGCCCCGAGCAGTGATCAGCTGTCCAGACCTCCATCACTCCTGACAGGCATGTGTTTAACCTGCTCGTTTAAACCGCCACTGGCAGACTCCATGACCTCCCCAAGCAATCTGTTCCTTGTATTACTTTCCCCTCACCTCAAAAAAGTGTTCCCCAATGTCTCATCTGAATCTCTTTTCCTGCAATTTAAGGCCATTATTACTTGTCCTCTCCGCCATGGATGCAAAGAAAGGTTATTGTCTTCATGGCAGCTTCCTCCTTCCTCATAAACCCTTTGAGACCTCTCTTCCCAGGCTAACCAGCTCCTAGCTCGTTCAATCTTCCCTAACTATTTGTGGTTTCTAAATCTCTGAGAATTCTTTATTTTGTTTTCTCAACTGAAGCCCAGAAAACCTACATCTTTCTTAAAATGTAACATCCAAAACTTGATGCAGTTGAGTCTGAAGGATTACTTCACGTATCTTACACATGATGCTCCTGTTTATATATCCCAGCATGTGTTTGCTTTCTTTGCAACAGGTGATTTACTATTATTGACTCACAGGCAGTTTGTGATCCACTGTAACCCTCTATATCCTTCTCAGCAGAACTATGCCCAGGTGTTCCCATGTTGTGCTGGCATTATCGATTGCCTCTGACTAGCTCATACTCAGCTTCATTGATTTGCATATCTTTTTTTTTTCTTTCAAATTATTTCTCCAATTCATCCAGGTAATTTTGAATTTTAATCCTGTTCCCTCTACACTGTACATGATTTTCAACAGGGTATTTATTCTATCATTTATTAAGGGCATGCCTTTTTCCACAACCTAAGTCATTAGAGACCATGGTGCCCACCTGGATGCATCCTTCTAGTCAGCCAGTGAGTCACTGATAACTGCTTCACAAGTGCAGTTTTTCAAACAGTTTGGAATCCATATCATAGTAATTTCATCCAGGCTGCATTGCTCCAGCCTGCTAATGGAAGTCTCACATAAGACAGTGTCAAAACCTAACAAGTCAAGGTGCTTTGTCGTTATCTGCAAGGCTTGTTGCCTGTCAGAGTAGGAAATCAGGTTGGCTTTATACAATTTGTTCCTGACAAAATCAAATTGCCTGTTATTTACCATGTTGCTATCCAACTCATGATCAATCTATTGTTAGATTCCACATAAAGCTCTCCTGTAAAATTCCCTCTGCTAACTGAAATCAAGGCTACAATAGCAGCACTTCTGATGAGGCTCAGTGATTATTTGGTGATGAAGTCCTTTAGCTATCACATTCAAGAATAACCGGGCCTTACTTTTATTAATAGCTCTTATTTTACAATCTACATTTTGGAAAATACAGCCTTCTAAACTGACTCAATTCCCAGTTATATTTCTCTTTCTTACATGTTGAAGTGCTACACAATTCCATGGGCTAAAGTACACATCCAGGAGTAACATTTTTTCAGTTCCTTCCCAGTGTGATTTCAACCCAAGCCTTTAGTTTGCTATGACTCATCTGCCCATCACACCCTTAATGGGCATAATCCTACCTAACTTTCTCCTTGTTTCTGTCTTTCCTGAAAACTATATACACTTCAATACCTATGCCAAGTCATGACTGTGACTCTAACATATTTTTGAAATAACCAGTTAATAACACAGGTGTTTTGCTGTTTCTCATGTTCCTTGGATTAATGCTGATGCACCTTGGCTGTTTCAGTCTAATCTTGCCCATT
Source organism: Serinus canaria (assembly GCF_022539315.1). Taxonomy (NCBI): domain Eukaryota; kingdom Metazoa; phylum Chordata; class Aves; order Passeriformes; family Fringillidae; genus Serinus; species Serinus canaria. The sequence continues at coordinate 23,539,047 of NC_066313.1, forward strand.
TTCCCAGCTAAAATGTATACAAGTGCTCCCCAAACACCATCACTAATTTCACTACTGTTGCAGTCAACATTCGTGCTCTCATTTTCGTTGCCTTTTTGTTTCCTTCCTTACTACACATCCTTCTATTGTTGTATATTCTTTTACCCATGTTGCTTTTTCTGTGTTTTAAAAAACAACAACAACAAAAAAAAAAAAAAAACCCACTAACAAACAGCCCCCACAAGGACAAACGTTTTACAAGACTTTCCTGAACTTTCACTCTCTTTCCTAGACTAAAATCCCATTATTATTTGTGGTCTCTTAATGCCAGATATCAGTCTCTCAGGCATGCAGGAATCATCTCTCCCTGGCGAATGGCTCTCCTTTTGGGAATGCCTCTCAGTGGTTAGGCTTTCTGAAAACCTTCCCAATTATACCAGCCCCGTGATTCCTACTGCCTCTGTGCATGCAAGAAATCTCACTGTAGGTCACCTGAGCTTCTCTCACTGATCTGAGCACATTTCTTAGCACGGCACAGGCTTTTTTAACCTTCTCTAGCAGAATTCTGGCAGTAACACTTGTTCCACCATGAAGGACAGCCATCAGATTTTTTCACAGAAAGGTCTTTGGTTTCACAGATCTTCCTTGTGGAATTCACCATTGGATGTAAAAAGAAACAATAGTCTTGCTGGGACAAAATAAGTCCAATGAGTCCTGGGCTGTGGCTGTGGAAGCACACACAACACCACACAAAGGCCAAATTTTCCAAGGTAAGCAACAATCTGTGCCAAAGCCCAGGAGGATGCCTTGCTGAAGCAGCCTGGACAGGAAGGCACAGAAGTGCAGGGAAGTGCTCAGGGCAATGACTCAGCCCCTTGTGATCCTCCCTCCCTGCCATGCAGCAAACTGCAGCTCAGATGAAGGGGAAGGAGACAGAGGCACTGTAGAAAGTACAGAGCTGGGTAGGAGGAAGATGAGGGCCTAGAGTGTCTCAGATGCATGAGAGGCTCTATGCTATGGATGCTTTGCTATTCTGTCCCTGAAGCCTGCTCTGAGAGGTGCATGGACTGAGAAATTTATGCTGCTTCAGACAGCGCTTGGAAAACAAACCAAGCCTTTGGGACTCATGGCAGTGTGCTGTTCTCATTTGCTGATTCGTCTGCTGGGGGTCTTCCTGTTTGTTCTTCTTTTCCTCTGTGAATGATCCTTATCTTTTACCTGTATCCCCAAGTATGTCCATATTTTTATTCTCTCTTTCCTTCCATTCAGCTGGGATCATAGACGTGGAACACTGCCATGTAATCACATCTAGCCCTTGTGGAGAAATCTTCACTGAACAGAAGAAAAACAGAGTGGCTGCAAGGAAACTGTTCTGGAGAGGACTGTGATAATGTGGAGAGCAAAGTATGGAGTCACCTGAAGAGTTTCTCCAAAAGCCTGGAGGTTTAGGACATCATGAAGTTTCAAGTGCAGTTACATTCTTGAGAGAAAATTAAGAGAACATTTTTCCTCAAAATTTTTAGTCTTACAGATTATTAGAAGAAAATATTGTTACAAGTCAGGTAAAATGACACAAGATCTCTTGAAAAGTAGTTTAATCTATTGCACCTGGAACATTATATCCATAAAAATAAAATTTAGAAAAGAAAAAAGAAGAACAAAAAGAGAGTAGAAGAAATAACAGAGCAAAATAGGGCCCCAGAGACACGCTGTTAAAAAACTATATTTAGAATCTCTGAGTCTCCAAGGTACAGCAGACATAGAAGTCAATTTTACCACCTCACAGAGAGATTGCCAAATACCATACCCAATGGGAAATTACACAGAATTTACTTTCTACATCCCTGTATCTCCCATGATCTTTTCCGTTTCACAAGGGAATTGTGAATCTCTGCCACTTGGACTTGGCAGTTTTTGTATGGAAGGTGGCAGTATAAAAAATATTATCTGTGTACATGTCTAATCCAATGATTTAATAGTAAAATTTGGAATCTCTATGCCAAAGGAAGATCTGCAATTTCATATTTGTCTTTGTTAAGGAAAAACAAAACAAAATAAGCCTAGAAAGTCTCAGTGAAAAATTGATCATTTTAGGTCAATCAGAATGTTTTATATGTATTTTAACTTTAATGTTACATTACAGTGTAGTTCCGAAGAGAAAATAGGAATCCAAGAAAGACATTATAAAAAAGCCTAAATGAAACATTTCAACCTACTGGAGCTGTTGATGTGTTTTCAGAGTGAAATTTCATCAAATGGGGCACATTTCTACAGACCCTGCAGCTTTCATAAAATCAGCCCTTACAAATAGAAAATCCTTATACTAAAAAAAAAAAAAAAAAAGTCAAATACATCTCCTGTTGAGTTTCTAACCTTCATTGCTGGAAGTACAATCATTGTCACTTGTGTTACTAAACAGTTCAAGGAGCCAGTGGTAACAATTTCAGCAGTTCTCTGGTCAGACTCTCAAGAGAGCACACTCAAGTCTATGTGGTTTCACACTGGTGACCTGCAGACTGCGGCAGGTCCACAGCCTGTGTAAATCACCCATGAAGTACAGTGCCTTTTGCTAGGTTTGAACTTGTTATATGGGGTGAAATTTCTGCTGGAAATGTTTGGTTGTTTCTGATTTTTAAAAGCGTGGCTGTTCTCAACATTTGTCTGCCTTGCAGGGCACCAGAAGGTGAAGAGTCACTGCAGAGAGGCTTGGCCTGCCACAGCAGCTGAGGAAAATGTACTGGCCAGTGACTCAACAACCCCAGGGAAAATCTCCTCTGAGGAAGAGGAAAGCTTTCTGAAGAAGGGAGATAATAACTTCATCTTCTTTTGAAAGACTCTGTCTTCTGTCTCCAGGACAAGCACAGATCTGAAGCAAATCCTCTCTTTTGCTTTCCCAGGTAATCTTCAATGCACAACTGACATTACTCTTCCCTTGAATTTCTGAAATTACTCTCCTCTGTTGAGCAATTACTCTCGCCTACATTTCTGGAAAGTGATAAACACGTTAATAAATGCAGCTCTCTGCCTATCAAACCTGAAAATCAGGAAAGCTGCGGGTTCAGAAGACCAAACCACAAATCCTTGCTGCTGTAATGCAGCAGATGAAGGACTTTAAATACAGCAGTTATATTAGATAGTTATCACCTGGGTGAAACATTTGGGATGTTCATGCATCAGATCTATCCTCCCTGCTCAACGGATCATGTACAACCGAGTAGATGTTCTCTCAGCATATAATTTCCTGCCTTTGTCACAGAGAGTGTTCTTGCTTCATTCATAGCAGCAAAGTCACACCCCTTATCTTCAAAGAGAGGTGTTCCCCTTCAGGTCAGAGGGGGTCTGGTACCAGTGATGAGTGAGTAGGACAAAAGATTGGTCACTATCTAGGAGCTAATGAATGGACCAACAGAGAAATCACTACATCTTGCACTTCACTGACCGTTTTGGACTAGCAGAAGGATTAAATACAGTATGGACAGTAGGATTTTCCCAAGTAAATACAGGGACATGAGATGCAGAGATTTGCATCTGGGGAAGCCATTCTAAGCTTCCCTTGGAAGTCAGTAAAGCTCTAATCAATATAACTAATGCTGTTTAGGGTGCAGTTCATCTCATCCTAAAACAAACACCAATGTTTTATCTGCTGAGGCACTCTCCTCTGTATCCATTAACAATAATGGCATGCAGATGCCTAGAAGGGGTAAATCTATGACATAGATACCCATCCCTAAGTGAGATAAGTCCTCCCCTGCATCTCTTTCCAGGCTATAAATGGGGCCCTGGTAGGCAGCGAGGAACAGGCTTGCATTATCTGTGCACAATTTGTTGGGGAATTTGCTTCTATATCCTCTTGTAGCTAATGGTCTGTTCCATTAATTCTTAAGGTTAAGGTGACCTTGCAAAGCTAAATAAGTGCATTTCTCAAATAGCACACAGCAAATATATGTATGCACGCATTTAGATAGTCGTGAAAGAAATTAACCCTACCTCTCTAACTCATTTCCCACTTTCCTTTCAGTGGCAAGATAATCCACTTAAATAGAGTTCTCAACCTTTTTACAGGCATAAAATAACATGAAAAAGATGGAAAAACCCAATTGGTTGGTTCCTTTCCTGTTCATGGAATTAAAAGTATAATTATTTCCTTATTAAAACAAAAAATTAAATACTTTCTGAGCTTTCACCCTTTTTTAAAATTCATTCTATCACCTCTTAAAATAAAAAAAAGAAACATGAAACTTAATAAAAATAAACCAAAATTGATGCAAGCAGAATAATTGGCAAGGCATGAAAATACAGCTTGTATCCTGGAGACAGACGACATTATCGGTCGTTTCTTAATTTTCACTCTATTAAGGTAATTTCCTGTGACTGTGGCTTTTTTTCCGGCAGCCATTCTCAAACACTGTTGTCTTCACATGCTGGATGGGGGTCTGTAGTTTTGGGTTTTCTTTTCTTGGTCAGGAAAGAAAAATACATGTGTCAGATCCATTTTCCAAGAACTCTGGAGGAAGAGGTTCTTGTCTCTGAGTCCAGGTGCTTGGAAGGCAGCAGGGAAAGTAAATTTCCAAATGTAGCACCCACATCACTGTAATATCTGCTCAACAGCACCTTCACTGGATGTCTCCTACAAGGAGACAATGTTCAGGGCAATGCTGGACACCAAAAACTTTATACCCAGAATAACCACCACCGTGTCCACCACCAGTGCACCCTAACTTGGACCCAGGTCTGGTTTTGAACTTACAGCAGACTGAGAGCAATTTGGAACCGGTCTAAATCTGGATGTGTACGGTCCGTCGGTGGCCACCACGACTGACAGCCACCTGTTGGAGTCCTTCGTTGCTCTGTCCCTTCCCTTGCTGGTGGCAATTACCTCCCATGCTCCTCCTTACGAGCAGGAGATGTTGGTATAAGCCATCAAGGCTATCAGATGTACCTGCCTTAAGACATAAATACCCTAAGGAAGTTTATAACTAAATCTAAATTTTGCAGAGAGCTGTCCCAGCTTGAAATGGACAGCATGTCTTCAAACATGTCAGGAGTGACATAAGGCCAAATTAAACTGATTTTAGAACTACAATGAAATTCTCATATTAAAAAAGATTAAAACTTTGTCTAAGACTCCTCCACCTGAAATAATTTTAGTAAGTTTTGGAAGTCTGGGAGTGGAAAATGTCTTTCACCTTTTTCATTCTTCTCCTTGCTTCCAGCCAGAACCAAATACAGTAGTGTGGAAAAGTTTTATCTGGAAACAAGAATTATCAGATGCTCTCAAACTAAAATTGCTGCCTGTGATGAGAACCTGGCATAGCTGAGCAGGCAAAGTGCTTCTTCTGTTCATCCCTCCACCTGTGATACTTACTATTCCTCTGTTTGCATATATTTGCATGTGTGCATAACTTTCCAATGACTTTGAAAATCCAAAATAATTTTGTTATCATTATGTAGATATCTCGTGTATATTTCACAAAAGTATGTTGGAGGCTGTACACAAACCTCCCTGGAAATGGCATATTTTTCACAATACTTGTCTTGTGTTCACCTGTGCACAGAATTGAATCACAACCAGGTATTAAGGTGTAAACCTTGGGCTGTCAAGTAAAATATTCCCTTTCTTTACTACCTTTGTTCTTTAGTAATCCCTCTGTGTTTGAGTCTTGTATCAGTGACATCAACAGCTCACGTTCTTGTCCAAACAACTGGCAGACATAAAATAGCCAGGATGGCACTGCCAAATTTGATTTCTGTTTCAGAAGCATTTGACCATAAGAGACAGTTGTTTTACTATTTGCTGCATGTCGTTAGGAGCAGGTGTGGTCTGGATGATGGCCCCAGATAAACTGGGTTCCACAAGCAGCTCTTGCCATGGGAGGTGAGATCCAGCCTTGCTGAAGCTTTGAATCTCTGCTTCCTTTCTTCCCATCATGGCTGTCCCAAGTGAAAGCTCACCTATTTCTATTGCATTTTCGGTTTTGTCAGAAACTGAAGTACTACATGAAGAGCACGTCTCCTTACAGTACTGCTCAGTTCTCTCTGTTCTTCATCTTCAGAGGACACAAATCACTTCCACACTCAGGTTTCTACACAAATGAGAGATTAATACCATAGCTGTGTCTACAACACACAGAAACAAAGATCTACACAGAGCAGCTTGAAAAAAATTGGTATAGGTTAGGGAAGAAAGTTTAACCTTGATGGTGAGTGGAATAAAGAAATCAGTGAGGACGCAGGTTCTTTCCATTCCCAGAGTCTTAGAGGTAGCACAGAGCAGACCTCATTGTCTTCAACACCCTCACCAGGGGAAACAGAGGACAGGTAGAGACCTCTTCATTCTTGTGACCAGCGGCAGGTGGTCACTGGTGACCAGTGACACTTCTTGTGAAGTGGCATAAAGCTGAGTCAGGGCAAGTTTAGACTGGATACAAGGAGGAAGTTTTTCTCCTAGACTGTGACTGAGCACTGGAACAGGCTCCCCAGAGAAGTTGTCTCAGCACCAAGCCTGACAGAGTTCAAGAAGCACCCTCAAGTACATGGTGTGATTCTTGGTATACCCTGTGTAGGGCCAGGAGCTGGACTCAATCACCCGTATGGGCCCCTTCCAACTCAGCACATTCTATGATTCTATGATTTTATGATTCTATGATAGTATGAGGTCTTTTATGGCAGGTCTCTCACTTACCTTCAGCCATTCCTCCAGGTTCCCCTTCTCTGTGAGGCCCCATATTTTTTGCACCTTTTTGGCAGTGAGGACTGAAGTCATTGGAGGGAACAAGCAAGACTTCAGTAGGAGGACTTGTGTCAGCATCTTAACGAAGTGCAGAAGAAAGAGCAAAGGCAGAAAGATGAGGTGAAAGGAGAAGACAAGGTAGAAGGGAAGAAAACTGGCAAGCAGAATGAAGGCTAGGAATACCTCAAATGGGTTGGGTGAGACTACCACACAGCACCAAGTTTTTCAAATCTCCTAGAGCAAGAAAAAGCAGATAGGCACAGAAGATTGAAAGGCTGAACCTAAAGCACTAACAAAGCTGCTGCACTCACTGCAAAGCCTGTGACAAATGGCCAGGATGGGTGGCTCCAGAGAATGCATATTTCAGTCTCATATCCCTCTACTGTGTTTCTGCTCCTCCAGCACCAACAAGCCTCCAAACTCTCCAGAAGAATATACTGGATAGAAGATCAACTATACAAAAGATCAAACCATACCAACTGCAGACAGTTCCAAGCTGAGAGTTGAAAAGACTGAGAGCATTACCCAAGTGGTAAATCCCAAAGGAAACTCAACACAGAAGTCAGGAGACACTCAGATGGTTCTCAGACTGAGACCCTGACTCCTCATATTATAGGAGAACAAGAAGCATACCCAAGGGCAACTAATAAAGCCTTTTCTTGTGTTTAGGTTGCCATAGGTCCCTAACCTTCTATAGATATATTGCCTATAGTCTGTTGATGCATTGTCTATTTTTCCTTTTTATTTTCCCTCTTCCCATTTCTGTCCCATATTTCATGTTCATTCTAGCTTATTCCCAGCTGCCTGTTCACCTCTGTGTTTTTTCAGTAGCTGATTTTTCTTTCTCACTAGTCTTTTCTCTTTCCTAAGGGAAGCATGGACTGGGAAACGCCTGAATTCAAATGTGTGCACATCTGATGCATGCAACAGCTTAATATGAGGCATGAGAAGTTTGCCATATCCCCAGCGATGAGCTCTTTGACTGCCATCTTCCCAGCAGGAGAATTTTCTTCAAGAGGAAGTACAGGGTACAATCAGCTCAGTTAAGGGAAATTAAATAAATTTGGGATTGATAAAAAACACACACAATCAAAATCTGAAAGAGTGAAAGGAGACATGTCTTCAGAATCCGTCCTGACTCAAATTGCTTTTCAGCAGTGAAAGTAAAACATAGCCTGTTTACAAAACACAGAGGAAAAAACTCAGAGCATGATGCATCCTGACAACTAACATTTAAAGACACAAACATGTAACTAATGCAAATTCAAAAGAGTTCTCTTATTTCATACAAAGTTAATTGGCACTTTTAGAGAGTGCACCAAACAGCACAGAAATCATCTACTTATTGAAATTAACTGGAGTGGAAGGAAAACAAAGAGTGGGAGAGAAAGAGACCCAAAAAAGTATACATTTTAATTCCTGATAATGGATGGAATGCTGTAAATTAGAGACAAAGAATCCTGTTCTGCCAATAATTACACCAGTGTGTAACGGGGGTCATCACTGGACCAAACTCACGCTGCAGGGATTTTTTTGACCCCCCCCAGTGGAATCACTGCCATTCATTTTGTTTTCCCCTCCCTTGTGTTCCCCCAAGGCAAAAATCCCTGAATCTGCTGGATGTGATCAAGGCATTTTGCCACTGTACAAGCAAAATGGGGAGCTCTTGAACATGCTCATGGCAGACATCCCACACCCCCACACCCTGCTAACATATTTTAGCTGTCAGGTGGATTAAATGTCTCCCTTTAAACAAACTCGTGAAAATGTAAGAGCCTCATCATTTTGTCTTTCTCAAGATGAGCTTGCTGACACAGACTAAAGGTGGGCAAGAGCAAAGTTTAGAGCAAAATGATCATTAAACACTCAGTGATCTACAGGACAGATATTCAGGAGTTCAGCATCCACTGTAAGAGTCTTTCCAAAGGATTCAGTCCCTGATAGTTCCTGGCAGGGAAAAGCCAAGTTTTTGGATAGTCCCTAAATTCAGTGAACAAGAACTGCAAGCAATGAGGGCTTCTGAGGATGCTGCATAGCTTAACAAATGTTTGGACAAACAGTGGTGCCAGAAAGCCGACACTGACCAGCAATCATGTGTCCTTCTTTAGCCAAAAATACCATAAAACTGGATTGTTTAGTGTTTTTCTGCAGCTCCCACAGTCAGACACTGACAGCTCAAATGCAGCTGTCTCTGATTTTGGGCTCAATTTAAGTCATTTAGACATGCTGCCCAGACAAGTTTCTCTGTGCTTGGAGGAGCTGGGGGCTGCTTTAAAAAAATGCCTCGGTACCGTCTCCAACTCACCATCCAGCCATGAGCTGACGTTCTCCCGTGAGCCTGCAGAAGTCCTCAAGGACATCACATTCACCAGTGCTGGAGAGCCCAGCAATGTGACAGCTGCCTGCCTCCTGCCACGGGCCTGCCTGACCAAACCAGACTTTGATATTAGTCTGCGGTGAAATGGGGTTTTCTGTGTCCTGAAGGAAAGCGAAACTTACTTGAAGTTACAGGCTTATGGTCTCAGAATCTTTTTGCTCCAGCTGATATATTGTCTAAATCTAAAACTTATTTAAAAACCTGTCTGGATGCGACGGCTTTTAATTAATCTTCTCTTAGTTTTTATACTATATAGTACCTTGAAGACGCAAGATCAATCACTGCTGTATTGTAATGTAGAAGTGGGAGACAGAAAGATAAATGAGCTATCAAGTTTAGCATTTTGATAGCTAAGTTTAATTTTAACTAGCTTGGGAACATACTGTGGATAGGTGGATAAAGTCATGAAATGGAGCTTTCGTCTTTAAGACCCAATCTAAGAGTCCATCAGAAAGGAACAGAAAGAGTTCCTTAATGTCTGGTCAGTCTCACATGGACTTCTCAAAAAAAAAAAATTCCTGTTAATGAGAAACATCATCAAACAGCAAAAAAAAAAAAAAAAAGAATCACACAAATCTGGTGACATGTGACTATATTTAGCACTATTCGTCTGCATATTCTACAGCTTTCACCCTCCAAAGACTCATTCATAAGGGCACTGGGACCCTTTCCAATGCATAATATTAGACACACATGAGAGTTGTGGCAGAAATGAGTCTCAATTCTTTATCAGGAAGGGTAAACATACTGCTATGCACATGATGGGGAAGAGAGAGGGAAGTTTATCACTCAGGGGTACAAAATGAGTCAGTAGCAGAGCTGACAGCAGAACCAAGGAATCCTGACTCATCAGTTATTCCATCCATGAGGCTTTCCACAGCACTGCAGGTAATTGATATAACAGGCAGCCATGCCATTCATCCTTTAGAAAGTACCCATTCAGGATGAGGGACATTCAGGCCCTTATGCCTTTTATGACTCACAGTCACTCAAATTCTGATGCCTTTCACAGAATCTATCACAGAAACTTTAATTCCTGTGTTTTCTGCTGGGTCCATTGCAATGATTTTCATTTTAATGCGTGCCACACATCCATCACAGTGACGACTTCTAACGTGCTCCACCCCGTCCTACTGCAATGACTAATGCTAATGCACTGCACCAGTCTGAGAAGAATTTCCATCATGCATCATTTTAAGATCATATTGTATTCCACAGGACATTTAAATTAAGGCAGTTCTTGTACATATGGTTGCTCTGAATCTTAACTCTGGCCTTTTTCCATTAGATCAGTAAAAAGGTTGAGCAGGGGAGCTAAATAAAAAGTAGCTTTCTTTCTGCCTGTATTTCCAAGGAATTTACAAGCACCCATTGCTCAGGTTTTCCAAGGCTGGATGAAAGCAACCTTTTCCCAGAGGTATATTCGGATACACTGGGGTGAGAATTACATTCACAAAAGCCAAAAGAAATGCTGAGATCATTGCTTCTTGTCCCATCAGGCCTAGAGTAACAGTGGGATTTGTAGTATTTTTTGGTTAGAGAAAACAGCTTTTCTGTGCTTTCTCACGTAGTAAAGAAAGTAGATGCAACTGACATGACTGACAATTAAATCTCACCCAAATAATTAAGTTTCCAGTTACTCTCTGCTATGACACTGGGGCTCTGAGCACACAGTTAATAACACAGTTATTAACAGTTAACAGAATCCATTATTTTACCAATGGGTTGAAAATGTTGTGGCTATGTGACACAAAGAGACAACCCAGTATCAATTCATTCAGCTGGTTGAAAATTTTACCAGAACATTTTTATGATTTAACTTTGCTCTAAAGGACTCTACTGAGTATAAGATACCATCTGTATGGTATCCTATACTATGTGGCATAAAGGTAGCATTAAAAACACATCCCTCTATAGCTTCTGGTTTGCTTATTCAATCAACAGGTACAGTTTTGCCCTCTCCCAATCCAGATCAAAATTGCAACAGCAGTTGATGTAGCAGGGCACACAACCTCAGGGTTGAGATGCTGTTTTCTTCCCAGCTCACTCCAAATGCTTGTCAGTGCAAGATTATGTGCTGCTATTGCATTGGTACAGGGATTTTAGCCAGTCTGTTCCATGCTGTGGTGTGTGATGTGTGTGTGGTGTGTGATGTGTGATGACATCCCGGGAGAACATGTGCCATAAGAGGGTTTGTGCTCTGCAAGGGCAGGCTCTCGTTGCTAGAGCCAAATGAATAGCAAAGACATGCAGGCCAACCATTTTTAGTAGATTAGAAATAGAATATGAGTCTGGCCATTTTTATACTCTGTTTATACATGCTTTAGACAGCCCTCACACGTGCAAAGTCCCATTGGAACAAGAGTTCACAGGGAGTAAATCTCAAGCCTGTAGCTTAGAACCACTTAATCACAAAACAGACTTCATTTCTGGCAGAAGTAATTAACAAAGGTTCAGTCATCTAATCAGGGAACAAAGGCATGGCTCTGTCACCTCACTGACCAATCACACCACCTGAATATCGAATCTTGAATATCGACTGCTGACAGCAGAGGGTTTGCAGTAGCTCCCACACCAAACACACATAAACAGAGGCTGCATGTCAGCCAGTGCAAACCCACTGTATAAAACAACTGCTGCTGAGCACAGGAGAGAGCTGGACAGCACAGGAGCCAGGGGTGGGGGGTGCAAAACAAAGCAAAGCAGCTGAATTTGCAGTCCAATGCAGATTCTGCTCAGATGAGTGTAAAACAGCAAGAAAAAGGGAAAGAAACATTGGAAAAGACGATATTGCCTGCATGTCTTCTTGATCAATACTGCCCAGAGGAAAATTCAGAAGGGTGAGAGCACTTAGATTTTCACAGGGCATGCCAAACAACAGTGAACTCCTGTCTAAAAGCCTGTCTTGCAGGACTCCACACCATGCACCAATCTTGCCAGACAGAGCATTTCTCATTCACTTCCCTTTTCCATATGCTTGTTTTGACCAGTGCCAAGCAAAGGCATTTTGCCAAAGCTGATTTCTTCTGCCCTGCTTGGAAGCTTGCTCCTTTGCACTGTGTTCAGGCTTCTTTCTCTGTACCGAGGTGAACTCTTCTGTAGCATGAGAAAAGTAAAGTGTGGGACAGGGAGAGGGCTGAGGCACAGCACTAGGTTTTTCTGGTAATGGCTAGGGCAGAACTGAGACTGGGAGAAGCCTGAGATAAAGTTCCCATTCAGATCATAGCATCACACCATGCTCCTGCCTCTGCAGTGTAATGAATAATAGCCCCATAATCCAGACACCTTTTTTATGGGGGATCCATCAAAAACGAAACCAAACGGAAGAGTTCAGGTTCATTCTAATTTATCATGTAAGCCTGACTCCCAGACAAACTGTCTTCCAAAAGGATTCACACCTTTGGAAAACAGCCCCAGCCCTGTTTATGAACTCTGAAAACAAAACCCAATCTAAAGAAACCCTGAAAGATTTGGAGTGCAATAGCTAGTTCAATTCAAAGGGATGTCTTTTAGCAGTATCTTCCACCACAGTGATGCCAACAGAAAACTGCTATGAAAGAGGAAAAACAGCATGTAAGGAGTTAAATAGAGAACTTATTTTCATACATCCAAGTACAGCAGGGCAGGTAATGAGTAATTCTAAGGCAAACCCAGTCTTGCATCAAAACACTGCGCAGAGAAGCTAGAGAGGTAGGATTTATTTTCAGACCTGGCACCATTTTCATTAATGACTCGGGCACCATCAGTACACCTTGTTCTAAATCTTTATTTCCTTAATCATAAGAGAGAGCAAAAATGCCAATAAACTACTTCAGAAGAAGCAGGAAGGTAACATTTGCATAGTGTTCAGACACTAGTTTGACTGTGAAGAAAAGGCAGGAAGACAAGGTCTAGCTAGGTCCTTTCCTGTGAGGATGCAGTCAGGCATGGTGGAAGGTGCCCAGCTGCCCAAACAGAAACAGACAATGTTTGGTCCAGTCTGGCTGCTGTTGGTCATGCAGGGCAAAAGCTGTGGGGGATTCTGGGTGCCAGTCTTGGTTTGCTAAATTGCTTAGATATTCAGCCTAGGTCTAGGAGTTTAACTGAGTGAGGCTGTAACATGCTGGGTTATGTTCATGGTCAGGAAGGTTTCAGTGAGAAGAATGAATGGAATGCACAAATGACTGTGCAAAGCCAAACGGAGAGGGGAACCAGGGAATCAATGCATCTCTTAAAAACAAAAAAAAAAATCCTCCACTTCTTTTTCATCCCTACCCTGAATGTTATATAGGAACATATATAGGAAGACCAAAGCAGAACCTGATGTGGGGATGATTGTGGTGGAGGTTAGTGGGCCTGTGCACCCCTCCAGCCCTTCCCAGCAATGATCAGCATCAGACTGAGATAGTAAAGAAATTAGTCAAGAACTAAAAGTTTTGCATTAAAGAGGTCTGAAGAGTAAATTCACTCACCAGAGTAACCCACCAGACTCCTGTAGGATCACAGAATCATAGAATGGTTTGGATCAGAAGAAACTTTAAATATCATCCAGTTCCAAACCCCTGTCATGGGCAGGGACATCTTCTACTAGGTCAGGTTGCTCAAAGTCCCATACAATCTGTCTTCCAATTCTTCCAGGGAAGGGGCATCCACAACCTCTCTGAGCAACATGTTCCATTGCTCACCACTCTCACAACAAAGAACTTCCTCCTAATTTCTGACCTAAACCAACTCTTTTTCTGTTAAAAGCCATTCCCCTTTGATCATCCTTCTGGGGGAGGGTATCTGCATGAGTACATGTATGTAGGAAACAGTCCTCCCATGAGACTGTGAAATCAGGCAGTTAAAGGGTTGTAACCGAATTCGCCTGTAGGGAAAAATAATTTCCTGTTTTCTACCTCACAATGATCTCTCCCCTTTTAACTCTTCCAGTTTTCCTACATATAGGTGAGAACAGTGTACTTTATTTACCCTTTCTCCTCCTAGGCTCATCACTTCAGCTGCTGAGGCCACGTGGATGGCAATCAGTGTCCTGTGCAGCAATGCAGCTGGTACGTGTTGGTCTCTGAATCCATGGCAAGAGATGGCCAAGAAGTGAGGATGTTCCCCAGAGCAGCTGCAAATGACCCATGGCAAAAGACACACCAAGCCCTTCACATGAGGATTTCACCATTCACTTAAGAGTTGGGCTCAATGATCCTTGTGGATCTGCTCCAATTCAGAATATTCTGTGATTCTAAGTAAACCTGAGTCCCTGAGGTCAGAAACAACATAGCACCTTCCTTTCCAAGTGAGAAGTGGCAATTACTTCCCCCAAGTGATTAATCAGGTAACTTCTAAGGAGATTTAATTGCTGACAGCAGCTCAGCTTCTCCAGCACAGGGTCAAGAACGTTGACAGAGTGGTTATAACCAGTTTGCACTCCTCTGCCTTGGAGCAACAGAGCTTCCTCCATTCGAGGTATCACAGGAAGAGAAATGAGGCAAATGAGAAGGGGCACTGTTTGCTAAAGAAAATGAGAAAGATTGGGATAGATGAACAATAGCAGAAAAGTCACACTGATTATCTCAAATCGCCTGGCAGAGGAGATTAGACAAAGAACAAATTTAAGCATGCAGGGAGAAGGGAAAGCAAGACAGGTATTCTGCCTTGCTTTACCTCTCTGGCCTGCATCTCCTGCTTGCTTGCTGAGTGCTGCCATACTGTTGAGGACCAGAGAAATCCCAGCGCTGCACGGAGAAGAGAAGCAAAGCCAGAGATGTACCAAGGAGCTGCAGACGGAGAGCTGTATGTCTTCCTTGGGGCCGGAGAGGTGGGACAGCTCCTGCAGCAGCAGCGCTGTGTCAGCCAGGTCTCTGCCAGGGCAGCTTGGTTCCAGCCTGCTGCAGCCAGGATGGCAGTGGGGAGCCTGCTGTCCAGCTGTGCTAGTCTCTCGTGCCCACAAGATGACTGTGGCAGCTGGGGTCACCCACACCTCAGAGTGCCCCAAAAGCACAGGAGAAGCCCTTTTTGTAGCTGTCCGGTCCATGCCAAGGTAAGGTGGTTCAGAGGCTCAGCTGGAGGGGGTGAGGAAGGGAAGGAGAAAGCTGCATGTTTTTCAAGGATATGGCAACCTTCATAGCAAATCAAACCAACTGTCCAACTCTTGTAACACCTCCTCTTAGGCAGCGGCTAGCATCAAGGATAGATGTAAAACACTTAAAATGGGAAATAACTAACTAATATGTCCATTGGGGAAGTTTCTTTATAACCCCAGGCAGTTAGTGGTTGGATTTATGCCCTGAATCTCAAGGGCTGATATTTCTTATAAATTTTTTATTTTCCCTAATGTAACTGTGAATGTTCTCACTGTCCACAAAAATAGCTTTCTTTTTTTCTTTTTTTTTTTTCTTTCACTAAGGCCATGAGCTCAGTGGGTGACACCCTGCAGCAGGGAGTTCCACAGTTTAATAGGGTACAATAAAAAATAACCTCCCAACACTTCCAAATCTGCATTGCTTTTTGATTCAAAGGATACCCTTTTGTACCAGTACTGAAAACCTTTTTAAATATTATAATTTATATACTTCTGACATATCCCTCCTTATTCATCTCTTCTCCGAACAATATTTTCCTTCATCTTTTTCAGTCTCTCCTTATCTGAAAAATCCTTCCCAGCCTCCAGACCATTTTCACTGCCTATCTACAAGTTCTGCTATATTCTCTTTTTTCCCTATAAAAAATAAGCTGATGAGAAATTAACTAAGTATGAAAGGTGAGGGTTTATCAGTATAATGGTATTACATCTTCAATGTTAATTTCTGTCCTACACTGTAGATATTTATTCTATGCATCTAGTTATGCAAGGTTCAAGCAAAGATGGGGAGTTTCCAACTGCTGTGAATAAGCATCTTTGTACAGCAGCTATCTCCTGCAGTTCCTCATGCCTATGAATACAGCTCCCATCTTCTGTCTTAGGGCACATTATCAGGCTGTGATTCTTGTTGGGGATTGTCATTAGGGTGGCGAGCTGCTTGGGTTACATAGCTGCCCAACTCCTATCAAAGGAGAACTTGAAACACTTTCTGTTATTTTTAAATATAGACTTGTGTCACCTCGTTTAACTTTAATGTTCTGTTTGAATGCATCTCTCTGTAGTCATCTAAGGGAATGCTCCACAAGGAAAAAAACACTGAAGAAACTTGCTGGGGTTTTTTTCTCTGTTAAATTTTTCTCTGAAGCGATGTTCAGAGAGGAAGGATTGCCTGAGCAAAAGGACTAGCGCAAAGCCTATGGCAGAAAGTCAAATCCCTGCATTGCTCTCCCTTCTGCTCCCTCATGAGATCTTGTCACTAGCAGAGGTTATGGGTAGGCAATCACAAGTGATCGAGTTTCTGATGCTTAACCAGTTACTGTTCATCAGCTGAACCACAGAAGCAAAGATGTCCATATTTCACGTCCACAGAGACAGGAAAAAAAATATCTCTTCACTTATACTACCTTCTAGGAGCACACCAAAGGGCAATTAAAGCTGGCCAGCTGTCACTCACTCGGCTATGAAAGCACATCCGTTCTCTCAAGCTTCCCACACCTGCAATGATTCCTTAACTCACAAGGGAGCAGGCTGGAAGCAGCAGGAAAACTGTAAGGTACATCCTGTCAGACACTGCAGCCACTTGGCTACGGGTGTATTGCAGACCTGAGAATACAAACCAGCAAAGACACCACAAAGAAACATGGTCTCTCTCATCCCTTCCCCTCACTACACCTCACCTGAGGTCAGTAGAAGGGTGAGTCCAGCCATAAGGGCCAAAAGGAGAACTTGGAGTGGGGGAGGTGTTGAAGCCAGGGCAATTCTCCTGACACTGCCACAGGAAGGGTGACAGCAAGCACATGTGGCAGGACAGACTGGCAGCACAGCACCCACTTCTGTGGGGCAGTGCTAGCTAAAGCTGAGGCCGTGATAGAGGTGAGCCCCACATCCTCCAGGAAAACCCTCAGCCAAAATAAGCAGCATGATTAAGGTCAGCACCTTGGTTAAGGTCATTATCTTGGTTAAGGTAGTGCACCAGCTCCAGAAACAGCCTGTTTTGGCTATACTTGAAGCTAACTCTGAGCTTTCATGACTCAAGTGCTTTTTTGGTGCAAAAAAGAAATTGAGTTGAAAAACATCACTAATAGGAGGAAGAAATAAAAAGAACCTTCTCCTTATTGAGATACATTGCTGTATTATTTTCAGGGTTGTTTTCTTGCAGGTTTGGAAATAAACTCTGAGCTGTTTTGCAAACCCTTCATATTCAGTACAAACATCTTATTTTATTATCTGCCTTTTTGTTGTTGGTCTTCTTTCTTCTTCCTCATCCTTTTTTTTTTTCTTAATCCATTCAACCATTTATTGGAACTTCTATTCTCCAGTGTACATTTCTTCTTTGCTACACTATCTCCTGCTTTTCACAGATAAACACCTCACACCTGGGAGAGAGGCTCCTCTAATTAGTATTAAAACCTGAGGTTTTTTTCCCACCCTTCTTTGAAGCTTTCTAGGATGCCTTTTCATGAATAATAATGTTCTCAATTCAACATAATGCAACGCTCAATCAAAAGATGCTGTAGCAATCACTTTCCAACAAGGAACATCAGCCTTTTCTCTTCCTCTGTACAGATGATGGTGAGGCAGTAGACAGTCCAGCCTGGAAGACATGCTCAGAAGTTGCAGTTTCCACTTGGGGCAGCCTGTGGCCCTCAGCACACGCTGTAGAGAAGGTTCACTGTCTTTTGTCATCTCTGCAGCTCCCCACTGCTTTCTCCAGCACAACAGGAGTTCCGGCTGCCTGGTCCCCTGTCAAATAAATCCCTTTGAACAGCAGTTCCCTCTCAGCCTGCCAGCCTCCCTGCACAGCATGGTACACCCACAAATCTCTTCATTCTTCTCTGCAGATCTCTTGTGGTTTAAGTCCCTGACGGCTGCCGACGGGATGCCAACTGTGCTGCTGCCTACAGAAGACACCAAGGTCCCAGGCACTATGAATGCACATTCCATAGACCATTTCCAGTGGAGACTTCCTTCAGAAATGTACAGAATCTGCTGTCTTCCCACAGAACATCTGGGTTTCAGTGGATGGAAACATCAGCATTCTTCCACCAGAAGCTGTTTCCTGACAGCTTTACTGATTGCTTCCTATTCAGAAACAAGCTAGGGTCGCCCCTCTGCTCCCTGAAGCCAGACAAGCAATCCCACAGACTTCATAAATTTCATAAATGGTACTGCCAACAACAGAGGACCACTGCAGCCATGGCTAGATAACATCTGCCAGAACAGGAGCCATCAAGTTCTATAATCTTCGGGATTATTGTTTTTTAAATTAATACTTTATTAGTGAATTTCTTTATTCTGTGTTTGTATGCATAAGCAAATGTACAGACAAATGTTTGCAGGTAAATGCTAAAATGTAGAGAGAGGAACTTGAATGCTGTTGTAGCAACATCCACAACTTGGTACCCTTGCAAAGGGACCAGTCCTATTACCCTTGACCTTGTGTGAATTTCAAAGGAACTTGAGTGACAGGATCTTCAGCCTTCACCTTTCTGCCAAATGTCATTACAATTTCTCTTCCAGTTCCACTCAGCTGCTTCCAAAAATCCCACTTCATAAATGAGACCTTGCTGTACATAGCACCTCTGAACTCCGTGGGGCAAGCTGGAAAGTGCTACTAAGAATGGTAACAGGTAACCAATAGGAATGTTTTAAAACAAAATAGCTAATTGAAGGAATTGTTCCAATGTCAGTCCCAAGCAGGATAGAGACACTGAGTTTATATGTCCACAACAGCATTCAAAGGCTCTCTTAGTTGGCTACTGCAGCTGATCTCAACCAGCCATATCAAGGGAATGCCATAAACATGAAGGACTGAAGGAAAAAAAAACCTTCCCAGAGTCACATCCCAGCTCTTTCATGTCAAGAAAAACTTCTTAACTGTAGGATCCGTTCTTCCTTTTTTAGTCAATCCATAAGCACATTCCTACTGATTCCAACAGATTTTGTCTAAGAGAAAAAGAAGTCACTTGGGACCTTGGAGATCTTCATGGACCGGTCCTTCAGGACTACACAGACAGGTGGGAATCAATGCCTGAGCACTGCCACCCTCTGTGACAATGAATCAGGAATCACAAGGGGACACTGTACTGAAGGAAAACTACCAGCCAGGGAGAAGGCTTGGTAAGACACAACCCTTGGGACATTTGTTCCCTATCATCCCAATCCTGGAAAGCCTTGAGGACCTAAATTAGTCCAAGAGTAGTTGGAACTAAACAGGGGGCAAGAGGGACTAGGTATTTTTTCTGGAGCTGGTAGACCTGGAAGAACAGTAATGAATCCTGCAAACACCTGGGGAAGGATTCAGGCGTATAAACCTCAGACCGCAGTACTACCTGAGGAGTCCAAGGATTGCTAAGTTGTCTGTAGAGGACTGGTGGATGAGACAAAAAAAAAAAAACCAAACAATCTACAGTAGGGTCCTGTACTTCTGGAGAGGCTGGAGTGGCTACATGACTGCTCATGCATCTGTGGGTGTCTTTAGGCAGTCCACAGGGAAAATCTGAATTTAGGCAGCCAGACCTGTGTTTCTGCGGGGTGTCTTGTATCTCCTGAGGCATCTGATATTGGATTGTGACACAAGCCAAGACGCCAAGCTGGACACACTGCTGGTCTGATGCACAAAGACAGTGCTCCCAGACAATGACCCCCCACCCCTTGTTTAGGATGCCAGGGGAAACATGAGAAAGCAGCATTGCAATTACTAGTTTGCTTTTCATTAAGTATTTCTTGCCAGAGTCCCCCACATCCCATCCCCCCTCCTCCTCTCCATATGAAGCGTTAGCTAGGCTCACTGCACTTCTGGAAATTATCAAATGCCCACTGGGCTGAGGGGTCAGCTAGTTCACCAGCCATAACAATTAAATTCCAGTTATTACTTTTTCATTACTACACAAACTAATCCCATACATCTCATGAGCTGGTGTTGAGGTGACTTCACGCTCTTTAAAACTCGGGCTATTAATTAGAGTGCAGTCAGCTCTCCTCTGATTTGCAGCCCCCCTTCTCCCCAGCACCTTTGCAGACCCATGTCCCTGCAGCCACAAGTAGTCCTGGTACCCAGAGCTGGGGTCCCCATTAACACCTCCACCTGTGGGCCTCGCTTTTTCCTCATCATTCTAGTCCTAAACTCCCCTCAAAATTCTGCCTCTTATCTTGAATTTGAAGTCTCTCTCTCTTTTCTGAGACCCTTGCCTATTAAACCTGCTTTTATTTAAACAGAATCAGCTAATCATATTGAATTATGCCAGATTTTAATGTGGCTTCCTACACAGACACATGCCCATAGGGATCCAGGCTGAGAACACCAAGCCCACATCATCTTTGATCTAAGACACTACAAGATAAAAACCCTTGATCATATTTCTAATGCTAATTAGTCATCACCTTCCCCTTTTCATAAGATATATGTGTCTAAGAACACTGTTGCTGATTTGGTCATGGCCAAATTAATGATTGTATGTGCAGTATGTAGTGGCATTTCTAAAAGAAAGTTTAATACTAGTGAAGTGGTTGCATTGAATCAAAAATTATAAACTTTTGCAGCTCCCCTGTAATTGCTATTCAGGGAGTCATTGTAAAAGCAAGACTCCAAAAGAAAATGAGCAGCAGCATTTTTGTAACGAAAGCAAAATGTCTTCCACGAAAACCACAGCCCCCACCCTTGGAAAACTCTGTATTATATCCTGAGAAATGCAGACTCTGATCTAAAATTGAGATTCCAGCCCTAAAATATCTTATTACTTTTTGTAATTTCTACGCTCGAACTGTTATCATGTAAACCAACAATTACAAAAACAATAATGGTGCAGGTTTCCCCACTGCCATTATTTTCTCTGAATAGTAGTGGTAACATATCCCCAGCCACTATTAGGAATCACACTACAGTTCATGCTCTTGTGCTACTGCAGAATGATCTCACATAATGAACCACGTACAGTGTAATTGATGGAAGCCATATAACTCATGCAAACAAATGGATGCCTAACAAATAAACATTTCCAAAATGAACAAGCACTATTTGTGTGTTCAGCTGAGATATGAGCTGCATCTGCTGCAGGTGACAGACAGAAAGTGACAGAGACTGACAAAATAAAATGAAAACCTAAATATTTACTAATTTAATCAGTTCTTTCCTCCTTCTTTATGTCTAGGGGAATGTACTTTCTAGCAATCCTAATTTTAGTCCTAAATCTTAATTCCAGTTCTAAGGTTTTGTGGGATCTAGTATACAGGCATCAGAATTGCTCCATTGATAAGGTTATGTTTGGAGATTTACACTGGCTGATGTATAATTACTGAATTCAATTTTCAAATCTGGCATCAGAGAAAAATGGATTTTTTTAATAATGGCTTCAGTTGAAGATTTATAAACTCTTAGAAAGTAGACATTTAAAGATGCCCATTGAAATTCAGACCTGTTTTTCTTATATTTCTTTGGGTTTCACTATCTTAAATCACATATGCTGTGCACACACCACATTTCACCCACTATCTCATCTTTACAGTCTTTCAGACATAGGGCGGGTACTGGGACTTGAAACGAAGACCTTTAAAAGTTATTTCTATCATTTTTTGCTACTGGATTTAGCCTGGCAGAGGAAACCAATAGATGTGAGGGCTGTCATCAACATCATGTCCTGCTATGCGTCAAGGTGAGAAAAAGACCTTTGTGTACCATGTAGTTTATGGACATTGCATTTCACTTAATGAAAGGGAGTAAAATACAGACGCTGTTTCCAAGTAGGAGGGTCTCCTCTTGCTTCCCTTTCAAGTATATTTCCAGTGTAAATGGAAGCAAGCAAATCCCAACCCCAAGTGGACCATGTCTTTGTTAGGAAAAAAATAAGTTAGGCTCTTAATTCATCATAACTTCGTAGATGGAAAGGGCTTGTAAAGACAGAAGTAAAAGGAAAGAAAAGACTTGCAGAAAGTGCAAACTAAGACTGGATCCCAGCTCCTCACTCATCTCAAAACAACAGCTGCTTTGGTTCTCCTAAGCTTTTCTGTCAGGTTAGCTGCTGTCTTTCCTTGCCAGGAGAAAATACTGCTGGTATGTCTGTAGGCTAAGAGCAGAAAGTGCTGCAGGAGCCTGGCTCGGGTGCACATAAGCAAACAGCTGTGCTGGTCTCAGAAGTCACCTCTCCCTGGCTGCCTGCTCCCAAGTCAGTCTGCTTGCCATAGCTGCTGGCACAAGAACTTTCCTATCTTCAGCTGCTGCCATACTCAGCAGCAGCCCACAGCCACTCTTACCAGCAGCTTCTGTTGGTTTTTTGGGCTGTCATCTGCAGTGGCTGGACAGCAAATAGGCCATGTCTCTGTTTTTTGGTTCCAGAGCGAGGGGTAGGTATCAGGGGTTGGCTGTAGCAGCAATAAAGCTGCCAAACACTGAACACCAGAGCTGCCAGGAACATTTTGCTACCCACATTGAAACAAAAACCCAAAGTGTCATTCAAGGTCTCGCTTTCAAGGGAGAACTCCCACAGTCACATCAGTGGGGATGTAGATAGGGAGTTTAGCAGAACGAATCCCAGCAGGAACACCGTTATCCCCACGTGAGAAAAGAGGTCTGAGGGGCAGGGAGCCAGGGTATTGCAAACATTTTCCCAAATAATATCAGCTAACCTGATGAAGTAGGCTCCCCTAAAATTGCACCCTGTACAAGGATTATACCTGTAGACCTTATCAGTTTAAATCTACCTCTGCAGTTGTACTGGAAGGATGTTCCCACACAGGCAGAGTCTGAGGAAGGGATAAGGCACACGCCAGGAGGACCTGCTGGTTATGCAGGGTCAAGGGGAGATGAGCTGAAGCACAGCTTGAGAGGAAAGCTGGGGGAGCAGGTCTGACATACCAGTGTTTAGGAGTGTTAGGGAAGATAAAATGCCCTTCAGGAGGAGGTTCTTGGGGATTATAGCTCTACACCCTTGAGCACACTGCTGTACAGCAGTCATGGTAATAATTAATAACAAGGAAATGATTCTCACCCTGT
Source organism: Serinus canaria (assembly GCF_022539315.1). Lineage (NCBI taxonomy): Eukaryota > Metazoa > Chordata > Aves > Passeriformes > Fringillidae > Serinus > Serinus canaria. The sequence continues at coordinate 23,562,175 of NC_066313.1, forward strand.
TCTGGTCACCTTATTAAAGTGAGGATATTGTGGAAATGGAAAAATCCCAGCAGGACAGCACCTAAGATGATAGATGGATGGGATGCATTTTTAACAGAGCTCACTACATTTCAGGAAACATATTTCTGAAGGGAAAGTGGCTGCAAAGCTTTTATTCTCGCCTACTCTGCTGCTACCAGCTGCTTTCAGAGAAAGGACAAGACAATGCAAGGTGGACGCTTGATCTGAACAAGTTGTGGCCAATAATGCTGTGGTCTGTGATGCTAAAATGCTTGGTTAAACCAGAAACCCTGTCTTTACATTTTTTTGTAATTCCCTTTTGCCCTTTGTGTTCTTGACAAGGTAAGTCACAGAAGCTGTATTTTCTCAATGGGCAGAGTGGCACACAAAATCTAGAAAGAGATGCTGTTTGCCCTGAAGGACTCCTAGAATCCAGTTTTCAAGTGTTAGGCCAAGCTCTAGTTTTTGTTTCAATAAAGGATGCTCTTAAGTAGTCCCAATGAACAAGAAGTCAAAACAGGCTTTGGGTGTATATTCTGCTATTGCAAAGCTGACCTGAACATAAATAGTGGATTTTGACCTACACAAATGCACAGGAGGAAAGAGATTTTGGCAAAGCTGTGCTAGGCTTTTAGCCACTAGCAGTCCCCCCGGCAGGGGCCCTGCAAAGCCCAGAGGTCATCTCTCTTGTATAAAAGCAAACCAGGAACCCAGCAAAGAAAAATTTCCACAAGATCTTTCAGTGCCTTTCGCTCTGCCCCTGCAAGTTCAGTCCCAGACTGCAGCTTCTCCTGCCAAGGCTTTTACATGGTGACATGGTGCGCTAACAGAATGGGACATTCACCCTACCCTCACTGAGACACAAAGCACAGACCTTTCTCAAGGATCCATGTTACAGTTTAAAGGGGTCAGGGAAAAAGAAAGAAACAAAAGAAAACCTTAGCCCTCCGAAACAATTGAACAAATATTTCCCCGGTTAATAAATAACAGGCTCGGCTGGGGAACTGTAATTGTGTGTATAATGCATCTCAGATCTACGGTACAATTACACTCTGGAAACCACTGACTAATAAAAGGCACCAGCCAGGGGAAAGGATGCCTTCTTGCCATGGGTTGACAGGCAAGCAACAAACAAGGTGCACTTTTTCACCTTCTATTCAATAAAACCAGGGTATTAAATATGCAGGCAGAGCACCTCCATTAAGCAATTCACTTCCTTCCTTTTCTTTCTCTTTTTTTTTTTTCCTCTTCTCCTCCTTTTGTTTCCATCAAGACAGAGAAGGTTAAAAAAAAAAAAAAAGCTATATATGAAACCCCTGGCTATACGTGAGCTGTACTTTAATGAGGCTGCATCTTAGTCCCTCTGCTATACTAAGTAAACATGTTTCTCCCCCTGCAAAGAAAGGCTTTGCTCGCCTGGGCCGAAGGGAAAAGAGCTTAGGGAATACTAGGAGGCTTTTTCTCTGCCCACACCCCCTCTTCATTCCCACTAAAATAAAACCCTTCCTCACATAACAGAATGAATGCTCATTCACAAACTTACAGCAATATGAGCTATTTCCATATTGCTCACAATGCATTTGAGCCTCTACAGGAAAACAGAGACCAGACAACTCACCTGAAAATAATGTTCCAGTTTCTAAAACTTATCTAAATCCAGGAATCACACCTGGATTTAAACAAAACAGCCAGGTCTTTTCTCCAGCCTGCTCCGAACTGAAGCACTCCAGTCAGTGCATACCTCCAGCTATTCTGCCAGTGACTCTCTCAGCCATTTTTGATTTCAGTCCTGGACAGAGAACTGAAAAACAAGAGTCTTACACAGCTACATAACAGGACCACTGCAAGAGTACTGTGTGACTGTTTTGGGGTTCTGGGAAACATCTGATGGGCTGTTTTGCCATGGGACCCCCTACATGATACAGAAGGTTCAAAACACAACGTCAGTCCCTTTTTCATCCTTCACTGCAGCCCTGAGCAGGACTGGAGCCTGTCCCTGATTTTGCCTCCCTGCCTGGAAGCCGAACACTCAGCTGCTGCTGACATGTCTTTGCAAAGAAGGAGGAGGCGGCGTGAGCCCTCGCACTTCCAGCTGCCCTGGCACTCAGGAATAAGGGCACTAACAGGAATCCTTGCTTTCTTTGTCCCTGACCTAGCCATCACAAGCCCCTGCATAGTGACCACTTGGGTCAGAGCTGGGGGAGCACCGGCTTCGTCAGCCTCCTAGGCACTCACTCAGCTCAAGACTGCGCTGAGACGTCTGTCAGTTTTCCCTTCTCAGCTCCTGGGGAAGGAAGCAGCAGTGACATGGCTCCCACGGAGTGAGGAATCAAGTATTAAACTAGAAACCCGCATCCACACGCACCAAGTGGGTGAGCCGCTCTTTGAGAAGCCCCACGGCTGATTAGCAGGCGCTCGTGGCTTCAGAGCTTCCAGCCGCTGCTCCTCATTTCCCACCCAGGCACGCAGGAGAGCGAGCCCAGTGCTGACCCCGCTGAGCTCCCGGCACGGGGAGCCTGGCCTTGAAACACTCCAGGGAGAGCAATTGAGCTGCGCTCGCTGTCGCTGCCTCCCTGCCGGCCCTGGGGAGGAGCGGGAGCGAGGAGTGAGTTGGGAATGTTTCCTGACTCAGCAGCGGTGCGTTCACTCGCGGAGGCGCTGCCGCTGCTAATAGCTTGTGGAAATGGAGGAGCGTCTCGCAGCAGGACGGTGGGAGGCTGAGCAGCTCCAGCAGAAGAAGTGAGGTCAGTGGTAATGAGCGACAGCGATGAGGAATGCAAATTGCAGGAGGATTTATGGAGCAGTTTCTGCTCAGCGAGCAGATTCCAGATAAGTGGACTGTTAATAAGGCAGGCAAGCTCTTTGGCAGTGCCAGCTGTTGGAGGGGACTTTTTTGACTGGCATTCACACCAGCCCGGCTGCAGGGGTGCCGACAGCACAGACACGGCTGCACACATATCCCTCACCACTCACACAGGGGTAGCACATGCAATAGGCTGAAAGAAAGCAGGGATAGGTGGCAGAAGACTGCTTACCAGTGCACAAGGGAAAGCCAAAAAAGAGCACAACTTCGCAGGCTCAAGCCCTACCCAAAGCCATTTTTTATCTTCTTTTCTTTTCTCAGTCCCTTCCTTCTTCCTCAGTATACACTGTGGTGTTAGATGAGTATCTCTCACTATTCCTGCCAGAGATGGAGTGACCTAAAGGCATGCACCAAAAATCCCAGCAGAGCTGGGAAGGACAAGTTTACCTTGCCTACCTCTTGCCTGCATGAGCTTCAGTCTCTCAGGATTATTGCTGCTGTGAATTACAAATGGTAGGTGTCACAGGCTCTGCTGAGGAATGCCACTCTCAGGGCAGTCTGCAGGATGTTGGTGACATACTAGAAATCCCATTTCTTTCAGTATTATTATTTAGTATCCTTCTAAAAGCCGTGGGATTTTGTCACAATAAAGCCTCTCAGCATCAAGGGAGTACCCAGTTTCTCTGCCACAGAGCTGCTCCCCTCAGCTACTTGGTGTGGTGACATGTCTGAGCCTCCAAAGCTTCCATTCATGCCCACCATGTTGGAATGTTGTTAGATTCAAGTCTTCAGGTTAAGGAGGTCTCACAGATGAGCTGCCATTGAGCCCTTGTTGGTAAGAGCAAGTTCTCCCCATCAGAGGAGGTCAGCTGGAAAGCCCCACTCAGAGTTCTTGCTGTAAATCCTGAGCTGGAGCTGTCCCAGCAGGCTGTGCTGGGAAGGTCCTGCTTCAAGAAAGAGGAGTGAAGGGAACAGGCTCTTCTAGACAGACCATCTTTAAGACAAAGGAAGGGTAATTGATCCTCTCTATCAATGAAAAAAGTAGAGTGAATTCCCAGGCTAAAGACCCTCTGCTGGGGAGCTATCCCCTCCTATCCATGTTCTGAGCCAATGGACAGGGCTCTCACAAACATGCACACAGCAGGTGACATGGCAAGGGACACTGGGTGACACGGGGAAGGGATATTGGATCCTGCAGCAGCCACTGCTCAGACTGTGTTGTTTGCAGGACCTCAGCAGCCATGTGTGCTCCTTGGCTTCCTGACAGCACCAGACCTCCCAGCAATATTTGGGCACGTCCTTCTGGAGCAGCAGAGGGCCAGGGCGGTGCACATCTGCATCTCAGCTACACCACAACAGGGGTGTGAGAGACAGAAACCAAATGAGCTCATTTCATCCTGGATACATGAGACTTGACAAGCCTATTAAAGGGCTGTAGCCTACTGTGTCTCATTATGAAAAATTAGTGCTGTCCTATAAAAATACTGGAGACAGTGTGTCACTTAAGGGAAGAATGTCTTGAGGATATGGTCTTTTCTTAATAGGCCCTACATCATCAGGGACATGCATACATCAGGAGTGAGCCAAGGGGATTTGGGCCTGGGAGCTAGTATCCTTCTTGTCTGACACCTTTGGGATACTCTGGTTTGCCTACCTCTTCCTGCTTGAATGAGGAGCAGCTGTAGTAGCCACGGGTTAAATGGACCAAAGAAGAATTTTGCTTGCTTTTTGCAGTGTCTCAATGAAAACTGCAGTAAGAAAAAAGAATAGGCTGGATTCAAACAGAAAGAAAACTGTGTAAAGGTTTTCAGCAAAATAAAAGTAACTACAACCATTTCATCTTGGCCAAACCCAAATTGGCTCCATTCAAACACAATGGTTTTTTCTTCTCTGGATTATTCAAACTGCTGCCTAATCTTTTATTTTCAGTGTAGATCCTTGTTAATGCCATTTCAAAAAACAAAGGTATTTCTGTGAAAAAAATGTTAAAATTAAATATTTGTGTGTTTCAAAAATTAAATACTTCAATCAAATCTAAGATGTTTTAACATTTACAATAATTCTTAGCTCTTTTCCCTCCGGGTTTTTGGGGGGTTTAGTGGTTTGGATTTTTTGCTCTAACTTTTTACCAGACTTGGACTAAGCATATCCACAATTTTGGCTTTTTCATTTTCTCCCTACCTCAGACCCTGCCACACCTCTTTTAGTGTTTGTCAAGGGGTTAGCTCCACTTGTCAGGTTGAACCTTCTCATGGCTCTGGGGACTGACCCAGTGTAAAATTAAGAATAAAAGTGTTTTCCACTCTGTCTCTTCCCCAGTATTTGGGAAAGATCCAAGGAACTCAAACATCTCTGCGTCATCTAGCACCTTGCCACCTTTGCTGTGACCATGGGCAAACAAACAGCTCCATGTAAGAGAATGATCAATGGAAAGGCAAAGGTGAGTCCAACTAAGCTGTGCATCTTTACTGGAGGAATGCAAAAGCCACATGGGCAAAATGAAACTGTCAGTCCCTGCTGAAGCTCAGTAAAGCCCTGCCAAGAAAGCCGTGGCTGTAATGAGGAGAGGAGCAGCAGCATCTCATGCAGTGAGAGACATTGGTCAGCACCCTCAGACATCAGAGCTTCACATCTCAGGTATGTTCAAACAAGGGTTAACTCAGTGCCTTTTTCTGACCTCTATTCTTATAATTAAAGTGAAAAGATTTCTGCTGCCAGTTACTTAGGAATGTTGTCTTCCAGACAGGCAGAGGAAAGAACACACATATGACAGGTGGAAGAGAAACCAAAGCGCTTTGCCTCACAAAAGAAAATACAAATGAGCAATCTGAGTGCCATCAAACCTGCTGTGAGAGAGAAAGAGAGAGAGAGAGGTAGGATCAAATCCCTTGTTAGACCTTAAGCTCTCTGGAATTAGGCCACTTTAAGAAGTAAAAGGACTAGAGTTTAAAGGATTCTGAGAATTTCCCATTTCTTGAGATAACTATGACCTTTACAAAGAAAACTACAAAGAACCCAGAGCATAAAGGAATGAGACTTCTGTGTCTTTCCCTTTCTTTTTCTTTCTTTTCTTTACTTTTTTTCCCCTCTCTCAGCTTTCTTTGTAGAAACAGGTAATTGTGCTGCCCTTTCTTGGAAGATGCAGTCCTCCCTCAGATGGAGCTTTATAATAAAAGTGCCAGTACTGCTGCCCTTGGCCTGATGGAGAATTTGCATGGAGAGAATACAGCTGTGTGAGACTCATCATTAAAAAAACCTGCCTTTACAGCATGCTCTGGAGCACAGGTAGAAAAGACACAACTACTGGGGTCAGCTCCAGCCTAAATCTGTTGAAGTCTTAGCCTAAATCCCTTGATGTCTAAGTCAAGTGCCCTGACGAAAATGGACAATTGCTAGCACAAGCTACTACCTCTATTCTTCTGCCTCACAGCTACACAGACATGAAGTGGTATACAGTGCCCATTTCAGTTCCTCTGGGAGCTGGTACCTTGTGTCCACTGATGCTCCACTCAGAGATGAACCAAATCCACCTGCTGACATGTACACTGTGCTCTTCTGTCAGTCTGCCACAAAGGTTTACATGCTTCAAAGAAAATGCTTGGAAGAAATGCCCTATAGCTGCAACTAGCTACAGAGATGTAACTACAAGCTACTAGTATGTGCACCACAGAAAGCAGGAGGACGAGAAGAGAAAAGGAATTTATTGAGTTTGCTTGCTATGGAGAGAAAGGATATCTCTTCCATAGATCCAAACACAGAGCACACTGTGTGGTCACAGGAATACGCAGCACAGCACACCATCACATGTGTACACCAAAGGTACTCCCTGTGGTACCCCTGCACACAAGGCTTTCACAGGCACACAAGGGACTGGAGACACTCAGAAGGACACCCTAAATGGAGGTAGTCAAAGCTCAAACTTGCACAGACAGCTGTTACCAGAAACTCAAGTGTGAAACTCCCGTGAGCATGCAGTTATTTGCTCAGGCCCAGACAATTCCAGGCATGCATGTCTGCAGCCAGACACATGATACCAGGTACCCACACTCTGAGTGACAGACTTCATGCAACATCTCATGCTCTCAGGAACATGCACATGTTCCAAATCCCAACAAACTCATGTATAGTGACTGATTCATACAGCAGCACAAATGTGAACCTCTTCCAAATAGGTTTCCTCACAGACTCAGTAATAAACATCCACACATGCCATTGAACAATTTATCTACACCCACAGGTATTCCTGGCCACAACCCATGCAGGCACAGAGAAATGGCACAGTGGCCCAGCCAGATGCAAATCAGTCATAGGCATAGGAATACTTGCTCACGCGACTGCTACCAGGAGTCACAAACATCACTGGGCAAGGTCTGCCTAGCTCTTAGGAACTCACCTCTCCTCTTTGAGGTTCAGCTTCTTCATCCACTTGGTGTTCTTTGTCTTCAAAAGCTGTTTCCATTCCTCCATCCCTCTTTCCGTCTGAAGCTCTGTTCAAAGAAGAATAACACAGCTGAACTAATAGCCTAACACAGAGCTGTCTGATGGCCTCCCTTTCATGCTTGCCACTTGGCCACGTGGACAAATGAATATTTGGCTGCCAGTTGCAGCACAATCAAAAAAAGAAAAAAACATTAGAAGGTAAATGAAAGGGAGAAAAACTTCAAGGCTAAATCTCTCATTGGGTGCCAGGCAGCTAAAATCCACAGTATAACACCGGGGTTGAACTTGGCCCAGCATGGTGTTTTGATGAACTAAACAATTAATTAAGAAATATCTCCCCAGCAGATCTATTCTTGTGGCAGAGTATGCGAGGAACACACAGATCCATGTAAGAGTTCTACTGCCACCATTACATGCTGGAGAATAGCATATAATTAATTATAATGATGGCAAAGATTAGTTCCAAATTCCTTTACACAGTGTGTACACAGCCCAAACAGACAAAATAAATCAGAGCGCCTGTACCCTAATCCAGCAGCTTCAGAGGATTAAATAGGTGCATTCTAATCACAGGCTCAGAGCAGCCCCACTCAGTATGCACAGAGCTGCCCCGTGTGCAACCGTGTCTAAGGGATCCCAGGAAAAGTGTCTTCCTTCAGATGAAAAACATAATTTGGGTTTTGATCATCTGCTGCCATTTATGATGTCCTGGCTTGCTTTCCCTCCCTGGATTTTGGCCTACACATCCCAGGCAAATTCATCTCCCTTGAAGCTTTTTCCTGCAATGCTACCTGGAGAAGACACAAGTTTTCATTGCTCTACCAGCATTCTGTGTGCTGTGCTTTGTTACTTAACAGTTGATGAACCAATCTTGAGGTGGCAGCACTGAAGACATAAGGCGGGGAAGAGTGGGGTGTTCTTCCTAAGACATTTTATTCAAAGTAAAATGCTTTTTTTTTTGCTTTTTTTTTTTTTTAATATGGACTATACAAGAAGGCTGAGGTTACACTGTTTGTAAAGCAAGTAGGTCTTTTCTCCATCCATCAAAAATGGTTCTCACATTCCGATGAAAAAATTATTTACTGGAATGAAAGAAAGCCTAATACAAATAAAATTACAAAGAAACACATCTTTTCGTGCAACAAGGGTAAAATTCATTAATTGTGTCACTAATCATTGGGTTAACTCCACTCCTGGAGTGGCTGAGTCTGAATCAATCCCATTATACCTGCTGCAAAACTGAACCCTTATGATAGGTAAGAATAGAGCTGGGTGATCCAGCCCATGAAAAAATCGTAATTTTTCAGAATGAAAAGCTTTATTAACACATACTTTTCTAAAGGAATAAATTTTTAAAAAGCAAACAAACAACAAAAAAAAAAAAAAAAATCAAGCCTACAACAGGAATTACAGTCATTTTCCCACTTCTCTAATCCAAAGAATGTCTTTTGGCATTCCTTGAAACCAAACATTGCATCTGGGGATGTTATACTGAATGTTTCACAGTCTTGTTTCTGCCTGTGCTGGAACTGATCTGTCACAATACCTGGCTGCTCTCTGGCTTTCACCCTGCACTATTCAGCCCAGCCAGTGCAGATCTGCAGTGTATTATTGGAAATAAGACACTGTCTCAGACAAGCAGATAAATCCGTTGGAGCCACGGGTACCACGGATTGAAACTACAACTCCCATGAGGCACTGCAGCCCCCTGGGCAGGCGCCACCTGGTTTCAAATAAATGTGCAGCAAAATGCTTTGATTCATTTCAGCAAGTGCAAATGTTTGAACCAATCCAAGTCAAAACATTCTGTTCAGAGTCTAACATTTTTAAGCTCTCAGAAGTTGCTCTATTTTATTTACGATAGTAAAGAAAATGGACTTTTCCCTCAGAGTATAATTTCCATGGGAAAACTCATGTCTAGAGAAGATCTGGAAGATAAAAGCCTTAGTAAAGTCTCCTCTGGTCTTTCACATAGGAAACATCTTCACTGCAATTATACTGCAGGGTAACTTGCAGGAAGTAGGGACTTACATGGGGTAGCTTGACCTCACATGCTGCTGCTATGGGTAGCAATAAAGTTAAAACAAGCCTGTATAAGTTCATCTGAGAAGCTGTGTAAATAAAGTCTTGGCCCACTTTAGTATTCATGAAACTTCAGTTCAAGAGAGGATGCTTATTTCTATTCATCCTGAAATCACTCCCCTGGCTCCAACAGGGACATGTCATCCAGGGGCTGGCTCTGTATCTAGCAAAAAGCAAGGCACAGTACCTAGGAATACCCCAAACAGGTGAAATGAGATCTTCCAGATCACTTTTCCTGAGAAGGGTTACCTCACACGTGGCTTTAAGGAAAGGTAGCAGGATACCAACACAGGGTAAAAAGAGTGTATGTATTCTTAGGGCTTCCTAACATATCTAAAGAACTCCATCCACTCTAAAAAAAAAAAAAAAAAAAAAAGAAAAATAAATTAAATACACATGTCCTTGCCTATCTCCCCCTCTCTTTTGTCTTTCTAAGATAAAAGGTACAATATAACCTTCCATCATTTCATCACAGCCTCATGCTGTGAACCAGTCAATACTTTTTATTATCACTTATTATCACAAAAGCTGCATTACTCTCTGATCCATCGAGTACGGATCAAGGTCTCGTTCCACTTGGTGCTGAACAAGCAGAGAACAGAAACACAGTCTTTGTTTAAAGAAAAATCTAAATATAAGGCAAGAAAGTGGCTGGCTAGAGACAGATGGGGAAGAAGGAGTGGTTGAGATCATTCATAGAAGCACAGAGTCACAGAATGGTTTGGGTTGGAAGGGACCTTAGAGATAATTTCATTCCAAACCTCGCTGCCATGGGCAGGATTTGAGGGCAGAACACAGAGGTGTTTTGCAGATACTAGCAGGGAAGAAAGGAGGAAGATGCTCTTCTGCAAACCTGACAAGTGTGTGACAGGCACCAGAGAGAGGAACTGGCCAGGATGCAGAGCTGACCCACCATGGCTGAGCAGGGCGGCCGTCATGGGCCCTGAATCAAAGCCAGCTCCTTGTGTTAGAGAGGGGATAAGGAAAGCTGCACAGAGGATTGTCAAAGCAGAGCAGCAGAGGGTTTATTTTGCCACAGTGTCCTGCAAAGCCTTTGTAGAGGTCCAGAGAAAATGTGCTGTAACACCCAGTGCAATAGAGGGCTTAGCTCTGAACTGAGGCCCTGGCTTGGAAATGCTGTTCTTGAGAAACAACCTGCTGCTGTAGAGTTTGGGGTGGATGCTGGGGGGTTAAATTTTGCCCTTCAAACATGCTGGGCCTGACTACTCGCAGTTGCCAGCTGGAAGCAAGGAGAGAAAGGCTGAAAATTCAGAGGAACCCTGAACCCAGCCCTGGGTTTTTATAATGTTGAGTGAATCAAGCAAAAACTTGTGGCATAGGTTTTTATTCTGAAATCTGAAATACATTTTTAACAGCAGCTTTCTTAAAGCTCCCTCCTAAAGTGAGCAGAGAAGCATTTGGTCTTGCCTCCTTTTCCGTTCATTCCCTTTTCCTCTCTAATTTTTCCTTTGTAAAGAAACACTGAAACCAGAAGGATCTCTGAGACACCAGACCTGATCAAGCGTGGGGCAGAATCTGCTCATTCCAATTATCTGCCATCCTAATCATAAAAATATCACGGTGCACACTCCATATGTCATTTTTATTGAATTCATTCAGGAGTTTCTCGATTAATCTTTTATTATTCCTTTCCAAATCCCAGGGTTCCCATAACAGGGGCTGATCAGCTAAAGCAATTCTCACACAGAGAGGAAACAGTGAGAATTATTTTGGCTCTTGCATCCTTCATTCACGTCACCAGAATTCCCTATGGCCTTTTCTTTGAGTGCCTCCTGCCTGAAGACCCTGTGCCTTCAGTGCCTCAGCCCCTTGGCCCTCATCTCTCCAGACAGGAGAGCTGCCCCCACTAAGGAGAGCACTCAGCAAAACCCCATCCAAAGGAGGAGAAATGAACATTTGGTCAATAATCCCAGGCATAAGAGGTTCACTCCCAACACTTCTGGGAAGACACCTGGCCCAGACCAGCAGCATTTTGGTGTTTGTACTAAACATAGCATCAGTGGTATCAAGTAGATCCAATGCAAGGGAAAAACAGGACCCTTTTCAACCTGAAACCCTTGCCTTTCCTCATCTGAGAAATGTGACCTTTCATGGCTCTAGCAATGGCATGCCTTCCTACATGATTTTTCACTCCACCTCTGTTTATCTCTATGTTAGCAATTCCTATGCTGCCACATGCAGCAGAGAGCCTGTAGCAGTCCTTTCCAGCCAAAGCTTCTATACCAGCTCAATAAAAGAGGCAATAAAGGAGCTTTCCACCCCACACCTGGGATGCATCCCACCTGTGCGATTCCCTTCACCTAGCAGAATGAGACCTAAAGGTACTGAGGGTTTCCCCAGGCAGTTGTGTTGCCAATGAAAAAAATACTTCTGGGAGAACAGTAGCTAACTTTTTGTTATCTCCAGGGTAGGATATTCCTGTCCCAGTATCTTGTTTGGCATCTTCATCACCACCTCATTAAAGCTTCAGTTCATTAATTAAATATTTAATACATAAATGAGGTTCCTTTTGTACGGAGGAGCTGAGATCTTGTTGCTGGTGAGCGTGATGCTGTGTATCCTCCTGGGAGGCTCCAATTTGCCATACTAATTGCACGGAGACTCTTCAAAAGGCCCTGTGCTGAGTCTTCGGCTGCTGAGCAAATTGCGCGCTCCATCTCAGCAGGAGAGAAGCCTGAGCTGGGAAGACACAGAGCAGCAAAGCACTCTTCTCCACAGTCCCTGGCAGTCTGCAGAGATCACCCGTGTGACAGGGCACAGTGCAAGGCAGCAATCCCAAGACTGAAAATAACTTCCAGTCCTCATCTACATGGGTGTGCAGGGTGAGATGCAGCAGATCCCAGCTTTGCTAAATCGAGGAGGAGCCTTGCTAATTAGGGCTCTTAGATGGGTACCAGTTAAAAGCTTTCTATTTGCATTTTAAAAGGTCCCACTACTGCATCAGAGATTTCTACTCTCTTGGTTATATATATACTACCAGTTGACTCAGTACAGCAAAGATAGACTCTGGTAAAAGCAGAGGTGCAGAAAGGGGAAGCTGGAAGAAAGGAAAGGGGGCAAGAATCTCCCAAAGCAGATGGGCTGCTGGTGGAATAGAACCTTGGGCCAGCTGTAAAACCATACTGCTGCCTTACTCTGCCCTCATCTACACTTTTTTTGTCCCTAGCCTGCTGTTTGCTTCCATCTCTGTCATTGTGGTGAGAAATGAACTATTCATGTGGCTGAGCTGTGATAGAGAGGGTTGACACCTCCAGCAAGAGAGAGCGTAAAAGCTAATTATTTTTTTAAATCTTTGTTCAGCCCCTTCCCCTTCATTTCTCACACACACCCATTCCTGATACCCATATAGAAAAATTATTAGCCTTACTTCTATTGATATCTACATAAAGCTAATGATCCAAATTCCCAGTGGAAACTGCAATAACTAAACATGTGGTTTAACTCTGAGGCCCATTTCCTAGGCCAAAGGAGGGACACACCATTAGTGTATCAGTGAGAAAAACATTATGTTGTAGTAGTGTTCGAAATCCAGTAACTAAACTGCAAAGTCTTTAGACAGTAGGGATTAGAACCCCAGGCTTCCAACATCAGCAATCTGGCCTTTGTAAGATATATAAATCCTCCAGGGACAGGTGGCAGAAGGAATTGGAAGGGGCTTTGCCTCCCCATGTTAAAAGATGGCATCTACATGCATGAACCTTTTAAGAGGAGCACCTGACTTGGAAGATTAGGTAAGGAAGCTTTAAAAAGAGCTTAAGGAGGTTATTGGGGATGAGTTTTGAGGTGGAAGGGCTTTCCAGGAAGGTGAAAATGTAGATGGATTAAGGCTTTACTCTGGGAAGGTGAGGGGAGGAGGAGGGATGGCAGAGAGAACACAAATTACAGTAACAGGCTGAAGTAGAGAACACCGATTAAGAAACAAGCAGGAGGCTTTAGGTTGTCTGTGTGTGGTTAGGAGGTTCTTTATAAAATGAAATCAGGCTGCTAAACAGGGCCAACAAAGCCCTGTCTTACACTGTGATAGGAAGGGTCTTCCTTCCTGTGACGACCTGCAACCTCAAAATAGGTTTGTCAGAGTAGGTTTGTCTGGGCTACAAAGCACTTGACCCAGACTGCTTTACCTGCCCTACTCTTTTGTTGCTTTTCCAGGCCAGTTCCCCACAGCTTGAGTGTGAGAGGTCCTCACATGCCTGGATCTTGAATAGATCCAGTAACATCAATCCCCTCTTTCCTGTTCCATTGACCAGGGAGTCAAGCTAATGGAGAAGAGATACAAATCAGAGGGCACAGGTCTCTGGCACAGCTCCATAGGTCACCCAAAGGGACTGGATGTCAAGAAGTCAACTTCTCAGAGCACAGGAAAGGGAGAGGACACATGTGTTTCTGCTCTGACACATTTTTTGTTTCTTTTTTATCTTTCCTTTTAATGCTGTGTTAAGAAACGGAAGCTCTACAAAAATGGGGGATGGGGGGAAAGCTGAGAGAAGAAGGGAATATTAAAAACTGATGAAAGATTTGGGGGAAGACAGACATTTGGGGAAATGACTGGGTGGAACAGCAGTCTGTGGCAGCAGTGGGTTGCTGTGCTCAGGGGTGAGACAGAAGGGGTTGTGGCCTTCTTCTTTCTGCACACCAGAATGGAAGCGGATTGCTCGGACACTGAGCTGCACACAGGAACCACCGAGATGAACACAACGGGTGAACAAGTTCATCCACAGCCAATAAAACACCTCTGTGGGGTTAGGCACCACTTGGTGGTCAATAAACAAGATTTAGTACACTGGTGGTGGACAACCCTTCAAGGGCTATTTGGCCATGGCTAAGGGCCATTAAATGCAGATGCAGGAATTAAATAATGGAGACAACACAGTCTTAATCCAAGATCGTGTTGCAGTTCAGTGATGAAATCAGGGATCCAGCCCAAGTGTGTTGACCTTTGATGTCCTGCTCTGCTCAGGAGATCTACATCATCTCTCACTAAAGTCAAGTGCCAGACATGAGCAACCCTAGTGAGCAACCCTGTCCTTCCAATTCCTTCTCAGTCCATGCATTTGCAGGACTGAGAAGGAACTGGAAGGACAGGAGGTCTTCCTGAGCACAAAAACCAAGATAGGGAGGAGAAAGCCTCTTGATAGGGCTAGGTCTGGATAAAAGAAATTTTGCTCATATGAAATTTAGAAGGAGGTAGTATCAGACTATAGGTCTTCACATTTCTCCATTTGGCCCTTTTCACAACATTAAATTCACCTGAAACCATGCACGCCTGAAAAATCTCAGTGATGTCCAGCCAAGCATCTATCTTCCTCCAGCTGTCTTCAGAGAACATCTCCCATCATAGTCAGAGATAAATTTTCTCCATGGAGAACATTTTCCTCCTAATTACTCTAGAGGGAACAGCTCTGATGGTGCAGATCTTTCTCAAGTACAGTCCCTGGCATAGTAGAGTATAAATACCTGATCACATTCCCTGGCCCTATCCATATCTCATGGATAATATTAAATTACAAGGCTCTCTGTAGTGGGCTTAAGAACGAGGCATGACTGCCCAGGATCACAGAATGAGAGGAGTTTGAAAGCAGTGTCAAAACACTCCCATTACATGGAAATGAGCTTGTACCCAGACTTCTCTTTGTCAAAGTTTCTGTGACATGTACTGTCCAAAGCCATGGTTTACTGGGGAAGGGGGCAAGGGTTTACAAAAAATATGTATTTTTTCCCCACTAATTCTTAAATTTTTTTTAAAAAATAGATAAATTTGATAGTTCTTACCACTCTGGATTGACACATTCTATTTGCCTGGATCTTATGTTTTTCATGCCCTTGCTGCTGAAACTACTGCTGTGCACTAAAGCTGTAATAAGTTAGGTAAATCCCAGATTACTCTAAAACAAGCTATGAATGCTTTACTTCTCAGACTTTTTGGGGGTGGGGAGCAGGATGGTAGTCTCCTTTGATCCAGCTCTTCTTTTCTGTAACACTGAATTGTTTTGGATGACACCTGTCTGTTTTTTATGCTTCAAATCACAATTCCACCTTTTGCCCCCCACAAGACTTTTTTTTTAATGTTATTTCCTTATTAAGAACAGGAGGCAAAATTTTCCATTGTGCAACCCAATGAAGGGATACTAGTGGAGAGTTTGGTTGTACAGGATTTGAAGCCCATTAGATCCCCAGCATAAAATCTTGGCTGGGGTGAAAAGCTGTGCGGGTGCTGAGATGACAGCCATGATACTTTCCCATCACCAGTCCATGCTAGCAATTTATGGAGTTTGGATGCAGTTGCTGGCAATGACTTAACTGCCAGCATGGCCACAACAAATCACTTTCAGCATCGTGTCAGCTTTCTGTGATTAAATTGTGGATCTGAGAAGGCCCGGCCTCATGGGATCTGTATATAAGGGCAGACAAAGGCAGACATGAGTGTTGCCAGAGCCACATCCAGGAGAGAAATGGATGGGGGCACGGTTCTGCACAGCCACACAACCATTCCTGGGCCCCATGACTTGGAGCATGATGTCAGACAAAGCTAATGAGGGGGAACAGACCTGTCTGAGCCCTCTCCTTCAGCCTGTGCGAGAAATTCGTGCCTGAATGCTACATAGGGAGATGCCATCTGTTTTGGCTGGGTCAAGGATAGGCTGCCCTTCAAGTGGGGCAAATCTAAGCTGGTGAAGGCTAAACCCAGAAGCAGGGAGCTAGAAGAGAATGATTTTTTATGCCTGTGGGTCTAGTCCAGTTGGGATCAGGAGGGAGGGGTGAGGAGGACCTGCCAGCTGAAGTAAGCAAGGAGATGGAGGCTCACAGATCCTGCCCAGATGACAGGAATGAGGAGGGGTGGGAAGCTCCTGCCAAGTAGGGCTATGCCACAAGAAGGAAGATTAACTAACAGCTGAGGAGCTGATGGCAACAGCAACAGCCAGTTCAATCAAATAACTTCCAGCATACAGCAACAGCATTTATCAGGTCCTTACAGGCTACCCAAAACCATAATACCTAAATGGTTTCTACAGATGGTAGCATATCATTAACATTAGCCCTGTTCTTGCTTGCCCAGTGCACTATCTGCAGCACATTACCTACCCCACTATATTAGTTACCTAAAGAAAAGGCAGAGCTGTACAAAACAGCTGAAAAAACACTCCAAAACATAAGAGTGGTTTAAATAAGCCGGGTCTTCCCTTTTGTGTCCATAAACACCTGCTGTGATGCTTTTGCATGTGTCCATGGAACCTCTTGCAAATCCAGGGTGGGATATGTTTTCCAAATGAACAGAAGAGTTAAGTTTAAGAGTAAGCAAAGGTAGTGGAAGCAGTCAAGAGTGATCTGTCCCTCTCGCTTCCACAGGTAAGATGCAGCAGGCAGAAAGGAGATAATTCTCATCTCAATTATACAGGCATGGCTCTGAAGACAGTCCACAATCCTTCAGAGGGCATTGGTATGACTGGGACCAAAACCTGCCCAAAGGGTGCTAAAGGTAAAACTAACTTCTATTCCTTAAATATCCCAAACCTCAAATAACATTTGCAGTAACAGCAGGACCATGGTCTCAGGTAGAGGGTCCAGGAATACCCAGATTCTTGTATCAAATCTACACTTATCAGTAGCTCTAACACTGGATATTAAGCTAATGAGATATATTGCATGAATAATATGTCCAAGGCCTTTTTTGCCCATTGAACTAAAATTGACAAATCCCACAAACTCCTCTTGATTTCGCTTTCATTGCATATAGCATGAGCATTTCTCCCAAGGTCTACAAAAGACAGAGGCTGCATTCTTTGTGACTCACTGAGCTATCATCTGGTGACTGAAGGTGTAAGACAGACCAGATGTCTGCTGGGGCTACTGTCTGCAGGGCCTGCAGAGCTGCCTGGTACCAAATCACAGGGGAAGGTGCCACCCTCTCAGACCTGCCAGGGAAATTGCTTATGTGATCATTCCCTAACCCACAGCAGTTAAAATAAAGCAGATTAGAGCTGAGTGGGGTCATTTTGGTGGGGACTGCATTGGCAAACTGCTCCCACTAACATCTGTGCGGCATAGCTGGCTGTAAAAGGGTAGGCAACCTCTTCCATTGCTGCAACTGGATCCAGAAAGGGATATGCACTCTGAATCAGACTAGGGCTAATCATCTTATTTCTAAAAAGAATCAGAAGCTTTCTTTTGGCATAATCCCTTAAATCTTTCTAGCTACTTTTTTTGTCTCCCAGGGCACACTGCTGCCAGTTTTCAGTAGAATGCTGATGCACTCTTGCAGTGAAGGGGGAGACTTGCAAGAGAAGCCACCAGATTGTCTGTCCCAGGGCTGATGGCACAGAAGTCTTTCACTCTTTCTTTCCCTAGAGTTTAGGAGGCTCAATTCAGTTGCTTAAACACAGTCATCTAGAGCCATGGAGCAATTCCCACATGACCTGAAGTTACCACTTTGGAAGGGCACAGGTGTTGGTAATCTGCAGCAGTTTCAGATACCCATGTGCATCTTTAGTAGAGGAAAAGGCAGCTAAATTTACACAACTCAACTGAGCTATTAGGTCAGCAATTCAGAGGTTTTTTTCTGACAACTACTATTGCAAGGGTCAGCCAGTGGCAAAAGTTTGCAGACCATATTCAATAAACACATTTGTTATGTGAAACAATGTAGGCTTGCATCTGAAAATGTAAAAGATGCAGCTAGACACATTTGGGTATTTTCCAAAGTACTTAGGGAGCCTGCATGCAGGATTCCAACTTCTAGTCAAAACTGCACCAAGGAAAATTAAAGTCTTCTCTGGTGACTTTCAAAATTCCAGGTGCTTGCACCATATAGCAACACAGAGGCTCAAGCAGGAGCAGAGTTTACCAGCCCCAAACAGAGGCGTGGCACAAATGCAGTCAAGCATTAGGCTAAGGAGCATGCAGCTACATCCTTTGCCTCTGGTGCTGCTCAACACTGTGCTAAAGGTGCTGAAACATGGGTGGCTACTCAAGGGCAAGGATGGAGCCTCAGTTTTCAGTACTCTGCTCTGTCATAAATTCATAGAATGGTTTGTGTCGGAAGAGACCTTAAAGATTTAGTTCCAATCCCCCTGCCACTTTCCACTAGACAAGGTTGCTCAGGCCCTCACCCAATTTGCCCTTGAACACTTCCAGGGATGGGACGTGGAACTTTCTGTAAGCATGATGGGAAGAAATTATTTCAACTCTTACCCCATCACATAAAATAATTTTTTTTTGTCATAGTGGGGCCTCAAATTTAACTCAAAAAACTAACCCTAATTCCCCTCTTCCTCCTTCCTCAAATTATTGATTCCCTCTTCCAAAGCACAATGGCTTCTGTGTGCCTTCTTCATTTTGTTAATTACTCTTACCCAGCCAGAGGTAGGGAAGGAGGAGACCAATGCTATGTGAATGGATCTGACCCATCACCTTTTACCACAGCAATTCCAAGTGACAAACACACTTAGGAAATCCAATTAGTGGGGAATCCACAGGATGCAACTGTTCATAAGCAGCACTCATTGAATACATTGGCAAATACACATGCAAAACGAAGGTTTGTTCAAGAGTGGATAAACATGCTGCATTGATTAGACAGGCAGCTGTTAAAAGTTTGTTTGTCTCTCTCAGATTAGTCAAACAAGAGGATAGATAGACAAGTAGATAGGCTGACAGACAAACATATAGATAGAATTGTTCCTGCTAAAGTGCAGGTCAGATTTTCAGGGAGGTGGTTTGGGTAAAATCGATAAACCAATTTCTGGAAGCCGGAGTGCCGCCCGTCATTAGAAAAAGGCCTCTGAAACCACCCCATGCTCGGCTGTGAGATCTCTCTTCATGGGTTTCAATGAGAGTGAAATTGAGTGACTTCAATAATTTCATGCCGGGTTATGGGAGGAAGGTGAGGAAGGGTGAGTTCCCAACCATCTAATAGGTCTCTAACAGCTCGATAATTGGCCCATCCTGTGGGTGATTAAGGATGAAAATAACTAATTTCCGCTCATCTTACAGACTAATCAGATCACCTCACCCCTATCATTTTCTCCTCTATTTAAAGATGCAGTCTCCTTCTTTCTGGCATCAAAGGCTAGCAGGATGCAATTATTTAAGTTAGTAAAGAAGGAGTTCAGGCCAGACTGGTGTTAGTGAGTTGAAGATACCGATTGGTTGCTCTGTAATAAACCTTTTACTTCTGGTTTCTGCTACAGTCCTCCAGCCTCCTGTGCAACACAGGAATCCTGCTACCAGAACCCAGTGCTCCGCACTGGAAATAGAGAGGGTTGGGCTCAGACATTGGACCCAAATCTGAATATTACAACACTTGGACATCATCCCCAGTTTTGTCTTCCTAGCCATGTTTTCAAGAGTTTGTCTGGCTGGTGATTTCTGGTTAGAAAGGCCAACTTTCAGTGCTATTGCTATCACAAAAAATTCCATATACAGCAGATTAGATACAAGGCACACATCCTGTGTGGTTCCACTGAGGCTTCTTGGGCGCCAAGAGCAGGCAAGAGACCACAAAGATGGAATTAAGGGCTGAACAAATCACACTCTGGAGTGGAGATCTCATTTTACTCCTTGCCTTGAAGCTGTGCTCCAACCTCGATTGTGTTACTTCCTTCATGACTCAATGCAGCAGTAAATGTTTTGTCCCAGTTCAGGCTAGTCCTTGTCTAGATTCATGGCTGTGCCTTTACAAACCCCTTAGGGAGGGTCACAGACATTGGTTCTTCATGCCCCACCTGTGTACATAGGTCTATAAAGATGTTCTGGATTATATGGGCAGGTATGTCCTGGTTTAGTGCTAAGCTGAGTGCTGGCAGTACTGGTGGGAAAGGCACAAGTGATGGGAAGATTGGTGTGACAACTGTCCTTGACTAGTCCACACTATAAAAGAAGCAGGGAGGTCCTTCTTCAGGGGAAAGATTTGGACTTTCTTTCACCAGAGGCTGCTGTGAAAGTTTTTCACAGCAACTCAGAGAAACCTCAGAGAAACGCAGGGAAAGCCCTCAAGCTCATGTCTCTCTCCCCATATGAGAAGCTTGCAGTACACTGTTTTAAATCATAAGTTTCATTCTCCAGATTCCTCTGCAGTATGCCCTGTGTTCTCAAAAGATTATGGTATACCCATGAAAGTGTGGAATAAAAAAGCCAGATTTTTCCTGAGAGAGAAGAATAGAGAAAAAATAAAATCCAGTTGGCAGAGATTTCTTCATCATGCCTGCCATTCTGGGTACCAAACACACCCTTCTACAAGTCTGCAATGGGCAGACTGTGGTTCATACAGGAAACTCAAGCACAGCTGTTGCAATACCATGAGTCTCTGTCAGGAGACCAGAGATCAAGCTGATGGAACTGAGACTGAGACCTTAGTGGTGGCCTTGGCACTGCTATTCCTTTGCACTGAGCAATTAAGCAGTATTCACAGAGGGAGAACTCCAGTCCTGGAATTGAATTGGGTCAGTTCACTGGCATAATCCTGATTATTTCCAAAAAGTCCAGTGTCAAGCCCTATTTCTCTGAATGTAGCAGAAACCATAATGAATGCAGTTTTCTCCCTCATTATTTTCTCATCTACTTCTCCAGTTAGTCCTGTGTCCCACACATCTTGTCTACCTGCTTGCTTTCAGTGATACATTCCCAACTTCCATCACTTCATTTCATCCACGCTTTTGCTGCTATTATCCTGGAAACCTCTTGGCCCTCATCATTTCTGCCTCATGCGTTAAGCAGTAGCCTTTCCTTCATCTCCAAGAAAGGACAGCTTCATTTTTCCTGGAAGGAAAGATCCAAATCTCAGTTACTGGCCTTCATCATATCTCTACCAAGAAGGATGTCACTGCTGTGGCTTCTTGATAGGACTTCTTTTTCAGGCACATCCTTCATTGCTTCTGCTATGGAACTAAAGTCATCCTTTCCCCAGAAGAAAGCCATTTATGCACTCTTAGCTCTACGCACCCTCATTCAAAAAAGATGAACAAAGATGAACAAAGCTGTAGGTATGACAAGCCAAAACATCCTACCACTCATCCCACTCTCATCAAAAGCACATCTTTGCTCAGGACATAATGATCCCAAAGCAGAAATAGCTGCTATTATTCCCTATCATCACAGCTTCCCTATTTCTCACCAAATGTACCCCATCTCCAGCCACCATATGCAGCCTGGGCAGGTTGCCAGCTCATTTTGCGTGTGCTGCTCTGCAATGCTGGGATTCTGCAATCAGGAGCAGGCCTGGTAGCTAATGGCAAGCAGGCCTGTCTGTGCAAGGACATCTCCCAGTGTCTTGAATTTCAGTCTGGGCTCCTGTGTGTTTGCTAACACCCTCCGACAGCCCATCAACAAAGATGATGGAACGCCAGTCATTTGCAAGGCAGGGGTTGAAGGCCGGATTCAGCTTTACCAAGGCTTCAGTGCCCATTACAGTGTGCAAGAACATTCCTGGGTTCTCTCTGGGCAATTGTTTCAGAGGTTCAGGGAAGCATAGCTACAGGGCTGTGGAGCTGTCACAACGTGAATGAGTGAGATTTGAAACTTCTCGGCCGAAACGCATGGCAAAAGTAAACCTCAAAACTACAGCTCAGAGAAGCGAACCCTCCCACACCTCTCAAGGGCTCCCATGTCTCTCTGGCAGTGGAAAGGCCACTGCCATTAACTGCTTCACTGCTGGCTCATAGAAGGAGAAAGCAAAACACCTTATTCAGAACTACAGTAAGGATCTCATCTTGGCACCTCAGCGTGGTGTTTGCAGACTGTTGGTGAGGCTTGGTAAAAAATTCCCACTTTCATTCCTTTTGGTTCTAACCTGCCTGCAACATTCACATGCGGTTGAAAGGAGACCACAAGCAAGATGAGAACCCAAGAAATAATAAAAGGGGGTCCCTTTGACAAACTAAGGTAAACAGAGTAAATAGTAATAGAAAATATTTTGCTCTATGAAATGTGAGTCTTTTTCTCCCCTTTTTCCAGCTTGTGGAAGATCCCTGTGCAAATGGCAATTTCCTTACGTCCATAAGCTATTAGAATTTATATACCACTATATGAGAAATATACTGTTTTGTCACATATTTTGGTGGTCGAGTGACTCCAAATATCCAGTTTGTGAGCTGCAGTGCTTAGTCCCTGTTGGCCTCACTTGGTAACTTCCTGCTTATCCATTATCCTGTTGATAAGCATTTCCAGTGTGAAAATCTACTTGTGGGGTTTTCAACTAAATTTTCTTGATTTCAAACTCCTTCTCAGAGTTCTCAAGTTAAGTGAGTTAGCAATTCAGTTCTATATATCAATAATACCTAACAGCCCTCGTGTTCCCAGACAGCACACTGGGAAGAAGAGGGTTGGAGGAAGGGAAGGCAGCCACACACTCAATAAAGGCATTTTGAGAAATTTACACAGTTGTGAAATTACTTTTTTTTTCCTTAATGGTTTGCCAAGCTCCAGGATGGAGGCAGCAGCAAGATAAGAAGTGCAGAGTCTTACATGCTTTCAGGTTTCCTTGCAAGTATCTCATATGGCTCTGGTCACCCGTTCAGTATGCATTCGAGTATGTGCTTAGAATTAATTATTCCCAATGCCCAGAAGACTATTCCAGCTTTTCCAGAGAGACCCATTCTAACAGTTTCCAGCATATATGTAAAGAAACCCAGGCTTACACACATGACTGAATAAAGGCAGGCTGGTGATTGAAGTCTTCACTACTAATTATGTAATTATGTGCGTGTAGGCACAGACACATAAGCAGGATGCACGGCTCAGCTTACCTGCTCCACTGCACGTTCCCCCACCAGTTTTCACTGCAGCTGGGCTTCTGTCCCTTCTCCAGCACAACGTGCCACATTCACTCACAGAACTGATCTGCCCTCAAAACCACTTCTCTCACATTTCTAAATCTCTTGGCATAAAACCTGTTATTCTCTTGACATTAGGCTATTCAATACCTGTCACTTCCCCCCTTCAAAAAAAAATTGACTTCCAAGTGACATTATATGATAAGCAGTTATATACTGTGACTTCTAACCAGATGAAGCCCTTCCATCACTAGAGGCAACACAGAGCACACGGGATAAATGCTTGCCATCACAGAGTCCTTCTGCTTGCTGCCTCAAGTAAGGAGCTGCTCCTCGCTCACAAAGCCCTGCTGTTTGAACCTGCTCTGCAGCTCTGAGGAACAGACTCTCTACATGGATATCTGCAGTAGTCCCAGTGCCAGAAAGGCTGGTATTCTCTAGGTTACATTTGCAAACAGATTCAAACCCTCTTTTTTTCTTTGCTACCCCATTTTACCAGTTCATTGATAAAATTCCTATCTCAGCAAAAACGCTTGACATTAATCTGGTCTATCAACTTTTGGGTCTGGAGCAGCACCTCACAGACTGTTGCAAACCTGGAAATATATCCATGGTGTATCTTACCCTGAGGAAACCCTAGTCTCTTTCCAAACAATGGGGATGTAGGTCATTTAACACTACCGAAAAATACCTCCAGAATGCAAAGCAATACAGAACCATGGTACACAGGAGTTTGGACTGAAAGCAAAGCTGAGTTAATACTTTACTGCAAGCAAAGAGCAAACTGCAGAGGGAGACTGGGTGTGGCCAAGACACCAGGACTCAATCCCTATTTTTCTGGTTAGTAGGTCCAAGAGGCCCCAGGATCTCAGTCATGTTTTGCAGCTGATGGCAGGTATTTCTGCGAGCCTCGTGCCCTGTCCTGTTGTGCCAGTACAGAGCACTTCTGGTTAGGACTCATCTGAGTCACCCAAACTCCCTCACCATCTTATGTTTTCATGGGAGTCGCAGGACCCCTCAAAAGTCAATAGTAATGAATAGTATTTTTAATATAATAGCACTCAAAATAAAGAAAAGGAACTCATACTTTCAGCATCTTAGAGTTTTCTGGGTTGTAAAAAAAGCCCACCCAGCCAGCAGTTTGTCATGGAGCTTAGTTCTGCCGTAAAATGCTAATCAGCCTGAACAGTCACGTCCCCCCTGCACCATATCTTTTTATGAGCACATTAACATGGTCGTTAGGAAGAGGGGACTCATATGGACACAAACACGCACCACAGTCATTTATTTCCCCCTCAGACTCCATCCTGAGTGACTCTAATTCATTAGCAGGAAGCGGTTTTCCATCTCCTCGTTCGAGGTGGTTTCTGGTTTCTGGAAACCCATACATACCCAGACTACCAAATTGTGTCCCCATAGAGCATCATTTACTCCCTAGGACAGATGTCACGGGAGCAGGAAGCAGGAACATCTCCTCTGCAAGGAAGAACACTCGTGCTCTCTGGAATCTTCATGAGGAGTCATGTTGTTGAAATAAAATACAAATGAGAAGGTTAAAAGTTATAAATTCACTGAATCACTGGAGTGTGGTACAGGACAAACAAAAGACTTTGTGAAGAATGAGAGAATAACAAAACCTGTAGGAACCAAAAGCCATTACCTGAGAAGTAAGAACTGGAGGATACTATGAATCAAACTACAAAGCCAAAGAACAATTTAGCTTGAACTTTGTGATCATTAACATTGTAAAATGTCCATCCATAACCTATGATGAGCCCTTATTCATGTAAGCCCTTTCCTCTTAGAGCATGCATGGTAAAATAAATGTGCCCTGTATCTTTAAACCAAGAGGAGAGAAGGAAAAGCCAATTACTATATTTTTAGGTTGTTAGGCATACAGGAAATGGCAGGTTTTTATTGTTCAAAGAGTATAAAATTGAGCACCTGGCATACTGAAGGTGTGCTAGCTTTGTGGATTTAACACCTATCACCTATTTCTGCATAGACATGAAATAAAATCAAATATCTCTCCTCTGTGCGTGGACTGGCTTCTTGCACACAGGGTTAAAGAACCCTGTGCTAGGGATAACAGTGTCATGTGGATCACTAGATGCAGCTACTTTCTGTTTGGAGTAAGGGCCTGTCAAAGATTTGATAAAAGTCACCTTTTTCCTTCAGATACCAAAAACGATCCCTCTGTATGTGATATAAAGATAGAGCTGGGAATAAAGTTTGGTGATTCAGATAGAGAGATACAGGTCACTGCCACTCAAGCTAAGAGAGAGCTAAAGCCAATTTTGGGAGTAGATAGCCAATCTCTAGAGGGCACCTTCAAACACACTGGCAGTGTGAGATGCAGACTGAAGGAGATCAAAGAACACAAGGACATTGGTCTTGTGGGTGTAACGCCCTGACTGGCAGGGAAAAGGAAAAGGATGACCCCCATCTCTGCGTTCATGGCACCCAGACCCAGAGCATCTCTGACAGGCCCAGGGTGTGACTGCATCCTGCCTTAGTCCCCTTCTTGACAGATCCCATCCACTTGGACTAAACAAGAATAAGGCAGAAGGAGCTTCAGTGCAAATGATTTCTTTTCTCCCAAATTCTTTCTTTTTCCCATATCAGTGAATTGTCCCCTCTTTCCATCTCCTATTCATTCCCTATCTCACTGTATGCAAACCACAATCCCCCTTTTCTTCTTTCTGCTTTATTTTCCTGAACACTCATTAACTACTCACAAAGGACCGTGCCTGGCAGATCGGTGCTGCAATTATCTTCTGGTTCTGACCCGTGTTCAGCGGTCAGAGATTAGCATCAGCAATAATAATGGAGTGTGAGATGCAGGCAGCTGCATGCTGGGGATTTGACAAGTGTCCAGACTGCTGGAGCCAACGTGAGGGGAAGGGAATCACACAGGGGACTGTGTCCTCGGGAAGGTGGATGTGGACATTTCAGTTTTTCCTTCATGCCTATTCAGGGAAGATGATCAACTTGCCCTCCAGTATTCCAATTGGAAATCCTATCCAACTCCTACTCATTCTGAGGCACCCATGAACCTAAGGGAGGCAGGGGGCCATTTCTGGTACAGGTACCCTCCTGACTTCAGCTTCACTTTTTCTTTTTTTTTTTTTCATTTTCAAAGTGTAAAACCCACCAGGAAAATAGAACTCCAAATCATACACATCAGCAAGGAAGTACCTCCCAGACTGCTAAAATAAAGACTCCTGCCTTTTCCTACCCCCAGTAAAGGATAGGAAAAAATATTTGACTTTCCTGACTTTCTGAATGCCCCCCCAGTGAGGGCCACCATGCAACTTTCATGTTTCTGTCCACACACTCGTCTGTTTGAGGCATCCATCCATCTCAGTCCACCATACTGTAATTAAGATTCCACAACAGGCTTCTGTTGGGTCTCCTTCTCATTTCTCTCCGTTTTTCAACAGCTTTGTTTTCTAAAAACTGTGGCTTTGTTTGTATATGGGTTTATTATTTCTTGTTTTCAGTTACTGCAAACAGGCTCTGACAAACAGGTAAGCTTGAGAAAATAGTTGATCTTTGGCTCAGTCTTATCTCCTCTATCCATCAATACCATTAAGGCTGTCTCTATGTCATATCCTTGGCTGAACCTTCAACACAGCAAGTCCAGGCTGTCAAAACTTTCCAGGCAATGTTGGAATTTCCAAAAGATGTCACTTAACATCTTTTGGATACCACCTTTGTTTTTGCCTCCCTCAAAGGGGAAAAATTGTAGACAAGATTCCTAAGTTTGGGGATGTATGAGTTCAGTATTAAACTCAGTCTGTTTATCTATTTGGCAATAATAAGCTTAGCAGATAGACAGCAAAAAAAACTCCAACCAACCAAATAAAAAAGCCTCACAAACACAACAAAAAATGACAGATACAAGTACATCTATTAAAAGAATGGTTATGAACTTTGCTCATACTTGTTTCCATTTAAGGTGCTTAAACCACTCCTGGCCTGATTTGAAATATCCAGACCTTTTGAGAACAGGAAGAGAATTCTCATCAGTACAACCTTTTTTCAAAAGATGACTTCAAATTCATCCTGCTTCTGGTTATCTTAGAAATAACATGAGAACAGACCCTATCAGAGCATATCACTGTTCCCTGAATCTGGTATCTGCACACACCTGGACATTTGGAAGTGCAGTGATAATGAAAAAGAAAAAAAAAATTAATTGAAAGTTTCAGAGCCTCAAAAACTGATCAGCTTGAGATTTGGAGAAAGTTCAAATTTGATTTGCATTGTAGCTGATTAACCTTGTTCATCCTAAAAATATCCCTTAGTATAGTTTCACAGTTATAAGATGTGTGAAAAAATGACAGAAAGAAAATGCTAGGAAACAATTGCTTGAGTTGATAAAATGTTTGATAAAATGTTTGCAGTTCAAGTGGCCTCACACCCACTATTGTGGTTTCAATATAAATTTTAATTTTTTTTTATTATTATTCTTTACTGGCACAAAAATTTTCAGCAATTAACTTCAGATTTCTATAGGCAAGTATTTACACCAGGAGCTGCTACCTGCTAGTTTCCCTTAAATAGGAAACAATATTATGTGTGAGATGACCAATCACAGTGACAAACTGAGTGAAGACAGAAAGAGCTATGCGGGGAAAAAAAAAAAATCAAGGGAGGGGGAGAATAGTAAAGGAGCAGCATTCCACTTTTCTAAACACAAAACATGAGTTGAACAATGACAAGGTTGCCTTCAATTCCAGTCCACCCATTTCAAAGGCAGAACACGTTCAAGAACGAGAGGAATAGCGGATTTGTCTTTACAAACAAGCTGTGGGTTTGCTGGTAGGTAAAACTAGCACTGGGAGATAAAAGAAACAATGGGAAGGATTTCACTGATTGATGAATGCAAAAAGATATTTGCTTTTACAAATAAACTTTAGGTTTGCTGAATTAGACATTGAAAGTGAAAGAAACAATGGGGAAGAAAAACCCCTAAAATTCCATAAGCATTAAAAATTAAAAGGGAGGGTTATTCATTAGAGGGGAATCTCTGGTATCAGGCATATCGGGAAGCCTGTACCTCTCAACTACCTCAGCCAATGGGGAAAGAGAGAAGGGAAATGTGGCCGGGAAATTAGGATCAAAAGGGAGGCTGCATCCACCAAAAGTTTAAGAGATCCTAGGGGAATGCCCCATGGCCTCTCCCTTTATTCAAAGTAAAAGGACTCCTCTGTCTCTTTTTTGGACATAAACCTCTGATGTTTGTGGATTAATTTTCCTAACAAAGAAGATTTGTAGCAACATCCACAGTTTTCACCTGAAGGACACCTGGTTCTAGCCAGCCATGGGTAGAGTTTATCACATAAACCCTTTTTAGTAGCTGTAGTGAAATCATTAATTGATCATTTATCATCTCCCTGGAAATGAATAAATTCCCACATGTGCTCTCTCCCTTGCTGTTCAGAAGAGCACAGGATTTTGTCACGGAATGGACTAGGCAGATAACCCCACACTTATGTGTAACCTTCTAGATATATTAAGTTCAAGCCATGCTGCTTCTGCTGAGTGAAAGTCTGAACTCCCACGAATTACTTATTCCCATTTAGTACATGAACAGGAGATGCTGCTTTGCAGGGCTGTCGATCCAGCGTGAAACTCACTTTGGAAAACTGTTTTTAAGGAGAATATCTGCATGACGGGGGGGAGAAGGTGGAGGAATAAATCTCCTGGTACTTTTGTTCATTATTTAAAGCAACTGTTATTTTCTCTCTCATTTTTGCTTTCAAATTTGATATCTAAGAGACAAGATTTCTTCTACTAGGCGTCACTGGGGGAAACAGAGCATGCAATCTGTTTCAGAGAATGCTTTATTCCAGCATTTCAGGCAGGAGAAAGGTCCAGAGGAGATGAAAGAAGCAGCAACCAGGAACCTGAAGAGACTTTGAAATGCAGCTCTGATCTTTCCTTGTTCAAAACTCACACAAGCCACTTCTTTGGGTGCCTCTGTATGGCATAATAATGCCACCCTGGCCTGTGTCAGCAACAGTGTGCCCAGCAGGACCACGGCAGTGATGGTCCCCTTGTGCTTGGCACTGGTGAAGCTGCACCTTGAGTGCTGTGCCCAGTTCTGGGCCTCTCACTGCAAGAAGCACACTGAGATGCTGGGGAGGTCCCAGAGAAGGGCAACAGAGCTGGGGAAGGGTCTGGAGCACAAGTCTGATGAGGAGCTAAGGGAGCTGGGATTGTTGAGCCTGAAGAAAAGGAAGCTCAGGGGAGACCTTACTGCTCTCTGCACCACCCTGAAAGGAGGCTGTGGTGAGGTATCAGCTGGCTGCCTCTCTCAGGCAACCAGTGACACAAGATGAGAGAAACCATTCAAGAAATGAGTGGATATGGGATTTAGTGCCATGGTCTAGCAGACAAGGTGGTAGTTGGAAAAGATTGGACTTGAAGTCCAATCTTGACTTCAAGATAGATCTTGAAGATCTTTTCCAACCTAAATTATTCTGGGCACATACCTTGTCTAACACTACCAGATACAGAACTCAAGGAAGGGAAAACTAGGAAGTGGGGTCTGTTATTGGGATAAAATCTCTCAGGGTTCCTCCTACCAAGCACCACTACAGAAAGTAATCCTAATGAACATCTGACCAATGCACTCAGGTCCCCACGTCTCTTAACTGGTCTTGTGGTTCATCACTAACTGCTCTGCACTGTCAGGACTCACCAGGTTGCAAAACACTAATGAAGCTGCAATGCCTGATCGTATCCATTGGTTTCTTCCAGAAGCTAACAGCCATGGGCCTCAGGAGGCTTCAGGTCATGCTGAGCACAGCTGTCTTTACTGAAAAAAGTGTCTCAGATCTGACCTTAAGACTCCAGAGCCAGCCCTTATGGTACTTGATGCACTCTCATAACTGAACTTTGCAACTTCTTCTGTCCCTAATGTCCTAGCAATTAACCAAACCCGTACCAGCATGCCACTTGGTGCATTTCCTTTTTTAAGACCAGCAGTTTGCCAAGGATAACTCATACACTATAGACAAGGCCATCAGATAAATAGAGAGTGCATAATAACCTGGCATGCCTTTATGAGACCAGGAAAAACCAGTATATCGTGGGATTTCAGGCAGGGAGTACAGCATCAGCAAGCTGGAGAGGAGAACATTATTAACGAAGCACTTTGTCTGAGCTCCTTGATAACTTTGGGTGAGGTAAGCTGGAGGATATGTTAACTCTGTGCATACACAGAATGGGCAAGCCTGGTGACTGTTAATGGCTTTGTTAAATCATTTCTCTCAGTGAGTCTGTCTGTAATAAAGGATTGCTGCAGCTACCCTCATTTTTTAAGCTGCTTTGAGTTTTCCACATGGAAAGTATTAGGTGCTGACATTACATCTGTAAAATTAAGGGCCTAAAAAGGTCAAAGTCATCAGCTTAATTTTTGCAAAGAGGATTGAGCAACATTGGGATCTCAGGGTATCTGATTAGTTATACATTACAGTTTTTTCCGTTGTCTGCTCTACTGTACTTTGACTATGTTTTCTCTCTCAAAGGTTTGTGGAGGCTTTAAGTTAATTTTGTGATAGCATAAGGTACCAGACTGCCAAACTGCAAGATTAAAAGGATCCTACATGTTTAGATCTGCAAGAAATATCAGCACCAGCTACCCTACCCATTATCCCATCTCCCTTTCCCACACTCCCTTCCTACCCTAAAATAACCTCAGCAATTAAACTGAGGAAGGACTCACAGAAGGAAGGAAAACTGCAGTCTCTGTGTCCCACTTTGTCCCAGCCCTCTCTGGCTCACTGCCCAACAGGAAGGCTATTTATACCAAATTTTTTTTCAGGGGGATGATGAAGGGCTCTGCTATATCTCATCTCCCAATCTGATGGGCAACTAATCAGCCACCAAATCATAATGATTTTCAGATGTGGAGCAGGGTCAGAAGGCAGAGGTGAGAAGCATTAAACCTCCTGCCAATTTGCACACATGCAGTCACCTGAGCTTGAGCTGTGTAGGGTAACAAGTAACATCCACCAAAGCGAGCACGAACAATGAAAAATGTGAGCCAACTGTCTCTGTTTGGATAATCAGCTCTCTTTCTCCAGGCCATAGAATGGCTTGGGCTGGAAAGAAGCTTAAAGACCTCTTACTTCCAACGTCCCTACCATGGGCAGGGACACCTTGCACATAATCAGGTTGTCCGAACTTTGTTTGAAGGAAGCAAAGGTATTCTAGTTGACAAAGAAAGGAGACAACATTCACTCCAGCACGCTGCCACTGAGCCACATCCACCCCAGCCTCAGAGGAGAAAGAAAACAGTCAGACAAGCCTTTTTGGTGGGCTACAATTGCAATACCAATAACTTTTTCAGAGCTTGCTAATCCTAAACTCTTCACGATTTCTATGGACTCTATCATCTTGGAAATCCCAAATTAATTTCATCAGTACAGAGACTCCTTCTGTTATTTATCAGATGGAAAAACATTGCTCTGCAGAACCATCAATCCAGCCTGAAATTCAACATGCTGAAAGAAAAGAAAAGAAAATCTGCATGATGAAAAACAAAGGCAAAACCAAAAACCTCCCAAAGATATGGTTGTTGTCTCAAAGCAAGGGAAAAGGATTATTTATAGGGGGCAGAGGAGGGGAGAAATAAACCTGCTGGGGAACTGGTTCTACCAAAAAGTATTCAAAGGTAGGTTTAAGAGCAAAATGAAAAAAAGTCAAGTGAGATGAAGAATGCCTCTATATAACCCTTCAGAGGTGTGTTGGGCTCTCTCCAAATGCAGATGGAAACCACTCAGATCTGATTTACATGTGTTTAGATTTCCCTTGGACTAGAAATGGACAGAGCCCTCTATTTCAGTGCCAAAGTTTATCAGAAAGCGTGTTTTCAACAACTGGGGGTGGGGGGGCACAGAACCAGTCCATCCACCTTCACACTCCTTTTAGCAATGTAGAACTGCTCCCCTGGGGCCCACTGACTATCTTCCTTCAAATCCAGTTTCAGAGTACATTTCTCCTTGAAGTTTCTTAAGAAGTTAAAGTCTTTCCTCTTAAGCAATTGTGACAAAAATAGCCTGATATGGAAAAAGCCCACCCACACATAAACATCTTAGAGCTATTCTAATGTATATCACATTTTTCAGAGAGAAGGCAGGGTAATCATTGGTTCCCTTCACCTATCATACTGCTGGCTCCACAGGCAGCATGTCTCTCTGCAGAAAGACTTTTCTATCCATGGCTGATGGAGTTTACACCTCTCTCAAGGAGAAGGACACAGGAATGGAAGGCCCTCTAGATCCCGCCATCTGACAGAAGAGAACTGTCCTTTGACAAGGACTTTGTCCTTTGACAAGGACAGCTACAGCAACACTTGGCAGGGTGGTTTAGGGTGAGGGGTTCAGACCTAGACATCTGAACTGCAGATGTTTAAAGTCATGGTAGATGAAGGTCAGCCTCTGTCTCCCATGAGATATGTTGCCAGCTCGCAAAAAAATCCCAACAGCCCCACCACGACCAAAACAACAATAAAATCCCACAAAGCAAACAATGAAAGATTAAAGGAAATTTAAGTAACAAGCTGGATCTTGTGAAAAGCTGGAGAATCTCAGCAGTTTCTAATACATTCAAGAGACAAAAGAATCAGTGACCTGCAACTCACCTGTACTTGTCTCTTCTCTTGCTGTGACTTCAGCTTGATAATACTGTGGAATTCTATTTTACTGATCTTCCCTTGAAGGGATCATTTGACTCAAAATATCAAACCTGCTTTCCCACCATAAATAGACTCTGTATGGGGACCGATGTCTTTGCCCTGCTGATGAAACAACCATCAGCTGGATCAGATTGGAGGTAATTTATTTTAATACTTTTGAAAAAGAAGAAAGAGAAAATGAGGAAAAAATATTTTTGAAAAAGAGAAAGACATCTCATATATGTAAGTTTCTAATTAAAGAAAGCTGATAATTAAAGTCAATTAGAACCTGACTGACCTATAATCATATTAAAATACAGCAGAACCAAATTGTCCCTGCAAGAAGGGGATTTTGCTTTTCTGCATCAATTCATGGGGAGGACAGAGGAGAGTTGAGGGAAGCTCCCTACTGTGCAGATGTTATCCTAACATGATTCAAATAGGTACATCTGGATGGCATAAAATCTGACAAGGGAATTCAGCAGTATAGGGACTTCACCTGTCTGCAAATTCCACTGGATGGGGGATTTCACATGGTGAGCATCCTTCTCACTTACCATGTTACAAAATGACTGCCAAGTGACTATGGACAACTAACAGAGATTTGTCTCCATCTTTTTTTTATAGAATTATCTACTTTTCAGTTATTGAGCAAGCCTCCAGAACTTAAGTCCCTTCACAGCAGCTCTGGACATGCACTGATCCCTGTCTTTCAGAAGCAGTAGGGCCACAAAAAGCCATGCCCTGTGCTAGTGCCATCTGTACTCCTAGACAGCAAACACCAGGCTGTAGCCTCTGTTTTAATACTGGCCAGAATGCCACACATGCTTTTGACTACATGTCAAAATATGCCTAAATTGAGGCTCTGAAGAGAAAGGGCAGGGTGCCTCTTCTTTTTCAGGGCAGCTAAACACCTGTCTACAGGAGAAGCAGGGCAGGAACCAGGCTCTCTTAAACCCTAAGCTGATGTACTAAATGCAGGGCTGCTTTTTTCCTCTACTGCTTACTTCAGTTTCTCCCTATATCGTTGCTATTCTAGTTACAGAGACGGAAAAACAGTACCTGGAAATTTGCATCTGCATCAACATCAACCCAGCCTCCTTCTTCTAGGGATCCATGTGCCCATATTCTTCATTTATCTTCATTTCACACTGTCGTTCCTGCCAGCTACATTGTCTCTGCCAAAAACCTTTTGGAAAGAGGAAGTGTCATGAGAACCACTGCAATTATAGATCCAAACCTACACCAGCTGGGTCAATGCAGCCTCTTCAAAAACTTTTTTTGTGGCTAGGACCACGTGTTCATATACATACATCTCTATTTTCATGCGTGTCTGTTTCTTTACTTTTCTTCATAAAGCAAAAGCCACCATGCTCTGCAAATTTACAACAGTTTGTGCCACCAAACTCTAGATCTTTGCAGAAATATGATATTTGCAGCAGACTGAAAACAAGCTTGCTGTGTAAATGCTGACTTTGTGGCACGGGTGGATTTCGGAGCAGTGAACTCTGTGCAGGGAGATCACACAAAGCAATCCTCAGTAAGCCTGTGAAATTGCACTGATGGGTAACATACAAATGTGGTGGATAAGGTAAAGGGGATCCTGGTGAGCTGTAGGAAGAGCTGAGCTTTGACAAAGCATCATCACAGGGATGGCTATAAGCAGCCGCTTAAACCTCGGGTTTCAGCTGTTCCTTTTGAGGAGATCCAGCTTGAAAAATAAACTATTCCCAAACTGTGTGTGTTTGACCCCACTGCCTACACAGGATGAACTGTATAGTTAAACTTTCAAGCTACCACCCTATTCCTCTCCACATGATCCCACTAACTGCTGCTCCAGGCTGGCAGAAAGGGCAGCTCAAAGGGTGAGAAATGCTAAAAGCCCTCACTCCTTGTCCGTGCACAAGGACAGCCAAACAGCCCTGGAAAGACATAACTCTGCTTTCCCTTTTGCCTGTGCCTACAGGTGCCTCACTGTGAGGACAAGGGGTGCAACAGGAAATGCAATAGGGACAGTTCACAACCTGAGCAGAGGCCAAATGGAGCCAGTGAGGCAGAAGCAAAGAGTGAGGAGAACAGACCATGGCTACTCCAGGGTCAGTCTGTTCCCCAAACCATTCCACATCACCTAAGCAGTGAACAAACCTTGAGCTGGTTCTGGTCTGCTGACCTGGAACATCTCAGGGGCATTCTTCTGGAGCTTGCTCTTGTGAGTATCCTGACTTTCTACAGCATTATGCAGGCTTGCTGTGCAAAACCCTCCTGGATTCCATGATAAAATAGAAATTCAGGGATGAAAAAAAAAAAACAACTCCAATTCTTTCAAAAGGAGCCACAGCTTGATTTATGGCTTTCTGTCTCAGCAGTGCTAGCTCAGTTGGGAGATTCAGGATTTCTGCAAAGAAAAGGTTGTTTTGAAACCTCCTGAACTTTTCTGAGCCAGAAGGTGGTCTGAACATAAGTCTTATTTTATTTTTTCTTCTTTCCCTCTCTTTTATTTGGTGCACTCAGTGACAATCCTCCAGTGAGACATTTGCTAGCCAGCAGAAGCAGAGATTCAGTCTCTCTGCACCAGTGCAGGATACAAACAGCAGTATGTCCCTGCTTGGGGGACTAGGTCAGGGCGGGCTGGGTGGACCTGTCACAGCAAAAGCAATTTGTCAGGCATGCAATGGCTTAAAGCTGCAGCAGCCTCACCTTTGCAATAACTTGTCCCCCCTGTGAGTGCCCTGGGAGAGGAGCTGTGCTGTGCAGATTACAGCTGGACCTTGACTGGCCTGTACAGACAGGACAGAGACACTCCAAGGCATGTTATAAATAAGCTTGACTAGGCCAATATTCAAGCAACAATCAATTTATTAATTAATATGGTAAAGTATGAGCAACACAGTGCTGGGTACAGTGGGGGCAGTTTCCCTCCAACTGCAGGCCGATAGTTGGGGCTTACAGGTATTTATAGGGGTACTCATAAGCTTTCTCAGCAGTTTCTATTCCCAATTTTTACATCACAATTCTGTACACTATTGTGATTTAGTTTTTATCAGGATGTGTCCCAAAAAGGGAGTAACCCTCAGATGGTTGTGGCAGTTTCCTGGTTTCCACAAGAATAAAGACGAATCCCATCTGGTGAAGTCCAGCTCCCCAGATGTGGGTCCACCTTTTAATTACAATGACTATAAATCTCATAACAGTGATGTCCAGCTTCCCTTGGTCAAAATATAAATCCTTGAGATGATGTTCATCTTCCTTTCTCAAGCTGTTTTTCTCTGTTTTGTTAAGGTGTGAGATAAGCATATTTCCTTTATATATATTCCAAAGCTATAGTTTCAAGGATACAAGCAATATTGTAAAATTATACTAGTATTGCAGCACTCCTTAAGGCCTGACTACAAGCAAAAAGCAACATCCTTAATGCTTTAATTCAAATGCTCTCAAATCAACCACGGTTAATTGCAAACAAAAGATAGGTTCAAAGGCCTTCTCCCATGCTTTACTTTCCTCAGTTATTATTAGAATTTGCAACTGTCCCGTTGTCAGCCTCCACACATATCGCAATCACAAATACACACATTGCCTGTATGTACCTGACACGAAACACAGCTTTGCATTTCACAGGCAGGCAAAGCAGGGCTAGAGTTCTGGCAGAGCACAAGCACTTTTTGGAGGCTGGTTTGCCCACCAATGCCAACCACTGCACTCTCCTGTTGTCTGAAAGGCTGGACTGAGTGTCCAGAGCACCTGAAAACGTTCATATCCTTTCTCCCACACATTAAACACTCTGAGTTATTTTCATAGCTTTTTTTTCCCTATTACTCCTCTTCCTGTCACATCTCCAAGACCTCATGCTGCACACTTGGAGGAGAAAGGCTGCTGTGCTCAGTGTTGCCTCCCTCACATCCTGCTAACCATGAGGAGCCCTCCCCCTGAAGAAGCTTTCCTCAGGCGCTGCAGTAGGAGGTGCCCTGCACAGAGTACATGCCGAGGCAGCAGTGGCTGTCCTGGTGAACATGTTGTCTTTACACTCACACTGCCCAGCCCCTCTCGGCCCCTGTGCAACATCCACAAAGGTGGTCCAGTCATTCCCATCATTCTTCTAGAAACTTTGACTAATGGGACAACAGGCAGAATGTGCCTGTTATGGTCCCCTCATTCCCACAGCCCTCCCTGTCCCTGTCCCTGCCAGGCACAGGTGATGTGTGGTGGTGTCAGATGACTACTTTATATCCTCATGAGTCAAACCTTAGT
This sequence comes from Serinus canaria, assembly GCF_022539315.1. NCBI lineage: Eukaryota > Metazoa > Chordata > Aves > Passeriformes > Fringillidae > Serinus > Serinus canaria. Next base: position 23,599,220 of record NC_066313.1, read on the forward strand.
ATCCCTTAATATTTGCTCCCAGCATGTAAATGGTGCCTCATGTTGCTTCCTTCTGTGACCTCAGCATCCAATTCCTGCTCCCCTTGGTTGCTTTACTTGCAGGAATGATACCATCTGCGGCAAGATAATACCCTCTAGCAGCTCCTCAGTACACGTGGTCCCTCTGATTCCTTCCACCAAAACCCCCCAGAACGCAGAGCAAGGTGCCGTGAGTAACCCACACTTTCAGCTAACACAAAAGCCTTTAACAGCAGCTCTTTTAAAACCTTAGGCTAATCCTATTAATTCCTAGCTGCAGGTGCAAAGGGGTTGATCCCTCCAGTCCTGTGCCTCCCACAGGTACAGAGGCGCTCCTGGGATGCTCCTGCCGGCACAGGCAAGGACACAAATGTGCACGCAGACCTGTGCACGGCGTACTCACCCCATGCAGCGCTCACCCGCAGTTCTGCTCAGTGTTTTGCTGGGAGAGATAAGCTGCACATTCGTTGTTGTGGTGCAAAGAGAAAGCAGAGCTCGGGGTCTCCATCAGGCACAGGCTTTTCACAGGAAGGCTTCAATGTGTGACTCCGTGCCTCCGATCTTATCTCCCGTGTCCGTTCCTGGTTAGCATCAATTGCCGGTTTGGTGGCATACCGATAGCATGATGTGATCTCTGTTGTCTCTCTCCTTTCCTCTGGGGTTAGGCACAGCTTTTTCTCATTACCTTTTTGCTGAAAAGTGTTTATCGTGGCAGATAATCTGAGAGAAAGCTTCTTCTTGAAATCATTTGTCTTTTAGCCATAGGAGTAGGAAGTGTCTCACAGTTTCAGTCTCCCCTGTCATTTAAGAGAGTCATTCTTCTTTCTTATACTACTGTACATCAGCACTGGCTGTCCAGCTCTATATTGTGGTCTGTATCTTTCCATGTGTAGCCAAAAGAAGCCCAGTCACACTTGGCATAAGAATTTGGGGTGTAAGAGAATCAATAGAGGGAGTCTAATTCCTTAGTTCAGGCTCTTTAACTGCCTGTTGTACTAAATCTGCCTTCATGTGGGAGGTTTGGTGTTGGCAGCTGCAGGTGCCCTCAGTCCCAACAGTGGGTGTCTGCTCCATCAGCAGCGTGGTTAAGGGAGCAGGCAGAGCTTCACAGAGGACAACACTGCTTTCATTCAGATTTCGGTTTTGAACCTTCAGTGCTTTAAAAGCACAGAGCTGACTGGCTCAAATCAAGTGCCATGAAGTACTGCAACTTTTTCTGTGCATTGGTGAGAAGTGGGGAAGGAAAACTACACTTTTCTATGGCTAATTTTATGGTAACCACCTTGCCACGCAGAGAAAACCAGTGAGATTAAGATTTTCTGTCTGTTATGAAACCTGGAGATTTTTTAATTGTATGTTGGTGATGAAAAATTGAAACTTTGTTCTTGTTTTTCCATTCCCCCATGGAATGGAAATTCCAATTCAGAATGTTGATATTTTTGATCAAAACAAAACTTTTTGATGATCTCAAAATCAATTAGTTCTACAGAAATAGCATGAAATACCACATTTGAAATTGTTGCAACAAACCAAATGTCCCTTTAACACAGCTAAGTCCAGGAATTGCTTCCATTCCTGGTTATGGGTCCAGGAACACAGTGAGACACAGGACTCACAGAGGCCCTTCTTTAAGCTGACCAGACAAAACTCATTGCATCACCATTGCCTTTTGGGCTTACAGGTCTTCCATCGTACCTAGCGCAGAGCAGGAATGGGGTGTTGGAAAGGCAGTCTGTGGAAGTGATGTGCCCTGTGGGAACACAGGCAGAAATCTGCTCAGAACAAATCTGCATTTTATCCTGGGGGTAAAAAAGGCATTTGTGAGGACCATTTTCACACAGGTCAAGCATGCATGGCACTGTAGAGAGAAGAGGAGCAGGAGGGGTATCTCGTGCAGATACCCCATTATACCATCCTGCTGTTGCTGCAATGGCTCACCTACTTTGTTGCCTTTCAAATCCAGCCCCACTCGGCGCCCACACACAGCAGAGCAGACCCACAGGACACCCCTTGTGCAAGGCTCCTCAGGCAGCCCCTGCTCCTGCATGCACACATCAGTCAGAGCTCACACTGCCATAGCACAAACCCACACACGGGAGCCTCCAGGATTCTGATGTAGAAGTCAAGAACTCCTAGCTGAATGTTCAGACACATAGTCTTACACACCCATGCTAAGGTGCATGCAGGACTTGCAACGCATTTCCCTATGTTTTCTCAAATTTCCCTAGAACCAGACATGCTTGCTCATTGGTTTAATCACAAACACACCTAGCATTCTGCCCTGCCACTCACAAATCATCCCGTCTCCCTTGGGAGAGTGGATCTGGCAGCCTTGTCTCCGCTGAGACAGAGGCTGCAGTTTGTGCCAGCAAGAGAAATCCCGCCAAAACCTTGAGAACAGCCCTGGGCTCATTCACACTTTCTTCTGTTCCTGAGGGAAAAGAATAATAATAATAAAAAAACCCAAACCAGCTGTGAATTTATTGACTCTCCCTTAAGAATCTCAGTGCAGTAAATTCCACCTTCATGGCGCTGGCTAATTATGCATTTATTTAACTCTGTTGCTGTGGTTTTTTTAATGATTCTCTGCTGTTGTTTGAAGTTCACTGTCTATTATTTGCAATAAAAACCTCTGTCATATTTTTGCCTCATTATTCCTAACAAACAGTGCATTTTCTGCTGCCCTCCCCTGTCTCTCTCTCTCTTCCCTGTTCTGCCTTGCTCCCTGCCACCCTCACCTCTCCGACTAGCACTCCCTGAGTTTCAAAGACCAGCTGTTAGCATTTTGTCAACGGAGGGCTTTTGAGAAACTCTGTCATGGGCTCCGGCACAGCAGGGGCTGCTGAATAAAATATCAGCCCTTCAAAAGGGAATCAAGGCAGGGAACAAAAGCAGCAGGGAGAACAAGGAGGGGAGAGGCCGACTCTGCAGCCCCTTCCCGCCCAGCAGTTTGGAAGAGGGGGTGTCACCCCGAGACAGATGCCCGGCACAGATATGGTGTCCAGCTACTCAATGAGAATTGCCTTTGGGATGAGAAAGAGAAACGAAATACTCTTCCTAGGGAGGAAGTAGTGCCACACTTAGTTCAGTGACATTGAACTCTAGTCCAAGTTTCATCCACTCCCAGATACAACTTGCAGGATCTGACTCCAGTCCCTGACTTCCTTACACTTGCCCAAGCTTCACTATTTAAGTGTTTCTTCCAGCCCAAAAAACAGCTTTAAGGCTTGCTAATATATTCTTTTTTTTCAGGTAAAACACAAATTTTCTGAAACCAAGTTAAAAAAAGGAAAGTGGGTTAATGCACTCAGTTTCCACTGATAATTTCTAAATAGCAACCACTCATTCCCATCTTCAAAAAGGAGATTTGGGCAATTACAGGCCCATCAGCCTTATCTTGATTTCTGGAAAAGTGATGGAACAAATGCTTCTGGAAACCATTTCCAAATATATTAAGGCTAAAAAAGAGAGTAATTGGGAGTAGTCAGCATGGATATATGAAATAGACAGCAGGCCTGGCCAGCCTGTCACCCTTCACAATGAAATGACCAGTTTAGAAAAGGAGGGAAGGGATGTGATAACTCTGTGATTCAGGAATGACCTGGACAGTGGTGAAGAGAGCACTCAGCAAATTTGCAGAAGGTACAGTACTGGAGGAATGGCTGGTGCACCAGAAGGCTGTGCTGCCACTCAGAGGGTCTGTGCCAGGCTGAAGAACTGAGATGACAGGAATCCCAAGATATTCCAAAGGAAGCACAAAGTCCTGCACCCAGGAAAGAAAACCTCATGAACCATTATGTGCTGAGGTTTAACTCATTGGAAAGACACTCCGCAGAAGAGGCTTTTGGAGTTCTATTGCATAAATAATTGACAAGGAGCCACCCATGTGTGTGGCAGTCAGCAGCCTCGTGTGAAGAATCATTGACAGCGGGTCAAAGAAGGTGATCCTCCTCCTCTCCTCAGCGCTGAAGGTACAGGGTTTGGGGTGCTGTGTCCCAGTCTGGGCTCCCCAGAGCAACAGTAACATGGACACACTGTAGGGAGGTCCAGCAGTGAGGAACTAAGGTTATCAAAGACTTGGAACGTACAACACACGAGAGGCTGACAGAGTTGGGATTGTCTAGCCTCAATTAAAAATGGCCTTGGGTGAATCTCACCAATATAAATAAGTGATGGCAGGCAGCAAAGACACAGTCAGACTCTAGTTAATGGTGTCAGTGAAAGAGCAAGAGGCACAGGGTGCAAAATGAAATACAGGAATTTCCCTTCAAGGATAAGAAAAACAAAGTTTTTGTGGTTTTGGGTTTTGGGTTTGTTTGTGGTTTTTTGTTTTGGTTTGGTTTAGGTTTTTTTTTTTTGTTTTGGTTTTGGTTTTGTTTTAGTCTGGTATTTTTCGTACAGTGAAGGTGGTCAAACACTAGAACAAGTTGCTCAGAGAGGCTGTGGGGTCTCTAGCCTGGCAGCTATTCTGACCCCATCTGGACCCAGTCAGAGCAATGTGCTCTATTTGACTTCACATTCAGTAGAGGAGTTAGACTAGAGACGCTCCGTCCAGCCTTAATAATTCTGTGACTGGAGATTCTCTGGTCCCTGAGCACACTCCAGATAGATTTCAGAACAGTCTGATAGGAACCAGGAATCCAGAGATGTTCATTTAACCTAAAAATGGGGTGTCTCAGCAAATTCAGGATGATTCTAAGTAGAATAACTATCAAAACTCTTGCCTTTAACCACAGTTTGCCTTTGTAACATTTTGTAGCAGATAAATGAGTCAGCTTGCTCTGCTTATGTTCTGCCATTATGCAGCATCTCTATCTGGAAGAAGAAATGTTGGCTCACGTGGAACCCTTGGCCAGTACAGGAGAGTTTCCAGAGGGAGGGAAGCCTACATCTGCTGCTTCTCTTTTTCAGGTACATTGCAAAAACCCCACACCACAGGATGTCCTCAAGGAAACCTGTTGGCAAATGAAAACATTTCATCCTCATGCAGTTTTCTGCCATCTATTGTGAAATTTTAGCTTAGGTGGTTATTAAGATGACTTAACCAGGCCTGTGCTCTCCAGCTCTCCAAATATCTAGACTATTAGTGCATATATCCTTTCTTCATAACTTAACCAAGCTATGCATATTTAAATCTGTCCTTGTAAATAAAGTCACTGCAACCTTTGATTACATTCTTGCTCTGCACTCCATGCAACCTGCCAAATATTTTGGAAGTCAGGTATCCAAACTGCAATATTGTATTTTAAAAGCAGTTGCACTGGAACTGTGTGAAGAGGATTGTGAAGAGGATGTTCCTCCCACCTCTGTGCCATGATACTTTCACACTTAAAGTTCCTCACTGGAGGAATAAATCTTGGATTTATCCTTTGTTTAGCAGCTGCCATAGATGCTTACAGCATCACCAGCTGCTGCTTTTCTTTTCCTTGGCCAAAATAAATGCCTGTTTTGGATGGAATAAGTAAACTTTATATACATAAACCTGTTCCATACACCTATGCATGTGTACATACATACATTCCTCCTGTCTTTGAAAGCCAGGACACTTCCTGAATTTCTGTCCAGCTCACCCAAATATACTAGTTAAAAAGCACTTTCAAATTTCAACACATGTCACTTTGATGTATTAAAAGCAGAATAACTTACATTGAAACTACATGTTATTTAGAATTCTAACAAATTTTCTCAGAACTTTAAATGCAAAACAAATAATTTCACAAAGCACCAAAGAATGTGGTTTCCCCCCTCCCAACCACTGAAATTTTTGTCTATTTCTCTCAAAAGACCAACATTTTTTTATTTTAAAGGGAAAACCATGGACCTTTTTGTAGACCTGTTTCTGTATTCAGCTTTAATCATTACAATGACTTGTATTTACTCATTGAATGTCATCTCACTAGTTTTTGTTTACTCTAATGCTTGGCTCCTCATTTGTGAGTTTATACTAACTTTTCCACCATATTCGGTGATCTCAAATTGTTACTGGAGGCACCACACCTAGTTTGGTGACATCCTGTCTTAAGACAGACACCCCTCAATTATAACTATTCCAGTGGAGAACAGGCATGATTGGAGTGCTAGAAAATATAACAATGAATAAAGATCAAGGGTAGGGCTCATTCAACAAAAGAGGAGTGATGAGGTAAGACATCATGTAAAACTTCCTAAACAATTGAATTATTGAATGTTCTGCATGTCTGTGGTACACCAAGCAAGAACCTCCAGGATATAAGTGCACCTTCTACTGATCCTTCAGGTCCTTCCCATTACTCCTTTATTTATGTCAGCTTTGGCATGTCTGCTAATTCTCTTTCATCCCTCTCAGTTATGCTACCTTTAATGCACCTCTATTTGTTTATTTATTTATAGTTTATAAACATTATAAATATTTATATATTTATTCTAATTTAACAAATGCACGTTATTAGCCTTCCTCTTTCCAATCTCCCCTAGTTCCCTCAAAACAGCCAGGGAAGTGCACAGTGAGGACATTAACAGTCAAGTGTCATATTAAGGGATAGATTGAGAATTTCCCAGAAAGCAGTGAGGAACCACTTCCTTGGGGAAGAAAGAAACAAAAAAACCAATCTAAGGGTCTTTCTCCTACTACAAATAGTCTGCAACATATCAGGGGCCAAAGGCGTTTTCACACCATTGCTTCTGATTTGCTAACAAACACCAGAGCTGAAGTCCTGCACAGGGTATTTTCCTTCCAAGAGGGCCAGGTAAAGCAAGTCTGGGAATACCACGCTGTGAGATATGCCATTGTCACCAAAGTGGCTGGATGGGCATGCAGGGAATTCAGGCATGAGGTTCTGCTCTTGGACCAAGCAGACCCTATGGACACAGAGCCTTAGCACACACAGCTCTGTAGCTAGATTTACGGGCCTGCTCTCTATGAAGAGATGAGCTAAAAAATTGGGAGGTGAAGCTGGATTTGGGACAGGTAAATAAACAGGAAGCTGCATTTCTGCCTTAAAGAGATAAGCCTGGCAGTCGGGGATGTATAAACATCAAGGCAATCCACACCACTGTGAATAGATCTTTTTGTTGCAGAGCTTTAACACCCTGATGGGAAGCACAAGACTGAAAATACCATATATTTCCTCTGCCTATGGTCTAACAGTAGTTTTCAGCTCGATCCTTGGAGTTGTGGTATAAACTGTTTCAGGGGGAAATCTGAAATAGGTGATTTTGAGAATGAGGTTTATTACTAGTGGTGCCCAATTCACCTCATCAGAGTCTATACCACTTCTGGCATGAGCATATCCACAGTGCCCACAAAGGGAAAGAGCCTCAAAATTGCCACTCTAATGACTACACTTAAATTGCTGATCAGGTTGGGATTCAGAAAGCTAAAATTTCAATTCCAAAACATAGCCTGAGGCCACAGCATGTCTGAAGCACAGGTTTGACAGAAGGGGCTCTCATAGTGCTTCACTGACTAATGAGATTAAAGGGTTTTCATTAAATCAGTTGTAGTCATAAGGCTCTCCCCTTATTGCACTTGCATCTTAAAAAGGTAGGTGCTACTGTATGGTTTGATACATTTGACTCGGAAAAGATTAGCAGCCAGTTTGAAGTTTTCCATTCAAAGTAATCCAGTATCAAAAGCCTCACTTGAGCCCCAAGAGTTTGGGAGCGATACTGTTTTGAATTTTAGTATTCGGACAGGGACAGAGAACTTTCTTTCTGGTTTCTGATCAAAGTATTTTTCAAATGAAAACAGCCCATATTTAAAGTTCCTATACGTCTATCTATGAAGAGATTTCATTTAGATGTGTAACTATCCCAAATTACACAAGCAGTGACAATTAAAGAGTTCCAAGGCATATCAGTCACAGACAGGGATGTGGACAAAAATCTATCAATAAAAGCTGATAGGAGGCAACTGATGCAAACCCCTCACTGATCAGTCAAATGCTGGTTTCCCCCATTTCTGCTATGCTAGACTTTTCATTATGTCAGAGTTCATCTACTGCCTGTTGGGAGTCCACCACTGGCAAAACTAATTCTGAAATTTACAAAGAGGATTTTATGATCTAATTCTAAGCAAAACACTGAGTGCAAGGAAAAAAGTACCTTGACTAGTGGCTAACACAGATGAAATCAGAGGATGCAAATGCAGACCTCAGAGCTCAGTCAGTCCCATCACAAATCTGTATCTTCATTTCTCCACTGCAGCAGAAGGGGGTAAACCCACTGTGTACATTAATGGAAAAGCTTCCATGTGTTGAAAAAATGGGGGGAAGACCAGGAAGAAGGGGAAGCATTTTATTAACATACATATGCACATTTTCCCAGCTGTATTTCCTCAGTTGGGAGGAGGACTCTCTGGCATCCCCATCACATGAAGTTAAGGCCCTCCAATGGGAAAGAAAGCATGGCAGCTGCAGCCTGTCTGCACATCTCACACAGGAGCTACTCACAATAACAGCAGATGATACCTTTTCCACTGTAGTCTCTGCCTACTGGAGCATTTGTGAGACATTAGAATGCAGCAAGATGTACATGGAGAAGGTTTAATGTTACATTAGAAAGTGCCAAGATCCCCTCGGGCAGTCATGTCAGCAACTGTATATTATCACTAGACATTTAGGGAGCAACAGTACAGACCTTTTGCCACAGTATTGGCAGTAGCTGACAGTCAGAAACCACTCCGACTCGAAACTACCAACAATTGTAATCCTACCACCATCCTCCCTTACCCCACCTACCCTGGGCAGCTACAGTCCAGATTTTAGGAACACCTGGGTAGTAGGGCAATAGACTTAAACCACTTCCTAAGAGCACAACTTTGAAAGAGTCAGCAGGTGTTTAACTGAGCATCTTGAGCTAATTTCAGAGTACATGGCTGTTATAATTAGGACAATATTAAAATAGTATACGGAAGTATTTGGAAAAAAATGTATTATATACTACAAGAGTACTTCATGCTAGGATTCCGAGTTAGTGATCCAGTAAAGCAGCTCTGCTCCCTGCTCAGGTGGCAAGAAGATCCCTATAACCTGTTTAGCTTCTGGTGATCGCTGTATGAAGGATAGCCAAAGCATGGGTCCATGAAACTTCATTTGCCAGAGCAGGAGTTGGAGATCACCTCAAGAAAAGCCAGAGTCAATATTTGATGCTGCAGCTAAAAGTTAGCCAGGGTACTCCCGGAGATAATTTTACAAAAGAGAAGACTGCCACCCATGTGCCCTGCAGATTTTTTTGTTGTCTCAGCATTACCCTTTCTCTCTGTTCACAGGGAAAAGGCTGCCCACAGTACCTCCATGTTCACTGAACCAAGTGTGTATCTGTGATATATACCATGCTCCCAGACCTCACATAACCACAGAGGAAAGCAGCTTCAGCAGCCTCTACTGCCTGGGCCACGCCTTTCCATCTAACCAGAACATTTCTGAAGCATTACTCCAAACACCTCAATATGCAGCTACTCAATATTTCCATTGAACCACTGTGGCCTTTTGGCTACTGCCCAGTTTCCCTGGGAAAACAGCCTTTGTTGCATCTCAGAGTGAAAGACTGACCAAGTTAAAGGAGAGAGGAAAGACAGGAAAGGCAGGAAAATAATCTTCAGATTCTTTGAAATGTACAACCACTCCTTTTGGAAAGATAACTGAAACCAAGCCATTGACAGCAGAGGTTAGAGAGAAGGAAAGCATATTTCAGTGTAGAGATTTATTAAGACCTGTCTTTTCTTTAACTGCAGCTGTACACAGGATTGACATATCCTATAAGCTACCTTTCCATAACGTCCCTAGACGTGCTGCAGAAATGCAAGGAAGGCCATTTCATCTGCAGTGCATTTACAACTGTAGTTTACAGCATTTTCTACTTTCATATTCCAGCCTCAGTTGGTAGGTGTCTCTCAGGTCAGTGTTTTACAGCTTAGAGTTTGTCAGCTGGTACCTGCAGTGCGCTACTAGTGCCACTTCCTAACAACACTTCCAAAATAAAAAAACAAAGTAACAGAGGGTAGAGTTCAGAAAGTAGATGGCTCTTGATCCCTGACCCTGAATGGGAGACTTACAAGTAAGTTTGATGTACATTGATCCTGGAGACAAGCAGAAAGATGGGCAGAGACTGTAAATTCTGGTCATGTCTGCAGCAGTGGCACCCCAGAGGACAGTCTTGGCACCGCAGCCACTCTGCGGTCCCTACCAGGTGAACACAACTTGCACACAGAAAGGAATAAATGAGGAGCTGGTGCAGGAAGGTCCCAAAGCCACTACTCATTTTTCTTGAATGGCAGTTTTGATTTAGAAATTAAGCATGTCTTCTCTTGAGGTCAAATGAAGTAGTCATAATCTGATTAATCATTGATAGATCATTTAGAAATAGGGCCAGAAAGCCCCTCCTATTCCTTCCTTAAGGAAATGGAGACAGGCCAACTTTGGCTATCTCTGAAGATCATTATCCAATTACTTAAAAGGTAAGAATGATTCTAGTGCCTTCTTCAGGCACCTGTTAGAGTAAATGGTCTGCCCTTACGTCATACTCTCCTCACCCACACAGAGGGTAAGTTACTTTACATTGCCCCCACCACCTAGTCTCCAGCAAAGCAACCCTCTCCTATTTCCATTTCTCTGGTTTTTAGTGAGGGCAGCTTCTAAGAGGAAGCATAGTGTCCCTTTTTCCTAAAGCACTTTTCTCCAAAGCTGTTAGCAAGGTTGAACAAGATGCTCCCACTAAAGTCTCCTTAGAAGTACTCCTGCCTTTCCCTACATACAGAGGCTGTTTCTCCCCTCCTCCATTTCTTTTCCTTTGGTGATGGAATAAGATTCTTGCCTTTTGCAGGTCATTTAATCCAACTTCCTTAAAACTGCTGCTGAGATCACCATCCCCCATTTGTATTCACATATTTGATTTCTCATTCCTAAGGGCAAATCTCTACACTTGTCTTGAATTCCATCTGGTTCATTTTGGACGGCATCTCCTCTTGATCAAAATCCTTTTGAATTCCAAATCAATTTTTCCTCGCCTTTGCAGTCAGGCTCAGCTAGCAAAGCAGTGTTAGAGCCCAAAACCATCACGGAAGGAATAGAGGAGGGTTGTGCTTCAGTGGAACGAGGGTCACTTGGCTGCAGGATAATCACACACAGTCACCCTAATTAGACACATGTGGCTTGACTTGGGACAAAAAAAAATCATGCTGACTGTTAGCACATATATAGTTACAGGTTTTGTTGCTATTATAGGCAGAGTTTCTGAATATTAGTGTTACTTTGTTTTCAAATTGAGGTTGGCCCTGTGTGAGAAACAGGACTTGGATTTTCCAAATTGAAGCAAGCACATGGCCCAGAGGCTGCAAACTGTAGGGGCTGTGTACACACTTACTCACAGACATGTGTCACCTGCTCATACAAAAGTGCTGCTCAGCTGCCTTCAAATAACAGATAGCAAAAACAAAAAAGGAAAAAGAAAAGAAATGCATCGCTCTTTTATCCCCCCACCTGCTTCCTACTCAGGAGCTATGAGATTTCATATTTTCCAACTCCCCTTCAGCAGTTCTGGGACCTGCCTTTTTTCCATCACATTTCTTTAAGTGTCTGTAGTATATTCTATACCTTTATGATGACACAGGGAACAGTTAAAACTCAACTGCCCCTAGTAAGTACCTTGACTTGTACATTAGGAAATAACACTGGCTACAAGCATAACACTGTCCTGCCATCCTGCCTTTGATTTCAAGTTCCAGGTTAGTACCTACAACTTTTCCACTTTTCAGTGCTTGTTTCAAAGCTACATTTTGAGCTAATCTCCCAAGAACTAGGCTTGGACAGGTAAAGAAAGGTGAAATGAAAGAAAAGGTTTAAGTCTCTGTCTCAAAAAAAAAAAAAATCCTAATCCATAAAAATTGCATCCTATTTTATAAGCAAGGGTCAGTATTCAAAGTGTGCAAATAGGCTTCATGCTGAGTCTTAAATTCTTCAGACACAAGTAAATGGTATCATGCCCTGAAGACAGTTGTGGACTTAACCAGGCCTCAGATGAAATACTTAATGATCACAGCAGGCAAGACTTTTCTCCTTGTCCTGACCAAAGAACAGGTTGGTGGTAGGAGACTGTAGCCCTTTCTGCTTATATTCATGAATATTAAATTAATAGACCAGCAAGAATCTTAGGCTGTCAGAGCAGATGAGGGTTAGAGTCTCTGTAGAATGAAAATGCACTTAAAATATGTATGAGAGTAGAAGTTTTGAAATATGGGGAAAGAGAGGAGGGAGGCTACAGAATTAGGGCCAAAAAAATCTGGGTACAGGAGAGGCAGGAAGAGAAAAACACCAGATTTTTTTTTTTTTATATTCATACAGTTTAAATGAACATACTCTGTTTACAGAATCATCATGACCTCTAAAAATGTTCTAAACACTTTAACAATTCACATTCAAGGTAACAAGAGCAATTCAAAGATTGTCATAGTTTTAGTAATTCAGAGATGGGGATCCAGGTGCCACAAGTTTCAGAACTAAAACCATCACTTCAAGTAATCCAGAAGCTAAGCTCTGCTTAAATACTTGTCTCTAGGGCAGCAAAAGCCACTACCAGAGCTGCTAAAAGAAGCCTTCTGATGAAATGCAGAACTGTACCAGGAGCCAGAAGATCATTCTTCTGCTCCTCAGGATGGCACTGCTGTTACAAACATTGGTCATTCTCTCTCAAGGCCAGCCCTTTGCAAATATTCACTGTGAAGTCAGGTTAAGGCAGACATTCTACCGTGGGAGGTGTCCTAGACCCAGATCATTGACCTGTATCACCCCAGATCATTGATGGGGCTGCAGGTAAGGAATTCTCTGGTTTCCAAGAAAAATGACATGGCTTCCACTGGCATTGTCCTCATTGTTCATTATCTTGGGGTCCCAGGTGAGCATTTTTGCACACGAATCCCCCTCTCTTTCACATACTTTTGTTAATAATATTGTTGCTGTTACTCTTCATATCTCAATGCTGTTTCTAGTAAATTGTTCTTATCTCAACCCATGATCTTCAACTTTTGTGCCTCAACTCTATCCCTCTGGAACAGAAAGGGGGAGGGGAGAGTAAGGCAGCAGTGTGTGGTTTGGGAGAGTCTCAGCGAGGGCACTGAACCAGGGAGTACAATTCCTAAACCACAACACAAGATCTCTGGTTACTTTACACACTTGACTCTACAGAAGGAGAGTTCATGTAACAACAGACCATGTGGCTTATCCAAAGGAACTTGGAAGTCAATCCCAGCTATAATGCTTTCCAAACTCCATAGCTTGCTGCAGCTCCAGGAGGAACACAAGAATTGGAAGGCAGCATTAAGTAATCCTCTGTTGAGTGTTAGGGTGTGCCAGAGTATCTGCAAGATAGGCCTGGATCCTGATGAGAAATTGGAGGTAGAACACAGATGGGCTCAGCCTTTCCTTCTCTTTCCAGTCAGTTGGTTAGGAGAAACCATCCTCAAAAAGAGCCAACTAAATCCACAGATTAGTTAAGCTCTCCTATTTAGATATGGACCTTTGCAAATGCTCATGGCTTTCCATGCCACCTCTCATTTTAGACTGAATAGTCTTTAATGCCATTTCATTCTCAAATGGTATAGTGGTTGCCTAGAAATCAAAGCAACCCCAGATCTTTTGTTCAACCATAAAGGCTCCAGAAAATTCAGAAACTCCCTGGATGGCTACTACAAGCACACAGATACATAGGTAACCTTCAGCTTTTGACACTCTTTGATTTCAGAAATCCCTGCACAGTCTAAGCTGGTAGTCTAAGCATCAAGGCATTTGAAATCACACCTTCCCTACAGCAAACAGCCTTGGTGCCTCCTATTTTTGAATTTACTTAAAAAAAAAAAAAAAAAAAAAAAAAAGCAACCTTTTCCCTCTCAGAAGGTCAGTGAGGTGTGCAGGATTTCATAGCATCTGCGACACAGGCTGATGCACTACAGTGAAAGCAAATCTAGGAGGAAAGAAGCAGAAGGAACTGAAGTGAATCCACATGGGCTATTAGCCCCACATTAACACTTAAATAGAGCATTATTTCATCATTTGCCGAAGTTCAGATGAGCCCTAACCTTTAGCAGATAGCTCAGGAGGTACTAAAATGTGGGATAGCTGGGGTGGTTTTAGCCCTTTATATGGCATGAAAACAGCAAAGTCTGGATCAATAGAGAGAAATTAAATTATAGACTTAAAGAACCAATTTTAAAATCAGGATCTTCCTGAGGCTGTTTTCAACCCAGAGCTCCACAGAATTTCTGCAGAGGAGTTTGTGGTATCTCAATGATATCATAAAAGTGACACAAAAGCAGAGCTTAAGCCTACAGCACTGGCAATAACCTCTCCCTCCTCAAAAAACCAGAAGTGTTACTGTAGAAATATCAAATGGATTCTACCAAACACTATCAGTTTGTTTTAAACCTAGAGCAGCTGGCCTGATGTGGATGGTAGGGGAGCTTCAAACTAGGTGAAGATTACCAGTCCATTAAGAGCCAGCCAGCTGCAAGGTAGAATCCACCAAAGTAAAAGTGCTAGCAATTAAACATTTTTCAGAAGAAAGTTGCAGAGAAAAGGGTTTGTCAAGTCACCTTTATTCCTTATATCCCCAGAAGGACAGGATCATCTATCCTTAACACCTCTACTGTACAAGTTTTCCAATAAATTATCTGAAAATGCTACACTGTGCAATAGTCCTAATATTTTGGCTTCTCACATCGCTATCTGCCACCAGCTGATCCTCATATCCTGTGCTCTACAGCCTTATGCACTGGAGAAAAGAGTAAAAAAAGCATTGCAGAAGTGTCAAAAAGGAATTACTTCAGAAGGAACTGCAGACCCCCTCATGAGCATCCATCCCTGCATGTGTAGGGACACAGGGAGGCTGTGGGGAGAAAGATGAAAGGAGACACTTTCATGACAATTTCACTAAAGAAGACCAAGGCACATAAGGAAAATATTTCATTCCCATTTAAGTTAAGAAGTAGAGCTGAAAAAGATACAGCTGCAGTTGATTCTACTGCATTCCTTTCACTCATTTGATTTTTTTCATCTTAAAGATCCAAAAAAAGGCATGGAGCTATCTTAGTGTCTTTCTCAAGGGAGACAGATTGTATTTTATATGATTTACCCCAATCCTAGATTACCTTGCATATAAGAAATAAGATTTTAGAGAAAAACCTTCATCCATCCCTTCCTATCTGAATAAAGTTCCACCAGGAGAGAGTGGGAATTGTTACTGAACAAAGGCATTATTTTGGTTTGTTGGTCAGCAGCTCTCCATGCCTCCTGGTCAGATGAATCAAGTCCGGGTTACTGGTGGTGTGTTCATCCCTGTAGAGGCCATACAGAAGTGAGCATCAGGGCTACTCTGGGTTGTTACAGAAGGACAGCAGGCAGTCCTTGTAAGTTATAGTTTGAGAGCTGTCACCTGGCCCCTCCTCATACTTCCTTTTATACTGGAAGAAAGACAGCAGAGCCAGCTCTGGCTTCCCTCTTTCTCATGGGCCTGCTTTACACAAATGCCCCTTCTCTGCAAACAGCTAAGTGTTTCCTACTACTACTGATCAGCAAGTAATCAGGCTGCACTCCCACAGTGGGCTCCAGGAGAGGGAGGGTTAATGGCTGCAGCTCTTTGGGGCAGACATTGCCTTCTGTCGGGATAAGTTATACAACACAGGACTAGGAGCTAAACCAGCCAACAACACACCCGGTCTGCCATGTCTGATAAAGCAAACTCTTGCTCATCATCCCTAAGTCTGCAGGTGCTGCCAATGCCCAGTAGTAAATGGTGAGGTGACATCAGGGAGTTGTCTCACTTGGTGAGACCCAGCACTGCCTTGTGGCAAAGGCAAGCCCTGAGGTCTCCTGTCTGGACTGCTTCACTATAGAGTCAGCACGTTGGAGATACCTCAGATGCTTATCTGATCTTTCCTGAAATGGCCACAGCCTGCAGGTGACTTAAGGACAGGTTTTGTTTGTTTGGGATTTTCTGAAAACCAACAGTTTATTCTATTACTTTCCCAATTTAGAGACTTGAAATTACTCCACTTGATGGAGTGGGAATAGCAGAGTGCTTCCTTGCACAGTTCGAATCACTGGATATTATGTTTAATACTGCCTCTCTCCCAGGAGGATACTGAACCAGGTACTTCCTGAATCAACATGAAATTCACAGGAAAGGAGGGCTCTGCATTTCAAATCCTAGCTGCAAGCCTGCTTAGGGCAGAAAGGGAAAGAACATATGAATAGCTGAAGTTTCCTTTCAATAGAAGACATGCCTTTTAGGAATTAATTCTGAAGGCTGTGTTTGTTTGTTTATTTAAATCAGTCCCTCCCAGCATTTGCAATTTGTTCTCTGTTACAGATTGTTCCAGTTGACATGGCACAGGGTAAGCTCAGGAAGCCTAGGCGTCCCCACCCACCTCCATTTAAACGCTAAGAAGGCACCTCTCTCCATCAGAACTTTCCCCTTGAAGGAGCCATCAAAGCCATCTCTTCCATTTAGGAGTTGGCAGCTTTTCTCTGAGGCAGTACCTTGTCTTCACACACCAGGAATCACACTGAAGATAGGCAGTCACGCTGCCACCATGCTGATCTCCACTTCTCAGAGGAGGAAGCAGCAAATCTGCTCTTCCAGAACAGGGAGCACAGGAAAAGCTAGAATTACTCACTACAAGTATTTGAGCTGATCAGGGAGCTGCCAAACACTTTTTATTGCTGCCATCAATTCCATTCCTCCAGGACAGGGGTACACATAGCTCTTTTGACTCCCAGTGATCACAGCTGGTTTCTGTGCCCTCATTCTGGGCTATTGAGTTCTTATCTTCAGAAAAACAGTCAGGTACTTAACAGCAGCTGAGACCACCTTTAATTTTATTTTATTTTTTGGATTCTCAGGAGTCCCAATGTCCAGGAAACATTATATAATAACATTCATTATGTTTCTAAGGGAAAAAAAAAGACACAGCCAAAGCCATCATTCCATGTTTTATAGGCTTTCATTTTCAATGTAAATGAGCCTGGAGCTAAACTGTGACCAAGCAACACAGTCAGCCAAAAGATTAAGAGCCAGACCTATCAAAGAGACCCCTACCACTTGTTTTCTCCAAACTGTAAGGGGTCAGGTTTGATTTGTGACTCCTTTTGATCCAAGAGCTTGGGGAAGCTGCAATGGGCACCTACAAAACTATCCCAAGCAGCTCCTGTGCCACCTCACCTTGATCACCTACCCTCCCCATCCCCAGGCTCAGAGGATGGCAAAGCAACACACACCATTCCAGTCAGCATTGCCATCCAGCCATCCACAATGGTTTCATAGCATCTGAGGTCGTTAACGAGCGAGGAAGAGGTTATAATTTTCTCTAGCTTAAAAAGCAGGAAAGATGAAAAACACTTTGATAGAGGCTTGAAGCTTTGCTTCAGTTCCAGAAGCTGCCACCTCTCCTTTCGATCTCACAGTTTAATACCTAACAAGTCATGTGTCATGTCACACCAGGCAGTGGCAGGAGGGCTTTTAGCTGAAGGAAATGTCTACCTTCTATGTCAATTAACACACAGGAAGGGGAGCAGCAGGTACTGCAGTCCTGTGGCTGCTGAGATCAGACCACTGGCAGAATTAGGCAAAGCATGGGGCTCCTCTAGAACCTCGGGGCAGGGAAGTTGCAGTTAAAGTGCCTCAGGCTCCCAGGTGATGACTACAGGCCAACAGCCAAGTTATCCACCCTCCCAGCCTTTTCCAAGGAGAGCCACTACTAATAATCTTTTTAGAAAGAAATTGCTGTTTTTCACTGAGGTTTTTGCAATCAGCTGACTCTAGGCAGAGGGAAGGTTCTTTGCCATCGACTTCAGGTTGCAGTTGTAGCATTTCTGCCATGTGAGCTCAGAAGAGACAGCTGCAGGAGAATCCCAAAGCCTGCACATACAAATGCTGTGCAGACACACAGGAAGGATGGTTTTGGAAGCTTGTGCTTGTCCCAAACCTTTCTTCTTTTCACCTGTAAAGGTCACAAGCTGCTGCCCTCTGTCATGACAGTTTTAACAGCTCTCACAACATGCTTGAAAACTGAACTCTGGGGTGAGGGTGAGAGTTTTCAGGAGAGCTTTCACAAACAAACTAAAGATCAGTCCTGGATTGGAAAGAGGTCATTTTTTCTGACCCCCATGGTTAGGTTGGTTTTACTGCTGAAGCCTCTATAACACAGAAACTTGTTACAAACCTTCACTTACCTACAAAGGAAGCAGAGGCTTAGTTTAGTGAGCTAGCACTCTGCACCAGAGCCCAAAGCTCCTCGTATTTACTCCTCCCTCCAGCCACACAGCAATCACAGGCACTTTCCTTACAAGCTTTAGCTCATCCATTTCTAATGCCGGTTCAATGACCTCTAGAGTAACTGGGTGAGAGATAACCAGCTTTTATTCTTAGCTGCTAATGTGATGTACAACTCAACAATTGTCCTTCTCTTAGGAGAAGGATCAGGCCTTAGGAGCAGGTAGGATCAGGTCTTAGAGAAGCTTACAGCAATCAGAAGATTAGCTGCTTTAACCAGAGAGGGGCTGTTTGCTGACATAAAGACTGAACACAGCTGTGCTGTGGGTACAAAGAGCTCGTGGACCTTGCAGAAGGAGCCAGACACTTCACAGCTTTCCCCATGTGCATCACAGCCTCAGCCTTCCTCTTACAGTAAGCATTTAGAGACTTGTTGCACCAGTGAAACAGAAAGAACAACAAGGGGAGGAAAAGCCTGCAGCCCCTTGGGCCACAGCTTTAGCAAGCTATAGCCACCTCGCTGGGACAGAGAATTCACACTCAGGAGCCAGCAGCCTCTGTTACACTGACTTCACACCACTGTAAACTCCAGTGAGTCAGGCCCCACAGGTAAGCAACAGAGAGGACTAAGGGAAGGCAGTGATAGAGTGGGAAAGCAAAATTCTCTCAATTTTACACTCGGTCACCCAGCGTTATCTAGAGACAAGGGGAAATCTCATTCCATGTAATTCACTTACCCACAGCACTCAGAAGGGAAATCACTGCAATGCTGTTTGTGAGAAGGGTGAGAGGCGTGCTTTTCTAGCAGCAACAAAGGACACCATGGTGTCCCAGCATAATCACATCTCTAAAGCCAGTAAGAGCCCCGAGGAGCAAAGAAAAGAAGCACCAGAGCATCCGAAACATTCTTCCCTAAGGAGTCCCTTTCCACTTTACCTATCCTGAGCTTACTGTATAACTGCTTATTAAAAAATCCCACCTGCTTGCAGGAGAATGTTTTTGTACTCTTACTTGAACTGCAGCTGGACAGAACTAAGGACAGCAACCTTCAGGTAAGGCTAATACCGCCTCCATGGGGTAGGCAGAGAAAAAGTCTGTTCTCACCTTGCAGATGCTGCTCCCCGATTAAGTTGTCAGCACCTGCTCCACATTTATCCATTCTTATTTGTTCCAAAATTAGTTCCCTAAACCCATCATTATTTCCTAAATAAAAATAAATGTATTTCAGAATGTAAGTAGGGGAGGCAGCATCTGAAAAATACTCTCCACTACCATTACTGGGTAAGAATAATGTTAAATGTTATGCTCTCTTCTAAAAAAATAAATAGATAAATGTGTACAGAGGGGAGTGAAAGGCCTGAATCACACAAAAGGCAAACTTTTTTATTGCCTGCTCACACAATGCTGAACAATAAAACATAATACTTGTCAAACAATGCAATGCTTCCTGTAATCCTATATGCATGTATGTGCAGCATTTTTAGGTTTCTTTATAAACAGAACAAGTTGTAATCACATTTCAAAAAGAGCTTACTGCAGTACGTGTGAATACATAGACACGCGCACGAAGCAAAATGAGGAAGGAAATAATTCACAAGACATGTTCATCGTCAGAATTTGGGAAGAAATTCCACTATCACAGCCATGCAGGCAAATGTCTGTAGTCCCTCTGGGCTTCTGCAGCTCCAGGGTCAAAGGTGTGCACAGAAAGGGAGGAAGTTCCTGCACTGGGACTTTGGATGCTTTCACTTTGAGACTCATGCTTAGCAAAACAGCAGTGGAGTGGAGGATTAAAACTTTAAAAGCTTTAACACAAGAAAAGTTCCATGCAAAAAAAAATGACCCAACTGAAATAGAAAAAACCTGAGATAACACAAAAGCTTGAGGAAGGCAGAGAAAGCCTGTAAATACTGCCTTCATGCCTAAAAATTTTGCTTTGCTTCTCCATCCCTCCCCATTCAATGGGCAGCTGGTCTCTCTACCTGGAGTGGGTTAATTCTGCAGTAGCAAATCTATGGTGGCCACACAAATGCACACTCTCACCTCAGTTCCAGGACCTACAACAAGTTAAGTGCAAGCACAAAAAAGAACTGCCACAGAGCATTTAGCATTCAAATGCATGGTGCAGCTAACCACAGCGTGATTCATTTCTGTTAATGAACTTCATAGCCAGCTCAACCAGATGCAAGAATTAAAAATATAAGAGGGTGATTGCTTAGATGGCCAGCTTAGGAAATTTTCTTTTTCATGGTATGCTTTGGGTTTCCAAGGCATCTCTCTGCCCACAGAGCCACGGTCATTGTGTGAGGCAGAGCCATGTCGATGCCACAGAGGACACATTTTAATCTCTTCAACCAAGATCTTTTTAGGTTTTTTTTTTTTTCTCTTTTCTCTATTTCAATGTTAAACAGAGACATTTTAGATTGAAAGGGCATGGAAAAGTCAAAAAATCACTAGTTTAGTTATATTGTTTGAAGAAGGGAAATACTGCAAATAAACAAATGACAGGGAATGATGGGAATTTGGTTTAAAAACCCCACAACTTTCTAGATTTAGTTATCTGAGATACCTTTTGTTTATTCCAATAGTTCATTTTGTCTGAACTGCTTGTCTTCTGTGAATAAAATCTTCACCTTGGGGATCTACTGCTACAGATTTTTTGCAGTGTGAGTGGTATTTTCAAAACACCTTAACATTAACTCAGTTCTGTTTCCCCCTGAAGTCAGGAAGTGGCATTTTATCATCAATGGCAATGAAAAAAAAAATAAAGATGATCTAGAGTGCTTCACCTTTCTACACATAATTTTCCTCTTCTGATGGTTTGTATCTGTGTGCATGCATGTACCAAACACACAGAGGTGCTTAGGAATCTGGGACATAAAAATAACATTGGTGGCTCGGGTCCATATAGAAGGAAAAAATAGAAGAGTTTTGCATAAACCAAAAAGAAATGAAGAAGTTGTTTTCAGCACTACAGAAAGCATATCCATATAAAGAGCTAAAGTAACAATAGTCTGATCCAAAACAGACTAGTTGAGGATAAAATGAAATCAGAAGACATTTAGCCTGAATCAAGGCAGACTTGCCCTCACATAAATTTCTAAGCTAGTTTTTTTTCACATGAGGGAATGAAACAAATACAGTTCTGTCCAGTTTGACAGTTGCATCTAAAGGAGTGACACAACATTTATTATCTGTAGTTACAATTCTGAAATGCAAAACAAGCCATTATAGTGTGCAGGAGCCTCAGAGTTGCTTTAAACTGTGCCGACTGCTTGCAGAGGAGATAAAATGCTCAGCAGCACAAAATAAAAGAATATTATGAATGATGGCAAATTCCTTATTGTATGGCTGAGCAAGCTGGTATGGAAAAGGGAAATGATGTGTCCAACAGTCTAAATTAGATCCCAGATCCACAGGTTTTTTGCTTCCAGTAATGAGCAGGACATTTGGTCCTGTCAGACTTGAGTGGATGGACTGGTACGGGAGTACTGAGGTTTTTAATTGCTGCATTTGTGTGGAGAAAAGGTAAGGGACAGGATAAAGCAGTTTACATGCATGTACCTTAGACAAAGGAACACAGTTTGGTTGCAGTGCGTTCCTGCTCCAATTCCCCATGGCTCTGCTTGTACAGAAAGCATTCTGAGATGGTTTCTTCTCACTGTGAGCTCTCATTAAGCTGCCTGAGCACTGGAAGCTGTGGTATGACAGAGTTGCACTTGTCATCAACACGGATGCAGGACAAGGAAAAGCCTCTGATGCTGTGTCCACAGGAGTCTGAGTCAGCAGAGACCCAGCCCTACAATCCTGAGAGGCTGTGCTGTGTTAGCAGTGGCTCTGTGTCTGCAGCAGCGACCAAGTCAAGCCTCAGCCCAGACGCTTGTTTGACAACGTGTCCTTGTGGTACGAGCTCTGCACTGGAATAGGGCACCTCCAAGGCAAAGGGGACCAGCTGCACATGCATGTCATACTGCTCCCTGGAGATCTAAGCCCAGGAATGAGAGTGGGGAAAAGCAGGGAGCATTTCCCGAATTCCCAAAAGGAAAACCCAAGCACCCTGGTGTCCAACGAGCCGTGGTCAGCAGTGCAGAGTAGTGGGATGTGCTGTTAGGTGGTGGGATAAAAGAGGGGGGAAAAGGACCAAAGAGACATTTGTTGATGGGCATAAGTATGTGTGAGGCCACTGCCTGTGTCTCTCCCTCCCTCTGATCATGCAATATTCAGTCAGCTTCCTTTCCCCTGCTCTCTGTAGGGATGTTGGGCTATGCTGGCAGCAGCACCAGCACCACTGCAGGCTGTCTCACATGGAAGTGAGACAAAAACTGGGGTGGCTGGAAAAAGCCCAAAGTAGGAGACCATCTTTTATTTGAAGGACAAAGCATCATCTTCTGCTTTGGAACTCCTGGAGCATCTTTCCTCCCTGGCCTTGTGCCAGGGTCATGGCAAGGGCTTCTTCCCTGATGTGTCACTCCAGCTGGGTGCAGACCGTGGATGTGCAAAGTTGAACTGGTGATCTCTGCCAGCACTGCTGGAATTGCTCAGAGTTCTCCTTCAGCTGCCTGAGGCTGTAGGCAGCAGTGGTAGGAAAGGGCATAGCTCCCAGCTCACTGGTTCACATCTTTAGGGAGAAAGGCAGATAGAGCTTTTCTTCAGGACTGCCAATGCATGTGCTTTACCCTCAGCACAGCAAAGGCAGAGGGCTCTTGTTTTGCCATGGACCAAAGCTGTTGGTGCTAGACTGATGCTTTTGCCTGGGGTCACTGAGGCACAGTGAAAGTGCTCTATTTTTATTGCTTTCCTGGTTGGCATACTCACAGGCATTATTACAATAGGGTTTTAAAACTCCTCTTGCAAAGCTATTTTTGACTCCGTGTGTGTGCATGTGTGTGTAGGCACACAAACTTAAACTTAGAGCTGCTCATCCTCTTCCATTTCCTCCTCCCTATGGCATCTGTTTTCCCTCTTACCAAGGCAGGAAGATATTAATTTTTTGCTCTGCTAGTCAGAAGATTAGAAATATTAAGATGTATGCAGCATAACAGTGTTTATTTAGCTTGGTTTGTTGTTGTTTTTTTTTTATCTGAAGGCCAAAGAGAACTTAATTTAATTGGTGGGAAGATAAAATAGGACTGCATTTACAAACAGGTTATCTTTCTACTGTCAACTCATCTCCTCTGCTCTGTCATTTGGTTGAATTTAATTGTTCCAGGCCTCCTAGTTTTATTAAGTTCTTCCTCTACTCTCATTCCTGATTACCCTGCTTCTGCATAATATATTCTCTTTGCAGGTTACTGCAGAAATGTAGGAAAGCCTTGAAGGAGTGCATGATTTAAAAAAAGACATCCTAAGCAGATCTAGAAAAGCCCAAAGCCAAACACTTGCATGTACTATAATAATATATTATTTAGAAGGAATAGCAGACTCTTCATTTGTGGCTATCATGTCTTGAGACTGGTTATTTTCCAAGAGCTGCCTCTCAAACAATTTTAAATGTTTGAGGGGAGAGGTGACAGGACTTAAGGCTGCCTGCTACTGAACATGGCTTATGGCTAGTTGAGGTGGACCACAATTGTCCATTCTGGCCCTGATTCAGTGATGCTGTGGATAGAAAAGTGTGGGCAAGACATAAGCAGTTGGCGAACGTTTCTGGCATGACTAGATGACAGCAGTGCCAAAAACTCTTGTTATTCACAATTCTCTTGGGTATTTGATCCTGCATTGGTTTTGCATGGCCTGGTTTTGGTAGTTGGAGGGGCTGCAGGGGTGCCTTCTGTGAGAAGCTGCTGGAAGCTTCTTCCATGTCCAGCAAAGCCAATCCCTGGTGGCTCCAAAGATGAGCAAGCCACTGGCCAAGGCTGGGCCAATCACAAATTGTGATAATGCCTTGTGATAAAAGATTTAAGAAGAAAGAAAACCAAAACGTTGAAATTGCAGTCAGAGAAAAGTGAAAACATGTGAGAAGAGCAGTTCTGTAGACACCAAGGTCAGTAGAGAAGAAAGGGGGAGGATGTGCTCCAGGCACGGGGGCTGGGATTGCCCTGCAGTCCCAGGTGCAGACCCTGGTGAGGCAGCTGTGTCCCTGCAGCACATGGAGGTCCACAAGGATGCAGAGATCCACCTGCACCCATGGAGAAAACCCAAACTGGAGTGGGTGGATGCCTGGAGAAAGCTGTGACCCCATGGAGAGAGGAGCCCTGCTTCCAGGCTGGAGCAGCCTGTCCTTGAAGGACTGCACCCCGTGGAAGAGCGACCCATGCCGCAGTCATTTTGGGAGGATGTTTGCCTGTGGGATGGATGTTGCAGCAGTTCACAGAGAGCTGCTGCTTGTGGGATGAAGCCACATCAGAGAACTGTCTTCCACAGAAGGGACCCCAGAGTGCAGCAGGGGAAGGACTCCTCTCCCTGAGCAGCAGGAGAAGCCACAGTGATGAACTGACCATAACCTCCATTCTCTGTGTCCTTGTGCCACTGGGGGAGGAGGCAGAGCAGGGAGGGAGGGGTGGGCAGAAGGTGTTTTGAAGGTTCTATTTTACTTCTCATCATCCTGCTATAATTTGTTAGTAATAAATTCTCTTCATACCTCCAAGTTGAGCCTGTTTTGCCTGTGATGGTACTTAATGAGAGACCTCTCCTGGCCCTTATCTCAACCATGAGCCCTTTGTTAAATCTTCTCTCCCCTGCAGAGGGGAGTAGGTGAGAAGCTTTTGTGGGTGCCTGGCATCTGGCCAGCATCAACCCACGACAGATACAACCTGCCCAGTGGATTGAATTCTGTCCACTTCCTGCAGCAGAGTATGGCAGAGCAGAGCTGAGCACGTGGGACGTTTTGCAGGCTGGCCCAGCCTCTGTGTTGCAGCAGCCACAGGACAGCAGTATGTGTGCTGGCAAATGCATGCTTAATTCAGGTACAGCTGTAGGAGCTACAGCCATATCTCGATTAAAATTAGATTAGCCTACCCTACATTAGGTAGGCTTCAGCCAACTCACATATGCTTCAGAAAGCTATTTCCCCAGTCCCTCTGCAAGCCAGCAGCACAACCATTATCAGGTTTGTCAGCATTTTTCAGAGATTTTTCTACATTATTAATGACTGTACCCACACTGTCCAAGGAAAGATGCAGCCTGGGCTGGTAAGTGATTACTTCAAATCTTCAGAGGAAATATAATAACTCATCAAAAAACTTTCTGAGGCCTGGCTGGTCTCATACATATTAGTAAGGGAAACTGATACTTGGAGCTGTATTCTAAATGTACTATAGCCACAGTATAAGACAGAATAGCAGCACACTGGGACTTTTTATCTGCTTTCTATTCTGTATTTGCACTAAAAATAATGATATTAGTCTGCTTTCCAAATCTTCTGTGGGCACTGGAATACATCCACAATCATGTAAGCAATTACAACTTAGGCTGTGTCAAAACATTAGGGGCTGATTTCACCACCCTGTGCTCCTGATCAGTACAATCCTCATACTCAAAGCTTGAAGCTCAAGCTGTTTTCCTGCTCCTTCCCTTCTTCTACTCTTCCTTTGCAACCACAAAGAGAACAGATGTTCACAAACAGGGTCTTACCTCACAGCCAGGAGTGGAGGCAATGTTGGGACTGGTGACTGAGAGACATGAAAGCTGAAAAAATCCTGTGTTAGTGAATGTCAAATGTGATAGATAGACCTTGAACTAGTCAAAGCAATTCTCAAGAGTTCAGCAATACTCTGCTTATGAGCGTGCAATATCTTGATCTCTGTCTCTCAAACTGAAATGAAGATGTATGTTCTCTGCCTCTCTGATCCACTTGACTCACCTTACCTGGGACTATCTACCACAAGAATTGCACCTGGAATCTGCTATGACAGTTAAATTTCTCTTTGTCTTCGTTTCATCTTTTTCCTTCTCCTCCTAATTCAAATTATCCTAAATGGGATTAGAGGAGCCTTGCCTAGATTCCCCTGGTGATTCAACCATGTTGTAAGCATAATGCAGAGACCAGTAAGTCAGCAGGAAATGAGAAGGAACAATTCACTTACCATCCCTGTCCCCTAATCCTTCTTTGCCTGTGAAGAAGCTACAAGTCTCTAAAGAAATCTATTAAATGGCAGACTTGTTCTTTCTTTTTTTAAAAAAAAAAAAAAAAAATAAAATAAAATTAAAAAAAAATTAAATCCAGCTCAGAGGTTAAACGGGGGTAAAGGAGGAATCATATAAGCAAATAAGTCCCTCCAAAACATAGCTGCTTTTATCATGCAATGTCACCTTTGTTGTAATAAAGTGGCAATGTAGAATTAAGAGAGAAATATTTGTTCCTATCCTAGAGAAGTAAAATACTTTGGAACATCGTAGTATGGAGGTACAGAAGCCAATCCTCTCCCACTGCACACACCATGACAGATAAACACCTTTTTCTCCAGGTCAAATGACACCCCAAACACAGATACAGCATTTGCCTGCACAGCAGCAAGAGGAGGCAGTCATAATAGGGTAGGGGCAGAGAGAAAAAGGAAGAAGCCTCATACTCTCTCTTGAGAGAGGAGAAGTCTCAAGTACAGTCTTAAGCTGTGGGAGTCTCACCCATCACTAATGGGGAGCATAGACACTGTTCATGCCTCCCTGTACCTCTGTAATCGTATGTTTCACCCATACCAGTTGCCTAGGCTGCTCTAGAGCCTGCTTCCTCTGGTGGTTAATCATTCCCCTCCAATTTTCTGCCTATTTTTATTCATGGCTGGTTTATACCCATTTGCTCTTGTGCCAGCATTGTCTTTTAGCTTAAACAGCTCTTCTTCCTCCTTGATGCTTATCCCCCTAAGGTGTTTACAGAGAATAATCATATCACTTCTCAGCCTATGTTTCATTGGACAAGTAGAACACTTTGTAGTCTCCTCACATATGACAGGTTCTCCATTCTCCTGGATGGCCCCACAGCCTTCTTCAGCAGCCTTCTTGTTCTGCTCCTGCTGCAGCTCAGCCAGACACATGACTGACCGGTGCTCAAAATTATCTTCCAGGTAGTGCCTCAGCAAAGCCTCAAACAATGATATTGAAAATTCCCTGTCTGTCTCAGAAATACTCATCCTAAGATAGCATTTGCTTGTTTCTCACCTGCATCCCAGAGGTGGCTCACAGTTGTACTAGCTGATCACAGGATGAATAAGATCTTGGTCCTTTCTCCCTACTGTCATTGGCAATTTATGGAATTTATGAATTTATTTATTCTGGCACATAGAAGAAATTCTCTCGTTAATCCCAAGAATGCAGCTTTTTACTCTGCACTATATGATCTCATTCTGTTTCTATCACTTTCAAGCTCACCCAATGCTTCCTTCACTATCTCACTTTTGTCTTGAGAATGACACAGTTTTGTTTCATCAGCTAATTACATCGACACACTCCTTTCTTGCAAGTTTATTCCTAATCCCTGTCTTCTCCAGATTTAGGCAGTAATTTCCCATGTAGGGTATCACCTTTCCATTTAGGTATCACCTTCCTAAAGTCCAAAATAAATTAGATTTGACACAGGTTTTTATCTCTAGAAAGATGGTTTTTCTCCTCAAGGAAAGTATCTGGTTAGTATGTATTGGTTCCACTTTGACAAACCTGGGCTGTATTGAGCCTGCTTATCTCCCTGTCTGTAATTATTTTTACTTTCAAAACTTTTACTTTGTTGTTTTTAGAATGTGTCTACACAGATAAAGACATCTGCACATTGTTAAGAGGGAGAACGATTAAAAAAACACCAAATAACTGAAAACTGAAAACAAACAAAAAACCAGTTTCAAGATCAATCAGGGTGTTATTATCTTTTTTTTTTAATCTTTTCCTTTTTTGGCAATTGTTTCACCTCTCCTCCCCATCCTCTCAAATCTGAGAAATTCTTATTGTCACTCAACTCAGATGAGTAACTTCCCATTCATCTCTAAATTATACTACACACTGTTAGCCTGACGCTGCTGCAAAACCTCAGGAGTTTCACAAAGGGGCCCTTGAGCAAATACACGTTGCTCATAGAGAGGGCTGCTGGAGAGGGCCAGGTTGGAGTGCTGGGTGTTGATGGTTCAGAGCAGGCAGAGGGGGCTGGGTTATCTGCACATAGCAGGTATTTCCATCTCCTTTGAATCAGTGGGAACCCACACACTTCATATGAGCCAGGAGCGTTTTCGCACAAATAATGACTTGCATTAATAATGTTGTCGGCCCCCAAGTGCTGGTGGCCTCTTTCCAGGTGCTACTGGCTGAATTCAAAAGGGCTGATTCACATAAGGCTTGGAAAACAAAAATAAAAATCAAGAGGCTTATCAGAAGCTTAACCAACCCTTTTCAGCAGCCTCATTAAGTTGGCCAAAGGAAAATGTTTAAAATCCTAGCCACCAGTGGAGACATGTAAAATCAGCTGGACAACACAGGCTCCAAACACCAAATGTATGTAGCCTGGTAGGGAGCAACAGGATGAAACAGCTTAGCCCTAAAACTACTGCTCCCTAACTAATTAATTGCATTAATTAATTAAACAAATCCTACCTTCCAGATCTTCATCACCCAGTGGTGAACACTCACCATTGTGAGGCCATGCTCTCCGTGGAACGAGGACTTCGAGGCAGAGCCTCGGTGTACACTCTAGACTCTAGTGTGTCCTGCCAGCACAACCTCTGTCCTCACTGCCATCCCAAAGATCCCAAGGGATTCCACACCAGAAGAGGTGACTGATGAAAAATGATCTTGTTCACCTGCAAACAGCACCTACTTCTGTTTAATTTATCCTGATTTCTTTGGGTTATGTGATCATACTGTCTGTCAGTTTGGCAGAAGAGCACAAGTCTGAAACATATTATCAAGCTCTGAACTGTTTTGTGGAAGAAGCCATACAGGTAGAAGCTTAGTTTCACAGACCTTTTGGGTCTCATCCATTCCAGAAGAAGTAGACTATTTAATTTTTAGATGAGAAAATAAAAAAAAAATTCAAGTGATGGCAATAAGAGTTTTTGGGCAAGTGTGAACCTCTGAATGAACCCCAAGAAGGGCTTCTGCCCTTTTATACTCATCTATAGGTATAGTTCTATGCTGGATGCTAGAAGACAGGAAAGATAGGAATAGGAACTACATCACAGACATCAAATTTTCTTTTATGAGCCCTCCTACAAAAGGTGCATTGGTTTATCCCAGACTTTTCCATTGAGACACTGTATGGGAAAGTTCCAAAGACGTTGCTTCCACTTTGGTCTCCAGACTTCTCTCAGTCTGAAGTAAAGTCTGCTGTTACCCTCCAGCTTTGATTTCTGTCCTCTGCCCAGCCAGGAGGTGCTTGAGAGACCTTATGAAAGAAAGCAAGAAAGAAGGAAGGAAAGGGAAAAGAAAACAGAGAAAGAGAATGAGAGTGAGAGAGAGAAAAAGAAGGAGAAAAGAGGGGAAGGCAGGGGAAGGCAAGGCAAGGAGAAGAGAGAAGAGAGAAGAAAAGACAAAAAAGAAAAGACAAAAAAGAAAAGACAAAAAAGAAAAGAAAAGAGAAAAGAAAATAAAAGGAGTACCTGTACCCACGCTGTGAGTTATCTGGCTAACTCCTGGAGTCAGATGAAAACAAATGGGCCTTGATTTACCTAAGCAGCACCCTGTGCTCTGCTAGTTCTTCTCAGCTTCATACAAAGATCTTGCTATTTCTACCTTCCCTTTTTTCTATCCAAATATTGATAAAAATCACATTTAAGTTCAGGAGCTAGTTAACGTCTTGGTAAAAGGAAAAGCTTTCTTAAAGGATTCACATCCATACCCTGCAATGCTTACAGGAAATATCCTTGAGGTTTTTCTCTACTGAAATAGCTCAATACTTTTCAGAGCAGCTCTGACATTTCTAAATATTTGTTCACACTAGAATATACATTGCTTTAATGCTGGAAAAACCCAGAACCATCCCTTAAGGCACCCTCATTTCTATTTGCATACAAGTAATAGTCCAGTTTGACTAAGCAACACAGCTTTCCAGCACTTTTACGTTAGTGTGACCGCTTCCACACTAAGGGTGGCTGATAAAATAACATAAAATCACTTTCCTAAATGAACAATTAAGAATGGACACAAAATTTGCATAGAGATAGCAAGCTAGGGAGAGATGAAACCCTCGTCCCCTTTGGCTTATCTTTGTACAGCAAGAAAATGAAAATTGGTGCTAATGCTTCTACAATTCTATGGGCATGTGAAATGGCGTTACCAGAAAGACAGATATCAGTGTTTATATTATGGCACAAAAGTTAAAAAATAACATTGTAGTTTTAGGTGTAGTGAAAAGCAAGAGGGTTGACATGAGAGCCAAGGTAGAGGGGCTTTCATTAGAGTGAAACTGGATTCTGTCTCTATCCTCACAATTCCCTTCTTTATTCAAAGCGATTGTTTCTGCCTCTCATTTGCATAAGCACTTTGCTCATTAACAGGCTGTAAAAGGAAAAATGAGATGGGGGTGGGGAGAAGGAATGGACCACTGACTGAAGAAAAAAATGCTTCAAAACAGGGAAGCAATAAGGTCACATCAACATCAGGCTTCTAAGAGCTGTGGTCAGTGAAGGCCATGGCCCCTTGTTGTCAAAATCAGTCAGAAAAAGGAGATTGAGATGATGCTCATTCCTCACTCTTCTATTTACACAACTATCTCCCCTCTCCAGTTCTTTTCCCCTCTTCTGCTCCCTCCCACTACTTTCTCTCCATGTTGCTGGCTCTTTGAAGCCAGAGTTCTTTGGGCCAATTCTGCCTTCGTCCCAGATGGTTTCCATGCACTGAGTCCATTTTCATCTCCCCCGGCAGGAAAAGAACCAGACTTCCACGTTTATTGGTATCTGTCCTTGAGGGACAAACCCACAGCTGGTGTAGAGTGGAGCTGAGGATCTACACCCCCAAATCAGCCCCTGGGGGAGACACAGAAGAGGCAGCTTGGTCTGGAACAGCCAAGTGCTGTTGGTGCTCTGCCGTGGTGTGCATTAAGATTTGCGCTGGATTTGTGACAACTGTGGCAAGCACGCCCACGGGGGCAGAAGACAACAGAAGCTTCTGCCTGATGCTGCAGGCAGGACACATGGATGGCTCACACTCTCAGCCAGTGGATATTGGCTCATGTCACTGGCTTGAGACAACATCTGGCTTCCTCACTCTTGCTCCTTCCCACTGGCTCTCTCCTATTACAAGGACAGTTTGTGCTGGCATGGCTTCGGCCCAGGAAATAACTCCATTTTCAGAGATGGCCAGATGCAGGCTGCACAGCAAGAAATCAGTAGAAGGAAAGGAAAACAAAAGAATAGGAACAAAGAGAGAAATGCAGTGAAGCACTATGTAGTGCTTTGCATAATGAGGCTGAAGGGAACATCACAAGACCACAGTCCCTTCTTTCATTGTCCTTTCCTTTCCTTCTGATCATAACCATTCTCATCATATTTGTTAGACCATGCTCTTATGGTGGAGGAGAGTGCTCCCTCCCTGCATGATCAGCTCTAGGGAGTCTCTGCTCTTACCAATGGAGAATCTATCCCAGTAAGTCTCTCTTGTAATTAGTCTGATAATTTTTGTCCTTATAAACAGGACAACAAGAAAATGATTGCCTTTGGTTTTACAACATCTATTACCATTTTGGAACCTCTTTTCCCTGGTGTTCATTGGCAGGAAGGAAAAGGCATTAAAGGAAAAGACTGTTAACTGTAGCACAGGCAGGACTCAGTCATAATTTGTCACGTAAGAGCAAGTGACAGCAAATGTTTGAGACAAGAACACACACTAATGTATTATTTATACTAGGCTAAAGAGAGAAAAAAATAGCGAGTACCTAAAACTCCTGAGCTTTCTTCTGCTTCCTACATATTTGGGGTCCATTATTCTGCTGCTGGTAACACAACTTAGGTGAAGGCTCTTGGCCAGCAGTCTTCTAGTCAGAATAGGAATGAGAAAGAAATCCTCTCCAACCAACATCAGTGTCCACAGAAGGAGTATCTTCTAGAGACCAGCAAAAGTGTCCAGTACAGAGTGAGTGACTCCAAACTGCATGAACGGAGGCTTCTTGCCACTCTCAGAAACATACTATTCCAATGTATGAGTTTGGAAAGGATGGAGGGAACGTGGCCCCCATCTTCATGACTGACTGTCTCTGTTGGGCTAAACACAGCAGTGACAGTTCTCACCTCTAGGAACTCTACGTGCTTGACCTAAACTTAATTGGTTTAGTCATCAGTATGATCACAGAATCATTCAGTTTACAAAAGACCTCTGATATCATAAAGTCCAACCACTAACCCAGCACTGCCTAGTCCACCATGAAAACCATGACCCTAAGTGTCACATCTACATGGCTTTTAAATACCTCTAAGGATGATGATTCTTCCACTTCTCCAGACAGCCTGTTCCAATAATGGACGATCTTTTCTGTGAAGAAATTTTTCCTAATACCCAATCCAATCTGCAGCTTATGCTGTACCATGGCTTTTGGCATAAGGACAGTTTGGTAATGTGCAGAGTTAAGCATGCATTTGTCAGATCTCTTTGGAGACGCAGTGACCCTCTAACTTTCAGTTCTCATCGTCTTGGGACCCATGTCCACATTGCTTAATTCAGCCAAGCTCCCCTGCACTCAATCAAGTTATGCTACTCGCAGAACAAACCCACAAACCTCCACTCTGTGCTGGAGAACCAAAACCAGGTATTTATTGAAAAATAAGATGGAAGAGTATCATCCCACAGGAGTCAGAGAATTACTCCTTTTTTATAGGTCACATTATTATGCAAATAATCATCTTTGCTGACATAAAAATGGATAGATCAGGACATCAGATTTAGGAGGGGATGAGCTTAGCATGCTGTTCTTGGTAGGTGCAGGTGTAGCTAGTGTGCCTGTGGACTGCCTAGGCAGTAGGAACTGCGCTACTCATGCCTGCACAAGAGATTTGCAGCCCCACCCTGCAGCTTTCCAGTCACAGCCTTTGTTTAGTTTTGCAGGGGGTCAGCAGCACACCATGCTCACAACAGCAGCCTTTAGACAGCCCATCACCAAGGTGCTGCTGACTTTTCAGAGCTGTGTGCTTTAAAGCTAAGAAAGTATCTTTATGGGGTGTTAATAGTCCCAGAGAGTTAACTCCCCCAGTGACCCAGGCAAGGTGTAGCAAATGAACTGAGTTGTCTTACTAGACACCACCAATTGTGATAGAGGCAGTGCCTAAATCTTCAGAAGTGTTCGATTGGAGAGAAATCTTATTTGGCATGTAGTCAATAGCCCAGGGAAAGAATAGAATCTTGTCCAGCGACATCCCCAGAGGTATCTGGTACATGTAACAGAGGCTGAGCATAATACAAAAAAAAAAAAAAAAAAAAAAAAGGAAAAAAGAAAAAAAAACAAACCCAACAAAACCCCAACCTGGCTTCTCAGAATGCTAATCAGGCTTATATTTCACCAAAGGAAAACAATCCTTTCTCGTTTTGTCTATTCCCCAAGGATGCTGAGACACCCAGAATTTGTCAACTATCCACAGCAAATAAATTGAGAAGTGTGATGTTACAGAGGGAGGATCTTATTCTATGTTGGTCAGAAAAGCCGCCATAAAAGCAGATAAACAAACTCTTCAAGTGCAACTAAACAATACAGAGTATCTTCACTGGGCTGAGCAACGCCTGATGCAGGTAGTCCATAAATTCTCAGTCTCTGGAGACTGGAAGCACATCCCAAAAAAGTAATTTCTCTATACTTGCCCATGTTTCATACACTTCCTGGAAAATCTTGGTACTGGTTAGAGGCTTATTTATTCGGGTTTTTTTTCTGTTTTCAGATATTTTAAGATTGCATGTTTCAAGTTGCTTCATTTCAGGCCTTTAGTTGTGCCTAAATGAATGATAGTTGTTCTTCCCTGAAGTTTCCTCACCAATCTCTGTTTTATTGATAGATTAGTTGTGGCTCCAAAATAATAGCATTACTCTCCTTTCTCAAATACCTGGATCAAACCACAGGAACATTCCCAGTGATGTTCCCCACTGAAAGCAGCTTTAAAGTTTGTAGACTTGGTATCAGCTTCCAAAGAGCATTGTACACATACACATAAACTCTTGCCTAGGCCATATCTCTCTTTCCCCTCTGTGTCCTCTTCACCCTCAGTTGGAGGCTGGCTGTAGCAAAAGTGGAATGAAGATTTGCTCTTGATCTCTGATGCATCCCAATTGTAGCCACGAGGAAAAGGCAGCCAGGTGCCTAAGACAGCAGGGAGCAGATTTGCAATAAGCAAAACATTACTAACAGAGCTTATAGGCAGAGCCATGGGAGCATTTTACTCACTGATGGACTGGCAGTGCTACAGGGCTTCAACCATTAAAAAATTCACCATGAAAGCTTGGAGGGAAAGAGGGAGGCCAGAACAGGGTGATGTGTGCATAGGAGCTGTAAAGAAAGGGGTGGAGAAGCTAGAGTGCACGCCCAGAGGGAGCGCAGGCAGCAAAATAACTGGAAAGGGAAAGACTCCTTTAATATCTAAATATGGTGTGCCATCCTCTGAATCTGAGGGTTAAAATAACAGGCATGGGTGCAATTTTGTATGTTACTTCCTAAGTAGTGTACAGTACAAAAATGGAAGCAAGAGTGAAGGAATTTGAGGCAATTTCCTGGAATCCCTCAGGAGAAATTGAATTTAGCCTGGCTGACTTGCCCCCTGCTGAGAAAAAATTATTCTTCACTCAGAATAAAAATACTAATTATTATTATTATTATGACTGCTTATAATAGCATTACCTTTCATTTAGCACTGAAATCCAAAACCTGTCATGCTGCACATTTTACATGCAGTGAAAATCTTTTTTTCATGTCCCTAAGACAAGATGGGATAGGGGAAAATTTACAATGACTTGTGATTCAAGAGAGGTAGTAGAGCCTGTTATGGAAATCTCTTCCTTTCATATGTCCCAGTGCAATTATCTATCCTGTTGGGTCTTCTGTGTGTTTGGCTGGGCAAACTCTGAACTGCATTGAATTATTTTCCAGCTCTTTATTCACTGAGCCATGAAGCTGAAGGAAATACGTAAGGCTACGGCAAGCCTTCAGCTTATCCTGCCATTAATTCCACTCTTCCATACCCTGCAACTGTGAAGTTGACAGTGGTGGATTTAGTTTTGGTCAAATGTGAAAAGGTCATAATGTGGTAGAGAAGGTGTAAATAGAGAAGGTACAAATATCCACTATGAAAACCAGTAGAGTGGTTAAAGTTACCAGGTTTAGCTCTAGGTATTTTTGTTAGCAGGGGATGCAGTCCCCAGCTCAGACATGGGAACTGCCCATTGGTGTTTCCCCTGTCCAAATCTTGCACAGCAAAGGCTTTGCTTAAGCTGCCTGACTTTGCACTGGAACAGATAAGGAGTGCACAGGAGCTCTGCTGCACAAACTCTGTGTAACAGCTCTTGTATCTCCAACCTCCCACAGCAGGCACAGTAGAGATCTTCCTCTCACCTATGAAACACCCGGACTTTCAGCTGAGCAGGCCTGAGTCTTGATGCCTTGAGTCTTGATGCTAATGGGTTTAGCAGGAAAAGTCTGTGGGAGCTCCCTCTATTAACCGAGCCTGTTTGCTTACCAACAGTATACGATGTGCATTACATATGACAGACAGCAGGGCCTGAAGACATGGAGCTATAAGAATCACTAACAGTTCAGTCATTGAAAAAGCATGCAGACCCCAAAGCAGTTAAAAAAAATCCCAGTTGTTCCATTTCTTTCCCCCCTGGGGGCGTCCTCTCAGTTTTTAATTTGTTGTATGCTTTGTTGCTGGTCAGCAGGTGCCACGAGGCATCTGAGACACTAATCTTTCTAATAAAATATTTCCTTCAGGATACTGAAAGTGCCAGAACTTTTTAAAAAAGAGAGAAAGAGAGCAATCTCAGAATCAACTTGCGACTGATAAGAACAGAAAGGTCAAGTTTTTCTCAGCGTAGCCAATATTTACTTTCATATTCACATCTCATTGCCTCACATCAAGAATAAGAAGTGAAAAACTAGTCTCACGGATCAACAAGCGTCACCTGCCATGAAAGAAGGTTCTGGAATGAGAGTCCAAGTCTGTGAGCCAAGACAATTGGATTGCCCAACTGCATCTGTCACTTACTTGTAAATCACCTTCCCTAGCAATGTCGTGAGTTTTCAAACTCTGAGACAGAGCCAGCAGTGCTTAGCAAGTTCAAATGCAAGTTGTCGGAAGTAGTTCAAAAAACTTCAGCTGGCCTCAGCATCCAATGCCATCAGGCAATGCACAGTGAAAACCTCAGTGGCCTTTTCCAGCCCTCTGGAAAGGTGTGGTAAAACGAAACAAAAGAGATGGAAGGAGCAGCAAACTGGTTAAAGCATGAGTCCCTGCAGGTCTTGAGGAAGTAGCTCTGTGAGTTATCTTCTTAATTTTGCCCAAGGCCTCCAATTTAAAATGGAAACTACAGAGAGAAACTTTTCTGGAAGTCAGATCTAGAGTGGCTCAAATTAAAGATGCACTGCCTCCACCCATCTGTCACCTCTAAATGAAAATGTCAGCCTTAATTCATGGACTTTTTAAAATCCTTTGATGGAAAGGACTTGAAAAGCAGTGGTTATTATCACAGGCGCTCAGCACTGCTATCAGGCACACGGCTATTTTATGAGCAGGCAGTGCTCTTCCCATCCTCCTACCCTGGAAAGTTATAATGTATCTCTGGGGTAGGTTGATATTTGCACTTTGTGGACACCCAATAAATAATAATCCAAATATTTGCACACATGGAATATTTTGTGACATTACAGAGCTGACAGACTGTGATTATTCGGGAGTTGCTTTGTGCACAGAGCTCCCATTGGTTTCAAAGTGAGTGCAGAGTTCAGAAGCGCTGCAGAATAAGACCTGTGACATTTATGTTTATGAAATAGGAGAGACCTTATCATTTACTGTTTCTGTAGTCACAAAGCCAGAATAGCTGATGAGGGGCCTTTGCTGGTATCTTCAGTATAAACACAATGTACACAACAGAGGTGTCTTGGCAAGTAGTAAGTGAGCCAAGGAAAACAAAGGGAGATTAGCAAGGGATGCTGCAGGGCACAAGGGGGCACTGGCAGAGCCTGGCGGGGGGAGCCCTGGCCTGGGAGATATGGGGTGCCTGGGGGACCACTGGGATCACGGGCAGCATTGGCATGAAGATCCCTGGGCTGGGAGACGCCGGGAGACTGCAGAGAGGAGTGGGCACTGGAAGAGCTCGGTGCCGAGCGCTGGATGGGAACAGCAGGGCTGCTTTGTGGGGGGCACTGGCGCAGCCAGCGTAGAAGCAAGCAGAGCTCGTATGCCATCTGCTGCTGCACTATTAACTGCTATTAGTCACTGAGCTTCATGAGCATGAAATTCCCTTAGTTGCTGAAAAGCAAGGAGAAAAGCCTAGGATGTGGCTTAACTTTGATTAAGCACCAACAAATTTGGGACAATTTAAACAAGAGGGATTTCAGACATCTCATTGAAGCATGTTGCAAAATTCCTTCTTTGCCTGAGGGAGGTACGCACACAGAGTGTGCCCCATTGTACTTCTCCTTCCACAGCACTTTTGTCAGCAAGATAAGAAGAAAGAATTTGCAAGTGGTTAGGAAAGGAGCTCTGGATTTGCTAAATGGATTTGTATCCTGTTCAGTAAGAGTGATATGGTTCAGCACGTTCCAAAAAAAGATGGAAGCAGACAGTAGTATGAATAGAAACAGCTTTCTCATTTATGCTAGTTAAGATAAATGCTAGTAGACTTATTAATCCTTATGCTTCAGGGCTTTTGCCGATCAGCAGCTTGGGTCAGGAAGAAACATCCCACACCTTGTCATGGCATAATGCAATTAGAATTGATGTCTCCTTCTGTTGTGGTTCTGGCTGAGATAGAGTTAATTTTCTTCATAATAGCGATGGGACTGTATTTTGGATTTGTGCTGAAAAGGATATTAATAATCCAGAGACAATTTTATTTCCAACCATGTCATGTACAGCATCAATGACTTTTCTGCTTCTCACACCTGGGGTGAAGAAGTTGGGAGGGGACACACCTGGGACAGTTGACCCCTCCTGACCCTAGGGATATTCCATACCATGAGACATCGTGTTGGGCATATAAAGCTGGGGGAAGAAGGAGGGAGGGGCAATCAGAGTGATGGTGTTTGGCTTTTCAAGGAACCATTACACATGATGGAGCCCTGCTCTCCTGGGTATGGCTGAACACCTGCCTGCCCATGGGAAATGGTGAATGAATTCCTTGTTTAGCTTTGCTTGTTCATGCAGCTTTTGCTTTACCTATTAAAACATCTTTATTTCAGCCTACAGTTTGTTTCACTTTTACCTTTTCAGTTCTCATCCCACCAGGACAGAAGAACAAGTAGCACTGTGGGGCTTAGTTGCCAGCTGGGATTAAACCATGGCACATTATCTGCCAGGTTTGGCTATTTGATAGGTAGGACATAGGGCATCTTGTGACCACACAGGGCTCTGCTCCCAGAACTGCCCTTATTACAAAGGCTACCTTAATGGATGGAAAGACTGTTGATTTTCTTCCTGTGGATACTCCTCCTGGAAGCCAGACTTGCACTCCTACAGTTGAATGGGAAGTGAGATGGAAACAGAGAGCAGAGGCAACCTAATGTGACTGTCACCCGTTGACACAGCTTGATTTAAACAGCAGGCTGGAGAACTAATGCATTTGCAGATAAAGGCTGAAGGCACTGCTTTGAAAAAATTATAATTTCCTTTCTCAGACAGAGGGAAAAGTGAAATACGTCTGCCACGTTACGAGCTGTGAACGATTTTCCTGATCTTACTGAGAAGACAGTACATATAGCAAGATTTGGTCACAACATGGAAACAGCCAGAATCCAGCAATCCTGTGCATCTAGCAGGGTGGAATGTGGTGACAGCCACACCAGCCCAGCAGGGTGCTAGGCAGAAAAAACAGGTTATTTTGTGCTTGTGGGGGTCATAGGGAATGGTTGGGCTATGCAGTAAATCTGATCCTGGGGCTATTAGGACTGGATCAAAAGCTCTGCAGCCGTGTGAGGCTACTGCTGAGCTGGTATAAGCTCACTCTCTTAGAACAAATTTGTCCAAAGCATTCTGCCAAGGTAAGTTGCGTTCAGCCCGCGCTCACCAGGCTTGTCCTGCAAGAGACCCCGTGCTTCCCAGCCTGCTTGCATCTCGCTCACCCCTGCCATTCAGGATGGGGCTCCCCTTGAGTCAGGCACCCATGAGTTTTGGCATGGGTGAGGAGAGTGGGAATTCAGGCTTTCCCAACAAGCCACATCCTAGCTGAGGCACTAAAGGAAGCTGTTGTCTCTTCAAGACCATAGATTACAGCCATTGTTAGTCAGTCATTGTAAAGTGCTCTTAGAGCAGTGGCAGATGTCCTATTACACTGAGAGAAGTAAGACACCTGGGTTCGTTACCACCTAATTAGGTTCTCCATGTGATTAACTACTTGTGTTGCAGACAAAGAAGCAAACTACCCAAATGAATGCCAACAGAAGACAAGCTGGCATGGCAGCAGGCACCTGACAGGCACACACAGATCTGTAACTCATCTGGCTTCCTGACAGAGACTGAAGGATTTTAGTAAAAGTTATAAAACTATAATCAGAAACTCTGAGAGCATATGTTTTGCCTGAGTCATAATCCGTTGAGACTCCCACAAACTCTT
Organism: Serinus canaria; assembly: GCF_022539315.1. Lineage (NCBI taxonomy): Eukaryota > Metazoa > Chordata > Aves > Passeriformes > Fringillidae > Serinus > Serinus canaria. Next base: position 23,639,129 of record NC_066313.1, read on the forward strand.
ATCATCTCACAAAGAGAATCCATCTTGATCCCTCGTGGATCTGACCTAGCTAAACATTTACACTTCCTCTGCAGAGCCCTCAGCATCTTCCAGTCACCTCAGTATCTCCTCCTTAGAGACACCTCCACCTTCCCAGGAGGGCATAACTCTCTTTACCGTTCTGAACTCCTCGAAGCCTACACTGTCCACCTGCAGAAGACATTTTCGTACCTTTATTGTGTGAGAAATTCTTCTCTTGGGGAAGTCCTTTTGTATATTCCCGAGATTTGTCTGTCTTCCTGTTCCCTCCCTCCATTGCCTAAACCCAACAAGGTAACAAAGCACGTCTCTGCAAAACTCTCTCTCTTCCCTGAGAGCTTCCCAGCCTGCTAGAGCTGAGGCCGCAGTGCTCCTGTGTGAGCCTGAAGGCTGCAGGCTGGGTTTGCTCAGGAGCACCTGATCCAGCCCAAACACAGATCCACATTCAAACCGTCTGAAGCCTCTAATCAATCAGTGAATTGCACTGAACGCCCTTAGGAAAAAAAGATCTTTGATGAGGCTTTGCTGCTAGCAACCAATCCAAATCCATTAGCTTTCACATCTGGAGTTCCAACGAACAATAAAAATGAGCTTGATGGCCTCAATCTTGTCCTCATTTTTCAGCATCACAATAACCTGGCTCCACTAAACACAATTCAGCATGATTGCCTGACTGCTCAGACTTCGGGGATACCCAGAACCACGACAGCTGCCAGAGAAGGGCGTCAGGACAGAGGGTGCTTTGGCAAAACTCTGTGTGTCTGTGTGTGCACATATGCATATTAGGGCAAGATAAAAAGAACTGGAATTGGGCAGGATGCTGCAGGGTAGGATCAGGGGTATTGGCAGAGCTTTACAACATAAATCCACTTGGCATTTTCCCAGTCAAACATGAGTATCTGGGCAGGACTATTGCTTTTATAATATGGACAGCTTTCACCTTATTTCCACCACTTCTTGAAATTTAATTATTAGTTCACCCTTGTAGACTCTTCTGGTGTCCCCTTTCAAGCCCATCCAAGCCTGCATCTCCACCCTGTAAGAAATGGAGGGCCTTCCTTTGCAGCTGGGCTGTAAGGAAGGAGAGTTTGCTCTGCTCACCGGGGCACCCACAGGACTCAGCTGATTCCAGGATATCTGAAATGCAAAGAGGTAGCAGTGCACAGTGGCAAACAGAGGCTGGAATAATTGCATGATTTGTGCTCATGATGAAAGCTGTGCTGATGCCAGCCTGGGACACGCATGCTTGGACTCGTCCCAGAGCTGCAAAGAGTCCAGCACAGCCCTGCAGCTGCCAAGCCAGGGCAGAGCCTGTGTAGTTGGATCTGGAGTACCAGATTTCAGATGCTTCTCCTGATTTGTCCAGGAGCTTCCTATTCCACAAACAGTTGTTCTGGTTTACTTCTTTCTGCGAGTGATCTTAATGTCAAAGCGATGTGGACAACCTGATTGCATGAGGGACTCTGGTCCTTCCACTGCTCACCTTCCACTGGTGAGCAACCAGCCCTGGCCTAGGATTTACGGGTCTAGTTGAGCCTGTGAAAGACTGAGCTGTGTTTCATGTCAAGTACATACAGGCAACGTGTGTATTTGGGATTGTAATATGTGTGGAAACCGACCATGGGACAGTTATAAAGACGAATTCTAATAAAAACTGAGAAAAGTAAAGCATGGAAGAGGGTCCTTTAACCTATCCTTTGTTTACAATTAACCTTTATAAATCTTAAGTTGATTTAGGAGTATTTGAATTAAAGTTTTAAGATGTTGCTTTTTGACAAGAATTTTCTGCTTGTAGTTAAGCCTTAAAGAGTTCTGCAATAATAACCATTTCAAGTAAAATGTTAGAGTATTGCTTGTAGTAAGGATCTTTGAAACTACATGTATAGAAACGAAACCTGCTGATCTCTCACCTTAACAAAACAGTGAAAAGTAGCTTGAGAAAGGAAGATGGACATTGATTCAAGGATTAATAGCCTCGACCAAGGGAAGATGGACATCACTGTTATGAGATTTATGGTCCTGGCAATCAAAAGGTAGACCCACATCTGGAAGCGGGACTTCACCAGATGAAATACGCCTTCCTTTTTTCAAGAAACTGGACCCCACCACCTGGGATACTCCTGTTGAGAAGTACATCCAGAGAAAAACTAAATCACAATAGTGTATGGAATTGACATAAAAATTGGGAATAGAAAGTGCTGAGAAAGCTTATGAGTACCCCTATAAATACCTGTAAGCCCCAACTACTGGCGTGCAGTAGGAGGGAAAGCTTCCTCCACTGTACCCAGCACTGTGTTGCTCATACTTTACCGTATTAATTAATAAATTGATTGTTGCTTGAATATTGGCCTAGTCAAGCTTCCTATTTATAACAAGCCCTATTTCCACCGACCTTTCCCCCCCCCCCCAAGAACCCTCTCCCTCTTGTGTGAAGAGCAGGTGGTAGTGGTGGTGGCTTTTCTCCTTCTCCCTTTTCCTTCACACATAGCCCAGGTCCCACTTCCTGACCTCACCTCTCTCCTTGCCTTTCACAAACAAGGAGCCCATGCTGAGACCTCCGTGTGAAGCCATCCAGAGCATCTGCTGACGGGCAGCCTAATAGCTATTTAATGGGCCTGGTAAAGCTAATAGATTTGTAAAGAAACTATGAGCAACAGTAGCCAAAGGGGAGCACTCAAAAGCATTCAAAACTGGCAAGGTCTTTCCCACTTGGACTTTAGTAGCTGAAGTTGTGCCTGAAGCCAGGCAGCAGCTTTGCTGGCTTTCCAAAACTGTCTCATTCCCGGGAAGGAGACTTGATCTGAGAATGACACTACCACAAGGTCGTAGGAAGGATCTGCAGGCGGCTTCTAAACGGCTTTGCCAAGTGCTGCCAGCTCTGGGGTGGAGGAGTGCTGGTGGACAGGAGGTCGCCTTCTCCAGATTGAGGAGCAGGTCACTGCTGGAATTACTGCTGTTAATATCCTCACAGTGGAGAGAAAGGTCTGTTAAGGCCGCATCCCACAGATTTCTCTTCCCCAAACACAGCAGAGTCTACCTGTCAGAAGCAGATGGATTTATCTGATCTTGACAGACTTTATACCTAAATCTCTTAATACTTATTTTCCTTATGTGCAGCCAAAGTTTTATGAGACACACTAACCCCTGCTCAAGAAACAGACAATATATTTTGAAGGATATTGTATGTAGCTGACATACCATAAATTCCCTTTGTCACCCTGGTGCCCACCTCTAGTTATACAGCCACTGTGGAGTGAACACTGGTCCATATCTCTCTGGGGCTCCTCTAAAGGCCCTTATCACTCTGCACATATGTTGCCTGAGCAGGATGCCCAGGCCTGGAAATAAAAGCTGAGCAGAAACGAGTCAGGTTGTTGCCAGATGATCTCACTGTTCAGGTGTCTGTGTCAATGGTACCAACCAGGATAGGATATACACACTCCTGACAGACTTATGTACACCTCTGGAAGATGTGTGGGGTCAGTGAGGGAGATGTGGTCAGCTTGGGAAGTGAGATGGGATGTCTTGGCACTGCAGCCAGTGGCAGGAAACATGCTCCCAACAGCACCTCCACGTGAAGCATACACCTGTGTTTACCAAAAATGTCAAGTACTCTCTTTGTACAGCATCATGATATCAGTATCATGCACAACCCAGACTCTCCACCTGCTCTCTCATCCCAGCCCAACCCGGGGCTGTCTCTGTTTCAAAAGGGGACAGCAGAAATACAGGCTATGTTTCTGCCACATTTCCTCATCCAGCAGCTCGCCATCCTCTCGCAAGGCAAGTCCAGCAGCCCAGCAGGTCTGTGTGCCTGGGGATGGAGCAGGTAAGGGTAACAGGTATGGGATAAGGATATCAGCCCTCACAGTACATGAAGCAAAAGACCTTTTTTCACTCCAATTCATCATAATTTAAAATCTCTGAAAGATAGGTCCTGGCCCTCAGCAAGATCAAATTGATTGCCACATGGGGAATTATTGACAAGAGAAGAAGAAAAAAGTATCATTTTCCTATGGCTGCATCCTAAAAGCTCACCAAGTCTTTATCTGAGAAGTGCAAACACACAGCAGTGGTGTGATACGTGACAGTTTGGCCCTCATCACTGAGGACGATTGCATTTCCTTTTGTAGCTGAATTTAACAAAGTGTAGCTACCCTCTAGTTAAAATAATGCTTCACTGTTTTAAGGGGTAAAAAGCAGATGTTTAGGTCTTGTTAATCCAAATTCTGGGATTTGGAGTTTACTTGTGACTTTAGCAGCCTACTTGGAAGTGATTGTGCCTCGGTAGTCCCAGAGGAGGGGTTTTGAGTTGCCATTAGAAATACTACAGATGCTGAGCAAAGCAGATCCTGCAGAGGGAAGGACAGGAGAATGCTTGCACATGGATGCTTGAGGGATCCATACCCTGCACACCTGTTCTGCCCAGCCCCGAGCAGGAGCACAGCTGGCTCTCAGCCTCAGGGGCCTCTGCTGCTGCTGCCCAGGGTGGCACTGATACCTGGGGGACAAGGAGTCAGCAGGCAGGGAGCTGGCCTTCAGCATCAAGGGGCAACACAGCACTGAGGGTGCCTTTCCCTGTGGAGAACCAGAGGCTACCTTTGCCTTGGCAACAACCACAAAGACAAACGGGATTCATAACTGTAGGAGCTCCCTGCAGCCAGGAGTTTGAATAATTCACTTCCCAGCAAGAGACATCAATCCTTTCTCCATAACCCCTTCTACCACCTCAAAAGATGTATGAGGGGAAGGCAGGAGGCATTTTTATGATTTTTATTTAGTTTGTGGATGTTTAGTGTTCCTCACTATGGGCTATATTCAGTCCTCACGTGTATGATATTCTCAAGACCTTTATCAGTTGACTATCCTTGCTTTAATTTTCCCCCTGTTCTTACCCTTACTTTTCCCTCTTTATAAATTACAACATTCAGGCCTTTGCTGGCAGTAGAGAGCACTACATTGTTCTGGAATAAAATGGACTTTATTCCGTTATAATGACTCTGCTTCCAAAGGGGAGTAGTTATACTGGAATAAAAGTATTTTTTATGCTCCAGTCTGGAGCATAATTCAATCATAAATTACATCAGAAAAAAATAAACCATAATAATAAAATGGCAGTTTGTGCATTGATTAAAGTGAAAACACTCTTCATTCTGGAATATTCCATGTATAAAGTGAAGTTAGTGTGCAATAAGTAAGAGTGTGATTTTTTATAGCACACTAACTACCCTTCATTCATTCCCTAATGGATACCCTGCCAGAAAACACAAGTGCCTTTAGGTGAGGCAGGTTTGAAAGTGGAATAAACTATTGTGCATTAATGTGCACTAGGAGCATTCATAAAGGAGAGTAGGGAAGTAAGTAGAGAGGCAAAAATCCACCACTAACTACAATCACAGTGGCACCCCCAGGGAGGTTCAGGCAGGTCCGGGCTGGGAGAACTCTAGAGGGAGAATCCTTCACATTCTCCTGTGGTAGGAAGATTTTCCGGGCCCACTGTTCCTCATGGTCTGGGTCTTCAAACTAGTTGTGTGATCTTGATGAAAGAGGAAACAGTCCTGTTTTGGCAGTGGGGATATGCCACCAGGAAATGTACACTATGAAACAATCCCTTCTAATCTTGCATGAGAATATATCTCAGATCCCTCTGAGCAGCTGACCAGCCAACTGAATGAAGGCAGGGCTTTGTACCTGTGCAGGTACCCCAAAGGATCCAGCAGCCAACATCACACACGTACAGCCAGGGGCTATACTTAGGGCATTTTCTGTTCACTTCTCTTGTCACACATTAATACAGCATTTGTACCCAACATCAGTTTGTATCAGTCAGGAGCGCTTGATCAGACTTCAATGCACCCCATAAAGCAATCGTTTGCAGGGAGCAAGGGAAGTGATCTCCTGGCTAGGAGACTTCCCAGGGAATCTATCCTTCTCTTTGATTCTGCTTTATATTTTTCTTTGTGTGAATTTACAGGCTGAGAGAGTTAAACAGTATTCACATTTCCTAGTTTTACCTAAAGGACAGAAATATGCTATAAATGCTCCTCAGCTGTTTTTTACCATGATATGCCAGACAATTATATCAAAGTATGGGCAGCAGCCACTTATGTGCCAAGCTCAGCTCTGCCAGGGAGCCACTGCCTGTTGCCCCCACTGATGAGAAAAGATGGGTCCAAGAACAGTGAGAAATCTGGGGCCCTCCCAAAAATGGCACTCAGGTCCTTGACAACATCCAAGTAAAATTTACACATGCTTCAAGACAAATAAGGCCTGCCATTTGGGAAAGCTGAACCTTCAAGACATCCATATTTCAGTACCCAAGACCTAATTTGCCCAAAATCAGCCCTGCCAATGGCTCTGTCTTGCAACCCCCTGCTCTGCCAGCCCAGGGCTCCCCACACCAGCACTGAGTTTCTTGCTAAGAAGCCACATCACTGCCACACTGAAAGCTGGGCTCAGGTATGGCTTCACTGGTAAAAAATACCCTCAAAGCCTCATTATTTAACACATAACACTTAACTCAGGGCCTCATATAAAAAATGATATTTTGACACTTTAGCTACTTATGGCTAATGCTAAGGTGCCTTGACAAAAATGGCATGTTCAGAAATATCAGTGCCTGTATTCGTGGGAAAATGAACATTGTCTTGGACATTGTGTTAGTTACAACCAAAGTTCAACTTTTGTGGACTTCATGGTATTACACCCGCAGGCTTCTGAGCAATCTGAACTTGAGAGCATGGTTAAGTCTTGTGAGTTCACTCATTTCTGCACTATTGTCCTCTATGCTGAAAAGTAATTTAAGCTTAGCTAATTTCTTTTGCGCTGAATAGGGTCAGGAGAGCTCACACAATCTCCTGCCAAAGCTCAGCTGTCAGAGCGGTGACATTTAATGAGGGGGACAAAATTAAGGCAGGAGGGAGAAGATGGTTAACATGTTCAGCTACCAAATTGGATTCTTGAAAGCTCATGATCTTAGAAGCCTTTTCCAGTCTAAATGATTCTGTGATCTCCCTTCCCAGCATGTGATTTCTAGTGCAGGGCACAGAGAAACGAGCCTGTGGGAATGACACAGGGCTCCACGGCCAGACCAGCCTGAGGCCACCAAATGAGTTTCTTTGTGCTCAGATCAAGAGCTGATTCCAGGCCTGTGCACTGACTCACTCATTGCCCTCCTTGGGCCCCTCGCTGAAAGGTTAGGGTGAAGCACAAAGCGAACATGGAATTAGAGATGTGGATTATATCTACAATTACAATCTGGAGCATAATTAAATTATAAATTAAATTGGAGTTAAAAAAAAAAACGCCGACCATAATAATAAAAGGGCGATTTGTGTGTTGATTAAAGTGAAAACATGCAGTCATTAGCCTGTGTATAAATCTTGTTAGCTGCGAGCAGAGCTGTATGTTGCCATTAACCTGGTGAGCGCCTGTGGGGAACTGGCACTTCTCCGGGTGTTTAAAACAGGGATGTGCACCAAGGCAGCTGCTGCCCTCTGGGACCTCGGTGTTGGAGGTCAGGCAGGGGAGTGGTACACATTTGCTGGCAATAAAAATCACTCACAGTAGACGCTTTGTGATGCCTCGTACACATCTGTTTCCATGGGACAAGACCTACCAAAAGGTGGCCATTTTTGAGTGTGAGGCAGGGTAGATGATGGGAGATGCTTTCTCCAGAGACCACTGGCCAGCCTTACTGTGACTATAGGACTACACACAGAAAAGGCAGGGAAGTGAAGTCATTGTGTGAGGGAAAAACAAGAGCCTTCACCAATCCTTGATAAATTTCAAGAGGATAATGGTGACCCTAAATGAAAGGGGTATCCTCGGACAGTGTTTCTGCATCCCAGAGAAATGCTTAGAAGACCAAAGCTAGAAAATACTGCTCATTTGCTTCTGTCTTAAGGGCTTTCAGGGAGCTTTGAGGGTTACCAAAAGCCAGATGCTCCTGGCCCTTGCCTCACATACCTGGGAACTTCTTGCCCCATCTGATCTCTGTTGTGGACAGGGCAGAGACCTCAGGCAGGTCTGATGCATCCTACATCTTCTTCGTGTTCCCAATTAAAAGGCCAACACACCTTCCTCCCCCACAGTGCTCTGTATCCTTACTCTCACATCCGTTTTGCCCTTTTGGGCTCAGGAGCTTGTGTCTTCCCAACACATTCTGCATAACCTTCCCGAGTAACCCTGCTGCGATGCACAAAGGCTCCTCCTTACAGCCCCTTCCTTCTCCTGTATTTCATACCTCTCCTGAGCCAAGCACACTGTGTTCCCATATTATGAGAGAATAATTGCTTTTCCACAGCTCACATCCATGCTGGGTTTTTTTCTCTTTTGCTTTCCAAACTCCTCTCCCAGAGAAATATGTCCCTGCACGAGAGCTTTAGATCGGATTTTTAGATCAAATTATCCTTCTGTTCTATAGTACCATCCATAATTACTCCCTGTAACTTTGCTTTTGCAAGTGATCGCAACCATCAGGCAATTTTCACACATCTCGCCAATAGAACTCAAGAACAAGCAAATATTAGAGTGAGTGTGAATTTATTTTTATTTATAAATTACTTAACATAGAAAAAAAAAAGCGACAAGTTCCGAGCACTTAGCAAATTACTGACTTGAAATAGCTTTTGCAAAATTTGCCTGTGTTGTTTTCTCCCGTGCCTTGCAAAAAGGGGAGGGAAGGGGCACAGAGGGAAAGGCATACGTGCTTAGATACTGGAAAGACTGGAGAGGGGCTGAACAAACCGTGGCATATTTCACAGTGTAAAGACGCATACAAAGTCTTGAGCTTTCAATACAGTGAGATTTCTCAGTCACTCCTAAGCTTAGGCACCGACTCAAGTTATCAACATGAGGAACACAAGCTTAGTCTTTCACCTGTTCATGTATGCCTGAACTGAGTCTCCTCTAGCCTCTCAGTAGCTTCACCTGGCATCTACTCAGTTACATCCAACTTTGAATTGGTTTGGAAATTATTCTTCCCCCAATTTGTGTCGCTTCCTGAGAAATTTCAGCCAGAGATCTGGCCAACAGGGAGCTCAGCTCTGAATTAGCCCAACTTCAGTTGCAAGTGTAGCAGAAGAGAAAGATCCAATAAAAAACTCTGCATTTGACTCCATCTCAAACTGTTCAGTTCCAGAACTGAATCCAAAACCAAACTTTGCATTCAGACCCATCTGCCATGAGCCCTTGGCTCACAGGTTGAAGCCTGTAACCTGCTGCCAATGAGGGCATGTTTCATGAGACTGCTGTGGGAAGACTTGGCTAGCAGAAAATATCAGTGGCTGAATTGTCCAGAGGCAACAAACACCAGCTTGCTCATATGAGCAATAAAAAAAAAAACCTACTGAATTGTAGCAAAGTAGCGTAAGCGGCAGAGTTTCATCTTCATATGGAAAGTGGACATTGGAACAAGTACGAAAAAAATCAAGATTATCACAAAAGACTGCAGCACATGGGTTTTGTCAGTTTGGCCAGGATTTTCAAAGGGAAGAGGGAGCAAGAGCCTGTCTGTCTTAAATGGACTTTTCTTGATATTACCAGCATGGATTATCAAGGCTAATATTAGATTTGAACTGGGAAGCCACGGCGAAGTTGCAGGAAGGAGGGCTTTTGGCTTAGAGCAGGGTCTCAGTAGTGAACTTTGTTCATGTTAAATGTCAAAAAGAGAGCATGCCTAGTGACTTCTGGCAGGCTTTCTTTCAGCTACCAAGGTGCAGAGCATATCAGATATTGAGATCTCTCTTCCTGGACAATTTCAAGATTCAGCTCAACAAAACTGTGGCCAATCTGATCTCATGTTGATGATGGTCTCAGAGAAGCTGGATTATGTGATCTCCAGAGAGCCCTTCCAGTCAGATTTTCTATGATTTTGTAGTGCACATATGCTCTCCTCAGTTTGGTTCTCTGTATAAATGTAAGGGGTACAGCTGAATCTGCATCATCCCTCAGAATTCCCTGCAGCAAAGTGAATTAAAGGCCCATAGGATAACTTGGGATGGACAAGACCATCGCAGGTCATTTGGTCAAACAGGTTGCTCAGAGTAGGGTGAGCTTGGGTTGGGTACCAGTAGAGCAGTCGGGAGAGATCACAGGCTATTTCTGAATGTGAAGGTCATCTTTATTCACTTATGGGTTTACTTATGTTGCAGAGAAACCTGCCAAACACGTGGTTCCTAAAGTATCTCACACTTCCCCCTAAAATGTTTTAGTATTCCCCAAATCAAAAGAGAGATTGAAATACCATTTACTTCTTGGTTTCACTTCTAGAGAAAACCCCCACTGTAATCAGGAATTTAGAAAATCTGAAAGGCACTCAGATGACATTGAGTCTCTCCCCCATCCAAGAGCACAATCTCTTATAACAAAGGCAGTTCAGATAGAAATTTCCCTTAAATCCCTGCAGAGAGAAGTCCCACCATACCTCCAAGCAGCCTTTTAAAGGGCTTCATCCTCCTTCTTATCATGATGCATCTCTGTGTTTTAACTTAGTCTCACCTCCTGTGGAACAAAGCAATGGTATCTTTCCCTCTTTTCACAAATCTTTGTTAGGTTACATCACGTTCATCTGCACCCCTGCAAGGCAGGGGCACAGCCTCATGGAGGCCTGTACAGTGTCTAACACAACTGGGCAGGAACCAGAGCCTTTCCCTTTGTATCATATTTGTAAGACCCAACCTGCACCAATGAATGCACTGACCCCGTAAAGCAGGGAAGTGTCATTTCAGAGATGAGAAAATGAAGCAGAAAGACAGGCAGCATAGCAACATGCCAAAGTTCACACAGAAAGTCCGTGCCAGGCCTGGGAATCAGGCCTTATTCAAGCATCTTAATGTTCTCTCCTCTCCTTTTGGCACTGCTGAGATATAAAATAATAATAATCATGAAATGTGCCCAGATACTAAGAAGATCATCACCTTAATTCAAATAATCGAAATAGCCAGCATCTGTGTAATGCAGAATCAAAATGGTGTATAATGGGGAGAACAAGATGTAGCTTAGAGTTTAAAAGTAATTAAAATTTCCTACCTAAGTTTCTTTTGCTTAATGCACTTCCAAAAAACCGTTCATCTGCTTGCAAATGCCTGCCTGACCCTAGGAGTGCAGGTTTCAATGCGATGGAAAGGCATACATTGGCAGAATGACAGCAACTGAACAGCATCTCATCTGGATCCAAAAATGTAAAGAAAAGGAAATACTCATTATTCTAGAGGCTCAAAGACAATTTCAATCCATTTTAACTCTAACAGGTCCCCCTGTGGCCTCTTAAAACCTACTGAATTGTAGCAAAGTAGTGTAAGCGGCAGAGTTTCATCTTCAAAGGTGCAGTGAAAATATCCAGGTTGACAAGAGGGCTCAGTTCAGGAGGTTTTGTGGGGTGTCACTGTGGACTTTTAACAATGCTCTTCCGCAGCACCTTTTATCTGTGGATCTGACTGCACTTTAAAGATACTGACTGATCTCTCACCACGTTTCTCCTGGGAGAGGTGTATTATTATCTCCATTTAATTAGCAGGGAAACTGAGGCAGAGCAAAAGGAAGTTCTTTGCTCAGGCCCGCAGAGCGCACTGGTGGAGGAAAGGGGAGACCTGGGATTAGATTCAAGCTCCCTTGATGGTTTAGGTGTCCCGCTCATTTTTATCTTCTCTGCTCCTGCTGGTCTCTTTAGCTGCAGTCCCCCCCAGCCCTGAGTCGTCAGGAGCCCTGGGGGATGTGAGGGGTGTGCTGAGCCAGGCAGTGATCACAGCAAAACAAGCAGCAACCCTGCCTGTTCATTCAGAGCAGTTCTGAGCATGTAAGGAGATATCTCAGTGGCCCAGACAAGACCTCACAGCTCCAACAGCCCTATTCCTAGGCTGCTATTCGTAATTTGCAAAGGTATAAAGCAAAAACGAGAGGAAAACCTCCTCCTTCCTCCCCATTACTCTAGCATTGCACAGTGCAACTGCTGTGCTAGAGAAGGATATGAATTTCTCTCAAATCAAGAAAAGAATTTGAGTCCCAGACTGGAAACTGCAGCTGTAATGGAAGCTCTTGGCATTCACGGTTTACCTGCACAGAACCTCTTTCTCATGCCAGAGTCACACCTGTCTTTTTAATCTGCATGTGTTGGTTTTCCACATACATACATAGACATGTGTAACAATCCATAAATTAATGTTTATGTGACTCTCCAGAAAACAGTAAGGAGACGCCCTGAGGGGGGAGAATTGCTACTCTCACCACAGCAAGGTCTTCCGCTTAGCTCCCCTTCATGGTTATTTAAATATCAGCATTGTAAACTGCAGTAAGGTCAGCAATATTGAAGCCCACATATTCCCCTGCCTTCTGAGGAAGCCCTGACAGGAGCCAGCAGTACTCCAGGCATGTTAAAACATATTAACTCATGCTTGGTGCTCCACTTGTACAGAAGCGATGGTTGCTAGCTCAGATCCAAGCAGTTCAGAGAGTTTTCTCTGATTGCACTTGAACACAGACATGTGAGTTCATGGGAAAAAGGGAGTGGAAGGAACAACCCCTCAATTTACCTTTCTTCCATTGTTCTCCTCATAGCTTTCAAGGGTTTTAACTATATTTAGGCTGGCAAGGACAGCAGCAGAGCCTACGCTGTGCTCAGAATGTGGGGGTTGATACAATTTGATGGTGTCCTTTTGAAAACAGTCCCACTCTAGAAGCCAGGCAGCTGCAGCAGAAGAGCTCTGGAGGAATGGGATCTAAGCTGAGGGGAAGCAGGAGGTTAGGGTATGGGGAGTCTCTGACTGAAGTATGTGTTGTCATGTAGAACATCAGGGAGACAGTCACACAGCCTTAATAGCATTTCCAACATAGATGTGATTCAGAGCGCCAAAACCAGGAATCTACTTGCTCAATTTTGTTATAGGGGGAAAGCAGGCATCCCCAAAAAGGAGTTCAGGATTCCTGAGGTAACTGCATAAATGTTTTGTAATTCACTAATAATAGCCACAACCTGAGTGCTCATGTTTTAAAGACACAGAGGTATCTTTGATTTTCTTCTTTAAGAGCAGCCACACTTAATGAGGCCTTGACCCTATTACAGGGATCAAGAAGTCTCTCCTCTCTCCCACACAGGGCTGCCTCCAAGGTTATGCAAGTCCAGGTCCCTCACAGAGCTGCAATGGAGACGATGCTGATGGACACTGGAGGTTGCTAAGACACTCTGGCTTCAACTGGAAACTGCCACATCCTGCCTGTTGATTGGGCTCACAGTTTGCTAAGTGGAATGCAGAGTCCCCATAGTCCCCATGCTGATCACAATTAATGGAGATGCTCTGGGATTTTTAAGAGGAAAGTGCCTGTTCTTTTAGAACCAGAGGACCTGAGATTTATCACTGCTGCTGCAATGAAGAGGGAAGTCAACATGATGTACAGTGTAAAGACCATCAAAAATTATTCCTATGGCCATGGATTCATTGCATTACTTAACATCCTCACACGGAACTCTGGAGTTTAATAATGCTAATGGGGTACTTTGAGATCCATATACAGAAGAAGTGAAGGAGGAAAATTATCATTATGTTCTCCCACTGTCATCTGCAGGTTTCAAAATATATTACAGTCCTTCAGTAATTGTCACAATGCCCCACTAAGTCAATATTATTATAATAGTTTCATAAGAGCTGAGAGGCTGATTTTGATCTCACTCACAAGGATCCAGTCATGACATCCTATCCCAGCCAGAGGGTTGTCTCTTGCATTTCAGGGCTATGGGAGCATTGTGGGTTAGAAACATCTCCTACAGAAAATAAATGAGCTTTGAGCAAAAGGACCAGATTAGAGAGCTGTAATTGTGCCTCACATAGCTGGCAAGTCTGGCCCACCAGCTCTGTTGGACTCATGATGCTTTACAGCAGAGGTTCTGTCCCACAGGAGAACTTTGGTAGTTCTAGGGGTAATCCTGGGATTCTTTCAGAAGTGAGCTTGGGGGCTGACCCAGGAGCTCACACCTCAAAGCAGAACTTGCTATTTACACCATTGTGAATGACAAGGAAACCTAAACAACCTGTTCAAGAGTGAGCACTGGTTCACTAGTAAAACTGCTCAGAGCGAAAGCTGCATCCTCACCTTTGACCAGCAGATAACCCTTCCCTGGTTTGGACTGATGACAATGCATTAGGCAACAGGGTACATAGCTGCAGGTGGGATAGGGGAGTTAAGAATTTGATTTCTGAGAGTTATGGGAAGTCCCTTGTCAAAATTTTCACCTCAGTGGATGACCTCAGTATTCATCTCCATAAAATGGGAAGAAGAAAGCAATCTTGCTTTACACATTGCTTTGAGATTCACAGATAAAACACAGCTTCTAGAGCTCTGATGCTTTGTTTAAAAATTCATAGCATCATTTTCCCTTCTGCCTTCCATACCACTAACCAAAATTCAGGGGGTTGTGAATTGTTGCAGGGGAATCAGGAATTGGAAAGAAGTCTTTTCATATCTTATTTATTTACAAAGAATGCATGGACTAATATTTTCTCCCATGCAGGAGAAATCAAACAAGCCAGAGAGTTTCTTTGCTTACAGCATCAAACTCAAGGCTTTTCCTTAGGGTCGGGCTACCAGCTGCTTGAACAGGCTGTGCTTCAGCTCCCTTCTTTCTCCATACTTGTGCTGAAGTTACATTCTCTCTCTCACATGCATACACACCATCCCAATTTTTTCAGAGCCCACTGAAGTTGTCTTTCCTGAGTGGCCAAAGTGTGCTTGTAGGACCTCTGGCTTGGATAGAAGCCTGCTTTCATTTCATATGAGACTTTAACCATTACACAAGGGTGAAAAATGAAACTTAGCTCAAGCTGCAATGGCACTGGTGATTCTCAAGCCCTAAAGCAGTGGCCAAAGCTACCCAGTGCTCTGCTTCTGAGAGCATACACCAAACAACATGAATTTTGCACTTGAATTGCTGCAAGCCTTCTTGGGAGAGTTTCTTCACAGCAGTTCAAATGTTTCTCTCTGTGGCTCTGGCAGATACAGAGGGAATTTTCCTGAGGTGCTCTCTCTCTGAATCTTCTGTGTTAATTTTTAGGGCATGCTTTTACTCCCAACAGCACCACTAGAAAGTCAACCACAGGAGAATGAAGGATGCAGAAAAGAGGATGAGTTTGGAGCTGTTTTGGTTTCTCTAATGCAGAAGCAGAGAGAGGCAAGATCTGGGAATTTCAGAGGCAAGGAGAAGAAAATGATATTGAGAGTCTCATGACTTACTGGGACTTCACACCTAAGATTGTGAACTCTAGGGAGAGCATCACAGGAGAAAGGGGGAGGAAGGAAAAGCAGATAAAAGCTAATAGAAGCAGGGAAATACGTTTGGGAGATGTGGGAAGGGCACTGGGGGAAAAGCATGGGTGAAAGCAACATGAAGGAAACAGAACCTGAGAGGGGAAACAAAAGGGGAAGAAGAAAAAAAGAATGTAGGAAATGGGAAAAACCAGTTTGACCAAACAGGGAGGAAATAAGCTAGTCAAGAGAACAGGGAATAGAGAACAGGCAAAGAAGCAAGCAGGCTTTTACCCAAACAGGTAAAAATTTAGAATGCTGCTTCCTACATTAAAAGGGAAAAAAAAAAAAAACCCAAAAAAAAAATCACTTTGTTTAGAGATGGGAACGTAGTTACGGATTAGAACTGAGCTCTGGAATAATCACGCTCCTCGGAGCTAGGGGCCGATTTTGAAGACCCTGGCTGCACTGGCCCTTCCTTCTCGCCGCGCAGTGAAGAATTGCTGTGTCCAAGAGCACCATCAAGCGGCGAAGCGAAAGCGATATTGGAGCAGCCCAAAGGCGCTTTTTGGCGCAGAAGGGAAAACAGCGCCGAGCAATCCATTTCAGAGCGGTATCCCTGGAACAGAGAGCCCTGCCTCTCACCACGGAGCAGGTTAAAGGAGGAGAGAAAACTCGACACAGGCAGCTCTTGCGCACCCAGCACATTCAAGGGGCTTCTGGTTGCAGGTGGGGAGGTGGGGGAAACAAGGTGGGAATGGCCCGGAGAGGAAACAGAAGGATCAGGGACAGAGCAGGGGAGCAGTGGCGCTAGAGGATGGAGCGGGAAGGAACAGGCTGGAGAAAGTGCCTGGGATCAAGTGTGACAGCAGGGGGGAGGGGTGGGAAGAAGGAGCAGTTGTGGGGGTCGCTGGCTGAAACCAATGGGATCACACACCTCACAGGTATTTGCAGAGGGCGCAGGAAAATCAGAAAGGAAGCTCAGATCTGGGCGCCTTACTGGGGAATTACCTCTGCACAGTACTAATCAGCCTTCCCTAAAATTGCAGTATTCATGACTGCTGGTGCTGTGCCCAGCATGGCTTTGGGAAGAACCACATAAGGGATAATTGGGAATAGGTCAGAGTGTAACAAGTCAATGATGATGGATTTTAACAAAGGAGTGGATGTGGCAAAAGCAGCTTCTGTGTGTGTCTGGGATGCTGGAGCAGGAACCTGACACAGATATCAATAAGGAAATCGTGACTACTACAAAAGTGAGAATTCAGTAAAAGCTGGTGCTAGAAGAAGCATATCGACCAGTGCTACTCATCTGCCAGTTTTCACACCCAGATCTCAAATACTAATAATCGTTTTAAAAGGGGACATCAGCATCACCTTCTTCATTTTACACCTTGAAAAACAGAGACATGGAGAAACAAGTCATTTGCCTAGAGAGCATAAACAAGAGGAAAATTTCAACCCAACACCTTGGGTTCAGTGATGAATATGCTGCAAATCAGTCCATGCTGCCGCCACACAAGGAGGAAGAATTCCACCCAGGCACACACACTTCCCTTTGGGAAGGCTTCAGAAGTAGGAAGGAGAGCAAGGGAGAGATGTGTTAGAGTCCAGGCAGACAAACAAGAGATGAAAGGGGGGGCTGAAGGAGATGGGAGAGTTGAGTGTGGTCCACATAGGAGGGACACCCTGTTCCAGGCTTACAGTGAGCACTGGCAGCAGAAAAGGGAGCAGTGATAATGATGGAACTTGTCTGAAAGGCAGAGAGAAGAGGGAAAAGGGCTCAAACAGCAGTGAACGTAGTGAAAGAGCAGCAGCTGATGAGGCACAATTCACACCAGGAGGTGAAAGAGAGAGAGAACACCCAAGGAAGACTTCCTTGATTAATAGTGCTGAGAACCATGGGGAGGACACAGAAAATAAGGGAGGAAAAGAAGGGTTTACTCTTACAAGAAAGAAAGAAAGAAAGAAAGAAAAAAAAAAAGGAACTGGACAGCTTGCTACTGAAGCATCAATATGATCATTACAAGAGAGAGACTGATTTCTCCTGAGCAAGACCTGTCTTGTATCAACACCAGACACAACTAGATCAGTCAAGTATGAACTTCAAGAAAAATACTGGCACTTTATCTAACTTTGTGGCCCCTTAAATTCACTGTGTGTTCTTTTTTGGGGTTTGTTGATTTGGGTTTGTGTGTGTGTGTGTGTTTTGTTTTTTTGTTTGGTTTGGTTTTTTATTGGTATTATGATTTTTGTAGCCATTATTTTCTATAAATGGCTCCCTTTAGAATGTTTCTTCCTAGACTCTGCCTTTGGGCCTATCCTTTACTTTGGCATGGCAGAATCAAAGGCCCTGGGGAGCTCTGCCATCTGAGCCACAGAGGAATTCTGCTATGGTGACCTGTGGGATAATGCAGACTTCTCTGAAGCACTGAGGGACACATAGAGGTTTTTTTGCCTGTCTCATTAACCAGAAAGTCTTTGTAGCTTCCAGCTGCTTCATAGCAGTGCTGAGGTCAGAAAGGGGGGCAAACAGAGATTTCCAACATGTGATTGCACATGGCAGGCAAAGGAAGGAGAGAAATATGTTCTCCAGTGAGTTTCAGAGCCTATTTAGAATGCAATAATTAATGAGTCAAATATTTCCTCAAATCAGACTCCAGAGTCTCAGCTTCCCATCATGTCTATTCCACACAGCACCAGTAATTTTCCTTTTCTCCCTCTTCTGTTGAGGTGATTAATAATTAATTATTATTAAAAGAAAATGGCTGAGGGAACCCGCTTCCAGTTTTGCAACCAAAAGACTCATATGGACACTAATTATAATCCTCGTCACTTTTCATCCAGCTAGGCAAAATCTGGGTTTATGGCAGAAGGCTGTGCCTCTGCTCCTCACTGTATCTAAAGCTAATGGGATGGGGAGGGATGAGGAAATGCAGCAGATTCTCATGAGCTTTGGAAGGAGCTCATATGAGGCAAGGCAGAAATGAAGAGGTCTCAGCTCTTGGAAAGCCCTTTTGAAAGCTCTTTGGAGGAACCACAGCAGAACTGACTGCTTCTGACTTCTGCTAATACCCCATGCTGAATATTAATGATAAACATAATAAAATATGTATACAGTGTAATAGGAATAAAAACGCACATGTAGCACCACAGATTTATAATACTGCTTTACATACACATTCAGACAGCTGAGTGGCTGTGGTGAGCACGGAGCCTGCTGCAAAGAATAAAAACAAGCTCTCTGCTCCAGATACCTTTTCATGCTTGTGGAAGATTTTTTTCACGTCTGCTGCATAGCCTTCAGGTCCCTTTGCTTCCCAGTTTCCAGTGTGATTACACTGTCTGGACAAACTTAATAGCTTAATCTGTATCATTGTCCTAGCACCTGGAAGTATTTAAAGCTGAGGAGAAGGGAGTGGATAAGAAGTAGGTTTGCTGGTGTTTCACAGTCCTATCCCATAAGAGATTTCACTATCAACAAACTAATGAATTGGAATGGCTTGTCTCTCCAGAAGATGAGAGACAAGCCTCCATTCCTGCCCTACAGCTGGATTTATTCCAACTTTTTCACCACCCTGGATCTGCACAGAGCAGCTCCTGACAGCTTGGGAAACTCAACAGCATCAGCTAGACATTCCCTATGCATAACATTGCAAACGGGAAAATGTCCTGTTCTAAACCCTTAACAGACAACAATAGTCAATGTTACAGAAGTCTGAAAAGTCTGGAAAGAGCCCAAAGTTCATAGAGGCAAGATGACAGAAGAGAGAAGGTCAACAAAGCCACCTTTTATGTCCTCCAACAGGGACTACATCGGGTGTTCTGCTGATGTTCTGCTGACCAAAAAAATCCACACTATTTTTTTCTCCTCTCTATCATTTGGTCTAACAAAAGAATTTACATCTTCCTCTAAACTACCTTGCCTACTTTACACAGCATCCTTTCTTCTCTTTCAGCTCCAGTCCCTTCTGCCATTCTCTTTCTGCATCTTTCATGCTTTGCCCATTCTGTTTCCTCCTCTCACTAATTTGAGTTGCCAGGACTGAAGACCACTGTCTATTTGTGTGGCCTAGAAGTAGTGATATTTTCCAAACAGAATTTTCAAGACAGCTTGGGGTTTTTTTTGGTGTAGGAATGTTTGCCCTGAGAAGGGCACAGAGCCAGGCAGTGGGTTTGAAGATTCTGATGAGCGCAGGTGTAAGTACCACCACAAGCCTGCTGGACACATTTTCCACTCTCTGTTTTAATCTTATCTCATGATTTCTTGAAGCAGAAGTGGCCTTGATATGTATAAATGAAGCTGTTAGGCAAAACCCACAGAGTGGTAGTAAAAGTAATGATTATGGTAATAACATAAAGCAGGCAAAATATCATAACATGTGTTTACAAATAACAACAGTGTCCTTTAAGGCACTTCAGACATTCCCTGCTCCGTAGGGTGCACCTGTTCATCAGATAGGCCATCTCTCAGGGGTCTGACCTGAACCACTGAGCAGCTTCAGCTGGGAATTAGACCCCCTTCTGGGACTTAAAGCTCTGGAAATTATTTAAAGTGCTTGCAAGCAAATCCATGGTGCCTATCAAACAGTTCCCCAGAGAAAGCAGAAACAGGGGGAAAATTCTTCCTGTGGAGACTCTGACAGTGATCTTGAGAAAGCACCAGGGGAAGCAAACAAGCCCTCACCTAAATGCAGCTGGAGTTGTCTATTTCCTTTTCCTGCTCTGAGATTCAGCACCTTTGCTTCCTACCTGTCAAAAGAGCTGTCAGCAGAGGTAGCTCATGAGGGAGATGCTTTTTTGACTGGGTCTGTTCACAGACTCAGCACTTTTACAGAGTCATTTCATTCTGAATGAATCCCAGGTTGTTTATGCCAGAGGAATATGGTACCATCCTCCAAAGCATTTCTGTTTCTGCAGCTCAAGGAGGAACCAAATATCTTGCCCAAGTACAAGATTAAGACTGCAGGCAGGGTCTTCTGCTATACCAAGCTCAAGGAAAGAGAAGCCTGCTGTGAACTGTCCTCCACCAGAGGTTACTGCCTTGTCTCAACTTTGAGACTTGCTACTTTTAGTCTTCAAGACAAATTTGCCCATTTAGACTGAAACAGAGTGGGGCAATGAAAGAAGCAGCTCAGCTGGCAACTCTTTGAGGGATGGCATCACCAGCACCAGGGGGGCAGCAGCTGTCAGCAGCTGCATGTTTTTTCCACTGACTCAGCTGTTTGCAGGACCATCCATTGCTCTTGTGTCCTCAGCTCAGTCACCAAAATGTGTTTACTGAATCAAGTGTCACAGCAATAACTTGATCACTTCACACCGAGGGCCTGTGAGTGGGACTCATTAAAATTAGGTTTTAAGATTACTTGAGCTACCTCTAGGTTGACTCAGCACAAGTCTCTCCTTGTCTTGTGTAGACTATCTCCCTCAGCCCCCCTAAAGGCAAGGTCACCCAAGAGCACATGAAAAGCAGTTTTCACAAGGGAGGGAAAAGAAGTAGTTTATACAACCAGCCTGTAAATCACTTGCACTCAACTGGTACAAGTTTCTTGTGTAAACCAGGTGTTAGAAAAACAGCCTCTGCCCTTAATTAACAAAGATGAGTTCAGACTGCAGGAGCAGGTGAGTTTGGCACCTAAGCTGGTAAGATCAGACAAGCTCAATAGAAAAATCTATGCACACAACGTACACCCAGCGGGATACACAGAGAGAGCCCTGAGAACACAAGATGGAAGAATTTCCATCATCAAAGCAGAACATCACAGGCAGCTGCAGGCAGCCTGAGGGCAGGACACCGTTGCTAAGCAACTCTTCCCTAGGCTGGATGTCACACACACCCCCAACCCCAACCACGCTGGGCATATACGGGATATTTTGCACAGGGGTTCCATTAGGAAGGCAGATAATAAGTGGGTTGTTTTCCAATGCTCTCCTCCAGCAACACCAAGTACCTTGAGTCTGTGATTCTAACCAGCAGTCCCTTTTCAAAAACATCCTGGCCTTCTGTAGTTGGAAGTGGGATTTGACTGGACCAGTTAGTTGCTCATGGAGTACATGCAGACATCAGGGTGAAACATGTGCAACATGGACACTGGTGCAGACAATTAGATGTTTTAGCCTAGTAGTGTTTGACATGTGTGCCTAACAATAAGTTCAGAAATAAATAGATAGGCAGATAATAGAGAACATTGTTAAAGAAAGACAGAAAAGCAGTTCTCCTCCCTACTCATTGCCCCAAGAAACTGTAAGCTTTATTTTTTTTCTCCTTTTTGTAAGAAATCTTTCTTACGATGAAACAGTAAAACCAAAAGAGGATCAATATTTTGAAGAAAGCAGAAATATTTTAGGACATTCCACCCTTTCTCTCAAGTATTTGGATCCTGGGGGGGTATCCATCTGCCCAGGAGGCTAAGGGTAAATGGGTATCTTGAAGAGAACAGGTCTTGAAGAGATGAGAACATTGAAGGGCCGGTGACCTCACAAAGCAGAAATCTGAAAGAAAAATCTGCCTACAAAAACCTTGAGAGTCTCAGCTCAACTGGGCCTGGAAAGCCAGAACCCCACAGCTCAGCAGAACTTCAGTAAAAAAGAGGAAAGAGAAGTGGTTAGGGACAGTGACAGCAGGTCATGGCTGGTGCTGACCTGGCAGCAGATCTGTGCCTCATCCCTGCTGTGAGCTCCAGCAAAGCTCATGCCCCACTGCAGAACATTTCTGTTCTGGTTATACAACGTTGCCTGAACTTGAGATGAGAATTTCTTCAAGAAACTTTTCAAAACAGGTCTTACCATGTAAGAGGTAAGAGGTGTACATCTGTAGTGCTTCCCCAGACTAAGTCATGGAAGGTTTCCCATGGCTACAACAGCTTTGGGCTAAACCAACACATCACGAGGTGCTTAAAAGTGCCTTCTCACTTTGGGGAGTAACTAAGACACAAGTGACCAAATTTCTGACAGCACTGACAGCAACTTGGCTCTTTCAGGGAAAAGGCAAAGAAATTTGCATGCAAGCTGCAAATATCAGCATTCATTTCCCCCTATCCTGGCAGAACTGAGATGTCCTGTCTGGCTTTATACTTGTATAGAGCAAGCTTATCTAGTGCTCTGTAGCCATCATAAATTCTTCCACTTCACCCTAACCTACTTTTGCTGGAATGTTTCTCTGTAATTATTCACCTGTGCTCACAGGTCCATTGTGCCAGGCATGGGACAAGCGCAGACCAAGAGACATCCCTGGGCCCTCAAAAACAGAGATACAAGTACTTGGAGTTATTAGCCTCATTCTACAGATGAGCAGCTGAGGTTCTGGGATCCTTAATCAAATGCTTATGTCCTTTTGGGAAGCTCATGGAACACATGGACACATTCCCCACACTGTCTGAATGCCAGAGAAGCTTTTTTTCCCCATGCAGGTTAAATTATTCTTCCTAAACTGAGTTTCTGGGGAGTTCCAGAAATGTTACTACTGAGGTTTTATTCATTAAAGACTATCTGCCCTTTTGTTTCATATTCAGTGGGCCAAAGAGAAAGTCAGGAACTCTATATCCCAGAATCCAAGGGAATGCCAAACCCTCTCCTGTCTTCTCTTTTGTTGTAGGTTGAGCCTTGAGCATGAGGAACATATCTCAGCAAGGCTTTCCTTCACAGCCTCTTGCAGTTGCCCATCAGGGTGTGATGTGAGCCTGGGCCTTTGAAAGATTTCCCCAGGTGGCAGGGCTTTTGTTAAGCTTCATCTTTGTGAAAAGGAACTTAGGGCTCTGCTCAACTCCAAAAGTTGTGGGCTTTCCCCACAAAGATTTATTCTTCCCTTTGGGACAAAATAACAATATAAGTGGATAGCAGGCAGACAGCTTGGAGATAAACAAAAAGCAGTTTTCAGCTGAAGCTTTTTTCCCTCCTTTTCATTTTTACACAGAAGACTCTGGAGGGGAAAGAAAGAAAGTGAACAGAAAAGTCCACAGGGAGAGGAACATGTGTGGGGGGAGGAGAGTGAAAGGAAACAAATTAAAATGACAGATAGAAGTTGTGTGTAATAGTGCATTATTTATAAAGACAAGTTCAGCTGAAAAACATTCCTATCCAGGCAGGAAGAAAGGAAATAAATCTTTTTATTTCACCATGTTCATTAGTTGCTATCATCCCAGTCCAAGTGCCAGATGCATCATCCACAAACCAACCGAGTATTGTGACCACAGCCAACTGTGCTTTTCATGGAACATCTGTGGCTTGCAGGTCAAGATCATGAAAGAAAGTCAAAACATTCAAAATCCTGATGTGGGAGCAGCCTTCAGAGCATAGAGCTTGTTACACGAGCCAGCTCTAGGGCAGCACAGCAAGGGCAGCATTGCCATATTTAGCAAGACTGATTCTGGGACCTCTTCAGTGATATTCCAGGGCTACTTTTGCAGGAGTGGAACAGAGGTAGAAAGTTGCCAGGTAACACTGGGGAACTTCCAAAGAGTCAAGTTTTTGTTTGTATTTTGAGCAGAAATAGGCAAATTCCCCAAAGATATTTCCAGGCCAGGAAAAGGATACCTCCCTTGGAGCTGCATGAGCTGTCAGTTTAATAAAGCTGTGTTTTCAGGCTCCCAAGGGCAGTTCTCATTCTCCAATATTCCTCTCTGAATTCCTGTAAGGTAATACATAATTTAAAGCTATCCAATATTTTGCAACAACCCATATGTGTTATAGATGCCCTTTGTCTTCCAAATTTACCCTCTTTGCAAAAAGCACATGCCATGTTTTGGCCATGTGTTTGGCCATGGAGTTTCTCTATACACTTTCTATTGCTCATGGTTTAATTGTCTACGAACTTCAATTTTCCAAATATTTTGTTATTTCGCTGGAGATAGAAATTAGACTGAAAAGATCCTTACTTACAGGATCACTTATTTTCTGAATGTTACTGACTTTTCTTTAAAAGAAAGCCTTTTAAGTATCTCCTCAAATCTGCCTGCCTTTTCAGAAATAATTGCCAGTATTGCAGCAAAGTTAACAACTGTAAGTGTCCTAGCACACGTGTTGTGCAGCTGTTTGCTTGTGTGTAAGGCAGCTGGTCAGTCCCTCCACTCTTGAGAGGACCTGACAATAACTCCACTCCCTGTCACAGCACACTCTCATCTTTTACCATTTTAGCCAGAACCATTCTGCTATGGCCCCTGCCTGATCCTTTCAAATCTCTCAGGAGCTGGGATTCCTCCAAAAATTGATCATCTCCTAGAGACATCTGCCAGCTCTGTTCTGAGCCTTTTATGGAGGCTGCCTAATGATCCCAGCTGGGTCTGACTGGGACTGGATAGGTCCTGTAAAGCCAAAACATCCCAATAGAGTATCTTGCCCAGAAGAGCTGACCTACAACCTTGTCTTGTTGCAAGCTTCCCACACGTACTCTTTAACAGCCATTTTACAGATTGTCCTTTACATTTTCAAACTGTTCTTTTTATTTTTTCATCTTGTTCATGATGCTTTGTGGTGAAAGAGAACCAACTTCTCAATTTCAGCCATTTTTGAGCCATCATTAATTTCTTTCCCACCCTCATTTGCTAATAGACCTACTTTCTCCCTACTGTTACTTTTAGCTCTGATCTGTTTGCAAAAGTCTTTCTTATTCTACTTTATCCCATTGATTTCATTCTGTTTCTCATCTGCCAAGTCCTCAGATGGCATGTTTTACCAGCTAGGAATTCATCTCATTTCTTTCTATTATGCAACATTATCTCAGCTGCCTCACTGAAACTGAAGCATAACAGATCTCCTGCACTCCCTTTTATCATCTAAGGCCCTTATTCAGCGAGGTAATGCCACCAGGCTCACCTGGATTGTCTCACTGAGGTCAGGCACTGAAAGTTAGGAGGATGGTCGTAAGGGCCTTGTTCATCACTGGGAGGTAAAAGCTCCCTTGCTGCCATTCTGTGGAAAAAAATATATATATTGTGGGGATATCTATTGATATGTACTATATATTGATATATATGTTTGAGGATAGAGGAAAATGCTCCAATTAGAGTTTCCTCTGCATTCCTAATCAAGAGATAGTATGCCTGTCACCCTCTTCCTTCCCCAGCTTCTTCCAGAAGAAATAAAGAAACTGCCCAGAAGCCCTGGCGATCCTTTAACATCATCCATCCCAGAGGAATGGAATAAACTACAGAGGACTGGCACAAGGGCTAATAGCAGATGTCAGTTCCAACCCTCTGGCATTTCTCCTTGTGACTGCTGCTCCCAAAACCCAGCAAATGCTCCCTGGCTCAATCAGGGCACCTTCTCAGGAGCTGCTAATCCACAAGATGCTCTCCATGGGTGGTAGGGAGAGAGGGGATTGAGAGGGTGCATATGTCTTAAGCAGTCAATGGTATTGAAAAGCAGCCCTGCAGGAGGATTAATTATGTCATCCGAAGCAAAGAAAATTGAGCAAAAGTGTTTGAAAATCTCTGCCACTCTCCTGTCTTTCCCACTGCCTCACTTTCTCATTTGGAAACTCTCAGATGCCTCTCCCTCTCTGGATGTTTTGATAAGGCCTTTTCTTGTTTCTGTGCCGCCTCAAGCAAGTGTGATTTGATTTTGCTTCTCTTTCCTCCCCTCCCTGATTTGAGGTGTGCACTGCTGGTTATCTGTTAAATTCCATCTCCCTTGCTTGTTCATTTTCTATACAATTCCTTTACACACCCTCCCTTCAGCCAAATGGATTTTTTTAATCTACCTTGTATTTTAAGTTGTCTTGATATTGTTAGCCTTTGGGCTTACGAGACTGTGTTTTTAATACTTTCCCACCCTCACTGTGCCCCATCTCCAGCTCACACTAGAGGACAGCTTTGCATTTATTTCTATCAACTCCATAATTGGTTTGCAGAAAGTTCCAGCACCCTTATTAGAGTTATGTCAGAACCAATACCATGGGCCTGATTCCCCAGCAATAGAAAGTGAAGAACTACCAGGGCAATGAGAACCATTCATCACCTGCAAGGGCAGATTGAAGTCACTACAGCCAAAAAAAACCTCGCTGAAATTATGGGATTGGCCTCCCCTCTAAGATGAACTGAACTAAAAGTCCACACAGCAGAAATTCCTCCAGATCTGAGCAACATTAGATTGGGATATGAATTTGCATTTGGCAATAGCTCCAGGAGTTCTCACACTCCTGAAAAGTGGACTCTCGAGTTATACAGACAGTGCTTGCCTGATCAAGAAAAATTCTACCATAACTTTCATCCCACCACAGACATTGCTCCTCCCCAACCCGTCTTGCATCCAACTGACCACCAGCTCAGAAGCCCATGGTTTAGAGTATTATTTTTTTAATTTTCACCAAAATAAAAAAAAATTAACTGCTGGGTACTCAAAGTATGAAGATCTCTGATGAGATATTTCTTTGCCAGCAGTGGAGATTTTTTTCCCTAATATATTTTTCATTAATAATAACTAAAAAGTTCTCATGCTTATATTTTAAAATACCTGAAAGCTTTTCCATATTTTCTAGTTTGATCTGGCGTCACAGTTTTGAACTTTTTTTTTTTACAGTGCATGACCACTTCATAAAACATCTCCCTTATTTTTGCAACACTTCAGTACTGAAAGTTCATTGGTTTTCTGCAGGTGCAATTGTTATATTCCTGTCACAGTGGCCTGTTTCTTTGCCTCATTTAACTCCAACATATTCTAGCTGGGGTAAACCAGAGTATGTAATGTCATTTTCCCAAAAATAACACTTTAGTTTCTCAATAAATCCAAGCAAACCTCATTGTGAGGATATATACAAAGACATTTACTTTGAACATCAACTGTGGAAATAGTTGGAAGGAAATGTTGGAATCTGCCAGGGCAGCTCAGAGCCTTTCATTTTGATGCTTTCACACAGATATAAGAAGAGGTCAGCTTCTTTCTCCATGGCTAGTTTTGGCTCTCAGGGTGCTAATGGAAATAAAAGCTCTGTGTACCTTACTCTAGGTGAGCCAATCTCACTGTGGTGATGCCTGGAGAGAAGTCAGTTAGATGGAGGAATACCTCTCATCATTTTTATTCCTTCAATTTTTTCCTTTCTTTTTCAAGGAAAGACTACAGCAACAGGAAAAGACAAGACTGTGTTGCCATACCTTCAAAGTCTTGTGACATTTTAACTCACTGCTTTGTTTCTGTTTGGAAACTTCTTGTTACAGAGACCATTCTGAATTAAAGTCTGCAGCAGTGCTTGGATCTTTAATCCCTCAATAATTCAAAATCCAAATTCTCTGGACACAGGAATTGACCTCATAACACACACACACTATTAAAATAGGTTAAAATTTAAAGTGTCTACCATGCCATGATAATTGCAGAATGTCCAACAATTTTCAAAACATTTCCTCATGAATTCTCAAAGCATGCAGTAAACCTTATCAGCAATATTTGAACCACCCAATCATGATAAAAGCAGCAGTGACTTGACCAGCTCACATAGAGGGTGGACCAGGCAGAAGCATCCCAATTCCTACCCAGTCCCACAGTCTTGAGCTGCGACAAGGGAAATTTTGGTTGGCTATTAGGAAAATTTCTTTTACAGAAAAGGTGATAAATACTGGAATGGCAGAGGTGAGGTAGTACTGGGGAGGTGGTGGATGTGTTTAAAAAAGATTGGATGTGGCACTCAGTGCCATGGTTTAGCTGAGATGTTAGAACATGTGTTGGGCTTGATGACATTAAAGGTCTCTTCCAACCTAGAGATTCTGTGATTCTGTGATCAGTCTGCAGAGGAAGGGATAAGCGTGACTGTTTATCCTGTCCTGGTTGTTTCAAAAGGTTAGAGGGAGCCCCAGCTCACTGTTTCATAGGATGACAGACTTTTTTGCCCTATATCTGCTGGAGTCACACTGACCCTCTGTTCATCATGCTGTAACTATGAGATCATGCTTACAGGATCACTTAAAAAGGAAACATGTTTCTAATGAATATCTCATTTTAAAAGAAAAAACCATAAAGCTTTCTGTTTTATGGCTTAACTTTTCATCTTAAAATATAGTGGGCCTGATTCATATGGGAATGTCAGGTCAAAAGTTCTACACAAAGGAAAAAAATTGCTTCAGAAAAAAATCTGAATTACCTTTTTGATCCGTCATTATACAACCTCATTTTCTTCTGCCCTATTTTTTTCTTCCCTCTGCTGTTGATCGTATCTTCCTTTATTGATATTCCAATCACATGCATTATCCTACCCGCTTTCTGTAATGCCAACTAAATCATCATTGTTTTCATGCATGAGATCTTCTTGCTTAGTCATTTCCTATATTTCTTGTGTTGAGACACTGAGGAAAGACTTCAGTCCATTTTCTCTCACACTCTTTAACGTCACTTTCTTTTTTTGGTTGCATTCCCTCTTTCTTAGTCCTAATCAAACCTAGAAACACAGTCAGACCATACCTCCTGCTCACTTTTGGGCTCTTCTTCAATAGCAATTACTCTGCTTTGCGCCTGACTGCTGCTTAGTTCAGCCCCTATGGACAACACGATCCAGTCTTCCCTGCTGGGAAATCCCCAGTGACCTCCTGCTCCCTCTCAGTTCTCCTTGTAGATGGCTCTCCAACATCTCCTCTCCTGTCAGCCAGCCCAGTGTTCTCAGCAGGAGTAGCAACAGCACTCTCACATGCCCTCTCCTTTCTCTGGGAACACCACCACTCAGAAACAGAAAGCAGCATGCAGCCCTACAAGTGTTAATCTACAAGTAAAACAACAAGAATCATTTAGGCTTTGGAAAAGACTTTTAAGATCATTGAGTCCAAGCACAAGAACCTTCATGCTCCCTGCTCTTGGCCACCTTCCTCACCAAATTGTTTTCCCACCTGGCCCCAAACTGTTCCTCTGTTTCTCTCATTTGCTTTACTTTTCTGTGTGGCCTCTCCCCACAAGGCTTGGTTTTAACAGGGTAAACAACCTGTTAGAGCAACCAAGACTTTAAACTCTCCATTTTCCTGTTCCCTGTCAGAGGAGATGGCAGATGGCCTAAAAGAATAAACCTTGACACCAAACCCTCCAAAGACTCCCCCAGCTCTTTCTCCAATCACATTAGAAGAACATTCCTGATCCAAGGATGCTCCATGCTTGGCATCTTGCCCAGTTTTTGCTGTTATCCTCAAAAACTATGATTATTCTCCCCACCATGAATATGACCTTATGCTGCACAGCCACTGCCATTTCTTATGATTCCCTTGAGACACTTCCAGGCCCTGCCTTGCAGCTACCCTTCTTTTTCCTCTGCTTCCATCTACCCATCAGCTCCTCCACCCACAGTAAAAGGAATTGCATCTCCATGAAACTGGCTATTGGAATTTTTAATAGTACTAAAATAATTTAGTTCATACTACAGGTAATTTTATTAACAGTCAATATTTTCTGCCCTAAATGACAGATTTATTACAGCACATTATTTTTATTATTGAATGTAATCATATCCCCATGCTACTGAAATCCCCTGGGCACCCACAGTGCTCTGGCAGTAATAAATAACCAATGCACACAGAGAAACTTTGCTAAGGTGAATTTAAGGTTGCAGGCACATAGCAGTGGTTTGAGTGCATATTGCTCCTCAAGAACATTGGAGTTAACAAGTTGTTTGCAGGCAACAGCAAAAGCAATTCTCATTTCTCACGTTTTCAGTCCAACGTCCCACATAACCCAAAGTCATGAGGTTCTCCTCCATCTCTCCTCCTTTGGACGTACCTTACTTGTCCTCTCTCCCTGTGTTTCCTTGTAGCAGCTTGCATAAGTTAGGCCCAGCTGACAGTGATGTTAGCACATGAACATGAGTTAACTTGGTGGGACAAGGGAATAATGTCCATTTGAGAAGAGGAACTTAAGCAAGATCATGTCAAGAACCGTTCGTCGAGATGAGCAGATTGGTGGCACCAGCAAGTGGCAATAGACAGGGTACATTTAGGGAAATTGTATGGACTAATCAAGCATTGGTTAATCTTGACCAAAACTTTTATCTGACAGCACCTGGAGACACCCATGGACAGAGCCCAAGGAGCCTGTCATGGTTTGACACTGGCGCAATGCCAGTGCCCCCATGAAAATACATTCTCCTTGGTGTCTGCTGTGAGATGTGATCAGAAATAGAACAAAGCAGGCTCCAGCTTAGGAATATAAGGAAAAAAACTTCATTAACCTACAATATATAAAAGAAACACACAGAACTCAGGATGAAAACCTTCCAAAAGCATTCCTCCTCCCCCCGCCAAATTTCCAACACATCACAGTAAAACAAAACAGTAGATTCTCAATTCAGTTACCTGCCCTCAGATCACTCTCAGTCCATCACCACCCTTCAGATAACCAATTCTCAGTTCATCAAGGAGAGAGGAGTCCCTCTCGCACCATGGGCTTCCCCAGGAAACACAGTTGAAACCTCGTGTGTTTCCACGTTCCATGGCACCACCCACAGAACATTTGCCATCGTGACATCTTCCTTCCATGCCCAGTGCTCTCACCACTGCACATGGACCAGAGCTGCTTCCAGGGTTTTCCTTTTAAAGGGTGCTTTGTCCAGTTCCAAAAAGAGCACAGTCTCTCACTTTTGGAACACCTGTCCCCACCCAAGTTTCAACCCCTGGAGTCAAGAAGTCTCAAGAACAGAGATCTTCTTCTTCACTGAAGATCAAGGGCACCACCACCCTCCTCACCCGTCGTCTCTGTTCCCGCACTCCTTCACATCACATCACTGCACTCTCTTGGCTCCAAGCCATTGCCTCCCCCAAAATGCAGTCTCTCTGTCACAGGAAAAAAAATGGTTCTGTCATGGCTATACAAGAAAAGTCCAGCCAAAGCCACTCCATTATCTCCTCCCACCTAGGATTCTTTTCAGCTTCTCTTGGACATCTTTCACTTGCACAAACTTGCATCACACTTGCCCATTTCCTGCTATTTCAGCTCTATCTCTTTTCTCATTCAGCTCTAGGCGGATCAGCATTCGTAAGGTTTCCATCATCCAAGAAAAGGGTAAAAATCTCAGGCTCTGTCTGTCCAGAACTCCCAGCTGCCCTGCTGGCCGGGCTGGCCATGCTGCCATGATACTGAATTTCAAGGTGGTACAAGCTGTCTCTCTCTCTCTCTCTCTCTGTCTCTGGGGGGGCTGCCCGATGTCTCTCAGGGTTCCTCCACCCTTCCATCCTGCAGGGGCCTTCACTCCCTTCTCTGCCTTCTCTGTCCCAGGCCCAACTTCACTCAGGCCTCGTGGTTTCCCTCCCCCACCCAGCCCGGAGCCAGGCAGGGGAGCTCTGATCTCTTGCATGGACGGAACCCAAGAGAGCTTCCCCCTGGGAGTTCTCAGCTTTTAACTCCCCTGTGTTCTCAGAGGCGTATCCATGTCCTCAGTGGCCACACCATGTGCCAATATTCAAATCTGAGCACCTATTGGTTTGACCACAGCATCCCAAAAAACTGACTTCATCTCAAACCAGGACAGAGCCTCACCACTCAGCACCAGGAATATGCAGGGCACAGCTGGAGCTGCTACACTGACCCATCCAAATTCTCTCCTCTGACCCATCTCATCATCTCTCCCACTGAACAGAGAAGTTGCGTAATTCATAAAAATGCATATATCTGTGATTAAAATGTTCTGGTATCTAACTCCAATGAGTCTCTGCAGCATCTCTTGGTCCTACATGGCAGCACCCCCACTCCCTGCAGGCACACCTCTGCAGCATCCCCGTGGTTACCTGACCAAAGCCAGGACAAGAGGCAGCTCATGCTGTGTTTGCTCCCAGCTGTGTGCCTGCTCATCAGCCAGCTGACAGGCCACAGCTCTCACCATCATCTTTCCTCCCAGTGAGGGCACTCATTTAAGTCTGTTTCCCTAGCCCAGCCACTAATTTCCTTGGTACTTACAGGAACCTTGGTTTTTGTTTTTTTTTTTAATCACCAATCCTGTTAGAAAATGTGGCTGAAAGGAGCCAGCTGATACCAGAGATCAGGACTGACAGGTTGACAAGCAGGCAGACAGAATGATTGCCTGTCTCATGCTTGCTTGAGAATCCAGGATATAGAACACCACAGGAAATGTAAAAATTTTGATTCAGATGAACCACTCAAACTCAAACTACATTCCAACAGAAGACCATTTCACTATTTCCCCTTCATTGAAGATTTTTAAAGCCATTCACCAGAGGGCACAGAACTGTTTGTTATCTACTCCAAATAACAACCATTCTCCTTTGTTACCACATTAACCTTTGGTCTTTTCCAGGTAAAAACTTGAATCTCGCAATCAGGGAAGATGAGGTATATCCGTGGAGGCAGGCGAGTGCAGCATGCAGGAGCACTCAGACAGCAGGGCACGAGGTGCAATTGTCAGACTTAACCCTGTAGGCTGCTAAATACCTGCTAGAGCAGCTGCATGACCTCAGCATCTGGCAAGGTCACAGCCTATGCTGCAGAGGGAAGGATTGCCTTCATCACGCTGCTTGTGTAAATGAGGATTTGTGTGCTGTGCACAACTGCAAACAAAGCAGCCAAGCTCCTCGCTAACATTTGGAATTCTCTGATTCTTTGTAGCCACACGGCGGACTAAAACTAATTGCAGCTACATTCAGCCGAGTTTGCCTTGTGCCAAGGTCTTTCACACTGTGGAAAAGTGACCAGGAACTTAAATGTTTATGCTAAGACAGTCTTGTCTCTTCATTTTCCTAGCTCACAATTTGTATGGCATTTTTAAAACCCTTGCATGTTGCATGCTCAAATCACCCAGAGCCTGCTAAAGGACCTGGGCTAGAGATGACATGTCTACTAGTGTGAAGAAAACAATTTTTCCTGCTTTCAGCCTTAGTAAAAGGCAAAACCCTGATGTTACCAACAAGAAGAAATTCATAGGCAGAGGATAAAAGATGTTGTTTAACAGAAAAGGAAAAAACAAAACATTTTCTTTGAAGCCAAGCCTGGAGCAAACACAATAATTGTGTCAAGTGCTGTACATCTGGGGTTCAAGGCCACTGTTCTTCCCACTGGGTCACACTTCTTGGCTGGCCTACCTCTGCTGTGATGCACGATAGCTTGTGAGAGCACTCCTATCACCTTGCTTCCATGGCAGGACACATCATGCTCCTCCAATGTGCAATGCGCTATGAAGTAACATGAAAATAACCCAAATCCAGCATCTTTCCCTTTGTAAATAAGAACAAACACATTCTGGAACCCTGATTCTCCATGTGTTATTACCCCCCTATTCTGTTATGAGGGGGAATAATGCAATTTTAAACTTATTTGTTAATAGACTTTGGCTGGAATTTTTCAAATATTTAATATTTTACAATATCTATCATGAGTTAAGCACTCCGTTAGTGGGATTTGGAAGTCTAAGCAAATAGAGTCCTTTGAAGAGCTAAGGCATAAAGAGCTTTAAGATCCTTGAATGAAAGAATCTATAAGTAGTACAAAGAATCATTGGCTACACAGACAGAAATTGTCATTATCATCTTATTTTGTGATAGCAAAACCCTGTATAACAATTCAACACATTAGGCATTAACAGAGAGATAAAATACTCCCTTAAATAGGAAACCTTCTCTAGTACAACTCTGAAAAGTGCTGAGTTGATGGATAAATTCCTATCTTCTTAATGTTTTCTCTGTTGGATCCTTGGCCCACTGGTGAATTATTCCTCAGAGTGGAATCAAAAAAAATGGTTCCTCAGTAATGGGTGCTCAGCTTTGTGTAATGTTGGCGCTCAAAATTCCTTCACAATCCCGCAGAATGCAGCCCATATTGAAGGGGCTGGGATGGCTCTGGAGCTGTCTAGGGCAGACATCTCCCTCTCAGCCCTTTGGAATCTCCTGCAAGCTTAGCACAGTCCATGAAGCCAGCAGAGAGGTGGGAGGAAAAGAAAGAAGTGTTACAAGGCAGAAAGCAAGAGGAAGACATTTGAATTTCATAAGACAGGTTAACCCCGCAGGGCTGAGAGAAGCAAAAACAACTTATTCTGAATAAACATGATATGGAAATTGCAGAGATAGGATTGAGCGTGAATTTATCTAGGAAGCTGCAGCGCAAGTTGGTGCAAGATGCCATCAGGAAAACCTTGAGAGAACTGAAGACAAGAGAAGTGATCTTGCCAGCCACTTCCATCCAAACCCTGGGCTCCTTGTTCCCATAAGGCACAGTTTTGGAAGGAGAGATGGTGGGATAGTGATGCCCACTGTCCAGAGGCAGCTCCCACTGCAGCCCCTTTGCTCAGCCACCTGGCTGAAACTCAAGGAGCACATTCCAGGCTCTGTGTTTGCCATCTCCTGGATCATGGCCAAGCATTGAAGTGGGAAAGCCAGCTCACACATTCTGAAACCAGGTGGGGAAATGTTAACAGCTGGGCAGCAGGGACTGCTGTGGGCCAGGGCTTGACTCTACACCCCAGCCTTCACTCACTGCTTAGCAGGGCTGCAGCAAATCTCCAAACCTAGGGACCTCAGTCCCTGTCAAGGACAGGAAAGGTGGGAAGGAATAACACACATACAACATGGAAGCAGACATACTCCATGATGAAGCTTCATGCCCTTGTCCCAGGCTGTCCTTAATATGACTGATGGTCCCAGGCAAAACAGAGTCAATTTGCACCCATTCTGAGTGTGCAAATGTATTTGACAGACGAGCTCCAAAGAGACTAGCTGATGTGATTTAAGATGCTACCTCTCCCCAGCTGTCTACCCTATTCCTCTGCCAGAAGTTACTTCCCCAGCAGCAGGGAAATCAGAAAAAACATGTGTCTGCACCTTGAATGCTCTAGCTGAGGCTGTTGTATTAGCATAAACTGCCAATGAAGGGTGGGTTTGTGCTAATACATCAGATGAGAGCTGCAACCACTGGAGCACAGGCACATGTCTCATTCTGCCAACTCTCCAGTCATCTCCAGCAAGGGAGCAGAAAGGACAGCTGAGGGTATTAAAGTCACGTGTGCTGGGTACAGCTAGTACACACACACATGTATTTTAAATATATATATATATATATATATATATATATATATATATATATATGCCCGGTACTCTGATGAACACACATGATTTTCCAGTCCATTTTCCCAAAGCCTGCTGATCTGCAGACTCAATAATGCACAGCCTGGGCCATGACTATCAAGCAAGACAAGCAATCAGCACTGAGGAGTGCACTTAAAAGGGCACAGCTACAAGCCTCATAGGGCACAGAGGGAAGGGTGACTTCAGCTTCCTCCTCCTCTCAAACCACCTGGAAGAGTGCCAGCTCATACCTTGGCTTAGCATCATCAAGAAGGTTGACAAGTCATCACCCAAAAACTTCTTCAGATAGAATTATGGAACCACAAGCTAATAGGTTACTGGAAAAATTCCACAGGCATGAAAATAGGCAGAAAAATTTGGTCAGCTCATTCTAACATCCATTTCTGCTATCAATGTCAGTGATGCACATTTATGCTAAACATTTCTTTATCTCATACAGCATAGGGCTTGCTTTTTACATGAAAATAATTTGTGCTTTGGAAAATCCTGTAATGTGATGATTTGCTTAGCTTTTTGTTGTGTGCTCTCACTTTATTGTTTGTTTTTTGCTTGTATCTCTTGCTTATGATCTCTCTGTATGCTGAAAATCCAGTACAAATATTTAGTAAACAATGAGAAGCTTATTGCTGCTTTCAAGCAGAAGATTTGCCTCTGCCTCACAGAACATCTATTTTGGCTTGTATTTAATTTTTTAAACAATGCATGAATATATATCTATAGATCAGATCTTTCCTTACTTGGATTTTACAGTAGTGGGTGCTTTATAAAAGTCAATATAGATGGAATCAGCTGTAATTCATTTACTGCAAACTCATCTTTGATCAGAAGATATAGCAATTGTTCTTTTTCACATGTGACAGGCACAAAGCTCCTTTTTTAGTACATTATTTTGAAAGTTTAATTTTTTTTTCTTTTTAAGCTAAAGAACACCTGAACAATTTTCTGTTTGGACATTTCTAGAACACTTGAAGCAGCCTGGAATCTGAGACCACAAAGAGATGCATGACATGGGAAAGGCAACTAGCATATTCCCCCAAAACTGTTGTTCTAGGCATAGACTTAATGAGTAATGTACAGGATGGAGTCCTGGAGCTCTCCCTTCTCAGGGTGAATTTATCCCAGTCAGAGCTTGTGCAGGTAATTTACTCACCTCCTGACTTTTCTTTACAATTTCAGATAAAGCCCAAATGCTTTTGAACTGCCACATTGACACATTTCTCTTTGTGAAATCTCAGACTAGTCTTTTTTTTTTTTTTTTTTCACAGTAACCTGATTTTGAGTGCCCAGCTAGATACTAGAGGCTACAATGACTTCACTGATTATGGCATCTAAATTCAAGAGACTGATGTGAATCTCCAGCTGTCTAGGATACACAGCTGTCAGACTCAGGATCCATCTACAGCCAAGGGAAAGAAAAAGTTATCCTAGAAGAAAAAAAGTTAGAGCACTGAGGCATATGACACTTCCACAGACAGACTTTGGGAGCCCTGGAAAAGACTTATTCCATTTGTTGATCCAGCACCTATCACCCTTTTAAAAATTGGTTCCCATAACAACAGGCACATTTCTTCCTTTTAATGATTTTAACAGTTGGCCTGAATGTAGTTACTGTGCATCTTGGCCAGTGTAGCCAGATAATGGCTAAAATATGTAAAAAAGCAGGAGCCTTGGTTGAAAGTGTTGATGCTTGTTGATGCTTGTAGTTCTGGAGCAGCTATTAAGGCCCCAACAGATGAAATGAAGAAGCCTCAACAGGCAGAGAATAGGTGCTTCCTGCCTCTCTCCAGTTTCAAGGAGACCCATTATAACCAATTTAATCATTTTTTGCTTAGGTGATCACTGTAGGATGAGAGACCCTCCCTAACTGAGTCTTTCCTGGTAAAAATTCCGATGCTCCTGTGTTTAACTTGGATATGTGAGAAATCTGTTGTTACATGAAGCAAACTGGGGAGGGGGGTAGAATGACAGAAGCACCATGGCATCACCAGTTTGGATTAGAAGCAGAGGACTTTGAGGCCACCCTGGGGGTTTTCAGGCAGAACAACTGTGAAGCTACAGCTATAAATTTAATCACTGTATATTGATGTGGTGATGTCGGGTGTATTGATGTATTTTATTGCTAAGCAGTGCATTCTCCCCATGTTTTTCCCCCTTGAGCAGATTAACTGTATATTCCAAAATACTGTCCAACAGAAACATGAGTGGCATACTATTTTCACTTTGCTTGCCTCCCACATAAAAGAACAGCTGTGAATGTCAGCTGAGGCTGATTTCTCCTGTACAATGGCCTATCATTTTTTGTAAAAATAAATAAGTGGCAATCATTCTTTTTTTTTCATGGATATAAACATTTTGGGTCAAACTCAAAGTGACTGAAATGATATTGCATTTTACCTCTGGTTGATAAGTAGTTGTAATTTACAGGCCAATAGAACTGGGTAGATAGAAAAGCAACCACCAAGTAGAATTAAGATAAAGAACCTCCTACTCTCACTTTGTCTTACACCTTTCACTGAGCTGCCTTTGCTCCTGCATCATTTATTCCCTGACTGTACATTCCTGTAAGTTACACTAAGTTGCTGCCAGGTAACAGAGAGCATCATTCATACCACCTCTGAGCACTGCCCAATTGCAGAGCAAGCCACTGGAATCATTGGTTCAGCCCCAAACACAC
Source organism: Serinus canaria (assembly GCF_022539315.1). Classification (NCBI taxonomy): domain Eukaryota; kingdom Metazoa; phylum Chordata; class Aves; order Passeriformes; family Fringillidae; genus Serinus; species Serinus canaria. The sequence continues at coordinate 23,677,040 of NC_066313.1, forward strand.
AATCAGAGCACCTTCTGCAGTGTTAAGTCTTTACACAAAGCTGCAGAAATTGAAAGCACAATTGCAGGGTGAAGTGCCACCCACACACAGCCCTCCCTTAGTGACAAAGGCTGATTGTCATAAGAAAGGCTCTAGACATCTAACGGTATCTCTTACCCTTATCCTCTGCAAGGGCATTTTAGGCTTCCCCAAGCGATTTCCAGCTGATATGGCACTTCAGCTTGGCACAGAGTTCTGCAGTTGTTACAGCAGGGCCCCAGAACAATAAAGTCTCTATCAATGGGATGCACTGTTTTCCAGTCCAGAGAGAATTTGGTTAGTACCCAGCCAAGCATCTCTGCAATGCTCTTCTGCACATCACAGAGGAGCCCTGAAGGATCAGGCCATACCAGGTTTGAATAGCAAGGACTTTCTACGATGCATGGGGCATTCTAGTGGTTTGGACCTTGTCCTTCCTTGCAGTCTGTATGTAAGAGTGATTTGGGGCAAGTAATTTCCTATTTTTATCCCTCAGCACAGCAGGACTGCAGAACCGCAGGAAGCACTTTTGGGCCGTGTCAGTACCAGCCAGGACTGGGAGTCATGCATGTAATTGCCACATTGCAATTGATATTGATTATATGTATCCTTTGGAATCAATACAGGCCTTTTTCCACTGGAAATTAGCATTCTCCTGAATATGACACACAGTGGAAAAAGCTCCCAAGTATGCACGCATATCTCCAAAAACCCAGCTTGGCACTGGCAGCAGTATGTTAGCATATAGAAGATGCATTTCAGGTTATGTTCTGAAAGGGTAGGACTAAACCCTCCTGCATTAATACCTGCTGCAGTGGTTTCCCCATTCCTCCTACTGGAGATTGGGAAGATTGTAATTTGTGAAAAACCCATTAAAAATACAGCTCTCCCCATTCACAGTGGTGGAAAGTATTAATAACTTTTTCACTGAAAGCCTGGAGACCATGTATATTCTTACTCACTATATCCTTCACCTTAACAGACCTCAGTCTAGAGACAAATCTTTGGGACTTACAGCACACAAATGGCAGAACAACATTAAGAGCTATATCCAGAGTATGTCTAATACTTCCCATTTTTCACATGAGTGGTTTTCAAACCGTGGTCTGCAAACCCATAGGGCCTTGCTCTCTTTCTGTATCCGATGTGCATTGTAAGGATCTAGACATGGGAATTTCCTGAAGGTGACAGGACATCTTTCAAAACTATAAGAGATCAGCAAATTAAGAGGTGGGAAAAAAATGTGCATAAAAAGCCTTGAAGTCAAGTGCATCCATGATGAGAGTGGAGAGGAAAAGTTGGGCATCTGAACACCCTCTTTCCATGTGACACCAGGCACTCCCATACACCAGGTACTGCTATCAGCAAGGGCTAAGACCCCATCAGCCTCCTCCGTTCCCTTTCCTCCTGTAAATCCACAACTGATTAAAAACATTAATTAACTGTCAAACCCTCCTCTGCTCTCCATCAATTAAATCTGGTTTATGTCCATTTTATCTATCCATCCAGATGCTTTAATTAGTCTCCATGATTGCAATTCATCAGCACTTCCACAGAGTAAAGCACATCAGCAGTCTTCTCTCCCTCTCTCTCTGCAAAATTTACCCAACACCTCACCTAATGGGGCTCTGAGTCCCACTTATGTTTTGTGCTCAACCACAATGCAAGTAACAGTAATAATTAGTACAAAGGGAGCTTTCCTTCCATTCCCAGCTAAAGTGTTAATATTTCGTCTTCAAAATATATAATTTAATTATTTAGTAGTGTTTCCTGATTCCCTAATGTAGTGATATGCACACGATGTTCTGTTTGTAAATTTTTAGCGGGTTTATAAATACAGCATGGCCATACTGTGCAACCTCACAATCTCTCTGAACCCAAAAAAGGAGGTTTAGAATTAATAATAAATGATAAAACTTGGGAAAAAAATGAATTGGGCTTCATTAAATGATAAAATCCATCAGGAGCCAGGGGCAAGGACAGGGGCAGGCACTCAGTTAATTTGTGAGAGTAACGTAATTTTGAATTGTCGAAAAGATGTAACAGTGGAAATACGTAATGCAGTTTAATCTTGGAGGTCATTCCAAGGAGAAAAGGCCAAGTAGCTATCTGGCCTTATCCAGGAGAAGGAGAATATATTCTGTTGCCTTGGCAAAATTCAAATACTTATGTGATCTTGAGCTGTAATGACTAACAAATCAAGGAGTTCAACTAGCCAGGCTGTGATCATTCCCATTGCAATAGAAGACCTCCATGCAGGCCTCCAGCTGTAACGAAATTTGGGCAGCCAGTCCAGGAAAACCCTTGCTATTCCCTACCTTATTTTGTCCTCCTCACAGGAAACAGTCGTAACACAACTTCAATCTTAAGAGTAATTCCACAGCACTAAGACATTTTTACCATAAAAGCTCTGCTGGTAACTTCACTTTTACTCCATGTCTCCACAATGATGCCTTGGAGCAGTTTTACTCTGCTCATCAGCATTGAGGGACACTGGGCCATTAAAGGTTAGTATGGGCTCCCTTCCTTACACAGACATTTGAATTTCAGACAGTATCAGTGGTGAGGGGACTTCACCTTCCTCTACCACCACATGCAATCAAGTCCAAGACACGAGGATTCGCTAGAAAATATCTGTTGGAAAGATACCCAAACTCAAGAGAATGATCCCAGAGGAAGATGGGATCTCCCACCAGTAAAATTCAGTGGCCAATGCACTGCCACTGTAAAAAGCTGCCTCATTTCCAGTGTAATTGTTTTTACATTCCAACATGCAGTCTTTAGCATTTCTTAGGACTTTGTCCCTTAAATTACAGGGTGTCACATTTTGAGACAGTAGAAAGACATCAAAAAGTAAGAATAGGTGTCATATTAAAGAAAAAATTAAAATAGTCTAATTTTGAGCTGGAAAGTATGCTATTGGAATGCTAAATCCTTTCCTTTTGTAACATGTTTAGTATTTCTTTTCTCAGGGGAGCAGGAGCTTTATATTCCATAGCTGAAATTTTAAAATCAGCACAGTCTTCTATCAGAAAAGGTGGTCTGACAGAACCGAGCTGTGCAGTGTCTGCATGAATATACTGGCTGCATAAAGAGTCACTTTGTGTTATCAAAATACCTTTTATTGTAAATACATATTGCACATAGTATTTCAGATACCTTTAAAATATTTATGCTGCAATAAAACAAAAAATACTGAATGTGTGTTGCACAAATTAAGCCAGTAACCCGACTGGGGCTTTCATCCCAGTTTGACAACATAAAATTTTGAAATGTCAAAACCGCCTTCAGGACAAAATTTCCATTTCTGTTGCCATCTGTCATGATGTCCCTCAAAAGCTGCAGACCATACTCTGATCTCTCCAGGCCAGGAGTTTTCAATTGCTACTTCCTACCTGCTGTTTCCACTTTCACATGGGAATGGGGAGCTCACTCAAGACCACTACATGTCAAAGACTTATTTAGCAGGCAGAGGGAAAACAAAAACAACAACCAAAACAAAACAAAACAAAAACCAAACAAAAAACCAACCAACCAAAAAAAAAACAAAAAACAAAAAACAAAAAATCCCCAAAGCCACCCCCAAAATAACAAAACTATGTTTAGCTGGATTGTTCAACCCAAACATCTTAAAGTGGGCTGCAGCCAGGAAGTAAAAAGTTACTAAGACCAACAACTCATTTATTGCTGCAATTGTCATCTCTGATGTCCTGACACAGACACATGAATAATCACACCCCAGCCAAGGTTTGCCAAGGGTAGCTGTGCCAACAAAGGAGGATCTTCTGGTGATGAGCAGCTGAGATCACTGACCTTCAGCCAAGACTGGCTGCTGCTTTGATCTAACTCTGCTGTTGAATGTAAAATTTAGGCCGAACACTCAGTCCAGAGTCTCTAAAAAACTGCAGGCAAATTCAGGTTGCTCTCAGTGTGTGATGAGCCCTTTATACAAACAAGGCTTTCCAACACTGGAAGAGTTGCACTTGAAAACCCACAAAATAGTAATTACATCACAATATAGCCAAGTAAAATTGCCTTACAGACATCTATCACATCTGAATACAACCCAGATACCTTCCTGCCAGAATTTTCGCATTCTGATTTTGGTCCCTTAGAGGTCCACAAGATATATTTACAGTTTCCATAAAAAATAAAGAAGAGACACTGTAATGGTAATTCACCATTCAGGGGTCCTCAATCTTGGGATATTTGGTAGGGATTTGCAAACTAAAAGAGATTGAAAACCACTGTTGCCTATCAACTCCCCAAGAATCTACATGGTGCTCATACTAAATACCTTCATATATTACTTGCATACTCTGCAGATGTTTGCATGCTGTGATCATGTAGAATAACAATGCCTTGAACTGTAAAACACTGGTCTTATTTATATACAATGCCATACTTGGTATTTTATGTTTATCTGTTCTCATAAGCCACCATCATATATTGCATTGGTGGGAAACTATCAAAACAGCTCTGAAAACAGCAAACACTCAATCACCAGTCAATTTTTTTGCCAATTCACTTTCACGTTTATCTGGGGAGGAAATCTTGGCTTTGGTTGTGTCAGAACAAATTTCCTCACTGACTTGAGTGGTCCCAGAATTTCAGTGTGCTATAGTATTTTTACTGCATCCCAAGCAAAGTAACTCGTAGCCTTTCCTTTTGGAAACTATTTAATAGCTCATTGAGCTCAACATAAGGGTTTCCTCATTTGTATTTCTTCCCATCACTGCTAGCTCTGCCCAACACACATTAACTAATTCCTTCTCCACTTGGTGTTTACACACTTTAAATATTCATAAAGGGCTCCATTTTTCCCACATTCCCATCACTGCCAGGTGCATTAACTTTCATTTTTGCCAAGTTGACTCTTCACTTGTTTCCGTACCAAGTCTCTAATCTCTCTAGGTGTCTTTGTATTACTACTATTTAATTTCTGTTAAGTACTGACAGTGTGCCAGGTGCCTTCAGTTTGCAGATGCAGCACAGAGTGGAAAGGCACAGTTCTGCTGTGGACCATGCAGTTTAAAAGACAAAGCCGAGATGGGACAAAGTGTCCTCACAGCTCAGAGTATATGGTTAGGCTTAGAACATGGGTACAGCTGTGAAACCAGACTGAGGGATAAAACCAGGCAGGTCCCTTCTACAGTCCTGGTGAAAAAAAAGAGTGCGTTTCCCCAGCATCACTGGATGGAAAGGTTGTGCTAACATTGAGGAAATTTGGAGGAAAAGAGGTGCTATAGGCTGAAAGGATGCATTTTGGAAGCAGGACAGGACCAAAACAAAAAAGCATTGCAGGCCATTGCAGCCAAACCAGTGTCTGTCTTTGATGAACACCACTCTAGCAAAGGGAGTGCTGGCATGCATGAGGGAAGTTCCCTAGATCCCTTCCTCAGCACTGAAGACATTGAAATAAAAGGTTGGAACCACCAACACCAAACCAGCAAAGGGGTGATCAAGAAGACAGACAGCCTGAAAAGCAACACAGGAAAAAGCAAATACAAGAGCAGTCTGAGAGAATCACAGATGAGACTGGGGGAAGCAGACACAACCCCAAAGCTGCCAACAATGGGGATGGCAGCTTCACTGGCCTGCCCTGCATCCTGGTTGTGGTTTTACCTGTCTTGTTAACATCTATACAAGAGACATGAATGTGCTATTTAATCTGTCTTCTAACTATAGCTGTAGCACACTTGGGAGGACTGAGCATCATTTTTTTCACACCAATCCCCACAGATCTACGATCTAACATTCTCATTCCCCAAACCTCAAAAAAGTAGATGAAATTATTCAACAAGACTATCCTTTCAAGGTGATGAACATTTAAAAAAAATAGTTCCTAGCTCTTTAACCACAAGGCAAGAAAGTACACTAAAGGAAACTGGAAATTTCCCTACTGAGAACAGGCTAGAGGCTCTCCCAACCTGCTTTCCACAGTCTGAGGAATAAAGGATAAATGAGGGGAAAGCCAGGGACCAACTGCTCTTCCTCCCAATGAGGTCAAATTCTGCCCTTTCAGGCAAGGGCTCCTGAAAGTATCAAAGATTTTATCTGCCACCAGGAAATGGCCAGCATTGTTTCCAACACACAGACTTACAGAACTAATACACAATTTTGCTTGTTACAGCAATTCTCATGGCTGCTCCTTAGTCTTGCCCTAAACCAGGGTCAAATGCTTTCTCCAGCTTTAGTGGTGAGATCTAGCTGGCAACACAGCACTGCTTTAAGTACCCCTCCCCACATGCACCTTCTCCAAACAAGCAAGCTTCCCAATAACACTTCAGGCTTCTCAGTCCTCTGCTTATCAAGTAAATCTCAAATCTTGCTCCCCTCATTGCCAGTGGGAAAGAGTACTGAGCATAAACCATGATCTTCCATCCTCCTGCTTCACCCTACAAGGGATGAGACAGAGACAGGTCCAAGCATGTCCCATCAGAGGAGCAAGAAGAGACATGAAACACTAAAATTATATTTATTCAAGCCTTTAAGAAGTTCTTGAACTTCTAAAAGCCACCCTAAGCCTTCTTCATCCATACAGATACCAAAGTATTAGATCTCAAGAAAATGGAATAACACACACAGCATTGCACAGGTGAGTGAAAGAACTGGGACTTGAGTCCAGAGCAGAAACATCCCAGACTGTATGAAAGCCAGAATAGCCATTGCTATTCCATTTATCACAGAAACAGCACTTTTTGCAAAAAAAGCAAGCCCCTTCTTTCAGACATCCCTCCCAGAAACCTACAGGCAAGTAGATAAACTGTTTGTAAATAGAGGTTTCACACCAATTAGGTCCATGTTCCGCAAACAGCATCACAGACTCAGTGTGGTGTTTCCAAGGGCTTGTTATTTCAGAGCACTACATATATATTTCCATATAATTGATCTGTTCTGCTTTAAAGAGGCCATCAGGAAGATATGTGGGCAATTTATTCTAGAGGTAAGAGAAGGAGAGGCAAAGGGAGTTAACCTCAGATTAGCTGTGTTTACACAAGAGTGTTTTACACTGTGGGCTCCTGGAATGAGAGTAGAGCCCACACTGTTCTCTCCTGCCTTTTCAGCACCCCGTTTGTCCCTGAAGGGAAGGGCAGGCTCAGCAGTATAAACTCAGGGGGCTCAACTTCACAGCCATGACAGGGCAAATATAAAACCAGACAAAATTCTGCCCCATAGCATGGCTGCCAAAATCTGGGCTCAGATCCCTGGTGCTGGTGACTGAATGGCTTAAGACACCTGGATATGGTCTAAATTAGGTACCATTTGGCTATTGCAACTTGGCACACCTGACCAGCAAGAAAGCTGGCAAATTCTCGTGGTAAATATTCAGAGTACTGTAGTATCACAACACACCAAGGTCCATGGCCTCAGAAATCTCTATGCACTTATGTTCCCATTGTGGCAGGAACAGAAGAGGCAGGCCACAGAACTACAGCCATCATCTTTTATTCAAATACAGACTATAGACGCAACCAGGGCTACTCTGTCCTCCTGCAGAGCACCGGTCATCATCTCCACCTATAGTTCTTGCATCAGACTCACAACTGCTCTTCACACCATGCAGCCCACGTAGAAGGCTGACAGGATTGAAGACTTGAGTGCTGATGAAATTCCCTGCTCCTGACAGATCTCTTCCAAACAGCTCATTACTCTGCTGTGCTTTGTTTCCATTCCCATTTCGTCTAGCTTCCATCTCCTGTTCTCAGTTCCCTTCACATGTCTGAGGACTAAAGAGCTGTCTTACATCAGACAAATTCTTTCCCTGTTGGCTTTATTCCACAATCAAGATCCTTTGCCTTGATAAGCTAAATAGATAAAAATGTCAATGCCTTTTCTGCAGATGAGAATATTCTCAGCCCTGAATCTTTCTTGTAGCTGACCCCACCATTTCCAGCTTTTGATCTGTGGACTCCAAAACTGAAACAAGACCCGGAATAAGTACCCAATATCCATCTCCTTACTCCATTTGGCTGAGAGCTCTGCATCAAGACACAACATACCACGTTCAGCTCTGCCAAGTCAGCCAGGAAACATATGCAAGCATGACACCTTGAAACAGAGTGAGAGACTAAAAACCAGATAAGAAATAGATTTATCCAAAGAATGTGGGAAATAAATCTTTGATCTTGGAGGGGACCACATGATGGGCTTGTAGGCAAGGTCCAGACAGGATTTTCCATTTGAAGGGTTCTACAAGAGTTCTCCTAATGTGACCCAGCTCCCTACAATCAGCAGCATCACTTTACAAGGGGACCACGGTACTGAGAGCACCAAGGCCAACTTTTGCAAACGTGGCTATCCATCCACGGAGATGAAACACCTCTCAAAACAAAAGACACTGTGCAAATCTTCTACCTGATTCCTACTCTGAAGTCCCTGAACAATATCCCACATCCTCCCATTCAGCCCATTAGCACCAGCCGCCCAAAGTCATTTACCAAATCGGTGTGGCACAGGAGGCAGCTCTCCAGGCAGTGCCTGTCCCACAGTCCCTGCTTTGTGCGTTAACCCTGTGAAGTCAGGCAGCACATCTCGCTAACACGCTGCTCCATGGAACCAGCCTCATCCCGCCCGTAGTTACCAGGCAACATCTGTCACGTGTAAGCTTTACAAGTAATGATTTTATCATCTCTTCCCCACAGAAACATATGTTTTGTTATTGTAGCAAGTGAACTTTTGTATTTCTTTTTGGAGGATGAGGAGGAGGCCTGCTACTTTTAGAATAAAAGAGCAGCTTGATGAACAGACCTTACAGCAAGGTACTGAAAGCACATGAGGGTGACAGGAAAGAAGACAAAAATGTCAGGAAGGAAGAAGTTGACAGAAGTGATCACTGGGGACAGATCAAGGGGAGAAAACGTAAAAGCAACCCAAATTGGAAACGTAAGCAGGAGCCATGAGATGCAGGGCTTTGAGAACAGGAGCTGATTTTGAAGCACAGAACAATGAAGAAGCCTTGAAATGACTTAAGGAGGCAACTGTACAGTTAAGAGACTCTAGGCATCTTCTCAAAGAGGTCATGGATTGTAGTCAGGGTGAGCTTGCAGAACAGCAATACTGCAGGGGCTACCAGCTTGCTGATTCTCCCCCACAGCAGTATCCAGAGCTTCTATATTATGCTGGGAAACTTCAAAAGTAAGAAAACATAAGCAGATACATAATTTTTCCACCCTATCCTTTTAAAGTTATTCTGCTCTTGCATCCTGGTGAAAAGTTCTGTGGGAAGCTAAGTCAGATAATGCAGAAGAAATACATCCATTGGGTAGAGGCTATTTAAATATTTGATGGCTAATATATTAAATGTTAATTGAATACTACAATGATTTTCTCCCCTGGACAGCACACAATTAACATTTAATTTGTTATAAAATATTTAAAGTTATGAAATATCCGAGGGCAACTGAAATGTCTCTTCCACCAAATTGTCTTGGGACAATGTGTTGAGGGGACAAGAGGGCAGGTTAGCATTTCAAATTCTTCCAATGATCTATACAAGAGACGTGAGGAAATGTTCCAGAGCTGACAGAGTTCAAGGACATAGAGGATATGGAGGGACACACACAGATATCTGATACTGTCCTCTCCATGTTAAGCAAGATCAGGATTCTCATGGCTATGAGGAACCCAGCTTGCTGTGGTGACAAACCACTTTTCAGAGAAAAAGAAATTCTGGGCACTTAGACCAAACGTATATTTTCATGTTATATTTTTCAGAGATGCCAGGGAGGGACTGGTCTCTTCACTGCTCTGCATTCATTCAGTCCAGGGCACAGTGACAAGAATAGGATGATACAGAGCTGCTACTTTGGCTGTGCTCAGTGCTTCACTGAGAATCAAGGATGGCAGTCAGCTTGGGATATTAAGGTTTAAGCCAGTTGTTTAGGACCTGAACACAAACCTATCTCACTGGCTGCAGCAGAGTTGAACATCCAAGCATTTCAGAAACTTACCCTACTCTAATGCCTGGTTGGGCAAGAGGGGTAGGAAAGCTTTGCTAAGACTTCAGTGTAGAAAGGGATCTTTTAATTAGTTCAAAAGTAAATCCTTCAGCAAGTTTAGGAAAGCTCAGACTCAATAGTCTTGATATTTTTTGTAGTAAAACTCAACGAGAAGGAAAACACCCTTAAAGTTCTACTCTGTGTCATTCAGGAGACAAAAGAAATCCATATACAAGCAAACCAAACACCTTTTGCAGGTACCCTTAATTAAGAAACAACTTTAATTGCTAAGAAATCCTGAATAAGCCCAGTGGTACAGAAGGCTCACCTACTTAACTCCATGTTGCTTAGCCTTGATTTACCTCAGCTTTAAGGGGAATTTATGCTCTGTAAAGCTCACTTCTTAATGCAGCTTCTTTTAAATTCCTAACTTTTCCTGGTCTCAGACCTTTCATTGACCATTTTCTAAAGATCTGCTAAAAAAAAACCTCTAAGCCTTAGGCTTGTAATGATGGATTATTTCTACCTAGAAGACTTTCAGCTTCCAGAAACTCCTCTCATTTGCTACTTAAAGGTTTGACTAATATGGGGAAAAAACACATTCAGTTCTTGACTATGTAGAAATGGTATAGAGGAAAAACATCCTGGACTTTGTCAGACAGTCTGTGGCCTTCCTGCTACACACTGGCTCACTCCCTGCTTTGTGTTCCTTTGATAATATTTTGTCAATCAGCTGCTGTGATGAATCATCATCCCCTCATGCACAGGGATACAGCATCAGAAAAAACTGCATCCCACAAACTGCAAAACTTGTCTGTGGGAGCTGAGGGACAGCTGGGACCAAGGATTCCTCTGGGCCAAAGATGCTGGCCCTGGGCACTGGCTGTAAGACAGAGGGGCAACCTTCTGCTTTATGTATGAACTCTTTCTGCCTCTGTGTGGCAGAGAAAAGAGGGGTTCAAGGGTCCATAGTGAAGGCAGGGGTGCTTGTAGGCTCAGAGTAGCAATTGTCACATAGCAGTCGTGGAGGATATGATACTGCACATCTGAGGGCATCTCGTGGCTGGCTGCTGCAAGGGACAAGCCTGGCAGCCTGCTGGGTGTCACCAACACAGGAGCTGCACACACAAACAGCTCCAGGGAGCTGAAGAGATGCCCAAATGAGTAGATTTCATCAAGTCCATACTGAACCATTGATTCTAAGAGACTCCAGAATTCACACACTCGATAGCTCAGCATGTTGAAACACAGAATTTGGTCTGATCTCTTTGATAAAGTAGTATTTTTTCACTTTGCCATCCCTACTAGCACCATGGTAGGCCTTGGAGGATTTTTGCTGGGTTTTTCTCCCTCCTAATGTTTCTAACATGTTGAATTATGTCCAAACAGAAGAGGTCAGTGGGAGACAACTAAGGCTTTGCAAGGAATCTTTCCATAAAAATTAGATTTTGCCTGTGCAGAATGAGTCTGAACCTTTCTGTCACACTAAACTCAAACTTTTTGATCATGAATAGACAAGAAACAGGAGATGATAGAAGTGCTAAAGTACAGAACTTAAATGCTTTTTAGACTGGACAGCACAACTTCAGAACAGTTGTGTGAGGCAGAAATGGCTTTAGTACACAAGTGGTGGCCATGAGTAGACATAGGTGTGGAGAATATAGGATACCAGCTTGTGACGAGGTCCCTTTGTCCACACTGTTTGCCAGCCAGACCTTTGGTCACACTTTGGGCTTCTTTCCTCCACCATATCAGACCAACCCCTCTTGTTTGCCTCCACTCCCAGCCACAATTGGATTTGCCCAGGCAGGACCTGCTCTCCTGGTGTGGTGGCTGCCACTGAGGTGCCCAGTGGATGCAGCCCCGTGGCAGCCCCTGTGGCACCACAGTCTATCAGTGTCACACCCAGCTCCTGCTCTCTGAGGAGTGAGCCATTAAGGAGCTGCACTGAGACCACATCTGCATACTGAGTAGGGAGCTGCCTTGGAGGATATTAATTAGGGGTGACACTTTCAGGGCAAGTTCTACTATTCTTCCCTGTATCCCATTTCAGACATGGCTGGGAAGTGTGAGTACAATACAAATAGAGACAAGATGGGGCACTACGGGGACAGCTTGCCACTGCAACAGAAGGCAAGAGTAGAAAAGTTGCTGTCATATTCCTCCCTAGGACTTGCTACTGTCTTAAGGAAAATTCTAGAAAGCCCCTAACCCTATTTTCCTCTACCATTCTTCTACTCTAGAGAGGAAAAATGTGTTCTTTGTCTCCACAGAGATAATCCCTCTGCTCTCTTCATTTACACTCCTCTAGTCTCTAGGACAGACGTACAGCCGCCTTGACAAATGGCTGGAGCACATGCAAGGGGCTCAAGAACTCAGTTCTTTCTCCTGGCTCTGACAGTGACTGAATACTGGGTACTTGTTCCTGGAGTTCTCACTTCTCTTTACCATCCTTAGTCTAGTACACAGCCTTCCCCACAGAGCTGTGAGCACCTTTTAGCTTCATGGGCCCCCATTCCCTTCTGCAGCACCACCCAGCTCCCACAGCAGCCCTGAGGAGCCAGCAGAGAGCAGGTTTGCAGCCTGCACCAGATCCCAGAGGCAGGTTTCACAGCACTTTGCAGACTGGCAAATTTTATTGTTCAGCCTGGAGGTGGGAAATGAGCAGCAGGAGTGAGAACTCTGCAGCAAGGAAGAACCTGCTTAGAAGCACACGTCACTCATTTCTTTGCTGCACAACTTCATGTATTGTGTTTGTGTACAATTCACACATCTGTCAACAGATCACAGCACAAGTAATTCCACCTCCTACTAAACTGCTGCCGACTCTACATTCTCAATGCAACCCCACCATTAGCTTCTGGTGTTTCACAAAACCAGGAAACAAGGCAAACCAGTGCTAGACTGGATCATGGGTGAAGGTCATGCAGTTCAGGGGCCTGCCTCCCTCTGTGATGTGCACAAGAAGCTGCAGAAGACAATGTGCCATCCTGACAATTAACAACCCACCAACAGGGGAAGTTTCTTCCTTGAGGCAGTCAGTTGTCAGGGAGCAGACACCCTCAAGCATGAGGGTTTGCACCCCTTCTGCACTTTTCACCTGTCTAATATGTGTACTCTCCCTGGCTCTTTTAACACTCCTTCACCCCGTGAATTCTGCTGAGCTTCCAACCCCAAAGCTCTCACACAGCAGTGAGGTTAGTGGCCCCACAAAAATGTGCCTGCTTCTCATTCTCAGGAGCAAATGCAGATCAGGCAATGCAGATTTCCCACACATTTTAATACTCACATAAATGCTTCATTTCAGCTTCTTTCCTTGAGAGGTCAGATGCTAGCTCCTGATTTGTAAGGCAGACTTGTTCAAGCTATTGGCACTAGAAACATTAGAAACAAGTGAATAAAGAAGAAAGCCTGACACTTCTTTTCCACATGGGAAAAATTGGAAATCTGTCTGTCATTTCCTTTTAGTGATCACTTTCTCTGAATTCCTTCATTTCCATAACTGAAGCAATAATGCATATACAACTTTTTTTTTTTTTTTTTTTTTGAGGGGGGTGGGGAGAGGTGGTCACCAGCTGCTCTGGTGATTTGCTGATTTCTGCTGAGGAAATCAGCAAAATACTCTACTTTTCCCACCCTTTTTCCTTGAGGCTGAGGTCACTCACCTAAAATCAGGAGACAACAAAAACACAACTACTCCACAAGTGAAGATGAGCCAAAAGCTGAAGATACTCACAGTGTCTTCTCAAATCAGAGGCACAGCCCCAAGGCAGGACTGAGAGTCTGGGTTGGAGTCGGAAAGCCCTGAGCAGTGGTGGAGGGTGCCTGAGTGGAGTGTCCAGGGGATGCTGGTCAGAGTTTTTAAGCCACAGGAGTACCCAGGCTGTCAATACACAGCTGATCAGCACAGAGTCCCATCTGCCTGTAAGCCTCTGTGGCTGAAAGCAAGAACTTTCCTTCATTGCACTGATGCTCTCTAAGATGTCCACAGGCCAAGGAATCTTTTCTGATTTCATAAATGTTGTAAGTCTCAATGGATCCAAGGAAGTTGGGATGACCCTTAGACAGTGAGCAAAGTAGTTGTCTTGACCCTTAAATAGTTTTTCCATTTGCTCCTATTATCACCAGAGGTGATAGTTTTCCAAGGATGTGTAAAGCACTGGGATTTACTTCTGGTTTATTCTTTTCTTCTTTTCATCTCCTGTTTCAACAGGGTTTGGGCCTTGTATTCCACTGCACTTCTTTTTGTGACAAGAAACTCTTGCTCTTTTGGGAGAGGTCAGTGAGCTGACAGACAAGACTTAGTTCTGGTAGGAGTTCAGCTCATCTCAGACTAGCTCCTGAAAAGTGTTTGCTTCTTTCTGATAGAACCTCAGGCCTTGGAGTGCTGTCCAGCAGTGTGCACTGTCAGCACCTTCAGCCTTAGAGGACAGCCTTGAGGATTGCCATGCCCACTTTCCAAGCTGTGCAGCCTCAGGCACAGGGGAACCATGATTCCCATCCTGTGAAGGACCACAGGAGCCCCCACATACTCAACAGGGTGCCTTGCTGGCACCAGGTACAGCCTCCAAAGCAAGCCCACGGGCTGACTGTGAAGGAGCTGCAGAGCCCAAAGCCAGGCAGGATGCAAACCATTTGTGCTTCTTTGCACAACTTGCTCTCTCTGAGGAACAGGCAAATCCTCTGTCAGTCCTTGCTGCTGCTGCCTTCATCCCATGGGAGCAGAGCAGCAATGTGTTCAAAACAACATTGCTGGGCTCTATTCCTGGACTCATCTGTATGCTAGGGATGATTTCCCCAGTGGTTTTCTTATCCCATGCTGGTGAATCATCCCCCCAACAGAGATGACGTATCCCAATAGCTTCTAAACATATTTTGAAAGAGCGTATTTTCTGTCTTTGGATTTTGCCAGATGGCATCCAGTGATTAGTGGGTTTAATATACGAAGCTTCCCAGAGGAAGAAACTCCTGCATCTCACTAAAGGTTCTTCACCACCCTTCTGGTCCTTCCCCTCCCAAACTTCAAATTACAGTAGCTGGACCCCTGCTGCAGAACAGAGTCTTATTCTACTCTATCAATACCCTCTGGATATTTTTCAAGAACAAAGTGGAAAGCATTTCCAGCAAATGCTTTTAATGTCACTTTGTTTGCCAAGAGATGCTTTGGTTATCGTTACGAGAAAGCATCTTTGTTTAAAAGGAAAACAAGTGATGATTTTTCCCCAAGTCACTCATCTCTCTAGCTAAGCAGCATCTGCATTCCCTGGCAAAGGGACGTGGCCTCTTCTGAACAGAAGAAAATATTAGAAGCCTCCTTTTTAGAAAGCACCCCTTCCTAAGTATCACCTCACTGCTTCAGAAAAAACCTGTGGTCAAACACCTGCCTCCCCTGCCTGTCTCCCTTCTCTCAGATGAGATTGGATAGATTGTGTGACTGGTATTTTTGGGTTGTAATCCTTGCTAACGTGCTGTGCACCTTGCCTCTCTCTTGTGCCCAGATTCCACCTATAAAGAGATTATGGCCTCATATTTCAAGTCAGTAATTTTGGAAACATTTCAAGTGAGAGGTGCTCCTCTCATGAGTTTACAGCAGATAGCCAATAAGCTGCATATCATTCCCAACAGGGATGCATGGCCTCCTAAGGAACAGCTTGAAGAGGCAGTGCCCTTCAGTTTCCCTGTAGGCCAGTATCCTTGAGGGAACAATATCTTCCACAGCCCAATGCAGTCTCCCCTATGGTAGAAGGCACTACAGCAGTGGGTTTCTTCAGATTTTCTATTCCTGTCAGTTTTCTGAGCAGATTTTGCTTTGGAGTAGCTTCTTTGCTCAAGTAGTAGCTGCTCACACCTTTAAGTCTTTGTTGCTCTTATCTTGAGGAAACATTTAAGCAAGGGCAAGCATCTTTCCTGTGAAGGAGCAGAGACAGAACCTCACCTGCATTAGGCAGCATCACCATTGCCACAACAACCGGCAGCCTGGGTATGATATTTATATATCAAATAATTTTATACCATTCAGCTGTGGTACCTTTTCCTCAGTGGGGATTGTGACAACTGAAAATTGTGCCTTCTTCTTAAACAGTGTGACAGCACTCTTTCTACCTGTCTCACAAGCTGCCTTGAGTGGTCAACTGCAAAACTGCTGGTGTGGACAGCCCACAACCCCACACGGTGCCAAGGAGCAAAGATTCCAACACTGCCGTAACATGGAAGCCAAGTGATGACAAATTCATATTTATGGCACATCTGCAGACATTTTCTCCTTTACTGCCACACTAGCAGCTGTTTACTGATTGAGCCAACACAGTCTAAGAAGATGGCAGTTCCTGCTGTTTGTTACAGCCCTTCACAGGACAGGACTGCCCTCACAGGTGAGACCTAAAGACACTCATCTAAGTATGCCTAAAGAGATGCAGCATTTTACACTGTTCCATCAAGGTCTGCCAGAGACCCTTACCTGTGCTCTTACCACAACCTCTGTCACATGCAACTAGTGCCAGTCAAGGATTTTATCATTCAATGCCTCACCTTTCCTTCCCTTCCCAAGTTACAATCACAGATGTTCATGCAAGCACCTAGATTTGCCCTCTGCAGCTTAAATGGAGAATGTGGCATCTAAAATGGCTTCCAAAATAGCCACTGAGCAAAAAGGAAAAAAATGAACAGTTTACATAGTAACCTTGAAGGACAGATCATCCCTGAAATGAAACAATCCTGGAGACACAGCCCACAATCTATATGTACTAAAAGGCAGAACAAGGGTATCTGGTCTACAACTTCTCCTTACACATATCTGTGCATGTCTGGATGTTCTATGACACCTACATCTAAACATCAAACCTCCTGCAATGCTACTGAACCATTTTGGTTCCAGCCAAAACCCACACGAAGCTTAGGCCTGGCCCAGGTGGCTGGAGCTAGGACTAGATCTTAAGGCCTCTGGTCTATTTTTTTCTGTTTGACTAAAAGCTGTAGCAGTTCATAAATGTTATTGCTGAGTGTCATGGCCAAACTGCTCCTCAGTAACCCTCCTACTCCTCAGCTCTGCTCCAAACTTCCCTACTTCCCTGACTTATTTCCTTGGTGTTGTCCTTAACTAAGTCTTCTCTCCAGCCTGGCTCTTAAGCACTCATGGCCTTGTGCTCATCCCTCTGCTCCCCACTGCTTGCATGTCTCGTGCATCTGCACTGTGCAGCCACTTCACCTTTCACTTCTCAGCTCTCCCCTCTCCCTTCACCTGCTCCCAGCCTGCAGTGCAGAATTGCAGACTTCAGGCATGGGCCACGCTGTGTGGGCACCCACAGAGGGGAAGAAGGAGGGATTCCCCTGCTATTGATCAGTGTTCACATGGTGGCCCTCAGCTCTTTGTCCAAGCCCTCAGACCGTGGGTATTCCCCTGCAGCCCAGGGTACTTACAGACATCTGGGTAGCTTCAGAATAAATAAAAATTGAGTAAGCTGTGGGTCTTAGCAGCTGCAGGAGCTGAACAGTAGCTGTGAGTGCATGGGAAAGTGACTTCATTCTAAATGAAAGACCAGAATTTCATCTCAGACCAGTTCTGGCCATCAGACAATGTGGACCATAACATGTGTGTGAGCAGCTCACTGAAGAAAACTCCCTCCCCCACCTCTAAAAGAAGCCAAGCTCCTTCCCCTACAATTCATCTCCCCTGACACAAAAAGATGCTAGTAGGATTCAGCCTGACACATTTTCCAGCCTCACATCCATTGGCACATATTTGCCCTGTCTCTGCTACTGGCTGATGATGCCTCTCCAGCCAGGCAGACACACATCAGCCTTGATAGGATGCCTGTAGTAAGGAGGCTTGGAGTCAGTTCCCTACAGCTGGGCAGCCAGCAGTGTTTGCTCAACATTTCTGGCAAAGCAGAGCCACCCAGCTCTCAGCTGCTCTGTCTTCTCCTTCAGGCCCTGTCCAGGAGGGACCCACGCTCTGTGCACTGGCACTGGCAGGAATCTGCTCCCTTGTGCCCACCGTGTGTCCCACTTCAGTCCCAGGAACAGTGCCTGGAGACCACAGCTCTTACCTCAGTGCTTTGTAATTTGATTAAGGTGAAATCTGATCTGCTGTTCTGAGGCCAAGAAATGCCAGGATGGCAGATGGCAGGGAAGAAAGTTGAGCAGAGCTCTTTACTAGAATCCAAGATCCTGGGAGAAACCAAGCTGCTCCTGTAGGGGTCAAATACCAGGGAGAGTAAGGAGAAAAAGCTGCCAGTAAGAGTCTTGGTTCTGTTAGAAAACTCAGCAGTGAAATATTACAGAGAGATTAAAACACAACATAATTACCTAATTTATTGAGAGTTAATGTGCTGGTCCCTCACTGACAAGGAAGAATCAGAGGGAGGTGAAATTGTTAAGCAACATAATTGCCCCCAACCTGAGCTTTAGCTGCCCTCCTTCCTTTGAGAGCTTCGCAGCTCAGAGAGACGTGAGCTGCCCAGCAGAGAGGGACTCCAGGGAACACGAATGCATCTCTGCTGGTGAGTGGGTGTGTGAAAGAGGCTGGGCAGGGCTCTGCCTGAGATCCCCTCTCCCCATGCCAGCCACTCCTTTAGGCAGCAGAAACAGCTGTGCACTTTTGTGTTTCTGTCATGTTTGCACACACAGATGTCCCACAAGAACTTCACAAGAGAGGGAACTGTTGTTGTCTCGGTTCACCCAGTGAGAAAGGCTGCAACAAGCAACTGATCTCTGAGATCAACCAGCAGTCTAAGGAGACAGAGAATCATAGTCACAAAATGCCATTAGCTCAGTGTCACCTGCTTCACTAGATTGCCTCTCTGCTGGCAGAAAAAAGGGCAAAGATGAAGCCTTACAGCTCATCAAAAGCCCAGAGATGAATGGGTACCCATGCAAAATACCAGCAATTGCACAGATTCAGAGAATAGCAGTAAACAATATTAAAGGGCTGGGGAAATTGATTCCTGGGGAGGAAAAGAGAGCTAAATATGTATAGCTGCCTAGCTGTACCCAGAGGAGCATATTTAACCTGCTACAAGTATTTGATGGAAGAATAATTGTCCTGGGAGGAATAAAGGTCTTACAGCTATGAAGAATAGGGTGAAATTAAAAGGGTGGAGATTCAGCCTCTGATGGGCACAGTCGATAATGGAGATGCTGACCTGTCTCCCTGAGGAATGCCTGTTGCTTCTCTCATGCAGAGGAGTCTGGGAGACAGCCAGCCATTCTCTGGTACAGCAGTGGGCTCTGGAGGCTCTCCCAGCTCTGTTTACCTGCTTTCTGTGGACTAACAGAGGTTTCCCATCCCAGCAGCCTGTCACTGGGGGTCAGGTGGGGTTTTGTTTTATAAATTCTGATGACAGCTAAGGGAATCCTGGCAAATCTGTATCACTGGGGAGTCCAACCAAACAACAGCCTCCAGAAACACAAAGCTTCAGTAATAAATACAGCGCCTGCAGCCCTCTGCTCTAGAGGAAGAAGCATTGTTACTCTTGTCAGAGGCACTGAAATCTAGCATTTCTCGTCATTAAGGAAATATTGCAGATGGGTGTTTGCTGTAAAATGTCACGATGGCAGCAGAGCTCACGATGATGCTAACTGAAAGCAGCAAAAAACACAGCTGCTGTGAGAAGAGGGCACTGCAGTACATAAACTTTACTACCCAAAGCTGGTGTGCATAGATAGGTTTTAGCCCACCCCAGTGGCCCAAACCCAGAGTGTTTCTGCAAACCTTGGCAAGGGCTGTCGTTATAAGCTGCTGTCTCCTCTCAAGTGCTCCCTGTCTCTGACTGGGAGTGGTTATTTTCCACCCATACCTGACCCTCGGACTCCTCTGCTTAGTTCCAAGACAAAGGAACACAAGGAAAGAGAGAGCTGCCTGTTTTCTACACCTACTTTCTTCTCCTTTTGGGCTTGTTCTCATACTCAGAGGAAATCCCCTGTAAGGCCATCTCTGTTTTTCTTTTGCTTTCCATACAGTTTCCTGACACGAAGTGCATGCTCACTGCTTGTCAAGCTGACTTCACAACATGTGGGGGGCTCCACGTTCACTCTCATTAAAGTTCAAGCATTTTAAGGGAATTCTGCTCTGCTTTCTACCCTCTGGTATAATACATACTGAGTTTCACATCAGATATACCAGAAATATGGGGCCAAGGAGAGACTGAACTGATAAACTTCCAGTTTTCATCTCCTATGACATTGTGAATGTTTCCAGCACTATTGTTAAAATATTGTCTGATAAAATGGAGGCCACACAAATGGGTGCTGCCATCAGAAGACACAAAATAGGGCTGTGATGGCACGCAAGCATGAGAAACTATGATGTGAGAAGATTTGGAGTTAGGTTTTCCTTAGGCTTTTAATACCACAGCAGTATGAGTGAGGAGCAGGACTCACTGTTTGTTTACTTTGGCTAGACACTAACTGGGATCATATTTTCTTGGCAGAGCACTGCTTTTCAGCTGAGGTAATCATGACTAAAGCAGTAAGATGGCCCTACCAGGCATGGATGACCAGCTCTGTCTCCTCAGGAGGCCAGTGGAAATTTCCCTTCAGAGCTCTCCCTGTGGCAGGAACTGCAACATATCTCACCCAGGCTGTTGATAGCTTTGCACAGAAGATGCTTACAGACTGTGTAGAGACAGGCTAATGATTCTCTATCCTTGTTTTCTGTCCTTCACACATCAGGTAAAAACAATATTTGACTTAATATCAAGCTCATAGCTCTTTTTGCCTGTGTTTGGTGACTCTTCCACAGTCACAAATATCAGGGCTGGATGCCATGTCCTCCTCCAGCTGCAGCCAAGAAGACATTGTTGCTTGGCCAGCTCTGCTGCCTGAGATGCTCCTGAAAGCAATCCCATGCCCACTTCAGGCTGAAGGAGCTGGCTTAGCTCTAATTGCTAACCTAGTTCAGGTGGCAAAAGCCAGGTGTCAGGTCCTGACAAGAAGAACACCTCAGCACACAGGTATCAAAGGACACTTACCCCAGGCAGGGGCCATGCCAGAAGGCTGGGACAGCAGCAGCCAGGAAGCTGTGTGTGATGGTGCCCCAGTGTGAGGAGGCCTGGAAATCAAGGCTCATGATTTCAGGAACATCGTGCACAGGGGCTGGTCTGCTGTAGCTTCAGCAAACTACCTGCTGTCCTCCTTCCCTCTTTCATGATTCTTCCTTGGAGTACAAGAAAGCCAGCCCACCTGGTTTCCAGAGCCTGTCACCAGCCCTTCAGACTGGAGGAACAAGCATTTCCTTGTAGAATGTCAGCAGCACATGTTTCTGGGAGACTGAAGGGCAGGTGGTACTGCCTTATAAATCATCTAAACATGCCTGGTGTGATAAATGCCTGCTGTACTTTGCATAACATCTGGGACAGCACAGGAGAGACCTTGGGGGCTGGGAAGGAGCAGAAAGTGAATGTTTTCTGAACATCATGAATTGACAAAGACGGAGATGGTGTCACCATATGGTCAAAGAAGCAGTCAGAGATGCCCAGCCCTCCTCCTCTGAGGGGAAAGGCAACGGCTGGGGCATAAATGCACAGCAGCCAAAGAGTATTTATTCTGTTTGGGTTTGTCAGGGCTTGGCAGCGTTGAGGATAGTGGGGTCTCTGTGGGGCAGGCTGAAAGAACAGAGGGAGGGTGAAAGAGGAGGAGGAGGAACTGTGCGGCTTTCAGATGGACTTGTTGATTAATTCCCCTGGGATTAAAAGGAGAAAGATCAGGAACAGCATACACCAGCATGGGGAAAAGGATTTTCAGGAATTACTAAAACTGTAACAGGGGTCAGGACAAAGAAGGTTAGAGAAAAAAAATCTGAACAACGTTTGAAGCATGAGCATGATTTTAACAGCTTAGTGTGACCAACTATCTTGAACCAGCCCTATCTATTTGTGAAAATAAATGTGACAGGACATCTCTTGTTGCAGAAGACACCTGTTGTTTCAACTGTCCATGATTCCAGCCCTCTCCCCCTAACACCTATATCCCACCACTACTGGAAGGGAACCCACCTGAGTGTGTTTTTAATAGGCATTTGAGAACATAGCACAGCTCAAGGGAGCACAGAATCAGTGTTCTTATTGTGAGAGGATTTTCTTCTTGCCTTTGACACCAGCTCTCCAACCCGTGTACGGAGCTGATTGAATTCCAGGCAGATTTGGAACCACACAGTAGAAGGGCATGGAGGAACCTCAGGACACCCCCTATCTTATCTTTCCATGAGGTAAGATGAACTAGAACTAAACCATGCATGGCAAATGCCCACCTAATCTGCTCCTAAAAAGTTTTTCAGTAATGGAATCTTCGTTCTCTCCCCAGGCAATAATTTTGGGTTTTCACTGCCATGGCCATTTTATTTCTAGCCTGAATCTTCCTTGCTGCAATTTAAGCCCATTATTTCTTGTCCTATCCACAATGGATGAGAATAACAGTTTATTGCCTTTTTTCCTTGTAGCAGCCTTTAATAGACTGCTATCACCTTCCCCCTTCAGCTTTCTTCTCTGTGGGCTAATTAACCCAAATTTACTCAACATTTTTCCATCGTTCATATTTGTCAGAACACTGATTAAAATACTGCCCTCTGGACTCTCTGTCCAGGGTCCTGCTTTCTTTAAGGGTAGTACTAGGGAAAAACAAAACTTAGAAACTCTGCCCACTGGGTCTTTGGGTTCACTGCATTTCTACAGGTCCTAAGTCTGCACCATGTTTTCACTGCACTGCTTTCTCTTGATTTCTCTTCTATTGCTCCTTTGTTCCTTCCCAAAAGAGGTGCATGGCAATTCTTGTCTGTTCACAATGCAGGAGCCTGTCCTGTGAGGGTTTGCCAAAGCCCTGCTCCTTGCAGTAGAGGGTGGATTTCCTCACGACTTTGCAGTGCCACACAGAGGGCAGCAGATGAAACAAGGGTTTGCCAGCCTGAGCTTAAACAAAGACAAAGCAGCCCAAAGAGGTTCCAGTGTGTGAATGCGTGTCCTATTATTCAGAAATTTGCTTTATCACCAGGTAAGATTTAAGGATAACAGAAGACATTCACTTAGAAACATTGATTTGCAATAATGAAAGTGAGCAGTAAAAAGAGAGAACAATGTTATTAAGATCATTCTTAGCTTAAGAATTCTCCATTATGGCTTCAGGATAGTTTCCTCCAGTTCCTATTCCTTCTGATGAATCAGAATTTGAAAATAAGTATTTGCAAGATGGGCACTTCCAGGAAAGTTGCTTTGCTATGCATTGTTTGTACCAAAATAGAGTACTATCATTGCTGTGAGTTCTCTATTTTTGACATCTGAATCATGCCACAAAATTAATAGACTTTAACAGTAATTGTTCTAAAGTCAAATGCTTTAAAACCTCCATGCATTTGGAAATGTCTTCACAGTCAAATCTGAGCCATTTATTTCCTGAAACGTCAACATTACTAAAAGCAAAGAAGAACAAGAGTATGAGCCAATGTTCATTTGCTCTCACTGTCTGTGCTTTTATTTCTACTGCTAAAAAGTAGAAATAGAAATAATAAATAATAAGAATAAACAAGTCTTCTATGGAACATTCTGGATTAGTTAGTGCCTGCCTGAAGCCAGTATCTGGAGCAGCCCAGGGAGGAGATATGGCTACTGAGCCACCGGGGGTGGATGAAGGGATGGAAGAATAAGCAGGGAACAGTAACAGAAGTGGGATATGGAGCAAGTATGGCCAGTGATTGTAAGAGAAGGAAGGGTGAGATCCATCTTTGATAATATTGTGGGAAACACAGGAGCAGCACAAACTCACATCCATTCAATGAGGTTTATTCCCTGAATACACTTGTCATGAAATGCCACACCAAACTCATTATTAATCTCCAATGGAATCCCACACAAGCTGCTTCCATAGCTTCCCTTCATCCAATGGCTTTGTACATGCTCTATCTCCTCCAGACTTGGTTTAGAAGCTTTCAGTGCACTTGGGGGAGGGCGGGGGGAGAAAGCAGGATGGGCTTAACAAACAGCTGGTCATCACACTGCTTGAAAGTGCACACACAAGTGCTGTCCAGGATTTCCAACAGGAAATAGAAACATTTTCGGGTTTTTCCTGGAGTGGCATTTTCTGAGTTACCTTCTTTCCACTATCAGATGAGTTTCAGAAGTCAGCTCCACTTCCAGCTTTGCCAAAGTGAAGCCAGTTCCTGCTGCTGCAAAGGAGGGGTGTGGAGCAGTTCCTGTTGCCTGTGTCATGTAGAAGCATTGAGCTGGTCCCACTCCATACCACTCACCAGGGAAAACAGGTACTCAGGGCTGCTGGCAAGCATTTGGAGATATGGATAGGGCCCAGGCAACGGGACCCTGCAGCAGGAGAGGCCATGCACAGAAGGAGAAGGCTGGTCCTGAAATGGGGCAATGCAGTGTGGAACAGAATCCAGAGGCCCACCAGAGAGGATAGTTAGGAACATTTCCACATGAACCTGGAAGCATATTCATTCAAGGTGTAGCTAGTGTTCTCCCAGCAGGACTTGTTAGCATTAGCAGCACTAAAATGCTATGGATTAAAGGCACAAAGTCATGCTCTACCTAGGTAGATGAACATTTAGTACCTCTAATATATAAACACCCTTGTTAAATAACAAGGTTTGAGTTATGTTTCCTACAACCTTGGTGAAAATTGATCAGAGCTGAGTGTCTCAGTGAATATTCCAGAAGCAAAATGACTCTCAAATGGCTGCCACACATAGATCACTGCCCCATTTTTGTTCTCAGTTACTGCAATCAGCAGGAACAACTGATTTCAAGCCTTAACTTCTCCTCTGATGAGCCCAGGGACACTGCTGGCATCCAAGTGTCCTTTCCCGAGCATGAGCTCTTTCCCAGGCTCCCTCTGCAGCAGGTGACATTAGCAGTTTTTCATATATTTGTTCTGGACAGAAAGGGGTTTTTTCACAGACTGTTCATTGACATATAGCTCCCACAGCTAATCCTAAAATGCTTTCTAACACTGTAAACTATACATGTTACAGAGATTAGAGCTGAACAAATATTTCACTGTAAATCATTTATTCAATAAGTTTCATATGGCAATTTTTTTTCTATTTGTGAATTGTCTGCAAACTGCAAGCCAAATTCCCAAATTCATTCATTAGTCAAAATTGCCCATGAATTTCTCCTGCAGATAGTTTTTGCCCTGCAGGCCATTCATGGACAGTTTGTTATGAATAGTCTCAATTCAATGCTTGGTTGGTTTCACTGCAGCAGTCATGTGGACATGGCTCTGTTCTGAATGAAAATTCACTTTCAAATATGAACCAATATTCACAGTGAATTTCCCCCTCTGTTCCCTCAGCCCTTGGAGGAATCAGCCCAGTTAATCTAACTGGGTGGGTTAAGCTGTCCAGAGCAACACAAGGGACTGGGAAAGGAATGGAGGGATGTCCAGTTGATATTGTTCTGTGTAGAGGTAGGATGGGAATACTCCTCTGGGCTGTTGTGAAGGTTCAGAACTGATGTCCTCACTCCTTCCTGAAGGGTGACCACCAGACACAATGAGGAAAATGGCAACAGTGCAGCATCTCCCTGTCTTCTACTATTACCCAAGAGAGATGGATAATTACTTCATCCTTAACTTAATCTTAATGAAGTAACATGGGTGAGTTCTGAGCTGCAGCCAGACCTAGCTTCCTCTTGCCAAACAACTTTCCAGTAGGTTAATCCATATAGAATGTTTCCAGGGTGCTCACAAGCACCCTTCACTTCTCTGGAGAAGAAAGTAGATGAAGTAGAACCCACTGTGTTGCAAACACTAGCTTGAAGACTGAGTTACCATTCAGCAAGGCTGCAGGATTCTCTTGTCCTGTTATCTGTCTTCAGCAGATGTTCCTCTCATCAAATCACTGCATCCCAGGGTGCTGCCAGTGCCATCAAATCCAGCTGCTCCTCACACAGGGGCTCCAAAGAGCCACCCAGCTGCACCTGCTGGCCCTGCCTCCTCATCAGCAGGGCAGCAAGACCTTGTTGTTATCTCAGGCAGACAACAACAGGGGCTTCGTGTGCCTCTCAGTACCACTGGTGTGCTGAGATTTCACAGCCTGATAGAACAATGCTAATTGTTGGCTTCTTTTCTCATTTCTAAGGTTTGAATTGCTCCATGTAGCCATCTTCACAGTGGAGAAGAAAATCCAGAGACCTTCTCAACTGAGATATGTTGACAGCTAGGAGAGAATAGGAAATGTCCCCAGATGGAGAAAATGTTGGCTTTATGTTGAGAAACTCAATGCCAGAGGAAATAAAATGAGCTGATAGAGAGAAAGAAGAAAAATTTAAAAATAGCTGAACCCAATAAACAAATGCCAAAATTTAATTTTTTTCTTTTTATGATGAAAAATATTTATGCTCCTTCCCAGCACACATTTGCTGTGAAAATATTGCATGAAAATGTCATACCAAATTTTTACCATCCTTCTTTTTTGCCAGTCAGTTTCAAAGGAGGTCTGCTACAGGTTGAATAATAGTTATACACATCTCCAAGCTGCCACGGGAAAGGTATTTGCATTCATTGTATGAAAAAAGCCCTGGTGCAGACCCCTCAGAATGTATACAAGATAACAAACCCATCTCTGGACCTGGGCTACCTTGAGCTTTGACCATGAAACACATTGAGCCTCAGTGTGTTTCAAGGTGCTGCTGCCATTATCCTCTCTCTCATCCTTATGCTCAAAACAGCTCCAAAACCATTCTTCACCAGTTCTCTTTCCATTCTGCAGTCCATTTGACACATTTTGCCCTTCCCTTGACAACCCATCTTCTACCCACTTGTCTGCACCTGTGTGTTCATTCAGCTTTCTAGGAGCAGCTTTGCTGAAGCCTCTTGAGCAGTCTCTTGCCTCTTTCAAAAGGCTCCTGTGACCAAAGACGATTTCCTGATCCCTTCTGCAAAGCTGTTTCTGCCATTCCACAAGTCTCTCCTTGGATGAGATGTTTGCCTTTCCAAGGTCTCCTCTCAGACACCTGTGAGCATTTCTCTGCTCCTCCAAACTCACTGACATCACTGAATAGAAAACTACAAAGGCACACATGAAATGTGCCCTCTCATTCTTCTTATTGTCAGTCTTCTGGCATCCTTCAGAAGAGCAAGCTCTAAACTCCTTGCAAAAACTGCCATGGCCTTTTTCTATCTTTAAAAGTTCCTACCACTTTTATCACGATAAGAAACAAACAAACAAAGAAAAGAAAAAATATAAAAAAAAAGCAGTTCTTCACCTAGGATGAAAATTAAACTCTCCTTTGTATAGCAGCAGCAGCTGTTAAACACTAAACAGCAAAGCTGCATCTCAGCAGGGAAGAATGACAGGGAAAAACCTGTAGCTGGTTAAAACTACTTTGGTAGGAATTTATGGAGGTAAAATATTTTACCTTTCTGACTGTAAAACTTAATCAAATTTCATGGGTTTTACTTGCTGGGACACCACAGGCTGCTTCCCCTGCTCCCCGATAATAGCTGTGAGTATTGTCAAAAACAAACAAACTGAACTAATCTGCAAACAAAACACATGATATTTTTAATAACGTGGAAGGAATTGTGTACGTCTTCAAAATCCCACTGCTTCCCTCTGTGCACTGCCTGCTGCCCCCCCAGCCTTGGAGCATCCCAGCACAGCCCTTCAGTCAGGCAGGCCCTTCTCCCTACAGAAGCAGGACCATGATGGATCCCAGCTGGAATCACATCTGCTACTCAGTCTCCTTCACCCCTTTCCAGGAAACCTAGAGCATTTTTCCTCTTTGACTTTGGCCTTAAAAGACATGGAGGTTGCACCCAAGGGTGCCGAGTCCTTCTTACGAAGCAAATGAGTGATTACAAAGCTATTGTACCAGAAGGGGAAGGGAAAAAAGTGCATTGCTGGCACCTCTCTTATTTGATTTCGTTTCCCCCTCCCACCCTTTCCTTCGGAGCGATGCAAAACGATAAGAGCAGGGAGAGATTTCGCTTAAATTAGGTTTACAAATAGCCCGGCGGATAGGGAAATGAGATGCATATGCTGCATGTTAAAGCGTCACCGCCACAGCCCGATGCGATGGGGATTGGGAACGCAGCCGGGCCGTGGGGATCAGGTGCAGCTCGCCGGCAGCCGGGAGGAGCCGGCAGCTCCGGGGGGCGCCTCTGCCAAGCGCTGGGTGCTGCTGCCCCCCGACGGTCCCGGCCCGCAAGCGGCCGCCGCCCGTGCGGCCCCGGCGGCTCGGACCGGACCGGGCTGCGGCTCCTGCGCTCTGCGGGACCCCAGGGGCTCACACCGGACCGGACTGCGGCTCCTGCGCTCACCCGGACCCCAGGGGCTCGGACCGGACCGGGCTGCGGCTCCGGCGCTCTGCGGGACCACGGCGGCTCAGCCGGACCGCGGCTCCTCCTCGCCGCGGGACCCCCTCAGATCTGAGGGTCAGAGCGGCCAGGCCAGGGGAACCTCTGCGGGGCTGCAGAGGTGACCCAGAAAGAAATCGTCATTTTCACGGTCTATTAAAAGTGACAACTCGGTGCCCTCCATTTATTTCCTGTCACTGAGATTTATTTTCTGTCCAAAGACATATATATAGATATTCCCCCCCCCCCCAAAAAAAAAAAAACAAAAAACAAAAAAAACCTCCATCTGGCAGCTGAACATCAAACTCTGGTTTTGATACCTTGCAAAAAGGATATGGGTTGATAGTTGAAGCTGCTACCTTGGCAGCCTTGGAGACCCAAGTTCCCTGTCCACCAGGTAACCATGTAGCATGTATCATGTACAGTATCATGACTGTCCATACAGAATCATGTCTAGCTTCTTCCAAACACTGGCTCCTGCCCACTCAGCTCACTCCTTGTCTAGCACAAATGCTCTGTACCAGCTCATGAGGCCAGCTGGTCTCCACATCCTATCTGGCCTCCCTGCTAAGCCTCAGGGGAGGTCAGGAACATGGCTGGCTGTTTTCATTACTTCTTTTATTTGCTATCCTCGGTGAACTACAGGTGAGATGAAGGCTATTTATAGATCATGTATATCTCTCTAAGGAGGGGTGGATTTGGATGCAGATCTCATCATTTGGGACTTCAGGGGCTGTTATCAGCATTTGGTCAAGGGATGTGATTCTGCCCCTCTACTCTGCTGTTGCAAGTCCCACCTGAAGTACCGTGCCGAACTCTGAGGCCTCCGGCATAGGAAAGATGTGGACCTGTTGGAGCAAGTCCAGGGAAGGATCACAAACTGGATCAGAGGGCTGGAACACCTCTCCTGTGAAGCCAGGGTGAAAAAATTGGGGTTGTTCAGCCTGGAGAAGAGAAAGCTCCAGTGAGATCTTGTAGCAACCTTCCAGTACCTAAAGGGGGTCTACAAGTAAGATGGAGAGGGTCTTCTTACAATGGCATGCTAGGACAAGGGGGAATGACTTTAAACTGAAAGAAGTTAGAATTAGATTGTATATTAGGATGAAATTTTTCACTGTGAGCAGGGTGAGACACTAAAACAGGTTGCCCAGAGAAGCTGTGGCTGCCCTTGGAAGTATTCAAGGCCAGGCTTAATAGGGTTTTGAGCAACCTGGTTTAGTGGGAGGTGTCCCTGCCACAGGCTGAGAAGTTGGAATGAGATTATCTTCGAGGTCCCTTTCAACCCAAATCATTCTGTGATGCTGTGATCCACACAGAAGCCCTGCACCTTGGAGGCAGGGCAAAGCCCAAGGGATAAGCCTATTAGACAGGCACCACCTTCACTGCCAGCTGTGCTGCCACCACCATTGAATTACAGAGGTGTGGACAAGACTAAGCTGCCCTCTGCAGAGAGGGTAAAACAAAGCCTTTGGGTGCTGGTGAAATCACTGAACTCACCATCGTTGCCAGCCATCACCTGAGTTCCTACAGAGACTCACACAGGGGCTAACTGGACCTCACCACACCACTGGGAAAGTTGGGGGAGATGGAGGTAATTGGTAGGAGGCAGAAGATGGATGAACAGAGGAAGGATGGGTGAAGTAAAAACCCACAAAGTTGAAAGCCAGAGTGAGGAAAAGCAAACTGAACAAGAGGCTTCAGCCACATGGACTAGAGAGACAGGACTAAAGGTGGTAGGAGAGAGGAAAGAGAAAAGGATTGGAAGAGAAGGAATAGACTCACAGAGAGGGAACACACTTTTCAGCAGTAGGAGAGGCAAAGCTGAGGTGGGGAACAAAAGTCCTCTCTGAGGCCAACACCAAGAGTGGATAAAGGGATGGCAGAGGGGAAGAGATGGAGAAAACCAGAGAGGCCTAGGTCTGAGAGCAGGAGGCTGAGAGAGTAGGACACTGTGCCTTTGGGAAGTGGCTTGAAAAGACAACTGTCTTTGGAATACGAGGAGGGACAGCACTGAGAAAGATGCAGCTGCCCCTGTCTGTGCTGTGGCTGTCACTGCATTCACTGTGAAGGCTCTCAGCAGCTGTTCTCACCAGCTCACTCTGAGCACACTCCATGACTGCAAATAACCAACATGGTGGGAATCTCTAAGTGCTGCAGCCGCTGTCAGGAGCAGCCCAGCCAACAGAGCTGATGCTTCTACCTGGTATCCTGAAAGAAAGCTGAACCACCAGTGCAGCACTGATAAAGTCCTGACACCAGCTTGCAGAGAATACTGGGTTTTGTGCCACTCCAAAGAGCAGCAGTGCTCCTTCTGGAAGCAGTGCAAGTCTGAAAACCCACCTGCTGCTCCCCAAAACCATTGGATGGTCACTCTTTCAAGGTCATGCAACATGAGAGAGCCAAACATGCAACAGAGAGCCAATGCTCTCTATTTTCTACAGGGAGAACCAGAAACCACACCTTACTCTTTTTCTCCAGTTAGCAAAGCAAGTTTTTCTTTCCATTCAGGCTTGAGGAGGGCTCTGGGGTTAGCTGGGAGCCCAGAGCTCCCTGCCATACCTGAGAGTGATAAGACTGCTGGCCAGATGTACTCTAACCCCAGCCCTGCCTGTGGAGATTATACACAGCTCTCCTGTGCTCAGGGAACAACCCTGGGACTGAGTTTGCTTGGTGCTAAATAAAACCAGCCCCCTCCCCCCACCTCATAGCTTTCCTGTCCACTGGATGAAGCCACCAGGTATGCAAAGGTTACTACAACTGAATTAAATCCTTTCTCTTTCTCCCATCTCCTAAGAGCAAATTTGAATGTGGCTGGTCACCTACTTTGAAGAGCTGCAATGCCAACAGAGGAGGTGAATGAACTAGGCAGTTCCTTGAAAATATAGGTAAGGATTAAAGAAAATCCTAGTCTCTGAGTACAAATCAATGAAAAATACAGAGTTCTGTGTATTCCTAGCATATCCTCTCTGCAGCTTCTGGCAAAGCTAACACTTGGAGCTGGCAATGTGCATATGAAGAAATATGTAGACTATTGTTCAAATATAAAACTCTTATGAGGCAGTCAGTCAAAACCAATGTTGGAAGCATTCCCTTTTATCCTTGTGCCTAGTAAGACTGTGGAATCTCTGAGCAGAGATCTTTAAGAGCAAGCTAACCACCCTTCAGCAGGGGATCAAATATAGTTGAACCTCTTAGGTCAGACTTTGGGGGGTTGTGTGTGCACATGCACACATGCATGTTTGTGTAGATTATATGAGGGTTTTTTTTTTTATAAGTCATTCTCAATCCTGCTCCTTATGATTTTATTCATTTTCCAGCTGGGGAACAAAAGTCTCAGTGAGACTAGAGCTAATATTTTCACTCTCAGGCTCCTACACTCATATTAACCACCAGGTCTTCCTCTGACATGCACTCCAGGCATCCAGCTGTGGCCCCCCAGGATGGGTGCCTGCATTCCTACTTACCTCAGGTAATGCAGCAAGTCAAAGGCAAGCTGAGAGTGAAACCCAGATCTGACTAGAACCCCAGCAGCACGTTTGCTGGATCACAAGCACCCGATGTATTTGTCTTCATTTAATGTTCTGTTTTTTCTATCCTCTTGAGTAATTTCCTTCCCTTAAAGGACATAAATCACATACCTACAAAGTAAAGAATTATTTAAAGAACAGTTATACTTAAGCTTGAAAAAGGAGTTTGAATTTAACTCCCTAGTGGCTGAGATGTGACTGGCTGGTGAATATAACTTGGCTTAACTATATGAAGGTGTTTTATGGCTTCAATACCACTGGGCCTGCAAACCAGAGTTCCATACACTGGGGTGCTACTGTGGATGAATACCCTTGCTGCAAGTTAACTTAATGCTGCCTTCTCTCATTTCCCCTAAAGTGACCTACCTGCTCTCTGCCCCAAATGCACGCTCACACACACATTGGGCTTTGCCCCAAGTTAACTCAATCAGTTTAACAGCTCCATTTCATTGAGTGCCACTCTCAGGTGGAGGTTTCTCTCTACTTCTCTAAGTCACACCACAATTTCATTTTGTCCCTGATCTTATTGTTGATGAAGACAGGATGAAATGTAGGAGTGGAGCAATTCCCAATGGAATAGCATAGACTTCAATAGCAGTAGTGAGTGTTAAAGGTAATCTGTTAGTATGAAAAGGAATACTCTTCCTGCTTATTAAGTATGGCTTAGCAGCAGAAAATCCGCCAAAATCTTTAAATGAACAATGAAAAGGACATAAAAGAAATTAATACATTGGGAAGAATCATAGTGACCATGTTTCAAACAACTTAGCAACTATTCTCTCCCACACATACCTTATGTAGCAGTTGCACTCATGAGGGCTATTCCCTTTCCTCTGTGCTTCAGTCTAACAAGCAATGGATTTGCTCTGAATAACACAAGTCTAATGCTGAAACTTCTGTTTATGAGAGTTGAAATACGATGCAAAGATGTATGGCCATTATATCTACAAGATGGACAGCCACTGATAACTTCCAAAAGCCTTTGGAAAAGGAAAGAAAACACAAATCTACAGTCCAAGAATCCTTTGTGGTCAAAAAGAAGCAATTTAAAACAGGCAGAGACTGGTTTGATCAATTTTAATGCAGATCTTGAACTCTGTGCTTAGAAATATGACAGAGACTTCAGGAGCTGCAGCTCCCTCCCAGCCAGTGGACAAGGAACTTCATGTCATTTGAAGGAAAGGTTAGACATCCTGTGGGTCTGGCGTGTGCTGGGGACAGATGGGGGCACAATGTCTATATTAAAACTCAGCTGAAGGGCTACCAGAAAAGCCCCATGGCTGAATGCTCTTGATTTGACCGACAAGAATAGAAATGAGGGCATGACACGGAAATCCTGATTATGAGCCACATTTCAAAGAAAAACAGTATTTGTTGGGTAGATAAATGTGGTTTGGACTATTTCATACACCATCTTTAGTAAACACAGATCTGGAACAAAGTTTTGATTTCTAGTATCCCAGGAGTCCACTGCCTGGGGCTGGAGGTGGCTCTTCGTAAAGCGAAACTCTTTGGAGTCTTAGTCAAATCCAAAATCTATGAGGGTCGTGTTTCCTTCTTTCCATCAACACATAGCTGAAAAGAAAATCAAACTTGGGAGGTTTGCATGTAATCACCTTGCCTTCTGAACCGAAGCCTCACTGGACTTGCATGAGAAAGTACTTTGCTCACATATCTGACCCCAAACTCTGCATGTCCTTGCTGTTGCAACTAATCTGGGCCCATTAATGAGCAGGGATATGGTTGCTGGTTTCACAAGGACGGTAGATCCTTGAATCCCCAGAGCTGGCTGGCAGGCACATAAAAGTTAGTTTGCAGTGGTTTTTCCACTGGGCGCTCTCCTAAGCTCTGAAGCCTTGCCCCAGTGTGGAGGAGCCAGAAAAGTCAGCCAGGCAGCTCCTCAGCCTCAGCAGGGCAGCAGGACAAATTTAAGTCAGCTGTGAGCCTCTAAGAAGCCAGTTGCACTGGTGTATACAGTTAAATGTGGGGCCAGCAGCTCTTTAGACTGTGTCCCCTCTGTTCCCTGGCACTGCCCCAGCACCAGCCCATTCTCCATGCCTGTGAAGCACAGACCATCGCAACAAGAGCAGCAGCTGGGAAGCTAAAGGCAGGCTGTGGTCAAGACCATTTGCTCCTGGGACACAAGTACTCAAACCTCTTCATCACAGCATAGCAGATACCGCAGTAGTGAGAGCATATCCTGAGAGACAATCGCAGGAGAAAAAAGGAAGAGGTGCTCATACTCAAGGGGCAGAGCACTTTATTCTTTGCAAGATCACGGGGGGAAAAGCCAACCCGGGAGCTCGAAGGAGCT
Source organism: Serinus canaria (assembly GCF_022539315.1). Classification (NCBI taxonomy): domain Eukaryota; kingdom Metazoa; phylum Chordata; class Aves; order Passeriformes; family Fringillidae; genus Serinus; species Serinus canaria. The sequence continues at coordinate 23,711,137 of NC_066313.1, forward strand.
GCAGCCATGTGCAGGCAAACTCAGCAGCGGACGGGAGTCGCTGAAGTTCTGCATCCCTCCAGAGGATGTCAGCGTAGAGCCACCGAAAAAGGCGATCTTAGTGACCCAAATCCGGCTGCCGTGAGGGAATTAGAATGTGTAGCCGCTCTGCGGACACAGCCCCGAAGCTCCCCGCCTGCTTTCCCAGAAGTAACCAACTTTCCCTGGCTAGAGTGCAACTGGTGGAATGACGGCAGGAGCGGCGAAAGCCACCGCGATTTGGGAGCTACGCAACAGGTTATGCCGGGAAACAAACGGGATCCGTGCTCTGGATGGCTGGGCTGAGAAAACCATGGGGCATTCTCACCCCTTACTGTCGTGCTTCCACCTCCTGCGGTGTCCCCGAGCGTGGATGAGCGAGTGGAGGATGCATGCACACACAAGGAAGATGGGCAAACAAAACGGTGGAGATTGTGTTCGCAGATAGCAGGAAGAGACTGCAGCCATTGAGCAAGTGCCCCCTGGAGAGAGCTGGTGGGAGACCTGTGTGCTTGTGCACTATTACTGTCCTGTGTCACCAAAAGTTAGTCTTTGATTTTATACATATTTATCCCAGCAGAAAACCACAGCCAAAAGAAAGAGCTGCTTTCTGTCCGTGGCTCATTTCTGTAATAGTTTCTATCCCTAAGAATCTTAATTTTGAAAGTCTAAAGTCACATTGGATTTTCTATGGAGCTAATTCTAGCCCCTGCTGCCTTTGGTCGTTCATATGGAGCACAGGGGCAAATGTGCCACAAGCCTCAACCTAAGAAGAGGGGAGAGGATCCCAGATGGAAAAGCTGTACCAGTGATGCCAAGCACTAAAAAAAGTCTCTGGGCTATCCTGCAACCTTAGAAACTTCCACAACTTAAAGAGTGCTGCTTCAACCCATATCTCACACATTTTCCCTGTCTGAAATGTCCACATGGACAACAGCCGGGTGATTGCTTGCCAAAGGGTCTTGTGACCATTCAATAAAAATTAGCTACCTGAGAGAAATTCGGCAGATATTGATAGCATTCAGGAAGGCAGACTCTACTAAACATAGTGGGTTTAAATTCCAGCAAGAAACTACAGAGCCTCTGGGCTTTACTGTATCCAGTCCCTGAGCCAATGTTTCTCTTTGAGCATGCACCACATCAGTTTTCCCATTACAGCATATCGACTGGAAGCAAGTCATCATCCCTTCCCAAGTATGATTTAATAAGACCAAATCCAGGACCTGACCCAGGCTACATCCACTGCTAAAGCATCACTTGCCAGCCAACCACGCAAGCTGCGTCTTAATCTCTCTCCTTTACTGCTATTTGTTTTCTGGGGTTGGGGGTTTTTTGCTCGTTTTTACATGGATAGATTAAATTTCCTGCCAACCCAGTTTCTCATTCAAACATGTTACGGAGGAAGTGGGAGGAAGAAGAAAACCAGGAACAAACAACATGCGGAAAATGGCATTAGAAGGCTTAGTGAGGAGTCTGATCCTTAGCCATGTGCACTGCCCCATTCCTGCACATCAGCAGTGCTCTCTACTACAGGGAAAGGAAAAGTGCTTTTTTAGCTGTCATTGTCCATGGAAACATCAAAGAAAATATGCCAGAGCTCTACTGTCAGGAAGTCCCAGGACTACCAAGTTTCTCCTCCCTAAAAAACAGCATTCACATGTCCAAAGCTCTTGCCACGTATTATCTCACACCCCCCCCCCCCCCTTCATGGCTGCGTAGGTGACCGAAGGTAACCTTTCTCTGTGCTGTCCACCAGCCAACAAGATCCCTGAGATAGTGCCAAGGCTCAGGAAATGCCTTGCATGTGCCCTCCCTTGCTTAGGAGGTCACAGACCTGGTAATTCTCAGTAGCATCCTTCAGGCACGTGCAATGCATAGAGGCAGACATGGAGGAAAGCAATGTAAAGAAAAAGAGCCACAGCTTTTCGTTCTCCCTGCTTTCACGGCTTACTTTGTCCCTGATGTCCATCTACTCCCCAGCCAAGAAGACACATGGCTCAGTGAGCTCAGTGACACTGCATTCCCTCTCTCAGCACCCATATTCCTGATCCTCACCAGCACCTCTTGCCTTTCTCATGGCAAGAGCAGACCTGTGAGAAGGGCATAGTGGGTGAGCACTGCTTTGCTGCCATCAGGAAAACAAGCTGCAGGCAGAATAGCCAGCAGTCCTTGGAAAAAGCACAGAAAGAGAGGCAACTCGGTCATGGAGAAACCTGACAACAGCTCTGCTCCAGGTCTCTGTTAAACAGAGGCCATGAGTTAACGTCAGCGCTTGGAGTTGCTCAGAAGTGAACTTGTGAAAGGCATGTATTTTCTCAGTTTTCTGCGAGCTATAAATGTTCAAGACCATCATAAGAGAATGTGCTGAACCATTTTGGGTTCACCTGGTGCTGGCAGCCACATGCACAGATTCATCCACCTGCTCACAAACCAGTGGTGCCATGGCTGGGAAGATCCAGGTTAGAGTGCAGACACTGAGAGACACTTGCGTGCCTGAAGTGAATGAGGCTGGGATGCCAAAAGCTGCTTTCAAAAAACAAATCCAGTAACCTGCAAGAGCTTACCAATGTACTTGATGAAACCACGATAATCATGAACATTCCTCTAATATAAAATATTTGATTTCCTCTGCCCAGTACCATCAATCACCCAGTTACCCCCTGGGTGTCATCTGAGGCTACCCTGATTTGATGTCTTATTAATGAGGGCCTAAACCATAAGAAAGACTGATGTCCTGAGCATCCCCCATCCTCATAGGGAAACCAGGCAGTTTTGGACAGGATACCATCTGTTAGACTGGTTTCCGCTGGAAACTCATCTGTGTTTCAGCAAGAGTGTGTTGAAGTGCATGCATCTGAGTAATTTAATTTTTTTTTAGTTCAGATGAATCAGCAGATATGAGTCCAAAAGCTGTGTAAGTTAAAAAAAACTTTTGGCAGTCTGCAGACCAGTTTTCCCAAATATTTTTAACTGAGCTCTCATCTACACCAGCCTCTAAAAAGATATCCACTTCTAAAGTGTGAAGCATCCTCTCATGGTTATTTCTGTCTCAGCACTCAAAAGTACATTTAATCCTTGTTTCAGAACAAGTTCCTCTCTCATATTCTTTGGTAGAAGGTGACATAGCCATAGGTACCAACATTTAGAGTAACATCCATGGCATGTGATGGACAATCACTATGGCACATCTGGAACCAAAGGCTGTCAGCAAACTCGACCATTGCAATGGTGACTTTCACTTACTGCTGCAATAGCTTGAACCTCTGTTTGATTTTTAGTGATAAATTAAAACTCTGGAGCACTATCAAGTCATCTAACTGGTAATGTTTTCTTTAGTTATTTGTATTGCAGCAATGCCTCACTAGGCACAGGTTAAAACTCCAGCATTCCAGGTGCTGCACAAACCTAGTAAACCATCCTGCATCCTAAGAAATCCTGCTCTGGATCAACAAGACATGCAGAAGGATGATGTAAGGAGAAAACCGGTGGCAAGGGATGGATAGTATAGCAGAATACTGACAGGGCTATCATGGGAATAAAATGTAAAGATGCTATTAATGTCACATCAAGATTGCACAATCAAAAGGTGATAAATGGAAACATTAAGATCCTTATGACAACTTCCCGAAAATGGCAATGCAGCTGCCTTATTTACAGTAAGGTCTATAGCTGAAAACACACTTACAAGAGCATTTGGAAGTAGGTTTTGAAAAATACCGTGGAATGAGAACATGATGCATGTGCAGCAGGGCTGAGTTACCACTGCTGTTGGATCTGCAGGTTTTTGGTTTTAATAATCATTCTCAGAATATCTGTGGGATTTTAGAGAAGAAATAGGGAAAATGAAACATGGAGAGCAAAATCCCTGGCAAAATATCAGGTTGCCCTAACTAATTATAACCTTCTGGTAGCAGCTGTTGATACAGACTAAGAAGTCTATGCTTTGCAGTCCCCTAATGCCCTGAGAGTGTGAATGCTCAGACACTGAAACTTCACATGCTCTGTCCATGGGGATCAGCACTTCCATTAATTTCCTAAAATTTTTCCCCCATCAAACTTATTCAAATGCCCAAGAAAGTCAGTGACTGCCTTAGATTTCGAATCTGGGATAAACATGCCATGGTTTTGATTGGAAAACCAATACAAGAGCAAAATTTGGCAATTATAAAAAGCATTTTCCCACATCACTCAAAGCAGCGTAGGGTCTCCCCTACCAAAAGACAGAAAATAAAACTCACCTTTGTCTAGAGAAGTAGCGACCTTGCAAGCCTGGGAAATTGTACATTCAAGGGCAATGTGTCAGACTATTATGAATGAGAAAAACAAGGCTCTAGTACCAGAGCTCACTACCAAACAGGCTAATAACATTCAGCTCTCGGTTGCGTGGTCACTGCCTACTGCCAGTCACATCAAGGATAAGTGTTAATGGCCAAAGTCATTGTAGTTACAGAATTACATAGGAGGAAGAAAAAAGCAGCAGCAGGCAGGCAGAAATCCTTTTTTTATATGAATAAAATTTTATTGAATTTTATACAATTAGAAAGAACAAAGAAAGAGGAGCAAACAGTCTTATGGAGGGTAGGAACCAGAAGAGCTTTCCCAGTAGAGGAGGGTGCCTGCTGAGGGCAGTGTTCCTGTAAATGTCACACAGGGGTTGTTACAAAAGCAGAGAGAATGTGTCTGGGCTTTTCTTTGATTGTTTTGGGTTTTTTTCTTCCCACATAAGGGTTTCTAAAGCCACTCTTCTTCCCCCATCAATCCTACCACCCAGCAGCAAAGTGAGCAGACAGGCAGGAAACAGGACTGCACAAGTGAAATGCGTACACACACAGAGTAACCACCTGCCTGCATCGCCAGGGGGGTTTGCACACATTCTGAATGCAGTGCTGTAGAGGAGGAAAGAAGGGATTTGAGATTTTTTTATCTCCTTTTTCTTTCATTTTTCTTTTTTTTTTTTTTTTATTTTAAGAAAAGAAGGCACAAAATCTCAGCCAAGCTTCAAACCTAGTGCTGCTTGAGAGCTCCCAGTCTCCCAAAAAGCCAGTGTGTCCACGTGGGAACCCAGCCCTCACCTCTCCCTCCTCTTCCTCAGAGTCTGTGCTTGCATTTGTACTGCTCAGGTAGAAGGCCCTGCCCAATGTTTGTGCACTGCTAGGGAAAGTAAAGCCGTGCCAGGACAAGGAAAGTGGGGATGAGGAAGAGTCTGTTGGCTTAAACAGACCCTTTTTCCAATGTGAGAACTATGAAAGTCACCTGTGACTCCCCACATTGTTTTTCCAAGAGCAGACCTGGGAGGGCTCTGGTGCTTTTTGAGGTGATCGCTGCCTTTGCCTGTGCAAGGCTTGGTGTTATTCAGGAGGGCCAAAACCCCTATCCAGGTGTGGCCTCTTTGAACCAGTGCTCTCTAGGAGAGGAAATCCCAGCCCTCAGTCCAGCCCTCCAAATGGCATCAGATTCCTTCAGAGGTTTCAACTCTTGGCTTTGATTAAGGCTATTTAGTTGCAATAGAAAAAAAGTAGAGGTGCCAGCCACAACCACCTGCCAGGCTGCAAGGAGATGGCAGGGCCACTGGCAGATGCCACCAGTACCCAGTCCCAGGACGTGGGGGGAAGTGGGGGAGGCAGAGAGATAGTGTGTGGGCTTTCATTAAGCCTCTGCATTCTAAAGCAGGAAACAAATCCTGCTAACATGTCTGTGCACGTGGGAGAGCAGGAATGAAAACTCTGATGCCTCTCTGTGAAGGCTCCAAGCCCTGCCATGCTGCCCAGCCCTGCATAGCCTGATGAATAAAATCCACCATGCAAACATCAAAGTTACGGGGTTTGAAGTCACTTGCCCCAAATCAGGGCAGCCCAGGGGCAACATGAACCTGCCTGGTGCTCCACCACACCACCCTGCTCCTCTCTGCCTTCTGAATAACCCCAGCAACACCCCAAGAAAAGGAAAAAAAAAGAGATCCAAGCCCTAGAGCAGCAGCAGCAGCAACAACAGCAGCAGCAGTGGTGCAGCCTTGCCCTGCACCAAGTGTATCAGGGAAAGATGCTCAGACGACTGCATCTTCCACAGCTTTAAATAGGGCTCTGGTGGCACTCCAACCTAGTGCAGGTGAAACACCCAGTCTGTGGATCTGCTTGTGTCTGTGTGTGTGTGCCTGTGTGTTTCTGTGTGTGCTGAGGTGGGGGGAAGAACTTCAAAAAATAAAGACAAATGCTTCCTGGCCCACACCCTCAGCCAACCATCCCCTTGCCTGGGCTGGTGGCTGTGCCTTCATCTCGCCCCTCCAGCCTGTTCCATGCTTCCCCACACCCAGCCCCAGTGCACAGTACTCCCTAATCCAACAGCGGAGCCAGGGCCATGGGAAGCTGGGGCTGAGCAGCCTTCCCTGCCCCAACACAGGTCATCATCCTCTTGGAAACAAAACAGCAACAACAATGGAAAAAAATAATATATATATATATATATCTCCCCAACCTCCCTGAAAGACCCAAATGGATGGAATCAGTCCCCAACAAAACCAACAGGTAATAAAAGCAAAAGCTCCCCCCAGGGTCAGGCCCGAGTGCATGTCCCAGCTGGGGCCCAGCAGCCCGGGAGCACACCCCGACCTCCCTGCTCCTCTGGCCTTGGCACATCTGTGGCGTCCATTGGCACGAGGAGCTCCGGCAGCTGGGGGGAAAGCGGCTTGGCCAGGGCTGTCCCACCAGCTGGCAGCAGCCTCGAGACGGGAGGGCAGGTGGAGAGGTAAGTGAGTGATCCCCCCACCACCTCGCTGCCTTTCAGGAAGGAGTAGGGTCTCTTCGCCCCACCGGGAATGAGAGGCCCCTTGCTCAGCTCTCAGCCACCAACACGGTCCTACACCAGGGAGCCAGCCCGGCTCTGGGCGGGCACCATGACGGGGACAGCCCCGATCCGCTCCAGCGTGGCCTGGCTGACTGCATAGGAACGGGTGTGCGGCAGCCGTGGCTTCCTGCTGACCGAGCCATTGCTCCGGATCACCTCCTGAGGCGACGGCGCCGTGCTGGCCGTCACCACCAGTGTCTTAGGGGGAGCCGGGGACGGGTGGCCACCATTGGCGTAGACGGGGCGGGCACTCGTGCTCCCTGAGCGGGAGAAGGGGGGCTGGTGAGCATCGTTGCTGTTGCTGAAGCGGGTGAAGGAGTCTGTGGCGTGGTTGGCTTTGGGGTCGTTCCAGTAGCGGCTGTTGTAGGTGTTGGAGGAGGTGAGGGTGTCGTTCTCTGATGAGGACGCATCAGCGTGGAACGTCTTTGCGGCAGAGGAGCATTTGGGTGGTAGTTCATCCTCTCTGGGAAGAAGAAGGTGTGAGGGCATATGGAGGACACTGGCCCACTTGTCCAACACCCCCACCCCTAACTACCATGCTGGGGTCATAGATTCAAAGAGAAGGGCAGCACCAATGTGAATCAGCATTGCTCCTTGGCCTGTTCACTCATCCCTCTCTGCAGGACCTGCCTTTGTGCTCCATGTGCCAAATTTGCCACTGAGGCAAATGACCCATGCTCATGGGTCTAAAAAGAAAGGCAGTTCCAGACAGTGATAGCTGTGATTGTAACCTCTGTGACCGGAGAACATCACAGCTCCAGAGCTTTTCAGGTATTACTGTATGGTATTATGTGCCGGAATTCCCACATCACTCTCCTACAGAGCTAACAACATAAAGTCCCATCTCTCCTGCTGGCAGAGGGATTAAAGGCATTAAAGGCAATACTGAAAACAAAATGTATTGTTTCTATTTTTCATTTTCTCCCTCCATTTTCTGAATGTATATGGACATCTTCCCCTGACCCAGGGGAATGCACCCAGGATTAACAAAAATGAGGTTTCCAATTTCCCTCCTGTCAGCTGCAGCTTAACTTGGAGGTCCCCCATCACCAGCTTTCCCTGACCCTTACCTTATCTCATTGGGAATTTCCTCCTCTTCTTCTTCTTTGTGTTTATTTTTCCAGTAGAACAGTGCTACAGCCACCAACACAATGCAAACAACGAGCACAACAGCACCTGTGGCCACCGCTCCTGCAATCAGGCCGATACTCCGTGGGTGAGCTGTGGAGATGATTGAACAGAGCATGGAGAAGAAATCAGGCATGGGCTGTGACCATCTGTAAGCACATGAAACAGCCGTGGCTTGGGAGGGGAGAGAGGCAATATTCCCATTCCAGGGCATGATTGTCTTCTGATAGAGAGGCATGTGGTGGCTCACAGCAAACATGGTTACACACCTTACTGTCACAAGACATAAACAGGTGGCCAAGCCTACCCTGGCAAAATACTTACGTGCAATGACTTGCAGGTCCAGAAGGCAAGTGCTGGTTCCAATGGCATTTGAAGCCACACATTGGTAAAGACCTGAGGACACAGTGCTGATATTTCGGAGAGTGACAGTGCCCTGGACTTGGTCTAGTCAGAGAGAAAAGAAGGATTTAAATCCCTCCCCCGCTTGAGGAAAACAAGAAAAAGCAAAGCCAGCAAATAGAGAATCTTGGTGTCAGACTATTAAGAGAGAACTAAATTAGGAAAAACCTTTAGATGGAAGCATTGTGCGTGCACATACACACACAGAGACAAGATTAGGCCTTAAGGAGCTTACACTAGATGTTTCTTTCTCTTCTTATAGAGGAATTTCTGCAGATGAAAACTTGGGACTCTCAGCATTGTGCGAGAACAGGGAAGAAAGAGATGCGAAATTACCTATGCTCAGATCTACTTGTTGAATTCAGTCTTGCCCTGCAGAACCCCTGCTCTCCCAGCCCTGGGCTCCCCATCTCCTGCTCTGCCAATATTCCTCATTCCTGAATTATATGAAACTGAAAGGTGGCATATTCTTAAAATACAGCAAGATAAAGGGCAAAAGTACAGCTATCAGTATTTGATCAGGACACCTAGGCTAAGAAAACCTAAGGGTGAGACTTGTGGCTGGGAAACACCAGTTTGATCAGAGCCCTGCTTCTCCATACATCTGAAAAGCAGCTCTAATTTATTTGAGGCAGTAATTTATTGGAGAATTGTGGCATCAGCTCCTGATGGAGAACTGTGAGAAGCTGGCTGTATTTTCCTGGGATGATTCTGCCTCTCTTTTCCCTGCTTCCATTCCATAAGTCTTTCATTTGGTTTAAAATGCAGGTGAGCTGGCAGCTGAAATTTCCAGCCACATGCCAACATCTAGAAATCACTCTCTCTCTCTTCCATTCAACCCAATCCTTGTTTTTCAATGGAGAACATGTTTCTGGACAAAAAAATCCCACAAAAATTTAAGTGGCCTCTGGAGGGCACCCCATCCACCATGGGCTTTAGGAACCTTCGTTCCAATAAAGGGACCATGCAAATGATGGCAGACGCTCAATGAGCCGTGCCCCCTCTGGCAGCTCAGACAAGGGACAGCCAGGCTGCCACCTGGGAAATAAGAGGATAATCAACAGAATGAGCACCTTGTGTGGCAGTTGGGGGCAACTTGGGGACATTGTCCAGTTTCTCCCAGAGGTATGTTGGCCGGGGGATGCCTTCTTCCGAGCTGCAGGTCAGTGTGATATCGCTGCCCACGTCCAGGGACCCCTGGATTCTGCAAAGCGGGGCAGAAGGAGGAACTGCGAGAGAAGAGGGGAAGGTGATAGCAAATAAGGAAATGTGACCAACAGTGGAATGCAGGCTCACTCTGGACATGTGCTGCTGGGGAAAGCAAGGACAGTGGCATGAACTGTCAAGGGGACAAGAAGGAGGCAGCAGACAAGAACTCATTATGGTTTGGGGGGAGACAATTCACACAAAGATTCCTGACCCACCAGCCCATCAGGGTTACAGACTACTGCTGACTTTCACAGGACCCAGTTCTCTTAGATCCCTCCCTTGAAAAAAAGGTAACAATTTCTGTCTTTGAAATAGCAAGGATGGTGAAAGTTAACAGAACTGCAGACAAAATTTACTGTGATTGAGTTTTGCTTTCATATCCCTATAATGGCATGCACTTTGGAGTATTTAACATCAATGGGAGTATCCAGAACTAACAGCTTTAATGGAAAGGAAGCAAAGATATAAAGTCATTCTCTCCTCCTGTTGCCATGCACCAAACCCCTTGTGCTCCTTTCAGCCCTCCAGGATGTCCTCGTACTTTATTCCTGCTACTTTGCAACTCCATATCACAACACCACCACAAAAACTTTCTCTCCACCATATTTGAAAACTTCATTACACACTGCCTGCATATGAAGTCTATGTGCCCTACAAACTCCCACAGTATCCACAAGGACGCCCATTCCTCACCACGGGATGTCTGTGGGCTCAAACGCACACAGTACCGTGTTGTTCATGATGCACTGTCATGAACAGAGGTCCCCTAGTCCCCGCCCTTGCCCTACCCCCCACCCCCTCCATAATACCAATAAACACACCCAAGACAGTAAGTCCAATGACTCCAATATTCCTGACGCCTCGGTCGGGAAGATTGTTGACCAAACACTGGTAGGTGCCAGTATCCGACAGCTGAGTGTTGTTGATGAAGATGGAGGCACTGGTGGTTGGCATTGTCACAGCAAACCCCACTCGCCCATAGAACTGGGGTGCACCACCAAATATCTGACCCCCTTGGTAGAGAATAACCTGGAAAAGAAAGGAAGGCTCAAACAACACTCTGCAGGAGATGAGCAAGGAGGAAGAACAGCAAGCAAAATATGAGCTTTCAAAGCCAAAAGGACCAGTTACTAAAAGATCTCTGAATAAGCAAACCTCAATATACATCCTAGCACAGGTGTTTTTGCAAAACAGGAACACACTCTGTAGCTCATTTTACATCACTAAAAATGTTCATAAAGGTAACAGACCAGAAAGGTACCCAAATCTTCTGGCGTAGCTGGATTGGCAATACCAGCCTCCTTCATATGGTAGTCATTACCCGCCTAGAAAGAATCAATGTACAGAAGCAGAGGCTCTCTGCAGGTCAGTGAATACCTTGATGAAAAGCATCTGTCCAGTGGACAGTATCACTTTGAGTCTCTGTCAGTAAGATCCTGCCATGATTTGACACTGCTTACTGAAGATCTTTGGGATGAGCTGGATGACAGGCAATGCAACCTTTGAACCTGCACAGCCTCCACCAGTCAGACTGTGCTCAGACCAAGTCCCTGAGGAGCAAGTATTCTTCAGTGCAGGTTCTCACACTGAATACAAAATGTGATCAGGGCAGTGTGACCCAAGATGTATTTCAGAGAAACGGCGTTCTTCTATTGTCAGAGTACGTGGGCAAAAACAGGCCAGCATATCTCAGGTTATGATTCCTGTGCTCACCATTATATACTCTCATTTGCTAGTATTCATAAGAATGGACTTGCTAAAGCTAGTGCCTAGTAAAAAAATAAGAAGGGAAGTAAAAGGGATGATGAGTCTATGAGAAGTTATGTGTTAAAGGACATTTTACATAGATTTCCCAAGTTAAAGCTGCAGCTACTCCCAGGCCCTCCAAATTCCGCATCCAGTGCACCAAAACCTGGATTACATCTCCTGTGCTCTTTTGAACACACAAACCACCAGAGGCCCAGGGCAATAAAACAGTTCCACACACAACTGCCCCGGCTGCATATCCAGACAAGGACACAATGTGCATCTGTTAACAAAACACTGAAGAAAACAGATTTATGTGATACCCAGAGGGCATGTTCAGCAGTGAAGGGACAATGAAGCTCTGGGACAACCACAGACTCAGCATTTTAGAGGCCCTACATCCAGAACACAGTGGGGAACAGGAAAGCCCCAAGGAAAAACCTGCTCCCATAAGAAAAGACCCACCTGTTGAGGCTGGTTGGCGTTGGAAAGAGGAATGACCATCCAGATGACATTAAGGTTAGTGAGAGCAGCGTTAGTGGTGAAGGTGCAGGGCAACACTGCTGTCTGGCCTCGGGCAACCTGGATACTCCCTGAACTAACTGACACCTCCAGAGGACACACCAGACCTGGAAAGAGAAGGACACACAGTTCAAGCATTTCAGTTCAAAGCACTGCAGATGGTCCCATACACTTGCAAGTCACAACTCAGTATTCCGTTCCTACACAACTGTATCCTACTACATCAGTCCAAAAGGATTTATATTCCTCCCTCACAGATCACTCTGCTCTCATGCAGACATTTTTTACAGACAAATGGAGATATGTGGTCCTTTTAAGTGTGGGCTTAACTCTAGTTTCAGAGCCTCTGGGAACAGCAGTGATTTTTTTGGCAACAGGCAAAGGGCTATAAGAACAACCAAGCTGTGTCTAAGAGAAAGATATGTTTTCAAACCCATCAATCTTAATGATACCCAACACCAGGGAATGAGAAAAAGAAACTTCAATATTAACCAAGAAACACAGTTCTCCTCCAACTTCTATGCCTCATAAAGTACAGCAAGACCAGAAGTATTTTAACAATATTTTTAATTTAAAAGGTTAAAAGTTGAAATATTTTCCAGTCCAGTCATTTCTATTTAAGTGATGAAAAATTACTATTGCTACTGGAGGATCTCATAAAATCTCATTTATTTTCCAGAATATCCACCACTCACTTGTTTGCATTCCACACAGACTGCACAAAGAAGAAAGCCTGAGAAGCCCCAGCTTCCCAGTAAAACAGGTCAAGGCTGCCATTTTTAAGACTCAAGTCACATAGGGAAAACCTCTGTTCCTACCACCAAAATCTTGTCAAATTAAACTAACCAAGGGGTCTCCACCACCACTTTGAGTTGCACTAAAATGCTTTAAACCATTTTTCTCCACAAAATCAAAATATTGACTACAAAAAGCTATGTCTCTATATGATAGCTCACCATTTTCTTGTTCAAAGCATGTGGGAGGGTGCTGGAGAAGAAGGCAGAACACTGCTAACATCCAGGTGTTGTCTGCAGACCACCCTATTCTCTTGCTGAATCCAGAAAGGGCTGCCTACAAAGTTTCTATTTTCTCCCAAGAGACAGTGGTTTGCTGAAGGTGAAATGCTTCATGAGAAGACTTTTCTATCTGAACTACCAAGATATTGAACTCTTCATGAGAAGAGTTTTTTATCTGAACTACCAAGATATTGAACAGGCTGATGTCTGAGGAAAAGGTGAGTGTCTGCACATGCTTGTCTGTGAGATCCTTCCCAGGCTGCCTACCGTAGAAATGCAGCACCAGAACCTGGAAGTGCTAAGCTTCAGATGCTATGAACCCAAAGATTCTAGCACCTGCACAGCCTTCTATGTGTTCTGGTGTTTGAACTGACTGCTCCAGAGTTTCAGTACTCCACAACTTGGCAAATACTCAGCTGCCTCTTCCAAACTTCCATTCCTTCATCCACATCTCCAACCTTTAAAGCCCCAAGTAGTTCAGGGAGGCTCAGAAATGCTTCAGAACAGAGTCAGAAAAAATTTCACTTTAACCTCTTCAGGTGAAGCTCACAAGTGTCTTACTTTGGGGGAGAAAAGAACCCCGTCTGACTTTCCTCATTTTCTTGAAACTTACTTAAAAATATGGAATGTTTTGGAAACTCCTAGGGAAACAGATAATCTCCAGTCCTAACATCTCAGAGAATTAGGTGGCTGGATGAGAAACAGCTGGTGGAAGCTTAATCCATCAATCTCCTCTGCAAGTCTGTCAGTAGCAAGCAGAAGTAAATAACTTGAAGAGCCAGTAAAAAGCATCACCTTTATCACAAGGCATCTGCCTTCCAGCTGTGTCTGTGGGCAACAGGCTGGGAATGGATTTGGACTCCTCATTTTCTAATGGCTGGCCAGGCAGTGGCAGTAGCCCAAAGCCCAGAAGTGATCCACGTCAACTTTGGAGATCTGTCTTGCTGAATGTGACTCCAACAAGGAATTGTCTTTTCTGCAGGCTGAAATTTGAAGGCTGTCTTGCCATGACTACTCATCCAGTCTAGCATCATGAATGTGCTAAACAGTGTGCAGGGAGTCACAATGATTTGAACATCTATTGGATTGACCTCTCTCTCCAACATTGTGCGGGAAGATCCTCTGTTATGTCCAGTGTAGATTTAATGAGATCCTCTCCAGGAGAGGAAAAGAAATTACTCATCCTATTTGGAACAGCACTGTGTGTTTTTCAGCCTCATTCCTTATCCCTTCCACTTTCCATTCCATGAAAAACCCACACATTCAAATTCTCGTCATTCAGAAAAAGCAATACTTAAGTGTTCCAATTTACTGGAAAAGTCAGACTTTGCAGTTTGCTTTGCAGGATTAGTTACTTCAATCACTCAGTCATCAAGATGATGAGGTTTTTATGTCTAATCACCCTCTTCCTACTCCTAATATTTATTATTAGTTGATTGTAAACATCCTGCAGAATAATAAAAACACTAAAATAGAACATGTGTAATTTATTCAACGTAAAAATACTTTTTGCTACATTTGAGAACTTTGCAATGCACTCATGAGCAATTTTAAAAATGAAAGAAAACACATATTCCATTTTCCGTAGCAGTACCCCACTCTTATGCTGCAACACCCTACAGCCCACACTATCTCCCTTTCCTTTCAAGGCACCACAGCATCCCTTTTAATTTGAATGCCACAGAGCAGGGAAGCACTAAGGAGGAGCTGAGGTCTCTGTTAATTTCTCTTGTCAAGGGGAGCTGCTTTGAACCTGGCCTGCAAGATGAGCAGCCCCCCCACACACACCTCACTGTGCTATCTCTGCCTTGTTAAACAAGCAGACAAGCCAGCTCCTCAGGCTTGCCTTTACCTCAAGCAGCCCAGGGCATGCCAACTGCTCCTTGGCCCTTTTTTTGGCTCTTTTGGTGTACAAGGCAGGGGGCACTTAAAGACTCATTTTGTTAAGCTGAGTGACACCTGCAGGGCTACAGCTGGGGAAAACACACACAGCCACTTCTGACAAGGAAGAGTGAACAAGGCATGAGGAAACGTAAGCAAAGTCCTCTTCCAGCAGCATCAACGGGAGTTAGGGTGGTGTGTTAGCACAGCACTGGGCAGGCAGTACTGTAACATAACTACTTTCCCAGTAAGACAGCCAAAAGAGCAAAGACCAAACCCTCTTCAGAAGTTGCACCATCTCAAGACTACCAGAAATGTAATATTTACATATGCACTTGTCGATCTATGCAGGTATCTTTGTGACACCACACATTTAACAGTCATGGCTCAAAACACAGATGGATGCATGCAAAGTCACATACACTTAGAAACTTGTATGCCCAGGGTGACACCTACTAGGAAAACTCAACCAAATGATTCGTGTTTAAACATTTCAAAATTGGGCATTGCAAAAATGTGGGTTTGTATTAATGCAAGAGGAGGGAGGCAGAGGAGAGAGGGGAAAAGAGATTTCAAATTTAGCATATCTATTGGGATAAGGATTTTTCAATGCAGCCTAAGGAATGAGGACTTCAATTCCCTTGAGTAGATATAAATGCAAATATAGATATATGCACACACATACAGCCTACTAAGTCAAATTACACATAAGAGGTCAGAAAAATCAAGCAAAGGATGTTGTAAGAAGTCTCCTTCTGCAAAGTTACACAATCCAGGTATTTTCTAAGCATTCAGAAGTTTAATGACTTCAGAGAGACAAAGAATCGATCACCACCAAACCATCTCTCAGAATTGGATTACAATGGCCATTACACCCTCTCTTGTGACTGCAGTCTCCTCCTTACTTAGTAATTAAGCAGCCCTGTAAGCAGCATGCCCAGAGGATGAGCAGGGTACACCACTGTCAGCAGAAAGAGGAATGAGCCCTTCCTGTACGTAGGACACTTTGATCTTGGCTTGATTCAGCAAACAGCGTTCTCCTTTAATCCTGAGGCAGCAAGCTCCCATCACTAATTAGAAGGGATGCTCCATTTTTCTGTCCCCTATCAGCAAACCAGTCAGCAGAAGAATGTTTTGGCTGCAGAGTCTCTTTCAGAATTTCTTCACATTTTTAGGATCAAGTAATTATTCTGGCAACAGAACTGATTCCATTTTTGATGGCTCGCTGCTGCTGCTGCTTTTCCAAGTAGCTCTTTTCTAGCTCCCTCCCTGCTAAGCATGAAGGAGTCAATGTAGGTAATTTATACACCATGACACAAGCACATAGGACACAGTCCCACAGTAAGCATTGCCCTCCCTGTTGGGTGTAAGGAGTCAGATGCTGCCACATTTTCTATCTGCCCTAGAGGGGCTGAAAGTTTCACAGAGCCTTCAGAATATACCAGATACAGTGAAGCTGAAAGACATGGACAATTCTAAGCACTTTGACTCATTCTAAGCTGGTAGAAAAATGTTCCCAGCTCCCACTCACTGCCACACCTTTCTTCCAGAGATCACCAGCAGAATCAGCAGCTTTTGGCACTTGCTAGCAGCAAAGTCCTGATACCCAAAGGTAGAGCCCAGGGTACAGGTTCACTCTGCAGTGCTGGCAAGCCAGGGAAGCAAATGGCCAGGGGGAGGAAGGAGGGAAGAAGGTGTGAAAGGGATGAAAGAAACCCTCAACTGTGTGCATTCTGCATCTCCAGACCCCAAGAGAAATTTTGCAGGAATGTGTGTCGCTGTGGGAAAAATGAGAATAAAGCTTCAAGCTGATTCAGCTTGCATCCGAAACCCAGGGAATGGCTGGAATGGCTCCTGCCTGTCCCAGCACAATTAGCAATCCTGCTGCCACATGCTGGGGAAG
This sequence comes from Serinus canaria, assembly GCF_022539315.1. Lineage (NCBI taxonomy): Eukaryota > Metazoa > Chordata > Aves > Passeriformes > Fringillidae > Serinus > Serinus canaria. The sequence continues at coordinate 23,727,802 of NC_066313.1, forward strand.
ATACCTGGCAGTATGACATTTTGGGTCCCTTGTTAGAGAGGCAAAGATGAGGTCACACAGAAGTTTTAAGAATAGGGTAGAAGCACAGTGTTCCATCTGGCAACCGGAGGCAAAGGAGGGAGAAACTGCAGAGCAGAATTTTTCCTGAGATGAAAGGAAAAGATAAGTTGCTGTGCCTTTTGCCTGCCTCACATCTCTGAGTCTGGGACCAAAGCTACTCCCTGTGCTAAAGAAGAGAAATGTCTTCCACCCTGAATGAGCTGAGGTACACTGCCAAACGAACACACTGAGGAGCAGCAAACCTACAGCCCAGGAAGGAGGGACTCACAGCAGGAGGAGACAGGAACAGAAGCAGGCAGTACCCCTGCCATAGGACCTGCCTCTGCAGAAAGCACTCAAAAGCCCCTGAAGGAGCCTAGCTTGCAGTTGCAAACACAGAAAACACCAAAGTCATCCAGCATAAAATGACAGCATCCAAACTGGCTGCTCAACAAGATGCTTGAATGCCCATTCTCACCAGGAACTGTGTATCCTGCTTCATTCTGGACATGGCACACTTGCTAGTTCAGAGTCTATCTAACCAAACACAGTATTTACTCAGCCTAGTGTCTGGAGGCAGCTTGCATTAGACTCCACCCTGCTTGGGGAACCAACATCACCAAGCACTGCAATGGAGCACAGATCTGAATTTATGCCCAGCTAGACTATTTCCAGTTCATTAAGGAAATTCTACCATGGAAAATCTTCCAGGCTCCAAAGTCATTCTGCAGGGCAGGTATTTGGGACAGATTCACACTGTCATAGTAGATTGCATCCTGGGTCCAAGGTGCTCTAGCACAAATTTTCCTGGGAAGGATGCTTGGTAGAAACCCCCTTGAAACAATAATAGTGGGAGTAATGGAGTGAGGAAGGAAGGGCTCCAGCAAAGAGTAGCCCCTCTGCCAGCTCACACCAAGAGGGCAAAGTTTGCTCCAGACATTCATAGGGGGGTTGCTTCTGTGCCCCAGTTTGAGGGCACGTTACACAAGTGGCTGACAGGTCTAGCAATGGGATAGTAACCTGTGAGAGACAATGGAACAGTGCATAAGGCAAAATAATTTCCAACACTCCTTCCTATCTTTGCTGGCTCTGCAGACAGACCGGAACAAACAGCAGGAAAACCATCCCATCTAACATGTTTAGAGCGAGGTCTCTGTAAAACAGGTATTAAAACTATTCTGATGCTAACTTTTCCTCTGGGGTGTTTGTTGTGTTAACATTCCTGTTAAATGCAGATCAATAGGCACCTTTATCCCTGGAGAAACCATCAGACACAGCTGGTGGTATCAAGTCATCCCCTCAGCATAGAGCCTCCCAAGTGAAAAGATCCATTTTACTCTAGTAAGAGTAATCTCAGGATTGCTGCCTAACCTGTAGGATATGCAGGCTAGCAGACACTAATCCAGGGAGAAAACACAGTGTCAGGGTCTTGAAGTTGAGCCCTGCAGTGTTTCTTGCCAAGAACTGGACTAGCTGTTCAGTACCTCTGAAATTGTGCTGATCACACTGACTCTTCTTCCTTACCATTTACAACCTCATCTGAACTAGACAGAAAACTAACAGGGGAAAGTTCCAGCTGAGCCACTCCACTCTGGCTTCAGCTGCTGACCAGTGAGCAGCAGTCACTACCACCCCTGCCATCTTCTCTTTTGGAAATAAGTCTTTCTCTGTAGGCCAACTGGGAGGAAGATTTCAAGCAACTGACTGATTGGGATGACACAGAGCATATCTCCCTGTGCTGACCTCCCCAGTCTGCAGCCATAGACAGGATGAAGAATGGACTCTATGACCAAAATAAAAACGGCAGAAGAGCTTTCAGCTTCACATAGTTCCAGAATTGCGTCAGTTCCCTTCCATGTCCTTGTCAGAGGAGCTGGATTAGCTCTTGCAGGGGTAGGAAAGGGGGCTCTCATGACATACTGAGGAATTTGATTCTTTCCCTGTTTCTGGCAGAGACTCCCTGGATCCTGCCGAGCAAGGCAGACAGCTTCAGGTATCTTCAGAGGGTCCCCATTAGTGTGAGATCCTCATGTGCACAGGTTTAGACCTCAAGAGTGTGATTTGCTGAACTGCTGAGTACTCAAACCTACCAGGGAAATCAAGAGGGGCTGTGCTCTCCAGGTAGCAGAGTTCATGTGATGTTAAGCTCCCTGAGCACCTGAACTGTGCTTTCTCAATAGATCTTAATGCTTCTGTTTAATTAGTCACAGATTTGAAATGGAGAAGTTTGTGAACAGTGAGAAGAATATAGTGTTAGAGCAGCTTGTTGGCATGTGCTAAGTGGGAGCAAGAACCCAAATCTGGTTTAGTGATGCAGCCTCCATGGGGCCAATGACTCAAATGCTCCTTCCCAGTTCTGGACTCCTGCTGTGATCCCAGTACAGGCTTCTCTTATGTGTTCCTATCAAGCCTTGCTGAAGCTGCCAGGAGAGCTGCCACCTTTGCAGCTCAAGCAAGCTGGGATGGATACCTTGCATCTATCTCTGCTGCCTTGCATGCAATATGTGTGCAAGTTAGAGGCAGAAAAACAACTGCAATGTATTATAGCAAGATTATAAAAATACAAAGGAAACACTGAGAAGAACAAAAATAGCATCTACAATGACATTAGCTAGGATGAAGCTAATCAATGTCTGTGCACAGGGCAGGCCTTAATCCCCTTTCCATGGTGTAGTGTTGCACTATTAAGTACATTATGGGAAGTTCAACACTTCCCTCCGATGCATGCGGCACTGGCTGGAAACAGAAACTGCTGTGATCTGAGCTGGCAGTCCTTGAATTCACAGCATTTGCAGAGGACTCAAGGAGCAGCTGCACTTCGGAGGTTGGGTTGTTTTTTTTTTTTTTGCTGTAGCAGATGAGCAAGGCCAGAGGGGACTCAGGGGGGAACAGGAACTCAAGACCTCACTCATTTCTCCCCTAAATTGAGAGGGGGGGAGTGGGTAAGGCTATTTCAGCCTCCTGTGTGGGACCATTTGGTGTCAATTTTGTCCATCCTGGCTGTGCTTAGAATGAGATTCATCAATGACTCATACCCTGGGACTCAAGTGGGCAAATCAGGAGCAGGCGATCTGTCTACAGAAGATAACTTAAGGCCACACAAAGCAGGATACCCAAGGTACAAACAGAGTGGTGCATCCTTGCAACAGGATGCCAGTCATTTCCCTCTCCTCAGGTACTTCAGGGATGCCTGAAACACTATTTTCCAAATAGCAGGCACAGACAAGGAGGAGAGCAAAAGTTTAACTGGGCACAGAAATTTATTTCCCTATTCTTTGTCTTTTACAAAACTAAGACTGGAAAACACAGTTCCCAGTCCCTTCATCCCCTTACTCCTGTGATAGATCAGCTCTGTGGAATCCTGCTGCAGTAACTTAAGATGTTGTCATCCTCTGCTGTTTGCCTTGTTGCTCAACACAATATTATTGCCCCAAAGCCAGCAAAAGCTGAAAAGAAACAGTTCCTCTACCTCATAGCTAGGCATTAAGCAGCATAACCTGATGAGGAAGGTGTGGGGACATTCTAACTTCCTTTGCTGTGAGAGAGAAAAGCTGCATTGCAGACACACTGTCCTGTCCTGCTCACTGCTACAGCAAAGGCATCGTCCTACAGTAAAGGATGTCTAGGAATGAGAACATTTTAAATGACCACAGCCCGTTACTTTAGCTGAAGTGACTTGGGGATGAAAGCTTATGAAATGTTTCTTTAAGTACATTTAAGGTAAGAAGCTCAGCTTGAGTTTGCAAAAAGCCTGCAGCAACAGCTCTGAGCTGCAGACTTACCCATTCATCTAGGTGGGATGCCAACATAAACCTCCACATCCCTTCTCTTAATTATCTTACTGCTTGTCACAGCGCACCAGAAATGAAAATTCACCTTTTACACGAAGATTGGTATCTATGTTTCCTGAAAGAGGGAAAATGCACAGAGCTTACTAAGAGCAGTGAAGGTACACATTGGCTTAATTTTCCTGAAGCAGGTTGCAAAACCTCACCGAAGTCAGCTCTTAACATTTGGGAAGCTCCACCATGGCCAGCCCTTGTCTCTGAAAGCATCCTCAAGCATCCCTGTGGGTATCTGTAACCACACCTGAGCCCACATATGAAAAGTATAGGTTGAGACTGCATGGGATGAATTGAGAGCTGCATGTAACATGCTTACCCCAGAGTGGGCATCTAATTAGAGCTCTTGCCAGGCTCTAAAAGCAGAAATAGGCTTGAGTTCCCACCCTCCCTGATCCCGTTTCTTAGCTAGTATTCTCCCAGCACAGCCCAGTCAGCAGAGATGTGTCACGCTGCGGATCAGTGCCAAGCGCAGGCAACAGCACGTGACACTGCTGACACAGCAACGTTGTCTCCTTGGGGAGAAGGTATCCACTGGTGCCTCTACAAGAGAAATGTACCTGCTCCCAAGACTGGGGAACAGAGAGTCAGGGTTAGGAAGCTGAAATTAAAACAGGTCGGCAAAGCTTTACTAAGACACTCACTTCTATTTTCTGTTTGCCAAGACATAAAAAATACATTAACAGCCCAGCAGCTTTGTAAATGATTTATGGTCTAAAGAATAAATTTCTTCCTTCTCTTCTGGCTAAAAAAAACCCAAAAAAAACCCCAAAAAAAGATTGCAACAATGATAAACTGCTTAATAAGGAAAAACAACTCAAGGCTTAAATATATTCAATGGTATATTGAGTGGGAAGGACAGAGCCCATAAGGAATAAGATTAAGGTCCAGTGAAGGGAGTTGGCCCCAGGGAAGGCAGGACGAATGGGTGGGCAGGCTGAATATACAACTCGAGTGGTGGGGAAAGGCAGCAGCGTGGAGTGCATCTGCCAGACCACCATCCTTAGGTCAAACTCCAGTGCAAACATCCCAACCTATGGTTCATCCAACTACTTTCACCCAAAGTATCAAGAGCCATGTCCACCCTCCTCCAAAAGGAGGAAGAGCAGAGGGTGATGAACAAAAAAGGCACAAGGCTTGTGCTATTAAACACAGGCTGGGTGAAGCTCCAGGGACTTGATGGATGATGCATCTTGTCTCCCTTCCTGCAGGCACCACTGGCATTATCTGGGAGTCCTCAAGGAAGTTCCCTGCAAGGGTGGGGTTAAGCTGGGCCAGACATAGCTCAGGTTGGAGAGAGGGGATGAGGACAGCTTGGGAAAGAGAGCTTTAGGGAGAGCACTGTGGGGCTGCAGTGGTAGAATGAGAGATGGGATTGGGGTTTAGGAAGTTCAGGGAACTGTAGGCAGTGGGGTGTGGGGATTGGAAATAACTTCCAAGAAATGACTTCACTTCTCCAAGCCAAATGCAGGGGAGCTCCTCCAAATGCTTCTTGGGACCACCTCACCTGTCTTCCCCTGTTACTGGAATATTCCAGCATCATCATCAGCCCATGGTTGCTTATATTGGCCTGTGGGGGACTATGGTGGGCTCACCCCTTAACAAAGGGATGCCTAAGACACAACAAAATAAAATTAAACATGTTTAAATATTTGAATAATATAATTAAAAAGATTTAAATATATGAAAATAAAAGCAACCCCCAAGAAATCAACCTCACAAGCCCTTTCTGAGAGGAAAAGTTCTCATTAATAGACTGATCCCATTTTCCAGACCATTGAGGTCAGGAGGGACTGTCCCCAGGGAGAGTACCAAATTCTTAAAGGATCTGGTCCAGCAAATCATAAGTTTTGGCTGATGCAATGCCAAATAATTGGCTGTCTGCTTTCCACACCCATTTTGTGTCTTATGTATGAAATGCTCTCATCCTGTGGAGTGCTGAAGCTTTGCAAGTGGAAGGATACTTGGCCAAAGTTTGCTGTTCACCACACCTTTGAGCTCCCTTAAAAGTTTTCCTGCTCTGTGACCTGACTGAGTTGCCACCTGCATGGCCAGCAGGAGCCCACCTGGAGCCAGGGCTGCTCAGCCAGGCACTGATGTCTGGGTGAATTTGATATGTCCCAGAAATTCCACTAAAATCAGCTAAGTCAGTGGAAATATATGTTTAAAAATTAGCCACATGTTTAAGTATCTTGCCAAACTGGGGTTTAAAAAAAAAGACTCCTGTAGCTTGTTACAGGGAGAGAGCCCGTAAGGCTTAAGAATGTGGAAAATCACTGTGAAACTTCCCTGTCTCCAAAAAGACTGATTAAAGCAAAGTCTCTCAAAGCAGTCAGATTGAAACTAGTTTACATGGGCATATTCAAAGACATTAGACCTCCATATCTTAAACTTCATTAATCCCAAACTACATTGGATTTAAAATTATTAAAATCATTAAAAACAAGCAAAAAGAAAGGAAACATAGAAAAAAAATGCAGTATCTTTTTAATTTAAATTGAAAGAATGGAAAACCCAAATTTGTCTTTTGCTCTGGCAAATGTCAGGTCAGTAATTGAATGTTTCAGATTATGAGTTGAGCTGTCTAAAAGAGGTTGTAAAAGGACAATTTTCCACTGGGAAAAGAAGAGTTTTCAATAAAATCAAAATAGGTTGTAAGACTATCAACTTTGACGACATTTTCAGTGAGTGAAGACAAAATGAATTGCTTTGACTTCCCCATTTAATTATGGTAATATTGGCACACTTCAGTTCAATAAGGTAAGAACACTTTATTTCAATCCATTTAAACTTTTGCCATATATTTAGATATTACATAAATTCTGACTTTGCATAATTTTATGCAGTACCAGTGCAGTGAATACACACATGCATACTTAATATGCTATGGCCTTTCAACATCATGTGAATAGAGTCTTTTCCCAGTGGAAATTTACCCTGATTTTTGGTCCTTCCATTACACGACCTGATCTCTCACTATGAGAAAATGAAATGAAATAGAGAGGGTACATTAGGACTTCCCTGCAATAAATGTCCAGTTTGTTACCTACTTTAGCTACAAACAACTCCATCACAATCTTCTCATGGGAACACCCAGAGTGCTGGAGCTGTAGATGTTTCCATGTGTAGTTTGGTCCCCATGTGGCTCAAGGGGAGAGTGTCAGGCACAGAGACTTCCACACAAAAGCCATGGCAACACATCAATTTAAGCACTTTGCAGTCCTTTCCCAGAAGGAGAGCCACTCCATGCTCTCTGCCCTCTGGAAGTGCAATCTTTTCAACCTGCTTGCACCAAAACCCAAAGCTCTGGTGTAAGTGTTGCTGACTATAAATCAGTTCCTGACACTCCAGTCATTTGGGCTGATCATTCCCACGTTGTATGTTGGAAGCAGGACCAACAGATGAAATGTACACAGCCAGATTAATACGAATCTGCTGTCCATCTGCTATGTGTCCTTTTGGCATGTGCCAGCACAGGGTGCAAAGAGAAACACCTCCCTGAGCTGAGAGGCTCTCCCTGCTCATCGTGTACCTAGAGCTGAAGCATCTGCAGCTCTAAATATCCAAGCCAAGATCACTGAGCCTGATTTTTCCCAGATGCTGTGCACTTTCCCCTCCAGCCAGTGCCAGCCCTCCGGCACTCTAGTTGTGTACACAGCATTATGCTGAAAAACTCAAATGCAGAAAGTTGCACTGGTAGCTCTAAAATATGCCAGGAAGAAATACAGAGTTTCCATTTTGCAGTGAGGAAAACCAAGATGAAGCAAGGATATAACTCACCCAAACACCATGCTGCAGGTCAATGGCAAGACAGGAACAGGACTTTAGAACCTGATTCATGGGCCTTGTTCTGCCTATTAATCACTCTCTCCACCACTGTACTAAGTATTAGTATTGATTTCAAATTAACACACCCACACATCTTATCAAGGAGAAAAAAGAATAACCAAGAAGGTTCACTATGTTCAGCTCCATTGGAGGCCAACATGATTCTATAAGCAAACATTTTCTGCAAGCAGCCCTGGCCCAAAGCATTCCAGGCTGGGAGGTACAAAGCAGGCACCCTCAAGGAACTATCAAATTCTTATAAAAGGCTCAAAACCCTTTGAGCAGCTTTGCAAAAAACCCTGAGTACAACCATAACATGCTTGCAATGCAGAAAGGAGACTTTGGGAATGCAGATGTTGCTGTTACTGTACCTGACAATGCAGCTCCCTCTTTACCACCTTATTTTCTGATGCCAAGATCTCAATTTAACCCCAGATGACCAAGCTCCACAGTGCCATCTGATTTTATGCTTGCCCTCTCTTCTTCCCTTCCCATGATGTCCCGAATTCCCTTTTACAACAGCTGCTAACTTTTGCAGACGTAAAACTGCCATGAGGTTCCCTTGTCTTTTAGAGTAAAAGTCTCAGGAAAACATTTTGCAAATTTTCCCTCTTTAACAGATGCAAGAAGTTGCTTATGCTCAAGCAGCAAAGTACACAACTGCTCTGAACTAACTTTTTTTTTTTCTGCACAGCTGGCTCAGTTTTTCACACAGATGTTGTTTCTCCTGCCAAGTCTAAAAGCACACAGAGCAGCATTAATATGAAAGAGCCCAATTGGACACTGGTTTAACAACAAGTTCAAAAATTCCCCAACCACAGCCTGTGTGTTGGTGTGTTGGGTTTTCCCTTGCCTTTGTTTTTGGTTTTGGGGGTTTTTTTGTTTGTTTGTTTGTTTGCTGTTGGTTGGGTTTTTGGTTTTTTTTTTGTTGGTTTGGGGTTTTTTTAATCTATTTTTTTATATTTTATGCACCCAGCAAGGAGAAAAAGGAAAAAAAAAAAAAAGGTAAAACAGAACAAAACCCTAAGAAGCCACTGAATAAAATCTTAGCCTTTCAGGAGTGAAATCCCTTTCTGAAATTTGAAACACACGTTAAACTTTAATGTTAAACCATGGATTAAAAATTAATTCAAAAATCTCACAGTTTGGAACACTTACAAGTCCACTGCATTATTAAAATCTCAGATCAATGCTTCTCTGCATAATGAAGTCTCCCCAAACTCTTTCTTTTCTCTTTAAGCCAAGAGCAGGTACTCACTGCTCTCCCCAGGTATCCTTAAAACTAGTTGTGGTTCCCAAGAGATGGAAAAGGCTGAGCCCTCAATTTTACTTAATTTTTTGTTCTCCTTTTTGTTTTCCCATAGGGCTAACCAAGGGACCGGGCAGCATGTGCAGAGGTGTTGCATTTTCCACAAGTATTTTTGGAGCCATGGCTCTCTTACCAGCTGCTGCCTTACAGCTTTGCAGGAGGCTGAGCAGGAGGTTTCCATCTCTAGAGTGTGTGCTACCACGTCATTTACCATAAGGGGTACAACTTTCTCTTTAAGCATCACTGTTTTTAACAGCTGCCTCAGCACAGTTATGCTAGCAGTTACCATCACAAAACAACCTCTCTCCTACGCACTTTTCTGCACTCTCTGGCTCATTTCTGTCCAAATCCTCCACCTGAGACCATCCTCAGGAGGCTGCCTTCACCTGCAGCCAGCTGGGTCCACGCCAGATGAACCACGGTGCCAGCCAAGGTGAGCGCTGCCCACGCGCCTCCCGGGTGAGGAAGCTGCACGGGCAGCCAGCACAACTCTTGGAGGGGACTGTCCCCCTCAGAGACGTGCTGATGCCTCTCTGACCCTCCAGATGTTGTCAGAGGAGAGGTCATCTCATCTGCAGTCAGGGCTGCTACCTGCTGTGTGATAGGTACTGTGTGAGAATGAATAGGCTGCGCTGCCCCACATGTGGGCACCTGTAATGTCACCAGGCTCTGGGTGAAAATGAAGCAATTCTTTCCTAGCTTTAAATCAGTATTTGTGTTTAGGGAGGAAAAGAAACAAATTTAAAAAAAAATGCACAGAAGGGTTTAAACACCTACAAATCGCACTTATCTCTCCCTTGTTTATCATAACTTTTCCTGCCATAGTTGCTAATGGAAATAATAATAATCACTGTAGTAGAATCAGGCTTTGGCTTCTTTCCCAGATTCTCCTCTTGTTCACCAGGCAGTGAAGTCATTGTATCACCAAAAGTTCACAGACACCTGTTTTCACAGAAGTGTCACCATGAAAGGTTTTGACAGATTCCCATGGAAGCTGAGAAAGCAGAAGAGTAAAGGAGGAGAGCCCTTGACTTGGGTGCAGGGGAGTGATAGGCAGGAGGATAAAAAAGCGACAAATCTCCACTATATTTGCCAACAGTGTAAAGCAAAGAAAACAATAATTATGAATGAACAGACAATTCAGCACACAAATAGTCCTGCTCAGGATGCTGGTGTGTTCTCCTAGCAGGATCTGAGCACCCCTGGGACCCAGGGGAGACAAGGAGCAATAAGCCCAGGTGATGTGCCTATGCTTGTGCAGAGCCAGACATGAACTCTCACTTTCTGGCTTGGTAGTTCATCTTCCAAATCGTCTCTCCTTCCATAAATTCAGTCTTCTGCTTTTAAACTCATGTGCCCATCAAGTCAGATTACAATTAAAACTCTGCAAGTATGGCAAAATATATTCATGAACATCTGTTTGAATAATAAGCCTGAATTTGCTTCGACAGTATTCATCCAACTGCTTTCCTTGCCTTCTGCGAGTGCTCACACCAGCTCTCCCCGGTTCAAAAAAGACAACGTGAGGGAGAAGCTGCTGCACACACTCACATAAACATGAAGATGATTTTGCCTGGTGGAGGAGGGTTTTCCAACCTCAGGTGCACAGGCCTTTCAAGGGTTGCAGAGGCTGCTTCTCAGACTCCATAAAAACCAGCTAAGATAAATCAGCCTCAAGTCAGAAGGCTAAAACTTACTTTGTCAAAGTCCAGCCTGCCACTGAGAAATGTGTATGTGGGTTTGAATGCTGGGCTCTGCAGTCTGTACCAGCTGGGAGAAGAGGGGCAGTCACTCCTGCTGAGGCCATAGCTGCTCCTGTGGCTGGTTGCTCCCAGAGGTGCAGAGAAGGATCCCTCTCACTCCTCATCCCTCTGCTTCCCACTCAGACCTGCCAGGAACTGCTGGTGTAATAACTCTCCCTCCCACACAGTTCTGGAAAAAAGATCCTGGTTAATGGGTAAGAGCAGTTTGTTTTCTACCACAGGCCACACTGAGAGAGTCAGGCTAAAGAACAGGAGTGCAGGCGGCCCCGCTGACACGCTGAACAGAGGGTAACCTCTGGCAAGGGAAGGGGGGTAGGGACAGCCTCTGGCCTCTCCATCCACCTCAGCAGCTGTCCCAGCAGTACATCTGACTGCCTGACTGCTTTTGCCTGGCTGTGAACTGGGACAGTGTCCCCTCAGCCCAAGAGTGTGCTTTCTGCTGCTTGGGCGTGCGGTGTTGAGGGAAAGCAGGAGAAGGAGCAGAGAGACCAATGCAAGGAGCAGAGGCCTACCCCGAGGCCTAGATGCAGGCTGAACACAATAAATGCTCCAAGAGATAGGTTGCAAGCTAGAACATGACCCTGGGGAAAATATTTGTTGAAGGGCAGAGAGGAATAAATGCAACAGTGTACACTTGATGGCTACTTCTGGAGGTAAATCAGCGTGGCTTAAAACACACAGCGCACAGAGATACATGGAAAGGCTGGAAACCCACCAGAGGCTTCTGCAAGAGCCCCGTATCTCCACAGATAATTAGCTTACCTCTAAGCAGGATGTTGAATGGCTAAAGAACAATACAGCAGGACAAGAGTAGTCTCTGAGCAGGAGGAACCAAGAGTTTGAGAAAGACGCTGGGTAAATCTAGAACTACAGAAGCTCAGAAGGAGTTGTCTTTTGATTCTGCCACAGGAATGTTCTGTATGTTGACAGTAAACATACAGAACGGGGAAGGAATTCAGCTCTAATGACAGGATGCTATTGTGGGAGGTTGTGCTGTACTGAGACTGGCACAAGGCTGTTGCCCATACAGGGATGACATCCATCAAAGGAACAGCTTTTTAGAACTCCTTGCCCAGCTCACGGTATAAGACAACCTACTGATAGGTATTTCTGTACCCAAGTCACAATAAAATGAAGTCTTTTCGAGGCTCTAGGAAGCAATACAACAATGGAGTAAAGCACTTCTTCTAGGCTGGAAGACAGCATTGCTCCAGACAGCACATACAGCAATAATCCATAACCACAGAGGACAGATGGAGAAAATATATCTACCTTTGGAAATTGGAAATCTGCAATATGAAACCAAGCTTCTGTTAGTCTTTTGACAAGAACATTCCTGGCTCAACATAATTAAATGACTTTGGTTCATACTTCTACTTTTAATCAGTCAGGCAGAATGGTGGTGCTGCCACCACATCCCCATTACATCTAAAATGAAACACCAAGCATGGAGGTGTGGGATGGCAGTGGAGGGAGGGCACGGTGCAAGGTCCCTGCCATGACAGTACCTTCCTCCCCAGCGCACCAGAGCTGACAAGGCCATGCAGCACCAGTTTGGTGTTTTGCATCCTCTGAGAAGTGAAAAACAGGAGGTGGCAGAGTGGCTTTCCCCCTGCTTTCTGGATGCTTGGGTTTCTGACAGATTTCTCTGTGAAGGGCTACCCAAAAGCTCCATGGAACTGGAGTGTCAAACGTGAACATTCAGCACTTAATTTGTGGTGCAAATCCTGTCAAACTCGATTGCGTCTCTTTGCCCCTCCAAGGCATCTCAGGCTCTCTCCAGTTCTGCAGGGGGATGAGGCTTTAAGGAATGACCAACTGTTAAAGCAAGCCTGCAAACCAGCAGGATGCACAGCGTATGCTCCAGAGCCAGGCATGCCCTCTCCTCCCGCCCGCCAGCTCCGCGTACGCGCACAGAGTGGTCAGCCGGGAATACACCCCAGGAGGCCTAATTAATGAACATATTTGAAAGCTGCAGGCGCCACTTCCATCCATCTTCCACCCATCAGGCTGGAAGAAATGAGTGATAACATTAGCATCTGAGCATGAGCTGTTTACATTGAGCGAGGGAGGAGATGGGGTTGGAGGCACTACCTGGGAAGCATCCCAAAAGCACAGGACCCTCTGCAGGGCTCTGCCAAACTTATCTGTACCAAGCACAAAGGTACCAGAGGGAAAGGAGCCTTCTCATAATGAGAGATCAGGCAGGATAAAGTGGAAATTCAAAAAGCACAGCAGATGCTTCTTTCTGCTCCCTGTGAAAGGACAAAATGATAATCGTGGAAGAAGGAAGGTAGAAAATGAGACAGAGATAGGGAGATACATCAAAGGGACAGAAAAGAAACAGAAGAAAAATAGATAGAAAAATGCTAAAAGATAAATGTAGTATGCTTTTAATTTGCATGATAAAATTAGTTCTCTTTTCCCCACCAATCATCTTTATTAGCAACAAAATTTGCAGTGAGACCTCTGACTAGCTATCTAGCTGTGACAACAGCAAAGCTCTGTAACAAACTGCTCCATGGAGACTGAAAACTCCATCTCAAGCAGTTTTAAATGCAGGGTATAGGGCTGACTGAGACTTAGCCTGCTAGTTTGCTAAGAAGCACACATACCAGAATCGTGGTGCCTGACCTTCTGGCCCACAATCCACTCTTATTTTTGGAGAGTGGCTGAATGAAATAACTGAGTTTCTATTTATTAGAGTTTACCTACATAGTGTTCACCTGCGTCCCAGACCACAGTCCACATATCACTGGCCTAAAAAGGTGCCCCAAGATCTCAAGCTTTTGCATGCTTAAACTGTAGAGACAGTCTCCAGGAGGTGTGAAGGAGATCACAAAAAAAAAAAAAAAAAAAAAAAAAAAAAAAAAAAAAAGAGATGTGTAGGAACTCCACTTTCTGAGGGACCTGCAGCTTGTTCAGCAATAGTGCACGTGTTGTATGCAGCCATGCTGGAAGGGACAACCACGCCAGCACTTCCAAACTCCCTTCTCAGCCCAGTAACACACATCCACACCAACATACAACACTGAGCCTGAGAAGGAGTACATCAGGCTGTGAACACTGTCAAGTCAGGTCTTGGCTATGAGCAAGGAAGTCGATGGCAACACCCTGGGCAGGGGAAGAGACTGGTAGGAGGCAGCTCTTCTTTCACACTTCCTTAACAACACTCCAGGGACAAGGTACATGGGAAAAGATTCCTCATTGGAGGACTTCTTTCTTGGAATATCTTCTGCAACCCAAATTCTAACCAGTAGCCCAATCATGGGGCCTGAGGCAAGACCAAGCAAAGCCTCTGCTGTTAAGAGGATGGAAAAAGCAGTGGATGACACTGCTTTGTCAGACAGAAAAAAAAGCATGGCGAAGAAAGCACCTGCCAAGAAAAAATATGTATCACCTCCCCACATTTTTGACATATGGGCTAGCTCCAAACCCACAAGTATCTGTCCTCAGTAGACACAGCATGTGTCTGTACTAGGTTTAATCCAAGCAGCATGTTAAAACCAGCAAGAATACCACACTGGAAAGGACATTGTGTGCTTTCCTGATGGCAGCTCACAGCAAGATCTGTGCTACCACAGTCTCTGACTCTTACTCACGTTGAACAAAATAGAAGCAGCAATATTATCACACCCTCCTTTGCCCAGACAGACAGAATCCCCTACACGCACTGGTTCAGGGCTATAATGTCAACCAGCAGGTATCAAAGCCCCAGCTCCCAACTAGAAGTAACAGAGCACCTCATGTGTGTGGGGCTGCTGTCCAAGGTACACATCTCTGACAGGCTTATTGGATCCTTATCTCCCACCTGCTGGCAGGAAGTCAAGGCACAAGAATTTGTGACCATGCTAATTCAGTGTTTCTCCTTTACTGGCACAAGGTCTGCACACAGCCATCAGGAAAATCTTATGACTACTTTTTGGTTGTAAGTCCAATGCTCAAGCCCGGATCTTTTGAAGGTGCTGTCCCAGAGCACCAACGGTTCACACTACAGCACAGGTCATGAGATCAGCACTACAAATGTATTGGGAAAAAGAGGCCTGCAAAGGACCTGCAGGACACAGCCAGCAGACACCACCCCCCAGCCTGGCAGCCACACTTAGCAGGCAGGTGGGTCACATTGGTGGGGAAATACAGGAGGCAAGCTAAGCAGAGCTGGGTTGCATCAATGGGGTTCACATGTCCTCAAGTAGCTGAGTGCACCTCTTCATGTGTTTATATAAACAGCACTGTTTCCTTTGAATCTTCCTCTAAAGCACACAGAAGAGAACCAGGGTGAGTTTTCACCTTCTCTTCAGTGCAGTGTTCTAGCAGGAGGGAACTGAGAAGGGGAACTGGCACAAGGACACATCTTCCTGTTGAACAGATAAAGCACTGAGATCTCTGTGGCCAAAACATTCTGTTCCTATGTGGGGCATGTACTGCTGCACCCTTAGGCAGCAGCCTCGCGTTCTCCTCATGCCTCCTTCTCTCTCAAAAATACCCCACTTCTCCTGTAAAAACATTTACCACCTCAATTTCTTTCTAAGACAGCCTTTACTTCACCCATGAAAACACAACAAGAAACTGAGCTCTGATAGCCACTGCACCCTTCCCTTTATTCTCATCCTTTCCCTTAGCACAATTTGAAGAGTAATGACCTGAACCAACCCCAGCTTAAGACAATGGGTGTCTGTGTACTGGCTTCAATGGAATGTGGATTAACATGGGATTGCAAAATCTCCAAAATTAATGCAACTGTAATGCTGTTAAAATAATGGCTCGGAGGTCAGGAGATCCCTGAATTGAAATGTTTTCCTTGAAATAAAGCAAGCTACACCACATATCCTGCATTGCCTATGATTATACCTTCATACAGAGAATGAAATAGAGTACTGCACATCTGAGAACAAAACCCAGGAATAGAAAAGTCTGTGTGTGCAAAACAAATACTAAGAGTAGATAGCAACTGCTAGCTACTTTCTTTCTTTATCTCCCAGTTGGTACTGATAGTTTGTTCACTGCAATGCCTTTTGTTCTAGTGCTTTTCTTGAAAAATTCATAAAACAAAAATGTTAGAAGAAAACTGTGCATGTAGAACAAAAACTCTTCTGACAACAGTAATTCTACTACAAAAGAGCTCAGAGAGCAACAAATTTGGCCTCAGCCTTGGCTTCATGTAGTCATGGAATGCCACCTTTGAGCCTCCTTTCCAATTCACCAGAGGCCAGGCAAAAGCAAGAGGATGTTGAGCAATGTGCCACTAACAGTGACAACTCCTTTCAGAGCTCCTCTCCCTCTACAGGGAACGTCCTTGTGTATATTATTGTCCCAACTGTCCAAAGAGAAACAGAACTGCCTGGCTCTAGTTTTAATCACAACACCCCCTAAATTGTGACTGCTGACAATTATGAATGCCCATCTTTGGACAAGAGATGGCAGCCAGAGGCTGAGTACCTGCAGTTTCTGCTGAAGGCAGTGAGGGATGGAGTAGCCTTTTCTCCAGGCACTGTCATAATGCCATGATAATGTCATGTGGATGGAATCAAAGGGAAAAGCAGACAGACACAATTTCCACTAGCTGTTCATCTTTTGAAACCTGACTGTTTTCCCCAGAACTTCACAGGGAAATCCTGGCTAGCTACATTTATTTTGGCTGGGGTACAAGGCTATTTTTAGGCAAATAAATAAACAGCTGAATACCCATTTTTAATTTTCATTTAGGTCTAGGATTTATATTTTATTTGTTAATTTTGCTTTAATCTCCTTGTCCTTCATTACTCCCTGGCATTCACAGTAGGGGAGATGAGAGTTGCAGAGAGGAGGGTGAGGAATAGGATCCAGTGGGAGCAATGATGAGGAAGGTACTGAAAGGGGGAAGAGAGTGAGGGGAAAGAGTATTGTTGACAGCATCTGATCCTCCGATTAATGTATTTCTAAGCAGATTAACCAAATCCCAACTGCTCTGTGCCAGGTCTCCTCTGTAAGCTTCTCTCTCCCCCATGTAAACAAAAAGACATCTCCTCTGAGAAAATAACCAACATACTGACCAGAACTCTGGCAGGCTGGCCACCCTCATGTAGCCCAACACTGTGGGGCACATAAGAAGGGGGAAAGTATGGGTCTATGGGAGTTAATTCTGCTTTTAAGCATATTTTGTGCTTTTCCTTCTTTTTTCACTTCCTCAGGTCTCTGTATGACTCCTGACTTGTCCATGTCCAGGAAGGGTGTGGAAGATGTCATGATTTGGGAAGCTGAAGACAGAATGGCTTCTGGTCTCAGAGTCACATGAGAACTCATGATCTCATTATATTCTGCTTGTGCATAGCTGCTCTCCATGGCATCCACAAAGGAGGGAAATGAGAGAGAAAGGCGGGTCAGAACACCCCAAAAGGATGTGGTGGGAACCACTAAATACAATCCACTTCTTCCTGCCCTGCCCCACAAAAAGCTTCATTCTGACTCCCTTAAAGAAAGAAACACTTCCATTTATACCCATTTTTTGGAGCATTTCACAGTTAGGAGTTGGCCAAAGCCCTGTAATCCTGCATCACTGTCTCTGTTTTAAGAGACTGGGAAACTGAATGTGGGCAGAGACTTTTCTGAGGTCATAAGGCAGGTCAGTGGTACAGCTCCATTCTCATGAGCTGAGTTAGAGGCATTTCTACAGGTCACAATATCAGCCTTGGCTGAATAGTGGTCTTTTCAAATGAGCCTCTAAATTTAGCCTCCAGGTTTATTTGTTCCCAGATCTCCTGTAAAAACTCCTTCACCAGACTTTCTCCAGTCTTGCTGCCCAAGGCATGTTTGCCATCTCCAATGGCAGCAGTCACAGAGGTCATGGGACATTTCTGCCCGCCCAACCTGCTGATGGAGCTCAGATACCACCATGCTTGTTTTCAAACACAGCACTGTTGCCAATCTGTCTTCAAGTGGAGCTTCCAAGGATGGAAAGACCTCCTGCCTCTTCTCCCCTTTTACAGCCACTCAGTGTTTCAGCCAAGGTTTCCTCTTAGCTCTTTGCCTTCTCCTGAGCAGCAAGTGGCTGAAACACCCACAGACCTCCACCACACACTTTGGGTTAGAATGACTCCCCTTACAAAGGGAGCTTTTCCTATATCTCCTGCCAGGGAAGAAGAGCAGCTCTTGCAGTGAGCAGTCAACACAGCACAGTGCATGAAACCACTCAGACAGCAGAGGAATTCCCATTTGCTCAGCTGCCTGTCTTGCCCTGCTCAAGCCATGGTGAGCACTTTTAAATTTTAGCGAAGAAATGCTTAAGCCAAAATGCTGGCTTTGCTATGCAGTGACTGCAACATAAATTGACTCTGAGAAAGCTCCACAACACACAACTTTTAAATGAAACATTTCAGATCATATAGTAATGTACAGCATGGTGTTTTCCTATTGATGCTTTTCCATTAAGAAAATCACCAGAAATTCCTTAGCTGCAAACGGAAGTGGGGGTTGTGACTAAACAAGAATATACAGTGCCAGTTAAGGATGCAAGGAAAAGATAAGGGCAAGGGGGAAAAAAAAAGCAAATTAATTTATGTTGCCTAAGGCATTGAGGAGAATAAGAAGGGATTTACAAATTCATCAGGAGGAGAAGCAGCACCAGAAAGAAGGTGGGTTCATTAATAAGTGAGGATGAGGATGAAATGAATTGTTCAGAAATGGCTGAACAGCTTTTGTAAATCTGTCTCTAGCTATAAGAATAAAGAGAAGAATGTTGAACTAGAAAAGAGGGGGGAAAAAGCAAGTTTTAAAAAAGCAGAAGCAAAAAGAACTTGGAGAATTATATGTCCACAAATGAAATAAAACAAGCAACATTCCAAAACTTAATCCAGAAAAGACAGAGACATTTTTTAAAAGCATTTTTCACATCAACAGAACTCATATAGAGCTGAATGTTAGGCAATCTATACATATAAGCACCTGTATAAATGTTTGCAGGATCAGGGGCCTAATTTGTTATGGTGAGGCATTGACAAACGTATTATCTCAGTGACAAATAATCTGACAATTTACATTGAGCTAGGGAGGTTCCACAAAACCAGCCAAAAAGCAAACATAATAAAGATTTTCAATAAGGAATAGAGCCAGCAATATTTAATTCTAAATCAATGTCTAGCCTCAGTGAAATAATGAAACAAATATGTAGGGTCATTAAGAATCCAAAGAATAAAATTACATGAAATACACAAGTCAAAATCTTTTGCTTTTTAATGCACATATACATTAGCACAAAGAGGAAAGATAGTGAAGAGAATTTGAAGCTTTACGAATTTGAAGGATTTGTCACTTCCCCACTGGAACCAAAAGCCCATGGATCAAATACTGGCCAGTGGTACCAAAAGAAAATATGCTTTATTGTACTGGGAAATGACAAATGACATGCCAAGGGGTTTTCATCCATGGTGGCCTTATTAAAACAGTGTCACAGGAAAACAACACTAACTGTCCATGAAATTTGCAGCTGCCACCCTACAGAGAAATTACAAATATAATGGAAGACAAAGAAAGAGGGTCTCAATGAACACATAGCTCCTTAAAATTGAGCATGTGAGGGCAATGGTCTGAAAGTTAAAGCAGAGAATAACATGAGTGGGACAGAGGATGATTGCATCTGGACTTACCAAAGCCACAAACTGAACCCATCAACACAGAAAAAAGGAAACATTTAATGTCTCTGGAAAGCAGTTATCTAAAAGATGGACATGCAGCAGAAGGGAGAAAGCACAGAAACTGTTTCACTCCCTGAAACTTGAGGTTACAGAAAAGAAGCAAATAAAAAAAAAATCCTGCTTCATTAGCAAATCAGGCTCTGGCAATTTGAGTGGGAAGCAAAGTGCATCCCAACACAGCAAAGGAAAGAAGGGAGGGGAGAGTGTCCACACCATTTCAACACAACTAGTCCAAGGATTTAATTTGGTTAATTCCATCATTTTTCCTCATTATTAATAGATGAACAGCAAACTATAAAAAAATCAGAGATGAATGATGAAAAGACATGCAAGAATATGCACAGAAGACTAAGCAGGGCTAAATGCATACAGTTTATTGAGGAACAACCCTAGTGTAAGATACACTTGATGCATGTGAACACTGCAGAGTGAGAGGAGGTAATAACAGGAGTTATGAGGTTAAACCAGGAAGAAAAAAAGTAGACCTTACACCAGGAAATAGGTTGGCTTTGTTCTGCTTCTAAATCAGTTTAAATCAGAAATAACTCAACAAAAAGGAAAGAAGGAGCACAGAAAATAGATACTTCTGCATCCAGAGAGAGCATTTTGGAGATCCTTTCTCTGTCTCCCAGTCTTTGCACTGTCTGAGATCCCAGCTCCCAAGCTACAGCAGCACCCTTGGTTGCATCGATTTGTTCCCTCCTTCTAGGAAAAGCAGACGCTCTACCCAGCACACAAGCTCTGGGCAAAATTCAAACCACTGCCGAGCCTTGTTGGGGTTCGAGCAGCTCTGGCTAATCTAATGCCCATTAGTGACATGCATGGTTACATAAAAGAGATACTAAGGCTCTAATTCCACTATTCATTACCATTACTAGTACAGTGACATACAAATACATAGTATAGACCTCCTGCCCCTAGGAAGTTCATGTTTCCAGAAGCCTGACCATAGGAAGGGCTGGGAGAGGGGCACAGATCCTGAATTTCTCTAAGCACTGCATAAACAGACCTGACCTCTTCTGGACAATGACAAAAATAAACATTTTCATCTCTCATAGAAATTTAAGTCAGCTCAAACTGCAGGAAGACCCACAGAGGACTTAATGCATGAGAAACATCCTTGGGGTCGTATGCATTTTCAAAAAGCCAAATCCAACCCCCGTGTCAGATGTTACTTAAGAGCCAATGAAGGAGAAAACAAGAGTAATAGTGCTCAGCAGCCCTGAGGGCCTTCAGCTGAGCTGCTGCGAAAGGTCTGCACGACTGCAGGCACAGGAAAGGACAGAGCACAACGGAGAGAAACATGCAGCTTGGTGGCAGCTTGTGACAAATTTGGCCGCCCGTTATGCCCACTACTACAGAATGGAGTGCTTTGGGAAGTCTTTCCTCACTGGAACAAATAGGAATTGCCTGTCTGAGAGGTGGCTTCTGGAGGTTAGAGGTTAATACACTAAACATCCTTATTAAATTTACTCCTCATTTTCTGACGGCTAAATCCTGGCTTGCCCTGCCTTCATATGCCACAGTGTCAAGCAGATGGGATGCACATATGTATTCACCACCATGTATTTTGGGCAGGGCCAGATGCAGCACAGCATTGAGTGTTCCCAGGTCACCCAGTGAAAACAACACTCACTTGCACCCCGTGGTCCCAGAGAAGCAAGCTCAGCTTTTGGGGGGCTAGGAGTGAAGACCTGCCTTCATATCAATGCCTAGCAGAAGCACTTGAGGAACTGCAACGCTTTCATCCAGCAGGCAGAAAAACTTCTATACGGCTCACTTGCCCCACCCAGAGGCATTTTGCTCTGCATCCTGCAAATACCGAAGTTCTGCAGCCTCCAAATTCTGCAGGAGAGGGGGCAGACAGCAGGCGTATCACTGAATTAAACCCAAGAAACAGCAACGATGGTATTAAGGGACTCCTACAGATCTTGACAATTACCAAGTTCAGGCCCTCTGGAGCCTTCCTTCAGTCTCTCAGAGTTGCGGAATTGATCTGGAAACCACTTTATTAATGTTCTTTCTTTTCCTCCCCTTCTCCCCAAGCAGCATCATCATTTATTAATTTATGATTAAATGAATTATTGATTCTCACTGCACCTGCAGTATTCAGCATTGTCCCTCTTCCCCAGAGACAGCTTTGACTGATGTGAGAATGGCAGGATGTCAGAAAGATAAAAAAAGGGAGAGAAGAAACTCGGTGTGTGGGGGACCTCAGACAACCGTGTTCCCCATCAAAGTGCTGAGCTGCAGATGAGGGGCACAATGCACCAGGGCACAGCAATGATGCCACCTTCTCAGACAGCAGTGAAAAAACCCTGAAAGCTGAAAGCCAAATTGCTTCTGATAAGGAGGGAATGAGTAGCAGAGCTATTCATAGGCATTCACCATGTGGGGAAGTATTAAAAAAAAAAAAAAACCAGTCTGACCCAAAGCAGAAGCTTTTGTTTTTATTCTGAAAAGTCAAGCTGCAGTTCTTTGAATACATCATTGAAAAAACCTTCCAGGCTTTTGGCTTTTGCCTTGCAATTACAATCAACAGATGGTGATTATTTCACAGGCTGGGGCATCTGGTCAGCTCCCAACCAAACATAAATAAAAGACCTTTGCATGATTGTAT
Organism: Serinus canaria; assembly: GCF_022539315.1. Lineage (NCBI taxonomy): Eukaryota > Metazoa > Chordata > Aves > Passeriformes > Fringillidae > Serinus > Serinus canaria. Next base: position 23,749,872 of record NC_066313.1, read on the forward strand.
GGGGCATTCCAGTCCAGAAAAAAAGCCAAGGTTGGGAGTTAAAGAAAAAAAAGTGAAAGAGAAGAGTTAAGTTCCCTGATTTTGGAGGTATATTTTTTCCAGAAGAAAAGACGGAGGGGGACAGGAGAGAAACAAATACAGTATCTTAATAGAAACATGCCCCTTGCACAGATGATCAGAGCCCAGCACTCCTGAAACCGATGGAAATTTCTTAGCCAGGATCTCTCTGTCATGAATTAAACCTCAGTCTTGACCCTTTAACTGGATTTTGCAGGCCAGACAAACCTTCACCCTCTTTGATAGCATATTTTACCCAAACATTGCAATGCAGCTTCCCCTGAAAAGGCAGGCAAGTTTTACTACTTCTTAGAACGGAAGGAATACATCAAGGTACTGCTTCTGCTTTTCATCAGGGAAAAAGGACAACCGAGCTACCACAGGAAAATGTCCTCTCCACACACATCTTTCCTGGCCAAAAGAGCTACAATATTCTTGAACTAATCACACAGAAAACACACCTCCAATTTTTCCCCTTCCTGCAGCCCTCACATCCACATGAACTGGTGCTGGCCCAACACCAAGCAGTGCACGCTGGCTTTTTGTGCTCTGTGCCCACTGCTCACTGAGGGGCTGAACCCACAGCTCCAAGGGAAGACCTAATTGCAGCAGACAAAATAACCCCTTAGGTGGGAGGCACAAGCTGTGTTACGGTGATGTGAATTCCAGGATGACAGAGGCTTTGGCCATGAATGTGTGCAAACACCCCCAGAAAAAAATGCAATGAGCACCTCTGCTGTTTCTGCACCTCAATTTTGCCTGTTTTGGTCTCTGTTAGCCCACAACTCTGTTTCATCTTTGTATGTGAAAGGATGACAGGTTTTATCCTTGAGCAGTGCAGGCACTACAAACCTCAGGCAGGTAAAGGAAGTTATTACCTGCATCTCTCTCTGCACCTTGACAGATTCCCTCAGTGCTTTGCTGCATGTGAAATCAGCTTTTTTGCCACCTCCCTGCTGTCCTCTTTGCTCTTGGTAGCTCTGCAGGCCAGCCTCACCTGATCTGCAGAACAGCTTCAGAGCCCTCATCATTATTTTGTACTGCAGGGTGATGGCTGAAAGTCTGAAAGGCACACAGCCAGGGCACAATTTTGTTAGGAAAACAAGACAAACACTTTGTGTTCCTGCCTTACAGATGCCTCTGGGTTACTCAGCCATTATCTGCCAAATTAAGGCCAGCACGGCTGGCCTTGAGAGCCCGTCCTGTACCAAAGTCACGGCCAGCCATGACTTCGTAGCCATCGCTGCAGGGCACACGTGGCTGCCTTGAACTTTCCAGCAGCTTGTGCAGAATCCTCACCCACGGCTCCTGAACACACAAGCCCTGCTCCTATGGCAGCAAAAGGAAGGAGATGAGGATCTCCTCCAGCATCCCAGCTTGCATTACAACACACCACTGGACTGTTTCTGACTCCCTCCCAGGGAGAATCCACGGAACCTGGCCATTTCATTACACACTCGGCAGGACTGCAGGCTAGAGTAGAATTAAATGTCTGCTCTCTAGCTGAGGAGGAATGAGAGGGACATATTCCAGCCCAATTTATACAGCAGCATCAGAAGGCAATGGCAAAAGAGGCCCAGGGTGGAGCAGGCAGCATGGACAGGTAATAAAGGAGTGAAATCTCTGCAGAGAACATACAAACATCATGGGATGAGGAAGGAAATTACATTGCACCCTGTGCGTGCAGGGAACAAACTTGACCCCGCAAGAGCAGCGCGCTACCCCACCACCTCCTATTAAATTGGTGGGCTACATGGCTGTGCCTGGGGCTTCTCAAGATAAAAATGTTCATTTCCTTAGAGAACAAGGTTTTGATCTTCACGACCTTACCGGGCCTGTGTGCGTTTACCCATTTTAATTTCAGATTAGCATCTCTCATTTTCAGTACCTAGGGGATTACTGTTTTCGCCCGTGCAGCAAGCACAGTTCATAAAAGTATCGGTTACCCTCCCCCTTGTTCAGAAAATCAAGGCAGATCTGACCAGATGGCACATGCTCCTGCGCTCTGTGTCAGGCTGCATTAATTCAGGGGAAATGAACTCTCCTCCAAAACTATATTTATTTCAGACGCCGCCATGCCCAATTGCTGGGCTGTCCTCAGGAAAACCTAGAGCCAGCTATTTTCCATGAGCTTAGCAGGAAAAAAGCACGGCAAAGGCCTTGCTGGAAGTCTCGGATGCCAGGAAGGAGGAATACCCGCAGGCTTCCAGGTAGCTGGAAGTATTTCAGTGGCACTTCCCCAGGGTTTTGAGGCAGTAGCTGCTTCCCTAACACTCAAAGCATCATAAAGCAGAAGGTGCTCCCACACCTCATTGGACCAACCTGGGTAAATCTTAAGGCAGTGCTAATGGAGCAGCACAGCCTTTTTGGGAGGGTTGCATTACACTTCCTTGCTAGGATCAGCAATGAGACCCCTCCAAGTGACAGAGGAAGGTGGAAGCTGTTCTGGTATGGTGCAGGGTGTGCAACTTGAATTACTATCTTGATCCAGTTCTTTGAAAGGCCCACTCCTGCAGGGCATAAGCAAGCCATTTCATCTATTTGTAACCCTGCCTATGCTGCCCATTTCCTTCACCTTCTGCCAGAATAATTCTGCCCATTGCTGGAGACAATATAGTGTGAGTGCTGGAAAGAGTCTGATTGGGAGAGAAACGCCTTTGGTTCTCTGTAAAATGTTATTTACCTTCTTACACAGCACATATAACAACACCTAAGTGCTATACTATAATTAGTAAAATCATGCAGAGAAACTGTTCATGTGGATAATAATACTTTTCATCCTCCCATGTGGGTAGTTCAAGGTTGAATTAATTCATGTTTGCCCAGCTTTGTGAGATCTATGGAAGAAAGGCTATTGTTATGCAAATAATTATTAATTATGACTGCTCCTGTGCTGCTCCCCATTAAGTGTGCTCAATTTATAAGTCAAAGAGTGTTTTTCTTCTTGCTGCAAGACTAACCGGGTTCGACAAATTGAAATGTTGGTGCCAGTGTACCTGGAAACAGAGGATAACTCTGAAATTAGGGTGTTTTTCTCAGACTGAAGGTTCATCTGAAGGTTCCTCCTTTCTGTCCTACAAGCAATATACATGACTCTGGAAGTCACTTGGAAGAGCAATCACACTGCTTTCCCAAGGCACCAAATCAGGCCCAGTTCAGAAGATCTCAACATAGAGGAAAGCCCATGCAGAGTGAAATTCAGACTACCAAATACCCTATAATATGCCTAAAGATGAATAATTATCTTTATTTCACAGAGCAAAGCATGAAGCAATGAAGCAACTCTCAGGGGTGTGGTGAGTACAAATGGACCATACATACAGTGCTCAAATAAAACACTAAATAAGGACAGGTGTCTAACAAAGGCAACTTTTAAGAACACTGGGGGTTCAATACAATGCAGGCACAAGGAGTTTAATATCACACCCACCATTCTTTGGAGCAGATAAGCAAAACTGCTCCACAGTGGTTGCTATGGTCCCTGAGAGGTCTCCCATTCTGGAACTGAAGGCACAAAGTAAGTAGATAAGGAATTTCATTTTAGGTAAGCTTCTTTAAATTTTCAAAGTATATCATGAGTCATAAAGGGGTCATACGAACACACCCACAGGACTATTGCATGACCAGGTGCCCCTCAACTAATTCTTTCTTTTTAAATCTCCTAAAACCATGAGAGCAGAAAAAGAGAAATTAGGCTGTTATCATAGTATTTTTAGAGCCCTGTGCAGGCATAGTCTGATGACTTATAAAAAAGAACATTTCTGTCCACATGCTATGCAAGGCTGCTTGCAGCTAGGACACATGAGCTTTACTGTGCTATTTCCACACAAGAAACAGTTTTCCATGCAGCCCATCTAACATACCCCAAGTCCTCATGCACACTTACTTTGGTGAGGGACTTATCAAACAAAACCAAGGAGAAGGCAGAATTAAGTTACACCTGTGGCTCCTAAGGCAGTAGTTTGTGTGCATGGGGCTTCTGGGCAGGACAGGCTCTGATGGAGGTTAATGGGACAACCCCAAGGATCACCCTCCATCACTGATAGACATTTTCACAGGTTTCCCACTGCACCAAAGTTAGGTGCCTTAGGCAAGACACAGGGTAGTAAGGTTTGAGGTGGATGTCTCCTGCATCTTCAGCAGCTGCAGACACTGGAGAATCTGCAGTCAGAACTTTGCTCCAAGAACATTTGAGGACCACAAGAGACAGAAGCGATGCCTGCTCATCTCCCTGCTGTTTTGCAGATGCAGTCCAGCTAACCATCAAGGAAAATTGATTTGTGCCACATGAATGAGCAAGTATGACGCAAAGGAACTCCCGGAACTGTGGTAGAAATAAGGTTCTTCTTCATTTTATTTATCTGCTACTCTGTTTTGATGGTAGCTGTGATAAACAGATACTAATCATTCCCACAGACAGCCCAGTTCAGATGTGTGCCCTTCCCTGAGGCTCCTGGAAGAGCGCATGTTGTTTGCACGAGAAACACAGCCAGCCCCATGGTCTGCATAGACAGGCAGGTTTGCTCTGTCAGTCATCAGTCCAAGGCACAAACCCCTGCAGTCCACCCACAAATACCAAAAACCTTCAAGAATCACACCAAGGTGCTGGTGTTGCTGCCATGACGAAAAGAGCTTGCCCTAAGCCCTGCAGAGCAGCATGTCTAGGATCTGATAGTTAAGGGATTCCCTAGCGATTTCCACAGGCTAATAGGAACATCCTAGAACAATTCTTTTCTGAACTGTAGCAAAGTTCACCTAAGAAAGCTCTTTTTCTTGTTTTCAGTTGAGGGAAAGTCAGGTCTCTTGGTAAAGTCTTCAGTCACCAACACTTCTTGAGCCCCGCCAGGCATGGTGCTGTAACCACTTCCCTGGGGAGCCTGTTCCAGTGCCCAAACACCTTCTGGGGGAAGAACCTTCTTCTAATACCCAGATTAAACCTTCCCTGACACAACTTCAGGCCATTCCCTTGGGTCCTGTCACTGGACACCACAGAGAAGAGATCAGTGTCTGTCCCTTCTCTCACTCTCACAAGGAATCTGGAACTGCAGTGAGGTCTGTCCTCAGTCTCCTCTTCTCCAGGTTGAACAGACCAAGTAATCTCAGCCCCTCCTCACACAGCTTCCCCTCAAGGCCCTTCTCCATCCTCATCGCCCTCCTTTGGACACTTTCTAACAGCTTAATATTCTTCTTATATTGAGGTGCCCAAAACTGCACACAATATTCAAGGTGAGGCCATACCAGTTCAGAGGAGAACACACAGGGATTTTTATTCCAGCCAAAACAGCTTTTGCTTAGGCTGTTTACCACAAACAAGTTTGCCTTGCTGGGGTCTGCTGTAGTAGCCCATTTTGGCAAGGATAAGACATCTTAGATTACAAAGCATTTCTGTAAATGCACTTCCCTAAGGACTGAGAGACTCAGTCTTTTAAACATCACACCTGGCCTCTTCCATAGAAAGTAAAGATCATAGGGCACTTTCAGTTGGCCAACAAGTGTTCTATGATTGGATGAGGAGTCCTACTAAAAATCTTTAAAGATCCAAACCTCTTCCACTTTGTGCGAGCAAAGCATCCTGTTACTTTCACAGCCACAATCATTAGATAGAAACTTGTGTCTCTTGAGGGCATTAAAGGGCCTTTAGGTCCTTTTGTTGTGAAGAAAACAAAAGACTGGCCCATAAGAGAACACAAAGTTGGTAAGTCTAAGCAGGTCACAAAAATGAGAACTTCACTTTATTGCTTTTTCCTCTTTTGGACACATTTCTCTACAGAGGCATATTTATTAATGGGAAGAAATATAACTAATTCTTTGAAATGACAGAAAAGAAGCCAAAATTCTGGTGCAATTAGCCTACAGGTAAATATCAAGGTTTTCAGAGTTATATCCCAGGTAAGGATGCACTGTGCTGATAAAGCACTGAAACAACAAAATTGCCAGGGTCACAACAGGACAGCTTCTTTCTCAATGCTCTGGTTAAACTTATTCTTCCACAGAAGAACGAAAAGCTTCTTAAGCAGAGTATCTGAAGCCTGGTTTCCTTTAACTGTCTAGTGTGTGGCTGTCCAGGAATTCATGTGAGTTTCTACAGCAGCCATCACAGAAATGAACAATACGTTCCCACACATCTCCAACAACCACAAATTCCATGCCTTTCTTCAGCAAGTCACTCAAAAGTCACTGATCCTCAGTGAATTTTTATTTAGTTCTTCTTTCTCCTGTAGAAAGTACCTCTTCTGCAGAGGCCTGTTCTATCACTGGAGTTCATTTGCAACCCAGATCCCACTGGTTTCACTGGCAGGGAAGAGGCATGCACACAGACACTAGAGCATGGGTCTGAACAGAAGCATCCAAGAAACAGAGCAGCAGCCTCTTTCTTGGACACAAGTTAGCTCTCTGATTGCTATCTTGTAAGGCTGGCCCTGGGGGATAGTTGTGACATATGATTGCAGTGCAAACACTGCAGGTGTTCCCTAAGTTGGGGGTTGCTCAGGTCTAGTACAACTTTCATGTTACTGGTTATGTAAGAGCAGCATCAGGAGAAGAAACACTAATTAGATGACTTATGATCGCTGTAAAGACCAGTAAGAAGTGGAACAAAAGACTGCTTTCCAGACATAGAGGCTGGTCACTGACAAGTGAGCTGGCATCTGCCTTGGCACTTGTGTCTATCAGCTTTGCACAATGCAGTTTAAGGTTCATGTCAAACCCCGTCATGTAACAGACACCTCCAGCACATATGAAGGCCAGAAATTACCCACTACCATGTCTGCACAGCCATGAGATATGCCAACAATTTTGCTGTAGCAGAGGCACATTGAAGAGGGGGAAATCAGTTTCCAAATTTTACAGCTCAGTGATCCCTTAGACTTGCTCAAGAAGAACATCTCTGTTCCCCAAAAGTTTTGAGGAAAAGAGAAAATACCTAAAATATCCCCTGCTAGTCCATCTGTGGAGGAGATCCCCCCACAGCCTGGTTACAGCATGCATCAGAAATGCAGGACTTAAAAGTATGGCCAGATGCTTTTCCAACCGAGGAATGTGCAGTTGCATTTATTTACAGTGATGCTCCACACTCTTTTCCTACTCTACTGGCAGCTCAAAAGACTCACAGCCACTATGAGACAGCTGTTCCAGGACTGGCCTTTGTCACAGAAAAGATGCTGCGGACAAATCGTAGTCTTGTATATTACCATGGGCAACAGGATACCCCAGCATAATTAACCTTCCCATTTTACAGACTGTTCAATTGAGACATGAAGCATTTATTTAACCTGCCATGATTCCACAGGCAAAGAATGACCAAGGCAGGGGTAGCAGCCCTCCCTAGCCTCACATAGAGGCACACAGACAATCAGGAATGGAGAAGACATGCCTTCTTTCTTGCTGCTCTGCATCATCTCCTTGAAATCCCTCTTTCTGAGTGCAGTCTTGCAATGCACTCTTGGCACTTGTGTCAGCCCTCCACATACAACATTGATCACAGGCCTGACTTCATAGGATGCTTCCTGCTTGTTTTCTCACTAATGGATATGATTTTTTAAAAGTAAGATGATGAGGGGGAGGAAGGACGAGGGAACCCTGAGTGAAAGCTGCCACTGTGCTCAGTCTCTATGGAAATAATCCACAATGCTAATACGTCCTAAAATGGTAATAAAGCCTGTGTTCTCTTATGTAATCCCATAGTAAGAAAGAGCTCTGTCGGCTTGCCTGACAAATGATATCTCTGTAACCTTGGAGGGGATTATTACTAAAAAACACAGGGTGGAAAAACAAAGCAACACCCACAGATGCACGCAAATCCATCGGATGCAGAAAAAGGACAGACAGCTCCAGCCGGCTCCTGTGCTTTGGCCCTACGATGTTATGTCTCTGCCATCAAACGAAGAAAGGATCTCCTGGCATAGCAGCAGCCCTGCCCTGACTCCTCCTCTGCTCACAGCCCCTGCTCCCTCCCCAGGCACCTCAGTACCAGAAGCAGGCAGAGGGCAGGTTTTCCCCTTTCCTGTCCTCCCTCCCTCTCTCCCTCCCTCCCTCCCTCCCCCAAAATGAACATTCAAAGCCCTGGCAGCTGGCCAAATCCAGTTTGCCTGCGTCACCAATGCACGTGGATTCACATCTGTCCTGCCCAGCGGTGATGGAGCCAGGGCTACGTGCGTCCCTGAGAAGGATTCATGCCCCCAAATCCATCAAGTTGTGTGTCAGCAAGGGTGGGGACAGCATTTTCCAGGCAGAGCTGAGTGCCACTGTAAGGCTTAGAGCTTGCCTTAGAGGTGTAGGGAGAGGGGAGGTTTGGAGGTAGGGGACAGCTCACTTTGGAGCTGTCCCTAAGATTGGCTGATGAACCACAAACCAAAGCCAGGCAGCTCTTTGTTCTTGAGCCTCAGGTGCAGAACAGAAATAAGGCAGTGCCAGCTGCTTCACAAGGTGAGACAGTGTACAGGTATCTCTCTCACTGCCTCCCTCTACTCCTCTCTTCCCCTGGAGGCTGTGCCCCTCTGTGAACACAAAAAAAGGCCCAGCATGCCACTCTGGAAACTCTCAGAGGTGCAGGTTTACTTGAGCAAACACACCAGTCCTCATGTGGAGCAGTCAGCCCCAAGCTCCATCCTCCAGAATGTGGCAGCCAGACAGTCTGGAGGTTGATCCCAGAACACAACCCATATGCAATAATATGAGCAGCAAGCTCTTATCTTGGTGCCAGTAAAGGATGGTGACTACCATAGTATCTCTTTCCCACAGATCAAAGCATGGGAACACTTAGAACTTCTTTGGAAACAAGAGATGACATCAGGCTGGTTTCCATGCCTGATTGAACATTCACCCTTTCAGGATGAGCTGTGTTTGAAGGAACTTTTATGTTTTCTCAGACAGCAGAAGATGCTTGAATAGGGAGTCTTGAGTCAAAGAAGATTCATCAAGGCTGGAAAATCACAATCCTGAAGAAAAAACCATCAATCCTAACACTTAAAAAGATGCTATTATGACATTTAAAACACATGTTTAATGGAGTAGAGCCTTTATCAGTCAGTGCATGTTGAGAGCTCTAATTCATACAAAATATTTGCAATGTGACTATCTGGAAAATAAAGGGTTACAATCATTATTCACAGCAGTCACATTTTTTTAATTAATAACCTTGTAATTGGTATTGACTAAAACCAACTGATGACAGTCTTATGATGAGCCATTCCCAGCCAAGCTTCGTACCCAGTTGCCCTCAGGTCAGGAAAACAGTGAACTCCATTATTGGCAGAAGCTTTTTGCCCCACACCACTCTCCTTCCTGTGCTACAGGGAGGTCACCCCACGCCACCCACCTCTGCAGCCTTCCTCCAGCCCTTCCTTTCCGGCACCATGGCTCCATGCAGCCTCTGCTGTGCTGCAGCCTGGATCCCACAGGCCAGCTTCTAAAACGCCAGCACTTCCTGGTGCCTTGATTTCTCTGTGGCAAACTATGGTTCCAAAAGGTGAGAATGCTGCCAGGACCACCAGAGCCCCTGTCCAATGGCACCCTGGCAAAGAAAGCAAAGGCAAACCCACCTCCAGGCACTCACTTCTAGGAAACAGAAGAAGCAAATCCTGCTCCTCTGTTAAGAAGTAGGCTCAAAGGGATGGAAATCCCCCCCACAAGATCTGCAAGATACGGTAATTTTTGGACATCTCTGACATAACTGCAGTGTGCAGCTTGGACATGCCTCTCTGAAGCAAAAAGGGCAGCACTGACAAAGGGCACCCTTGCCTCTGCAGCAGCTCAAGCCGTGGCCTCACCTAAGACAGGTCACAGCTATAAATAAAGCCCTGGGGCAACATTTCTGACCTGGAGCTCTTTAACAGCGAATTTCGGGAGAAGTTTACTTCCAGAAAGAAAAGCCCATGTCGAGTAAATACAGCAGGCACCACAGCAGCTCCTCTGCAAGGCTGGGCCGCCAGGCTGGCCTAGCGATTGAGAGTCTGACATCTCCGCTGGCATCGGGGCGTCCTTCCAAACTATGCCCTGCTTCTCCCCGCTCCCAGCGGGACCGAAAAAACCCGCTTTTGTCCCGAAGTCTCGGCAGGGCTCCCTTCCTTCAGCGGGCACCCTCCGGAGGCTTCCCTCCTCCACTACCGGGGAGCAGCATTAGAGGGCAGTGCGCTGCCTTGGAAGCGGGATGTGTGCCTGTGTCCCAGCCCGGGGCCGGGCCGCGGGCACCCCCTCGGGCACGGTGTCTCCCGGCTGTCCCGCAGCATCGTCGCCGCAGGACGAGGTCACCGCCATCCCCAGGGACAGGCTCCCCCGAGCCCGGCCCGCCGCATACCGCCTCGCGGGCGGCAAGCAGGAAATCCTGCAGGGGCTGCGTTTTAATTAGAAAATGCCTGGGTTTAATTAAATAAATGTGAAGCTGAATAATACAATCAGGAGAATTGCCTGAGCTCTTTTATTTTGCAATTCAATTTGGTTTGTGCTGTACCCACACTTTTAGTTTTCTTATGCCAAAATCTTTTGCATTGATCACTTGGAGCTGCATTGCAGAGTTTGCCAGGGACAAAGCTGGAAGCGTTGGCTGTTGAATAAAGGGCAGTTGGAACTTTTCACAGCTGGAGATGCATTGGAGGCAGCCTGCCTCTGCAGCAGAGGAACAGATTTTTCCAGATTTTTGAGCACCAATGTTCTCACTGACCGCCTGTAAGTGGAGTTCAGCAACACTCTCGCAAATCAGGTACAAAAGAAGAGGGCAAGAAAATACTCTGTCCTATCTATAACCGAGGAGAGAGAGCAGGTTAGCTCACACAAGTGTGCAAGAAAGCCCATAAACCAACACAGCATCTTCATTCTGCAACCCTGCAAACACTGCATTGATTTCCTGAGCACGCAATTGTTAAAGTTTCAGAAATCAAAATTACTAACAAAACCAATATTTTTGCTTTCAAAAAGCCAGTTCTGGTTGCTAAGTGACTACAATATACTTCTCTATCACAGCATTTGAAAAGCCCATGCACTAAGAGCAAGGGAATTGCTAGGTTAGGACATCAGGAATGTGCCCTAGCAGGATGATGAATTTTAAATATGTATTTATACTACTGTAGCACTTAGAGACCCTGTGAAACCACTGTCTTTGGTAACATTAATAGTAAAATATGATTCCAAGAGGTCTTAAGCTGAAACAGGGTACAAGAAGTTAGTGTAAAATGCTAGAGCACAGACCTGGAAAAAAAATGAGGGTAAGGAGGCAGCTCTATCGGGACTGAAAAGGAAACGCATTGCAAACAGAAAGAACTTTAAAGGGAGATATCTAGAGGCAGAAATGGTGACTGAGGCTGTAATAAAATGTGTTTGGATGGAGAACTGGTGGAGTATTTGGGTAAAAGAACACAAAAAGGTAAAAACATGAATGAGGGGCTAAAGTAGGAAAGCTTAAAAACCAACAACAGAAGTTTGAGAAAGCAGGAGACACCAGACTAGCATCTTGTAGGGGGAACCACATAATGTCATAGGTTAAAAATCTGGAGGAAAAAATATGAAACCTTGATAGACTGCAGACAAAGAAGCAGCAAGAGCTGAACCTATCTCTTGAAACAGCACAATAAGTAATAGCTGCAAGACAGCAGCTCTAGTTGGGGTTACAGAGGCAATATATAAAAAAATGCTCAGACTGAGAAAGTATGACTCCTCTGCGCTTTATCAAGCATCACACAATGAAAACAACTTTACTTCCCTTTCACCAATAGCTCTGGAATTCTTAAAAAGGACTATTGATTTTATTTTCTAAATACTCTATTTTCAAGACTACTTGCCCATAAAAATTATTGTTAGTGAATAAATTAATCAGCTGACTGTGCTTGTGAATAGTCTTTCTGCTTGTGATTCTTAGGAACGCTGGCATCTCTGTCTGGTGTAAAGTCTGCATGTAGCCACAACAAACCCTGTTGTTTTGTAAATGTCTTTTTATTCATGAAACAGTGCAATGCGTTCCCATACAGCTCTCCTACATCCCTCTGAAATGGGAATTGCACATGCTGTGCCAGGCAGGGAACAAGGACAAACAGGCACAGATATTTTGCCATGGGCTTTGGAGCCTCCACACACAGGGTATGTGCCTGGGGAATGGGGGCTGGCCCACTGGGCCCCTAGGTGGGTAAAGATGTGATGTGTGGGGTCACCAGGCCAGAGGACCAACGCAGCAGTGAGACCAGAGCACTGGTCCAAGCACAACTGCCTACTAAATATCCACCACAGAGAAGCTCAGAAAAGACCAAGAGAGTTTGCACAAGTAATTCAGAAAGAAAAATGTCAAAACTTGACTGGTAATCAAATTAGAGATGTGGTCTTGCTTTTAAGACAAAGAGCTATGATTACTGTCTATATATACAACACTTATGTCATTTCTTGAGATCACACCCAGAGTTTGTGTGGGTGTACATCAGTATTTTGTCACCCACATCGTTTTCAAACCTGCTGGTCAGAAAATTTAACAAAGCAGTAGACACCTCTACAGTTTCTTTCCTGTAAGATTTGTGACATTGAGGAGATGGGTAAATTTGTGACAAACTGTTGCAACAACTCAACAGATAGCTGCCTGGTTTCTCCTGCCAGGGAGTCAATCACCACACACAGATCCCAAAGCCACACACTTGCCAGACCTGTACCTGGTCAAGTGAAGAGGAAGGAAAGGAGAAAGAAAAGGATATTTCTAAGGGTCAAAAGAGATGTAGGAAGAAGCTCCGTGTTAACAGTTTGGACAGGGGCAGTGGTGGTTATATGGAATCCTTTGGCAGGGCATGAGATGCCTGAAGATGTGTGCACTCTGCAAGAGTTGTGGTGCTTGATCCTGGGGATGTCAGCAGAAGAAGATAGCATTGCAGGAGTGTGGGATGTAGGACAAAAACCTGCAGGCAGACAAGTTTCCCAAATGAGCTTTTTTTTGTGTGTCAGCAGGTGAAAATACCATTTTCTTTAAAGGTTTATAAAAGAGGGGTAAGTACAAGGTAGGAAGAGAGAGATGCAAATTGATATAAGAAAGCTCCTTCTAGGCATGCCCACACACTGCACAGTGACATTAGACACACATCTAGGTGCAGCACTGTCCTCATTCACCCATATGTCACCAGCAAGCTCAGAGAAATCAGAGCAAGCCCAAGCTGAGTACATTAACTCATCATATCCCTGCCTTGTGCCTTGCTCCTAAGGCCATGAAGTCTCTTTTTCCAAACTGAGCTTCTGCACCTGAGGGACTTATAAAGTGTGTTGAACAGCACTTTACATGTGAATGATGCCTTATCATTATCTATAGATATGCAAAATACTGTTATCTACAAGCAGTCTCTGCAACACACATTACCTCTAGCAGATAACTTACAGATCTACCAGGCCATCTGTGACCCAGGCTTTGGACATCCCTGTGCCACAAACCCCCCACATCCTCAGATGAGTCATTTCACCATGGCTATCCATGCAAAAAACAGATCTGTATCCTCTCCCTCACTGCCAAGGAAGCACGGTAGTGGGGAGCTCAGGAGAAGGAATAATTTAAGGTTAATAGATGAACTGCTGTATGTTCTTTCAGTGCCACTCCTTCCTGGTCTTCAACACATTTAATCTCTGCAATCATCTGGGTAAAAATGAGTCCTGCAGCCTGGCAGCTCCTTGGTCATGCTCTCCTGCTCCCATGGTGCAGCTCCTGCCCCCCTGCCCCAGTACCACACGTCTCCCTGCAGCGATACCCAAGCGTCTCTGGCATGCCACGTGCTCAGAGTGGTAACCAAACCCGGCTCCTCAGAATAGACACACTCCCCCCCTGGCTCCCACCCCCCTCCATCTTCAGTAACCTTACCCCAACAGGGCAGGGGCTGGAGGCAGGAAACCAGACGGGCCAGTAAAACAGGAGATGCTCAAGACTCCAGGGATTAACTCTATCCACCAGATGCAACTGTTACCCAAGTCCTCACCCCCACCCTATCCCCAAATCTTCGAAACAGGTGGAGAACGAGGGGGTGGCCACCACCCTCACAAGAATCCCTGCATGGATGCCAAAGAGCTGGATATAACCAGGTACAGCCAGAGGCATCCTGGCAGAGGGAAGAAGACAGCGAGCCAAATAAAGACATGGAATTCAACATCAAAGTGGAGATAAAAATACATGGACATCACCCCTGTTCTGAGTAGAAGGAAGGGCTGAGAAGTCTCAATGCCAAACCCAACCAACTTCATTCTGCCCTTCCTGAAAGATTTCAAAATACACAGCAAACTAAACTGCTACACACAAGTCAGGCCAAGCATGCCAGGAGCCCTTTAGCAGCACTGGCAGGCACTGCTCACACATGGTGCCTACGGTGTGTTTGTGTGGTGGGCAACCTGGGCCAGCCACAGGGGCTGCAGGCCAGCAAAGCCAGCATTACTGCTGGAACACAGCTCACAAAGGGCAAGACTGGTGCCACATCACAGGTAAAATGAAAATACAAGCACTGCCAGGTCTGCATGGACTCAGTGTCTGGGTATGTGCACAGTGCCACAGGAGGCACTGCTGGGAGGGAAGAGTTGTTCAAGGCTCCTGGAGGGCAAGGGAGGTGAGGGCAGCCCTGGGCTAGCAGATGAACATGCTGAAGCCTGGGAGATGGCCAAGCTCCTTGGACGTGTGGTTGAAAAAGGAGCCACTGTCCTTGAGCACCCTGCCCCAGATACTGGGTGAAGGCAGGTGACCAAGAGGACAGTGTGTCTGTGTAAGCACAAGGAGACACACGGAGGGAAGCGGTGGGAGAAAGGCAGAAGAAAGAGTAAGACCCCTAGATTGTGCATGGCTTGGAGGGGGTGAAACTGGGAGACCAGAGGAACACAGGGAAAGAATGAGACTCAGAGAAAACTAAAAAGAAGCAAGAGCCACCAGACAGAAAACAGAGTCCATTTTTCTGCACCACTGAACAGAGTCACTTAAGTCTTTTATGAGAGCAATGATGTGCTTCCCTCTGCCTGAGCAGATGAGGCATTTCTAGAGCAGAGCACAAGGAACAGGCCAGAGGGGTACCTTACCTGAGCAGCTCTTGCAGTGTGGCGCAGCACCATGATGAACACTGGTCTGCCATCCTGCACAGGCAGGATGGCAGAACAGTGTTCAAGACAGCAGGACTACAGCAATGATAAGACTGATCACATCTAACACACTGGGAAGACCTGGTGAAAGGGCCAGTTTGGTGGTATGGAGCCCTCCATCCAGGAGCCCTGGGGGTGTTCAGTCTGATCTGGGTTTCAGTTCCTCACCTTTCTTGGGGAGCCCTGACTATGGCATAACACCCCGTTATGGTTCAGACAAGAATCCCACATTACATCTTCTCTGTGAGAGACAGAGCTCAGCTGTGATTGCAGCCCTATTGATGAAGCTGCTCTGCTCTGCTTTACCTTTGGACAGACTATGGATGCAGAAGAACCCAATGAGACCATGAACAGGAAAAAGGAAAAAAAAAAAAAAAAAAAAAAAGAAAAAAGCTATAAAACTGTTGGGAGGTAACTCTAGGTATAAATTGTGTGTGATGTACCAGACCCAGCAGAGCAATGGATCAGCTCCACTACCCAGTGCCCAGTGCAGGTCTAGCATAACAGAAGGCACTTTCACATATATAACAGAGCAGTCAAGAAATACAAGGGAAGAGGAGAAGGAGAAAGCCTGCCAATAACCTGGAAGAGCACAATCAAGGTGTCACTTGTGCAATGCATTTCAGGAACAGGGAATGAGATGCATCATTTGGTAGGAGAGGGTACACTTTTAGGCAGAGCTCTTCAGGAAAAAACAACCAACTTTTGTAATGTGGCAATAAGTGCAATCGGTGCTGATTGCTGAAGCAATCAAGTTGTGTAGATGATCCAGTACCAGTGGATATCATGATCAATAATGCAGGATTCTTTAAATACCTCAAGAACAAGAAAGTTGAGTGCCGAGATTGAGCACCATGGTTTGCTGGCACTGCCTTGCATTGGAGAAACACAGTCCTTTCCATGGATAGGGTTACAGGAAGCAGGATTACATCTAAATTTCACCAAACACTCTCCACATGCAGCTTCCCTCCTCAGACACCTTCAAAGCATCACCAGTGTTACAGCTCAGAGGTGCCAAACTGGATGGGGCAGAGCCGGTGTACTCTGCAGCTGCTGAGGGCCATGAGAGCAGGCTGACATGGCAGCAGCTGTGACACCTAAATGCAAGACTTGAGCAAATGGAATGCAATGAGAATCACACACTCAGGGTCGAGGTATCTATGTTAACCTATGCTTTTACATAAAATGTGCTTTAGTTTGGCTCCTTCCTGTACTCCACTCCCCTCCTTCCATTGTAACTATCAGTGTCTTTACAAGAAGTCTCTGAAGCAAAGGAGCTGTCAGGATGCTGTAGCAGCAGAGCATGAGACAACAAGGCTCTTCACACTTCAGCAATACATTAGAGACAGTTAAGACTTGGGGCATTCACATATTTGCTGGATATTTATTGATAGTGATCAAGGAGTTAACTTTACCAGCAGTTACATCTTCAGGTTAGGTCACCCCTCTTTGTACAAATAGGTCTTCTTGCCCCTCTGACAGTGAACGTTGCAAATGCCTTTTGCAACTCATTGCAGAAAACCTGCTGCACACTTGGAGTCCCCACCACACCCTCAAGCTCTGTCTCTGATGTTTGCTTTTCTCTCCTGTTTCTACCCTGTGAAATGCAGGCAAGTGCTGGCAGTGGGGCCTTCCTACATGGTATGTAGCAGTGGTCATGTTGCTTGGAGCAGGATCCCAAAGCTCTCACATGAAAGAGCCTCTTTATCTACTTAGTTCTGACTGTGAACTGTCCCTGGACAGGAAACAATCCAATCCCTTTCTTAGGAGATTACTGAAAACCTTTGAGGAAAGCAAACAGCCTGAAGATATGAATTCAAGAGGCAGAAATGCAAGAAACCCTATAAAAGGACAGCAGCACAGGGCAAAGGGCTCATCCCATCACCAACATGCAGCATGTTGGACTGCTCAGCTTTCTATTTCTCAGTGTCTCTGACTCAGTAACCCAGCTGCTTAGGGGAGCCCAGAGCCCCTTACCTCCCTCCCAGACAAGTACCTTCACTGCAGAGTACTCCTTAGCTCTTCTGTGGCTGTTTTCCCAGCCCCACACATATTTTGGACCTGGCACGTGAGCCTAGTCCTTGCTACCAGCCTGTGTTAAAGCCCAAGTGCTAGTTCCACTCCTGCAGATAACCCTACACATTCAGCAGTGAGGGCAAGGCGTCCTCCAGGTCCTGCCCATAACTCTACTGACATGACAACTCCCTGCCTTACCTACACACTCCCAGCATACCCATTATCCCCTAAAAACCTTTCTTTCCCACATCCATCTTTAATGAACACATTTTACAGTGCTGTTCCTCACATTAACACTTTACTTCCAGAGCAGCAGGCAAGCTGATGGGAAATCATTCACTCCCTCTGCCACCACTCTACCTCAGGTGAAGTGGTCAGAGACCTGCTGGACAGCCAGCCAGGAGGGCCTTGAGTTCAGAGATATGCAACTCAAATCTGCCACTCTGTGATGGCTTTACACAAGTCAGGTTTCCGGAAGGATTTCAAGCCAGGAAAAATTTAAAGCCCTCAAGCTATGTATCAAAAAAAATGAAAGACCATATCCTTCATCCTTAGCATTTACAAAAACATGTAGCACGCTCAGCAGCAACTTCCAGCTGAGAGACTGACTGATGACCTGCAGTGAGGACAAAGGCACCTGAGAAATCACACAGAGCACAAGCCACAACACACAACTATCTCTCAGCGACTGATGATTAAAGAACACTATCATTTGGGGTATGTAACCCTCACTTAAGTAAACTTACTTGTACTATAGGAAATCTCCACAGCAGGACCCCAGCAGGTACTGATTTACACAAGTTTTTGCTGAAGTTCTTTGCAGAGAAATCGTGGTCTGCCATTCAAATCACATGTCTGCGAGGCTCTTCAGGAGCATGTGCACTGCACTGTGTGTACAGCATGCACAGTGTGTAGGCAGGGTCTGTAAATGCAACCTCTTCTGCTGTTCCTACTTCTCTCAGTGCAACACACAGCTGCCCTGTTGCCCGTGCTGCTGACAGACAATGGCAAAACCAGTTGGCTTGCAGTCCTGCAAGTCCCAAGTGCCTGACAGAGCAGCTCTATACCCTGTAGCAGAGAGAGAGCAGCGCAGTAAGAAATGCCATACTGAAGAAGAGGTTATGAAGCCACCAAATATAGCTGGGAAAAGGCACACATGCCCTTGAAGAGAAGGAGCAGAAGGCTGCAAGGTAAGTGCAGGGCAAGAACAGTGTTTACAAGGGTCAGCCTCCATCAGAGCACGAGTTCCTGCAGCACACTGCCACTGGGCTCAAGTTGTATAGGTGTTTTCCTCTGGCCATGGTTTGAAGACTGCCCATTCATCTGATTTGTGAGTTATGTAATCACCAGAGGAAAATAGGGTTTGCTTGTTTGCTTTTTGCTTTAATAGAAGTCATGTAATCACTTTAGGTTTAAGCTCCAGTCCAAATCGGACTATTTTTACATTTCAGGCTTTATCTCTCTGGAAAGAGGACAAGTCCTTTTGCCCGGCTGACAAAGAATGGGCCGTGGTAACACAGTGACTACAGGAGGACTACATGAAGAGCAGTGTGTCCCTTCTCATCCTGACCCCTGGGGTGCATTCACTGCTTGCTCACCCCACAGCTCCCAGGTAGAGATCTGTGGGAAATGGTGCTGGAACCTGAACTATATGGGCCTGGGCAAACCTCAATTCATTTACTAATTCTTGCTCTAGCTTTCTTGAACTCATAGATCACACTTCCCCTGATCCCCAGAAGCAATTAATTCTCTATTTCATCCTACATTTTGAGCTCAGCACATTGTTCATGTCTATGAAATCCAACAGCCATTGCTTTTATGACACTTCCCCTGGCATTAGCTGTCACTGTGCCTGCTACGTACCAGCTGAGGTTCCTTCAACCAGAGGAACAGACAGAAGATTTGTACAGTTAAACAAATCATCCCTTCCATTACCCAGATGCTATTTTGGACATAGACCAAGTCTGGAATAAAACAGGTTTCTTCACCTATTCCTCACTACCAGCCCATTTGTCCCCATTTGCACCAGAGACTGCCTTCTGTTGAAGACAGTGCACACTTCAGAGATGTTTAGACCATGGTCCAAGCCAACATACAAACAAAATCTGTGTACAGACCTTCCTCAAAGCAGAGTGTTTACAAACTGATTTGTTGCCCCAGGCCCCATCAGTAACTGGTTTTGCTCCTTGTCAAACAATTTGGATTTCCGTCAGTGCTTCTTCCCAGGCAGAAATGCCCGTCATGTTGGCAGCAGGATTAAAATGGCATGTGAGCCAGCCAGGGTGAAAATGTCCCCATTAATTTTTCATCTTTCCTCAGGCAACTCTGCCTATAGATCTACACAGGTATCAGGACAGCTTTGTCAACAAAAACTGGTAGCTCCTCTTCCTCTCTGTCCCCAGCGGGCAGCCAGCAGAGCAGCGACAGGGTTAGAAGGCAATGACCCTTTCAGAGCAGCTGTGTCCCTGCCTTACCTGGGGGCCTGGGGCACCTGCTGAGGCTGAGGGCAGGTCCCCATGCAGTGAACACGTGACTTCAGTCAACCTCCTTCCACAACAGCCCTGGGAATACCTGAGTTGGTTTTGGCCAGTGAGCATTTGTCATGGGGAGTCTGCTGCCAGGCAGCCCTTTGTACCAGCTACCTTTGAGCAGCCATCACTTGGAATCAAAAGTGCTTACACAGTCTAGAGCGGCCCTCCACTGCATTGCCTCACCTCCTTCAGCAGGGCCCACAGAGGTCAGACCACACTAGGTAATCATGTCTCTGTGAATGGGCATCTCACCAAGATACACAAAGATTCTGTGACTGAAATCATCCCCTGCTCTGCCCCAGAGCTCTCAACAACAGCAACAATGGTGACACCACCTTCAAGTTCAGAGAACTGCATTGCTCCAACCCACACTCAATTCCCTCTTTTCTGACATCAGGTCTCCCTTCAGTCCTCCCAAACAGAGATGCACCAACAGACACGTCAAAACCAATCATCCCTGTAAACACAAGAAACCTGTAACCACCCTTTCTTAACAGCTTCCACAGAGCCAGGCTCCCACTCCTCCCACATTCATTGAGCCCAACCAGACAAAAGCCCATAGCAAAGTAAAGAGACCTTCATGGGAAAAAATAGAATGCTGTCCAAAATGAGTTGTCAGCAGATTGTTTTCTCTGCAAGCCCAGGCTTCCCACAGAAGAGCAATGCTTTTGGATACCCGGGCTTTCAGACCAGAGTTTAAGCTGAGAACCAGATCACTTCTAGTTATTTGAGGTCCTGTGGTCCTGTTTTTCAATAATATGAAGAGTGATGAGCCAGAGTCAAGGCTTAATTCCAGCTCAGGTGCCTACATGCTCCCTATGTTAATCCCCCCACTGCCCTTCCACAGGTCTGACTGGATGTAGGAATAGTAAGCCAATACCTGCTCAGTAACTTAGATTCATTTTACAGGGGAGGCACAGCAAAAGCAGAAACCAAGTTCAGGGAAGATTCTGTGCAGATGTATTGGAAGCCAAAGAGATTTTGACAAATGCCAATAAGGAAAAAATGTATTTGAAGTCTCTACCAGGCAGGATTCTCTCTTCAAAAGCTGATGAGAAATGTAGAGGTTTGTGTGCATTTGGTTGCATGTCTGGTCATATGTCCTATTACTATAGATCCAGGATGCAGCCTTACAACA
Organism: Serinus canaria; assembly: GCF_022539315.1. NCBI lineage: Eukaryota > Metazoa > Chordata > Aves > Passeriformes > Fringillidae > Serinus > Serinus canaria. Next base: position 23,770,674 of record NC_066313.1, read on the forward strand.
CATACTTGATGTGAGGACCATTAGCAAGGAGAACTGTGTAAGTACTAGGCTTGACCAGATGGCTGAAAGTTTTTTTTACATTTTTTCATAATACAGATACCAATGGCTCTGCATCATCATCATAAAAGCTTTGTCCTCCAGCTGCATAGTCATAATTGCATTTTATTTTTGTATTTCTTTGCAATTTAATGCTAAGCACAGTTCTCAAAATGGCTGCTTTTGTTCCACATAGGACTCTTCCCTCTCTCTGCTGGCTTTGACTTCTATTTTGACAATATGTTTGTCTTCTCTAATATTTGTTTACCTTTTATTATTCCATCTATTTTCTTTGACATACATCTTTAATTAGCCGCACTCCTCTGCTTTCATTGCCTACTAAAACATTCATTTAGAAAGTGTGGTGCTCACTCCTGCTGGAAATCTCAGCTGTATGCTTAAAAGGTCAAGTCTATTTCTTGCAATAACCTTTCTCTGGCCAAGTAATCAGTCATATATCAGAGATAAGGTGGCCCCTAAGGAGGCAACTTGTATTCAAAATGCATTGAAATATTTTTCCTTTGGCAACAAAGATTTGTAAACATGATAGGTAACTATCACACTGGTACAGTAATAATTATTTTCTACTTTCAGAGATAATACACCTTTCAAAAGAGATGCTCTTCCTTCTAGACTCATAAAACTTGAAATCTCTGGAGATTTTGTTCAACACATTGCCTTTCTCTTGGAACTAACACTCACTGCTGAGCCTCTGAGCCTCCAAGCTGTCTATGGGTAGCAAGTTTGGCCACCCTCTGCATCTTTCTATGGAATTTTTCAGAGAACTGGGAAGAGCTGGAGCCACTTTGTTCAATGCTCCATCACAGTCACTTACCTATTAGTTTTCCTCAAGCTGGTGCCTGGGATGAAGGGCAGAAGAGAAAGCAGCAGTGCTGGGAGATGAATGCTTGATCTTCATCTTCCTCCAGCCCTGCAAGTGGGACAAGGGACCACAGCACATCTGGGGCACTCCAGAGACAGCTTTAGCTTTGCAGAACAAGGCAAGCACCAGACTTTTCCAGACTACTGGAAATCATCTGGGGATACAGTGAGCAATACTGACCACAACAGCATTTTTTCTCTCTCTGCCCACAGCATGGAGAGGTGATCCGTCTTTGCCCACGTCAGTGGCAGAGCTAGAATCAGGATTTGGTATGGAAGAGGACTCAAAGCAGACTGGAGCATGCTTTGCTGATGTCCCGACTTTGCCCACACCTTGTTATGCTGCCTTCACATCAGCCCCAGAAATTGTGCAGCTCTCTAAGCTGGAGGGTGATTTAAAATGCCAGTACAGAGGAAGCAGTGGCAAGTCATGGATGGGGGGCAGAGTGTTGCAGATGGTCTCAATGCAGCTTACAGCACCCAGGCCCACTGCTTGAGCAGCCCTGACTCTCAACCTTGTGCATTTGCAGCCTCCTCAGGTGTGCAGCAGTTGGACTCTGCCTTCAGCCAAGTAACTGAACCACTTCCAGCAGATAGCCAGGCTCTCCTCAGCACTGCTTCAGCACTGTAATTAATTCACAAGCCTTTCCCTTTCCCCTCCTTGTGCCAGGTCAGCAAATTCACTGTTACGCCAGTTACTAAAACTGTATCTCACCTTCTTTGGCAATTTATCAGTTTTATTGGCATGAATGTGTCTTCCCTGGCCAGCCAGTAAGTAAAGGTATGGCAGAACAAACAACTGAAGTGTGTGCAGGACAGACAGTGAAAAGCTTGCATGATTCATGGGGCAAGAGGGTGCCAGGGTGAGCTGAGCCCGTGCACAAGGTGGGGAAGAAAGCACACCTGAGCAGAAAGAGAAGTCACCTGTATCCAGAGAGGCTGTGACACTGCTCCTCTGGAATTAGGGGTGGGCAGGACTGCTGTTGCTTGTGGTCACAGCCACGTGGTGGTTCACAGGAACCCAGGGCAAGCCATGCAGCCCAGGGCTGGTTTAAGCCAGCCTCTGCAATACCTCTCAAAGCACACATTTTTGCAGCAAGATTTTTCTGGTTCCTGGGATGCTGCAGGAAGCCTACTGTGAAACACAGCAAAAGCATCCAGGTTGCCTGTGAGTTATCAGGCACAAGTAGCCCTCCTCTATGATGGAAAACAAGTTGCTGAAATAAAGATATCAGCTCTCCAGCTGTGTAACCAGGGGTCCTTACTGTGAAGGCACATGTATACCAGCCTTCTCCACTGTCAAAACACTCCTCAGATTTCACTGTCATCTCAAAGCTGAATATATTTACCCTCCAGGTATTGTCTGCATTGTATTTTAATAATCTGCCCACCTGGTATTATTTTCTATCTCAAATCTGTAGCTCTTCAGCAGTGCTGCAATTTAACTCCAGCTGAAGGCTGCTTGGGTTTGGATGACAACATTTTCTCCATTAGTATCTGCCAGACACCAAGCTGAAGCTCATCAAATGATAAATGATCACAACCACCTTCTGCTTTACAAGATTTATATAGACCATGATGCAGAGGAGAAATAAGCTGTTTGGCCATCATAGCTCCACTGTGGGCAAATGTTGATCCCCAGTCATGACATGACCACCAGTCAGGGATGCCCACTGGCCCCAAAAGGTTCCTAATGACAGCTGTGGCACCAGCATACATATCCACTGTGATATTACTCCTATCTCTTCCCTCTCAGGAGAAAGTGAAAACCAATACCAGATGCTGTTTTTCTGTCAGTATAGTAAAAAGGAAAAGAGAGATGGTCACCACATGGTGTATCACATCCCCATGGCATCCAGGCTATAATAAAAGAGGACTTCATCCTACCTTGTTACACCAAAGACAGTCTGAAATCTGGTGAAAATACAAGAGACAGACCCCTCCAACAACAAATATAAACTTAAATGGGAGGAGATGCTAGGGAAAACTTCTTCCTGGACTTTGTGGTAGACCAGCAGAAACTTCAAAGTATTTGGGTTCCTTTTGCAAAATAAAGCAAACTCTAAACTACTATGATTCCAGAAAGCCAAGGCTCCTGAAAACTCACATTTAAACTAGCTTTTCTGTGCAGGACTCATATTTTATTTGGCCAGCATCTCCTTGAATTGTACAACATGATATTTTACATACTCAGCAATACCAGTCAAAATCTGTAGCATCTCCTTGCTGAGAGAAAAGCAGAGGAAAAAAATAATGAATCATTGCATTGAAGTAATTCTGATCTGGCCTGGGGATATATTATGACGAGGTTTCACTCTCTGGTATGCTTCCAGAGGTTTCCATTTCCTTGCTGTCACTTCCTTTCACATAAGCCTTGTCTGCATTGTGTTCCCAGCTGTCAAGCTCTCTGGAGATGCCAGGAGACTGACAGCCGCTTGCACAAGTGCACTGTCCTACAACACAGCTCTCCACCCTGGCCCCACAGTCCCTGCCAGGGCTGCCACCTCCTCCAGCACGACACCAGCCACCAACCTGCTCCCTGCAAGAAGGACCCAGGCAAGGAGCTGCCTCATCTCCTGGCAGAGAGCAGGTGAAAAGAAGAACTGTCTCTGTGCACAGCTCTGTTCCCTGGTGTGCAGACTCAGTCCAGGGTTGCTCCCTGCTGGCAGACACATCCTCAGCACTGTGTGGCCACCCTGAGCAGCCTCACCAAAGCAGGCTCCCTGAGTTAAAAAGGGATTGCACACAGAGGGGAAAGGCTACTCTCATTCTGTACCCACACTGTCCCACAAGGTCTTGTGGGTTTGGAAATGCCTTCAAGGAAACATCTTTACCTTTGCCTGGGCAAGAAGTCCAGGCTTTTTCAGGGTTCCAGGATCCTTTGCTCTTTAGGCAATCACCTGCCTTCTCTCACAGACACAGGATGACAATGACATGATGACAATCAAGCAGCTTTTTACTAGACTATGTCAGACAAGGAAGACAAGACCCAGTAACAGGACCCAGCTCCATGCCAGTAGATTGAGAGGTTCATTGAGCATTGCTGGAGCCAGGACCAGCAGCTCAATTGCATCTCCTGAAGCAAATTAGGACCAGGCAGTACCAGAAGTGGGCCATAACACAGAGATGGAGTCTCCCAGCACACCAGCCTAGCTGCAAGTCAGCAAACGTTTTGGTGTGTAGCAAGTGTGTATTGGCTGTGAAACAGCTGATACAAGTCTGCCTGAGAGAAAGATCTGTTTCTCAAGACACCAGGTCTCAAAATTTGGTTGTCAATGTCAACATAATGCTACAGACTCTGATTTTCTACATGCTGTCATAGACCATAGCTGTTCAGAGTTGCCTGCCTGTGGGGAGGAGGAGGTAAAGGATCAGTCCTGCAGTTGCCATTGGTTGCCATTATCTGATTATTCAGTCAGTGCCTGCCAGTGGCAGGATTCTCCTCTCTAGAGCTGTTTGGAAATTTTCCAGGCTGAAAGCTTCTACGTCTTAGTTGGTGCTGTTACCTCCCCAGAAAGACAAGGATGCACCCCTTTGTTGGTGGTTCCTGAGGTGACAGCAGCTGACAGACCCTAACAGAGAAGGTGAATTTAACAGCTGAAAGAAACTGGCTATTATTCTGTCAGGTAAAATGTCTACATGGATGCTGAAACAGCTTGACTGCTCTCCTGTCAGTCTTGTTAGGAGCTCATTTTATTATGCTCAGTTATTGAAAGGCTGAGTTCATTTTGGGACCTCTTAATTATAATGCTGCCTGCTTTGGAAATAAAACCTGCAGCGTTGTCTGCAAGCAGTCACAGAGCAGAGAATTATACAAGGCAAGCTAAAAAAAAGATGTTGGAGGCAAACCTTCAGTGTAAAGGTCTCCAATTTATGGCAAGGCAGGTTACTGCAGGGGCAGTGGAGCCGAGTCACTCTGTGTTAGGATGATGAAGATGGGGAGCAGCTGCCCCAGGTAAGAACCATGGTAGAGCACGGGCACTCTGTCAGCTTTTGCCATGCTAGTACCTGGTGTCACAGCCTTTGGGCAGCTGGTGTGAAAAACAGGAACACAGTTAGGGGATCATCCTGCAGGTTTGGAGAGAAAGGCAGGGAGGAGCAGGAGAACAGATCAGGTACAAGGTGAGGAATTTCTGGGCATTACAGATAGCATGGGTAGCTGCAAACTTGGTAAACACATTATTGTGGAGATCATTGAGGTGAGATGCTTGCAATGGGAACCCATTCTCAGCAACATTTCCAACTACAGGTGCTCTAATGCTTCCAAGAGCCCAGACAGGGTTTGCAAACCCCTCATAAGGAAACTCAAATCTTTCACAGCCAAGATAAGGGTTGGGTGGCAGAGACCAGTCCCTACAATGTGACTGGTCTCTGCCACCCAAACAGACAGGTCTGCCAATTTTAGGCCTTACCTGAAAGGCAGAGCACAAGCCCAACAGCATGATGGGCACACTGATTCGCTGTACCAAGCACTGCATACAAAATCAATACAGGCATGGTCTGAGGCTTTTCTATCTCCAAACAATTCAGCACCACTAGGGCTCCCCCCATTTCACTGAGGACAGCTGCTCTAAGCAGAGTCTGGGGGCGTTGGGTGCTGCTAATGTCCTCCAAATCCTTCCCAGACCTTATCACAGAGACATGAGGACTGACACCCCACTGCATTTTGACAGCAGACAGATTTTACACTGACAGTGTGGGGTAAAGTGTTACTGGAAAATGTAACATTTGCAACATGTCTCCACTGAAAATCACAAGTGCAAGTGCTGTTTGTTTCCTCCTAGTTATATATATTTGTAAAGAACAAAAAAGATGTGGAGAAAGGAACAAAGCATGCATGGACTCAGGCAGTCCAGCCCTTGCTGTTACAGGATAGTTTACTACTAGAGGGTCTCTCTTCCAGCATTTTTCTGTCTGTATAAATGCATTCCAAAAAATTGTATCCTTACCATTGTCACTCATTACCAAAAAATGTAATTAGGAGTTCTCTTGATATTCTACCTACATTTCTTTCCCTGAGCTGTATTACATCCCTCCTACTTGTATACCTCCTGCTACCCTTCTGATCAGCTCCTCTACCTCAAGTTCACACCCTTCAAATTACAGGAAGACAGTTAGGTTTCCCCCTTAATCACCAATTTTCCATTATAAACACAATCAGTTGCTTTAATCTTTCTTCATACCTGGGCTCCCCTCCAGCACCCTAATCGTCGCTGTTATTCTTTGAACTCCTTCTAGCTTGCCTGCCTCTGTGCCAATGAGATGTGTGCAGCTGAGCGCCGAGGTGCGGGTGGGATCTGACCAAAGCTGCATGCTAATTTCACCATTAGGAAGATTAGGTGTCTCTGGCAGGACGCGGGTGTTCCTCCATTCACACATCTCATTGCTCCTGGCGGGGCTGTCCTCCAGCCGGCTGCGGTTTCCTACTCCCACTATCATTTGTTGGTTTTATTTAACCAAGGGATTAAAAGCTTCCAGGGCGGTAATTACAATGATCGTTCGAGTGGCATGTCCTTCGGCACGGGAAGTGCCCGCGGGGATGGGTCAGCCAGCGCTCCCATACACCCAGCCTCTGCAAGGGGATCCCCACCCACGGCCAGCTGAATCCAAGTGCCAGGGCACATGGCCTGAATGCCGTGGCCACAGGCAGAAGAACCCCGGGGGAGTGTGGAGGGACTTGGTGCCCTTTGAAACTTGGGGCCCCGCAAAGGGAGGCTGCCTGAGCATAAGTCCGATAGCACTATCCACAAACACAGCCTGAATCTAGGGCAGGAGAGGCAGCTAGCGATGCTCTGAAGTGGCAACTGCAATCTTTTACTGTCAAGGAAATGTAGCATAAAAGCCACCCACACGTGGCTGTAAAGTCACATTAGCTCTAGCATCCTGAGCCAGAATGAAAAGAGTTTCTGGTGATACATGATTACAGTATGGAACAATAGCCTGTCAGCCTGAACCACTGAGCACAGGCTGGGAAGTGTCCCACAGGCTGGGAAGTGTCCCACAAAAGTCACCTGGACAGAAACACAGGGATGTAATATTTTCAATTTGTTAGCTTTCTGCATGTGTTCCAGGAACAAATTTCCATAAACAGAGGTAGTAAGTCTTGCCTGGTTTGAGACACAGACCTGAAAAGCCCTCCATGCAAGGAACAGGCAGTATTAATAATATATTAGACTTCTCTTCAATACCGTTCTCATAGCTGAGACCATACGTGATCCTGCACAAGCTTCATCATCTCTCATCTCTGTGCCTTGGGGGCTTCAGAGTAATTTCAAACTTTGAAAGTCTTCCCCTCCACTTGCTCCAGTTTCTGTTGTTCCTCGAGAGCCGTCTGAATTTCACAACATCACCTGAGCAGCAGATAAGCAAAAATTGCCTCAGCCGTAGAGGAGAAATCTAGGTTAATTATGTTGATAACTTAACCCCCAGGCTAATCTCTAGTCCATTAAGGTAAGCAGATGGTCAGCTCACTGCAGGGAAGAGGAAGGGAGGACAGAGTAGCATCTCTCATTCACAACATGCAGGATCAGACGTGTCCCCGAGAGGATGGGCATTCCCAGCCGGCTCCCTTCCCCCACAGAGAGGTTTTGTTTGTGCCATAGCTGGCAGGGCCATGCGGAAAGGGGAGCACAGAACCACAAGCAGGAAAACAAAAAGCCCACACAAGGTGAGAGTTTTTGTGATTCCAGTGAGCAGTGCACTGGCATAGGTTGAAAGCAGGGAGGGATAGGGAATGGGAAGCACTTAAAGATGGGTCTTGCAAGCTGACATACTAGAAATGGGGTGGTGAAACAAAATATCTGTAAAAAATACAGGTCAGAGACAATGTCATTGCAAGAATGGAGGAGACACATCTGCAAAGGAGTCTCCTGACCAAAGTAGACACTGAAAGCCCTCCCAGGAGCACTGCTGCATGGGCTGTGTCCCTCCCAAGGTGACAGGGAGGGAGGACCTTGTGGTCAGTGCTATGAATAGGTGTCCCAACTTCTGTCCTCAATTCTTTCAGTAATGAATGGATCTAGCAGCAGCGAGGCATTTTGTCTCAGTTTCTCCATCTATAAAAAAATTCCTCCTACACCTTGCAGGGAGATTTTGTAAAGCTTAAATGCCTGTACAGTGTTTTTCATCCCTTGGATGAAAAGGAACTGTGACATCTCACATCTCTCTTAGCAGTCAGCCCATTTCTTCAGCAGAGAGACAGGAGCGCCAGTAGCTGTTCTGCCTGCTTAAAAGCTCCCTGCCTTCCATTGAAATTGCAGAAGAATCAACCTTCCATTGAAACAGCAGAAGATTTGCTGTTTATATGGAGGAGAACAATTATTTGTTCTCCTCCATATAAACAGCAAATCCCAGGAGGAGAATAGATGATAGGTTTGTGTGCAAACAACTGCAGTGTATAGAAGGGACTCTCCAAATCAGCAATTCTGGGGATCATTCCTCAGGGCAAACCCACCCCTTCTGAACTTAATCCTCCAACCAGTGTAGCAAGTGATTTCCCAAACACTGACACTCTGCCGGCCATCTGCTGGGACAGCAAAGGTGTCCACAGCATGAGAACATTCAACCTTGCAGAGAAACAGAAACTGGGATCTGCAGCCTAACTGCTCTTTTTAAAGGTGCAGTTCAAGACAAACAGTCATGCTGCAATGATGCACTGTGATATTTGGGATTCCTGGTTGAGCCACAGCACAACTGTCAAGTTGCTAAGCTGATGTACAACATGTACATTAAACAATTACATCCGAAGGTGATGGGACCAGCTGGTGCACATTAGAGCCATTTTATTCATTTAGGGGACAGCCTGAGTAGCCTTCCCTTAAACACACACTTGGTGGGCTCCAGGTGAGCTGCACTTCAGGAAAAGGGGAGGGTTATAAGCAGAAGTTGGCACCTGCAACACCACAGGTATATTTACCCAGAGTATTGCAGGCAGAATCACTTGAAGAAGGAGCAGTGCTTTGGATTCAGCCAGGATGAAGCTGCACAGCTGTGGTTGGCATGCTGAGATGCAATGAGCATGAGCCTATACCCAGTCCTGCACTGAAGCAATCTCATGGCTTTCAGACCAGCACTGGCTTTCATCCACAGGCTCAGATAGAAGAAGGTCAAGTGAACTTACTTCTGCCTGCAGTATCTCATGTAGGCATTGTCCCCATCACCTCCCTGTGAGCCTGTAAATCCCCTGCTTCTCATCTTTCCTTTCCCCTCTCTGTTCCCTTTCCATAGTGCAGGTTCTTTTGGGAGGCAGGGACATATGACACTAAGTGGCAACTCAGCACCATTTACACAGGCACACACAGAGCAGTGGTTCACAAAAGGAACTGCTGCTTCCCTGAGGAAACTGCACACAGCTTCACTTTCCAGCAGCACCCTCCAGGCAGTCATCCTCTCTGCACTGCACCTCACAGAGCAGCAACAAAAGTGCAGCTTCTGTCAGAAAAATAATTGCTACCAAAGGACCCCTTTCTCACTGCTGAGATGTGCTGCCTCTGTGTGCACCCTGCTTTGTTCACCCAGATGCATTTTAATGGCTCCCTATTCCTTCTGGTACTGCATAACCAACTAAGCTGTTCCTCTTCTGGTTCAAATTTCAACGTTAATAAAACACATTCTAAAATAATGCCTATAACCAGCTGCACCAGCCTTTTATACAATACTGTTGGCTTATGACTGGCATGAGGAACCAGGCATCTCCCTGGGTGCTCCAACTGGGACAGCTCACTGCCTCCTTCCCCACCATCCCAGCCAGCACACTGACTTCTCCACGCTGAGGGACCCTGGGCATGTGCTGTGCCCCTTGGCATGTCAGCACTTCTGTAGGTAGGCAGATGTCTGAGATACCCTCAGTGACACTGACAGGTGCTTAAACCACAGGTTCCTAAATACTCTTCCAGATACAAGATACAACTGGGAAACCTCAAGAAAAAGCTAGCAGCACTCACTCTGCTAAAACTGGCAGTATCAACAGTGGGGTAGGAGCAGGAAAGCTGCCTTATTGTGTTCCAGAGTCCTGGATGCATTTGTGGCACACAGGCACTAAGCCTGCTCCAGTGTCTGGGTGACACCAGCAGCATCACTCCATACTGAGCCTTACCACCCCATTTTGTGTCCCCTGTTGAAAGAATGCCTTTGGTGCTGAAAGAAGAGGCAAAATATTTTAAGATTCAAGGAGGCATCTGACAATGCAACACTGATAACATGGATGTTAGAAACAGTACATGGAAAGGAAGGGTTTTGTCTCACTCCTCAAAATATGTGGGCTTGTAAAAACACAGAGGAAAGATCAATTTCTCCTGTGATTCCAGAAAGACTGATAATGAGCAACTGCAGGACTCAGAACTTCTTCCACATGTGCACCACTGTCAAGCATGTTATTTAGCAAAGGCCAGATGAGAGGAGAAATTAGCAGTTGTGTTCCTCTCCCAGCACTTGTCCTGCTAAATCATGAGTGCTATCCCCTCTACCCCTGCACATGGCATGGGAAAATATCAAGACACAAAGCATAAATCTAGCTCTACCATTCCAGGATGCTTCAAGATGGGCAGGTGTGATCCTGAAGGCCCTGAGGGGGAGGGAAGATACACCACGTTTCAGCAAGGCTTTCCTCTCCTCAATCACTTGAAGGAGGAACCCTGCTTTGGATTCAGCCCAGCACTGCATAGTGATAATTTCTAATCCAGCAGCTGAAAGATTACAGAAAGTTGAAGAAGACAGATGGTGTGGCAAAGATGGAGAAGTCCTGATTGCTTGGCTACAGCCTGTCCTTGCCGAGGCTAGGTGCAGGATTTCAGAAAGCTCCAGCCACTGTGTAAGCCACCACTTGCCTAGAGCCAGCCAGCCCCAACATACCACTGAGTTGCTGGCTCAGTGTGGGAGCAGCAGAGGCTGCTGGCAGGAAGGATTGCAGATGGCCTGCAAGGAAGAGGGATCCCTCCTCTGCACAGCCTCACAGGGTTTTTGGTTTGGGACCAGACAGGGAATAAAGACATTTTACGTCCATCCAGCACTTCACAGAGGCACAAGCACAACCCCCACCAATTCACACACTGCCTCCTTTCACTACTAGCAACAGTCACCCTTCCCAGTTTCATCTGCTCAAAAAGGAGGTGCTCAAATTTTGTAGCAAGTCAACATCAGTGCCTGGGACAAAGTGATGAGGGCTGCCTTGGCTCCCTGCAGCTGGCTCTGCTCTCCCCTCTGCAAAGAGCACCCACACCCGCCTCGCTCTGCCCTGCTGAGGCACAGTGGTGGCACAGAGAAAGCTCATGTGCCAACCAACACCAGTCTTGTTCCCAGCAGGGCTGCAGGAGAAGGATTCTTAGGTCTTTGGATTTTTGTTTTTGTGGGTTGGCAATAGTCTGAGGCCTAAGTGAAAATTAATGTATGGATGGGGGTTTTTTTACACCTGCTCTTTTAGTTATTTTTAAGACACATTAGGAACATTAGATGTCAGCTTCTTAATTTTTGCCAAAGACATCTCCAGTGTCACATCACAATCACCAGAATAGAAGCTTGAGCAAGGAAACTGAAAGAAACATTGAAAACTCACCTTATGCTTTATGTGAATACTTAATTAAACCAGTTGCCTGACAAATGCTATGCAAAATAGCTCCTTTCCTGAAAGCCAGTGCAATTTTCAGACAAGGATGAAGAAACTTAATGATACGCTTTTTCCGTTTTCCAGGAACACTCCAGGAAAACCTAGGAGACAGCTTCCTGATATTTCTCATGTGAGTAACAAGTAGAGAAAAAAAACAAATATACTCCAGGAGATTTCAGGCACCCACAGATAGTGGCACAGGCATCAGCAGCACTGCAGTAACCTCCACAAACCAGCAATGGATCAATGAAACATGCAGAAGTCTGACAAAAGAAACTCCTCTGCTCCTGATGGCAGCATCTATTTCTTTTTATGGGACACCTTTTAAACAAGGCAAAGCAAATAAACCTGAGTCATGGCATCCAGTTCTGCTCTTGGATCTCTGCAGGCTGCATGAACCTTGGCAAAACCTCTCTTATTCCTAACTCCTAGTCTTGCCTCCTTCCAAACAAGGATCTCAGGGACACTTTGGATGCCAAAAGAGGAAAATTCATTTTGACAGATCCAGGAGGAATAAGTGGCACTCCCAGATTTGCACTGGCATAGCCAGGGCACAAGTCCTCTTTCCTGCCCACTGAGTGAAGATGCCAGTCACATCCGGGACAAGGGTGACACAGGCTTCTTGCACAACTCCAACCATCACAAACTGAACATGCACCCACGCCCTTGATTTAATAAATAAAACATTAGAAAGCCCACACAGAGCTCCCTGCCCCAGTTCCAAAAAAATCAAAACAAAACAAAAAACCAACAACCAAACAACAACCCAAAACTTAAAGCTCAGTGGACCGAGGTCCCACTGCTGAATGTGAGCGTGGTCTGAGGGCAGACAGCGCTTTATACCTTCGTCTTCTGCTTCAGTGGAATGCGCTGAGGGCGTTATTTACAGCACAGGCATTGTTGCACACCAGTTACTCGTTCTTTGGGAGCTGTGGAGGCTGCAGGAATAATGAGATAATTATCCCCATTTTTCCCAGCAATGGTGGGAATGAGACGCCTTTGTCCCCTGCTCCAGACTGCACAAGCTTGAACGGTTTTGCTCTACCAGCAGAGCCACCTCAGTGGAGGCGCCCAGGACACTTCAGCTGAGGCAGCACCCAGTTGTTCATGCAGGGACACAAAGACCACAGCAGACCCTGGATACCCCCACACAGCAGAAATTCTCTGACTGGGAAATGTCAGCCCACGGAGAGCCCAGCATGTCCCCACTCCCCTCAAAACACACGCTGTGCCCTACTTGGGCGAGGATCGTCGGGAAATGCAGACAGCAGATGGGAGGGAATTAAACTCAGATTGAGGAGAGACTCAGGCCCCCCAGAATTGAGACTTACTCCTGGCAACACACAGCTGAAAAGCACTTAGATATCAGCAGTCCTTGTTAATTCACCAGAGGGTATTATCCAAGCTTGTTACAAGATTGATGTTCAGTGTGCTACAATCATTTAATAGTTACCCTCAGCACTTGGCCTGGATAGGCATGCAAAATCTAGTAGCCAGAAGTTGTTTCTCTTCCTTGCTTGATCATTTTGCTTATCTCTTGGCCTGAGCAGAGTGGATCAGATTAGAAGGCTTTCTTTCTTTTTTTTTTTTCCTTTGGCTTCTTAGTCTCCTTAAACTAGATTCACACTTCTGTGGGCCACTTGTCACCACTGCCAGGAGCATTAATTAGAGCCGATAAGAGCCTGCATTACCTGCTGTGGCACAGAAATGGCATTGTGGAGGAGCAGCTTGAACCAGGAGCTCGACAGATCAGCCACCCTCCCTTACAACTCAACACATTCAATGGCTCCACACACATCAAGGCAGTCTAGAGCTCACTGGGAAGCCAGAGAAGGGCGGTGCAGTTGCCAACCTGACAGCAAAAGTGCAGCTGGAAGTCATTAATGTAAAGTTACAGGCTGCACTGCTCTTGCCTGCAGGTGGACTAATGGGCCTTTCCACCCTAATTCTTTTCACCAGCCTTTATTTCAGAGAAGGCACAGGCCTGCAGGCTCTATAGACGACCAAGCCACCATCATTAGGTAACACCTTGATGCAATATTCCCCTTATTTCAGCTAGCATGAGGGCTCACTGCTCTCCTATGGCTGAAAGCTCAGCAGCAGCCACAGCTACACCTCACACTCAGCAAATCTCTCAGCTGCAAGGTTATTTGCAATGGATGGCAAATCACCATTCTTGTGGCAATCCTTTCCCACCATCACATCCTCTGGCTTTCACCAGCCCCCAGCTCAGAGGAGCCCCTGTGGGCCTGACGGCCGACTGGGCACAAGCACAACAGACCCACTCACTCATCCCAGGGCCGCACACAACAGCTGCATTGACAGGGACTGGGCCCATGACTTGTTGAAGCTATTTCAGCTGGAAAACAAAACCCCTTTTTCTGCTCCCCCTTGTTTTTAAGTGGGCATCAGGCACAGGAGAATGATGCTGGCTTTGCACACAGCTGTGGCACCCACACCCTGTACCACTGGCAAGGAGAGCTGCTCGCTGCGGGTCCCACTGCAGCCAGCACTGAGCTCTGCAGGCACACGGCCCATTTACACCCTCAGCTCCCCAGAAAAGGGCAGCTCTCCCTCAGGGCTCCCACCTCCTCACCAGGGAAAGCTACCAGGCACCAGGGTCCTCTGCCTCCCTTTTCTGGGACAGCAGAGGCAGGCAAATGAGGAGGGACTCTGCAGGGCTGTGAAAGGGAAGAAGCTAAATATTTTTGGCAAATAGAGAACACAAGCTGAAAAAAATTATACACAATGTGTAGATGATTCTATGAAACTGATTTAAAAAGAAAAGGCAGGTCTAGTAGGTCAGAATTACTTCCCCCAGTACACCTAGGTTTCTCTGTGTCTTCCAAAGTAACTGAAGAAGAAAATAAAATCAGGTCCTTATGATATCCAGGTGGTAAATAGCTCATGAAGGAAAGAGGTATAGATTTTAGGGATGCCAGGGACAAAATAGGATTTGATACTCATAGCTTTGTTTTTATTCCTCTTTCCACTTCCTGTCAGCAACCAAAGCCTAGGTAAAAGAAAAGCCCACAGATCACTCTCCTAGCCTGCCTTTTGTCTCTTTCAAACTAGGTGAGAGCCATCAGCCTTTCAGCTTGATTCTAGCAGGAAAATCCAGCCCCTGTGCCCAGGAGAGGGCTAGCTGGGATGGCTCTTCCCCACCAAAACTCTCAGCCACCCCAGCCTACAGCTGTGCTAGCCCTGAAGAGCTGGGCTGCTGACCTTTTCCTGGCACGAGCTTCTCCAGTATTTCATGAGAGGATTGTTGTTTTCTCATGGGTGCCTCACTTAAGAACATTATATTTGGAGCTCAGCTAGAAAGGATCCATTTAACCAGATCTTTTATTCCCTCTCTCACCCACACGTACACACGTGCTGCTCCCCCATGGCCAGCTGTCTATGCACACACACACACCACACATGCCTTTTGGCTGCCTCCCATCACATTTGGTTTAATTAAACACCCTGGAGGCTTGTTTCTAAACACATATTATTGATAGATTTTTGTTTTGTTTTTTTTTTAATACCCTGACTGCTGCAATTCTGAACTAAATAAGGTGAATGACAAAATTCACGGGGGGAAGAGAGAGGGAGGGAGGGAGGGGGAGGACAGCAGCCCTTAGATCTGAGCTGCTTGAGGACACAGGCTACATTTGGAGTAGGTTGCAGGAAAACTTGGTGGCAATCCCCAAGGAAGCTGGATTCCCACCACAGACTGTGAGAACCCTGCCAGTCCTTGGATGAATTGCATCCCAGTCTCTAGGAAGGAAGGAGTGGAAACACCATGTAATTTCTGGCGGTCTGGCAATGGGCATTTTGATATGAAAAGGTCCAACAAAGAGAAACTTTACCCTCCTCTTGGTGTCCGGTGCTGCTGAGCTTTAACTGCAGAGTGCCCATGGACAGGAATGCACACAAAGCACTCCACTGACACCCTGCAATGTTCTGCCTTCACCATCAGCAGGAGCTTTTTAGACAAAAGTGCCCAGAAATTTGAAAAAGTAAAACGTGCCCTAAAGTACTGAGAAGGAAGAAAAACCCCACCAGATTGCAGCAGATCTGTCATACTGATCAGAGAGAGAAATGCCCTCCTGACCCTACGGATGACTAACAGACAGTCTGAAACATGAGATTAAAGCATGTGCAAGAAAGGCTAAGCTTATGACTATTGTCCAGGTAAACTGAGAAAGCCTAGAAGGAAATCCCTCTAGGGATGCCAGCACTCAGACTGGAAGGATCCTTTCAATTCCAGTTGGAGCAGGCTTGCCTGTCCAACTGAGGCTCTGGTTTCCAAGACATCTAGTGCAAATGACACAGTGAGATGAATTGGGTGTATTATTTACTCCAAAAACTCGCCCAGGTTTTATGCTGGCTGCTCATCTTCATGCTGGATCCAAATCCAATGCCCTTGCTGAGCCAACACTGAAAAAAGAAAAAGGTTTTACTTTGTGAGAAGGCAGAAGAAAGAAGCAACAATAAACCACATGTCACTGCTGAATATCTCTGGGAGAACTCACATGATCCCTGAAAAGACAGAGGAACAGGATACAAGGATGGGGGGGAAAGGGAGAAACTCCAGACTAGTTTTGCAGTGCTGGATATTTGTGTAGCAGGAAAAGCAATTCATTCCCATGCAGCAGCTGCTGCTGCACAGGCTAGGAGGGCAGGTGAGGGAGAAGCTGCAGGTTGGAGTGATCAAAACATCGTGCCATAAATGCTGAGTCTGAATGCTGCAAAGAAAGGGAAACTGCCAGGAGTCTGCCCCTGCTCTGCCCATCCTGTGACTTCACAAGGGTGACTCCACATGCTCCCCCAGCCTGCCCTAGCTTGTAGCACACTTGGCCCACCTCCTGGGTTTGCTGCCAGGCTTAACTCAGCATCTGCAATGGCCCATGATGAAAAACACTGTCAAAAGCAGTGCAAAGCACTGCATACACTGGTCTCTGACAACACTTGCCAACTGTTTTGCTGCATCACAGGACAGACAAAGGCTCACCACACACAGCATTGGGAGTCAGGCTCAGCCTGGTCCAGCACCCATGGCAACAAAAGCCCCATGCCTGAGCTGACACTGGGTTTAGTAACACACCACAACCTCCAGTTTATGCTTTTGCTAGGAAAATTACTTGAGTTCAGCTCTGTTGGTTAGAGCCTGATGCTAAAACAACCCCAGAATGCCAAGGCTGTGGATTCAATCCCTGTATGGGTCATTCACTTAAGAGCTGGACTTGATGATCCTTGTGGGTCCCTTCCAACTCAGAATATTCTGTGATTCTCATACCAGACTGCACCTTATCCTCAGACAGCCTTCCTATTCCTCCCACTCCTCCAGAGAACATGCCTCTGCTATTCCAAGTTTTATTCCTTGAAATAAGGGGGATAGCTTTGATGAGCACAGGCACAAGCCAGAAGCAGCACTGCTCCATGGTATGGCTGAGCAGCACCTGTGGGAGCTGTGCCAGAGGGAGCATCTCATCTTACCCCTCAAGAGAGGGCACAGAACCTCTCACTGCCATTGGGGCTGCCCAGGGGATTAGCCCACAGTTGTTCCTTTTTGATGAGGGAGGAGGCAGGCACGTGAGCCCAGCTAAGTGTGCCTGGTACTCTCCATCAATCAAAGGGATGAAAGTTGCAGTAACCAAGGCCAGAAAGTGCCTCAGCTGAGCTGAGCTATAACTGGTAGCCACAAAACTCGGCAACATTCCTGCTCTGTAGTCCTGTACAAGCTCAGAGATATTCAGCTTTACACGCCCACCCCCATCCCAAATACTCAAAGAATCCCTGAGTAGCAGCACTGAAGCCTAGATTCCTGCAGCCTGTTGGCTTGGATATTCTTATGCCTAATACTCTGCCTAAATCCACATTATAGACCTCCTCTCCCTCAGTAGGGTTTCCTTTCTTAATCTGGCTGTATGATTTGATGACTTCTAGCAAATGCAGTATTTTGGAGACTCCTGTCAAACAGGGCTAAAAGTGGCAACAAGGTACAAAGCTAAAGGGGTAAAGTAGACAGTGTAATTCACAATTCTTTCCTCAAAGTAAAACTGGGGTAAAAAAGGATCCTGAAAGTTCACTGTTTAGTTGCAGCACCAATAAAAGCCCTAGAGCCTCAAATCCTGCCTGGAAAGTTTGGGCTAAATAGCAATATCTATTCTTGGCCTAATTTGGGCAATAGATTTTTCATTACTTTGAAATACTTCACACATTTGAAGTGAAATGTGTAAGAATACTGATGTCCTTTTCTTCATCTGACCTAATTCCTTCCTGCCCATTCCAGGCTACACATGCCTATTAGGAGGTTGGAGTGCAGGCAAAAATGAAAGTGCTGCAGTGGAAATCCAAAACACTGTTCCTCACCAAAGGGACAAGCCAAGACTCATGCCTGGGCTGTAATAAGAAGTCAGACACATCCATGCCAGATTCCAAAGGGGTGGAGAGCAGCCTCACACCATGGCACAGGAGCAGCACCCCACAGGACACCAATGGGGAAAAAGGGACAACCTCCTTGAAAGCAGCTTCAGCCCAAGCTCTTTCACTA
Source organism: Serinus canaria (assembly GCF_022539315.1). NCBI lineage: Eukaryota > Metazoa > Chordata > Aves > Passeriformes > Fringillidae > Serinus > Serinus canaria. Next base: position 23,788,733 of record NC_066313.1, read on the forward strand.
CCCTTCTCCCTTCTGGAGGTCAGGTCTTACAGCACAGGCACCCCAGCCCTGTTGCTGTGTAGGCACTGGAGCCGGAGGTGAAGGCAAAGAGCAGAAACTATTTCAGGTTACGTGAACCCATCTCCACCCAATAGGATTACCAGACACAATCCAATTGGCCGAGGTGGGTCACAGAGCTGAAAATAGTTTTGTACTCTTGCCCTCTTAGCTGGTAAATAGCTTTCAGGCCCCAAAAGTGCTGAGCTGTGCTATGCATTGGTGGAAACAGCTTGCACAAAAGTGAGACGGCTTGAGGACAAGGAAGGGGAAACCTGGGCACTGGGTGAAATGCTGCTGTGGCATGTTCGGGTCAAAAGGACACCCTTAAGGATGGGGGAAAAAAAAACAAAAAAAAAAAAAAAAACCCCACAAAAAAACAACACCAAAACAAAAAAACACACACCCCAAACAAATTAGTTTGAAGTTGCAAACCACTCAGTTTAATCTATGATTTCTATTTATGCACTTCTCATACAAAAGCCCAAAGAGTTAATCTGGGACTAGAAATACAGGAAGCAGCATAGAACAGAATTTACTGGCACACAGAGCCTGTCCCTCTTAATACAATCCCCTTCACAGACAGATCAAGTCTCCTCTTAAAGCTTGTCTGGGAGTTTTGTTCCTGTTGTTTGATTTGGAAGCTGTGCTCCAAACTTCCCCCACCTAACAGAATTAAACTGTGGTTTAATTCCTGGACTAGATTACCACAATTGATTTATTGGAGCCTGTACTGTTGCAAACACCTTCCCTTAGCCTTTAAAACTCTTTTCTTTTCACACTGTTTACCTGCTAACATATTCACAGAGCACTCTCATACTCCCCCTACCATTTTCCTCAGGCTAAGCAGTCCAAGCTCTTCTAATCTCCCCTTGCAGGACAAGCTTTCCATTGCCTGATCATCCTGACAGGCTTGCTTCAGCACCAGTGCAGCTTCTGCTTAGCAAGATGATCTAAGAGCAAGTCCTTGTGCTCAAAGGACAAGTCAAGGTTTTGAGAGGCTCCTCCTTTGTTGATGTTCATTAGTTTCTTTGTTGGTTGGTTGTTTAAAACAAACTTTCTCTCTTTGTTTTGGTCACCAGATTTTTCAATGTCAACATTTCAGCCTTCTCTGATCTCAGGGGATTTGCATTCTTCAAGCTTTTTAAAAGCTCCCTGCACTCAGCGATCAGGACAGCCCCAGTACAGCCCACCAGTTGACTGTCCTGACACCATGGCCATTGAGATGATGGGAAGGAGGGGCTGAGGCCGGAACAACTTCATTTTTGCCCTTGGGCACAGGCAATTCAACCAGGAATGACAACCCAGCTGTCAGCACAAGGCAAAAGAAAAACATGCTCACAACAACCCTGAACGAGAGCCTTTATCCCACCAAACTCACCAGGATGGAGAAGCAAGTGGGGCTCAGCAGGGCTGTCTTCTTCTTCCTGTTCCTGCTCTGCCTAGCACTTACAGGATGCTCATGGCACAGGCTCACTCCCTCCTGCTCCATTTCCATTAGCATGGGATGATGCAACTAGACTTTTACTGCAATTTGCTGAGGAACACTGCTGTCCAAACTGATGAAACAGCAATTCAGCAGAGGATGCAGGAGGCACTTTAGAGAAGTGGCAGGGACAACAGACAAGCTTTCACCACATTTATCAAAGTGCCAGCAGTTTCATTTCAAGGCAGCAGCGACAGTTATAAATAATGAGAAGGGCTACTCTGCATCTAGAGCATTTTAATAAATAAAAATGCAAAAAAGAAGCCTAAACAGCACAGTTAGTTCTGCTTCTGCAACCTTTCAGGTTTTCCAGCAATGTATATATCAATGATTCTCTCCTTTGTAGCTCGTGACAGCACAACTCCCCCTGGATGATGGACCTTTAGCACAGACATGATCTTTCATATGCAGAGTGCAGTTACTGCACTTTTACTGGCAAATGCAGAGGTCTGTGTTTGTGTGTGTGCACACACGTCTGTGCTCTTGTATACAATTTCATTCAGAGCTGCTTTCTTGGCCTTCAGGCACAGAACAAACCAGACCAGGCACTTTGCTGCACACTCTAAGTTTATGCACACTCCCTTCCAATCGCTAGTGGTTTTGAGGATGGCACTTTTTGGAGAGGATCCATTTCCTATTTTGTCATCCAGTTTTGACCCTTGTGAGGAATGGCAAAGGAAAGAGCAGGAAAATTCCTCCTGAAACAGAAGGCAATAGCTCAACCAATGTCCGCCCTTCCTGCCTAGCAGTATCCCCACTGCTTTGTTCATGAGGCAATTTCAAGGACAGATGACACAATGTTTAGCAGTCTTCCAGCACAGGCTCAGAAGGCAACACGAAGCCCACTCAGAGCATCAAAGCAACCTTTCAAATACCACATTTCCTCACACACTGTTAAAACACAGCTTGACCTCATAGGACAGCAGGACCACCACACAAGTTCACGCAGCAGCACACACACTGCCTGCACCACATCTAGCTCTAAGAGGATTCCAGAGCACTCACACACATCTCTAGAGGTCCAGCACAGTTCTGGTGGTGCAGCCTGTGACCTCACTCACTGGAGGTGCACCACTTCAAATGTTGTGCTTCATTCAGCCTTTGCAAGTCTCAGTCTCTCTGCACACCCTGTGGCTCCTGCCCTTTTGTGCCCAGCTGGACTGATGCCCACCCTGTGGCATGGTAATATGCCCTCTCTGCTAATGTATTTCACTGCCTAATTAAACCCCCGCAGAAAGGAGGCAATTTCTCTGTGACTTGCTGCCAGTTGTCTGCACAGACTTACTGAGATGCAGCAGTGGCTGCTGCCACAGCATCTTCCCTGCAAGAGAGGCAGGAAGGTGCTGTGGGGAAAGAAATGGCTTCTGATGGAAAAATTTACTTCACTGATGCAGACTTAGAAGTGCCAGTCCACTGGAGCTTCCCAGCACCCCCATCCAGCATGGCAGGCAGAATGAGCTGGAAGCTAGCCTGCAGCATCTGTTGCCAGAGTCCTGGATGTGATGGACAAATACACCTGCTGTGCCAGTGGAACCCACCTCTCCTTCCCTGGCTGTTCAAACATACCTGGATCTGAAAGAAGCAGCACACGGCTACCAAACTCTAGCAGGCATAAACTGTTCTCCCTCACCGCCTACTCTCAATGGTAGTCACTGCAGGTCGTGCGGTAAAGTAAAAGAGGCACAACAAACAGCTCCCAGAGCTCTGCTCCCTTATGGATGTAAAAGACAAAAAAAAAAAACCCTAAGCCCCAGGGAATGGAGCAAACTGGATGCCAATGTCACAAAAATAGTAATTTTTAAAAAAATTTAAAGGAAGGAAAAGTAAATAACCTTGAGTCAAAGTACCCAAGTATCACCATGCAGCTAAAGAGTCTGCTCATCTTGGGAAGGGTTTCTTTTCTTAGAGAATGTGCCCTGCTGAACTGCACAGAGATGAGTATGAAGAGATACTCCCTTCCCAGCAGAGGAAGTGTAAATTCAGAATGCAGCTGTCAAGAGAAAACACTGAGCTGTTTCCAGAACCATATTTATAGCTGAATTTAGAGGGGTTTCTATTTAGAGAAACCGTTGGGTTTGTGTTGTCTTGGGGGGTAACTTCTGCATTTCCTTTTACTTAATTGAGAGTCACCCAAGTCACCCAGGTGATAACCTTGTGGAGATGCATTCATAAAACTAAATGCAACAAGCTGAGCTGAACTATCATGACAGTCTCATAGCTAAAGACTCCTAATCTGGAAATGAAATGCTGAAGGTTCTCATAGCAACATCATCTAAGGGTTTTATATTCTCAATACCCAGCAAAACAGTCTTCTAAAAATAATTTAAAAAAACAAAAACACAAAGAAATATTCACACTGAAATTATAGTCTTCTCCAAGTGCAAAAAAGACAAGATATTATTTCCTAAATGTCACAATTTAGAAACCTATTCATCTGTGACATTTATATTACAGTAACACAGGCATCTGTATTTTTCTCTTCTTGAGTTCCCAAGAAATTCCACTGAGTAAAAAAATAAAAAATAAAAGAAAGAAAAAATATCAGCTCAGTTACATATTATCTCCTACACATAACTGGAGCTGCTCACTCTGAACAAGTTCTAGAAGCTGCAGCAGAGCAAACTCTGTAACAGGGAGTGCAGCATTCAAAAGCTATCTGGTAAGAAGGCCCCCTCATGCAGGATCCATACACCCCAGAAAGACTTCAACAATTTGTTGGCTGTGTTAAAACTTGCCTGAATTTTCCACACTCAAAACTGTCACAGGAGTCCAAGAATTCCAGTGGGACTCAAACTTATTTTTTTCTGGGCGCCATGTGCTTCATCATTTGGTAATATTAATATAAGGTCTTATCCTGCTGAGCTCTGAGCATCCGTGGTACCCCCTAGGGAAGTTTGTGGAGGCTGCCAGCTGAAGTGCTGAGCATAAGAGCACTCCAGCCCCTATAGCCTCAAGGAGCACCAAGTGCTGAGCTGCCTCAGCACATGCTGCCACTAACAGAAACCTGGAAACATTTTTTTTTAATCAGTTTGTTTTTTCTATCCCTTTTTCTTCTTCATGGCAAAGAGTAAGAAGTGCTCTTCTAAAAAAGAAGCTGTGACTGACTTTCCAGAGTAATTTCCATCCTTTTATATTACAAATAAATCTTCCCAAAAGTTGAAAATAAAGGCACCATACTTCACACCAAACCCCAGAGCTCAGGGAGCAGGGAATGCTGGATTTCCAGTGCTTCTGCTGGCAGCAGAGAAACAGTCTCTGACCTGCTCCAAGCCTCCACCACTAACCTGAATGAGCCCCACACTGCTTGGAGGATTCAGTGCCACTCTTGCACCATCAGTCCTATCGGGCTGCCGGGATGGGATGGAAGCTGAGGGGGTGAAGGCCCCCAGACCTCCAGAACCCTGCATATGCTCCATCATTTGTGTGCTGCAGAGGGGTGTAGCTCACTAGAACCAAGGTCTTCTTCAAAAAAGGGAAACCAGAACTGCAGGAACTCAGCACTCAAGCAACAAATGAACAGTACTCAGTGGAAGAACCAAAAAAGCTAAAGAGGGTGCAGCTACATTAAAATTTATGTTACCAGAAGCAATGATTACCTTTGCTTCTGAGCAATTTACCCATACACACAGAAGAGAAAGGTTTCTCCTTCATGTCTGCTGTGAACTAGTAATTTAACACATTGTAACCAGTTTTAGTGGGCTTTGTTTGCTGCCAGCCTTGGCAGAGGTCTGCCTGGCCTCATCACTGTCCCCACGCTCCAGCTGGCTCTTCCTACAGCAGCAGAGAGGGAAGCCTGCTCTGCTGCTGCCCCTTCTGTGCCTGCTCCACTGAATTTAAATGTCATCAGTGTGACACTATCTGGGGAAGAACACAAACAAACCTGGAATCCCTTACCTCTGCCCACAGAGGAAAAAACAACCAAAAACCAAAAACTGATTCACAAAAGCAGCACCCACAGTCAGCCTGGGACCTCTCAGTGTTTGGAGCTCCTTCATGGATTGCCAGTTGGGGTTTCTCATGCCAACAAGGGCTCCCGGATGCTAAAAGCAGCAGGAGAAGTGGGCAAGTTATTCCACACCTTGCTGGGAAGTGGAGCTTCCCCATGGTGGAGGGCGGAATCCATCATGACACCTGCACCAGCATCATCTAGAAGGAAAACTCAACAAAAATTAGCCAAAAACTAAAAAAAAAAAAAAAAAACCCGCAACCACTTCACTGTGGAGACAGCCCTGACAAGGGCTCCGAGTGATGGGATGGGGCAGGGGCTTTGCCCACTCTTGGCAGTCCCAGGGCAGGTCAGATGTTGCTCCTCTGTCCTGCCTTTACCCTGAACCTTGGAGTTGGGGAGGTGCACCCTCATGTCTGGAAACAAAAGCCAATCCAGAGAGTTTGCTGCATGGTGGGATGTGGTTTTTAGAAGGGAACTTCAGGAGCAAGGCACAGGTCAGCTTTGACCTGAGGCATCAGCGTGAACTAAGGAGAGAGAAGCCCTGGCCAGGATACGGGCTCACCCCCATACACAAACCCGCTCATCCTTCAAGCCTTTGGCAAAGGATCCCATCTCATCCTATCCCTGGCTACCACTCCAGTCTGATTTATCCCTCCCTTTTTTTATTACCTCGGTGCCACACGAAAACCAGCTGCAACTCAAACAAGCCTCTGCTAGACCATAAAGGCAGAAGTGGGAACAGGCTGGGACTGCTTAAAATGAGTGGCATGTTGCCCAGGGCCGGGAGCCTGTTCCCCACCCGCCCGGGCTTCAGCGGAGGGGCTGAAAAGCCGCATTGAGGACAGCGGGGCCGTCAGGGCTGGCTGAACATGCCGTCCGGGAACAGTGGGCTCCTTGTTCGTTCGCCGGGGCGGTGGGGAAGCCTCGGCAGAAAGGCTGCTATTCAAATGGAAATCAGGGCCTTGCTCCCAGCCGGGAGGAGGAGGAGGAGGAGGAGGAGGAGGGTTGCTGGCTCCTCACAAACAACAAGAAGATCCCTGGGAGACTTTGGATTGGGAAAATGATGGAGGAGGGGGGAGACGCTCTCTGGCACATACACAGCACAAGTGGATGCTGGAAGGGGGAGAACAAGTGAGAACAAAACCCTTTGCTGGTGAGTGCCCCGTGAGAAGCACATGCAATAAGGCTGGGCATCTAACATGCTAATGATCCCAAAACCACATCCCAAACTCTAATGAGCCACAGTACACATGGAAGAATCGCTGCTGCAAGGAATAAGGCCTTGTGCCCATGGTCTTGTAGCAGACTGGCACAGAGACACGCTGATAACTGAATGCAAAAATGGTTATCAAGTTCCAAGAAATGTCTTGCTCTTCTTTAAGCATTAGAACTTGTGGATCCATTCCTTCCTCTTCAATTATTTTTCCCTGGGTGGAGGAGTGGAACAAGGTGAGATGAGGGAGATAATATCATCAGGAATTTGTGTTTGTTTGATTTTTACATTATAACACAACTTTCCGGTCTGCAAGGAAATGCAGCAGCTCTTCACACAAGCCATCTGAGTGAGCAATTCAGCAACCGAATAAATCAAGGCAAACCCTCAATTAATTAAACCAGAATTAAATTAATTAAGAGGAGACATTATGACTTCAATCACAGGAAATTCTACAAGCCAACCTGTGGCTTTATTTTCACAGCTGTGCTTGTATTACTCTATGCTGCTATCAGTCAAAATTAATTCTAGGTAGAATCATAGAATGGTTTGGTTTGGAAGGGATATTAAAGATCATCTAATTTCAGCTCCCCTGCCACGGGCAGGGACACTTTCCACTAGACCAGGTTGCTCCTGGTCTAGTCCCATCCAACCTGGCCTTGAACACTTCCAGGGATGGGGCATCCACAACAACTCTGGTCAACCTGGGCCAGTGCCTCTCCATGATCACAGTACAGAATTGCTTCCTAGTATCTAATCTCAACCTACTCTCTTTCAGTTTGAAGCCATTACCTTTTATCCTATCACTACACACCCTTGTAAAAAATCCTTTCCCAGATCTCTTGTAGCCCACTTCAGGTACTAGAAAGTGCTCTAAGGTCCCCCTGGAGCCCTTTCTTCTCCAGGGTGAACAACTCCAACAAGAGCCTGGGAGACAGCAGCTGTCCTACAGAGCCCAACATCTCAGGTCAACTTCTCTGTCTTCATCCCAGTCTCCATCCTGGGTCAGGGTTGACCAGGAAGGGAAATTTCTTCTCCCCAGTCTTGATGACATCCCTTTCCAATGCATGACTTGTCCAGACAGGGCACTGGAAAAAGACAGAACCTAAAAGTGACCTTTAGCTGGCATATTCCTATTTGGTCATGAGCAAACAAAAAAAGTTGGGGTTTGGTGTTGTTTTTTGTCTTTGTGGTTGGAGTTTCAGTGTTATTCACTGGGACTTACTCCAAAGCTCAATTATCACAGGACAAGATCACAGGCCACAAGAAAAAAGAAATTATACACTGAGCTCTGGTTTTTAATTGGGCTCACTAGGAACTGCCTAGGTCATCCACAGGGCAGATATTTAAAATGGAAGTGTAAAAAGCAAGGATTAAAGAAACAAATAAAACATGTTTGTCCTGCCCACCTTCTCCCTCCACTTTAGTTCCACTTTAGTAAGTAATCGCCCACTATGTTTCTCATTCATTCTGTTTCTTAGTTATCTAATGGACAACAGGAACATTCTTGGAAGTAGAACTTTGGACAAACACAGGGAAGCTTCATTTTCCCAGAAGTCTATCAGTCTCCAACTCCACTAGTAGGTAAGAAAGTCTTTATCTAAATCATTTTAAAAAAATGTATAAAATGTCATGGACAGACAGAACAGAAGTACATCTTTTCAAGGCTCACTGATGTGGTAGGGAGGTTGCTTTGGTTAAAAAGATAAGCTTCCATACTGGGAGAGACTAATGTATTTTGCAGAGAACACTCTCTCCAGCTGTGTATTCCACAAGGAATTAAGAGCCACACCAGCCATATATTCAATAGCTACTTACACGCAAGTAAAGCACATGGAGATCAGAGGACAGGAAAGGAGAGGAGGATCTCTTGCTGCCATTGATTCTTGTAGGAGAAAGCAATGATAATTTCAATTATCTCCAGGCAATGCCTGGTATCCATACTAGCCCTTTTACTATCTGTGATTGCTTCACAGCACACCATTTAAAAAATTATTTACTCTCAATTCATGATCCATTTGAAAATAATTCACTCTTAATTCACAGTCACTTGGTGAATGATTTAATGAAAAAAATCCCTTTCCATTTGAGAGACAGTCTGCCAGCACCTGCTCTCGATGTGGTCAGTAACCTTGACCACAGGGTGCCATGTCTTGTCAAAATCTGACACCAAGAAACCAGGAAAGCTAAACAGAAAATTTTCCTCCTTTCTCCAAGGAATGCCATGCAGTAAATAGACATCTCCCAAATACCGATGCAACTGACCTGCCTGTAAGAAGATTTAGGAGCAAGCAGCCCCCACAGCTTTCCTGCACAGTAAAGACTATTTACAGACCCCACTGAGCAGCAGGATCCAGCTCACTGGAGCTGACAAAGCGTGGTGATCTCAGCATATGTTTGAAAGGCCTTGGTGTCTTTTCTCTACAATGGAGAAGTACAAGTGGGAAGGAAGGGATAGTGCCATGGCATCAACTGCTACTGGAGCCCTGTTTGATCGGCTTCACCCCTCTCCTCCAATACCCCTGCTGCAGCCCCAGGTACTGTGAGAGGCAGGAGGAAGGTGCTCTGGGAACTTCTCTCTCCCTCATGCTGTACTGGTGGCACTCTGCCCAAACCCTGAAATACACCGTCTATCTTGTCTCTGAATTATGGATTCTGAGCAAAAGCCTGCTAAGTTACTGTAGGTTGGGGGCCCAAGTTCAGGTTCTTTGAGTCATTTCCATGCAAAAGGCTGGGTTAAACAGCTGCTACAAAATACACACGGCATCCAGGCAAGAGATTGTTTATTGTCCTCAGCTTCCACTCTTTTGAACAATAACAGAAGCAGGGAAGAGCACTATTGCCCCAAAAGCATCTTTTGACCCCAGCCAAGGTAAGCAGTGTCTCAGCACAGAAGGGACAGGAGCCATTTCAAAAATGTAATATTCCTGAAGGGAAAGGATGAAAGTGGCAATCTACTTCACAGCAATTTAAACTATCCCGATTTTAAAAATCCATTGCTGCTTCTTGTAACTAATGTAGCAATTATTAATCATTATTACCTTCATATTATGTTAATTCACCTCCTGTTTAACCTCTGCGGTGTAAGTACCAGCCTCCATCAAGGCAGTTTATAAACAAACTGTCTAATCACTCAAGTATCAACACAGCTCAGGTATTCAGCCCAGATGCTGCCAGAAAAGCAACAGCAACAGCCGCCAATCCACTGGCACTGCTAAAATATAGCTGATTATGTACTAAAACAAACAAACAAATAAATAAATCACTTACTTTTGCTTCTCCCTGATTCTTTCAACCTCCAGGATAGAAAGAAACTGAGACTATACTTAATCATATGGTTTACTGGCTTTACAATAAATGTGTGACTGTTGGTTATATTTGTGGTATACCCTCAAATCCCAGACTGAAGATAGAATTGCTGAGTCCCTAGGGAAGTTTTCAGGGTGCTCATTTCTTCTAGTTTTTCAATTCCTCTGGAATGTCACACAGCCAGGCCCAGACTCATCCTGCCCTGCTCTCCTCTGAGCCTCATCAGGCCAAAGGATCCCTCATAAAGGCTCCCAGTTCCAATCCCTCTGGGTGACTGTTGTCTTCCCCAGGAGAAGCTGGGAGAGGTGATTTTCTGAAGCAGAAAAGGCTTGGGGGGGCAGCCCATTAATGTGACTCACTCCAAGGGAGTCCTTCTCCATTCAGTCCCATATGGATCTGCTTTCCCCCCACCCCTTCAGTGCATTCCCATTCTCACCATGCTCCTCAGTCTGCAGGCACCCCTGCCTTGGTCACCTCCCTGACCAGCTCCCTCTCCCCTTGGACATGAGGAAGGTGGCTTTCTTCTCCACCACCTCCAAGTCTGACAAAGGAAGTCTCCCAAGCAGGTAAGGGAAATGTGGGTGCATTCCCTGCTCCTAGTGACAGCTGATGGCATCTGCAGGGGGGCTCTGGATTTGTCCCAGTTCACACAAAGAAGCTACAAGGGGTGAAAACTCTGAGGCTTTTCCCTCAATGAATTCTGTGTTGCCTCTGCTGAGCACATGGACAATCACATTTGATTTTTCAAAGGCTCTTTATCTAACCTAATTCATGTGGATTGTCTCAAAGGTGACAAAAAGCACACAGATCACCCTTCTGCTGCATTTCAAGTCCTGGCTACACAACATGGTGGAAAGGCAAAGCATTCAAAAGAAACATTTCCCCTTTCATACTTGCAGAAACCCATTCCTCCCCCAAACTTATTCTCAAAAATAGGAGAAAGGAGGGTAAATTTTCCATGCAAAGCCAGTCTAAGCTAGAATCCAGGGATAGGAAAGTTTCAGGCAATCTCTTTCAAACCTCGCAAAATAATAAAGTAACTCAAAGCAAAGACAGGATAACAATCTTGAAAATTACAGCTGCTCAGGGGGCAACAACTGCAACCAGGGGTACTTTTACCAACATTTATCAAGAGTGAAACTGAGGCAAGAAAAGGTGGAAAACATAACTAAAAATAAGCAGGCATCCTTAAACACAAGCAGCACAACAAGCCTCGGATTGCAGTACCATTATATTTTCAAATCCTAAAAATGCTGTTTGAGTTCCTAGAGAGGATCCAAGCTAGCTGTGGGTCACCCATGCCCTGGGTGCAGAAATACGGTGGTGGCTCTGTCAGGGTTAGCACAGCCTGGCTCCAGCAGCATGCACGGGGCACAGCCACTGCGAGGGACAGAGCCAGTGTGCAGGGCTGGAAGCCCGAGCGAGGCAGCTCTGCCAAGCAGTGTGCAGGGCCAGCATGGGTGTGCCTGCACCCCTGAGCTGCTGCTGCTCAGGAGTACTCAAGTGCACAGCACGGAGACGCTCGAGTGACCCTGTGCTGTGCCCGCCAGGTTTGATAGAGCCACTCGTGAATCAGAGTGAAGAAACCCAGCCAAAGCTCCTCTGCTGCAAAGCCAATTAGGTGCCTCTCACTGTGATCCCCTATATGCAGTATCTGCAAGAGCTTATCCTGAGCCCTAAGCAAAGGCGTGGAAGCTAACACAGGTCCGCCACTGCATCTAGGCTGCAAAGCCCTTTTCTGACCCAGGCTCTAGGGGACACAGTGCAAATATTGAGCACAGCCTCAGCTGGGCTTATTATCAGTAGAATGATTGCCATCATGTTAAAACAAACCATTTCCAGGGGAAGCTTCCAGGTGTATTTATTTGCTTTTGCCTCACTACCCAGTATCTGTAGCACCTGCATGCTTCACACTCCAGACAAGCCACTCTGCATGACCTCAGTGTAACAAGAGAAGCACTCTATCCTGAAGAGACATGGGGTAACAACCCCCTGCACTGCAACGTCAGGAAATCACCAGCTTCATCCTTCTGCCCCAAGGAAGGATATCCTGCAGTTCTGTCACCCTGTCAGCTGCTGAATGAACTTATTCTTAGAGAACTTCTTCAATGGTACAAACTCCATGCTTTCCCCGCCAGCCTCCCCTTAAAGCTGTTGACCTCTCCTGTATGTGGCAAACCTCCAAAGATGATGCAAATCCTACAGTACCTAAAGGTACGTATGGCACTCTGGCACCTGGGGTGAAGGTTGCAACTGTTTGAGTTCTGCAGGAGAGCATGAGCACACAAGCAAAATGAGCCCTAGGAGCTTTAATAAACTATGTGCTAGCCTTACATGGAGAGCAGCCCATAAGATAAAGAACCTCTCCACAGAGTCTCTGAAGTCTTACACACGGTCTATTTGTATATCTGCACTGATGGTAGCACAGATACATCCACAGAGCACCACACACCCTTGTACATAATGACAAGGGAAAAACATTGCAGTTCTGCTTGGCTGGGCCCTGAGTCAGGGCAGTTTTTCTCCTAACCTTTATCCTCATTATGTATCTTGGCTCATGGTTACAGTGATAGCAGTAATACAGCACCAATACAATGCTTTTCTCTGACTGCATCCTGAAACATCCAGAAAAAAGCCCTTGTCATTCATTCCCTTCCTAGAGGTGGAGAAAGCGAGATTCAGGTGTGTGCACTCTTCACCATGCAAGTGTAGAACAGGGCAAGGATCAGACACAGCCTCACACTCCTCTGCTATGTTGTACAGGCAGCACCTCCTCCTGCCACCTGCTCTCCAAGACTGGTCAGGGAGCAAAAGCCTGATAACAGGTACAAAATGCAGCCCCTGGGGCAAGAAAGAGCAAAAGGAATCTGAAAGATGAATGGAAAACACAGCATTGGTGAGGTGGTGTGTTTCCCCACTGGAAAAAAAAAAAAAAAATCTGAATTTTCCTATCCAAGTCCTCGGTACAGCAAAAGAAGTCCAAAAAAATCACAAAAAGCACTGCCCTGTTGCTGCTTTGCTGATGTCAACTACTGCAGAATAAAAAGGATGAGGTTGTTCAGGCACAACCAGCCTGCTGCCGGAAGACATCCCTCCAATCTCTCTGCATGCTGCAAAAAAACACAAGTTGGTACATGATAAAAAAGCAGATCCTGCACCTTTCTACCCCATATCTATCAGTGTGCTTGCACAATGATAACCAAAATAGCTGTGAACTCCTCCAGTGACTTGAAGTACTGCTACCCCATCTACTCACCAAACCATCTGCAGGAAGAGGCAAGGATGTATAGTTCTTAACCATATTCTTTGGTGCTTATTTACTCTGTGTATTTGCATAAGTACTGACAGAATTTGAAATAAAAGCCTCTTCATGCACACGTTCATATTCCCCCACCCCATAGACAGGACTGCTTCAGCCCCTATCATTCCCCACACTTCCAATGGAAAAAAAATGTGTGTGGGCAGGGTGGGGGGATAGTCATGAGCAGAAGCCACGATCTGACTCTGTCAGCAGATGACTTCTATTTGCACTCGTTAGCACTGCCCTAGCGTGAGCTAACACCACCCCCTCGGGTAATTTAAATTTATAAAAAAATAGAAAAGAAGGGAGGAAAAAAAAGCCTGTATTTCTATATTTAGGAGGTTAGGATAATCGGGGTGGAAGAGCCCATCTGTTTGGCGTTCACTCCAGCTGCTATGGATGCGGAAATTTGTCTGTTTTCTTTGCTTTTGCCTGTTTTGACTTGTCCTGGCTGACTGTGAGAGAGACACGGAGAGCATGATGTATGGCCACAGCCATTTAGGTCTGCAATTGTGCACCATCCCACTGGAGTCACAGCAGAACCACTTGGCATAACCAGGGGCTTTCCCACAGGAATGTAAAATAGTAAATAATAATAATTATTGTTGTTCTTATTATTATATTATATTTTTATTGATACTAATAATAAGTCTATGTTTATAACACTGAAGACAGAACAACACAGAAAGGCACAAGACGAGACACTTCTTAGACCTCTGTAAAAGTCAGCTTTAAGAAGGCAGCATCGCATCTGCCGCATGTTTCTTTTGGGAGATCGCCCATATAAAACTAAACTTCTATGGGATGACACCTCATCATCATTAGCACTAGCCACTGGATGGAGACATAGCCACACTTCTTCTCAAACCAACCTCTTCTGCCATTTTTGTCCCAAGGCTCTATGAAAGTGAGCTAAATTCAGAAGTGGCCTTTGATCTCCCACCTTCCTGAGCTGGCCAAGCTCTGGTCCCAAAATACTGAGGATGCAATTACTTCAAGAAGTCTCTTGATGCTGTTCCTGTCATAGACACGAGTGCTACTGCCCTTGTGGGGTATAGCATCATTGCCCTTGTAAAACTAATGCAGTGCTACTTCTTTTGTTGCTAAAGGCATCCCTGCAGTGTGTTGGGGCATGTGGCAGATTGTTGGGACCTTTTGTTGTTTGCCTTGTTTGGTACAGGTGACTGCTTTTTAATTTCAATGTTTCAATGTTTTAACATTCATCACTGAGGTCATAAAAAGTGCCAGGGATGAGCAATAAGTTTGGATATATTTCATGTGATTAGTGTTCTGAAAGCCTTAGTAAGAGAAGACTTGGTGCAATATTCAGAATTTCATTGCCAGCTCTTCCAACAGGATCTTCTCCAGCCCTGGGGCTGGAATCACAGTACAGTACATAGAGGAGGACAGGTGGGTGAGGAGCATGGATCAATAAATAGGAATATAGATCAGGGAATGTACAGCCCAGGCACTCCCCAGTCCTCCCTGCAGCACAGTCCTAGTCCAGATCTATCTCCTTTCTGATGCCTGACAAACATTCCCTCACCTTCCCAACCACATGAAGCTGAAACTCTCCCACTGATTTCCATGTGTACAAGACTGGGATCTAGACCATCACCTAAATGGCAATCAGTGTGTACAGAGGTCCAGAAACCCTCTCTTTGGAAGCAGCCCTCCTCTCATGGGTGCAAGTTCCTTGCATACAAGCACCGATGGACATCGATGACCACATTTGGCAGGCTTGTCTTCATGGTAGGTCCTATCTGGGGGTTTGGTGCACAGCATGGCTCGGGTGCATTTCTGATCACTGGCATGAGGAACAACACTTTACTCCTCTGACTCTCTGGTCCAAGGGGGTCATTTTAGCTCTTGCAAGTCAGCAGGGACAATAGCTCTTCCTCACCCAAAACTGACTGCCTGTTTCTGCAGTTGCATCCCACACATCATCGACCACCCAGAGATGGCTGTTTCTCTTCTCAGCTTCCCAGACCACCCTCTTCTGAACTGTCTGTGCTCTTCTGCTAGCAACTTCAACTCAGTCAGACCATGGGCCCTGTGGCCCAGAAGCATTAGTTCCCTTGGGACACAAAGCCCCTGCACCCAGCCCTCCTCTGACAGAAGAACAAAGGCCTTAAACATGTTAATTTTCTTTTCATAAGGTTCAGAACATTAGATACTCACTGCCACGCTCCACCCTCTACTACACATAAGAGACCCCACAGCCAAAGACACAAACAGGAAGAGTACGAGGTCTCACTGGTTCACAGACCCAAAAAAAACTGTTTAACTGTGCCTTCAGATTGGCCAACGAAGCATCACCTGTGTTACAGAGCTGAAGGGTGTCTCATGCAGCCTCAGAAGCTGCTTTCCATAATGTGCACAAAAGTTGCACACAAAAATGTAGACCTTCAGCAGCTGACATGGATGCAACTGTTCTTTAATTAAGATGCTAAAGTAACTCACATCTATTTCATGCAGAACCAGAAAAAGTTCTTCTTTCTGTAATGCAGTATTTGCATTACTTTTGTCAAGAATTATTCAATATTTCCAAATTAATTTTTTTCTTAGAGGGATGATAAGCCAATAAAAATACATGGAAAATATTCTGAAATCTGAGAAATCTTAAAAGATGAAGATACATATAATAACTGAAACTAATGGCTGAGGTTTTGTTTGTTTGTTTGTTTTTCAATTCTTTATGCTATTTCTTGCAATTTTTAAGGGGGAAAAAAGCACAGTGACATGTATGAGAAACTTCAGATAAACTGCCTTGTATTGGATGAAATTAGAAATACTGCAACTTAATTCAACATTTATATCATCACTCCCCCACACTCTCCATCTGAAAGATGCAGTGCCCTGTAATTGCAGATGAGGAAACAGAATTCTCTTGTATGTTCACTTTCATTAAAGATAAATTTGCTTTGTTCTCTATTTTGGTCCCTAATTCAGAAAACCACTTAAACATATGCTGAAGTTCATAATTTGCCATCCTACCACTTACGAATCTACTCAGGAATATGCCTGAAGTCAGGCATATGCACAGCACACTGCTGACTGTGGACCTTAGAGCATTCTGTTCATTTCTGCAACTATTCTAATTTAGTGACGTAAATGTACAAGGAAGTAACACATTTTGAGCAATTTTAGCACTCACTGGCAAAAGTGAATTTTGAGCTTGCCTATTCCCACAAACAGTCTGAAAAATTATTAAAAATTAATAGCTAATTCTTGATACATTTCAGAAACTGCTTAATTCTAGCAATTAGTTTGAGCTGTCAGGATAGTGAAATACTATGGCATGAACTTTCACTTTGTATCATTGCTGAGCAACCAAACCTGGAGCTGAAATGCTGCTCTCCCTCTTAGGAAACTGTTAAAAAAAAACAAAAACCTTCTTATGAGCATGTGGCATGCCAAATATTATTTGTAGAAGCTATTCAGTAAGTAATTTCAAATAAGTAAAATGCAAAGAAACCGCAGGATGTTCACAAACAATTTTCAAATAGAAATGGAAGAGGAATTCATTAAATAAATTATTTGCTATAAATTATTCACCTACCCCTAATCTTACTACCACTTAGACTATAAAATTCATGCCATAAAAGATACAGGATTCGTGCCATAAATGATACAGGATACATAACAAGGCATCATGAACTTATGCATTTCCCAGGGCTGCTTTATTTTGACTGTACAGTTATATGTGCATTATTATATATTATATATATACACACATGCATTAAGACAGCCTTTTGGCTTTAATGGACTGCGAGTGTAATACGTTTCTGTTTTCAAAGCTAAGCTAAGGAGACCTAGTCTGATTTTAGCCTCTAAGTTGATTTTGAGCTCCAAGGCTGAATAACTCTTCAAATCTGAGAGAATAATCCAAGCTGTACTCTGAACGAAGCCAAAATGAATGGAAGCCTTACACAGTTTGCTAATTTAATGAGATTTCCACAACTGGGGCCCATTTCACATAAATTCACAATGAGAGGTGGACAGTCCTTTGTGTCCAACAAGTCACACAGTGAACATTTTCATAAAGGTGAAAGGGGTGACGAGAAGCTGGAAGCAGATCACTGGCAGGAGACAACAGTGGCCTTCTGGGACCCTCTGGCCAGCACTGGATCACAGGGTCAGCAGCAGCCCCACCTGAATCACTTTTCCCCTCCTGCAGCTGCAAGAGAAGCTGCCAGCTTTGCCCTGGCTATATGGCCGGAGGAACAAATTCCAAAAAGAAACCTAAATTACACTATGAAATTAATTTTAGCCACGAAAACAAAATCCCAGAAAGGATTCTCACTTGTAACCAAGGATGAAGGCAGCTTTTTCTTCTTGTTTGTATCCTGATTTGTTCAAGTGACAGCTATATTCCACAACTTGTTTGATCTTCAGCAGTTGTTTTATTATTTTATATCATAACTGTTTATTTTTAATTAAAACTACAATGATTGTCTCTGAATTTCTCCATTTGTGGAAAACTGATACAAATTGTCATTCTTTGGCTATGGAGAAAGAGAATCAAAAAAGATTCTTGCAGTTGTCAGAAGAATCTCTCAATTATCTCCTAAACAAATTCTATTGCAGTGAGTTGCAATTAAATGCTGCTCCTTACCATCCATGCACGTTTTTATCCCTTGGAAAGGAAAGAAGAGTTGGTTGGGCAGAGTTTCATCGTCCTGCCTGGCTCATATCAGGCTCAGTCCTTGGCCCAGTGGATGTCAGGTGCGTTTGTCCAGCCCAGCCCAGCCCAGCAGCCCTACACACAGTGTTAATTACACACTGGTACTTCCACAGACCTTCTGAGTGCTTGAAAAGACCCCCAGAGGAGGCAAGAGCATGGGGTCCTCTCACACCAGAGACCTCTCAAAGGCTCCAGTGGCAGGTCCTGACACACAGACCTCAAAGCTAAATAAGCTTTACCACAGCAGTTTCTACATCAAACACAGGGAGAATAGCTGCGGCTCTGCTGACAGGACTGCTTCCACCCTTGCTTATTGCCAACATAAATTCACATCAGCTAGGCTGTTTAAAAAGAACCTGAGGGAATTGTGTGCTTAATTCTCATAGGTATCTTATAAAATCCCAATTGTAACAGACAATGTTCTATTTTCTTCTATTTTCAGGGTGAAGCCACACCATGGATAGAGAGTGGATAAGGAAGAAGGGCTGCATTAGACCCGATGGAGACCAAGGTTCCCTTAAGCAATGACGAAAGTATTTCACAATGCCTGAGGACC
Source organism: Serinus canaria (assembly GCF_022539315.1). Lineage (NCBI taxonomy): Eukaryota > Metazoa > Chordata > Aves > Passeriformes > Fringillidae > Serinus > Serinus canaria. The sequence goes on from NC_066313.1 coordinate 23,807,270, forward strand.
AGACTCACTCTTCTCTATAGGAGTGTGCTCTGGCTAGCACATCTCCACTGTGCAGGGCAAAAACCCACACAGAAACCCAACTTGAAGGCAGGACAGTCATGGCTCAGACCATCCTGGGCCTCCCAAACCAGCCCTGATCTGATCCTGATTAGCCCTGGCTGATCCTGCAGCAGAACCCAGTTGGGAAAGATTTCCTCCCAAGTGTCCTCAAGGCACAGATTGTTTAAGATTGCCACCAGTGCACCCAGCATGTGAACAGGCAGCAAGCTGGAGGCGAGGAGGACAGATACCCTGCACACACAGTCCCCTCACCTGTGACCCCAGGGCCACCCCTCTGGGGCTCCCATGCAAAATATTCACCATGAAGGTGGTCAAGACAAGGATGAGGGAAGAACTGTATTTGATTTAGTCACTGCATATTTTCTCTAAAGACTCAAAATCAATAACCATCCATGAGCCACTGTATTTTGGCTCAGGATGAAACTCAGGACAAAAACTCAGGATGAAAAGTATCCAGCAGGCCACTGAATAAATCAGTGGCCATGCAGTATTGCCCAGTGGAGAAGGCATTGGCTGGCAGTCCGGACATGCAGGCTCCAACCCCAGGTTGGCCATGAGAGTCCTGCATGACCATGGCAAAGGCACTTCCCTTCTCAGGGCCTCAGTTTTCCCCATCAGCTGCATGGTGATCTAGATAACATGGCTGTTACCTGAGTCAGTGAAGAGAAAGATTATACAAGGATTAGCATTAAAAAAGTGGGTGGGCAGAGAGCAGCATAGATAGGAAGGGTTCTGAAAAATACATGGGCCTCTGTCTTCATGCATCTCTTTCCACAAAGTGGTTACTAAAAGCAAAAATAGTATGCTCTCCCTACAAAGGCAGCACACAGCAGACATATATTTAGATCACTGTGAAAGAAATACTGACTTTTGTCCAAGGTAGGAAAAAGGTACCCTGTGCTACAGAGAGGGAGAAAGACAAAGACAACTGAAGTCACCCTGAAGCAAGAAAAAAGAAAGAATCCAAACCACTGGGACAGATTCAGCTGTGGTATAAACATTGATGTTAGCCATATTCAAGAAGGTCAGGAATAAATGACAAAGCCCTCACGAGCCTGACCTGGATGTCCATCAGGTGCTAGATGTGTACAGGACAAGCACTCATTTTCCTTCATGTCAAACGAGTAATTTCAAATCCCTAAATAAATGGTAGGACACTGCAGCAGAAACAACCCTCAGGAAGGACAGGACAGAACACCTTTTTAGTAATTTTATTTTGCAGCTTTTTCGGCTTGCATAGCTATCCCCCTTGCCCAGCTGAGGATGTCACATGCTGCTTTTCCTCTCCCAGGAGACATCAATCTGTACTAGGGCCACTCTCTCGACACTATCCCCCAACATGTGTTCTCTACCCCTTCTGCTTGCTCGGAGCACAGAAATGACAGCACAGAAACCCAGTGGCAGCAGGTGGGAATGGAGCCCACATCCCCTAATCCCAGTGCTCTCAGCCAAAAAAAAAAAGGGAAAAAGCAAAAAATAAAGAGCTCCCCCGATCCCCTGGTTTTTCCCCTACATGCATAGCATCACTGCTGCTGGATTGCAGCCTCAGAGAAAGGAAAGAAAGAGGCCCAAAAGGCAGCTAGGAAACCCACCGTCCATTGGCTTCCCTCCACACGAGGCGATCGGACTCCTTCTGCTGCAGTGACTTGGCAAGCACACCTCGCTCTGACTCAGCACCTCGCCGGCACCTCCTGTCAATTATTCCCACAAACTGCTGACGCCGGAAGGGCTATTTGCAATTAGGATGCAACACAAGCCGGTGGCGGTGGGATGCCTCAGCTCCCCCCCTTCACCTGCAGCGGTGCCCTCGCTGTGAGCCCTCTGGCTCAGGGCTGGAGCTCCCAGCGAGGGTGAAGCTGTGGGGGACGGGGCACGTAGTGCAGGGGGGCTGGAGGATGGGGACGAAAGGGGTGGGGGAAGCCTGCCTGTGCTGTACCTATTCTGTGCATAAACAGATCTGCTGTCAATGTGGCAGCTAAAATGAAGTCTTGCAAAAAAAAAAAAAAAAAAAAGAAAAGAAAAAAGCATAAAAAAGGCAAAACAGCCACTGGGAATAAGGGCGAGAGCAGCAAGAAGGATGAAACTATGCAGAAAAGCTACAGTAGAGCTAGCACAGAGCATTCCCCAAAGAACAAGTGAAGCACAGCCTTGCTGCAACTCCGTGCAGCTGAGATGCACAAGGCTGCTCTCCCTGTCCAAGGCATTTCCAGCACAGCAGAGGGAGGCGCTGATTGCGGATGAGTCCCATAATAAGGGCCCAGGGCGCAGCAGCTGTTTCAGGGGCAAAAAGGAAGGGCTGCCCTTGACAAGCCAAGGACATGACGATTCTGCAGACAGACTGAGGCCATTCTGTCCCTCTGCCAAGTAGCCAAGGTCCTCCCAGCCTCTCCGAGTCACTAGCTCACCCAGCAGAAAGCCAGGCAGGTCTGCACATGAGCAGCTCCACAACCCGTGGAGATGTTCAGACAACAAACCCCATCAAACAGTGAAGATCAACCCCACAGTTAGTTATGGAAAAGCAGCCCAAAAATCACATAAGATCAGCAGTGCCCTGCAGAAGCCCTCCATCACCCTCTGCTTCACTAAAGCAACCCATCTTCCACCCATCCCTGTCTCCTTCCCCAAGGGTCATGGGGAGCTCTAGGCCCCCTTCACTGGCACAGGTGGTGAGAGGCAGCAGAGTGAGTGATGCACTCCTTGCAGGAGCTCCCAGAGACCCTTTAACCAAGATGCAGGGCTGCATTTGCTGAGATATCACCTCCAAACCAAACATTCCAGAGTGCAGCTAATGCTGATAGACCACATGGGAGCAGGTGGCATGGAGCTGGAGCAAAAATTCCAAGAAGCACTTTGGGTTTGATGCAGTGAACCAGTCCCTACAACATGATGCAACAACCTCTTTTTACAGCCATACCAACCAACACAGTGTCCAACATGCCTTGCAGTCTGTGTGCCCACAGCTGCAGAATTCATCACATACTCTTGCCCTGCCTAGAAATCCAGTGTGGGTAAAGAGGCAGAGACATCAAACTGCAGGATGGGTGATACACAAATCTCATCTACATAGCCAAGGCTGAAGAGAGAGAAAAGGTAACTGAAAAACAACTCGCTAAAGCAACCTGTATTTTCCAATGGCCTCCTGATCAGGTAAGAATATCTGCTGCACGGTGTGGAGTGAGAGCAAAGGAACAGATTCAAAGAAAACAGAAAAAATAGTGACTTCAGCAACATGTGCAGGAATTAGCTAAGAGTCACAGCAGGCTACAATTCTGCAGCGTCTAAAAGAGTGTAGGTAGGACTTGGAACAGCCTGTCCCAGCACACTTAGAAGCGAAAATCCTGCAACTGATCTAAAGATACAAAGTAACAGTGACTGCTACACAATCAAATTTAACATCCCTGTGAGAAAAAGAGTAGCTGAATTTTGCATTGTGCCTCCTACATGTTAGAAAAAACATTTAGAAGCAGAAAGGGTCAAAACAGCCTAACTCAAAAAGAAGTGGACCCAAAATTGCTACACTGTATGGTGGTGTGTTGAAGCAATCTCAGCATCGTCACTGAGAAGGTACTCGGTGCTCTAAACAAAAAACTGCTGAGAAGCAAGAGAACACATTGTACGGCCAAACAACAGAAACAAGAAGTGATTCAGTCTAAACAGTTGCCTCATAAAATGGTAGGCAGGACTGAAAACAAAACTGAAGGCCAACTGCAAAAGATAAAACCCAGTCACTTCAGTACATTTAAGAGACAAGTCCAGAAGCGCAGATCACTCAAAGAAAGAAATTTCTCAAGTGGCTGTAACTAGCAAAGACCAGCAAACTCTTGCTAGGTGAGGTGGTTCTTGAAGTTGGTGTGCTTTTAAACATAAGGGAGGCTACAGGCTAACCTGGAAGTGTCAGCCGGGTTGGTTAAACCAGCCCAGTACCCTAAGCCCATAAAAGTACACAGTAAGGGACAAACCAGCTGGATCTCTGCTCAGGGGAACTTGTGGCCCTGCAATCCACTCTAATTTTGGAAGGAAAAGGACAGTCCTAAGTAATTAATTTTCTGTCACTTCAAAGTGCACCTGCTAAACTGTTCTGGGCAGGATGCCAGACCAGTGCCAGACCTGTCCCCTGCTTGCCTGGCATGGGAATTCCTCCCCTTGCCTTGCCCCCAGGGGGGGTCAGGCCAGCTGAGGTCAGGCAGAGTCCGGAGCTGCTGCCCCACTCCTCAGTGCCCAGGCTCAGAGGCATGGGAGCCCCTCTCCCCCTGCCCTCGCTCTGGCCCTGATTACAAGGGATTACCCCCAGGTTTCTAACCAGTTCTGGGGTGGTTTAATCTATTCCTTAATATCTGGAAAAGATACAGGAAGCTGGCAAAGTGATTTGGGCTGGCTGAGACAAAAGAAGATTGAGAGAGACTTCCAAGGGATCTGACAAAGCTGAGCAAGTGGGCAGCATAATGCAGGATGAAATTCAACATTACCAAACAGACAGTAATAAGAACTTGAGAGAATAATCTGAACTACTCATATACCATGGGGCTCTAATTCAAATGTAATCGCTTGAGAAAAATATCTTGGTATCACTGTGAACGGCTCAATGAAAACATCTGTTCAACATACAATGGTGGTCAAAGAAGCAAGCAAGCTGTCAGGGTGTCTAAAGGCAGAGGCCAAAAAGAAGGATGCTGGAAGTATTCTAATGCCACCATGAACACTGAAAGTGCACCCTCAGCTGGAATTGCTGTGGTTACTTCTGCATGGCACATTTGAAAATGCAGAAGGCAGAGAAAGGTTTCGTCATTCACCAGTCAAAACACTTAATGGTCAAACACTGTTAAAATTGGGACAATTTAACTTGGAGATGAGTTAAATAGAAAGAAATTATCAAATGGGAATGAAGAAGTGAAACAGGTACATCTCTGTGAGTTTTGCTTGCTTGTGGGCTTTCTGCGTTTGTTTGTTTTTTCAAGAGAAAAAAAGAAAGGTTGTTCAGCATAACTGAAGAGTAGGAAACATGACCAGACAGAAGGTAAATATTGCCATTTTCCTTTTCTGTTTTTACTTTTTCTACTTCTTCTAAGCACAGACAATAATTAACTACTAGGAATGATTAGCCCATGTTATAGTCAAGTCAAGAGCTCAGCAGAAATCACAGAGGTCCATGCATTTATAAGGATACTGGGAACATCCAGAGATACATCAGGTAGAATGAAAAAACCCCCAAAAAGTAGAATGAAAAAAGCATAACATCACTATACCCTCATGCTCCCAGGCACTAGCCAACGTCTAATTAGTGGGGATTAGGAAGTAATCCCCCCAGTGGGCCTGCAGAGAGGGTGTGCCAACCCACTTGCTCCTGGCAGAGCTGTTAATGTGCCAGGCAGAGGGAGAGCTGAGCCTGCTGCCCACCGCAGCCCCTCTGCTCAGGGGGCTGAGGGGTTGGTGTGTCCTGGGCCATTGCACACCCACCCTGCTGGACACCAGCTGAGGACACAGCACCAGGGGACTCGCTCAGCCCAGCTCACCCTGGCCCCTGGCAAGGGGGAAGTTTTACATCTGCTGCTTTGCAAGTGCTTGGGTTTGCCTGAGGAAGGGGAAGAGATGGATGCTTTACTCACTCTGCAATGGTAGAAGGAATACACATGACTTAATTCATTTTATGGAAGTGGAGTGTGCTCAAGCCCTAAAATTAAGAGAAAATTGTATTTTGTCGGCATTGAAGTCCAGAGCAATGCACACACCAGCCTACTCCTAGGGCAACCTGTAGCACAGACATGACACCAGGCTCCTCTACGCTAAATGTTTGGCACCAGTTGCTCACTGAGGAGGTTTTGGCTCCCATTGGAGCATCCCGATTTGGCCATGGCAGCAGAGATCAGCGGGCTGACCTGGCCCAGGACTGCTTAGACAGGCTGCTGCAGAAATGCACCACAGATTGTAAACAGCACGTCATTGCCTCCCCACAAGCAACACTCCTGGCTTCAGCATTCCTGGTAAAATCAAAACCCAGAGGTAACTGGAGTAAGTGGAGTTCAGATATTGGCTTTGTCCTGCTGATGCTTGTGAAGCAGAAGCTCATGTTCTCATAGCTAGGTTGACTCATGAGAGTATGGGAAAATAACTGCACAAGTTTTTGTCCCTAAATAAGCAATCTGATCAGCATAATACCAAAATTACACTTGAAATTAGCTTCATGCAGAGATGCAAATATACTGCTATGCTGCCAGGAGGAGAGCTGTGGCTCTGCACATGCACAAATAATAAGAGACTGAGCTCAACCTGCTAGTCCTGTTCTGATTTCTCCAGTGACTGTTCCAGAAGGAGAAACAAATATTAACAAATATTTGCTGTATTTCTCAAATAGAAACTTGACTTTTTCAGTACAATGCTCTACAGCACAATGAATAAGGAAAGGACAAAAGCAGTGCACGTGTACATGGTGTTTGCATACATGTGTCAAGATGGCAAAAATAATGGGCAAAGACTGTGCACAGGTACTACCAATTGCTGCAAGTTGTTTTTTTATCTCTGTTCTTTTTAAATGCCCTGTAAAAATAAAAAAGCAGCAACTACTAAAGCTTTACTGAAGTTACTTCCACTAAACCAAAACTTATCAAACATGGGATTTTTTGTAAAATCATAACTGTGTTTCAAAAGAAAAACAGGGAGGAAAAAAAATCAAAAATACAGAAACCTCCAATTTAAGCATCTTTGGTATGAAAAATTTTGACTTTTCACATCAAAATATCTTTTAGCTTAGGGTACTTCCTTGTATTATAACAATACAACTTCACAAGGAGACAAAATATCAGTGTCCTAAGGCACTGGAATTTCTCTCAAAAATTTCCTTTCAAAACCATCAAAGCATTTGACTTCCACTTCCATTTAGAATGAAGCCAGATTCCTCATCCTGATAAAATAGAGCAGTGCAGCTCAAGCAGTGAAAAAAAAGGCAGAAGCCAGGACACAAGTGACCTCCAAAGCCAAAGAGATGAAAACTTCTAAGAAAAAAAAAAACACAAAAAAACCCAAAAAAACCCTCAAAAGTTCACTCAGTACAGTTAAAAATGTTGTGCTTTCTCCCTGGTGCACAAGGTATGAAACAGTTGCAAGAATAAATCAGGGAGGCATATGACCAGAAGCCCTGTAATTGTGACTTCTATAAAGGAGAGGCTGGGCAAATGTCCTACCTGACAGCAAGAAAATAATTTCATCTCTGCACACATCAGTTTTCCATGCTGTAAATCAAACTGACTGCCCTCACAAAGTAAGTTTGGAGACTCTCAATTAGGTAATGTTCATAAATAACTGTGCAAACACAAGGTAGTAATAACCAGAGAACTGTCTTTGCTACACTGCTGTCTGTTAAACAACCAGGAGCTAAATTTTTCTCTGAACACTTACAAAAGGGAAGGCAGCATTAATGCTCCACAAGGAGGAAACTACAAAGAACAGATTTTTCAGTGCATGCACTTCTCCTTGAAATAAACTGTGTTAAAAGCACTTTACTTAAAAAGCACGATGATAGTAACATCCTGCTAAATATAGATGATTCACCACAATTTAGTAGTGAACATCCCTAAAGAGGACCATTACATTATTGCTTAACCTGCTGCATAAATTTAAGCATCCTCCTGTGGTTACAGTTTGTTCCAAGACACTCAAGACTACTACCAGCATCCACTGACCTTCAGTGGGTCACGAGGTCTCTGAGTCTTGCTTTCTCCATCTGTACTATTGGTACAAGAATAAAAACACTACTCTGCCAAGAAGGCAGGAAAAATAATTCCTAAGTTTCCTAAGTTAAAGAGTTGTTTATACCATACTTTGTATATCCATATTACTACTGCGCAACTAAATATAGCTGCTCCTGAGGCACTCTGAGATCCCTTGAGAACAGCATCTTATAAAAAGAAAATTGCAGTTTAGGCAATACTGAAGAAACAGAGATAAAGAATTGGTTTCCAAAATAAGGGAATGATGCCCACTTCAAAAAGAAGTGGTTAATGCATCTGTGCCTACCGCTGGGGACCAAGGTCAGGTCGCGAGCAAAATGATTTATCTACACGTCACAAAACCACACAGCTTGACACAAATGGCAATCTGTTCCAAAAAAAAAACTGCAAAAGCATGGAAGGGCAAGGGACTGACACAGTACTCCCTTTCTAGGGCTGAGGACCTGGTGCAGGCCTGGGAAACATGGGTGGGTAGGACAAGGGTGCTGCAAGGCCAAAAGAGCTTCAGCTGTGAAAACCTCAGACCGACAGGAGGGCGACTCCAGAAAGTCATGTGAGGAGTTGTAGACCTGCTGTTGCATTAATCCACCACAGCCAGGCACCCTCACCCCCCTGTCTTGCAAGGTACATCTGCAGCGGACTGTAACACACTGAAATCTCACCTGTTGCAGTTCTGTGTCACAGGATCCAAACACCATGCAGTCAAAAAAACACGTCAGTTCTGCACTCTGACTGTACCCAATGTGTGATTTCTACCACATTTGACAATTTGCAGGATGCTATTTCTGGAGACATGGAGGATTGATTAGCAATCCCAGGTTTGGTTTCAAAGCTCTAAAGAGAATTCCCTCCTATCTTTCCCTAGATTTCTCCTGGGAAAATATTATTTCCACAAAAAATTATTACGCTTAATAATGTTTTAGAGGGAAAACATAGATGCTGTCCTTGGCCCAAGACATTAAACATGGATATAATAGGCCCAGAAAATGGGCAACTAGCACCAGTTACAAAGAATAATTGTTATTCTACAAATTGCAAAACAACATAAGAAAATGGCTCTATAATAATTGACCTAAATATCACTATGAAGTCTAATTTTATTTTATTGTAGGTATAAAGTGTGAGCATGATGAAGTGACCTCCAAGGTCTTTTTTCTCCCCAACAACTTTCATTTTCTTGGCATTAAGTATTTTGCCTGATTAAACACTCTCACAGTTTCAGATCCTTCTTCTTTTAAATCTTACTTTAAATTTAGGACTCACTTTGCACATGACCCCTCATTTTTCTTCTATCTTCTAAACCAGTCAAAATCTCAAAAAGGGGAAAAAATAATTAAAAATCAGTCTTCCTAACCATACTTGGAAGCCCAGAGCAGAAACACACTTACTAATCTTCTGCAAATGTTGTTTAGAAAAAACTCTCCTAATTTAATTTCAGCTTTCCTGGGAGTATGTCTGTTCCTTATCCCTTAGAGTGTTTTCTTTTCAAACTCAAGAACCACTGAAAAATATGGCCATGCTGTGTACCACAAAAATAACTGTGTACCACAGCTATTTTCATCTACTACCATCTTCTAAAGATTTTCCTAAGACAAAATGAAAAAAAGCCAAGCTTGAGACATAGGTGTTTCATTCAGGTAACCATGAAGTCTTAAAAGAAATTGCAAGAAAAACCATTACACTATTGCAGATAACTATTTCATGGAAAAGTGTGTTTTCACACCTAATTCTGCCCAATGTCACTGTCCCCGTGTGCCCTCAACAAAAAAAAAAAAAAAAAAAAAGTGACTATTGAGTCAATGCTTAAAAGGATGATTAGATATCCCTTCAATTTTAACCTTATATCTGATTACTGCTGTATGTTTTTGCAGTGATATCACATCAGCAGAAGGACTTCACCACTTATATGCCTTTAACTGGAGCAAGTCCAGTAACTCCATAGACATTTATACCTCTGCAATATCTGCAGGCCAAAAAACCTGTAGCATCGAGGACCTGAAAATAATTGAACTTGCTTTCCAAATTGGGAAAAGGACAAAAAGCAAATCAATAGTGTGAAGTATGAAAGCTGAGATTATTTCTTTCAACTTAATGCTAGTAAACTTTTTTTTTTTTTTTTTCTGTAATTCATCTCTTTGAAGTCAGCAGGTGCAATTTCCAGTTAATGCATGAGACTCAGACTCCCAAACATTTTCTGAGGACAGGAATGCAGGGTACATTTGAGGCTGAGGCATTTGTGAAAAGTTCATTTATCCATCACAAGACTTGTTTCTAACCAAGTCCTGGGTAGAGGGGATTCACAGGACAGTGACAGCCCAGCATAGCCACCCAAGCAGCAGACTCCCCCCAGATCCCGACTGAGAGGAGGTTTCATCTAGACCTTGCTGAAACATCTCTGGTCTTCTCATGGGAGATCCCATCATGTCATTATGTCCTCCTGCTGTCTCAGGGACCTCTTGCAGCAAGTTTCCCAGTTTCCAGCAGTGAAGGTGGCCCAGCTCTCTCAAAGCTGTGGGCTGCTTACTGCTGAGATGAGCTCTGCAAAACTGCTTACCGAGTGTCTGCATTAAAGGCCAGACCTTAAGAAAATTGCCATGTGGACCTCTGTAAACCATAACCGAGCAGGCTGCCCTAAAGTTTAGCATTACTTGAAAGGAGGCATTGCCACCTGATCAACAGATGAGCCTGAACATCTTGCACTTGGTAGTTTCTTCTGCTGCCCTTAATGCAGCACCTCCTGGTGCTCCCCGGCAATGCACTAAGTGATGTGAGTAGCATCTGTCATATGCAATTTGTTTCCTGTCCGCACAGAGACCAGGGAACACACCTTATTTCGGAAGGGCTACAGGGGGCGGGAAGTGCTGGAGTCCCCACGTCCCCGGGGGCAGGCACGTATCTTAGAGCTGAAGCGGTGCGCGGTGTGCCTGGAAGGAGGAGGCAGAGGAGAGGATGGGGGGGACACAGGGGGCTCCGAGCAGCCTGTCACCATCTCTGCGGAAAGTTCCCTGCTGCCTCGGGGCCTGAGGGACAGACCAGAGTTTTCCACACAGGTGAGCTTACCAAGGGGCTAGGCCCAGACAACTGAGCCTAACGTGAAGCCCAGTTTTAAGCAAGTTTTACGGCGCCGTAAAAAATAGATTAAATAAAATATGTATATATAAGAATAGTAGGAAGGATGGTGCGGCGGAGGCAGCAGAAGGAGCCGAGCAGAGCAGCGCTCCTTCCACACGTCTGCCCGCAAAAGCACTCGCCCGCCGCCGCATTCCCGAGCATCCCCGGCGGGACCGCAATCAAAACTTCCCCACGCGCGGGGCACCGCCGTGGCATCGGCGGCGGCGACCCCGCGGCCGCAGGGCGATGCCCCGTGCGCGGGTGCCGCGCCCCGCTCCGCCCGTGCAGCACTCACCTCTCAGGGCCAGGAGCGCGGCCAGGGCTGCCGGCACCCACCTCCCGCCGCCGCCGGGGCGCCGCCGCGTCATGCCGGGCCGGGCGAGGGGCGCGGAGCGGGCCGCCGAGCCCTGCCTTTCCCCGCCGCCGCAGGTGCCGCCGCCGGTGGTGCCGCCGCCGTCCCGGGACCGCCCGCTCGCGGCGAGGCTCCGCCGTGCCCCAAGCCCCGGTCGCCCGGGGAGGGCGGCAGGCGCGGCGGCCGGACCGAGAGCGCAGCCTGGCGGCCCCGAGCCGCCCCCGCAACCCGCCGGGCTGCGGCTGTCACCCCCCGCGCGGCACCGTCCCGGCGCGCAGCGGCACGTCCCACCACCCTCCTCCTCTCTCCGCGCAAATTGGGGGTTCCCCCTCCTCCCCTTCCCCGCCAACCCGGCGCCGCTGCATCCGTAGGGATGCTACACGGGCCAGGGTGAGGAGGTGCGGTCCAGCGCAGGGCTGGAGACTGCACCCCCACCGCTTCTCCGTATCATCGCGGCAGCGTGGGGGCTTCTTCTTTCCGGAGCCTGCCTACAGCTGTATTGAAGACGACAGCGGCAGCACGCAACAAAATATTTGGGATGGTCCGCGTGGGACCGGTCATCGCTGCAGCGCACGGTATAAACGCTGCAAAGGTATGAACCACCCTAACTCCGCCATGCAGGAGCCTGGGAAACACGAGCATTCCGCACTCCTGTAAAACCGACCAAGGTATCTCCAAAGGGTGTGAGGCGGTTCTTGGAGTTGGGGAACTGCAATACCGGGTAACGCAGGAATCGCCAACAAGTTGTGTCACAAGCTTAAGTCAGCACAGTTCTTAAAGCTGCGCAGAAAAATTAATCAGTTGAAAATCAGCACACATCAAGTGTGTATGTAGAGGGTAGAAAATGAGAAAAGGAGCCCTTTATGAATCTAGGATGATCTTCTGGGGAAAGGATCAAGCAGAAAGCTTGCACAGAATGACTCTTTGTGCACAGCCAGCTCCCTGTCCAAGTCTGATCACGGTAGCTTTGCTTTGTGAAAATAAGCAGTTTGACAAGGAAAACTCTCTAACAATCCTGTCAAATGTCTAATTGCTTAATTCCCCCACTCAACGTTTCCTCCCCACCAAAGCACAGCTATGCAGCCTTTGCATCCTGCAGGCAGCGAATCCATCTTCTCATGCTTCTGCCCCACCTCCTTCCTAGTCACAGTCCCTGGGAGCATCCCCCTGCCCAGACTACCCTATTGCTCAGCACTGTTCAGGTTTCTGCCTCCTCAGTTGCCTCAAAAGGTGCTCTGACCCTTTACATGGGTGCACAACCCCTGTGAAGAGGGGTGGGGGAGGGCTGCACCCAGGAGTGAAGATGGCAAGGGGTAGAAAAACAGAAATTACTTTAAGAACCATGAAAAAAAAAGCAAGCTGGTGCCCCATAACAACAGTATGTGGAAAGCTAACTACCATCTCACCAGCCTTGTTTAGCCTAGGTTATGCTCTGCCTTGGACAGCATCAAGCTTTGGCAAACGTCTGTCAGAGGACTAGGTAAAAATGTCACCCCAGCAGTCCAGGTTTACCAGTTATCTTGGTTCTGAAATAAAACTACTAACTCTGTTTACAAGGACCAATGGTTGACCTATCCTTATCAGGCAGCAAAACTGCTCTCTGCCACATGGGCTGGGATTTCATTCAGCAAGTGGTGGCTCAGAGAGGTAAGAAGGCATCACATGGTGACTCAGGGAATGTACCCTCTGGTCTCTTTTCAGGTTGGTCTGGTGCCTGCTGCATGTTCTCCAACATCAAACCTGACGATACAGGTGTTCTGACAGCTCTAGCACTCCTGCAAAGCACCCTCCACCCCAGCCCTGCCATGGGCAGACAGATTAAAGAGGGTTTTGCTCCATTAAAGAGCCAGCTCTTGGCAAAGGCTCAAGCAGCTGAAGCATAACACTTCAGAAAAGCATCGAAGGGAGAGTCATAGCCCAGCTGTTCCCCTCATTCTGTGGCAATATGGGAATTGAAGTTTTCTCAGACTCTCTCAGACTGCTTCTCTTTTCTCCAGTTGACTTGCTGCATTGTTCACCAAGCAAAAGGACAAAGGAAAATGATGATTTTATGATCAGAAGCAGTTCCAGGAAACCTCCATCCTTGTGCATACACACAGTGGCCACCTTGAGGAATACAATGAGTATGCCCACACGTTCACTTACAATGAAGGCCCATGAACATTTCTTGCCAAACATAACCTCCTTCAGCAAAGTCAAGGGCACATTTGGCACAGTGGCCTGCCACTGCCCTTACTCCTGCAGATCACTTCCAAGAATGAAAAGATGAAAAGACAAATGAAGTGAAAACAAGAAAAATTGCATATTCTCCCTAGGACTGCCGCACTGCCTTCCTGATCTGCCAAGACTTGGAAGCTATCTTGACCTAATGGAAATAAGTGTGTTTTTTAGTATAAGGACACATTGCATTTAGCAAATGCCATCCCAGCTCACTTTGGACTGTTCCTTGCATCCTGCTGTTCATCAGCTGGCAGGTAAACAGCAAAGATCAGTTCACCCTCTACAGTAAATGAATTAATGTGCTTCCTAAAAAGTGCAGTGAGCATAATGTGAATTGAGAGCCTGGTGGAGAGAGAAAGCATTTCTGCCCAAAATGGACCCAAATGATTCCCTCCTGATGCAAGCTGCTAGGATCAGGGAGCATTTTAATCAGCTTTCCGATCTGGTCACCACAGCAGATACTGTACCATACCTACAAACCCCAGTGACACAGCAAGTGACTTTTGCTGCTTCTTGCAGCAACTGCAAGAACAATTTGTGGCCACACTCCAGAAGGATGGAGCAGCCACAGGGAATAATAATCTTCAGATGCACCAGTCAGTCCTCTCACTCTGGCTCCCTCTTCACCTTATCACCACTTCCAAAAATAGGTTGCAGATTGTACAGAAAGGACGTGGCTGAGGAGATACTGTTCCTGGAACTCTTTAGCTGTCCTTGAGCCTTCCCCAAAATATTAGGCTTATGCCAACCATTTATCCAGTGAGTGCAGCACACTCCAGCCGGTTGGACACTAGAGCTATGAGCAGAGATATTTGCTGCTCTAGCAGTCTATTTTCCCACCAGTGAGTGTCTATACCTATTCCTCGGCATCCATGGAATAGTACATCATGGACAGAGGAGATGTGCTTTGACATATCCCAGGAATCAGATTCTGGCAGATAACCACTGCAGGACTCAGTTGTGGTACATTGCTCAGAAGAACACACACAGGATCCTTTAACTGAAGGGCTAAGATACTTCCAAGCTTGTGTGTGCTAGGCTGGGCAAGGATAGAAAAAAAAAAAAAAAAAAAAGAAAAAGAATAAAAGAAAGAAAGAAACCACTCCCACCTTTTTCTTTTGAAAGAATTATGATAACTAATGTAATTCTCATGTCTCAATGAAAAACATCTTTGTGAGTCAAATTTGAAAAGAAAGCTTTTTTCCAGGATGATGCTACTTTTTTTTTCCCCTTTTGCCTTAACATGGTTCTAAAAATCCAGTGGGGATGCAGTTGGGTTCAAGGGATGCAATAGATGCCAGGTCTTACATCACCATTGCCATCTCCCAGCTTGTTACTGGGTTATCTATTGTCAGATGGGAATTTATTGAAGGTGACATTGCTTACAAATTGATCAAAATCAGCTGCAGTGAGGTGTCCTTCCAAGATACAAAAAGATGGATAAAATTCACTCAGTTGATCATTAATAACTTCAGTCTGTGGAGCTGGTTATCTCCCTTTGACAGATGAAATAGAGTTTGCAGATTGAACTGTTTTAATCCTATCTGAGAAGAAATATGACAGCCCTTCAAATATATACCAAATTAACTATGTCTGTACCTTTTCAATAAAACTAATTCAAACAAAACCCTGGATTTATTTTGCTGAACACCTGTGTATACGAAACAGAGGTCACTAAATAGAAGAAAAACAGTGATAACCCTGTCCACTCATCTATCACAGTTTGGTTTTTTTTCTACTGGCCACAGAACTGGTTATTGTCCCAAGTGTAAAGGTTTGTGCTTTTGAAAGCCTGCATAGTGGAACAAGCAGGAGCATCAGGAGGGAGATGTGCCCTCACCATCCAGCACCAGGTGCACTCCAGTGCGGGTGCTATGAATCCAATGCATAGCTAGCATAGGCTTTTGGGCGAGCCCTGTCCATGTGTTGGTCAGGATAACCTGATCCCTGGCACAGCAACGGCCTATGCTTGCATGTCAGCCACGTAGTGAGACCTCAGGAATATCTGAGGGAAACCAGCCCTGAAACAACAAGCAAATTTCCACACTCCTTCGATGCCAGATGGCAGGAGCGGATGTGTCCATGGAAACCTGGGTGGATTAGGTGTGCTTTCAAACTTCTCAGCACTGAAGTAGGCCATTGCATTGCTTCTTTGACCAAGACTACTTTGACCCACAGGTCAAGAGCCATCTCTCTCTGCTGTCCCCATTTCATGGGCAGGGAGCCACATAGCACAATTGCCTGGAGCTGGGCTGAGGCACTGCTTCCCCCAGATCTTTGTACCCTCATGGCCATGCTGGTCTGGCTGGTTTCTTCATCCCAGGCCTGTAGTAACTGTGACATGCTGATTTTGCTTAGTGCACTGCAAGGTGCTCCCTTCCACACTAGTATGGGGAATAAATAAATTTCTATGCACCCCATTCAAGCAATTTCTAACTATCCTGGAATATCCCAATGCACTTTGAGATAATCAATAATCTAACCAATTCTCTGCATATTTTTACATCTCCTGAGTTTTCCTTGGCTGATCCCACAGTAAAAGCAAACCTCCTCAGCTACAAAATTGTCTTCTCTCCCCTCTTCTCCTGCCCAAAGTCCCTCAGTGTTCTGGTGTCTACAAAACTAAAACTTTTAATTTAACATCTTGAAATCCTTCATCTCTCACTCACTCCCCCAAATCCTGCCCATGCTGACATGTTTGAAACAAATTGGTCCCCAAGGCTCTGACTAAATCTTTCTTTGGACACGCTGTTCTTGCTGTGGTTAACAACTGTCCATTGTACCCTCTCAGACACACACTGTCACCCCTCATAGGAAACAGGGGATGCTGCATCCACATAAAAGCATTTCATAATGCTGCCATTTACATAACAACTTTCTAAATTGTACATCGACACATTTCCCCAAATCATTACAGTAGGTGAATTAAATCTTCCACTAAACACCAGCAAATGGTGGTAATGACAAGTCTTCTAAGTAGCATACCCCATAAAGCCCAGAAAATGGAAATCAATCACTCTTCCTTTTTTTTCCTCAGAACTGCTGCAATTTATTACACACAGCTGTGACAGAAAATAAATAGATGACAAAATTGAGAAGAAATACACTAAAGTTAGGACTCACGTGGATGTATTCCTGCAGTAGAGATACAAAATGGGTCTTTGAGAATCTTGTTTAGTAGCAGTGTTGCTGTGGCTGTGATGGTCTAAAGATATGTGAGGGGCAATAACTTCAATGAGAAGCAATAACTTTTACTAGACCAGCTGATGTAGCTGAAAATACCAACATGCTTTTGGGTACATTGACCTGAAGAAGAGCTTCCATGGTTGAAAACTAGTCTGTTTTTTTTTCCTTATTACATCTGCTGGTATAATAAAAGATTTGCAGTTTTCTGCATTTCTTAACTCTCTGTTTATTAGCAACTAGTAACCACACATAATGTTTTTTCAGCCACTTACTTGCTTTTCCAATGAGGACTGGAAATGGATAAGGAATTCAGAAACACAAGAGGTTCAGATCCTTGTGCCAGTGGACATATGGCCACTTCTCTTAATTTTGATATCACTAATGGCGCCTATATCCATAACTTGCAAAAATAACTTTTAATCCACAAAGTTACCCACAAAGGCCAGAGATATTTCACGTAGTAGTGAAAGCCCTTGGGATATACAGGAACAGTTTGGAGAGAACAGGACAGGAAGATCCACATGCAGCAAACACCAAGCTCATAGAGCAGTGTAAGTATCTCTCTAACACCTTCAGGGCTGTTTCCAGTTCCAGATGGTTGCTTGGCTCAGGGACCACAGCAGTGTCTATGTTACTCTGCAGCTGAGCAAAGCATCTCTCTTGGACTGATGGAGGAGAGAGTTCAGATCTTTGGTATCCACAGTGCAATGTACCCATGGATGAGACAGGTGACCTATGTAATGAAGAGGGGGATACATGACACTGGCCCAAAAGTCAGTTTGGGCAGGGATTCTCCCCTATAAAGCATGATGGTACTTATTACCACCACACTGAAATGGCTGTTAAATACACCCCAACCCCCTCCTGGGTGTTTTCGTGGGACAAATGTTCAGCACCTTCTGAGTCTGACTTAATCCTTCAACGCAGAGAGCCAACGGCATCCCAAGGGTGACTCCTACAAAATCTCGTCAGCCACGTGGCAGCAAATGTAGTCTTCTGTTTAGAAGCAACATAAGAATGAAGTAGTATCAGAACAAAACTAAGCTTGCGCTTTGACATGATCTGCTGGCTAACATTTCTGATTTCCCCTGCTCCACTTCAGACTCAAATCTCTCCTTGTTGCAGCATTTGCTAGGCTGCTGGGAAGCTTCTCAGAGCCCATGCCAGCTGATCTTCCTTTCACCTGTCCTGCAAGAACTCTAGAACATTCTCTAAATCATGGCTGACAGGAATGCAAGTTCCCAAGCTTTAATTGATAGCATTTCTTGCTGTAGCCTAGTGCTAGCCATGGATCACGCAGTATTTATTGAGAGTATAGAGCACCTGAAGGGTTAATAGCGTCCTAGATGTGCACAAATTTAGCTCTGCTGAGCATCCTGCATTGGCACAATATGACATGGATGCCTATGTAAGGCAGAGTGTATATAATTCACGTTTGCCTGGGCCAGCAAGGATTTGTTTCACAGCAAAAAGACAGAGAGCAGAACTTCTCTTCTCCTAGAGACCCTACCATTCTCTACATAATGAAACAGTCCTCAGCTGAGTCCATCAGAGCCAGAATTTAAGCCAGAGGAAGAAGTCATCAGAGCTGACTTAAGGACAGGAGGAAGGATTAAACTCTGCCCTCACCAGACTTAAGAGCCAGGATGTCTTATGGAACTGAATCAACAGGCACTGTAGGAGAGTTAGAAAATAGCTCCATGTATAACATAAGGCAGATCTGCACCTCCCACCACTGCCAGACAATGACAAAAGTGGAATTTTCAAGACGTGTTCACCAATGTTCTTTCTAATGCTCATTTGGGGATTTTAACTCCAGGGTCAACACCAATTAACTAACATGGGTCAGAGTAAAGAGTCTCTCTCCATTTTGCACTGAAGTTTTTAAGTAAGTTGGCAAATAGGGCTCTTAAGCACCATTTTGATACTGACATAAGCAGCCCAGACACTGTGGTCCCAAGTAAACAAAAATGCCGGAAGGTTTTTTGCTGAGTCTACTCACAACCAACTTCTGCTTTCCTTTATGTACATAGCAAGGCATTTTCTTCTCCCTACACTGCACAAAATGGTCATTATAACTGGCAACTACAGCACCAGCACTAAAAACTCAACAGGGTCATGGAAGGTAGTGTCCTCTCAGTCCACATCTTGTTTTCTCCAGGACGACACAGGAATGCAGCTATAGTCCAACCACTTGCCTTTAATTGTGAATGCAGGACTTCAGTCTCCAGAGCAGAGTTGTCAGCCCAGCACCTTCCCTCATGCCTGCCTTCATTTAGTGGTGCTTAAAAAATGTATGCTTAAAAAGCAAAGTTGAGTTGTCTAAGTGCAAAGGAAAGCCTTTTAATTAAAACTCAAATCAAAACAAAAGGAGGGAAAATGAAGGAAAAGCATAAAGTGATTCAACATTTCCAAGTTAATTTCCCAGACCTTTCCCCTGCTCTCTCCATCTCTTTTATTTTTAATTTTTTTTTTTTTCTCTGAGTCTACCAAGACAACAGCCCCTTTTGGGCCAGTTGGACTGGAGGGTTTTGTCTGTAAAGAACTGCATTGGGACTGCCAGTTCATTTCACCCTGGTGGCACTGATTTATACCAGTGCCTGGTCAAGGATTAAGCCCTTCATCAAATTTTAACAGCCCTTGTCCCTTTAACAGTACGATTTCAAGCAGGAACCCTTCCTAGACCCTGGGTGTCTCTATGGTAACAAAACAAGATCGTTTTGTTCTAGCTCACACCATTGTGTGCATATTGAAAAGCACAGTTAAGATATTTTGAAGTGGAGAGTCCAGATCAGCCAATTCTGAAGCCCTGCAAGAAAAAATGATTATGCAAATTAAACTCCTAAAGGTGAATGGCAATGACTGCTTTCAACGTAGACGGTTACAGTATGAGAAATGAGAGCAGCAGTCTCAGCAAGGTGCCTTGCTCAGCAGTACAAAACACATTACACCAGTTGCCTTTCTTTTTGCTTATTTTAGCAAAATGGTCTGGGACAGAAGAGGTCACACTGACAAAAATATTTCTGGGTTTTGTAGCTGTTGCTGCAGTACAGCCAAGACTGAGCATAGCTCCTACATGGAGAAATTAAGTCTCCAGGAATCATAACAGCGTCCCTCTCACATTAAGAGAAGGGAAGTAAAGATGCATCACTGAGTTCAGGACTGGACTGGAAGAGGCAGTAACTTAGAAGTCTGCTTGATGCCTTCTTTAGAGGAAAATTTTCCCTAGTGCAAATTGACTCATGGTTGGCAGCAGTCTGTGGTATCTCTCACTTGCTGGCTTCTCCAGAAAACATCACGAGAGGAGCTTGGTCTTATGGAATGCTGCAAGTTGGAAGAGCAGGAGAATGTCTCATGGTGGAGGCCTAAGGAAGTTATTCCTTCTTTCATTCATTGTTTCTTTTTTATTTTTTCATGGCTATCACTCACCTGCTCACAAGGTCAAGTGCCAGGTCATGCACATTGGTCATAGCAACCCCAGGCAGCACTACAGGCAAGAGGAAGAGAGGCTGGAAAGCTGCCTGGTGGAAAAGGACCTGGGGGTGCTGGTCAACAGTGGCTGCACATGAACCAACATCTGCCCAAGTGATCCAGAAGGCCAAAGGCATCCTGGCCTGTGTCAGCAAACAGTGTGGCCAGCAGGACCACAGCTGTGATTGTACCCCTGTGCTTGGCACTGGTGATGCTGCACCTTGAGTGCTGTGCCCAGTTCTGAGCCCCTCACTGCAAGAAGGACACTGAGGTGCTGGAGAGTGCCCAGAGAAGGGCAACAGAGCTGGGGAAGGGTCTGGAGAGTGAGTGCTTTGAGGAGTGGCTGAGGGAGGAGAGGCTGTTTAGCCTGGAGAAAAGGAGGCTCAGGGGGTGAACTCCCAGAAAGAAGGCTGTAGCCAGGTAGGGCAGCCTCTTCTCTCAGGCAACCAGTGCCAGGAGAGGACACAGCCTTAAGCTGTCGCAGAGGAGGTTCAGGTTGGACATCAGGAAGATGTCCCTTTCACAGGGAGAAGCAATGGAGAAAGGATTGTCAAGCATCAGAATGGGCTGCCCAGGGAAGTGGTGGACTCACCACTCCAGAGGTGTTTTAGAAAAAATTGGATATGGCACTTTGCACCGTGGTTTAGTTGATAAGGTTGGACTCAATGATCTTGGAAGTCCAACCTAAAGGATTCTGTGATTCTGCTGAGTGGCACAGTTACACTCAAATCCTTTCTTACAGACAATAAAGAAACGAATTATATACAAACCTAGGAATTTACTGTTAGTACAATTGAAATCATAACAGTCTAATTAAGAAATATTATTTACCTAAACCTAATTATTAGATGAAAAAAAATAAAAACTATTATCTGGAAAAAATCAGAGTAATAATACAGTTGAAATCAGGTTCCACGCTTCCTGGCAAACATCCAATTTTTCTCTTTGCAGGGAAGAACATAATGCTGATATATTCTTCCTCTTCCACCTAAGATTTGTATGGAACAGAGTTTATACATTTTTTAGCAACATTTTATATTTATTTCACTCCTCTTTCTTTGGCCTGCAAGTCCACACTGCATCTAGATTTTTTACACATGGAGAATTCTTACATATATTGAACTTTTTTCCTTCTTTTTTAATACTTGTTTTGTTCAGCTCTCATGTCCCCATTTCTATATCTGATCATTAGTGAGCTCTTTGTAGAGCTGATGTCCACATTGGTATCCTGCACCTCTTTTGTCATCACTCCAATTCCTCTTCTCTGTGCTACATCCGCTGTCCCTTCTTTCAAGGCCTCTGTTATCTTTTTATTTTTTATTATCACAGCATTCCTGCATTTCCCTCTACTGTATCAATACAAGGAACAGGGAGCACATTACCTCATCTGAGTTTGTCTTTTTGAAAACAGGGGCTCCCAAAAAGATACAAAGTAGTAGCACACCCCTCTCCACACAGGGTTGGTCAGCCAGAGAGAGCCTGTCCTGCTGGGGAAACACGTAGCACTTCCAACCCAGCTAGAGGGCTACAGAGGATCAGACTTTTAGGAAACCAATTGGAATTTTTAGTGTGGTAGCACAGATTCAACTCAATTTAGCTAAATTAAGCCCTTAATAAAAAATTCACTTTTTTCTTCAAAGGCATGTGGACCAACCTATGGGGGGCTCCATTACCAGTAGGCCCTTGGGAGCGACTAGAATATGAATATGAAATAATTCTGAAGACTCCTAGTTGATATTCCCAGGGTTCTTCGCTTTGCCTAGACACATCTGAAAGTAAGCATAGACCTCAACCAAGTTTTTCAAAATTCTACCAAAACTGTTTTCTCCCCACATTGCATCTTTTTGTCAAGATATTCCGTTCAGCTTCTACATTTGAGCTTCTCAAATACTGAAAAATTTTGAGAGATTTTTTTCCTTAGAGCTTTGAAGGAATAGTGTTGTCTATGAGTCAACTAAGTTTAGCAAAGTAATCAAAAAAAAGCCAAAAAAACCCCCACCAAAACAAATACCCCTCACTTCAAAAAATAATTAGCAAATTAACAATTTCAGTAGGGTCAAAATTTAATTCAGACTGGGTTGATTGGAGCTCTGACCAGTCAATTCTTTAAAATCTACATGGACACAAACTCCAAAACTTCTCAGCACTTCTCCACTATCTGTCCTCAGTCTACCTCCATATTCTTTATTACTTTCACATATATATTGGAAGACAGGTGTCTGTTCCCATATCTCCTCCAGGATGAAGAAGCCCAGCTTCCTGAGCTTCTCCTTGTTTTCTTGTGGTAATGGATCAAGGCCTCTACATCCCAGCACCAGTACTTCAGCTTAATCTGATTTAATCAGCAGAGGATGACAGCAAGCTCATTCTGCTAACAGGGCATGCTAACCAAAGCAAATGTTCTCACAGTAGCATCTGCATAAACATAGTTTAACAACTTAAAGTGCCTGTAGGACAGGAAAGGTCCAAAAGAGGTTCTTTCGACATACCTGCATTTGAAAGATGATGCAGGTACTACTGAATTTGGTGGCTGGGCTTACACTTGTGTGTAAAGTTGCATTTACTGGTTTGTAAAGTTACATTTGAGCACCCCACATGGCCTCCTGATCCTCTCTCTGGTGCTTTAAAGCAGCTTTTTTTCTGAAGTTATCCTCCCCCACCCAATCAACTCCCAGTTTAAGATGGCATAGATTTCTTCTGCGTATAGAAATATCAGCTCCAGTTACCACGGATACTATTTTCTATAATGATTTCCAGGAGGTGTCATCTCCAAGGATGAATCCCTCTTCCAAAAGACAAAAAAAGCAGCTAGATTTCTCTAGGATATCAAACAGCTACAAACCAGATTTTTCTAAGGCATCTCATAAAATGGATTTTGATGTTGTAAAAAAGACAAGAACACAGTCTTTATCCATACCTGGATCCCAGAGCGGCCCAGACAAATTACACTGTTGATTCTTTCCTTCTTAGTCCCATTTTCATTACTGACACGCTGCTAGTAAGGAAATCAGAGGACTGTACAATAATGTATTCATGTTTTTGGATTGAAAGTTTAAAAGCTTCCCCGTTTGATTAAGTAAATGCAGCAAGCAACACGCAATCAAGGGCCAAAATAGTCCTTGGCCTGCAGCCCAATAAATGAATCCTTAAGGAGCTGGCATCTCACTTCCACACAAATATAGCTCTCTGCTCATTACCAATCCAGTCTGAAATACTGGGGAAGGCTACAGGAAAACAGACACCTGGCAGAGATGCTAAGTTAGTTTCCTGCATATTGATTTATGCAGTGATACTTCTGAAATCACTAACAAGGGGAGCTTGTGAGCAGTGAGCAGCAGCCCCAAGGTGTGCCAGAGGTGCAGAGCAGAGCTCCTACAACAGCCTTGCAAGCCCTACAGGTAGGATAGTAAGATCTTCAGTGCCACAATAGCAACATGGGGTTTTGACTGACATCCACTTCAGAGACATTGGCAGGGGGTCCTGGCCCACTGTGTGAAGGGGCTGGAGTCCATTTTGAGCATGCTTTTTACCTTCCCCTGTTTGATGTTGAGAGATGAGCCCACAGCAAGGGCAGCTACTGTCTTTGCAGGAGCCAAAAGCTCCAGCCTACCTAGCTTTCCTTATTACTTGGGTCATGTCTACAACAAGGCATATTAACCTGTTCCTGCCTGGGAGAGACCCCTTCCTTTACAGGCAAATTCCCTTTCTCTTCTATCGTTCTGTCTTACAGTTTTAGCTCACCAGAAGGCAGGAGCCCACACATCCCTCATAAGCAAAACTCTGGTAACCCTGGCATCCAAACCCCACATCATCTACAGCACCACTAGACATCTGCCTTTGCAATGCTTGTCCTGCCCTCTCAGCTTATTTCTCCTTGGAATCAATCTTGGCCTCCACGAAGGAATGGGTGCAAAGACAGAAACTGGGACATTTATGGAAATAGTCATTAGGCATGAAAGCTTCAATAGTTCAATATTTCACTGGTGAGCAGGACTGCCTCCCAAAATAGTCTCAATATTATTCAGGTGTGCTCTTTCTCTTTCACATTGTACCTTTATTTCTGTACTTCTGTTTGTGTGTAGCACCGAGCACACTATGGCTGACATTCAGGTTTGGTATTCCTAGGCTCTACAGTTGTAGAAATAAAGAATGTGATATGCCTAACTGAAGGTGTGATCCAGGCTATAAATTATACAGTCTTGTCAAAACTGAATTAATCATGTACCTTTCACCAGCTCAGCTGTACTCTACCCATTAATTCGTCTTCACCAAATGAATTCTAGTGTTACAAATAACTCATCAGTTTCAAAGGCATTTCTCCCCAAACTATCCCCACTCAGGACAGACAAGATTCAGATTCAGCCTTGGGCAAGTGATGCTTTTCTAGGCATAAAAACCCTGTACAACAAAAACCCTCTCATCTTTAATGCCTGGTGGTTTTGAAGGGATAGAAATAGGAGCCTCATGCTATTAGGGAAGGGCAGTTCCCAGCTGCACAAAGGGGACACATGTCCTGAAAAGACTCGAGATTTTAATGCTATGACTTCTCTGCATAGAAATGCATTTGAGTAATTTTTAAATGGTTGCACAGATAATTCCCTTTGAATTCTACATAGTTGGATTCATTGAAATGGAGGCAACTTTGTTCACAGTAGTAGTATTGTTGTAGTTGTGAATTCTTTAGGCTGTAGCTGAGACAACGTTTCTAAGGAAAGGAATTAATTTTTATTAGATCACTAAGAGATGAAAAAAATATATCAGATAATCTTTTGCAAAGCCTTCCAGATTAAAAAAAAAAAAAATCTTTGGATCTGAACACTAGGGAGGCAAGGAGGAAGAATTTTTCCAAACAACATTTTTAATTCACAACATTATTCCAGGATTGGGTTTTTTTTTTCCCAGCAGTTGGCATGTAGTGGGCTAAAAGGCTATCGGGGCTTCTTCAAGATGAGCCACATAAACAACTTGTACTTCAGGACACATTAGGAAAAACTCCCTTGTCAATTCATTCCAAAACAAAGCTTACCTGGCATGCAACTTGCTCCCATCCCCACATCACACCACAGAAAAGTCTTTCCAGCTGACAGCTGGCACCTGCAGTTCACTCTTAGATGAGAGAACAAGTAGTTACATCCAAAGAAAACCTTTGCTGCTGGAATTTTGTAACTTTCTTTAGCTGGTTTGGTTTTTTCCCCTATCTGTTTCTGGAAAAAAAAAAAGGATAAAAATTAATTCAACAAGTGATGACATGAATAGAAGTATTATGAACTGAAGAGGCTGGAAGAAAAGCTAAAGCAGCAGAATGTCACAGCTTCAGCTGGAAGGAAGCCAGGATTGCCAGCCCAAACTTCCTCAGTTGGAAAGAACATAACATACACAGTTTAATGTTTCTCCAAAAGAAAACAAGCTCAGCACTCCCTAACCTTCAGAAGAAGCAAAATGGGCTGTTTCTTAGGGTTAGTAATGACATGAACATCAACACTTGTTACAGAAACAATGTGCCATTAGGAGGGAAAGGCAAGAGGGCTTAACTTGGGAAGGTCATTAAAGTATGCCCAAAGACAACTCGAGCCAAAAGTTTCTTGGTCTCTCACAAACATAAGATATTAGCAGTCACTGCTAACTTTGCATCCATTGGGCTCTATAGGCATTTTAAGACCACAAAGAAGGGAAGAAAATATCTCATTCAATATGATCTTCGAGCTGAATTAAACTCCAAGAGGCCCACTGGAGACAGACAAAGCTAGAGACAAAAATCACTTCCCTCAGTGCTCTAGAGCTCACAAAACTTTTCAGGCTGACTGGGAAAGCACTGCCCCAATTTGGGGCTTAGGTAGATCTGCACAGGCTGGTTCAGATCGGTCACCAGTGACTGTCAAATAGGCACAGTGAAACAAGGCAGGGCAAAGTTCTCATCAGTGCATTGCAACAGCAGGCACTTATCCACCCTTTTAAGAAGTAGATAGTGTAGTAAAGCTTATCTGGGATGGAAGAACATCAAAACCCATAAGAGTCAAGCCTTTTTTTTAATTTACTTTTACTGGTTTTTAAGCAGACCTGATGTCACCAGAGGATGACCCAACAGAGTGCCCCAACTGGCCCTGTTTATATAATAATAACCATCAGCAGGACTGCAAAGGAAAACTTTGAGGCCCTGCCACTTGCCTCTATTAACAGCATTTCCTCATTTAGCTCTCACAAGTTTCCTAGCAACATCCTTGCATTGCACATTAACACATTCATTAGATTTTGCACAAGCACCTGTAGAATAGTCAGAGCTGAAAAACTTTGCTTTCATGCTGACTCAGAGGGGAAATCAATTTGCTTCAAGAAGCAAACCCTTTCAGGGCAGCAAAGGGTACCACCATGCTTATGACATGCTTGTAATGCCTTGCAGCTCCTAGTGAAGGAAGAACACACTGCATTCAGTTTCATTATTGGCATTTTTCATGTAGGAAAGCAGTGGGTAATCCTCTCCCTGCAGCTTTCAAAGAAGGGAAATGTCAATACACAGCATAATGCTCTGAATAATACAGAAAGAAGTCCAAATAGCCAGAGAGGAAGACACTGGACAAAGGGTCAAAATGTACAGTGTTTCACTGCTACACAACCTGTGTCAAACTCTCCATGTGTCTAATATCTGCCTGTTCAGGCACAGGGATGCTACCCTTTTTTCTCACTGCCTGTGACAGTGGCTTTCTTGCCCATAGCAGCTAGTTGACTGATTCACCCTCCCCAGCACCATCTCAATGCATCCATAATGGAGGAAGGATTTGTCCCAGTCTGCCAGGGACAAATGGCAGACTGGGACAAACTTCACACTTTGTGCACCCACAGTGGCTGCGCAGGGACATGGGGATTCACCAAGTGCCCAGAGCAAAATCTTAGTAACCATCGGGAATGAGAAAATCATCCTTGTTAAATCTCACTTGCAGCAGTGACAGAGGGAAAATTAACACCCTGGGCTGGGGCAGGGCAGAAATCGTGCCAAGTTCCTCATACCATTAATGTATACAAGCACCTCCCAGGAGTAGCAGCAGCATTTACCTACCACATTTGCTGTGTGAGCACCACAGAACTGCGTGACTGACTTGGCCTGAAATGACTTGGAGGCTCCTAGACAAACAAGGAGCATTTGGGACATCCCTAAAGGTGATCTGGAGGGCTTGGAGGTCACAATATTCCCAGTCCTCTTCACCCTGCACTCCCATTTCCCTTCTCTGCAGCAGAGGGTTGAATTGCAATTTTTCACTTGTTTGAAAAGTGGTTTGAAGCATGCTTTGAAGCCCAAGTGTACCCCACATCTTGCCCTGATGAAGCTTCATGCACTGGAGACACTCATGGTGCGAGAAAATTGCCTTGAGCCAAAATGCACACTTTGGGGAGGGTGCTTTGCTTTTGAGGCAAACACAGCCTCGTCTTGCCTGCTGCCTAAAAAGGGGCATGATAAGCATCCCAATTTCCTGCTGCCTTTCAAATGGGGTCCCCAGCCCTGGTAAAAGCTAATGCCAGTGTGCAGAGCTCCTCCAGACTCAGAGGGAAGCTGGTGCCCCACAGGGCCGTACCCTGTAGCAGGGAAACGGCAGGGAGCTGGAGCAAAGCCACTGCTGGGAAGCGTGCATCTCTCTGATTAATGCTCTCAGGCTGCCTGTTGACAAAAGCAGCAAGAGGATTTGTAATGCCTAAGCTTATCATCATCACATTCTGAGAAAATCCTTCACCAAGAAGCAGCGTAAATAAGTAAAGTTTTACAAGTTGGTGGACTCTCTTAATTGAGTAGCCCTTGTAAATTAATAACATTGAAGTAAATGTGCAAAGACTTTGCTGACTTTCTAAAAGATGTCTAATAAGGTCCAGGTTTACTTAAGTGCCCAAAGGAGCAGGTCCCCAAACCTTTTTGTAATTTGTTGAGACACTAATTATAGTTAACTTCTAGTGGTTTATTCAAGAACAGAGTATGAGGACAGCAGAACCACCAGTAAGTCTTCCCTCCCAACACAGCTAGGTACCAATCCTTCCATTCCGACTATCTGCAGTTCTACAGGAAACAGTGTGAGGGGAATCTCTCCTTCCTTCATGTGGGTCCAGTGAAAACCATCCTTGGAGCACCTTTCAGAACAAAGTGAAAAGCCCCAGAGGTATCTTTGTGTACCACTGCTCCTGCCTGAGGGCTTCAAACCTCACATCCTTCCATCTGAGCAAATGTGTTTAATAGCTTAGTCCCAGTAGCTAAAACATGAAAAAATACTTTGTTTCCATTTCTCTTGTACTTTTTGCTTTGCTTTCTCCCATTACAGAGATGAACAGCTTGGTTTCCCTGAGAAGCTATGGTTGGGTGAATAATGCAGAGTGAATATACTTTTTTATTTCTTTTAAGGAACTTCATCTTCCTCTGTTCATGGAGACTGACAGCAGTTCCTGCTACTGCATTGACTGTTTGAATCTATTAGGTCACCCACACTGTATTTATTTTGACTTTAATGGCTGTGAATATTCACATGTCCTCAGTCATGTTGAGCAGAGCTTGCCTACACATAAAATTGTGCTGGTGCAATACGCATTTAGTTGAAGCCACTCCTGACTTCACTTGTACTCCACAGGATTGAGAAAAGCTTATGATGATCCAAGTTAAGTCTGTAAGGAAATTATGAATTAAAAAGCAGATGTAAAACACTTTTAGACTAACATGAGAGAGATCAGGGAGAGGATTGTGTTGTTTTAACTAAACCAGGGTAAGGCTGTGAGTGAGAAAGGCCTCAGGCAATGAAGAGTCCTTCCCTCAGGTTCAACCATGCCAGTGGAAGAGCAGATGTACCTCAGTGTCCTCTCCCAGCCCCTGCAGGGATGGAGCTTGCACAGCACTGCTGGAAGAGCAGTCCACAGGAACCTCCCAAATGAAATCTACGGGTTCAACACATTACTTAAAGCTATTCGAATGGCTGATGTGAGCTAAGCTTGAGGTTTTTGCACAACTTGGATGAGGGAGGGAAACTTGAACAGCTTCCCCAGGAGATTGTGCAGGGCTGGCAACTTCCAGGCAACTTCCAACAGGGCAGCAATGACTGTAAGTTGGGACAGCCATCCTTTCAGCACCATGGGACTTTGTGTGCTTGTATTAAAATGACTTAAACTGGCCATCCCTTTCTAATTTGTGGGCAGTTTTGGTCAATGAAATACATGAGATTTGTGGAAAAAAATACCAGAGCAGCCTTCATGTGTGCACCTTTCTCAGCATGAGACAGCCCCAGGTCAGGCAGTGGCCTATACATGGCAGAAGTGCATTCCCCCCTCATGCAGCATGATCAGCACCATGCAAATACACACCCCTCTCCACACAGGGCTGGAAGGCTGCTTCCCATGCTCATAGCTCCTTAAGCTCTTCCAAAAAGGAAATGGATGCTAGGACCCATGGAGCAGTGATGCCTACTGGGTTCTGGCCTTCTATAAATTCACTGGAAACTCACCACCCAGAGGGCAGGAAGACCTGCTGTTAGACAGACAGCAAGCATTTTATGCAGCCTGGTTACATTCAATCCAGTAATCTCTAGGACTCTTGACTAGGACCTCGTGAAGGCGGTATAGCAAAGGAAAAATTAATAGACATGGGGACGGGGATTGATATCTGAGCCATGCTTCTCATAGCCCCCAAATACCATTCCCTTTGCCCTCTTACACATTGGATATGTGCTGTAAGCTTCAGATCAAGCAGAAAGTGAGAGAGAAGGGCTTGTTTCCAAAAGCCAAGTCTTGCACAGCACAACACAACATCCCTCTTTTCCCTGACCACAAGAGAGAAAGAACAAGCAAAGATGTGACCTTTTGAGGAATATGGAGTAGGATGGGGATGAGGGACACAATGCACAAGACCATAGCACTGTTCTCTCAGGGGTCAGCTGAGCTTTGGTGGACACACAGCAACCATGATGCACCAATTGCTGCAGATCAGAGGGGCTGTCACTGGCCAACTGTTGTGGTGTAAAGCTAGGTTCTTCCCCTCAGCTGTGACTACTTCCTCCTTGCTTGTCCCCTGCCCAGTTCCGGATTGCTGTATCAAAATCTACATTTCAGGAAGGGCATCATGAGATTGGCAGAAGTTCAAAAGATGCCCTTCAGGCCTGCGGTCATTGGCCTGTCCAGATGTCATTGTTCCCTGAGACCCTCCCCCTCCCACCTGGTTGGTGGCTCACCTGTCCTCCCCCCCCACCTTCCTGTGAGCTTAAAAGGCGTTGGAGCCATGCGGTCGCTGTCTGTTCGGAGCAGTACTGAGATTCGGAACTGTAATACCTTGGAATAAACTCTGGATTTAACCCTCCGGCAGAACACACTCTCTTTCTCTTCACTATCGCCTGGACTTTTCTGCTAGAGGTAAACTGAGTTCCGCTTTGCATGGGCCTATCTCGAGTGCTTAATAGTAACTGCTTGCGAGCCGAAGGTGTCTCTGAGGAGAAATATCCCCAGTAGCCACTTTTAGCTCAAGAGAAAGCTTTAGCCAACAATAGCTCAGCTTTCTTTTGCACAAACAGGGATAGTGGGCAAGAGACCATGACTGTCTTGCTGCTTCCTAAAACCTCCTGGCCTGGGTAACCCTGTGCCTAGACCAGCCACTGAGCTTGGAACTGCTGGGGCAGTGCAAAGAACCTGATGGTGCCATCATAGCTACCAAAACATCTGCTGCAGGCAGGCCTTTGTCGCTTAAGGAGTGGCATGGCCCTCCCAAAACCATCCTTCTTTTTCCTCCTCTCTTTTCTTCTCTCTGAATTCCTTGTCTCTTCTCTGCTTCTTGGTGCAGCACAGCTCATGATCCACTTGCCAGAGGAGTCCCAGAGGAGCACTCCTGCACTAAGCCCAGTGCAGAAATCAGGAGCGAGATCTTCAACACCACAACAGGACGCGCAATCTATGTGTTCAAAACAGGAGAAAAGATCCCTTTTATCCTACCAGAAGCTAAACTTACTTTTGAGCTACTCAAGCTAGAGATACCGTGCTATGGCAAGGTCTTGTTCTTAATATTTAAATATGAGTAACATGCCCTTTGCAAGTAAGTGCCTGTCTGGTAGAACAAAGAGAATTTTTTGCCAGTCATCAAGCAGAGGTGAAATTTTACTTGCATGCCTCCCCAAGACAGCACAAAAATGCTCCTGAACTTTGGGCCATATTTAAGCGTTAAAGCCAGCTCTCTGCTAGTGCAATTCTATTCCATGTTCATGGCATCTGCACACCTACAAACTGATGTTTCACAGGAGAGCACAGAGGAGAAGATGTTCATATGTGGGAAATACACACTCACAATGCATCCACATTGTGCAGCTGCACTGTGTATTATTAGACCGGCTTGTCACTTTATTAAATCAGATTACTGCAGAAAGGAAAGAGCTCAGATGGTCTAATGAAACATCAAAATATGAAGGTTGCTTGCTTTAAGGAAAAAAAAAAGCATGAAAGCTGCTGATAAATCCCACAAAATTGACTGTGGTATATGAAAACATTCAAGCAAATAAAGGTGAAGGAAATGGTGAGAAACAGCTGCTAAAGGTGCTCATAGACAAAAAAAAAAAAAAAAAAAAAGAAGATAAAGAAGCATCTCAGTAAACTCAGTAGTGCCTGTCTCCTCCCTGAGGAGCTCAAGAAGGCCCCAGAGGTCCTCACAACCTTACGCTTCAGGTAACCAGGACCCTAAGCCAAGCCAAATCCCAGGGCTGTCCTAGTTCTCATGAAAGCCCAGCCATGCCACTTGCTGCAGGTTAGATCCTCTGCTTGGCTTGTTTGGGGAACAGGTCCTTGTTGTCCATTTGCTGGATCTTGGTGCAAGGCAACTGTGTCACGAGCAGGTGACACAGGTCAGACTTTTC
This sequence comes from Serinus canaria, assembly GCF_022539315.1. Classification (NCBI taxonomy): domain Eukaryota; kingdom Metazoa; phylum Chordata; class Aves; order Passeriformes; family Fringillidae; genus Serinus; species Serinus canaria. The sequence continues at coordinate 23,839,240 of NC_066313.1, forward strand.
TGCTCACAGCCATCCAGTCCCCCACAGCCCCTGCCAGCAAGCAAATCAGATTTATCCAGGAAAGTGAGGCACCACGCTTCCCCAGTTTTCATGCTACCAGCTGGTCTAATTTCTCTTGACGTTTCTTCTGTAACAGCAACTGCAATGTGTCAGGATTAATTAAGCCAAGCAGGGGGCAAGTCTCAAAGGAGAACACACATCTGCTGTGACCTACCCCCACCTAACAGCCAAGGAGTCTTTCCTGCCATGGGGATAGAAGGGAAAGGGAGAAGAAAGCAGGAATGGTGAGGTATCGTCCAGTGGAAGAAGCACAGTGAGCACCTTGAACCGCTGGTTCAGATGAACACCAGCACAGCTACAGGACTCCAGCTCAGAGCAAGAACCTTGGGCCTGGTTATTCAGTCATTCAGACAGACCCCAGAAGATTTTGCAAGGTGTGCATCAGAGGTCTGGCACACAATTAAGGCTACTTCTCCCCAAATCTGAACATGGGGCAGAGTTTGTTGGAAGATTGCCAGTGAGAAAGTCAGAGATCAGTGTGTGCCTGTGGTCTGGAGACAGGACTGACCTTCCATTCACAGCCCAAATGGTGGCCTAGCAGTGAGGAGCACAGCTATGCTTCCCAGTTTCAGGCTGGGAAGGAAAATGGATCCCCAGTATAACTAAAAACCAACACATCTGGTAACAGCACCACAAGACATTAAGGGCACAGCAGCTGCTTTTTGTGAAGTCAACTCTCCCTTCCTGGCTGTGGCCATGAGAGGGGTTTGCACCGGAGTGTACAGCAGTAAAGGATACTCCTACCTCTGAATAGATGCAATAGCAAAGCAGTGGCACAATATGCAGCCATTTCCTGGGGGCCCCTGTTCCAGCTGGAAGGTGAGACATGGATCAGCCCCTCAGCTTAGTGGGTCTCAGTGGCAGTCATCTTGCCTACTAACAAGAGAAGATGACACTTGGAAATGCTGGGATGTTCTCACTTCCCCTTCTTTTTAATTGCTTTTTTCAGTTCCAGCCCTGCTGCCACACCTTTCAGGCTTCCAGTAGTCAGATGAGGAGCCATAGCTAGTCTCCTCTGTGCTTTCAGCATTAATTCACACAAGCTGAGCTCTGTCATTTTCATCTAGTGGTAGGTGGCTCGGTAATAAGAGACATTCCCACAATTATCATAATGTTTTCAGGCAGGAAAGGTATATTTTAGTTATAAAAAGAAGCTGTCTCGGTAACTGGCACTACATGTAAGATACAGATGTCATAACATCCTTTACAGACATAATTACCTAAATACTAGTGTTGGTTGATTATCAAAAATCCTGATCCATGAATCAGCCTTCTGCTCGACTCAGTGTGTGTGATGTTGTATGTCAGTGTCTGGATAACTGCAGAAATACTGTGCTGAATGTCTTCTAATTTTAGCAAAGATTTACATTTGTCCAAAAGATTTTAATGTCAGTATATTTATTATCATGCTCTTAAAATTAATTTCCTCATCAGAGACCACCAAGAGAGACTGCTGCATAACCAAGGAGGCCAACTACAGATAGAACAATGAAGAATGCATTGCAAGACCTGAAACTTATTAGTTGAAATTGTTTATTAATAACTATCAAGAAGATCTACTGTGAGAAAAACAGGATTGAGACACAATTCATGCACAGTAAAAAGAGTGTTATATAAGCACTGCACCATTGAGCCCACTTTACTAGGTAGTAATACCAGAACAACAATCTCTAAGCTGTGTTGTACAGATGTTACAATGCAGGGTGTTAAAGGGTTTGACCTTATTTTACATACTCTGCATTCTTCAAGTGCTAAGACAAAGTCTCAGATGAGATACTCAGCCATACTTCTGCTCCTTTTCTATCAAAATAAGGAAAACTATTTGGTAGAAGGTACACCAATCAAGTCAGGCTGGGTACATTCTAAATATGCTGTTCTTGCAAACATCCAAAGCAGTGGATTCTCTCTCTGAAGCACTCTTGATGTATCATGGCCTATACATTATGAATACAGTTATTATAAGGGTGTATACAACCCTTTCCAGTAAATCTCTCACAGCCAGACATCTCTAGATATACCTGGACTGCAAAATTCTAGCCTGGCTTCAAATCTAAGTCCTTCCCTGCCCCACCACTGATGAAGAGCTCCACGTCTGTCAGGGCTCATAATGAAGAGGCACTATATCTCCAGAGACATGGCATACAATTCTCAAGGTCACTGTTTGTCCTTAGGCATACTCCATCTGCATCCACACCCCACAGCTTATTGCACTTTAAGCCTGTCCACATGGTAAGTGGTTTTCTAATACCAGCCATAATTTTGCACCCAGTTGGCATGTGGAAGGCTATATTAAGCCCAGACGATTAATGCTGTCTTTGCTAAGAAGGAAGAAAATAGTCTCTGTGCTATTATACTTTGTCAGCTTTCCCAAACACTTCAGGCAACTAATTCTGAGGACTTTTTGACTGAATTGACATAAAATACATCCTTCCCCTCCAGTTGTTTTTTAGCTGCATTAGGTTAATTTTATACTGCAATCTCAGAGGTCATTGGCAAGAGCATGTTCTGCTACCCACCAGGCACTTGAGGAAATTTATGAAGAAGGTCAGGTACCATTTCTTCTGGTCATCCTTGGTGGGTTAACATGCCAGCATATTGTGTATGAACATCAAATTGCTCTTTGTCATGAGAAGCTCCCTGGATCTGTCCATGGGGAGCTGTTTTGGAGCAGATATAGTGGTCATTGCCTTCAACAGACACAGGAAGAAAATGTGGTCATCAGTCGATGTGAAACTGGAGAGAGACCACCTGGAAAGAAATAAGAAAACTCTAGGAGATCCATCAGAGCAAAGTCAGAGAAGAAGTCACTTATAAGAAAGACAGGGTGAGCAAAAGGTTTCCCTTTTGCAAGGGAGAAGACATTTAAATATACATTTACACATTCTTGACTTCTGGGATTGAATGTTTTGTGAAAATACCCTTCAGAAGACATTCCGACTCAAGACTCAGTTTCCAAATACTTTCTACATTCTTATGGTGTGAAATAAGGTGGAAGGACTTGTCTTAAACACTAAGCTGATATTATTCCCAGGGAAATTGAGATTATTCATTGGCAACCACCTTTTCCAGCTGCTTGCTTTTGTTATTGACTGACATAGTGCACACCAAGGTGAGGTTTGCAGCTCAGGAGTGAGAAAAACTGTGTGTACTCACAGACAGTGTGAGATGTGGCTGTCTGGACTGAGGGTACCTGCATGTGACCTTGGGGCCAAATGTCTGCTTTCAGTCAACAGAAAAGGAGTCAATGCAGGCTGCAGATTCTGGAGAGCCATTCAACCCATCAGCTGTGTCTACTGTGTCTAACAAGAGCAGCAGAACTCTCCAATCCACCACCTCACCACCTGCACTGACTGGAGCTCTGCTGATCTCTGCAGTGTCAGAGCTTTCCACATACCTGCACTTTAGCAATGCAGTTGGAGGTAAATCTTGCTATCAGTAAGAAGTTTTGGAAATTCATTCACTGCCAGATTCAAAGGTGAAACATGCTTCAGTCACTGCATATTCAGTTGGCCTTGCCTTATTGTTGTAGTCTGCTTTTCCTGTAGCTTGCTCTAGCCTTAGGTATCTGCCTTCGAAGTGTCAATTGCAAACAAAACATGCCCTGATATCAAATATGTAGTTTATTCTTTTGCAGACTCAGATTGCCTTATAACATCATTATCAGTGAGACTTTAATTTCTCTGACTCATATCATCCATGAAACGGGGCTTCAGCAATTTTGAACAAAAACCAGTCTGAGGGCAATCAATCAGATCATTGATTTCTATGCACAAAATGAGATGCTGCTCAACTGCAACATTTTGACTTTCACTAAGTAGGAGATGCAGTGGTACGGAAGTGAGAACCGAATGCTTCAACTCTTCACTGTAGATAAATTCTCTCAGCAGCATTTCTCCTGTCCACAGAGCTGCCATCTCGGAACCAATAAGCACTTTCTGTACGGACACTGCATTTTGCTGGCTGCCTTCCCACGAGATTTGTGAATAGGTAGTTCCATTGGTGCAAGCTCCTCACCTGGAACAGAGAGAGTCTCTGTCTCCCTGAGAGCCTTCTCAGGAACCCCCGGCCAGACCCGAGTCGGCACAACACGTCCGACTGTGGGGAGACACTTTCTCGTGCCCCAAGGGTGCTGAGGGCAGCTAGGCCAGATGCCTTTGCAGCAGAGGAGACACTAGAGATGTCAGTAGAAAAAAGGGGCCAACTCTCAGCAGGGGTTAATCCAAGGTTTTATTCAGAACTCTGGGGAGCTCCTGCACCTCAGGGGTCCTCCTGCTGAGAACCCCGGGGAGTTGTGCCAAGGTTACATACAAAGGGAGGAGGAAACCAAAAGTAGACAACATTTTACCAACCAATAAATGACCCAAAGGGATGGGCACTAAGGGATAGACACTTGGGACAGCGTATAAAACAAGTCTCGGGGGGCTAACCCCTGGCCTCTGGCTTATCGCTTGACGTCTTGAACCAAAGCTTCTAGATGAAGGGGATGGGATGCTGGGTGATTGACAGAGAGCCAGGGTGGGGATTTGGGAATGACCTCATCAAGGGAGAGGAATTCCATAGCTAGAGGGAAGGGAGTACTAGCTGGGATAAACTATTTGGGAAAACTACAGGGATACAAAAAACAAAACTACTTCAAAGTATTACAAATATAAAAACAAACTACAACAAGAGAGGGTGTTGATGAAAGCTGCTTTCAAATCAGTTCAACCCCTCTGGGATCAAATGACATTTGGAGACATAAGACCTTCTGTTCTATCAGACAGAACGAAGTTATCTGTTTTATTGAGGTTTACGATGTCAGTGCAGCCATGTGCAGAACATAACCAACAAAACCATTGCTGTTGTGCACCACCATTTCACCAGGAATACTAGAATCTGTGTTAGTTCCTTGGCACATGACCTTCAAAAAGGCTAGTGAATAGTGGAGGTTTAAATCTCATCTCTCTGTATCTGCTCTGAAGTTGTTGTTTTTTGTTATGGAGAGACCTAGCAGCACACTTTCTACAGCATCCAAATGACTATATTTCCAGTACTGGACAATGTTATCTCTGATAAGGCTGAGTTGCCCATGCAGAAAACAAGTAAAGAACAGTATAGATATCATTCTCTTGCTATCCAAGATATTCTAATATCAGAAGGGATCATGTACTTGGTCTTTCTCATTCCTGACACACAAGTCCATGGGTCCCTGGACTTCTTTTGGCAAAGAAGTCCAGGGACCCATTTCCCCTCTTGGATGGATTGCAGGGCCAGCTTCTCAGGTCAAGAGCTTAATGGTGGGAACTCTTGGGGGTTCAGGTATTTCATGCCTGAAGACTATTGCCTTCACCAGTCTCATAAATAACACAACAGGAGCTTAAGTAAGATAGACTGTATCTTTTTCTTCAGGCAGAAAATTACACACAGTTCTATGATTTATACAAATGTAGAGAGGCCATTTGCCTTGTAAGACAGATGAACATTATGGAGATCTTTTCTCACATGCTGTTGGAAAGCTGAAAGGCAATCTACCACACAATCGATTGTCACCGACATGTTTTATGAAAAATCCTTTCCTTAGGATTTCTCCCCTCCTGAGAAACTGAGAGGCCTCAGGAACAAACTGTAAACAATTCTTATCTACTGCTGTGGAATGCAACAGGGGAAATCTCTGATTGGCCTCCTCATGCTGTTTTCAATTAAGAGCCAATCACAGTTCACCTGTCCGGCCGGTCTCGGTCTGGGAGAAGACCTTTGTTTTCAATTCCTTTTCTATTCTTAGCTTAGCCTTGTAGTGAGATCCTTTCTTCTATTCTTTTAGTATAGTTTTAATATATTATCTATCATATAATAATAAACCAAGCCTTCTGAAACATGGAGTCAACTTTCTCGTCTCTTCCCTCATCCTGGAACCCCTGTGAACGAGACAACAATCGATAGTCAGGCTTTGCCAAAGAAGGAGGAAATAGTCTGTCCTCCATATCCTGGCTGGAGAGGGCAATATACTGACAAGGTGGATTATGACAATGAAACACTGGAATAGTTGCTCAGTTGTGAGGGTGTGGAGCCTCTACCCCACAGAGGCTTTGGGAAGTGGTTTTACACCTGTCAAGAAGTACACTAGAGAAGCTGTTGCTATCTTCTGAAGGAGAATTGATAAGCCTAACTTCCCAAAATCTGTGAAGGCCTACAGCTCAGTAAAAGCTACAGTATCTGGTCAGGACCAAGGCCACACAGGCAGGCATCGTTAAGCCAGGCCGGACAAGATGGTTAACACATTAATATGAGGTCCCCCCCAGCTCACACTGCACCGAATTCTGCACTGCAAAACTCTGCTGAAGACAACAAGAATTCAGATATGAAGAAAAGCAGGACTTGTCCTTGATATTCAAATAGCAAGAAGCTCCTATGGTTTGGGCAGAAAAGAGCACTCTGTCTCATACAAAGACATTGCAAAATCCTTCACTTGAGTTACTTGATGCCAAATATCTCTGCTCATTCGTGCTGGAGCAGCTAAATTAAGTGTGTTGCTTTCTATAAATCCTTCCTGTTGTCAGTGGGTTGCCTTTTACTTATGGCCATTGTCCCTTTTGTTGCTACCAAGGAAAGAAACATAGCAGAGAGCTTTTGTTTAATGAGCTATCACATTTAAACATCGTTTGTCTCAGTTGTTTTCCTTTTCTCATCTACCTTTGCTCATTAAACTCCACCCTGCTTGGCTGTTAACAGCATAATCATGGGGAGCAATAGCATCACGAGATTCCTTGTACCAGCGTGATGTTGCTACCCCTGCTGCTTTCCCCCTATTCACCAGTTCTGATGGGGCTGTGCTTGCCTAGCATTACAGCCAGGGTAGCAGCAGCTTCAGAGCCAGCTTACTCCGAAGGCTGAACAGCTGGAACTGTACTTCCCCATATGGAGCAAGGTTTCAGATGGATTTTCTTGGTGCTGCCTGTGACGTTTACCTTGTCCTTCTGCCCGTCTGTTGCAGCCAGTTGCCAGCCCCTTGCCTCTGCAGAGGGCAGAGGGCAAGGGAAAGGGCCATCAGTCTGCTCTGTACAGATGGCATGTCAGCTGTGGCAACACTCACTGGGGACAGGGACAAAAAAAGTAAGGTAGAAGACTGGCAATTGTGCCCCTCTGCAGAGGTGCTGCAGAAGAATCTCCAGCATAAATGTTCTCTTGTGCTTCTTTCCCTATCCAGGAACTTCAGCAATCCTAACCCTGGCAGCCTAAGCCAAGAAAGCAAGGGAAGCAGTAACAGGGCAAGGCTTTGGGATAAGGGAGCTACTTGCTCCAGTCATTCTGTGACTGCAGAGGTCTTAGCCAGAGCTAGAGTGAGAAAAGACAAACATCATTTCCACAGTTCTTCATGTGGGTGCTGAAATATGAGCCAAAAAATTCCCCTTACATCTCTGAACCTCTTGCTTAGTCAGTTTTGGGGAGGAAGGGTACACCCATTGACTCTTACCATGGCTCGATTTTAGCACAAAGAACTACAATGAAACTCAGATTCAGAGTCTGTTATTTACCTCTGGGGCTAACGCTGCCATCTCTTGTCAGCTGCCCAGCACAAGAACAATTAGAACCTGATGGATGCCACTCGCTATCTGTGAGGGTAGTACTAGGACCAGGAAGCTGCAGCAGTATCCTGCAGTACCTGTTGCTTGTCATGTTACCTGCATGAAGGAACACGTGATGAATTTAGCCTGCAGCTCACAGCAGCCAAGTCCAGGAACCAGTGGTGGGAGATGCCAACTGTGGAGCTGTCACCCTTCTGGCTCATGGGCAAACAGCTGAGTCTGGAATAGCCATGAGTGGGACAGTGACCCACAATGCTAACACGTTAACCCTGTCAGGAAGGCAAGTCCTCAAAGAAAATGTCCTTCCATCTGCACCACCATTAGCTGGCTCTGTTATGTTTCTCACCTATACCAGACAGACTGAGGGTTTGCATGGGATCTTATTAGAGGACAAATCAAAGACCCAAAATTCATTAAAACAGGGAAGAGAGATAGAAGGAAGACATTTCTGAGAACATTTTGTAAGATCAAATCCCTGCAGAGATGGTCAAATTTGAATATTCTTCCCAGACCTTTAGGAATATTCAGTAGGCCCTGTAACCTCCCACCAGTGGGAAAGTTAACATCAGCCTCAAATAAAGTCCACATGCCAGTTCTCCAATCACTCAACCTTTCTGTGAAGTGAAGGCAGCCAGGACAGAAAATATTCACACATTTGGATGTGTATATTACCATTCTATACTAAGCCACTCTGTGCAAGCAACTCTGCCTTGACCCCTGGGTAACCTGAGTCCCTTTTCTCAGGCTGAATTGCCATTACAATTACCAGGATCACAAGAAAAAGCATTCCTGTGGCAGAATAAGGAACCAAGGGGCAGAACTTTTCTAATGAGTGCCAATTGCGTTCCTTTGTCAGCACCCAAATCACACCACATATACATGCACACAGTGCTGGGCACATCTTTCTCAATTAAAGTTGTGGCTACTTTCTTCTGCAGTCAGCTCAGCCTCAGCAAGTCAGAGCTGAACATCTACTTCTCCAAGGCTTAACCCAGTGAGCGCTGTAAGTGGGGCTCAACTTCTTTCATAGCGCAAGACCACTCGAGACTTACAGAGAAGAGTTGTGACTTCTCCATACTCATCCAATGTTCCTGATCTTCAGCTCTCCTTTATTCACCCACCCAGGTTGGAAAAAACTCTACCGGCCTTCTTAATTATTCTGTGTACCTTTCCTTCTCAGGAAAAATGGCACTTTCATAACATCATGCCCAACTGGCACAGCACAGCTAACTTCTCTTTTATGGAGGACTTGATCCAGAGCCAGTGCAGTCTCTCTTGCTCCTCTTTGATTCTTGTTGTCCAGACCCAAATCATTCTTCTCAAGCTAAGCTCTTTATTCAGCAATACCCTCTATTTAGCAGTGCAGAGAAATTTTACCAGTATAAACTAGGTTATGAGGTTGAAAACTAAGTAGTTTTACTGGTGAATATATGGATAGAAACTCCTTTGCCCCTTTGTTTTAGTGATGTATTGGAAGAGGCTTAAATTAAGCCAAAAAGTCATTTATTCTAAAAGAATGCCTGCAGGGGACATAAACCAATCGTGCCTTAATTATGCCTGTATGCTCATTTTGATTGCTTTAATGTTTCTAATTACAGTGTTAACACTTCTCCCATTTGACAAGCAGGGAAGACAATTTGGCTCAACCAAGGAAGCTGGAGCATGGGTTATGGGAGATGTACATCACCTTCCAGAATGGCTTGCTCCTGCCAGCTTGGAAAGAAAGGATGCTCTCATTGGCATTCTGTTATTTCAGTTTGTTCTTCCGCTGGGGCACTGATGGGGCAGCATTTTCAATGGCAATGCGGTGGCAATGAAAATGCTGCTATTGCCACTTTTGGCAAGAAAACTTTGTGGACATTTGCAGAATCATAGACAACACAGTTGAAAGAAACTGCAAAGAATGATCTCTGCTTTCCTTGTGGGAGAAGACAAGATTCAATGTGTTCATCCAAACTTCTCTACAGGCAGAAGTCCTCAAGCCATTTATTCCTGTGCTTAATTACTGTACCATTAGTAAAGGCTTCTTAATGTCTAACGAGATCTTCCTTCTGTTTAAGCCAATTACATATTGCCCTATCCCCCTGGAGACACAGCACTGATTATTACTTCAAAGCATGTTAAGGCCAATACAAATTTAACAGAAAAGGCTGGATCGCGAGTGAGGTATCTCAAGACTGAAACTTAGATACATTTGGATGAAAGCCATTGCCTGGACAATTTTTAAGGGGTCTCCATAGATAATATAAGTGCTAGAAAACTTCACTACAGAAAACTTTAATCCAATTTGTTTAGATGGAAGAAAAGGATGGGAGCTTTTAACTATTGCCTGCAAAAACATGATTGTCTTACGTCCAGAAGAATGCTAATTCAGGTCCCTAAATAAAATAATCTGAACTATAATGCAATTGGTAAGCAATAGATGATATTTCTATCTTAGTAAACTTAATCAATGTATTGAATGCAGGAAGGGCTTTTAGTCTCTCAGCTCTAAGTTTGCAGTGCCCAAGATTTAGACACAGCCTCATGATCAGACAAGGTTTTTGTCACCATGTTATTCACTGCTGAGCCAAGACAGCCCATCTAAAACAGCCACAAGGGCAAGAGAAAGAAAAAAACCCCACAGAAGTCAATAAAGTATAACCATATAACCATATCACTCTCTTAGTAATCAGCTCCACCCCATTTTTAGTCTCAGATTTAGCCCCTGTATGTGCTCAGGGCCAAAAATAAACCTTTTTATTTCCCTCTGAAAACATTGAACTTTTAAAGGTAAGTGAGTCAAGTCCTCCAAAGACAACATTTCTTTTCTGGTTCATTATCTACTGCCCTCTTTGACCACATCCCAAGAAACTTGCCAGTATTCATCTTGCCCCTTCCACCCGTCATCCTAGAAGATCACCTGTTTGCAGCATCTGGCTCCCCCTGCTCCCAGGAGAGCACATCTGGTCTGATTTCTGTAGGCTCCAGGTTTTCCAGGAAAAGCAGTTATTCAGAGCCACATGGAGCATGCACTTCTCCAATCCCTGCAGATTAGAACATTCATGAAAGTTAAAATAAATTACCAAAGATGTGCTTTCCTGTGCACTCATTTCACATGTTAAGCCCTGCATGGATATATGGAAATAAAGCGACCTTTGCTTTCCTTTTGTTTAATTGTCACCACAGTGAACCATGGCCATTTTCTTTCTGTATCAGAGCCCCCACTCAGAAGTTAAATGCAATTCAACTTCTGCACATTACCTCACACCTCAAACTAATTTGTCTTAACTCCCATGTAAACAAGCCCTCAGAGGACTGGTTTCTTCCTCTCTCATGTGATGGTTCCCTTCATCACAAAGTGAAATGCATTGAAGAAAACCATTTGCAGTGAATTTACCCTCAGTTGTGCCTGGAGTGACATCTTTGTTGTGAGTTGCTGCAATACTTCTCCCTCTGCCTAACCTTATCTGTTTTTTTTCTCTTTCACACAGCTATATTAGAACAGTTTATAATTAGTAAAACACCATCCCTCTACCAGGGAGAGAGGGAACTGCTAGCCTGGTCTACAGGTGAGGTACAGAGATGATCTAGGGAGATTAACTGCTAGGCTACGGATCACACAAGCTGTCTACATCTGAGCATAGAAAACATCTAAACCCAGACTTCTTCTGCCACTGGAAACATATTTTCTTCTCCTCTCAGTGAATTTTTCCTTATTAGAAATAGTCAATGAGCTTCTTCAAACCTCAGGATCATGCCAGTTTTGTGGGAAAGAAAAAAACCAAAAATTACTGCCATCTGCATGACTCCCATCAGGGGACAAATCTTTCCCTCTCCCTCTCCCCCTTGTATTCCATCCTCCCTTTTTACTTAAGAGCAGTAGGAGACCTTCACATTAAGATACTGAACCCATCACAGTTGGAATAGACAAAGTGAAAAGGGAGGTGATGGAGGCTGAGACAATGTATTTTTAGTCATTTCGATGAATTATGGAGATGTGAAGCTGATAATTTATTGAAGAAGGGAAACGGGGGACTCTATGTAAATGTTTTCAGATGAATAATTAATGTGCCTTTCCAGCATCAGGGGGTCTTTAATTAAAGCCTCTGTTAAACAAGGGAAGGCAGACAGGCCTGGCTCCTTGCAGCAGCTAATTGCACCTTTCCCATGTACAGCTACGATTCAGAGACAAAGTATCATTTGCACAAATAAAGAAGGACAGTTCCTACCTAGGGTGAGTGGTGGGAGGCTGTAGAGGCCACCTGAGTGACCCCAGGGCTGAGACGGTCTGCATCACATTTTAAATTAGCTTGGCACACAAGCCTAATAAAGGGGTGTGCAGAAGGGAGAGTGAAGAGGGCACTGTGGCCACAAGGCTTTGAGGAATGCAGAAAGCCCTTCACAACCATCTGTGGATTACAGCTTTTTCAAGAGGGACCTACTGACAGGGTTATCCAGGGTCTTGCTGTGACTGCGTGATATATTTGCCTTCCAAAATCCCGTTCCGTATCATGCCTGCCTCCCTGTTCCAATGCCAGGAATCGGTTCACAGCAGAGAGGAGCACAGCAATGAGGCAGAGTTGGCAGGATGGAGCAAAAAGGAAAACTGGAGTCTTCCCAGTACCCAGCTGCTGTCCTTACACCCAGCACCCTCCACAGGCACCACTCCCCCAGCTGAACTTCATGTCTGGACCCTTCCTTCCTTCTGGGGCTTTACTGATGGAGACAGGATTGGATGTAGGCTCACTGTGGACTTCAGCCAGAACACAGCATACCCTCTCTCTCATGCCATGTGATGGTGAGACCAAACTTAAGCCCTCTGCCTTACAAGGACTGGGCCTCGCAGAAGGTCTGTGATTATTTTTTAAGAGAACGTATAAAACCATAATAGTTTCAGGAACTAGAATGGGATAATTAAGGAATGACAAAACCAGTCCCAGTTAATACTGCTGAGGAGCTTCTAATACAATCCCAAATTTGACTTATTTAACTGCCATAGGAACAGCAGGAAAACTTCCAAACAGGGAAATAAGTCCTGATTTCCTTGAGAATGTTATCTAAATTAGACACAGATTAATTCGTTTTGACACCTTGGCAAAGAAGCTATCTCACTTTTTTCATTCATCTTTATCTCCAGTAATGATCCTGGTAACATTACAAATGAGGGAAAAATAGTCAGCTGAAACTTGATTTTTAACAGAAAGGGTTAAATCTAAGGTAGGCTAAATAGGTTCCCAAAGCAAATATTTCCAAACACAGAAGCTAATAACACATCTCTTTCCTCCACTGCTGAAGACTGGCCTGAAGGAGACCTTGAGGGGTTACCTAGTCCGTGCTGGTCATCTATAAAAGAGATTTGCTTATCCTGTTGCCCCCACTTTCTGAAGCCATACTTGAGGCACTCCCTTTCAGGAAACTTTGAGCAGAAAGACAATTTGGAAAACAGCCCTTCAAGAAAGGTCTCACTGATTTCTGCAAATATCTTGGTTTTCAGGAAAGCCCCGAATCTTCGCTATTGAGAGCATGTGTCTTCTGTTTGCCCAAACCAATGCTCTTGGTGTGGGCAAAGCAGTGCCTGACATGCCTGCGAGCTCAGCGAAGGTTTACTGCTGTGCTTTGCGGAGGCAAGCGCTGCCAGAAGGTCCCGGAGGCTGCCGCACTCCGAGGCCCTGTGAGCAGCTACGAAGCTCTGCTGCTCTCTGCTGGGAAATCCGGGCAGAGTCCGAGCTGCAGGAAGTGCTGGGGGAAGAGATGCATTTGCCAGCACACAAACAGAGCCACCTGTACAAGCGCAGACACCTGGGTACAGGTGTATCCTCTTCAACATAGCTGCCAGAAGTACACCCACATCAAGGTTTGCTGGTACAGGAGCATTCTGGATGCAAATCCGCAGCCCCAGACACCTCTCTTCCCCTTGCACCCCAGCCCTCTACCTCATGCAGGAGCTGGCTTTCTCCACTCTCTTGCACTAACACCTGCTCTCCTCCCAGCCTGTTTTTTTTTCTCAAAACCCTCTGGATCGAGAGTAGAACAATTAACCCACCATTGAGGTAAGGAACCAACCTGCAGGGCAGCCTCATGATGCCCACAGAGTCACCGGTCAGGACACAGATGAGCAGAGATGTCTCTCCAAGGACCCCAAGCCCCTGCCTCACAGCCTGGGGGGTTTTTTTGATCATTGTTCCATGACATAAAGCTGCTCTTTGTTCACCAGTGGTCAGGAAGGCTTTAACTATGTCTGGCCACACCTGTGCAAAAGCACAGGTCAGAGAGTTTTGGGGCTGCAGTGTACAGAGAACAATGAGGCCCTGGCTGTGGGTAACAACTGGGCTGCCACAGCTCATGGATCATGTGGCAGGTGAGCTCCCTGCTCAGGCCAGCAACCTCAGCCTGGGGGAACCCCCAGCTTCGGACAGCAAATCCCGCACAAAGGAGAGGATCAAATCTCCCAGCATGGTGCTGACTGAGGCCCTCTGCCCCTTTAAGCAATGACATTTAAATTTGCTGATCTGTTTCATCCCATGCATCTCATTACGATTTTCAAGTAGTAGATGAGGCGACCAGAATTTGAGATAGGCACTTTCAGGATTTGGCTATTATACACGTATATTTACAGCTCAATAAAATAAGAAGAAATATTCAAAGCAAACAGACTGTGGAAAGTGATTTCTTCCAACTCTCCACTGCAGACTTGCAAGAAACCAATCAAAGAGGCTCAAGAGTGGTTTGAGCGTAATTTATTAACCCAAAAGGGGCTGCATTGTTAACCAACATTATTTATAGTGAGCAGCTCAACCATCTCTGCTGAACAACTGTGTGATACTGCAGGGACAAATGCAGTGAGTTACTACAGAGATAGGACAAAACCAGCAGCACGTCTTTGTTACAGCTGTTAGAAAAAGCGTCCCCAGGAGACAGACACTGAATCTCTAATGGCTATCTTATTTCTCTGACAATTTATTTAAGTTTTAACTTAACAGCAGGAATGATAGCCACAGTTACACAGTGACTCCCAATAAAGGAGTGTATTGCTAATCTGCAGCTGGTGTTTTCTTATTTATTTCAAAGTCTTTAAGTTCCAGACTTAGCATATGGTGCCATATAAATAATGATATAATAATATGCTTTTGCTTTCCATGTGCCTGTGTAGAAAAAAAACCCATGTGATTTATCTTACATGAGCATTGTATTTAAGGCATTATTTTGCTCAGAATTTTTAATGCATTTAAAATGCATCTTCTGTTTTTTTTAATCTGTTCTTTTGAAAGAATAAACAGAGCAGTGATGTTTATTTAATAGAGTCATTCATCTTACTTCCCTGTTCAAAATCCTAGCTTTCCAGACCCAGCAGCCAGATCCCTGCAGTAGGCAGTGGGGTCGGAAATGGAGAGATCTGCTGTTTACCAATGAGGCACAGATGAAAGGAACACATGGGGCTCGAGATTTACCCACAGCACGACACTATTTGAAGCCAGCAGGCAGCTGAGAACTGTCCAGTAGAGGACAGAGAGGAGAAACTCATGGGAGAAGTCCTGCAGGGAGTCATGCCGTGGAGAACACAACTCTGGGATGGCTCAGCACACAACCACCCTAATACACAATTAATATCAAGATGCCTCCTTCAGATAAATTTGTATCAGCACTTACAAAAAGCCGGCAGTCCCATGCTGTCTGGAAGCATCACTGTCACATGGAGAAATGGGAGATGCAAGAAAGGATCAGAGAGGGAATGACCTGGTATCCCATGAGTGCAAACAGCATTGCTCCAGTGCAAGATGATTTGAGCGGTCAGCGTGGCGGAGGATATGGACAGTACTGTCATGAACCAGGCACTGGAGCAGTGAGGCAGCTGTTTCTCTGAAAAGGCCAATGGCATAACCTGAAAAACACACACAAAGTGAACTGCTCTGAATGGAAGTGACATCTGTAAGTTTAGAACACCTTTTGAAGTCCTGTATCTCCCCTCCTCTCATCCCCATAAGCCCCCATGGCATTTACAGCCAGTTTTTTCAAACCCAGCTCTTGTCAGACTGGAGCATGAACCAGAATATGTCAGAAGCTGGTTACTGTGGTAACAGAGCAGAGCTTTTATCTTTCTCCTTTCATCTCCTCTTTGGGGAAAACTGGCAGTCTGTTTATTTGCTTTTTCTGACGAAGTTCATCACACAGAACACAAACTGTCTGCATTTGTGTAAAACTGAGGACATGAGAAAGTACTTCTCTCATCACTGTACATGGAAATATTTCTCTCAGCACTCTACTACCCTACCTCTTGCTTCCCTGCTTTCCTGTACAAGCTATTTGACATGTCCTTTTCCAGGACTGAGACCAGAACTAGAACCAAAACCAGAACCAGAGCAAGGATGAGGGCCCGGGCCAGGCACCACCACCATTGACATCCTGGCCTGTATCAGGAATTGTGGGAGCAGCAGGACCAGGGCAGTGATTGTCCCCTTGTACTCAGCACTCAGGAGACCACTCCTCAAATCCTGTCTCTTCTGAATCGAGCCCATTTCTGAGCCCCTTCACTACAAGACATGAGGTGCTGGGGTCCAGAGAAGCCAGTGGAGCTGGTGAAGGGTTTGGAGCACAAATCCTACAAAGAGCAGCTGGGGGATGCTCAGCCTGGAGGAAAGGAGGCTCAGGGGGAACTTATCACTCTCTACAACCACCTGTAAACAGATCGTAGCCAGGTGGGGGTTGGTCTCTTCTGCCAGGCAACCAGCGGTAGGACAAGAGGACACAGTCTTAAGCTGTGCCAGGGGAGGTTTAGGCTGGACATCAGGAAGAATTTCTTCACAGAAAACATGATTAGACACTGGAATGGGCTGCCCAGGGAGTTAGGGAAGCCACCGTCCCTGGAAATGATTAAGCAAAGACTGGACATAGCACTTCCTGCCATGGTCCAGCTGCCATGGTGTCTCTCGGTCACCGGCTGGACTCCTGAATCCGGGATTGCCGCCCCCCGGCCCTGCTATTCCGCCCTCACCCAAGATGGCCGCGCGGCACTCACCGCCCGCGTGACGCCAGCCGCCCCGCGCGCCGAGGCACGTGACGGCGGTTACCCCGGCAACCGCCGCGGCTTCCCGCGCCCACCCACCTCTCCCCCGGCTACGGCGAGCGGCGAGCGGCAGAAAGAGCCGGCGCAGG
The DNA here is from genome assembly GCF_022539315.1 of Serinus canaria. NCBI lineage: Eukaryota > Metazoa > Chordata > Aves > Passeriformes > Fringillidae > Serinus > Serinus canaria. Next base: position 23,855,994 of record NC_066313.1, read on the forward strand.
CGGGGGGGCGAAGCGCCCCCTGCCCTTCCCTGCAGAGCCGGGGGCAGGTGAGGGCGAGCCGCGGCCGGGAACTGCTCCCCCCGCTTCCCTGGCTGCACCGCCCCGCCTCGCCCTCTGCCCTTCCCTGCAGAGCCGGGGGCAGGTGAGGGCGAGTCCCGGCCGCGAACCGCTCTCTCCGCTTCCCGGGCTGAACTGCCCGGCCCGGCCTCCCACCGCCTCCCTTCTGCACGAAGCGAACCCCGTTGTCGACAGGAACAGCACCCTCCCTCCTACTTCCAGGAGGGTGAGCGCAGCTCCTGCTCCCCCTCCGTCCTCACCCAGCACCCCGCTTCAGGCGACATTGCAGAAACCGGGGCTCGGGATGGGAGAAAGAAACAGGGCAAGACTGCCAGCAGACAGGTCTAGGGATGGGAGTGTGGGGCATGGACACAGCACAGTCCACGGCCAGCTGCTCCAGGGGTAGATGGGCAAAGCCTGCACAAATTTCAGCTGCTGCTGTCATGTAGCAAACCTGGAGCTGCACCAAGCAGGGAATGAGGCAGGAGCTGAGGGCAGCCACAGTGCAGGCAGTGTGCACTTAAGAGGGGTCACCAACAGTCACAGGCAAAGAAAGGTCATGGGTCGGGTCTGGGATCCATCCAAGGGACTTCCATAGACACAAAGCTACCTAGAATATGCACTCAGAGTCACCCTAGGAAAACTAGTCAGTGAGGATCAGGCACAGATACAACTGCTGCATAGTTCAGTTCTGAAGGCTTGGGCCGGAGATTAAGTAGAGTTCCTATGATCATGCAGAATGATGCAGGTGGGGCCAGTCACAGAAATAAAACATGTTAGTGCATGCTTTAAGTGTGGCTACAGCATATTTGCAGAAGATGGAGTAATATGCTGTGTCTAGTCAGTGGACCTAGATGTTTAAAATGCTCTTGTTCTTTATCTGCTAAATATTGTAGCAAGGGTTCAATCACCATTCAGAATCTGAAGTGGAGGAATCTGAGGACCACACACCTGTAGTTGAATCCCCACCATCACTGGATGACTTACTTGGCGTGGAAGCACCAGCGTCTGCAGCCCAGCCATCTGTAGTGGAATTGCCAGTATCTGCAGCCCAGCTGGCTGCCAAGAAGCCACCACGTTCTGAGCACCATTTCCTGCTCATTGTATAGTCTGCATCCAGGGAAAACTCACCTGAGATCAGATCACCTGTGGGTGAACTTCCAGGTTTCAAAGTCAAGATGCACACCTCTGAATCCACACAGGACGGATCCAGTAACACCGTTGAGGCTGTGTTGTCAGCAGCAGAGATTACATTTGAATCATTGGAGAATCCAGAGGATTTTGGAGACCCCTATCAAGTTGCCATGAATTATGTGGAGGAACATAAAATTCTACAGATATTTCAGGTGAAATACATATTTCTCATCTCCTTCCAGAGGCTTACATGAGGAGCTTGGCTTAAAGTTATCTTGAACCAAATTATCCCTTCCCCAGACCCCTCCTTGTCCTGTGCTGTCTTAAGTATAGACTTAAGAAAAAGCAGTAGAAAAGGACCCTAGATCATCTTTGGTGTCTGAAGAGATTCTTGCTTTTTAAAATGCAGATGGCATTGGAACAGGAAGTGCAGGCACCCATCTATCCAAGGATCAATAATTCTTTCCTCCTGTTTTTCTCTGTCTCAGGATATCACAGAAAAACTGCTGATCCATAAGCCTGATGACCCCTTGGAGTTCATATTGCTGGAGGTAGGGTGCCTTGCTGGGCCTCTGTGGGGACAGGGTCAGCTTTGCTAAGCGCACCAGAGTCATGGTCAGCCCAGGACTGCTTCCCTGACTGTGTGTCTGCTGTCTTGGGAGGAAGAAAAGCACAGGCAGCAGCAGAGTGCCTGGGGTGCAAGGGATCATGTGTGCTCTGAGAGGAAGGAATGGTATGGGAGGGTGGGGGAAGAATGGGGTCAATGTGCCCTGGAGTTACCTGAGAGGTTAGGGAAGCTTAATGACAGAGATCTCTGTTACCCTTCTCTAGCTGCCTCTATCCCAAACTGGGAGGGAGCACTTTTTCTGCCCACACCTCCCTATTCAAGAGAGCTGTCTCTGCTGATCCTGAAGGGTATTGAAAGACAGGTAACTCAAAGTCAGTGAAGTGAGACAATAGTTTGGGAGTGAGTTAGAAGTATGGATTGCTTCTTGGGAGGAGGAGGAGGTTAGAAGAAAGAATGCAGATGGAGGAAAAGAGTGCCTTCATTACCCCCTAGTCAGTCAAGAGAGGCACCATCTTTGAGGTTTGCTGCTGGGTTCATGGTGCACTAAGCACAAAACCTCCAGAGGAACGGCAGGGTCAGTTCTGGGCATCAGTGTGAAAGCAAATAAGCTCCCAAATGACTCTTTTTCTTTTGCCCAGGTGCAGTCTATGATAAATGCCAGGCAAGCAGAACCAGAGAAACTATCGGAATAGAACGAAGATGCATAGATGTTTCTAGAAGAGGGCTTGTGCACTCCTTTTGGCCCCCATTGACCTTGCTGTTGTGGTATTGCCACACCATGCCTTCACAGCACCATGTAGTCCTTAGCAATAACTTGGAAAAGATCTGCTGTCTGTCTCTTGCCTGGTTTCTCTGTTTTGTATGCTTGTGCTTCCCCTTGGGTTTAAATCCTGCAGCTAAGTTTTGGTTTGGAATCACAGACTGAGATCTAAGTGTGCATGGATCTGCATGCACATATGGCACGTCTGGAGGAGGCCGGTCTGCTGAACTTCTAGGCATATAAATGCATAAATCTCATATTGAGGCCAATCCACACTCTGCCTCTCTGTGCAGAGAAACCTCACAGCTCAGACAAGGCAAGGACAAAAGCAAGCAGAGTTAAAAAGCAGCCTTGGACAACCCACAGCCTTCTTTTCTCATGCTGTATCGATGGCTTACTGTGTCCAGTTGTGCAGCAGCACCAATCTTGTACTTTGATAGTTTGTGTCTGGGCTTTCCCACTGCCCCCAGAGCTCCTCTAATGCAAGAAGTTGTCTCTCTGCCTCTTCCACACACTGGATACAGCTGTCTCACCTTTAATCACCCCTGCTGAACACTGATCACTCTGCTTTTTGGGGTGGCCCTGCCTGTATCATTGTAAGTAGGGTATATAACCAGAACAGTAAAGCAACAGTTGCACACACCCTTTATGCTTCCAGGAGACACTGTCACTCAGGAATGTCGGAGGTGAATAAAAGCAAACAAACAAAAACCAAGCACTGGTAGCCCAGAGAATTAAGAGTCAAGGTACATTTCGCAAGCACATCATTTGAACTGTGTTTGATTTCTGAAACACAATCCTAATTTTCATACTATCCAAGTGTCTACTTCTACACTGTAAAAAAAAAAACATTTTTCTTTCTTGTCTCTTGTCTGACAATTATTGGAAATGTGCAACAGAGCATACTGTTATTTTGGCTTAATAGATTGTCTTATATGCAATAGATGCCAGAAAGAGCTTTTATGTCACTACAGGCTTTTCTCTTTTTTAGGCAAGTGCTCTAATTTCCTGATGAATGGTGGTGTATTCCCAAATGACTGTTTCTATGGCTATGAAGAGAGCACCATAAAAACTTCCATCTATCTATTTTTAAAAAAATAATGTATGATGATTGGGTTGTGTGATTCTACACAACACAGCTTGGACACCAAAAATCTGGGAAAAACAGAGGGGAAATATTTGGCATACAAATTCCATGTGTGAGATGAGTTTCCTTTCTGAGTTTCTCAGAAAGGATCAGTTAACTCATGTGTTTCAAGACTGAAAACAGGTAAGCACCCCTGTCATTCATAGGGAAGGGTTTCAAGGTTATTGTGGGCCTAAAGATGGCTCAAGATTCAGATTAAATCTTCATTGGTTTTATGAGAGTTTTAATGTAGTCTTAGACATCTAGGTCCCACTGCAGCAGTGAGATGCTTTTGAAATCCCTACTTATCTCCTGCAACTGGAAAAATCTGACACTGAGAATCTGAGATTGATCTACTTACAAATCCTTGACCAAAAATGTATCAGGCTGAAAAACAATGCATATATGCCCTGTCCTAATGTATCTCTGTGGAACAGAAAATGCATGGAAGATGAAGATAGTGTTTGAAGCTTTCTCATCTCTATGGTCATTTGTCAGCACATTGTCCCAGGAGATGGAGAAGCTGACATGTCTTTGAATTTTGTTATAGAGCAGGATTAGGCTGCCTTGGGGTACAGCCTTCACTGTGTATTTCCTGCCTGTCATTTGGGTATTGCAGTTTGTTATTGTCTTTTGCTTACAAAAAGCTTTTGACCTGTAATATGTTCTCAGACTATAAGCATATGCCTTCAACTTGATTTCAGCATTAAGGGAGTTATGCAAGGGAAGATCCCTAATTCCTCCCTCAGGTAGGTTGAACTGAGCTGGAAAGCAGTCTTCTTACAGGTGACAGAAGTTTTGCAAGAGAGGCTGTACCCAGTGTTCCTCAGTAATCTCAGGGCCACCAATTTTCCTTTGGTGCCCTGGCCACCTCATCTCATGCTAACAAAGTTGCTGTGTGGCAGCAGGAATTCCCCCCGGTACACGTAAGAGTGAGCATCTGTCTTGTCTATTTCTCAGAAAAGAGAAAGAGTGTTTTCTGTTCTTTCTATTAAGGAGAGGTACTTCTCCTTTGAGAAGCAGTTGTCTAGAGATGAATGAGGCTGTACCCAGGACAAGCTCTGTGGGCCTGGAGTTGGCATGTATAGGTGGCATGACGCTGGGGAAGGTAGTGAGCCAAGGAAAATCCTTCAGCATACAGAATTGGGGGGGAGGGCGGGGCAGGGATAGGTATATCATCTCTGAGCAAGGACTTAGATCAGAAATCTTGGGGTGCTTACCATGAGCTAACGAGAAATGTCACTTCCTTCACCTCAAGCTTCTCAGATGATCAAACTTAGTTTTATGAAAACAAAAAAGCATCCTCCGGAATGTTTGCAGATTACAGTGTTTAAGGTAGTGTCACACAGCTGTATTTTTTGAGCTGCTTCAAAATTATTCTGAGAAATACACTGTAGGTCTAGAAAAAAATCTACTTCACATTAAGGCACTGCTGTTTGTGTATAAGAAGGCTTTTCTGTGGTGAAGAAAAGAAGAAAAATTAGATTTAAAATGGAAACTTCTACTGTAGTCTTAATTCCAGAGTGACTGTCCCTTTTCTACAATTTCTTTCCAAAAGCATTGGATCCTAATTTCTTCTTTGTAAGTGGACATTTATCAACATGACATTAAACTGTCATTAAATTTCTTGCCTTGAGTGCTCAGAAGGAATTAGCAGTTCCTCGTGTGTAACCGAAACTCTTCCATATAAGTCCTTACAGCACACTAGTCACAGCACATTTGAATGCCCTCCAGAGTGCTAAGCAACGTGACTAACATCTGCTGTTTGCTCTTTCTCCTCTCCACAAGGGAAATGGCTGTGCACTGAAGTGCATTCTTTAAGAAAGGGTGGTTTGGGGTTTTTACCACACCTGTGTATCTCTGTGTACTTCCAATGGATAAATCATGAAGTGGGAAGGTATGGAAGTTGGAGGTAGTTTGTAGTTCCCAAGGATGATTCCTCTGCAGTATGAGCTGAGTACTGGGAAAACACATTATTTTCAAGGAAGAGATTTTTTTTTGTACATTCATGGACAGGCACAGAGGTGCAACACCCAGTTAATCTGCCAAATGGCATGGTCTTATGGTGCCCAGACTGTTGTGAACCTTGTGCTCCTCTGGAGGCAGGACACAGAGCAGCCAATCAGGAGGAAAGTGTAGTCCCTGTAAAATTGGTTTCTTGGACCAAAACATCAGTTTCTTTTTTCTGCCATCTCTATGTGGAACTTGAAAAGACTCAGCTGCCCCAAGCAATACTGAAGTTCCTGTGTACTGCTTCTAACCAATGGGGAAAAAAAAGTTGTAACAGCTGATTAAAAATCCTTTGAAAAGTTCACACAGTCTCTACTCTGGTTCTTAGGCGGAGGGCATAGGCAAGATCTCCCTTCAATGGGCAGCTGCTTACAGCATGAGACATTTCATTGTGACTCACTGGATATGAATCACTGCTATATTACACCAACTTTAAGCTACTTAAATGCCATTGATTTCAAAGTTTCACAATCTTGTGGAACTCATGGTAGGCAGTAGCAACTGCTTTCATGTCTGAAATGGAAGAAAATAACCTCTGGGTAAAATCCAACAAAGAGCTTAGCTAAAGAGAGCTCCAGCTGAAGACTGGAGAATGTGGAAGTGCTTGGAAAGGAAATATACTGAGGCAAATTGATCAAACCCTGTCTGACATGTCTCCAGGTTGTATTCCAGAGAAAGCTTCTCTTGACCATTCTTTCATCCAGTTGAAGTGCAGGAGAAAATGAAGAAACATTTCTTAAGGTCAGGAATTATTATCCATGGCTGCATTCCTTTTTTGGGGACTGTCCTTATGGGAAATACTGATGTAGCAGCATCACCAAAAGCTCATGGCCACAGTTTGACTTACAATAATGAAAAGAAGAACTTTGAGTTGTTGAAGAGACATGGGTTGGATTAGTAGTCATTCATCATCTCCTGGAGAAAGGCGGTGGGCTGGAATGTCACTGCAGAACAGATGAATTTAGGCAAAGCAGATGCAAGAAATTTCTGTATATATAATTCAACTGTGGAAACTGACTGTGGACACACCAGTAGTTCATCTGTTTTAGAAATTCCTGGTATGACTGAATGGAGTGGCTCTTCTTCCTCAAGGCTATTATCTCTATTCCCCATGCAACTCCTCTCACAGATGGGAATAGCTCACCCTCCTTTGTCACAGACCCTATTGTTCTCAAGCACTAGGAAGGACATCTCTGTGGCTTATTCATCCAGGAGTCTGGCGTAAACTATCTTCCAGGGAAGAAAAGAGGAGAAACTGCTGGTGTCATGTCCTAAACTGCACTGAAATAATACCAGGAAAGAAATAAACAATGACATGGACTCATTTTCTTTGTGACATTGTTACTTTGAGACCAAAATGAGCATCTTTTTCATTGTCATTAAAGAGGCAAGAGGTGGAGGAACATACAGCTGCACAGAGCCAGAGTTATGAAGGTGCACAGCTATCTAGTGCAGTTCTCAAATTTAAAAGGGAAGCATTGTAGCTAAGGGAGTGCAACTCTCAGTTTACACTTGCCGTGGAAACTTCACTATAAACTTAAAAGTCTTTAAGGCAAATGCCTTATTTAGAATCATGTGGTCCAACTTTAAAAATTATTAACTGGGAGGCAGGATCCATGTTAAGGTTAGGGAGTTGGTAAGGAAAAGAGGTGACCTCTTTCCTTCCTCCTTCCTGTTCCTCAGCTTAACTTCTAGCATAAAACAGGAAATGGGTAAATAAAGGATGTGTAATACTGCAGTTGTTTGTTAATGGAAAAAAACAGGTCATACCAGCCTTTGAACAAAATCACTTTCCACCTTGAGGAACTTTTGGAGTTTAGACAGGTGAGTAGACATTAGGGGGAAGGCTGTATTGCATGCAGGCAAATGGTCAGAGACTCAAAGGTTTTTAACAGTGTCTCAAATTTACATAAACATCATGAACATGACAGTCCCTCTGAAGAGCAGATCAATGCCAGCTCAATCCCACTATTGTTTATACAATATATATATAAGTATACCCTTGGGTCTAGCACAGTATCCTGCCTCCTTGCAAGGAGATTCAGCGAAGGACAGCACTGCCAGTTTGCTGAAACCTCACAGTATTGAAAGCAAGCACTGCCCATTGCAGAACCCAGCTTTTGGCCCTGTAGTCTGAATCCTTGGTAGTGTAAGAGAGCCATCTTGAGGGACTCCTTGACCATGGTGTGATGTCATGATGAAAATATATGTTTGCCTTGGCAGATAGGAGCACATATGGAAGTTTAGCAGCAGCTCCTTATGTTTTGCCCTGTTAGATGATTAAATCTTTGTAAATGAAGAACAAAGCCCAAATGAACAAAGGTAGAAGCTGAGCTAACTTATCCTAGTTAGCTTCCACAGACCTCTTAGTAGTTGTTCTAAGCTTTCCTGGCTTTACAGAAATCACGTGTGGAAAAACGGTGTTGGGGTAGCAGGTTAAAAGCATCTTGAACTAAAAAAAAATAAAAACCAGACTAAAACGTAACCTTGCCTATGTGTGCCCATGAGAGGGCAGCACAGACCGGCTGAGCCTTTGCTAAAGGCTATTCAGAGGCATGAGTTTACATCCCATGGAGTAGCTACAAGAAGAGGCAAAAAAAAATTTGTATAGAAGAGCCAGATGGCCTAAAGCACAAGCTCATCCGTCGTCCACCTGAAACTGAAACCCAGGTGCAGCTCGGTACAGGCTTGGCTGAGTCAGACTCCCAGATGCATGGCAGGGTCTGAATCTCACAGATTTCTCAGGGAAGTTTCCCGTTAGGTACTGGAACCTTGAAAGAGTTTCAGTGGAAGAATTGTGGACAGTGCCTACAGTTCTGTTAAAGCAATGAGTTGGTGTGAGACATCAACCACACCCTTTCCAAGGCAGACGCTGTCACCCCGGGAGCGGCATAAACTCGCCCGAGGCGGGTGCCAGTGATTTCCATCACGGTGTTGCACCAGCCAACACCCCTCTGCTACTCCCATTCCTCCCGCTGCCAAGACTGTTGTGATGCAGCTTTAATTGACTGTCGTCCTTCTTTCTGCTGGGTGCTCCAGCCCTCTGGCAAGGTGGATGGTGGAAATGCTGAGATAAATGAGACATATGCTTGCAGCAAGTGTGTTGGAAACTGGGTACTGACAGGCAACCATATGTAGATGGCAGTGCTCCACTGCTGGCCCTTTGTGGCCTCCTGCATCAGATGCAGCTAATGCAGAGGAGGCAAGCAGTGGGTTAGGGAGGAATGAGGTATCCCCAAACACTCTTCAATAATAAGCTGGAATCAATGTGAACAAGTTTCTTCGGCCCCTTGCAAACAAGCAGTAAATGTTCCCAAACAAGATCACTTCTTTGAAGCATGTTGTGGCTCATGACTGACAGAGGGGATTTTGAAGGAGAGGATTTTAACCATCAGCAAGAACAAGGCAGTCCCTAGATCCAGACAGAACAGCTTGTTCCCAGTCTGTTAGGGGAAACTCAACTGAACCAACAGTAATAAAGGACCATCATAGTGCCAATGTTGTTTGGGAGCGGGATTGCATCCTAATGGCTGTATTGACACTGACATATGCAGCCTTTCAGAGGCCAGGTTTCATAACCAGGAGCAATGCAGACACACTGCCTAGCAGATCTTCCCTGGACAGCCTTTTAAGAAGCTATCTGAAAGACAAGCAGAAAATTTCTGCCTTCTCAAAAGTCTTTTCTCCTGCCAAAGATCTCTGCAAATCCCAGGCAATCATTTGCCAAGGCACAATGAGATTTCTATCCTCCTATGAGCCTTCCCTGTGAGCTCCTCCACTATGAAGACAGGCTGCCAGAGGTGAGGTTGTTCTGCTTGGAGAAGAGAGGGCTTAGGGGAAACCTCATTGTAGCCTTCCAGTACGAGGGACTTGTAAAAAGGAGGGAGATGGACTTTTTATACGAGCAGGTAGTGATAGGACAAGAAGCAATAGCATGAAACTGAAAGAGGGCAGGTTTAGATTACATGTTAGGAAAAAAATTCTTTACTCAGAGGGTGGTGAGGCACTGGAACAAGTCGCCCAAAGAAATTGTGGATGCTCCATCCTGGAAGTATTCAAGGCCAGGGTGGATGGAGCTCTGAGCAACTTAATCTAGTGAGTGGCATCCATGCCCAGGACAGGAGGGTCAGAACTAGATGATCTTTAAGGTCCCTTCCAACTCAAACCACTCTATGATTCTGTGATTCTATGGTTGCCTGTGGCCAGGCTCCTCTTCAGAGTGGGCTGGCCTGCCCTCATCTGAAGATGAGATGCAAGAGAACATGATGTCCCTTTTACCAGCCCCTTTATGCCCTCAAGGGTGTTGGCTGTGGAGCGTCACTCTTGGGCTTGGCTCCCCTTCCCTGCCAGGAGAAACTCCTGCTGGTGGTGGGAAGTCAAGGCAGAGCTTGACCTCTGCACTCTCCCATGCTCCTCCATGCTTATTTTATCTTCTGGTTCTTGTGTGTACAAAAATGTGACCTGTGGGTTGCTGAAAGACCTGGGTGAGATCAGCAGCTCTAAGATGCAGATCCTTTGGTCTGGATTTTCCTCTGCAGAAATTGGCCTTGGGCATGTGTTGAGACTCTGCTACAAATTCCCTTCATAGTCAGCACAGTAAGAGACATACTTAGGGTGAGATTTAGAGCCCAAGTCTCTCTCAGTGAGTGCAAGAAGGCACCCTGAGGGTCTCTTTCATTAACAGTAGTAGCAGCCAATAAAGATTAATCTTTACAAGAATCCACTACTTCTCTATGCTTTTGGGTTGAGACCACTGAGGAGGGGAGCAAGAGCAGCTGGTCTGATTGTTAGCAGTGGAGTACTGAGATTTAATTTGTTATTGCCTTTACCCACACATGTAAATATCATTATGAATACTAGCCCAAACCTCCTTGGGGAAGCAGTTCCCTGCCTGACCTCAGTACTTTATCAGACAGAGCAGCTTTCTCCAAGTTGTTTGTCCTTTCTGCTTGCTCACATTCAGGAGAAACATTCTCTTCTAAAAGGCTGAAAGTACAAATTTTTGTGCAATCTCATGATTGCAATAGCTTGGGCTTTACGCAACTACCCAAAATTGCAAGTTTTAATGATACCAAAATACAGATGTGGTTACAAGCTCATGAATAAAGCTACCCTACAAAATTGGAAAGATAAGGTGCATCCCTCTCCTAACCCAAAATATTAAAAAACTTCAGTCCTTGAGAGTGTGCCCTATAAGCACTCTTCATTCCTAAGAAGAGTGCAATGCCATATTCATTGCTAAGTGCAAAACCCCAGGATTGCCAGCATCACAAAGGTGCTTGTATCAGTCTTCTCTGTAACACTGTTCCCCAAGGTAGCTGGGTTTCAGACAGAAGTTACTGACTGCATTCCACATCATACCAAATATACATACATATATATATATATATATATATATATATACAGTTCTACAGTTCTGCTTTTCAGCCTATATGTTTGCAGGTTTAGCTGGGGTGGCCAGCCCAGTGGCCTGGTGGTTTATCCTAACCCACTATAATTAGCCCATGGCTGTTGCTCATGGTATGCCATTTGTCTCCCCACACTCAGCACTGTTTGGTAAACAATTTCAGAGACAGAGTTGCTCTCCCCTGATCTCACTAGGTGGTGTTCCCTTATTTATTCTCTGCACCCCACAGTTATTCCTCTCTCTTGAGGTTGTGAGGTATAGAAGTGGCAAAAAAGGCCAAAAATGTTGCCAAAAGGGGGAGGCAGCTGTAGCAAAAGACACAACTCAGCTGGGGAGGCGGGATGCAAGGCTGGCAGGAGGCCAGGCCAGCTGCAAACCCAAGAGGCACCATGGACATCTGTCCCCCACCGCCTGCATCCTCACCTCCTGTGCGGATGCACTGAGCTGGGAGAGGAGGCAGCCATTAGGAATTCCCTTCTACTCCGAGAAGGAGCTGGCTCCCAGCCATGGCACGTGGAGGGCTTGGGTGGCAGACACGAGCCTCAAATTCAAATCTGGCCCAGGGAAGGAAGGTCAAACTGCGGACTGGGAAGCAGCTGTTCACAGCCCTCCTGGGAATGCAGAAGCAAAGCTGGGTGGCAGGAATTGGGGCTGGGGCTACTGGGAGCAGTGCCCTCAAGGAGGAGGTTGCTGACCCAGCTGATGAGGTTGGGACTCTACCAGGAAAGAGCTCCTCCACTCATGGGCAGCCCCACTGCAGCATGCTTTAACAGGGATGCTTGGCTTTACTCCCAGCAGTGCTGCCATGAACTTGTCACCGTATACGGGAGGGACAATCATTAAAGAAGTCCCCTCCCTGGGACAAACAGACAGTGTGTGTCGAGCTGAGCCTGTGCATGGGAGCACGGGCTTGGCCAACACTGAAACCACATTGGTAGGGACAAGGGATTTCCCAAGCCCGGTCCCTCAGCCATGAGCTTTGATCTTGCTGTGCAACACTGCAAATGCAGTCAGGAGCCTCCTGCTCACGGATGGCAGTGGCTCTGGCATGACATTGGCATGAGGGGGTCACAGAGATGACTCCTGGGAGTCTGCTACTTTGACCACAAGCTCCTTTTCCTCTCTGTGTGCTTGCTCCCTCTCTAATTCCTCCCTCTCATATTATCTCAGCCTTAAATCATTATTTCCATGCTATGAAGAGAAGAAATTCAAAGGATTCGGGAAGGCGGGATAGTATTCTTGGAGGTGAAGAGTGGAACTAACACACTGGAACTAACCACAACACCGTCTCAGCAGCTTTGGGCATCCTCTAGCATGCCTTCCATACCAATTTTGAATAAACACAGCATACTTTGTGACAGGCATGTTCTAACTTTGCCCTGTCACCCACTGAGCATGTTACAATAACCAAGTGATAGATCTCCTGAGAAATCCATTTTCCACCTCCATCTGAAAATAGACCAGGCAGTGGTCTTAGCATCTGACCATCCCTGCAGGTGAAACCCCAAATGGCAGCATGTCTTCACTCCCAAGTCCCACTTTGCCTTTAACTTACTGGCAGCAGAGGTGTGCACACACATGCACACGTGTGGCTGGATACACAAGGCACACACATGTTTGGCTTTGTACCTGTGCACATACATACGAATGGTTCTGTGCAGGGTGTGCCACTCAGCAGTCTGGAGCTTTCCCAAGTGCAAGAGCTTGCACAAGTGCGTGGGTCTGGCTGTATAGAAGTGTTGGTCCATCTGAAGTAGGCCAGCACAGAGACAGTCCTACAGGGGAGGCTAAAACAGCTGCAGGCACCCCACTGGAGGTTCCCCTGTGGGAACGGGGGCTTCCCAGCCCTGGCTTGTCAGCCCCACTGTGGTCCTTCCCCAGACAAGGTCTCCATCTGACCCTCTGCTCTGTACAGGCATTCATGTAAACTCATAGTCTGACCTTGTTGGCATACACCAGAAGAAGTTCAAAGAAACAAACAAAACACCCATCCCAAGCCTCTCCTTTCCTATATCAAATTTCTCTCCAGAGATCATAAAAAATATTCTTACCCAGATTCTATACCAGATTAACAAACTATGAGAGCCAAATGCTGATGGCAGCTGAAGGGTGGCCACCACCCAGTCCAGCCTAACCCACTCTTCCAGCCCAAACAAGGATTCACTCTAACAGCTTTTTGCAGTGTCCTGGACAGGGCTACAGAGCTGCAGGAGAGCTCAGCTGCACCTGGGTTCTTTTCCAGCAGCTATTTTCAGTGCTGGTGATTGGCAAGACTATGAACTTCACTGCCAGCTTCCCCTTCCCTCTCCTCTCTTTCCTCATCTTGTTTTCCCAAGACACTATTTCCACAGTTGCAACCTCTTCTCCTCCCAGCTGAGATGTGATGGAGTGTTTTACCATGGCAGGCTTTTGTCTAATCACTGCCTCAAGATCAGGCCAACTGTGATGCTCAGGAGATGGATGCACTGCTTTCTCCCTTGTCAGCTGCTCTCAGTGTCTAACAACAATGATGGGAGTATGCCTTCCTAGAGCTCAGGACACCAGCTGGTGTGAAACACCTGGTCCCACCAGCATTGCCAAAATATGGGGTGGCAACTGCACCAAAATAGACTGCATGGGTTGTAGGGAGCAAAATTACTGGGCAAGGAGGTCTGAGTCATTTAAGTCTAGACAAATCTGTTTCTGTATTCTTGAGGACCAGAGGGACAATTTTCTTGCACCTTTCTACTAGATCAGGCTGGCTGCAATGGCTGTGTTGCCTTTTGCTTATGGCTGTGGTACCTCATGGAACTGGATATGCCAAAGTACTGTCCTTTCTTCAGGATTAAATCTCACACACACCTCATGGGAGAACAGGATCTCTCTTCAGTTGTCTACAAGTACCAAGGCATCCATAAGACTTCAGAACCATTGCTCACTAATTTCACACAAAATATTTGCCAGGATGGCCACCGATAGGACATAAACATGTTATTTCCCTGCTTGTTTTTTGACTTGTGAGGAGCTCTAACATCATGGAACTCCCATTACCCTTCCCAAGCCTGTTATTTATTTGGCTGGTTTTCGCATCAGCAGATGAAGAACAGCAAGTACAACCACCTGTGCTTTTGCCAGAGACATGTTCAAGGCACCAGTAATGTGAATCTTGACTTTTGGCAAACTTGTGCTGGAATGAGGGTGAGATGGGAAGGTGAGAGACATTCCTTTTCTGTTGTGTTCCTCAGCCTTAGCTGTTCTCAGTTCATCACAGGCCAATTAATACATATATCTTTTTTTTTATTTTGCTCTGTCTTAATAGGACTGACTACATGAAAAATCCAGAGTGCCCAAGGAAATAAAATATTCTCCCCACTTTTCCGGTCATCCACAGTGTCCTGCAGAGTAGCCAACACTTACACTTCTGTTTCCAAAAAAATCCCAAGCTGAATGAAACAAAAATGGATCCAACCCAAACAACTGGATCTTTCCTGTACTACATAATTAAATGAAAACATTTAAATTAATTTACTTAATTTTTCTATTCAGTGCATTTTTTGTATATCTACGTTCAAACAGTGACCCAGCAATCCTTGTATATTTACGTCCTTCCAACTTGCCCATCCTCTTTAAAGTTCAAGTGCCTCGTATGAGTGACTCACTCATCCACCCTTTTGAGAGTATAAGAATAGAAATTCTTTAAAGCTTTGTGTTTTCAGCACAACAACATTCCGATATGATCTAAGAATCACAGAGACACCCTTCGGTCCCAGGAGGACTGGGGAACAGGTTTGGCTAGAAAAAAAAGTTTTCCTCATGTGATGGGCACCCCACCAATCACACAGCACGCTCCTCAGCATACTGGGCTCTTTAAAGGGCAGCGGAGGTGGGAGAAAAAGGCCTTTTCAGCTTTGCAGGTGGGTTGGGATTTCTGTGGAAGCATCACGAGAAGAGAGCGGTGAGTGCCTTGCTTTGGTCATGGTCTTCCTCTTAAAGAGGCATGTGAGCCAGAAGTGTCTATTAGGAGAAAAGACAGCTCTTATGTTTAATGTGTTTTTATTTTAGTCCCTGGACTGTGTTTGGTATGTGGGAGTCTGGTACCTGGATAAGGTTAACTGCATGAAATTATTAAATATTTTATTTTTGTTACCTCAGGCTGTCTTCCCTATGGCTCTTTTAATTTGTTTCATATTTTTTTCTCCTAAAGACTGGGGAGAAGGGAATGGAGAAATTAAATCTGTTGAAAATTTGAGTGTTAAAAGAAAAAAAAAAAGGGAAAATTCTTGTAGAGGAAGACGAATCTTGTAGTTCCCCCTCACTTGTGAAAATAGGAAAGTAAAAAAAAACCTGCTTGTTTTGGCTGTGCTGAATTAATAAAGAAGAGAGGAAAAACCTACCTTCCAGCTCTACTTACAAGGTAATTATGCTTGATGATGATTTACCAGCCACACCACTGTTCACACAGGCTTCATTTCATAGCAATCTCTTTGAAAGGAAACTTAATTAGTCTGTGACCCCTGCTTGATGCTGAGCTATGTTTTTGTTTTATTTTTCTCCTCTGGTAGCACAAAATAGTTGTCTGCCTCTTCCATTTCTGAGCATGGTTGATTCCTAGCACACAAGCAGTTTTCTGTCAGAGGTGAAGCACTGGGGAAAGTCCAGCAGGGCAGGAGGAGTGCATGAGCTTGTGTCCACTGGAGATGTTTGCTTTAAAATAAGTAAACAAAGGATGAACTGACATTTGTAAAACATTCAGCTTCTTACAGTGGAGTTCAAGCGATTCATCATTAACATATTAAATTACTTCCTCTTAAAAACTGTGTAATTCTCAAGGTGTCCCAAGCACTTGGAAAATTCCTTCTTTTTAAGCCCCTTAGGGGATAAATTTTCCATCATAACCTATTTTAAAAAAACCCCAAACGTAAGTTTATTGCTGATGCATCGGGTTCCACAGGCTGTCTGGGTGTGGGCAGGTCTGTGGCTCACGGAGGATTCCCATGGCACTGGCACTGGCCTTGGCACAGCACCTCATCGGTTCCACCTGGATGACTTCCCTCCATCAGCACCCCAGGGCTAGCCCGGGCATCTTGCTCCTGCCTGTGGAGACATGCTCTCCAGCTGGGCTTGGACAGGAGGGGTGGTGCCCAGGCTTCTGCCCCGCAGGGCTGTGCGGGCAGGGACCAGGACTCTGCTGCTGAGCAGCCGGGTTTGCTCAGCTGCGCTCGAGTGGCGCAGAGCCCTTCAGCCAAGGTGGCAAGAGCCTGTGAGTCACAGAACAAACCCATCCTTTGTCTCTGCCTCCTTGCACCAGGGCATGAGAAGGCAACGCCCTGAGCAGGGACGCTGAGGGAAAGGGAGGTAGCAAGGGGTGATGTGAAGCCCCACCATGCAAGCCCCACCACCATGCTGAGAAATCTCCAGGAGTGGGGTGCGAAACCAACGATGCTCACAGGGATGTTTTGGGATGTCCCTTTGTCACAGTGCTTGACAACTAGCACAAAATGCAAGGCAATCAAAATGCCACCTGGTTCTGTGTTGGGCAGTGCCACATGAATTCTTATCCATTGGTTTTCTGGCTAGAGATGGAGTAGAGCTAGGCTAAGAAGGGGGAATTTATCTGTAAGGCCACTGAAATCCCGTCTCAGCCTATAGAAACAGGGTGTGGAGGCTTCAAAAGATTGACCAGAGCAATGTGTATGAGGGAACAACAGACCCTAAATCCCATTTGAATCCAGGAATTGCTGCCAGAAGAGTCTCCTTTCAAAGCCTACATGAGGTTATCACCTAAAACATAAGGGCAGAAGCCAGCCTCTGCAGAAAGGAACTTCCCTTTTGTTTCCTACAGATGGGCTGATGGTCTCAGAGAGAAAAGGAAGTGAGGGTGGGTTCAAGAAAGCTTCAAGGGCGTGGCAATAATAGATTTTCTGCAGCTTGTGGGGTACCAGGGGGAGGCAAGGCTACCACTTCTCCTGGGCTCTGGCAGGCTCGACAGGACCTCCATGAGGGTAAGGAGTGTTTTGGGGGTGTGAGGAGAGAGGAGAGGGGAGAAGTTACAACCAGTTGTACTGTTTGTGACCAGAGTGCCAGGAAGAGTAAGAAGTATGTGCCTCAGAAGGGACACAGGGTTTTTGGTACAATGAGAGCAACAGACACCTTTCCAAAGCTGCTTAGAGCATGGAGCAAAGTGTGTGGCAGTGATAATTGAGTACCTCAGACCTAGATAGGTCACACCTAAATTGCAAGGTTTCTAGGATGTGCTGAGGAACACCAGGTCAAGGTTGAAATTCCAGGACCTGGCTGCCTTCTTAGTCGAAGTTCTGGATAAAGGTTGCAGCTGAAGCTCCAGTTTCCTCAGGGGTTTCCTTGAAGCCCCAGGAAACTGCATTTGGGTCATAAAACTAATTTTAACAAGTCCAGGAAGAAGGCTTCTCTACCTCCAAATGCATTTGTGTCTGCGGGCAGAGGCTGCTGGCAGCTGTGTCTCTGGGGCTTGGTGGAGGGCTGCCCACCACTGTCACATGCTGGGGTGCCTGTGAGGTGCCTCTGTGCACAGCCTCCCTCAGGCATACCAGCCAAGTTTGCCTCATGCCTCTGCAGTCATGCACCTGTGCCTAGTGCTGTGCAATTCGCTCTTGCTAAATGCAGCTCACCTCTGAGGCATGAGGAGCAGTGGAAAGCTCCCTATCTCCCATGGCTTCTCCTCTGGGACATGATGGAAGATTGGCTCTCTGGCTGCCCAGCTGATGTCATGGCCTTGGAGCACCTGCCTGGTCTCTCATTGCTGATGGTGATACTGGACCACCTGCAAGAGAGAAGGGGTCAGACAAGGGGTTGACCCATGTGGCACAGGCTAATAAAGTGGACACAAAGAAATGAGCTCTTTTGGCACCTATCACTTGGAGGCAGAGGGATAATTCATAGAAACACGGCAACAGTGGGGTTTTTTATGTCTAGAGTACATCCTTTTTTCATTCCCTTTTCCTCTTCCTGGTCTCCCTGCTTCCCCCTGCTCTGCAATCCCATTGAACTTCATTAAGGTATGGGAGAACCTTAGGTTGTCTGGAAACTTGCCATTTTCCAGCTGATACCTATGGTGGTGACTGTCCAGCTTTCCTCACAACCATAGTAGCCCACTGGAGGTGGGCTCAGCCCTAGAGAAAGGGCTTGCTTTCTCCAGCTAATGTATCTGCAATAATATCTGCCCAAGGGGAGACAGGAGTGAGCCAGGTTCTGCCTGCCACGGAGGAGAAGAAAGACAGCTTGGGGAGAGGCAAGAGCTTGGGCTGGATGGACAGCCCATGTACAAGGTGTCAGTGCTGTTGTTACACTGAACAGGGTAACACATTCAACCTTGCTTTATAAAATGCAACTGGAGCACTTTTCCATGTAGCAGTCAGAGTTCAAGTGCCTGTGTTCAAGCAGGAAAGAGTTCCTTGCTTTTTGGATTGCTGCCTGGCTTGCCATGTCCCTTAGATGGCAATAACTACAGGGTTTTTTAACATCTCTGGAGTTTGCAGCACACAGGTCCATGAGCCAGGCAGTGGTCTCTCCAGCTCTCAGATGAGCAGGATACCAGGATTCATCTTAGGTTTGGCAGACTTTGCAGTGTTGTAGTACAGAACACATGGCTGAACATTGCTCAGACTCAGATTTTACCTGCAAGACAGCCCCCGGACACCCTGGCTTGTCAGGAAGTTTGGCAGGGACCGAGATCCAGGTTGACCTCACAAGCCTGCCATTTTCAAATACAGAGCTACACAGTTTCATGTATACTGGGTCTGGCCTCCAGACCAGGCTGGGATTAAAAAATCTTCTCAACTTAAAAATAATGGCCACATATTATTAAAAAATTCCTACACATGCTATCATACAAAAATACTTAGCACTGCCGATATAATGGTGAGAGCTCTGGAGATGTCTGCATGCCTAACCCTCAAACCACTGCAGAGAGAGTGGTACAAAGTGCTTGGTTTTCACCTGTCACTGTTGGAGGTCCTGCATGGCCCAAAAAGGGCAGCTGCTGAGGAGGCAGGAGGTGGCATTTTTAGAGACATCTCACAATGTTCTGTTCCTCAGAAAGCTCCCCTTCATTGACAGCTTTGTCTGTTCATATTTCCCAACATCTTCCTTGTAGAATCAGGAAGTCAGTGGCCCCAGCGAAAGAGAGGCACAAGTGCAAGTACTCAGGTAGAAGAAGGACATTAAAGCAGTTTTTGCTGTTGTCTGCTCAAGCTGGGCTCACTGCAGCCTTTCTTTTCTGGTTTATATTTTCTTAACCACTTGGTAATGCAGTTGTCTGAGGGTTGGGGTTTTTCCCCTTACCCTCTCCATACACACATCCCTTTGAAAGAAAAACTTGGTGGGCTCTGGTGTCTGAGCTTCTTTCTCCAAGAGGTCTCACACCATGTTACCTTTGTGCAGCTCTCTCTGGAAGGGGATGAATTTGATGCAGGGCACCTGACTCTAGACTGCAGGATATAAGCACTCTCAAGAATTCAGTGGGAATGCTTCTTGGCCTGGCTCCCAGGAGCCAGCTGCAACCTGAGCTGCCCCTCCCTTCCTCTTCCTCCCTCACACCTGACTTGGGGGACTCAGCTCCCATTCCCAGCATGGGTGGGAGGTGGGGTAGCTTGTAGCAAAGCCCTGTGCTGTAGGTGTGTGTGGGATACAGCCAGACCACTGTGGTTACCAGTTCAGTCCCATGGTGGTGCTGGTCAAAATGGCCCAGGCTAGGAATAGGGGTGAAGTGAGGGTGCTGAACTTGTCCCCTCTGCATCCAGATGCAGCTGGAGTTTCTGGCCAGGTAGAAATGACACACTATGAGCGGAGGTTGTTGTGAGTGCTGTTGTTAGGATGAATATCCTCATCAAAAGGGAGCTGAAGACACCAGCTGTCCCCAAAGTGGTCCCAGTCTTCTGTAGCTCAAATATCAGGGAGAGTTTGAGTTAGCAGATTAACACCAAGGGAGGTCTCCTCTGAAACTACTATAAAGCAAGCGATGGGAGGTGTACAGACAGGCTGGCAAGTTCTGTCTGTCCTTCTCCTCAGGATAATTTGTGTTTCTGATTGAAGTGTTTTGTACCGGTGATTTAATTGAAGACTGTATTTGTTGTTTTCTAGGTTGCATGAAGAATTAAAGATGGCGAAAAGTGATGATTGCGTACACATCTTGCAGGGTCTGTTAGTCTTTGGGAATGTGGTCATTGGGGTAAGTGAAGTAGAACAAGTATGGGTGGAGGCTTCCTTCTGGTATGACACTTCTTAAAACAGCAGTTCTCCCTCTTCACTTGTGAAGTCCACACATACATGGTCCAGTAAAGCATGAGAGAAGAGGATAAGGAGAGCTGTCCTAATGATCGGTTGGGTGGGAAAGGGACAGCAGGGGCAGATCCACAGTACCAAGATGGGTGCTGGGGAAAAAGCCTTAGAACTGGCTGGTCCTGATCAGCAGGAGCAGACCAACATTTTTCCAGCCGCCTCCCTCTATATAGTAATGGAATGATTCTGTTCATTCTTTCTTAATATTCTCAAGTCCTAGGCCTGACCTCTCAGATCAAGGCTGGGTGAGATTTGCCTGCAATTCTTCTGTGAAGTTCCAATACAAGAGATTGTAGAGCTGGGCAGAGGGATTTGGGTAGCTCCCACTTGGCAGGAAGCTGAATTAAAGGAAATCTACACCTGTTTCTGTCTGCTGTTTCTTTGGGGAACCTTGAACTGATGGGTTTCTTGTGCTTCCCAGCTGTGCGGCATTGCCCTGACAGCAGAGTGTATCTACGTTGTGTCTAATTCTGATGGTCCCTACCCTCTGCTGAAAGCCACAGAAAACAGAGACATCCACGCTGCTGCCTGGATTGGCATCTTTGTCGGCCTTGCACTCTTTGCCCTGTCTATCCTTGGCATCATTGGAGTCGTTAGGGCCAGCAGGACCTTGCTGTTGGTGGTAAGTGTAGCAAAATTTACCTTCTTATTGGTGCCAAACTGAACAAATGCTGCCTTGGTGTCCCTGGTCACCTTGGGAAACAACCAATGAGCAAAGACAGCTTTTATACTGATGAGGAGCCAAAGGTTCTTTTTGATCATGGTTTTGGTGTCCCAGGAGGTGACTCCTGTGAAGACTCATGCCCAAGAAGCTTCAGATTCAGGCTGAGGGAATACATGGAGATAGCCACAGTGAAGGTTGGACTGGCTTGACCCTGACCTTGCCCTGAAGCAATGCAGGAGCACTTGTGCAATCACATATAGCTTGTGATATCACAAAAGCTATATGTGATATAGCTAAAAGCTATATCAAATATAGCTTTTAGATCCTTGTTTTTCCCCACCCCTTACTGCTTTTCAGCTGTCATGCACTATTCAGTTTAGGAGCTGGTAAGTAATGACTTCTGTTCAAGGTATTACTAAGTGTCAGGATACCAAATACGGGTGCAATGAAGAACATAAGATATCAGCAGGCAGGCAGAAATTACAGGGGTGGGAACAGAGCTTTGGATAAGCCAAAGACAATGTTAAGATGTGGACAAATCTCTGCACAATGTCTTACTTAGTCATTTAGTATGGCAGCGGCAAAACTTAATTGGTGTTTGCATTAACGAAGGGTAGAGATGAAAACCCTGAAATGAGCTCTCTTGTGGATTACTGTGGGGTTGCAGGGTATCTGTTTTAGACAAAAGGCACTCAGAGATCTGAACTCTTGAGCCAGAGAATATGCCAGAAAACAGCTAAGGAGACAGAATTCCCTTAACTCTGAATTTTGGTGACTTGGCTGAAACCCAAGGCCCTGGTTTAGGATATATGAGAGGGTACAAGGGACAGAAGCTGAGGTAAGTAGAAAAAAAATGCTTTTAATCAGAGAAGAACATTATAAATGCAGGAGGAGGAACAGATACATGAGAACTCCAAAGAAAATATGGAAACTGTCAAAGGGATTATGCTGGAAAGGGAAACGAAAGAGTGAAAGAGACTATGAGAGGTGACACTTGTAATCTGTTTTCATGAAAGATCTTTGCTCACAATGTAGGAGTGTTGAGGAAATCTATGATGAAAAATCAGGGGGATCTGAATGATGCCCTAAGCTGCACCTTCCCTTTCTCCAAAGTACAATCTCTCCTGCTAGGAGTGAACAGCTTCCTGCTGGAAAGCTTAGAGCTGGTAAGTGGAAGTGAAAGGAGGACACATGACACAAACATAGGTTACCAATGAGATGCAACAAAGAAAAGGACAAAGTATTTTCCATGGAAGCAGGGTAGTCTTAGTGCCATAAAGTTCTGATGAAATCTTGTCTGTGAGATGGAGAACAATTCCAGTCATTCACCTTCAAGAAAGCAGATTGCAAATCGGAATAAGCACTGGGAAGGGCTTCGAGAACATTCAGGCTGGGTGAGAGGGAATGTGATAGCCTGGCCACCTTTGCATCAAGCAGGGTTTCCGGCTTAATCCTGAAAAAACTGCTGAACTGTTTCTCCAAGAACTAATTCTGCTCTCTTTCTCCCACAGTACATCATTCTGATGCTGATCACTTTTGCATTTGAAATGGCTTCTTGCATCACAGCAGCGACCCACCAAGACTCAGTGAGTATTTCTTTTCTCATGTATTCTTTTAACTTTGCTGGGAAACACAAGTTCTAGGGCACACAGTCACCCTGTTCAGCATAGTAAATATGATGATACAGTGTAAACTCACAGGACCACTGCTGAGTGGAAGACAACTCCACAAGGAAAAACTCCAACATCATTATTCTAATCAAAGAAATGGCTTTGTTGTTTCGAACACAGTTCTGTTATTTTTAACAGTTTAAAACATTTAATACCTTGTAGTTAAGGAAATAATAGCGTGGGTTAGTTGAATCATCAATAGAGTGTTTAGTCTTTCAGCTACTGACTGATTAATGCATCATACACAGAGAAGAAAATCTTCAGCGTTGCCCCAGGCAGTGTTACCAGTGAGGGACAGATTACATGGATTATTGGAGATACTGCGGGGAGGGAAATTATTTGTGGTGCTTTAGTTCCAACATACCAAATGCAATCCATAGCTCTTGCACAGCTCTTGTGATATACATCTAGTAGTGTCTGCTTGAGATCTTTGTTGCTCCTGCTCCTCAAATGCTGCTCTTTATTCTCATGTGTAAAACCAGAGGAGAAGCAACATTCCTGTTCTCCAGCAGGACTCTGAAACAAGAAAACAAACCCTCCCCACATAACTCTGCATTTCCTTTACATGGCCACTTATTTACATAGTTTCTGCATTTTTCTCTGGGTTTTTTTTTTTTCTGTAGCTGACTCCAAACCTCTTCCTGAAGCAAATGCTGGAGAGATATCAGAAGTCAGACCCAAACAAAAACAGTGACAATGAGGTCACAAAGACATGGGATGAACTCATGCGTCAGGTAATAACACTGAAAAGTCACTAATTACTAAATGCTCTGCAAGCCTGGAATTCCAAGTCCTCCTTGGGGCTGCTGGATAATAAAGAGGGTGGCATCTGCCTTGAACCTTAAAAGAAAGTTCTGGCACACTCCCTCTTAAGCTCGTTTATCAGACAGCAGACTGTCAAAGGCAGGCACTTCAAAAATCTGCTCCATAAGTCTGTGATTAATGCCTACCCAGAGTCCTGACATGTGCAGGGCTGTGACCTGGGCCCACAGAGACCCTTCCCTTCTGTGTCCCTGCAGAACCACTGCTGTGGGGTCAATGGCCCCTCCGACTGGCAGGACTACACGTCTGCCTTCCGCCTCACGCACAGCGACGCCGACTACCCCTGGCCACGGATGTGCTGCGTGTTGGATGCACAAGGGAGCCCTGTCAACCTTGATGGCTGCAAACTTGGAGTGTCTGGCTACTATAACAGTAATGTAAGACCATCTCTGCTTTTTCCAGTTAGCATACATCAGTGCCTGGCTGGAAGGGAAAGAGACCATGAATAGCCTTTCTCCTTCACTGTAAGCTACAGGTGTTCAGAAGCTTTCTGGAAGAGAAGAAATGCCTGTAGAGCCCTGGCCATGTTGCTGAACAGGACAGGAATTTTTTTTAGGATAAAATCTTTCCTGTTGGGGAGAGAAAACTCCCAAGCCACTGGTAAGAATCAAACTTAGCCCAAAGATGAGAGTATACAATATGAGTAGGCAAATCAGCAGTACTCCTCCACAAGGAATAACTTTTCAGTAGACCATTATGTCCTATTCACTAGGTTGCCGGGTCATGAGCATCAGCTTCTGCACTAGCTTGCATTTCTAGAAGGCATTCAAGCTTCCAAGTTTTCTTGATGCTTCTTGATTATGGAGGTCAATTCTGTGTCAACTGTGTTTGGTTATCTAAGTGTACTTGGCAAGTGGATGGCACAACAAGTTGTCCTTGAAGTGTTTGAGATGGGTCTACTTTGTATTTGGAGCCAGAAACAGGTGGGTTATCTGCAAGTTGTCAATAAGCAGTGTAGCTCTGGCTTGGTTTTTTGAGACACTCTGAGCTACCCAAATTGCAGTAGGAGAGGAGCATGCCACCATGCCACCTCAGTCTCTCTCGGGGGTGGATAAGTTTGTCACCTTGCAGTGCAGGCTCATTGCTGGTGTTGAGTCATTGCGGGTTGTCTTTCAGGGCTGTTACGATGCTATTTCTGGGCCAGTGAATGCACATACCTGGGGTGTTGCCTGGTTTGGCTTTGCCATCCTCTGCTGGACTGTAAGTACTTAATATTTGCCTTTATTTCCTCTTCTCTTCTCTTGCTATTCCACACCCAGTTGGGTGGAGGCGAATGACAGAACTGAGGCATTTAAAATGTCCATAGATTATCGTCATTCATTCATCACAAATCTGCCTGTAGCCTGCTCCACTAAGGGCTACATTTACAAGTTCCCCTCCATTCTGGCTTCCAGAGGTGAGGAATTAGATGGCCTGCCAGCCTGCCATGGCCTGCTGCTACCTGCTGCCATCGCAGCAATACAACACAGCAAACACAGCTTGCAGTTGCTTCTTTGTGAAGGGTGTTGGATCATCATGATAGATAATTGAGCTTGTAGTTTGAAGATTTTATATGAGTGTATTCAGTTCTCAGGGTTCGGCAGATTCATGACAGATTATCCCCAGTGAGAAGAATGATATAGTCAAATAGTTATACTGCACATATCTTCTTTCTTTACTATATAGTTTCTGTGCAGATAAAAAACTTTAAGATCCTCTGCCTGAACAGGCATTGCTTTTTGAGAATTTCTGTCACTCTCTGTTGCCAGTAGGACTGAATGGGGCTGGGGGAGGAGTGGAGAGCAGGAAATGGGGGGCATAGAAACTTAATAGTGTTGTCATTTCAGTTCTGCGTCCTCCTTGGCACCATGTTCTACTGGAGTGGAATTGAATACTGAAGGCCTGGTGCTGTCCTGAAGAGCCATGTGAAAGTGCATTTGTTTGTCTCCCACTCCATTCTCCACTGGCCATGGAGGATTTGAAGTTTTCCCACTACCTCTCTCATATATACTTTTGCCCCTCCAAAAACTTGACACAAAGAACTGATGACTGCAGGAAAGAATCTTCTTGTCCCTGCTTTGCCCCTTGTTCTGCAGCCTTAGTGCCTCCTGCATGAAGCACAATCCTTCTTTCACTGTGCAAGAAATCCTGGAGCATAAGATGAGGGGAAAAAAGTGATCTGCTTTGTTCTCTGATGACATCAGAAAAGAAAATGTTCATTTAAACTTGGTCCAGAAAAATGTCTCTCTAAAATTAATTTGAATTTAAATTATAATGCTCCAGCAAGGGCTATGTGAACAAAACTACCCTCCTGTGACCAATAAGGACAGATGCTGCAAGGGAAAAGACTGCAGACCTCTCTGTTATATTCTACTGATCAACTTCTCTTGCTGGTCTCTGTCACCCTTGCCTTTATAAAAGGCAAATTCTCTGAGCATTTAAGTGTGTCAGCAATAAAAACATGACACAGATAGAAAGTCTGTTGCTAGTCAAGCCCAATAAAAGGCTAGCTCACTCCTCAGCAATATGCTGCCTATATGCAAGCCTACCTCCTGTCACTGATGAAACTACTGTATGTGCTCCTACCTTCAGATGGGCCAGTCCAGGAAAAGCTCCAGCTGCTAACAAGCAACTCCTTCAAAAAAGCTGTTACCTACTTTGCACAAGATTTCATACACCTAGGAGCTAGAATCTGTGCAGAATACAGAGGTTCTCTGCTGTAGTTGCATTTGCAAATGTGGCTGTCCCATGCTCCTGGTTTATTGTGCTTCTTGCTTTGGCTCCCTGTGTATAAATTTTTACACCCCCTATGTCATTCCCCTCCCACATCCCTGGATCAGGTAGGACAAATGGCAAATAAAGGCAGTGAGTAACTCTTGTGAAAAAATGCAAGCAAGGACCTAATTGAACCAAACCCAGTCCTTGCATCAGCACTTGCAGCTTTCACTCAGTTCAATAAAGGCTGCTTACTTTGGCCCAGACTGAGCTGGTGCCTTTCCTAGTGAACACTTCAGTAGTTAAAAGTATTGTGAGAATTGTGCTCCTCTGTGAAGTGTTTTAAGGTGAAGCCTCTTCCAAAGATGTACTGCTTCATGTCCTGATGCTTGCCATCCTCCTTGATTCTTTGGTTTTGTACATTCACCAAAATACTAATTAAAAAGAAATGGAAGTGAATTTTTTTCTCTTGTTCAAGATTGTGTCTTTGGGAAGGGAAAATAATAAAGGTCTGTGTCTGGGACATGTGGGGCAGGACAATGAGAGGCTTTAACATCCTGTAACAGAGATCTTGCTAAAGCATCAAGATTGCAGTGTGCCACAGAAACTCAGCAGCCAAAGAGTTCCTTGCCAGAGTGCTGAGGGAGAGGAGGAGGCAGATAGAAGGGTGAAGAGATGAGGAAGAAAGGTTATGTCCCTGCAACACAGAAGGAGTTTTCTGTATGACTGTGCCTTCAGAACTGACAGTCCTCACAGATCAGCCATTCCCCTGCTTCAGTGGTGTGGTGGCTGTCTTGGAGACTCTGGACTCTGAGAAATTCCACAAGGAAATAAGTCTTCAGCACTTCTGTTGTGAGACTTCAGTCATGGATTGACCACGTATGTCAGTGGTTAAGGTTTGGTTTTCGAGGGGGTGAGGAGGAGGTTTGGTGGTAGTGATGCCTTTGGTTTTAGCTTTCATATTTTTCTGATTCTGTACTGCTTTAGTGTGTGGTTCTGAGCTTCATATTAAGGGCTGGTAAGCTCTCTTCACAGAATAGCTAGACAAAACAATTCCTTTCCTAGCTTGGGACCGAGGACAACCAACCCAAATTTCAGGCCCAAGAGCATAAACAACAGTGGACTGAAGAGAGGAAAAAAGAAGGATGGTACTTCATAACCTATAGCTATAGTTGGACAATTAACTCCAATATGCAGATGGACCAGAACTTATAAAAGTGAGAGACCCCGTGACCGGTCGTACATTTTTGTGACCATTTTGGGTTCGTCTTGGGTGTAGCCCTGGCTAAATCCTGTACTACTCAAGGTGCATCCATTGAGGTCTTTTAATAAATACCTACTTTATTTTTTAACTCCATCTAGCCTCTGTTCTAGGTCAGCCTTCACAAGGCATCAGTAGGGCTGGGTATTTTTATGTTTATGCTGCTGAGAACAACAGTAAAACCTAAATGTAAAGAAATCTAAAGAGAGTCAGCATTTGCCAAAGTTAGGGAGCAGTGGCAAAGACTAGGTTCCCTGCTACTGGCCAGAAACTGCAAATTCCTGCCAAGTGCAACAGCAGAGAGGAGAAAAATGGAGCAGGAAGGACACAGCAGACACAGAGACTCTGTCCTTGCTCTGCCAAACGCCTCCAATAACTCTTGGTCATGGATAGCTGCCCTCCTGCATAAGGGCCTCTTGCTTGAGTTTTTTTTCTGAAACTCAAGCAGCTCTGCAAATGGGTGAAACAACTGGCTGTGGGACTTTCTAGAGGCCAGTAAGGCCTTCTGAATATGGATGTCACTGGATATTCTGCCTGGAGAAAACTGTAGGACCACAGAAGCAGGTAAGATCAAATATTATTTTCCTCCTCTGGTGTTTTGCTTCAGACCTTTCTGCTCCATCCAAGTCTGGTATGATTACAGCACTGCATTTAATATAGAGGAAAATGCTGTAGGATTTTGAAGGAGAAGAAAAACTGGAAATACTTTAAATAGACTATTGCAGTATTAACTGCTCCAGCCAGTTGCAAATGATACCATTGACCTATTACAAAAATGGCAGCTCAAGTCAATTCAGTTTGGGTTCTTCAAATTTGCTTTCTGCTTCCTAAGCCTTTCCCTCCCATTGCACTTTATGATTTGTGTACTAAAAAATAAAAGCTGTGACCGAGTAAACCAGGCAATGGTGGATCTGTGCAGAAGTGCCAAACATGCCACAGTGCATCCAGAAAAACCCAGTTTTATCTGCCTGAACTATGGGGGAAGGAGAGGATTGGACTGATGACGGGATGATGTTGATCAGGGCCATGAAAAATCCTGCTGAAAAATCAGAGAAAGCTGTGCTGCTGAAGGTTAATTCCAGCCTCTGAAATTACCTGAGGTGCCAGGGAAAGGGTGAGGAAGGGATGGAGTCTGTGACAGAAATGGTGGTGACCAGGCTTAGGTGTCAGCTGAGACTTGTAAAGAAATCCTGGTCATTCTCAGATGTTTAGATTGCTTCCTGAAGGCATGGATGTATGTGGTCTCCAGGGCAGACAGTATGTATGTGTGCATGAGAACTGCTGGACTAAGACATCCTGCTAAGACAGGATGAAGAAAAAAAATTGCTGCAGGTGAAAATCATTTGGTTTGTTTGCAGATTTGCTCTGTGTAATTATTCTCTACAGGTGTGAATATTCACAGTTCTCTCGTGGCAACAAAAGCACACTTCAATTCTCTCATGGAGCTACCAAATGTATTTTTAGATTATTAGATTACTGCAATACTCCCAGCTCTGAGAAATCAAGAGTCTCACTGAGAAGCACCCTCTGTACATAGCTGAGGGACTGCCGTGTCCTCCAATCCCAAAAGAATCCCACATCCTCGGCTGCTGCCCTCCCACACACACAGAAAGGTAACCTGGTGTTTTTCAAACTGCTGAATGTTTGTTTCTGGCAGTACTGAAAGTGTCTGTTCCTTCAGGCAACGGGGCATTGTGGGGCTGCCTTTGTGTATTTTGTGCCTGAATCCTCATTTTTCCAACGAGTTTTCCTGCCCCTTCCTCCTTTCCCCTCCCTTCTTCTGCATGAGACCTCTTTGCACAGACCCTTTCAGGCTTTACCTTGCTGGTTAATATATGACTTACAGTGGCCATTTTGTGCCATACTTACCTCTGGCTACCCACCTCACTGGGAAAACTAGGAACCAGGCTGACAGGGGTGTTCTGTACCTTCTGACGAGGGTGATTTATTCCCTTTCCTGCTCACTGCCCTGGCATCTTAGTTTTTCACATTCCTCACAACAGGGACTCATGCCAAGCAAATGTTCATTGGAACCAATGACCTAAAACTAGCTCCTAAATGAATCCTCCTCCTCCCAACCCTTGGCAGCCCTGCCCTCCTTGGCAACTGGGGAAATCCCCTGCAACGTGTGGTATGCTGGGAACCTCCTGCGAGAGCTCTCCCTGCAATCTCAGGCATCTTTAGGAGATCCTGCTTTGGGAGGAGTGGATTATGACTACTGAGGCTTGATCCTCAACAGGAAAAAAGGTGAGGGTGTTTCTGACTTGCTTCTGAGGTGAAATTACATCACAGGCAAGGTCATGTGCAGTTCTTGCACGATCACCAGCAGAGATAAGCCCTGCAAGAGAGACAAGTGATGAGCAGTGAGCTGCTCTGGCTACCCAGGGCTGTTGCTCACTGTGAGCCAATGCTGGGCTTCTCCATTTTTCCCAAAGCAATGCTCACCTTTATCAGGGTACTGTGGCTGGCACAGAGGCTGGAGACTG
This sequence comes from Serinus canaria, assembly GCF_022539315.1. Lineage (NCBI taxonomy): Eukaryota > Metazoa > Chordata > Aves > Passeriformes > Fringillidae > Serinus > Serinus canaria. The sequence goes on from NC_066313.1 coordinate 23,885,947, forward strand.
TAAATCCAAGTCACCCTGTAAATAACCAGCCTAGTCCTTTCATACTGTCTGATCCTTGATACTTAAAATAAATTATCTCACAGCGGAAAAAAAAAAAAAAAAAAAAAAAAAAAAAAAAAAAAAAGTAAAGCAGTTTGTTGCCACTATTTTTTCTGATTTCTTCTTCCTGATCCCTGTGAAGAAAGAGGAAAAGAAAATGTTACCTGATATTTTCAGACTGGTTCAACTTAATCTCATGGCTGTTGGGTGTTGGGGTTTTTTTTTCCTTTTTGGGTTTTACTTATCTAGAAACTTCCTCTGTTGAATAATCATCATGTGTGTTATTCTCCTTTCTCCAGTTCTGGTTGTTCCCATGTTTGTGTGCCTTGTGGTTCTTTCTTAAGCAGCTACAAAGTTTTTTTTGAAGTCATTTCCTCTCACTGAATTCAAATAATTCCTGGTCTTTTCAGATAAGGAATTTAAATGACAGAGAAATGTACCTTCTGCAGCAGATGTACTATGGAAGAAAACAGGTCATATTTTAAGATGGATCTGGTCCCAAATTGCAAACATAATTTCTAGGAGTTGTCTAGGTTTGCAAAATGTAGCTCATCTCACACTGCAGTCTGCTAAAAAGGCATACAAAAATATGTTTAATTATGGAGTGGGGCAAACATTCAAGTTTTAACACTCACGCTGTGTCTAACTTCTGGGGGCATCAGGACACGGGCAGATCTGAGCTTTGCAGATCCCGTTCATTTCTAATCCTCAGCACTGAAACTGTTCATCCTTTACCCTTGTGGTGAGGCACGTTCTTTGAATAATTTATCCTGTCCAGATGGAAAATGAACTCAGAAATCTGAGTTCATTTCTCTGTCTTGGCTGTTATAATTCTGTTCTTTTTGTTGGTGGTGGTGCCTTGTGCCAGCCTCCCTTCCCTGCACTGCCTGCCTCGCCTTTGCTGCCAGCTGACCTTTAGCCCCATCCAGTGGGATACCAGTGGGATACCAGTGGGATGTCCTGCTGCCAAAGCTGCTGAACTCCTGTGTTGCAATGGTGTTGTACGAGACACCAGTGTCAAATACTCCTTGGTGCTGGCTAAGGTTGATTCCTGGTTAACAGCCAGGTTGGAAACTTGCTTAATCCTGGTTTTGGCTTAGCTGAAAGTATCCAAAATGTCATAGCTGAGGCTTCCAATACAACCTACACAGGGTACTGCCCTGAGTCAGGCAGGCAAAACAAACTGGCTGAAAGAGTGTTCAAGCACTGCTGTGTGTTTGAGCACCCTGATTTAGGGCACAGTGCCAATGCAGCAGGAGCAGGTCTGCAGTGTCCCTTTGGCCTAATTTTTGTAACCATGGGAATGCTGTGGGGCAGTCTGAGGTTCTCCCCTTGCCTTATGGCCAAGTCATTGCGAGACTCTGTGGCACAAAGAATGGGAAAATACTGGTTCTCATACAGCACTAATAATTGGCTCTGGCTAACAACAATTCCAGAGTTCAACAAACATGGTTTTCTCTCTCCATTTGTATGCCAGTTGCCATGGTAAGCAGGAAGCACAACCCAGGCATTTTCCTAAAGGGAAACTGAAGTCATGAAGGAGGTAGGAAAGGGAGTCAAGCCCTGAGTTCAGCTGCTGAGTAGGAAAAAAAATATTTCATTTAACCTGATGATTCATCTGCCTTTTAGGGAGAACAGTGATCAAGCTGCACTGCAGATACATCCACTGAGGCTACAAGCACAAAACACCCCTTTTTTTTTCCCCCTCTTTGATCCCAGAATGTAATAAGGGAATAATAACAAAATTAACTTCCATGCTACAGCTCAGATGAGAGCCAGGGAACTAAATTAATAATTTGTTAAAGTTCTTGCTTGTCCTTTACAAAGACACTTCAACAGAAGTGCATACATGATGCATCAGCAGCCTTCATAGTAACTTCTGTTCCAGCCTGACTTCTGCTGTACAAGAACTGGGATCACAAAGTTTTTTCATACTCTACTCTGTGTTGCTCTGCATTATCACAGGCAAGGCAGAATTGTGCAGGAGATGTGCTAAATATGAGGACATGGTTGCACATCACTGAAACTTCAGCCTGGTAGAACTAGCAATGGTAAGAGAAAAGATTCTTTTACCCTTGAAAATTGTAAAGCATTTCAGATAACAGTAATTTCACAGAAATCTCCAAGCCCTCACTTAATTTTCAGACCTGCAGAGCAACTGCAGCTCCCACAACCTCCAATCAGAAAAGTGTGTGGCCAGGGCCTAACCTTCAGTCCCCACCATCAAAGCCCACACAAACACAGATCAGTGCCCTGGCCACTCACAAAACTAAAGAGGGGCTCAAACTCCGTGTCAGAGGATGAAAAAAGTATTTGCACTGTATTCATAAACCAAATTCAGAAAAAAAAAACAAATGTTCCACAACATCACTAGGGCACAGATGTGTTTTTATAAAAACTCCAGTTTAATCTCATGGCTGAGACCTGGCAAAACATCTTTCTTTTGTGGCTGTTGTTTTCTTTCTTTTTTTTTTTTTAACAATCACGCACAGAGGCAGGCAAGTCCACACAGAGAAAAAAGCTTAACAAAACTGCAGTTCATCAGAGCTAGCAGAAAAAATAATCACAAAACCAGGGCCAGTGGGATGGAGACAGTCCTCTTCATAGTGTCCAGCTTCCAGCCCTTCTCTTGACCTGGCAGCAAATAATATTCAAAGGGGACTACTGCCTGCAAGCGCAAGATCCAAGGTCTGGACTGCTGTATGGAACCCTCAGAAAGTTCTTGCCTTCTGCCATCCTTCCTTTCTGGGGCTGGTAAAGTCCTACTCCATCTCCAGTTGAACTCAGTGGGAAGTTTTCCATTCCTTGCTTGGAGCAGAATTAGTTATCACCAAGCCTTTACATCAGTTAGGAGCAAGCAAAGGTTAAACAAAAGAGCGACCAGCTGCAGCTTCTTCCACATCCCTAGAAATTTTTATTCTTTTATTTCCAGAGATGGAGAGAAGCAAAAAGAACAACTGCAAAACCTGGGCATGCCTGAAGGGTTGAATATGCTTCAGTAGATTGTCTGCATTTTCAAGGCCTGGTGGAAAGCTAAATCAGCCCTTGAACTCTGGTCTCCCCTGGTCTTGTCCCTCCTTTTCCAGGACAAGATCCTTCTCAGGAAGGCACATTCAGGCCTTCTGCCCACCACAGATTAACCAGAAATAATTAGCTACTCTGTGGGCAAAAAGCCACTAGGTCTCACACTCTCAGTGCTGCAAATGTGCAGCAGAAAGCAGTTCCACGCATCAGCCCAAGTTTCACAGATGTGTAAAATACTATTTAGGCAATTCCTTCATGTTAATTACACTTCCTTTTTAAAATACATTTACATAGAATGATCTTTTATATATATATATATATATATATATAGGTATATATATATATATATATATATATATAAAATTTTAAAATATTCACCAGTACAGTACAGGTTTTTCAGAATCCATAAAGAAAGAAAAAATATATTTTGATTGCACCATTTGGGTGCTGGATGAGGGAAAATATTGCAGACTTCACAGATGCTCTCTAATAAAGACTTAAGTTCCTCTGAAGCTCTAAAGGTGAAAAAATAAGTACTTCAGTCTTTCTACAATGATAGCATGAGATGGACAGCCCAGAGGAGTGGGGTTTGTAAGGTAAAATATAACCTTCATTTCTGTTTGCTCTCCTGCCAGTGAGGCAGCTCCTACACAAGCTAACATTTTCCATGTCCCTTCTTTCCATCAGGGATTCTCACCTTTGCCAGCTCAGCCATTTCACTCTGAGCTAGTTTAAGAGAATCTGCACCAACCCTCTGACTACATGGGCAGAATAGGTGAAATTTACCCATTCTTCTTCCACTTGTAAAAGCCCACAAGCAACACATGCTGGTGATATTTTGTCATGTCTGATACTGGGACCATCTGCAAACTGGGCAACAGACTTTGCTTTTCATTGTCTCAGGAGAATTGAAATTTACTGCAGTGTCTCTGAAGTGGTCCTTGTGGAGCTGCAGATGATGAGCCAGTCTGTTTAGGAAGGTCCTTTCAATAATACCAAGAAAAACCAGCTTTGCTCACCTGGGCCAGACTCATCTCCCATAAATCCAATCTATCCTTCTTCATAATGCTTCACAGATAAACAAAGGGAAAACAGAAACAAAGCCCCCAAACAAACAAACAAAAACAATTAAAAAACAAACCCAAAACCAAGGAGAAAAAATGCAAGAAATAAGAAAATCCTTTCTTAAAGAGACCAGGTCTGACCCTGAAATTGACACTGGGGATAGCTTGGTAAAGCTGGATCTCAGGAAGCTCCTGCCACCCAGCCAGGACCATTCAATGGGAGGTGGCATCTGTCTTCTGGCTCTGTCCAACTCCCAGACTCTGGTCCTTCAAGCTGACTGCAGGTACCATATCAGCTTGGGTCCATCATCAAGCTTTACAGACTCTGCAGAAGGCTGAATCTGCAGCTGAGGACAACAGGGCACCTTGCAACTAAGAACATGCTTTCACCTTTGCAGGACATGGGGCTATATTTAAAGTGCTGCGGATACATCAGCTGGAGATGAAATTGTAGATAAGCAGTGGGATCAAGCTTCAAAATAGAGATATCATTGCAGCATCTTTGCTTAATTAAAATCCAGCACCCAGACCTAAGTTCAAATTCTGAAATATCCTTAAAAGTATAGTCTGGATACAGATCTTGCTTGAGGCTGATCTTTAATATCAAGTAAAGATTTCTAATAATTTTCCCTTGCAGGAGTTTCACCACTTATGCCAAAAGCGCTATTACTGACTGGAATGCTGTTAAGAGTTGAGACAGTGTATTATATACAAATTGCCAGACCTCATTTCTTGTTCATAGATCAGCTTATATGAGAATAAGGAGGTGAAAAAATGGTTGTAACATGCCAAAGTTTCATCACATTTTCTTTTCCTTCTGATGCATTACTTTGTGAGCTTCTCTAGCTCCCTTCCAGCTGCCTTGGCAGTCAAAACTTCTAGGACCTGAGAGACTGTAAGTCCTTGTCCAAAGTAAACTCCTTTGTTGATGCCAAAAAACCTGGGCATCGTTTCCACAACTTTTACTTCCTCTAAAGCCTTACCAAATACCTCGTATCACACCTTCCCTTTGTCAGTAACCCCGCCATGGTGATTAAAAGCTTTCTCAAGAGGCAGTGACCTGTACATGCAGTGTGGAGCTGTGCTAATCATGAGGAGCATGAAGGACTGGAAACTCCCTAGTTTTAATAAGAGGCTGCACAGGCATATTATGGTCTGGGAGTAGAATAATACAATTGTCATGAAACTGCATATTCTGGGCTTGCTGTCCACAGCTTGCCCAGATAAAGCATAGGCTGCTGCCTGTGAAAGAACATGGACCCAAACAAGAACTCCAGGCTCTCATCTGGTTTAATAATTTCCCTCAACAAAACTGACAGCACAGACTTAGTTCTCTGCTCTGTTCCCATGTGGTGCTGTACACAAATAAAGAGTGCAGTGGGGAGGATCAAAGACTGCGGCTCGTGACAAGGAAAAGCCCTCTTGTTTTTCACATTCCCTTTGGAAATGGAAGGAGAAAATTCTGCTGAAAATATATTCCTTGTGTTTGTGGGCCCATAACTTCTCAAAAATACTCTGGCATATCTCTCCTTTTGCAATCAAAGGGTTCAGACAAAGCACTGCATGGGGGGCTCCAGGCCCTCCAACCACAATGGCACTAATAAAGTGACGCAGTCTGTACAGACTAGCAGCTCATGGGCTGAGTCTACTAACCACTGGAAATTGCCAGTACTTCACAAAAGAAAGCCCTAAACACATGTCTTTTGGGAAATTCTGGCCGACACTCATTGTGGTGGCTATTGCACTTCCTAAGAGTTTACTGCCTAAACTACAGCCCATCACAGCCACCTGAGGGCCTGCAGACTCAGACATCTCCAGGAATGATGGCCCCTGCAAGCACATTACAGGGACAATCTCAGTGCTGGCAGCAACACCTGTGTTCCCATCTCCTCTCTAGGCACCAGTGACACTTAAATTGCAGAGACAGTACAGGCTGTACCTGACTTTGCCATCGCCCACAGTCATAGATCAGGCAATAGATGAACCTGTGGTGAATGCAGAGTTAGAGGCTTTATAAAGGAAGCTTTAATTCTATTCCCTTGGCAGCTGTTGCATATCTGAACACATATTTGCCTGTAACGTTAATGTTTCCTTCAGGAGAGAGTTTAATTCACTTCAAATTCCTCTCTCAGGACTTGTTCATGATCTGTTCTGCAGTCCCACAAATCATCCTCTTTACCATACTCTTAATCAATCTGAAAGCACTGAGGTCCAGGGAGGTGGCAACCAGCCACACCCTCAAAGAAACAGTGTAAAATCATAGGAGAGGAAATTTAAATGGAGAAGAAGCACCTGGGGACCTGGGGACAGGCCACACAGTGGCAATGAAAGGCCAAGGGTCAAAGATATGTCAGACAGGGTGCAAGAGGGCAATAGCCCAAGGACGTGGAGATAAGAAGATCCTCTTGCTTTTGTCTGCTGTTGGCAGTGTGGAGCTCAGCTGGAGACAGCTGCAGAGGTGTCATCTGGCTTTAAGCCGTGATGAAATGGTTGATACTGGCCTTTGGTGTGACCTTGCCTTGGCTTTCACTGCTTTCAGCCTGAGGGGTCTGTACTGCTGGGCAGCCAGCTGCTCACTCATTCCTCAGCCACACCCATCTTGTGTGCCAGGGAAGGACAGACAGAGCCCACAAAACTCGTGAGCAAGACCTGGAAGACTGAAAGAACAGCTAGGCATTTCCTGTCCAGCTGCTTTCATTCCAGCCCTTGCACAGGCTGGAAAGAGCACATCTCTGATGGAAGGAGAGAGCTGGAGGCAGCATCTTGAGGTTGTATGTTTATCACTGGAACATCCTTGGCTGCCTCACGCCCTGTATGATTTGGTCATGCCAGCTTAACCTTCCTCTTCAGCTCCTCTTACCCCAGTCTCCTGCACTATTTACACTGTGTAAATCAAAAAGTCCTTCATCGGTGTCTGGGAAACAATGGTAGGAGTTCCCAAACATCTGGATTTAACCTTCTCAGCAGATGTTGTGCCCCTGCACCCTGAGCTGCAGTAACAATGTTTCTTCTCAGCTCTATATTGTAATTATACAGAGATTTACCTTTCCTTTTTTCCATAGGGAGGATGAGACTTTCACAGGGCTTGTTAGAGAACAGGTGTGAGAAATGCAATTCCCTGGGACTGGCTTACCATAAAAAAGCACAGACAGTGAGGGACTAGGCAGGAGCAACAAGCAGAATGAAAAGCAAGACAAAGATACCATGACCTTCCATAGCAAAAGCTTTGCAGGAAGCCATAAAGGATTCAAGTTCATCTTGCACAGAATAGTTTTAACAACAGCAAAATGGCAACAGAGTTGGTCTTGGACACTCCCATTCCAACCATCACAGAGAAGGAATAGGAGGAGCAGCTGCTACTCAATCTGCCTCCCACTTCGTCCATCCAGAATCACAGAGCGCCTCTGGGGCTGGTAGAAGCAGCTGGTGGAGGTCTCCAGTCTCTGGCCATTCTTGGGGATGGTCATTTTGTTGCGCAGCGTCACCCCCTCAGGTGCTGTCCGCGCGGGGTCGGACAGATCGCCGCAGATGGGGCTCAGAGAGGTGCTCTGCGTGGGGCTCCTGATGGGTGACAGCAATACCCTGGAGTCTGCTGAGGACGTGGGGTGGTCCATGATGGGGAAAGGGGGACTGAAGAGAATCAGACTCTGGGGCCTCCCAGGCCTGGATCTGTAGGAGGGTTTGGAGAACCCTGATGGCCTCTCTATCTTTGAAGACTGTGGGTTATCTCCAGCTGCCTCCCCGCCAGAGGTGCGCTTCCGGCGCAGAACAGGGGCATCCAGAGCAGGGTGGTGACTGGACTGAGATGGCTCCAGTGGAGAGCCCAGGCTGCCATGCCAAAGGCAGGCTGAATCCTTTTGAGCAGGGTCACTGTTTTCTTTCTCTGCTTTGGCTTTCTTCTCCGTCAGCGGGCTCTTGGGGGTCTCCAGGTGGCTCCATGCCACCCGTGGAGCTGGCCTGATGGCCTGCTTGGCTTCTGATTCCTTTTTCTCAGCAGCTGGAGCAGCATTCTGAGCCTGCAGGGGCTGGGGGATCTGGGTGTACTGAATCTTGGGCGGTATCACGGGCACTGCTCTAGCCTGGCACATCTTTATCATGAAGGAGGTCCTGACTGCTGACACGCTGACGGGGGCAGAGTTACGACGGCCGGTGGTGGCGTGGGCCACTGCCAGGTAATCCAAGTCTAGATCCACGGGGGCATTGAAACGAGACCCCCAGGGAACAGCCCTAGTGGCAGCAGGGCAGTGTGTCGGCAGAGATGGGACAGAATCACTGCTTTTTACCTCCTTCTGCCCATACAGGAGGCTCCCAGGGGCAGATGGCATGGACAGGCTCTCAAATGTGAAGAAATCTGGGGCTGGGAGGAGTGAATCCAAGTTGAGGGATGAAGGCCTGGTCTTCACTTTGCGAGGTGTTTCTTCACCTTTATTACTCAGCTGTGACTCAGCAGCAGAACACAATGCTTTGGTGACAGTCTCTCCTCCCAGGGCAGTGTCCTGAGAGATGGATAATTCCTCCTTTGTGTTCTTAGTCTGTGAAGAACTGCCTGGGCTATTTTGGTACGGCAAAGACGACTCAAGCTTTGGGCTCCAAGGGTTTTCTTTGCTCACATGCACCTTCTTTCCCTCTGTCTCCAAAAGAGGGACTCTGGAGGGTCCTGCTTTCTCAGCTGGTGCTTTCTCCCTGATAGGGGGATACTCAGGTTTTGAAGGCTCTTCTGGAGGACTGGGGCCGTACTCATCTTGCATTGCTTTGCCCAAAGTAGAGGGGGACATGGGTTGTGTTTTGGACAGCTCACAAGTCACTGAATGCAGAATGTCACTGCAGGGCTGCTGCTGGTCAGTGGCATCTATGAAAGAGAAGGGGGTGGTCCACAGACTCAGCACTGTGTCTTTGCTGTCCAGGGAGAGGCTGCGGCTGAAGCGTGGCCTCAGAGAGAGGCTTGTCTCTGCTCTCTGCCTCTGTGGGTGAAACTCCTGGGTCGTCTTCTCCTGAATGTCCTTAAAGGTGGGGGAATGGAGAGGGCTTGTAACCCACTGGTGATCCTCCCAAGGCTCCACAAGTTCCAAGCTCTGCACATTATCTGTCCAGGCATCCTCCTCATCCTGGTCAGCAGCATCCTGGGTTCTGCTAACAGCATTGCCTTCCTTCATCTCCTGGATTCCAGCTCCACTCAGTGCCTTGGAGGAGAATGTGTCCCTTTCGTCAGCAGTCATTATCTCATGTTTCTCCCTCTCAGTCTGGACTCTGGTAAGACTATCCTTTTCCCTCTGGAGCTGGTAAGTGCCATCTTTTTCTTTCCCTGATTCTGGACATGCTCCTTTGGAACAAGATAATCCATCAGTAGTGGCAATCTCACTAAGTTCTGATTGACCATGAAGCTTCCAGTCCGGGGTAGGAGAGAGACATTCACTCCTGCTCTCCCCCATTGACTGGTGGTTCTTTGGAGTGGCTGAGCCTGTGGGAAGAGTGCCCAGTTTAGGTAGGGCTGAGGCACCACTCTGCTGTGCAACTGCATCAGACTGGCAGCTGGGGAGGCTGTCTTGTTGCTCCATGCCACTGGCACCAGATAGAGGCACCTGATTTATCTGTGGTGCTCTGCTCTCAGCTTTCTGCTCAGCGAGTGTTGGGCTCTGCCCTGGGCCAGAGCAAAGACTATCTGTTTGTTCTGAAAAGGAGGATTCAGATATTGGACTTGTCTTGGGAACAGCTGCTGGCAACAGCAGGAGCTCCTCTTCAGGTTCAATGATTTTCAGTTCCTGCTGTATCTCTGGCCACAGCGGTTCTAGAAGGGCATTCGCCGGGTCCTCCTCAGTCTGAAAAACAGAAAAAATGGGAGCTCACAACTTCCCAGTAAATACCCCTCCATTTTCCCCAAACAGCCTTCCTAGAATAGCCAGGCTTCTGGATGAGCAGGCTCAGGGGTACAGAAACACAGACACACAGACTGCTACCAGTTCAAGGAAGAAAACACTTCTATAAACAAGTGGGTTTATGGAGGAGAAGGTCTGAGGTGCAGCCAAAAGGAGGCCTGGACAGACACTGAAATAGTGAGCTGAATGAGAAGCTGGAATGTTCCAGCCCATTTCTCAGCAATTCCCATTCAGGCTCGCTTGGCCTTACCAGAGAAAATGCATTCCTAAACTGCACACAAACTCAAATGAATAATCTATTCAAGGAGATATGCCAACAGATCTTTAAATAGCTGTCCAGAGATGAGTATCGCTGTAAGAAACTTGGTGAAAAGACTTTGCTAGAGATACAGAGGAGGCAAAAAATAGTAAGAATTTAAAAAATAAAATTGTGTGTAGAGAATGGGAGTAAAAAGGACTGTTCAGGCTGTCCACGACAAATGGGACAGCAAAAATAGAAGGGGAATTCAGAGACCACGGGTCAAAATGTTCAGACATCCAGACAGTCTCACATCTGGAGAGTCTCAGAGCAGACAGATGATACAGACTGAAATTCTACAGTTACAGGAAAAGATGACCAAAAGGGGACAGTAGGTAGTTACGTAAAGGTAAATCACCACATGGAGATTTCACAGAAGTGAAATGAATCAGTACATGGTCAATTATTGGTGCTGCTTGGCCAAAGTTACAGATTGAGTTTTCACAACTACAGACACACAATGAAACTTAAAACAACCTCCCAGTCACCACCACAACACGGTCCCCCACCTTTCTCATCCCTTCTTCCTTACCACATCTCTTAGACGTGATCCTTCCTCTGTCTTAGCCATCTCAACCTCCTGCTGGTCACAGCTGCCTTCTGAGGAGACATCCTTCATCTTGAGCTGTCCTTGCTCTGCTTTGTCTGCTGGGAGTGGTCCCTTATGGAACTCCAGAGCTGGTGTTTGTTCCAAGGTGGGACTCTGCTCTGAGGACTGCTGGGGGCCGCTGGTGCTGCTTGTGCAGCTGCTTTGCCCACATGTCTCCCGATTTTCTGCTGCTGGCTGTGGTGTTTCTAGGGACTCAGGTTTCCCAGCTGCCACCAGCTCCTCAGGATGAGAGCCTAGATCAGAAACACAAATGCATGTAACTACTTGAGACTGAAAACTTGTGCCCTGGGACAAAGCAGTGCTGCCAAGAGCCAACACCAGCTAACAAAGCTAGAGAGCTCCCTCCAGGCACAACCAGATGTTTCTGGGAGGTCACCCACCTCCCCAGGCTGCAACAAGCACCACCCTGACCTGCTATCAAGTCAACACCCACCCTGCTATAGGTTAGTTTCTTTCCTGCCACAAGCTCAAGCTGGAGAAACCTCCACACCACCAAGGTGCAGGGCACTTCCAGCAGCCCAGCTGAGGATCCATACTCCACTCCTTAACACAACTTACCTCTGGATGCTGCCAATGGCAGAGTTGGCCCCGGCTGTTTCTCCTTGCGCTCCGCTGCCTGCTCTGTCCTTGTGTGGGTCCCTGGCTCCAGAGCAGAGGGGCTCGTGCTCTCCACCAGAGAGGACAGCTCCTCTAGACTGGAAAGGGAATGCTTCTCCTTGGCAGGCAGGCGACAAGGTGTGCTGTTGGTGCTGATGACTGCCGATACCCTCAGCGGGACAGAGACAGCAAATGGCTCCGAGATGTTCAGGGCTTTCCTCTGGTGATAAGGAGAGGCCTCCAAGGGAAAGAGGCTGCTTGGGAAGCCTGACTTGGTGGCTGTTTCAGAGGTGTAGAACATGAGAACTCCTTTGGTTGAAGTCTGCTCATTTTCAGCATCCTCTGCTACCCGGAAAACCTTCAGCTGCTCGGGGGGTGACTTCACCTGCGGTGTCCGGGGAAGACCTCTCTCCCCACCCAGCTCTGAACTTCCTTTGGCCCCCATGGCAGATCCTTCCCGCTCCCACTCATTCTCCTTGCTGAGGTCGTATGAGCTGCCCGTGCCTCCCGTCCGTATCTTGGTGGGAACAAAGAAGCCTCCAGTGGTCACTGACCGTTTGAACCTGCTTTTGTCATCCTCCCCTAGAGACGGGAACAGAGGAGCGAGTCAGTGGGAAGCAAAGAACTAGCAAACAAACTTCCTCTGTGAGGAGCCCTCCTCAATCCCTCCAGGGATGAGTCCTACCCTGGTGAACACTCAGATTTCGCCAGACATTTGAAGCCAAGTGGCACTGAAGGCTTTCTATGCTCTAGCCTAGGGCTTCCTTCAAAACAGGCAGGCAGCACAGGGCTGAATGCTCTCCAGTGGAGATCAGCTCAGACTTTTATTAGACACCCTTTCTCATCAGATGCAGCCAAGTCTAAGGCTGTCACATAGTGCCCACAATGCACACACCTGGCTTTGTCACCTTTTTGTAAGCTTTTTTCACCTACAAATGGGATCTTTGTGCCCAGAATAACCAAGAAAGAAATCAAAGCAGTCCAACTGCCAATAAAGGTGCAGCTAAACACAGAGATAACTCTCAGGTGGATGCACTGAGATAAACAACACAGAAAAGAGTCAAAAATGCACACACACAGAGGTGGGGATGCCCATCAGCAGCCGTGGCATAAGTACACGAAGGTACACAACTGGTGAGAGAGACACAGACTGCTCATCCATTGAGGGTGGTGAGACACTGGAACAGGCTGTCCACAGAGGCTGTGGATACCCCATCCCTGGAAGTGTTCAAGGCTTGCTCAAGTGCTGGTACCACCTGGCATAGTGGAAGGTGTCTCTGCCTGTGGCAGGGGTTTTGGAACTAGGAGATTTCTAAAGTCCCTTTCAGCCCAAACTGTTCTGTGATTCTGTGATCCATGCTGCTGAAAATGCAGAGCTGCAATCCTTCCCCCTTCCAGTACAGGCAGGCTATGGATGTCTCACCTTCCACTGGCAGGGAGCACAACGAGTCCATGCTCTTTGCAGGCCGGATAGTTGCTTTTTCTGTGGAAAAAGAGTTTTAGGAGCAGGTATCAGATCCTGTGGCTTTGCAGGCTTCAGCCCATAAAGATCAAAGGCTGCATACATATAGACAGGCATGCCACGCAGACATTTTCCATTTCCAAGCATTCCCTCATGTATGTACCACATGGCTTATTACCCACAACACTTGTCCACACAGCTGGGGATCTGCTAGTGCTAACAACAGCTTTGCACCTGCTGGACATGTGGAGAGCTATACTTAACCCAGCCAGACACCACCTCCGCTCTGAAGCAGTCAAGCATCCCTAAAGCTGTCATGTGCCACTCCCCTCCCCGACTTAGTCAGGCTATTGGTTGTGGGGGACTTTTTAACTAAATTGACATAAATGCCTTATCACCTCTCATTCCTGATAGCAAATGTTGGGTTATTTTTATGTTGCACTCCCGACTCTTTTGCTGATGTGAGCATACCCTGCCTCCAGCAAGAACTCTGGGAAATTTCTGAGGGCAGTGGACAACCTATTTTGCTGGCCATCCTCACTGGACTTGCTTGTCCAGAAACAAGCTGTTATTTGTTACTATACACTCTACAGGTCTGTTCCTGAGAGGGTTTGGAAGCTTGTGGCTGTTACTGCTCTGAAAAAGGAAGGGAGGTGGGGAAATGTAGCTGGCAAGGAAGACAAGTTAGTCTCTGGCAGCTCAAAAAGGGTCCAAGGAGATCTGGAAAATGTCAGAGAGTAAAGTTTGCTGTTTACAGAGTTGCACAAAGTAGGTAAAGCAGAAAGTCAGCAGGCTTGTTGGACTTCATTTGTTTATATAATTGAGGCTTTTGGCTCTGACTCTCACATGAGCATAGGAGAAACTCCAGCTACTTTTTACATGTATATGGAGTCCTGGCCACTTTTTACCTTCATAAGACGTGATGTCTTGAGCACTGTTTCTGTTTTCCAGGAGGAACAGAATTCAAGCTGGGGAGCTGTGTAAGCCATATTTTATGTGACTTACAGATTTGTGTGCACAGACTCAAGCTGTGCTAAAGCATGTGCTGAGTTTCAGCAGCAACTTCATCTGTTCCCTCACATTAAGCTGTAAGCAGAGAGCACTGAAAAATGTAACACAGCAGCACAGGAAGGCACTGCTTCAGTGCTGAAAACTCTGCACAAGGCTGTGCATTTGTGTGTCCTGCTGGTGAAAATCTCCAGCCCCCTGTCACTCAGTACAGTCCTTGGAACAAGGTTCAGCCTCCACAATCACTGGGGCTGCCATCATTCCTGGGCCTCCTTGGGTTAGCGCTATTTTGGCACAGAGTATTCCTTATCAAAGTGACAAGGTGATCCCATGATCAAAATAGGATAGAGAGCTATTTTGAAGTCTGTCATGGCCACACTGTGTGAGGCCATCTGTACATGCAAAATGTGGGGAAGGCAGGGGTCCAAAAAGAGCTGGGTCCAGCATTTGGCTTCACACTCATTTCTGATCTGAACACAGCCTCTCTTCTATGTGGTGTAGCTAATGTTGCCAATATTAAGTTTTATTTCAAGTCTTACAATCTTAGGCAGTGGTCCTCCAAACACCAGCTCCTGAAGTCATGAGATTATATAAAGAAAAAATCCACTTTCATCTCCCTATAGAAAACAATTCCTTGGCTTGGAGATACTAAAAAAAATCTGGAACATATAAACCCAAAACATTTCTTTATTCAAATTTTAAAGGGAATGCTTTCTTTTTAAGATTATGATTACTTTTGAGTCAAGTTCATGATTTTTAGAGCTTGAGTCATCATTTCTTAACACTGGGAACTGGCACTGCCATGTGATTTTCTAGGAAGCAGAGTGTTTAAGAGATTGCAGCCCAGGAGAGGTTAGAACTTGGGATTACAGCCAGAAGAAAACACAGCTTCTCTCTTGTAAATTCTGCAAAAGCAATGGCTTCCCTCAAAGTGCTGAGAGCCAGAGCTGAAGGCTCTCCTGGTGTCTCATTTTTCACAAAGACACTGAATGCAGTTGGTTCTTTAAAGTCCTTTAGTGGAAGGACAGCCTGGAAGGACAGCCTAGAAAGACAGCCATTCACCCAGTGCTATGTAATGAGCCTCGGGAGACAGAGACTGGCTGGGCTGGAACAGTGGACTAATCCAAACCTACATAACATTTCCTAGTCCCCAGACTTGACAGCTGGACAACAGGAGCCCATTTATCAGGTACCAAAATGCAATATTTACTGTAACTGTCTGTCCAATCCTCCTGGAAGGTGTTTCTTGCCATCACAGGAGGATGAGATGTGCAAGAAACAGGCAACAAGCACGACCCCATTAAACTATCTCAAGTCTATGACATTAGTGGCAAGTGGATACAGGCTGTGCCATGCTACCAACAGCACAGGAGAAAGCCTCAGAGAGAAACATTGAGCTGTAAAGTGTGTTCTTACCAGAGAGCTTCTGTGCCCTTACAAAGACACTCCCATTTCGACTCAGTTTAGACTTAGATTCTGAGCCAGAACGGCCCAGATTAAATATTGACTTCCATTTCTTGGACTTGGTGGATAATTTCCTCCTGGAAAGAAAAAAAGGCTCAGATGGTCACCAAACTTTAGAGACTTTTGCCTTTTTAATACCCTCCAAAGGCCTCTGAGCTGTCTCCCTTCAACACTTTCCCTTTTTTTCTTCTCACACCTCTTTTAACCCTAAAGCATGCAAAGGTTAGCTATACAACCAGCCCTTGTTGGCTGCATAGGCATCAATCACTCTGTAAATGATTTATCTGTACTGCTGATTTAACTATTTCATGGATGGAAAGACACCTAAGCCTTCAGATAGTTGGTTCTGGCATCATGCTACAGCAACAGTGATTGAACAATCAACCATGCTTGGCTCCAGAAAAGAGTGGTTTTCAAGGCTGCAATAAAGCAAAGAAAAATTGCCTTTTTAACAGGTTTTAATGACACAATGTATGATAAATTCCAGGGAACTGATGGAACTGGTACCATTTCTCAGTGCACAAAGCTATGCTTTAAAGACCATGTCTTGAGGCAAAAAAAAAAAAGGGATTCCTTGATGAAAACTAGCTATTAATGCTTCTCAGGCCAACCTTAATTTAATCACAGGTGTTATATATGCATGTGCAAGTACAATGTACTAACCAAACAGGAGGAGGTTTAAGGGAATTAAATCAATTTCTCATAACCCTCAGAGGAAGTGGGACACCAGTTCCCTGAGTCTCTTTGGAAATCCCAGCTTTTGCAGAAAGAGGCTTCTTGCAATTTTTTCCTTGTATACATATTTCTTTGTGAAGATCTTTTTCACTTCCTTCATTCTCATTCTGACTCCTCCTTCAATCTCCCCATCTTTCAGAGCAAGAATTCTCTTAGCTCCCTGTCCTGCTCTCCACATTGGGCTTTCTATCCCCATATTTCTGCTTTTCTTTCTGATCAATACACAGAGAAGTACAAATCAGTTCTACAAAGGGGATTAATATTTGGGGATAGGACTTTTCAAATGAGAAAGGAGAAGACACTCTTGAGGGACAAACATATTTTTGTCTTAAGCTGGTTATCTTCTTGCCAATATTCTGCTAGATGACTCTTTTTTGCTTTAATGTATCAAGTGCCAATAAATATCTTTGTTCTGGTGCTTTCTGGGTCAGTAGATTAATGAGCCTCCTGCTGCAGAGGCTATAATCTATCTGAATCAGGCAGTAGAGTGGCCATATATTAACAGTTAGATAGACCAATAGATAAATACTTATTCTGGGCAGCTGTGCCAACAACTGCAGCAACCTCAGCTGAATTCAGACTCTTCTCCTGGCATAGACATAGATGGCATAGGTGCCACTATGTAAATATCTCTCCATGCTGGGAGTGAAAATGAGCCTTCCTGCTTGGCTCTAATTCAGAGGAACCAGGAGAATGAAGAATCTGGTGCAGGTCAGTGGCACCAGGCATGCCCTGGACTGGCCACCAGCAGGTGGAACTCGTAGACGAGCTATGCCCCAACCTGCTCCACGCTCATCCCGTGTTTAGCCAACTTCTGAGCTGACACAAGGATGCAAAGGCAATTCATTCCTCCTGCAGGAAGTCTGTGAGGTTCTGCCCCGATGGAGAGAAGAAACCTAGTGGAGCTATGAACCCAGCATCTGAAACGCTTCTCAGGAGCAGCTCAGCCTCTTTTGAGGACACTGAATTTACTTTTGTAGTGGCAGTAGATTCAGACGAGTGCAGGTGTGGGGGTATCCCATTAACAGAAGGATCATTCCCAATCCCGCTGGGGAACCTGCACTTTTTTGTTTGTGCTTTACACTCCTCTTGGCACTTACTTGCTGTCAGGAAGGTCAACAACTGTGTGGAAGAGGGACCCAATTACAGGCATGATTTCAGGCAAGCTGTTCTCTCTCCTCTCCTTCCGAGCAGGATGGGATGTAGACAGACTCCGTGCCTGGGCCTCTTCCAGGCTCACCAGTTTCATTGGCAGGGAGGCTGAGGGGAGGGTCAGACTTTTCACAACTGATGCACTCTCTGAAAAACAAGAAAATACATTCCAGCTTGGGGTGAGGAGAGAGGAGAGCAAGAGCTTCATGACTTTATTTGACTGGAACACCTCCTGTGGAGGGGGGAAAGAAGTGGCACGTGCAGGGAGAAAGGCTTTTTGTCAGATAAGCCTTTCAGCTCCCCAGCAACCTTATCCATCTGAGTACATTCCCAGCAGGGGCTACGCTTGCCAGCCAAAGGCTGTGTTGTGTGGATTTGCTTCCTCTGCTGCAGACACTTCTGTATGAAGGAGGTGTCTCTGAAAACCACCAGGATTCACACATTCCCCTTACTCCTCCCTCACTCCCTTCCTCCATCTCACCCCCACCCTCCCCCGATTTTGGAGTGGTTCAGTCCCTGATCCCAATTTGGTGCCTAGTTCTTTCTCTCACTTCCACGCCTTTCTCCTTGTCTTGTTGCAGGACAGGGAATTGTTCTAAAACCCAGCATTAGTTGAACTTTTTAATCTATTTCAGGGCCACAGAAAGCAGTCTCACTGATAGTCCAAAGTGTCTGTTTATGGGGGCAGGGGCAAAGCCCTGTTAAGGTTAAGAATGAGCTGACAAAGGGCTGCAAAGCAGAAGGGTGGATACTGCCTGAGTACTGAAAGTATCAGAAGTCTTTTGAGATTGTAAAATGGGAAAGTGCATATATCTACAATTCTGTGAGGTCACTGTGGATCCATGCCTTCTCACTTCCCAGTCTTTGCCAACAAAACCATCACTAAACAGCAAAATCAGCACCTCTGAATACTATTGATGTCCCAGAAAAAAAAATACATCTCATTTGTAAAATGGCCTCAGGAACAAGCTGTAAGTCTTTGGAGCGCAAGATTAATTTTTTTCCCAGGAGTGCCTGGGAGTGTGACCTCTGACTTGGGTGGAAATAGTGGCTGCAGGGCAGGTATTGTTGGTATGAGGAATTGTAACTGGGGGAATCTGACAGAAGAGCTGAGACTGCGGCTGATGGCTCAGAGAGAAAGCTTAGACCAATACTGAGAATCAATCAGGTGGTCTTCCTTTTGGGGAAAGGGTTAAGCCACAGGAGATCATGCAGAAGATGAGACATAAGGCAACCTGAGAAAACACTAAAGGAGGCTTGTATTGAAAATGAAAATGTTGAAGATAGGGATGAAGAAGACAAGAGTAATGAGATATTGGGCTCAAGGTGTCTTTGGGGAAGTCTGTGGTGATAGCAAGGGTTGCTGTGCCTGTAATGTTAGTTGAAGGAGAGCTGAATGACATAGCAAGTGACACGGGAAGTGGCTCAGGGAGGTTGCTACCAATGTTCTCTGCAGAGCTGGCTTTCCTGTTGTTGTTGAAGATCTGATCCACGTGGTTCAGGATGAACTCGATCACCAACTGCTGCACTCGCACCTCCAGGAAAGCTGCATCCCCATTGCAGCCAACTGCCTCAATCTCCTTTGACCTGCACGAGGAAAGAGGGGTACCAGTAGTGAGCATTGCCACACACAGCCCCTGGCAAGGACAGACCAGATTTCTTCCTGCAAGCAAGGCAACTGGGATGATTTCCCCACTCTGGCTCTACCCTTTCCTCACCTTCCCTCACAGGCCCTCATCCCTTCTTTGTCTTTTCACTCTTTTAAAAATTATTTTCTTTGATTTCTTTGCCATCTCTGCTGCTTCCTTTCCTGAATGTGCTATTTTCCCTACATGGCTTTTACATTTTTCAGCAGGTACAACCGTGACTCTCAAGTTCCATTCTTCTCCCTTTTTCCCATTTTAGCTATTTCAAGGCTGGGAGCCTTCAAAGGCTGCTTATAGATCCCTACTCAATGAAGTCCCTTAGACCCTGCTCAGGTCTCCCGCATGCCAATTTCTGCAATACTTCGCTGTGTGCCCCAATAGTTTCTTCTCTGCCCCCCGCTATGCTCCTACATTCTCAATCTTGCTCTCAGCAAAGGAATATTCTTTATCTTGACATGCTAAAGTGTTGCTGAAGAAATTATCTTTGGGCAATGGATCCTTTGAAAAGTTAATGACTGGTGTGTTAGATAACAGCTTGGGGCATTGCCAAGAGGATAACCCTCTGAGGAGACTGCAGTTGCATTGCTTGCTCCTTTCTTTTCCTCCTTGGAACTTGTACTTATGAAAGACTGCAAAGGAAAACCAGACCTCTTTTTTTTTTTTTTTTTTTTTTTAACAAGGACAGATGTTAGAATGAAAATGTCTCAGTTGTCTCAGTCGTAAAGTCCCAATTTATGATATTCAATAGAGTCAACATTTGATTCATTTTCAGAACCTGCTCTGCCATTTTTGGGATTCAGAAGGGTGAGATAACTTTTTAGAGCATGCTTTCGAGGCCTGTACCTCTCTAGCCAACATTTCCTGCCAGCCCAGGGCTACCCTGATGGCTCTGCCATCACCCCTCTCCTGCCCAAATGCAGTCCTGGACTCTCCTTGCATAGTTCATTCATCTAAATGCAGGGGTATTGGATGGATGGAAAGGGAATTTTGACAAGATACAAAAGGTTTTTTTTTTTTCCATATGCTCTTTTTCCTTGTTCTGCTTAGCTCTACAACATAGCAGCCAAACCCCTGCCTGCATCTAATCCAGGCTTCTTCACAGCAGAGTGCCAGGCACAACAAACACGAAAAACTAGCTGGTGGTCTTGAGATCTGACACTGGCTGCCATTTCAAGCCCAGCAAGCTCATCTCAATTTTGCACAAGCAGATCTGGGAACAGGTCTCTAGTATCATTGCCCTGTTTTTCTCCCTTCTGATCTTTGCTGTCTCTCACTGCCCTGCTGCAGAAGCACTGGCACCATCAAAAATTAACATTCCCAAGTGATGAGTTAAGTCCCCGTTTCTAAATCTCTGCTCAACATTGCAAATAACAACTTTTTTTAATAAGAAACACACAAACCCACAAGCTTCCTTGGACACTGACAGTAAAACCTTAGATTATTCAACCTGGAAGAAAAGCTGTTTACTCTGCTACACTCTCTAGTTGCTCAGCTTTTCCCTGTCTTTGCATTTCCCTCAGGTCATTAAGCTCAGATGCTGCCACTGCCCTTGGAACTCAGCATGCTGCTCTGGATTAGAGGAACATCTAGTGTACCTGAGGAGGTTTGGAGCCCACACCAAGGCCAGGTTTCTGGTGTGCATGTTGGTCATGTTGCTGAAGGAGGCCAGGTGAGTCAGGTGCTTGATCAGGTATTCCAACGTTCTGCAGTGGTTTCACACAAAGAAAGAAAAATGTGTCACGTTTCCAGTGCCTGCCTGCTGGCACAGGGGGCTCAGAGCCAGCCCTGTCCCCTCCCCAGGTGTCTGCAATGCCACAGCAGAGCCCATGGGGCAGAGGAGACACAGCACCAGCATCTGCATGGGATGGCAGTGAATACCTGGACAGCTGAGCTCCAGCTGGGGTGGCCAAGGGTGGGACATGAACCAAAGTATCCTTAGCATGATGGGAGCAAAGAACACAGGAGATGGGTGGAAGTGGGAATGGGATGATGCAAAGGCCGAACTCTTAGCTCTTGCTCAAGCACCTCCAGCAGATCATCTTCTTACCATACCCAGGACACTGCCAGGGGTGCCACAGTGGTCATACTTGGGGAAGGAGGATGGTAAGACTGCAGCAGGGACACCTTGTTCTGTCTCTAACAAAGGTTTATTCAATAATATTTAAATGCCAGATAAAGTGTTGCTAGATTTGGAAATGGTGAGTCAGCTTTTGGAAATTGATTTCTGGAAATGAATCCTAGAGCTATTTCAGGCACTATTCCCTGATGAGGGTGAGGTCACCATGCTGATCATCAGCACCTCTGTGGACACAATCTTACCTGTAATGTGATGGTGGGAGCTCCTGGATGACATTTTGAATTCGTGCCAGCTGCTCATCCTCGGGGAAGCGTGACACTGCTTCCTGCAGGGACACAAGGATACAGTACACCCTGGCAATGGCCTCAGGGGAAAAGGAAGAGGGATAAGAAGGGTCACAAGAGACACCCTGTCTCAGAGGAAATGCTCTCTGGTTACCCTACAGAGCTATTGGAAGAAGAAGTTTCTTTGTGTCCCCAGCACAGCAGAGATTTCCTGCACTGTTATTCCATGTCCATACATTCAGACATGGTGGTCAGTATTTATGGGAGAGGGGCAATCAAGGACTTAGACCTTCATTTACAAACTACAGGGGGGTTTTTGGCTTGTGTTGGTTTGTTTTGTTTTGCTTTTCATGGGGTATTTTTTTGGTTCTTTTCACTTTTTTTAACTTGGGTAATGATGGATAAAATAAAAAGAGAGGAGAAAGAGAGAAGTGAAAATAATGGAAAAAAGCAAAAAGCAATGACACCCCCCCAAATATAACCTGTTAAAACATGTTTTTCAAGCTGTGTTATGAGAATACCTTGGATATACATGTTCTGTATTCTTCAGAATAAACAATATTTTGACTGTCATAATGACATAGCTGAGGGGATTATTTTTGTGGGCTTGCATCTTTCCTGATGGAAGAACCTGTAGCAGAATCCCTGCCCAGCAGATTAATAAATTCTTATACTCAGGGTTGGACAGAATCAAAGTTATACATCTCAGTCTTGAGCAAATCTCTACAGACCAAGAGCTCAGAGAGCCATGAGAAGCTTTTTTCAGCATTCCTAGGAGTTCACTGCATTGGCATTCATCTGTTCAGCTATTCCCTTTCAATATTTCTGCTGGGGGAGGACAAGCCACCAGCCAGTCCAAACAGTGCATGGCTGTCTGGGAACCTCCTCCTACCCACCCGACTGCTGCTGGAGGTTGGAGCAAGTTCAAAGCAAGATGTTGTGACCCACACAGCCATCACAAGCTTTGCCTCCAGACAGATGTCAGCTCTGCCAGGGGAGGAAAGGAAGGAAGCAGCCCTTCCCAAGCCACCCATCGCTTAAACATCATGAACCTGAAATTACCAGCCACCGCTAGAGAAGCATCTTCCTGCAGCAGCCACGACAGCACCCCCCGTGACGATGCTGGTTTTGTCACTGCCCTCTTCCCTGCAGATCACTTCTCATCTGCAACCATCAGCTAACCAAACACTGCCACTTTCCAGGCCAGAGAAGTGATGGCAGATCAAAACAAGTGAGCTCACTAGTTAGGTATATATGAGATTTGGCTTGCCCAAATTAAAGGCATTTAACTCCTTCTAGTGATTTTACAAGTGTCTATGGTGCCTTAAAAAAACCAACAAAAAAAACTACCCAGAAATCTGAAGCATAAGAGCTCTTGTAATCTTAACACAATGTTTCCAGTTGAATAGCCTTGTCCAAAAATGGAGACTGAGAGAAATAAAAACTTTAACTGGTGCACCTAAATCATTAGATTTCAACTAGATTGTACACAATATTTTCTAACCTGGTGCATATTTTCGTTCTCATAGCCAACCTTCCAGGTCTCAAAGACCTAATGATTGGACAGCAAGTGAATACCAGCTTCTCTGAGGTCATGACCTGTTCAGTCCTCCAAGCCACATGTCTGACCCACACGAGCTGTGCTTTCAGACCTGAGGAGCCCTCCAAAACTGCAGATTACAGCAGCAGAATACAGAATTCAAGGAAGAACCAATAATTCAATTTCTTGCTCATCTGTTCATCACTGTATGAATTTATGCCATTTAAGATTTTTTTTAAACTCCGCTAGTGATTCTGGGAGTCCACAATTCATGAGCCCTTGTTAACGAGTGGAATAAAATCCAGAGAGGGAAGGTAAGCTTCGCCTCCTAGAGCTGGTGCCTCTATGCCCAGGCTAGAACAAGCCAAGCAGAGTCAACCTGTCCTGAGAAACAACCATCCATCACTAGGACACAAGATGGCAATCATTTAGCAAAAATTTATAGCCAGTGAGGTCATGACCAGGATGTTACACCTGTGAACTTGACATAGTGATGGCCAAGAGGACAACCCTTCCCTAGTCATTAAGAATTTGACTTTCCTTAGACAGAAATCTCTGAATCACTGTGGTGACTCAAAGTGCAGTCTATCCCAGCTCAGAGCCATCTCTGGCTCAGTCAGGCTGGGATTAGCATGTGTTCTTCATTCCTACCAGCACTCCTCTGCTGAGGTACAGCTGCCACTGTTCCCTGTTCAGACACCCCATGCACACACACGCTCCTAGTGGGTTTTCTGCTCCTTAGGGAATTGGTCTTTTTTTCTTTCTTTCCTCCTAGTATCTGACTGTGCTTCCTGTCAGCTGGGTTACCAATTATAAATCCCTACTGAGCAGGCTTACATGAATAATGGATTTTGTGGCTAAGTGGAAAAACTGAAAAGCCAGAGATTTTCAAAAAAACACCCTTTTAGGTCAACCCAAAGTGATAACATTTTGGGAAGCTGGCGTAAGATCTTAGAAAACAACTGTTCGAGGTTGACCAAAAGCATCACACTCAAACATTAGTTACAGAAATTATAATTAAAATTTGGAGCTATTTAACCCTTTTCTGAAAGACATGTTATGTAAGTTAGATGTGTTGATGTAACATTGAAACATTTCCTTTAGAAAGTACTTGTAAAAGAAACACTCAGACAGTTACAGAAATGTTTGCCCTTTTGTTTTTGAATAAAGCTATTTACCGAATGTATCTACTGAAAATCTGCAAGTCATCATCCCAAAACTTCACTTTTCAGCAAACATTCTTTCCTAAAAGAAGTTTCCATCTAAATCTTAATGTTTCCTTTAGAGCATTTTTTCTTCCATAAATCAGTAGTGATAGCCAGGAAGACTCCGGCCAAATGGCTCCAACAAGAATGAGACTCATCAGTTACAGTGAATGGCTGAATGATACCCTGCATTTTCAAGATCCTATTCATCCTGACTGTCTCTAGCAATCCTATCCCATATCCTCAAAATCCTTATATCCTGAGGATACAGGTCAATTTTTCAAATCTGCTCAGGATTTTCCTAAAGATTTGACTATACATCACCTTGAAACAAAGACTAATCTTACTTAAAATTTGGAACAGCAAGACACCTAACATTACTGCATGGCTGTCAGGCAGCACAGCGAGCCTCTCCCACCCCAAAATCCCAGCAGAGTCATGTCCCTAACGGCTACCTGACTTCTTACAGCAAATTCCTGCTTGGCTGGCCCATCTGACTTTGCCCCACAGCAAGCAGCCCTTGCACTGACACCTCTTTCCAAAACAGGCAACAGGGAGACTTTGGAGAGCATCTCCTCGTGAGGACCCCATGGATCTCTCCCAGTGCCTCCTGTGCCACAGCAGTGTCACTTGGAAGTGCTTGATTTGGGACAGAGGCAACTCGGACAGCAGCACCTGATTTTGCAGAACCTCTTCTCTGCAACATCTGACATTTTTGGCAATTGCTGTCGCCTCCTCCTCCCAGCAAATGGGAAAGAGCAGGATGACAGAAATTCTTAACAAAGGACGGATGTTTCTAACACTGAGAAAACAATCTTTCCCATCCCCCACACCAGTTATCTTAAGAAGTTGGTAAATTCTTTTAGCTGAAAGTGCATACCTTCAGCACGCAAGATTTCAGCCTCAATGATGGAATGTAAATTTGCTGGTGTCATAAAAAACTGAAAGTAGATTTAGAGTGCTAAGAAACACACAGCTTTAATAACAAGCGTAGCTTGCTGTGCCACCTTTTAATAAAATATTATCTGTCACAAAAATTAGCCAAGTCTCTTAAAAATTCAGGCTTTGTGGTCTTATATTTCTGCTCCCCCGCAGTCTGCTCCTAAGCTCCAACTGTATCCACGTATAATCTATGGCTGTTTTCCAGAATCAAGTAACTACTCTTTGAATTGTAATCTCTTTAAACATAGTTAAAGATTTCTGCTTGGCCAGTTGCCACCTTCCTCTGCCATTTGTATTTATAATGTGATCATGATGGACCTGATATGCCGTATCTGGCATAACCAGTATCCTCGTCTGCAGCCCTACAAACAGTATGAAAAATGTGACAGATGCAGAAAAGTTGATGCTTTACACATGGGCTGGGCAATCAGTTTGTGCAGGTGTCAGGGACAGTTGGAGGGACAGGGATGAGGAAACCTCACCCCTGTGATTATGATCACAAGCCCAGATGAGCCAGAAGACTCAGTGATGGACAGTAATGAGGAAAAGAAAGAGAATTAGTGCTGGAAGGAGGTGCACAATGGGGAAAAAAGAGGCAGCAGGGAAGCAACGCAGTAAAAAAATGAGCAAGATGAAGGGGAGGAAACAGCAGACAAACTGAGAGAAATAAACATGAAATGGTGAAAAGAAACAAGGACAGGGGAAGAGAGCCAACATGAGATGCGAAGGGAAGAGCACTGAGAAGTGTTTATATGGATAGATGCACCAGAAGCCAGGACATTGGAGTGAATCCCAAACAGCTGTCAAGGAGGAATCTGCAGCACATCCACGCTGCTGGAGAAGAACAAGAACAGCCAAGGGTCTTACCGTGAATTTCTTGTAGAGCTCATAAGTGAGGAGAGGGTTGGGCAGTTCCCTGAAGTACAGCTTGCAGAGTGACCCCACACAGTGGATGTCCTGGAGGTAAACTTCCCTTGTCAAATCTGGGCATTGGTCAGAAACAAACTCTTGTCTGAAACAAAATGGAAGCACAACAATATGGGTGAATGAGAGGTGTAGCAGGCCAGTACTCCACCCTAACTACTCATTTACAGCTAGAGAAAAAACAAATGGGAAAGCAGAGATGTCTCTTCAGGTTGGCCCTATTTGTGTCCCAAGTTCAAGTCCCTGAGGTTTCTATCAGTCTCCCTTATCCCTTACTCAGGGAGTGGATCTCAAACAGATAAAAGAGATTACTTTGTCCCAAAGTGAGAGAGAGTAACTCAGTACTTGCACTGAGACCCTCCTTGCCTTTTCCACTAATAGATGCAGATGGAGACAGAGGTTTTTGGGCTAATCCCTAAAACGTTGTCTTCCCCTGTTAGCAACTTCAAAGACAGTTTATCTTCTGCATCAGTGTGGAGCTCTGTTGGCCACGGTCTGTACCTGAGGGACTAGCACCAAAAAGGTGCTGAGCAATGTCCCTGAATCCCTCTGACACTCCCAGACATTGCCCTTACCTCAGTTTCTGTATGTTGGATGTCACTCCTGAGAGCCGGTAGATCCCATCCACGATGCCATGAGTCTCAATGAACTCCGCACAGCTCTTCAGCACATAAGGGACTACGAGAGGAAAGCAAAGCAAGATGCCCAGTGAATACACACTGACAGCTCCCACAAGTCACCACAGAGGAGACAGCTCCATGAAAAAACAACAGGGAACATCCACATTCAGGGAACATCCATCTCTGTGGATGCAGGGAAGGGTACAGCAATGAAAGAAATAGAGGGCAAATCAAAAATAGCCCCTGCAAAGTGGCCGTGAGGATATGCTGTGGTTGTGCCATGCAATGCTCATTGACGTGTGACAATGACTGACCCTGAAGTCACAGTAACATAGCAGAAAGAAAGGTAGGGTTTCCCTCTCTTCCTTTTTATTCCAAAATAAAATAAAATAAGCTCTTTCATTCTAATTGAAAGCATGTGGTAAATCTTGAGGTCCTGGGAACCTCCACCCTCCTCAGTATAGAGCTCCAGCCTTGCTGAATTGTGCCAAAAGGTCTCATTGGCTTGGATAAAAATCAGAGAAGCATTCACACTTCCATATAAGCCTACATACCGACAGTTTAGTGCTCATAAATCCCACTGAGGGGGGATAAAGTTCAAATATTGACTAGATCTGCACACTGACAAAACCTGACATTGGCTTCAGAAGAACTCCATCAGCATAACTAGACAAAGACTTAACCAGTCTTAAAGCTGAGAGGAGCCTGAGGCACAACATTTACATCCAGACTTGGACCCAAAGTATATGTTTATTTTTCTCCCCATTACATAGGTATAAGAAGCCCCCATTCTCTTGGTCAGATCAAGGCTCCCTGTCCCCAGTACTATAACAACCCAAGCTATAACAATAACAGTAAGAAAGCCCTTCCTTATTAGGTGCTAGAAACTACTGTGTATTTAATGCAATGCTTCACACAGCCATAGGCACAAGTCGGTAAAGGCACAAGTCAAAAGTTCCCTGCTGTAATGCTGACTCTGCTGCACTGCACATTTCAAAAGCTGTAGGGAGAGAAACCAGCTAAGCCATAGATTTGACTGGAAAGCCAGGCATAGCAATTACTGCATCTTTGTGACACCCCGGAGACAATGCCTCTGGCTGGACTTTCCCTGAGTCCTTCTGCTCAAAGGTCAGGACTATAATGGCATATTAACATGTGATTCATCAGATGGCATCCAAAGACAGCCCTCCAACAACAGCCTGAAAAAAACAGTGTGTTTTGTTACTTTATTCTTTCTCATGGGAGCCACTGAGGCCAGAGCCAGTATGGGTGGACCTGTCCCTGCCAAGCACTGCAGGGCACAGGCTCTGGTGAGAAGGGCTCCAAGCTTGCACCCACCTCAGGGACACACTGCTACTGAGCCAGTCAGTCAGGGAAGTGCTGCCCTTCCGCCTCCTGACTTGCTGAGGGAAGTAAAGAAGAAGTCCTTTCGTGTGTCCCTTCTCTTGTCTTTTGGCCAGCCCAAACACAGGCGTGCACCAAGTCCCAGTGATTCCTTGGAAGCCTGAATGGTCCAAACAGACTAATTCTTCTCAGCCAAAGGAACTTCTCCAAAACAACAGGGAAAAACTGACTTCATAGTTTTTTGGTCAGGCACTCATAACATGGGTACGTTGGTCATGGTGTGTCACACTCAAAGCCCTTTGTGCTGACTTTCAAGACCCTCAAGCTGCTGGGTGGAGCTCAGGGCAGAGGCCCTAAGCCTACAACAGTGTTCATTAAACCATGGAATTGCAAAGAGAACAGCTGAAGTCTACAGAGTGAAAGCTTTGTCCACAACAGTCACAGAGCTATGGTATTCTCTCCTCATGGCCTTTGCAGGGAAAGGTGCATCAGAGCCTTCCAGAAAGGAAAGAACCTGGGAAGCATTCCTTTCAGTGCATGCAACACCTACTTGCTATGAGGGCTGAATGGTGTGGAAGGAGACAGAGCAAAAAAAAAGAAGCACTAAATTTCTTTAATAACTTTTCCAAGAAAAGTCCAAGTGACACATCGAAAAAAGAGGACCTTCCTATCTCTAAGTCCTGATTATCTGCAACTGCAGTAGGGAACTCAGATCATATGATGA
This sequence comes from Serinus canaria, assembly GCF_022539315.1. Classification (NCBI taxonomy): domain Eukaryota; kingdom Metazoa; phylum Chordata; class Aves; order Passeriformes; family Fringillidae; genus Serinus; species Serinus canaria. The sequence continues at coordinate 23,914,579 of NC_066313.1, forward strand.
TGAGAATGCTAAAAACAAGAGAAAGACAAATTACTTCAGGCCTCATTTCCATTTCTGGAAAATCAGGCTTTAACATCTTTATGGTAAAAGCTATGCATACATGGCATATTAAAATTTCCTTCTTGGTAGGGGTCTTGGAATAAATGACACGTAACCAGCAAAAATAAAAGTTAGGCAGATCCATGTCCACCTCAGATCTGCCTGGGTGAGGGAATAGAAACCATTGAACTCCGTGCAGCCCAAAAAAAGAATTAATTGAACAGAAAACATATTTGATCACAACAGGCACATGACAAGGTTTGTCTGAAGGTTAACAGTCTTTCATGGAGACAAGCCTCATATGATGGTGCCTGGCTGCCAAAAAATGGGGTACATACACAAAGCATGCTTTATTAGATACTTTTTAAAACCTCAGCATTAAGAATAAGAAAACCAACTAAAAATGCAGATAGTGATGTTTGTTGTGACTAATTTGACCTCTTGAAAGTAAGACCTATTAAATCACACCATTTTTTGGCTGAGTTCTAAGTTTCCTTGGAGTAAATTAGGTCAAGAGGCCTCAGGCAGGTAAGCAAATCCCCTGTATAGAAGAAGAGAAGGCTAGATCCGTCTGTTGAGGACTGGTAAGCAAAAAACACGGGCCTGAGGGGAACAATCTGTAGCAAATGTATAAAATTCAACCCATTTTTAAAAGTGGGTGGAAACTGCACAGCAGAGACAACCTTTAGATTGCAAATAGGCAACATACACTGAGCTCTGCCAGTATCTCTAACTGCAGCCCTGCATTTTTCCTTGCTTTTCCAACCCTGGGCTTCCCACATATCTCTGCCAGTGCCCTTCACTCATCATGTAGAGGATTTCGGGCCATACCAGGTCTTTGGATCATAGGAAGAGAAACAGTCGGTTACACCAAAATTTGTGGCAGTTTTTTGATGTCAAAAAAAATCCCAAGGAGGACACTTTTCACGTGCAACTGAAAATTACAGACTTTGACCTCAGATCCCTGGAGGTGAAGGGACTACATTGACTTCCTGCAAACCAAGCCCCTAAATGCAGCACTTGTATGGAACTGGAGCATAATAAATGTTTTCTTTGAGCAGGACCTGTATCTCTGACATTCCTGAGCAGCTCTGATCTCCTACAAAGCTTAGCCTTTTGGGCTTTTGGGGGTGGTGAGGTTAGAGCAGCAGTGAGCACCTCTCTTCCACTTCCAGGAGTTTCTGGGCTGGCAGGATTATTTCTTTCATGGCTCCTGATGAACTGAGGCTGGGATCAACCCTGACTGCAGGAAGGTACAGGCTCTGGCATGTGCTTTACAACAGGTCTCTATCAGAGTCACAGGGCATGTAAATCACAGGGCTTCCCAAAGGAAGATCAGACATGGATGGGGATTTAGTAGGGGCTGTACATGCAGGCACAGAAAGGACATGGGGGGCAGGGAATCCAATCTTGACACTCCTATAATTAACACAGTGCTGGAGGCTTAGGAGGCTTAGGAGCTGGAAGGGGCAGCTGGTGTCACACAGACCCTGCTTGTTCTGCCAAACAGCCAAACTGTCCTCGTTTAAAACTACAATAGAAACCAGATGGAAGAGGACAAGAGAGCGTGGAGCAAGGCATCAGTCAGAGGGGAAATTGAGTTATAAACACACTGCACACAAAAGACAATACTTCTCTTCCCCTAGACAAAAATAAACCAGAAGGACAGTCGCAGTAACTCGTTCCACTCTCACTGGGTATCACCTCCAAGTTCAGCGGACACAGACGTGCACCTTCACCAGGGTCTTTGCCAAGACAACAGCTCATGCCACCTCCTTTACACTTGTCTGCCACTCTGGCTGGGTCAGGCACCACTTCTCCTCCTTCTGATGCTCCCAGCTTCCAGTGGCAGCAGTGGGCACTGAAATTCCCACCTCCAGCACTGCTGGCTCTCCCTTCTCCCGTCCCTTCCCAGCCATGGTGCTGCCACCCACCAAACCTCCCCACCAGCAAGCAAGGTGCCCATTCTTTGCCAGCCTGACAAAGGCTCCATCTGGCACTGGACTGAGCATTTTGGATCCCCAAGCAGCCCAAGCTGGAGAGGCCACTAAGAAAAGAGGGAGTGTCCAGTGGGAGGATGCCCTCCTGGCCTCCCACCAAAGCCAGCAAAGAGCAAAGGAGATGCTGGTCCAGCAGGAGATGCAGGCAATATCCTGTGGCTTTCAGTGCCACCTTCCAGAAGAAACTCTGAGTGTCTATGGGGTACAGAGGGACCCAGGGAGAAGGTTGCTGAGTCAGACACCCTACCCAGTCAGTGTGAATAGTGCTCAGTTAGACAGTAAGTCAGCTAACCTGGACTGGGCCATGTGCTCAGGGTACACTGCACTGAACTGGACTGAATAGCAGCACACTGAATTTTCTACTTTACCCTTCTATTATTTTCTCAGAAAATATTTATCAGAAAAATTTTCCACCTTATCTTTCTGTTATTTTCTCTTTCTTACTCCTAGTAAGGATAAGCACTGGTGACAGACATGCTCAGGGCCTCCTTGGTAGCTGGTTTCTGCCACAGGGTGGAGGTTTTATGTCCTCTCTAATTTTATTTTAATTTTAGTTCAGCTATTGGGAGGATAAATGCAGACCTTTCATTTCACCTGGAACACCAACTTTTTGATTTTTGACTTGCAGGAAATAGTTTGGATTTTTTTTCGTTTCTCCCCAGTAAGAATCCTGCACCATAAAAAAAAAATGTTGTAGACATTTTTATTTCATCATTTTGGTTTTGTATTTTTTTTAATTTTCTTCAATTACCATCAATAGTAGTGCATGCATCCTATCATGCTATGTCAATACCACGACAATAAAGGTCAAAAGTCTCCTGTTTCAATTTAAATGACTAAAATAGGAAATACTTCCTTTTAAAAAATGTTTCAGTCTGTACTAAGCGAGAGTTGTTATTTTGCACAAAATAATAATGAAACAGAACAAACTAATATATTCAGTTGGCCTCCTAATCACAGGAAAGGAACAACACTGTACAAATGGCAACATACTTGACCATCAGTATGTCCGATATGATATTTTTCTGCATTTCCTGACTTTCTACTGTAAATCACGAGTTTTAAAGCTGATTCACTGTATTTTTTTTTTTTCTGACATTTTTCACTAGGCATAAGGTTGGTTGAGAAACAGACTTGAGAGCGGATCAAGCTGTGCTCTCCTCTCTGCAGCTCACCTGAGCCCTGGTGCAGCACATCAGTCACAACACCAGATTTTCTCCCAGTGCACTGCCCTAACCAGTGGCAGCTAAGGATAAATCCTGCCTTCCCACCACGTAGCATTTCCTTTGCCTTCCACTGTTTCCTTGCCAGCAGCAGCCAGGAATGGAAGGGACCACAGCATCCAAAATCCACACAGAGGGTCTCTCCTGCTCAGAGATGAAATTGGCAGAGCTGGGAAAGGGGATGGTTTGCCCTGTCAGGACATCAATGCTACAAGGACAGAGGTTTCCAGGATGTCTGTGCATACTTTTCACCTGCAATAAATTCATTTTACAGAATCAAAAAAAAAAAAAATCCAAAACCTGTTTCACTCTCAAATTCCAGTGTTGAATTTGTCTGTTAGCTGTGGCTAAGGTGACACAACCCCTCCATACACACACCCACACCTGTATTTGAACAGCATGAGACAGTAAACAGCACCAAACAGGCTTAAAAACAAACCAACTTGTTACAATTCACCTTGGCTTTTCTCCTTTAGCTGCCATAAAAACAGTTTAAAAGGATGAATGGTTGGCACCAAGGTGATCCTGTCCACATGGACAGCACAATTTATTCACTGTAAGTCACACACTTCATGTGTTTTTTCCCCTCTGCTTCTGTGAGAAATGGCCCTGCAGAGTCACAAAGGTTATCACAAGAGTGCTATTCCCTGCCATGAAAGCACTGTCCCATCACAGTTGTGATTTGGTGGGCAAAAATGTAGGAAAAACAGATCTCAAATCTGTCAGATGCTGTGAGCCATCACCCTCCATGGCCTGCGTGGGAAGTGGAAGCACTGAGTGCTCTTTGGGATGTGGCCTTCTGATTTCAAGCACACGCATTTCAACACAACCTGCCGGCTCAGCTGTGAGTTTGAGTGAAGCCAATGGCATCACCATCAAGGATTTTTTTTTCACACATTGATATTATGCCCAGCTTACATCTAACATATCTGAATAAGACATGTAGGAACACCTGATTTTCCAGAGCAGATCTGACAACTGTGATGTTAGAAGCAGGAATGAAAAAGCCCTTGGCAGACCCAGCCAGCTCAAGACAGCACACACATCAAAGAAAACCTAAGAGAAAGCCCTGCCAAAGCAGCCACAGAATGCTGACTCTCAGCCCTGGCGGTCACTGTGCCCCTCTGAAGTGTGACTTTACCTTGACAGAGCTGGCAAATTCTGTCACGCAGGCACTTTTAAAAGAGGTTGTACTAAACACTAGGATAGTTTTGTTAGGAAAACATCCTGCTGAGAATTTCCTGCAAAAAAAGGACCAGATAACAGAACAGGATATCTCCACTCCTAACTTTTATGACTCTGTGGTACAATCACCTTGGAAAACAGTGGCTCAGGTTCAGCATAGCAGGTCAATGAGCTGTGCACGTCCTCAGCTAACCATTCAAATCCTAACAACCCTGATCCACAACAGATTAGGGTGGATATTGTACAGCATTTCGTTTACCACATCACAAGCAATCAGGATAAATAATTCTGGAGATGGGAGTAACTGGACAATTTATGCTGTGTCTGGGAATGGACTCGGGTGTAAGTATAGAAAGCATCAGAATAGTTTTGGAGCTGCATGTAATGAATTGACCTCTGTCTTGGTAAATGCCTAGATACTGTGATGATAAGCAAGATGTAAGACAGGAATTCTGCCATGGACCTCGATTCCAGTGACAAGTACTAAAACCACTAACAAATCCAAATGCTGCACCAGCTGATGGAGTGCAGGAGAAGGGCAATGCCGATGCTGCAGCTCAAGGGAGCTGGGAGAAGCAACCTGCCAGGGAAGAGCCCAGGTAAGTGTTGGGTGATGGGATGGAAAGCCAGTAATGTAGGCTTCATCTGAAATCTCTTGAGAGCCTGCTGTCTTTCATCCAGATTGATAAACAAGCTCATGGTATGTTTTCTGCATCATGCTTTCTTTTCTTCTTCTGCTCTCCTCTTAAGCATGGAAATCCAAGTAATCAATGCTAACCCACTTAACTGCTGGCAACAAAGCAACAAAATTATATGGACTCCATAAGTTTCTTCCTCCTCTAACCAGATTTTGATCTACATGTTTTCATTTAAAAGAGCTTCAGAAGAAAGTTTAAAATCAAGCGCATCTTTTACCTGGGCCTGCCACCTGATGTAGACCAGCTCATTTTCTTACAATCCCAAAATTACTCTGGAGGCAACTTGTAAGGTTTAATACATGCTTTTTGACTGTAAGGATGTAAAACCCAAAATTTCCCTTGACACTTTGAGATTCCTACATGGGATTCATAGGATTCCAGAATCAGGAGAGCAGCAATTCAAGGGGATCAATGCTCCCTACCTGAGTGTCAGTGTTAGTTTGTCCCTTAGTCCTTTTCTACTTGGACTCTAGTGTGCTAGGCAATAGGGATTCCAGGTTTCTCTTTATAATACAGACTTTTGAGGCTGATAGAAGGAAATTCTGAGTGCTTAGGTCTTGATCTGCACCTGAAAAATACCAGTAACTAGTTAAACAGTTTTGAAGTCCTTTGTACTATGTCCTTCACAAACACTATCTCCATACACACTGAAATCTGTAGCAATCTCTAGAGGACATGGAATCTGCCTGCAGTTTCTGTGCTGCTCTGTAATGATCTCTCACTGCCCAACAGATCCCTACTTCACTTTTGTAGTGATGGCATGGTGACAAAGCAACAAAGGTGACAAAGCAACTAATTCCCAAATAAATGCTCTTGGAAGGCTGCAGAAGAGACAGGATGAAGCAAGGAACTGGGCTGTTATCTCATGAACACCCATGCTGCAGCAAAGTGGGCTGCTCTGCAGTTCTCTCTGCTGTTCTTTTCCAGGAAATTTCTGGAATGTGCAATTTTCCTTCAAATGTGCAAGGAGAGGATGGAGGTCCACCACCACTCATGGTTTTCCTTCCATGCTTGCCACACATTCACAAGCAGACATGACAGCCACTTCCAAGCTTTAAAGCACACATCCAGCTGTGCCAGCTAACTCAGGATGGCAGTCCAATGAGCTCAGGGGTGTAAAAGGGAGAGCATCACCCCACTGAGAGCCCAGGGTATCGTTCAGTAGCAAGGTACAAACTAACAGAGAAGCTGGTCCTGGACCAAGCTCTCGTGTGGAAGAAAAATGGCACAGTTGAGTCTCACAGAACTTACTTATATCTTCTCCCTTCTTTTTCTTTTGCCCTCTGCCACACTGATGGACTGATGCAGACTGACACTAGGTTATGCAGCAATGTTCTTTCACTCAGGCCTCCCCCTGATCTTGCCTCTAGGGCTCTCCTAGTCAAGAGCGGTACAGCAATTTCCAGAGGTTATTCCAAATGGGCTGTTTTACAGACAGTCAACAACTTAGGGCAAAGAGCAGGAAAAATCACTGAGGATCATTACATATCTCAGGCAGACAGATGAGGAGCCTGAATGCAAACCCATAACATCTGCAAATGAGAAGTGAAAGGCAAACGAAAACAGACTTTTGCAAAAAAGTAAATACAGCTTTTTGATGTCAGTCTGATTGAAAACAAACATGCAAAGGCACTAGCAATAATCAAGCATTATAATTTGTAGCCAAGCAGCATCAAATCCATTCCATCTTTGCTTAGTTGCTGAGCACATATTTAGACTGAGTGTTTTCATTGTCAGGTTACCTGGGCCTGACCCAAAGAAACACACTCATACAAAAAAATCCCATTGGACTCCTCAGTATCTTCCACAAAAGAAAATAGGATCAATTTGTTCTAAACCCTCTCACCTTTTACTGTGACATGCAAATACTAGCAAAGGAGGTATACAAATGATAGAAGCATTTTCACCAGCTTTACAGGAGCACAAAATGATGGTGTGAGTTTCAGCACAGAGTGGAGAATTAAGACTTCTGCTGGCAATGGAAGGTCACCTAGAAATGCTCCCCCCAACCCTGCTCAGAGGAGGCTGAAAACAGGTCAGTATTTCTTTGAAGAGGATTAAGCTGTGGGTAACTCGGATTGCTGATGCTTTTCTGGTGAAACAAGGTGCTGTTCTACCCAACCTAAGTAGTGCCCTGGGTATACAATCACAGCAGTCTGTGGGCTCAGCTTCTGTGTCTGAAAAACATGGGGAAAATTCTGCCAGAAGCAGCATTTGATCAGACACACATAACTCTACACAAAAATCAGTGCATATATCAGCACATAAGTGCATATACATACATACACACACACAAATGAATGTATTTTTACACATAAACTATTTCAGTGTATGTATGCACTTGTGTGCCTGTGTGAGGTTTCATGTGCATCACCAGGAAATTCTTCTTAGAGAAACAGATGGGTTTCATTGAGTTGTCAATCAAAGCCTAACAAAGTGAAAAGATGTGAGAGTCATGCTAGGCCAGTGTCATGGGGGACACATCAAGACATGCTGGTCCTCTTGCTTGTTGTAGCGTTGCCCTGCTTGCTGCTGCTGAAGGCTTTGCTGGGTGAAGCACTCACTCACAGCCAAGGAAAGCTGTTGGTCTGGAGGACTGTTCCTCAGGCATGCATGGACATCTGCATCAGCAAGTCCAGAACCAGTCTCAGTGGACTGGTTTCACTCAGCAGTTTAATTAAGAAGGGCAGCCCGTGGGATAGGGGTCATACTGGCCACACCTTTTCATCTTCGGAGGCTGCAGAATACTCCAAAGTGTATTCTTACAGCCATCTTCACAAGGATTTTGTTTTCCTTTCCAGACACCAGGGAGGGTAAAGAACTCAAGAAAAAGCTGCTGAGCAGCCTGGCTCAAACATCTGCATGTGGTGCTGCTCCTTCAGGGCTTCTTGCAGAAACAGCAGGGAGCACAGCGCTGCTCCATCTGCCAGCCTTGTGGCACATCAGTGCTCACATATGTTGCAAGAGGGCAGTTTGCTCACTCTCCAGAGCCTGAGAGAATCAGCAAGGACAGCAAAGGAGGCAGAACAACATTTGCAGATGGTGTCACAATGCCTCCCAGCCTTCTAGAGGCTGAGCTGGGCTAGGATTGTTTAGAATGTTTCCTGCCATGCTCTTTGTGTCTGTCCACCTACACCTCAGGAGGTCAGCACACAACTATAGAGATGCACTCAGAGGACAAGGAATGGTTTCTCCAAGGCTAAGCTGCAGGGACTGGACCTCTGCAACTGCCTGCCAGAGATGGAAGGGCATCAGAAATAGAAAATAATTCTGTCAGATGGTCTGTGATGAAAGGAGGCACAATGTTGCTTTTAAAGACACTAGTAAAAGAGGAAAAGAAATAAAGCTGAATAAAATATTCAACATGATGGTGTCTCCGTACTTCTCAAGAAGACTTCCAACCCCTCACCTAGTAAGGACGAGTCAGGAAAGATCTCCATCTACACAACACTCTTCTTTGTACTCCCAAGGCCTTTCTGCTCCCAGTGGTAGAACTGTCCCCATGTCTTTCTGCACAAAAAAAATCCTCCCAGTTCCACAGGGGATACAAGCCTCTTGCTCCCTTCACCTCTCCATAAATATGCATGCCATGGGTTATCAAACTAAGGGTCATTCTCAGTGCTAACAATAGGAAAAAAACCCAATATGAAGCAGTTACTAAAGCAGTAAATCTAATCACTTGGCAATTGTGTTCCTTGGTTTCCAAGCCCTCCAACAGATTCCTGATATATTCCATATTTCACACTTTATTTTGTTTTCCATTTTGCACAGAGCAGGCTCTGAAGCAGTATGAAGAAAAACAAGTTTCCCCTCCCCCACGTTTTTCCCCCCATGCTATCTGTGCTCCAAGTGAGGGCAGGTAGTGCTTATCATTTCCTCTGCACAGCAAACACCAGGGTGCATGCGTTTCCTGCTGGCCAGTCCTAAACTGCGAGCTGACATTGTTTTCAAGGCCCCCCTCTCTCAGAGGCAGGAGCAGCTCTGCTGCACAGCTCTTCCTGTTGATGTCAGGCTCCTCTTCCTCCTAAAGCAAATGGGCTTCCTGACGGCATCTGTGTCCTTTTCCATGAAGACTAGCAGGAACCATTTTCCTACCCAGTGGCCAGGAAAAAAAAAATAGTACTGGAGAAAGAGATGTAATAGGGAGGAGCAGTGGTGGATGGCTTTTTTTCCAGTCTTGGAGAACATCTGGGGTCCCTCTCAATGAGGAGGAGGGAGAAGAGATAAGAGGTCAAAACAATACGGTTATGTCTTAGGGATGCTGGTATTTTGCAAGTAGCAGAAAATCACTTATTAGCAGAGACCATCAGAGACTAATTACAGCTGCCGATTTCCCACTGCTAAGGAATGTAGGCTCACAATAGAATAGCTACAGCCACAGCCCCTGTGTTCCAGCAGCGCTGTCATAAGCTGTGGGAAATGCCAAGACCTTTACACCAGACTACTGCCTTCCTTTTTATTCTCCCAAATGGAGGAATCACTAACACTGCCAGTGCTGTTTCATCAGCAGTGGAGAAAATGGGTGACGAATGTGCAGAACACAGCTCACAGCAAGCTGAATCACTTCAGCTCCACAGACTGCCATTGTGTGTGTCACTGCCACAGCAGAGAAGAGGAAACCTAGCCAGACGTCATTTCAGGCCTCCCCCAGCCCATGGTATTCAAGGTTTGCATCGTCCCACTAGAGAAGCCAATGGGCTTGTCCCATCTCCCACCTGGAAGTCTGCAATTTGCTCCACAGTGTAAGAAACAGTCATGGAGCCAGAGGCTACAGGGACACACAGCAGGGCAGAAGGTGAGGAGCACAGCCAGAGGGTAACAGTGCTGCCTGCCCTTCACAGGATTTCAGCCACAAGGGTCCCAAGGCTTCCCTCACAGAGCAAGGAGTTGGGTCCCCTTAGGACACGCACCCCAGCAGGAAAGGATTTCCCTTGACTGGGGAAATGGAGCCCCCCAGCATTTTCTATATCACATCCCCACCCCTTTATGGATGTGATATAGCCAAACAGGCGGGGTGGGGATGGTGTTCACTAAGGAGCACACAGCATTAACCAGAATAGGACCTGTTCCTTAGCAGACTGTCTAGAACTAGTGCTCCTAATGGTCCTCTGGGATGAGTCACAGGTGTATGTCAATAAAATACATTCTTATAATATGATTTTCTCCTTTGTTTCCTATCTGTGGTCTAGTCTGGTGACACTGCAGTAACTAAGCAAAGGACTATACCTGCAATTTCTGTCCATAATTTACCACACAGCCCAACAAAATTATTCCAGCTGCACACAACTATAGTCAACAGCAGATGCAGCCCCAAGTCTGGCAGAGCCAGCAGAGCTGCAAGAGAGTGAACTGGGGCTTAGTTTTCCTCACCAGAAGAAATTCTTACTCAAGGTGCAGTTGCAAAATCTTAAAGGCTGGTGAGGGTGTAAGATGCAAAGGAAAAAAAGCCCACCTACATTCTCCCAGCAGGAGCTGGCCAGGGCTGCTGAAATTCGCAGTGCTGACACTGGAGCAAGCATTCCCAGGCACGGAGGGTGTGCCCTGCATGGCTGGAGCTGTGCCAGTGCTCACACACCACAGTGGGATGGGGCACCAGGAGCTGCTGCGGGAGCAAAACCGCCCTTGGCTGGAGGGTGGCACAGGACACACAGACCCCACCGAGCCCACATCTTCCTGTCGCCCTCTCCCCGCTCTGAGTACCGCCTGCTGTTCCTGAATGAATTACCTCAATCCCTCTTAAACAGTGTACCGACCAGGAAAAGGGCGTGGGGATTATTAATGGAAAAATCCTTGAGTCTTTCAGCCCTGCAGTGTGGCTACAGTTACAAGGAAAACAGGATACGTGCGGAATATGGGGAGGAGGAAGAGAAAAGGAGAATGACCTGCAGGGATCAACTGGCGAGGGAGAACAAAGTGCTGGTGGTAGAGAGGCACAGCTGGCCCAGTGACCCGGAGAGAAATGAAGCAGCAGTGGTCTGCACAGGGGAGGCACAACATCCAGGGAAAGAGCTGCTTCAGGGTCATCAAGGGCTTGCAATTGTGTGAGGATATTACTGAGTAGGGAAAACCTCCTAGCCCTGAGACTCAGCATTTTGTAGGATTGCCTTCTCAGGGACAGGGTGGGAGGCAGGCTTCCTGGATATTCAAAGTCCGTCAGGAGATGACTCTGAACGGAATGGTTCTGCACTGGCCACTGAGACAAAGACAAAACCATCTCACCAGCCTTCCCATGTCATTATCAGGTGATGCCTTTTGAGCCACAGAAAGATTCCCTGGAAGAGTTTGCTGTGTTAAAGGAAAGCAAAAGTGCCAGCACTCACTACAGCAAGGGACGACCACAACCAGCAGCTGGAGTTTAAATTGGATACTAAAGCATGTGGGAAGAAAGGCCACTTGAAAATCATCCAGCTGAAAGATTTTCCAGTAGGAAATTGTGCGTTTCACAAAATCAAAATGTTTCACCAGAGTGCATGGATTCTGTTCAATTTTTCAACCAAACACTCAGATACACTGTTTCTAGAAGGTGAAATATATTTACTCCTTAATTGTTATTTTTAACTTAATTAAACCTTTTGGAGAATTTTTATTTAGGGGTAGTTTCTCCTTTTTTATTCCAGTTCTGGATGAAAGGAAGTCTTCTCGTAGGGGAAGATGGAGTAGAGTACAGTACAGTGCAAAACAGGAACCAGTTCTAATGGACATTGAGTGATATCATCAACACCTGCCTAGTGTTTGCTCCTCCCTGTACACTTCTGAGGATGGCAGCACTGTTCCTTGCAAGCTGAAGCCCAGAATATTGCATGTGTTTCTTGTCAATGAATGAGAAAAAAGGAGGTGAGTGTCCTTTGGTTTGCTTTTCAACCCTCAGGACACAGAACCCTCTCATTTGAAATCTTGCTTGTATGTCACGTCCCCCATTGTGAGGATAAAACCTCAGCACAGTCTCACAAAATGTGCTTTGCTTATGTCAGCAAAAATCTAAGCCCTCAGCAAGGAGTCATGAATTAACAGAGGATAAGGATCATTCTCATCCCATAGGTGCAAACAGGAGAAACAGAAATTATTTGGCAGCCTGAATCATGCACTGTGATAGTGGAAGATCTAAGGTTAAGAGACAGTTTTCTTGTATCTCAACTCCTGGCAAACAGAAACTTACCTTCAAAAATTCAGAAGTTGGTAAAGCCTGCAGAAATTGCAACTGGTTTGTCAGAATCACTGACCCAGAAAGCTTCGTTGAAAATTTCACACAAATGTGTTTTTCTGGAAGAGGATCAATTTTCCCCCAAGCTTCCACCAAACCAGAAAGAATTTCCCTAACCAAAGTCCTATCCTAAACCTGAACACACAGGCTGAAACCTCAGGAGATTTGAATCAGAGATCACTGATCAGATGGTCAGAGAAACCTTTTAGGTTTTTTGTCCTAGAAGTCAGCCGGTGCCAAAAGACCAGACTTCAGTAGCCCTGTTCCTGGGAATGTTTGGAATTGGTCCTGTGCTTTGTGGCTTGGTGTCACTTCTATAATTCTTTTCTTTTTTTTTTTTTCCCTCTTGAATGGTTGTCTCATAACTGAATACCACAATAGTCACAGGATTGTATCAAGGGGTCATCTAGGGAGAAACTGCAATATTTCGGGGAAGGGAGGTTGGGGGTGGGGGGTGGGTGAGGAGAGGCCTGAATTCCTTGCAAGAGATGCTCTTTCTGTTTGCATATCAGTTATCCCACGCTTCTTGCATTCCTTGTCTACTGACTTCCTCCATCTCCTCAGCTACCCATCGTTTTCCTTTTTTCACCTTTCGTTTTGATCTCACAGCACACTCAGTTTTCAGCATGATTTTCTTTCCCTGGAATTCAGACTCAAGCCCCACCTTTGGGACCTGGATGGAGGTTTAAAATCCCTCCCCAGCAAAAATGCACTTGGATCTGGCGTTTACAATTCAGGCCCATATCTTCCAACTGCAGCTCTAAACTGCATCAAAGACTTTTGTTCCTAGCTTTTGTTCCCAGCCCTTGTTCTCTTCTCTGTTCCCTTGAAATGTCAGCAAACATGATGGCTTTGTTGGTGCCGTCAGGGTGGTCTGCCCGCTTCCCACGCTGGCCATGCGGATTGGCCAGCCATGGAGCAGTCAGCAGTTCACTGGATGTCTCCTCTAGGATGTTGTTGTTCCTCACACCAGAGCAGTGGCCTGAAGCAGCAACACTGCCATGAAATCAACAGAAAACAAATCCACCTCCAGCTGCCCTGGCACAAGGATGTGCAGACTGTTCCAAACCAGCAGCTGCTGATGCTACCAGGCACACAGGAAAACCATGCTGGGGGCTCAGGGCTCTCCTTGGATATTGGGATGGATATCCACCCCTTCAGACATATTCCCTGCTCTGTCTGGAGGAAGAGTCCGAATATATGCATTACTGGTGCCTCCTGAGCCAACTGACTGCAGGGCTGTCAGAACTCAGATTTCATGACTGTTCTCAAATCCAAGGTTACATGTGTCAGGGTACGGACAGGGTGGCCAGGCATATCCTGCCCCAGAGACTTCCCCAGATGTCCCCAGGACTGCTCTGAGATGACCTGGGACCTTCCTGACCCATGTTGCTCCCTCTAAGATTGCAGGAGTGTCTGTGCTGAGTCCAGCAGGCTCTGCCTGACCTCAGGGAACTGCCTGTAAAATGAGTCTGCCTGCTGTCACAGCATCCCAGGGCAGAGTTCTTGGGAGGAAAGGGGAAAATAAACTGAGGCAACTACCAACCACAGGCCATTTCTTTCTGCCCCATGACTGGAAACACTTTTAGCCTGCACTCCCCAATAAGGGCTGCCCTAGCACTGCTCCTCAGCCCACCTGAACTGTTTGTACCAAGGGGGACCTTCAGGACTTCCAGGGCTTTTGTCCTGCTCTCTCTCCGCTTTGCCCACCAATATGCTGCAAAATTTTGTTGTTCTAAGATAGTATGTTTGGCTTCAGCCTGAGAAGCCTAAGCAGCACTGCTCGACTGCACTTTCCTGGGAAGCATTACGGTAAGGATGTGATCCAATTTAGGAATGAGCTGAGGCTCTTCCTGCTCTCTGCTCTGCATCTCTCAGGTTCAGTTGATCTTTTCCTATCACAATGCTTTTCCCCCATTCTTTATTATCCATCAATTTTCTTCAATTACAGCAAAAAGGGACCCTGGCCAAAGAGGAATTTTGCTGCAAGTCTCACAAAAGATTGGTTTCATTCAAGGAAGGTCATTCTGTGTCAAGTGCACTCAAAACAGACAATGCCTTGTCTCCAGGTCTCCAAAACCTCCTATCCAGACACTGTCATCAAAGCTTTCAACTTGAGCACTCCTCTGATCCTTATCCAGCGTCACCAAGAGTTTCTCAGCAATGTGAGAAGAGTTCTAGGCCAACACAATCTACTTCTCTTGGAGCTGACGGCACCACTGTCTTCAATGTCAGATGCAGCAAATTACAACAGTTTACCTTCTGTTGACAAATCCACCTAAAATTTGGTTCTTTTTTTCATTCTTGGCATGAGTTGAGTTCTGGTACATTCCTTGGACTTCCCTGGAATTAATTCATGGCTCACTTTGGTAGTAACAGGGAAAGTGTGAATGTTGCAGAAACACTTTGCCACGAGAGAGATTTGCAAGTACCCCCATCACACAGAAGTTGCCTTTGAACTGCTGTTTCACTAACCTAAATCATAAACCCCTTTATGGCTGGGAATACTTTCTGTATATTCAGAGCTGAGTACTTCCATACCAGTTGGCTGCAATATCCCAGATTTATGCTAGTATCACTGGAGTCAGAGGCTGGCCCCATGCCATGCAGGCTGTGCCTCTGGAGGAGCTCAGTGGTAAAAGACAGCATGCTGAAATGGAGGTAAGGAGTCACAGGGCTACAAGGTGCAGGAGAAACCTTTCAGAGCCACAGTAACAAAATGAAGGCACTCTTTTTCTGACAGCATGAAAATCCCTTAAACTGCCAGTGTCTCACTGCGAGAGACCCGGTGTACCGAGCGCTTGAAAGGACACACGGAGTGATGAGAGCCCCGTGCTAGGGAAGGCTCATGGCACAACATACAGACAAGGGCTATGCTCCTAACTGGATGCCTTGACGTCTACAGCCCTGCTCCATCCAACTTTGCCACACTGCTCTGCACAGCCCCTTCTACTCCACAGCTTCATACACCAGAGGATGCCGGGCAGGGGACATTCAGTGAGGCCAGGTGTGCCTGTGGCCCACCAGAGCAGCTCATGAAAGGAGTTGAAAGGAAACACATCAATACAGATCCATGAAGTGCAGATACAGCTGCTGAGTCCTAAAGACCAGTGCCATCGTCCCCTAGGCACAGATGGCCCCGTGTAGAGACTGTGTTCACACACAGCATTTGGATCATCCCAGTTTCTAAGACGGCTCTGGGCAGAGATGGGAGATGGTTGTATGAATCCTACACATAATGCACTTCTCTTGATCTGAAATGCTGGGTATGATGGCCTGGTTCAGCTGCATAACCTCGTTCATAAACCAGTTTTCTTTGGAGTATGCAAGGAGCTATTTGGGTGGATGATGTCCTATTGGACTAGGAATGGAAGGGGAGATGGCAAAGTGGGTGGGAGTCACAGTCAGGTGTACACAGGCGAGCTTGTCCTGCTCAGAGAAAACTAAGGAAAAGTTGCAAAAGATAGTGGCGTTCTCAGGAAATCCAGTTTTGAATCTGGCTTGCCTCACCCTGACCTGAGACTCCTTTATAAATTACATCAGGAAGGCAGCACTGGCCAACAGAACACAACAGCTAATCATAAAATGCGAAGAATATCTATTATGCGCTCAGCTAGTGACATTTTAAAGCCTATAATTTTTTGCATCTGCAGTCTCCTGGCCTGTAGTATTTATTCTCTTTTCCCTTGGAGCCAAGCGAGAGACAGACTCAGATAAAAATCCCGAGATGAACACCCTGTATTTCAGGGAAATTGAAGTCAGGCGCCTGTACTTCAAATTCAGCCCTGATCAGAGCAATCTGAGAAGAGTAAGTTCAATAAATGAACAGGGCTTCAGAGAGGCATCTTCATCTCTCACTTTGGCTGAGACACAGCAAAGGCTCCAGAGAGCTCCAGAGTGTAATCCAGCAGGCTTCTAAGATATGCAAAACTCAGATGCAACTCAAGTCAGCTTTGTGGGCCTGTAGACCTTTGCAGACAACAGGCACAAGGTCTGTTTCTTCTGACTTCAGGCTTTGTTGGGGAAATTTCTTAACTTC
This sequence comes from Serinus canaria, assembly GCF_022539315.1. Lineage (NCBI taxonomy): Eukaryota > Metazoa > Chordata > Aves > Passeriformes > Fringillidae > Serinus > Serinus canaria. The sequence continues at coordinate 23,930,964 of NC_066313.1, forward strand.
AGTTTGGTAGCACTTGGGTAACGTCCATCCTCCTTTACACAAAAGCCTGGGCACTCCTGATAGGAACCTTCACAGAGGGTTTGAGAAAAAGCCATTGGAAAAACATGAATTCCAGAAACAGGAATGTTATAGCCTTGCTAGTGCAAAGGCAAAAGCCATTGTGTGCACACAAATTTAGAAGCAGCAAGGGCAAAAAACTTTGAAGGAAAACAGCAGTGATTTTTATTATTGCCTTATATGAGTTCAGAATGTTGCAAAGTTAAACAAAGCAATTATAAAGCTGGGTATTTAAAAATACCTAATGTTTCACAGTCTTCTTTGAGATGAATCAGGTATCCAAACATCTGGGGATTGCAACATCCATCAGGAAACACAGACAGATGAGACACATCAAGACAGGAAGGTTTAGGGCTGCCATTGGAGAGACAAGGAACAGCAGGAGATTCCCGCAGCTTCTTTTGGGTCAGAAATGTTAGTTCTACATGAATGTGTACACTAAACAAAAAGAGGAAGAAAAAAGAGAGAGCTAAAAAAGGTTTTTGTTAGTCTCCTGCTGTTCTGTGTCTTTCTCACTTTGCTCTGATCTCTCTGTACATGTCACTGGCTGGCAGGATGACTGCTTCCTGATTCACTATTTCATATTTAATTCTTTCTATATAAAAGGAATTTAAAGGAAATTATTACAAATAGTTTGGCCACACTGCATCAAGTCACTGGAAACTATTTCTTCATCCCTGACGTTCTCTTTTTCTTTTTCCCTCCTTTATTTTTTTTTCTCCTTTAAGAGAAAAGTTAGATGCTTTCCTAAACACTTTCCAGACTTGAGCTATTCACAGATTGCATGTGGAAGGCAAACACAGCCCAGGCCTGTAAGAAAGACTCTCTCATGCTGGTCACCCCAGTAGCTTGGGGCGTTGCAGGCGGTGTCCTCAGCAGTGTTTCCTTTCAGAGAGCTGTGGCTGCATGAAAATGCTTTGGGTGTAGCAATCCTGTGCTCATCCCACAGGCACTTCATGAAAGAGGCAACTGTTCCATGTGGGGAATTCAGAGAAACCTCTGGCCAGCAGTGGCTGCTGGAGGCACCCTGATTAAAGCCCCATTGTTTTGCCCATTCCAGCTAAAGTGCTCCCTGATGAAGCCCCCGTCTGTACAGCGGTTTGGGAAGAAGCAAATAAGTAAATAAAGTCGTTGCTGGGAATAACAAAGACTGGAGGAAGCAAGGAAAGAGGAAGCAACCAAAGAAAAAAATCCTTCAATTCACTACATTTCTCAAAGGCATATGTCCAGGAATTGGGTTTCTGGACTGTGTTTCTTTTGTCTTTCTGACTCCTGGATCTTGCTGTACTAAGGGCTTTGAGACACTAACAAACACTTTGCAAACACAAGAAGGGGTGTTGCAGGAAAAGGGCGTTGAGATCATACTTAATCAAACTTCCTTACATTTTGATAGCTACAGTACTGCTGTACAAGTCCTTCATCTCTTTGCCTTCACAGCTCTCCACAGCCAACACAGCTGAGCCACACACTTCAGGCCATGACCTGTATCCTGATTTTAGTATATGGCTGACCTGTTTCAGAGAGAAGAAAACTCCAGGCTAAGTTCATATTCTTGCACAGGTGTGTCACAAAGGGGGATGAACTGAATGATCTAAAAGTAAGACCTTGCTGGACACTGTAAAATCAGAGAAGTTTTGATTCGTAGCACAGGCTTCCAAAGCAGAGGAAGCTGAAGCGCTGCATCCTTCAGCAGGTGATGAAGATGAGCACATTTAAACATTAAGTATTGAGAGCTTATCCAAGCGAGGCAAGACTGCTCTTGTTCGCATCCATAGTCTTTGGAACTAGTCAGAGACTGAAGCTCATTTTAACTTCAGTTAGGCGCCAAAAGGGGAATGAAAAAATGTAGTTAGCTGATTAAAAAAAACATCACTTGCAATGTAGTAACTCAATGGCATCTCCTTTGCACTTCATAAAACCAAGCTTGTTCCAAGGGCTGAAACAAGTCACAAATTATTCTTTTACCAATTGCTCTGTCTCGCTTTTGGGTAAATATCCGGAAGAGGAGTTATGGATAACAAGACACCCTGAGCATGTGCCTCTCTATCCTTCAGCTGTCTGTACCCAGAACAGTGTCTCTTCCTCTGTAACACCCCTCCTAACAAAGCTGCCATGATGTTGAATTTTTTTCCCACTTACAGCCCTCTCTCTTCCACCATTCATTAGCAGTCTCCATTCGTTCCAAGACAGTCAGTTTTGCCCTCAGACTAGTTTTTCCAGCCTTTGCCTCCTCCCTTTCAAGAATGTTGGAATTTCCTCATATGCTTTTCTCCATACTACTTTTGCCCTTATTCCCTTTTCCCATTCATTTCCTCCAGTGTCCTTTTCCATTTCTCTGCCACACTTCTTTCCTCCCAGCTGTTTCTTTGGATGCATTATCATTAACTTCTATCCATAAATTAAGGTTGGGCCCTGTCCCAAAACCAGAATCAATTGAAGTTGCTGCAGGCAACTTGTAAGGGCCAGTCCTATCCATGAGTCAGTAATGAGCCCATCCCATGGTGTGCAAAGGGAAAGCTGTGTTATTGCATATTCTCCCTTCTAAATCAGAGACTATAAAATAAAGTCTTGCAGAAATTCTTTGTAGCGTTTTTTATTTTTCTGCTTGGTTTCCTTTTTTTTTTTTTTTTTTGCAAGATTAGCAGAACCAGCCTGGCCAAGTTCCATGCTAGGGTAATCTCTTCTGCTATTTCAGATCCATGCTGCATTGTTTTTTCCATTTCCTAACCCCAGAGATTAGATGGCAAGTGGCTGTCATGTTCTCTTCAAAGCTAAATTGTCACGTGCTGGGGCAGAAGCCTCACCAAGTCTGAACGAAGCACTCTGGGCAAGTGATGCCACCCTGGTGCTCCTCACACCTCCCTCAGAGGCTCTTGCTATGGAACCTGCTGAGAAAGGCAAGCTGGGTGAGTCCAATACTTTCCTACCCTCACTGTCACCCAATGTGTAACTCCCCAGAGCTGCAAGAGCCCACTTTTCAGTACTGGGTGATGAAAACAGATAGGACTCTTCCCATTTAAAAACAACAATACTGGGAACTTTGCACCAAAAAGAAGGTGATGCCAGCATAATTTAATCACTGAGGGAGGTAGAGTGTGGAAAAAGGGGTTCACTAAGGTCTCTCATTGAGCCAGGTGGTGGCAGGAGCAGAGCTTGCCATGGATGTGACTGCTGCCACCTCCTTCATGCAGTTCAAACTCCAATCTGAGCAATTCAGCCTTCACTGGTGCACAAATGCTGGAAGGCAAAGAGAAAAGCAAAAGGTGTGCTTTTAAGCTGCTTACGTCTCCAGCAGGTCACCAGACTGGATGAGGGACACAGGTAGCCAAGCTGAGGCTGCAAAATCTCCCTCCACACACGAACACCCATGTTCCCTTGTAGCCACCAGCCCTGCCTTAGCACAGGGCACCGAGTGGGTGGCACTGCCGGGGTGCACACAGAGCTCTTCCCAATATTTCAGGCAACTGCACTGCTGGTAGCTGGCAAAAGCACTCAGCCCAAGCTGCTGACACGTGTCAAATTCCCCAGGCAGCGTTACTGGGCCAACCAAGGGAGTTTGAGGAGCCATCTGGCCAGGGACACGGAGCCCACGTGTCAGGGAGTGGCCTCTTGCTCCCAGGGCTGGGATAATTGGACATTGTTCAGCATCTGAATTGTCGCTCTGTTGGGCTGTGGGCTTGTCTGGTAGGGACGAGCTAATTGCCATGCAAACTGCTGAGGGGAGCAGAGGGTCAGGGATGGCCCTCACCCTTCTTCTCCCCCACAACAAACAGGAGGATTTTGTGCCCCCACAGCGCCCCAAAGCAGAGGGGAGAATGGGTGGGAAAGCCGAGGTGAAGGGAGAAGCCTCTTGAACGCTTCACATTCCAACACAAACTCGGGACCCCTGTCAAACCTGGGAGCAGATTTTCCTGCCATACACAGAGTTTTGTTTGCAGTCGGTTCCCTGGGAACCAGCAAGCAGCCGTCCGAGTTGCCCAGAGATCCCAACAGCTCATGGTGCCACGTTTGTAACCTTCCATTCCTTGTCCCACATCAGCCATGGTGCTGTTTTCCACCACCACAGCCCAGCCAAAGAGCTGAAGGTACTGCAGAGACAGGGCTGCACTCAAAGTCCCAACCCCACCCTGCTGTCACCACGAGGTAAAGTCAGCAGCATTTCTGCTGCCAGTCACTTTTCAAGGAGGCAGGACTGGGGAAAGGGATCGGAATAAGGCATGTTGCAAGCTACAGTAACTTTCCTAAAGCACAAGAATTGATGTCAGGTGCACCTACACTGTTCCTTGAATCACAACTATTCAAAATCTTTTCATACCCTGCAAACATGTTCTGTCAAGAGGCAGGAACACATTTTTCTAATTTTTCCCATTCTCCTAAAGAAAACATGCACGTGTCTTTCCCCTTTTTCTACCAAAGCTCAATTAGATTTGCTTCACAGGTATATAGTGTTGCAAAGAAAAGGCTTGCAGTCACCCTTTGTCCATCTGCTAAATCCTTGCACCATCCTTCAGTGAGCTCAAATCTGTGGTAAGAGATCCATGAAAATCCCAAACAGGGAACCATCATTAGGGCAGGGATAAGCCTCTAAAGCCCTTAGGATCCAGAGCTGCAACTCACATCTGTTTAATGCCCAAGAGCTAACATCAATAATTTAATGAGTGCCTTACATCCTGAATATTTCACAAACTGCAAAAACAAGACTCACTCCACCCACCTCCAGGCTGGGAGGTGGCAGCTGTTGAGCCAGGCAGAACAGCACTACGTGACAGTTTAGGACACTGGATAAAAAAACAAATCCTAGCTCAAGCAGAAGTTGCTTCTGCAAAGGAAAAGACACAGCACAGCATGTGCATTTGTAAAAGAGACCCTATGCCCTAGGAAAGAAAAAGACAAACCGGGGATTTTTTTTAAATATCGGGGTCCTTGTTTTACCATGTGCCCAAATGGCAACATTTCCCCAAATGATGCCTAGACAGCAACTTGACAGAGCTGATTCTACGCTTGCCATCTTCTGAATCACCCACCCCATTCCTGTAGCAGATATTTTTGGGCCACTCCCATGCAAGCACTAACCAGACATAAAAACCTGCTTGAAGTGTAATTGCTGCAAGCGTGGCTTAAAGCTGAGCAGCGGCACACTTACTGAGCTGCCGTGCTGAGGGGCCTCAGAAGTATCCAGTTAATCTTCTCAAATCTCATTATTGCAGCAGAGTGACAGATGGGTGTTTTAGCAGGACAGAAATTAGGACTAATTAGGACTCCCAGCCCTCCTTTGTGTCTGTCACATCGGCTCCTCCCCGCCTCAAGCAGGTTTGTGAGCAGCGATGAGGGCTGCCTCTAGCACCGTGTTCTGCCTGCCACCCCGAGGAGGGCAGCAGGCACTGGGTCACCTACACCCACCTGATCTACAGATTGGGCTGCAGGGGATTCCATTCCTTATCTAGGTTCTGTCAAGTCTGGAGGGTGACCCCAAACTGAAGTTACTGGGATATGGAACGGAATTTCCTGTCTCAGCCCCGGTTTGTGGCTTCACGCAGCGAACCTTAGGCAGCGGTATGTAAGTCACTATCGAGCCAGGAGGGAAGAATGATGGACTCAATGGATCAAGACCAACCAGCTCTTCTCATTTACTGCTCCCAAGCCTGCCTTGGGCACAGAGCTTGATGTATTGACTTTGGCAACATGTGCATACTGCCATCCTGGCAATAAAGTTATCAAAATGGAGAGAGATGGGGAGAGTTGCACAGGGGGAGGTAAAGAAAACCAGATTAGTAGAGGGAATTGAAAACACTTGAGAGAAGGGAGAATCCTTCACGCCCCCTCTGCACCCCTGAGCCATTACCTCAGGCCAAACCCCATGCTCTTCTTAGAGATTCCAGGACATTTGTTTTGACTTTTTTTTTTTTTTCTGCATTCCTCCTTGTTCTACTTCTGGTTTCCAGTCAGGACTAGAATGGAGAGAACAGGATTACAGAAGGAAGTCTGTTGCTTTATTTTTCAGGCTGGATTAGAAGCAGAAGATGCAATAAATCTCACAAGAGAGTTTGTTCTCATTTAGCCTCTCATGTATCTGAAATTACCTGGCCAGAACAAGGGTAAGGAAAATGCACTACCAATTGGAGCACACTGAGAAGATAAAAACAGAAAGAGCAAAATGGTGAAGCTGTTTCCCTCTCTGATTTTGCACAAAGAAAGTAAACAATTTAGTCCCACTGGCAGCTTATTTATTTCACACAAATTGAGGCACAGATGCAAGGGCTCAAGAAGGAGGCTCACCCTGCCTGATCACACCTCTGAACCTCCTGAGGTGCGACTGCTACCACCAGCAGCAGCTCCACAATGGGAGAGGAATGGAAAAACCAGCACTAGTTGCATGTGCAGCAAAGGGTTTTCCACATGCCGGATGGCTCTGTTGTGCTGCCAAGCTGCCTGTCTGCGACCGGACTGACAGTCACATTCACTGCTGAGATGGTAAATGCAGAATGCCAATGTATCAAAAATATCCCAACTGAAATATTCAGCTGCAGATAAACACACATACACACACACACACACACACACACACACCCTTCCTCACAGTGTTCTGTCTGCCAAATCAGCATTTTTTGATGAGCCAGTGAATATAGATGGTGAGTTCATGCACAGATTCAGCCTGGATTCTCAGCCTTGCATCCCATGTGTATAGAAAATTTGTGAGCATGTTCAGCATCTTTCAGGTAAAAAGGCAGTATCAATTCTGCTGTGCTTAGTGAAAACCAGCCAGGGCATCCTTTAAATGAAGTTTGTATTGGAGAAGCTGCCTGGTCTCCTGTCTGATGCTCTTCAGGAAATAAATTACAGAGCTTAGTCATATCAGGAATGTCTCCTGGCCATTTGGATGTTCAATCCCTGTTCTAGAGGTGGAGGTAAATCTCTTCTAACCATTTCCTCATGTGATAGCATCTAATGACATGACAAGACAAAATACATTCATGTTCCCAGATTGGTGAGAGCAAATAAAGGGCATGAGATTTAAAGTGAGTTTTGCATTTGGGTTTGGTGCTTATTTTTTGTTCTTTCTTTTACTCTTCTGTACTTTATAGAACTAAACAAAGCCTCCTGTTCCAGATGATCAATCTTCATGCTGCTCCTGGCCCCAGAGAGCACAGGAGATAATAGCATTTCCAAAGGCATTTAGTTAGCTGAGCCCTGAGTGTAGAAGAGGGCAGTGAGGAGCTGGAGATGAATTGCTATGAACCCAAGTCAGCTGCTCAGGGCATATTTCTAAGAGCAGCAGACACAGCTGAGAATCCTGCAAAGGGATGTGAGTTTCCCCTCCCCTTGCTGGATCCCCGTGCTGTAGATGTAACACAGCTTCTGCTCCCCTTGTTCCCAGTGCCTTTCTGCTCTCCCTCGTTGCCATAGAGGCTGGTATCTGGGACTGGAAATGTGATGCTTCACTTGTGAGAGTGGGTGGAGAAAAAGCAAGGTTTGCATTATTAATACTTTCCCCCATGGTATCCTTTTTGGCAGCAAAGTTTCTCACTCTCCAGTCTGCTGGACATGCTTTGGCAGAAAGGAGCTTGGCCTTTGTCAATGGCACTGCCCTGGTTCTGTGCACCGTGGCTTTTGGGGGGGAGAGGGGGAGCTCTTACAAACACCACCTGAGAAAGGTGTGCTGCTTCAAAGCGTTTTTTGTAGACTTGCTATTAAGCCAAAGCTCTGCATGGCTTTCAAAAGATGCAGCACAGCAGTGTATTATATAAATTAATGTATTTGGGCTGATCAGCAGCAAAACTTCAGAAATCATTAAAGAATTGGGGCACTTTATGAAAAGACAATTCCTTTTGGGTATTAACCAGGGCAGAAAGGGCATAGGCAAGGTAGAAAGGATCCTTTACAATGTCCTGATTGCACATTACTTATTGATTGAATTGCCAGCAAAACTGCTTTACCAAGGAAAATCTCTGCTAGTAACTGCATAGATTACTAAGAACATCAGAAGAGTTAGGAGGTGAGTTGCTAGCAGGTTGAGGGAAGTGATCCTTCCCCTCTGCTCAGCACTGCTGAGGCCACAGCTGGAGTCCTGTGTCCAGCTCTGGGCTCCACAGCACAAGAAGGACTTACTGGAGCAAGCTCAGCTCAGGGCCACAGAGATGATTAAAGGACTCGAGCATCTCTCATGTGAGGAGAGGCAGGGATCATCTTATCCTGTATAACAGAAGGATCAGGAAGGATCTATAATTGTGAATGAAGACCTGCTGGAAGGGAATGAAGAAAAGGGAGCAAGCCTATTCTCAGTTGTGCCTATTGACAATACAAGTTACATAAATTAAAAACCATGAAACTCCATCTGAACACAATATTTCTTTACTCTGATGGTAGTCTGAGGCTAGATCAGTTTGCTCACAGAGGTTATATCCAAAATTCTGTGGAGATATTCAAAATTCAACTGGACACAGTCTTGGGCAACTGGCTCAAGCTGACCCTGCTTGAGCAGAGGATTTGGTCTGGTTAATCTCATTAAGTCCCTGCTCAGTAATTCTGTGATTCTGTGCATTTTCTACTGCTGTTAAGGTAGCTCTTCCTACATGGACATTAACTCACCTAACTCGAGGCAGCCATGCAGCCAACCTGACATTGCCTGGAACTGAGGCACACATCATCAGCTGGTGACACCAGGAGGGAAGAAGGCTGCTTTGAGCCTAGGCCAGGCGGCTGCTCCCAAATGGGAATACAGCAAGTAGCTGGAGGAACTGAAGGCAACTGCAAAAAGCATGAGTTTTGCTCTTCCCCTTTTGGGGCACTGTTAAAATCAAAAGGGCCCCCACCTGGGTGAAAATGGGGAATCTAATCCAGCTGCAGGGTCCTGTTCAAGACAGGGGGAGTGAAACAGAAGAGGACTGGCACTTCCCTGTGCACTTATGTGCCACAAGACTTGTAGCATTAGGGACTGAACTCCTTGCTCTCACACACAGGGGTAGCAGGGATCTGGCACTTGAGTGAGGGTGAAGGTTAATATTGGTGTCTCTAACTTCTTTGTATGCAAAGGCCCCAACATCTGACAAAAGGGTAGGTCTTAAGTCCATGGTTAAATACTCTGATATATGCAATCACACCGGTGCAGAAGATCAGAAAGTCTGCTTGTGGTTTCAGATAAATGTGGAAAACAGAGTCAAACTTATTGAATTAAGTATGAAAGTTAAAATAATACAGTCAGCACTGTTGCACAATGTAATTTCATTTAACAATAAATTCAATTTATGTTACACTGTTCTTTGTCTGTGTGCATTGTAAACATACTGCAGATTTTTTTGTTTTGGGGTTTTTGGGTGTGGTTTTTTTTTGTGGTTTTTTTGTTTGGTTGGTTTGATTTGGGTTTTTTGTTGTTGTTGACAAAGCAAAACACAATAACTGAAGTTATCAGCAGAGAAGCTGAAGGCTCTGGCATGTGAGCAAAAGACAGCTGAGGCTTGAGGCTCTGGGAATGTATGGAAAGGAGCCACTGGTAGGCGGCTGGGAACACTAGTTGCCCTTGAAATAACCAGCAGTGCAGCCATTTAGCAGCCTTTGCATTTCAATGAGATATCTGTAGGTTTCCATGTCAGAGCTCTAAGTGTATCTGGCACCCTGTTGGTGGTGCTGGACTGGAGGCAGATGCTGGTAACTCTCCATCCTTTAATCACCCTCCAGACAGAGATCCAGTCCAAGCCATGATGTGGGCAGTCAATCTGACAGCCACCCCACCCTGGCCGTTCAGAGCAGGGCTGGTTATACCATTACTGACAGGCTGTTCTCATTCCCTTATTACTGTTAAAGGAGAAACACTGGAACATATATTTTTGGCACAACCCTGACTGCCAGCCAATGTTGCTGCTGTAGAACTGCGTCATACATACAAAGCCCAAGTTACAGATGCTTTCTGAGCTCTCCAAACTAGAACCAGACCTACAAAGCTTGGGACCCAAGCACCCCTGACCAATGGGGACCTCCCAGACTTGCTCATCACTTGCTAGATCAGTCTGTGTTGTACATCCACCCCATGCACTGCCAGTGTTTCATCCAGTACAGCTGTTTCCCTGAACCTTTGAGAGCTGGGACACCACAAGCAGTGGAGTGCTTACTCCTTGGTTTCCAAGTTCAGATGAAATCAGCTGCTACCAACAAGGAGAAAACATTTGCTAAATCAAAATAGGTGTCCTAACCTAAGATCTGCAGGCAGGATTTGATTCATGCTCTTTGCAGGGGGTGGGGGAGAAGGCAGGATCAAAGTGGGGCTCAGCGCATGCAAATCACACATCTGCCTCCTGCAGTGCTCAGTAAGGGAAATGTAAAGCAGGAGGCAACAGGCGAGAGTTCTCTGCTAATCACACAGTGCTAGCAATGGAAAGTCAACACAGAACAAGGAGCTGAGCTTGCAACATGAATGTTAAACGACAGTAACACTGTGCCACAGAGACACAAAAATCAAGGTCCCAGGAACAAGAAACAGATTGAGGAAGTAACACAAACATAATCCAAAACAAGAAGGAACAGCAAAGTAACAGAAGCAAGCAGATGGCTTCTGTTCCTGTTGTTCCCAGTGTCTTTTTGCTCTCTCTTGTTGCCATAGAGGCTGGTATCTGGGACTCAAAATGTGATGCACCACTTGTGACAGAGCGTGGAGAAAATGCAAGAATTTACATTATTAATAATTTCCCCCACAGTATCCATTTTGGCAGCAAAGCTGCTCATCTCTTGTCCACTAGACATGCTCTGGCAGACACTGGAAGGCCAAGGAGCTGCCTTCCCCTCAAAGCCCAGCCTAGCTCCTCCACCTGCCAATACCTGCACTCAGCTCTCCGGCCCCGCTGCCACAGCTCCCCTTCACTGTACAATAACAATCCCACTTCTTTCCCCCCAAAACTCCAGAGTTCAACTGTCCCTCTTGCTCCTGTCACAAGGATGAGGGGATGCAGCCTTAAATATCCGCACAGCCTGCATGACTGGTGCCAGGAATAGACCCCATGGAGTGCAGCCCATGTGGCCTCCCAGCATACCAGCCCTGAGAAAATGTGGATCAGACCCCAGCAGCACACCACACACACTAAAAAAGAGGACTAAAGCATTTCTGAGCCAGCCCAAGAGGCTGTTCTTGTTCTGTTCTCCTCCCAGCCCCTGCCACTTCCTTCCTTGAATGGCGACAAGTGTTTGCACAGTCACAGAGTAAGGTAGGTCAGGAAAGAGATCTAGATTGAAGGCAATTTGGCTCCACAAAAAGGTTTCTTTTCAGCTTGATCAGTTCTTGAGACAGAAATCCCCAGTGCCACAGCATCTAATTTTGAGAGAGGCATGAATGCAGCTCTTCATTCTTTTGCAGCAGATTAAATGAGCATGTGGCATTTTCATTTTTCTATGGGGACTTTAAAAAAAATAAATAAAAGCTTCATCTTTTTCCTCCAGTTTGCCTTTAATGATTCTTCAGCAGTTTTCCCAGGACTTGTTGCATACATCACTAACCAAAAGCACCTACCCAAAAGTATGGGCATGCCTTCACTTTGAAACATCACTACAGGAAAGACAGCTTAAAAAATTGTCCTAAGTGAGCACAAATGCAGCCTTGTGTGGCACACACTTATTTGTGCTATGGACTTGCATGCACCCTCATGCCCATCCCAGCATGCTCCTATCCCAAAAGACATGCAAGGGTGTGGAAAGAAAGCCACAGGACCCAGAAAAGCTGTTTCACATCTGTGTAGCAGGTTTAATGATTGACTCAAAAGGGAGTCTGTTCTTGAAGCAAGAAAATTTTTTCCTGAGTGACAGGTCTCTTTATCCAGTCATGTATGGGCAAGGCAGCTTCACAGTGAAAACCATGATGGCAAAATCACTGTGCAGAGGACAGTGTGCTTGAGGGGCTGCACCAAAACAAGCAAGCAGCATCCAAGCCCACCTTTCCTTTCTACCCACCACATTATTCCTGAATTATTGTTACTGCTTTCCCTCTGAACTACCCATCTGTGCTACAGCAAAGTCTTTGCTACTGCACCTCTCAGGTGCATTGAAGAACCTGCTTGTGGAGCCAGGGCTGGCCAGAGCCACCGGCTTTTTGAGACCACTAATGCAAAATGAAAAGCTTCCATATTCTTTATTCAAATGCAGTTGTGACCAGGCAGAAGCAGCCACTGACACGTTGTTGTCTGCTTTCCCATACTACAATCAAGGGACTTGGAATGGTTTCCTCACATGTCTCCCTGCCTACATTTGAAGACAACAGCTCCTCTTCCCTCCCCAGCCTCAGGGAGTGCTGCTGGCTGGCCTCGCTCTCTCTCCCCTCAAGTGGGGAGAACAAGGGAGTTGGTGGCTCCCAAACTTCTCAAACTAAGCAGCCCTTTTTCTAAAGCAAGTAACAGACAAAGCCAATAAGCTGCATTGGATGAATAGATAGGAAGGGGTTTGGGCGCTACAGGCTCAGGGTGAGAGCCATTGAGGGAGCTGTGGGGAGTGTGGGAGGGGGCTGAGGGGAAAAGCTGAGCTCATTGCATCCCAACCAGACAACATCAGGCAGGAAACAGATGTGGAAGAAACCACAGAGGGGTAGAGCAGCAGCAGAATTAACTCTCCAGCAAATAGGGGAATCTCAGACACACAGAACTGACCTGCACCATAAGAACAAGGCATCAAGTCTGAGATCTGGCTTTATGCACACCTGGTAGCACCTCTCAGCCCAACATCTAGACACCAGCATACCAAAAAAACACAGGAAACATTCAGCCTTTTTCCAAGTTCTACCTGGCTCTAAGCATATGAAGCAAAGGTAGGTCTGGATTGCTAGCAGTTCCTGTACAAAAGACTGGATTATCTTTTACCATCACACTCCAATTCTTGTAGATGCCATGTGCATTTCCATTTTAAAGAGTGGAAGTTGTACCAGGCTGTGTACCTGAAATCCCAGCTTGAATTTCCCACAGTTATAAGCACTAGGAATATTAAAATTCCTTTTGATTTAGCTCCTCTCACTTTAACAGCTTTGACTCTTACAATAGCCTCCTCTTAACAATACTTTTGTGATATAACCAGAAGCAAGACTGTTCTTTGTGACTGTTTTCTTAAGCAGTTCAGAGTGTCCTGCCCCAGCTAAAGATGGTGCACAAACTTGTGTCTTGTCTTCTCTTCTGGCCCATTCGTCACCAGAAAATTACACTGTTGTTATTACAGTAACTGAGAGCCTGGTGTGCAACTCCCACTGACTTCAGCAGAGGCACAATGCATTTTTCTCCTCTGGAAACCAAGCTGGTTATCAAGAGGCCAGAACATGACTCTAATGTTAATCCTTCAAGACTATTTTCTGTTAGCCCCATTACACTGATACATCTCAATAAAGTTTGGCACAGTAAAAAGTTTTAGTAGAGGGCCATTAGTATTCACTTCCTTCTGCATGGACTCCTATCCATGCCCAAAGTCTGGGCATGGACACTGCTTTCTAGTGAAGCTTTTATGTTCCAAAAGATCACTTGCCTTCAAGTGTGGACTCAGTGCTGGAAGTGACACAGGAGGGACTACGTAGAATTAGACAACTTTTCCTCATTGGTATTGCCAGCCATCATTCCTTTATGTCGGATGTGAGCTTGTCCTCACACACACTGCTACTTAAGCCATTGTTTGATAATTAGGGTGAGGAGGAAGAGAAGTTTATTTTTCCCCAAGTTTCTAGCCCTCTTACCAAAGAAAGACTTGAAAACATAACCCAGATGCACACTGAAGTTTTGGAAAACAAAAAGTGGACAAAGAGCCCAGCACAAATTTTATGTCGTGGTTTTTGTGGCCTGAGTCATGATTTTAAAGGCTTGTGGGCACTGATAGCAGTCTGCCCCCATAAGAAGTGTGACCAGTGTCTGTGCAGAGACTGCCAGCAGGAAAAGGCCAAGTAGGGTCAAATGTGGTACTGACAGGAACTGACTTGAAACACAGTAAATTTAACACATCTGAGTGTCCAACCAGCCACCAGACATCCACATCTGCCCATCGCCACTGACCTGTGTCAGATCTGAAAGAATCAATTTACGGCTAAAGGCTTTGTATCATGTTTTTGGCTCCTGAGCTGCTTCACTGTACCTGCTAAAGTCTTCCTATTTGATCTTTTTTAAATACTTTGTAGTTCTGCTGCAGCTTTTATTGTATTATCATAAAGTTCTTTCTAAGAGAGGCTTGGTACATGGATCTGGTAAGGGAGACAGCAGGATCTTTGGCTGTCTCTGAAGAGAACCATAGCAAGTCATTAAAGAGTTACATGGGAAGAGAGGAAATGCTGATACCTTTAGCAGAATATAATTCTCTCCACTGGAATTTTGCAACAACACAGGAACTAAGGTCCTTACAGAAAGCACAAGCTGCTCATCAACAACCACAAGCATGTAGGGACTTAAGTTGTGCCTCTCCTCCACAAAGCATCGCACAAGTAGTGCAGCACCCCCTAACTGTAAAGGTCATGTACTAACCCCGAGGGGAAAATTCCAAATTGAACCGTCTTCACTAGCCACAGGCCATCCCCTGCGCTCCCCTGGCCAGCACCAGCAGAGCAGGTCTCAGCCTCTCCTTGCCTGTGCAGCTCCAGTCACACACAACAGCGCTGCAGGATGGCCTAAAGCAAACCTGAGCACGGAAAGCACAGCCAATATGACTCACGTCCTGCCGGGCCCACAGCATCTCCTTTTCCAGTTAACCCTTCTGGATACACTTTAAAACTTGCTTTCAGAAAGGCCCACAACAAAATGTTTGCTGGACAGCAGCCAAAGAGCTCTCCTGCTCCTCACCACTCTCAGGTACCAGGAACAGTCTTAGAACTTCATTGCTTCTTAGTAGGCAACAACCTGAGCCTGCATCCCACCAGTTAGACACACAGCACTGGGAAGACAACAAAGCAGAGAGAAAGCTACAGCTTCATGTCCCTATAAAACCTGCTGCTTACAGGAGCACTGACTTTTCACTGGAAATAATTCTTAGCAGGACAATTCAACTCTCCCCAAATCAACCCTCTTTCATACCCTGAATGCTCTTTTAATTTAGGTGCAAGTTTGTGATGTCCTGGTGACATCTCAACCTTCCTTTTTTCCCCAGGACATCACTTCAGCATTCTTGGTCATTCCTATTTATCCTGAGAGTCCTACTACCAAGACAATTAATATCTCTAATACTTCAATTTCTTCTCCCCTTGCCCTGGTGAATTGGAACTTTCAATCCAACTTACACCCTTACTACAACAACTGAGTCTTTCATTTTTGGATCCCACAGCACTGGGCAATGGGATGTGCTACTGAACGAACAGCAGTACTGCATAAAGGAAAAAAGCTTTCTATTCTCCCCACTGCTCCTCAGCATGGAGACATAAGTACATTGGAAGTGTGAACCATGCCACAAATGAGGTTTGAGAAATGCCCTTCCTTCTTGCTCTCAAAAGACTATTAAAAAAAAAAGACTAAAAAAAAAAAACCACAACCAAAAAAATGATGGGATTTTAGGTAATAGATTTAGCTTGTCTGGCCTAATTTCAACTGCAATAAGTATGTTTTTGCCTTTAAAATTCCCCTTACTGCTTCAAGCTAATATACTGCCTGTGCCCGCCTTCCCTGTGTTGTTTTCCAGTGCTCCTGTAAACAGCTGTAAATAGTTCCTCCACCACAGAGATCCATGGTAGCACTGAATGGAATTTATCTGTCTGCACCTTACACTGGCAAAGGGACATCAGCTCAATGAGTCTGTTACTTTTTTTTGACACTTAATTCAATTGCTGTTACGAACTATATAAGTTAAAAGATCTGGTACCTGTTGCAGACAGCCCACAATGCAATTGAATGGCTGGTTTCCCCCATACCTAAATAAATTCACATATATAACAGTTCATCTTAGTGATGCATTTACTGCCCTCTTCACTGTGCAATGGAAAGTACTCCTGTTATGTAGCCCATCCCTCTGCCAGTGCGGTTCCACACTGCACTTCATCAGCCATGCTCATCAGCAAATGAAAGACCTGATTGTACAGCTCTCCCTGTACAAAGCTGACATTGCTGCTGGAAGTCTTTTTTTTTTTTCCCTTGAAATAACCTGACATTGGTAAAATTGGTCAATTCAAATTGGAACATAATGCTAAATCGGGATTATAATGCTAACATCACAGATGGTAACAGGCGTATTCATTTTTTCCTCTTGCTAAACTGCAGGTCCTTCTGTGGGCCAAACTCACAACCACTCCTCTTGTCATTCAACCCACTTTAGGAAAAAACATTCCGCTCCTTCTCTCATCCAGGACTGACCATTTCAAACTCAGGACCCCCTTATTTTATTGGAGTTTCCTCTTGTCTGAGTTACTGTGTTCTCATTCAATTCCTGGGCGCATGAAGGTCAAGGGGAGAAGGAGTGAAAGCCAACAGGCAGGGTGGTGAAAGTGTCAGCTCAGATGTCTCCTACACCACACATCCATAACCCAGTACTCCACCCCATAACCCAGTCTCTGTCTTGTCTCCATCCAGCAGTCCAAGGACAACATGGGAACTGTACTGGACTCCAGTTCCTCCCCAGAGTCCTCCAAAATTCTAGTCTCATGGACTTAAGGTGGATTTTGAAATCCTGGAGGAGGCAACACTGAGCACAGTTCAGATTTCCAAACCTGACTCGCTAAAAGCCTCTTACTCCCCTCCACTGCCAGGCAGATGGGAGAGGGCACCTCGACTGATTTCGGGCTGTCTCTGTACACACTCAGGCAGCCCGAGAGCCCCAGCCCAGTCCTTTCCACACACACAGCACTACTCATACAAGGGTCATGCAGATGCATCACCAAAGCAATCTTCCGATCGTTCATTCATTGTGAGTAACGGGACAATGACTCCACTTCCCGGGGATAAATCAGCTCCAGGTTGTCTAACCCTTAGCTTTTGGAAAGGTCTGGTTTGCAGTCCTGCCAGTAAGAACAGGGGGACACACGCTTGGCTTTCCTGCAACCAGAGTGAGAATAAAGAAGCATTTACCATCCTGCCCAGAGCTCTCGAGATACTCCGTCAGGTCGCAGCCGAACGCGCTCGCGGCTCCCTTCCTCTTGAGTTTCTGTTTGGCTCCCTTGTTCTTCATGAGGTTAGTCCCAAAAGAGGTTCACCCCCCTCCTGACTTGCCCCCCTCCCCCCGGCCTCACGCTGGGCGACAAAATCCTTGCTCTTCTCCTCAGACCACCGCCCGTGTCCCGCTCCCAGGGAGCAACATCGGGGGTCCCGTACAGCGTCCAGCCAGAGAAGTAAACATTAATCCCCACCAGATGTTGGGCTGCTCCTGTGGCAGAAGAAGGTCAGGGCGAGAGGAGGCTCCGCAGCCCGCAGCAGCAGCGATCATAGCCTGAGCCCAGAAGGGTTCTCATCAGAGGCAAGTGGGTGGTGGATGGGTGCCCGCATCAGGGCTGGCAAGTTGGGGGCAGGAGATGGTGGGGGCACGTCTTTTCCCTCAGCGCAATCCCGGGACCCTCCACAGCCACCTTCTGGGTTTCGTCAGTCGCGCTGTCGCCACTTCCAGCAGAAGGCGTCCCAGCCAGGTCGTCCTCCTCTTGGCTTTCGGAGGAGACTGGAAGTTCAAACGGACTAATGAAAAGGGACTGGGGAAGAGTCTGCACAAGGCTCCTCTTTGGCTCCCCCCCCTTCCCCTCCTCCTGCTTTGGACAGTTGGAGGAATGAGAAACCAGCTTCCTGTCCTGACTCCCGCTCAGTCCCTCTCTCCTTTCCCCCGTTTTACAAATCCTAGGATAATCCAGCTCAAAAAAATGCTGAAAGGAAGTTAGCCGAGGAGGGGGGCGGAGGACGCTTTTTGGCAGTAAAGTGCGTGTGTGTGTGTGTGTGTGAGCGTGTGAGCGAGAGGCTGAGGGAAGGCGGGGAGAGGAGTTGGGGGAACAGGGGTGAGGATGGGGCAGGAAGAAGGAAGATTTGCCCCAGCGCTCGGCAGATAGCGGACTGCCCGGGAGGAAATCCCTGCGGGGCTCCGCAGCCCCGGCGGGCCGGGCGCTCCCTGCTCTACCAGCCCGCAGCCCGGCAAGGGCCGGGCAGGCTCCGGCGAGCCGCGGGGAGACCGGGAGCCTCTGCAATAAATCTCTGCCTCTGCTGGCCGAGTCCTTCGCTGCGAGGCGCCTTCCTGCCCTCCAACATGACTCTGTCACTGCAGGATCTGCCTTCCTCTCCAGAGGTGCAGGCTGGAGCAGCTGAAATGCAAGAAGGGGACCGAGAGTTGGGGAATTAAAGAGAGGGGGAAGGAGGGAAACCTGCTGCTCCCTCCCCCCCGGCAAGCAGAAACAGATGCTGTCCGGGCATCTGAGTTCACATACTTTCGAGTCAGCTCCCAAAAAAGGGTCCCCCTGACCAACAAAGGGATTTAGATAAGGAGCTGAAATGACTCAGTACAGCAAGGAGGGAAATGGAACAGGTCTGCCTCAGGCCCTGAGCCTTGTCTGTGTCATCGTCCCATCACCCCACAAACGCTTTTCTGGTCCAGTTTTCAGTACACACAGATGTCAGCTCATTAGAGCAGTTCCTTGTGCTTACTTCACATTTTATCCCAGAAATTCAGATTTATTTACAGGACTAGGTATGCCCACCAGCATACCCAGGGAGGCAAAATTACCTCTCCTAAGGCTTCACTGACCCCACTTACTCTGTGCCAAATGTAGCTGTATGGGTCTGGGTTAAAAAAAAACAAATGAAAAACAGAATATTACAGCTTTTCACTAAAAATCAGGCCTAAGACAAGGAAGGTAGTTTTGGTTTGGAGGAAAACTGGCCAGGAAATTGGGCAAAGGACGCCCTTAACCCACCTCCCTTCACAAGCCTCTGTTCTACATTCTTTCAGGGCAGAGGAACCCCTCTGCAAACTCACCACCTCACTCACTTGAGAGTAATTTTTCAGGAAAATCAAGCCTCTGTCTGAGATCTGACCTCTGCCAAAATCTGTTCAGGTTCTGTTGGTACGGTGACAGTTTTTTTCCTTTAGAAGTGTTGGATGTTACTACTTCACACATAAGACAAAACACCAAGGGACTTGGTGAGGGACCTTGCCCAATTATAGTTCTGATTGTGCAGTTTATCACTGCAATTAACATCATTATCCCCATTTTACAGCTTGATGCCTGTGGGGTTGAGGGGAAAGTGATTTGCAGAATGTGTCATAGAGATGTCTGGCCTGTCACCTCCCTGCCTTCTGCTCCCCCTCGCAGGCTAAGGAGGAAAACTCAGCTCTCACCACCAGACCAGTGGTTGTTCTCAGGAACCCTCAGTCCTCGTGAAACACATAGAGCTTCCTTGAATTTATTCTGAGCTTCTCACAGCACCTTGATGTTGAGTCAGAGCATGGGATCCCTCCCCGCACCGGCGCGCTGCCAAAGCCCTCGCGTGCCACGGCGCATCCTGCCTGCCTGCCAAGGGCTCGCTTCACACAGCTCGCGCAGACAGCAGGACGCTCAGACCTGCATGCCTTGCCAGCCCATCCTCCCACTGTCTGGGTGGCTGCAAGATGAAGCCCTGTCCTAGTCCCCTCAAGGAGGAGGCATGTCCTGCTGCACTCACCAGCCCTTTCCCACACGGCCGAGTCCCCACACAGGACGGATGCACCATTTCTTGGTGCCATCTTTGGAAGCCATGGTGGTGGGTCCTGCTGGCTGATGAACACTGCAGAAATTAGGTGCTGTCATCTCATCTTGGTTATTTGGTGTCTGTGGTCTGCTGCCCTGATCCCAGCCAGGACCCTGGACCCTGAGTGTCCAGCACCAGGTTGCAGGACACACCAGCAGCCATCGCCACTATGATACCCTGGGGGCGAAAGCAGAGAGACTGCCACCCCCATGACAAGAAAAAACAGTATTTGAAGCACAAGTAGAGGGAAGAGAAGCTAGAAAGAAAACAGGGAATATTCCCACTTTATTCACAGAAGCTCTTTCAGATGCTGTAGATTTGCTGCCCAGCTCCTCATTCCCATGGAGGGAAGAGAGCTGGAGGAAGGAAATGGCATGGCAAGCTGGGTGAAAGAGGTGTGTGCTGCAATGAGAGAAAGAAACCATGAGGAGCTCCAGGACAGCTCTTGCCAGGCAGGCTGGGCTACAGGGGTGGCTCTTCCCATGCCAGGATAAGGTTCAGCAAGGGGACAGAGGGGAGGTCGCTACAGGAGTGCCCAGAGAGCCTGTGGCCAAGGGGAGGAGAGGAAGAAGGAGGAGGAGAAGGAGGAGGAGAAGGAGGAGGAGAAGGTCAGGCAAGGTGAGTGGGAGCCAAACAAGGGAGGCTTTACAAATAAAGCACTTCATATCGGAGCCTGAAATCAGTGCTGAGCCAAGGGATTTTTCTGAGGGAAAGGGCCGATGTTCTCCAGAGAGGAAAAAATATGAAATCTGGACTTACGCAACGCAGGAGGCAGGGCTCTGAGCTAGCTTGAGTGAGCAGGGCTAAGGAGTGAGCCAGGGTCCCTCCTGTGAAAGCTTTCACAGGGAAGATTGGGCAAACCTGGAGAGGAAAAGTTCTCAGTCAAGAAGTATGGAAAGCAAAACAGAATTCGAGGTTGAAACAACTAGAAAAGAAGGGGGAAATTCTCTCTCTCCTAAAAAAAAATAGAAAAAGAAAAAAGTGAATGTAGAATAGGAGCCACACCAAGCCAAATCAGGGTTCTCATAGCAGCTATCTCTCTGTAGAGATTCCTTCCTCATCTCTGCCAACATATGCAAAGTGTGATGGCCAGGGGACCCACAGTGCCACAGCCCAAGTCTGAAAGCTGTGACAATGACTTTAATTCCTTCCTTTTGAACTGAGTCAAGATAAACATGGGTCAGGATTTATAAACATGGGTCAGGATTTTAAGTCAGTTACAAAGGCTCCCCTGTCAGTGAGGGCCACAGGCTCACGCAGGAAGGTGGGGCACCTTCCCAGCCCGCTTCACTGCTGATCTGCCGTGCCTCACCCGCCCTTCAGCCTGAGAACGGATGCGGTGAGCCAGCCTCGTGTGTGAATGAGCACAGCATGGATGATGACTTTACAGTTCTTTACAGTTCTCTCTGTTCTCACAGACAAGCTATTGGTGACACCAGGAGCACTCCGAGGGCCCGGGGAAGAAGCTCTGGCCATTAGGTCTGTCTAAGTGTTTCTTCCCCCTCCACTAAGAGCTGGGGGCCGTGGCTGAGGGGTTGCACAGGCTATTTCTGGGCACCCATCTCTCCCCTCCCTGCTGCATTTCCTTCATTGTGTTTGAGCTCTTTCCTATCTGTGGCCTTTAAATCTCCACCGATCTGCCAGGCGCCACTCAGCACGGGGCGGGGAGGCAGACTCAGAGAGGGGGAGATCTGAACCCCTAAAAATAGCCCTGCCGAGTACGTCTGTTTTCCTGACACAGACAGTTCATTGTTAGACTCTGACACGCCAGTTCACCCTCCCTCCCCACCCCTCAGCATACTCTCTTTCCTCTCCTGCCCCTCTCCAGAGCAGTTTCCTGTCTACTCCCATCTCTGTGGCCAAAGCTGGAGTGTATTGTGAAGCTGAAGGCTGGTGTGGAGTCTTTTGTTTCTCTGAGTACATTTTGGACCACAGACTGTGGGTTGATCCTTGTCACAGGGCACCTACCATTCTTGGTTCCTATTTCCACCCATTCCCAGCCACACAAGCCCCCCTGTCTCCTCAGCTCCCAGCTCCCTTTTTGCTTTCCACCCTCTTGACTCACACCCTGACATACCTAGTTCTGTGTGTCTCTCTGCCCAATGCAACTGTTTGGTCAGCTACTTTCAGACCCCAACACCTCAGGAACAAATGAAGGAGGCACCCCACACATGCTACTGAATCTCCTTGCTGCTGGCTGCCTGCCCATGACAGGACAGTGTAACCAGGGGCAGGAGGTTGGATGCTGGACCTGGCAGTGCTGAGTTAACTCTTGGACTCAACCATCTTAAAGGTCTTTTCCAACCTACATGGTTCTAAGTATCCCGATATAAATGATAATTCTGTACTGACCATACAGAACACAGCTACAAGACACGCAACCATGTTTTTAGCCAGATTGCCTTCTCTCACTGTTCACAGTCCTTTCAGAGATGTCTTGGATACAGGAAATAGGATGAGGAACACATCTCCATTCCCTAACTCAGAGCACAAACTTGTTTGAACCATGACATTTGCCTAATTCTGTGTTTGTCCAGCACCTAGCGCAGAGCATCTCTAAATCCTGACTGGGGACTCCAACTGTTCATTATTTAAACAACATGAAGACCATTATAGAAAGGCTTTATGTCTCCCTGTGTAATACTCTATTGATAGCTCAGTAATATATGACAGTATTGTAAAACAAACATTCAGGGAGAAGAAATCTATCTAAGCCACACAGCTAGCAAAAGCCTCCTTCAACTCAGAGGCATGGTCTGAGCCTCCTCCCAGCATCTTCCCAGCAGGGTGACCCATTTGGTGAGGCAGAAGACCACAAAACTTCCACCATGGTGACATTCCAAAGTCACACAGGCCTTTCTGAGAGCATCCTTCCAGCAAATTTTTGAAAAACTTTGAGGAGACAGCTGGCAGCTTTATGCTGACTACAAGCAAGGTAGTGTGTCACAGAGGGTGATTCCTTTAACACATTGCCTCACTGCAAATATCAACCATAAGGATTCCCACCAAACCAGGAAATGTTTTTGCCTGCTTTTTTCCACCCGATCAGCTAACCAAAGAGGTCAAAAAAAAATGGAAAAACTTGCTTAAAAAGACATTGTGACTCCATAGCACAGCAAAAAGCCCAATCAGCTACACCTGTGAACATGGGCAATGTCTTAACCATAAGGCCATTTCTTCTCATGTCTTACCAGTCTGTGAATACAAGTGACAATCAGAATTTTCGAGCACAGATGGAGTCTCTAGGAGCTGAGAAAACTCAATTGGGGAAGAAAATCCTGAGGAGATCTATCTAGCTGTTCCTTCAGACATCCCTTGCTTTGTCACTTTTTGGCAGCTTTACTACCCCAGCCTAAGAGATAGAAGGAGAGTTTCAAGTATCAATCTCTTCCTCCATTTGCAACTCACTGGTTTAGTGGCAGTTTCCCCAGCCCTTAGCCTACAAACACTGTTCTGTCATGAAAAATCTGTTGAGCCAGAGGCCTATAATAAAAAAAGAAAGAAAACAAACTATTCCGTCTCTCCTGTCCTCAGTTCTAAACAACAGCATTGGTAGGACTCTGTAAAAAACCCCACATGCATAATTTCTGATTAGCCCAGCTCACCACCACGCAGAGGACACTGGAACCAGCCCCCACTTCACTGCCTGTATTTCCACTTTCAGATGTACCCCTCTTATCATCCTTTCTGCTAATCACGTTCCCACAGGAGGAGGAAGTTGTGGGTTAACATGACTGCATAAAACCAGCAGCTTTGCATTATATTAATGGTGATTCAAGGCTAAGGGCTGAGAATTAATCTATATTGTAAGGACTAAGCTGGAAGGGGGAAAAGAAGTAGGTTTAGGGGTTCACTCCAGCAATCACCCATTTTGGTCACTTTCTGTAGAAGATAAGGGCTGTCTCATAATAATCTTGTTGTTGTTGTTGGAAATAAAGACCCCAACAAATAGCTCAGGGGACACTTACAATTTTAGGGATAAAAGCTGGCCTGTTCTGTGCTATTTTTAAAGGTCACTTAAAACCTGACTTCTTTTATTCTGAGGTCTTCTCTTGATCACTTGCATGAATCATCTTTTGTATGAGAGACTTATACCTTGTTTTAGCACAAGCTTTCAACTAAGGTTCCTTCTATTGTGCCTGAACATCCAGCACAAGGATGAGTTCCTATGAAGAATTACCAGCTATGATGGTGGTCTTCAGCTGGGATAGTCTGCTGCTTCACCCCTTCTCTCTGTCTCTAACAGGGCAAAGCATGATCTGGTGGCAGGAAGGGGGAAGAGAGGAAATACAAGTTTGCAAAAGCCACACAAAGTTCTCTTTGCAGGCACCTCTAACGAGGGCTGGCAGCTGTGAGGGGTAGAGAGTGCTGGCAGCTGCGTCAGGCAAGGCCAGGTGTTCCTGCATGTGGCAGGCTCTGGCACATTTGTTGTTTCTTATTTCTGCTTGCTGAACTACATCCCTGTAGGAAATGCTCTGGTGGGTCTGCACAAATGATCTCCTATTGTCTTCTCTGCAAGGCTGATCGTATTCCCTCTTCCTTCATGTTTTTTCTTCCTGTCTCACACCACATCTCTCTTCATGGTCAGGCATGCCCCTGGGTTAAGTGGAAAAACAACTTGCCTTTCTACTGTGCTCTCAAATGCTGAAGGTACTGAGCAGGAAAATCATCTCTGTGGGGAGATTCCTTCTGCCTGAGTGTCCCCTCGCTCAGGATGTGTAAAATTAAATCCCCCCATGTACTACCTCAGGAAAAGCCACATTTCTCCTTTGACATTTCCTTACCTGTGCCCTGGCTGGTCTAGTGGGATGTGTTTTCTGTGGGGATATGCCAAGCTAAGGAGGATGTTTTTAAACTTCTTTAGCACACTTGTTTTCTCTTTTCCTTTGCTTTCAGAAATGTCACCAGCTCTGCAGTGCTGTCAGCAAAATTATTTAGTTTGAATCCTACTGAGTCTCAACACCTCCAATCAAAGGTGGCACAAATTTCTCTTCTTTCCATCACAGGTCAAAAGGGCTTGCCTTGCCTTCATTCTGACACTTCATTGCCTAAATCTGTAGCTCAGATTATTTCCTGACTCCTGCTGAAGTTAGACTGGGTGTAAATTATAGCAGAAACTACTCAGAAGTCTTCAGGCTAAAACTGGTTATATTCTCTTTGTGCTTTGCAGTTACTTACTCAGCTTAACAGGCTGCTTTCAACTTTTATGGCTAGTGTAGAATTGTTGTAGCTAGCCAAGGGACATCTAGAGAGCCCTCTCCTGTGTAACTGGGGTGCCTACAGCAGAACTGGTGTCCTTTCTGTAGACTGGCAGAGCGGGTTTGTCATCTTTGGAGTAAGCTTTGGCTAGGAAGCCTGGCTCCCTCGTGCTGCCCTGCTATATTTAGACCCTCTTCTGGTGTGCCCACCCAGTGCTGTTCCCCTTGTTTGTTTCCTACCAAACAATGAGACCTGAAAGAATTGTTTGGAAAGGGGCCAAGGCTCTTGCAAACCCAACTGTCAGGCGGCCAAGCCTTGCAACAGGCCCCTTGTAACACACTGTACTGAGAAATGGGAAGCAATTGTGCCTCTTCACTCCAACCTCCACCACGGGCTTTTTCCCCTTGCTGAGAGCTCTGTGCTGTGGCCCTGCCCCAGGGACTGTCTTTGAGGAGGTGTCAGAGGACACGGGGGAATGCCAAGAGACAGCAGATCAGGATGGCAAGGAGCAGTGTCAGATCTGCTCTGTGTTCTCCCTCACCCCTAATCCTGTATTCCTGCCAGAGCGCATTTTAGCAGCAGGTTGTTCCTGGAAAGCTTTTGCTATCTCTGCCCTGATTGTCGGAGGAGCTGCTCATGTACATGTAGGGTTACAGGTGTGGTCAGATGCCCTCCTCCCTCACCCCATTGTTCTTTTCTGGGCTCTTGTGGTGTTTGGCCACCGTTCTCTGCTACAGCAGCACTGGAAGGGGAGAGAAAAAGCAGCCCCAGCCCTACTGGTGTGCAGAGCAAGAAAAAGATTATTTCTGCTTGTTTTAAATAAATGAAGCCAAAATAAGAAAGAGGGGGAGAACAAAGAAACAAACAAGCCATAAAGTGAGAAGAGAGAATTAATGTATTTTTTAAGATTGAGAAGTCTGCCTAATCAACAGCAGCCCAAATGATGAGAACCTGGAAATCAAAGATTTGTTTCCAAAATGGATTTGTTCCATTACCTTTGCTGCTTCTTCTGGCCCTCTGAGCCAAAATATCTCTAGCCAGAAAAGGACATGTGTATCCCTGAGGGAGATTCCAGGAACATCCTTCAGCTGAATCAGGTTTGGGTCTTCCTTTAAACCCATAAGCACTAGAGAGGTTTTCCTGGGAAAAAAAAAATAAAATAAAAAGAAAAAGAAAAAAGAAAAAAAAAGCTGTCAACATTTTCAAGAGTGTAAAAAGGTGCTGAGTACCAGAATGATAGTAAAATTTAGAGAGAGAACGACTAGCTAGAAAAGTATCTGCCTAAACCACACAGACATCTGCTAGTCCTGCCCAAGAAGAGGGGTATAAATCTCTTGTGAGGAGGAAGACAGGAGTGCATGTGACCCCAGTGCCAGTGTCATACTCCCAGTCCACTGATCACCCCATACACACAGTTGTCTGGCCAATTTAAGAGATGCTGGGACAAATCCAATGGTTTGAGTTATATAGCATCTTTTTGTAACAATACCAAGTATTTCCAACTTGAAAATGGAACCAACTTTTAAGAACAGCTTAGGAGAACTCATGCTGTCAGGAAAAATGCAGCTGGGGCAAAAATAAGTAGATAATAATATTTTGAGACCATGGGCACACAATGCTGATTCATGGGCTTTGTAGGAGAGCTGTGTCATGGAGAAACTGTGTATGAGTGGAGGGTACAGGGAACTACCCAAGTGCTACAATCCATGTTTTACAGGTAAATCAGCAAAAGGGAGAAATTCATGCACCAAGGAGAGAAATGCATCTGCATTTCAGACTGACCCCTAGCAGACAGGGTCTATAGGATACAGCATGCAAGACCCCACAGTGTTGCACTTCAACATACCACAGAAGATAATTTGAGTTAACTCAAAGGCCTCCAATAAAACTGAGTCAATTGGGAATTGCCTTTGTCATAGGAGGTAAGGGAGTTATTAGAAAACCCAGTATGGGTTGGGTTTTCTGGATTGTAATATTAGTGTCACACAGCAACTGCTATAAATTCCCAGCTCCTGGTGTCAGGGGGTTTCTTGTAAGACTCTCAGATTTCAGGATAAATCGCTACCAAAAAAGCTACAGCAATTATTAGTACATAGAGAAATTTTAAAGATATGAGCCAAAAAAACTTGGAAAATTTTGAATATCAAGTTGAGAAAAAAAGCCTGTCTCTGTAGCAGCTCTGATGTAGTACACACAGGCTGGACAAGAAATCTGTGACCTTGGTTTGTGTTGCAATAGAGAAGGAGGTTATTTCATACTGCTGTTTATTGCAGAACACAGATCCTCTGTGCTCAGTGACTAAAGATCATTTATGGAGCCTTAGCAGTCAACAGGAAATTATATTCGCATTTTGCCAAATCACTTTATCATTATGCCATTTTGAAAAGACTGTTCATCTATTTCAGTGGTTGCTTAGGAGATGTGACAGGGATTGGCTGCAGCCACATCCTTTTCTGACTCTCCAAGACAGCACTGCAGCCCCTTACCTATAAGAAAGCTGCTGGGCAACCGCTTGAATTACCAGGGAGATTTTGTGCTTGGGGTCCTTTTGTGACCTGCTGTGGCAGCACAGCCTGGTGGAGGAAGTCCTGAGCTCCAGCTGAACATGAAATGGAAAAGGTTGCCAGCAGGGAGAATCAGAAGAACATGGATTAATAACATCCTGAGAAGCTCAGGGGTAGCAATGAAATGGCTGCTGAGGTGGCGCAAATTGTTTGAGGAACATGCAACAAATACCTGCATTTAGTGATTGCAGAATGGGTCCTGTTCTGGGAGGAGCCCCTTGCAGAAAATTCTGTTCAGATGTGAAATGAGTAGGAGCAATGGGAGGACTGCTAGGAGTGCAGTCATAGGGGGTTTGGGGTTTTTTAATTGTGTTTTTAGCTTTTAAATTAAATGGGCCTTCCTTTTAGAAAATGAAGCTGTTTAAGAAATCAATGGGAAATTTTGTGTATTAAAGGTTTAATCTGGCACCAGCAATGTGAGGTAAGTCACCAGTGAAAAAAATAGAAAAATCTGCTGAAGTCCAAGAGCTCCTTTCCCTACAATTTGCAGACTTTTTCTGGAAGTTCTGGGAGGTTTTTTTAAGTTTATTTATTATTTATTATTATTTTTATTCAAGAACTACTGCTTTCATCAGAACTACAAAGTTCATAGCATGCTGGAAAACCAAGACTAGATTTTCTTCTTTCATCTCACCATAAGTGAGGCTGAAAAGGCTGAGATCTATTAGCTCTAAAACCTTCTAAGACATATGAAGCAAAAAGAACAAATTCACACCTACAGGTACTATTTCCTTGCCTTACTAAATCATTGTGATCAGCTTCTATGTCCTGCACAACTATTGGGTAGCTCCATTATCAAATAAAAAGTAGAATTTAAATGCTGTCTTTCTGCATCTTAATTGAATTCCAATTTTTATCTAAAAATAGCTTGACACAAGTCAAAGTAAAAAAAACCAATATCACATAAATAAGCAAAGCCATTTGCTATTTTCTAACATAAGTTAATGCAAATTGTGGATTTGAATAAAAGTGAGTGATTAGATTGTTCTATTTACATGTGCAGAGAGCCCAGTCTAGCAAAAAATTACCAAATTTAGAGGAAGGGCTATCTTTAGTTTCAAATCAGGATGTTTTAATTACCAGCCAACAGGAAGCAACCTTTTTAGTTCAGTTTAGTTTTGTTTTCTGGTAATTTTTATGGAGTTTTAGAAATAATTACAAATATGAAGTGTAATTAAAATAGATTACACCAATCATACTTTTTTTTGCTATCTGATATTTTTAAAACACACCATCTCAGACAATCGTATATCAGTCATGTGGAAACTGCAAATGCTTTTCTAAGATACCCCAATTTGTGCCAACTCACAGTCGTCTCCCTTTTAAACTATCTAGGCTACCCACAAATTAGTATGAGCTAGATCATCTCTTTTCAGGTTAAGCTTTGCAATAAGTAACATGATTTCTCACATGTTTGCTGGCTTTGCTCCTTCTTTATGGCCAGAGAAGAAGTAGATAGCAGTGGACACCCCCAACACTCAGTATGTGCTTAGCAGCCTCCAAACAAAGGGAAAAAAAAATTACAAACATCATTTTTTCTGTTGACTCTAGGCTAACACTAGCTCCTGCTGATTACAGGCATGTGAAAGCAGAGCCACTCGGTACCTGAGGGTTGGGAACACTCTCTGAACTCACTGTGAAATGCCACAGCACCTGAGCCCAGCTCTTGCTGATATCAGTTAGGCACCACATTTCCAGGAGACCTTGGAGTCTCTGTCACCCCTCTGAGTCCTCCTGCTCTGCCCTTTCCGGGTACAGTGATTCCCAGAGTTCAGCTTTTCGTGCCATCCTTGGCTTCCCAGAGCCCGTTTGGAGACTGCAGAACAATAGCAATTGCTGAAAATATGAAATGAGAGGAAAAAAAAATCTTGGTAAAACACTCACACACTGGGAGTAGGATATAAAAATAAGATGTGACAGCTCAGCTCTGGGGCCCCAGATCTATAGGTTGTGGATAAAAATGGCTTCTACTTTTCTTCTAGAGTCTTACCTCTTGTTGTGCTTCTGAAAAATGCCAATAAGGAGACAGATCCTCTTTGTCATCTCTCCTAGGAAGTACATTCCTCCTGTGCCAATACCATCATACCTTCTATTACCATAAAGCATTCTGGATCCTTCTCCCTCCTTTTATTTGGCTTCTAACCTCAGTGAATGATTTTGCCTTGAATTGTTTTTTCAGCAAATCTCACTTCTTTTTCTACTTTTGGAGTATCCCAGAGAAGATTGAAATTTCCTCGGATTCTTTATTATCTTAGGCTATCTGGCAAGTTTTCTGCAGTTTCTTCCTCTTGCCCATGGACTGACTGTGAACTTTGACTAGTTGTGGTTTCAGGCATTTGGGCCAGCTGAGACGAGTGAGACCACGTGGCCTGAGAAAAATCAAGAGCACAGGCTCATGTTAATGCTTGATTGTAAAAAGATCATCATTATTAATTCAGGTGCTGCTAAGCTTTAGACCTGTATCCTTCACTTAAGGAGGATGCTGAAGGGAGAAAGATTTAAGGGTAAGACTGCGTGCCAGTGAAGGGGAATACCTTTTTTATTGTATTCAGAACAGGAGACAGCCTCAGATCTGAAATTCAGAGAGAGCAATGATGACAGAGAAATTATGTTGTCCAGCTGCTAAAAGCCACTTCATTTCCTTGCTGTCCTGGGGCACCCTCCTGTTCTCCATGTCCCCATCCCTGCCCCAATAATCTGTTGTGTGGTTGCCGGAGGCAAGTGGACAGGTAGTGACACAGGGATAACCCCAGAATGATCCTTCTTTTAACACTGTGTGAGTGTGGGGTGCCACAGTAAGGAAAGCCCACGAAAGGGTGTCCTGGTGTTGGTGTAGTAGGAAGGAGGGCTCTTTGAAGGGAAGTGCTTCTCCTGGCTGGCTCTGCTGTGGTGTGCTGGCCACACCTTGCTCTGATGAGAGCTCAGGGGCAAAGCTCCGGCTTGCTGCTCCTCCTGTCATCCCTCCGCTCCTTTGTTTGCCTTCTGAGTGAGGGAAGGAGAGGCAGGGGGTGGAGGGGAAACATGGTTTCTTTGGACAGGCACTGTCCAAGAGCCGGAGCACTTTGTGGAAAAAGAGGAAAACAAAGGAGCTCCACCCTTTTTCCACTGAAACATCTCAACCACATCCCAAACCTCAGCTAGCTAGAGATTCCTTCCTCACGCTGAGAAACAGAAAGGGAGCCAGGAGAAGTGGGATGTACAGGGACCCAGAGATATTTTTAAACATGCTGGAGGTCTGATTGCATAGTTTTGGCCTGGTTTTGTTGGCATAAGGCCCTTTCTTTGCTGGTTTGGATAGAGCACACTTGCTGAGGAGGCCCTCCTCATGTGTCAAGAGGAAATTTTCTGGCTGGAGAGACAGCTTTGGGAACGGGTAACCAGAGCCAGCAGCTTCCTTAACCATGCTTGTTCTGCAGCCTGTTGTGTCCAGGAGACCCTCCTCTCCCAGACCTGCTGCTCCTTGTAGAAAGCAGGACTGCCAGACAAGACCTGCTCTGGGCCTTGACACCGTGTCCTGGGATGAGGACTTGGGGCCAGACAGCCTTTCCTTCCCACACAGCCCTGTGGCTGTCCCACAGCCTCCATTCCCTGGGCGGGAGGCACACAGCCACCATGCCGGGCTGGACCAGACCTCTGTCCTCACTCACAGAGCTGCGCCTCGGCGCCTCTCACCAGCTTGCCAGCCACAAAAGAGGAGCTCAGGAGGAGGGAATTGAGGAGGAACCAGTTAGGGACATGGGCCATGACTAAACTTTGCATGCCAGTGTGTGTGGAAAATGGACAGGGAAAGAGCTGAGGCTGTACCCAGGGGACAGCTTGGGTGCCTCATGGCTTTCAGAAGTGCCACTGCTAAATGAGAAGGTCAGAGCCGAATGATTAAATCCTCCTGACTAGGCTGTGGAGGAAGGCTCTGCACACGGTCAACTTGATCATTCTTGATCCAGTGGGAGATGATGACAAGGAGCTGAAGGCAGGAGAGGCCCAGAAACTTCCCCACACACGGCTGATCTCAGCCCGTGTCATGCCATGGTGATGTGGTGTGTTGTGGTGATGTGGGACATCCTGTGACACAACTTGTGACAAAGCCAAGAAAGTTTAAAAGGGCTAAAGATGAAAAGCTTTGCTGTGTTTATTTTTGGTAGAAACAGGAAGGATGCTGGTGAGGCTAAAAAGAGCCCAAGCCATGTCCTTCCAGAAGCCTACACCTAACCAAATGTATTTTCCAACACATGGTAAAGGCAAGAGCTCATCCTTTATGTAACAGCTTTCATGGAGAAAGCATTCAGTTGGATGGGGATTTCTTCACCTCCTGTTGAGAAACAACCCTATCTGGATGGTAAAAGAGCTGTCATTTAATCCTGAAGGTAACAAAAGAAGCACACATCTGAGAAATCAAACTTATGGTAGGTAGGAGTCCAAAGCTGTGAGGGGTAACAGCGCCACAGGGCTCTGCTGAGGAAGGGAACTCAGGGCTTGTAGCTAACACTCTTCATGAGGGGCTTCAGTGTGCAGCTCATCTGCAAGGCAGCACCTCCATCACTTCCAGATTAGGCTGCTTGAAGGAATAAGCTGCTCTTGTGGGTTTTGTTGCATGCAGGGGAATCCTTGATCCAAATGCTGATCATGATTTTTGTCCTTTGTGTACCAATGCTGCCAGAGCTACAGTCCTAAGGTAAGGACTCAGCTTTTCTTTTCAGGTTTTAAAGCAACTAAAACTTGCCAAGAGGGCACAAAGGAATAATATAGCCTCACTTTCTGGTAAAATAACTTTTCCCCCTATGGATCTGTATTAGTTTTTTCTTTCATAAACGGTGCAAGCAGGTAGATTTAATTTTTGAACAAAATCATAGTTCGTAGCTGTTAGTAACATCTGATCCTGCCTCTTTGGACAAAGTACCCGTTTAGAAATCCCTGCGTCTGCAGTAACTAAAGCCCCTTAATTCAATCACTTGTCTACCATTTTCGTCTGAAATAAAATTAAAATCTGCTCTGACACGGTTGGTGCAGCAGGAGCAAGCAGCACGCAGGGCCCTCCATCCTTGACGCTGGAGGCATTTGAGGGATTTGGGACCCAGTTTGACATCTAGTGGTAACGCGTGGTATAATCCCAGGGCTGTGCAAGGGTCCCAGTCCTGCATCAGCAAAGGTGAGGTATATGCTTGTGTGCTGCGTCTTCTTATCCTGCACTCACTTTTGACCAAGGCAGAAAAACAGCTAAGAGTAGACCCAGGCCACATTTCATCCAGAAAAGAAACATCTTTTAAGATTTGTGTTTTGATCTCTTTGCTTATGATCCCTTAGTCAGTGATGCAATGGCAGGAAGGTCTTAATGCAAGTAAAACAGCAGAAGATGTGGAAATAGTTAATTCTCAAGTCTGGCAGGAGGCTGAATTTAAATAAATTTAGGGTATTTCAGCTTCAGGTTTGATTGGTGCCATTAATGATTGCAACCAGGAGAGTCTTCTTAGCTGTTCTGCTGCTGGGAACTGAATAATGATGCACCGATAGAAGCATCTTTATTAAAAGAAAACATAGGGAAGAGCAAAGTTATTCAGGTGATTTAAGCAGCAGCCCTAAGTAACACTCCTGGAGGGTTACAAAAAATTGAAATGTACTTTTTTTTTTTCTTCTCCACATTTCCTACAATCAGAATGGGGAAGTATCATAATCTCTTCAGAAACATGATTTTTAGCCTAACCTATACTCAAAATCTAGTGGGGAAATTGCATGCTGTCAAAAGTTTGGCCAGTTTCTCAGCTTGAATTGCAAGGAGCAGCTCCTTTGATCTTGCAAAATTTGCTCCTTCCCACTAAAAGCCACCTGTGCAGACAGTGGCCAGGCAGTTTCTCTGTCTGCCTGGAAACATTAGATTAACATGTATACAGGGATTAGTAATAATTTACTACAATTAGTAACATTTTACCAATTTGACCCCCTATGTATAGCTGCTGAAACAAAAAGAATAAATGTTAATTAGAAAACGTGTGTATACATTGTATACATTTAAATATAGATATAAATATATAAGGGTACAGAAGCATTTTTTTTCTCCTAACTGCAGTCAAGAGCTCCTCAGGACAAGAATTGTCCCTGTCTGCTGGGAGGGTGCCACAAACATTTGTGGCACAAGACAAACAGGGTACAGTTTCTTCTAGAAACCAGGTGAAACCACAGAAAGAGGAGAAAATCCAGCAGAAACAGGAGTTTGGCCAGTGGCATCTCTAGTGTTTTCTAGTTGGTGGTGATTGTGAAAGAAAATTTCGTGGCTGATAAACTTACACATGTGTAATGTGACAGAGGTTTAAAGGAAGACTATCAAAAGAACGGTGAAAGATCATTCATCATCAAGATACTACTATCAATGTGAAAGTATATGGAGTTCTTTTGAAAGGAGAGAGTGAAAAACAAAAGAAATATGGCCATTACTTCATAAAAGAGCTTGCAGCCTTTTCTTACATATCCCATCTTTGCCATCAGCCTGTGGAGCTGCATGTCCATCTCCAAGCCTGGGAACAGCCAGTGAAATCCCACTAAGGACTGCTGCACAGGAGTACAAACTCCAAAACTTTTAAGCACTCTTTAGAGAGTGTATAAATCTATGTTAACCCATTAGAAGTACTCTTAACAAGTTTCCATTAATATACTTCTTTTAAATAACACATGAATATTTTGGAGAGTGGCAACTCAGATGAACAGAAAAAAGCCCTATATAGAAGAAAGTTGAAAAGACAATGGCCATGTCTTTGGTCTCCCAACACACAACAGGTTGAATCTTCTTATCTTGTTAGTATGATCTTGATAATGATAACCAGTGCTGCTCTTGCTTTGTATGGTATTGTTCCCATTTGCATTTCCCATTGTTGTATTTTGCTGTGACTGTACATTATGTTAAAACAAAATGACAAGGAAAGTCTTTTGTGAAATTTATGAAATACTGGTGGGATGTATGCTGCTGTCCCCAAGGTAAGAACTGTTGTGGTCTTGGTCTTCAAAACAGGAGGAAGAAATAGTATTTTTGTCCCTCTGCATGGGAGTTCTTCCTTCCCTTTTCTCCTCCCATTAAGTCTCTTCTAACAGTTCTGCAGCCCTGTCAGCTGGAAGGTGAAATTCTGAAAACTCAGGTGAGTGCTGGTTTCTGCTGTGCAGAGAAGGGATCCTGATCCTGGTGTTTTACACCACAAATCTCTCAGCCTTAAGGGCATGCTGTATTCCCTGCACAAGATCAGCTTTCTGTTCTCTTGTTCCTCAGCACCTTGCTCTCTCTGCTCCCGTTCCTGCACATTTAAACAAACACCAGTTCATTTGCTGGGGAGAAATGGATGAAAGAAGCCACAGATCGCAGTGTATCAGCAGCTCTGATGCCCTTTTGCAGACACAACAGAGCAAGGATTTCTGCAATCTCTTTCTGAGTACTGTTCCTATTTATCAGCAATGACTATTCCTGTTACTGCCTCAGTCCCTCTGAGCCCACAGAGGCCAAGCAAGGCACAGAGCCAGGCTGGCAGGGTACACAGCAGCCAGTGACCACGACCCACTGTGCTTACAGCAACCAGCAGGAGCCCCAGCATCGCCACAACTTCAACACAAAGCAAGCAGCCAGCATAGAGCTGCCCATGTATTCCTGGGCAGCAGCTTCCTTCACAACCCAGCTCTCAGAGACTTGTTCTTTGCAGCAGTGCAGCTCAGAGGCAGAGCCCACGCAGAGGCACTGGAGGAGCAGGGCTTTCTTTCCCTGCCCTCTGGCCGGTGCCCTCCTTATGCAATGCCTTTGCAGAGCAAGTGCCATTCTTGTGCTAGCTGGGACCTGTGCCCGCCATGTGCCTGGCCATCCTTCCCCTGAGGCACCATCCTGCATCCTCTAAACTGCAACAGCTCCAGGGCTGGAGCTCAAAATATTTTCTCTGACAGATTTTCAAAGGAGATGTCAGGGGAGGATTCGTCTTCCCCAGCTGTGCAATGCCTACATCAGACCTTGACATCTACAATATCTCTTTTTATAATCAGGCACAACTAACAGGCTCTTGAAGGGCATGGTTCATTTCTTTTTGCTGACTATAAAGGAGGTCCACTATGATCAGCCTAGAAGCAAACATCTGCATTCAATCAAGGGAGGGAGATGAATTCCATCCCAGTGCCCAAAATTTTTGGAAGCTCTAAACATTTAACCCCATTGCTTAACATTCAGAAATTATTTTGCATTTTTTAGGCTGGAAGCATTTCTCTCTTTTTTCTGGCAAGCTCAGTCTTTCTCTTTTTGCACGTTTTGAAAAAAAGGAAAATCTTGGCGTCACCTCAGACTAAAATGGTGGATGCTAGTTGATTGTCTAACAAAATTGATTGATTAATTTTTTATCTGTCTATTTATAAAACTCTCTTAACGCTATGAAGTGCTATAGAAATGCCATGTTGTTCTCAATAATTAATGAAGTAACATCTGGTGGGCACAAAGATGGATCACTGTCCCACAAATAAGGGTACACTGTGTTAACTTAAACGCTATTTTTAGGTAAGTGAAGCTCATTACAAACCTCCACAGAACAGTTTTGCCTAAAGAATGGTCCTTACTTCAGAGCTTTTATGGTTGTTCTTGCTGCAGCTCAAATAAAATAGTAGCTCAACGCTTTGTTTTCATCAGGATTATTATAAATATTCTTCCCACTTTCTCCATTCTGCTCGATTTCTGGAGCCACTCCAGCAACTGGGATACCTGGTCTCCTGCCAATGCTCCATCGAGCAGCTGTCCTGTGAGCCTCTCCAGTCCCCTCCCCAAGAGGTAACTTTGTGTGTGTGTGTGTGTGTGATGCTAATGAGATGCATGTGGCTTCGTTTGATAAGTTCAGAGAAATGCGTTGTGCGTCTGGGTTCCCACCGATCCCTCCTTTTCAAGGCTGCAGGAAGTAAATCAGTCATGTTTTAAATGATCCCACGCTCCAGCTGCTGCAGATTTGGAAATTGTTAATGAATGCTGCTCACAGCGTTATCTGCTTGTGGCCATATGGCTCTGTGGGGAGAAACTTCCATCCCAAAGTGTTCTGTGCACCTTTCTGCCATTCTGGCAGCACTGCTGGAAGGCGACCATCACCTGGGCTGGAGGGTGACAAACAAATCTTCTTCGGTAGCCAGTGCATTGCAAGGGGGCATGAGGGAGAATTTCATTTTTATGGCTTTTACACAGGCCACTGGGGCAAACTTTGCTTTCTGTGCCAGCGTAGAGCAGCTCTTAAAAGCCTTGACTCCTAATGATGTGTGGACAGCATCCTGCTTGGCATTATAATGCATGAAATTAATCCTTTCTGATGCCGTATTCTGACTTGGAAACTCTCTGATTCTCTTTTCAAGGCTCAGCAACCTTTGGAACAAATGTCCATTCCTTATCCCTGCATTCCAGTTTCAGAATTCTATCCCCCTGTGTGTGACTAGTGGGAGGCTTTATCATAGTGAATGTAGACTAGTAAAAAAATATGGATTGAAAGGGACCTCAAACATTCATTTTACCAATCTTCTGCCCAAAAGAGAATTACCTATATCTGGGCCATTCCTAGCAGATACCTATCTAATGTTACCATGATGGAAACTCACCCATCCAAGACAATCTACTTCAGCGCATCTGTAGCCCTAAATTCCTCTTGCTGCAGTTCATTACATTTCCTTTCCCCAGCAAAAATATGAAGAAAGAAAAAAAATCCCATACTTTTTGCAGTGGCCTTTTATGTGTTGAAGACTGCATGACATTCCCCTCCTCAAGCAATGTCATGTTCTCTAGCTTAGGCAGTACTCTCTGTCTTTTCTCACATGTCTTGTTATCTCGACCGCTGACCTTTGCTGGCACCCTCCTCCCAGGCTCTGCCCAGCTGATGCACAAACATTTTGAAGTGTGATGCCAGCTGTCTGCATGAGCTCATAGCAATCACCAGTGCTGAAGGATTGCTGCCCGGGCTCTTTGCAGGAGTCTAGCCATACATCTCAGTATGGTCTTACACATTTTCACAGCAGTGTGACACTGATGATTCACAGCCTTATTTTGATCTGGTGGAAACCCTTCCCACCCACCCTTTTCTCAAACCCCTCTGCACAGGACTGTTACATAGATAGCAACAAACAGTTGCTTTTCAGTATCTAAGGGACTTGCATCTCTTTGGATGCTGCTGATTTTCCCTTGGGAGAGATAAAAAATCCACTGTAGCTCCCAGATATACCTTAGAGGAGCAATCTCCAAATCATTAAAATGATTACACCAATTTACAAAGCTAATTAAAAATAGACTTCTCCCCATGTGAGGTCCTTTTAACCCCTATATGAAGCTTTCAGCCGATTTTGGTTGACACCAGCTGAGCCTTGGCCCTCCCTGGCAGGAGGATGGAGCTCACTCTGGCAATTGGAAGGCTGGGAAGGGCTTGGCTTGAACTGCAGCACCCCATGAGTAGGAAAGAGAGTTTTGTCACCTCTTCTGTGTAAGGGAATACGCTTATAGTTTAGAGGGAGGACACTTTGAAGAGCCCTTTGTTAGAAAACCAAGGGCATGGTTAGCATATTTTCTTTTGTTGCTTCCTCGTGCAATTGAGAGCTGCAACAGTCCCTTTAACGTTTCCTTGCAGGGAAATTTCAAGGAAAGGCCCCTTTAAGTGTTGTTCCAAAGGCTTCCGAGCAGGTCAACAATAACCTGCAGGGTCAGGCCAGCAGACAGGAATGATTAAATTACAGACCAGCAGAGGTGAGTTTGACAGAACTGCTGATGCAGGTCAGCCAGTGCTTGTTTTCTGTCCAGAGGATTTTCCTTTTGAACAGAGGAGGGTCCAGTCACACAGCTTGCTAGGCTGAAGCAGGGAGACTGAGGTCAGAGAGGAACTCCTCACTGGCCCAGGGGAGGCAGATAATTTCCTAAGGGGCTGCCTCACCATTTTGATGCTGTCAGCATGCATGTGTGGCTGGAGGTGAGGGCTGAGAGGAAGGTCCATAGCAAAAGCTGGCTTGTTTCTCCGTGAGGATGACAGGACAATGCTCTGCACAAAGCAGTAGGTGGGTTACTCCTCCTGGTAGCATGACCCCAGAAAGAGCTTCCTACCTGCCTGTGGCCCCTTTCCTCTCCTCCTGCTGCCCAGCCAAGTTCTTTCACCTCCATGTTCCCCTCCCAGCAGAGAAGGGAACAGCCCTGCAGCAAAGACGAGGACAAGGCACAATTGTCAGCCTCTGCCACCGGTGTGAGGGTCAGGCCAGCTGGCAGACAAGGAGCCATTTGAGCTCAAGGCTTTGGCAGTGCTGCAGATATTCGCCGTGGGTTAGGGGTGCTGTCCCCAGAGGATGGTGCATCACACAAGGGGCATCCCTGTCTCAGCCTCTGTAAGAGCTGGGGCTGGGGAGAAGACCTGAACTATTTGGAGAAACTTATAGGAAAGTTAATGCCCTACTATGTTTAAAAAAAAAAACCAAGCTGACTTTTTTCTCTCAACAGAAAATCTCTGACTCTTTTAAAATGAAGCTAGTTGCTGATCTAATTCCAAATGCTCTCTGCTTGACTTGAAAGTGATTTCAGCAATGCTTTGATCTACACCCAAAAGCCACTGGGAATAGTACCAACTACTCAAATAGGCCAAAGCCAAGAAAGGAAAGGATCTCTACACTTAAAATTACAAAAAGAGCATCCTGGTTCTTAGGCCTCCACCAGATCCACCCTGCACCCAGGCGAGCTCACAGGCTCTTAGGAATGCTTCTGTTCAAAAACAGTAATATCCTCTG
The DNA here is from genome assembly GCF_022539315.1 of Serinus canaria. NCBI lineage: Eukaryota > Metazoa > Chordata > Aves > Passeriformes > Fringillidae > Serinus > Serinus canaria. The sequence continues at coordinate 23,970,127 of NC_066313.1, forward strand.
GAAAGGTCATGTGCTGTTGGGAATGATTTCCTCCTCTTTCTAGATCACTCTATCCAGCCTTCTAATTACAGCTGGCTAGATTATTTTTACAAATAAATTATCCAACTAATTCAAGCCTTTATCCAGCTCATGAATCATTAGCAAACAGACTTCACTTTTTGTTGCTCTTGGTAATTATTTCATGAGTGGTTCATGCAAATAGACTTCATTCAGTGGGGGGTGTCTGCAGTTTGCTCCCTTCTCCCATTCAGGCCGTGTAAGTGGCTCCCTCACTGATGTGCTGTGCTTTACAGCTCTTGAACTACATGTCAGAATGCTTTTAATTACAAGATTTCTGCTGCCTAATGCAGAAACCCCCCCGCCACAGCTGTACATGTCAGACAGAACCCCACTCAGACCCGTCCTCATGAATAAGAAACAAAAGACAGTGGGGGAGGAGTGGAGATGAGCAGCTGTGCAGAATCTGAATAAATATTCACTGATTCCCTTTCTGCAGCATCTGCTGTCTAAGTCTCCTCCTCATGTGCAAATAACACATGAAGTGTGTGCAGAGAGAGCTCAGAGACAGTGGTATGCCGCATTTTTCTAGGGACTGGCCCAAAGAAGTTAGCAAATACTAATCATGTCTCCAGACAGAAATAAAGATCCTTCTGATTATTATAATCCCCATTGCTGCCTCATCCTCACACCTTGTGCTTCAGGCTCCTAGGGCCCGTCTCCTGGGGGCATATCCAAAGGAGCCAGAGGAATAGCAGAAGTTTTCATGCTAGAGGAGCTCTCTTCATCACAGTACACTCTCCCAAAAAATGGTCTCAGAGATGTGTTCTAAGATGTATGACATGCTGATGGCACGCCTCATGTTTTCATGTATATTTTGGAAAGAAATTACTTCCTGACTGTGATCCATTTAGACCTTGACACACAACAATTGGCAGTGGTGGTGGTTGTTTTCACATGTTCTGTTGTTTTGCACAGGCTAAACTATTCCTTTCACCCCCCCCTGATTTCTCCTTAATATCTCTTGCCATACTGTGTTGAATCTGTTCTGCTGAGTGATGTGTATCCTTTGTGTCTGTGTATTACTGACTGTATCCCAATGCAAAAAGAAAATACTTTACACTCTTTACACCAAAAAAACCCCAAACAAACAAAAAACAAAACAACAACAAAACAAACAAAAAAAAAAAAAAACCAAACCACCACCAAAAAAAACTTGGAATAATCAGTTCAGACACAGCCCTCAGAGCCCTAAGGCAATTTTTCACAAGACGCTCTGAGCCAGCTCCCTGTGGTTCAGTGTTCATGTTTTCTGTTTAATGGTGCTCCCCTTTATTTACAACTTTTTATCTGCCATGCCTTGAGGGCTCTAACAGACCTGAGGTGCCCTGGCTGGCTTACCTCTGCCCATTAGCCCAGACCTGAGCTTCAATAAATCTCCTGGGTTATGCTGCCTGTGTACCTGTGCTCAGTGCTGTCCTGGTTTAATTCATTCTGTTTCTGGAGGTATACTGGGTCCACCTTGTAGAAAGGCTGGTCTGTTCCCTGATGGGAACCTGGACTTTACTCACCACCTTGCCTTGCCTGGGGCTGTCAGGGGAATCTGCCTCAATCAGTACCTTGCCTGGTGCTGTGGGACTGTGCCTGGTCAATGAGAGCACCACCTGGGCTGTGATCACCTCTGTGATAATAATTCCTCCTGGTTGCTTTACCAGGAGCTCACAGAGTTGCAAAGTTACACATACACCAAAATGCATGCGCATAAAAATGTGTGAAGCTTCTGACTTTGAAATAATGTGATTACCTCAAATCTCCTAAAATACTCAAAAATAACCATAAGTGGCTAGCTGTGGCTACCAATGGCTGCCTCTTGTGGACAGTCCTATCTTGCTGCTCTTGAGGAATGGTCAAGGTTAAAGCTGTCACCACAGTTGTCCCCCTTAGACCCAAACTCGTCAGAAGGCATGAAAAGTTGCTGGAGTCTTACATTTGGAGAATATTCCACTCTCCTGTGGAAGATGGGGGATTCCAGCCTGAGCAGTTGTCAGGATTACATCTTTCAGCAAGGATAAACTTGACAAAGAGAGTGAAGGGCACTATTATGGGCAATTAACCTGATTTCAGACTATTTATAGCCCCTATATGCACTGCAGACATTCACAGAGATTCCTGCCACGGTGTAGGGATTTCTATAGCACAGTAGCCTTCAGCTGGAGGTGGGAAAGTGTCTTGAGGAAGCAGGGTAGGAGCATTCCGTGCCAAGTTCATCAGTCCATAAAAAGCTATCACATGCAGTTATCTGTTTTAAGAGGCTATTGGGCTCTTTCTGCTTTGAGAGCATTTCATTTATTATCCTGGTTAGAATGAACTGCTAATACATTCATCAAAGGCTTGTCTTTCTTTTATTTTATTTCCTTTTTTTTCCTGAACAAATACTGAGTTTTCAAAGCAACAAATGCTCCTGAGAAATGCTTGTTCCCTTAGAGATTTTAATTCTTCAGAATAAAAGAAGCACTTGATTCTTCTCTAATAATTTTTTGTTTGTTTAGCCTGAGGAAGGTGTATTAAAACAAACAAACATTTTTGTATTAGAAATCAAATAGGATAAAATTGCTTAATATGACTGATGAGAGATGGTCCACATGAAATGAAACAGAATTTCTGATTCAGTGATCATACCTAAATAAAGCAAAGGTGGGGGGGAAAACTTTGAAAAAGATTGAAAGCTACATATTTGTAAGGTGATGTCATGAGTGGAAAACAGGCACCATATTTTGCTATTTCTAATGAAGCATAAATGTGTTTGGGGAAAGTTGGTGGTAGTTTATAGCTACTGTTCATCAATTTTAGTCAGAGCTCTGGCTGTGAATTTCACAGCCACAGATTCCCTGTTGATATTCTTTTTCAAGATCTTTGGCTTCATTGAATACAGGTTTTTAAAGTGTTCATTGCAAGGAGTGAAACTAATAGCAGGATTGGAGTCAAGCTAAGAAAGCATGACAGATTGAAGAAGCTCTGGCATCAGAACACTGATTTGGGACCCTGGCAACAGGATCACAGAGCAGTTGAATTCAGATTGAAAGGGAGGACTTCAGGATATCATGTGGTCTGATCCCCCACTCTAAGCAGAGTCAGCTATGAGATCAGATTGAGTTGCTCAGGGCTTTGTCTGTTCTGGTCTTGGAAACATAAAAGGATGGGGACTGCACTTGACCCATCAAACTAATGGTTAGTGACCTGAACCTTTTCATCCTGAGCCATTTAATCTATTTTATGCATCTGTTTATCTCTTCATGCTCCCACCACAGCACTATCTCAGGTCACAGCAGCAGAGTGTGATACTAAAAGAGAGCTGTTTGGAGAGGAGCTGTCTCTAGCCCTGTTGCCTTACTCTAGGATTTGGGTACATTCACTGTTAAACATTCAGATTCTTTGGTGATAAACACGAGCAAGGTCAAATAACAGACTGAGAAGTTCTCCACGTTGCTTTGAAATGTGTCATGCCTAGCAAACTCTTAATCCAGAGGTGTTTGCATGGAGCCCTAACTTCCTTGGATGTTATTTTTCACATCCCTGTCTGTTAAGCACCTGTGCTGCCTGCTGATAGGTAGGCTGATGTCAAACACACATTGGCTAAAATTCAGAGGCACAACTGTTCTTAATCCCCTGGATACACTCAGAGTTAAAGATTCATACTTGGTACTTGCAAGTCCATACTAATGGCTCAGGGCTTGTTAGAAGCACACAGGAAAGATCTTCATGTACAGGAGACCTGCTAACAAAAGTGGTGTCATGACTAAATAATAAAGTTCTGCAAATTTCTCATGTTCATGTTTGTAGTCATGGCTATAACGGAAACTGAGGTTGCTCTCCAGGACTGGATTAGTTCTACACCAATAATGATAACTTCAGCTGACTTTCAATGCCAAAAATAGAGTAAATTACTTGTCATTACTCACACAGCTGCCTGTTTTTATCAGGGCTAACTCCTGAGCCATTTGGACCATGCAGTGTGACTGTGCATCTCCAGTATTGTACTCTGGAGAGGACAACAGACAGCAAGGTGGCTGCAAAGTCATCTTACTGCCTGTTTCATTACACATTCTGTGAGACAGGGCTCCTGGTCAGTGAGGGTGTCTAGGAGACACCTGGTGATAATGGCAACTGCTATGCTTTTAATTTATTTCTTGTCAATTGGCTCTAGCAGACAGCCCCAGCACGTGGCCATACACTCTTTTATCTACACTGGCATATGCCAAGATAGATGGAGTCAAAGTGCCTGAACGTCTACAGCCTTCATCCTTAAGTCCTTACAGGAGCAGAAAAACCTGGGAGTCAGCAGGAAGGCTGCCAGCATTCAGTCCACAGCTGCCTGTGAATGTGTCCACACTGCTGCTTTAGGGACACAAGGAAAATGTTCCTTTACTCTTAAAGTCCAACTGCGCCTATTAGGGATCCATGATATGGCTGAGAAGTGCAGGCTAGGGGTGGCCAGAAGGAGTGACTGTTGACTCCCTGAAAGTTCTTGATATTTATTTTCCATAGGATATGGTGTAAAAGAGGGCCTCCTCTTAAAATGATTTTTTTAGGTATGATAAACTTTGCTAATGTGTTGCATTCCAGGGTATGGTATATTCATAGGGGAAATTTCAGAACAAAAGCCATAAAGAAAAAGAGGAATTTCTTACCTAGTCTGAGAGCATCTGTAAATATTCTGGATTTCAGGAATTCAGTTTAGCTATACATTTTTATGCTATCATATTTATAACTGCTATGAATGACCCATACATTTTATATTGAAAGAAGAATACTTTGTTAAAACAGTTACAGATGCCCACTGCTAAAATCCACTTTCAGAAATGGTTACTGGCACAGAAAAGTCCTTTAGCATTCCCTTCTTTAACATACCCCAGCCCAACAAAAGCTATTCACATTTTCAGCTAACTGAATCCCAGTTCTCAGGTACTTTGCAAATGGGCAGTAACACAATAAATACCAACTTCCTTGTAAGTCACACTGAAAGTCAAAAGTTCATCTCTCTGAAAATCCAAGATGGATATGTACTTTCTGCAACACAGAGGGTGTCAGATATGTTACTTTTCCAGGGGGGAGAAGAGATTATACTTGAGATTTTCCATTTTAGTGCATTTGAGAGACATTTTTTGTCCATTTACTCCTCCAGCATCAGTAGGAAGAAAGTGTGTGTGAAAGAGATTACTGAAAATATAAAGCCATTCAATAAATCAATAGTGTGCTTTCATGGGGAATATTGTGTTCATTCCTAGTCACCAGCCTTCAAGTGGTAGCAGTAGAAATGGAAGTAGCTCAGGGATGGGTGACATGAATGATTATCTGCTTGGGACACTCCTGTTAAAGAAAGATTGAGAAGGATGTGATCTCTTAGTTTAAAGAAGATACACATAAGAAGAGTAAGGTTAGGGAAATATATAACAGCAAATGGAAGACCAAAAGTAGGGTTAGCATTTCTTGAAACTCTTCCCAATAACACAAACACTGTGAAAATTCTGGACCTGGAGCATTTTTGCATCTGTACACTATTATAATAACTAGTGTTTAATACAGCATCTTTTAAAACTGTGAGCTTTATAGACAGACTTAAAGACAAAAAGCACTCATTTAGCATTCAGCTTCACCATCCTGTGGAACAGCTGTAACCACTCTCAGGCAGCACAAGCCACCACAGAATGAAAATTCTACATTTACAAACATAAGTTTCAATAAATATTTCTACCAACACATATAGGAGTGCTGTACTGCTCTTCCTTTTCCTCCATCTGTTTGGTTTGGATTAACATTGGAATGAAGCACAAGTTTTCAATAACCTGATTGTTAGGGACAGCTAATTTGGGTCCTGTAACATTCAAAGCTCTGTGAGATGATTCCCTTGAATGTATCAATGTTCAGCTACTGAACATTCTCTGCCACTATGGCAAGTATCTTCTCTTTGTTTAAATGCTTTGAAGTCTTTCATAGCCCTTGGCCTTATGCGGGGTCCAAGGGAGAAAGGGGTCAACCCACATGGGGCTACTCTTGATCAGTTTACAGGAAGCCTTGTGGTACAATTGCTGTTGTTAGCAGGGACTGGACTGTATCACCTTGGAAAACTCTTGCATTCAGATGTTCCCAAATCACTGCACATTGTAGCAGCAGGATAGTAGTGTGTCCATTATAAAAGCATGTAGGATTTTCTGTCCATTGCAAGCTAAACTTCTGGTCATACTCCTGGCTCTTCCCACTGCAGGCTGAATATATGATCCATTGGACAGTTTACACACACTAGTGTTATCTGATATTTCTTTTATTTACCATGAATTTCTTATTCCTGCTGGAAGAAAGAGAGCCGCTAGTGATGGAAAGAAGCAGAGCTACATGCTGGGGGAATTGGTGAAATTTGTGAGATCTGGTTGAAGATGCAAATTTGTCATATTATCTCAGAGACTGGTAGACTAAATCCTGACACTTCAGACCTGAAGGCATGGAGCACACTTGCACAGGAAGGCTTGGGGTGTAAATCATGCTTTGCTCAGAGCTCAGGCACTAGGAATTCTGGTGCCCATGTCTAGAGCCGTCTCCTTCCAAGAGCGCTCTTTTAACACCATCAAGGCACGTTGCAATGCAGTACTGTGATTTTTTTCGTCTGTAGTCTTCACTGGGATGTTAGGGTTCCAGGAAAGGTTAACAGCAACCTAACACCCCTCATCACCCCAGAGTTTCAATCCAGACCCCCCTGAAAGCACAGAGGAGCCCTAAGCTGTTGTGACAAATATGCTTCTCTTCACCCACACTACTGCTAAACCCTTTCGCCTGTAGCACCGGTGACAATCCAGCCACGATTAAAACTGCCCAGATGGAACTGAGCTCCTCTCCCATTTTATCATTCAGACACAGATGAAAGGCTGAGGGAACAGCTGATTTTCCCCTTCCTGTGATGTATTCTCTTTTAAACACTTGATTCAGCAGAGAGGTGACCAAGCATCTCCTGAATGATTTGCATTGCAGCAGGCACCTGGGCTTTTCCTTAGCCTGGAGTGACACAGTGCTGGCACTTGGTGACTTGACACTCATAATGTATTGAATGTGGCAGGGGAAGAGATGAAGGCAGGCAGAGAAAATGTTTTCTAGCTGGGGAAAAGGAATAAGATCCTGACCCATGTCCAATGGCAATGGAAACTCTGGTTTGCAGAAAGCTGGACAATAATATCCCAGGTGCTTTTGCACAGAAGTTGTGTTGTGAACACACACCAGAAGCAGTTTTCAGAGTAATTGCCATTTTACACACTGCATTTCCCAGATAAACCTCTCATTGCCCTAGTGGGTGTTTACTGTTTGTTTGTTTGTGCTCAAGCTGAGGCGTATGAGCAAATAGCATCTCTATCACTTAGTGATAAAACATTGTGGCTGAGAGTCTAATGATAAGTATGGACCACTAGCAAATTTCTGATAAAGGTATGTGTTTTGCTAGGGAGAGATGTTTTTCCTTGCTTGGGTTGGTTCCCCATCAGCCATTGTTGGAGTGTAACCCAAGAGTCTTTCCCTTTCAGAAGAGGATGCTGGTTGAGTAGATGCTTTTCTTGCTTCAGGAAGAACCAGTGTTGTCTGTCTCCCTTTGGCCTGCTCCTGGAGACTCCAACAAGCCTGCTATGGACTGGGAAACCACTCGTCAATTGGTTCAACTTCTCTTTCCTGGTGATCCCAAGGATTTGAAACTGATGAGTGAGATCACAATACCTGTGGGATAGGCCATTTATAGAAAACAAGATTTTTTTCATGGGATTATAAAGAAATTTTCATCTATATTATCACTCCGTCTATATGTGAATGAGTATCAGTACTTCCAAACCTCCAGTCTCACATTTATTGCAAATGTTTGATGTCCTCTGCTGCAAAGATTTTCTCCCCTCTTTCTGTCCCCTGCTCAGCAAACAGTCCCTGTAACCCAGGCCCAGGGAGGCTGCAGATGAGGAATCCTGTTATGATGGACAGTTGCTCATCTGCCTTGGAAGCTCCTGCCTGCACAACTCAAAACCCTGCCCTCTGAAAACCCTTGGGAAGATGGAGAGATGCCACTGATTCCCAGGCTATTGACAAACAACAGAGCATGTGACATGGCCAGCACCACTGGCCCCATTTCAACAAGGCCTGTGATAATTAGCTAGAGGGAGAGCAATGAGACAAGAAAGACATTTAGGTGAAAAGCAGGTAGAGAAATATTCTGTCTTGCCTTATGGCTACTATCTAAGGGACTTCCTCCCTCCAGAACAGTTGCACAGATCCAGCTGTGTCCTGGACTCTATCTCATCATCTTTGGACCAAAGCACAAGAAGTGCCTTTCCCACTAACTCCCACAAAACTCTGCTATTGTAAATATGACAAACAAAGACATCTTTTCCTTCCTTTATGTAGTATGTCTTGGCATTAAATATGTTATTGTGAGCTTACTGAAGACAGACAGACTTGACAGGTGCCAAGTTCCAATGCAGTAATTTTTATGGTCCTTATAGGCAAAAGAGCAAGCCATCTTAAAAGTTAGCCTCTAGCACTGTTATAAAACATGGATGTTGATACAATCCTGACACCACATCACATACTCCACACCCTGTGAGACAAGCCACGAGTGCAGGAGTGAAAAAGTGACATTGAACTCCGCTCATCACAGACAAACTGCACTGAGATGGCAGCACAGAGAGAACGAAATGTTTCAGCTGCTCATGTTGCAGAGCAAAGAGACTCTGTAACAAGAAAAAGGATTAGAAATTCTCATTGATATAATTGGCATTGCTGAAACCTAGTGGGACAATTCACATGTCTGGAATGTTGAAATCCATGGGTTTAATCGGTTTAGGAATGAGTAAGCCGAAAAAAGAAGTGGAGGTAGCAGTCTGCATTAAAGATGTCATTACTTGATTTAGAGTTATTGATAATCCAGAACCAAAGGATGTTGAATGCATATGTTCCCTAATAAAACTCAGGAGGCATGCAGGTACAGGGATGTTCCAGAGTGCTAAATCAAAGCAGAAAATAAGGTGAGTTATTCTTTAAGCACCTGTCTCTTCTTCATACCTAATGCAGAAGGGAAAAAATGAAAGCACTGGTTTAACGAGCTTTGATTATAAGGATATATGCTGGGGCTGACAGAGTTTAAAGGTTTCTAAAATTACAGATGATAATGACTGTGAGATGATTACATTAAATGTGGGCAAACAGAGGGCAGTTGCAAAGAGCTAATTTCTCAACAGCAGAAGAAAAATACGAGTGAAATCGATGGGGAAAAATTAGGCATGCAAGATAAATGAAAATTGGCAGGTCTTACAGAAAAGTTTGCTAGAAAAAAAGTACATCTTTTCAATCAACAAAAGGGATGCTTTGCCTTGAGAGCTCATCATCCTTATTCAACTGCAAAGTCAAAGCAGCAATCAGAAACTGGGAAGACATGTACGACAAATGAGTTATACTGTATCAGAAAACAGATGACAGTCAATACAAATTAGAAGTCATGAATATAGAAAATTGATTAGGGAAACTAATCATAAGTTAAAAACAAGTAAATGGTAAGGTTAAGGACAATAAGAACTTTAAGTGTCTAAGGAACATAATAAATTCTATCAGGGTTCAGGAATAGTGGAGGTAATATTTTTTCATACATTGGAAAAAAGGAGACTGACTTAAGTGCTTCTGGTCTGTATTTAAAAAAAAAAAACCCAGCAACATTTTAAGAGGATGAAGAAGTGCTTGCCAGTCCATTAGTGTCTTAAGCTATTAAACATCACCCACTAAGGTTAGGTATTTTAATGCTTCCAGATCCGAATGACTTTTACCCAAGAGTCCAAAGGAGTTCACTGTGTCACCTATTGATTAGAGTCAGTCATCTACAGTAAACAAATCTTGGCATGGAGGCAAAATCTCAGAAGACCGAGAGAATTCTAGTGCTGTGTTAATGTAGCCAAAAAAGGCAAGCAGCTAGTTCCAGTGGTAGGTCAGATGGCCAGATGTCCACTGCTGACAAAGTAATGAGCACAAATATAATTAATGACAATCAACATGTCAAACCTGTTGTGATTTTCTTGGACTTAAAAGTTTAGCTGAAGAAGTTAACCACACAAACTTCTCTTCACTTAGTAGTGCATGATATTCTGATTTAAAAACAGACCTGTGATGATTTTACAACATCCATAAAGCACATCATAAATGGGTTAAGAGTAAACAGCTGTAAGGCCTTTAAAGAGAGTTATTGGGAAGAACAACTCTTCAAATGGGGATGGTGTCTCACACAGCTCCACAATCAGAAATGGGCCTGATGCCTAATGATCTGGAAGTAAATAAAAAATCACGGCCAGTAAAGTTTATAGAGAGATAAAGTCTGGCAGAGTAGTAAATATGAGAAAAAAACCATAATGGACCCTGAACTGTATTCAATAGTAAGTGGATGCTTACAGACAAAATGCATTTTGACATGGTTCAATGAAAACCTAAGAAGAAAGAGCACAAGCTATTCCTACCACAAGTGTCTTGTGACACGTCAGCTCTGAAGAGGATCTAGTGGCAAAGCCAGACAAGCAATGATCATCTTGTACCACTGTTTAACAAAGAGAGATAATAAGAGTTTTCAATGCAGAAGAAATAAGTGTTTCTTACTTCTCTGTTGTAGAGGGGTTATTTTATGTTTACATGAGAGTATTACAGAATCACAGGATATGCTGAGTTGGAAGGGACTCCCAAGGATTATGGAGTCTGGCTCCTGCCCTACACAGGACACCCCAAGAGTCACACCATGTCCCTGAGAGCACTGTGCAAGCACTTCTTGAGCTCTGCCAGGCTTGGTGCTGTGACTGCTTCCCTGGGGAGCCTGTTCAGTGCCAAACCACCTCCTGGGGGAAGAACCTTTTTCAAGTATCCAAACTAAACCTCCCCTGACACAAATTCAGGCCGCTGCCTCAGGTCCTGGTTGCCAGCTATAAGAGATCAGTGCCTGTCCCTCCACTTGCCCTCACACAGAAGCCGTATATTGCAATGGGGTCTCCCCTCATTCATCAAAGTGGAGAATACTGTGTTCAGCTCTGGTGTCCACCTTTAAAGGATGCTGAAAAATCAAAGAGAAAAACAAACAGCAACTAAAATCTTTAGAGATCTGGAGAAAGTGCTTTTCTATGAGATCTCAGGATTGAGTTTGTTTCATTTATCAAAACCAGGACAAAGAAGTGATTTGGTTGCAATTTACAAGTACCTTCATGGGGAGAAAATGCCAGCTACTAAAGGGGTCTCTCTAATCTAGCAGAAAAGAAATAGTGCAGGAGCCACTGACTGAAAGCTGGACAAATTTGGGCTGGAGGAAAAGCATGAATTTCAACAAAGATGGTCAGCCAGGAAACAGCACTGACATAAGATGTGGACGTCACATCCCCTGCTCTTCTTAAATGAAGACTAAACACTCATCTGAAAAAAAGATGCTTTCATGAAACACGAGTTCTTCCTGCCATTATAGTGGCAATGGAATAAGAATATGAAAGACCCACAGTGCACAAAAGGTCAGACTCTTTGATCAAACTGTGATTCCTTTTAGCCTGAAACGTGGCAGGCCCAGGAACTGCATTTGCGTTCAATTGGTCGAATGAGCCACACTGTAAAAATCTAATCTCCAGGAAAATGAAAAGAGGGTCTTTTTCTGCTACCTGCAAATGTGTTATTCCCCTCTACTGACCATCCACTGGGGAAGCAGATGGGGACCTTAAAGGGGGAAACCTAACACTGTGCTGCTTCTTCATCTGTCTTCTTTATTGTTGCCTTTAGAGGTTTGATTAGCAATCCCTAAAAGTCAGCAAAACACAAGTAAAAGATCACCTGTGACATAGCATTGTGGAGAGTGTTGAACTCACTTCTCTCATTTGATTGTCTTCTGCTAAAATATTTGCTGGTATTGCATTGTGCTGTAGTGTAGCAGGGAAAGAATTTGTACAAAGCAGGACCAAATAAAGGCAGCCACAGAGCCAGGAAAGGTCTTTAATACACAGGACAAAACAGCACTGATAGTACTTCCAAAGCAGCTGGGGGCTGGTTTAGTCATCGAGCCAGGCTGGCCACACAGCCCACAGGAGGTAGGAATTGCCCCATTTATGAGGCATCCCCAGCAGTGATACACCATGTGCTAGTGCCCACTTGCCAGAGGCCACCACAGCACCTCACCTCCTGTTTGAGGGATGAATGCCCAGGTATTGTTTTTCTGCTGCCAGCCCAGAGGCTGGCTCCTGAAGGTCAATCTGGTGAACTTCTCCTTGCAGTCTCCTTGAGTAAAGGCAAAAGCATGGAAAAAGCCAAAAGGAAAATAATTCAACTCCCTCTTGCAGCTAATTATTAATCATATGTGGCTTCCCAGAATTTCCAGAGTAGTTCCGTGATCCCCTCAGGACCATGTGTTAGCCTTGTGAATCAGAAACAAGCTTTTCTCTTTCTTTTGCCACATAATTGCCACATATTTTTTCCATTCTTTTGCCTCTTTTCTCCTTCCCATCATCATTACACCTTCATTCCTGTCTTTGATCCTTCTTTCCCCAGCTGATACTTTCCATTTTCTGTTCCCTGTATCACTTCTTCCATCATCTCTTTTGCTCCATACTGTTTCCTCTCATATTCCCTCTCTCAAAGCTCTATCACAGCAGTGCCCTGACACAGGAAAAGTGATCTGTTTCCATAAGAACAATACAGCTGCAGCCTCAGCCTGTTTAATGAAAGCCTTGAGTTTATGGCAAGAACAGCTTCTGAGTCCCTGAGGTAGAGGCAATATTTTGTATTAATATTTGATATCATATTTAGGATGTTAAATCAGCTGCATGAAATCTCCCTGGAAGATATGAAGGCAGAGCTCTGTTTAAATGATACAGTGCTAAGCCAGGCTGATGGACCACCCCTTCTTGTCTTCCTGCCAGACCTCTCTGAGCTGCCCTGATTTTAGATGGAGCACAACCTGCTGTCAGTCAGAGAACCAGAGGAGCAGTATTTATGAAACTTACATTAAGATTCCCTGCAGCTGTGTTGTCTTCCAGCTTTTGCCTTGTGTTGCTTCTCTCTCTGGTGGAGTGCCTAACCCCAAATGCTGAGTCAGATGCCTTCCCACATACCTTAGACCAAGCAAAGAAGATGACTGTGCATTTTTTGACTCCCTCGTTCTCACAGACACACGCATATGCAAAGAGACATTCTCCCACTGTCTGCAGCCACATATGTGGCTGGGGGAATTAAAAAAGGCCTTACACTCATTGCTTCAAGATGCATAAAGCCAAAGTGATTTGGACCCTGTTGAAGATGAAGATTTCCCAGCTTTCCCCTTTAAGCTTCATTCAGTTGATGCTTGCACTTTCTCTCACGTTACCCCCAAAATGTGTGTATGCAGCCTTGACTTTTCTGCAGATGTTCTGGGGACCCTTATCTCCAGAGCAACTTCATTCTTCCAGATCTACTCCTACAGCTCCTGGCTGAGCTCTTCTCCCTCCTTTCTGAAACTCTGCATCTCAAGGTGGCAGTGGCAGCAGCCTATTTCCCTTCCCAAGCCTAAAAGGGCTTGGTAAAGGTAACTCAGGGCACAATTTGCTCTCATTGCATTTTTCTGTGCTTGAAGTGGGGGGTGGGAGGAAAGGTAGATGCATTCTCTAATTGTCTCTCATCTTCTTCCTGAGAGAAGGTGATGGGATGCAAGGAAATAAGAAAAGAGAGACAGAGGAAGAACATGCCCTTTTTAAGCCCTCACTCCCTTTTCTGCTCCAGGAGACAGGTGAGACTGGGGAAGACCAGTCCTTCATGCCACAGACATGGCTTGTGTTCAGACAGGCATCAATGCTGCAGGACCTGCAGTCAGACACAAATCATGAAGCTTGGGGAAAAAAACATTCCTCCGGCCTGGAGTTTTGGTCTGAAGAGGTCAGAGCTATAAAAAGCTGTGATCTTTGTGTGCCGCTTGAAGACAACATTTCCATCTACTGTGCCCCGGGGAAGTCCTGCTACAATGGCTCTTCACTGAGTGTCTGCTACCCAACACAGAGGCCCTTTTCAAAGCCTGGCTTCCTTTTTTCAGGACACAGTATCTCAGCACGAGAGAGACCTCAGCAAATGGGTCAGTGGGAGCAGGCAGGTTACCTGCCCCACCAATGCCCAGAAGGGCAGTAACAGGAGTATTGAGGAGAAAAAGAAAACCAGCTTTTTTCCTCCCTTCTGGGCTTGGGCAGACTGACAGGCACAATAAAATGTGTGGGTGTCTCTTGGCAGGTGTGAATCGTTCAGACAAGCTACAGTACACATCTCTAGTTGTTTTAAACTGTCTTCATGCATCAGACCTCACCGCCCCTTACACAGATTTATTGCCACAATCTTTCATTTAAAGGATTAATGCCACCAAGACCTGGCTGCTTTGGACATTTGCATCGAGGCTGCCAGCCTGGTAGTCAACATTTCCTCCATGGCAGTATCTTTCCCAAGTCATTCAGGAGAAGATCAATGCAGGAAAAGGGAAATTCTGGCATCCTTCAGGTGAAGCAGTGTCCTGTCAGCAAAATGTCTGGCCCTCTCCAGCTCCTCTCTGCTTTTGCACACTGCACTGGACAGAGAAATCCCACCCAGGGCCTGGGGACAGGTTTGGGGAGGAAGTACAGCCAGAGGTCTGGGCAAGCATATGGAAAGTCACACTTTCTCTGGTTAAACTCTGAGGCTGACTCACGGCCTGACCCCCAGGCAAACCATTCCCTTTGCTGAGCTTGTTTTCCTGTGCGAGTTAGGGCTGACAGTAGGGACGTAGCCCAGGGGGAAATGGGAGGGATCTAAACTTCCTACTGCGAGCAAAAAATCATTGAACAATTAGGTGTGCATTTGTGTGTAGTGTTTGGCAGATTCTGGCGTTAGATCTGGCTTCATGCAATCAGAGGATTATTTTTTTCCTGAGGAATGGTGGTCAGCTTTATCTCAATAATAAATCAGAATAGCATCCCAGTATTTTTAATTTCCTCATTAAAGCAACACAAACATTTTCCCACCCCAAAGCTAGCACTTCCTCCTCTCTCTCACTTGCTGCTGGCTACACAGGAGCCTGTGAGCAATTAAATTTCTTTTATCAGGCTGGCTGCCAGCACAATTAACCCACCAGCCCCTCAGCAGAACCATTACACTTTTGAGGAAGAAAAAGCCCATTGCCACAATGGAGTGACGGTCCTGCCCACCTTGCTCTGCTCAGGGCACACCCACAGGTGCTCCCTATGTGCATGGTTTATATCCTCCCCAGGATTAACCATTTTATTATGGCTTTTTGAGGCTCTTTTCACCTCAGGACTGTGAAACCGAGTGGCACCTTGCTCTGTGTGTACGCCTGTCTCTCTGTGTATTTAAGCAAGCTGGAGGATGCTGGCCTCTCACTGCAACAAGCACAGAGCTGAAAGCTCTGCAGAACTGTGTTGGTGCCAGGCAGCCTCTCTACAGAACTGTACCATGGCTCCCAAGGGCAAATTTTCTTCCTTATATAAAATACACAGTTCTTCATGTCCTTCTTTTTGCTACTGTGACCAGTCCTATTTTGGTCATATACATTTGTGCTATAAATGGTATCCTGAAGTCAGAGCTTATCAACATTGGCTCTGGTCTCAGGGCTTCTTTTCAAAGGTGCATTGACATTCGTCCATCTAATTTACTTCTCTTATTTTTGGCTTCTTTTTTTTCCCCAGCAAATTGGTCAGGGAACATGGTAATAAGCAAAAATTCAAAAATAGACATCTGATAATGATCTTCTACCCCTAAAATTGTCTTGCTTTTTGAAGCTAGTAATTCAGCACTTCCCCTACAACTCCAGCTTTAGAAACTACTTGGTTTTGATTTTCCCAGTGTCCTTAAGATACTCTAAGCATTGACTCCCTGAACCAGTCAGTGTGTGTTTAGCAGGGAAGGTAGAAAAGAAAGCTGCTGATAGTTATCCCCACTTTGACTATTTAGTTTTCAGACTAAGTTCACTGAGGTTGAACATTGCTGTAGTCAGTTCTGTAAGAGATCACGTCCTTTAGGCTGTCATATCTTCCCCTTGGAGCTGCAGAAATAAATCCATGAGATGCTGGAAGGCCACCTGTGGCCCTGAGAGTGCAGACATCAGTGTAATCTTGCAAAGGTGGCAAAGCAGATTTCCATTTGCATCCCAGCCCCAGGGCAATCAGCCATGCATGCTAGCAAGGTCTCATATGGCCATGTACCTGCTTCTGCTTGGCACCTGTAGCAGGCCACCTCAGTGAAGCAGAGGGTAGTGGTGCCTCAAAGGGAAGCACCGGGGGAGCACCGAGTGTTGCGAAGAGACAGCAAAGGCAGTGATTCTGTTTGCTGCAGACACCAAGAGCTGTGCTGCTTCCTTCCTTCGCCCCACGCTTGGAGAACTGTTCTGTGGGAAGAAGCATGTCTTTTTGATATCATGCATTGCCCTGCATTGCTGTCTTTCCTGTGTACAAATGTGTTTACAAACTTGCTAAAGATCTTACCTCTTCTGGCTAGCTATCCCCCCTGTTCCCTCCCCAACTGTGTGTTTCTACCTAAAAAAAAAAAAGAAGGGTGGTTTTTTTTCCCCCACATCTGAAGTGCAGTTCAGAGCTTCATGAGATTTCATTCAGACCAGAGACATAGAAAATCAACTTCAAAGATTCTCCTCGGAGTGCTCCATCCCATAATCTTCACCACCTCCTTCCCTGCTCAGCTCAAACAGTTCTTGCCGTTTTGCCTGTAGTTTATCTTCAGCCGCAGGTAGTGACAATAAAGCTTTTCCTCATTGCCAGCCTGATTAGTTTTGTCAGACAGCCTGCCTTGCTTTTTTTTTGTCTGGGATTGTTCCTTACGCTTCTCTCTCTTATCTCCAAACTGTGATGGAAGTGTTTGGGGTTTAGCTGTGGACTGAAGTCCAGAAGGCTTTAGGCTGTCTGCCATTCAATACATCAAACAGAGAAGGTCCTGCTGAATCATGTGCAACCTCCCACTGGGCACACAAAATGTAGGACAAAAATCACCTGAGCTCCATTTACCTGCTTACATTTCTTCTTAGGGCCTGATTCATCCTCTTGACTAATTTTTCCATCCAGTGATGATCAAAAGACCTTCAAATGGCTTTTCTTGTGGGGAGGAAAGACTGGAAGCAGCCCTCTACTCCATCAGAATTTCTCAGCCTACTCAGAAATGTTTAACCAAGCCTTGCACAGCTCTTTCTGCTGTAGTGCTGTGTAGTGGAGCTCCCTCTGGCCATCAGGTCATATTATCAGAGATAATCAGAGCGTATCAGTTTCACACAAAGCTCAGCCAGACAAGCAAGACAAGCCAGTCTCCAATGTGCTATGAATCTCTCACTCACATCACATATCATTTTGCTTTTAGCAAGACCACCCTGTCACAGCACATGATGTAAAATACCCATCTCCTTAGAGGGCAGCAGTGAAAAACAGGTTATGGCTGTAAAACGTTTTATTCTTAAGGCCTATTTATTATTTCTATACTCCTTCTGAATCTGAACGTCCCAGTATCTATCTTTCTATGTTTGTTTTAGCTTTGTTTTGCTGTCATGCCTCAGAAAACACTTCCTTCTGCTCAGTAACACCAGGCAACAGAGTTTTCCAGGCTGCAGCAGAGGAGGAACCAGAGTGCCATAGTACTGATGACCACAAGGTAAGGGAACACAGCTGGGAACCAACATGGTGCAAGAGGTTTCTTACCCAAAGGGAAGTCACATGAAGGGACTGAGTGTTCTTTCACCCAGCTTCCTCTCCATCTTCCAGATTGCAGTGAGCAAGGAAGGATCATGTGGGATCACAGAGACATGGTAGGATGTTACTCTTAACTGGAGGTCATGGATGTTCTTTAGGAAGGACAGGCAGGAGCAAAGAAAGAAACATGAGGAGGTTGCATTGGGGTTCCATCATAAACCCTTGATCAAGAGGAGGAAGTAACTGAGGCTTTTTAAAAACAGTTAACAGAAATCTCCTCAGTGCAGGCCCTGATCCTCACAGGGAATATCAACCATCCAGACATCTGCTGGGAGGGCAATGGGGAACCCAGGTATGTCCTAGGAACAACAAAATACTGCAGAGATAAAGCAATGTTGTTCCTGCTCACAGACAGTGGTAATGGTGGTGAATGATGTCACAGAAAGTAGTTTGGACCACAGTGACCATAAATCTCTGAGTTTAAGATCTAGAGAATGTTTGGAAAGGTAAACAGCAGTTAATACTCTGAATTTTTCCCAGTGCAAATTTTGATTTTTTAGAGACTTTCCAGACAGAATCGTATGAAAAAGAAACTGCTGGGAGGGGCCAAGATACCGAGGGGGGCTGACGGATTCTTTAAACAAAATTATTGAGACCTTAGGAACAAACAATCTTGTTCAGCAGGAAGACTGGGTATTTCAGCATAGGGCCCATTTGGATAAACAAGGAACTTCTCAACAAATTAAAATACAAAAAGAAAGTATACAGGCAGTGAGACAAGGATAGACATCAAAGAAGGACTATAGAAACATTTTGTGGTTCCTTGGGGATGAAATAATGAAGACCAAAGCAAACCAGGAACAGAGTAAGAGAGATTGGAAACCTCAGCAAGAAACATCCAGATGGGATTCATTTTAAAAAGTCAAGGCTAAAATATTGCTAGCACATACTCAGCAAATAGAAGATATGTGAAATGTTTCTAGTAACAGCATAGGTCCTAGGGAGAGGAAGCACCAACTAAACAGAAGGTTTTAATATAAAAAGGTGCTGAAAATGGTCCTTGTTGCTTTGGGCACCTAAGAAAGAGGCAGGGGGGGTGGGGGGGGAGAAATCTGATTGGCAAGAGTTTACATCAGCTGTGTACTTGTGGCAATTCTGGCAATTTCTGGAACTGGAGGTCAGAGAAAAATGATGAGACCAGTCAGAGAGCTTGAAGGTCAAATTTACAGCAAGTATTACAGAAGTTAAATCTATATTTGTGGGATAATAGATGACAAAAAGCAAACACAGCAATTCATCAATAGCTAAAGGGCAAGGTTGCTAGGGAGGCAGGAGACAAGCTAGGAGCAACTAAGGATATTTACAACTCAATATCAGGTAAGTTTTATGGCCAAAGTTGCCATAAAAGTTGGGTTGTGGAAAAATTTCCTGATGGCAGAGATGGAAGCTCTCTCTACTTTATTTCACTTGTATAGAAGCCTCTGTGCTGGGTAGCACAGAGTGATCTGTGCCAGCAGTGGGTGGGAGGTTTTGGAGTCAGGATGTGCGAGGAACAAGGAGAAAATGGTGTCAAGTCCTAAGAAGGGAATGGCATCACTATGTTTGATTGCCCTGGGGTTTTGAGTGCCATACACTCTTCTGCCTTCACCTGGACCAAAACACCCACCAGGGATTGCTGAAGGAAATCGGTGTTGGGCTCAGAATACAAACCTGATTTCTTGTAACCATTATTTTTCAGTCTCACTGCAACAGAACTGACTTATCTCCACCTAGAATGACATAGCAAGAGCTTCGAGCATCTCCCGTGGACCCCTTCCCTCTCTACACAAGATTGACTGTGAAGTCCTTCAGTTCCCTTGCAGTCAGACAAAAGGGACAAATTCAGTCAGACAAAAGGGACACAAACAGAACTTGGGTTAGGAAGGTGTTGTAAAGGAGAAAAGGAGTGGGCAAGAGTGCTGGATCTATGGGAGAAGTTAATTCTTCCTTACTGGGGCCATTTGGGGAGGACAAATCAGAGACCTTATATACATCGACCTGCACACCAAGTGAACTGAGTGCTGTGTAGGGTAGAGAGAGGCAGCATCATGATTCCCCAATCCTGTCCCCTCTCCCCACCACATACACACGGACCATGAACTTTCTGCATCCTGTTTCCTGGCGCTTCCACACTGGGCACGCCACCTCAGATTTAACTCTCAGCACACACTTCAGAGAGAAATGGCAGCTTTGGACAATTGCAGTCCGTGTAACTGGAAAGCTGATCTGTCCATGCAGATGGCAAAAAGGAGGCGATTCCCGCCCTCCCCGAACCAGCTCACACCTTGCAGTGCCCCGACGGAGCGCTGAGCTGCCAAGAGAGGAATCCCTGAGCCGCTGGAGGGAAGAGCACTCGCTAATGGTATGCACCCTTTGCTCTGTCAACACAAAGATTTGTCCCCCTGCCACCCTCCCCAGCCTCACCCTGCAGCTGGATTCCAGCCAGTGGAAGCCCTTTAGAAAATGGAAATGGATGCGTCTTTCACAGTCATTAGTGTGGATTGTGCTAATGGGATGTCATGATAAATACTGACAGTTCGCTGAGGGCAGCAGCGCTCGCCGCCACTCCAAAGGAGAGGGCAGCAGATGCTCCAACAAGCTCCAAGTGCGGCCATGGACGGGGAGGATGCGCTGGGAAGGCAAAGGCAAGCCGGGCAGGCAGGCTGGTGAGGACATAAGAGAGCTTGCTGCTTCAAGGTCACCAGCCCCAGAGCAACCCTGGGTGCTGGCAGCGCTGCAAAGGCAGAGCACGGGGGTAAGGGATGCAGAGGCTGCGCATTGTGCTGCTCTGGAAGGTGAAGGTCTGAGGGAGCCCCAGGGGAATCCCAGCTGTTAGCATATGTGTGGGGAAGGGCAGCCCAGGGGGTCGTGTAAGTGCTCCAGGGCACCACTAGCAAGGGTAGTTTCAGGGAAGAGATGAGATGCCCATGTTCAGGGGAGAGGATTACTCGACTTGCATTATCATTTTTGCTTGCACGCACACAAAGAAATGAGCTTAGAGCTTCAGTACCTCAGGGAACTGACCAGCATAACCATAGTTAGATAATTATACCATTAAATCTATGCTAATACTACTAAGGCTGGTCATGAATTTTTTAACAAACCAGTGTTTCATTGGAAAATACCAACTGATTTTATCAAAGATGAAACTTTTCTCAAGGACAAGGACATTTCAAATTAAAAAAAAATACAATAAGAGTCAGAACACACACTTATTACACTGAAATGTTTTCAGGACATTTCTCTGTAATCAGGATTTCCAAGTAAACGTCCATCCATGAATCAGAGTTGAGGGACCTCAAACTGTGGATTGTCCACCCACAGCAGATACTGATCAGTAGGCTGCTAAGGAGCTCTTCCTGATCTTACTGATTTATTTTCACTGATAAAAATCTCAAAATAATCTGATTTTTATTCTGGTGCAGATCAGAAAACAATTTTTGCATCCTAAAGTCTGGTAAGGCAGGAAGAACTAGTTCACACTCTGCTCTCAGTATAATTCACCCTCAGGGAGATGCTGTTCTAGAATAAAAGCATTTTCTTACTTTGGAGTAATTACTCTTATTCCAGAACAGATTATGCACATGAGGGAGTTAAAATAACATAGCTAGAGCAATAAGTGCTGTTCTATTGCCACACGACCCAACTTCCCAGAATATTCCAGTCTTAAAGGATACAAAAGTACATATGTAGTCTTTTTCTCTTTGAGAGTATTAGCTCTTCTTAGGACAATTCTTCTTATAAATGGCCTATTGACAAAATCAGTCTTGTCCAACAAAATTAGACCTTCAAAGACAGGTGACAGGTGACCCGTGACTTACTCAAGGAGACATCACTGACTTTATTCCTTGATCAGCACAGGCACAAACAGACAGGCATGCACACATCCATGGAGCATGTGCACATTTGTGTTCATTTCTTATCCCTGACCTGATCCTTTGCTGCTTCTGAGATGGAAAGCAAAGAAAGAGCAAGGGAGGCCTTTCATCACAAATGAGACTGGAATAAAGAGTGGGGTACAAGGTGCATGTGGTGTCAGCACATTACATTACATCCACCCATCACTTTTCTCCCAATATTTCTCACTGGAAGTAGCTCTGAAGACATCACAATAATGACTATTGGCAGGATTTGTGTGGGCGAGGTGCTGAGAGCCAAGCAAGCCCAAAGTCTGAATTAACGTTTGAATCTCCCACGCAGAATGTCCTCTGCAGTGCTGAGATGAGGTCAACAGATGGAGGGGGATGGAGAGGAAGGGACTTCCATATCACTGCTCATGAGCTCATCCCATTTCTTTGCTCATGGAGTCTTTCCACCTGTTTCAGGTTGGGTAGCACTGCCTCTTGTTCTTAAAGACAGCCCATCAGCAGTAGTGTAATCCATTGTCCAGCAGTCTGAAAGCTTTCTGAGCCTTCTTAATGTCATTGTCATGTCACACTGGTCTAGCACACTTTGCAATACTCTATTTCAGGACTGAAATAGAGGCTCATGTTGGAAAAATGATAAACTGGCCAAGCATTACAAGCACTCAAAACTGACACCTTAGAGGTTGAGATGCATTTAACAAAGAGCCCAGAAGAGTGGCCTTCCTATTTGCTGGTGTAGCACAATACAGCAATCACCAAGAGTCCTTAGTTCTTCCACAGACACATTTGCAGCCTCTTGTCCTGTTTTTGCCCATGGACACAGACTTCTTCATTGCTGATTGACACAGAAACAGCCTGTCTTGGCATTCGGCTCAAGCTTGAGCTTTTTTTGCTGTTCCATTCAGCACAGCTGTAATCACTTTGGCCTGAACAGCGCTCAGGAGATCTCCAGAAAGTAAAGAATGTTAAATGCCTTGAATTTGTAATGTCCAAGCTATCTCCCAAGCAGAAAACTAAGCAGGATTACACTGGAGTAACAGAGGCTGTTCTTGTTGAGGGAGAGCTTGCAGGCTTAGAGGAAAAGACATTCCCTTTTCCTCTAAAAACTGGACACCATGTACTTCTCTGCCTTGACAAATTCTGCTTTCTCATCAACAGATACAGCCCTCCTAAGAGAAAAGGCTCTGCCCAGGCTTGGCTACCCAGCCTCAGGAGGGCTGGCATCAATAGCTGACGTAGTCAGAGGGCCCCATACGCACCAGAAGGCCAGATGAACAAACATCTAAGTGTTCACCAGCAAAGACCAGCATGCATCTTTCTCTGATGCATAACCTACAGCAGGAAGCAGATTCTGTTCTAGCAGACAGTGATCAAAAGCTTCTGCCACATTTATGAGATGACTCTGCATGTTTGTGTTGGAGGAGGCATGTGGCTCACTCAGAGAATCCATAGGGATTTGTGGCTGCCTCTCATTTAAAGACCAAAAATCACAACTAGAGCTGTTACCCAGATCAGAACATCACCACATCAAGAGAAATTTCCTATCTGACCTCGACACGTAGATCTTTCATACAGGACTTCACAGCTGTGACTACATGGAACTGCTGGCATGCTCAGACTTGCATTCAAGCACTAACCCAGCAAGCAGGGGACACCAAGAGCAGAAAAGCCCTCCCCAGCCACAAGATGTTGCATGGATGCAGCACTGGACATTGCAGAGGGCAGTACTGCCCTGACATTCGCCTCCTTCCGTGGCTGGATGGATGCATGGACTCTGCCCCCCTGTGTCCAGTGCCAGGAGGGAAGGCCAGACTCCGGGGCACACACAAGTGACAGCGATTGTGTGTCCCCAGGACAAGCCCATACTGTGTGAGGCAGGTCCCAGCCTGGGCAGGCGGTGCTATTTGACCCTCGCGCGGACCATTCATTCCCCTTGGACAAAAGAAAGTCTTGTTCAATTCAATGTTGATGAAAGATGTGGAGCAGAGAGAAGCTCGGAAACAGAAGCCACTTTCTCATATAGCCGAGGAGCTGGGTGACAACTGCCCTCTGTTCTCCACCCCCAGCCTCCCTCCACCTCCCAGCAGGAGCAGACAAAGGACGTGTCACGACCGGCTTTTGGAAAAAGGATTTGACATCACTGTCAGTACAGCGGTTATGGAAAGCAGGGCCGCTCACATCCTTCTGGAGGCAAGATTAATACTGGCTGTTAGGAATGGCAGTGCAGGGAGATCTGCTGTGGCCAGGGTGTGTTGAGTGGCAACATCTCCTGGTCGAGGTCAGGGTCCCTATGACAGTGCTTTCAAAACTACTCCTGCATTGATTCACTGTAATGGGATGAGGGATCCATCCAGGCTTTCAACAGATAGCTCACTTAAGATTTAGTTTCTTACAAAAGCGGTTACTTACCTTTAAGGAAAAGCCTTATGGAATTTAATGGAGACAAGACTGACAGAATGGCACAGAAATAATCCTTAAAGCTGACAGTTTAACAGAGAGCATCTTCCTTTTTTAAGCCATTCTACAGAGATCAACCCTCAGGATAAAGCTCTCTGCTTGACACTACAGAATGGGTCATAAATCCATCAAAAGGTAAATCATATCTTCCCTTTGCAAAACTTTTCCAGAGAGGCAGAATGCTGAAGTGCCATCTTTGGGATACACATGGAGCCCCTGTCCAAACAGCTCAATGGTTCAGGGTTTCTTTGAACTTCTCCATCAGTACAACCCTCCTTCTCACCTCCCTGCTCCCGTCCTGTTCTCTCCCTATCACATGGGAACATTCTCTCCTGCAGGGATGAGACCAAAGCCTGACTTTCTTTAGATCTGCACTTCTTTAACTGGTGGGCAGGAGGATCTGAGGGAAGACACTCTCTCGGGCTCTCTCCAGCCTTTCATGGACAGACCCCATCCCTTGGGTACGAGGTACATGCAGAAGCAGGCAATTGCTGCCCCCACACAGAAGGTGTGTGAGGGCTCTGGCCTGCATGCAGCAACCCTTACTCATGCTGTGCGACTGGAAGCTGATTCTTGGAGGGTTGCAGGCTCTAAGCCCCTCTGTAGTGACACTGCCCTGCAGGTGACTGAGGAAGGAGCAGAGAGCACTGGAAGCACCAAGGCAAAGCCCTGTCAGAGGCTTTGAGCAGAGCCCTCACAGCGGCTCTTTGCTGCACCTTTGGAGTGGTGCTGCTGAAAGAGCTGCCTCCCAACTGCAGAATAGCAGATGTGTTTACCACACATCAGTCTGTCTCTGTCTGGGTCCTTACCCGGCCCCCATCATCATCCTATTCAAGAGTCTGCAAAGTATTTAAAAATAGCATTAACACTAACAATCTCTCTTTCTTTCCTCCCAAGCTGGTAGCAGAAATAGCTTGATTAGTGTACAGCTCTGGTGCTTCAAGGGGGAGAGAAATGAAACTGCAGAGCTTTGCAGAGTGGCTTCTCAGCCTTCTTTAGGCAGCAACTGCTGGCTGCTTCGCTGAAGCACAGGTTCTTCAAAGGATGGCAGATTTTAGATCAAGGACTTCTTGTTCTGCCACACATATTCTCAGGCAGATTTACAATGAGGAGAGAGAGAGGCCCTGCTGCAGCTTTGGACCTTGGAAGAGATGCACCTGACACCCCTCCTCATCCCCTGCCATTACTCTTTAACCACATCCAGAAGGCTGGGAAGGAAAGGAGTTGGGAAGGGGGCCTGTCCTGGGGCAGAGGTGTGGACTAGGCAGAAGACAGATCAGCAAGCTCTCTCAGAACACCATCGGGCTGAATGTCGCCTGACCAGGGAGGGGCTTGGCAGGCAAGACCTCTGGTGTCTCATTGCATCCCTCAGATATGGATTTCAGGAGTGACTTTGAGGGAATAACTTGTCTTCTCCAGCCAGGGCTTATCCTCCCTCTCAGCAGAAAGGGTGCTACCTTCCCAATTCAGAGGGAAGGTTTTACTCACTTTAGTCTGCAATGTTTTGAGATTTGTATTTATATGTCTTTGCAATGTTTTGAGATTTGTGTTCACAGAGACAGCGTGATGCCACTACCTAGCAATGCTGCACAGGCCGTGTCAGGTGCGGGCATGACTCTTGACTGAACTTTTCAGTAGGTTTCCCTCCCAAATCCACATCCCCTGTGTGCTGTCCTCCAGGGCTGCTGCCAGCTCTTCCTCACCTTATGTTTGTGAAATACACCATGCCAGCAGGGAATGTCAGCAATGGCTCTCTTTGCTTCTCCCCTGCCTTGAGGGCACTGAAGAGGCAAGTTCTCAGCACAGCTGCCAACAGATGGTCCCAACAGCATAGCACCACACACATTCCCTCAGCAGAGGACACCAGCAAGGTCCCTGCTGCCCTGTAGCCAAATCCCCTGTCAAAAGGAAAGGTGGGAAGTGTGAACAACTCCCTCCCCCAATCCTATAAGATGCCTCAGACACACACTGCACCATGCATTGCTTCTAAGAGCTGCAACAGGAGAGGTGAGCCGGGAGAGTGGGGAGCAGCTGCAGCCACTTAGCCCAGACGGAGTAAGACTCTGGAGGCTCATAGTGCTGCGGCACAGCTTCCTCCCTTGCAGCACAAGTCAGTGAACATTTTCCACAGTGTTTCCTCTGCTGTGACTTACTGCTGCAAGATTCAGGGATGTGGTCTGTAGGTCTGCCTCGAGGCTGACACAGCGTCAAGCTCCTTAGAGCATGGCAGTGAAAAAACAAGAAAAGCGAATTGCAGGAATAAATTGCACACAGATTGCCCCTGTAAGCTACTCTCTCCAAGAGCATCTGGGAGCTACATCTCTCCCAGGATCTCGAAGCACTTATCAGCTGGGAAGGAGCTTAGCTCAGTGGCAGCCTCAGGATGGAGATTTCGTGGAGTTTCATGTTGTACTTTCAGTGGAGGAAGTGTGGGCAGAGACAGGGGCAGATGGCCTAGGAAAGTACAGCATGCCAGGGAAGAGCTGCCATCCAGAGCACTGCAGTGAGGATTGCTGCATATGTCTGTGCAGGACAGAGCTGTGGTGGCAGTGGAAGGAGGAAGGTTTTACCAGGGCAGCAGCTCCACTGCCATGTGGCTAGGAACACAGACTCCCCAGCCACTGCCTTCAGGAGGGATAAAGGGAGGGATAAAGAGGACTGTAGCACACTGAATACTCCTCTGTCCCCTCCCATAAATCTACTGTGGATGCTTTATCCGAGAAAAATATCTATGCACAGACCCACTTGCCCCAGAACTGAGTCTCATTGCAGAAGTGTGCAGCTTTTACCAGAAGCCAGCTCTGATTGTGGCATGAGGGGAAGCATCTTCCTGCACTGCTGACTCTCAGCACCCCCAGTTCAACCATGGGACAGACTGTTTAAATTGTGGCTCTGTGTGCGGCAGTGAAACAGCCATGTCAAAGGTTGTGGACATAAGAAGGGAGAGCCTGGAGCATGAGTAAGCAAAGCCTGAGTGGTTTGGGCTTCCAGAGTTTCCAGCAGCCTTGGACCCAATCTCTTCTTCATGCTTTTCCACTCCAGAGAGAACCCCAGAAGTCAAAGTCCTTAACCAACCTCTCCTAGAGAGGTCCCAGAGTTAGGGTGTTCACCCAGGGATTGCCTGCAGCTCACTAACCACCCAGGATGCCTGTGGTTAATTATCAGTCAATTAACTCCTCCTCAAGTTCTTCCACCAGCCACTGAAGGATAAAGTCTCTGCCTCTTCCCAGGGAATTCTGATTCAATGCCTCGCAGGCATAGGCAATCAATTTCTTTGGTGCAGATTTTCCTAAAATCAAGGGGCTGCAGAGCTGGAACAACCCAGCTAACTCATTCTTGGAGCAAGGTAATATTTCTGCCAGTAGTGCAAGAGGAATTCAGGCTTCTGCTGAGCCATCTGTGGGGAAGCATCTCGCCATTTCCTGACACCCACGTGCTGGCTTTCATCCACAAGCACACAGAACCCTTCTGGGCTGACCGTGCAACCTGGAGACTTCATGCCTCCAACATTGAGGATGGATGGATGGATGGATGGATGGATGGATGGATGGATGGATGGATGGATGGATGGATGGATGGATGGATGGCTTCCTACCTTAAGGGCAGCCTAGGATGCCAGGGCAGAATAAGAGCAGCTCTCAATACACTTGGTGAAGAGTAGCACTCCATGCCCTGCTCTAGCTGGGGGAGAGGTGCAGAAGGACACAGCCAGTGGGTCTGCACAGCCATAAGCACATTAGTGGAGAGCATGGCCATAGTCCTTCTGGGCACTGAACTCAAACACTTGGAATGTCCCCTTGCAAAGGCAGAAGCAGGTGAGAAAAGGCACTGGCACTGGCGTGATGCTTTGCCTGTGTTGGGTTTGCATCTGCGTTCCACTTTGTAAATGTCATTTGGGCTACAAAATGTCACTTGATATCTTTCTTTTCAAGGTATTTTCAGAAATGCCTGCTCTAGAAAGAAACGTGGTCAAGACCTGCCAGCTATCCTGAGAAGGCAGACTTCTCTTTTTCTCCAAGAGCACTTGCCAGCCAAGGATCTCAAAACATTTTGCCCTGTTTACTGCATCCCATGGCAGGAGCTTTGTTACCTGAAACCAAATGTGATCAACAAGTCCCCACCTGAGCCTGGGACTGTGCTGCTTTGTGTGCCTCATGGTTTCCTGAGAGATGAAACCTCTCCAGGAGAAACTCCTGGAATACGGCAGTCACAACCCTCGGAAGGGTAAGGGAGGGATAGATGTGTGCTGCGCAGCCCAGTGCAAGGAGAAGTCTCCTGCAGCAGGCCTGAGGTGTGACAGCCCTCACTTCTTCCCTCTGTGCATCCAGCCCCCGCTGGGAGCCTGAAGGAAGAGCTGCTGGTCACACCCCCCTTCAAGCAGCATGGTGACTTTATTATGGGCGAGACACAGCACCCAAGGGAGGTAGGTAGGGGAAAACTGAAGCCGGCTGGTCTTCTGCTCCCATTTAACCTGCTCCGAGGCAGAGGCCGCCAGACAAGGCATTGGCTGTGGCTGTTCATGTGGCCAGAGCAAGGAATGGCCCAGCACCGACATCACCATCAACCCACATCAGGGAAACTGAGGCACGCAGTGGCGATGCGCATCAAGCAGCAACCGCGGGACCAAATTCCAGAAGCACTGTGGCCGCTGTGTTCGGGCTGTGACTCCTAGGTTGCCTTACAGATAGCCAACCCGCGCGGGTTACAGCCATCGCAGGTGGCTCGCTCTTGAAGCAGCCGGAGCGGGAAATCACCTCCGCACCGGTCAGCGGCAAAGAGAGATCCTCGGCACGGGCAAAAACATCCCGCCCCTCGCCTTCGGCGGGAAGAGCAGCGGCCGGCTGGGGCAGGGAACCCTCCCCCTTCGAGGGCGCCCGGCCCCGCTGCGGGCGACGTGGGCAGCGCTGCGGCCGTGCTCGGCTCGGCTCGCCTTTCCCCATTTTCCCGGCCCGGGTCGCCTCCTCGCCGCTCCTTCCCCCCTCGCTGGCTCCGCGCTCGCCCCTTCCCCGCTTAAGGTGGCCCCGCGGGATGCGCGGCGCGCAGGAGCCGCTGCGGGCGGCCCTCGGCGCTCCCCCCACCCCCGGCACGGGGTGGCCTTAAATCGGCTCCGCGCCGCGCGTAGCCGCATCGCCGGCCCCGTCTGAAGGCGGGCGCCGCCATCCGCCGGCAGCGCCGACGGGCCGGTCCCGGTGCCGGTGCCCGTGCCGTTCCCAGGGCGCAGGGAGGACACGCCTCCGCCCGGCGGCGGGCGATGCTCCCCCGGCAGCCCCCGGCGCGGTGCCGCCCCGAGCCCGGCGCCCCGGCGTCTCCGCCGTGACCGGCCCATCTCGCCAGGTAAGCGGGAGACTCCGCGCTCGGGCACCGGGGCTTTGGGGGTGGGAGCAGCGCCGGGAATACAGCGGTGACCTTGCGGTCCCCCGGCGCTTGGCGCTGGAGGGGCGCCTTGCCCCGCGACCGGCAGCTGTATCCCCGAACTTCATCCCTGCTCAGCGCCAGAAGCGGTTCCGCGCTTGACGGGGAGCCCCTGTCCTTGCATCCCCCCGCACCTTGGTCCGGACACCTTCCAGGGGAGCGACATCCCAAATCCCAGGCTGGAATGTTCCAGCTGTGGGGAGATGCCTTCATTCCTGGTGTGTGTCCCCCCGGGAATGTCGCCGCCGGGATCTCCGAGCATGGATACCCAAACGCCGGTCCCGGGCATGCCGCCGCTCCCGGAGAGGTTTTATTGCGCCTCTTGGTGACAAATACCAGAGAAGCCAAACTACAGAAGGGCGACAAGAGGGTTTGTGTACAGGCACAGGTAGCCTCGTTGGGAACCGACCCCAGGTGTGCGTCCCAGTGAGGGGCTCTGGAGACGTGGATTGGGAGAGGACAAGAGTAGGAGGTTTGGGGAAGAGTTCTGCCCGGTTCTACTTCTGCCTCGCACACGGGTGTCTGCCGAGGGATGCAGTTGCTGGTTTTCTGGAGCAGCTTGGGGTGCACCTTGCTAGGCGAGTTGGAAAGTACTTTTTTTCGGCCTCCTGCTCTAGCCACTGATCCATCCAGCCTCGGGCCAGGAGAGGAGAGGGAGAGGCTCAGCAGCTAATTCGTGACTGAGAGAAACCCCTCAAGGTGCTGCAAATCTGGAGAGAAGCAGCCAGTTCCTCAGTAACTCCTTAGGGAAAGCTGCCAAGGGGCAATTTCTGTGCAGCTGGAGAGAAGGGGTGTGGGAACCAGCAGGGCAGCACCAAGCATCACCATAGCAGAGCAATAATGATAAGCTATAAATACCCGTCCGATAACTTGAAGTCCACACAGCTCAGCAAGTGAGTGGGGGAGAGTGAGCAATGCAGCCACTGCAGGTGCTTTCAGCTCATTTTTTGGACCCAGAGGAGGCTTCCTTGTGCAAAGCACATATGCAGAGAGTGTAGCAAGGTACAGCAGCTTCACACATGAGTCTGATCACCCACTTCTGCTTGGGCTTAAATCTCATCAGGTGCAAAAAGGGAAAAATGGATGGGGAGGTTCACACCTTGTACCTCTGGACAGCCAGCAGAAGTGCAAGGCATTGACCTCACTAGCCTCAGACAAGAACAGGGGCCATTCAACACTTCCACAAGCTGGGAGATAGATGCCCAGAGACAGCAGGATAGCCTCACAGAAGGGAGGCCATCAATATTCTAAAATGTGATTCCTCAGTAGGAGATTATGGGAACCTCTGTCTCAGGAAATAGAGAGGGTTACAGGGCAGGAGGAAGCCACTGGCAGAGCTGTATGTGACAGCCTGCATCACATCTGTTTGCAGCCGTGCACGCTGCCAATCCCCTTTTCTCTGTGCCCTGGAGCAGGATGTGGGAGCTCTATCACCTTTGCTTGGTGCCTGCTCCATGGTCTCCTGGAATCTCTCTGTGGGCAGGCACACCAGGGATACAGCACCAGTAGCTGAGCGCATGCTGTGCCTGCCAGGTGTGAGGCCAGGAGCTCCGTGACTGTGATTCCTGCCCTCCCTTCCCCCGTCCCTCCCAGGAGTGACTTTGGTGTTGCTTTCAGGGCACTTCAGTCTGCACTGAATTAAGGCTCTGCAGAGCAGTTAATGCACAGAGGTAGATGTGCAGCTAACATGTCATATCAGGTGTTTCAGGAATCTGGTGAGACCGAGTTAAAGCTCTTCTTTGACATTTTGAGTGCAGTAACAATAACAGTAGTAGTAATAATAATAATAATAATGATAATAATAGCGAAATCATCTAGGCAACCTTGCAATCCCAAAGCAATTCAACGAGCTGACACAGAGCACAGCTGAGATGCAGCCACCTTTACAACAAAGGGCCTCAGCCTGGCTTGCAAGACACTAGAACAGCCACGGGATAGAAAACAAAGCAGTTGGGCTGAGGACACTTGCTCCCACCACAAGGGTTTTAATGAGGAAAGCTCCCGCACCTTTGGGCTTTGTTACAGTGTCATCTGGGAAGACTGTTGCCTAGGGAGCTGTACAGAGCTATACAGCAGCTAAATGTACGCAAGAGAAAAAACACTTCCACAATGTACAGCCTTTTAATTCATATTCTTTCTATGGTTTGGGAATATTTTGGTGCCTAGTTCCTGTGTTCTCTAATGACATCTTCCCTGCAGAGTGTCCAAGGTTGTACTGGACAGCTCGAGGCTGTGCTTCCTGTGCACCCAGCATCCTTTCTTCTTGCCTATGAAGCACTGGTAAAGGTACTTTTTGGCAGAAAACTTTCCCCTGCTTCAGCAGCAGGCCAGGAGATGTCCTTAGTGTCCGAGAACAAAGCTGTCCCTAGCAGGCAGCTTGCTGGCAGGAGCCTGCATTGGATTGTCTCCAGCTGTACCCCTAGATGCTTTCCTACCCTCTTCACCACGATAATCACCTGCCAATGACAGTGCTCTACACATCCCTGTGTTTCTCAGTGCCTTCGGATCTCCAGCCTCGGCTGCCCCCTCTCCCAGGATGCTGGCGCACAGTCACCTCCTGCTTTCCTCCAATGCCTCAGGGGCAGAGTTCCTGTTGCAAACATAAGAAGCCACCCCACAACTCCATCCACCTCTTGGAACTACTTCCAAGGCCTTTTCTTCCTTGCCTTGAGCACTTTTGATGGTCTTTCCTGTTCACAATACTTGGGAGCAATAAAGACGTGTGTTGCAAGCCTTCATATGTATGCCTGCAAGGGATGAGATATTTGATAGGCTTCAAAGATGCCCTTTACCGAGCATGCAAAATTGCTCTGAGAAAGCTCTGCAATTATTCTGCAGGATGTACACAGGAAAGATGATATCTGTCCCCTTCCTCCTTGTATCTAATTTGTTCCTAATAAAAGAAGAAGCCTAAAAAGGAGGCAATCAGCTAGACTAGAATCTGGGTCCTACACACCTCCAGGGCCCTGGAGGAGTCTAAAATCACTCTGCCCTTTTTGCTCCTGGCCTTTCTACCTAATAATAAGCATTATGCTTTTCTGCACCACTTCCCATCCCAAGATCTCCAAGCACTCTGCATGTGTGATTAAGAGCACTCCCTGCCCACATACAGAGCTGTTTGTCAGGATGACTACCCCCTCTTTACAAGGGAGACACGGCAGCTCAACACGTCACAGCTGAGCCAGCCCCAGATCATCTGTCTCACAGGCAAGAGGCCCCTGCGTCTCTGGGAAGCACTTGCTGGGAAGCAGCTCAGCCTAACAGGACTGTGATTTAAACCCACCAGTACCACAAAATACTGAGACCTGGCGCTGTCAGCACCCTCTTCTCGGGTGCATGCGTGACTGCCTAAGACCAGTTCTTCAAAAGATCCCACTGATTCCTCCAGGCTGGGGTACCTCTCCAAACTACATCTCAACCCGTGGTCAGCACACTTATAAAAAGTTGGTCCTTTAATTTTTCATGCTATTTTAAGCTGTGCAGGCTCATAATTGAGAGTTTGAAGTCTCTTCTAGCTTGCTGTCATGTGACATTAGTGCTCCCAAAGGCCTTTCCTTAAAACTAGAATTTATCTACTTTGCCAATGTTCCCAAGTGTTCGGTCAGCTACCTTGCTGGCCTCCTCCGCCACACAATGTGGGGGGCTGTCCGACATCTTTCTGCCTGAGATGAAAACACCATACTCTGCAAATTCCTGGGATTTATAAAACCTGATCTAAGTTTCCTCAGGAGACGCAGCTTCCTACGTCTGAGACACAGAAATGGGATCCACAGCTCCAGCAAAGGGACCTTCAGATTTTGTTTGTTCTTCATCCCTGCTCTGATCAAGTAATTCCACTAATGCCTGGCACACATAGAGAGATTCCTTAAGATGGGGTTAGTTAGCTCAGGAAGACACATGAGGAGGGACATTGGGGTGAAAAACAAAGCAATCAACAACACAGAAGAGGGAGAATGAATCCTTCTCTAATGCTTCTCTACAGGGCTTTTCTCAGTAGAGGAACTGGATTACATTCAGGAAAACATGAAAGGTAGCAATTTGATGATAAAAGTAAGTACTTTCCCATGCTGTGCATTGTGACATAAGGAACTCTGTGCTACAAGATGCTGCTGGTGCTGAGTGTAGGATTCAGGAAGAGTAGAAATTGTGATGGCTAGTGGGTTGTTTATCACTGGGCAGGGCAGTCAACTTGAAAGATATTTAAATCTTCAGAGTTGAACATCTCACATCCCCTAGCATAGGATTTTTATACCTTCCAAAACCCCCAACACTGATCAATGTAAGACGAAGGACAAAAGGACACAGACGTGTTTAAGTGAAGATCACTGGGGCATATTTTAGTTTCCAGGCAGAAGCAAAAACAAAGTATTTTCCAGCCTGAGTGCTGACACTTAGCTCTTGTAGGCTTGGGTTTTGTCAGCTGGAGCAGGTTCAGGTTAACTTCTGCTGAGATTTGAGCTGGTCCAGTGGTGCTTACGCTGCCACTTTCCCTGCCCGTGTTGTGGATTTTAGCAGACTGCCAGCGTCCTGGCAACTTTATGTGGTGCTGGTCTATGAATAATGCTGCATTGCAAAAGCAAATGGTTTTCTTTGGATGTTACCTCTTGTCAATGAGAGCAAGGGCATTTATTCCCAGTACAGCCAATCTCCAGCCAAGCAAAGTGCTGGGATTACTTGGAGCTGAACAGGGTTAGCAGGCGGGCAATCTCAGCTCTGGATAAAAGATTTTAGAGCAGCAGTGTTGTCTCGTTCTATAAGTTCACGGTGGGTCTGTGTGTGGGAGTACAGGGCACATGGGAACTGTGATTTGCTAAGCAAAGCAGGATTGCTCCTCGGCAATCCTTGTGTGGGAGAACTTGGAGGAAAAGCCAAGGGCCAGGCAGGCAGCAGTAACTTGCAGACCCTGTCTCCCCTGAGGTGATGCTCCCCTGGGGCGTTGCAGGGTAGCCTGGCTTCTAAAGACACTGTCCCTAAGGGCAGGGTTTTAGCAAGGTCCTCTGCTCCCAACAAAAATCTCCCAGTGCCTCTTGATAGAAACAGCACAGTTGATCCTTGCCTGGCAGGAGTAGAGGTTGCTGGCTCCTCTCCCCCTTCATGCCCCAGTTGTTAGAGTAGGATAGTTAACATTCATCTTGCCCTGACCCTCCCTCATTCTGAAAGCTAAAAACAGCTGTAAAGGGGTATTTCAACTATGACTGGCAGATTTAATTAATTTTTATGGTTATATCCATAGCTATGACTTAGGCAACAGTGTTAGGCTTCATGAAAGCCCTGACTGTGACTGCAGCAATTGGGGTAGTACTGCACAAAGTGCCACTTCAGAGACCAGTGCTGGGTGAGCCTTGGTGGCAGCAAGGCATCTTGTCCTCTCTGCTATGCTGGGCTGCCTTCCTCACTGGTCCAGCCATTGTGTTCATTGTGTCTCCCCTCCACTTTCTCCAGCACAAATGTTAGGGTGATCTTAACTTTCTCCCTGCTTTTACTTCATCCCCTGGATCCTTCTCTCCCAAGGCCCTTCCCCCAGCCCAGATCCACACAAAGGTGAAAAGGAAGGAGGAGACGATGACTTTCCTCTATCTGCCAGCTTCTCCCTCCACCTCTGACGTGAATGAGGCCCTTCATGGTTTTTTCTTGAGCAAACACAGATGCTTTTGTTTTACGGGCTTGTGGGACGGGATGGAATTAATAAATCAGAACGCCAGTGCTGTGCTGCCACATTCCTGCAATTTTAAGGCAAGATCACACACAAAAAAAGGGCAGAAACAAAATAGGCAATCTCTTCAGAGAGCATTCAGATGATTTGACTGTGCCTCCTGCTTGCTGTCCCACTTGGTCTCCTGCTCCCTCACCCTTGTTCATTCCTCCTCCTCATTTCTCTGACTTTTGCATTCCCATTAACCTCATTTCTTCTGTTCCCTTTCCCTTCCTCAGGAATCACTTTCAGTCACACCTTAGTTTCTCACCTACACCTATTTTTCTTCCCTTGTTTTCCTTTCATTAATGTTTCCTTTACCCTTACCCCACACTAAGGTGTGACCACAGCTTGTGCATCCAGGTATGAAGTTTGGTGTCCTGCATATAAGCCGAATAATCAGGAATGCCTCAGCTTTTTCACTGTGGACAGAAATGTCTGCTGTTACACCTGCTTCCTCCAGCCCACTTCTGTTTTTCCTCCTAAGAATGTTGCTGCCTGAGAGATTCAGTGAATTACTCTGGGAATAAAACACAAAGTATTACTGTTGTCCTCTCAGATGTGTTCCTTCGAGCAAAATTAGATCCTGCCCCAGAACTGGCAGACCCTTTCCTTCCTTGAAGGATAACCAGAAATGCTTTGCCTAAAATTAATTCTTTTGAGCCAAATGACAAGTTTTAACATCTGTGCTTGGCTACCACCAGGTGGTAAGGAGCTAGGAGAAGATCTTTTTTCTCCCCTGTAATTAGCTAACTGTATGTGGGGCTTCAGGAGGACAAAGTGAACCGTGTGGTTAGTACAAACTACCAGCAAGGGGCTGAGACAGCTTTATTCACTGCACTGGTTGTTTTTTCTCTAACGAGCTTAGGCACTTGAAAGTCATTTCCCCAGAGTGCTTATACATTGTTGTGCTTATCTTACCTGTGGGGGAACTGAGGCACTGAAGCAGGTGAAATGATTTGCCCAGATCCACACACTGACACATAGTTGAAGACAGAAAAAGAACCAAGAAATCTTGTTTCACAGTTGACTGCTTTATCCTCTGGCCTCAGAGGAGGCCAGCAAAGACCTTTATCTTGTTTAGATGAGTGGATAGTCATTCCAAGAGGGTACTGGGGCAAGGATATCTTTCTGTACTAATACATGTCTTAATGAGTCCTGTTGCTAAGCGGCTTCTATGATAGATCATGCATCTTCTTCACTAAGCATTGAAATAATTTTTTAATCATTAAAGCTAATACAGAATCCTCAGAAACATCCAAATCTCACAGCAGGAGCTGAAATTAGCAAGCAAACAGAAACCAAATCCTGATTATCCCTGTGCACCTCTACAAAGCCCACAAGCAGCGTCTGCTGAAGTCAAACACGAGCCCGACTGAGCTATATCTCAGGGCTGGGCTGGGCAGTCAGAGGCAAGCTGGCAAATCCTGCTGCTCCACAGTCCACAGCAAGCTTTTTCCTCCCTCAGACATGTGTGCCAGCTCCTCGTCTCTGTGGAGCAATAGCAAAGGAGGTAGGAGTGTTAATCATTGACCCCAGATAGCTGAGGCATCCCCTGGCAGATCTTTAGGAAGGAGAAATTATTTGCATTTTGTCAAGTGTTATTAAGTGGCAGATCTCAGCCTGGCCAGCATTATTCCCCCAGCCTATTTTTGTTTTCTTTTTGCCCTTGGAACCACCTCCTCCATCCTACTCCCACCAACCTCTTACATTTTCTGTTTTGTGAACAATTAGTTATTTCAGGTGTTCTCTCCAGTCAAGTGCCCTGCTCTGCCTTAACTCATATGTCTGCTCTCCAGCATGGGATACCAGCACCTCTTGAACTGTAGCTGCCCACAGGCTTCTCCATAACTCCTCCAGTAATCCCACTGTGTTTCCCATTCTGGTTAGCAACTCTCATACTGTTTCCTATTTTCCTCAAACCTACAGTGCTCAGCAGCATGTCATCCAATTATAACAGGAGGTTTTTTTACAGCCAAAGTGAGGTTTCTAACTTCTGATTAGAATAGGACTCTTGGAGCATTAAGGAAAATACAATAAATCTCTTATTACTCGATATGCATAAGCAGCTCCATTACAAGGGAACAGGACCATTACAAAGTCACAGGACACCAATAAGCATTTTGCTAAGATCATCATTGCTGACCTCTGTGTGGACTTTTAGGGGTGAATACAGTTTGCCCCCAAAGTATTCTTTGGGAAAGGATAATTCAAAATTGCTCTTACCACCTCTAAGAGCCTCTGTTGTCACCCTCTTGAGAATAAATCCGAGCCTGTTCCTGTATCATGACCAGTCTCCCCACTTGTGCTCCTAGTCATGTCAGTCTGCTAGACAAACCCTGTACACTTCTTCCCACCTAGCAGCCTCTACTGGAGGTGCTGCAGAGGGTGCTTGTGGCTCTTTTGTCAACACCAGCTCCTGTTCAGTGGTAGATAAGCTGCCATCTCAGCAAGTTTTATTCACAGTCCATCAAGCCATGCCAAGCCAAGCCACACTTGGATTGTAACTCTCTTGAAGTCAAACCAAGTCCTGGAACTGTTAAACACTGGTGCAAAACAGTCACTAGGTAAGATTTCTGCTCTTGTGTACTCCCTTCTGCACTGCACTTACCAGATTGATAAAATTTGATACCAAGGAATTCTTTCCTAACCCAAGCATGGGTCCTAACCTGAGCACCAGAACAAACACAAATGGCCTAGAAATTACTTACAGCAGCAGAAGCAAAAATCCAGTTTCTTCCTTCTTCCTCCCCAAGCAGTTTTTGGATGTTTCCTCTACCTAGAAGCTGTTGCTGGCCCTTCAGGGCTATCCTTTGGGGAGCTGGTAACGGATGGAGGTAGTTCACATGTGCATGTGTGGAGCTAGAAATACCTAACCTGGTCTGTTGGCCTCCACAAATATCCTCATAACCAAAGAGAACTTTCTTTCCCTGAGCACAAGGAGGGAGCCAGATTCATCCCCAGAATCAGGAGAGATTCCTATCCACCTCTGAGATTTACAGCAGCAGTGTGTTTCTGGTTTTAACAAGAGACCACTCTTTGTCTGCCCTCATCTTCCACTCTTGGTCTGCCTTGGGAGCTCCAAGGGCTCTCAAACTGCAGAGAAGGGTTCAAAAAAAGCCTAATTCATCTTCTCTCTCCAGCCAGAAGTATCAATTCATCAGTTATTCTGTCCAAGGCCAACTGGCAGCCCATGAATGTAGAAGGTAGGCAGGACAGCACTGCCCAGCACACCCTGCAGAGGGCAGGGGTGTAAGAGCTGGGGGGACACATCTCCAGGGTTGTCGTGGTTGTATTTGTGCAAAGAGGATACTCCAGTCTCAGGAAACAGATCGAGCAGGCTACTCCCCAGCCTGGGGGAGTATCAAACCCCTTTTGCATCCAGGCCTAGGGCAGCCTGAAGCACATGATTTCACAGATAGGCCCATGAGTACAATACTGCACCGGCTGACCTCGCTCCCAAGGGAAGCTTTATAAACACTACATGCAAAGACACTTTCAGACCAGGCTGCTTTCATGTGCAATTAAGGAGCACGGCAGAGAGCAATCCCTATACAAGCAAGCCCTATGGCAAGCTCCGTGCACTCTAAGAGAGAGAGAAATTTGTTTCTCATGCTGTGAGCTCGTCTGCCCTCAATTCCCTCACTGCCTTCCCTGCCTTCCCAACAGACTCTTCCATTTTAACTGTGCAAGACACTGAAAAACAGAAACCAAAACCCACATCCTTTTTTTTCTGGTAGGCTTGGATTGTTGTTAG
Organism: Serinus canaria; assembly: GCF_022539315.1. Lineage (NCBI taxonomy): Eukaryota > Metazoa > Chordata > Aves > Passeriformes > Fringillidae > Serinus > Serinus canaria. The sequence continues at coordinate 24,009,061 of NC_066313.1, forward strand.
AAAGGGGCATGTGACTTTTGCTGTTCCTCAGCTCCATCTGCTCACCCAAATGCATCCACTGCTTACTTTTTCTACAAAATAAAACTTACTCTGATCATTATGCAGGGATATATGCTCACAGCTGCTGCCAGTGCCCAAGTTAGATATTGCTCCCCTGGCATTCCCAGAAGGTGGGAATTGCATTTGGGTTTGATCTCAAACTCCTTGGTGCATTATTTGAATGTGGCCTGCCTGTAGTCCAGAGTCAACAGCTTCCCTGTTAGGACAGGGAAGGACAGTAGGAGAGTCCTAGCAGGACACTAACCATCAGTTTCCTGACCCTTCTTTCTTTTCTCTCTTCTTCCCTTCTTATTTCACAAGCAGAAGGCAGAAAAATAAATACTGTGTGCTGACTCTAATTTTCATTCTAGTGCTTCTTTTAATCAAGCCCAATCTATACAGATCAGCTGTGGTATTTAAGGTACAAATCAAGCAGCGGACCATAACATATATCCATTGCAAAAGACAATTCTCTAGGTGCCAATTTATCCATTCTACATTTGTTTCTAAATTGTCCACGTGACCCTTGGATGCTGCACAGCAAGTGGAAATATAATGAGTGCTGATGATTTATTTGGAGGAAGAAATCAGAATTAGCATTTTGGACCATCTCAGCCAGTTACAAAGTGAGCATATTTCACACAGCTCAGAGAGCTGCAACAGCAAAAATGTCCATCAAAGACACCAGAGTGGTGTTTGTCCTCTCTGTGATCTCACACAACTAACACCTGCATGATGTGGCATCAGTGCTGTCCAGTGTCCTCTCTGTCTCAATCTATATGGAGCAGCCACCCACAAGATGATTCCACACAAAGTCGCTGTTTGCATGATGCTTTTATTGATCACATAATTGAGCCAGCATTCCCAAATAAAAACTCAGGGGGATTCTCGCCTTTACACTGCATTCATTCTCTGCCCACAGTTCTCTCCATACAACAACAGATCAGGGCTCTGATTCTTCAGGGGGCCAGCACACACATGTAACCATTAAAATGCCAGTGTCTTCACAGATTTTGGGAAGACAGTAGACATATTTAGCTACACTGGTGTTTTAAATGACATAACTGCTGCCCCACTCATTTGCACTGTGATTTCAGCCAGAGCAGTTTCTCCTTTGCTTTCTTTTGCCCTCCCTAGGAGTAATGGGGAAGTCCAGCAGGGAAGAGCATTTCAACATCACCTTTGAAAGCAGGAGGAAAACAAGCTGTCCAAATCAATCAAGAGTGTGCCTTAGTGATAGCTTGTTCCTCTGGAGGTCTGCATTTGATGTCATATTGACACACAGCTGAGATCAAAGCCTGTCTCTGTATCCTGGCTGCTATCAGAGGAACAGCATTGGCCTTTGGGCCCCATATCTTTACAAGGAGCTTGTGATCAGTGTGATTTTTTCGCCCCATAACAAGCACCTGTGAAATGTACTTATCATCAAATAATGCCTAATGCCTTTTTCTCTGAAAAAGTAATTCCTCTCCATCTTTGAAAATGTTCTGGAAGGCAATACTATGGGTTTTTCCTTTCTGATTTTTTTTTTTTTTTACAGTAAAAAAGCTGTAAAATGACAGCTCCCACTCAGGCTGAACAGGCATCAGCTGTTAACTCAGTAGGGAAAGCTCTGAATGAGATATACAGAAACTTTGGAACAATCCACTATTGTTTTTACTTCCTTAGAATTATTTTGCCTCCTTGGAAGAAAAAAAAACTTTTTTTTTTTTTTTTTTTTGGCTAATGCAGATATTGGGCTGATTCATGCTGATACGTTTGGAATTATTATTCTGTAATAGTCATCAGCATCTATAAAGGACCTCAGTTCTGCCAGAGCTCAGCAGCAGCAGGGAAGAGGAGCTGACGTCTGAATAAGCCCCTGAGTTCCCTTTCAAGGCAGTATAACTCCAAGCTTAGAGGTCTTTCAGGAGAGAGCAAGCTTTCTCAGGAGACATCTGGTACCCCCCTGTTTCTCCTTGGGCCTGAGCTGCTAATCTTTCTCCGGGTATTTCTGGCACCCCAGGATTATGGCTCTGCAGTGCAGGGAAATTGTGCTGGGGCAGAGGGCTGTGTCCCTCTGAGTCACAGCCCACCATCCTCACCAATGCTCAGGGGGCAGGAATGTGGTGACGGGTTGTATGGATCAATTGTGAAGGACATTTGGGTCTGGGCTGATTAAAAATAGCCTGGCTTAGACCTCCTTTTTCAGGCTCCGGAAGGCTCCCTGCAAGGACGGGCTTTGCAGCCAAGTTCAAGGTCTAGTCTGTATTCAAACTGGGTTATCTCCATTCCTGCTGATAGCCCAGATAGGGCCTGGATACCCTTGATCTATCTGGGGATAGCAGGCTGAGCCACGTGCTGTCTCTAAAGTAATGCCTCCTGTGGGACCTAGCCAGCAGATTTAATTAGCTCCGTCAAATTTCTTTTTTGTTTTCTGTTGTTTGTGGGTTTGGGTTTTTTTTGGCCTGGAAGAAATCCCTGTATAAACCATCACCCTCCTCCAGTCCATGCTCCCACACACAAGCCACATGTCTAGGACAAGGATGCTCTTCAGAAAGGTTCTGTGTCAAGCTGTTAATGGACCAAGCTTTGAGGAATGCTCAGCTTAGCTTCATGTGGGCAGTGGAGGGATGGGGGTTGTGCATGGTGTATTCCTGAGGGACAAGCCTGGTTTCTGGGCTGAAGTAGCTGTGGTCCCATATGGTGAAGGGATCAGAGCTAGCAGGAGAGGATTAAGCCTTTCTTCTGAGGAAAAGGTGCAGGGGCTTGGGAAGGGGCAGCTGTTTCATTGGGAGTGACTCACTTCCTGGGGAAGTTGTCCCCACAGGAGCCTGCGCACCGAGGGACAGAGTGTTGATGGGGCTGAGCCTTGAAACTACACAGCTGCTGGTAGTTCTGCTCTTCCTGCTGTGGGGAAGGACCTGGCCATCCTTCCCTGTATTGTTTTATTATTTGTAGTTCTCTGGGTTTTGTCTCTCCAGGGGACTCAGTTAATTTTCCTTTGCCCTCTCTCCCCATGAGCAATAGGGGAGTGCTCACCTCATTCAGATGGCAGGTGTCACTTGCCTGCAGCCCTTCGCCAGGTCTGCAGCAGAGGGATGATTAAAACCCACAGCAGAAGAGCACTCTTACACCTTGGGAGAGAACTGCAGCCTCCTACTATTGCCTGGGCTACCAGGATGTCAAGATCCCAGCTGAGGGATCAGAGCATTTCTCTTCACTGTTCCATCCACCTCTCCTGTGAAGACCGGCTGAAAGCTTTGCGGCTGTTCATCCTGGAGAAGAGAAGGCTCTTGGGAGACCTCAGAGCAACTTCAAATACCTAAAAGCGTCTACAAAAGAGCTAGAGAGGGACTCTTTAGAAAGGCATGTAGTGAAAGGATAAGGGAGAATGGGCTCAAACTGAAAGAGGGTAGGCTTAGGTTAAATATTAAGAGGAAGTTCTTCATTTGAGAGTGGAGAGACACTGGCCCAGGCTGACCAGAGTTGTTGTGGATAGCCCATCCCTGGAAGCATTCAAGGCCAGGTTGGACGGGGCTTTGAGAAACCTGGTCTAGTGGAAGGTGTCACTGCCCAACAGAGATGTTGGAACCAGATGATCTTTAAGGTCCCTTCCAATCCAAAACAGTCCATGATTGTATGATTAACATTTTGCTTCCAAGAAAAAACACTTTTTTTTTTACCCCCCCTTTGTTTTTCAGCCACCCTGTTCCAGCAGAGTTTAGGGGAGAAATTGCTACTTTCTGAGCAGAAAACCAAATCTGCCTTTTCCCTTCTTTTTCCCACCCCCTCAAGAAATACAGCTGGCTGTGAAGCCTCAGGCACTGTCCTATAGATCTAGCAAACCCTTTCTGTCCTACAACGATGCCATTCCTGAAGACCTGTCTGGGGGTCGGAGGAGCTTCACAAGTGACAAATGCCCTGTTTTGGCTGTGTTTGCACAGTAATTACCCGTGCTTATCCCAGAGCAATAACCCATTCCACCCACTTCTGTGGTTCCTTGAATCCATCCTCCCACTTTATCGTGCACATCTCAAACAGGGAGGCAGCTGCCTGGTGAGGGGAAGCGCTGCAGCATCTCAGCCTGTCTCAATTTTTAGCACTATTGTAGTTTCGACTGAAGGCTCTGATGGGCCCAAGGGAATGGGGGGAGAGGGGACAGCGGCTTCCTGTGCATTTCAGCAAGGCAGGGACTGAGCCGGTGCTGCTCACCACAAATACCGGCACTGCCATGAATTATGCATTCCTTGTTTAAAGAGAGGTCGCTCTCATCAATAATTGAAAGCTCCCTGCTCTGCCTTCAGCATCACATCTCCCACACCGGGAGTTAGGGAACTCATGAAATCTGCATGGACTTCCTCAAGGTGGCTAGGGGCTGGTGGAGAGAGGCAGCAAAACGCAGGCAAAACAAACCAAAAACCCTGCTGACAGCTTTGGTGTGCGAAATTAAGAGTCATCTGCAGCTACCTGCAGGTCTGCTCCAGCCCTGCTCCTCACACTCCTGTCTCCTCCCAGGGTACATGCAGAATGGTAGGCTTGCAAACATGGCTCAAACCAAGATTAGGGAGCAGTTCTTGAAACTTTTGGCTCTGTTACCTGAGAGTAGTTTGCTTTGGGCGCTCGCCTAGAAAATCGTTACACTGGATGGCAGGATGTTCCCAAGGGACAGTTTGAACTGTGAAATTTGTCCCTCTGGGAAGATAAGGATCTTTAGAGCCTGTGTCTCCAACTAGAGCCATACAGTCCTGGGGCTGGGATCAGTCCAGCATTCAGAGTCTTGTAAGCCTGGCTCAGACAGGCCAGCTGCCCTGAACCAGAGGCTGGAAAATCACCTTTCCTGCAGGGCAAACATTTTGAAAAGTGTGGTTCTCATTCTGGATCAGGCAGGCAGAGGGCAGAACCAAAACCTCAGAGAGCTACCAAAGCCCATGTGATCCTAACCATTTCTGAGTTCTCAAAAAGGATGTAAATTGAGCCGCTTCTCAACAGCGCTGTAGGAAAATCAGAGGCACTGGAACGTGTCAGCCTTATAATCCCCAGTCAGCTGCCTCTCTCCCTAACTTTCACCTTTCACCCATTCACCCAGCATGTCCTTTCAAATGCTCTGCAGCTCAGGGTGAATGTCACTCCCTGGGTCATTTTGCAGCCTGGAATCCTTATCCCTCTCTCAATATCTGAGTTGTCCTGCCTGTAACAAATTGTACCCTGTTGGTAATTAGTCAATTACAGATGAAGGGATTGGTCACATGTGATGGTCTGCACCTCAGCCAGATCTTGTTTCTCTTCAGCATCATTCCAGGGAATCCAGCTCTTCCCCCATGTGCTTCTCTCATTGTCTTCTCCTGAATCCTTTCAAAATAATGCCCCCTGTCTCAGAACAGGAGCTTAAATGGAGACTGAATGGTGTTGCATCCCAGGAACTGAGAAGTCTGACAAAGCAGCGTGAAGCCAAAGTAGTACGAGAAACATTTTGTCCCTATCATACTCAGCTTTGTGCTCTGTGTGTTTGTTTATTTTTTAATGGAGAACAGAAGATTGATGGATGAAATTAAGAAGAGGGATGTGTAATTGGAAAACAGCTCAAGAAGGCTACAGGCAGCATATTGAAGGCATCCATCAAACATTCAGCTAATGTTGTTAAGGGTGTGTAACACAAACAAGGGCTGCAGGAGACACTAGGGAAAAAACGAAAAGGCAAAAGAATGGGGAACAGGCAGGACAGGAGAAATAGCAAGGGAGGAGAAGAGCCAGCAAGAGAGTACAATCAATAATATTTGTATTGCAATCACATCCAAAGGCTCCCGTTGGGATCAGTACCGGACTGTACAAGCACATTAAGAGATGGTCCCTGCCCTCTACAGCTTAAACCCAGGAATTACCAGATGAATGCAGGAGATGGGTTTAGATGATCACAAAATTTTCTTCTGATCTTGAATCTCATTTAACAAGATCTACTCTGAAAGGGGTTAAAGGCAGAAGGAAGGTAGCTGGTTGTGCCAAGAATACACACTGCAATGTTTGCCAGCAGGCATGCAATTAATCCGAGCCACTTAGGAGACTTTGGTTTTAATTATAAAAAGTAGGTAAAAATATGTGCAGGAAACCTCTGTAAGCCCCACTGGGGCCATCAGCAGGCTACCCAGAGGCATCAGTATGTGACTGTATTTTGATGCTGTGTTTTCAAAAGGATGGACTGATGCTTTAATGGACCACTTTGTGGGAAATATTCTATGAGGGGTGGACATTAAGAGAATGCAAAGGGCTTTTGTATGGGTAAGGACAGAAGACAAAGGCTAAAATTATTAGTAAGCCAGGGGATTTCTGTAGTCCTGGAAACAGAAAAGAAAAGAGACTCTGAAGGACTGAGAAAAGGCAGGTGAAAGATATAAAGCAACAGAGAAGAGTATGCATGATGGATGCAGGGGGAGACAAGGTAACATTTTAAAGAGAAAATAAAGTTGCAATAGAGATTTTTTAAAATGGGGTTGAAGTCAGCTCCTCTGTGAGGTTCACAAGTTACCTGGGGCTTTATGCAGGGTTTACCTTGTTCAGCCTTGCTTGCTTTGGAAAAGCAATAGAGAGCAGGTGCATGCAGAAATAAATGAGCACGGAGCACCAGGGGAGTTGCACACACAGGCAGCATCTCCACTTGTTTGCTGTGTTTAGGAAGCATGAACAGGGCTGGCTGGAAGAGGGAGGAGGAGAAAGAACTAGAAAAGGAATGAGTTAAAAATTCTTCCAACTCTGATCCACTCTCCTCTGTGCTCTATTGGTAACACAGCTGCCACGACTGCCTCCTCCTCTCTTTCCCTCCAGAAGCAACCTGAGTTTGCAGCAGTAGCAGGTCTGCTGCATAGAAACTGCGTCTGTATAATTAAGGCCTTTTATTAAAGGGGAGAAGCAGTGGCTGCCTGACTCTGGTGCAGGGACATTTGTAGCTGCAAGCATACTAGAGGAAGCAAGGAGCTGCGACAACCCTGAGCAGGGGCCTGTAGGGAAAGCAGTCCCTGGTGTGGGCAACCTCATCCTGCCCGGTGTCTGGCCTGAATCTGTAGCTTACCAAACACCTGTGCCTTTGGCACTAAAGCTTGAAGGACGCTCTTGTACCTGCCCCACACCCAGTCATCCAAAAGCAATGCAGTTAAGCAGAGCCAGCACGTTTGCTGCACAAGGCTCCTGCTCACATCACCAAAACACTCCAGTGTACCCCTGGCCACACAGCTTCCTTGGTCCACTTCTTCATCAGCTTTTTGTAGCTTGAAAGTAGTGAAATGGGCACCATGGTGTTTCCTGAGTGAGGAGGTAAGAAACATTAGATATTAACACCATTAAGGGTTGGCTTGGTGAGCAGTCAGTGGGAATATATTTCCCTACAGGGCTGCTCCATCCTTGGTACCATTGGTGTCTAACAAGGAATGAGCTTGTGTTGCAGTAATTTCCTTAACAGGGCTTATGAACATCCACATGCCCACCAGAGGACTTGCTGAGACAGGCTAGTCTTCTGTCAGATGTGGCTGAAATAGTATTGACAGTTACTGGTGGTAGGGCACTGACGAGCCCTGCAATTGCATATTCCTTGGTTTTTTCAGGCCACCAAGGCAAAATGTCAGAGGAACAATTAAAGACAGATTCTAAGAGGAACCAGAGGATGATTTTAGATTAGCATCTCCTAATATCTTTCAGTAGTACCCTGTGGCTGCTGTCAGTGCAGAGCCCTTTCAGACCAGTTGTCATATTTCTTCTCCCACAACTCTCTAAGGCTGAAGCAAGACAATTCTTCCCCTCTAGACAGATGAGGAGCTGCTGGACCCAAATGCTGGGCAAAGAGTTGCATTTGAACAAAATGTGCCTGTGTCCCTTTGAGGACCTTAATTTTAGCTGACTGGCCTTCAGTACACTTAAAAATCCCTGGCAGAGCTGGAATTTATAGCCAGCCAATTAGAACCTCCTTTCAATCTTTTGTATCAGCATTATGTCATCACTCTCTTCCCTCAAAATGCCTTCAACCTAGGAATGCAGGAGGACCTGGTAGGGCCTTGTGGATACTCCTCCAAAGTCTGTGATTCCAACGAAATGCTGCAATGTCCAAACTCTGCAAACCAGAGGTAGAAAGGGATGTGGGATAATTAAACATTCAGCAGGCATCACCAGCACTGTGGAATGACCAAGGCAGGGATTTCATGGAACACTTAGTAGATGATAGCATGCATGCTCAATTGCCTCAATGCATGTGCCTAAGGAGGATGAATTAACACTGCAGAAGTGTTAAAAGGTGCTGGCTATCTAGAGGATGCCTGACATCTGACTGTTTTGTCCAGTTGCATATTCAGGCACACAAATCTTGCACACAGCTCTAAAAAGTTGTACAAAAGAAGCAAATTAAATGGTCATAACAATGAGGAAAGCTCAGGAATGAACACAAGTCTCAAAGAGGGGGCAAGTAGAAGTCCTCTCTGGCTTCATAATCAGCAACATGAACAACCATAACTCAAGGACCGCGGTTTTATCATGGAATAGTGGGAGGTTCTTTAGAGCAACAGAAATAGCTAAAAGCTTCTATTCAATGGCACCAGAGTTGACCAAGCTGGATAATGGTTTGGACCTGAAGCATTAATGGAGCTCCTTAAAAACTTCGAGAACACTTTGCTGGATCAGAGCCAAACATTTGTCATACCTTCCTGTGTAGGTGAGACTTGGGGTTACACAGTCGGGATGGACGGAGACGAGAGATCTCTGAAGCCAGGTCGTGGAACTTGCGGTTTATTGCAAAGGGCCTGGGTACAGGGCCCTGCTGGGAGCTGCCAGCTGCAGCTTGGAGCAGGCCCGAGAGAAGAGAGAGGATGAGAGGGTAATAACGTAAAAGGCAAGAGCTAAGAGCATAGAAAAGTAAGAGCAAGAGAGCAAGAGTATGAGAGCAAGAGCAAAAGCAAGAGAACAAGAGAGCGAAATTCCCGTTACAATACAATAAATCATCTTCTGTGTTGAATATTCTGATTCTCACTAACCAATCTAGTAGAGCATACAAATCCTATAGCATTTACATACAGCCTATAAGAATCACAACATTACCATATTGTGCTACATTTTAAACCCTAAAAACTACTCTTCGGACCCCTTCTGCCAAGCTGGCAGGGTCTGCTCTGACCCTTGGACCTGCCTGCTTGCAGAGGGTATTGTTTCATCAAGAGGGGATTATCTTCAGCCAGCCACACCATTGTTTTCCTGTTGTTCAGTAACTAAGGGATGTCAAAGCTTGCTTTCATTTCAATCTCACTTATAGTTTCTATATTCTCAAAATCTTTTGCCAGGCAATCATATTTGTAAGGCTTTCCTGTTTCATCTTCACCAACATTCCTGTATTTTTGGCAACTTGTATTCTGGAGGCCATACTCTTTTTTCTTTTCTGAAAGGTAGAGAGATGCCTGGGCATTGGAAGCTCCCTGCAGCATGCTGAGGAGACGTAACCTTCTTACCACGCTCCTGATTGCCTTGCCATGGGCTCTTCTCCTAACCTTGTGGCACCAGTACCCAACCACCCACTACCTCAGCCTGCTGAGAAGTAAGTGCAAAAGTTCTGCTGTCAGTGTGCTGGTGGCTGTGATGACTTCTGTTGCAAAACCTCAGCAGATATGCTCTCTCATGGGAAGGGTTAAACAAAGACAGACTTGCCTGAAGGCCCCCTCTGGGTTTGCTGACAGCAGAAACATAAACTGTTCTTAAGAGTGTGTTAAACATGCACCTTAGGCTGACTTTGGAGAGGAGATGCAGCACTAACTCCAGATAGACGTGTGCCTCTCTGAACATAAGGCAGCCTGTTAGTTATTAGTCCTCTGACTTGCTTTTTTTTTTTCCCTCTGTCTTCCTTTGTTTTGTCCCAGAAGAGACAGACGAGAATGTGACCTCTAAAGCTCTCCTTAATGGCACATCTGCACTGAGAGAAGAAGTCTTCCCATCATGCACTCGGCAGCAGCAAAGCATAGGGGCAACGCCTAAAATCATCCAGAATTATGTGTACTCCAGGCCTCCCCCATGGTCAGACACCCTGCCAACCATCTTTGTTATCACCCCTACCTACACCCGGCCAGTGCAAAAAGCTGAGCTGACCCGTCTGGCCAACACCTTCCTCCACGTACAGAACCTGCACTGGGTGGTGGTGGAAGACTCTCCGCGGAGGACCAACCTTGTATCCAACCTGCTGGAGAAGGCTGGGCTCAACTTCACCCACCTCAATGTGGAGACACCCAAGAGCCTGAAGCTGGGTCTGTCCTGGATCCCATCCCACACCCCGAGGGGGACACTACAGAGGAACCTGGGGCTGCACTGGCTGAGGGACAGCTTCAGCAACACTGCGCCACCAGAAGGCGTAGTCTATTTTGCTGATGATGATAACACCTACAGCCTGGAGCTCTTTGAGGAGGTAAGAGACATAAAATTACATGGGACAGGATAGAGCTGCAGAGCCTCTTAAGCCCAGTTGCACTTGCAAAGACCTCACCACTCTGCATGCAGTGGCAGCTGGGGTATAGGGCAGATGCAAGCTGAAAGGGCAAAGAACATCTTTGCCACGCTATGGGCTGTGGATGTGAACAGCCACTCACACATTACTGCACCAGCTGGAGTTCCTCTTGCCAGGGAACACAGGATGTGTATCTCAGAATTTATACCTCTCCTCAGGGAGAGCTGACCTAATTTAAATAAGCACCAAACTTCTGGCAAGGTGTAAATCTGCGCTCTTGTATGGTGTGATGGTTAGGAGATGATAGAGGAATTGTCTTTCTATCCACCTTTACTCCTTGGCTGCCCTTCAGTTCTCCAAGTTCCAGCCACCACAACAGGGCTGTGCCTCTGGGATCACTGAAGCTTGCCCAGACTTCTGCTGGAGACCTGGCTTTTGTGAAATGCCAAGCCTATTGAGAACTTGCAAAAATCCAGTAAACTCTCTTGTCACCAATTTAAGCCCAACTGTACTAGGCCACTTGAAGAGCAGAATTATGCATCACAACATATTTCCAGTTTTCAGAGTTGTTAGGTCTCCGTTAAGTTCATCCTTTTTACTTACTTACAGGTCCTTTCTGACAATTTCAATAAACCCCCACACTTCTAGGCAGTAGCCATGGAAAAACAAGGCAGGAGATGAGGGGAGAAATTGGAATAGATGAGGACAAAGATGAATCAGTCAGGGAGATTACTTGCATGAGTGTAAAGCTGGAGTGAGTGGATAATACAGAGCTAGAGGCCTGGTAAAAGTAGTATTTGGCATTTACAAAAAATTATAAAATTCTGCCATAACAAAAAGGTAAAAGTTCAAATGGGATGAGAAAAGCAGCGATTTTCATTCTTCTGCAGGACTGAATGTGGGTACAGAAAAGCAGTGAGTTTGTTTTTCAGAGAATAACATGCTAAGAATTTGCCTTGTGGCTGTGGAAGCTGTAGCTCTTCAAGCAGCAGCACAGGTGATCTAGAGCTTGTGCTGCCGAGAGCAATGTGATTGCGTAGGAAGTCCATGGGGGAGGACAGGTGCCAATGAAAGCAGAGGATGGTGCACTAAGGGGTTGGGACAAATGTGGCGTGTGAATTCTCACAGCACTGTCTCTTTCTGGCACACAGATGCGCTACACAAGGCGGGTCTCAGTCTGGCCTGTGGCTTTCGTTGGGGGGCTGCGATATGAATCCCCAAAAGTGAGCCCAGCAGGGAAGGTGGTGGGCTGGAAAACCGTCTTTGACCCCAATCGCCCCTTTGCTATTGACATGGCCGGATTTGCTATCAGCATCAAGTTGATTTTGGAGAAGCCTCATGCCAGTTTCAAGCTGGAGGGAGTTAAAGGAGGGTACCAGGAAACAAGTCTGCTGAAGGATTTAGTGACTATGGATGGGCTGGAGCCCAAAGCAGCTAACTGCACAAAGGTGAGTAGTACAGGGAATCTCAAAGATACAGTCTCCTTGCTGGGTTCTGGCTGCTTTTACAGCCTCCTGCCACACTCTTTCACCTTCCATTGTGCCTGCCCTGTCCTGGCACATATCAGTGCCAAATGATGCTGGGACAGACAGATGGACAAAGCCTGCTAAATTCTTCACAGATGTGAAGCTCGGAGAGAACTAAGGAGCAGTGCTAGGCATTCTGTGTTAATAAAGAAGCTCAGATGTACAATTTGTGCCATATTGCTTCTCCAAAATCCAGGAGGTTTGGCAGAGGGTTGAGTCTGTAATTTTGCTCTAGCATGATCCCTCCTCTTTGTCACTTTTTCATGTGCCCATAAGTGTTTCCCAGGAAACATGTGCCCATAAGTGATCCCAGGGAATCAACCCCTTTCAATCACATGCTTCAAACAGCTGTGAGCCTCACTTTTCTGAGGATCCCACCCAATGGGTGAAGTACTTTCATTGTTTCTATTCTATTCAGAACGCCCTGAACTCTTTGTGCTTCCCTCTAGGTGTTGGTCTGGCACACAAGAACTGAGAGGCCCACTCTGGTTAATGAAGGCAAGCGTGGGTTTACAGACCCCAGAGTAGAGGTGTAAGCAGAGAGCCAGCTCCAGGGTGTGAGTATCTTTGTCTTTATTGTTTTTAGCAAGGCAAATAATCTGTACCTGATTCCTTATTTCTACTATTATTTCCTCAAAAACTGCATATGTGACTGCTCTGGTAATTCACCATGCCACTCTTTGGACGAGAAGTAGATTCTCATCTTTATCCATGTATGCTCTGTATTTCTTGCTCATTCAAGCCTCCTTGCAGACCATATGGGAGTTTTGCCTGACAGAGAGAAAAGAAACAGCAGAATCCCCCAGTTTCACTCAGTATTAATGACAAGCCAAATTCTTGCCCCTGGACTCTTTCATCCAACTGCAAACTCTCTTTGGTGTGGGAGTTGTCCTACAGCATGAAACGAGATCACACTGCTGCAGGCAACCTTTTGTCCTGGCAGCCCTGCCACCTGTGCAGTTCTTCATGCATCCCCCTTCAGCTTTTATCCTGCATGAACAGCTGGGGTGTGGGTGCAGCAGGGAAAGGCTGATGGAATGCTTAGAGCACCTCAGAACAGGAACCAGCAAAGCACAACCTACACAGACTCTCTCAGTTTGGGGTGCTGGGTACCAATGCTCCCAGAGCTAGGAGTACATCTGCTACTGAGGAGGGATAGTGAATGCACTAGGAAGTGCCTTTGCAGTTCACAGAGCCAGGTTCAGCAGCAGGATGGGGGATTATGGCAACAACCATGGGTGAGGCAGGAACGTATCAGAGATCATTGATACGTTCTCAGAAAGAGAATGATGATGAAGTAGTGTCCAGATACCATGTCCTCTAATCTTAATGGCAGATTTCTGCCCCAAAAGTCCCAAAAGAATAAAAGTATGCCAATTTTGGAGTACCCAGCTTTTTCTGAAATCAGTCATAACTGTGTCAGGACACAGGATGCTGAATGATTTCGTCCTACTTTGGAAGATATTCCAGGAGTGCTTTTAGTTTTGACCCCAATATACACCTCAGCTCAGCTCTACCGGTGCAAATAAAACTGACAGCTTTTATACATGCAGTCATGAGTATTTCAACTCCTGCACTGATCTCTGTGTGGATCACTAGAAGCTGCACTCAGCATTGCCACAGCACCTCATCATCTCTGAGTGACACCATACAAATAGTGCAAAGCAATCCCAGTGCCTGCACACCCAGCAGCAGATGGAAGGGACTGGAGTTAGTTATCTAAACACAGAGACCTGGTGCCACCATAGGGACCCTGGGGTAGCCTACCTGTCCCTCCTCTAGGGCACAAGTCCTGTACCGTTTCTGACAACCTTTTATTAATATTAGAGAAATCCTAGAAACCCATAAATGATGCAAGATACCTGTGCTTAGGCAGCAGCTCCTCTTTTCACCAGTGCTTTTGTGAGATCCATTAGCAACAGGCTCATTTTGCGCACTCGCCCGTGCTGAGTCTGCAGTTGCCTAAAGCTATGATTGCCCAAACTCAGCTCATAAGGCCTCACAGTCCAGTTAACTCTGGAGGAATCACTTACTTTGTACAGGGTGAGCAGGCCTATAAAAACTCAGATAGATTAGACCCTACTTGCCAGAGGAGGGGCTGACGGCTCCATTGGAGATGCACAATGAAGATGTAATGTGTTAACAAATGTGCTATTTTTGGATGGGCTCTTTTGTCCTCACCTCTCTCCCTGGCCAAACACTTCACCATCCTCCATAAGATATGTAATGCACCAGCTAGGGGGTCTCATGAGAACGGCTTCCCATGAGTGATTTGTTGTGGGAAAGGAAAACAACCAGCCTAAAAGATCAAGACACTACCACTGATTCACCAGCAGGACTTGCACCTTAATCCAAGCCATTCTCTCCAACAGTTTTAATCAGATTGTTGGCTGGATCAGCCCTGCAGATTTTTAAGGATCTTTGCACTTGCATTAGCAGTCACTTAGACCACAATGCCTTCTGCACCACTGTCTCTCATGTGGGGCAGCTGCTCTGACACATCAGGTTGGCAGGTGGCATCTGCTCCAGGAGACACATGCGAGGTAAATTGCTTGACAATCAATGGCAATCAAGCAAAATCATTAGATTGCATCTCTTAAAATTTTAAATTGAGATCTCTGCTGAAGGTTTCAGTGTATTGGAAGTTCATACTATCAAGGCTGCTGAGTTTCAGAACATTGATAGACATGATCAAGATAAGCCAGTGCTGAGAAAAAAAAGAGGCAAAATTGCTCCCCTGAGGATCTTCTGTTCTTACACACAATTGGAAGAATGTTTCCATCTTTCCCTCATGGCAATTAGTCCTCCTTGAGGATCAGATCAAGCCAGTTAAGTCCAAGACCTCCCAGAGCCCTCCTTCCCTTTAAATCCTGCAGATGTGAGTCAAGCAGACATAGCTTGGTGTGGGATTTGGTACTCCCCTAATCTCTAATTGGACCATTTGCATGGCTGCTTGCCACAGAGCAGCCCACAGCTATCACAGCATACACCCCTGCTGACTGTATTGAAACACAGGCTTTGCCTTCTGAGAAGAGGAGGCAGAGATTAATTTCACCTTGTATTTTTCTTTCTTAAAGTCCTGAAAACTATCACGGAAGACTGGTGTTATAAAAACTACCTATTCTTATTGCTAATTTTTATTTACAGGCATCCAAAAAAGAAGAGTGTGCTTAGGTTAGCACAGGACTCCTGCTATTGTGAAATTTGGAAACACAGAAGGTTCATCTGCATTTCACAGCTTCCAGACAGACTGAATAGATCCTCAGATCTTATCCTCCTACTCTTTCTTTAAAAAAATTATCAGAGAAGTTAAAATAATGACTTTAAGTGCAGACAAAAAAAATCTGTCAGAAACTTTCTCTAATTCGTAAATGAAATCTCCCAGCTAAGACTCTAGTGCAGAGAGAACAAGCAGCTCTTCAGCCATATCCCAGCCCAAAGCCATGCATAGTGTGGTTGAGGAACCTGTTCACTGATGCCTGCAAGGTGTTTGCCTGAGCCAGGGGGGATAGCCATGTTGTATTTACACCTTCTTACCTCACCTTGTGTTTGTTTTGACAGAGGCAGAGGGCTGTGATTGTTCCCGAAGTTCATCAGCAACCATAGCAACTGTGCACCCTGCCTGTCCTGCCCAGCGCTCTGTTCCACTGCTGGAGGATGATAAAAACCCCCAAACATCACCAATCCAAACAGCTCCCATTGCCCAAAGAGGTGGTAATAAGGAGGGACAGAGCTGAGGTGATGCCTTGAGATCCTCCCCACCTTGGAGAGGAGTGCTTCCCTTCCCCACTGGGCCCTGTACTTTACCCATTTGTTAAAACTTACTAGATGTGATCTTCATTCTCCACTGTGCCAGCACAGAGGCTGAAATCCAGGATGGGTGCAGGTGCCTCCAAAGGTCTCTCCTGGCATCTTGCAAAACCTGAGCTTCAGTATAGCAACTGCAAACTGCAGTAGTTCAAGGACAGGAGTTGTCACTAAAGCACAAACATGGACTTGTTGGCCTGAGGCTGGTGTGCTCTCAAAACAGCTTTAAAGCAAAGCTGGCATGAGAGTCTCTCCCTCTGAGGGATGCACTCCAATATGTACACAGATCAGCCTTCAGTGTTAGAGAGGAAGCTGTGCTGACGAACCTCATTTGGGGTTTGGGAGTTCAGAAGGGATGTGGTGCCTATCCCTCAGCTCAGACCTTGAACTGTCCCTGCTTAAGGTTGTTTTGGAAAACTCCATCTGAGATCTCCAGGCACAGACCCCTCTGGATGAAGCTCCTCTCCTGCCCCAGGAGACATGGCAGGTACTGTACCTCAGAGGCCATGCCTCCATGTGCTGCTGCAGAGAGCAGAAGGCAGGGGCAAAGATGGGTGGACTTGAACGTGTTCAAGGCCTGGAAGCCTCCTGCAGCACCATCAGGTGCTTCAGGAGCCTCAAATCATGTGCATGGACTTGCTTCCTAGACCTCCAGAGAGGAAGACAACTCTCTGAGAGGGAGGTGGGTGAGAAGTGCTCAGAGAAGAGGAACCCTCAGCCTGCACTCATCTGCTGTGAGAACATCAAGGAATGTGGAGACATCTTCAGAAAACCTATCTTGGGCACATACATGACAACTGAAATAACAAATGTGGCAAGGTTTTCCAGCTGAACTTTGAAAGGAGTGTGTGGTGCTGTGAAGAGAGAGGAGTCAGTGTCATGTGGAAGGGTTTCCCTTTCCCTCAATAAAACAGGAAGACAGCCAGGTGGGAGGCAGCCTACAAAACAGGAGGTGCAAATGAGGACCGAAGGAAGGATGCACTGGATTAAAAGCACAAGTGTTGGCACCATATGTGTGCGTGGGGAGTGGTGTCGCTGTCACTTTTCCAGGAAGATTCCTTGAATGACCCAGAAACCCCTCTGAGCAGATCTTTAAAACCTTCTTCACGCAGGCCATGAGAAACAAGGCTTAAGGCATTCGAAAGACATCAAGGATGTCACAGCTGGGAGAAAGTTATAAGCAACTGAGTCATCCCTTGCCCAAGGAATTCAGAGCTAGCAGGAAACTTATTTATTTGTTGATTTATTTATACTAGAATTCTTCTCTGCCTATTCCTTGTTTAGCTTTGGTTTTCAGCTTAGGTCACATGACATATTCATGAAGAAAGAATATTTTCCCCCTTGCCTCAGAACAGTAGAGCTTGGTGTTCACCGATGAATGTCATATGTTCTGTGCTCCCTGGGGTTTCTTTACAATGGTATCTTAAACTGACAAAATAATCAGAAACACAGCAAGGGGGGCAGTACAGCGAAGGAAATTACAGTTCTTTTATGCAACAAACGTGGGTGGCACTAAGTTTCTGGCTCCCAAGCAATGACACTGAAGTAAAAACATGAGCAAAGGACTGCCTCGCTCAGCAGACAGTCCCCATGGCCTCTCAGGAAGCCTCCATGAAGGGGGCTCTTTGAAGGGTATCTGAGAGAGGGAGTTGGTCCATATTCCCTCAGTGGAGAAGGAGCAGCCATGCATCCTGCTGGAGGAGAGGATCCAGTATGGGAGAGGCACGGGGGATGAAATGCCTCCTTTCAGACAGAGAGACAGGAGAAATCAAAGAATAGGCAACAACTACAGAAATGGAGACTGCATTTAGTGAGGCTAAGGCCAGGGCCTGTCTGGATGAACACACCAGCAGTACAAGGCCACCCTGCCAACTGTCTCAGCATGAAGGAAATACTGAATGGGGTGAGAAAGCAATGCATTATCTGGACTGTAGAAAGGCCCTTACAGAGCTTACTGGCACCTGATAGCATGAAGGAAGTCCAGCATCCACAGAATGCTTTTCACTCTGCATTTGTTGGAGCTTTTTGTCCTGCCCTCTGCAGAAGGTAGCAGGGCTTGAACTCCAGTGGGCTTCACCAGCCCATCCTGAGGTGGGCTCAGTGCTTCTACCCAGCATTAGCCCAAGATTAAGTCCCCTTCTTTGTGGTTTCAATAAATGAGCAAGAGTGAGGGAATAAAGGGGGTGATTTATGATCCTCCATTTTCTCCTCCGAGATGGGCAAAGTTTCTGCCCGTATGAACAGGAGGAGATGTGGTGATTAATTCTCTGGCCTTTAACCTCACACAGTTCCTACACAGGGTTTAGGCACTGACAGTGAGTGTTTGTAGCAAGGATCTATTCCCATTGCAACAGATCCCACCACACATGTTTTTAGAGAGCTGTTCTTTCTACATCCTTACAAGAAAGTAAAATTACTCTTTCTGTAGGTACTACACTGTCAGTCCAGTCTTGGTCACAGTCAGCTCTCAGTACCAGCCCTATTGCATCACCTCCATTCTCGCCCCAGCCTGGCCCTGTGGAGCAGACCTGTGAATCAAGAAGTTCTGTCAGTCACTACATTGTGCAGACCTGTGAATCAAGAAGTTCTGTCAGTCACTACATTGTCTGGACAGCTGACATTCCAGGCTAGCAGACAGATGGACCTGTTCAGCACAAATACTCTGTTCCCTGTAGAGCAGCCTGAGGATAGCAAGGACTGCGGCTGGCCAAGGCATATCAGCTAAGGGTGGGTGAGTAAGTTAAGACGGCTGTTTGCCAGCAGAGCGGGGTGGGAAAGCCCAGGACAGCAGCAGCTGTCAGAGTTACAGGCTTCAGGAGAAGTGAGTGCACTAAGGAGGGAAGCCACAGATCAAGCCTTTAAACAAGAGAAGGCATCCCAGCACCTGGTTTTTACTAGCATCTTAGTATCTGATATTCATATTCTCTGAGATTCATCCAACTCACCAACCAATGAATATTACTAACCTTTCATGTTGCAGAAGATACTATTGATGAACAAAAGGGAATGTCAAGAAAGTACTTTTTAATGGTTATTTATTTATATTGAATGGTACTAGAGCATTATTAAATATGATGTGAATAGTATGATATTGCATTGTCTTGTCTGCAGCCTAAGTCCTCACTCTTTTTCCAGGAAAACACAGCAGAATCTATAATGGGAAAAGTATCTATTTTAAGTGCTCTCATTTCAAGGTTACTCATTTCACTCTTCCTCTGACCTAAATGTTACAAGCAAAAGTCAAGCAAAAACATTTCAGGTCCCTGAGACCGCTGCCTGCATTATGGAGATAAAGGAAATAGGAAACAGGAGAATATAGGCTAAACTCCATAGTCTCATGGCATCTCTAGCAGTCATTTTGGGCATGGTGCTCATCCCTACTGAGACTGCTCTTTAAAGGTGCTGACCATGACTCAGAAGTGAGTGGTGGTCAAAACATAGGGCAGGCAGTCAGTTCTCCATCCCAAGGGGAAGGGTGCCACAAGCTGTATTAGTGAAATGTCTGTCTGAAAAGAGCCCACTTTTGGCTCTTCCACAAGCCTAAGAGAAACTTGGATATGCAGGTTCTGTTTCTAAAGCTCTCACTAATTTACTCTATCACTGGTTCAAGGTACATGACATCAGCTATCTGGGGTTTTTAACAGCAGGGCATCCACCTCTCATAAACATGGAAGCAGTTTTAAAACTCTTCTGAGGAAGCCTTGCTGAAAATTTAGCATACTGGAGAACATACTGGAGAACAAGCCAAATTCATCTATTACTGTGTAATAAAAAAAATCACATTCACAAAGGTGTTGCTAGATGAACAATGAAGTTTACAAGCCAAGGTCCTGCAAAAGGCTGAGAAAGAACTGCTGTGGCCAAAGTACTTGAAACATGCACCTCACCAGAAAACACAATGTCATGGTTTAAAACCACCTCACTCCCCAAAAATGAGGGACAGCTCAGCTTGGCTGAAAGCATCCACCTGTAGAAGGACTAATGCTACCTTGCCTTAATGGAAACCCTGGGGACTAAGAGGGCACGGGATAATGCACATTGACCAGCACTGTATGAGCACACAGCCTGGTATCAACCACTCTGTTACACCAGCTGTTCCTCCCCTCCTCAGCCCCTGCATTTTCAGGGCAAAGCTTCCCAAAACCACTTTGCTGCACTTTCAGTAGGGATCTAGTGCAGCCTCCAGGAGACAGGGCATGGAGGAGAAAGGGAGGGAAAAAGAGCAAGCAAGAATGAATCTCATTAAACAGAGTGAGCACCCCTCTCAGTCTCTCATCATGTTCAGGCCTGATTGGAAGTGAAACAGCACTTGGAGGGAGGGAAAGCCCCCTCCCTTGGGAAAATCCAGAGGCTCTTGCACAAACTTAATTTCAAGCTCCGTTGAAGATGGTGTTTGGTTTGGGTTTTTGGTGGGTTTTTTTTTTGGTTTTTTGTTTTGTTGTTTTTTTGTTTGGTTGGTTTTGGGTTTTTTTCTTGTTTGTTTGGTTTGGTTTGGTTTGGTTTTTTGTTTTGTTTTGTTTTTTTGTATGCATTCAACTTAATTTCCCAGGGAGCTGTGTGAAAATGAGAAAGGCAGACCTTTGACTGTGAATCCAGCCCAGTGCCTGGTTCTTACAGATCCAGTCTCACATTGTTTTCCTCCATCACTGCCCTCAATAAATCTCTGCACAAAGGTTGCTAAAATTCCTCCCACCTCCCTTCCACACTTCAGTGGAGACAGTTACATTATTTTTTTTGCATCTAAGCAATTCAATTCATTTTTAATTCAAAACACACCCTAGTTTCCACAGCTCTGTTTAAAACAGGAGCACTGTGACCTTGAAAAGGCTCAGACCTGCTGGCACCATGAAGTTCTGACCTGTACTTTGCTCTTCCTGGCTTGCTTGCTTTCTGGTGAGGAAAAGGCTCGTGATTGGGTTTATGATCCACTCATTTCAGTGCTGAGGGTTGAAGGGGAAGGAGAGGAACTGTATTTGGTTTGGAAGGCTCCTGAGGGAGACACACCTGGAGATCAGCCCTCCAAGCCCACACAGAAACATGTGCTGGCTGGCTCCTCTGCAGACAGCTGATCTGCCTAGCTGTATTTAGTTTTCCAGTCTGGAGAACAAATATATACACAGGTGAAAATACAGATTAGAGTAGGCTGTTTCCATCTGACCTCATTCTTCTGCCCAAGAACTGGCACAGGGTGGCAATTTTTACAACTAAGCCTGGACTGCAAGAAAGTTAGCAGAGCCACTGAAGTGGGGCAGCTCTAATGGTCCAGCTGCTCCCTTCTCAAAGACAGAGAGAGGCAGACATGCTTTGTCCAAATTCTTCCTACATTGAGATTTCCTACTGTGACCCAAGGAGGGATTGCAAGAGAAACATAAAGCACTACTGGCCCTGAAACAATTGCCATCTGCAGCCCCAGGTCATACCACGAAAATCTTGATTCCTTTATTTGTTTCTCAGCTGATGCAGAGACTAATTCTTTCCTGTCCTCGGCATTGTACTTGCTGGAGCTATCAGCAGAACAGCGAGCATTGCTTTGTTTTATGGAGGGGAAGGCAAGCAGGGTGGGTTTGCTGTCATTGCAGAGGGAATGGCACAAGGAGAATGTAAACAGTAGATGTAGGTGTACAAAAAAAGCAACCTTGTGGCAGCAGCATCGTGTAAAGCAAGACTTTGCCCGGGGAAAAGAAAAGTTCTCTATATTTTTTATTTAAAAACCCAATTAAGTTAAAATTAAATGTGAAATGATGACAACTTGCATCCAGGCCTTAAGCAATCTGCTTTAATTGAATAATGGGTTGTTCTGCATAGGAGAATGACTAAGATCAAGTTTCCCATACATGTGTCTCATACATCTCAGTCCAACTCTGAAGCAAAAGTACTCCCAACTCCTCATAAAAGTGATATCTCTCTCTCCCCCCATCTTCTTGCCATCCCATCCCATTTGGAAGGCAAACAGCAGCACATGCTTCATGAATCACAGAACAGGTGAGACTGGAAGGGACCACTGGTGACCATTGGTCCAACCCACCCGTTCAAGCAGGGTCCCCAAGAACACATTCCTCAGGACTGTGTCCAGACAGCTTTAAAATACCTCCAGGGAAAGAGGCTGGCAGTCTGTCTGTCCAGCGCTCAGGGCTGTGCCTGGTCTGGGCCAGCACTCGTGGGCTGGCTGCCGGGCCAGTGGCTATGCCTTGGGGCGGGATGCTGAGCTCAGGGAGCCTGCTCCCCCTCACAGGTTTCCTTTTAACTCTCTCCCCAGGGAAAACACGGCCAACGCCAACTCCTCTCTGAAGCCATGTAGGAAATTAATATCTGTAAAATGTCTTTTCCGCTCCTGCATTTAAGCAAAAGCAGGCACATGAGAGCAGACAAATGACTGACAGCACAATCTAAGCCCCATTTTTTTGCAAAATCAGCCAGGGGAGAGAGGGGCATAAAAGCTGAAATTTTTCAGGGCAGCATGGCCGTGGCAGGAGGCCTCTCACAGCGGCCAGGCTGCTGTGGTCCCTTTAGGCACTGCCTGAGGTGTATCCATTCCTCAGAATCGCCTGATCAATCAGTTAAGAAAAGACTTCTGAGACTATTGAGTCCAACCTATGACCCAACACGACCACGGCAACTCGCCCATGGCACTGAGCGCCACGCCCAGTCATTCCTTACACACCTCCAGGGACGGAGACTCCACCACTTCCCTGGGCAGCTCATTGCAATGTCTAAATTTCCATTGATCTCTCCCTGACCGGTTTAATAGCCAATTTAAAGTGAGGACAGCAGTCGGGTTTTCACCGACGAGACGACACGGGGCAGTTCAGCAGCCACCCCATCCTTCTCCCTCCTCGCCCACAGCGGCGGCCGCTAAGGGAGGAGGCAAGATGACTACATCTCCCAGCATGCCGTGCGGCAGCACAGCCCCGCTGGGGCCAGCCCTGCTCCGCCATGCATTCTGGGAGCTGTAGTCTCGCCGGAAGGCGGGCGGGGGAGGGCGGGTGCTGCGCCTGTGCCACAGCGAGCCCGTGCCGCTGCCCCGGGGCTCCGAGCGGGGTGGCTCGGCCCGCTCGTTCCTTCCTCCAGCCCGCCTGGCACTGCTCGCACCGGGAAGGGGACGTCTGGCTCTCGGCGTCCTGGTGAAGCCCAGCTAGGGGAGCACGCTGCCGCCTCAGAAAGTTGGAGGAGAAGAAGGAGGGGGAGGAGGAGGCGAAGGTCTGCACAGCGATGTAGCCCAGAGCGTGGAACGGCAGCCCGTGGAAGGCACTTCAGCTCCTCGCCGCCCCGGTCCTGGAGCATGGGCTGAAAACTATGTTCCTCTCCCGTATGGAAAATCATTGTTTCCTGCTGTTTGTGTTTGTCTTCCAAGCAATATTTATCCTGATCCTCTACCGAGGCGGACCTTCGCATGTGTTCCGCGGGTTTTTAGAGTCGCCCCAGGTGGTGGATTACTCGAAGCCCCACGATGTGTACACAAACCTCAGCTTGTTCACCCGGGCTCCCCATGAGGACGCGATGCCCTACTGCTCAGCGCGGTCCCCAGTCCTGGGTAGGTATGAACCTCCAAAAACCCTGGAAAGGTGGTTTGAAAGAACCTCCTTCATAACCCTGAAGGTGTCATAAATGTAAGTTGCATCTTCTTCAGACTTTGAAACAGGTGTGCTGATGTACTTACACTGACAAAATTATCTCCTGTTAACAACTCGTGTTGTTTTTATTGCTTGTGCGTGGAAAAGTATTTTACTGGCCTACAAATTTCCAATATTGAGAGTTTGGTTACACAGATGTCAAGATTTCAAGAGTGAAAACAGTGCATGGTGATAATATCAAGTCAGTAATGCTTTTTTTTTTCTTGGCAATCCTGTGTAAAATGACCCAACAATTCAGAAACTGCATAATTTTGACCTCTGACTTTAACTCCTGGGTTCTTTGTCTTAGCCTTATGTCAAACCTGTAGTTCAACATAAATTGATTAAGTTGACTTGAAATCAGCTTAAGGAGGATGTATGAGGATGGCACCTTGCTCTTCATGGTGATCCTCCAGTCTATGATGGTTACACATCCTCTAGGCTTAGAAACTTCTGTGTTAGATTTAAAAGTCTGGTCATAGGTTAATTTGTATTCACAGTAGGACCAAACCAGAGCTGATCTAAGAAGCAGCATTCATCCAGCTGTTGCAGCACTGAAACAGCTGAGGAATTTTAAGTCAGTACAAAGTCAAGCCAGGTGTATAAAGCAGGTGTGTTGCTAGTAAAGTGGTCGTGAATCCCTTTCGCTCAGCCATGAACGGATTAAGTTCCATCAGCGTGCACTTAGAGCTGGTTTGGGGCCATCACCTTCTTAGAGTACTGTGTAGTAAGTTACTCTTATCAGGTTTTCCATACTGCACAGGTTTCTGCATGTCTAAATGTTGTATGCTCCTAGCCTTGGACTGCAGCTCTAGAAAAGCTGGTCACTGCACATGGAGCCCATTAGGAGCAAATGGTTGACCTTGGTTCATGTGGAAGTTCTGTGGGAAGCCAGTGCTCTTGTGTCAAGTTGCTTACTTAGGTTGGAGAACTCTGCTGGGACCCTTTGGATGAGCTTGCTCAGACTGCAGTCTTCGTAATGATGCTTGTTCTTTTAAGATGCCTTCTTCCTTCCCCTGCTGCTTACAATTAAATTAAGTACACACCGTGTGTATGATGAAAGTGTATGATAGCTTTGGGTGTGTGTTTCAGCATTTCCCTCAGAAATGGCTCTACTAAATCCTGAAATCTTGATAGCACAGAGCCTTTTTGCACAGGTGCTAGGTGTCATGGCCTCATTGCACTGCAGCACATTCAGTTCTGGGAAGCTACAATTCCTCATTTCAGGCTAAATTGTTTTATTTGAAAAAGCACAGCAGAAACATGACTGCATCTAGTTTGTGTCCACTACTGATGAAAATCCTCTCTCCTAAAGAGTCAAATGAGACAGCTTTAGTGTCAAAAAGAAAGAACCAAACAACTCTGCAGCTTGCCTGCAAACCATCAGGTAAGTAAAAGTAGTGACGTATATGAAGGAGGCAGGTGGAGAGTAAAATTACACTGATCTGTGCTCTTAGAGCTGGGAAATCTTTTTAAGAACTCTTCTTCTGCCCATCACTGAGAGTGCTGAGAACAGGGGATCATCCTGCAGGCGGTACTTCAGAGCTAAAATGGAAACATGATGTTAGTCACAGACAGAAACAAACAGCAAGCTGTCTGGGAGAAAAAAAAAGCCAACCATGAGGCAAAGTAACTGTGTAAGCTTTACTGTATGAAAATACTGAGTTGAGCATATGAACCATTGTTGAAGTGAAGCACAAGTAATTTGGAGCACTGATACAAATTCAGCTTAAGAAAAATTAGGTCTCTGCTACTCCTTAACTTTTACTCAGTGGTATTTCCCTGTAAATGTAGGATGTAAATTTTGGCTTCTATCACTGCATCACATCAATGTCTTCGGGGTGTTTTGCTTCTTTCTTAGCTGAGAAGCTTGCTATTTTGTGAGGGAGTTGTCCCTTGTTTTATACGTGATGGGCACATATAAATTGAGATATAAATACTTTATAAATGTCTTGAATAGTTGTTGCCATCATCTCTCGTGAGACGGGTGTTTCTTGGAAGCATTATATTGCAGAGAGCAATGCCTTTTAATATTAATTTCATAAACTCTATTAAATGAGATTTCAATTCAATTCTTGAGGACTCATCCTCCAGTTCAGAGCTGGTAATAAGTCACTGTGCCCACTCTAAAGTGTGTTAAAGTACCTGGAAGGATGCCAAATGGCTTAAATGGTTTCTGCATCAGGGCTTTTATGAAGTGCAGCACTTTTTTCTTTTATATATGTAGTAGATCATTTTGATAACTCTTTGAATGTTAATCAGCTTGCAGCTCATCTGTCTATTTCCTGTCTCCCGAATCTGTAGCAACTTGGTTCTTTCAGGGCTGTGAAGTAAGAATTAAAGTATAATTGCTAATCATCTCTGCCTTAGAGGAATTAGACTCCTTCTGACTAGTGGTACTTTTAAGCACCTGGCGGTGTCCACTGAATGTTTTGTGACCAACAACCTGCAAAGCATTGCAGGTATTCAGTGTCTTCACTAATATAGCGAATAAATTACTTGAGTTCCCTCAAAGGTAAAGTTTCTACGCAAATAACCCATTGCCTCTTTCTTCCTCCTCTGGTTTTAGAAAAAGTGAAGTGCTTATATGCCAGGGTTATACTTCGTTAAGCTAAACTAAATAGCTTTTAAATTCAAAATCTGACTTTCTCACATTGCATGCAAGATGTCTTGTTTCAGTTCATCTTTTTCTCTCACAAGGAACAAGTTTGGTGCTAGAAGATTTGGCTTTATTGTATTACTTCTGTTTGGTTTAAAGGGGTACCTTCCTTCATGCATGGTACTTGTTCAGTTAGTTTGGCCCTCGAGGACTTTAATAATTGAAAGTTCTGTCTGTAACTCTGCTGTTTATAATTTGCTCATGCTATGGAAGGATTTTTTCCAAGCCCTTCTTATAGTAGTTACTGCCTTTCTTTCCCATCTGTCATAACCTTTTCATGAGCAGGACCATCTGTTGTATTAAGTAGCTCCTGCTATGTTTTCTAATGCTGCCAGAGTTTCTTCTCTTGGATTGAAAGAGAAATAGAAAGGTGGCAGTGCTAATGCTGAGATTTATTTTCAGGTGCCATTGAGGTAGCCTTGTATTAGAAACTGATGCTTAAATGAAAACTGTTGGTCTGATTTTTTTCCCCCCAAGCACTGGTAGAATTACACAAATATGACTCTGTTAATGTAGTGTGTGGTGCTGCAGTATCTGAGTGCAGCATTCCCCCATGCTACTGTTCCTGTTTGTTCATCTTGTGTAAGTTCTGGTTACTCTCATTGGGCTTGGTAATTGCAGCTGCAAACTCCAAATGAGTTCAGAAGTCCTGGAGTTACTTTCCTAAGGTGGGATAGATATGGTCAAAGTCAATAGGTCCCCTCAAAGGGAAATATGTTGCCTAGGGAGTAAAGTAAGCAGGAAGTGTGCTGTCACTGGCACCAGCTGACAGCACAGGTAATTGTGAGACCTAACTGTTCACTGAAGCTTCATATTCATTAAACACCGTCTGTGTGATGGTACAGGCACAGAAACATCTTTGGAACCATGGAAAAATTGCTTGGACACTTTCAGGGTGTTGATTCTGTACCCTGCCTCAACAGGGATCCTGTGCTTCCTAGTATGTGTAAGATGGGTTTTTCCTCCTTTTCCAAGGCTGTGCTTTGGCAGTTTTATTTATCCCTCTTTGGTCCAGCCTGCAAGTGCTCTGTTCACATTTGGGATTTAGTTGGATTAGATTGCATTAGCCTTTTGTTAGTTGGACAGCAGGGAGACATGAGAGCCAGAATGTAGCTTGTAGCCAAGGAGCATAGGGCAGCCAGAGGTTTTGGGGATGTAAGTCACACTGATGTTTAATTTTTTTTCCTTCCCTTGGCATATTCCAGATTGAGTTTCTAAGCTGATTTGTTTGAGGTGTGGAGCCAGGCAGCATGGGAGAACATGATATCTTGAAAAACCTGGAAAATGCAAATGTTACACTCCTCAATGGTATGCTTGGGTATGGAAGGAGAGAACAGGAGTGAAGCTATTCACATTATCTAACTCATACCCTTACGTTCAAGATCTTATTTTTTCTGGAATTTAAAGGTTGTTGCTGCAGAATCTTACTCTGCAATACAGAGTCCCAATTGTTTTAGAGAAAATAAAACCCTGCCTTTGTGGAGAGAATAAAAGGGATTAATTCCCTTTCTTTTGTTTTTTCCTTAGAGCAATGATCTATAGTTGAATTCCCTGAATATAATACTTCTTTAGCAAGCTCCAGTTGTCATCAAATCAGTGGTTAATGGTGCCTTAGGTTGAAAGATCTGATAATCAGCGAGTCCATTAATCTAAACAGCAACATAAACTACAGGTTGATAATATTGTTGGGCTGAAACGTGGGAGTCTTAACGGTGGAAACTGCATGCACAGAGGTAGGAAATAACATGAAATGTTCACTGTAAATGTGACCTAGGTTCATAGCCTACACAGTGATTCTCTGAAGAACCACTCTTTGTTTTGGGTACAAATATATGGCAATGTACTCTGCTTTCCTGCTGCAGGTAATGCGGTGAAAATCAAATTCTCCTGTGTTTTAAATAGTTGGAGAAGGACTGAAAAGTGATGTTTAAGAGTCAGCTATTGCAAAATCTTGCTGACAAGCAAAAGTCAGGCTTTCTTTTTAAAAACAAACCAACAAGCAGAAACCAATGAACAAAACCCATGCAGTGGGTTTTGGTTTTGACAGACCAGACGTTTTTGACATGAGAAATGATCAGTGGCTCTTCAGACTGACCTTCAGGAAATGCCATTTGTGTGTTCCTTGAGGAAGGAAAGGAGACGCTTACCAAATACAGGTTTGCCCATCAGAAATGTGAGGTGTACCAACTTCCTCATAGTAGCAAAATGTTCCCTGGTTCAGAATGGACACTTTGAATTTTATGGCAAATTTAGTCCTTAAGCCTTGCTACTGCTCTAAAAACCTGCAAACTACCCAAAACCAACGAACCAACAAAACCCCAAACCCCCAAAACGATGTTGCTTCTTTCTGTGTCAGTTAAACAGGATGTAGGTGTGGGCAGGCTCAGGTTTTTTGTTTGTTTTTGTTAGAATTGTAGCAGAGATTTGAATGTAGGATGAACTGAAAGAAGCATATTCTGGACTCACTCTCATTTAGTCTTAAAACACACCTGTACCTTCTCCTGCTCAAATGAAAGCTCCTAAACACCAGGCCTAAATATTTGCTCTCTTTCGTGCTTCATTATCAGAAGATTTTTGAGAGAATAATTTATTTCTGTGGTTTAAGAGGGATTCTCACTTAGAAGATACTGCAAACATGATTTAGGACAGCTGTAGTGTTAATTATCAGCTTGGAAAGAAAAGAAAATCTTGTTTATAGCTATTTAAAAAAACCACCACCAACAACAACAAACTTGCCTTGCAGACTTCTGCAACAAAAACATTTTGCCCATGGTAGCGTGGCCTGCAAAGAATTTTTAAATAGAACTGTCATTTGAAATTGCCAGCTTCTAATTATGATTTGGGTGAAAGTTTTTCCCTAGTTCATTTAAGCATTGGATGCTAATCTTGTTCTGCATCTGTGTTTTATTTTCTTAAAAGTTCACAATTGTAGAAAACCATTAAGACACACTGATTTGTGTATAAATACGAGTCTTCTGCAAATTCTGGAAACTTTTCTCACAACCCAGGAGGACAGGCATTTAGATAATTGTTTATTTAGAATTTGTTTATTTATATTGTAACAATGAGGTTTGTGTTAAAATGGGTATTGACACTTTATATGGATTCTTTTTCCCTCATGACTTGTCAGTATTTTTCCATCTGAAGAATGGAAGAATTAATGTAAAAATGCAGAGTTTTTTTAATTATGCAAGAACTCTTGAAGATATCCAGTATATTTTGTATTTAAAAACAAAGTGCTGAGTAGAAGAACAGTCATATATAGTTTCTTTTGCTATTTTGTGCCCATTCCTCAAAATATAACATCTTTCTTCTTTCTCTGTTCTGTCATCTGCTTCTCTTAACATTTTGAAGTACTGCCTGCTTATCACAGTGTATAAAATGAAATAATATAGCAAATTCAGCCATTGTGGCATGTGATTATAACATCAAATTGAACTTGAAAAGCTTTTAAAGGTAGAGCTGACCTTTTCTAAAGCATTTCTATTCATGCAGGCTTTAAACTGTTTCTCCCCTGACCAGCTGAATATCCACTTGCACATCTTTGTCCTTGAATCTCTTCTGAAAGAGGCTTAGAGAAATTTTCCAAATGGGTACAAAAGCAGATGTGTCTGTTCATCTTGAATAATTTTCAACCCTGTTTCTTTCAGCAAATCAATTTACTCAAGGATCTCATCTAAGCAACACAAGACTGTAGTCAGCAGGCAGTCCCAGGGAGAAGCAGCTGTGCAGCAGCCCAGTGAGACTTGTGGCCATGCCAGGACTCGGGATGCCTGGCAGGCACCTGTCCTCCTGGTGCTGAGCTGGCCACCTCTCCCTGCTCCACTTGCTGTGGAGCAGGGAGAGGTGGCCAGCAGGCAGCAGTGAAATTTATCACAGCGGCACATCTGTATGGGTGTTGTTAACTCTTCTCTGGTGGGGCTGCTGTCTGAAGGAGCTGATCTCGTAGGTCTGAAAAAAGGTGGAGATACATCACTGATCTTACTTACTCTTTTTCTGTCTCTCCTTACAGTTGGTCCATTAACCATCACCTTCAGGGTGCTCCCTAGTGAAAGGATGATCATAAAAAGAAATCCTTTTGTTCAGTCTGGTGGCCACTACGAGCCACCTCACTGCTTTCCCCGCTACAAATCTGCCATCCTTGTGGCCTACAGGAACCAGGAGAAGTACCTCCGCCATCTTCTCTACTACATCCATCCCTTCCTGCAGCGCCAGCAGCTCAGCTACACTATCTACCTGATCCAGCAGGTAAATCCAAGTCAAATGTGCCTGCTGGGCAGCTCAGCTGCACCACTTAAGGGTTGGGTTCTGAAGAAGAAATGTGACTCTTCTGATGTGGAAATACTGTTTTATGCATGGGCTGAGAGGGCGTCAGATAGCTGTCCCACCTCCATGGCTGCTAATGATTGAAATACTGTACCACTTGTCAAGATCGTGATTCTGCTATTAATTGGTTCTGTTGTGGTTTTGGGTTTTTTTCCTGGGGGTATAAATTTGTCACTAAGTGGTTGTGCTGGTTTGAAAGTAAACCAGCCGGAAAAATGAACCCCCATACAATCACCTTGAGGAAGATTTCAGATTGGAATTACAACTTAGTAGAAAGATTACAATAAATACATCAATACAAAAACACTGGCCTAAAGTGACAAAGTCAGAGTATAGCCTTTCCCCCTGTTGGTCAGGATGGTGGTCACAGCCTGATTAAGTGATGGCTGCAGTGTCGAAAATGGTGGTCCTGTAGAAGGTCTGGTCCTCCTCTGGGTCCCTCAAGCAGTGGTGGTGTCCCAAGTCCCCAAATCGAGATTCTATATGGTCAGGTTCAGGTGGTACCTCCCCAGGGCAGGGAGTTTCACAATGGAGTGATGTAGTCCTATGAGGGACAGAATGTTTTTGGAGTCCTTGGGGGTTGTTGCTGCCGGCTGCTCTGCTGGTGCCAATGAGTTCATGATGGCCCCTTAGCAGAGACCCTTCAGGATGGGTCTGGGACTGCTGCTTCACCCGAGGGAGGTACCACAGCCGAGTCACCAGTGTGAAGAAAAAGAAACACTATCCTGCCTCACAGGGCTGCCTCTTTTTTCCTTATGTAACCACCCAGCTGTAGCCTGAGGGGTGGCTGTGCACTGGGCAGCTGCTGCAAATGACCCTTCTTTAAGAGTTTGTCCAAAAATGATGTAGAGGAAAGTAGAATACAGTTTGGTTACACCCCATATAGCACTTTCCTTTTGTAACCCAGGACAGTTGTAACTTTTGTTTTCCTCTTTTTGAGGTTTGCACGTGGTTTGTCTGTAGCTTGTCAGCCTGACTGCTGAGCAAAACCTGGAGACTGAACACTGATGTGAAGCTGGATATTTTTAGTCTGTGACAAATACATACATGTGGCTTGGCCCTGCCGTGGGGCAGTCTGTGCAGGTCAAGCAGCCTTTTTGTACCTGACATGGACTGGTGTTGCAAAAGATCAGTGGCAAGGGAGCAAGTTTTGGATTCATCAGTTAAAACCAATAGGTTGTTGGGAGGGCAAAGAAGCTTTTTTGTTTGACTGAGATCTTTGTCTCATTTCTAAGTTTTAGTAAACAGTAGTCAGGGGAAAAAGGTTGCTGTGCAAATGTGCACCTGAGGATTGGCTTATGGGTCTCTTGAAAAGTGCCAACAGTGCATAGCCCCTGACACAGCAAAGTTGACAATTGTTGAGAATGTTGTGAAGAGGATGGGTGACATTTTCAAAGCTGGGAGCATGGAATTTGCAGCCAGTATTGATTCATTCATTTGAATAAGGCTTTTTGACAAAAACAAATTTTGACTGAGCAAATTTTAACAACATCTTTGTTGCTTTGGTGAAGAAATGTAGGTTTTCTTTTCCAGGTAGGGACCGGTTCATTTAACCGAGCAAAGCTGCTTAATGTTGGTGTCCGGGAAGCCATGAAGGATGAAGAGTGGGACTGCCTTGTCCTGCATGATATTGACCTGGTGCCTGAGAATGATTATAACCTGTACATTTGTGATGAATATTATCCCAAGCACATGGCCAGTGCCATAGATAAGTTTCAGTACACGTAAGTGCTTCCATTTGCTTTCTGTGGATTCATTCCAGCTGGTTCACTTCCTGTTAGAAAGTATGGGTGGGAACAGTGAAAGACACAACCTTTATGAGGTTTTCTGTGTGTTAGTTTTGCAGCAGTTACTTCCTAGAAAAGGATATTTTTGACCCAGGCATGCAATCTAGAATGTTTCCTTGCCTGTAGTTCCCTGTTCCACAGTTAGCTCAGTTTGGCAAATGACTGGCAGGTTTCTGTTTGACATTAAGAAAAAAAGTATAAGGTGGATCACATGGAATTTGATGTGGTAGGATACAGGTACTTTAAACTGATCCAAGATACAAATTTTGAAACCAGCTTTACTTTGGACAGTTTTGGGGGAACGTGGTGGGAAACATTGAGTGGAATGGAACATGATAGGAATTACAATGTGGTTACTGTTTTGGGGGTTTGGCATTGTCATGAGAGTGCCTGCAATTAATGCATGTGTGACTTGGATCACACTGTTAGTTGTGGAGGACAGGCATTAGCCTTCAATAGTGAACTGTGGTTTTTAGTGGTTGGGTTTTTTTGGAGGGTGGTGTTTGTTTGCTCGTTTGTTTTCTCTTTTAGTCTGCCATACAAGTCCTTTTTTGGGGGCGTGTCTGCTCTGACTCCAGAACATTACATGAAGATGAATGGGTTTCCCAACACATACTGGGGCGATGGTGGTGAGAATGATGACATTGCTACAAGGTACCAATGCACAGCACAGGCTTGAGATGGATCTAAGCTGGCAAGTGAAGCATAGCAGCACCCTAGGAAAGGAACCAACGACAGTGTTCCTTAATGTGCCTTCAGTACCATTATAATCCCAAATGCTGTTGGTATTGGGAATGCTTAATGTCAGAAAATGGTCAGAACCTATGAATC
Source organism: Serinus canaria (assembly GCF_022539315.1). Lineage (NCBI taxonomy): Eukaryota > Metazoa > Chordata > Aves > Passeriformes > Fringillidae > Serinus > Serinus canaria. Next base: position 24,042,084 of record NC_066313.1, read on the forward strand.
CAATTACTATGTGCTGGGAAAATGAAGCTTTCTCCTTTCTGGGGAGCAGAATGTTATTTCACATCCTTGTGCCTTCAGTGCAAGGGGTTATAACTGCTTATAGTTGACAAGTGCCTCCACTGATGTTGACAGCCCCAAGGGAGGGAAGGAATCTGCAAGCTTGAGGAATAAGAAGGTACTTAACTAATTCTCAGATGGTTGGGAATTTAAGTTAAGTGCATTTAGGCTGTTCCAAGTGTTACCTAATCACTGATACTTGGGATTAAGGAGCACAAGGAATTCTATCTTTTGTCTGCAGTGCTGGGTGATGGAGGAGCCTACGTACCAGTGTGAGTCAGTGACAGCAAGAGTTGATGGTTTTTCTTGTACTTTGGTTGCCATGGCAGCAGCATTCTATAGATGAGTTTAGTTCCAGGTGCTCTGCCTAATGTGAATTCTTCAAGTACAGAATCATGGCTGCAGCTTCTTTATTCAGCTTTGGAATTGCACTGTGCACCTTTATGATCAAACACTGAGGCAGGCTCATGGGGAGTTTATAAAACTAAACTGACCATGGAAGCCTTTGTTATTTTTGTCTTGAATAATGTGACAAGTTACAGGGGGTTTTTTTCAAAGCAGTCTTCATCTGGGAATTGAATGCCAGATTTTCTAATATAGAATTCCTCCTTTGCCTTTCAGAGAAAGCCAACTAAAAGGTTGTATGGTTGTTTAGAGAGTCAGCATTTATGAAAGGAATAGAATGCCAGGAAATAGATCTTTACATTAAGTACAATGCTGGGTCTATTCAGCTGTTCTTAGTATAGCTTGGGCATCTAATTTCGTTTTTGGTACCCAGGGTGGAGTCATGCCAGTTATGCATAGGAGTGCAGTTCTTTGAAGAGAATCCTGGAAGGCAAGTGAATTATATAGATCCCAGAATAGCCCTTTCTGGAAGGGAATTAGAGCCCATGTTTTCAGAGAAAACTTACACTAACGATTAGCAATGTTTTGGCCCAGAAATCCATGGAGGCTGTGGACAATGCCTGTTAATGATTTATTCACATTCTGAAGTCTCAGCCTGCAGAAGTTAGGAATGAACTGGCTGTTCTTCAATGACCAGCTGGGATCTGGATTTTAGGAGCTGCTCAAGCACTTCTTGCCATGTAGCATAAAAATTAATGAATTTTTTTTTTTAACGTATCAATGTCCAGTTTTAAGAAATTCTGTGCAAAGATGATTTTATTTTCTGGTATACTGCTTATTAAAAGCAGAGTTAATGAAAAAATCTGCCAGCTGCTACTTATAGTCACCAGACTGCAGTACTCTCTAATGCAAGTTGTAGCAAATACCAGGATCTACCTTGTATTAGAATAAAACACTATTCTAATTGGAGCCACTCATGTGCTAACATTTTCAACTACAGGAAAGTCTCTTGGACTCTTCTTAACAGTAAATGAATGTATTAACAATTCAGTTTTAGTCTTATTTGCAATGCAAAAAACTGTAACAGCAAAGCTAGTTTAGTGTTCTTGCTTTTTTGTCTCTTTATGGTTGAATGTGCCATAAGCTTATGTTCAGAAAACAAGAAACTGTCTAAAACTCCATGTGAAATAATGGAACTATAACACTGTCAGTGAAGTGTTATAATCATCTGATGGCTCTAGCCTAACAAATATTTTCAATTCTGTAGCCTTTCAGCTTCATAACATTCCTGCTGTATCAGATCCCGATGGAACGCGGTCAAATGCTGCAAACATGCCAGTTAGATAACCTCAGTTGAGCAAACATTCATTCTTACATTCACAGGAATTTTCTCTGCCTAAGGGCTGTCCTGTGATAGCTGAGGTTTGGTAGCCCTAACACTATTGGAGGCACTTTTTATTGGCAAAGTAACATAGGTGCTATCAGCAGTGGGCTGTTAGTTGCTTGAACGTCACCCAAAATGCTGGGCTTAGAAGCTCTGTTCTGGAATTCTGAGCCTTCAGTTCCTCTTCTCTTATCTAACTGTACTGCAGCTGAGTTTATCTATGTTTGTCTGGTGCCTGTATTTATCCCTAATCTTTTATGAACCAGTCTAATCAGGCCATCTGAATGAATGGCACTTCTCAAAGAACAGAGAGGCCTAATCTGGTTTTGAAACTCAGGACTGGCTTCCTTTCAGAAACTGCAAGTTTGAGGGTTTGGGTTTTTTTTTTCCCCCTTAAAGTTTAGGTGATGGACCTCTAGGCAGCAAAAGCTCCGCTCTTAGGAGGAAGTGGAATAACACTCATTTGTCAGGGGAACTGCTCTTGAATGCTCTGTATGTTGTAGTTCATTCCCTGTTTGCTCTAATCCCCTTGTGCCCTGTCAAAGTGCACTGCAGCTGGGAGGTTTCTAACCTAAGTCTGGCCTAGAGCCTGCTAGAGAAGGTCATGTGGCCCTGTGCTGCTTCTGCACTTTGTTTTTATTGCATTAGCACTGAAAATCATCTCTGACCATAAGCCTGGAAGTGGCATCTCTATGCCCAAGCAAACACTTTTGTATGTTGTTTTAAAGGATTCAGTTGGCAGGAATGAAAATAGTCCGGACATCACCTCACCTTGGCCGCTACCGAGTGATGGACTACAATGAAGAGACAGAGATCCAAGATCCTTGGAGAAGGTACCTGGTGGGGCTGGGGGCTACTCTAGGCCTTGTGGCAGGTTGGCTGTGGCTGTCATCTTCCCCAGCACAGGCTACATATGCCTCACGTCACTGCTGCTTTTTCTGCTTTAGGAAGGCTATTTCAAAGCAGCCCCCAGTCAGTTTCAACTGAATCATTTGGCTCCTGTCTTCACATTTGAAGGATTTCTCCTAGGTTCCTGCTTTTTTTTTTTTCCTATTGTGAAGGACACATGCCAGCTAGGAAGCTAACACATAGATTTAAACATGAAATTATACAGAGAGTAAAACTTAAAGAAAAAAATACTGTCATATAAATAGGGAGATTTCAGTTTGAAGGGGCACTGTGTTACAAGTTCCCAATATTAAAAGCTTGCTGTTCAGTCTGTGTGCAGTTACAACGTGCCATTAAAATAGTGGAAAGCAATATTCTAGTTTGAAGACACGAGAAAGGTGCTATGAGAGACTTTATCAAAGACTGTTTTATATAGAAGAGCTGGAGGAGGGTGTTGGGTCAAGTGTGGTGGAGGCTTCTCATACCAGCAATGCAGATCTCTCTTTATCATCTCAAAACTCAGGTTTCCATAACAACCCTGTCAAAAACCTACCTACAGCAGCCTGTGTACACCGTGGCTGCAAACTTCTGCCTTGCACTCCCAGGTCTCTCTAAGCTGCTGACAGCTTCTTGGTGTTTGGAGACCCTAGCTGCCCCCTCACTGGTCTCCTTCTCTGATCAGGGTCCAGTCCAAATTGTCCTCCTCGTCTGGAATACTCGCTGTAATCTCTTCAGTCTGTATCGTGGGAAGAATTGTCTCAGGGCTTTTCTGCCCTCTGGAAGATTCTTTCTTCTGCAGCTTCAGCTGCCAATGTTAACTTCTTTCTTCTAACTGCAGGTCTTCTTCCTCCCTCAGGCCTCCTTCCCAACACAACACCAGAAAAACATGGAAGGCTGACGGAATGAATACATTACAGTTCAGGCTCCTTTCCAGGACTAAGCATCCTCTTTATACCAAGATCACTGTGGACATTGGATATCTTCCCCCATTTTCTTAAGAGACTGAAAACAAAAGCAGAGGTTGGGTGCCACATGGGCATTCAGCCAATCCCTCCCATTTTCCTGTGGCATCTGCCCCACCTGAGATTAACCCTTTTGCCTTTCACTTTTCTTCAAACTGTTTCAGATTTAGAAGAGGCTCCAGGACCAGGGTATGACAGCTAGTAAACAGTCTGTGGCTTACTCTAAAAATGTCCAGGTCACTGTATAACTGACTCCTGAGCCATGTCTGTGACAGTAAGCCAATCCAAGCTTTCTGGAACCTTTGTTCAGTAGCTGGATAGCTCTGTCCTGCTTTGTAATTAAGTGTTAATTGGGATGCAAGCCATTCAGTCAGACTGGCCTCTGACGTGTTGTATTTTGAGAAGGTGTTGAAGCCATTTACTGTTCTATAAATATCTTTTGTGAATTTGAGTAAAATAAATGGAGTTATGCGTTTGGCTTAAGAGTTTTATAGAATAATGAATAAGAATGCAATAAAAAAGAAAGTTGCCCTGAAACCAGAGTTTAAATCCCTGATTTCTTTTTCTGACCTGAAACACCACTGTTGAAATTGTTTTATTGTAGCTGCAAGTAATGCAGACTGAGTGGGACCTGAGGCTGTCACCTAGTCTAACCTCCTGCTCAGAGCAGGGAACTTAATCTACTACTACAGCTGTTGCTCAGACATTAAGTATCATTCAAGGCTGAGCTGTCTTCAATATAAAATACTTGTGAGAAATTAAATACTAGTTTTTCCTTGAGGTCAAACATGTCAACAGTAGAGCTGTGACCCTGGCAGGATAGCATTTGTACTTACCGTACTTACGTGACTGTGAGACTGACAGAGTCAGCCCAAACCCCTGCCCTTGCTGTAAATTTACTTTCTCTGCCAGCTCAGTCTGCAGTGCCTGCCAGGTCCAGTTATTTAGAGAGTGTGACACAGGGTACTTTGGGTTGTTACTTCAAGATACAAAAACTCCTTCATCACTGAAAAGCTGCATCCATGCCCCTATACTTACAAACATTTAGTTTCAGTCTTCTCCACAATTGGAATAGTGTCCTAAAAGAAACTCTCCCAAGCCTGCCTTCACATCAACGTGTAAAGGCAATTAAATACAATGCAGTAAGTCCAGTGCTCTCATCAAGACTCCTGCACAAATCCAGCAGCACAGTGGAACAGCTGGTTATCCACAGCCTTTCACCTGTTTCTTAAGCAAGACTCACAGATTATTATGGCCTGGGTCACACTCTGCTGACAGTGTTGCCAAAAGCATCAAAATAAGTGGAGCAGAATTTCTCCCCCTCCAACACAGCTGGCCACTGCCCTTTCCTTCTGGATCCCTGGAGAGTAACAGACATCCTGCTGCAGAATGAGACTGATCACTGCCACGGCACATGGCAGCAGTCCCTCAGCAGGGGACACTGCAGTGTGAAGGACAAGACACTCTGGAGTTCAGTGGACTGCATTTATTGAGAAATTTGTAACATCTCCTTACCCATTACCATTACTGCCCTTCCCTCACACATAAGCAGTTTTTCCTTAGGCCAGAAAAAATTAACTTTTCTCATCAAATTCGTAGTTCTTGAAGAATTATTGTGCTTTTAATGAGACCAAAAATAACTTTAGAAAGTTATTTAGAAAGAGTTGCAAAACAAATATTTTTTCAGGGACTTCATTCAAGTCCTTGGACCAGCCCAAACAAGGACACATTTTCTAATGTCCCAGCAAAAAGTGCATAGAAGAACATGTAGACCTGTCCTGGGTCAGTCCGTAACTCCAGTCCTCACAAAAGGAAATTCTCAACCACTCCATGAGATGCTGTGAAGGAGCACTTTACTTGTTCCTGTGCTACTGAAGGACTCTTCCAAGCAGGTGCTGGAAGTTATCTGCTGTAACAGCAGCCACAAAGGAGATCTGTTGCCATTTCCTATAACATGGGAGGTGCTGGCCCCTATGAGACCTTGGGCTGCACGCTGAAATCCACTGTGATGTTGATGTACAGTGGGTTGTGTTCCACAGAGAGCAGTTTATAGGAACAGGAATTCAGCCCGTCTGTCTTCCATGTTCTAGAGACCTGACGGAGAAGCTTCATCCTGAGGACAAAGAGAAAAACCTTCACTGAGATGCACAGGAGAGGAGTTTTGATCTCTTTCCCAATGGTAGTAAATTTGGAAGCAAAGCTACTGCTATTTTTTATCTACTGGAAATACAAAGTTGTTCCTGTTTCCAACACAATCACATATGGGGAGAAAAATTGGCTCAATCTCTGAAGTCATATTTTAATCATACCTATGTGAGTGTAATTTTGGAAGTTTCCAGGGAACACTACCCAGTCAGTTCTAGGAAGATCTCATGTAGAGAAAACAGCTGCCAGCTGTGAACAGTGTTTTAGGGGTGTCCCCCAGAGCCTCTGGGTACCACAAGAAGCTTGTTTGGCCTGGAGCAAAGAACTTGTCCCCCAGGTGCCTGGCTCAGCCACAGACCATGACAATGTGAGGCAGAAACCTGTTCTTGACCCACCTCTCTCGATTCTCCTCGTTACCATGGTCACGGTTGTGGAAGATCATTGTGTACCTGGCCACATCAGCAGGCGGCCTCACCACTTTCATCTTCTGCATCTCAACCCTGCAAGAAGCAATAGTGTTGTGAGAAAGACAACACCTATAAACCAGCTGTTAATAAAAAAACCCAACAGTTGGAGACTTCATCTCTTGTAGATGCTGTGGAAGCAAATACAGAGTTGTAAGAGCTAATCTGCATCTCTTCCACAACCCATTTTGCCAGAGAAAAGAGGCTCAGAGCTGCATTCCTGGAGAACAGGTCTGGGGGGTGACAGATACACCTTTCTTTGGAACAGAAGCAGGTAACTACTTACAGCAGAGATGCAGAGCTTTAAGCACACATTATACAACAGAGTACATTTATATTAGTATTGACTGGACTACTCTGTACTGCCCTGTAGCAAGTCTCCACATGTTCTGCAACAAGTACATCTCAACCTCTGCAATAAAACTCCTATACTTCCTAATTCTCCAAAAATTAATTAAAAGCTTGTTTTCTATTTTAGTAGCTGGCAGACAGCTGCAAAACTTTTATTTGTTCACACGAAGAAAATTTCTCTTAAAACAATGCCAGAAGCACTGAGTCCTATGCATGGATTTAAATGTCTGACATCAAGTGCTTAATTGGAACTTCTGACCTTACACATATTTGTGGAGCACAGCTTTGCCCTGACAGCAGAAAGAAAGAAACTTTATGACAAGGGAACTAAGGAATAATCCATCTCTTTGCTAGTCACTCATCGGCTGAAAGAAAAATAGGAAACCAAGATTTGAAAAGACTGAGCCCCTTACAGATTTCCATGACTTTGTAGCTGTAAATTATCAAACACCTACAACAAATGATCTGAGGAATCTCTCTGTGATACACGCCTTAGGAGGGGGCCCAAAAGAGACCATCACCTTTGTTCCGAGGCAGATCAGTAGAATGTGAGAGTCCCCGGCCCCGAATTCTGAGAGAACCGAAGGGATGCTGCCATCTGCTGACTTCCCTCGGGAAGGCTCCAAGGATCTCTGCACAGCAACCCACCAGACAGCAAGCTTGCCATTACCTACCCCTGCAAATTCGGTCACCAGCCCAGCCCAAGGCCCACCCAAGAGGAAAAGCACAAGCCGAGTCCAGCTGCAGAACACACCCTGGGTCAGGACTTGGTTTCCCCACCAAAACCTCAAGAGCTGCCAAGTTACAATGTGCCACAGAAAAACATCACTTGTTTCCAACCCCTTGCACCCATCATAGAGGCGCTCAGTAAATCCTTTCTTCTTCTGAAAGAACTATCACCCATGGGAAGCCAGGGAACAAAATAGTACCAAACCACCCCCTAAACTATAAAAGTCAGCTCCCAGGAGGTCACAGAGAAGTTGGTGCACCTAGGCAGGAGTAGTAAGAAAGAAAAAAATAGTTGTGGTTAAGGGACAGAAATCCATAACTGCAGCAGACCTTTCAGATTTCTTCAGATAGAGCTGACCAATCTGCTGAACTGACACCAAGAAACACTTTTCATTTGCAAGTTCCTAGCTTCTTACACACTTAATCCCCTCTAAATTTACAGAACATCACCAGGGATATAAATATTATGTCCCCAAAATGTTTGTTTGCATATTTAAGCAACTGAAAAGGATAACTTAAAAACGACAGAGTATAAACCGAGTTACAAACTGATAGGCTCTGCCAACAGAGCTTGTGGAATTGTGGGTTCTTATCTGCTGTTTGCTTGTGGTTTTTTCTCCATTTACTAATAGCGATGGAGGATTAGAGGTTTATTCCTAGGCAAAGGGCAAAAGATCAACATAAAAATTTGGTTGACTTCTTTGTCCCACTAAACCACTCCAGCCAACAGGTTTCTCCTACTTTGACAGGCATATCTGCAAAATGAGTTTTCACAAGAGCAAAGGGAATATGCATATATATATATGCAGCCTTTGCTGTCTTCACTATAATCAACACTACACAATTACAAACTAAGCCCTACTTGGAGTAAATCCAGTAGTCAATGAATGCAAAACACCCAGTCCCACCAAAACACTCCCACATTCTAGCAAAGCACTGGAACTCCATACATTTGTGCGTCTCTGGCAAATCACACTCCAGACTTCAATTATAACCCATTTCCAAGAATACAGATGCTGTGTGTCTGAAACAAAACCAAACCAGACCAACCAAATAACTTAACCCACACCCAGACAAAAGTGCCATGAGGAAGAGGATTAGGCATCGGATATACCTAATCCTTGCAAAGAGGAAACTGCTCACAGAACTGCATCTTGGACTTCACATCTCCTCTGCAATACTCTTCAATGCTGTTCTGAATGAAGGTCCCTGGGGTGTTTTGCTCTTGGAGGCTTAGTGCAAAGTTGGGCCAATTTTTAAAATTCTTAAAACTAGTTCCTCATTGCTTACCTGATTCGAAGATCATCATCTTCTCCACCCCAGCCCCAGTAGTTGTTAGAGAATCCATTCACTTTGGAAAACTGATCTCTTGTAAGAGCAGTTACACCTCCAAAATATCCCCGGTACCGTAACCTAGACGCACAAGAAGAGAGAATGAAAAATTAAAAGTCAAATTCTGTCAACAATGAAAACATCACCCTGATAACTCCAGATCTCGACTTGTCTTTCACAGAGTTAAGGGTGCACAAATCTTTAAAAGCTGGTCCTGTTCTCTTCCTCTTTTCACAAAAAGATGGTGATTTTTTTTTAGGCCAGAAAAAATTATCTCTCCAACTGAGAGAACAGAGACTTATTCAGAAGCTTCTCTCTTTTTGCACAATTCCCCTGCCAGCCAAGCAGGTACTTCATATCAGGGACTCACAGGTACAGAAGAACAACACAGCTATGCACTAATATAGGGGAAGCTCTGCAATAACAACAGTGAGCCACTGATTATCTTAGATCTGAATCTGAAAAACTTGGAAAGAAATCAGTTCACAGGCAAGGGCACATGCACTACTGTGCCATAACAATTCCAAGGTAAGGTACAGTGCAAGTTACTTAGTAACCCAATGCAATGGAGCTCAGCTCTAAAGGAGATTAATTTCTAACTTTTACCTTCCTCATCCTGAAAAATGCATCTACTTTTACAAGATGTTTACATATCATGTTTATTTGTCTTCTTAGGCCATTCTGCTAATTGCTTTCTATGATGCCCTCTGTCTTGGCCCTTAAGGTAACATTACAACACAGCCTCTATTATCTTGCCCCAGCCCATTCAGAGTTGATGGGCACATGGCTGCAGATTGCATTTGTATGTGAATCTAAAAAGATGAACAAATTGCCAGGGCTAGAAAGTACACATTATGGCACTGGACATGCCAGACGATGCTTGTGATTATTTTGGGCTTACTATGAATATAATTTAAAAAACACCAAAGGAGAAAATAAATCAATGCAAGACACTCACAACACACCCTCCCTCAAGAATATTTTTCCTGGCTAATTTTTGCTCACAGCATCACAGAGGAATTGTGAATGTCAAAGGGACCCCTGGAGATCACATAACCCCTCTGCTCAAAGCAGGGCCTGTTAGAGCAACTTGCTGAGGAACATGTTCAGTCAGGTTCTGAGCATCTCCAAGGATGGAGACTCCACAATTTGTCTGGGAAGCCTGTTCCAAGTATTTGAAAATCCTCACAGTAAAAAAAAAAACTTTTTCATATGTTTAGGTGGAATTTCCTGTTTGTGCCCATTACCACTTGCCTTTCACAGAGAAGGGTCTGGCTCCAGAGTCATTTCCGAGATACCCCTCTGCCTTCTCTCTGATAAACAGCCCCAGCTGAGCCTCCCTCACATGTCAGGTGCTGCCTTCCCTTAATCATATTCTCAGGCTGTCCTCTGGATTTGCTCCATTGTGTCCCAGAACTGGGCACAGTACTCCAGGTATCATCTCCATGGTGCTGAGCAGAAGAGAACATTCACCTTCTCCAGCCTGCTGATAACTCCCCCCCCCCAAGATGCCTCTGGCCTTTGTTACAAGGGCACATTGCTGGCCCAATGTCCTTTCTGGTAAGGCTGCCATTCAGACAGTTGGCCTCCAGCAGCTACTGGTGCACAGAGTTACTTCTCTCCAGGTGCAGGACACTGCATTTCCCTTTGTTGAACTTCTCTGTTCAGATTCCTGCTGGCCACATTCTCCAGCCTGACAAAGGCCCTGCTGCATAAATGAGCCCTGTGAGATTTCTGTCCTCTGAAAACTTCCTGAGGGTGCAATCTGCCACATCTTCTAGGTTATGATGAAGACTCTAGTACCAGCCTAAGTATCAAACCCTGGTGTAAACCACTACCAGTGACTGGCCTCCAGCTGGACTTTGCTCTACTGATAAGAACCCTTTGAGCCCAGCAGTTCTGGCAGTTTTAGCTCATCTTACTATCCACTTACCAGTCCATACTTCATCACTTCGTCAGTGGGGCCATTATGGGAGACAGTGCTGAAAGCCTTCCTAAGATAAACATTATCCACTACTATACCCTCGTCCAAGCCAGTCAAATCAGAGAAGGCTATCAGGTTGGTCAGGGACTGTCAGGTGACTGTCAGGCCTGACTTGTGAACAGATTTGTTCTCTCTCCTTTATCACCCCCCTGGAGGAGACAAGCCACATGGTAGAGGAAGTTCCATCAAGTTTTAATTAAACATTACTACCTTGAGACTTCTGCTATGGATACTCCAGAGGAATGCAGTAAACAAATGGAATGGACAGCAAGGAGGACCCATAAACAGGAATAGCAGGCAGAGCCCTCCCCAGCCCTGCTTTCAGGACAGTCACCAACAAGACCACATCCCATTCCAGCAGCCTGACCGTTTGGGAACTGCTTCCCAGGCACACACCCATATATGCACCCCAGTGCTCCCTTATTCACCCCGTAACTCCCCCGCACCACTGCAGAGGCAGACACCAAAGGAGCCAGAGCTGGCATGAGCTGGGAGTAGTGGGGCCAGCAGGACGAGGGGAGGATTCTCCTCCCCTGCTCAGCCCTAGAGAGGCCACATCTGGAGTGCTGTGTCCAGTTCTGCTCTCCACAGTTCAAGAAGACAAGGAACTGCTGGAGAGGGTCCAGCAGAGGCCACAAGGATGATGAGGGGTCTGGAGCATTGCTCTTATGAGAAGTGGCTGCTTAATCTGGAGAAGACAGGGGGGATTTCATCAATGCAAATAAATATCTGGAAAGTGGGTGCCAAGGGGATGGTGCCAGACTCTAGAATGGTTTCCACTGACAGGATGAAAAGCAAGGCCATAAACTAAAACACAGAAAGTTCCACCTCAACATGAGGAAGAACTACTTTTCGTGGAGGGTGGCAGAGCACTAGAACAGGCTGCTTAGGGAGGTTGTGGACTCTCCCTCTCTGGAGATATTCTAAACCCACCTGGGTGAGTTCTTGTGTTACCTGCTCTAGCTGACCCTGCCTTGGCAGAGAGGTTGGACTGGATGATTCCCAGAGGTCCCTTCCAACCCCATCTGCTCTGTGATCCTGTAACCAGGACAGTGCTGCCCACTCAACCCTCCTCAGGCAGCACAGAACTGGCAGGGCCCAGGCATGACTTGCTCCCAGCTGACATCACCTGCAAAAATGCATCTCTGTAACAGCCCCTGTAACCACCCTTCCCTGAGGACAAGAGAACATCAGCTCCTTTGGAATTCTTAAAATTGGACCAAAGAATACATATAATAGGAATGGTCAAGAGGAAAAGACGTTGTGCTGGTCTCAACAAAAAACCTTAATTAAAATAGAAGAGTTTTCCCAACCTTATCTTCAAAAATTCAATATATTAGTCTTCTGTCTAAAAGAATCCAAAACTGAGCTGTAGTTTATGTAGCTAAACATAAGGTACTGGATCTCCAAAGGCACATGGCTGCTGAGACTACTGCACACTGCATCACAATAGAAAATAGCATCCTAGAAGAAAAATAATTCCCCTCACCCCACACCAGGAAACTAATAAAACTCCAAAACCAAAAACCAGAAAAAAAAAAAAAAAAAAGAACCCACCACCTCCCTTAAAAAACACCCCAAAACCAACATTAAAAAAAAAATCCACAAAACACAAACCAACCCACATTTCTGCCCAGGACATTTTGTGTAAATACAGAACATGGATGGGTCCAGTTTTCTGTACCTCATCTGGGCAACATGTCTCAGTATGCTCACCTCAGCTGCAGCAAAACACTGAGGTCACCTAACTAGGATTGGTATCAGCTCAGTTCAAGTATCATTCTTGAGCTCAGAATCTGAATTCCTTCAGACATGCCTTGGAAGCAGAGCATTACTAACCCCACTTCATGGATGCATAAACAGGCAGTGACACAGAAAAAGTATTACTTATAAATTCAAGTTGAATTATCAAATTCAAGCATTACAGTGAAATACTCTGCAAGGCACTGCAAGTGCTCCAAAATCCTGTCACACGCCTAGTACATATGTATTTGTTCCAGTTTTCACTAAATGACTGGAAAGTGAATGTTATTCTGTGTCAGTATTGACACATCCCACTTCTTTCTCATATATTTAACAAAGGAAATGCAGAAGCCAAGCAGAGCTTTACTTCAAAGTACTTTGAGATCAGCTTTTGAAAAGCCCACTTCTAATCAATATTTAGAGTGATGTGACATGAACTGAACCTTGAAAAAAACAAGTTCAATGAAAACACTTTTAGTCATTGAATTCACCAAGCTCAGGAGCCTTTTCTCCCTGAGGTGGACTGAACTTGACCTTTCACTTTGAACTATTTATATCACATGAGCACTTAGGGGACTCATTTAAGAATCAGAATGATCCTGTGTTATACACTGTTTAGTCAAATAATTAAAGGACAGCCCTATGCCTTGGCAAATTCCCACACTTGAGCTCTCAATATCAGACATTACCTCTTCAACAGCAGAAGTTAGTGGCAAGTTCTGTTACAGTAAGATCACACCCACAAATCACAGGATCAGGAAACTTGCAAATGTGTATTTAGCTTTGCCAGAAGTTCTCTGCACAATCTAGGCACATTGCTATCCTCTCGAAATGCCCCTTAATTCAACTCCAGAAACAAGAACAATGACAATGATCATTTATGCAGGTGACCACAGGGCTGACTGCAGAGGTGTCTTGTCCAGTTCTGTACTCCAAAGAAGTGAAGTGTTACCACCAGAAACCTTGTATCATGAGGAAGGGTAGATACCAGCACACAGCTCCATCAGAAGAGGAACATTATCAGTAACAAGGCATTTCCCTGTTGGTATTCTTTCCATATTCCCTGTTTCCTACCTGTATCCAGTATTGTTCCTGCCAACTACAAGGTGCTTTGGTTGTGTGTCACACATGTAAATGTTAAAGTCATTTTCTGGCACCAGATCCACATCATGGAAAATGAAACAGTCCCAGTTTGCTTCCTTTAGGGCCTCTAGGTATCCTACATTCAGCAGTTTGGCTCGATTAAATTTGGTGTTGCCAGCCTGTGGAAAAGAATAGGAGAAAACAACTCTGAAGAAGGTGCCACAGCTTTTGAACCAGAGCTGCTCCTGGGCATTTGTTCTGATTGCATGGCTTGCAATCACACCCGTGTGGCTTTTCCAGCACCTCGGGAGCAGCAACTGCACAGAGTGCCTCGTCACACTGGGCACAGCATTGGAGTGGCTAATAGTGCAAAGTGTTTCTCCAGCCTCCATCCATCACAACCACACCCAGCCAGGGTCAGGAAAGTCTGTGCTTAGCTGGGCACCACAAGTGTGACTGCTCCATGGCTTAACCGCCCTTCTGTCCCAGTCCTGGAATTCCCATCAGGCACCACAACATAACAAGTACCAATCTAGAATCTGATGTTCCGTACAGCTGTGTCAGGAAGGCTCATGGAAGTTTTTTTTAAAAAAAGCAAAACCAAACCAAACCCCCATATTAATCCCATGCTAATTAGTCTCTAGATGTCAGATCCCTTGCCATGAACTATTAATGCCTGTCCCCTCAGCTTGGAGGACAGCAATGCTGAAAGAGCTCCCTGTATTTCCTCTGCCAAGTGGCAGAGTGAGAGTGAAAAGCAGGTCTCCTCATTTTACCTCCCACCTATAACCTGATGATGCTGTTGCAGGGAATGTGCTCCTAGCACAGAGCTTCACCTTTTTACTAGTCTTCATCATTTGCTTTTCCTCTAAGTTACTTAGTATTCACTTTTGAAAAATCTAATTTTTCACCTCTGAGGTGCAAGTATATCCACACACACCTGGCAGTTTTGTAAGCTTATCATGTCAACATTTAGTTTGGAACAAGACATGTGCTTATCTGGCTATTTTCATTTTTTACCTGTCTCCACACACTGTACCAGTCTGCAGAAGGCTTTCTGCTCTTGAGGACAAAGAGAGGATAGAGAAGATGTACCTCAAGTTCCCACTTAGGAGCCAGAGGGCCAACCCCAGCCCTCCCAGACACAGACAGGACAGTCATTTTCCTAAGCAAGAAACCTGTGTACTTGAAAGAATAATAATTTAAAAAAATGTTTTCCAGAGAAACTGCTTGGAATTCTAGCAAATTTTCTAGAAGGTGCCTGGACAGAAAGAGGGTCCATGGAAAATGAGAAAGAAGCTGGCCTCCCCAGGCTGAGAGAAGGTGAGCTGTAGGGAAAAGCTGTTGTATACAAAGCCTGTTTTATTGTTCTAAAAAGTAACACTTTGTTAACTAAAACAACCATCTGCTCTGGAATGAATAAGATTTATGGGATTATGACTCCATACTCGCAGTCTGAAAAATACAATACAGTGCCCATTCTGAGAAATTATGAGATGGATAATCAATTGCATCCATCCTCTGGAGAGAAATTTTCCAGTAAAAAGTTTAGATACAATTCACCCAAAAGCAAGATGTCAAATTTCTGAAGGGGGCAGGGGTTGTGTAGGTTTTTTTTCCTTAAAATGTCCCATATATAAAAATACCCATGAGACAGTCTCCTCCTGAGGATGAAAATAGAGGTTGGTACATTTGGAGAACATCACTTGTGTCGAGTATCAAACCCACCTTAGTTCTGGACAGCCTCTTCCATCTGCTTAAGTTATGTTTTCCTCATCAGTGCAAGCCACCACAACAGCCAAATGCCAGCTGGCATGGCTTTCCAGGAAGGGCAGTTTGCCATGTCAGACCACATACTCAACAAACAGCAAAATTTACTCATCCTTTATCGAGGACAGAATTGTCTCCCTTTGCTTCTATGGAAGAACAACACTGACCACAAGACAATCTTATGTTGGGAAAAAAGTTATTCACTCTTTAGGGATTACAAACTCACATTGTTTTGAGTGCAGCACTCATGTATACACACGTTTAGAGAAGCACGACTTTAGACATGCTAAAAGCAGCCCACAGAGAAGAAATCTAGAGTAAGCCCTCCAGTGGCTCACAGAAAAAAATACAAAAGGCCCATTTAATCTACTTCCAAAGTAGAGTGTGTATTGTCTTTCCTCAAAAGAGACTTAGAACAACTAATGACATCACAAATCAAGAGAGAAAATGGATTTGCCCCAGAAGAGTTTTGTTAGACCCACCTTTCAGTTTTTTGGCATGCCTATCTACATGGAAAAGCTACGTGAAAGCTTCCAACCTTTCAAGCACAATCTCTGATGGAACAAGTTCAGACTTGACCCTGCTGCGCTCATCAGACAAAACTTCCATACTTTTGGATTACTTTTTGCTAACATGACAACAGGAGTTTTCCACTTCACATATTTTAATAAATTAAAAAGATATGCCATTCTCCCAGTAATTTATTGCTAACCACTGCTTCCTGCTAGAATGAGCCAGTAAATGTATGATTATAGTACATATTAATGCAGAAAAAAAGCCCTCATTTTTCCACTCTAGAGGCCATATGATGACTCTAAACAATGAAAGAACAATTCGTTCCAAGAAAAAATATCATGCCATGACTTTTATTGCTGTTCTGCAGTTGAGCAGAAGCATAAGAGTGGAAGCTTTCACCTAGAAAGCACTGTCTCATGGTGATTAATTGACTCTAAGCTCTTTAATCAGGAGGGAAGAGAAACTGTATTAATTTATCACCTTTTTCTTCTGCTGTCTCAAATGACTTTTTGGAGCCAAAGCAAAACATCTAAGTAAACAACAGTAAAAGAAAGCAAACATAACAGAAGATCAAGGAAAAGACAACATATTACAAAAGAAAAATATATCATGCTTTTAGCAGCACATGCAATTAGCACATAAGCACCTTGATGAAAGACAATGTGGCACATGTCTGCTTAAGTTTTAGCCACTGAAACAGCCTTGCTAAAAAAAATGCAAATAAAGAAATTAATAAATCTTTCAGGAACCAAGTGCTGTTCCATGATGACTACTTCCCACCATGATGACTACTTCCCACTGTACTTGCTGGGCAAATAAAGCAGCTACAAGCAGCAGCTGTCGTGTTCAGTTTGAGAAAGCAAAAGTAAAACCACATGGTACACACAACTTACTAAGCACAAGAGCCTGATGGGAGAGAAGGGCTACAGACAAACTGGGGCCTTCTATCCAAACGACTCCAAATGCCAAGATAGGCCAGCCTAGTTACATGTGTGGATACTACAAGAGAAGTCAGTTACATTAGCAGCACGAAAGATGCTTACCTTGCATGCTAACTCGGACTGAGAAATTAGCACCAGTTAAAGACACTGCCAATACTCCCCAGCCCTGAGATCCAGGAATGCCACCAGCAGTGGCTGCAGGCAGTATTGCATCCCTCAGCATGCAAAACTGTTGGATGCAGGCTTGGAGGACTGATGTCAGACAGCAGAGGCAGCAGAAGCCTCTCCTCAGGCTGCAGGGCACAGCCAGCACCCTCACCCAAACAGCTCTGCATAGCTGCCTCACCTGGTGGATGACATAGATGCCATAATCCAGCTGCTGCCTTTGCAGGAAGGGGTGGAGGTGCTGCAGGAGGTACAGCAGATGCTTCTCCCGGTTGCGGTGTGGGATAAGGATGGCCACGTGCTGCAGGGCTGAGCACTCCACAGGGTGGTACCGGCCCTTGGCTACCTGAGGGTTCTCCTTTTGCACCTCTTCCAGTGTAACAGATGGTTTGAAGGAGAGTTTGCTGGCACCTCCTGTAAGAGAAGCACAAGAACCTTTCCTGAGTCATTTCAGGTTGTGGCTGGTCCAGTCACGTTATGAGGCACTGTGTAACCAGTGTAAGAAACCCAGGTTCAAGTCCCAACTGGCTTCCCTACACTTCCAAGAGAAAAGTAGCACTACAAGGATTCTATGCAGGCAGTGGAAGGAGAGGATGTCAAGCATGTTAGTTGCTTAAACTGACTGTGAAGTAGTGGCAATAAAATAAAAATATTTTTTAAAAACGCAAGAGAAGTTCTAAGCTACTACAGAAGGATTGGCCAGGAATGACTGCCAGGGCAAAGCAAAGGAGAAGAAAGTGGAAAGAGACACAGGACTGTGGCTGTAAGAAATCATTGGTACCTAAAGCACAAAAAAGCACAGCAGGCTTAAGGCTAGAAATTAATAAGATAAAACATACCAAGGCTTTCTGTAGGCAAATGAAATATTCATCCCTTCTCTTGCACTGAGCTATAATCCCAGTTCCTCTGAACTCAGCAAGCCCATGAAAAAGTACAATACAGGCAACTGTGATGGCTACAGTCATTGGTGCATTTACTTAATCAAATGTGTCTTGGGGTCAGGGTGTGCAGGGAGACAAAGGTTTTTGTACTACATCAAGGAAGAAGGAAGAGTCTAGCTTCCCAAACAAATCCCTAATCAGGTTCACAATAAGGAAGAGAAAGAAGATAATGACATGATACTGATAATGAAGATAATAACATGATAATGATGCAAAGCAGGAGCACCAAGCCAAGAAAAATAGAATAATAAAAACGCCCAAACCAAAAAAACAGTCACCCATTTGAACCTTCATCATAATTAGTACTAACTCCAACAGAGTTGTGAAGTCCTTCAAAAGTTAATACAGACACATAAAAGCATATTTAATAATGAAAAGACAAAAAACTGAGGAAAGATGAAAATACTTGTGGTTAAGACAAAAATAATTTAATTTTTTTTAAAGAAAAAAAAATTTTTTTTAATAAAAAGATGCACACATAAGCAAGGGAAAAAGAAAAATTCCTTTGTTAATCCCCATCAGCAGGAAGCATTGGCCACATCCAGGGAAGGGATTCAGTACATACAGCAGTTGTTGGGAAGACAAATGCTGCCACCATGATCATCCCTCCTTCCTCCTTTCCCCAGGCTTTTACTGCTGAGCAAGATGAATGGCACAGTCACAGGGTAGGGAATACCCCTGCAGTCAGCTGGGGTCAGCACTCTGGGCTGTGCTTACTCCCAGCCTCCTGCCCACCCCCACTGGATTTTAGGGGGCCAAGACTGACAGAGACAAAGCCTCGCCAGACTGCAAACACTGTACAGAGTCGGCAAGTTACTGCTGTGTTACCAAAGCTGTTTTATCAACAAATGCAGAGCACAGCACCAGCTGCTCTCCCAGCCAGACCCAGCATGGGCACTGGGTGGCACAAGACACTCCCTCACCCAGGAGTGCTTCCTGCAACTGGTTGTATTGGTTTCACAGGAAAGAAATCCAACTGGAATATGGCTAGAAGTCAGCAGCACTACAGTGCTCACTTGTCAGAGAGGAGAGGAAAACACCATCACTTACGCAGGTTTGGAGACAGAGCTGGGCAGGGATCCTGAAATGACTCCACCATGGGAACATCTGCAGTGGATTCAATCTTCTCTTCCTTTTGACTGTGCTCCAGGCTAGTTACCTTCCTGAAAAACTCCACCATGCTCTTAGCTTTAGGAATTTCCTGTCTGGTGTCCACTAAGTAACTGAATGTGGTCCATAGCACCATCACAAATAAAGTCACAAGCACCAACACTTTGAACTTATAGAAGAGGTTAAAAACATTCCAGCCCAAGGCCATGGCTTTCCCTGATCCACAAACAGCTTCCTCTGCTCTGATGCTGAGGCAGGTCACTGCATATCCAGCGGGGATGAAACCACAGCTATCAGTAAGAACATCACAGTACGGAAGTAAAGCTGGAGGTAGGGAGGGCTACCACACTTCCTGCAGTTTTGAAATTCATGGAGCCATGGTATTGTTTGCTCTTCAAATGTCACAAAATATGACTTCAATCTGGACCACAAAAAAAGAAAAAAGGACAGAGAAAATTAGTTTCTACCAGTTCCACTGCTACACTTTCACAGATTCCATGAAAATAGGCTATGACAATACACAAAAGGAACAGCAGGTATGAACAATGGGTCAAAAACCAAGACCATGATCTTTGGTGTTAGTTCAGCCATAAACCAGCTGCATGATTTTATGAAAATCACTCTCCTGTTTTCTTCTTCTCTCTCAATCTTTCTTTTTTTTTCAGATCAGAAAGTGCAACCACTATCCCATGTTACCTCTGTGTACACTGCCTGGCAATACACAGGTTTTATTACTTCTGTTCCTACCAAAATTAACAACAGCTGCAAAGCAAGAGATTCTGCTGGCTATGAGTAAAGCCCTTCCAAAATGAAAACCACATGAATCTCTGTAGAAATAAACTGTTTTCTTCTGAAAGACAGTATTATTGATGTTACGTTGCTCTGCACAATGCAGAGTAAAACAACACTAACTGGTATCAGAAATCATTGTTCTTTATCTGCTGCCAGTCAGTACCACCTTTTGGGTCTTTGTCCAGTATTCCTCCTCTCACACACTTGGGGGAGGAAAATCTTCCTGCTTTTTAAGGGAAAGGTTCAGTTTTTCAAAAGTGTTATGTCTGTAAGGAGCCAATCCTTTATTCCCCCTCCTCCTGCCCTCCTTCAAGGGCTCCATTTTCATCCAGCCTTTCACTGCCATCATACTATAGTTACCACCCTACTTCTTTTGGCTGTTATCATTTCATAGCAAAGAAATGATGAAATTTTAATGAAAGAGAGTTCTGATATAGAAAACACACAAGAAAACTGCAGCCTCTGAGAAGAACAAGGACTGAGGCTAAGTGAAGCAAAGGCAGTGATTAAAGACAATGCACATGAAACAGGCTAGATCAAAGAGAAGAAACATAAAAACATGAAAAAGGTTATTTTATACCAGCCTCTAAAGTACATGAGACCCTGGGGAGATATCACAGGCACAAGGAGTACAGTAACTCCATATTTCCATTAGTTTAGGCCTTGTGTCTTCTGGAGAATTTTGCTGATCAGTGGAAATGTATATGGGAGCCTGACCCAGGACTACCAAGATGAACTCCCAAGCTTTTAGGGTTCACTGGGAATTACCAGCTGCTGTCCTTCCTGGCAGGCACTTCATGGAAAAGCCAATCTGCTCTCCCCACTCACATGCAACACATAGCAATGCTCTAAGAAAAGAGACTCCAATAAAAGACTAAATGTCCACCCTTCCCCACCAGTTTACACCCTGCAATAGTTGCACACGGAAATCAGGGATAAACTCTATGAATCATCTGAGAACAGTGTGAAACTCATGGGTAATAATAGCCTGTAACTAACAAATCAACGACCTTAGAATTTGCTTATCTAAACTCTACCTACAAGTTTCTATGGAATAATCTAGATTGCTGCCTTTCAGCTACTATGCAGTATTCATCAGGTGAAGCACTTCCCCCAAAGGCTACAGTTTCCTCCATAATAAACCAAAGGTCTCACAAGGAAGGAATTTCCTTCTCCATCACCTAATCCAAGTGCACCCCAAATTAATCTGGGCTGAAAAGGACAACATGAAAGTTAAAAAACTGAACTTAACATGCAGTGAACAACTATCAAAAGGTGTTTATTATATTCACAGCTTCCCACTTTCCCAGAAATGGACTACAATCTTTAAAAAGAGTTAAAACAGTTGCTCAGCAGTGGTACTCAGATTAGTGCAAATGGGCTGTCCCCCATAATAAATTATTTTGTCCATAAACAAAGCTAAAAACTAACTAACTGTGGGAAAAGACATAAAGAAAAACCAGGAGGCAGTCAGTATTAATCAGAAGAAGTAGCTTCTGAAATATTTTGTAGTTTTTGTTAAAATATCAGGAAGAACATGCAGGTGTAAAATTGCTAAGGTACTAGGATCTTAAAATTATGGACCTAAACTATGAACTTACTGCACCAACCTTATTTCTACTTTCCTCCACTCCTATTCCAAATCTCACACATGAATTTCTTTTGTCAGCTTTGCAAGATTCTATAAGTAGTTGCTACTAAAAGTTCACGTTACTTGTCTAAGACAAATCTTCACACTATTCTACTGTCAGTGTGAATAATTTCCTGTAATAACTAAACTCACATCTCCATTGGCTTCTATGGCAGCAACAGAATGCTGCTCCTGCTTAAAATACACTTGAGCAGGGCAGCATAAATATGCACACGATTAGTCACCCTCAGCTCATCACAACTCTCATGCAAAGGGGCAATAATTCACGTTTCAGAAACCTACAGCTTGATTTTTTGCTGTTATCTACAGAGAATTCAGCAAGTATTTCAAAACGCAGACACACAAAGGTATTTTGGTATTTTAAATGGAAAAACACAGATTAATCAATTGACACACCAGTTTACCTTCCATTATTACTTCAGAGGTTAAAAGGTTGTTTGCCTGGCTTTTTTCCCCTGAAACATGAGAATGGCATGTGCACAGAAAGGCAAACATGATTCTACCAACAGAGAAGGAAGAACTGTGGAAGAACAGATCTTATGAATGAAGATGACAGCTAAGAGCTGTCACTTTTATGACTCCTGCCAAAGACTGAAATCTTGGGAACTTAAGAGGACAATAACTGAGACTAAAAGGACAAGCAAGAAGTTAAGCCT
This sequence comes from Serinus canaria, assembly GCF_022539315.1. Taxonomy (NCBI): domain Eukaryota; kingdom Metazoa; phylum Chordata; class Aves; order Passeriformes; family Fringillidae; genus Serinus; species Serinus canaria. The sequence continues at coordinate 24,064,093 of NC_066313.1, forward strand.
CAATAAGAATCTGCCTGTCAGAGAAACAAAAAACCTTGGCCATTGCCCCTCTGGAGGGTGTTGTGTTACCATTTCACAATAAGGACTCTTCAGTTAAAAAAGTCATCTTTCACCAGCAAGGCTAAAGTACCTTGGTTGCCAAGTCAGGCAGCTAACCCAGAGTCAAGAAGCCCAGAGCTTGGACCTTGTTAAAGAAAAAGTTAGGCTCAGGGCCTGCTGCTAAAAAGCCATACTTGGAGAAGTGGTATAAAAGCCAGAGCTACAATACATAACATAAAACCATTATTAATGGAATGGTCTTAATCAAATACTGATTAGAACAGTCATACAAAACCTACTCCAGCCTTAATGGTCTTGACAGTAACAACTGAGGCAGAAGAGGTATTCAGTAGCTAAGTCCTTTCCACATCCTGAACAACCAAGTCACCCATCCCACTGATCAACTTCCCACCTTTACTTTGTTCCCTATGTAGTTAATGGAGCACATCTTTTCATCTTTGATATCCCTGGATTATGGCTGATAAATTGGTTGGGGATGGTGGTGAGAAAAGGCCACCTAGTCATACATTATACCATGTGCAAACAAAAATTCAATACTGAACAAATCTTGCTAGAAACAATAGTATCTCAGAAGCTGGAAACATGGCTCTTTTTTCTCATGCACTTCATAATTCAGGGTGACCGACCCTTAAACATGGGTGGCAGAACACTTGTGGCACAACTAAACTCTTCTCATAGCTCTGAAACCTGACTCTAGTTGTGTGTGACCTTCATAAATCAGACCAATGAAACTTTCATAGGAAACAAAGTGCAACTTTCTTGTAAAAAAAAATCTCAGAGAAGCATAACCAAACCTAGTTTAGAAAGTTATAGCAGGCTAGAAGGGAACGGCCCTTCAGACCACAAGGTCAAAACCAACACAGTACCCATTTCAAAATGCATAATAGAAAAATTATGCAGTTATGCAAATACGGCATAAGTCAGAATTCTAAAATTGATGGAAAAGGTGAAAGGTCTCCATCGACATGCAGATATACTTGTATCTAGACAGATGCTGTAACACAATTCTAAATAGCTCCCTGATCATGTTGAGGCACCAAAATAGTGCATGTTCTGCCTTCCCCAAAACCACATCTGTACCAACAACTGTCCCTGTGCTCTGCAGCTTGTCTAATAACCCAAGTTCTATAGCCTGTAATGTGTTTTGAATCACACGCCAAACCCTGCTTCCTTTCCTGGCACTGCTCATAAGATATTTATCTGCAGGAACCCATCCAGGACACAGAGCTGTATGACTCCTCCAGGAACAGGGGCATTCAGTTCTCATCCTTGAGCATGATGGCACAAACATGAAGCCTTAACTTGCCCTTTTCCATCCAGGTAGTCCAAAATAGTGAAAAAGGTTCCAGCATGACAAGACTCCTGAAGCAAACTAGAATGGTCAGAACCCATCCATACTCATCCAAGGTTTTCCCAGCAGAAACACACATGCATTGTAGTCTGACACACTGTGCAAGCACAGAATGAGCAAGCAACATGTGTACAAGCTGGTTCCCCATGTAAGCACTGCAGGGTCAGCCTGTGCATTTGCCTCCTGATTGAAGCCAGTAGCATTACCAAGCTCAGAAATGCCCAGGAATACTGGACTAAAGGCTGTTCTTTTTCATCCATGCAGAATTCCAAGACAAAATCAGTATCAGCTAAAAGACTGAGAACTAGATGTAAGTGAAGGAAAATAACCTTACGAACAAAATTTGGTAGGTAACTGGAGTTGATAAAAACTCATTATGTTCCAAACCATTATTTTTCCCTGACACATTTTTAGATTAAAACTGTCATTATGATAATTATGCTAAAGCCTAGATTACTTATCCAAAAAAAGTTATGCTTAAGAGTATAAACAATCAGTGAGAACATGATGCCTAAATTTTACTTTTCACATGTTCACATTTAAAACTATTCACCCTGCAGGAGTGAAAGATATTTTCATCTGATGAAAGGAAAATTAATTTTTAATTTACACAAACCAACTTTGACTACCTGTTTCACATGGTCGAGTAAAGACAGAGATCCCAGGCAGGATTTTCTAGAAGCTCCTGCAAGCTCATAAAGCTCATGCACAAATTCCAAAGGCAGCAGAACAGGTTCAGCAGCAACGAGCATTCACTTCAACCTAACTCTAAAAACTGCAATAAGTTCAAGCAGGAAATGAAGCATGAAAGAGTTCCCTGGGACTGTATTTAATCAGCTCTGTACTAAACAGACAATTATTTGTTATTTTATCTAGGCCAGAATCAAAAGCAGCAATGGGTTAGCTCCGGGTACATCAGGAAGTATAGCAGTCTTCTTCATGATATACACCAAGAAGGAATTACAATTCCTGACAACTGGCAAGGTAGAAAGATCACTGTACAGCATCAGCTTTTCTATGAAGGACAGTTCAAGTCTTCAAGTTTTACAAGAGTCTATACCTGCTCCTTTCACAGGCATTTCCTTCTTTACAACAGATTAGTTTCTCAGTAGGGCCGTTAAACCAATAGCTTTTAATACCTCTTTTACGCAACACTTTCATAATCCTATTACCTCTTCCTATTTAAAACCCACCAACTGCACTGAGAAATGGTGCTATTTCAAAAGAAAAACAAACAACATAAAAGATAAATTCAACCCTCAAACAAATTCTCTTTCCACTTCTCAGAATTTCAAGCCAAATAAAGAAAGCACATTAAACCACTCACTGCTGCTGCCACATCACTCCTTCCCGTGGAACACTCACTTCAAGAACTACGGAGAGCACTTCACAAGCAGCAGAAACTTTTTATCTAGGAAACCCCACACCATAAAGAGACCTCTGTTACCTCCCACAGGCTGCATGAAAGAATCAGCTCAATATCACAGGATGGGGAAAAAAAATTAAAAGGAAAAAGAAAAAAGAAAAATAAAAAGAGCCAATACATCAAACTTTTCCTCAGGCCAAAGAGGCTCTGTGGTGCTGTCCCACATGCCCCTCCCTCAGCTCATGAACGAGCCCGGGATGGCAGCCAGCCTCCCTCCTTTCCTCCTAGCACAGCAGAACCAACACACAGACACTCAGGCATACCAGGACAGAAGCAATATTGCTCAGAGATAATTCCCAAAACAAACCCTTCCATTAGAAACAAAGGCTCAAGCCTTTGCTCCTAAAAGAAAACCACAATCTACCAGTGCCCTTTTGGCATCTTTTCCATTTTGAGATTTTAAACATTAGAGATGTCATTCTTCTTATACACATCAAGCTGCCCACTCTCTTGTCCATATCTGTGGAAAAGTCCCAGTGCTCCCACTACACTCCTCTCTGTTATCACCTAGACATACCCACTGATGACAGTCCATACTCTATGCAAGCATCTACTTTATGCAAAAAGCCTGGCTCACTGACCCTTTTCAGGAAAGGCAACTTCCTATTACTAGGTTGCCCCTCCCTAGTGCTTTTTCTACCCCTCTGACCTGTAAAACTCCTCCAGCAACCCCACAGAATCAGCTGGATCAAAACAGAGGTGTCACTTTGTCATCTCACCCATCTGGGGCTACCTCAGACTACCAGGGATGCAGCATTGCAACAACCTGAGTAGACACAGGGTACATGGGTAAGGTGGATTGCAGAAAAGGATGGGGGAGAAAGTATAGGTACAGCTTCATGACAAGTGTTAAATTTCTTGTAACTCAAACCTGTTTGAACTCTTTGGACAATACATGCATTCCAAGCAGGAAGGTATTTCAAGGCTTCCCCAGTCAGTGGCACCTCCTCTGTGCCACAAAGGTCTTATCTATTTTCAGGACTGCACAAGAATTTCGGGGGAAAGCTTCCTCATTTCAGACACTCAGTAGTGCAGAAAGAACCTTTAGCACTACCACATGTTTCCACTGGTCAGTCACAAAGCCAGACCAGTCTTGGTCTCAACTGTCACCATCTCATCTTTCTCTCTGGTCCAGTCCACAAACTATAATTTCTCTGCAGCAGCACAAGCTCTCATGAAAACATAGAGCTGGCTGGATTAGGAAGCAAGCAGAATTTCTAGCAACCTTCTGTATTCCTTTGTCTACCCTTCCCACTGAAAAATGTCAGAAAACCTGATATGACAACCAGCAGAAAAACAGAAGTTCAGCTTTCAGTTGATTGGGAATGGTTATTTTAGGAGCATGATAACAGATATTTCCAGGCAACGACAAGTAACATTCTACAAACTGCCTGGAACCAGGCAATTTTAAAGAGGAAATGTATGAGTTAAAAAGAAACAGACCAAGGGGCACTTGTGGGGCCTGACTACAGTAACAGCCACTGCCAGCTAAATACTCCAGTTATGTCAAGAAAACAAAGAGATACACAGATGTGCTGGCCCCACACTCTTTATTCCTTGATAACTGCTTGATACCCAATATAAAAGAGCAAAGGTACTGGCACCTCCAACTCCCTGAATTACAAAAAAAAAAAAAAAAAAAAAAAAAAGATAAAAGAATACCTAACACACCAGGAAATAACTGCTGTGTTTCAACACCAGCTGGCAACTCAACACCACACAGCCACTCCCTCAACTCTGCACCAACAGTGGGATGGGGGAGAGAATCAGAAAAGTAGAAGTGAGATAACTCACAGGCTGAGATAAAAAACGTTTAATAGGACATAAAATGAAGAAAATAATAATTAGAATAACTGTATAATAATTAGAATAACTGTGGCAATAATTATAATTAAAATATAATATACAACAGACATTATGCAGTTGCTCACCAATGCCCAGCCAGACCCTAAGCAGCTGTCCCTGGCCAGCCCACCCCTCAGGTGATACACCGAGCATGATGCCCTTCGGTATGGAATACTCCTTTGCCCATTTTGGGTCAGCTGTTCTGGCTGTGCCCCCTCACAAATTCTTGCCACTCCAGCATTTCCACTGGCAGAACATGGGAAACGAAGAAGTCCATGACTTGGGGAAAACACTGCTCAGCAACAACCAAAACATTCCTGTGTTATCAACTTAATTCTCATACTAAATAAAAACCACACCACTGTACCAGCTACTAGGAAGAAAATTAACGCTATCCCTGCTGAAACCAGGGCAATAGCCTGGATATTTTAGCTTACACAACTTACTGTCTCCAGGAGTAAGAGAAGAAGAAGATTGCAACGTTGTAAATGAGGAAAGGCTTGGCAGATAAATACAATAAATCCACTACATAAAAAGAGAACATGACAGCAAAAAATCACTGAGAAAGAACTTTCCATACATGTTTAACTCTGACATGCAGGACAGAGAAGAAAATAGGAGTGTCTCATTATCTTGCATATCCCTTACAGGGACACCATTGTTCTTCCAGTCAACATTACCCTGAACAAGGAGTGCTATTCCAGCCTGCTCTGGTTTATGATCAATACGATGAGCAACTGTCTCCACTGGGATTGCATTCAACAAATGCAGCAGTCCCTAAGCACTGGTATATGTGAAGTCCACTGTACTTTGAAAGTGTGTTCCAGATTTTCTGTCAGCTAGACTCTCACTTTACCACTCTGGAACAGAAGAGGGGGAGGTAAAGACTCAGAGGTCACTTAACAACTGACAAGGCAGACTCAACATGGGGAAAATTAATTTGTTGTCAATTAAAAATTGAGTAGGATGGTGAGAGGCAAAAAGTACACGTCCCCTCCACATCCTTCTTCCCAGGCTCAACTTTAATCCTTCATTCCCACCTTATCCACTTCCCAACCCAAAACAGTGCAAGGGCACAAGGAATGCAGGCCACAGAATTATAGAATCATCTAGGTTGGAAAAAACCTCTACGATCATCGAGTCCACCTGCTAACCCAGCATTGCCAAGCCCACCAACCACTAAACCATGTTCCTAAGCACCACATCTTCAAGACCTGGGAATACTTCCAGAAACAGTGAGTCAACCACTTCAAAGGCTATTCCAGCCTGCTCCAGGGCTTGTCAATCCTTTCCATAAAGAAATGTTTCCCAATATCCAATCTGAACCTCCCCTGGTGCAGCTTCAGGCTATTTCCTCTTGTCCTGTTGATTGTTACTTGGGAGAAGAGACTGACCCTTTCAGGCAGCTCTAAAGAGAGGTCAGGTCTTTCCTGAGTCTTCTTTTCTCCTGGCTAAAAACCCAAGCTCCCCCAGCTGCTCCTCACAGGACTTTTGCTCCAGACCCTTCACCACTTCTACTGCCCTTGTTCAGACTTGTTTCAGCACCTCAATGTCCTTCTTGCAGTGAGGGGCCCAGAAATGGACACAGAATTCAAGGTGTGACCTCACCAGTGCTGAGTACAGGGGGACAATCACTACCCTAATCCTGCTGGGCACATTGTTGCTGATCCAGGCCAGGATGCCACAGGATGCAGCTTTATTCAAATCATCTCCTACTACAACATGAGACTGACTACAGCACACTCAGGTGAGAGAGTTCTCCCCAGCCATAGCAAATGAGTGGGTGCTACTCCAATCCTGCAGTACAGTTTTCACTTTCCTGAGGCACAGTGAACTCTGGTGCTACACTAGGAAATGCAATCTAGCTTCTCTAGGCCAAGAAACACATTTATGAATGGCCCCTCTTGTTACACAACTACAGCTGAGCCACTGACCTCACTGCAGGACACAGCACTGTCAGCCCGAGCCCAGCCAAAGTGACAGAGTGAGGGTTACAGCAAACAGCTCTGGCACAGCCCATCACTCCCTAATGCTTAGCACAGAAACATTTTTTAAGGAATACAGCGCTTTTTAAAAACACCTTCCCATCCAAGATGAGTGGACTATCCTGAAAAAACACATGATGAAACAGTTCTCTGTGAACATAGGAACCTCATGTGTAATGGAATGCTCAGGTCACTACTCAGCTCAGCAATACCCTATCTTTTTCTGGCAACTGTGGCCTTGCTGGAGTGGCATCAGTCAGTAAAGATGACAGAAGTCAGAGGCATTTACAAAAACACTTCAACACATTCCTGGTCAAATTTCTCACTCAACTCTCTTCTGCACAGTGAAATAACATCTGAGAAAACCATTATATCACAATACCACACGTTCTTATTTCAGCTTCACAATACATTTTTTTAAATGAAAGTGTCAACCACAGATAGCCAAAGTAATACAGAAGCAGCGTAGACCTGTGGCTACTTAATACATTTGTAATTTTCAGTCTGTGTGTACCTATTAACAAAGTTGTAAAAAAAATAAAAGATAACTAATAGAGTTGAACATGTATTATGAAAGCATAACTAAGAAGTTATTTTTTTCTCATTAAGGACATTTTTTGTTCCTCATGAAGGTGCTTCAGCACAAAAACTGCACCAAAGACATTCCAGAAAAAGCTTCCTTAGGCATGAACAGATTTAGTTTTTCTTATTTTTGCAGTCTTATCCCAGTAAGGATTATAAATTCTCAGGGCCTACTGCAAAGACATCCATACAGACAGCATGACTTTGTTAAGCTATTAAATGTACGGGACTTCTTCCATGTTAAAACACAATTTTTTTTTTATGCCAGTTTTCAACCAATCTGCTGATGAACTTTTATGCAGTAGAAAAGTTTCAAACATACAATTTAAGAGCTCTAACTCAAACCCCTTGGAGGCGATATGGCCTAGAACAACATCACAACAAGAAATTTTAATCAAATGCTTGTGGAAGTAATTTGAAAAATATACTCCTGAGAGTCAGGATATTGTTAATCCTTTTGGACAAGCAGCTCAGTAAAACTTCAGGCAGTGGGAGACATCACTCTTACACTTGGTTACAAGTTTCCTTCCCCCACCTAACCAGATCCTGCTTGGGAGTCTGGAGAATTAAGGGAGATGTGATTGGGCTCCTCCTCTCCTACCCTCTCAGGACTAAAGAGCTCCTGTCTCCCCAGCCCTTCTCATCCAAGCAGCAGACAGGCTCTCTCTCTTTTCAGGAGTTCGAGTCGGATGATACCTAACTCAGAAGTAGAGCAGGGGCAAGTGGCTCCTTTCCAACCCTTCACTTCTCATTACTGTGCAGGTCTTATCCCTTCCCATCTCACTGATGAACAAAATTAGATGCAAGAGTTCAGAAGTCAACTACAGGACTAAAGACTGAGAGGAAGCACAAGAGTAGTGCTGATGATGCCCCACCAACATCAGAGCCAAATACATTGCTATTACTTGTAAGTGCACACATTTACAATCACCACTGTATCCGTTTAAAAGGATCATCTGAATTATAAGGCATGATAACTTTATCCCACAATTCACTGCCTGATAAATAAATATTTACTCAGCTGTTGCTCTCAGGACACCAAGATGACCCAATTGTAGCTGTAAGGCATGTTACTTGTAGACGTGGCAAAGCACTTCAAACAGAAGACAAAATACTTATAAAACACCCTTAATATGTTGAAACCCATAAAGAAAAAAAGTGAAGGAAGCACTCTCCCATAATTTTACAATATTTTCAAGGTCCCATTTGCATGCAAGGCAAAACCTCCAGTCTCCAAGGCAAAAAAAAAAAAAAAAAAAAACAGCTATCCCAGCAGCAGACCTGCTGGGTGACTTTTGAACTATGTATTTGCCAAAAAAAAAAAAATAGGTTTTTTACCAAATCCTTGCGTCATTCACCCAAGCTACAGAATCTCAAGGCACACCTCCTTCAAACTAACAAAAACCAAGTTCACCAAACTCATAAAGCTAATTTAGACTTAAGATCATATCACAGAAAGCCAGCAATCAAGCACCCCTAATTTCTATTTTTCTCCTACATATTATTTAAGAGAGAAGGACATGCCAACTCAAACTATAGAGAAAAACAAAAACCTAAGCTTTCCAAAGTTGAAGTAGCAAATGTCTTACTTCTAACAGAAACATATTTGTGAAAATTAAGCTTTTACAAAATTGACAAGGAAATACCCACATAAATAAAAAGCAAGATCAATCATACCTAAAGGAAGTGTTTATCAAGAAAACTCAGCCACAGTTATATTATCTTGGATGAAAGGTGATACTTTACATTGTTAAAAAAAGGTTCATGAAACATTATCCAAGTTGAGCAGCGAGAGAGAATAATACAAAACCCCAAAGCTGCACTTCTATATATTCTAAATTGAATCAGCATTTGTAATTAACAACAGAAGACCTACAGAATCATCACTGAGTTGGCAAAGAAAAAAAATACTTAGAGCATCTCACATAGCTACCAACTTTACTGAAAAAACTGTAAATATTTAAGTTGAGGACTGAAAACTGATCACAAAGTTTATTTCTTCGGGTTCTTTTAATAGCAGCTATCTGAAAGATATCAAACTTTCACCTTCCTTTTCTCTAAACCTCTCTGTTGAAAACTGTCTTGTAAACTGCCTCAGCCATCTCTTGGGAACTTCAGCTGTTAAATGAAGGGGTAGAAAAAATGTTAAATCCACAAGAGATATTCATTGTTAACTCTTTGAGACAAGCAAGCGTTAGTAATAACTGAATACACATATTCTCCTTTTTGACTGTTACTATCAAAATGCTGTGAAAGTCTTAAAGTCTACAAGGTTTCAAGTCTTATCAGAGCTCTACTTTAAAAGCATTTATATTATGATTCAGAAATAAAACCTTATTGAATACTCACGCTAGTAGACCCACTTCTGCTCCCCCTCAACACCTGCAAACACATTTCCCAGAATCACAGAATTAGCTAGGTTGGAAAAGAGGTTTGAGATCATCAAGTCCAATCTATGACCTAACACCACCTTATCAACTAAACCACGGCACTAAGTGCCACATCCAGTCTGTTTTTAAACACCTTCAGGGACAGTGACTCCACCACCTCCCCGGCAGCTTGTCCCAAAGCCCAATTACTCTTTCTACGAAGGATTTCTTCATAATGTCTAGCCTAAACTTCCCCTGGCACGTTTTAAGACTGTGTACTCTTGTCCTGCCATTGGTCTCCTGGGAGAAGAGACCGACCCCCACCTGGCTACAACCTCCTTTCAGGTAGTTGCTTCCATCATCACCTGGAGAATTTTTGTCAAATGACAATTTCCGTCAACTTGTGCAAGTCTCCTTTCAAGCCCACTGATCACTATTCTGGCTCTTCCAAATTAACATCTGGAGAAGCAAGTGAAATAATTTATGTCCTGTCAGTGAGAAAATACTTATTGAAGAGCATCACTTGCCTGTTCTCCGGTCTCCACATGTGAAATGGAGAAAATAACATCCGGTACTGCATTTACTTTATCACAAACCTTCCAAAGCTGTACTTAAAATGCAAAAACCAGTGCACTGCGACATCCTCCTAACTTACAATCCCCAAGCCGGAGTACAGTAACTACTTCCACCGAGTACCTAATTTTTAAATATGTAACGATTGCCAATTATTTCAGTAAAGCTATGCTGTAGTGAAATTATGCCCCGGTAGACTTACTTCACGATCACAGCCTCAAGTCCCGCCTGTGATGTTCCATGAGGGGCTCCCCACACGCACACGGACGCCCTGGAAGTCCTGAGCAACACAACACAACCCAGTTTCGGCCACGGACCAGATGCTCCAAGTCCGAGAAGGTGCAATGACACCAACACCCTTCGCCTTTCGCTAAAGATCCCAAACCGAAGCACCGGCCGGGCACTCGTTAGCCTCAGCGCAATTTCCACACCCGCCCCCGCGGTCCTACCGCTCGCTCTCAGGACGGGCAGCCCCTCACTGCGCTCTCCCGCTCTGCAGACGGAGCTCGTACTTACGGGGCCCGCGCCTCCCACTGCCCCCGGAGCCGCAGGGGCACGGACACGCTCCCGGTGAGTTTCCCGGTGCCGCAGGGGCACGGACACGCTCCCGGTACCACAGTGACCCGGCCACGCTACGGCCGCGGACCCCGGCCCGCCGCCCACCCGCTCGCTCGCTCGCCCGCCCGCTCGCGCGCGCAGGCGCCCTGACGCCGCACCGCCCCTCCCCGCGCTCTCCTCAGCGCCCCTCCCGCCGCGGCCGCTCCCGCTCCCGGGCCATCCCGGGAATAGCGGGCCGGCGGCCTCAGCCGCTTGTTTGCTTTGGGCTTCCCGAGCTAACGCGGCAGGCAGGGCCCTGTCAGCGCGGCTCGGACGCCGCCAGCTGCTTGGCACGCCCGGGGTGCTGGTGGCGGTGACAGAACTCTGCCAGCTCTTGCTATTTACGGGAATGATGAACCGCCTGGGTTTTGGGTTTTTTGGAGCTGCGGGGGAGCTCCGAGAGTTTGGGCATCACAGTATTTGCATGGCTGGTGCTCCTCAGCAGCCGAGTCTCACTTCCTCTCCAGACGTATCTATTGGAAGATGTCCCTGCCCGTGGAAGGGGGTGGAGCCAGCGAATCTTTAAGGTCCTTTGGACCCGAACCGTTCTGTGCTTCTGCGGCTCTGTGATGTGCAGCACTTCTTTACAGTGAAAATTAAGTGGGGCTCCGCAGGAGTTCTTAGTGATAAGAACTTAAAATGCCTGCTTCCAAAACCCAGTTGCTCAGGAACGGGAATGTTGTTCCCCTTCCTTAACTGAAATCACAGGAGGGCTTTTTGTGTCGAACTCTAAGAGTGCAGAAAACCCCTTCAATTTTGGTGCCCACATGCAGATGGCTGAAGGTGCTGTTACTAGGAAATTAATATCTGAAAAAAGCCTAAAAAATCAAAGGTGTTTTTACCTGCAGTACTCGTTAGATCACCGTATGGATTAACCAACGTTCATATTGCTGTAACTTAGCATCGCTTGTTTAATCATGCAAACCTTTTCAACCTAACCGCCCCTACCTGCCAAAAAGGCCAATTATTTTAAATTATGTGATCAAATAACAAAGCAGTTTCACTGACCATAGTAAGGAAAGCAAAATGTGGAGCAGTGTGGATGACTGTGGTGCTGCCCTGCTCTAGAGGCTTGCTGCTTGCGGCTCTACAGGCCTGCGTATGTGCCTGTCAGGAGCTGGAATATACCACCCACACCTCATCCAGCTGCACCCACGGGGCATCTGCTGTGAAGCACCACAAAAGTCCTTCAAGAATAGGGGAAAATTTATTTTCTTTTGTGGATAAAAATTACTTTTGTTGAAAGAAGCAGAGAGTAGAAAGTTTCTGTTTAAAAGTGTAGGAAATCAAAAAAAGGCAAAACAATAAAACTGTCAAAAATTAGATCTGAGGGAGAATGAAGGATAGTATTACATTCCTTCTGTTTGTAAATGGGAAAGAATGTTAATAATCTAAAATTAAAAGGGATGTGAGTAGTTTCCAGTAATAGCTGTATGAGTGACCCCTTTCCTAGTGGCATCAGTCACACCTATTGATAGTTTTAGTCAAGTTTAATGATGTTATGTAATTGTCAGATCCAGATGCTACTTCCTGATTGTAAACAAATCTATGAGGGTGAATTGGTCTCAAATGTAGTGTTTCTGTTAGTGTGTCAGTCAGAACTGTAGATACAGAAGACACTCTGCTGAGAGAGTGACCCACAGCATTAGTCATTATTTGACCCAAGAGTGCATTGGTGTTATCAGTTTGACAGTCCACCCTCATACCACAGATTTAACCAGCATGTATCTTAAATCCCAGCGCATGCAGCAAATTGCTCATACTACAGACCAAGAAAGAGAAGGAAGCAAATAATGAAACCTGAAATTACTGTGGTGGTGGTGGTCTCACAGGATAGGGAAGGGAGAGATGAAATGCCTAGAGGTATGTGTGAAGATGCTAGAAATGAACTGTGTTATGCAGAGGATCTGAAAGCATTGTGTGGACTTGCAGTCATCAGGAATACTGTACTGCAGGGATCTAAAGGATGTATGTAAAGGGAAACTTGGCCTATGGCAGTGATCTCAGGGAATGTGGGAAACATTCTGAGAACAGCAATTAACTCTGTTTATGGCCCCTGGAGCACTGCATTTCTATAAAACTCTCTCTTTGTGTTTTCCTCTAAAAACATTCTTATCTTGCAAATTTAACATTTGTCTAACTTTGTTTAACCAGGTTTCTTTTCTCTGGACTAAATGTATTGCTTGTCCCAAAAAATAAAACCTTGTGGATCTCATGGGAGCAGTCTTGAGAAAGGCCCTGAATCTGGGGTCTCCTTCAGTGATCTATTTTTATTCTTTTATTAAGCAAACCTTACATTTTCCCCTACATCAAGGTTGTCCTAGGTGTGCTCTTTAGCAGCTGATTTTAATCTCACTTGTAGAATATGACAAGGACTGAACTTAACCCACCCAGAATATCAACCATTGCTGAGCTCCACACCACATGCAAATATAATACAAGACAGGTTTTTCCCAAATTTCCCCATGACTCAAGGTTTTCAAGGTGTAAAATGATACTTTTTAAAATGTTTAAAAAGGAAAAAATATCATTAGTTGTGGAAATGATGCCTTCCAATAAATAATTATCTGTAAATTTAGCAGTAGGTATTTCAGTGGAATGCTACATCTCCAACTGGGAGAAGGTCACACAGTACATGGCATGCTGAGCAACATTATTGCATTGAGGTGATGAAAATAATTTTTTTTCCAGTCTGGAAGCAGCAATGATATTAACAGCAAGCCTGATACCTCATCAACTTGCCTAGCACAACATAAAAGTTTTCCCTAAGAAATCAAATCCCTCTCAGCAGGTTGTTAATGCTACTAGTTTATCTCAATACTGTGCCATAGAAATGGCAGAATTTCTGAGCAAACAGGATCGGCTCATGGGTCATTTGGGTCTGATTATGTTAATGCTGCTATTTGTTGAGCTGCAGTAGATTTTGAAGCCCTGCAGGTTGGTTTCCTATTCACATAGAAATCAGTGACTTGGAATAAATTTGTTTAGAGCACACACTTTTAGAAGATGCTTAGAAGACCTGTTTTCTTGGACACAAAGTCCACATTGGGTGCTCCCAGGGTAAATTTAATGGATTGTTCCTGTTCAGGATCACCTGTTTATGTCCCAGAGTTTGTGGAACAATAGTCCTGGAGTGAAAGGACAGAGGAGGTGTTTGATAAAATGAAAAATTGAAGAGCCAGTAATACAGGGAAAGGATCTGAAACAGGAGGGAGAGTGAGCAGTAAAACGGGTCTATGTTTTCTCAGGGACAGCAGAAAACAGACACGAAGCATAGCAGAAGCAAGAAGTAGGTGAAAAGGGTATTAACCTAAATAACAGAAAGGAAAATAGAGGTGGAAGGAGCAGATAGGACAATCAAATAGGCTTACAGCGTGCAAAGTTTTATATTGTTAGTGTTTGCTGGGGCAAACTGGTATTGCATGACTCAGTAGGAATGTTTTATCTAAGACCCTGCAGCAGTTACTCATTTAGTCAAAGAAGGGTCCTTTTGAGCCTGGGCCTGTGTACTTTGATGGTCTTCTCACACACATAACCCAATGATTTATGGTACAATCCCAAGAAGGATAAGTTAGAAGACTGATAACTAAGGGAGATTTCACAAAACCTAGCAAGGAAGGTTGTACCTTTCCCATTCTGCCTGACCTGATCCTTGTTCCTCAGTACTAGTTTCCCTTGGCTCAATCTGGATTACAGTTTCCTTAGGAGTATGAGGAAAACAAGGACACAAACATTCAGGCAGCTCTCTGATTAATTCAGTGATAAAAATACAACATGCCATGGATTGCACACAAGGACCCTGGCAGACAAATGCAAGTTATTTCTGAAATATTATATCAAGGGTAGATGGGTATAAATTGTCACACCATAATTGCTATGACCACATCAAAATTTCCATGTGAAAATGAGAAAGGAAAAGATGAGACATCTAAGTCTCCATACCATTTTATTGAATTCTGTAGGCATAACAATTAGTACATAATATGCTAGGGAGGAGAGTGTGTAAACCTTTAAAGTATCCAATCAAATCTGTACGCATTTCATAAGCTTAACTTATTTATAAATATCACAAAGTTACTTCTAGTCAAAATGCACAGCAGCTGTAAAATTCATCTGCATGTATCTGGACTTGAACTGCTGTTCAGATTTGTGACTGAGAAGGAATTTCACCCTTGTTAAATTAACACAGATCTGTCCCCTCCTACTGTGGTTTATTGCACAGTTCCATCAGCTAAGATCTCCTGGGCATATTTCACACAAAGATCAGGTTTCTCTGGAGCAGGCATCTCAGGCCTCAGAGACACCTGGACTGAGGATAAGAACAATTTGTCTTCTTAAATATTTCACTGTTTTGTTTGGGTAGTTTTTGCAGCTGGTCTGGAGCAATGGAATGTTTTGGCAGATTTCCTAGTACAAGGTGCGCATTACAGAGGTTTAGACACAGAACTACAGACACAGTCGGCTGGTACAGCTGGGCTGTCACTGGTCATTTCTGTGGCTAGAGGGGAAAGATCAGCAAAGCTGAGGTGTGAGGCCAGTGAGGCAGACACAATCAGTCTGTCCACTGAGCAGCAGCTGTGATCCAGTTTGTAGATACGGAAATTATGTGAGGATGCTGCTGAGGCAGAAGCAAGGAAAGTGAATGAATGCATGAGGCACAGACCCTGATCTGCTGGCAGGGAATGAAGAGGGAGAATTCTCTGTCAGAAACAAGCCCAATCACATTGATAAGCCAAAAAGACTTTACCAGAGACCCTTCCAAACATTTGTTTTAAAAGTAAAACAGAACAGCTGTCCTGGTTTTGGCTGGGATAGAGTCAATTTTCTTCCTAGTAGCTGGTACAGTGCTGTGTTTAGAATTCAGTATGAGAATAATGTTGATTATACAATGATGTTGTCATTGTTGCTAAGTTCTGCTTACCCTAAGTGAAGAATTTTTCAGCTTCCCTTGCTCTGCCAGGGAGCAGGGGCACACGAAACTGTGAGGGAGCATGGGCCAGGACAGCTGTCCCAGGCAGGCCAACAGGGTATTCCATACCATATGTCATGCTCAGTATACTAACTGGAAGAAGCTGGCCAGGAGTCACTGCTGGCTTCTAGGGGCTAGGCTGGGCATCAGTCAGTGGGTGGTGAGCATGACTGTTGGCTTGTTGACTTTTCTTATATTGACTTTTATTTCTCTCTCTCTCTTTCCATTATCTCTGTTTTCATGACAATTATTCCTATTGCATTAATATTTTACTTTATGTCAATTATTAAGTTGGTCTTATCCCAACCCACAGATTTGACCTTCTTCCGGTTCTCCTCCCCATCCCCCTGTGAGGTGGGTGAGGCAGTGACTCAGGGAGGTACTGAGTTGCCAGATGGTGTTACAGTGTGTCAATGTCCTTTTTGGCCCCCAACGTGAGGGTTGAGATAAGGACAGATCTGACCAGAGCACGTTAAAACAATTTTGTTATAAACATTCGCTGCATTGGTTTAACAATCACTGGTCACAACATTGATTTACTTGCTCTCAGAATCATTGCACTCATTCTCAGGGCTCTATTGTGCAGCACTTTACTTGCAGTACGTACTCCCTCTCTTGGCTTTATCGCCTTTGAGGTATGGGCTAAGATTATGGTTTTATTGTACTTTGTAATGCTGCCTTGTGATATGATAGGACAACTGGTTGCAAGACTAATCTGGTGTGTGTACTCAGCATTGCTCACCTCTGTTCTTCGAGAGCCATCTGTTGGGAACTACCAATAATCACACCTTTTTTCTTTCCTCCTCCAAGAGACAGCCTATGGAGAAGTTATCTTTCCACACTTTCCCGGCAGGCTAATTACAGTAGTGTTTGAGGATTTTGAAAATTGTGAATATCCTTGGGATGTTGAAACCATAACAGTCCTATTTCCAGGAATGTTGAATGTGTTCCAGGTCTTGTTTGTGGTTAAAGAACTATTTAAGAATAAGATCAAGAGAATTCCCTGAGTCTGGATAGTTAAAAGTAGCAGGATGTGTGTGACAGCATATGGTGAGTACCTAGGACAGTGGGCACCTCCAGTGTCTTGGAACCTCCTCCCTGAACAAGTGCAGAATAAATATTTGGGAAAAGAATGCTGTTACCCTGTCAATTCTAGACAGACACAAGTCACTGAGGTGTGCTGGGGCCTGGCCCATGCCTATTGATCCCTGATCAACACTCTTCAGTACCTCAAGAGGACGAGATGGTCTGGATCTGATGGCAAAGCATTAGGCACTGCAGCTACTTCAACTCTGGTGAGAAGGACTTCAGCTGAACCACAGACCCAACCCATGCCAGTGTCAGTCACCCTACAGACAAGAAGAAATGGACATGAGTGTCTACTCATTTAGTAAAGGGGGACAAAGCAGGGCCATCCCAAGAAAAGGAGGAAGAAGCAGAACAAAGGTAACCACCACTCGATCCCTATCACTGAGTGAGTTATGCATTATGGGAAAAGATTTCATCTATTGTCCAGGCAAACGCATTATCACTTGGCTGCTAAAATTCTGGGAAAATGGGACTAGTAGCCTGGAATTAGAAGGTAGGGAAGCTAAGCATTTGAATTCACTCTCTAGGGAAAGGGGCATTGACAAGCTAACTGGTAAAGGCATACAAGTCCTCAGCCTTTAGAGGTGACTCTTGTCAAGCATGAAGGAAAAGTATCCCTTCAAAGAAGATGTTATACATCACCCAGACAGGATGGGCATCATTAGATCCCATCATTAGGTGTGATCAGCAAAACAACAGCCACATGTCCAGCATCTAGAAAGAAAGAAACACAAGATTTTTTAGGTGTTATGAGTTTTTGGAGAACACACATTCCAAATTACAGTCCTCTCTGTCAAGTGACCCAGCAGAAAAGTGGTACTAAAAGGGACCTGAAGCAGCAAGAAATCTTTGAACAAATTAAACAGGAGGCAGTTCATGCAATAGCCCTCAGGCCAGTCTGGGCAGGGCAAGATGTTAGAAATGTGCTCTCTGCTGCAGCCAGGGAGATTGACCTGACATGGAACCTTTGTCAGAAAGCACCATGGGAGACTTGAGGTTAACCCCATGGCTTTTGGAGCCAGGGCTACAGAAGATCTAAGGCTTGCTATAGTCCAGCTAAAAAAAGAGATAATTGCACCTTATGAAGGGGTTTAAGCTGCTTCAGAAGTGACTGGTACTGAAGCAGAGCTGCTCCTGGCACCCTGGCTAGCTCTGCTGGACTGGATGCTCAAAGGGAAGGTCTCCTCTGCACTTCAGACAACTGAGGCTACATGGAATAAGTGGGATACTACTGATCACACAACGAGCTCAAATAGGAAAACCCAGGCACCCAGGAATCTTGAAAGTGATCATGAACTGGCCAGAAGGTAAAGATTTCAGAATATGGTCATAGGAAAAGATGACATGTACCGAAGAGGCTGCACTGTATGACAAATTATCAGAAAGTGAGAAGCAATATGCCTTGTTTATTAATGGGTCCTGATGTGTTGTAGGAAAGCACTGGAGGTGGAAGGCAGCTGTATGACAAGCTGCAGAAACTTCTGAAGGAGAAGGTGAGTCCAGTCAGTTTGCAGAAGTGAAAGCCATCCAGCTGGCTTTAGACATTGTTGAATGAAAAAAATGGCCAATACTTTACCTCTCTACTGACTCAGGGATGATGGTAAATGCCCTGTGGAGGGGGTTGCAGTGATGGAAGCAGAGGAACTGGCAGTGCTGCACTATGGCAGGATATTTGTGCCTGGGTGGGGAATCTGGTTGGGAAGGAGCATCACATAAGTGCTCATGTGCTCGAGTCGGGCCACTGCAGAACACCAAAACAACCAATAGGTGGCTCATGTGGATCTGGATTGGAAACGTAAAGGTGAATTGTTTATAGCTCAGTGGGCCCCTGACACCTCAGGTCATCAAGAAAGAGATGTAACTATAGATGGATTAGAGAATGATTGAAGGGTAGATTTGACCATGGACACTGTCATGCAGGTTATCCATGAATGTGCAGCATGCTGGAATTAACCAAGTCAGGTGGTTAAAGACACTCTAGTATGAAGGACAGGGGCTGAAATATAAGTACAAGGAGGCCTGGCAGAGTGAATGAATCACACTTCCACAGATCCTCCACGGGCTTACTGGAGGGCTGGAAACATATTCTGGGCCCCATACCACCACCCAGAAAACTCTCCTGGGCCTTGAAAAGCAAGTTTTCTGGGGACCTGGTAGGCCATAAACAACTGTGTTACACAATGGGACACTTCCAAAACAACCTTGTAGACAACTGGGCCAAAAACATAGAATTGAGTGGATATTACACACCCTATTGCACACCAGCCTCCAGGAAAAATTCAGCAGTGCAATGAACTATTAAAGACTGTGCTGAGAGCAATGGGTGGTGGAATCTTCAAACATTTAGCAAAAGCCACCTGGTTAGTCAACACTAGGGAATCTGTTGGTCAGGCTGGCACTGCTCAAATCAGAACTTTTACCTACTGGACAATGGGGTAAATTTCCAGTAGTTCACATAAAAAATATGCTGGGGGAAAAAGTTGTGGTTATTCCTGCCTCAGGCATAGGGAAAAGCAATCCATGGGATTGCTTTTGTTCAAGGACTTGGGTGTACTTGATGGGTGATTCAGAAGGATGGAGAAGTCCGGAGTGTGCCTCAGGAAGATTTGATTATGGGTGAGAATTACAATTTTTTAAACTGTTTGATGCAATTGCTATGTAAGACTGTGTGCTATCACATATATGGTAGTGATATGCTCATCAGTGCATTGGGCTCTTTACAGCATCTGTCTCCACCAGCTCTGGATTTGGGGATCTGAACCCAACTCCCTTTTGATTACCACATAATTAGAGAATGAACTGTGATAAATACGGACAAGTGCAATAGTGCTGTAACCAGAACTGGCTTCACCATGCAACAGTCCAACAACACAGTCTTCTCTGCCCTCAAAGACTATAATGGCAAATGGAGCTCAAGGTCATGGACAAAATGAACTCAACTGACATTTTATGGAGACAGACTTAGGGAACGGGATCTGTGTGCATACACCAAAGGACAGGAAGGGTGATGGGATGTTTGAAAGCATGGGAGCTGGCATGATGTAAATGATGTAGAATAAGGGGTGGATACTGTGCTGGTTTCAAATGGCAACATGGGCCTTCTCCACCTTGGCTGAGGGTAGCAATGGCAGAAAGGCTTTTCAGCTGCTGATGTTCAGCCATGGGATAAACAGATGTGCTGGCTGTAATGAAGCAGTTAATTATGATTTTATGATTTTAAATGGCATCTCATGATGCAATACATGGCAACACCTTGAGTCCTGTGTCCAGTTCTGGATCCACCACTACAAGAAAGGCATTGAGATGCTGGAGTGAGTCCAGAGAAGGGCAATGAAGCTGGTGAAGGGTCTGGAGCACAAGTCCTCTGAGGAGCAGCTGAGGGAGCTGGGTTTAGCCGGGACAAGAGAAAGCTTGGAGGGATCTTGTACTACTCTCTTGGTCTCTTCTCCCAGGCAACAAGAAACAGGAGAAAAGGACAGTCTTAAACTGTGCCAGAGGAGGTTTGGATTGGACTTTAGGAGTAATTTCTTCGACTAAAAGTATGATTAGACATTGGATGGGCTGTCCAGGGAGGTGGTGGAGTCACAGATCCTGGAGGTGTTTAAGGAAAGGACTGGACGTGGCTCTCAGTGCCATGGTCTGGTTGTCAAGGTGGTGATCAGTCATAGGTTGGTCTCCACGATCTCAGAGGTCTTTTCCAACCTGACTGATTATGTGATTCGGTGTGGATCTGAGGAGCCACAGCAGTGAGGCCGGGCCGGCGGCAGCACCTGAGCCCTGCCTGCCACTCCCAAGATGGCGGCGCGGCAAGGCCGCGGCCCCGCCCCGCGGCTCCTGCCCTCCCTGGGCCGGCCGCGGCCGCCGGGGCCGCCGCCGCTGTCGCCGCGTGATGAGAGCATCAGCCCTCACTGCCACGTCTCCCGGGTAGCCGGCGCTGTGCAGGGCCGCGCCGGGGCGTCGAGGCCGGACCCTCCCGCCTGCCTCCTCTTCTCCTCCTATCCCTTCCCCTGCTCCTGCCCCGCCGCGGGGCAGCGGCGAGGTGGGTCTGCCCGGCGGGAGGAGGGACGCTCCGCGGGGCTCCCGCCGCCGCCGCCGCCTCGTTCTCCCCGGGCGGTCCGGGGGTTGCGGGGGCCGGGACTCGCCGCCGGGCCGCTGCCGCCGGAGGGGACCCCGCTGCCGGCTGATGTCCGAGCCGCGCCGCCGCCCGCGCTTGGATGTGTGAGTACCGGCCCCGCCGCTCCCGCGGACAGCGCCGCGCCGGGAAAGCCACGGCGACCCAGGCGGGCGGCGGGCTGCGACCGCCGGAGCCCCCCTCCGAAACCTGGTGTGTGTGTGTCTGTGTGGGAGTGAGCGGTGGGGAGGCTTCTGCCGGGTTTGTTCCGTCCTGCTGGTAAGTTACGGCACTTGGTCTCGGGCTTCTCCTTTGAGACATTTCCTGCTGTGTTTGGGTTAAAGCAGGAGGTCCGCGCACGCTGCTGAGACCGTTGAGGATTAAACACGAGGAAGTTGGGCTGGGGTCACGGGAATGTGCCCTTTGGGCTTTTAAAGCGCTGTCCCTACGTAACCAGTCCTGCAAGGGCACTGTCCTGTGGAAGGTGAGGAGCTGAGGCAATCTTCTGTAAATCCAGGTAAATCCAACCCGCCATAAGATACCATTTCCAGAATGGATGTGGGTGCGCATTTCTGTCGCTGTTCTTTTTTGTACCGCAGTGAAAACAGTGTATCAGTGAAAACAGTGTATCAATCATTCTCCCTTTTATAGGGTAGCAGTTGGGCGCATGATTTTCCCTATTTAGTGAGGCAGCTCCTTCCCTACTCCAGCATCATTTCAACATGTGAACGTACAGCAGAAACAGAGGCAGCTTTGTTTGCAATCTCTGATTGCTCTCATGCATGCTTTCCATTGTGAGTAAGGGGCCCCTCGTGTCCCTGTCGTCTGTTATGACTGTAAGTGTAGAAATGAGATGTCTGTGTTACAAAGGGGTGAGTTACAAAATTTTTGGAGACAAGGCATCCCTTCTTTAAGCGTCCCTTCTGTCCCTTAAATCACTGTAACCAGAAGAAATTTTCTGGGGGAGGGATACACTAGTACAGGGGTGGGACTGGAATGGCTCAGCTCCAATTTTACAGGATGCTTAAGGCAGAGAACATCAGCCCTTTTTAACCCACAGTCTGCTCCATAGCTCACCTCCTGGCACTCCTGCTGTTGGACTGTTTCTGACACTCATTCCTCCTTCCAGCTGCAGCCCTTGGAGTGCAGACTCCTTCAGCCAAGGTGCTTGGATGATACTCTGCTGGTAAAATCTGGGCTCCCTGGTGTGTAGCTAGGCAATGCTGACCCCTCTGGGGTTTGGGCTGGAACTTCACGTGCTTCTTGTTGTCTCTTATCTGATTGGAAATTCTTCAGGTGTAGATGTAGCTACTCCTTGTTCCTGTTCTTGAGCTTCTTTGCCTGGGGTTTTGCTGTACAAACCAGCACAGAGGGTGGTAATGTTTTCCAGGTTTGATTTATTGGGAACAACAAGAAGTTCAAGTGATATCAGTGACACAGTGACCCGTGCTCAGCGTGTACTCCTGATCTCAAGACCATAGAACACCTGAGTGCCTCCTGTACAGCTCATTCCTGGCTGACTCTTTGCAGCATTTGAGACCTCACTTTCAGAAACTCTGGGTGTCCATGTTCCTACTAATAAGAGGTGTCTACTGCCTCAACCAGAGCATTCAAAATCATTAATAATTTTGAAAATGCGGGGCTTTTATTTCTTGCTTTCATATTTAGTGTTTCTGATTGTAAAATGGGGATAAAACATGTTGCTTCCTACTTTGCAGTACATGTTTCTATTCTGCTTGTAAGATGATGAATTCTTATAAAAAATTTTTTCATTATATAGATTAGCACCTTGCTGAATTACTTGTTTTTCAGAGACACTAATGGCATTTACCACAGTAGATTCAGTGGAAGCTAAGGAAATAAAGCAATTCTCATCTTACTGGCCTGCCTGTATTAGCAACATTTGTGCTGATGTAACATTGTCAATATAGGTGTACTGTTATGTAGTACTCAAAGGCAGACAGGCATCATCACTTTTTTGTCTATTCTTCAGACATTCCTCTTTGTTCTGTGATTTTAGATTAAAAAAATTAACTTCTGTATGTAGTGTTTGAAGGGGAAGCCCCACACCTTTCCTGCTGGTTTTGAAACTGAGTAGCACTGAACACAAATCTTTCTCTGAAATTATATGTAAAGCAGATTGACTCAAACCCGGTTTTCATAAAACTTAACGCTTTCTTTCTCTCTATAGGCACCAAATCTGGATGTTTGAGAATACAACCAAGAGCAAACGTACTAGAAATGTTTGTTAAGGTGGCTTCCAGTTTCCATGAGCATTCGGTTCAGAAACCAGTTGGGCCACTCAGCACTTCTCAGTAGTTACAGTTGCTAAAGATGGATGTGGTGGAAAGCAAAGGATAGTAGCTATTCTGAGACCATCCTGCTCCTTAGTGTCAGTGTTTTCCCTGTGCCACAGAATCATGAAATCCTGGAAGAAGTGTTCTTCTGGCAGTTAAAATTGGAACTTTAGTCCATTTGTTTCTAACCCTACCACAGTTAGGTAAGTTGCATGGCTATTAGCAGGTGGATTTTTAATATCGGAGGTAAATCTGTAGTAGCTGTGTGATTTGGGAAAATAGCTCATTAGTTTTCACAAACTGTCCCGGAAGATTTCATGCCATTCTTTGGGGGCTGTTGTCATTGGTGAGTTTTTTCCAACCTTTTCTTGATTTTTCTTGGGTATTGCAATCAAAAAGGAGACTTCTGGTGAGAGTTGGGTATTATGCAACCTGGTCAGGAGAGCTGTCCTGGGAGACAGGGTGCAGTGGCATCCCTTGGGGGGTTTGGAATGGTTCGTTTAAAGCAAAATTATCAGTAGACATCTGCAGCCCAGAAATACATATAAGGGAGCATGGATGCAGGTTCAGACAGCTGGATTAGTCTCAGTATAATTAATGATACAAGGGATTAATGTATCCTATTGCATTTTCTCAATCTGCTGGATTAGTTGGTTGCTCTGTAAACAGTCATATGAAGTTCTGAGTCCTGCCTACCAAAGTCATGGAGGTTGAATTGAAGACTTACTGTTTTGTGGGGAATATTTGTGTCACCTGAACCTGTTGTTTAAGAGGCAAATAGAGGAGAATCAATGCATTCTCATATGTGGTTTATATTTGAATGTGAATGTATGATTTATACAAGTTACAATTTGTTTAAAATTCCCTGCAATATTATTGTTTTTCTGCAGTGTCAGGGATGTGTCTCACTGATACTTTCTGCTGTGAATCCCAGTGTGATGACTTGGTGTAAGGCTCAAGGAAGTGGTTTTTAACTTGTGTTCTTCTTCATGCATTCAAGCTCATTGCTACAGATGGCAGATGCCTGCCTTATTTTTAGCTATTTGAGAACAAAATAGAAAAATCCTAGTGACTCCCCATGATTTGTCATCATGGCTGATCTCTGGTAAATTAAACATAGGGATTGGCAGAGGAACAAAACCAGCAGGAAAGCTGCTTCTGTTTGTTTTTAAAATAGCTTGTCTAAAGCGCTAAAATAATACTGTAAAAAATATCCACTACTACATACAGAGACCCTTGGGAGGAGAAGTACTTGCTGAACAGTTTATCCTGCTTTGGATAAGGAAACTGAGGTCTGTATTGGTAAAACAAGTTCCTTGGAAGTCAGTTGAAGATGAAAGATTAAAAAGCAAAAGATATCCTGGCCTCTGCTCAGGCCATTAGACTGCGGGTTTGTGTTCAAATCTGGGAGGAGAATACCTATTTTGGTGGCTTGCTTGATGGAAAATTTTAAGATGGGCTCTTAAAGCATGTGCATCTTCTATTTCTTTTCCCTCCTTTTTCCCCTGTCAGTAGTGATCAGTTGTGTTGTGCATTTGCCTTGATATCTTGGAAAGAAAAAAATTTCAGTGGCCATACCTAAAATTTCATGACTTTCCCAGTTACTGCACATGGCATGGTATAATGGAGAGTGATCTGTAGCTGTGTTTTAGCAGAGCTGTGGCTGTGTGTAATGTTTACTGAAGAGCTCTGGTGCAAGATGTACTTAGGAGTGAGTGCGTGTTGATAAATTGTATTATCGGCCAGCTTTGATAGCTTTGCCTGTGTTGTGCCTGCTGAAACGCTGCCCTTGTGTTTCACTTCCCAACCAGTGTCCCCTTCTAAACAGAACTTCAGTTTCTATCAGTAATGTGGAGTTGGAGTTAAAACTTCTGTGTTGTTACATACTCAGAGAACTGTCTGGCTCAGTAATTCCCTCCAGCTCTTTAGTTTGGGCCTCTCACTCTGGATGAGGCTGAGCTTGATGTCCCTTTCCCCAGACAATTCAGAAGTATGGGAACTCTAGAACCAAAACAGACTGTGATCCAACAAGTCAGGCCTGCATTTCCCTCTGCTGCTGGAAAAGCTCAGCTTT
This sequence comes from Serinus canaria, assembly GCF_022539315.1. Classification (NCBI taxonomy): domain Eukaryota; kingdom Metazoa; phylum Chordata; class Aves; order Passeriformes; family Fringillidae; genus Serinus; species Serinus canaria. The sequence continues at coordinate 24,089,421 of NC_066313.1, forward strand.
GCAATGCTGTCTTGTTCTCACACAAGAACAAGCCAATGCTTTCTTTATTCCTGGATCCACTATTTGGCTGGGAGTGCTGCTGTATACATCAGAAGAAGCCAAAGAAAATGTTAATGTCTTGCTGCTAGCTGTGTAATACTTGTTGGCTTGGTGAGGAGTGTTATTGGCCACTTGGAGCTGCTGAGCCTTGAGGGTCTTGCATTGTGGCTTTGTTATGTTTTTTGGTTGGTTTTTTTTTTACTTCCTTTTGGAATATAAATACTCTTGTCTTCATTCATAAAATTACTACAGTCATTCATTGAAGTTTTACTAAGCTGTTTGTTTTGACCTGCTGCAGCAGTTAGTTGCACAAGGTAATTATATGGTAATATAAGGTAATACTGTTTTATTGCACCAGATTTGTGGCTTTGTTCTTGTACTCTCCAGAGGTTTGTTTAGAGCACTTAGTGTGTGTCTCAACTTTCCTCCGATTCACAAAAACCTGAACTCGCCTATATTCTGAAGAGGACAATATTGCCTTCATACCTCTGGAGACTTCTTCCTTGCACCCCCTAAAGTAAGGTCTTTGAGGGGATTTTTAGGGAATTTACAGGATTTCTCTGTTTTTAAAAATGGCTTTTTCAGTATTTTGGATAATTTTGCTTATCTGGAGTATTAAGAACTTAAATCTATGTCCTATACTTTAACATGTCTGCAAAATGAGCTGACTGAGCTTACTGCACTTTAAGAGACTTTTCCTGAAAAACTTTTCTTTCCCGTTCCTATTTTTGTATGCGGGTATTTGAAATACTGTGGCAGCTGCAAATGGCAGGCGCTGCCATCCCCTTTTCTTAAGCTAAAATTTCTATTTTTCCCACTTACCTTTTTGCTTAGCTCTAGTCTTCCTTGCTGAAAACACTAGAAATAAGTGATACAGTTAAAATGCTGTTTGTCGACGCTTGCCATAATCGTGCTACTTCGACCCTTTGGTTTTGGCATCTGTGTAGAGGAGTGATAGATGGAGCCTCTTCAGCCAGAGTTGTGCTATATCAGAAAATCCTACACTGACATGGTCTTGATGGGTTGGTTTTGTTTTTACAGAGGAGGTTATTAGTCACTTGAGCAAAAATTAGTCTTGCTGGTGCACCACCTGACAGAGGTGATTCTCCACCCAGCTCTCCTGTTTGATGGTGCTTGGGCTGTACTTCAGGGGATTTTCTGTCTCTCTCTGTGCCAAATCCCCATCTGAATCCATCGCTCTGTATGGCATGAGGACTTGGAAAATGTGCTGACTTGGAGACCTCCCTCCTAACCTGTTTTGCCTCCCAGCTCCGGGCCAGGTGGCGGGTGTGTGCCTTTGGATCCAGCCGGAGTTGAAAGGTTGTGTTGACTTAGCACTGGGGCAGCTCTATGCAAGCCAAATATTTAGCTTTCCATCTGATAACCTGTTGGTTGTTTCCTCCCTTGCAACAACCAAATGCTTATTTTATTCCCAGACCAGTTGGGGCTTTCAAAGAAGTTTTGTGTATTTGTGGCTTCCGTTGTGGCAGATGTGAGGGTGCTGACAAGGTGGTCTTGTGACCAAGGCTTGGGTGCAGCCATCGCTGTTCCTTGGCTCTCTGGTGATTTTTTCTTTTCTTTTTGGTGTTATATTGGGTGAGTTAATTACTAGCTTTGTGTCTGTTTCTCCAGCTGTCAAAATGGGGTTTTGGTTTTGTTTTGGTTGTTTCTTATTTTAATTTAAATAAATAAATAAGAGGTTCACACTAACAGGAAGTCAAAATAACCTATAGTAACTAGGACTCTCAAAATTCAAAGTAAAACTTGTGTGATAATTTGCAAAGATATTAGGATTGCTGGGGAACTGCAAGTTTAGGGTTAGGCTGACCAGCTGCAGTGAGTTGAGTTGAGGAAATCAGCAACCAAGAGAGCATTTTTGGTTTCAGAAACTAACTGTGCTTTGTGTCAGCGCTCTGCAGCCGTGTCGTGGGGGTGGCTGGTTGCGCTTCCCTGCCGGGGAGCTCTGCACCCATGGCAGGTGTGTTTCCATAAAGCACGGACACCCTGAATGGAAAGTCTTGCCAGGAGTGTCTGTGTTGCTGTGGAGGAGGCAGAGAGAGTCCCTCACCACAGAGGCCATGTGTTGCTTCACCCCCAGCTGTCACATGCTTCCTCAGCAGGAAGAAGGTTGCTTTAATTGAGATGGTGAGTTGCAATGAGAGACCTGTGGTCTTCTTGAGCCACATTGCACCAAGTGAGGATGGCCATGTTCTCCCTTTCTGCTTTTGTGAGTAACTGGTGGTAGGACTTGTGGAGCCAAGGAGAGCCACTTGAATGACTTCCAGACTCGGGGAGTTCTCATGTCTCAGCGAGCTTCCCAACAGGACTGGAGAGCCTTGGAGTTTTCTCCAATCAAAAAATGTTAACACCATCAAAATAACTGACTGAGCTTTAAAGCGTTTCCAGCAAAGAGATGGGGAACAGGCACACTTTCCATTCTGATGAGTCACTGACTCTCTCCTGATTGCCTCTTGAAAGAGCTGTTTGGGCAGCTGCTGATGCAGAAACATGATTCTGAGTGATGGGCCTTGGTGAGCAGGACAGGGCTGCACACTATTTCACTCTGACTTGGTGAGTAATTAGTCTGCCTAGCTTTTTATCAGTAAAGTCTTGCACACAGCTGTGGTTCTTGCCTGGCTTGATCCTGCCGTGATCCTGCTTCATCAGGATAGCTGGGGAGCTGATGGGCAGGAAGGGTATTGTGGCACAGGAAAAAAAAAATTACCAAGTGCTTTCTGTGGTCCTAAAAGCAGGAACTGGAAATCGGAGCATCTGATGCCTTCTGTTTCTGGATTTTCTTGTAACTGTGTCACAAAGTGAAGTTTTGTCTCTGTCCTGAAGCATGGTCTGCCCTAGAGCTGTCCTTCCCCACATCCATTCCCTGTGCATGGGCAGGACCACTGTCTGCTCTTCTGTAGCTGCTCTCCAGATTCTGCATGTGTTTTTATGATGCCCACATCTGCCTCAGAGAGGAGATCTTGGAGGCTAGGTAATACTGGTTCTGAGGGTTTGGAGATGAAGGGACTACAAGCATGTTGCTTATTTTTGAGGGAAATTGTAGGTGGACTGGAAAGAACAGTGTGGAATCACATTAATGGACTGAAGAGTCTTGTCAGGAAAAGCTTTTATCTTTCATTACTCACTTTTTCTGCATGACTCTATAAAATGTGATCACTGATGGGGTGGGGAAGTGCAAACAGAGAAGGGAGCAGGGTGGACTCTGCATTAATACTTAATATGACTTTGAATATTATCTGTTGGAGTAAGGGGTTTATGGACACCTTTTTTTCTCATTTTCAAAGTAGAATCATGCCTTTGTTTATTAATTGAAAGCTCTAAAAATGCTTTTCCCCATGTCTTTCTCCTCAAAAAGGAAGTCTGTTAATTGGTTCAAGGCCAAAAAAAAGCAGACTTAGAGACAATCTGATCTGTAATCTCACTGCCTTGTTTAACTTTGTCTGTGGAGCTTCAGTTTCGTGTGGCTAGTTTTACAAAATAAAAGCAAACAAAAAAGGAATGGTTCTTAGGCAGATTTTGCTCCAACAAACACCTACCTAATTTGATCTAACTCCAGTATTTAAAGTTATTTAAAGCTTGGCTTGAGGAACTGCCCAGTCTATATGTTCATGAATCACTGTGAAAGGCCTTATTCAAGTGCATTTGAAATATGTACACTGACGTTAAGGATGGCTTCTTTCCATGGGCAGTTGTTTTTACTGGTAGAAACCTGAATTTTACTGGTTTGTAAAGCCAGGGGCTGGAATTGTGATTACTTTGTGTCCAAGTGTCAGTATTGGCGAGCGTGTGAGGCATACTAATGGGGTGATACTAATGAGACCTGTCAAATTATTTACATGAATTATTGAATGGGGTATAAAATACCTTCCACTCTTAATAGCACTAATTAGACCACCAACATATTGCATCCATTATCATAAATATCCTGTAGGTCGAATCAGACCAATTGTTTCAGCTCCCACAGGCCCTGTGGTTGCTAAATTTGGCTTAAAATGGCTTTCAAGTTTGTTCCTTTTGGGCGTTTTTCCTCATTTTTTCCCTTCACTTTAGCTGTTTATCAGAAGTGTCTGAATGCCCTAAGTGAATTCTGCATTGTTTGTTGCTGCCCCTGCTCATTTTACACATGCAGGAGAATGTTTTTGTTTATATTTAATTCCTGAAATATAAATATTTCCAAATAAAACTCTAGAACATCCTAGGGAAAATTGTCTGAAAATTCTTGCTTTACAAGAAAGGTAAGGAAGGCTTCAATCTCTGTTGTGTTGCTATTGGAGATATGAGAGTGTTAAAGTCTGCCAAAACACACTATTTACCTCAAAACCAAAATTCTCCAATGTTTGCTTGCCTTTCATGCATTTTCATATATATATATATTTTTTTTCTCCCTCCTGGATCTCTGTTTTTTGATGCGTTTTTTTGGGGTTTGGTTTGGTTTGATTTTTCCAAATTTTGTATGGGTATGCAGAAAGCATTCATCCTTTGAAACATCTTGATTTTTGTTGAAATTTTGAGAACCGGTATCCTGGTTTCAATAATGACAATTGTTTATCGGAGTAGAGATGAAGGATGGGAAATTCTAATACAAAGGGCAATTCTTTGAGGGAATTTTTTAGAGAAGTACTCCTGCACACTACGTTCATGGTGACAGTCCTGTGACTCACTGACAAAAGTTCTGGCATTTCTGCCAGCTGTGATTTCTCAGGATTTTAAAGGAGGTGATGACTGAATTATAAATAGACCATAGGTTCCATCTGTACATTTCAAAGCTACATCTAGAGTTTCCCAGAAGGTGGATGTGCTTTTTTGGCCCCTGGATTTGTTCTGGCTATGAAATTTTTCCAAAAGGGCAGCTGATTTAGACTCCAGGCACACAAAGACACCGAAGTCCTTGTAGTGAGATGCTCACTCGGTGTCTTGTTCCTGTACAGCACACATACACTCCAGTTCAGTCCTTCACTCCCTTATATCTGCTGTGTTTCCACTGGAAACTTAACTGACTGCCAAAATCCTTGCAGTGTCACGTGAGAGACCAGTGAAATAGAAGAAAAATTGTATGGGAAATTATAAAGTCTGTGCTAGAAATGACACTATTGTTTCTGATATTCTGAGTTGCCCAACCTCTCTCATACTAGTTTATTTTAAGGAATAGATAGATTTAAGTGTGTCATTAAAAATAAATAGGTAAATAAATATGTACAAGTTTACTTCTGAATTATTTTTCTTTTCAGGGCTGGGTTATGTGATTGCCATATGTGCATTTGAAGTACATGCATGCATGTGCATCTTGCTGCATTCTTCTGCTAACTAAACCCACATTTAAATGGATGTATTACCTTGGTGTCATTTGGGCATTAGCATAGAAGGGAGCTGAACCATGCAGTTTCCTTCAAGGACACCAGGCTGTCTGCTCAGAGCTCTGCCGGAGGGTGTCTGAATTACCTACCAGCATCAGAGCCTGGCAAGTAATGTGCTGAGTGCCTAAAAAGAGCTGTGAAGCTCTAGTAGCTCAACCACAACATGGAGAGGCCTCTTCCCAGGTTTGCTTTTGAAATAAAGCTCACATTTGTGTCGTCTCCAGCTCTGGAGATGCTCAGTGATGCTTTCCAGCCAGCAATAAGTGCTGTCAGTCATTGATGGCTAATGTAAGCAGCTCCTTTTTAGAGACACAGTGTCAGTGGTGTTCATTCTAGGTGTGCAAGCAGACACTGACCTGCTGCCATTGAAGTGGCACCGTGTTTTAGAGTGCTGATGGCTGTCCCACAGGGCTCTGAGTGTATGAGAGTGACTTCCTTCTGCATGAATTTGCCTGGCTGGAGTGTGAACTGGGTGAATGTGACCAGCAGTTTAAGGCTTAAGTGATGTTTCTGCCTCCGTTGCAGATTTGGGAAAGCTTTTGGATTGTTGTCTGGGTGTCAGGGCACAGCCTGCTGGAGGCACTGGAAGTGGACTGGTTCCTGGTCATGCCCGGTGGAAGGAGGGGACCCAGCCGGCAGCAGCTAAGCCGTTCAGCTTTGCCTTCTCTCCAGACTCTGGTTGGCGGGAGCTGTGGAAACGGTACTGGTTTGAGAAACAGGTGAGGACAAAGGCAGGGTTGTTGAGACATCTGTGGCTGGGACAGCACTGAAAGCAAGGAGCCTTGATCCACCCTGAACCCTGTGTGGGAGCACGGCTTTGTGGTGAAAGTGAGGGACCAGGAGAGGGGAACCTTGAGCCCTCCATTGTGGTATTATGAGATGGCTCATCCAAGAGGGAACAAGTTCTGCATGACAAACCTCTTCCAGCTTCTCTTCTCAGCTCTGCTGTGCTACATGCTTCCCTCTGCAGCCCCTCTTTTGACTTCATGCATTAAAACCAGCCCCATGGAGGGGATTGTGGCAGTGGTCTCACCCCTCCTTCACCACCCATTGTGGTCACAACAGCCACAGCAGAAATCACACAGGGGTGGAAATCACACAATGCTTCATTTGTCTTTTCTGCAGCAGTTTCCAGAGCAGTGAGTCCTAGAAAATTATGAGTCCTTGTCTCGCTCACTTGCCTTCACTGCCCTGGGGAATTAGCGTGACACATCAGAGTACAGCTGTGACTCCTCCTCCTACATAAAAAAAAGGCAGGGCAAGAGAATGCCTATATTCTGTTTTAGACCTGTAGGTTGATGAAACAAATTCTCATCGTTGGTAAAGATGGCCTGCATTTTCTGGGGAAGTTGGGGGCTGAAACAGGAACACACATGCAGTAACATTGAGATTACCACATTTGGTATAAAAACTGAAAGGGCCCAGCATTACTTCTTTCCATAAAAAGTTAGCAGAATAGAGAAGCTATTTTCTGCATGGTATAGGTTCATTCTTACAGAGTAGAGCAATTCAAGACATTTAGCTTTGGCCATTACAGACTTCCCTGTCAGGAACAGAGGGACAGATAGCACAGTTTGAGGTTCTTGAGAAGCAAGTGACTGTTGAGACTCTGGAGTCAGAGCCCCAGGATCCTGGGAGAGTGTTGCTTATCTGGTTTCAGTCAGACATAGCATAGTCCCTCTACCAGTTCGGTATGACGGAGCTTTTAGTTGTCCTATCATCCTCTGAAAGCTAGAAAAGAAGGAAGTATCAGAACACTGGAGGGGTTAGCCTCTAGGAAGTGGCTGAACTACTCCATTCCATTTATAGTTCCTCGTCTTTTTAAAAGAGGAGCTATGAACAGTAAGACATGGGCACTTTGCTGTGCTGGAGAAGGAGGCTGGGTGCTAGTGTAATGTACTGGTGATGGGTGGAAAGAGCCAACATTAACTGTTGGGTGTAGCACAGAGTCCTTAATGATTTTTGCTCTGTATATCTGCTCCTCAGTCTGCAAGTTTACTGAAATGTTGCTGGGCATGTCACAGCACTTCTGACAGATCAAGCTGTCATCCAGAGAAAATTCTGGATAAGGGTTTTGCCTCAGCTAAGATGATGGAGCTCACCACCAGCCTCATGTCAGAAATAGGAATGCAAGACTGCTGTCACTTCTCCCCTAGTAATGCCCAGTCTCAAATTCACAACCTCAAGCACTCTCTCCTGGAAAATGTCAGAGATGATGTAGAATGTTTACCAAGTAAGTGATGTCCATCTGCTTCAGGAATGGTAGTGCCATCAGCCTGTCGGCGCCTCCAATCACAGCACTGATTACTCCAGAGCCTGTGCGTCACTGCCGGATCCCTGAACTGCCGTTGGATGGGAGCCTTCTCTTTGAATTCCTGTTCTTCATCTACCTTCTGGTAGCCCTCTTCATTCAGTACATCAACATCTACAAGACTGTCTGGTGGTACCCATACAATCACCCTGCTTCCTGCACCTCACTGGTGAGTTCCCCAGCAAGTGCCATCACTTGGGCTTTTCATTACACAGCTCCTTTTATGCTTCTTCAATGCAGGAATCACCAAGTATTTGACATTAAGGGAGTGAATGAGAGTTCACATGCACCCCATCAGTCAGGGCCATGTCATCCCCCATTTTACAGGGGAGAAAATCATGGCAGGAGAGAGAGAGAAGTGGGCAGGACTCCTACAGGGGAAATTTCTTGCAATGTTTGCATGGTCTAGCTAGCCCCTAAGGTTTGATACAGAGCTGAGACTCTAGGAGCTGTCTCCTGCTGTGAGTGCCCCTTGCCAATCGAAACAACAGAGCCTGAGAGAAGGAAGATGTGCAGATTTTTGTTAGGATCCCACAGCAGGTCAGCAGCACAGTTGGGGAGGGAGTCAGATCCTCAGCTTATGTAAAGCTCTCGACCTCCTTGGTTTCAGTGTTCTTGCAGTCCCAATGAGCTGCCTGGGAGCCAGCGGGCCTCAAGTGAGCAAAGCCAGCCTGTGCAGCTGGAACCGTGTCCTAAAGGCTGCTTGGAAGCATGAGGTGGTCCCTCAGTTACCTGTACCAACAGGTGGTGCTGGTGTTCCAGTCACCAGCATCCTGCTCAGCTCTGCCGTGCTGGACACAGCTGGCTTTTTAGAAGTAAAAGCATTCTGTTTGGGGCTCCCTGCCCACCAGGATTTAATGGTCGTTTGTTTATTCCCTTCACAACTCAAGCATTCTTTTTTACCCAAAATGTCCTTGAAGTACCAAAAGCAGCAGTATTAAAAGTCCACTAACTCTTCTGGCCAGAATATATTGGATGGGTTCACTGAAAAGCTGTAAGAGCTGTGTCTAACTTGGTGCAGCTAGAGAACTTCTTCATGGCCAATGAAGATAAGGTTTCTCAGATCAGCTTGGTTTCATCAGGAAGGACTGGTTGCTACAGACCGTTTTTAAGACCAAGAGGGAAAGTGAGCTGGTGTGCTCACTCTGGACTCTGCCCTTTGTCTGATTGTTCAGGGGCTTTTCTGTGGAGAATCTGCAACTTGTTCTCCATGGTAGGATTCTGGTTTTAGATGTCCCTTTGACCCCAAAAATACCTGCCTCAAGGGTGGGGTTATTTTGTTTTCTGTGGAAACCTCTCCATGGGACGGAATCTCTGTGTGGAGGAGATCTTGCTTCTGGAGATGTTCCTTACTAATGTTTATTGCTTTTCCTTCATCCCTAATAGAGAGATTTGGGGAATGCTTATGTGTGGTCCCAATGTACTCTCAAGCAGCCAGCTTTCTAGTCCCACCCCACCTGGGTGGTTTCTGAGTCCCTTTTCCTGGTGAAGATCTTTTTTCTTTCCTCCTTCAGAATTTTCACCTCATTGACTACCACCTGGCGGCGTTCATCACAGTGATGCTGGCACGGAGGCTGGTGTGGGCCATTATCTCTGAGGTAACATTCCCACTGTTCCCTCTCCTGCCTGTAGAACTTGCTGGTCATCCATGGCCTAAGAAAATTCTGCAGGTTGGAAGGTTTCTTCCCTCAGAAGAGTCTGAGTGTGAAGGACTAAGATTTTGAAGATGCTCTTCTGCCTTGGAGTTTGCTCCTTGAGGCCAGTCATATCCTGTAGTATTGGGTAGCTCTGTTGGCTCTGCATCTCGGAGGAGATTAAATGGTTTTACTTGCTTATTTATCTCTGCAGGTACAATACTGTACCCCACCATCTCATGCTAGAGAAGTGCCTGAGAGAATTGCAAGTCAGGTAGCAAAAAGGCAAATAGGGAGGCTGGCCAAGACAAGAAGAATGAACAGGAGCTCAGAGGGGGAAGAGTCAGGTGAAAGATGTCTGACTACACTGAAGTGAAATAGGAATACTGGTAGAACGGCTTTTCCAGTCCTGGTTACTCAGTAACTCAGACTCTGGTCATGTCACCACACATTTTGAGACCTTCTCTGTGTTTGTGGGAGCAGAACGAGGCCAAATTAGGTCTCTGTAAAAGGTCATTTTCAGGAAAATAGAAGTTTTGTCCACTGAAATGGCTAATACAACTCTAGGCTAAGCAACTAATCAGTGTTTAAAAATTAGTAAATTAAAGAAAGGAACAGTTATGTCCTGTTGAATAGATAAATGGAGAAGGTGGGAACTCTGAAGGTCTCTTTTCAATTGATTCCTTCCATTTTCATTTAAGTTCACATCCTCTGTAAGACTTGCCATAGACTGAAATTTCTGCATTGAAATCTTCCGTGCAGGTTCTTGTGCATCCCGTGTATTGGCTCTAACCCTTAAGAATCTTTTCATAGTTCAGTTACCTTCTCTCCTCTGAAGACTGGATCAGGCTTTCTTGCTGTGGTGCCTCCTCACTACACTGCAGCCTGCACATCCAATAGAGCTAAATTATGGAAATCTGGTTTTGGGTTTGGGATTGACAAGGTGCACATCTTCTCTTCCCTCAGCTGCAGACTGATCCTGATCCTTCTAAAGAAAAGAGAGGGAGGAAATGGGTTTCAGGCCATCCTAGACTATCATCAGAGCAATAAGGGACTTAAGCAAAAATATTTTTCTACTTTGCAGCTCTGAATTTTTCTTCAAAGGCCCTATTTTAGTCATGCCCCACAACTCATGATTGTTTGAATCTTTTGGATCCTGTCAATCATTACTAAAATTAAAGGCATTTACGTTTGTAAGAGAATCGGTTTCCTGCTTCTGAGAGGAAGAGGGCACCTATCCCACTTCTAGTATCTCCTGGCACCCCTCTCCCTGCTCCTTCTCCACAGGCATCCCTTGAGCTCATCTTCTAGCACTGACTGTTTCTGGACTGCTGAGTGTTTCCCCTCTGTTTGCAGGCCTCTCAGGTGGGTGCAACATCGCTGATGTGCTACATGGTGCGCCTGGTGCTGCTCACCCTCTGTGGATGGGTGCTCTGCTGGACTCTGGTCAACCTCTTCCGCAGCCATTCTGTTCTCAACCTTCTCTTCCTGGGCTACCCGTGAGTGACACCACTTTGAACCTTCTGGGCAGGGGGGACACAGCTGCTTGGGGGTGCCATGAGCCACTGTGGGAAGCAGAGTGTTGGCTGTAATGTCTCCTCGATTTAGGATTAAAAAGGAAGCAGGAGTGGCTGGGGGAAGGTGTGAGAAGATGGTACTGAGTTGATGAAGTGAATTGCCTCAGCTGCTGTTTGTGCGAGGGGCCTTTACTGCCACTTGAAAACTTGAGCCTTTGGGATTGCTGGTTCTACAAAAGGGATTTAAACAAACTTCTCTGCACAGGTGCTGAAGCTGCAGTCTCTGGCCTTTTAGTGGGAAGAAGAGTTGGCTGTTAGCTTCTGGAGTGGGGGTTCCTATGTGCTGTCACTCTTGTCAGGGCCAGTACCTGTTAGGGAGGTGTCCCCTGTTGGGATGACTGTTATTTCAGCCATTTTTTTCTTCCTTCACGGCAGGTTTGGTGTCTACGTCCCTCTGTGCTGCTTCCACCAGGACAGCAGAGCACAGCCTCTACCTGCAGACTGTGGTTACTTGGTACAGGACCAGGTGGCGGATGATGGGGCTTCAGCTGTCAGCAGCCTGGTCAAAGACTTCTTCTCGCTTCTGTGGGAATCCCTGAGAGAACAGTTCAATAATCCTACGTCTATCCCCACCCACAGCTGCCCCCTTTCCCCAGATCTTATCCGCAATGAGGTGGAGTGCCTAAAAGCAGACTTCAACCGCAGGATCAAGGAAGTTCTCTTCAACTCTCTCTTTAGTGCCTACTATGTGGCATTCCTGCCACTGTGCTTTGTGAAGGTAGCTGTTGTCTGGCTCTCTCTGTGCCCCTACCCACTGTCTCCTTCTGAATGTTGTGTGAACTGCTGCCAGGCCAGACTCCTGGTTAATTCCCCTTTTCTCTGTCTCCCCTTTGGCAGCCCGGATAGCGGAGCATGGCTGCATCCGGAGTGCACTAGTACTGCTCCTGGTTGGCAGATAGGTATTGCCATAAATGTGATGCACCTCTAGTCCCATCACCCCACTTACTAACTCCCCTTCTCCCATCCCCTGTCCTAGGCAGATGGATAGCTGTGTTCTTCCTAGAAAAGAGAACCTGCTGTTACCCGTCTCAGATCCAACATCATGGCTTTTGAGTGCTTGGATCAGAGGCTTTGGTGGTCAGCCTGTTAGAGCCAACTAGGATGCTTGGCAAACTAAATCCAAGAACCTCTTGTCAGTGTGGGGGTTATATTTTTTCATCTGTCATTTCTCTAACTTAAATATGCTCCAGTTCGTGCAGAGAAATGGGCAGGGCTCCACAGTCCATGTAGCAGTCTTGGTGCAATTGGTGCTCCTGGGGCAGTTCTGTGGCAAGCAAACTGCCTTGTTACCTGCTGCTGGAGGAGGACATGCACCAGCTGCGGCATCATCCCCTGCCCTTTCTCCTGCAGCTCAAGGAGAAGGGAGCCTTGAGTGCCTCCTAAGCCGTTACCCTCCGAAATCACCGGTCCAAAAGCGCATGCCTGTAACGTATGGTGTGGGTCTGCTGGATGCACATGCAGTATGTCCCTTGTCATTCCTCCTTCTGCTTTGTGACAGTGGTGCCAAGTTCTTGTCTGGTCTCTTTGCAGAGCACCCAGTACTATGACATGCGCTGGTCCTGTGAGCACCTCATCATGGTGTGGATCAATGCCTTTGTCATGCTCACCACGCAGCTGCTGCCTCCCAAGTACTGTGACCTGCTCCACAGGTCTGCCGCCCATCTCGGCAAGTGGCAGAAACTAGAACACGGCTCCTACAGCAATGCTCCACAGCACATGTGAGTGTGGGATGGCAGGGCTTGGCATGCCTACCAAGGGGCTGAGATGTTCTAGTGGATGAGCACATACCAGCAGTGTTTATCTACTGAGGATGTGTCTCCACTCCCCGTACAACTCTACTGGCCTCGTTCACTGAAAACAGAAATGGCTGCTCTAGAGAGCTGTCTGAGCTCCTCCAGTCACTGCTGGTTCCTTCACAGAAAGGAATGCTGAGATTCTTCTTGGCCACTGGAGAGTTTCTTGAGCAGAGACAGGGGGTGGCTCCCTCCACTGCAGTGGACAAGGTTCTAGCACTGGGAGCCATTTGTTCATATTACTTAAGAGTCCATTCAATGGGCTCGTGATCAACCCTCTGTGCTTTTCCAGTGGGAGCTAAGACATGTCTTTGTGGCAAAGGCTTTGGTATTTTTTAAGATGCAGTCCATTCCCGTGAACCCTCATTCAGGGGGTTGGGAGCACAGATGGTAACACTCTGGCATTGTTTCCCCACAGCTGGTCAGAAAACACAATATGGCCACAGGGAGTTCTGGTGCGACGGAGCCGGTGCCTGTATAAAGCAGTTGGGCCTTACAACGTAGCAGTGCCTTCAGACGTGTCCCATGCCCGCTTTTATGCAAGTATCTCTTCTCTTGCTTGGTGTCTTATGACTGTGGGAGGGGGGAGAGGCTCAAACCCAGCTGCAGCAGAAGAGAGTTCAGTGTTCCATGACGGGCTGGTGCTCTTGAGCAAAATACATGTTGGCAGCAGTAGAGCTTTCCCATTCTGCCTGGCAGTGACCTCTGGGCAAGATGGGAGCCACAGCTGCCTTGTCACTGCTGTCTCGTCGAGGTGACACAGCTCTCCCATCAGACAGTGGCATTCCCCTGAGAGGGTTCCAGTTAACATCTTTCAGGGAAATGGGAAAGTGTGTCAGCAGGCCAATAGGTTTATTTCACCCACTTCCCCTTCTTGAGCAAAATGCCACTTCTACATGCCTTGTTTTCTACTATTTTCCCTAAGTAGCAGCTGGTGGTGGCTGGAGCACAAGCACTGCTTCTGGCCTGCACTGGTCCCTGACAGCATTATGTCCATTTTTCTCCTCACTTCAACCCAGCAACAGATGACAGAAATCTCTCCTCCTTTACTCTTTCCCTGCAGTTCCTCTTTCACCGTCCCTTACGGCTGCTCAACCTGCTGATTCTCATCGAAGGCAGTGTGGTCTGCTACCAGCTTTACTCCCTGCTGCGCTCAGAGAAGTGGAACCACACCCTCTCCATGGCCCTCATCCTTTTCTGCAATTATTATGTCTTATTTAAGCTCCTCCGGGACAGGATAGTATTAGGCAGGGCATACTCATACCCACTTAATAACTATGGACTCAAGGCACACTAGACCGGCCAGACGTGTACCCCTTCTCTTCCTCATCCCACAGGGCAGGGAGGGAACCTCAGAAAAAAAAATATTTTCGTACAGTTCTATTTTTTTCTTGCGACGTTTATAAATATTTAAAATATTTTATATTTTGTATACTATTGTTTTTGTGGGGCGGGAAGGGAACCAGTGGCAATTAAATGTCGCTTTATAAACAAGGTGTTATTTTATATATATATATATATATATATTAAAAAAAAAATCCATGTGTATATACAGTATATCTATACCCATACATATATCTATGTGAAGCAACAGGATTGTGTGTGTGGTCACTGTGTCTGCTTTGCTCACAGAACTCATAACTAGGAACTGGTCTGCTGTAGAATTTGGATAAACTAACAGCTAGGGGATAAAAGGAAACACAGAGGCCTTTCACCAGGATGAGTAAAGTTTATTTTAGTGACCTCAGTACTAGGAAATTCTTGCACTGGAAATGTGCATTGATGAGATATGTTTAGGCAAAGGGAGGAAGCAGTGTTACTGTCAGCCAGTAAAAACTCAGTTCTTTCTTCTTCCCACTGTTAGGAGGATGCAGGTATTTTTATAAAATAACTGTTTACTTTAGCCTCTCCTCCTAGCAACCTGAGCTCCCTCACCATGCCCACAGAATGAACTAAATATTGAAATTAGAATTTTAGGGTAGTGTGGCATTTAGGAAGGGATTTGAAATAAATAACTTTATCTAGCAGGATTGTAACTGAATATTTTAGATACTCATCTCTTAATTGCTTGAGTAATACCTTTGAATTAAGAAATATTCAGTTATTTCCTTTGAGCAGTAATGTTCCAGGTGAAATTTATTCCTATGAAATTCTTACCAACTCCTTTATTGCCAAGCAGTACATTTCACCAGTTTCATTGTAATTAATGTTGGTAGTGTTAATAAGTTATCATTAATAATATAGGAAATACCTTGCTTTGAGACTGTTCTTCCTAAAGCTGAGCTATACTAGATTCCTGTGAAAAAACAGTTGTGGCAGTATCCCATTCAAGATAAAAAGCATTATCAACCATGCAATTAACTGTGCATGCTGGTGACAGCTGCTGGCAGGAGCCGATGTTTTAACTCAGGTAATTAAGCAGGAGACAGCAATGCAATGGTCTTGGATTCAGATTCCATCTGACAACTTCAGCCATTAGTAAAGTGCTAGCTGTAGTTACGGAGTATGTAGGTATGGGAAAAAGAAATCCCAAAACAGTACTGAGTTTGGGAGAAACTGCAACTACTTTATGTTTCTTCTTTCCTTCCAAGCTACATAACAATACAGTGATTTCTGCTGTCTGTAGGACAGCTGCTCTAGCAGCCTGATCACAATTCCAGGATAGCTTATAAGGCAGACAACAGGAGATGCCTCTGAGCATTCACCCAAAATGAACACAAATGCTTAGGTTTAGTTAATCCTAAGCCTTTCCTTTCACATGGCCCTAATGTTACTGGCAGGACAAAGGTACTAGGGAATTTACAGTCTGGAGCCTTTCAATAAAACAACATGGTGGCTTACAGCCATGTCATGGTGTATGTAGTAATCCATGTCTACCTTGATTACTTTAGGAAGTAATTTAAAGATAAGAAAAGGTTGCCTTCTTATCTAGAGCAGGCTTTTTGCTGTATATGCTCTTTTGCTCTTTGTGCAACACCTTTCTTGCATCCAGCTTCAATTTTGCAGTAGCTCAATAGCATTTCCTACAAATTCCACCTAATAGCTGGCTCAGCACCCCTTGAACAGTATTTCATAGCATTATCCAGTGGTTTCTTCCATTTGACAGTAGGCTAATATATAAGCAACCAGCAGGAGAAAAGAGGGTCTTCAAGGCTTAGCTTGGGAAATGGAGATGTGAAAAGAAAGCCAAAACACTGTACCGGGGCTTTGGGGTGGAGTCAAGGAGGGTTCATGGTGTGGCTTTTCCTCCCCTTGCATGCCAGGCTGAAAGGGAGGCAGGTCTCTGGAGCAGTGAGCCCACCCAGACGCTCTGCAGCCATTGGGCTGACCATGCACTGTTGGCAGCACCTCCTTAGCTACAGGCTTTATGGTTTGCTCCCAGTGCCTGAGAACAGAGCCAAAACAAACACTGCCTAAGTGCAGGTGGGTCAAGATCCTCCTCATTCCAAGGGTGCTAGGCATTGTTTGCTGCCTTTCCCCTTCAGAAACAGTACCTTTGTTCTGTCCTGGAGGAGGAGAAGTTCCATGACAAGGTTAAGATTGTACCTTGCCCTGTACAATAGTATGAACTGCCTATATGCAGTCCTGCAGATGCAACTGCCTTCCACCCATACACAGGACCCCTACATGGGAAGAAATTGTAGAAGATAGTTACAGCTTCCCCTCTTGGCAAAAATCAAACTAGCTAGCACAGTTAGTCTCCCTAGTATAAACTGGACCATCCACCAAGCAGGGAGCAGAAATTATGTCTGCTCAGCCTCAGTCCCTGATTAGGTCAGTGGTTTGTCCCCATTCCTCAGATGGGCCTGCTACTATGCCTTATTCTGATGATCACTGAAAACAAGTTCACTCTAATACTTGGTCAGACTAGGAAAAAACAGTCTTGTTCCCCATCTTGGTTGCTCCATCATGCGAGGATGTCATAATAAATGGATGGTTTTTTGGTCTGGTCACGGAACTGCTCTAGCTTTAGGCCGATCCTCAGAAGAACAGCTTCATCCCACCATTTTGCCATGACCTGGGAGAAGATGAGAGGCAGAAGGAGAAGGATAAATGAAAAAAAAGTAGCAGCATATAGATGCTCTTGAAAATCTTGGAAACAATTTTCCCCCGCCTCAACATCCTCAAAAGATGTTTCCTCCTTTTACCCCAGTAAGTATGGCATCACTGTATTTGGGATAAAGGCAGCTGTGTGACTTTCAATTGTAAGACATAGATCTTTACATGAGACCTGTTTCAAGGGGAAATGATTTAAAAGAAGTTACAGAAATAAGAGAGGAAAGGTTAGCGATGAATACTGAGTATTTATGCAAGTAGACAGGGAGACAGTGAAATCTTTCTCAAAGACACCTCTGCCATTCAGGAGTGAGGCAAGTCACCCTCAAATTAAAGTTTTTATTTCCAGTACCTGCTCACTCAAGTGAGATGTGTGAAACAGGATGTGATGCTTCAGGACAAAGCCAGCAGGGGATTTTGTGCCCCAGCATTCACAAAGAGCAAATACTCACCTGGAGGCTAATCGGAAGCCCAGCAGTAGAATATCCAATGGGGACCACAAGGCCTGGAATCCCAGTGAAGTTACCAAGCTGCATGAATCTAGAGGGAAAAAGCTGTCATCGGTATTCCTGGGGACAACAGCAAATTCATCCTTTTTTGGTAGAGGCAGCTATGATTAATCTCCCACCTTACAGTCTGAGGTTCTTTTCCAGCTGTTCCCAAACATTTGTTTCTGTAGAGCAAGTAGCATTTTCCTTACCTCATGGACCGGACTGTGAGGGACATATCGCTGCTCCCAGTCAAGAGGTCAGATTCATAAATTCTTGGAGCAGTGCAAGGAACACCTGTGGAGGAAACACAAAATTACTGAACTTGAAAGGGACTTCAGCAAGTCATCTTGTCGAACCTTCTGGCTCGGGAATGGTCAGCAAGTGCAGGGTGCCCATGACCACGTCCAAATAGCTTTTGAATATTCCCACGGATGAAGATCCCACATGCTCTCAGGGAACCTGATGCAGTGCCATGGATATAACCACTAAGTTTAGAAATAAACAGTTGTCTCTCTAATCAGGCTGCATTATCCTCTAAGGGTGCAAGGCACAGCAAAGTGCACAAAAGTCATACTCTCAAAATTGAGGAGGGGAAGTTAATGAAGTGACTGCTTTTAAAAGGCACCACACAGATGTTGAGGACTGTCTCTTTAGCCAAGAGTGCCAATACCTGGTGTAAGGATACAGTTCACAGTGCTGAAGATCTCTTGCAAAAATCTCATGCTCCGAGTTCTCTGTCGATTTGCCTGCAAGCAGAGAGAATACTGTCCGATGGGCCCTCTTGGCTCACAAAATTAATGTTTGATGTTGGCAGACTCTGTTCATCAGCATCTCTGCCTTTGCAAAAGACACCATTCCCTCAATTTGGAATCAGGGTACAGGACAGGTGGCATGTCCTCTCTGGTGCCCTACCATCCAGCATGCTTTCACTGCAGAGGACAGATAAAGCTAGGAGACAGCCTCCCCATACCCATGGGGAGATAAGAGAAGCCCCTACCCCACCTCTGCAGTTTCATTAAGTGCCTTCCTTCAGCCTTCACCCCAGTATATTCCTTACCTTAATATAATCCAGAGCTGTGAACTGGCAAGCCAAGGCCAGGCTAGCCCGAGTTTCCAAATTCTGAAATAGAAAAATCTGATCAACGCTCTGCTTGCAGGAAACTGAACTGTGACAGCCCAGGAGTTCTCTTCCAGGTCTGCCCTTCTATACCAGTAGCCATCCAACAGGTAGTTTGTCATAGAAGAAGCAGGAGCACCTCAGGTTTCTCACCGACATGACATTTGATCTGTATCAGCCAGAACAACTAGCTGCTGCTACTTACCATTTCATGGAAATGTTTATTGAAGTCAGGTTGCAGGAAGTCCCTCATCTCACTGAGAATGCAGATCACATGTGCCACTCGGGCTTCCTCCATCTCTGGAAGAGAGACTTCAACCACACTGGCTCCCAAACTCTGTAGGTGCTTCACCGCTGTGTACAGGACAGGTAAAGCACAGACAGCATCCCTGAGTTCTCCAGACTTCACAGAAAGGCTGCAAATCCCCAACCCCTGCAGAGTGAGAGACCCCATATGCTTTTGTAGGGCAAGCATCTTCAGTGCACTGTGTGGCATGCACAACTGCAGCTGCTTCCCCTAGGGAAATGCTTTCAACCTAACTACATCTCAGTATTCCAACAGGGCAGGGGCTGCAGACAGGCTCCTAACTTACCTGCTCTATTTCAGGCAAATTCACCTCACCCCTCTAGCCTCCCAGTTAAGCCAAAGAGCAGAAGGACTGACAATGTTTCCCTGAGCACTTCACATAACCAGTGTTCTATCAGCATGAAGTGATTATTTAGCATCAAGAGATCCCATTCAAAGCCTCAGGGAATACTCAAGAGACCAGGTAAACAATACAGAGCCACTAAATCTTGATGCATTTTAACAGGGCTGAACATCAAGACTTTGGGAAAAGTGAATCTTTTGCAGTCTGAAAAGAATCCTATTCTTTCTGTGACCCCAGCTTCTTCATAAATACCCAAGCTTGCCTATGATCCATTTCTCCTAAGAAAACTATAAATGGGGAAGGGTGTTTGTGGAAATAAGGAGGGTGAAGAAAATCCAGGCAAAGCCTGAATACTCAGCTCCAATGCAACTACTATATCAGGTATTGTAGAGGCTTTCTCCCCCACCCCCAAGTACTCACCAGGGTCAATCGTGCTTAGTCTAAACTCTGACAAGCACCCTAAAGGCAACACTTGGCAGATTTCAAGGAAATACCAGAGGGCTGGATATATCACAAAGACCCAGTACTCTATTACTACTGAGCATTATGTTGTGAAACAAGGCCTTCCCTTAAAAGTCTTTTACCATTAAAGCTTGCAGAGTAAGTATTACCAAGCACAGATCCGTCTTTATACACACAGAGGCTGAGCACACTGGACTGCATTCTTCCATTGTAATCTGACAAGCCTACAACTGCTGAGCTTTTTAACCCTCAGCAGTCAGGGGAGCCTTCCCCAATACAAAGTTACTGCTGTTCATCCAGCAGACCCCCTTAAGCAACTGCCTTTAAGAATTTCAGGCAAGAGCTATTTAATGCATACAAAAGAGGAGCACTAAGTGACACCATAACATCTGGCACAATAGGAGACGTACAGACTTTCCCTCTTTACCTTTCTCACAGGCAGACAGGACTTCAGCATCACATGCCTAAAGAGGAAGAGGAAAGAACTTTAGTAACTGCTCTCCTCATCTTGGTGAGCACACTCACCAGGACTTCAGTCCTCATGGTACTTTCCTTGTTCCCATCCCTAACAACAGTGAAACACAGTCCTACAGGACTTAGGTCACATGCTGCAAGAGAACAGCTTGCAGGTCACACCCCTAATGAAAAGGAAAGGTCACCTTTTCCAGAGCAGAGAATATTCCTCGTCTGCACTGTGCCAGAGCCAGTAAGAGTCTTTTTTGTACCTTCAGGAAGAAATCCTGAGTAAATTTGTGGGGCTGTATTACAATTTTCAAGCAGTACTAGCTTGCAAGCCCCATTTCTACACTGGAATAAGAAAACAGCATTCAGCAGCTATAGCACTGTCACCGAGTGGATACACTCCTTTTCCTCATTTGATTTTAAACTAACTGTCTTTTGTTATCAGTTCAGAAGCATTGCTTCCAATAGAATCAGCAGCAGTCACGACCTTTCTTCATGCCTCCAACAGACTCTTACTCAAAATGCTGCCTTAGAAAAAAATATCTCCATGTTGATGTTTTCACACAGGCTGTATTATCTTCCGATTACAGGACTAAATATGAGAAGCTTTAATTATGACAGGCAAGAGAGCAATGGGCTCCTTTAAAATCTTATTTTGCAAAGCAGCAGAAAGATAAGAGATAAACCAGGCACCTTAAAAAATGTCCAGTCCACTCCCAGTTTTAAGCCTTTCAGGTCAGGGGCACACATATCAGATAGGGTTGCTTTGGGCTGTTTTAGTCCTGCAGGGAACAAAGAAGAGTTCCTCCTTTTATTCTAAGATGCCTCTAGGAAGGGAGAGCATCTGGGCTCAGGGAGGGAGAGGGCTCACCTACCATATGGATAGAGCAGATCTGGCTCAGCAAGGATACTGTAAACAATGGCTGCATCTGCCACTGATGTACAGATAGGGCCTGTAAAAGAGACCAGCCATAAAAAAGGGACAAGAGGTAAACAGTACCTTCCTCCCCAGGTCTTTTCTAGGTAGAGATTGCCTCCCCTGTGACAGAGAACAGCTCAGAGCAAGGTCCCTGAAATGCAGCACAAGTCCTCTTACCTACACTGACTGTGGAGTAGGAGAGTGGCAAGCTGCCGTGACAACTGATGCGCCCAAATGTACCTGGAGAACAAGAAATGGGACTTAGCTGGGTATCAGCAGTCACTGGGAAGAGCCACCTAGATGGCTGTTGTGCACCCAGGGTAAACAGCAAACCTGCCAGTCACTTCTATGTCTGTCTGCTGTTTTCAGAGCCCAGTCTTTCATCCTTCAGTACTGTTCTGCTGACCCCAATTTGTCTCATCAGTGAAACATGTGAATAGTGAAACTGGTTTCCCCCCATAGAAATTATTTAGCTAAGGGGAAATATGTGCAGGGACATTTTGGAATATTTGTATTTAAATATGCAGAAGCAGCATTTGTGGTGTGGAGGATGGGGAGGCAGGAGCAGGATTATCAGCAGCAGGAGACAGCACCCCATGGGAAGTCTCACGCACTTCACTGGTGAGACTTCATGCCTAACACCAGCTGTATTCTGCAAGTACTCATATCACCTTTCTGACTAGTTGCATTTTGTTATCATCATCATCTTCCTAAGATGAATTAAGATTTGTCAAGTTGACCACATGTGAAGGACGGAAAGAGAGTAATGGCTGAGTATCTGGTCTCAGATGAAAGGCAGAAAGGAAAAGCGGCATGCATATTTTGTTTAGTATTGGACTTAAGTTAGGTTTTTTGAACATGCATTCAGCAGAGAGTACAGAATACTTCCATGCTGCCATGCTAACCCTCATGACTCTCAGGGTGTTACATTTCAGAGTTTCTCTGGTCAAATTTTACTCCACAGGAATTAATAAGTGCCTGACTTGTTTGTGGCATTCTATCTGGAACAGCAAACAAGACAAACACACAGCCCTCCATGATTAGATTACCTTTCAGCCCCACCACACCACAGAACGAAGCAGGAATCCTCACAGAGCCTCCTCCATCTGTGCCAATAGCCACAGGGCAGAGACCTACAAAAAACCCACACATTGGCCTGTGATCAGAGACACAACATGTTGCCCTGTCCATTCTACCAGCAGCTGTATCCAAGACAGCACACAGAGCTCTCTGTTTAGCTACAAGTTCTCTCTAGCTGCTAAAGCCAAACCCCCCATAAAAACTAAATGCCTGAGGTACTCTGGCTCAGGACCTTCCTCCCACCAACTCCATTTAGGACCACCTACCTGCTGCTACAGCTGCTGCTGACCCACTGGAGCTCCCACCTGTGAAGTGGTTAGGATTGTAGGGATTCCTAGGGATCTTGTGGTACCTGAAGCAGACAAAGATGTTTAACCTTTTCTTAGGAGGACTGTGTGCACTATAGGGCAGGAAAAGATACAGAAACACAGCTCAGGGATTCTGATCTCTTGGTAAAGAGACACCATTTAACCTCAGAAAGTGCCTGTCCCTAGAAAACAGGATGCATAACACTTCTGCTTTAGAGTCCAATCTCCTGTGAGCATAAGCAGCCCACCCAAAAGAGGCCCAAAGCAAGAAAAAAGATGCTGCTCCAGCTCTTCTGTTGGCAATGGCACCATGCCATTACTGACTGCCACAGTGCATTATGCAATTCCAAAAGGTGGAGCAGTTGGTGGCCAGCAGTTGGTGGCCAGCAACTTACAGACAAGCAAGTCAGCTCGGCCTTTTATCCCCGAGCAGCAGCTCCCCACATCTCCAGCCTGACCACAGCCCCAGCCAGCAGAGCCCTGCCAAGCTGCTGGGTATCCAGCCGCCCTCCCAAGGTGAGGAAATGCTGGAAATGCTGGCACGCTGCTGCAGCCAAGGGGGAGCCCTAGTTCCACCCAGCTGCACATGCACCCAGTGTGGCTCTACACAAGGCTGATCAAGGCTGTGAGCACCACTGCCCTGGAGCTGAGTTCTCAGCTTGGCTATAGCTGGAGAATTCACCATAGTAAAGCAAATTCAGTGAAGCTGTTTTAGCTAGGAAGTAAAACCACTACCTTCTCCCGAGATGACTGTAGCTTTTTCTCAATGTTCTAGGTCTTCAGCCATCACTGAGGCTGAGCGTTACATGACTATTTATTTGTTTTCTGTCACAGCTTTTGTGTACCACTCATACTATAAACATTCACACCTCCAGGCCTGCAATGCCTGACAAACCAAGTTCCTTACTCAGCAGACAACACTTGGAGCCTCTCCTTCCTTTGGTTTCAGGAGCCTTCAGGCTTCCACAACTACTCTAACCCTCAAATGTACAGTACTGGGTTTTCATACCCTCAGGGTTCGTCATGCTTCCCCTTATTTTTGTAACCTTCCCTGTGAGTTCTGGACAGTCATAGGTATTTCTAGACTGGGAGAAGAGAGAAGACAGGGATTTTTACCTATTAGGGTTACATCCAGTTGTTCCAGTCCCTAGTTCATGCATGTTTGAGACCCCAATAATGATAGCCCCAGCCTCTCGAAGCTTCTTGGCCACAGTAGCATCTTCTGTTTCTGGCTGTGTCCCAAGATACACTGTTCCCACTCGGTGATGGTAAGGTACCTAAGCAAGAAGACACCTAATTATTCTAAAGCTCTGTCAAAGGAGCACATGCACACTTCAACATCACAACAGATCCCAGACATTAGGACAAGGAGGTAAGCAAGGGCTAGGGAGCAGTACTCTTCAACTTGCCCTGTGTTGGTGTCTGTCAGGACTTGACCCTTCAATATCTGGTCCCTCTCCCATGCAGAGGAGTCTTTTTCACACCATGATACAGAAGGGCAGAAACAGTAGATGATCAAAGACTGCCTCCTTGCAGCAATGCAATTGCTATGCCCAAAGGCTGAAGATCACCTTGGCCCCATGGCACACAGCTCTGTATTCCATCTGTCTATGGACAGAGCTACAACATTTCAAATCTGCATGCTCTGAAGCCTGGCACCAAGATTAGCTGAATGCCAAAATAACAGATGGGCTATTTTCAGGATATGGGAAGTACTCTACTTTGAGGAAACAACAGAAGAATCTGTACATAAACAGGACTCCCATCACAGGGGTAGGTCTCTGCAGAGTCTACAACAGCCTAATAGCACTGCCACAAGTATTTACTGTTAGCTGTTGTTAGGCCACAGGTAAAAATCTTCATCAGTAGGAGTTTTCAAAGGAACTTGTGTATTTCTGGCACGTGTATTTTAAGGTGAGAGGGGTATTTTGCCAATGGAGTAGAATCAGTGCCTGAGAAATACAGGCAGTTACACCCACTTCACAGATGCTTTTATACATTCTCATTTCATCATAAGACTGTTTCCCACACCCACCCTCTACTCCCCGTGGATTAAAGAGATCAGTACGAGATAGGGAGCACGTCTGCTGTATGCAAGATCTCTCTTCACCTTGCAAAACGTGTTAATCCTACTCACTACAAACCCACATACAACCCCTCATTACAAACACCTTCTCAGGCTTCTGCTGAGAAGCTGGTCTCAAAACCTTGTCGCAGTGAGTTGTCCAGGTTAACCACCTGCAGCAGGAACTGGCAGCTAGACAAGGAAACTCACCACTTTGAACTCTTCTTTCAGGCACACTGGGATGCCATCCAGACAAGACAGGGTACACTTATTCCTGTAACGAGTGGTGGAGGCCTCAGCCATCTGCACAGAGAAAAAGAAAAAGCATAAAGCATATGCTATATATATATTTAGCTGAGCTGAAGGTCATCATCAGTATTGGAATGGATATAAAAAATGGCTTTCTTGGCCAGTCTATCAAAGTTTCCTTCCTTCCACCATATGCTGGTGGGAAACTACAACTTGGAACCATCTACACTAATGGATCCCGCATAAGCACAGAAGTCCCATTATAAACAGTCATCCAGCAGGAAACAGATTGATTTAATGCTACCTCTCTTCACAGGAAGGAAAGCAAACTTGTTTGTAGCCCTCTACACAGAGAGTAAGGTAAAATGTACTCATTTTTCTGTGCATATTGGCCCTTCTAATGGATGTTTGGGGTGGCAGAGGTAGACATTACCAGCATTATTTGCTCCTGGTCCCATTGTACTATGGCTCTGAGGGGTGGCGTGGATTTGTCACAGTCCTCCAACATGGCAATGATGTTCTTGGCTACCTGGGTTGGTGTCAGCTTCCCACTCCTACAGAACAGGAGAAGTTGGAAGTTTGTTACAAGACCTTCCTTCATAGGGTTTGTCTCCCGTGCAGCAAGATGGCAGCTGTCACAGCTTTAAGCAAGAGTCAGGTAAGAATCTCTATGTGGTGATGATCTGAACACTGTTGACACCATCAAGATAGGAAATTCTTTTCCTTAAGGGGAGAATTTGCCTACACAGAATGCTCCTTAGAGGAGAGGCAAAAGCTAGGAGAGCTACCCAAATGTTCCTGAACCACCAGACAGATAAACAGAGAGAAACAACTGACAGCTATACTGAGAGTCCTCAAGCTCTTGAAAGCTTGGAAGCTGTGAAACTCCCAGTATAATGAGCTAAGACCAAAAGTCAGACCCCTTTATGCAGGTCTCCCATTACAGAGAAGGGGCTGCCAGCAGTACTGTCTTAATCCACCTTTAATAAACCTTCCCTCCCTCCTGGCAAAGGCGTGTTACACCGCAAACACGCCATCTCTGGCTGACACAAAAGCCTCGTGGCCAAGATGCACCTGTAACACGAGTCTGCAGTGTCAGCCCTCTGCTCCAATGCCTCAGCCTGCAGGCAGAGGTGGCCCTCGAGGAATAAGTTCTAGGGGTGCAAGAATATTTTTCCAAGGGTTCCACTTCTGGCATATGTCCCAGAGGCAGCTAGGATTACCAGTCAGCCAACAGCTCAGGGAACCCCAGAGTAAGGGGGGTGTTTTCAGCTCTTTCCAAGCTGGACATGTTTACTGGGTGAAAGCAGGTGTCATGCTCAGAGAAGCACGGAGAAAGAGCTGGGGAACCAAGGGATTCAACAGAGACCCACAGTATGCACAACTTTCATAATCCAGATCAACCTTCATCTATTTCTCACTCGTGTTTGAGCAACCAAGATGTGTAGAAATCTCAGACAAAACTGACAATAAGCCAAAGAAAATAGCATTTAAAGATCCTTGCAGGGCTTATAAAGTTGTGCCAGCTCTCCCAGCTGACTTTCCTTTGTTATTCTACTAAAGGGAAAGAACATCAGGAAGCGATGATAAACAATGGCACCTCAAGGACAAAGAGATGCCTGAGAGCCTGTGGAACAGTGGCAGCCCACAGCAGAGGAACATGCGGGACAGGTTGTTTCCAGACCATAACTTCACCTACCGGTAGCATTCCAGGTAGTCTTTGATCCCTTTGAAGCTAAACCCGCTCCTAGCAGAATCAGACCTGCAAAAGAAAGGATTAAAAGGTGCAACTGTGAGCTACCACAGCCAGGTTTGTTGAGACCTGTAGACTTCAGCATCACTGTCCAATGCAGATTTGGGCATCACCCACAGCAAACCATGTGGATTGCCAGCCCCTGCATTGCAGCTCACACTCTGTCAGACTGCTTGCACACAAGCCAGGCAACAAGCACACTATGGATGCCATAAGAAATAAGGGACCGGTTTTGCCAGTATGTTCTAGTTTCTTCATATTCCTACTGAATACATCAGTCATTAAACTGTTCAAAATGTATTCCAGATTTACATTTGCTACTGACCACTACAACATTATAGCCTAGCTGGAATATACTTGTGAATCTACTCCCAGGACCTCTGTCAGAAGTTCAATCCAGAGACAGCTGGCAGCACATCTCTGTGTGTAGTGCAGGAGTGGAAAAAAGCACCATGCAGCACACACAAGGATACACACAAGCAAACTGCTTTAACACCAAATTAATGGCTCTAGTACATAAGCAGTAGGCCATTTCTCATCACTAACAAAGCTAATTTCTTGTGCATCATTTTCTTTAGAACCTGTGTTTCTTCAAGCAAACCTGGTGTTCTCTTTGAGATTCCCTGCAGGCTAGAACCAGAGCTCCTATAAAGTCACTTAGAGGAATCTATTTACTGACTAGCCAAACACTAAGTGTACCTGCTCTAATAGTGCAACCAGAGCCCTGGTAAAGGCAGAATTTGTCTCTCCCCAGTAGGCAGACTTTGCCCTTTCACATTGCTTGTAATTACTGGTGATTTGTAAGTTACAAAAGGCAAGATGACTGACAGCACTATTTGTTTTGTGAAGTGGCTGGCCATGGAAACAAGGATTCAATCTAAATTGCTGACAATGACTTCCCACTAACACAACGGTGCCAGCACATGTATTCTTCCACTTCTCTCTTACACATCACATACTGACCTTGCATCTGTCAGTTGCTTGATAACATCTGAAGGGCTTTCAGCTTCAGACTTGTCTTCTGTAACCCCTGCAGCAACCTCTGGGATAAACGTGGGATCTTCATGAATGTCAAGGGAACGCATAAGCAAGAAGTTGTTCATTCTAAATAAGAGAGAGTCACTGCTGGAGTTTTCAACCTCAACTATGACTAATTTTTCAGACTGTTCAGAAGGAACCTTTACCCAAGAACATTTTGTCTTAGCAGTCTGCTTTCACAATGGGGAGTTGCAACAGTTAGAAGCTAATCTCTCTCACATATTTCCTAAAGGCAGCATCAAATCTATTCTGCCTGTTTAACAAAGCCTCCTACCTCTTGGTATAAGGGGAGCCTCGAGCTGGGAAAGCAATGGCAGAAGTTTTTGATTTACTTTAATTAGACCTCTCATTCACAGACTAAACAAGACAGGAGTGGAGAGGAAAATAAAAGAAGAATATAGTGTAAGCCATACATTCAACTACTAATCCTGTTAAAACAAGCACCTCTTCAGACTTTTCCATGACCTGCTTGAACACAGTTTGTTTGTAATCAAATACAAATCCATGGCCTGGACCACACAAAGCAAGGAGATCAAAACCCTGTCACAGATATCCAGGAATAAGCTGCAATTGAACAGCAGTGACACTTGCCTGGGTTCGATTTGCTCAAAAAGACCACATCCCAAGTCAAATTCAGGGGTGACACAGTTCTCTGTGTCCTGGGATCTGCACAGATGACCCTTCAAATGATGGGCAAACTATATGGAAAAGCATGAAGAGGTTCCTCAACCTCTTACCCAAGTGTCCTCTTACTCCTCGTGCAGTGCATACTTGAAATCAGTTTCTGAACAAAAACACATGTGAGAGCAAGAAGAAAGGCTGGCCTAAAATAAAGAACATCATTAAAAAGAACCTACCAAAACCTCTGAACTTTATGTCTGGCCTCACTTCCCCACTACTACTATTCTTTGAACTCTGTCAGTGATAAGAACAGCATAATTGCACAGCCACCAGCTTTGAAAAAAAGACTGTCCTTTAACAAAAGAGCAAAGACAAAGAGACATAAAGGCAAACAAAAGGCAAAAAGAAAAGCTGTCGAATACAGTTTCTATGCACCTGCACGAGTGTGAAAAAAGGTTAATTCCTTCTTGTAGAGACCAACTCAAATGACAGTAGTTAAAAAAATAATCTAGGAAACTTCTATGAAGCAATCTTATTCTCCAATCAAATTATGCAGCTTTTCACTTTAATAAATACAATTTCAGATAACCTACAAGCAGAGTGCAATGCAAGTACCTTAAACCTAAAAAAAGAAATTAAAAAACTTAGAGTGGGAGAAAAGTCTCCATGCTTACCTCATTAAGAACGGCAGTAAGCAGATCTGCCCAAAAGCCTAGGAAAAAAGCAAGCAAAAATATTGGTTTGCAGCAACTTTGACCTGAACACCTTATTTCACTAGACATGAAATGCTGAATATGCTCATGATTGCTGCAGGCTTGGAACACCCTAGAGATCATACAATGCTATGCAGTAAAGAAACAGCGCAAACACTTGTATTTTACACCACAAAAACGGCCTGAAATGCTTTCCCCCCACCTCTCATATTTATATAATTATAAAAAGAGTATTCTTCTGCCTTTGTCTTTCCCTGACTCACACAGAAAGCCTGCATCTGCAGCTGCAACACCGTTAAGAAGCATCTATATAGCTCCCATCCGTTATTTTCTTCATGTTCCACAGATTATGCAAACACTGGATAAGGCAGGAGCTAATTATTTTATTTACTATTAGGACCTTGCCCGTCTCTCAACCAGCTCCCGCAGTAATATGAGTCAGCTTGGAAAAGTGTGAGAAATTTAGAGACTCTGTGGTAGCAGACAGCAGAAAATAGTCTTTCAATACCCTGGCTCCCAGAGTAGCAGCATCAACAGTCCCAAAGAGATCAGCCTTGTTCTGGCCTGTCTTAATATCTTAACAATGGACTTCAGAAACACGTTTCGAGATGTATAAATACTGTAAAGTCCGAGGCAAGGCTCACTCTGCCAGCCCCACAAAGCGGCATGTTACCTCATACATTGCATAAGAATTACAGCACCTTTTTGAAAACACACGGCTCCTAATCTACATCTAATGTAACACAGCACAATCCCGTAGGAGACTGAGAATCTCACAGCCCCCTTCCAAGGGAGGCATCGGGAAAGGAAAGAAGCCCTTTGCCATGCACCAGAAGCAGCCACAAACCAAAAGATAACAAAGTACTCTGGTTGTTACATCTTGACAGAAGCCACTCCGAAGGTATTCTCACAAATAAACACAGCCCATCAAGCTGTTTCACTCCAGGCCCAGCCGGACATCAAGCTTTGTAACAGGCGACACGGCTGAAAAGAAACTTTTGTGCCTACTTCGCTCAAAAGGAAAAGCCAAGCAACCGCAGCAGCAATCGGACCCAGCTGCTTCCAGCAGAAGCAGGTGCGAGGTGGGCAGTGCAGGGGACGCAGGCTTTTGTCCCCTCTGCACCCCGACACCGAGCGGTCCCAGCGCCACAGCGGGATCAGCCCGCAGGCTCCAAACACGCCAGAGCCCAGCCGAGGGGAGCACGGGCGGCACAGCTGCCTTAGCACCCTGCTGGAACCCTCTTCAGAGGGCTGAGGGACCCGAGTCCTTTAATGTCCAAGGAAAGCTGCTGGCAGCTCTATTTCGAGCTTGATGTCAGCTCCAAAGCTCTCCACACCCGAAGACAGACAGGACCCCGTCAGCCAGAGGCCGGCGCTCTCAGTGCCCGCGCCATCACACCTGTGGGGCCAGGAGAACCCGAGAGCTTTCAGAGAGCCACAACCTCCCCGCCGAGCCCCGCTCCCTCCGGAAACCCCCGCCCGGTTCTGCCCGCACTGCCCCGTCTGCCGGCCCGCACTCACTGTGTTGGCCACATGGACGAAGAGGCGCAGCCCGGCGCCGCACAGCCTCGGAGCCCACTGCGGAGAGAAGGCGAGAAGTGAGGTGAGCGCCGGCCCCGCCGCCCCGCGCCCGCCGCCCCCCGCCCGGCCCGGCGCTCACGGTGTCCCGGGGCGGGCCCGGCGGCCCGGCCTGGCGCGGCCCCCGGCGGTGCAGCACGGCCGCCGCGCTGCCCGTGTGCCGCCGCCCGCAGCATAGGTAGGCGGCGGCGGCCACGGATAGCAGCGGTAGGAGCAGCAGCAACACCGGCGCCATCGCGGAGCTGCCTCCTAGCGCGCCCTCCCGCTGCCGGGGCGGTGCTGGGGCTGGCCCCGCCCGTAGCCGGCCTCAGGCGGCGGGAATGGAGGGCGCCGGGAGTGACTGACGTCCCGCCATGTCCCGCTTCTTCCAGGCGCTCCGCCGCGCCGGCGGCACCCGGGGTGGGGGTCCGGGCGTGCAGGAGGCGGACGTACAGCGGTGGGGGCTGACAGGTCAGCGGGGAGCCCGGGGAAAGGGTCGGCAGGGAGCCCTAGGGGTGTGGGTGCTGTCAGAGATGGCGGGAGGCGGCGGAGGGGCCCCACGCTGCCTGGCGCTGCCCAGCTCATAGAATGGCTTGCGTTGGAAGGGGACCTTGATGATTATCCTGTTCCACCCCCCCTGCCATGGCCAGGCACGCCTCCCTCTAGACCAGGTTGCCCAAAGCCCCATCCGACTTGGCCTTGAGCACATTGAGGGATGGGACATCCACAACTTCCTGGGCAACCTGTTCCAGTGGATCACCATCCTCAGAGTAAAAAAATTTTTCCTAATATCTAATCTAAATATACTGTCTTTTAATTTGGACACATTCCCTCTTGTCCTGTCGCTGCAGGCTCCTTTAAATAGTCTTGCTCCATCTTTTCTGTAAGTTCCCTTCAGGTCCTGAAAGGCCTCAGTTAGGTCACCCTGAAGCCTTCACTTTTCCAGCCTGGACAACGCCAGTTCTCTCAGCTGTAGTTGTCTGAGCTATGTACTAACAGCCCTCAGGCCGGAAATAAATAAAAGTGCAAATAAAGTGGTCAAAGTGAGCTGCTGCTGCTGCAGAGATGGCATTGCTGCCATGCTCTCCACTCTGTGCAAGCCTTCCCTGGATGCTGCAGTCCCTGTCCTTGGCTTTGTGGGTAGGTGGGTGTTTGGGCCAGGACTGAGCTGGCTTTAACCCCCCTAGTACCTCAGCACAGCCTCAGGCAGCTCTGTGCTTTGGGACAATATGAGCAAGGGTTGACCTGTTCAGTGGCCTCGAAATGGGCGTGAGTTAAAGTGCTCTCCACTGCCTGAGGGTGAGTTTAAAGGGGAATGCCAGGGCAATCCATCCTGCCTGCACGTTTTCCTTAGCTTGCTGGATGTCCTCACCTCAGTCCGTGGGCTGGTTTGGGTTTGTGTATCCTGCGGGCTGGTGAGTTACTTGATGCACTCAGTGTGCACATTTTCCCAGAGAGGAGAGGGCAGCAATGCCACAATACACAGCACTTGAGTCCAAGCACAAGGAAAGGTCTTGCCAACTCCTGTGTGACTTGCTTTGTATTCCTTTTGACATATTGTGCCCCATAATAAGGATTGCAATGATGGTAGTAGTCACAGTGGCCTATAGTGGAGGTCTGCCTTAGCTTTAAGTACAGAAAATCTAGAAAATATCTTGTTGAGAAATTATTATTATACAATAATAGATCGTGACAAACATTTCTGGTAGCCTTAAGTGTGTCTCTGGCTCTAGTACTTACATATTTTAGAAAGTGATTCAGGCTGAAAAGCCAACTGTCTTTTAGGAATTCAAAGTACTAGCCTAATTGTTAGATCAGGTTCCTTGTACAGTCTGTTGTAATGGCTCAGGGCATTTTTGTGTAAGTTTCTGAATATGCTTTAATTTAATTGCTATAACATTGGGGTCTTTGCTTCCTGGAGGGTAAACCAACTTCTGCTAAAGGCTGCTGTGCTTTTCCTGTAAGGCAGATGTTTGGGAAGACCTGATCTGGGCAGGACCTGTTTCTACTGTGTGTATGGAGTGCATTGGGTGACTCTAAGTGTAACAAATCACTTTTATTCCCAGGGATTAAACTTCGTCCCTATCAATTAGAAGGTGTGAACTGGCTCGTGCAGTGCTATGAAGTCCAGCATGGCTGTATCCTGGGTGATGAGATGGGCCTTGGGAAGACTTGTCAGGTGTGTCTTCTTCTTCTTCTGGAAAATGATCTTTGCTTAAATTTTTTGGGTTTTAATCTAGTGTTTCTGCAGAATGAAAAAGAAAAAGTACCCTAAATATTCTCCCTCACCCCTTCAGAATTCCATACTCAAGCGAGAGCTCATTGTCTTTTTTGTCACTCAAGTCCTGAGTTAAGTCCTTGGTAACTCTAAATAGGTTTCAGGGTTTTGTAAAAAGATGAGTGGCCATTCATCCAAACACCTTAATGCATAATTCATTGTGTGTAGAGCTGAAGGCACAATACACAGTCAGTACAGGGAAAATAATGTTCTTTTGATGCACTGGCACCAAGGGGATTTTTGTGTTTGTCAACACATGGATTAAAATTTACATATCTAATTTTTTTCAGAGGTTTATTGGATTTTTTTTCAAGTTTTTCAGTGTGTTTAAGTTTTGTTGGAAAATGATTGTTTGTGCTTTGGATCAGCTGATTTTATTCAATAGGTCTTAAATTACAAATAGTTTTAGAAAGTGATCCATGGTAGACCTAGTTTGTGACTGTGCAAGAAAGGGGCTTCATATATTGAGGTCATGTTTTAGGATCTAAGCCTTTTTGTCTGTATCCCACTTGATATTCTGTTAACTCTGATTTGTAATAACCTATGGAGACTAGCTGCAAAGCTCAACAAGGAGAGCTTATGTAGCATCAGGCTATCAGGTTGAACCCTTCTCTTGTTATAAAAAAAAATTTATTTGCTTTTTAGACCATTTCTCTACTTCTTTATTTGACAAAAAAGTTATCCAACAAAGAGAGATTTCTGATACTTTGTCCTCTGTCAGTTCTGAGCAACTGGAAGGAAGAGCTGGAGAGGTATGTTTCAACAGTTGTCTGGCTTACTATATTATTGCTCAGACTTGCAATTGCAAAGTTTGCATGTTGTAAGATTGCAAAGATTGTTTTCCAATGTGCTCCCTCCAACACTTCCTTTTTATCCTTTCAAAGGGGTAGAAAGTAAAAAGGGAAGCTGCTACTAAACCAACAAATCAATGAAGACTATGCAGTTAATGCATAGTCTTTACAATGCTGTGATATACATGAATCTATCCATCCTATATTATTGACTGACTTTCAGTCCAAATGCCTCCAGTAGCTCCTTGCATTTTATTGATTTGTAACCCTCCATGCTCAGCCTCTCTTAGGCAAAATCTGCTGAAGACAACCAGGAATCTTCATAGTAAAAGCTAAGACCCAAGCTGGGGGGCATGCCCACATATTCACACAAAATACATCACACCTGTGCATGCAGCCCATCCTCACTGGAGTGACAGTGCTGATGTGTATCAGGGTGACAGGCTGCTGTGCCTGAAATATGTACATTGGTGGTCTCTAGCCCACAGACTCCTTGTAAGAGGAAAGGCTAGAAATTAGAGGTTAGAACAGAAGTCTGTCAGTATGGCCATTGGCTGATGCTGTCTCTCAGCCTCTGAAGTCATCCAGGTTACATTCTGAAGTGAGCTGGCCTGATTTAGATAGATTTTGGGTTGGATTCGCTGGGAGAAAGTGCATTCCTTCATAGATCAGCAGTACAGCTTTCCACAAGGAATATTGGGTAAATAACAGTGGTGGGATTAAGTGAGGAGGAATTTTATGGTCCCAACAACTGGAACTGGTTTATCTGCTTTTTGACTGAGGGAATATATTTTATTCTGACTTGGACCTCTTTGCTGCAGACATTTTTTGTCATTATTTTAGTATGATTCAGGCCAATTCTTTGGCCTCATCTAGGCCAACTGTATTCATTCACTTGCTTATGAACTTTTCTCAGTTCAGAATACAGTTAGGTCATGAGACTGGTTTTCAGTCATCTGCCTTGGACTCTTACACCTAAAAGAATGCAGGTTTATTTAGGACTTGTCCAAACCAAAGCCAACAGTGGAAGTTTTCTTTGACCTGAGGTAAAAATGAGGGAGTGAGATTCAAAAGCTGAGAGCCAGACACATCTCACAGGTGTGTAGGGTGTTTGGATAGGAATTCTCATCATCTGTGCAGTGGCTGTGTTTGGTAATGAGGTCCAGGGTCATAAACACAGGAAAAGACTTAGCTTGGCTCACTGTTTTTGCTCTTTCTCTTAACAACAGGCTTGCTCCAGGTCTTTCTTTTATAACATATGTAGGCAGCAAGGAAGAGCGACCCAAACTGCAGGAGAATCTGAAAGGGGATTCTCACTTCCATGCACTCCTGACAACATACGAGGTACGTGATGTCTTTGTCACTTGAAAGGGGGGCTCAAGATTTCCTCGCTTTTTTGATTCCTCTGCACCACCCAGTTCATGCCTTGTCAGCCTACAAGTTTTCTTACTTTTACCCTTCTGGTTCTCTTCCCCCCTCTCCCTGGGTGGAGTGTGAGTGAGAGAGTGTGTGGTGTTAAACCATGACATGCTGAAGGTGTCATGTAGCTGTCCTTTTTTTTTGCTCAGGTAGTAAGTGCCTTCATCCCATTCTCCTCCATTTCACCATAGTTTGCAAGCAGACAGAAAAATGCTCTGTTTCTTAACTGATGTATTTACTTAAATCATAAATCACAGTTCATTTTCTTTCATTGCAGATTTGCCTGAAAGATGCAGCATTTCTAAAGTTGTGAGTCTGGTTTTAATTTCTTCAAATTTAAGTCTGGATATCTGTCAACGATTTCTTAAGTACATATTTGTATGTGCAAGATTCTGTGTTGTTTCACAAGAGACAGGGATGTTCTTAGCTTGTGATTAGAACTTTGCCTTTTCAAACTTGAAGTCTTTAATGTCAGGTAAAATATATACAAACTTTCCCCAAGGACAGTTTTCAAGCCAGTTAACTCAAAGCAATATGACACATAGTGACTTAGAGCAGTACATTAAATATCAGTCTAGCAGAAGACATCCTCAAGAGCTTCAGGTTGCAAAGGTATTAGTTGCAAAATTCACTGAAACTGACCTGCATTATATAACAGTCATAATGTGCTATCATATCCTGAAGTTTATTGCCTCCAGTCAGAACTGTGGAAGGCTTATGAAGCATTGTCCCTTCTACAAAGACTGATTATTCAGCTCAGATTCAGCCTGTGGGAGGTACTGTCACGGTCATGCAGAATTCCACAGGCATCTGCACTTGAAATGTGGAGGAATTTTCCCTTTTTCTTAGCAGTAGTGCCAGTGCCTTGCAATGGTGTCGTGACAAATGCTGGGGGCAGCTATACATAATGAATGGCTCAGTATCTTTGTAGAAGCACAAATCCAGTGGCCCCTGCTGGCACAATTTTGTTTCTCTCAGGCCCACAATGGGCACCCTCCTGTCTTTCAGCAAAGCACCTGTCCTTGGCCACTGCTGGAAGTAGCAGACTGGGCTGCACATCATGGTAGAAACCAGGTCTAAGGAAAAGTAGCCATAACTCTGTTGTCCTTACAGTTTCATATCCTGTTCTGTGTTGCTGCATAGTATTCTGTTTATTTTAAAGTGTAGCCCAGGGAGAGCAAGTAGCCAGCCCTAGTATCACAGAAATGTCAGCTACAGAGTAATTTCCTACTTCTAAAGCTAACAAACAACCTCAAAGCCACATCACACAAAGTTAGGGTTTTGCCCTTTAGTCTTCCTTCTGAAAAAAAAGTGGTTGCTAATCATTTGTACCTTGTTCTGTGTGGGAGCATTTGGAGCACTTTGTAAAGGAGGGTCAGAGTTATCAGATGTCTCCCTACCACTACTCCTTACAAGCAGTGTAACAGCACAAATGAGTTGAGCAAGAGCCATGCTGTAATGGAATAGATGAGGTATCAGGCTGCTCTCACATGAGCTTCTGCAATGCTGCACAGTGCAGAGTCCTTCGGCAGTTCAACTCCTGAGCTCGTAGAATAAGAGTAATGACACTTGATTGTTCTGGCAATGGATAACCTCTCTGATATAGCAGAGAGGGAAATCACAGCAAACAAAAAGGCTTTTTAGGAAGAATGTAGGTCACTGTGATTTCAGATGTTGTTTTCCACTTGGAGGAGAAGTGTGTGGGTGAGAAAAGATGGAGGTTCATGCTTTCCCTCCCCTGGAAATGACTCTGATGTGGAAGTTGAAACCCTAGTGATACGGAGACACTGAGGGTTGAGAAGGTGTGGAGTTTCAAGTAAGCCTAGTGGATCTACTGGATCACCAGTGATTCTGCAGCCTGCTGGAGGACACTCTGGATACAGCTGTATGAAAACAGAATAAGTTTAAGCTCCTGTCTTGGGTGATTTGCAAAAACCTTGAGATCACTCGTCCATCACTGCCTTGTGATCATTGCTGGGTTTTTGCACAGGTGCTAGGGCCTAGTTTCATGTCTCTTTTTCCAAATCAGAGACCTCCTTGTATGTCCAACAAACTTGTGTTTATGCAGTTTTCCTGATAGTAACAGAGGTGGAGAGAGAAGCAAGAAATTCAAGTGAATTTTGTTAGTCTTGATTTCAGAAGAAAACTTACCCAGACTATATGTAAAAAACTCTGTTGGCTCTTCAAAAACAGTACCTGTGAATTCCACCCCACTTTTGGTGTTTGCTTGTTGTTCATGGAGTGGGACCCCACCTCAAGTTGAGCCAAGCAGAGCCACCACTTACTTTGGTCTTTTTGTACTTACAAGAATGAATTGTCAGCCCCTAACTGAAGATGCTGTTTTTTGCTTGTTCAGCTTTAACTGGGCTACCTTGGTTGTAGATGAAGCTCACAGACTGAAAAATCAAAATTCTCTGCTTTACAAGACACTTTCTGAGGTAAAGTAACTCATCTATCTCCTAGTGACTTAAGACTTTTCCCTTTTCAGATTCTCTGTAAATCATCACTCGTTTCCATCAGAGCTGGTGAAAAGATTCCCATATTTCATGGCAGAGAGATAAAGGCCTTGTTGGCTTTGCATGGCAGTGGGCAGTATTGGAGCTTCCCTCTCATTCTGCTTCATGTTTGGGCTTGCCATGTTGGAGCACTTTGAAAGACTTGAAAAAGCCAGACATGGTGCTGAGCCACAGCTGTGCTGCTGCAGAAGTAGATGTCTGGCTGACCTAAGCAACAGGAGGCCATCTCCAGCTCTGGCAGGGTGAAGGAGCCCTTGCCTGGCTCATGAGACCTCAAGTCTTGAACTACTGACTTCCACTGTCCCATTTAATGAAGCCACCCTTTTTTACAGAAATTAGGAGAATTGCTCCAGCTTCCAAAGCACCTGGCCAGAGCAGCCCAAATGCCTGAGTGAAGGCTGCACTTTTTGTCATGGCAGTGAAACATCAGCGTGTGGTGTGTGCTGGCATCAGCAACAGTGTACTACAGTACACCTTGGAAAATAGGGGGTTTTATTGAACTCCTGAAAGTCTTTCTTATTCTGAACATATTGTTCATGGTGTCTATAATTCAGGAGCTTTGGTTATAATCACAGAAAAATAGACAGGATTCACCTCATCTCTCCTCCTAACCTATTTTCTATTACCAAACTTGAGAGAAATTTGTATCTTCCCAAAGGTAAACATATTTCTCAAGTCTCTTTATGGGGATTACTGTGTGCAACATGGACCTGATAATGTTCCTGTGTTTGTCAGAGTTATTCCGTGAACAGAAATGGAACTTAGTCTGATGCAGTTTCATGTCACTGTCCTATTCCAACTGCATTTTCCAGTTATCCCTCTTTATCTAACATCTAGTGTGCAGTATTAGACTGTAGACTGCATTTTAATGGAGTCAGTTTTGTACTTTGCTCTTATTTTGCTTACACTGAATTCCTTGTACTGTTGCCAGCCTAGTCAGTTTGGAGCTGTTTGACTGTCATACCATACCTCACGTTTGGATGGTTTTGGCAAATCTGCAGCATTCTGCGAGCAGTTCTGTGCTGCTACTCATCTTCTAAGTTAAGATTAAGAGTGGTGTAGGTGGACTTGTATATTGACTGACTTTTAATTACAGATACTTTTCCCTAATAACTTTGTTTTATTGCTGATTTTTTTCAGTTCTCAGTAGGCTTCAGCCTGCTACTCACAGGCACTCCAGTCCAGAACAGCCTCCAGGAACTGTACTCCTTACTCAGCCTTATTGAACCTGACATCTTTCCCCAGGAAAAAGTGAAAGAGTTTGTTGAGTATTACCAAGTTATTGAAAAGGAGGATGAGCCAGGTCAGTAATAAGCAACATTGTACTTCAGTCAAAACCAGCTTTTATCTTGACTAGGAAACAACCATGTTGTGTTGTCTTTATTTGCTTTCTTTTAATGGTGACAAGCTGTAAAACAAAGCCACAAAAACAAATTATTACTTTTAAGACAAGAGATTTCTTAATGTAGTCCCAAGTGTTGCAGGTATGCAGCTATGTTTTGGTTTTCTGTTTGTAAAGTGTGGCTTGAATGGTTTCACCAATAGATGTGAGATTCCTTTTACATTTATTTTGAAAGTGTACTTCTGAAGGTATTGTATAAATTCCTTACTTGGTTTTGTGTGGTTTTTTTGTGGTTTTCTTTCTGGTTTTTTTTTTGTTTTTTTTTTTTTTTTTAATTTCTCCCTGCCTCTGCATAGCCAAAGAATTGCACAGTCTTCTGCAGCCATTTCTGCTTCGGAGAGTCAAATCTGAGGTGGCTGCAGAGCTGCCAAAGAAGATGGAAGTGGTTCTGTACCATGGAATGTCAACTCCACAGAAGAAGTACTACAAGGCCATTTTGACAAAAGATCTAGGTAACTTTAGAAGGGCATTTTGAAGTCTATTAATTATTTTTAAAACCAAAACTAATTCCTGTTGTACATGCGAACAAATTCCTGTTGTACATGCATGCGCTGTTGTAAAGAAGCAGAAGTTACTTTGGTCTGCAGAGTATCTACAGAATAAATATGCCAAATTTGGATTGCTTAATTTTGTATTTTAGCTTGTGGCAAAATAAGAGACATATGTATTGATCTATTGCTCAGGTATTGCAAGCTAGGAAGGGTCAGCTTGAGGATCTGCTTTGGGCAGTCTCAAAGCAATTAAAGTAATTAAAGATACTTATCACAGGTAAGCCTGCTCCTATTGCATATTTTTGTATTCAAACAAAAGGGTGGTACAAGAAATTTTGGATCTGTGGTTCTCTACAAATTTTCTAATAGTAGCACAGATGCCATAAAGCAAATTTCAACCTACTGGATGGAGATAGGAGTTTTTTGGGAAACTGCAGGGTTATGTAGACAATGCAATCACTACCATCATGTGGCTTGTGAGTGCTTATTTGTTCCAGGGAAATTAAAACTGGGGAGTACAGATGCTTTGTTCTTCTAGGGCTTTCTAGCACTTTGCATGAATATCACCTGGAAATCTGAAACTCCATCTTCTACTCTAGTCAGCATATGTGCATGCATTCTTTTTTTTTTGTTCTGCACAAAAATGCAACAAGAAGATCTTGTTGCCCAGGAGATCTTGACTGTGCTGTATATTTTTTTTTTCTGAAAATGCAAATGAACTGCACCAAATTTCTTTCACTTATTTTGATCAGAAAAATTACACTGGCCTTATACAGGGAGTCCAGAAAGTGAGTCTGACAATTGAGTCTGACAAGGCAAAGTAGTGCTTATCAGGGTCTTATTTCTAAAAGCTTGTCCAAAAAGTGTGAGGGAAATTTTTTTTTAGCCCGTGAAAACAGATATATTAGTCTTGAGATGGGAAATTCAAATCCAGATGTGATTCACTGAGAGAAATACTCCAGTGCTGAAGCACTTTTGAGCAGTGCTTAGCACCAAGGCATTCCCAGTCACAGCCATTAATGGAGCATGGGCTCCCCTGCTCTGTTTTTTTCTCCGCTCTTTGTTCCAGATGCATTTGAAAATGAAACGGGAAGGAAGGTTACACTCCAGAATGTCTTAATTCAGCTTCGGAAGTGTGTTGCCCACCCATACCTCTTCAATGGTAGGAAAGCACTGTTTTCTTTTGGAACAGAATAAATAACTTTCTTGATTTATACAGTGGTTTTCTATTATTAGTGTAATGCGTAGAAAAGCAAGTAATAAACATTCTTGTACTTGAATCAGTAGCAGCTGGGAGTTTGTGACCAGTTCCAACACATGACAGTTCATCAATAATGACAAATAAAGTAGGAGACTGTGTGAAGTCTGAATTTCTGACTGCAGGTTTCTATTTCTATGTCTTCTGTCATCTAAACAAAGAAATCACAGTGCTTTGTGAACTGCTGAGGGTGTCATTTGGAGATAGAGAACGACCATCACTTCTCAAGCAAGCATCGTGTGGATCTGCTCAGCAAAAGTGATGGTGCAGACACACTGAGGTTTACCACAGAATTGTTATTTCTGTGGTATTAACTCTGCTTTTGAAACTCCTTTCTGTTCCAGGTGTTGAGCCAGAACCCTTTGAGATTGGAGACCATATTGTTGAAGCCAGTGGCAAGATGTGTTTGTTGGATAAACTCCTTTCATTCTTGTACGCTGGGTATGTCATGTTGGGATGGGGTTGACATAGGGAGAAAAAGTAAACTGGGAAAGCAAACTTCATTATTTAGCCATAGACTGAGCAGTTATTCTTCACAACACAACCACTGACTTATGTATTCCACGTTACTCGCTACCTGAAAGAAGTAAAACAAGTTGTATTGGAGATGGCAGGGGAACCTTGAAGATTACTGCACATTGCTATGTCTGGCCAAAGCATCTTGTGTTCAGCTGGGAGCAGGTGTGCTAACAGTATTGCTATTGTTGTCATATTATGGACAGAGATTTTCAGGTGCATTTTTGCCGGCATTTCTCAAAGCAGTTGACTAACTCTCTCATATGCTCTCATATTTGCCATATTTGAGAACCTGGGACAATAACCATGTGACTTGGTATTCAGCATATCTGCTTTGATTGTTAATTTCTTGAGGGTGGTTTCTAATGCCTCAGTTGAGTTCCTTTGTGCTAGCATATCTGTGTTAGCCTGGGAGGCATAATCCATGGCAAATAGGCAAAAGAAAAACCCAGGGATAAACTGAAACTTCAGAGATTTCGGGACTGATGTTCACAACCCCTTGTGTTGTGCTCTGGTGAGTTCAGAACCTGGAATCCAAAGACAAAGGACAGCTTCAACAGCCCTTGTGAAGTTCTGATGTGATTTTGTTGTCTTTGTCCTGCTGTGTAGCACCTTGTGAGTGGCTACCTCTCCACTGAATGTGTTTGCTGCAGGACCAGCCCTGTGCAAATTCTGGACTTGAAAATGTCTGTGTTCTGCTATAGGGTGAAGTCTGATTTAAATAGAGCACTGTCTGAGGCCTAGGGCTGGGAGGGAGGAGAGTTGATTTCTTAACACACCTTTGTAGGTAGAGCTTGATCTTTGGATATTATTTGCTGGAGAAGGAGATTTTCTGCTGTTACAGAGATGCTGATATTACATCTTCCCAGAATTTCAGATGCATTGTAGTGTGTGATTTGATGTGGTGAAAAAGACTTCATCATGCTAGGCTGAAGCTGGGGGTCCTTTTAGACAGGTTACTCACCAGCCTGTATCCAGCCAGCAGCAGAGCTGTACCAGAGCCCTGTTGCTTCTCTGACTCCACACTCTGGACAGGGCAAATGATGATGGCAGATAAAGCTGAACTGATTGCATTTAGATGTGGAGCTGAAAATGTGTGATGAGGGAACGGGCTGTGATTTTGGGAAGCCTTGGTGTATAACAGGGACTGATTATGACTGGTTAAGCCAGTGTGACCCCCCAGCAGGCTGTGAAATGCTGTCACAGTATGCTGAGGATCTCAGGGTTTCACGTTCTTCTTGCAGAGGCCACCGTGTGTTGCTCTTTTCTCAGATGACTCAACTGCTCGATATCCTGCAGGACTACATGGACTATAGAGGTATGTTTTGCACCCTTTGATAGGAGAGGGCTTATCTTAATGATCACTGCCAGATATTTTTCCTGTGATTTTGGTTGATCTGCCTGGGATGGATAAAGGAATGTGATGAAGATTTATTGGTTCTTATAAGACAGGGACCATATTCCTGCAGCAGCTCTGTGGGTTGGAGGGTCTTGAGTTCAGCTCTTTGCTGTTACCAGCTTCCTGAAATGAGCTGGCAGTTAAGTGTTCTTCAAAGTAGTTTTTTTGCCTTTATGAAATGGAGCTAACAGCAATGTTTCATTATATACCTGTGTTCAGTTTTCCTGGAGTAATTGCAGTAAAGGCAATAGGCTTGTTCTAGATTAACTTTGTCCGGCACAAAACACAAACTGAGCCACAGTTATACCAGGAAATTAATTTTTGATTAAAACAGTTGTTGACAGTGGGGCCCCAACATGTCTGAGGGCAGGTTGGATCAGACCATTTTTGGCAAGGTTAGCAATGTGTTCTTGGGACATTTTCTTTTGTTTCAATCCACGTGGCTCCATGCCTACTTAGGATTTCCCATGAAAGAGGCTTTTGTTTGGTGTTTATGGTTTTGGACGACTAATAATGTAGGATAAAGCCAAATGTAGTGCCATATCCCATACTGCATGCTCACAGCAAAGAACACTGAGGGCCATGGGAGTTTGGATAAGGAGGATCTGATGGTTGTTGGCCTGCTTTGTGGGGCCAACAGCCAGAACAGCATAGTCTGAAATGGGACTGTGTGCTGATGTTCTTTTACTTGGGCTCTGAATTTTCCTGTTGTGTTTCCAAGCAGTAAATTAAATGCTAAGAGTCTCTGCTTCAGACTCAGCTAAATTACTCTTTACCAACAGTCAATCTGGTCATTACCTCAGTTTATATGAGGTTTAACTGGGAAAAAACGAAGGAATTGAAGGCAATTAAATGAGAACCAAGCCAGGAGGATATGGCACAAAAAGATTCAGGACAGCAGTAAGACAATAGAAAATGAGGTAAGAGGGTAAGAGCAAAGGCAAAGTTTCAGAAACATTCACGTTGTTTGTTTGGAAAGGCTACAGCTATGAGCGGCTGGATGGCTCTGTTAGGGGTGAGGAGAGACACCTTGCCATCAAGAACTTTGGTGAACAGCCCGTCTTTATCTTCCTGCTGAGCACCAGAGCAGGTAAGTAAGGAGAGACAAACAAGCTATCTTGCTTCTGCACTCTTATTTTATTCCCTCTGGCAAGGTTTCAGGGAATTCTGAATCCTGCAGAGCCTGCTTGTGTGGGGGATTTTTGAGGGAGATAGGACACATCCTGAACTTGGGTCTCTCATCTAGGACATCTGGTTTCTGTGCTTTCCTTTTGGCAGCTGATGCCAAGATCCTTTTCATATTGCAGCCTCTTGAATTTATTTTATTCCAGGTTCCATAATGCCTGTCTCTGTGCCAGCTTAAGCTTAAGGAATCTCACTAGCATTTTATTTCTGCAAGCATCAGTCTTTAGGCAGAAACAGACTTCCTTTACGTAAGCTGGTGGAATTGCTTCTCAAGTTTGCTGAACATGGACATGCTCTTTAGCTGGCAGACAGACTGAAACGAGAGTCTTTTACCGTCCCGGGGCTGCCGAGAACTCCATGGGACTGCCATCTGTGCTGCTTCCCCTCTTTGCTCCCTGGGCAGATCTGTGTCTTCTACAGTTTCAAACCTCCCTGTCTCTGTTCAAACAAGCACAGAGCCAGGCTTCTGTTGTCTCCAGAGGAAGAATCCACACTGCTTGGTCTCAAGCATCAAACTGGAATCAGGTCTTCCTTTGGGTTTCTGGTTAGACTTGGCTTGATGAGCCTGCATCACAGGGCACAGAGGAGAACACACAGGGTTAGTGAAGGGAAGACCGTAATGCTGGATGTGTGTCAGGAGAATGTGTGTCTGTCACCACAGTGCCTGACCTCTCCCTCCCATGCCAGCTAGACTCAGGGTTGTTTTTTACTGCACACTGCTATGTCTGGCCAAAGCATCTTGAATTCAGCAGGGAGCAGGTGTGCTAACAGTATTGCCATTGTTGTTATATTATGGACACAGATTTTCAGGTGCATGACTGTCTCCACTTGCAGGGATATTCTGATTACAGGAAAGGTGTCTTGTCATGAGCTGTCCCCTCTTTAACTGCACAGTAGAGGTAATTTGAAATGTAACTGGGGTTTTTTTTATCTTTTTATTTCATGAGAGCCCAAGTTCTAACCTCAAAACCCTTAGGTCTCATAAATGACTGTGCTCTGATTATTGTATAGTTTGGCTTGGTGTTTTCCACTGTTTCAGTGGTGTATTTGCAGCTGGTTCTGTGCTGAAGCCAAGTCATGACTTGGGCAGTCCCTTGGGGCTTCAGGGAAGCCACTCCTTGCAGGGATAATCTTCCTGCCAGCAGAAGAATTATGTCTATGTTCATCAGTCTTGACAATCAGTCCCTTTTGCATTGGTTCACTCACACTCTATGTTATTTGATTACATTGCATTGTACAACTTCTTTTTTGGAGTGTTGCAGAAACCTGGAAGCTGGAAATGGAAGGCTTACCCATCCTTCTAGATCCTTATGAGACTTAGATCTGGGTTTGAGAAATGGATTGGATTAGATACAGTTGATCAGATCTGATAGAACTTTGCACAGTATAAATAAATCCTCTCCTTTATTTTCTGTTGGTGACATATT
Organism: Serinus canaria; assembly: GCF_022539315.1. Taxonomy (NCBI): domain Eukaryota; kingdom Metazoa; phylum Chordata; class Aves; order Passeriformes; family Fringillidae; genus Serinus; species Serinus canaria. Next base: position 24,134,370 of record NC_066313.1, read on the forward strand.
TTATGACCTCCTTCTTTTGTTTGTAGGTGGAGTTGGCATGAATCTGACAGCAGCAGATACTGTTATTTTTACTGATAGTGATTTTAACCCACAAAATGACTTGCAAGCAATAGCAAGAGCTCACCGGATTGGGCAGCACAAGTGAGAAATGTCACTACTTGTGGTTTGGTTTCTGACTCTCTTGGCTTCTCAGTATTACTTTCTCCTTCCATAGGCAGTGGAAAGTTAAAGTACAAGGATAGATTGAAGATCAAATGGGAGCAGAGAGGATTTTGTGTCTTCATTTTCCAACTGCAGCCTCATACAATCTTGTCCTTGTCATGTATCTAGGGTGGGAACTTTGTAAATTTGGAGTAGGAGATGGAGGGTGGACGTCTGCCTGCACTTTTGCAGTGAGCATTTCCCCTGTGTCAAGCAGAACTGTGTTAGCATCACATTTCTGCTGATTATTTTTGCTCATTTTGTTCTTGCCTTCTTTACCTACCAAAGGAGTGGGTGAGGGGATAGCAAATACCTTAGTGCACCTCAAAACAAAGTAAGTAATAAGAATTTTCTTAAACTTTTCAAGGCCTGTAAAAATTATCCGTTTGATTGGGCGAGATACAGTTGAAGAAATAATCTACCGAAGAGCTGCCTCGAAGCTCCGGCTGACCAATGCCATTGTTGAAGGGGGGCAGTTTGCTCTGGGAGCACCCAAGCCTCAGGGAACAGCAGAGTTACAGGTAAACCAGAGTTGTATCCTCAATTTGACTCCAGTAACCACCTTAGAAATGTGCCAGAATGTTTCTGAGTTTACGTCGGATTTGAACTTCTGCAAAGAGTTGTGCATTGATATGACAACTTCTGTATTTAGGAACCAAAACGACATCCCAGGTCCAGACAGCATCTGATGTTTGAAGACAGTTTTTGCAATTTTGAAGTGTGTTCATTGGGGAAAAGAGTGTGTTGTCTTTGAGAAGAGGGGAAGACAGAACCTTTCTTTGTCTTACTTGTTTTTTAATTATAATTAGTGGAAATTATAAAAAGTGGAAGCTGGACTCATTGTTTCTCAAACTGATCTGTCTCTGGTGTTTTTCTCTCACAAACAGAGCTGCTAAGAAGTCATGTGATAACCTAGTCAGCTTCTGGTTGTTAGTCTGAAACTCGGTCAACTTCTTTTGGCCTCTTGGCAAATACAGTGTCTCAGGAGTCAGGGCATGATTTATAATTCTGATCTGAAAGCTGAGGTTTCTGTTGAGAACTTGGCTTCAAAACATCAAGCAAAGTGACATTTAAGGGAACGTATCCCCTGCATGCAGCTAAACCTAGGAGAGGTTTGGATTTAGAGTATCCTTTTCCCCTTTGCCTGCCCTTCCTGCCCCATCTGTGTGTATCTCAGCAATTAAAGTTTCTGTGGGAGAAGTGGAACTGAGCCCATAGGAAATTCCATGCTGTTATTTTTCTCCCCTTGAATTTTTATGGTATTTAGGCTTTTGTTTTAAATGGGTTGAGGGCAAAAGCAAGCCTGGCCTTTCTGGCCATGAAGAAAGCTGCCTGAATGCAGTCAGTACAGTGCTGTTTTGTCATTTAGCCCTGAAGAAAAACGACTGTTCAAGTCTGGATGAGTTAAGATTATGGTAGATATGTTGTTGGGGCTTGTCCTGTCAGGTATTGGGAGAATGGGGCATGTTAATGAATAAGTATTTTGACAGGCAGCCTTAAAGCTTAGGTTCTACCACTCATACATCCTTTGCTTTTAAGCCTGAGAAGCTTGAGACATTGGGATTGACATGGAATTAGAGGATAATAATACTGAACTTCCCCTTCTCTTTGTTAAAGCTGAGTGAAATCTTGAAATTTGGCCTGGATAAATTGCTCTCCTCTGAGGGAAGTACTGTACAGGATGTGGACCTGGAAAACATCCTTGGAGAGACAAAAGGAGGGCAGTGGATAATGGACACTGTGCTGCCACAAAAGGAAGAGAATGAAGAGGAGGATACAGACAGTAAGTTAAGAATCTAAATAGCTGGGTTACTTGAGTGCTGGTAAAGAAGGCTTCCCAGACAGAGGTGGCATTTTTCAGGCAATAAGAAGAAAAGCAGAATTGTAATTAAGATACTTGGATTTTGTTTGTGGCCTATCCACAAACTTTACTTCTGAGTCTTTATGGGTATTTTTGTTCTTTTTTTCTGTCCTTATTTGCCTGTTTGTAAGATAATGTTAACAATATTTGCCCAGTTCTGGTGGCTGAGAGTTGAATTCCTTTTCATATTTTAATAACTCAGATGGAAATTCCTGAGAAATGGGGAAATATTAATATTGTAGCTACTGTTTTTCCCACAGAGAACTATTAAGATAGATCTACCGTTTTGGAGATGTTACAGTAAGTTAAGGAAAGGCTGTGTAGCTGGGGTTTAATTTTTTATCTCCAAATAATGGATTATTTGCTATGAAAATCCAAAAGGTGAGGTAAGAAACACAGAGTCATGGTGTCTATAGAACTGAAACAAACCTACTCTCTTTTTAAAACTCTTCTTTCCAGCCCAAATGTCACCCAGTTGTGGTTAATTTTTCATAGCCCTGTACTGCCTGAAAATAAATTCTAAGCATACTTCCCTCTTCCAGTGCCTTCTTTCCCAGAAAAAGACTGAATTTTTGTCTGGGTACACAGCAGCACTTAAATATAGATTTGTGACTGAAGCTGAAATGTGGCTCTGCAGGACAGTTATTGTCCATCCAGCAGCAGTTGCCAGCAATGAGTAATTATTTGCTGAGAGTTAGCAAGAAGAATGGTATTTTCTGGTGGTGACTTAAAAGAGGGGCAGTGGTACCACACTGTGTAATAAGTATAGGGAAAATAACTTAGGTGGTGAGCAGCAACCCTGGGCTGCCAGAGTTCTGTGCTTTTATTTCATTTGGAAAGTCAAAAGCAAAAATTTGCTTTCCCTTTTCAAGAGCTGCCTGTAACTGCATAGCAGAGCTGAATGAATTCTCCACTGGCAGAGATGGAATGACCAAAGAGAACAGCTATGGAACCACAATTTAAAATAATTAATAAAATTAAATAGGAATAAAGCTTCCTTGCCAGTCTAAACATGTTAAATTATCTTAAAGTAGAAGCCTTTGTGAGAGGAAGCAAATCTTGATTCTCCTGTTTCTACACTATACTGACTGGTCATACCAAAAAGTTGTGAGAGTGAAGATTTTTCTCTGCTGAGGGTAGAACAATGTCACAGAAGAGCCAGATTTTTTTTGATCTCACTGTTCATTTTGGGTGTTAGTAGGTTTCAGTTCCTTTTCACACTTTTAAATTATTTTTTAAAGATCACATGTACGTGTATGAAGGCAAAGATTATTCAAAAGAACCCAGCAGAGAAGACAAAAAAGCATTTGATCAGCTTTTGGATCTTCAGAAAGCATTGATTGAAGAGACCAGTAAGGAAGGGAGAGCTCTGCGGAACAAAGCAAACGTAAGGCAGATGTGATAAGGAACATGATGCTCTTTCATTTGCTTGTGGAAAATGGAACTTGGCAGTTTTCTCTCTTTACCTACAGCTTGCAGAAGGCATGTTAAAAGATTTGGATGTCAGTGTACTAAAGTTGGCTCTGGAATCAGGGCTTGACAATGCAGCAGTTCTGCTAACAGATCTGAGATATGCTGTAGAGGGTACTTCTACAAACTCGGGTCACAAAACCATGTATTATGTGACAATTAAGTTCTGATGATTAAGACTTGTGGACAAGTAAACAAATGGGAAAGGAATGTAGGTTAAGGAGGGCATCAGGCATGGCTTTAAGATGAGCAGTTTGTTTCTGTGATACGTCTTTCTTTCTCCAGGCCCTTCTCACAGGCCTTCGGGTAGAGTCGGCCAGGAGGAAGCACTTGCTGAGTGAAGAGGAGCTGGAGGCTCGGAGGAAGAAGCGCCAAGAAGCAGCAGCAAAGAGAGCAAGGCTCATGGAGGAAAAGAAGGCAGCAAAAGCAGAGGCAGAGCACAAGAAAAAGTATGTTTTGTATTGCATCTACTACTTGTAAATCGACGTCTGTTGCACTGTACTGTTGGAATGTGTCTGATTATATAAGGAAATAATATGCTCAAACTGCATAACATGGGTATATGAAGGTGGAAAAATGGCTAGGGACCCTAGCTAGGGTTCTTTCCTCCTGAATACCCTGCCTGACTTTAATTCATAGAGGGTGTCCTGAATAAGAGCCCCATGTCTGACTGTACAATCAATTAGTATTTGGCAGAAGCTTTCTGAATGTCACAGTTGGTCTGACATCTGTCACTGGCACATCTTAACTTTCTCCTTCTTGTTTCTGAGGTATTCTTCCTTTTCACCACTCCAAGTCACTCCTTGCCCTTTGCTATATGCTCCCTTTTTTCCATGCCTGCAACTGGCTTATCACATTGGCATGTGGCTCTTAATATTATAAATAAGAACTTTGGTAACCATTGTTCTGGCCTAAAATGGGGAGGGAGCAGAGGGAATGCAGGTCTAGGTCTCCTGTGTTTCACTGCAATGATTTAAACCAAGCTGTGTGCCCCCACCTTTGATTTTCATTGAACATCTTCTCTTGGTTTCAGAATGGCCTGGTGGGAGGCCAATCATTACACATCTACCTGCCTTCCTTCAGAGGAAAGTGGCTCAGAGGAGGAGTTTGAGGAGGATGAGTTTGGGCAGAATGTGGATTTAGATTATAAAGATGGAGACCAGAACTATATTAAATACGTCATGGGAGATGTAACCCACCCCCAAGCAGAAGAGGAAGATGCCATCATTGTCCATTGCCTAGGTGGGACTTGTGAACAACAGGAGTATTGTTGGGTGGGGTGAACAGGGGAGCTGAATTGTCCCTAATGGTTCCATAGTTTCTAATTCTGAAATAATTTGGATTTGAGTCTGACTTAATCTCAAGTGGTGCAGAGGCAATACAGCCTTTACTCCAGCATGTATAACCCACATAAGTACTAGCAAAGTGTGCAAGGGTCTTTGCATGCTTGCTCTGGATTTATGGGTAAACCTCTTCAAAGGGGCCTGTAGGGCCTGAAATTCTATATCTGTGGCTAAATTATGACAGTTCCTGAGAGCAGGGCCTTTTGTTTATCCTGTGGAAGCTGTAGGAATCAAACTGAGATACTGAAGTTCATCTTCTTTTTCTGGTCAGCAGAGAGAGACGGACACTGCCAGAAGCTGAGGTCAGAGTTTCTTGGTAGTTGTCTCTCAATACTGACAGTACAGAGGCTCTAGGCTAGTCTCCTAAGTTAAGGCCCCTTTTTAAGGCATTAAAGACATTAAAAGGAGTTTCTCCTGAAGCAGTGCTGGAGCTGCTCTCTGTCCAGGGCTACAGCAAAACATCATCCTCTGCTTTGGCTTATGTTACACTGTGCATGAAAGCTCACTGTGCATGTTTGAAGTGCAAATGCCAAGTAGAAGTGAAAGACTGCAAATGTCAAACACCTGGTGTGGAAAGCCCAAGGCACCAATGTGGGGACATACTACATGCATGCTCTGTGTACCTGTACGTATGTATGTGAGGATACTGTCAGGTTTATATGCTCAGTGCTATGGATAGTGCTTGTTTCAGCATTTTCAGTGAACAGTAAGGAATTTTTCTGTGGAGTTTTTCAGGGAACTGTGATAAGTTTGTTTTTCTCCAGGGCTGAGGTTTATCCTTTAAGATAGTCCCTTGAATAGTGGTTGACTTAAGCTTGTATGTAGTTCCCATATCTGGTTTTGATAATCATTCATTGCCTGCGTACAGAGCAGGTACCTTTCCTGCAGGGGTGGTCTCAACCTCACTTCTGAAAGGAATCTAACTTGCTCTTTCATTCTAGATGACTCCGGCCGCTGGGGAAGGGGTGGTTTATTCACTGCTCTAGAGGCTCGTTCTGATCAGCCAAGGAAAATATATGAGATGGCAGGAAAGATGAAAGGTAAGAGATTAAATTATGACCTGAGGCCGAGACACTTGAAAGAGGTAGAACCCCAGTGACACTGCAGGAGTGAAGTGTCTGGATACCTCGATGCTCGTGTGTTTTACTCTTTCTCTGGATATGTGCATCCCTAGCTCTCAAAGTAGTACTTCAGCGGGTGCTTTGACTTGGCTTGCTTGGAGTGTGAGAACTCTGTGTAGGGGCTGTCATTCCAATCTGTCCTGCAAGTCATAAAAAAAGGGGAAAAACTCCAATCTTGTACATTATTCACAGAGTGTTTTTCACTAAATAAGACAGAGCACTGCATCTTCTGTCAAAGTGCTTTCAAGAAGGACCTCAGGCAGCATTCAGCTGAGCCTTTGCTTCCCTCCAAGCACTAATCTTTTCCTGAGCACATATTAACAGTTTTGAGATACCTGCAGCTGGTTAGGAATTAACATCTTGCTGTAAGATGGAGCTGTTGATCTTTCTAATTCCCTGCAAGATGCTTTCTTCTCATTTCAGTGTCTCTCTTTCCATTTGTTGTCTTTAATTGGGATGTGTGTCTGTGATTGTGTGGCTCGGGAGAAAATGTTTGTCTTTCTTCCCTAAGCAGAGGATCTGACTGCTGAAACCATCATGAGGAGATACAGTCTCAGAGAATAATACAGAATGTGACAGTGAAATCACTGCTTCATTGACTGCTTGTTTATTCTTCAGGACTGATTTTTTATTTTTGTCCTGTTCTTTTTTCTGGACAGACTTGGAGTTAGGAGGAACCCTGCTATTCCCTATTGATGATAAAAATTCCAGGAGAAAAGGACAAGATTTGGTGAGAATGAGAAGCTCTTTCCTGTTTTGCTCTATCCATATGTTTTTGAAGCTGTGTGAAATGAACCTTATGTCTTTTTCACAATAATGGCATTGATTACTGAACATGGCTAAGTTGCAGTTAAATATTAGACATAATGAGTTCTTTTCTTCATTTATTAAAGGTAAAAGTTAGTAATGCAGTTTTCCAGCACTGTCACTGTGTCTCTTAGTACTGTATATAGATTGTATTTCAATTTATTGTGTTTTCTCTTTAGCTGGCCTTGATTGTAGCTCAGCACCGAGATCGGTCCAACAACTTGTCTGGCATTAAGCTGTCAGCTTTGGAAAAGGGCCTGAAGAAGATTTATTTAGCAGCCAAGAAAAGGAATGGTAAGTGTCTGTGCAGCAGAACAGCAAATCTGTACATGTGTGGTTGCACCTAAAGATGATGACCAATTTCCACCTCTCTGCTGATTTTTTCTGAGGTGAAGTGAGATCTCCATTGCAGATAGGTTGCTCAAAAGTGTTTCTTCTGTTCTTTATTGTTTCTGTTCCCTCCTCAGCAACAGTGCATCTTCCACGGATCGGGTATGCAACAAAAGGCTTCAACTGGTACAGCACCGAGCGGCTCATCCGAAAGCATCTGGCAGCTCGGGGTGTGCCCACTCTTATGTATCCTTTTGGAGTGTGTCTCATTCTGTTCACCATCTAGTAGTGAAATGATCCTGTAAATATCTTGGTAAATGCAAAGCAAGGAAGTAAGGCGAGGCACAGATGCCACAGTCCAGCTAAAAAACTGGTTTCTCTCACTTTGCTGTCAGTATCCAGTATTTCTGACAGCAACCAGGTACTCAAAGACTTAGCATTTTGGGTGATAATCACAGATGAGTGTGATTCAGCGTGCCTGTCAGGATTTGTTAGAACCAGGTGCTAGTCTTCTGTTGACAGCATGGGCTTACCTGTATATGCCACATCTGGGGGGGAACATGACTGGAATTTCAGATTAATGGAAGTGACTCAGAAAGCAGCAAAAGTGAGAATATAAAAAAAAACATTACAATGTTCTGAACAGGTGATAGCCTGCTTCCTTGGCTGAACATGATGAAAGTTGGTGTGTTAGGACAGGCTTAGGAAGGCTTTCACCTTCCAGGAAAGGAAGCAGGTTTACAAGGAGGCTCTCTTGGAAGACATGCATTTGCTATACTGACACTGTCAGCAATTCTATGAAACCAAAAACCTGAAACAAAGACAAAAGTATTCAGAATATTCTGGCTCTCTTCCTTGGTAACTCTGTTAGTGGACAGAGTTGTCTGGTACTTGTTGGCACTTGACAGCATTTCCTTGACTTTCTATTAGATACTATTTCTCTAGGAATAAAGGTTCTTCCTCTGCTTCACAGCCATATTCATCTTCAACAACAGTCTCAAAGCCATGAAGATGAAGTAATTTCACCAAGAACATGCACAAAAAGTGACCATCACTCAGGCAGTCCATGTGCATTCATGTCAGAAACATGGGTTGCACAGCCATTATTCACACCTGTACCTCTCGCTGCTGTGACTGGCCCCAGCATTTGCATGTTGTCAGTGGCTCTGGAGTGGAATGAGATTCTCTCTGGCTTTAGAGTCCAAAGAGGAAGGATCTTGGCTCAATCCCAGATCTCTTTCAGAGACGGAAAATTAAACTTTTAACTGATGGTCCATTGTTATCCCTTACATTAAGTTATTGTTAGGGCTTGGAATACAGTATTGTTTAGCTGTATTTCCCTGCCCCCTCACTCCCTCTCAAATTTCATACCTTATCTCACTATACCTCTTTTCAATCAGCTTTTTAGTGGTTACCTGGCATTCAGTCTACACGTCCGCATATAGCTCAGCAGAAAGGAACCTGTCAACTGTATGATAACTGTTTAAACTCTTCTTATTTCTCAGAAATCCATTTGACTTGCATTTGTTCAAATATAAAATTTAGCTACCTAATCATGTGGTTATAGTCTAGCAAAATGCTGACCAGTATCCTTGGAGAGGTCTGCAAGGCTGCCAAAATTTGAGACTGACTATAAATGATACCTTCCTTCTCCCACAACTCTTATTTCATTATGCAGGTTTTTGTTGCAGGTGTAGGGCAAAACCGGTTCCTTATTGCTGTCTAAAAAAACTGTGTGAAAGGTTCCATGACCCTTTGATTCAATTTTTAGGGCAGAGTTTTTGATGTTGGCTTTGCTCTACTGCAAGAGAACTTTCCTGGTTTTCACACTGTTGACACTATCATTAGCCAACATATTTTTAGGGTATTTTTGTACAACCAGGCAATTAGTAGCTCTCCTAATAAGTGCTGTGACCAGGGAGACTTTGAGGTGCCAAACTTAATTGAATTTGAAGTTCGTCTTCCAATAGGAAATCACCCCACATGCAGTGGAAAGTATGTTCCTAAATATCTCTTTGCCAACATACATCTCACTGGCTGCATTTACACTGCCCCTGTGGCACCATCTGCTTATTTAATAATTCCAGGCCTGCCATGGCTCCTCATGCTGACTGGTGTGCTCCACACGAGGAGAACCCCTCCTGAGCTGGATACTCTGTCATTTACTCTTGGCTGTACCAAATATGAGATTCATTACTTCCTTTGACCTGCTGGAGCTGAGGGCAGCCAGTGCTGCACGGCACCTCTGTGGGTAAGACCTTTCTTGCAGCTGTTCCCAGGAACAGCCCCCTCTGCATTTGGCAGAGTGCCTGCAGGATCAGAGTCCAACTGTGAGGGCTTGGAGGGGTCAGAGGTGGTGGGTGGATGTACCTTGTTTTCCCCAGCCTCTCAAACTGGCCCTCTTCCAGCAGGCCGGCTGGTGGCACTGTTAATCAGCTGCAGCAGCTCACAGTGCTTCTCCAGCCCGGAAAAAACGCTCCCTCTTTCCCAGAATTAAAACACCAATTATGCTTTTTTCTTTGGCAGCTTGACTGAACACATAATTTCAGTCTGCAGACTCAAGGCTCTGCTCCTCCACCTCTTCTTTTTCCTGCATGTTTATTGCCCTTTGTTAAAAGCTTTAGTTCCCAAGTATTCCAGTGTGTGCAGTCTTGTTCATCAGCTTCGCGCACACCTACGGGTTCTCTGGCCACCAGTTGCACATGAACAGAGGGTTTGTCCTGTGGCTGGGTCCCCCAGAGCAGACTGAAGTAGTGTGTCTGCCCCCAGTATGGCCAGCCATTCCTTTTTGAGGCCTCATGCCTTCCTTCATTCCAGCCCGTGTCCTGTGCCCCCCACCCTGCTATGACTGACTAGAGTTACAAGGGAGAAGAGGGCTGACTGTTAATGTCCCTTACCCCTTAAGGTCTACAGGGAGCTGAGGTACCTGTAACACACAGGAAAAGGCATGGTATGTAACAGGTTCTAGCCCTCTAACTCAGGGGCAAGTAAATAAATCAGGTTCTTGTCCTCTCTTGTCCTTTTCAACTGTACAGATGAAATCTACCTTATTTTGTTCCCTTTAAATATACTTAGGAAATGCTTCTGGAGTGTGGGGACTTTGTTGTGGGTTTTTTGCTTTCTTTTTGTTTTAAATGATGTTCTTTAGTAGTCTTTAAATCTGCTGAATCCAAAGAAAAGCTCTACCTCTGTCTGCTTTGAAATGGAAGTGAGATTTCAGCTGAATCCTGAATTGGGTTTTGCAGAATCTCAGCAAAGTAAAATTTTTCTAGTGTTGCTACCCACCACCATTTCTCTTTATTTGGGCAGAAACCATGTATTTCAGATAATTAATTCCTTAAAGGGCTCAGCAGCTTTTATACAAGTTGCTATACAAAATAAAAATGTCATGCTGTTTCTTCAGCTGCGCAGTACTATGCATTTTCCCTTTCTAAATAGAAACCACCCCAAAAGGGAAGTAAGGAGTTCTTTTGTAGTCATATCCCTCTGGCCTCTTTCTTCTTCCAAATAAGATTTTTTGGCAGCAGAAGAGCTGAAAAGTGGCACCTTGTGCATTTTTGCCATTGCACGTTTACTTAAACTTTGGATGTGAGCTGCTGGAGTGAGGTCAGTGGCTGAGAGCATGATGATGCACAGCTCAGATTGGCTGTACGAGCAGTTTCATCAGATAGGACCTCTGAAGTGACATCCAGTCTCAGGAAAAAACTTTGCACCCCATGCTGGAGGCTCCAGCTGATGCTGTATAAAAGCAGGCTGTAATTCAGAGTGACATTTATACTTGTGCTGGCTCAGCTCACGCTTGTGTTTCTTCACAAAGCATTGCCTCTGATTCTCAGGGCATTATGCACACAAATTTTATCTTTAGAGGCCTGTAACTTGAGAATGATCTTTCCCTTCTATTCAGGAAGTAGTAAAAGCAATACCAAGCACAGAAATTAATCAGGTTTTATGGACAAATGTAGACAGGTGATTTTGTCACTGAATTTTGTCAGAGACAAAATTATCTAGATATGTCACTGTGTGTTGGGGAAGGTGGAGCCTGGATTTTGAGGAAAGAAGAAGACTGGTTTCCAAGGTGATGGAAAAAATCTACACTGAATTCAACCTCAGTATCTAAACAAAAATAGTGTATGTGTGTATCTCCAAACAGAGCAGAATCTGACCCACAAAAACCATCAATAGAAAAATATAAGGATAAGGAGATTGATTCAATTAAAAATAAGTGAAGCCAAGGTCCTTGAGGAAAAAGAAAAGCAAACTTTTGAGCTGAGAGATGACTTAGAAGTGATGAACTTGACATACATGTCAAGTTGTGTGAAAACTCCCATCGCTTTACAGTATATGATCCTGGAAGAGAGAATGTAGACCTTTATTCAGATGATTTCAGCGAAGAGCAGGTTGCTGATGCACTGCGATCAGCAAATCAAAGTGTAAGACACAAATGATTTAAAACCCTAAGGGATTTGCCATAAGAATGGATAATGTCCCCCTTTCAGAAAGTGCCTCATGTCTATCTGGTTTTCTGTCTAACTCATGCTTTTCACAGTGAAATGTCCAAGCCTGAGGAATGCAGTAGATGGATTAGTAGCATTACATATGAGTGTCTTCTCTAGAAAACAGATGTCTGTATAATTTTGAATTTCCTGCAAGTGTGTGTATTTAATGTTGGACTACACCATCCACCCATCTTGGCCCTGGTCAAATGGTACTGCATTGGTGGAAAGGCACATAGACCCTTCAGAAAATGTGATGAAGACAGGAACTGTCTAGACCCTCATGTTTCAGGCAGGAAGAGAATGTTCCTGCTTGCACTTGTAAAATTTTCCTGTGTGTTTCTTCAAAGCTAAGGATACAAACAAGCCCCTCAAGGAGCTGTATGAAATGAGAATGCTAATCCTGTTGCTGTTGAAAAAAGCAAATCAACAGAGAGTTAAGGAAAGAGAGAAGTTACTTTTTGTAAAATCTGATAAAAGCTTTGGTTTTGGTGGCTTAGGCAGAAAATAATAATTTAATTAACTTGCTGAAATAAGTGCAGGGCATCTACTGTCCTTTCTCTTCTGCTTCCAGTGAATTTGAGGTTGCAGCAGTGACATTCATATGATAAGGATTGCTTTTTTTTCCATAGAAGAGAGACAACTTTGGAGCAAATAAAAGGTATTTATGATCTCATAAAATGATCTCAAGTCTGCTATGGAAATGGATGAAGAATCTGAAATCATCTCCCTTTCTTGTGTGCCACTTCATGAAACAGTTTGGGCCTGGCTTCATATGTGTGCCCTAGCTCCTCACCTATCTGTGTGTGCATCTAAGATCATGCCATAAAGCACGGCCAGATCATATACTTGGGCACTTACAAATCCTTCCTAAAACATCTCCTGGCCACTGTTCCAGCAGGAACAGGAAAAGATCAAGGCAGAGGAGAACAGAACAGTGTAAGTATTTTGCATTACAAGCACACTCTGGACCAGAAACCAGCTTTGTTTGACCTGGACATACTGGAGTCCACTAACATGATTCAGGGATTGGCACACCAGGAGCTGGGATTTTTTTAGCTTTGAGAAGAGGTTTCAGAGTGGAGTTGATGTGTGTAAATGTGTATCACTATGTATAAATACCAGTTGGAAGGGAGTAAAAAAGTGGAGCCAGACTGTTCTCAGTGGGACCTAGTGAAAGGAAAGGAGGGAACAGGTGCAAACTGAGATGCACGAAGTTACATTTAAATGTGAGAAAAACCCCATTTTTACTATGCATGTGTTAAGCACTGGAACAGGTTGCTCAGGGAGCTTGTGGACTCTTTGTCTTTGGAGATATTCAAAACCCTGCCTGACCCAGCCCCGAGCAACCTGCTTTAGTTGACCCTGTTCTGACTGGAAAGACTGGACCTCCAGAGGTCCATTCCAACTGAAACAGTTCTCCTGTCAATCTGTAACATCCATTCAGGTACCTTAAAGAAAACCCTAATCAACTCTATTTTTACCTATTCAGTAGTGTACAGGAGCAGAGCATGTCACAGATTTCTGAACTATGACCCTACTACACAGGTAGCTTGACTCATACAAAACATTTCTTCATGTCTCAGAGGTTTAAACAGATGATGAGAGATAAGCATGTGACAATATCTCAGAATCTCCCCCTGAGTCCATTTTCAGTGTATTCCTCCTTTGCCAGTCTTCTGTGTAACACCTTGACCTAGTTAGATGTGAGATGCTTCACTGCTGGGTCTAGCAGGTATGTGCACCGGGTCTGGGCAGGGCATGGGTGCTGGTTCTCACGGAGGTTTGCGTACATCCCTAGCAATCTCCTTTCCATGGGGTACTGCAACAAGTCCTGCTGCTCTAAACCATGGAATGAGTATTGAGAAATCCTCTATATTTTCTTGAGCAGCTGCTTGGGCAACATGGTAGGAAAAGAAATAGATTTAGTAGAGTTTCTTTGTTGCTTTCAAAGATGTCTAGTTAAAGATCTTTGGTTAAGGCCTCTTTCCCTTGCTGATGTTGTCCCCTGAGGTTCCACAGCCTTTCAGGAAGGGCAGTATCTCCTCCACATAGCAAAGGTAAAACCTTGCTCCTTGGACCAAGTCTCTGCCCTGCCCCAGATGTGTTCTGCTTAAGCTCAAGCCTGTTGTCTTTTGTCACATTTTGCCCACCTCTGAGGACAGAGCAAGCCCATCAGCCGTGGAGAGCCCTCAGCAGGCAGTGAGACTGAGGCAGGCTTTCAGCAGGGTGTCAGGTGCTTTTCAGGGCAGAGACAGTCCCTGGAATGCAGCAGAGCACTCAGGCCTTGGGCAAGTTTAAACACATGTTGATGCATAATACAAGATGGAGCCTATCAGTTGATATCAGACTCTTCCAGTCAGTCACAGGGTTGGGTAGGCATGTATGCCATGCAAAATAGGAGGTAATATAACTACCAAATCAGAGCGATATTGAAAGGTTTCTTGTCATTCCTGATTGACTGTTTCATTGTGAAGTCATTCCGTGGGCTATGGGTGTTGAGTAGGGGGCAAGCACCGCAAATAAAACTGTGGCATTATTTTGGAAAAAGGGAAGGAAGACAAAGTGGAAGGAAAAAATAAAAGATGCCATCTACAGAAGCCACAATAATACAAAACATACACTATCTAATAGGAATAACTTCAGTTTCTTCTGCATTTGTTCAATTTGTGGCCTGGACCGTTCCTGAGCAGTTCAAAAGTGCAGGACTGGAATCTAGGAGGTCTAGATTTTCTTCCTACATTCCTAGTTGCTAGTTCATTGTATGTCCTAAAAACTTAAATATTTTTAAAGGGTAAGACAACCCAAAGGCGAAATGAAATAGGAGCAACATTTACATGTAGAAAAAGTGACTTGTGCTAACATAGGACTCTCCTGTTTCCTTCCCACCTGCCCAGACCAAGCGGTGCCAGAAATTTGGTGCCCAGGGTAGGCTTCAGGCAAACCAGGCCCTTCTCCCAGGGTGTCAGGAGGCCCTTCCTCATGGCAGTCCTCTGTGACCAGGGTCAAAAGGCGCTGCAGCTGCAGGCTTTGGGTGGAGGAACAGACCAAGTCATCCCGAAAGTGAGGCGTTAGAGTGCCTGGCAATACACTTAGCCTTAGAGGAAACCCAAGGACACCGTAGTCTGGGTTGAGATAGCTCCAAGGGACTGATCTTTCTCTTGGAGGAGAAGGTGACAGCATGGGACAGGCGAGGAGCTTGGCTGGGTGGAGAAGAGCTGCAGAGCTGCGGGGGTCATGGGCTGGGCACCGGGACCAAGGCGGGCGGCGATGGGGAAAGCAGCGGCAGGAGATGTGAAGGAGCGTGTGTACGCCCCGAGGGTGCAGAGGAGGCTGAACTACGGGGAGAGATTCAAGCGTCAGATCGGGCCTCGGGGGCTGAGTAGCGGGTTCCGCCGCACAGACCCACCAGGTGCGGCTGCAACAGAGCCCGACTCCGGGGGGACTTAGGTGCTGGATTCTCAGCGACCGTGAGGGCGGCCGCTGCCAGGGCAGGCGAGCCTCGCCCGGGGGCGGTGGCTCCGGCGGGGGAGGGACGGGGTGCGGGGCGGCGCCGGGCACAGGAAGCGGAAAGCGGCAGCAGCGACGGCGGCCGCCGCCGGGGAAGGTGGCCGCGAGCGGTGCGGCTGCGGAGTGTAGGGTCGGTGCCGGCAGCAGCATGGGACGGCCGCGGGAGGGAGGTGAGTCCGTCCATCCGCCCGTCTGTCTGTGCGGCGCCGGCCGCGGTGCGGGGGGGCGATGCCGCTGCCCCCACCACGCCCTCCCGCCGCCGGGACCCCGGTGCTGGGGCGGCGGTGTGGCAGCCTCCGGCTCCCGCGCCCGGCCGCAGGGTCCGTGCCCGGCCGGGCAGTGCTGCTGAGAGCGCCGGCGGTGCCCGCTGCCCGGCCAGCCCGCCGCGTCCCGCTGCCCTGCCCGGCGCTTTCCGCGCTTTCCCTGGTTCCCGTGCCTGGGCGGTGGTGGAAGGCGGGCGGGGGCCTCTCTCCTGCCGGCCGGGACTCAGCCTGCCCGCCGTGAGGCTGCGGGGGCGGCGGGTCCGCGATCGCGGCATCCCGAGAGAAGCCGCTCGGTGCCGGCGAGGGCCGTGGGCGCAGCAGCGCTCTGGCTGCCGAACCTCGCCCTGCAAGCAGCCTGTGCGCTGTTGGTGCGAGAGGCTCCGCGCTGGTGTGAATGCTCTGCTGGTGGTGCCTTGCCTGCCCACGCCGTGTGAAACAAACTGCTCTGTGTTTGGGCTCATCCCGCTGGGCAGCACGGGAGGGGGAGCAGGAGTGACGGAAAGGAGAGCTGCTGCGAAATAACATAGGGAATTTGGTTTTTTATTCAGAAGGTTGTCAGGGTGGTGAGCTGACTCTCTTATGCCAAGGGTTGAACTCTTTGAATTGCAGAGCCGGTGAAAGCATAAGTGACTTGATGGCAGGATTTTTGATCTGAGGAGGCAGGTGGGCGATTCTGTGACTGTTTGAGCAGTGGGATTTTTTTGACCCCGCGTTTGTCAGTAATGAACTGCCCACAAGATCTGTGCACCTCTAAAGAGTTAAGAAATGGAGTCACTCTGGCTGGAAGTGCAAATTAGGATGTTATGAAGTATATTCTGTGATATCATTGCCTGTGAGCTTAGCCTGACTTCAAGGAGGAGAGTTGTGGAGAAGGGAGCTTCAGCAGTGCTTTGCCACCTTTGAAAAGCTTCGTTTTGACCATGCTTGGCTCTTTTCCCCCACTGGGGTTTGGCTATTTAGCTGGCCACAGCTACGAGGCCAATGTTGGCTCAGTGATCGCTACAGTTTTTAATTTTGAAAAATAAATGTGAATGGAGTCTTGTAGAAAGTCTCCTTTAAAAATATTCCCCATAGCTGAGATTTTGGAATAATCCCAGGCTGTACTGGAACCAGCCAGGCAAATATCTCACTGCTCCCAGCCACTAACCAGCAGCTCCTAGTGGTTGTTTCTGGCCTTTTGGGTTTGGTTAGCAGTGGCAGTTGTTCCTGGTGGCTGTTGTCTTATGGATATGTGCACCTGGAGAGGGCTTCCTGTCATTGTGAAACTGGGAAACAGTACTCGGGCAGCAGTACCAAATTACTGCAGTTGTACTAGCAGAACTGCGTGTTGTGTTGTTGTAGCCTGCCTTCCTTACACCTCCACCTCTTGCAACCAAAGCAAAGGATGGTATCAGAAGTGTGACTTTGCTGCTGCAGGGCTTGTGCTGCTGTGTGGGGACTTGAGAGGCAGACCTGAGTGGAGAGCTATGATGTCCTGTTCTGCTGGTGGGAAACAGCTCATGTTTCTCCACGTCTGGTACCGTTGATTGGAAGAAGAAAATGAACCTGTGTAAAAACAATCTTAGCACTTCTTTTAATTCCTCATTAGCCTGTATGTCAGAATTTTCTGACTTGGGTCAAATTAAAAATCAATGGTTATTTCCTCAGGGGTCAACACCTTTGCCCTCTCTCCTTGCAAGAGCAGAATGGCATTGGACTTGTACAGATTTGAGCATGAGGGAGATATAGAAAGATTCCATTCTGTGGAGTCCCGCTGTGCTGTGTCCTGGGGATTTTCTCAAGGTCTGTAGACTTCTTTTTTGTTCTAAATTTAAATAGAAAATGCAGGCAGATATGAAGTGTGTTAAATGAGGGAGTGCTCTTTCAGTAGAGAAACCTTTTCCAGTTCATACCTTTTAATGCTAACTTAGTATCTAAGTGCTGTGGCTAAAAGCAAATATTGAAAATAAGTTACAGGTGCTGCCTGCTGGGATAGGCAGAGTCAGCAGTGTCTTGTGAGACTATTTTCCCCGCTTGTTTTGGTTTGAATGTCAGTATGGAAAACTGTATTCCTGTGCACAGTCCCAGGTGCTCTGGTGTCTGGAGGTTGAGGCCACGCTACCTTGTGCCACGTTGCATGGCTCTGGGGTTAAGAGGAGCACAGAAGATCTGGCAGCATGGAACAGACGCATGGGTGAGGAAGCACAAGCATTCACCAGCCTGACAGGATGGCACTGAGGTGTAGTTTGCATGATTGAGTCTCAAATGCTTGTTGTGCTTCAGAAACTTGGACAGCACAGATGTGGCTCTTGGAGTGGGCAGAGGACATCCTCCAGGAAAGTGCTTCACAGATGGGCCCCTTGTAGAGAGCTTCCCGCTGTGTAATAGGGGGACAAGAGGCTGGGGCTTACTGCTTGGAAACTCCACTCACTTGAATGGTGGTTTTGCCTGGGTGCTTCTCTTGTCAGTTGCTGTGTTTTCAGACCTGTGTTGCTGCATGTTCTGATTAAACAGTGGATTGCTTCAATAAACCAAGTGGCTTTTCTTTCTGAAATACCTATGTCTTGGACTAATGGTTTTCAACTTTGAGGCTGGAAATTCCAGGGAATCTGTGAAATCTTTCTGAGGAGCCTCTGAGAAGAAAAAGAAAAGAGAACCTATTGCTAAAGGGCTTGAATTTTGCTGACTACTAAACAGGGGTTTTTTAGAATGAGGGGCTTGCAAATCAGTAGCCTCCACCATAGAGTAAAAGCCATGGCTTAGTGTTTGATATATATATATATATATATATATGGCCAAAATTGGCCTTATTTCATGACCTGCAAAAATAAATTCAAATATTTTAGAAAAAACCTTGTTTCCCAAAGCTCATTGCCCGTTAAAACTGGAAATCTTTGCTCTGTGAGTAGATGAGCATGGATGAACTTATGTGCTTACAGATCAAGTTGCTGGACTGGAGCCTGCTCAGGAAATTCAAAAGCGAGAGGTTCCTGTGGCATTGCTCATAGGTCTTACTATGTCTGCAGTTGAAGTTACGCAACTTCTCCTTTTCCTGAAGTGAATAATGGGAATGTGTTGCAGCAGTACTGTGCAGCCAGGCCAATGCCGACGTTGGAAAAGCTTCCTCACTGCTTAGCTGTCCTAATTGTTTTTACTTTTGAACCCTCAGCGCTTGAGGTTCGGTGTGTTTGATTTGCAAAGCTCTTCGTTTCACTAAATGAAGGGGAAAAAAAGATTTCTCAGTGCAATAGCTCGTGGGCATCCATTACCCCGTAGACAGCTGGTGCTGTTTAACAAGTGAGGCTGACGGCGCTTGGAGCTGAATTCTGCGCACATCCTCACGGACACTTGTGGCTGCTTTGCACTCCAGATGGCACTTCCAAATACATACAACTTCATGAACTGACTGGTAAACCAACTCTAATTGATTGCAAGTTTTAAACAGAGCAAAAACTGTGCAAAAATTTCAAAGATGAGCTGCTCTGGAGTTATTTGCCTCAACTTCACAGGGGAAAATCCATTGGGAAAGCATGGGATGTAAAGGGAGCTGTTGTTTGCGTTTGCCCTCTTTGATTTAAAGATGTAACTTGCTCTTTTAAATTTCTCTTGGGCTGGGAGCCAAACTGCTCTCCCTTGAAGATGATCACAAAGCAAACTTCATTGGAAATAGCATTGAGCTTCCAGTGTGGAAAATAGCAATTCAAAAGAACTCTTTTTGAGATTTATGAGCATATGAAAAGAGGGAGTTACAATGAGTTGTATAGCTGCATAGAAACTGTAATTACAGTGATCTCTGCAGTATTCAGGGGTAACTGCATTTCTTTACTGTCATACAGGGTACGGCAGTCTTCCTTGCCAGCACAGGGTCCCAAAATTTACTCTGGGGTGCCCTTACCATTGTTTTCCATCTAGTACTTGGCTTCTTTCTGTCATCAGTGAGTAGAGGAAAGGCAAAGTGAGAGTGCTGGTCCTACTGGGAGCAAAGTTCTGGGTGTACAGTTTATACAACTGTCGTGGTGGAGCACAGGAGGCATTCCCATCTCCCCTCTAGCTGTTCACTTGAGCTGCTATTCACCCTCATGTTGGTTTTGTTGTTTTGAGCTGTGCTGTGAACTAGGTCACGGAAAGGATCCGAGACAAAAGCGTGGCAGGGGGGCCAAAAAGGGATTTTTTGTTTTGTTTTCCAGCAGTGCTGTTTGCTTGCTGAGAATTGTGTTGACACAACTGAGAGTGGTGAACCGTGGTGTGGAGGTGGAAGCTACTTACACCAGCTTTCTTGTCAACACTGAAATACAGTGCAACTGTACCCTCAGGCCAACAGAACTTTGTTTCATGCAGGGCCAGAAGCTCTGCAAACAGACCATGCCTTCAGCAGAGTCCTGCAAGATGTAATGATCTTTTGTGAAACCATTTTGGTTGGCTGTGTTGTACTCTGAATTCAAGCTCTTTTGTGAAGGGATGAGGCCTCAAATGATGGGGCTGCTGCTTTAAGCAGAACAGTTGTTCTTGCCCAGAGGGGTAGGGTAGGATTAGCAGTGATTTAGTAGTGGAGGTGTGTAAAGACTGTGCTTAGTTTGGGTATGGTTCTGTTATGAAGGACACAAGAACAGCTTGTCTTCTCTAGGACTCCTCAGGCTCTAGTAGTGGGCACTCTTGGGGTGATGGATAATCCAGTGTTGACTTCTGTCTATACCATTGGAAGAGCTCCAACCCAGAGATGTAGTTTAGCTTGTTAATTGTCTTTCAGTCCCTTTCTTACCTCTTCCACAGTAGTTTCAGAAGCTTTTGTGATGTAAGGCTGCCCTGCCTTCCCGCTATGAAATAGAGCAGCCGGTGGGTAACTGGCTTGGCATGGCTATAAGGAGTGTGTGTTTGGATTGTGCTCCTCCCTCCTTGACTGGGAGTGGTGTCTATCTAGCAATCCAGGCTACCCTCTGTTGGACAAATCTAGGAAGCCTTCTTGACAATCAGTCTCAGTTGGGCACCAGGCAAAGCCAGAGGTCTTCTGCTTTTTGCAGCTGAGGTTGGGCAGATGTATTTTGTTCCTGACTGGCCTGTGAGGAACCTTCCTCGACAGGAAGATCTATTTAGCCACTGGTATATCCTGCAGCTGGGGCAAGGAGGAGGTGCAGAGTCGCTGAGTTCATTGTAGAATCATTTAGGTTGGAAAATACCTCTGAGATTACTGCTTTTGATGGTGATCCAGGAGACTTGATAGTTTTTGAGGGGCGGCTTGTTGACTTTTCACAGAGCTGTATCAAAACGGCTGCTCTTGCTTACACAGAAAAGGAAAGTTGGCATGATCCAGCCTGCCCTGATGTTCCTGAGTTGGTCTTTTCTGCCTGGTGCCCAAGCACTGCCTTACTTCACTCACCATCAAATGGGCACTGCTTGTTCATGCTACCTGCCCAGGCAGCCTGTGCATTTCCACAGCAGCCTCTACCTGCAGAAATGTTCCCAGAGGCCTCCAGAGAAGCGTGGTCCTGTGCTGATGGGGTGAGAGGGGTCAAAAGAGGGGCTCTATTCCCAGTCCCTGCCTCAGCTCTGATGCTTTTACCTGGGATTTGGGAAATTCTTTTATGTGGTTAGAGGAAAAGGGTGAGAGTTTATACTTTCCTAGAGGGCTAGAAAAATATGTAACCTTCACTGATGTATGCCAGCAGCTCTCCTTGCTTTTCCTTTTCCTATAATGCAGTGATATCTATCTGTAAAGGTAATGCCTGTTCTCAAAGGGACTCCAGCAACATCACAAACAGTGGTTTAAGACTACAATAACTTGTCACTTTTTGTTCAGCTGAGGGTGTTTCTGGTCTGTGGTGCCTAATGACTGTAAGTCCTGTGTAGCCATCTCCTCATCGTGCTTTTTTGAATGTAAGGGGGTTGTGGCCTCATCTCCATTTATCAGAGGAAGACAAACACAGAGAAAGGATTTTTCTGTGTTGCCTAGCAGGACAGTAGAGGTAAAAATCAGCTTTAATGAGCCTATTGCTGGAGCAGTAAGGTACAGGCTGTGTGCAAATCTAGGGAGTTAACGAGTGTTAACATCACATCCTAGGCTGGGGGATTTTTATTCTTGTTACAGTAATGGTGCTATTTTCCAAACTGTGCTGTACCTTGGCTTTTTTTATCTGTATTTAAATCCATCCTCATTCCTTTCCTCCTGAAACCGGGCCTTACGGTCCCATCCTTATTTTTCCCTTCTGTATTCTCTGAGGCACAATGTGCCCTTGGAGCTTGGGAGTCCTGTACACAAAAGGTCCCCATGCCTTTCTGCTTTCCAAGAGCCCTGGAAAGCCCAAGGTGCCAATACCTGCAGCTCTGGATGCAGTGAGGATGCTGCTTTACTTTGTTGCAGATTGCACCTCCAGCCAAAGAACCCTGTGGGGAAGAGGCTTAGATCTTTGGCACTGCTTGCATGTGGTAGAGCTCTGTGCTCTGCTGCGAGCTTCTGTGGAGGTGTTAATGGAGGAATCTTACGGTTCGCAAGAATAGTTGGCCAAAGCAGGATTTCTGTTGCTGTCCCTCTGTCTTTGGGGAAGGAGAGGGATGAAAGCAGTGGTTGCCTTTTGTTATTGCTAACAGCTTCAAAAACTGTTGTTAGCAGAAAATTACGGAGGGAGTTGATGTAATTTTAAAGTGCTCTTTGCCCACTCTGAAAGCATGGCATGGCTTTAGTGCTGTGTTGGCTGGAGGCAGCAGTTGCCTGGGCAGAAGGCATGTGAGTGTGCTCCTGTGTGCCACAGGAGGGCTGGGCTGTGCCAAGGAACCTGTGTCCTTAGCTGCAACCCTTCCCTCTTCCCTATCTGCATGTGTTTCCCCAAACCCATGATTAACTCCTCAACTCCCCTCCTTTCCATGTCTCTTCTCACCTACCACAGGATGTGGATTTGGAAAGTGGGATGATGTCTACCCTCCCTTCCCCCAGGGCTCGGGGGTTTTGACATGTTACTGTTGGGAATTGTTCTAATGTTGCCCTGCTCCAAAAAGCATGACTCTCTTCTGCCCTTTACAGGTGTGACTTCAGCTACTGTTCCAAGTGGAAGTACATTATAGGAAGCATTGGCCCATATAAGCTAGATGTGATCTCTAGTCGACTCTCCCCAGTGTTATTAGTATGTGTATATTTAGAGATGATTTTTAATAAAATTCTTTGAGGCCTGAATTAGCTTCTGGAGACAAAGGTTACAAAGAGAGGGAGGTGTTCACAGTGCCATTGATTGTATAGTAACTAATGCCTGTATAATGGGCACACCTTGCAGTTATGAAAACAAAGCAGGTTCAGACATGGTGGGCTGATTCTCTCCAGCATTTTTCCTAGGGAAGTTGCTCTCACCCCCACCCCTTCCCCTTGTAAATAGGCTGTAATGCTGCTGTTCTGAAAGGTGGGGGGGGTATTTAGGGCTGTGTCATGCAGGAGAAGAGATGTGTCAAAGCCAAGCCTGTTCATTTTTCTGTGGGTGAATTCTGGTATGTAAGGCTGCTGTGCCTTCTCCAAGTCACTGTCCCTACCAGGTGACCTAGACTGTCTCTTCCAGCTTTTTAGATGAACTCTGCAAAACAGATGCACTGAATTAATTTAAAGTACTTCAAATGCACATTTTTCACTAGATCAGAAAGAGAGGCTGAGCAGGACAGGCTTGATGAGTGTGATATGTGGCCAGAGTGAGGGAATTCCTGCAGCAGGGATGGTGTCTTGCTTTGCTTAGAGTGCCCTTCCATGCCTGTTTCTCGTTTCTTAGGTCAATCGTGAGAAGCCAAGCACCCTCCCTCCCCTCCCCTCTGATCAGATTCCTTTTAAGTGAAGCTCACTCAGTCTCTGAGGACCAGATCTCACCGATGACTGGGAAGCAAAGAGTACCCAGGAAAGCACTTTTACCACGGACTCCACCTCAGGAGCACCAGGAACTCATCTTCTAAATAAAATCTGTGCCCCTTGGTGCACACCCGATGTCTGCTGCAATGGATACAGAATCAACATATTCGGGATACTCCCACTACTCAGGTCACTCCAAAAAAGCTCACAGACAAGGGTAAGGAAATGTTTGTTTTTAATTACTTACGGCTCTAAGTTAGGATATGTCCTATGGGGAGAAAAACCTGTAAGCCAGGATAAAATCGGTGGACCCACATGTCTGGAGGAGATACCTGTGGAAAGTCCTTGTGGGGAGCAGTGAGGAGACTTGAAGCTGCTAATTCAGTGATATTCAACCTGTTGGATGCATGCTGGGGTTATGTGTGGCAAAAAAGATTGGGATAGTGCCGTCAGAAAGAAAAGATCACCTAACTCCCCTCTGAAAGGGCGAGTACAGTGTCTGGGGAGAATACACGTTGGACTTCCTAAATTGATAATTGCTAGTTGTCTTCTGATGCCATTTCTTTATTCTCTAATAATAGGGCTTCCTGCCTCTCCCCACCCTCCTCCAGCCTACTCTGTTAATGGTGTGTTGAGGTTTTTTTAAATAGAATTTGAGTGGTACTTGAGTCGGCAACAAGTCCTTTATCAGCGTTGATTGGATTAGAAGTCAGGCTTTTCTGAACTTGAATAGCAGGTCCTTTCTGTTGTGGTAGTTCAACAGCCTGAAAACCCATCTGCTCTGAAACTTCTGGTTATTTGGAAACGTTTTCTTTTTTTTTTTTTTTTCCCTACACTATACTTAGTTTTAGATGTAAAATATGTGCCACTTACTGTTTGCAACTTATGACTGAGCTGGTCCAAAATAATTTTGCAATTCGGAAGCAATTACCCTGTGTGGTTGGAAAAAGAATTCTTCCATTAAGGCTGTTTGCTCACAGTCCAGTTATCGAGTAAAACATGTCTTGTTTGCCTTTTTTCCCTTCTTTAGCATCCAACCAATACAGATTGCCCTTTTAAACTTAGAATGCTATGTGGAAAGGTACCTTCAGAGTTCCAAAAACAACATAAAAATCCTGAGCCCTTAAACTGGAAAAAGTGTCATCCCATGAAAGCTTTGGTCTTTGGTAATTCCAAGAGAGAGGCAGAGCTGGGATACTCATGAGTGTTAAGCCGGTCCCTGAGCATAGTGAGGGTTTCCAGTGCAAAGGCTGCTTTCCTGTCCATGTGGGAGCAGGGAGGAAAGCATTGGTGAGCAGATTGGTGGGGCTTAATTCATCTTGAGACTTTCTCAGATGAGAAGCTGTGAGGTCTGCAAGGGTGCTCTGGAAATAAAGACTGGCCTTGTACCCTTGATGTTCTTGCTTTCTTTGTGAGAGGTTAGCGTGAGGTTATTAACCAGTGGAAATAAACTTCACCAGTTGTCCCACAGTGTTAAGGTCAGAGATGACAAGACTCTGCTTTGCAGGAACTAAAGCTCTATTGATTAATTCCTTGTGTTAACTGGGCATGTCCCTGCAAGACACTTTCTTGTAGGTGGAAAACTGTGTAGACTAGTAAATTCCAAATGGAATTGCCAGTTGTTTGGAGCATCCAGGCTTTCCTTTTAAGCACAATGCTGATGGAGGGTGTTTTAAGAGAACACGAGGTGGTGGGTATGGATCCCTGTCCTCCCCTCTGCTGTTACTGGGGGGGTGGTCTGTCCCAGCCTCCAGGTTGCCAGCTTCTCTGAGCAATGTCTCTCTTTCTACCTCCTCCAGAGCTTGTTTTGTCGCAGCCTGAGTCTGTGTTGGTCAAGAGAAGGACAAACTTCACTGATCTAATGCTTGGGGCACCTGTTGTAGGTAGAGGTGCAGCACCTTTCAGGCCCTGCTCCATAGAGTAACTGGTAACATTGTTCTCCACTTCCTCTGTTTGAAAAAGGAGCCGGGACAGACACAAATCTCCCCGAAGCAAAGACGGCAGTCGGTCTGAGAAGTCCGTCACTATCCAGACACCTCCTGCAGAGCCGCTGCTCGGGAATGACGCCTCCCGGGCAGAGGAGGGCCAGGTAAGGAGGGCAGGAAAGCAAACCTGCAGTGCTTGTTGTGGGACAGAGCATGGGGCTTGCTGGCTCATGAGTGGGAAAAAAGAATTGCTTGCATGCTGTTTAGTAAAGAATCATGGCTTATGGGTGCCCTTTGCTCATGCATACAGCCAAGGTCTCAGTCACTTCTGTCTTGTTCTGAGGTGCTGTTTCTGACAGCACCAGTGCTGATGTGACAACTCCTTGGGCACTACTTTGACTCTCTCTCCGGAGTATCATCTGCCAAGCTCTGTACAAACATCTGTTTCCATCGTCTCACTGTGCATTATTCAGGTCAGCCCTTTTAGCTGTATGTGTATTTCAGGTTTTAACCAGGATTTGCTCCAGGTAATCTTGTAAAGTGCATTAGAACCAGGATTCCAATAGGGAAAGGAATCGAGAGGTGTGAAACTAGTGTGAAATAGCTGTGAAGGAGGGTGGACTCAGAGAAAGCTAGTACATTAACAATGGGTTCGGTAAAAACTAGAATAATGCTGCATTTGGGTTGTACCTGGGATGGATCCAGTGCTCTGCTCTAGCAGGTGATGTAAAGGTGCATATTCATTTTCCAGCCAAACTGTGTGTGGTGGTACTTGTAACAGTATTCATGTACCTAGGGGTGTGCTCATTTCATGTCCTGTAATTTGGAATTTTGTAATCAGTTGCTTGTTTTCATGAGTCCCAGCTGTTATTTCAAATAGTTCTAAAGGCGCTGGTGAATTCCTAAGTCCTTGTTTTCATGCAGCCCTCCTCAATTAAAGCCAAAGCTAAATAAGTTGATGTGTGAGCCAGACTTTTCTCTTAGGGAGCAGAGCATCCTCAGTTAGGTCCAACAACCATGTATCACTAGAGATTAGGCCTCATATTTCCTCTCCTGTGAGGAGAGGCTGAGACAGATGGGGTTGTTCAGTCTGGAGAAGAGAAGGCTCTGAGGTGACCTTATATTGTGGCCTTTGAGTATCTGAAAGGAGCCTACTAGAGAGCCAGAGAGGGGCTTTTTCCAAGGACATGCAGTGATAGGGCAAGGGGGAATGGCTTTAAACTGAAAGGGGGTAGGTGTAGATTGGATATTAGGAAGAAATTATTTGCTGTGAGGGTGGTGAGGCAGTGGAACAAATTGCACAGAGAGGTTGTGGCTGCCCCATCCCTGGAAATGTTCCAAGGCTGGGTTAAATGGGGCTTTGAGCAGCCTGGTCTAATGGAAGATGACCCTGCCCGTGGCAGGAGGGTTGGAACTGGATGATCTTTAAAGTCCCTTTCAACCCAAAGCATTCTCTGAGTCTCTGGTTCCATATAAATGCACATTTTTTTGCATTAGGCTGTAGTCCACTTTTTCAAGTGGCAAGAGTTGTAAGGGCTAAACTGTGACTAGGGTTGCCTGTTGTCTTCTCGGATGTAGCCTTAAGCTGCCCTGGTGTTCCTGTCCCTTCTCTTTTCTGCACAATTTTGCAGCTCATCAAATTGAGGAAACTATGCAGAACTACTTAATGCATAAACATAAAATAGTTGAAATGCTTGAATTGCAGAGGTGCTGTCAAAGAGTACAATGTGATAGGAATATGCTGCTTTTCAGGACATGCTACAATGCAGATCTCTTCCGGGGCCTCTGCTTTGGTGAGAAGTGACTCAAAAAACCCCTCATATTAATTCAAGATGCTGACTATTTGTGGTTGGTCTGTCTCAAAACCCTACTGCTCTAGGCATGGGAGGTATTCATGTCTTGGAGTGCATTAGAAGTTAAATCCATGGAGTTGGGAGTTGTTCCAAGTAGTTGTGCTGCTTCTGTCTAGTCCTTTCCCAAAGGCTCTTTCCTCTAGCACTTAAAAAGAAGTGAATAAAGGTTTAAAATTATGCTTGTCTCTTTCAAATAAGTTGTTTTGGTCAGCATGTGCAGTTGGAGAAGTCTGAGGGAAGTTGTAAATCCTATTAATGACACAGGCTGCAGGAAGATATTCTTAGGAAGAAAAGCAAAAATGTGGTTCTGAATGAGCATTGTGGCTACAAAGGTGCCTGGTGCCAAGGAGCAGAGCCACATGCATTGCCACTCTTTGGCATGAATTTGTGGGAAGCATCAGAAGTCTCCATGTGCATGAGTCACTCTAGCAGCAGCTGTGAGTCAAATCCATACATGTCAGTGTACTCTCTGGCTGTGCCAGCAGCTGGAAGGAGCAATTGGAGGCATTGTAGCATGGGAGAACCAATTCAGACATTGTCTGATGTTAGCTAGGGAAGAAATGAGACTTTCAGAACACGTAATGTAATCTGAACCTTGCCAGCATGGTGACTGTATTTCAGGTAAGCCTCTTTGTGAGCAAGTGGCTTCTGACAATGGCCTGGATTGTAATAGCAAAGCTACTTGGCAGTCTAGGATCCTTTAAACTTAAAAGCCCCATACCTGAAAATATCCTCTGTGATGACCTGTAATGTGTTGGTTTAACTAAACTTTTGTTAGATTGTCAGCTACTGAGGGCAGTGCTACTGTAGAGGAGAATAAAAGACAGCAAAGTGGAGGAACTTGCTGGAGGTGTGGTCGCTTCTATTATGGATGGAAAAATAATGTGTGAACATGTTTTTGATTGTGTAACAACAACAACTGGCTTGAAACGCTGAAATGAAAATTTCCCTTCCAGGTGCTTTTGTGGTGCAGTTGTACTGCAGAATTTGTGGGCTGGAAGAATACTAGTCCTTGCCCTGGACATGGGAACTGGTGATTACTACAGTTTCCAAGACTTATGTCATGTAGCTCGTTAAATGTGCTGGAAGAAGAACATCTAGGGATACAGTGAGTGGCACAGCAAGCAGAGCTACCTGCTCTGCAGTTACGGGCTTTTAGCACCTAATGTTTATAGTCACTGGTTTGGACAAGTTGCTTTCACTGTATATTTTTTCTGGAACTTAAGGCTGTCATAGCAGTCTTTCCAGGCAAGAAAAATAGAACATCTGTAAGGAATAGCCTGACTGTTTCAATGTTATTTCTATTTATCTCTCCCTCCTTCAGGACGACAACTGGGGTGAGACCACGACGGCAATCACAGGCACCTCTGAGCACAGTATTTCCCAGGAGGACATTGCCCGGATCAGTAAGGATCTGGAAGACAGCGTTGGGTTGGACTGCAAACGTTACCTGGGCTTAACAGTGGCAGCTGTTCTCGGACTCCTAGTCTTCCTTACCCCCATTGCCTTCATTCTGTTGCCCCAGATCCTGTGGCGAGATGATCTGGAGCCGTGTGGTACTGTGTGTGAGGGACTGTTCATCTCTGTGGCGTTTAAACTCCTCATTCTCCTGATCGGGACCTGGGCTCTTTTTTTCCGCCAACCCAAGGCAGACCTACCGAGGGTGTTTGTGTTTCGGGCCCTTCTGCTGGTCCTCATCTTCCTCTTTGTGTTTTCCTACTGGCTCTTCTACGGCGTTCGCATCTTGGACTCGAAGGACACCAACTACCAAGGGATAGTGCAGTACGCCGTGTCTCTGGTGGATGCCCTGCTCTTCATCCACTACCTGGCCATCGTGCTGCTGGAGCTGCGGCAGCTGCAGCCCATCTTCACCGTCAAGGTGGTTCGCTCCACGGACGGAGAGTCGCGCTACTACAGCTTGGGACACCTCAGGTAGGTGCAAGGCCTTGGAGTCTGCTGGTGTAGATAAGTGTGGCTCTGCTGTGGTGTGAAGCATCGGCTGCATTCGAGTCTGTGTTATTGCTGGTTCATGAATTTTCCCCCAGAAGAATTCAGAGTCCCTCTGAAGTTACCAAACTGAATCTCTCTGCCCCCTCTCTGAGTGTGGGAGAGGCTGTACCTGCCTCAGAGGAGTCCTGTGCATTTCAGTAAGTGAAAAAAGCTGATGTCATCACTTTGGGATGGTCAATAGCCTGATGAGATCTTTAAGATCCTTCTCTGGGCTTCTTTCCTTGTCTAATTCCTGGAGGAAAATGGAGAGCTCTCCATGTGTAGTTGGGGCTGCCTTGTGCGTTTTGATTGTAGGGGCCAGACACTGCTTTGGGAGCAGCCTTTCAGGCTGTGCAGAGCATTACTGCTCAGAGACTCCTGACAGCAGGCCGGGCCATGTGGCAGGAGCTGAAGGTTTTATGGCATGATGCTCTTTTTGCCATTAGGTATGGATCAGTTTGCTGGGTTGGAAGTATCTGGGAGTATTTGGGAGCCACAGGTATGACACAAACATGCTGCTTCCACCCTCCTGCTGGCATTAGTGCTGCCCTCAGCAATGGTACAAAAAAGGACAGGTGTCTGAATTGCCTTAGTTCCTGTGTCCTGCAAAGCTCTCCAGAAATCCCTTAGTTCCTGTGTCCTGTGAAGCTGGCAGCTGAGCTCTGGAGATGATTCCCTAGGCTGAATGTGCACTTAAACATCTGTTCAGCTTATCCTGTCCAGACCCCAATGGCATGTGTATCTGTGGCAGATGAAGAGATTAGCATCTGCTGGTTTAAGTGGATGTAGGAGCAGTCTCCTGCAGCCGTCAGCTTAGCAGTGGAATTGCTTTGAAGCGGATTTAGTGGCTGAAGCTGAAGTCCAGGAGTTTTCTCCTGGGTAAAGAAGAACTCGAGGCCTGTTGGGTGAAGTAGATCTGGACTCTGCTTTATTTTGCTTCTCTGTAAAATATGAAGGGGAGAGCCCTTGGAAGTGCACCAGTTGACTTAATTAAATGTCTCTTTCAGGATTTCAAAAATCTCTTGGTTTTCTTGTGAAATCAATTTTTTTGAGCTTAATTGCTCTGTGGTCAGTGATCCAGCATAACCTATATGATGAGAGAGATGGAAAGATGAGTACCAGAGTTTCCCTGTGCTACAATATTGTGCCTTGAGATGTGATGAGGCAGTTCAATCATAAGTGAATTCAGCAGAGAAAGTTTGGTATGTGTCTGTATTTACCCATATGTACACACACAGCAGATTTGGTATGAGAGAGTCTGCTTGGTGGTAGATTGTGGGTTTGTGTTCAGAGGAATTGAGATCCTACACCTGCCAAAGTCTGCATATCTAATTTGCCATTGGAGGCAAAGAATTTGCTTGAGAATGAAGGCCTGAATATTTAATAGTGCATGTGTTAGAAGCAGTGTTTTCTCCAACTCCTTCTTTGCAGCGGGGTTTTGAAATGTATTGGGTGATGTTAAGGCAGCACAGAGTTGTAAAACTTAGGATAAAATCTGAGATGTATGAAAACTTGTGACTTCTCATTTGTTGGCAAGCTGATTTCAGTTTTATCTGGTACATTGAATGCAAGCCATGCAGCACATGGATGCTCCAGTGTCTTGTGTTACAGAAGAGACTCATCATCCATTAGTGAATTAGTGTTGCTTTTTCCTTTGTTTGACAGATGAGCATAATGTGTATTGACATGTGTTTTGAAACCTTGTGTGTCTTTCCATATTTACTGCTACAAAGATAAAGCTGTAGGTTTGATCAGGGGCCAGGTGTCTCCCAGCTAAGGAAGAGTTTGTCCTCTCTGTGTGTTACTTGTGTGTAAGTGGTAAGAGCTTCTGGTCTTGATAAAGAGTGTTGCTCCAATGTGACAAACTGTGTAAAAAGTGAATGTAGTTAATACCTCCTTCAGCTTCTAAGGGCCTAGAATTGTGAGATGTTTGTGAAAAATAAAAAAAGTGAACTTGATCATCTTCACGGCATAATTTTGCAGAGTTGTCATTAAGGTCTTGTCATGCCTGCTGATGAAATATAGGTTGGGGTCACAAGGTGCTGCTTTCTCGCCCTGATTCTCTTGCTGAGGCATGGGACTGGAGTGGGAGAGTGTGAAGACATTCAAGGACAGTCTGGATTTCAGGAAGGCTGGATAAGCAGCCTTGTGGATGTGCTGGAGAGGTGGTTCTAGCTATGCTGGAGTAGGCATCTACCACTTGCTGCTGCCTTTGGACTCCTTTTGCCACCCTGCATGCTTGCCTCATCCTAACACTTTTAAAGGGGTCTTGGAGAGGTTTTGAGCTGCCACCTGGAAGGAAGCAGCTTGCTTTTACAGATATAGCAAATCTGACTATCTCCTGAAATCAAAACCTTTTGTCTTGACACTCTCAAATATCTTAAAAGTTTTGATCACCAACAATCCATGGAGTCTGTCTTCCTCAGCCATCTAGGTGCTCTGGAGAAACTGGTGGTGAGAAGGGACTTGAGACATCTTAGATTATTCGGTGTTGCTTCTTGGAGTCATTCTGGATTTTTTTATTCACAGCAAAATTGTTGATATCACCCTTTTTAATCCAAGATGGAAGCTTTCCAATTCTAGCTCTTTTCTGGTGAGGCAGAGGGAGCTGCTATGTAAGTCTGAGAGCAACTTGTTTTCTGGGGGAGAAGGGAAGAAAACAATAGCTCAGCCACCCTTCTGGCAAACCATGTTTTTGAGAGGCAGGGTACAGACAGGATTTTCCACCCTCCTTGGCTGCAGATGCAGTAAAGAAGTTGAAAGTGCTGAGTTAGGTATTCCACTCCACCCTGAGAGCCCTAGGTCCAGGAGGGTAAGCATATTTGGGACTAGTTCCCCAAATTCATATTATAATCAGCCTATTAATAGGCTGTCTTGGTCCCACCCCCAGCACTTTGGCTATAACTTTTCTTCTGGGAGACTTGACTGCCAAAATGAACGTTCCCTTTGGCATTGATTCAGGAGCTTGGAGGGGGGAGGTAAAAATTAAATAGGAGTCTCGATGAGTGTGGTGCCAAGTCTCAGCTCACTGACTGCTCTGCTGCTCCTGGTAGGAAGGGTTGCCACACAGGGCAAATGCTTTCTGGTGGTATGTATGGTTAAAGAGCAGGGAGCAGCAGAGATGCGGGAAAGGTCAAGCCTGGGAAAATGCAGGAGGTTGGGTGGGAATGGTGGAGAGACTCTGAAAGCAACAACAAAGGGAAATGAAGGTTGGAGAGCCCCACAGTAGATAACTTCTCAGTTGAAAGGCCGATACTTTTGCAAGTGGAGGCTTGGATTTGCAGCTTTGATTTTTCCCTATAAACAGGGATGCTGATGACACTTGTCATCCAGAGTTCAGTACTGTCTTTATGGCTCAGAAACTGCAGGAAGAATCTTGCTGGAGAAACCCCTCCTTTCCTGTAGTTAGGGTGCTAACCATATTGCCTTCCTATCCAGTGAATACTCTTTCCCACCCTAGAGCTTTGCTAGTCTAGACAGCTCAAGAAAATGAACGTCTTGCAATACACGTGGTAATTACTGATTTTTCACATAGACTGGATGTTGGGCTGCATTATAGTTAGCCTTGGTTTTCTGAGGTTAGAAATGTTTGAGAATGGATCCTTCTCCTCCCTTTTGCTCATCCTTGCAGCAGATATGTGAAGAGCAGGGCTGTGACAGTTCACCTTGTGTCGGGCTGTTTAAAGGAGTAGGAGTTTCAGTCTTCTTTTCTGTCTGTGGTGGTTTACCCCGGCTGGCAGTACCACACAGCCCCTCACTTACACCTTGCTCTGTAGGATGGCAGTGAGAATCAGCAAAAAGTTAAAATCTGTAGGTTGAGATAAGAACAGTAGAATATTTTAATTAATGTAAAATATAATACTAATTATAATGACATTGATAATAGTTATTGTAATAAAGAGGGAAGATAGAAATAAAAGAGAAAGAGGGAAATAAAACCCAAGGAAGGCAAGTGATGCCCAATACAGTTGCTCTTCACCCACTGACTGATGCCCAGCCTGTTCCCAGGCAGTGACTGGTGGCTCCTGGCCAGCTGTCCTCAGTTAATACACCGACTATGATGTTCTGTGGTGTGGAATATCCCCTTGGCCAGTTTGGGCCAGCTGTCCTGGCTGTGCTCCCTCCCAGCTTCTTGTGCAACTCGTCCCTGAATGGCAGGGCATGGGAAAATGAAAAGTCCTTGACTTAAGTAAGCAGTGCTTAGCAACATCCCAAACATCAGTTCACTAGGAAGAAAAGTAACGCAATCCCGGAGAAAACCAGGACACTCCTGGTTCCTCTCTGGTGTGGGCTTGCCTTGGTGAACCAGGTGGCTAGGAAGCTGGTGGGGAAGCCTGTGACATCTTTAGAATCAAGGTTCAGGTTTTGCCTATGAGCAGCAGAAC
Source organism: Serinus canaria (assembly GCF_022539315.1). Taxonomy (NCBI): domain Eukaryota; kingdom Metazoa; phylum Chordata; class Aves; order Passeriformes; family Fringillidae; genus Serinus; species Serinus canaria. The sequence goes on from NC_066313.1 coordinate 24,167,713, forward strand.
TTTTGGCTGTGAGCTGGTCAGTGTTCTCTTGTTAATCTAATCAAGAGAAGCTTGGTACTCAGAAATAGTTCTGTATGGTGAAAGTGTGCTTGAACATTCCCTGTACCCCTATTACCCATCTCCATTTGCATGGGTGTTTGCTGAACTGTGGTTTAAAAATTAAATTAAACTGTGGTTTAAAAATAAAGGGAACAGCTGTTTCCTCAAAACAAGTACTTGTCTCTGAAAACCCACTACCTTCCCTGCAGGAATTATCAATACCTTACTGAGGGACCTGGTGTCTTGCACACACTCACAAAAGAAAGGAGGTGCAGACATGTTCTGTGGAAGGGGATCACGTTCAGTCTGTCTCCCAGCCGCTTTGGGTGTTTGTTGGACATGTGGCTTATAAAGCTGATCTCTAGGTTGTCAGTATTTACTGATTAATCTGATGAGTGCTCTCTTGTCAGGCATTCCTTGGTGCCACTGGTACTTTGTTCACTACTGAGGGAGTGTGTGGAAGGCTAAGGAGTGGGAATAGGCTTCTCCCTATTCCAGCCTGCATTTGTAAGCCTTGACATCTGATCTTGTTGCTCAAGTATACCTCCCCATATCAAGGGTGCTAATGAAGAGCACGAGGTCAGCATTTGAACTGTACAGTGTCCTCTTGTCTGGAGTTGTGTCAACTCTTATGCTGTTTTAAAATCTTTTTACTCCTCAAAAGGAAAGCTTCCATGGAATATAGACACCTTGGTTTCTGTTTCTAGCGTGGTTGTAACCTTGGGTTTAGGCAGTTGGATCTCTTCCCTGAGCAAGAGCTGCTGAAATCTTTCTGGTTTCTGGTGGAGGACCGAGCCCACACATATGCTTCTGGGATATTTCTGTTTCCAGCAAGGCAGTCAGAAGGGACTGCAGGACAAGCATTGGTGCACTGCAGTGCGGTGCTCTGCCGGCCAAGCTGAATCCTGCTGGAGACACTTCAGTCTTTTCCTTCTCTCTGTGAGCAGTTTGTTTGCTCTGTGTTCCCAGGGACCTGAGGAATTACACTGACCCTCCTTTCTCCTTGGAGTTTCTTCAATCTCACCATCTTCTGTAGTGATGCACGCTGATGAAACATTCAGCTGATGAGTTTTTACCTTGTTCTGTAGCAAAACATATTATTAACTGTCCTGCTGCTTTGATTACAGGAACTTGCTGCAACAGCTTGTTGCACAGACTTTGCAGACCAGCTCAGTTGCCAGAGCCTCCAGCCTGTGTGAAATTAGCCTTATATTTGAATTCGTCTTCCCTGTCCTGAAATCTGTACAAGGTGTCCTGGTGCCCACTTGTGTGGGTTTCTCCTGCCCATCACCAAACGGGATGAGCACAAGCATTGATCAGTTTCCCCTCCCAAGAAGTTCTGGGATAGCCGGCTAAATGGGTGTTAATTGCATCTGCAAGTGTGAAGCTCCTGGGGAAACTGAGGGGTCTCTTCCAGAGCAGCTTCTTTAGCACTTAGAGGTGTCAGACTTGTGATCCCCCCCAACCCAATGTCTCTCCAGCAGCACTTCACAAAACTGCTTTTACGACCACCTTTTTGCAACTCATCATCTCTGCAACTTCTTGCAGCTCATCTGGGTTGCTTTTCCATGCTCCCAGTCCTGAAAGTGCTGAACTTTGTTCACAGTGGGCAGTTGAGATTAGCACCTTTCAAACACCCCATGCCATGAAGTAGTCAAGGAGTAGGGAAGAAAGCTCTGACTTGTGGATGAACTGCTAATGACCTATATAGGAAGAGATTTTCAGCCACATTCTTAACCATTTTTAGTCACAGGCCAAACTTTCCCACTTGGCCTGTGTCTGCTGTCTCACCTCTGGAAGATGGTACTGCAGAGATATGATTGCTCTACCCAGGAGGGTACTCTTGGAATTGCAGAAGGGAATTTTCCAGTAGCCTCTGGGAAAAAAAAAAAAAAAAAAAAGGTGATGTTCCCTGCTGAGTAGGGAGCAGTCTCCTTTGATGTTCAGATGAGTTATGGGAATGGTACCTTGTTCTGTTTTACAAGGGTCTGTTTGGTGGTGCAAGGGGTGTGTTGCCAGCAAAGTTCAGCTAGGACTTATGATATGGGTCAGAGCAATACCTCATTAAGAGGCTGCTTGTTTGTGACAGAAGTGAACAGCAAGCTCCAGGTACTCCTCATTAGAGGTGAGGGGAAGTCTAGGATGGACTGTAAGTATTGACAACTGCACAACTTGTCTGGGAGTTTCTGATGTGGTAAAGTCTGTCTCTGAAGCCCTGGAAGGTGTGCTTTTCTAAAAGGAGCATGTTTTCCTAGTCTCTTACCTCTCTGCATACAGTTCTCAGTTTTTACATATGGCTTTTCATATGGAACTGCTTCTCCTTTTGATAAAGGGGAGAGAGCTCGGGGAACTGAAGTGCCCACGTCTTTCTACCCTTCTCTCCTCCCTTCCTTGATCTTGATCCCTGATCACCCCTAGCACCCTCTGTGGACACACCACCTCTCCTCTCCTCCTCTCCAGGAGGAGCGTGAGCTGACTGCACCAGACCACCAGGCTAGGTACCAGTCTTATCTGTGCTCCTGCAGATGCACCAGCAGCAAGGGCAAGTGGTGCAGGCTGATTGTTACACCCTGGAGCAGTTTTGCATTTTTGGAATACTTAATACTTTAAAAGTTTACGAGCTGACTCGCAGGTGAAGTGCCCGCTGTCAATTATTAACCCACATGGCCAGTACAGTGTTGCTTGCTCACTGGTGAGGAGCTGCTCCTCTTTCTTAAAGAGATGGTGTGGAGGAAATGCCATTGGGATCATCTGCAGGGATTTCCTTTCTTGTTGGCTTGTCTTTCAAAACCAACACTGCCCAGAAGTCCAAGAACAGTATGCACTCCAGCCTACCCTGTACTTAGGGGGTTTGTTGTGGAATTTCTGTGCCACTGCTGTCCGTGCCCTCTGAAGTGCCTGTGTACCACCCACAGAGCAGATGGCCTCTCTAAGCTGCTGAACAAATTTTGTGGCCATGAAGGTACTTTTATCTTCAAATGCTGAAAAAAAAAAAATCCACCCCCTCAACCTTTGACAGTCTGTTTCTTGTGGTGAATGATGAAATAGAAATATTCTGCAAAGAAGTGAGCTGTGTGCCCTTTGGAGGAAAAGAGGAGGCTCGGTTTAGCTAAGAGGACAAGGAATTTACAGTTCTCATATAGCACAAGTAAAGTCCAATAAATATGGAAGCTAATTCCTGACTCTACCCTGAAGAAGTAAGGAAAAGTTAACAGGAAGCTCTGTGGTAGTAATAGAGTTTTAATTTTTTTATATATATTAATGGCTATAAAATTTAGAGCAATATTTTCACTTATAACTTGATTGCCCCTCCAGTACATGCCTAAATGAACTTCAGTGCTTAAATTTCTTTTGTTGAGTGTAGGTCAAGTGGGGACATCAGCTGACAGTGTGGGGAGAGCTATTCCCTGGCTGACAGGAAAACAGATTCCTGGCACAGCACTAAGGACCTTGGCTGTGCTTTGGAGCTTCAGGCTGCTGACTCTGGCTTGCATTCATCTAGTCCTGGTAGAAGGTTATCTGCATCCTTGCTGGGGCTGGATTTTTTCTCTCAGCTTGGAGCTGCAGGTCATGTCCCTGTGGCCCCAGTGTTGTTTGTAGGGTTGCTGAGTGCTGGTTATAAAATGAGGTGGCCCTTGCTTGTGCAAAGCTTGCTGGTGGAGCTTTGTGATGGATGCTGTGTGGTAGAGGGATGCTGTGCAGGGAAGACTGGGCTGTGGTCTGAGAGCTGATACCTCTCTGGGTACAAAGGTCTGCTAGTGGCTAACATGGATGCTGCCTCTTCAGGCTTGTCTGTGTGGCTTGCAGGAGGAAAGCATTCCCAGGTGTTTTTAGAGGAGCCCTAGAACAAGTTAAAGCTGCTCTATTGACTCAAAAGACAACCTCATTCAAAGTCCTGCCACATTAATCCCATCCCCACCTGGGAATCAAAGAAGAGATGGTCCTCTTTCCTGAGAGAACGTCTGACCAGGCAGCTGCTCAGGATCAAGAGCTGAATGCTGATGTTTCATGGCTGAAGCATCTAAATGTAAAGGCTTATTACAGCACTCGACTTCCACTGCCAGTAGAAGCTGTGAACACTTTGTTATTTCCTTGGAATTAAAGCTGTACTTCTTAGCTTTGACTTAAAAGAAACACCCTAAATCAGCAGCTAACCTCTTCTCCCACCCTCTAAAAAGCTACTAACAAAAAGCCCCACCCTTGGTTACTTCATCACTATTCATGTAGCTTGCAGAATTCCTTGGCTAAAGACTGGCCTTATTTGAAGCATGAACAGGCTTTAAATTATCTTGTTTAAATGCAGACTCTTACAAACTTTTTGCCATACCTGCCAGTTCCTGCATATACTTTTTTTATTTGAGGCTCAGACTAATCAGAGGCATAGCATGTGTGTATGCTGGGAAGAGGAAATGCATCACTGTCATGGATTATGCTGCTCCCAGGAACTGGTAATCTAGGTCCCATATGTTCCCAGCTTCTGCAGGGTTCCTGGGTGCTTGAGCAGGACACAGGCTTGAGCTGGAAGCTGATGGGTGCCCCAATGCTCACGGCTTGGGGGTGTCTGGTATTTCATCCCTTGTGTGTGCACTAAATGCCTGTTTTAGCTCACCCTTGCATGGAGGGTAATCTCCTGATCTTGCTTCTAACTCCTGTGTTCAGAAGGTAAAGCATACCTTGGTATTGTTTTGTCCCCCTGACTTGTTTGAAACTCCCTAAATTCTAAATACAACCTCAAGTGTGTAGAAACGTTTGAAAGAGGTTACACCTCCCTCAGAAATACTCAGTGCACCCCTCAATTACATAAATGTTTGATCATAGTTCTGCATCACTTCTTAAGCTAATGCTGCTGCACAAAAAAATCCTGTCAACAGGCTGATCCTTCCTCACCCCTACCAAAGAAATATAGTTGCACAGCAATGCAGTGGTGGAATTGGGGAACTGGTAACTGATATCTCTATTATCCATGTAGCTTTGCACTTTGTGTGTGTATTTTTCTGCTTGGATTATTTTGCTCAGCTTAATTTCTGCAGTCTTCTTAACTACCCTTGTAGTGTTTAATGGTTGCAAAGGCTTGTGGTTGCAGAGGAAAGGGTTAGTGGAGCTGAGGGAAAGATGCAGGATAGAATTCTCTCATGGCTGCAGACTGACATTCAACTTGTCATTGACCAGGATGTCCAGGTCCCTTTCTGTGGCACTGCTGTCCAGCATCTCATTCCCCAGTCTGTCTGTACATCCAGAATTGCCCCATCCCACGTGCAGAATCTGTCGCTTTCCCTTGTTGAACTTCACATGGCTGGTAATTGCCCAGCCCTGTAATTTGCCCAGGTCTCTTCAGGGCCTGCCTGCCTTCAAGGGCATCAGCTATTCCTCTCAGTTTTGTATCATCTGCAGAATTGCTTAGTATCCCTTCCATAAATGTCCAGGGCATTTATGAAGATGTTGAAGAGCACATGGGGCTGAGGGTGGAGCCATGTGGAACCCCACTGGTGACAGGTTTCCAGTCTGACTGTAACCCTTTGTTCCTGACCCATTTGCTCACCCATCACATGATGTGTTTATCCAGCTGGACATCTTGTCCAGTAGGATCCTGTGAGAGACAATATCAAAAGCTTTACTGAAATCCAAAATGATGACACCAACTGGCTTCCTTTGATCAACTAGCTGGGCTACCTTGTCATGAAAGGAAATGAAGTTTGATAAGCAGGACTTTCCTCTCATGAAGCTGTGCTGGCTGTGAGTGATGACTGTGTTGTAATCACACTTTCAGGTGTTTTTCAATACCTCCTGGAATAATCTTCTCCATCACTTTACCAGGCACTGAAGTGACACTGACAGGCCTGTAGTATCTGGGATCCTCTTTCTTGCCTTTCTTGAAAATCAGGACAGTGACTGCTCAGAAATCCTCAAGAGAGGCTTTGCAATGATATCAGCCAGCTCTTTGAGGAGTATTGCATGAATCCCATCAGGCCCCATAGATTCCTGCAGTCTGCAGGAGCCCTCCTTGGCGGGGCACAGCTCTGTCTGCAAAAGTCTGCTCCTCTGTTGAGCTTTGGGGAAGGGAGAGCTTCCAAGTCCTTGCTTCTTCTCCCCAGTCCATCTGACCTGCAGGAGACCAGCCTTGGGCCAAGCATGAGGGATTGGTCTGGAGCACCTCAGGTCATGTCCTTGAAGATTCAGAGCTAGACATGGTGCACAAATGGATGGCAGCTTACTTCTGTGGATTTGGTTTATTGTCCTATCTCCAGCTGTGAGACTGGACTTTGTAAATTATTATCTTGAGTCATGCAGGTCTCCTTCCACAGGGCTCATTGGCCTCAATAGTCTGCTCAGCTGTGCAAATGTTAACTGTAAGATTGGCTTCAGCAGTGTCCCTGGCTCTCTCAAACTCGTCATGGGTCTGTGTCAAATTGGGTGTGGACAAGTGGATCCCTTTGGACTCCTGGCAGCTGTATGCAAGACCCACAATGCCTGGGGAAGCCAACTTGTCCCTTCTTTGTCAACACTTTTGTATTTCTGGGGTGCCTGTGTCTACCATTCTGTGCAGGTTTGTGGGAAAGCTCATCAGCAGTTCTTTCCATCACCTTTTCACTTAAGTTGTCCCCTTAATGTTCTTCTCTCACTGCTTTCCTTCCCAAACTGCCCATTTCCTCAGTTGATGAAGAAAGCCTTTGACAGTTTTGGCTTTGCTTTAGTGTGAGCAGACAATAGCTGGTGGATTGCTTGTGGTTTTTTTTCTCATGAATAAGCAAGACAGTACTCTCATTAGCTCCCTGGAGGATACCCCCACCACCTGGCAAAACCATATCATGGAGACAAATGTTTAGTGTGCTAGCAGCACCCTTGGAAAACCCCTTTCCGAGCTCTAGCTCCTGTATCCAGTAGCTGCTGCTCTCCAGGTCCAGTTAAACTACTAGTGGCTCCTGAGGGTGCTGGGTGGGGCTTGAGGTGTGGATATCTGGCCAGGTGTTGTTTTGGTTCACTGCAGGTGTCTGGGACATAGCAGACACATGGCAGGGCACAGGCAGGTCCTTTGCTTCTCATGTTTCTTGTCTGTGTTGTAGCAGACCCTGGAGCAATGAGATGCTGGTGGCGAGTGTTCTCTTTCTGTTTGATGAGAAGGTGGTGCCTTTGCCTGTTTGAAGGTGTTGTATGGCATCAAAGGGGCGTGGGTGTCTGGTTTGAGAGTTGTTGGGGCATCTGCATGTGGTTATTGGTGTCTGAGGAACTGGCTGAAATGCAGCCCAAGCTGTGAGTGCCTGAAAGCTGCTGTTGTGCCCTGGCTAATTCATGAGCTATACCATACCCTTTGGGTTCAGTGGTTCTCCTAGATAGCTGCATGGTGAGTAAGTGCTTGACAGCACCTCCCCACACACGCTGTTCCCCTTGGAGAGGTGGTCTTGGCCTAAGAGGATGTGGGCAGTTTGCTTTGGAGCCTGCTCTCCTGGCATCTGGGTTCCTCAGCTTTCTGAGGGAGAAGTTTGTTGCACCACATCTTCAGGCTTTCACAAGCTGCTCTTTCAGATGCAGCTCCTGAAGCTGCTCTTGTTGTACACTTACCCATCCCTATGGATGGGCTGAGGCAACTGGCGCCATGTGAGTTTGCCGCATGTGAAACTCTCTTTGCTATTCTCTGGGGCACTGGAAGGCAACCTTTCCAGTTACCTAGGCTGACCTGCTGCAATAAGGCCTCCTAGAATTGTATACAGGGAACCTGGCAGGAAGCTTAGTCTCAGCAAGGGATTAAATCTTGGTTTTTTCCAAAGAGAGTCCTCTGCCTTGCATAGGAAGGTGCTCTTCTGGTGCTTCAGAACCTCCATTGTTTCTAAAACTCAGGTTAGACTTTTACAGCTTATTTCGTGTTCTGTCTCTTGAATATGGTGTTGGAGGTAACAAGTGTCTTTATGATCTTTGTGTCCCTTGGCACTGCCTACTGTGAAACGAGATGTTGACAGTGTTACCGAGGAAGAGAAGTGTGGTGCTGTCACAGCATCTGACCTCAACACAGAGATTGTTCTTTCCTGGCATATTCATATCATATTTCCAATCATATTACTGGACCTTTTGGACCACTACTTGAGTGAGAGGACTGTGCTCTCCTCCTCTTCCTCCTACTCACTACATATTACCAGTCGTGTTCTGCGGTTTTTCCTAGGCTATTATACTAGCTGTCACCTTCAGCTGTTGGAAGTGGAAGGAAGGGCAGTGCAGCTGTTGGGAAGGCATTCATCAAGTTTTGAGATTCTACCAATAAAGGTGACTGGGAAAAACATTCAGGCTGTGTGCTGGTACCCTGAAGACCAGTTAACTTCTGAGGTAAAAGGCTTGGAAGTTTCTCAGAAGGAGAACTGCAGTGGAAGCATGCAGTTGGGTTTAACTGGGGTTTTATAGCTGCTGGCTAAAACTTTGTGCTCTTTACTTCTGTAGCAGCATCTTTTTTAGTGCTGGCCTGGGAGTGCCTTTATAGGATTCCTCAGGAAGGCTTAAGTAAGTAGCTTGTTTGGTTTGTATGAGGTAAAGGAGTTATTTCCCCCCAGCCCCCAAGTTTGATCATACCCTCCTGTAAAATCCTGGGGTTTAAAAATACTCACAGCTTCCCTTCAAAACAAAAACATTCAAATGTAACTGTGAAGTTAGTAGTAGACTTGCAGGGATCTTCTCCACGTGTACTGGAGGGTTTTGACTAGGTTGCTTTTGAGGTTTGAGGAAAACAAACCTAAAACCCAACCTGATGAATTCTACTCCTCTCTCTCTCTCATTCAGAAAATTTCTATGTTGAAATCTCTTCCACATCAGCAGCGAACGATTGTATTGCTCAGCTGGTGTGTTGATTCTGATTTTTGTCTTGCAAAAGATGAAACTTACAATGTCTCTTGTAGAGCAACACGTCCTAGACTGCACAGGGCAGAAAAGGGGAGATCTGTGGTTAGAAACTCGGCTGGTGCTTTCCTTAAATTTACAGCAGTCATGTGTTGTTCAGATGTCCAGTGTTGTATATAGATGGGAACACCCTTTAAATTCCTGTCCTTTTCCTTCCATGTAGTTAAAAAAGGCTGTGAGGGGAGGGAAAAGATGAAGATGGGTCACTACAAAACTGGGGCAAACTTTTTGTGTGTTTGGGTTCCATATAAATGACACCATTAATGGATGGATGTTTGCTTCCTTGGGGGCAGCAGCTGTGCTGCCATCAGGCTGACAACCTGCTACTATGACAAGGTTTTCTTCTCTTCCCTGATAAAGGTTTGACCTTACAAATTCTTTTCCCTGCCTCACCAAATGCCAGAAGTTGGGTATCTAAAACAAACTTGCTGTGTCCTGGTTGCCTGGTGCCTGTTCCAGGGAGGGCGAGAATTGTGCTTGCCTGCCTTAGCCAAGTGGAGATCTCAGTTGTGGTTGTCTGACAAGAAAATGTGGTTTTCCTTTTCCTAGGAGCTGCAGTCCTGTTCTCTTGACTGTACCAAACTGAGATGCTCTTGTAGTTATGATGATCAAAAGACATTTTTCTGCTCTGCTTGTTTGGCCACAGCTGCTGGAGAAGTTCCTTGTCTTGGCATCTCTGCTGAGATCTGACTCGGGCTCTCTTTACTGGAGGGGACAAAACCATAGCCAAGGCATTTGTGCTTCTGCCAGCACTGCTAAGAGCTTCTGCGTGGCCTTGGTCTTCTTGGGAGCCCTGCTCCAGGGTGTTGCTTGGGAAGGACAGAGAGTACCAAATCCCTTACATCTTGCCAGCTCATGGTCCCTGGTGTGGCAGTGCTCCCAGGGTCATCTATCCGGGCAGCCTGTGCTGGCCTCACCTGTAGCTGTTGACAGGCAGAGCAGGGAGGCAAGTCTGCATTGAGGATGGTGGCAATCCCTTCTGTAATCATCTTCAGCAGGGATGTTGGTATGGGAAGCATTTTGACTTCAATTGTCTGTTTCCAGTTTTATTTCTCATTCTCTTGACTTTGCTCTGGGAAAACAGTCCAACAAGGTGAAGGATCAGGAACTTGAGCCCTAGCACTGTGCTCTGGCAAAAGTGTATGAGAATGTGAAAAAAGGGTGTTTTCTGGGAGAGAGATGTGGTTGTACTGCAAGGGAAGGCGGAGGAGTGCTCTGAGCCTGTCGGGTGTGAGCTGACAGCACTGCTAGAGAGTACAAAGTGCTGTGGATGGGCAGCTCAGTGCCCTGGGAGACCTCAGTGTCTCTTGCAGTAGGCAAGCTCGATGCAGTTGTCAGCTGGAGACATCTGGTGAGGCAAAGCTGGCTCTCCTTGGAAGGCTGTGTTGTGGAATCTTTTCTCAGCTTTGCTTTGCAATGTCGAACTTCCCAATTGGCTGTGGCAAGTGTTTAATGTGCCCAGAGACCTTGGCTTGTTTTGATACTGTGCCTGTTTTGAGGAATGTTTAAAAAAAGGTTGTTTGGTGGAGAGGAGTCTGTGCTGGGAACCATTTGAATAAATAACCCCAGGCTTCCTCAGCCCTCAATTAGCACAGCAGTCATCAAACCTCTGACTGTCCCTGTGTATTTTAGGTGTGTGTGGCTCACTCTAAACCCTGATGCTGCAAGATCTGCGTCCATAGCAAGAATGCTCTGGTAGAACAGCTCAGCTCTTTCTGGATGTGTACATAGATCTGTTGCAAAAGTGTGGGGCACTCCTCTGCCCTCAGTGATTCTCAGTGTCTCCTGATGTTCAGTATAGTACCATGAAAGGCTACATTTCTAGCTTAGCAGGAAAGCACAAAACTACTAAAACCATGTGAGTGACAGGTGTAGAGAGGTGTGGCTTCAATTTTTAATCTTTTTTCCTCTCCTTATTTTTTATTTTCACTGACTCCCACCACTTCATAAAACTCAAACCCCTTTTCCTAGAAACCACCAGTGTTCAAAGCCAGTATTTTGATGATATAAACAGGCTTCTTTCCTTGTGCTTTGCTTCAGTATAGTATTGGACTGTTTTCCTAGAAATCCACTAAGAAAAGCCAATTTCAGTGTTGTGTCATGGAAGGCAGACACTAAGTGGGCCTCTGAGGCACAGTGTATGGCAAAACTGCAAATATTCAAATCTTTTGTAGCAGCAAGTACTCAGGCAAAACTGCTCCTGACTTACCCTTTTGAGAGAAAAAAATAGTTGCTACCTTTGTCACATAGTCCCCTCCTCCACTTCCTTGGATGCCCTGTAAAAGTTAATTCATTACTGTTAGTAAAGGGCTCTGCATTTCTCTGCTGCCAAATGCCACTCTGGGGTACCGTGTGCTTCTGCTGGGTCTGCTTGTTTGCTTTCCCTCCTGGCAGCATGCTGTGACATGGCCTTCTCCAGGGCAGTGAAACTAATCATGAGAAACAAGCAAACCTCCGACTGCACAGAACGCAGAGCTCCAAAGCCTAGAGCCTCACTGACACTGCCTGCCAGGAAAACTGTGTTTCCAGTCAGCTGCTGGGTCGTGCAAGACGTTTTCCTCTTGTGCCATAAGTTTTGAATCTGAACTGTTCCATGGAAATGCTTTTTGTGTCCTGATTTTTTGTACTCTGCCCATGGCGGGGGTGGAGAGGGGTGGGGTTAGAACTAGATGATCTTGAAGGTCCCTTCCAACCCGAGCCTTTCTATGATGATTTCTGTGTTTCTGTGATACGCTTTTTCTGCGTTCTGGTACTTTGCCACAATGCCTGAAATATGCCGGCCTGCCAGACCCTCTCGATGGGACGTGAGAACAATCCCCACTCTGACCTCTTTCATACGGACGATTAAATATCGAAACTTTCTGTTCGTTCTCTTCCTGCCCCTCCCCATTCTTTCAAAGCGCTGAACAAAAGCGGAGCCCGGCGCAGCTCGCTGAAACGCGGGGTGAATGAATGCACTGACCGACGTGGTGCTGAACTCTTGCCGAGGCAGCGCTGCAGGGAAGCCGCCTCTCCCTCCAGACGTGGCCTCCAGGAAGGCTGCCAGCTCCCATTCCCGCTGGAGCTGCCGTCTGGGTGGAGAGGCGGCTTGCTCGCAGGGCAGCCGAGGGTCTGCCCTGCGTGGGGAGCCCGAAGAGCCTGGATTGCTCTCGGGAGGCAGCAGGCTTCCTTACAAGGCTCTGCTGCCGCTGCTCCTGGGGCTGCTCTGGGCGCTGCCGTGCCCGCACCTGCCCTGCTGCTGGCGTGGTGCTGCACCAGAGCCCTGGTGCCCTCCTGCCCTGCTCGGGGGCCGTGCCGGGTTGGGCACAGGTTCTTGTTGCTCTGCAGCACCGTGCGGGGCAGGGCTGGCTGTCCTGTGCCAGCCAGGGCCAGCCTTCCCCTTGATGTGGCTGAAGAGGTTGAGCAAGACAGCCCAGGAGGCTCTGATTCAGCCTTTTCCTTGCTCTTGCAAATCATTGCGGCCCTTCTAATTTACTTGTCTGCAGCTTCTAATTATTTTTTTTTTTCCTGTAACAGAGAATTTCAAGAGTTGTAGTTGTAGCTGTCTTCCTTACCTGCCACGCTTAGTATGGACTACATGGGAGAAATGGGCTGGCAGAAATTCAGGAAACTGATGTTTGTTACATTTCTCTTCCAGAAAACAGACTCCTCTGTGAGACTGGGGTATCTCATGTGTGGGATTGAGCCTGTACTGGATTTGCATCAGCAACAAATACCTGGGCTTTAATTTTCAGAACAGTAATCGTTGCTTGCTGCAATGTAGAAAGCTTTGTTATGTTTGGATTTTGAGTGCACATGCCAGTGAATTGGTGGGGAAGGTTATTTATTGAGGGGATGGAAGGAATGTTGGGTGGGGAAAGCTGGCATCCTGGTGATAATGCTGTCGGTGGGGTCCAGGGAAAATGTGTATGTATAAAAATAAATTACTCTCTGCTGTGATGCATTGTGTTTTGTCCTAATAGAGTAAGTTGGTCAATGGAGCTCCCTAACATTTCCCACTGCTGGGATGGAAGTTCCAGTGCTGTTTGAAATGAGTACAGTATATTAACAGAGAATTACTGTTCATTTTTGTCTTCCTGTTTTGAGTTGGTCCTAATTTTCCAAACATTGTGTTTTGTGATGAAACTCTATGGAGTTTTATCATCCTGGGAAGTGGAGATGGAAAAACTGAATCATGTTTGAATGCAGTCCGAAGGGGGAATATGTGCTTCGGCTGCATTATTACTTTTATGAAATTTTGTTTATAGGCTGCAGCAAATTCACAGTGGAAATCAGAACTTTTCAGGGAGAAATAAAACTGCTTTCACCTGTTCTGTGTCAGCATCTCTATGTGTCTGGCAGTGGGTCAGTCTGTACTTCTTTATCAAAGGAAAATTGTTTCCTTAGTTAACTAGTGGCTCTTTATCACAAATCAGTAGCTGAGTGCATTAGTGGAGTTGCTTTTACCAAATGTAAGCTGAGGAAATTTGAAGGAGTGGCACCTGAAAGGTAAAGCTTCTTTAAGACATTCTAGCTGGATCCCTCCAAACAATCCTAAGGATGGACTTTCCTTCAAAAGCTAAATTCATCATCTCAAAGGTACACAGCAAGTGAATGGTGATGTGCTGTGATACTGACTGATGAAGCTACTCAGTGAACAAGCCTGGGTTTGTTCTTCTTTCTCAGAATCTCTTGAATGGGCTGGCATCTGTGCTTAATTCACTGATTAGTGGGAGTGTGGCAGCTGTAGAGTGAGGATGGTGGGATGAGTGTGTGTGTTTAAATTACTTGGGTGTGATCCAGAGTTTAATATTAGCACAAAGTATAGGAAAATTTAAATTGCTCTTCCGGGAACACACGCAGAATATGTGGCAATGCCAAGCACTGAATTTAGGGCTTAATCTGTTAATGTCTTATTTTCCCACGTTACTGTCCTTGTTATGTTTTCTTCCTGTGTTGTAAGGTGTGAGAATACTTTTTTGCTTTCCTTCTCCTTCAGAGAGGCCTTGTTGGTAAGTGTGACCTTTACAATTAACTGGCAACAAATGTGTTAGCAGTTGCACTTCAGTTTTGAACGCCCAAAAATTACTTTTAGTGTGGTCCTTGGCAAACTCCCGTCGGCTGGATGGGTGATCCTGGCCATTTGCTGAGAGTGCCGGTGCCATGCTGGGGCACAGAGCCAGAGCAGCATGGAGGGAGCTGTGCCGTATTCCCGCATCCTTAGACACCAGAGCCCGGGCTTGTTTTGAAGTGCTGCCCTGTTTGTTGGTAACAGTGCCTACGGACATCTCTCTCCCATGTCAAAACGATCGCAAAGGAAGATACCTCTGGGCTGAGCCTTTCCTGCTGCTGGCGCGTGTGTTTGTTTTGCTCCCATGTGTCGTCATTTTATGTAGAGGCATCCCTTCAAAGGGATGGAGGGAGTGTCACTGCTCCTCATTCTGTCCCTAGCCAGGGATTTAACAAGCAGTACTGAGTAATCCCGTCTCAGGCAGCCGTACTCCTCAGGCAGCGATCTTATCTTGCTGTGAAAGCTCAAGAGATCTCTCTCTTGTCAGTGCTGGGATGGAGGAGGTCTGGGGAGCTGCGAGGTGCGGCTGGAAGTGACTCGGAGGGAAAAGCATCCATCCGGAGCTGTCCCTCCATCCAGGCTGGCCAGCTACAGCAAAACCCGTGTGGTGCTGTGGTCTTCAGCCTGAGCAAGGTCTCTGCATCACAGGGATTGTACTGAGCCCTTGTTCTGTCATTTCCCGTGCTGCAGGCAGCCTAGTGCTTCACTTTATGTGCTGCACTTGTTTAGGGATTTCCTGCCATCCGCCTGTTGAGCTGAGGGCAGAGATCAAATGAAATTTCAGGTCCTAGAGAGAGGACCTGAATAATATTAATATTAATATTCTGTGTAATATATTAATAATAATATTAATATTCTGTGTATTGCATGGTCCTGTAGGTGTGACAGCTCCGCTAATATCACTATTCTTCCTTCCTATTTTTTAAAAATATTTTATGGAAATAAGAGAGCTTATTTGAATCTGAGAGGTATTATCTTATTTTGTTTTTTCTTCTTTCCCCAGCATCCAACGAGCTGCACTGGTGGTTCTGGAAAATTACTACCGAGATTTCACAGTCTACAACCCAGCCTTGTTAACAGCCTCTAAATCCCGAGCAGCCAAGCACATGGCTGGCCTGAAAGTCTACAATGTTGATGGTAGGTGAGGTAAAATGTGATCTCTGAGACTGAGTGGGTTGGGGAAGGGCTGGATTTGCTTTATGCTTTGTTATGCACGCATTCTCACCTTTTTGCTTTGCCAAGTCCTTGTCTCTTGCTGGAAATCTTCCTAGCAGTGCTGAGTTTGCCAGTTCCAGATGACTTTACAGATGTGTTTAGCCCACAATAAGGCTTTTGTCTTTGCCAGGTGAAATGGCCAGGTTTTGGGTCGGGTTTGATTGTCATGTGGCTTGACACCTTTCAGCACCACTGCTTGTTTCAAGCAGCCTCTTCTTTTTGTCACCCTTGGGTCATCTCTTTAGTTGTGATACTACAATAAACACAACTTTTAACTTAAATGAGTTCCCCAGTCGTTTATTGCGCTACTTGCACATGCAGCCTTCG
Source organism: Serinus canaria (assembly GCF_022539315.1). NCBI lineage: Eukaryota > Metazoa > Chordata > Aves > Passeriformes > Fringillidae > Serinus > Serinus canaria. The sequence goes on from NC_066313.1 coordinate 24,183,221, forward strand.
GGAAGGTGAAGGAGCCATGGTATAAGCAGCAGTTGCTGATGAAAGTGATGCTCATCAGCCTGCAGGCCCAGCACTAAATGAGCCTGGCTCACCCGTGGCCATGGAAATTCAAACACAGATAACGATTCCCATTGAGCTTTGCCGGTTCTACAAACCGTTTTCAAGCTTTGGGGCTTTAGAAAAGCAGATGGAGGTGGATATGTGGATGCTCAAAGCAGTGAAAACTGGACTTAATCATTTGACACTCTTAAACCCTATCGGTGAAAGCCATGCTTTTTAAGCAGGGTGTGCCCAGCAGCCTTTATAGAGATGCACATTCCTTTGTAGGAGTCAAAGTTGAGTAGCAAAGCTTTTATGGTGAAGGATGGCTGAAGCTGTGTGACAAAATGTGGTGAAGACAGTCCTGCCCGTGAATTTGTTAGCATGGAAAAGCTTTGAGAACTGGGAAGAGGAGACTGAAGGGTCTAAGCTGGGCAAGGTGGCTCTGTGTGCATGCTGTGGAGACTGAAATATGAAGAATATCTGTCATATTGAAAAACATAAGACATGATTATTTTGCTTTCAGCAGAGTTTCAGTGTCTTATGGATGTGGAGTATTTTATTTTCATTTTCCTCTTTGGTTTGTTTGGATTTTTTTCATTTTTGGTGAGTTTCAAAGACCGTATCCTAAAGGCTTCTCCAGCTTCATGCAGCACTCCTGGGTCCATAACATTAATTGGAGGTTTAGATCCTTATGAGATATTCCCATCCTGACAGAGGATGGGGAGGGACAGGTTGCCCATCATGTGTTCTTTGCTGCCTGGAGTGCTGCTTTGATTGAGTTGTGTTGGAGAGGGGAAGGAATCAGACATGCAAACAGAAATGTTCTGTGTTTTTCTAGAGGTGCAATCATTCATTCTAGCTGCTTGCTCTCAGTGAGGCCTGGTGTAAGGAAGGTGAGGGCCTCCTGATGCCCCAGGTGTCTGCACACTATTCCAGCCCCACAGCCTGCCAGGCTGGCTGCAGGGTGTGCCATTCTGATTGCTGGCTGGTCTTCTCCTGCACTGCAGCATCTCTTCTGGAGCTGGCATGCTCTCTTTTCCTGCAGCACCTGCTGGGACAGTGGGACTCCCAGGCTCAAAGAAAGACTGTCAGTCTGGTAGTGTGAGTGGCTCAGAAGCTGCTAGCTCATGAGGCTTCGTTAGAAGAGAAGGAACTAGAAGCAAGCTGCAGATGTGGCCTGCAGCCTTTCCAAGTGTCAAGCTTGTGAGCCTGCCAGGGCCTGGAAACTCCTGCCTTCCCTTCTGGGGCAGTACTGGTTGCCTGGGCTGTTCTGTTTGCAATGCTGCTGCCTTTGTGGACATGGAAATCTCAGGCTTAGAAGCATGTCCTTAAGAAGATTCCATCCATCTTACAAAGCAGAGTGTAGTCCTGGCTGCAGCTTATACCCTGGCAGCCTGACAGTCTCTTATACCCTCCTTGTAAAGAGACAGTAATGCTATTAAGGCAGCCTAATTTGTTGACAGCTTTTGTATTTGATACTGCAGCAGCCAGGAAAGAAAAACATATTGCTGTAATCTCTCTTATGCAGAGTGGGGAGGTTCACCTTCAAAACCAGGATTTGCACTGCCAGGTGTAGTCAATGAGGCAAATTACAGATGTAACCCAAATTTGGGAGCTAGTGTCTCCCTTGAGTCATAGCCTCCATTTCAGGGCTGTCAAACAAAGTCTGAAATGTTTAGACTCTTAAGAAGCTATTTGTGCTTGTTCTTCCCACTGCGGAGTTTCAGGCTTCTGTCTTGGAATCTGGTTTGGGCTTTTTAGGAAAAAAATTAAAAAGAGTTGCCCTTGCTTGAGCAGAATAATTTTGAGCGTGTCTGTGCAATTGATTTGCCTTAACCACTGCCAGCTGAGGGTGTGGGCCAGAGCAGTTTGGCACAAATCAGCTCTTGGTGGCTTGGAGTTAGTCCTAGACTACCACTTAGCTTTGGGTAGACCCACCTCTGCCCTCTATCTGGAAAGAGGAGTTTGTAAACTCTTCTGGGGCAACCCAGAACATTTTTCCTCTCCCTACCTGAAAAGCCGGAGCTGAGGGCTTCATGGGAGAGTTGAAGGACCTGATACTGTATTTTAAGGTCTCTAGTTAAGGTCTTGAACTAGACAGCTCTGTGAACTGACTGGGTGTTACAGAGCAGATTGCAGCTTCCCTGTTCCTGTGGCTGTGGAGGATCTGTTAACAGCAGCAGAAGCTCTAATGGCAGGTGCTGCTCAGAGTGCCATGAGAAGCTGCTACACATATAGACCCCATCTTACCCTGTTGTGTGACTACTTCTCTGACAGCATCTGCCCTTCTGGGAAACCCTATGCTTTGTCTGAAGGGGACCCTGCTGTCCCTTGCATCCTGTTTCCCCTTCCTGTGAATAACTGTCTGGAGTTAGGCTTTCATTTATTCATCTCCATGTCTCATTATGTTCTTGTGTTTGTCTCTCTCCTCTTTCCAACTTCTCACTTTTTGTGCTCTCACACTGTCTTGATGCTGAAATGTGGTATGCTCCAGCTGCCCTTGCCTTCAAACTGAAAGCATATATAATGGGGGGTAAGTTGCATCCTTGGCATGTTCACCTCACTCTGCCTTTGTGTATGTTGTGTGAGACCCTCCATCCCGACTAACTTCCCTTGTCCACGTGCCAGAACGCCCTCTCTAAGCCTGTGCTGCCTTGCAGGCTCTCTGCCGGAGCTCCTGAGGACCGGGGAAGGGTTTGTAGCGTTGTCTGGGGAGGCCGCAGCCCCAGAGCACAGAGACAGCTGCCCTGGGGTGCTGGCGTGTCCCGGGCCCAGCCCTGTGGCACTGACGCTGCCTTTGTCTCCTCTGTGCCCGTCCTTGTCCCGCAGGCCCAGGGAACAACGCCTCGGGACAGTCGCGGGCCATGATCGCGGCGGCCGCGCGGCGCAGGGACTCCAGCCACAATGAGCTCTACTACGAGGAGGCCGACCACGAGCGCCGCGTGAGGAAACGCCGCGCCAGGTACAGCACCCAGCCCAGCACGGAGGGCTGGCGTAAATCTGTCACAGGGAGGGAGCTTGTGGAGCACAGATGCATGAGGGACGGTGGCAGCTTGCCGCTGGAATTATCGGAAGGACGTGCATGCAGCCGAGCTCAGGTGTACAGGGTGGGTAATGCAGTGTCATGGGAACGGTCCAGTGCTTGACAAGTCTGTAGTTACTTGCTGTAGGAAATCCCATTATCTTTGCTCATGCCCAAGTTCCTGTCCAGGGACAGGATCAGTGGAGTGCTTGGTGTTGCCCCTTCATAGGTGAGGAGAATATTTGTGTTTTGAGGCTAGTCAGAGGGGCAGTTTGACTGGCTTTCAGTGAGTTGAGGAGGAAAGACTTGACCACAAGCAGTTACATTTTATTTTGAAACATAGATATGTCTTCTGCCAGTCTTGCTTAGGCTGCGGAGTTGATGCTTTGTTGAGGTGACCTGAGACAGTGCCCCTGTTGGCTCAGGAGCTTAATTGCAGTCTGCAGTTAGCATGCCTAAGAGTTCCAGGCAAGTTGCTTATGGGCAGGCTCCCCTGAACTGAGCCGTGTTTGGAAGGAATGTGTGATAACTGGAAGGAGCTGACTTGTTTTGAGTTTTCTTTTGGCAGTTTGTTTCACTGGGGAAATGCTGGCACTATGTCTTCTCTTGCCTGCTTCAGTCTGACCTGTGCTCTATAGCCTCTGTCTTTTAGGCCCTCTTCCAGCCTCAGAGCAGTAGGAAGTTTTAAACCTGCCCTTCTGGGAAATGTAGCATCCTAACTTGGGCACATCTCCTGTGCTTGTTGAGTTTGGTTAGAACAACTCCTTAATCGGTTAGAACAACTCCTTAATCAGAGGGGAAACCATCAGTCACTAGATAAGGCCAGATGCTTCAGGCCAGGAGTTTAAAACTGATTTCTACCCCCACCTCCCCCATGTCAAATTAAACCAAATGGGCAAAGGTCAGGAGTTCCCGTGCTGTTCCTCATGTACAGCCTGAATGCAGTATGCTGTACCTCTGCTTGTGGTCAGGCAGCTGTCCCTGGCTTTAAGATGCATTGGATATTGAGATAATTGTGGACAGTCATTGGTGACTTGAGAGGAAATTAAGTATAAAACAAGTCCTGTCTGAAGGGGCTGAAGAGTTCTGTTGGGTGGCTCTTCCATTATTGTTTTTTCCTCACTAGCTGCAGTGTAGCCCCTCACTTGCATGTTAGCCCAGTAGGAAGGAATGAGTGTCATAAGACACCCTTTTACACTGTGGGCCTTGTGTTTGCTCACCTGTGCCAACACAGGGGTGGTTTCCAGAGGATGCCTTAAGCTACAGTGTTAGGAGTGAAAATGGAGGAGTGTTTTTGCCCTTGCTGTTCAGTGGAGGGGTGCAGGGCAGTCATTGGGCAGCACGAGCTCTGTGCCCAGCTGGTGGAAATGGGAGCAGACTGCAGCTTGTGAGCACAGAGTGTCTCAGAGCAGGCTGTGTGCTGCTTGACACTGGGGTGTGGTCAGCCTCCCCCTGCGTGTCCTGTGTGCTGGGGCCGCTGTACTCAGACCCACGTTAGAGGCCAGCGCGGCTGTGTCGTGTTTGAGTCACGTTGCTGATGTTTGTGCTGCGCTGGCAGAGCCAAGTGCAGTGCTCAGGGCTTTACAACCTTAATCCTGGTTTATGGCCCTCAGTTGCTGGATGGCTTGGGCAAGGAAGGAAGAGTTGCTGTCTGCCCCTCAGACTGTCAGTGGAGAAGATTTTGTGTAAATTGGTGGCAGGCAGTGACTTGATGGCAGGTGGGAATAGGAGCCCTGTAAATCCTGACTGCCAGGCTCTGCCTTAACCACAGACCCATCCTACTTCTTGTTATGACTCCTGCTGCCTGGATGTTTTTGCTGCAGGCTCGTGGTTGCTGTAGAAGAGGCTTTCACTCACATCAAACGCCTCCAGGCAGAGGAGCAGCAGAAAGCTCCAGGAGAGATGATGGACCCCCGAGAAGCAGCCCAGGCCATTTTCCCCTCCATGGCGAGAGCTCTGCAGAAGTACCTTCGCACCACCCGCCAGCAGCAGTACCACAGCATGGAGAGCATCTTGCAACACTTGTCCTTCTGCATCACCAACAACATGACACCAAAGGTAATGAATGCTTTCTCTAACGCTGCTGCAGGAGGGAAGAAGAAGGGGGTGGCACATCTGTGTGTGCAGGCAGAACAGAAAGTTGTCAAAGGAGGTGAGTGAAGGCTTTTGTAGTTGCTCCCTGTGAATTGACCAGTGTGATGTAGGTTGCATCAGGTCTTGAGGGGAAGTAATATTTTCTCTGCAGCGTCTTCTGTCTCTTTTTTTTCTGAAAGTGCCTATGAGGTATTTGTTCTTGAATCCAGTTCAGCAAAGGGAACGCTTAATAAATGCTTGAAAGGGTAGCTTTGAGTCACAGGAGTTTTCCCAGCTGGCTTCTGGTAGCAGGATGATGCAGGTGGCAACCTGCAAAGGATCTTTTTGGTTTTCTGCCCCCTCTGCCTTGCTGCATTTTGGACTGCTAATGATTGCCTAAATCTCTGCCTCTCTGACAGTGTTTCTAATTCATGAGCTGCTTGATCAAACATAGTTTGCTGCTTCATGCCTAGGCTGTGACTTTTGACTTGCAGACACAGGGAAGGACTGAATGATAAGAGAAATGGGTTACACAATTCCCCTCCCACGCTCTACCTTCCTTTCTAAGAACACCCCACAGTCCTAGGGAAGGGTTTATTCCTGGACATTCACCCATGACTTACTGCAGTAAGAGCAGAAATGCTGTCAAGAGATGGGGCTTAGCACCCTCTCACTGTGAGCCACCTGGGACCTTGCCCAGGTATGCAAGGGCATTTCTGCTGCCAGTAGGATTGCAGAGGGGCTTTAAAATACAAGCAAGGTCAAATGGCATTTTGCTTTCTGTTTTCAGTTTCGCACCCTCAGGCTGAACACATGGAGACATCTGTTTATCACCTTAGCTTGGCCTGAAGGAGAAAACCACTATCCTGTCTGGGACTGTAGTTTTGGGATCATTTACGGGGCTGGTACAGGAGAAATGACCTCTGCTCTACTGAACTGCTGCCAGATGGCTCTGCTGATGGCAGAAGTCAGGGCTACACTTTGCAAACTTGCTGGGATGGACTGAAAGAGGATCTCCTGATGTTTGTGTCTACTTCCGGGCCTGAAAAGCTGAGAGGGACTGGGGAGAAGATGTCTCCTGAAGTGTTAAAGCTGAAACAATTTGCAGCTTGGCAAGCCCATGCTCGCGGCGCTGTATTTGGGGATGGGAAGAGAGCAGGGCGAGTTGTGGGGCTGGTGCTAACGTGTGTCCCGCTCTTGGCAGGCATTCCTGGAGCGTTACCTCAACCCAGGCCCAACCCTCCAGTATGACAGGGATCGCTGGTTCTCCAAGCAGTGGACGCTGGTCAGCGAGGAAGCGGTCACAAGCGGCTTACAAGACGGCGTCGTGTTCGTCCTCAAGTGCTTGGACTTCAGCCTTGTTGTTAATGTGAAAAAAATCCCCTTCATCAAACTCTCAGAAGAGTTCATAGACCCTAAATCTCATAAATTTGTCCTCCGCTTACAGTCTGAGACTTCAGTCTAAGGGATTTTGAGGGTGGGTTGTTGGGAGATTTTTATTTTTGTTTTTTTTCAATATTGTGCTTTAGGGTTTAATTTCCCCAATGCTGACTGAAACTGGCAGATGATGGACCAGTAATATTTGACCATCTGCACTTTATTTGGAAAGGGGAGGGGGAGCTGGGATATCTTATCTAGGAAGAAGTATCTTAAGAGGCAACAGGGCGACTTGGCTCAGTTAGCTCAGCCTTGGAGACAGAACAGATTTTTTTCTTTGCCCCTCTTTCCAGGCATCCTGTAAATCTCACGCTCTCTTTCTCTGCACGGCTGCAGTGTCAGAGTTGTTGCTGGAGCGCTGCCTTACACCATGCACGCCTGCACCCTTGTGTCTCTGCTTTTGCCACCTGTGGCTGCTCCTGAGGGCTCAGTGCTCACCCGTCCCTCACAAAAATCTCCTGGCACAGGGTGCCACAGTCCCTGCTCACTTGGGGAGGAGGGGATATCAAAGGGTGGGGGTGAGGGGACTTTTATTCTTTCTTCTTCTTCTCCTCCTTGCCACGTGCCTCTTCTGTCAATGCCAGACCTGTATGGGCATAATGGGATGGTTTCACCCTCTGTGAAATTGCTTGTCTTGAACTGGATCAGTCTATTTGCAGCTATTCAATTTATTTTTTTTTCCTTAATCAGTGCTTGTTACTGAAGTTGTTCTTCATGTCACGGCTCCCTGCTACCTCTCCTCTGCTTGTATCTGTCCTGCTTGTCAGCATCTTTCTCAGGCAGGCTCAAGGCTTCTTTTGTCTGTCTCCTCTGGCTTTCTGAATGTTTCTTCAGGCACTGCTGCTTCCTTTTGCACCTGCAGAGGCTGTGTATTTGCACTGGGACAGGGTCAGTAAGTAGCTGGCTCCTCCTTAGATAAATCACAGACCCTCCCTATGTCTGACAGCCTCTTTGAGGGGAAGGGGGGCAGGCAGGAATGTGCCCCTCCCTCTCTAGCCAGCTTCAAGTGTGTCTGGAGAAAAGAGGGGCAAAAAACATTTCCCTCCTTCAGGAGAGGAGCCAGGGAAAAGGCTGACCTCTGCCCCATTCACTTGCTTTGGAGAACTGTTGTGCTCTGAAAACACTGCAGTGAGTCCTTCCCCACCGTACGCCTTCAGCTGTAGCTAAGAAATACCAAACAATGCCTGAATGGTGAAAATCTGCCTGCCTTCCTTGGCCTTGCTGTACTGTGGGAGTTTCTGCTCAGCGTTGGGATCTGCTTCTGAGAGATGCAGTTTTGTTTGTGAGGCTGCCTTTGCCCACCAGTGCAGCTTTCATGTGTGAATTTAGTCACACGTGTTTGGAAGGTTTGTTTTTAATGGGGAGCCCAAATGGGTGTCTGAAGTGTGATTGCCAGCACAGAGCATGGAGTGACTGGAGCCAGCTGCAAGGCTGGCAGTGACCTGAAGGTCCCTTGAGATCCATGTGAATGTAAATGATCAATTTATTCTGCTCAGTCTTTTGCCATGCAAATATTCCTTATCAGGCAGGATCTAGCCTGCCCTCCATATGGATGTCTTAACCAAGAAGGCCCTAATTCCAGCAGTGTGTAAGTCAGTGCCTTTCACTGCCAGCCTGCACAGTCTTCTGAGGAGGGCTGTGACAGCCCCTCCTGTCCCTTGTGGCCTTTCCCAGCCCTTCCCATGGCACGGGCGGGCTGGCTGGCGTCCACAGGGAGCAACCACCTTAAACAGGGATGCTGGGAGCAGGGCAGGAGGGTCCATCCTCTTCCAGCTTCAGCAGCAGTGGAGAGGCATGTCTGACAGTTCTCTTGGGATCAAGGGAGCACCCGGGTGAGTGAGGGTCCAAAGTGATGATTCCCCATCCAAGTGACACCTACAGTTTCCTGCACCTTTCTTACAAGCACGTGGTAGTGTCCTGGATCCTTTTTAATCCGTGTGTTGTGCCAGATGTGGTTGTAAAGAAACTGGATGGTGTGGCACATGATGGGATTATGCCCTTTGCCCTTAAGGGATGGGAAGTAGGTAGTGTTTTCCCCTCTCTAAGCTCAGTGTTTGGGTTTTTTGGCAGATCAGGCTTTCTGGTAGTCTGTATGAGGACTCCTTTATTGACTGTGGCCTTCGCAGTGTTTTTCTTTGAAAAAATAGGTCGGTTTATTCCTTTAAAAGAAAAAGAAAGAAGGAAGGTGAACATACAGTATCTTACACTTGGCTCTCCTGAAGATGCCTACACCTGGCTTTTATGATGTGCATAACCAGCAGGGTAGGAGAGACTGGGAATAGCTTGGGAGACTGTGGAATGCTTAATACCTGTGTGGAGGCTACTGCCTGTGGCTGAGTTGGCTCATTTCTGTGAAGCCAGAACAAGAACCACCTTGCCGAGGGCTTGGGTGTGCCTTGTATGTGAGAGCACCTTGTCACAGGCACATCTGCAAAACTTTTTTACTTTCCCAGGATTTCCTTCCCCTTTCCTTTTCCCTGCCCCATGAGGAGGGGTTGTCTGACAGTATCTGCTCAGGAAACTCATGTCTTAATTTTGTTAAATCCTTTAACACATGGAGAACCAGACGGAAGCAGCGTGTGCTCGGTCTGGGTCTGCCTCATCTTTGTGCTGTGGTTCAACACTGCCTTTTCTGCCTGCTGCCAAAAAAGGACACTGTCAACAGAGGCCACCTCCTACATTAAATGCTCTTCCTTGTGTCAGCAGCATGAATGCTTTGCCTGATGAAATCTGCAGGAGAGGACTTTCTCTCAGATGGTCTCTTTAGAGGTGCAGCCTGCCTTGAGGTGAGGACAGACTGAAAGGGGAATAATGATTCCTGCATATTCCCCGTTCTGATATTTTTAGTGACATTTTTTGAGGTCGCTCTTGCTTTCCTTCTCTGTGCAAAATCAGGGGACCACTGTCATACCTACCTCACTGGAGCGTTGTGAGGCTAAACTCGCTTTCAAGTGCTTTGAGATCCATGGTTGGATCTGTGGCATCTGTAGGAATTCAAACTCTGTAAAAAATACTGAGCGGTGAGTGCGGACTGGTTTGTTTAACTCTGTTTATAGCCAGCTAATGAGTAAGAATGGAGTCATAGGGAATGAAGCTCTGATCCAATTGCTGCAGCCCTTACTTCTGCTGAGCTTGCCAAGAGCTGAGCATAAATACAGCTTGGAGGGTTTGCCAGCCAAGTGCAGGCTGTTCCTCCGAATGCCGCTCCTATCCTGCACTGTCTCCTTGCACATATTTTCCTTCCTCTCTCCCAGTCTGGATGTTTGTACCTGGTTGGGAATTGTGGGGAGGTTTATTAGAATTCAAATGGTTTTTTAACTTTTTTATCATCATCCTGTTGGTGATGGAGTGGTCAGTGTCCCCCTTGGAGGTGATCCTTGCACTGGACATCCTTCACTGGGAGCTGAACCATTTCATAGGGTGCTGTGCTGCCCAGCCAGGAGTGGTGGTGCCCCACTCCTCTCTTCCGTGTTGGCACGTTTCCTGTAACTCAAGTATGCTGCTCAGATACTTGAAAGGCTTTGGGGTTTTTTTTCTCTCAGATTTGTTACAGCCTAAATCCAAAGCCATGCTGAGATCTTGAAAAACCAGATGCAGCTGAGACTTTCAAGTGTTCTAGAGCAGATGGAAATGGCTGTGGGTTTCTGTGAAGGCTGCCTTTCTCTTTCCTGGCTACAAATTGAAATATTTTAATTTCTTGCAGCTTCCAGGAGTGTAGGAGCAGGTACTACTCTTAATACTTTGCCAGTCCTGTAACTGGGTATGGGCAGGTGTTGGCCTCTCACTGCCATGTGTCTTCAGCTGTGGGTGGGTGCAGACTCTGTGAGGCTGCCCTGGATCTCAGTGTCTTTTCCCACACCTGGAACCTGAGCAGGCAGCACTCTTGGAAGTGTAAGCATTGTAGCACTCCCCTCCATGGCATATTTGCAGGGTTGGGAGGTGTCGAGTCTGCACTTGGAAGCTTGGAGGCAGTGCACAGTAAGGCTCAAGTTTGGAGATCTGAACAAATCCTAATCCTTATGAAGCCTCCTGACCTTTTCCTTTGGCATGGGGCTCTCTGTGCAACACCTTGGAAATCTGCTGTTGCTGAGTTCAGCCAAAAGCTGTAGAGAAAGAATATCTGGAGCTGGTCCTGCCCCACATAAGTAACTTTGAAAGGTCTTGCTTGAGATGTGCTCACTTCCAACACATGCTGCTGAAGAAACTGAAAAGATCCATAACTTGCTAAACATGGAAACCTATTCAAGCCAATTTCATCTTGCTCACCCAAACTTGTAATTCTGCCCTTTTCAGAGGGTAAACAGAAGTCTTGCGATCTTCTGCAACAGTGCTGTAGTCTGGTCCCAAGCTGGCTCCTCACATGGGCTCAGTGCTGCCCAGCTGCTCATGAGGTGTGTGTGCAGGTGTTTTCTCATTCAGCTTGTGTGTGTCTGTGTGCTTTTTCCCCTCTAGTGTGCACATTATATGTGTTCAAAGCCTCAAGCCAGACTTGGTGGCTCAGTGTTTTAGCTGTCCTTAGGAAGGAAGTGCTCTTGGAATTGAGCTGGTTTTAGAAAACAAACAAAAAAAAAAAAGAAAAAGGAAACTCCCCAAATTCTGTTCTGAAAGAGATGGCTTTGGGCCATGATGTCTCCTGCAGGAGTGTGCATCTTCCTGCCTTCAGGCTGCTGCCTCCCATCGATGATGACCAAAAGTTGCCGTTTCCCACAGCTGTGAGTGGTTCGGGTCGCTCTGGGCCCGTCCCCAGCGGGGTCCTGCTGTGCCAGCAGAGCAGCTGGCATTGCCCACCCCTCTGCTGGCATTTCCCGCCCCTCTGCGTCCCTCCAGCAGACTGCATTGATTTATCCCTGGTGCACACTGAGCCCTGTGGGCAGCAGGCAGCCAGCCCTGCCCTGGGTGTGCTCTGCCCAGGGAGGGAGGGAGGGGATCCTTCCTTCCTTCCCTCTGGCTGCTTCCCGGGCACCTCTCACCAGCACTGATGATGCTTGGGGGTATCTCCTGTGCACACACTGGGGAGATGCTGTGGCCACTACCCGAACAGGCGTAACTGTGAAGGAATCTTACACTCTCCTGTGCCTGTTTCTTTGATTCAGCATTATTGTGTCTTGGGGAAGGGGGTGGGAGCAAAATGCCCTTCCCTTACCCTCCTTTATCACTGTGTAATACTTTTTCTACACACACTGTGTATAGTAAGAAGGGTTTTGCCAAGGTTTTCTAATTAATAGACACTAACCAGCATTTCTTTCTTGTTTCTCTTCTTTGCACATGTGACTTTAACTGCAATGGTACATGGTCTTTCTGTTCTTTTCTAATCGTGAACTTAAGTAAGCAAATTCCTGGTGTCTGTGACATTAATGCACTGTGGGTTTAGCCTTGTAAATTGTTCTGTTCCAAGCTGGGTTCTCTTAAGTTATAGCTGGATGGGGTTTTGTTGTTTTTTTAAACTGAAACATAAAACTGTTTTACACTTTGCATATTTTGTACAGTAAAATTCTGGAAATAAACTGAAACCAGATTTGATTGTCCCACTCCTTTCTTTTACCCTTTGAGACAAAAAAGCTCTTCTGGTCTTCAAGCATTCCTTAGCTGTGGGCAGGAGGGGCCCTCCAAACATGTGGTTTAGCTTTTTTGAGGCTGTCTTTTTGTCACCCTCATTTCTGGGCATTTCTGGTCTGCCCTGCCACAGTAAAATGCAAACTCATTTATCAGTCCTGAAGGAAGACTGGTAAGTGACTGCTTTGAACACCTGAAATCTCAAATGATGGAAGCAAATGCAGCTGGGGAAGTGGGGGTGTGGGGGGGCATGACTGGAGTGGGAACTGGTTTTTCTGCCTCCTGTGTTCTCATAGTTTGCACACAAATTATGAAGTGCAGGATTTGCTGCCGAGTTCCTTATTTGGCTCTGGTGGGGAGGAGGAGTGGCGAGAGGCAGAAAAGCCAGTGCTCCTTGTTTGTGTGGATGCAAGCCTGTGCTCTGCTAAAAAAAGGTGCAGGGAATCTCACCTCAACAGCATCTCTGGGTGTGGCCTTCCCCACCATCAGTTTCCATCTCCAGCACACCAAGAGCTCAAAAAGATGGGCTTTCCTTGGGCTCAGCTGTGCCCAAGGAAATGTGGGAGCAGCTTTTTGTCTAGATGTTCTTTGCTGCCCACTCTTCAGGCCAGGCCAGCAAATCTCCTTGGTGGCTTCAGCTGCTGGGAAAATCCACAGGATGCTGCTCTTCAGTGAAAAATAGTGCAGCAGTTGTGAAGATAAGCAGCACAGACATCAGTGCCTGTGGAGAGAGCCACATGGGTAAATCTCTGCTTGTATTTGGGCTAGAGAGTGCTGAACTAAGGCCTGGGAGGAAGCAGGAAGGGTGGGATGGGGCTGTACTCTGTTCTGCCTCCTGCCCTGCCTTGTTCTTTGCTTTTGATCTGTCCTTCTCATCCCACTGGTGCTTCAGCAGTGCCCAGCCCTGCAGTGTTTGCAGGTCAGCTCCCAGGGATGGCCAGGGAAGGGGAAGAGCACTGCTGCTGCCCAGCAGAGGCTGAGATGGGGCTGCAGCCATTGCTGGTGCCCTCCTGCCACCAGAGGAAGACCTGACTTGTTGGACTGGGGCCATGGAGGAAACGCTCTGTGGGAGCGGGCTGCAGGTGTGTCATGGGAAGCTGGAAGCAGCAGGAATTTGGCATAAACAAGATACTGGGCTTGTCAGCCTCGTTCCAGGCTCTTAGCTGTGAGCTGTGTCTTTACATGTGAGTTCAGCACGCTCTGTTTCATTTCTGGGCTAGTGCTGATACCAAATCAACACCTGGCTGCTGCCAGTTGTGGTGCTTTGTGTCCTGCTCTGGGCTGCGGAAGCTGATGGAAGGAACAGGCTCTGCTAGAGGGACTGGTTCCCTTGGCCTTCACCCAGAGCTCACATACCTGAATCATAAAGGGCTGTGGTATGTAGCTCAGCAGAAATTAGAGCTGAGGGAGCTGATCTGGTTTGGTCAAGTCTTTTCACTGAGGTTGCTCAGACCTTTGAGGTGTGGTGGAGCCTCAGGTGCAACGTTGGGTTATGTTTTACAGACCCAAACCTCTGACAGAAAGGGGATGGAGGTTTTTACTGGAAAAAACCAACCACTTGGACGGACCAGGCATCTTGAACCAGAGGTAAGCACCTTTTGCCTGAGGAACATACTGGACTTGAGGAGATGCCTCTCCTGCAGTGCCCTTCTTGACCATATGGGCATAGGACACTGGCTGCCCTGAGACAGCACAGCACCAACCACTGCTGCGGGTATTTGGTGGCTGAGCTGTGGCTTAATTCACATGAAGATTCACTCTGGTAGGTGATGGGACCAGGCCTCTCAGCTGTGGACACTGAGAAAACATCAGCTGTGGGGAGTGAAGTAGGAATCTGTGGGGCATAGGGGCCACATCCAGTCAGGGCATAACATAAATGGGGTAAGAAAGGGATTTGTCACCTTCAGCAGCTGGCTCCAGAGCCTTGCTTGAAGAACTAGCAGCACCTTGCCATGTGAGCTGAATATTGTTAGCTGAATTTACAGATACTCATAAAATACAGATATACATAAAATACAGATATTGTTATTGAATTAATAGTTCAGTGAGACGTGTGGAGGTTGGCAGGGCTTCAAACCTCCAAACACCTCCTCGTGCTATGAACTGGCTCTGCTGTCTCAGCCCCAGGTCTCAACTCCTGGGAAGTACAGGAGGTGTTGAACTCCAAGGGTTTCCAAGGGGTCCTGGAGCTCGGAACAGGTGGGGTAGGTGCGAGGGAAGGGGATCTCTCAGCAGGACATGGTGTCTTACAACAGCATCCAGGAAGGGAAGGTATACTGGGAGTTGGCTTAGCAGAGTGCTTTGATTTGGCTTTCAACAGCACTCCTGAGTTTATGTTGGATTGGGAAGGGGATGGGTTTAGGTTACAGTCCTTTCCGGTACTGACAGATAATCCACTGGGGCAAGGACATCCATTCCCTTTTCACATGTGCATCCATGGACTGCTGGGTCAGGAGGTGCTGAGAGACAAGAGAGCACTGAGCACAACGTGTCTGCAGGAGCAGGGATGGTGTAGCGGGGTGATGGCATATGCATAAATCATTAGCTGTGAACAAGGTTACCCCAGTTGCTCTGAAAAGCTGTAACAAGTTTTGCAGCCCTGATGTGAGTTGGTGTGCTAGTTTATACTGACGTGGTGCTAGGAAAGTGGGGAGTACCTTAAATGGGAAGAAAGCTGTTTTCCTGTTTATCCCCATCTCCCTGTCCCTCTCTATAATGAACTTGTAAAAGGTTATGGGGTGTTTGGGTTTCCCCCCCTCAGCTACTGCTCACATCCTAGTCTGTGTTCAGGTTGGGACGTGCTGCAAAACTGCCAGCCTGCTCCAAAGCCCTGAGCTGATCTTCCCTTCCTCCAGGATCTGGAGACCTGAATGAAGATGCTGGACAGGACCTGGGGCTTGCTCTGGTTCCAGCTCAGTTAATGTGAACAGCCTGGGGCCCCCAGGAGCCCTCCATGGTGGCCCTGCTTCTTGGTGGCCTCCCAAAGTCCAAGGGTGCTGTCCGCAGGAGAAGGAGAACTGGTGCTTGCTGCAGAGACCTCAGCCAGGACAGAGGGAACAATCACTCTTTGGGCTCTGTGTGGGCAGCACTAAATACAGCTTAAAGAGGAAGGAGGAAGAAAATTTTTACCTTGTGGATGCGCATTTGAGGTAGCTCAATGCATCCACCTTGCTTACATATCAAAATACAGAGCAAGAAGCAAAGCCTCCGGAGAGACAGAAACACAAGGCAGTGTGAAGTCAGTGGATGGGACTTTAGAGTTTAGGGTGTGGGTTTTCCCTCCAGCATCCTGAGGAACATGAAGGCACAAAGATTTAAAAAAAATACTGAGACACCACAAATTGCTCTAGGCATGAAGCTACTCTGTAAATTGAAATATTTAAAGTCTCTTACAAAGGCAAGAATCAGATTTACAAATGCTTAAACATCTAGTCTTGCTTGCCTTTTTTTCCTTTTTTTTTCCCCTTGTTATTTAAAAAGGTAGCACAAATGAAAAGTGGATGCATGGGGAGAAGGGAGATGTGTTTTTTACAAAGCACATTTGATTCAGCCTCTTTGAAAGTTTTAAGAGACATTCAGAATGGTATGGCCCTTTGGACCTCTCTTCAGCACAAGTCAGAGGCTGTGGGCATGCTTTAGAAGAGGGAACAAGAAGGAGCTGATTATATCTGGGCCACAGATGTGAAACAGATCTGCAAACCTTTTAGCTTCTATTTTGTAAAAGCTCATTCCTGAGTACTCATAATACCAGATCCTACAGTTGATTATAATTTTGCTTTGTAAGTGGTTGTGAGAAACTGGTTTAGTAATTCAGTAACTAGACTGTGGGAAGCTGTGCAAATTCCTTTAGCAACTTCATCTTGTGGGGACTAAAATGTTCCTCAAACATTTAGCTACTTTTGTTGTTCAATAACCTCTCTCTTGATCACTGGCAAGAGAAGTGAATTTGAACATTCTGCAAATGTTGAATTGAATTTTAAAGCAAAAATCAAAATCCAACACCAGGCAAATTTCAGGGCGGCTCTCTGGTCAAACATCACTTTATTTTCCAACTGTGCTACTGAGGGAGGGACCTGATTCAAACTGAGCTTCCTCCAAATCCAAAAGCACATGAGGTTGTCCATGGCTATTTAAGTGAATTTCCACCCACGACTAAGGGTGGGCTCAGTCAGGACAGCCACTGGGAGTCTCTGGCAGGGAGCTGGCTTCCTGGCTGCTGTGGGATACCCCCTCCAGCAAAGTCAGCTCATTTAACCCTCAGGGCTTATTTCTTTCATGTGAAGCCACGTCACTTGTCTTCTGCCCAGATGGTGTGGTGGTGTGATTGCTGGTGGCACTGGGTGTTACTGGTCTCTTCCCCCAGTGACAGCAGTCAGGGCTTGGTTGCAGGGCTGTGGCTCTTCTAGATTTTGGGACAGCAGGAAAAGAGGTCCACGAAAAGATTCTGCTACTTCTGCCCAGGCTGGTGAAATGGCTTTTCCCTGAGCATGTCTCACCTGTCCCCCTCAGAATAAAAGCCTTGTCCAGACATCTTTCTCCTCAGAAAGGAAATGTTGTCCCTCCTCCCGTTCACAGCTGGGATCCAGCACAGACTCATGGCAGTGGTGTGAGGGAGGCTGCTTCTCCCTAGGCTGGGGAAGGGGCAGTAGGGCAGGGAAGGGCTCTGTCCTTCAGTGACCCTCAGTACCATGTGCTATGGGGGTGGGTTGAGAAGAAGGAAGGAAGGAAGGAAGGAAGGAAGGAAGGAAGGGGAAGGAAGGACGGAGGAAGGAGGAAGGACAGGAGGAGGAAGGAAGGAGGAAGAGGAAGGCAGGAGGAAGGAGGAAGGAAGGAAGGAAGGAATGGAGGAAGGAACCGGAAGGAAGGAAGCCAGAAGGACTTACGTAAGGATACGGTAAGGAAGGAAGGAAGGAATGAAGGAAGGAAGAATGAAGGAAGGAAGGAGGAAGGAAGGAAGGACTGGAAGGAAGTGGCTGCAGAATTGGGAAGGAAGTGGCGGAAGGAAGTGGCGGAAGGAAGTGGCGGAAGGAAGTGGCGGAAGGAAGTGGCGGAAGGAAGTGGCGGAAGGAAGGAAGGAAGGAAGGAAGGAAGGAAGGAAGGAAGGAAGGAAGGAAGATGGGTACATAGAAATGGAGAGAGAAAATAAATTCGGGGAGCCAGTGAGGGTCAGAAGAATAGTATGTCAAGAGGCATGAAAAGAAGGTGGAAAAGCTGTTTTCTTGTTTTCCATAGCATTAGGGACAATGCCCTTTGAGTGCTTTGCTGATCCCCTTTATCACAGGGGCTTGGCAAGAGAAAGCAGGGAGCGAGGCACCGGAAGGATCTTTGCTTCCATCCCAAAGGCAGTTTGTAATGTGATTCCCGAAATGAGTCTTCAAGCTGCAAGGAAGCTCTGTAGCTTTTTGTTTTTCCCTTTAAACAGCTTAGCACCTTTTAAACCTGGCGGAGTGTTCTGGGAACTGGGCCAAGACTCTGCCCTGGGCCCTGCCCCATGGTCCCCATTGTCATTTGATGTCATTTGCTGCCAAAGAGGAGTGAGAGTGGCTGTCCCCAGGAGTGCTGACCAGCCAAGGGCTGCTTTGCTAGAGGTCAGTGGCACAAAGGAGTGGGGAGAAGGCAGGGGATGCTGCAGTGCAGTGAGTTGACCCGGAGCCTTGGGTCCACAGTGTTGGTGGCACAGCCTCCTTACCGAGGTCAGTTATCCGTCCTGCTGTGCTCTGCTCTTTCCAGTTTCCAGCAGCTGCTCTTGCACAGCATGGCATGGGTGTACCTGGGGTGTGAAAGCAGCCAGGAGGCCATGAGCTTTGCCTCAGAAGCCTGGGGTGCTTCTTGCCTGTTTTCCATCCTCCTCTTCAGCCCCTCAAGTCCAGGCATCGGTGTGCAACTGGCTGCGTGTGGGACTTCCTCAAAGCCAAAGCTTGGCTGCAGTGGAGAGGAATCCAGATGCAATCTTGGCCTCTTTTCACAAGACTGTAAGTCAGTGGCAGCTGGGAAGTGATATGTTCCTGTCTAATTAATTCTTTTCCAGGGAATAAAAGGAGATGTTTTCTGTTTGGTCTCTGTGATGGATCCGTCATTCCTTTAGGTGCGATGTGCAGACAGACACGGAGAAGCAGCTGGTGTCCTCGGCTCTGGTGTCTGGCTCAGCAGCTTCGTTCTGGGACGGGAAGCAGCTGAGATCTCTGGTTTCACTATGGGGCTGTTCCTTTCTCAAGGGAGACAGGAGACTCATCACTCCTCAGAAACATCACAAAAACTGCTGACCCTGAAAACATGGAGTAATCTGCGATTTCCAGAGTGCCTCTCTTGTCCTTTCCTCCTGCAGCTGTTTCCCAAATGGCTGACATAAACTCGGAGCACTTTTGGGTTCACAGAGCCTCTACATCAGTGACTGCTGCAAAGGCAAAACTTTCTCCTGCATGCTGCACTATGAGAGCTGCAGTGTGCTGCTCCTGATGGGTTTCCTTCTCCCTTGATTGTTGCCCATGAGCAGCACAGGCTGTGCTGTGGTACAACACCCCAAACAAATCCCTCAGCTAGCTGTGCACTCCAGCCCTGTGTCTGGGGACTGGGAGAATGTGCTGCATAACTTGGTGTTCTTGCCACAAATAACATGTTAGGAGGGTCCTCATTGTCACAGGACAGACAGGACCACATGTTGGAATACTCTGGGGAATAACTTGACAGTGGTGGGTTAATGGTCACACTCAATGATCTTAGGGGACTTTTCCAACCAAAATGATTGAATGATTCTATGAAGAAATGGATCAGCTTGAAGCATTTGTGGCTGGATGAGGGCAAAATACAATTCCTGTCTTTATCTGTATATAAACCTGTTTAATATGTCTAGTTAACATGCTGGAGCAAAAGAGCTATTTGTGAAGAGAGATGTGCTTGTTATGCACTCAGTGCTGCCCATGTACACAATCTGTATTTTTTTAATAAAGGGATTTTTTGCAGGTTCCTCATACAAATGTGCTGACTCTTTCTTCTCAGTGTGTTGTGGGCAGGGTTAGGCTGGCTTTGCTCCTCAGGGCCACCAGTGCCTTTTAAAAGCCAGGTGGTCCTACTTGTGACAGAGGAGTCCAGGAGCACCTGGGCCTGGGGTCCTGTGTCTCATCCCCATACCACTGTCTTACCTGTCCCTGCAAGCAAAACATTCAAATTCAAGCTGCCCTCTCCTTCACAGGGGGCACTGTGTCCTTCGGCTGTTTGGTCATCAGGATCTTGGGGCAGAGAAGGTGATAATGGGAAAAGCTTTGCTGCTCACCCATCCTCATTGCTGCAATCCTTCCTCTGTGGCAATGCTTTCCTAACTTTTTATGTGACTGTCCTGAAAGCTGAGGATAAACAGGTCCTGTTTGTGGGCAAAGAAGATGCGGAGAACTGTAATGGCAGACTGAGGGAAGAGAGAGAAAGAAAGGCAGCCCCATCCCTGGCACCATGAAGGAGTGGCAGTTGTAGGATTAGCTCTTTCCTGCATAACTCAAGGGAAACTTTCCATAAACAACTGGCACCACTCCCCAGTATGAGTTCAGCCTCTACACTTCTACATTATTTATTTCTTTTCCCCCTAGAGGTCTCTTGCTTTGACGTGTTCAAGTGCCTGTGAAACACCTGTGCACTTGAACATGTCCCTAGTGCTGTCTGCAGGGTCTACCTGCTCTGCCTGGATAATCTGTGCCTCTCAGAGCATCTAGAGTGGGGCACTTCAGAGCAGAGGGGCATCCACAGGGGGAGAGGAGCACACAGAGAGCACTCAGGCACTTGGCACGTCTGGAGATTGTGCCGGTAAGGAAAGGCAGTAGAGGAACTTTTCTCTATTCTTTGTGTTTGGAGTGACTGGTCAGCCACTGCAGGCTGTTACCTTATGCAGGGTGAAACTGTGCATGATTTGCTCCTGGGAATAGCCCAAAGGTAAAAATAAGCTAGTTCTTTTCTCAGGTCAGTAGCTGTCCCTAAATCACAGGCCAGGAGATGGGGTGCCACAAGGGCCACTTCGGCCTCTTCTTGCTCCTTACCAGTGTGGGTGAATGAGACCTTGAGTCCTGCTCGCTCCCTCTCTGAGCTGGGCTACTCCAGCAAACCCTGAGGAAAAAGCAGGAGAGTGCTGGGCACCCTGTCAGCCAGCAGAGAGTAGGGTGTGAGTGGAAGAGAGGAGGAGACCTCCATGCTAAGAGCTCACTGAATTTCAAGACTTTTGAAAGTTATTCATCACCTCAGAGCAACCAGTTGATTGTTCTCCCTGAACAAACTTGGTTCATCTTCTAGACAATCATAAGAAAGCACAGAAGAGTAAATGGTTGACCTGGGGGCTTTGCTGCCTTGTCTACTCTTTTAACAGGCTGTGTCTGAAAAGCACATGTCGAGGGTTTGATGCTCAGCAAGGAGCTAACTTGGCCTACAGCCATCTACCATGTTAGCACAGCATTATTCTAGAACATAGAGACAATGAGAAATCCAGCTATGTGTTGTTCATACTGGTATTTTCCAGTATGGGGATATGGCACATATGGGAACATATCAATAGTTCAGCTTTTCATACCAGTAGTTTCAAATTTCTATTTCAACTAATGTAGAGAGGGAGTCAAAGAAACTGATCAACAGGCAGGAAAAAAAAAAATCTATAAAACCTTGCTTTGCAGTTCATCTGATAAAGGAAATATATAGTGTGTAAACCTTGTTTCTCACCAAGCTTGACATTTGTGTAAATCTGATTCTTCTGTCCCTCACACTGTTATTTCCCCTCACATCACGTCCCTCTGTCCTAAGCCAGTATAAGGATGGTCAGAACAATGTTTTTTGTTTGTAACAAGAGAGGGGATGTGTACACTACCTATGCTAGTAACTCTGGACAACTGCAGAACATCTCTATAAATGTATTTATAAAGATAACACCATCTCTGAACTCTCCATTCATTGCACTACTGCCAAACATAAGAAGCTGAGACAATTGAAATCTGCCAGCACGGCAAAGCAGGGAGACCCAATGCTGCCAAGGTGACCTGCACATGGATGGTGCTGCACTCGCCAGGACCGTGGGACGGACCCTGCCTGGGCTTTGTGAGTGACCCCCTTGCCTGCAAACTGGCACCCTGAACTCCTCCTCAGCCTGCAGTCAAACGAGGCTTCTCACATGGGATATCTGAGCCTCTGAGCAGGGAGTAACTGTGCAACTAAATACTCAAAAGCCAAAGAGCTTGCATCCCTCTGCTGCTCACGCTCCAACACAACTCATCCACTGTCTAATATGTTTGGATGGATGTGTTACCTCCTGACATCTTGATCATGGGAAAAGATGCTACATGGGCTTTGGGTGAAGAGTCAGCAAAAGCTGGAAGGTCATGGGGAATAGGAGTGCTTCAGGGTGGGCCCCTGAGGATGTTTTCATTGGCTTGGCTCAGTGCCATGATCTTCAGACTCAGTGGTTTGGACTCACACTGGGCTCAGAGCTGGACCAGACTGTCCAGCGGTTCAGGAACTCACGAGCTTGGTGTCTCATCTCAGGGCCCCTGCACTGACTCCAGCTTTCAAGTAGAAAGAGGTTCAGACAGGGGATCCTGTGTTTGGGTTTGCATTGCGCTGCCAGACAAGAATATCCTGTCATTATGTGGAATCACTGAAAACTTTAATAGCATCCTTAAAACCTCCCTCCCCTCCCAAAGCATTTTTCTGGCTCTTAGCATGTTAGGGAGTAGCTACAGACTCCCACAGCAGAATTTGCAGGATTGAGTGGTCTTGGCAGAGTAGCTGCAAAGGGCATTGTGTTTAATAAAAGGGCTAGACTTTACAGTTAGGGTTTTCCCTATGTCTTGTAGTGAGATTTGGTCTTTGGATGTTAAGTGCTGGGCTGATGAACACAGAAAATACAAACTGGCTCCCTGCGTCCCTCTGGCAGCAAGCAGGCAGGCACTTTTCTCCTGCCCTGGGACACTCGGGGCAGATTCCCTGCAGATTCCTACTGTCCTTACTAAGGAGGCGTGATTTGCAGCGGTGCTGGGTGCCTGCAGGTGCTGCCCTCCGCAGGGGCAGTCCCGGGGCTCAGCACCGCTGGGAATCAGGCGAGGGGCTCCCGGCAAGGGCGAGGGCAGGGGGAGCGGGGCCGGGGGGGAAAGAGGAGCAGCGGTGCTTGCTGATGCTCAAACAAAGGTCTTCCAATGGAGGGACCTGCCGCAGGGCCAGGGCTCTCGGGCCCCACAAGTCAAACTGCACAGAGTCACAGTTAGTCGTCATCATCATCATCGTCGTCGTCATCGTCGTCATCATCGTCGTCGTCGTCATCATCGTCGTCATCATCATCGTCGTCATCTTCATCGTCGTCGTCATCTTCGGTGTTTATCTTCCCAGAAAGCACGTCCTCTATCCAGTCCTCCAGCTCCTCGGCTGTGGGCAGGTCGTCATCATCTCTGATGTCCATCCAGACGCTGTCAGCCTGTGGGGACAGGTGATGAGGGGTTAGCTGCCCTCGGGGACACAGGGAAGAGGCGGGACACAACTACTGGAGGGGTGAGGCAGGAGCACGGCTGGGATGCAGGCATTGGCTCCCTCTTTCTACAGCCTGTGGGCAGGCTCAGCCAGAGCGTCTCTCTGCCCATGCATTGGGATCCCCACTTCCCCCTGGAGTGCTGCTGTGTCTGACCAGGGGAGTGGGACTGGTCAGAAGTTTTCAGGAGTGTGTGGTGCTGTGTGCCCTGATGAGATGTGTGCCTGCTGCCTGTAGCTGTGAGCAGGAGCATTGCCCACCTGATGCATTCCTCACTCTATCTGGACCGTTCTGTAGGCTCCAAGTCTGGGTAAAGAGATATCAAAGAGACCTCTGCCAGCATATGCTGCATCACCCCAGTTTGCAACACATCACAGTGGTTCCCTCCTTCCATCCAGAACCCTCCTGGGACCTCTTCCTTGGAGCCTTCACAACCCCCTGCCAGCACCCTTTTTCCCCAGCCTCTTTTACAATCATCTTGCCTCCGGACCTTGCTCTGGACTCTCCATGTGTGATAATGGTTCCTGCTCTTGGAAGACCCTTCCCTTAGATCATCTCAGCCATGCTCCCATACACACCACAGATTTCAGCTGAAGAGTGGTGAGAAACACCAGTGCCCTGGACTGCAGGTGCCCCTGCTCTTTGCCCCCAGCTGTCTGCATTACTTCCATAAACCAAAAGGGATGGGAGAATTCAGTGAGAAGACAATGACAAATTTGTGTCTGTTACCCAGGGACAGCAAGATTATTTGGTCTCCAAGATTATTTGGTCTAGAAATGAAAGTTTTCCTCTCTGCTGTGCTCTAGGTTCCTTGGGTAAATGCTGGATAAGCCTCTTTGTGTTCACTGTCTCCTCTCCATAAAACATGATCAGCCTCCTGTTTTGCAGAGGCGCTGTGAGGTTATCTCATTCAGCATTTGATGTTGCAGAAGCAACTTCACATATCAGAAGACAACTACCAGCTTTTGCAAATGCATCCAACTTCTTTCCCTGTCTGTGGTACTTAATTCTCTTTGATTTATGGCTTGCTAAAAAGCCAGACCAATTTCTGCTCAAGGAAAGCCGTATCTCCCATACAGTATTTTCCTCCTAAATCACCAGAACTGCAATAAAAAAGAGCCCTGGAGAGGCATGCAGTCCTTGCTTCACTCAAATGTTAATGTTCCTAACCTCAGGACTGCTTGTGCAGAAAAAAGTGACACTTTTAAATAATGGGAAGAGGAGTGGCTCCATTTCACCTCAAGAAGGTGCTGTGCAAATAAAGCAGTGATATTTTTCAGGGCATCGTGGCCCTAGTCCTGAGCCACAGCCACCACAATGTGATGAGCCAGTTGGGGCTGCTGGGAGCTCTGGTGTTTGCATTGGCAGGTTTTTACAGAAGTGATGGGGTCACAAGGGTTATGTCCACTGAAGCCAACAGCAGTGTTTATTTTCACTCTGTTGTGTAAGTCCCACTTTGTACCTGTGTAACTTGGCTGAATGCAGTGATGTAACACTGAAATAATAAAATGAGCTCAATGTTTGTTTTAGATATCACCTGCCAACCTAGAACTTTCTTAAATCTCTCCTGAGAAATAAAGAAAGGACTTAAGAGGAATGAAACAAAACCTGCAAATACTGTAATCAACAGCCTGAAACATTTACTTTATCAAAGCCAGGTAATGCATGAGTTTTTACAGGTCCCTGAGTGACTGCTGAATAATAAGGCATATGTTCTTACCTAATTCTGCTTTCTATATGATTCTCATGCCACTGATAATCCCACTTCCATGAACTTCCATTGAGTGCTGTTTAATGTAGCTGTGACTTGACTTAAACATGACCAGTCACAGTAAATACAACGAAGGGAGATACTGTCTTAAGGGCATAAGAGTGGAAGGCTTGGGCTCTCTTTCTGGCTTGCCCGTTCATTTCTCTCATGGTCTTAGGTGACAGGTGCTATTTTGGCCCTTTTTCCTTTTGTCTCGCCCTTAACAGTTCTGCTAAGGAGCAATAACTCACTGTGTCCTCACTCTCTATGTGTCTGCCCCATGGTCTGGTGGAGCACTGCTCTATTACAGGCAAAAAGCTCACATGCAGCCAGGGCTGAAACTACTCCCTGACTCGCAAGTCAGCCTCTCAACCACCTCAGTGGGACGAGCTAGATCCAGGGGCTCTGCTTTCTTCACGACTCCATTGCTTTGCCTTCCCCACCAGGTCTCCCATGTTACAGCCTTGCAGCATCTGTTCTAACGGGAGGCACATCCTGTACACCCTTGCTGTCCCTCTTTTTCTGGGGCAGTACAGGAGAGAGGATGTGGAGGCTGGAAGCAAGGTCAGTGTTGAGCCAAACCAGCACCCAGCCCCGCACATTTGTCCCAATTTTAAGTCCCTCTCTGTTCTCTTCTGATGAAACATCAAGTTCACTTATGACTCAAATTTCAAACATGAAGTCAAGCACCAATTTACAAACACTTCTGTGGTGGGAAGATTTCTGCTTCTAGAGACACTTACATACCCACACAGGTTCATTTTAAAGAGATTAAAACAAACACCCAGCACTTAAATGTTAAAAATAAACTGAGGTAACAGTTTAGGCAGGAGCATGCTGCATTACGGGCTCTCTGATCATCTGGACTGCAATTGTCAGAAAGAGGAGAGAATGGTTTCTCTCAGTGTCAGGGCTGTTACATTGCACTCAGCAGCTCTCCTGAGATCTCCACTGGTGAGGGTCAGACGGGTCCCTCTCCCACCTGCCTTAAAAGATCCCAGTGTATGGACAACCTGAGATCAGTCCCATGACTTCTGGCTCGAAGGCTACCCCAGTGGAAACACTAGCTGCTAGAAACTTGTCCCAATAGCACAGCTGTGGGTGCTGTGGGCACTGTTGCTCCCTCAGCTGTGCCAAAGTAGCACCTCTGCCTCTTCAGGTCTCCCTCTGCAGCTGCTCCTGTGGGATGGTGTGGAAACCTTCACTGCCACCAGGTGTGGGGCAGGCAGGTCTCCTCTTCCCACCCAAATCCCGCCAGCACCACCTGCACAGCAGTGGCTGAAGGGGAGGAGGGCCTGGATGAATGCCAGTGCACCCTCCTTACAGCAGCAGGATCCCTGGAATACCAGTTTATGCTGTACTTCTGTTAAAGCTGTGTATTTATTTAGCTTTTTTCAAGCTGTGCAGTTTCTTCTCCCTGTCATCTGCTGGGGATAATCTTTCCCTCCTACACTCAAGCTGTGCCCTTTTGCTTCTGTAGAAAAAAACAACCTCCTTTTACTCCTCTTCTCCTCCCCTAAGCATGGCTTGCTTTTCCCCCTACACACACTTTTTCCTCCACAAAGCCACCCAAACTGTCGGAGCAGGGAATGGACAAAGGTGAGTGCTCTGAGTCGGGGTGGAAATGCAAGATCTTGAAACCAAACTGGGCAAAGCCCTGAATCCCAGGCCACGGAGGCTGGTGCTGTCCCCAGCAGATGTGGTTTGTGTGTGACTTGGCAGCAGAAACACACTCAGACTAAAGCCCTCAAGCCTGGCATCGGAGGTGTTACAAACCCTGGGGCATATGGGAAGGGGGAGGCCTTCATGTTTTTTCCCTGTTTTACCTGCACTTAACAGTGGAAATCCCACTGGATTCCGGTGTCCTTCAGGACCCAACCTTTCCAGCACCCTAGTTTTGGGATCACTGGATTTTCTGGGCACGTGCTACTCACATCTGTGACGTTCACCACCCCGATCTGTGGCCTGAACAGGTCGATCTTGAAGGTCTTCTCCCAGTAAGTGATGAGCTGCAGGAGCGAGACACAAGGCTCAGTCAGGGGTGTTTGCAAGGCTCCATTCAGTCAGCTGGGCTGGGCAGGGAGGAGTGTGCATCCATGTGTGCATGGAGAAAGGAGAGGCTGAACGCAAGCTTGGGCTGCCACACATGGCCAAGGGAGGCGCCGACTCCTCCGGGGGTGTTCCCAACACAGCTCCTTCTTGGGAGGCAGACCCAAACAAGCAGCTTTCAAGGGCCCGTGGTCCAGTTTCCCCTCCTTCCCTGTCCCACATTCCCTGGGGCAATTCCTGCACTCCTGTGTGCACATACACGCCCCCCCACACCCCCCCATGCCCATCCCATCCATGAATTAAACCAAGAAAGGCAAAGAGCCTCTGCCACTCACCAAAGGAAAGTCATCGGGGTCAATCCAGACAATGCTCAGGTCGGGATTGTCCGTGTTGTCCCTGGCAACCTGCTTCAGGATTTCCAGGAACTCAAAACCATCTGAAATGATATATGAACCACTGCAACTCTCCTGCAAATGCACAGGCACTTTTTGCTTGTGGGGTTTCCAGCTTCCCTGGCTCCCCTATGTGCACAGGAGTTGTTTATAGTTCTCATTAAAATGCTGTCTCCCAGCGCTTTCTTTTGATAATAAGGCTTTTAATTTCAAGCATCCTCCTCGGGTATTGAAATTAGTTACACATGAATTAAGCCCCATAATCCTTCCGTGGAGTGAAACAATGTCACTATTTTCTCGTGGTGAGGAGGAACTGAGCCCCCAAGAGGCCAAAGCTTTCCGATTTGCTGATGGCTCTGAGAAGCGCGGATGCCACGGCTTTTCAGGAGCCGGTGGCTTTTGTTTCCCTTCCCGCATGCCTATCCCACACCCAGCCCTCAGCACTCTCCAAGAGCTGCACAGCAAGATGGATACAGAGTTAGGGAGCAAATCCTGGTAGTGCGGCGGAAGGAATGACTTTTTTTTTTTTTCCCCAGGCAATCATCTATTTAAATCCAAAATGTGAGTCCTGGTTAGCACACCTGCTAGCATAAACACCCAGTAGGTGTTTGCAATACAAACAAAGCACATGAAAATACACTTTCCTGAAGGATGGAGAGTCACACAGGGAAGAAAATGGGCTCCTACCTGGGTCATCCTCTTCAGCAAAGGCTACGATGTGAATACCCTCCATGTCATCCTCCTGGAAACAACACAACTATTACTGATGGGCCAGGGAGGGAGGACAGAGTCTGGGAGATTGCTGGAGGTAGGAGCAGTGGGATGCCTTCAAAAAGGGCAATTACAAAGGGAGGCTTGACTAGAGCCCCACTGAGAAACCAGAAATGGGAGCTGAGGTGAGGCTGACTCATGAAGGTATTTAGTGCTGAAGGGGGTAGTTTGGGTAGTGTTGCTGAAACTCTTCAGATAAAAATTAGGTGGGCACCATGATGGCAATGGCAAGGGAGCTTCTGATGATGTAAGGCAAAAGTTTCTCTGCAGAAAAGGTCAAGGGCTCTCTAGGATGAGAATAGAGGCTCCCCCTTCATGCCTGAGACCACCTATCCTCATTAATTTAGAGCTCTCAGGGGATGGTTTGCAAGGAAACAAATATCTACCACCATGCTCAGCTCCTTTGGGGCCAGCAAAGGAGGTTTTTCTCACAATATGAGAGGCAAAGTGGCTCATTTGGGCCCCTCTTTGGAGGTGAAGTGTTTCTGCTTTAGGTGAGGGTCTCCAAGAACAGTGAGGGAAATTGAGTGGGGGGACTCATTTCAGGGCTCCAGTGAGTGGAGGACAGAAACTACAGCCTGGTGGATTACTTTTCTCCATGAAACACATGAGTAATGATATTGGCAAAGGCCAATGGATCTGCTGGCCGGTTCATCATCTGCCTGCTATGAATGTCATCTCTGAATTATCCCATGGATCGGTTTCGCCTTCCTCACCCGCTGTCGGGTCCCAGTTTCCATTTCAATTGGTTTTAATGCAAGCAAAAATTCCCATCTAAATGCTAATTTCTTTTCCCTTCTGAGCCCAGAGGTGAAAAAGCCACCATCAAATGCTGAAAGGGAAAAAACCCCCTGAAAGATTAAGTGGAAAACATTATCTTTAAAAACAATAGTGGATGCTCAGCCTTTGTGGATGTCTTCAGGGAATACGTTTTCACTGAGACATTCCAGGCAGATTTACTTGGGATTCAGACCACTTACAACTGGCAAAATTTACACTCTTGCTTTTTCTTCATATTCACCAGCAGCTTTATCAGACAGCAAAATAAAAAGTATATCTCTATATGCCATATATAATTACATGTATGTACCAATATAATGCAGCTCTGTTCTGGCTGACAAGGAAGCAAACAAAACTGGACTGACTCCAGGGAAGGCAGTGAGGATGTTGTGAACTGGCAGTGAGATCAGAATCCAGCCCCCTGTCTTCTGTAGCTATGAGCCCACTGCTCGTAGCAGAGGCAAGCTCTGTATTCCCAGGCTGCTGGTTGAGCAAGCATCCCACCACTGGGAATTCACACTTTTCATGAGGCTGTTTTAGAATATGGCCAGTATGAAAGTGAAACCACTGCTAGTGTAACCAAGTGTAATTTGGGTCCTGCTGAAGTGCCATTAAAAACCTTGAAGGGGCTTTGGTGGATCTTGGAAGCTGTGTTCTATACAGAATTTGTATTTCAAAACAAAATGAAAAGCTATTGTGCCTAAGTGACTCATAACTCCTGGTTCAGTTTTATTACCTCTTGCCTTGCTATATTAAAGACTCCCAAGGTTTTTGCCACTTTGGAGTCCTGCGGTGTTTCATGTTACACAGCCAAGAAGGGGACATCTAAATGATGTTATAAATGTGTCAAGTCTTTTGGAAGAATGACTGCATCTTCCTTAGTGTCTGTAAAGCACCTGTTCAGCTTTGTTTTTTCATTCATCTGGCACTTGAGAGTCCCTGACTAGCTTTTAACACCATATTCACTCACATTGGAGGGATAATTTCATTGTACACAATTTTTCTT
This sequence comes from Serinus canaria, assembly GCF_022539315.1. Classification (NCBI taxonomy): domain Eukaryota; kingdom Metazoa; phylum Chordata; class Aves; order Passeriformes; family Fringillidae; genus Serinus; species Serinus canaria. The sequence continues at coordinate 24,212,579 of NC_066313.1, forward strand.
TCATTTTCACCCTTCTCTTCCCCACCCCTGCAGACCCCAAGAGTCCTCTGTGTGTGATATGGGCCAAAATACAGGTTAGTTCTTCACAATTGCAGATTTGCATCTTGCTTGCCCTGTGAGAAGTGCAGTCAATACACAATCTGCTTCGAGATCTGTATAATTAACTGTACTGCCTGCCTTCACTTCCATTTTGAATTGTTCAAGTGCTCTTGTACTTTTACAAGGACATGTAGTGACAGGATGGGGGAGAATGGATTTAAACTGAAAGAGGGTAGATTTAGACTGGATGTTTGGAAGCAATTCCTTACTGTGAGGGTAGTGAGGCATTAGAACCGGTTGTCCAGAGAATGGGTGCCCCAACCCCTGGAAGTGAGCAGGGTCAGGTTGGATGGGGCTTTGAGCAACCTGGTCTAGTGGAAGGTGTCCCTGCCACAGCAGGGGATTGGAACCAGATGATCTTTAAGGTCCCTTTGAACCCAAACCAGTCTATGATTCTGTGAGTTTCCATGAGGCATCTGCACAATGTCCATAGCTCACCCAGTGAGCAGGTCACAGAAATCACCCTACCAGCATCTCTAGTATCCTCAGCACTTAGCTGAGATGGAGCATCCTTGGGCAGGATCACTCACAGGCCCCACACCTGCCTGGCACACTGCTTAGCTTTCCCTCTTCCTTCCCTCTGAGAAGCAAGCAGGAGCCAGCCCAGCTCTCCATCGCTGCTGCTCAAAGCCTTTGAGCACCCTGTTTGAAGTGAGGCACTAGGCAGCACAGACAAGGCTTTCCCTTTTTCCCAGAAGAGAGAGAATAACTTTGCAAGGAAGGAAAGGTAACGTTTTGCCCAGGCAGAGCCTACAGCTCTTGAGCAGCAGTTTCTTGTTGGAAGCTGGCAGGGGACATGATGGTTCCCACCACACGTGCTTACCCATGTCTCAAACATGTCCTCTGGGCGCAGCTTCCTCAAGGTGGCCCTGAAAGGGAGACAGAAATGCTCTTTGAGGACATATCCAGCACTGCCACACGTGACACTGTCAGCAGCACGGGAAAGGTCACCACGGGCAGGTTTGGCTGGTGGCTGGAGTCAGACACCACATTTTGAAGGCAAGAATGGGGGCACTGTTGGTCAATTTATGCCTTTATTTTTGGTGATAAAACCCTGCCCATGGTTCACTGGAGTCACTGCAGCCACTATTTCTGCTTGGGAAGATGAGACACCTCTCTGTGCTGGGATGTGCTGATGAATTAATCCCACACATGGCAGACTCTGTATGTGCTGAGAGCATGAGACAACAATCACTTTTGTTTTGGAGTCCCTGGGACATTCCTAATGGACTTTGTCCCCCCTTTGTCTTGGTTTCACCCCCAGCATACTTTCAGAACAGAAATCTTTGCCACCTCTGTGGAAGCAAAGAAGACAGAATTAACTCTGGGAAGAAAATTTGGATCCTAACAACTACTGACAAGAAAATTTAAATGCTAAGACTGGTCAAAGAATTTTTTTTTGAGAAGTAGTTCATGAAGGAAAAAAGATTAATCTTCAGACACATCTGTAGCAGGAAGTCTGGCAGGTTGAGAGTTGACTGTGGTGTGAGAGGGGCACCCAAGGAACACCAAGCCATATAAGACAAACACAAATCATCCTTTGCACATCTGCTTGCTGTGGTATCAGCTGTTTGGGAAGGATCCCCCAGCAGAGCAGGTCTCCCTGGCTGACCTGCCCCAGGACCTGCTGCAAAGAGAAGTGTCAGTCTGTGAGGTTATAGAACAGATTGGTAGGAGTGGCAGCATGTTGCCAGACCCAGGTGGAATCAGTGAGATATGTCACCTGTCGCTTCAGTTTGCCTCACAAACAAGGCAATGGAAACAAGGGAATATTTTTTAGAGGTTCCTAATGGACCTGAGGAGCCACAGAACTGAGCTCCAGTTAGATCAGAGGAGGAGAATCTCCTGTGGATTAATAACATTGAAGGATGGAAATGAATGGTCAGTTTTCATGAGAGAGGGAATTCACCAATTAAGATTCATAGCATATTTTTTGGCATGATCATATGCATAGCATATCCTCACATAATCTGAAAAAGATGGGAAATAGGAATATGGCAGCATTTGCTTATCATAATCCAATTCTTTGGCAACCAACAAAGGCCTGACCATAAGTTGATAGGGAAGATCTCCTGAGACTTGTGTCTGCATGATAGACAGACATATAGCAAGTAACACACTTGCAGAAAACCAGCCCTGATTGTACAGGTGCAGCAATTGGTTCTAAATTAGTTGTAATTAATTTTTGCCTCTCAGGAAAGGGGCCCAGGTGTCACAAATTGAGAAAGAATCAGCTCCAAAGGAAAAAGGCCGGAAGAAGGTTGCAAGCAGTTGGGAAATGGCCAGGGAGTAAAACAGACCATTATGGCAGTGGACAGCTGCACTGTGAGTCTCAACAGTGGAGTTATGTGCAGTTCTGGTCATGCCATCCCAGAAATGATATGGACAGCTGAAAAAGGCACTTGGAAGCACGGGAGTGGTGAGTGAAGGTATAGAAGGACCTCTATTTGGTGAAGATTAAATAGATAAGAATTCTTTATCTTGTGAAAGAGGTGACTGAAGAGGGTTTTGGCAGGTATTCTAAAAAATGGGAATGGTAAAGAAAATGTGGATAGCTTAGAAAATGACCATGGCTCTAATGACATTAAGGCTGCAGATTTGATCCCTGCACAGGTTTAAGAGTTGGACTTGATGATCCTTGTGGGTCCCTTCCAACTCAGAATATTCTGTGATTCTCTCCCTACCTTAAGTATTAATCATTGTTCCTCTTAAAAAAGAGTTAGCAGGTGCCCAGAGAAATTATTAGGTAGCAGGTATAAATGAAACAAATAAGAATGGTCTTTTGATACAATGCATATTTTAGGTGCTGAATTCATTACAATTTGGTACATTCAGCATCAAAACATAGATAAGGTAAAAAGAGCTATAGAAATTGAAGAAATAGCCACCAAACACAAGATCAGGGATACAGTTTTTGAACTAGCAAGTCCTTTCATTGTTGATGGTCCAAAACTAGAGATTAAATCAGGTGAATGGGTATTATGTAGGCGTACTTGTACTTGGCTTTTAAGACACTTTCCCAAGCTGTTCTCTGGGGGAAGTTTCCTTTCCTGTTGGAGAAAGGAAACTCAGTGGGAAGGATCTGACCACACCCACGTGTTCTGACTGCTGTGTTGACTCTGGATCCTCCCCTGTGTTGGAGGAGTGAGGCGACTGGGGTTTGGGTAAGTAAGAGAGACCAGAATTCAGCCCCCATGTGGCTACACCACAACTGCAGACGAGTGGGGGTCCAACCCCAGCACTTTGCATGTGAAAGAGGCATCAAGCCAGAGAGTGCCCCATGAAATTTGTATTTGTGCAACTGAGAGTGAAATCTGGGCTGGGACCCTGGAGTGGCAGTGACCACCGTGCTCAGATGGACACCCATCTGGGCAGCCTTGGATGGGTCACCCCATGGTGCTGAGCACCAGCTTCCTGACCTTCTGTGGAGAGGATGGACCTTGCCACCACAGCCTGCAGCTGCCCAGCTGAGCTGTCTGCAGGGAACCAGCTCATGGCACCTGCCGAGTGGTTGCTTCATTGTAATCTACAGATCCTCTCCATCTCTGACTAATTCCAGCCTGTGGCTTTAGGTCCTTTACTGGTGGCAAGGCAGGATTAAGCACTTCTGCTCTGAGAAGCTCAGCATGAGCTACTGGGAACATATCACTGTCACTCCAGGCTTCTTCCCCTGCCGCATCTTGGCAGATTTGAGATCTCAGACATGTTGTTTTATGGACTCCTTTTAATTATTTTCTGAGCTTTGGCACTTGCAAAATACATGCCCACCCCCTTGCTTCTACCAAGCACCACAAAACATCCTGAAATATCTAAGTCTTGGAGAAATTCCACTGCAATTTTGTGCTGGTGAAGAGTTTGCCTTATTAGGATAGAATTTAGATGGCTGTATTTAATCAGCCTTCTGATGCTGCTGCTTGACAGAAAGAGCTTGGGGAAAAGAAAATGGGAAGGACTGAGGCCAAGAAGCCTAGAAGGTCAGCAAAGTGAATTGTGGGTACACAGAAGATAGAGGAGCCCTTCATATTTCAGAAAAAGTAGAGAGCTTTTTCTGGTGGGTCTCAGATTCTGGAGATGATCTCCTGTCTGTGTGCACACAGACCCCCAGCTGAGCCTGATTTGAGATCCCCTCTCCGTGTAGATGGCCCTGCTTTCCTCAAACTCATCTGGCCCCTTGATTGTCTGCTGAGAAGTGCAGTTGTAGGAGCAGCAGGTAGCCTGTGTCCCTCTCCAGAAGCACGGTTCTAAGGGTATAAAAATATAGCACCTCTGGGTAGTTGTGCCCCTGTACTTAACCCTGCGCTTTGACACAGGATCAGCCTCTCCAGTGACTTCCAGACTAGTTTTGTAGCTGAGTCCCTAAACAACTGTGCAATAAACCTGACTGCAAAAAGCACAAGCATCCACAGCCCCTGCTGAGCTGATCAAACACTGTAGGTGCTCAGCATTGTTCCCACATGAGGCTCAACACAGCCAAAACAGCTGTGCCTTCTTCTCTGTGCCTACAGTCAGCAGGAGTCTCTTAGGCCATTGTGGTTCCTCTGAGCTTGGTCTGAGCTCAGAGACTGCCTCCAGACATATCTGACACCAGGAGAGGGATATACCCGTTAGTAAATCAGTAAAGCTGCTTTTGGGAAGGAGGGGATTGGACAGGATTTGCATTTGGCTTGAAAGGCCTTGGAGAGGGCCATCTTCTGTATAGACCTAAATTAAAAGCATGGGCAATTAGGGCAAAGATTTCACTCTCCACTGCCTTCCAGCCTCAGTGCTTTTTGAGAGAGGACTAACCAGGGAGGAGGAAGAGCAGAAGGAGGGAAGCTGTGTTATCCCAGCTCTCTTGTGGTGAACTATGACTGCTGCACGGATACTTGCACCTCTGGGAGTAGGAAAAAACCAGCAATTTCCCAATTTCAAACCTGGGTCAAAAAATCATCATAATAATGTTTTTTGAGAGTGATGCCCTAGAGAGGCAAGGTCACAATGACAGACACCTTAACCCACTTATTTTGTCCAGGAGCATCCTGCATGCTACATACCTTCTGTGCTCTCTCACAAAATCAACCAGCTCCTCTTCTGAGTAAGGCTTGTCAGGGATGTGAACAGGCTCATCCATAAAGGGTTCATAGAAGTCCACCTCATTCATCTTTAGGCCAAGCTTCTTGGCAACCTGTTGCAGTGCAGAAGTCACAGGTGAGAGAGCCTGATGTGCCTCTTTGCCTACCCAGAGTCTTTGCTGCTGGCAGAGCTGAGATCAAGGTGCTTCTCCCAGAGCATGCACTCCTAGGGGTGGCCCACAAAATGGATCTTTCCTCATTTAAAAACCCACTGATGCCCCGTACACTACCGGTGTCAAGCAGTGGGGCAGAGCAAAGCCACAGCCCAGGGCCTGCTGACCTGGAGAGGCTGGGTTCCAAACCCACATCAGGACCTGTCTCCATGCTGCAGAAATTGCCTTCTATCTTGCAACAGGGTCAAAATATCAATGCAGACACCAACACCACTGATGCTATTGAGTCAGGGATGGAAAGAAGACTCCAGTCTTCAGGTAGATCAGAAGGCAAAAATGTTTAATGAAAGTAGAGGGTCTTTTTACAATGTGACTTGCTGGGGTGATACTTGATTGGTCTCAAAGTAGAAACATCTCACACCACTGGTGAACTATGAATAGCAAACTTTGGAGAACTATATCTATAAACAATGGTTACAGAAAGAGAGATAATAATTGTTTGAATTTTTTCATCTAAGCTTTTTACAGCTTCTACACAGCTTCCCAGGATTTTCCTGGGAAAACTGTCTCTCTCTGTTCAGAGGATATGTAATCACTACACTCCACAAAATCCAGGAACACTGAAAATGAGAAGCTGAAACCAGGCAATAGATCTGGGAATATCCTGAGCTCGCAGCAAACAGGTGGTGGCAAATATGAGCTACCATGAAGATGTGTAGATGCTTACCCCTTTGTCAAAGGTGGCAAAGAACTTGACATAGGGCTGGAATTGTTCAGCAGCTTCTTCAAATGCCTTGAAATCTGGAAGGAGAAAAGGGGAATGAAGAAGATATTTCACAGACAGCTGGCCACACTCTGATCAGCCCAGAAGGTATCGGGGAAGAACAAATACAAATTACTGCAAACTCCATCAGATGATTGCCCAGTGTTTCTCCCACCCTTCCAGGGTTTACAATGAAGAATTATTTCCTGTGCAGCAACATGCTGTACAATCCCACAGTGTTCAGGAAAGCTGCAGAGCCCAGCATGCCTTACTTAATTGGGGCTGAAATCAGCAACTCTGTGAAGCAGGTCCAGGGGTAGCTCAGCTGGGAAATACATTGAGTTGTTCCAGCGTTAAGGATTGCTGCCATTCCCTAAACAGTCACCAAGTGTGATCAGACAGGCTTCTCCCACGGCAGGAAGATGGGGCAGGAACCAGGTAAGTTTTTACCATAACTGCTACCAGGTCCCCCTGAGCCTCAGGATTCAGGAAAGATGCTCTCAACCTGGCAGGGGATTTTACAAACAGACATTTCCCACCTTTCTTCCAAGCCGTTATTACTGAACAGTCTTAGGATCACAGCCCTGCCTGAGCTGCCCTGCAGCCCAGTTTGAGAAAGATGAAGGGAGAGGTGGGTGGGCTGTGTCATTGCAGACTTGATGGTATGTGGTTTGTTCTCTTAGGAATACCTGTCTTTCTGCTAAAGGCAGGACAGGCCAGCATGGGAAGCACACTGCCAGCACTGCCCAGATAGCAGGGAGAGCACTTGGGGCTGGCAGATGAGACTGCAGGGCTTGACAGGGAGATTCTCACATGAGGATTTTTCTAGGCTGGTGAAAGTTTGGTTTGCCCATAATGGTCCCTGTGCAGGTGGGACAGCCTGGTCAGAGAGTGAGAAAATGAGATCAATTTTCCCACAGCTGACTTGTGAGACTTTTTAGGGACTTGTAGAGAAATGATGATAACGTGTTGTTACAACCAACTTGCAGGTGGTGTTTTCTTACTCTGTTTTTTTGTTCTTCTTAAGGATTGTTTGTGAGAAAGATGTTTTTGTTAATTAGCTAATCAAGTAGGATGTATCAAAACTGTTTATAAAAAGAGAAGAGTTTTTCACATTAAAGCTGCTGTTGTGCAAACCAGCCTGCTTTGAGTCTGTGCCGCTTTCTAACTCAGCAATGACATTCCTGAGCTGCACATCCCTCAGGGCATGGGACCACCCTCTTCCCAGTTGTGGGGGTCAGCAAGAAGGAACAGGTCAGTGCCTCTGCCAGGCTGCTCCAAAGGGCCCTGCTCACTGCTGCTGTATGTTTGCCATGGTATTTAATGTGTGTCCCCCTTTCCCTTCTCTCCTCCTTCCTTTGATCCTTTGGGCTCGCTGCTCACAAGAAGAGGCACCTTGCTCCTTTTAGTTGCTCTCTCAGTGTAACTGTAACCTCAGCTGATTTTTGGATGAGGTAAACTCACTTTTACTGCAGGAGCCCCTGGATTATGTCTCTTTCCTCTTGCCAGCAGACACCTTGCAGAAGGGTCACCGACGGTGTAGGACCAGGCTCACACATTAGACCAGCAGAAACTTGCCTGCGAACGCACTCATCCTCCAGCAATTTTCACTCTGTCACAGGCTGCCATACACAACACCACCATTCATGCTCATGCAGAACAACCAGTGCCCAGCCCCTAGAGCTCCCAGGCAGGCTCCAAGGCCCATGAGGAATGTTTTTATCTTACGTTCTGAGTCTTCTCCCTTGAAGTAGCCGATAAGTTTGATTTCGTCGTCGATCTGGTCAAAGGCCTGAAGCTCCAGCTTGCTGTTTATGACCTCCACGGGGTCTTCCAGCAACTGCCATGACAAATGCATGTGGTAACACAGAGATTTGCAGCACCAACCTATGCCTGGCAGGGTGTGCCACAAGCAGCCTAAGCAGGGAGAAAGAGGTCACCCAATTTCTCTGCTGTTGGAAACCCTGCTTAGTGCTATCTGCCTTAATGTGAGGAGCTGAGAGAAGCAGGTCACCTTCAAAGGGAGATGTCAGTAGGTTCACTGCAGAGGTGGAAGCATCGAGAGGGAGGCTGATAGAGGACTGGGTAACCCAAATGAATGCTGAGGGACCTACTTTGGTGAGGGATAAGGAGTAGCAATTGCAGCTGGCCTTAAGGAGGCCAAGTTGAAAGAGGCTGGTATGATCATTGTGAATATCGGTGAATGATACCTGTGTATCTAAATCTATATATACTTTTTTTTTTCAAGTGTCATTTACTGGAAGAGGTTATTGCAAAGATCTTGCTTTTGAAAAACATTAAAGCCAGCACATTGGAGGGTGACCAAACAGTGGTTTGGAGCAGTAGAAAGTCTGGATGTGAATTTTCCTGGCTAATCCTCATCCTGTGCAAAACAGTTTAAACCTATTCTTTGGTCCTATACACATCACAATGTTAATGAGGAAGTTGGAAGACCTGTCTGGCACTTTGGACTGTCATTGATCAAAACATTGTCTCTCTTTTCTTAACTAGTCATTGCTGGTGAGAAGGTTCTGATTATTTTGCCCAGCAATAGGGGTATAAATCAAGTGTGTTTTCACTAGAAGAAAAAAAAAAAAAAAAACAGGCAAGCCACTGGCTACAGAGGAGTAGAGAACCTCTGGGTTTCTCTTACTTTTCAGATGAGGCTGCCAAGGCGCCACAGAAGTGTCTGGTTTTATTTTCTAGCTTTGCCAGGTATTTTCCTTCCTAAATGGAAAACACAAAACCACAAATCCTTGCTCTCTTTCTTTTTTCACAGGACATGATTTTTCAGTGATACACTGCGTGGCATAGCAAGCAAAACCTCATGAAGTGCATTACAGCATCCTTGAGTGTGAGCCTGTGTCTTTGCTGTGCCTGCAGCAGCACGTGCAATTTCCTGCTTCCAGAGTGGCCTGAGCCATGGGAACGTGGGATCCCACTGCTGCAGGGTCATGGCAAAGCTCTGCCCTGTCTGTGGCCCTTATGGGTAGGGCAGATGCCCATTTCTGTCCCTGAAGCCACTTGCATGTGTTTTGGTCACAACACCCAATGCATGCAGGCACAGACATTTGTCATGGGAGAGCTGAGATCTAAGGGATCTAATTCCCTGGCCATGCCTCTCCTCACCTGCAGTCCTGAACCACAGGTGACCATGTAGGCAACCTGCCACCCTGGGACACAAACCCTGCCAGCTCTGCTGCTCACCTTACCTCCCTTATCTGCATTACTGCACGACCACTTAGAAAGAAAGCCTCACTTCAAAGAAAAGCCAAGTGACTGCAAAATGTTCTCATTTATAAAGCAAAGACCATTGGTTTTGTTGCCTCTCCTAGGAATAAAATGTAAATAAAGAGAAGTGCAACATATAGATGTGGGATTCAGCATCGTTTTTGCATTTAGGCACAAAGGTGAGTACATCATTGTGCCCATGCACAAAATGACCCAAGACCATTTAGTTTTAGGACCCTGATCTCCTCTCACTCGTGGCAGTGCAATTTGGCAAGTTCCCTGAAGAGATGCTATGTTGCTTGTGTCTAGAAATGGGCAAATAGTTTGCAACATAAGCCTTTATCCATGCACTGAGCTCTTTTCAGTTGCTCTACAAGAACACTACTTCTTGAATATTCTTTTTGTGAAAACAGCTCTTTTTTAAAACAAGAAAGAAAAAGCTTGAAAGATTTTGCAAATGGCAAAGTGTTTGCATGCAAGTTTGCTAACTGAGGTGGGTGAACAGCAGTCAGTTATAAGGATTGTAGCTGACTTCCATTCAAATATACTCTATATAGGAAAGAGGGGAGGTTGTCTCTAAGATATAAAGTGTTTAGTGGCATATAAGATACCACCTTTCCTGGCATCTCATGATCAGACAGGTATTGGGGAAGATATCAAATGCCATCTCTACCAGTGAATAGCAAGCAGGGATGAAATTTCAAACAAAGGTACATTGTTTTTTTAGCAAACTAAGTATTTGCAAGGTCTTCTCTGAGAGGTTTTATGTAGCTCTGAGCTTATCCGTACTTACATCCAAAAGAAATTCCACCAAGACATCTGCAGACAGTTCCCCATCAAATTCAACCAATCGTTCATCCTTAAACACATAGAGACTTCCCTCTTCAACCAAGCCTGAAAGAGGAAGAGAGTAAACAATAAGTGGTTAACATGTTGTTAAAAGTAGGTTTAGTGCAGAGTATCTTGCTTGTTATCCCAGCAATTCCTCCTGGGATAATGCAATTGCCAGTTTGCTGTGTTGGTCGAGTTAGAAACAACCTGAGTGATCTCCTGACTGATGTTTCCTGACACAGGGGACAAACTTCAGCCAGAACTGGTGTCAACTTCTTCCCAAATGTTGAACTTTTCATTTGGGTCACAGTTTGGTCTCAGCTGGAAAAATTCTGCACCAGAAACTTGTTTTAGCTTGGCTGTCTATCTTGCAGTAAATACTGGGCTCTAACTGGCAGCTCAGATTTTAACAACCTGTCACTATATAGAAATTGGATTTTGATTCGGGTTATGCTCACTGTCCAGAGAAGGCTGAACTATGTGAGCGTCACCAGTGACCTGAAAGTGAGCTTCAAACTGTCTGAGGCTTAGCTGGCCTTGGCAAAAGGGTTAGAAACCAATGATAGAGATACCACAGACTGCAGGGTGACAGATTTCAATGCTGTATCACTGGACTGAGGACTGAGTGCCACAGAACCTTGTTGGAGGCTCCAAAATCAACAGCACTCGTCTCCTGCAATGCAGGATGGCAGAGTACCACTGGCCAAGGAGGCTGGTAGTTTGTTTCTTGGAAAGGTAGAAGTTTTGTCTTTAGTTTAGCTCCCATTAGCACTCCCAGCCTCTAATTTAGGAAAGAAAATTACAGTCCAGTATGCGTGAATCTTAGGTTTAGTGGTATATTTGTGTACTGTTGTATTAATGTGACACAGTATTTCTGTATTGCTTTGTAGGCTAAAATATGAAGGGACTGCCAGGCCCAGGAAGGCAGCTGTGTCCAGGGATGGGCAATGCAGCAGCCTTCCACCTTTAGAGCAGGTTTCCTCCTTCACTCTGGGGAACAAGTCAGAATGATTGGCACCTGACTACCAAGCCATTGCAAGGCTGTGGCTGCCCCAGTGGTTGACAGAGGTCACTGGGTCGTGGGGCTGATGACATCTGGGGAGCTAAGTGTTTTCCCCATATATTCTGGTTCTGCACTGCTGTGTTGGTTCTGTATGTGTAGGAAGAGCAGGAAGTTACTCCATGGCACCTGTTCACTGTTTCTGCACAGAAATCTGTGAACTTACACCCTGTCATCATTACAGCATTAATTGACTTTCTTTTTCACTTGGTTTGGTTTAGTTTGGTTTGCCTTTCTGGAAGGGTCTTGGCTTGTTTCTCTCATCCTCACCCCCGCTCCTGATCCTGCCCCTGTTGGGGTGGGCAGGTGGTCAGTGTGCAAGTTCCACCATCATCCTCCCCATCCTGGTAACAAGGATTTGACTGTCCTCTAAGGGACTCCCATAGGCACATCACTCCCACAGTCCCTCCAAGCTATTCCAGAGATGTCAGACCTGGGACATACCTAACTTTTTGGCAAGCTTGGCATCCTTCTTGGAGTCCACCATCCCAAAGCCAATGCTCCTGGGCTCCAGGACCTGAGCTGCCAGCTGTGTGAGGAAGCAGAGAGCCCAACATTAGTAGTGTTAACACCACAGGGTAGCTAAAGGGCATCATGCCCTGCTAGCATGACATGACAGACACAAGTGACCCATATTCTGCTGCAGAACAGCACCAATGGGTGGGATGTGTCACATGCTGCCTCTCTGCTGAGATAACCCAGAGGTCACAAGGGTTGGGTTTGTTCCCATTGTGTTGCAGCAGGGAGTTTGCTGGCACTACCGTATGCTGTTTGACACTGGCCTCAGTAGAGGGCTCCTGAGTGAACTGGGGACACCAAAGCAGGGGGGATGGCTGGAAGGAAGTCCTGTGCCACAACACAAAGCAAAACCTGTTTCCTCTGTGGTGCCTTGGTGGCCTCCTGCAGGGGAATGTGACGTGGGCACCATGGACATTTTAACTCTGGAAGTGCATGGTGCCAGGCAGCAGTGCGTGCACAACTCTGCAGCATCACGTTTTCTTCATGCATGTGATGGGGTGGCCAAAGCAGGTTCCTTTTCCTATGAAGTGCTTGAAGTCATGCCTCCTGTCTAGGCTTCAGTAAGCCCCAAATCCTGATCCCCTGTTTTAACTAAAGAAATGCATCTAAGCCCAGCCATGCTCATGATCACCTTCTCACAGCTTTGCAAAACCACTGCACCCCGTTCCCACCATCTTTGACGAAGGGGCCTCTTGAAGATATCGAGTTCCTGCCTGTTTTGTGAAAATAGATATGTGAGGAAAGGAGAGACGCTCTGCAAGGGCCTGGTGGGGAGAGCGACCCCGGGTGAGACCCTGTGAATTCCAAATTGGCTCCCAGAGATGCACTGACCCTAGTAAATGGATCCACTTATGCACTGGATGACTGACAGCCCCACCACAAGCTTACTAGAGACCCTACAAGGTAGTAATGATGCTCTGAGAGCCACCAAGCAGCTGTAAGAGTCTTCTCCTCCTCCTCCCTCTCCCTTCCTGCTGCACAAATGCCTCTGATGCTGATGGTCTTCTTGCTGCTCCTCCTCCTAGCCCTGCCGGATGGCGGGGGATGATGGAGATGAGGGGTCAGGAGCCTCTGGGGCAGGAATGTCCCTATTAGGGCACAGCTGTCAGTGCTTGGCAGCAGGAGGCTGGAGGGGGGCAGAAGAAAGCCATGGCCAGAGAGATGGTGGGTTGATTTATGAGGAAGCTCCCCCCCTGCCCCGGCTCATTTTGGCTCCCTCCCCCAGACTCAAAGCCAGTTTGAATGTCACCCAGCAGCACTGCCACCGTGGCCACATGGCCCCTTGGCTCCCCTGCTATAAATAGCTTCTGCCTGTGCCAGGCCTCTGTGAGAGTGAGCTGTGATTAGAGGCTTTGGAGAGCAAAAGTGGCGGGGCAGCCACCTCACCCGTGCTATGGGGTGTCATGGGGCCAGCCAGCTCCCCATGCTGGCAGCCTGTCCCTGAAATTCTGGGGGATGGTGGCAGGCACCCTGGTGATCAGGGCTCAGGGACTTTGCTTGAGCAAAAGGAGAGATGGAGAATATAGTTGTTTTCTCCCTTCCACCAATTCCACGTCCTCAGGGCTGTCCCAAAGCCCTCCAGGAGGAAAAAGACTCCAGGGACCACCACATCATTGCTCCAACTTTGATTCCCCTGCAGCCACCTGCCCTATTGTCTTTAGGGGCAAATGCCACCATGGGAAGCAAAAGGGGTGCCTGTGCTGTTTCTCTGCTCTTTGCCAGGGCTTTGAAATGAAGGTAAGGCTGCAGATTCAGGGCTTGTGCTTACAGTGGACACTGCCTGAAAGGGGCAGAGCACTGGTTTGTATTTGCACATCCATTGATTAGGCTGATAAGACACTGGTCTGGTTTAGCATCCCATCTGGTGGCTCAGGTCACCTTAGAGCACCTGTGAGCTGCTGGAGCCCTATATTTGCAATGAGAGATGGATGCCTCTCGTGAGCTCTCTAGACATCTGCAAGTGAGTGGTGTTAAGAGATTTTCTGTTTCCTGTTATGGGGATCTACCCTGACTGGACAAAAGGATGGAGCCTGTAGGACCATCAGCTTTCTGGGACATTGTCAGCACGTCCCTGCTTGTTGGTGGTTGTGTACACCAGCAAGAGTTTCCTGAGACTCTGGCTGCTCTGTGACCAGAGGAAAACACAGAATGGCCAAGGGAAGAAGACTTGTTCAGTCATGTCTAGTCCAGTCCATACTTGATTTAGTTACTTACAGTTATGTCAGCCACGTGCCAGACGCAGTCAGGGCAGTTTAAACCCAGCAGTTCTTGACTCCTGCACACAGGGGGTGATTAGGGTTTCTTGTGAGTGTTTGAAGGTCAGAAATATGCAGAAAAGCTGCAACACCGGCTACAGACAAGTGGTTGGATGTGAGCAGGGGTGTGGGCAAGAGAGGAGGCATTGATCAGGAGTCATGTGTGGCAGCATGCAGCTCACACAAGGTAGCTCTTTGGAGTGGCCTGGGTGCAGTTCTGTAGCTGTGAGCATGGAAGCTTGCTAGAAAAGAGTAAACGTGTCAAGAAAATGTGGGTGATGTGATGAAAGCCTCTTTGTGTGAGACTGTGGGAGTGCTCAGTCACCAAAAAGGGTCTCAGTAATGCTGGAGGTGTGCCTGTTTATGTGGCAGGGCTTGTGTGACTGTCTCCTGGAGGTGTATGTATGGTGGCTGTCAATGTTTGAAGGTGTTCCTCTGAAGAGGCTCATCCCCAGAGATATGCAACAGTTGGGGCATCCAGGAGAGTGCTTGTGTATGGTGTGTGAGTGTGCCTGAGGGGGCAGAGCTGGGAGCTCAGAGGGCAGCCTGCCTCCTCTGCAGGGACCTCCATGCCAGTGAGACAGTGAGGAGAACAGTACAGCCTGAGCTCCTCTCCAGAGCAGGGTTTCACAACAGGGAGGTTTTTGTTAACTGGGAGACTTTTGGGAGCCCTTCCCACTGTGGCAGAGCCTGGAGGCAGGAGACATTGCAGGGTGTTTATGTGGCATTTGCAAGTGCAAGCTATGCAGGGGCTGGGCATTGCTCCTGGCTTTGCTTTCTCTGCGTCCACTGCAGCAGGTGAGTCTAACCCATGCATAGGTGATGATACATTCCCACACCTATATTTGAACCACAAAAGGCAGCAAAATATGGAGCATGACAGAGGTACAACACTATGGCTAATTTCCCCCTACTCATTACAGTATCAAGCATTTATATATCCCCTTACAGTATTTTCTGATTCCATAATGCTAGTGGGATTTGAATGCAGATAATGTTTCTAATCTTGACAATCCTCTTGGCTCAGGACCTTGGGACAGAGGCATCTGTAATCTAAGAGCACAGCCCCTCCTCCTCCTGCCTTTAAATTCATATTGCTCGAAGTCTTGACCAGCCAGAGCCCTTGCCTTTGTGTCAGCCTCTATCTCTACAGCACGTAATTTAGCTTCAACAGCTGCACAGAGACATGGAGGGTAGAAACTGCCCTGGAAGAACTGGACATAACAGATCATGCAGTCCCTGAGGAGGTAGAGTAGGAGCTTCGGGCTGGCAGAACTGGCTGAGAGCACAAGCAAAGAGCCCAGTAGGTTGTAAGTTCATGTCCCGTGCACATTTTGCAGCCTTATTCTCATGTTCATGAAGTCTTTGCAATGCATACTTTCTACCCATAGGATCCCAAGCTGTGTCCTGTGCAGCACCGGGAAAAAGAGGTGGGAGTTTGACAGCACTACTCCTTTCTTCCATATCCCTCAGGCAATAACCATACTTGAATTTGGGGGAGTGTGAGGGGGTGAATGGCCCTCTGGGATGTGTGAGAGGTCCAGCCCAAAGTGAAGCTTGAGTACTACCAAGTATGCAAGAATCCTCTCATCCTAGATGGTGTCAGCAATTACAGGCACTCCGAATAATGGGTATGGAAAGGTACAGCTCCCTGCCCAGCATCTCAGCTCCACACCCACTGTACCTATCTGAGCCTAGATGTGATGCTGGGAAGTTCTGGGACATTTAAGCAGTCCCATAGGGTCATTCTGTAATTCTAGGTTATACAGCAGCAGAAATGTCACTCTCTGCCTGACCATGCTCCTATTCCAGCTGCAGGCAGCAGTGACTGTGCCAAACCTTGCACTTGTCAGTTTTGCTGCTAAATGGAAGACAAAAATCCCTCAGAGAGGGTTAAAAATGGGAGTGGGAGGAGTGGCTGCCTCAGCATGGTCAGTTTTCATTAAGTGACATTATGGCATTCTGGCCTGGATTTTCTTCCCACTTCTCTAGCACCTGCCCAAAGCTCCCACAGACAATAAGGCTCATCTTCCCCTGCTGCTCAGGCTTGGGAGGAAGGGCTGGGGGCTTTTGGATGTCTCTGAAAGCCATCATGAGTACACTTCTCTTAACCATGGGGAGCTTTTTGCTATTTAGCAGTGGAGGAAGAACAAAACTCCAGCAATGCAGAGAGAAGAGCAACGGGAGATGATGAGGAAATGTCCCTCAAGCAATCTACACTCCTCTGCTTCTTCCCTCCTTCTCTCTTTAATGCTGCAGTTCATGCTGATGGTCAGAACCTGGTTGATGAAATGATGATGATTTCATATCCCAGAATGTTAGGTTTTTATTTTCAGAAACAGCAAGAGGGAATGGCAAGTTTTTAATGTATTCCCCCAGAAGTTTTGAATCCTTACGCAGGACTCCCACCTACACGCTATAGTTGGCTACTGTGTTTAAGACACTGGGCAGTTTCTTGGAGAACAGAGGCCATTATTTCTCTTTCTTAATGCTGTGCTGTCCCCACTAGCACCCCCTTGCATACCACACTAGTAATATCTTAGGCTCTTCCGTAGTTCAGGCTGTCCTGAAGCACCATGGTGATCAAAGAGCAGGGCTAGAAGCCTGCTGAGCAGCTGCCACTAGAAAAGTCACTTTGCTGGCAGTGGGGTCTGAAGGAGAGTATGTTGGTCCCACCTTACTACACTTACTACACTTTTCCCCCACCTGAGCTGCTTGCAGAGGCTGAAATCTCCCCCCCCAGAAATCACTACTCCTTGGACTAAAAGGCAAGTCCCCAAATATGGAACACACAAAGGTCACTCCCTCAGAGCTGGCTTTCACAGGTAATGCTTCAAAAATGTTGCCCTGGAGCTTTAATTGTTGCGCAGCCGCTCACAGGGGTCAGACATACAGCAGCGTGCTCTCTGCCTGCCTCTCTAAAGGTTTCACATAGCTAGGGCTGTATTTTTATCTGCTCCTGGCATCCCTAATTTTAGCCAGCTGCAAGCCAAAGCACAGCCTCCCCAGCCGCCAGCTAACCGAGGCTGGTGCCCGTGCCACTGAGCACCCATGGGCGCAGGGGCCACCTGCCACTGCTCCCAGCCAGTCCCTGCTGGCACGGCATCGCAGATGTTTTGGCAACTCAGCTGTGCAACTTGCATGTCAAGGGCAGAAGGGGACGTGTGTGTGTGTGTGTCTGTGTGTGTGTGCTGCCCTAGGCATCTGGGACTGGGCAGAGGCCACCCCGCTAAGCTGCCCTTTCCAAAACAGAGACTGACAGTGTAGTTTGGGGGGTGTCCTTGTCCTTGACAAAAGTGAGGCTGTTGCTCCCTAGTTCTCCTTCTGGCCTCAAAAAAGCTGCTTTGAAACTGAAGGCTGGAAGTTGCTGTGAAGCCCATGCAGGGCAGGAAGCTGGGTGCTTTTAGTGGGTGCTGCAGGAGGGAGGCATGCTTGGTATTAAGCCTGTTCACCTACACATGCCCATGTCATTCCTATGCCTATGGCTCTCAGGAACAAGCCAGATTTCTCCGGTTTCTGACCCAAGTGAGTGTAACCCAGCTCCTCTGGAATCCCAGAGAGTTCAGGATGCTGCAGGCAAGAGCCAGGAGCTCCCATCCTGCATCCACAGGAAGGATCAGCAAGGCAGGGCTCTGGGGGAACAGGGTGGTCCTTGAGACAAGAAAGACCAAGGAGTGAGCTGAGAGAAATAAGAACTGAAGAAAGCTTTAAATACACACAGCCCTCCTTGCACTGGATTTGAGGTGTCAGAGGTCTGCTAGCTGATGGCAGTGTCTCCTGCCAGGGCCGGACAGGGTTCCCAGAAAAAGAACATATCATGTACAGCAGCTGGCCTTCACTGGAGCTGTGTCAGAGAGCATGCAGGAATGAGCACCATCAGCACTGCTCAGGAGGGAGCGCTGACCCTCCGGGGTGCTGGGGAGGGGAGGAGCCACTGCCTGGGAATTGAGCTCTTGGTTGCTGCTCGCTCCATTTCTTTGGGCAAGTGTTTTTTTTTCTCATGTATGTAGGTAAATCCCAATGTGCAAAGGAAAAAAAAAAAAAGAAAGGAGAACTTGGACCTTGCTAAGTCACTTCTTTCCTAGGGCATGGATTTCATGCCTGGTTGCCTGTTATTTAGGGACAGAGGCTGCAAAAGGACAACTTTGGTCATCAGACTCAGAATCGTGTCATTCAGTCTCTGCCACAAAGCAGTCAGTGTCCATTTAAGACTCATTGGACTGTTCTCCCCTTCCTCCTCTGGTGATAAGGGACTTCGTAGTTCCAGACTTGTTTTATTCATAGCCCATTTGTCCTTAGGCTTTGTGCTTAAATAGCTCTTCTCCCTCCCGGGTGTTTAAAAGGAATTATCATATCCCCTTTCCATTCTTCCCACAAATGAAGCTCAGGCACGAAGGAAGGACAGTCACGGGCTTTGATTACTTTGGTTTTAGATGAAGGGCACTGGCAGACCAGGCTCTGGAGTAAGGTCAGGGTGGGCGAGCATGGCATGGCCACCCCTACCCAGTCTGCTTCACAGAGCAACAGCTGCCCCAGCCTGCCGTCAGCTCCTGCAAAATGTCAGGGTCCAGGGCAGGCAACTTGAAATGGTAACCACAAACGCCACACCTGTCCTCTGAGTGTGAGCTCAAGCTAGCCCTTCTTGGGCCCCTCACTCAGGATAAGGCCAAAAAAATTCTCCATTGTGATCCTGGCGAAACAATGGAACAGGTTGCCCAAAGAAAACATGGATGCCCCATCCCTGGAAGTGTTCAAGGCCAGGCTGGAGGGGCCTTTGAGCAACACGGTGTGATGACCCACCCTGAAGAGGAAGTCACATCTAATTTAGTAGAAGGTGTCCCTGCCCCTGGCAGGAGGGTTGGAACTAGGTAAAATCTAAAGTTCCTTCAAATCTAAACCATTTTGCACTTGTATGAAAGGTGTTTCATTTTACAAAAGTGAGACACTGTCTCCTGAGGACCAGCCCAGCAACTGAGAACCCTTGCTGGTACTTTTAGGGGAACCTGACTGGCATGGCAGGATGGCAAGATCAAAGTGGATGGGCTTTTCCATGTTTTTTTCTCAATTGTATTTCTGAAGGAAGGAGTGGCTCAGAAATTTCTGAGTCTACATGCAGCTCAAGGTCTTATATAGAAATGGCCTCAAATTGCACCAGGGGAAGTTTAGATTGGATATTAGGGAAACTCCTTAGTTGAAAGGGTGGTCAAGCCCTGGGATGGCTGCTCTGGATAGTGGTGGAGTCACCATGCCTGGAAGTATTTAAAAGACACGTAGATGTGGCACTCAGATATGGTTTAGTGGCGGGCTGTGCTGGGTTAATGGCTGGACTCAATGATCTTAGAGGTGTTTTCCAATCTAAATTATTCCATGATTCTATCACAACTACAGAGGTTGTCTGCAACAGCTGGACTGTGGTAAGAGCTCCACACTTCAGGGCCAAGAGAGGCCACAAAACCTGAGCAGACTTGGCCTTGTACTCTACCAGCAAAGCAAGCCAAAGCCCACAGGGGTCTGCCAAGTCTCCAGGAGACATTTGCATTCGTTAGATCCTGGGATTACAGCTGGTTTCTGCTCATGTCAGAAGAACTCATGCTGGTACAATCCCCTCCCCAGTCATAATTTAGCAGATGAGAAAGGTGCCTTTCAAAGCACATTTATGGCCGTGAAAGTGCAGTTTTAGAAGAGATGCTGCTCATGCAGCCTGTCCAAAGTCACTACTTGGAACTGACAGAGGGACTTCAAAGAAAGAAATATGTCAATAATAGGTAATTCAGCCTTGGAAATTATTTTGGCCACACTTACACAGAAAGATCAAGGTACACAGTTGTCCCTAGATGTCAATGTGCCCATCTGTGAAACAGGGAGCTTTCTGTAACCTGTTTTTGTGACTGGCATGTCAGTGAGTGAAACCCCCTGGGTGCTACTGCTAAAAATCAGTACTCTGCTGGCTGTCCTGGCTGTTGCTGAGTTGAGACCTACTTACATGGCCTCAAATGGGAAGTAATCAATGCACACTTTTTCTTTTTCTTTTCCTTCCTCCCTTCCTTATTTTCTACATTAACTTCTCTGGAGAGTGGAAGCACTTTTGTAGACATAGAAGCCAAAACACCTCTTTTATTACAGGCTCTTGCACTCATACCTATCCAGCCAGATGTCCCTCATCTCTCACCTTGAGGACTTGCTCTGTAGGGACCCAGAGAAATGAGAATTTTTGAGACACTCATTGAACATGTCTTGTATATCCATATTTATACTCATACCTCGACACTAAATTGTGTTGAGGCACTGTCCCATAAACATGGCCATTTTCAAAGAAAATGTCTGAAATCTGAGTTTGTGAAGTAAACAGAAAAGGGTGCTTAAAGAAAGGGCTTGGGTTTATATTTCTATTTTTACTGATATTTTATATCTATTTTAAGATTTTATACCTATTTTATTTTTATACCTATCGATGGGGATAAAGTGGAATCTCATCTCATGGTTCCTATGGATTTTTGGGATAAAGTATACAGACCTAAACTGATAAAACTTTATTCTGTGTTGCATCAGAAGCAGAGAGAGACTTTTTGCTCTGTCTTACATGGCTCTGAACTCTTGTGGAAATATCTGCTCTCAAGAGAGTTCAAGACCATATGAGTGAAACTACCCCCAAACCAGCTGATCTTATACTAATTTTTCCATCCTGAGCTGGAAGCTGCAGTAGTTTCAGCACCTGGAAATTAATGAATTAGAAGGTAGAGCTTACACACAGTTTAATCCTTGCCTTTTACTGAACTCAAAATCCTTCTTTCCCTTTCACACCACAGGGAGATACTGGCTGTGTTTCCATGTGTTACAGAACGCAGATACGTTCAGGAGTTTCACTTTGTTCTGCCATTTATTGCTAGAAACTGGACTGATCCTAGGCCTCATCTGGAGAGGGAAGTACCACATCCCTCTTCTCTTTCCTCTTATCAGACTGGCTTGTGCTAGGCCAGTTCTCCATGAACTTTCAGTCTAGGGGCACTGTTGCATTGAAGGGACTAAAATATCTGGGCTTGATGAGCCTCTCTTTTTTAAGGATATTACACATGCACACAGATGGCAAGGGAAGAATGGCAGGGGAACTGGAACTGAGGGAGTTTCAGCAGAAAGAGGATACCATAGTGCATCAGAGGCAGCCTGCTATGATAGTGAGAACCCCTCAGCTGCTGGAGAGAGCTTCTCAAGTGCAAAAGGAAAGCCCCTAACACCAATGCTCATTTATTCTTGCTACATGATTTCTAGAGACAGGGGCTGGCCAGCTGGAAGGCCAAACTCCCTATTAAGGTCATTCAGAGATGAGAAGGGAGAAGGTCTTAGAAGTGACGGTAGGAGACAGTGTGAATCATGGTAGAGGAGATAGAGAGGAGAAAAAAAGCAGAACAGGTATTTCTGAGCTTCACTGCTTTGATCTTTCCCCCTCCTAACCCTTCTTCATTAAAGTTGAGACCATTTAGGACAAGTAGCTTTTTCTTTTATGTTGTCTGTTAAACAATTATTGTGATTGCTTGGCTGTTTCATTTTCTTCACTGTGCTCACCTCATGGAGCATGCAGAGCTCTTGCAAACATCACCACAGGGTAGCAATGGCTACTGTTATCCCTGGGACTGCTTGGATCAAACTCTGCGTTGCCTTGTATGGAGGCTTTTCCCTACTCAAGGTGCAGGTGCTTTCCAGTAGCCAGTGGTGCAGAGTGGAGTCATAGGAGAAAGGGACACAAAGGAAAGGAACCTTTTAACCTGAGCTGTGAAACAGCCTGTGCTCATGGCATCTCTGCCCAGGGCTGTCTTAGAACAATCCTGCCCCAACTCTTTTCCATCCTACCCAGAAAGCAGTAGGCATCTCAAATCAGTCCTTTGGCTATTTTTCCTGACAGACCAACCCAACAGCCTCCATCTTTCCAATCTGGACCTGAGGGGCTGGCACTGCCACCCCTGGAGCTGTTGTCATGAACTAATGATGGTCCAAAGAGCTGCTTTTGCTGCCAGAGGGGTTCAGTTGTCCCTGGAGCCTGTTGTGACCAGGTGGCACCCAGCAATGTAGGTGGTAAGAGCTGTTAGGACCACTTCAAAATGATCATCATCTTCATTCCCCTTCTAAACTGGAAAGTGACCCTGGGCTGTGTGGGAATTTGTTGATCCAGTATACCTGGATACAGGGAGCTGAACACCCCATGTGCTGTGCCAAATGCAATATCAGCTTGATGACATCATCCCTTTTCTGGTGACAGTGGGTGTGCATCCTTGGCTTTTGACAGTGTCAGTCAGTCCTACATGCTTCTCTTGGAAGGAAATTTTTCTTATTATATCACTTCTTGGTCTGCTGTACGTAGTTATGGTTTAGTAAAGTCCTTAAATAAGTGCTTAACTTTACTTATGTGCTATCATGTTGTCAGTTTGATTTCCTAAGTAAATGAGAGCCTTGTGATTCTCTTCTCTCTCCCCTGTCTATCAGCTGTCTTCCCTAATAAGCTTTCTACCTGTTGGCCCTTTTTAAACCACATTTTCCAGAGTCAGTGATCTCAAACATGAAGCTATTGCAAGTTTTATGAAGAGCAAAGACTTGGAAGAGAAAAGGCTGAAGTGCCCTGAAAGAAGAAAATGTTGCCATATGAGCTGAGCCCCCATGGAATTTCAAAGGACCCAGTTAAGAGAGAGCCTCACATGTTCTTCACTCCTGGGAGAGGCCCCAGTCAGGGGCCTCTGATGAGCTACATATTTCAAGGAAGGTGGATCTCTCTTGCACTTTTCTTTGGTGTCTGACGTAATTCTTCATGCCTTTGATCTTTGGAATTGTACATTTCTTATATGGCACACGTGAGAGAAGTAGAAAGGATGGACTGTTTGGGGGTTTTCTGGGCTTAAATTCTTTAAGCCCATGTGCCCACCCATGCATGTCCACAAGACAATCTGATGTAGCAGCCCTTAACCACCAGCTCAGACCTTTGCTTTGCTCCACACCTGCCTGTGTGTTGGATGGAGGCTCACTTTTATTCCTAAGGATGGAGACTGAAAACATTGTATGGTAGGGGGCTAAAGACACACTGTATTGCCAGGCTGTGAAAGCAGCATGTCTCAATGTGAAACAGCAGGAAAATTGTCAGTAAAGTTAGATGGAAAAAACATGAGGTGCTCCAGAAAGGAGCATCTTATCACAGGCAGCACCCTGTGCTGGGAACCTCCCAAGACAGATGGCAGGGAATAGTGAGGGCTGGAGTATTTACCTCTTAGATACTTCATTTCAGGTGTAAAGGACCTTCAGCACTCCAAGTCCTGATCCCTCTACTGAAATTAGATATGTAAAACCTTCCTGAGTGAACTTTTCTCAGGTTTGGCTGGAAGCAGAGCCCTGTCACTGCTCCTGTGCCTATAGAGCAGCTCACTACTCTAAGACGTGCTCAAATTACAAGAGACCTGCTTCAGCTGCTTACTGCTTCCAGGAATAATGATCCCAGGCAGTTCATCTCACAGGCAAACAGCTCCACATCTCAGTCAAGGAGCCACTGCAGACATTTCTTTCCTTCTCCCTGTGCTGGTGAACATGCAGTGAAGTGCAGCAGCTGAATGAGCTCTGACAGGGAAAATTAAGAGTGACCCTCTATGGTACAACACATCATGGCTTGAACTGAGGGAGTTGAATGCTCTCACAAGAAGGAACAGATTACAGTCTGGCTTGCCCACTCCTTTCAGATTGCTCCCATGGTTAAATTAGTACAGAAATTGGGAACTGTAGCACCATTTTGGCCTGTGTCCTGTGCAGAATAGAACATATTTCTGTTGTGTTCTGAGACCCTCTTCCCTTGATTCCCTCTGGGTAACAAAAGCAAAGTGCTCAGTCTGCAGATTTCTCTTGTACTTGGGCTATCAGATTGCTGCTGCTGCAGTTCCCAGTCCAGGGGAGGGACTGTTCTGAAACTGTGATACATGCACTGAATCAGCTCTACAAGTGATTTGGAAATTTTGAGGTCAAAGCCACAAGTGCCAGTTGATGTGTGGCACCATTAGCTGGAAGCTGAGCTCTAGGGGACTGGAGCACTACAATTATGTAAAGGCTGCTGCAGGTCTAACCCTCAGTCTCTTGCCCAAGGTCACATAAGAAGTCCATAGCAGAGAGCAATTGGAAACCAAATAAATCACCAGAATCCTAAGCTAATGTACTCATGGCTGAATCCAATCCTGAAAAATAAAAGCTTAAGGCCAGATTATATTGCAGCTGTTGCACCCTTGATAGCATGGGTGATGGTGTCATGAGAACTCAGACTGATGGTAGATATCAGACCATACAGTCATGGAAACATGGAATGGCCTGGTTGGAAGGGATCTGAAAGATAATCTAGTTCAAAGCCACTGCCATGGACTTCCACCTTCCACTATGCCAGGTTGCCCAGTACTCCATTCAACGTGGCCTTGTACATTTCCAGGGATGGGACATGCTTCCGTCAGGTTCCTCCAAATATGTATCTAGTAACTGTTTGACACCTATCAAGCACAAAATAGCTATCCTATTAAACAACAATGTCATTATACTACCAACAATACTAATTTCAGCTGGAGTTCCAGCATTACTTTTTTCTTTTCTTTGCCAAATGTTATTTGATCGCTCACCTGCAGAAAGTAACCATTGCCTGACAGGTGAGTAAAAACTGGTTAGTTTTTGGACCTTTCTTTCTGGCAGTCATCAGGCTTGCTGAGGAGCTCAGCAGACCTTGAACTTGACACTGAACTTTTTTGGGTCCTTTCCTTCAGCAAGCATATTTTCTTATTCACATTTTCTACACTCTCAGGGGTGCAATGCATTTTCTGTCTGGATCTGACAAATAAAGCTGAAGTGTTTCTTCTGCAATTCAGAATTTGCTTTCTTTTCAAATATGTCTTTTAGTTAAGAGGGAATATTTCCAAGCTCCTGGTAAAAAACGTGCACCTAACAATCGAGGCTTGCAGCTGTATGATTCCTTGGATTACAGCTACAATACGAGAAAGAATGCTACAAATCTACATTGTCACTTTTGCCATGATTTATTTTACTGAGGATTAATGAATCATTCGTTCATGAAAGAATTAACAACACTCTTTTCCCAGCACAGAAGAGAATGGTTGCATTAACAAGCAGCTATAGACTGATTCCAAGCAGGCAACTAAGTGTCAAAAAAAAAAAAAGGATTTAATGCTGCACCAGAAGGGAGCTTTTGAGATGGGGAGCTAGGACACCCATTTGCTGCACAGCTTGATAAGGTTTCTTGGCTGACTGCTGCTAGTGGGATAAAAAATGGGACTCAATCCAGAATACAAGTGGGATACTGGCTTGCACAGAATGAGAAAGGATCAAAAAAATTCAAGCTACGGACTCAGGTGCTGAGATTTGGAAAAGCTGAGCTGAGCTGAGTTCATGTTTCTGTGGTTCGCAAGGTTACTTGCTATTGCCTGAGTTTCTGACAGACAGTCCAGAAAAGCTATTTCCCAGCAATCTGAGAAGAGCACAAAATAACTTTTTCCCGGGCTTTGCAGAATTCAGGCAGGGGCTAACTGAATCTCAACTAAACAAACTTTTGGATGCCCAACCTCCCCTGCATGAGACTGTTTGACTCTCCTGTCCTGTGGCTCCTCTCCACGACTCTGAGCAGTTCTGTGGTATTGACCCCGACCGGGACATGCAGTGGCACTTACCTCCAGGACCAGCTCTGTCATCTGGAACTGCTTCTGGGAGACCTTGTCAGAGCCCACAGGCTCATGGAAGAGCAGGCAGAGCATGTCATACTTCTTCAGTGCCTGTTTGTAATTCTTCTCGTTCAGGTCAATCACTCGGTCCTTCCCATCGTAAGTAGGGAAGTTCAGTCCCTCTTCTGCCTTGCAGCAGAAAAGCAGGTAAAAACCTGCCAGGATCCAGCAAATTGCCTTCATAGGGGCACCCTTGGAGTGCAGCAAAGGGTGGGTAAATGTCCCCCTCTTTCTTGATTTGAGAAGAGAGGGAGAAGAGAGGGACTCCGGGTAAAGTTTGAACTAAGTTTCTCTTAGTTTCTCTAAGTTTCTCTCTGCTGCTTTCCTAGTGTTGAGCCTCAACACTGCAAGGCTGGTGGGGAGCAGCAAACTTTGCTGTCCTGTACTCACAACAAAGAGAGAGACAGACGGGAGAAGCTGTCAGGCCAAGCCCTGGATACCTTACATAGCTGTGTCCAGCTCCCGTGTCATTAGGAACTCCATTTTTAGGAAGCAGTTGTTTCAGGCTAAAAATAAACCCTGCAATGAATAAAAAGGACAGATATGACACCATTGAGGGACTTGCTGGCACTCTGCATCATCTGAGAGAGACAGAGTGGGCAAGAGGGAGGGAGTGGAAGATGTAAGTCCTGGGAATATGCAGGCAGGGTTTGAGAAGGGACAGACTTCACTAGCACAGGGAACCAAGGCACAGGCTGTCCTACTAGGAATTGACAAAAATAGAAGGTATTTACTGCAATTTATAATAAGGGTATCTCTCTTTATATTCCTTTGGGCATCACAGTGATTAAGCTTTTGATAAAAGATCTCAGGTTAAACAGTTTCAGAGCCTCATCTGCACCACTAGAGGAAAAGTCCTGTTTCCTCAGCAAGCAGCAAAGGAGGTGAATACTCCTGGGACTCCTTTCTCCTGCCTGGAGCACCCTTTGGAGCTGCTAGCTGACATTCAAGGTGCTTTCTGAAGCACATTCTCTACTTGTGGGGCAGCTGGAGAATTGCTGGCCCTTGGACCTGTAATCCAAAAGCAGAGGGAAGCTTATGTTGCAGCCTCCTATTTTCACAGCAGTTCCCAAGCCACATGCATTGCTGGCGAGTGGTTAAACCTTATCGTGCTAAGGGGGCTGACAGGTGGGAGGCATGTGCCCAGGCCAGTGTCTTGGGGCAGGAGGCAGGGCTCTCCTCAAGAGGACGGTCATATGGCACCATCACCGCCAGCCGCCCTTTCTGCGGCCTGCCTGTTCAACTGGAGCAGGTTTTTCACACAACCCTCCTGCACTTCCCAGCAAGCTGTCCTGCATAGTCCCCCTTCTTCATGTCCCAGGGATAGTGGCCAGTTCCTCCTTCTGCGGCAGCTGAGCATCAGCTGCTGCTTTGCTGTATCACCTGCACTGTGCTGCTGGAGAGAGTGGTTCAGAGGTACAGTCCCTCAGCTCTTCCCTCCTCTGACCACGGTGTCACCTCTGACCCATGACTGGCAGCAACAGGCAGGTGGAGGCAGGCCAGCTGGCCACAAGCCAGCCCTGGGGCTGGCATGGATCCACTGGAAAAGGCCTGCAGAAAGGCTGGCAGAGAAGAGCTTGACAGGGGGCACGGCTCCCTTCCCCCTGCCAAAGTGATGTGCAGACAAGTGGCCTTATCAGGTCTTTTCCTTGCATGCTGCTCCATCACAGCTTTGCTCCATCCACAACAGGGAGGAGACAATATCCCTTCTTAATGCAGTTGTTTCCATTTAATTTTATGTCTGGGATTGTTTCAACATTTGGGTAAAAAGGTGAGCATTACTTGGCAATTACAGAATCATAGAATGATTTAAGCTGTAAAAGACTCTAAAATTCATTGAGTCCAGCCATTAATCAAACACTGCCAAGTCCAACACTAAACCATGTCACTAAGCATCACATCTACATGTCTTTTAAATACCCTTAGGGACGGTGACTAGAACACTTTCCTGGGCAGATTAAACTCATCTCCTGGGTGACTTACGACCACAAATCCTTTCACTTCTATATCACTTCCCACCTGAACAGCCCACAACACACTGACTGAAACCCTCTGGGTAATAGTTTCCAAATCTGTCTGTTTCTGATCTGTTATTTCCAAAGCTGTTTCCGGAAGTTCAACATTGCTGTCATATTAAAGTCCTAATGACAAACCCTGAGGAATCTGGGTAAAAGCCAAAGCAAGACAAGCCTCCAAAATACACTTCTTTGAGGCAGACTTCAGGGGCAGTCATTTTTAGAGGGAAGGGTAAGTCTGAATTGCTTTTAGTGGGAAACAAGTCTTGTGTAACCGTGGGTGGCAATGGCTGGTTAGGTTTATGCTGAGTGTTTAGGATGTAAAACACAAAACCAAGTTTGTGGGATGATTAGGCATACATTAGGCTGGCTGCTTGCCTTTGAAGGACTCCCATGGATCTGGGGTGCAGGAGCAGGCTTCACTGGTGTCAGAATGTGTTTTAAAGCAGGAAAACATTAGACAGGGTGGGAAAATGAAATGTTCGCAGCTACTTCAAAAATTGGCTTATGAGGCTCCTGACCTCCTTTATTCTTGTAGATCTTCAGCAATTGCTCTACTTTGATATTGCTCAAGCTATTTTTGATGCATTTTTTCTCTACTCTGAATAAATTTTTAATCTGCCTAAAAATAGATATAATCCAATTTTCATTTTCTCCTCTTTTTTTTTTTTCCTATCAAAAAAAGGAAAAAATGCTTCTTGTTCACAAAAATTTTTGCTTTGTTAGCCCCACATGCATCTTGTTTGTCTGCTTGTGGTATGAGTAGCAAATATTTGTGATTTTTAGGCTTCATCTCTGCATCAAATGGAATTCTTCCAGCAGACCAGCCCTGGATGTCATGGTCACCAGAGAGTCCATCTCTGTGTCTCCACTCAGAACCTCAGTAGGGCTGCTAGGGCTAAATCTAGTGGACATTTTCTGTGTTCTTCTTGCTCTAGCTGCATCTATATGAAATTCAAGACACATTGTTCACCAAGGCAGAAGTAATGGTGAATCCCACAAAGTTGGAACAACTGCCTCAATCGCCTGAAATTCTTAATTCTTAAAAAGCAGATGTTCTCCTTGCAGTCCTGCAATACAGGTCTGATGTGTTTTGGGATCTTCAGAGCAGCAGTTAAACACTTGAATCTGAGCAGAGTGCTTTGGTTTTTTTCCCCTGAGGAATAGCAGAACTGGGACTCAAGCAGATGCTCCCACAACCTGACAAAGGCCATAAGTGTTGTGCCTTTCTCTTCATCATCTCTCTTGGTGCTAACAGCAGCACACTGAAATGTGCTCATCTCAACCCCAGAAGCAAAACTTCTTGGAATTTCAAAGTGTGTCCATCCACTCTCAGATAATGTTTTAAATTCTGAATTTTGGGCCAGGCTCACTGTCAAGAAAAGTATAGTGTGTAGACCCCATGCATATGGGCAACCTGAGTTTTGTTGAAGGCCCATTTCCACAGGACGCTGACATAAGTTTTCTGTGCATATCAGACCTTCTTTCATAGGGTAGGAGCAATAGCAGTTCCCCTCAGGAGGGAAGGATAAGAGAAGCAAAGAAATTTCACAGGCTTCTCCTTGAAACTTCAGATTTTGCACTCCTCTGTTCACTGCAGATACTTTGAGCTCTCTTCCTGCATAGTCTAGTGTCTTCCTGATCCCACTTAACTGCCTGTGGTTTCAACACATGTGTTTCTGTGGGCAGTGTCACACGAGGGAAAGACGGTCTGAACTAAATCCTGGGACACTTGCCTTTCAGCTCAGATATCTCATTTCCTGGCAAAGCTGGCATCTGTTAGTCTCTGATATAAGCTGACCGCAAGGTTCAACCTCCCAGCTCTGATTACTTAACCATTGACTCTTTCATCCATTCTGTTGCTGCTTCTCTTAGCTCTGCCTCAAGAAATCAGAACAATGCTTTCCCCCAGCTAACTATGCCAGAGATGTTTCCCTGAAAGCTTTCTGAGGAATGAGCTGGTAGGGCTCACTGCCTGTCCACCTTGACAGGTGCTCATATTGTTTAAACAACCTTCAGAACTGGCCCAAAACTTGAGGCAAAGAAAGAGATAATTAAGAGGAAACACTTGCTGTTGGTTTATTCACTACTGTTGGCTTTCTGAGTCCATCCATCAAGCAAAATCCTAGCTCCAGAGATTTAGCTTACAAACCCAACCCTGACATTCATTGAAGTAGGATTTTACTTTATTCCAATTTTGTGAGGATAGGTAGTCATTAATAGTGCTCAAAACAGTACAACCTCATCCCTTCAATTCAGGCTTGCAGAAATGCAGGGTGGAGATGTAGGACGAATAAAAATCTCCTTCTTGCTTTTTTTCGCTGCTTGTATTATAAATTAGGGATATACACTTGCTGTTCCTCCCTCCTGGATACCTCAGCTGCACTCCATGCTGCTGTTCTCACCTTCACTGTCCTTTCTATCTCATACAGTAAAAGATGTCCCTAGCCACTGCTGATCCAAATGTTTCAGTGAGCCTTTTTTCCAGGGCTTCAGGATTTAGGGTTCTGCTTTAGCTAATCTCTTTTCAAGCTTCTAAGACCTTGTGTGTTTTGCAAGATAGGAGTATTCAGAAAAAATGCCTTTTGCCAGAAGCTAGCCAAGCAAGGTCAGAGTGGGTAATAGCTTGCAGGGTACTGCTATGACCAGGGTGGGAGCCTCAGAGACACAGTGAACTTTCCTAAAGGGACCAAGCGGAACACTGTCATCCTGAGAAAAGCTATGCAGTGTAAAAAACATAGTTCTCTCTCCCTTCCCTTCAGCCCTGAAAGGTGGTAAGTCCTTCATGGTGCTTTACATTGCTTGTACTCCAATGCAGTCATGCCAGTGATGGTGGGCAAGTACAAGGCAGCAGAGCTGTATCATTGGCACTCCCTCCCTTTTTCACCTGTTACAAAATGCCAGAGATCTCTGACAGTACCTGACAGTACTTTTACTGAGGTGTCTCATGACCTGCTGTGTGATAAGAAGATGCTATAAACCTTTTCTGACTCATGGACACTGGTTTTGATGAGGAAAAACAAATACAGGACAGTCAAAAGTACTTCTATGAAATTATATAGAAGTTGTAAAGGGAAGGTCAAGAAGATAATCCAAGAGTCCTAACTCATTCTCAGACACACAGGTATTTTAAAAAAATCTTGTGTTTTTTTAGGCATTGTGTCCCCCAGAGCAAAGTTGGTCTGTGCCACATTAGGGGGATCATTGCACCCCTCTGCCTTTGGGACCTCATCTGGCTTGTACATGTCAAAAAGTAATTTAGAAGGTCAAAATTGAGACTGTCCCAGAAGGACTGGGATAGTTACCTCTTAATGAGCTAATAATCTCTACACAGCAAG
Source organism: Serinus canaria (assembly GCF_022539315.1). Taxonomy (NCBI): domain Eukaryota; kingdom Metazoa; phylum Chordata; class Aves; order Passeriformes; family Fringillidae; genus Serinus; species Serinus canaria. The sequence goes on from NC_066313.1 coordinate 24,243,649, forward strand.
AAAGGATTTAACTAAGGCATCACTGTGGCCAAATGGAAACGTGCCCATTGGCATATATGGAAATGGGAGGGAAAGAGAAAGAAACTAATTGAAAATGAAAAGCGTTAAGAGAAATTCTGGAAGGAGAAAAGGCTGCTGCTTCATGCAGAGGTCTGACAAGGGACATCTGAGGGCAACCTGTTGTGGTGGTTGGGGAACCCATTGGGTGGACTGGAAAAGATGGCAGATAGTTTGCAATGGGACACAGAGGCAGTGACCTGCCTACCCCTCCCAGCTGGGCCGGGAGCCCTCCCAGCCTGTGGCAGCAGGGTTGTGTTTGTCCACATGCAACTCACCCTGGAAAGGGTAGAGGGGCTTCCTGGAGGGATTTCTGCATATAGCACCAGAATGGAAGAATTTTGTGTATGTGACAGGCATAGGCTGGTCAGTAAAATTGTTTCTTTGCTGGTAATCACAATGAGTTGGGCCATCCAGCTGTGATTCAGAACTATTCCAGTCATGCTGTACAAAACAGCCCACACAGAGCCCTGGACACAGTGCTGCCTGCAGTGAGCTTCTGTCCATCTCCTCTTCTGCAGAACCTGGGAGCAAGAAGGGGTCTGGCATGCATCTGGTGCTGGGACCTTCAATCTTTGTTTGATGTATAAACTCCTAAAATATGCTGGTGTCAGTGCAGATGCCTGCATAGCAATTTTAAGCTGACTGATGAGAGGTCCTTTTTTTTCCCCCAGATACCTCTAATGCACCCTTCTTCAGAAAAACCAGCACACCATTTCACTCCACCCTGCCCTGTTTAATGCCACTTTCTTCTGCTAAGATATCACAACTGACAAGTTAAAGCAGTTGCCCCTGAGACAGTGGCATCATCTCCCCTCGAGGGGAAAGATGTGGATGGGTGCTTCATGAGGGTCAGGAAGGGGCTGTGGATAGGAGAGGTATGTTCAGGTTTTCCACAGTGACAGGCTTCCCACAGGGCTTTGGAAAAACCTTTCCATGTGAACTGTGCCAGCAGGGTCCAGGGATGATATGATGCTGGAAGGTGCTTAGACATCAGACTCACAGGGATTAGTGCTTTAGGTAGGCAGGGAGCCTGAGTCAGGTCTGGGCTCCTGAAGGTTTTGGAATTGTGGAGAGCTGGAGAAGGAGATGCATCTGCTGCTGACCATGTTTTCAGAAGAGCTGGCTCAGAAACCAGCTGGCCCAGAGATCCACAGCCAAGTCGTGAGCTAGTGTGAAAGTTTGGCCCAAAGATGGTGCCCCAAGAATTGGGGTGCAGACCGAGCTCTGACCCAGGGACCTCAGCAATTACAAATAATATCATAATAATTTAATCATTATTAATCAACTAAAGAAATAAAGCACATGATCTGACTCAGTATGTTCCCTTCTGAAATATCTTATGGCATGTACAGCCCAGCCATTTCCATTAGACCCCTGCCTTTTTCTTGGAGGAGATTGGATCACTGGACTCTTGCCCAGCCTAGGCCATGATCGGTATGTCCGAGCCTGTGTCCATGTGTCTGTCTGCACGCACCCATGCACGCATGCATTAACCATTGGCACTGCTTCCTACCAGCTCTGCCAGGGCAGACTCTAAAAGATGGAGCCCGCACGGAGCACACCCATTTGGGGTGGACAGGTCTGGGGTGACACCTGCACCTCAGGTTTCTCCTAGCCATGAGGGCATCAGCATATTTAATAACAACTTGATGATTGGAGGGGTGTTTAATTTAGTGGTGTGGCGCCTGCTGCTGCTGACGGAGCTGTTCCCAGCAGATTTACACCTGTTTCAGTGGAGTGGCTGCTCAGCTCTCCTCTGCTCTCAGCCTCTTGTGCTGCCCCTCAGAACCTTCCTCCTCCCTGCCTGGACAGTGACGCCAGTTGGGGCACAGCTGACAGGCTGGGAAGCGCTGGGGTGAGCTCACTGTGCCACCAGGAACCTCATTCCTTTTGAATGATGAGCCAGACAAGCTTAGTGCACTCCTTAATTTTGTAAGGAGACAGAGAGGATTTGCTGCTCTTGAATTTCTGCTCCATTTTTACCTTCTTCTTCTCCTCTAACTGGGTTTTATACTGTCAGGGATGGCTCTGAGTCTCTCTAAAAAGTTAATTTATCAGGTACTTGCATTTCTGGGGTGAATAATTTTCCAGGCAGTCTAGATGTCTTCCAGGCAGTCCATGATACATCCTCTGGGCATGCTTTTTTTTTTTGGTGCCAGGCAAATTTTGCAAATTTTTCAAATTCTTCCATGTAAGTAAGTCCTACTGGCAGCAAACCCACCATGGATATTGGTATGTAACTGGGTATAGTTACACAGTGTTCCCAAGAATTCAGACATAATGATTCAAGTATCCCCTTCTCTTGGATCCTTAAGTCAGCCTAGAAATATAGAGATCTGAAAAGTGTCTTGCTTGAAACATCTTTCTCTGGTAACTTCAGGGTGCCTTTGCTTAAGCTTTTACCTGGAGTCACAGAAGAGAGAAAAACTTCTCTATTAAAGCATCTCTGTTCAAAAATGAAAGTGGAAATGTTTGGGTAATAGCATGAAACCTATAATGAAGAGACACAGAAGGATCTGAAAAGCACAAACTACACGATGATAATAGTGGAAAGTTATCAAAAAGTTGGAGACCTCACCTCCCTCTTTGGGATGGCTGCAAACCGCTGCTGAGTCTGATGATGGGAAGAGGTCTGTAACAGAATCACGGAGTCATAGAGCAGTTTGAGTTGGGAAGGACCTTAAAGACCATCTGGTTCCAACCCCCTGCCATGTGCAGGAACACCTTCCACTAGACCAGGTTGCTCAGAGCCCCATCCAGCCTGGCTTTGAGCTCTTCCAGAGATGGAGCATCTAGAGCTTCTCTGGGCAACCTGTTCCAGTGCCTCACCACCCTCAGAGTAAAGGATTTCTTTCTAATAGGCAATTTAAACCTACTCTCCTTCAGTTTAAAGCCACTATCCCTTTTCCTATCACTACATGCGCTTGTAAAAAATCTCTGCCTTTTGGAAAAAATGCCTCTGCCATACTGAAAATCAGCCACTACCCACAATTCATGCAGGTAGCAGAAACATTTGGGTAGCAGAAACATTTTGCAGCTTCTTCTGAATCTTTTTGCCCCCTCCTTAGAAATGGCCACCCACTCTTGAAGAAACATTGGCTTGCCTTGATGAAGAGTCTCTTCATTCTGGGACAGAGCACTGACCCATTGGTTGTGTCTGCTGTGGGAGGCTGGGAAGCAGAGGCTCCATCTCGGTACGAGGAGACCTACTAGAAGGAAGATACCTCAGCAGCAGCCTCCTGCACCAGCTCTGTTGTGAGAAAGAAAAAAAGCCCAACACCCCCAGAAACATGCAGCCAATGCTTTCCTGGAGGAAAAAGCAGTAGCTGTGTCTCTCCAAGCCTGGGGCTAGCAGGGTGTTATACAAGAGAATGGTTTGGCTTGTCTTTCTAACCTGAGATTTCTAGTTAAGTACCACCTGGCAGCACCCCTGAGCTGCAGCCTGGCTTATGGTTTCCATAAAGGGCTGCTGGGTTCACTCATATTTATAACACTTGCCCCGGCATGGTGTGTCAGTTTGCAGAGGTCAGCTCTCCCCTGGAGCAGGGAATAATTCCACAGGCTGCGCTCCTGTTTCCATCCCTGCCTGCCAAGGGGCCTCCCACCCCTTGGCAGATGGGACCTGTGGGTGGCTGGCTGAGGGGCATGGCAGAATGGTCTGAGGGGTGAAGGGCATGAGGAAACAGGGTGCACAGGAGATACAGTGCCTGGTTTCTCAAGTAAACTCTACGAGGGAGGTGTGTGGCTTTCTCTAGTGCTCTTGGGAAAGTGGGAACCACTACATACCTGTGGGAGACAGGCTGTCTGAAGGCAGGTGGACAGTTTTCTTCTTCAGGTGCATTTTAGTAGGTACTGTGGGTAAGGAGGATCACAAAAAACTAAGGCATGGCTCCAGCTTGGTCCCTTCTGCTCTGAGTTCATCAAAGATGGCTTCAGACTGACTCTTAGAGCTGCCAGCTGTACCACATGGTACACTGCAAATGGAGTTGTACCAAAGAGAAGATCAGATGCCAGCCTGTGGCCAACATTCAGACATTCCTCATGGCTGGGCAGCAAGCCATGACATTGCTCTCAGCAGGTCTCTTGCTGGGTGCTATGGTCCTACTGAATACTGATCCTGACTGAGGGGTATTTTGATGGGCAGGAGGGGTATTTTGATGGGCAAGATCCCTGACTGAGGGGTATTTTGATGGGCAGGAGACAAAAGCCAGCTTGTAGGATGTGACAGGTTTTAGAAGTCAGGCTGTATGCTGATGGTGTTCCTCATCCTCTTGTGTCTCAGAGCACGTGCATGAGGTGAGGAACCAGGCCTGCCAGCTCGGCTCTTCCACCTCTCAGGAGCCGCACATCACAGCTGTGTGTAGTGCCCGCACGCTGATGGCTGCAACTAAGCTCCTACAAAGCTCCGTGGATTAGCAGGTGTGGATATACAGGGCAGGGATGCAGTAATTTGAGCTGGGGTAGTTAGTGCAGTCATGCAAAATGTCACATGTAAAAAGAGGATCTAAAATGATCTAGCATAGCAGCTTGTGCTCAGTCCTTACTGGCCTGTAGCAGGAAACCAAGATAGCTTTGACAAAGCCACAAATACCCGCCTCATCATAAAGTGGTGTTTTCTGCACTACTTATATTACTGGTTTGCCAGAGTTAAAGCCTGCAGATTTATGGCAAATTTTTTAGCTGCTTTTAAAGACCAATTTCAAGCTGCAGTCATTTCAGGATCATTATTTAATTTGCAAGTAGCAGATTTTTGGGGTTTAAACAGCCAGTTAGATACTTAAGGCTAGTTTTGTGAAGATGCGAAACCCCGATATTTTTTCCTGCTCCTAGAGTTTGTTCTGATTGCTATTTCTCCAGATCAGATCCACAGAGAGAGATTTAGGCAGCTAAATGAATCAGAACAGGGCCTGAGTCACTGATGAATTTAAAATTTTTCAAATCTGATGAAGAGCCTGAATATTTAAGACTGAAGTTAGTCCTTTTGACTTCCACATATTGTGATCATATACAGAACTATGTGGCTGAACAGCATCATTTGTCCTGACAGTGTCAGGATAATAACTGCACTAATAATGCTGAAAAGGAGACTACTCAGCAATCATCTCAAGCAGGCTTTCCATGACATTAATTGAAGTGCTAATTGAAACAGCTAAAACTCTCCAGTGGCAGAAACCACAGATCCTGCAAGATAAAGTACTTTAAAAGTGCGTTTTAATTCAACAGAATGGTTTGGACTGAAAATATGTCTTTTGGCATTTTGAGCTGCAATATTTTGATTTTTATCCAAAATTCCCTTCCTTTACCTAAACTGTGTCTCAGATGAGAGCTGGGAGACCACTGCTTGAGGATCAGGCATGTACGCTCACACACATACACACATTTACTGGAAACATTTTGAAGAAAACCTGGGGAGCCTGATACTCAAAAAGAGGTTGCAGGAGCAGCCAAACCTGCCCAGAGTTATCCAGCCCTGAGAGATTTCACTTATCAAACTCTAGTGAACCATACACTATGACCAGCTGCTGTCTTATAGCTATCCAGTGTCAGTAGCTTGGCTTTTTTTTTTTTTTTTGGCCTGTAAATTACTGTACACAGGTGGGAAATTTATTAGCATAAGTAAAATTAGGAAGCAGCACTCTATCTGCTCTATCTATCTCCCCACTGACACTGACAGGCTGTGAGATGTTGACCTTCTCTGAAGTGTTAGTCTGTATGGCCCTGAACCCAGCAAAAACACTTAGGCCTGTGCTTAATTTTGCATCCCATTAGGTCTGCCCTTCTGCTAGAAGTTCAGTATATGGGTCACTGTTTTCCTGGATCAGAGCCCAACTCCTGAAGGTCCTTCAAGATTCAGCTAGATAGTGCTTCTTAAATGATATGATGCAATTAATGGAATGGGATTCTGCTCTCTTTTCTGCTAGAGGCTGATTTGTGATGGGGAAGCTGGGCTGCACAGAAGTATTCAGCCAGCCATCAACAGTTTCTCACAAACTACCAACTATAAACACATTAGTAAGTTTTAATTATCAAAGTCTCTGGGAGATCAGCCTTTTTTGTAGCTGATAAGGGCTGTCCCTCCTTGCAGACCCAGAATCCACATGCTGAGGTCTAAATTAAGAGCCAAACTCTGAAGCTCAAAAGTGACTTTGCTTTAGCTAGGAGCTGTCAGAACACTGAGAGGAGCTGCTGCAGGATGATCAGCTCTTCAGATTGAGCTGGTGGCTCTTGAGTGTCCTTGGTGAGGGGACATAGCCCCCTGTATCACATGTACGGTGGTGTGCCTGGCATGGCAGGAGACAGACTTTCCATCTCCTCTGACACAGGCAAAGGAGGTGACTGTGACCTAGAACCACAGAATCACAGAACCACAGAATGTTTTGGGTTTGAAGGGACCTTAAAGATCATCTAGTTCTTGGGATCTGAGAAGCGTCTTGCTCATGATATTTCTCCAGCATGGCAGCTTCAGGGTGCCTCTGCTTAAGCTTTTACCTGGAGTCACAGAAAATAGAAAGCTTCTCTAAAAGCATCTCTGTTTGAACATTGAAATAGAATTTTTTGGGTAATAGCATGAAACCTGTAATGAAGAGACACAGAAGGATCTGAAAATAATAAACTCTAGGATGATATGGTGGAAGGTTAGCAAAAAGTTGGAGACCTCACCTCCCTCTTTGGGATGGCTGCAAACCGCTGCTGAGTCTGATGATGGGAAGAGGTCTGTAACAGAATCACGGAGTCATAGAGCAGTTTGAGTTGGGAAGGACCTTAAAGACCATCTGGTTCCAACCCCCTGCCATGAGCAGGAACACCTTCCACTAGACTTTGAACTCTTCCAGAGATGGGGCACAGCCAGTGTCGTGTTTTTGAGACCCTCAGCTATTCCTCAGCTTTAGATGCTTGCCTTCAGCCGGTCTCTGTTTCCCCCTGCTCCTTTGCGGCCTCTGCCGGGCCCGCCGCGCGTCCCCTGCCCGCGGCCGCCGCCTCACGGGGAACCGCCAGGTGGCGCTGCCGCCCCGCGCGTGGCGCCGCGCGCCCCGCCCGCCTTGTCCCGGCTGCCGCGCGCGGGGCGTGAGGGGCGGCCCGGGGGGAACACGGGGACAGCCCGGCGGGGTCAGCCCGGGTGACCGAGGTCAGCCCGGGTGACCAGGGACAGCCCGGGTGACCAGAGACAGCCCGCCATGGGACAGCAGGGCAGCCCGCTCCTGATGCCGCATGTGCCGTGCCGTGGCCTGCCCCGCCCGCTCGGTGCTCCCCCAGCCCTGCGCAGCCCCGTTCAGAGAGCGGGTCCGGTTCTTGGGGCACCTTCGCCGTGTTTCGCTGATGATGTGCGCCAGCAGTGTGCGCCCGTGGCCAGGAAGTGCAGGAGTATCCTAGGGTGCTTTAGGAAGAGCGATGCCAGCAGGTCGAGGCGGGTGATCGTATCCCTCTGCTTAGCCCTGGCCAGGCTGCATCTGCAGCGCTGTGTCCAGTTCTGGGCTCCTCAGGACAAGAGAGACGTTGGACATCGTGGAGCAGGTCCAGTGGAATGTTTATTAGATGATTAAGGGACTGGGAGCACCTGCCTTGTAAAGAATGGCTGAGGGAGCTGCACCTTTTCAGCCTCGAAAAGAGAAGACAGAGAGAACCTTATCAATGTATTCAAACATCAGAAGGGAGGATGCCAAGAGGATGCAGTCAAACTCCTGTTGGTAGTGCCCAGCAACAGGACAAAGGGCAACAGGCAGAAACTGGAACACAGGAAGCTCCACCTGAACATGAGGAAGAACTTCTTTACTGTACAGGTTACTGAGCACTGGACAGATTGCCCAAAGAGGATGTGGAATCTCCTTCCATGGAAATATTCAGGAACCATCTGGACACAATTCTGTCCAGTGTGCTCCCCATTCTGCCTGAGTGGGGAGGTTGCACCAGATGATCTACAGAGATCTCTTCCAGCCTTACAAATTATGAAATTCTGTGTTTTAACTAGGACCTATACAGAGGTCTGGTCTCCAGAGAGGTCCCAATGGACAGTGTTTGTGCAGCTGACAGAGTGTCTGCAATGTACGAAGGAGTGGCAGGGAGTCACAGGACTTCGGAGGTAACTGCTAGAGTGAAATCAAGGTCTTGGCTTTCCACTTTCAAATTCTGAGGTTTCCCCTGGCCCCCAAAATTGCAGAGGGAAGCTTGAAGCCATGACCTATGGTAGGGTTTTAAAGAGTCAGAAACCAAAATGTAAAAAAGCTCACCGCTTCCCAACCAAATATACACATAAAAGTCTCTTTATGTAAATTAAATCTTATGATTTTAAAATGGTCATGTAACTTAGGCAGCTGCGATTTTTGAACAGGTAAAGATGGGTCTGCTGCCTTTTAGGGGTGTGATAAACCCTTCCCCCAAGGCTGAATCCAGCACCAAGGCACACCCCCACCTTCCCCACGGTGGGATGCTTTTTGTACGTTCTTCCAGCACTGATGGAAACAAAGCTACATGGCCAGTTGGGCTCAGGTTTAGCCTTGTCTGCTGGGGCCCCTCTTCGTACAAATTCAGACAGCCTGGCATCAGTCCCCCTCTTTGTACCCCGGAGAGAGGGGCAGGTCGGGGCGCACAGCGCAGGAGGAGCGGCGGGGTCTCCAGGCAGTGCTGGCGGGCACAGATGGTGTTATTTCCCCCCAGGGCCGCGGGGTGCCCGCAGCGATGCTGGTGCGCGGCTGAGCAGGGCGCTGGGATTTGCATGTGCCCTTTGCACGCCAGGCGCCGGCTATTTAAATGACAATGGGGCGAAGGGCAGGTTAGGTGTATATATATAGACAGAGAGATATTTCTCTGTCTGCATGGGCTGCTGCTGGCAGCTGCAGTCCAGCAGCCATCCTCGCCTCCCCTATCAATATCCTTTCCCCTGAGCTGGAAGGACTAAGGGATAATTTAGTCTTTATGCTAGTTTGGACTTTGTTTGATTACCAGCTGAGCCTGATTACACAGGCCTTGCTGTCCCTTCTGGGAAATAGTCCAGACAGCACAGAGGGGCCACCGCTCCTCCTGCCTGTTTTGCCACTGCCAATCCCTCTGATTTTATTTTGGATTGCAGGAGGGGTGGCTTGTTCTCTCTGCTGTCCTCCCTGTGTACCCACTGTCAGGGACCAAAGGACCTAGTTTTTCTTGAGGACCATAAATCACATTCACACGCAGGGCTTGAATGCCACCATGTAGAGCCAGCTGATGGGGAGCTGAGCTCTTGTGACTACTGATGACATGGAGCTGGGTCCTGCAGCAAGGAGCGAAGTGGGGCTCATCTTCAAGTGAGCCTCCTTACTCACTCGTTTCCCTTTTCTTTCACTCTTTGGCACCTCAGTATGTGTCAGCCTTGGATATGTGGTAACTGGGAGAAAGGGTGAGCTGTCAGGTAGAAACCAGTCCAAGCAGCAAGGATGAAGATCTGTTCCAGCTGAGCATCCCAGCTCCAGCTATTTCACTGAGAACAGAGTGAGTGTCAAGCCAGGCAGCATTGAAGTACTGGGAACTGACAGCAGCCAGAAGTTTCAGTCCAGCAGCCAGCCCATTCTCCCCCTCCACTTGCCACTTAGGAGCACTTGGATCAGCTAGACACAAGATTCAGATCTCCATCCATATCTGCAGTTCTACAGAGTTCAGAGGAAGTGAAGTTTTGGCTTTGGGCTTATGCAATTTTCAAAGCTAATGAACAGATGGTGTTTTACTTGCTGTCTCCAGCCCCTTTGTATTAGCTGTGATCCAAGTCTAAACACCATAGATAAATTAGGATGGTCATGTTCCCACATTCACTTGGAGAGGAATTATGTGGGGAGATGGAGGGACATAATGCAAAAGTCCTAGAGCCAAGACCTGTTTAGAAACACCTCTGCACAGTTGGAGCAGTGTGTGTTACACAGAGGAGTTACCACAACTTCTGAAGCTCAATGAAAACACTTGACCCTTGACTTGAACTAAGACCTCTGGTTATTGATCCCAGGAAAACTTTAGAGAGAGGGCCATTGCATTCTGCCTGCAGCAGCTCTGGCTCCTGAATGGCTCCTCTTGTTTTTAGGAACTGTCATATTGAGCTCTCCCTTCAGCCTTTCTGCCCTATGTCCTCACCTTGTGGATGACTAGGACTGTACAAGAGTTTGGCTCCATCATCTCTGGGGCTCCATTTGAAATAAGTGTAGACTGTTCTTATATTGCCTGGTAGTTTTTCTTCACCAGACTACAAGCCCAGCTCCTAAAGCCTTTTCTCTAAGACCCTCACCATCTCAATTGATTCTTCCAGGTTTTTCAGTATCCCTCTGGAACCTGGGAGGTCCAAACAAAACAGAATATCTAGGCACTGTCTCACCAGCACTTAGGAGCAGATTGGGATAATTTCTCTCAATCTGCTGACCACTTTACTCCTGATGTAGTCTAGAATGTGGATGGCATTATTTACATTGACAACACTCTCCTTGGCCTTCACTTGTAATCCCCTGGGCCTTTTCAGCTGGGTATAAACAGGTTTATCTTCACTGACAGATCATACACGCCCAAGGAGTGCTCCTGGTAGCAATGGTCGCGGATCTAGGAGGCATTTAGGATTTGACCCCCTGAGCCCAATTGGTGGTGGCGCCCTGGCGATTTTTCTGTGTCCTGTTCCAATTAATCTGAGACAATATGAGAGCTTGGGGAACAGCGGGGTTCATCCAGCTGCTGAGAACTGATGCAAGCAAGTGTCAGAGAATGGAGCTCAAGCAGTGATTTGACTGTTGGCACCAGGGGTGCTGACCTCTCCTGTGGTACTGCAGGCTCAGGTAGCACAGTGCTGTCCTGTGCTCTGAGGCACAGATGGTCTGAAAGAGACTCTCTAGTGCATGGTAGAGCAAAGCATCACACGCAATGTTGTGACAACTCTATTGGACCAAACAACTGTCTGTCAGTATGCTGTTTCCAAGCATGACTAGCAGCAGCTGTGTAGGGAAAAGGTCTCGCTGCCAAGGGGAGGATTGCTGTCAGGCCTACCTTGTAGCTTTTGGACATTTTGGAAATATCCACAGAGAGGAGTTTGATCAATCTTTCTATGACACAGACTGAATGAAGCTGGATAACTCACAGCCCAAGACATTTGCTGATTTCGCAGTGGCACTCTGAGCCCTTTTCGTTGTACACAGATACTTGTACCCTGATAAGTAATTTAAAGGTGGAACATCTCCAAGTTATTGAAATGTTCCGTATTAATAGTTCATTTTCAAGCAGCTTCTTGCTTAGGCTTTATTTAAGGTAAAGCAAAATGTTTTCATTGGTCTGAAACTCACTTCTTTGCAAAGAGTTTTTTCTAAATGTGTAATTTCAAATTCCAGGCTGCTTTTCTGGTATGGGTTGAACACAAGAGTTGAATTTTTAAAATTGCCTCTGCTAAAGACACAGAGGAAAACTATGGAACCTCGATACTCCTAGACTTCAGTTGATCTTTCTGTTAAGTTTGGGAGGGTGGGTTTGTTGTTGTAATGGTCTGGGTGAAAGCATTGCTATTTCTTGCTAAGAAGAGTGCAAGCTGCTGAGCCGTTGTTTGCCAAGCCCAAACTTCAAGTGTTTTGCTTTGGGGACCTGTGTTCCTTGGTTGGCTAACTGGGATTTTAGGAATAGAATCTATTTTCGATAAATGATGCCATGTAGACATGCTAATGGGCAAAGTGTTAACCTCCAGATAACAATATTGTTCTTACAGCTTGCTGAAAATGGTGGTTGGTGGTTTGGTCTCTCCTGCTAAGCATCGCTTGCCTGAAGTGCAATTAAAGCTGATGTGAAGTCCAGTCCTGGGCTGGGAGCAATGGGAAGCCGTGCTACAGAGATCTAGGAGTTTCTCCTGAACATTGCCTTGTTCCAAGTGATGTGTCTCGGCCCTGGCTCCCTTTGCCATGCTGTTTGTGCTACCATCACTGAGGAGAGCTGTGCTACATCTACTTTCTGCTGGTGTGGGCCACTCCAGGTTCATTAGCTGTGCTCTGCACTGTGCTGCTGCAGGACACGAGCTATGGCTCAGCTGCTGAGAGCAGTTGTGCCTGAGGTGCTGTGCCATGGGGCTCAGTGCAGGGCCTCCACCTTCATGGTGCAGCTCACGTGCAACCTCGACCTGCTGCCTGCAAGCCTTTAGCTTGCTCTGTGCCAGTCCGTGGTTGGGTAGCAGGGGGCTGCATTTGGACTCTGCCCCCAGCTGCTGTTATTTATGGAAACTGGGCAACTGTTCATGGAAAAAAGCTGGTTGGTGCCTTGCCAACCGCTCTTCTGCGGGCAGTAACCTGCAGAGCACGTGTGTGTGCAGTGGTGTTCAAAGGAGGTGTGCGGCTATGGAAACCTGCCTCTGCATGCCCAGAGAGCGTGTGAGAGCCTGTGAACAGAGGTACTAATGCTCCTCTGCATTGGCTCCCCTGTGATCTTCTGCAATCAGCCCTGCGGGGAGAACCACTTCATTTTCTGCTCTGCATTCCCTATGCTCACAATACCTGGGGAAAAAATGACAGCTCTCTTTTCTTGAGACTACATGTCAAATGCCCGGGGCTGTAATGAAATATAGATCTACCTGATGCTGGACATAATACATGGGTGTTTCATTCTACACTTGAGGAAAGAGCCTGCCATGTCTCCAGCTCACTGCAACCTACTGCAGCTGGAGGAGAGACATTCTCTAGCTTCACTCACTTGGCTACCAGACACCTAAAGTAATAATATGGTGCTCTTTAGGGTGTAGTGAGGCTCCTTGGGAAATACGATCAACTACAAAGATCAGTCAGGGGCTTTAACCAAAGACCCTATTTGGGGAATTGACTCCTGACTACTCATTTCACCAGTGCTTGTTTCAGAGCCACCTTGGTGTCTGTTATGCTTCTGGTCTGGGAGGTCCTTGTTAAGCAGTTGCAGACATGTGGCACATCTTCCTTTCAGGCCTGACCCGTTTAATGCTGGGGAGGACAGATGAAGAGAGCTGAGCCCGAGCTGACCTGAAGAGGAAGGAAGAGTCAGGGGACCTGAGTTGCCCGGAAATGCCTTCTGCACTGCAGTGATAGTCACCACCCAGAAAGGGGAGCAGACCCATTCTGCTGCAGCTCCAAGTGTAGCTTGAGCCCAGTGTGTGGCTGCAGTACAGCAGCTTAATGAGTTGCCACATGTCAGCCATACTGCGGTAGCCATCTGTGTGTGATGGATGTGTGGTGTGCAGTGGGGTGCTGAGGAAGCTACCTCACCTCCCCATCTTTGCTATTTCAAGTGGCTTTGAGTTTGTCACAGGCTGCAGGCATTGATCTCTGCTCAGCTGCCATGGAGTGGTGAGCCACCAGGCTGCAGAGCTTGGAGCTGCTTGCCCTTTTCCAAAGTGAGGAGTCAAGCTTTGCTGGAAGGAGACATTTCCTCACGTACTGCCCATGAAGGCATTCACTGTGACAGGAGATCACTGAGGCCAATGACTATGCCCAATGCAAAAAAAACCCATCAAATATTTATTTAAGTGGGCCTTCCAAGTGATCTATCCGTAAATATGCAAAAATATGCAAGAGCCATGAGGGAAATGGAAGAACCCAGCTTTGAAGTGTTACAGCTTACCCTGGCCACAATGTTCATGAGATATTCTTAATGAACAGGTAGTCCATCGTGAGGACAGCAGGTTTTAAAGCACCTTTTCCAGACGAGGCAGCCTTGGCCCATGCCAGGAGACTGAGCTCCACGAACCTGTCCTTAGTCTGACAAGTTCAGCCTGAAACATCTTTACACAGCTCATATCAGACCAAGACAAAACCAATGCTCCCAGATCAGGTGTTAGGCTGATTTAATGACAATCTTTTCTTAAAAAAACCCCTCAACACTGCATCGGTGAAGGTTATTTTTTAAATTGGGTGGCTGAAAAAGAAAAAAACAAAATGAATGACCTATAAGGACTTCTATTAAAAGAAATAATTTTTAAATAGTTGCTGAAGAGTCATCTTTGGTAAATGCCTAGTAGCTGGCTCGACGTGGGTCTTCTGTCAGCCTTTGTGTGCGGGTACATATGGTCTCAGTGGATATGTGTGGAGTGGAAGCAGTCCTGTTCTGTAGGTCCCCTGTGCTCAGGTTTGTGTTTGTGTACTGGGAGCGTTAATGAGAACAGACTGCCTTTCTTTCCCTTCGTTCCCCAATCCCATCTGTTCAAACAAAAGGCTGAAAGGGAGAGAGAGCTGAGACCCTGCTGGTCAAGAGGGGATGGATAATAACACATATCCTTGGGCTACATTTCAGCACATGCAACCCTTTCAAGCTGTGCTAAAGCTTTTATTCAGGCAAGAGAAAGAACAACCAATATAAAATAAGGATTTTTTTCTTCTTTTTAGAAAAGCTGCATCAGGCCTGAAGGATGCTACATTCCGTTCTTTCCCTCTAACGTTTTATAATGCTGGATTATCCAAAAAAAGGGTTCAAACCTGTACTAATTATATATTTGTGTGTGTACAGACAGAGCGTGATATTGGGCTAGAGCGAGTGACATATGCAAAGGGGCCAGGGATGGCTTAGAAAGTCAATTTTCACTCTGTTTGCACATGGTAACAGTTCCAGATTCATGTAATTAACTATACATCAAAAGGGTGTGAAGGAAGATATATTCCTCTCCACCTTGGGGATTTGATAGGTACTTTGCAATTCATGGTTAACCCCCCATTCACATATTTGTCATTATGGTCGTGCCAAACAACTCATCTGAAGATCAAAACAGCTTTCTTGGGGGCTGTAACAGCGAGAGAAGCACAAGAGATGGCACCTCGAATCCCAGAGCGGGTACCGAGTGGCAGAGAGGGATGCAGCCCTGGATGGCGGCGCTGGTGTTCAGCCCTCTGCCAGCCGTTCTAGGGACGTCATAATGGTTTACGGGAGAAAAATGGTCTCAAATGCCATTAGTTTAATGCTTCATAATGTCGTTGTGTCTGTTTTAAATGCAATCACCGAGCTCAGGGGACACCCAGGACTAAAATAAAAGAGGAGGAAAAGCGCTTCCAGAAATGTAACAATGGAAAAGGAGGCAGGAAAATCTTTGGCAAGTGAAGAAATGAGATTCGCTGGTTCTTTTCCACTGAGCAGGTAGCACATGAGTGATTGGTATTGGATGGCTAAAGGGATATTCATCATGAGAACTGATTGCACCCAGGTTGTAATAAATACACCGAAGTAACATAATCAGTCTGGAGGCAGAGGAGAGTTTTGCAAAACACAAAACGTGATCCTGGCTGAGATTTTCAGAAAGAGTCATTTCAAGTAAGATTTCTAGCGCTGCGTTACTGTCTTTACCTTGTTTTCAGAAGTGGCACACAACAAATCCCACTGAATGCATCCATCATCCCCTACCCATCCAGCAAGTTCATTGAGGTGTATGTGGGTGCCTAACTCCAGAGTGCACTGTCTTAAAGAGAGGGAGCCAGAAAAAATGAAACATATCAAAACCAGTGAACAAGCTGAATCTGATCTGTTCACACTAATAGAAATGCAAATAGGTAAATTGGAAAAGCAATGAGTACAAGCAATGGTTGTGCTTATGCAAGCTTTCAAAATCTTTCCAAGTGTCTCATATCTTATTTCAACCACACAGGTGGAGCTGTTTCCTTGGGGATGAAATCCTCCCTTGGTTGACATCTCCCACTCCAAACGAGGCAGGGATATGTTCCTTGCAGACAGGAGCTGCTCGGTTTCAGCAGTCATCAGTAATTCTTCTCCAGGGAGGGATTAAACAAGGTGAAGGGACCATCTAGCACTGCTCCTTTGTGTCCTTTTTCTTTGGAATCCTAACAATTGGGAGCAACCTGCTTTTAGCATTGATGCTGGAAGCTAATCTAATGTAGAAAATTTACATGAGCAGCACATCCCCTCTCATCTCTACACTTCTTCTCACAGGGCATCCATCTCACACGTAGGTTGCACACTATGGCTGTTCTCATGTCTATCATTAGAAAGCAGACCCTTGAGCCTGGCCTGACTGTGCTCCACTGATGTATTGCAGGACAAGCCTCTGCTGAATTCATCCATCAAGCAACCGCAAGAAGTGATTTCTGTAGATTAATGTGCTGGTGGGTGCATGCAGAGGTTGAAAGAGGAAAGGTTCATGGTAGTAGCTGGCTTACTGAAAAGACAGAGAAATGAGTGTGGCAGAAATAGGCTCCTTAGCATTGCAGTAAGTACAGATCAATAGGTTGTTGCTTTCAGCTCTTGTATTTGCTTTCTGCTGCAGCTATTGGTAAAAACATGAAAAAGGAATTTTTGACAAGGCTTTCTACAAGGCTGGTTTTAAGAGTCTGTTCCCAGAGTCTTACAACCCAGATGAATGTAACTGTGGAGGCTGAGATTCACCATGGTGGATGTCTCTGGTGGGTTGGGTTGAGGGAGCTGAGTTTAATCTTGGAAAGAGGTTAGAGAAAAAGAAACAGATGTATGTGTAGTTTAAAATTGACTAGCAGTGCCTTTCTTTGAGAACATCTAAAGTTTCTGTGGAGCAGAGATTAGAAATTTGGCTTGAAAGGAGCTCCACTGCAGGCAATATGACTTCTGTCATAGCCTGAAAAACTGTCCCAGTTTGGCCAGATTGTGAGTGTCCAAAGAAAACTAGATTAAATCTCATTGGCACTTGGCAATAGAGTTTTGTCAGAGTTTAACAGCTGAACTGCCTGTCCATCCTTGACATGTATGACCAAAGTGCCTGACCCATCCCCTTGGAGCACAGCACTGAGCTGTGCTTTCCTTGTAATGTGCTTAACTGTGTGGGATTGCCTTGGTGATGGGTACCACAAGTGCAGACAGTGGGAATACAGCTGAGAGGGACACACAGAAAAGTTTCTTTTGCATTTCACCAATGGCTAAAAGTGTAACCAAATGGACTTAGATCAGGAATCACTGAAAAAAGTCAATGAAGTAGCTATTTGCTGTCATAGATGAAATAGATAAAATTCTCCATTAGTTCCTGATGTGAAACAAATAAGCGAAGGAAAATGTTTTTCACTGCAGGCCATCATTTTTTGTTATCCTCAAATATATTCCCCGGGTGTGATGTATCAGCAAGCTTCCAGCACGAGGCTTTAGAAAAATGGAGTGTTTGTTGGCAATGTGTTCAACACCCTTTCTAGGAAACATCCTTTCCTTCTTCTGACATTCAAGTTGTGTTTCATATCTTACCCTGCTTCCTAGGAAAATACCAGCAAGATTGGTGATATTAGGATACTTAGGTCTGTGGAGGTGGTATTTGGATATGGGAAAGATCATATAAATAGCATGACTGGTGGCTTGGAGCAACTTTGGAAAAAGCTAATGTTCCAGATGAATTAGCAAAATAGTCTGTTTCTTATGATGGAAATGGTGTGCCTGAAAGAGAAGTTAATACAGCCAGGTAGGCAAGAATAAATATGTTCAAAGAATTACATCAAAGGTGTTCAGGAACTGAAAAAAATCAAAGAGAAGAGCCAAAGAAGTTTCATGCTGGCATCAGAAGGTCAGTAGCATCAAGGAAGCCGATGAAGCTGTCAAATATCTAGGGATAAGTAACAGAAATAGTAGGGTCATCATGAGTGAAATAGTAAGATTACTGTAAATGAAACATGAACAAAAATACTAGTTTGTGTGATACCACAAGAAGCAAAAAATAGAGCAAAGGTTGTAAGGCTGATCTGCATTGAGCATTAAGGGTATGATTTCAGCAATCAAACTGTAGACACTGAGGAAGATGCTGTTTATGTCAGGCCTGGACAGGGCCCAGCACAGACAATTCCTCAGCAGGTACTGGCTCTGATAAACATGAGGATGGCAGCAAGGTTACAGAACATTAAAAGTGTTGTTCTTCCCATTATCTCTAAAGGAAATCAGGCAAGTAACCATGAGATGCTCAAAATGAGAATTCAGAGGTGTTGTGTGCCAGCTGTGCCTAGGGTTTATGGAGGCTGAAGTGAACAAGACTGTGAAGCAAAATCTGCTCCCATAGATTCTGCTGACTCCAAAAAACTACAAAGAACCCATTCCAAAACCAGGTAATTGTCAGCCAGCAAGGGGGTTCCAAATGCATGGAAGCAATTTTTCCTGGATACAATATACCTGGTACCAAATTATCTGTACCCGACAATCTATCAGACTGGGTACTTAAGTACTTACTGAGGATGGGCACAGACCCACATTCAGACAAGATAAATCGCACTGCTACAGTTCAGAGTAGTACCTCAACAGTGTGGGTTGTCACATGGTCGGTAAGAAACTGAAGAACAAGAAAAATCCAGACAAGAACACTGAGAATCAGAGTCCTTGGTGATTCTAACATAGAAAAAGCAGAGATAAAAAAAGTAACCTGTGATTCATGGACCCAGGAGTTGTTATTATGCATCCTTATGATCAGAGGTAAAGTTGCAAATGGTGAGTTTAGCTCTGCTACTATGGAAGACAGGTGAATACATCCAGTGAAGAAATTAGGA
The DNA here is from genome assembly GCF_022539315.1 of Serinus canaria. Lineage (NCBI taxonomy): Eukaryota > Metazoa > Chordata > Aves > Passeriformes > Fringillidae > Serinus > Serinus canaria. Next base: position 24,262,128 of record NC_066313.1, read on the forward strand.
GCAGCTTCTCACAACAAGAGTGAAAATGAAACTGGATTGATGCACTCTCTTTTCTGGAAGGGCCTCAGACAAAGACAGCAGGATCACAAGGAGACAGTTGATGTTACATGACCACAACAAGCAGGCTTACTGCTGCTTGCCAGCCCTGCCATTGCTCTCTCAAAGGAGACATTAAGACACAATAGACTCAGCATTGTTGAATTGGCTAATCCAGAGGCTCACTGGATATTTCTGCTTTTCATAGAAATTTTTTCAAAGTTCTGTGCTGCAGGGATGTCAAGCAGGGATCCCATTATATGGTGAAGCACATCAGTAACTGGCTTTTGTGACAATCAGCTGTAGTGCAGCACATATGGAGACTGAGGTCATCCTGTACCAGTCTCTCCAGGAGAGAATGATGGTAACCTCCTTGCTTCTGAGTGCTTGCTGAAGGGTGCAGCCTTTTACTCACACTCCATAATTAAAGACAGTTTCTGCTCTCATAAAGCCGTGGCCAGCAACAAAGCAAGGCTAACCCACAGCTCTGGATCAAAATAGCCTGGGATGTTGATCTGTTTGGAAGCTGGCTCCTAGTTTGGTGGATGAATTTAATGCCTTAACAAACTGGCTGACTGCAAATGGGCATACTCAGGTTGCTCAGCTCCCTTTTTTATCTCTTTCAGATGTCACTGCTAGGAACAGTGATTTATTCCCCATCTGACTACTTTCAGTCAGTAAGAGCAGGACTTGTTTCTCCAGAGGCACGTACCAGAGTGGCTCTGTCACCTCATGGCACTGAGAGAGCACCTGTGTTAGCCCAGGATTTAGGCACTTCTCTTGGTGGGATGAAGCTAGATGAGACTGGTCAGCTTCATGGACAGGGTGGGACTGGGCAGGTTGCAAATTCTCCTGCTGTGTGGGTCAGGTCCTTATACTGCTGACAGAGCATTTGCAGTCTAAACACGTAAAGGGTGGAAAAGGGGAGCATATGTTGCCTCCCAGGAGGATGTGAGACACAGAGAAATACCAGACTGGCTGTGAGATTCAGAGATTTAGAGAAATGGCTTTGCTGGTGTCAGTCAAGCCAGAAGCTGCAACTCTTAGAGAAACTCAAGGAGCCACCATGCAGGGAAGAAGGAGCCAATCTGGTGTGGACACTTCTCTTGAGTGTGACAGTAGTATAACTTCCACATGACAGAAATTGCCCTGCTGAAGATGCTATTGTTTTGAATGCAATTATCTTTTACAAGGTTCTTCCAATCCACCTAATCATCTTTATCTTAATGTGCTTTTCCTTTCCACATTGTAACGTAAAATCCATTTCCTTTCAATTTACTTCAGATCTATCTGCATCCAGATTACTGTAACTTGGACGCACAGTAATTAAATGTGGTTTGTCTGACTAGACAGGCAGTGCATGCTATTACAGCTTGTTTATGCTAGCAAGCAATGCAGGTTTCTCTGTGCCATCCCACCAGCATGGTTTAACCCTACCCTAGAGAGTCTGTGTGCTCGACCATGTGCAAGCTTCACCATGCATTTGGTCCTTGGTTCATGGAATGACATTGGTGATTAATGCTCCTTGGGTTTCAGATTCTGAGATTTCAAAATATTCATCCCACTAGGATGCCTCAATAGTTCAACCTGTGTCAGCTCCCACCTGAACCTGTCTTTCTGGTGGGGGGCATTTAAGAGGCTGCTGACAATATCTGCATGTTTAAAAAAGGATACAAGGGTTCTACCCTTTGGCTCTACAATGCCACCTTGTGCTAGAATCCCTGTGAGACTGACAGGATTTGACCCTAGCCTTGGCTCCAAACAACACTCTGTATTCTGGGAGCTTGTTAAATTAATACTCTGAATCCTGTTTCATGTTGTACTTTCCCCTTTTGGATGCTACTGAGAAGCAAATCGTGTGGTAGCAAGAGTCCTGGATGTCTTGAAATGATACAGAGGAGGTATTATGAATGTCTATAGTTCAAGCATGCACTGTAAATCCACCATTGAGAGGTGCTTTAAGAATGATTCAAGAAAAGGTCAAGTGAGGTAAATTCACCTTTACATAGTAAGGTTCAAATCAGTTCAAATCTTGGATACTGTTACAAGGCAAATGGAGTAGGAAGGTTTTGTGCAAATTTACTTTGGACCCTGTCGGGAGATACTTCATGGGTCAAGAAAGCTGGGAGGTCTCCCTTAGAAATCCTTTGGCAGTGATGAGCCTTGTGTGGGGAACACTGTACTGCCAGAGACAAGGGGCCTGCTCTACTGTTTTTAAAGACACTTTTCTCTGAAAGCAATACTTTCTCTGATAGAGCCTGAAGTAGAGAGTGTGGCCTTTGAGACAGTCATATGATTATGTACAGCAAAGTGACTTTAGTGTTTAAAAATAATTTCCGAATCTCTAAATCCTTTTTTTGTTCTGTGTCCCCATCAAGAAAATGGGTTGAGTGCCCCCAAACCATTTTTGTAGACTCCCTTCCTAGCTGGTCAGCAAGATCTGCCTCATAGAGGAGGTGGTCTCTGGCCACAAGATTTAAGCTGCTCTGTACTGGATTTTCTGAATGACTACATATGGGGTCTGAGACTGGTTGTTTGTCCAAGACAACTTTGATCACCCAAAAAAGCCTCAGTGGGATGAGCTTAGAAGATGATTGTCCATTACTCCCATAGTTCAAGAAAACCACTGTTTTCACTCCTCCTTTCTTTGTTATCATTTTAACTTTCCCTTCATTTTCTTTGTTTCTTCCTAATTTTTGAGGTTTGAATCTAAAGTATGTAAAAATTTGCTAGGTTTTGATGAACACAGTGGCTGAATCTAAACTCTTCAAGTCTCTCAGCAGTCCTTTCTTCTTTCAAACACCTTGCTAGATCAATATTATTTAAGGTCTCCAGAACTTTGATCTTCTTGGGGCAATTCAAGCAAGATAAGAAGCTGTGACCCTGACTAATAGGACCTATGTGTTCAGAAGGCAGTTCTGTCAAAGTACAGTCTGAAAAATATGTCAGGACAAGGAGACTGGGGCCGAATTCAAGGCAGGCCCCATCCTACATTTGACCATCCTACCATACCCTGATTATCTTCAGGATCCTTCTAGGATTGTTACTCTGGTGACAATCAGAAGTAACTCCTTTGAGATCATGGAACTGCTGTAAGCTTACCATTATGTGTTTGACATCAAACTCCAACCTTTTGACTTTCAGAAAAAACACATTTGTTATGCTTATTGCCCCAGGGAACAAGTCCTCCTCCCTCCCTATCTAAAAGATTATATTTATCTTGTCACATTGGCCCACTGAGGACTCACCTTACAGACAGCTTTTGTAGACAGCTTTTGTGTTCAGGTCCAAAGAGACCAAGGCTTGAAAGATGTTGGCATCTGTCAAAGATCTATTTCCTTTAGATCATGAAGATGGAGACTGAGCCAGTCTGAAAATCCATCTATCCCAACATCCCAGTGCAAATGGGAGCCAAAGCAGATGCCTGGGGAATATCATAATAGCAGACGTCTATGTGATACTTCCTGCTAAAGGTCGGCTGCCCTTCAGCCATTTGTGGTTTGAGGAGAGACTGGGCTGGGAGGAACTTCTACACATTTAAAAATCCTCAGAAGATTTCTATTTTGTGAGCTTCTGTCCTTGAATTTGTGTAATATTTTTGCTTTCACAACATCCCAAGGAAGGAGTTCCACAGTTTTACTGCACATGGTGTGACAAGACACCTCCTTTTGTTTGTTTTGAGCCTGGCATCCAACAGTTTCATTTGACACCTCCTGTTTTCAAATTATATTGGATGAGACAGGGAATAACTGATCCCTCTCCACCATTCCCTTGTTAACTGGGATATGATGGCTTTCTGTAAAATCACTGCTGGTTCAGTCCTTTTCACTTAGTCATTTGCTGCATGGAAGCTATTCCATGATTTATATTACCCTTGCTGCCATTCTCAGATGCTTTTGGACTTTTACTTTGCTCTTACTGAGACTGAACCAGAGCTGCACATAGAAGTTGGGATACAGACTTACTTTGGTTTTATGCACAGCATAATGATACTCTCTACCTTGCTCTCTACCTGTTCTGTTCTGTTCTCTCAATGGTGATAATAATATCTTACATTTCTTTTTCTTTTTCCATGACACAAAGACCCAAGCTGATGTTATCATGAAGCAATATATCATAGCTACAAGATCTTCCTTCTGTGCTTGGCTCAGGACTGATCAGTTATATGTGAAGTTAGAAATGTTCTTCCCTGCATGCATCACCTTATCACTTTATTTAGATTGAATTTCTTGTGCTATTTTATCAGTCTCACACAGTCCTTCTGCAATTTTTCATGGTCAGTCCTTGTCTTTATAATCTTGAATAGCAAAAGTCCAATACAGCTTTGTGGCTCTATCCCATAGGGATCATTTCTGGGATCGTCTTGAAGCATGTCTTAAATCTTGAAACTGCTTAAATGGTCAGAAGACCCTTGGTATTGGGAATATTGGGTCTGATATGTGGGATAGACTTGTCTTTGAATGCTGTGACTGCACAGTGGAATTCTACTTTCTCCTGCTCTGTTCTGTTCTGCATTGCATTTCTTTCTTTCTTGTCTGTTCTTTCTGTATTTCTTTCGTTTCTTTCATTTCGTAGTGTCTTTCTTTCTTGGGTTTCGTGAGTTGTCTGTTCTTTCTTTCTGGGCTGCGTGCGGTCGGGTTGCGGGAGGGCTTTCTTGTCTTCGTGCTTTCTTTCGTGTTCTTGCTTCTTATGGCTGTTTCTTTCTTTCTTCTTCGTCTTCTGTTCTCTCTGTCTTTCTTGCTCTTTCTCGTTCTTCTTCTCTTTCTCTCTTTCTCTCTTCGCTCTTTCTCTCTTCTCTCTTTCTCTCTTTCTCTCTTCTTTCTCTCTCTCTTTACTCTCTTTCTTTCTCTCTCTCTTTCTCTTTCTTTCCTTCTTTCCTTCTCTTTTTCCTTTTTTTCCTTTTTTCTTTTTTCTTTCTTCATTGCTGAGCTCAAGCCTTAGGGTTTGCAAATCTTTCTGCCACTTCTATGCACAGAATTGTTTTGAGCAAGGAGACAGAGAATTTCTCTGGAGGATAGATGTTATATGACAAACCCCTTGTCTTTTGGTCCTTGAAAAAATGTTACTGTGCCTGTCCATCCCTCTGGCCATGACTATAGTTGTGCTGATCTCTCCTGAGTAGTTTTGAATGTCTAGTTAACAACTTCTTCCAGTTTCCTTCCTGCCTGGTTCCTTTCTGTTCCTGGACTGAACTTTCTTTTAACCCCCAAGCAAGCTGCTCCTTCTGACTTTGCCGAAGCATCATCCCCCCATACCAGCAGCTCTACCCAGCGGCTCATATCCTTCTCATTTCTCACACTTCCTGCTGCCATCCCTTCCTATCTTTGCTGCCTACCTTTTCAGATGCCTTTTGTTCCTCATTATGGCCTGGTGTAGACCTCAGGTTCATATGTACATCCCACCACCCTCATAGAAAATCCTTTATGTTATGCCCAGTTGTTGATTGATGAGGCCCCTCCACTTATGTGACCTGAATTCTTCTGCCATTCATTCACTCCATGCTGCTTTTGCTTTGATTTAAGTACTCCTAATGGCACCTTTTTTCATGCCTTTTATCAAATCTCCTCTGAATTCTCCACAAATTTCTTCTCTGATCTTCTTACTGTTTTAGTGAGGAACAGCAGAACGACTGTCACCTGTTGCTTTTCAAGTGACTCTGTCCCCAGCCACTCTGAGAGCAATCATTGCATACATCAATGTGTGTGTGCACTCATATCTAGGAAAGTTTAGGACAAAAAAAACCAGCAAACACAAGGTTGGGGTGGGGTGTGGTAGATGGGGTCTTTTATTGATTTGCTAGGAATGCCTTAAGCAAATAAGTGGGTTTGAGTACTGTTAAGTCTGTAACATCACCTCTCTCAGATCATGGATGAGAAGGGAGACACCAGCCCTGAGCTGGAGCACCAAGCAGCTCCCCGTGAGAGCAAGGACTGGCTGTACCATAGGGCATGGGCTGGTGGGGTGGCAGAGGAGGAGAACCACCTCTGCACAGTTGTGCCTTTCTCAGGGACCTTGAAGGGCAGGGTGGCTGTGGGAAGGCCAGAAGGAGCTGCTGGAGGGAGGGGCGCGAGAGCTGCTGTGAGACCTGGGCTGTGAGGACATGGTGGAGAGCAGTGGTGGGCAGAGGAGCCTGCTCTGAAAGGACAGAGGAGGTGACATCAAAGAGCACAGCCATTAACTGAGAAAAACAGCAACTTTGTTCCTGCACTTGTGTCTAAAAGTGGACAGGGTCTGAGTTCTCTTTCATTTTGAGCCTGAGTTATTCCAGCCCAGTGACTCAATTTATTTCTGTCTCTGCTCCTGACATTTCTGTTTCAGGTGGCTGCTGCATGGTTTTGGGTGGGGCTGTGGGCTGGGGTGACTCGTGTTTTCAAGCTCTTATCGGCATCAGTATGATGTTCTGCTTTTCTTTTCTGTCGTACGGCCTCCCGCTCCCCTCCCCTTCCTCCCCTCCCTCTGCCGGCTCCCAGAGGAGGCGACAGACGGTCCTGTAATTTGGTTCCATTCGCTCGACTGGAGCAACACCTGCCCCCCTCTCTGGGGACAGGAGGGTCTCATCCCAAACCGTGCAAGGAGCCAAAGATGAATCTGAAGCTCACATGCAAATAGAGCTCAGGATAAAACAACACGACCATTCTGGGCAGGAAAGGCAAAATCGGTCACCAGGGGAAGAGGCAGGAAAAACGAAATCGGCTCTGAAGAAATAAATAAGAAGTGCCAAGAGATTGCCTTTTCCTTTTGGGTCGGTTGCTGTTGTGGTTATTGATCTGTCCCACCCTGGAGAATAAACTGAGAGTACTGAAAAATAATGGCTGATATTAGAACACATTTATTCACCCTAAAAGAACTGGGTTAATTGGGTTACAGGGTGGCTAGATGGATAGATATGTGAAGAGATAGATAGAATGTCTCTGCTATTTCTTCACAGCTATATAATGGAAAAGATCCATTTCTTTGTTGGGTTTCATATACAACATCCTCTTCAGCTCCCCACCCCCCATCTCTTCCCAGTCACACACACATTCCCTTTGCTAGAAATGCAGCAAAGATATCAAATCACATCCAAGACCCTCAAAATTTATCTGCTGTAAGTATCAGTGGTCGTATCCTACCTGGCTCAAACACTTTTTAACACAAACAACAAGACACCACTTTGTGGCTGGGGAGTAATGTGATCCTGAATGCACAGTACCATGCACTTTGCTGGACAGTGACGGTCTATGCCTAGAAATTCTTCCTTTTGTATGTGCATATGTAATCACAGCATAAATTCAAGTCTATATTTTGGAATATGTTGTGCTTGAGATCTTTTAATCTCTTAGGAAACTGTATGATACTGAGATACAGCTCCCCCTTAGCTGTACAGTCCTGTCAAAACCATTATGTTTATTTGGAGGAGTTACTTTTGGCTTGCTGTCTGTCCTCGTTTGCTGTATCAGGGTCAGGATCTGTTCCCAGAGTTCAGATGAATGCATTAGCTGCCCTGCTTCTTAATGATACCATGTGAGTGTGTATTGCACCATGTCCCTGTGAGTCCATATAAGCCTGAAAATGTGTCTTAATAGGTGTTATAACCCAATGTTAGCATGCATTGGATATCTCTTGTACTGGGGTATTTTAGGTTTATCTCTAAGAGCTACTTGCTCTCTGTGAATGCTGGAGGTCAATGTTTTATATAATGTTTTAAATGTTTCATGTATTGTATTCAGTTCAGGCCTAAAGTCCATCTTTTAGAGTCAGCTAAAGGTCCAGAGGTAGTATTCTGCCTTCTCTGTCTTTTAAGTGCACTTTCTTTCATGGTTTGTAGGATGAGCTCCTCTTCAGTTGTGAAAGAAAGGTATCTGAATGCAGCTAAAATCTCAGAAAATATTAACTGTGTCTCTTCCCTTCCAATTGTTGTAATGACTGAGTGTGATATAAACTTCCATTCAGCAGTTCCAACCCCATTGCTCCTATAGTATTGTCATTCAAGGTCATTCATTCCTTTATTGCTGAGGGAACATAGACACAGGCAAAGTTTGATTATATAATTAGACTTTATTGCTATCTAACCCAGACTTGCAATGAGATGGAGTTAAATTTGTTTACCCATTCTTCATAAATCCAGACTTCTGAGCACTTAGCCATGCAGCCTTGTTTTTTGCATGGGCCTTGTAGCTTGTGCATACTACTCAACTCCTTAAGAATAAAAAAAAGGTGTGGAATGTGGGAGCAAAACCTACATTCTGGTTTCAACACTCATCAACTGCTAAATGGGAATAAGCTTCCTTCTTGGTGCCAGTAGGAAAAATAGAAGTAGTTGGGATGATGTTATGGTGGGGACAGGATTTAAACAAGGTGTTGAGTTTATGGAAGTGAGACAGGACTTGCAGGAAAAAGCAATTTCTTACATGAGATAAAACTTGGGAAGAAAAGCACATCTCTTCAGGTCAAGTGCCCGGACACTTTTGCAGGTTAAACTTGAGATCTGACCCTTTGGATACCACCAAAAGCAAAGCCCTTGCTGCTCTGTGTCTGAGTGCAGTCAGGCTCTCTGTTGTCTCAGGGATGGTAAGAATGGAACAGCCCACAAGATTTTCTGACTTCCTGAGCCTGTTCCCACATATCTCCATGCTGTGCTCTTCTTTGCTCACAACACAGCAGCCTTTCTGGCTTGTCACTTGGGCACAGGCTCACGTGGCTGGGAACCTGAGACTCAAGCATTATCTCAGCCTGTGCCTCTGACATGTGTGCAAGACCCCCACAAGGGGAAGTGAGGCCAGGGGGAATGTGGGGTTGACACCTACAAATGCCAGTGACTGCAGCCATCATGCTTTACAGTCAGGTGTTGCAGAGCACTTTCTCCCTAAAACATGCATTCCCAATGGTCAAGAAGGAAATTATATGTTTATCTTTTCATTGACTAAGTCCTCCCAAATGCTAGTAGCATGAAGGCTTTTTGGATGGCAGGATTTATAATATCACTCAGTCAATTACATCAGACTCAACACAGCGCCCTGATATTGAACCTAAGAAACAAACCTCTCCCAAAGGAAGCCAACTCCAAAGTTGGTGGAGTTATTTTGGCCCTGAAATGCAGGATTTGAAACCTGTGCATTGAACTACCAAGGGAGTGTGTGCTCCCTTGGGACATGGCAAGCATGTATTTGTAGGAAATGGAATTTACAGTCTCTCTGACAGGTTTTCTGCATGGAGCTTTTCAGCTGGTCAAGACCACACTTAATTAAATCGCTGTGCAAAGTGTCAGCCATAAAAATGGGGTAGAGGGGAGGTTTTTATCTCTCCAGCAAGTAAGAATGGATGATGCAGCCACCAGAGTCAATGGCAGTATTCAAATTATAGGTAAAATTAACCCCTTGTGGGAAACAAGGAAAGGGTTTAATAAATGAGACAGTCTCACATTACTCAGGTAATAACCTGTCTGCCATTGAGTCTGTAATCTGTTCAATGTTTCGAATTACAAGATTTGGCAATGAACCCTTGTATGAAAGATTATGGTTGAGGTTTCAGTAGAATAAGACCTGGCCAGAGAGGGATCAAAGCTGAATTTAAACAAGAGAAAGAAAACCCAGTGCACTCAGGCAGGACACAACACATACATCTGGGTGGCAAAGCCACACATTTCAAGGAGTGAGGTAGCAAAACAGGTGCTTGCAAGCATCAGATTGGATTGTACAGCTTGAACTTTGGAACATGTGACCAGATGCCAGTCATGATGAGACTGGGAGACAGTGACAGCAAGGGTTCTGTGTCTTCTTTGCATTTGGGCAGGGCAGCCAGCTGAGAGCAGCTGGAGCAGGGGAGCTGTTGTGGAGGGTCTGCAGTCCGAGTCTCCCTAGGAAGAGGCAGGTAACCTGTTGAAGCTTCCCACGCACAACTTGAGAAGCCTTTGCAATCCTTATTCATAAGGACATCTCATGTCTGTCTTACAGAAGGACCAACAGGGAAAAATAATTAGGAAAAAACAGCTTTTATTTGATACTTTTATTTATATGCAAAACAGCTCACCATTCATGAGAGATATGAAAAACGCATCAGATAGAAACCAGATTTATCTATTTTCACTACAAAATATTGCATTATATAAAGCAACATAGACACACAAAAAAACCCTGAAAAAGACTAAAATCTTTGGATAGCAGATGTGGTTTTTTTTCTTTTTCTCTTTTGTCCCTAAAATGCGCTTCTTGTTTTAAGAGATTCACAGCAAAGAACATGAAACATTTTCAGGTTATAGAATTTTTTTGGTTGTCACAAAGAAAAGCAGTCCTGGATTTACTTTTCTTTCTTTTTTTTTTTTTTTTCTTTTTTTTTTTAGGATAAAATGTCCTTTCCTAAAAATATACCACACACATACACACCCACGCTCACTCCCACACACATGCATGTGTACACACACGCACATATACACCCACAAAGAAACTACTTCCCTTATAAACGATTTGCAAAGTACTTTTCAGACTCAACTATAGATCAGAATAACAACAAGTTTAAAAAAAAAAAAACTCTCCTAGTTAAGTGCTAGTGGTTGTTGATCCCACACAAGGAAAGAAAGAAAAAAGGTCAAGAACAAATGCCTTGATATATATAAAATATACTTATAAACAGGGAGGGAGGGGAGGTTTGTGGTACACAAGTGCAATATAATTGGAGGGAAAAAATAAATTAAAATGAAAATAAAATGAACACTGTATTGATCCCAACAAACACTCATAAAGTCAAACATAATATTCCACAGGAAAAAGTGTAAACACCCGACTATAGAAACCAATTGGCACGAAGTATCCAAAGTAAAATTGCCACCACTCTGAAAAATAAATAAATCTTGAAAAAAATAAATTGTCAACTCCTTCTACCATAAATAAAAAATAGTTATTTTTAACTGCACCCATGGGTCACACGTTTAAGGTCACAAGTAGATGTTTTTGGATATATATAAAGGGGCACTTGACAGCCTGAAGAGACAATCCGGTTTTCCACTCCTCTTCGAAAAGCGGGGCTCTCGACCGGGCGGGAGCCCTCCGGGGGGAGCACAAGCAGCGGGGACCCCCCGCCCCGCCGCCCGCCCCGGGGAAGGCGCTGCCCGCCGCGGCCGGACCCGGGGCGACGGGACTGGGGGTCCCGGGGCTCCGGGCGTCCGTCGGGCGCTACACGTCCAGCACGTGGTTGAGATAGGAGATGTAGCAGATGGCGAGACGCAGGATCTCGATCTTGGAGAGCTTCTTGTCGGGGGGCAGGGTGGGCAGCAGCTTGCGCAGCTCGGCGAAGGCCAGGTTGAAGGCCTCCACGCGGATCCGCTCACGCGTGGCGTGGGCCGAGCGGTACTTGGCCGTGGCGCGGCGCCGCCGGCGCTTCTCCTCCCGGCTCAGCGGCGGCGGGTGCAGCCCGGGCCGGCCCCCGCCGCGGCCCTCGCCGCCGCCGCCGCCGCCTCGGCCCTCACCGCCGCCGCCCTCGGCGGGCTCCGGGTCGGAGACGCAGCAGCTGAGCGCCTGGGCGTCCGCGCCGCCCAGGGACTCCGGGTCGGAGGGCGCCGAGGAGGGGTGGTCGGAGTCGGCAGCTTGGTCCGGGCTAAGCATCATCTTGGAGGGGGCGGAGGAGCCTTCCCGAGACAGAGAAGCAAAGAGAGCGGGTCAGGGCCCCGGCCCCGGGATACAGGGGCAAGGCGGGGAGCAGGGACATGGGCAGGGACGCGAGGGACATGCCGGTCCCCGCGCCCTGCCCCCGGCGCCGGTACCGCCCGACCGGGGCGGGGGGAGAGCCGGGTGGGCGAGTGGCGGCTCCTTCGGGGAGTACTAATGAGAGCAACATCGGGGATAAACGATACCCCATCATTTAACCATCCCTTCTCTAGCGTTTGACAGCAGCTTCAGCGGAATATACTGCCGTTATTCCCTGCGCTTCCTTGAGTGTTGAAATAGGCCCAGAGAGCAATAGAAGATTTTTTTTTTCAAGCAAGCTAATATCCAGTGTTTTAATAATATGGTGATTCCCCGCCCCCCTCCCCTTCCAGGCCCCCAATTTTAATATTGTCCTTTCTAGCCTGCCAGATTCTGCTTAACTGTTTCTCTTTCGGAAACGCTCTATGGGATCCAGGCTACAGACATGATACTTTTAAATACACAGCTCACGGCTCCACAAATATAACAAGGCCAGCGGGGAGATTTATTTCCCCAATCCCTACGGTACCCGATATATCTGCTAGGCTCTCCCCTCCGCTCTTTTCTCTGTGCTCCTTCTTTTTTCCTTTTTCTTTCTTTCCTTTCCTGCTGTTAATCGTGCAGATAGCGATTTGCTAGCGATCAAATAGGAATGTTTGGAGAGTTCCCGTTTCCTAAAAGTCGGATTCAAAAAGAAACAAAACCTCAAAGCAGAGGCCGAACTTTTCCATCCCTTTAAATTTTCCCTCCTCTCCCCTCCCTGCGCGAAAAGAGGGGGAGGCTAAATAAATAAATAAATAAATGCGGACGTGCCTTTCAAAAGAAAATTGAATCGTATCTTCTTGCGGCCTCACAGAGCACCATCTGTCATGTAGACAGCAATACAAATCCGAGCGCGTCCGTGGACATGCCGGCATGTAATAAAACAATACATCAGGCAACTAGTGAATAACCTTGGACACAAATGCGTGTGTGTGTGTGTGTGTGTGTGTGTGTGTGCAGCTGGGGTGTCGAGCGAGATGGGGAGCAAGCCCGATGGAGGAGGGAACATCACATCCTCCTTTCCCCCGAATTAAGATTGCAAAGTATTTCCACATAAAGTTTCCAGGGACAGTCCCAGTCGGGCCTCAGACCCGATTGGGAAAAATAAACTGTTATTATTGCTGTTGTTAACAACAACAACAACAACAACAATAATAATAATAATAGTAACAACCACATGGGCAGGAGGAATTCTCCCCAGACAGGGATAGAGCCAAGCTGGCCCCAGCGGGGCGAGACGAGGGGCACGCGTGGTGGGGCACAGGGGCTCCGCCAGGGGCCGAAGCTCAGCGGCCGGGGTGCGCAGGGAGGGAGGCAGGACTGCGTAGTGGGAGAGAAGAGCTCTTCCTTTTCTGGGAAAGGGCCGTCTCTTGCCAGGGCCGTCGGAAACGCTTCCTCTTCGATTTTTAATAAGGAGCGTTAATCAGGCCCACAAGGCAGGGGTAGGGAAAAAAAACCATTAGCGCGCAAGTCAGGTATCTCGTGGGGCAAAAAGATACTGAGGAAAGGTTTAAAATCATCTTTCAACTGGCACCCAAGCGAGGGGGGTTATGCAAAAAGCAGGTAAGAGAGGCAGGATTTGCAGGGCGATTGAACGAAAACGGGCAATTAAAGCGGTGGTTCCTGAAGAAAGTTGCTTAGAGGTTTCTCTACCGATGTGTGTTGAATTTTTCGCTTTGATTTGGATTTATCTGCACGGTGGGGTTTGGCGAGCTGATCTGGAAAGAGGCTCTTTACCCCCTGCCCCCTCTCTATTTAAAAAAATATTTTTATTATTATTATTATTACAGTAAACCCATACCCCCTGCTACCTGCAAAAGGGAAACATATTGTTAAGGCTGCTTACCTCGGTGGAGTCGTTTGGATAGCCTCTCTCTCCAAGTCCCCTCGCCCCCTCGGCGATTCCTTTACAGTTCAAATGGCCCTTCGGGAGCGGAGCATGGAAAAATTAAAAAATCAAAATCAAATAAAATTAATTACGAGCGAAAAAGTGTCCTGCTCGAATTGGGAAAGGCAGATCTCATCCCTCGCCGCGGCCTCCAGCGCTCCAGATATGGGAGATGTTATACCGTCGTGTTTGTTTGCGGAGTATAAATAACAACTTAAGTTACTTACGATGCATCAGGGGAGAAAAAGCGTTTCCCCATCAAAGTCCTCCTCCGCCCGCTTGTCCGGGGCAGCGGCTTCAGCGCACCGGCGGCTTCGGCCGGTCGGTTTTAGAGGAGGAAAGTGCCCTCTCCCCCGCTTTTCTTCCTCCTCCCCGACCGCGATAAATAACAAAAGGGATGCGGCGACAGCACCGGCACCGTCCGGGATTATTCCCTCTCTCCCGCCCCCTGAGCCTCTCCTTCCCTGCGGCAGCCCCGCCGCTCCCGGGCCGGGCCGGTCGCGGGGCCCGGGGCGCGGAGCCCGGAGCCCGGGGCGCGGAGCCCGGCGCGGCGCGGCGCGGCGCTGCCGGCTTTGTTCCGCCGCGGCCCGGCGCACAGGCACGCCGCGGGTCGGGGTAACAATGCGTCGCTCCCTCCTTTCTTCTCTATTCTTTTTTTTTTTTGGGGGGGGATTGGGGGTTGTAACGTGAGGTTTTGTTAATTCACCGGTCCGGTGGAGAGGGGCAGGAGCGGGGGAGACGCCGTCGGAAAATGAATGTTTGGTTTAGTTCTTCTTCTGGTCCTTCAAGAACTGGCGAGGGGAGAAAAAAAAGGATAAACGAAACCCCCATCCGTCCCTGAGCTTCCTAACTCCTCCTGCATCTTTCGAGTGAAAGATAAAGGAAAATATGCGAACGCTGAAAAAGAAAAACGAAAGGAAATAAACGAAAATCTCGGCGCGGGTTCGGAGCGGCTGTGAGAGATAACGGCGGTGCAGGACAAGGTACGCTCACATGCATAAAAAGAAAGTGCAGTTCCTCCTCCCACCCCTCCCGGAGTGGCAAAGAAGCCAAGGAGGGGTGCGGAAGGTGGCAGGGGCGAGACAGACAGACGGAGCAGAGATGCGTGTGGCTCCACTTCTGGTACCAAAGGGTTTCGCCTAGAGATGGTCGGAAGAGATAAAGGCTCGGAGAAAAGGGGGCGGCATTTTTTCCCTCTTAAATTGGTATTTAATGGGAAAGCCTATTGGACAGAAACCTGGACACGAGTCACTTAATTGGACTTGACATCTGTCACAGTGTGGGAGTTTTCACAGCCCAAATATTTTCAGCAGATCAGATTCTCGCTGAATCTGTGCCACAAATTATAACAGTCGAGAGCAGCCCATGATATAAACCCTAGCCTCTGGATATACAGTCTCTAGCCATGCTCGCTCCCACTGCCGTCGCCTCCCCCCGCCCAAATATTGGATACCCACTGATCTAGAAAAACACCACTGGCATTTCACATGTAAGCTTTAAACATCAATTTGCATTGTGTATACCAAGCTCGTGGAGAATCATCAGACTGGTTTCTTAGTTTGTTTATTCTGGCAGTCCCCCTGCCCTGTCTCTCACCCACCCCCAATCCCAGTGCGTGGCAGGCATGGACCTGTCAGAGCCAGGGGGACAGAAAGGCTCCCACACTCCCTCTGCCTCCTGCTCTCCCTGCTCCAGTGCACAGACAATGAGGTGAGGGAGTCAGCCATGAGTCTGTGGCTTTTCTGCTCTCAAGAGACTGGATGGAGCCAGGCCCCTTCATGCCTGAGTCAGGGGATGCCTGTGACCAAAGTGACTCCTCTTGCTGTCACCCTGCTCCAGCCCCTGCCAGATGGCAGTGCCGTCTCTGCTCTGATCCCCATTACCCTCCCTGCAGATCCCTTCAAATGGGTGCCATAGCCACTTTTCTGGGTATAATCTTCCATGGGGACTTTTTTGTGCCAGGAGCCTGTACTGGTAGGCTCCCTTTGGAGCCCCCAAAAAGGGACAGCAGGAGGGGTGGGTAAGACACAGCAGAACTGATTCTGCTGCTCACCAGCAGCTCAGTGAGTGGTTCTAGGTCCCATCAGCAGGAAGCATAGGGGAGAGGTGGCAGGAAGACACTTGCAGGGATCCCTGAGGGTCATCCATATGCAACAGGCTCGAAGATCTCTGAAAGGGGAGAGATTCTGCACTTGATATGATTTACCATAACAAGACCATAACAAGAATGAGTAACACACCTGAGCAATTTTGGGTTTTGTCTATTTTTTTTTAAATGGTGGATACTGTTGCACAGAATATAACCCCCCTGCATGACACCTGGCCCACTACGGAAAGAAATGCCTGAAAGTGGATCCTAATGTGCACTTCTTCCAGGGAAATTTGGGGATCTCTCTTGCCCTACCCATAACAAGTCTCCAAGGCAGCAGGAGGGTATCACTTGCTCTGACCCCACATACTGGCACTGGTTTCATGGATATCCAACATGATCTCAGCAGGGTTTCTGGAGATTCTTGGCTAATCTATTCTTGCCTGCAGTGGGACATGCCAGGAAGATTCAGATGCAAGTCACTGGGGCTGTGACACATTCCCAATCAGCCCACCTTACTGGTAACCTTCACAGGTGCTCTTTGGAGATCAGGATCTGAGCTGTTCAAGGTCACAGTGGTCCACATTTCAAGACCCAAGATCCCATTCCATCAAATGACCATGATCCCAGACTTCAGTGAGAAAGCTGTGGAGGAGACCTTCTCCAGCTCTTTTTTGACTGTGGCTCAGTGCTGGGGGCTTTGGCTTGCAGTGCTCCCCAAGGTGTAAGTCTGAGGCCTCAGCCCACAGAAGCTGCAGGTGATGGAATAAGTAGCTGGCTAAGGCTGCCACAGATAACAGCCAGGAAGCTGCTAATTCATGCAAGCCACCCTGCTCTCTGCTACAGATGCTGTCATCATATGGCTTGCTTTTTAGTTTTAATTTTCAGGAAAAGACCACACAGTTACTTCACAATGCTGTTCGGTTATGATGGACATTTTTGACACCTCGTAAAGCACCGGTTACTGCCCCTGGGATTCTATTACCCCACTGCCCCCCTGCCAGATTGTTAAATGTAGAGCATTCCAGTTTGCCCTGGGCACGCCAGGCCTGGGGTGTCTTCCCAAACCTCTCTGCTGTGATACTACAAATCTATTCACATCAACTGCAAGACATAGGGTGTAGTCTGTATCTTTAGCCTTAAAAGGCCAGTCAGAAATGCTGGAGCGGATAGCCTGGCTCTTCTTTGACCTAATAAAGCCCCAAAGCCTGGAAGCAGGGCCAAATTCTCCCAACAGAGAGCTCTCCTGACTCTCACCACTCACACCTGGAGCAAGAGGCTGGTTTTGAGAGCTCAGCAAATATGGGGCCAACTGGCCCAGGCGTGGAAGTCACCTGAAGCAATAGAAATTAAGGAAAAAAAGTGCATTTGATGGAAACCAAAAGTTCCACTTTGACAAAGGGAGGATGACTGTAGCTTTCCCTCAACCATTTTTTTCTCTTTTCCCTAAGAAATAGCTCACAGCAAGTGGAGACCTACATGCTGGCAATCAGTATGGTCCCAATGATTTATTATGATTTATATTTTTGATTTTATTATGATTTATATCCCCAAATACACACAGAGCCAGCCACAAGTCTATGGTTGGCCTCTTCACTAAGCAAGCACCTCACTGGCATCAAGGCAAGCTAAGACTCCTACACTGTTTCAAAGATACCCTCAGTGGCATGAACAGCATTGATTTGGCTTCTCCATAAAAGGTGGAACTGCAAGCTACAAGCTGAAGAGAAAGTGAACAGGCAAAACAGTTTCACAGTAAGGGTCTCCAGTCTGTACAATGGGCATCCAGAGGTATTGAATGGCTATGGCCTTACTGCAGACTAAATCCAGGATAGTGAGCCTTGCAGCACAGGTGGACATGAATCTCCTGAAGGAGAATTTGGGATTTCATTTTGCCATGCTGGAGGGCTGTGAGGGAGTCAGGAACATCTCTTCTTCCTTACCAGGCTTGAGATGCTGGAGATATAGGATAAGAGGTGGGGGGGGTGGGGGGTGGGGAGGTTTCCTGTGGACAGCATTACAGCTCACACTGCTCCTTCCCAGCAACCTCTTAAGTTTAATAAGAATGAAAGGTGAAAGAAAAAAGAGAGAAAGACTCAGTATGAACAAAGCCATACCAAACCTTTGTTGGGGCCATCTCACTGAAAGGCAAGATGAGAATCATTCTATTTTGACTTCCAGTGCTTGCTGACAAGCCAATAAAACCTTATGAACTAGACTGCTCCCTAGGTAAGTCTTAACACAGAACTAATATTAGTTTATTCATTAATGATAGCCAATAAAAGTTAGCCACTCCTTTTAGACTTACAGTTAAGAGTCACAGGCCACCAAACAATATCAAGTTATAGGTAGTACTTAATTTGTGACAGAGACTCACAACTCATGGTTTTTCAGGCTTCAGTGGAGTCAGACTTTGGAAAGGCAAGATTCAGAAGAGGACTGTCTTCAAGATGTAGTACAAAGAGACAAGACTGAAAACAGTGCTGCCACATGATGGTATTTTATGAAAAGAGGGCACTTTCTTGTGTGAACATCTCATATTCACATCAGACAATGATTTGAAGGTGATATAATTTGTGAGAATAATCTTGGTTAGCGGGTAGCCTCTGAAAGTCTAAAAGGGTGAAGCACTAACACCCTGAAGTGGACATATGTCCCAAGGAGATATCCTTCTGGCCCAGAAAAGTAGAACAAGGAAAATAATCCAACTGCTTTCTCCAGTGCTGGGCCAGGTATTAGGTAATAATTTTTCACTTTCAGCTTGAGCAAATCTCTCAGGTCTGCCGTGGGGAGACATCAAGCATGAGAACCCAGGATGCTGCATTTATGGCGTTGCTTGTCAGAGCAGAGCTGCACTTCCATTACCTCCATGTCCTCTGTCTGCTGGAAGGACAGCTTTCTAGGATGCTTGAGAACATCCATTCTCTTTGATAGCGTACGCCATTCACGTTGCTGGCATATGCTGCCCATTGAAATAAATGGAGCTTGTCACTCTTGGATGTGTTCCTTGGAAATAAACGGTCAAACAAATTAGAACGCTGAGCCATGAAAATCCTTGTCCTTTTGAAAAATCTGTGCTGGATGTAGCTCATGGCTTCCTTAGACATTTGGGTGATATTTTTTGTTTTTCCATTGGTCATGTTTACTTTCTCTGAGGCTGTTTTAATAACAGGTCGGGAGCTTTGAGGCTGCTGGCAGGAATAGCCTGCAGCTGGGTAAGGGGAAAAAAATTGTGTCCCATGAACAGAGGTACTAGGGCCACCAGGTCTGGATGTGAGTTCACCCTGGCTGAGGTCTGCCAGTGTTTGTGGGTCAGGCAGGACCCTGAGCTGCTCCATCGCAAATATGAGTGTGACTTCCCTGAGAGTGGCTGCTGTGTTTAAACCAGTAATCTCCTGTTGAGATGTATGGCTTTTGGACAAAATCCTATTCTTTTTTGTCTGAGTGCAGCCTTTGGCTTATGTCTCTGGGTCTCCACTTCTAGTTTTTTCCTTTGCTTGTTGGACTAGAGGAGACATGGCATTAAGATCCAGCTGACACTGTAAAGAGCCAGGTGTGCTCAGGAGGGTGGTCAAGCCCCATTACTACCACATTGTCTTGACCTCTCCAAAGATCGTCCTTGTGATGCCAGTAAGTAGTCACAGCTCTCCTGAGAGAAGGGTATTTTGAGAAATGGAGGAAGATGAGGAGTTTTTAAAGGCAGAAGGGATCACTGTGAGCATCTCCCCACAAGTGGAAGGCTACAGGACTTCCCTCTTCATTTCCTTTAGGAATATTTTTCAGAAATAATACCCATTCATGGTTTAAACATTGATGGTGGTGGAAGATTCCCAATGTTGCCTGGAAAGTTACTCCACCAGCTTTTTCTCCTCACTGTTGGAAACACTGATGTGAAAAATGAGTATGCACGCTTGCAGCATCCAGCTTGGCCCCTGGATTAAGAGTTCTCTTTTATTATGTCATCAAGTTTAGGTGGGATGTTTTAAACAGGTATATGCATGTGTGCTGTACTGCTGATATGTCTGCATACACCAGTTATTAGCTTGGACTTTCTGGTCATGCAGAGCATAGCTACAGTTATTGCTGCTGCTCAGGTCAAATGTCTGGGAATTTTTGACAAATGGGAAAATTCCACGTGGGCAAACATTTCAGACAGAAAGAGAAGACATGCCTGAGCAAACCCAGACATCTGTTGGTCCTTCCTAGGTCAGTATTTATTAGTTGTGGCCATATCAATTCTGCAGCCTTCTTTTTGTTAAACCGGACAAGATTCAATGCCTTGTCATTATGCAGAAGAGAGCAAGTCTGTTCTATTTCTAAGTTTGTTCTGATAATGGGATATTTTCCATTCTTCCTGTCCATCTTCCTGGACCAGAAATGTGATGCTTAGCATGCCAAGCTCTGAATGTAGAACAATAAATACTTACTGTGCTCTACAATGTGTCTGTAAGACCCTAATGCAGCCTGGATGCTCCTGGAACAGGTTTATTAGGACATCATATCACACTAAAGTTATAGAAAACACATGTAAAAACATAAGAATGTCCACAGCGGGTTAGACCAAAGGTGTCTTGTTTTCAGCATTACCAAAAGAGGGAAACCTGTAAGAATAACATAAATCTACAGTGATACTGCCCTCAAATGGTGCCCTGACATCCAGTTAATTAAAGTTTAATGCACTGGATGAATTTTCCTTTTCTGAATCTGTCAGTTTGTGGTTTGAATGCATGTGACTTTTCAGCATCCATAATTTCCCATGAAAAGGACTTCTCTGTGAGCCATGTGATTTAGGTAAATTAATAAAGAGATGCTTGTAAACTGCGGTAATCCGTGTTTTTCCTGGGCCTTATATGAGTCCAATCCGGCTAGCTAAAGACTCTAGCCCACACGGATCCGCATAGACAAAGGTAAAAGACCTTTGAGAGAGAGGTGCTCTTCTCCACGTGGGTGCAAGTATCCAGTTTATTGGCTTGGGACAGGACACAGGTGATGGGGTCACCCAGGTACAAAAGAGGGCTTGGACCTCTCACACAGGAGGTTTTATACCCTAGGGGATGGGGGTGGGGGAGAGAGAACCGGAGCCAATGGGATGCCATTGGGGAGGGGTGAAGCACCTGTGGGACAGACCAGGTGTGTGTAACACGGGGGGTGTGCAAGGGGAAACCATGTGATGAGGGAGGGGGGAAAACCCGCCACCAGTGCATCAACCAAATAAGCTATTTAGTGCAATACAACAGTAAACATGTTTGCAAATAAAGTAGCCAAGTTTGCTGAATTACTGTGGCTTCTATTGCTGATGAGCACACGAAGAGTAGCATTGAGTATGTGGGCAGTAGTGCCTTATGTTTTCAATGAGTGAATTTGGTTGGAAGCATAAATAGTGGGTGGATTAAAGCCAGTGAAGAAACAGAGGAGGAATCTCCTGCAGTCTGGGTAAGTGGAAGGAAGCAAGACCAAGACTTGTTCCTTGAAACTGATCACCTTTAACTGACCTGGGCCAGGGTCTGAAAGCGAGACCAGTCATGCATGAGCACACACAATCATTATATAGGTTGGAGCCAAGGAAAGTGTCCATGTGGATCAAGCACTAAAGGAGTTAACAAAACAAGCCAGAAACAGAGATGTGTTAACCTTTGCAATGAACTCGATAGCAATCCCCACACATAAATGACTAGTGAGGAATTTGTGAATTAAGTAGGACAAATAGGAGGAACTTGGTGATTTTTATACATGCCTGATCACTAAATGGGGAGTGTGGCTTTACGTGGCTCCCAGACACACACAGCTGGCAGGCAGCAGTCAGTGAATGGAGGGGGAGGCAAACACTGTGTGCTTTGCCATTGAGGATCTTACCTGTGCACATGTGTGCAACTGCTGGCTGCCAAGGTGAGGAAAGAAAAAGTAGATGTCAAGTCTAGCTGGCAGCCAATGCATCTGTCTTCTGTCTTTCACTCACCCACAGTCGAGGTGGAACTTGGCTATTTTTAAATCTGATGTCTGTGTGTGTAGCCATGGGTAATGCTCTTTCCTATGAAAAAGAAAAAAAAAAAAAAAAAGAAAAAGAAAAAAAAAAGATTTTGCAGCCACCTGCATTCCATAAGCAGATGTTTCTCCCTCTATTGATGCCAAGCACCCCAGCCCACTGGCTTCCTTTCTTCACTTGGAAGCAGAACTTGTAGAACAAAACTCAATGATCATTACTGGACTGCTTAGGCCAGCTGACCAAGGAAGAAAAGCTGCCATGATGTTCTTACCTGACATGCAGGGTAAGAAGGGCCTCACAGGAGGTACCTCACAGGTACTCTGCCCAGTTCAGTGTCTTTTCCCCAGCCATGGCCTAAGATGAATTTGAAACTGTGCCTGGAGAGTGTTAGACACAGACAAGTATGAATATCAGCATCTCCTGGAATGAGCAGGAAGGCTTTCACCAGCATGTGGAGTGTTCAAGACCATTTTATTTCTACCTGTATAGCTTAGGCCAACTGTAACTGGCTTTATGCTGGTTTCTGTGAGTTGTATGGTCAATCCTGGTAAAGGAGGAAAATAGATTTATTCCAAGAAGTAATTCAGGCCTAACAAATTGTTTTTCCTATCAAAATGTTTCCAGGGAATACAATCAGGTGTCTGAAAAGCCATTCATTTCCCACAGAGATGTACACCATATCCTAGGCTCCATCCCTGTGCAGACTTAATATCCTCCAACAGCTGCTTCTCCCTCAACTTCCAGAGCGCTGGTTCTCCAGTCCTGAGCATGTGGAAGGTGGTGTTGGGTCTTCTGTGTCTTCAGTCATTTCCATTGACCACCTTCTCCATTTCACTGAGGCTATGTAGCACTGGAGTCCTGATTTTTGAGATTCTCGCTGAACTTAAACCAGCTAGGTCACTAACTGCTGGATGTTCCTCTCCTTCTATTCCCATAATTTTGAACTCTGTCTTTTGGCGTGGGCTCTAGAGTTGGTTTTGCATCCTCTTGGAGATGTTCCTTGTATCTTTCTCAATATGAAATTGTTGAAAGCCCCTATTTTCCCTTTTGTTTCCCCATGCTGTTATTTGTTATTGTTCATCATAAACTATTCTCAAACTACCTAGTTAGGTGGTCCCTTGTTTGAAGGGGATACATCTTAACAAGAAGACTGGCTGGTGAGGACTCAGTCCAAGAGAGAACACAGCCTCCCTGAAGGATAAAATAACCTGTTATCTTTTCAGGATTTCCTCATACTCAGACCATTTCTATTTGTATGTATGACAATGCTTGATGCTTATAGGAGCTCTACTGAAATATCCTAAGGCAGTTACTCATTATATATATGCATACATACGTATTCAGATAGGCACATCTGTAAGGCAGCTTCTTTAGATTCTTCTCAGGTTCCAGATTTTCTGCTTGTCTTTTCAAGAAAAGTCCACTTTAGGGCTTCAGTTAAAGATAAAATAAATAAAGCAAAACAATTGCATGTCTAGGAAATTTCATGTTTTAATTGACATTCTAATTTACTCCTTCTGTGGCCTCTGTGTTCATGTCTGCAGGGTTAGTGTGAGACATTTCTGGTTAGGGAGTCTGGATTTTTTCTGGAGTCATGATTATATAAAATTACAGCATCCCCTTAGAAAAGTGCTTTTAGCCTTCATGGTGTTGAGATGAATTTGAAACTGTGCCTGGAGGGTGTTAGACACAGACAAGTATGAATGTGCATCAAGAGTACTGAGGTCAAAATTCTACGAGATACGAACTATCTTGCATCATTTTGATGGGGCACAATTCCGTCGTTCACAGTTACTGACAAGATTTTTAATAAGACTAGAGTTGTAGTAGGATGCTGTAAAGCACTTGAAAGCCCATATGGCTTAGCAAGTGTATGAATTTCTAGGAGGTGAAGAATGCCTGATGTTGAAGGCTGTGGGATAGAAGATGTTTCCATTTCTGCATATTGTAGTTAAATGTTCAGCTCTGTGTAGCTCCACTTCAGCAGTCTTTCTTATCCCTGCCAGGGCTGTGCCCGTTGCCCCAAGAAACTCTCACTGAATGACTGGAAAGGGACTTTTTACAGGTGTAGTGACAGGACAAGTGGGAATGGCTTCAAAATGAAAGAGGGTAAGTTTAGATATTAGGAAGCAATTCTTTACTCTGAGGTTGGTGAGGCACTGGCACAGGTTGCCCAGGAAGCTGTGGATGCCCCATCCCTGGAAATGTTCAGGGTCAGGTTAGATGGGGCTTTGAGCAGCGCGGTCCAGTGGAAGGTGTTCCTGCCCATGGTGGGGGCATTGGAACTAGGAGATCTTTAAAGTCCCTTCCAACCTAAACCATTCTATGATTCTATGAGCCAATTCAAACCTTTCTTCATCAAGACTCAGATGTCAGGAGCTTTTGTGCAGAAGAACAGTCCCCTGCCTACCTCCATGAGGTGGCTTAGGATAGAGCAGTAACTAATGGTGCTCTGCTAAACCAAACAAGCTCACACTCTCAGGTCTGCTGATGCTGTCATTCTCTGATCCCAGTGTTTGGAGAAATTTCCAAGGGAAATATTCCACAGACTGGGGGTACTTAAAGTCTCCATAGGGTCATTTACAAAGCATGGCATCTCTGAGTCCTTGGTTCCAGAAAAAAATGAAACCTCTGAGCTGGTTTTACTCTGTAAACAACCTTGCTTGCTGTTGACCATAGTTTGCTTGTATTCAGGGTCCAGGTTTAAAGAAATAAAGTTAAACTTTTGGCTGTCTTGAAGTCCTTTTCTGGTTTTCTCAGGTAAGGTGTCTCCACTGCTCACTTGCTCCAGAGTCTCTTAGAATGAGGGCTTAGTTGTGAGTTGTCCCCCTCTGTGTAGTGAGCATGAGCTTCCTGACAACTGCTGCTCTTCAGTATTGAGCAGAAGATAATGCAGTTTGATTCACCACTCACTTAGGGTTGACAGATGAACTGGCCAGTCTTTTTGTGGCAGTTTAGGCTACTTTCATATCCAGCTGTCTGCCTCCTCCACCAGCCACAAGTTATTGCTCTTGTGACAGAAAATCTCAGCAGCTTCAGTTCATCATCTGGTATCTCAGTGCTTTTAAGCTAATGCACCAAACTTCACCATGGCAGAGCCACAGGAGGATGCACATTCCCATCTGCCAATTCTGCAAAGGGAGTAATGGGAGGAGGGTCACCAGGAGGTTCTTAAACTGCTACTGTGGGGCTCATCAAAGCTCATCTGTCGGAGCACTAGAGTGAATCAAGTTACTGGCAATTGAGATCAGTATCACTGCTCTGTGCCTGAGCAGACTGCAGCTTGCAGGGTATGGAGGCTCCAGCTCAGCCCTGGGTCCTTAGAGCCTTAGGTCCTAAAAGAAAAAGTCTTTGCTTTTTTTGATGGATTCAAGATTTCATGACCATATCCATATTTTATATGCTATAGCTGGAAAATGAGTATGCTGTTCATTCAGAGCTTGTCATCTCAAGGAAAATTACAAGATGGGTCACAGAAGGAAGCAAATTATGGACTGCAGCTAATAAATGGCCATTTACTAGGGCTGCAAAGACTCAGGAGATGGAGGGTCTTCCAAGGCTGCAGTTTCACAAGCAAAATTAACATTGCTGCTTGGAGCTTGACAAGTTTATTCAGGCTCTTTATGCAATTCCCTCAAGAGATCTCCCTTTTTGTGAAATGCGGGGCCATGGGCAGGTAGCTGGGGACTAGAGAAAGATTAGAGGTTACAGATTGAGTCAAGCAAGGCTTGGTTTTGTCCCTGCTCAGAAAGTTTGGAGGGAGACGACTTTAAGGAATGTAGCCTGGCTCTGGAAGCATGCCTTCCCAAAAAACTCAGCCTGGCTCACGGTCCATTTGCAGGAAAGCAGGAGGTGGGCCTGCACCTGCTGTAAGCATACAGCAGGGGCACCAGTGTGGCAGGTGGCTCCAGTCCCTCTTATGGCTGCTCGGGCATTTCCCTGTGACATATCCCTATAAAACCCAGAGGCATCCCAGAGTCTCAGCAGAGACTGAGACTTTGCCATGGTGCAGACACTGGTGCCGGGCTCCCCCTCACCAGCTGGACTGCTCTTCCAGCAGCCAGGAAAAGCAATCATTGGCAAAGGTAATGAGATGGAGTCAGGCACACTATGTAAATACTGTTTGGGCTACATTCATAATCCCACACCATGAGCCAGATCTCCATGAGAGAGGCAGTCTGGCCCCCTTGGATAATTTTAATCATTTCTGACATGAAGACTTCTTCTCCTATTTCATGACTTATTTCCCCAGTATCATTTAAATGTATTAAAACACTGTTAGTGTAGAAAGCAGGCATCATGTTAGCATAATATCTAATCAGAACTAGTCTGCCTGTCCCCGCAGGGTTTATTTATTTATTTATTTAGTGTCTGTTTGTGCTGTTTTCTTGTTAGATTGGAAAGCCCTTCCTTGACATACTCATTTGTTCTGCTGTGTAATAGAATAGGATTCTTCAGAGCTGCTGACATCTGCTTTATTTTTGAGATCTGCAACTCTCAGCCCACAAAGCAACAATGATAATAATAATAGCAATAATAATAATCATAGTGCTAGGAAGCCTGAAAAGTGAAGTTAAGCATGAAGAGGAGAAGACAAAAAATGGATGAGGAAAAGAATGGTGCGGCAAAGAATGCTTTGATCACTGGGAGTGTATTTTTATCAGCCCTAATTCTCCACTGATTTACTCATGCTTTATGATTGCACCGCCCTGTGGACTGCAATTAATTTCATTGTGACTTGCAATATTGCAAGGGAGAAGGGATCGGGCACCGTGGTGTGTGTGATCAGGACACTTGTTCATGGGTATATTCAGCTCTGCTCTCACTCAAGTACATTGCTTTGATTTCTCAATGGCATTGCAGTATTGATTTTGAAGGGAATTAGTTTCTTCAGAGCTCCTGAAGATCTGGCCACTGTGATTTCTCAGGGACTTATTTAGCCTCCTCCCCCACAACTTTATCCTCACATGTCACAGCTGAAATAATTGGCATTGCACTATATCAAACTGGCAGGATGCAGTCCTGAAGGCTGGGGGAATCAAATCCAGAGCAAGCCTTGACAAAAAGCTTCATGAGGAAGAGAGTTGTTGGGCTAAGCGCTGTCCGAAATAGTGCGTGACTGCACTCCAGGTCATCTTGTCTGAATCCTGTTTTGTCCAAGACTTTCTACTAAGGAGAGGAGACTGTACTGCAAGGAGGGAAATGGCAAGAAAAGATATGAAAAGGAAGGAAAGGAGAAAGGAGTAGGAAAAGGTGAAGGAAAAATTACTAAAAAAAAAGGAAAAATGAAAAAAGAAAAAATATTCTTAGCAGTATGATCAGGTCATGTTGAGCTTTGAGCATCCTTGAGGGTGGTGAACTTATATGAGTGTGTTAATCTAAGTGGTTGCCACACCATCCCCTAATGTAAATTATTCACACTTAGGAATTCTGCATGATTTTTGACTTGAGAAGGAAACAAAACTTAGGACTTGTGGTATTGAAAAGTTAGCCTCTAAAGACAAATTTCAAGGCTGATCTCAATAGTTGTGGCCAGTCGATAGGCAGACAAACCTATTGGTTGAAATTGGTAAATTTACCTCATCCTGAGCAGCTGAGAGTGAGTGGCTCTCTTGCTGTTTAGCCTAAGGTCTTCTGTAGTAAAAAGAGGGTGGCTGAGCAAGTACAGAAAACTAAAAAAGTCTAAATAGCTTCATTAGCAAAGGCACAAAATGACCCAGGCCCAGAGGCAAAACTCAGGCTTCAACATTTGTTGCCTTCCACCTTTCAGAATGACGATCTGGGCTTAAGACTCTCACTAATAATGGCTTTACCAAGTCCCACTACTTCTGGCCCAGAGCTCGGGTGTCTTCAGAGCTTCCAGAGCACACTAGCACTGGTGGCATTATTTTTTATGCCAGACATAGGTGTGACATCTTGCAAATATTGGTGAGGTCACCCTTCTTCTGAGTTCCTTATGAATATGACACGCAGACATAGGGTAAAACAAAATAAGAAATAGGCTTATGAAACTAGAGATGGAAAAGATTTATGAGGTCCCATCTGCTCCCTTCTTCTCCCATCATATGCTTATAAAGCATCATACCTCTCTTACTGTTTCGCCTGGTTTTAAATACTCTAGCCGCTGGATTTCTGTGTCCCGTGGAAGGCTTTTCCATCTACCAGCAGCTCTCATATGCTTAAAAGGTGCTTCAGGAGACCTTCTCCAGCATCTCACCCTGTGTCAGACCCACAGAGGATATGCATGTTCTACAGCTTGTCTGATTTGCCACTATGTGAGCTACATCAACCTGCAGCATCCCTCAGACATTTAGAAGCATTCCATTCCATTCCATTCCATTCCATTCCATTCCATTCCATTCCATTCCATTCCATTCCATTCCGTGTGACCATTTTCTTTCAGGAAGCACTAGCAGGACTGGTCTTCCTGGGAAGCTGATGGATTCTTACACTTCTCATGAGTGACACTGTGCCACCAAGCTGTATGGGCCAGCAGAGTCCTTCACTGGCATCGGACTGTGCTCACCACTCTTTCACACATCGTGATTCAGGCCTGTGGGAGTGGCCACAGGCTCGCTGGCAGCCTCTGTATTTACAGTTCTAGATCACATTTTCCTTCTGCTATGTCCTGTATGCCTTCTTGTTTTGCTCATTAATGCAGTCCTACAATACTTTCCTTGCTTTCGTGAATAATCACTGTCTCTGCTCTCCACTGGTTGCTGCCAAGAGCTGCTCTTCCCTCAAAATAAAACTGTTCTTCCCAAATTTAGGATTATTTCTATTGTTCATCAGTTTCTCTTTGTAGTTTGCTCTTGTGTCTGTGCAAATCACTAGGCAAAATTAGTGCTTGTACTCCTCCTTAGTGAGGCAATACTTTTGAGTGTGAGAGCCAGAAGATGAAGTAATAATACTTTTCTTGCCCTGTTGGTTAAATAAGACTTAGAAAAGCTCTGAGAAATTTGAATATGCCAGTGGTTCTTGGCATAGGAGAGGCTGGAGTGGGCCACAGTCTCTTGAGGCAGGCGGGCTAAGTGTGCAGACAGAAAATGAGCTGCAAGATCAGGATGCAAATTTCTAGCAAAACACTGAGTTTGGCTGAAATGGAAAAAAAAAAGAAAAAAAGAAAAAAGAAATAAAAGTGGAAGGTATATTACCTCCACTGAAGGGAGGAGAAGCCTTACGGCTTACAGGCTGGCTGATAGGACTCTTGGAAATGAGGGCAGGTGATAACAGGCTGTAGGAAAGTACTTTCTGGTGAGATAAAGTACTTTCTGGTGAGAGAAATCTGCTACCTTTCCCAGTTTAACCAAATGGGAAAATATTATCTAAAGAGCAAGAACAGAGAGCTCTGTTTGATGAGAGACATAATGGATGTCATTTCAAGAAGAATCCTCACAAGCACTGTTAATTACCTATCCAAGCACAGTGGCTCATATTTTTATACCTGAATGAATAAAATTAATCTCAGATCTTAACATCTAAATAAAAGTGTCATTTATCTCCCACAGCAGCTAAGGCTAGCAAATTTATGGATGTACAGGAGCTCTAAAGATAAGGCCCTATTTGTTTCAGTGTGTGTCTTCATTTTTGGGAACTTAACTATGGTCACCCAAACCAAGATGTTCTGTGCTCTGTTCCTATAGATATGATCATGTAATCCACATCAATTTAGCCAAAACAGAGAAATCAGCTACTCAGAATTTCTCTCAGACACCCACCATGCCAGTTTTCTTGTACTTCTGTGTCATGTCATTATGGGATATTGATTTCCATTACCGTGTATTTCAGAAAATTCCCTGGGTAATGCTCTGGTGATTTGCTCCAAACAGGACACCTCAGTAATATTTTGGCAGGCAGGAGAAACTATCAAGCAAAACCCTGCCAACCCAACAGACCAAACTGAGCCCACTGCCCAGTTCCTGTTCCTCTTGCAAAATCTCTGAGGTGGAATTGAACTGGTTTTCATATTTGTTCATGAATCAAGTGAGATTCAGGATCATTTGCTTAAAAATGCCGTATCACATGTTGCCACCTCTCGGTGTGACAGCTCAGTGAGAAAACACTGCAGTAATAATGGTTCCCTCCAGCCCTGAGGATAACAAATACCCAGTTCTGCTGGGAGATAGATGCATTGGTAATTAGCAAGTGTTTGAACATGCTGCGCCCTGCCAGCTTATACCCAACCTGATGCTAGGCTTCCCGTTTAGGTTTTACATCTATTCTTGCCAATGGTGAGGAGCCTTTAAGCACCTCCTGATCAATGTCAGTAAAGCCGTGGTACTTCTCTTAAACGACATCAGTTGACAAAATATGGGAAAGGTAGTGGAGAGCTAGGATGTTTGATATGAGCTCCAGGTGGACTCCTAACAGAACCAGAACCATCAGTTCTGTCATAGGTTTTGGAGTTGTTATCCCAGAAAAAAAATATCATGGGAGCTGGCCACGAGTACCAAACTTGTTTAAACACCAAACACTATTGAACTCTCACAGGAGAACAGGAAGACTGAAAAGTAGACAGAGACACTGATGTTTATGCGGGGTGTCATTCTGGTCCTATAAAGTCATAGAACATTCTGCTTGTAATTGAGTAAACAGAACAAATTTAATCTGAAACAATACTTGCCTTTAGACATGACACTGCTCCAACAGTCCTGGAACTCAGCTCTTCCTGCATGTGTGATCCAGATTCTGTTCATTTCAACAATCCCACACATGATAGCTGGACTCTTAGCCTTCTTAGAGCAATTTTGTCCCTCAGCTAGTGACACTAATCCAGTGTCACTGTCTTACACTCAGAGAGATGCAGGACACTCCTGGTGAATGACAGAGGTTCAGAGGAATAACCAGTGTGGTCAGGGGGATTACATTAGACCTGATCAGACTGCCATGAGATGACTTGTTATGTTGCCTTTTCAGTTTCTTCATTGCAAATCAGAGCAACATTATTTTTGCAGAAATATTCCATGTGACTTTTTACAGGGGTGGCTGAGAATAGAAGATGACTTTGTGCCTTCATCTTCCTTGAAGGCATCTAGAAAAAAATACTTGCAGAGGTGTAGTTCAGCATCTTCTTGGCTTTCTGATTTGCTTCCTTTCTATGCTTCCTTGAGGACAGGTAAATAAACCTTTCTTTTAAAAGTACTTATTCAGGGAAGAAACCAGGAAATCTGACATTTCTGAAAATAAGGATTTGGGCTGCAGGCCATCTTCAGGATTTGCAGAACTATTCTCTGAATTTGATAATGCTCATGGCTATTTTTCTTTGCTGAAGTTTGGATTGTTGTGTCAACTAGAGTAAAGGTCAGTCTATGAAGTAATGTTAGATATCAGTGGGGTCAATACCCTGTTTTGAATGTTCCACAAAACTCCAAGAAAGAGAGATCATGCACGTGACTAATCTTTATGGAACATGAATACAGATTAGGTCCTCTCTACCCACTCCTTAAAGTAGAGGCAGACTAACACCTTCTTGAGAGCTGGTCTCAAATAAGCCCCACTTCAGACAACCATCAATCCCCTGCCCTAACCCGCCTCCCCTGACATCAGACAGGTACCATATTTAGGAAAGGATGATTGTCATTTCGGTATTTAAACTAGATATGGTTTACTATGGTTAACTTCAGGTGCTGGCAGTTACCAAATTTTCAAGTTGTCCACTGTTCCTGAGAGCAATTTTCAAGGTTACCTGAATCCCTATGTTCTGAACATGAGCCATTTTCCTTGCCTGACAATGTCCTCACAATGAAGGTATCATACTCACTATTCTTGACAAGCATCCTGGGAAGGGATCCCTAGGGGCCAACTCCCATTTGCTGAATGTGTCTGTAGAAGAACAATGGAAGGGATAAAGATGAGCTATTTAGCAGGAATCTTGGTGCCACTGACATGCCTGGAGTGGGTTTTATCTCTGTTAACTTCTTATGTCCCCAGTTCATCTGAGATAGTTCCTCCTGGCTCCCTTTACGCTCACTGGAGAAGACACAATGATGATGTGACATATCTTGCCTATTTTAGATGTTTGTGGTAGAGGGATGTGAAATACTCACCAGAAGGACCTGTTTCTCCCCAGTAAGACTAGTTCAGACTGATGACTGGAGATGCTCAGCACTGATAACATAAATCCCACCCCCAGCTTCCAAAAGAGGCCCATGCAAGTCATATACATAGGTCTGGCCTTCTCCCCAGCTGAGATTCTGCACCTTGCACCTCCACACTGGGCCTATTGATTTTCAAATCCATCCATACTGGAAAGAAATTTCTATTTCTTCTACAACTGACAGCAGCAGAAATAATGGACACCCTTTCTGCAAGATTTCAGAGAGGCTCTAACCTGTCTCCCTACCAAAGTGATGGTACAAACACCAATATTTTTTGAGACACTGTTGGGATCTTAATCCAATCCTTTGTCCTACAATTCCAAGACCTCTTTGCGATTTCTTTGGTTATTTGGCATTTGCTCAAGGGCCTTGGAGAGACCCAGTTTTTATAAGTGTTGTACAGACATAGGAGTTCCTGCTGTGAAGGATTTCAGCAGTTTTGCTTCTGCCAGTCACCTCCAGGCTAGTGAGAATGTCCAGACAATGTGCAGGTCCTCAGAGGTAAGCTGCAGGTGAGGCAGCTCCTCTGGCTCCATCTCTCACATCCCCAGAGGATGTCCAGAGGGTAAATACAATCCTCTTGGTGGCATGGAGCTGGTGCTCCACTTCTCAGATTGTACCCACTCTGGCCTGGGGAGAGATGAGAAGCTCTAATTTCTGTTTAGAGCCCTTCTCACATCCTTACAGAGAGACCTTGTTTGGCCTGACCGACAGCAAGGAGGGGTCAGCTGTCGCAGGGGCAGAAGTGTGCAAAGGCGCATTTACTGCACTTCCGTGGGCTTTCCCTTGGATTTGACCTGATATTTTTACACATCTATCCTTGATCTCTCTCAGCCTCAATCTCCACCCTCAGAACAAGAGAGACTTGTAAGCAGCATAAATAATTGCTGCTCCACCCAAGGCAGTCCCCCAGAAATCACAGCAGCTGTGGACCCTCTTCTCACCTCTCCCTCTTTTCTTTCTTTCTCCTGATCTCTTCTCTTCTTTGTCTCCCTCCTCCCCACTTTTTCTCTCTTTGTTTTTTTTACCCTGTTTCCTGATGATCTCCCTCTGCCTGTGTCTCTCAGTCCCTCTCCCCAGCTCGCTCTCTCTGGAGACAGGTCTAGTGGCCTGGTTGCCATCTGCTGCCTGGGTTGTTTTTTGTGTGAGTGCGTGCGCGTATGCGCGCGCGCGGGTGCACGTGGGGCTTTTTTTATGAGGTTGAGATCAGATGGCATCTAATCGATCGTCATGGTCTCCATGGTTACCTGGGTGACAGAGTAGTTGGGAGAGACACATACTCCAGCCTGGGGCTGTCAGACCATTCCTGAGAGAAATATTAAAAAAAAAATTTAAAAAAGAAAGGGGAAAAAAAAGAGGAAAAAAAAGAAGAAAGAATAAAAATCAAAGCTCTTCCATCACACTTTACACATTTACATCTTCCTCGGATCCAGGAAAACGTAGCCTAGGTTTCTGTTTTACATCATCACCCTTTGACTTGGCTCGAGGAGGAACAAAGCAGACTTGTTTTTCTTTCTGCATGGCACAGGCACAAAAGTGAACAACATCTTTGGGAGAAGCTTCCCTTTCCCCTTCTGCTTCTCTGAAAGGTTTGATTTTTTACCTTTTTTTTATCCCCCCAGTCACTGTTGTAACCATAATGATTATTTTTATTCTTCTAAATTGGTTAGTCTCTTGAATTGACTAAAGGCAATTTCCCAGGTATTCTGGGAAAAGAATTACAGAGCAGTATCTTTTTCTCCCTAGCCTCAGCCTCTAACACTAGACCATCTCCAGCACTTGTAGAAGATCAGTCAATCTGTATATTATTTTTTGTTTGTAAGCAAGTGAAGAGTGATCCTAAGGATGAATTATGGAATTAGGTGAGTTTCTTGTATTTAAAAGTAGATTGAGTCAGGCATGGCAATATCTTGGTCCATGGCAATTAGTGTGTCAGGAGCACAGGAACTTAAACCACGCAGTGCAGAATATGAACCTGCATGAATTAGGGGAGGAGAAGGATACTGCTGCATTTCAAACAATCCCATTATGGCAGATACTCCTCAATAACAAGAATTTCACAAAGTTTGCCTATAGTGAACCACCCAGGTACACCCTGTCTGGCTCATTATAGACATATTCTGCCTGGTCCAACACAAATCTGTGCTTGATTTGACCTCAGCATGGCCCCCAAAAGGCAATCAGGTTACATCTTCTGTTGTCTGGCTGCAGCCAAGGCATTAGTGCTCATCAAAGCTCACCCATTGCAGTGCTGGGGCAGCTGCTGCCTGGCCATGTTCCTGCTCATGGTAGAACACAGGGCTTTGGAAATGGCAAATGTAAACACAGGCAAAGCGAGAGAATAGCAGCAATGAGCATGGCTGTGATGGGCTGAGGGGCTGGTGACCCATCAGAGTTTTCCAGAGATCCAGAAGTGCTGACTTAATGCTGCTAACTATGAAATGCATCTGATCAGAGCACTTCTAGACAAACAAAGATTTGAGAGCTGGATATGCTTTTACTTTTCTCTTTCCCAGTTCTGATTTAAACTGACTTTTAGTTGGAGCCTGTGGTCTTGCTTTGCTTTTTTGCCTTTCTGGTAGAAGCACAAGGTGCCCAAGTTGGGTCGCTCAGTTCAGGCTGCAGATAGGCACTGAGGATGGTATTAAGTTGTCTAAGGGGTGTCATTGCCGGTGACATCCTATCCAGTGTGTGTATGCACCACCCCCAAAAGGCACAGGTCTTAAACTGTGCTTATGTGTGATCTGCCAAACTCCTTTGTTTAAAAAAAAAATCCGTGATCACGCCTATTTGAATTCTGATTCTGCTCCCTCCCAGCAGCATAACATCTCTGCTTATAACCAGCAGGGTGGGAAATCCTCTGCTCTTCAATATTCCCTAATGTTAAATAACATGGGTCTCCTAGATTTTCATACTGTACAAACACAAACTAATTAAAGTCGTACAAATACATCCTAGGCAGAGAATGAGAATCTGATCACTTGAGGGAAGACCGCTGGCTTCCACGTCCCAGGGAAAGCTCCCTCACAGTTTACACTGTTCTTTTTGCAAGAGATAATTTATGGTAAAGCCAGTTTCCACTGAAACAGCAGACGTGCACAGAGAGAGGAAAAAAATGTAAACACAACAGCATCTTTGTGAATGCAGCAAGGTGCCGGTGCCTGCCTCTGCATGCTCCATAATATATTAATACACACTGGCTGGCCAATCCCACTGGAGCATTCAATCATGCCACATTATAATAGAATTTAATGGAGTTGACAGCTAAGACCTAGTTGCTGGAGACATGTGAAAGACCTTTGCAATGAGGATAACAATTAATAAAGGAAAGCGCCATAGATTTTTGGAGAACCTCATAAAAAAGTAAAATATCGACATTGATCATGGCATGCAAGGATATTAGACACGTAAATCGAGCTATTGCCTTTATTTATTTATTTGCACATCTTTAATATTATAGGCACAGGTTTCCCCAAGGCCAAAATGCAATTTCTCTCTCCATTTCTCAGCAGGAGCTTTTCATCTCCCTATTCACCAGGTTTTGAATTGCACATTTAATAAGCGATAAAGAATTCCTGTCTCTTTTCCTTGGGCTTTCAGCTCACAGTTTTTCCCTCCCTTCTGTCTTGCGATGGAAACAACAATCCCCCTTACCTGGCAGTAGGCTGCTTGGGGATGTGGGGGTGGTGTAAAAGGGGACCTGGAGCCCACAGGGAGTGTCTGGACTTCAGTGTCTGCTGATGTGCTTTGTATGCCACGTTGCACTGGGTATGGTAAAGAGTGCATGGGATCAACATAAAAAGAGGGAGAAAGAGTCTACAACATTGTCTGTAAACCAGCATTTCCCCATCTGCCTCACCAGAAATTTTTGGTAGGAGGAACAGCTTATGTCTTCATAAGCTGCCCTCATCCCTGTTTAGGAAGAGACACTCTTCACTCTTCATGGGATATTGTAGTAATTTTAAAGAATCAATCCTGTGGGTAAACTGCACCTAGCTCAATCCTCTCACTGATGGAGGTGACAAAAATTTCATCAGCCTGCAGCTGGGAGCATTGCTTGGCTCCCACAGGCTCAAATCTCTCTGGATTTCCTTGGCTGTGCTCAGTTAACACACTCCCGAATCAGGGCTGGCTCCTCGCCTCAGAGAAGTCCTGGACAGCATTTCCAAGAGCATTTAGGTGTGAATTGGTACCTGGTGGGATATTTAGAAATACAAAGGCTCCTCACTGCCCAGAGGGGCTGCCCAAGCCCCTGATGCTCACAGTCCCTGCATCTGTAAATGCTCATGTAGCACTGGAGAGCTGCACTCACAGAATGACAGGCTTCAGCTCCTTCTGGCTTCAACTTTACACCACTACAATCCCACTCATCTCATTGGGCTTCCTCTTAACCTCCCCTGATGAACACCAAAGACAGGATCAGCCCCAAATGAACCCAAGGTTCTGGTAATATAAAGGTCCAGCTTTCTTAAGTTAGACTCAGTGCTATCCTTGTGGGATCCTTCCAACTCATGATTGCTTCAAATGATTCTACAAGTCCAGCTGTGCAACCTCAGCTGCCCTGCAGTTTGGGGCATTGACCTCACATCAAAGCCCTTTGGAGCAATCAGGAAAAAAACTGAGGAGTCAAATCCATCCCTAGTTTAGGACTGTAGAGGCTGATGGTGTTATAAAAGGGATGACTTTAGCATCATCTTAAGAAATTTAAAACAACTGAACAGGTACTTGAATAGGCATGGTGCAATTGTAAAAAAGGGATTAAATAATCAGATACTTCCATTTTATAACCAGCTGCAGTAGGCTTATTTCTTGTCAGGTAAATCAACCTTGTTTTTCTTTCACTTACCTATGCACAGATGCACTTCCCCAGGACAGGTGACATCTTGCTTGGAACAAAAGAGGCCATTTGTCCATATCACAGCAGCAGCGACTGCACCGTGTCATCTCATGCTCTCCTCCAGCAAATTGAGTTTGTCAGTGCTCAGCCACGCAGCTGAGTGGAGTGCTGCATGATGCCTCACCTCTCCTGGGAGAGAGAAGTTGGCATAAGCCATATCGTAATGGGATCCAGAAACAAAGAAGCGTGAATGAAGCGCTAATTGCATTCATAAAGACATTAACAAAGGAATTAAAATAGCAGAAGCTTCCTTTCCCCCTCAAGCTTCATATAAACAACCAAAATTATATTAATAATCACTGAGGTTTACACTACTTTGAAGGGATTATACCCTGATGGGACATCAGGGCTTGGAAAGACCATTTCAGTGGTCTTTTTAATGGAATTCTGTATCAGAGATGAGACACTCCACTGCTTCTGTTTATCCAAATTTGTTCTTTTCTTTCTGTCTTTTCTCTTGTCCTTATGCTTCCTTCAAAGAACAGGAAGACTGCTCATTTTCCCCTGAAACTTTTAATATGCCGTAAAAATAATGACATCATACTAAAACCTGTAAATTTTCCTAAAAACTCCCCAGCACAAAATGACCTCAGAAGTTTGGCCAATGGCACAATGGAAGTTTCTTGTATAAAATGGCCTGAAACATCCTACCTAGGTTTTTAATCTCATTCAGATCCATTTACTTTTCCATGGAAAAGGGAAAAAAGAAGTCATGCTTTCTGCTTTTTTCTCAGTTTCTACATGATTTAATCCTTCAATTACCAAACTCCAGCACGTTGTTCTTATTTGCATTGCTACTACTAAGAAAAAACATTTCCTGTTAGAATTCTCTCCAATCAATGGGGTCTTTTCCCCCCCATGAGAATAGTGCTATTATCCTTAAACATGGAAAGAGCTCATTTCACAGATCCTAAATTCTGAGGCTACTTTAAATCGCTTGTACCAGCAAAATGATAGCTCTTGCTTTTTCAATTACTTAGCTGTATTTATCACACCTCTCCAGCTCCTGCACTCACCTCCTTTCCACCTGCTGATGTGGGTGTTGTGCTAGTGACAGCTACAGTTAAGTCAGTGAAACAGTTTGTTCTGTTCACTAATCTTCAGTCACTCATAACTTTCTAAAATTTTTGTTCTGGAGGCTGCAGTCTGCCTGTTTCTCATGGCCACTCAAAGGTGGATTTCTCTAGGAAAGATGAGTCCAAGCCATTCAGCAGTTCTGGAGAAGGAAACACTTCTATCACCTCAATACTGAAGGTGAAGTGCCTGAAGAGGCACCATACATGGAGAAGAGGACCCTGAACCAACACTGGAAGGTTGCCACCCCTGTGTCTCTATGTTTGTTCCATCCCCCACTGAGACTCAGGACTTGTGAGTGCCAGGATTGGTGTTTCCAGTTCTGGAGGGCAGAAAGCAGGGAGAATTAGGGAGCACATCAAGGGACACGAGATGGGATATGCCACAAACACCTGAAGGAACGAAGCTGAGACCTTCAAGCATGTGGGAGCTGTGTGGGAGCATGGGGACGTGGTCCAGGATGGGCTTTTGCACCTGGCTAATACCCCAGCCCCTTAAAAGGATCTGAACCATTCAGGGAACTGGCCTTGTTTCACAAGCAGATCTCTTTCCATGGCGTGCACAGTTCTTTCCATGAAAGCTAGATTTGGGGTTGTTAGGACAATGGGTAGGACAATTGGAGCTCAAGCTGAAACAATGGTGGAGTTGTTGGTATTAAATCCTAATTCTGAGGTGGATTTAAAGCCTGTAGACCCTCCCACACTAACACGACATCTCCCACTCCTCACTTCCTCCTCTTCACTTCCCTTCTTTATTCCCGAACACAACAAAATTCCTTAGAAATAGACTCATAGCCCATCATTTATCCTTTGCCCCTGTCCTGTCCCCCACAAGTTCCTGCCAACACCTCCGTGGAATCTCCATTTGTGGGGCTCTCCTGGCACCTAGTGCACTGCATCAGGAGCTCCTGAGGCCATGTGCTAAAAGCATCAAGGAAGGAGTGATAAAAAGAGTTGGTGCTAGGATGACGAATGAGCAATGCTCCCACATTAAATGCAAAATCTGAAATTAAAGCAATTTTCCATGTTTCAGACAGCTACAGGAAAACTGGTTACCAGTTGGCAGCAGCAGGAATTTTCAGGAGGTGCTGGGAGTCAGGATGGGGCTCAGCTATTCTTCTCATCTTAGTATCCCCAGCTCAGGAAGGAAACATATCCCTGGCTTTGATTTCAGTGCAGGTGAATGGAGTGCAAGGGCAGCCTCAGCCCAAGTCTTGTTTCCAAATAAATGAAATTTGTATCTTCCACATTTTCAGCTGGGAGGTAGAAGGCTATCTCAGGAGTGATGGCAGGTGCTGCTGAGCTATTTCCATTTTCCAACTCTGCAACCTCAGGAACCTCTTTAATCCAAACCACCCGCCAAGCTCCATTCACTGGCCCTGAAGATCAGCCAGTGGATTTGGATTCATTTTTAGGGCTGTCTTTAATTTTTTGAAGTATCTTGCTGGCGGATTTTTGGTCTCACCTGTAACTCAAGAAGAGATTTGCAAATCTCATTCTCACATTTTCAGCCACTTAAAGGGGCACATCACACCAAGAATTTAGGTTCTGCTTTCAATAGAGGAAACACAGGGGTAAAGGTATATGAAAAGAAAACCGTGAGGTTCAGAAATGCTTTGACAGATTTGTTAGAGATGAAAACATTCTTTATTTGATTTCTGCATTCCCTGGGGCAGTGAGGAGAACCCATATGCAATTGCATTGAACTAAAGCATGAAAATCAGAGAGCACATTTGACAAGAAGCTCCACCAAACCCACCCAGAAGCTCACTGAAGTGCAAAAGGTAAAGCTAACAGAGGAAAGAGTGGTGTAGCTCAGGGGCAGGATTTCCGTTACCATGTTCTAAGGCATTGGTAACAGGAGCGGAGATAGGAAAATACACAGAAGGTACAACCCAGTGTGATCTTACCTGGGGTTTATGCTCCACAGTGTTGACAGCTATTGGGAGATGTCAAAGATAGACAGTGATTTTTTAGTCACTCATGCAATTTTCTAGAAAATCATGCAATTTTTTAGTCAATTCTCAGAAGGAAATATGCACACATGGCCATGTGTGTGCTGCTACTGTCCAAGTGCCTTTTGGTGTCTCGCTTACTGAAATGCTTTCAATTAGGGTTTGGAAGCAGTTGACTCAGTCAGCCTATGTGACACTTGCCAAAGACAAAATTAGTTTCAGTCATTGATGGTTTCCTTCCAAAAAACCAAAGCATCACTCTCCCCTTCTCTCTTTCCCCTTTATTGTGGGAGACTATTTCTCAGGTAAGTGTTTAACTGATTTTTAGTGTCATGGAAACTTCATCTGCAAATTCGTTAGAAACTCTTTAGTAAAGCAGCCTAGTAAAACAGATGATTAATATTGGTAAGCTCCTCATTTGCATATTAATTAGTCTCTGTACTCAACTAATTAAAACAGGCCTGCCTGTTTGTAGACTTTCTGAATTCCAGATTGTTGCTATTGCTCCCACGTAAGTGCATTTAGTGCAGCTAAGGCAGGCCATTGACACTACAAACAAGGCACCCCAAGCAGCAGTAGCAATATTTAAGGCAGTTAAGTCTATAAGGGAAGTACTTTCAATGTTTTCTTTAAAAAAAAACAAAAACAAAACCAAGACTGATGCTTGAAATGGCAGGATATCATGACTAAGCAGTGCTTCTTCTTCCCGGTTATGCTCTTGCAGAGCAGGACAGTTCCAGAAACCAGACAAATCCAAGGCCAGAGGAAGAACAGCACTGCAGGGCACAAAGAAGCCCAGGCTGAGCTGCCCTTAAGCCTTGCAATACTTACTTTTCTCCAGAGATGCAGCCTAATATTAAGCTCAGGCTGATGACTCAAGACACGAAAATTCGAGGTTAATTCTGACCCGCGTTGCTCTGGCAGAATTCTGTTCAGTCCTCCAAGGCCAGGGATGGAACTGGGTCTTGGAGTCCTTGCATGTCAGCTGGATTTGCCCTTGCAAGCCTAGTTCATGGCCCCACAAGCTCTGCAGAGATGCTGCAGGGGCCGGGCACTGGCTGAACTTTTATAGGTAAAGAGCTGCATTTTCCCCATCCCACATTTCCCTGCTGGCTGTATGAATGGAACAACAAAGAAATTCCCCTGTCGATTCCTTGCCTTCAGGCTTTAGCACACAAAATGCAGCCCTCCCATCAGCCACAAAGTCCTCCTCCAGCCTAGAGCCAGACAGTGCTGCCCTCTCCAACAGGATCCTGCCTCCTCCTCCCTTTGCCTGCCTTGAGTACACACCATTTCCTCCTCTGCCACCCGGGCCAAGAGGCACTCCCCTCGTGTTTCTCAGCCAACACACCTGCTGGTGGCCATGACACTCCTCTGTCTTACTACTACCCTTCTAACTCCTCCTGCTGTTCTTGCTTCTGGACCTTGGCTCTTTATCTTCTTCACCTTCTCGTGCACCTGCTTTTTGTTCCTCCCAGCTGTTAGCATTCCCCACTTTGCTATCCCCACAGTTGTGCTGGA
Source organism: Serinus canaria (assembly GCF_022539315.1). Lineage (NCBI taxonomy): Eukaryota > Metazoa > Chordata > Aves > Passeriformes > Fringillidae > Serinus > Serinus canaria. The sequence goes on from NC_066313.1 coordinate 24,303,366, forward strand.
CTCCTGTAGAACTTCAGGGACCGAGGATAAAACACGCAGGGCTGAGAGGCGCCTTATGATGTATATTTACTGCCATAAAATATTTTGCATGGCAGTGACAAGTAGGTTTTCTCAAACTGTCTGTGCACTGAGACTTTTCCTCACCCTAGCTGCCAATAGCAGTTTGACAGGTTTTATTATACTCCATTATTCACAACAAGCCAGGTCGCTGTGCCATATGCTGTCCAGTCCTGCTAAAGCTAACCATGTGCCCATGTTGGCTGCAAACCAAGGCTGGTTAAAACCTGCTCCTTTTTTGCATGCCATTTGTTTTGAAAGAATTGGAGATGGGCTTCATGTCAGATGTTCCAGTGTGTCTTATCGCACAATTTGCTCACCCTCAGCAGCCTAAACACCAAAACAATTGGAAAATCGGGGATCCTGGTATGGTTTGGACCTGGGGTTCTTCAAGACACATGCGGTCTTCTGGAGCTGATGGAGTATAAGGCAGGAAAAGAGCCTTAAATGTCTCTGGGGGCACTGGCATAGTGTTCAGCTTGGACTGTAGCTTTAGATATGGCTTCATGCACTGCTTAGTAAGACCCACAGCAAAGAAAAGTGCAATGTTTCTAAGACTAAACCTGTGCTTCACCAACACCAGCTGTTTTAGAGGCATTGCAGCAACAGCAGTCATTGTGTCTGCATGTGGCCGGACAGACTTCCTAGTGCATTCTCCAAAGCCCAGCCTGCTCCAAGCCTGCACTCACAGCTCCATAGCCCACACAACTTGCTGTTTCTTGCTTTTTAGCTGCTTTTGTTGGTCTGTTTTGTTTGAATGTTTGCTGCCTTGCCAAACCCTGCAGTTATCAACACACAGACCCATCTAGAAGAACATTTATTGCTGCCTTTCAAATCTGCCAGACTTTGGATCCCTCTCCGACTCATTGTTTGCACTGTTCCTGTTCTCATATGGATGTTTTCCTTCCCCTTGCTGCATCCATTTAGCTGATCCTTCTTGCTGCTCCCACAGTTTTTTCTTCCTAACTCGCCATCAAGCAAACTGATGGCAGAGGCTACTTACAAGTGCACCCATTTCTGGACATGGTTCATGGCTCTTGTCTCTTTGAGTGTGCTGTCTGCAGCTTCTCTTGCATTGCCTTTGGCGGTGTTTCCTGTTTTGGGAAATGAGCAAAAACTGAAAGGTTTTGCAAAGTGGTGCACTCCTTTCACCCTGTTCCATGTCTATCACCAGCCTCTGATTTCTCTGATCATAATTACCAGGGACCCTTGTGGTGTGTGGCACTGTGAGGACCAGAGGTCTTATCTGCCCCATGCTGTCCATTCAGTGTCACTGTGATGGTACATGTGAATCATGGTGGCAGCCTCAGGCTGGAAAGTTTGTGTCTCCCATTGCCCACAGTGAAGGCAGACTTAGGTCTGTACTGATGACATGAAGTATGTTTGATTTAATTATATACCCAGATTTGCACTTGAAACCAAGTGTGAGGCCTGATTCTTGCATCTTCTCATCAGGTCCTTAATTTCCATCACTTCCCTAATGTATCTCAGTTTCTAAGAGTCCAGCCATTTGCAGAAATTATAATTTTAATGCTGTGTATGAACATGAATTGTAACAGACTGCATACTTAATTTTTGTCATACAGCCAGGAATCTTCTTGCCACTGTCTTTTTCTCTTCATGTTGTCAGAAAACATCTATAGATGTTCTTCATTGTTTTCTGGCTTTATAGTCAAGGCCAGCAAAGCTCTCAGCTTCATTAGTCTCACAGATGGCAGAAAGGGGTTACTATCTAACTTTATCTTAGTGTTGAAGAGCTTTCACTTTCTTGAAGTATTTTGGTATAGAGCTGGATAAGATCTACAATAACCTCTTCATCCTCACATATGACAAGGATGTTCTGGCATTCCCCCATGATCCCATACAATAAACTGAGTACCAGCATCTCACACAGCCTTTGTTAGGCTGTCTACCACAGACATAAGGTAAGCTCAGGGCACAGATGCCCAAATCTAGACCGAGCTGTACCTCTACCTTATCCTGCCTTACTGGCTGGTTTTCCAGACCTGTGTTGTAACCAGCTTTGCCCTAGCTCTGACCTCATCTCCTACAGCTTCTGGTTGAGCTCTCTGACCTCACTTCTTCTTGTTTAGAACCATCAGTGGACTGTCATTGCTCTGTCCTGCTCCAGAACTGTGAGACCATGTGGGTGAAGGTGCTGTTCTGCCTATGCTGAGGTCACCCCTAGGTTCCTGCCTGCCCTCCTTAGCAAAGCAGCCCTTATCATGTTGCTCCTGGACAGATATTGTGTTGGTACTGTCAGGCACATCCTGTTTGATCAACTCCATAGCAATAAAAAGCAGCCAGTTTTCCAGGATAATGGAAGGAGCCAACTTATCAGGAGAAATGGCCCAATGTTGTTGTGGTAGATCTAGAGAGACAATGAAGTCATCATGTCTATAACCTTCAGGGAGATGTTGGCACCCAGCAAACCTTGCTTTAGTACAATACACACATCAATACTGAAATTCTGCCTGCTGTTGTGGGTCTGCTCTTGACTCTTCTAAAGCCTGTTGCTTTCTTTGGATCTTTCCTGAGATCAGGATATTTAGCTGTTTCAGGCACATAATAGGTTGCTGTTTCTTGTACAGAATAATGCATTTTCTACTATGAATTGCATTTACCTTCCACTGGCCAATGCATAATCAGCACATGGATGTATTTCTCCCAGCTCATTTTCCTGCTTATCATTTTTTTTAGTACTGCATGGCAGCTGGGTCAGCAGTCCAGCAGAAATCACACTGGTCATTCATCTCAGAGCAGTTACAATGGTAGCTGAATGGCAGCCTTCAGAGATGTGCCTCGCATATGTGAATCTCCCTGGCTCTGCTGTCACACTACAAAAATCCTTTGCACTGGAAGTCTGTGTCATGTACCTTTCCATCCATTATACAGCTGTGCTTTCCTTCTGCAGAAGAGATCCCAATGGAAAGTGAAATGGTGCTGTTTCTCCAGCATCTTCCACACCTTCTCATGACCTGTATGTTATCCACCTAATCTCTTGAATTGTTCCTCTGGGACGTGTCCTGGATTATGATTTATTATTTGGCTTTCCTGCTTAATGAAAACTGTTAGCTCTGGAAAATACACATGTTCCTCTACATCAGCCATCGTTCTGATGCTGCTTTTTGTTCAGTTCAGCAGCCCATGATACTCTTTCCCTGAGTTTTCTCTGGGTGTGTGTCTTTGGGCAAGCTGGAGTTCTCTCAGTTCACAGGTAGGATCACTTGCAGGATCTACAGTGAGGCTCACTGAGAGTTTTGTTGTTGATGTTTCTTCCTCTGCCTATGTTTATTCTGCATGGTATGTTTGTATAAGCACCAATACATTGTAACTTCCCTAAAAGCAGCCCTCTCAGTTCTTATTGCACTGGGGTTACTGTACTCACCAAATGTATTGCAGGCTTCCCTTTACCATGGGGGTATGGGTGTGTTTACCTACAACAAGAGTATCTCACTCACTACTTAACCTTTTATTAGGGTGAGATGAGAAAGGGATAGATTTGACTTCTGTGTCCATGTGCCCCATAACCAATGATGATAAAAAAATCAAAGCAGGAACACTTCCTTGAAGGCTAGGGCACATTATTTTGTGACTTGAAGCAGACTACCCCTGTACCATTTCTGCAAGCTGCTTTCTTTCCATGTAGTCTCATTCTTGCTGTAGCTCTCACAGGATTGCAGGCAGTCATCCTCTTCTATATTGCCACATGCTCACTGGGTAAGAACCAGAAAGGTTCCGGCTATAAAAGAGAAGAAGTGTCCTTAGGGATGAAGATGTCTTTTTACAAATAGCATTAAAATACATGTGCAAACTGACTTAGCAGTTCCTCCAATATTTCCTTCCCACTTTGACACAGTCTGCTACATCAGAAAAGATGTCTTTTGCTGGATCCTCAAAATCACTCCAAATGCTGCCCAAGGAACTGTGAGCCCTCAGCCCCAAACAACAGATGGATAGGTTTCAAAGGCTGGAGTCTCCACTTTGTCTAGCAGCTATTTTATTAGTGCCAAACAGATGTGTGTGCAAATGCCTCCTGCTGGAAGCAATGTCTTTGATCCCTGATATCTAAACTACTCACTGGTGGAAGGAGTCAACAACCCAGGTTTAATAATGAACTATTGTTACCCATTTCTTTCTTATTCCCTGGATCCTCTCCAAGATGAACTGATGGCTTTGGTAGATCACTTGATAGACAGAAACAAGACATTGGCAGCTTCTACAAAATATCCCAGGCTACAGAAAGTGAAATCTTCAACCCCTGTCCTTCCACCCTCCATAAAGAACGATGCAACACACTATTGTAAAAGGATCTGAAGATGATCTTGCTTATTAAAAGAGCACAGAAATGTGCCCTAAACCCTATTGATTTATGACCTTTATCTGACCATAAATGCTGCCCCTCTTGCCCAGCAGCGGGAAACACCTTGAGGAGTAGCATGATTGACCTTCCCCGCTTATCCACCTGACACAGTGCACTTCCGTGAGCTTACAGAGGATTCTCTGCATGTGACACCACTTCTAGGCCAGAAAGAAATGTCTGTTGTGCATTGTGTGACTCCAGAGTGGCAATTCAGACATGGGAACTCCTACCTCTGTCTTGCTTTGACAAGCAACATTACAGGGTGAGCGATCCAAAGAGCTTGCTGAGTCTCACACACAGGTCAGTGCCTTTGTTTAAACATTCAACACACTTCTTCCAACTGCCTGGCAAAAGGAATGTGTTTGGAGGTGTAAATGATTTTGACAATTCAAGTGTTGTGTGTTAATACACTGATCAAAACGCTGAGAATTTTCGGGTCAGGGCACATCTGTTCATCTTGGCGATCTTGTTAAGAGGTAAACCCTTATAGCCTGGGAGACACCGAGGAAGCATTGCAGGGTTTCTCTGTCTGGCGGGATTCCTTTCCAGTATTAACTAGTGCTGGATCTTCACCACAGAAAGGTTCCTGTCAGGGCCTTAAGCACTAAACAGAGACCTCAGCAGATGAGTGTTAAACCAAATGGGACTAAAAAGGCCAGAAGCGCCTCCATGCCATTTCCCAGCCTCAGCACTGATGAATGGCGAAAGCCGACAGCCATTCATCAGCACGGATAAATGAATGCAAGGAGTTTAGACAATGCTAAAAGAAGGAGCAGAGTCACGGGGCCAATCTGCAGAGCTATTCTTGCTCATGTGAGCTCTGGGTCAGTTCCCTGCCTGTGCTGCCGATTTATTAGATAAATCTGGGCATTTCTGAGCTAACGGGAGGTTTCCTGTTGTCTGACAGGAGTTTGGCTTTAAACTGTCATTGCCTTCCCTGCTTAGGAAATATGGATACTTCTGCTCACTAGGGAAGCTCCCTTTCGGCTTGCACCATCTAGGATGTAAGAAAAAGCTAAATCTCCCCGCCTGGGTGAAATGCAGCTTGTCTATCAAGAAATATCCCTGAGAATAAACACTTCTGTTGAGTTGCTGCACTTCATTCCTAACAAAGCAGAACAATTTGCATTACAACTCAGTTGTTTTAGAAGACAATGGGTGAAATCTGGAGCTTGACACTTGGCTTTCACTCAGTCTGTCTTCTGTGGGAGTATCGCCAGCTAAAGAAGGTACTGAAGACAGCGCATGATGCAGCAGTACCAACAGTGCATTTTTACAGTTTGTCCAACGGCTTCAGAGTGAGTATGTTTATAAACTAAGGTAAAGCTCAGGGAAATCAGTTGAAATCTTTGCATTGACCTTAAGTAGCCTTTGGATCAGTGATAAAATAAGGAAATGTGTGGGTTCTGGAAAGTCCTAGCATGTAGGCAAGAAGAATACTCTGGTTCCTCCTTGGGGAGGAATGGAGGCACAGAGGTGAAAGGGCTTGTCTGGTGCTGCTTGGATAATCTGAGACTGATATTAGGTAAATGCATAGATCTTATAAGTACTGAGCACAGCGTGAGGATGTTCAGTTGATGTGAGAAATGGGATAAACTTCAAAATGAAAAATCAAATTGCTTCAAGAAACTTTTCAATCTAAAAAATCCCAAAGTCTCATATGGATTTGGTATAGTATGAATTAAGAAGAAACTTCTTTTAATTGACTCTAAAAAGTCCTCTTGACTATTCTCTCTTCCATTTCCGCCTTTCCCCTCCTTTCGAGTCTTTGCAGCTGTTATGTTTTATTTACAGATAACTGGAAATGGAACATAAATAATCCTAACTGGCACTCTAAAGAAATCAGCAATTTATGAGTGTATTTAAAATAGCCTTGCTTTGAGGCATTAATGATGGATGGATGGATGGATGGATGGATGGATGGATGGATGGATGGATGGATGGATGGATGGATGGATGGATGGATGGATGGGGTGGCAAAAGGTACATTCTGACATGTGTAGTGAAAATACCTTAGATTACCTAATCTGGCCCCAGATTTTCCTGGTTTAGAGAAAAACTAAATCCCCAGACCTAAAATCTAGGAACTGACTTCCTCAAGTGTTTTGTAGAAGATTGACCTGCCTCTGATCACAGAGCTCAATTGATTCAATTGACAAGTCTTTATTGACTTTAAAATAGCTGAAAATATAGATGCTTGTCTGAATTATGGAGTGTGGTTCCTTCTTTTGGTATTAGAAATATAACTTAACTGATCACATATAATGTAACTGGTAATGTAATTTAAGTGGTCATGATGAGCCAGAAAATGTCAGAGGAGAACATAGGACTCTGGTTAGATGACTAAAGTTACAGCACGTTTTGAAGAAGGTGGTGTTGCATTTTACCTCGAGTGTTGCATTCCCTTTCCTGGGAGGTGTTTCATCCATGCTGGCTGATTGTTAGTTTTCCTGTCCTCCTCATGGGCAGATCTGTGGTTCTCACCTCTTGACATTTGCTTGCAGGTTTAGCAGTGCATCTCTGCCAAAAAAAACCCCATTTCAATTTACATTTTTGCTTTTTCTCTTTCAGTCTACATAGACATAGATGTATCTTTTCTCACTTAGCTTCTTTCTGTTGATTTCTTTATTAGCAAGTATTAAACTATAGAGAAGTTTGTATTGAAGTCCATATGGCACATACGATAAAGTTGTTTCAAGTGGCACTGTGGACTAATCACTTCCCAACTGTTCTCCACTCACGAAGAGCAAAATCAGCTCTGCCTGTATTCTTAGCAAATCTCTCCTTGCTTTTATTGGCAATGCTTCTGTTTTGGCAGCAACCTGTCAAGTTTAGAGCTGGCAACCACAGTTTTTTCGCATTCTCAGATGGAACGTAGGCAACATGTTTTCTATGAAAACATCCTTCCTTCTCTTCATTAGTGCTTCCAACATTATTGTTCTCAGTACAGAAAGCAAACATTGGTAGCTTTCCCTCTCCCAACACTGTAACTTGAATGAAACAGGGCTGAACTGACATGAAGTTTTTGACTGAGAAAATAATGTTCAGTGCAGAAACAACAATCAAAGTCCCGCTTAGCCAGGCCAGAATGGCTGAGTCTGGTATGCAAGTGCATATCAAGTCTAAGAGCTGTAAGCTGGCTTTGGATGAACTGCCAGGTCCACACTGTGCCATGCAGAGATACTCGATTCAGAGTACTGGAAATGTTACGGTGTGTTAGCTTCATTGCACCATGTTCCACTCATGTCCCGTGCATCTCTTTCAGCTCCGCAAACTGATCCTTAGAAACACATTTCACAGGAAGCAAAGCAAGTCAAGTCCAAGAAGTCAGGTTTCTTTTTCCACTTGGTCTAAAAAATGTGGCACACATCTGAAGCATGAACAGGATCAGGATACTCTTTGACTGAGAAATGAGCTTGTCTCTACAATCTTTGTTTAAAACCCATCTGGCTCCCTGTGCATCTCACAAATTATTTAAAATCAAAATCCCTGTAGGGACTTTATTTTATCCTCCTAGAGACCTGTTGTCCTAATGTGTCTACACTTACTGAGAGTTTTCTACCTTTGGTCCCCTTCTTGCAGGAAGGCTGCTAGCCCAGTCTGTGCAAAAGACCTGGGATAGTGGCAGTCCACTTCACAACTGTATCTGGAAAAAGATCTCATAACATCTTCCAGCACTGCTGCTGACTCCCTGTGCATCTCACAGAGCTTACAAAAATCAGCTTTGCTTATGGCCTCCATTTCCCTAAGACTCCTAAAACTGACTTTTGAATTCTTGCTCCACTCTAGCCTCTAGGACATCTGGTAATTTAGGGCGGGATTCAGTTCCCCACACTCACACATGAGGATTTGAAAAATAAACTGGGAGGCAGTAAGGAAGTTTATCTCTGCTGAGAAGCTCGGAGCACTTTCTCTTGCCCACCCTGGGGTTAGGATGGATATCCCAGCCTCACTGAAGAGTAACGCAGCTGTTCACACTTGTGCTTCCTTTATCTCTCCAAATGGAGCCTTTGCCCCCTCGACACAATGCACTTCAGTGACTGCAATCATTAAAGGCGTTGGAAATAGGGTTTGAGACTTATGCAAACTCCTGCCTCAGGTGTCATGACCAACGAACCGATCAAAAATGCCAGCTCCTCTTAGGATGCCGTCCCTGCATTCATACCCCACGGCAGATCTGTCACACAGTAGCCAAACATGTTAATACAGCTGAAGCCTTTAGGTACACTTGTACCCTCAAAACTCAGTGGAGTTGCTGTCATTCTCCAACTGTTCAGTGGCCTAGATGAAATTAGAAGTCTAAATGCAGCAGCTAATAAAGACACTGTATTTCCACCTCAGAAAAAGCACCACCTCCCTTTGCTACCAGATGTCCTCCATGGCAGTTTGAGTCAATGAGGAGCTAAGTGATGGAGAATGAATCCAGTCTCCAAGAGGAGGCCTCAGGCCCTGAATGCCAGTAGTGGAAATTGAAGAAGGGAAGTTCTCTGTTGCTGCTCCCTGCTGGGGCTTGGAGTTGATGTCAGTTCCTACTGATGCTTTTTGTCACCAGAATCTAATATAGCTGCTTGTATGAACTGTCCCCTGCTCAGGAAACTTCTTTCCTTGGCTCCACACAGGTCTCCTGGAGATCAGTCTGCGGGGTGGATCAGCAGAGCAATTGCAGGGTCTGAGGCCATGAGGCCCATCAAGAATTGTGGGGTCTGAGGCCAACTGATGAGTACAGCTTGTGCGTAACCAGGTTTTGGGGAGAAGAAATGTGTATCCTACCCTATCTGCATGCTTGTTACTACCAGAAAGAATTAGACTGGGAGACCAAACTCAGCTGGATGGATTGTTCTCACAGTCCAGAACTCCCACTGAAGGAAGAAATCAAGCAGGAACATTGTCTGCAACCTCTTCTGAGAAGTCTGTAGATACAAAGGCTCGGCATAGCTTGAATTCAGCACCACCTTTGACAGCAAAAATGCTCTCCTTCACTTTTACTTATAAAAAGTGCTTGTACTTCATTTATAACAACAGTCCTAAATCAGATTGCTCCAAATGGCCAGCTTTGGACTGAAAGAAGTACTTTGGGAGCTGGTTACAGAAAATCACACATCTGAGAACCTTTTATGCACTTTCTCCCTGCATTTCCAGCTGAGGAGCTTTCCCAGGTAATCCTTTCTCTGTGCACTGTCCCAAAAGAATAGCAGATGTAACAAAGTAGACAATCTCAGAGAGCTGGGGCTGTTCAGCCCGGAGAGGAAAACGCTTTGGGGAGACCTTAGAGCACCCTCCAGTACCTGATAAATGGGGCCTAAAAGAGAGCTGGAGAGGAACTTTTCACAAGGGCATGTAGTGAAAAGCCAAGGGAGAATAGATTTAGACTGAAAGAAAGGAGATTTAGATTGGATATTAGGAAGAAATTCTTTACTCTCAAGATGGTGAGGCACAGGAACAGCTTGCCCAGAGAAGATGTGGATGCCCCATCCCTGGAAGTTTTCAAGGCTGGGTTGGGTGAAGCTCTGAGCACCCTGGTCTCATGGAAGACTGTGGTGAAGCAGTTTGGAACTAGATAGTCTCTAACGTCCTTTTCCACCCAAACTATTCTATGATTTGTGAAAGTTTACAGAACTACAAGTGGCATGGAAGATGCAAAATCTCCTCCAATTTCACCAAATGAAGAACAAGGCATTGCCAGGTGGCGGGTGTCAGGAAAACAACAGGAGGTCCTCTTTCCAAGAACATGCAATTACACAGTGGAAATCTTTGCTACAAGACACAGTGAACAAAAGAGTAGGCACGACTTTCAAAAGGGACTGGACAATGGAAGAGAACCTATCCAGACCTACTAGGCATGAAAGCATCAACTATGGCTGAACCAGCCACACATTGCAAGAAAACTTGGAAAGGGGCCTGGGAAATCTTGGGGTAAACTTTCTACCTTCCCTAAAGTCTTCCCTTTAGGGAAGACCACTCTACCACTCATCAGTGGTAGAGACTGGACTGATCTTTGTTGAGACATACTACAGCTGCTTCTATATGAGGTGCATACTAATGACACTGGCAAGGGTCTACGGGATTAATCAGGTCTTAGAAGGAATTAATTTCCAAGTCAGACAGCCCACCCAGGCCAGCATGGGCTTTCCCTGTGGCCATAAGACACTTACAGGAACTGAAGTGCAGGCATTCATGGCCTTTGACTCTGGGTTGAGGAAGACATCCAAACCACCCCCACAGAACTGTGTAACAACTTTTACTGAAATCCACCCAGAACAGCAACACGATGTTTTGGAGAGGCATCCACATTTCCAGCAGACTTCCAGAGTACAGAAACTGTCCTGGAATGAATGCAGCAGAGTCACTAGGTTTGTCCAGGGAATCACCCACAATTTTACACAATAGAAATATTAGTGGAAATAAGATCTCCCTTTCCTTTATCAGACAAATCCAGAAAGACCTGAAATGTGGTTGCCTCTTGCTGAATGTATTTTGAATTCCTCTAGAACATGTTGATTCAGAAGATCATGTATTTTTAATATGGAGAAATCCTTCTCTCTTTGGAGGACAAGGATGACTCTCAAATTTTAGCATCATCCAGATTTCCTAAAAAGTCTTTCAGTTTGCTGCATAAGACTTGGATTCTACTATTTCAGTTTTCTAAAAGGATTTCTCCCATTCAGCCTACACTAACTCAAGACAAAATTGCTTTTGTGCAGTAGCCCAGAGACTTAAAAATGTATAAAACTGCCACGTGCATTTACCTTCAGGAATTCAGCTATATGATTTAGAGTTGGAAAGGGTCTCATTCTGCCCTTCTCCTAGGTTTTGCCAACATAAACAAATTTTGCAGCTACCCTGTACCTGTTATGGCAATTTAAAACACCCCAGCAGTCTGGAAAACATGACCATCATGACCAAGAGAAAATATACTGGTAAGACTGGTACTTATCATTGCCATGTTGTGGAAGTCAACCCTTTGTAGAGCAGCTGCTGCTCTCACCTCTGGTAGAAAAATGTTCTTTGGCTTTTGTTGTATATCACAGCTCCATGGTGGAATAGTGCGATGTAGTGATGGGCACAGTGACTAATAGTCATAGCAATTAAGAACTAGATTTTTACAAGTCTGAATGGCAAATTTGCCTATCTTTTGCCAGAAACATCCGACGAGACCGCTTTCATATTCTGTCAAAGATTAATCCAGGCTACAGCATCCAACCCCAGATTTCAGCCGTGCCTTATTTAAATAGCACATTTAAGCAGCAAGATGTGCAAGTTGCTGTCATGCCCTATGCTTCAGGAGACACGCCAAGAGGGCTGATGCTCGAGTGCCGCCCTGCATAAGCTGCTTGCAGGGAACTAATTAGCAGCGCGGCAAAGCCCCGCGCAGCGCAGCGCGGCCCCTCCGCCGCTCCGCCCGGCGCGACAGCGCTCGGCCGCCCCCTGCGGGCCCCAGCCGGCGCCGCAGCCGCTCTTTGTTCCCGGCGCGCAGGGAACCTCTGCCAGCTGGTCATTTATTGATGGGTTTTGTCCCGTCCTGAAAAGAGATTTAGGCATCTTCCTCGGCTCCTGCCTTCTGTTAGGTGGAAGGGTTCCGCCCTCCCGTTTGTTCCACCCGCGTCGGGCCAGAGTTGGGGGTCGGGAGGGAGCCTCTGACCACAGACGGCCTCGCTTTTGCCTTCTTCCCACCCTGATCTTTTATCCTAAGTACCAATTGCTGAGGGTGCCGAGCAGAAACATGAGAAATGTGGCACCATTTCTCATGTTAGGTAAGTTTAGAGTGGATATTAGGAAACATTTTTTTGCTGGAAGGGCGGTCAGGCATTGCAACTGCCTGCACAGGGACCTGGAAGTGTTCAAAACCAACTAGAAGTGGCACTTATGGACACGGCCTTGTGCTAAAGATGGTGGTGCTGGGCTTGTGGTTGGAATCAATGATCTTAGAAGTCTTTTCCAACCTTAAAAATTCTATGATGCTATGAAACTGTGTCCTGTGTGTCTTTTTTTTAACCCATAAATGAACTGCGATGTCAGAACACAAGGTTGACTTGAAACCTCCTTTTTCCTTGGGTAGCAAGGGAAGCACCTGGGATTATCTTCTTCCACTGCCTAGCTGCATAAGTTTCAAAAGAGTTCTTTGCTGCAAAACCCAGATTGTGTTACTGTCCCTTCCTGGTATATTTGAGTGAGGGTCTTCTCTTCCCGACATCTTTTGTAGATTCTCTACAAGATCACTTTGAGAACTACTGTTCTTTGGAGAAACAAAGTCCACAAGACCTCTGTGACTCTGGAATCCTCCCAAATCTTTTCGCTGGAAAAATGCCCTACTACTACCGATAAAAAACCTCTTTGTGGAATTCTGTTTATTCACATAATGAGTATCCCCCACCTCCCATGTCTAGAGCTAAATATACAGAATCCCATCATCCATGCATGCTTCCCCTGTTTCGTGCAGAAGCCTAAGATACATCTACATGGTTCTTTAGATCATACTTTGGATAGCCCTGAGCTAGTGCCAGCCAGAGCCTGGCAGTCCATGTAACACAGTCTGTGCCTGCCCATCAGGTCCAACAAGCAGGTCCTCATCAGACTTTCCATGGTGCTGCCACAGTGCCACATGGTGCTGCTCCTATGTCACCAAACTTCTGATAATTTTGACTATGAGCTTGTACCTTATACTCAGCAACACTTGCCTGGTGTCTGGCTGTCTTTACACCTTCCTTTTTGAGGGGTGGTCCTAAATTATCACACTTTTTTTTAAAGAGCAGGACAGAAACAAAAGCCTTATTTTTTCAGCTTGGAGTTACTGTTGAAAGATAAGTTACTCCTGTGATAATCTGCAGCAGAGATGATTAAGAAATTTAATGGGGGGGGGGTCAAACATACCGAGCAGAATACCAATACTGCACTACATGGCACATCTGTGACAGAAATAGCTGCTGGAATCTATGAGATTATCCTTACTTTTTGCATTTTGAGGAAATTGTGAAAAAGCTATCACTTTCTGTATGCCCTCTGCCTCCAAATCCGGAGTGCTGTTGCCTCTGCCAGATAAACCACCTGTAAATGCTTACTTCCGTGGGATCTTCATCGGTCTCCAGAGCGAGGCATGGTCCAAACAAGTCTTCTGCATGCTGGTGATGTGGCAGAGAATGAATGGTGTAAATGTCAAGATTATGAGCAGTACTGCAGCCAAACGATGACTGCTTGGAAAGAAAAGAACCTACAGAGAACACATGGGTTCTCTCAAAGGCAATGTGGCTCAACTGTTCAAGAGAGCCATTTAGAGGTACAGGCATTCACCTTTATGCTCAACATTGTTATCTCTGTCCCAGTCAGTGCTGGGAGGCCACAGAGGCCAATCCTACTTTTTAAGAGTACTCTATTTTTGGTTTTTTTTTTAATGTCTAAGATTTTACTATGTTTAAGCACAGAGGTGTGCTTCATAAACTCCTTAGCTCAACCTGAAACCCCTGTCAAACCTGAAACCCCCTTTTGTGATGAAAGCAGAGCTCCCACCCCAGGATGGACACTGTGGGCAATGTCTAAGCGATGGGAAACTGAGCAGGATTTACAGAGGCTTCTGGCCAAAACGGTGTTGGTCACAGATGTACACTTTGGGGCATGACGAGGGGAGACATCCTAAGAGCAACTATCCTATGCCAGAGGTACATGATATGCGAGCAAGCTCAGATTTCTCAGGAACCTGAACTGGATCTGTTTCACAACAGACAACTGTCCATCTAGGAAGGGACAGGGAATCAGCTTTTAACATCATTCGCAGTTCAGACAGAAATTCAGTATCCCCAAGCCTCATCTAAAATTGAAAAGTGCCTCCAAAGGAATTGTTTGTTGCTTTGTTTGCAAAAAGTGCAAACAACACATCAGAGAAGCAAAAATGCCTTGGTGGATTGTTTGGCTGCACACTTAGTCAGGGTATATTGTAATGAGCCATATGCTAGCTTTGCATAGTATTATGGGGTAAGCCAGCTGCAACGAGCAGCTGATTAGTCTGGTTGGAAGAAAAATCTTCATTTTCTGTAACAGGGGGCCAGCAAAGGCAAGCATTCTGGCAGATACTGTCAACCCTCTGACTGCTCTTGTCATCATGCTGTGGACCAGATGAAGTTAAGAGATCAAGAGAACCTCTGCTTTATTTTCATCCTTAAGGAAGGACCCCTTCTTAGCCCTGGGTTTGTTTAATAGTAACAGGTTTTATGAAACACAACCCTTCTATATTCTCATGGAAGAGATTTCCACCACTCTTCCACAGCTGCCATTCTCACTGCCACAGTCAGAGCTCAGTCTTCTGCCATTCAGTGTTCAGCATTCAGCACAGCTGATGTGGTGGAAACCTCCTGTGAGGTGGGGGGTGAAAACCATGAGGAGATGGGAACCTGATGAAGAGCAAGATCACAAAAGTGGCAACAGGACTGCAAATGTCCTTTCTGGCCCAAATGCTGTCTCTTGCTGTGGCCAAAAGCTAATGCCTACACAGGAGTATCACAAGAGAAGGTACATATTTCCTTCAGATATCTGCTTTGAACAATTTTTCTCCTGGGGACTTTTCAGAGTCAGAGATGTTTCCTTTTTTAGATAAACCTCAGAAGAATTTTGTACTGTTTTGTACCTGTTGATCCTTCACTTGAACCCACTTATCTTCTGTCATCTACAGCAGCCTGGCTACAGAGTTTCATATCTAACTCACTCAATCCACTCATGGATGACCTGAAACTTCCTCCATTAGGAAGAGAACTTCTTTAGATCTCATCTGTGCCAACTGCTGAATCAACAATTTATGTGGACACCTTTGAATGGCTAAGCAATCCCCAGCCAGAAGTTGGGAACATCAGAAGTTCTTTTAAGGTCTTTTTTAAAACTACTATTGCTTGTGTTTCCAAAGAAAAATTACTGGCCATTATCAGAATCTACTACAAATGAATATAGCAAATCTGGAAATACAACATCGGTGAACAAGAATGTGTTTTTAGCTCTAAAACTCTGATTTTACTTTTTTTCTTAATTTTAAATTTTTGTTTGTTTGTTTGTTTCCCAGAGAGGAAAATAGCTTAGGGTTATCTCTTTGCATTTACATATATCTAGTACTTTGAATGCTCTGGGTCATCATTACATACAGACAGAAAAGAGCAGAACATATCTGGAACGATTATTTCAGAAAGGCTGAAAAAGAAGCTATGCAGCTGTCTCAGTTTTGGGTTGCCCAGATGCATTTGATGTGTAAGGATCTAATGGCAACAAACCCATGAAGCAGTAGTAACAGAGAGAGAGTGTTGGGAGCGATGTGGAAAAACCTAGAGGGCACCACATTTATGGCTGAGTAAGAAGCCTGATTTGCTCTCATTAAAAGAAAAATTTCCCACAGACAGGATTATTAAGAGTATTCTTATTTGACATGATTATTAATGAGGAGGAGGAGGGAGCAAATTGTACATTAATGAACTTCACAGACAGTAATTCTCTGGGAAGATCTGAGGGCTCCAGCAAGGGCAGATCATTGGCTATTGGATTGCAGTGCTATTGTTGACTGAAACCTCTAAACATTGCATCCAATCCTCTCCAAAACCACTGGCCTCATGGAACAGTGGCCTACCATTACCAGTGAGTTTTCTTTAACTTGTCCCCATTGCCTCTTGTCCTGTTGGAAGGCAGCACAGAGAAGAGCCTGGGCTCCTCCTCTTCATTCCTTTCCATCAGGTTATTTACACACATTGTGAAGTTCTTCCCTGAGCCTTCTTGGATTTAGGCTAGACTGTCCCAGCTCTTAGCCTTTCCTCTCATGACAGATGCTCCAGTCCCTTAATCACCTTCATGGCTCTTTGCTGGAGTCAGTTTGGAAAGCCGCAGCACAAGAGGAGACAGCTCCCCAACAGCTGTTTTCCCCAGGCACAGGGCATTGTTGCACAGTGTTGATATGTGTAAGGCCAACACTATAACTTCCCTGTGGTCGAGACTGGAAGCTGAATCAGAGGTGCTGTCTCAGCAGAGACACGGCAGGAGCAGAGCAGAGGCATCATCTGGAAGGCAGCACCCCATGGAGGGGAATACAGAAAGCTGACAGTTCTTAATTGCTGCTCAGATAGCAGGCAGAGCCTGGAGCTTGGGTGACTGTAAGCAAGCAGGGAGCATAGGGAGGAAAACCCCCAGGCAGGAGTGTTGGAGGTCCCAAGTGAGACAGAGAGAAGTGCCTGGGGAATGCAGGGTGCACACAGCAATTCAGGGGCAGTACAGTCCTGACAGGGAGACATGTAACACCTCCTTCCCTAGGGTCTGTTCACCTTGGCCCAAGAGTCAGGGAAGAGCTGAGCGTTGATGGTAAAGCTCCCTGTTACTGGACAAGCTGGAATAAAGCTGTGGTTGCCACAAAGTGTGGCTGACTGGGAAGGATGGGAAGGATGCAGGGGAGTGCAGAACTCCCAAACACAAGGACATGTCCTCTACATCTTTGCCGAGGATTAAAATGAGACAAGTGCAGTTGGGTGAACAGCAGAAAGGTCCTGACATTTCAGAAATCCTTTGCTGTTTTGCCTTTAATCAATCTCTACTAAGCCTCAAATATGAAAAGAAGTGCTTAGGGCAAAGGTGAATTTCATTTTAAGAGTAAATTGCTTTGATGATTGTCGATTTGCCAAGATTTTTTCAGCACAGAAATGGTATTATTTCCCAGACTCTTGGCATGGTCCTAAAGGTCACAGCTCATGACAACTCTCTTCCTTTCCATTGTTCATACAATTAAAGCTACAAGCATAAAGATGTTGCTACTGCTTCTCAGTACTGCTAAAAAAAAAAGTCTCAAAAATGTAAGCTGTTTCGTGTTCCTGGAGTTTTATTGTAAAGGTGTAATGAAAATGGACCATGAAAAGATCATTGCCATTTTGCAAGACGCCTATTTCACTTGTATTTATCTCCCTTCTCTTCTCTATGCAGTAGAGTTCCTCCTCCTTCCCAACCCAGTCCCAACATTACTTCTAAGTGAGAAATTCTACCCCGTGTAGGCTCTCGAAATTTTTTTCATAAAATACACTACAGCTGCAGTTTTGTGGAAACTGGTGTAACAGAGACAGGCATGTCCTCACCAGGCATTAAATCAAGAACAGCAAGATTTGTGTGGGTGCCGAACTGACCTCTGGTGGCACCTACACAATAGCCTTATGTCAGGATGTCAGATTCGGTTGTTTGTTTTTTTTTTTCCTAATTATCGGCAGGTAGGCCATGAAGTATCATTACAGAGCATTCAGCAGCTGAGGTGTGTCAGCATTTTGGGGTTCGCTGTGACCTGACAGAACTTCAGCAGCGTGCACTCTGTGGGTACAGATTCCCACGGTGCAAACCCGCTAAGCGCACACTGTGACTCCGCTGTGCTTTGCTGGATGAAACTGGCCTGCAGCGTGGACACTGCCATAAAACCGGGAACACCTCGCCACCATGGATCCAGTGCAGCCTTCTCGCCAAGTCCGTAGGGCCAGCGTGCGGCCCTGGTCTAATCAAGGGTGCAGAGGCAACACCTCTGCGCCCTTTCCCCTTCCCAAGAGCTGTGCCCAGATGTGACTGCAGGAGGCACATCCCCGCACTTCCGAGCTCACTGTGGAGGCCCGGCCCGAGGCCCCTGGGCGCTGTCCCTCGACGGCTCCAGCACAGCCGCTGCCCCCACCCGCCACCCCTCACGCCCCCAGCCCCAACCGCCGAACCCCCCCGCGCGACTGCGCTGAGGCCGCGCGCGTTTCCGCTTCCCCGCCGGGCGCCCAGGAAGGAGGGAGGCGGCCGCATCCCGGCTGCTCTCCCCGGAGCCTGCGCATGAGCACCGCATCGCGCCTCCCGCCCTTCCCTCCTTTCCCTGCTTTCCCTCTTCCTCCTCCCTCTTCTTCTGCTCCAGCTCCGCGAGGGCCCGGCCGCCCCTCCGCGCTCCGCCCCGCCCCGGGAATGCGCTGCCCGGCGGCCGCTCGTAGGAGCTGCGCGGCGGGCGGGGAGCGGGATGGAGGTGGAGGAGGCATTCCCGCTGGTGGGGCAGATGGGCCCTTACCAGGTGTACCTGTGCGTCCTGCTGGCCGTGCTCCTCCAGGTGAGAGGCCGCCCTTCCCGCCCGTTCCTGTCCCGAGGGGGAAGCAGTGCCGGGAGGGGGATGCTCTGGGTGCAGTGAACAGCTGTTCCCAAAGTATTGGGTGGATGTCACTGCGGGGAGTGCTCCCCGGTGCGAAGGCTGGTGTGGGAGAGCTTCTGCTGAGGGCTGCTGGTGGCACTAACACGTCTTCCCCTCTGGGTCTGTCCTGCAGCGTACTGCGCTCCTGGGACACAGGTGACCTCTGCCCAGAGGCAGCGCTCAGTTCTGCAGAGTGAATTTGGGGCAGGCAGCTGATGCTCTCTACGCCGCATTTCCTGGGCGGTTACACCTTGTGTCACTCGTGGAGCACATTAGGAGCTGGTCAGGTGAAGGGCCGGCTGAGGTTAAACTGAGGTTTCCGTGACCTGCACTGGAAGACGTGGATTTCTGTAAGAGGCTCTGCTGGGAATTCTGCGTGCACCCTGGAGTGAATGGGCTAGACTGGGAATTTCTAGGTTACATGTGGCTTGATTGTCACTGATAAAGTGACAGGTGGCCACTGATACCTCTGTGTGCAGAAGCTCTAGTGTAACCAGCTGACAGGTGATGATTGGTTATGGTGCTTTGATTTGCCCCGACTTAACTCTTAGAGTACAGGGGCAGTGCCTCTCCGTTAGGTATTGGATGAGGCACTGCATTTTGGGTAGTCAGGTTTGTGAGATACAAAGCTGGAACTAAAGTTTTGTGATAAAAGTAGAGTCCAGAATAACAGCAGAGTGCTAGAAGAGAACACTCTTCTAGTGCTCTAGAAGAGACAGGTTCTCTGGATAGAGAGTTTCAGAGCCTGCATCTACAAGTGATATGCTCTGCAGCCATGTTTGTCACCTTTCAGTTTTGCTTCATCTTTGTGCATTTTCCGGTGAGGACAGGGCTTCATCTTTGTGCATTTTCCTGTGAGGACAGGGAAGGAAGACAAGAATAATACGTGAACTGTCACAGTCAGGCATAGGACTGAAGAATGGTTTGAATCTGACAGAAGTCTAGTTTGCCCCATGTTAGCATCAAAAACTTCATTGTCATGAATTCAGCTAGGCTGACAAGTGCTGGGTTACTTCCACTGTGGAAATTTAATAGTGGCAGGAAGAAGAAGGAATCGTAAATGTCCTCCCTCCTCTGCTGACTTGTATTTTGTACTAATCAAGAACTTCAGTCATGAGCTGTGAGACTGAAGATGTCTTTTTGTGGCAACCCCTACTTCCCTTAGACTGACCAAAATATTAAGAAGTTTTATGAGATGACCAAAGAAGGTTAAGATGCCCAGTCCTGTTGGATGGAAGCTCTATACTTGGTTGCAAAGTTTTGATGATAAACAGCAAAAGCTTTGTAGGTTTCTATTTCCTTGTACTGTTTGTTTTTTTTTTTCTTTCTTTCATTTATACTGATTTAGCTGATTAATTCCTTAAAATTAGACATTGCTTATTCTGCTGGCCAGCTGGCTAGAAAATGTATATGTTCACTGAAGATTAAGGAAGCAATAGTTACTTCTTCTTCCAGTGCTGATCATGTTCTGGAATGAACTGCAAACCGTAACAAGTGCTCTATGTTTCCAGAATTTTTAGTATGGGTCATCTGTTCCATAATGTTTGTGTTCATTTGTTTTGTTTTTAATGGATTAACTTGCCTTTCTCATGGGAGAAGTAAACAGAAGAGTCTTTGCAAATCCTGGAACTAATTCAGAATAAATAAAGAAGGATAGCAGGTTTGCAGGTCTGCTTTTTTCTTCTCATGTTATCTTTAATTCTTGAACTGTACCAATGAGTATCATCCTCTGACTCGTAGGCTTTCTTTACTTCAGATCATGCAGGCACAGGAGTCTGTAAGGAGTTTAGATGTGAAGCTTGTTGTCTTTCAGTTCATGAGTAGATTTGGACTTATTCATCTGGTTCCTGCTTGGGTGGTTGATTGCTCTTTGTGTTCCCTTATTGGTGCCAAGTTACATAATGTGTCACTGGGAAGTGCGGGAGCAAGACTGAAGGCAGGTTCCACGACTGGGTGTTAATCTTTTGTTTGTTTTATCATCAGCCTTTGGAGGATGGACCCAAAGGTAAGTAAGGTATCTTGTGTGTGTAGAATGTAGATCTAGGAGATCTTGGGCTCCTGTAGTGGATTAGATGCAGCATATGGCAGCAGAATGAGAATTCCTGTAGTCTGTATCAATGGCTGTGCCATGATTATTTAATTTTCATGCTAGTTTCCCTATCCCTTTCCACGTGCTCTCTCAGCTGGCCTATATTTTTATGTTGGCCTGTTGATTTAAAAAATATTTCTACATTCTTAAAGGTAAGAATACCCAATGAGTGAAAATATTTGTCTGCTGTGTCAAGTCCCTTCATCTTTGTAGCCAATGTCAAGAGCTTAGACTCTGTGCTTTCCCTTCCCAGTAATATTCCCAGCAGGTGCTCTTGCTTTCCTTGTAGGCTTTTATGCTTTTTCATCTCTGCATGTTATTAATCTCTTTGAGTTTCATACTTTGTAAGTATTTTCCTTCATTTTAGTGGGGTTTTTTTAATATAAATTTCTACAGTAAGCTACTCCCACCAGGTAGCCTTAGTGATATACCAATGTATCTGGTCTCTGAATTTTAATTACAGACATGGCTTAGTTGACAGAACTTTGAGTCAAGCTCTACCAAATACTTCTGTGAGACCTTTCACATAAGTCAGTTTTCAGGTGAGCTTGAGTGAACTGGTACTTGATATGTGGAATGAGCTTACTGACATTCTGGCAAAAACCTCCAGGTTGCTTCTAATCAGAAAAATGTTTTTCTATGTTATCAGTGGAAAACTAGATTAAGCATGAGTCTTGTGGGCTCCTTCTTTCATCTTCCCTGATTTCTATTATCCTCTGCTACCTGCTGCTGTTACTCATTAACCTGCTGAGTTGTTATTATATCAAGGTGTGTCTGGCTTATTCACTACCAAATTAATAGGAATTTGGAAGATTTTTAGGTGTATTCTGTAGCAATAGTTGCTAACTTTATAATGGACTGACAACAGCTGACTGACAATAGACAAATGTTTTTCCAAATAACATGGAGAAAGACCAGACTTACCTGAAGAATGTGAAGATTGACAAATGATGTGAAATTAAGGCTGGATTAGTCTAGCATTTCTAGTATATCTTTAAGAAAGTGAAGAAGAAACAAAGGGAGCTGATAACTCTTAAAATACTTAGGAATTTATTTTGAGCTTAAAGTAAGTACTTCATACCTGTTGATTACTGGAAAGGTTGTTGCAATGTTTTGAAGAAATTAAAGGATAGTCTTTTGGTGTTGGTTTAGTGTGTGTAGCAATGTGAGACAAAATCCCACACCATGATCAGATGCTTGAGAGCACACAAATCATACTTAAAAAATGAAAAGTTTCTTTGTCTCTTGTTGTTCAGCATATCTGGTTGAACGAGTCCAGCCTGCGCCGGTGAATCGGATCTACAGGATTGCCCAAGCCCAAACAGAATGGAAATGTGCTCTTACTGTATCTCTACTAAAAGGCTTTAAAAAAAATGTTAACATTCAGAAGGGAGTTCTTGTTTGCACAGCTGAAAAAGGCTTTGCCTGAAGTTGAGTGATGTGCTTTGCACAGTAATATGGATAATTACCAAGGGTCGTTCTTCCCATCCATCTTGGGAACTCCTTACTAACTGAAAGGAGGATGTAAAAACAGTTACGATAGTTACATCAAGTTGCTTGAATGATACCTTTGCCTTAAACTGTTTATGATGCAGTGCATCTGTAAAGAGTGATGTTGCTAATATCACTTTACTGTTGACAACAATATCATGTATGACGCATGCCATTACAATATCCCAGTGCAGAAAGATGGTCTTTAATCATCCCATCTGCACAAGTGTTTTGAGGGAAAGCACATTCTGGGGCATGTGGCTTAAGTACCTTACAAATCTCTAGAAATAATTCAGAAGAAATGGTGTCTGTCTTCAGACAGGATGCAGATGTGATTCCCTATGCAGCCATGCTTAACTGTTTCCTGACATTTCTTATCTATGCCCTGTACATACTCTACCTTTTTTAATGGCATGAGACATCACTCTAGTTGCAATGACAGTAATGAAATACTTGGTCAGGGAATCTTCTTTTAATACTTACATTTGCTTGAATTGTTTATACTTTTCTTTGAACCAGCCAGAATTGATTGTGCATTGAACAACTTATTACCAGTCCTTGATGATACATACTATTTGGACTTTTTCTAAATAGGAAGAGCAAAACAAATTTGAAATGTAATGAACAATTTAAGAAAGGAGAGGGATATTTCACAAATTGCATTACAACTCTGGTATAGCATGCTGCAGTTGTTTTAGGGGCATCATGACAGGTACGGTGTTTACCCAAAGTTACTTGCACTGTAACTTAGACACAGTTCAAGTACAAGTGTCTGTTAGGTAAGTGAGCAAGGTGGCAGATGTAAAAAGGATTTTCAGAATTTCTGTGTAATCCTTTTAGAGTTTGATTTCTTCAATGTTTGTTTTGTTTTCTCTGTGTAGGAGAAGTATGAGTTTTAAGTCTGTCTGATTCTCAGTAAAGCAGTTGCAGAATGTGTGTCAGACATGTGCAGCCACTTCCGTGGAGGAGAGATTTCAAATGTGGCATGAATACAAACATAAGATGTAGGGACCCAAATGTTTTTCTTGAGGAAAGCTTTGTATTCTCACATCTTTTTGTGCATTGTATCCTCCTCAGAACATGCTTATTATGAAGGTTGGTGTTGCTTTCCATGTAAATATGATGAAGGCTTTTAGAGTACTTGCATGACTGAATATAAATCCTTGTTCTGGTGTAGCATACTCCTCTTTGGGAGGACAAGTAAAAGAGGTGGTTGTGAGTACGTAAGCTGTTGATGCATAAAGACGTGCTGTTACTTATATAGCTAAGAATATTTCCATCTGAAAGTTGATGGAACTGCTAAGTGAAATCCTGCCATTTACTTCAATTGGGTGGGGGGAATCTTTCAAAAAAAAAAAAAAGGTAGTTCTTGGTTCACAGGTGACATTTGATTTCAGTGGTGCTAACCAACAATCCTTGGTCTCTTTGTGCTTCTTTCAGATCCGTAACTAACTTCCTTAAGACAGGCAATCACCTGCCTTTAATGTTATTATATTTATAACCTTAAAAATATGAACGCAGCTGATGCAGACATTGTATTATTTTCTGCAGAAAACCTGAAATAACAGTGCTGGGCTGTGAAATGCCTTATTAGCAGTGGAGTCCTTAACTCTCAGAGTGCGGAAGTCTGGATGCTAATAGTTGCCTCCTTACTGATTAATTTTTAAAAGCTAACTTGCTTCTGTTTGTTTTTTTAAAAATGAATCCCTAGTGGAAGGAAGTTAGGAATATGTAATCAGCTGCCTACGCCTTCATCTTCCCTTAAAGTTATGTTGTGTCTTAAACCAGTGCATCATTCGCGTATATTTATCTGCTTTACATTTATCTGCAAGAGTATGGTCAGAGCAAGCTTGAGGTAGAGAAGAAATGTGAGCTGTAACTTCAAGACCTTCCCTTCTTTAGCTGTATCTGAGCTGCAAAGCACATGCCATTGAGCCCATATTTAGGTGTTTTTAAGTGCCAGTTGCTGGATGTTCTCGCTCTTCTAATGATCACAACATTCACTCTGACACTAAACCACACATTCTGTGTGTCTGTCTCTATACCTCTGCTCAGCTTCTGCAGTTTAACTTACAAGGCTGACTTCAGCTTCTGTGCAGTTCAGTCCAAGAAGATGCCTGTTCAATGTGATGTTGTGAAGACCTTAACAAAACTACTGCTGATGGGCATATCAAGAAGCATGAGTTTTGGGAGAGGTACAGAGCAGACATTCTGAAGGCTTACCTACAGAAGAGTAGAAGAGTATTCTGCCTGTTCGAAAAAAAAAAAAAAAAGCAACCCCTAAAAGCAAAACAAAATCCAGCTCTCTTTTTTTAAAAAAGAAGAAAGGTGGCTACATGGTGTGTAGAGTGAAGTTGTCAGAAGGAACTTCCTCTGGGGCTCTTTGCTGGAGCTGTGGCTGAACGCTTTGGTTTTTGTGAAGTCTTTTTAACAATGGGGAATGGAAGGTGCCTGCAGGCACAGTGTCAGTAGTGATTGTCATCTTTGTATGGGCTGTGGGTACATATGGGGGAGATGTTTTCAGATTATTAATAATAAAGTTATTACATAGAATATTTGGTACAATGGGATCACATTTGGACTCAGTGGGAGCTGAAGTAATCCTATCTTCTGCTATTTGCCTTTTAGTCTGGCAAACTACAATCCATCTAGCCAGTCCGTCCTCTAAGCACCCTTGGAAGAGCAGCCTGGGAGTTAACAGGCATAATTCTACTAGGTAGCAAACACTATGGGTTAAAAATATTTGCATTATGACACATTATCTCCCCTTCCTTCCTTTTCTGCCCGTGTGTACACAGAGTCTCTAACTTACTATGTTTTGTTGGCTATAAATTACCTGTGTTTTTCCACTAGCAATATCAAGGCACTCCTCGCTGACACGTCTCCATTTTAGAGGCTGTAAATTCCTTTCCTCTTGGGTGAGAGAATTAGTAGGTGTGTAATTGAACTCAGAATAGTTGTTTCCCACTTGCATGAGATAGTTGCTCTTCATTTCTGACAAAGTTTTGTGTTCTCAAATGTCTTTGTTATTTTAACTGGAGTAGTTAATATAGCTACTTCTTTAAGACAGTGCTTCTTATGTATTGTTTACATTAAGCAAAACCTGTTTGCTTTTTCCAAGTGTTAGCCCAGTGGGACTGGAGTCCCTCTGGAGCAATAACATCTATTTTCTAGGTCTTATCTGTTTACAATATGATCTCTGACTAAGTTTGCAGTTTAACCTGGTTAAACGTTGTGTTTACCTGGTCATTTTTCCAGTTGTGGTGGGCTCAGGATGAAAGGCTGTCAAGAATTTGCCTTGGAAGACTTGATGAAGGTCTTGAGGAAAGATGGAGCGAGTTGTGTGTATAGCTTACAAAACTTTGTGGTGTGATGTTTAGTTCCATGTGTCTTAAAAATATATAAGTACCAGAGTCCTTTAATATCTTTCAATTTGTAGACCCTTGACAGACTTCTTCCTGAGGAGGTTATGCTTTTTTACAGTAAATTTAAGAGTGCTGAAACAGTTTTGTAATTCTTAATTATTTTTCTGAGCACTTTT
Source organism: Serinus canaria (assembly GCF_022539315.1). NCBI lineage: Eukaryota > Metazoa > Chordata > Aves > Passeriformes > Fringillidae > Serinus > Serinus canaria. The sequence continues at coordinate 24,329,044 of NC_066313.1, forward strand.
AAGAAGTAATTCAGGGAATTCTGAGGCCTGTAGGCTGTAACCTGAAAATTAATGGTTTAGCAAGTTCCACAATGAAACTGGGAAAACATATTTTTCCAATTCTGGACCATCATGTTGCTCTGAAATAGTAGTAAACAGAAGACATTTTCAGTTTAAAAAACCCATAAACAAAACACAAGTAGATCTAATTGCTTGCCCTCAGACAGGTCCTTAAAATGAATAAATAAATGAAAGTAGCTAATACAAATGTCAGCATTGTCTTTTAGTCTGAATACTTAAAAACTTTGGAAGTAATCACTAAATTACCATGTTAAATGCCTTAGCCAAGAAAATGCTTTTCTTATAGTCTTAGCAGAACTGCCTCTCTGAGACCAGGATGCTCACCCAATATTCCTTGGCAGCATCCCAAAATGTCATTCAAAGGTGAGGACTTTGATCTCTTAAAATACTGCCTGTGACTCAGATAAGTTTATAGCCAACACAGGCTGGAAAGTAGAGAGAGAAAGAGGGGTGAACATGAAATGCAGACAAAAGAATAATCATGCTTGTGGAAGCAGCATTAAACCCTGCCTGATACGTGTCAACCCACAGTTTCTGGTTTTTTTTGCCAGCAGTTGCTGACTTTTTTTCATGTTACCCTGTAATACCATTGGGATGGTCCACTTCTGGGCTGCTTTGCATTGTATTTATAAACTGGAATAGGAATTTAACATCACTTCTTTGCTTTATTCTTTTCTAAGTCCTTTTCCTCATAACAAGAGTGGAGCGGCACTTCTGATGTGACGTTGGTGAAACTACGGAGCTGGTACTTGACTGAGGAGTTGTGGCACTTGTTTGCACGTTAATGTAGTTTGCCTTCCTTGAACATTCCTATTGAAGCAGAGGTAGTATTGATAGTGCTTTTTGTAATTTTGGTTCATGTGTATTGCCTTGGTTCTTTAACTTACCAGTCCATGAGCTTTTTTTTTTTTTTTGCCTTGTGTTTCTAAAGGCAGCAAAATAACATTTCGAACTTCATTATTCATGTTCAGAGATTTGTCAGCCTGTGACGTGAGTGAGGGTGCTGTGTTCCCATGGCCCTGTCAGACAAAGGTGTATACATGGGAGATGTTGCAGAAAGCTTGTACAATGAAGGTATTTGCTCTTCAGGCTCCACTGTTTGCCCATGGAAAGTAAAGCAGCCATTGTCTGTGTATGGCAGCAGTCACCTGGCTCATGGGCACCCAGGCTGAGGAGAAGGAAAAAAGCCCCTGCTGCTGCCACTGCCCACCAAAATATCACTGAGAGTGAAACAGAGCTGAGAGAGCTGTGTTTGGATATTTGGAACAGGAGGGGGAAGCTAGAGGGGCATTTTCCACAAACTTGTAGGAGGTGAGGCTCTAAGAGTTGTGGTCTGCTGTGCAATGTTTGTCTCCATTGTGGATGTTAAAGAATTTCTAGGATGAAGTTATGTAAGGTTTTGGACTTCCTGCTGTGGATTCTGGAGGCCAGCAGTTTCAGGCGTAAAAACTCTAGTAGAAATCCTAAGTTCTTTCAAAATATGTCTCTGTTCTGTCATTGGTAAGTCACAGGTTATAACAACCAACAATGGTTGCATTCTGCATGGGAAGTATTTCCTGTCAGAGTGGGTGTGGCCTTGGCAAGGACCTGAGGTGTCATGTTCTGCACATGGTGATTCTTGACTTTCACTGCAGCTTTTCCTTCTGTCTTATGGTGTTCTCCCTCTTACTGTGCCACCAGGAAGGGAAGGATAGTTTCATGGAGGAATGTGTTGTCAGCAGCAAAGAATAATTTTGCAGCAAGAAGACGTTGTAGGGCTTTTCTACATAGGAGTTATTGAGGAGAAAAAATGTGGATTTAAAGGCAAATCACCCTTTGGAGATGACTTGGAGCAGATGAGATCATCTGATTTTCAAAAATTAGGTTCCCCTCCAGCTTTTCAGCTGCTTGTCACATGGGTTCAGAAGAAATTACTCTAGTCTTGAACTGTAACCATCTCTTTATCAAAAGCTTCTGCCAGAGCAAGGTCATTCATTGTTCTTCTTTAATTTCTGTCTTTCCTCAGGGTGCAGTTTTAATGTTTCTGTATTCAAAAGGTCAGAAGTTACTGTCTTGCTCATTATTTTGTTCACCAATGAATGTATCTACTGATACTTGTCTAGAATGACCAGGATAGTTGAGAGTTGCTGGTGAGCTGACTAAAAAATGTTGAAAGCTCCTCTTCCTAGAATCAAAGTCTTGCTTTTGTTTTTTCATTTGTGCTTCATAATGGGTAAATTATGAGCTGTAAACAAGTTTCTTAAATTATTTTTGTTCTCATTTCACTATACACAAATGAAACTTTAAATTAATTCTTCCCCTTCCTTGCTAGTCTTATTGGAGGTTCTGTATCTTTCTTAGATGTAATGTATTATGAAAATGAACATCTGGAAAGCCGGTCACTTCTATTAATATTAATTTTAAGTTAATTTCAAAATCTGTTAGTGAAATAGCTTTAACTGGCTAGCTAAAATCTTTTCTACTTAGCAGGGAACATGAAAGTTTACAGGTTTATATAAGGGCACTGCTTTTTAATAAATTCTGTTTCACCACAGTCTTCTAATTTAGGCAGACTATAAAATATTAACCTAAATAGAATATTGACAAATAGGAGAAACTTCAACTAACAGAACTCTAAGCATCTCATCATCAGTGACTGGGAGCTGGTGCCTTTCCCCCTGTACTTGGTATTCATCCTGATTAATACAGATCAGTGCAGGGAATTTGGTAGGGAGCCAAATATAGAGCCAATTAAAACATTTTATGAACAGGAACTATACACTAAATGACATATATTTGACTTGATTTGGGTTATAGAACAAATGAAAAATCAAGAGCTTTGTTTGCCACAATGCATATAATATAGTCATTTTATATTTTACACAGTTATATAACATTTCTATTTGATTTGTTACTGTTTTGTGTTGTTCACCAGTCTGCACAAGTATGGTATTAATACTAAATGCAAGCATTTAGAATTCTTAAGGGAGAAATCTTCAGATCCATTTACACAACTCTAATTTAAATGAAAACTTTATTTTGTAATTAGGTCTAGAGTTTCCTTCATCATGTTTTTAAAATCACTTCTAGAAAATGCTTCTGACCTTGAGAATTGTCAATGAGTTTTGGGAGGTGTTTTGTGGGCTTTGTTTTGTTTCCACAATGAAATTTATAGGGTTTACTGTACCTCTTATCCAGAATACAAGGCAGGTGCCCACTAGAAAGGAGAGTTTTGTGTCAGCAGTGATTCAGTGAACTTGAGTATAGAACAATAGTATTTGATAATATCAAAACAGATCTCCATCTTCATGTGGTTTGCTGATTGCACAAATCAATTGAAAGTGTTTCTATCTCTGTGATATCCTTAGTTGCTGTACCCACTAGGATGTCAAAGGCTGATTGTTGGAGGTTTTTTATTGAAAAAACCCTGTAGTGTGTCTGCATGTGCCTGCAATCACTTACTTTTCTATTCAGTTTTCTGTAGCTGGTTTCACCTCATGCAAAAATGAAAAATGTTATGTTTTCCTTCTTGAAACCAAATGCTTGAGGATTTCGTTTCTTGATCTACTTCAAAAATATGCTTATTATTTCACAAGACAAAAGCAAGGATGTTATCACTTAGCCCTGGCACATAATTGTCTGAGTGAGTCAGTGTAGGGGGATGCACTACACATCATGACCTGTAATTCTCATTTCTCAGTAATTTCAAGCTGCTCTTGAGAGTACTGTATGCACACATCCCTAGCAACATGGTCACTCAGCTTTTTTAAAACCTCTTTTCCCATGTGATCTTAGTAATTGCCTTCTTTCCCAGATGAGTTCTTTTACTTTTCATTGTTGTTGATCTTGAAGTTGTTCTTAAACTTAAATAATAACAGTTAACTGGTTTTTTTCCTAATTTCTTCTGATATTTGATAGTTTTAATGGAAAATTGAAAGAGAATTATTTTAAAAAATATATATCTACCTCCTGCCACTAAAGTAGCAGTTTATCAAGTAGAATACAAAAAGGAGCTAATGGGAAAAATTGCTTTCAGATAATAACTCGGGGCTCTGTTTCAGTTTAGTAATAATTCTCATTTAGATCTGGGTATAACTCCACCTGTTGTACAGAACAGAGCAGTGTTATCTGATCTTGCTTGCATCAGAATTCATAGGTCCTCAGGCTGCTTTTTTTGTACCTATGGTTCTCCCAGTTTTGTGAATTATTTGTGAAGCAGCCTTCTGAGAGAAAGCACTTCCTGTGGGTATGTTCTTCTCAAGAACATGGGGAAGAGATGCTGTCAGCAGAGCAAGGACTGTTCAGGAGGTACCTCAGTAGGGTTTGAAGGATGGAGAGGCATGAATGAGGGTTTTTTTGGAGGAAGGGGTTTGTTAGTTTTATCAGGAAGCACTGTGCCGAGTACAGTTCCTCAATGAGGGCTTGAGATGAAACAGTTTTATTTGGAGAGTGTGTGGGGCTGTTACTAGCAGTGCCTTTTGTCTCTCTGAAGACTTAACGATCCATCTTCTCTTGCAGAATTTGTGCCACTTCTATGTTCAAACAGGTCTCAAACCATGGGGTTCTAAGCTCTAGTTGTAATGTGACCTATGAATATTCTTCTCAGCAAGCAGCAGCAACCCAGCTCTGGACCAGACTTGAAATGTCTGGGTTTCCAGGAGTTTTATTTATTCTTTCCTAAACAAAAGTGACTGTTGATCACTATTTAGACCTTGTCCATATCTGTAAATATTTAGGTATATTTAAAAACATGTGTGTTGTTTCTGTCTCTTCTAAAAGTAAAACAGGTTCACAGAAGTTAGAAAGCCAGCAAAAAAATTCATTTTGTCAAAACTGGAAGTATTAGATATGAAAACACGAGGAGGAGATCTAGCCCAAATACCAAATAAGAAGAGGGAATATCACAGGTGGAAGGAGAGGGTAGAAGAGTAATATATTGCATTAAAGAATAGGGGTTTTCTCCTCCTTAGCACATCTAATAGCTGTAGGAATGTGCCCCCTGTTGACGGAGTGACAAAACTATCCTTTGTCTCCTAAAAAGGAAAAAAGCCCGGAGATTTCTGTCCTCAATTAGGTAAAAAGTCACCTCGTAGGACCAGGGGGACTTCACCTCAAACTTAAGGATAGCAGACTGGACAGAGGCCAGAAAGTTCCACCTTAGCAATCTACTAGAAAAAGACGAGGACAAAGGAACTAATCGGTTTTGTGAGGTGTTTTACCAGGAGCAAGAACCTCTTGCCCTAGCTTGGTTTTTCTCTGTAAAGAGCTTTGTTATTTTGCCTTTTAATAAAACTTTTCTGTTTCCAACAGTGCCACAGAAGCCATCCGGCGGATTTTATGCCGTCTGAGGTGGCTGAGCTATCTCAGGTGTGATATAAATCTCCAAGAGCTTATAAGACCTGGTTCGAGGAGACCCTATATCAGATAGCTTTTCCTCAATCCATGATCTGAACCTGCTGTGGGCGGGAGTTTGGGGCTGACTGACTGAGGGAAAGGTGTCAGGAGGGATACTTCTCTCAAATATCCCACACATAAAAAGTGCAAGAACCACTTTGTTAAAGCTGTGGTTCTTCAGTGTGTTTGGTAGACAAGGGCTATACACGACATCTCAGAGTGGTAGAAGGCAAATACAAAAATAGGAATGATTTTAATACTGATTCAATCCAGCTGTGGATTGACATTGCTTGGATTCAAGCTGAGCATCTCTGATGTTTTTTGTCTTTTATGCCAGCTCTATGTGGCTACTGAAGCCATCCTCATCGCATTGGTGGGTGCAACTCCTCCCTACCACTGGGATCTCCAAGGGCTCTCAGCTAATGAGAGCCATGGCAACCATTCAGTGAGTGAGCAGGGAGCTTTTGGGGAATGGCTTCTGACTGCCAACAGCAGCGAGGTGCGTGAGCACGTACACTTTGGCAGCAGCTTCACATCCATAGTCTCTGAGGTAAGTCTGAGATGTGTTTTGCAGCCTCGTGTGTGAGTAGTAAATCTTACTGAGATGGTTTTGGGGGTCTCTTTGTACTGCTTTTTTCTTGCATACTAATGCATGTTTTGATTAGCAAATGAAATGTGCTACGTCCAGTTAGAGCCCAGGTAATGTGCTCATGTCTTTACTGGCAACAAAAGCTAGTTTAATATTGCTATGCAGATCTTGATCAATGTTCTGCTGCAAAGCTTCCCACCTTTTCTGTGTGGAGGTTACATATTGCATCCTGCAGCCTGGTTCCATATTTGAGCTGCCATCATGACATTCATTTTACTAATATGCTCAAAATCCTTTATGGCCTCTGAGCTCTTTCTGGCCATCTCCTTGCTGAGCTCCAGTGCATGTAGTGCATCCATCCTGCAGTTAGCAAGCACTGGAGGAACTGGAGAGGAAGTGGCTCCTGCAGTTTTTGCAGCTCCATATGCAAGAACATGGGCAGTGGGGAGCCAGGTGGACAAAGCAGCTCCCTCACATTCTGTTCGAAAACAAGCTTTGGCACAACCTCTGTGTTTTTTAAGTGATTTCTTTCATGGTCTAGCCACAGTCCCTACAGGAATGATTCCAGACTCTGCATTGATGTGTGCAACACCTGCCCTTCCTGGGTCTGTCAGTATCTGTTAATGTCAAATTTCTCTTTACAAGAGCCCTGAGTGCATTCGTTACAAGGCCTGAATGTAGAGCTGAACTGTGGAGTCAAGTGTAGTACCATTTGATAGTTTGTGGCTATTGTCCTGAGGTATTAATGCTATCCAAATTACTCCTGTAAAGCAGTTTATTGGTTAGGAGCATATTAATAAAAATGGCCAGCTTTGGAAAAGTACCAAGTCTTTGTGTACAAAAGGCATTGCTTCTTATTCTCGCAGTAAAGAGGATATGAGTACTTATGATACCATTTAAATTAAAATTTTAATGGATGGTGGATTTCTTAAGCATTATTTAAAACTTAGTACGTTTTTTTATTTTCTCTGGGGTTTTTCTTTTTTGTTTTTTTTTTTTTAACTTGTCCAAGAATCTTTTGCTCTCTTAAACTTGACAAGTCAGATATGCTTGTAGAGCCTAGCATATGACATAGATTTTATACAGATCTTTGTACATTTTGGTTGAGTACATGAGAAATGCAGATAAAGAACAAAGACTGCTTGAGCAAGAAAAAACCCTAAAAAACTCCCCAGCCAAAAAAATCCAAAAAACCCCAACCCCAGGGCAACTTGTGTAGAGTCTGCTTTCTAATTCTTTATCATATGTTTCAATAGAGGCCCATTTGAATAAAATCTTCATAGCTCTTCTGTTTCCCTCTATTAAAGTACAGTTTTTATGAATTTTTTAGCTGACTATTTGGCATACTTGGGGGTTTTGTGCTGAGCACAAACATTGCGAGAGAGAACGTACATGACTGGAGAATATTTCACCGCTAATTCTTAATTAATCTAATTTCGTGATTGATTGTAAAGAAGTTTTTTTCTACATTTAAAGAGGATGTGTCAATGCTTAACCTTGCAGCATCATAGATAACATGACCATTACAAAGTTACACTGAAAAATATTCTGATGTTAAAAGCTTGATTTCTGAATAAGCATATATGTAGCATGTTTTTATGTCGAAAAGAAAAGCCTTGAGCTCTCCAAAGGGCTTAGACATTGAGATAAATCTGGAGAAGAAATGTTCATTTACACCCCAAATTATCCCTTAATCCCTGAATGATTCAGAAGGCGTCTCATGTTGGCATCTTTTTAAATTTTTATACCAAAAGTTAGGGCATGATTCTTGTAGCTGTTAAAAACAAACTGACCATGTTATTCCAGGATACAATTAATCTCATATGCAATTCTTTTACAAATGCATTTTTCTGGCAATTGTTTTTGAAGTCTGCAGAAGCTTCAAAAGCAGATTTATGGTCATGTGGTTGGTTTCAGTTGAATTTTGTCAGTCTTGGAACTTTATTGATGCATTTTCTACTATTATCAGTAACTACCTTCCTGTTAAAGTAACAATTCAAAATGAAGCAGATATAGAAAGCAAGCAAGTTATTTTCTTGGAGCTTATGAATGATGTTTTGTTAGCATCCTAATCTTTGTGAGGTTTAATTGCATGGCTCTGTTCTCATGATGAGGTAGTTTATAACTGAGCTTTGAAATAATATAAGCTTTGCTAGAGAGGATATTTAATGAGATTTTTGTAGAGGAAGAGGAGATTATGAGGAGAAGATTAGAGAGTTATTGCGGGTATAATGACATAATCACCAGCTTACCAGCACAGGAAGAAGAGTTGGTTCTCACTAAAAGGAAACATTATCTCAAGGTGCAAGAGGAATAGTAAAAGAAAAGAACAGAAGATGTGGAGTGTTTAGAACACAAAAGGAAATAACTTTTGAGCATTGAGAACGTGGCATACTTTCATTCTGTGCTTCCGTGCAGCAAAGAATTTTGTCAGGTTCAGCTTGAGATATTAAGTCTGTAAGAATCAAACATTTCAAGATGTATTTGTATTGGAATTAAAGAGAACTGGAAAAGATGAAGTACACTGTAAAAAAGATAAGTGTGTGCAAGAAACCTGACTAGCCTGTCTAATGCTACCAAAGTATTGCTCAGGGACAAGACAGTTCATAAACAGGAGCATGTGCAGGAGTATCTTCAGACATAAACCACAACTATTTTTTCACAATGTGTGTTCTACACACTGCAGTGACACATGTCAGTAGGTAGAGCTGAATCAATTTAGGTAAAGAAGGCAGAAGAAGAGAAAATGGGAGAAAGCTGCAAAAAATTAGAGTGCTGTGAGGAATCTGTTCTTGATTTCAGAATCAAAGACTGCATTTGATTTGGGAGAACTGTGATTGTTAGTATCCTGCAAGGTGTTTGGGAGACAGCAGTGGGGGCTGGTGATTTACTGAATATGATGCTTAGGAGATTTATGAAGAGTTTGAGCTTCTTTAAAATTTGTAACGTCCCCTCCAGCTATTGGCTGTTGGTGAACTGTTCGGATTCTGATTAATTTGCCTTTTTGCTGGTTTGTTGTTTCTGTTTCTTCTTCCCCCTCCATCCAGTGGTTTTTAATTGGCAATGCATCATACAAAGTCAGTGCTGCCAGTTCTTTCTACTTCAGTGGCGTGTTTGTTGGAGCCATCTCCTTTGGCCAGCTGTCTGATCGCTTTGGGAGGAAGAAAGTCTATCTCACAGGTAACCCCTCGACAAAATTAATGACATGAAGGTGTCATGTCCCTGAAGATCAGTGGCAACAGCCCAATTTCTGCTGAGAGAGCTTGATATGCAGCTGTAAATCATGTGCTGTGATTTTGTTTGTTTTGGCATTCCAATATACTTGTGCCATAGAAGTTGAGACATCAAATCAATATTTCACTGTTCAGTCACCATTTGGATTTCTGCAAGGTGTTCTAGGTTTATGAGTTACGCCGTAAAAGGCTTTCACGTGTACAACGTTGTGCTCATGGGATCTCTGCAAGTTGCAATTAGTATGTTTAGTAGTTTTGTAACAGCATTCTTACCTGTATAACCTGTTAGGAATTTGTTGCACGTTTTATCCCCTGTCTGCATGATTTAATTTTTTATGTATTTGTGATTCTCATACTGTTTTGAAGTTCATAAGCTTTCTAACTGTCCCTGGTTGAAGCAACATTTGAAACTGAATGTTTTGTGTATGTATAAAGTTGTGTGTCAATGCATGAGCATGTAGAGTTTAAATAAATGTTTTATGCTTTTTGTTTTTTGTTTGAAGGAACAGCACTTATTCAAAGCACAAAAAGGTGGGCCTGCTCTGTTTGCAAACCCATCATGTATTGTCCCCTGGCAGTGTTTCTCTTCTCTGGTTTCTATACACTGCTCTCTAAAAATGAGGAGAGATATTTGATCATCTGTATCAGGGATAAATATAAAGCCATCTATAACAGGAATCAGACAATGATTCTGGCTGTATAGAAAAATTGTCTGCTATGAACTAAATTTAAAGGTTCAAACTGCAACCTATGTATCAGAAAACCATTCCTTCTGTGTCCCCCTCCTTTTTGATAGTGACTTTTGATATATTTGATATTAGGTATTTAAATTTCTTTCCAAACCTGTGGTGGCAGTGTTTACTATGATGGCTTAGGACAGATGCCAGTGGGCATCAAATAAAGATACCAGTAAGTGCTTCTGTTTCTTTAGGTACCCTTCTAAAATGAAATTTTTTGCTTTATTTTCCAGGTTTTGCACTTGACATCTTGTTTGCCATTGCAAACGGATTCTCACCCTCGTATGAATTCTTTGCCATTTCCCGATTCTTGGTAGGGATGATGAATGGTGGGATGTCACTGGTAGCCTTTGTTCTACTGAATGAGTGTGTGGGTACGGCCTACTGGGCATTAGCAGGTAAACTGCCTTTATTGTCAGAATTCATAGATTTCAATCTCACTCACCACTTGAGGCACACAAAGCAGTTGCAAATTTAGCTCGCTTGAGCATATCTGTGATCACAGCCTTTGAACTCTGCTTGTTTAATATGAACCTTGGACAAGCAGAGTAGATGACTTGGGGCCATTCAGATCTCTGCATTACTCAAGCTGACAAAGATCCAGCTGAAACCTCTCCCATTAATGTTACCAGCTAAATACTCATCCAAGATTTGTCACAACTGAGCTCTACTAATCAGAATGTTGGACTCTGCTAAACAAGCCAAGTGTTCATATGCTAAATATAAATTCTCTCCTTCCTGGCAATTCTTAAAAAGAAATCAGAAGTGTTTTTATATCATAGGAGGACGAGAGAACTGTTGCTTATAGGTTATTAAAAAAAGTTTTTCCATGTAGTAATAACCCTTAGAATTTAGAAGATACAGGCCCCCTTAACTGTCTTGATTGCTAGTGTTGGACCTGTCCTTCAGAAATGAGCGTAACCTCTACTGCTACTGATGCCATGTGAAGGCTGACCTGGAACAGAGGCTAGATGGAGTTAAAGAATAAAGTAGGTATTTATTAAAAGGCCTCAATGGATGCACCTAGGGCAGTACAGGAACCCAGCCAGGGCTGCAACTAAGATGAACCAAAATGATCATAAAAATGGACAACCGATCACGGGGTCTCTCACTTTTATAAGTTCTGGTCCATCTGCATATTGGGGTTAATTGTCCAGCTATAGCATAGGTTATAAGTCCCATCTTTCTTGTTTTGCTCTCTTCAGTCCACTGTTGTTTATGCTCTTGGGCCTGAAATTTGGATCAGTGGTCCTCGGTCCCAAGCTAGAAAAGGAATTGCTTTGTCTAGCTCTTCTGTGAAGAGAGCTTAATATCCCTTAATATGAAGTTCAGAACCACACACTAAAGCAGTACAGAATCAGAAAAATATGAAAGCTAAAACCAAAGGCATCACTAGAGCTCCAGGGCCTGACTTACAAAGCCCAAGAAGTGCTATGCTGAGCCTGTTTTAAAATAGTGTGTCTTATAAATCATGGAAGCTATAAATGAATACTACATATTCCTAAAACTACCAGTTTTTCAATGTTTTGTAGTATTTATTTTTACACATAGAAAGGTGCATACTTATGCTGCATACATACACATACTTATATTTGGAATTAGAAGACTTCATTTCTTACAGGGCTTTGTTGGGTGTGGAGGATGTAGAAGGGGCTTTTATTGATCTTTGCAATTTGATGTAATACTTCTTCTCTGCATGAATGAAGGATGGGGTGTTCTTTGGTCAAAGAGTTGTGGTTCTGCCTGAATTGCTGAATGAATTTTTGCTAGTAAAGAGTTAGCTCTTGTCTGATCCCGTTTGTTGAGATTTACTAGTGTTTCTTACAGAAGTGATAATGTTTTGTTTTGTTTTTAATTGTGTGTTAGGTTCTATTGGTGGCTTGTTCTTTGCTGTTGGAATTGCCCAGTATGCTTTATTAGGGTATTTCATTCGTTCCTGGAGGACTCTGGCTGTTGTGGTTAATCTGGAAGGAACAGTCGTCTTTCTCTTCTCTCTGTAAGTTGTTCAAACTGAGTTTCATGAAGAAAGATGTCAAAAAAAAAAAAAAAAAATCAAGCAGAGTACCCAAACTATTAAGTTGACTTTTTAGGATGTCATGAAATGATGTAAATAAGGTATTTCTCTCAACTTGTAGTCACCCTCTCCCCCCCACACATGGTCTGTGGTTTCTTCAAATAGTAGTGCTGCAGTATCTGAGCCTGTAAGTCTACACTGTACTGTGTGTGCAGTATTCCTGTAGATGGGAACAGTCTCTAGGGTGGAAGAGAAGCACATCCTGTTCTTTAGCTGGTGTGCTGTAGATGACCTAAACTGGTGTGCTACAAGGCACTATGAACACATGATAAAAGATACAGGAATGATTTTGTATTTATGTGATAACATGATGCTTCTCCTGTGTTTACACAGAGAGAACAGCATCAAAATTGCTTTTCTGTCCAGTCTTAAAAGTGGCATGCAAAAGAAGAAATGGACAGCTCCCTTTAATTTTTCAAATGTGATCTTTTTGGAGATAGTAGGGGCTTTGTGAATTTCAGCACTGAAAGCTCTGTGATGCGGTGTGGTCTTCTTTTCTTACTTGCTTTCTGACATCTAAATCTCAGTAGCTAAAAGAGCAAAATTACTTCAGCTGCTTTTTAAACTAGAGGTCTTTTCCTTTCCAACATCTGTTTAATTTCAGTAACTCTTTGACTAAAGCTTTTGCTCCTCAAAAAATCCACGCAACCCTTTCAAATGAAGCATCAGAACTCAGGGAAGGGTCCTTGAGGCTGTTCATGAGGTGAAAGGCAGAGATGACACTTTGGATATTTCAGAACCTTGTGGCGATAGGCACCCTTGGAAAAAAAATTAATTTTCAGATTGATATGTACAACTTTTTGAAGTGACTTATGCTTGTGACTTCAGAGCTGTGCTCAGAAGCCTGTCTTTCCTGTAAGAAAAGGTTTTTTTTAAATTCCAAATTTCACACTGCCTCCCTGCCGCATTGCTTAAAAATTACTCAATATAGAAAATACTATCAGATTTTTATCCTGGGGAAGAAAATATGTTCCTTTCTTAGCTCTTTTTTTTGGTGAAAACACAGAATCACATTCTTTTAAACTTGGAGGAAAAATAAAATTTTTGGTCTGAGGCAAAAATCCTCAAAAGCTTCTGGCCAAAGGCTAATTTAAAAGTTTAAATTAGATCTGGAAGCCTGAAAAAAATAGAAGATGTATGTAGTAGATAATATTGGAGTTACAGACCTGTCAAGTGAAGAGTGCACACAAGGTGCATGACCTTTGAACAGTTTCTGCCTTCTTGTCTATAGGAGAGAATTTGGTAAAAAGCTGAAAACTGGGAAGTGGAAGTTGGTCTTGTGGAAAATGAGAAATGGAACTAGTGGGTCTTACAAAAGCATTCTGTGTTACTTGTAGTAATGTGTGCCTCCTTAATTCTGAATTCTCCAAAGACAGGATCCTAATCATACTTGTGTGTATATATATGTATAAAATCATACTTGTAATGTTGTTCTTTCTGTGTGTGTATATATGTATACACTCAGTGTAATTTTTTGGTATCTAAATTATGTACAGATTACGTTTCCTTTCAACATGCTTTGTTTCTGTTTCAGTACAGGAATTTTATACCTGAAGGGTTGTTTGAAAACTCTTTATTATACTGAAGTGCATTTCAGCCTTATTCCTTTAGACAAGTCCAGCCTCATAGAGAAGAAAACCCCTGAAGGTGTCTGTGTGTGTCTGTGTTTCAGATTCATTCCCGAGTCCCCCCGCTGGCTCTATTCCCAGGGCCGTCTGAACGAGGCAGAAGATGCCCTCTACCTCATTGCAAAGAGGAACCGCAAGCAGAAATGCACTTTTTCATTAAAACTCCCAGCAGAGAGGAGCTCCAGAGAGGCTGGCAGCTTTCTGGACCTGTTCCGCTACAGGATTCTCCTGGGACGCACCTTGATCATGATGTTCACCTGGTACTGGAAATGCTTTGTAGGCCCAGCTGGGCTACTGCAACCTCTTGAAGTCTTTGGGAGAATGTGGTGCTGGGAATTGCCTCATCCTACAGATTGTTAGGGACACTGTACCTGAAGAGGATCCTTTATAGTATTTAAGTATCTGTTACATTATTTCCTTTGTGCATTTCTAGCACAAAGCTGGTTTTAGTCCAGTTTTAAGGTATTTTATCTCTGCATTTATATCTTGTGTTTTGAGTCTCAGAATAGTTGAGAACTACCTCTTCTGTTCTGACCCACAAGGCTGCTGAGATTAGTCGCAGTCTCCTCCTCTTAGGCCCAGAGCTGTCAGTACCTCTTCACGTGGATTATTCCTTGTTTTGTTTGTAAGGAGCCCATTAGCAGGTGGATGACCTACCTTGTAGGCAGCAGTTCTTAAGAGAAAGTGCTTGCTATATTGCTGCAGTGAGGAGCAGGAGCCGGTGATGCTCCCTCCATTTACTAGCAGAAATTTTACTCCAAAAGTGCCTGTTTTTTTTCAGATATCTTGGTAGCTCTGAGGTCTTTTGCTGCTGCTTTAAAAAAACCTTATGTGTGACATAGTATGCAGGTCCTTGGGCATGACTGCTCATATAGTTACTTTTATAATGCATATATTTGGGAAAGATGTATCAATTAAAAATAAAACAAATGGTTTTGTCAGCATACAGCACTGAGCTGTTTTCATGTTGCTTTTCAAAGTGCTTACTGCAGAATAAATAGTTGATTATTCTGTTCCTTAAATGAGAATTGCTGATTTGAATTAGTGACCGGTTTCTTTCCTCTCTGTAAAGACAACTCCCTTTACCGGGGTTTACATGACAATACGGTTACAAAAGAAAAGTTAAACAGAGTTGGAGAATGAATGAATAAAATGGGACCAGGGTGTAGAAATTAAAAGAAGGTCAGAGTGTTGTTTGAACTGCTTGAGAAATTTGGTTTAGACACAATTGGAAAAAGTGTGGATGAAAGTGTAACCTAATAAAAACAAAAGGTACAAGGACATTTCTGAAGTTAAATAATATAGTCATGATTGTATTTTAACTTTATACTGGTTTATGCACATTGTTTGTAAGTGTAGTCTTAAGTTTTACTCAGTAGTAAGTCAGGAATTGGGTCTTTGCTGGGACAGAATGGTTTATTTCCCTAGTAGGCATCACACACTTACAGCGAAACATTTTAGACCTACAGCAAAACATTTTAGACCTATCTGCTGAAGCACTAGATATCATTTATATTGTGTTGTGCCAGACCAGTGCTTCGATTTGGCAGGCAGTGTCAGCTCTGATTTAACTTTTTTTTCTCCTGTCTTTTGCAGGTTTGTGTGCAGCTTGGTTTACTACGGTCTTACCCTTAATGTGGGTGACTTAGGCGGAAATATTTATGCCAATTTAGCCCTGTCAGGCTTGATAGAAATCCCAGCATACCCAGTCTGTATTTACTTGATTAACCAAAAATGGTAAGTATGGAATTTATTAACCCATTCAAAACTTCCTTAAAACTTCTATCAAAGATAGGTTTTCTATGTATCACACCTACTAGCTTGTATCTGTTGTGTGGGGCTTCACCGCTTCGATGTGAAAGTGCCGTTGATTTATGTTTATTTCAAATAGTTTAACTTGCTTTCAGTCGGTCACCTCACGGTGAGCCATCCTTCTGGCTTGGGTGGGGTTGATGTAGCTCGGAGAAAGCTGCGCTGCCTGCAGGCTAACACTAGATAGCGTCCTTCCCACCGCTGCCCCGTGATCCCATCCTCGCTGCTGGGACAGAGCTATCCCGACCCCACTCTGTTCGGGATGTCCTGTGGTCTCCTGGAATAGCACAGCAGATATTCTGCCTTTGCTTGAACCATGATACATTGAGAGACATTGTCCAATGTCTCTCAGTTTTTGTAGAATTTCCTGGCAGTCTCTGCTCTGTGTCTCCTCAGGAGTTTTACAAATGTCACACACAGCAGGAAGCAGCCCCAAATCCTAGAAATTGTCAGTCGCTGTATAAAGTTGGTGCTCATTTTGTTAAGTGTGCAGCAGAAGCTTGTTTAAAAACGGTGTTAGAGGAGGTGTTGGTGGAAGATGGAATTCAGAATTCCCAACTGCAAAGAAAGAGTCAGTGTGAATTCAGAGGATTCATTACTCTGCAACCCACAAACCTAATGCACAATATAAACCTTTGTTATCTTTGTGTATCAGGTTTGGTCGGAAGCGAACGTTGAGTGCATTTCTGTTCCTGGGAGGATTGGCTTGTCTTATTGTCATGTTTCTGCCTAAGAAGAGAGGTAAGTAGTTTTTTGTTTCTGAAGTCTGTGATAAGAACTGGTAAAAGCAGCATCCTACAGAATAATAATTTGATGGCTGCTGGAAGATTAGGCTCATACCTTATGTGAGTCTCAGTATTTGAAGCCAGAGAAGCCAAGTCATTAGAAAAAAAGAATAAGCATTAATCTCCCTAAGACCTTACAGAAAACTTCTTTGTAAGGTTTGGGTTTGAATTTTTGCCTTTGGATTCTGCCCCTTACTTCTGATCACATTAGTTGCTCCTTTCCAGGGTTTTTGACATAATCCCAATGAATGATATTTCTTGTGGTATCTCCCAATAGCTAGATGATAGGTTAGTGTAAGTAGTACCCATGCAACTTGGATATAGCTCTCCAAGTGGAAGATCAATGTCAGAAAATCTGAAGAACTGAGTGATGGAGCAAGTTTCCATCTTTCCCACGCTGCTCTGTAATATTCAAAAGTAGTGTGCTTGTAATAATAGTGATGTGGCCACATAACTTACTGCTTGGGAGAGCATTCTGATAAACTTCTGAATTGGGGAGTCTTTAAGAAATGTGAAATTAAATATCTTTTGTGTAAAGATGCACTAATGTTAAATTTCAGATTACATAGCAACTTTTCTTTTTAAAACCAGATAGATAAATTCACCTTGTTTGTAAGATCTGTGGATGTATATTACCTTTGATAAAATAAGAGAATGTTTCAAATGCTTGAAGAGTGATTCAAGAAATTAAACATCTATTACAGAGTACAGAATTTGCTCTAGATGGCAGTAGGTCTAATAGGTAAAGCTTTTTTAAAGGGGTGGGACTAATAGGGGGTAAAATAGGTAAAGATTTTTTAAAGGGATGCAACTCAGGTTTTCAGAATTATTCCAGGTGCTTCAGCATGAACACTTGGAAGTATTATGGTTTGACTGGTACCAGTCACCAAGTAATTTTTTCATATCATTCCAAACATAAGATGTGAAAAGAGAGGACAGAACAATGAGACCCCAGGAAATCAGCTGTGTACTGAACTGCCCAAGTCAGGCAAGGGTGAAGTGCCTGTGGAAGTGAAAGGGCTCACTGGCCAGAAGCAAGCACCTGTCTTCACTGGGCATGAGCTCTGATTTGCCTGTTAAAAGCAGATAAGCACTGGCTGTTCTGATAAGCTAAGCTGGATGGGAATTTAGTGTGATTCTTCACAGCACCTTCCTTTCAAAATAATAATGTTAGAAGAATATCGTCATACTATAGAAATGACAATGAATAGGACTCTTGTTAAAAAAAAAATGTACTCACTTTTGGAAAAGATATCTGTTACACTCTTCTTGAACTTTCTGATAGAACTAATTTAGTATTTAATTAGTGGTAGACTGAAAATATTGTGTTGTAGCTTCAGCTTTTAGATTCTTCACTAGATTCCTTTTCACACCATACTATTGTGTGATTGAAATGCTTTGAGGTGTATTGGAGTGCTCAAAAGCCTTACAAGGGTCACATTTTCTCTCTCAGATACTGGAGTGTTTGCAGTGGTCAATAGTCGCTCTCTGTCTTTGCTGGGAAAACTGACAATCAGTGCTGCTTTTAATATTGTCTACATCTACACATCAGAACTTTATCCCACTGTCATAAGGTAACACAAGTTAATTTTTTTAAGTCTTCATTTTTCTGGTTCTCTTACATGATCTTAAATTTTTTCTATTAACTATAGTTTTTTATTTGATTTTTTCAATTATATGTAATTGTTATATGAAATTTCTTCCCTTCTCACTCCCTCTTCCATCAAGTTTGCAGTGTCCTCTTCAGACTAACTGTATTTTTATGTAACAGTAAAATAGACCTTAGCTGCTTGGCCTGCTTACAACTCCCCTTCTACTAATAAGGATAACTACAGCACTGCAGATATTTCTTTTAATGAGTGCTTTATAAAACCAGACAACTGTATTATCATATGTGCTTAACCAGAAACACTGAAGATGACTGGTCAATAAACTTTGTAGAAGTAACTCTGTGCTTCACAGGCAGTGTGTGAGCAGCAGTAGGGGCAGAAGCACCCTCTGCTTGTGCTGACAGGGAAGACAGGAGCTTATGGGTGCATATGCTGGTCAGCCACCAGTGAAACCATACTGTGGTGTTTTTCATGAGTGGGTAAATCTGATGATGAGTAGGATTTGAATAAATGAATTCAGCCAGAGTTTCAGACACAGGCAAGATGCATGAACTAAAATCACATTTGTTTTGCCTATATGTTTATGTAAAAATTCTGAATGTAAAGGGGATTTTTGCATCATTTTAATCACAAAAAACACATTTCATTCCTTTCTTGGGATGCTTTCACTTACATTTGCCTTTTCTTTGCCAGTTAATGTGCTCAGGGTCATGACTTTTTCCTTGAGTCTTTTTTCTTGCTCAATAACACTTTTCAAAAGATTAATTATTTTTGGTTTTTTTCATAGGAATGTTGGAATGGGTGCCTGCTCCATGTTTTCCCGTGTTGGTGGAATCATTGCACCTTTTGTCCCTTCATTGGTTTGTCTGAACTTCTGTTACATCTATTTTTGGTTTGTGGTTCTGGTGTATCAGAGGCTTACAGAGATGGGAATGTTAGGGATAAATTTCATTTATAAATTAACATACATAAATTGCCTGTCTTAACAATATCATGGTAGGCCAAAAGCATTGCAATATCTTCTGCATGATTAGACAAAACCTCAGCATTATTTAGTTTAGAAGATATTTTAGCTGTGTGGGAATTTTGGGACCTATCTAGTGGACCTTAAAATATAATTATTTTCAAATCACCAAGATGGTGATACCAAATTTGAAACCCTGCACAAGCAATAGCAAAACACCCATGTGGTTAAAAGAACTACTGCATCAAACTTAAGCATATGGGCTCAATAACTCATATTTTTGAGAAAAAGTTTGTTTTAATGTCAGTACACTTTATTA
This sequence comes from Serinus canaria, assembly GCF_022539315.1. Lineage (NCBI taxonomy): Eukaryota > Metazoa > Chordata > Aves > Passeriformes > Fringillidae > Serinus > Serinus canaria. Next base: position 24,348,228 of record NC_066313.1, read on the forward strand.
AATATCCATGGGTTATAAATATCAGCATAGCAGTTTGCCTTTCAGTAAATGAAGGTGATGTGGAGATCTGATACACTAGCAAAGCAAAGAAGGATTCTAAAGAACAAAACATGGGGATGATGCCATTACTTTCCTGTGCTTATGTGTATGTAGGTAAAAAGGGTGCAGGTTTTTCCCAGCTGTTTGCTGAGGCCCTGTGACAATTCCTTTAATGTGACAGATTTTATCTCAGGTAATTTTCCTCTCTGCCATTTGCCATTTTACATGTGAGGCAGAAGGTTAGCAAAAGGGCAGGTGAGCACAGAGAGCCTTTTAATCTGCAGAACGAAGCACTGGGCAGGTGAGAGCGTGAGCACCTCTGGGGAGCTACAGGCAAAGCCAAGGCTGCTGCCAGTCTGCCAGGTGGATTTAATAGGCAGCTTTTATGTAGCAGCTGGGGTATTCATTATATTGTGTCTGCCAGAGATTTGATACTGCATGAGACACAAATCTTGGATCATAGTGTTTGAAGAAGTTCCATGAAAATGAAAGTAGTTCTGGTTATATAACAAATGAACTCTGATTTGAGAAAATAATCAATAATTTATGTGTTTCACCATTTCTTCCAGTATTTTAAAAAATTTTCAGTATCTTGCCTGGAGATCTCATAATAGTAAAAAGAGCAGAAGTTAACTGCTGAGATAAGAGATGAAATGTTGGTCTTTTATTTGATCACAGCCTGTTATTTTCAGCAATTTAGAATTGCTCTCTGAAATGTGAATTTTTGAAACAAACAGCTAAACTCTTTCCCTGTTTTAAAGTGAGCCTTCTTTACTGTGAAAACAGGGACAGGCATCAGAAGAGGAGTATAAACATTGCTTTGGCTGTCACAGATGATGCCAGGAATGCCAAAGCTCAGTTGAAGCTAAAACTGGCAAGGAGCATAAATAAGGATTCTGTCAGCTAAGGAAAATATGCCTGTTGATGAATGGGAGGGGCATCCCATTGGTGGGTGACATGGAATAAGCTGAAATACTTGTGCTTCAGTCTTGAGAGATACAGCTTCTCTCCAATACTCTGCCTGTCAGCACAGTTGAGGAAGCAGAAGGCCAGCAAACAGTAGGAGGAGCAGTAGGTTCAAGAACACTTAGAGCTGAAAGCTTTCCATTCCATGGGGTAAGATTCCATAAGAATGGTTGTGATGGTGGAGCAAGTGTTCATCATCTGTGGTAAAGCACTGTTGTAGTGAAGGATCACTGGTAGCTGTGGGAGGAAAAAGGCTCATCCTGTATGTATATTCAATACCAGCAAGTGGAACCCAGGTATTACAGGCTGAGCACCTCTAACTCAGTCTGTGGGAGGATTGAGACATGACCTCCCAGAATCTGTTTATTAGCATGAGAAGGCAAGGAAGGTAATCGGGATCAGCGAACATGGATTTATTAAGGACAATTCCTTCTCAAAGCCAGCTTGATTTGCTAGTCAGCCATTTCATCATGGAGGGCAATATGGATGAGGAAAGGGAGGAGAGCAGGGAAGGCTTTTGACACTATCCCACATTGTTAGCATATGTTTATCACAAGTTTTGGCTTGGGGGTTAGATAAGAAATTTGGAAAATAATGTTTTTGAGAGGCATAATGCAGACTGGAACAATCTGCTTGGGGGGGGGGTGAAATCTCTATCCTTGGAGATTTTTTGCTGTTTGATGATGTGAAACAGTGATTGACTTTATCTAATTGAGGCTGTAATTGTGCTTAGAGTAGGTGTTGGCTTAGATGGCCTCAAGAGATCTCCAAGCAGCATGTCTGTGTTTCTGGGGTATCTATTCCCCTCTGCAGAGGAATGTTACATTTGTTAAAAAGTACATACATTAGAGGCAAGAATTGAGTTCAAATTCAGCAGATGTTTCTTTTAAAGTTCATGACAAAATCTGTGGGGTTCTAATAGTATTGACAAGATACTATTGGCAATACTGGTAAAAAACCCAACCAAACAAAAAAACTCACAGCAGAAGGATTGGTGACTTTTGTGCTAAATAGGAACACAAACACTGCCAGAGGGAATGGTTATAAAGGCTAGGTCCTTTAATATGCAACATGAACTACATGGAACCAATCTCAACCTAACTCTGTTATTTTTTCCAGAAATCTGTACAGTGGTCTCTGCCTTACATTGTGTTTGGAGCAACTGGTCTGTTGTCTGGGCTCTTAAGCTTGTTGTTGCCAGAGACCTTAAACAGCCCTTTGCTAGAAACTATTTCAGACCTGCAGGTGTGCTCCTACTGGAGGCTGGGTGATGAAGCCATGTCACTGCAAGCCCTAGATGGCTCACAGGTATACTAATTTTTTTCCTAGTACTTTTCTGTTGTGTTTATCTCAGCTGTCAGCTTGAATCTGCTACTCTAAATAGATTAGGGTAGTGATTCTTGGCCTGTGGAGGATAGGCCCCAAGGAGAAGATAGTGTAGCAGCCCTATCATCATGTCTGAAATGTTTTCTGGAAATGCAGGCTGAAATATAGCTGGATTAATTCATCCCTTCAAGGCCACAAGCTTACAGCATTTCCCTTTGGGATAAAGTGATGTCTGTGTGTCTCTAATCTCCAAGACTGATTGCTGCAGTGTGCTTCAGCCAAAGCTGGGTGCTGAAGCTTGAGAAGCCTTAGATGTTAACAAAACCAGAAGCCTGCTTGTGAAGGGCTGCTCTCAAAGGCACCCACTACTTCTGACCTGCCCCAGCTATTTTGCAGTGCCAGTTACCAGGTCTGTAATGGGTTAAAGCCAGCCTAACCTCTGAGATCTCTCCCACTATTGACTCTGGGAAATGAGATTCGTTGAAAATACTGGAACTACAAAACTCCCAGGTATAACCGTAAATATATGTGGCAGCAGGATGTTTTTCAATGAGGTTTCCTTGAATTGTGATTTTCAGATCACTTTATTTTGTTAAACTCCTGAACACCTCTCTGGGTGACTGTATCTTCCATTCACGTGGAGGTTTTTTGACATGGTTAATTCTCTGTGAATGAAGTGGGATTAGAAAGAAGTAGCTAGAGAGCTGGGAGTGGATGTTTGAATCTGGGTGAAATTTTAAAGTTTAAATCCTGGTCCCAGAACTTGAAGTATGGAGGGACTTAGAGAAATAGAATAAGTGGTCAAAAGACTTGAAGGGAAAACTTGTAACAAACAATGTTAGTTGCCCTATTAGGCTGAGATGAGACAGGATTCTTTTAACACCTTTACTTTCATTTGAATAGTTGTTGGTCAAGCATTCTAACATTCACAGGTAGTCATATTTATTTTCACAGAAATCATGTACTTCTAGAATAGGGACATTTGCTTCCTATCAGAAGCTTCAGTGCATTGCCTTGTTTACCAAGTTTTGCTATAATAGTTCTTGATAGGACAACACAATTTAGTGACAAAAGCACCCTTGAAGAAAGGCTGAAAAAGGCAGCCCTGTAACACTTAATTTTATACTTTAGCTACTTTACATGCTTATTTTATAAACATTTTCAACCATACTGTATGATGTGTTATGGCACCACGTTCTTGCTGACTACACAAATCCATCATATACGTTTACATCAGCTGTTGTTTTGGTAATTACACAATTATTACATCATAGTTGTGCAGATGGTTTACCAACAAAAGCAGTTTTCGTAAGCAGTGCAGGTGCTCCAGCTTACAGATGGGAAGTCACATTTTTCATTTCTTCTTTCACCAACTACAGTCAGTATTACCCTTTGAGGTTACAAGTATTGTCTGTTAGTATTTCCATAAGTTGGTTGCCTTATGTCAGTCAGTCCTCTCAGGTTTAAATCTTCTTTCCTTGTCCTTCTGTCCTTGTCCTTCCTTGTCCTTAAAAATCCCAACCTCAACAGGACCCACTAAAGGGGGCGTTGTTCTGAATGGTTTTCAGGAACATTTTGCTCAGACGGATTAAAATTACTGAATCCGAATGAAAAAAGTCATTGGTTCAGGCCTTAACTAATCCTGTAACTCCAGTGAAGTTATATCTGGAATGCATTAGGGATTTATTTTAAAGCTCACAAAGAAAGTGCTGATAAAATGGAAAGCTGTTAAACATTAACCCTATTTGACAAGGCCATGAGAGGTCTTATGAAGCTGTTGTGAGAAAGATCTAAAATTTATTTGGCATATCCTGAATTCCCCCTGTGGAATCCATTGTCCTTTTGTACCATTTTCAAGACAACATGTGTTCTGATTGCCCAGAACGGAGGTTTTGTTCCTGTTAACATACATGAATATGATATTCAAGTTGGACAGCACCCAGTAATAGCCTGACTTTCCTCAAATAGTTTTAGAAGTCTAGAAAAAAAAAAGCCTAACATGATTCCCTTTACATCTTCTGACAGGTCGTAGTGCTCAAACTGTTTGAAATTCCTTTGCTCACATTGCTGTAGCAAAGCTCCTCTGAAGAGAGATCTAAAGCTACAGATTTTGCTTGCATGTACTGTCAGTCAGGAGCACTATTTCCTATTCTCTATTTTTCACCCTCTCTTCTCACCCTTCTTAGCATATGACTAGGCAGGCAGAGGTCTTAGGATGGATGCAAGCATATTGGGGAAAAGATCCTAAATAATCAAATGAGGTGGAGTTTATACTAGCAGGAGAACCTTTTTAACTGGAATCGTTTGTGTCAGTTCCATGGAAAAATGCTACACTGGCCAAATAAAAATCAATTAGCTGTAATAGCTGACTTTATTTTGGGTATGTGGTATAAATTATGTTGTGATAGGGACTCTGACTGGATAGGTATGCTTATAATAGGGGTTTTACCTTCTGAACATACAATATGGTAATGATTTTCCCTTTTCCATAACACTTTCATTTAGTATTGGCAGGGGGATCTTTTTAATTCAACTTGCACAGTAAAATGTCTATGGTACCCAAGGAAAAGTATGAATTGGGGATGAAGAAGCTTCACCTAAATAAGTAATATGTGTGTTCTGAGCTGTGGTGAGCTACTGTGTTTCCAGTAGCTCTCCACAGAGTAGGCAGCTTAGACTAAATTTAAGAAAGCTTAGTAGATTACCACTTCAGAGCCACTCTAGCCAGTCTCTCCTGCATATATTCTCTAGTGTGCTGGTGGAGCAGAGAAAGTCCATCCACTACAACCCCATGTCTTTCTTTAAAGATACTTTGAAGAACCAAGGATTTGAATCTGAATTCACATAATGTCCTCTATAAAGTTTTAATACAGTGGTTTGACCTGTGTTTTCTTACTTTTTCTATACCAGCATTCCACAAAAATGTAGTGGTTTGTGCTCTTTATGTTGAGACTGATCTAGTGGCTTCAGTCTAACTAACAACTTCCCTTTTGCTTCTAGTCTGGAGACAAAGACAGCTCTACAGGGAGTGGAAGTGAAGATGAGGAGTTCTATGATGCTGATGAAGAGACTCACATGATCAAGTAATGAAAAGAAGAAGCTCTGGCCTATTTTATGCCTCTTCTTGCCTAGTCAGTCCAGCTGTATGACAAGTACTGGGGACCTTGCTTGCCAGGCAATGTAATTGGGAAGTGCCTGTGTTTTTTCTCACTTGGAGAGGGATTTGAGGACTGTTCTGACTGATGACATCACTGATGCTCTCCATACGAGGCAGCCATTCCAATTCTTGTGGTTCAGAATACAGTGCGTGGACTGCTTTTGAAGCCAGGTGAGACAGCAGGAGTGAGATGATGTATTTCAGAAGCCCAGGGAATAACCTAGGCTTAGACAGATTTGGACAGTTCATCAGTGCACGTATTAGTATTTTACTTTTAAGGTGGTGGATTTTATTTCAGTACAAATTGGTAAACTTGGAAACAACCACTGTATTTTCCATAAGAGTGAAAGGGGTCAGAGAATGTCCTGTGTGCTACTCCAGTGGGAAAAAATTGCTGAAATTGTATGTTAAAATGGCTTTTACATATTTAGTAGAGGAGAGGCAGCTGTGAACAAAAGGTTTCTCTGTGTGCACACCTGTGCAGAGTGTGCAAGTGGTTAGTCATAAGCTGGGCTTGAACTTCGTGATAATGGAGGGTTGGGAGGAAGGACTACACAAAAGAGCAGCCACAAAGCCTGCCAACATAAGGAATGTTACTTACTTTTTTCCTTCTTTTCATACACAAAGCTTTTTCTTGATCTTGTGCATATGTTTGCCACATGTTCCCCACATCTCAGCATGGCTGTTTGTAGCTTTGCCTACTTTTACCTTGTCCTCACTTCGCCATAACTATTGAAGCTCAGCAACTTCTCTGTGGAGTGAAATAATTCTGTGATGGATATTGTTTCCTGGGTGTGACAAAGGTGAAGACCAAGACCAGTCCCTATTTATCACATACCGCGTGTGTGGTGTGATAGAATGTATAGCTCACTTTTGTGGACCTATCTGGGTCTATATTTCTGGAAAAGGCTTAGCTCTGAAGTGCTAAGAGGAACTGTGGGGTGCTGTTATACTTTGGGTGCTATTATCAGGAAGCTGCTAGTGTTTATTTTAAAATCTTGTGTGTAACTAAGGTTTTCATTTAAAAAGACAGCAAATATCTTTGGACCTTTTTGGTTACTTGATGTTTTTTAACCAATGCTTCCTCAAGCATTTGGTTACTTGACCTTGTTAAGGAAAACAGCTTCACTTTGCTCTTTCACTGAACTTTCTGTAAGTGCTTCATTAGAGGGATATGGATCCTGTACTATGAAACATGAACATGTGGAATGTTCCAACTACAAAAATGAGGCCTTACAAAGATTCAGTTTTCTTTATGACATTGTCATCTTCATCCTCTAACCTGTGACTTTCTCTTTGTTAAGATTGATTTCCATGAAACATTAATCTTCCTACTTTAAGTTCCTGGCAAAGTGGCACACAATGGCAGTAAATATATTTTCAGGCTCACAAGTCAATTTTGCAGATCTTAAAAGGTGGGTCTAAAAATATCAAAAAGGTGTCTGCTGAATATTTCCTGATTAAAGTGGGAAGTTCCTTTACTCTGCAACGAAGTGAAAGTAACCAGCATCTGAAGTTTGCAGCTAGCTGCTGGAACTTTGTTCACTGGGAACTGTAATGCTGAGCAAAGTGCAACTGCCCTGGTTGGTGCAGAGAGCAGCCCAGAGTCTGCAGTTTGACACATGCAGCATTCCAGTTGGGTCTGAACTTGATCCAGGCGTTGACTGTGAGCAAAGTTGGGAACTTCAGTCCCTATGAACAGTCTGTCAGTATTGTTGTGATTTTTGCCTGTATTATTCTTCACTGGAAGAATTCTCACTCATGGTCTTCACTTCCCCCTCCCCAAACTGTTGAGTAGTTGTTATAGATGTGGCACTATTTAACCCAGGTGGGTCATCTTTCTGCCTTATTTGGCCCTTTTGTGTCTAAGAAAATTTCACCAAATAAGGTACTCAGAAATAGTTGGAAAAGTTGGAGCTATTCAAGTAGTTTTAAATCTTTTGCTCACACTTTAGTTTATGGAAAGCTGGGAAAATTACTTTTTATTGCTGATGGCAGACAGCAGTAAGTCTGGCAGTAATAACACGTCAAGAACTAACAGTTGTTTTTAGGTGTTTGTTGCCTCTGTCCCTCTTTGGTTGTTGGGTGGAATAAGTCAGGAACTGTCATTATCTGCTCCTGGCAACCCTGTATAATGCCACAAGACTCTCAATAGAATTTTCATTAACAGTAGGATGCTGTAATGGTTCAGGTGGAGGAGATTACTCTTTGCAGGACCTGAGCTAGATTTTGCGAGTCTTCAAATAAAAATTAAATTTACCTCTCCACTCATGCACTTTATGTCATTGGTATAGATGTAAAATTGCAGAAACAAGAGTGAAGACAAAATTAGCAATTTTTTGCATAGGAATTGCTGCTCTTTTTTTAACCTTAAATCTGTCCCATGTTTTCATCTTTGGAATTTTGAAGGGACTATTTGAAAAGGAATTCTGAATCTTCCGTTGTTACTTTCCCATATCAGTCAATTCAGAAAGTTTACAGGAGAGAATCCCTGCAGGAGGAGCTCAGCAATGTAGCATCAGACTTTGCATTCCAGCTTTGTGTTCTGTCTTTCAAATCCATTAGGTGCATTAAGTTTCTTTTCTGAGGCTGTTCATTTTTAGTATGAGCTGGCCCTCTGGTACAGAAACCTGTAGGATCACTTTTCTTCTTACCCACGATATGTAATGCTTACCATATTGAGATAGTTGTGTCTGAGTAGTAAGTTTGCCATGAGGAGCTACTGGAAAGTAGAACACTGGGTACATCAGTCTACTCCATGTTGTAGTGCTAGGAGTCTGAGACCAAGGTTCTTGCTATAGTTTAGTGCAGTATGATAATCTTCTGCAATGTTTCTTGCTAGAGTAGCCAGTACTGTTTGACATTTTCATGTTGTGCAGGCACTAAGATTACACTTTTCCCATTATGGAATTTCTTCTCTAGATTCCTTTGGCTGTGATTTTTTTTTCCTTTTTCCTTTTTTTCAGGTAGTTCACTTAGTGGGATTATGCTAGAGAGAAGAGAGCTTTTCCCATGGTGCTGATTAGTCAGGTCTCAGCAGAATCCCAAACACACCTCCCCTACCTGGGGAGCTCACAAGTGATAGGTGAATACACCTAAGAGTGAAGGAGAGTGACAGGTCATGTGAGGCAGCATGGAGGAGAATGAGGTGGAAGAAGTGAAAAAAAAAAATGGAGGATTCAACTGGTACACTTTAGGGCAAGGGTGAGTGAAAACACAAAATAGCGGCTGTTGGGTAGAAATACCCTTTAATACAATATAATTTTAAATTTCTCCTGAAAACAAGGCTAGTGCTCTCTAATTAGAAATTGGGAGAGTTCAGAGACTCCGGACATACCAGAAACACAGAAGCTCTGTGTTAAAGGAGAGCCAGAGGTGACTCAGTTCAGGTGAGGATGCTGAGTGAAGAACCTCTCCAGAGACACCTGACTAACATGGAGCAGGTTGCAGCTTGTTTCCACCACAGTTACAGTCAAGACTTTAAGGATGGAAGCCACATGTTCATTAGCTCAAAGTGTTCAATCAATGCCAGCTTCTCCAAACTGTGTGGATGTTCTGAGGTTAGTAGGATGTAATTTACAGAGCCATGGGGAATGCAGTTGAGCCATACATTTTGTAGTGTATTTCACCTAAGCATATAAAAGCAGTTTGCCAGAGAATGTTTTTCTTGTATTCAGGAAAAGAGGAAAGTGAGGAATTTTTCCTGGAGTGTGTTAAAGGGAATATTAGAATTAAAACTCTTGTTCTTGAGTCTTTTGAATGCAGATAATAATCACTGAATGCAGACTGGGTGAGCAGTATTTTGTTTTAGCTGAAGGTTATGTGCTATTTATCCCTTTTCCCACCCCGTGAGCGCTTCTCTGGTCATGCTCTTTGACACAGCTGAATCTGTGACTGCAAACTGTGAGCCTTGCAGTAAAGATGTCAGAAAAGCCCAAGAGCAGTGCTGTCATTTGATTGTGGAAGTTAGTCTGGCCTGACACAATGCTTGTATCAGAAATGTCTATATTCTGCTGTTTACCAAACAGGAGACTTAGGGTATAGCTGTATTTTGAGTCTCTTTTGTTGTATCTTACTGCAAGAAATGTGGTAGAAAGACACCTACGTAAGAAAACCTCTCTGGCAGATCTTAATGTGGAATTGGAGGGTGAACAAATTTATACATAATTTTTCCATGCTGTGTATTTTAATTTATTTTAATTTTGTCTACTCTGTTGTAGCCTTCAGATTTTCCAGGTGCTACTGTTATTTAAGGCTAGTAGAGCTGGGTAAAACTTTTACACAGGTAGTCTGAATTTACTGAATTTTTATCATCCTAATTTTGGTACTATTCTCTGTTTCTGTCATTCTGAAAAATGCTCCTGTATTGCTTAACAGGGAACAGATTTTTTTGTTCTAATTTGAAGTGCCTGTTTTGTGAAAGTAGTCTTTAATTTCCTCCGTCAGTGTGTAAAGTAGCATCATAGATTTGGATTATATGAGTGCCAAAGACAGTTTTTGCTGGAAAGCAATAGTCCAAAACTAGTTCTAGCTGCCTTTATTTAGGCTTTATCCATGCAGAACTGGTCTACAGAACTGGTATTTACAAGCATCTCTGAAACAATCGGGACAGAGAGTTACCTTTGTTTGCTTGTCTTTCATTGCTTAGTTCACTTAAGTACCTTTTGTTTCTGAGAAAACAAAGAAATTAAATGAAGGATTAAAGTGTTCTTTTTGTAGAACATTTGGAGTTTATACCCTGTAGCCATTACAGAGAAATCTGCAGAACCTGTTTTGATTCTGAGTTGCAAGTGTCAAAGTTTACTCTCTAAGACTGATAAAACCTGGTTAAAAACTGCACACTGGAATTTTTTCGTTCATTCATCAATATTACAGATTAGCATTGCTAGTAAACAGTTTGCCTGGAGCTTCATGGGATCTAGCAGGTTTTTATAAAATGCACACTCTGTTTGAGGCATTGCTAAATAATAATGTATGGATTTAAATCCCTACTACAACTAATACTCACTGCAAGTCAGCCTTGTCATAGCTGCATGTTTGTCAGCAAAAAAGCAGGTGGATAAAACTTTCTGCAGTAAGGGCTGATTAGACCCAGAAGAAAGATTATCTCTTTCAAGCCATTCTCTGCTATGTGTACAGAATAAAGGGGGACCATGGGGTGTATACAGTAAGATTGTAGGGTGGAATATGTTTAAATACTTGCCTGCCCTCTTTCACTAAAGGTTTCTGGAGGAAATCTGTCTTTATCACGCATGTTTCTGCTACCCACCAACACACTGAAGTGCTCATTTTGTATCTACTTTGACAGGAGCCAGGCAAAAGTATGGTGGTAAGAAAACCTTTGCCAGTATTGAAAGTTGTATTTACTTAAAAATATCCCGGGAGAGGTATCTGGTACATCTGTTTTCAAACAAAATGTTTTTAAATTACAGAAGCCTGATTGGGAGACAGGCGTTTCTGATGTTAGTCTGTAGGAAAAAGCAGTTTTGCAGATACTGATGAAAACTGCTGCAGAGAAAACAACTGCTAGGTGATTTGTGGTGAGAGTTGTGTATGTTTTGATTTCAAATATGCCTCTAAAATACTGTTTTCTAGTATTTTATCCCTATTGCTCCTCAAAATCCAACCCAAATTTTAATTTATTCTTGTTAAAATTTGAGTAATGTGGAAATGGGAAGTATGTTTTTCATATGGACACTTTTATTGCACTACCTTTGCTTCCTGAACCAAATAGTATTTTGATTTTTTAGGCTACCTCTTTTATGTTGAGCTTTGTATTGTGTCAATTTTGTATTTAATTGATTTTGGGGAAACAACAAAATATTTCCTCTTTTTATTTGTGTGGGAATTCACAACTTAGTCCTCAAGTCATCCTTCCCTTTTAAAGGTTTTGTCAAAGGCTTTTTAAATTTAGTTAAAAGACTTAAAACTTCCAAGGAACTTCATAATTACACTGTTAGAACATGACTTTTCTGTATATATTGTTAGCCTTTAAAAGGGACAGAAAGCCCTTAATTTTATACTAATGTCAGCTGAAGGCATGACTTTTCAGGGACAGTAAGTTTTGAGTCAGGGGGCTTTAATCAATTTAATTTAATGCCAATTAGAGGTTTTTTTTTTGTTACTGCTTTAGTTTTGGAATTAAAAATAACGAAAATACTTAAGGGAAATACTCCTGCTTTTCTCCAGACACTGGTCTTCCTTCTCTCTACCCATACCACCCTACAACTCCTTGGCTGTTTGTCATGCTCAGTCTCTTCAGCAAGGCACCAGGCAGCACAGGAGACTGGGATCAGTCTGTTGTGCTTCTGTTTATTCACCGCTCTTTGTTTCGTGTTCCGCTGCTCTCTTGTGGGTTCCATCACCAGCCACAGTCCATCTAAAGTTGTAGCTCCTTTTGAGTCTACTCTGAGCCTCTGCTCAGGCTGATTTTCCTTTGGTGTTTCTCCTGCTCAGCTGTCTCTCTGTTTGTCTTGTGCTGGTGTGGGCTTATCCTTTTTCCTCTTCCTGTTGTAGCACTGTAATGTCTTTTTCTTGGCATTTACAGCCCTGTCTTAAACAATGTTTTGTCCAAGTGCGATCAGCTTCTCTGGCAGTGTTGGCGTGCAGTTGGTTCAGTGCTCACTGGGCCCGAGAGGCAGTGGCCACTACCTGAAACACAGGACATGATCCATCTGAATACAGGGAAGCACCTTTTTAATGTCAGGGAGATGGGACACCAGCACAGGTTGCCTGGAGAGGTTGTGGAGTCTCCATGTGTGTAGATACTCAGGAGTCATCAAGGCATGATCCTAGGTGGTCTTTAGCTGGTTCTGCTTGAGCTGGGAGTTGGGCCAGGTGACCTCCAGAAGAGGTGCCTTCCATCCTCAGCCGTTCTGTGGTTCCTGTGCTGGCTGCTGCTGAGCTGTCTGGGACCAGCAGAGGCAGTCGCTGGCATCTTCCCTCACAGGACACCCTGCACCCGCTCGCTGCCCAAGCCCTGAGAGCCGTGCTCGTGCTCGTACCCCGCTCCGCAGGGTTTTCTTGCACCTCCAGTCCTTGGCCTGGGCTGACAGGTGGCTGGTACTGTCCTGCCTTTCTATGTTGCTGTTGTCTTAGGTTAAGTAACTGAAACTCCTAAGGACATGAACAGACATTTATTGCCAAGCTCTGTCTGTGTGCATTTACATCCTTGCTGATTTCAGAAGACAAAACTTAGACCTCTTCTTGACCAGAGGGGTAAATTACTTTTTTTGCTACTCCACCTTTCATCATCATGAAAACAAATCTTTGTGTATTCTCTATATGCTGTAGACTTTTGCACTGTTTTCTCATTCCTGTTTAATTTGAACTAACATTCAAAAGTCCTTGCCAGTTGAGAGCTGAGTAACAGGAAATGGGTAACAGGGGCAGGGGGAGCAGATCCAGTTCAAAAATGAAGTTGTATATAGTTGATGTGTGTACTGTTAAATACTTAATTTGGATTGATGGAATACTGAGTGTTATGAGCATTCCCATGTTAAAATGAGGACTGATGTATTTCAGAAGTACTTTCTCTTCTTTAACTGTATTAGTGTGCTGTTGTTAACTCAGAGCTGTACTGCTGGAAAGTCTGTTTGTAGAATACTTCATCTGTGAAGTCGCAACTGAAGACAGCGTAAGCTTTTCCACAGTAGACCTTTTATGGTGATATATTCATATGTTCTGTGAACAGCTGTTGGATCCATCTTTTTAAGATGTTCTTTGCCATAGTGAGGGGCCATAACAAATGTTGAAATATTCAGAATAATTGCACTTATCTGTTCTGTTTTCTTACTGTATTTCCTATGCATACTGCCTTACCTGTATGTATTGTACTTCACTGGAGGTACAAAAAGTCAGTGTCGGGTTCTTAATTTACAATGTGTTAATGAGTTTTTAAAATAATTCTGTAATATTAAATATTTTCCAGTGATCTCTGTCTACTAAGAGAAGGTGATGATGGATAAGCCCCAGTGAATTTAGTCAGAAAGTTAATATTGGTTGTCTTTACTTTCTCTTTTAATTTCTGAATTATTTCAATAATTTTAAATACATCTTTTCTTTTAAGAAATTTGTAGAGGCTAACCTCTGTTAGTAAGCCAACTCTTAGGTGATTTGTAACAGCTCTGATACTGCCTCTGACTTGTACAGTTCATCCAATGTCTTTGTAACTTATTTTGTGCCTTTTCTTCCCCTGACACAAAATGTCTCAATAAAAACAAGTTCTTTTGCAACACCACAAACCTATTTTATTGCAGTGATTTTTTTACTTGCCTGACCCTTTTGTTTTGTTTTCTGGAGGGACATGAAGCTCTCAGAATAGAATAGATATTTCTAATGGACTCTGCAGAAGAAAATTGACAAGGTGGAAAGCAGGTCATTTTGGAAAGGCAGTGCTACAAAGCGCCTGGGAAACTGGGACTGTCAGTACTAATCAATATATTCCACCATATCTATCACAAATCATTTCTAACAAAAACTGGCACCAGTGGAATGTGAGAATCAATTTACTACTGGCTTCAGTTGTGCTGATTGATGTTGAAAGACTGGAAACACTTTGGGGGGTTTAGCATAGCAAAACGTCTGTGGTGGTATTACTAGCATGTACTGGGGGAGTTCCCATGAGCTCTAGTTGTCTCTTAAACACCCCTTCCTAAAGGGGATGCAAATGCACAAGGCCATAGTCCCTGTCCTCAGTGCTCCTGCCAAAACATCTCCTCAGGGAATGGCAAAATTTGAACATTTGTCTTCATTACCTGGCAATGAGGTGATAAATAGCTTGACTGCATTTCCTGTCCCCTGTCCAGTAGCAAAGAAAATATTGTCAGAACCTGGAAAAAGTGGCTGTAGGGGAATAGGGATCAGTGCTATGTTCTAAACTGCCATTTGATTGTTTTCTCTGCCAGCCTTTGCTTTGTTAGAGAACAGTTCATGGAGTCCCTGGTGGCAGAAACGGAACAGTTCTGTGCTCCTGAGAATGCTGTTCTTCCCTCCTGCCCCAAACTGTCCCTCTCCCACCAGATGACTGGTAGCATTATTCACCTCATTTTCCATTTGAAGCACATCTGCTCGTTTCCTTTCCTCCATGAAAACCCAAGGACCAGATATGACTTGCTCCTTCATGCACTAGCCTGGCCAAGCAACTTGCTCTGGTTTTACTCCACTATTGTTTCTCCTCCCCCACTCCTGTTTTCAGTGCCCTTAATCTGCATTTAACTAGTTCTAGCCCTGAATGTCTGTCCCGTGGCCGGTCACTGCCTGGAGGAGATACAGCACAAACGATTGACCCTCTCCCTTTGGCAGTTTGGCTTTGACTGCACAAACAGCCAATAAAGGGGAAAGGGCTGGGCAGCTGATGATGGGAATTAGCTTGACTCTGTGTAGTTTTATTGGTCTGAGATAAAGGAGGAAGTGTTTGCTTGAGAATTAAATTGCTTGCTTGCTTGCTTTCTCCTGCTACCTGCTCTTCAGATGACAAATTTTCAGAAGTTATAGACTAAAAGAATAGCATATGTATTAGCCAGACATAGCTTGGACTGGAGGCTGTTAGCTCATCTTCCAGTGACTGAAGCTGGAGTATGTAGCTATGCAGGTCATTATCTGATCTGTCTAGAAATTCTCTGAAAATACCTGACTGGAGCCTCTGTAGAGATTCTGGCAAGGCTTGTTCTCAGTAGTTTGCTGATTATCTTGGTCTGCTTTGTGGTGCATACATCATACTTGTAATAAAAAGCAAATTATTTCTCACTTCTGCTGGTGTTCTCATTGTACAGTAATTGTTCCCACGTGGCAGTTGTTACCCTCTGGGCCCATGGATTGTAGAGTCCAGTGATTCTCCTCTCCTGTGTTCTTCCCACACAAAGCATGTAGTTGTCTGGGTCTTCCCCTGTGCTTTTCTTGAGACACTTCTACAGGTATATTGGCAAAATCTTCCTTTAATCCTGACTGCTTCTTCACCTTCTCCTTTCTATCCTCTCCACAGTGCTACTTTAACCTCAGGACACAACACAGTGTCCAAGTTGACATATCCTAAGGATCACCTGGGAAGTTTGGTATCTTTGACCTTGTGTATAGGATGGCAAGCTGAGGAGTTTGATCAGACAGCTTTTATAGTAGATCGGCAATACTGCTAACCAAGATCATCCAAAAACACATCTGCCTTTCATGTGGTTCAGACAGAATGTGGTTGTCAGCTGTCTTCACTCTGCTGGGAGGCTTTTGAGGGTTTTTGTTTGTTTTGGGTGGGAGAGGATGGGGTTTTTTTGCTTTGTTGTTCTTGGGGTTTTTTTTGTTTTGTTTGGTTTAGCTTTTTTTTTTAATCTCACTTTCCTCCCACACAAGTATTTCTTCCAGCGCTCTAAAATAGCTCCCAGGGACCAGGCTTTTTTGGGCCTGGAGACCCTTCTCAGTTTCCTTGCTCAAGCTGACCTGTTTGTTCTGCAGTAATTGTATTTTGATCAAGAGAAGGCAATAGATCTTACGGGTGTGTAGCTGTTGTTGGTCTGTGATATATGAGACCTAGTTTCTAGCTCTGGCTCCAGTGAACTCTTGTACATTTTTTATTAGTCATGAGTGGATGAAGCACATAAACAGGGATGCCAGTCTGAGTCTTCTCTCTCCCAAGTGAGTTTGTGTTGGAGTGACTGTTCTCACTTAGTAATTTACTCAATTTACTTCAAACTGCTGTGGACTCAACCAATAAGTTCTGAATTGGGTCAATTTGGACACAAGAGCAAAGTGTAAAAATAATACAAGTTAACATTGTGCTCTGAGAGCAGTCATGAAAAAAAAAATACCAGCTCCTGGAAATGCAGTGATCCAGTCTCATTCAGCTCCTCTTGTTGAAAGAGCATCATTGCAAGTATGCTTCTTGGTTTGGCTCTTTTAAGTCTTGGACTTGGTCTCTCTGTCCCAAGTTACTGTGCCCCTAAATTTAAAATCCTTTTTCTGACACCTGAAAATAACCAGCAAACCTATGCTGACATCAAAAGTGAGGCAGCTTTTTCTCACCTGAAAAGACTTCCAGTGCTAAAAGTTTTCCCAGTTGCACTGTGCTCTGCCAAACATGTTTTTTCCAGATGCTGTTTTTCTAACCATGTGTTTAAATCAGTGGTATCAAATATTTCCTTTTTGGCATGCAGGCTATTTACGTAGGCATATAAATAAAAGTGCTGGAAGGCTCTCATTTTTGTGAATGTTGGCTGCAGGTAGGTTTTCAAGATGATGGGACATCCTGATTGAAAAAATAGAACAGTAGTTGTAGTGTAGTGATAGATAAAACATAGAGAAAAAATATCCTTAGAAATGGTCTAGTGGAATATTTTATGTTTAAATTATGATGCACTTAACTTACACTATTTCAGTGAACTTTCAGAGGACAGTACATGGATTCAGAACTCAAAATGCCAGTTTTCCTGTCCCACATCTCAGTAAACTCTCCTGGAAGCCTCAGAGCTGATACAGCCAGCACTCCTAGCTTCCTGCCTTCTCCTGCAGTCTTCTGAGCTGACCATTTTAAACTTGGAAATTTCCAGACCCTGGGCACATCACCACACTTGGTCCCAGTGATGTTGGCAATACTAGAAGCACTGCTGTGTGATTTATATTTGTTGCCCAGTGGCTTGATGCTTAACAACAGCTGCAAAATGGACTGGATTTTGATGAATTTCCTAGTTGAGGCTGGTTGGTGGTGGGTAGCAGCATTATAATCTCAGCATTTTTCAGAATTTCCTACATCCTCAGCTGGTGATCCTGGAGTGATCATTTTCTTTGGAAGTACTATGCTGCAGCCTGAAAACATTCAGGTTGTAAATAATCTGGGGTTTAAAATCTCTTCCCAGATTAAGAGAACTCATTTCTAGCAAAAGCTGTCTGCCTTTTTTTGGTGTGTCTGGTATGACCACGAATGGAAAAAAGGTACCAGGTTTTATAAATGACTGGACCTGATCCAATCCTGTGCTTAGTTTGGAAAGGATATAAACCTTTAACTTGCATGATATGAAGTGCAGGCCCAAGGCTAATGTGAGAACGTGTGGCAGTGAGAACAAGCAGCATAAGCATTTGGAGCATTTTTGAGCCTGCCAAGTATTGATTGGTAATGGGAGGGAATGAGTGGAGAAGCATTTCAATTTGGCACCCATATGTGATTCTGGTGCTGTCACAGTGAATTAGCAGGACTTTCTTTTCCCTCTAGTCCATCCCAGGCTTTTGTCATTGAAGTATCCCCTTTGCTCATATCAACTTGTTAAAAGACAAAGTGGAAAAAAACCCAAATAAATTCCCAGAACTTTTGTCCCCAAAAAGCCTGATTATGTTATGCTGCCGTCCTCTGAATGGAGGCTGAACAGTTCTAACGACTGTCACAGCATAAATGGTATAGGGGATTCAAGCTACAATTACTCATTTTGCACAGTCACTTAATCCACTAATGGGGAGAAATGGGACAACAGTTTAAGAAGGCAAGAGAACTGTCAGAGATTATTAAATCTGTTGGGATCATTTGGTTTAGTAGTCTGTCTTGACCCAAGTACATGCTTCAGCTAATGCAACAGACTTAATGCCTCCGGTAATTAGAGCAAGAAGAGATGGGTCATCATTAGCAACTAGAAATTCAGGGTTGTATTTCATCTGGAAGGCAGCATCTTCAACAGGGCTTATTTGTTGCCACTGCAGATCATCTGTGAGTCACAAGTGGTACACATTGGTCTGACTCATTTGTGTGATTTAGCAGAGGCTTTTTAATACATGCTCACTGTTCCGTATGAATAGTTTTTCTAAATAGTGCCCAACAGAAAGAGGCACAACATTGGACAAACCTGTGCAGTTAATACTGCTGCTCTTATTTACAAGATGTTGCTGATTTCTTTATTGTTGTGCAGTTCACAGTTCATATTACTTTTGATTGTAAGTTTGAAATGTCTTTGTCATATCTGTGAAACTGAAGAGTGAAGAAAGGAAAGCCAAGCAAGCATGGAAAGCATCAGTAATTGGCATCTTCAGAACGTACAAGAGCCAATCTAATACCATTCAAGGCATATATTCACAGAATACTTTCACAAGGGTTTCACAGATCCAAAATCATATTCAGTCCTGCACATTTGCCAACAGCATGAATGAAAATTATATACCACAGATTCAGTGTTTTTGCAGATAGTAGGAAATTTCTAAGTCCTCTTAAAAGAGTACTGCTAAGTAAATGAAGATGCAGGTAGAAAGGAAATTAGCCACCATCTGAACTCCATTAGAAGGTACTATGAAATGGGAATTGAAATAATATAAATGGGGTGATGTAATATAGCTGAGTCATTCCATATGATCTTATGCAGATCAGCAGGCGGGGAACTGTGACTTGAGAAAACCAAAGTATTGAATTGTGGCTTGAAAATATTTGAGAGAAGCTGTATAAATCAATGGATGGTCATCAAGCAGAATTTGGGTGTCTGTGATTGGCTAATTAGATATGTGATGCTGAAAATCTCCTCAGAGACACCACCAAAGAGGGAAGGAAGGTTGCAGTGCTTCAGCAAGAACTGTCTGGAGAAACTGTCTCTAAAAAATATGCCCAGACCCTAGCGGGGGCTTAAGACACTTCTAACAATCACTAGAAAAGAAAGGGATTCAGAGGTATCAAAAAGATAGCCATTCTCAGTGTGGATGGGAATCCCCTTAGAAACAAGTATACTTGGGAGTTTAATTTGCCAAACTAATCAAGTTCAGAAGCTCTCAGCAGTGCTCATGTCCATGATATCTGATGGATTGTGAGCTAACTAGAACTGAAGGGACCATTTGAGGTTTTGTCTTCCCATGGTTGCCTGGCTTCAGCAGAGTGCTTTTTTATCTCCATGAAGCTGTTGTGAGCTTTTAACAAAAGAATGGATCATCTGGTTCAACCTCCCTGCTTAAGGAGGGTCATCCCAAAGCACGTGGCACAGGATTGCATACGGACAGTTCTGATATATTTCCAGTGAGGAAGACTCCACTACCTCTCTGGGCAAACTGTTCCAGTGCTTAATCAGCCCCACATTCAAGAAGTTCTTTCTCATATTCAGGTGGAACTTCCTGTGCATCAGTTTCTGCCCCTTGTCTCTTGTCCTGATGCTTGAAACCACTGAGAAGAGCCTGGCTTCATCCTCTTGATGCTCTCCTTCTTTCCTTCTGTGCTTCTTGAAGAGCGAAGAAAAAGAAATAGCCATTTTTCACTCCCTCTTGCAGGTGTGCCTGGGGAATTAAGTTGTTCTAGGCTCAGAGAGATTGTGTTTATTAGCCTTTGGAGCTTGGATCCATCTCAGATTTTCTCTACCTTAGTCCTAACTTTATACAAGCACTGTCATGGTAGAAGGTTCCTGAGAAGGACACATCCGATGGAGGTTTCTCTGCAGTACCACTACATCAGCTCAGTAGATCTCACTGGAGAAGCCTGGATTCTTCCCACTTTGTATCTACATCCTCCTTTATCTATGCAGATGTTCTGATTTCTGCTCTGTCCTTTCTCTTTACTCTTTCCTTCTGATGAAGGTTTTTCCCACAGTAACATTCCCTCTTCGCACATGGCCATCTGCCTCTACTTTTCTGCTGCTATTCTCTGCTATCTGGTCCTCATGTGACAAACACAAGTTCTTGTGAGGTCAAGACTGGCTGCTGCCTCCCATGCCACTCTAACCTGCATTTTGCTGATGGTGTAAAGGCCTTTATCAGTTGTAGTATTTACTGTCAGCCAAATAGTAGCATAATATGTACTACTTATAGGATGGAAATAATGGATGCATTATAATAATAATGATTATGAACATAAGGCATGTTATTATATAAAAGAAAAATGACCAAAACCATTTAGTCTCTCTGCCAGCACCATGTCTCTGGACAGATGTCATGAGGAGAGACCTTACAGGTGCAAGAAAGAGAGACCCTTGAATCTCTCGTTCCTTCATAATACATATCCAAGGTTCTGAGTATTAATGTGTGGTGGTATCAAGAGTGTTAAGGAAGTTTTCTGCTGTATGTGCAGCTGACTATATGAGGGGGCACAAGGGACTTAAAGTTTTAGGGGCATGCTTATAATGGAATCTGACCATTTAAAAGGCTAATTCTCCTCTCTTGTACACTCTACTTGGATACAGTCCCATCCAACCTGCCCCTACAAATTCTGTTCCAGCCTGTTATTTCACTTATCTTCTTTCAGACCCTGCCTTTTATCTGGTTTCCCTAGCAGAGCTCACATAAACTGCTGGCCTCTCAGAGGATAGACAGCCAGTAAGCCAGAAGTGAGCAATAATGTGCTATGAGTCACTAAACATTGGGGAATCAAGAGAAGCTTTTTCAGTACCCAACTCTAGTGGAAGCTGGTTTGGGAAGTAAATGCCTACAATGTCTTTGTGAAGGAGTCCTTGAGTCCCTCAGCAAAAAGACAGTGGCAGCTGTCTGGCATAGAAAGGTTTGCTTTGTAGGTGTTGGAGAAGCAGATGTCCTGCAGGTATTTCTGCTTCAATTAATTCCTTAAATTAATGTACTTTGTATTTGACTTCATGAAGGATATCATGAAGGATCACTAGCAACAATAGTGCCTCTCCTGAGGTAGCACCCAGTACCCACCCAGGTGCTGCCTTTTGCCAGCTGCTGCAGAGGCAGTAAATTGGTCAAGGGATGTCAAAGTTCATTTTCCAGGGGGAAATAGTCATCTTACCCAAAAGTAGAGTGTGCCTTTCTTAATAAGGAATGCTTAGCAGCATGGGATCTCATCTCTATACTCTGTCACTCCCTTCCATGTGCTGATGTACCCTTCTTTCTAAAAGCCACCAAGCTTCACTGGATCAATGAGGCCTGATCAATTGTTTTTGCCTCTGAATCATCCATACGGGGTTGTTAGCTGAGCTGCTGGCAGAAAACAAGAGGCAGCTTTCTGTCTGTTTACTGTAAAGAAAGCAAAGCAAGCTACAGGAGGGGACAGGCTGCACAATATTTACTGTCAATACAGCCACAGAGAGAGAGGAGATATAAGGAGAGGGGAGGAGAGGGGAGCAGGGGTTGCAGATTGCAGCCCCTGTGAGTGATCTGAGTGTAAAAATATCCATACATTTTCAGATGGAAAGAGAGTTGATTAGTCAACAAGGAATAACTGAGAGCATTTAAGAAAGGGTGTAGCAAGGCAGGGACGTACTAGTGGCATGCAGAGTAATAATGCTGTGCATGAATGTACTGAAGCTGCACTGCAATCTGAAAAGCACTTCCAAATCTGCCCTGAGACAGAGCAGTTGCTGGGATATTTTGGTGTATGCCTGCATGCAAGATCCACCATTTAAAAGTAATAGGATGAATAACAACTATTGAACTTAGAGAATAATACTTGGAGATAGTTTTCGGAATGAGCTGGATGTCACCATTGTAGCTCAGACCAGGAAAAGAAAATTACTCAAAACAGGCATGCTTCCTTGCTTGTCTCTTCTCTTACTCATCCACAGCACAGAGATATTAGGTGACTTGAGCTTCACAGGGCAAGAAGCCTCTGAGCAGCTCTCTCTGAGTGTTCCTCTACTTCCAGAGGCAGGTGAACAAGTGAAGAGTGAATTCACACTTTAAAGAGCAGCGAAGACCATCTTGCCATGAAACCATTCACAGATGAAGATGTAGAAATCTACATCCAGAGCAAGGTAAGACTTTATCTGACCAGATTTTCTGTCTCCCACACTAGGTGTTGATACTGAAGGGTGCCAAATTTGACAGTTAGTTGCTCGCCTGCTGTCTTCATTTCTGAGACAAGATTGGGTGAAGTTTCATGAGAACTGTATTTCTAATGAGATCTCTAGGTTTCTGTTGCAGAATCTTATCTGCTGGTAGCCTAATTTTTCAAGGTCCTTGTCTTCTTCCTCTAGGTATCCTGAATTTTTGTTCCTGATCTGGAATTCCAGATGTGAGACTAGCAGTAATTGTCAGCATTTAAATCTAAGGAAATATCCTTGCCTCTCTCCCTGTCTGGTGGTCTTGGCTTGACCGAAACAAGACCAACACCAGGCATTGCCTCTAAGAAAGATTCATGTAGGAGCTGCAGAGACAGACCAATATTGTTAGAATTCTGTCATCAGTCTGTCACCTCAGCTTAGGATACTTCTCTATATTCCATGATTAAAATAACATGTCTCATTAGCACATGCAGACTGGAATCTCATTTTCTATTTTATAAGATATTCCAGCACTCAATTTTTTCCCCCCATTATGAAATGAAATAAAACAGAATAAAATCGTCTGTGAAACAATGCTGTTTAATAAAAGCTCTAAGTGAGCCATAACATTTTTTAAAGCTGACTTGTTTCATGGCAGTACTTAGCTAGATCCTGTTTTATAGTCTGCTTTCCCCAACAAAATGCAAGATACCAAAGTGACAAATAATTTCAAAATCAGAAAGTGTAAGGCTTTATTTTCTGTAAATGATCACATATTCTGGTGCAATGAAGGGGCTGGTAAGAAAGGTTTGTTTTCTCTGTGGAAATGTTTTGGTGGCAAGTATGAAAGTTCTCCCAGAAATATACCTTCTTCAGGCATGCCGTGTTGGGCACAGGAAAATCATTCCATGAGAATCTGTTCAGTGAGCTATAACAGTGAATGCTTCTCTGAAGATTTAAAAAGCAGAGCTACAAAGGAAGGAACAGAGGGAAGCCATGCACAGGAAAATGCTCATATGACAGCCATAAGTACAAGGAACAGAAGCAGACTGTAGTTAAGTGAGGCTCATAGTTGCCAGTATTTTAGGTTATACTGGAAGTCTGTTTTCTAGCAGCCCTCCAGCTAATGGATTCTTAGTTTCTGCCTGCTCCTGAGCCTCTTGTCCAACTTCAGGCAGTTCAGCTTGTCAAATGCTGCCTGTTTTTGGAAACAGGTCCACCACCTGGTGCCATGAATCTCAATAATACCAGAGATTTCATCCTTAAGCCACTCATCAAAGAAAAAAATTTGAATGCGTGTGGAGTGGATGTGGCTGGGTAAATAAGAAAAAACCCAAATGTTTTTAACAGTTCATAATAAATCCCAATCCTGCTTATTTTCCCCTTAATAAAACCTTAATTGACCTTGCTATTCAAATTTTGTGAATTTGTTTTAGCACAATTCCCTGGGTTAAGACCTGGTAAGGGGAATGCCAGTAAGTCACAGAAGTGACTGTCCAGCAAAGACCTTACAATATCTTTTCTCCCAATGCGTCTGTGCTGGTACTAGAAGTATTTGAGATAAATGCCTTGGCTCTTCAGACTCACATTCTGTTTTCTGATTTTCTGCCCTCCCTTCTGTAGGAAGATTATATTTTCCAACAGGATGATTAGGGAGCTAATTTAATTAGCTAATTATATTGAGCAGGCTCTGTCAGTCACATGTCCATTGTTCTTTTATCCCTGTTCCAGTGACGGGGAGTACACATTGAGAGAGGTGTTTAGTGGTACTCCCTCAACTGTTCTTTTGAGTGTATACTCTTATAAAGAATTCATGACAACTGCTGTAGCCTAGCTAGTAGGTGATGAAGGCAGAATTAAATGAGGCCAGGCTGGGTTGAATGGATTGTCCCTGGATACTGGAGGTGGAAAAAAATGTTTCCAGCAGGTGCCCCTTAGAGAGAGCAGAGCATGAGCAATCCATACAGAGGGCACTCTGTGTATACTTTTTACACTCTTCAGTTTTAAAAATGTCTTATTTTTTTGTCTAAAAGCTCTTAGACATGGACAACTTTCTTTGCCACTTACCATTCACTTGCTGGAGAAACCATTAGGTCTCTTATCAAGCTTGTTGGACTGTTCTAAGGAGTTGTTCTGTATGAACAAAAATAAGGTGGAGAAAATAGATACAGTATAGATACAGATGGAGAAGTGCCATAAATGAAAGCTGAGATGAGGAGGTGAAAATGAATATGGGCTAAAATCTTTCAGGGTTTTTTTTTTTTTTTTGTTAAGTACATGTAAGTAGCTAAAACTGCTCGTAGAGAAAAGGATGAATTGGAATGAGGGGGAGGGTGAATTACTAGGGAAATTAAAGGGCATTATATAAACATAAAGGACTACATGGTGTTAAGATAGCAAAGAAGCAGGATGTCAAGGGTGGATGAGAGCCCAGTCAAGGGAATATGGTGCTGTTGTCTAACATATTTCCCATTTCTAAAAGCTATTCAGCTTAGTAAAAATACTGTTAATTTGTTGTCTGAGGGAGGAAGGTATTCAAACTCTGCTCATCTTCAAGTTCAGTATTAGTCAATTGCTGTTCAAGGTTAATGGATGTGAGGCAAGCACTAGTCTGCTTTAGTCCATTGAATGGTCCCTTGTTGTGAAGAAGTGAATCTCTTTGTCCCCTTCCGGGCCCTGGGGACACATTTCAAATCACTTGTGATTTTGAGTGTTTGTGGCTGTCAGTTCAACATTTGACATGAAGGTATCCAAAAGGACTTCTGAAGAAGTACTTGTCAATTATATTTTTTAAAAGAGAAAAGAGAGTTGTTTAGGTGCCAAAGAAGATGCTGAGTGAACAGGACACAGGAATTTTAGAAAGCAATAGGCTGGTTTGGGTTGGAGGGCACCTTTAAAGATCATATGGTGCAATTTCCTTGTTGTGGACTGTGACACCTTCCACTGGACCAGGGCTCAAAGCCCTGTCCAGCCTGGCCTTGAACACTTCCAGGGATGCGGCATCCACAGCTTCTCTGAGCAGCCTGTGCCAGGGCCTCAACACCCTCACAGTACAGAATTTTTAACTTATGCTTTTGCTTCATTTTGGTATTTGGTAATAACAAAAGACTGTAGGAATTATCTATGACTGGCAATTATGCTTTATCATTCACTTTAGTCGGGTGATGAACTCTGTTTATCTTTTTTTTTTTGTTTTTACTTGCCTGCAAACAACAAGGTTTAGTAGAATATGGTGAGGAAAAAGAAGAATCGAGAAGAAAGCAAAAGCTGCAACCAAATGAGATGAAGCATAGGATCCAAAAAAGAACAGTAAACAGTCTTAATATTTCACTCTGCATAAGTAATTCTGGTTGCATAAGTAATGACAAAGATGCTCATGAACTTCATTAACAGTAGCTGAATCTCCTCACTTTGGTAAAGGTGTAAGGATATTTCAAAAATATTAAATGCCCTTTACCAACATGGTTCCTTCATGTTCCTCTTGTTGAATCTCCTTGTTCGGATTGTGACAGTCCCCCTGTGCTCCCTTTGTTTTTAGTCATAAGTGAAGGTTCAGGTTAATCTTATAGTTTTCTGAGTTGTCCACCCCTCACCTCAGTTCTCTCAAGACTCAGACTGAAATAATATTTCACTGAAATAATTTTCAGTAATTCATTATGCTACTTCTTGAATTGAAGAGCCACCCTTTAGGCCACACAAACGCCTAATTCCCAATGGGACCAGCTTTGGAAAGATGCTTTCACACTGTCTAGGAGTAGAGTCTCATCTGTACTTCAGCCATAAAGACAGTGAGGATACTTTCTGTGTATAAGGTAGGCACCTAAATGATGCCACATACATCGACCATCTGACTAATGGACAGATCTGTAACTCTTGATCTCCTGTCAGCTCTTGGAATGGAACATATCCTGACTTTGAGAATGGCTACCATATGCAGGGGAGTAACTGGTATTTTGCATCACATGGACAAAGAATTGGGACTGTAGCTGTAGTTGATCACAATTTTATCTGTGTAATGAACTCCTTTCCTTCCACCCAATGGTGTTGGCATGGAAATATCAATTAATGCTCAATAGTCTTGAATATTGACCCTTTGGTGTTCACATCTCTGTCTCATAGTAAATTGGTTCCAATACACAGGGAAACAATTTTTATTCTCAGTGCAGCACAGGCACAAATGTTTCAGGATGCTTTAAGCTGATTTGTCTGCTTCCCACTGGAGACAAAGACTGCAGTTACCTGTAACGTGAGGTGTCTTTCCTGGAACTGACAGGTGGAAAGGCGGCATTACCTGGTTTCCAAAGCAGTGGAGGAGGTGCAGAAAATCATCCAGCAGCTGACCGCAGAAATCAGCTACAAGGCTGTGCGATTCCAGGCTATCTCCAACTCTGGCATTCACAATGAGAACATTAAGGTATGAACAAGAGCTCTGATGCACTCTCTGGCAGCCTGTAGGCAACCAGAAAGTGATTTCTCCATTATGTAAGTGTTTGTACGGGCAGGTACCTCACCCAGAACACCACAGATGATGTGCTGACACTTCACTGTGGAGTTCTAGTGACTGGGTCATTGGCACTCACTCATGGGCATCTCACAGCCAGAGGAACATTGAAGAGAGATGGGTAAATCAAGCAAAGCCTCTTACAGCTGCTGTGTTTACAAACAGCATCTATTGCCAGAGCTGTCAATCCACAAACAGAAGCCAAAGTTCTTTGGGAGATAGAAAGAAAAACTTGTGCAGCAGTAACACAAGAAAAAAGGTTCATGCCTTCCTGAGCTATGACCTGTATTTTTCACAAGTGGAAAAGCTGTCAACTCACTAAAAAAGATGAAAGAAGAATTAAAGTCCTTCTTCTGGTATGAACATTAGAGAGCTTCTTCTGAAAAATATGTTTTTTCCTTGTCATGGATCAGAATTTCTTTTTTATTGGGAAAAAATGCTTGTTAGTGGGAGAATTTAAATGCCTCCCTGTTTTACACCTTCAGACATGAAAATAATAATGCCCTGTCCCAGCTGTGACAGAAGAAGGCTGCTTATTTCTTGTGACTCCATTACACAAAAGTAACTAGTAAAGACACAAGAAACAATCACAACAATGGCAACTTCAGATGAAAACAATTTTTTTTATCTGAACTAGTTGAAATACTAATGTCAACCATTATACTGAACCACAGCCATTTACAGATCAAAACACAGCAAATACATAAAAGCACGAGGCAACTTTTGCAGTTCTCTGGGACTGAAAGGGAAGAAGTCTTTGTATGAAGCTGCTGGAAGGGTATGGAGGTGGAGGCAAAATGTAATCACCCAGTCTGAAATGGGGCCCTGGGACAAAAACATTGAGACATAACTTTTCTGGGATTTTGTGTATCCCAGAGCATGTGGTCTTGTCAGTAAGTATGGCCACAGTGGCGTAAAACAGTGCCACATCCTGGTCCATGAGTTCCTGAGTGCCAGACTCTGCCAGCCACCTCTTGTGCTGGAACAAACCTGCTTGGCTAATGAGGTCTGACAGGACCAGGCTCAGGGT
Source organism: Serinus canaria (assembly GCF_022539315.1). Classification (NCBI taxonomy): domain Eukaryota; kingdom Metazoa; phylum Chordata; class Aves; order Passeriformes; family Fringillidae; genus Serinus; species Serinus canaria. The sequence continues at coordinate 24,375,899 of NC_066313.1, forward strand.
AAAATTGTTGTTCTGGAAAGCAAAGCAGAACAAAACCACCAAGGCAATCTATTATGAGCAGTAACTTGGTATTATAGTATGCACATCTGAACAAATTTTGCTTGAACGAAATCCTCAAAATCTGTTTCCTTAAAAGTGGCAGATCTGTTGTTCATGCTCAACTGAACCCAATGTTACAAATCTGTGGAAGTAACACTCAGAGGACCTGACTAACTGTCCTGTATGTATGGGGCAGCAAAGAAGAAGTTGATGAGAAATTATTTTGGTTTGGTTTGCCTACCTCCAAAAAGTTGGAAACTCTAATACCGTTGCTGACATATTTCTACATAGAGGAGATTTGTGTCCAGGGAAAGTCAATGTATTCATTATTTCGTGTTTAATTTTTCAACATCTTTTTTTCTGTCAGCTAAATCTACAGGATTTTTCAGAGCTTTCAGCTTCTGGCTAAAAGGAGTCAATTTAACATGGTGAGACATCTAGATTTGTTGAGAAGCCTCAAGTTCCCTTCTAAATATGAAGGATTGAATGGATAATGTTTAAAAAAAGTCTTCAGGTATTCAGGGTTTTCCTGTGACCCATGTAACAAAAAGTTATGCTTTAATGAAAAGCCAGAATTAAAATTCAGAAGAACAAAACAGATTATGTAATTTTTAAAAGTTCTAAGTGTTTGTTTTTGTTGTGACCCATTTTTTTTTTTGAGCTGTCAACTGTGCAGGGCTGATGCAAAAGCTGTGGAGGCTTCAGTAAAGTTATAATGAAGAGGTCCAGGTTAAGTGGTAGTGCACTGCCCCGTGGCATTGCTAAGTGTTTAATCAAGGTGGGGGCAATGGGAGGATTTTCTTTTGGCAAACTCCAAGCATCCAGGGAAGCTTGCAGCTTTGGTCTGTGAATGAATGACCTAGCACATGCTTTCTCTCTGTTCTGTGTACTTGTCTTCCTTTCTGCTTCTCTCAGGATCAGCCAGCTTTACTGGCCAAGTGGTCAGCTGTGCTTCGGAGGAAGCGCCCATTCCACCCATCCATCCAGGTACAAAGCCTTCCTGGTGCCTGACAATCCTTGTGCTTGCTTCCTCCTCACACACCCTCTTCTCCAAACAACTTCACCCCCCAAACTGATCCTTCCATGACTGTTTTATTCTCTGCACAAAAGACTTTTTTTTTTCCCCTCAAAGCATAATTATATTCTTTCTAGCCTACTGTTTCTGTCTCCCTAGAACAGCCTGGCCAGGTTCACAAGAATGAGGTCGTATTTAATTTGCCCAGCATACTCTAGACAGGATTTTAATACAGCAGAACTGGCCACAAGTTACACGCCCCAGAACTGGAAACTCTTGCTTGAGCCTGTGACTTTCTGGGGCCCATGGCCTGCACATGGTGTATGAGACCATCGTGTGACAGAGCATAGGTGTGGGACTGGGATTTGTTTAGGCCAAGAAGACACCAACTGCCCACCTTTACAGTGCTAATCCCAGCCTTGTGCATTCTGTCGTTTTCTGGTAAGCCCCGGGTGGAGGACCCTTGTGACTTGCATTTGTAGGCACTCACATAACCTGTGCAGCTCTTCCCTTTGCAATCTATTGGGTGCCAGTGCATACAGGACAGCATTTTGGATGGGGAGGAATGGTTGTTTACCTGCACATGTGGCTGAGGCAGTCAGAGGAGCAGTAATTGCATGACAGCCATTGTATTTTTTCCTTATGGAGCCTGTTGCTCACAGGAGTTCTCCTGAGCTGCCCACAGGATTTCTCAGCCCCACCAGACCTGATGTGTGCAGGTTAGCTTGATCTTCAGTGTCATCCTTTCAGCATCCTCCTGCCTCTATGGTTTATATTTGACAAAAGAGCAGCATCCTGGTGTTTTCCTTGCTACTTCTGTTCTTCTGGCTGGCCATCTTTTATTTTCCAAATCTCTTGCCAGGGAGCAGAGAAGACCAGCTGCTCCCTGTGTGAGAGAGAGAGAGGCAGGAGGTGAGCATAGCAAGGCAGCCCCTGCCCTATGGTCCCTAAGTGAGACAGACACAAGGAGGGCAGCTGGGCCAGCCAAGAGTCTGGATCATCAGGAAAGTCTGCTGGTAAGTCAGGTCTGAGGTCAAGCCACTCCCCCACTCACTGGAGCCCAGGGCTAACCTGCAATGGAGGTCCCAGACCCGTGGGAATAAGGTGTGGATAGAGGTCCCAGAAAGGTTGCTTAGGGACAATTAAGATTGTTCGTGCCCTCAGGGCCCTGGTACCTCCATGGTAATACTATAAATCAGCTGAGCTGAGCTGAGCTGAGCTGAGCTGAGCTGAGCTGAGCTGAGCTGAGCTGAGGAAGGCTACCAGAGTGTTTTGGATTATTACAGGAGAGTGACAAGCATGTTTCATTCACCATGGGTGTAACCACGTCACAGCAGTGGCTGTCACTTCACATCCTGCTCTGCTTCACTTTACTTATGCCGGTGTAAGTTGGGCTTGGTAGCAAGTGGACTTGAAAAGCTCCTAAGCCAACATGGTAAAAATCTGAAGGAATCTGAACACCCCTTCTGGAACCACAACTGCCAGATGCTTCCAAAGTAGCACTTGGACATATCTGGCTATGCCCTGGGCCAGACAGATGATGTTTTGTGGTATTTGAGTCACCTCATTCTTTCCTTGCGAATACTGTCTCAGAACTGGTTTTTGTTGGAAAATGGCTGCTCCCCAAGTGAGGTAAATGAACTGGCTTGCAAACAAGCCTGTTTAAGGCTTCCTTGTCCATTGGTTGCTGCCTCCATCCTTACACTGTTTCTGTCATGCTCATCAGGAGATGCAGTTCCATTATTACAGCAGACCAAGACCTGGACTTGTTTCTGGGAGCGACACTGCTTCTCTAGGCTCAGGCATGTCACTTGCCTTGTCTCTGTCCCTTTAAATGTCAGTCAAACAGAGGGAAACACTTGTAAAATTAATGGGCCATAGCCTTATTTTGCTAATGTCTGTAGTGGACTTTGAAAGAGATCAGAAAAGTACATTTTTTTGCCATAGCTATTACTAGTATTGGACTCTGGGCTTATGTCAAGTAACAATTCTGAGATAAAAACTAGCACTATTTGGGCTTCCCTTGGCTGGATATCAAAACATATTCTCTCATGCCTTCCTGCTTCTTGAAAGTTGCTGGTTATTACATCTCATGTCATTGCAGACTAGAAATAACAAGAAAAGGGCAAAAGCATGGCAGGTGTGGTGGCAAATCAGCCAGTGAGCTCTTATCTTCTAAGAGCTTCACATCAGATGCCTTCTAAGACAATTTCCTTTTAGTTTGCATGCCTCCAGGGTAACCCTTAGACAGGTCCTGGCTGTGTTCAGTTAGTCCCATCATTCCATGGTCCTTCTTTTCAAAGTTCCCAGTTTTACCTAGTACTTCCTCAACCCTGTTTTCCTTACTTTAGCTCATGGATCTGCCCTTGTCTCCTCTCTCAATCTCTCTGAACTCTCCCAGGTCTTAGCACCCAGCCAGTTCCTCATCACAGTTCCTCTGCGTGGCCTGACCGGTTACAGGGAATGCCAGGTACGGCACTGGCGCTATTACACCGTGCATGGAGCCAAGCTCCTCTCCTCCGTGCGGGACCCTGAGGAACTGCATCAGTGGCTGGAGGTGGAGCAGTTCTCAAAAAGCCTCCAGCAGTGGCATGAAGAGGATGTGAACATTGAAGGTGATCTGGTTCCAGCCAAAGTCCTTATCGTCTTCCGGGAGCTGGTGGAGAAGTCGATTGTCTCCTGTAACCTCTCCAGTGAGTTTGGTGGGGACAGGTGTGAGGGAAACCATCACACACAGAGTGTTTGGCTTGCGTACTCAGAAGCTGAGCAAAACTCTCCCAAACCAGGAAGCCTTCAAGCAATTGCAGTGACAGACACAGACCTGCACTGGAGATAGAATTCAGTAGCTCTTGGGCTCTTTGTACCCAAGATGTTACTCCTTTCTTAGGAATTTGGGTGGAGTATGCACCCACATCACCCTCCCAGTTCAACCAAGAGGCAGCCCAGATTTTTAGAACATTTAGGAGTTTGTTTGGGAAAAAAATCCTTCTCTACTACAGCACCTGCAATATATTTAAATTATTAAGGAAGGTAGTATAGGAAAATTTGATACTGGAAAGATGTGTACATCTGAGAAGAATGTGTTTGAAGATATTTATAGGCAGATAATGCTCTGGGGAAACCTTAGCTGCCCACAGATTTCCAGCATGGGATGATGAGAACTAAGTAGAAGGACTTCTACTGAAGTAAAGTATGTTGGACAAGTGCTCTTTTCCCCAGTGCCTCTTCCCATAGCATGTTTCCAGAATGACTTTATTCATCAGTGGCCTAATGAGTCTTCTGTATTTCAGAGCAATAGAAGCTATTTCCACTCATCTGATCGCACTCTTAATTGTAGTCACAAGAAAAAAAAAATGTTAACGTCAAGCTCTGCTAGGTAATGGCATTTTTTTCAGGAAATACTTGTTATCATAAGAAAAGGAAAGGTGGAATGAAATTTCACCATCGAGGCTCACAAGAAAGGCTAGCTTCTGAGACTTTACTTGTGTGAAAGTTTTGTGTTGGGCAGCAGTCACATTCACAGTCACATCAAGTACTTGAATGAAAGTTGAGTGTTGCAGGAAAGGTACTTGCAAGGACCCCAGAGAGTGGTGTTTATGTTGATGATTCTGAAGCCTTTCTTGTAAGGTCCACTGGGAGGAGATGAGCTAAGATGAAATCAGGAGAAGTAATTACCATTTTTGTTTGTTTCTGTGAAGAATGGACTTCCTTCATCCCACAGTATGGCTAAAGTTACAGAAAAACTTCACTGATTTCTTTGCTTCCCTGTTTTTTAATTCTTTCAGCACCAGCAAAATCAGTTTTTGAAGTGTCTCACTTTTCATTAGTGGAAAAATAGGTATAAGCATTGCAATGCTTTTGGAAATGCCATGAACATAGTTACATGCTGACACGGTGGTTGCCTAACACTTTTCAGCTGCTAGGGATCCTTGTTGGGAGCTTGGGAACAGAACAGTTCCTGTTTTGATGCCAGGCTTGGCTCAGCAGGGAAATAGCACATAGATTTTCTGAGGTTTATGAGGTTCTGGTTGGGATGGACTCTACTCTTTGCAAGGTAAATTGCTCCTTGAATTGCTCCTTAGCCCATGCCAGTCAAAATAAGGTGGGATAACACTCTGCTCTTTAAACTGCTTATGTTCATCTGCTCAGGCTTTCACTTCACTGGGTTAGAGGATGAACATGCAATTGGCTCAGATGGCAGAGCTGAAGGGACAATGATCCTGCCACAGTGACCAGGACAGAAACTTCTTCCATGAACTCAACTGGACCAACAGGAAACATCCCACAAAGTGCAGCTTGCTCTCCTTTCTGTACTCAGACTGTGTTGTTCCTGGAGACAAGCCACTCTTCTTTCACACTGAGGAAACTTCTTTCCTCCAAATCACCTTGGAACTAACTCTTCTTAACACTCAGCACTTACAGTAATGTAGCAGTTAGCCTTTTCTGGGTGACTGCTCTGCACAACAGACCATACATTCTGGTATTGTCTTCTGTGCAAGTGCATCTCCAGAAGCAAACTTTACAGATACCCCACAAAACATTCTGAATGACTGGCAGTGGTAAGTGTGATCTGGCAAGGGTCTGATCTCAGGTTCTCTGAAGGAAGAAGAACATCTTTAGACAAGAAGTGTTCATCTGGTCCTCTCCAACCTGCAGTAATCTCCTTGTAGTGTACCAATAGAAATGTTAGGTTGTACCACTTGTCCAGCTTTATTTTTAAGAACCTGATCTTAGGGTTTAAGAAGACCCACAAAGGAAAAAAAAAAGCTTGATAATTGAGTGTAAAGTTAAGCACTTTATTCTTTCATCTTCCTGTTTTCATTTCCCAGGATAGACTTACAAAGATTTAGGTTTTTCTTATATTCTTCATGTGTTATTGAAGAGAAAATTTTAAGACAGACCAATAGAACTGCAAGGTCCTAGACAGCCTTTTGCTTGGCTTGTGGAAAAGGACCTTTTTATCTATATTTTCTTCTCTTGTTGTCCTTTCACAGGTAAAGTGACAGTGCTGGAAAGCTTCAGCTCAGTGGTCCGGGTGGCTGTGGAGACATCAGAATCCCAAGTTGAAGTGGAGCTGGTCCCTGCTGTGGAGATTCCAACGTGCTGGCCCGAGAAAGCCCGGTGGCCTCGTTGCCTTAAGCGTTGGCCTTCTCAGGAAAAAGTGCAATGCATCAAGGTAAACAGTGTAAAAAACACCCTTAACTCTGGGATTGAACTTACCTCTCAGGTGACTGACAGTGTCCTTACCAAAGGAAGAACTGCATGGTGATGGCAGTAGGGTTAGAAGTTGTATTCTCTAAAGAGATAAACAATGTTTCAAAATATTCTGTCAGAATTTATTTGGATTTTGTTTTCCCCCCCTTACAGTGGTAAATTCTATAGAAAAAATCTAAGTTAACTTTTTATTGTGTGAGTCTCTAGCAAACAGTTCTGCCTGCATCACACAGCTCTGACATGCATCATTCTTGCTCTGCCTCATGTAAGACTTCAGCAAATGGACTGGTGTCTCGCAGTTTTCCTTCCAGCTCAATCCCATCTTTCCCTACAACACTCATGGCTGGATTCTGGTACTTCAGTCCAGCCCCAGCTCCCAGATTCCTGCAGGTCCCATTCCACCTTCCAGTCCTGCTCCCCTCTTATGCACAACTTCCTGCTCCACAGCGAAGTGCATGCAGAGCTGTACTTCTGCTTTAGTGGCACTGCTGGTACTGTGCCTGATGGCTCTAGAACAGGATCTCCCTGCAGTAACTGATACCAGCACACAAGGAAACAATGCCAAATGTGTGTTTATTCAACTAAGAGTTGAGATGGGAGCGCGCCTCATGTTTGCTGCCTCTTCTAGCCCTGTTCAGAATAGGCTTTGAGAGATGTCACACATACTTTTATAACCTCAGTCTGCATTGCTGGGAGAAGTTTGCCTCTGATCTGCTGTCACACTTTCCCTGTTGTTCCGCAGTCACTGGGTTTCGACCTCCTAGCTCGCTCTAATTATCACTGGCAGCTGTGCTTCTCCCGTGCTGAGCACATCCTCATGGAGGGACTTGATGAAGATGGTGGCTGTCGCAGGAAGTGCTTCAGGGTCATGAGGCAGATGAAGGAAGATGTCTGGTGTGCTGGGAATAAGCCTGTCATCACAGCTTATCACCTTCAGGTAGGCATCACCCTGAGACCTACCTACAGTCTTGGGATCTGTTGCAGTGGCTTCCATCCAGTAATGTCAGAATGTTGTGGTATAAATCAGTGTAGCACCTGTGTAACTTCTAAGGTAACTGTCAAAACTGCTGTACCTTTTCATTGCTTTGTGGTGGCAAGGAGTTCACTAAATACGTGTTCCAAACTTCAATAAGAAACTAAAGCCTGTAGGAACATTATGATTGCAGTAACATAAATGGAGTTGAGGCCCCTGCTCTGTTTTGACTTAACATTGTACTGTTGTCTGTAATTGCACACTTCCTGCTTCTTGACTATCCCAGCCATCTATATCCATCTCTCTCTCTTCTTTGTGGGTATGCACCAAACAAAACTGTCTTAGGCAAGCATTATTAATGAATTAGGTGCAAACTACAGTTCTGGTGGTGTTTCACTTGGGGTAGGAAGGGAAGAAAGAGTTAAAGGGGTGGTGGCATCCTCCCTGCACCTATTTCAGGGTTCAAGATGACTTCAAACAAGATTAGTGAAGAAGAGAGAGAAGACTCTGCTATGAGTGTGTCCCCACATCTGACAGCTGCAGACACCAATGGGCCACAGGCAGCACCATTTGTTAGATTATAGATTAAAAATCCTGTTTTCTGGGACTTCTTCCTCCTGGAGTCGCCAGGGAGAGGCTGTACTTTTCCCACCTTGAAGCCTCAAGCCATTAGGTTTTCACAGTAGTTACTGATCTTTTGGTGTCCAAAACCAGATGCAATGCTAAGATTCCTCCTAAAGAAAAAGCTGGTGACCATCAAATGCTATTATAGTCAGGGCACTACTCTAAGTCAAGATGGAGTAAAAAAATAATTGATGAGGCTGATTATAGCTTAGCTGAATGCAAAACTCCTCAGTGCCTGTAAGAACAACCTGGTGGGAAAACTGTCATGTGTAAGACAAAGTGGAAAACCATTTAAACCATTGGGAACAATGTTTTTCCCTGACTGAAGGAGCAGATGTGCAGGAATTGCTGTTGCATGGACTCTTGATTAAAGTAGGAAACTATTCAGAAGCTCTTCAGTTCTTTACTGTAACTATAGTTCCGGCTTTTATGGCAAGAGAGGATTGGTTTACCAGACAGAAAGAATTTTTCAAAATTACTCACATTAAAAAGAAAAACAGTGAAAAAAAAAGAAAAGAAAAATGAGAGAAACAGTCAGTGGTTAAACCAGCAGTTGAGCAGAGGCTTAGTGTTAGCTTTCTTCACATCCTCAGGTTTCTCCTGTCAGAGGTATCCAGCAATTAGGATTAAAAAAATCCTCTGGCACAGAGGAAATCTGTATCCCAGAAACTCTGAAAGCCAGATAGGACCACATAATTGCCCTACTTTTGTTCACCTGCATAGAAATTAAGTTTGAGGTCTGGAATTTCAAAAAGATCTAGGTACATTCTGAAAGCCAACTCTATGTTGTTGGTAGAGAGCTGGCACTTAAGGACATAAATGCTCAGGATAAATCACTTGCTTGGGCACCTGACTGAAAAAGCAGCACTGTTTTTCTTGCCTCCAGAAACTCCATTGCAACTGCTGCCTGCTGAAGTAGTTTTAGTGTGTCAGAAGGTAACTGCTCTGCAAGTCTTCAAGGAGCAGCTCTCAGAGAGTTATAGCTTGAATTCCTCACTATGTCTTTGTTCCCTGGTGACATTCAAGAAAAGGCTTTGTGGTTATTGCAGCTGTGAACAAAAAAAAATTTCACATTTGAAAAACTGTTTGAGAAGAAATTTGTCAGCAGCACAACTAGAGGTGAAATTCTACCTCTGTAGAAACAGTCAAGTGGAAGGCTGTGGTTCTGCCATCTCTCAAAATGTCCAAGAGTCTCTTTTTGGGTAGCTGAATTTGCAAAATAAAATTGTGACTCAGGTGACAGTTAAGGGACTTAGCAAAATTATTGAACAGAGAATAGGTGATTTTGTACTTTAAAAAGTTATTTCAGGCTGACCAAGGCAGTCAGTATGGCTTTTTTGGCACAGTAAGTCTAAGTTCCTTGAGAAAATTCTTCTCAGTCATGGGAAAGTCTGAGAAAATGCAACATAGGCAGTGTAAAAATAATACTATAAGAGCAATAATCATATGCATTTTGTTATTTTAACTATATATTTCTTAAATGTTAAATTGCATAAAATGATTTTAGAAGAATAGAACATAAGACATGAAGTATCACATGTCAGAAAAAAGCAGGCAGCATTTGACCAGAAAGCAAGCCTTGCACCTGCAATGGCTTCTTGGAATCTCAGTCTGTTTAGGATGCAGATCTTCATGTATCTTCAGCACAAATACAGCTGGAGCTAACAAATTATTATGTTGATCTCATTATGCTCTGTCCCTCCTTTCATCTACTGGCTTCTACCCTTGCATAATAGGCCATTTTCTACAGCTTAAAATGCCTGGCATTTCTACAGAGCCTCCTGCTGGAGGATGGCAAATAGGCAAAGATTATTTTAGAGAGATCATTTTCCTTGAGCTCCTGGCTCAGTCAGTGGAGAGTGGCTCCTCTGGGGAGAGATCCTAACCAGGCACCTCCAAGCTGCTCTTCCTGGTCAGTTGGGATCCCTCCATTGCAGAAACGTTAACACAGGGAGGTAGCAGCGTGAGTCTCTGTGATTTCCAAGGCTGCCAGCCACTTACCAGCACTAAAAGTGCCTTAGTAAGCTGTGTGAGCCCTCGACAGAACCTCTAACACATCTTCTCTCCCATCTGCTTCTTGCAGACAGTGCTATTCTGGACGTGTGAAAAATACCCACGCACCAAGGATTGGCGCTGCTTCCCTGAAGCCTTTCTGAGGCTGGTACAGAAGCTGCACAAGTGTGTAAGCCAGCACTTCCTCAAGCATTACTTTCTCAAGAACACCAATCTGCTCAAATATGCCAACACCAGTGACCTGGACCTGGTGGCCAGCAAGCTGGCAGTCTTCTTGGAGAACCCTGTTTTCTGCCTGGACTAAGGCAGGCAAAGGTCATGCCCCAAGCCCGAGTGGATCCCCCAGCTCCTCTCCCCACCTGTGGTTGCTCCCTGTGTCCTTCCAGTAGATGTTGCAGCTGGCTCTGTGAGACAGTTGGCACATGCAGCGCTAAAGAGAAGTGTTGAGCTGGCAGCGGTGGGCGGTGAAAACTGATAGGAGGTATCACTTGATGCCCAGCTGATCTAATTTGCTTTCAACAGTGACAGCCTGCCTGGAAGCTACAGCCAGTGAAACCCAACTTTGTGTGTCAGTCAGAGCAGGCAACTGCCTTGTTCTGTGTCTCCAGTCTTGTGGCACCTAAGCTGAAAGGCAATGCAAAGGAGTCTCGCTCTGCTGCCTCTGTACCCTAGCACATGTATTGTTGCTGCACTCACCTTTCTCACAAGGACAGCGGGTTTAATTGCCTGCTTACCTCACAGGCCAGCTCTGCAGAGGGGCAGAGGAACATTTCTGAGGTGTTCTGGACGCCGGAAGCTTTCTCAGAGGAAATTCAGTTCAGTGAGATCCTGCTCCAGTAGGAGCCCAGTAGGAATTTAACCATGCTGCTAGTGTTGAAGAGCTCAGAGAAGCAAGAAGAGGAACAGTGGGTTTTGCCTCTTCATTTTTCTCTCCTCCACTTACATTTTTCTTCCAATTGCTTAAAATATGTCTTTTTCATGTTTGTCTTTGCCAGTTGTGTTAGTGCCATACAATCGGGCTTTGGCAGGGCAGATTTCACTCCCATCCCTGGCTCTACCCAGCAGGCTGGACCAGGAGCAGGTCTTTCCCTACTTAACACCCACCTATTTTTGGGTGCAGTGCAGAAGGAGAGTACTTTTAAAAGGCTCTTACCTCCAAGACTCCCAGTGCTTTTAATTTTGTGGATATTTCAAAACAAAATGGATTTTAGTATTTCAAAAGAACAGAGCTTTAGAAATGATATAAAGAGTTCTGGGTTTAATGTTATTAAATCGCTGAAACTAAACCAAGATAGAGGGATTTTAGGTTTGGTTTGATGGGGTTTTTTGGTCCCATCTGTGCAGGAAAGTAAACAAGCCCTTTGCCAAGGCGGCTGGCAGAGGTGGGATTTGCATCCCACAATCCAGGGAGCTGCATGAGGCGCATCCGTGGCGCGGCATCTCCCCATCGTGGCAGACTGCGGTACAGCCAGGGGTCTCCAGCACAGCCTCTGCCTCTGGAGCAGGCTGTCTTCTACAGTTTTCTGAGCAGAGCAGATACGGGTCAGGAAGGATCCCAGCTGTGTGGTCCTGGTCTGGTTGTGGTCCTGTGTCTCCTGCATCAGATCTCACCATGTATAGACCTGATCCCACCATGTAAACTGGCACCCACGTTGCTCCGATCCTCGGAACACCCTCCAAGCCACCTTTCCACATGGGTAACTGCATTGTGTGGAACTGTTTCGAACAGTTAACTTCTCTTGCTAAACCTTTGTTCTCCAAGTCCCCTAAATGGGACACAAGCGTCAGTTTCATGATGACACCTCCTGTTCAAGTGTGGCTTTCCTGTTTCCTGTGAGCTGAGCTCTTCCAATAACATGCAAGCAGATGCCAATCTGCCAGGCAGAGTCAGACAGCTGTGGCAATGAAGTAATGTCTCCTGTTTCATCTTGTTTTTGTCTTGTGGTTGAAGGGCTGGCTTCAGAAGTTAGAGGAGGGCAAAACCAATTCAAATTGTTTGAGGACAGTGCAAAACATTCAGAGCTGTTAATCCCAAATTTAATATTTTACTGCTCTGATGGTTCTCATGGGATTTAGTTGTGACTGTTGAAGAATTTATCTCCCTTTATAGCCGTGTGAAAAAAAAATGTTTCAGTGGTGATACCTTAACTTGGATGCAGCTGTGTATCAGAGTCCTCAGCTGCTGGGGTTCACAACCTGCTGTGAAGCAAAACCACGGGCATGCATCGTGTGCTGCACACGGAATGTTCCGCTGCTCTGCCAGAGCGGCAGCCTCTTACAGCCAGCAATGACTCAGCACAGCCAGGAAATAACCACAGAACGATGGACCCCTGCTCTGAGCCCAGTCTGATCAGTTTTTGCTCTGTTTTCTTCTTGTTTACACAAGCAAATGCATCAGCTAGCATATGCTGCTGCAGAAAGTATCCTTGTTACCACTGAAACGTGGAAGGTACATTACTACGAAGACACAGGAACAGTCCTGCAGCTTTTTCTCCAGAACAGCAAGATGTGATACAGCTGGCCACTGGCAAAAGGAAATGGCTTTGAGGAAAGGACTGATGTGTTCATGGAAGCAGTTGAATACAAGAATTAATTCCTTTCAGAGACATCTTTGAGATACAATCTTACATCATCTCATGCAGGTCTGCTTAGGTGTGTGGGATTTTGTTGTGAGGCAGTTTTTGTGGCTGTGGGAGAGTTGTGCAGGAGGTCTCTTGTTAAAAAAACCAAACTTGCCTAATATATTTGTCACATTTCTTACCACAGTAAACTTTCTGCAAATAGCTTTTCACTCATACACCAAGCCTGACTGCAAATCATGGCCTCATCCCAAGATTTTCCTCCAAAAAGAGGTACCACTTTGTGTTTTGGCTACAGAATAAGTTTTATGTTTTTCATATTTATAACTTTTATTTTTAAAAAGTGAGCATCTGGACAAATACAGACTTTCTTGAAGTAAGTTTAATCAAAAGTTTTTTGTTCAGAATGTCTGGAAGGAATGTGATGACCATTTTCTCTCCCTCTCTTTCTCACTGCTTTAATGAGTATTTGCTGTATTCTCAGCCCTCGCCACAGTCAGCATTGCTCCATCTGTCAGAAATTTCAATTGAATGTGTTGCTCTGACATATAAAACTGTTCAAAACTCGTGATGTTTTGTCTTTTTACACAGCCTGCCTTTTAGTCACTAGAGGGCAATGTCTCTCTGAAGCACGAACACCGATCCAGGATCTGGCTCTTAAAAATCAGCATCTTGTTATTATCATCGAGCTGAGACAAATGAGCTTGATTGATTTAATGCTGAATTATCTTGCCAAAAAGGAGAGGAGAGACCATGGGAGAGCTTTCTAATAAATAGCAAGACTTGGGTAAAAAGTCTCTAAATTCTGGAAGCCACTCTAAGAACCAGAATATGGATTTATTGTTTCTGATGGTCTTGCAGTAATTCCCAAGAGCCTTTGATTGGGAAAGCACCAACAACAAAGTGCAGGTAGGGTTCTGGGAAGGAGGGAACTTGCAGGAATAGCCACTACCCTGGTCCATTAGGGTCCTGCCCTCTCTCCATGGGGCTAGGCCATGACTCCCATGTGTGCCTACCCCTTAGGCTCCTCTCCCTCCCTGTTGTTTTCTCCCTCCTCCAGAAAAAGAAAAAAAAACTCTCGGAACAAGTTTTCTGATGCCACCCCTTTGGCTCTGGTGGGAATGGTTTTTTCAGTGCACATCAAAGCTCTTTTAGTTCATGGGACCCAGGTGTACACAGAGGCCATTACAGACCATCTACTCACCCTCACTTACACTCCATCTTTAGTTTGAAATGGTGCCCAGCAATGAAGTTAGATCACCTTGCAAACTATGTTCCCAGTGGGAGCCGCCTGGCCTCTCTGAGCAAAGCTGGGACATGGACAATGATAGACAGGATAATTCTGCCTTCACACTAAATATTTTTCTGCTTACCAATGCTAGGATTTCTGGTTTTGAGGAGAAACATATTTTTTTATTATTATACCCCACCCCCAACACTCATCTTGCAATGTCACGTGAGCCAGTGACACAGCAGCCAGTGCTCAAATCATGGTAAGAGATCCCACTCACTCTATCAGGGCAACCTGTGCCATTACTGTAGAAGGCTGAGGTGCCCTTGACCTCCTTGGCATCTGACTTGTCTGGCTGGAATAATATGCACAATTTCAAAGGAAATTAAACAGCTCCAGGTAGCAAATGTGTTTTAGTCTGTTCTGACCCAAACCACTGCAGCACAGAGAAAGGGACGATGCTTTCATCCATTGTACCTCTGTTACAGGTACTTGTCAGTTCTGCTTCAAGCAACATCTTTGAACTGAAAGAAAGGACAGGATCAGCACCTGGCTTTGAAAGCATCTCCTGGATGGGTGATGAAGAATGCACAGATACCACCAGAGACCAAGCTTATGGAGAGTACAGAATGCATTTTTCACAGGAAAGATTGTCTAATTTACCATTAGCATTTTCACAAATACAAATTACAAGGAAATGCATTAAGGAAAGAATTAATCAAATTGAAAGGCTTTGTAGTAATTAGAAAAAAAAATGGCATCTTCCTAGGCTCCCCTGGGTGGTAGTAATTACCAGCTGCACAACTGTGGCTAATGCCACTTAAAGATTTCTGGACTAAAAATCTTAATATGTTTTTGTTTCCATTCTTAAAAAAGCCACTCTTGGAATCAGGCAGGAACACAAGCCAGCAGCTCCGAGAAGCATGAACTGAGCCTGCTTCAGCCTGGGAGGGCACAGCTTTATGGGCAGGGTGGTCCAGAGCCTGATCCCAAGCCATGGCTCAGTTGCATCTGGCCCAGCACATTTTTCCTGTTGCCTTCGAGGAGATGGGCACCATTTGTTATCCAGCAACTTAAACAGCCAAACCTTTTCTGCCACAACTGCAGGCAGCCTTACACCCATCTGCTTCTGCAGCACATCCCAGCAGCAGAGGGCAGGCCATAGCCCCTTCTGGTGACAGTATTGTCACCAACACAGCTGGGGACCTGAAGGGCAAGCTGCATGCACTGCAACTCCAGGAGGCTACCTAATGCATTCCAGGAAAAAAGTTTGGTTAATTCAGGAGAGCTGAAAGAAAGTCCAGTTTCAAGCCAGTAGTGAACCAAGACAAAAATGCAGCTCAGAGGAGACTTTAAAAATCCATGGTAAAAATTACTAAGGAAATGAATATCAGTGTTGGATTCCTGGGATCCCATTTTAAACAGGTGAGGATTTGGAGGAATGTCATCAGCCACCAAATCCATCTGCTGCTCCTCCTGGTCCTTTCCCCCAGATTAACCAAGAGCTGTTTCAAAGGCAGGTAGATACTTTGCCCCTGGCTCCCGAGGCAGGCAGATTATTTCAGATCCACACAGATCATTAGGAGCTTTCTTTGAACTTTCAGCCTCCATGTGGTCACAGCCAGTGCAGTCTGGTTTGTACCAGTACAGATCAAGCTGCTACTCACCATCCAAGGGGTTTGCTGTCTGTGCAACCATCACAAGGGAAATCATAAGCTCCCTTGCCTTCAGCTGAGCATGACTAGATGTGCCAGACTCTGTGGTCTCTTTCTCTCTGATAAAACCTCTGCTCCAGTCCTGATCTACACTGAGTGTAATTCATCTCTGCACAGATAACCAGGCTGGTTTGCAGCCTTCCAGATGGAATCTCATCAGTATCTCCTGTAATGGCATGTCACAGTGATAATACTAATCCATGCAGTATTATCCCTGTGCTGAAGAGGAAAGAACACACAGAGGTCAAGTTAAACATCTTAAAAAACAACTGCAACTTCAAAGGAAGAGTGACTATCATCAGTGATTTCCTTGGCAAACCAGGTTAGGCTGGTTGAAAGGCTTGCCATGGTCTGGTTGTCCTGGAAGTGAATCATGTTCCTGAGGCCGTGGGCCAACAGCTTCATCATCTCTATAAGGCCTGAGCTCAGGCCAGAATCAGTGAGTCTGTTCCAGCCTGCTCCTCTCTGCCTTCCCCAGGCAACAACCAGCTCTGTCCTGTAGTTCTCCCACACTTCTTCCCCCTGAGTTAGTGGTAGACACCATTCCTCCCTGTAGCACATATCCAGCTTTTACCACTGAGATGAAGAGTTTGGCTGTTTTCTAGCTGGGTCATTAAAATGCCATAGACTGGAGAGGTAAGAAATCAGTGACCAGAGTTAATAACAGCAAAAAGGATTAAATGAACAATGGATCTTGAGCATAGTTTATGAATGCCATTAGCCACTGAGAGGGGATTATGTTTTGGCTGCAGTTCTGAGGGGGAAGGGTGGGTCTTATCTAGGCAGGAAGAAAAAAAAGTGTCTGATTGCATTTGGATTAACAAACAACTATATTGATTTGCCATGTGATACATCTTGGGCTTTTATGTTTGGATCAGATGTAATAACATCTGACCAAAGGCAAACTGTATTTCTCTATCTTGTATTCAGACCCTCATGGCCAGTCAACATTGTGGTCACATCTCACAGCTGCCAGTCACAGAGCATCTGCCACCCTGCCTGATAGAGCACGGTTCTCCATCAAAACTCTTGCAGAAGGGCAGGTCTTCTCCTCTTACAGAAGAGACACAACAATAGTTGCATGAGTGTTTCCTTGTAGCCCATGCCCAGCATCCTGGGGATGGGACTGAGCAAGCAATGCCTTTGTCTGCAGTGTCTCTTCTGCCTTTCCTTTGAGAACTGACACAGTATCTCATTAAACCGCTTAGCCTGGCAGCTGGGGCCATTTGTTAGAGTGTGATATGAAGAATCATAATCAGATTAAACCTCAGGATCATATTGTGGAGACAGAGATTAGACTGGAGAATGAAGAGGAAGTTTAATTTTGTGTGACAGTGCTGAGTTGCCTCTGCTTGAGGTGGTAAGGAGGGTTAAAAGTGATTGTGGGGGCTCCAGCTGAGGGTATTTGTTTTGTCTGTGTCCCTGCTCAGTTTTGAGCAGAAAGGTTTTAGCACACACTTTGAACCAGGGAGTAGCTCTGCAGCCACCAGCCCCTCACTGCTTCCCTTTCCCAAATGAGGGCCTGAAGAGGGGGCTTGCAAGGGAAAGGAAAGCTCAGCAGGTGTAAATGATGACAGAAACCAAAGCTGCACATGCACTGAAGTGTGGTGGGAAGGGGTTGCCCTGGGCAATAGCCTCTTAATTATCATTATCTGTGTGCTGGAGGTCCTTGACTTGAACTGCTGTTCCCTGGGTCCTTCCTGTTCCAGTGCATTTAGCACAGCATCCAAAGAGTCCTCCAGCAATGTGGGGACAGGAGGCACCCTCCAAAAGTCAGCAGAAGCCCCACAGTGAGAATATACATCTAGGAGGTCTTCTTGTGATCACCTCTGTGCTGGCTTGGCTAGTATTGGAAGTAGCAGTAAGAGAAAGGTTGGCATGTTGAGAAAGGCAGCATACACATGGATTTCTGACATCTGTGCCACCAGAGAGAAATGACCACAGGTCAGAGCAGTTCAGTCTCTGTTGTGAGCCCATTTTACAGACAAGTCTAAGGAAAGACCCCAGCAACCACCAGCTTTAGAATCAAACTCACACCTCTGCAGCTCTCTCCATGGACATTATCTACTTACATGATCACATGCACATCCCATCATGAACAGTGAAAACAGTGGGAACATACAAATACACTCCTTTTCAAAAATGGTGGCTAGGCCTAGTCCTATCCCAAATGAACTAAACATATGTCAAAAAAGAGGAGATAAAAATGGGTGTATAAATTTTTTACAACTGTACCTAAGACCATTGTAAGTTCTGTTCCTGCACTCCCTCTGTTATGTGTTCTGGAGATATACTTAATGAATAATATATTCTCTCACTGGCTTGATCTTTTGCTCTGATATTGTACCCTCTTTTGTTTCTTTTGTCTGCCCTCTTGTCCCTGGAGACTTAAGTACTTTAGGGCAGGAGCCTGGCATACAAAGATCTTTGGTTTCTTTGAGCTTTCTGAAGCTTAACACAATGCAAACCCTTAGCAAAACCTCAGAGTCACAAAGGAGATGCTGATCTGAACAGCTGGAAAGACAACAGAGCATTTCCAGCCACCCAAGAGAACTCCTGGAGTGATAAGAAGGTACTTGGGGAGGAGCAGATGGATGAGTGCTCCTTGCAGTGCCACAAAGATCACTAATGACATCCCCTGGTTTAGGATGATGAAGTGGCAGCATTCAGGGGATGGCAGTGCCAGATGCTCCACATATGGCTTTGGGCAACTCACACCCATATGAACAACCAAAAAAAGACAGCAGCAGACTGTCTTCCTTCCTGACAGAGGCTGCAGAAGGGCACTCACACAGAGGGAAAGCACGCACCTAGCTGTGACACTCCTCAGCCTTGCAGCAGGGTGGAGTGACTCTCTCTGCTTCCTTCAGGCCAGACATAGTCCTGGGCTGTTCCCTGGACATCTGCACAGCATGGTGACTTTGGACAAGTGCCTGGAGCCATGAGGAGCCAGGGAAGTTTCTCAGGAGGCAGAGCCTTTTGGCAACACTTGGAGGATTTCTGCTCAGCCTACAGCCACGGTGGGAGTGGGGTAGGGGCAGAAATCCTACCCTGGCTGGCCAAGCCCACCTTGGGTGTAGTGGCGGCTTGAGACAGTGTTGTACAGGATGGCAGCAGCTGTGTGCCCCCAGAAGCTGCTCCCCCTCTGGCTCCACACACTCCCAAAAGCATCCCTGATGATGACAGAGGCTGCTTCCAGCAATGGCACCTCAAGTCTTGATGATTTTAATAAGTGGTGATAATCATATGCAATATGCATACAATAGATTATAATGTATGCACCAATCTAGCCAGACCTGGGCTGTGTTTTCCTTCATCACTCTCTAGAGGCACATGGGCACCATCAGTTTGGGGCAGAGCCCAAGCTCTGTGCCTCCAGCTGGAACTGAAGGCAGCTGCCTCTGTAAGTACAGGGCAAAAGAAGCTCCCCAGAGGAGCAGACTGGTCAAATGTTGTCTTCCTGTCACCTTGGTGATTCTCTCAGCCAAGGTAGCCTGTGCCTCTTGGAGCTGCCCTTATCCTAAAGGCTCCTAAATGCAGCAATCCTGCTCGAGCCCTCATACAGGAAGGCCCCGGTCCTTATTGTTCCTCTTGGAGCTGCTGTAACCTAAGAACTGATTTGGAAGTGTTTTCAATTAGGTTCCTCCAGGCACTGAGAGAGGGGAATCTGGATCATGGTGTTGAGACATCAAAGCTGATAAAGTCAAACCACGTGATACACATGGATTTGGGACCTATAGCGAGGGAACACCTAAAAACACGGGTACCGACCCTCTGGCAAAATGAAATACTTCAAGAGCTGTTAAAGAAACCTCAAAACATGATCAAAGACCTAAGATGATCACTGTTCCTCCTGCTGCATGTGAACCAGCCACATGGCAAACTGGACTGATGGCGGTTGGGATGTGACAGAGGTCAGGATGTGGCGATGGCTGGGATTTGGAAGTGGCAGCAGCCTCATCATGCAGCCTGGGCAAAGCCCCTTAATGTGATCCCAGCACAGAGAGGCCGTAGCAACTGGTTGCTTTCATCTGCTAGGTTTTAACAAGAGGAAAGTTCTTCTATTCAAAGTGGAGAACCATTTCTCTATTTGTGTTCCAGTACTTAACATTCCCCTTTTGCTTAGGAAACCATAGCAAAGGCTACTTTTGGTGTTCTAAAATTTAATCTTTTTGAACCTTCAACCTACAGTCAAAACAAGAAAATAGAAAACGATATTTCAACAAATAGTCTCTGTTTACATCCAAAATATATGTAATTTATTAAAAACATGCGAGCATCCAAACCCAGTGCTTGTTTCCTGAGCTCTGTGTAGCACCTGGTTAGTGAATAGGAGGGCACTGGGGGCTTGGGGTGTTTTTCTAAACAGGGAACACATTAGAAAACAAATAGAAGTCTTGGCAATACTCAGTAGTTGTTGAAATACAGCCTAAGGCAGTCTGGGAGAGCCCTAATACTCGTTTCTGTTTTACCCAGGGAACTTCAAGCATAGCTCCTTGGGAGGCTGGTCAGGTATCCACAAACTTGCTGTGCTAAACCTTCACTGAAATTTCACACAAAACTCATGGGTGTGAGCAGGGCCATCCCTTAGTTCACACAGAGACTGATCTGCACTGATCTGTGACCAATAATAAAGGGAAACTGTAATATGTGCCCAAGTCTAGGGCTTAGCAGGGAGAAGCACCAATGTCAGCCCAGCAAGCATCTTGTTAGGCTGACAGCAGGGCTGTGTGGGAGCAATGCAATGGTTCCTACCTATGTACACTGGACAACAGCTCAATCTAAACCTCATTTTATTCGAGGCTGCAGTTCAAGCTTAGCTTTTATTGATTTTTTTTTTCCAGTGGTCTGTTCTTACAAGCTAGAAAAACCTGGTCAAATGAAGTGCAGGTGCTGGGGTCTTATTTGATACACTTCTAAGACAGACACATGGTAGTGCTTTGTAAGATGACCATTAAAATCAACAGGAGTCCCTCTTTTTCTTCCTTCAATTTATCCCTGCAACATCCTCAAAAGTATCTTCAGACCCTCTCCCTTGCCTAGGCAAGACATGAACCCACGTCAGCCCATCCTGAGAACCTGGAAGAACTGGGTAAAACTTGAGCTGGATTTAACAGGATTTTTGAGGTAAGGGATCTGAAGTTTTTCCTTCCAAGTATGACATTTGGCACAGGTAGAACCGTGCACAATTTTGGGAAGAGGGAGCGAGGTGTGATTGTGGTGCTGCATATTCCAGGCTTCTCCTTACTTGTATTGATGCACAGGGCAAAAGGATGGCCTGTGACTTGTCCAAGGTGATGCAGCAGAGGGTGGTACACAGATCTGGACCCAGCTCTCCCAGCCTTCTGGCCTTTACTGAGCTGTGAAACTCATCTGTGGCTGCCTGACTGCTCTGTAGGTGGAAAAGCTGCTGCTGCTGCTAGTGAGGTTGTGTTGTTTTTCTCTCTGTTGATATTTCATATCATTAATGGTATGGTTTCCTTTTTGCTTGTTTGCTTGTTTAAATCCTTCTTGGTGATTATAGAGCCATCTCTTGCCAAATTGCAGTGCTCCATCTGCACATTTTTTGTGCCTTGGATGTAAATATTATTTACAATAGTAAATGCAGGATTTGTCAAGAGGAGAGCATTTTTTATGCCACTGCCTTGGCCTCTGTTTCAAATAATGGTCTCTGCAACAGGGCAGGACTGACTGGCAAGGTCGTACTCCTCAGACTGCCCAGAAATAGCAGTATTTGCAGTAATTCTGTTCTCTGGCTTGGGCAGGAAGAGCTGTGCAAGGATCTGGACTACTGTCAGTGTCTGCCCAGAAACACAGGGGCGGGCTGTGAGCGGATGCTGTCTACTATTGCACTATCCTGCTGCAGGGAGGCAACACTTCTCCACCCTCCAGCTCAAGTGGGAACCCTGCCATGGGTTGTCTGTGCCTTGACTCCACAAAACCTCCAGCTGTATTTGGGAACAGTTTCTGCACTGCAGCTGCACCTCCAGGTGAAGTGGGCATTTATTTTGCCCCCAACAGGGGCAAGGCATCACTCTGGCCCTGCTGCTGGCAGCTGGGCACTCTGGTGCCCACCAGGGCGGCAGTAGGAACTCAGCTTCTAGCTCTGTTCACAGCCTTCCAGGGTGAGCCCTTCTTTTTCTCCTCCCCTGCTCCTGAGCTTGTAGGGTCTGGTGTGTGCGAGCTGGCGAGGGCTCAGCTCATGCCCTACATCTGGTGCATGCCAGCTGGTCCCTTCTAGAGTGTCACAGTGCCATGCCCCTGCTTCTTCCCCCAGAAGAGCTGCGAGCACTGGGGAGAAGGGACTGGGAGGCTCCAGGTTGCCTTGGTTGTGTTTCCCCTTGTGCTCCGTGCCTCTTCGGTGTGTTAGGGAAGAAGGTGCTGCCGAAGGTCCTGCTCTGTTAACTCATTTTACTCGTGTGTTCCTGTATCTGCTGCAAGCAGCCCCCAGTTCCCCAAACTCTGTGCCGCAGTCCTTGTGCGAGCTTTTCCTCTGGCTGCAGTGTTGCTGGAGGAAGACTGGGACCGAGGGGAAGCAGGATAACGGGAGGCACTAGAGTGGCTGTTAGACTAAAATCGTCTTTGAGACAGAGAGCGCTGGGGAGGGCTAGGAGCTGTCGCAGTGGGAAGGCTGAGGATGGTCTGAGGGATGTAGAGGGAACCCGAGGGATGCCTTTCCCCACCAGGCATTCTGCCCGGGAGGGAGCTCGGCGGCCGCTGGAGTGCAGTGCAGCCCCGCCAGCCGGCACCCGCCTGGTCATCACTCGGTCCCGGCTCGGGTCCCCACTCGGAAGCCATCGAGGTGGCCGAGGGCTGCTTGAGAATAGCAGTCCGGGCACATATAAGCCTCCTCCCTTCCCCCCAAATCCTGATGTGGGGAGCGCGGTCCTCTGTGAAGCATGGCTCAGGAACAAGCGCCACTGGTGGGCAGTGGCAGAAGGAGCTGGGGCAGGTAGAGCTATTCCTCCAAGCCGATATAAGCAGGGGGCTCCTGGATTTGGGACAGTCCAGCACCAGAGCCATCCCTGGCAAGGCAGTAGGTACTTGCCCTTCCTAGGCAGAAGCCAGGGGTGATCATGTCTGCACCCCTGGGCAGTTTGTTCTCACAGTCAGGTAGTGAAGAGCATTGCTTCAGACATGGGCACCTCCTTATAAATTTTCCTAAAAAGTTTCTCATGCAATTTAATTTCATCTGAAGGTGCACAGCTTTGGGGTTTTTGTTTTCACCTGCTCTGATCCAAGCCTAAATTTTTCTCTGCATTATCTATGCCAGCATGACTGAGCTGGCCTTCCCTGGGCAGCAAATGTGCCCATTGCTCCATGCCTGCCCCGTGTCCCTCCTTGGCCTTAGCCTGGGCCAAGAACATTATGTACCTGCTGGTGGGTGGTGCTTGTCTGGGACTCTGCTGCACTGTTATGTTCCTCAAGCCAACACCAAAAGTTGTCCATTTTCATTCCTTTTTTTTTTTTTCTTCTTCCTTTTAAATGAATGCACTAGATTTATTGAGTAATGGAAACTTTCCATTCCAAATGACTCAAGTTACACTGGGAACTGAAATATTTAAATATTTCTCATCAGCCCTTTACGCAGCTACACAGCTCCCTCACGTTCCTTCTCTCTGGGAGGGCTTTTAAACCCGCAGATGAACTGAGACCACTCACTGCCCCCTGCCTCACCAGACCACGGTGCAGTCTCCAGGCTGCTGAGGAGAGCAGCCCCCCTTGCTGGGATCGAGGTGCCCTCAAGCAGCATGGGGTCCAGATGTAGCCAGGCACTTGGGATGCAGTGGCTTGTCCTGAAGCCAGACTTTCAGCCTGTGAAGACTGCATGTGCGTCCTTAACAGTGCTGGCAATCAAATCCACTGGGTCCAAATTCCTTCCCACCCGCTGACACAGCAGCTCAGGAAGGCAGTGGGTGCTGTGCCAGCCTGAAGGAAAGTCCAGGCACGTGGGTAGCTGGTGTGGAGGGATGGGGATGCCCTTTAATTGCTTAGCATGATGCTTCTACCCTCCTGTTCTGATTTGGGGCACCTCACAGCTCCCCTGGTCACACACTGCAGCCCAAGAAAGTCAGGATGATGCTGTGTGGAAACTGTAGACAGTACCTTGGATCTGCTTTGAGCTTCATGCATCTCAAAAAGCTTGTCTCTAGATTAAGTTATTTCAGAGTAGAGGAGAAGCACTCACACTTCATACCACACATGGTGTTACTTAGGCAGAGTAGTTATCATGCAAATACTATTTGCATCCAAATTAACTGCTGGGCAAGGGCATGCCCTGTGCCAGCAAGTCAGCCCTACCCCGGGTTATGTGATTTTTCAAGACAGCGCTTCCTGGGACAGGCAGTCAGGGCGCAAAGAGCATCGGGCTCTTGGTGTGACTCCCTGCTGACACTCAGTGCAGCTTGGCACAGCCCTGGGGACAGCAGCTGTCAGCATTCCCCCTCCCTGCCACCATCCCCAAACATGCAGCAGCCCCTGGTTGCAGCTGGAAAGGGGTGGCCCCAGCAGGGATAGCTCTCCCTCCTGCTCGCCCTCGCAGTGCAGCAGCCAGCCCTGCCCAGAGTGTAAGGGGATGGGGTGTGGGAAATAGGATGCCAAGGGGGCCTGGCCCCTCCATGTGCCTCCCAGACAAGAGTCACAGTAAAAATCATGCTCCCCTGCTTTGGAGAGGACATCTTGTGAGCTTGACAGCATGCCCCTGGTACACATCTTCTGTCCCACGGGGCAGATTTCCAGTACCTAATGGGAGCCTACAGGAAAGAGGAAGAGAACTATTTGCAACAGCACATAGTGATAGGACAAGGGGGAATGGCTTTGAACTGAAACAGGGTAGGCTGAGATATTAGAAGAAATTCTTTACTCTCATGGTGGTGGGGCACTGGAACAGGTTGCCCAGAAAAGTTGTGGATGCTCCATCCCTGGAAATGTTCAAGGCTGGACAGAGTTTTGAGCAAAGTGGTCTAGTGGAAGGTGTCCCTGGCCATGGCAAGGAGCTTGGAACAAGATGACCTTCAGGGTGCCTTTCAGCCCAAACCATTCTATGATTCTATGTGTCCCCATGTCTTGGACAGGTGCTTTTGGCTGCAGCCCTGAGGACTACAGAGGATAAGCATGGCCCATTGCAGCCAGAGGGCTGAGGATGCAGCTGAGCCAGATGTGGAGAGCCCAAAGTGTTTGGCCTTGTCCTGGTGTGACCAGATGACTCATGTCACCCTGGTTTTCTGAAGAATAACAGGCAGCTTTGGGCAGCCAGGGTGAGGCTGAATCACTGTGGGCAGAGCAGCTGCATGCAAAGTGCAGCAGGCCATCTCGGGTCCATTGGCAGCGGGAGCACTGCTGCAGTCAAATCCCTCTGGCTGGGAGCAGGAGCAGGGGCTGGAGCTGTGCCGCAGCAGGAACAGCATCAGAGCAGCGTGCTGCCTGTTGCAGCGCGGCTGGAGACTTGGCTCTGCCTGAGAGGTTAAAACAATCCCTCCCTGTCCTTCGGGGGGGTTGGATTTCCACTGTGAGAAACGTTGGCTCGGGCAGGAGATTTCTGACCGAAGCGCTGCTTTGCCGCAGTTCCATGGGCGATGGAGACGGCGAGGCGTGGGGATTTATTTCCTAGCCCTCCTTCTGAGCCCAGGCTCTGTGCATGCCATTTGCTGACTTCCCCTTACTCTGCACCCAGACCTCCTTCTGCATCCTGCTGGGGTTTTATTTGCATTGCGTACAGCGCAGCATTTAAATCTGAGTAGCTTCCCTCTTGATAGCATTAGTTTAAAAAGACAAAACAACCCTAAATTCTTCAATTTCAACTGTTTAGTACATCAAACCAGTATCAACCATCACAGTTTTTTGTAAATAATTTCTAGGGTTTTCCTAAGAAATATTACCTCTCAAAGCCTGAACGAGAGGATGAGAGACCCTGCTCTGCTTCTTAAATGTAATAGAAACCTTGAATTTTCTGCGCGGGTGGCTGCACTGGGCAGCACTGAAGAACACCCACAGTTACTAGTTATTCCAGTAAAGCTCCATATTTTCATTTAAAAATAATAAAGTAACTTTCCAGGCCTGGGCTGTGTGTGGGGGGAAGTGTGAAAAATGAGCCTACAAGCCTCACATTTTTCATACTAAGCAGCAAATAAACCCCCTACAGATTAATTTTAAAATAAAATCTCAGCTTTTTTTTTTAATCCACCTTCATGACACTTCAAAACTTCACATATGGGGGTTTTTTTATTAGTTATTTTTCTCCTTCCCATCTCCACCCCGCCCCGAAAGCTGGAGAGCTGGCAATAAAAAGGCAGCCATTAATCCACCCATCAAGTGGTTCTGAAAATGTGACCTGTGGCCATGTAGCTGAGATGGATGGTGGTGCCTGGCTGGCTGTGTACATAGCCAGGGAGGAGCCTTCTATATTTAAGTCTCATATGGTGGTCAGAGCAGAAAACAAGACAAGTGATTCTGCTAATTAGGAATAGAAAGCCTCAGTCCCTGCAGCTCTGGTACACATCACACTTTCCTCTAGCCCTTGACTTCCTCTCCACCCTGCTTATTCCACCTTTCTTGTTTGTCTTATATTTGATTATGAGGTCTTGGAGCAAGTCTGCAGCAGAGCAGAGAAGTCAGCTGTAATGGCCTTTTCTACTCCTCAAGTCACCTAAAGAATTACTCAGTGATTGATTCCTGACTCACATGGATGGAGAGCTAAGAACAGTGTCCTGAAAGCTCTGGTCAGCTTCTCTGTCCCTAAGGGCATCTTCCCAGGGGATCTCATCCACTAATTTTTCTAACATGCGTCTCTCTCTGCTCCCCACGAGCCCCATGTTCATCAAGATCATGGACTCATCCTGGGCCTGGCTGCTACAGTCTGGACAGCCTCCACTAAACTTCTCTGATGAGCTCATCAGCACATGTGAGCACCAGGTCCAGCAACACTTCTGTGGCAGGTTTGTCCAATATCTGGACTAGTAGGTTATCCTCTAGGCACTCCAGGAGTCTCCTGGATTGCTCTCAGCCAGCTGTACTGCTTTTCCAGGAGATGTCTGGATGGTTGAAAGCCTCCATCTGGATGAAAACGTGTGGGTGTGAGGCTTCTGTAGCTGAAACAAGAAGCCTTATCAACTGGTCAGGCACCTGAAACAGACCCCACCCACAAGCTGTCCTTTGGTGGTCCCATCCTCGATTTTCATCCACAAGTTCTCAGCCTGTCTGTGGCTGTTTCTCAGAGGCAATTCTCCACAATCCGTCCATTCCTTAACCTAGAGCACAAGAACCCTCCCTCCTTCCCAGCCCTCTGCGAAGTCTCTTCTGGAAAACTTGTAGCCCTCAATTGCAGTGTTCCAGTCCTGCTACTCATCCCACCGTGTTTCTGGGGTTGCAATTAGGTAATAGTTTTCTAATTGCACCATGATTTCCTCTTGCTTGTTTCCCATGCTGTGTGCATTGGTGTAGAGACACTTCAGCTGGGCTATCACCCTCTTTACCTTTTAGGAAGAACCCTAACTCCTTTGGGATGATTGACAGGTATTTCCCTGCTGCTTCCTAAAGTATTGGTGTTTCACGGCTCCTCTCTGATGCTCCAATAAATGAATTTTGTAATTTGTGGCTCCATGTGAGACTTTTTAAAAGAGTCACATTGAAATTTGGGACAGCAAGCGTTGCTGTGTTGTGTTTGGCCTGCTATTCAAAGCAGGGAGTGCCCGAGGTCTCGGGAACCCAGTTTCCACAAATCCAGCCTAATTTTGGCAAATTCAAGATGCTTGGAAACAACAGCCAGCTCTTATATGACCTTAATCACGTGTAAGTGTGCGCTGGTGAGACAGGGAAAGGCTGTTTTGGGCTCATCCAGAAAAAGCAAAGGCTGGATTGTGAATATTCTCAGAGGACGGGGTGGGAGGCAGTACCTCTCCATCACAGGCTCACTGTAGCACTCCAAAATGCTGCAAAGGACTACTAAACCCAGTCATTCCCTGGGGCAATAATGGTCTGTACACACTCACTTCAGCTGCTTGGGGTTGCTCCACAGCTGAGAAACATTCTGTGGCAATCAGGTGGTTTCCCATTAGAGGTCCATTACATTTAATATCATCCATCCATAAAGCTCTCTGCTTCACCTGCAGCCTTAAGAGATCTCCTTAATAATTCAGTGGCTTTAGATACACACAGTATCAATTTGGCTCCTTTCAGTGGGGATTTTACCTCCCCAGCAGCAAGCAGAGGTCTCTCAGTGTGGTAATGCTGCCCTTTTCCCTCCGGGATTGGCTTCCCTCAGCAGATACTGGCGGCAGCAACGCAGCTTTCCCTTGGTGCTGGAGAGCTGCCATGCCCATCTGCCTTCCTGGAAAAGCCAATTTTAGAAAAGCTGTAGCCTTTCAAAATTGCTGTCCCGCTGTGATTGTTGGTGGAATCCAATGTGGGACATCCCAGGGCATCCCAACAACAGCTGATGTGGGGCTTGCTATGGCTGGTGGTGCTGAGCTGATTTATCAGCTGATGCTCCCTCTGTCCCTCAGCTGCTCCTGGCTGTGCCAGGGCCTGGAGTGAAAGAGCCTGTTGTTCCCCACAAGGGGTACAATCTTGCCAGGTATATCATGTCCTCATTAAGGGAGGGCTGCTTATCTCCTAACCTGCTGTGGTGATTGCAGTGTTCCCTTTGTTACATCTCCATTACAAAGGGACAGAGCCTGGAAACAGGGAGAATGGGGGCACACAACCCCACTGCTTCCCTGCAGCTGGCCAAGGCCTGGGAGACCTGCACACCCCCCCACCAGCCTTCTGCCCTGAAACATGGTCATCTGAGGAAATCTAATTAGATAGCAAGGGACAAGCAGAAGACATGGGGAGTTAAATGGGTAGTTGAAGGAAAGAACAGTAATGACTTTTTTTTTTTTTTTTAGTTTTCTCCCATGGGCAGTGAAGATGTCCCCTCCTGCTGCTGTACCTGAGAGCGCTGGCAGCTGCAGGCATTCCTCACTAGACCTTTAGCTGTGGCTGCAGTGATTTTTTAAAAATTTCTCTTAAATTAACTGTTACCCACATGCCCTGCCCCAGCAGAAGGAAGCCAAGAGGATGAGAGGGAGTAGAGTTGTCTCTGCCCAAGGGCTCGTAGCTCTTCTTTGCAAGATAACTTAGAGTCAGACCACCTGGCCCAGAAAACATTGCACCCCTATGTCAGGGACATCCACCTGCAGTCCCCATTTTCATTTCAATTGCAGTTTTGGAGGCGAGTCTCTTTGTCAAGAGCATTCCTGGGAGCTCGCTTCTGCAGGTGGGGTTTGCTCTTGGTGTGGTGGCCAGGCCTCGCTGAGCTGGGTGGTGGGGACAGAGCCTGGGCTTGCTGGCTGGGTGACGTGGCTCTGGTGGCTGTGACATCATGGAGGATGTCTCACAGTGGGAGAAGTCACCAGGGGCATCAGTAGGCAGCCCCAGCTCCACCACAGCTGCACTCATGTAGGACTTAGGTGCTGGTGAGTGCTTGTGCAGGGAGAAAGCTGGGCTGGATGGAGGACAGGGCATATGCCAGGGGGTTCTGAAACAGAGAGAGAGAGCTCAGCCCCTCAGGACAGGGCACTGCTACTCTTGTGTCTGGGGGCAGAGAGGCTCGGGGCTCCCAGGTGCCTAGAGAGGCTTTGGGAATGCTCTGGGTGGCCCCAGCTCCCTACTCCCTCCCACGCAGAGCTGATGAGCCCCCTTTCCTCCCTTCTCCTCCAGGCCATGGCTGCAGCAAATGCTCTCCTCCTAGCTTCGATGGCCAGAGAGATCATCCAGCCTGGCCAGAAGAAGTGTCAGCACATCAGCAGAGCCACAGCCAAACAGATGCTGGAGCGCGAGGTGTATCTGCACCAGGAGCTGATTCATTTGCTGCAGGAGATTGAGAACAGCACGCTTGCAGAGGAAGGCCGGTTCTTTTCTGGGTGGCTGTTTTGGACTGCTGCAGTTGCCCTGGTCCTGCTTGCTGTCATCTGCTGGCTGGTCAGGCGAAAAAGGAAGCGTCAGGCATCTCCTCAAAACATTAGAGTCTTCTGTCCTGATCTCCCAGAAGAGATTGCTGAGATTGAAATTGGATTAAGTGTTTATGACCACAATCGCATAAGACGCAACAACTTGACCTTGGAGGCTCCCAGATCTTAAGACTGTCCAGGTTGTCTGGATGGCATCCCTGGCTTCCATCGTGTCAAATGCTTCATTAAGGTTTCTTTGGTTCCATATAGGACTAAAGAAGTCATATTAAAATTTGGGAAAGCAAGCACTGCTGTGTTGGTTTTGGCCCAGCATTCAAAACAGGACTTGTGCTGGTAACTTCTGCTGCAGTAGTTTTCCATTGAGGCTGGGTATTTTCCAGAAAGTGAGACAGAAATGTTGACAGCTTCCAGGACCCCCCCTAGTCATCAGCTGGTACAGCTGACTCATCTTGTGCCTGCCTCTGTGCCTCTTCCTGTCTCCCCACCCCTGCATCTATCTCCCTGCACATGTGTGCACTGCTGGCATTGCCAGTGCTCCAGGGTGGCTCTGACCACTTGTGTGGCATGTGCCATGCAAGAAGCAAGAGCCAACTTGCTCCATCCCTCCTCCCAGCTGTGTCTCAGAAACTTTGCCAGTCCTTCCTCTTCCAAGGTTTCTCACCTGACCTCTCTGCTTCTTGTAATTTGACCCATCAGGGCCCTCTGCACTCTTCAAAGCCCACAGCAGCCACAGTTCTCCTGCCCTTTGCAAACTCTTTTGGAAAGTCTCATCATGCCCTTGCTGCAGCATCCTCCCCCTGCACGACCACACCTGTGGGCACAGCACAGAAGCTCCTCATGCAAGTGGCAGTTCATCTGGTGTGTGATGTGGTTGCCAGTGCGGAGGGAACAAATTTTTAAGCAAGGCTCTGAGCAGGTATTTCCAAGCTATGTCATGCAGGGCCAGCTGCCCTTTCTCTGAGGGAGGCGTGCATTGTTACTCCTTAACAGCTTCAACTGCACAACCTGCATTTTTCTGCAATTGGAGGATTTTTGCCTTGAGTCTGCCTTTTCCAACCGTCTTGCAGCCCTCCCCTTTTGCCTGAGCTCTCATGTGCATCTGTGCCCCCTACCCTTGACCCCCATTAGCCCAAGAGGCAGCTGCCTTGGTTCATACTCGTCCTTTCTTGTCTTGGAGGATGAAGGAGAGCTTCTCTTCACCTCCAGCTTGGCGGCTTGCAGGCACTAGGTCATTATCATAGTGAGCAGGCTTATCTGAGGATCTTTTCCATGAGAGCAATGCAAAGGCAGCAAGAAGCTGGGTTGTCCCCTAGGCTTTTTCCAATAGCCCTTTCGCTCCTCTTCGCTCCCCTTCACTTCCCCCGTCCCTCCTCCTCTTCCCTGTCCTTTGAATTGGCTCTGAGCCGGTGCAGCTCCAGTCAGCTTGGGCACATGGGGTTTGGATGCACGTGCCTGTCCTGTTTACCGGGATAAAAAGGGCCAGTGGAGGGAGATGCAAGCAGAGACACAGGCAGGCGCTGGACGGCGGACGCAGGGAGAGGCACACGAGCGTAACTGAGCAGAAAAACACAGATGGACGTGGATGTGCAGGCAGCCCCGGGCAAGCTGAGCCTTTACCGAGAGCAAGACATGCAGACAGGGCTGCACGTGCAGGCAAGCACATGGGAACAGGGCACTGGCACACCGAGGAGGAGACAGATGAGCAGACAAGCAGAGAAATACCAGGCAGGTAATGAGGGGCCAGGACAGGAGGAGCTGCAGAGGCCTGTGGTGAGGGGAAGCAGCAGGAGCTGCTGTGCAGTGCTTGTGCCCTGGTGTGTGCCACAGCCCCTCTTCCCAGGAGAAGGGGTGAGCATCTGGATGAGTCTGGCCTTCTCTTTCCTCTCTCCCCTCTGGCTGGATCCAGACATAGACATCAGCTGCTTTCAGTGCTGGGACCCCACCCAGAGCAGTTGCCCTCATTTATAGACAGTTTCCTGCCCTTGGCTGCCTCACAGACTTGTAGGGAAAAATACGGTCAAGGAAGTTTCTTGAATGTTGAATGCTGACCTGCACAAGGCCAAACGCAACAGCCCAGAAATGTGGGCTCATTAATGCCACCATGCATAATGAGCAGAGAAAGTAAAATCCTCTCTCAGTCAGGAAATTTTGAGACTGTCTCCTGGCTGGAATACTTGCTTGGCAGCTCCAGCCTCTTGCTATAGACTTGACATGAATAATCCTTTTCCTCTTGGCTCCTTGATCTCCCTGACCTGTCTCCCCTCCCTCCACCAAGGAGAACAACAAAGTCCCAGTCTTCTACAAGACGGTTTATGGAGCCCCCTTGTAGCAGGGGCTCCAGGAGAGATGTGAGGGGGGCTGCCCAAAGGTGCTCTGCCCAGAGCCTGCCTCACACACCTCCTCCTCCTCCTCCTCTTGCTGCTCTGCCACTGCAGAGGGGAAACCAAATCCCCGTCACTCGCTCTGAGCTACCAGAGTCTGCTGCAGGTCACTTCCTGGAGACAATGGCTTTATTCCTTGGACCACTGGACGGCTTTTGGCACGGGAGCCAAATCAGTGAATGGAAATCTCCTCCCTGTGAGCTGCAGTGACATCCTGCTATTGTTGGCATCCCCTGGCAGGTTTGTTCAGCTGCTTTGTACCAGTTGACATCTCCGGGCTTTCATCAGTGCGTCAGCATCACCCTAAGGCACACGGGCTTCCTGACCTAGTGCCCAAGGAAAACCCTCTTCTTCTGTTTACGGTCAGGATGCGAAAGTAAAGGAAGCTGAAATGCTACTCAGGAATCCACTCCAGGCTTTAATCACCACTGTCACTGCTACAAGACGTGGGGAATGTTGAAAAATAATCACCACGCTGTGTAATAGGATGCAGATGTTCAGGTTGTGATCTGTGCAGACACTGTGACCTCCTGGCTACTGGAAGACAAGCCCTAATCAAAACTCTGGAAATGAAAAAAATTTTTCCTCCAAGCTTCCAAGAAATCTGGAAGACCTTTGTGTGTGATCAGTAGATGTGCAATGGCTCTGAACACAACTTCGGTTAGGCGAGGACAGGTCTCTCTGCTGACAGCACAAGAGAGCAGAATAGGGCAGACAGGGCTAACTGTGTCTGGAGCTGGTTTGGAAAGCTCCAAAGCTCCTTGCCAGCCAAGAAAATTAAAATGACGATTGTCTTGTAAGCTGTAGGGTATTAAGGTATACACACACGTGTATGCATACAATGTACATGCACTCACACCTGCCTGGGGAGCACTGTGGGCTGATTAAGCCCTTTTTGTTCCTGGCTGGCCATGTTTGGCCCATGCTGCTCTTTCCCACACATGAGCAAGCTGTCTGGAAGTTGCCAGGGCAGTTTTGGGAAGAACAGAGGAAGTAAAGTGCCTTTTCTTATGGAGCATCACAGTCCCACCATGCCCATGGGAGGCAAAATTGTGCAGACCTCCTTCAGCTGTCATGATGAATTTTCCTGGAGCTACAAGAGTGCTGGCATGGGAGAAGAGGTCCCACTGCAGCTAGTTGTGCCATCCATCCCCAGTCTCCTTCTCCCCTCTCCTCCATCCCTCGACACACCCAGAGGCATCTATGCTGGGGACTGCTGAGCCACTGTGGACATCAATGCTCTCAGAAGAGGAAGAGGAGGCAGAGAGATGAGGGGATCAGAACTGCATCTTCCCGTGGTACCCAGGTTCCCAGAAATGAGCTCTGCACTGGCCAAAAATATCAGCCAAGCAGCACAGACGCTCTCCCTTCCACACACACCTCATTGGTGCAGACAGTTACAGCAAATCCCAAAATAGCAGAGTTAGATAAATACAGAGAAAAGGGTTTACAAATTTCCGAGATGGTGACAAACAGCAGTGCTCGCTAAGGAGGAGGAGAGCTCTTTTTAACTCAAAGGCTTTTTCTTTCTGAAGATCTTTTCCCCACTTAGAATAAAAGATAAAGTACTTTTCAAGCAAAGTGCCCTGTAACTTGAAGACTAACTGATAGGAAGTGGTGCTGGGGGCTGCACTGAAGCAGAGAGGAAGTTTTTGGCAAATACATGCCTGCAAGACAGAGAATAGCCTGAGCCTTAGGTTTACTTTTTCACATCTCCAAGGCTTTCTGCCTGCCTAAAGTCTGATAGAGTAGCTGTTTAGGAAGCATCTAGGAAAATAAGTATGTAAGTGGATCTGGGCACCAAGTTGCCTTCTTTTTCACCCAGCTCTGCTGAATGCTTCCTGTATTGCCTAGCATTGATGTGCTTGCATGGATACAGATCATGGTACCAATTTCACTGAAGTCAGTGAAGTACGTTCACCTGCCATTTAAAGGCAGCAGCTCATGGAAAACCTTCCCACACTGCAAATGACCTACTTTGAAATCAGAATTTTTGATCATATCTGCTCCTCATGCCATACCTTCTGAGGATGAGGAGAACCTACGGCTGTATGTTGCCTCCTGGGGATGCACCATCCTCTGCCAGCACTCCCAGCAGGCACAGGGGTGCTGCTGAGGTTGGGGTGAGGGGTGAAATGGACTGGACACCATCCTCATTTTACTGTCAAATAGGCACCGGGAGAGGATGTTGCCTATATGAACACCCCAGCAGAGGAACCAACACTTCTTCCTGAGCTCCTGCACTTCCCGTGGCGGGGGCACTGGGACAGCAGCTGCTGCAACATGTAGAGGGCAGCCTAGGGGATACTCGCCTGGCTGAGCTGCAGCTGGGCTTTCAAACCAGACTGGGAGCACTGGGAGTAACGGAGACCCTGCCGGTGCCCCTTTCTGAAAGGAGCATTGTTATTCCACGGAAATGACCTTTGGAGTCCAAATGTCTTTATTTAAAATGAAACAAAACCAACCCTAACTGTTTTTTAGGCAAAAACAAATTAGCTGTTATTGCTGCACAGCTTTAAATACACTGTGGTGATCTTCCACACTTCTCTGTGCCTGCCTAGTCCGTGAATACACGGTGCTGCCTTAACTTCCAGCTCCTGCCGCTCCCACGCAGGTGAGAATGGCAGGAAAACCGGCAGGCCTCCTCCCGCGCCTCGTATTTAATTTCACCTCGGAGAAAAGATCTTAAAATGACCAGGAAAAGAGGAAAGCAGTTGGGTTGGCTTAAAACTGTTGATCAGGAAGCAAAAACCACTGTAAGTCTGAAGTATATTATTTTATATTTTTAAAAAACCACTGTTGGTTCACCAGGGCTCTCCTCTTTCTTCCGTCCCTGCCAGGAGTTGATGGCTTTTTTCAAGCATCTCTCTTTGCCGTCACTTCAGCAGAAGTTTGCAGGAGCTCTGCTTCATCTGCCTCTTGGCTGGGTGGTGAAAATGAGCCATAAAAAGCAAATTTGGAAATCAGTTCCTCTGGCTGCATGACTCGTTTGTTTTCTTTTAAAAGCACCAAACTATTTTCTTGGACCTTTATGTCCAGAGGGAGCGAAGCGCAGAGTTTCCCGGCCAAGTTTGCGGTAGCAAAAATGGTGTGTACTCATATTCCTCCTCCACCTCCCTCCCCTTTTACAGCCCCAGCCAAACATGGCTTGTGCTAAAAGTTTGTGACCCTTGCATGGTATTTTCTGAGCCTTTTCAAGCCAAACCCAGAGACTGTTTCCAAACAAACTTAAATTTTCCATTGGGAGCTAGATAATCTCAGTGCAGAGGAGGACACTAAAACCAGAGCTTGTGCTCTGGAGTTGCCTATTTCCATAGCATCCTTCATCCAGGAAAATTCCAAAAGCCTTCTGAAGGGTGCTAGCTGTGAGGGGTGAATGGTCAAGCAACCTGCTTGCCTGGAGGACATTGGTATTTGATCAGCTAGTTTAGGACACAGGAGGGGGCTGCCCAGGGCAGCCACGGGAGGAGGGGGCCTGGTATGACCATGCCACAGCAGTGCAAGCACAAAGCAACCCAAACATCTTGTTCCAGTGCTGGGGAGCAAAGCCCCTGCACCTTGGAGCCACAGGTACTGCCAGTGTCTGCCCTTGGGGCTTCTGCCCCCGCGGGGTGCCAGTGGAAGGGGAGTCTGTGCAGGGGCACAGAGCAGGAAGGGGCTTTCTGCCCCGGCCCCTGCACGACACTGAGTCCATGGCAGGAGACTTCCCAGCCTGGGCAGACATGCTGTCTCCTCTCTCTAATTGAGGCCTTGTGCCTGTCCCAGAGTGGGAGCTGGCTCCTTCCCCTCCATCGCATTGTCTCTTCCCACAGCCCAGCTCCCACAGGGCTCACGGCTTTTCCTCTCCAGCTCGCAGCCCAGCTCTCTCTCACTGGCTCTGTCTTGCCCCTCACATCTCAGCGTCATCTGCTCTCCCTCCCCCCTCCTATTCATTTTCCTTTTTACCCTTTTTTTAGCCACCACCTTACTGTGCTCCCTTGTATCATATTTTGCACAGAAGTCCAAAAAGCACTGGGGCTGCACTGTGGAGACACAAAGCTGGGCTGCCTGTTCCAGAGGCTTCCATCCATCCCCTTCACCTTGTCTGTGCTGCTGGGCTGCAGAGGTCCTGGCTGTGCCTGCATCCTGGTGGGGATGAGAGGGCCCAGAGCCCAGCTGGACAATGGCAGCACTGTGCTGGAGAAAGCAGCTCTGTCCGGCTGCCACCACGGTTCGCATCCGCTGAGCACAGGGCAGGGAAGGGTGTCCCTCTGCACCCCTGCATGCCCTTCACTGGGCAAAATCAGGGAGAAGATGGAGGGATTGAGAGCAGCATCACCCCACTCCCCCATGCACTGTGAAGGCTGGTGCAGGACTAGGGTGGCTCTGCTTCCACCAGGCACTGGCTGGGTCACACACAGCTTGGACCTTTGCTCTGCTGCAGACTCCCAGGGGAACCTTGGGCAGGTCCCTCTGGCCACACTAATCCTGGCTGC
The DNA here is from genome assembly GCF_022539315.1 of Serinus canaria. NCBI lineage: Eukaryota > Metazoa > Chordata > Aves > Passeriformes > Fringillidae > Serinus > Serinus canaria. The sequence goes on from NC_066313.1 coordinate 24,412,107, forward strand.
CTGGCCAGCTGCACAGCTGGATCCCTGCCCCTCCACACTGGAGGTGTGGGCTGGGAGCCCAGGTACAGATCCACACCGGTGTGCCCCCAGCCCCAGAACGGTACTGCACACAGGGCCATGGGATGGACACACCAGCTCAGGGGTCTCTGAGGCAGCCCCACACTGTGTGGGTTTGGAAAACCCACAGACTCTCCCTGGGTCCCTTGCCCAGGTGGCACTGGGGGGGACAGTAACACAGCTCTGCTTATGGAGGTCATCAGACAGATCTTCTTCAAATCCTGGGTGCTCTTCTGGTGTCACTGCTGGGCTGTTGTAAAAAGCAGCCCTCCCTTTCTCATTCCTGTCCATCAGCAGCACCTCTCAAAGCAATGAGTTACCAAAAAGGAATGACTGCAGCATCAAAATAATATTGCTACCACTGGCAAAGCTGGGGTGGCACACAACACCCCTGAAGAGGGAAGAGGGAGCTCCAGCTGCAAGCCAGAGAGGAAAGTTTCCAGTCACAATGTAGTGGCAGTAGGGGATGGCTGCTTTGCTCTGGGGCCTTCCTGAAGCCCTAAGAGGGACAGGAGTGGAGAGAAATGCCCACATGAAGGCATTGCTGTATGCCTCACCTAGAGAAAGAAAAGGCAGCTCTTTCCAAGCTTACCAGTGCACTTCCTGCCAGAATCAGTGGGGAAGAAATCACAGCTTACTTCCTTCTGAGCTGTCTCTAAAGTGTAGTTTGTGCTGAGACAGATGCAACCTTGAACAGAGACTTTCCCGTCAGAGTTATAAACCCCATTTGAACCCTGGCTTGGAAAACACATATTTCTGTTTCTTCCTCTAAGGTTGTCACCATTAAAAGAACCAGAAAGGGCTCTGCAAGCCTATGGCATGAATGAAGGGTCTGTTTGGGTTTCCCTCCATGCCACAATTCCTTCCATGCTCATTTGTGCACATACATGCCATGGGCAACATCCCTCTTAGAAAGCCTCCTTGCAAGACTTCTTTTTAGCTCTTAGAGAAAGAGCACATTTCCTTTGCTCCAGTTCATGCACTGAATTGAAACCGGGCCTTCCTGCTTGTGCCCTGCAGGGATTAGAAGATCAGGCTGGGAGTTAGGGACCAGGAGGAAGTTGGGGGTCCTGGTTGTTCCATCCTATCCATGGGGGCTGTGGTGGAGCCCTCCCCTTGCAGCCACAGGTTTGTGGGGAAGCTCCTTCTTGCAGGGTGAGCACAGCTCATACTGGCACATCCCTGGGTCACTCCTTCCTTCAGCCTCATCGAAATGGGTCCAAATCCAGCTGTGCCTTCCCAGCAGCACAGCCAGGAAAGGTCCAAGCAAGCGTCAGGCTGCAAACCAGTCACTTTGTGGTGGGGACACCTGAAAAGCCTGGTTCCTCAGCTCCTCTGTCTGGGACAAAAGCCCTCAAACAATAGTCTGGCTCCCCAGCAGCCGATGACCCAAAGGATGCCGTGCGCTGAGGCCGCCAAGCCCACAAGGATTAATGACAGCGAGAGGAAACCGCTCTCCGGACGCCTTGCCGAGGGATTCAGCAGTACAATAGCCAGAAGGAGCATGCAGGCTCCTCCACTTTTTCTCAGGGCCTAGGTAAATAATCCCCTTCCATGGGAGCTGTATGGATTCCCATAAAGCTGAATAATAGAAGCAGTTCCCAGGGTTATGTTTAACAATAATTTTTTCCAGGCCACATAATTATTATTATTTTGAGAGCTGGGAACCTGGGAGAGAACGCACAGACAGTATTTCCCCAATCAGCTCACAGTGAGCAATCTGAGTTCACTTAAAAAGACACAGCTGTGGAACAGTACCCCTTGACCCTCAGGAAAGAGGCACAGTGCCCTCATGCTTGTGGACCCACCACCCCTGCACTAGCCAGGACTCAGAGCTAAGAGCACATGACAGAAACCACATCTCCACAGCTCATGAATTTGTCTCCAGGTCTTGGATGCCACAAAAATGCTTTGAAAATTGCTGCAGGGCAGAGCGAAGAAGAGAGAGAGAGGAAGGAATGTGCTTAATCAGGCAGGGGAAAGCAAGGCAGCTTCTTGCAAGGGTTAGAAAGGAGCAGGATGCAAGATCTTCTGCAGCCAAAATCCAAATATTTTGCATGGCTCATGTAGGAGAATGCAGCAAGAAACTGGTGGACATTTGTTCACAGCTGAACTGGCAGCGTTGGGAGCCAGGTCTCTCTGGCTGAAGGTGGGAGGGCTCCATGGAGCTGGCAACGTGGGGGCTTTCAGCAGGGAGAAAAGGAGGAGAGGAGTACCAGCAACTCCAACTCAGGTAGGGGGTGCAGAGCACTGGTGAGATCCCACTTCTTGGTTAATTCCACATTAATTTGCATGGCTGGAGAAAAACATGCTGTGGGCAAAATCCTGCCTTTACAGGTTGGAGCAGCTGCCCTGGCAGCAGGGGTGGGATCAGCCTCAGACTTCACCTGAGGAGACAGGACAGCTCAAGCCTGTACAGCCCCACCACACAGCGCAGCACATGCCAGAGCAAGGAAACAGGATCCATGCCCTGCTGCTCACACGTGCCAGAGCCAGTCTGCCTCAGCCAAACCCTGCCTTTGGGAGCAGCGGGGCCCGGCTGGCGGAGGAGCCAGGCATGGCATGGCATGGCATGGCATGGTACAGCATGGCACTCTTACCAGGTCAACAGGTGGCAAGCTGCACCCTGTGGGGGTGCCCAGCACCTTCCCAGCTCTGCCTCAGGAGCCTCCTGTGTTTGCATGCTCCAGGGTAGCACTGGGAGAGGGAAGACAGGATACAACTCAGTGAATTTGGGGCTGACCTGACAGCTTTAAACACAAAAAGGTGATGCTTGAAACATGTTCAACAAGAGTGAACAGCATCTGCACAGGCCTTCTGTCTATTGGCTTTTCAGATCCAGACTGCTGCTTTTTCCAGCAGTGTCTTCACCATGTCCAGATCTGTCCACCCTTCATGGCAGAGATGGGCTGGGAGAACAACAGCAAGGAGGGAGACAGTCACTGGAATGGGGGTTGGAACTAGATGATCTTTAAGGTCCCCTCCAATCCAAACCATTCCATGATTCTATGACATGTATATCTCCTCTCTCCCAGTCTCCTCGTGGGACATGGTGTTCACCTCAGCAACTGGAGCCTCCCACTTGTATCTCTTTTCACGTGCCCCTGCCAGGAGTGTTTTACCTCCTGCATATTGCATAACTGCTTTCCAGTGCCAGCACCAATTTTGTCTGCTCAGGTTACAGGAGGTTTGCAAGAGCCATCTGAAAAACAGCAGCAGCAATTAAAGGGCCCAGGCCACAGCTCCAGAGGGTCTACTTGGCCAGCTATGTGGAGAGTGGTATGTGCTGGGCTTGCAGAGGAATTCATGATCTTGGAGAGTTAAAGCAAGACCAGGAAAGGTAACTTTTAGCAGGTTTGAGGTGTAGGCAACCAAGGCAGTGCCTTGCCTGAGGCTACACTCAGAGGCAGGGAGCACACACAGCCTCCTCCTGGCATTCAGAAGAATGTCCTGACTTTGGGAGCCTGCTTTTGGCTGCTATCTGGTTTCAAGGCATTTCATGATACCTATGGTTCTCAGAGGCATGCTATGGAATGAAGAAATGTTGGCTTTTTTGTTTCCAGGTCTGAGTAAAGGGTCGTCCAGCTTCAAAACTTTTCTTGCAAGCAAGCACATGATTGCTCTGAGGCTTTGGGAGCTGAGATTCCCTCAGCCACTGCAGCTCTGCCAGGGAATGAAGAACCAAGTCCAGGGTCTATCTTGTGCTCATTTCCAGTCAAAGGCATAAAAAGAAATACCTTTTCCCTGTACTCAGTTCTGGGACAGATCAGTTGTCGTGGGCACTGTGGGTGAGATTGTGGTTTAAAAGGGAATCTTCTCTATGTAGATCTTCTCCAGGGACTTTCCTGGCATTGTGCCCTCTGTAAACCTTTCTCTGCAGCCCGTGACGCTGTCATGGAAATGGGCAATTGAAGTTGCCAGACTGTTGGTGTGGAGCACAGATAACCCCTGTCCTCTGGCTCTGCTGCTGCCCGGGATGGATAGAGGCAGGTGGTGCAGGAGACATGCCAGTAGGGAGGGGTGAAGCAGATTTCCTGAGGGACACATGGTGTGCCTGAGCCCAACACGGCATGCTTTGCCTTGGGGAGGTAGGGTGCAGCCCAGAGGGTGGCAGGACAACCCTTCCCCATCCCAGGTCCTTTGCAGGACAGGACCTGCCTGGACCACTCACTCCTTGGACCTTCAGCCAAGCCAGCCAGGACAGGGGCCGTGTTGGACTGGGTGGCAAGGGCCGGGTTTCTTTAGGGGAGGGAGAAGCCAATGAGATTCATCTTCTGCCAGAGGTGGCTTGGAGGTGGTGCTGCAGGAGGCCAGCAGCCTCTATACAGTTTGAGCTCGGAGGTCAATTCTTCACCAGGACACTCGGCCCCTCTGAGCAGCCAGAGTTTGCTCCCAGCAGCTCACATGACAATTATATTCTTGTCACCTTAAATTGCTGTCCTATTTAAGCCATTGCATCTGCTGACAATATGCTGTTGGGAGAGCTGAGATGCTCTCAAAAATGTCTCTTCAGGGCCAGCCTGTGAGTGATATAATTCCTTGGTAACCTGTCAAAGCACCAGCACAAGCATCCGCTCAGCACCCTGAGAGGGATTGGTGGGATGCTGGAGAGAAAGTGAGACAAGGAGGGAAAAGACAGAGGAGGTGAGTGTAAGGATGGAGACTATAACCCAGACCTTGCTTTCATCTTTTCAAAAATGCTCCCCTGCTGTAGCACTTACAGTGAGAGAACCCATTTATATTTTGTTTCTGTTCTGTTTCTTCAGGCTTGATAAAAAAAAAAGAAAAAAAAAAAAACACCAAGCCAGCAGATGCAATGGAAAAATGAAGTGAAAACAGCAATCTTCCCAGGTCACCCTCTTTTTCCTTTCCACTGTGCTTGCCAAGCACAACCCATTTCAGTCTCTGCTGACAATGCTCCGTGCTGCCGTATGATGTGTTCCATCCCTCCGGGGCATGAACTGAAAGAGAAACTCCTGGCAGCCCCCAGGAAGTGCAGCAGTGAGGCACTCATGTAACTTCCACAAGGCTCCTACTACCCTGCCACAGAAGCTGTGCAGTGTCACTGTCCTGAGATGTGTGTGTCAGGGAACTTTGTGAGGGCTGCAAACAGCCTGGGAAGACACCATGTCCGTGTCTGAGCACCGGCCCGGCTACTTCCCCGAGTGCGTGAGAAGTGGCAGCACAGCCTGTGATGAGGTTGCTGACAAACCCCAGGGGGTTACAGACCAGTCTGTCACTGTTACTCAAAAATACTTTTTTCCCCCCTCTGCCTGTGCACAGCCCCCTTGACACTGAACTGCTTGTTCTTAGGTCTGTCCCAAAGAAGGCTCCAAAATACAAAATGCTCCGTGGGACCGTAATCCAAGGCAGAGCCCCAGGCAATGCCATGTTCAAATGCCTGATCCCTTGTGCTTGGTTCTGAAGAGCCAAACTCTGAATTCTCTTAAGCAAAGTGCCCTTTGACCTGTGGCCTGCAGACCCTCTGTTCTGAAAGGTGAATAAGGAGAGCAAGCCTTTTGCTGGCCACTTTAAATTCACTGTACGGGGCCTGCGTCTTCCAAGGGAGAAAATCACAGGAAGATCTACAATCAGAGAAGTAGAAAGCTACCAGTCGAAGAAACTGGAGGCACTTACAGAAGAGATTGCTGTGCTGGCTGTGGTTTATCTTTTTGTTCCCACAGGACAAGTTTTGCCTCCATTTAGAAAGCACTGCAGGACCTGGTTCCTCTCACAGTCCTCCTTTAAGCATTGACTACAGAATAAATAGAGGATGTTTTCCTTCCCTGAATATCTATTTCCTTCCTAAATAAACCATGGGTGAGTCTGTTTGGTTTTTTTTTGAGTTTTTGTTTTGTTGTTGTTGTTGGGTTTTTTAATGGAAGAAACACAAACCAATAGGGAACTTACAAAGCTTTTAATAGCTGTATTTGGTTCCTTAGGGCCATGAGGAATGGGGAAATCACTGAACAAAAAATAAGACTTTGGGATCAGCTAACTCATCCTCCTCTCCAAGGCAGGATTAACTAAAGCTAGCTCATGCCAGATGCTTTTTGACACGTATTTAACAGCCCTACAACCCTCCAGCCTACTCAGGAAGTGATTAATGTGTTAATGGTATTGATGTTGGTCTTCTTAGTGTGTTTAAGGCACATGAGTTTGGGTTTTCCCCAGTGGGAAAAGAGAACAGGTTCTTTTTTTCCCCCTTGCCTTTTGCAGTGACCTTTCAGCTGACTGAAGCCTGTTGCAGTGGCTCCTCACAGTCTCCTCCAGGTAGGATGAAAACACAGCCCGTGCTTTCTCACCTCCCACCACAGTCAGAGTGGGGGAGGCAGCTGAGCAAACCTTTGTGCAATTCTTTCACTGTCTGTGATGGTGCTGATACAGAGGGAGTGGATAAAACCAGAGCTGGTCAAATGCCATCCATGCTGTCTACTCACAGAGCTCAGCTGAGAGCAACTCACATGCATCAGCACTGAGGTGCCTTCTTCAAAACATCCGAAGGACTGAAGCTGTGATTCTGCAAAACTGCCTTCATCATCATCATGAGTCACTGGACAAAGGAGCTGCTGGATTTGGACCCTGTTACCTGCTTTGAACACTCTGCTGATATGAACCCTGGGATCTCTTCTGCTCTGACTCTTAACCTCTTACACCACTGAGCTTCCAGGAAGGCTTGGACTGAGACCCAAACACCCATTCTGTGTGGGCACGTTCAGAGACAGGTTTTTGCAAGCTGGTCTTTGCTTCACCCATGGACAATTTTCATTTGGATGGTTTTCCTCCAGCCCCACCTGTTGTTGTGGCCTCACATATACAGTTCATGGCTTGTTCTTGCCTCCCACTCCTTGGCCTGCCACAGTCCCATCCCTGTTGCAATTACCACAGCCCTGAAGCAGCCAGGTAGAGTATTCCTCTCATGGAACTGGAGGAATCCTTTTTATCCGCAGAGAGCTAGAACTGCATTTAACTATTTTCTGAGTTAGCACCACTCTTGAAGCTAGTGAAATGTCAGGATTTGGACCATGATTTCTGCAAGGCTGTGATATGGTAAACTGAGGCTGATTCTTTCTGTGTAGATGAGCCAAACTCTGTTTATGACAGACATTGTTTTGTATCTAACCTATTGCACAGGCACACTTCCTATCTTTACTGTTATTGTCTAACCCTCTTACACCAAGGTCACCCCAACAATATTGCAGTGGAGTGCAATATTGTCTTGCTGTATTCAGCAAGACAAAATCATGTTGGCAGGTAACATTTCAACAGCTCTCCTTGGAGCTGAAGCCCAGGGCATTTTTAGGTGTGGGGAGGTTATGCCTTTGGAAGGCTCTACAAAGCCAGTTTGAGGCTCCTGCACTGGGGCTTTTGCTGGGATGCAGTTGTCATTGCACAGGAAAACTTTGTCATTCACCCCAGTGAATGGGCTCACAGAGGCTTTTGAGAGCAGGTGAGCAGTTTTCACAACCACAGCAAGTGTGTGCTGCAGACCAGGGTACACTTCATGTTGGTGGCTGGGTGCCATCTCCAGTGGCAGTTTTTGGTTGTTCACGGATGTGGGGGCCACACTCAATCCTCACCAAGCAGCACAGCAGTGCCTCTGGCAGCTCAGCATTACTGTGCTCAGTTCACCTCCATCCCCAGAGCAGCCCTGTTACTGACCTTGGAGATGTGGTCAAGTCAGCCTCACATGTACCCACTCAGGCTGCATGCAAAGGAAACATCCTCAAAATCATAAATATCTCATATATCCCTTCTGTTGAGGGCACAACTCAGAATTCCTGCCAAGATGGGAGTTTTCCAGTAGTGATCTGTGCAGAAGGTCTGTGGAAACACCTGTGATGGGTTTGCTTTCTACATGGGGTGCAAAAAGTATGAGTCTTTTTGTGAGTCTTATGAGTCACACCTCTATGGCAGAAATGCAGATGCTCCTACAAACTCTCCTGATGTACACTGACCAAACATTGCCCATCTTGTTAGGTTCTCAGCCCCAAATTCTGAATTTTGAAGCTCCTGGCAGAATTTATTCTGAATTCATATTCTAAAAGAGCAGAAACTGCTCGTGCATTCCCTCATTCCAGAAAAGGCTGAGAAACTCTTGGATGGTGACCTAGCCTTTAAGGTGCTGCTTTTGTTCAAAGGGTTTCTTGCACTGAAAGTTTGGCGCTTGCTTAGCTGCTTTGAGCAGCCTGAAAATGTTGAATTCTGTGGATGAGGATTGTCCAGTTGGGAAATTTTAAGGACATGACTTCTGTGACTGTGTGAGTTATTTGGTGTAGCTAAACAGATGATAGATATGACCACCCATGACATGTAACTCCTTAGCTAATACCGTACAAAGATCGCTCCTTGTGGGCAATACCCTGTTTTGATGTCTCTGGCCTGCTTCCTCAAGAAGCCATCAACTGTAGCTTCCTCAAGACTGCAATCCATTCCAAAGATTGCACAGAGGTTATGGACTGCCTCCAAACTTCCAGTCTGAGACCACTGCTGTGTGCAGGGGTATAGGAATAGCTGCACTACATAATTACATCTGATCGCATTCACATGAGGGACTTCAGGACCTCTGCCACATCTGCTATCAGTTAGGGCTGTGCAAAAGCAGATCTTTGGCTTTCTGAGCTGTGTCAGCAAGCCCCTGCTGTGCTGTACATGGAGGAGCTGAAATAAACTGCAGCTGGTAGGTGCTGTAAAGCCCCTCATGTTTTGCTGTACAACAGCAGTGAGCTACACTGAGAAGGAGTTTCTCAACACAGACTTTTGTGAGAGAGTGGCCAGCCAAGAGAATTTTGAAGCTGGCAGCCAGTAATCAGTCTGTGTAAAGAAAGGACAAGGATTTGGGGGTCTGAAGGGCAGTAAGGCCCAAAGCAACTGCATCCCACAAATCCAAGCAGTGATGACAGCTAAGCCCAACAAATCTTTGTACCCTGTCTCGTCCTCCCTGCCTATGGTTAGGGATATGGTTAGTGCCTACGCTCTCCTTGCTAGCTTCACTACCTGCTGAGGGAAGCAGGCTCCCAGCAAAGAGAATGGAGATAGTCCTCTTCCACCCTGCCCAGTGCCACATCACTTAGCCTGACCAGCCCCATCAGGATCCCAATAGCTCTGGAGATGGGCAAGAAACCCTAAAATTCTACCAAAGTAGAAATGTCAGACATCTCTTTTTTTCTTTTCTGCAGCAAACAAGCAGAATCCAGTTTTTACCATTTGCTTATGCAAGAGGGATGATGAGGACAGGGCAAAGCTGGGAGGCTGAGCAGCCCAGGTGTAATGGAGATGCATGTTATGCTAACACAGAGCCCTGCACCCATGCTGCCATTGGTTGAGCCACTGTTTGGCTGGGCTCCTGCAGCTCACCGGTCACACAACAACCTCTCGCTCTCATTAATGCCAGACTGGGCTCCTGCCGCCGCTCCCCTGCTGCTTTTAATTATGTGGCCACCAGCCAAGGACTGCTGGGGAAAACCCTACCCCTCAGTTTGGGTGTCAGCTGATCCTAACTAAAACATATGGCTCTTGGAGGGGGGAGACGGCACAAAGGAAAACAACAGATATGGAAACAATTCACAAGAGAAAGAGGATGAAGGTCAAAGGTTAAAAGTGCAAGAATAGGGATCCAGTAGGGGACATGGAGCAGAATACCACCATTTCTGCCCACCTCCCCCTACAAGCATACAAAGTGCAGGGAGAGGAATAGCTTGTGGTTTAAAAAAACTGTGGTCTCCTCTCTTCATCCTCCTCTCCTGGGGCTGCAGGTGGTCAGTCTCACCAGGGCAAATAGGAGGCTGCCAAGGTCCTGTGGCACAGTGGGCCTGGAGGTGGAGAAGGTGCTGGCACAAAAGCAGTGAGAAAAACACACAGCCCTTGGGGAAGATGGGAGGGGCACTGGGGCATGCCAGCTGCACGTGTGCCAGGTTCTGTCTCATGCTGCAGAAGGGATTTGTGTCCAGGAACCCCATAAACCATGCTGTGACCGTGCCTGTGCCTGCTGCTTCTGCAGGGTGTGGAGTTGGCCCATGGAACTATCAGTCCCACTGGTGTCCTTCAACATCTTCTGAGGGTGTTGGAAAAAGGAAGCGAGTGGAGACTAAGCACTTGTAGCTCAGAAAAGTGCCAGTTTTGGTGACATCTGTCAGGACTGTTCTCTGGAGAGCCTGGGTCTCTCTGCCACTTGTGCAGATATGGAAGATATACAATGGGGACTGATCAAGGGGCATTTCCCCTCTGCCCTTGAAAATATCTGTCATTGCCCCTGAAAATATCACCCAGTACTGGTGCTATATCCCAGTACAGCAGGTGCCTCTGGCTGGCCTTGCCAGACTGGGATTTCTGAACTGCCAGGGACCACTGCCTCTGTGTGCAGTGAGGAGACCTGGCTGCTCTGAGCTGGAAAGAAATTGGTAGCAGAGACAGTTCTGGGCACCCTGGTGTGCTGGGATAGCACAGAGCATAGGCAAAGGGACACTCATGGCTGGTGTTCTGAGCTGCACTGATGTGGGCATGGAGGCTGCCGTGGAGGTCTCCGCATGGCCCAGGTCTGCTCTTCAGCACATGCTGGGAGCAGCAGCTCCCAGCCCCCCTCTCCTCGCTGCACACAGAGGCAGTGGTCCCTGGCAATTCAGAAATCCCAGTCTGGCAAGGCCAGCCAGAGGCACTTGCTGTACTGGGATATAGCACCAGTACTGGGTGATATTTTCAGGGGCAATGACAGCTGTGTTCCCAGGCATTCAGACACAAGGTCAGTCTGACCCTGATACTCCTTCCTATTGCCCAGCCCCAGGCAGTTCCCCACACAGGCTTTCTGAATTGTTTACCGACCTCCAAAGAATCTAAAAAATCCCTAACAAGTCCCTAAAAATCTCCACTGTCTGCACACAGGGTCTTGGGAAGGAGGCAGGCCACCTGAATGACAGGACAGTGGTGGACTGACCATGACCAGCTGCCCACTCAGCCACTCTCACTCCCCCCACCTCAATAGGTCAGGGGGAGGAAAAAATCCTCTTGTGCTCAAGATCATTACAGTTTCAAAAGAAAAGCAAAAGCTGCACATGGAAGCAAAGCAAAACAAGAAATTCATTCACCACTTCCCTTTGGGAGGCAGATGCACTACACAAGCTGCTGTGAGAAAGTTACCTTCCTAACTCCATTCCTGACAGACCCAGCACAGACAGTAGACATGTCTTGTGTACTTTGAGTACACACCTCCAAGTGCTCACCTTTTTATTTTTCACACTCCTGCTATCTCACTTGGACCTGGGTCTGTCTACCAAGTGATACCCAGTTCTTAAATGCCATCAGTGTCAGCTCCATCATCTATACAAGGAATGAACCATCCTCAGATATCCTCAACAACCTGGGGAGTGCTCCCACCCACAAATGCCCATTTCCCCTGTGCACGTTACCACAGACACCTGCAAATGGGCCATTACACAGTTCTGTGCTCTTACACACCCATTTGTTCCTACCACAAATACAGCTCGGACATGAAGCTGGACCTCTGTGCTGGCAAGCTACTTAGCAACATGAGCTCTTAACATAAATTAGGCTGACTGCACTAGTGAGCAGCTTTTACAATAAAAATCACGTTACCTTCCTTTCTGGCTTCCCATGCAGACAGTGTGGCAGCCTGGGAGTCATGTTAGGTCAAGAGATGTAGAAGTCTGAACTAGCTGCAGCTGCCTCAAACAGCTCTGGAAGGATCTTTTCCTCTTTGTTCATTTTGATCCTGTTTTAATAGGCAAGAGTAACTGGTTTAAAGCAGCACACAGAGTCCCTGGGAAACCCACGGCTAGAGCAGACACTTGGCTTTGTCCGGTGCCTGGGCACCTCATGCAGAATGGGGACTTTGTATTTGCTTTTAGAAGATAACCAATTCATATAGGAGGTTCATGAATATTCAGCTTGTGCTTAGGGTTGGGGAGAACAATCCTTAAAACAAAGAGGCAAATTCTTTTACCCTTCATTTGGGGGAATGTGTTTTTCAGCCCAAGGACTGCAAGATCGCTTTCTGTGCAGGATCCATTAATGACCGGTGTTTTTCCAAGCCTGAGCGTGCATCGCTGCTGAAAAATAGATGCAGTCAGCGAGGGCTTGGGGTTAATGTTTCTGGATGAAGGAGAATTTGGAGGTGAGTCCAAGAGCATAAGGAGCCAGGCTGAAGTCAGTCAATCTTGTTGTTGTAGTGTCTCTGGCTTTGTCCCCTTTCTGTGGCTGTACCTGCCCTGGGAATCTCCAGCAGAGCAGTCTCCCAGCAGTGGGAAGACACGTCTTTTGCTGCATAGCTACTGCAGTTATTCCTCCATGCAATGAAAAACAACCAGCGAAGATTCCGTCTTCCCCAAAGAGGTCTGTCAGTTGCATGCTATTCCCAAAGCTGCATTTAGCCTCCCCCCTCATTTTCCATGCACAGCACACATTTTAGGGCTTAGAGACACTGTCTAGGCGTGGTAACAAAGTACCAATAAATAACGATTGTAGCTTGTTTGTCCATCTGCAATGACCCCGCATGTGTTGTGAACTCAGATGTTCCACTCCAGGCACCATGCAGCTGATGAGCAGGAGTTTGCCATATACAGTGACCTGGGTGCATTTCTCGGCTCTTGTATTCATACTTCTCCACACAAAACACTTGTTGGTGTTGTTTACAGGAATTTCCAAGTGAAATAGGCTTTCCTTGAAAAAGTGAAATAACCTTTCCTATTAAAAGTACACCTTTGCACTATAACTGTATCCATACTTGGGTTGTTGCTGTTCTGACTAAGTGTTGTCTTCCCTCCCCTTCCCAACCCCCTTCCAAAATGATTACACTGGTAACACTTTTAAATACAGCCTTGTTTTCCTTGTCTTCATCCTCATGGGAACTGTCCTGTAATTGTTCCGTGTTGTCCAACCAAAGCAGCAGAACAAGTTGGGTGACCCCTGTATGACTGCCAGAGGGAAGACAAACAGTCAGGGCTGGAGCTGGGCAAAGTGGGCACTGTTTGCACCAAATGAAGGGGATGGTACTTCTGTGGATCTCTGGCCTGGTCCCAGAACCGTTCCAGCAGTGCCAGGTGAAGCTGGTTGCTACCTGAGTGCATCAGCGCTACCAGGCACCTGCCTGGAGCTGTGTGTGCAGGGAAAGAGCCTCTGTGTGACCTCTCATCTTTTCTCACTGGCCAGGAAATGTGGGCAACACCAGCTCCGACTGACAGGCCCTCCTCCGTGCTTCCATCTGCTGCCTTTCTTTTGCAACCATGTCTGTGTGCTCCCTTCTCCCCTTCCAGCTTTTACCTCAGTACCTCCTTTTTTTTCCTTCTGTTCAGCTCCAGATTTTCCATCCCACCCCCTGCTGGAACCTTCCATTCCCCCTGCCTCCCTCCAGCCTTGTCCTTCCCTCTATGACCATTCCTCTTCTGATTTTCACAGGTGAGAGGCTGCTCAAGCTGTCCACCTGCTGACCAAGGGGGAGGAACAGGGATTAAGGAGAGACACGGCCGTGGGCAGCAGGTCCTGGTGCAGCAGAGCTCCTTTAGCCCCCAGCAGTGATGGAGAGTGCTGTCAACATTATTGTTGTGTTGGCATGGCAAAGGTGGGAGGAAGGAGGCAGAGGATGGGGTGGGGTGGGGGGGGGGGATTTGAAATTTCAACTGCCCCTTTGTGTTTTCACCTCCTCCAGTTTATCTGGTGCCCTGTGGAATTTATGATCCTCCCCCCTGCAAGGAGCTGTTGTATTTCAAGTCACAGAGTGCCTTCCAGCCGGGTGATAGACCAGCTAGCCTGCTCTTTAACAACCTCAAAGAGTGTAATGAGCAAAGCCAAACTTTCTCCCAGCAACAGTTTTAGGAAGACTGATTATCTTTCTTTTATGAGTGGGAAAACAGTGTCAATCCATTCCAAATCCCCGTGGTGGAGCTGAGCAATGGATACAGCCCATGATTTATATGCTATTCCAAGGCAACTAACAATCTCTTTTCTTTTCTCCCTCTCCATGCTCAGCTGGACATTTGCCTGACTTGGGGAGAATAAGGAGACTGAGCCTTGTCATTTGAAGAGTCAGAGAACAGGTAAAGCAGAGGAGAACAGGAACAAACACAGAAGTCAGACAAAACTCCCATCTCAGCAGCAGGAGTTTCCATCTGGGTACTGCTTTTCAGACACCCCAGATGAGGGACTTCAGGAGTCTCAGCTTTATCTGTTTCTCACCTCATTGCTTTGGTGTGCTGTGAAGGGGACAGGAGGCACATTTTGAGAGGATGCAGCCCATGTGATGGGCAATTGGAGAACCACAGCTCCCAGAGCAGCTCTGCCAGTGATGGATTATACAAACAGAGCAGCCCCTCACTCCATCACCCTGTGTCAGGTCACTGTTCAGGGTCCATCCTTCCCTCTCATCTGGCAAGTTCACTGTGGGATGGGCCCAGGTCAGCCCTGGCAGCAGACTCCTTCTGAGCACCTGTGGCTTTTTATTATTAAGGGGCACAGAGCTAAGAGGCACTGGGAATTTGAGATGAACTCCAGCACTGGGAGCATTTCTGACAGCCCTGTAGCCCAGCTGGAGAGACAGAGCAGTGCAGAGATGTGGATTTCATTAGCCCTGTGCTTGAGGCACACCCAGCTCTGGAGGATGGAGTTGAGCCCTGAGCACTGGGGATGTGGCAGGCTGGCCAGAAGCCCTCTGAGGAAGGAGCTGATGCAGCCACCTGCACACTGAGTGAAGCACCAAGTGCCCCAGCTCCTGGAGCAGTGCACAGTTGCAAGGTATCACGTGTTCCTGGTGGCTCCATGCCCTTTGCCAGCTCAGCCAGGGGTAGAAGGACACAGAGCTCAGACAAGCAGGATGCCTTGCAGATATTACTTTCTCCAAACATCACCAGCCCAGTCTGCTTTGCCTGCACACCTGGGGTGGCTTTTACTGCTGTGGTACAAATTGCAGCTGCACCAGTGCTGCTGTGTGCAGCCTGAGAGCCCTTTGCTTCCACAGGTCTCCCCAGACACCCTGCAAGCCTCCCTTTCTGTATGCAGCCTGAGGGCTCATCAATCCACCCCTCCTCTCTGCCCTGTGCCTTCAGGCAGGTGTAGGAAGCTACAAGACTTCTACTCCCTCCTCCCTGTCCCAAGAGATAAAGGCACAGATGCATTGGAGCCAGGCAAAGCCTCCTGGCAGTTGAGATCCACATTGGATGCTTGACAGGAGTGGCCTCCTCTGTGTATTACCTGGCACTCAGATGTGTGAGTCTTCCTCCTGGCTGTGAAACTTCAGAGGTCAAGCTGCTACCTGTGAGATTCAGCTCTTGCTGTCACTTACACATGGTTCTCAGTTACTATGACAGGGACACATAATATGGAAATTTATTTCATTTGCATTTATTTTTGTATTTATAAATATAAATCATGAAAGGCCCATTCTTCCATAATCTCTGGCAGAGCAGGACTGACATCCTCTCAGTGGGATTTGCAACAGGATAGGCTGGTGGACTGCACGTTTATTGGATCAATTTCAGCTTGCCTTCTTCACGCTCCGCCACGGCTTCTCCGGTTACCACAGGTAGATGTGCTGAAACCCAGAGCAGTAATGCACACCATGCCTTCTGCTGTCCTTGCTGGTGGGACAGGGAGAAGGAATGCCACCTGGAAAGGCTCCTCCACCTCTGCTGTCATATAGAAGTCACGCAGGCCTTGGTGCTGAGACCTGCAACTCAATCTGTGGACATGACCTTTTGGTAAATCAAGCTGAGTGTCCCAAGTTTCTAATTCTTGTGCATTATTAATGTCTTGCTCAGGAATTAATGTGGGTCAGGCTCTGCTTATGGGCCCATGTGTGCATTTCAAGTGTAAGTTTACCCAGAGTTCAGAAATGGATAAAGGCAGGATTTTGGCTCAGTCTTTTATAGAAAAAGACTCTATGAAGTGATGACCCAGTGACAAGTATCCTCTTTGATTTGGTTTCTATTCTCTCACCAGGGAAATTGTTCACTTAGGGCCACAGCAAGTCTTATGTAGTGGCCAGGATTCAGACTTATGTTTGCACTGTATCAGGATAAAGGCTTGGAGAGGTGAGCAAGAATTTTAAAAGAAATGAGCAGGCTGGGCAGAGGGCTCAGAAAACATGACCTCTGAGGAAGATGTGGTAGACTCCGTCATGTTTTTCCTCTAGGCACAACTGTAAAAGTGATGCATTATTCTCCATGTCCATGGATGCAAGGCAGGCCTGACTTGATTTATAATAAAGGTGATTTATGGTAGGCATAGGGGCAATATTTTCAAGTTTTTAAGGATTGCTAGTCTTCCAGTAAGTACCCACAGACCGTGCTGCTGGGCTACCACCCATCGGTCTTTAAAACCTGTCTCCACAGTCAGGGGAGGGTGAGGTATCCTGGATCCTGTCTCAGAGCAGCGGGAGGCTTAGATCACCATGAGCTAATCGGTGAGGCAATTGGGCATGGCCCACGGCCTTTTTGGAAGAAGGCTTTTAGGAATGCATTCAATCAGCATCCCCTTCATTCAGCTGGGTGGGGCTGGGCGACAACAGCCAGAGATCTCAGGGCTAAACTGCAGGAGAAAATGTGGAGGGCACCTTGTATAGGACTGCATGGTGCACTGGGGAACTAGTTTTCCACTTAGGATATCCCTGGAGTTTCCCAGGCTCTGTGATGAATCCTCCTCAATTGGTACATGGTGTTTGAGACTTAAGTATGGCTAGAAGCAGGGCAATGCCTGTGAAGTGAAGTTTACAGCTTGATCTCCTTCACAGCTCAGGCCTAAGCCCTACCCTTTGAATCAAACTTTGTTTTCACTTTCAGATGTTGGGTAGAAATATTAGTCTTTCAATCCAGCTGGTGTAAAGGTCTAGTAAGAGTGAGTAACATTGCAGTTACACAGTGCTAAGCACAAAATTAGGTGCAGTACTTGGATTACCATTTTTTATTACACTACAGTATTCCTTCAAGGCATTCCTTTTTATAGAGGCAAACCCAGTCCATACTCATTAACTCAGATGGACTGATGGCAAGGAGCTTGGCTTTCCTGTCCCAACCACATCAGACAAACAAAAAATAATCCTGCATCAACAGAGACACAAGCACTGTGTGCCAACAGGAACCAGTTCTTGTGCATCCACTTCCACAGTTGTTTTCCATCCCAGCCTTCCCTGACCATTACATTTCCTAATGGCATTCCATCTGCAAGAGACATTTTGCAATTGACTGCCCTGTTTCTGAGCAGAGAAATGAGGCTCCACATGGCATAACAGGAGTGTGGAAATTTAAAGAGTTAACAGCACAAGATTGAATACTAGTCATGGCGAGGTCCCTCTGCAGTCCCGAGGACATTCAGGTGAAGAAAGGGAGCTGCCATCTTTTCACTGTATTCTAGCTTGCCACACCTGCCTCATGGCACCCTGCCTGGTGGCACCCTCCCCATATCAGATCACACACCCTTCCTTGTCCTGTGACCTTTTTTTCTTCCTTGCCATATTATAGGGTGATTTCAGGATTGCTGGATGTCAACAGAGCACAAAGGCACCTGTGTTTTGCTGTCAAGGACTCTGGAAATGCTGCTAGAATCTAGCTGACTCCCCCACTGCTGCCTGTGTTGGCAATATTAACAAAAAGTTATTTCCAAAACTGAAGGGAAGAGACAACTCCCTGATTGGAAGAGCAATAAAAAAATAAATCTCAGTCTTCTTTTACCCTCACAATTTTTTCTCTTCTGCCCCCCCACCCCCCTTCCACTTCTCAGGGGGTTATGCCCTTTTCTCACCATGTCTGTTCTCTGTCTCCTGGGAGAGGTAAAAAACCCAGCATGACAAATCTGTCTTTCTTAGGGTGGAAGCTCTCCCAAAAGCCTTAGCACACTGGTGAAATCCTATACCTCAGAGAACCACCCACCTCACTCATGCTAAAATCATTGCTTGAAAGATCACATAAAACAATCTGTTACGCAACTCTCAGAACACCAAATAACCCCCTTATTTATAGTATATACACTCGCAACAATAAACCTCCCTTTTGAACTGCATTGGTCAATATAGATTTAAAAGGCTTTTCCTTTTTCAGCCAACATCTCAATTTGTTGTTTAAGCATTCAGTGCCTTGGTTTGAGAGGAGCTGGTTGAGTGACTTCCTTTAGGAGTAGGTGATTAGGTTTGCAAAAACTTCTCTAGTGTGATTCTCTGGGAGGTGGTACTGCTCCAATTTTTTTAATGTCAGCTTCTTCCTCTATACATTCAGCCTACATCAGGAAGCCTATGTTTTGAGTTTGTTAGTATACCTGGAAAATGTCACCTCAAAAGTTAAGGAAGAGGATAAAGGCTATTTCTTCAAGCTGCTAAGCAAGATTTTAAAAGCATCTGTAACATTTGGAAGGCCCTTTCTGCAATAGGTCCAGCCATAAAGGCCAGCAGCAGAGCACCAACCCCTTGCAAGCAATCCCCTCCATGCCCATCGCAGCTCCTTCGGTCAGTCAGCAGAAATAATGTTTTCCTGCAGTGCCCAGGGCACTATGTCAGCTGCCAGAAGCCACAGATTTCTCTAAGCTCCCTCCCTGATGGCCAGGAGAGCTGGACAAGCTCAAGCTGAGCAACGGATGCTGGGCAGGTGCAGTGCCCGAGCCATCCCAGTCCTGCCAGTCAGGAGCAGCCTGAGCTCCTCCAGGGGCCACCAAGAGCTCCTCCAAGGGAGGAGCCACCACAGCTGCTCAGCTCGGGGTGCACTCGGCCACGAGGGGAAGGAACCCTCTGCCCCATTGCCCAGTCCTGCTGGCCAGTGTGGAGGTTTTGGCTTCTCCATCACCCAGCTTCATGGAATCACATGATATGCTGAGTGGGAAGGGACCCACAAGGATCATGGAGCCCTGGTCCTGCACAGGACCATCCCCAAAAGTCACACCAAATGCCCAAGGGCATTATCCAAACAAACGCTTCTTGAACTCCATCACGTTTGGTGCTATAACCACTTCCCTGGGGAGCCTGTTCCAGTGCTCAGTCACCTGCAGGGTGAAGAACATTTTCCAAATATCCAGTCTAAACCTCCCCTGACTCAGTTTCAGGCCATTCCTTTGGGCCCTGTCTCTCCCACCACAGAGAAGAGATCAGTGTTCCTTTACTGAAGCGACCAAAAGTGCACACAATATTCCAGGCCAGAACCCTCTTATTTCAGCTAGAGAAGAGCTGGCCCCCTCTAGATCTTCCCCAGTCTCTTCCATCTCTTCATTGCTGTTGACTTCCTCGGGGCAAGGAAATACTTTCTTTTATGCTTCAGTTACAACACTCAGAGAATGATTTGCATATTTTTATGAGCCCTTGCCTGGAGATGCAGGAAAAGAGGATTGCATGGGTGTGACATGCATTAGCTGTTAAGAACATACCTCAGGGAGGCTGTCTGGTGAGTTAGGCAATACCCTTGGAGAGGTTTGTGTGCACACTGTAAGGAAATAAGCTTCAAAGAACGAAGGCAAGGCTGGCAGTGTTTGTTACTGTTGTCTTCCGACTCATTGGGGCATAAATAAGAGACAGGAAGCTCCCTCTGTTTATGTAGGAACTGGAAGCTTTCTCATCTGTCCATTGGGATAGATTACTGGAGATTACTCAGGCGATTTTCTTTACCACCTCTTTGCAATATATATATATATATATATATATATATATATATATATATATTTCTATGTGTTTACTTCAGTGATGTTAGTTTTAAATTTCCAGGTGTAGGTATTCTGGAAGAGCAATCCAAGCAAACATTTCTTGTGGGAGTATTGCTTTTGCTGTCACAAAAGTTCTCTTGGTTTAGCTGATTTCAATAAGTGAAACAAAAATGATTGCATATTGGCAAAAAGACTTTTAAGTGGATTCAACTGCATTGCACTAAGGTTCTTGTCATTATGGAAATTTCAACTTCTCTGCCAAGGGAAAAAAAAAAAGATGAAGTAAAAAAAGAGCTGTTCCTTAACGATATTGTTATTCTGGCACAAAAAAGCCTGTCACAGACATGGCTTAAAATTAATTTTCCCAGATATTCACTGAACTCATGATTATCCTCTCCCACTAAACATTTCCTATTTAAGTGGAGACCAAGCTTGAAACAAGATA
This sequence comes from Serinus canaria, assembly GCF_022539315.1. Lineage (NCBI taxonomy): Eukaryota > Metazoa > Chordata > Aves > Passeriformes > Fringillidae > Serinus > Serinus canaria. The sequence goes on from NC_066313.1 coordinate 24,432,226, forward strand.
ATGCATCCAGCAGTCCATCTGATCATTCAGATATATATGAGGACAAGATCTGAACTCTGACACAGCCCTCAAACCAAAATAAATTCCTCAGGCTTTTTAGAAGTGAGAAAATTCAGCTTTGAAAATGATGGGTTTGGTTGGGGTTTTGGGTTGTTTGGATTTTTTTGTTTGTTTTTTTTTTTTTTCCCTTTTATCTGCAAGAGAGGAATCTGCTGGATTTGAGCACTAGATCAGAAGATCTTGAATCTTAAGGGTGAATCTCAATTATCCAGCCCAGGTCTATCACTAACCATAATGGGCTTTTTGCATCGTTTCTTGAGGACATGCCCATGCAGACAATAGCTATGTGCTGGCAAGCCAAGGTCTAAGTGTATCTAAATACCACATAATCATTAAAACAACCACACCGGGAGATGGGGAGCTGGGCTGCTGTACTGCATGTACTTGGCAGATACCTGTGCGCTGTGTGGTGTCATGGGGAGAGCAAAGCACGTCCTCCTGGGACATGCTCTTCCTCAGAGCTGCTCCCCCGCTCTGCCGTCTCCACTGTAATTGCCTCTTGGAGTGCTAGATGTTAACGCTGTGGCCCCAGGGAATGCTGCTTTTTCAGCAGCCTGTGGGAAAGAACAAAGCGGACAACAAGAGAGCGCCTGGAGCAAAGCACAGGGGTAGACATCTCGCACTTCATCAGGGGAAAACCCAAGCTCCAAGTCAGCAGATTTACCACAATTTCAGGTGCTCTTAACATAACAGTTAAGGTCCTGGTACACGTATGTGTATCATGAAAGGAAATCTGCACTTGCCCGAAAGCAGCCAGTGCCAGAAGGACATCGAAAAGAAGCATCAGCATTCTGGTGAAGAGCTGGTGATATCCAGCTAAACAGAGGCTGGGCTTTCAGGATTGCCTGGAACTCTGTGATCCCAATCAGAACATGGGCAGATCTTCCAAAGAGCTGAGCCAAGACAGGTTTTTGTGCAATTCACTGCCCATAACTTTAGCTTATTGAAAAGTTTAAGTCTTTGAACAGGGCCCAAGTTAGTGGGGAAACATGGGGTCTTCCAGAGTGACACCTCACTCTGGGATCAGTGGTGGATATCAATAGAATGAGTTGCTCTTGGAGAGGTGCTCTCGAGTGAGTTTGGAAATAGCACACACTCACCTCTGGCTCCTTTATGCTGTGTTTCTCTCTCCCTCCTGTACTATGTAGACAATGACATGATGGGGCTTTTAGCATGGGACTACACCTGGAGAGTCAGTTTGCCCGCTGGGTAAACCCACGAGTGGCTAATGCAGTGCATCAGAGCAGCCAGGAGAGCACAAGCAAGCTCTCAGACAGGTGTACCATGTGCACTTCTTCTTACTCACGGCAAATGGGCAGCACCCTGTCCTCAGCCTTGGGCAGCCACAGGAATGGATGCTTTATAACCCACAAGCTCTTCCCTGGCAATAACTTGTTCCCATGTGTGTGGTATGTGCCTCTATCAGCTGCCAGTTTGTATTTTGCTAATTTGACCAAACACAGGACCAATTTCTCCTAATCTGGGTGTAATTCCTCAGACAGAGCTATCACTGCCTCTAGTCTATGTGCAACTCTTATCTAGGGCAGACAGAGGAGTGTGACAGCTGCATGATAGTCTGCCTGGCACAATGGGTGGCCCCACAAGAAAGGACTTGCCTCCCCGTTCCCCTCAGATGTACAGAGGGAGCACTGAGGTGCCTTGATGGTGCAGGGGAGTGCCTGGAGCAGACTGAAAGTTATAACTCACCAGCATATCAGGATATGTCACTTGGAGTAGCCTTGTAGCCATCTCAGCACAGGGCTGTAAGTCCCCTTGGCCTGCAAAGACCCCCAAGGCTAGAGAGGGTGGAGGAAGCAATGGAGCAGCATCCTCCCCAGAGCTTGCCCTTGGCACTGGCTCTGCCCTGCCAACGTGGACTATGTCACCTGCATGCCCAGAGGAGATAATGCAGGTCCTTCTCTGGTTTTAGCCTGAGCCATCACTGCTCTGCAGGAACTTTTGGAAAGGCAATGAGCTCTGCTCTGCAGTCAGGCCATGGCTGTGCTCACCCTGGCCACAAAGGGGTGCTGGGCTGGCAATGTCCAGCCGTGCTCCTGGGAGTGTGTCATACACCAGTGCCCAGGGTCCACTGAAACCCTCTCTTTGCAACACATGCTGAAGCTGATTCAAGTGTGAGAGCCTCTGTGTCCTCTGGTCTTTATGCAAAGTAAGCAGCAATAGAGACAACACTTACTAGGACTTTGCTCTAATTTTTACAGATATAATGAACTTCATCCACAGCACAGGGGAAACTGCAGGTTTGTGCAGGTTCTTTCTCAATTACTGCTAGCTGAGGCTACTTTTTAAGGTCTCTTGTTTGGATTCTGAACATGTAGACAAAAAAATTTTTTAAATGACACCATTGTAAAAGCCAGTGACCTTGTAAACTATGCCTGTCATCTGAGTTCTCTCACTCAGCAATTCTCTTCTTCTAATTAATTTTCTTACTTTTTTCCATGGGGTAATATTACATTGTGTTGATAAGCAGCTCTTTTCTTTTGCCCCAGAACAGTGATGAGTGCAAAAGGGGAGATTTAAAAATCCTCGAGGAGAAAGATTTTCTGCAAACAGGACTTATTACAGAATTAAATTGTTACAGAATTAAAATTCTAAGGAGGACTTGAAGCAAAAAAATCTATAGCTGGTCAGTGTTTTGCTTGCTCATGCCTATTTGAGTTGCTCTGAGCCATAAGTACTGGGAATATAACACATCCTTGGGCTACAGCCCATCTTGACAGAACAATTTTGCTGCTGAATGTGCACTTCTTAATAAGGGTAACTGCTCATGTCAAGACTATAATGATACCAATGCACTCATGCCATGGACTGCAACCTAGTGTTCTGGCAGTTCTCTTGTTTTATTTTCCCACCGCAAGAGCTGGAATTAAATGTATTTGTTGGTGAGGTTTATTTTTGCTGGCTTTCCATCTCATGCGGTGGAAGATTTTATGGAGCTATCTTGTCCATTTCAAAGCCTTTTTTAAATCATCCTTTTCCCCAAGTTACATTGTCCTGAAGTAGCCCTGTATATTTAAATATCAATCATGCAAATGGGCTTCGTGTTTCCCAGGGTACAAAACTGCCTCTGCAAGCACAGTGTAGGAGAACTACTGTGAGCCTGCACCTACTAACCACCAAGCTGGCTGGCTCTGGCTGGTGTAGGTGACATTCTTGCTCTTTCCTGGATTCTTGTGCATCTCAGCGAAGATGACAACCAATTTATCTGCACATAAATACCAGGAGTAAGGAGTACTTCTGAGTGTCAGGGATTAGGACCATACTCAGAATGTCCCAAACCCACTGTGGGGTGAGACTTGTGTGACTTCCCCAACTCTGTCAGTTCTGCAGGACCCCAGGGGGATCCTACTTGGGGCCCTGCCTCTGTTCCTCAGGAAGACAAGAGCATTTCCTTAGTAATTCCAGGTGGGCAAGATGCTTTTCCTAACAGTGAAAGACTTGGCCATTATAAGCTATAGGAACTACAGCTGATTATCAGCAAATCTGGGGGCTCCTGTCTCCCACACTGTGGTGGCAATACCAGTCTATGACAACACTGCCTTGTGCTGGCAGTGCTGTTTGTGTGGGTCTGGTGTAAGAGCAGATCTCCAAATAAAAGACTCCATGGAAAAAAAAAAAAAAAAGGGGGTGATGCTTTCTGCATGTTTGTTTCAAGTGGGACCGGTTCTCCAACCTGTTTCAGTGTTTGTCCATAGCACTTGAGCCCAGGTAGCTGCTGGGAGAGATGGGAAGTGCCAGGGCAGCAACAGGAAAAGCCAGGAGATTGTGGTAGTGAGACAAAGCTTTTGCCCTGAGAATGTTGACGGATGTTTTGGGGACATCCATGCAGTCTAAGACTCCTGAATTATGAGATCACCTTCCCTCTTTCTTATTGAGACATGTACCTGGGGGATACACCTTTTAGCACTTTGGTTTCTTCTTACCACATGGTGCTTTGTAGACAATTACACTTCAGGCACTACTAAAATATCTGCTCTGCAGTATTTGCTTTATCACAATACTTGACTTTATTATTTCTGCAAAAATCTTAATGGGGGCTGGATTCTTATACAAGTGAACCTGCATAACAAGTGACTCCATTTCAGAGCCCAATACTATCAAACTTTTCTCTCTTATCCTGAGGCTGTACAGAAGAATTTCTCTGGTTAAGGGGAAGAAAACCTGCAACAAACCAGTGTTCAACAACCAGTGCCTTCCCAAACCTCAAGCACTGCCACGACAGTTTGATAACCAGCTGAAGAATGTGTCTGGTGGAAGATCCAGAGTGGGAGTCTGGACCTTAAAAACAGGATCCTAATCCATAACAAATTACTGTGTGCAACACTTGTCCAGAGAGCCCACACAGTGAGGTAAGGTTGCACCAGGCTCTCTCTCCTTCCTTGAATAAAAGTGCCTGCTCTAATGAGAGGCAGGTCCCTGATTCAGCAAAGCACTTAAGTGTTTTGATGAACTGGGGCCAAACTGAACATCTTGTGCAGAATTCAGTTGTCTAGTGAACAATATCAAATATTTTATTCATGGATACAGACTTAAATGAAAATTAAAGACATGGCTATTTAAGGCCTTAGGTGCCCAAACTCATATTGTTCATTTTTTATTATCTTAAAGTAATCATTTGTACGGGAAAAGAAGCAGCCACCTCCAGAAAATCCGTCCCTGTCATGCTGGGAAGAATATTCTTAGTTCTCCCCCAGCACCCTGTCAATTTGATGGCTTATGTAGCTTGATTAGAAACTTGTCACATTCAGGCTATTTCAGATCAACAAGTTCCAGCCAGTATCCTCTTTCCCTACCAGGAACACCAAGCTTTAGTACCCTTATTGGCTACAAAAAGTGTGGGCAAGAAAGGCACAGCCTCCAGTAGGCCAGATCAGGTATTAGAAGGGTTTTAATATTGTGCCATCACCCTTACTTGGCCCTCAGTCCCCAGAGAAGGCAGTGAGCTCCGGGCTGACCTCAGCCTCTGAGGCTGCAGCCAGCAAGGGTCCCAGTCAGGCTGCTCTCCTCACTCCAACACCTTGGGCTGTCCTGTCTCTCCAACCCAGAGAACACCAGCCTTGGAAAATGAAGCATTATGGCAGGTGAACACAAACCTCAGTCTATGAAAAGCTTTTGCTGAGCAGTGTTTCACCTGAAATGATGGATGCAGCAGCATGCCGTGGCTGAAGGCTGTACCACAGGCAGGTGGAGAGAGCAGAGCTTGGACTTGGGCACATCCTGACTTCAGGGTGTTTCTCCTTAGAAACATCATCTTTTTCTAATGAAAATTTTCAGTTGGACATTATCTACGCCTTTTGTATATTTGAAAATATTTCCATAGATAGTAAAATGCCAAAGAGAGCTGTTTCTAGTATGGCAACACATACTTTATTTTCTTCTCCTTGTCCACCCCACAGCAAGAATCTTCAACTCCCTTTTACTTATCAACACACCCACTTGTCCTCACAGTTAGGCAGAAAACAGTCAAAGTATGGATTGAAAAGAAAATCTGGCATTTTTCACCAGCTTGTCTATACTTAGATGCAACCACCTCCCTGTCATGGAATACAGGCAGATGCAAATGGGAAGAAAATGTTAAAAATTTTTAAAAAAAGAGTACATGCAGACATTTTTGGCTAAACCTTATGATCTCTTTGATTTATTCCCATACAGCTACTAGTGCTTAAATGATTTCCAGAGCAGGCATAAGTTACATGGCACTCAGTTTATCTGCTCTGGAATGGCAAAGTGCACACGCAGATATACACTGCGGTTCCAGGGAGTCTAGGGATTTCAAAGGTGCTTTATCTCCCAGATAACTCACTGGCAAAGAAGGGTGAATTAATAACAGTGTTGGTGACTAAAACCGGAATGATAGATTATGAGCATGGGCTTTAAAAAAAGAAGTGTCAGTTAAATGCATGTTACAGATTTGTTCAGAGCAAGATATTAATCCTTTGTTTTCTTTTTTTGATTTGTGGATTCCTAAGCATTTTTCTTGGAGAAGCACAAATCCTTGAATTGTGTATTTCAATCTACTGGCAATGGCTTTTTTCCCTGTGCTCTCACAGCATCCTCCCCCTCCAAGTAGTCTTTGGGGATCTGTGAACCAGAAGTAAAACCCCATCTCCTAGCAGTCAGACAGGAACCACGTTCCCCCAAATCCCACACATTGATCTGATTCACTGCATGACTCCTGTAAGCCTCCATCCACCTCCTCTCTGGGAAAACACAAAAGATCCACAGTTTTTATGTTCTCGGGCTGAGGGACTTTGAGCTTAGTACAGAGAAAGGCTGAGCAGCCAGAGTTCCCACTTACGGAAGTGCCAAGTGCACAGGAATTCTGTTCAGGCACAGCACTGAGGCACTTGAAATGACGGGAATGCTGTGTATTTGTGCCCTTTGCCTCTGCAGTCCTGACACCCTCGCTCTAAAGGAAGGTGAATCTATTTTTATGCAGTGGTAGAGGCTGGAGCCCTCGTTTTCAGTGGGCCTTTGAGGAGCCTTTCTCATGTTTTTGTGACACAACAATACTTGAATGACTTGGAAGGCTTCAGAAAAATAGTAAACACTGTCAAAAATGCAAAATGTTTGTATCCCTCAGCCAGGGGGAGGGAAAAAACATGCCAGAAGCTTTTCCAAGCCTGACAGGGTATAGTGGATCTTGATCTTTGCTCACCCAATAGTTAGATATTGTTCCCCCTGCCCTCCCCTTTTTAATGGAGTCACTGCCTTATCTCTTAAAATTATCTCATTAAAAGCAGGGGACAAGATAGCTGAGGGTAGGAGGCCTGTAATTACAGATGGAAGGTCGATAGAAATACTGCTTCATACACCTTGTCATCTCTGTTTCTGCTCTAAAGGGGAGTGGTCTTCAAAAAAGCATGAACCCCTTTTGACCACCTCTCTGAACCACACTGACAGAGAACTCGTGGTGCAGATGTCACACAAAGAAAAAACAGATGAGAGATGGTATTTTTTCCTATTCTGGAACTATACACTTCTGGGATCCTAGCTTTGCCAGCAAATGCAGCCCTAGGCTGCAGCAGGTGTGAAGGGGTAAAAAAGATTTCCCTCTCTGTGTCATGCTACACAGAGTCTATTACTGGAAGAAGGAATATGTTTGAGAGCAAGCTGTCATATCTAGCACCAGGAGCAAAGGGCTTTCAAACCCTTGGACTCTTAACTGGAACCTGCAAAAGCTTTTCTGCATGCCGGCCTTCCCTCACTGGGACTGTTCTCCTGTTCTGAAAATGGTCATAAAAAAACTCCCTGCTGTAAAACAATCCCTGCTTCTCAAAGTAAAAAATGTGGCAGGAGGGCCTTGTGATGTCCACAGCAGCAGACAATGCCCTGCACTGCTTAGCTAAGGCTCATCCTTCTCCTTTCAATGCATCCCATGCTACCTACCCTTGGAATTCGACTGCTGTGCAGCAGCCCACAGCCACACCACAGCTGCAGTCTGAGGGGAAAATGATGTATGGTTGCAGATCTGCAAAGTAATGATTCAAGATTACTCCTGGGATGACCTGGAGTGGGACACACAAGCCAAAGAGCAGGAATTTTCAGGTATCAAAGCCTGCCCAGGAGTGAAGTTCTCTGTATGTTATCTCTTCTTCTCTCCGTCACCCTGCCAAGGTCTCAAAGAGTTTGTAATTGCTTGTAGATACTGAAAACAGAGCTCTCCTGATTTTTCTTAAGCTAATCTCACTGATACCTATTACGGAAAGAGAACACAGGCATTTCCAATACAGAACATTACAATCCCTGCCTGGTTTATGTAATAAAATTTCATTTGATCCATATGGATTTGTTCTCCCTTTAAAACACTGACAGTGGCACTGGGATATTAATCCAGGTTTACAGCACCACAGCTGTATGCTACAGTTTCATATGATGCAGAAATGACAATGCATCAACTATCCCAAGGAAAACATGGGTCAAACCGATAGTGTGCCAAATCAACCACACTGGTTAGGTAGCACTTCAAGAGGCAATATAGTGCAGAAGTGGTCTGGAGGTCTTCTTCTAGTGTCCTATTGATGATGCTTCTTCACTGCCACACAGAAAGAAAGCCAAGTTTGGTACGGTGCATTGCTGTTCAGGAGTAAAATGCTGTTAAGGAGTGAAAATGAAACTAATAGGTGATTTCAGGCACTGGAATTTTGACCCAGTTCCTAAGGCTTATCCCCTTCCCCCCACCCACAGGCCTTTCATGGGAAATTCCAGAAGAAAATCTCAAGGGTGAGTAAGGAAAGCAATCTGAATGTCGCCTTAGGGTCGAGTAGGTGCAGCTTGGTAGGGAGACAGTTATCCAGGTATTTTCTAGGTAAACCAAAAGATTCAGCCTTCCAGCTGAGGAGGCTATCAACAGAGTGCCAGATCTAATAAGGACCATGACAGGCTCCAATGCTTACGCAGACAACTAAAAAGTGTCTCTGAAATGTTGGCCTGCTGTCTAAAATTGCATCTGATCTCGCTGCTGGTTTTTGCTTTCATGTTCAGTTTGCTCTGTTGCAGAAGCATCTCAGAACTGAGCGATCAAGATGCTTCTAAGTCCACCTCTAGACACAACGATGGAGCATCTCCCACATCTGCAAACAGCAGATCCATCAGAAACTCTAAAAGCTGGTCTGGGGAGCAGTGACAGGGCCAAGCCCCATCATCAGTGTGGTGCCTCTACACACGATTGTTTAAATAAACATGATGATTGCAGCAGCAGATACTCCCATTACAGACCGTGGTTCCGTGGGCAGTTTGAGGAGCAAGCTCTTTGTGCAGGATGTTTAAGGCTTGAATTCAGTTCTCTTCTTCTATGGAAGGGTTTCAAGGCATGCTAAGCAGGGAAGTGCTTTATGTTCCTCCTTCCCAAGAAAGTTCACAGCTATTTTTGGGACCCTCAGCAGGGGAAGCCTCCTGAAACACTTTCTCATTTCCATGTTTATACAGGGCTCCAGGGCTTCTACTAAGCCCTGGAGAATAAAAAAAAGCATCAGCTCATTTTCTTTGCCAGAAAATCTAGACAGAAGTAAAAAAAAAGTCGACAAACTTCTGCAAGAAAACCCCAAAACCAAACAAAGTGAACAAACACAAAGTCGTAATTTCTGCATCTGTCTCTCCCAGAATTTGAAGCATAAGGGAAGGATGACCATAACAAAACTTGGTCCCCTAGCCAGGCTCCCTGAGCAGCAGAGGGCACAGAAAGCTGCCCCCAAACTCTTCACCGAGTCCTGAATCACCAGAAGTAGTTTTCGGCAACAGCATCTCCCAGGGAACGGGAACGGAGCGCGCTGCGCCTCCGGCAGGTTGGCAGCACGGCAGGGACCATGCCCAGCAGGAAGCGCGGGGCTGGAAGGGGAGCACCGGGGCTCCTGAGCCTCTCAGCGAGAGGCGACAAAACCCGCGGGGAACCGGCACCTGGGGGCTCCGGGCGGCCACAGGGCCGAGCCCCCGCAGGGCCGGCGGGCAAGGCGCCCGGGGAGCCTCGGCCTGGCGGCGGCGCCGCGGAAGGAGCGCTCGCTCCAGCAAGGCGCGGCTGGGGCATCCCGGGCGAGCTCCTACGACGCACCCGGGACAGCAAAAGGGACAGCCAGCGCAGAGAAAGTGACCGCCGGCGCTGCCCCCTCCCCCAGCACCGCCCTGTTCACGCCCCCCTCAGCGCACGGGGGGTGGTGCCACAACGGGCTGGGCGTGGCGGCGGAGCGAGGCTTTTTATGCGGCGGGAACCCGGCGGCGGCCGGAGCTGCGCGCCGTTGCGGCGTCGGAGAGGAACGAGCCGGGCGGGGGCAGAGGGGGGCGAGGCGAAGGCGAGAAGCCGAGGAGGAGGAGAAAGAAGAGGAAGGAGCGCGCCGGCCGGGGTGCTCCTATTGTTCCGCACCTGCGCCGGCCGGGACACGTGGCGCCGCTGATCCCCGCTCCTCGCCCCCCGTCACTTGACCCGCACGCAGTCGCCCGGCACCATGGGCAAGGGGGTGAGCGGTGGGGCCGGGCCAGGGCGGGAAGTGGGAAATTCAAGGAACCGGACGGTGGCCGGTGCCTCTTTCCCTTCGGCGAGGCTGCGCTTTGTGTGTGCCGGGCCGGGGCGGCCGCGTCGGGCCGGGTGCGAGGGCGGCCGCGGCCGTTGGCGAGCGGCGCCGGTGCCGCCAGCCCAGCAACGTGCGAGGGCGGCCGCCGCCGCCCGCGGGAAGGAAGAGCCGGGCCGAGGGCGTGGCGGAGCCCGAGGCGAGGAGCCGGCGTCCCAAAGCCCCCGGCTCCTCCTGGAGGCCGTGTCTCCCCGACGAGGGGCCTCTCGTCCGCCCGCAGCCCCCGAGGCTGGTGTTATCTGGTGGCCTTGCGGAGCTGCGGAGAGAGCGCGGTTGCTCCCCGGGCTCCTGAGAGTACTTTAGACTTTCCTTGAGACACGAGGGCCCGGCGTGGGGGAGGGCGGGAGAAGGGGAGCCCTCAGCGTTCTTCGGGCTGATTTGCCTGTTGGTAGCAGTGAGGGTGTGATGGGAGATGGTGGCAGAAGGGAGGCGGACACGGCGGAGGTCTCCTGTTCTCTGGGGCGATAACTTGGCGCTGAAGGCTGTGCGGTTTCTGCCCTGGATCAGCACTGTTCGTACTTACAGCCCAACACAGAGCTTTAGGGAGGAGAAGTCCTTAATTCGGATCGTATCTTTTAACTAAAGGAAAGTGTACGTGAAGGCTGTTGGGCGATGTTGTGCTCAAGCACCCGTGTGTGGAGCGGAAACACCTCTTGGCTTGCTCTGATTTCATTTTATGTCAAAAAACTAGAGACCGGTTTCTGGGGTTTGTTGCTTGGATGTTTGTTTTTTTCCCTTCGAATGCTTCCCGGTATGTCTTGTGTAGTTGGAGGTGTGTAGATTGGTGTTTACTTTGGGTTTAGACACATTCCTGTAAAATTCCCTGATTTCTCTGCTTCCTAAGGAGAGGGTGACCGTGCAGGGCCATGGCAGCGGTGGTAGCACGTTCCCTGCCAACAGGTGTTCCGTGCTTCCCAAGCACTGTTCAAACATTGACTTGACTTTGTATTGTCCTCATCCGTGCAGTACAGCAGCAGCAATGTTGACATAACTGCATGAGTAGTAGGGAGCGCTGCAAGAGCATGGCTGAATGGAGAGTTGCTTGGAAAACGGCTTTTGTGGGGTGGGCTTTCGGCATTTGTTCTGTGTATGGGGTTTCTTTTCCTAAGAAAGTCCTGTTGCTTGGTAGCCCAGCCTGTTGTATTTAAGTCCTGTAGGCAACAGGCGGTGTGGACAGCAAAAGATCATCTAGGAGCTAAAACACTGAGGAGAGATCTGGCAGTGTGGACGGTATTCTGAATCTTGTTTAAATCATCAGAGCAGCCTTTGAGTTGTGTGTGTATGTAGGACTGCAGCACAAAAGGCTTCAGGGGCTTCGCCTGCATTAGTGGGACTAGTGAAAGGTACAAACGCCTTCCAGTGTAGAAAGCTGTCTTGCTCCACTTCAGATTCCGGAGGTTGCATGGATAATAAAGCAATTAGTCTGAAACTGAAGTGCTGCCACAAGGGATAATTCAGCAGGGATAATACGGCTGCCTCATGCTTTCTGGTAGCAAGTCACAAGATTTGCTTGTTCTGCGCTGAGAATGTGTGCGTATGACTGGGGACCCCCTGGAAAAGGGACATGTGAGACAGCGAGGCAGTGAAAAAGGCGGAGTGTGGGTGCAACACTGAGCAGCGTGTGCCTGCCCTGAGTTAGGGTGCCCAAAAAGGAAACTTCTTTCCCATGGGTGCATGGGATGGAAGAGAAAAAAAGAGCCTAAGTGTGAGAAAACAAAGTTTCTTCTCTCTGTGGCTGTGAGGAGAAGCTGAGTCTGTTTTACTTTAAATGGTAATGGGGAAAGGGGAGGGCCATCTGCTGCTACACAGCCCAAAAAGCAGATTATCCAACAAGGGGGGGTGTGTAGCAGAGGAAAGCACTCTGGATTTCATTCCTGTTCACAGCTGACTGGAAGCTGTTGGTAGGCAGCAGCATGTTTTACTCCATCTCCCTCATTGCATAGGCATTGCATGGAGTTGGTGGTGTGTGCTTTGGGTCACTTCTGGAGGTCAGCTTTGCCTTAAAGGCCATGAGGAGGAGATGTCCTTAATTCAGATCGTATATTCTAATTAAAGAAAAGTGTGTGTGAAGACTGTTGGAAACAGTAGTGAAGACTTTTTGAAGCTGAATGCTGTGATCAAGCACCCATGTGTGGAGCAGAAACACCTCTTAGCTTGCTTGGATTTCCTTCAACCCCAGTTAAGGGTTTTTTGCCCCTGTCAGAACCTAGGAAGGTTTATTGCATAATGGAACCAACTGAGAGAAAATAATGCAAATCAAAACAATCCTTATCTGGTGCAATTAAAAAGTCTTAATGTATTACCTTCCCCCATCTTCTTCATTCCTTTATTACTATGGCTATTTTATGACAGTTCACTTTATTATTATGGCTAGAGGATAGTGCTTTTTCCAAAGAAAACCCTGGGCCTAGTCAGTGTGTGTTTCTGGAAAAACAGGGGAAAAGGGGCCTCTGGCAAGTGAGGTGAGCTGTACAACCCATTCCAATCCTGACCTGCTGAAAACTGCAGCTCATCCTTCACCCAGGCCTTTCCAAGGGGTAGCCTTCACCAGCTTTTGTCTAGGGGAAAACTGGGTCCAGTCCACTCATCTTGATGTGTTTGTCAACTACTAGAGATGTGTGGAGTTATGGTGACTATTTATTACAGGCGAAAAAGTGAGGAAGGTGACTCTTTGTAGCTGGCACAGCACCAAAAAATCCAGGATGGGCTGCTCAGCTGTGCAGTGGTGACATTGGAAAGCCCTTTCTGCTCTTGGGTCTTCACACAACTCCAGAGCAGTAGAGTTGTTTGTCCTAATACCCAGACAGGGCTTAAGGTGTGTGGGTGGTCCTTGTTTTATCCTGTTGATTAAAAACCTGATGAGGTTTACATCTCTTCTTATGGGAGAAGAGCTTGTCCTTTCATAATTTGGGAAGCAGTAGACAATACACAATTAGCAATTACTAGCTGTTGAGTAAAAACTGCCTTGTACTGTCCTAGATGGTGAGAGTCTGATCAATTGATGCAGTGTATATTTGAGTCAAGATAAGAAATTGAAGACAGCTCATGGGAGGGAGCAAGAAGGATCCAAAGAAGCCGTTCCATCTCTTGCTAGGATTACATAGGGTCATGGAACAGAGTTTCCAGTCTAATAGGCGGAGTTACTTTTATGACTCATCTGGTTAATATATTTACTGTCTCATAAGGCAGCAGGACAGTAACTTTTCTGTTTTCGCTGCACAATTGATTATAATGACATAAGCAGTAAAACAGACCAGGCCTCCAGAGACTGCATAATTTGTTTTGGCTCTTACTTGACATTTCTTGTTGGATTAGGTGATCTTAGAACAGGGTACTTCTGAGCTTGTCTGCTGATTTGTACCCCTCCTGTTTCCTGGTCAATCATGGCTTGTATTGAGAACATCAGCCATGAATGGCTCAATTAGTCCAGAGCGGAAAATCATCAGCTGTAGCTGAAAGACAATAGGATTTTCTGGGGGATGTATAAAACTTCTTACGCTGGTGTGTACAAATGTTGTGCTTAAGCCAGTGGAAAAAAAATAAATCTTGCATGGAAAAAAAGAAGCTGCATTGTTTTTTTTTTTTTCCTCAGGCAGTTTTGATGAGTCAGTTCTTGGGCTAAGTCAAGGAACAGGGGTGACATTTTTGATGAGACAGACCTTCCTTTGTGTTCAGGCCATGTGATTAAATCGTTATAAGACGTGGATGTGGAGTACCACAGGCCTTCTTCTCTTTGTATAACAGGAAAAGAAGGGGAGAGCAGGGAAATCCTACAGCGCTGAGGTGGAATGAAAACCTCTTCCCCTGGCAGCCCAGCCAGCACAAGCCTTTGTTCAACTGATTGGGCTCATCTTGCAGGAAGGGAGGCAATGGCCCCAGAGGCACAGAACAGGGGCAGGACTTGGACTCTGATGTATGTGTCAAGTTCAGATTTGAATGATGGAGCAGGAAGTTCAGATTCTGCATGAAATGATCCTGTAACAAGAGCTGAAGCTGATTCTCCTGACTTTACCTACTTACCTTTTCAGTAAGGGTGGGATGTAGTAATAAAGCAAGAGGGAAAGTATTAAAATTATTGTGCTTTTTTTTTTTAAGCTGGGGAATTGCTGAGCTCCTCTGTAAGATAGACTCCATTAAGACCCAAATACTTGGGTGCTTAAAGAAACAAGTAACTCTATCCACTCTTTGTTCTGACTGGAGCTGATCACTGGGGTTTTTGGGTATGTTTTTTTTGGTTGCTGTTGTTTTTTTTTTAAAGCAAATCATGCTTGAACAAGGGCAGTGAGCCTTTTCATGTTTGCCCACTTGTAGATTGATTCAGCTGCAGCTGAAAAAGCCTAAGCACTCCTATATTTCTGGGTTATTCACTGCCCCCAATAAGTAACTGTATTTCTCACAGTAATTCCAAAAAACTGGGAGGTTTTTAGATCACCTGCAAGCAGTTGCCAAGCTTTTCTTGGGGAGAAGGGGTGAAGCTGGAAGGATGGAGTGGTAGTCAGACAAGGCACTAGCTCCTTCACCTTCTTTAGGAATCATTTCTCATCTCAAGCAGTAATCAAGAGGCATGTGTTTTGTGCAGGGCTGTGTTTGGACTTGTCTGCCATAGCTCCCACAGAAGTCAAAGTTATTTCCTTCTGAGACTGAAGGAGAGAGATGTTTCATGATGGCTTTTTGTGAATTGCCCTGTGGCAAATTCCTGTGATGCTGGTATGTGAGGACCTTGCTGGTTTAAGTACTGTGGCTTTCACTTTTTTAAGAAGGGAAATGGGAGTTTAGGTGCAGGGAAGAGAATGTCAGGAATGCTGACAGTCTGGAGTTCTGTGTCCTTTTCCTGGATCAGTGGAGGCAAATAGCTTTGCTCTGCCGTACTTGTTAAAAACTGTTTCCATTGCACAGCTCCACAGGGGCATGCAAAGCTTGCCTTTCCTGAGCAGGGCAAGGGGATACTTCTGTCCATGTGACTATGGCTGCAGAGTGTTGCCCACAGAGCTTTCTCAGCACAGTAAAAAAAAAAGCCCTTGTCTAGATGTGACTGACAGGTTCTTTTAGAAAAGTAATGGTCATCCTTCTTTTTCGTGCAGTTTCACTTTTGGTTTTGGTTTCTACTTTTCTCAAAATGCATAATTATTTCCTGTGCTAGCTGCTCATCAGGACAGGTCTTGAATGCAAGTGATAGCTCCTGTGTCCAGGTCACTAAGGAATCCAGCTCTCAGGAGTCCAGTTCATGGTTTGAGGTGTTCATGCAAAGAACGAGCAAAGCAATGCCTTTGAAACCTTTTCTTAATCTTGTTAAAGATTTGACTCTGGTGCCACTAAGTGCTGTTTCATCTTAAAGTTCTTCTCAGGAATCTTATTAGGTGAAAATCTCATCACAAAAGACTTTGCAGAGTGTGGGGGTGTAATTGGTCCCACACAGAAGGGAACAGAAGATTAAGTGATGTTTATGTGCACTAAGTCATCATTTGTTTGTCCTTAGATGCTTGTTTACCCTATTATGACTAGATCTAAATCTTTGCATGATTTCATGCAGAATTAACCATAATAAAAGTGAATAAAAATCCTACTGAATAAAGAGGCTTTAAGCAAATCATCTGCTCTGTGAAGTGTAAGCAGGACTAAGCACAGATTGAATTTGCAAAAGTGTACTGCTGTTTGTATACCATTCTTGCTGCTCAAACTGCCATAAATTGAAAGCAGATTTCTGTTGTGTAAACTGGCCAGCTACTTTGCCAAACTGCGAATGAAAGTGTTGGAACTTAGCCCCCAGAATAGACCAGCAGAGGTACCACCTCTTATTTATCTACAGTTGTTAGGCTGCTCCTCCTCACCAGAGGATGTGGAAGGCTGGGAAGGGGGAGGAGGAGTTAATGTCTTGAAGGAAACATACGTTTGCTCTCAGGAATTGGTTTCTTCTGCTCTTCATCACTTTTTCAGCTTGAGCCAGGGCTCACACGTCAAGACTGCCTGAATAGTGTGTAGCTTGCTTACCTCCTTGCTAGGCTTGCGCAGTGTCTGGGTCTAATCTGTGTATTGGGTATGATACCAAGCAGCCTTCTCTGTTCACTAGCTCATTTGTGTTATTTATTGCAGTGGCATAACTGTCATACAATCATGTAGGTTGGAAAAGACTATTAGAATAATTGAGTCCAACCACTAACCCAGCATTGCCAAGTCTACCACTACACCATCTCTCCAAGTGCCACATCTACACATCTTTTAAATACTGCTGGGGATGGTGACTCAACCAGTTTCCTGGGTATCCTGTTCCAGGGCTTTGACAGCCTTTTCCATGAAGAAATTTTTCCTAATAGCCAATCTAAACCTCTCCTGGCACAACTGGAGGTAATTTCCTCTTGGCCTGTCACTTCTTAGGAGAATAAACCAGCACCCACCTGGCTACAGCCTCTTTTCAGGGAGTTGCAGAGAGCTTCCTTTTCTTCAGGCTCAACAATCCCAGCTCCCTTAGGTCCTCATCAGACTTGTGCTCCAGACCCTTCCCCAGCTCTGTTGCCCTTCTCTGGGACCTCCCCAGCACCTCAGTGTCCTACTTGCAGTGAGGGGCCCAGAATTGGGCACAGCACTCAAGGTGCAGCTTCACGAGTGCCAAGCACAGGGGGACCATCACTGCCGTGGTCCTGCTGGGCACACTGTTGCTGATTCAGGTCAGGATGCCTTTGGCCTTCTGGATCACTTGGGCACATGTTGGCTCATGTATAGCAACTGTTGACCAGCACCTCCAGGTCCTTTTCCACTGGGCTGCTTTCCAGCCACTCTTCTCCCCACCTGTAGCTCTGCCTGGGGTTGTTGTGATGCAAGGGCAGGACTCAGCACTTTGCCTTATTAAACCTTGTATTGTTGGTCTCAGCCCATCAATCCAGCCTGTCCAGATCCCCATGCAGAGCCTTCCTGCCCTCCAGCAGATCAACCCTTCTGCCCAACTTAGTATTTTCTGCAGACTGACTAAGGATGCACTTGAACTGCTTGTCTAAATTACTGATAAAGATATTAAACAGGACTGGCCTCAATACTGAGGCCTGGAGAACCCCACTGGTGGCCAGATGCCAGCTGGATGTAACTCTGTTCACCACCACTTCCTTGGTCCAACACTCTAGCTGTTTTTTACCCAGCACACAGTGCACCTATCCAAGCCACAAGCTTGTCCAAACAGCCTGTTTGTCCAAGAGAATGCTGTAGGAAACAGTGTCAAAGGCTTTACTGAAGTTTAGGTAGACAGCTTTAATAAACTGTAATAATTTTGTCTGCCTGGCAGTGTGTGTGTATAGTTCATGTCTGCTGCTGTGGAATTTGACTGTGAGATGTTTCTAATAATGCTGTATCTTCCCTTGCAGGCTGGAAGAGACAAGTATGAGCCCACTGCTACATCAGAGCATGGCGGGAAGAAGAAGGGGAAGAAGGAGAGGAAGGAGAGGGACATGGATGAACTTAAAAAGGAAGTTGTGATGGTAAGACTGTAGGGCACAGAAAGAGCAGCTTTAAGGATGTTTGCTATGGCCAAAGTCTGTCCCTAATCTGACTAAAAGAGAAACAAGCTGGTGTGCTGACAGTGTGGTGTGACTGAAGATGCTGATCTCCCTTCTCCTCCCCTCTGTCTGCAAGTCAGATGTGCTGTAAGTGTTTCGGCATCAAGATGAGCACACAATAGATCCTGGCAACATCACTTCTCAAAAGGCACTTGACACAGAACCTAAGTCTGTGCTTGCCTGCATTACCCATAGCACAGTATGGATGTATTTCCTCTGCCAGGCGAGCGCTCTCTGTGTAGCAGCATTACAGGCTTTATTGTGCTGTCATCTGAGTGGGACTGCTGTTTTCATTCCAGCTGAGGAGTTGAGGCTGTACAGCTCCATTTACTGCTGGCCTCTGCTCAGACTGACCTCAGTGTTATTCCTTCTAATCATGTTTGAGGCTGTGGGGAGTGTCTCCCATCTCCATCTGTGAAAACTGGATGATGCTGTATCTGTCTGTGAGCATCATCTGGCTTAGATCTGCTGTCCTTAAAGGTGATGCAGATTTTGGTTCTGTTTGTGGATTTGAGACTGCGCTTTAAGGTTTTTGACCCCTCTGTTAGGAAGAGGGGGTTCTAAATATTGCTCAAAGATTACATTCTGTGTTCAGTAGAGATGTGTACTTAAAGCATCTGCTCCTCCTGTACAAGTTTTTAAGTGAGGCACTGCTCTGAACCAACTCAATCGAACTGAAAAATAAGCCAGGCTGTGAAAAGAAGCCTCTTTAGGGAAAGAAACACTTCCTCCAAAGTAGTGCGTAATATGGCAACACTACTTAAAAATGTGTGAAATTACAGGTTTAATCTTCTGCTGTGCATTCCTACCTTCCCAACTCCTTTTCTTCCATTCCTCTCTCAACCTCCCAAAAAAACCCACCCACTGAGGTTTAACAGAATCTGCTGGGGGTGTAAGGACTGCGCTGAAAGTCAGACTTTTCAAAAAAGCTTTCAGGTACCCAGATAATCACAAGAATGCTAAAGATTAGACTGTGCTGAATTCCAGAATGAGTTTGAGATTTCTCTTCTCAGAAAGGATGAACTAGAGTCTTGCTATCACACCATTAGAGATAGGAAACCTGGGGTTGGAGGTGGAATTCCTGAGCTCTTTTCTCAGATTCTTTCTCTTCCAACTATTTGTCTTTCAGGATGACCACAAGCTGAGCCTTGATGAACTTCATCGTAAATATGGAACAGACTTGAATCGGGTAGGTAAACATTGTATTCCTTCCTTCTTTGCCCAGATCTGAAAAGAAACAGCCACAGCTCAGAGCATTTCACAAAGGGAGATCTGGGTGGTCTGATTTTGGTTGTTTTTTTTTTTTTTTTCTTTTTGTGTTAAATCTCTCCTCCTCCAGTTATGTTTCTCAGGCTTTGGGAGAACTGTTGAATTCACAAATACTTCTCTTTACCCTCCCACTGTACAACTTGACTGCAATACTTTAGTGACTTTGCTTCTAACAAAGTCACTGTTATCTTCCTCTGAGTCGTTCAAGGTCAAGTTGATTCTTGGTGTTATTTCTTTCCGGAGGAGCACGTAATGACGACAAGTGTTTGTTATGTTGCAAATGTAGTCTAGAGACCTAGCACATGCCCAGATACTTCATGATGGCTAGTACCAGTTAAAATTCTGACTTTCTGCAGTAAGGGGTGTGCAACTAGGCTATCTTAGAGTCCAGTGCAGAAGCACTGCAGTGGTTTTACACTTCTGCTGTTGTTTGCTTTGCTTAATGCATTTCTTGCATGATCACATATAGCATCAAGCCTGATCTTTAAAACAGTACAGTGATTTGCATTTTTGTGTCCAAAATCTTGGCTTCTGAGAGCTGAACTTCCTGGAAAGTTGTTCCAACGTGTCATCACTTTTATGGCTTCCAGCTTTCACTTGTTCCATAATTTGATGGGGGTGGATGGCACTGTGCTGTTCCAAAGTCTGTGGCTGTAACCTTCTTGTCCTGCCCTTCTTCTGTGTTCATAGGCCCATGGCCTGCAGGCTCCTCAAGTAGCATTCAGCATCGTGTATCTCCTGTTTGGCATTCAGGTCTCACATCCTGCACTTGTGTTGTGGAACCCTGGCAGCTTTGGACATCTCTGTTTTCTGTTGGCAGCTCCTCGTTGCTGCGGTAGAACTTGAGCAAATTCAGACTTACTTGTGCAGTTAGTCTTGCCACAACGCCTAAAAAGGAACCTCTCTTGCAGGGTTTGACTCCTGCACGTGCAGCTGAAATCCTGGCTCGAGATGGCCCAAATGCCCTCACCCCACCACCCACCACTCCTGAATGGGTAAAGTTCTGTCGGCAGCTCTTCGGAGGATTCTCACTCCTGCTGTGGATCGGTGCTATTCTGTGTTTTCTGGCTTATGGCATACAGAGCTTGATGGAGGAGGAGCCCAACAATGATAACGTAAGTAAAAATGTCTGGCTTACCTCAAAGGCAGGCTGAGCAGCCTTTTGGGCTCAAGGCAGATTAACTTCCTTTAAGCATTCAGTCCAGAAGCTTTTCCCATAAGCACGGGAAATTCAGTGTGTGAGCTTAACATGTTTTGGAGTGCTTCCACATAATGAAATTAACAGGCAACTTCCTTTGTGTTGTGTTAAGAACACTAGCTTGTGGACAGCCTTTGTGTTCAAAATGTTCAGAGACTGCAAGTACCTTCATGTTTGTGATGGGGCACTTAAATGTCAGGCAATTAATTTGGACAAACTGGCAACCTTTCAGGCAGATTGTCCTCTGACTCAGTTTCTCTGCTCTTTGTAGCTGTACCTGGGTATTGTGTTGGCAGCTGTGGTTATCATTACTGGCTGTTTCTCTTATTACCAAGAAGCAAAAAGTTCCAAGATCATGGAGTCCTTCAAGAACTTGGTGCCTCAGGTATGGAATAAATAATTTCCTTGATGTCTGGCATGCCACAGCTTGTTCAAAGGTATTAATTGTTCTAAACATCATCTGCAATTGCAAGGGCCTGGCTGTTAATGTGGATTACTAGGTCTTAATTTTGAGGGATTTGTGAGACTGCTCCAAGTAGCTATGCTAATGGGCCAAGGTGGTTCCTGAAAACCTGTGGGTTCCACCAGCTTGTTAACAATCTCAGGACACTTTCTCTGTAGCCTGGGGAGTTCAATAACTGGTGTGATAAGCGCTAAAATTTGAATTCCTTCATGGACAGTCTGGATCATAACTATGACACTGTCATGTTGGTAATAAGGAGCTTTAATATCAAGAAAAAAAACCAACTTATTTTTCTTAAATAACATGTAAATATATATGTTGTTTTTTCTTAAATAACATATATATCAGATATAAGCATCTTAGTAGATGCTTATATCTGATATATACTTGTGGAAGTACAGCAAAACTATTTTAAGATTCTCGGATCTTTCGAGCCTTTTCTCAAGAGTTGCTTTTGACACGGATTGTTTTTTCACTGTCTTTCAGCAAGCACTTGTAGTCAGAAACGGTGAGAAGATGAGCATAAATGCTGAAGGTGTTGTAGTTGGAGATCTAGTGGAGGTAAAAGGAGGAGACAGAATTCCAGCTGACCTTCGGATCATATCTGCACATGGTTGCAAGGTACAGTAGTCACAGGCTGTTGGGAAACTTCATTCTGAAGGAGGATGAATTAGTCTTCTATGCTGTGAATGGGGGCTGGAGTGGAGGAGAAGGATGGGGAGAGTACTTAGCAGGCATCTGTCTGCTTAAGTATGACAAAGTACTCTCTTTCATGCAGGTGGATAACTCCTCACTTACTGGTGAATCAGAGCCTCAAACCAGGTCTCCAGACTTCTCCCATGAGAATCCACTGGAGACCAGGAACATTGCCTTCTTTTCCACCAACTGTGTGGAAGGTATGTGTGTCTCCTACTTCCCTCAAGTATGAGCAATGATACTGAGTTGTATAGATAAGCAGTGTGAATGTAAAAGCAGGGTGGAAGTTCCCATCAAAGTCCTTGCCCATTCCAACTGCACTACTCTAGAATGGGTAAAGACTCCA
The DNA here is from genome assembly GCF_022539315.1 of Serinus canaria. NCBI lineage: Eukaryota > Metazoa > Chordata > Aves > Passeriformes > Fringillidae > Serinus > Serinus canaria. Next base: position 24,453,878 of record NC_066313.1, read on the forward strand.
CAGCACTACTGGGTGTTTTCTTCTTGCTTCTTTCAGAGGAACAGCTATGTGGTGTGTCTTCTAGCCTGTTCTATTGCAAGTAAAAAGTTGAAGTGCAGATAACATAGTGTGAACCATGAGATAGATCTGTATGAAGTGCTGTAGCTGCTGCAGAAAGCAGGAATGTCAGGCATGTCTGGCAGGACTTCTGCTGCAGCTCTGAATATGGGGTCTTTGTGCTGAAGCCCACCCAGGACATCTCTTCCACACCTACAGGATAATTAAGCTGTGGTTGTTTTTGTTTTCTTAAACCCATCTCTCTTCCAGGCACTGCCCGTGGCATTGTCATTAGCACTGGGGATCGCACTGTGATGGGCCGTATTGCCAGTTTGGCTTCTGGACTGGAAGGGGGGAAAACTCCAATTGCCATGGAGATCGAGCACTTTATCCATCTCATCACTGGAGTGGCTGTGTTCCTGGGTGTCTCCTTCTTCATCCTGTCTCTCATCCTTGAGTACACCTGGCTGGAGGCTGTTATCTTCCTCATCGGGATCATTGTTGCCAATGTCCCTGAAGGGCTGCTTGCAACGGTTACGGTGAGTGAAGTTGGAAAAAAGATGGAATTTGGTCCTTAAGGAAGTGGAGTGCTTTATCTCAGTGTGCATTCAGAGAGGTGAACACTGAAGTAGTGGAAGGTGAGCTTGTAGGATTGGGCTTTATAAGTTCAGTGTATTTTAATTGCCTGAATCAACATCAAGTTCTGCAGCAATTTATCTTGTAAGGATGGGTCCCTAAGTTAGACCTGCACAGAGGCTTGGCATCATACAGCTGAAATGAGCAAGACTAGGAGTTGTAAGTCCTGCCTTTTTCAAGGCAATATGGGGTTTTCCTGATATAGCCATCAGGGTTTCTACACCCACATGCACACCAACCCTTCCAGTCCTTAAGAGCTGGCAGAGGATCCAGCAGGTTTCACTCCAGCTCCAGATTTTGGTCTGGGATCTGTCAGAGGTTTTTGTAAGTTTGGTTTCCTTAAGAGGTTGTGAGAATATCTGGATGTTCTTAGGTGTATGGAGAGTGGTGGTAGGCAGGAGAAAATGCTTCCATGCTGCCTTAGGAAGCAGAGTAGCCACCAAGCCAGGAAATGAACGGTTGGGAACTGGAACCAGTTAACAGCTTTTAGCAAGAAAGTGAGCTGGAGCTGCTTGCTTTTTAACTCCAGCAACTTGCAAGCCTTATCACCAGAGCTAATTTGGGCCTTCTCATATGTGGCTTGCCTTCACCTATTTTGAGAACTCTTATCGTTAGAAGGTGGCAACTTTGAGTGAAATGTTAGTCTGAGGCATGTTATTTCCTTCCTAATACTGAGAAGGAGGAGGCTGAAGTCTGTTCTGGAGGTTTTGTAATGAGGAAAATGTCATTTAAACCTAGCACCTGAGCTGAAGTGTTGCTGTTTATTTTGCACTGTCAGGGTGAGCAAGGAGTTAGGGAATCATTGCAGGGCATGGAAGCTGGTTGTCATTCCATGTGCACATTGAGTTGGATAGCAGTGTTATTACTGCTCAAGGGCACCTAACCTGCCATCTTCTTTCTTGTCCCCAGGTATGCCTGACACTAACAGCCAAGCGTATGGCTCGGAAGAACTGCTTGGTGAAGAACCTCGAGGCCGTGGAGACCCTGGGTTCCACATCCACCATCTGTTCTGACAAAACAGGCACTCTGACACAGAATCGGATGACAGTTGCCCACATGTGGTTTGACAATCAGATCCACGAGGCTGACACTACAGAGAACCAGAGTGGTAAGACAGCCTCTCAGTGCTTGAGGCATTTCATTAAAAAATGGCTTTTTCTGAGCCTGCCTGGACACTGGTACTTCTAAGAACCTGTATTTGTACCTCTTCAGTCCAAGTGATGTTCACAATGCAGGGATTTCTAATGTACAGTCTAGAATGAGCATAAAAAAATTGAAATGACACATAGAAGGCTTTGCACTGTACCGTGATCTCTTTAATCCTTAAACTGTTTAGCCTGCCTTTTGTGCAGAATTACTCCATTGGAATTTGAGCCTCTTGAGTGTTCAGCACCATGTGTTTGTCCTGTACATAGAAATATTCACAAAGTACCTGATTATCTTTGCTAAAATGTATCTTTATGAAATTGCTCAATCTCAAGTCTGTTGAAAGTATGGACAGCAGAAGTGTTGGCCCTGGTAATAATGACTTGAGGCTGGACATAGATGGCAAGTTCCCACGTGGAACTACATGGTTGCCTTTGGACAGGGGTTTTCCCAGAACATCCAGGTTGTGTTTACATAGTGCCAGCAATGAATGTAAGACTTTAGCAGGAAGTTTCTCCTAGTTGATAAGAATCTGAAGTCTGTGTGCTGTACAACTGAGAGAAATGCTTATCTCTCCAGAACTGTTCAGTACAACCAAACTCAAGAGTTTCCTAGCTGTTGTCTACCTTGTGAAATGCTGTACTTACAACACATTATTAGCATAAATATTTTCCAGTGGTGCTGCTGCACTCTGCCCTGAACCAGTCCAAAACATTGTGCTTGTCTGCACTGCTTAAAAATGCTACATTATTTAACAGTAATGCAAAGTAATGAGCTATAAATAGATCTTTTGGAAGCCCTAGGCCTGGCAATGATTGGCTTGGCTGCAGTGGAAGTAAACCTAGAGGATTTCACTTCATGGAAAGTATGTTAGGTTATCGGTTAACTGTCTCTTCAATTCACCTCCTTTAAAGCCAGCTTAAGAGCCATAATGAGAGAGTATCTTTATTTAAGCATTGTTCCTTTGGGAGCTATTTCGTCCATTTCTTGAGTTGATGGATAAAGTGAGACAACCTGGAGGTAGAACCCAGCATCCCTTACTCAAGCCCTCTGAATGAGTGTTATCTGTCCAGAATTCCTTGGCTTTGTCAGTGTGTCCCTCTGTTGCTGCTGGATATAGCCATTACTGGAATCTTGAAAGCAAAGGTGTTCTCTTGCACTGCTGCTGTCTTAAAATAATCAGCTCCTCATCAAGTATCTGGGAAGGGAGGAGGAATGAAAGACATGCAGTGATGCTCTGTTTCCTGTTTGAGATAAAGGTTTCTTGGTCTTAAACCTCTGGGATTTTGAGCTTATGTGACTTTCTTGAGGGGTGGGTTTTTGACACTCTTCCTCTGCTTTCAGGTGCTTCCTTTGACAAGAGCTCAGCCACTTGGACTGCTTTGTCCAGAATTGCAGGTCTCTGTAACCGTGCTGTGTTTCAGGCTGGCCAGGAAAATGTACCAATTCTCAAGGTGAGTTCCCAAAAAAGTGTTGGTCTTGTTCCTCACCACCATCCTCTCATAATGGTAGCAAGATTACATCCTGTGGGTCACATGAACCTGCAGAGCAGAGGTAGCTGCCACTCTTAATCTTTTCTGTGTGCTGTGGGCAGGCGAGATGGGATTGAAAAGGCATTTTTCCCACAGCAGAATCCCTGCCATCCACTGCCATATACACTCAGTTTGGGAGGCCAGATATTTCAGACAGGGCTAGAAATGACCAGATAGTTTTCTTAGGCATTTCCCAGTATTTGGCTGTTCCAGAAATTGCTCTCTCTGGCATTTGTACACTTCAAAGCTACAAACACCTGGTGGTGGGAGAAGTAAACATCAGAGCAGGGCTAGAGACAGTCTGCTCTCACTGGCAAATCTCCTTAAACTTTCACTAGTTCAGTGCTGGTGCAAATGCTGGCATAGCACCAGTTCACATTCCTCCTTCTGAACTGTGACCCAGCCAGGGCTGAAATTAACTGTACAGTGCTTATAATCTGTCAAGTATTAGTCATGTTGCTTAGTAAACTTATTCCCAAGGGGGTTCTGATGCAGTGGTAGTAGAGATGATGGAACAAACTATTTTTCCCCAGCTCTCCTCTGACTGTATCTTAAGTCTACAAAATGTGACCTGAAGTTAAATATCTGGAGTTCTTCCTTTTTAAGGGAGGGTTGGGAGAGGGAAGTTTTGAGAAATCTTTAGATACCAAAAAGTAGTACAGAAATAAAAAAAAAAAAACCCAAAACAATTGCTCACAAAGACAGAGACCAGAAGGGCAGGAAGTACTTGGTTTTAATTGCAGCAAAGGAAGCTCCACCAGGACATTGAGCACATACAGATCTCCTGGGCTGAGAGCCCCCATCTCTACCAGCGCCAACCTTTATGGGGAAGGGACAGATCAAATTTCTCCCAGTGGCTTGATAAGCTGGTGTTATCTTGGAGTGGTGGGGGTGAGGGGCACATGGAAGTGTTTCTGTGTGCATGTAGTCAGTCTTCATCTCACATTAGCTGTTCTTCATGGCAAGCAGCTTACAGCAGTTCTTTTCAAAGTTTACCCTCCAGCCTCACTTGGTCTGACTGTACCTGGTTATGTGATTTTCCCTAACCCTTTTAAAGGCCTTCTTGACTTTGTCACAAGGAGACTGCTGCTCTCTTAAGATGGGAGGCCTGGCTTTCTGAAATGCAGTACTTGTTGGTACTAGATAATAGAATTATTTATTCTTTGCTTTCATATAATCTTATGTAGAAGCTGGGACTGGGCTGTGATGAATTCACTCTTAAAATCTATTTTAAATATCCAGTCTTCTGTGGTTGTATGTTTTGATAGTTGTCTTTTTTCCTCAGCGAGCTGTGGCAGGAGATGCCTCTGAGTCTGCACTTCTGAAATGCATTGAATTGTGCTGTGGTTCTGTCAAGCAGATGAGAGAAAGGTATCCCAAAGTGGTGGAAATACCATTTAACTCTACTAACAAGTACCAGGTAAGCAGGTGTGCTCTTGAAAGGAGAGCTGCTGTGTGAAATACTTGTGTGAATTTGCACATAGTGTGCCCCAAAACATGTTCTGGCACCCAAATTTTGTCTAGCCATTACTTGCTTGAAGACTGTTCTATAAATCTAAGAGACCATAGTTACAGGAGCTGCACTGACACTAAGGTGTTAGCTGCTAACAAAGGATCAGACATGTTCTCAACCTGTGTAGCAGTAGTGCACAGAGCATGGAGTAACTCAAATCTGGGAACAGGAGTGAACTGCTGGGAAGTGACCTTAGCTGGTGGCACTTGAGTACAGAAATGGTCATTACAACACCTGCAGTTACACAATAATGCTAAAGAATGCACAGATTCCTTAGTTCGTAAACCTCTTTAAAGTGTGGGTGAATGAGAGCTAGAGCAGAATATCACAAATGGCCCTGAGCTGCCAGAGTTGCAGAACACTGATGTTGATTACTCGTGTCCTTCACAGTCCATGTTTATAGAGCAGATTCATTTTTTCCACCCCTAGCTGTCTATCCACAAAAACGCTAATCCATCAGAATCCCGTTACTTGCTGGTGATGAAGGGAGCTCCAGAGAGGATCCTGGATCGCTGCAGCACTATTCTTATCCATGGCAAAGAGCAACCACTGGATGAGGAAATGAAAGATGCTTTTCAGAATGCCTACCTTGAGTTGGGAGGCCTCGGGGAGAGAGTGTTAGGTAAGGAAAAACAGCCTGATTACATTGGAAAAGATTTGTCCTTCATGTTCCTGTTCAGTCCTCACAGATTAAGTGAAGGGTCACTCTGTTCTTGCAGTGTAACCATAGTATTAAGGTCACTTCAGCAATCCATGTAGGGACAGTCCTGGCTTTAATCTAAAAGGCAGCCTGCCTGCAGGGTCTGGTCTCTCTCAGCAGCGAAGTCACGTAGATTAAAAAGGCAGCAAAGCATTTGGGACCTTCCGTGGGACCACACGGTGTTGTTGGGTTTATTCCACTGCACAAGAACCAGGCTGTGTCTGGGCACCTAGCCACAGCTGGTAGTTATCAGAACAGGAGCATGACTCCTGTCTCAACAGCCTTGGCTAAACCTCTGACTAAGCTGCGCTGTTATTCTTGTGTGGCTGTTTGCAGAAGCAGTAAGTGTTCACTCTCTCTGCCTCCTGATGTGTAGGAGCAGAGTAAATGTGGGTTTGATGTGTTACAGGATTCTGCCACTTGGCTCTGCCTGATGATCAGTTCCCTGATGGCTTCCAGTTTGATACGGACGACCTGAACTTCCCTGTAGAGAAACTCTGCTTTGTAGGACTGATGTCTATGATTGACCCACCTCGTGCTGCTGTGCCAGATGCTGTTGGCAAATGCAGAAGTGCTGGGATCAAGGTAATTTATTCCTGGGTTGAAAATCACCTCACTTCATACCTGTGGAAATAAAGGGCTTCCTTGACCTCCTGTATGACTGTAATGTGAGTGGATGAAATAATTGATCAGGTTTTAACTACTGATACTTGAGGCTTTATTTCTAAGTTAAATACAAATGGTTGTGTGTTCATGAACTGAAAAATCAGTGAAACTCCAAGCTGCTAGGGCCCTGGCAGGTGCTCTGAGCATGGTGTCCCGAAGCACATGATTTGGCTCAGGGTGCCACAGTACTGACTAAAATGAGAGGGAAGCACAGGCTGGAGACAAAACTGGCTCCATTAACTCAACATGAACAATTTCTTGTCTTCCACCCACCTCAATCCATCACATACTGGTAGCAGGTTACTGCCTGTACCTCAGACTTGCTCTGTGATAGCACTCGCAAGGAGACGTGTGGCCTTTTCAGTGCAAGGGACCTGCCTTTTGGGCAGTGCTGCTCTGCAGTGCAGGCAAGGCTTCCATGGCAGTCTGTTTGCATTTCAGGTTATCATGGTTACTGGAGACCACCCCATCACAGCCAAAGCAATTGCCAAGGGTGTCGGCATCATCTCCGAGGGCAACGAAACAGTAGAAGATATTGCTGCTCGTCTCAACATTCCTGTCAGCCAGGTCAACCCTAGGTAATGTCTGCTGGGAAAGGCCAGAGCTGTTCAAAGAATTCTGCATTTGCCTCTCTCCTTGCCTTGGGTAATCCCTCAGCATCTCCCCTCTGGACACGGAAAGATTAGCATTTGCTTAGCTCAGCATATTGTGGCTTTCCAATGTGTATCACGAGTTATGTGAAGAATGCACAAGATTGTATTAAATGTGCATGTCCTGTGTCTGGGAAGTACTTAAGAGTAAGACTGTAGGAGGGCAAAGGGAGCAGAACTTGTGCCAGGTAGAGGAGTTGACACTAGTGCATAGCTACAAGCAGAATAAATGTAAGAAGGGAACTCCTTCCTCTTAAGGGTTAATGCTTGCCTTCATAACCTAGCTGGGACTGAGGCATCCTCAGAAAATGTGCTTTGGCATAAGCAGGCTGTTTGCAGAATGGCTGGGCCGTCTGCATTGCTTAGCTTGACCCAGCCTGTGTTTGGGCTGGAGGACAGCCATGCAGCTTATGAACTGTGAATAGAGACACCCTGTGAAATGAAATTGCTTGGGTTTTTTTTTTTTTTGGTTGGTGTTTTTTTTTTTTTATATATTTTGAGGGCAACTTCAAAACTCAGCAGTGCAGGCTGGGGTTGGCTGGGCTCTATGACTGAGCAGGTCAGCAGCTGGCTCTAAGGGTGGGGAAGGAATTTCCCTGTCTAAACTGGGTGATGTCAAGAGCTGAGTGGACAGTCTCCTAGACCTATAAGGGATGGTATGCTGGGCTGGAGAGATGGTATTTTGCTGCAGCATGTAGGGTACCAAACCAGTCTAAATATAACATTGCATACTTTTGTGGCTGAAGGGTGTAAATTAGTTGGAAGTTGCATGGTGTGAACACTCTCTGTGAAGAACCATATATCACCAGTCACATGGTCATCAGTCCAGTGCAAAAAAGATTGCCCGCAGAAGACAGCAGCATCTCTTGAAACCTTGGAAGCTAACTACCTGAGCCAGGAGTTCCTTTTTTTCAGAGAGGCTAAGATTTGTGGGAACAGCTAGTATTTCCTTGATGCCTTTTAGAAAGCTATGGAAAGAATTAATTTGCTTATAAGGTTTTTTTGTCTGTTGCTTGGTTCTGCTTTGTTGTCTTTTTCTTGGTGTTTCCCATCTGCCTCTCAAAATTTTGAGCATCAAACCTCTGTGCAGAGGCTGCCTGGATTAGTATTTAGTCATAGCAGAAGTTGGTCTTTCCTCCAAGCACTGAAGAACCTTATTTTTATGGGGCAAGTACAGCTAATGAGAAACTTACTGCAAAGTGAAGCGTAACTTTCCTTGTTTTTCAGGGATGCCAAAGCTTGTGTGGTTCATGGCTCAGATTTGAAGGACATGACTAGCGAGCAACTGGATGACATCCTGCTTCACCACACAGAAATTGTCTTTGCCAGGACATCTCCTCAGCAGAAGCTTATCATTGTGGAAGGCTGCCAGCGACAGGTAAAGAGAGGGAGAGTAAGGATGCCATATTAGAGAAATGCCTAGACTATATGTAAACTAACAGGCAGTTCTGCTGTTGAAGTGCTAGGGCTCATTAGTGCCCTCATGTAAAGAGCCAGATTAAATCTGTCTGTCAGCAGCCTTCAGCTACTGATGTCAGGCTGCTCTACAATACATAAATATAAGGGTCTGACAGGAAGACATCTTCAGTTTGTACTGAGGCTTTCTTCTGATCCTAGAATGTGATTAGTAAACTCAATTTCTAAATTCTCTGCATGTGCTTGGGAGAGGAGGATCCAACATGCCCATGTGTTGTCCAGTATCTCCTTTTCGAGAGAGCAGCGTGGTTCCCTTGATGAGCCTGATCAGAACAGGGAAGGGGTGAGGGGAGGGCAAGGAGCAACTGAGGTCTTTTTACAGCAAGGTGAAATAGTTTTTTGTGCTTTATCTGTAAGGTAGGAGAAAGCTTTTCTGCCAAAAACGTCTCTTACATGATGATTTCAGTCTTGCTGTTCCTCTTTGTGACTAGGGTGCCATTGTAGCAGTCACAGGTGATGGTGTGAATGATTCCCCAGCTCTGAAGAAGGCTGACATTGGTGTTGCTATGGGTATTGCTGGCTCAGATGTCTCCAAGCAGGCAGCTGACATGATTCTGCTGGATGACAACTTTGCCTCCATTGTCACTGGGGTTGAAGAAGGTGAGTCTATAACTTGTGTGCAGTGGTGGTAAAGTAACATGGTTCAGCATCTCCTCTGAAATAGAGGCACCTAGGTGGCTCTTCTTTGAGCTTGCCTCCATGACAATAGTTTTTGAGGAGAGCAGCACTTTTCTTCCTCCCTTCAAAGTTTTATTTCTTTCCATGGGTGTTCTGCATGACCCTTTGGGGATGGGTAAGAGTAGGAAGCAGCTGAGTAACAAAAGCTGCTTTGTGCCGTTGCCTAACACGTGACCTTACAGTCATCTTTGCCAGCTGAGTGTGACGTTTTCCTCCCTGATGGACAAGTAGCTCTCAAACAGGAGCAGAACAGAGGGTCCCTCCAGGGGCTCTTGATGATGTCCAGAAACCAAGGCTTAGTGTCCTACTGCTGTATGCAGTGAGCCCTGATTGCTGTGACCAGAAGTGTCACTCTTCACAGGTGTTGCTGTGTGTGGAGCAGTCTCACCCTTACAAAGGAGAGAACCCTTTCATTTGCTGCACTAGCGTTTTGCCATTTGGTGCTAGCACTGAGGCTGCCTGTGAGCTGCTTGGCTGCCTTCTGCTGACAAGTGAGAGTTACCCTGCTCTCTCTTCTTGCCCCAGGTCGTCTGATCTTTGATAACCTGAAGAAGTCTATTGCCTACACCCTGACCAGTAACATTCCTGAAATCACACCGTTCCTGATCTTCATCATTGCAAACATACCCCTTCCTCTGGGAACAGTCACCATCCTCTGCATTGACTTGGGCACTGACATGGTGAATGTGGTTTTTTTGTCTCAAGAAAAAGTGTGGATGTTCTTAGGTACCCTAAAGAAAGGACAGGTGGAAGGAAAATGCTTAAATAGTTTTCTCTAGTGTTCTGATTTAAAGTAAGGGACTCTCTGATACTCCTTTTATTCACATTCATCTCATGCCTCTTGAGTGAGGATCTTTCAGCTCCCGTAAGGACAGACTGGGGAAAGGGAGGGGGTAAGGTCCTTTTGGAGTATCCCTTTTGGGGAGTGCTGTTTCTGGCACTGAATACATGGGGCAGGGAAGACTCTATACAGTGGAGAATTGAAACTCTCCTAAGAGCAGTCCTGCCACCCTCAGGTCCCTGCTATCTCCCTGGCATATGAGCAAGCAGAGAGTGACATCATGAAGAGGCAGCCCAGAAATCCCAAAACAGACAAGCTGGTGAATGAACGGCTGATCAGCATGGCCTATGGGCAGATTGGTAAGCTGCTCTGTTTTCTCTGGCACCAGTTTGAACTTGGTGGTAGCAGGGTTGTACACAGTCTTGAGTCAGTGACTGCTCTGCTTATTTTGGTAGGGTTGAGGTTTGGGGTGTGTAAACCAGAACCTCAGGCTGTAAAGAACTTGCAATGATTCTTCCCCCATGGCTTATAGCGGTGGCTTGTGCAGCTTGATCCATTGAATCGCTTTCACTGTAATTTTGTTTAATTGCACAGCACTGTAAAGGAACTGGCTGACAACCAGCTCTCCTCTGGTTCAGACTTGTTCAGCAAGAACATAGATCCCATTGTTAGTTTAATTAGAAGTAAAGGATTCTCTCCAGCGTATCCCTAAAAACACAGCATTAGGAGCTTTGATTAAAGGCAGCTACAGAGAAGTGCCCAGTTCACAGGATGGGAGCTCATGCTTAATTGCAGCAGACCTTGGGAACCTTCTTGACTGTATTTTGCAAGGGTTGGGGTGGGCAAGGCATAGTAAGAATACAAAGGGAGTTTTATCTTGTGTCCTTGAGTATGGTGCCATCACAGCACAGGGCCAGAACAGAAGTAACTCTGTACAAAGTTGGGGGCAGAAGCTGCTCAGCAAAAGGATTGCAGCTGAGTTTGATGTTAGTTTGAACTATTTCTACAGCTGCTGCTTGGGACATTGAGCCCTGCAAGGAGTAATTTTTAAGGTGGTTAGGGTTTACTGCAAACTGTTGTCCTATTGTAATTGTTCTGCACAGTTTCATCAGCTTCTTCAGTTTTATCATGCTTTCTTACCTGTTTAGGTATGATCCAGGCCCTCGGAGGTTTCTTCACCTATTTTGTAATCATGGCAGAGAATGGGTTCTGGCCTTCTGGCTTGCTAGGGCTCAGAGTTCAGTGGGATGACAGATGGATTAACGATGTGGAAGACAGCTATGGGCAGCAATGGGTGAGTTTTGAGGCACAGCCTAGACGCTGCCAGCCAAAATATCAATGCTTGCTGAACTTGGTGTGAGCACCAGAGAGCAAAGGCAGTGTGTCTGAACAAATGCTCTCTGCTTTGTTTCTTCCTAGACCTACGAACAGAGGAAAATAGTGGAGTTCACTTGCCATACAGCCTTCTTTGTCAGCATCGTGGTCGTGCAGTGGGCAGACTTGATCATCTGTAAGACCCGAAGAAACTCTGTCTTCCAGCAGGGGATGAAGTAAGTCAGCATGTCCATGGAGGAGATTTAGACTTGAACTCTGTGTGTTCTCCAGCACACAGCACTCTAGTCCTTCATCCCAGTAGTGTCTGGGTGTTTTGGCAAAAGTCTTGAGCAGACTGCCTTGGTGTAGTGGATAAAAGACTGGGTGCTCTCTTCCTTGTAGTACTTGGCAGTTGTCAGGCTGAGACAAAGAATTAGTGGCTTCTGTTGGCATTGTCTGTGGGAGCTAGCCCACAGACACTCCAGCACGCAGCGTTGATCTCCTGATCTTGTACATCAAGAGATCTCATGGCATGAGCTCCAGCTGCCTCCTGAATTTGTGATGAAAGCAATTGCTGGTTGATTTGATAATGAGCTGTCTCTGAAGAGACTTAAAATACCATCATGGCAACTCTGCAGTTGCCTTGGATGGATGGCCTGGTGGTCCCCACCTCATGACCCTCTGGGTTGGACTGAAATGTTTGTTTCCATTCGCTCCCATGTGGCAGGTTGTTTTTTAGGAGGTCATCTCTGAAAGTACTTTGTTCTTGACTTCTTTCTTGCCTCTTCTAGGAACAAGATCTTAATATTTGGTCTCTTTGAGGAGACTGCTCTGGCTGCCTTCCTGTCCTACTGCCCTGGGATGGATGTTGCTCTAAGGATGTATCCTCTGAAGTAAGTTGCATCATGCTTTTTGTGTAACAGATTGTACCACAGAACAATAGTGCTTGGGTGGGGAGATGGATAAAAGTAGTTGTGAACCAGTGGAACATCAAACCTAGTCTTAAAAGTTCAGGTTAGAGGGTGTCAGTGATCCTTTGCTGTCCTGTGGCACACAGGGGTTTTCTTCACTGTGTGTGGAATGTTTATGAGGAGCCTCCTGTTTAGTGCCTCACTAAAAATCTAAAAATCAGCAATCCAGCTTCAGTACCAGTGTGCTCTAGTGCAGCTGCCTCTTGGACTTATTTAATGGAATATTTTTATGGGTAGGGTACTGCACCTCCAAAGAAAGCCCATTGCATTGTGTAATTCATAGGCCAGATGACTCTTGGGTACTGAAGAACTGCTGATGATGTCTTGGGCTTTTTTCCTACATCCACTGGGAAGAGAACAAGCAGTAAAATCTTTTAAAAGCTGCTACGTAGATGCAGATGACCGGTTGATGCACACTAACTTTCCTAATGGTTGGGAAGGTGCCAACATTTTAAGTGTTGCTCAACAGCATTGCAACACTTCATGGCAGGGTTTAGTCTTAAGCCAGAGGACTGTTCAAAGTTTGAGTGTCATGAAATCTTCATGGGAAAAAAAAAAATCCTGGTACATCTTGCATTCCAAGAGTTGGGTGCTGAAGTGTGAGTGTTTCCTAACAAGAAAGCTGGCCTCTGCCCAGTGCCTGCAGCAGCTGGATGTTAGTGTGTGTAAATCACGAGGGGAAACAATACAGTTCCAGCAAGCAAGGCTCTGGGCACAAAGGTTGTGTACTTAGAGGAAATACTGCTTGATTGGTAGGTGGGGAGGTGCTGGTGCAGAGATGACACACCTTGTGTTGGAATTATTACCCAAAAGTGAATTAATCTATTGCAGCAGAAAACCTGGTAGTAATTCTTGGCTTGGAGGACTCTTGATTGAACTGGCAAGCTGGGTCATGCCAGCCTTCTTGCACTTGAGTGTGCCAGGCAAAGAGCATCTCCACAGCCCGTGTTCTCACTGTCTCCTCTCCCAAACAGGCCGACCTGGTGGTTCTGTGCTTTCCCATACTCCCTCCTCATATTTGTGTATGATGAAGTCAGAAAGCTCATTATCAGGCGCAACCCTGGCGGTAAGGATCTGCTGCTCATCTCTGTGTTTCCTTCCCCACCTCTTCATGCTGCTGAGTTTTCCAGAAACCCCAGCAAAGCTCGGGGACCCCTAAGTACTGTTTGGGGCTGTATTTTGTTGTGTTTTCCCCTTCCTCAACATTAATTGTGCAGTTAATTCAAATTAAGGCCCTCTTGCTGTCCCTACATTCTCTCCCATTATATAAAAGTACAGATGCACTGGAGTAGATGGAAAAGACTGTTTAATGCTTGGATAGTTCTAGAAAGCTGGAAGAGGTGCTGAAAGCTGGAGAACATTGATTTGGCTAGATTTTCGCATTGTGTCATGTCACTTATTAGCTCAGGTCCTTCAGTGCAAGTTTTTAAGAACCTAAAAGGGAGCTCTCATGAGCCTCATACTTGGTTTGCCTTGAGACTAACTCTCTTTCTCCCTCCTTTTCCTTCAGGCTGGGTGGAAAAAGAGACCTACTACTAAAAAGTACCTGTAAAACATTCCACGCACAGCCCATGCCACTTCTCCACCATCTCCCCTGTGTGCATACTTCATCTTTGCAAGAGCAGAACTGTGTCTGAGCAGGAGTGAGCTGAAAACTAAAGGAAACATGAAGAAACGTGGACTGGAGGAGAAAGCAAGGGGGAGGTTGGGGTGGGGGGAGTGTCCGACCATCAGTCCAGGGGGATGAGAGTTTGAGTAGTTTTATGTGCCTTTGTTTTTGTAAAAGGAAACTGAAGATTTTATATGTGGATTTTTACAAATAAAGATGGATTATAAGAGGATGCCCCCACATGGTCTTAGGTGGATGTTTTTCTCAAGGCAAAAACTGGTTCAGGGCAGCCTCCCCACCCTGGCTTTTAGGGTGTGGTGGTGAGTGCAAGGGTTAGTCCCTGGCTTCCTGTTTTTGTGATAGGGAAGCAGAGCTGCTTGACCCACAGACAACAGCATGTGTAAAAGCCCCGGTGCGCCTTACACCAGCTCAGTGCTTAATGTGACAAACTGTTTGCCAGCACTTTGATCTCACAGCTCAAGAAGCTTCCTTGGCTGTGCATCTTGGCTTCTTTGAGCAAATGGAGCATTGAGTGAAGAGCTGGCCTGCCTTAAGGGGCTCTTTGCTGGGTTCTGAGTGAGAACAGACTTCCACTGACTGGCACTTGGATCCAAGCAGCCTTGTTCTCAAAATCGACACTGGTTTTCTTGCTTGCTTAGCCAAGCAAGGGATAGTGTTTCATGGTGACCTCTGTGCATGTCACTTGCCCTGTCCTGATACTGGCTCGTGCCTCCTGTGGAATGAGGGCAGGGGCTGATCATGGATTCTGCATCCTCCACTTTTGAGGAAGGCGTTGCTGTTGTCTGGGGTCTGAGCTGTCTCTGTGAGCTGAAGTGAGTCATGCTGCTTCCCTCTGAGTATCTAACCTTTTTCTGTATGCTTGGATTTACTGTTAATGCCTGTATGGCACTCTTTTGTGAGAACTCTGTGAGAGAGCTGGCCATTTGCATGTGGGCAGTCACCATGAAGTCCTAACTATACATTGCTCCTAGTGCTGTTATGCTAAAGCAAGCTGGAGATGCTTCAAGCCCTGTTCCTGAACTACTGGCCTGTGCCCCTCTTCAGATATGTGTCTATCTCTGCAAAGGATCTCTAAACCACAGCACTGAAAGGCTCTGCAATTAAAACTCCATGTTGTCATCCCTCTTTCCTCATAACATCTTGGTTTTTTTAAGGTGGTGTTTGAAAGCCGGGTTGCTTACCTCATGTACGGAACAATATAAACTCAGAAAGCTCTAGGGAGGGGAAAAAAATGAGAAGTTGAGGGTGGCAACTGTTTCACTTTGTCTTGGACACTCTACTGTGGAACAGCCAGTTGGAGATGATTAAAAATAATAATAAAGTCTTCCAATTGTTGGAGTCTGCCCATGCTAACAGTTGAATTGATGCAACTGGGCGTGAGGTGATCGCAGTTGGGAAGGGGAGATGATGAGTTGCACTAAGGGAGGAAGAAAAAAAGGTGGGATGTGTGTTACTGGATCTGATGATGACTGAGAAGCGATGCAGAAATGACACAGTGAACCCAGGCGTGACACTTCCCTGACTCGGGCATTACACTTCCTTAAACAGTTGGGTCAGTGCTTGAGGCCCACTGCAGTGAAGTTGCAAAATCAGTGTTGGTTGTCAGATGCTGACAAAGGAAGAAAAAAAAGTCCTGTTACTCTCCCTGACATTTCAGCTTTAAACAGCCTTAGCACTAGGCTTCTCACTAAGACTCAAAGGTGAGGAGGGACCCCTGAAGGTCCAGCTGGCCAGAGCTGACCCCCTCCCCAGTGGCTCCCAGGGCTCCTTGTTGGGCTGTCCTTGTGCTGCACTGTAGTTGAGGCTCCTTTCCTGACATGTCCAACAGCATCTTGCAGGAATGCTTTTTTGGCTACAGTTGCTGCTCAGGAGTTCCACCTCACCTGGACATCTCACACTAGTCCAGGAGCATTTCTTGCACTTCTTGCTGTGCTTCACCAGTTTAGTTGTCATCTTCCAAAAGAAAACTATGCTGAAGCCAAGTCTGGACAAGCAGTGACTCATGTTAGAAGAAAGCTTCGCCCCACCGTGCTCTGACATCCTTTCCTGGGTAAGGGGCTGAGGGAGCTGTGACTGGGGTGGATGGGGCTCCAATGCCTGGGGAAGGGAGCAGGTAGCCAGGACCAGGGTGTGGTAGAGAAGGCAACGGAGGATGTTCTATATTGGTTCTTGGTGCTGGTCAATATTCACAAGCTAAGTAATGAGTATCAATTAGAGATGGCATTTACAGCAGCTTCCCTGTAGCACAGTGAGCACTCATCACATGGCCGAGCTCACCCTGACTTTTTTCCCACCCTCAAAGGGCAGGATGTGCTTGTGATGGCAACACCATCTCCTTTAGCCTGAAGTGACATGGAAGATTTTGCATGAGATGCCCGTGACTCACCACCCAGCAAAGGAACCTGAAATAGCATCAGTGCCTGAGTGGATGAACACCAGATGTCTGTGCCAGAATCATGCATATCCTTGCTGGAGGTGGGGGCCTGAGGCAGAAGGATGAGGGCAGGGCATGGGGCCAGCTGGGAATAGTTACCCCCCAGGATGTGGGAGCCTCAGCAGACCTCTAGCGAGCAGTTATCTCGCTCAGTGCTGGGCTCTTGCAGAGGAGTTTTTTCCCTAGTAATCTTTCATTTTCACAAGATCTGCCAATTAGCAAGAAGAAAGGCACTAGTCCCTCCTGGGGTCCTGCTCCACAGCACCATTCCTGAAGGGATAAAGCACTTTTCTACCAGACTTGACAGCGGCCAGCTCTGAGCCCCTCTACAGTGCTCGCTTGCCCCAGACTCCGTGGCCTTGAAAACAGGAGGAGAGCAAAACATCCCCCTCCAACCTATTAGGCTCCTGAATCAGCTGATTAGCCAAAGTAGAAAGCAGATTAACCCCAATTAGGTGAAAATGTATAAACAATTATATTCAGTAAAGCTCTGTGGATAGGCTTCCCAGGAGTCTGGCTTTGAACATGCATCCCAGGGACCTTCCACAGGTCCTTACACTTGCAGCTTCTTACTCCATCACCTCCTAAATTCTACCAATGCCTAGAGTCCCTTCTGTGCTCTCCCACAGCTCACTGCGGCAGGCTTGCTCAGATCCTGCCTGCACTTGCTTCAGATGTTGCTTTTTTTCCCCTGCCTCTCCTCTCCTCCAGCCTCTGCAGCCCTTCTTCTCTTTCCCCGTCACTCCGTGTGCCATCCCAAGGGCCTCTGGACTCCTGGGCTTTGCTGATGAAAAGTATGGCAGAAGGTCTGTGCCTGTGGAAAGTTTTTACTCCCTCTATGGAAGGATAGAAACCCCTCTCATCACACTCATCTTTGCTCCTATGAGATCATCTACTTCCCTGCTTCTTCATCTGGCTTTCCAAGCACAGTAACTTCACTTGTGTGAACCTTTAAGCTCTCTGACTCTTCAGGAGGCTGGAAAGAAAATATGGCTGATTTGCCCAGCTCTGATAACAGCAGCTGTACAATCTTGCATTTATGTGCTTCCTTGCACTTTAGGAGGCCCCACACTTTCCTGCATGGTACACAAAACTTTCCCTCTGCCTCTGGGAGGCTTATGCTGCTGTCCGGCAAAGAGCCAGTTCAAACAGCCCGGCGGGGAGATCTGATCAGGAAGGAGATACTGAAAACCTTCTAGTGAAATGCCACCAGAACTTTCCAACTATAGCTGGAAAACAGCTGTGATTCCTAAGCATGCCTGGGAAGGTTGGTGTCACCTCCCAGAGGTTTGCCTAGCCAGCACCCCCATATCTTATATGCTCACTTAACTGGATCCCTGATGCGCTGGAATAAGCCAGAAAATCGGGGATGGTTAGAAAATCGTCAGCCATGGGGAATGGGAAACCTCTGCACAGGCACAGCAGCTCAGCTTTTCCCTTTACTATGGCAGAGTACACTGAACAGCCAGCAGAAGAAAGCCCCACCTCTGTTTTTTAAGTGTTAAAGGGTAAAAAAAAGGGATTCTTGACAGCGTGTCACATTCATGGACTGGGACCTACAGCTGACAGGAATCAGGGCTAAAAATAGACATCAGTGCTAATGGGCTCGGAGCAGCCTTCTGCAAACGAGTCCCAAGGTGAATTATGAAATCTAACACGCGTTCTGTCCCTAACAAGTGTGGTTTCTATTGAGGCTTATTTACTTTGGTCTTCATACCTGCTGGACATAGGATATGAGGGTTGGGTTTCACAACTAAACAGAGCCGGGCCTGATGGGGAGACAGCCAAGAAGTCAACAGGAACACTGTTGTGGAAGATGCAGCTCCACACAGCTCAGCAACAGCACTGGCCAAAGGAGTTCTGGTGGTGACCCTTGCCCAGACAAACAGTCCCAGCTCAGTTGTGACTCCCCTTGGTGACTTGGCTTTCACACAACCTCCTGAAAACCTTTATTCATACAACACCTGCTGTTCTATCCACACGTATTTTTGGTGACAGGTATTCTGTGGTGACAATCTGATAGTTTTCATCCAGCCAATGCCCTCCTGCATTACCCATCCCTATAAATCCAGTCTGGCTGAGGCACAGTGAACAGGGCTCCTTTCTGTTGAATAAACATTGTGTGGTGCTCTTCACGGCTTCATCCCATGTGTGGGACAATGAGCAGCCCCTGACCCAGAGAAAAAACAGCAGCACAGGCATGAAGCTTGGCTATGCAAGAACTATTGTCTCAAAAACTCAGAAAGTATTTTGAACCAACAAGTTTATACTTATCTGCCCTGTGTATGGCATGGCTAGGTGTATTTGATCTGATGGCAGGAGGTTTACCACATCATAAAGCTACAACCTGAAATGGCTGAGAATAATCTCCCCACAGCTCCATGGTGCCCCAGCAGACAAAGCTGGGCCCATCGGGCAGAGGAGAAGAGAAAGGGAGTGCTCAGCAGTCAGCTGGGCTTTTTCTTTCCAGTTAGAGTATTTTCTGCTGGTTTTAAAAGTTGTGTCTACAGCTAATCATGCAGGGATGTTTTTCTGTTCCTTTTTAATGTTTTTTCCCTTTTACAAAATACTTTCTAAAAGCAGGGCTGTACAACAGGCAGTCTGGAACATGGCTGTCCCCAGCCTATCCTTATCACACGTGCTTGCCTGCATGCTCTTACTTCTCTGCTCTTCCAGGTTTTTTTTTTAGGAGGAAATTAATCCCCAGAGAGATTAAAATAGAAATGAAGGGAGTTTTTCCTTGGAGCAAACATTTCCGAGTGACCTTCCTTCTCCTCCACAGTGAAAATTGACCATCTTGGAGAAATCACTCCCAAAGCAACAGATACCACTTGAAGGCTCCCAGCAAAGCCTTCTAATTACCAGAGACCAGGGGTCAGGAACAGCTCAGCTGCACTGCTGGCAGTTGGAGCAAGCTACTGGGAACAGTGTGATCACCTGGAAATAATGAAAGTATGATAGGAAAGAAAACTTAATACTGAGATGACCACCCTCAGGATCTGTTGGGGAAGGTCTATTTTGGTCACAGACAGAGCAGTCAGGGCAGAGTCCTCACTCCCCCCTCTGGAAGCAGTCACATAGCTACAGTTTGCCCAAGCCTTCCTCTTTTTCATTCTGGATTTCAGTGTGTTTTTGTAATCAGCTGCCTGAACTCATCCTCATCTTTAAACCCCCACACATCATTTCTGGAATCAAGGAACTTGCACTGGTGTCAGTAGGGTCATGCCATGGGTGAGGTCCCCAAATTACAACCAAATTTGGAAGAAGCACCCAGAATCTCTTCCTGCCTTTGGTGCCTTATCCACGAGCTACCCCCCACATGAAGCTCTCCAGCCAGTGCTGCATGCAGGTGGTTGCTGGATTCTCAGCCAACATCCATGAGCCCCTCTCCCCAGAACACACACACCTGGTGTGTAACAGCCATGTCAGGAGTTTTCTGTTCGTGTTGTCCTGAAGGACTGTCCTATATTCACTCATATCAGTGGAATATTAGCACCTGAACACTCAGGCAAGATCTAGCTGTTTAAATACATGCCCACAGATGTCTTACAGCTACAGCTGTATAAATACAGCAGCTACATAAATACTCTTTTGCCTGACCACCTTTCAGGCTTGATTAGTCTTGTCCTGCTGTCTAGGGAGAGCTCAGCAATGCTATTGCTTCCAAGGTGTCACTGGGGATTGAGCCCCAGCACCTCAGCATCCCAGCTGTGTCCTAAGGGAGATCAGGGAGCTGGCTCTGGATACCCTCCAGCAACAGTCTGGGAAGGGTGCAGCAGTCCCCAGGGACAGGGATTGCATTGTATGTCCAACAACACAGGGAGAGACAAGTGTTCTACCCAGGGTTCCACAGAAATGGACTGAACTGCCAGCAGATCTGAGCAGCAGTTTAGGACATGCCTTGTTGGGCCATAAGTATGTGATGGTTCACAAGGGGTGGGGAAGCAAAGCCTCCCAAGCCAATCTTGAGAAAGACACCCTGCTACAGTCAAGCTTGAGAAAGGAAGGAGTAAATAAAAGCCTTTTCTTTCACAGCTTCATGCCTATCAGATCTTGAGCATGAAAAGGGAGGTCAGTCCCTCTTTGAATTTCAGGCTAACGTTAGTGATTCCACCCTAACAAGGCCTGTCCCACTTTATGGAGGAACAGAAGTGTCTTCAGATGTCATGTGTGTGTGACTGTTAGAAAAACAGCTCTTCACACATCTGTGGGACGAGCTTCTTCACCCACTGAGTGTGCTGGTGACACAACTCTCCAGTCCTGCAGAAGTGAGGGGCAGGTTTGATGGAAGGAGATGTGGCATGGGCAGGAGAAGAAAAGCCCTTGAGCTCCTGTGCAGTGTCCACCTCAATCCATTGGTTCTCCTTGAACCTGTTCCTCTCCCTGGTGCCTGTTCCTGACATCTCCTCTCTACCCTGGACAGTCATGGCGTAGGCTGAGGCTGTTCAGCAACCCACAGCTCATATCCCCTTTCTTGCCAAAATAAGTGAGGAGGGGGATTTTTGCTTTGCTTCACTGTGAAGCACTTGGGAGCAGATAGATTTTGCCATAAATGGCAACCATTTTCTGCTCTGTGGGAAAAGCTTGGCACAGGAGTACAAAGCCAGCCAAATTAGAGATATTCCTCTGTACTCACATCATTCCCAGCTCCCCAGAACTCCCATCAGCAGCCAAGGCCATGCATTAGGGAACACAGGTCAGGAGGTGAGAGGCAGGAGGGGAAGGGGTTCTTAGAAGAAGATCAAATCTCAGAACATCATATTTGCATTCATTAGGAGGCAGTAAAGAAGCTAGGCAAGCGGGGCAATTAGAGATAAGGGTGAGCAACACACTGTTCCCAGACCAACGTCCTGCCTGCTGGTAAAAGTGGGGGTGCAGTGTGATGCATTCTTGACATTTTGTTCTCCCAGCTGATGCCAGCCCAGTTCTTATCAGATATCTCCACGGCCAATGATTTTTCATAGTGGATAATACAACTGAGCTGCATAGAAAATAATCATAAACCTCTGTCCAGGCATCTGAGCAGAATGTTCCCTTCCTGGCCTTAAAATATTTGTGGCTTTACCTTTTCCACTCTTCCTCACTTAATCTCTCTCCTGCCCTGCACATTCAAGGCTCTGACCCACACCCTGAGTTACATGAAGGTAATGAACTTCAGATGAGATCTTTCCTCCACTCCTTGCATCCAGTCGGATCTCTTCTTCCACAAACACAGTCTTGTCTTTATCTTGAACGCACTCTTTGGTGGTTCCCTGCTGGTCAAACAAACCTTAAATTGCTGGGACAGTACAGCCAGCATGCAGACTTGGAGCTGGGGCAGAAGGGCACAGCCAGAGCAAGGCTGCCATTAGTGACCAGCATGGCCACAGGAGAGGCCATGTTTTCCTCCTGGCTCCCCAACTCTCCACAGCAAAAGAATGCCTCCATCCACCCTCTCTAGTGAGGAAAGCTATCTCCATGCTCAAGGATGCTCCCAGCTTGATAATTTCCATGAGAAAAAATTCCTCAGTCTTGGCAGTGCTGGACGAGGTGGATGTGCCCACCACCAGCATTTCAGACTCAGAGTGGAGATCTTGCAGCCAGCAGAGCCTCCTCTGACAGGAATCTGACCTTGAGCACACTGGCCTGACCTCCCAGCAGCAGTGGCACCTGAAGTTCCCTCTAGGGCGGATTTTGGCAGAGGCTCAAAGATGCTTTAGCTGCTATTCTTCCTTTATGCTGAACCTCGTGAAGCTGGGCTCGGTGTCACGGCACTGTGCAAGAGACACCCTCCTTGCTCTGCCCTGTGTCCAGCTCTCAGCTGAGGCAATATTTGGGGAGGTCAGTTATGTGTGCCAAAGCCAGGGGAGCTGAGAATGCAATCCAACTGCTTCCCTTTAGATTCTGCACTCCAGGGTAAGGAAGCTTTCCAGTAAGCACTCACACCCTGGTGATAACAGAAGCACACTCCTGCCCAGGTTAACACGTGATGGTACTGTTAACTCGAGCAAGGTACTGCTCTGCCCTCCACATGCGCATACCACAGCTCGAGTCTCTTTCAGAACTCCCTGGGATGAGTCCTACAGATTAGACAACAACGAGCATGTTAATTTTGGCCAGGAAGGGCTGGCTTCAACTTACCCTGGGCTGCTCTGTCCTTGGCTATGTGCCCCAGGGGCTCCCCTTTTGCAGTGCCCTCACTGCCAGGGCACAGAGCACACCCCGCTGGGGCTGCCAGTGATTCTGGGGCTGTTCAGAGCCCAGAGCTCTTTGAAAGAGATTTCTGTGTGCCATACACACATGCAAACATACACATTTATACAGACATACATATATCTCTGTAATCTGTGTCTGTATTTTCACACATGACGTTACTCTGTCACATCATAGTTGCCCTGCACTTCTTGACGCTGTGATAGCAGGGTTTCTGGGACATGAGCTGTGTAGCAAGTTTCTCAGCTAGCTTAGGCCCTTTTTGGGATCTTTTTCAGAATGAGCAGGATAATTTCCCATTTTGTCCATTCCTCCATTTTACTGGCAATGATAGGCATCAGCAGCCATCACACCGGATCTCTTCCATGCTGCGTGCTCTACCACAGCCCCGCTGAACCGGAGCCAGTCTCATGCACTATCATATTATGGCATCAGCTCTATCCAGCCATGTTCAGATTTTTGTGGCTTGCGTGGCTTGTGCAGGGCCCACAGGTCTGCGCGCAGACATCCTTTGTCCACACACTCTGCTCTGCGGGTCCTAGCTCCCTTTCTTGCAGTGCTGTGGATTCCCAGCTCTGCAAACAGTTTCAGGACACTGTTCACCCAGGCACAGCCATGTTTTTAGGGGGGATGCACTGTGTTGCTTGGCACAGCCAGGGTTAGTTCTGGCTCTCCAGCAGTCCTTGTTTTCAGTTCCAGCCATGGGCTGGTCTCTTCTAAAGGAGCTGGCTATGCTCCTCTTTTCCTTTCTCCTCCCCTAAAACTACCAAACCTAACAAGCACATCAGAGCCAGACAGTGTAAAAAATAGGACTATTTCTCGAGATCTTTTTATTTGCTCACATTTCATGCAGGCACTGACTAAAGCAGTCTTTGACCTTCCTCTGCTGCTTCCCATTGCCCCAGAGCTCCTCTGGAGCTTCAAGACCTCCAACCTTCTGCTCTGACGTTTTCTCGGTATGTCTGGCACTGTGTGACCACCAGAGATTACTCAATATTGCTATTAATTTGCAGGACAGAGGCTTGCCTGTGGTCAGTAAGGAGGCACCTTTGTGTTTATTACATGCAAACTCTGCCCATTCTCTGTCCCAAGAATTCCTTCCCAGCACCTCTAACTGATGGGAACTTTTCCAAACAAAAGCCTGTAAGCACAGGAGAGCCAGTTCCCAGCCCCTTGCAATAGCAGGACTGTATCTGCCAAATGAAATCCTGGGCAACCAAGTCACATTTCGCACAATTCTTCCCTACCTGAACCAGAGCAAAGATTTTTTTTTTCCTGTCTTCAGTCTGGATACTTGTTTACCCTTGAATCACAAACAAGAGAGATCCTTGAGAGGTTTCCCAGCTCAAGCTGTATACATCTCAGCTCGTCTCTCTATCTGTGGCCATTCTCTAGAACTTCAGAGAGTCAGCCAGAACTGCCCTGATTTTACAGGAATATTCACCAATGGGAAGCAGTTAAGCAAGTGGTTTACAGACAAAGAGGAAATCTAGGCCAACAGCCTGCCTTCCTCTGGACTATGCAGACAGTAGGCACATCTGTGATGGAAAGGAAACTTCAGAGAGTGATCTTCACCCCTGGATAGCAGCTCAAGAGAAAAGGGACGCTTGCAGCTCAGCAGCTGCTCCTGTGCTACAGGTGCCACAAGGACACTGCCAGTCACTGTGACCCTGTGACCTGTCCCCTCTGCCTCCCTCCACCCGCTGCCTGGGGCCCTGCGAGTGGGAGCCATAGGATCAGGACTGCATTTTACAGCAGGCAGGGGAAGGCACACTTTTGCCCAGCGTGGATGGGTGGCAAGGGCAGGGACAGCTCACCTCAGCGAGCTCCTGCACACGGAGCTCCTGGCCGGCTCTTGTTCCGGGGTTATCTAATGGCAACACAAGGTCACCAGCTCGCAACCAAGTGTCACTCACAGCCTGGCTTCCTTGCTTGTGCTCCCTGCCAAGACCAGCCCCCAGCAGGGATTGGCTGTGGCCTCTCTCCCAACCCCAGAGGAGACTTACTGGAAGACCCTGATCCAGTGTCTACCCAAGATCCTGGCAGCCTGCAGGAGCGAGGTGCACTGTCCCACTCATTTGGGTGGACACAACACAGCTGATGCACATCAGTGGTGGTTTCAGTGGTTAACATTGTTTGTTTCTCTGAGAGCTGTGTTGGAAAAACATTTGATCTCTCTAGCAAGATAAATACGCAGCTGTTTCCTCCAAAATGGGAGCTAAATAGAAGGGAGAGGAGTGAAAGTGTGCCTGTGTGCATTTGTGGTGCTTGTGCTACAGAGAAAAAGGGAGAGGAAATGAGGCTTAGAGCAAAATACAGGAAGTGGAAGAAAAACAGCACAAAGCAAACGTTGCATCCATTGAATGGGACTTGAATTGGTATCTTGGCTGCTGTTTGACTAACTTATGGTATCACTAAATCCCATTCTCCTCACAGGGAGAGAAGCCCTGCAACTGTGCATTGTCAGCGTGACGGAAGAAACAGAGGCAGCTGATGCTGGTTGGGTCAGTATTACCCTGGGGCTCACAGACCAGCCTTTGTTCCCAGGCACTGACAAAGGGCTCCCTTCTTTCCTTCGCCTCCCGCAAGTTGTTCATAGGCGTGTTGGAACAGGGCATGTTTTAAGACTCTGTCAGCTATGGCTGACATGCCTTGGCCAGCTCCCATCAGGACCTCGGCCACCCCTGCCCCATGGGAGGTGTGCCTCTGGTGCACCGGAGCCCTCCATGGAGGGAGCAGCCAAAGGCTCATTTCCTTATCACTTGGTGGAGCTGTGTCCTCCCAAGAGTCTGTTGGTACTAAGCATGACCACAAGCCCTGAGCCAGCAGGTCCACAGGACACCAGGAGCAAACACGGTGCTCCTATCACTTCCTTCCTGACCTCTCTGGTTACCCTCACCACGCCTAGACTTGTCCCTTGGGCACTCTGCTCCCCCATCGTTCTTGGCAGATGAGCACTGGGGAAAGGGAGCTGGTGTTGGTGAGTTTCAGCTGGTGTTCATCAGGGTGACCTCCTTCTCCCTCTACCTGGAAGAAGAGACGTTGGAAGGTTTTGCCAGTGCCTGAAAAGGGGCAAGTTCTGACTGTTAGTGTAACCCCAGCCCGTGCTGCATCCTTTTTCTAGACAAGGTAGCCTCTCAGCCCAGTGATTTTTTGGCAAGTGGCTGTGCCCAACATCTGGCAGAAAGGAAGGATGCAAGGCATTGTGCTGGGTGGCAGAGCTCTCCCAGACAAGGAACTCAGCTGGAAAACACACTTCCCACATTCAGCCACCCTCTGACTGGTGGGCTCTCTGCCACCTCACTGCCAGGGTGTGAAGGTCTCCCTTCCCAGCATCTCTCTGTGGAGAGCATGCACAGTGGTGCAGTATCTGAAGACCTGAGGTGTGGTATTGCACTTGCAAGACCATTTGATGTGATCCCTGCATTCCCCATCTGTGTACTCTGAACAGTTCTAGTTTGGGTTATTAGAATGGCAGGATTATTATTATTATTATTATTATTATTATTATTATTATTATTATTATTATTATTATTATTATTATTATTCACATTTCTCTTTAACTTGACAGCACAAGGATTTTGCCCTCATTACCTTTCTCAGGTCCTTGGTACAGAGGGTTGAACCTGACAGAGGCACACAGAGACACAAAATAGGACCCATGCCCTGATGCACACAGGTCCTGACATGCAAAAAGACATATTTAGAGGCAGAGACACAGACACCCACTTGCAAAGTGATTCTGTGATCTTGCATGGACCTGCAGAATAGTACATGGAGATAATGACACAGGCAGACATCTCCGAGTGCTCTGCAAGAAATCAGAAGTGTCCTTGTCCCCTAAGGGAACCTGGAAAAGGCAGTATAGTACGTTAGTTTAGAAGCTGATGTTTCAGTGTCTCCCTTTCAGAAAACAGGGAAATAATTTTCAACTTCTGAGAGTATCAAGAAGCAGCGTATGGAGAAGTCAACATAGGAGCCACTGTTTCAACTGGAGGTCTGGTGCAAGAAAAGGCCTCAGCAGGAGCACCACATGCTGGCCACCATGCCTGCACACAGGCCACACCACTGGGATGGCTGCAGTCAGATGATTCCAAATCTTTTTTTGGAAGTTGTGTTTCCAGGTCATGTTTGTACAAGCTAGCACAAACCACAAGGAGTGGTTCCTTGAACAAAAGAAGAACATTTCTGAGTGGCAGCTGAACAGGTGGAGTTGACCATATCAGTCACGGGTTCAAGGGGTTTGTGACCAATGTTCTCCTCTAATCTTATGCTTCCTGAGAGCTTATTTTTGCCCTTAGGGCTTTGTCTGATGCCAAGCAACACAACTCTATCATGAGGCCTCCACAGGCAGCCCAGAAACAGCTCAGACTCTCCTCTGGGGTTTGGATCATGGAGTGTTGATTTTTGACATTAGGAATGAGCCAGGTGACCCTGTATATAAGTAATGTAAGTTCAGGAGAAAAATGAAAAGGGAAGATAAAAGTTGTTTAGGGATGCAAGACATGCTGCTTAACCCATATGTGTTTGTTTCCCTTACCCCATGTAATACTGTCTGGAGGAGCTGTGGTAACATCCCCACCTGTGTCAGGGACTGCGCAGTGGTGAAAGCTGTGCCAAATATGCCCATTTTTGGGGAAGTCAGCACAGAAGCTTCTTCTGTATGCTAACAGGAGCCACCTATGCATTCAAATCCCAGGAGCAATGAGACCAGGGATTGTACTTCATAGCTCATGTAAAGCTGGGCAACAAACCATGACCTTGAATCCATGATGTTTAAAGAGGAGGTGGGGATTGACCTGCAGCAGGAATTACGAGTTGCCTACAGCTTGGCTTCGCTAACATTTCCCACAACGGAGCAGAGGGAAGGGCTTGAGCTTGTTTGAGATTGTTAGAGGGGGAGAGAGAGCTTGTCTCCAGAGCTGATTTTTATGGCATACGTATGGAAACAGTTTACACGTGGCTAGAAGGAAGCCTCTTTGTTATTGTGGTTCAAATGACCTCCTAGTATCTAGCCTCTATTTTAAGCAGGTGATGCGTGTATGTTCTCATGCCAGTACTCTTCAGCCTTTTAGCTGAAATAGCAGCTCCCCTTCATTGGGATTTACCCATCTGATGTATTAATAGGCAGAAATCATATGCCCTCTTAACATTCCTTTTGCTAGGCTAAAAAAAGCAAAGACCATTTAGACTTCTACCATCACCTCTCTTTTTATTCAGAACACTCTAGTGCCATTCTTTCCACTTGTCAGAAATTTCTCTCTCCTTTTCCAACTCTTTTGGAAGGCAATTTTCCCTTTCTCTGTATCAGTGATACTTCTTTGTTTTGTCTCTTCAGCTAATATTTACATTTCTTCTCCAAGGTCATCAGTGTAGATATGAAATTAGCTCATGCCAAAACCAGTCCCTAAGGAATTTCATCAGCCCACAACTTTATGTTTCAGGATCTCTCCACTAAGCAATTTGTTACCCTCTTTTGAATTAGTGTGTATCCCTGCATTCCCCTGCTTTCACAACTTCTCAGCCCCTCTCTGTGAAACCCAGATATCTTTCATACACCACATAACAAGTGCTTTAAAAATTATTTATTCTCCTATCCAAATATAAAATTAATAAAAAATACTCTACCTTTCATACAGCCACATCAGTTTTTTTCTGATTGTCTGTGCACCTCCATATCTCTAATTATTCCTGTTTTGTTCTAGGATGAAAAGAAAAGCTGGGGTCTGTAAGTAACCAACTCCCTTTTTTTGTTCCTTAATTAAATTCAGGTAAAATTGTTGATACTAGGCAACTGTCGGGCCCCCATCCAACCTCCACACAATCAGCACAGGCTGATTGTATATCAGTGCTATAGGATTTACCACTTGATCTGTCTCCAGGAACCTTCTTATCTGAACAAACCTTGCAAATTTTGCCTTGACCTCCGATAAGATTCTTTGTGTGTCCAGAGACTTTTAACCATCAACTTGTAATCCCCTTCTTCTGCACCATCTTTCCAGCAAAACAAAGCAAAACTTCTGCCTTCTGAAGCATGCCTTGATCTTATCTGCTCTTCACAGAGGTCTGATGCCTTCCTTGTTCTTTTTACCTCTACAAAGAACTTAATTCAGCGGCTCTGCCAGCTACATCTCACCTGGATTTCTGCTGACTGACGTGTCTCCTTCTCTAAACTTTGTGACCTCTGCAACATAGATTTCTTTGCTGACCACTCCCATTTTTCACTGAGGAATTTTTTCCCCCAGTCAGCCACATTTTCTATACAGTCTCCTCCCGCTCTTTGTTTGGGAAAGTAAGCTAGCTATTGCCATAGGGAGCCTGAATACCTTCCACATACAAATACTTATGATTTTTTAACTCAAATTGCTTCATCACTTCAGTCTTATAACTTCTTTGACCATTAATGTTTAGAGGCTGAAAAATCTTAGCTGTGGCCCCAGGATATTTACTCTTCCATTTAATTGAAACCGAATCAGCCTGTGCACAGTCAAGGTTAAAAGTTATCTTCTGCCACATTGTTCTGCAATGTCTCACTGGCTGTCAAGACCAGGTCAAACACAACAGCAGCTGTGGTTTGTTTGCTGCCTCTTTAGTGAAGGAATGTCTGACAGTGCATCCTAGAAATCCAAGGCCCAACCAATGTTACTAGCAGTTTTTCCTCCATGTATGAAGTTAAGACTTGTAGTAATGGCAATCCCTTGTGCTGCAAAACATTCTAAAAACATAAGGGGCCGTCATCAATATCCAGACACATCCTTGGATAACAGCAGCAGAACTGCAGCTGTCTTTCCTCAAGGTGATTTGATCCCAAATAAAATCTGTTTTATCACTTCTGCTCCTGCTTTTGCCTTCACAATCAACAATATAATGCACAGACAATTCTACCACATGCTCCACTGGTCTTTGCTCCTCTGAGCAGCACAAATCTTTCAGTCTCAGAGGTCCAGCCATGCCAATTGTCTATCCAGCCCATGAAAGTCCTGGCATACACAGTCTGAATATTGCTCATGAAGCCCTTGTTTTAGCAGTCAGGTACTTCCATTGTTTCTCCTAGTTTCCCATTTACATTGGTTATATAATCTTTGAGTATTGGTATTGGTTTCCTGCTCAAATTAGTATTACACTCCTGCTCTCATATGTTCCTTTATCCTAATATATATGCTCTTCCTTCAACTAAACATGAAAAGCCAGGATGGAAACCACAATGTCCCACCTAAAAAGCCCAGACAAAATCCCAAGCACTCCTCCTTCTTAGTCCAAAGCGTGTCTCGGGTGTCTCGCTCTCGGCAGGCTGTGTTCTGCCACATGCACACTCGAGCTGCCAAGGAGGGTCCTCTTTCTCTAGATGACTTCAAAGAGAAAACACACTGCTGGCAGGAGTTCCCAAAGAATCTGTAGTGTCTGGGCCATGGATTTGCCCTTCTTCTCTTAGGACATGGTTTACTGAGATATGTAAAGTGCCTTGAGCAGCATTGGCAGTCATCCTTCTTCCATTTCAGTGGGAATCTATCTCCCTCATTTGTCTCAACATGAAAGGAATCACTGGATTATTCTTTTTCCTGACAAGCACCTTTTCAATTCCAGATCCCCTTTGTTACAGGAAGTGTTCCCACTCACATAGGCTGTTTTTCCTGGTGCTCCTCCTGGTCTCTATAGCTTTGTTTAGTCTCTTCCTCTTGCCCTTTGCAGTGCTTCCTGCAGCCTCTTCTTCTTTCCAGGTTTATGGACTCATGCTTCCCTGGCATCTGACCTCAAGCCATCCCTATCTCTTCTTTTCATTTTCTTCTAGGTTCAGTTTTTCTCTCCTTCTTGTTGCTATTCCACAAGCTTTTTCTTGAACTCCAAATGAAAAAGCTGCTGGGAAGAACTTTCATATGCCTGATAAACTCTGCTCTGTTTTCTCAGAAGGTATGTAGAGATGACCTGAGTGCCTTCCTGTCTACACTGAAAACCTGAAATCTTGAAAAGAGATCTCAGATTTCAGCAGCACAGAAGTTGTAATCCTAATTTAGATTTACCCAGATCCTAGCTCTGAAGTGGCCTGCTGATTAAAGTAGAAAAGCAGGCTGTAGCAGCACAAGGCCAGAACATACAACAGCCTTTGCTTCAAGGCAGCAATTACAAGTTTGAATGGAGAAACTCATTTCTTCAGGAGGCGGGCAGCTACTACTACTTGCATTGTACATCATGGTGGCAGGGGTTAAATAACCTGCATGTTGTTGTTGATCAAAGCCAGCCCCGACACCTCTATTGTCTGCTCCTTGGCACCAGGTGAGAGCTGCCAGGAAGGTGGAGAGTGCAGTGTGCCTCCTTTTTAGATATCTCAACCCAACTGTGCTGCCTTGACAACACAGGTGGAGGCAGAAATGATGGACATATCTTCAGCACTGTCATCCAAGTGTTTGAGCCTCCCATCAGAACCACAGTCCTGCCCACAGCTTGGGTACAGCACTGTTCAGCACAGCACCATTGGGTAGCATTCCTTAGGCGGAAAATGTGTGTTTCCTCCACAAAGTTTCCATCCCAGACAGATAGGGTTGTGCTGTCTAAGGTGAGTGACATGATGCTCCCTCTTGCTGGGCTGAGGAGCAAATTGTCATAGCACAGCAAAGGACATTCCTGTCATGGGCCCATCTCCTCTCGCCTCCCGTCAGCCTTGCTCAAGGTCATGCTGCATGGCAGCAACAGGAATAGAGCTTGTGAATTCTAACTCCTTATCCCACTTGACCCAGAGCCAGGCTCAGCTGGGAAAAAGCAATATCCCTCCAAGCGCAGCGGCGGTGCCCGGGTGTTGTTGTGCAGCTCGGGAACAGGTTAACACTCGTGCTGAAACCCCCGCCGTGCACACAATAGGCAGTGAGAGGTGCCAGCTCTGGAAGCTGGAGACCTGGGGACACGCTGTGCTGGAAGCGCTGGGGCCCCATCCAGCTGCACCAGCACTCCCTTGCCCGTGGGACTGCGAGTTCCTCCCTGGGAAAGCAGCAACGCCCAGCTGACTGCACTCCAGCCCTGGCAGGAAAACGCTGATTTTATGGACAGTGCCAAGCTAGGGTGATTAAGGATGTTCAGCAGTCATGGTCCCACGGGTGAGAACTGTGCACACCTCGGAGCACACTTGCACTCTGGGATGCTTTTTGTGCTGCTTTTTCATCAAGTTCTGTGTGTTAGGGATGCTTTTTCCTAGAGAGGCATGGGAGTAGCAGAGTGTGCTACCCCATAGCCCACCAGGCAGCTTCAGCTCTGCCCCAGAGGCCTCCTGGAGGAAGATGTGGAGTTGTTTACCCTCAATGAGAGCTATCAAATCTGTTAGCATGGACCTTGGAGAGCCTGAGGAATTTGGGCACCCAACCACTAGGGAGTAAAATGTGCTGCTTTGACTTCGGTGGAAAAGGTCAAGCATCACAGGCTACTGCCAGCTAATGAGAAATGAGTCTGGACAATTAATCAATACACAATCTCCTCCGCTAATCATATTGATGGAAGATGAGCTCCATCCCCCAGGAAGGGCAAAGGCCATTGAGCTAAGCCATTTAGCAGCATTTATTTATATCCTTGGTGGTTCAATAATTTGAGTCTTGCCCAATAGCATCAGGCCCCTGAGGGCTGGGTAATATTGTCCAGCTGGAAAAAAACCCACAACACAACAGGTATTACTTAGCAGAAAAATAGCCTTTTAATGGAAATGAACACCTTTAAGGGAAAATACATCCCTTTTATTAACATTTCAACCACACACATAGGTACAAAAGAAATCGTGAAATATTTCATGTAAATGGTCAAAAAATCTTTTCTGGGGGGAATACTTTAAAGAGTTCTCAAGGTCTCAGGACATATATTACTCTCAGTTGCACCAGAATGCCTTTCTGTAGAAGACTACATATTCTATTAAAATAGAATTTGTCCCCCACTCATCCATCCTAAAACCATGCCTTTCTTCTGGCAGGCACAACCCATTTTGTAAGAATGCTGTCCCTGTAGGTAAGGTGAGTGCACACTTGTGTAACTAAAGCCTATGTTGAAACACACACACACCGAGGGACAAAGATGATGTCATGGCACAGCTGTTTCTGTGACACAGCTGGTTTCCCAGCTTCCCAATACAAATCCCGCTCTTCCTGAGCTGCAGCGAAGGGGGTGGTAAAACTGTCAATTGGAAGCTGCAGCTTGTCCCTGCCTGGTGTGTGGTGCTTGGGTTGTCCCTGCAAAAGCTGACAGAGCCCTTCCGCTGCACTACGTAAACTGTGGAGAAAGGCACTGGTGCTCCCAAAGAAGCTGTTTACTTACACAGTTGCCTGCTGGTACTTATTTACAGAGTACTACTGACAGCCACCAAATCTGCTTGTATAGCTCTGGAGACAGTTCAAACTCTCTGTTCCCAGGCAAGTGATTAATGGTGTATGGAGAGAAGTTGGGACTGAGGATAAAACTGAGCTTTCAAAACAAGAGCCTCTGATCTCAAACTGAACAAACATTTCCCCTTGCCTGTGTCAGCTAGTTTGATTTCCAACAAAAGAGCAGATTGCTTGGGAAACCACAGTCATGCCAATGAATTACTTTCCTACATGCCAGAGAGAGTTCTCTTAAGCACCCTCTCTGGCTGTCTCAAATCAGGTTGTAGGCAGAGCTCCCTCTGCAAGCAGCTAGAGCAAATGACGCTCAGAGGGAGGTGTCCCAGCTCAGACCTTGTAGGGAACAAGACAAAACTCTTCAGAGCCCCACCTCCTTATTAACCCTTAACTTAAAAATAGCCATAGGGCCAACTTGTGCTCGGAAGATGCACCCAATCCTGACAGCAGCAGATCCAAACATGAAGGCATCAAGGGAACAGTTAACTCACCCTTTGAAAGGACTACAGAAGCCAGAACAGTATTTTCTCACCGTTAGAAAACATCTCTGAACAGGAAAGAATTAATGTCATTGGCAAAGAGGTGCTCCATGCAAACAGGTCTGTGGCAGCAGCACATACAGCGCTGTGATAGCAGGAGCCCAAGGCACAGTGTCTGGATGGCATGGTCAGACAAGGCCAGCCTTCCCCTGTGCCCCATCCACAGAACGTATGAAATGTGCTGGGTGATTAATAACAGCTCTGAAAGCCCGTGGGTTTTAGCCTGCATTAACAGAGCACACATGCAATATAGACTCACCTATGTGCCCGCACACACACACACACACACACACACACACCATTGTTCACATATTCATGCTGTGGAAAGTGCATCCAGCCTGAAGCTGTTGCCTCAGGCTCTGCCAATAACTGATGGGATCTTGCTGAAAAGTGCTCTAAGCACAGGTTTAACTCTGTGTGAGCCTCTTCCAGCTGAGCCCACAGGGAACGCTGCTATTGTGAGGGCCAGAGCCTTGCTGCCATGCCAGCACACGCAGAGGCTGACGTTTCATAAGCCGCCTGCCATCGGGAGGACAAAGTCCTGTTGAGTGGGCATTGGCTCTGCCTCCCCTTGCAGATAGCAAGGGATCAGCTGAACTCCAGCTTGGCAGCCTGCCATGGTATGGCACAAAGCTAGCCAAGCATGTGAGGCAGAGCCATTATCAGTGCCCTGTTCCTAACAAAGCGAAGACATTCTCTTTCATCTCAAAGTAATATTTGTCCCTGTTCTTCCCAAGTAGAAGAAGAAAGACGGATGCTGTGCCAGATCCCCTGCTGTGATACATATCTCCTAATCTCTGGCTTGTATGGTTACAGGGAGGCTGCAGGCATGGGAAAACACTTAAACATCCGAATCCAAGATAACATCCTGAAATCAAGGTGTACAGTAGAAACAATAAATAAAGGTTCTTTGGGAAGGAGGGAAGGCAAAATCACTTAATTCCATGTGTTTTCCCAACACAATGGCTAAGGAAGCTAAGGTTTACAAAGGCAAGAGAAGAAGGCTGGTCCAGTCCCTTTTAGGAGAAAGAAGGTGCTGACTGCCCAGATTCCATATCCTGCTATCTCCTCAGTTGCCTTTATCACCAGAGGCAGGAAAGATGAAGTTCTAGGACTCTTCTCAGCACTTTAGTCATGATTTAGGGCACAGACAAGTCAGCCTCATGAGTTAGCCAAGATACTGAGCACTGAAGGAACTTCTTTCTACAGAGAGTAATCCTAATTCTGCATGACCATTGTGTATTTTCTTTATAGCTTGAACCTATCCATGAACTAGATTCACTTGAATTTCTACTTAAAAATAATCCACCTGTAAACACTGACTTAGAGCTAAGCTGAACCTGAGTGATGTGACATGTACTAGAGACACCCTGTTCCTGCTAGAATGCTGATTATTTTACACAGAGAGGTTCAGGGAAGCTGCTTGCATGTTTATTGGCCATGATGCAGTGGAGGTGCTGAGAGCCCACAAAGCACTGAGCTGCAAGGCCCTGGTTCTAGGCAGGCAAAGCAGGATGCCTGGTTACAGAGGGGTGTCTGTTCCTCTGCAAAGATTAAACCAAGACCTCTAACAAGCAGGGAGGCAGGAGAGAATCACAGCTTGAAGGGTCACTGGGAACTAGTTCAGAATGACCTGAGGATGCCCAGATTGCCCTTATATCTTCAACCATGTGAGCTCTCAAGAAATACCATTGGAGAAAGGCACTAGAGAAGATTTTGCTCTGTGTGACTGCAGCTCCCTGAGTCAGCCAGTTGTGGAAATAGAGGACTCACATTCATTTAACACATTTTGCAGTTAGCTCTTGTCCAGTTGATGACACACGGCCTCTGAAGTGCTCAGAGAGGCAGAGAGGAAAAAGAGAGGAAAGTTCCTGTATGGCTCATGGCAGCAGTAAACATACAGAAGTGGAAAGATACCAAGAACCTAACCACCAAAGTGGACTATAGATACCAAGAGACAGGTTTCAAATCAGTCTCAGGTCTCCTCTGAACTGGACCCATTTCACATCCAGCTAACTCAGAGCACAGACAAGGAGGTGGGATTTGCCCCCACTCCCTGTGGAAGGATGTGCCCTTGCTTGCTTCAGGAAGGAATGAAAAAGTGCAGTGATCCTGAAGCAGGTCAGGCTTTCAGCTGTGCCTTTTATTCATGTCCAGGCTTTCCCCAGTCTTTGCAGATATAGGCCCCTTCAAACCATCTCCCTTTGATGCTTTCTGGAGGAGGGGACAGGGAACAGAGTGAAGGAGAGCTGCTGACAAAACGGACTGCGCAGCCCTGGAGTGCCAGGTGCCCTTTACTCACCAGCTTTCCTTTCCCTTAGCAGCCTGCTAAACTTTGATCTTTGCAGGATACCACAGACCTCTGACACAGCACCTGCACCCCTGAAGCAGAAGCAGTGTTGGTTGTGTGACTCTGGAGGTGGGAGCCTCAGAGTCACACAAAGTATCGTCAAAGGGATACGTCAGGAATGCTGAGATACCCAGTGCCACACAGAGGGTGGAGCCCAACATCCCAGCCAAGAGGTTACAGGGCAGGCTGGGCAGCTGTGTGCAGCCCGTGGGGTCACCACAGGAGGTGACCACAGCACAGCACTGCTGTGGTGTGTGATACATGACAGGGAGTGGGACAGGCCCTCATCACACGTCTCACATCCAGCTGTGTTTGGGCATCAGCAGGCCTGTAAAACACAGCTAGCCAGCCTTGGAGCATGCACATTTCTTGACTCCTCAGTCCATTCCAGGCACTTCTGCATCCAGTGGACAAGGGTCACTGCAGTCCTTTCACAGGGTGCCAATGAAGCAGTAGGGAAAGAGCCAAGGTAAACTCTTGAAGAAAAGCAAAAGCCACCACAAACACAACTGACTGAGCCCAGCAGGAGCAGGCGTGTGCTCTCTGTTGTCCCTTTAAACAACATTCAGAAAAGTAGTATTTCGAGCCAGTGGCTGCCTCCCAGGAGTCAGGAGACCTGGCTGCCACAGCCAGCCTTGCCAGTCCCTTTGCTTTTTGGCTTTGCCTAGGCCACATGACCTCTATGTTTCTCTTTCCCTGCTATTACAGCATGTGGCAAAGCGGAGGGACTCCTTCCAAAACCTTTGCCCTCTTTGAGAGG
Organism: Serinus canaria; assembly: GCF_022539315.1. Lineage (NCBI taxonomy): Eukaryota > Metazoa > Chordata > Aves > Passeriformes > Fringillidae > Serinus > Serinus canaria. The sequence goes on from NC_066313.1 coordinate 24,490,228, forward strand.
GCAGCAAAGGACCAACTCAGCTTGGCACTGGCAGGCAAAGACAGGGACAGCGAAACACCAGTGTCAAGTACTCAGGCTGCCTGCAGAAGTGCTTGGAGCATAGCTCCTCCGGAATTAAATCCCCAGGGAAACAACCACTGTTGCCCATCTATTTACTTCTAGCCACAGAGCTCTGTCTCCACAGGGCCACTGTGCTGAGTGGTGAAAGGCTGAGACTTGGGCATCTGTCTCCACGTGGTAGCTGGGCATGATGGACGCAAGCCAAATATTTAATATAGCCTGAGACCCATGGCCTGACCCACCCTCTGCCAGTATCTCAGCTTCTACCCCTCAGCCAGGGCACTTCTGCAGCTGGTGGACCCCCATCTGCTGGGGTCTCAGCCCATGAACCCTTTTTACCGCAGTACCTGCCCTTATGGGCCCCCATGTCTGCCAGGCTGAGCAGCCACAGAGGAGAGACCCTTTCACCTCTGCGTAAGAGTAAAAGCTTCAGAAAGCTTCACAGCAGAGAAACCAGACAGGCTCTCTTCTGTCCCCTCCCAGAGCTGAGATGACCAGCTATTTCAGCTAAGGGGACCCTTCCCTGGGTGACTGGCATCTGGGGATCTCACCTGTAAGTCTTCATTTTTTCCTGTATGTCAGTCAAGTGAAACTTATCACAGATGCTTTTTAAAGTACTGGATGCTGTCCCACCAGAGACTGTCTTCTTAATTGTGTTCCTAGTTGACAGCCTGCCAGGGCCTCTACACCATGTCCAGGAGTCAATATTTTATCTAGAAGTTCAAGGGAAGCTCAGTGGAAATTGTGCTAGCCTTGAAATGCCAAAGGTAACTCGTAAATATTTCCTTCCTTTCCTTCCTGAAATGTTGCTAGTACAAATGCATTTTCTGAAAGGAAATGGCTCCAGACCTAGGCTAACAGCTGGGGAGATTATTAATGGAAATCAGTACCCTCAGGCTCTGTATCACTTTCATCTGTCTTTCCAAAATCCCCCACCTTTATGGAGACCAAATGCATCACTCTTCCAGGGAGGTGAAGAGAGAGCAGCTCTCCAGCAGAGGAAAATGCGCTCATCCTGAGAAGGTTTCTTTGTTCTCATTGCACGGGATCGTTTTTCTACTGTGCAGCAGATTTATGTGAGGAACAGCAGTGGCACAGGGCATAATGATTCCATTTTGTTTAATAATTAACTCACATGGTCTCCGGGTGCCATGCGTTCCAGCAGACGCTGCAAGGCTGTGCCAGTGAGAGAGCCAAGCAGCAGGTAGGCAATAAGGAAAAACCCATTTCTCCTCCTGTTCACTGATGTTATGCCCTGCACAATTCTGGGGTCCTGTTACCCAAAGTGTGCTGTCCCAACAGCTCTTAGAACTCTGCAGGCTCAGAATATTTTACCAAAAGAACTGTGGTGATACTGCGGTGAATTTTTTCAGTGGGGAGCAACTATTTCAAAGAGCAAAGCCAAACTACACAGCAAGAGTGAATGGAAGCCAAAATTAATCTCATTGCATTTTCCAGCTGCCATCAAGAAGCTCTGTCTTTCAGCCCATCACTGCTTGGCTTGCAAATGGCCAGGAAGTGCTTTACAGTGAAAACACATGCTTCAGGAGAATTTGCTGGAAACTTTTCATCAAACTTTTTATCAGAACCAGATCATTTTTGGAGAAAAGGTGTTTTGAAAGAACTTGTCAGCTTAAAATACTGCTGAGGGAATCCCTTTTCTAGGTTCTATGATAACATTTAGATTTTTTTTAAGAAAAAATTACTGCAGATATACAATACTTGATTGTTAATACAATACTTAGTTATTAAAAGCCAAAAGGCTAGATATAGTAAGATATTCTAAAAAGACCATTTTAAGGTTACTGAAATGAAATATTTCAAAAAGGGCTTCCTTTCCCCTAGAAAAATATCAATTATTTGGAAGGTTAGGGATCTAAACTTTTTCTCCAAATATAAGGTAGACCTCTTTCCACAATATCTCAAACATTTGGGAAAGGGGAAATCTATTTCAGCTCAGCTTGGCTTTTAGAAAACCAGAAGACAATAAAGTAGAATGGAATTTGGCTGGAAAAAACCAAAAATCTCAACCAGAATCCTTTCCTTGAGTGAAAGCAGCCCTAAGGTTATCAGCCACACTTGCAGTCAAGCCTGAGGCAGCTGTAGTTTCAGCAGCACTTCCCTTCCTGACCAAACGCCTGAGATGCCATTGAGTCCACATTGCCTGGGACCTGAATTCTGTTCCTCCATCTCTGCCTATTTTAAGGCATATCCCATACACGGTCCTTTCAGCTCCTCACAGTCAGGAATGTGGCTCTTCCTGGAAGCCACCTGCTCAGGGAGACAGCTGGGCTTTTCCTGAGGGCCGGATCTAGGCTGCAGCCCCTCCTGGGTGGGTTAGGGTGCCCTCCTCACAGGGTTTCACAGACTCAGCACTCGGGGCAGACCAGAACAAGTGGGAAGCACTTTGGTTTGCACAGTGACAGCTGTTACCAGCCCTCAGGCATGAGATCATGGTACAGGTACAACCTGGCACCCACACTCTCCACCTGCCCAACACAAGTTTCCTTTGCAGGCATCGTCTGCCCTCTGCACTCATCAGGCCATGAGTCCTGCAGATCACTGGTGCCAGGTGACTGCTGCTCCATGTCCTGTGGTGGCTGCCAGCCAAGCTTTGTCACCCTGCCTCTCCAATGGTCTGAAATGACCTTCAAGAGAGTGGCTGCAAGATGAAAGTACACTAGCAGGTTGAAGCTAGTCACTCAGCATCCAGGGATTAGAGCAAATGAGCAAACAAAGCTGGTTTGATTTGTCTGCAAGACATCCTTGTCTAAAAGTCAGAGCTGAAAGCCCCAAAGCAGAGGCTAAGAAGAGCCAAGGGCCAAGGTAGCCCAAATTCAGAGGACCTGGAGGACTGTCAACTGGGCTGCTTGGGACAAGGATGAGAGCTGGTGAGAAGTGGGAGAATATTATTGCAGACCATGTTTAACTGGGTCTGGATGCCAGTCAGTGCCATATCGTCTCTCCTACAGTCAGTCCCACAGAAATTCTGTATGATGGCATCATCCTTGGTTCTAAGAGGGAGAGAAAAAGTCCAAACCACTTCAGTAATGGACAAATTCAAGAGGAGATCCTTGAAAATCCTCCCCCAGCTGAATGTCCTAGCAATGTTCTAGTGGTTCCTGAGAGCCCTCATACAGATTTTATCTGTCCTGTGACTGCTGAATTGTATCGTGTTACTTACCCTCTGAGTACCCAGTCAAGAACAGACTGGCTGGGGGGATGCACAACTGCACGCTGGCACCCCAAGATCATCAGGTAGTTTCTTAATTTCTTTCAGAGGAGGGTTGAGTGATCTGGGAAGAGGAAGGTGTGGAGGATCTCAAGAGACCTCAAATCCCTGCTTTTTTGCTCAGCAGTACCACATGCCTCCTGCAATGCCAGGTCTGTAAAGGTGGTGCCCAAGCTCAGGGCATAGTGAGGAATTATAGCTAAAGTTCTCCCTCTTCAGTCCTTGAACATGCAAAGGGTGGCTCCACAATTCCTCCCAGGGCCATCCAGCTCAATGGTGTGTGACTAACTCTTTCATTGACCAAAGACCAACCACTTCCCTCATGTGACCTTACATAACTGTTCATCTATTCTGTTAATGAATGGAGCTTGAGAAAATTTCCATTGCCTAAGGCCCTTAGGGGAAAATGCAGGAGTGCTGTCTCCACCTTTTGTGTGCCGATGTGGGATTTTCCTATGGATTAACTGAGTACACTAGTATTATTTTTTGGTTGCTGTCATTGGTGAAATGGTAAGCTAACTGTTGGGTGCCAAGGGGTGGGAAAAAAAAAAAAGGACTCTCTGCCTGAGCCAGAGGAATCAGGAGACTCCCCCTGCCAGGAGGAGCAACAGGGACGTCATTGCGTCACCAGTGTGGTCAGGGACTGCACCTATTCTCCGGCAAAAGCTGCTCTGTTTACTCAGCCTGAGCAGAGCCAAAACACCTCCCAGCTTCTCCTCACTCCCTGCAAAGATCCAGCCAACCTGGCACCAAAGTGCCAACCTGCTGGTATCCTGGCGGCTGGCAAACAGTTCTCCCTGGGCTGCTGTGGTCAGGATGGAGCAGTCTGATGCTGGGCAGCAGCAGAGAGGGGTGATATGTTCCTCTTGGGTATATTGGCATGTCAGAGGTACCCACCCCAGCATTTACAGCAGGTAGGAACCGGAAGGAAGATGGGAATACCCCAGTATTTCTAAAAGCCCCTACCAATGCTTCAGATTTTCTCATTTTTACCACTTCACTGTGGTGCTGCCTAAGATAGAAATTATTTCTGTTGTAAAAGTCTTTCTGCCAGTGGAAGACTGGGTAAGGGAGAGCTCAACTTCTCCCCAAGCAATGTCATGCAAAGGTGCTTGCAAGCGCTAGAGAGACATGATTTTCAGAAATAGGATTCATGTTCTTGTCTGAGGATGTATTTTGGAACCAAGGAATATTTTGGATGTGCAATGTGGCCTCCCCATGGTGCAGGCTACAAATCTCATGGTTTAGGAATGTTGCTGAAGCTGAGAAAGTGGCTAGGTTGAATAGGACATGACTGGACTACCATGATGGATGGGAGTGGCAGCACTGAAATAATGGAGGATGCTCCTTTTTCAGTTTATGGGGAGAAAATGCAAATGTTGCTCAGGCTCCTGTAATGCCTGGTCCATGTGCAATGATAAGTAAATATTTAACTGCAGAAAGAACATTGCCTTCCAGAGACTGAAGCAGTCAAGTTAATCAGTTCCAGACTATATTCAAGTCATGGGTGTCAAGAGGACAATACAGGTTCAAAAGCCTTGAGGATGTTCAAAGTCTGCTATTACACCTCAGCAGTTGCCATGTCTTCCCTGGGACGCTAAAAAGGAGGATATTTTCACCTGCTGAGAAAGCAGGATGATGAACTCACTCAAAGATGTGCTTCATAGGGTGGGGGAAGGGCTGAAGATGTGGCAAACAGGAGTCTGAAGATCATCTTGTTGCATCCAGATGGTGCTTCAGAAGCTTGGGAGAGGAGGCTGCTGCAGCAGATGTACTGGGAAAGCCCTCGGGCGGGTGTGGAGACATTTCCTGCCCTGGCAGCCCATGGGATGTTCGCCATCAGAAATGACAGAAGTTGCCACTGATAGGAGTTCTCAGGCTTTGGAAAGTGCTCAGTTTCTGCCAGACCCTCCTCTTACACAACATATTTCCAGTTGTTCTTTTATCCAAGTATAGTTTGTTCTCATCTGTCTCTCCCTTACAAAGCCAGTCTGTTTCCTCCAGAGATTATGCAGAGAAGGTTGTTAGTAATCATGTCTCTAATAAAACAAGTTTCTACAGATATGATGTAGTTCATATTTTCATAAAATGTCTGTAGGGCTTGTGCTGCACTCCTGGAGCATTGGAAAGAGGCTTGGCTTTCAGCACCCTTTCTCCCACTAGTATGAGCGGTTGATGAGCTGGGATCTTGGCTGCTCTTGGCTGCTCATTCACCTCTGACTTCTGCTGCTGCTTTGGAGTTGAGACATCTCTGTGGAGAAAAAAACACTTCAAGAATATATTTATATTTGGGTCCATCTGTCCTCTGATATCTTCCCCACAAAACCCCCTGGGGTTCAAGAACATATTTTCAGTCCCCTGCTCCAGACACTATTCTCTAGAGCCCATTTTGTTTGAAGGGCCTCATTTAAAGTTGGGAGGAGAAAGGAGGAAAAGGATTCAGTGTCCTAGTCTATTTGGATGACTGAACATCTCTTAAGTGCTTCAGCCAAAGCACTCAACATTTACTATTTTGTTAACAGTCAAGAGTCATGTATTTTATCACGAAATTGCAGTCTTTGTGTATTATTCAAAGCTCAACTCTTCCTAGAGAAATGACAAATCAGAATAATGGTAAACTGAATTCTGGCTACAAAACAAAAAAGCGAAAGTCTGTGTTGCTATTTCTCACTTTGGATTTAAATCCTCAGGACTGAACAGCCCTTACCAGGCACTGTATAAAGTTTTTCCTAAAATAAGATGACAGGGGTCAGGGGCCCAAGTTAAGCTGATTAGCACAGCTAAAGCCGTATCACATTGCTACAGTGGGTCATATGATTGATCACTGGGATAAATATTTAGGAAGCTTCCCAAGGGAAGAGGAATAGATGGGACCGGCCACAGAAACCAGGCAAAATGGGCAACTGGATTGTAGCTAACAAAGGGTCTGATGCCATTCACCTGTCATAATATACAGATCAAAAAAGCAGAGGTAGCTCTGCCATGGGCATTACCTCTGCCATCAGCTTCTCTTTTGAACTCGTGTTCTGCTTCACAGGACTCTGCATCACCTTCACTGACAGGCAGCTCTCTCAGCAGGCGGGACAGAGAGATGTCACTGCAGCCACACAGTGCCCATCCTGCCAGGCTTTGCTGGCTCGGGTCACTTGTGCTCCCCTTTCCCTGCAGCCAGGCACAGCCCAGGGTGCTCATCAGCCGGGCAAGTGGCCTTTCCACAGGCTCTGACTTTCCCCAAGGCAGCCAGGGAGCCTCCGTGAAGGGCAGGTGGGCCAGGACATTTCAAAGGGGCTCTGACAGCCCCCAGACCATGGCAGTATGGGGGGGAGAGGGGAAGCCAGCTCGACTCAGCCCCTGGTTCCTCCTCTAGGGCCAGGTGTGCCCCCGGTTGTGCTGGGCCTCTCTCAGGAGGGTGCAGAGAGGCCTCAGGGGCCACCGAGGCCTCTGGGCCTCCTCTCTGTACCGTCAGTGTTGGGCAACATCCCGGCCTGAGCCCAGGCCTCCCAAGAACAGCCAGGGTCTGACTCAGCCCTAAACCCTCTCACCATGAGCCACTCAGCCCTGACACGAGGAGTTTCCCAAGCTCCCTCCATAACTCACAGCAACCAGAATTGTCCTCAGGAGGGCTGAGCGACAGGAGGGAGGGAGGCACTGCCCCAGTGGCCCTCCTGCAGCCCCCAGGGAGCCTCCTTCATCCTGCTGAGACCTGGGTACCTAAAAGACACAGGAGCAAAGGCAAGGCACAGGAATTTAGAAGGATAAGCATGAAGACAAGGAGGTTGTGGGCAATGGAAAGTGAGCACACAGCCATCCTGGAGAACCTGTATTATTAAACAGGTGTGAATGCCAGCTGCTCTGGAGGGGATGGAGGGCATTTGTTTTCCATACATGTGGTGCTTTTACAAAACCTTTCCCCCATCAAACTTAAAAAGTGAAGCTGCCAGAAGTTAACCTTCTCCTCTAACCCCAGTTTTACCAGATTCATTTCTTCACTGTTTGCCTTTCCTGTCTTGTTGCAGACCGAGGTTGTTTGCCAGAAAATAAGACAAAGGCTTGTTGCTGCCAGAATCTGCCCTTCCAACAACAAGGAATAGCAGTAAGTGAACAAGTAGGAACACACAGAGCTGTACAGAGAGCAGAAGAGAATGGCTCCTATTATTTTGGTAAGTTGCTGTTGACTTTGAGGCAGGACTCTCAGGGAAAGGTAACAGCTGGTGTTAGACAAATGATACAGCTAGAAAAAACAGAAGAGCTTTTAGACACACAAATCCTTCTTCTAAGCTGAAGCAAAAGGTTGCGAACTTCAGCCTAAGCACAGATTGGAAAAGTTTCCTCTAAGTCTCCCTCTTTGGGGAAAAAGGAGGCTTCACAGGGAAAGAACTTGCCTTTCTTCAGGGAGAAAAATGGACTGGATCCTCAATCCCAGCTCTTCTGCATTGGGATGGTGTTTTCCCACCTATAGAAACCATGGCTGTTGCTGAATCCACCAAACAAAACCTGTTAAGCTACTGCAACAGCACCCCCAGTACTTGTGAAGCATTGGCAGATGCTCTGCCCCACTGCATCACTGCACATGAGCAGTTTGCAAGTGCCACTCAGACACAGACTTGTGAAGTTGAGCTGTGATTTACACTGGCCCCCGGACATTTCAGGTCAGCTTATGTAATTGCCTAATTCAGTCTTTGGTGCAAATATTCATTGTATTTTACAAAAAAACCAGAAAAGAGCAGTTTTTAAGGAGAAGCACCATGGTGGAGCAGAGCTCAGGAACTTTATTAGCACTAGAAGAAGCAAGTGAATTACAGAGGCACAGCAGGAAAATGCTTTTGAGCTGAGACATGATGGTGGTCAAAGAAGAACCTATGCTCTGCCAGGTTGCAGGGTCAAGCAGCAGTAGTAAATTGACTAATGATGTCAAAATGGCCAAAGGACTGGTCTCAGGAACAGCAGACAGTTCTGGATCTGTACATCTGCCTGATTTGAACTGCAGTACCATTTGTCCTCGGGCACATGCCTTGGCTTTGACAGAGTGCAGTGGGGTTCACACAGGAGACTGCACTCAAGTATCATCACGTTGTGTGTCACGGGAGAAACTTCACAGCCTGTGGGTGGCAAATTCTGTCCCTGGTGCTCAGCCACACAATTTTCCTATTGCACAGCACAGACACTTTCTGACTTGCTGTCTCAGACCTGCCTCACCCTCTGCCTTCCCTCTGTCACAAAACTCCAGAGGTGCTTCTCCAGCGACAACACTGTTTTGTTCAGGAGGGAAAAACCTAGGGCTGATCCATCCTGCTATCAGCAAGCAGGTGTCTCGGATAGTAACAAAAGAACCAGCATCAATAATGGAGAGGGGAGAGAGAGATAGAGGTGCAATGAAGTGGAGAGAGGGAAGCCAATCAGCCTAATGAAATAAGGTACAAGGTTAGTGAAGAGCTATTTATAGACTCCACCTGGTTCAGCCTCGTGCACTTAGAGGCTGGTTCAAACTGGCTTCTTAACAGCAGTAATAATCATTACTGAAAAGAAAGAGGGGAAAAAAAAAAAGTGAAAGCTTGGAAAATTCACTGCCGGAGGTAAAGCTTTAGAGCTGGGTCTGGCTGGAGTCAGAAGTAACTGCATTACTGAGAGATTGAAAGGTTAATAGGAAACCAGCTGACACTGAAAGAGAACAATTAGAGAGGTTAAGGGGCTTAATATTAGATTAAAGGTTGCCTGGAGGAGCAAAAGCAGAGATTTCAGAAAAATGGGAGAATGGTGTGCAGAAAACTGTTTTTTTCACAGATGAAGAGCCCCAGGTCTGCTCCTGCCACTCTCTGGATAGACTGGAAGAAGGTGGTTCTGCCATTCCTTGCCTGTCTTGCTCTGTCTTCTGTTTCCATCTTTCTTCCTATCCATTTGTCTCTTGAAGTCTCTTTGGGCTTGCTCTCCCCAACATAAGCACCATCTGTGTGGTCTTATCATAGTGTTTTCTTTGTGTTCTTCCTCTGTCCTCACTCTGTCTCCATAATAAGATAATGCTTAGTATTCCCATGACCCTTCATTCCTCTCCAGTGTGCTGCTCTCTGGAGGCAGGGGTGGTGGGAATTGACTCTCTTATTTGTATTGCCTGTAACCAGGACTCAACACTTTATAAGAGAAGAAAAACAAAAGGGTTGACAAAGATCAGATGACATATCTGTTCCCCAGCATATTCTCCACAACTAGATGGACAATAATAATGCTGGTGAGGTCCCTGACTACAAAAGATGAGCTGTTCTCCCTTCTTCCTCATTATGAGATGAGTAGCAAATGATTTGGGATGGACTCATGGCATCTGTTCAATGCAGACTCCCCAGCTGTAACATGTCCTGTCCCATTTCCCCACAGTCACTGCAGGGACACAGTCAGTTCTCTGACAGTCCTTGTACCTCAGTGCCACAAGAGCCCTGGCACATAGCACCACCTTAGCAGCTGCTTAGGACCATGCTGGGAGCACTGAACTCCCTGCACCACCCTGAGGGACTCCTGAGACGCAGGGAGAGATTCTTCCCTCCTGCACCTTCAGTGGCTGCTGCACTCAAGGACCTTCCCAAGTGCATGTGCTCCTCCCACAGGATAGGGAGAACTTTCCCCAGGTGCCCGGCCCTTGATAGCAGCTTCTGTAGTCAAACAAGTGCAAGCTGGCTGGATCCATATTAACCTTCCACTGCTTCCCACAGTACAGCCTCCCCTTTGAAAATCTCTGCAGTAAGATTAGAAAGCTATGCTCTCAGCGCTTCCTTCTAGGGCTGTAAAAGCCAGACTGGCACTCCAACACTTTGCAGGCACCCAACAGTAAAGTTTCCTCATTTGTGATAATGACAGAAAATGTCCCAGCCTGGAGAAGTTATGGTTATTCATGGAATATTAGCCCCAAAGACTTGAAATGCAGTGTTTTGGCTTAATGCAAACCCATGGGGTCCTGAGGAGAAAAGACCAAGGAAGCTCTGACTGGTATCAGAGGGCAACTCAACTGTTTGCTTCTTATATCCATGACAGCTGAACACTGACTTCTTACCAGCTGGGACACTGCTAATCAACAGAGAGACCAGAAAGATGGCTAGAGAAGCATTCACTGGATGTGCTTATCCTCAAGTCCCTTTTTCAAGCAGCCTCATCTGCTTGAAAGAAATGAGCCTGAAGGGACAGGTCCTCCCTGTCACCTTCCCATTCTGCATAGGAGCACTTCTCAGATCTCCAATAAACCTCCCCTATGAGCCGGGCCAGCCACATCCCTGGAGCTGCGTGTCGGCTTTAAAAGATGTGATATACTCTGAGCACTGGCCTCTGCCAGAGCCTGGGGGTACCCATCACCTGCAGCCTGAAATGCCCCAGAGTTCAATGCAGATTTCAGCTAAGGATCTTGAAGTGCTGAACAAACAGCCATTAATCCTCAAACCCTCCCTGGGAGCCAAGCCTGTAATTATTTAGCTCACCATTTATCTCTGGAACTCTCTGTGCCTGTTCTCCCAGCCTGGGGATGAAGAGAGGTAAAACAATACCTACCATTTCATAACAAACTGCAAATTAAATCGACCGCAGCTCAGCCGTTAAAGGAAATGTTACCTTTTCCATAATCACCTCCTGCAGGCAAGTGCAACAGCTATTCTTTAACAGCTAGGTAAACTTTGACAAAAAAAAAATGACAAGCTCAGAGTGAGACAGCCAACAAGTGGCAAAAGATTTCCAAGAGCAGAAATCAGGAATCCTACCTCTTGGTTTCTTGATTTATCAACTGAGTTGTCTCTGCTCCACCCCTCGCCTCCCTTAAAGATGACTGCCAAAGAAAAAAAAATGCTGCCTATGCCCTTTATGTGACTTTGTAATAGATTAAGGAGCCTGTAGGATTTCAGTCCAATGGAAAAAGATTAAGCGTTTTTCCATTTGTTTTCTTACATTAGAAATGCAGGTCTTCTGGAGCCTAGAAGTCTCCAGTCTGACTAGATCATGACAAAACTAGGACCAAACAAAGACAAGAGGGCAAGAACGGGGTGAAGAAGAGGAGAGGGGAGAGGAGATGGAGCCAAACTCACAACGTGCTGTTTGCAAGCAACAACTGCATAAACACAGTAACAAAATGACGCACAAAATATCAGTAAGAAATTATGTGCTATTCAAGAGTTGATTTTCCTGCAGCTCCAGACAGGGTGTGAGAATCCACAGAGGTCAAACTCTGAGTACCCCAGGAGATCTGCAGAGCAAGAAGAAGAGGAAGAAAAAGAGAGAGATCCCCATACCTCTTTTTATCTTCTCAAACAAAAGCCTTAAGTGGCCTGAGATCTCAAAGAAGACAGACCCAACATATAGGAATGAGGAGAACTGGGTAGTAAAAGCAGATCAATGGCTGTCCTTTCTCTGCCTGCAGTGTTGGCCAGATTCATGCAGAGGAATCCCTGGAGAGGAGAAGTTGAAGGGAAGGAGCATGGGGATGGGTGGAGTAAACCAGTAAAACAAAAGGCAATTACGAAGTGAAGCGGAGATGAAGAAAGTGACAGAAGGACAGGGCTGGAGCAGATGTCAGCACACAGAGGAAATGGTCCCACTTCAATCCAAAAAGCAGAAAGGTCACTCAGATGGTGACAAAGCTGTCTCTTCTCAGCCCTTTCTTACAGCTCCCTCCCCTACCTCTTCCAAGGAAGCAGCAGGATCTCTGCTCTGGTCTAAGCCCAGAAAGCAGTAAAGGAAACATTCAGTCTGTCCGAGCTGTACCTGTTTAAACTACCTCTGTGGATGGGAGGTTTAATTAGAGCTAGTCTGCAATATTCAGGCTTTGCACTGCTTTGATAGTCTGGGATCAAATCCTGTGTGACCAGAGGATGGAGGGAAGGGCAGTGAGGGGTGGGAGGGGGGCACAGGGGTGCAGGGGGTGTTGCAGGTGTATTGAAAGAAGTGCAGTTGAAGAGGTCCTGTCTAGATGAGGAGGCTGAGGAGTTCACCGACCATGTTTGTTTGCACAAGGGCATTTTGTTGCAAGTCACTGAGTACTTCAGGGGCTAAAATCCAATTCAGGAAGCAGAAGCCTTTCCTCAGGAAATCTGTTTTTCTAGTTCTTTGTAGGTAGTTCCTCCAGAAACCTCCAAGAAGAGAGCATTAAATAATCAGCTGTTAAAATTACCTCCCTCCTGTCCAACTACCTGCCAGCAATGCTTCATTGCTATCTCTGTGTATCCTGAAACTCAGGAGAAGTCCAAGAATTGCCCACAGTAACCAAGCGTAAATCTTGTGGCAGCCCCTTCCCTGCATCAGGGAGCAGGTAAATACACTCCAGACTGGTGTCATGAGCTATAAGGACACCATTCCCCCCACCATAAAAGGAAACTGGAAGGGATTGTGACGAGCTCTTTGTCAAATACCACAGCAGCCAAGCAATTGCTGATCTTAGAGCGGTGCCTGCTGGCCAGTCACATCAGAAGCACTTGGAAATATTTCCACAGTGGACAAAGTTGCAGTCAAGTTCAGGAAAACATTTCTGGGGAAGAGGTGCATGTTCTGCTCTGCTGTGCTTCTGCCAGAGCCTGCCATCCAAGTTCCCACCTGCTGCAAACAAGCTGTCCTAATTTTGTGAATCAGTCTGGTATTTACTTCTATGAGATCTCCAGCCCCACACTGTTTCTTGTCTTTACTCATCAAGGTTTTATGATTTTTCAAGCCAATCACAACATAATTGATGACTTTATTATTTTTGTATAACTGATGTTATCTTCATAATGCAATTCCCTGTAATAGTTCAGCTTCTCAACAAGATCCTTATCCTGTTTGGTGTTGGATGCTGAGAACATAAGGCACTTCACATCACTTAGACCTTTTGAAAAGTCTGCCATTTTACAGACCATTGCCCTACAGAAACATTGTTGCTCAGAACAGCAACAATGCCACTTGTGCAGGCTGGGGGAAACAGCTGCCAAAGCCACTCTTCTTTTACTGTCCCTATGACATGCTGGTCAAAGAAATTATATTGTAGGTAAAACAGCTCTGATCACAGAGGTAGTGTCTTGCATGCTTACAAACAGAAAATACAAAAAAGATGAAATTAGAAAGTGATTATGTCCAGAGATATAATGTAGCACTCTTATGCTACCATCACACATGCAAAACAAGGTATTAAACTGGAATTCATCCTCAGCCTGAGGATCTGGAGACAATTTAGATATGAACAAAAGAAAATAGGCAGTGTATCTTGTGATTCCTGAACTTTCATTATGAGAGAAAATAGAATTCCATCAGGATTGGAATTATGTCCTCCCAAGCCTACAGCTCTTCCAGGTAATGGCACACACCTCTCCACACACACACACACACAGACACAGAGCTCTACTCCTAAGGCAGGAGTTTAAAATGGCTAAGAGTGGTAATGGTAGAGGGTTGCATCCGTCTTCATGGGCCTTCCAGGGGCTGAGCCAGTACAGCAAACTCTCTCTTGGACCCATGTTTTCCCACTGATGGCAGGCGGGGCAGCCTCAGATAGAGATTTCTCATTACTCACATTTGTTTGCTGTTTCGCTGCACTTGAACTGTCAGTTTGACATTTTACATCCTCAACAGGAGCAGGGCAGATATAGGTGGGAGGTGGGCAGGCAGACAAAAACAACAAGAAGGCTGCTAAATGCCTTTCTGAAGAACTGGATGTTATCTGTACATCTGTTTGAGCTCCCCCATGCTGTACATAAACCAAAACATTCAGGTGTATGTGTATTTAAGGTAAACACTGGCAAATGTCAGTGTTGACTGGCAACTGCACAAATTTGAGCTGTCCTGCTTCAGAAGATGAAAGGAGCCTCTCCTCACATCCACTCCAGCTTGGGAAATGGTCAGATGCTATGATGTGAACATTATAACTCAGAAACATTTGAGAGAAAGTGAATTACTTAAAAGTACATCTCCAAAAGCCTGTGGGTTACACAAAGTTAATGCAAAAAAATCAAAATAAATGTTGAAACAGATCATTTTTCTACCAACAACAGGAATCTACTGAAAATAAAAGTCTGTTTTCACAACTGGGGGAGTAAGAGAAGACTGCAGAAAATACTAAATTCAGCAATCTCTGGTCTTTCAGTGTTTGACTTTGCTGCTGCAATGAACTTCTGTCCTAATTTATTTGGCTTCAGAAAGACAGAACTGCAAAACAACCAGATGATGAACAATTATTAAATAATAATAATAATGATGAATGTGGAGCACATTACTAGTGATTACAGTGTTCCAAATCACCATATGCGTGTTACCACTGTGACACTGTAGTGATTAGAAAAAGCATATAATGAGTTCTGGTTAATATGCTCCAGAGTTGACCAGAGGACTTTCATACTTAGTGCTGCTCAGCAAAACTCATGGTTCAGAGCCATGATGGAGCCTGACTGCATCCCATACAGTTATTTACTTGGAGATCATATAACAGTGATCCCAAATTAAGTATTGTTTCCCATGACCTCTTTGCCTTCTAGGTTGGCCAAAGGAACCAACCAGGTCCACACACTGGAAGCCGGTGCAGCTTTTCCCAGGACCCTGGCAGACTTCAGAGTAGATGTAAAGGGAGATGTAAAGGGAGATCTGCAGCATCCCTGAGTCACAACATCTTTTCACAGGGAACAAGTCTCTCATCCTTGTGGGCTGGCTCTCAACCTCAAAGTCCCACAGCCAGTTCCTCACAGTTTTCTTATTAAATCCAAGCTTTGGCTCATCCTGCCTGCTGGCTTTGCATTACCCTGAGTCCTGATGATATTGGTGAGATCAATTCCCCAAGGGTACAGGCCCCTCTTTCAGATGTCCTAAAGATAAGTTAAAATATTGAATGTCTTTACCAATTTATAATTTCTCTAGGAAAAAACCCAAATATATTGGCCCTTGAAAACATCTACAACCAACCATCCGACATGGCAAATCACCCTCTCAGTCAACAAATGCCCATTAGTAAGTGGGCAGCAATATGCCTCCTACAGCTCTTAATGCAAACCAGCTAATGTATAGATCATTAATCTCTAGGAGCCTTTTTCTCTTCCTCTGAATTAATGGCCTTCCTTGGGAAGCTTCACACTCCACCAGCAGAGGGAAGCTGGGAATAATTTCCTGCACTGCTGGGTCCAAGTCCTGCCCCAGCAGAGCAATGTCACCCAGACACACAGAGCTTCAGGCTGCCATTCTGGCACTTAAAGCTTCTTGCCTCTTTTTCAAATGTTGTCTCTCTGAGACAATCCTCTGGCTTAAATGAGAGACACCACCACCAACATCAAGGTGATTAGTTAGATTAGTTGTTTAATTTAGCTTAACGTTTACTTAAAACTGAGAATTTGTAACTGGAAGTGAAACATCTGAAAATGTAATTCTCAACCAGACCTAGAGGAAAACGGAGATATCAATGGAAAATGCCGATATCTGTTGTCAGGACTGCAAGACAGTTCATTGCAGTATAAGCTGCAGCTTATTGCAGTATAAGGTCAGCATTAAAAACGGTTATTCTGGAATTAATTTATCTTTGTAGCCCTAAAATTGTCTGTTTTGAAGTGCTCTGCACAGAATTTCTGGATCTTCTTTGTACTTAGCCCCACCAATCAGTGATTGTTCCATTCACTTACATTCCATCTTCCTGCTCCAACTCTCCACTCTCTTCTCCCCTCTCTTCCCAGGGAAGCAAAGAGGATCCAAACTGCATACTTGAAGTATACTGATACTCCCCAGTGAAAAGCAATGGTAAACAAATATAACTGGGTATGATAGAAGAGGAAAACACGTTCTAAATTGGAAAGAAACTTGCAACTGATAAGGCTAGGAATTATTTTTTTTCTAGGTAGAGAGGCGCAGTTGATGGAAAAATTTGATAAGCTTTGTGACCCACAAGCATCTCCTCAGATATCCATAAGAGGGATAAAGAAGCAGCAGCATTTTTCATATACAACTTCATAGATTGGAAATTTAAATGTGTCCTTGAGCACAGGATACACTGGTTTCTCCCATGACTGCACTTGTTAAGCCACACTGGCCAACATGATGCCCCACAATCAACTCTACTCACCATCTTTTAAGAAGGAAAATTCTCTAGAAGTCATGCCTAAGGCAAAGTTCCTCAGAATTTTGCTACATGCTCATTAGGGTCCCTAGAAATGTTTCATGTCCTTGTACCTGCCCCACAGTTCAAACTGCACCCAGAGATGGTGGAGCAGACAAGCCCACATTGCCCTTTTGCTTTGGGTGTCCCTAAATTACGCTGCTGCTGCTTGAAGAGGATTGCAAACCTGTGTTCCAGCAGCAGGATGCCACACACAGTGTGTGTCACCTCCTTCCAGTTTGCCAGGGATAATCAGTCCCTGGTTTTAAGGCACAGATACAAGTCAGCTCACATGGTAACCACGCTGCCTGCTGGTGTTCCTGCTGCCCTAAGCTTTAGCTGCAGTCCTGCTGCTGGAAGCCAATCCTCTCATCTCTGCTTGTGCAGCTCCATATGAAGCTGTCTCTTAGGCACTGATGAAGGTTGTCTCAACTCACAGGACTGCTTTCACACTGGAATCTGTAAGAGATTGTTCCCTACTGTTGCACAGCCAATGCTAATGCGTGGAAGATACAACTTTTCTACCAGCACAGAGAGATCCAGCACAGTCTGTTTGCAAACTGAAAGCGGGGCATGTCAGCACAACACAAAGCTGCCTGCCCAACTGTGGGTTGAGTTTTGTAACCATAATTCATACTTTCAGCTCTGCAGCAGATTTTGAGCTCTGATCTCATTTATTCTGGGATTAATTAGGAGCAACATCTCCTGTAGGCACTGCTTTCATAGGTTAAAGCTAGTATAAAGCAAGGAGAGTCAGGACCAAGCAATCAATCAGTCTGTGTCTTGTGAGCACAAGTACTTAGCAGCAGCTTCCGCTCACTGTGAGTTTGCTTATTTACAAAAACAGGTCTTACCACCAGCATCAGGGATATCAGAGGGCAGGCTCACTTCCTGGAATACAGTCAGCATTTCCTGGGTTCAAGTTGTTCACAGGCCAAAAATAGCATTTTGAGTGAGCTTCTACTCTCTGCTAGTGAAAACTGCCTGGTTTTCCATGCACTGCAAAGTAAGATCGGACACAAGCTTTTCGGAGAAAAACAAAGTTTATTCTTCTTTAGTTACTGAGGGGCATTTGAAGAGAAGGACACAGGGAATGGCACTGCAAATACTGTCACCAAAACCAGCTGGAAGTGAGGTGCATTTATTCTCCCAAATGTGACTTCATATCCTTATAGGAAAAAAACCCCAAAATCTACCCCTCATAAAACCCAAAGAAACAACAATACCAATTAAAAAAAAGGCTTCACTGTTGCTTTGAAAACTGCAGTTTGCGGTTCTACCAGAAGTTCCTCATGCACAAAAGAACCTGTGCAAGGTAAAAGGGTGAAAGCTGGCAGTGAGAGACTGTCAAGATTGTAGTTCTTGGTCTTATGTCAGCCTGCCATGTAAATGGGTTTTTCTACTTCTGATCAAGCTCCAAAATTCCACAAACTATTCTGAAGACTTCCAGCAACTGAGGTTAATTAACCACAACTGCTTACTATTTTTGAAGGCTGTTGCTTCTTGCTTTTGAAACAATGTCAGTTATACCAGGTGTCAAAGAATTTTCAAAACCACATTATATGAGACCCTTCTGTGTTGTTTAGTATGAAATTGCATGGGATGAATGGAGAGAATGACAAAAACTGGTATAGTTTCTGGAAGTAGTTTCAGCCACTTCCACCAAAAATTTCTTACTATTATTTCTCACTTTAATAACAGAAAATAAGACTTTGCCCAAGCAGGCCAACAAGCTACAGGTTTACTTTTACCATAATAATCACAACAAGGGATATCTTTTTTGTGGATACTTGCTTAAAAGTTATTAAGAAGCAGACAGGATTATCCTGATAAATTTATTGAAAGTGGAACAGAGAAGGACACTTGGGTCAGGAATACTGACCCTCCAAAACACAGCAACCAAACAAACAAATAAAAAACCCGTATAAAATACATCACTTTGGTTAAGATTATTTTTGGGATCAGTTAGTAAATTTTAAGGTTAAATAAAAAGATGTATGTATATATTACAAAAAGACAAAGTTTTTTACATCTTGAATATTTTTTTTAATAAATTACAAATATTTACAGAGAGAAGTAGACATAAAAGGTCTAGCCCTACCAAAAGTGGTTTTTGAACGTTTGCACAGTGTACAGTATACAAGCTGTACACTCATGCAGTACAGCTGCAAATAGAAGAAGAAATTGTGGGAGTGGAAAGGGCAAAAGTCAAAACAAGAGGAAAGCTGAAGGTTACCAGTGTCTTCTGATCTTCGGTTACCAGTGTCAAACCTTCATGATTATTTACAGATACCATGTTCAAAATGAACTAAACTGGCTTTCAACTATCATAAACAGCCAGCATGTAAACACAATGAAAAGCACTCCATAGCTTGGTGTTCTGAAAACATTAATGCATGGTGGTTTTCTTTTTGATTCTTTTTAAATTTCATTATATGCATGACCTCAGTTTTCAAGTTTTTGTTTGTCTCAAGCAACTTAAAAACATACTATTATTTCCTAAGAATGAGTAGAAGTGAGATGACATTCTTCAAAAAATATGAAGAACAAAGGCTTAAAAAGTCCTAAAAGTTAAAAAAATATAAAAAGCTTTAGGAAAAGCCCAAACCTGCTGGTAATAATAGCTCTGTTACAGTGCAACAACAAGCTGAAATGTAGTTTTATCACATGATGATCCATTTGCCAGGCATCTGGCAAACATAGGACATAGCTTTGTCTAGAACCAAGACTAGAAAATGCTAACTTCCACCTATCTGGGCCTGCTGAAGGATGAAGGTTTTTTTCTGACTGTAAGAAGGTACTGATAAAAAAGTGAAAGCTGATCAGTTTTTGATTTGTTCACATTCATGCAAGTATATAAAACCTTGTAAATCTCTATATATTAACTACAAAGAGGCTTTAGTGTGTTAGTAAAAAACCCCATAAAACAACCATGTAACAAACCATAACAAACCATATGGTTTGTTAAAAGCATATACAAAACAATTCAAAAGATTTTGTCCATGATTTGGCCTATTTGTCTTCACATAGTAACACTAGCAAAGGAGGCTGTCTTTCCTGAGGAAAAAAAAAAGGCACTGGAAACAGTTCAGCCTGTCTTCAAAGGGCTTCTTGATGAAGCTCTGACAACTTCATTTCTTGTGGAAGGGAAAAGGTAGCACCTCTTTCATCACTGAAAATTCTACTGCTTCTCTTCCATGTTTGTTTGGGCAACAAAGCAATTATTTGTTTATGCTTTAAGATCTGAAACAAAAGAATAAGAAAAGCACACAGGTAAATTACTTGTCTTTTCTTCTAGAAATTGAACTAGGTACATGAGAATACTTCAGGCTTTAGATACTAATGAGGTGTTGTGAAGATGCACCAAGACACTGTCCCATGACTTGTAACAATCCAGTCAGAGCAGGTACATGACCAATGGTAGCTGATAGCCTCTAAACATTTTACCCAAATTATCTGTTTATGATTAAGCATATTCTTCTGCAACTGGACCAGATTTAGAACATTTACTACTTACTGCCAGCCACCTGCTAAGTAGCTGGTAACCTGTGAAGTTGTTCTGACTCCATGACTTTGGATCAATTAAGACACCACTTCTATTCAAATGTTTTATGTCCATGATCTCAGTATCAGCTGTGAATCACACATGCATGTGTTGCTGCTGCTATTTCTTCCACACAATAATCCCAGGTGCTTTTGGAGTTTTCTCTTTTGAGGATTGAAAATATAGCTCTTATTTAACAAGGAGACTGAAGGCCAAGGGAAGTCACAGTGCAGGAAGTTCAAGACAACATGCCCAGCCTAACTCACCACATGAAACATGCATCAGCTTCTAACCAGGCTGGTTTCCAATGCAGCACCCACAGGCCCACTTACATCACTGTTTCCACCTTGTTGCACACATAGCAGCTCGGTAAGGGGAGCCACCTGGATGTGCCAGGACACCATGCCCTTGGGTCTTTGCTCCCATTTTGATTGCACTACCTGTCCCTTCCACTAATCTCTAGCTCAGCACGACTCCAGGATAAGATGTCAGGAGACAGTGTAGGAGAGCAGAGGATAGTGACATATGGTACACAACTCTGTAGATGATGACAAAAAGAAAGCTGTCCCTAGTCTGGTTCTCACAAGGTTCCTGGACAGGCTTGAAGTATTTTTATTATTTGTGTGTTTAAAATCCAAGTAGACTTACTGCTTTATCTTAGTGATGATACTAAAGAACACAACCAAAAAGCCAGTTTGTGCGTGTGTGTGTGTGTGTGTGTGTGTGCGCGCGCGCGCGCGCGCTATTTCCTCGTGTCTGTGCAGTGAGAGGGTCTGAATATGAAATAGGGTTCTGTCACTTTACAGCTACAGGGATAAGCATCAGGTTTCATACCCAACCCCTACCCCTAGAACACACAAAATTTTCTGTTCTCACATGGTTTGCAAACCGAACTGAAGCAAGCACAGCTGCATCTCACCAGATGCACGACATAACAACAGAGCAGTTTCAGATGCTAAACCTTTAAGGGTGATGCAGGAGCACAGTTGTTTAGCCCAGCAAAGCAGCACGTCACATGGACCAGGAATAATTCACTGAGTTTCTTCATTTGGCTTTCAGTATTACTCATAGTCAACTAACAGGATCTTACTCAGTTATTACAAGACACCACACCTTCCTCTGCAGCTATGCAGTCTGTTCCAAGTCCATTTCTTGGTTTCATGACAGGTTCATGAGCAGTTTTGTCTGCATCACAGAATCAGGCTTTTTATACTCAGTCCTAACTCCCTCCCAGCCTCCCATTCATCCATGTTTGTTCACATTCAGAGATTTTTTTTCACCCCTCTTTTCAACATTGTCTTCAGCAAATACCAGAATTTATAGATGCCATTGCTTGGCTGGTAATTCAACAGAAGTATCAAACTTGGCAGAGCAAAAAACCCTGCAGCAGTAAGGTGCCACTTGCTTTCAAGCTGCTGTGCATTTTAAGAATGTTTAAATGAATTACCTGCACCAGCAGACTCCAAAAGTGGGTGTGTACAAGGTAATCCATTGTGGTGCAGGAAAAAAGTATCTTTGCACCAGTAATAAAATTTTAAAGATATAAGTACTATTTATATCATCATTATAATTCTTAAACTTTTATTTTGTGCATGTTTTATAAAGTATGTCATACTTGAGTATGGTAATAATTGTATATAACTTATAAATATACATAAATTGGGTGTGCATGTTCAAAGTATTTTACTGATGTGGTAGACAATCACAAAACGATTGGTGACCACTCACCTACAATAGAAAAATCAGAAATTAATATAAGAGGCCCACAGTTACATCACTTAAGTAAGGACTGTATAACAGACAAAATGACATTTTATTTTTCCCATGAAAGATAAATTATTCACAGTCAACCTCTGTGTCAGTCAGCCCAATCTCCCAAAACAGAGAGCTTCACCCTCACATACCTCCTTAAGTGGAGTTGTCCAGATACCCCCCATTTTCACCTCCTGCATCCTGTATCACTTCTGCAAGGACAAAGGCGATATTTAGACAATCCTGGAACTTACAACACTCTGCCTTTCTGCCCCAGATGGATCAAGAACAATATGATTGGGATTTGGACCATTTGTTTGGCAACAATAGTAACCCTGACCAACATGTCTCTCACTCCCATGGGATCACCATCCAACACCTCCCTTCTCCCCTCCATTCCTGATCTGTACTGTCTTCACAATCCCTCCACAAGCACAGGAAGCACTCAGTGCCTGTGGTGCCACCCATTAGGTGGCATGAGGCAAAAGTCGCACTGAACAAAGACTGCTCCAGGCACTCCCTCCTTCATTCATATCATAGCCATCTGCATGGTTACTGTGTGCATACACAATATAAAAAGGCTCCTGGAGAGCATCCAGAGAAGAGCCATGAGGATGGTGAAGGGTCTGGAGGGGAAGCCTTATGAGGAGTAGCTGAGGTCACTTGGTCTGTTCAGCCTGGAGGAGACTGAAGAGAGAACTCACAACAGTCTGTAACTTCCTCGTGTGGGGAAGAGACGGGTACGATCTCCTCACACTCATGACCAGTGACAGGACTCAAGGAAACAGCATGAAGCTGAGCCAGGGGAAGTTTAGGCCAGATATCAAGAAGGGGTTTTTCACCCAGAGGGTGGTTGGGCACTGGAACAGGCTCCCCAGGGAAGTGGTCACGGCACCAAGCCTGACAGAGTTCAACAAGCATTTGAACAACACTCTCAGGAATATGGTGTGATTTTTGGGGTGTCATTGGCAGGGCAGGAGCTGGAGTCAATCCTGATGTGTCCCTTCCAACTCACCAGATTCTATGATTCTGTGGAGGGATCATGGCCAGTTTGCCTGCTGGGTCAGTAGCACTGACTGCACCATAGAACAGGCACTTACCTTCCTGATTTACAGCATTCTTAACTATCTTCTTGCCTTTCAGGGCCCTGTCATTCTCATTCAATGCTCTGTCTGAAAAGAGATCAGAGGACAAAAAGAGATCAGGGAACTGCAGTCCCTCAGGAGCATGGTCCATGGCTTCTGCCCCTCCCCAGGGCTCAGAGCACACCTTCCCTCTGCACGTTAAGTTTTGCTGTGCTGTCAGCAAAAGCACTGCTTGAAATTGCTCTGTACACACATTTCAGAGGACATCATAGCCATGCCTGCCATTTCCCACCCCTAGAGCAGTGACTGCCTGTTCCCCAGGTGCTGCTAGCTGCACTGCACAGAGGTGCACTAACTCCCCCGCCTGATGTTCCCATTCTATTCTGCAACAAAATAAAGGATTTTATTTTCTGCATCTCGTGGACAACCTTTATCTACGGACCTGATTTCTCTCTTGCCTGAACTGTGTGTTTTCCTCCTTTCTACTTTAACTCAGGTGAAAAATAAGCCTCCTTTTCCTATACCCATGTCTATGTATATGGAAACAGTTACACATGTGATGACACAATCCTGCAGTGCACCACACCTTCACCATCAGCTACACAATCCGTTTCTTCAGATGAAAGAAAGCTGTTCCATAACCACTACAATACATTCAGGAAGAATAAACAGCAAACCCCAGGGGTTTCTGAATTTTTTTGAATTTCTTTTTCCTTATTGTTATCATTGGTGGGTTTTTTTTCCTTTATAGGAAAGACTTTTGCCATCTCCAATCCCTTATTATCAGCCACTTGTGGAAATGATGGAAGAGTTAGTGAGTGAATGAATCACTATTGCAAAAGACTGGGGAAAAAACTGACTTTTTTCTTCTCAAGTTGAACAATAATGCTCAATTTCACTAGCCCTTTGGAGTTAAAAGATCTTCTAGGAAAAATACAAGTCCCAGAACTTCCTTGAAATTTACATTGACTGGACTAAGAAAACAAAACTGGAGCTTTGCTTAACTGCCTGATGAATGCAGTCAACAGACTTTCTTAAAGCATAAAGTGAGTGGAAGATACAGCAGGCTTTGTACCTCAGAGAAGCAAATTTCTGGATGAAGTATCTCCCAAATATGAATTTCGCAAGCTGGTAAGCATCCCAGCTCTAAACTGGTGTGCTAAGGCTCTTATCTTTCCTTCATGCTTAGTTTTCCCCACAGACGGCAAAAGCAGCACCATTATCATCATATCAAGAGGGGAGGTAAAGCCCCAAGAAGTGTTTGCTCTGTGCTGTTTACCAAACACAGCTTCCAGATCTTTCTTATTTCTCCTCTGTTCATCTACCCATCAACATTTACTGTTCCTAAGGCAACAGGTTCTTCAAGGCCAACAGGGGAATGGCAAACTCTATACTCAGGACATGCTAATATGGCTTGGACTACAAAAGGCCATGTGCAAAATTACTTTCCCTCTTCATATTGCTCTGTTTTAGGGCTCCATCTCACTTGTTACCTGCTTCAGGCTCTTCATTCTTAAAATGAACAGCATGTGAACATGCAGCTGCAAAAAAACAGAAATCCTTTTGAAGGTGGCACAATAGTCTGCAAAACATACAACTCAGCCCTAAAGTGACAACTTCATTATAACACTTTTTAAAGATACTCCCGAGAACCACTATGTTATGCCACTTTAAGGACTCACAATTAATTTCAACTTCAACTTCCCTCCAGCAACCACTCAAGGTGCCAGACCATGAGCAACATTGTTTATATCTATGCCTACAACTTTATGAAAGTCTTGCCGATGTAGATCTTTTGGTAAAGCTGCACAGATCTGCCAAAAAGAGCCAGAGACGGCTGAGAAGAGAATCTGCAACTACTTTTTTTACTTCATCTGTGAGCACTAACACCGTAACTTTAAACGCTTCCTCTTTGCAGACATTAAAGAATCTTTAATAGAAACATTCTAAAGCAAATTTAAGTGCAGTACCAAAATGAGGTTTTTTGGGGGGGGTTATTGGGGTTTTTTTCCTACCCATCCTCCTCATTTTCTCATTTTCAGATTCATCCATAGTCTCAACTTCAGCAGGCTCTGAACCGTGGGCTACAACCACAGCTTTAACAAATGTAAGGTACCACATGAAGGCACTGTGAGCTCAACACCAGAACAGTCCAAGAGGGCACTGATGGCAGGAGCTCTGGCCATTCTCCACTGAAACACTGTTTGGGCTGGGAACAGAACATTTCTTAAGAATCTTCCCCTGGTTTCCCTCATCTGTTTGACTGCCTTGGGGGCTAATTTCATTTGGTTCCTAAAAACAGACCACAGTCCTGGCAACAAAACTCCTATATGTTAAAGCTAGAATATGATAGCCAAATTCACCCCTAAGAAAGAGGCATGGACTGAAGGAGTTGCCCCCTTCCCTAGCTGCTCACTGTATAAAGTGATTTCCACACCCCAATACACAAGAAGCCAGAGAACAGCGCAATCTTGCTGCAAATTAAGGAACTAAAAAAATCCCAAAACACTCCAACAAACCACTAAGAAAAGAAACAAAACAAAAAATCCACAACCAACCAAACAACCCCCCCCCCCCCCGCCCCAAAATAAAAAAAAAAAGCTCAATGCAAATTAGAATGGACAGCAGTAGACCAGGCAGAGATCTGGACAGGAAGAGAGGCATGACAGATTGCCCTACAGTGTTCACTTTTCCAGCCCTCAACCTGAGGTCAGCTCCAATTCTCTGTTGTTAGAAAGGTAATTCACCTCCAAAGACAGATGCTGACCAGGAAAATCTCAGGCCATTCACTGTCAGTAACTTTGCCAGCCCCACTAACACATTCACTAGGTGCAGGTCCCTATAATCATCCAATATTGGACCTCAAGTGAGATTTTGACTCTGCATGTGTACACTTTGAAAACCAATTCAAAAGCTCAGACCCGGCAAAAAAGGAAAGAGCAAATCAGACTCCCTGCTCCAACCAGAAGATGTTAATGTTTAGAAACATTAATACCCTAATACAGGTTTCTTACCTCCATCTGAGTTAGATTGTTGTTGGCTGTTCCCAGAGTAAAGTTGCTCATGCTCTCCTATAAAGAAATTTATTTGTTTTAGAAAGTATGTATTAGTGACCTGGAAACAAATAACTTCGCTCAAAGAAAACTTACTCCTTTACCTCTCCAATGAAAGATTACACTGGGTCCACATGCAACTGACAAGCCCAGACCAAGCACCAGTCTGATTTCCACACATTTGTGACACTATCTTACCTGAGCCATTCACTGGACTCTTATTCTGAGCAGTCTTTCTTCTTGTTCCAAGTTTAATTATACCTGCACACAAATAGAATATTTGGAGAAATTACAATGTCTTGCTCCTTTGGAAGCTTGTTGACAGCCTCCATCCATTCCATTCCCCTCTCCAACCCCCAAACTAAAAAATAATACACTTCACTGAAAACATGAAACTGAATACTTGACTTGGAGGAAGAATAAAAAATGAAATAGTGTTTTGAGGGAAAGACAGTCAGTGAGACATCAACAGAATGGGTCTCCTGTGACAGCAAGTCAGAACATATCTAATCAAATCTATGGTGGAGCTTAACAATTTCTGATTATATGTCTTGTACTTAAACCAGCAAGCTTCTGCTGTTTGATTATACCTGTGCAATGCTTATCCTACCAAGGTATAACAGGTTTATTTTCTTGCACGTTCAAACCCTTATTGTTTCAAGAGAATTAACTGAATTGTTTTGATTCTAACTGATGGTCAGTTTTAAGTGACATTCTTTGTGTGTTAACTCCAAGAGCAGTGCTGTTTAAAACCACCAACATGAACAAGGACGCAGAAGGCACTTTCAGAATGTTTGCAGATGACATCAAACTGGGGAGAGTAGGGGACATGCTGGAAAGCAGGCTTACCACTCAAACAGACTTCAACAACCTGGAGAAACATGCTGGCAGAAAAGGTGTGCTATTCAAAGGCAAATGAAGTCCTGAATCTCTTAAGTCAGCCCATGGACCACCAGGGGCTGGGCTCTGCCTAGGAAGAGCTAGGAGGAAACAGCTGCTAGGAAACAGCTCTGCGGGAAAGGACCTGAAAGCATGAACAAGCTCAACATTACACAGAAAAATGTGCCCTTGCCATACAAGGCTTCCAAATACCGGGCTGTGTTAGCAGAAGTGCAGTCAGCCTGTCAACACAAATAATTCCTCCACTCTATTTGATATTTGGGACACCACATGTGGAATATTCTCTCTAGTTTCAGTAGCCCAATTAATGTGGAAACACCATGTTTCTGAAGTTAGTCCAGCAAATGTCCATCAAGATGTCTAGGGGCAGGAGCTGTGCAAGAAGGTGCTGAGAGAACTGGGCTTGTTCAGCTTCAAGAAGGATAAGAGGATGATGGCTCACTGCAGTCTACAACTAACTACAGAAAACAAAGGAAACCCCTCTCAAGAAAAACCAGGAGGCAATGGCTACCAGTTGCCAAAGGGCTATCCCTAACAGAAATAAGGACAATATCCTTCCCTACAAGAGTGAATCAGCACTTCAGCATGTGCTGAAAGAGGCTGAAAAATTCCCACCCTTGGAACTCTTCAAAGTTTGACTGGACAAGGCCTTAAGCAACCTGATCTAGCTTTGAAGTCGATCATCCTTTAAGCAGCAACTTGGATGAAACTTCCAGAGATATCTTCCCACCTAGTTTATTTTATGATTCCATGCCAACAGAAACTAAATGGACAATGAACAGGAAAGCAAAGGTCCACATGCAATATATATCTATTTATGACCTGATCAGAATATTATCAATTAGTCCTTCCCAGATGGGAGATGCCTCTTCACCCTGCAGCCACCTCCAAGTGGTGGCCCCTTCTGGAAGTCAACATGAATCTTCCATGCAGAGCACGCATAGAATGAAGAAATATATTCCTGTTTGGGACTCTCTCCAACACAAGGAAAAAAGATGGAGTGCCCCTCTTTTTCAAGTCAGAAGACAATTTAACACAGAAATCCAAAAACATGGCAGAAAAAGATACAGAGTGATAGCCTATAATTACTATATCTGATTAAACTGTCAGATTTACAAAAAAATACTTAAATTCAGTGTAGGGATGGATCCAAAAACAAATACAGAGCTCCAAGATTATGGCAACACAAGCTGTCAGGAGGCACAGAAATTCCCATTTATCAGTTGATCACACTGAGTTGTCAGATTGGACTCAACATATGATATTCAGATCTGGTACAAGCCTGTCCCAACAGTAAATGGGATCTTGACGGCAGCTTTAAAATGCTCTCAAAAAAGGCTGTGAAAACACACTCAGGTAAGGACAGGAGAGGCTACAAATACTTGGTAAGTAAAAACACACTGTAAATCAAACACCCAGTCTGAAGAAGACCTATGCAAATACAAATTGCAGTGTTTCCTAGGATTCAGAGCCCAGTATCAGAATGCAAGAAAGTCCAGTACATAATTTCCTTCAAATCTATTCATTTTTGCCTAAATTGGACTTGTTTCTTCTACTGATTTTATAAAACACTTGATGGTCAGAAATTTTCATACATTCTACAGAACCTTAGATGAGTATAATCTGGAAGCACATAAAGCTCAGTTAGGAAGTGTTATGCATACCTTTCCTGTGCAGGAATTCTAGGATTACCACTAGGACAATAGATGCAGTAAGGAGGCCAGCCCATATAAGAATATTTCTATGTCGTTTGTGAGAACTGTCTCCTTTTAAAAAAAAATTTAAAAAAAAGAAATCATACTGGTTAGTTAGAAAGTAAATGTATGATATGCTAGTTCAGTAGAGCTACAACCCCAAATATGTTTTATAGCTTTATAGTTTTATTTCTTAAGAAGTAACCTCAATAAATTAATGCACCAGAGTCAGTTATTAGCAAAACCCTGAGCCATCTGCAGGATAGTTACATGTTAAGTACCTCATTTCAGTGAGGGCCCATCACCACTTGAAAGGCAATGGCTATTCCAGCTCTTGGCCTATGAAAGGGTGAGCCAGATTTCAAACAAATGAAATTTCAGCAAATATCTTGTATTGGGTTTGCATTGCAAGGTTTTGATGGTTTCTGTGAGAAGATGCCAGAAGCTTCTCCCATGTCAGATAGAGCTAATGCCAAGCTGGATCTGCTGCTGGCCAAGGCAGAGCCCATCACTGACTGTGTCTTTGGGATAACACTTTTAAGAAAAGGGAAAAACTGTTGGACAACAGCAAGGGGGAGAGGGGAGTGACAATATGTGAGGGCATCTGCCCAACAGACACCAAGTTAAGTGCAGAAGGAGATGCAGGTGCTGGAGCAGGGATTCCCCTACAGCCCATGGAGGTCCCCACATCAGAACAGGTGGTACCCAGAGGAGGCTGTGACCCCATGGGAAGCCCACACTGCAGCAGCCTCCTGGCAGGACCTGTGGCCCCATGGAGAGAGGAGCCCACCCTGGAGCAGCTTTGCTGGCAGGACTTGTGACCCTGTGAGGAAGCCACACTGGAGCAGTTCATGAAGAACTGTGGGAAGAACTCATGTTGGAGAAGTTAATGGAGACTGTCTCCTGTGGGAGGGAGCCCACACTGGTTCAGGGGAGAGTGTGAGGAGGCCTGCCCCTGAGGAGGAAGGACAAGGTATACTAAGCTGACTCAAGCCCCATTCCCCATCCCCCTGTGCTGCTCAGGGACACCTGCTCAGGTAATGATATTGGGAGCAAAGTTGAGTCTAGGAAGAAAGGAGGGGTTTCAGGGAGGTGTTTTAGATTTGCTCTTGTTTCTCATTATCTTGTTCTGATTTTGACTGGCAATAAATTAAACTCATTTTCCCAAAGCAGAGTCTGTTTTCCCTGTGACAGTAATGGCCAAATGACCTCTCTACATCCTTGCCTCAACCTATGAGGCTTCTATCATATGCTCTCCTTCCTGCCCCACAGAGGGGGAGTGACAGATCAGCCTGAAGAGCACCTGGCAGCCAGCCAAGGTCAGTGCACCACATGCCTCACATCTAACAAGTTTCTCCAGTAAAGGAAGAATTCTGTACTAGTAAACCATGACAATTACTTTTGCACAGAAATGAAAACTTTTGTCAGTTAGGCACCTTAGGCACCCTATAAACCAGATGGCTCCAAACATTTTCTCACTTTGTATTTAAAGAAACCCTAAAAATTCAAGCCTTAGTTGAAGGCTGTCCCAAAGCAATTAGCAACAGGAGGAAAATTCTCTTTTCTATCTCATACCTCTCCATGACGGAGGAAAGAACTATGCTCATTGACCCATGCACATGCTATATGAGAAATTATTTTATCTTATGGCTGCTAGATGACTCATTTGAAATGGCTGAATAGTTTCACTCCAATCGATGGAGAGCAGTACAAAGAGGACAAGTTCCTAGCATTAGTTACATAAGACCAGAAGGTTCAGAAGAGATCTGCTAAGACCTTCTAATCTTTATTATTACACAATCAAGTCACAGTTAAAGGTTTTATTCTGTGGAGATCCCTGCAAAAAGTATCTTTCCAGGGGGATCAAACTGTCATCCTCATACTTTTCACAAACTTTATACACACTTTTAGCCGACAAATCACTTCTGGTGCTTTTTTATTCTTTAAATTCGACTTCCTGGGAAGTCAGGAAAAACCTTACAAAGGCCATGCTGCTTCCCAAACAAACCTCTCAGACCCGTGTTTGCAACATGACACATTTATTACCTTTTCCTTCTGGAAGGCATTGAATCAAAGAGATTTCGGAGCTCCTTTCTGTTTGTGAAAATTTAATGATACATGTAGCGCTGGTGGTAATATCAACATTCTTCAAAGGGATGGAAAGCTCCTGGTTCCGATAACTGTGTGGATTGTTACTGAGCTTCCAAGTGTAATTCAGAGACCCCTGGAAATTTGCTGTACAGTTTAATACAAGTTCACCATCACTGGTGTTGCAATTTATTTCAGGTTTTGGAAGGGAATCTAGAAGGAGAGAAAACATTCTGTATTACTTTCGTTTCTAAATTCCTTTTACTAGTTTCTAAAACATTCTAATTATGTTAGTTATTACTTTATAAACTATATAGAATTTCAGCACAGGACAAGGGCTGGAGCAACAAAAGCCGCAGGAGAGTGCATAGAAAAAAGTGTGGGGGTATGTGCACACATGCCTGAGAGAGAAATGTGTTTCTGAAAGTGACCTGTAAACGGCCTGTCTGGGGTTCTCCCATTCCTAGTCCAAGAGTCCTCGTGGTTCACCATCCACAGGACTGATAGACACACTGGTCACATATTTCCCAAAGACTACTAGTGAGGCTAAGTAGATCTGCACAGGATGATGCCACAGATGTTCAAGCATGTGTAATAAGCCTGCAGGAATATCTTCAATAGATACATAATGCCTTGAATTACCTGGTCAGCTTGCTCAAAAAGTTTCATTGTCCACCTGAAAGTGCAGTGTGCCATCTATACATGTTCTAGAAGTCATCCCAAGGTGAGTAATGATGGGCACACAAATGAGATGCCACCTTTGAAAATTTATTCAAAGTCGCTAAGCAACTTAAAAATAGAGACAAAGAACAGCCCCCTCTGCTTATGTTTGCTTTCCTGGCAAATATACAAAGCCCTTTTTGGACATTTTCAAGCGAATAGTGGTTTACATTCTTTATGCAGTTCTTCCAGTACTTACCTAACACAACAAGTACGAAGTCTAAGCAGCGTTCTTCCACAGAATCCCAGTACCCTAACTCATATGGGCCAGCATCATCCTTCTCCAAGTTCACTATAGTCAAGGATCCATTCTCCGTAAGTACAGTCCTGTTGCCGAGATGATCAAAATATGTTGGTTTGGTTTGATCATCCCATTCAACCACTTTATCCTTGTTTTTCTTCCAGACACCTTCCACTATTTTTTGGTCTATTTGTACTGGAAAAGTAAAATTTTCTCCCACAATGCCAACTATTTCCTTATAGTAGCCATGTGCTATAGGGGGGAAAAAAGAAAAAGTTACTTCAACAGTTGTTTTCTAAAACACTGCTTGACTAATGCCCTATTCAATATCAGATACATTCAAATTTAGGTTAGAAACACATCACAAAGTTGCAAACTAAGGTACACATCAGTTAAGAATTACCCAAACCCAGGCTGTCAGCACAATTGTATGACAGGCACAGCAAAGAAATCCAGTTTCCACATTCTGGTCCCAGGCAGAATAATTGCCCTCAGTGATCTTCCCTATCCTAAGCCCCTCTATCCTCAGTACTTTCCCTCTGTTCACTTGAATTAGGCTTCCTGCCCATGATCTGGTGAAAAATATTATATGAAGAATTGTCACCACCAAAAGCTGTTTTAGGATCTTGTTGCAGAGCACCCACACTGAATTTCCTGCTGATCCAATAAACTGCAGTTTTTCCAGTATGAAAATATTCACAGTTAGTAAAAAGCCCACTTCTGATGCAAAACTGTTACTGAGTTCAAAGCACCTGCTCTGAAGTCATGAGGGTATTAGGGATTTCCCTTGAAATGTCACTTAAGCAAGTTTATTTCACAGCCAGTATGTGTGAAACAGCATCCCATCCTCTGAGATCTTGCAGAGTTGTCAGCAAGAATGAAGCTGTTCAGAAACCTCCACTGATCTCAGCTTTGAATCAATTACATTCTGCTAAAAATGCCCAGGCATTCAATATAAATAAATAAACCGCAACAGAAGAGAGATAAGAGATTTCCCCCTAATTTTCATTGGAAACAGCTACATTTGTGCGGAAAAAAAACCCCTCATACTGATCTAACAGAAAAAAATCCTTCTGTGGGGAAGGAACCACACCTTTTAACCATCAGCATCTCTGTGTCTCTGCTTCAGTCTTCAGCAATCACCTCCCACTCCTAAATAGCTGCAAATGGCTCTAGAACAATTGCAAGATCTCTGCAGTGGCAGACAGGAATAGACAAAACCACTTTGGTATTGAATTCTAGTTACAGTTGCATTTAGGAGTCAATTTTGGTCCGCAGTAGCTGGTAACTTTTTAATTCTGTGTTGAAGGAAGGGCATGGTTAAGACACAAATGAGGTCTCACACTAAGGCCGGATTCCCAATCTGCACCATGTAAAACTTCCCTTTAAACAGTTGCTATCCATGGTGAAACAAATATTTCAGATGTCTACTCCTCAAGCCAACTGGTTCCAAGTGACAGCTAGTATTCTGGGTTTTATCTTTTTTTATTTATTCCTAAATGGCATCAGTTTAAGGCCACACCAATTCCTGGCGGACAGAACGTCAGCTAGGCCTTCCTTTCCCACTGGCAAAGGACAGTGCCTGTCAGCCCTTCTGCCCCACCATAGAAACACAGACTTTCTCTGACAGCACAACGAGCACGAGCAATACAAACACACTTCCGTGTGCTTGGCTAGAGAACTGCACACACATGTCTCCTCCATGCCTTACTTTGTATGGAACATCCAATTTGTTTGCAATTTACCCATGGAAGCACTCTTCTCTTGCCACTGGACTTCCAACTTGTTTGCACCTACATGCTCACCTTTTCCAGGCACAGGGATTGTAGAAGTAACCAAGGTAAGCTATCAATACCCACATCTTGTCAACACAACCTATCTGCTTTCTTTGTATTCTACCCTGTTCAGGCAGATTTAAACATTTTACTTGAGCATCTCTTTCCACCTATCTCAATTAATGATTTCCAGAAGAAAAAAGAACTCAGGAACTCCAGCCTTTGTGTCTGGAGACCACAAGATTGCAAGAAGCCGGGTAGGGTGGAACACCGTTTTGATCTGACAAAGCCTGGAGTCTTGCTAGAGACCTTTGTTTCATAAAGACAATTTCCAGGAGTGCATATTCCTCAAGAAGTCATCCCTCGCTGCCTAAGAACCTATGGTATTCCTAGTATAGAGAAAACTTCCCTGCTCTTCCCACTGTGAAATTCTGCCTCTAGGTAGCTTTGGCACACAGACACAACCAGGCTGTGGTGGCTTGTCATCAGCATAAGCCAAGCCAGAGTGGCTCTTGACAAGAGCCTCCAGAAAGGACAGCAGCTGTTTGCTGGGCCCTGAGAACACAAGCAAGGACAGCCACCACTGCTCAGCCAACCACTAGAAACTTCCTGCATCTGGGTGTTGATCCAGGTAAATGCTCTATGTCCTTACTCTCTTTCAGTAAGTCATAAGTGCTAGGCTGGAGTTATGAGAGAAAAGTTGTTGCTTCTTCAAGCCCAGGAGTGAGACTGAAGGAAAGCAGAGCTGAAAAACCCCCACATTTTCTCTCCACAGGTTCTGCATGGCACAGGGGGGCACTGCTGCCTTCAGCACACTCTCTTCTTGTTGGCTGGTGGAACAAAGGCTTGGCAGCAAGGAGCTGATGAGCTCCTCCCAAGGGCATTCAGGGCTCCCAGCAGGAGGACAAGAAAAAAATTATTCCTCAAGGATAACAGTCATCTCCTCCCACCTTAGAACTCCAGTCTCTGGGTTTATTTCTGTGTTTCACTGTTCTAGTGAAAATGTGAAGAAGTCTCCCACTCAGTGCCATCAGCTTCCTTTTTTCAAAGAAATCATACAGAAATATTGCATAAGCTCATAACAACACATCTTTGAGCTTCTGGGAAAGCATGTGTCATCATGTTTTCTGAATTCCTGAGAAACCCTTCCCCATCTTTTCTACTTCATTTTAAATGGAAACATATTTCCTATTCCACAGTGGTGAGCAAAGAGGGAGAAGTGACAATCAAACACTCTCTCACATACTCTTTTAGGAAGGCTAGAACTGCCTTTTCTTTCATTTCTCTGCCTTCTTCTTCTCTTCTTGTTGTAGCCTATTATTCTGAGATAAATTTCACACAACAATATGTGCTGTGCTAAGGCCTCCAGTAGCCTCCGCAGAAACCATCAGACTGCTGGCTCCTGTGTCTCCTAAAACCCACTCCAAATTCCTTCTTATGCCAAGTCTTTGTGTTCCTTCCTTCCAGTCAAATCACATGCTCAAAGTGGCACAGATAAAGAGGAGCGAACACTGTGTGGGCAAAGACTTTTCTGCAAACCCACCATCTCACCTTGTCTACATCATCTTCTGCTCTCGCCTTCTCTAGCAGCCAGACTCACACATCCAAGTGCTGTACTCGAGTTTTAATACTCCCCAGACTAGTTCTGACTCTTTCAGCATTTTAGCAGGCTAAAGGCTGCTAAAATGCTGAAAGATTTAGTTCAGACTAAAAGTAGAACTTAAAACTCCATTTACCAGCAATAAATGCTTCATTACTGTATTTGCCTACCTGGTTTGACTTGCTTCACTATTTTTCTTGGAGCTGACGTAAAGCCTAGTTATTTTGGAGAACACCTGTAAGCTAAGCCCTTTTTATTTTTAATGCTATCATTAATATTTTTGGTCTCAAATTCCTATTTGATATGCATACAGGTATATATTAGGTCTATACAGGCGGCAGCTAAGTTCTCCTATTACCGTTAAGACACTAACATTCCACCAACTGAAAATGGGTGGAAAAGTCTTTACTAAGTAGTTTATGGCAAGGAAATATTTGCTTCAGGAGTAGGACTTTCTAAAGAGTAGATTTTTCTTTTAACTGTTGTAACTTCCCAACTACCCCCTCTCTTCAGTTTTTTTAGAATTTTGAATTCCCCCAGCAACTGTAACCACAGACAATTACGCTCCCTCCTAACCCTGAAAACCACCAGGTGCAGAAAACCCTGAAATAAATGTTCAGTCCAGAAGGACTAGGAGAATATTCACCAACCACAGTCCTCTGAATTCCCCCACAGGACACAAACACAACCCACTTCCCAAACTCCAGAAAGAAAGCACTTGGAGCCATGGTATAAAAGCACAGACAAAAGCTACAGCCAGGAGAGAGAGAGCACAGATGACCATAAGCTGTAGCAGCAGCCCAGGCTCTTGCAAGACAAAATCAGATTTGTGCAGGAATGAATGTAAATCCTACACGTAACATCCAAATCAGAGGTGTTCTCCTGCACACTGCAGCACGTTCAGAGAGGTGTGTGTTGTTCTCCTGGACAATATGGGGCTGTATCTACAGAGCTCTACACATCAGCAAAGGCAGACCCAAGGGTGGCACCTACCAACAGGCCTGGGTCCCTCCCTACCACAAAATCCATACCTTCAGTCATATCCCTCAGCAAGGGCCCAACAACAGGCAGCATTCCCATGTAGAGGCTGCCCAGTCATTTTTAAACTATGCTGGTGACCAAAAGCATGGGGATGACTTACCAATTCCTCCTTCTGCCTTTCTTTGTCTGCTTGTTCCTGCAGCGGAATGGGCATGCAGAGAGTACAATCTGCTGACAGATTGTACTTCACACACATCCCCACTCCAGCTAAAGAAACAACAAAAATACCCAGAGAAGGACTGCAATTCCCGGATGCGACTCACTGTGGAACACCAGTGCTCGCGCATGGAATGTGAGCGAAATGCGGAAGAGCAAGAGTGAGAGCAGAGGTGGGGCAGGCACTGATCTCTTTGTGCTGACCAGTGACAGGACCCAAGAGAATGGCCTGAAGCTGTGTCAGGGGAGGTTTAGGTGGGATATTAGAAAAAGGTTCTTCACCCAGAGGGTGGCTGGGCACTGGAACAGGCCAGGGAGGGAGAGGACTGGGAATCACCACTTTTAGCACTGGTAAACTATTATGAAGGATTATTGAGTCCTGCAGATTATTGATTATTTACAGTCTCTAGGCTTTGCTTAGGGACAGAACTGACTTGCATTTAAGCCTGCCTTGAACTATAAAAAAGGCAGCTGTTTGAAAACAGTCCAGAGACACTGGACTAGATTTCCCAGAGAATGGATGCCCCAACCCTGGCAGTGTTCAAGGCCAGTCTGGATGGCACTCTGAGCAATCTGGTTTAGTGGAAGGTGTCCCTGCCCATGGCAGAGGGTTGGAACTGGATGATCATTAAGGTCTCCTACAACCCAAACCATTCTATGATTCCAAATCCTCTGGATTTTATTCCCAGCATCCAGACAGCAGCACTTCCTGTGCTGTACAAGCACACCTTCATGTAGGGTCTGTGCTCAATGGCACTGGGAAAATAATCTGTCTTGGTAACTCTTTCCTTCAATCAGGTTCATTTTCTGCCAGATCATCTTTGCAGTTCTACTTATAAAGGATGGCACAAACTGATGCCATAGACAGGAACTGTTCCCAGCCTGTGGCAACACCAGCTGAAAAAGACTACAGATTACAACCTCTGTCTCTTACAAGCCCTGTATCACCCAGCCAGCCCACTGCCACACTGTCACACATGGCCAAAAGGCTCTCCTGAGGCTGAAAACAGATAGGAGGACCAGTAAGAAAAAAAACAAACAAACCTACACCCATTTTTAATGAACACCTTTAACACAGCCAGGATCACAGGAGTCAGTGTATGCAATCCAGAGATGATCTTGGCTTTCTAAAGTCTAAGACCATTAAGGCAAGAAACTATCTGAAAAAATTTTCACTCTGTTCATCCTGTAGTGTTAAATAGCAAAGGCAAAAATGTAGTTTCATTTTGGTTTTGATATGACTTAACAACCTCAGCTCTTGTCAATAGTTTTTAAGCAGAGGGCAAAGGTTTAGTTTGACTTTTTTTCCCCTCTGTGTGTGGAATTTATAACTGATTATAATTCCTCTGTTTATTCAGGAAGAGTCAAGAGTAAGGGGACAGAACAACACAAGTAGGTGTCAGCTTCACAGTGCTGATAACTGATCTTTCCATTTATACTATTTAATATTGTGATTGACATTTTTATTAGCAGCACACAAAATAACCATATTCCACAAACAACTTGAATTTGTTAGGAGTCCAGATTTTCCCACATTCATTGCAATGCCTTGCAGTGTATTTCCTACGACACCTCTCACGGAGTGGAGAGACACAGAAGAAACATTGAGCAACCCTAGTGCTTTTCTGATTTTTAAAAATGAAGAAAGGAGCATATACAGAGAAAAAAAAAAAGACAGGAAATTTAAAAATAATAATATTTAAAAAAAGCAAGCCCAAGCTTGTTGAACTGTCTAATGACACAGACACAAAAATCCACATTGAGGGAAGTTTAGTTTCTATGCTGGTCACTCAGAAGAAGTCTGAAAGAAAAATCATTATCAGCTCTCAGGTTGTTAGTCAATGCTCAGTACTGGAGATGGTAACTTCTGCTTTTAGGTGAATCAGGTTTTCTCAGTTTAACCCAATTTTTATAAAGAAGTTAAACTGAGAAACAAAGCAACGATTAATGCAAACATACAATGAAAATGACATTAGAGAATACATCTAAATATGCAAGAACTAGAAGGCAAGAACTAATACTGCATTAAAAAAGAGTTGATGCTCTGAACACTGAAAGAGTTGTGTGGCTTTCAGATGAGCCTTACTACTCATCAGATGCAGAATGCTTCTAGATGCGCTAGTTCACATATCCAGCTAACGTCCCATATCCCCTCTGCTTTTGGGGCAGGATCTTAATGCAGCTAAAGCAAGTTTGGTTGCCATCTGCAGTGCAACAGAACATCCTCACAAGTGTGGCTTGCACTGTGATCCCCCTCTTGGCATGATATTATTTATTCACCTTCTCCACAGGGAGAACAAAAAGATCTCTCTGTTGTTGGAACCTCTGTCTGCCCTGGAGGACTCGAGCCCCTGCCCGGGGGGCTCAGAGACCTTGGCATAGAGCCCAAGACCCCTGTGCCTTTGATTTAGCCCTTGGAAAAAACAATTACCAACCGTATATGAAGAATTACAAGTCAAGGAAGTTTAAGTAGAATGATAGTGAATTTATCACAGGGTGAAAAATAGATTTTTGGGGTTTTAGAATGGGGGCTCAGGGTCCCAAGATGGAGGACTTTGGGCATGCCCTGTCCTTCTTCTTTCTTCTTCCTAGCCTCCATGTTCTGGGTGATGCTGGCACTTTTGGATTGGTTTAGAGTAGAAGCTCACTGTCTAACATAGGTGATAGGTATTGGGAAGTTATTGTAAATAGTGTACACGTAGTTTTTAGTATAAAAAGATAACACTGCCGCAAGGACGGGCAGTGTGCCTCAACCTGGCCTGCCAGACAGACCTCAGTGGGTCAGAGAAAGAATGTTATAGATAAGAAACAATGAACAACCTTGAGAACAAGAAAATCCTGACTCCTTCTTCGGCTGCCAGGCTGGGAAAAAAGAGGCTTGTACGTGTCTCAGGGTCACTCTGACCAGCAGAAGTCCCGAGACTCTGTGGGTTCCTTCACCAAACTAGGCCACAGATACCACATTGATGTTCTTTCCACCCACAGACAATATCCAAGATCCCAAATCTGAACAGAGTTTTGTCTTGAACTTCCAACAACCGAATGAGCATGCTCTTGGTCCATAGCCTTGAGGTGCGGTTTTGTGCTGTAATTGACAAGTCTGAGGTTTCATCAGATAAAAAACTGACTTAGCCTGGCATTGTGAAAAGCAGGAATCCCTATGTGGTGAGCAGGAATTCTGAAGACACCAAAGCTACACTGCAACTTCTGGCTTCCCCAGGGGAATGAAGAAGGACATCTTCTTCCCTACTCCAGACATTCAGCAATGTGACTGGGATAAGTGCAGTGCTTTGAATTTGGATGGAGAAAGGATTCTGGAGGGGAAGGATGACAAAGGATGAGGATCTACCAACAGCATCTTGGTGTTTAGAACAGGTGTTTGCAAGGCTAGAAACTTGCAGGCTAAGTTGAACTGCTGATGATTAAGTTCATGCACTAGATTCATGGCCTTGATTTGCACATGGAGAGAGGATGGGTTATTTTACCTTGTTAACATTACCATGAAATATTTACATATAGTCAACACATACATAACAGCAATAATGCAAGCATACAAGCAAGAACAGGGTGTGAAACCGTGGCTATTTAGTTCAGTGAACAACAGTAAAGTGTTTGCATTCCCAATCTCCCGCCCTAATCAACCACGTTAGAATCAAAGTTTTACAGAGAAGACAACAGAACTACCTAAGTGTTTCATTAAAGGAGGATATTATGATACTTGCAGCCACAATTACACTCTCTAGCTGTCCAAGCACCATCACCTCTTCATTTCAACTGGAAGTTCTTCGGAACCTGGAATCTTTTTTTGTCTAGGCATACCTATAGCAAGCGGACTGAGCTCAGAGCAGCAGCAGCACGCCAATTTACATAATGCAAGGTAACAAAGTGCCTCGACTCACTGAGAAAGTTACAAGAAGATACTCAGTTAATCATGCCTTAGTCACACTCACTTAGAACTCAGCAAAAATGCTGCAGGTGAGATAAGAAATTGCAGCCAAGGCTTAACATGGGCAGGCTCACGCAATGTGCAGTGTCCCCACTTCTCCCCTGGTCCTCCCTGCACACCTGGACCCCCAATGCTTTCTTACAGAACAGGATCTCTCCATATCAATTAAATAAAGCAAATTGAAGACCTCAGGAATAGTATGAGGAGGAAATCACAGGGAGGTGCTCTGAACTCACTAGCAGAGAAGCTGCTTTTTAAACAGGGGGATATATTAGCTCCTATTTTAGGCACATTCATGAAACTCCCAAAGAAAAAAAAAACCAACAAAAAAAAAACAACCCAAAACCAAACACCAAAAAACTAAAAAACCAAAACCCAAATTCAGAAGAAATCCCTTGGACTAGAGGAATGATAAGGTCTTCATAGATTAAATCATGCTTTTTGGCCCATCTAGCAATAGCAGCTCACTCTGATGACAACAAGGAAGTTTGTACATCCATCTTTAATTTAAAAAATGAACAGATTTTGTTTATCCTCCTCATGTTCACAGCCCAGGGCAAGGGCTATGTGGGTAAGGACTATACTCCTAAGGCACAGCGGTGGCATTTGGATTAAGAAGGTCTTTGATCAGTATTTCAGCAACAGTTAATGGTACTCATTTACTTATACCACAAAAATCACACACATTACCACCCCAAGCTTCCCGTTAATACAAGTTTGAAACAAACGGGGCACAGGAACCTGCCGACACTAGGGAGGGGACTTCCTGAACGTGCGGATGGCCGATCCACAGGCCCATGCGCAGTTCTGGTTTTAGGAGCCCGACGGAAGCAGCCGCCGGGTTGCGCCCGCCGCCCTGGGCAGGGCAGGAGCGGCCGGGGACGCCCCGCCAGGAGCCACTGCCACAGGGGTCATGAGGGGCTGGGGGCGCCGGGGGCAGCTCCCCGGGCACCTCGGGGCTCCCGGCTCTCCCAAACCCCTGCCGCGCCCGGCCCGGCCCCGGAACACGCCCGTCCGAATGCCCGGGGAGCGGCGGCCGAGGGTGCCCCGCTCCCCCTGCTCCGGGCGGCACGGAGACAGGGACAGAGGGAGACAGGGAGAGAGAGAGAGAGGGAGGAAGGAAAGTAAAGGAGTCTGGAAGGGTCCCCACCGCGCTCTCACAGCTTACCCAGGAGGGGCGAAAGGCACAGGAGCGAGGTCAGCAGCCACATGGGTGCCCACAGGGTCACTGCCCCGGCAGAAAGCAGAACCCGCCAGCAGCAGCGTCCCGTCCCGCCTCAGCCCGGCCCTCCGCACTGCCGAGAGCAGCTTCCGCTGGGAGGGCCCCGAGGCCGCTTCTTTTGGGAACTCCGGTACAGTGGGGAAGAGCCTCCCGTGCGCCCTGTGCGGCGTCGGATGCCACGCATGGCTTGGAGTGCCAGCGAAGGAGGTTTGTGGGGCGCGGCTCCAGGAAGTGCTGGCCACAGAAGTTGTCGTGTTGCCCTTACCTCAGGGAGGTTCAGCTCTGATAACTGAAAACCTGAAAGTAAATCAGTTTAGTGTGGATGGGAGCCACACAGATTAGGTGAAGAACGAATTTCAGCAGGGGGCACACAGCTCTGCTGCCACAGAAAATGATCACAGAATAGTTTGGGTCAGTTCCAACCCCTCTGCCATGGGCAGGGACAGCTCCGGCTCCTAACACTCCCTGGAGCCTGGTGTTTGACCCACCCTCGTGCTCCCAGAAATGACCCCTGTTCTCTCCGAGGGACACCTGGCAATATCTCCTTTTGAGGGGTG
Organism: Serinus canaria; assembly: GCF_022539315.1. Taxonomy (NCBI): domain Eukaryota; kingdom Metazoa; phylum Chordata; class Aves; order Passeriformes; family Fringillidae; genus Serinus; species Serinus canaria. The sequence goes on from NC_066313.1 coordinate 24,531,951, forward strand.
GGCTCAAGGCTAAGTCTGGCCATGCTCTCCTGTTCCACCCAAGGTGAGGTTGATCTCTGGGGGAGGTGAGTGAAGGAAACAAAATAGAACAGAAACCAACTCTGACTTCCAGGGGTTTTCTTTGACACCAGCTGCTCAGCAGCCCATTCACAAAACTTAAACACACTTAGATTCCCTTTCATGAATGGATGACTGGCCTCTTGACACTACTGAGTGTTTTTGAGGAAGAAAGGGAAAACCACTACAGTTTGGAAAACGTAAGTACTCAGCAGCTACTGAAAAACTGCTCTGACAAATGTTCCAGAGGCAGCTGTGAGTCAGCTTTCCTCTCATGGCAGTGAGTTGCTGTGAGTGGATACTTCAACCTCCTTCGCCTGCATCCCACTCCCAGTGCATTACCCTGGCTGAGAAGATTCCAGATGCAGACCTTACAGCCCCAAAGCATGCTCAGCTCCCAGCAGCTTGTCTGTCTGTCCTGGGGAACACCAGCACAGCACAGTGCTGTGAGGGAGGCTCTCACCACAGGTTTATCTCTCAGATTTCTCCCAGTACACTTGGCCCCCACACTCACTGACGAGCAGCTGTGTTGGACTATTCACCACCCCTCTGAGAGACCTCAGCTTTGCACTTCACACAACACAGTCAGAAAAATAAATTGGCAGCCATGGATATCTCTAAGCAGAGGTCCTACCCAAGTAAACACTGAAGTTATCCCACCTCTGAGGGATTTTTTTCCCCCCTCCATCTAGGAGTTACTGTAAACTCCTTTGACTCATCGCTGAAGGCTGCAGCATGAACTGGAATGACACTGCATCTTGAGCTGAGCAATGCTGTCTCATTCAGTTCTTACAAAAACAGAATAATACTGATCCTTTCTCTTTAGCTGCACTGGAATGCCATGACGTGTAACTGACTTACAAATGGAGACAGGCCCATCCCATAAATTCCCTCTGCTCAGTGACATGGACACATCTGTCCCTTGGTTACCTTTTCCCTTCTCAATCTCTGACAAGTGTCGAAGGGAGCTCCCTCCCCTGTAAAGGCTCCAAGTCACAGTGTTTATGCCAGAAATGTTACATGGCCATCTTCCTGCAGCACTCTGATGGCAGGAGCACGTGTTCTCTGCTGCTGACTCGTCCTCTTGTCAGGTAAAATGTCCTCCCAAGATGTCAGAGGCTTTGGTTTGAACCTTGTTGCTGGGAGGATGCTTGCACAATACAGCTTCCCTGTAGGTGATGAAATCTTTGAGATTAGGAGAGAGAAATCTGGAGCAGATCATTTCACTTTGAAACAGGTTATTTTAGGGCTGAAGGAATGACAGGAGGTCACACACATGCACTTAAGGCAGGCCTGTGTTCTTCCTACTGAGCTGCTCCATGTTGTAGAAGATGATTAGGGCTTCACAGGGCAGAGAAACTGAGAGAAAACTTCAACCTGGAGGCTGGTGCCCTCACCTAGGCTCTTCTACTTGGTGATACATGGTAAGGATGCATTCTTCCTTATGCACACTTATGCAGGCATACTAGGCGGAAGATCCATAAAGTACTCAAAAAAGGCTCAGATGGCTGTTTTTCCTCCTTTCCTGACAGAGTACCCACACAGACTTGCCCATGTTTTCCCTTCCTCAGTTGCCAAAACATCTTTGACGTTTACTCCCTGCTCTGTCATTGCTGGGACACACTCCTGAAAGCAGGGAGGTCAGCTTGCTTTGAGATGAGAACTAATCCTGGTTCCTCTGTCGATCCTGGGAACAATACACAGGAGTCTGCATGCTTAGCACAGAGCCATGGTTTTCACTTCACAGACAAATGACAAAAAATACAGGAGCTCTGAGACCAAGTATTCCAGCAGTAGGAGGGGGTCCAGAACTTAATGAACACTGACCTAAGCTCTGCGTGTATTCCATGCCCTTCTTTGAAGGCAAAGGCCACAGGAAGAGGTTATCAATAGTCAGCCTTTGCTTAGCTCACACCTGGCTTTCCCCAAGGTCTGGTGCTGCTATCCCAACTGCATTGTTTCCAGTATCAAGGAAGCCTATTTCACAGGCTGAGTGAATTTTCCTATGATCAGATTTCCGCCTGACCATTGGGTATTTGCAGTGCTTATATGCCTCTGCCTGCTGTTGCTTTGTGTGTGAGAATTCAACACTTTCAGCTGAGTCAGGCAATTTCAGCATTTTGAATGTGCAGACAGCACATTTTTAAAATTTTCTTTTTAATTAAAAGAATTTGTGCATAAAATCAAGTTTGTTTGCTTTCACTATCCCTGACATTCTCAAGCAAATTACACTGTGCTTCATGACTGTGTGCTGTAAGGGACTGTTAAAAGAAATCTAAAGTGATTTGAAAGTCTTTGCAGTATCGCTCCCATTGCCATGATAATCACCCCCACTGGGAAGCAAAATAAGTGGCATTATGTTTCTGAATTAATATAACTGTAATTACTCTGTAATTAAGTTCACAAGCAATAAAAAGAAAACCATTTATACCAAAATAGCTTTACTAGTAAAAGCATTTTAAGCACAGAGTAACTTGAGTGGTTTTTGCTGTTTGCATAAGGAATTACCATGGGGTGCTGCTATAATAAAAAAAAAAAAAGCTAGGAATTACTAAATCTGAGAATTCAGGAAAAAATACTGCTCAGGAAACAGAATTTTCAATTTCATTAAGACATTTCTTTTCTAAAAAATGCCAGTTTTGTTCATTTGCAGAATTGTTAAACACGAGGAAGTTGTTTAACAGCTCTGCAAATACACAAAATAAAATCAGATCTGCAAATCTTGACCAAACTTTTGTTTAACTCTAAGGCTGTAATACTGGTGCCTGCTTTATATTGCAAGTAATTTCAAAATTTCCATAGGACTTGGCAAAGAAGGAATGGGCCCATTTGAATGAAAATGTTTTATCTTACAATCTGAGAATTGTAAGATAAAATAAGATAAATCTGATACTGGGATGGAAAGATGAAGTGTGGGCTGGAAGCCAGGAGATGGCTATTGGCATTGCAGTTTTCAATCTTGAAAAATTGATTGGGTTGACAAACTCAGGCACATATTTGTGAGACACTGAGGATCTGCTTCTCAGACAATAAGCCAGCTTGATCCTGGAGGCAAGTAATTCAGGGTCAGAAGCTATCTCTGTATGTATCTCTGGGAGGATGCAGTTGGGGTGGCATTCAATAGTCCTCCAGGCCAGGCAGCTGAGGCTGCCTAACTTTCAGTTATTTGCTTATTCAGTTATTTATTTATGCAGAAATTTACCTCAGAAGATTTGGAAATAAAATTAACTTCTGCCTAAAACAGCCCCAAAGCCTTCAGCTGGAATAAAGTGGGGTAAGGAAATCATTGCTATCAACAATAGCTCTAAAAAAAGTAGTGCCTGATGCTTTTTGAAATGTCTTTGGTCATCTTCCTGATCAGACTGAAGAAATTCCTTAATTAGGTTGTTCAACTAAGCCACTGTAGATTAGTACCTGGACAGGGAACTTTACTTTGCTCGTTACCCTTCCTGACAATTAGCACAGCCAAGGGCAAAGCTGCCTTGTCCAGCACGACAGACCAACACAGAGGATACAGGTGTGTCCTTACCTGAAAGCCCATCTCAGCCAGGGATATGTTATCTCCACATCACCAATGTCATGTTACACAGCTGGGTGAGCACTTATGCTTCTCCATCTGTATTCATCAAAGTGGAAAAGTTTTTTATTCAAAGGTCTTTTTGAAGTATGTGCATGCTTATGATGCTGGTGCAGTACTGAAGGGTGCCTCCACCCTAAAAGATGTAGTCTGGGCACGTTATAGTGATATGACCAGCAGTTACATTTTAGTCTGCCTTTTCCTCACTCTTCAGATGTAATCCACTGTTTTGCCTTATTTAGACTGTTACAGGTATCTGACCAAAAGCAGAAATACAGGAAAGACAGCAATGCAGTAGGAAAATACGATGCAAGGCTGATATGAATCTTCCTGGCATGGACTCACTGTGAAGCCTTGTGATAAACCAGCATCCCTAGTCAGAATTTGGCAGAAAGGTCTAGGTAGCAAGGATAGAGCACTGTAACTCTATCGCTTGCTGGGACTGGTTTCACTGGCTGATTTCTGAAATGAGAAGTTTCCCTTGAGGAAAGGGAGGTAGGGAGGAAAGGAAGGTCAGCATCTCCTTTAACCAAAAAGTCAGTGAAGCCTCCGCTTCAAATTTTGACTAATGGTTAAATAAGAGCAGAGGTAATTTCTCAAAATCCAAATTAGGTCATTTTCCCAAAAGTGCACAGGCTGATTGATCATTACAGAGTCAAGCTGATCATTAACCACAGCTGTTTTTCCCCTGCACAATCCTTATACTTGTACTGGATGAACAGGAAGATGGTTGAAGATCCGAAGAGAAAACTGCTCATGGTTCTTGCTCTCCTCTTGCTGCCCAGCTCAGCACAAACAGGTAAGAAAAACATGAGTGCCTGGCAAGGGATTGAAGGTTTTACAGAAAAGGATCTGAATTCAATTCTCCCTAAACAAGCTGTATGTCAAGAGGTCCTGGCAATAACCTTGTTAGTTGCCAGGGAGGAAAAAGTAGTGCAAGAATGGTCCTTTCTTCTCTTGTGCTTTGATTCAATCACTCTCAGTGATTTAATTCCATTAGCCTGATTTACAAGAACTATCCCTGAAGTATAAGGAAAAGGGACCACTTGGCCTCTGGCAATGGCATCTTTACCACATTGCTTCAAAAGGTCAGCAAGTGAGATCTGCATTAGCTGAGACAAAAATTAACAAAAGCCACACTTCTATTTGTTTCTTTAATTGTACTGTGAATGAGACTGTCTCAGTGATCACATCTACAGTGCCACATCACCTGCAGTGCACTTCCTGCCTTACCTTTACTGATGATCCCCCTCATCTTAAGACATTTCTGATACTCGCCGTGCTGGCTCTGGACCCACTTTTGCTACTTAGACTGGCTCATGGCCTACATTTTTTCCAAGCTGATCTCTAAAAATATCTCTTTCTTCCTTGTCAGTGCCCAGGAAGACCAAAATAAACAACAGTGAGGGATAGTCATATCCTTCTAGGGGAATCTGAATATTGAATCTTGCCCCTTTGTGCTGACCTGTAGGCTTTTTTTTTTTGTCTAGCTGGTACAAAGTACCTTCTGAGGGAAATTGGAAAGTTGGTTGTTTGATTTAAAAAGACATAAATGAATAATTATTTTATCGTATGTCAGATTTAAGGCTGCTTCACCTCCTCCAATCCAAAAAGGGAAGGTGCATGTATTGTCAGCAGGATGCCACTATGCCAGCTCTTAAAGTAGCACTGCTAGTGACACACACTGCTGAACTTTTGTCCTTGCCTTCTAGCCTAAATCTGCTCAGGTGTTTTAGGAGCTACAGGTCAGATGTTTATTTTTTTCTGCCTAGTTCAAAGTGCCTTGCAGCAGCAACCTTTTCCTTCTCTTAAAGCATTTTCATCAAGTAAATTAATTAATTGTGAAATTATCATTGACATATTTTTTCATCAGCATTCTCATGTTTATCATCAGCATTCTCATATTTATTTATGGATTTTTGATGCAATTGTCAGACTTGTACCTCCTACTAGGCCTACCAGAATTTGAATAGAAATATTCCCATTCAGTGGTGACTACCTGTCAGCAACCCTGTTTTTAAAAAGATCTAACAGCCACCTCATAAATGTACTTAGTAGCTGGTGTAGGTGGCCAATTTGCTAAAAAAAACCCAGCAAAATATCACTCACCTCATAGTAAAACAACTCTCAGAAGTCAAAGCTGGTATGATATCCATGGTTATTTTCCCAGACAGAGATGGAATTCCATCAAAGGACAGAAACAACTTTATCAGTTGCGTAAAGTTTCCAGATTTGTCTCATTTTAATTTATGCTAGATACTTTTAATCTTTATCAATAGAAGTGAAATTGCTACCTTCGTTTTCCTGATGAATTAGAATGAGGGGTGGTTTTTTCCCATTGCACAGACCCAGACTAAATGTGCCACTCCCTCCCTCCTGTGCAGGGAATACAGACAGACTCTCAGAGCATCACTGCACAGACTTCCAGAGAGCCAACTTCCTACGGGGCAGCAAACTCAAGGTCCAGTTTCTTCTGTTCACTTCCTCAAGCCCCAGCTGTGGAGAGCTGATTTCAGCTGATGATGACATCAAGAACTGCAGCTTCAACAGCAGCCTGGACACCAAAATCATCATCCATGGCTTCAGGTGAGAGAAAGAATTGCACTGTGACTAAGTTTTCACTGGTGAATTAAACACTGCCTGAGCATTCCCAAACATTGGGTGGGCTGGCACGCAACTGTCCTGCTTGTGTGACCTTCTTGTCTCCCCAGCAAAATAGCTGCATGAAAAACAGCTCCTAAGAGCAGAGACTGGGATTCTCAGCCTCAAACTGGACCCAGGAATTTTATTGGAGGCTGTTGGTGGAAAATGCTGCAGATACCCCACATTACAGCACAACTTGAACTCCTTTAGTTTGTGACCAGTTGCCTTTTCTTGTGTGTGCTTCACACCCTTTGGAGCCCAAAAATAAGTTAGAAATTAGTATAAATTTCTTTTCTTTTCTTTTCTTTTTTTCTTTTCTTTTCTTTTCTTTTCTTTTCTTTTCTTTTCTTTTCTTTTCTTTTCTTTTCTTTTCTTTTCTTTTCTTTTCTTTTCTTTTCTTTCATCTTATCTTTCTCGCTCTTTCTTTCCTTTTTTCAACATTTTTAGTTAAGAATTCTTTTTTTTAAGATTCTTGTCCCTTTAAATTGTCATCTTGGATTTCATGCCCAATAGCCTGGGTTAATGAGCCATTTAGAACCCCAAGCAGACAGACTATCCTTCGGTTCTTGAAAGTGTTGGGATTGGAGTTGGGTTTTTCTTTTAAACTGCCATCATTCTGCAAGCTTCTCTGCCATTTTTCAGTCAGGTGTGACCATATAGTATCATTGGTTTTGAAGTGCAGAAGCCTGAATAGAAAGTGTATAGAAAACCAGGATAAAACCACAGCAGATGCTGCAGGGTCCTCTCAGAAAACCAGCTGTTGCCTTCAAGTGAGACAGCACACTCTTCACCAGATGGCAATGGGGGAACTGGGCAGAACAGAGCTTCCTTGGTTTTCCTGGAATTCTTTGGTATAGATTCTTATTTTTGATTGTCTAGACATGAGAAAATGTAGCAATGAAAGACGAGGTGATCTGGGCAAGGACTTCCTGCCAGTGGCAGTAGAGAAGCATCCAGGTGTTCCCAGTCACCTCATTTACTTCAGGTGAAGCAAAAAAAAAAAAAAAAAAAAAAAATTCCAGGTGTGGGTGTCTGGCTCCAAAAATAACTTCCAGCCACTGTCTGGCAGCCTCCTCTGAGGCATGTGAAGCTCCAGCACCAGTGAACAACACAGTGGCACAGGCCCTGCTTGGGGAACAGCTAACATCCTTGTCTCTGGTGACTCCTCAGGGCTTTGGGTACCAAACCTTCCTGGATTGAAGGGCTTGTCCAAGCTATACTGCACACCAGCCAGGTGAATGTGATCGCAGTGGACTGGGTTTATGGGTCTACAGGAGACTATCCCTCCGCAGTGGAAAATGTCACACAGCTGGCCCTCGCCATCTCACAGTTCATCAGCAAGCTCCTGGTAAGCCTCTGTGCATTTCTAATGCAGGGAGCATGGCCAGGGAGCTGCTCCCAACCTGCTCTGTCCAGGAGATGGACAAGTGGATTTTTTATTCCAGATTTTTCCTTTTTCCCTCTTTCAATCCAGGTTTGACCATGCCACCATTTTTCTTCTTCCTTTGGAATTTTGACATTTTCTGGAAAAAAAATGCAGTTGTCAGCTGCCTCTCCAGTTCAGAACAAACCTAAAGTCTGCCTTGGGTCTGCTCAGATCCATAGTCACTGGACAGTCTTCTTCTGCTGAGAAATTTTGTCCAGGAAGCTAGAGGGAGTGAGATTTGAGGCCATATTATATTTTCTCTGGGCTTCAGACAGACTTCCCAGTATGTGGAAATACCCAGATGTGTCCTGTTCTGTTCGTGCAAGGCACAGCCGAACAAGACTTCTGCAATCAGGGCGATGAATCCTTGTGTTAACATGTAAACTCTCCATGAAATGTTTGCAGTGCTGACCAACCTGTCTGGGGCTGGGTTTGCATCTGTGGAACTGAAGAAAGGTCTTGAAAAACAGAAAGTGCAATCCATCATTTCCTTGAGTGTTTGGTTTTGCACTGTACACCTCAAAAGCAATCCCACATTAGGAGAGTTCTAGAGCTGCTGTGTGGGCTGGGACAGGATATTTCACCTCTCTGCTACAGAAACAGTAATTTGCATTATTGTCACCCTGCAGGCCCTGGGAGTCTCAGGGACATCTATCCACATCATTGGGGTCAGCCTGGGAGCACATGTCGGGGGCCTGGTGGGGCACTTCCACGGCGGTCGCCTGGGACGGATAACAGGTATCACCACTCTGAGCCTGGGGTCCTCACCTGTCCTTCAGGAGAGAGAATGGAAGAGCAAGAAAAGGGAGTAATTCAGAGTGGTCTTTCAATTTCATAAGGGCTCACTAGATCCAAGCTTATGGGCTTCTTCCTAGGTTCTGACAGCACCTTTCCAACATCAGCCCCCTCCATGCTGTCAAAGGGACACAAGTGTTTGCAAAAAGGTTCTTCCACCTTTGCTACATTCTTCAAATTGGTGCCAGCTTAGCATTGTACAAGCCCTCATTACTAGTGAAAGCCCACAACACCCAGAAGCTTTGCTCCCAAATTATGGCATGCACATGTGGTTCTTAGAATTAAAACCCACAATGCAGTTGTGGGGGGAGCAGCAGGAGTGAGCTGCTCTGCAGGAAAATGTGAGCTGAGAGCCAAGGGGACTCTCGGTAAGGTGGGCAGTGGCCTCACAGACAAGAGATGAGTCCTTCTGTGTCTGGGCAGGAGAGCAGAGCAGGTCCAGTGACAGGAACCAGGGTCATCCACAGTCTAGTTTGTAGGGATAAGGCAAGCCCAAGACCAAGCTGGGAAGTCAAGTCAGGACCGAGCCTGACCAACAAGGCAAAGGACAGGGCATGGCATCCCTACCACACAGCTCAGGCAAGGAACAAATGCAAGAGCCTGAGCCAACGTTGGGAGGACCCAGATGAAGTTCCTTGCTGTTCTCCCCCACGAGCTGGCTGTTTTCACAGCAGCTGGTCTAATGCCACCCAAGTGTACCAAAAACAAAGCTGACCTTAACCACAGCCAGAGGTGTGAGGAAGAGACTCCACTGGGGGAATTGCAGAGGAAAATGGTTATAGGCTGATCCTGTCACTTAGAGGTTTTGGTGCACTCAGGACCTGTTCAGCCTTCAGGAGTGAATCATGAATAAAGTCACAGAATCATTTAGGTAAGAAGAGACTTTGGAAGGACTCTAGTCTACACACCACCACCACCATCATGCCTCCTCAAAGTGGGGCTGCATTGTATGTCATATCAGATTGTCAAGGGTTTTACTAAATTCTGGGAATCCCCAACAGAGATTCATTTTGATAGTAGGGGAATGCCACTACGAAGGAACAGACAAAGTCTCCAGCAGTGTGGCTTCAACTCCTGCTGCCTCAGCCCGTGCTGGTCTGTCTCACAGAGGTATCCTCAGGAAGGGTCTCACTCCACTCTTGGCTGGGCAGTCCAGAGAAATGTCAGTTCAGTTTTCACAGCTACCCATGCTGCATGAAGTACAGGCATTTCTTAACAGGAGGAAAAATTCATGTTGAGTCCTTGTTAAAGCTGTGAACCAAAGTTTACATTAGGAGAAATTTAGAGTAGCCTCTGTCCTGCACTAGAATTGTATGATCAGTGATGTCTTCAGATGAGCAGAAGCAGACACATTTCCATGAAACCACAGTAATTAACTCCTTGGTTAAGCGCTCTTCCCCTATATGTTGTCCACATGTAATAGAAGCTCTGTAGATTTATTTATTCAATTTTTAACTCTGCTCAAATACAATCCCTTTTCCACATTCCTATTTATCCTGTGATTTCATAGGCACACTGGGCATTGCAGATTCCAGTTCAGATTTAGGATCCTGAAGACAGGTTGGCTTAGACCCAAGATATGCCTGATCTCATCTCCTGCCTCCTCACAAATTCCTCACAGAGGAGTTTGACCCCAGAGCCACAATTTGCTGAAGTGTATGTTCATATTAGGTTTCTGCCTCCTCACTAAGAATTTTATGCCACACCAAATAACAATTTTCAGTATCTTTTAAAGCTTTTAGCTACAACTTGGTCTGTACAAGTGGGTGGGGAACCTCTCAGGTTTTTGTGCTTATCAAAATTAAAGAGCACTAAAGTCTTTTTTTTAGCTTTTTTTTACAAAAAGAACAGAAAAGAAGGTTTTTTCCTTCTTTTCCTCCTTCCCTCTCCCCTCCCTACAAATGCAGACATGCCCATTTGTATATTGTTGATACTGCTTTCTCCATGGAGAATTAATGAGACTGAGTCCAAGGCTGTGAAACCAGCCAGCTCCAAGGTTAATTGGCACCTGGAGCACACCTGGTTCCTAAACTATTGTTGCCTGGAGAGTGAAAAAAAGTCTTGTGAGGTTACTTTTCTATAAAATGAGAACAGGATAAACCTCAGGAAAAAAAAAAACTCTGCCTCTTGGTATTGCCAAGGATATTTTTCTGGGTTCCTTTGAGTCCACAGAAGTTGCTCTAGGAGCAAGTTTCAGGCAAAAATGTAGATGATTGCTAAAGACCCAATTTTATTTGTGGGGAAAGATTCGGAAGCCCCTTTGGTTTAAAATTGTTAGGTAGTATGAAACTTCTGTAATTCCTGAGTTGGTTAATGCCTGAATTTAGGGGGTGCTGAATTCACTGCTGATCTGCAGTGACATTTCTCAGACTGCAGTGCTAATACACATGACAGTACAACTTGGAAAGGCATTCAAAAGTTTTTTTCTCCTTCACCAAAACTCCAAGAGACACTATACACCCCCTCTGTTAGAGCTATTTAAGGCTCAGTCATGGCTTTACAGCATAAAACCTCTAGTTAAAACACTGCCAAAAGGGTGTGGAACAGCGGGGACAATGCAAGGAAGCTGCAGTGGAAGTTTGCGCTGGCAGAAACTATTCTGGAGCTTAATTGCTGAGACCTGGGAAAAATTTATTATATCTGCCTAGCACTATTTTAAAGTTTTAGATAAAATAACTGGTCCAGAAATAAGAAAGAGAGGGGCTGAAGAGTACTTGTTGAGGTGTTTGATTTTGTTACAGCCCTGGATCCTGCAGGCCCTAAGTACACCAGAGCCCGCCCCGAGGAACGCCTGGATCCTGGGGATGCCCTCTTCGTGGAAGCCATTCATACTGATGCTGACTGTAAGCTGGCTGCCCTCTTCCTCAGCCTGGCCTTCTGTTCCTCCTGACATCATTGTTGCTAAAGAGTCTGTAGGTCATTGTGTCTTTTTTTGCCAAACTTCTATGAGTTCAAGTTCACTCTGAGGAAGTTTCTTGTTAAGAAAGGCTTTGATGATGAATTCATACCCCAGAGCACTTTGACAGGCAGAGTTTGCTACAGCAGAGTGAGTTTGTGCAGAACCAGCTCAGCATGACTTTTGCTGCCTGAAGGGAATTTATAGGTCTAGCCTCACTTTGTTTTTTCCTGCCTGGTGTAAGAAAGGTGCCACCCAGAGTGCTGTTGGAAAGTAAGAGGGTCAACCCAAAAGCTGGTGCAACAACAGAGCAACTTCTCTAAAGCGCTGAGGATCTACATAGGCAGAACCTGTGCTAGAGAATAATGTAGGATCTACATAGGCAGAACAAGTGCTAGAGAATAATGTGGTGCCTTTGAGCCACACCTTTTGCCTGGAGACCATGAAAACCTCTACCAACACAACTCTCAATCATCCTTCACAATCCCACATTAAGGCTGGGGTCAGTTTAGTTCTCCCTTATACAGAATCAGGAACTACAGCTGCTGAGCTGGTGGTTAAGACACAGTTTCCAGTCATTTTGATGGCAGGGCCTGGAGCATTTTCTGCACATGCAGAAGCAGGAAATCTGGCCTTGATGTCTCCAGCATTAGGGCTGGCTCCAGTACTACTAATGCTCAAGCAGTTATTGGGACCTGTCATCAACATGTAGGGTAAAGGCTACAGAAGAGCCAAGCCTGAGAATGAAGAGGCATTTCACCTCCTTTCAGATTTCGGGATCCGGATTCCTGTAGGCCACATTGATTATTTTGTCAATGGAGGCAAAGATCAGCCAGGATGCCCCCGGTTCATCTCTGCAGGTAAGAACACTCTCTGGCCAAGCTGAGAGCTTTCATGGCCATTTAGCAGACTGTGAAAATGCTGTTTAGCAAGCAGCTCTTGCTACAGCCAGGGCAGTCAGCAAAGCGAGACAAACATATTCACAGCCCACATCTCTTCTCAGCAGTACAAGAAGCAAGTGACATTAAAATCACAGACAGATCAAGTGTCTTGGCAGCACCGCTGTCAAGAGATGTGATTTTGATGATGCTTCTCTGAGGCACAACACCCTAGCTTCTGTAGAGGTGACTGCTAGAAAGGCTCTCGGGTAGCACTAACAAAAGCTGCTTTTTGTTTTCATGCTGGAAGTTGTGTCTACTCAGAGAGACAGTTTGTACAATTACTGTCCTTTTCTTCTAGACAAGAGGACTTTCCACAGTAAACAGTGTGGACTCATTAACATTCAAATATGTTCTGTATGAGTCAGCTGCATTGAGGGTCATCTTTCCTGAGACACCTATGTTACCTCATTTCCCATAGCTGGGGTTTCAGTGCAGGTGGGAGTCAAAGCTGCTGCACCCCCTTACAGAGAGCTTGATTGATGGCCTGATTGATGGGACACTGACAGAAACATGACAGCCCTGTGGTCCCTCTTTTCCAAGGGACTCAGTCTGAGAGACAGAAACACTTCTAACTTCCTGCAGAACTTTTCTTGCAGTGGGATCTGGGCTTGCAGCCACAGAGATGCCCTGCAAAATGTTATTAATGGGAAGGTCATCACTGCAGTAGCAGTGTACCTTCACTCCCAGCTCCTTGGGAATTAGCAAAAAGGCTGAAGCTGCCAGGAAGACTCATGGCTGCTTTTCTCAGGTTGATGTTTTCCTTGCAGGCTACAACTTCCTGATCTGCGATCACATGCGGGCCGTGCATCTCTACATCAGTGCCTTGAGCCACCCCTGTCCCATCGTGGGCTTCCCCTGTGCAAGTCATCAAGATTTTCTAAATGGTCATTGCCTGGATTGTGCAAAACCCTTCCTGTCCTCCTGTCCCAGAATAGGTACAGTGCCAGCACGAGACCTGCCCAGAGCAGATGGCAATACATTCCTGATGGTGTCAGTGCAGAGCACAGGATGTAGTCCAGATTTCCCCGAGCAGGATTTGCTTTGGATCTGTTTGGGAAGAGTGGCATGCTGTTTTGTTTTCAGGCTTCTGTAGATACATTATAAAACTCATATATTGACCAGGGTAGAATAGCAAAATCTTGAACATTTCTGATCTTTAAACATTTCCTAGGGCCCAGATATGTGTTGAAAGAGAGTTTCTAGAATTGCCATCCAGAATCAATAGGCAATCAGCTCAAAAAAAAGTTTGTTTAGCAAAGCAGCTGGAAATTTTAGTTCAAGCCTGAAGTCCCATTCTTCTACACCACTCAGTATTGCTGAGTCACCTCTTTTTCATAAATTTCTGCCATGGTCACCCCAAGGATGAACTCTTTGGACTGGGAGAAAGTAATAGGTGCCTCTTTTAGGCTTCTGAAACTGGGCTGTGACATGAGGAAAGGAAGTGTCCTCTGCTGCAATTTGCAGTATGGTACCAGAGGAACATAAAGAGAGGCCTTTTTTGGTATAGGTTCTCTCAGATCAGCCACCTCTCCCCACCTCACCAAACCATTTTGCCAGCTATTCAATGATGCAGGCCACGAGTTATGGTGGCTTCCTCATTTGACCAATGAATTCAATCTCCCTTGTGTTTGCACTGTCATTAACATCTCCTGACTTGGTAGTCTTAAGTCTTGCTCATTTTGCACAGATGCAGCTGACAGCAAAGTTTGTTGGCAGAGGAATGAAAAGAAAGCCACCAAGAGTTTCTCTGGGGATGATTACCTGGGGTAGCCAGAGGAGGTTTTCTGAGGGAATGTTAACCTGTCAGAGACCAAAAACTTGTACTTGCTCTGATTTGCACTGGTATAAGAAAGGGACCTGTTCTCCAAGACAGGGGAGTCAGGCAGGGCGAAAAGAAGGTGACTGATATGTACTATATTTCTGTTATATTTACTTATATTTCTGTTCTGTCATTCATGGCTTTCCCTGCACTGACTTTATTTCCCCCTGCAGGCCTGCTGGAGCAGGCAGGTGTCAACATGAGCAGGCTGCCCCAGGAAGTGAAAGTTTTTTTAATGACCAGTCCTTCAGCCCCATTCTGTGGTAAGTAGCATGAGAGAAAAAGGAGCCAGAGGGTTTTGGCCAGTCAGGCAGATCCTCTGAGGAGCCCAGGTAGTTACAGCACTCTGCCCCATCAGAGTCAGCTGCTGTGGGCCATGGGGTCTGAGACACAGCACTGAAGAGCAATAACCCTGCACATCTCCTCCATAAAGCCCTTTCCAATGGATTTGTTAGTGTGGGCACAGCCCTGAGCTAACACAGCCACATGTGTTTCAGGGCTGAAGTACAAGGGATTGAAAATGCCTGTCTCTTCACACTGGGGCTATACAGACATGCCCCCCGTGCCTCACATTGCACAGAGACTTATTTCTTTCCTGTGTCTGTTCTCTTTTCTGCTGGGGCCAGGGAAGGAGTGCTAGAGCCCCTCTTCTGTCATGGGCAGGACCTACAGATAGTACACGTCCTCACACCCACATTCTTTGCTTCTTGCTCAGTCCACCACAGCCTGGTTGAGTTCCAGCTGCAGAAGAAAAGAAACAGAGTCACCAGCATTGAGATCAGTTTCAGCAGCAACAGCACCAAGGACACAGCAAAGATCACCATGTGAGTGACAGTGCATGCTTCTGGCCTGTTTTTCCCAGCTCCATGAATATGGATGTTTATCCCAGTCCAGGAGAAGCACAACAACGGTGTATTTTCCTGAGTGATGAACCACAACCGTGTTTCTCGAGTCCCTCCACATTTTCCTTAAATGCCTTCAAGAATCAGGCACGTGCTACCATTACTCAGTAACCCTTACTGGGTCCATGTCTTTCCCAAGTGCACAAAGCAGCAGGAACACCCTGAGAGTCCCAGATTTGCATACTTATGTGTGGCTACACCAGTTCCTTTTCCACACCATACCCTGACCTGGCTCCACTTCAACCTGCAGTCACTGTCAGATAGTTATTAGCCCTGCTCTGGCAGACAGGGGGTGCTTACAGCAGGACCCCAATCCACCAGAGGCTCCAGGGGGATGGACTTGGTGGCTTAGACATCTCTCTTGATGCCCAAGAGGGCAGCAGTTGCAAAGAGGAGACAAGTGCACCTCAGCATAGTCAGAAATGTGTTAATACTTGTTGCCTCTGCAGTAAGGCAGCAATGCTCTCACTCCCATTGCAGGCAAAAGCAAGGGGCAGGGGACCAAGATACACTGTGTAGACAGAAAGATGCCTCTTGAAAGCACCACCCTCCACCAGACTGTGTCTGAATTAAAAGATCAGACTCCACAGCTTCCACAGCTCTTGGCACCAGGGGATCTCCCCACCCCAACAAGTTCCCCAGAGTCTTCTTCCTACTCCTTGCCCATTGCTCTGGACTGGGAAGCACAATGCAGCTAGCACATGCTGCTGGCTGCCTCAGGAAGCAGGAAAGCAGCCTGCTAAAGAGTCCCAGCCTGCTCTCCCGGGATCACAGGGGTCCCAGTGCTGGCTCCCACACAGTCCTTACTGCTAAGACAAAATATTGTGACCTGGAGCTAATTGTGTTGCTGATTCAGTCATGGGCACCAGGAGGCAGGGGGGAGAAATGGGGAAGGGGAAGCCACACTCCAGGGTACTTTCCAGAGTGACGCAGATGCTTGGTCACAGATTTCCAGCCAGGCATCACAATTTGGGTTTGTACTCCAGCCTGGTGGAGCTCAGTCCGTCCAACTCTTCCTGGTTTGGAAGCCAAATCTGCCTTTTCCACAGAAGCAGGAGGGAAGAAATAGTAGAGCCCAGGACAGACCAGGACCCGTGCGGCGCTCCCACCGGCAGCTGTCGGACACTAGGTTTAGTGGGAGTCCAGCAGGAGGCATGTGAGCGCTGGAGGCAAAAGAAGTGAGCCAGGCAGGCAATCCCGAGGCTTTGCTGTACCCTCCGGTTTTAATGAGACAGTGGAGTTAGAGCAGGGAGCGGAGCCATGGATGCCCTGCGGGGGGGAGCAGCAGCTGTGCTTCTCTTAAATGCCTTTCTTAGAAGCACAAGGCTACACTGAAAAAATTGCTTACAGCAATAAACCTACAGATTTGGGAGTATAAAATTGAAGATATCCATTTTATTTCCCACTAGTAGCAAAGGGCAAATTTCCCTGCTGTAGGCAAAGCTCAGCCTTCCAGTGCAGTCAGGTTCAGAGTATCAAATGGGCATCTAAACATAGATCCTCACATCACAGTTGAGACACTGATCGATCAGTGACTTATCTCAGATGATCTGTCATGTCATCCTGCAGTTTCCCAGAAGTGCAGAGGGACTTACTTGGGAGTGTTCAGCTACTCTCAGACCTTCGGCAAAGGACTCACATGGCTGTCTCTTGCCTCAAACTGCCCTTCTCGTCTCCTCTCCCAAATATCCATTCCAATCTTACTCCTTCCCACATGTTGCTCAGAATGCCCCAAAAGACATGTCCCCAAGCTTTGGTAGGTGACATGGGCCTGATGAGTGGGAGTCTGTTACACAGGACACTTCCCAGCTGAACTGCTGTGTGCTTACACATCACATGACATCATCCCCCATATCCAAGGAAACATACCTCTGAAGCCAGCCAAGTCTCATAAATCCACCCAAACGCTGTGCAGGATCAGACCAAGTGTCAGTCCCAGAGTGGCTCTTTCAACATGGTTACCTGTACTGTATTCCTCTGTCCATGGACAATGTGCCATAGAGAGATGGCCTCTATTCACTATCCATTCTTTACTATTATAACCACAATTTTGCCATGCCTCTTACTTTTAGCAGCTTCAAGCCAGACACAGACACACAAAGCCCAGCAACCACTGCTGCAGTCTAGGGGAGGGATTGGGTGTGCTGGTGTGGGTTGGCTGCTGTGAGTGCTGCTGTCAGCCCTTGCCTGAGAGTTACTTTGGTTAGCACAATTGTAGGCTCTTCCTGACCCTTTTGTCACCTCTCCCCTTCCCCTGCCATCATGTTTCTGATCAGACAGTCACCCAGGTGGTTCTGGGACTGTGCCAAACCAGCTGCACACGTCATTCTTCATGAGTACAAGGAAATCAGTGATCTCCATGCTCTAGGAGGTGCCAAATAGATCAAATGCAAAGCCCCCTGGATGGACTCCATAGCAGGGACTTAAAATACCTGGGCAGCACAGATCTGTGGCACACAACTCACTGGGCTCTGGTCATTAGCTCATTACCAAACCTCTGTCACTTCTCAGCTCACAATGACTGGGTAAGAGCATAGGGACAGACAAAGGTCTCTCTATCCAAACATCCCACCTTCAACATGATCAAAAGCAAGTAGCTACAGAAGAGTATAAAAAAAAACCTCTGTGTAAGTATGAAGCAATACTTCCCCAAAAAGTTTCCCTATGTCTAGTTATATCTCAGGGACTTTCAGAGCCAAAGATGAGATCATTATCCTTATTAGCTTTTGTATTCCACAAACCTGTCCAGTCCCCGTCCCTTGACTTGTATAGTCATATAAACTTCCTGGCATTCACAACATCCCAAAGCAAGGATTTTAACAGCTGGAAAGGAGTGGTACTCTGTGCAGTGGGCATCCTTTTTGAGCCTGACACCTCTTAGATTTCTTGGAAGACCCCAGTTTATGTACTGATACCCATCCATGCCATTCACCATTTCATAGATGTTGACTTATCTTCTGCTTACCTCTCTGTGGCAAGCTGAGCAGTGTTTAAATCCATACACAACAGTAAGAAGAGTTGGTGATGGAAGGAAGGCTATTTATACAGCAATATTCCTGAATACAGAGATAAACATGGAGAGACAGCCTGTAAGATGCTCATGCAATGCCTTGTTTTGACAGACGAGTCTTCTCACTCCATTTTGTTATGTGAGGGCTTCACAATAACACTGCAGATTCCTCCAGTGTTTCCATGGATGTGCATGTGGACTGTGTCTGCAGGCTGGCTGAACACATCCCTCACATCTCTCATCCTGCCTTGCAGACCCAAGGACCAGGAGACAGGCAAACGGCTGCTGGCCCACCGAGTTCCCCTCTGCCAGATAAACACTGTGACCCTCAAGTATATCCCCAAGAATCTTTTTTGGAGCAAGGATGAGCCATTCATTGTTGGCAAGCTCTGTGTAGCACCACTGCCTCTCAATAGCAGGTAAGCCTCAGGAATGTCGTACAGGGACGCACTGAGCCTATGGACGCAGTCTGTGGTTTGTTTTGCATTTTTCCTCCTGTTTAGGGAAACACTTAAAGAGGTCTTTTCCATCACCTCTGTGTCCCTAAGTAACTCATTTTGTATTTGTGAAAGAGAAAAGCTACAAAGGTAGTTTTCTAGGAGTTTTTTAAAATTCTTCCCCGGGATAAAATTGTTGTGCCATGGAAGGAAAAGGGCTGCAACTCACATCAACTTGAAGATACTTAAGTCACAAACTATGGCAACAGCTTGTACTAGCTGGAATTTATTCTTTTGTCCTTGTTTGCCCTCTCCATCTTCCCCTGTCTACAATCTAAAACATGACAGGTGAACATATTTCAGGATGAGACAACAGAAGACAAATAATATATTTCTGTGTCTTATACAGCAAAGTTTATAAAGCACTAAGGCTATAGACAACCATTTTGGCATTTTCTAGGTCAGACATGGTAAAGTATATGCCTTCAGCCATAGTTACCTTTCCCAGAGTAAAAGCAGCCAAATACTGCTCATCCTGAGAGAGATAATTGTCTTCTCCATAATACAATATTCTTGACAGGAGTCTTGCAGATCCAAAGTTCTTGCAGGCAGGACAAAACAGCTGAGTTTATACTGACACATTAAACTGTCCCTCCACAGTGCTTCTGAAATGCTGGCTCAAGGATGAAGCAAGCTAGGGGATACTTCAAAGCAGGTTCAAATTCTCTTTTGATGGACAGTAAGGAGGCTGAATTTCTAGGCAGTAAAAATATATCCATAGGCCCAGACAGGGGAAGAAAAAAGGCAATCCTATATAAATACCAGGTACTGCCTTGAGTAGAAGGACTACTCCTTACTAGCATCTTTTGCACTCCAGAGTTGGGATGGATATGTTTTTATCACTTATGAATGGGACTGCAAGGGACATTGCCTGAAAGAGGTGCTAACCTGCACTCCTGGAAGCACTGGACTTAGCTTTGATACAGATAGAAAGCCGTAGAGTTGCACAGGCTCACAACTGTGCTCCTGTCACTATGCTGGGAGCACTCGGAGCAGCAGTGGTGCTGCTCAGGTCAAGGGGAAGGTGAAGGACACAAGCCCATGCACATCCTTCCAGCCAGTTCATCCCAGCCAGGGTACACACCCCATTCCCTATCCCTTGCAAGGCAGTCCAAGGTCCAGCACTTTGCTTGCTTCTGTATTAGGATAGCAATCTCCACCTGCCAATGCCCAGCCTGACCTCTCTGTGCTCTTCCCACAGCAGGACAATGTCATGTCTGCCCTGGAGCCTCACCCTCCCCAGCAAAACAGACATCTCGTATGACCGGCCTACTGCTTGTGCCTAGCTCTGCCTTCAGGACACACAGAACCAGAAAGGAGTCCTAAACCTATTGCTGCTCTCTTCTCCCAGATGATACTTTCACTGTAAAACTGGATGGGTTTTTTACTCCCTGCATTAGGGGCAAGATGTTAAGGAAAAGAAGTGCATGACAGATTGACAAATACAAGGTTAACTGGTTACAGCAAAATCCTCCAGTTAAAAGACTGGAATGACACTTTAGTCTCACAGGTTCTGTACCCAGATCTCAAAGTGAGACAGGAAAGTCATTTAATCTTGAGGCTTGAATCTGTATGAAAGAAGGAGTGGATAATATAATTATTTTTATAGTGGGAGTATTAGTATGATTCATTAGTGTTTTATATATAAACTGTTCTGTAATCTTCATATTAAAGGTGAGAGCTATTATTCTTCCTCAGCAAGAGGAAACTGTGTGGTCCAAGTTTGGCACATGAAGGAGTCATTCTTAGCCAGAGCTCCAAAGGGAAACTCACTAGTCCCATCTACAAGTGCTTTCAGAGGGAGACCCTATTGATTTCACAGCAAATAAATCTCTCTGAAGCTCACATGAAGTGAAGCAGGCACCAGGAGCAGCACAGAGCTCTCACATCCAACTTTGCACTGCTTTCACCATCTGCCCAGAATAGAAGGTGGTAGGAGAGTGGAGCACTGTAGCCACAGGGACACCTACCACAAATTAATCCCAGGAACTTAGCACAGCCATTCAGACCTGAAAAGGTAGTTGAAGTCTGGAAATAATTGGTGAAAGATTACAGTGGGATGCATGACCACAGAAACAACACACCCACACCTTTTCCAGCCCCAACACATATGCAAATTAAAGAGGCGACAAGTCTTTCATTATTTCTGCCCACAAGTCACATCTTCTGATGAACAATTTTCTCTGGTTCCCTGTACTGGCTTCACTGAGCGATAGAAAAGTGCACCAGGAATTCCATGATCGGGGTGAGGGACATGCTAAAAGCATTGAAGAATTGTCTCAAGTCATTTGCCATGAGCTGTCACTCCACTAGACAGTGTCACAGGAGGATTAGCTCCTGCTTTCAGTTCACATCCAAGATTTTGGGTCCTGCCTTATGACTGTTTGGAAGGATAGCTAACAAACACCATCTCCAACACACACTTGGGAGAGGGATAGAACTGGACTCTGACAACCTGAGAAAGATCCAGGTTAGTTGGCACCACGATTGAAGGGTTTCCTGGGATCTTCTTGTTGAAGACTGGCATATAAGCTCAGCAGACAGTGGGGAAGGGCAGTGTGTAATTCAGTCCAGCCTGGTCTACTGCTTCAGGCAAGTGCATAAAGCACCTCAACAGATGGACCCAGTTCCACTGCACATTTCAGCTCCTTTGCAGGAGAGACCCTGGCAGCTCCCATGTCAATCTGCTGCAGACATTTCTGAGCTGTGAAAGGCAGTGGGGTCAGGCTGAAGCACCAATGTATTGACAGAGCATGGTAACAACCATGAGCAGGATGATTCCCAGGCCTGGGGCAGCCCCATTCTCCTGCTTTGGTGTGGCAGCAAAGGTGAGCAGTGCAAGGAGCTGTGTACATCACAGATCCCACATACCCACCATTCCAGAGGCCCTCGGCAAGAGTGCCAGATCCCCAGGGCACAGTTTTTGCCCAGCTGAGACTTGTGAGACAGGCCAAACCAGAGGCTGGGCCACAGCCCCTGGGTGAACAGGGCAGGGCAGGTGGGGCTGCCTCCACCAGCCCAGGGCTTACACAAAGCCAGCCCCACAGGCAGAATGGCTGTGCCCCAGCATGTCTGTGCCAAGTGGCACTGAGGGACACCCTTCCCTGTGCTGAGGAAGGGACCAACATTCCTTGCTCTTTCCCTGAATACCTGCCCTGGAGAGGCTCCCACTCCCATTGCTCAGCTTGACTGCACCAGGCTCTGCGAGACAGGATTCTTCCACAGGTACTTCTAATTCTCTGACTGAGGAAATGTCTGGGGAAGCTCATGAGACAAATCCTGCTGCAGCTGAACTTGGAAGAGGCCTTCCATCTCGACACAATTTTCATTAAGGCATTCCCCTTCCTACCAATGGCTGCTCTCTTCACAGATGTTTTGTATCCATTACTTTCTTCATTTGATGTTTTGTGCACCCTGAGGTCACACCCACCTTGACTACACACAAAAAAGGGTTCTTTCCTACACCTGTTCCCAATCTCAATTCCTTCTCTTTCTTATTTCAAGAATTAATGCAAACAACCAACCAGAAGTCTTTTTTCACCAGCTTCTTTGAGAAGTTGTGCTTGTTATAAATGAGAAATCCTAACTCCAGGAAAAGTAATTTCTGATCTTACTAGAGTGAATGCTCAGTGAGATGCATATCATCAAACTCTCCATTGCAAGCCCTTTACTGTTGGGGAAGATGAAACAGGAAAGCCTTACAAATATGATTGCCTGGCAAAAGATTTTGAGAATATAGAAACTATAAGTGAGATTGAAATGAAAGCAAGCTTTGACATCCCTTAGTTACTGAACAACAGAAAAACAATGGTGTGGCTGGCTGAAGGTAATCCCCTTTTGGTGAAACAATACCCTCTGCAAGCAGGCAGGTCCAAGGGTCAGAGCAGACCCTGCCAGCTTGGCAGAAGGGGTCTGAAGAGTAGTTTTTAGGGTTTAAAATGTAGCACAATATGGTAATATAGTGATTCTTATAGGCTGTATGTAAATGCTATAGGATTTGTATGCTCTACTAGATTGGTTAGTGGGAATCAGAATATTCAACACAGAAGACGATTTATTGTATTGTAACAGGAGCTTCGCTTTCTTACTTTTGCTCTTGTGCTCTTGTTCTCTTGCTCTTGCTTTTACTCTTGCACCCTTACTCTTACTCTTGTTCTTACTTTTCTATGCTCTTAGCTCTTGCCTTTTACGTTATTACCCTCTCATCCTCTCTCTTCTCTCGGGCCTGCTCCAAGCTGCAGCTGGCAGCTCCCAGCAGGGCCCTGTACCCAGGCCCTTTGCAATAAACCGCAAGTTCCACCACCTGGCTTCAGAGATCTCTCGTCTCCGTCCGTCCCAACCGTGCAACCCCCAGTCTTGCCTACACTTTACCAAAGCTGTCAGGCCCATTTCCCCTTGCCCTGTCCACTCTGTGCCTTGAGATCACCCCAAGTGATCTCCCTCTTCAAATCCTCCCTCCCTCCCTCCCTCCCTTCAGCTGTTTTCTCCCTCTTCAAATCCTCAAACACCAGTAGTTTCATCTCTGACTTTAATGGGAATCATTGAATCAAAAGGAACACAGATTCTGCAAGCTGGCTGGAATTGCTTGCAGGATATTGGTGCACTTTGGTGACAGAGCTGCTGACAACCTCAGAGAGGCAGGACTAGAAAACAGACCATGGAAGCACGCTGGGGTAGGCAGCTCTGGTGAACAGCCATGGGGTGGGAGGTGCTGGAGTGTCACACTGCAGTCCTAAGCATGTGCTTCATGTGCTCCTGAGTGTAGATATCTGCTGGCAGACGTCTCTGCATGCTAAAGAGTGTCTCTGGTCAAAAACCTGTGTGAGCATCGGCTCCCTTGGAGGGGCTTCAGGATGAAAGCAGCCTGTTGTTCCCTAGAGTTCGGGGGTCTGAGTGGGAGCCAGAGGGGCTCGTCCTTTGCTGAGAGGGTGAGAGCTCTGGAGATGGTTTTCAGAGGCTGCAGAAGGAATGCAGTGGAGGAGGGAGGAAAAGGGGATCAGGGAACAGAGGGGGGAGGGAGAGAGAGGGAGAGAGAAAGAGAGCACACCATTACTATCATACTTTCAAATTTTTCCAAGACACAAACTTCATGGAGCCCACAATTTCCTGTTTTTCTCCCCTCCTCTCCTAAATGACAGTGCAAAACAATGTAATTCCTCAACAACTGATAAGTCAGGAAACAGGATTATGCACCCATTCTGAGATGGCAAAAACAAACCCTTCCAAATTGCTTTCTGTGATATTGGTTAAACAAAGCCCACAGCTCCTTTGCTTTTGCTCTCAAAGCAGGTACAAAACATTAACTACTAACTTAGATACCAAGCTGCAGACCATCAAGTGTCCATGCACCCATCTCACCCACCAAATAGAAAGGCAGCCCCAAGATGTGACTGTAAAAAACAGACAGCAACAGCTACACATCCTGCAGGCACTTGATAGCAACAAACTAGAACAAATGTGAACAGGAGAAAAAGCAGGTGGCTCTTGGTTGTTTAAATTTCCTGGCAAGGAATAAAGCTTAGTTTCCTCTGGAGCACTGATCTATACTATACTGTTAAAGCAAGTAGTGAACAGAACCTTTGAACCTGCCTCCTTCAAACAGGCACCATTCTCCTTAGAGAATTAATGTGCTCATCAGTGGGATATCACAGTCCATCTTACTCATAAGCAGACTAAAAACACTTTCTAGGAACTAGATGACATGAATATTAGGCCAATATATCTTCCATGAATGTTTTCTTGTGTATGACCTTTGTAGCACTTTGGGCATTCAAGAATTGCCCTCCTGAACCATAGTGTTGCAAGGTGCCTGTTGTAGTTGACAGAAAAGGAATGTCACCCACAGAAGCACTTCAGCATGAGGAGTTTAGAGAGCTACAAGGTGATTACCCACATTGGGAGTTACTGGGAAAGGAGATGAGAGCACAGACCAGGGGAAAGCCCCAGGGGAGCTCTGACCTCAGGGACTCACCTTGAAGAATGACACTACAGGGGATTTCCCTGTTTATTACAGATGTAGGAAAAAGTTAGGAAAGTGCTTTACCTGAGCCATGGCCGACCTGCTTGGACTATTTGCTGAGCTGTGACAAGTGTTTGGACAGAGGCAAAACCTGCAGCCCCTCTGACCACTAGTTTTTGTGGTGAGGCACTCAAATCACTGTGGAATATTGTCCAGATGTGACAACTGCTGTTGTGCCACTGGGATGTGATGGGATGTGCTGAGATGTGATGTGATAAGACACACAAATGCCAAGTAGGGTAACAAGGAAGCTCTCATTCCACCACTATGAGCACATTAAACAGATTTTTAATTCCTTGTCTAATTACCTTAAAAATTAAAATACCACACTGTCTATTGTCTCCAGACTGATAGACATGGAAGATCATCTTCCTCTCCCACCTCAAATACAAGCCTCTAAATATCTGGCTTTTATTGCAGTTCTCTGCTGCCAATAGCAGCACTCTTGTCTCTGTCACAAGATCTAGAAAGATGAGAGCTTCCAGCTCACAACAGGACTGTGTGAAAGAAAGAATAGCTTTTTGCTGTGTAGCAAAGTTTTGCCCAACACACACACACCCCCCCCCACCCCCACACCCACACACACACCCTGTGTGTATGGTCACAGTATTGCCTCACTGCCAAAAATGGGTGGAAATTTTTCCAAAAAGCTAGAATGTTACTTGCCTCCTTCCTTTTTTATTGCATTTGAAATTCTGGTTTTATTGAGCTTGATCAACCAGGAGAATTCTACCAGTTATCTGAGAATGGATATCCTCCTTCTGAGAAGGCAAAATAGAATCAAAGCACAGGCAAAGTGACTTTGCTGTGTTCACAACACTACTTTCATTCACTTATGAGTGCATGTTTTCACAGACACTCCAACAGCTAGGAGGATGGTGTTTCATAAGTGATTCAGTGCTCCTGCCTCTCCAAGTAAGGACTGAAAAAGCTTCAAATTCATATCTTCAGCAGCCTACTAGCAAATCCAGGGGCTTCACATTCCTAGAACAAATGTGGATTTTTTTTTCCTCTCTCTGCCTCCTTAAAAAAGAAAACAACAACCAACCACACAAAACCAAACAACCCCAACAACAAAACCCTAATCAAAACTCTTGCTAACTCTTTATCTGATTCAGCCACAAACAAATACACCTGTTCTTTCCCTGGTCAGTTTCTTCATATCCCAGATAATATGAAGAATACTGCAGACTTCTTAGGGCTCATGCCAGGAGCCAATGCTCCCTGCCACTGGGTCCACAGCAGAGGTAGAAGTAGACCCAAGCAGGCACAGAGAAGGGCAGGGTGCAATGTTGCTGTGTTCAAGGCTGCCTGATGGAAGGCAGCCACCCCAGCTGCAGCCCAGCCCTGCAACTTCCTTCCTGCTGTGCAGACCCAACTGAGAAACATGAAGGGGTCACTTCTAGGACAGACATCCCAGTCCCAAGCTTGGTGCCTGGCAGCTGGATTACTGTGGGAGGCAGCAGGAATGCACATTTTGGGGTCTGCAGCTGGTATGTAGCAGCTGGCAGGCAGTGGCTAGCTAAAAGTAGCTCAGGGTGGAATTTCTCTCTTGGCCACTTGGATTAGAATTTCAAGCACAAGCCACTCTCCCATCTATTTCTGTTTGCCTGCATTGTTCTTCTGCCTGAACAGCAACCAGGCACCAGAACATTTTTCCCTTGTGGAGTAAGGAGCTGGCATTTTGGAAGAGAGCATCTTATTCCCACTCACTGCACAGCAGAGTTTGGGGCATCTAATAACAATGCTTAGCCTGTCAGTCCACCCAGGGTGACTGGAGGAAAGACCTGTACCACCCAGGGCAGACTTTTCAACATCTTACTGATCTGGCAATGATCAGAATCTCAGCAGAAACAAGGAGGACAGATCAATGCTGGGATGAGCTGTGGTGGGCAGGGAGAGGAAGGACTCTGAGCTTTGTGCCCCTGCTGAGACTTAGCACTTGCAGGGTTTATAGCAACTCCTTACTACCAATCCTCTATAAACCCTGGAGCTGTTTCTAGTCCTGTTGGCATCTCCTGAGATGTGGGCTTTCTCACCTGCAGAGCTCTTGCTCAGCTCAATACTGGAGTACCTCCTGGTATTGCTCTACCTCATGGTCTCAGTGACCACTGGCATACCGCCTGCCAGCCTGGACACCATTTCAGTGTTTCTGCCTCTCTTCAGGGATGGGGAGAGAACTGGGCAGGGAAGAGCTTTCTATGGCCAGGTTACTGGCCCTTCTACCCACAGTACAGCTGGTGCCAGGAGTCAAGCCTCTGCTCTGCTGCTTTTCCTTAGGAAAACCACATAGCTTGAGCCCACCTTCTGGGATTCCTTGGGGCAGCGGGCCAAAAAACACCTCAGAGGTGCAAACCCATGGCAAATGGGGTCCAGTGCTCTGTCCAGGCAGATGCATCACAGGAAAGACTTGCTCTGCAAGTGGGTACTTACGCGAGGGTCCCACACAGGGTGAGGTGTGCCCGTGCCAGGAGTGCCCTCACTTCATATACTCCCCTTCGCTCACATAGTCCATAAAAGACCCCGGCAACTCAGCAAAATCTTCCAAGACAAGACTGGTGGAGTCCTCACCCAGCAGATCACTGTCGGGCCGGGATGCCCGGGGGCGCGGAGCCAGCGGTGGCGGTGGTGGCGGCTGCGGCGGCGGCTCAGAGAGGCTGGTCTGGCCAGAGCCCGGCAGCAGCTCCTCACAGTCCTCCGACTCCCCCTCCGAGGAGGCTGGCCCAAGGACGTGGTAGAGGCTGGGCAAGCGGATGTCGAAGCGAAGGCCAAACTTGGCGAAGAGCTTCTCATTGAGGGAGTAGAGCTTCTCTGAGATGTCATAGCCCAGGTGGGAGGAGAAGAGGCGGGCGATGTAGCGGTCCTTCCTCAGGAGGAGATACAGCTTCTTCCTCGGCCAGGTGATGTAGCTGCAGTCGGTCTCGGCTGTCAGCGTGACCTGTGGGGCAGGGAGTGAGTGGAGTAAGTCCCACTGCCTGGGCGAGGTCACCCACCTTGGAGCCATGTGCTTCACTCCAGGAAATGCCCTCAGCCCCTTTGAATCCTACTCTCCTTGGAGATGGTAGGGCTGGAGAGCCTGACTGCCCTGATTGAATGACTGGTATAAAGCCTTACCTCCTGCTGTTTCCTCTCCCTAAGAAGGAAAAAACCCTGTTTTCCTATGCAATTAGTAGCATGTCCTCATTTAACCCAGCCACATGGATGCCTACGATTAACCCTCTTGCTTTCAGATGATGCTCCCTATTGACATTTGAGGGATGTAGCTGAAATGAACAGGGCACCACAGACATCCCTATCCCTCAGAAACACTACAGAGGGGGATATTTTTGCATGCCAAGTCAGCCTGAGTTGCCAGCAAGGAGCCCTGGGGGAGCCTGCTGACCCATTCTGCTGCTGGATTGCAGAGCCCCACAGGCCCTGCTCCAAGAAGACCCTAAGTGCTGGAAAGACCACCAGAAAAGCTTGACTGGTCATCCTGTGCCCGAGGGACATCCTGTCTCAGCAGTTCTGCTAGACTCTGTAGGGCTGAATGGCTCTGAAGGACATTGCAGCACAGCTCAGTGAGAGAAGAAATAAAAGGTTTTATTGTGTTCGTGTATATGTAGAAAACTCACGAGGGTTTATCGGGTCGATTTTAGAGAACGTTTCATTTTCTTTCTGGTTTTTCCAGTGTAAAAAGAGAACTTTTCCCCCTAAATGTAGGACAAGAACAGTTTCAGTCAAAAACATTATATGGTATGAAAGTGTATATTATAATAAATAATGATAATAAAGACAAGAAATGCAGGAAGGGTCAAACTGCCCTGGGCCAAAGAAGAGCATCCGAGTGTAATGGAGACACTGGCATGCGAACAAGTGCCGGAACCAAAATATCCCGGGGGCTCCCTTTCACTCTGTGCCCAGGGGTCTCCTTGGTCAGCCGCCATGGCAGAGGGCCACCGGGAAGCTGAACATGGCTTGGCTGCATGTGTGTGTCCTTGGGTTTGATATTTAATGCCATTGGCCTGCAAACAGCTGTCTGATGAAAGAAATATAGGAGATAAAACCTGAGAACTTTCCCAGGCCAGGCAAGCAAAAAGAAGGGTCACACAGAAATTGAAATGACCGGAATCTCATTTTCCTAACCAACCTCTGGCACAGTGATCAAAAGTGATCTCTTCTTGTGAGGGACTGAAATGCAATAAGCAAACCTGCCACCAAACCAGGATAGCAAGACAGATTTCACTCTTGAATTCCCCCTGACACAAGTGCTCCGGCATCAGCAAGAGCCTGTAATTCAGCCTTCTGGGGGAAAGTGCCAGCCCTGAAACCAAACTCCTTCAGGCACTCGGACCCAACAGTCCTGTGGGAAGCAGATAGCCAAAGCAAAAAGCTCAAGGAAGGCAGCTATTCTCGTAGACCAAGTCATGCTTCTGCCATTTTTCAGTGGGTTCAGAATTGAATTTGTTCAATCCAGAGAGCCACAGGGCAAGAAAAACCTCAGGCAAGAAAAACCTTACATGCCTTCCTTCAGCAAAGAGCCAGAGTCCAACATGCACTTTTTAAACCAAATTATTGTGTTGCTAAGGCAAGGTTGAGATAAGTTACAGAGTTTTATGAACGACTCAGGTGAGAGGGACTAGTGTGTTAAACAGCTGCCCAAAGCAGCACATCACCATGGTTAGCATGGCCACCAAGAGTAAGGTCCTTCCAGGTACATGGACTGGTGAAGTGACACCTGATGACTGCTGGTCTCACACAGCTGCTACTTCTTCAGGCTTCTCCATAAGCACACCCAGGTTTTAGGCATTTCCAGCATATGGCCTTCCCTACCTAGGGCTCTACCTCCCCATCCTGATGCCAGGATGCCATCCTGACCTCACCGACCAGCCCTGTCTTGCAGAGCAGGAGATGTGCCAGAGCATGGTGCTGGCAGGGCTGGTGCAGCCTGACTCTAGCCTGCTTCCAAGCTGTCTCATGCACCACAGAGGAAGACCCTCAGGAGGTCTGGGAACATTCAGTTCCACAGAAATTAGCTCAGAAAATGCTGTGCATGTCTTTGCAGGTTGCATGCCTGCAGTCAGCCATTTCCCTGCACCTAGCCCATCACTCTCCCTGCTGGATTCTTGGGCAAATACAGCCCAGGAGCTAGCATCAGTCTGCTGCCAGATTGAAGACCTGTGCAAAACATGAGATACCACCAGCCCTAGCACGCAGCCATGCTGTTGTTGTCCTTTCTACTTCATTATCTTGGTCCAACATCCCTGTTTCTGCTCACTATCTATAGCCCTGTGCCACAGTCACATAGCCAGCTACCTCCTACAACTATATTCACTGGTGATGGCACTATTTTCAGGAGCAATCACCACGAACCTTTCACACATGAGCCAAATTCAGACCCTAGGAAAGCAGATTTGGAGAGCTGCCCTGGTTTAACCAAGTTTGCTTGGGGCTACCCTCATGAGAAAGCATCATTCCCTCATGACCCTCCCATGCTCCCAAGGGATTAGCAAAATCCCTCCTCATATGCCCTAATTGACATAATGAGGATTGACATCCTGACAGGTATCAGGCCATCCTGGGATGTGTGCCAAAGACAGAGGGATGTAGGCTTAAGTAATCTTCTCCAGAAGGAAAGCCAAAGAAACACTGTGGGCTGTTGACAGCGAGGCCAAAATCCTTTCAGTTACTGCAAATGAGAATTGGTCTGGCCTCTCGGCAGGGGATCTTTCTGCTCAGAAAGAACCATATTCGGGTGTGAATCATCCTTTCTGCTTCTCCACCCAAAACACATGACCATCAGAAACTTCTGTGAGGAGCAGGATGTTTATGGATTTACATCACTGCTGCACATTGCCGCGGCTGCCATCCTGATGCACCCTGCTAGCAGCATGCAGGGCAAATGCATCAGTACAGGTACTAGAGAACACTTTAAGGGAAGAGAGCTGGCAATCTGACACCTCCATTCCCTGATAAACAGGAAGGAGCCCCGTGCTCCACCCTCCTTGCCATCAGCAGATAGTAGGAGCATGCCCTGAGGTCTTCAGAACTAGGTAGGAAAAAAGGTTAAACAGCTGATCACACAATCCTGTGCTGGCTAAACCACGAGGAAGGGGAGGAAAGTATTCCTGGTCGGCTTTGAATGGCACAATGGGGCCTCTCTACCTCCTTCTCAGACGTGCAGCAAAGCACCAAGGAGTGAAGCTGAGCTGCGGTTACCTGGAAAGTTCCTTCCTCAGAAGGTCGCAGTGACTCCCATTCTGGAGAGTCCAGGAACTGGTATGGAAAGACGTAGTGAAGGAATTGTCCGTCCTGGCACACTCGGATCCTGCAGAGGACAGGTGAGGCAGACAGGCTTAGGCCACAAAACAGATGTCACACAAATCTGATAGCTCAAACAGTGTGTCCCAAGCAAGGAGGAAAGAAATACTTGTCTCACAGATGTCTCATACCCTCTGGGGACAGCTGCAGGTGCTTTAGTGATGAGGCTATCCTTCCTTTCTCTGTGGGATTTGCTGCCACTTCACCATACTCCATCTGTGTTCTGTTTCTTGCTACATAGAAGCCCTCACAGGTGCGATGCTTGGTCCTAACCCAGGACTTCTTCAGCCCACAGGACTGCTGCTTTCTAGGTACTTCTAAGAGCCAGCCTGTGGCTCTTTGTGCCTGTATCTTCCTCCTGTCTCCAGGACTGCATAAGGGCATTCCCAGTCTTGGTACTGGGAAGTCACTACACTCAGGATCCCCCAAAATCCCACTGCCCATGGCTCCTCACAGATCACCCTGAGAGCTCATAGTTTGCTGCACATTACCGCTCACTTTCTCTTGGCCTTCTAAGTATCCTTTTCACCTACTTTTGCTACAATTGCCTGCCAGGGTCAAGGTCAAACGTGCACTGAGCTCTGCTGTGGGAACAGAGAAGGACCTGCACAGACCTGAAGCAAGGACAATGCCAGGGCACTCTGCAGTTCTATTCATAGCTCTGCATCACCAGACTTGGGGCCTCTTGCTTTCCTGTCACCATGTCCCCCTGTTGTATGATACACAAAGGCAATTCTTGCCTCCAGGAGTTAAAAGACTCTGTTCACCTTTGGCTTCTAATCAGCTGGCAGTGCTGCCTGCAAGGGTCATGGATTGTAAAGCACATTTCCCAATCCAGGCATATTCTGCATTTCCAAGACCCCACTTGCTCAGTTTAAGAAAGAGCACCATAAAAGCAATTTGCTGCTGGATCAGCAAGGACCTCACAAGGCAATAGAGTGGGTACTAGGAAATGTAAATCCATGCCCACCTCCACGGAGCATCCTTTACCAGCCAAGATGTATACTTCCCACTGCAAAAGAGAGCCCAACAACTACCCACCATCACCATCTTACTGTCTGTTGTAGCACTTTCATGCCCACCGAGTAGCATCACATTATCCAGTGCAGGTCAAGACAGCACAGACTCTTCCCCAGCAATATTATTTACTGATACAGTAAACTGCAGAGCCAGCTGCTCACCAGAAATGTTTGGTAAGGTGAAGCACTACTGGAAACACACATATCAAATTGACCTCCAGTGCTTTGCCATTCAATATCCTGGTGGACCCAGGGTGCTCTTAACACATCTTAGAAAAGGGACCAACACCAAAAAAAGCAAGGTCAGCCATTCTTCTTTGCAAACTCCCTCACCAGAGAGGATTGGCCACTGTACTAAAACAGGAGCCCCAGGTGATGTTTTGTATTTTCAAAGGAAAATCCTTGTGAGACACACCTCCTGCAGCTCAGCACTGATCCTATTTAGAGGTCTTCTTCCTTTCCCATTCTTATGTAACATTAGTGCCAAGTTTTTGGCAGCAGACTGGAAACCAACACTATTGCTATTTGTACACATCTGGATTTTGCAAATCATTAAGTGGATATGCTGCTAAAGACATGCCACAGGATCTCAGGTGAACTTGATCATTCAGTTCTCCAGTGTGACTCTCTAGAGGTCCCTGAGGTTCTCCTTGGAGGTCCAGAAGAAGGAATATCACAAATGCTTGACAGCACAAGGAAAGAAATACACCTGATTAGGCAGGATCCACCACAGGAAAATACTCTCTCTTTTGATGAAATGGTGCTCAAAGTGAAAAATGTCAAAGCACTGAGGGTTGGGGTGTCAGGAACAGGAACTTCGCCCTGAACACTGCTGGCCAGGGAGAGCAGGTGAACTGAGGCCTCAGCACACTCAGAACACAGCTCCTCACAACACAGAGGTGTGCCTGGTACCCCCAGGTCCAGACACACTGCTCTCCTGTGAGAAACACTTTCTCACAGCCAGTCTGCTCCCATCAGAATTAAGATCACTTCAAAATGACAGACAAAGGGGTAAGGATTCATCAAAAGTATCACAGGTAAGGCTGAGCTCCACTTCACTGCCCACAGCTCGAGTCTGCAAACCATTCCCTGAAATACTTTTAAGTTAGAAAAACAAAACAAAACTAACACCCCAAAAAGCAAATTTCCCCCTTCCCCAACAAACTGATGTATCTCTCAGATCCTTTTCAGAGGAAGGAAACAATCCTCACCCCAGTTTCTACAGAGGGTGATAATACAACAATAAGCCACAGCAGTTTGCTGTCAGACTTTGTTCAGAAATGGGGAGCCTTTACCTGCCAGACAGCAGCAACGAGAGGCGGTCAATGGGCGTCTTGCCCTCCACTGCATAATTCTGGTCTCTGACTAGCGACTGCACCTGCTCTTCACAGCACTTCACGATTTCTTTGTAGACTTCCAGGGGCACCTGCAAGGGCAGGTACATGGTCTTGTAGAGGAGGTCAAACTCTTCTGGGATGGTGTTTCTGCGGAGCCGGTAAGCCAGGTGAGCCAGCTGAAGCAAGCAGGCGAGGACCAGCAGCATGTTCCAGATGAAGATGTCCAGCCCACAAGCACTCAGCCAGCCCCACAGAGCATAGCAGAAGTAGCCTGGGGCCAGGAGGCCAAAGATATAGAGGGACCCAAAGATGCCACTTCCCCCCATGTAACCCAGGAGGACAATGCAGCTGGCCAGCTGGTAGGCTGCTTCCTCCGTAATCTCCTTCCAAGCATCACACACCGGAGGCTGGAGAACAGCCTGGTCCCAAGAGGGGCTGTTTGCACTCATCCTGCCCCACTCCCCACCCTCCCCAGCCGTCCTGTGCTCAAAATGAATTGTCATACACAAAGGGTGCTGCAGAGTTTGGAAAGCAGAGCTGCTGGGTAGCTGTTCTCCTCCTCTTCCTTTTGTGCACTGTCTGGTCCCACAGCAGTGTTTCAAAGTAACATGCTAAAAAAGTGCTGCCGAATGGTTTTGCACTCAAAAAATTCCAAAAGCGTTCGCTTCTCCTCTTTGTGGCTCACAAAACGTCGGCTGGCCCCCTTCTTAGCCACAACAGTGAGAAAAGCAGCTGGCAAACGTGAGGCCAAAAGAGCTCAGTCAGAAAAAGAGTCGGGGCCATTAGCTGGAAAACTCACGGACAGGACAGAGATCTCCTTGCACTGCCTGTCTCGCCTGCACTGCAGCAAATGGAATAGCGACCGTGAGAGAGCAGCAGAGGGAGCTGGTGTTGAGTGTGGAATGTGTATCTCTTGGCAGTGGAACGGAGAGAGACCCCAAATGGATAACCATGTTTGGAATTGAAATCCAAGGAGCAAAAGCAGTGAGGAGAACAGAGAGCAAGCATGCACCCGCTACTTAACATAACTCAGGCGGCCAGATAAGCACAGCACGAGGAGGGGAAAGGAGAAGGGAAAACAACCAGCTTATCGTGGCGAGCTCCAGTCACACATCGGGCTCTCCGCCGCTCTGCACTCCTGCAAAAGAGTGACTTTCACCCAGCACAAAAAAGGGAAAAGGTCACCCCCTTTTCCCCCTGTGGTTCATAACTGTGGCAGGAAGTTGGCAAAAGAAGAGAGGCTGGCTCTCAATTACTTTCCAGGTCCATTACAGCCTCCTCTTACTCCAGGGAGCTTCCTCTCAGGGGTGTTTTAGATCAAGGGGCACAAGGAAAAGCTTTGCACAGCCAGAGAACTGTGAATGCAAGGGATAAAACTAGAGCAAACAAGCCTCTGGCACCCAGTTTCATCTATCATGAAGATGACACTATCCTGCCTGCCAAAAGCTTTGTGAGCGTGTAACACTTGGAAGCACATTTTGTGGGGAAATCCTAGTTGAGGGATTACAGGCTCTGTTGGGAAACACCCTTGAGAAACATCATCTCACATTCTCATT
This sequence comes from Serinus canaria, assembly GCF_022539315.1. Taxonomy (NCBI): domain Eukaryota; kingdom Metazoa; phylum Chordata; class Aves; order Passeriformes; family Fringillidae; genus Serinus; species Serinus canaria. The sequence goes on from NC_066313.1 coordinate 24,566,745, forward strand.
TTTCTAATAGCTGTTTAGAACCTGCCCCAGACCTTCATTTAGCTCAGAGGACAGCCAACACTTCCCACTCAGGTAACACAGGGCACAGGCACAGGAGGGAGCCTTTGAGGTCAGTCCTCCATGGTCAGCTACACAAAAAATGCATAAATGCAATTCCTCCCCTGCTTCAAGTAACACATTATCAGTCACACAGGCAGGATCTGCCCCACTGCCAGGATGCAATTACATTTCAGGCATTGATGCAACCCACGTGGTCTCCCATCACAGTGTGAAGTCAGCCTGCATGGGTCAGTGGGGTAGAGATAGGGTTTCAAGGGTGGTCGTGTTTCAGGCCGAGCTTGCAGCTGCCCTGCCTAACATGCCATTCCCATTGGCACCATTCAGTTAAAGACACACTGATTGTGTCTCCTAACTAACAGTGCTCTGGAATAACACTGTCTCCTGGGCAAGGCTGCAGCAATGCTTTATGGCAACCTTCAAGAATTCATTGAGGTCTTGGCCAGTACAATCTTATTTCTGCAATGATGAGGCCAAGTGCAATACAGAGCTGCATGGCTCATAAGAGCCATCCTGGCAGGTTGACATGCGGGAAAGAAAGAAGACAAATTAAGCTCTGCACAGGAGCACAGTCCATTCAGAAAGGTGGTTTCTGTTAAGGATAAAGTGAAACAGGGAACCTGGTCTTCAGAGGCCCCTTAACTAAGTGAAGAAATAAATACTAGCTACTGAAGCAGAACAACACTCATCTGCAAGATGAGTGTTATGGGGAAATGAAGAGCCTCAACCGTTCTCTCAACCTCCTCTCCAAAGCAGGACAGATGATCTTATAGCTAAAGCACCACAATAAAAATCTTGGGATCCAGGTTCTGTTTTTCATACCACTGCCATATACTCGCTATATGATCCCGACAACAATTTGTCAGCCTTTAGGCCTCTGCAAAAAATCTGTAAGGAGCCTTCTCTCCAAGATAGGCTGACATCCGATAAAATGGGGAGTTGGGATATCAAGATTGTGAACACCTAAGGAGAAAGATACTTAAGATCTGTGAGACAAAACTACATTTCTTCTCTGCTATGAGAAGAAATGTAGAACTACATTAGAGGAAGCATCCTGAGAAGCACCACCACATTTTCTCCTACCTTTTCATACTACCAAAACCCTTTTGCAGGGGCATCAAAGAAAGTGGAGAAAAAGGAAGTTAGTAATTTCATTCTTCCGTTAGGTAAATTCCTGCGTAAAAAATAAACTGGAACACAGTGTAAGTGACTCATTAGGACAAGAAAGGCCTTCATCTGACATCTTCTAGAACATAAATAGTGGAGTTGCAGTGATGCTGAAGCCAGAACTGTGGGTGAGGATGACCTGTTATGATTTCTCTGTGAAAGGCAGACAGGAAGCTTTCAACCCACAGCAATAACAGCACAAAGCTCTCATTAGAAACTACACAACTTTTCTGCTGGGTCCCAATGTGACATTGTAGAGAGAATGATACAGCACTTTAAAAGGTAGATCTCAGAGCACACACTAGAGATTAACTTAGTGTTTTCAGACTCAAATTTCTAAAAGGAAGATTTGTAAAGTGATTGAGCTACCAAGACTAAATCTTCCTTTCTCCATTGATAGTACCATGGCCATACAGATCATCTTCACAGCACTTTCAGTTTTCTACCCAGCAAAAGTAAAAAAACCTCTTATTACCACATAGACATTTTATTTTCATGCCTTGCTTTGGATTAAATGCCCTTCATCCAAGGACACTGGTTCATCCACAACAAGTGTTCAAAAGCCAGTACGGATTCAATGGGAAAGGGACGTAGCAAAGTTGAAAACAATTTGGAATGAAGATGGAAAGTTCATAGAAAACACCTGAGCAACATTAACACCCTTCCCTGGAAGTAAACACGCAAACATTACTACAAAATGTGTTTGTGAAAAAGAAAAACAGACGTGTCAAGCTTTTCAGCACTGAAACAGGCAGTGTGGAAACAGGTACTTCACTGACTTCCCCACTTAAAATGGACTCAAACAGTAGCACTTAATATTTAGCTGCATGTGATGATGCAACACAGGTACAGCCTGCACTATGTTTGGCAAATAAATCCTCTGTCCTTGAGAGCCACACAACACAGAGATTATCAGCACCAAATCTCACAGCAGCTGCATGACTAGTTATTTGCCCATCCTTTAGGAAGTCAACAGGTTCACTTCTGATCCCATAAGCTGAAAACTAGTTCAATCACTGTGTTGAGGACACTAAGACCTTGGTGGCTTGAAGTCAGAGAGGGAATAATCAAACACCTCTTTTTTGATTTATTATATAGTGCATTGCTGGAATTAGTCTGTAGAACTGTTACTTACACACGAATAACACTGTAGCTCCAAAATATACACATTGGATTTACAATTGCTGGGAAAGGTCTCAAGCCTACTCCAGACAAGCTCACAGTGAATTACAAAGGTTCAAAGATGGCATGCACTGTATCTAGTTGTGGTGCTCTATAGTTTAGTCACATTTCCTGCTACTGCTGTGTGTGCTACACACCCTCAAGGTACACACCACCCTGTGCAGGGCAGTGTCTGTCACTAACACTGTCAGTAAGTATTAACACAGGAACTCCCACTCCCTGAATGAAGCCCTGAATCCACTCCACAGGAATACCATAGTAAGAAATGAAGGCACTCAGCAAGGAATTTGAATACAATGTTCTTCTGTTGTTGCTTTAAATGTAGAGTTGTCCAGTATCCTTTCTGTACATGTTGCACATTAGCAAAAACTTTCTGAAGTACTTGCCACGCTTCTACCCTCATGGAGGTCTAAACATCCCAATTCTTAAGTGAACAGAATTTGTGTAAAATCGTGCAGGAATATGTTTTCTTTTCTTCACCTGATATAAGCAGCACTCCACTCTCACTTGGCCGCTTCCTGCCCTGCTCTATTCTGTGGCTCCATTTTCACAGTTTACCAGACCATGCTACCACAAAGCTGGTGCTCATCCACCTTCTAGCGTTCTCTTCAGTTTATGCTCTGATACACAAAGGCCATTCCTTGTTGAACCATATTCAGATTCCTACCTCAAGACAGTAATAAACACCACGAGGAGCACGAGGTCCTGCTCCTCAAACAGCTAGCGCCACAGGCAGCTTTGAATGCTTTCTGCCAGAGCCACACCTGCATCCCTACTCTGAGGCTGAAAGCCAGCATGGACAGAACTCTTGCCTCAAGATAGGACCTTCAGAACATTCTAAAGAGAATTCTAAAGAGTTTAAACTCTCCTCACACAACTTGTGAGTCTCAGCAGAGGGAGCACCAAGTACCACAGCCAAAAACTGCTCATGATACGCAGGGCCCTGCAGGCAGAGAAACAATAATGACTGGAGTCACCCCTGCAGCAGGATCAAAGCCAGGAGAAAAATCAAGACAAAGGACAGATTTTGTCTCTTCAGTTTCTGAAGAGAAAACTCATCTGGAGAAAAAGTAATTAATGATACCAGTAAGGAAAGTCAACTCACTACAGGAAGAGTAACATTAGGATTGCACAATTACATATTATGAAACCAGAAAAGCCCCACCTGTAACAAGCCAGAAATTACACCTAATGTTTCTCTAGATTGTAAGAAGGAATCAAAAGCAGCAACTACCATCTCATACAACACTATCATCTCATACAACTGAAAGAAGCCAGAAAACAAAGCCCGTGCATGCATAGCACAAGACCAACACAACAAAAACTCAGCATAAGAAAAAGCTTTATCTTCAGGCAAGTAACCTGTACACATACAAGTCACTTGCAGTGACAGGGAGAAGTCCTCTGCTCCCTTTCTGTTGAAGAACTACTGGCTCAAGCGAGTTTGAGACGGGAAGTACCTAATTTTTCATTATAAAGAATGAAGCTCGGGTAATGGTATTCAAAAACCAGAAGAATTCGAACATGGGGAAATTAAATACAGTTTTGACTCTAAGGAAGTTTATTTCATAAAACTGTGGTTGCCTTTGTACAAACATAGTTACAGCTACTGTCACAAACAGCACAGCAAGCTTCAGCACAACTACTGAAAGCTGCAAGAGTGCAATGCTACTGGCATGATTTCACAATTTGCATCTGTGGGAAAACCCACCAAAGTTCTCTCTGTTCAACCGCACCACCACAGTAATCAGTAGGAAGAAAGAGTTCCTATGTTAATGATTGAGCAGGCTTTTCTGTCTCTCATTCCTGCAGCACGCTGTTTTCAGTAAGGAGGGCACTGTCATTTCTTTACTTAAAAAGAAACAAAAGTCAGGAACACTGGTCATTTTCAGGCTTTTATTAAGAGGAAAAAATATATTTTCTATAGCAGTGGTCAAGAGCAAGCAGTGGAAAAGCTATGGATGTGATGCATACTCTATCATTAAAGACTCTTCATAAATAGATTCTTTGTTTATATTTGTTCTTTGAAGTAACTTGCAGAAATAATTTATTTTGCAGCTTTCCAGAACACAGTCATACCAAAGACATCATCTAGAAGAGAAAGGAAACACAGCTTCACAAAACATGGATTTCCACTGGATACTGAGCAACAGTTCTACAACCAACAAAAGAAAACCCAGCACAAACCCACAAAAACCAACTCCCATGTGTCCTAGCACCAGAAATCTAAATTGAGGTTTGGATCTCTTAGCAGACAGCAGAGGCAGCACCATTCTCTACTGCTGAAGGGTGACTCACAGAGGCTGTGTGCTGCCAAGGGCTTCACCACCCTCACAGGACAGCAATGTTGGCTTAGAGGCAATGAGGATTGCTCTGCCTTCTCTCTCATAAGGGCAACACCATCACAAACACTACTCTGGGCCTTCCAGTGGCACCAGCTGAGGTGCCAGGGCACTTCAGAGGGAGAGGTCCTGAGGCTGTACTCACCCCACTCAGTCCTGCTCATCTCACTCATATCTTGAAGCCCAGAGCTCTCATACACTCTTTGTGAGCTTCAATTAGGTGCCCACAATTTTCTTCTCCCTTCTCAATAATGCTGCAAGAAAAAAAAAGATTTCCAGGGTACAGCAATAAAATGTTCACTTACTTTTAGTGAAGAAATATAACTGACAAACTGCTGGGGACAATTAAAAATCCCTATTAGGATCCAGAGATTTTTTTTTCCTATCCTGTCCAGGGTAGTACTGTTTTGGACAATATAAAACTATCCCAATATAAAAAAGTTTAATATCCCAATATAAAAGGAGATGTGCACCTAAAACTCTGATAACAGGCATAACAGAACTTCCTGTTAACAGCCAGGGTCTATTCTGGGCAAGTCCGGATGGGGATTTGTTATACCACACAAGGCTGTCACATCATCAAGTACGCTGAGCTGGCCAGTTTCAAATTATTCAGTAGGGAAGCAACAAAATTTCTCCAGTAAGAGAACAATACAGAACAGGTTAACCAGTAAATGATATTTTAATCCAACTTCAGTTGCAATTTAAGGACCCTGAAGCAAAAAGCAAAACAAAACACAACACCTGTCCAGCTATTGTTGAAAAAATGATTCACCATTTACTTTTGATGTAACTCATCTATTCAAGTAAGAGCCTCTCATTGTTGGTATATCACGTATACCACAAATGCAGTTCAGACTTGCTTTTTGACTGAATGACAGAACTGAATGACAGCACAAAGTTTCATTTTCTTCTTAGGTTTTTTTACAATGAGCATGGATGCGTCCCCTGGCTGCCCAGAGCACTTCCATCTAACCAGTAACATCCCTCCTACCATCCTTTTCTTAGGGGGCTCTGGATTCACCTTCACTCTTACCATGTAATTAGACATGCTCCCCTAAAATTAGCAAAAAGTGTTCAGTATTATGCCACCTGTCACCTACCACCTATACCACCAGCAAAGTAAAAATAAAAAAAAAAAAAAATACAACTTGGTAATCAGATTAAACTTTTTTAAACTTTTAAGATTCACTGTCAAAGACAAAGGAGCTCCATTTGGAGGGTGCATTTCATAAGATTTTACAGGTCCTATGATCATGACTAAGCCTATAATTACCAATGCAGCTATACAGGTCACTGTCAAATTTTGAACTTCTCTGGGAAATATCATCCTCTGAGACTCAAAAAACCCAGAGTATTTTGTTGTATTTAAAAGAGAATGTAATTTATACTCGGGTGAACAACAAAGAAGTTATCACCTGCTGGTACGTGTTACTTCAATCAACAATAGTGAAGAATTACAAGCAGTATTAAAAGCTGATCTTTGAAACCTGTTTTAAGCACGGGCTAAGAGTTCATTTCTAAATAATCCTTTCAAGACAGTTTCCTCTCCTTCCCTCCGTGGACGCTCCAGCACCCTCCGTCCGGGATGGGGAGCGCCCCCAAGATGCCCGGCGCACGGTGGCAGGGGCACAAACCCCTGGAAGGGAGGGAGCCCCGGCGGGGCAGGAAGGCGGAACGCGGGGAGCGGCGGCCGCGGGGAGCTCGGGGCCGGGTCCCTACCAGGCGTCCCGCGCCTTCTTGGTCTCGGGGCAGGCGCAGCAGGCCTTCAGCGGCTTCTTCTCCTGCCTCGCCTCCCCCGCGACCTTGCCGTCGCAGCTGGCGGCGGCCACCGAGGACATGGCGGGCAGTTCCCGGCTCCCTCAGCCCGCGGGGAGAACGGGCCGGCAGCGGCCGTGCGAGCGCGGCTGGTTCTGGGAATCCTCTCCCGCCCCTTCCCGGCCCGCGGCCTGCTGGGAGGGGTGTGGGGGGAGCCTCCTCCCGGCGCCTGCCCCGCCTCTTCCTGGTCGTCAGCCCAGGGCGCTGCCACACAGAGGCGGGGCCAAAGTGACATTTTCCAGAGACGCTCGGTAGTGAACGAGCCCTGAGGGGAAGGAGGGAGCTGCAGCGGGGAGGAAAAATGGCGTGGTCAGGCGAGAGCAGCTGGCTCCCGCCGCTGTCAGCAAGAGCCGCGAGTGACGCCCTCGGCTCTGCCAGCGCCGGGCTCCACCCTGAAAGTTGTGACCAGCCACCTAAACCTCTTTCTTCCTACTCAGCCAGCGGGGAAAACGGAGGATCAGTTCTTTGTGGGGGTGGCTACACGGACACCATCAAGCACAGTCACCATCACTGGGATCATTAATGTCACGGTTTCATGGCAGCGGCCCAGCAGGGCCGGTCCCTGGCATTGCTTCAAAAGGATGTGCTCTGATGCCTGATCTTTAATGCTTTCAAGCCTAATCAACAAGAAGGGATATTTAGTTTGTGAAACAGAGAGCAACTAACAAGCTCCAAGTGCCGTCCATGCTTGACATGCTTCAGTGATCTCAGACCTGGGGGGATTGTAACAAGTCTGGGAAAGAAGAATGTGCACTGAACACAAAGAATGCAGAATTTACAGGCCACAAGGACATCTGGCAGAACTGCCCAAGATAAGGAAGAAAGTAATAAAGCCAGCTCAGCAATTGTGTTAAAATAGCTCCAACTGGGTAAAAGTTAATTCTGGTAGGGGGAGATGGTGACCATCAAGTCAGATACCATTGACTCCAGAAACCCACTGACTCAAGTAGAAGACTGAGTGTGCAGACTATTTAGCATGAAAAGTGAGAAAATCGTTAACCAATAGAAGACAGAATATTAATTTATAAGAGAACTATGTAAATTCTAGCCAATGAACAAAAATTCCTTTGTTTGCTAAAATGTGTAAATAGTAAAAAGCTTTGGTAGTTGGTGTGCTTGATCTGTGGAATACCACAGAACACCCAGGCTTGCACAACTCTAAAATAAATAATCAATGTCTCTCTTGATTATGTAATTACGGTTCTTGCACACCAGGTAATGAATCTAACTTTTGTGGACAACAGCATGGGCAATAAGGGAGAGGATACAGACCTGCTTTTCCTTTGTAGTCTATCCCAAATCACGGCATCAGTAGCCACTCTTGCCTTTTAGATATCTGCCACATACAAGCCACAGCTTGACTGTTAGGCCACGGTCTGTCACCTCCCTGTGCTATATTTGTGTTTGCCATCAGTCCTGACCACTCCAGCGTGATACTTACAGAGGCCCTCTTCAGACCAAAGGGATGACCCACACAGGTAATGGGGAAGGCAGGACAGCGGTGGATGTGACACTGCTGGACCTTGCAAAGGGAAAAGATTAATATGCCCACTGGGATGCAGCTACTGTGCCTTTCAGTGGGGTGTTGCAAGAGTCAAGAAAGAACTGCCAGTTTTTATTGTATACTAAGGGGGTCCAGAATTGTAGGAACATGGACAAGAAGAAGGAGGAGCAGAAAGTGTCATGCAACACTCACTCACTCACTCACCTAATCACCACTGAATTATCCATGGATCTCTGCTCAGTAGCCTGTTCCCCACCATGCCATTTCTCTGGCAAGGTTGTTCAGGTGACTGGCACCCACGCAGCCTCCTGGTTCAGCACACGTGCATTGTAAGGCCGTGCAGCCAGGTGTGATGAGCTGGAACATACACAGGTTGCACTTGTTGACCAAAATATGATTTTCCCAAATTCACACAAACATGCTATAAGATAAAAGCAGAGATTGAAACATCTATCAAAAGCACACACATAAGTTCTCCAAAGCAGTGCCTTATTCCTAGTTTGTTAAACACACTAAGCATGTTTTCTTTCAAAATTAAATAGCTTTGTCTTTTCTTCCTAAAGCTTTATCTGCTGGCCTAGATAGAGCTGTTGATAGCTCTAACACAAACTCTGGGGGAAAGACTGTAATAAAACCTCCAAGAGGATTTCTCAAGTTTGCAGTTGAATAGAATCTTTTATTTAGCTTTTTTAATATTAAAAAGAAAGTCTGAAAGACCTTGATTTGGCCTGTAGAAACCAGGAGGACACAAAACAAAATACATTTTATACTCTGGCCCAAGTTAGAGAATGCCAAGGGCAGAGGGAGGTTAAAATTTAGTCATCTTGAGAGATGACTTCAGATGGGTCTGCACAAAGGTATGGCCTCTGAAGACTAAACATCTCTGGATGTTCCTACTATTCTGGACCCCCTTAGTACACAATAAAAACATTCCACTCTTAGCAGCCTTCAAAATAGATTAAGGTGGAGCACTGCTATTTTGGCCATGCCCCCTGCAGGGTAACAGTTTGTAACAGAATTGCCCCAGAAGAAGGAATAATTTTTTGGTGGGATGAAAGGAAAGAGGCTGGAAGGGAGGAGAAGGAAGAGAATACCCATTAAAGCATGGTTAACACATTTTGATACTGATTGCACCAATTTGGAGTACAATGAAGAGGTGAGACCACAGCCATTTCTCTTCTGATATTGCATTGTGCATAAGAATTGATTGTTAACTCAGTGATTTTTGTTTTCTATTTCTCCTCTGCCTGCTGACAGTGGCAGAAGAATTATGTTGGAGAGCTATGTGTCAGAATGAACAGATTTATCTAGCAGTCAAGAAGGAATAGCTAAGGGCAGGCTACTGAGATGAGACTGTGAGAAAATTGTCAGAACAAGTACCCAGGAAAAAAGATCCAGTGAAAATCTCAGTCTCTGAAAGAGATAATGAGAAAAGACCCTCTCTCAAGCTGCCATATCATTTGCCAGCCTGATGTCACATGCGAGAGTACAAGGACTGCAAGTAGCATTGGACATTTACAGCTCTTGACTTAGAGGACTAATGGGTGAAATAGGGAAGAGACTGCCCAGCTGTCATGGGTTTCCAAATTATTTCTCCTGTACAGTCTTTTATCAGAATTGAAGAACATCCAGCAGTGGCTCATAATGTGTGAACATCACAGCAGCACTGCAGTCACTGCCATTGGCTTCCTGTGTCTTCAGTTTCACCCACTAAAAGAATGGTTACCCAAAAAATATCTACTTGTCTCCAATGGACAGATTTTTCAAGGAACCTCAAAAATGTATTTACATTCATTGTTACTGTTAGGTTGGGTAAACCCCTATCAATGTTAGTTGAAAGTAACAGTCTGGGGTAGTCTGGGGTTTTCCAGATTTTTTACACTTCTAATAAACATGATAGAAGGTACATTAAGCTGTGGAAATTTTGTGTGATGAAACCGAGCTGAAGGTATTTTGATATTTTCCATGTAGTGCCTATTCTGGGAACCACTTTATCATCTTGAAAAAAGAAACTTGTTCATTATAGTCTAAAGAAACATTTTTTGTTTTGACTGAGTATATACATAAGACAGTCAATGGTCCAGCAGCCCAGTCAACCATATGCTGTGTTTTACTGTCAAATAAGTTGTTTGTGTTTTCTGTCAATGCTTAGATAACATGAAAATAAAGGATTTCAAAGCTCTGAGCAAGATGTCTTTTCAGGACCCTGCTGCCTCTTATATTAACTGCCCAAGAACAGGACAGTTTCTCTTTCTGATCAGAGTTGCAGACCTGCAACTACCAAATGCTATCACTCAGCATGGGAGCAGAGAGAAAATGAATGCTGGGATAGAAGGGCTTGTGCTCCAATCTAGTACCATGGAAGAGACTCTAAGGTTATTATTTACAACCCCTCTAAGCTTCAAACTCCACCTTTAGGTGAAGGAAAAGGGTTCAAACACTGGACTGATATCACCTCGAGAAGCAGTGCATCAGTCCATTCCCAGACTGAAAAGGCAAATCCTCATGTTTCAGGACTACAGCATGAATTCTGTACACAAGGATTCTGTACCACAGGACTGAATCATCCCCTTCCTGGGAGACCACCTTGGAAGTTAGTATGGAGGAAGTCTCCTTGTATACTGGCAAGCAAGCCCTTAAAAACACAAGAGCAGAATCAAGATTACTTTAAAAGCTTTTGTGTCTCTTGAATGCTCTACAAAGCCAGTACTGCAACAGAACATCTCTTGCTAGAAACACAGCCAAATCTTCAGAGCATCAGCCTGGAGGTGGAAGGCAGTTTGAAAGGATGAAGTCACTTTCTAGTTTAAAAGCAAGAACTGCTGTCTCTAACAGCAAGACTTGGCCCACAGCATCCCATATATTCTGGGGTCTCATTCTGGGACCAGGACTCTGGTCCCACCCTCCCCAGTAAAGAAGACAGTGACCTTCCTACAAGCTTTGGTATAAACTTAAAAGGTATTAATGCCTTCCTTACATGTTTTCTGCACATCTCTCACCAATATGTGATAGGATTAGGACTATCATCACTTTCATATTATGCCCCTTCTTATCACTGTCCATTGAAAGCATATCCACTCATATTAGTAAAGATTAGGAATTAGCCATGCATGCAACACTGCAAAATCTGGATCAGCGAGTTCAGTGTGCAGTCTCTCTGGTAATAAGGCAAAAGAAGGAAGCTGGTGCTTTGTTCTGTGCCACAAAATACCCTGCCTGCCCCACATATGTTAGAAGCAGGAACTACAAGCCTTTAGACACAAGACATGTGGCAGCTTTTCCACAATGAAGATATGCAACAGCTGATGTTCAATGTGCATTTAAAGGCTGGTCAGGCTTATTTCAATGCTTGCTGGGGTGACTGACCAGCTGTTCCCTTTTGTGGAGGGAACACTCATGAAAATCTGAGCATTTTGGAATAAATCTTATTGCACAGACTCATGGGAAGGACAGGTGTTTGCACTCAAGTGGCTGCATGTGTTACCAACACACCCAAAGAGCATGACAGAAGACAACTGTCTGTTTTCTGATAGTCTCTACACATAGTAACTTAGAAAATTTTAATCTGCATTTGGGAAATCACATCACTAGTCCTCCAAAAGACATGAATCTGCAAAGGACTGTTCCTATACTGCAGTTAGGCTCACTATTTTCAGGTAAAAATCAGAAAAAAATAGCCCACGTTTAAAAACACTTAGGCATGAAGCAGATACACATTAGTCACCCATGGGGAATTTCCCCCCCCTCCCCCCAATATTGCAGAGTTACTCAAGACAGGGGCCTATAAAGATCTTCTCAAAGAGGAAATCTCTTCTATTCTCACTTCTCATGACTTGAAAGAGCAGGATTTTCAAACTTCTGCAAGAAGACCCATATGAATTATCAGAACTGACTAGAATCAGACAGCTGAGCCACTGTTAATATAACCATAATAACATGCATGCATCTCCAGTTAGTCACCCCACAAAAAGTAAATGCTACCTAAGTTCTGTTCTTGTACATCACAGCAAACCTCATTCAGAGCCCTAGTCCAGGAGCCTGTGTACTAAAGAAAAAACATCTCACTGTAGTTCCATAAAATCCTCCAAAATAAAACTTATAACCTTGACTGCTGCAAACCAGGCAGTGTTTCTGCAACTGTTGTGAATGGTGTTAAGCTGTCAGTCAATTGAGAAGCAACAAAACTGTAAGGCCACTTCTTTTCCACTGTACACATTCCATTTGTCCTTTTTTTCCTGTAAGTGTTGCTGCTATAACAATTTTATTCTGCTTGATGGCAGGCCATTTTGATGCCTGTGCCAGTGGCAAACCTGGCTTGTTTGAATCTATTCAAGTCTCTCATGATCATATTTATGAAATGTGAAGCTCCACTACAGAAAATGGTTGAACATTCTCAATGAACTGCAGGACCTAACTGGAAGCCTGGAAGGAATCATTAATATTTACAAATACATGAGTCATTCCATATTTGAGATGTCACTGACTGCAGCTGCATGCTTCTATGTACTCACATTCCAGCATCTCACTTCTTTTAAATACTGCATCAAGACATATGCTGTGCAGTGCTGCAAGCTGCTTATAAAGAGCCTGCAACATCACATACCTTCTGAATCCATTCAGAATCCCCACAGCTGTTTTTCACAAAGTTACTAGATAATGTAGAAAGTTCTGTCACTTTGAAGCTGTTTCTTTCACATCAGTGGTCATTATAGATTTCAACTTTAAATACTCATTTACACTTGTTTACTTGAACTTTCTTCTTGCTGATCTTCTTCTCAAGGATCTTTAGAATCCTGGTTCCCACCAAAATCTATGGGACTTGACTATCAAGTGCTTAATGGTCAGATTTTAACAAGCATTAGAACAACTCCATATGCAGGTGGAGAGATTCTCAAGAGAGCCTAATTACACTGGCATCTCCCTTAATACAGTACTTATCTGGAGTACATTTATTTTTTTTTTAAAGTGACATGGGAACCTATGTCATCTACATGGCAGAAAATTTCATCCAATCACTCAGCTCAAGCCCACATCCTATTTTGCCCTGATTTTCAATATGCTGTGCAGTATTTTATCCAAGTACTGTCTTAGGTTTGTACTTACTCTGTATAACTCTACATTTTAATCTTTGCTTCCTGTATGGTCTGGCATTAACTGCTCTAGTCCCTTATTTAAAATGAGAATGGATTCTTCAAGGTCTGGTGTCCATTCATACAGAGACTTTGTATCAAAGAGAGGATGTTTCCAGTTCAGCATGCTAAAGGCTGAGCTCTTCTCATGTTCTCAGAGTTGGTACGTCAATAATGATGAGCTCTAGATCCTGTTTGGTTCAGTCTCCACATGTGAGACTGGGAAGTGATGAGGGAAGGACTTTGTGCGTGCAGACGAAGGCAGAGGGGAAAGATAGGGGAACTTTCAAGACTGAAGAGAGTGCAGGCTGTGTTCTCTTACACGAGGGAAGTGATACTTCTACATTCTTCCCCAGTCCTTGAAAGGGCTCTGTTGAGACTCCATCCAATTCTAGGTTTTTTTTGTCAATGGCCCCAGCATCCTGTTACTGCTTCCTCACCTTTTTGTCTCTGGTAGGCCTGAACCCCTGGGCCCCTGGATGCATGCTAGCCCTCACCTGGCCTTCATCTGGTGGATTGCAATTAAAGCTGAGAGATGATAGGAAAATGCTGAAAGCTTTATTAAAGATGAAAGATGATAAGAAAATGCTGAAAGCTTTAATAGATTGTATTAAGATTATGTTGCACTAATTGTTTAAGAGTAAATAAGAGTGTAATATATGGAAGAGTTATACTGTGTCATAATAAACTGAAGTTAATCTCCACAGAATTTCTGTCCAGATATTTAATTTCTGTGAAAGGAGTGGCTAAAATAGTCACAGAAGATCGGAAGTTTCTAATGCTTGCTTCAGATCAGGCAAGCACAAAAATTCAGTCCCCAGAAAAGTGTCTTAATACACTGAGACTTGAACCTGCAAGCCAACACAATGGTATAGGCATTTAATCCTCTGAATATTACATGAGAGGAGTGAGAACATTAGAAATTCACTAGTTCCCTAAGGAGTTCAATGCAAGGTCCTTTTTCTCCTTTCCTGAGGAAAGACAACATGCTTGACTACAGTCCTGCATATCATCCAAACATCAGCTCTATTATTTAAGAATAATCATTTAAGAAGATGACCCAATCCAAGTGAAGTTAAGTATATTAATGTCCTCCAGAGGATGTCTGAAATATTGGTAAAATTTGGATTTTGTCACAATTTGAACCATAGGCTGAAAATGTCCTTAATTATGCCTTCTTTTTTAAAAAACTTATAAAGTGCTAATCAAAAAAATTACAGAAGTCTTTTAGCAGGCTTTGAAGTGAATTCTTTAACTGTGATCGCAAAGTACTACTACTTAATTTCCTTTGACTTTTTAGGCTATCCTCATCTGTGTATTGCTTTTATTACAGGAAATATGCCCACAGTCATACTGAGAAAAAGAAGGCAAGCAAGAACAGGTCTCCTATAAACACTTTCATCTATTTTTTTTCCATTTCAGCTGTTGTATGAGAAGATGCCTCTCTTAGCATGGTTCTTAGTAAAAACAGCACAAATTAACCACAGACTTCACCTTAGTGAAGCTCCATTTACCACGATCAGTACTCCAAGGCCATTTTTACAAAAGATGTCACAAGTTACGAGTGAGGTATTCCACAGTGGTTACCGTGCCTTACTATAGCCAAGGTCAACACAGAGACAAGGCCTCAATGCACAAAGCAGTAGATATCACAGCATCTGTCTCCTCACATCTTTTTGGCACTTACCTCTGCTTTCTGATCAAAATAGTGACCACATCTGCCTCCTCCTTTTTGCTGGCTGGAAGGAAGGCTCCCTTTTTCTGAATTAAAAACTTAGCAATGACATTGACTGCAGCCTTGTGCTGCTCCTTTCCTTTTGAATAACACACCTGGAAAAGATGTTTATTATACACAGAGAGCGAATTGTGTGGCACGGACAGGGAACAAACAGTAATCCAAGGGATTATTCTGGATGGGTCTGAATCTATTTTACATCAATTCACATTTGGATACAACAGCTGAACTGGGGGCACCCAGGTTAGAGCCTGTGATGGGCAGGACCATACATGGAGGAATTGTGACATCCTGTGGCAAAAATGGGAAATGGCACACAAACGGTTACCTATTTTAAATAGATTACTTTTGGAACTTCCAGATAGCAAAGCCTCAACAGTGCTTGAAAGGCTAGAACTTTTGTTGCCTGTAGCTTAGATTTTTTTTTAATAACTAGAAAAGGTCACCACAAAGCATCACAGGCATCCAACACCCTGACAGTGCTTAAGAGCCTGCTTAAGAGCGGAAGATGACCATCTAGGGAATGAAACTTAAAGCCAGATGGATGACTTCTTGTCAGGGATTTCACAGATTGTCATTAATTGCAGGATAAAAGTCACATTCAAGAAACCCTGTTCCTTCCCAGGCTTTGGAGGGCAGAAGGAAAACAGACTAGAGACTTATAATCTGTTTAGCTCAACTTCTTTGCTTTATCCTCCCTAATCCTGCCTTTCCGCACCCTTCCTCACTTTTTCAGCTCCTCACCAAGGTCTCCCATTTTCTTGTCCAAATCTCTTCAGTTCTGTTTTACTGGCTGCTCACCCTGTCTCTCCCTCCTCCTTGTAACATACTGGTTCTCTACCACTCCACTCTCCCACTATCTGTTCTTTGCTCAGCCAACCAAGTTTTTCCTCTAAAATCACACATTCATGTCCAATCCATCTTGTCTTTGTTCAGCTACTGCTCTGCTCCCAACTAGTATCTAATCCTACCCTGCTAAATTTTCTACTTCCCCCTGTCTGATTTCACAGTTCAAACACATCAGCAAGTCATCACAGCATAACAAGCCCATCAAAAGAGCAGCAGTAATTCATCTTGCAGCAAATTAAACCATCTTATCTCAAGGTTAATGTGAAGTAAAATTAATTTGGCTCAGCCTTTGTCACGGGCAGCTAAACTAGTGCACTTTTCTGCCATTTTGCAACATGCAAAGTTAATCCACTCAGACTTTGTGCAGTCAAGGGTGTGGACAGCTTACTCATACATCTGAGCACCTGGTGTGCCCTGCAGCCAAGTGGCTATGAAAAAAAAAATCCAGATAGACAATACCACAGCTCACCAACAGAGTCTTGTTCTGGAAAAGTTATTAATAAAAAAAACACCAAGAAACCAAAACCCAATTCTATGGCCCACAGATCTAAGCAGAAAGCTCATCAGTCAGGTGTTTTTTTTTTTTTAGGAAATAGGAATCTTTTTTTATTGCTTACAGTTCAGTTGACTGCACCTCCCTCTCACCAAAGCAACAGGATATGTCCCTGACATACACAGATCAACCTACCAGATAAGCTATGAGTACTCTTCCAAAGTACTGATCATAGAGAAGATTGCCAAAGTTTAATGCTTGGGATCAAATATTTCCTCAGAGCCTTGTGTATGGAATATTTTTCTTCAGAAATGTGTGGTTTATGTTAAAAATAAATAAATAAATAAATAAACAAACAAGATCCATTTAGACCAAACCACGCCACTCAGCCCTTGCAGTGCATTCCACAGCACACAGCAGTGTGCTAGGGGCCCTGGCCAGGTCTCACACAGCTGCAGGTCCAGAAGAATATGGAGATTTCAGGCAAAGAACATTCGATATAGTAATGATCAACAAAACTTTTAACACTTGTAAGGCTGTCCACTGTTTATACCTGTAGTTCACAGAGATTTCTTAGAAATATAGCTAAATATTAGCCAATATTTTACCCAGACACATATTTTAATCAAAGCAAGTTCCATGAACCTTAACCTTGAGCTTTATCACTCAGCCACATATACCTGTCACCTCCCATGAATAAGCACTGCTCTTCAGGCACCTATGCAGTGACCTAAAAACTTATTTTATTTTTGACAGGTTAGTTTTCAGCCAGATCAGTCTCCAGAGCTGGTTCCCTACATAGTCTTTCAGGTGCCAGCACTCAATAGATCAGAGGCAGCAGGGCCAGGCAGCTCATGATGAGCAAAGAAAAATGTGGCAACATTTCACATTTAGTCCAATTTAATGCAATAAAAGTTAATAATGGGACTGCACCTTTTTGGTTGTACATGACTCCAGAGAGTACTTACCTGTTTGGCTATGCCCTGGTATTTTGTAGAACTCTCAAGAACCTATTTAGTTATTCCATCGTTCCTTCTTTACTTGGTTTCCATCTGATCCATTCCACACAAGAAAAAAAGAAGTCCAGGCTGCCTGTATTTAGTAATCTCTGAAAAGCTTAAAGTGGAAAAATATCAGAGGGTGGAGCCAACAAAGAATAATTTCTTGGCCAAAGTACAGTTTACATACCCCATTACCCCAGTGGAGATGTTCAGCTTGGAAATCATGATACAAGAAAGGAAAACTGAACTTGATAATGAGAAATGCCAATTGAAAAGTGGCTTTTGTTGCTTCATCAAAAATTATAGTAAGGTATCACATTGTAAAACTCTTTAGTAAAATGAGGGTCTTTACAGCCTGCTGGGTATCTTTAGGGCATGGATCAATCCATTGTGGGAAGTCACATCCTACAGATGTGCAGATGTAGATGATGTCTGTCAGAAACAAAGCTGTGACAGCGTTTTTTAGTTCAGATACATCTTCAGTTGACCCACTAACCTAAAAATGTTATTGCTTCAGGCAAGGGACGGGCCTTTAAAAAAGTAAACTAGCATTCAAGGTTAAATTGTCTACAAGTAAATTCACAGAGCCAAGGAATTTGGAACTACAGTCCTCAAGTTGCTTTCCTGTAATGAGGTACTGAGGGGCCAGCATTTTATGTCAGACATGATAAGCTATGAATAACCCTTTGATATATGGTTTTCTACACAAAATAACTAACATAAGGGACTTGCTTCAAGATTATAGACAGAGGAGAAGGCCCATTTTCAATTTCTCTGGTTTTTGTGTCCTATTCCTAGGCAGCGTTGCCTGCAAATCTCCTTATGTTCACAAAAGCATTAGTCTTTTCTGGTTTTAACATTAAGCACGAAGAAGCTTCCAACTTTGTTTCTTATAGAAAAGGATAGGCCCCTCCTTGAGGAAATAGCAATGTTTTGCAAAGCCTGATGCCTCTTGAGATGCTCTACAGATGAAAAAAACCCTGCAGCCTCTCTGGGCAGTAGGTACCAAGTCTATTTTCTCAAAACCAGAGAAGCAATTAGGTTGGAAAAGACCTCTGAGATCACCGAGTCCAACCTATGACCAAACACACCGTGTGAAACAGACCGTGGCACGAGGCCACGTCCAGTCTTTCCTTGGACACCTCCACCGACGGTGCTGCCACCACCTCCCCGTGCAGTCCATCCCAAAGTCCAGTCTAAACCTCCTCCATCATAGGGCTGTGTCCTCTTGTCTTGTCAAGGTTGCCTGGGAGAAGAGGCCAATCTCCAGCTAGCTACACCTTCCTTTCAAGGAGTTGTAGAGAGAGATAAGGTCACCAGGCTCCTTTTCCCCAGGCTAAACAAGCCCAGCTCCCTCAGCCACTCCTCGCAGGACTTAGGCTCCAGACCCTTCATCAGCTCCCTTGCCCTTCTCTGGACTCACTTTCACCACCTCACAGCTGCAGAAGTCCTAGGTGACAACAAGCAAAGCCAAAAATAAAAATATCCAGCCTTGAATCCTATCCCTAACTGTAACTGCTAAACTAGATTTCCTAAGCACTAAGCGAGGGTCCCGGGAGCATCACATGCAACAACTCCAGCAGCGGCTGCTGAAAAGCAGAAATACACGTGTCCTTCCTTTCCCGGCCTCGCCCGTGCCCTGTCCTTAGAGTCCAGCCACATCCCCACGCCCGCGCCGCTCTCCGGAGGCGGCACAAGATGGAGGCGGCAGGGCGAAGCCTCAGGGCTCTGCGGAGAGCGGCAGCGGGGGGCTGGACGGAGCAGGAGCACAAGCAGCAGCCCACCGGGAGCGGCCGGGGAAAACCCCGCAGGACGCGTTTACGCCCGGTAGAGTCACGATCAGCCGCCCCCAGAGCCGGGCCGAGCCGAGGAGGGCAGGGCAGGGCAGGGCAGGGCAGGGTCCGGCCGCAGCAACGCCCGGCCGCAGGGGCGGGACATTCCCGGCCCCGCCCGCCCGCCGTGGCCATGGGAACGGCAGCCGGGCCAGAGCCGCTCGGTGGGGACGGGCTCCCGGCCGGACGTGCGGCTGCTCCTTCGGTACCGGGCCCGGCCGAGACGGCAGCGCCCTGCCCACGGCCCCGCCCCGCTGCAGCCCCGGGCGGCGGCCCCGGTACGGCCAGGCCGAGCCCTTGGCCGGGCGGAGGTCGGGAGTTGGGCCGGACGGGGCGTGAGGCCTCCCCCGCCCCAGGGACGCTTTGCTCCAGCGCCCCGGGGCCCTCGCCGAGCTCGGCACGAGGTGGGTGCCGTCCGAGCAGCGGGCAAGCGATAGGGCTGGCGGCTCCAGCGAGGCTGGGACCGTGAAACATTAGCTGAGGCAAAGCCAGCTCTGTGTCCCAGAGGGAAGCATCATGTACAGTTTGGTATTTCCACTGGTTACTGTTGCACCATGCCTTCCTTTTATTGTTTCATGTCATCACATTTTCTGTTTTAAGTTGACGGTGCCTCCAAAGAAAACCGATTTTTCTACTAGATTTTTCACCTGTATCTGCCATGGAGCAGTAGGATTTCAGCTGTGAGGCTCCTTTGCATGATGGTGACATCTGCTTGATAGAGAGACATATATCAGTTCTTTCCTCTCTCTTATAGACAGATTTTTACAGAAGGAAGTGGAGCCTGATTATTCATGCTGATTCCTCAAATATGTAACTAGTTCCAGTTGTTCACTTGTCTTTCAGACTCTGTACACACTGTGAACTGAGAGGGACCCTCCAAAGTCAAATGTCCACGCTCAACTTGGTGATAGACTGGTAGGTGTTGGCCAGAGACAGCTCCCATGTTCACCTTGTCTTTTTCTGCATACACGTGGGTAGAAACTCCGTCTCAGTCCTAAGCTGCTCCCTTAAAACAGCAAAATACAAAGCAGAGAAAGTTTTATCTAAACCAAGACAACACAGGGAGTAGCTGGCCTATGGTGACTCTAACAGCAGCCTAGAAATACCCAGCTTCATGTTCTGAGTCATTTCCTAAACTGTGTGTCAGTATTTTTAATAGTCTGTCTTCAAATGCTGTTAATTATAGCTTGTATATGTTACTTCGATCTAATAAAATAAGTGGGCATCGGCTGGGCTGTTGTTCAAGCAGAGCTGTCAGTTCCTTACTTACCTTGGAAGATATTTACACTATGGATCAATGTAGCCTACTTAGACTAAAATGAAATATCCAGCAACATCTAAGCAGCCAATAAAGACTGCAAATCCATGCTGATTGTTCATACAGAATTAGAAGAGTTTAACTTCCTACCTAATCTTTACCTAGCTAGCCCATGCTTAGCTTCCTACTGCATTTGCTCCCCTGCTGTCAGTATTCCCCTCAGCTACTTTAAAACCAGCTAGGGTATGTCTGTGGGGGTTGCAGTCACACCTTCAGACAGCAGTGATTGATAGCTGCATGGGATGCATAGAGGTAGAATGCCAGAGGAAAACAGACTTGGTGCAACTGCACAATGAATTGGATTTTAAGCAGAGTCCTCCTGAAGCTATGCATGTGACTGAGTCTGCAAGACAGATATTCTGAACTCAGATTTCATTGCTGTACAGCAAGGAGAAAAGCCCTGAGCAGCTTTCCAACAATAGAGTCAAGCAGCTTTTTTTTTTTTTTTCAAGAATATTTCTGGATCTCTCTTACTGCATTATCTCAGAATATTTCTTACATCTCCACGAAAACAAAAAGTATTTGTCTGCCTGTCCCTAGAGAGACAGAGCTGGGAACATTGCCTGTCATCAGTGAGACACTTGCAACAATATGGCTGTGCTAACAGTTCAGGCCAGATGAAGTAAACAGGCATCCTGTCACTAAAGTTGCCATGTCACAGGTGTATTGGTGCAGATGGGTGTGGTGGCAGACTGTTGCATAAAACATGTTTTAGAATCAATCAGCAAGTGTATAGTGTACAATTCAAAATCCTACAGCCTTGAATTCTTACTCTCTAGCTTCACAATTTGAGATGGACGGAGGTTGTGATAGTATTAGTTCATAGGGTACTCCAAATGCTCAAAAGTTGAACTCCTTTTGAGTTCAATTTTGTGCAATTTTGTGCACAGCAAGCAGCTACACATGGTAGGGTGCCTAGATCTTCTTCAGCTGACACTGTCTTACATTCTGGTGAGCATGCTTGAAATGTCACCTGTGTGCATTTGAGTTAGCACCTGCTGAAATGAAAGGGGCAATTCACAACTCAATTCTGATTTTAGTCTGTACAGAAGCTCAAGCCAATAGAGCTATATCACTTATGATTGCAAAGATTTATTGGCAACCATAAATTTAGCAATTTAAGGCATATCTACCCAGGGAAATTATTCCTTAAAAGGAAGGGTGTAGATGTTTAATGTGATCATTTTTGTATGCTAGCTCCCTTTGAGTTATTTTTAACAAATGCTAAAATCGTTCCAGTATAAAAGAATGTAACTTTACCCTGCAAGTAGAATATGTTACTTAATTTCTAGAGCACTAGAAATAGGAGGGAGTTACATGGGGTAATGTGCTAGAAGTTCACATTGCCGCACATTCACAGTTACTGCGCACTAACTTCTTCATGTAACAAACCGTTAGACCTTTTGGTTTTCAATACAAGTTTAGCACTGGAAAACAGCCAGAAGACAAATCTGTGCATCTGCTGCTAGTCTGGTATGCTCCACATCTTGAGAAGAACCATCTAACTAGCTGACATCATTAGCATACGTATGCCGCCTTCTTTCCCCATCCCAAATGTGCAGTCCTGTAAATCACAGCAGGCTGGAATTCTGCTCTCTTTAACGCTGTTTGAAGTGGCAAAATTACAGCCTCTCTTCTTTGTGTCCACACAAATGCTAGGTGAAGGCACCAATATTCTGAAGCATGGCTACTGGACTGATTCATTTTCCAGCCTGCAGTTTGTGTGTCAAGAGTGAAGATCCAGTGCCTGCATATATTGGTCAAAGATGGAGGGCTCAGCAGCGCCTGGAGGCTCTTCAGCGCCTTGCTGTGTAAGTGTTCTATGGTTGGACAATTTAAAACAAACACACCAAAAAAAACAACAAAAAGCCATGCACGCTGAAGTGGAGATGACTGCAATTTGCTCCTACTTATATTTCCCTTGAAATTAAGAGATTGCAGCTGTTGTGGGGTATGGTTACCCATCTGTTTCTTACAGGGTGGATGTTGCACATTCCTTC
Organism: Serinus canaria; assembly: GCF_022539315.1. Lineage (NCBI taxonomy): Eukaryota > Metazoa > Chordata > Aves > Passeriformes > Fringillidae > Serinus > Serinus canaria. The sequence continues at coordinate 24,589,172 of NC_066313.1, forward strand.
ATCCCTGTGCTCTCTGCTTTGCAGCGGTTGCCATGAAAAAGAAGAGAGTTATTTCAATCTCTGCAGATCAGATGAGTTATGAAGACTTCAGTGACTCATGTGTGTTACTTCAGTGGGAGCTCTTTGATTTTAGTCCCGTGCAATTGCAGCTGGTTAGGTTGCTTTTGCTGCTCCTTCCAGGGTCCTTGGGGCCTGAACCAGGGCACCACATTTTTAGTGCAGGGGTTTCTTAGTTGAGCTTTCTCCTGGTGTCACAATTTGGGTTCTGATTTAGCAGATATTAAAAAAAAATTATGTGTTTTGCGACACCACAGGTTTTTTAACTCCTCTTGTAGCTGTATTCAAGACTGCAGGCGTCAGCCTAGGTTTTTGTCTTCAAAGGTTCTTTCTACTTTAAGCAACTGTGTTTAGACCGTAGGCTTTTCAGATGGTGCTTGCTCTGGGGTTGCTGGTAACTGAGTTCTGCCACATGCCAGACAATATTCAAAGATGCTCAAGAGTGATACAGTGAATTTCACTCCTGGTTTTGTTCAGTTTTGAAGGCATATTCTTCTCATTTCCATAATAAAAAAAAATTTGGAGTATTTTTTTCTTAATACTATTTTCAGTGTTTCAAACGGTCCCCAGCACATGAACACCTCAGTGGCTTCTTACATTTTGCCTGCAATTCTGTAGTAAATTGACGCCTGCACTGCTTTAAAATTAATTTGCATTTGAGCAACTTGTATTTGCAAAATGTCTTGCAATTAACAAAAAATGAGAAATACATCCTCTCTGTTTCAACCTGCACTGATTGACAGTGATGCTGATACGGAAGACAGAATATTTGCCAGCTGTCTTCTCAGTAGTTGCATTGCCTCTTCAAGGTTACTGGGAATAAATGCTCATTTATTTCAGCAAAGTCAGCAAATATAAGTCAAGGACATGCAAGAGGCAGGATCTGTGGAATAAAAAGGGCTATTTCCCTGGGTTCCCATTGTGCCTATAACTATACCATAACAGGATGAACGGTTTATGCTAATAAACTTAGATCATAAGAATAAGTGCCCACCTGTGCTGAATGAAACACAAATCCATCTGGATGGAGCAACAGTCTGATATATAAAGAGTCAGCTAATGGAACTAGCCATCAGCTCAATTAACTCATTTGAATTACAAACACAACTTCACAATAATAGGTTGATTAGTGCTGAGCAAGTATATCAGGTTATGACATTGCATCTCAAAATATTCCCTTCTCTTTTCTCATGTGATGTGACTGAAAGCCTTGGGAGGAGATGACTTTAAACTTACCTTGGCAGTAAATTGTGTGTCACGGGAGGTTAATGAAGCATCTTGCTCGAAGCTTTCCTGTGGCAGGTAGCCATACTGTGCCTCCCCAGATTCCACAGCACAGTTTGCAGGAATTAGATGAGGGCTTGGAAGACAACAGGTCTCAGCATGTAATCCTCTGTTTTGATCTCAGCTGTTGAGCAATGTTAAGTATTGTTAATTGTATCTCTGTAAATATATCTTTGTAATTAAAATCAGGCGTCAGCAACCAACCCCAGTACCCACAAGTCCATACATCTAGAGGTCAGAATTCATACAAGTTGCCAAAAAATGGACTTATAGAAAACTTGGCCTTCAGGACTTGCCTTATACATAGCTCAAAGAAATAAAATCATCAGAGAATCATAGAATGGCCTGGGGTGGAGGGGACCTTAAAGATCATCTAGTTCCCCTTTCACAGGGGATCATCTAGTTCCCCTCTCACAGCTCCATCCAACCTGGTCTCAAACACTTGCAGGGATGGGGCATCTACAACTTCTCTAGGAAGATCTTCTGTTTTTTGTCTTTAACAGCTGTGCAGACTGAGAAGAGTAAGACTGGAATATAAGGCAGTTGTGAAATCAAATAGCAATCCTGATTAATAACTTTCAAATTTCTCAGCTCTACCCGTTATCTCACTGGCTGCCTTAATGAGGTTTTTCACATGATCTTCCAGAGTCTTAAAGAAGACTCTTCAAGATGTTATAGTGAAAAATTTAAACCATCAGCAAAATTTAAATTCAAAATGGGGAAAAAAAAAAGTGTTCTTGCAAAAGATATGGTTGTTTCAGCATAGATTTTGAAACACTCCCATGATTGTCCTGATTTTTCTCCTTTACTGGAGAACTTGAAATTGCTGATTCTAAATATTTGCTCAAATATCTTTACCTACTTTTCAAAGGTAGAAGGTGCATTCTCCTTTGCTCATTCTGTCTTTACACATATTTGGAAGCTGTTTCACTCTTGAGACAATAAGCCTGCTCCCTCCACTTCCAATAAAAATGGTTTCCTTTACAAAGTTAAGCATGTGCAAGTGGTTAATACTTTTCATAACAAGCTCATAAGAAAGTTTTAATGAAGTCAGTAAAGACCATTTCTTGACCATACATAGTGGGAAATAAAGTGTCAAACTGTTTTGCTACATAGGTAAATGTGAAAAAACCAAAATATAATTGCTTGCATAAGTGTGAGGCTTGGGGGGAATTTGTAGTGTGCATGTTGGATAGTGCAACCAGAGGGAAGAGAGAGAAAAAAAAAAGGCATAAGGAAAAAAGATAACTGCTCTGATTGTACTTTCTAAATGATGTCCTGTGTTTTGTCTTTCAGAGGTCAGTCTTCTCTTCAGCTACCTCAGGTTGTGTATGAAGATCCTGAGGTTAATGGAAGGAATCGCTACAAATATTTTGCACGGTAAGGAATGAGCTGATTTGAAACAGGGTTCAGCTTCTTTCTGTGCATTTTCAAGAGCACCTAAGTAAAGGTCAGAGCATTATTTTTTCTGTATTTTCTGTCAGTACTTTGATCAGTTCTTTGATAAAACATAAAATTTTAATAGTAACCAGGTCTTAGAATACAAAGACTTTCTAAATTCACACTATGACAGAATTTTCAGTTATGAGTTACCATATAAGCAAATATATCAGACATTCTGTACTTAATAAGAAAACTTTGGGCTGTAGATCGTCCTGTGCAAAGGAAGAAGATACTTACAAAGGCAGAGTGGTTCTCCAGACCCCTAGAAAGGTGTTTTCTTAAGAAGGAACCCTTTAACTCCCAGTTTCTTCCAGGAGCAGAAAGGGAGCAAAGGGAAGCCTTGATTAACTTTTCATCCATGTCCCCTACTGTGGGTCTGCTCTGCTCCTTTCACAAAGACATTGCAGATCAGCAATGGACTCAAGATCTGAACTAACAGCTGCCATATAAGCATTCTTGACTTAGTCACATACACTTTGAATTGCGTTCACTATTTTACTCAGCAGCTATTGGCCACTATATCCACTTTAAATATAAAAAATTTTCAAAGTTTAATAAGTTGAAGTTTATTATGGCTCCTTCATCAACAGTTTTAAAAGAACAAAGACGACGTTATCATCTGCAATATGAAATTAGCTTCAAAGTCTCCCGAAGGTTAAGGGAAATTGATGGAGAACTGCAATATGCAAACTATAAGAATGCCTAGGAAGGAATTATTAATATGTAGTTGAGCCCAAATCACTTTCAAGATACCTCATAAAGTATTGCAAAAAATGAAACAATAAAATTAAGTAAGTCCAAACCAGCTTATCAGCAAATTGTAGGAATGAATTTCAGGATTTCAAGCAGTTATTCAAAAAACCCACTACTCTTTCAAAAAAGTAAAAGTGAAGTAAAAAAAGTCAGCTAATTAGTGAACATACACAAAATATTGGGAACACACTCAAAACTAACTTTAGTAATTGTCTTGTTTTGCAACTCCAGTTTCTGCTTTGACTTACAAGAATAACACTCAGTCCTGATGTTTACTGGTGAATCTTCTTTGTTCCTCCTGAGCTATGAAAGAGTGCTTTAATATTTAGGCTCAATTCTTAAACATGCAACTAACAGAACCACAGTTGTGGAAAATTAGTATTAACTCCATTGAATTTAGTGGACTGCAGTTTTTCTGAACTATAATGATATTTTAGGCTCATCCTTGTTGTCTTACTTTTATTCTCTCTCTTCAGACCTCTCAGGTCTTCTAGGCTGCCTCCAGCAGGTATTCCAGAAGCTGTTGCTGATACAAAGAGCGAGTAAGTAGTGACTTTTGGAAAATTACTATTATAATGGGTAACATCTCAGCAGAAAAAGATCAGGAAACTATTTGTCTGGTGACCACTGTTTTTCATAATGAACCGACAGGAAAAGCTTGTTAAGAGGTTAAGGTGTTGCTCTCATCATTGAGAATTCTAGAGGAAATACATGGTGGACTTTTTCAGAATTTGCTTACAGTATATAAGTAGTGCTTTGTGAATAAAGGATATGCCTCTAGTGTGTTAAGGCTGTGAGGCTTGAAACAGAAAGCTAGGTGTCTCTGAATTCTAGAAGAGATAACATTGCAAAAAAGATTTCTCTAATAGAGTAGTATTGTTGAAAAGTCTTCTGATATTTTATTACAATCTCTGTGATAGACGTAATGCTGCTCAGAGATGTAGAGCATCAGTAATGTAGTCTAATGTGGTTTTCAGAGAGTATCAAATTTTGAGGTCACATAATAAAATTCACTTCCTGGTGGAGTTAATGGAAATTGCACATGCTTATATAAGAATTAAATTTTTATTCTGGAATTGTTGGAAAGAGAAACATGTAAACTAAATTGAAGCAGTCCTTCTTCATGTTACTTCAACGATTTTGTGTCCATTAAATGCAATGCTGTAGAATGGATAGGTAGGGAAGATTTGTATGTAATAATCATGAAAGCTGAAACTAGAAGATTTCTGCATTATTTACTTAGGGAGGGTCTTTCAGACTCAGTATAGCCTCAGTCTCCTCTTACCAAAGATAATGGAGTTAATGTCAATGGGAATAATGTGAAGATAAACCAAAACACATTTAAGACTCCCGCGTTTGACTGACGTGTTTCTGGTTTGTTTGCATGGAGGTTTTTTTAATGAATGTGACCAATCTTCCATCTTGCACCTCTTTTTAGGACAGAGTCGCGTGTCATGTCAGCTGCAGGGGACAGCCAGGTCCTTGGCCTCATGTTCCGAACCCTGGGGACACAGACAGATTACAGGGATGGTGAAGCACAGACAGATCCCTATTCCCCTGAATATGTAGTCCGCAGTGGCTCAGTCCCTGAAATTCTGATGCTTGCTACACTCACTTGGGGTGAGTTGTGAAATTAAGATAAATTATAATAATCATGACACCTCTTTACCAGGAAGTTCTTTTCAATGTCAGGTTTCAATTCAGAGGATTTTTTTGTGTGCATCTGGGGCAATTATTTTGTCTGTTTCTAAAATAAGTATGATATTTCACTACTTAATGGGTCTGTAGCATTTCATGAAGGGTTTTGAGGACCATTCAATATAGAAAGGTCATGTTTCACAAATGGGAACTAGGAGCAGTTTTTCCATTTACCCACTGTTCTCCAGCTGCTCTTAGATTTGAACATCATTAAAAAGCTGCCCGGAACATACCTGTGATTCTCATCTCCCAGTGTCTCACCCGTAACAATGATGACACTGCACATACCAAAGAAAGTGCTCATTCTCAGAAAGTATCTTCCTAGAAAAGCTTTTCTCCCTTTGCAGCCTGCAGTAAAAGAATGAAGTGCCAGTGTTAGTGTGCACTGAACTGTAGCAACTGCAGGTCCTACCATCTTGGTGGCCTTAGAAGTATTTTCTTCTGGCTTTTGACAGTTCTGCTTGTGTTTACCACATGGGCCTGTACCCATCCAGCCCTCTCATACTTTTTGGTGGTGGCTATTTGTAGGATTTGCCAATCTCCCAAAGGGCTAATGCTTCTTGTCCCTGTAAGGTCGGGGGCTGCCAGCAGGACAAGCTGAGATGGAGATTATTGATCGCATCCGGGAAAAACACGCTTGGGAAGCAGCTCTGCCACCCATGGACAGTCCCTCAAACATCGCAAAGAGGTTGAAGATGATGGAGGCTATGGAAAGGAAGGAGTGGGCCTATAGAGAAGAGGAAATAGATAAGTAGGAGTCTGCTTATACTCTTTTATTTCTTTTAATTGTTTGCTGAATAGAGGAAGAGCAAGAAGGTTTAGGGGATTGGCTGAAGGGTACAACAAGCCTTCTAATTCTTGGAAAATACTCTGATTTTGGGAAAGGATATTTTTCTTAAATTTGTCTCCAGGTCTGCTACCACAATATATTTTATCAGTGCTTAACTCTCTTTTTAAAATGAAAGATTGAATATGAGAAATGCAATATGAGCTATTTGTAAAGGTATGTAGGATTTGATGGTGGCAGCATTGCACAGAACACTGCAGAGTACACTCAATACTGCCTGACCTTTTCTTTCCTTGCAGGTTGCAGAAGGTTCAAATGGAAGTCTTTAAGAAGGTGCTGCAGAGGCGAGAGGAGAATCGGAATGAGCTGAATGCCATGCGCTTGGACAACCATTGGCAAAATCATCAGAAGGCTAAAGAAGAGAAAATGAGAAAGATTCATCATGACTGTGCATTGAGTAAGTCTGAAAGACAGGAAGAGAGGGGTATGAGGCAGTTTTCAGACAAGCCATTTCTATTTTCACAAGGTTACCATCTATTCAAAATTAAATAGGTTGTATCCACAGTATCAATGTGCATGGCCAGCATTTGGTTTGTCATGTTTTTATTATATCTAGCAAAAGCTCTTGTGAATTTACAAAGATACGGCTTTTATAGAACTATTTGTGTGAACTGTCTCACATTTGTATTTCCTTTTCAGTGCTCAGAAAAGTGATAGCTAAGAGGAAGAATTGGATGGGAAAGCTGGAGAGACGAGATATCATCAGAGAGTATAATGACTTTGCATCACAAACATACGCTCCTTTGTCTCGGATTGGTTTTTTCCCAGACAACAATTCTGACTACTATGCGGTAAAAAACTACTATCTTAACACCTTTGCAGGTAAGGCATTTTGGAAGACTTAGTTGGGGGAGGTACTTACTTGAGATATTGCCAAAATTCAAGTTTCCCTCCCCATCTTAACCACTTGTAGATATTATAATCTTTCTTCATATTATAATCTTAGGATTGTGTGAACTGGAAAAATCTGCCCCGCCTTCTATCTTCCCGATCAAGATTAAAGCTCCGAAACCTAAATGCATTATCACAAAGACTGGCTATATTAAAAGGTCAGGAAGACTAGAGGTAGTCCTGGCACAAGTTCACCAGGTATGAAGCTGCATCCAGCAGCATGTCAGTTCCTCTTAGATTTGAACTGCTCATTAATGCAATTGGGAAGATGTGTAAGCTTCTTCCCAATTTTCTGTACTGAATTCTTATTCTGTAAAACAGCTTCTAGGACAGAATGAATCAAACATGCAGACTGTTGCAGGCTTGGCCAGTACTGCTGTGATACTCAGCCCATCAGTACTCTCACTCCTACTTCTGCTCCAATCCTATAGACATCAAGCACAAACAAATCCGTCTTCCTACAGATCAGATATTTGGATTGGAACATATTATGTTAATTTGAAATTCTCACCATTTTCTCATTCTCATTGCTCCATTTTATAATACACTACTGACTACACTGTCAAGCTTCCAATAATTAAAGGAAGCAAATCTGGATTCATATTCTAAAAATTTTATACATTCTTTTAAAAGTACATTTAAAGTATATATTGTAAAAGCATCTGTAGCAAAGCATGATTAAAAGCATGATTTATGATCCCACTCATAAAATCAGGTCACCATGGTGGATGCATATCACTGTTGTTCCCTAAGAACAGCATCTGATTTGCAAACATGCTAATAGCATTTTGCATATCTTAATTTATCACAACTGTTCATGCAGATGAGGTGTCCATATATGCAATTAACCACCAAAGAAAGAAATGCCTCATTTGCATCTGCAATCTGCAATATTTGTAAATTACATATACTTTTAAGTATACTTCTTGTGATGCTATTGAGGGTTACCTTCATGTAAAATCAGGAATATCCTTGGCTGGCTGCTGTATCTTTGGAAAACAGTGACTCTAATTTGTAAAGCTTGGCAAGTTTCACTTACATTTATATATATATATATATATATATATATATATATATATATATATACACATATATACACACCTCTTTTGTTTTAGTGTAATGTAATAATAATTTCAAAGCAGACAGTAACCTGCTATTGCTGAATTTTAAATTGAAATCTTGGTCTGAAAAATCAATCATATTTTCTCAAATTTAAATTTTGCTGGATCTTGTAAAGATGAAGTATTGCATTTCATTATTATCTAGAAAGAAACTTTCCAAAGAAAATTTTGAGTGCTACAGGAATTGTTCATAAGTAAGGACAAAACTCATAGTTTTAAAGACACAGAAGTGTTGAAGGGATTTGAGTTTGGGTGGGTTTGCATAAAATTCAAGAAGTAATAGTGTAGTCTGCATCATAACATGGTTCTCATTGTCAGCAGAATGTTAGTCCAAGCTTTTGGAGCTGAATTCCAGTTACAGCACTCGTATTCTGTCTGTTTAAAATACTCCTCATGGTTTGAAAGACTGTGGTGAAATGTCTAAACTGGAGCCAGAGAGAAGAAGTGTGAGCAGCTGAATGCTGGCTGCTCACACAATAATGTCTCTTCAAAGAAAAACTGGTGGACAAAGGAAGACGGAATGCAGAACAAATGCAGATAATTCTGCACATTTTCTTTCTTAAATCAGTGTAGATCCCTTGGTCTGCATTGAGTTATAGCAACTGAGAGGCTAACATAAGTAATATTCATTTCCCCACCACAAAAATGCCAAATGTATATTCTTTTAAAATCACAAACTGTTTCTTTTGCAGACAAAAAATATAAAATAAATCCATTATGCAAAATTTAACTGCTGCTTTTAGATATACAGAAGAAGACACCAGGCTGGTTGGTCCAGACAAGCAGAAAGTACTGACACTGTGAAACACCCAGACTGCCTCCACTGTTAGATTTAAACAATTTTTCTGTTCAGAGAATCAAGAAATGACTGCCCCAATTAGCTCTTGAGCTCTCTGCTGCTGTTCCTGGTCACTTCTCCCATCAGAGGCTTTTGCTCCTGAAGTTCAGTGGCTATAGAATGTTCTGGCTTAGCAGAGCCTTGCTGACAGGTCCAGCTCAAATGCTGCTGGAGCTGTCAAAAACAGAGCAGTAAAGCATGCAGAGTACTTGCATTAACAGAATTTAGGACAATCCTCCCTGAGAGGAGCTCTCTGACCACTTGGAATAAGCAGTCCCAATTGTGCCAACAAACCTCCCATCACACACAGTAGAAGAGCAGTGTAAAGCAGGTAATTAGGGATCATCTTGCAAGGGCACTGTGTTGCTTTGCCTTATTTCTATAGCTGAGTAGCCAGATCAGTTTTCTATTCTAAAGCTTTATTTTAATACTCTCCTAGCACACCTAATCCATAAATTCTCTCCCATAATCCTAGAAATAAAGTGGAATCCTAGAAAATTCAGAGTTCATGGAGATCTAGCTCTAAAATGAGTTTTTAAAATTTTTCCTGGATTATCTAGACACAAGTGACAAATATAGGAGGAATGCTAGATACTGACCTCAGAAGTAATTAGTTTTAATAAAGGAAGTTGTCAAGGCTTGCTTCTCTGGCCAAACATGAGGAAAGATGGATGAGTTTTCCTCATCATATGCCTTTTTGTTTGCCATATTGAGGGTATTCTTAGGCTTAATGCTTTTTAGAAGAGATAAGCAATAATTCAAGTAAGTACAAAAAGGATCTGTGGCCTCCTAAGACTGAGAGCTGCTTCTTTCAGACATGAAACTAAGCCAAAATAAGTGATTTTAAAAGCAAACTTATTTTAGGACCATCCTGAAACCTTTTGCAGAAATATTATGTACACTCAGTAGTCTTTGAATAATTTTCTAAAATAAGAGAACATGGCAGAAACAGGAGTAACCCAAAATTTACAGTAAAAACAAAAATCTTTATTTTAAGCCAGATCAGTAAAAGGACAGAGAAGGATAGTTCCTAGCCAGCACAGCTAGCAGTGCTTTAAGGAGTGCGAGTGAGCCATTATATACACAGCCTAGTATGAAAATCCAAGGCATTAAGGACATAACATCCCAATACAGATAACTCCTGCAGGGAATAAAAGCAGTAAGTGAATACACCAAGGAGTGGAGGAGGTGATAGAAGACATCCCAGTGCAGAACAATACATGACTTTAGGCAGACCCTTTATGCTCTGGTGACTCAAGAGGGATGAAGCACCAGGTGGTTTTAAAGTGTTGTATCAAGATGAGGTCAGAACCAGAAACTTTTCACCTCAGCATTCGGTGCAATTCTCACCATGTCTGTTTTCCTTCATCCGGTTGCTGGAAAGAGGTAGAGAAGTAGAGGGGCCAAGAATGTCTCTGGAGAAAATCTCTGCCAACTTGAAAGCATAGGAAAGGCTGTATAAGCAGTTATATTTCTTCAAGAACAGATCTCCACACAGTGTTGGTTGGCTCATGCTCAGACAGGCTCTGAGAGCTTTTATGTCAGTCTTGATCAGCCAAGATGCAGCAGCCACGCTGCTTTGCTAAACAGGTTGGCAGCCTGTCCTCAGTGATCCTACCTGAAAGGAGGCTGCAGCCAGGTGGAGGTTGTCCTCTTCTCCCAGGCAACCAGTGACAGGACAAGAGGGCACAGTCTTAAACTGCACCAGGGGAGGTTTAGATTGGAATTAGGAAGAATTTCTTCACAGATTAGACATTGGAATGGGCTGCTCAGGGAGGTGGTGGAGTCACGGTCCCTGGAGGTGTTTAAAGAAAGACTGGACATGAAAAAAAAAACGGACTCAGTGCCACGGTCTGCTTGCCATGGTGGAGTTCAGTCATAGGTTCAACTCAATGATCTCTGAGGTCTTTTCCAACCTCATTGATTCTGTGATTGTGTAATTCCACAATTATCATTTGTGAGCAAAGAGGAAGAAGGAGAACCATGACTGCATACTTTGTGCTGTATACAAAAATCAGATATTCCTAGGATCTTGTGGAATGGAGAGGATCACAGAGTAGATAATGGAGGAATCTAAAGAATGGATTGAATGATTTCTTTGAATGGAGAGTTGCTGCTTAAGCTGTTATCCTGTCAAGAGTTCTGCTTCTGTCAGAAGCTGGCTGAGAAGCCAAGGTGTATGGTGACAAGCATGAGTGACATTTGCTGTTCACTGCATTTGCCAGGAGAATGGAAAAGAGATGACTTTGTTCTTCCGCTGTCCAATCCAGTCAGATCCTACCTTGACTCTGAACCTGCTACCTGAATAAAGGAATGTAGTCTGTATCAGGAGAATTGGAGTATGATATGTAGACAGTAATATTTGGTGTATGTTGGTCAGAAATTTAGCACTTTTATCTTTTAAAATCAAGTATTTTTGTAATGATTCTTGAGTCCTGGTGTCTCTGTTCCCAAAAATGAGAACTTGTTAAGTTGGGCAGAACCAGTCCAGGCAAAACCCATATATTTTCTTTTTCTTTTCTCATGTTAAAATCTTAAAATCATTTAAAGCATCAGATTAGAGAAAGCAAATGCTAAGCATTTTATTTTTTACTTAGTAAAGATAGTCACGCAGGCACTAGGTAGTGTTGACATGAAAACATAAAGCCCCTTCTAAGAACTGCAGTATATCTCAAATCTGCATTAATAAGGATTCCCTCTTGTCCAAATTAATCATAGATTTTTCTGTCTTTAAAGGTTGTTAGTCTGGTTATATTTTGTTATTCTGGTTAGCAGGAAACATTTTTGGAGGCCACAGTTCTATTAGGAAAATTCTTATGAATGCAAGATTGTACTAATAAACATAGTAGCCATTGTTTTCAAGAGAGTCACAACTACAGCAGCTTTTTCTTTCTGCTTCTCTTGTCCTGCCATCCTGCAAATCTCCTTATAAATCTCCTTTATAATCTTCATGCTAGGGAGCTCTAAGGTCTTCACACACAAAACACAGTTCAGAAAATCTCTCAGCATTTTTGAGCTATAACCGTTTCACATGGCTGAAAAATCAGTTTATAGCTCTGATTCTTCCATTATTACCATGGAGCATTTAAGAAGCTTTCAATAGTAAAGTATTTTATCCCCTCCACCTAGAAACCTCTTTCCTTTTCTGGAGCAATTCATTATCCTGACCTGAAAGATCAGATCCTACCTGCAAGAAGGGGTTTTGTACAATGACTACTGGAGTTTCAAAACTTCATTAATTTCACAATTAAATTCTGTGCAAATGCCATCACTTTCCTGTTACTGGAGAGCTAAATTCAGCACTGAACTTTTTTCTTAAGTTTTTCTTTTGATTTCCCTCCCTGGTGAAATACTGTATTTGAACATTTGAAAGAGAGAGAGTGAAAAAAGGAAAAGGCACACCTTCCCTTGCTGAAATATGATCTTTCAATAATAAGACTAAGATCTAACCCATACAGTAGTGGGATTATAGTTTTGAAGAAGCTTTAAATGGATATACTCCCTTGCCTTTCTGTGCAAGCCAAAGTGTTACGTCCTGCAGCAGGCAAGCATTGTCATGCAGTTGAAAATGCTTGTCTGAATATCTAGTTCTAAGGGGCTGGTGGTGGGAAATTGTCAGGAATTGGGCTTTTTAAACAGTTTGAAAATGTCTTGAAAGAGCTGAGAGTGTGGTTGCACTTCCACTCTAGTCTGCTGACAAAGTGTGGCATCTGCCACCAATCAGCTGCAAGCAAGATAAACCCACACTTAATTGGCTTTTGCATTTTCTTGGTAGAACAAAGTTTTTGGACAAGACAGTTTCTCTTTTGCTCCCAGTCCACCTGTGCAGTTGCTGTGGGTGCCATGGGGCTGCTGGGCAGTTGTAGATGAGCAGAGCAGAGTTCCAAAACATATTTTCCTAGGAAGGGGTCATTTGGTTCAATTCTTGTGCAGTAATAGCTTATCAAAGACATTTCACTGTCACAGAACAGTGACAATACCCTCTTCAAGTGACCCCTTCATAAAACCTCCCAACTGCACATTTCTAAGCCACAGTAACGAGCATTACCTATCATTAAAGGAAAAGAGTTATAGCATTCCTAGAAAATTAATTATTTGAGAATTAGAGATAAAGTTCATACCCACTTTAGATTAATTTTAGGTGACTCACAAGTGCTGATGACTTATTACCAAATACAGTAAAATAACTCCTGCTTCCTTCTTACATATGATTTTGACATTGCCTTCAATGTCTTCTGACCAGCCAATAACCTCATCTACTGACCATGGTCAGTTTTTCAGCTGATCTGCAGTAAGAAATAGAAGCCACAAGCCTGCAAAACTTTCAGCTCCCTGTAGTCAGTGTAGTCAGCAACAGTCAGCATCTAGAGGACTGGCCTTGTTATGTTGTTCTATCTACCCACATTCTTATTAAATTGGGTGTCTTTTGCAGGCACTACTGGAGAAGAAGAATAAAGCCAAGGAGCCAAAGAAGCCTCCCCCTGTCTGTGAAAAAGTAGAAAGCCCTGTTCCTAAGCCACCCACTCTAATCCTGGAAAAACCATCAATTGTAAGTGAGCTGTGAGCACTTTTTTCCCTGTAGATCCCTGATTGTTTCCTACACAGTTGTTAAAGGAATGCCCAGGGAATGAAAGAAGGAGCTTTATCACTTTTGTGTGCATCCATGTTAAAAATAGTCATCTTTGTTTTGTAAGACTCTGTTGGTCTCTATTCTATAAGGATACTGGCAGCCAAGGATTTGAAAATAATTTACAGTATCTGTTGGCCAAATCCTGAAGTAAACTTTATTTTATAAAGACAAAAATTAGTAGACATGTTATTCCCTTGTTCTTGAGGGACAAAAAGGCATCATCATAATAATCTTCATTATTATTATTATTATTATTATTATTATTATTATTATTATTATTATTATTATTATTATTCATTATCATTATCATTATCATTATCATTATTATTATCATTATTATTATTCAGTAGTTTCCAACCTTCTGATCTGACAACACTATCGTAATCCAGTGAGGCAATTAAGTTTAAACTTATTGAAGTCAGAGAGACATTGGCTGCTTAGCACTGAGCATGCACTTCATTAATTTTCTGGAGTGAAGCTCTTGTCATCATGCAGGATGCAGTGTTTGATGAGCATGCACTAGTTCACAGATAATGATTCTCCTGCAGAGATTGAAGCAGCAGTAATGATGTGTCATGGGGGCTGTGATATGCTGTAGGAAAAAATTACTTTTTAGGGAAGCTGCAACTTCCTTTCCTTTGTTAAACTAACATACTTAAGAGTTGGTTGCCCCAGTGGATTGTTTTGTCTTCTTACCAACACCATTTTCATGATGTACTAAGAATCAGACAGAATTACCATTTAAACTTGTGAATTTAAGAGTCACACAACCATGAAAGTGAAGAGAGAAAGTCTTATTAAATCATCCATGCTGCTGTGTTCCTTTGTGCAGTATGATACTCTATGTTTTATGCAGTCTATTTTAAGATGACTGGAACAAGAATTTTTCTCTCTCCTTGGGGAGAGCTTTCCACAGCTTTACCAACTTCTAAGCATTAGATACCGTATTGCAGTGGTGGGTTTACACTGTTTAGGCTTACCACTTTGGCAGACTTTTATGTACTTTGAGGTAACATGTAAAGAAATCAGAAAAAAATTCTACCACTTGTAGCTATTCTTGAGTGTGTTCACAGATTGTAGTTGGGTGGGTTTTTTTTAATTCCAATACAATATAATTCCATTTTCATGAATTTTTTCAACATTTGGTTTATTTTCAAGAATTTTTATGTGTGAACACATAAAAGATGGAGCTCTCCAGTGAAGCTCCATCTGTAAAATCAAGCCACTTAAGCCACTGAAGAGCAGCACTAAAATCTCCTGCCTTGCCAAATCCAAGTAAGGTTTCTCCTACCAGGTGGCTCTGAGGAGCACTAAAAACAAGGCTTTCCTGTGTTGTTGATGCTTCTCTTCCTGCCACACACCCATTTGAGTACCAACTGCTAAATGCTTCCCACTGGAACTGAGGATCTTGGAAAGAAACTGTGCCAGGATAAAGTGGAGAGAAGGAGACATCCTCAGCTTCTCTCTCCTGGTCATTTATAATGGATTTAATAGTCACAGCAAGCTCACAGAGCACCTCTGAATTCCTTCATTACTTTATAACTTTCCTCCAGCCTCCTCTAGTTTGCAGCCATCTCCTAGATTCTTCTATATCCTTGATTTCTATTTTTTTTCTGCAGGGCATGATACGTTTTTCATCTCCTCTCATTCTTTCCTGCTGGTCTGTAGCAGGCAGATGGACAAGCTGATGATTACACTTGCTAAGGCATCATTTGCGGCATTCAAAAACAGAAGTACAGAAAAATGCTCCTCATAAAAATTCAAACCTAATCTTAGTTAATATCACACCAAGCAGTTTGGCTTACCAGTATGTGTGCCATCACCATCTCCAAAACTATCCTGAAGGGATTTCACACTGTAGCCAGGTGATGTGCTAGAGTTTAGCTCTCTAGGACTGGAAATTCATTCCTTCTTTCCAGAGAAGAAGAACATATCAAATCACAAATCCTCTCACTAGTTCTGCTTTCTTCCTCCCAGGTGGGGTGCTGGTGTGGAAAGGCAGGAATGCTTCCTTTTGCATTTGGAAAACTTAATCTTCAACACCCAAGAAAAAACAGATAACTAAGATTCAAGCCCACACAACTTCTCTCATCCCACACTCTTCCCTGTTTTTCCAGCACTTCTTAAATACCACATGTCAATGCAGACCTCATAGGTTCTTTATTTAAAAAAAAAAAAAAAACATGCTTCCAATTTTAAGATTTATTTTTATTTTTCCCAGGGGCCCAATGAACTTTTTCCTTTTCCTACTATCAACTCCACTAGAAAACCCCTCACCTAGAAAAAATGGTGCCATCTGTGCTTTGTCTACTTCCTCTATTTAAAATAAGCCCCTTTTTTTTACCTTCTTGTGGTCATGTTCCTTTTCCTACCATGCTCCATCATTCTTTCAAGTTGGTATCAATCACACAACGCTAGGCCAGGAAAGCTCTCAAAGAGACAAATCACAATGGACGGTGGTTAATTTTGCTTCCAGACTCTCACTTTCTCAGTTACTCTGATAAGTATCACCACTGGAATAAATATCAAAAGAAAAATTGTAAATGTTCCTTTTTAATTTAAAACCTTTTTTATGGTTAACAGCTCTCTTGGACATACTCTGTCCTCTTAGTGTCTTGACTTGTTAAATTAAGGTAGCTGATGCTTTTTTTGCAAACTTAGATTCAGTCAAACTACAAATAGTACTTAAAATGCACACAGTAATTTTCTCCATCAATATCTCCTTATCATTAGGTTCTCATCTCTAAAGACCCTCTACAATTTCAAATAGAATCTAATTATACAATCTTTCTTCTCCATCCCTTGTAAAACATGAAAGTACACATGTTATTCTGACTCACCTTCCTTTCCCTGCAAATTTGAAGAATGGTGTTCAGAAACAACCAAGAAAAGACAGGATATGAGTTAGACTGTTAAACAGTTAGACAGATAATCTACAGAAATCCCAGTTTACAAAGAAATAGCTGATCATTGTGTGGATATTTGTTATGTTTTGGCAGGAGGAAGAGGAAATAGACCTGGCAGTGATCTGTCTGCAGAAGTTGCTCCGAGGCAGGGCTCTTCAGAACATGGTATTCTGCCTCTTTTTTTATGTCAGTCTTTAGAATGATGGTGGGAATGACTGGTTGCAAAGGGTGTTTGCAGTCTTTCTTCCACAGCACTAATCAGGTGTAGTGAGGCTCTTCACAGCAGAATTAATCAAATAGCAAATTCTAGACTGGACAGGACCATGAGTACATTCTGCCATGATTATGCCAAGGTCCCAGGCACAAGAAACCTCCCACATCCCAGCAGGGCAGCTTGTATTTCATACCATCTTTCTGGTTTCCATTGGTGGTGAGCTGGACCCCAGATGAGGAGCAACTGAAGCCTACCACCGTGATGTGCAGGACCCATCATTCTGCTTTCAGGGGAACAGAAGGGGGTCTACTAAAAATTAATTCAGTAGCCGTGCCTGGCAGGCTTTATATTAAGCAAGTCTGTCACTTGTGACCAGACCAGTCTTGAATGTTTGTTTTTGTGTCCCCAAAAAGTACAATTGATACTCTCTCTTACAGTAACTATTTAATGTTTTTAAGTGTTCCCATGCAGAACCCTGAGCTTTAGCAAACAATACAATATTGTGGAAGTGGCTTGAGGTGGAATATAGAGTTCCCAAGTGTTCTCCAGTTGTGTGATGATCTGTGAGAAGGATGGTTGAGGCCACTGAAGGATTGTTGACTTTCAGAGCATGAAATGTCCCACCATTTTAGGAATCTTTTTCCAGCTACATTACTGAGTTGGAGAATGACCAAGCAGGGTTGAGCGATCTTTTGTTGCTCTTGGAAATCCTGTTGGAAGAGAGTGGGATTGAGAGTAAAACAGTGTCAGAGTGGGCTGGGCCACATAACCCCATAACAGGGATGGCAGCAGTTTCTGCAGCCTCCCCACCAATTCATGGCTTTGGGCTGTTGCTGGGCTCCCTCAAAATGAAGGTCAGAGGACATGAGATGCTGAAACACTGTGAAGCTTTGACATTGAGGCTGATATAATAGGGTATGCAGAAGACTATTACCCTTTTGACATAGGTGGTATTGTCCCACATTCCAGTGGTTTGAGTTTGGGTAAAGCCAAACAAAATAATAATAATAAAAAAAAATTAAAAAAAAAGTAGCAGCTTTACCTGACAGCTGTCAGGTTTGCCTAAGTGCAACCACAAATTTGTTACAGAGAACTAGGTCTTGGTAACAGCTGACCTTGTAACTTTGAGAAGAAGGATTTGTGTTGCTGGCAAAAACATGTTGCTCTATATTCTCCATTTAATATGCTCAGTTGTTCACCTTTATTTTAAAGATATTTGAAGGGAAGGAGAGGCATCTGGATCTGATCCAAGAGCTGCGCACCACTCACGCGCTCCAGGAGGATGGACAGCTGCTCTTGAAGGCACAGAAGCAAATGACACTGTCTTTACAGCGACAGCGTGACTCACAGATGAAGCAGGTTTGCTTGCATAGATGGGAAGGTTGATTCACAGCTCTGTCCTGACCAGACACTCTGTGCTTGCAGTACCACAACACTTTCACATTTAATTTTTTGTGTTTTCTATTATCCACAGCACAGAAGGCATCCCAATAGCAATAAAGCTCTCCTAGCACAGGCCAGGCACTGAATGCCTGAGGTCCTAAAATTGCTTTCTCACTGCTCTGGAGGCTCTGGGGAATCTCAGAAACAGACTGAGGCACCCTGACCACAGCTGCTATGCAGCCTATGTTTGCTTTGTTTGCAGACAGAGTGCTTATTTATATTTACAGGGCTTTGAACAAACGTCAGTGTCAGACGACCCTCAGTTTTCCCACATTTCGCTCCATTTGAGGGTACTATGACTTGGTATCACAATAAGTGCTTGTCACTCACATCTGTTGGATGTTTTCCTGAGTGTTTGTTACTGCTCTGTCATTTTCCTGTCCCTTTTCTAGCTTGGCACCCTCTCAGGCTCTTCCTCACACATAAAACCTCACAAAGGCAGCCAAAACCAACTTATTTTTTAAATCCTGCTGGGCTCAAGACTTCTAGAATCTTAGCAATGGTGACTAAGGTCACCATTGAGGTACCTGCCACTGTATGCAGAGCAAAGAAGTTTTGGGCTCCATTCTCTGCCAAGGATCTAGTGACAGCCAGGGATGCAAATTCCCATCCTGTTTCCTTACAGTGCCACAGCCTTCCAGAGGAAAGTGAAAGAAATGGCAGATGCTGGTTAGGAGTGGATCATAAAGAAATTTTGTCCAAAGTTCACTACAATTCAGAGAATGCAGTATCTATCACATTCCTGCAAGTTTTCTTGTAATTTTTACTACTCTGCTGTTTTTTCAATAACCAGCTGTGCGGCAATTTGGTAGCTTCCATTTTACAATAACAGCATCCACTGGCAAGTTGACCTGGTGGAGATGAGGCCAGACCACTGTTTCCTCCTGGTAGGGCAACAACAAAATTTCCCCCTAGATCCCAGTAAAAATTGAACCAAATGATTGAGTTTTATCATTTAGCATTTCCAGATACTCCCTTGTGCACAGGAAACTCAGGTGTGGAATGCAGGAATACAGAATATTTCTGCTGAGGAATTAAGAGAAAAATAAAAGCCTTAGGCATTAGAAATTTGCAGTGCTCTTTTTCTTCTGGAAGCCCAGGTGAGAGTGAAGGAGAAAGCAGTTCAAACACCATAATGACATTCTTAGAGAAGGAGAAAGAGCTAATGGTGAAGATCCTGACCTCTGATCTCAGAATTTCTTTTTTGGAGTGCCACTATCCCCCTCTGCTGGTATCGGCCTTCTCTCACTTTTTTTTTAACTGTTTCTGAAGGTTCAGAGTCCGGGGTTCAGATTTTCAAACATTTTGAACTTCAAAACTCTCTGGAACGCACGTGCTGTAGTTTTCTATGTGTGTGGCTATTTCAGAAAGTCACTGCTGACTCTCAGTTCTATAGGGTTTGGTCGTCACAGGTTTTTTCACGTTTTTGACCATTTCAGTGTAAAATAAATGCTTCCTGCCTAAAGAGGATGGAAACTCCACATAAAACAGTCAGAGATGAGGAGCTGAAAATTTTGGACTCATATATAAAAAAAATCTAACACAAGAGTGTTCCTGAGTTGTCTTCCTCAATTTCACACCAGTTTTATATGCAGCACCTGGAGCAATGAAGAGGAGGGAGCACTTTAGTTCCATGTTATCCCTCCCTGTGGGGTGGTGCAGTTACTGCATCACCATCTTCCATCTGAAACACCTGTGGGCTAAGTGCTGTCACTTCTAGATGTGTGCCTCATTGACAATCCCACTTCCTTTGAAACACTGCCTGGGCAAATGGCACAGCTGTATAGGAAAGCTGATTTATTATTACTTGTCTGGGATATTTCAGCTCCAACTTTTATGTTTAGGTCTATTCTGTAATTGCCTGTTTATTTCAACAGAACACAACATCCCAGCCAGTTCCAGACATTCCCTCCTGCCAAGGCCTGTGGCTTCAGAGTCCATTCTGGAGATAATGAGCTCCCCATAGATCTTGTCTCTTTCTGTAGTGCAATCACACATACGCAGCCCATAGAACAGGATGTGCCTGGAACAAGGAGTGAATGGCACAGTAATGCTGAACACCTGGAATCTTGTCTCAACTCTGTCACAGACTTTCTGATTTTCCATTATCCGGAATTTTGAGGTCTCATTTGCACTTCTGCAAACTTCATATAATTACTGTCAATTTGAATTTGTCAGCAGTTAGTAACTTGTACAGTTTTAGGTTCAATGCCTGAAGCTGCAGGTATTAATGGTTACAATGTGCAGAAACCAGTCAGGCATGTAACACATGAAGAGTGCCAAACTCCTGGGACTGTCCCATGGCTGGTTTGAGTGGATGCTGCAGAACTGTCTCACATGCCTGTGGTAGTCCTGGGACTTTGTACAACATTCCTGGGGTTTGTAGCACAATTCTTTGCATTTTTCTTTTGAAAGCTGTCAGCACTGGAAAGAGACTTGGCCACGGTAGAAGGAAGGGCACTGGCGAACATGCTTGATTTTCTGTCCAAAGAGCTGGTGAGGCTTCAAGAGGAACAGAAGATCCATGCTTTGCTCATGCTGGCTGAGAGGCAGAGGAGGATGCGGGAAGCTGAGGAGAGCGGACGGCGGCAGCTGGAGGAGAGCCGGCGGCACGAGGAAGATGAGCTTTTCAGACAGGCAAGAGAGGGACACTGCTGAGACTGTAGGCAGTTTGTAGGAGCTGCCTCCTTGTGGGAAGGTCCAGATGGATGGGAGCTGCTTCAGCGCTGATTTTGGTGATGGCTAGTTCTAAAATAGAGGGGGAAAGCTTGGTGAGAGCGGGTGATTCCTTCCTGAGAGAATCATGCCCATTAAACTAATGATGATCTGAATACCCCTACAGGCAGTCCTGTTAGGCCTGTCATGAATGGGTGTAGGTTTCTAAATTTCTCCAGTAAACACCTATGGAGAACAGATGTACCTAGATCATCTCTAGGGATAGTGTTTTGTCAGCACTTGTTCTGCCCAGCAGAACTGGTATGTGCTTTTCCAGGAAGGATGCCTTTTAGCAAGGGTTTGGAAAGATTTTGCCCCTCCCTCCCCTGGCCCAAGTGGACTGCAAATAACAAGAGGTACAACACTTATTTTGAAGTAACAACAATAGATAAAATTACCTTGAAATCAAGCAAAAAACCCCCCTGAATTTGCATATTCCATAACTATTCTATAGTCCTGTTCCTATTTCCTAGCTCTTGACTGCATGAAGCATATTTCTCCCTGTTGAAAGACGTGAGTGGGAGTCTAATTGACTAAAACAATAATTTTCAAACCTTGTGGGAGGTGGTTAATACCAAAAGGGGCTGGCATCATGTTTATTTTTTTTTAATTTTAGCTTCTCATCTTTTATGTATTTCTGAGTGTTAAGCAGGTAAGGCCAAGGTGCCATAAGCTTATGCCCTGCAGATTAGCAGATGGAAAACACCCATTTCTAGAATCTCAGTTCTACAACCATTATAAAGAAACCATTAATTTTATCTTGGTTTTTGACTGACTTGATGGAAGGTTCTCATTCAGGGTTTGCTTGAATGAAAGCTGATTTATTTACTGAAGTCAATATCCATGATTATTACTTGGCAATTGTTGCTCAGGGGACCGTGAGAACTGAGAGAGCAACTGCCATTGCATTCACAGGACTAACCTGCTGCACCAGAATTGGATCTGTGAATTGGTTTTCTTTCACCTGCGCTTGTTCAATCAGTTCTCAGAAAGAATTACTATAAAATGATTTTTTACAGAAAGCATCTCTGAAAACAAATCTCAGGTTGGCCTGCCTGCAACAAGAGTCTTGTGAAAATCTGTTGTTCACGCTTCTCTCAAAATCTTCCACTATGTTCCTGGCACAGCAGTAGGCAGAGGAACAATATCTTGGTGTTTTGTTCTAGGTGGTGGATGTTCAGGACAGAACTATTGACACCTACTTGGAAGATGTTATCCTGAGTAGCATGGAGAGGACAGCTGAAAAGCAAGCCAGGGAAGAGATTCAGAAAAGGGCTGTAGAAATCAATGACATTGCTTACGAACTGGAGAGTCGGTAGGTTATTAAACAGCACGTGAGGGGCTGTTCACAGCAGTTTAGAACCTGCCTGACCATGTGCATCTGTGGCTGTGTGTATCATCCAAGCCATGGGAAGGGCAGAGCATTGCTGCTCGTATTCGCTTCATTAATGTGGCTGCTGTATGGGAACCACGCTGCTCCTACCTGCTGCACACATATAAATCCGTCAGAGCCTTATTTCCATACAGCGTGTGCCAGGTTCCCTTTGCAAATCACTTGTGTGATCTGTGAATCACCCTTTTTAGATTTCTCCACACCAGTGTGAGGCTGTGACTGAGCTTTAAGTGAATCTGGGAACTGCCTAAAGCAATACCCATTCATACCGATCTTTTCATTTATTTACACTACTACAGAAAATCCATTTGAAAGAGATCCTAAAAGATACAGCTATACACAGCCTTTCATTCTGGGGTGGCTGTTCTTTAAGGAACTGCCAATTTCCATGGAGGTCACTCATATTGATGGCTGCCTGACGAGGCACTTTGAGTAAAGTAAGTTGTTGAGAACACCCCAGTCTGTGTTTGGCTGGGGCATCAGCAGTGAATACTTCTTAGGACCTGCCAAACCCCCGGTTCAGTTTCTATGCTCTTTTTTTGGTATTGAGCCATAAAAATCCCAATGACACAGTGACTCTCCTATGGCGGAGCAGCTGTGTATTTTGTATCTAGATGAATACAAGCAGAACGTTGGAATCCTTGGGGGAGTGAAGCGTAGATAATGCATGCAGCCCCTGAGCCAACTGGGAACCCCCCAAACACTGGCATGGAAAAGAGCATGGGGGCCAGCCAAGTGCAGAGTCACAAAAGGGAAGAATTTAGCAAACTCAGCAATGGACCAAAGACTAAATTGACAAAGACACAAAGCCTCAGCGATATCTGTGCCTAACTCTGTCATCAGAGGGAACTGAGCTTTTCAGTACCTTTGAGGACAAGGAATGTAAGGTGATCCTGCTTTCCAGTGTGCTGTTGTACACACTGGCAGTGCCAAGGGGAGCAGTCGCACTGTCACCTGTTCATAGGATAAAGGGAGACCCAGCTGACAACTGCTGCCATGACAATACATTCCCTTGGAAAGAGTAAGGATATTTACATGGGAGACCTGTTTTTGCAGAGGTGGTCTGGAGAGAAAATTAAAATACTAATACCACTGTGCATCTGTCCTGTAGTCGAACTCGCCTGCAGTCAGAAGAGATTGTAGCAGAGCTGGTTTATAATTTCCTGATCCCAGAAGCTGAGAAAAACTTCATGAGAGAAAGAGGTAAGGAGTCCAGTAACTTTATTTTCTTTGTGAACTGTTTCACTTTCCTTACTCTAGCTCCCTGAAAGGAATGATGCAGCCAAGAGTTGTCTCAGTTCCCTGAGATTCCTTTTTGGTACTCTGCAGGTAGAAAGTTAAACTCTTTCACCCTTTTTTCTCCAGTTTCTCATGAGCTTTAGTCTTTTTAAATGGTGACTGAAATTCAGACCTGCTGTAAGATGTGACCCGTGCTTTTGCCAAGAAAGTTTGCATCAAATAATCGTTGAGGTGCCTTCCATCTTGCCTTTCTTCTTGCTTGCTATGATAAATTTGGTTTTTCTGCAACAATAAAACTGCCTGAAAAGAAGCAGCCCATTGCACGTTCAGAAACAAACTGGCAAAAATCTTTAAGTAGCACAGCTGTGAATTGGGTTATTATATGGCAATTTCTAAAACTGCAGAAGACTTTAACAAGCAAATTACTTAAATATATGTCATATATGGGAGGAATGCTTTCCTATGCTTCCCTCTCCTTCTCAGTGGGCTGAGAGTAAGAGGTGATAAAGTTCTGAGGTTGACTGTAGTGGCATCATGTTGTAAGGAGATAACCTTGCAGTTGTAAAGGATGTTTCTGTTAAACAAAAATGGAATAGCATCTGTCAAAGTACAGAGGGAAATAATGTGTATTACATTAATGATGTCATGAGTAAGTGGCTGTTCCTAACTGGGATGTTTCCACTGACCAACACAGGTGGTGAATATGACCTAAGCAAGGCAACTGCATCACAATAGAGCTTGAAGGGGTCCTTGCTGCAGTGCACTTCTCTGCCTTGAGAACAAAGGCACTTAGTTCATTGCCTCTTGTATTGCTTTGTGAATGAGAACACAAGCCCTGAGTATGCATTTTGTGGTCTCTGAATTGTGCAAACTTTCTTCTTCCTGGCTTGTGTATTGCCACAAGAACAGGACCTGTTCTGCAGCTGGCATTTCTGCACAAGCTTAAATCAGCTCCCTTCACTCCAGCACTGCTTCTGCCTGCCTTCCAGAGCAGGTGATGTAATGGTAGTCAGTGAAGGCTGCAGCTCAGGCACACAGGTTAGCCTGTCTCAGAAAGAAGAGCAGAAAGAAGATCTGGAAATGGCTTAGGATTCTGGACATGGTGAGGACATATATCAAGGCTCAAAACATATACTGGGCTTAAATGCAACAGTAGCTAATGAACAAAGCACCTCAGATGCACTCTCAAACAACAGAAGAAAAAAAATCTTCAGAATCTGTGATAGCTACAGTGAGTTTGCCTGGAAAGCAGAGCTAGATCCATTTAAAAATTAAAGTGGATGCTGGTGGAATAGTGCAGCAGACAATTAAGTAAGAGAGCTCCTTCTAATGTGATCAGAAGAAATTTGTCACAATATTCTTGTGACAGCAGAAATCAAATGTCAGGGAGAGACCTGGCTCATACTCTCTTCTGCTATTCCTGCGTGGGGTGGAGGGGGCTCCATTCACTTAAGACAGTTGAATTCTACCTGGTGTACACTCTGATGAACACACCCTGCTATAACCCTCCAGAGTGATACTTTCAGGGAAGCAGAATCATTAACTATTCCATGGAAATCCAAAGGCAACAGTATCAAAGAATGGCATTAGATCTCATAAACACAATAGTGTATTGCATTTCTGTGGTGGCTTTTAAAGCCTTCCTTACAGTGAGCTAAATTTTTCATTATGAAACTGTGTTTTAGCAACCTGGCCCATGCTTGAGCATTCACCTTCCTTGAAACTATCAGGAAGTGATCTCAGAGCGCAGTTATCTGACCTGTCAAAGGAGCAAATCCATTTGTAGAACAAAGATTTGAGGGCTGCAGGTTCAGTCTTTGCCTACACTTTAGCTGTTTTGCCATTACCTAGTTTGGGATTTTTTTCCCTCCTCATTTTGTTGAATTTTGATGCATAAAAGCAGGGATTATCCAATGCTGGCTCACCCTGAAAAACCTCTGCACCTCGATTCTGAACCCTACCTCAGTGGAAGTAGAAGTCACTGTGCTGATATGAAAAACCTCTCTTGGAAAAGGACAGTCACCCACCAATTTCAGCACGCTGTCCTTTAGATGGAATTTAGTGTGGATGGAGAAAGGGACTGCAGCAATTCCAGGGGAGTATTCCCAGTATAGTTGATGCAGTTGATACAAACATGATTGAAGCCAAAATGCCTTGGGGTAGAGAAACCTCTCCTGGGAATGAGGGCTGGCTGGTAAAGGTCAGCTTTTCAAATGCAGTGAGATCCAGTTGCATTCATTGTTGACAAATTGGACCTGGGAGATGGATAAACATAAACAGGGTGGGTTGGTAACGCTGAGTGACTGAGACAGGGACAGCAGAACTGTGTGCCAGCATCCAGGACACCAGTGCTTCAGATTCACAGTCTAAGTGCAGCTCAGCCTTGGAACAGGCCAAAGTAAGTCTTGGACTTCTGTAGGGAAGTGACAGGACAAAGGACAGCCATCCCTTGTTCCTGCATCATTCCTCACACCCTCTGTAAGGCGCATAGTACTTCAGTCCCCGTGACTGAAATAGAGAGGGAAAGGGCCAACAAAGAATAGTGAAGAGCAATAAGGAGAGCTGTAGGGTGAACACTTAGGCTTGGCTAATTATTTCCCAGGAGATGGGTTGGAAATACATACAAATGACTTTGGATGAAAGGAGGCAATCCTGCAGTAGCTGAGGAGAGGTGATAAGGTAGGCAGGTGACTTCATGTGTCAGCTGTGGCTCCGAGTCTTACTTTGAACTCAGTAAGAGTTTCTCAGTGCAGGTCATATCCTGGCACAGGAGATGGCAGATTTCAGCTGGATTCTTCCAGAGGCTTGCTGCAATTAACAGACACTGAAGGAGAAGTTATTTTAAAGCCTGATGATATGTCCTGGCCTGTTGTTCCCAAAGTTGGAAAGGAGAACACTTAGGCTGTGCTTCCCACTGTGGGGGCCAGTCCTTCAAGTGAAATGCAAAGTTGGTTGCTGCTATTAGGTGGCAGTAGAACGCTTTCAGCCAAAGTTGGAAGGGCATGATTTTTTTCCTGAGACAGACTTTTCCACAGCTGCAGGATTGCTAAAAGCTACTCCTCCCTTCTCCCCTACAGAGAACACTTTGCTGTACATTTCCAAATAAAAGCCTTACCTCTTTTTATGCACAGTGAGGCAGTCCCAAAGAAAACACATCTACGCTGCTCATCAGATCATCCACGGGCGCACAGAGAGGGCTCTGGCTAATCTGGCACTGCATCAGGAGACATCTGCCACCAGGAGAGAGGAGGATTCTCCTGCTGGGACAGCCAGCACAGCTCTGAGTGGGACAGCTGCTGGACCAAGTGCAGCTGACAGCACTCCCCCTGCCACAGTTGAACGTGAACCTGGACAAGGCTTCCACAAGGATCCTTAGGCTTCCACAAGGATCCCACAGCTTCCTAGGACAGAAGATGAGTGAGGTGGGTTTCCCTTCCCCCCTATGATTTGAGTTTGGAGCATGCTGAGGGAAAGGGAAGCACATTGTTTTTACTTTTTCAGGGCACCCTGAACAGAAAACTCTCTCTCTCTCCCTTGGGTGTCCCTCCTGCTGCCTGCCAGCAGTGTTGTCCTGAAATCATTCTGTATACATTTTGGTGTGGCAGCTCCCTCCACTCCTTCCCCAACTTGCTTTGGATTTCATTAGCTAATTTTTCTGTTCTGATTATTTAGAGAAGCTTGAGTGAGAAAGCAGTGTTAGCATTCCTTGTTTGTTTTCCTGGCACAGACCAATAAAAATCTGCACCTGGGCTTTTGGTGGTATTTCCTTGTTTCAATAACATTAAATGAAAAATACTCCATAAGTGGGAAATTTGGAGTTGAGACCATCCACAGACAAGCCTGTCCCACTGATTTCCTTAGTGGTTTAAGGCCCAGGGGCTTCCTGCATTAGCACTGCTATTAATAAAGCACAGGAGCTGAACAAAACCAGCCAGATTTTGCATCGTCTTTTCACATCATTAGTCCTTGAAGAAAGAAAAGGTGCCCCTGACCTCAGCAGGGTGGTTTCTGACAAGCAGGCAGTGTCTGGCACAAACCTAGGTGATAGCAGGATGACACGGGTGTGGCAGGGCCGATGCATTTTCCAGAAGTGTTCCTCTTCGGGCTGAAGTGTTCCTGCTTCTTGCTTTTATCACTGCAAAGAGCAGTTCTGGAAAGAATCTGATTTTGCTTGGAACAGTGTTAGTCCCTCTGGCTCTCCAGCTCCGAGGGCTGCACAGAAAGGATGCTGGCTTTGCTGTGTGCTGGCTTTGCCGTGTTTGCAGGCACGGGGCTGCTCCAGCTCCAGATGTCGGGAAGCAGCGGGCTCGAACAGGCGCAGTGCATCTGTCACAGAGCTCAAGGCTTACTCAGTTCTCCAGCACTCACGTGTCAGAATTCCCGAGGGCTGTGGCCTTAGCGCATCAAGGGACATTTACAGCGAGCACCGCATTTTGGAGGGGCGGGCACAGCCACAGCACCACACCCAAAATGCTCCTTCACTGATGGCTGCAGCTTACACAGCCAACAGCAGTACTGGCCCTCGGTGCCACTGTGGTAACAGGCTGATCCCTCCCCGCTGCCATCATTTCTCCCTGTGGATCACCTTTTCCTTGTGCTGGGTCTGTAAAGCTCAGGTGTGGTTTGGCTAATCCCAGCCAAAGTGCCTCTCCTATATAACACAAACCAGCAGCTGGTCAAAAATGATGCTTATTAATGCATTCCTGTAAAAATTCTGCATTGGGTCTTTGTTTTGTGGGATAGGCTGGGGAAGGGTGCAGGAAAAGAAAATTACAGGGAGGGAAGAGGGAGGAGAAAGGAGTCTGGATACCTCTGTATTCTACTGGGGAGTAAATAACAGCTGGAGAGAGGAAGAAGAGCTGTACCAAACCACTGCTGGTCTCCAGGTCGCTGAACCAGGGGCACCAGGGGACTGCTGGGGTCAGGCAGCCTCTGGAAACGCTGCAACATCTGGAAGGAGTCAGAGAGGGGTGACCAGTTTTGGTTAGGACTCTGTGAGGATGGTCCCATCAGGGACTGGGGATTTGGAGCAATTCTCATGGCATTTGTAGCTAGTCAGTGAAAGGGAAGGCTGGAAATACAAAAATACAGAACAAAACACTCTCCACAGTGTGGGAGGAGAAGCTGTGCAGGCATCAGCTCTGTAGCCTCAGGCCACCTTGGACAAATTTAGCTTGGGTAAGAGGAGGGGGGATAACATGAATCACAAGATCCAGTGTAATAGGAGAGACATGGAAAACTTGATGCAGCAGAACAGCGGAACAGGAAGACCCATCCATTGAGGCATTTGCTGTATGTCTGAAGATGGTCTGTCAAAATAAACGTCCTGCATGTGGCTCATTGTACAACTTGATGTGGTTTTAGAAAGATAAGTATTCCAACAGGTGTGGGAATGGTCAGAGGTTGCAGCACTTTGGTCTTCTGTAGGGACACGGCTCTGCATGACAACGAAGGGGCAGGGGACTCCAGATGCTGTGCACAGGCTGAGCTATAAATGTCTCAGCTTCTATTATGATTTAAAGGACACCATCAGGGTAAAGCAGTCTTTTCCACATGATATTGCCTTGCATGTAAACTGAAGGCCACTGCAGGATTCCTGCAGGAAACTCTCCTATAGAAACTGCTTTCAATTGTCATGTGAGGTTTTTTTCTCAAGCTTTACAGAATGTACTTTGAGAAAGAAAATGAGCACAGTGAGAGGGAATTGGGATCATAAATCAACAGCATAAGAATGCACCATTCCCTCTCCTAGCAGGAGACAGAACAACCCTGGGGAGGAGCCCATACCCGAAACAAACACAGCAGATGCCTCCAGGGCTGCACCAATACAGTGCAAACACAGGGAAAATTCAGCTTGTCCCTTTTCTTTCACCAGCTGCCCACAAGGAGGGAGCCTGGCTGTGCTGCTCTCCTGGCTCCTGTCTCCTGGCAGGTGAGGGAGACAAGGCTGAGCCAAACAGGCCTCGGGGGTCACTGTGCCCTGAGAATGGTGAAAAATTGGTCTCTGCAGTAAATGAATGAATGCAAATTGTTCCAGGGCTTCCTGGCTGATACGGCTCTGCTGGTGTGGGAGGAGAAAATCCAGTTCAGCAAAAAAGACTTGGGGTCCTTCTTTACTGGAAATGCAGTGTCTGCATTTCTGTCAACAGAAAGCCACGCCAAACCCACACTCGCCCGTCTCTCCTGCCTCCCTTAAAAGCAGTATGACCATCACAAAAGGTGCAGCCACAGACCTGGGTGTGGTGCTGTTAAAAGAGTTTCTGCCACTTTCTGAGCACAGCAGTTCCCTCTGCTCCTGGTCTTGCAAGTGTGCAGGATCTGTCTGGTACTTCATTGGGCTCAATTCAGCCCTCACACCATTTGTTTTTTAGGAGAGTGGGATTAACCCTACAAGTGTGGTCCTCACATGCTCAAGGCTTTCAACAAGGCCTAATTGCATTATTGCTATCTCCTCCATGTCCTGTTTCCCTGCCTTCACCAAAGTCCTGCTCATGCAACTTTTCCTGTGTTGTAATGATTGGTGAATCAGTATTGTGCTGGCATCCAGCCTCCTCACCACAGTGCCCTCCTGTGTCGGGCCTGGGCTTGGATAGGGAGCTGTTGTTTCCTGTGCCTGCCTTCCACCCCACCAGAGAGGCAGGAATTGGTTTGAACACCTGCCAAAACTGCCAACTCCCCGAGACAGAATGTATACACCTGGATTAGTAAATTCACTTTTCCTGGGACCACCCTGGACCAAGGCTCCCACCTCTCCTCCCAGGCACTGCCTGGAGCAGAACTGGCAAGGAAAGCATCTCAGCAGACATCTGTTTGCCTGAGACAGAAAACAGCAGCAGGCCGAGGGGAAGGGTGTACGCTGAAACCCGTGGAGCAGGGCAGCTCCAGCTCTCTGCTCTGATCCTATCATTCATTCCTCTCATTCCTCCTTTTCTCCCACACGCTGCATCAACCCCACACAACTTTTCCTCCACTTCTGGCTGGAGTCAAGGCCACTTCTCTTGGCCTCCTCCCATGTGCCACATCCCAATCCTTCAAGTAGCACTTGGAAGTGATGTCCTACTGTCCTTTCCTTCCTGCAGGGCTGCTTACCTGTATCCACATGCACTCAGCTCAGCACACCCTCCCCAATGGACCAGAGAGCTGTGGCTGCTCCAACACCCACTGTTGCAGTTGCCCACTGCTCTACAGCGGTTTGGACCCCTGCAGAGCCCGGCCAGATGAGATTTATCCCCTCTCATTCCCCCATGGCAGCCTGCACTCCTGGCTATTCTGGAGCTCCTCAGTCAGTGCTGGGGATGTTGGTCCTTGTCCTCAGGGAGTGGCTGGGGGAGCGTGCGGTGCCCCTGCGGTGCCAATTGCAGTGAGATGAAGGTGGTAGAGACTTGAAAGCTGCATTTGCTGCTCTCTCCATGGGTTGCTGCAGGATTGATCCTAAGAATCTCCCTTTTGTTTGTTACTGAGCCAGTAACAGCCTCTTACAATCACCCCGTTGGTTCCTTACCTGTTGAATTGAAGCCTCTCTCTGCCTGCCAACGTAATTTTTCTGCCTCTGGCCAAATGCAAACCATTTTTTTATTGCTGTGCGGCCCTAAATCTGTTGTCTCCAGCAGAAACAGCTTCCATTGACCAACCTCTTCCTAGGCCTGGTGCTGTGAAACAAAAATCTTAAAAGAGGTGTAAAGGATGAGATGGTCCAAAGGATCCGCAGCTGGGCAGTCCCTTTTCCTAAGACTGCTAACTTATGGCAGCATTCCAAACAATATCAATGATCTTGAGTAAAAACACTCTCAAATCACCTGGGTTTTTCCAGTAAGCACCATCTTCCTCCTGAGCACTCTGGGCTGGCAACGGATTTGGTTACAGGAATGAGCTGCAGAAGGGAGGAGGAGGGCACGGCTGCTGTTATGCCAGAGGGAACAATCATAGAATTTTTTAGGATTTAGAGGATCTCTAAAGTCACCATGTCCAACCATTAATCCAGCACTGCCAGTCCACCACTAAACCATGTCCCCAAGTGCCACATCTTTTAAGTATCTCCAGGGACAGTGGGTGACTTTCCCTGGGCATCCTGCTCCAGGGCTTGACAACCCTTTCCATGAAGAATTTTTTTTCCTAAAATCCAATGTAAACCTTTCCTGATGGAACTTGGGGTTGTTTCCTCCTGTCCTCTCCCTTGTTACCTGGGAGCAAAGACCAACCCCCACCTGGCTGCAGCCTGCCCTTGGGGAGTGGTGGAGGGTGCTAAGGGGATCTGCTGAGAGCGGTGGGAATGCCCTTTGCTTCCTCTCAAGCTCCTGTGCTGCTCCCAGCACACACCTGGCCCTGCCTCGCTCCTGCAGCCCCCGTGTCCCTCTCACAGCACCTGCCACACACCTGTCCCTCTGTCAGCAGCAGGTGTCTGGACCCTGTGACTGCTCAGTCCTTGGAGGTGAGTTAAAGCACAGGGAGGTCAGGACAATGAACAGTCCTGCTCCAACTCCTGCCTTCTACCAGTTTTTAGAAATTTTGCTTAGGGGAAAAAAAAAACAGGCAAAAAGCCCAAACCCTTCAATCTCTCTGCTTAGCAATCCATTTCATTCTCAGTTCCTGGGCCTGCCACCATACACAGGGCCTGTGGCTCCTCAGCTGGGACGGGCGCTTGTGCTCTGCCAGGCAGCTCTGCCTGGGGACAGGGCTTGTTTGCCCACAGCCAGAGTTTCTCACTCAGCAGCAAGTGAGGGGGCTCTGCAGTCGGCCCTGGGCTGGGGCACACTGCCCCACTGCAGCTCTCGGGGCACAGCACCCCGCTCAGAAATGCTCTGCTGCAGCCCCACAAGCTTCCACAAGAGAAGAGGCTGTTCATTCCCCGCCTGTCCTGGAGGATGCAGCCTTACCTCTGGAGTTTGTGAGCAGAGGGGTGATGCAGAGAATTCCTGGAAGAGAAGGCTTTAACTCCACTGACTGCATGGGACACTACCCAGCTGCATGCAGACTCAGGGAGCCATAGCATACACCAAGAAATATCTGTGCTAGGGCATCAGGAATTAGCTGGGTGTGCAGCAAGATCCAGGGCTGCATTCCTGTACTGGCCCAAGGCAGGTGTTTGCTGTGAAGTCCAGTTCTCCCTTACAGCCCTGAGCACTCACTCGTACTCTCACCTGAGATGAGCTCCAGCAGGAGTTTGTTTTGGGGGTCTGGTCTCTGCTCCAAAGTCCCGCATTGTACAACACTCACACCCAGACAGAGCCTGGATTTCCTGCTGTGCCCTGTGGGGCATTGACACCTACACATTTTTCCTTTCCTAGCAGAGCTTGGATTTGGCAGCAGTCAGGTCTTGCAGCCTTTGTGCTCAGCTGGTTTAGCAAGGCCAGTCCTTTGCCAGGAACACCACCCTTCAAGA
This sequence comes from Serinus canaria, assembly GCF_022539315.1. Classification (NCBI taxonomy): domain Eukaryota; kingdom Metazoa; phylum Chordata; class Aves; order Passeriformes; family Fringillidae; genus Serinus; species Serinus canaria. The sequence continues at coordinate 24,622,023 of NC_066313.1, forward strand.
TTAGCAAGGGACTACAGGACAAGGGCCCAGCCAAGCCCTTCCCGAAGCCCAGGGAGGGAAGTGAGGTTCCAGGCTGGCTGCTGAGGCTGTGTACCATCTGCTGGGCTCGCCGTCTCCAAGCAACTGGACGTGGTGCCTCAGACAAACTGCAGTGCTCTTCTCTCCCCTCTGCAGTTTGTGGCCGCTTCCCTCCTCCTTCTTCTTTGTGGCTCTTCTTCTTGCACAGAAAGTGACTTGGACCTTCCCACCAGGAGCCCAAAAGCTGCCACCTTCCAGATAACAAATGGTGCCACAGCCTTGACACTGACTTTTAATTCCAACGCAGATGGCTGGCAGCTCTCTCAATAAAGACAAAGCACATCAGTGGAGCAGGCTCTGGTAGTGCATTCAGCTTGGTGCTGCTTTACTCTCGGATTAGCATTTTAAATCATCCCAAAGCATTGGTGACCGACAGCTAAGTGGATTTGACCCTGGTTTGCAGATGGGTCTCAAAAAGTGTTTTCCCACAAGAGTGACAGAACAATATTCTCTGGAAGGTTATGCAAGGACTGGCTCTTGATACTAAGGTGTTACATCTTTTCAAAGGGTGGTTGGAATATAAACAGTCCCACTGGCAATGCTTGCAGGAGTTACAATGGGAGGGCGAGCTGGATAAACTGGACAGCTGCAGCCTCCATGCAGAAGGATGAGTGCAATCCTCAGGTAAGGAGACAGGCAGCAGCTACCAGATGCTCTCCAGTGCCTTCACTGACACTGGGGAGAGCCCTGGGGAACCACTGGCTGCTTTTGGTACTACAGCTTAAGGAGGGTGTTAAAAACAACTGTGGAGAAGATAAAATTGGAAACATCACAAAGATATGAAGGAATTGAAGATCCCCTTCCAGTCAGCTTAGCAAGAAGTTATGAGGTGCTTGAGCTCTGTTCATTTAGCTCTGACATTCAGAAGAGAGACCTGAGACTGCAGCTGAGAGTTTCCATGCAAAGACAATGCAGAGAGGTGAGGGAAGGTCAGAAGAGGCAGGAGGTCCCAGTGCATGTCCATCCAGAGAAGTGCCCAAGGATGACTGACCACCGCCCCAAATCACCAGGGATTGTGATGAGCTCCCACCAGAGGCAAGCTTTAAATAGATAAACTCACCCAGAGAGGTGCTGCAATTTCAGCAGCAATGCATTTGCACGTGTAAGTGGCCACTGCCAGACTGGCTGAGGAGAGCAGTCCCAGTCTCAGCATGAGTTGGATGCATCCAGAATCGTGGTGACCTTGTGGGACAGAGTAAGTGAAGGGACAGCAGCCTCCACTCAGCGTGCTGCTTCTGGGGCAGCCAGGCTGCGGGTGGCTGCCTGGCCCTGTCACCCCAGTGTCCCAGAGGCGCAGGGCCTGCACAACCGAAACCCCGATTCCGGTCCCGGAGCCGCGGTGTGCCAGCACCGGCTCCAAGGGGCACAGCTCCAGCACCCTGGGGGCCAGAACAGCTCCCAGACACACACTCGGCAATCAGGAGAGGATCAAGGGGATCCTGACTCAGCATTCATGGTATGGACCCAGCAAGGGCCCCTTCCCACCCTGCTCCCGCTTGTCCTGGAGGGCCTCTGGAGTAGAGGCTTTGGCCTGGAGCCCAGCAGAGGTTTGGGAACAACCGCGGCTCGTGGCACACAAACAAAGCAAGAGGAGTCTCTTTGCAATATAAATTTGTTTTTATTGAAGCAGCAGTCACATGACCTCGCATCTAGCCTTTAGGATAGCGACAGAATGGATTCGGCCAGGTCAGCCAGCCCAAAAAAGGATTTTTATTTTTTTTTTCTTTTTTCTTTTTGCGCTAATAGACATGTCATGTTTAATACATACATTATCCAGTACCGGAAACCCAACTCAGAGATAGCTATGTGCTGATTTGCTGGAGGAACGGTCCACTGGACGTGGTCTCGACAAACTTTACAGATCACCACCAAATAACATTACTAATGGGATCCAATGATTTAAAAAAAAACAACCCAAACAACCATGAGTGCAGGATTCAAAGCCAGCAGTTTACACAGGTTCTTAAGTTTGTATCCATAGGTGGACGGTAAAGGAAGATTGGTTGGTTTCAATTTGAAATATTTATGTCCCAGGGTTCCTCTCTCCATCAAATCAAATGGTATCATAGACAAGCTGGCATCTCTTTAAAAATAGCATGGAATAACATAGCTCATTTAAGAAAACATGCTCGTTTCTTGAGATTTTTTTTTATTATTACAAAGATTCACGTCCACCTATTCTCGCAGAGTGGAAAGAGGCATGAGGGTGAGGAACAAGGGTCAGAGAAGGGAGAGAGGAGGAGGAAGAATAGGGCAATTTTTTGAAATAAAGACCACACACTTGGTATTTTTTAAATTTCATTTCCAGGCTAACCTACTTTTTATTTAATGCAAATTACAGTACCAGTTAACTATTTCCGAACCGAGTCACACAGAACAAAACGTATTTACAAGGGGAATGGGGCGGGGGAAATAATAAAACATTAAGCATACTTTCCACAAAAAAAGTTTATATTTAAAATGAAAAAAAAAAATCAGTCACAGAGGCATTCAAGTAGTAATAATGTTATACAGGTTTTGCTTTTCCTTTAAATCAAGACAGATTTGCACAAGTGTATGCAATAGTTTGTATACAACCCACAGTCCTTAATATATATATATTTAGATTTCTGTTTTTAAGATGGAAGTGGTCACACTAATTGGTGTGTACAGGCCCAAGTGATCCATCAGCAACACATTAATGAACGCAAATTTTACAGGCAAGCAAATTATATATATATAAATATATTTTATATATATATATTAAAAATAAATTGAGAAAGACCAACACAAGGAAGCTACTTTTCTCGAGCTAACCCCTTAGGTACTGTTTTCCTTTCCTGTCGTTTTGCCATTATTGCAGTGTTGCAAAACGAAGCCAACTACGACCATAACCGGCCGAGAGCCCTGTGGAAATCAGCTGCCACCCCAGGGGTACCCGCTGGCAGTCTCCGGAAGGCAGAGTCCGGACCGAATACCCTACTGTGCTTTTCCTCACCGGCTTTTCCTTTTGCTCCGCGGTGGCTGAGGTTCCTAGTACAGGAGTACGAGTCTGACAGGCTGCTTGACTTCTGCTTTTCCAAGTACTGAAAACTGGGGGGGAATTTTAGGTTGCAAGTCGCAGGCACCTGCCATTATTTTAGGTAAAGCTTGGCTTCGAAATAAGGGGACAGAGTGTTCAGGGGTCTTCTACCAGTCAATTTTCTTTTGCAGGTAATTTTTTTTTTCTTTTTCCCTAGCAAGGTAGATAAGTTTAATAGTAGAGAACACCAGTGTCTTGATTGAGCGTCCATCAGGGGAGACAGACTGTGACCCAGCCCGGCTCAAGGACCCACTACGGCAGGGCTGATGCAAAGGACGCATCAAGACCACACTGGGTTAAAAAAGAAGCCCGAAAGAGTGTAAAAGAAGAGAGGGACAGCTCTGAGCAGACTGTCACCAACAGCTTGGCATCACTGACCTTCGTGTCACCAGAAAGAAAGTGCAGCCTCTGCTTCACTGGAATGAACACGAGATGCTTCGAAATAAAACAGCAACCTTTGGTTTGGTAAAGAGTTACGTGTTTTCCCATTCAAGACAATCTTATGTGGAATACTAACAAGGTAGTAAAACACAAGCAAACTAGTTTTAGAAACAAGGCCTTCGTGCTGGGCACAAGAAATCAAGAGTCATGTTAAACTTATCTCAAGTAAATAAAAGTGACTTCAGGGAAGGATGTGGGGGAAAAATAGGGAGAAGAAAGGGAACAGAAAGTCCTCCCGGCAGAAAAAACCACCGCAACAGTCTCCTACGGCGATGCCCAAATGCCAAACGCCTCCAAGCGCAGCAACCCTGCAGGATGTGGGGTTTTCCCTCCCTGGGGACCCTTTCCACTCGCCGCTGCCCCCGGCACAGACACAGCGAGGGTGGGAAGGCCGAGCCTCCTGGAAGCTGCCGCTGCCCAGATGCTCCTGGGTACAGGGTTGAGGGGAGAGACAAGCAAGATCTAAATGGGCTGCTAGGGCAAGGGTCCAAATGAAACCAGCTGCTGCTAGTGGGAGGAGGAGAGCAGGGTGGGCACCTTGGAGACTCCCAGAACAAAGCCACGGCTCCAATGAAATGAATGACGGTGGAGATGGTTTCTTTTCGATCCGCTACCAATCAGGGTATCACCGAAACCTTACAGCACTCAAAGAGTTAGAAAGCGGGGTGGGGAGGGGGGAGCAAAGATGTAGGTTTGGGGTAGGAAACATTGTTAATAAAGGAGGAGGAGAAAAAAATAAAAGGGAAATAAAATTCAAAAAATCATGGAAGCGAAGGCACTCCAAACTATATAGATACACTATACATCGCTAGAGTTATTGTTACAATAATACAGGCCGGTACCTACTGTACAGAGTTAAAACTATATGGCTTTAAAAAGCTCGTCTACATTTTGTCTGATTATTAAACAGAATCACTGCCCTGAACGGTAACTTTTTGCTCATTAATAACAGTTCCTGGGTCCACATATTTACATACAAAACAATAAAACTCAAAATTCAAAAACAACCAAAAATAATAATGTACAAGCTTGAATTTGGTGAGGAGCTTTGTTTTTTGTTGTTATTTTTCTGTGTTTTTTTTTTTTTTTTTCTTATTTACAAAAAAAGGTTGTTCAAAGACCTGGATCTAACTTGTATAAAAGAGTGTGTGATCCTGCTATGATCCTTGAAAACAGAAATAAAACCAGAGGGGCACCCCTGACCCTCCCCCCAGCCTAACACACACACGAGACACACACAGACGCCGGCACAGCCACAAAACCAGAGAGAAACGCTCTGACTCCCCTCCGCCAGTCTTTAACAAAAAAATGAAAAAGAAAAGCCACATGTCCTGGCACAAGCAGCATTTTTTCTTCAATATATTTTTATTACTTTTTTTTTTTTTTTTTAAAGAGTCTGTAATTTACTGCCTCCAAGTAACAGCGCCTGTGGCCAACGCTTCAGCAGTCTTGTCTATACAGCAGATCCATACCCTGCCACTGTCCTACTTTTTGAGTCTCCTGCATGAATTTGGATCACTGGGTCAACCAAGCCCCTTCACTTACCTTTCAGGACACTGACTAGCCGAGCGCATGTCTTAAGACGCTCTTCAGCCCTTTCTATTAAGTTGCAGGTAGGGATTTGGAAAGCCTTGTTTCTCAACGTGGGTGTGCTTTCCTTTGCAGCAAGCCAGAATGCAAAAAAGCTTTAAAACCTTTTTTTGTGTGTGTGTGCCCAACAGCAAATCGCCGAGTGGTATAACTTGAGGGTTTATTGGTTTCATGGTAGGTGGTCACTCACCTCTTCAATCAGCTCCTGCATCCCCAAACCCACCGCGTGCCAGGCAGGAGGGAGAGGGCAGAGCTTTTATCAGTTCCAGGGCTGCTAAGAGACAGTTTCCAAAAAATCCCACGTCAACAGCACAAAAGGTACAAGAAGAAACACACCGAGCTCGTGACCAAGCCCCTGCCGCCCCTGCGGCGGCCGAGCTTCCAAAGCCGCTACTGCCGGTTCCCCCCGGGCCACACGAGGTTCCGCGTGTTCCCGAAAAGCAACTGCTTGCCTTAGAGATCCGCGGGTCGAGGAACGGCTCGGTAAGCACCAAAGGCGACTACAGTTTCTCTGAAGAAGGATAAGGCTGGAGCGGACACCAACCACAAGCCTACCACAAGATCAGGTCTCCGAAAGTCTCGATTCCGCGCCGGGGCTGCATCCGGCCGCTCACCTGACCCTTTCGCAAGGAATATTGCTTTGACTTCAGGAAGAGAGACGTGGATGCTCGCACCGCACGCCGTCGCAGGGAGGAAACCTGGACCCTGAACTGATGGACTAGAACAAGCATTCACCTCACGCTTCAGTCAGACCGATTCAAGATCGTCGACAAAATAAAAAAAGCAGTATTGTATCTATGTATACATGTATATATTTATATAATATATATACACACACACTCATATAGAGCCAGCTTTCCTACAAGTCAGCAGGTACAAATTACCGTCAAGAGCATTCGGATGTGTATTTCAATATTCTACCAATGTAAAAACATAATGGCGACGTGGCAACACGCATCAATAAATAGAGATCAAAAAAAAAAAAAAAAGAAAAAGCAAGAGGTTAAAAAAGATGAAAATTAAATACAGATTCTACCTGTGGATTTAAAATCAGAACTATCAGAGAATGTGGCATCCTGCAAGTTAAAAGTGCAGTTAAAAAAAAAAGTATTACAAAATAAACCAGTAGCCTGTTACAGTTCACATTATAAACCCTGGTGTCCTTTTCCTGTATGCACCTTAGGAAAGGGAAGCCTGTTCACATCAAGAGCCAAGGAGGGGTGGGGAGAGAAAAAACCTATCCAAACACACTTTCACAGTGGCCACTTTCCAAAAAGTCCCTTAACATCCATCCACCAGCTAGGCGCCCCTGCCGAGGATTTTGTTCGTCCACTCTTCTCTGCTGAAGCTGGGAGCCGGCCCAAGACACGGAAAGCAGGAGCTCCGGCTGGGCAAAGGGGATGCCTCGGCAGAGCCGACCGCTGCCGTTCGTGCATGTGTGTGTATTATATTATATATCACCCACTTGGGCAAGACTTTTCCCACATGAAGCTGCAGATTTCCTCATCACTAGCACTGATTTTTAAAATGAAAGGCTTCCGCTAGCGGTTCAAGCCTTAGACACATGGCAAACCCTCCCCCCCACCCCATGGCAACCTATTTTCCTACCACGTCGCCTGCTCCCTGTCCCGAGCCAGGGCAGTTCTTCAGATAACCTGGGATATGGATTTGCTGACAAGAAACACTGAGCTCTGTTGAATGACCTCTGCTAAGCTCCCGACCAAATTCAAGCTGTGCACTACATCAAAGTCCGAAACTTCACTTAAAAAGAAAATAAAAAAAGAGGGTAAAAAAAAAAAAGAACTTCAGCAGAGAATGAGGTTTGGGATTTGTTTGTTTCGTTTTTTTCCTTCTTTCTGTTGTGGGAGGGGGTATGAGGCAAGAGTCCTGGTTCTGAAGTACACAACAGCAAACTTCCAACATGAAGAGATTGTCGAGGGGAGACATTGGTGTGTTGTATTGCTCCGCTTTCCCTCCTCCCCCCACCTAGTCCCCTGCCCTGGACACCCTGCAGAGTGAGAATACAATGAAACTGGTTTGTATTTATAGATATTTTACAAGGTTAAATAAGAACAACAATAATAATAATAAAAAATTGAACACTAAAATGAACAGGTTGGTTGGTTTGTTGTTTTGTTGGATTTTTTTTTCCTCTTTTTAATTTTCTTTCCAAATGTGACCAGTGTTGCTGAGCAAGACTCAAATTACTGGTGATTTTTCCTGTGCAGCTGGCTGCTTGGTACTGGTTCAGGTGGAGTTGGAGGCTGATGCTGTAGCTACACTATTGGTCTGAACTCGTTCTCCTGCATTAACATCTGCAAACAACAAACAAGAAGGGGAGAGAGAAAAAACAACCAGCATTACCTCCAAAACAGAGACACATTGGAAACAACAGCTATGACATTCTCCACAAGGGGAAACCCACAACTCCCACCTAGAAGGTGTTTGGTTAGGATGACTGCGCTGACTTCAGGACATGCAGAAGGAACAATCCAATGTGGGGAAAGATGGAAGATGGTCTTTAAGCAGGGCAAAAGCGACCTGGAGGGCTGAGGGCTGCGGGCTGGGCTCCAGCCGGTTCTGCACTTTGTGACACTGGCTGCGCAGTGCGAAGTCGCCCGTGTCACATCCCGTAACTGCAGGACAAGGCACACTGGCATTGCCAAAGGCAACACCAGTGTCTGTGGTCACTATAAGGTTTCACATTGGTGAATGTCAAAGTTTCACACTGTTAGTTAGTCCTTCTTACAATAAGTCTGCCTGTTAGTTGTGTGAATGAGCGCAGACAAGGAATGTGACAAGCCTGCTCCTCTGGCAGAAACAGCTGGTGTGCCAATGTGCAATTCATGCACTTGTTGCCTGAGAAAGTCTTTCAAGTCTGTTGCTGTTGCTCAACCCAAGTTGGATCTGCCACTCTCTGAACTGCTGAAGCAGCTTAACATCAAGGCCTGAAGCCAGTAATGAGGTTTATGCAAGCACATGATATGTTAGAGGATTGGATCTCTGCAGTAAATGCGTCTAACACCTTCTCAGGGAGGGACAGTGCTTCACAGAGAGACAAGTCACAGGATCAAGGGCACGTGTCAAAGTGCATTTCAAGAAAACAGAGGGTTTGCAAAGAAATACCAAAAGGAAATTAACTGTAACTGTGTTTTCATCAGCTGCATGCATCAGGAACTTCCTCTAGAAACTATTCTTAGTATTAGAAGAATAGGTAGGGGGAAAAAAACCGCATCAATTTCACCTGGATCCATTCTATATAGTATCTAATTAGCCAAATCAGAAAGACTATAAGATACTTATCTATAAGTAGGTAAACACCTAAACGTGTAAAATACAGGATGGGAAAGAGGTATTAAATGAGGTTTTCTCCAAGAGACTGTCAGTAAATTAAGTGGTGGGTGAAATTCATAAGATTAACTTCAAAGCTATTGATACTGCAACAGGAAAGAAAATCAGAAAGACTTATTATCTCGGTACAGAAGAGGGCAGACTGGGCAAACCATGTATTTGAAAAGACACATGGAAAAGGTTTCTAAAATGAAAGAACATATTGGGTGACCTCAGCCTGAAGGGCGGTGTGTCGAGCAGGAATTACCAGACATGACAAAACCCACCGGTGGGTGCTGGGTGCACAGTAACACTTCTCCATCACAGACGAGCTGGGCAATGCTCTACAGTCACCTGTTAGCCAAACCCCCTCCTCTTCAGCTACACTTACCTGAGCACAGCCACAAACAAAGGCAATGAACTGAATCATGGACCGCTTTGGCTCGGAAGGGACCTTAAAAAACACCCAGTTCCAACTTAATGGCCAAGGCCAGGGACACCTCCCACTAGAGCAGATTTCCCAAAGTCCCATCCATCCTGGCCTTGAACAGTTCCAGGGGCAGCCACAGATTTTCTGGACAACCTGTGCCAGTGCCTCATCAGTCTCACAGTAAAAAATTTCTTCCTTATCTAAACCTATCCTGTTTCAGAGTGAACCCATTTCCCCTTGTCCTAACACTTCATGTCCTTGTAAAAAGACCTTTCCTGTCTCTCTTGTAGGCCTCCTTTAGGTCCTGGAAGTTTCCTATATGGTTTTCCCAGAGCCTTCTCTTCTCTGGGCTGAACAGTCACAACTCTCTCAAGAGAGAGGCACTCCAGGCCGTGATAATCTAATCACCTTCCTCTGGACTTGCTCCAGCAGGTTCACATCCTTATGCTGGTGGCCACAGAGCTGGGCACAGCCCTTCAGGTGGGGTATCACAGACCAGAGTGAGGGGCAGAATCACCTCTCCTGACCTGCTGCCCAAGCTGCTTTTGATGCAGCCCAGGATACATTTGGCTTTCTGGGCTAGAACTAGATGTTGTCAACTCATGTCCAACCTCTCATCAACCAACACCCCCAAATCCTCCTCCTCACGGCTGCCCTCAATCCATTCTTTGCCTGGCCTGTATTTGTGCCTGGGGTGCCCTGACCCAGGGGCAGGTCTTGGTCCTGTTGAACTCAGGGAGTTTCACACAGGCCCCCCTCAAGCCTTCCAAGGTCCCTCTGGATGGCATCCCTTCCCTCCAGTCTGCCAACATGCTGGCTAGAAATGGGCAGCACTTGCTGAGTCACAAATTAAGTAACATTGACAACAGCTACAAAAATAGGAAATCAAACAATCAGCAGCATCCAGAAACACAACTGACAAGTGGGAAGAGAGGGTGATGCCTATTTGAAAAGGAAATGCTGCAAGGAATGTGTGGGAAGAAAGACAAATCATCCTGTGGGCAGAGGATGCCAGATGACTGCCCTGGGAGTTTCTGATTCCCTTTCATCTGACCCCAAATTAATTGCATCCCCTCCTTTACAAAGGAATGACCACCATGACAAAAACAAAGCTCATGCAATTAAAGCACCAAGGCAGCATGACAACAGTACCAGTGTTATGTGGGAAGCTGGTCTTGCAGGAGAGACACCCTCCTACGTGGAGAATTTCCCTGAAGGAGCAATTCCCAAATCCCACATGCATGCAGACCAAAAATGACCACAGAAAACAGAAGTGACCCAGCTAGCCAGATAATAGTTTCTACACTTTAAACTCTGACTATGCATGTTCTAGATTAATTTTCAAGTATGGATAAACTGCAGTTAATGCAACATCTGCTGGCAGCACCTGATGCGAGCAGTCCAGCTGGAGTCTATACTGTTGGCAAAGGATTTCTCTGTATGTGTACAAAAATGCTCACATTTCATTTGCTGAAATGAAACATGTCTTTTGATCTCAATTTCCTGAAGACAGTAGAGGCTGAAATTGTTATCATTACATTGCTACTACACAGAGATAAAGAAAAAAAGAGGGGATAGAGCTACTTCATGTAACATACACTCGTTTTCTGTCATCACTGTAACAGGGGAGTTCCTGAGAAATACATATGCCACATGTTAAAATAAATCAGGTGATGCAGGCCAAGAACATTTTCTTGGGGCTTTTCACAACAATATATACATATAGAATAGAGAAGTCCCCCCAGGCTGGGACAGAGTCCTTAAGGCTGAAAGAGTAAGCTCAAGGCTGCCCTGGCTCCAAGCCTGCAAGAAAATGCAGTATTTTAACATTTCAGCTTACTTGTTGACTGTGCTTCAACAGGACATTTGAGGAACAAAGGGGGGCTTATTCCAGCATCACTTTGCTCAAGCACCAGAAAAAGAGCACAACTGGAGTATGAGGTTCTCTGGACATTCATTTGGGCCTAAGAATGAAGGAATCTGTATTTGGGCCTAAGAGAAGGAAATCTAGGCCCTCAGCAATGCTGACAGAGGATAGCAAAGCCCTCCTGGGGAGCACAGCTAGGAGCTGGCATGCAGCTTTGTGGCATAGGACAGACAAGTGCCACACAGCTCAAGGTCAGGGCAGCCTCTATGTCCTGGACCACTGCCTGACACCTCTGCCTGTGCAGGCAAAGAAGCGTCATCAGGGTTTAAGTGCTAGCTGCTTCCAAAAGTTCTTTCAAACAGAGGGCAAAAGCTTCTCTCATCATTATAGAGAACTTCTTTTAATTCAGCTTTTCCCTCTAAGGAGTGCCTCAGCTTTCTTGGAGGGTATGTGACACTCCTTAAAAACCTCCTGAAAGGGAAGGACAGGCTACAGTTCAGAGAGCGACAGAGACACCAGCTCAGACTGAGAAAGCCCATTAGCACTGCTGACAGCATTAGCTGGGTGCATTTGTGATGCTGACAGGCTGTGCTGCTCATCTGCAAAGACACAGAAACAAAGCTACCACCAGCCTGGGAATCCTCACAGCATGAGGAAACAAGTGGAAGGAGGAGGATAGCCTGGTTTTCATATTGTGCCTGCCTATGGATGTAGAAATCCAGACTCTGAGCAAACCTGTCAAAATGGGCAAGTTTTACTTCTCTTGTCATGGATTCAACCCTGTTCTGAGCTTGTAGAACTCTGAGAGAATTGCTTGCCCATCTTCTCCTGGTTAAGAAATTCAAGTTCTTTAAAATTCCTTCAATGTGAATCCCACAAATGCACTAAATCTTCTTTAATGGAGCACTGTGGTGTTTTTCAACTACAACACACTGGCAGGTAACACCAGCTCTAATCTGTTTTGTTGCTGAAAGTTCAGTCACACCATTGCATTTGGGATTACACGGGATCAACGCAGCGGGATGCCTAAGACGATGACCCCAGAATCCCTGCTGGCACAATCTCCCTGTAGATGGCAATTATGCTCTTTCCATCTTAACACTGACTAAAGAGAGGTAGGTACTACTGCTGGCTGATCCAGAAGAAAAACGTAGTCACACAAGCAGATACACACTGCATTCAGCTTGGTCTGCAGGCTCCCCTCTTAGATGCTGCGGCTGCACAGTTATAAAAGCATCCTCTTCCTCCTCTAGCCATCCCTGGGAATACAACTGCACTGGCCTTTTTCATCAATGGCCAGCATAATTCACAGAAAGCTAGCACATCATTTCAAGCAGGGGCCAGTAAATCTCATCTTTTTTTTGCCTACACTTTGCTTTATACATGCCACTATGTCAGAGTGTTTCTCATAAATGTTTAGGAGAATTTAGTAATGCCAGAGCAGCAAGGCTACACACTCCCTCTGCAAAGCCAGGTTCCATTACTAGAGAAAGTACAGCTTTGCCTCAAGAGAAGAGGAAATTGACAACAAACATGGCTTTTTAACACTGCTTGCCAGAGAGGGGCACAAGTTATGCACTAGTAATGTGAATTACAGTTATATATTTGCTCTTCCCTTTATTGCTTTGAGAGCTACATTTTGCTGCATCATCGTCACTCAGAAAAGCAGTTTCTGAACCTGTTCTGCTTACTCACACCAACGTTTTGCAGAGAAGTCTCCTGCCTGTCAGGATGCCCTGGGTTAGCTGGGAGACTTGCTCCCACACTGCTTTAGCAGATACTGAGGAACTTAACATTTACTGATCTGGGAGGTGCAGGGGGTATAGAGAAAGAAGGGACTCCTTGTATGAAAATCTCTTGCTAAGTGTAGCATCAGCATGCAAAGCAAAACAGATTAAAAGAACCTCAACAGGACCTAATCCTAAACATCATAACTCTGATGACATTCCCACCACCTGCTGTGAGAAACCCACATCATGTAGGAAACAACCAACTGTAGAAAGCCAGAGCTGTGCAATACAAAACTTAATTTCACAATTTCTTTCAAATCAGCAAGGTTATTATTTTTAGTTCTGAACCACAAATAGGAGCACATATACCAACTCAGTGCAGTGCTTGCAAACAGAAGCTTTAAAAATGTTGACATCAATAATATGGGATCGGTTGGGGTTTTTTGGCCTTTTTTTTTTACTACTTCATATTTAGGACTTGGACTAACACATTTTCTCCCTATACAAGCCCTTGAAAAGTGCTGAGTAAAAACAGATTTCTTAACCCCATTAATTCCTCAAGACTTGTGTCTTGGTGGAGAGAACTCCTTAAAGACATGAAAGGGATATTAGGTAAAACAATATTTTTCAGAAAGGCTTGAAATAATTTTCCATGTTTGTACTTTATACTTTTTAATCACTTTTACTACTTTATCTGTTTTCTCACTTGTTGTTGAGCAACAGATGCACATAAGAGGCAAACAGAGAACATGACTATTTGCAAAATACTGCCAAGTGTATGAAACAAACATAGTACATTTGAAAATAGCAGTTTTGCTTTCTCCTAAATTCAGAGTACATAAATGGTACAAGTTGTGCCTTTAATCTACTGCTGCTGCCATTTCAGAGAGATATCTCATCTTTCAAACCTGCTGCATCTGTCCCAAAGTATGAAAATTCTCTCTGTACAGCACTGGCTGGACCAAGTGCATCTAATATCAGGTAACTGTCCAGCACATCAACCAGCAAATGCTTTCCTGCACATTTCAAGAGCAGCTTTTGAAGCAGGCCTTCTCCTCATCAGCTATCCCATGCTAAGGAAGTGCCCTGCACTGCAAAAAGGCTGACAGCCCTTGTGGGCTGGGGCTGATGTGCATGCAGGACATGTGGAAGCACACCTGTTTTACAGCCTGCCTTTGGTTGCCCAAGCGCCAAGAAAGCCTCTGGTGTGCTGAATCAGGGCTGACTCAGAGGAAGAATGCCATGTACTGAATCACCTTTGCCACATCCTGCAGCACCTGGGAGTTTCTTTGGGAGTGTCCCAACTGGTATTACCAGGCGTTAAAACTTTCACTGGAAACAGAATACAATACGGCGTGGCTAAAGGCCAACAGGGAGCTTTCAAAAGGTTTCTGACAGAAACCAGAAAGAGCAGGAGGCAAACAAAAAATTCAGTCCGTGCTGGCCAAAACACAAAAATATCTGCCTTGTGCCTGAAGATGACACAAGCAAAGTCAGTAGGAAGCAACTGCAACTACTAAGATGAGGCAGCGAGCATGCTGACTGAACTCCCTAACTAGACTTTTAGATGCCAATGCCCTTAGGGAAAAATGCTCTTCATCCACACTACACAGAGGCGCCATGCTCTGAGATAGCTGCTTCTTTTTTTTCTAGACATCACAACTCATTCACCAACTCAGTTAATTTCAGGATGGCTCAGAGCACAGATATTAGGTGCAAACCAACCACGAGAAGGACCAACAAATAAAGCAATCAAATGCAAGTTTGAGTGGCTTGGGGTGAGATTCGGGTTGGTGACCACAGCTGGCACACAAATGACCACCTACCAAAACCAAGGTTCAGGTCTCTTCCTCCCTGTTCACTTTGTGGGCTGAGGTGGCTCGTGGGCCTCGGCAGAGGGAAGGTGCCTAGGCAGTGGGAAGGAGGATGGGGAGGGAAGGAGGCAGGCAGTTGCATGGTCTCACCTGAGGCTGCTGTAGCATTTGTAGGGGTTGAAGCAGCTGCTTGGTTCCGGGCATGAGCAGGGATGAGGACCGAAGCCAGAGATGGGTTACTTGACAGTTCTGGAGGGGAGGTGGAACAAACAGTTAGCTCATCATCCACAAAGTGCTCCACATGCAGGATCAGCTCCTAGGGTTTCCCCCTGTAACGGCACCTCAGGTGAAATACATGCCCTTACAGCCCAAGGTCACGTTACATTTTCTTCTTTGCCAACCAGCGAGAGGAAACCACAGTGATATTTAGCAAGGCAGTCTCCAGAGCAAGACTGCCAAAACTACATATAGTGCTGCAAAGGCATTATTTCCTAGAGAAAGACAGTGGCTTGGGAGTGAGCAAAGAACCAGCCAAGCCTGTACCTTGTCAATGGCCTGATAATGCTGCTTCCTTCTGAGCACTGGAGAAGGATCCCCTTCTTCACAAGCCCACCTGCAATCAGTCCCAGGGAGAAGGCTGATAACAGTGGTGCTGCTTTGGGCACTGGTTCAGCAAGCAAGCAGCTGCAACAGTTGCTCCAAGAGCTTCAGGGATTAGTTCTTTGGCTCACTCAAGCATAATTTTTTCTCAAGGACCCAGGAACCCAAGACCAATCTCTCACAGCAGTCTCCTTGAGCGAGGCCAAGAAGAGGTAATGTATCCTTTAAAAGGACAGGGAAAGGCAAAGGGAATTGGTCAGCTGGGCAATTTAAACGGACAACAAAATGATGCAATCATTCTGTCTGAAGACATTAACCAGGGAAAAAATAGTCATGTCTTTTAGGCTCCAAATCTAATATAGCTTCAGTGTGTATCAGAATGAGAAATAAGCATCTTACAGCCACAACTGTGGGAGGATTAAGGGCAACACACTGCCAATAAATGACAATCTTCTGGCACCCTTTCAAGAGAATCTAGTGCCTCACAGAAGGTGGGACTGAGCCGAGACAAGACAGGTCCTGTTTGTTTCAGAAACAGGAGTGACTGGCTGTCTCCTGAGAAAGCAACATCCGGTAAAAAAGGATGTGAACAGTCACCTCACAGAAGGAGACTGATGACTTTTGGAGCTCCAGGAGGTCATCTGGAGGAGAACTGAGAACAGGAGAACAGACAGCTCTTTACGCAAGATCTCCAGATAGCACAGGCTGTACAGAAGCCCGGCCAAATCGTGGCATAGGTTCAGTAAGGCGCTTTTGGACAGTCTCAAATTATTTGGGCTCATTTTTAAGAGGCTATTGCTATTTTTTAATGCTAACTTTAAACTCAGGGCCTAAAAGGAGCAGCAGTCCACTTGCTGATTTTTTTTTTCTCTGCTGTTACATTAAGTTTCATTACTGCTGGGAAGGCAAGAGGCAGAAGACTCCCCTCATTACAAGCCTCTTATTATTACACATTTTAAGATAGTGTTTCAGCACTTATGAATGCAAGCAGGTTGCTACACTACCTGCAACCCATCTAATCTATCTTGCAATACTCCATTCAGGTCTAAGCAGACCTAGCCAGTCCTTTTAGAAAGCCTCAGTACTCACAGCACGGGTATAAATACAAAATCCTCAATTCATGTGGGAGTAATTCAGAATTCATATATTCATAGTGTTATGCAGAATTTGTGACTCTCCATTTTAAGTGGAAAAATAAACTGAAGAAACATGAAACCTTACATGTCAAACTGGAACACCAGTTATAAACCTATACTTCAATGCTATCTTGAGTATTAGCTGCTTTGTGCTAGAAAACTTTGCTCCCTTAGTATTTTTTTCCCAGATCTGTTGTTACTGGGAACCTACTCCTTACATTGCTCTTTTGCAAGTTTCTATCACCTCTGCATTATTTTCTGCTCATCACTCGAAACAATATGGGGCTGTGATCCAAACAAAAGTAGAACTAAAACAAGGAAACCCCATGACACTTGCTACCTTCTGGTGCGGCACAGTGCCTCGAGGTGCAGCTACAGACTGTCAGTGTTGCTGTAGCCCAAGAACCAATTGATCAGACAGAACACCACCCCTGCACAGTCACACTCACCCCCTTCTCATTCCTCCTTCATCTAATGTTATCAGAACACCTCCTTTTGCATTGTGGCAATAATAATGACTTTTTGTTGTGTTTAATGTAAGTGCAGCCATTTCTCTGAAGCTACCTTAAGGAACTTTCAAAAAGTCTAGAAGACTTTATGATCCTGTTCCCTTCTCAAACCGCACATTATCTTTCTTGATATGAAGTTTCTTAAATTCAGCATACTCTGAATGTCTTGAACTTAAGAGAAGCAGGCCAATTCAGAGGAGATACAAACAAAGTGGACTCTTTTGGTTGAAGTTTAATAGCAGCTTTGCTTGAGAACTTGGTGAATTTTTTGCTATAATGTATTTTTGCACCTATCCCATCTCTAAGCATGAGACATGGCAATGTCTCATGACATTGAGATGAAAGACTGACCTGTGATTATCTGCAGTCTACAAAATACTGAGAATCTTTGTCCTTAGTGATCTCCCCCACAGTTGGGCAGGGTGTTCAACTGTAGCCTGGTTATGGAAACCAAATGTGCAATTCAAGGCTGGGTTAATTACAATCAGTACAGCTGCAAGAAGGTATTGTGGTCAAGGCAATCTAGACAGAAGTTTTCAATATCATGATGTGAACAGAGCAGCTATCACAATTTGTTTATGAGACCCAACTCCTATCCACATCACCTGGGAGAACACCTCTGCCTTTCTGCTGATCAAATCATACCATTTGCAGCCACTTAAGATCTCCAAGAAGGAGCAGGAATGAAAATTTTTCTAGAAGACCAGATCACCTTCATTCTCCAAACACAAAAAAATGCCTGGTGTTGGGAAACAGCGCAGTGTTCTTTTTCAGTATTATTTTACTTGATATATCAACACTTCAAGAATTCCCTGGAAGAATTATTCTTCTACCATGTTTTTGGGTTTTTTTGTCACAACAACAAACTTTTCCTTATATATACACATAAACACATGCATATATATCTCTCTAAATAAAAAAAAAAAAAAAAGAAGGATCACAAGCTAGGGTCATTAAAAATATAAACAAACAAAAATCCCAATGCATTCCCCCTTCAAATAAAAAAGTAATTTATCTTTGAGAAGCATGATAACCATTCCTAAGTGCTGAATCACTGAAATAATTTTACAGTCTTCAGTGGCCAACATGGAGTGATATTAACTTTTGTGATGTAGCACAATTGCTGATATGTTACAAGCAGTTTACGAAATGGCAGTCATTTCAGACTATTTGAAAATGTGGCTTCTAAGAGAAAAATTGCTTTTTGTCTTGCAGATCTAAAAGTCTAACTGAATTGCAGCTCTGTGGCTAGTAGAGACACTTCCTTAGCCAAAACAACTTTTTCAGAACTCAATTATCATAAAATGCTAATTTAAACAAATTAAGAGAAACTTACAGGCAAGACATTACAAATGACAATGGTCTCTTCAACAGATTTAATCTCTAAGATAAACACCCACATGCCCCACAACTACAGTGGCTGCCAAAGACCATGATCTTGATCTTCCCTATACCCTCACTGCTCTTTTTTTAGACTCTATCTGAGCAGCATCAGTGCCCAGGTCAGTAGATTTAGTATGATGTTTAATTTCTTTTTGAAAATCAGTCCAATGCCTTAATGGTCAGATTTATCTTGTCATTTCTAACAGTTTTGCCTTCAAGCCCTCTGCAGTCATGGGTTTCAGGCAACTGGATACAGCCAAATCAAACACTTCTAGAACTTAATATTGCCTGTTGAAAACAAATGCTATTTAAAACAAAATTGTCTTTCATTACTTTTTAAATTACCACAGATGACTTAACATGACTCATTATCCATCTAACAATCTGTTTCCCAGTTGGGATTTCTGCTCTAGAGCAGCCAATTTTATGGAACCTTGCACAGTAAAAACCAGAGAACTAGGACTTAACAGTAGTCACAGAAGGAGCAAAAGCTTCTTGTATATCTTGAGTTCAGAGTCAGGACTGCTGTATATTTATCAACTACAAAGTTCTTCAAATCCCTGTGCAAAGCAGCGTATTGAAGTATTTAAAAATAACTCTGGTTTGGGGTTTTTTTTGAGTTTGACTGGTCACCTGTAACAGAGCTTGTTTGGAAATGCATTAATGATCAGCCTGTGTCCTGCCTTCCCCTTATAGATGGTAAAACCGGCACCTGTAGATGACAGAAATTTGCTTTTTTTAACTTAAGGAAATTGCTCCACAGGAACTGTTTTCTCTTACCATTCCCAAGAGTCGCTTTGTGAGGGAGGGCACATGAGCTCCTTAGGATGGCAAAAGAGGAGCTTTAAACTTGTTTGAGCATTAGGGTAACTTATCCAGCAGCTTCTACAGAATTTGAGGGGAACCAGGGACACACTCCCAATACATAGAACTGTTTTTCCCCTAAGAAAAACATTTTGAATTGACTCATTATAAAGCTTCCCAACTTTTTAAAAAACCTTGTTTCTGTGTAGTAGGTAAGTTCAATCTTAATGCCATCATGAAACAATTAATCAATACTTTCAAAAAGAACAGGGGTGAAGCTGTATTTAAGATCCTGGGATCGAAAGTATTTTAGATGGCTTCAGAAACTACTGAAGATGACCTTAGAGGGGCAAAACAAAAGGCAATCCAGGAGAATAAGGAAGCACTTGTAACATAACTACTACTTTTCTAACAACAGATATAGAAATCAGCACAGAGGACAGTGATCTGGAAGCACAAGCTATTTACTTGACCACTTTAATGTGTTTACACTTCATAAATGGCCTTTTTTTTTCCCCCCAAATAAAAAGGCTCCACAAGTGGAAGGAGAGAGAGAGCTGTTTCACATTTGGGCAGAAGGGCACGGCATGCACTAAAGAGTTTGAAAAATGACATTGACGCTAAATGGGCCAAAAGGTGTTTTCTAGACTTTCAACAGAAAATGCATACAGAACTATTCTTACTCAAAGGGTGAGAGTTGGCAGCTAATCACTTAAAGAAAAACAACAGAAAAAATGCTCCAAAATTAATTACAAGCATACTTGTATGCCATACTTCTCACATGTTCTGTCTTGGCAGGCAAAACTATTTTGGGGGGTAGCAATTTTACATTTCTGACTTCTGTAGAAAAAAATAGATGAATGGTTTTAAAATCTGATACCAGCCTGGCTTCAAATAAAAAAGTTAGTTGTACATTTATTTTTACAGTTTCTAAATAACTGAGTCAGTGTAATGCCAGATGAACTGTACAGCATATTAAATCTGGACAGTAAAGCATCTGTATTTATCTTGCGTCCAGAATCAAAATGGGCAGGAACACTACAAACCTCTCTGCCAAACCTACCATACGTTACTACTTGGCCATGGTGTTTCAGGTATGAAGAAGCAGGTCCATCTCTAAATCATATTGTAACCTGCATGGTTCACTGACTGTGGTATTTCACACAAAGCCATCAGCCCGGCTGCAGACTCTGAGCTATTCATATTCATACTCTGCAGACACATGCTGTAAGCATGTAATCCTTCCTGATGCAATCCAGTAACAACCACCCTCAGGACCTCAGCAAAACTGAATTGGAGGAACCAAGACTCTGAAAATCCTGTAACTTCAAGACCCTTTCCTCTTCTTTCGAAAAGGACAGCTGGTTATGCAATTACTTAAATAACTTAGTACCACTCAGAGATTTTTACTTCCAAGGGAGTAACATCTGCTCTACAACCAACATTTATCTCACTACTTCCTCCTACAGAAGGGATCCTTCAATGCTCTCAGGCTACCTTGAGTGGTGAAATTGAAGAGTGCAGGTTTATCTCGCCCGTTTGGTAACTTGACGTTTGGGTCCCGTAGTTCATCGAAGAAAGCGTGCGCACAGGCCTCCAGCGGAGTCAGGCGGGCGGTGGGGGTGTACTCCAGCAGGCGGCTACATAGCGCAATCGCTTCGGGGGGAGTGCGGGGCCGGAAGACCTGTGGGGACAACGAGAAAACAAGCAAGGAGAAACACGTTGTCTGGCTAGGTCTCGTCTCTTTGTTGACCAGAAGCAAGTCAGAGCAATTAAACCTCTCATTGCCCAGCAAGCTGGAACAAACTTGCGGTTTGTGCTAATCAAAGTCCTGCAGTAAGTGTGGGAAAATCCATTCCTGGGGTTGAGAAAGGGTTAATTGCAACGCCTTGCACTAGAGTGAAGGTGCAATGCCAGCAAGAGACTTCATGAGAGCGCACTCAGAAAAACAACTTTGAGAATGAAGGGGAAACTCATTCAAAGATCATGACAAACACACACAGGTGCTACCAGCCATGCATATGGGGTGGAGTGAAGGTGGGTAAGAAGGTTCAAAATGAGCAGGATTCACTGAATGTAAAAATATAATAGAGCCCCGCTATGGTTTTGGGTTGGGGTTTTTCTGGCTAGCAAAGGAAGTCTAACTAACATGGACTTTTGCAGGCAGGCAGGTCAGACTGTTGCTATGGAGGCTGCTGTTCAGCTTTGGAGAACAACAAGGAAAGCACGGGTGGGGTGCAGGAAATGTCTAGCTCCAATTTGTAAGTTACTCCTGCTGTGACCTTATTCTGGCAAGCTACTCCTGTAAGTTTATAGGGATAATTCCGGCACATTTGGTATTTATAAGGACAGCTGAAAATGGTGTCAAGAAAACCAACTATTTTAGTCTAACAGATTTTCAATTTGAGTGATTACAAAAACTGCAGCTTTGTTTTAAGCCTCTAAGAATGGTTCTAGGTTCTACCCACTGCTAACCACACTCTCTATGCTCCTTTCTTATTCCATTATAAGCAAAATAGGAGTTAATCATGTACATGACCTGGATGGCCTCCTCGCGCACTTGTCTCTTGCTGTGTTACAGGTAAAATGCAGTCTGGGGTAAAGGGAGTAGGGTGGGCACAAGTGTTAAATTCTGATGCCAGCATTTTTTTGGTAAAAATTGAGATAATGCAAAATGCCTTTGAACCAGTGCAGTGTGAACTCAAGCCACATAGCACCAAGAAGAGAAAGGGGGGAAAAAGAAATTAAAAAAAAAAAAAAAAAAATCATGGGACATGCTAGTTATTCACAGATGAAAAAGCATAGACACTCCTTTAGGAGGTTTAAAAGCAGGCATATATGCTCTCTTGAATGAGAATCAAGCACAAAAGCCAAGTTCTGCAGCGACTGAAATCTCCTGCCCCTGGTACCCAGCTGGGCCAACAGCACTGGGTTTGCTGCAGTGTGTGCTGTGCTAACTAACTTGAGCGGCAAGGAATCCTGACTAGCTAAGTCAGGGTGCCATGTACAGGAAGACCTGACTTTGTTTCTACTACCAGGTAATTTCACAACAAACTGCAGAAGTTTTCACACAAGGCCTATAATGACAAAAAGAAAGGCTTTAGCTTAACACTGCTGGCAGAGAGCCTGTACTGACCACTGTGTTACTGAAAAGGCAGCAGAAGCTGCTTTGTGCCCACTGCCTGCGGAGCTTGTGACCACAGCACACAGAGGATGTAATTATTACTCCCAAGTCACAGCCTGACCAGAACAAAATCCAAGACTGTCTCCAGTTAAAAAAAAAATAAGCCTTCTGACTTCCCCCCACCTCCACACAGTAAGTAGCACAAATGTGTATGTCTTGAGGTAAACCCACAGATGTGAAGTTGTTCTGTATTTAACGGAGAGGTAAAATTACTGAGGTCTCCCTGATGCACCTTCACAGTAATATTTTAACAAGTTTGATTTATCACAGCTGGAAACTTTAGTACTTCACTCTTAACTGTGTTTTTCTCCTCAGTACAGCTCACATATAAGCCATTATACAAATTTTAAAAAGAAAACAGTTTTATTTCCTTAAGGCAAAGATGACAAGCCCTTATATTGAGAAAATTAGTAGGCAGACAGTTACAAATCTGACATATGTAAAAGGAGTACTTGCTTGTCCACCCAAACTCTTCATTTTCAAGTCCTTGAAACCCTAACATGTTTCTTAAACCCTGTTATGAACTGCTCAGCCTGCTTTTGGATCTGGAATTAGTCATTTGGGGTAGGCAGTTCCCAAAGTCTGCCCTAACTGCTTCAAACCAGGAAGGGGAAAAAACCCAAGAAACATTAGGAGGGCTCACACAGCCTTCCCCTGCAACAAGTGGTGACTAACACGTGAAGTAAGTTACAGGTCTGTGCCCATCTCATCTCTATCAGCTTGTGTTACATTCACCTGGCTCCTGCCTCAATGATGTAGTTTGAACTTAATTATTCCACTTCTAGCATTTGTCTCCTTTTTTTTCAAGGCTAGGCCTAGTAATTTGAAAAAATATTTAAGTACATACCCGTACTCCTGAGGTGAAATGTCCTGTTCCTGACGAGTCCTAAAGATGATAATGCAGTGAAATAATCCAAACAGGGGTAGTCAATCCAAAAGAGAATAGTCCAGCAAGGAAAAATATAGCCAATATTATAAGAAATCCATGGTGTGGGGGACATAGTAAATGTTTATACAATTAGAAACTTTAAACATCAGTCTCCATAGCAGCAAGTCCAACTTCACCACATTGTATGCCAAAAAAATCGATTGTGCAATGGTGAGGCATAGTATAGAAACATTGCTATATGAAATTTATGTTCCAATGCCAGTGCATTTACTAAAAAAATAAAAAAAATTGAAATCAAAACTCTAACTTGAACTAAAAGGGTAATTGAAATTGCCATAATAAGGAATTTTCAATCCTCGGTCCTGGATATAAATGTCCACAGAACCAAGTGGCCAGATTATTATGTCTCCAAAGATGCATCCCACTTGTAAATCTGTCCCAGACACACAATATAAACTTTTGGATGGTTTTTGGGTTTTTTCTCAAAAAACCCCAAATCCCTAGCAATTTGTAATTTGTACTGAAGACAAAGTAAAAATCTGAGGTCTATACTTTAAATTTGGATATTTTTAATTTGTGTGCACTACGAGTACCTCAGGCCGCCGCGGATTATTCTCCATTTTGGATTGACTTCCCCCTCCACTGGATTTTGTTTGCTGGCATTATCTCTTTAGGATTCTTCAGGAACTGGACGTACCACCTCAGGAGTGCGGGTATGGACTAAATTTCTTTCTACTGCGGGTTTATTCCCCCTCATACCCGTCGCACCCGTTACTTAAGAAATTTTTTTCCCCTCAATTTGTCCCCTCCCACCTCCCTTTTGAATAACACCCTAAGAAATAAAAGCAAAGCCCTCTACGGTCTTTTAGCTCTTCCCATTCAGCAAAGTTCCCCCGGGAAAGCTGCCCAATTCACCCACCGAGAACTACACGAGCAGCTGCCGCCCACGGCAATGGCTACGCCAGCACTTCCATGCCACGGGGCACCGACGCCAAGGCAATGCTGGGCTGATGCTCCGTGGTGGGAAGGGGTGGGAGGATGGACAGACAGTGAGACTTGTGAGCCGTGAAGCCCCTTGTGCATACGTCTCAGCAGGAGTTTAAAGTCTCTGTAGTTCTCAGTGAGGGAATCAATTTAGTAAATAATCCGCGGATTATTTTTAGTCTGCGGACTAAAATTTAGTGCACGGACTAAAATCCGGCCCATCGGAGCAAAGTCTGTCTCGGTCTAAAATACATTTGGGTGAAAGCAAAAGAAAAAAAAAAAGAAAATAAAAAAAAGGAAAGAAAAAAGAGAACAGAAATAAAAAAGGAATAAAAGCTAAGTGCACAAAGTGTTTGGGTAGACTAACATTTAGTATGCAGACTAAATACGGCCGGGCAAAAGGCACAGCAAGTCCACAAACAAAATCAAAACCAAAAATAAAACACTGACAGGAACTTTTAAAGCAATCAAATACTACCCCACCGGCGCAGCAATTCATTTTTCTAAAATGAAACAAGACCTTGTGAAAGGCTATTTGTCCACAGGAGGGACCGAAGGCTCAAGTTTTCATTTTAAAAAATGAACCTGTTTTGGAGATAAACAAATGCAAAAAAAAAAGGCTTTACATACAATATTCTTCAAGAAAAATTTGCACTTGAATAACTCAAAACCTCTTGTTTCTGCAAAGCAAATGAATTTCAGGCTGAGACCCAGGTTGCTGGTTTTTCTTTGGGGTTTTTTTTGGATGAGTTACAAAAATCTCTGGATGATCATATCAAATGGAAATGCTGACTCATCCAAAGCCACAGCTTTTGGTGCTTTTGTTGGTTTTTCCCTCCCCCCTTCAGATGCCAATAAATCTATACCTCACCAAAAAGCTGGGGGACCAGTGCGAGTTGTTTCTTTGTTCAGGCATGCTAGTGATGCTCAAATACCGACAGACCATAAGAGCGAGCCAGCAAGGCCTGACACATTCCTCTCTCCTTCTAAAGCTGAACTGCTATCAATGCAAATTTTTTTATGCTACTCCCCCTTCATTTTTCTGGAACTACCACCTTCTTCAACATTTTAGGCTTAAGTGTCCCTAGTTTGCTACACAGCCCTCAACCCCAAGAGACTTCAATTCAGATGAAGGCTTTGTGCACTAGCAGAGCAGTCACATTTTATCTTACTAATTGCAAATAGTTCCTACCAGTGCAGCAGAGTTTACGCCCCTTCTGAATTTTATTTTTCTGCACATATGGAAAGATGAAACAAAAAGGATGGAAAGCACAGAAATCTCCTATTTCACTTCACTCACATCAGCATTCCGCTCTCAAATGAAACCACATGGGGCAAGAGCTAAGTATTGTTTTAACAGAATGGTTGCTCTGACTTTCAATTCATTGACATTCCTCAAACAAACTTTCCATGCACAACACGAGCTCCATCGTCTTGGTGTAATTAAGCCCCAAAGCCAAAGCTTCACAATGTGACACCAAGGTGCTCTTCTAGCCAGTGTGTATTAAAAGACATGATTTCATGCCATCAACCACTGTGCGTCTTGCATGCAGATTGTGAATACTGCCTACATGCTGTGCTACCTAAGAGAGCAGAGGCTTAGGAAAATGACATCTGTTGCTAACACATCAAGTTTGTGGCACCATGGTTAAAAATTTCCTCACCAGCTTCAGACTCACACGCTTTGCCAAGAACCACCCACACCACCGATTCAAGGCTGACAGTCTGTGCACATCCTTTCGGCTTGTAAGCACATTTTTTATTGCATGAACATTAGGTAAGAGAGAAAGCTCCTCCCTTCAACCAAAAGCTTGTATTGTTTACAAGCCAAGTCATCAATATAGAACACAACCCTCAAATCAACTTTTAAAAAATCCTATCATACAATACAATTACTATGAAGCAGCATTTTGATTACCCAAGTATAACACAATAAGGCTCATGAGAAACACAACACATTCAAAAACAAAAGAAGAGGGAAGAGACACACACAAGACAGCAAAGTATGCACTGAGCTCTAGCTGGTACAAAAAACCCCCAAGGCTGCACCTGAAACTCTTGGGATTAGTCTTGTTCCAAACGCCTGAGAATTTCAGCATGGGATTTCTGAAATATGCCATTTTGGCTATTTTGAAGTGTGTAAAACTCACGTGATAAAAAACAGAGGTTAAAAGATGTCCACAAAAGAGGCACTAGTGTTGGGAGATATTTAAAATATATATAATCCCCCCCACTTCCTTCTCTGATTAAATCCCTCTATTTTTTTTTTTTTAAAGCACCTCAGAAATAGTAAACGCCTGATTAGTCAAGAATTCCTGTCTGATGGCACTTAGGGGAAAATGAAGTAAAGACAGAAGGGGTAAGTGGCTTACAAATGAGCCAACACAGAACTGGGAACAGGACCAGGAACCTGTCTTCAAAGCTACTTCTTGTTGAGACCACACACTTTTTACTGGGCTCCTTCCACTGAGGACCCTGTGGAGACAGAACGAGCTCGCGTTTATTACCCAGTGCATGTGCTCTGCTTCTATCAAGCTCCAAAGGAAAACAACAAAGCTAAGAGGAACAAAACAGCTCTCCTCTTGAAAGACAATCCCCAAAAATGTACCTCAGTGCTCTCAACCTTGCTGAGACAGCTAGTATGAATAGTCTAGACAGATGTGTTGCAGTGCCATGCCGCAACAGATGGTACACTGCAGAAGACTTGTTAAACTTAGCATTTGATTTCTGGAGTCACTGATGGAAATCCTTTCTTAATGTTGCATTAGTGCTCACTCATTTACTGTTAAGCAGTACTTTCTTTACTGCATACGAATTGGGCAGAGGCAGGGCAATTTACCACCCAGCAAACCTGGCTTCTTTTCTCAGACATGTAAAATAAGAGATTTGCACTGTCAAAAATCATTGCTGCTGCAAAAGGAGCTGGCAAATATGAACTTGCCAGAAAAACTTTTTTTTTTTCTTTTAAGTTAGTCTCCAGAAAAGCTGTTTTCACTCTTTGCTTGTAAGTCATTACACATCAAGCAAAAAACAGAGCTGTAGTCTTTAGAAAAAGGTCAGGGCACAGTTTCACAAGAGGCCTAAATCAAGTCCAGTTCATGCTTGAAATGAGAGTTCTGCCCTTTTGGACATGCAGGTCTGCCCTGGTCTCTTGTCCCGACATCTGCAGTCTGGGCAGAATGGTCAGTCTGATAAAGGAAATTGATCCCAAATCCTGAACATGTGTTGTTCAAGAGGTTTTTACCACCCAGCAAAACATAACGCATTTCAGGAATATGCAGGTGGGAGGTGGAGAACTGACCCACTCCACGATGAACTTAATGCTAATTATGGAACTGCAACCAAAGAAACATCTCATCCTCACTGTATCTGTTCCTCTACAAAAGAGCAGACTAAAATCTCAGAAAGAAGAGTTTGCATTTTCATCTTGAATCCAAATCCAAGTCACTTACAAGATTTCTGACAAAAGAGTTTTCACTTTCTTTTGTCATCAGTTATAATTAGAAGTGACAAAATGAGCTGTCTGTTTATCCATTTGACTGTTTGGTATTCTTCTTTGAATCTACAGTATGAGCAGTCACTTTGGAAGCATTACAAGCAAAACAATCTGCTTAAAAACTAGACAAGAATAAGGAGAGCAGGAGTAGGACAGGATGAAGACATGAAACCAATTCTGGAGGGTGGAAAAACATGTTCCTGAGAGAGACCAGGGTCTACATCCCAGTCCCAGAGTGTGGGGTAGACAACAGGACTGTCTGCTACAAGCACAGAATTATTCGACATTCAAGGTACAGTGATTAATATTGGAAAAACATGCATACAGAACACACATATACAGAAGAGGATATCAAGACTCAAATATTAGGCAAGTATTTTACAGTATTAGCAGAAATTACTTCATAATATGGCAGAAAGATGAATTCTGAAGTCAATATCCGAAGCTACTCTTTAGCACAACCAACTGTGGTTCTGCACAACTTCAGCTGCAGCCAGAATTGGCCAATAGTTTTGGAGAAGTGCCAGAAGGGATGAGTTGAGGGAGTCTGAAGTCTCATCTTATGCACTGTTTTCCTATGCTATAACCATTTGGCTTAAAGACGCAGACAAAAAAAAAAAACAAAACAAAACAAAAAAAAAACCAAACAAAACAAAAAAAAAAAAAAAAAAAAACCAAAAAACCACCCTGAAAAGTATAAACAATGAAAAAGCCTCTAAAACAAAAAGGAAGTGCTTAAAAAGTTGGGAGGGATCCTGCCCAAATCTCCCACAAGTTCACTGTGAAGGCAAAGTAATGTAGAGAAAAGTCGTCGTGTATTTATCCAAAAGTGTGCACAACAGAGGGGTAGAGATGCTCAAAACTAATCTAGACATGACAGTTTTTCTCTCTGTGTTTTCCACTGTCAGGCAAATGACTCCTGTCCTTTTCCAACTCAACACTTACTTGGAAATTATTACTCAGATGCCAGCTAAGTATAGATTTGGATATGGTGAATAAAGCCATTCTCTTGAGTACACTTGAATTTATCTCACCAAAAGTGTATTTTTAAAATGCCTACATGTTTGAAAAATCTGGCAACTACTTTCAGAACAGGAGAAACAAAGGCAACCAAACCACAGCACACTGAAGAATCTCACTTTCCATTTTTAAGAGCTGCCTGCAGTAAAAACTGTTTCCATGTCTATACAATGGAGACAAGGCAGAGGTTATGCTTAAGTAAACTGCCTTTGATGTTACAACTTGTATTGTTTTGCCATCATGAAACATGGGCATATATATGCATACATATCTTTCATTATCCTGACATTACATTTGCAAACATGTGGCAGTATCCTTGGATGGGGAAAAGAAAAAATCCAAGAGAGTGATTTTCTCTACACAGAAAGGGCCTAAACGACATAATTCTATTACATTTACTACAATCTTAATAAGATCATTTACGAGCTAGATGCAAGAGGAAAGGCAGGCTGTCACAGCTGGACACTTTATATATTTCTGAAGTTATCACAGCACTGCCTTTGTTTTTTATTACTGCAGGGATCTGAGACCTAAAGGTAGCATCTGAGTAATGTCAGGATAACGGGCAGCTGTAATGGGGCCATGGTAAGTAACACCAATCTACCACAAGCTTATGAAGATTGCCTTTAGACCTTTTGTTGGCTGTCCCACTGTCCCTGCCCCCTTCTGAAAGAGCTGATCTCCAGCAGCCCTGTGATTTACAGTCTTGCACTTGATCCTGGATTTTCTCCGTGGCTTCCCAGTCACAGAGTTATATGGTATAGATGAAGCTTAGTCAGAAGAACAGAAACAAGTATAAAGATTAGTAGCACAGATCAGACTGCACTTCTGAGAAGAAAGAAGGCTCAAGGGGTCGAGGTGGCTAAAAGACACAGAAGAAAAAATATGACCCAGTCAAAACAATAGCAGCAAATCTCCAGAAAGGGTAGTAACTTTTGTTGTATGAGCTGACATCATTGGAAAATGGACCATTTTTCTAACCCAAGACATGACTGTGTGTTTAAAAGTCCACCTATTATTTTCTGACTGCCGTAAGTCAGCCATATTCACACCCCTGCAAAACACTGCTTCTCTTCTAACAGAATACCACTTACTGCACAGACCAAAGCAGAAAGGCTGTAGGATGCATCTCCATGAATACAAAACAGTCTATACAAAGTGAAAGTAAGGGAGGTCTGGATGAAAAAAATATTTAAGTTACTTAACACACTGGTATTCTGAAAAGGACTACCCTGCTAAAGCATCAAAATGTCTTTGAGTCCTCCTGTTGAGGCTGGGGTTGTAGGGATAGGTGACAGAGGAAAAGAAGAGGGAAGCCCTGTTTCTGAAGAATGATTTGAGAGATTCCTGGAAAGTTCAGATTCTCTTTCCTTTGGCTAGCCCGAGACATGTTGAACTTTCATCATTAGGTTCCTCATGCATGTAAACTGGTAAAAAAACACACACATGACTGGCCAACACTAAACTATACTGGAGACGAGAGAGAGGCCTCTGTAAGTTTTATAAGGGGAGGTTCCAACTCTTAAGTTGCAAATTTACTTCAATCTCAAATGATCAACAAATTGAAAAATCAGTCTGAGAACAGTTTGCACTGCAAACTCATACTATTGCTGCAGCATAGAAAAGTACTTTTTAGAGTGTTAGACTTCTCTCATAATTTAAGAAGGAAGGTATCAATACTATATTAGGATAATACCAATTCATTTCTACTAAAAAGCCTAAGACTCATCTATGAAGTTAGGATTCAAACATCTGTAAAACCTGTGCTCAAAATTCCAATTTTAGCCTAAAATGCATTGAATCTGAAAAACAATATTCCTTCATAGATTTGTCAGTCTTCAGAGATAAGCAATTTCTCTCTTTTAAAAACCCAGAATATAATACATTGCACTACAGCACCAGCCACCATTCTTCTTCACAAGTAGGTAGCAGCAAGTGTAAGCAGATTACACATCATCACAGCAATACTGATTAGGAAAATAACATATCCGTGCCTCCCAGAAATGCCTAAGAGAACAGACCAGAGCCAGATACATCCTATTTAAGTCAGCACCACAGAATTTCAGATGCAACCTAGAGATACTACAGCTTCCAAAGAA
Organism: Serinus canaria; assembly: GCF_022539315.1. NCBI lineage: Eukaryota > Metazoa > Chordata > Aves > Passeriformes > Fringillidae > Serinus > Serinus canaria. The sequence continues at coordinate 24,652,468 of NC_066313.1, forward strand.
AATTCTTAATTACCATCTATGCACACTTCTGCAGACTGAGGAAGTACCCTGAAAACAAGACCTTATTTTTGTATCGATCACTGGAAACAACCAGTTCCAGACTGCATAGAAACATGCACTGGGCACCTTGAATGCATGAAACTAACCCCAGGCAGAGCCTACAAACCCAACTTTGACAAATACCCATGTTCTATTACACAGGACAAAACAAGGAGAATGCTCTAGTGTCTAAGAGCTTACAGCAGGAAGTGACCATATTCTCAGTAGTTCTCTTTCAGACATGCTGAAAGTAGCTGCCTAGAAGTTATTCACACATACAAAAAAAATCCTTCTGTCTGCCGAGTCCTCTGGTCATAACTTACTCAACAAAAATTGTCACCTTCTGCCTATTGTCATCTTCAATAATTCTTCAGCTTAGATGGCAAAGATTTGTGCTTCTGAAGCTGCAAGTTCAAGTCCTGTTGACAACTAGCTGTAGCAGTCTAGTTACATACACAGTTGTGACAAAAGAACAAAAATAACCAACAACATTATCACTTTCACTTCTTCAGTCACTCCTGTTTTTGCAAAGCCAAAGCTCTGACAAGGTTTCTGTCACTATTCAAGTCTAAGATAGAGAAGCTCTGAGAGGACTGCCTATGCCCACTGACATGTTGTCAGACGTTATATCAATACAACTGGGTAAGAAGAACCAATTCTATGTAATACTACTACTTAAATCTATCATGGCTCAACATGCTCAAATCGTTGAAAGGAAAGGATCTTGAGAAGTAATACACCGAGATGATAAGAAGATAAGCATCATTACCAGCATCATGCTGGGTAATCCATTTTTTAAATTTAGCATTTGTATAGTAAGTACAGAACTCACAAATGACGTCTCATGTAACCCAATTGCAATAAACTGGTTTAAATGCTATTCTACACCAAGCTGACATCAGGAAGGGCTGTGTGCAGAATGAATTGAGAATGAGAAGCTACACTGCAAGCACAACTCTCCAAAACTAATTATGACCTAATGGAGAATGCAAACTTGATCTTCTGGAAAGCTTATCTCACTTCTTAATTTCAACTGTGATCCTCTACTACAAAAAAAAAAAAAAAAAATTTTTTATAAATAGAAGGAAGTTCAGTCTTTTCATGAAGCTTCCATTTGCTAAAAGTTGTGTTCTAAGAGACAACCAAGTGCATACAGATGATTTATAAGACTGTTCAAGCTAAGATAAGTATTTAAACTAACTATGCAACTCCCCTCCATGTCCTACAGTACAGCTCTGCACTTCTATTCCATTGTATATTAATTTAACCTCCCCTAATCTGAACACCTTCAATGCAAGAATTCAGATGCGAACCTAATATTCAGTGCTACAAGGTTTTTGGGCTTATTCATGTGACTTTTGCCAGGATACAATTCAGAACTGAAGAAATCGCTCCCAGGGACTTCATCTGTTCTTATTTTTTCCCTCAGTCACATAAGGTATTAAAAAGCCTTGCTGGATTTACTAACCTCCCATACTATTATACATCACTTAACCAACGCACAGAAAGTAACTCTGAGATGGAAATACAAACCATGGATTAGTGGGGAAAAGGTATATAACTCATTGGAGAATCTACCACAAGAACAGTGCTGTACAGTACTGCCCTGCCATGTACCTGCTTGATATATGGCCTGCTATCAATTAGCTCTAATTGGTTTATTCAGTGTTTCTACTGCCATAGAGTATTTGAAAAGAATCTGCCCTGGACATGTGTTTAGCTAGGCATGCAACCCTTCCACACACAGATACTACTTTCTTAGCAGAAAGAAACCTGAGTGCTGAGATAGGACAGAAATAAACAGTGACTATAACAGACATTTCTCAAGTGGCCAGAGGAAACATTAACTATCCAGGCTTCAATTGTTTGAGACTCAATATTTAACTTATTCCACACCCAAGAAGCTGACTAAATGACTGTTACTCTGTCTGAAGTCAAATATTCATCATTGCTTGATATGTGGAAGACCAATTAATTGTGAAGCAATACATTTGTTTCATTGCTAGAAGTTTCCTTTTTGGTCATGGAGGTCATAGTATTTATTGCCTGCGTGTATTGCATTGGTGTCTCCCTATGAAAGCTAGATAACAAGAAATCTTAAGAAGTAACTCCAAGAAAAAACATCTCCACTCAACAGCACACCTACAGAAGTACAAACAGAATATTTTCTATGAGAAAAGCATTTAAGAAAGTGACTTCAGCCCTCATCATACTATTTAACAGCACTACAAAAGTAGCACATACATATTAGAACACTTTCCTCATTTCTATGTGACTTTTGTGTGTATCAGCTGATAGCATGATAGGATGTAGAATATTGCAATCTGCTACTAACACACACACACCATGATCAAAAACCAAAACAGAACAAAAACCAAACCACCTATAGGCAACCCCCAGACCAACAGATATTACAATATACTGCTTCAATATCTCCTTCTCCTCAGCTACATAAAAAGTTTGCAGGTCCCCAGCTTAGTTAAAGGCACCCAGTTTAGACTGAAAGCCACCAAATCACTGAACAAACTGAACAACTTGAATTTTTACTTTCAGCCTACGTCTTTATTATTCAGATCATATAGACTCACCTTAGTCCATGGATGTGCCTTAATCTGAGGAAATTTGAATTCAGTATAGTTTGGATTCATTTCTCTAATTTGCTCCCTTGTAGGCGTTCCCAGAACCTGTACAGGAGACATAAAAAGGCAAATTGTTAAGATATGCTTCATATGGAATTAGGACTGAAGTATAACCTATCAGGCACTGAGACAACTGAAGTCAATCTATGTAACTAGTAAGTTAATACGGTGTGGAGAGCAAGACAACAAAACTTTTGCACCCATGGGAAGGAAGTCCTCTCTCTGGGCACCCTTCTCCAGTCTTTGACCACAGTCCAGAGTAAAATACGTGTTGTACTCTGTGCTGCTGCCACGTGCCCAGCCAGTGGGCAACACTAAGAAGAGCCTGGTTGTCTCTTCATTCCCTCACACCACAAGGCTGTTACACACACTGACGAGATCCCTCACCCCAGCCAAGCCTTCTCTGCTTCAGACTGAACAGTGCCAGCTCTTACAATCTCTCCTCATGACAGATGCTCCAGCACCCTAATCACCTTTGTGACCCTTACTCCAACATCAGTGGTCTCTTGTGGGCGATTCAGTTCATGCTCCAAGCCCAGTGTCAAAAATTTGCCCAAATCTTATAGAGTTTTTCACAAAATTAAAGCATCTCTCTCAAACTTAGCAATATTCTGGTGGGGTAGACTTCACTTTCATTAGGTTTATATAAAACAGTACTAAAACAGACATTCAGAGATTGCAGTTCACTGTATATGGTTGATTAAGGATCAGACAAGTAGCACAGACTGCATTTTACAAGTCATAAACAGTCCTCTGACAAGCTTAAAAGATCAGCCAGTTACTGCTGAGCATCTCCTGCTCTCCCCGCAAACAAAACTGTGCAGGTTTGGGCGTCCTCATCTCAGTATTTTCACATGGAGGACAGACTTAGTTCTTAGTCGAACTTGGAAGTACCTAAAAGGCATACCACCTGTGGTTTACCTTCACCAAGCTGTATTTCTCATTCCCAGAATCTGCACAATGTTATTCAAGGATGCAAATTAGTTTTACGAGAAATAACAAACAATTGCTCTTCTCTTTGAAAGGGAGGGTACATTTTGAAAGGATTTCAGAAATGTCTTGAGGGAATAAGCCTGACAATATGGCATTAGTGCTTTCTTTTCAATTAGCACCAAGTGTGAGAGAGCTATTGTCATCTAGCTATATTTGAAAATTGCAAAGTATCTGCAAGAAATCCCATTGTTTTCTGCTTGTACCCAGTTCTGGGCACCTCTTTGCTCTGCTGAGAGATGGGAAGATGGCAGAAGGCAGGAGTGGGTCCTCTGTGCTGGGCTCAGGCTCATCTATCTGAAAGCTGTAGTGGCTCTATTTTGGCCCCATGACAAATCCCTTCACACAGCTTAGCGTAATGTTATCACCTCATCTCATCAGACTGCACTGTCACCATCAGGTAACAAATGATCACACGATGCTGGCACTCTACCTTGCTGCTTGATAAAGAAATATCTGGTTACAAATTCTGGTATCTGTGTACATTTTCATTCAGTCGGAAGAATGGAAATTACAAAAATGCACTTCAGAAAGTCAGGTAAGGATGTAAAAGAGCAAGGTAACTGCTGTTTGAGTAATTTGTGGAACAGAGAAACTATCATCAGGTATTATGAACAAAACTTGATATCTCTTTGCTATTTAAAATAAGAGTTGCACAACAAAAAAAATATCCTATCCACAAAGCAACCTTTTAAATTAAGAGCAGCAAGCAGACTTACAACTTGTTCAGACAGTTGCTCCTTGGATAACAAATTTGGATAACAAATTTGACTGACAAACTGTATAAAATGAACAATAATGACTGTATAAAATGAACAATAATGTTTCGTAGATCACTTTGCTCATGAGGATTTAAAACCCACCTGATTCTAAAAGCCAAGGGTTACTCTCAGAAATGTCAGATTTTTTTGGGCGTGTCTGAAAACACTGGTTTTGCTTAGGGGGTAAAAAAGGAGAATGTCTGCAGATTTTATATATTTTGCTCAAGTTTCAAAGGCAAAATGAATTGAAAGGAAAATGTGCCCTTTCCCTGCTGGTTTTCTGTCTGGCACCCACAAGAGCATCAGCCATTCAGCTCCCAGCCCTGCCAGGATGGTGCTGCTCTCAAAACTTTGATGACCATCACTCTCAAACTTTTCCTGTTCTAAAAGATGAAGGGATTTCCCGCCCCTAAATATTATTTTAATCTCAATTCAGGAAAAAAGTGATTTTTAGAACCTTGGAAGTTTTTGTGATTACTTATATTAACTTTCTGAAAAATGATGGGCACCTTCTATTGCTCTCTCATGTTTTCTAAACGCTAAGTTTTCACGCCTCCCTAGTATAAACAGTATTTTTTAAAAAGCATGTTTACCTTTTTCTCCTCAAAAAATTCCTTCAATAGCTTTTCTAAGAAGCAGCAAGTAGATTTATTTTAAATTTAGCCCAAATATATCAAACTCGCTTGGTTGCCAAGGCTGCTCAGAACAGGAGCCTACACAGTGCAAGTATATTTAAAGACCACCTATAGCATCAGATAACTCAAATTAGATAAGCAAGGACAATTTCATGGAAGAACCCGCAGACAATGTCTATTCATGCATTTTGCTAAAAGCACAGCTGTAACTCCAGATGATGGGAGAGGGCAACTCCTAAGCTCAAGCACAGGCATCAAAACAACAGCACTTCAGGTTTCACAAATGCTTAGAAAAGAAGGTACTGAAGAAGGATCATGGTAGCTGAAAGAAGGGACTGTCTGACCTTTCAGCTACATAGCAAGCAGCCTTTGATACATAAAATAACTGTACAAAAGGAAAAGTGACTACTAGTAGCTGCACAGTGTATTTATATTTACTCTGTACTTGAGACTGTAAAACCAGACTGCACTTCCACTTTGTACTGATAGCGGATTAAAGGAAAAATAAAAACCAACCACAAAACAAAGCTCCCCAAAATCCAACCAAAAACCGAAAAGAGAAGAAGTTTGGAAGAAAGAACAGAAGTTTTGAAGACAGCGTCAAATTCAAGTTACAAATTAAAACAGTGGGATGAATAAAGTGATAAACTGTAAAACTGTACCAGTACTTGACTTATCTTGAAGAGGTCCTGTAGCAGATCCCCCCCCCCCCAACATACCAATTCTGTTTGCTACATGATTTGAAATTGCACCTCACTGATTTATACCGAATTTTCAGTATATTAGGAATACTTTCAAGTAACCTTGGTAACAGCAATCACTTAAGCTGCTGCAAAAATTGGTCAAAATTCTCCTTTTGAGAAAGAAGCATGAATTACTATGCTCATTTTTGGCAGAATTACTCCAGGAAACAGCTGATTTGCATTCAGATTGAATTTCATGTGTTTTAATTTGTGCCCATTCTTCTTGTCCTGTCATGGGATGCCAAAGAAAAGAGGCTGGCTCCCTCTTTGAACCCTCCCTTCACATACTCTGTACACTGGTAAAATCCCCACCAATCTAGGAAAAGTCAGAGAAATACAGGGTCCAATACGGACTTATTCAGGTCAATGCAGATTGGCACATACTATTCTAATTCCTGGGGAATCTTTTGGAAAGTGATTTTATCAAGGAAAATGTTGAATTTTTTTTTTTCTATTTAACACTTGAAAAACAAAAAGAGAACCAAAGTAAGTAGAATAATAATAAAAATCCAGTTGTCTGATGGGATCAACTATAACTAGAATGAAGACTCAACTTTCGAATGAAAGAAGGGGAGATTGATGTGAGAATACAAAACATCTTCCTGCAAGTCAAGATGCCAGGTCAACTAGTTTTGCTCTTCATTACCAATTGTCATTATCATCATCTCTTAAATAAAAAAAAAAAGAAGCATTATCTACTAAGATTAACTTGCTGAGACGTGGACACTGCTTTGATTCTCCTAGGACAAAAATTGAACGCAACAGGTTTCACAGTATATTCTGTCAAGTTTTTTCCTTGACATTAGTCTGTAATGGATGAAAGTCCCCAAAACATTTTTACTGCATGAACAGGGTTGGTGAAGGTAGGGTAATGGTATCTATATCCTGCAGTTAAAGAAAAGCTACAATAAAGAAAGGCTCACAAGAACATCATCCTTACCAAACAAGAAGGGGGATTTATGAACCTGGAATAAGGCCTGAACTTGAATAGATTTTCAGTTTATGTTCTTACAATCAACTTTTTTAGGAGGAAAAGATGGATTATTCAGCTCCGAAAGACATTTCAGTTACACCTCAGTACCAAGACAGCTGCTGCCCACACCTGCTTCACTATGCAAAACTGCGCTGAGTCATTTGTGACCAAACCCACACTGTTGCAACAGCAGAGGAAAAGGAAAACTGCAATAGTTTCAACAAATCCCAGTGGAATAAAGGCCCTTTATGACAACCATTGTTATTGCTGAACATTTGCCAAAATGTAATCAGTTAGAAGCACAGGGACCTTGGTTAGAACCAAGGGTTCAGGAGGTCCAGCTGGTAGTAACTGACCTAGAGAGGGGAGAACATGATAATTTAAATCAGAAACCTCTAGAAAGCCATGGTTGCAGTAGTATAGTAGTTTTCCCTGGGAAAACTGTGCAAGTTTATGAGAAAAGGTATTCCTTAAAGTCTGATGTTTATGGCTTACCAGATGGCATAATTAATACTTCTGCAAACACGACTGCACCTCTTCAGAAAGTTGTGAGAGGTGTGCCAATAATTATTTAAAAAACTCACAGTGTAGCATCTCAAGCAGTTAACGCAGCTTGAGACAATACTTCAAGAGGTCTGTGGCAGAAAGTAAAATAAACTTACCCATTTTATATACGCTTCCTTTCAAAAACACTTTCTTGCCAAACAATGAAAGTCAACTAAATATAGGTATTTTTTCTATTCATAACACAAAGGGAGCTATACATCAGGAATAGGAAGAAACCCATTGTCACTGCTGACATGAATATAATTGCCCATCAACTTTTTATACTGCCTGCCTGCAAACACTGGAAATGATGAATTAAGTGAGGCACAGGAACAGCCAAGTTGAGATTGGGGGGACATCAGGGGAAAAAAAGCCAGGAGCCTTCCCTTAGGGCTGAGGACAGAATCCATCTGAAAGCCCATGTCAGACACAAGCAGGTCATCAGCACAGGACCACATTGAATAAAATGAAACACTCTCCTATGGCTTACTCTCCCGGAAGAGAAGGCTCCACTCTGCCCATTAACTACTCTGACTGGATTTATTTTATTTCAAAAACTGAGCCCAAAATAGTACCTTGACATTTGAGCATGAGCCATATATTATAATTGCAGTCTATACTTAGCATTAGGCACAGTAAAACTGTCAAGAGCCCAAAAAGTTACACATGAATAGGATTCCTGATACTATTGAACTTGCTTTTTCATACATTTTTTCCCCCTAGCTCCCACTTACCCAGGGAACTATGAGAAGAAGATTTTATTATTCCTCTTAAATTACCATGAAATGCCAGTTTTGGTCTAAGGAATAATCACAGTGCAGTAGCAACCAAGAAACTCAAAGCAAACACCACCCCCACCCCGTAACCCCCACTTCTTTCCTGCAGTTTTCACAAGTTGGTTGATTCATCTCATACTCTAAATAGCAGCACACAGAAAAAATATTTCCGGTAAAGAAAACACCAGGCAGATTGGCTGATGCTGTCCTCCCCATGTCCTAGGGCTGCTCAGATAATTATTGCTGCTTCGTTCTTTTGACAGATTTTTTTTTTCTGCTTTTGAGAGGAATATGGGGAAGGTACTAAACATAAACTTTGAGAGGATAACTCTCTTAGAAACCAACCCAATTACCCTTCTGAGATTCACTTCCTGCAAGAGGAATAAAGAGTAACCACTGTCTGCAGGAACTGTACTTGAACATGTTTTAAGTTTGGAAAGCATGTGCCAGCCAGTTTTACCTTGATGGTTCTGGGATGCTGTAGAGCTTGTGAGGCCAGGAATGCCAACAAACTCGCAAGCTTTCACAGGGAGAAGTCCTCCCATCCACCACTGCTGCACTGTAAGCTCTGCACAAGAGACTGCAGATCTATGAAGGAGTCTGTCCTGACTGCATCTCAGAGAAAAATCACTCTTGTGGTCTAACTGCTCCTTCTCTCAAACTTCATTCAGCAGGGTCCCACTTACACAGAGGATTTTAAATAGTGAAGTGGCAACTGCCACCCTCCTGGGCTGCTGGAAGAATCCATCAGGTAAAAGGCTGCATGACTGCTCTGGGGCGTAGTGTTTACATGTACATAATTTCTTTATGGGATCACTGATGAAATCCACACTTCCACCACTGTGACTGTTCCAGAAACTGAGCACATTTCTAAAGGAGATGTCACTTGAAAGCCAGTAGGGGCATGAATTTTAATGAGTATATTGGGTTACCCACTTGAGATATTCCCAGTGATGGGACAACCTAACATTTGGGATAGCAAGCAAGAGCTAAAAATAAAAAGTAAGAGTCACCATTCAAGATCAAAATTTGGAAAAAGCACATGATTTTTCTCCTCTAATAGCATAAGTATTCAAGAAAAGTGTACTTGGGTAAACTGCTTCTTCAGATGGAGCTCCAAGACAATACTCCCCTATATCAAATATCATTTTGTCAGGGGTAAGTGGTCAAAGTTCTCTCTTTCCCAGTCAGACCAAGAACATGTGGAAAGACCATATTTAAAGAAATAGGAGCAAGTGAAAAAAATTTAAAAGAGGACTTTTGATGCAATTGAATGCAATGCTGCGGTTCTAGAGGGGCACAGTTTTTCAGAGCAGTTTGCAAACACACAGTAGGTCTGGAAAAACTCCAGGTGCAATTATATGGAGAAGATCTTGCAAGACTGCTTGAAATGAAACTACATTAAGCCTATTGAAAGTGTCTCAAACTCTGTCAAAAGCCAAAAATGCTTGTGATGCAGCAAGTGACTGTGGATGTTGAGCATATGGCCTGCAGGAAGGGCAAGCTCTGCCAACTGATATATCACCATGAACACAGCTAAAGAGAGGATGTCATCAAGAACTGCATGAGAAAGGAGAACTAATTTAATGTGATGGCATTTTGAAGTCATTATCCAGTCTAATGCAAAAAACTGCACAGCCAGGTGTAGCATTCACTTGCTGTGTTGTGAAATAAACTCTGAATAATCATAGCTGAGTAAGCAACTAAAGAGAAAACTGAAAAGTTTATCTTGGCTCAAAAAAAATGCCTCAAGTGTAACTGTGATTCAATCATCCTGAATTGATAAGAACCAGCAGTAAAGCTTCTAAGCTGACCTCTTCCTGCAGTGGAATCAATCAAATAGAAAGGATGAAAGTCTGACTTATTTCCAAACATGTGGTTAAGTATTTTCTTACTATAGCCCATTTTTGGGCATTTGAAATACACCATCTTCCCGGTCCCTAAGTTTCAGACACACAGTTCCAATGAAGCTATCTGAAAAGCAGGACCCCACATAGTCAAACAGCAGCTGCCAGGTCCCAACCTGCAAGCTTCTACCAAGCTCACTGCTATTCTACAACTGTCAGATCCCACAGCTCTGCTCCTCCCACAGCCAGCTAGCATTAAAATAAGTCTGTGCTACAATGAAAGCTTGAAATACTAATTTTCTATAGAAGCAAATGGAAGAGGTGGATGCCATCTGTCAAATTTTTTTAATGAATCCCACCCTAAAGGAAACTTTATACAACATCACGTTTTACACGTTGTGGCAAGATTTAGCATTTTTGATAATTTTTATGCTGCAGAATTGCATGTCCTCAACCATACTGAGGCTACGAAACTTCGACTCATTCACGTGGTTGCTTCTTTTATACCATCCTTCCAAATCTGAGTTGAATTTAAACATCATTCTGGAAGTGCTAAGAACAGAATGTTTCATGACTTCTTTGCAGAGTTAAACAAATCTTCCTAATTCGATTATTGGTCATTTTTAAAGGATACACAGTAGATGGGACAGATACCTCCCAACAGCTGGCAGAATGGAAAAAAATTTACCTCACTTTCTACTTTTTCCACATTTTCAAAAGGTGAGGAAAAATTTTAGCTAAACACATTTTTTCCCTCTACTCCGACCATGAGAAATACTTCTAAGTGGATACAGTGTTACAAGGGAAGCACCTTGCTATCTTGTTCCTACACAATTTCTCACAACTTTTGATCTTGAACACAATAGTCTCAATTATAACTTTTCTCTGTATTCCCACCTTCACCTGCTATAGCTTTTCTGAATAGTTTTGTAAAAACTTCACAACAGAAGGTTAGGGAGACAAGGGCACTAAAAAGCAACCCATTTCTCCGTTTGCACTCAGCTTCTCTTCTAGCCTTACCTTCAGAATATATGCCTTATCGGTAACAAATACTGTCAGAAGAACACGGTACCCGCCCATTCAGGCTCACATTTTACATTACACTTTCTTCAAGTTTCAGTGAACATCCTTTTTTGTGATTACTGCTGTAAGATTTACAGTATTTTTCCCCCAGACTTTCCTAAAACATACCACCTCAGTACACTTTGTTTCACTTCATTTCTGTCTGTAGTGGACTACATATGTAACAGAAGATGAGAAAACGCCAGCACAACACAGATGTGAATGGTCATTAAATATTTCCATTTCTATATTTAAAGATATTAGTCAGAAGTTTGTTTCTGTGAGGGTGAGTATACTAATTTCAACCTGTAATTTATTGAAATACCCTTTACACTGGGTACTCCTTCAGTTGCCTAGAGAAATATCATCCGTTTGCCAGTGCTATATATCAGCACTACTATGATTAGTTGAGAAAAGTTACCACCACAGATGGTACAATTTTACTGAAATTTTGCTTCAGCAATTTTACTGAAGTACTCCTCTGCTCCAATACAACTGAAGTGCAAATAAATAAATGCCTCAATTGGAGAATATATGCGCTATGAAATTACTGGCTCATAGATGTTTTCTTCAGGAGTGCAGAACTGATGTTAACAGCTTCTTAGCAAAATTTCAACCAAACCACAAATTTCTGCTTGCAAAGCATGTCAATAACAAGAGACCAACTATCTCCTCATTATTTTGCTTTCACATTGTGAAATCAAAGCAATGGTAGGGTAGAGCACTTCAGTTCTCCCAATAAGGTCTCTCTACACTCAGACTTCTGATCAAGCCATGGATAGTCACCAGGATATAAAGTTCTATTTACAAAAATTCAGGGTGAGTTTGGGCTCTTCTTGTGGACAACAAATGAAAAGATCAGAAGACATAGTCTTAAGCTGCACCAGGGAAAGTTTAGGCTGGACATCAGAAGGCATTTCTTCACAGAAAGGGTGATTAGATATTGAAAAGGACTGCCCAGGGAGGTAGTGAAGTCACTGTCCTTGGAGGGGGTTAAGGGAAGACTGGATGTGTCATTTAGTGCCACGATCTAAAGTTGATGTGGCAGAGTTGGGTCATAGGTTGGACTTGATCTCAGAGGTCTTTTTCAATCTTGCTGATTTTTTGATTAGCTTTAGTTTTTCAGGATTTTTGATATCCATTAAAAAACAAACCAGGACTTTTCAGAAATGCCCAAGGGCAAACACCACATGTTATCACACAAAATCTTGAGGAGGTCTGGTCATCTGACATGGACCCCTTCACGTGTCACAAAAGCAGTGTAGCAAAAAACAGCACACCACTTCAAGACATTTCTAAAAAGTTAAAAATATTGTCACTTGTATCATCATCATCAGACCTACATCTGAAAGCAACTTTAGTTTTTTTTGTGTTTCCTAAGCAAACTGACCCAACTTGGATTAACTGAGTTTGAAATACACTGGGCAGAAATGCAATAAGAAGACATCAAGAAAGTCACAGGAGAAATATGTGCAAGACATGGAGTCTCCAGATGCAAGCTGCTGACTGAAGGATGTTCAGTAGGACAGACAAACTCATTATAACAGAAACCAGGTTTATGTGGTCAAAACCTGGAAGAGATGGAGTGACAGTCTAGAAATGTCACAGCACACCCCTGAGCCTCAGCCCACATCCTTCAGGCAGGAGAATGACCAGTCAGTGCAGGTTCATGTCATACACTCTCTTAGGGCAGGGACAAAGACACTGGCAGCTCTTCTAGTCAATGACACAGACAAGTAGGAAGCTCTCCGCCTACAAATTTCACAAGCATGCCACACAAATATTTATGCATCAAGGAAGTGGCAAAATCAAGGAGGAAATTCTCTTACTACAGTGCCCTCATGGTGATGAAATCAATAAAGCTGAACAGTATGTGTACACATCTTATCCTCTGTAATAATGTCATCTTATGGGCATAGTACAGATTCAGAGGAAAATTACACTGCTCTCTCTGGAAATCTTGTTTCCTTCACTGCAGAAGTTGAAAAAGGTAGAATAGACAAGGGTGCTGGGAAGTCAGACACCTATCTATGAACTATTCTTCCAGGCCTCCAATCTGAGAACCACAGAATATTCACCACTTTCCAAATAAAACTAATCAAGATGTGCTTGAACATAATTAATATAAGTGTTAGATACTTTGACACATTAGTTATTTTACCTTTAAAAACAAGACTCTTCAGGTAGAAGGTACCTTTGCCCTACATGTCCTGATTCTATACCTGCAAAAACAAGTGCCCTTTCCCACCTTTCATTTAAAAAAAAAACTAGGAGGGAGGAAGAAGAGAAGGCAACTACATATGTGAAGAATCTGGCATAAGGAATTTAACAACACTGTTTTCAAAGCCAAGTATTAATTGCATGCAACAAAGGAAAAAGAGACAGACTCCTAAACAATGAAAATCATACATTAGTAGATATTGGCCCAGTATGTAGGCACTTTTTCCAAGCACACTGGAAGTGCAATCCTTTATAAGGGAAAAAGCCCCAATATATATCATTATGCATAACTGCAAGAAGAGAAAGTAAAGATCATCAGGTTCTCAAAATAGCATGAGAAGTGTTTTCAAACACTGTTTACATGCAAAACCCTGTACAATCATGTCAGAATAGAGGTATGTTCACCAGTTTATAACAGTGCATGTTCATACTGATTCCCAAGGCATAATGCAGTCAAAACACTTAAGATTCCATACCTTGATTATTTCCACCAACTGATCCACACCACTGTCACCTGGAAAGATCGGTTGTCCTAGTAACAGTTCAGCCAATACACAGCCTGCTGACCACACATCTAAAAAGGGAAAGGTGGAGGACAGGTAAAGGTATCAGTAAAATATACGTATTAAGCCATTCATTAAAAACCCAGCCATTTAAGCTACTTACTTTATCCTTTGCCGTGTTTGATAGTGTATACAACACAGCTAAAAATAAAAAACATTCCTATCCTAATGTTATCAGATACCTAGTATAAAACAACAGTGTGCAGAGTCTTAGAAGTCAAACTGTGAGAAAATGAGAATTGGAAAATCATGTTAAATGCCGCAATATATTGACATGAAAACTTACACATGCAGGGAAAAGATCATAAAATGCTTGCCATTTATAAATTGAGAATTTCCCCAAACCCTATGTTGGTATAAATCACTGATTGATAATTGATTATGAACTATGCATAGGTATCATGCAACACAGTGGCCGATGTTTTTACTGTTTCTGACTGTTGAATAGACTCAGTTTTTCATACATCTATTGAAAGCATACATGCACTGACAGATGAACCAGTACTGCAAGTACTACTGGTATCCTGAAGTACATGATGATTAAGGGATCTAGGAGGCAGCCTCTCTACCCAGTCACTTCAAGATCTAATCTTTATCCCAATTCCATTTGCCAACCTGGATGAGTAACTGAACTGCAAGTCACAGATCACATGTCAACAGCATCTGTACAAGAAGCCATTAAATAATTTTTGTATGTATACCAAAAACCTCAAGAAGTCCTTAGGAGCTATTCTTCCTACATGAAGAAAACTTTCAAAATCTATTGCAGGTTTATCTTCTTAAATAATTAGGCAATTCAATATTACAGAAGCAACTTAGGAATGTATCTAAGTGTACTACAGAAAACAGTATTTTTGGAGTGTAATTAACCAAAGTGAAAAATCTAACAAAGCAAATGCAATAAACACTGTTTATCAGTGTTTGTGAGAATCTAATGTAATTGCACAGCAAATAAATGAATTTTAAACTGCTCGACACAGTATTGTACTTGAATGCAGAAAACTGCTTCTCCCCAAAAATAGATTCACTGTAAAGTTTTTGAGAAAGTCATCAATTGTTGAATGAATACCTGAAACCTTACACTAAAATCCAATCTCAAACAAGCAATCAGCAACAGAAGAGCCGTAAAGCTTAGAACATAAAGAAACACCCCAAAAGGGAAAGCCACTTCCCTTCCACCCATATGTCTTTAAACTCTCACCTACTTTTATGAGCTAGCCTTGATCCCTAGGAGAATTTATCTCCTGAGTCCTGTTCCACCTGAGATAATCTATGCTATGACAGAAATCCTTACTCCCTCATCTATTTAAACTATGTGCCATCTCTGGAAGTGTTTGAGGCCAGCCTGGATGGAGCTCTGAGCAACCTGGTCTAGTGGAAGGTGTCCCTGCCCATGGCAAGGGTTTGGAACAAGGTGATCTTTAAGGTCTGTTCCAACTTAAGCCATTCTGTGTCTCCATGGTACTGTAAAGCAGGATATACACAACCCTGCCAGTTATAGCTAAAGGTCTGAGTAAGGAAAACATCTCTGACAGTTCTCCAAGCCATTATTATCACTTTGTCACAATCACTACAGAGTGGTGCAAAATAAAATCAAATAAAGATTTCAGGGGTTTAAGATTTATATCAACATAATAAGCAAGTTAAAACACAGTTTTCCTTCCACCATTTCTAAAGGAAAGAGTGAGAAGGCTATGCAAAAATACTTCCCCTCCTCAAGAACCATTGAATATGGTTCAATTGGAACATACAGTAGACTAACACCACTGTCATTACTTCAGTTTTTGAAATCATTCACTTCCAAATCAAATGGATGCACTTTTATCTAATGTCTCGGTACAAACATTGCATCAGGGTTTATCCTAAAAAGTAACTACTTACAATGTAAACAGTACCAGAGATAATTTGACATTTGAGTCTTGAATTTTAACAAGCAAACATACAAGTTGACGCTTTTTAATATTTTAGTCATATTTAATAAAAGCTGATATGGCCACTGAGGTGCTAAGATCTCTTTTGGACAACAAACTAAGAAGGAATTATGTAAAGAATGTTTAATTGCATCTAACTGCTAATCAATGTCTCTCTCTGATAGCTCCTGCTGTTGGACCAACACATCCAGCAAAACCATGATGCAAAGCACCACTTTTTGTGTCTCCTATGCATATTAAGTTTAGAAGAATTATGTAACTGTTCAACAGATAGATTACTCCAGAGGTACCAAAGAGATAGATTAAATGTACTAAGCAGTCAGAGTGCTGTAACTTAAAATTCTATTTAAAGATACCTTTAAAGGGTTTTAAATAAACCAAGTCCGTTAGAATGTCCTTTACAAAACAAGTAGTTACACCAAATCTGTAATCATTATTTACAACTCAAATCGTTATTTTGCACTGAAAATGTTATATATGGCAAGAAAAAATATTTGACAGAATATATACAAACAGAGAGCTGACAGGAGAGTAAGTCTTCAATCACAATTCACTTCCCTTTAAGATTTTGAAACTATGCTAGCATTATTTTTTTTCAGATTAGACTGTGGCTTTTGTAAACTGTTTTAAATAACCTTCTGGTCTGACTGCTCCATTAGGCTGGCTTTGAGCTGTTTTTGCTTTTCCTAATTTCCCTAAATGCTTTTGCACTCCACCAGCCTATTTTGGACAAGTCTGTAGGGCAGAAGTCTCAAATGTAATACCAAAATTTTATAAAAACATCAGGGAGCATCAGTGTTGGTGCCAAGGTGAGGAGGGTTCAGTCCTTTGGGGAAATGCTGGGCTTCCCCAGCCCTGCCAAACTGCAACTGCAAACCAGTGCAGGTCCTTGTTCAAGAAAGCCAAGCACGAACAGCAGAGGGCACATGAGAAAGCTGAGGGCATCACATGGGAACAGAGGAAAAAAAGCAAGGATGTAGGTCATGAGTAAATAGGTGGCAATGGCTGGGGAATACTTGTCACATTCACGCTGGGTTTAATCCCTCAAACATACAACCAAATCCGTCAGAAACCGATTGCTTCTTATGCACTGAAATCTTCCAAACTAGGCAATTTAATGTCTTGTTTAAAGTCTATTTATTTTTCCTTTATTTTGCCCGCTAACACCTTAAATACACAGTGAAGTATAACACAGGCATTTCAAAATCCCCATCTTTTTTCCAGGCATGTAATTTCACCAAATTCCAAATTAGGACTTGGGCAATATTCCCTGGACAAGGAAGTGAACAAATCCTTGAAGCATCCTCGACAAAATCCAGAGAGTGGAGGCTAACTTGAGCAGCTTCAAGGAGGGACAGAAACAAAACACAATATACACAGGTATTTATACAACTCTTGATAAGCGATGTACAATAAGGAACAAACTAAGAAATGTCATCTCTGCTGAAACTTAATGGAATTTATGCCATTGACTAAAATTTGGTTCCAGAATAGTTTGCTCTTTTTTTCCTCACACCCTTTATATCTTGCATTTAAAAATATATCTACCATATCAGGATGGTAAAATTCTTCCTCAAGCCTGAAGTAAACAAGTATTAATTTCTGTATTTAAAGATATATTACTTAAAGGAAGTGATCAGCTTACAGTAGTTCCTTCCCAGAGACTTTTCTATCTTAGTACAGTCAGAGAACTGCTACAGATTAATATGTGGTGTAACTACCTGCTCCCATGAGAGAAGAAACATTTTCTGAACTATTTCTTTTCAGTATGTGCGAGTTAATTAAAGCAAAGTAGAACTCTCATTCACACACTATAAATTAGCTAATAAACAAGGGAGAATCTTAAAAAAAAAAAAGTCAACAAATGGTCCTCATGCCAAACTAGTTGGGACAATGTGAAATTTTAGAAGAAAATACTGAAAATTACTCATTTTAAGAAAGCAGGCAAGGGTACTTTCTTCATACCTTCAGTGAAATGTAGTCTAAACAATACAGAGAATAAATACAACTGCCAGACAACAGCAACCTTCAAACAAGCTTATTTCAGACAGCTGTCACACACTACAATGGGAGCTAATGCCATATCTTTCCTAGACTAAAGAACACTTAGACAAATACCATTATCACCTAACCTACCTCCATTAATTTAAACACACAAAAATTCACATAGCCTCTTGTACTACAAAACTTTTCTTAAATTAATCTCTACTACTTTATTGATCCTCAGAGCTGTTAGATGGACACTGTCTAATAATATAATCTTTATAATGCCCTTGCTCTTAAATGCATTCTAGTATTACAGAAGGCAAGTAAACAAGTATTTCTCTTTAAATCAGGAAGAGGCATTTGGGAGGACCAGTGCAAAATACATGCCTTAGCTTTAATTCTGTAAGCATGCAATAGCCTTTTTGAGTTGGAAATTAACACCCTGTCCACAAATTTCACTTCTTCTGATCTCAAACTCTGCCTTTCCAAGCTGCAAAGCTGGCCCTCTTCTTCACAGCACAAACACCATTCATTGATTTACACTCTAGCTCCTTTAACTCGTTATTTGGAGGACATGGAGGAGGAAAAAAAATTTTAAAAGACTGTTTCTCTCATCCACTTAGTACAAATTAAGAACTTCCATTTATCTGGCGCTTTATGGGGCGTATTTACCTTCCTACTTTTTTATTACCCTCATCTATTCATCTCTGCCTCACTATTTCTTCATCTTGATGGACTTCCTCCATCTTGGAGGTGACTCAAAGCTGCTGCTCTGGAAACTGTGGAAACAAACCAAGAGTCAGAAAAGCAGCCCTGGGAAGTCACAAATCAACAGCTTCTAGTTGCCAAATGCCAGACCCAAAGTGCTTTTCACTGCTGCTTGTTTGAAACAACATCTGGGATGTCAGAACAAGAGCAAAATTTGGGATTACAGGCAGGTGTGCTATGTTGGTAGAAGTTTCGCACATCAAGCCACCACAGATCCATGGACTGAGGAGAAAGATTAAGGCTGAAACATGAAAATGCTTGAAAAGACATGCTTGTTCCAGTATTTGGAACAAAAACTAAACACAGGTATCTCTATTCTTTTGCAATGAAGAGATGAAACTACAATGACAGGTGGTGGAGTGGTTCAGTAAATTTATACACCTGCTTACTTTCAGCACTGGAAGTTGCCATCTGAGAAAGAAGTAAATCCTTCTGACTGTTTGGCAACTGCTCAGGGACACACCTTGTGGTGGTTCTTCCCCAAAAAACTCTGAGACAGGCCAACTACACAAAACTGCAGAAGAGCTTTGCTCCAGACTGCTGAGGTGAAACACTCACACTTGCTAGGAAAGTGAATGAACAACTTCATAATACTTATTTTCAGACACCCCAAGAGAAGGCAGCAATGGTCATGCAGATCAATCTTTCCCTGCCAGTGGCTATAAATCATCCCTCTGGAATGCTCCCAACTCCTGCCAGCGCAGTGGTGGAACAAAAGCACTGAGAGCTGAAGCCCCTCGATGTGCAGAAGCTCCACCGGCATCTGGTGGGCCCTCCCCTGCCCTGCCACCTCATCTAGGGAAAAAACACAAGACTGAGGCAAAGCTCAGCTGCACAGCTTCTTCCCATACAAAAGGAGCTTGAGGCAACAGAAACACCTGCACTCACCTCTACTCCAGCATCTGTCCCAGGACAATGTAGGGGAACGTGGGCAGCCATCCCAGGGCTTTTCAGGAGCAGCATCACCCATATGACCAGCACAGCCAGAACCATGCCATCAACATACTCTGGGATGCTATAACATACACGGACTGGCAAGGAAGAATCCTCAGCCAAAACGGTGTCATGGCATAGCTGAAGGGCTTGGTTTGGAAAAAAACCAGCAAACCAGCCCCCCACTTCCCTTCCCCCCCCCCACCCCAAAAAACCCCAAACAACCAACAACAATAAAAGTCCTGCAAATCAGCTGCAGGAAGTAAAGGATGTCCACTCCCAGCAAGCTTTAGGGACACAAACACACACACTTGCAGAATTCATAGCCAAAGGTGCACAAAGGCCCAATCTGTACAAGCTATGAAGGCACCCAATTGACATGAATATTTGTGCCTGACCACTGAAAAATCCTGTAAAGTTCTAAGGCAGGCACATAACAGCTATTATGGGTAGGGGTTTGTAGCTATTTGGCAACAGTGACTATTTAAGAACTCTAATAGGTCATTTTCCAGGTCGTTATTTTTGAAATAGAGTCCCAGGTCTGCAGGAGGCACTAACTGCAGTAAATGTGATTTGATGCTACTCTCACTATGGTATATGTTTAAATGCAGCACTAATGTGGTACTTTACAGAAGTGTAACAAACATCACATCCCTGGCTCAGTTATTTTTTAAAAGGACCTCTTGGGTTATAACTGAAGTCATGCACTTCAATGAAACAATCAAGATCCTAGAAGTTAAATGCCAGTTTACAGTTTGTTGTGACATCCAGGAGGAAGAGACACATCCTGGAATGAACTGCTACACTGAAGAGCAAATAATGTCATAAGGACAAATTCATGTGTTTAAAGACAACCTGGATGAAGCCAGACAGCCTAATGCAATACCCGGTTACAATGCTAAACAAGATGACTAACAACTGACATTGTCATAATGCAGCTGGCTGTGCTGTCAAGTATTGGGCCACCAGTGTCACTGCCTAGTCCTAAAAAGGATTTCTTGCTCAGAAATCCTTCCAGTCATTATCCTATTGCAGCACATTATAATCATAAGCCCTGCAGTAACATTAACAAACAACAAAAACCATCAGAAAAACAGCTAGAAGCCTTGCAGGTAATGTAGGAAAATTTCTACTTAGAACACTTTTTAGCTTTGTATTCTTCATTGATTTTACTTTTACCACAGTTTTACTAGAGGATATTTACTGGGGGAATAAAGATTCCTGCCTTACATGTAAAGCTCACTTTTTGTTACCAAACACACAGAAGTGATTCTTACAGAGTCATAAAGACTACAGTGAGGAAAGACTGTTATGCTAACAACTCACAAGAAAAACAAGAACTAAAAAAAACAAGCATGCCAACATATAAGTTTAAAAGGCAGCATTACAATACTGAAGCATTTCACAGTTCCCTACACTCTGAGCTATGGATAAAGCACTAATAATTACATGCTCTTTTCCTCCTTTTAATAAATCCCTTTATGCTTGTTGATTGGTTTTCCAACAAGCTGGATGACTCTGGATGAACAATCCCACGTGAAATAAGGAAGGGTTCTCACCATGCACCAGTGCTGCCTAGCAGCAAGAACTAAGGAATATGTAAAAACAGCAGCACCACAAAATTAACCCTTAGAATTTCTAGCATATTGCAGAACACTGGGAAACTGTAGAGCTTGTAAAAGCATTTCATTCCTGCTCATCTCCCAAATCCAAAGACTGCTAAGAAAAAAGGGGAAGGTGGACAGGACAGGATGGAATGAAGGAGTATTAACTTAATTTTCAAGCAATTCAGTGCAAATTTCAAAGAAAGGACTTGGAGGGACAGGTGGGATTTTTTTGCACAAGAAAGTCAGAAAAATGACTGAAATTCAAGATATTTTTGAAGGCAAGTGAAAAATTGCACTTCAGAATGGAAATCTTATTAGAACCATTTTAGAGACCAGCAGGTAAAACAACAAAAATGGAAAGCACAACTTGAACAAGGGTCTGCAGTTGGAGCATGAGACACTTTACAGGCTTATCTGAAAAGCAGTTTCTCCTGCTGACACATAAAATACACATTTTATGCAGCTATCCTCTGAAACAAGAGGTGTCACTGCACTCTGATAATGCAGCTGAGCCAATCTATCAGCTCTCAGCTGGCAAAAAGATGTCAAATGGGATCAGCCACCTTCCCCTCACTCATGAGCTCACAACACTTTGCTTTTACCTGGGCTTTGCTGCCTCTGGACTGCACAATACTGCTGACTGCGCTCACTCACACAGCAGGAAGTTAACCTGCCAAAATCTCTTGTCAGTTGATGCTGAATCAGCAAATTAAACAGTAAACTGTGAGAGCCAGGGTATCCAGGGACAAGAGCAGGGGTGGGGCTGCCACTTCTGGCAGCAGCCAACAGTAAGCTCTGCCCTTGTATCTTTATTGTGCCACACTTACCCCAGACTACTCTTGGTTCTGCCTCTTTTCCTACCAGGAAGATATGCAAGAGTTGCTAGAACACATACTGAATGGGAAAAAATTTGTGAGAGCAGGGAAGCCTTCAGGAACATGTTGAGGTGGGGTTTTTTTTGTTCCTTTTTAAGAATTCCAGAGTTAAAACAAGTCAGCCAGCCACTGAGCGCCACACTAGCTCAAACACAGTCAGTTTAAAAATGGTGGTTATAAACATAGTCTGCCAAGAGTTGATCATGATCTAAAAATCCTTTTGAAAACATTAAACCTTGCCTAAATGACTGAAGTCCATAAGCAAAGTAAAAGGTTCCCCAATACTGTGCTGAGAGCCAATTCTGCTCTTTTGCACCAGAACTCAGAAGGAGCCCAGGCAGTATCTTGACTAAAAAACTGAAGTAGTTACCAACAACCAGCCAACACACTGTTGTTCATTTCCAAGATTTTTCATTTTGCCGTTCATTTTTGGTTCTCCGCTGTAAGAAAACTTGGTTGTTCCCTGATCTCCATCAAACCTCCAGCTTCCCTAGTATTTCCATGACACAGCTATGTGTCAGGTATATCGAAAGAGTTCTTTGTGTTCAAAATTAATTACTAAAGGACAGTAAAAGCTAGCAGAATTAGTTGAATTAGAAGGACTGCTGTACACAGTATATTAAAGTTGTAAAGAGAATTTAAAGTCAATCATTAGGCCACACTTACTTCCCCCTATAAACTCTTTACAAAAAGCCAAGTAAATAAATTACAGATTTATGTCTAAACCACAGTACATCAGAAGCAGTAGCTGGTTTTCTGCAGACATTCTTTACAGTTATTTCAAGTTACTAAAAATGCTTTTCTGGCTTGAGATCTCATACCTACTTTTAAACTAAATGGCAATACTACATGGATTTTTTTTCACTTGAAATCAGATTTCCCCCCTCTACACCGAAAAAGCCACTTTCCTAGTGAAATTAATGGTGAAATCTCAAAAGGTGAAGAAAGCACAGCAGCCATCTACAAAACATTTGTATTTCTTTAAAAAGTGGTCCCTAATAATTTACAGCCAAATTGAGCCCCTGGGGATTATATTTGAGATCTCTGGACATCTTTACATTCAGTACAGGATAAAATCTGAGGCAGCTGGTACAGATGTCAATGGCACACACATACCTATACTGGAGGTATAATCGGTGGCCCCAAAGATCAACTCTGGTGCCCTGTAGTACCGAGAGCAGATGTACGACACGTTGGGTTCTCCACGAACCAGCTGTTTTGCACTGCAAAGGAAACAACAGTATTTCGGTAATGAACACTTGTACAACATCCCTGTGCACACCAACACTAAGCTTTGGCACCCTTCACCTACTCCCCATTTCCAAACATTGAAATACAATGTTCTTCTAAGCCGATGCAAACTGACTCCTTGATTCACTGTGAAATCAGTCCAATCCATCAAGCATCTACCTTGTACTGGGGACAGGAAAGGAAATTCTGAGTACAATCTAGGTGAAAAACAGGATCAAGTTTTTGGCCGCCAGTTGTCTTTTGACAGATACAAAGGCTTGTTCACAGTGGAAAAGAGGACAGAAAACAGTTCTGGTCAAATGTAGTCACTGTTTAAGGTTTAAAAGCTCTGGATACTCACAAGGACTGAGGGAGGTATTTTTGTCTGTTGGGGTTTTTGTTTATTGGTTTGCTTTTTTGTTCGGTTGGTTTTTAATTTCCATCACAATATTCTGCTCCTTTGTTACTTAAAGGAACATGGTATGAGGAAAGAATGAAAAAAAAAGCCTTTGCCATTGTATTCACATGTTAATGGTCCACAATTGACATGAAGGTTTCTCTGTAATCGATCAGCCATAATGGATCTAACCTACAGTATTGCCTCAATACTTCTCTTTGAAAGAATCCAAGAAAAGAATGGACCACAAGAACACATTGCTTTAGGAACATGAGTCTGTGGGTATATTCCACGTCTTTCTTAATTAACAAGTGAAAGACAAAAAGGAGCTGGAAGACGAAACTTCTCTTACCACCCTTTTGGAACTATGACATTCACCTAAACAGCACCGAACACTGCAGAGTGGCAAAACAGTCAAATCCAGTGTTCAGCTCTCCAGACACTCCTCTCAGCCTTCAGTGAAGAACTTCCACCACCCATTTTAAGAAGTCTCAGTTTTCAGTTTGCTATATACAAACTACAGTTAACAAATTCCCACTGATAAAAAATAGTAAGCATTCCCTTTATGCATTCAGTTTTGAGCTTCAGCATGATTCCTACTTTGTCCCAATCCTGGTGAGGTAGTGCTGAGGAGATCCCAAGGCACCAGCCACAATGATGCACTGCTTGAATAACCCCCACATTCCCACTCACTACGGGCAAGCAAATTTAGCAACAGCAGCTTCTGTGACCTCTCACACATATACCCCAACTATTTTAGTCTGTAAAGTTACAGCACAATCTAAAGACTGAACTTTCTCAGAGAGAAATCTATGTCCTGTCTCACTGCAGATTGCCAGAATTTTTGTATCAGTTTGAAGGTGGGGGCTGGACTCTAAAGGTGATTCTGAGTGGATATTAGAAATAAATGTGCCTTTGGAAACTAGAACATAGATGTCCACTATCCAAGAGCTTCAACTGGAAGTGCTGCTTCTGATACTGAGCCTCTATGGTATTTGCAACATTAAGTGAATTGTTGTAAATGCAAGTAGACTGACTAGTGTAAAACATGATCCTTTTTAAGTTACAATGCCACCACGCCTGTACTTGCTTGCCAAATACACTTCACTGCAATAACTGGTTATGGTTTTCCATGCTGCAGTACTTTCCCTGTGTCTTGGTGTATTTATTTCATTTTTCTAATACCTGCAAAAACAAGAGGCGTGAAGTTTAATTCCCTCCCTCTTAATATCCCTTTCCAGCTCTTCCCTGCCTCTCCTTTGAACTCACTTTGGGGAGAAAACAGAATAGCAGTAATTCCTCTTTTAAGCTACAAATAAAGACCTTCTAAAGGACACTGAGAATTTCTTGGCAAAGTTGCAACAAGGTTCACTTTGAAGGAAAATCTTTTCACCGGGTTTCAGGCTACAAATGTGCTTACCTTCCAAAGTCACAGAGTTTTAGAACAGCTGTATCAGGGTCCAGCAAGAGGTTCTGTGGTTTTATATCCCGGTGGCAGATCCCAAAGGAATGGATATAGGCTAAACTCCGGAACAGCTGATACATGTACAACTGGAACACAGAAATACCAGTCAAACCAGGGTAAACAATTAGTTTAGCACAAAACCTTCTGAGAAGAAAAACAAAATCACTGAGAAAAAGACCATACTGAATGCCTATTAGGGCTTTGAAGGTGGGCAAGGTATTTGCATACCACCTTCCCCACACACCCTTTGCTACATACACACACATGTGGTTCAAATCTTTTTATGTGTCCTTTGAGATAGCATAATTAGCATATTTCCAAAGAACTAATTGTGCCAGTTTTCCAACATTTGTAAATAATGGTAATCATAAAAAGCATACACAAAATAAAGTTTCAGTTTGCTCTACAAATAAACCTCTTCAGAGCAGTGAAGTATTCCAGGATATTAAAAACCCCAAACCAAACAAACAACTAAAAAAAACACCCCACAAAATCCAAAAGAAAACCCTTTATTTAGTGAAGCTATATTAAATATTGCCCAAAGACAAGGGTAGTGTCTCAGCCTGTCACTGAAGTGAATCTCCCAGTGTTTCTTGCTGAGGGGACAGAGTCATTTTAATTTCAAATCTCCAGACAAAAACAGAAGGCAAATAAAACCAACTGTTCAAAATAAGTTTATGCAAGGCACAACAAACAAGTATGCTGAGGGAGAGTTTTCTCTGCCCACTTTCAGGGCTGGCTAACCCCTTAGTAAGGAATAACACAGCAAAGGGAGGTATTACCAAGCCAAGAACTTCACAGGAGAAGCTTACAGGGCGGGGGAGGATGTCCAGCTTCTGGAAATACATACTTTTTGTTAAGGATAATAAAAAGCTGCGGGATACAATTAAGGACGTATAGCATATGCAGTCATAAAGGCATGGAAAGCCTTGTTTTAAGACTGACAAAAGGCTGCCGATTATTTTTTATTTTTGTCCCCACAAGTTGCCACTTAAAATCAAGCTACAGGAAGGACACTATACCAGGGATGCAGCTCCACACTTTTCTTTCACAAGGACATTTTTCCACAGTGCACCTTTAATGGTCTATATAACCAGGTGCAGTTACTTGATATTGATATCAGGTCATGTCTGCCTCTCTTTCACCATTATCTTTGTCGTCACACTTTCTCTCCCCCTTGTTTTTTGTTGCTTGTTTGGCAGGAAAGTAAGAGAGGGAAGCGAATTGCTTGAATTTTGGCTCTAGGCCTCTGGTTTTCATACTTGTTTCTGAAACCACAACTCTGCACAAAGTAAAGCAAACAAACATTTTTTCCGAATTGCCTGTTCTAGTCCCTCAAGTATGTATTGTGCAAGTGTATTGCAAAATAATGCAAAAGACTGCTCTAACTTGAGGGGTCAAGTTAACACATGTGGGATTTATAAAGTACGCCTTTCATCTCCACACAGCAAACCCAAAATTTCCAAGGACTCCTTCCAGCAGGTTAGAAATTACAAATAAAAATTAACTAGAAAATTACTAGAACAGCTTCTGTGCAGCTTTAAGTTTCTTTGTTACCCAGGGAAAAGCAGCTCTCTGCCTGCCTAGTTATCCATCTGAAGAGAACAAGTAGGTATGATCTGACCTTTGTGTAACCAAGATGCCTGGAAAATTGCAAAATCTTTAATGACATTAAGGTACCATGATCTTTTTAAATACAGGATTATATAAAAGCCTTGCCAGAAAAATAAGAATAGCTTTCCAGACTACCTGGAACAGGAAGTCCTAGGCATCCTGCAAGATGAAAGAGTTGAAGCAGATTTTTCTCTGAAAGTGTAAGGAAGAACAATTTTCTCAAGTTCCCACAACAGAGAACAATTAGGGCAAGAATACTGACAAAAGATATATAAACAAGTTATCAAAAGCCAAGCCTACAGATTTTGGGGAGCATATAACCTGAAGACATGATGTTCCACCAAAAGACCAAAGAGAGTGACCTTGAAGTCCGCTGGATGATAAAATTCTGTGCTTTCTTAAAAATCAGGCAAAAGTGATGCCTATTGCAGAGACATGCCATTTACAATTTATGCATGTAGTTACGGCACAAAACTTCATTATTGAAATAATTACTATTTGTAGCTTTCACCTTTGAAACTTTCATCTTCTTTTAACCAAATTGAAGTTTTTTCTTAAGCCAACCCTTACATCAAGCATTATACTTTTAAAGAGGTGTCTGGAGAAATCAATATGCATCAGGAAATTTTGTTCATAATTTCCATTAAATATTACCTGTGTGCCATGTTAACAAGTTAATGCCATACAAAAACATCATCATTCACTAGTGTGTGGATTGTGGTCCCCACAATATATGAAACAGAACTATGAGGCCCCAGATGGGTCCCATGCTTGACAGCAAATGAGAAATTTTATTTATTTTAACTCCTGTGTAAAAGATGTAGACAACTTGAGTAAGATTTTGAAACTACAATGTGCATACAAGCATCTTACCCCATGTAGGTTTTGAAGACATAAGCCAATAAGCTTCAAGTAGAAACAAAAAAGTGACTTTCATGACCACAACAAAAGCACATGAACTCTTACTTATATGCCAGGAAATGGGGAAGATAACAGATTAGAGAACATCCTCCTGACATCCTCTTTCAGTTCCTGACCTTTGTTCTATTATGTCTTCACCATCTCAGGAAACTGAAAGCTGCTAATCTGGCTGGTCTCAGTCTCCGTCCAAGCTGCATTAAAAACAAAACACTCCCCCCACACTCAGTCTCCCTGACCCATTCCAAGATTTCTGTAAGATCAGAAATCAGGAGTGTTTAAGTCTCAACCCTCTATTCTTCTTTCACCATGCCGAGTAATTCTAAAGTTTTTTCCTTGCCTCAAGATCTATTTGCTTCTAAAAATTTCTGAAAATTTACTATTATGTCAGAAAATAGTATCCATGATGTAATTCTGTAATATCCTGCTTCACCTAACCACATCTGTCAGTTACCTACCTTGACATAAATCATAGGGAGTGTCTGTTTGGCCCGACTATAATGTCTGGCAACTCTGTATACTGTTTCAGGAACATAGTCCAGCACCAAGTTGAGGTACACCTCATCTTTCTGAAAGAGAATAAAGAAGAAAAACAAATCAGCACTAGATTTGAGGCATGAAGTACAATCAAAGTGTTCAGAGAAACCTAAAAGATGAAAAAGCTGTGGACATTTTAAGTCCCATCTTTAGTGTGTGAACTGCAGTGGAACTATTTAGGCTTTGCTCTCATGCATTCATACTTTTGTCAAACTTATGTTTAAGGTCACGTTAATTGTTCTGGTCTCCTACGTAAGATAGTTTCTCATTATAAATGGAGACAAGGATATAATTGTTCTGCCCAGTCAATATTTTCATTAGGAGACTATTTCAAGGTAACATCTGCATAATTAGTTAAAACAGCCTATTAACTCATTAGTCCCTTACCTGCCAAAACCCAAGAAGTGCAAATTTAAAAGCTCAAAACTCAGCCCCCAAAAACAACACATCAAAAAAAAAAAAAAGTTCAAACAACCTACATCTTTTAGAAATGTTACTTTGATCTTACTGAATTCCCAGCTATTAAGAGATTAATACATATTAACCATTTGTATACAGTAAGCCAGTGTTAAAATTTGTAACCATTCTGTTTACAGGTATTTCTATGTCCCAGTTATCTCCAACTTAAACATATGAACTTATTAATTACAAAAGAGAACAAGCCAAAACCAAAGTCTCAAGTATAATTTTTAATATTTGGGATTTAGTTAGTTAGTTCATGTGAACATAACACAGAGAAACAACAAAAGTAGCTTTATAAGGTACTTTGTTACATAATAAAGTACCTTACTATATATTAGCAAAGGAAAGAAGGAACAAAGAGGACTTAAATGACGAAGTACTATAATCATATAGTGCCTAACTGTAAAACTGAGAATTTTCAGCAGTGTAACAGGTCTTAAAGAGACTTCCGATATTTTAACGCAGTCTTCAGTGCAAATCCTACCAGGATTGTGAATACAATTAATATTGGGGAGTGGGTAAAATCAATTAATTCAGCACAAAAAATCATTTTGAGAGCTAGTGAAGTAACCTCTCCTGTGCCTGTTATTTTATCACCTAGAACTTTCTATAGAGAAAGACAATACATAGAGAATTTATAGGGATAGAAAGAGCACAGAGCTCCCAACTCTTCGACTAGATGTCCTTGTCAGAAGATCCACTGGCTGTCTATATCTTAACACCTAAACCCAAACCTCATCTAGCTACAGCAATTTAATACTACTACTCTAGTGTGACTTGACCCATCACTCACTGCACAGAGTGAGGCGTCCTTCTCTCACAGTGCTCTGCTGTCCTGCGCAAAGAGCAGCAGCCTGGTACATGGTAACATACAGAGAAATGCACACCTTGAATACATTTGCAGAGAACTGCTGGCTTTGTGCATTTTTAAAGGCTCAGAATTCAAGATCTCTGCTCACCCTTATTTGACAATAAAGGTTTCTATTTTCAGGACATTTTAATAGCCCTTACCAATACCTCCTAATAGATCAAGTCACCTTGCATGGCCCTGCCTATGTCATTCTTCCCTACAAAAAAAGAAAAGCTCTTTTCTTAATATCATTGCTTAAATGACAGTGGCAATAGCACAGCACCAAGCAAATTACAATGGCCCACCAACTTGTATCTATCTGGTCTTATCACACTTCTCAAACATAGACAAGGAGCAGCCTCCAAAATCCTGCCTATGCCAGTGCTTCTACCAGTGCCATCCCAGGAAATGGGAACAATGTGAAGGCTTCTGGGGACCAATCTTGGGAGAAGAAAATTTTTGAAATGGAGGATAAGGGACAACTATCAGCAGTGCAGAGGAAATACCAGACAGCTCTGAAACTCCACAGACTTGCAAATATATGCAAGGAAAAAAAACCAAAACCACTTGTATTTTAGCACTCTTCCTGCAGCAAGGAAAGTTCTTCTTTCCCTGACTCTCATTTCAAGCCAATAAAACTCATCCACCGCCTCTTCTTAGGTCAGAGCTTTCAAGGTTTAGTTATAAAATACCAAAAATAAATGTCCTAAAAAATTCAAAGTTAGCTTATGCTGGCAAGGCAATCTGTAAACCATGAGAGAAAACAGTCACATGAATATGAATGCTGTTTGCTTCGGTGTAGATACAACCTGATGAATATGCTAAATGTCTGCCTCTCAGAGGATGGGAAAGTCTTACTGGTGACAAATCACGTCACCATGTACTGTTACTGAGGTTGGTGACTTTGATCCAAGGATTCATGTTTCATGTATCAAAAATATTTACATGAGAGATTAGAGGAAAAAAATGAGTAAAAAATAAATTATAGTGATTTTATAATCCTCTCATAATACAAATAAAACAACACATGTAAAACAGTAAAACATATGATCAGTAAACCCTGTCTACACTACATCACAGCAGTGAGTTTTGAGAACTACAGAACTACTCTCTAGTTCATATAATCTTTGCTTTGCTTTTAGTGCCTCCATTTTTGTTTCTAACTTTACATGCTATTAAAAATGGGACCAATTCAATATCATGACACTTGCACAAAAAACCTTGAGGCATTTGCCTCTTGAGAGATGGAGGCTTCATTTCTGAGTTTTGATGCCATCCACAGCACCTGAACAAACAGTGAGGTGCTGCTCCTTTGTAAATGTGTATCACACAGAACAGAAAGGCACATGAACACCTTTCACTCCCTTATCAACTATCAAGTTTTGAAGTACCACTTGAGGGACCCAGAACTCCAATATGCAGCTATAAAGGCAAGGCTTATGCCATTGGCCATGTAAGAAGTGGCATATTCCACCCCTACTACACGCAACTGACTCCAGAGGTTCTCTTAATGACTGCTATAATGAATTAAAGACTATTCAAGTGTTTTGAGTGACATCCTCCTGATGTCATCTGGCACTGGTCTGACAAACACACAAGAAAGAGTTTTCATGAGCCCTGATACTTCTCAGTGAGCATGAACTGGATGAAAATAAGATTCAAGTTACCTGGATTCCCCTGAACAAGATTCAGGACAAGCTAGGAAGCAGTCATGGCCTGACAAGCTCTGAGCATGATGTAACCTGGTTTGCCTACCTCATGCATTCCTCCTAAACACATATTTTTCCAGTGACCCAGATGAATTGCAATAGGAAACAGGGTTAGCTCAAAGAGCTTGCCAAATGAGGGCAACTGCTCGAGGATCAACTGGGACGATCAGGGCTTATCTTTCCATTACAGGGAACCTCACCACATATTCCACAAGTGACTTGTTTCCATACTGCTGTTTCAAAACTGCTGGTCTGGGAACAAAACAAGGTAACCTGACTGTCACAAGCATGTCTGAAATTACCTACAGAGAACAGAAAAGACCAGAGGAAGCTGCAGCATACGAATTACAGAAAGCAAACACAAGATGTCATTAAGTAACTCACTTCTACTTTAAGACCTTGGGCTCGCTAGCTTTCTGTTGCAGGTAAAATGTTTATGTGTATTTGTATTTACTTTTGCTTGCTGCTAAGATTATGACCATGTAAAAAATACATGGTTCAAAATAAAAAATGGGGAAGAGCAGAATGCCAGATCCTGAAACCCAGAATTGAAGGATTTCATTAGGATTTTGACTTCAGCAATGGGGGGGGGGGGCTCATGTACCAGCATCAAGTGCTAGAAGCTGCTTTTTGTCACTTGACAGATGAATCCTCAGTTGACAAACACTGCTCCAAAACGAGCCACAGCAAAATAATCACTGCTTTGCCATCAAATTACTCTGCACCTCTCAAGAAACATCAATTCAGGCACTGCTTCACTTTGGTGGGAAA
Organism: Serinus canaria; assembly: GCF_022539315.1. Lineage (NCBI taxonomy): Eukaryota > Metazoa > Chordata > Aves > Passeriformes > Fringillidae > Serinus > Serinus canaria. The sequence goes on from NC_066313.1 coordinate 24,684,315, forward strand.
TACTTAATGGAAGTAAATACGCAACCTGTACCATAATAAGAGGCGTGAGAAACACTAGGACACAAGAGCTAAAACATTTTAGCAACTTCATTCTTCTTCTTGTGCCAGAAGTTGGAGACAGAACAGGATGAAAGTACATGAGTATTACACACAATGTGGCTGAGGACTGAGTAAAATTGAAAACATCGCCTTACTGACAAAGGAAAGGCTGGAGGTGCCAAACTCCATTTTAGAACTCTAGTCTCTTTCAGTCCACATGAGTAATCTGTTTAAAGCATCCTCCAGTTGTGGTTGAGGCCAATATAAAGAAACAGCCATTGAATTAAAGTAAAGCAATGGATACTAAATTCAAAGATTCCCTTCTCTAGATTGTTCCTTGCAGTGATAATTAAAATACTGCTTCTCTGTGATCATCCCCTACCTCAACAAACCCCAAATTGATTCAAAGTGGTTCCTACAAGCTTTTGTTAGCTTTTGTTTTCATTTATCAGACACACTACATTTACAACATGCACGTATAAAGCAGCAACCAATATTAACCAGTCACAGTCCAACTATTTCCCCTATTTACCACCATGATGATAGAAGCCAGGGAGGTCATATATGCCAAACACCAAACTAACAGCAAAAGGAAAATTCTTACTCTGAAAATATGCCAGTATCTAATAAGATGTTGGGAGTATTCCTGAACTGCCACGGCTATGTGGAATCTAAGGAAAACGTCTCTGAACATCAAGTAATAGGGTAAAAAAGGTTAAGAAACTATTCTGGGTGCTCTCTCTTTAGGGTGACCATATTTACTGCTCAGCATTTGGGAAAAGTGGTGAACATGCTCATTTCAGTTTTCATCTCCTGGCAAATCAGTAACAGTGTGACAGTGGTTCTGGTGTGGTTTGGGATGGGTTTTTGCTTGTTTTCATTGGACTCCACCTCATCAGCTGTATGAGCATAATTGAGAGGACATGAACAATACAGGAGTTTCTTAAGCTAACTTTGCATTAGGAGAAATAAATGTGGAATTGCACACTGAAGAAACTCGCTTCATATGCCTACTCAAGCTAAATGCACACAGACAAGCCATGTACCTAAAATTAAGTAATATGCCTCCAAAATGTACTTCTCATTACTAAAATTATTCCAAGGCTTCAGTATTAGGGCTGTATAAGGGTAAATAAACCAATCAGTTTATCCGGGAGGATTTTTTATTTAGCATATGACAGCACCCCACTGACGACGTTTCAGGGATAGGTGCTGCACAGAGCGGTTAGTGACAGGATGCAGCAAGGTAAGGGTTCTGCCAAAAAGCACCTGAGGGATTTACCTTTGAGTTGGAAAGCAAGAAAATGCCTTTCAGCATTTAATGCAGACTATGCCTTTTTTGAGAGTGCATTATTCGAACACTGGAGTGTCAGCATGAGGTAAAATATGCCCTTCACCCTGATGCGGGCATCTAGATTTAGACAATACACAAAGGTCAAAGTCACAGTTTTTGCCCTAGATTCAAAAAAAAATTATTTTACTTTTCTTAAAGCCACAACCAGCACACACTTCACACCCCTTTATCAAGCACCATGAGAGACCCACCTTCCTTCTCTTATCTTGAAGACTGACATTGTACATTAAGGATACAAAAACTTTGGACACACTTTCAAAGACAAAGCAAAAATTTGCAGCCTTCCTACTCTGACTACTGAGTAGACATGATACTCAAGAAGTATTTGAAAATGCAAAATATGTGCTAGCTGACCTTATTTGTATGAAGGAATGGTGACATCCAGTGGCCACGTGTGACTGTTTTTACTTGCAGTTTACAACTACATCTATTTCAAAACAGAGCTTTGGCCGCCACCAAAGAAAAGGGAGTGTAAGCCCAGAGATACAGTTGCAGTTTCACACAGATAAATGCAAGGGTGTAAGAACAGTTGAACACTCAACTTCAGTGTTCAGAAAGATACCAATACTTTTCTAATAGTACTGCAAATATTGGGCAAAGTATCTTTTTTGCTAATCCCTCACACTTCATGACTGAGTTTGAGAACTGAGATCTGTACCAAAAGTTCTGTTCCTATGCCTACTTGTCAAAACTTACGAAATTGCTCTGTAATGCTCCTTACTCTTCAGCAAAAGACAGTCATGTTATATAGGTAGGAACTGCCAAGTGGGTAAGCTATGATGGCAGCATAAGGCCAGAAATCAACTCTCCCAATAAAATCAGTATTTAAGAAATTAGTACTTAGGAACTTTCTTGGGTCTTGTTTAAAGCCAGCTGGTTTATATTATCTACCTTTGATCCCTGAAAGAGTAGAGGTTCTTCGGTGATGCACTAAGACATTCTTTATCAGAAAAAAAAACCAAAAATTCTGACCTAGTTTTCTCTAAAGAGCAGCTACTGTAAAGGAAAAGGTCATGCATTACAATAATTTGGGAATCCCTGATGATTGTTTATTTTATGCCCTGTGAATTCCTTAAGCTTATAGATGCACTTCCAAGGAGAATTTCTATGAAGTTGGAAACATCTGTCCAACATCTAAAAGGCGGGACTGAGCTATCATCTTTGACATAAGTGATCTGTGGATATTTGAACCCCAGCTCTCAAGCAGGGACTGTGCCATAAACTGGTCATAGGTCTGTTGGAAGAGATGATGTTCAAATCACTGGACTGTCCTGCACAACTTGTGATGAAACAAAAAGTAGAGTCTTTGGAGATCCATTTGTTTTCTTGCCTGTTCACCACCTTCCAGAGTGAGTATGAATTTCTGAATCAGGATATATCCATGACAAAAAGCCAGACAAGACAATACACAATAATGGTGCAAACTACATGCCTCCCTCAGGACAAACAACACAAGCTGCTTTCCTAATGGCCATCCAACACTGGGAAGATGAGAGCAGGAGCTAGAGCTGGCAGAGAAATGAGTCGAGAACAGAAGAGCGACCAACCAGATCTACTGGATGGCTCACTGGCCTAGAGAGAAATCTCTGAGCTTCCTATTTTCACTGCATGCACCTCCTACACTAAGGATCTAGCCACTGCTGCCTACTCCACTCTTGTGAAGCCCTACCACAGGCAGACAAAACTGCTATTTCTAATAACAAAACCTACTCAAAACCAGAGACAGCTCATAACTACAACAAAGGAAATTCCCAGCCTGTTGCGAATCCTAACAGCAGTAACTGATAATCATTATATGATGACTGGTGCCCTTTTTGAAATGAGCTTGGCAGGCCTCAGGCAAGGACTACAGAGATACCAACATCACAAAACTCCTCATAATTGGCATTAATTGCTTCTTTGTTGACAACACACAAGATCTGCCAGGGACTGAATGAATGGTAGTTACTAAATTAATCTCTAGTGATGGCCCTTCAGCACATTACTAGGCTGGTGCAAAACATTCACAGAGACTATCAGCGCAAAATTGGGCTCAAGGCTCTGGTAATTGCCCTTTTTATGCAGTAACTTCTTTTTCCTTCTTTTTTAAAGTTCAATAAAGAAACCAAATGGTTCCCATTTTAAACGAACAGATTGTATGTTTTACATGAGGACTCATCTGAACACTCCTGCAAAGAAATAATGGTGATGTTCATGCCTCTCTGAAGGTGGAGGATATAACAGGGATGTAACTTGCAAATCAGAACGTCACTCCCTTCTTCCGAACTTCTTCACTGCCATTTAATCCAGTGCTGCCAAAGCCCATGAGATAGTGCACAGAAAATTATAGATGCAGCTCAACATGTATCTCCTGCATGTTTATTTTAAACTTCAGCCTAAGTCTATGGGAGTAAATTTCCATCCTGAGTCTTCATAGACTTTTGGCTACATGCCCTAATAGCTAAGGCTAAATAAGACCTGACATCAATTAGAGCATGAGAAGGGCCAGCTCAGCCTCCAAAAAAGTGTCAGCATGTTGCCCGTTTGTGATCTCTCTGTGCTTCCATTTTTGCCTTGACTCCTCTGAATACTAAGCCACCTTAAGAAGGAAAAACTAAAGGACACAACCACAGGTGCAATTACTTAACAAAAATTGTATTTACTTTGATTTGATGCAGAAACAGATCACTTCAGTAACTTTTCATCCTCTTTTGGACAAAGCTATGGATCAATCAGTCTATTCAACACTCTAAAGTATCCATACAAGAAAAACTGACAGTTACGAAATGCCCAAAGATCTAACCAGAAACAGAGAGGGATAAAAAAGCAGGAATTAGGAACTCATTTCAGGTTTTACACAACTGAATAATTTTACTTGGCAGCTACTGATTTAAGAAGTTAGGTCATTCTATAAAACATCAGGGAATACTCTTAGCAAAGGAGTCAGAGGAATTATTTCCTCTATTCATGTTTGCCCTGCCTTGGAACATGGCTTGAAAGGTTCTCAGCAGAATTAGGCTAGAAAGGACAGGTGACAAGACCATCCTCCCCTGCAAAAGTAAATCAAGACCTACATTTTTGTATCATGCTAAATGCAAAGCAGTTCCTGAAATTAAAGAAATGTAGCAAAAATCAACCCTGAAATATATGCCTTCCTAATACTCTCTCATCTGCAGTGGAAAGCTGATAGGCAAACCATGCATCTTGTTCAAGATCTTATCCTAAGGCATAATACCAAAGCTATCAAACAGTGGAGCTGGCTAGTCCTAAAATCCTACTAATTTTCTCTACGAATTACCCAGAAAACTAAAAATCACAGAAATACAGCACAGAAAAGTCTTGTGACTACTTTCAGAAGAAGAAGCTTTCATATACCATTATTTGGTTGTATTTTGCTTTCAACCCATTATTTGGTTGTATTTTCTTTCCCTCTGGCTCATTCCACCAGATATAATTACACATTTTAGAAAACTGAAAAGCATTACAGCTATGAAAGTCAGTGCACTGTTATCAGATATCTTATACAGCCTCAAAAGAAGGAAAAATCAGAATCTACTCTGACAAATTCATTAAGGAAGAGGCTTTTGAAAAAACTGGTTATCCAACAGGTCTGACAAATGTCTATAAACTTTCAAAAAGAAGGAATCGAGGAGGAAAGAGCTTATAGAAGCAACTTGAATGCCAAGACTGTCAACTGTCATCTTACTATAAATTACATATCTCCTCTGAGCACTATTAGACCAGAAATTATTAGTCAAACCTAATCAATACTTAGTACTCAGAAGAACTTTTTATATCTATATATACACATAAAGGTATAAATATGTGTGCCTGTGTGTATATATAGACACACAAACACTTTATTGCTATATAAAGGCAATATAAATTCAACGATGCTCAGGCAAGAGTGAGTCACCCAGTCACAGAAAAGAAGAAATCAGTCAAAGCCGTCTTTGATACATGATTTTCATGCTGCTAAGGCTTGATGGCTTTTGTCAAAAGAAGGAAAGAAGTTTAAGCAAACAGGAGAGATAAAAAGGAGAGTTCATTACAAGAAAAAAGAAAAGATAGGGGGCTCAAACCCTTCAACCAGTTCCACATAGCCTGCAGAAACAGCTAATGAAGAGCTCCAAATCTCTACAAACTAGCACTACAAGTTGGACACAGCTAAGGAATGGTCTTAATAGCAAGTGGTTTTTAAACTTGTTTTTCTATTTGATACTTTTCCAGTTTTCCAATCAAGAATGAAACCTCCTGTGTTGCTAGAATGAAGCCAGTTTTAAGGTTCCCCAGTGTCTAAAAATGCCTAGCAATTGAAATACACTAAAGTGATTGTTAGGCTCATGGCTTTCAAAGAGTGCCAGTCTGACTAGATATGGAGAAATCCTTTGAGGTATCTCTAAATCAAGACATTTAACCTTCTTGAACATGTGGAAACACCCCCGCCACCAAAAAAAACAAAAACCCAGAAAAAAACAAACAAAAAAAACCCCAAAAAAACCCCAACCCAAGAAAACATAAACAACAACAACAACAACAACAACAACAAAAATACCCTCACACAATAAATAAAAAAACCAAATCAGCAAACAAAAAAACCCAAACCCATCCAGAAAGAGAAGTTTCTGGGCTTAGGGATGCTGGTGTCAAGCCCCAGAGAAGAAGGGAGAAGTCCAAGCAACATGAACCGATGGAGTAAACGCAGTGGCATTAAAACCTTTATGCAAAAGAATGCTTGATATATAAGTATCACAATTTAATTAATGAGATCAGCAGTACATGAGTTGCCTCTGAGACTTTCCCATAACTGCTAGACTTGAGTTAATTATCACAAACACAGATTAATGGCAGAGGACCATCAAGTTCTTCACAAAGACTGTCAACAATTGCAAGCCCAACTCATCACTACACCACCACATTTTCTGCTATACAATTCTTGGATTTTTATATTACTCTTCCCTTGGACTTGCCTTCAATAATCAGTTTATATAAACCTGTGGGGACATACCATCTATATCTGCAACTGCTTCCTAAACATCCTTCCTGGTTACCAGATGGGACATTACACTTTTCTCCTTCTCCACCCCACAAACAGACAGTTTGATTATGAGGGAAATGATGCTATTGCTTCCAAAAACTGACAAAAGCATGATAAGAAATATTCTCCTTCCTTCTCACATCAACTTGAGAACACTAAGCTTCTATCTAGAGCTTTTCCCAAACAAACTCAAGCCCCTTTCCTCCTAGCAGAGGAGCAGTCTGCTACAAGGCAAGAACAGCAACCTGCTATACCCCATAGACCAAGGAGGAAAAGCTGTGGCAAGCTCCTGCGCTAACACTCAGCTTGTGTTTGCTACAGTTTCTTCTGCAGGTGTTTCCTGAGAGCTGCAAGAATAGGCAGGAGTCACGCACACAATCACAGAGTTATCTTCACATGCTGCCACCTACATGGAAGTACTTGCAAGCCAATTATGTGTCATTTTGTACTGAACTGCAAGAGACCTTGCAACCTGAACGGCAGCATTACACTGCTGATGTTCTGCCGGGTGTGTGCTGGCCCCGGGGACTGATTCCCATTTGTCCTATTTTGCAACAGGGCAGCAGTGGAAATCTCAAAGGTACAGAGCAGAGGCATGAAGACCAAGGAGCAAAAAGTAACGTGAAAGAAAACTTCTCACTGAAGCATAAAGATTCATTGGCCATGGATAGAAACATTTTTAAAAGCTACATCAGTGCTGCCAAAAATCAGCCACAAGGATATGAAACAGCAGAATGGAAAATCCAGTCTCAAGCTCAACTTCATTTAAAGATTTCCAAAAGAGTTTTTCTCAAGTTACTGTTACACAAAAGCTCCTCGGACAGTGTTCTGAACAGTTTTAACATTCCACTCTTTGCAGGAGGTTTTTGAAAGCCCTTAGATAAGGCAGTTGTCTCATCTGTCCAGGAAATTCTACTTCACTTCAATTAAGTTACAAGCTGTTTTAAAAATCTCAACCAAACCACCAACAAAATATTCCAAACCCAAGCCCTCCTTCACAGCATTTTCCTTTTTGTACTCATGCTACTTGAAGAATTTTTGTTTACGAACAAAATACAGCTTAAAAAACAACACTACACTACCAACAAAACATACATAGCTGAAAATTGTTAGCACCATCCAAGAGCAAGGAAGGAAAGGGGAGCTTGTTAAAAAAAAAATTTAAAACCCTAAATTATATTTCTTCTTGAATGCTGTAGTTTTGCAGGCTCCCTACAGGCACAGGCAAGGTACAGGGCCAGGTCCCCCACAAAACACCTCTCAGGTAACAGCAGATCTCCTCCATTTATCCCCTGTGCACAGCACAAGACAAAAACAACTCATCCTGGAGACCTCAGCTCCTTTTCTGGCTCCAAAGACCATGAAAGGGTGGGCTGCCTCTCCCAGTCTGCTGACTCACTTCATGAACCTGCAGTTAACAGCCTGCCAGTAGTTATCAGCTCTCATATACAGCCCTTTATAGCACTGTGGACAAGTGTATCAGCATCTGAAGACAGCTAAGGGTGCAATCTGCCTTAAAAAATGAAAAAAAAAAAAAAAAAAGGCAGCATTTAAATAAATTATCTAAAAATTACATAAATATTTGATATATAGAAAGATCAGAGAAAATTCAGAAGGTGATCTAGCACATTTCCCAACCTCACAGCTTTCATTAACTCCCACACAGACCACAATGACTTTGCTTTTACTGGATGATCCTGCTTTAAGGATACGGTTGGATCAGATGTCATCTTGAAGTCCATTTCATCCTGAATTCTCCTATGATTTGTAAAATGCTGATGCATACTTAGATAAGGAATACATTATAATTTCACATTAAAACTAAACCTTGTAACCCCTTCTTAAACAAACCAAGGAATTTTTAAACCTGGACTGAACGAAAACAAATGCCAGTATTTACTTCTTGAGAGTCATTAAATCCAGCTATTTGCTCTTTCTTCTGGAGCACAAACATTCTGACAAATGACACAATCATATGATCATACATTATTCTTTCCTCAGGCTTTGAAACTCAGCCTGCACCTGGAACAGATGCACAAGGAAGGGGGACAGAAGCATACAAAGATGGGCTCTAGGAAAAGTTGCATAAATGCTTTAAATCTAAAATGCTTAACACTGAATCCTAGAAAACACATATCTGCACATATAAAAAGGTAGTGCTAGAACACACAAAGCCCAGCTGTGATCCACTAGATTAAGAAAGAGGCAGTGCATATGCAAATCTACTGCAGCCTTGTTGTATTTTTGGCATAACACTACTCCTTATGGACCACACACTTCTATACTGAAAACCATCTGCTCCTGTATGACCTGCTGGGCACCATTACAGAGTTTGCCCAGTAGTAAATGTATGATATCTTCACATTTCTGTCTCCATACATTCGGAAAGTCCAGTTATACCCCAGACAGTTACCAGGATACATTCCTTTGTTTTCCTTTCTTACCTTCTCTCCACTAGAGTAGAAGAAATAACGCAATCGGACAATGTTACAATGATCCAACTTTCTCATAATCTGGAGCTCTCTGTTCTGAAACAAGAGAAAAGCAAACAATTAGAAAAACTGTCTGTGGAAAAGGTAAGGTACCATTGCGAGCACTTTAACATACAGACACAGAAGATGAAAAACCAAAGAACAACTAAGTTGGAAATGCAACAGCTTTCACATGTTTATCAGTATTTATTGCAATTGCTTTATTATTAAGAATATTGGCACCTGTGACTACATTTTCTTTCTAAACTAAACATCCAAAAATCCATCACGTAATTCAAGAATTACCTACTTGCATTATCAAAGTGTCAGTGGTAAAAGGCAAGAAGACATTAATTTTTCTTTTTTTCCCCCTAATCTTATAATAATACAATATATCAACTAGAAGGATAGGAAGCCTATCCCATCTGAATACTGTAAAAATAATGTAAACATTGTCAAAGCAAACAACATTTCCACCTATATGCCCACCTTTCTCTACAGTACAAGAGGTTTGTAACAAAAGATCCTTTCCCCTAACATTCTTTTTGCAATACCAACATAAAGCACCTGAAATTGATCAGGTAACTCAACTTCCATTTCTGCTCAACCAAGGTTAAACCAGTTTAGACCACAGAATAACAGCATTATTTTCCCATTTTACACCAAGCTGATAAAGCTGCTAAAATAAAATCAGTTCATAACATGCATGATAAACTGGGAAATTTACTGCAATATCTGTTGCATAAATAATGCCTGAACAAATGAAGGATCTTGCAGGTAAAAACAAATTAAGTTTTGAAATGCAGGTAGGAGTAAAAACAAGCGAGTAAAATTAGCACAGCTATGTTTGTCACACTTCATTCCACAGCTGTTGCTACAATACTTCTTTCCTCTAGTCACATTTACACATCGCTGTTTTTCCCTTCTCAATTAACACGCAATCTGCAGCTACAAAAATAGAAGGTATTCCATTTTTTACTTTGATTGTGGGATTGCTAATCATATATCCTAAAAGAACAAGAACTAATACACTAGACTAATTCACTGTTCTTTACTAGTATCATTAACTCTGGCCAAGTTCAGGAATACTTGGGAAGAGAACTCTTTAGCCACCACACACTTTCACACTTAAATGCACAAAGCTAACACCCCCCTTTGTGCAGTGCTGCTGTCAAAACAATGATTTCAGATTCTGGGTTATCAGAGCGTCACATACGGTGCCTGTCACTACAATTAATTATTAAGGAACTCTGCAAGAACCACTCAGAGCTTCTAATGTCAACATGGCTACAAACTCTGCTTTTAATTCCTGTAAGCCATGTAGCCTTAAAAAAAAGAGGTGCTACATAAAATGCTGTATCATTAATCCTACCAACCCTGCCACCCGCTGACTGAAAAAATACTTCAGTATTAGCCAGCGCTTTACAAACATGAGTGACATCTCACAGAGTTATCAGGTGGCAATTACCCAGCCAGTGGTTACGGAGAAAGCAAGTCCCTCCCTGAGCCTGCCTGGCCTCTGAACAGATTAAAGCCTAAGACCATTCTGTAGATACAAAGACAGGCCTATTCTGTATTGCAAGATGAAGAGAGAAAGTAAGAGAAAGCAAGGAGAGAGGCTTTCATGTAGCTCCTGAAATCTTCTGGTGTGAATTTATGGAAAAGGAGTACAGGCTTCACCACATCACCTCATCAATATGCCTCACATCTCACAGAGTAAAGCATTCTCCTGGAGCTCACATATTCTCCACTTAGTCATTGTTTATTAAATCAAATTTTTTAAAAAGTCAATTTTGGGAGTCATGGCTGGGATTCCTGTGCTGCATAGCACAACTTGAACTTCAGATCAACAGAATCTCCTCCTTCTTGTCTTGTTCAAACCACTGCTGGCCATGGAGTATCTCCTTGGACTGTACAACATGGAGCAGATTTCAATTAGTGAGTGAAAGCAAGGATGGGTCTAGATCCCACTAGTTACAGAATTACCTATTATGACATAAAATTAATTTCTGTTGCCTTTTACAGCATTTTACTACAGGACTAAACCTAACACTGCAGGTTCTAGCACTTCAATCAAATTCCACCAGCATTTCATAGCCCAATATATGGCAAGTTATTTCTTTTTCCCTTTTTCCTACTGACTGTGAGACGGGAAAAATACTTTTTATCTCATGGATTTACTGGAAGAAACATAAATACGCTAAGCATTAATGTGCAAATATTATTTTGGCAATATCTCTACTAGCTTCTTAAAATACCCATACAAACTCCAAGCAGGTTATTGCTGCGTGTTCTTTAGATAGGGTGTACGTGCTGATTGGATACACTGGAAAAAAGAAATCAGCACAAGTTATTCTAATGCTAGGCTGAAGTTATATTTATACTCTGGTATCTCGTCCTAGCACAAGCACAGTTTCTGCCTACTGTGACGCCTTCCACTTTGATCCATCTCCTTCGGCTCTCATCCTGACCATCTGCTGCAGCTGCACAAAGAGTGTTTCAAGAGGTGCTAATATCAGGGATAAGTCATAAACCAGTTACACAGTAACCTATATCTTGCATCCAGTGACTAGGCAGAAGGAAACATATCTAAACTGCAATCTTAGCCAAATAGTCACCTCAGCTATCTTAAAACCAAACTGATTTCTAACCACCACTCCCTGGTGGAGTTGAAACTGGAAATACTTGACCAATTGCAAAGCTCAAATTGGATATGGCAGGGGAACAGCTACTGATGTTCATGTTCATGAATTACTTTTTTCTCAGATGAATGCTTCAAGTAGTCTCACTTTACCATATACTTCCCTGTATACATCTTAAATAAGTAACAACCTTTTCACATTAAGATGTGGGCTATGAAATACCAGTGCAGAATTGCATGGAGAGGAAGAGGAAATATCAGATTATAACCAGGGAACCTTTAGTGAAATAAACAGTGACAGATGTCATGCAGCAAGTGCAAGATACAAAATGCATGTCTAAAGACAATGCAAACTAAAAAAATTTCAAAACATGCTGATGAGAAAGGCTGACAGTGCACATTCAAAATACAGGGTAGATTAAAACCTAAGGCTCATGCCTATCCTTAACTCATCATTTTTGTCTTACAAGAAACATGGATGCAAAGCCAAAGACTTGAAGAGAAGGAAGTTGTTACACTTTCCTGTTCCCCTACCCTTTCAACATGAAGGAGAGGGCTGAGTTTTCTAACTGAAGGAGTGTACCAGGCCTGGTAAGAACTGCAGAAAGCAATACCCTTCAGCACCAGCCTTGCCACAGCAGAGGACCCTGCAGACATCTGCTGCCACCAAAACGCGCAGCTGCGGCACACATTTCTTTGAGGAGCCGCAAACCAATGGGACTATGAACGGATTACTCAGCAAACTTTCTGCAGTTCAGTTTCTTTATCTAAAATAGATTTCTTTATCCAGAAGGTAAAGGCTGCTGATGTAGACTGCTCTATGATCTGTGCATTTAAGCCCTTCACTAACTATTGAAACAAATACCATCTGACAAAACCCTGTTCATCACTTATGAAGACAACTTTCCTAGACCAGACTGCCTCTTATCTGTTCATTATATCGAAGAAAACTGGTTGCTCATCAAGGTTAAAGATTTGGTTAAAGATTGCCAAAACATCAGATTTATAACTTCAAAGCACAGCCAATAAAGTTCATGCAGGAAGATTCACGCCTTCTCTCCGAAGGTACATTCCCAATCCCTCAGAGCTGTGCTAATGCTGCATGTGATATGATACCACCAAAGCAAGGTCATTTCTGCCTGTATTACTACTGTTATCTGCTATTACAAAAGAGGATAACCATCACTCCCGGCCACATACACTCCCCTTCCTCCCCATCCTGGGATTTCCAGAGCTAAACCAGTTTGCATTCATCACTCTTAGTCTGAATCTTTAGCTTCTCCCTGTCTCACACTTCCCCAGCTCCTTCTCCCCCCCCCTTCCTTCAGCAGGAGATAAAATGACTGGCTCATCAGAGATGAGGCTTTATGGACTTGCAAGTTCCTGAACTGCACTAGAGCAAATGATGGTGAAAGGCTTTGTACAGCTCATGTCAGCATGACATTGTCAATATGCACCCAGTGAAGTGGAGAAATATAACCTGGATCTAGTTCAGAACAGAGTGCCTCAGTTTCCTTGGCTGAAGGGCATGCAGGGTTTTGATTCTTGTTTTTCTTCTGAATCACCTTTTTAAATTATTAGCAAGGTTCTTTGAGGACTATGTTCAGAGCAGATGAAATGGGAGAAATTAGGAATTTATATTTTTCCTTTCTGTCACACCAAGGACATGACCTGGTTATTTTAAACAGATGAAATTATGCATGTCTTGAACTTTTAGAGAAGATATAGTTTAGATAGAAAGGCAGGATAAGCTACCAGTATAATTCAACAAGTACCTTCAGCATCACACTTCTAGCTTAAATCAAATAGGAACAGCAACTAAGGTTAATGCTTATTTTTGCACTTTTTAAAGTAACTGTTATTATTCTTGGTGTAATACCTTCAAATGATGAAGCTCAATACCTTGTGTTCTTCTGTCAGATTGAAAAAATAGAAAATGGAGCAGAACTGCATGAACTGTGGCATTACAGATAGATAGAAGTAGCACAGGTAGATCCAAATTTCGCAGTATACACACTATTCCTGCTCTTGTATGTGTCATGATTACTGTGTCTTCCTTTTCTCTGCTTCCAACATAATCTTCTGCATTTAACCACATTTCTTATCCTTCATAAAGGTTTTTCCACAATGAAGAGGAGGAAGAGAAAGATATGGGCAAACTGGGGAAGAAACCAGCTTCCAGCAGGAGGCATGAAGACAGTGATGAGCCAGCAGGTCTTGCTTCTTCCCCCCCTGCTTCTTCCCACTTCTACAGCCAGAATGACTCATCACATTCACTCACTCACCTACTGCACTGCTGAGCCTGCCCTGATAATAAGCTGAAACATTGACAGATTTGAAGCATTTTTCATCTAGCAGCAAAAAACTCTTTATTCTGAACCCCTCCCACCACAAGAAAAAGCCTGGACTCCAAGCACAGGGAAGCAGACACATGCTGAGAGGATTTTCAGTGTGATCCTAGACAACTTCGCTTGATGCCTTGCAGGAACAGCTGCTTGCACAACAATGAAGCCATCCCTCCTAAACCAAGCTTTGCAAAACTTAGCAAATGAGAAAGACTCAAGACCACAGAGGATGCCATTGAAATAGCACCTTGCACGTTACCAAGGGCTAACCCGGAATCACAAACCCCAGCATATTTAGCACATTTTCACTAATACTGTTACTAAAGCTCCAATCCTAGTATACGTCTGGTTTGTCCTAAGCTTAGCAGTCACAAAATCCAAGCTGTACCTCATCTTCTCTAAAACCTCCTGAAGTTGCCTGACCCACTCCTCCAAAGACAGATTTCAAATCCATCAATCACAAAAGTGCTTTTAACACTGTCCTGCTGTCAGCACAAGTACTACAGAAACAACTCTCACTGAACTGACATTACCAGATATTATGATAATTCAGGCATTTTACAGAATAAAGGCCAATTCCTACATCCATCTTGCCCCAATATATCACAAACACTTCAGTGCTTGGACGCAAAAGTAGTGCAAAAGTGTAACTACAGAAGCCCGGGCTGGGAATCTGTCCATGCTGGTCATCAATAGCTACCCACCCACTTCAAGTCTATTTTTTAGGCAAGCAATTTAACGCAGATATAAATGTCAACAGGGATCACAGTTTTCCTCATTTACATTTGAGGTGTGGATTAGGACAAAGCCTCAGTCTCCCCTCCTGTCAGTCACAGCATATTTACAGCACCAGCAGATCTAATTTGGGGTGATCTCCATTTTTAGCACACCTATTAATCTCAAACTCACGCAATCATGACCTTTAATCCAAAAATAGGGGACAATGCCAACAAATACTATCTATTAAATATCTGCATCTATGACATACCAAGAGCTGTAATGACACAACACCCACCACCCAGTTCCTGCTGTCGCATCGATGACTGGTAAATACTTGGAGCCCAGCAGGTCAGAAAGTCCACATACCCTGTCCTGCTGCAACCTCTACCAATGTGTAACATATGCACAGAAGCAGTTTTGAGTGTTAGCAACTGTAGAAACACTTTAAATTTATGACCCAAGAAGTCCCAGAAACATAGATCAAATACTAATTTATATATTGCAGATGTTCTCAGATTCCCTAACGAAAACAAAAAACAAAGAAACAAAACTAAGAAAAACAAACAAAAAATTGGTGACAGCCATCAGCAGTTTACAGTTCAAATATAGAATTGCTGCTTTAAATACCCTCACCCTCCACCCCTTCCTTATATCTTTTCCTGCTTGCCATTCACAGGAGTCCCAAAGGGAAAACCCAGAGGCTAAGTACCTATACAACATGAGAATAACGAGTGCATGTGCACTGTGCCACACAAGGGGCATGAGCAGAGGAAGCTGCCAGGGGGTCCAAGATACAAAATGCTTGTGTATGCACTTCCGTGCAACTCAGCTCATTGCGGCTGCATTATACTCTACATAACCAGAAGGAACCAAAGGCTCCAAACCCAGCCACATCTTGCTATCAAGATCCACAACGGTGCCGTGCTTTTCGCTGTTTTTCACCCTGCAAACTCTGATAATTACGACCCCAAAGCAGCAAACGATAGAGGTGCAGCATGGCTGCACTGCAAAGCGTTCCTGATACGCTGACCTGCAAACACCCAGAACGAGTCACAGGCACAAAACGCTTGCATCAGCTGTATTCTGTCCAAAATTTATTACTGAGCACAGCGACCTTCAGCCTTGGCAGGGGTACAGAGCAGGGCAAAAAGTGTCAGCTCTGAATGCGGCAGCAGCAGGCGGGACCGGCCTGAAGAAGCCGGTGGGCAGAGTGTTCTGGGCTGGAGCTGGAGCCAGGCCAGGGCAAGCTGAAGGCCCAGGCTTCAGGCAAGCATAGGTGGGGCCACCAGCACACTCCCAACCTGCAAATCCATGATTATTAACAGCTTGACTGAAATTAAAGAGCGAACAGGGGCTGTAGGAGTCTAAAACATGCTTTCAACTAAAAAATAATGAGGATAATGAGTGAAACAAAAAAACCCAAACAAACAAAAACAAAACAAAACCACAAAACAAAACAAAAAAAAAAAAAAAATCACACAGCCACCACAAAGGTGGGCAAGTTTTCATTAGCCCCTCCAGAACTAGACAGATTTGAATCACAACCAGTGAGCTGACAGTCGTGCTGGATGAAATCTTCAGAACTAGACAGATTTGAATCACAACCAGTGAGCTGACAGTCGTGCTGGATGAAAATCTGAGCTACTAACACACACCTTGTTTTCACCCTATGAATTCCTTCTATTCTATTACTGCTCCAAATAAACTCAGGCAATACATCCCTTCTCAGGAACGGACCACGTGCTCTCCAGTTCCTAACTCTTCCCCTAGATAGTCAGTAATGGCACATTATGTCAACAGCAGGCTGCTCTTTCCAAGGCAGAACACAGCCCTTAAGCAGACATCTTGATCTTCATACAGCTGTTACACATAGTTTCCTATAACTAGAAACAGAAATGGCTTATTTGTGTTCTTAAGAGATAAAACAAGCCTTGATCTCTCCTGGGAGAACAGAAGAAAAAAAATCTGACTTTTCTTTCCTTTTCTTCCTGTATCTCAGCAGTTAATTGAGCAGTGGAAGACAAATTCATTAGCTCACTGTAGCCTCTTTGAGTGGAAGTGAAGTTTAAGAGCCTCTCAGGGACTTAATACCAACTCTAAATTCTTTCCAGCTTGGGAAGCTTGAGACCAAACTTGGAAGACAAACTGATTTCCAGCATCACATCGCTTCTAGACCACAACCTGAAATTCACTGAATCATTTTTAAGTGGTTGTTTCAAATACTGTGACCTGATAAACAGCTCAGTTCTACACTTCTATTTTATAGCATCTGCTGTGCTCTGCCAGTAGCAGGTCCAGATGCAGGAGGAATTGCAGTGTGTCCAAGATAAAAGTTAGAAAACCAGAACTAAGTCTGAAACTTAGAGAGATTGCTCAAGTCCATTACAAGATTGAAATAAAGTACAGTAGAAGAAGAATTGAAAAGAAATGTATTCTGTAAAAGGCAGCCCTATGCTTTCAGAGATAATAATAGCCATTCTTTTTCAGTGGAAGCATAGAGGATCTCTGTTAAAACACTCTTACAGTAAAAATCCTTTTCTTTTCATAGAAATAGCAGTCAGATTTTCCCTCATGTTTTGATTTTTAACTCTTTAACTAAGAAGAAAGTAAGTATAAAAATGCCTTTAACATCAGTCCTCAGGGAGTCAGCAACATCCATAGAACCTTACACCTGCAATCATAACCAGAACAGGTTGCAATTAATCTACTAATCAAATAGGTTCCAATCTCCCACGGGCATAAGACATTTGCTGGGTTGCTAATCACTCTGTTATTAAACATTAATGAAATGTTTTATTACTCTTGGCCTTCTCTTCTTACATACGATGTAGCAGATGTTTCATGCAAACAAATTCCAAAGGACTTGCAAAACAAAAATAATTTCTCCTCACCATAAAAAAAAAAAAAAAAAAAAAAAAAAAAAAAAAAAAAAAAAAAAAAAAAAAAAAATTAGGGAACAGGTAAGTACTGCTTCCAATGCTTATTTTTCCTTTGTGTCAGGCCTATTGCTACGTGACATGAAAAATCCTGATGTTAGAAGTCGTGTGGGGCTTTTATTTTAATCTAAATTACTCCCTCAGACCTGAGAGACAAGGTTCAAATTAGAAGACACAAAAAAGGGAAATGATGGGTGGAGAGTGAACAAGGAGTAAAGGGAGAGTGGATCTGGCAAGTGGAATTAGCCTGCAGATGATTATTTGCCCAGCAGAATTAAATTTACAAGAAGTACAATTTCTTAATAAAGAGCTCCCAAATAACTAAGCTTTCAAAAGCATAAGCATCCCCTGCTGAATCCAGAGGTTGGGCAGCTCCTCCTCTGGGACTGGGAGAATGGGAGAGGAAATTGGCCCAACTCCAGCAGTGAAGTTAAAATTGGAACTTACACACCTTACCTTGTGCACACACAATAAGCTTTTCTCCCCATATCCACATTGGGCTCCCCACCCCCTGGTTTGCTAAGCTTGTCATGAGCAGATAACAAAATTTATTAGCTATTGCTATAACTAAGAAAACCATCACATGTGAATACCATGTCTAAGATAAACCTAAATTAATATACCCTACCAAATTTCAGATGATAGCCTGACATATAAGAATGTTTCAACACTCCTTCATAGTTTTATACATAAAACCAATTCAAGCTTCCCCAAATATATATCTTTATATTAAAAGGCAACAGCACATTCTTTCCAGAGCTGCAGCATAATTTCACCAGTTGACCTTTGCTAGATACAAACAACCTATCATACACTTGGAAAGGGAAAGCCAACTATGTCAAAGTACAAATTTACTATAGGCTGTTGAAGAATTAGTGTTCCAAGTTTGATAAAACAGGTTATCAGACTTTGTGCTTGAGGGTTTTTTCCTTAGTCAGCATTACTGCTTTTCAAACATTGTCCCATTTTTCAAGAAATCATTTCCTTTGACAAAAGGGTGTCAGAGCACTAAAATGAAAAGATTAGGAAATCTTCACATTCACTTTTAGCCTAAATTGCCCCAAAAGAAAAAGTACAGAGAAAAGCAAGTTTTAGTAACTATTTGCATAACAAGGTGTGTTTTTTAATGACATATTTAAAAGCAGAGACACAGCACTATGATTAGATTCAC
This sequence comes from Serinus canaria, assembly GCF_022539315.1. Classification (NCBI taxonomy): domain Eukaryota; kingdom Metazoa; phylum Chordata; class Aves; order Passeriformes; family Fringillidae; genus Serinus; species Serinus canaria. The sequence continues at coordinate 24,703,009 of NC_066313.1, forward strand.
AACTTATCACACTGAAAAGGAATAGAGATCTCCAAAAATAGAAAGGTGCAGAAAGAAATTAATTTCATATGCCAGGTGAACACCATGAATTTAAAATGGCACACTTTTAGCAAATTTCAAAAGGCTACACTACCACCTCACGGTTTCCAGTTTCAGAGTTTCCCAAGCACTAGATTCAGCTGAACAAATTCAGGGCAGGGGCAACCTAATTATCCTGAAGCCCAGTCCTTCTCTCCCCAGTATGCACAAAAATCATAGAATCACGGAATGGTTTGGGTCAGCAGGGACTTTTGAGATCACTTAGGTCTAACCTCTCTGCCATGGGCAGGGACATCTCCCATTACCATGTTGCTCAGAGCCCCATCCAACCCAGCCTTGGAAATTTCCAGGAACGAGGCATCCACTTTCTCTGGGCAGCCTGTTGAAGTATCTAACCACTTGCACAATGAAGAATTTCTTTTTAACATCTAATCTAAACCTAACCTCTTTCAGTTTAAATCCATTCCCCCATGTCCTATCATACACGCCCTTGTAAAAAGTCCCTCTCCAGATCTATTACAACCTCCTTCAGGTGTTGGTAAGCTGGAGCCTTCTCCAGGCTGAACAGCCCCAACTCTCTCAGCCCGTTTCCATAGGACAGCTGCTCCAGGTAGCTTTGTGAGCATCCTGACTTCCATCTTGCTTCCAGAATAAAATGAGAACTTGTACATAACCCTGCAGCAAGTAAACAGAAAAGAACCACTGCAAACAAGAGACTGAGGGAACAAAGATTACTTGATCAGACCAATCATGGCGTGACATCATCCAAAGGCTTGTCAGCAGCCATCACCAGATGCTTCCAAGGAAGTTCCTAGTCATCTGGAACCCTAAAACCTGAAGACATGGACATTTAACTTCTCTTTACTGAACCAGTGAGTTGTTTCCAAAAATACAATTGTAGAAGATCAGAGGCTCAATGCAAGTCAATCACAGATTATGTCAGAAATTGTTTCCTACACCACCTACCACCTTTTCAATGGACTATGCATTCTTCTGTACTTAACATATAGTGCTAGAGAGCATTCTCATAAGCTAATTCATTAAAACATCCACTGTTAATAATAATGCAAGTGGCAAAACCTTCACTGACCTTGCCAAATACTTCCCACTACGAGATCTTATTTTCATGGCTCAAGAAGATCTCCCACTACACACATCATACAAAACAGACATGCTGTGGAGATGACCAGGAGTTGAGTAATGATCCTGCCCCTCTACTCAGCTTCACTAAGGTCACACCTGGAGTGCTGTGTCCAGTTCTGGGTTCCTCAGTCCAAGAGAGACATGCAGCTTCTGGAGTGGGTTTAGCAGAGGGCAACAAAAATGATGATGGTACTGGAGCATCTCACTTATGAGGAATGGCTGAGGGATCTGGGCCTGTTCAGCCTAGAGAAGAGATGACTAAGAGGGGACCTCATCAGTGTAAATACCTGCAGGGAGGGTATCAAGAGGATGGAGCCGGGCTTTTCTTGGTGGTGCCAACCCATGAGACAAGAGACAATGAGTAGAAACTGATGCATAGGGAGTTCCACCTGAATATGAGGGAAGAACTTCTTTATTGTGCTGTTAACCACGCACTGGAACTTGAGTATCTCCCTAAATGGAAATACTCAATCATTTGGAAGCAATCCTATGCCATGTGGTCTGGAATGACACTGCTTGAGCAGGGATACTGGAACAGATGACCCACTGTGGTCCCTTAAAACCTTGCTCATTTTGTGATTCTGTGAATTCATTTCCTTGCCCCACGCCTAACCAGTGAAAATTTGTTTTTCACGTTTTGTTGAAATCAAACTTTCTACAAAGGGTGCTAACAACCGTTTGCATTCAAAATCCCAACAGTATGAAATAATGAAGATTACTCTCTGCTGAGGATGTGATGCTGCTGCCTGCCTTGCTTATGTAAGCAAGACAGTATCGCTCCCTACACATTCTGCACTCAAGGTTAGGTTAAAACAAGAGTCATTGTATCTTGTGCTCATTGTCTACTTACATTCAGGAAAATTCAAATAAATTTTAAAGGCGAATCAGTTAAAACTTTCTACATTGTTTAATTGGACAGCCGAATTCAGAAAGGTCTCAGACACATGTATTTCTCTTGGAAAGTTCATTATCTACTCAAGAAGTCAGCTACAGCATTATCACCCACAAGCAGATCTATGCAGACAAGCCAGTAGGACAGCATGCCACAGCGCAGTGCTCCACCAGGAAGGGACTTTCTACTACCACCTGCACACAGCATTGTGCTTTTGGACTGTGTACAGCCTGTTCCCACTAGCAAGAAGGATTCTTTCCAAGAGATATTCATCAGTTTAAATCCAAACAAGAGTCCTTGCACTGTTTATCCTTCCTGCTAATTGATGGTCTTCATGTTGCCACAGAAATTGTTCAATGAATACACTGACTCTGTTATGCCTCCAACACTCCAGGCAACCCTCAACATGCCCTAGTTTTTCCTATGTCTCATACTACTTTCTTGTCCTACTAGATCTGTTAGCCCTGTGTGAAAGCAGATAACCTTCATGCCTGTTCTGCAGTTACAGAAACAGAGTCATTGCCTACCAGGAAATCCAGCATACTGCAATCCATGTCCTTTCTTGCCCTTATGTTGACTTAATTAAAAAAGGGAAAAAAAAAAGAAAGACAGCACCAAGGTCTTGAGTATTTGTTGTGGCTCTTCAAATGCTGGCTCAAATCAACCTGTTGTGGTTTCCTGCACATCAGGAAATAACATTTCAATTCCATATGTTCTCATACTCCTGCTTTTGCAGATATCTAAATGACAAGTAGATAGGGTTAATAAATCAAGTATAATCATGGAACCTCCAGGTTTCACAGACAGGCAATTCTAGTACAGATTACTGTTATACACTTCCAGAAGACTCTAACCTAGAAAGAATATAGAACCACTTTTTAAAAAACTACAGAGCTTCTAATACCATTGCCTCAACTAAATTATTATCAGTTGTGGTAAGCTGTTACCACCTTCTAATTTTATAACTCAGAATTGCTCACTATTTATAAAGTATGTTCAGCAGGGCACTACAAAGTAAAGAAGTATTATCCTTATTTTTAGGAATTCTTCAGAAAGCTGTGCTCACCTTAGTTCTCCTGCTCTACATCCTGTTACGCCTGCCAGACTTCATCTGAAATGTGCTTACAAAGTTGCTCAGCATCAGAAAACAAAGCAAGTCCTTCCACGTAAGATACTGAACTGAATCTTCCTAATGTTTTCTAGCCCATGCACTACACTTTGGAGTAGCAAACTGCTACGTCCTCATTTCCACACCTGCACACTTACTACCAACTCCCATGGTAGTCAGCAACACATCTTTTTAAAGGTTCCTCTATTATTTAGCAGCAAACCTGAATTTTCCACTAAAGTGCCCACAGGCAATGTCAACATCACTATGAAGTTTTATTCTAAAAAGGAAAAAAATAAAAGTAAGGAAAAAACCCTTTTCTGTCCATTTGCAGCAAGAGCACTGCAACCAGTGGACAGCTCAGCAAGCAGTATTCATGTCTCATTGCAACTCCCATATAGGTTGCAATGTTCTCCTTTAGGGACTAAGCAGCCTACAACAAATTACTTCATTTATAATCAATCAACATGCCTACACTGTTAAACTCATCTGGTATAAATGAGATGCCTGTGTTCAAGCCCAAAAAACTTGGTACAGGCTTCATGACTCAATGTGCCTGCTGAGATTAAAGGAAGATGAATGCAAAAGGGCCTGCCAACTCAGTCTGATAAGCAGATCCTTGGACAAATCTTTGAACAGGAAAAAAGAAGATGAATCTTTAAAAGACATCAAATTATAGATTTTGTCTTCATCATCTGAAAGCTTAGGAAGGAAAACAAGGAGCTTTTTGTGACAGGGAGACTTCTGAAATTAAAAAAAAAACTAAAATTCGATCCAGTTGTTGTTATCCACGTGCATTGTTATGCTTCAGTGATTCAGACTGGATGTCTGTATTTTGACTAGTTAGCTCAGTACCTAAGTAGCCTAATCACCATGGCTGGGGCTTTCAAAGGAACAGCACAAATGAAGATGTGAAATGAGCACCTTTGTTGGGCCTGTAACAATTAGACCTGGCTTCAAATCTTAGAAGAACTAGAGAATATAGATGTCTGTAGTCTGCTTATTTGCATCATGACACACATAAGAGCGTCTATTACTCATCTCGGTTCACTGTAGTAAGCACTACACAAACAAAAACCCACCCTGAAGAAAGCAGACTGCCTTCTCCTTAGTTAAAAGTCTGTAACATATATTTAAAAATATGATAAACATCACACCTCACATTTCACCTCGAAGAAGAGTGAGTCCCTTCTTTGCTCCTGGCCAAAAAAACATTACAAATGCTCAAGGACCACTTCCTTGACATCACTCATTGTATTTTAAAAGTATCAACATCACGCCAAAGCATCATGGACTGTAACTAGAATGTTCCTTAAAATGTTTCTCATTGCCTTTCCAGAAACATTTCTTATTTTGGGTTATTATGTGATACAACTCTTACAAAACCACTCCAATAAAAACCAGATTCATTTTTATTTCCTGTGGTAGATCATACAGGAGAGTCTAGGTCATCCAACAAAACCTCAGTCTACTTTATCCTTCAAATTTTATCTTCCAATGTTCCAAATGGACCATATTTCACTGCATTATGCAGACAGAAAATGTGATGGAAAAAACGAAATGGAACAAAAAGCCCAAACAAGCTTTCCTCAACAACACGCAAAGTAAAGTAGTAGAAAAATAATTATTTGTATTGTGTAGGCTGGAAATAATTCTGTTGGTCACAACCATCTCACCTTCTCAGTCATCAGGAACCAGGAAGTATCCAAGTCACATGAAAAAAATGGCAGCATTGCTAATTTTAGAATATGCCCAACAGTCTGAACGGTCTCTGTACTTCAGATGCTTGACAAAACATTAAGAAGAGCTTCGTTTTATTATTTTCCCATGTCTTGGTACTACTGTTCCAAGAAGTAATGGGCGGTGCAAATATTGCCTTTAGCAGCAAAGAAAACAATTACCCATTACATGGCTCTCCAAGTTCCGAAGACTTCCCAGAAGGAGCATGCCATTTGGTTATAAAGAGTCAGGTCGACTCAAGAAAGCAAGTGGAAAAGAAAAATTATTCCCATTTTCACATTTACTTAAACCTTCTTAATTTTTTTTGCTGACTTTGAGTTGATCCTCTTTGAGGAAGAGACACACATAAGAAAACACCTCAATTACAGCTCAATTAAAAGGTTTTAAACAAAGCCAAAAGGGTTGAACTACAGCACAGTGCCAGAGGGTATGGCACAGCTCTCTTGGTGACACATAAATGAGAAGATCCGTCCCTCTTCTTTGCTTCAGGAAGACTCCCCTGAGCAGCAGGTGGATCACTTCTGTCCCTTCTATGACTAGCATTTTATAGGTTATCCCTTCTTTCCCCTCAAGCATAATGGCTGCCACAGCAGGATATTTGAATAACAAATATGGAGTTCAAAAAGGACACAGAGTTTGCTACTGCCTGATTTATCAGCCATGCATTTTAAAGACAAAAAACCCCCAGTGTTCCCTGGCAAAAACTGAAGATAAATTATTTATTGGTGTATTCCAATCATGGTCCAAGACTGGAATGTTGCACCAAAAATAATTTAACCAAGTAAGAATTTAGTAAGCAAGTGAGAGCTACAGGTAGGTACTGTTGCTAGATATAAAGACTATTTAAGCTAAATCTTCCGTAGCCAGGCAATCTCATGCTGTGGGATTTCCAAAAGAGAACACACAGTGGTTCAACCAAGAGCCTTGAAGTATCTGCACACGCTAAACATCCAAGTAGTATCAAAAGCCCCATTTTTATCCCATCAAGCTACTCTTCTATTTCTATTCTACACAATACTCTTTTCCCTAACTAGGAGACAGGTGTGGAAGGTTCCTCCCGGGACACCATTTTCACCCAACAACTGCATTCACGCACAAGCTCTCAAGAGCTTTACATGAGCCTGCTCTCTGCCTGATCATCTCAGCATCTACTCCAAGAAGAAAAAAGATAAAACTAGCTTAGAATTTATATACAGCCTTATACACAGTGGACCACTAAATCACTGAGCTTCAGAAGGACTTCAGGAATTTTACTGCGACTTTGTAACCGACCAAGTTCAGGCTCCATTCACAAAACGACTGCCCTCTCTCTATTCTCCACTTGAACTGGTCGCACACTTAGAAAGTCTCCCCTACTGCCACACTAAGACTGTCAAATATTTTCTTTTTAGATAAGAATGAGAAAACCCAAATCTGCTCCACAAGACTGTAATCTGCCAGTCTCAGAAACGCAAAGATATAGAGTCTCCTATATACTCTCCTAGAGTAGTGATCCTGAGAGGCTACCAAAGATCTCTCCATAAGATCCTAAAAAAATAAAGAATATTAAAATAAAATTTTACCTTTGTTACACAGACCTACAAATCCATGCCATAATCAAGGCTCGCTTTAATTAGCAGGTGACCCAGATGTAAAACTGATTTATAAATATAAAATGGAGAGGTTATTTCTACTGCATGCAGGGTTACTGTTTTTCTATCCCAGTCCTTCTCAGGCACTTAGAGGCTGCAATGTTAAAAAGTCAAAGGAAAGGAAATTATCTTTCAAAATGAACTTAATTTGACTACAATCAGGAATTCTGCAATGTTCAAGCACACTTTTACAGTTATGTGTTGTCAGTATGTGGCTGAGTTACATCTATTCATGTGCTTTAAACTATGCATTTCCCTACCTTGAAGGGTTTGGAATTCTTTTAAACTGCACTCTCCACTCTGAAGGTCATTACTTCAGAATAGCATCCATTTAACCTGTGTCTCTTGAAACAGTGTCTAGGTAATTTAGGAATGTATATATACAGAATATATATTTCATACACCATATATAAATATATGTATTTTATGTAAACCAGACATACGAACTCACTTCCTTTAGAAGACCTGAGAGACAACAGGGAATAAACCAAAGCATTATTGGAGCAGCTGTATGAGTTATCTGGACTAGTGGGACAAAAGAGTTTTCATAAATGTAATGTATCTTCCGGCTCTTTTTGTTGGTCAGTAAATTCACATAGGACAGAGAGATTTAATTTTAGTCTCAAGTTCCACACTACAAGTGAGCAAGACGAGAGAAAACTGACAAAACAGGCATGTTGTTTTAAAGTTCCATCTTAGTCCTAGTTTAAGGAGTCCCACAGAAAAACTCACAGAAATAGAAAAGCTCAAAATCCAAAATAAATGCACCACTTACACTGTGGTATGGATCTATAAAAGGCCTCATGTAAACACCCATGGGGTAAGAGCAGAAAAGCCTTCAAGAGCTCTTTTGACTCCTCCCTTTTCAAATAACACATTCCTAGGGCCTATTTCCCTACCAACATGTTGGCTTCCACATGGCAACGTGTGGAAACACATGTCTAAACATGCTCAAAGCCAAACATGCAGATGAAGAGCTTTCCCTCCTCTATCCTAGGCCAACTGCAGCTGGATGACACTGCATTCCCTGGACATTAATTATCAGTCCAGACTCCCCTCCTAAAAAGCAGAAAACTGAAATCACTGCTCATAGTACAAACTCCATGTCATCTCATCTGCCCAACTGAAGACCTATTTTGCACTAACAGCTATTACAAATCCAATTCAGCTGTCAGATTTGAAAACATCTGCAGGAGTAGCCATAACTACAAATAATTTTATTATACAGACTTTAAAATAATACAAAGTTAGAAATATGATTCTTAGAGTTCTTAGATGTTCTAGGCCATTGAAGTATGTCCAGGGAGGTTACAGCTGATACAATAAACAGTGCACTGCTTTCTTCAAAGACTGTGAAAAGCAAGGGTAAACATATTTTTGATCCATTAGGAAAGTTTTAGAAAATTGGAAAATGGAATGAAATTGTTTTGTGCAAAAATTCAGATCTCTACCCAGCCTTTTTGGTTGCTGCAAACAGGCACTGCAACTACAATTACAGCTAAATGATAGAATTGGCTTCTCCAGTAAGCTTCCAGGAGACAGCCAGATCAAGTACTGCTATAAGAAAAGCTATTATCTTGGTAAATGTCTCTGATAATCTGGATAAATTAAGTTGAGCCAGAGCTACAAATCTGGCCTCTATACAAGAGTTAAAGCATAGATTAGAAAAAACCTCTCTGAAAGCAAACATAGCCCTCCAGCTGTTTAGAAGATGGAAAAACAACCTGAACACATGCCCAGGCAACTCCCATTCTGGAAATCTTACCTAATAGCCTCCACCTTACAATCCCTCCAATACAAGAGGGATTGGATTCCCTTAGATGAGGACAGCTAGGAGTAAAAGGCAGTTTTGATCAAGCTCAATTATCTTTCTACTGCTGGTTTAACAAATGTTCACAATATTTGCTGAAGTCACTGAAAAATATTTTCAGCCTTCCATCCCCACTTGTGATACAAACACAAAACATCTCATTAGTCAGAAGACAGATCTATTGTTTTGGGTGCACTTTCTAGCTATTTAACAATAAAATTAAGGCACCCTTAAGAGAGTAACACCTCCATGATAGTCTTATGAACAGTGATTCACTATTTCTCAGATCTTCAAAGTAGCTATGATGTGCAAGCCCTCAAAGACTTAAAAGAAAGGTGCTTAAATGTTACTAATTCTCATCACCATGTTTTTCCTTTGTGACTTTTTATCCCATGGTTGCTTCCAACTCAACTGAGATGCAGTAAATAAAGGATTCTTCTAAGAGAAGGCCTTAGAGATTAATGTTTGAATATTCAGTGATCCTTAGATGGAGATAAGAGATGAGAGAATGCATCTAACTCACACACAGATGAAATTAAATAAGGAAGCTCAGTCCTTAGTTCAGAGGAAACCTGTGCAGATAACGAGAGGTCACAGTGAAAGATAACCAGGAATACATCAGAGCAAATCCAACCTCTACACCGTATTCAAACCTAAACACTGACTTAGATGAAGATAGCATTCATTCTGAACCTCTGTGATAACTTTCAATTCCCTTCTAGAAAGGAGTGAAGTAGGAGGGAAAAGGAAGATCCGGAGTGACCTTATTGCTCTCTATAACTACTACAGGTAGGAGTTTGTAGTAAAGTGGGGTTGGTCTCTGCTCTCAGGCAACCAGCAAACACAATGAGAGGACACAGTCTCAAGCTGAACTAGGGGAGGTTTAGGCCAGACATAGGAGAAATTTCTTCACAGAATGGTTAATAAAGTTTGGAATGGACTACCAAGGGAAGTAGTGGAGTCATCACCTCTGGAGGTGTTCACGAAACTACTGGATGTGGCACTTAGTGCCTGGTCTAGTTGATAAGGTGGTGATCAGTACAAGGCTGGAAACAATCTTGGAGGTCTTTTCTGTGACTTCAATATCCACCTGTGTTCTTGAAAGAAAGGGTCCACAACTCAGGCATATACAAAGGAAGTCAAGGCTTTTATGAGATATCCAGCAGTAACAATGGCTTCTATTCAACCGTGCCTTTAACATTCTCATGACAAAGCTGTGGTACATAGAAATAGAAGTGTGGAAGATGGACCTGCTAAAACATTAAAAAGCAAGATGATGCACACATCCTGCCTAAATCCAGCAAAGGGAAAACAAACCTGCACAGAAGAGACAGTGATACCACTTCCCTTAAAGCTTTACAACTGGGTTCCCCAACACATATCAAGAAGATGGGTGCCACTCCTGTCTGCTTGTTAGTATATAGACATGACTATCCACAGGCCAGGCTTAAAGACTGCAAAATGAAACATGTTTTAACTCTTTCAGTCAGGTTACTCGAGTAACTTGAGTAAACCTCTCCTCAAAACAGATATACCAAAAGTGGCCTTAGCAGATTGAAGCCCCCTTTTTCACATGCATATTTACAGAATTAAACCTTTAACCACGAGCAGAGACACAAAACCTATTAAGAAAAAAACTGGGTCAGCTCTAGATTTCTGAATGCTTTAAACAGAAAACTCTCTTGAAAAGTTAGCAGAACTAAAAAACCTAATCACCTAGTCACTTTTCAATGGAAAGTCTTCCTTGTGGTTTTATATTTTTCATGGGAGCTGCTATGATCAAAGTTGCTGTAAATAAGGTAACACAAACAGCGGATATGGGCTACTTTGAAAAGGATCTTTTTATACTTAGCAGCTTGATATATCTGAGGCAGGAACTGAAGGAAAGCTGTTGCTTTCAGAAGCATTTCAAACAGCTCACAAAAGTACACACACCAGCAGAGAAAGAAAGAAACCAGAACCTCAACACAAACTTATTTTTCCGTCCTGCTGCTTTATTGGGCTTTAAGGCTCACATTAGGACTTTACATATTAAAAAGCAAAAAAAAACCCAAAAAAACAAAAACCAACCAACCAACCAAAAAAAAAAAACCAAAAAAAAAAAAAACCAAAAAAAAAAACAAAAAAAAACCACAAAAAAACCACCAAACCGAACCCCCCCCCCAAAAAACCCAAACCAATAAATGAAAACAAAGAAACAATAAACATGCAAATACTCACAACACCTATTCCTTCTGTAACTAAAAACAGGAAAGATCACTGTATCAGAAAGATACAATGGCCTCAGCTTTAGCAATGCAGTGCTTCACATTTATGGACCATTAAGGCCCTAGTTTGACATCCTCTCACACTCCAGAAGATATGCCTATTTAAATAATTCAGGCAACTAAGCCAAGGGCAGACATGGTTGGATGGCTAAACCAAGGCAGACCCTGAATGATTTGACAGACTGGATGGCATGAATGGTTCCCATTACAGAATTTGGCTTTCTCTTGCTGCACACTTTATGTCTCTATGAGCCATTAACAAGAAATGCGATGCCAAATCCAGACTGTCTGAAAAGGTGCAGGAGAAGTACAAACTCTCTTCATCACTTAGATTTCAACAGCCCAGTGCTAAAAGCATAAGCATCAAGTATGCAATGCAGATATAAGAAACTTAACTGCTTATTCTCATTCAGCTGTGAAATACTTCTAGCAATTCACACATTCATTTCATTAGGATTTCTTAAAAACCTTAATGGAATGGCAGAAATAACAAAAAATAACTATGCTAACATGCCTCTTTGCTTATCATTGGTTTTTGCAGAATGAGACAGCAACATGACAGACTCTTAATCTGAAGAATATTCCAATGAAAATGCTAACAAAAGCAGTGAAAGAATTTTTATGCTACCAGTATTTTCTTTTCAAGCATCACAATTAGGCTGCGCCACTTGAGGGCCTGCACAGACACATGAATGAAATAACTAAAAATTCTATGAACCTTTTAACTGTACCTACTGATGCTTTGCATAAGAACCTATTATTACACATTTGTGGAATAGAAGCAGAAATACAGTATAAATCTGTGAAAGCCAGGTCATGGTCTTTTGGAAATTTTGCCATTTGAAAGTACTTTGGCCCCAAAGTTTGTGAACAGCTGCCTTACACTATTTTTCAAAGAGAAACATCTCTCTCACCCCTCTTAAACTTTTAACTGAAAAAAAAAAAAACCAAAACCCACCACCCCAAAATTGTAACTTTCCATAAGAGTCAGTTAATTAAATTAAACAAATTAAATTGTTTCAAAGATTAATGACAAACAGCACATGGTTTGTGACCTACTGATTCAAGTATCAGGTAATTACCCAAAATTACATTGCTTAATTCCTCACACTTAGTATGGAGAACTAGCTTACTGAAGGCAGAACTACAAACTGAAATTAAGTATAAATCTCTAGGTGGTATTTTATTTATTCCCTTCAGGGACTTACCACTTATTTCAACCAATACTATTGCTGCACATTACACTGAACTCTAGACACGCACCCTCTAAAATCCAGAACAATTCAGAGACTCACTTTAAGAGTCAACTCTTCAGCACTGATTTAACACTCAACTTCTTTCAGAAATCATTTTTTGAAGAAATCTGTTCTGGACCAATGCTGGGAGGCTGACTTGTCATAGTAATGGAAAAGGAAAAAAGAAAAATAGGCAATCCTCCTCTGGTAATTCCAAACTAGCTTCAAACCTGTACAAAAGCATCTCAGCTTCCTGACAGAGATCTAAAATTGACAACTGAGGCACATATTCCAGACCTACACAATGATGGCCCTCCACATTGACAAAATACAGCAAGAGCCTAAGGGTTACACTCTCTTGGGACTTTCTGAAGTTTCTGAACCATGCCCTGCTGGCTCTTCTCAAAGCATTTTTTGAAGAAATCATGACTAAGGAATTATACTACATGTACCAAGAGAAATGTATCACAATAGACAAGCACAGGGATAAGCAAGCACCAGCCAGAAGCATACAGCTCAAAATTTCGTTCATGATTCAAATTTCAGGAAGCAACTTCCATATATCACTTTGCTCTTGTTGCTTGTTCACCACTGGGGTAAGTGCAGACTGGTATTTTTGAAGTGCCCCCTCCTCTCTTCTCTCCCTTGTTTGATTCATTATGAAAATGATAATGAATCAAACAAGCTGCCACCACCTTGGGCTGCCTGCAGTAAGGTTGGCTTTCTCCCCTCAATTATTGCTGAAGTGAGAGTATGCATTAATGAGAGGGGAGAGGCAGATTTCTTAGTGAACGCCACTGACCAGGCCTTGGATCTGGACTCGGGCAGCCAAGCAGGGATGGCAGCAGCCCAACTGAGCTGCACCCACAGCTCAGCTCTCTGAACACATGAGACGGTCTGCTCCTACACTGCACTCAAACCATTCAGCCAACAGACTTTCCAAGTTCCCTCTGTAACTGGTAGATTATGTGGTCCAGTATTTACTACCAAGATCAGGCATTGCCAAAGAGCAGCATACCCTGAAGAAATTGTATGCTACTCTTAATAAAATATACATCTGTCTAGCTTCCAAATCTGCCCAGGCAGAGGTGCCATCCAGCCTGCAAGAATTTACACCTCCTGCCAACATAACATACACTTCTAGATCAGAATGTGAAAAAAATGACAGGACTGAACTGACAAATGATGGGAAAAACTAGGGAGCTTAGAGCAAAGGTACATGATGCCGTGTAGCTAGGATAAAAGTCTGGGATAAGAATATGAAAAAAATGCATAACTTGGGTATTACTGCAGATGTGAGCCATCCAAATTATGAAGTTTAAAAAACAAATTTTAAATTAATGCAATCTATCTGTAAATCTATACATGGATTTAAGCATTAATTACACCTGGTTTAGGGATATTAAAGCCTCCAGGTATTGGATGTTCTCAGCTTGTATTATCAAATGTAGACAATTAATTCAGAGTCCAAACTGGAAACACCCTACTTAGTTTTCAGTTTAGCTGTTTTGCTTTAACAAAGGTCTAATATTCAAGCGACATTTTTTTCTATGACTTAAAGAAACACTCAAAAAAAAAAAAGTCAGATAACAAAATGTCACTAAACCAACTACCAAAAAAAAAGCAATCAAAGACCAACATTTTACTCTAGATGCCTAAGAGAAAGTAATAAAAAAAAAAAAAAAAAAAAAAAAGATGTCACAAACTATCTGATGGTCAGGAACTAAAATGCTTGGACAAGTTTCCATTCTGAAACACTGCAAAACCCCAGAGTTACAAGACCAAAGAAATCAAAGATTCTTGTCAAAAGCACTAGCTGACATCTAGCAAGCATGACAGGGTATAGGAAATATCCTGACCTTCCCCTTTAAACCTATGCAATGGGAAGAGACCAAAAAGCTCCTTTTAAGTACTAGGTTTAGAATTAGTTTTTCCTTTTCTGTTTTACCTCTTCTTTCCTCTCCAAAAATAAGGCACTCCTACATCTTATTGCATGCTTCCCAAGTACTAATTACCTTCAACCCATATGCAGTCCAGAAATAACTCAGATGTAAGAATTATGTAAAAACTTTATAAGTCTTCCTTAATTGGAAGTAAACAATTCTGCATTACATTGATTTAAATGTATCTTTCCCATTTTCCTTTGAAACACTTCAAAACAATGATTTTGCCACCAAAAAAGGACACAAATTACAAATATTATGAGTGAAACTAGCTGTGTATGAGGTCTTGCTGTGAAAACAAGATAAGTTAAAACCAGGACCTCTGCTATCATGTACTGCTTGCACAAGCTGATCTGCATGCCCCTTGACTATAAGGGAAGAGGTCAAGTACATTAAGTGCCAAGCTCTGGAATAACAGAAGTGTTGAGGTGGCTTATGGTTCTTAACTTTTATTTGGTTTAAAAAATCACTAGATAAAAAGATTTCTCTTTGGAAGGCTACTAGTTTAGAAATAAAGGATCACTAGTCTATTAAAACCACCAGGGTAGAACACGTCTATAAATCAGGTAACAAAAAAAATAAGTGATCTTCAGCCCAAACTGCCCTGGGCTCAGTATTTGTTATCTTCTTGCTTGGCCTTTACAATTTCTGATTTACTCAAATACAGCCTTCAACTTTATAGGTGCAGCAACTAAAAACAAAGCCTAAAGGCTTCTGTTTCTTCCAGCAGTTTAACTACTAATGATTGGAGAAGAGTTTATGCCGGAAAAAAGTAACCTTAAGACAAGCTTTTCCCTTGTTTCCACAGCTCATTTCTGTCTGAGAAATCTGATCGGCAACCTGGAAACAGCACATCAAATCAGGATTTTTAGCTTCCTGACTTGCACTAATGCAAATAATCATAGTGACTCACTGATTTTCAAGTTAAACTACTGCTTTATCATGATCCATCTGTTTAATTTTTAGTCCCAAAAATTTTTAGGTGTATTTATGTCCTCCGATGAGAATAAATTAAGAAAATCAAAAACACCGCCATCAAAGACATGGAAAAGGAGATAACATTCATGAAAATACTATGAACTTATGAACTTATGTATAGGCTCACCTTAAATCTTTTATCCTGCAGGACTTTCTTAATGGCCACAAGCTCTCCTGAATCACAGAGTTTGGCTTGATACACAACACCAAAAGATCCATTTCCAATGACCTTGGTGTCTGTGTAGCTGACTTCTTGTGGTCGGTCTGGACCTTGTCCAGGAGTTGCCACTACTGTAGTCACCTTGCTGCCATCTTTGTCTCCTGCAAAGCAAGACATACACAAATAATCAAAATACAAGCATAAACAAGATGACCAACAAGACTAAAACAGAGGAGGGTAAGACAAAAATTTAGATTAGCATATGAACTTCAATATTACAGAAAAAATTAGAAAACCTCTGACAAAATGCAAAGAAAACACTGAGCATTTACCAATACATATTAAGTGGTAACAATTTTTCATTTAGATTATTGCTAACAAAAATTTGCTCTCCAGAAGCAAATAATTGAGCAATAAAATGCAATGCACAAAGAAGCCAAGTACTTATCCCTACATCTGATTATCAAGTAAGTGATATTAAACAGTGCCGTTTGAATTACCAAAATGAAGCATTTTCTTATATTTTTGCTATAACTGAAGAAACCAAACTGCCAGTATGAGCCCAGATCAGCACTCTGATCTTTACAGGCATTTATCTGGGAACAAAAACCAAGAGCACTTTAAATTTGTTACAAATCCACCCACACGTAAAGCTTCAGCTTGCAGCACTAGGGAAGCATAACTTTTGTCAAACCTGGCTCTGTGCACCTGAAGCGAAACCTAGGCTGCATCAGATGGCACAGTCTTGTTCCTCCCTTCTTCCACATCTGGACTTCCTTGCAAAGAAGGAAGGCACCTGCTAGGGGAGGGCAAGAAGGATGCCAACAGCAGGCACTTATCTGGTATCTCAGCATGAAGCATGAACCAGAACACAGCCAGGGACAGCGCTCAGGATGCAAGAACCGAGTGGAAGCTGCACAGGTGCATGTGCTTTAGCACAGGTGCAGCAGCTGAGGGGGTTCCCAGCCACTTTCCCATCAAAAGACCCAAGCCACTATCACCTACTCTTAGTCCCACTGTTACTACCAACAGTGCTTCGCCCTGTTCAAAGTCTGATTTTGTTCATAATAGGAGCAAATCTTAAGGCATTTTACAAGCACAATCTGGGCATTTCTTGCTATTCAGTTGCAATGAAGAGCCATTCAGGCTTGGGTTACAGAACCAAACAGGGCTGCAAGAAAAACCAGAAGCTGCTGTTCCATAGCAGTCACCACAACTCTTCAGAAATTGTTCTCAAGAAATGCTCATCACACCTGCTTATTAACAAACCTTCTCTCCACGACTTTCTCCAGGAATTCTCTTCACTTCTCATGCATTTAGAAAAATCTTTCTAACAGATAGCTTGATCAATAGCTTTAGTGTAGTTTAAGCAAAATGCTCCTTGGTCTGCTCCAAAAGGACATGAAAAAAAATGACACAGCTCACTCTTTCCCTCACTGCCTGCTTCAAATATGAGTGCTGTTGCAAAGAAAGTTATTAGGATGGAGAAGTTATTTCTCTTTGGGGAACCTCACCCCTCACTGCTAAAAACTACTCAGGGAAAGCACCTAAAACCAGACTCTGCAAAGGAAGCTTATCTCAGCTCTACCCAGCATGCTGGTGACTTCTTGCGTCCAACTTACAACACACTTGTTTGTACAGCCAAGCACAATGTTTGCAGCTTGTGCAATGTTGCAAGCTTGATCAGCTTGTGTACCCAACTCATGATCAGCTTGTGTACCCAACTCTCCTCTGTGGAGCTGCTGCCTGTCCAATCCTCATCCACTCTCCACTTACACACCTGAGTGCTCTTATCAAAGCCTAATATTCTGCATTTTGTCCTGACTGAACTGCATCCAAGGTTACTGAACTCTCTTGCCAGCTTGTCACATCCTTCAGGCACAGTCACTATCCAGAGATGTATTTCCCAATGCTACATGAAATTTACTTAAGAAACCGGTGAAAACTGGTGAATCCTGTGAGACTGCCTAAAAGCCCTGCAAAAAACCATGAAATATCTCATCCTATTTTTTTCTTGGACCTCCTGTTTTGCTCTAACAAAGTAACCATTTCGTATGTCTTTCATGGGATTTCCTGTAGTCCATTGTTTTCCTAGACTTCTCATGAGAAAATCAGTATGGAAACTTCAGAGTCAAGATACCCACATCAACTACTACTTCTTCTGCACCTCTAAGATTCAGAAGAAAAGCAGGTGGCTTGACACGATTTCCTCCTGAAAAATCCACATTAACTACAATTCAACTCTTATGTTGCCTCTTAGGTTCTTACAAATTGTTTCCTTTTAAGATTACAATTACTCCATGAAACAAATTAGCATATCAAACATCAATAAAGTACATTAGTGCTAAAGGCACCAATTACTTGCCAAGCAATACAGAGTTGATATAGCCCTTCCCCATAATAGTCAGGAGAAGTTGAGATGCAGATTTATAGAGTAAGAGAGAAAATGGGGTAGAGGGTAGAAAGGAACACTAGACAGATGAATGTCTTCTCACAGGGAGACAGAGAGAAGCATAAATAAAAGCATACTAGCTGCGCGGAAAATTCATTTTCCTCTTTAATAACTGTAAGAAGTAAAGGAAGGAAGCCACAAAGAAATCTTTTTTTTTGTAAACAAGCTTAAAGTGTAACTCTCATAGCAGTAATGCATTTTATTTGCCCAACTATTCTATGATTACCATTCTAACTTACTAAATATACAAATAAGTTGTATCTGCTTTACTACAGCAATACTCATCAAATAAAAGGTAATCTCCTACCTGCTCAATTTTGAGGGGCATCTTTTTTTCTCTTTGGCAGAGCTCACTAGACCAGAGTATTGAGATTGTTTTTAATGAGTTCTGTCCTCAATTTTTCCAAAAATCAAGACTAATGAACTCTTAAGAGATAAAAATAATTGCCCCTGGCAACACTGGTTGAGATGTGAAGTACTTGATATCAAGAGATCTGCTCTAAGGACTTTCTTCAGAGCTGCAACTCTCTCAGGGGCCTCCTTGTCTGCAAAAGCAAACCCTGAATTTCAGGCTACGCCAAGTGTTTCATCCCAACGTGCAGCACACAAGCTGCAAGCCACCCAGCCAACTTTTCCAGAGCTTAAATGAAAAACCAGTCAGCTTTAGACACTTTCCTTTAAGTCCACAGGGAAACAGCTCCTACCTAAACTTGCTGAAATCATCAGCGCTTAGTAGTGTATGCACTGACACTTTAAACACTATACCAAGAATTACTTTGTCTCTTTACCAGAGTTTACAGAGCATTAAGCCTCATAAAGCTTTCTCCCAGCTTCCCGCTTTCAGGAAACAGTTTTTGCAAACCATCCACAAAACCCACCATAAGGACTCCAATCTTTTAAAAGTTAAGTCAGTTAGAGTTTCAGTTATATTCTATTTCAGTATTGTTGAACCTGAGGGACTACAGGGTAAAATTCACCTTGCACCCTTGACAGCTTTGATCTCCAAGAATAAAACATCTCACTGCTGCTCAAAGTATATAAATAATGTGTTTGTATGGCAGCAGCATACAGAGGCTCCAAGCCTGTTTTGCCGCTCCTTGCCACTATATAGATGTAGGTACTGCTCACAAGATCATGCACAGTTCAGAATGGTTATCCTAGTTTTAATTGTCTGGACAGCAAGCGCTGACTTGCCAGCCAAACAGCACATAAAGGAGTTCACTAAACAGCTTTCAGAAATCCTGGGTTTAGACTCAGCATGATGGAAAATAGTAGAGAGGAAACAGCCCTGCCCAGCCATCTTCAGTACCTCCAAAAAGATTGCTAACAGCAAACACCAAGAAGCATTACACCACAGCAAGTCTTAAAGAAAAGCCTAGACAGTTCTTATCTCATTCCCTTCACCTCTTGTTTTGTTTAGGACTGTCAGACTTGGTGAGCCCAGTGGACAGGCAGGCACCGCCAAACAATGAATACTCTCCACACCTTGGACTGTAAGGTCTACAACAGAACTGGGACATTAAATAGAAAAACTAAAGAAGGAAGAAAGGACTAAATAGCAAAATACTGAACAGCTCTTATAGCACAGCTCACATGAAAAGCATCACTAGCATATGTCCAGAGGCTGCTGTTTTCTAGGGCCAACAGCAATATGACCTTGGTTTACATTAACCAAAAAGCAAATTCACCTGACTGTAAAATCATCATCTATGCCAACCACCTTTATAACATCCAGGGTAGAAGCAAAAGGAAAAATAAATAGTTATCACATTATAATACACTTGCACTTGGTATGTTTCATGGAAACCCTTAAAGCATTTCCTCACACAGTACTGATGTTTAATATCTATGATGCTGTATTTGGGTTTGGGTTTTTTTGATGAAGAGCTTTTTCCACAATTCTGAAGTGAAACTGAAAACAAAATCTAGACATTTCAACTTCCAAGTGCTCTGATAGATCTAGCTCACTTTCTACCTTTAGTACATGATGACCACATGGGACAAATCACAACCATTACATAAAAGCACTGTTGAAAGCAGAAAATACTCATCAGCTTGTGGGAAGAAATGAGCATACTCCACCTGAAGACCACAGACCATCAGTGCAAACTAAAACCCTATTTTTGCATCTCAGAAAAACCACAAAAACTCCATGGTGGCATATGTTTTTGTTTTTACTCACATGAGACTGGGGATCCCGCTACTGGGCAAGCATTTTGTCACATACATACATACCCCACTAGCTGCAGATTCCTACTACTAAGCTCAAAGGTGACCACCTGTAAGTGTACCACATGTATACTTTTGGCCCGTGCCAAATGAGGTGTCATTCAATAAAATTCACTTTAGTCCTCAGGGACCATGAAAGGCATCCTTTTCTATTGATCACCTACACACACCTTCTACTGAATGGGCCTGGAGAAAGTCCAAAATTATGTCTGCCCTACATCCCTTTAGCTGTTTAGTGTCTGACTGAGCAGTAAAACCACACTTTAATGCAGAGATCTAAGAGTGCTTTTTTAGCTCTCAACTCGCTATGTGTGTGTCCTCTTCCTCCTTTTCAATGTGTTTTACAGTAGAAGTGAAGAAACAATGTATTAGTACAATGATTACAGCAGCTTTATTTCTACTTCAAATGCAACCTTGATCCTTTGCACTGTCTACAAACTCCACCTTTTCCTCTCTTTTGACTTTACCTGTTTCCTCTCGCTTTCTTCCTCTTCCTGCTGCATTCCTCCTCACCATGACACTCATAGGCTTTTCCATTAGATACTAGATTGCTTTTAACTCCTAAAAGAAAACTTTACAGAACTACAACATACTCTGTACAATGTCTGCGGTCACATAACTATGTTCACCTAAATATCTTCACTGATTTGTTTCATATCTCAGTGTCACCTCCCTACTAAGATATGGCTCAATATTAAGTCACTTAACTATTTCTCCCCTTCATAAAGCTTAGCTGCACTACTTCATCTTAATTTGCTCAATGCTCAATACAGTCAGGAGTCACTTCCACAGAAATCTGACACGGCTGGATCCAGCCCCTGCCCATGGGATTAGGTTACAACCAGTAGCTGACACAACTACCTAGAAAGAAACGAGCAACCAGAGGGGGATGGAAGTTTATCACAATTGCAGTAGCTCTTCTCAGTTGTGGATAACTAGATGGTCAAAAGATCTGACTGCACTATGAAAAAAATGGTTTTAAGAGAAAACTTTGAGCTATGTGCTAGAATCTTGTGCTCATCATCGCATAAGGCTATAAAACATACGACTTCTCAGATAATTGTTCATGGCATGTGAAGGAAGGAGGTCAGCAGCTGCTCTGAAAATCTTTAACATGGCCAATGTATGCTTGAGGAAACAGTGTCAGCAGCAGAAATCACTACTAATTTTCCTTTTCTAATTAATTTTTCCTACTACATTTCTAAAAAGCTAGTTTCATGAAGAGCTAATTATTATGAGTCAGTACAGAGGAGAAAGTATTAAAATGGTGTTTATGAACTGTTTTACTAGACAAATTCCTTTCCTCATCAGTGAACTGCATGAATGTTACTAGTGGGAGACAAGATAAACCTAAAACCATACAGAATCATAGAATGGTTTGAAGGGACCTTAAAGCTCATACAGTTCCAACCCCTGCAAGCATCAGCAGAGAATCTCCACTTGACCAAGCTGTTCTAAGCCCCATCCAGGCTGGCCTTGAACACTTTCAGGGATAGGGCATCCATCCAGGGATAGCATCTCTGGGTAACCTGTTCTAGTGTCTCACCACACTCACAGTAAAGAATTTCTATGTATAATCTCAAGTTTCCAGTTTGAATCCATTTCCCCTTGCCCTATCACTATAAGCCCTTATAAAAAGTCCCTTTCCAGCTATCTTGAAATAAACATTCATGGACCAAATCAGAAAAACTCAGGGAATCAAAGAAGAAGTCTTACAAAACACAGTGTAATTTGGTTTTTCAATTTACACTGAACAAAAAGAGTCCTTGAAATTCCAAAAATAGTTCAGGTCAAGCATTGAACAAACACCTGTAAGTGTGCCAATCATCATCCAGATAAGGCAGATGCATTCACTGAATATATATATACCCACACACTTGTTTTAGCACGGAAAATGTCACTTGACTTCCTGACTGTAACTGAATACTGCAATAAAAGAGTGGCCATTAGACATTACTTAAGATCAGAAGAATCTCATTATTTGTACCCAAGGATTTTGGAAGAGCTAACTAAGAAGTCATTTTTGAAAGGAATCAGAACACTTAGAGAACTTCTGAGATGGATGGGATGATTCATACAATCCTGTTATTTTGACAACAATTTTGGCTTAAGTACCACATCAGTTACTTTAATAATGAATAAAGAAGCAGTAAGGTAATTCACAGAGACCCGACTGCTGGATTCCATATTGTTAGAGACTACAGGTTCATTTACAATTTTAAAAAAAAGATAAAAACAGTGACACACAAGCAATGTGACTTCTTAGGGTTTCTAACATGCCATCACATTGCAAATTAATGAAGAAACACATATAGAGAACAAAAAATGATTATTAATCAAATTATAATACACTAGCCCATAATTACAACATAAAGAAGTAAAAATTGCCATCAGCAATTTTTGCCCTCACACTTACTGCTTTTATCGACAACCTGAAAGAAAAGTCATGAAGTACTAAGACACAAGATTTACAGTTATGCACAGGGTAGAGATCCGTGAAAAAGCAGCAGACCTTCCTTAGTAACCCAGGAGCAAATTAGGCAGCGGGATCCAGAATCCAAGATCACAGGCCATGCAGCCAAGTCAAATAAAGTCATCCAAAGAGTGGAGTCATCAACTCTGACTTGGAGGACATTCCAACAAAGACAGAAGCACACACTGTTACTGAGACCTAAAGTAATCCTTAGATGTATAAGCAGAAGTACATCAGACAGACCAAAAAAAACCCCCTTTTTGCTACTTCACACTCATTGAACAGCTACTGGAATAGCATGCTCAATCCTGATAGATGAAACTCAGCAGTGATGATTCAAAACACTAGAGATTCAGAAAGAAGCCTCAGACATCATAAGGTCAGCAAAAATACATTACTTTGAGTGAGACTTAAGAGTGCAAACAATTTAAGTCAAAGAGAAAGCTGGAGGATTATCTCTAAAAGGATGAAGGAGCTCTGGTCTGCAGGTGGAGGACATATTGCAAATAATGACTAGAAAGAGAAATTGCAAGAATTTTGGACAGAACTGTAGGTGAACAAAATTTAGAAAAAAAAATCCGTATTAAAAACTCTGAAAGATAGGGTTATTTTTGCAACACAAATTTTCCACAAATTTTTATTTTAGACTGGAATCTTTTTTTAAACAAAAAATACTGCTGAACTGCAACTGCTAGGCTTGAAATAAGCAAGCATGGACAGGATTAAAGTGAAGTCTCTTAGGGTCCTAAGAAGGTCACAAAAGCTCAATACCCACAGAAATAATTTCTTTCAACTCAGCACTAATGCAATGGTGTCATAATTAACTCAATATTAAATATACCGCTCTCCACAACAGTCAAAATCCAAAATCTGCATTCAGTTTAAACAAAAACATAATAAAGTGATAAATAATGAAAATATGAAGAAGGTCATTCTTTGGCAGGTCATTCTTTGGCTTTACTGTTAATGATCAAATGATAGGCAAAGTTAATTATGTGTCAATTCACTTCAGCTCAATCCCAAAACAAAAAATCAGGACAAATTTCACCAACAACTGCCAAGCCAAAGATCACCAAGAAAAAATGCTTCTAAAACATCCTGAAATCAAAGCTGCCATCACCTCTATTTGGACACAGAGGAAAGAAGTAAAAGCAAAATGTTCATTCCACTTGTACTAAGTAACAATGCTTTTTACATGTCAATCATTTGAAAAAGTGGGGTTTTTTCAAAAAAAAAAACCTTGCAGAAGGCCAAAGCTGTAACTTCAAAACACTGTAGCTCTACATTTTGCTCAACAGTTTCTAAAACGGCAAATTCAAAGTGCTAACGGTTAAGTTTATGCAGAAAAGAACTGAAAAATTCATCAAAAAGTAAACAGAATACCAGTGACTGACTTCTGTCTAGTGAAATAAACTATCCTATCACTACAAAATAAAAAGTAAACCATTCAGAAAGGTGACATAACATTATTATAAAAATGAAACTGTGTAGCTCAATTGACCTATTTTTGAGGTCATTGTGTCACTAAAAACAGAAAAAGAAACTAAGTATATTTCCAGCAGACTGTGACAAGTAATGGAATGACTCATATGCTTATATTTGATGTAATAAACACATAAAATTACATCAAGATGCAGGGACATTTACCCCCTATTATTTCCCTGTTGAAAAAAGAAAAAGTAAAATTTAGTAGATGGAACATCATCTGAATTTACTGCATCCCAGTTCAGACATTCAAAATGCCATTGGGGCTTTAAGTCTTTGTTTAGAAGTAATCATAGACTTTTGGAGGGGGCATTTAATTCACTCCCTTTGAAAGCTTAATACTAAAGATTGCAAACAAACATTTAAAGAATAAGCAGGGCAGTGAGCAGGTTGCAGAACACCCACATGATAAGCTTGTTAAAATGTCCACTGAAAGGTCACATGAAGTTCTAAGGGACTGACTTTCTACAGGTTTTTACATCTTAACCACAGAAATCAAAGTGAGCACAGCATGGTATTGGCCACGCAGTTGTGCTTCTCTACTCCAGCATAAACTTGACTCTGAACAGTTGAAAAAAACAAAAAACACAAGAGGAAAAAGGATGGGAAGAGCCCTGTTGATCTAGCCCAGATGTCTATCACATTGGCCATCAGATGACCTCCCTGGATCCAACTGTGGCAGATGGGATTCCAACAATCAGCTGCTTACATCGGCCACCATGAAATCCTAGCAAGTTAACATCCCACTGATTTATAAACCAAACAGCTGAATCCAGAAGGGATGTTTACTCATACTGCCAGAAAAACTTCATTTTGCTATAAGCTGTCCCCCCTATCAATGTGTAAGGTGGTGCCCACACCTTTCTGAGCCACATGTAAGGTCTGTGTAACCCATCTCTAACACAGAGCTTGCTTCAAGTACTCTTTCAGTTATGGCAAACATAGACCAAAACCATGCATTTCTAAAGAGAGCAGCAGTTAACACTCAGGTGGGGAAAAAATTCTGCACAATTACCTTAGGGAGTACCATAAAAAGAAATTTTTTTTCTGTGACTAAACAAAATATCAACAAGAATGCTTACACTTATATTTCTGCTTTGGAAAAAAACACAGAAACATACAATTAAGGTAATCTAAACACTGGCTGCCAGTGGGGTTTCATAAGCAGTCTCATGCTTGTTAACAAGTTATTTTTAGTAGGCACTCTTTCGGTTCTCCTCTCTCTCCACCCACATGCAGAAGAACCCACCCTACAAAAGCTATTTAGCTATATAAATCAAATTTAAATTTAGATAAGGCGATTCCACAGATTAGGAAGCAAGTACCAAAGTGATCATAATAGATTTTATTTTTCTGATCTTAGATCTGATCATTTCAGCCCCAAAAAGCTTACAGGTTAAATGTAGCCAAGAGATAAGGACAGAGATAAGGAATGAATAGAAACAGTATGACATCATTTTAGCACAAGACTTTGGCCTCACTAGTATTCTCTTTTGCTTTTTAGCTCTGAGTTAATTGCTAGCTGAGAAATTCAACCTATGTAGGATTTCTTATTTGAAGTTTGCTTTAGTTATTCTTTCCTCTTACATCATCAGGGAACATGATTTAGCAAATATTTGCCAAAGACAGCTATAGCAGTTCAGCTGACACAGAGTAACTTATAAACCCCTGTAACTGATCCCTGACACGCAGAACCCCGAGTTACAAACATATCGTGTTTATCCACTTGTTAGTGCCATTCAGCAGCTGACCCTGAACGAGTCTATCAGTGTCTTCTAGCAGGGCTGAGGGCTGAGTCCATTGTTAGTCACCTACTGACATGCCTACTTTAAGACCACTGTTAGAGACTCCAGAACTCCCACCACTCAAAGAATACCAAATAATAAACAGCTCATCTGAGGAATTTCCAGGTGGTCTACAAGCTTCCCATCCAAACATCTGGTATGACCTGCAAACCTCTCACTAATTTCTTGCAAAATGCTTAAGTAGGGAGGCTGTCTACTTGCTGCAGACCTCCCTAACTGCATTTGTTTGAATTTTTTAATCCAGTTAAACGTACACATCACCAAGACAAGCATACCTCTGACCCCTGAGAACAGACATCACCACTGTTTTTTCCTTTTTATTCTGTCTTTGCATCAACCAAGAGGCTTCAAAAATGCGTAAGAACCTATCATTAAGCAAAACCCACAGAAAGCCACCTGCAGTAGCTGCAAGTTGCCAAGACTCTCTCTACCACACACTCGCAGAAATTAAGAACATCTTAATACATCTTAAAGGGAGTCTCTATTCTCCTACTGGAGGTTTAAATAAAACATCTTTCAGTTGTGTTAATTACAGCAGCGCTTAAGTATGAAGTGTGACTAGGACCCCACTGCGCTAGGCACAGCACCAGGAATAAGAGACAGCTCCTAAACCCCTGGGAGGGAGGGACCAAAAAGGAAATAGGCTAAAGAAAGAAGAAAATAAAGCGAAGGTAAGGAACAGCAAAAACACAGGTGAAAAAAATCCAAATCCAAAATGTCTCAAGCCCCCAAAATGATAGCATCGAAAAGTGCAGAGAAGCAGAAGCAAGAGCAGAGAATCCAGGAGAGAATTTGGAGCATGACTGTAAGCATATTAACACTGAACTGAGAGAACCCAGGAGTGAGTTCTCCAGGGGTGTGAAACACTTGCTGTCACCACTTCTGCAGGCAGCCCAGGCCAGCAGAGCCTCCGGGTAGTTCTCTGTGGCTTCAGCAATCCTCGCCAGACTGTGGAGAAAAAAGGAGGGCATAAAGCAAGCAGTTCCTCATCTGCTGGAGTCTCCCTGGCAGGTGCCTTCTGCCATGCTGTGAAGCCAATCCTTATCACAAAGGCGCACCCTCAAACCTTGAAACTTTTGTCTAAAAAATGAAGAGTGATTTCTGCATTAATGGGTATCATAGGTGGACTTGGAAATCCAGGTGCAATGAACAGCAACACCCACTTAACCTGCAAAGCTTTCCTGGCAGGGCAAAGGATGAAGCTCTCCCCCTGTGAGAGCCATGGATTCTAACACATTTTTCTGCTCTATGGAATATTAGAGGACTCTCCTTTCCTTTGCAATTTCTCCTTTCTGTAAAGTATGCCATAATTATGTCGTACAATTAGGATCTGACATGTTTTCTTACTCTTCAGCTTCAGTGAACACATCACAAAAATACAGCACGTAATTGTCATGCTATTCTTTCTACGACAAAGAAACAGCATCTTGGACCCAGAGTCCAAGACAGCCAATGAGAAAGATCAAAATCACAGTGAGAAACAGATTGTTTGGAATCTGAGACAGCAACCAAATCCCACAGAGAAAGACAGATGAAGCTAGTTATGAAAATGCATTTGATGACTATCTTTTAAGATTGGAGGAGGAGTAAGGGAACTGCCAGCTGCTCAGAACCCACATTTACCTTGGATAGGAAGTACAGTAAATAAAAAAAGTCAAAATTGGTAGTAGCCAATCTGAATCCCTAAGATGACCATGAGCTGAGGTTAAACACCATTCTAAGACTGAAAGAGGTCACTGCAACTGCTTCTCCAGAGAGGAAAATCAAGTTGTGCTACCCTGTTCAAATCATGCTGCAGAGCACAGACCATCTTTAAGAGACTCCACAGCCTCCGCATCCATCTCAAATTACTGCTTCAGATTGTGCCACAGAACAGCACAGGAACGGAACAAGTCCATTTAGGTTAAAGACGGTTTTGAATTCGAGGAGAACGTTATCTCAATTAACATTAAGAAACTGTAGGCATGCTATCAGTGCAATGCAGATATCTTCCATGGCCGAAGTAGCTATCTTGGTGAAGGAGCTATTATTACAGATGAGGCAGCATTGTAGAAGCCAGATGCATAAGCTATTCACCACTGGCAAATCCCGCTTTTGAAATTTATTTATTTTTAAAAGTAATAAAAATAGTAGAGCACGAAGAGCAAGAGAACTAAGTGTTGGACATCACTACAGCTATTTAAGGTAACAAGAGAAACTACAGCTCATTTTCACATTGTACATAATCTGATCAAAGTAGGGCTGCTGCCAAAAAAAGATGGTCTTAACTTCCCACTTTTATGTTCCTGCCATAGCAAACCTGGCAATCTTGTAGCCTGCGGATGAGTCAGTTTAGCCTACTGATCTGACAAACTAATCCATCTCCAAAATAAAGCAAGCCTCAAATCAGCAAGCCAAACTGACTCATCTTGAGGACAAACAGTTGCTAGATCTAAGGAAAGGAAGGACTGGGACAAGCCTGTTCCTTACTGCCTGTACTCCCAGGAAAGCCATGCTAAGTGTAACACAAACCCACACCCCATGGCACAGCAGACCTGCGACCTGTGGAGGAGGGGCAATCCTGGCCCTCCCGTCCCTCCCCACGCCCTGACATTGGCACTGCCCTGGTACCTACCAGGTATCAAATGACTACTCTCTGAAGGTGAGCTGCATCTCAACTCTTCCAGAGGAACAGAACTGCCTGCCCAAAGCCATGTGAGCATTAGGGCCGGCAGAGCAAGGACATGAAAGCAGCCCAAGTAATTCATTGCCATGACAGCCTGTGCCAAGGGCAGGCTGAATCAGCCAAGCTCTGCTTGGGTGAAACAAAGTGGAAGCACCTGGACACCACATCCCCTGCCTTCTCAAAGCAAAACACAAGTTCATACTGTCAAACAACTGAAAAATATTTCTACTATAGTTTAAAAAAGCTCCACAACCAAGTTACATTACACCAGCACAGACTTCTATTCTGGAGAGTAACGATATTGCCTTAAAATGCATGTTTTAGACAATAGAAAGTATCATTTTCTCCTATGGTTTCTTAAAGCTACTAAGAAGTTTATTCTTCCTCTCTCAGAAAAAACACACCTATTTCAGTACAAATTTTTTCCCCAGTGAAAGGACAATAATATAATTCAAACTACAGAAGAGGTTTTCAAATATTTTATTGCAATATACAGATTTTAGTAAAATAAAATCCTCTAAAATGGGAGTACATTTTCTCCAGAAAGAAAAACTTGAACAAAAGTAATACTTCTCTTAAGAACAAGCCCAGGCATCTAGGGACTTAATTCCCTTCTGCCAGCATATGAGAAGACAGAGGCTTTCAGGGAAAAATACACATACAGCCGAAATTTTTGAACTGTTCCTGTAATTGTTTGTTAAGGAAGACTGCTGAGGCTTGAAATCCTAAAACAGAGACAGGTATCTGGAAAAAGGGAGAAGAGAGCAACACTTTTTTAAGCAAAAATTCCTCTCAATTATGGCAGTAAGAGGAAAAATAAATAACAGAATCAGACCTTTCCCAAATACTGTCGCTTTCCATACTGGATAAAGACAGTATCACTCTTGAAGACATCACAAAGCAGAAAATAAGTTATATTAAGTAAAAAACCTAAAAAGACAAGATCAATTTTTAAGGCAACAAACATTTCTGTTATCTATTCTATCCATATATATATATCTGCAAAAGTCATATACCTATCCAGAAGGGGCAGCTTTTCAAGGGATGCTGTCCCAAACCTACGTAGGTTTTGAAGGCACCTAAGCTCTTTTTCCAGCAATGCAGCAAGTTTTCTTAATTACAAGCTTGACTGTCTTGAAAGGAAGACAAAACAGGTCTCAACACAGCTAGCTATACCTTCTCTTCTTGCATACAACCTCACCCTCGGAATCTCAGGCAAGATAAACCAGGTATTATGAAGCCAGGACTGAGTGCATGCAGAAGATTTCCATTTCTAGAAGGAAACAATGGAGCCTAATATTTCTCTACGGCTTTTACAGCTGAAGAATAATGGCAGTGCTTTATCTTGGTCCAGGTAAGGAGGCTACTTTCAATACAATAACAGACATTCATCTCTGAGGAGAGTAAATATAGAGGAACAGTCTAATGTTCTTGCAGACAAAGGTTTCATTACCTGCCTCAGAAGACAGTAACCAACAAATCACTTTGAAGAACACAATTCCTTTATTATAAGGGCTCATATTAAAAAAAAAAAAAAAAGAAAAAAGATACTCAAATATTATATTGATCAAGACAAAGAAAGCACATGGCTTCATCTGCTCCATTTGCCCTTGTCTAACAGCAGCAAACAGTATTTCAGAAAGAATATAAAACAGGACAAACTTGCAGGGATGACTACCCCAGCACTCTCCCAGACCTCAGCTATAGGTGGCTTGGGAACTTCCTAAGCCAGAGGCAGCATCTCTGGATTTTTCTTCCTGAGTTTGCAAACCCAGCCCAGGATCTGAAGATAATACACACAGTAAGACAAACAAGCATTTCTACACAGGCATAAGGAGAAGGGACATCTCTAAAGAATATCAGTGTCAAGACTATCCAGTAGAAAGCTGAAATTTTATCTCAACATCTGCAGAAGCAAGTAGTGACAATTCTGTTCAAAGACCAGGATGGCTAAGGCATGTGCCAGCTAAGGCATATTACCCAGCATTCAGGCATTTATTATTACATAGGATTAGTCTTCACCTTGCTCATAAATTCATCTTGGGACAGAGACAATATAATCAGGTGTCTTTAAATAGACTAAATAAACTAAGATCAAAAACACTTAGCATGAATTTGGGAATAGGAGAGGGTCACAACAACATAAAGATCAAGTAGCAGTGAGCAAGAGTTGAGAAGAAAGTAATTCTTGAAAAGGAGCATATAGAATATGCTTGAATGCTTGTATTTTGGCTGAGACAGGAAGTCTAGAATAGAAATTATTTTCCACAGTAGCAGCCACTCAACCACAAACCCACAATGAAATTTCATTAAGACATTACAGCCTGGCACTGTAGGAGAGATAATGAATGCATAAATCTAACTTATGGGAGAAGGATTTTGGCAAAGGCAAGATGAGACTCATAATCTTAAAAACTATGTCAAAACCCAACAAAAAGCAGGAAAAAAAATTGCTTGTGTTTCATCTTAAATAAAGTTATGACAAAGTACACTCTTTTTTCCTTCTAGTAGAAACAGTCTCCTGAAGAAACATGGTTTTTTAACAATTAAATCAGTAATTGTCCTTTATCTGCCAAGAAATGAACCCAGGATTCTGTTTTTCTTTACATTTGCATATAAGAAAACATCTAATACTTCACTTTGGACGCCTGATAAAAATCAAACAGCCCTACAATTCAGTATGCAATTAAAAGAGCCAGCTCTTTTCCCAGTCTCTTCTTTGAAGCATGTAAATGAGTTGGTGCACAATTCTGTAATTAGTGATAATGTTTGCAAAATACTTATTTTCTCTGTAAGATGACCTGAAAATACAATCTATTTTTTAATCTAAATACTGCTCCTTCTAGTTTGTCACATTCAAAGATTCTGGCAGCTAACATGGCAGATACAAACTACTGGATGTAGTGCCTGCTGCCTACATCACAAATACAGCAATGAAGAAAAACCTTCTGGTATTTATATGTATTGCTCTTGATCAGAGTAAACGTGTGCATTCATCAAAAGTAGATGGGTGGGAAATACTCAAACCCAAATTAATGTCATTTCTAACACCAAACATTATGGCAATATTGACATTACTCTCAAAGATGGGATTTTCAGTTTAACAGTTGATTGCCATCTATCCCAATGATGGATCTTCATCTACCTTTACTCTTAGCTCATTTGACAGGGCAGCAGAATTATTCCTCAGAAAACCAGGAACAGATGAATAAATGGACATGAGATATCATACTTGCATAGGATGAATAAAAATTGGTTTCCTCCACAATTCCAAGTACTTTAGAAGTTCTTTTCATCACTAAAGAATCTGGACACAAAATGAGGCCTTAAGAGCAGAAAGCCAAGGCATTCTATTACAGAATTAGAAATTGTATCCAGAGGAGGAAATGCCCTTGGTAATTACAAGACCTGTGGCCTTTAAGTCTTGGAAGCACAATGTGGCTTATGCAAGAAAGCTCTACCAAGTTAACTATAGAGCCATTTCTTAAAACCAAGAAGTTCTTTATTTTCTTGATACATTAAAACAGAAAGGTCTACAGCTAAGATAGGAACACATTCCCCAAACACAGGCTTTAAAAACTGTGAACAAAATCATAAAGTATCTTAGGTCTTCACACTCATGTAAAAAACATCACTAGGTAAAAAAAAAAAATCAGTCACCAGAACAAACAAGGACAGCATTCACAGATTTCTGCACAATTAGAAAAACATCCTGAGAATACCACTGCAGTGGTTTTCAACATAGCAGATTAGATACACACTGATTTTTAATAGTTTTAAGTTACTCCTTTAAATTTCACAATCCATTCTCACAGAAGTCCCCACAGAATCCGCACAGGACAGATCAATGCAACATTGTCTACAAAACACATTCAGTTTAATCTATGGCCATGATCAACACAACACAGACAATCCATCTTTCAAACAAATCACCTCAAGGCAGTCCAATAACGAGAAACAAAATATTTTACAGGATTTTTCTCTTAAGACAAAAATTAGTAAATATACTGACACCTGTAAGCTTCCAACAGACAGGGTAAGCTCCAGGGTTTCACAGCCATCATTCCCATCTCCAAAATGATGGCTGAGCTTTGGCACTAGAACATCCCTTGCAAGTAGGTAATCATACACTGGTACAATGTATTGCAGTTTTACACCTGTGTGGTCTTTCATATTCTATTATTTCAACTTCAGCATCAACGAGAGCAATCTAAATGCAACATAAAGGTTAATTCAAGCAGAAAAGCAATTTGCTGTCTTCCATATTTCCTATCAGGATTCAATAATGGCTCACTGTCACCAACACAAGTCTTTCTAGATCAAAGCAACATTACAGGAGTTCAATATTCTATTACCATACCCTATGACCACAAATCAACATTTACTGCATATTACATATTTGCACTTAAACAATGACACTGTACCAGAAAAGGGTAGCAGTGAACTTCATGAAAATAATATCAAAATCGTCACAGCAGCCACAACTGCAAAGCAATTTTTCATGAAGAACAGGATTAGCGCTCTTAACTTGATGGGTTTTTACATTCAAACTTACTGGTTGATATTGTAGTTGCATGTTGCTTTTGTCTGGTAGCTAAAAATCTGATTAAAAAGTCTCCCACACACTGTGACAGGCTCTCTCCTCTATCATAATCCATCACACACTAAACCATGCTGATGAAAATGTTTGTGTGACTATGCTGTAAATACCAATGAAGAAAAGAAAAGCAACCTATGTTTTTTAATTAAAAACATACATTTGCAAGTCTGGATCATCTCACTAGTTGGTTTCCCAGTACAGCTGTGGAAAAAAAAAACTAGCATGGGGGATTGAACAGGTCAGGAGCAGACAGCCCTCCCCACTAGGAAAACTAAGGTGTATCTGTCCAAAAAAAAAAAAAAAAAAAAGGCAGCAAGAGGTAAACGGTTTGTTAGTCTTAACACAGATAATTCTCGTCATTATCAGAAAAGACCTGTAACACAAGTGCTAGGAATGGCTCAGCAATTGCGTAATTTTTTTTTAATTTCACCAGAATTAATGTACTAGAACTGTAAGTCACATACATATTTACATAAAGCCATCTGCCCAGTTTGGGTCTAATCTGCCCTGTAACACAGTATAGTTAAAAATCTGCAACACTCCTCTAATTATAACTGAGTTTTCACTTCATATTATCCAAACCTATGCTTCTGGGCACACTGAGTTAGGAGAGGAAACTTCCCATTACCTGCAAATTTTTCTCAAGTTCTTCAACAACTGGCTCTCCAAAAAAATTCTCCAGTGAGAGTCTCTAGGGGTACAGATGGGTAAACACAATCTCCATCCATGGCAAGATTGCAAATATTAAGAGCACAGCAAATAACCTGCTGAAACAAGTTGAATATGCCTTTGCCTAAGAGAAATCCAGCTGGCACTCTAAGCAAACAGGTAAAAGAAATCCAAGGAAAACACATAATTGGACTTTCAAAAAGTTCAGACTGCTCCTTTAACAGTCTATGGCAAAAAGTCAAGGCTATAGAGGAAAGATCCAATTATAGGCAAAAAGCTGGCTAAAGACTAGGAAGCCATGGTGAGACTTAATAGTCAACTTTCCACTACAGGGAAGAGTCAGTAGTGGAACTGACCTGGCAGCATTGCTAGGAATCATTCTATTCAACATCTTCAGTGACCTAGATAGAAGTGCACAGTGAAATCCTCCAAGTCTGCAGATAAAGCTAAGCTTTTTCAGGTCAACCAGCTGCATGGCAGTAACTGTGAACTCTGGAAGGCCCTCACTAAACTGAGTAAGTAAAGTGTGGTAGATGAGCTTCAATTCAGAATGCAAACAGATCTATGAAAATAAATAAGAGCGGGGGGAAAAAACATATTAGGCTTCCATACTGAATTTATTGCTGGAGTTTACAATTCAAATTAGTGATCCTGAAGTAATGACTGACAGTCCTGAAATTACAGGCTCACTGTGCAACATGAGCTAAAATGTCACCTAGATATTGGACATAACCAGTTCTGGAAGGAGAACTCAGAACAAGGCAGAAAGTAATTGTGCTCATATGTAAAAATTTAGGCGCACTGCTGTCTTAAGAACCAAGATGTGGAGACAAGAATAGCATATGAGCTGGGCAAAGAAAAACTTTAATCCTTTAATTGACCATTTCTATACCTTTTAAAGATAGAGCAGCTGCCTTGGAAGAAAAGACTGAAGAGGCTGGGGCTCTTCAATATGAATGCAAGATGATGGGGGTGGGAGGGTGTAACATATTCAAAGCTTGCTTGAATGGCAGTAAATACTTGATGGCAGTAGGTATGATCAACATAGCTAGTAAAGAACACTGGAAATCTGTTATCTCAGGATTGTGAGCAGACACTAAAGGGAGCAGACAAGGATGCAGCCTCTGATGTTCCCAGTGTGATGACTGGATCCTAGAAAAGTGGGAGGATAGTGAGTCACAGAATGGCCATGCTCACTTGTACTCCCTAAACAGCAACATGACTGTCACAGTTGAAGACTGCATATTTGGCCATACAAACACCAAATACCTGACTCAGTATGGCACTTCTTTTCTTCTAAATCAAAACTGGAAAAGAAAATGTTAAAATGAAATATTTCAAATGGGCTTAATATGCCAGGAAAACTTATTAAAATACAAATTTCATGATCTAATTTTCATTGTATTCTTACAGGGAGACAGGCCTCAGAAAAGTAGATTCTAAAGTAGGTGTGGTGAGAAGCCTGGTTTTCAGGATAGAGAAGAATGAGAAGGAAGATACAAAGCTTAGTTATTTCAATTACACATTACTCTGGATACTTAAGAGTCAAGAAAAGCTTGGCTACACACCTCTGTGCCACAGGCTCCATCTCTGAGATCTTCAACACCAGCAAAGGCAGCTCAGGTTAAAGCGGGCTGCCTGCTCCCAGCTGTGTGACCAACCACAGTTTTTCTCCTTGATGTCATCTCAAGGGAATTCTACCCAGAGTAAAACACACCTTTAAAAGGCTGTCTGATTCTTCATGAATGCCCATCCTCTCCAGTTAAATCTCAAATTAGGAGGAACAGAAATAACAAACTTAAAACACTGAGTCACTGGCCAGTATCTCAGCTACAGAAGTTTCTTCAAGAGTCAAGGCCACATCAAGCACCTGCACATGGCTGGTTTCAACTATTAACAAACAAAGCAGCCTCACCAGTATTCCCTCTGCCTTGGAAATGGGTGCCACAGAGCAGGGTGATACTGAGACTCTCATCCTCATTTCTGCTTCTGAACAGATCTACAGCCTGCTTTTCTGACCCAAACCTCATTTACTGGGTCCTCTGCAGCTGGGCAGAGCTGTGTTCTTCTCTGGACTGAATTTCAGGGCAGCAGTACACCTCAATATTACTTTTGCCTTGTTCTTTAGAAGATGGTCTGAAAACAGCTTTCAATACCATACAATGCTGGGATGGATAACATAGAAGACAGGTGTGGAGCACACAACCTCTTTTTTTCCTTGAGACAAGAGCTTGCATAGAATGAAACTCTTACCCAGTGGTCAGTCACTGGACTGAGCTGAGACCTGGCAACACAGACAGACCTTGAATGAGTACCTGCTCTGATCAGCCATGCTGCAGGCAAAAACAGCTGCACTTGTAGGACCAAGCAATCCAGTGTAATTCTTGCCTTGGGTCAGCACCCTCAGCCCTGCTGGAAATGGGTTTCAGTGACACCTTCCACGGCCTTGGGAAGCTGTGGAGACCAAATCATCCACCAGCAGAATCTTCTACAGGACCATGCTCTCTCTCACTCCATTTGCAGGCTGTGAGGAACAAGCACCCATGGCAACAACAAAGAAACTGTAAGAAAAATTATTTGGGGTTTTTCCATGTCTTTAGATTCTAGTGAAATAAATTACCCATTTAAGCAGCAACACAGAAAACTCAGTCTGAAGCTCTATAACCACAAAGAAAAACCACTTGCTTAGGAATGACAGCACTTGTGAATACCCTAAACACTACAAAGGTACTAAAGACCAAGGGTTTCATCCCCACTTAAATGCTTCAGCTGTCATTTTAACAACACATCCATGAATTTAACAACAAGCAGGTATAAAAAACAAGTTCTGTTTTACTAAAGAATTAAATTAGGAAAAGTGGTTTTTTTTAAAAAAAGTCAGTTTCTGTCCATGTATTTAGACTATGGTACCTTGGAAGTCTACAATTCTCAAATATTGCACTTCATATAACTATGATAAGCATACATTCTAATGTCTTTGCTCACCTTGGGTTGGAAAATAAATAAACACCAAACCAAAGTAAGAAAAAGTCAACCTGACTTTTAAAACAAAACTCCTAAATGTCAATACACTAAAATCCACCAAATTATTCACTAACAGGTATCAATTTATTTATTTTGCCCCAACACTGCTGCAAAAATTAGATTTACAACCTTCTGAAAGAGTATTTGAAGTCTAAGCATAAAAAGAAGTTCAGCCACATTAAGAGTCCTGTGGAGCAGGATATAAACTTCCCAACTCCTTTGTAAGGATATGGATGGAACTGCCATGTTGCAAAGGCATGATGGTGAGAATACACTGTTCAAAAGCCCATTTGTAATCATTACATGCATGCAATTTAAGTCCTTATCACTGATCACAATAAAAGCTCTGGAGAAATTATGGATTTTTGTTTACTCCACAAGATACACAGTTCTTCCGATTAATGGGACATTAAAAACCTCAGTGTTTTGATGGATGGGTGTTGAGAACAATGTTAAGATTGTGGAGTTTTGCAATATATCCTAGCCATTCCAAGTACCTAACTCAGGATTTTCCATATATTAACACTAAATGCTGACTTGTTAATGCTTTACTACATACACTGCACATTTTTATTCTTCAAATGCAAGCAGTTTCTTGAATGTAGTGTTTATGATATCACAGTATGAAAGTCACTGAACCTGTTACCAGAGGCCACCTACATCTTCTGCTTGCATGACTTCAGCTCATTTTATTTTTCTGGTGTTACTTATGCCTAACCACATACCCTTTAACAGTTTAACAGGGTAGCTTTTGTGATTAACTCCAACACTTAAATCATGTTCTTTTTCAAATAAAGTGAGGTAAGTGCATCAAAAATACTATGAGTCCAAATGAAACAGTAGTTTTGTTCTATGACAAGACCAACAGCCTTCTTCCAGCAAACAGAAATCAACAAGACGATCAATTTCCGCACTATTTTTATCGTCACATATTCAACTGGAGGAACTGGGAAGGCTTTCCATGGTTGTTTAAGTTGCATGGCAGTCTATCTATAGAATCCTCTATTCAGTTAAGTTTACCATACTGTTTGGAGAAATATTGTAAGTGGTAATTTGGGGGCTTTTCCAAACACAAATCAGAGCAACAAATATAGAAAGGAAAACACCAAGAATTACTTATCATTGTAATGGGTAGGCAACACACAACAGGAAAGAAGCCCAGGAATTAACACAAACACTGAGATTCTGTCAATTAACTAACAGAGATAAGAAAAAAAGTGATAAAATCCCTTGAAGTTAAAAAGGCTACAAAGCCTTGTGTTTATTACTACTACCTGGAATAGGCAGCAGCACTCCTTTTTATAGAGTCTGAAGTTACTCGATCATACCATAAACTCAGCTCCCCTTAAAAGCAACCCACATCTCATAATTAAGAAAGAACCCTGAGGAATACAAAGAGGTTTAACCTTAAAGACAAAAACTTCCTTGTCCCACCTCAAGCCTAAGGAGTGTCACAATTCTGTTTGTGAACAGTTGACAATTACAACGGCAGGCATAACAGGCAGCTTCTGATTGTTTCACTGCAAAACATGGCCAACTAGAGCTCAGCACATTTAGGTTTACTCAGAGGGCAAGCACAAGTTCAAACTTATATAAAACTGCATTACATTTGCTTCACAAATCATTTTAGTTTAGGTTCAGTAACCTAAACTAAACTAAAATGAATGTTTCAAAACTTGCATAATGTTCAAGACTAGTTATGTCCACCTAAACCTTTTTCTACCCAGTTTCATTATATCCCTTCCCTAATTTGTATTCCCATATCCTTTCTCCATTTACTCCAGTTGCTCTTCAGATCTATTTTGCTCCTTTCAACTCTTCTATCCTGCTTCTTCCCTATCTGTGACTCAGAATTACAGTGCCAGCCTCTAGTTTGCTCCTTTCAATTCCCTCAAGTGGGAAAGCGTATCTGTCCTCATACCCAGCCACATCCAATCCATCTCAAGAGGTGAGTGACAGTCACTGACCTTATATCAGCCTTCTTTGCAGCTATACAGCCTCCCTGTGATTACAGGCAAATTCAAATTTGTGTACCAATCACCACTGTTCAGATAAAAGCACAACCAAATGATGGTCTAAAGAGTGTTTATCCTGCACCAGGGAAAGAACCCATCACAACTCATACTCCCAAACTTCTGCACACACGTGTGCAAACAGCATGATCCTCTTCTCAGCAGAGTTACTGAACATCTACAGTAACATCTACCCTTCTTTACTACAAATTCATTGAACAATCACAAATATCCTGTGGCATGGAGACAATCATTATTCATTTTAGGCTTTAAAATCTTCCAGAATTTAAACTCATCCCACCTAAAGGCCAGGGTGCAAAATTCAGTTCCCAAACTGTAAAGAACTACAGACCAAGAGGCACACAAAAGTTGCTGTCCCCTCACCAGCTCTGGCACTAGAGAAACACACAAGCCAGAGGTAACAGATCATACCTGCAGTAACCAGTCTCATACCAGGACCAGACAGAAGGCCACCAGCTAGCAAGATAGAAACTGCTTTCACAAAGTCAATTATTAGATTGCCATTACATTGAAATCCAAGTCAATTTCAGCCTCTGGCTACCTTTTAAAAGGTGCTTCCAACCCTTGGATGCAAACCAGCTGGCAGCCAACAACCCATTCAGACTGGTAAGATTGGTGTCCTCTCCATTTGGTGATATCTCCAGGTACGTCACCTGCTGCACCACTCTGGTACTTGCATGCATATATGCCTCAAGAGAACACCTCTTTTTTGCAACATAGTCTCCTTTCAAAAGTTGAGCAAGTGCTTGTAAAGTTTCCAGAACTCATAGGGAAGTTGAAAGCTCCTAATCCAAGTTTATGGGAGCAATTATAGCAGCTTTTGAAAGTCATTTTTAATGCCTTCGGCATAGATGCTTTTTAAAGGATGGACTAGAAAGCACTGAGTAGACTGTATTTCTGTACTTCGGAAACAAAGCAACTTAAAACATTTCTATTTCTTGTTCAGCAAAACACATTATCTTCTCTCAAAAGGGACACCAAATTCTAGAACTACTCCTTAAAGTACCCCTCCACTACTACACAGCTTTCATTTCATGCTGTAATTCACACAGCTGTTAAAAATGTCTTTATATTACAGACAAGTTTTCAGAGAAAGACTGTCATACACTGTCATATGACAGCTGTAGATATGCCGTCCACTTATCACAGCATTCAACACCATACAAACAATATATAAAACACAGAAACATGAATTATACACACTTAATATCAGGAGAATGAAGCATGAAGTAAGAACGAGTACTACCCTGCACTACCTCCCCACTCTCCAGCTACTTGCATAGAACAAATGCTACTGCTTACAGACAACACTTAATTTCCATGAATGCATCTAAACTAAGACAGCTTCGCACTTCTCATTGGACTGCCACATCTCCAAACGCCAATCTGGAAGAGAAACTGATTACTTCAGTGATGGCAAACAGCAGAACTGATTGTGCATCATTTTTGGAACTGCTTGCCTAATTTCAGAAATCAGCTTCTTTCAACTGATTTTTTCAAACTGAGTGTAGTTAGAAGAAGTGCTACACCACCACTAGCACAGGCTGAAGGATGTAAGCTTTAAGCAAGAGCTATCCAATTTTTCCCTTTAAGTACAAGTTTCAGCAGATGAGGTGAATGCCTCATCTGCATAGAATTATTTTAAATGCCAGCTTTCAGCTGGTCTCTGTTAGGCTCGTATCCACCTTGCAAAACAAAAAGCTAAAAATCTGAATGCCTTTAAACACCAAAATAATTTCCTTCATAAAAATCACTCCTAAGAATTATCTGCAGTTATAGAAAAAGATAATATTGCTGCACCAAAAGTCTATCAGACTTTGATATGCTGTTAATTCCACCTTTAAACTAGTCACAAAATATGACTAGTACACACAAAATACAAACCACATATTTTAATTAGGTCATATACAGACAGCAGTATCTGACTAGGCATCATGTCTGTATTTAAGATAATCCCTAAATATAAAACCTGACCAGAAGTTTCTACACTCAGCGTCAATTGGTGCATCAGAACAGCTACTCTTCCATGAAAAACTCCAGGTACAGGAAACCAGCTGCCAAGTACAGCTCACCACATACTAGAGCTTGTCTAAAGCCTCTTTACCTATTCCATTATCTTAAAAAGCAAAGGTAATGCCAACAGAGATCTGTAGGTACTGCCAGGATTTCTTTGGCAAGTGCACCCATCTTCCACCCCCCTCCTTTGCTTATAGTTGACACAATTTGTAATCTTCACTGGTACCTGAAACAAGCACTTCACCCTCATTTGTTTGTTGGTTGAGGAGAGAGGGGTGGTAAGAACACATTGAAAATCATTAAGAAGAAAGTGTTATTACCTGAATGAAACTGAAGTCTTTATGTTTCAAGTCATAACTATAGATAAAAACCCCCAGTCTTTGCTGTCTCTGATTTTTTCAACTCTCAATATGAAGTCAACATGAAAAACTGTTTCAGCAGTGTTTTCCATCCCCTGCCATGATAAACCTCAGCTCTAAGCAGTTTTAACCTACTGTCACCATCATATGAGGCAAGTGATCTCACACAGACTTGTGTCTGAAAATCTGACTGCAGGTTTCCATCTAAGGAAGGAAACTGCTACTCAAGGAAGGATGTCTGCCAGTCCTCCAGGACAAACATGCAAGTGCCTTTAGTCTTTAACTATGCTGTTACGGGTGTGGTTACACAAGGCTGGTAAGGTGACCTAATACTTAATACTTTGCTGTCATCAGAAGGGACACGCCCTTCTGCCCTCCCTCTTCCCCCCAGCCACACAGTCTGTCCCATCCCTTGTCATCACAGCTACAAAAATAAGCCAATTCAACTCACTACCCTGGCAGAAAACTGTTTACTCTCAGAATTAACTTTCTGATGAATAAGCAAGTTCAATCAGCTTGCTGTGTGGTCATTTAAGCTCCAGGGAGACCAGATAAGGAGGATTGGGAATATGGCCCCTAGTGAAAGTCCATTTGGATAATATTAGAAAAATCTGCAAATATAAATATGTATCATTTACATCAAAGGGTTTAAAAACAAATAAGGACATTTTTTGACCTACTATACAAGTTACTGCTACTATGTGTTGTTTCTGAAAAAAATCACTGAACAGAAATCAGGGAAGGTGGTTCAGAATCTGTTACATAACGTCAGTGATTTAGAAGACTTCCAGGGGTGAACTCAAATAGGCTCTGACCTGAGTAGTTCTCTAAGAAAAGCCTAAAATATACCAGAGGTGTGCACTGTGAGTAGAAAAACCATTACAACAGAGGCTTCTAATTTCAATGCCCTCTTGAGGGCACCTACTTATTTGGTCACCACTTCTCAGAAAAATAGAAAGGCTTAGAAAAACAGTCTGCTGACTCTCTCCTGT
The DNA here is from genome assembly GCF_022539315.1 of Serinus canaria. Lineage (NCBI taxonomy): Eukaryota > Metazoa > Chordata > Aves > Passeriformes > Fringillidae > Serinus > Serinus canaria. The sequence continues at coordinate 24,744,757 of NC_066313.1, forward strand.
CTCATGAGCAAGGTGCTGATAGAGAAGTAGTTAATTATTTTGTTGTTGTAACTTATTTCATTATAATTCACTGGTTCCAGTGGCTGCTGGCTCGTCAAAACTGACTTTATCAGAAGTTTCACATCAGGTGTTTTGTTACAGATACTGTGGCCAAAATTCATTTGTTCAAATGATGAAAAACTAGCCTTCTATTATGTGTGAGCATGACTCATCCTCAAGTCAGGATAGACACCATTTCTCACAATCTTTACTTGAAGTGGTAAACAAGTAGTGACAAAAACAAGAGTTACAGCCAATGTATCACACAACAGACTGCACTGAAAGAATGGCATCCCACGCACTTCACAAAGAGAAACAAGAAAGGAAACTTGATTAGTAAAAACAGAAGCTGATGTGCAAGATGCCAAGTCAACAGCGGAAAGCTCAGTAGCCACAGAAGTACTGATACCTGGAGAGAAAAAGGAACATGTTTTGTGGAAGGCAGATAAAGAACAATGAAGGAAAACTAAGAGAGCAAATATGCCAAAAAGGAAAAAGAGAATATGCTTACAAAAGAAAAAGGAGAAAAATAAAATGCCACATCCCTTATTAAAGTTTTAAAATACAGTAATGAAATTACTTTCAATCAACTGGTAAGAAATGGTTATTTAGACAAGGAAGACAAAGGGAAAGCTACCATGCTTGGCAAGACTGAAAACACAGAACACATGAAAGGGACTAAGCAGTCAGGCTTCAAGTTCAGATTGTTGATTCAGTTCAGATTGAGTTATACTGGCAAATCTGAGTAGGGAAGACCTCTAGCTTGAAAGGAAATCACCCAGACTTCTCAGAAGTACAGTCAAAAGATCTCTTCCCTCCCATAAACAGATTAAAACTAACAAATGTGGAAAAGAAAAGGGGAGGTGACCACAGACATAGAATTTGAAGTAACTGTACTCAGCAGGGATTCAGGAGTAAGGAAAGGAAGAGGATGTTTAGTCACTACCTTCCAGAACTACTGAGATGAAGCTGCCCTACACCTCTTCCTACCTAAATTACTTCAAACTTGTATAGAACAATGCATACTGGATTACAGTGCCTCAGTACTTAAATAAAAAGAAAAGTAATTGTTATCACATACTATTTATGAACTATTTTCCAGCTACGTTATGATCTTTAAGAAAAGCAGATTTGTACAAATCTTAAACAGTCCTTGGTAACGTTCCCTTGGCTGTACAGAGAAGTCCCATACAGCTATGCACACGGCAATCTGTACCTCTGACTTCAAGGGGAAGAACTGGAGCATGGCCCCGGCAAGGATGATATTCTGGCAGCATCCTCCTGTCTTGGTACAAGAGACTTACCCCCCTGCACGTTACCACAGAAACTGGGTCCTAAATATAAAACACTTACAATCTATGCTATAATTCCTTCCCAAAGTCTTATGAAGGAACAGTCTCAGGTGGACTATGACTCTCTCCTTCAGAAAATGGACATGCAAACAACCCACCATGTAGAAATTATGTGATTGAACTTACTAGAGAATAGTGTGCTACAGCTTTCCATCATGCCATGAGATAGTTTCACTCTTTTAATTTACTTTATTTTCCTGTGGCTCTGAATGAACACACATAGCTATTGAAATTTAGCATTTCACTCAGCTGACCTGCTGGGGTTGGTCATGTGTCCATACCCTCGAGTCCCTATCACTGCAATACACAAGTGCTTCATAAACTGTAACTGGCCTCAGAATAACTGGTAATATAGGAAAAGGCCATTAATCACTTTTTTGAGTTAAGGCACTGGACAAAACACTATTTGTCTGCATCAGACAGTAGTATTGCCTGAACAGTAAGAACCCTACCATGGATAAAATCATAAGGTTATAAAGCCATTTTTACATCGGTATAGCCAGTTCCACACGGAATCAGAATTCGCATGTGAGCTAAAGTTTCTCCATATTGGCACACTGACTACACCAGAGCTTTCCACAGCATAGGCATCACATAAAAACTCAAAGCTATCAGGATGGCAGCCAGGCACACACAGTTTGCTCAAGGTCCCAGGACTGCAGCAGGAGTTGCCAAATCAACTCAGATCACCCAGCTTCCACGTTTTCTTCACCTGTAAAATATTGCTGATGCTCTTCACCCTGTCCTCATTATATTCTTCCCTGTCAGGATGACAAGAACCAAAGCTTTCAGAAGTTCTGCAACCAAGCACTTGTTTAGAGTTCACCTCACAACAGGCATTGCCATACAGAAGTACTATGAATCAACTTTTGTCTCTCTACTATTAATAAAAAACTGTTTGGTGACTTAAAGCAAGACTGAAAACTAGGATAAAGATAGCAAAAGCAAAAACTGGGAAAGACCTCAGGACTTAACTGAAAGCCTCACGGAGTGAGCCGTTCTTTCTGGCTGACAGTTTCTTTAGGAGCCAACCTTCCATGATAGATTCACTAGGAAATGCTTGCAAGGCAGTCAGCGTAATGACAGGGATTAAAATACTACTTGCAAATTGATATGTTGGATAAAAAAATTAAACTTTTGCCTTAAGGAACAAATTATAAGCAAAGTTCATCTCTACTTTTCTGTGTTTTGTATTCTACTCTGGTTTTTTTTTTTTGTAGATTTAGAATCTTGGTTACCCTACTGCACTTAAACTGGTTTCCTGAGCTAATTAACCTTATTTGGTCACTAGTTTGCCCATCTGTTTTTCCTTCCCACCACAAAAACACTTGGACCTCACTGGCTATTATCAGCCTAGTCTGACAGAGCAGAAATCTCAGAGACATTTTGGATCCCCTGTCAACCAGCAAACCAGGAATATTCCCCCAGCTCTTTCGTCCTGGTTGGCAGCAGGGAGCCAAGTGATCAGCATACCAGGCACCAGCAAAAACATGCTCTGCTCCAAGCAAGTCAAGGGTCCATGCTTTCTCTGCCTGTGAAAGGATGAAACCAAGGTCACCAAGTTACAGCACGTAAATAATAAGACCAGGCAAATCCTTATAAAAGGGGCATCACTAGTTCCAATGCTGTGGTGGGTTGATTCCAGCTGGATACCAGGTGCCCACAAAAGCTGCTCGATCACTCCCCTTTCTCAGCTGGACATGGAAGAGAAATATAACTAAAAGCTGACAGGTTGAGATAAGGGCAGGGAGAGATTACTCCCCAATTACTGACACAGATATAATAAACTCAATTTGGTGAAAAATTAGTTTAATTTATTACCAATCAAACCAGAGTAAGGTAATGAGAAATAAAATGAATCTCATAAATGCTTTCTCCCTACCCTTCCTTCTTTACAGGCTTAACTTTAGTCCCCATGTTGTCTACCTCCTTGCCCACAGCAGTGCAGGGAGACAGGAAATGGTGGCCACAGTTGGTTCATTGCCTGTTGCATCTGCCTGCTCCTTCCTCCTCAGGGAAGAAAGTTTCGCACTCTTCACCTGCTCCAGCAGGGTGTCCCTCTCCCTGGAACAGTCCTCCATTAACTTCTTCAATGCCACTACTGCCCACAGGCTGCAGTTCTTCACAAACCGCTCCACTGTGGGTACCGCTGGGGGTCACAAGTGCTGCCAGCTAACCTGCTCCAGCATGGGTCCCTCTCTCCACAGGTGCTTCCAGGAGCCTCCTTCAGTGCAGGATTCCCACAGGGCCACAGCTTCCTTTTGGCATCCACTTTTCCAGCATGAATTCCTCCATAGGCTGCAGGTGGATCTCTGCTCTCCCATGGACCTCAATGGGCACAATCTGCCTCACCATGGTCTTCATCACCAGCTTCAGGCCAATCTCTGTTCCAGCACCTGGAGCACCTCTTCCCCGTCCTTCTGCACTGACCTTGGTCTGCAGGGCTGATTCTCACATATTCTCACTCCACTCTACCATTTCTATTGCATAGGCATTTTTTCCCTTCTTAAAAATGTCATCACAGAGCTGCTATCACCGCCACCAATGGCCTTGGCCAGCAGCTGATCTGTTTTGGAGCCAGCTGGCATTGGCTCTATTGGACAGAGGAGAAGCTTCTGGCAGGTTCTCACCAAAGCCATCCCTGCAGCCTCCCTGCTACCAAAAGATATCCACACAACTCAATAGAACTGCTCAGAAATCTATTCCATACAAAACTTCTGCCCACAAACTTCTGAACCTTTGCTTTGAAAGATTGCAGGGCTGTTTCCACCGACATTTGATTTAAATTTCTTTACCTGTTCTGTCTCATGTCGCATTTTTTTAATATCTTGACAACATACCCTTAAGAAATCAGTAATAGTGAGAGCTATATCTTTGGCAGTATGGTCACTCCGTGCTTGCACCTGTTTGTATATGAAGTAGACATTCAGTCTGCAAACTGAATCATAACTGCAAGCCAGATGTGGTTTTTTTATACCAGTGGACACCTCTGCCACCAATTACTACCTACATCTAAGTATGACAGGCCATAATGAAAGTAGCAACAAATAAAAATATTACAAAACCATCTGAGGTTATAAATAAATGTAACTCTAACATGAGAGCTTATTTCCAAACAAGAATCTGTTTGGCTTTAATTTTTTTTTTAACAAAGCAAAACAGACTTAAAGCAGACCCATCTACATTAAAGAGATACTTGACCAATCTATCTCAATTCGACACCCTATGGAGAATTCCAAACTGCTGAGGACTGACTGCTTTCATTTTCTTAATGCTACTGCCACCTAACAGATTTCAACAGCAAAGCCACCAACCCACAAGTGCTCAAGGTTTTTTGGGAGAAATACTTCAGAGACAGGCAGGAACCAACCTACACACAGCCTGGGAAATTAGCATTCACACATGCTCTAGCTGAACACATCACTAAATGAGAAATAGCTCTAAGTGAGACAAGGGAGTCTTTAGCCAAAAAAAAAAAAAAAAAAAAAAAAAGGTCAATTTCTCCTACTCAGGAGGACAGCAAGCAGAACAATTAATTTCCTAACCTTTACACTGTTAGAACAGACTGCTGCTGTAAGCATACAAAAGCTAAGCCAACATGTTTCAAAGTGTTCAAGATCTACAGAACTGACAATTTGGTTTTCTATTTCTGTCTGCTTACCCTGCTGCTTCTGCCTGTAAACATTTTGTAGGAGGATGTGAAATTCAACAGAGAGGACTCTGAACTATGAATGACTCCACAGTGGCACATTCTTAGAAGTGCGTGGTGGTGCCTATGAGCTCACTCACACATGATAACGTCACCAGTTAGGGTCAATTCAAGGCAGCTACAGCTTTACTTGGTTACAGCTGAATGTCAGTTCATTAATGTCAAAGTGCCCTGTCCTCACCTCCAGTGGTAATTTGAAGACAGAAGAAAAAAGAGAAAGGGGGGGGGGGAAGGGAAGGAAAAAATATGTCAATGCTTATGGGGAAAAATTAGGTTATGAGAACACCTGACAATACCTTTGATTCTTTGCTGGTCTTCAACTTCTAGTAAAAGCATGCACTGAACACTGATGTCTTATCTCATTAGGCCTAATAATTTGATTTAGCCCACTCATTTTGTCCAACTTGATGACTTGAAGACCTCTGTATACATTGCATAATTTACTCTGAAAGCCTGAATTCTGCCTCACGATAACTTGTGAGGTACCTATGCAGTAAGTATTTGCTTCCTGGTGTGTGCTAACAACATAACCAGCTGCCTGAACTAGTTAATCATAATACAAAAAACATCCCAAAGTCTTATCTTCACAGGGCTGAGGAAAATTAAGTAAGATTAAAGTAAGATACATTACACACAGATATTCTCACTTCAAATTATGTATATACAACTCACCTTCAAATATACCTTGACCTGATCAGCCAAGGTCAATGCAACTACTTTATCTCCACAACAAGGAAAAGGTTGGCTTTATAATCACAGCTAAAAGATACAACCTAATAGTTGAGTAGAACATTGTCTAAACAGATCAGAACAACTACTCATTTCATAAACACATTATTAAAGAACTCCTCACTGCTTCTTCAAATCACAGTCTTTGTTGATTCAGTCATCAACCTATATCATATCTAAGACTTCTACCAAAAGAACTTGCTATACATAGCACATCATATCATTAAGGATCTGAGCAAAAGAATAAATGTAGGTTTCTCCACCAACATGGTTCTTCCATCAGCTCAAGACAATGTACAGGACTTCTGGCTGCAGAGCATGAACTGTAGTAACAAGTGACTTGCAACTTCAACACCCCAAAAGATAGCAAAATGCATCTTCTGTTTTACAGATGCACATGTGAACAGATGAAGGGAAAAAAATATGAGTCAAAAGAGGAACCAACACCTGTTTTTAAATAAAAATGCCATTTTATGTAACATGTTGCTGTTTTAAGTCAACTAAAGCAGTAAAAAAGAGAATATCACCTAATCTTTTTAATTCTAAAAATTATCATTTTAACAACTTTGGTATAGCTTGAGTTTAGGATAAGACACACCATATACATCCCACACATTTGTTATACCATTTCTATAAAACCAATATAAAAATGTACACGGCATGGAATGAAAGGAAGAAATGCCATACAAAACACAACCTCTCAGAAAACCTTGGTGTCTTGCTTATCAGAAATGCACATGCTCAGCCAGAGAAGCTGAAAACTTTAACACTGCCCATCTATAACAACAAATCAAGCTAGAAGACATAAAAAGCTACCACAACACCACAAACTGATTTTACCACAAACTCAGGCAAAACACTGGATAGTAGTTCCCATCATTACCACAAAGTAAAAAAGTTTGTAACCATACAGATATTTACTGGAGCCTCCCCAGCACACAGCACCCTGCCAACCACAGATCAATCAGTCTGGTGATCCAAATTCAGGAACAGCTGGTTCAGACAAAACATCTTTAAGTCCAACAACTTTTCCTCTGCCTGCAGCAAAGCTTGACTGCAATGAATAACATTGTCATGGCTAAAGTAAAGCACAGTTGAATGAAAAAAATAATATCATGAGACCAGCGCCTCTTCAGAAGGCAGGAATTTCAACAACTTATAAATAAGGTGTTTGGTGTCTACACAGCTTCCAACTTTTATAAACTCCTTCAGCTTTAAAGCATGTGCTATCACAGTGAAGCAGCATTAACTTCTGCCAAAAAAGAGCACACTTCCACCAGCTCCATGGCAATGAGCAGTAATTTGACTCAAGCGCTCTGCAAAGGCTTGCGGCTACAGTACAGCAATCCTAGACATTAAAATAAAATTTTACATTGAAGACTCATCATAGGACAACTCTTTGAAGAAAAAGTGTGTATTTTGCCTTTTTTGGATCTCAGACTTCCACATACAGGAACTAAATCATGCAACAGAACTGACAAAGCAGGAACTCGAATCGAAGTCAAGATTTTATCAACAATTAGATTTGGTATGTAGTTGCCATACAGAAGCTCAAAGAAAGTGGTTTTACACTCTGATAACTCCAAAGGTGACATCTTTAGACCTATTACCACAACACAAGAAACAACTCCTAAAAAGAAATAAATACTTCACAACTCCTTCCATAGCAGAAAATTCAGTACACCACTATTTCAACACTCTAAAGTAATGGAAACTCACCATGCTTCTTGCTGGAATAAAGGTTCCTAAAGACAAGACAAATACACTGAATATATTTTTAAAGTTTGAACAAAAATACATTTCTTATTTCAGACATTTAAGCGTATAGCAATTTTACCATTAAAGCAAGGATTCAAACATTCTGCTGTGTAAATAATCTAGTGCTGTCTCAACAAATTAGTAGCTTTCCCTAAGCACACTGCATGTTCTGAGATTTTTAAGTGGATATACATTGTAAATATTAAAGTAATTGAGTCCTCTGAGATGACTCAAAAAGCCTAATATTCCACATCAGTCAGAGATCCCAGTAGCACAGTTGTTTGAGAAAGTTTATGAAATTCAAATATATTTGCATTCTTTCTGAGTTGACACTGAAAGACATGAAACCCTTCAACCCTCAGAACAGTAACCGTGGCCATCACTTCAGACACTAACGTATCAAACAAAAATCTATTATCCTATAGATAATCATTGACTTTCAGAATGACTGTTTTTTCCTAGTAATACTGTACCACAATGAAGAATGCTATCGCAATCTAACTAGACTTCCTTTGGGAAGAGAGAAAAATAGGAAATTTTGAAGGCAGGCATTTTTATTTAAGTACAGTTTTAGCCTCATATTCAGAACAATGGACTGCAGCCAGATTACATTTCAAGGAATTCAGAGTAGAAACATGTTATTTTTTTCTGTAAAACAGTAAATTCTGAGCCCTGAATCACAGCCAAAAACAACAACTCTAATTTGGGTGTATGCTGAAGAGGTATGGAGGCAAAACAATGAGTCTGAACACACAAAGAAACATGAAGGCCAAGATTTGGGAGCAGAGGGACAAACAGTTCATGTGATCTGTCTGCTTCTGACCAAGATCAAGCAGCTAGCTGATTCTTACTGGAAATTATTCAAAGAATAAAATGCTTATCTAAAATACTATATTTTCAAATATCAACCAATAATATTAGAGATTTTATTTCTTTAGCTACAATTTTCTAACATAAAAATTAGATTGAGAGCCCAGTTTGTCATCAAATAAAATGCAAAGCATACTTACAAAATTTAGCTAAAATAAACAGTTCCATTCCTAGAGTGTAGATGATCATTTAAGTTGAATTCACATTTTAAAGATAGACACAGACAAAATTATCTCAATTCCTCTTTCTGGAGTCACCAGCAGAAAATGTACTAGCAGTCAAGAGGAAACTAAGGAGAGCCACAGTTGGCCACACACAAAATTCAGATGCAAAATTTCTTACCTTCATAGTAACTGTGGTTATTTTATGGCCTTACTACAAGGTGGAACATCACCCTCAGATATATGCAGCAACTTAAATGCCTCAGCACCTCAGATTACACCTGCAGGCGTACTTTGGTGAACTAAACCAGATGGTTCTACATCAAAAAGGCTAAGCATTTTGGTTTTCACCAAAAAAAAGGAAAAAAAAAAAGAAAAAAGAAAAACCACAACAAACAAGAAGCCTTTAAGCCAGGGTTTAGAAGTTCAACACTGTTTACATCCACTTATAAACCATATGACAGCACTGGAAGAGGCTGACACCTCATAACCAGAAGACATGACTTGCCAGGCTTCATAGAAGTTTTCGAAGGGCTCTGCCAAGAGTTGAGCAAACTTCTTCTCAACCCTGCAGTGATCAAGCTACTTCAAATGACCGGGTGATTACCTTGTAAATACAATTAATTTCACTGCCTGCAGTCTTGAAGCTTCACAATAACCGAGAGACCAGAAACATCCTCAAAGAGCATATTAAACAGGTGCTTCATTTTTATGTATCCCAGTTTCTTTTTATCTGATGCAAACAAAGTGCACACAACTCTGGACTACCTGATAGGAGCAAAAAAGTATGTTATTTTCATGGAACAGGCAGATTTACAACAAGAGCTCAGTGTGCTCATGGTAGGGCTTCCCAGTGCCTAGTATCTGGTAGCATCCTGTAGGATCAGAGGCAGGTGTCTGTTCCAGCAAAAACAACACTGTCACCAGACTGGCTGAGGCACTGAGCTCAACCATCCAAGGACAACATGCTCCATGTTACCAAAGGAACGTAAGAGCAACAGAAATTCCTTGTAATGATTCCTCTGAAGCTGTGCTTATCCATTTAAGAAATGCCACTTGGAGAAAGAAAAACCACAACAAAACCAACAACCATGAGTTAAGCCAAAACGTTCAATATAAAAGAACTGTGTCAGGAAGAGTCAACAGAGAGAAGGAAAAATACTTACTAAAACACAAACTGGCACATCTCAACACTGCATTAAAAATAAATAAAACATAAGCATGCACTTTTATCCAAGTCCAACAGAACTTGAAATAAAGAAAAGTTTAGTGAGTCATGATCCAAACAAAAGCTCATCAAGGCTACCTATGCTTGGAAACAGCAAAAACTGTACTGATATTTTAATACTTGATTAGAGTTAAGACCCTGCAAAATTAATTTTTGTTGCTCTTTTCTGGGCATTTATCATGCTGAACCTCCTCACCTGCAGAAGCACTAGAAAACAAATTTTCATAAGCAATGACACTGAACACTAACAATCTTAAGTTATCCAAGATTTTTGCCTAATGTCTTGACAAAAAAAAGCTTTCTAGAAAAGGTTTTGCTGTTAGTAGGTCAGGGATGTGAGAACAGTAGGTGGAAATAGGTGAGGCATTCTGACCAAAACCAGTCTTGGTTTCAATTTTTTCCCCTTTAAAAAATCCTTTGAGAAAACAGGTCAAGAAGATCAGAGAAAGAACGCTTCTATCCACACCTAGAATATATTGTTTCACTAAAAGCAAGAAGAGGCACTTAATTTATTATTTACAAGAAGAAGAAAAAAAAAACACACAAAAAATTACTATAGATAAAGAAGTAAAATTTTGTTTAAAACAGAACTCAAGTAAATTTATCTAACTGCCTTCATTTATAAGGCTTACAATTTTGATAAAGATATTCTGCACAAAACCTGACATGTACTTTCCAAAAAACAACCAAAAATCAAAACTTCATTATGACTTAAGTATTCTCCCCCATTTTTCTCCAATACAATGAATTTGTACATAAATACTCTAAACACTTAATTTAAAAGTCCAAGGTGTCACACTGATGGCTTACAGAAGGCGGTTCTAACAGTATAACCCCATTTATCTCAGGAATTACACTGAAAATTAATTGTAATACCTTAAGATTCAGAAGGTGAGGCATGCCTGTAATACTTTCAAATCAAACTGGTTTCCACTACATTTAACATGCAGTACCAGTCAGTACATTCTCTCATATCAGACACTGCTTCCAACCCCCCTTCTACATGTCAAATAATCCAAGTTCCAACCAGGCTGCACAAACAGGGACAGTGACAGTAAAAGCAACTTAAACTTCAAGTGATACATGTTCCTTGCATAATACTCATTCACTCCCTAACCTGGATTGCAAGCAGATCATTGGTAGTCATGGACTTGAAAATGAGAAGGGGATTCCCCTAAATTATCTGTGAGCATTCCTAATATGTTAGAGGCAATGGAAAAAATATTATTGTCTATTCAAGAACGGCAGAAGAGTTGAACACATCAGACAAATTCAATACAGGACAGAGTTTATTTTATTTATTTTCTCCTAATGGAAAAAATTCAGGAGAAAAATTTATGTTATTTTACAGACAAAATGTTTTTTGTACAGGTCTCAAATACTAAACAGGAAACTGGAAAATAAGTCTGCTGGTATAGAAAATTCCTGAACTCAATGCAAGTCAAGACAATTGAACATCTGATAAAGCTACGTGGCTGCTCTAGTTACTACTAGCCACAATGAAACATTTCATACATGTTCACAACTAACTAGATTAGAATGTTTCTATTTATTCACTTTAGCTTTGTTTCAGTCACTTTAGTGGTCTGGATGAAGGCAGACAATTGTTCTTTAACATGAGCAACCAAGGCTTTCTCTTCAAGCCACAACAAAGGATGTCTCCATATACACCAGAACGTCCCCCTCAGCACGTCTGAGGTTGGTTTTTTGAGTTTATGTTGCCAGTGTTACAAAATCATGACAACTTATCAGCTTTAACTTCTCATATATCTTAGAATAACTGGAAAAGTAAAAAATAACTTTTAGGTTCTCAAGTCCAGAACTTCTTACTGAAGGATGCTATATTGTAGAGCCGTGGGTATATACTCAGTCAAGACAAGTCTTTAAGATACAAAGTTTTTCTTGAGGAAAAACATTCTAAAAAATCTTTTCCATTGGGTGGGGAGAACAGAAAATAGAGACATTTCAGCAGAAAATACATCCTTTTGCAACTTCACTGCCGTTATTTTTACACAGGCAGTGCATTTGAGAGAAGTAAAAGCAGCAATTGTTTGCTCACTCTGCCCCCATAGTACCTACAGAGAAAAAAAACACCATTTACATCTGGCTATCTTACTAAAGTTAAGACAAAGATCATCAGTTTCACTTCCCGATTCGCCTTTCCCCCAATATCCCAGCTTGTGCTTCAGACTGAACTCCTCCTTTTTGTGAAGTCCAACTAATCAGGTGGGTGTTTAGTTCTCCACATGTATCCTGAGCTGCAGCTCAACTCTGCTCATTTCCCTGCCTCCAGCGCAGAACACCCACCACAATCACTTATCATCCTGACAGCTATACTGCTCACCTGTCCCACTCATACCAGCATCCTTGTACAGAACCTTGTCTAGGCTTTCAGCATATGGGCTCTCCACAGCACACTATTTCTAAGACATCTGGACTGCCAGAAGTAAGAATTTGTCCCATATTAAAGGCTGTTTAAAAACAGAAAAAGGCAAGATGCAGCAAAATAAGAGTATAAATTTTGCTTCTGTACTCAAATTTTTTGAGTGACTTTAGACACCATATTTTCTTCCCACTGGCAGGAGTTAGAAGAGTGGCTCAATGAAGTGTTTCTCCTTCATTCGCCTCCAAGAAAACTGTTCTCTCCTGTAATAAAGTGCTGCTTTTGGGTACACCACATGACTTAATTAGCATGCTTAATTAAAAACTTCCCAGCTGGATCCACTGATCTGCACATCAATTTTAGTCCAAATCTAGAAACTTAGCCCACTTACATATGCTTCTACCACCATCTCTAAAAAGGTACCAAGACAGTATCCAAAAAGTTCTGTTCAAAAAAATGTATTTAAAACATTGGTAGGATATGAAACTTTAAATTCTCACTGCTTTCTTTATTTAAACCAAAGGTGCACTGCTGTATTCTTTAAACCAGAACTATTTTCAAGCTTGCAGTTCCACTTACTCTTTTCCCTCAAAAAAAATCACCATATTTGTGAAACAGATTTGCACAGAACTGAAACTGACAAGAAAATTCCCTTCTTGTGAATGTAACATCAGCTAAATTCTGGCATTGCAAACATTAAAATCAACGTTTTCCAGAGAACTCCATTCAAGAGTTCTGGTTGCCTGCAGTTTCAACAGATACTGAATGCAAGAAATGCAAAGGACCAAGAAAGTGACATGTGACCATTTAAACCAGAGACTTTAAACATGAATACAAGTTACTAGTATTTTACAAACATGGAAGGGAAGGAATGAGTACTTTTCTCCATTTCCTCTTCATGAGAAAGGTACTTTAATAATAAGAACTCCATTAACTTAAAATTTCAGTTAGCACACCAACTGCCTCATACTCATCTAATGCATCCTAAAGTGCCAGCCAAGTTCAGGGAAGAGAGGGGATTTAAGCATTTAATTTTATTGTTATTATTTACTTTGAAGCCTCATTTTCAGAAAACTCAATCTGAATGGTTCCCCTAACCCAAAAAGACCACTTGGTTAGGCTCTAGCTTACTTCTTTCCTTGCACCCTTTTCTGATGCCAGGTGACTTTGTTGACTTCTTGTTGCTGTCACAGCACGGAAGCTGAAGAATGTCAGCAGAAGCATCCCAGTCTCTCACAGCTACCAACAGGGAAGGGGAACAAGTTTTCCACAATACACAAGTTGTAAACTCTTCCATCATTCAGATAATGACAGCTGCAGACAAAAAAAGAACTGTACACCCTGGCAGTCTAAGCCATCTAAGAGATAGGACTATTTTGTGCATGTTGAAGTCAGATCAAACAGTAAAGCACAGCCTTAAGCCAAGCACTGCCTAGAAATTAAATAGAACTGTCTCCAGCAAGAGCCTCGCTTACAGCCAACCTTCTAATCCTTCCATCAGCCAAAGATTTCAAATGGAAAAAAATAAAAGGCATTTAGGACTACTACTGTACCTTAGGAGGACTTTGGCAAAATGTTACTGAGTTATCATTTCTTCTCTTTTATTTGAGCAGAATAAAAGGAAGAAAACTTTAAATTTGACATCTATCAACTTTTTCACATTCAAAATCATACTGAATGTGGAAGCAAGGACTCCACAGAATTTTACAATTCAGTTATATTTACAGTTCAGGATTCCAACCTTCCACAGTAACTTCACATGTGTACAAAATAAGACTATAGCTTTGCGAGGCACAGAAAAGGCATTTCTTTAGTTCTAGTCAAAGCTTCTGTATCAAAAGGGAAACCATGTACCAAAATACAGATGATCATTTCGGCTCTTAAGTATCTTTATAGTTTCTCATCTGACAACTCTAGACTTAACAGTTTCACACATCCATCTTACTTGCCAGGAAACTACATATAAGTAAATTAAAATCCCAAAAAAATTAGATAATAAAGTGACAAAAGGCAACACTTGAAGATCCTCTTTGAATTTTGAACTAATAAAATAAAAATAATGTAACAACTATCCACAACTGTGCAAGACCAAGAACGTGTTTTCTTTCTTAGTTTGTGTTCTATGCAACATCTGGTTTCTACATGCAATCTTCAAACACTTGTCCCCTTATTACATTAAAACTGAAGCACCTGCTGTGAACAGACAGTAGTTACATATTAATGGATAAATACTCTTCTTGCACTGGCATTACACACGAAAGCAATACACTCTAAGTTGTTTGGAGCAGATAGACACCCCTAACATAAGTTTGGTACCTATGCAACTAGTGCAGTTTGGTCCTGGTCTCTGCCTGAAGCTCCAAGCAGTTCTTGACTTGTGCTAAATTTTTTTGTGTTGAAGCAAGAACCACAGGATGAAAAACTGAAGGAAAGCATTGCTTATTCTCAGAACTCACATGAAGCAAGATCTAGAAATCTCCCACAGAAAGGCTGTGGTTGTCAAACGCAGTATAGGACTACCAAAGAGCAAGCTTTCCTCTCGATGATGCTTGTACAAAAAAATGAAATTCAGAGCACATTTAAACCTCTAACTAAAAATACTCCCCAACTGCTTTTCCAAATACAATACATTTACCTAAACTCCAACACTAAGAAAGTCCTATAAGTCTAGATATTAGAAAGATTTTCTTTTTTTTTTAACAATGAGGAACCGAAAGGTGGTGGGTGCCCCATTCCCAGAAACTTTCAAAGTCAGATTGGACAGGACTCTGAGCAACCTTATGTGGCTGAAGATGCCCCTGCTCATTGCAGGGAGACTGGACTAGATGACCTCTAAGAATCTACCTTGCTTTTTAGTGTTAAGGCTGTGACCAGTTTCATGAATCCTTATCTCCACATCCATAAGCTGCCAGTAACACAAGGCAACCTCATCCCAAGAGGAGAAGCAAGAGGATCAGTGTGCTGTAACTGAAATTCTTCCCAAGACCACACAGAAATAACTGGAATGAAAAAGTAATACCATAAGGGACTACAGGCTGTCTTAATTAAAACCTCTCCAAACTTCTATATATAAACTACCTGACAAGCATCTTCATTTTTCAAACAGGCACTACTGGGAATCTGACAGCCTTTCCTAATTTATTCCAGTGCTCCTGTTCTTAAGAGTTGACTTAACTAGCTTAGTAAGTGTTTGCTACAATTCAAGTCTACAAATAGTTTCCTCTCCAGTAGGGAAGTTTTGTATTTTCTTTCCAGCTATCTTTTATGTATTGAAAGAACATTATCAAAAGAAATCTCCCTTCGGCCTCCTCTAAAAAAAAATTATCATCCAAAGGGTTTTTAGTTTTCCCCTAATAGCACTAAAGCACTTCAGTTTCTTTAGGGGAAACTGAAAGTTCCTCTAAAGCACCTTTTTTAGACATCTGACCATTTTCCTTTGCCTGCAACTATTCTTCTCCCAGTACAATACCAAAACCAGATGCTGTACTTTAGCTCATTAGCATGCCAAGAAGTGGGAAGGCTAACTCCATGTATTTTACACGACATTGCCATCAATACATCCAGTAAAAGATCTGCTGGTTCTCCAGCATTGGTTGACTCATGGCCACTATGCAAATACCTGACTCCAGATTCTTCTCTGCAGATCTCCAACTGTCCCAGTTACCCCCAAACCTGTTATCAGCACAGTCAAACCTTACTGAAGAACAGATGACATCAGGTCCTCCTACATTTCATCCTACTTAGGGTGCCACTTGGTTAAGAAAATTTTGAACACAAGCTCCTTACTCCTAGGAGTGCCTCTGATAGTGCAATCCACAAGTCTGGAAATTTTACTTAGATCAGTCACAAAAAACCATCACTACTACAGTAAACAAAAGGGCATAAGGCCTGATTCTGCACATCCTTCTGGTTTGACACGAATCCTGACTTCAAAGAACATTTATTTTATAATGGCTGCAGACCTGTTCTTAGACAAACAAAAGTCAAAGTTTCTGCCATAATATATAAAGTAGTTAACACTGTGGAAGTGAGAATACACAATATAAAGATAGGTCATTTGTAAGAACAGACATACTGGGTGAAATCAAGGCATTGCCTAATCCACTTTCCTGTCTTTGACAGCTGACATAAGGAAACACCCAAGCAGTGGGTGTTTATAAAAGAATAACATCCAAGCCATTAACAGGAGGTATGAATAAAGACAGTTGCCTTGAATTGTACATTTATATATACATATATACATATATATATATATATATAATGCCACCTATTTTAAGCACATTAAGTAATGTTACCTAACAATAAATTACACAGTTCTCCAGCACTGCATGTTGTTGCCCATATCCAACATCAGTTTAAGGGAACTAAAAGCTCTCAGCTGTATAAAGTCAAAGAAATGAAAATGATGCAGTGACAAAATTACTGAAAGAAAAAAATTCACAGTATTCCATAAAAGTAGACATCTGAAGGTTTTAGCAGATTATGTGTTTTTAAACAAGCACTTTCATGCCACATAGCTGACTCCATTTGCCAGCACGATCCGTGGCTGATCTCCTTTTAAGAGGTTTCATTTATGTGGTCTACGTATCCTTTTCTTCAAAGAACAGCCATGGGATGGGTCACATTGTAAGAATCTGAAGAGCACCATATTTTTTAAAAGGGCATTTTTGAACAACTTCTGGAGGTTTGAAGCTATTTATGCTAGTAGCACAAAGGAGTATTTTTTTTTCTTTAATCTAGGCCAAGTTGAAGCAAAAGTGATTCATAACTGCACCAGCCTACTCTTCTGTGTCCTAGAGAAGAAATCCACTCTTGAACCTTCAGTAGGGACACCAACTCTCAAGTCAGACCGCCCAGCTTCCAATAATGTCACTATAGTTTCACTCAATTTTTCACATTTGAAGAGTTACGCTCTACAGAATCCACCCCCAGACATCCAAAGAGATACATTTCACAAGGGAGAACATTCCAGATATAATTTACAAATCTAGTAGAATGTTAGAATTATTGCACTAGTTCTTTCTATCTTCATTTTAAAATGGAGGAAAGGTATTTTGAGGTAGTTGTATATTTAATGTTTAATGACTTACTTTCCACCTAAGCACAAAAACTAGTAATATTTATGGCAAAGCTGATTCCATGCACAGAATAACTCCAAGTTATGGCTGAAGAAGTTGTAGAAAACAAAAATGGTCAAATAACCATTATTTGACTCACTGCATGTTTCCTAAGAATGAGATGGTTTCACATTAACACAGACAAAACAAGAAATCAAAGTTAAACAGCACAAGAGATGTCCAGAGAAATTCAATGGATTTCAACGAACAAATCTCCAGGAGTTCAGGAACATCTGCTCTCTTCAGTGTCAGATGAAAGCTAATTATTCCTCTTCATCTACAGACAAATTCCCTGTCCCCTTATTAACCACTTTTCCTGCCAAAATCCTGGACATTACCTGAATTTTTAGAAATACTTGTCTTTATTCTCTACTATTCTTAGAAATCACAGCACTTTCAAATACAGTCATAAAAACTTGCATCTATAGTTTCAGAGTAAAACTGGAATAGCCTGTGTACAGCAGTCTTCAAGGAAGCTATCTATAGCTGAAAGTCCTACCCATTAACTTTTTATTCTCCTAACTTCATAAACACCCTGCATCAGTTCTACAATTTAACAGGCTGATACATTTTCCATACACTTCTTCCTCATATTTCCCAGAAAAATATTTTGCAGACCAGACAGAGATGCCACCCCTAGCAGTCCTGCCATTTTTCCCCCTCACTAGCATACCTTAAGTCTGAAGGGTGTAAGGCGTACCTGTTAAGTACTAGATGAGGGCTGCTCACCTCTGCAGCAAGCCCCAGTGCACCACAACTTCAGAACTTCACTGGAAGCACAGCAGTGCACAAGAACATTGGGAGAGGTGAAAGCACCACAGCACAGAAGACTGCACATGAAGTGTGACTAACCAGAGCAAGCAAGTCAAAACACACACCTTAGCAGTCTTCCCACATACTCAGACAAGAATACCATGAGCACCTTTGCATGTAAAGATGAACTTTTGCAATCATACATGTAGAGAAGTCTGCTTTAAAGCAGAAGCCTTCACATGTGGCCCGGGTTTAAATTCCAGATCTCAGAACTCAAGATCATCTCCTCCCCTTCACATCATATTTCTGACCATGCATACATGTCTCTCTATACCCAAACACACATAAAACATAAGGACAACTTAGTATGACTTTTCTCAGTTAGAATCTATTGATTTTGAAATAGTCTGCCAGGAACTCTTTCATAATTCCACTTGCTCTTCACTTAAAAGAAAAAAGGACAAAATAAACAAAAAACCCACCCTCCAATGTCTGAATAAAGTAAACCTAAAAAGCATATGTAGATACTATATGTTTTAAACTAACACTAGAAAAAAATTTATGTTTTGCAATTATGCCACAATGTAAGAACAAAAATTAAGCTTTCACCAGATATTTTGAAATGCAGACAGTGTCATTGTTTCAGTAAATATTTCTGAAATGTCATAATTATTAAAAGTTATAGACGCAGCATAAACATTTCAGCACTACTTCCTTTTAGGGTTGGCCCACTGTAATAAATATTTACAGTCAATCATTAACTGCTCAAACATTACCACTGAAAAAATAGCCTGGGTTATTAGAAAAAAAATTAATTCACAAGCTATTGCTTAAAGCCAAGGCATTGACACCAAACAAAAAATGTTGCTCGTTGCCTCATGAATCTCTACCTGTCTCCAAAATCCCACAGGCATTTCAAATGTGCCACCTGGGAAAACAGCCGCCGTTCTTTTGCTGTCAGAGATGCCATGTCACTTGTCATGCTTGAACCTTGTCAGCCTTCATGGACACTGAAATATAGCTACTCTAGCTGAAGGGAAACTTCAGTCCACTGAAGTTGAATCTATCCCAAAATAGAAGAGACTTGCAGATTTGGCAGCATTCATTCCCCTAAGATCCTCCATTAAGCCCAATACATTTCTGAAACATGCTCTGATTGCTTGAATGACATTCAGACACGCCTGCTGGTGAGCTTCACTTGCGCATGTGAAGAGTCCATCAAACTAAACTGCCATCCCCACATCACCTGAACAAGAAATTATACACAATCCTGAAACAACTCATGCCCCCTGCACTGAGCAAGGAAGAGCAAGTTTAAAGTTGAGCTCAATCTAAAATTGACAGTACCTTATTTTGGGAGTTGCAATTAAAGCTTTCCCTGCCTTCACACTGACCAGTATCCTCTGAAGTTTGGGTCCACAATTTCCAGAATAGTAAAGTTCTCCCACTCCAACAAACCTTATACTTTTGTCTCTGGTACATTTAATAGATGTTTCACTAGAAAACCCAGACAAACAGAAAAAAAATTCACCTAGCTTTCCATAGGCCTCTAAAACATTTTCTCAAGACTCAGATCAGCTCTGCAATCCATCGTGGTTACTAAAACATATTGGTAAATCTATTCCAAAGTCTCTAAAACTGGAATTTGATTAGGAAGGTTCTATTCTCTGAGGAACACAGAGAATAGAACTGCTATGGTGCATGACTATACGTACCAGTGGCTGCCAAGGCAGTACACATGATCACGAGTAAGATGGCAAGATTAGAAGTGAAATGGTCAACAGATACAATCTTCTCAAGGACAACAGTATTTTCTGCTTCTTTAGGTTTCAAGTGAGCAATTGTATATATAAAGAAAACAAAACATTCCATCTACTTACCTGCAGAGAGGCTGCCCTGCCCGAAAGCTTTCATTCTCCAAGTGAGGCACAAAACATTTTTTTGTGATGCTGATACTGAACCCCAGAAATTGAAATACATTTAAGGTTATGGGCTTTGTTCATGGGCATATAGATCTGTGCCAAATGATTCACATTTGCTTGGCCAACATCCAAATATTCAGTTTATTTAGGCTGATGAATTTGTGACCCCTTCTTCCCTCTAGGAAACCTGCTCACACAGGTCAATCCATTGTGCTGCTTTTCTCAAATAGATACTTAAAACAACTAAGCAGATGAGATGGGGTACAAATAGCATTGTATGCTCTATGTAAATGTTTACAGGAGGGTGTGAATCAAAAAACCAGATTGACACTATCAACTGTGACTAAATAGTTTTCCTCTTTTGACACAGCAAGAAAAACCAAATTCTTCTTTGCAGCAACAGTCACAGTTTATCTTTCGGCAAAACATATTCTTGGCCTGTCTGAAAATTAAACAATTGCCTGCATTCCTGGCAAAAGATATTACTATGAGCTACAGGGCTTGTATCTGACAAGAATTATATTCCTACTAAAAAAGTCAAGAGATGATATGGCTGTAAGAAGTCTGCCTTGGTTGGAAAAATTCAGCTGCTGCTTCCCTTCTGGTTATAACTTCAGAGCCAACACCCAACTTTTCTTCTTTTAAGTGCTCTGACCCACAAGACTGGCAATTTTTGCAGCTGCACTCAAAAACTTACCCTCATGTACATACAACAGCACAATGCACAGCCAGAATTTCTAAGTCCTATATACCCTCCTGCAATAAGCATTGCTTATCCAGTGGCAACAATGAGCAATATCCTCCCTTTCCCTTTTGATCAGCAGGTCTCTTATTATCATCATCTGCTATCAGGCACTTAGACTACTAAAATGTTTCTCCAACTCAGTCCAAATGCCTGAAAAGACATGTCAAGCAATGTAACTACATCACTACACATTTTTGTGGCATATCAAGTTTAAGAGAAATTTTTCAGACACAAATATACTTTTACCAATTCTACATTGATCATTATACCCTTCAAAGAAAGAGAAACTCAGCCCTACTCAGACATATTACAAAGCTATAAAGGCATATTTTTCTTAGCTATGTGTTCTCACTTTTGTACAAGCTAAAGTGAATTTCCTACGGAAGGTACCAAGGCGCACTGCTGCCCCATAGCATTGATTCTTCAGGTAACCTGACCGTATCACCCACACAGAAACCCTGGAAATCGTCTAGAAATGAATCGACACAGAAGATAACTGGCACTTTCACCTGTGCACTGATACATAGTAAACAGCCCCTCCCTCAGCTGATGCGGCCAAGCCAGAAAATACACAGTCCCTGCTACAGAGACACAGCAAAGCTCCTGGCAAAGAGGAGCTGGAGGCTGGAGCCACCCCTTCAGAAGGAGCTGTTGCTGTATGGCTTTTGTTAAAAAAAAAAAAAAAAAAAAAAAAAAAAAAAAAAAAAAAAAAGCCCTGAGTTCTTGACATTGACAAGCTATCTTACCACTTTCCTTTCTTCCATTATAAGACAGACTAGGTGAGAACAAATTGCCTTAAATGCTTAGATCTACTTCCCGTCTGCAAGAGATAAAAGTACAGAGTGAGCTGCTTTGCTTTATTTCCTTTTCTGAACAACAGACAAGTCATCTGTGGCAAGAGCACCTAATGAAAAGATTCTTTGATAGCACTGAACATACAAGAAAAATCACTGTCCACTTCTTTTAGAGGCACAGCAGTATGACTTCTGGGCATCCACATTTCTGACAGTTCTTAGAGAGTGATACAGGACTAATTTCAGAAAGGTCTCCAACATGGATTTCTATGGAAATACCACCATCTCACCTCTCTTACTGCCCTGACAGAACATCACACAGCAACACCTACAGGACACAGGATTGGGTCAAACATGCATCGTTGACCCTCTCTCTGTGGCATGGTAACCTATCACCTATGGGGGCTGGAAGGATTCTGAAGAGGTGGTGAGAGCAAATTGTTGTTATCCAAATCCAGTTTGCAAAAGCTTCAGGTAGGCTGATTCATTTTAGGCTTCTGTTTAATGAGATCCAGCAGCAATGGCCAGGAACAGTTGTCTGAGCATGACTATGAGGTTGTAGCCATTTCTCCCAGACCTGCATCTTGCCACCACATCTCACACCTTTCTCACCTCAAGATCAGACTGTTACAGTGCACTCAAGCAGTTACATTTTAAATCAATTCAAAAAATATAAACTGGCATAGACTGTTATGCCTCCAAACTTCCACCTCCCCCAATGGCAGCATGCAGCACTTTGAAAACAGTCTCTGTGGGATAAGAAGTGACAAGGAGGTTTCTGGTTTTGCATCTGAAGAAAGGGGGTCTGACCTGTAGAGTACACTGTGGGTTTTAAGCCTTTATGGCTGAAAGAGTATCTTTTCTTGTCACACTATAAATGTTGTAATTGGAATTTATTTTCAGCATACATAAATTAAAAGGCATCTATCTGTGCAGCTTTCTGAAAGAAGTTCTGAAAAGGCAAATTTTTGAATTTTGAGTGGACTTGGATATTCTGTGAGGCAATCAAACTTTCAATATTCTCCATTTCCTAGTTGCTTGACTTTAAAAGGTTTGTTTGTCTTTCAAGGCTGCTCCTGCTCCAGGCTGATGCTCATTAAATTCAGAAAGAGCCAAGTAACTCCACCAGCCATATTGTTGCTGCAGGAGACAGCCACTTTAGCACTTCCCACACTAGCTATGGGTGACTAAAAGTCCTCAAAAAAATTTAAAAATCAACTTTACTCTAACAAAATCTAAAGGGAGAGAACTCCACAAAAATATTCAAGTTTTGAGTTGTCTGCTGAAATTTTTTGAATTCAGAGGTAACAGACTTTTCAATTTAAAATGGGACTCGGTAATTTGAAACAAAAATAATCTAATAATTTGAACCAAGAGGCTTCAAGTGTTCTACAAGCACCTGGCCCAGTTTAGCTACTGTGTTCAAATAATCAACAGGTTTAGCATTAATTCATTTCAGAAAATGCTACAGGTGATTGCAGCACTGAGCTTGAACTGCAGGCTTTTTGCACACAGATACCCTGTACATTTTCAAAATCTTCTTCAGCCATCCATCCAGTTTAAGACAGAGCATGGGCTGAGGGAACAGCAGCAGCCAACATCCCACAGATTCATATCACTGTGAAGATCTGTGATAAGTAAACTGAACACTAATATTGGAAAAGTACTTTATATTTTATCTAAACAAGCTCTTAAAGATAGAATACAAGACAATTAAAGAACTCTCTTGGGGCAATAGAGAAATTCTTCAGGCTGTGGGGTGGTCTTCAGCTTTTCTCATCTCCCTGGCACTGCTTGTGATACCTACAAGGCCCTATCAAGTTAACAGATGAGGTGATTCAACAACCTCCAGAGCCAGGATGCATACAGGCAATGAACACACTCCATAAGCCACAGCTGTGTAAACAGGTGAACAAGACAGTTCCAATATTGCTAGGAAACACAGAAGGTGAATCGAGGGGTAATACAAGAGGGGATCACCTCCAAGAAGCAGGGTAGGGAAGAGGAAATGTGCAGAACAGAAATGGAATGCTCAACTAGCTAATGGTATGAATAAAGAGGAAAGAGTCTGTCAGCATAAGAATTATGTACAGCAGACAGTTCTATTCCTTTTCATACTGCAAGGCACAACTTTGGGGCACTGTAACATGAAACACTTTCCATTCAGGCACACATGTTCATTAGCTGACCCCCTCAGTGCATTTTTTTCCAATCTAGGAATGAGGAAGGCTGCTCACCCAGCAGCAGTCAGAAAGCTGGACAGGGCTAGGATGAGCAATGGCCAGACACATAACGCTCAGCAGGTTTCTGGAAGGGAGTGATTTTCCTCTCTCCAGCAAGGAAAGCAGGATGGGCAGCTTTCAGTTTCAGAAACCAATTAGGCAGAAACTGCTATCAAAGCAATAGAGAGGGCCCTACCCTAACTGGGTTGAGAAACACCAGGTGGTATTATCTCAATAGCTTTGCCAGTTTCAACAGCCCCGCTCATTCCTTCTCGCTGAAGGCGCCCAGGGTGCCCTTTATCTAAGGCTCTTCCCACACACCTACCTGGACACCATACAGCATTAAACTAAACTGTCACCTAGACACCACTGCTACCTAAAAAGCAGTCACTTTTATGTAGTGGCTCATGGAATAGCTACTAAAAGAGCAACAAACTCAGACTTTATTCCTTCATGAACCACTTTTAAAGAGCCATCACACTCTGTGAGAACAATACACAGCAATATAGGCTTACTAAGCTATTGTGCTCTCAGGAGACTTACAGAAAAAATCTGGTGAATCTAAGAAGAAAAGAAAAATGTCAACAAACCCTAAGTTTGGCACCACTGAAACATTCTTCCACAGAGTCCAAAATGAATTATTACAAGACTGTCCTTTAGGTTTTGCAACCAAGAGTATGTGGTCAACATCAGAATTAGCTAAAGCAAATAAAACTGCCTTCCTCACCCTCCAAGTTGACGAATCCTGCATAACCAATTACAGACCCATGACACTCACACATGGGGCAAAAACTCTTCATGGCAAGTGTTAGCCAAGACATTATTTACTGCAGACCATCACGACAATTGGCTACAGTTACAATAAGTATTGCTGTCTGCAAGGACTTGGTGTTACTTGAAACACATATATTTCCCAGAAGCTCAGAGAAGGAAAAAAAAAATCAATTCTACAGTCATTAGAAGAAAATTCTCAAACTGCAAACTTTGAGACTTCTATTTTTATACTGATATTTTTAGTCATGTGTTGCATGACTACCCTTTGTATTTCAAGATTATTTTTGTCCAATTTGAGAAACAAGGTACATCTGTATGCAGTGTAAGAGCAACTAGGTGAAGAACAAAAGAAAACTTCAAGCTCCTATCTCTTCTCCTACTATAATGAGCAGGTTGATACTATCAGCAAGTGGAAAACTGGAAGCTTAGCTCCTTCCTTTTGAGGGACAGGCTTAACACAAGGAGTACCCATGTCTTTTTTTTTTTTTGTTCAGAGAAAGCCTACAAACCCAGCAACACAGACCCACACAAAGAATACCCTATCTGAGAACTTTTTCAAGGCAGAAATCCATATGGTTGAGTGATTTCACAACCACAAAAATATAAATAGAAAAATAAAAAGTCAGATTTCAGAAGACAGAGGTAAGGCTTGAAAGATATACATGAAGGCCACAGGGTTCCTTCTGTTGCAGAGATATCAAAACCCTTGTAACATCCCTGACAGAGCAATGAGAGCAGCATGCATGAGAAATCATTTTTCCCAACAGCCAAAGGAGAAGCAGCTGTTGATAATCCCCCATCCTTCCATTCAAGGCTTCATCCAGCTACCAACTTCTGAGATCAAAGTATCATAAATTCAATCTAACAAAGTGCAAGCAAAGAGACGAAAAATCCTTGCTCACTCTTTCCTCCCCTCATACCTTGGGAAGAAGCGCAATCACAGCAGGGTTCTAGTTCTGCTCCTCCCAGGAAACACAAGGAACAATGAACCCTCCTCCAGTATTTTATGAATCCTTTTCTCATCCCTTAGATCTATCATTCCTAGGTAACTGTTGCAGCGCTCAGCCAGGAGAAGCAATAGCTGCAACAGACATCAGAGTAAGAGTGACTTCATCATCTGATTTCACCCCTCCTTACAAATGAGAGCAAAAAAGCTGACACCAAACCAGTCAGGTTTGCTTCCAAAAGACCCACACGAAGACAGAAGCACTAAAGATGTCCCAGACACTCAGAAGATACCAAGCCATCAATTTTCACCCTCCTCACAAGGACTCTTTTGTCCCAGCTTTAACTCAAACTGGCTCAGAAGGTAACTAAGTATCAGCCTATAAATACATATCAAAATGAAAGAGCCGACCTAACTCCGTTCACCACACAAGCACTCCACACTGGCAATACACAGCTTGCTACATCATGTGATAAGATGTTACCAAGACTCTGCTAACCAGAAAAATAAAACCTTTTTTGACACCCTGGAATTTTTCTCACTTAAAAAGCAAAGGAAAAAAGTTAACTTCCCAGGCTGTCTTACATGGCCGGATTAACTGAAAATAGAAACTGCACTTCCCACAGAATCCTTGAATGTGGTTCTCTTGCTTTGTTCTGACATTTTTTTCCAGACAGCAGAAGGACCAGGAGCACATGACTAGAGCGACTGGGGGGGTTATCACAAGTGCATGCGCTTTATGTTACGGCCTTTGTTTCTCCCTCAGTGTTATACACTTGGGATTGAATCATATTTGCAAACTTGTTAGTCTGCATCAGTTAGCACCCTCTTCACAGGCAAGCATCTGTCTAGTCTTTGACCTCAAATAAACGGGAAAGGAGCATCAATGACCTTTCAAGAATCAAGCTGCAGAGTCTGAATAAGACAAATTTAGTTGCTGAGTATGACAGGTTGAGGTCTCGCTTGGTTTAGACAACCACCTGCAGAAATACTAATCAACAAGACCTGCTTTCCATTCCACAGGCAGATAAAGTAAACCAGTAAATTAAAATGGAGTCACCCACAGTTCTCCACCATACAGATCAATAATCCTTAATAAATACTAGTGCTGGACCTGATCAAACATATGCTGTCCTGCTGCTAATATGAGTTAACTGCACCCATGGTTTTTGGAATGCTCCTGGCACAGTGATCATGCAGATATAAGGTGGACTACAGCCCCTGAGCCAAATGCTCTCTTCAAGCCTTCAACACCAGTGGAAGACATTTCGGCGCAAAAAAAAACTATCGAAATTTTTCATATGTCAAAAAGCTCACAATCTCCCAGTGCTTTGGCATGAAACATACAAGCCCCTGCAACAGATACAGGCAGGTACCCACAGAGCCATGTCAGGTGTGGCTTTACACGAATATCAAATAGATCAATCGAATGGGAACACATTGAGCATTCCTGGTCCCATAAAAATATCATCCTGCATTTCCGTAAGAAAAAAGAAAATATCTCTAAAAACTACACTGTTCATCTGAATCTGGAAAAAGAATTCAGATCTTAACGTGAGCACATTCAAATCAGGAGTAAAGAAATTCCATATGATAAGCACATAGCTGATCTATAGCAACTCAGAACTGGGCCTTTTTGTACCAGCAATGTACATTTGTTCAGGTTTAATTCAAATGTTTAATTCACATAAGCCAGCTAAACCCATGGATAGAATATGAAGAATGGGCACACATTAAGCATTTCTGACATGTCTGTGCAGAATAAAGCACAGGCCTCATTCTTAAAAAAATATTCCTCTGATCAGAAAATTGGAAAAAGAATGCCAAGCTTGACATGTGAGCCCATGGAGTAGTTATTTCAAAATAAGCATTTTCTTATGAGCATTTTACCAGAGCCTGGAGGATATTAGAGACACCTTTTGTAAGCTCCCCTCCCCCTCCCTTTTTTTTTTTTTTTTTTTAATGGGCTGGACTAAAAGGTGCTCACACCCGATCTACGGGTGCATGGAAAAACCTTCCATGCTGTCTCCCCTTAACAGCCAGGAGTGCTTTAAAAAAAAAAAAACTCAAAAAAACACATAATGAACGTGAATGTCACGGTCATACCTGTGTGCCCGCAATTCGTTTCCTCCTTTCGGTGGGAGGAGGGGGGAAATGAAAAGGAAATACAGAGTACAGAGCTCCGAATCCGTTTCACAAAGGGGGAAAAAAGGCTTTTTAATGAGCCAGAGGCCGCTGGCAGCGACCAGGAGCTAAGGACGAGGACAAACCCACCGGGATTTTCCGTCCAGCAGGCCCCGAACGGAGCGGCGGCGTGCGCCTATTCAAGGTTAATGGGGGGGGGAAGGGGAGAGAAAGGAGCTGCCGGGGCTGGGGCCAGGCTCCCTTCGCCGCTCCCCGCCTGGGCGCCCGAAGGGCGGGGGCAGCCTCCCCCGGCCCTCACCCCCCCACCCGAGAGGGGCAGGATACTCACGGCTGACTTTCATGCTGCCGAAGGCCGAGGGCTGCTGCACCGGCTTGCAGCTCTCCGCGAAGGAGGTGGTCCTGGGCCGCCCGGACATGGTCTCTCCCGCTCTGCCCCAACGGCGATCACCTCTCTCCTCTTCCTGCCTTCGCCCTCCGCCTCGCCCCGGCGGGCCCGCCTGCCGCTCCCTCGCTCGCTCACTTGCAGGAGACGGGTGGGACGCGCCACATGAAACGCCGGGACCCCCCCTTCCCCCCCCGGGGAAGCCCCCTCCCCTCTCGGTCTCTGTCTCCCGGCGGCTGCTTCTTCTTCTCCTGCCTCCTGCTGCTCCTCCTCACGCCGCCCGCTCCTCACACGACCATCCTTCCCGGCCGCACCGGTAGGTCCGAGAGCCGCCTCCCCCCGGCGCCGCTCCCGAGCGAGGGGGGTTCGCTGGGCCTCGCTGCCCCCACCCCGGGCGCCAGTCACATGGGGCGGAGGCTCGCGGCCCGGCTTCTCCGATCCCGCCGCCGCGTTTCTCTCCTTTTATTTGCTTTATCTCTTTTTTTCCCCCTTTTCTTCTTTTTCTTCCTTCTCTTCCTTCCCTCCTCCCCGTTCCTCTCCTTCCCCCTCGCCTCTGAGGGAGGCGGCAGGCAACGGGACTATTTTTTTCCCTGGCGGAGGGATCTCGGGGCACTGCCGAGCGGAGGCGATGCGGCAAAGAGTCGCAATAGGATCCGGTGGTGGCGGCGGGATCCGCGGCGCGCGGAGGGGGGTGAGGCGGCCAGGCGGCCTCGCTGCTCGCTGACGCTGCTGCTCAGTGCGGCGCTGAGGCGGCGGCGGCGGCTTCAGCGGTGTGGCCGCTCATTGCGCCCGCACGGGCAGCTGGCGGCGGCTCAGGCAGGGCATGCTGCACTGCGGGCGGCGGCCGGCGACGACGGCACGGGCCATGACGGCGGAGGTTTCCCTGCTCCTCCTCAGCCCAGCTTCAGAGTGCTGGCGACGGCTGCTGCTTTTGCTGCTGCTTCCCCAGGAGCCCAAGGCACATAGGACTCGTCCGCCCAGCTGAAGTCTCCTGCCGGGCCCCCCTCCCTGTTCCTGCCGATCAGTCCCTTTGTCCCCGCTGCTCCCTCCGCTGCGTGCCGGGCTCCCGCCGCTGCGCTCTGTGCGTGCGCCAAAGCCGCGCAGCCGCCCGTGTCCGCCGCCGCCCTACGCTGCGGAACAGCCGTAGGCGCCGTCTGTGAATACCCGGCCGAAGAACCTGGCGCGCCCGCGAGCCCCCGGCCCGAGGCCGTTACGGAAACGCCCGAGCCTTCTCGGAGCCAATCCTGAGGCCCTTACAAGAATGCCTGTAACTGGCCGGAACCAATCACGAAACCACCGCGGGCGCGACCGATTCTCCCCGAAGTAAAGCGAAGACCCAATCAGAGCACGCCGCCGCCGCCCTAGCAGCGCGGGCGGGCGGCCAATGGAAAGGAGGGCTCTCTTCCGTCCATCGCCGGGCCAACCCGAGTAGAGCCGAGGAGGAAGAGCCAATCAGGAGGCGCGCTACCTCCGTCACCCAGCCCTGGGACGTCTTCAAGTCGCAGCCCGAGGCGGAGACCAGCCGCGGGCTCCGATTGGCTGGCGGCGATGAGGCTGCCTGCAGGGGACCAATCGCGAGGCGCGGGGCCACGGGCGCGCCCACTCCCGACGGGGCACGGCCGCTCACCTCTGTGGGGGCCGGGGGAGGGCAGCGCGCATGCGCAGTGTAGCCGGGCGCCGCCCCTCAGGCGCGCTCCCGTGGCCCGACCCGCCGGGATCGTGTTTGGGGCAACGCGAAAGGAAACCCGAAATTGTGGGGTTTGTGACCAAAACCCGTCAGGCTCTGCTTCATTGAGCCGTGAAGGAAATAGTGCTGGCGCGCGCAGTGCTGTCATAGAATCACAGAATGGTTTGGGTTGGAAAGGCTCTTCAAGACCCTTCAGTTCCCACCCCCCTGCCACGGGCAGAACACCTTCCACTAGACCAGTTTGCTCCAAGCCCGTCCAACCTGGCTTTGAACACTTCCATGGGAGTGGGATGGGCCATTCACAACTCCTCCATGTAGCCTTTTCCAGTGTCTCACCACCCTAATGTAAAGAATTTCTTCCAAATATCCAATCTAACCCTACCATCTTCCAGCTTGAAGCCATTCCCCTTTGCCTGGTCACGACAAGCTCTTGTGAACAGTTCCTCTGCAGCTTCCCGGCAGGAAATGGGAGGCTGAACAGTCATGGATGTGGTTCATGAAGCAATGGTGAACCCAAACTGGGTCGAGAAGGGGAAAGAAGATGAAGGCTCTCGTAGAAGGTCCTCCCAGTTCAGCTGTTAACAGCAAGGCTTCCTCACAGGAAACACAGTTTGTATTGAGGCACTAAATACCCTTATAGTTAGGTCCCACTGCCACCATAGATTGAGCTTGGCCCTGGCCAGAGTTCCAGACACTGTTCTGGAAGAACTTGTCCTCCTTCAGGGCTCTGGAGCATCCCTGGGGGCAGCAGCTCCCAGCCCTGGCACAGCCAGCACTGCTGCCTGCTGTGAACTCAGTGAAATTACTCAGCAGACATCAGCAAAAATGGAGCACCACTTGCTTATGCCATTAAAAAAAACAAGAAGTGCTCTTGCCAGAATAGTTTATACCACAAACAAAATAACTTGGACTAGCAGAAACGTATTTTGCCAGTGTTTGAGATGAAGACTGCTGTTTTCTTTTAAGGCATCAAAATATCGTCAGATTTACTTTTTTTGCAGCCCTGAACACCATTGCTATGTGACCAAACAAAGACCTGGTCAAAGGCAGCTGAAATTTATCCTTTACAAGAGCTGTTTTCTAAAGCCAAAAACAAACCAGCCTCTCAAAATGGTCCTGTTCAGCATTTTGCTCACCCCGGGGTGGTTGGCTTGCTGGAAGCCTTTTTTCTTGCCTGATAAATGATGAGTGGTTTTACCTACTACAAAGGCCATGGTGCTGTTTAAGGTTTGATTCTTCAGGATCTACCTGTGCAGCTCTGTACAGCTGGGAACCTGACAGGTGAGAGTCCTGTGCCCTAGCCAGAGCTAAGAGACACTGAAGTCACAGCACAGGAGTGGTACTGCAGCCACCCCAAGCCACCCTACCATACTCATTGTTCCAACCCCCCTCTGAAGTACCACTGTGTCAAATGTTACTTAGACACAGCTTCAATGAGCGCCAAGAGTGAAAATGACATTTTCTCTCCTGTTTGGCAGTTGTCAAAAATTAGGGTTACAGATTGGGTTAGCTCTCTGAAGCGCATTCTTACATAAAACAACAAAGTAAATATGCCACCAGACAGTGGCCAGCTCTCTTTCAGGTGGTACCTGAAATGTACCACCAGGCATTCCAGTCATTATTTTTTCTGGCTTTGGGCATCAAAATGCTAACACAAATCACGTTTTCTTATTTTCTGACAAAGTTCTTTGAAATTACTTCATAAACAGGAGAACTGACTTAGGAGAAACAGCCGAGCTTTGTTTCTTGAAAAAGTTGGCAGTCTGAAAAACAGCGGGTGGGGGAGGGTGAGCTCTTTTCTTTTCAGCATTTGCTGTTACTCATGATAGTAGCAAATAAAAATCAGACTGATGCATAATTTATACTGATGGTGCCCATTTGAAAAATGTCCCTTAAAGATTTGTAATGAGTCTGCAACCTGATAATAAAAATGGGAAATCAACCTCATTTTCTTGCAGAGAACAAGCTACTTCAAGAAAATAAGTTTGTGCTTGTCCTCCTCTATCTAGTATAGCCATTCTCTAAAATCACCCTTTTTCCTCTTCAATACCAAAGTAATCTGTATCAAAACCACAACTTGGTTGCTACTAATAACACTTTTCTGAGTACCAAGCCTACCCATCTACATGGGGAATGCATGTTACAAAAATCCCAGCTGCAGTATTTCATATTTGGCAATCCTGCACATATTTCCATTTCATAATTAAGCAACCAATTTCCAAAGCCTGTCCATTCAAGTTGTAGCATCTCCTCATCCACCAGGAAACCACAACCATGTTTTAAAGGAAAATTGTGATGTATTTGAGGGGATGGAAAAGCATAAAGCACCTCCAATTTCAGTCAATCTGTTCATAGATTCTTTCCTTAACTAAGACTACTCTTAGTAAAACCCTAAACACACAATAAGGGCATCGATTAAGCTTTCATCCTCAATTTCAAAAATGGACTGACAATTAAAACCATTTGTGAGAGTCATGAGTGAGCTAGTTGCTTTTTTAGACTGAAAGATTCTCTTTTGACAACATTGCAAAGTCCATATTTATTTTTGGCCCCTTGGCTGATGAAATGACCTCCCTTTAGAATCTGCAAATATAAATAGAGTTGACGTTTTAATGATGAGTTTTCACAAGCTATTATAATCCAGCATCCCAAGCATCAATATTGTTCCAAGTCTGGATGCACGGGGCAGTTTTACAGCTGCCATGTCTCTGTAATGTGCAAGTGCCCTGGGAAGTTGTCTGAATACCTGAGGTGTCCGAGAGAAATTACTGAGGTGTTATCTCTCTGAAATGCCATAAGGTGGCAGTGAATTGGGAAATTGGTACAACTTCTGGGTAGAACAAAGCTCTAAGGAGCTCAGGACAAGAGTAGGGGAGGGGTTTTGTTTGCTTGTTTAGGGGTTTTCATTTGTCTGTTTGCATTTCATATATCAACAATAAACTTGAATCATTCTAATCAGACACTGAATAGGCCTGCTCCGACAGGAACTGGTAGACATGTTCCTGCACGGGAACTCCTGCTATTTTCTTTCTCCATTGCTTCCTTTTCAAGTGATCAGCAGGAAGATTTTCTGTTTGCTTACCTTACAGCTCTTGCTGGGTCGTTCCATCACAAGGCATGGTGACAGGCCTACCTCTTGCTAGTCTGGTAAGGATGAAATGATTCTTGGCTGTTTTGAACCTTGCTGTGCTAGAGAATCTAAATTATATTAATGGATCTACCAGTCTTGTATCTAACTCCTTTACATTGCCAAGGCAATTATCCAGAGAACAATTTAGTGAGACATTGTAATGGCTTGTCTCTTGTTTGATTGGCATGGGCAAACTCAGTAGTTATGGTTGAACTTTAACTTTGCTTTTTTTTTTCCAGTGGAAAATCAGCGATTGTAACAGTAACAAATTTACCAATTGCTCAGCCGTTAATGATTAAACAATAAATCCTGAAAAGTGGTTTTGATTTTTGTTCCAGAACAAAACCTGAAGGAATCTATGTTTAGAACATACCAATTGCATGTATGTTTCTGAGCAGGACACAAATTTTTAATCCTGAGAACCCACTATGTTGTAATCACTTCCTGTCACAAAATATGTCATCACTGACAATTGCTTCAGAGGCCAGCTGATGTTTTGCTGATCTGGATGTGCGTGGGTGCTCCTAGTCCTTGCAAGACTCCAGGTAACTTTGCCAGAACCGATAAAGCCGAGTGGTCCAAACAGTTCAGGGTAACAGAAGCTACAGACAACTTCTGTATTCCAATTTGTTGTGGAGGTGAATGAGCAGAGACACCAAATACAGGTTCATGGCAATATTGCAACACGTGGAAAACGTCAGTGACTCAGTACGCAGGAAGATGCATCCTTCTGTGGAATTAAGTTCTCCCTGCTGATGTTCTGCACAGGTTTCAGGTTGGTTTTATCCACTGGCTCTGGACAAAAGCATCAGGTTTCCCATCATGCCAGGAGAACATTTTGTTCAGTTGGACAGTTGCCTTTGCCCTAGAATTTTTCTGACCACAATGTCTTCATAGATAAGCCTGGAAAACAACAGTGTCCAGAGCCAAAGAAGCTCTACCAGTCTAATGAGCTTCTGGGGATGTCTTCCAGATTCTTGTTTTCTGGAAAGCAACATCTATGCCCATTTCTTCAGGAATCTGAAAGGGTTCAAATCTAGAAAAAATGTTGCTCTCTTCTGTGTGTATCATCTCACTCACGTTAGATTCAGTCAAGCAGCCCAAGACTGACATCCTTTTGCTCTCTCTGCACTACAGTTTTGGTGGAAGGCCCCATGAATGTCCCATTCTCACAATTTCCCTGCTTCCCCAATCAACTTCCAAACTGGCTGTTGAGGAGACTTTTAAAGTAAAGAGAGGTGAAGCCAGCCTGATTCCTGAGGCCTTCAGTTCTTTTGAGAAAACCTTAGAGGGAGAGACAGCCCTAACTACAGCCCCAGGATTAGGACTGCTCTTTAGCTGGATCTTGGTAGACGTATGGAAGAGGCATGTGCAGGGGAAAAGAGCCAGGCTGGCTTTCCAAGTCATCACAGTGACCTAGAAGTTGTACCAGGAACCAGGCACAACAGCCAACAAAGGAGATTTTTCTCCACTTCCTCCTTCAGACAGCTGGGGGATGTTGCACCAGGGTGATGAGGTTTATTGTGCCTTCTCACAAACGCAGGAAGAGGATTCGCTAGTTCCTATTGAAATAGCTTTTGGAAAGAAAGCATTGCACATGGTGCAAGGTGCCAAGAGGAGAAAAGGCTGTTGAGAATAGATGTTTGCACCATCAAAGAAGCAAAGAAAGCAGCAATAGGCCTGGTGAAGCCTGTCTGGGATGCCGTCCTTGCTGGAAGGGCTCTCTGCAGAACAAAATGACCGTCCTTAACTGCTCATCCAACTCTTGCTGTTGCAGCTGTTTTTACCCTGGCTGAGAATAACTGCATGGGTACAGGTCTCCCCAGCACGGCCAACCCTGCAAGGGAGAAAGAGGACAATAGTGCTTGGTGGGTTAGAGCCATTCTTGATATCCACAAGGCGAACCGTGCTATAGAACGTCTGCAGAGAGAAATGATTGCTCTGCAGTAGACAACACATAGCAAAATGGTTGAATAGAGCCATCAAACCGTGGTCATACATCAGCTACAGCAGTGACTTTGTACTGTTGTATATCTCGCCTGTGAACTGGGGTCTCTGGTTTGCAGACCTCAATTAAAAGTTGTGATTCTCTTCAGAATCTGGGAGAAAATGCACAGCTAATTATGAAGTGGCCAAAATGTAACAGTATTTTCATTTAGTTCATTGAGGTTTTGCCAAGAACTCTAATTGATTTAATGATCCCTGTCCCTGGCTGCTCACTAATCACCATCGCATGCTACTTCCTTCATCTTTGGCTGGCAAATGGTTTCTAATTGTTGCTGCATCTTGCATTGTACATCTGGTGTTGACAGCTGTCCTTGCCCTGAGATGGAGAGACAGCTGTTTTTAAATGGAGAGCTCTCTCTCAAATCTCTAAAACATCTGGGAAAAGATGGCACTGAAACTGAGCCATCAAATATAAAAAGTTAGCAAATATGTGGACAGGCTAGAGGGTCTGCAAACTCAAAACTTAAAAGTAGACACAGGAATCAGAACAGAGAAGACTCTCTGCTGTGTCTTTAAAACACAAGTCTTGGGTGTTTCCCATAAAACATGACTCTTTTCCCTAATTCCCTGTAGACTGCTTGACATCATAAAATATTTTACACTCTACACACCTAATTTGATCAGGCTAACAACCCATGTTGCTTTTGCTTCAGCCTATTAGACATAATTCAAAAGCCTTTTTAAAAGGCAGGATTCAGGATCAGGCAGCAAGATCTAACCGGCTGGAAACAAGAAATCAGTAGCATGAAAGCACCAAAAAGCCCTAGAAATCAATGGAAACAGTTGCATTCCTTAAAAAATAAGCCCAACCAATCTTTTTCAGAATCTCCTTTCCTCCTGAACATTTTGTGACCTGATTGTGATTGTTACGAGGAGCCTATTTTTTTCCTCTGCCTGTTTATTTTGTGTATTTAGCAGCACTGAGCGTACAGTCCATTGTTTTGCTAATGGTCAGCAAAGCTTATCTCCTGATCTAGCCCAGCCGCTATTGCTCACATGCTGTTCTGCAAGACTTGGATGAGCACTCCTCTCAGACCCTGCAGAGGCTGCAAGCCAGCAGCGTGAGCAAGGTTGAACTCAACAGGCAACAATGAGCAGGCATGTAAGGACACAGAAAGGAAATGGGTGAGCTTAAACCAGGTTCCCGTGATTGGAGCAGGAGACTCTACAAATGACCCCTAAGAAAAGAGTCTGCAAGCAGAAAAGGCCTGGCAGAATTAACAACACCTTTTTATAAAGGAGTCATTTCAGGACATCTGACTTAAGGGAAGTGCCACATTTATGTATTTTTAATTGGACTGGATTGAAGCCATATCAAGCTGATGATGCCATTCTGAGTTCAAAAGGATATTCTCTTTGCCTCATAGCACAGGAACAAGGGCACAATGCAATTTAGAGGAAAGGCGGCACTTTCAAAAGCAGTAGAAGGGAGTATTTTTAAATTAAGCAGTTATTGTATATTTCAGGCACCTAAAGTAGAAGTTTGTGCTAGTCACTGGAAGGTGAGACACTTCTCCAGGAAATTATTCTAATTCTCAAGTGTGGTTGCTTTTAAACTGCCCCTAGAGGAACCTGTCTCTTCTCTACACCCATGGAAGGACTCTAGAAAGACCTGCCTGGTAAGTGGCCTCTGGAGTAAGAAGCCTCCCACGAGGTGGCAGGAAGACAGTTACATTTCTAGCTGGACTCTGAAAGTCAGTGATTCAGGATATCACTGATGGGCAAGAATCTGGATAACACTGATGCCTTTTTTTTGGTAAAGAGTGTTGTCTGGAAATGTGCTGTTTGAATTCAAATCATTCTCTAAGCGTGGATGTATGAGAACATTTATAAAATGCTCTCAAACATCTTGCTCTGGCCACAATAAGGATCAAGATCTTGAACTAGAAACCAAGGGTTGAGCTGTTTAATCATCTCCGTAAAGCTCAAGAGTGGTTCATCCTAACAAGAAGAAAATCAAGCAATGGTGGCAGGAGGCAAATGTGGATGAGTAAAGAGGTTATGGACTAAACTCTGACATAAAAAGGAAATGCACAAAAGGTGGAAGCAAGGGTAGGTAGCCCAGGAAGAAGCCTTACTGGTGACAGTGTCGTTTAGCAATCCCAGGCCCCTGAGCAAGGAGCCCAAAAGTGCTGAGGAAACTCTGGGTAATGTATTTAAAAGGCCACTCTTTAAAAGATCACACTGATCAGGAGAGGTTCCTGGAAGAAGGCCAAAAGCCACTCCTATCTTCAACAGGACAAGAAGAAGCATCTGGGGAATTCAAATCTAGTCAGCCTTGCCTGGAGTCCTGTGCCCAGTTCTGGCCTCCTCAGTACAAGAAAGACAGGGACTTACTGCAATGACTCCAGCAAAGGGCACAAAGATGATGTGTTGAGGGACTGAAGCACACCTCATGTGAGGGAAGAGAGAGAGCTGGGAATGTTCATCCTATTCATCCCAGAGAACAAAAGGCTTAGCAGGAATCTCATCAATGTGTATAAATATCTAGTGGGAGAGAATGAAGAAGAGGGAGAGAGGTGCCTGCTGACAGCACAAGAAGCAATAGGCATTATTTAAAACATGAAACTCCACTGGAACACCAGAAAACATCCTCTTACTCTGCCAGTCGTCAGAGATCTGGAGAGGTCATGGAGTCTCATCTTTACCATGTATCCAGTTCTTTACTGTGAGGGTGTTGAGGCACTGAAAGAGGTTGCCCAGAGAAGTTGTGGAAGAAGTGTTCAAGGCCAGGTTGGATGGGGCATTGAGCGTGTTAGTCTAGGGAGGTGTCTCTGCCACAGCAGGGGATTTGGAATGAGGTGATCTTAAAGGTTCCTTCCAATTCAAACCATTCTATGATTCCATCTATGGAAATGTACAAAGCCTGACTGGACCCAGTCCTGGATAACCAGGTGTAGCTGACCCACCTTGCATAAGAGGGGGTTGAACCAGATGATCTCCAGAGGTCATTTCCATCCTCCACATTCCTGTGATGCTTCTGTGAGCCACTACAGTAGCTCCTGGTGTCCTGTATGCTCTTGGTTCTTGTGTGTTTTGCTGATTTTTCCCTGAGGGAATTAATTATTAGTGTAATTAATTGCCCCGAATGCATGTACCTCTGAGGATGAGGTGCTTGTGGAGAAACCCGAACTTAAAAAATACTCAGAAGAACTGTCCATTAAAAAAAAAATAGAGGATCTGGGAATCACATTCATGACGATGAGGTTCTGTACACATGCTTTCAGCAGAGTAAGGAAGGTCCAGGGAGATGGAAGCTGACAAAGTGCACAGGGCAGGGTCAGATGAGAAGTGGGAGAAGAGTGACATATGACAGTTAGTGCTGAGTATGGCACACAAGAACTTTGGTTTTATTTCCCAGTCTATGAGAACCAATGCCACAAGATCTGGGCAGTCTGGGTGGTGGTGGTGGTGAAATTAAAGCCCTAAGACTGTATCAAAACAGGGCACCAAGCATGGACAAATAAATCAGAGTCAGTATTTTCAAACCGTGCACCCAGAAAATGTAGAAAATACAATTAATGACTGCCTGGGAGAAGTCAGATTTACATGACCACCCAGGAACTCTGAAGCAGCACAGACAGTTCTCCAGGGCAGCAGTCCACAAGCTGAACCATGAGCCTGTCCTTTCTCCAGCTGTGTTCCCAGTCTCCTTCACAGCATGGTCCCAGTATATTTTATGCACTAAGGCAGGATGCCATTAAGAAAAAAATATTTGACCTTATAATTAATGTTTGTTTCACAAAAGAAGATTAGAGAAACATTTGTCAAGAATCATCTAGGAATAATTGTTCCTGCCTTGGGAGAAAGAAATGGACTGGAGTCCCCAGATGGCTCCATGAGGTCCTTTCCAGGCCTCTTTTCCACAAAGTCATACATACCAAAATTAAGCCAAATTAGGTTTGTGCGCATTGTTTTAATTCCAGTTTTCTGTAACTTCTGAATGCTTCATTTCAGAGCCATTTTGGCACAGACTACAGTGTCCTGCTTTTTAGGATCCTGGTCAGTTTGTATTAAAGCCAACCCAGTTTAGCAAGGATGCCATGATATGCACATTCACCCCTTGTAAGAGCCTCCTGACAAAGACTTCTTCCAGGGACTGGCAGAGAAAACCAAGGTGACTGTGACCTCTCCAACTAACAAAGGTTAGGGTGGCAGTGGGAGGGGAAGCACCAGAAACTTGCCTTTCAGATCCACATGCTGGGAGCAGATAAGACAAAAATCTAAGGTTGCCTTGGTTCCATCCCAAACTGTGGAGAACAATATGTACCACCAGGAGCCTTTTGATTCTTGCCATCCATGTTGTCTGCAATCCTATTCTTTTTTCAGACCCTTGAAAGCAAACAGCTCCTTTGCTATCTCCTCTGCTCCCTGTGCCACCACTGTCAAATTAGGGTCTTTCCTCTTCCCACTCTTGCCTCCACTAATTAAATCCCACCTCAAGTCATGCCCACACGCTAACTCTGTCCCCCTCCCAGTCCCCTGGCTTGTCCTGCCATCACACATTTTTTTTTGACTTATGCTCTTTTCCCTACTTCCTCACCTTCTTTTTTTGCCCAACACCATCTTTCCCTCTTACACCACCTCCTCCCCCAGCTATTCCAGCCCCATTCACAGCAGATACTCAAAGAGATTTGTCTCTTTCCTCCCACCTCTGGCTATCACAACCACTTCTGCCATGCTGCTCCACAGCCATTGTGGTGAACATCACTTAATGAGATAAACCCCTCTTTGCTCTCAGCTCAGTGCAGGCTCCCACTGCAGTGCCTGGCAGGTGCGGTGGGCTCAGGCACTGCCTGTGCACAGCCCAGGTGATGGGTGCTCCAGCAGCTGCAAGGACACAGAATATAATCAGCCAGGACTTCCCAGGGATGATTTGGGGATGGCTTTTTGTCCACCAAGTGCTAATAAGCCTCCACAGACCTATGTGGTCTATGATTTTTCAAAGTCATAAAGTGTGGTCCAGTTTGGATAGCTTTTGTCAAGACCCATAAAAGCTAGATTTCCAGTTTATATGGTTTGTCTCAGACAAAAAACTATGACATGCTTGAAATGGGACCAATGCATTTTTTTTTAGCCTTCTTCTTGTTAATGTCCTGAATCACTTTCATTTTAACTTTTCATCACTCTGAAAATTATAAGCGAGTGAATCCAAGATATTTTTATAGGAAATACTGTGCAGCCTTAATATGCAGGGGATATTATGTACCCCTTATGCATAGGAATGTTAATTGTTAGATAATGCAATCATAAAGTATTTCACTTTTTTCACCTTTGTTTTTCTCATTTCCATTCTCACCAATTATCAAAATCTGCTATTTGCTGCATACTGTGGGCCTCTAATATTTTACTCTTCATTGGAGACCTTTTTGCTGCAGGACAAACTCGTCATTAGCTGGAACATCCCCTGAATTAATTTATTCAATTGGTGACTGCTGAGTCATAAAAATAGTGGTATTATACTGAGGATTTAAGTCATAGGCAGTGTTAAAGGAACAATTTGCTTGAGCAGCTGAATTAGTCTGAGCAATATCCTTTTCAGCACAGTGTCATCAACTTCCCTTACACTGATCAGGTTTTTTAAACAAAGATTATATTCAGGTTTGTTAAAGGTATTTATCTTATCCTGGTCCTGGGCATTTGCTTGCTAAGTTGCTGAAAAAAAGCCACAAGGTTTATATCAAAAGTGGAAGTCATTGTGCTCTTTCCCACAGACACAGATATCAGCAGAACAGCTCTTGCTGCTTGCATGGCATGAGCAAATCGATTTCTTACATCTGTTTTGGTCAGCCCAGCATTTCCTTTATACTCCACAGGTAGGTTGCAAACTTGCAAATTCAAGGAGACAGTGGAAATTTCCCTGTGAGGAAAGTGTGTCTCTCAACGCTTCCAGGCATGTTGCGGCAGAACAAAGCTGTGACCAATTCTTTCCTCTGCCACCCTAAGGGAAGGAAGATCTTTAGAAGTCAATGTCTCATTTATGACTGTGCATTAGAATGGTCTAAACTGGTCACAGAGAGAAATTATTTTACAATAACCCTGTAAAAGGAGACAGAATCTCCGTAGCTCAGCTGTTGGCCACACAGGGCTTGGCACCGATCTTGAAATCCGCTGAATAACGTTGGAAACGATATTGTTCCTCGATTTCCAGCTGTACCGAAAGGTAGGTGGTCAGTGCAAAACCTACCCTGCCTCCTGCTGCTGCTGCTGCAAGATTGATGCTGTCTGGATCAGGGGGAGGATAGCCCAATTCTGTAAAATAAATCGGCCCCTGCTGTGTCCAGCATAGAGGTGTCATCTCTCCTTGTAGGAGTGTGGCCCCCCTGCAGCCCAGGGTCTGATTGTGTTGCAGGACACTCATTTTTCCCAGTGGAAAGCTGCAAGACAATTTTTTTATTTAAGTGCTTTACCAGACATACCTCACATGCTTGTGGGGCTGTTTCTAATGCTGTCATTATCTAGAAAAATCTTTGTCTTGTGGTAGAAACCACATACTTGCTGATGGGGAGCAGGGTTCTTTTCTATTTCTAATTGATGATTGTCAAATTCCAATTTTTCCAAATGGAGGGATGATCCTGAGAAAGTGGGATGTTTCTCCTCTGTGTAAAGACACAAATATATGCATGAATGTGCACAGAAATATTATTCAATTCACAAGAACCAGCTGTTGTGAACAAACCACCCACATATAGCAACTACTCAACAGCAAAAACATTGGTGTCCCCTGCTAATACTCCAGACTGTTGTCTGAACTCCTTCTCCATGTTCTCTGGCCTCTCACTCACTTTTTCAAGAGGACATTTGGGATTTTCACTGCCATCCAAAACCTGCTGTTTAAGGAAGTTAAAAAAGACCCACCTGGGAGCATCAACTCCTGTTTTCCTGTTCTTTCATGGGTCCTATAGGTCACTCAGACCTTGCTGGTGAAACACTCAGATCCAGTTTTGCAAACAGACAGTGAAGAAATCTTGATGCAACTTAGGGAGGTGGCACTTGAATGCCAGGTGCCAGTGAGTGACAGAAGAGACCGTGGTTTTTCTCTCTGAGATGAACATACCAGTCAGTAGAAGAGACAAGGCTGTTGACTCCCAAGTTTCCTCCTTGAGTAAATTAGACCCCCAAGTGTATCCATGGATACACTTTGTGGTTGTTGGGTTTGTCTGCTTTAAAGGCTTACTTCAGATGCCCTCAGGCAGCTGTGGCTGAAGGCAGTGGGGGCTGGGAGCTTTTTTCCACGAGAAGGCAGTGAGTATTTAGCCCGAAGGTGTTGTACTGAGGCACAGCAGGTACCCAGTAATGCTGGGCTTCCAAGGATGGGAGAGCCTGGCTCCCCCACTGACTGCAGCACGCTCCTATCAGTTATTTGCAGAGCTAGGAAAAAGGCCTCGCCATTGGAGGGTTGTGAAGAATGGACTGCAGAAGCAGCAGAGCTCTAAATGTGTTTTTGTAACTGGCATGAAAAAAGCTGGAAATTAACTGATACTTATCAAAGTGTAGTTCATCATCAATGTAAGATTCACCTGTCAGAGGAAAAGTCTTTATCCACCACCTCTATTTGGGGGACTGTTAAAAAATACTCAACCAAAACCCAGCTGGTTTCAAACAGGGTTTGGATTTGCTGTAATCATGTGCAGAGTATCCTACTGTTCATGGATCTAGCACTAGCATTTGCAGCCTAGCACTGCTGTAAATTCAAGGTGCAATTGCATCAGCTAATATTATTCCTGCCGTTCTCTTTGGTTTGAAATATCACCCAACTCATTTGAGTAAGATATGAGATGCAATCGCCTGGAAGCCTGTGTACAACTCCAGAAGGGTGCCTTGCTCATTATATTCACCTTTCCCAATAAAATATCCATGCTGTTCCTATGTTGGATCATGTCATCAGGACACTGCACAGGGGTGTGCTTTCAATTTCCCCTTCTGTGAACCCCTTGAGAGGTACTAGGGGCTTTCTAAAAACTCGGGTCCTTATGGATTTTCTAAACCATGGGAAACTCCAAGAAATAAAAGCTCTTCATGGTTTCTGCACTCACGAGGCAGAGGTGCATCTCTCAGCAATTGCAGGAGGTGTGTTTAAAGGAAACAGGGATGAACAGCCCTTCTGAACAGCCCAGATTTTTAACATACCCCTGGTAAATCTAGGACCCGATGGGTGCTGGGAATCCCAGGGCCATTGCAGACTTACAGAGAAAATGTCAGCTTCCTGATGACCCTCTGGAATTTTTCCTGCTTCTGGCATGCCTTTCTGATGCCCTAACTCCCAATGAGTGTTTCTTCTCTCTTTTCAAAGGTGAGCATGATCATGTCCCAGAACCCTGGGCCTCCTGTGCTGCTAGAGGTGGGGAACAGTATATACAGCCATGCTCACATGGCTGCCAAAGGAAGGGTGTGACCTGGTAGCAATAAAACCAGGGCTGTTCCTCAAAGCCTTCCTGCAGACTGAAAGAGGGGTAGGTATGAGCTGCTAGAGGGAACTAAAAATAGACAGTCTCTTCTCTGAGTAGACCAGGGATCCTGGGAAGAAGAGGCCACATTCTTCATCGGCATGTAAGAGAGTAGGTTGGAGAAGGGAAGGAAGCACAGCTACTAACTAGAAGATAGCACTGGCATGAGAACAAGTAGACAAAAATAGGCTATGAAAAAATGTGGGCTGCAAATCAGAAACAAGTTTCCTTCTGTCAAAGTGAAGTTCTTGAATAACCTGCCAAGAAAATTCCCAATGACTTAAGATGGACTGTGATAAATTAACAAGAGGGACTTTATGACTCACTGTTTGTCATTGCTGGGAAATATGATGATGACTAGGAGATCCCTTCTAGCCCCACATTCCTGCTGGTATGATAACAGAGGAATCTGTGTAGGGTGCAATAAATGCTGAATCACTGAGTGCTTTATCTCGCTGCCTGGCAGGACAAAGTCCCTCGTACCCATCCTGTCTGCAAGAACTTCCAGGACAAAAAAAACCCAACAAACCTTACGTAAATGGTTGTGCTCTGGCAGCACAAAGCACGCAGCTACAGATGCCTGAGTTAGAAGAAAACCAGCTCAGCTTCATGCACCTCTGCACAGGGGAAAGGTGGTGGTGTGGGTGTGAAAGCAAGGAACCCCACTGTAAACACTGAGAGATACACATTCCAAGGTGAATGTGCTCCAGCATCTTCACTACACAATCTTCATGAGAGAAAGAAACTCTTGGAACCATGTGGCAGTATCCCCTGCACTTGCTCAGCCAGGTGTGTGCAGAGATCGATCAGGTCCATAGGGCATGACTGTGTCATGTAGCAGAAAGTCCCTGCAGTTAACATCAACCACTAAGCCATCCAC
The DNA here is from genome assembly GCF_022539315.1 of Serinus canaria. NCBI lineage: Eukaryota > Metazoa > Chordata > Aves > Passeriformes > Fringillidae > Serinus > Serinus canaria. Next base: position 24,788,937 of record NC_066313.1, read on the forward strand.
AGTTCTTTTGATGGTATTTTTTCCCTGTCTCCGTGGAGTTCCCCAAGCACTTTCTGCCTGAGCACCAGGCCAGAAATCAGGATGCAGCTCACACTGATAGCTTTGGTGCCTCACAAGCGGCTGCAAGCAGACCCTGGGGTCACAGCAGCAGCTGGCAATTCAGCAGTGCACAGCTGGAGGCAGAGGCCAAGAAGACAGCCCTGAAAAACCAGACAAGGGAAGAGATAAGGCCTGGTTTCTTGGCTCAGGAGAGCAACACTGCTCAGGAGGAGAGTGCTTCTTCACAGCCCTCATGGATACCAGACTCAAGGAAGACTTTTCTGGAGCTTCTTCCAGACCTGTGGAGATCATGTACAGATGTGGGTGCTCCCTCATCTCCTCAAAACCTGCAGCAAGGCTGATTGGAGTCATAGGGCCCCTGACTTCTGCTCCCCACTGTGCCACAAGAATGTCTCATCACAGATGTGGCACCACTGTGTCCAGGGATTGCACAGTCTGGTTACCGTGCAATCCCTGGACACAGGGGACACCAAAAGGACACCAGAAGATTCTCTCTCCTACAGTACTTTCAAATACTCATTATTTCTCATAACTGCACCCAGTATCAAAGATCAGAGCAAGAAGTTCCCAGAGACCCCAGCTGCTAATGCCAACATGAGGCAGTGAGGAAACCTCCACACCAACGGAGAGCACTCCCATGCCGGAGAGCCTGTCATAATCCCTCTCTGCCATAGCTAACAAAGCTCTTTTCATCTTTTTTTCCCTTTTCTTTTTTTTTAACTTGGCAGCTGAATCACAATCAATTTTTTTATTTCCTAAGCAGTGGCAGGATGACGGGGTAACAGAGGCAGACTGAGCCATGGCAGGTGGTTGGTGGCACAAGAGCCTCAAGGCTTCCTTGCCTTCCTGCCTCTTGCCAAGGCTCACCAGGCAGGCATGGAGAGAGATCTCATCCTGGCTCTGACGTGACCCTTCCCCGAAACAAGGAAAGGGCCCAAAATGGAACACAAGATTGGAGGTGTGACCTCACCAGTGCTGAATACAGGGGGATGATCACTGCTCTGGTCCTGCTGGCCACACTATTTATGACACAAACCACAGTGCTCTTGGCCTTCTTAGTAGGTGCATCCACAGGCTATGCAGTTTTCAGGTGGTGGCTGCTGGTCACTGCACAGAAAAGCAACAACCTCAAATTCCAGCAGTGAATTTCCAAACAAACCCTAGGTTCAAAGTCCTCTGGAGGGTTTTTCTGCCTTCGCCAGTGGAATTAAAAGTTAATTTTTATATCAGCCACTTCCAGGTGGGTTCATGGTTGATCTTTTTCTTTGACTGTGCTGCAGTATTTCCCAGCCCCAGAGCAAAGTGTCATTCTAAACACGTTTGGGGGTGGGGAAGGGTTTTGACCCATATTTAACAGGGTCCCTAGAGCGTGCTTGTCTCCCCTCCTTGTCCCAGCGTGGCAGTGCCGTGGGATGTACTTGGTGTTTGTCGGCACACCCGGCGTGGCAGCAGCAGCACCTGCTGCAAGCGCTGCAGAACTGCAGGCGGCTGGAAGGCCACGGGGACAGAGAGATCCCGAGTCTCACTGCAGGGAGCTGCCGGGCTCCCGGGTTTGCACACGCAGGGAACCCTCCCAGTCAGTGCAATTCTCCCACGCCAGAGCCATAAGTGCTGAGACAAAACTGAAAGAGAACGATTTCTATTAGCAAAGAAGTGACACACAAAAAAAAACAAAAAAAAAAAGGATTACACTGTCTGGGGTGTTTCCATTTTAAAAGCAAACAGGGGCTGTGGGAATATTGTTCCTCATAAGATTACTGAGTTTTATGATTTGCCGTACATGCAGGCTTGGAAAACTGCAGAGGCAACAGGGGAAAAAAGGGTGACACCAGTGAAGGAGTGAAGGGAGAGAAAAGTGAGGGATTTCACCATCATGAAGGGTAATGGAGAGGGGCAGTGCTAACATGCTTTGTTCAAAACCAGCTCTGGGATTCCTCTGACACCTGTTTTTTTAATCAAGCCTTTCTCCAAAAGGTTTATATTGCACTGGGCATCAGGTCTCAGCATCCTGAACTCCTGTGGAGGAAACGATAAGCTCAAATGCCATGATAAATATCCCAAAAAGACACACAGACTGGATTTACTGTTCTTGGTGTTTCTAAGATAAAAATTAAACAGAGCATATTAATTTAAACAAACCTTATTCCAGACTATATCATCCATACAAAGACAGACAGAAAGGCACAAGACCCAGAAATCAACGTAAAAAAAGAAACCCCTTTCCAGATCCTCCTTTACAATGGCTAGCTTGTCTCTCCCTTCAGCTCTGACCTGAGTCTCACCTTCAACGATGCACCTGAAGAACACAAAATGCACCTCCACAGACATCACCTTTGGACTCCATTTTCTCGTTCAGATGCTACAAAAAACCCCCCACCAAAACCCAAAAGTTTGCTGTGCACCCCGCATTCCAAAGTCCTTGTTTTGCCTGGAAGCAGCACACCCCAAGTGCATGGCAGCCTGCAACTGCTTCTGGCATCTGTCTCCCATCCCCAGCTGGGGGTGATGCCAGTGGGATGCTCTGCTTGGGCAGCCTCGGGGGAAGGAGTCCTCTGTCGCTCCGTACGGAGACGTGTGCAAGAAGCCGCGGTTGTTTCTGAGGCAGGATGCTGCTCCTTGCCAGAGCAAATCACACAGGTCTAACAGGGAAAGCTCTCTGAGGAGATGGAGTTTGGGCTCTCACAGCCCCCCAGCCCCGGTTTCTCCACTGCTGGCACCAGGATGGACAGAACTGCCGGCTACCTGTGGGACACAGGCAGCTGCCCAGAGTAGCCAGGACAAGGCCACCGCCACCTCCCTGAGTGCTGCCAAGCCCCTCTCAGCCAAACTCAGGCTGCAGTCACAGCTGAAACTGCAAATTAGGATGGGGCAAGTCCCCAAATTCCAGAACAAGGCACATTTCCCAGAGGGATGTGTGGCTTTAGCATTGCAGAAAACACGCAGTGTTTTGGGGCTGGGAGGGCGCTTGCCTTTGGGGCAGGGGTGCTCCCAGTCACACAAAAGTGGGTTTCAGATCCTCTTTGAAATTCACCACAGGCTGGGGCCCGCCGTGGTGTTGGTGATCCTCACAGTCACTGGGCTCTGTGTCCGTGTCCGTGCTGCTGCTGTCCAGGGAGCCACGCGGGCTCTGGAAGCAAACCTCGCAGCAGGGTCGGTGGCAGCCATGAAACACCTCCTCAGAGCTGCTGCTGCTGGAGTCAGAGTCTGGGTAATAGTACAGCGAGCGCAGGGAGGGCTCTGCCGGGCCCCTCGGGGTGCCCTGCCGCCGCCGCCGCCGCTCCTGCGGGATGCACGATGAAGCACTCTGGGACTCGGGCCATGCCTGCCACCCCTCTGGCTGGAAGCTGGCCTCCCTCGGGATGGCTGCAGGGGATGGTGCTTGGCCGTGAAAGAGCCCTCTGCCAGCCATGTCCCCTCCCTTTCCCAGGGAGTTTTGTGCTGACTCCCCGCGGCCCCAGCTGCCCACCTCCTTCACCCTGCAGCTGGCACGAGGGGATAGGTGTCCAGGGAAGCGTGTGGAGGCAGGGGGCAATGGGATCCTCCGTTGATGCCTTGCCAGGTAGGGGCTGAGGGGTGTGTGGATGCCTGGGTAGCCCTCCTGGCCCACCCATGTTTCTCCCTGCTCGCCTGAGGTGCCCCGGTTGCCAAGTGGGGGTCCTGCAGATAAGGCTGGGTTGTAGTTTTTGCCATCCAGGCTTAACTCTTGCAAGATTTCCCACAGCTTCTCGCTGTTTACATAGCTGATTTTGGGGGATGACTCCCAGGCTACACCAGCTGAGTTGGCCTGGCCTGGCAGCTGCTCCGGAGGCTGCCCCTGCCCTGCAGGTGTCCCACACTCCTGGACATCTTTCGGGCCACATTCAATGCTGTCCCCTCCATTAAAAAGCAGCACCTGAGTGCAAACGGGCTCCTGGGTTGCATGTTTCTGGAGGGCCTGAGCAATGCTGCCAGGAGGTGATGTACCCAGCAAACAGGGGGGCTGCCATCCATCCCTCTCTGGATCCAGGGGGCAACAGTCCCCTGGTGCATCCCCAGGCTGCCCTGGGCTCCAGGTGCAGGGAGCTGCTGGCAGCACACGGGGGTCGCAGCCGCTCTCCGCAGACATCAGCCTCATCAGCTTCTCCTTGGCGCTGCTCACTTGCTCCTGCAGGCTTTCGATCACGGCGTTTTTCTGTGTCAAACAAATAAGCCTGTCAAGTGTGGGGCGGGCAGAGAGGAGGAAAATGCTGCCAATTTGGAAGCAGGCACTGCCTGAAAACAAATCACCCCTCTCTGCATGGCAAGAGCCACACAAGCAGCATGTGTGACCTCAGCCTCCCCTGCAGCCCCCCCGATGTGTGTGTGGGAAGGGGCTCACTGGGCAGGCAGCTCTTCAGGCTGGGGTGTTCCTGCCCATGCAGTGCAGGTGATGGAGCAGGAGGCTGGGGGCTTTTCTGAGACAGAGCACCTCCCCTCTAAATTAACCACGTTTGACAAGGCTGTGGGAACCAGGCTCTCTTGTGCTCCTCCCTACAGAATTCTTTTAAGCCCTCCAAATTATGCCTAAATTGTGGTGGAGTTTGACAGAACAAAGCAGCTCTTCCCCTCAGGAAGGAAGAGTGTGGTGAGGGATCACCAGTGTGGACAGGGGTGTAAAAAGGGCTTCCCACCCTGCAAAGCCTTCAGCCCACAAAAGGGAAGGGGGGAAGCTGGAGGAGGGGGGCTGGCAGAGCCCCGTACCTCGGTGAGCAGACGCTTCATGGAGTTTTTCTCCCCTATGAGCTGGTAGAGCTGCTCCTCGCTGTACACTGAGCGGCAGCTCCTGCTCGGGCTGGTGAAATATTTTGCCATGTGGCTCATGGTTTGGCTTTCCTCTTCAAAGGCTTTCCACTGCTTGAGCTGGGGAGTAAAAGAGGGTGTTATCCACAGAGCCCCAGCCGACACAGCGGGAGGCAGGCACAGCTCAAGCGCGAAGGAGACAAAGGGATGGAGAGGGGGAGACAAAGGCAGGGTGGAGCAGAGACAGCCAGCCAGAGATGGCTGGGCGAGGGGCTGCAGTGTCACTCGGAGCCTCCCACCCATCTGAGCCCTACCCTGTTCCTGGCTCCAGCTTTTAATGCATGAGAGGGTCAGTGCCTGGCTGCACTGAGTCTGCTGAGCACACTGTAAAAGCCCCCTCCCTCTTCTCCCCACTCCCTGACTCCATGACAGACAAAGACAGTGTCATGCCTGCCCCCTTATCCCTGAATCACTGGTGACAAGCTGAAAACCAGCAACGTTTAGTATCCATTTTCTCATCTAGTGTCTGCCTGGAAGCCTTGTGCAGCCCAGCTCCAGCTGTTTATTGATCTCAGATGAGCTATAGAAAAGTAAGCCCATTAGGAAAAACAAGGTAATGAATTAAAAGATCCAAGTTAAATAAAATGTTTAAGGGCCCCAGGCTCCCAAAGAAAAATGGTACAGACAGAGTGAAAGTACAGCTCATCAGCTTCTCTTCCCTCAGTCCAAGAGACCTGGTGCACCAGCAGGCCTGGAGCTCACCAGAGGAGGTTTGGATCCTTGCTCCCAAAGGCTGCTCATCTAAGGGCTTGGGGCTCTGCAGTTACACCGCCTCAAGAGGCAGGAGGGGACCTCTGGAAATCATTCCAAGTGCCCTGCTCAAGCAATCTCAGAGGGAGCAGCCTGCTCACAACTGTGTCCAACTGGGCCTTGAGTATCTCCAAGGATGGAGACTCCACAGCCTCTCTGGGCATTCTGCTCCAGTGCTTTACAACCTTCACAGAAAAAACTCCAGCCTTTTCCTCATGTTTAAACAGAATTTCCTGTGTTTCAGTTTGTGCCCATTGTCCCCTGTCCTGTCAGTGGATACCACTGAGAAGAGCCTCGCTGCCCCTTCCCTATTCTACCCCCACCGATATTTATATGCATTGCTGAGATCCCCTGAGCCCTCCCTTGCACAGATGTACTTTCCTCAGCTTCACCTCTTCCTCCCTTTCTCACCTCATGTCCTTGAGCCCAAACATCCCTCCAAACATTCAACTAAGTAAATAACTGTTTCCTTTCCCTGTAACAATGGGAACATTATTCCCAATAATGTGGTGGCCAGGCACACCAGGCTGCTCCTGGAGGACACAGGAAGCAGAAGTGCCTCACCTCACCACAAAAGGCTTCCTTTAAACACCTCCACCTCCTCCTCCTCGCTTGTGGCAAAGCCCAGCTTCCTTCTCCAAGAGTGTGGAGGAGGACAGCCTCCCCTGGGGACCACCAGCAGCAAAGAAGTCTCTGAGAGTGGCTGGGCCACCTGGATGGTCTGTGCCTGGCTCCATCACTGCCAGCGGCAGAAGCTCCTGGTGCGAGTGGGCACGTGAGGCATGAGGAAAGGACAACTGCACAAAGGACACATCTCACCACCTGCATGGAGCAGGAGGAGGAGGCCAGTGGCTGCCTCGCCTCATGTGTGCTGTCTGCGTGCCTGTCACCTGTGGCACGTTCCTGCAGGGGGGTTTCTGAGCAGCAGTGCTGCACTCCTTGGAGACTTTCCAGGACATAAAGGGGACAAGGAACAAGAAAACTGGAGATGGACATTTTACAAGGACACAGTGGTAGGACAAAGGAGAAGGCCTTTAAACTGAAAAGAGGGTAGTTTAGATTAGATACAAGGAAGAAATTCTTCACTATGATAGTGGTGAGACCGTGGATCAGGCTTGCCCAGGGAAGTTGTGGATAGCCCAATCCCTAGAAACGTTTAAGGTCAGTCTGAATGGCACTTTGAGCAGCATGGTCTGGTGGAAGCTTCCCTGCTCACAGCAGGGGTGTTGGAACTAGATGATCTTTAGCACCCTTCCAATACAAACAATTCTGTGATTCTTTGAAACTCAGGGAACTTGCTTGGGGAAGCAGAAGCACCAGGGTGGGGTGGGGCTTGGAGAACGAGCTGTGCAGGTGACTCCAAACATTTTGGGGGAAAAAGCAGGAAAGTGAGTGCATTGACACCCACGGCTGCTGTTGTTAAACTCTGAAAATGTGCCCATTTCCAGCCAAGTGACAGGACAGAGGTGGCAGCATACCTGTGGGACAAAGATGAAGCAGTTGATCGTGGTTGTACACACGAAGATGCCTCCAGAGGTAAAGCCAAACAACAAATTGTGCCAAGCACGGAAGAAACGGTGAACTAAGCAGATGGTACCAGCAGCCAGGAAAACAAGATTGACCCCGACAATGAGTGTCAAGGACTGGTTCACTGGTGAGGAGCTGACGTTGTCGGTCAGACCGGCCAAGTAGGTCCCGTATAGCAGGAGGATACTCTGGAAACAGAAAAAAGAGGTTTCCAGAGTGTGGAAAATTACAGCCTGATGGTGTCAACCCCCATGTCGCACCAAGCCGGGTGAGCTCAGATCACGCTCAGCGCAATCCTAATTAATGCTCTTTGATCTATAATGCAGACCTGGAGCGTGCGGTGGTGACGCTGCGGCAAACACCCGGCACGCTGCTGCAGGCCAGGCGTGGGGCTGAGGACACAGGGCAGGAGTGAGGGCCCTGGTGGGCACGGGGGGTTCCAGCCAAAGGATGTGAAAAGCCAAGAGTCAGAGGTCAGCAGGTGCTGCCACAGAGCAGGGGATGGCTGGGAGAAATTGTGAAAACCACCCCTTGGGCAGTCTGGAGCAGGAGAAACAAAGGCAGACAGACAGGAAGCAGGGGTCCCTTCAGGGATGCAGCGGTGGGTGCCATCAAGGAGCAACAGCATTCCTCTGAATGAGCAGGAAAGATATCCAAAAGGGATTCAAAGAAGAAGGAAAGGAGACATGGAGGTTTAGACTGGAGGGAAGAGGATGTACTTGGTGCCTCTTTAAATAGCAATAATCCAGGAAACTACCAGGTGCAATTCTTTTCCCTTCCTTTAGCTGTTTCCTGACTCCAGCGGCAGGGAAGGGCGCTATAGAAGTGCTCTGTATACAGAGGCTCTCCCTCCCCCCAAGTAGAGCAGTTGTTTCAGAGCAGGCTGTCTCACCACCCTCCTCCTCAAGGGTCTCATGCATGCATTTTGCCAGTGTGCTCAGGATAAAACTACCCAGCAGGATAAGCCTCTCCTTCCCTAGGTGACACTAGCAGGAAACACCAAGTGCCTGCCTCCATAGAGCTGAGCATGGTCTGCCTTAAGGATCATTTGGAAATACCATCTAACAAAGTCCCAGCTCCTGCAAGGACCTGGAATACAGGGAATGTGACCTACATTATTCCTGTGCTCCCCAGTGTCAGCCTTTTACTAGGTGTCATTGTTATTTGGGCATCAAGAAGTGCTTTGCGACACGAGATGCAGATGTTTTTTAGACCCTTCTGAACCCCTCTGTGCTGTGCCTGGTCGATGACTGTGATGGCCACTGCCAGGGTTAAGGCCTGGAGGGACACAAGCAAGGGAGGTTCATGTCCAGATCTCTGGTGAGACTCCCAACTTCAAAGCAGCATGAGGTCTCAGGGTGGGGTTGTAAGAGTGAAACCTGCTTTGCTGGGAACTGGGCTGGTGCCTGACCCTGCTTTGTAGAATCTGCACTGGATCATAACTGTGTCCACCATGGGGCACCTCCAAACAGCCCAAAGGCAAGGCAACCCCTAATCCCTGAGCAGGAAAAACCCAGCACCAAAGTCCCATTTAAATTCATACAGTCTATCTGGGACACAGACAACAGTGCTGCCGTCTCCTAAACTAGGACTCTCAGTGGCTTGTTTGTTTGTTTGTTTTAAACTTGAGCAAAGGACTTTGCTTCTAATTCCAGGCATGTCCTTGGCAAGTCATTTCTGTTCATTGCTCTGTGCCAGTAAAACCAGGATAATACACTGAGTGTCCTCCCAAAGGGCTGAGCACATTAATGCTGTGGATGCTAAGAAGAGCTATGTATGCAGAGATAAAGCCTACACTCACATTAGTGTAAATCCAGACTAACTCCAGAGAAATCACCAAGGAAATACTCCATGACCCCCAGTAAGAAGAAAGGAACAGGGCCAGATTCAACACAACATTAAAAAGATTACCTGGAACTGATTATGGGGATGTTTTATTTCCAAAAGGATTTTGTAAGGGCTGCAGGCAGAGACATTACCTCTCTAAACCCTAACACAAACTGCAGACAAAATCAGAGGTAGAGACACAGCACTGAAAGCCCAGGTAATGCCTACATTCCCTAACACCAGAGGACTTTTAAGGACTTTGAAATTAGGTGCAGAAGGACTTGGCTGTGTTGTGAGGTCCCTTTCTGCTCTTTTTCCTATAATTCTGGGTAGATGGTCAGTATTACATTACAGTGAATCACAAAGAAAGTGCCTGTGCTGCACGCAGAGATTAAGCCATTCCCAAAAAAAGGCTGTGATCTCACAAGCTTCATCAACATCAGCTTTCTGAAATGTGTCCAGCCTCTGCCATACCAGAGACACATGAGACCACAGATAATTACAGTGATAATTATACCAACATAGTTACATCAGTATAACTAACACTGCTGGAAGAAGACTGGCCATGTGCAGAGATTCACCAGTGAAAGTACACCTCAGAGGTATAATTAACATGATAAGCATCCTGCAAAGGTGGGGACCAAGCACTTGTCATCAGCACCTCCTTGGTTTGAAGTCATAGGACACAGGGATTGAGCCACTTTGGCAGTGGCCATTCACTGGAGTCTTTAGGGAAGGAGTGTGACATAAAGACCAGGAAGATGTTGGGTTTCAAGAAGTGAGAGGAAGCTCAGGGGGTTGCCAGGAGAGATCTTGAGAGACTGTATGTGCACAGTGTACATAAAGGAGATGGTGAAGCAAGGAGAAAGCAGCTAGCAGGGCCTTCACCCTTCCCAAGATGGGAAGGGCTGGAATAAGAAGGCTTATGAGATGAACAGGAGTAGCCAGGATCTGCACTGGGCATGTAGCTTGGAAGGGCAGCGAGATGACAAATGCTGCAAAACAGTTTAGGCTGAAAGGCAGGGAGGAGGTGAGATTCAATGCACAAAGCAGTCAAGAGGTTACATACCTTGAACCCTAAAATGAGAACGAGCCAAAGATCGGAATAGAGCGATGCACAGGACTGCACCCGGCTCACGGAGCACGTCATGCCTTTCTCTGTTGCCTACAAGGCAAGGCAAAGGCAGAAGTGAAGGCTGCAGCCTGGCACAGACCAACGGGAAGAAGCTGGTCTCCTCTGTAAATTTATGAAAGGAGAGGCCAAAGCTGGTGCTACCAGGGGCAGAGTCTTAAAGCAAGAAGATTTTGGCCTTCTGCTGCCTACAGGGCTGGTTAAACATTTCTCTAAAGCGGATACCTTGGAGCCCTCCTGTGTCATGCAGGTGATCTGCACAGACCTGGAAATTTTGCAGTGGACTCTTGTCTCTGTAGTAGACCAGACATAAACCAAATCCAGAGTGCCCAGAAGGTTTTTTGCCTCATTTTTCTTTCTGTTGTTTCTCAAAGACCACCTCCAAATGCCTGGCCACCCATTAACTCTTTTCACAGAGCTCAGCAAAATCCCACACCACCCCTCCTCATCCTTTTACCCGCAGTGAGATGCTGAGGCTTCGGAAGCACTGGACTGGGTCAGAGAACACCCAGGTCAAGAGCAAGACAGTGTCTGCCAGCACCAATGCTGCCACCATCGCCAGCAACTGCAGGTCTTTGATAATCTGCAAACATGCAAGAAGCAAAAGTTACTATGGGGAAGGAATGGACACCAATGACCTCCATCCCCCTTGGGTCCCTGTCTGTTGTTTCTTTCCAGTGACACATCTATCCTACTACTTCGCCCAGAGAGGTGTCCAGCGCCTACATTTGAGATGGCCACAAGATCTCTGTCTTCAACTCCCAAATTCTTGGAGATGTAAACAGGCGTGAGACCAGGTACAAACCCTGCCTGATGGTCCGGATGGCAGGTAAATGCTATGACAGAAAACAGTTCTTCCAAAACAAGACTATCATCCCTTATGACCATATCACCAGCAGAGACAAAAAGGGCAGAGAAAAAACCTGGTAGGAGCATCATTTTGCAAGTTTAACACAGATCCCAGGGTGAAACAGGAGTCCTTGCTGATACCCAAGTTCCCTTGCAAACCCTCTTGTCCCATCTTTCATCTGAGACCTACTTTTTTCACTGCTGGAAAGTGACAGTGACCACTGAAAGTTGTAAGTGCACTTTTTTGTGCACAGATTTTCCATTTCCCTCCCAGTTTCTGAATCCTCATCCTTAAGTGCTGCAGAGGAGAGCCCAGCGCTCCCTTCCTGCCTTCAAGAGCAGAACGGATCCATCTGCGGATGGCCCTAGATCAGATGCTTTTGAGGACACCTGGTTTATGTTCATCCCACAGAAACAGCTGATTGTTTTTGTGGGATGAAAACAGACCTGAACACAAACATTGGTGTGCAGCGTAATGAAGGCATGTGGCCAATGTAAAATGAGAACACTGCATGGTGATGGGGCTGGGATTCCACTGGGAAGAGGCAGCCTGGCAGGGCACCCACTTGCCTGTGGAGTGGAAAAGCTCCTGCCTCATTGTGCAGGAATAAATGAAGGGTCCATGCCCAGCCAGGTGTGAAACCAGACCTGTGATTGCACCATCCATCCCTATCATGTGCCAGTTTCATCTGCTATCCCACACTGGTTTGGGACTTGCTGGCGTTTGCCCTCCATGGAAAGTGTGTCCTCCCCCTTCCCCCTCAGAGGCTGGGTACTCACCACCCGCTTGTCGGGCACCCGCTGGGTGAACACCTTGTAGAGCCGCCAGCTCTTCCCCAGGACAGGGCCGAACACCAGGGAGGTCCCCACGCACAGCAGGCACAGCCTCACCTGCCAGGGGTCAGAGCGAGGGGGCTGAAAGGCAGGGACACCACACACCCTCCCAGCATGGGGTGCAGTAGGGATGGCTGAAGAAGACAGCAGAAGATAGAAGTCTTCTGACTTCTGGAGGGGGATACCAGATACTAGAAAGCTGACTACAAGGTGAAATAAATTCAAAGGCAAGTACTGCTCTGTAAGCATGCCTGCTGCCTTCCTTTCTCTGCCTGTCTAGAGACTCTCATTGGAAGGGCAGGCAGGGAGAGACAGCAGCTTGTGAGCAGCAGGGGCACAGAAAGTCCCAGCACCCATAAATCACTTGCTGGCACCTCCATTAATTATCCCCAGCCCAGTGGCTGAGCAGGATGCAGGGTGTGCTCCATCCCACTCTCCCACACGGGTGCATGCCCAGTCCTCAGTCTGGCAGGGTGGTTGCCTCAGACCAGGACATGGGGGCTCATCACACAGGTGGGCATTTTGATGAAGATCTGCTCTGCAGCCAAAAAACTCACCCACAGCCTCACAGCACCTGTGCTGTGTCAGGCAGTGGTGGCTGTGTGGAGGATCCCATCTCCCTTTGTGCTCCCCTCTGCCTGCTGCACTTCTACAAGCCCAGCAGCCTGCCTGCCTGCAGGACCTGTCCCCCAGGGACCTCGGTGCAGATGTGGTTTGCAAAAGAGCAAAGGCCATTCAGACAGAAAGTGTCTGGCTGCCTTTTGTGTATGTGAAAGCCACAGCCCAGCTGAGCAACGTGGTGGTGACAGGCTGTGGCTAGGACAGAGCATGTACAGGTGACAGCTGGCTGGGAGAGAGCATGTACAAACAGGCCTGTACATGAGTCAAGGTGCCCATCCCAGCAAAACCCCTGCTCACCTGAATTAGCTTTTCCATTGAGTCTCCAGATGGCAGGCTCTGCTCCTGAATCCCAAAGAGGTAAGCACTTGTGTAAGTCAAGCCACTGCCCAGCAGGGTCACAATGTTGAGATTGGGGCTGGACATCTTCACAATCCTCCAGGAAACAAAGCAGGGGATTTGGTGACAGTTACTGAGCAGCATGACCTGGCAGCACAGGGGTGAAGTCCCCTTACAGGGATGATGATGGTCACAAGGAATGCTGACACACTGTCTACCCCCAGCCTGTGCTGTTCACCACTGCTCCAAAAGCTCAGTCATTACTCCACGGTCCCATCCTCTCCCCTTTCTTGCTGGAGTGCTTCACAATCCTTCAAGTATTCATTTAGCCCTGCCTATGCACTTCTGCTGCAGAGGGACAGAGGTGGAAAACCACACCAATGCAGCCCAGGGTGACAGTCCCTAGCAGTAAGCTTTAGGTGCAAGAGCTACGTGTGCCTCCAGGAACAGGCCCTTCCCACTCCTCCTTCCTCTGAGAGATATCTCCACACTCAGCACAGGAAGCTGCCAGCAATGTTCAGGTTACAGTCTCCCCTCTGTAATTTCACCTCATCACTCATAATCCTGTAACTGTATTCAGGGAGGGGAGAATCAACCCACTGATCTCTTCTGACCTGTCACCCTTCCCAGCCAGCCTACTGAGTGAAAGTTGCACCTCCTGCCACCCTCCCCAATAGCTCTGCCCCTTCGACCTGCTGCCAAGTCATTATTTTTCTCTCTCCTTGAGCTCCTTCCTGGCTTGCTGTCTTGCAGTCAGAAAGCCTGGGGTTCAACTTGTCTCTCTCCCTCCCTGCCTTCCTCACCATGTCTCAGCCCTTGGAGAAAGATATTCACCAGCTCATGCCGTCAGCTGCAGCTGAGAAAGGTCTCCTCTGCCCTCCCAGGTTCAGGAGGCAGACCAGTATTTATTTACTGCAGAGCAAATAAATAACACACATTCATTACAGCATGTTCCGAGAACATAAATTCAAGTGGCCACTGAACTCAACCCCACTCAGTAAATGAAGTGCTTCACACTGGGATGCAGTTGGGATGCAGGTCATGCAGCTGCTGCAGTGCAGCAGGCACGGGGCTCTCAACACAAACCCTTATGGGCAGGACCCTCCCGACTGCACCATGGTTGTCAGAGCACTAAATTCCTTAAAGCCACCCGAGAAGTCCAACAACATCAGTGCAGGCTCCACTCAGATTACACCTCTGTGCAAAACAATGGCACAGGGAGAGCAAAGGCTTCACCAGGTGAAGCCTGGGAGAGGGATGTATCCCTGGAGGAAGAAGCAGCTGAAATACTAAGGGGCCAATGAGGCTGAGGAGAAGGCAGCGAAGAGGCAGCAGAGACATCCAGAATTGCTGAGGAAGGGTCAGCACTGGCTGAGACAGGTTGAGCTATGAGTAACTGCCGAGCCTTCTGCTGGATTTATGCTGCCTTCAGGGGAGCAGGACTTTTTATCTCCTCTGTGCAGACTGAACAACACCAAAAAAAGTCTACACTTCACTACCAGCTTCTCTCAGTAATGGAGATCATGTTCTCCACTAATACGAGCAACCACCAAGAGCAAAAAGGGTTACCAAGATCTTCAAAATAGGAGTGGCCCAACAGCAGGAAGGACATGGCACACTGTGGGGAGTATGATGGCCTTTGTATGGAGCTGTGCTGCTCAGAGCAATGCTCTCAAGCATGTGGAGCAGAATTGAGCTCTCTTTTTACCCACTCTTGTTGATGGTTTTATTGAGTAGCACCTGGATGAGACCATGCAGCACTGTCTGTGCCAGAGGGCACCCACAGAGTCATAGAATCATTAAGGTTGAAAAGACTTCCAAGACTATCAAGTGCAACCTTTGACCAAACACCACTATGAGAACTAAACCACAACACTAAGTGCCACATCCAGTCTTGAACACTTCCATAGATGGTTATTCCACCACCTCCCTGGGCAGACTGTTCAAATGATTGACAACCTTTTTGGTGAAAAAATTATTGTTGGTGTCCAACCTGAACCTCCCCTGATGCATTTCCTGAGGCCATTTCCTTTCATTCTATCTACAACTCCCTGCCTTGGGGAGGAAAGGAACAGTCCAAACAGGACTGTCTCCACCAGTGATCAAAACTCTGTGTGATGGAAGAAGCTGCAACATCCCTGGCATTGCCCTTTCTTGCCCTGTGCTGCTCCTTCAGGCTTACACCCTCCTGATCCTTAGCTGGTCATCAGCTCAGAGCTTGGTCCTGAAAGAGCCAGACTCTGCTACTCCAGCTCAGGGAAACCGCCCAGGAGAAGAGGGATCCCCTTACCTGTTTTTCCTGAAGCGAATAGTGAAGATGAAAAAGAAGAGTGCTAGCAGGACTCCTCCAGTCAGGAATGTCCAAACAACTCCCAGGAGACCAGCAGAGAAGGATGGTGAGCTCTTCATACTGCGGTCAAATGATGTCTGTAGGAAGCAAAAGGGATAAGGAAGAGGACATTGCTGGGGCTTTTAGCAAAGAAGGTCCCTACTCCAGCATGATCCCTCCCACAGTTATCCTGCTCAGCCAGAAACCCTGGATCCCAGTAAGGAGATGCTCCGGCACCAGACCAAGTCCTGCAGGTAAGGCCACTGAGATGTGTGTGGACAGGACATGTCCTCTGTCACTTGCTGAGTGTTCAGGAGGACACGGCAGTCCAGGAGCCCTCTTCTCATGGCCAACTAGCCAAATCCATAATGAAGATGTACAAGTGATTCATAAATCTCAGGCAGCCCTGCCTCTGAGACACGGGAACAGGGACACTGATTCCCCACTGTCCTCTGGAAAGAAATCTTTGGAAAAAGGCTCCGTGGTGCCCCAGTTGGTACACGCTTCTTTAGATGCTTTTTGGCTCCCACCCTTACCCCTCCCCACAGCAGAGAATCGATCAGCTAGTGGACGTGACTGGGAGCCAGCAGCAGAGCTGCCAGTGGGTGCAGGAGCACAGCAAAGGGAGTGTGACAGCGTTTTTCAGAGGTGGTGACACACTGAGCTGGAATCCACCAGTCTCCCAGCCAGATGGAAACTAACTTGGTCCCAGGCAGGCATCAGCTGAGAACTGGCTTTTGAGGGACACTCCCAAAGCGGGTATGATGGACGCACCTCTCTCCTTACACACAAACCACCTTATGGGTTTAAATCTCCATTTAAAATAATCTCTGCTATCTCCTTATTAACATAAAATGGATAAAATGATCCCATGTGAAACAAGAAACCTACTTCCGCTGCTGATCTAAAATGCTCCAGCATTTTTAACAGGGTATGCACGTGTGGGTTACTTCTTTTTCCTTAAAAAAAGCAACACTTTAATAAAAGTGCTGGCACATCCCCTTTAAGGGGGGTGGGAGGAGAATGGGGTTTGAGCTGGGATCACACAACTCCTCACTAACTTCTTTAGAGCCAAGTCCTTTCTCAGGTATTCCTGCATCCAATTTCTATTGCAGAAGACTACTTTTCCTGACAGTTGACACTGCCCCAAACTCCCAATTTTTACTTCAAGGTCTGAGCTGTTTCTGCTTCCAACCTTGCTAGAAATAAATCTTCAGGCAGAAGAAAGGCATTTGTTTAGAGCCAATGCCTCACATCCCTCTTCCCCAGCCAGGCTTCATCTCCTCTGGGCGACCAAGAACAACGCACAGCTTGCAGAATTAAAGCCACCACATAATTCTTGACACAAAAACGTGTCACTGCCACATGAGCACAGCTGATCTGCAGGCTCCTGGCAGCTCACATGCTGGTCTGGTGCCACGCTGGTCACAGGGCAACTGGGAAAGGCAAACCCCTGCCTGGGAGAGACATCCAGCTGCGAGCTGCTGCTGCCGGGATACAGCTGTGTGCACATCTCAGGCTCGCTTTGCAGCAGCCTGGAAGGATCCCTGGGGGGATCCTCATTTCCCCCCTGAAAACTGCTTCACCCCTGCTCTTCCCTCTTGCTATTCCCTGGGGAGTCTTTTGCCTCTCTGGGAAATGAAGACCACACCAGATGGTGAAGATGGTCAGCCAGGTCAGTGCCCCGCCTACACCAGGACTCTGTGTGAAAACCCCATCATTAGGCACAAATGAGGCCCATCCTCCGCCCCGCCTGGAGCTGACAGGGCTGGTGCAAGGCTGTAATGCCATTCTATTTCTCTGTCCTGGCTTTTGCCACTGAGGTGAGCAGGGCAAACTCAGCATTCTGGGGCTTCTGCACTTCACTCCCAGATGCACCCACCAACAAAATCTTTTCACCTCTGGCTGCTGTCAAAAGTATTACTGCACCCTATTCCCAGCAACCACCTAGGGATCAGAAACACCCCTATGACCTCCACTTTTTCTCTCCTACACACCCTCCCACCTGACTGCTGTTGCCCTGGATGTTGATGCTACTTGAAGTTGATGGAGCGCTTTGCTGGCTGCTGAGCGCAGTAAATCCTGGTCCTGGCAGGGGGAATATTAATTGTAAGCCGGCTGCCAGAGCCAGAGGAGCCAAGCAGCTTACAGTCTTTTAATTAAAGGCCCATGGTCGTGCAGGACGTGATGGAAAGCCGAGTGGGCCAAGCCTCGCTGCTCCATCCAGCAGCCCCACGTGGTGCCAGCTGCAATTGAGTGCACCCCAGTGTCATATCTACCGCCTTACTGGTGGAGGGGGAAGGTACCACTTATTACAGAGGATGACTTTTAATTAAATCCTGCTCTACTCATATTTGAAAAGCACTTTGAAGTTAGAGGGGACAGGAAAGGTCAAGGGGAGATGGGGCTATTGCAGGCCAATCCTGAGCAGCTGGCTGACACATGGGAGGGCTGCTTGACATGGCTTGGCTGCCGTGGATGCTTTCCCCCCTTCTGGATAACTGCTGGGTGTCACCTAGACTGGGAGTGTCTTGTCTGTCAACCAGGTGACAGTGTGCTGCCTTCAGCTGGACTGGGATTGCTTGGCAGCTGCAACCCCCTCTTCATCCCTTCCCCAGATCTACTTCTGCAGAGCAAACCTCATGCCCCAGAGCACTGCCCTGCACCCATACATCCCAGTGCATCCATACATACCACTGTCACAGTGCAGAGCTCCTGCAGGGCCCGCTGCTGCTGCTCCTGGCTGCCAAAACTGGAGCTGCCATCGCAGAGCTTAGAGCAGTTGAATCCCGGCTCCATAGCACATCCTCAGCCGTCATCCAGCCGTACCTTTGCTGCTGGAAGGATGAGCATTGGCTTTCACCAGCAAGAAGAAACCTTTGGCACACACCACATCCCCCCTGCCAGCAGAGAAGGGTCTGTGGACAGCCTGGGGCTGAGCTTACCCAAACTGATGTGATGCACGTCCAGAGCCAGGACAGGGAGTGCCCCTTGCCAGTGTCCCTTGGGTGTCCTCTGCAGCAAGGAAGTCAGCTCAGGACCAGGGCTCCCATGGAGCACAATGGCAACCCCAGCACTGCTACACCACCCTGCAAAACAACACCTGTGGAGGGTCAGAGTGGCCCCCAGCCCCTATATCCCAGCTGGGAGCTGAAATGAGATGCTGTGCTGGTCCAAGAAGGAGCATGGCACCCAGGCCCTGCTGCATCTATTCTTTGCCAATGCATTTTCCTGCACTGGAGCAATTTCAGGGCCATTTTGCAAGTACCCTCCTTGAGCTGGCAGTGACTGCTGGTTTCATGGAACATCCCTTTCTTCCAGCAGAGAACCAGCCAGTGAAGACAACAACAAACAGCAACGAGTGCTGCCATCACTTACCAGGACCTATACCCAGGCCTGGGTGAGCAGAGGGGAAGGTGCCTGAACACAGTGTTTTGGCTGACTGGGCCCCAGATGCAGCCTGGCCACCTGAAGAGCTGGCTGTTTATTAAAGAGATGGAGAAGCCTGACACCTCCATGCTCTCCCTCCCTCCCTCCCGGTGCTCGGGCTGCCAGGTATTGTCCCTGCCTGCTCCTGCTCCCTTTGCACCACCTTTGCCTCTGTTCCCCCTTTCATTTCTCTTTTTGGTGTGGATTTTAATAGGCCTCATTACCATTTTAGACATGAGGTCATACTTATCCTCAAGCATCCTTACTCAATTACCATTGTCACCAGGTTTAATTAGCTTCCAGCGCACGACCATAAGCGAGTCTCCCGTCGTTAGCAGCTGGGGAGGAGGCACAACAGCTCGCTCCCCATTTGCTCCTAACAACAGGTGGGAGGAAAAAATTATCCCTATCAAGCTCCTCGGTGCTGCTCCCTGGCTGAGCATCCCCTGTACCTGGCCAGGGCTCCAACCTTCCCTGTTGCTGCTCCTGACACTTTGATGCGCTCTCTTTCCAAGTCCTTTCTTTGGAAAAACTCCTGTCATTATGTGAGCAAAGAAAGAGTAAATTAAAAAGTCACGGTCACCAGGACCTGGTCTGAAACTTGATGCTCATCATGGAGCATAATCGGGATTCAAATGCCAGAAAAGCTACAGGTGTTGTTCTCAGCTTGAGTCTAGAATGATGTTTCAGCTTTAGAGTAGTTGCTTACAAGTTCCAGCCCAAGCACATCAAGCTAAGTGGTCTACTTGTCCAAAATTAGCAGACCCACCTCTGAAGCAATAACCACAGCTCTCCTGCTGGCAGAAGCCTTCAGGTACTGGAGGTCCAGGCAGCGTCCTGCCCCTGCCAGAACTTCCCCCAGCGTGAGATCAGCTCGCTGTGTCCTACAAACACAGTATCACACAACAGCCAGAGTGTAAATCTTTACATGGTGTGTAAAGATTTGTTTTCCAAGAATGCTGAAGCCACCCAGCTCCATCAAGCCTCCTTCTCTCTAGCTTGTGGCAAACCATGGTTTCCCATCTGCAGCAGGCTCATCCTCTGGGAGTTTTCATGCCCTCCATAGCTCAGGCTGAGTGACTGGACAAGAGCCATGGGTGCAGGAGATATCCAGCTGCTGCAGTGAATGCCAGGATTGCTACAATGCTGGAAGCACAGTGGAGAGGAGGAGACAGGCTTCAGCTGAACAATTCAGAGACCAATGACAGTGGGGAGGGACTGGGTGGGGATGGGGGTAGGAGAGGGGCACTCAACCTTTGATGCTGAGAAGACCTGAAGGTGAGCACTGCCCAGCCTCCAAGGGACTCACCTCCTCCCCATATCCCCAGGTGGGTTTAAAGACAAAAAGCCCTATAACTCCCTGTAACCTTCTGCCATGTCAGAGGGGGAACACACCTGGCAGGTGGACCACTACCAAGGCTGGCATGAGGCCAGCAGGCACAGCCTTCCTGTGGCTCACAAATGGATGGAGGTGTTACCACAAGGAGCACCAGTTGAGCCCTCATCCACCCAGGACGCCATCCCTTGGAGAAGGGCAGAAGCCCCTTGGGGTCTCCCCAGCCCCCACCCCTGCATTCTGCAAACGGCTCCCACACAAAGCTGGGAACAAGCCGAGGCTAATTAGTGTTCATTAGTATGCAACAAAGCAAGCACCAGTGCAGTTGCCACTGAAAGGCAACAGGCATTTCCAGCCCAGCTCCTGCCTCTTGTGAGAGCTGGCAGCAAAGCTTCTCTGTAGCCTGGAGAGCATCCAAGGGGGACCAGCACTTTGGGGGGTCACTGACCTCAGGGTGAGGCTGGGCAATGTTGTCAAGACAGACAACAACACAGGTAAAAACCCACATCCTTAAAATGTAAGGGTCTGTTGAGAGCAGAGGCTTGTGGGGTTTGGTTTTCTGGGGGTGTTTTTAAGGTTAAAATGCCAACCAATTCTGATTGATCACTTCCAGAGCAGAATCACAGAATGGCTTGGGTTGGAAGGGACCTGAGAGCTGTGCTTGCCTCGCTCTGCCCTTGGTCTCCGTGGCCTTCAATCTGGTGGCTGTCTGGGACATGGTGCAGAGTATTTGGCCACAGAGGAGCACTGGCTTGCACACAGACATGATCCAAAAAGACAAAAGTCAACAGGAAACAAGTGGCTGAACCACATGAAAAATATTAGCACCATCATCTTCTCAGATAAAAGGGAAGCACTGACTGCTAGAAACAGTATTTGGATAAAAGCAATTTGTGGTCACCTCAATGGTTGATCTCCAGGCCTGGAAAACCTGTTTCCTTAGATCTGTCAAGACCCAGGAATACTTAGCATTAAATCTTTAGGTTGGAAAAGAGCTCTTAGATCATCAAGTCCAACAATTAACCCAGCACTGCCAACCCCTCCACTAAACCATGTCCTCAAGCACGGTATCTACATGTTTGTTGAACACTTCAAGGGACAGATACAGAATCATAGAAACACTAAGGTTGGAAAACACCTCAAAAACCCCTGAGTCCAATATCTAACAATGCTTAGTAACTGTAGACTAACACATAAATAGTCCTCAAAATAGATGCAGTTGATGTCTAAAGGCACATCTTGTCTCTCTCCAAGTTTCTTCTTTCCTTTCAAAACATTTCTTTTGGGAAAAAAACCAGATGAAAAAAGCCTTTAAAGAAGATGAAAAATTGGTGCAGCATGTATGGACCCAGAGCAGGCAGAATGAACTTTTCACCCCAACAGGTTCATTTTGATGTAGTGTTGAAAGAGAAGCCTCTTCCCAAGGGTGACATTGCTGCTTGGTGAATCAAAAGGTGCAAAACTGAAGATGTCAAATCACAGACAACAGAACAGTCGCATTCAGAAATGTGCCAGTCTTCATGAGCTCTGCAATCCTGTCTGGTCACACCAGCCCTGACAGAGAAATGGTACATGCACACCTCTGCAAGGAGCACATCTGGAGAAACATCTGCTGAGAAGAACTTTTGGGAAGGCGTCTGTGTAGCCAGAGGCAGAGAAGAACAAGTGGGGAGAAGGAGCAATGTGCAAAGGGCAGAGCCACTCCTGCAGCCTCAGGAGGGGAGCAGAAAACCTCGGCTCACCCACGATGGGTCTGTGCTGCTACTGCCAGTCCTGGTGGGAGATGGAGCTCTGCTGGTGCGGAGCAGCCTCGGCTGACAGGACACCAGGCTGCACACTGACAGTGGGAAATCAGCCGGATAACTGTTCCGGCAATGTGAACACCGCGGGATGGGGTTTTGCAATTCAAAATCTGGTGCTTCCGAGTCAGGCTCCTGCTTTTTCCTTCTGCTCTTCTTGTCCAACAAGATCCCTTCTAGTCTGGCCTGAGAAACCTGCAATATTGCCATCCCCAAGGTGATCAAAAAAAGTCACAAGCCAGACTTACTGCAACACCCCCCGCAATGATGCTACTTAAAAACTGTGAGTTAAAACACACAGCATATCTGAAGATTATTTTTAATTTATATTTAAAACTTCGGCACCTACACTTTCATGCTTTTCCCTGCAAACACAAAAGGAAAAAGAAAGAAAACCAAGAAACCCATCACATCATCCTAAAACCTCGGTTACAAAGGCTCGATCCCCAGGGACACCAGGGAACTACAGAGTTGTCACCCTTCTTCTCAGGGTCTGTCCTGTGCTCCAGGGACTGGAGCAGAATGAAGCCTGTCGTGCTTCATTCAGGTCCAGTCCCTGGGATTTCCAGAGTCATTTCCAGGCCCCTCAGATATTTTCATACCTCACAGATAGATAGCAAGCTCAGTGAGAATAACCACCAGGAGCTGCAGGACCCTCTGCACACAAAGGAGCGAGATGCAGGACAAGGTGCTTCTGACTCTGCGTGCATGGGGAGCTCGCTGTGTGACTGAAACCTGAAATTTTGTGTTGACTGAAACTAGGTGAGATTTTCAAGCCTCCTATCATTTTGGAAAGCATGTCTCAATATCATGAAGGCAATAACTTCTGAATGTTGATCTTGCTGCTCATCTGTCCACTGAAGCTCCCTCAGCATGGGAGGATGGCACAAGGTTGGCACATTTAGCCCTACCTCTAGACTTTTTAACTTTGTCAGTGCAGGCTGAATACCTACCTGGCTTTTTTCAGTTCTGTGGTTTACATTTTCAATTAAAGAAACATTCATGCACAAAAAAAAAAAAAACCCAAAAAATCACATTACTTTTTTTGAACCACCACACAGTCCTGCAAGGAGCTGACTCACACTTCTCCCACTAAGGAGCTGATAAGGCTTTTAACTTTCTAACCATAATTGCTGTACAATGACAGGCATGTGAGAAACAGAGACAGAATAGATTGGAGATGCTCAAAGGAAGGAAAATTAGGAGGGAATACCAAGAGGCATAGGGAGCATGCCACAGATGAGGCCAATAAGACCAGAGTTGATGAGGAGGTAAACCAAATCTTTGGAGCTGCCAAGAAGCAACTTTGTGCCACTCAAAGATCTGAGGCCTCCCTTGTGTCCAGATCCAAGTGCTGCTGAGCAGCACTTGGATGAAATGAGCAGAAACCTCAGGTTTCTGCCTCCCCAGAGTGGCTGGGAATCCAGGGGTGGGGACCCCACTGCCCCTCGTGTTGAGCTCATCCCTGCTTGGCCAGATGTCCTGGCAGGCTCCTCACACAGAGCCAGGCGACAGCAGAAATGCCAGCAAAGTCCTTCCAGCCGAATTTTAGTGACACCACGGTACCCCCAGGTGGAAGCTCACCTTCCTGCAGCCAGTGAGAGAGGCAGTGGGATCTCTGCTGCGAGACAGCAGCCTCACCACTTGGGGCTGAGGAGGGCACAGCTGCTTCCCCCAGAAATGGGCAGAGGGCACACCACAAGCACCCCTCGGAGAAGGAAGGAGAGGTGCTGCTCCCTTGCCCAAGCCTCTGCCCACAGCAGCTGTGCTGCATGGACAGGAAGGACACACAGAGGCTTTTCACCTCTGGGACACACAGAGGCTTTTCGCCTCACCACTTTGGGAAAAATCCTGGGTTTTTTTCACTCCATTTCATTTATCAGTGGGAGACCACACCTGTAGGTGTAGTTCTGCTTCCATGGGATAACCTCCCTGCTCATTCCCAAGCCCTGAGTCAGGAAGGTCTCCATCCCAAGTGCTAGGCATGTGGCAGATGACCTGTAAGTGGGATGGCAGGGGTTACCTCTCCAGAAACACACAGCCAACTTCATGCTGCATTGCACCTTCACCACAAAGAGACAGAAGTGGCCAGGGCTGGCTACAGGGCCAAACTGCATGCCCACCATGCCCCATGCCCCCAGCGATGCACCTCCTGCCTGCCACACTGCCAGGCACAGCCAAAGAGAAGCAATGTTGGAGGTGTGCAAATATCCCCAAGCATCTGCTTCACAATTTCCTCTGGTAGTTGCTGCAACCAAACCATGAGCCCCCCCCATCCCCGCCCTTACCCCCCCCCCCCCCCCCGTCTGCCAGGCTGGTCAATCCTGAATCCCTGCCATGGATCACACCCACATCCCTGCCCCAGAGAGGCTGGCACCTTGTCACAGGACAAGGAGGCTGCAGGACTCCACTGTGGCTGTGTGACACTCACACTTTTCCACCAGGATGCTGATTCAAGGTGCTGTGACTGGGGCAGCATTACCAGGTCTCAGGGCTCCGTGCCCATTCCTGGTGCCTCTGTTGCCTTTATACCTGCTCCCATCCATCCACGGGCCTCAGAAACCTGCCTTTTCCCAGGCCTTTCCCATCAATTGCTGCTACCTTCTCCTTTGGGCATGTGCCCCAATATGCTGCTCTGAGGCACAGCTCAGTCCCAAGCACTACTGCTGGAGGCTCCAGCATCTCTTCCCTCCACCAGCTCCCTCTGCCTTTGGGGTGTTAGCACCAGCCTAACAAACAGGAACATGCTAAACAGCCTTACAGGAAGGTGTAGCCTGTGATTTTTTCTGTCTTAACTGTACCACCTTTAGAGAGCCACCATGAATAAGAGGTAAAAAAGCCTGATGATTTAGAATTTTGATTTACAAGGGAGATCTACCTTGTGGTTGAGGTGTGTATGACTTAATTAAAAGCAGAAGCTCACTCCCACTGAAGCTGTTTGCTGCCGAGCTATCAAATGCAGAGGAGGAAGAGACCTCAGGAGGAATATTTCCATTAAGTTATGTTTCACATTAAGCATATGCCTTCAAGAGCTCTCCCTTTCTAAAGCTGGCAGAAAGCTGCAGCTGCTCCTTCATGCAATCAGACACCATCCCCTCACAGCACCAGCACACCTGTGTTTTCACAAACAGGGCTAGGATGGCCAGGCTGCAAAGCCACACAGCCCCAAGCATGGGGACACCTTTTAGCCCTAACAAGGTCAGCTGTTTTTTTTTCTCTATTTTACTTTTTTTTCCTTTGAAATCTGGCAGGATTTTGGAAATCAAGTGACACATTTAGTCCTTAAAGAGGCAGGAAAACAGAGCACTACAGCTCTTTCACCTTACCCCTGATGACCAAGCAGCAGGGAATATTTTCCCCTAGGAGACAGATTTGACTTAAGGCTCTGAAAGCCAGAGATGTCCACGGCTCCTCTGGCTGCCCTCCCGGGTACCACAGGCTGCCAAACTGCACCCAGTGCTGCCCTGCTCAGGCTTCTAGTCTCCCTGCTGGGCAAAACAAGCCCCCCACCAAGAGCCAGGGCCACATCAAGGTTTCCACGAGGTCTGCCAGCCTGGCTCCCTGCAGACAGCAGTGAGGCTTGCTCAGGGGTAGAGAGGGGCAGCTCTGAAGCTGGAGGCACAACCAGGCCCGTGTGGAAAGTGCTGCTTGTAAACTGTGTCAGCACGGGGTCTGCAGTAAGAGTGGAGTAGTGCCCTGGCAGCAGGTGGGTGAGGAGATGTGGCAGCTCTGCCAAGGCTGCATTAGAAATGCCAGCTGCAACTCAACACTGGCAGCTCCCGGTTACCGGGATCTGGTTCCCTTGGCCTCTTCCCTGCCCCTCTGAGGATGCAGAGCACCTGTGGGGCAGCAGAAAATCCAGCTCTGGGTCCATGAGCCACCCTTCCCTGAGAGATGACCGAGTCCCTGAGAGTTGTGTCATGCCCAACTCTGGCAGCCAAGGAGAAGCCGACAAGCTGGCTCCTAGAGTTTCCTGGGGGGGGGGGGGGGTCTCACCCCTTAGCAGCGCTGTGAATCCAGGGCACAGGGTCCCCCTCTCTCCCTCTCCAACCAGCAGGCTGCTGCACTGTTGGTTGCAACTTTTCTTCCCCTTATTTTGAACTCCGAAAGGCACACGGCTCGCCCAGGTAACAGCAGTTTGGTTAGCACAAATTGACCTAGCGCTGAAGCTTCACATCTTTGCATCCTCCAAGGCAGCCCTTTCCCATCGCCAGGTGCTGGCAGGTTCCCGCTCCCACAGGCGCCTCCCGGGGGCTGCCTGGAACCTTTGGGACGGTATTTTCTGGGGAGCTACAAAACACCGGCCCCAGCCCGCCCCGCTTCGAGCTCAGGGATGCACTCCGGGCACAGCCAAGCCAGCGAAGGGCGAACGAGGAGCTCTGCATTCCCCAGAATCGCGCCCCGAGCACGGCTCCGTGCCGCAGGCGGGAGCGCTCGAGGGCTGCCAGCCCATCCCGCGGCCGCGCAGCGCTGGGGTCCCGCGGGCTGTGGGCAAAGGGGCACAAAGGACAGCGAAACCACCAAAGCCAACAGCGTCAGGGCAGGAAAGCAACTCGGGAGGTAATCTGGGCGCCCTCGTCTCATCCATCCCGCTCGCAGCCCCAACCACGGCTGCCGGCCCCTCTCTCCCCACACCGCGCCCGGCGGAGCCCCGACCCACCTGCGGGGACGGCACCCGTACCCGGGGTGCCAACCTGCGGGAACCTGCGGGAGCCTGGCGGGAGCGACGCGCCCGGGCCGGAGCAGCCCCGCAGCCGCGGCGGGACGCGGAGCTCGGCGCCGGCGGCCGCCCCTCAGCGCCCGGCTCCGCCCGGCCCGGCCCGGCCTGGCGGGGGCGGGCGGGGCCCGGGAGGCCGCGCTCCTCCCGCCTGGGCGGCGGAGCCGGCCCCGCTCCTGTCTGACCGGGACAAAACTTTTCGGCAGCGGGGAAAAAGCCCGGGGGTCGAGGCTGTCCCGGCAGGGCTGGACCCCGTTTCACGCCGGCGGCTCCTCCAGACAAGAGCGGCACCGAACCTTCCCCAGAACACCGCGGAGCCGGGAGAACGGGACCCCCGGCACAGCCCCGGCTGACCTGGCCACGCCGCAGCCCGTTCGCCCCGCGCTCCTGCCCGGCCCCGCTCCCGCTGCTGCCGCGGGATGCGCCCGGCTGGGAAGGGGCCGCCTCGCTCGGGTGCTGCTGGCAGCTGAGGCAGCACAAAGCCCCACGTCTGTGGCAAAACCGGCCCGAGAAGGTGAGTAAAGGCGAGGGCGGCCAACCTCGTGCTCCGTGACCAGCTTGTGCCGCCCCATGGCTAGTGGTAGCCGGCGTGACTACTGCAGTAGGTATGTTTGTGTGAGCAGTGCTCGGTGTCTTGCGGACAGACCCACCGCCACTGACAGCATCCCCGTGCTGACCGTTTCCCTGTCTTGCCTCCCACGGTCCTGCAGCTCACTCGCATCAACTTTGTGCTCTCTCTTCTCAAGACACCCACTCCATTTTACTGGAATTTCCCCCCAACTCTGAAAGCCAAAAGCTGTGCTCCAGCACCGTGTTTTCTCTCCCAGCCTGCAGCCAAGTGCCAGGTGCTGCTGGAAAGGGCTGTTTGCAGACAGGTGTAAGGCTGTGCGGGTTTTCTCTCCTTACACCATTCTGTTTATCTCATTTACCCATCTCTGCTAGGCCCTGGCATGAACTGTGCTAATTTTTCACTCCTGCTCATTCCCAGACCTGCAGAGCCATGGGCAAGGGGCAGCTGTGGTCTGAATGAGAGCAGAGAGGTTTGCACAGCACTGTTGGTCACGCTGTGCCCCACAACACCATCAGAAGCAAACAATGACCTGTTACTTCCCAAGCCTGATAAATCATCCAGTTTGCAGCCTCTGCCTCTGGCAGCAGCTCCCACTCCCCTTTACTCCCATTTGACTGATGTCCCGCAGAGGAGAAGCTGCTATAGGACCTCTCCACTTCCTTTTCCCATCCTCCTCTGAGGCTAAACAGTGGCACAAACCTTGCCCAGGGAGTCTTAACACCATCCTCCAGAAAGTGTTTTCCTGATGAAGGCTCAGTGGGGCCAAGGGTCACTTCCAGAGCAGGTGAAGGAGGCAAGAGCCTTGTTACTGCCACGTAATGAAAGAGCCCCTTGATTTAAAATATGGAGACCAATGGATTAATTCTGAATTTTGATACTGAAAGCAGCCCTCCAGTTTGCAGAGGTGCAGATTATCTGCAGCTCAGAGTGGCTATAACAAAGGTCCCTACATTTCAGTATCTCTGATCTCTTTTAAAAAGGCTCTTAGACTGAATTTAACAATCTGGTCTCTGCCTCCATGAAACCAGGACCATAAGTAGAAACATCTCTCAGCAGGAAGTGAGGGGAGAGGAGTGAGACCCTGACTGATCACACAGGAGCAGCAGTGAAGTGACTTATTTCTGGTTCCTCCCAAAGCTAGCAGAGAGTTCTCCTGGTGCCCCACTGACTCATGTTTATTACTAAGCACTTTGTAAACTGTGATAATGAGAAATGGCCTCTTTGTGTGTGCTTCAGTTTTGCTCTCAAAAAAAAAAAAAACCCAAACCAAAACCAAAAAACAAAACAAAAAAAAAAAAAACCAAACAAAAACCCAAAGCTCTGGGGATATGGACAGTTCCTTGGCAACTGTTACAGACACGTGGATGTGCATCACCTCTTATTCCTCACCCAGCAGAAGTGGGACCACAACATCATCCCAGTTGGCTTTGCACCCCTACAAGAGCTGGGACATCCTTCTGGGTGTCACTTGGCATTGTCAGAGAACATGCAGTTGGAGCCAGGATGTTGGGGAGTCTGGCAAAAATGCTTGGAGGCAGGAAAGTGCCTGCTGCACTACAGGTGTGCACCAAAGAAGGATTTGTGCTGCTGAGCAGGAAGGAATGGAGGTCTGCAAAGACACAAATGAGGGCAGATAGCCCATGGTTAAGGTGAGTTGTGTTACAAACTCTGCAGGGATGGGGGTCCTGCTGTGCTTAAAGCGCACTCAGTAACCCCGTGTTGGGAACACATCACCCCATGCCAGAGAATAGCTGGAGCCCAGCAGCAGCATGGCTCAGCCCAAGGCAGGGTCCTAGGAAGGGAAAGCAAAAGCTGAACTCATTTGAAACTGCCAGGGGAGGCAGGATGCATTTTTCTCCATCTGTCTTCCATGTCTCTTCTCAGTCCTTACTCTTTTTAAACATCTTGTTGAAGTGTTGAATTCAGAGCTCCCTGGAGGGGTTCAGTATCCATCACAACACTTCCTGATAAGGATACAACACCTGCTCATGCCCCTTCTCTGCTGTTCTGCCTCTTTGTCTTTAGCACTGTGTTCATCCTGCATGGAGCTACTTACATGTTACAGCTGCTAGATCCCCTGTGGGAGCTGTGATCACCTGGGACACAGCACCTCATTTAGGAGGTCTGGCCCACGTCATTTGCTCCAAGATGTACACAATGTTTGGATCCTTGTTTCAGGTTTACTGTGGAAAAAAAGGGGGCTTGGAGCTGATTTCTGTGGACTGAGACCCCCCTACCCTGCTTGCCAGTCATTAGCAATAACGCTTCTCTTCTGGGGTCTGGCTCAGGGTTTTAGCTCATTTAACACACTTAGTCCATCCTCAAGGGTTCACACCCAACCAAGGTGTCACACCAAAAAATACCATCAAAAGCATCAAAAATACCCTCTACTTTAATAGTGTCTTTTGGTCATCTGCTAAACTCTTCTTAAGCAACTCACATTGCAGTCAAATTTCCCCAAATTTGCCAGAGTTTTCTTTAGGATGATAAAAGCATCCAGTTTTATCCAGGATGATAAAAGCATTCGGTTTTTGCTTCATCTTGGGGAAAATTAGTGTCTTGAAAAAGCCAAATTCATATGTGACTACCTATGATTGTCCTGACTTTGCAACTGCTTAGCTGCACTGTCTCTACCCATCACAATGAATCTGAAAGGGAGACAGGGTGTGCTGGATGGACACATCCTCTGCTGGGAAATTATCATCCAGCACACTTAGAAACTCTCATGAGATTTGACTGTGGCCTGCAGGCAATCTCCACAGATGTGTCCCAGAATTAAATTATCTATGCAAATACGGTTTTCTTTTCACACGTTGCAAATGAGCCTGTCGAGAGAGACCGTGCTGGGCCTCGTTTGATGAGGCAGTCAGGTACACACAGGCTTTCACACCGTGATCCCTCTTGGGCTTTCCTGATCCGCATAGTCTACTCGAGTCCCCGCTGCAGAACGGGTAATGTTGCCATTAGCATGAAGCACCACCCCTCTCTCCTTCAGGGACTCTCTCCTTTCTCAGCATGTGGCAGCCAGCAGTTCTAACATCCCCCGTTAAAAAAAGCATGCGGCCACACTTAGGTAATACTGGTTTTGTCCTGTTCATTCCTAAAAGGGAAACTTCTTCACTTTTTCCTCTTAAAAAGTTTCCTATTTGGGAGTTTAAACGACTGAACATTTTCTTTTCACATACCCACCTAGGCCATGGTCCCTTGGGTGTAAATTGTTTAAGTGTTACCCATTTGAAGGTTCATTAAAGCCATCCTGCCTTTCCCAGCCCATTTCCAGGCCATGAGGTTGGGCACCAGACATTGAACAGACAGCCATCCAGAGAACCCATCCACAAGAACCAGGGCTTGTGCCACACAGTGAAGCCTCTCAGCAAACACCAGCCACTTCTTCAACCTTCAGGAGTTTCTGTTCTCTTCTCCAGCTCTCAGGAGCAGGGCCTTGGATTTTTTTCTACTTTCCTGAGATTTCTGAAGACTTGACCAATCTTTTACTGTTCCCACACCATCTTGTTGGTTTTCTGACACTTTCCAAACAACCTCTTCTCAACTCGTCTTCATTCCCCCTGACATAAGTTCCCCATTATAACCACTTACCTTGATAAGGCAACTGGGAACATGTGTGGACTATTCTTACACAAAGAACTGCCCTCAGGGAGGTTCCCACTGCTCACTCTGTCCCTCCCAGTACATCCTGGAAGACTGTCCATTCAGATGGTGAAATCTCTGCCAGTAGTAGTTAGGTGCATGTGAGGACATGAGTATGAACCGGGTCACATTCCTTTTGAAGCCCATTTTCCATGGCTCTGTGAACTGCTTTAAGATAACTTTGTACCTCACTCATGCCACGGAAAATTTTGAGCCCAGTTAGTGCCTGTCCATCCAGGGCAAGTTAAAAAACCTTCCTTTGTAGTACAAGGCTCTGCATCTTCCCAATTTGAATCAGTCTCTCAGAAAGATAATCTTTGTATGGTTGATGTGGACTCCACTGTTGCTAGATGGACAAGCCAAGATCTTAGGAGTGACCCAGGTGGAAAAATAAATAGGAAAGAGTGGGGAAGACCAGAGGGATCAAGAATATGGTGGAAGAATAACACCATGTGAAGAAAAGTGACATGTGATCCACATCCCCTTGTAGTAGACGCTACAGCACTTTGAACTTGTCTGGGGCAGGAAGATCATCTCCAGCGTGGTTTCTACCATGCTTAGAACTGCAGCTCACTCCCACCCATGAAAACTGGTTTGTTAGCAACACCCTGCTCATCCTGCCTGTCTCTCATGCAAAGTAAGGCTCATCCCAGAATCACCTGACAGGGGGCCAGGTCAGAAAGTCACAGAGGGCTTAAGCCTGAGACATGACCTCTTTCAAAGCTGCTGTTCAGCAGCTCCCATAGAAGTGGAGCCGGTGCTCACTACTAGAAGAAAGGCTGGTCTGCTTCAACTCTCCTTAATCCTTTCTGCTCCATCCATGAAGCCAGTCTGTGGGGTGTTAGAAATTCTGTGTGAAGACTTTTTGCATCCTGCCAGTGGCATTGCTGGATGGGGACCAGCTGGATGGAGAAAGCCCTCAGTCAGTCTGTCGGATGTGGGAGAAAGGCTGACAGCCTTTTGAAAGCTGGTTTCCCACAAGCTTTCTAATTATTGCTTTTCTGGGGGATAGCATCAAGGGGAAAACATGAGGTTATGAATTAGGAACTGTGGCAAGGAAAAGGGAGCCAGGATAGAGCTTCTGAGAAAGCAGCAGGATGATCCTATGCCGCAGTGTGTAGCCAGTGTGGGAATCAAGTGAGGCTGTGACCAAGCTCTCTGGTGGAGGAGGCACCAAGCAGCTCTCTGGCTCTGACAAACAAGGATGTTCATACAGATTTGGTCCTGGGACTCAGAGACAAATGGCCTCATCTTTGATGAGATCCTTTCCAAACAGTTAGGACCATCACTGCAAAGGTCCCCCCCATTCCTCTTTCTTCCCTCCACCTTACCTACTCAACATGATGTCACAGGGTATTGAATATCCCTTTGGTCAGCTGGGGTCACCTGTCCTGGCTGTGATCAGCCTCCCAGGACTTCTCAGCCTCCTCCCCAGCCTGGCAGCCTGAAAAGCAGAAAAGGCCTTGGCTCTGTGTAAGATCTGCTCAGCAATAACAAGAACATCTCCACATTATCAACCCTGTGGAAAGCAGACATTCAAAATACAGCCCCACACCAGTCACTGTGAAGAAACTTAACTCTACCCCAGCCAAAACCAGCACAAAGGGAAGAGAGAAACTTGGTGGATCATTCCCTCTCCCACATGGGGTTGGAGCACATGTACAGCTTTTATTAGCAAATCCCTCTCGCAGGAATGGGATCAGGCAGAATCATGCTTTATGGCAAAGCACCGGTTCTGCCAGTGGAAGGACAGGGCATCCTTGACTGAGCTGTCCACAGGTTGACACATTTTATTTACCAAAATACAAAGAATAGAGTGGGAGGGCGGGCAGGTGGGGTGGGAGGGAGCAGAAGAAGAACCACACAGTTTTCTTCTTGTTTTTTTTCCACTTGTGTTTTACATTGGAGACTTGGTTTTCATCAGTCCCTGTTTTTGGTGAGGGAATAACAAATGCCCTCCAAGGTTAGACGGTGTTTCAGTGAAAGGCCATGCCTGGTACCACACTGCAGAAAAGGCTGCAGAGGTCTGAGCTCCTGAAGGAGCAGCCAGGCTCTGCCCAAGCTCTAGTGCATGCTGACACAGGAGAGCAGTTCAGCTAATTTTAGGTAAGGGACTGGTCATGCCAGGTGCAGGCAGTAAGCTTGCCCACTCTTTCCTTTCATACTGAGCCTTAAAGTAGGATTTTTATTAAACGTTTAGCATGACCTAGAACCCAGAGGAAACATTCAGCCTTTTGGATGCTAATCTGAACCACCAAAGCTTTTAAGGCTCCCTTCGTGCTGCCAGCAACACCCGGTGCCAGCAGTGATTAGTGGTCTCTTGGGAGGTATCTCAGCCTCTTAGGATTTGACAGGGAAACAATAAAGTTTGCAGTGGAGCTGAGTTTCAGCTGTGCCCATCTGCTAAATAACAAGTGGTAAATGATAGTTTCCTTCAATTGTAGCAGTCCATGACTACTCATGAAGTCATATAATGATCTCATCTCAGTTAGTCACCATGTTCTTTCTTCTACCTGACACAGTGAAGATGTTTTTCTTTCTAACAGCAGAGAGTAAAACCAAACCCAAATCCCCATTAATACAGATCTAATGCACATGCAGTGCACAACAGAAGCATCTCTTATTTCTGGCTCTAGCCACATCTGAAGTATTTTTCCATCTAAGAACAGGAAAGACAGGCCACTGCCTTCCTTTTAAGGTGTTCCCCTGTCACAGCAGAGGCTTGGCACTTGTCTCCCTGGATGCTAAGCACTCTGCTGCCAGGTAAGGACTGCACATCCCTGTTTCCAGATCCTCACAGACAACACCCTCTTGCTCATGGCAGTCCTTAGAAACAAAGACTTTAGGCTGAGACTGAGAACCATGTGGGACAGAGGGCATTGGTGGGAGATGTTCATCACTCCAAATTAGTTCCTGATGCTGGTGGGGATGTGTTGAATGAGAAGGGTCCCATAACCATCCTGAATGGGCCATCCTGGAGCAGAGACCTGCTCTCTGTGTCCTTATCTGTCCTTATGTGTCCTGCCTTAGGGAGTGCTGAGGGCCAGCTGTGAAAGGTGTTTCTGGGCTCACTAGGAGGAGGAAGAAGAGGCACTAAGATGTGAGGACAGAAGGAAAGGCCCTAACAGCTTGCACCAACAAGCCCTGTAGAAAAGCACGGCCATGAGAGTGGGCTCCCTGGCACAGTGGATGTCTGTGCTGGCTGCCAGAGAAGGGGCTGCTGTGTGAGGAATGGAAAAGGGTTACCATGGGGTCATGGAACAATCCTTGTGCAGAAGGAAGAACAAGGAGACAGGAAGGGGGTGCTTGCTGTGTGGAGGCAAATGGGAGTAAAGATAAGCCAGTAATTCTGAAAAGCTGAATCAGTCTGCTAAATCAGTGCAAAGCCTTGGCTTTCCCAAGGACAGCGCTGCTGACTTCAAAGACAAAGGCAGAAGGGTTATGAGAAACAGAGCCAGGAAATGGAAGCTCTCACCATCTATGTTTGGGCATCCATAATGCCAAGAATAACTTAGTAAATAGGAAGTTAAAAGCCAGGAGTTCGTCAGCTGAAGTGAACAAGGAAAGTAGAGCAGGAAGAGAAGGGGTGACAACTGAGAAACAAGGCAAATGCAAGCCTGGCATGCAAGGAAACAGTTGTTTCTTACTCTCTGTAAAAGCTGGCACAAACAAACTTTAGAAGCAGAACTATTGTTTCCAATACAGCTTTCCATGCATGTGCAACACCCAATTTAACAACAACTAAAGTACACCTTACCCTTGGTAGATGCTGATCTAAATATGCCCACATTTTACAAGTCACATGATAGATTTTTCTTGGCCTTTAAAGCTATTTTGAGTCAAGGACATGTACCTGAAAAATCACAGACCTTTAGTACAGAATTTTTAACTTTGCAGTGAAGCACTTTGATCAATATGCTCACTGCTTTGTTGCCACTAAGAAATTCAAAGCAGCAACTGCTGATTGCTTTACCCCAAAATTTATAACCTGAGATGGGAAAATACTATACAACTCACAAGAGTTTCTGCTTACTGTCCTTTAAAGGGATTATAATCACAGGCTTCATAGGACAGCACACACCGGCCTTGAAGTTGTGAACTCCTCAGTCTCTCTGAAGGTTCTGAAAGCCCATTCATCATGAGCTGCTTTAAAAATAAAAGAAACACACCTTTCTTTTCTTAAAAAGAAATTGAAAAAATGGATGTCTTTGAAAAAGTTCGACTAGATGCTTGCCAATGAAATTTGCATGAAGAAGACACTTGTTGCTGAATAAAAGATGGTAAAGACATTTCTCAGCTTTATTCACCCGGGAGAATTCTGAAGAAAAGTTCGTGGCAAAAGCAACAGGACTTGCAAGTATGAAAAGGTTGTTACTCCAGAAAAAGAGAAGAGGGGAGGAAATGGCTGGGCTGCCATGCATAACTCAACAGTCACATGGAATAGCTCTCAGATCTGGGATGTTCAGGTACTTTATGACAAGGAGAAAACACAGGCAAGAGAGGATGTTTTTATCACTGTAGCCAGGAGTGCCAGCATTGATGTCTTCTCATGAAACAACAGCTCAGGTTCTGCAATGGTTAGTTAAACCCAAGGATGTACCAGGCTTCTGAGAAGCAGGCTTGGGAAAACACATTATGCTGGCGCCTGGAGCAGTAGCAAAAGATGACTGGAACAGCCTTTTCAAATGTCATTCCAGCCTTTCTGTTGCCAGGCTATTACTCTGGACTTCAGAAATGAATGCACTGAATAAGCAAAGTTACTGCAGACCCATCACAACTCCTGTGGTTGCCTGGACCAAGACTATAGCCAACATAAAGTTGTCTGCAGAGCCTGTGGGAGGACAAAAAGCTTTTCTACTGGTGATGAACCAGCCATCACTTTAAAGATTTGCTGGGTCATGATAACCATGAACCTCCTCAACCATCCCATGTTTCACTGGAGGATTCTTCTCTTGGTGCATTAATGAATGTGAAAGAATTATTTGTGGGGCATATTTCCATATTCCTACATCCCTTTCCATGGAAAAAGCAACATCTATTACCTTTACACATAATGAAATATGTTCTGCTCTATCCAAAGGCCCTTTGTCACACCACTGTTGCTATTTTTTCATGTCAGACCAGGGCTTCATTTTGTCATGTCAAATTATCATCAGGCTTCACCTTTGGTCACAGAAATCTGTGGACAACACCATAATGGTTTAAAAAGTATCATGTGAGACACCCTCACTAGACACTTGTGATGTGTGGAATGGTGTAGTAGGCATCTTTGTTGAAAAGCTGTCTGAAGAGCAAGTGGCATTCAGAAAATGCCATTAAAGAGTATGTTTTCTTCTCACTCACCTGGTACAGAAGCCACCTTCAGAGCCCATGATGGATGGCACAGATCACCCCTGATCTCCTTTTGCCAGGAGGCCAAAGATGGTGTTGGAAGGTGTCCTCTGTCAGGACACCCTTGGTTCAGAAGCTGGTGTTGGGTTTGAGGAATTACCCTTGGGTCATTATTATTTCATAATGTGAATTCCCAAAAAACTTAGGTAATGGGCAGTGTGACACAGAAGTGACACTTTTGCCACCCATTTTCAATTTACTTCTCAAAGGGAGCCACCTTGGAGGGCACATCTGTGACTGTGGGAGCAAAGCTCCTGTGACAACCCAGAGCAGAAGCAGGTAGCCACTGGTGAACCTCTTTCTCCATGAGAAATGACCTTTTGGATGCAAAAACTCAACTGTACAATGGCAAAGGCATCTGCCATTTCCCAGTCCTAAGGAAACACCTGATATGGGCCTCCCTTGGACCATGTAGTGATGGGCCCTTTTGACATCCTCACCAGCAGCCAGTTCTCTTAGAACTTGTTTTTGGGCCAGCCACCTGCAGCATTAGCAGCAATTACAGTAGCACCCCCTGCCCTTGCACATGCCCTTTTCCAGGCTGCTGGTGGAAGACAAGCCCTGCGAATCCCCTCCTGTGCAAATGGCATTTATGTGCAACTGATGCAGGTAAACAAGCACAAGCTCAGGCTTCTCCTTGCCACAGGAACATGCTGGCCCCAGGAGACTCTCTGCCTTTGCCCTCTTTCCTGTGGGTAATTCATTAGCCACAATGCCCTGCTTGAAGTGGGATCACAGGAGCAGGAATATACCCCATCAGGGCTTTG
Source organism: Serinus canaria (assembly GCF_022539315.1). NCBI lineage: Eukaryota > Metazoa > Chordata > Aves > Passeriformes > Fringillidae > Serinus > Serinus canaria. The sequence goes on from NC_066313.1 coordinate 24,825,678, forward strand.
CCAGCCACTATTAATGCAGACCATATTTATAGCAATAAACCAAAGCAGATCCCGTATGCACTCAGGATATAACATGCCCACAGCCCTCTATTGAGAGGTGTGGAAGCAAACAAGGTGCTCCTGGACATGCTGCACAATGGTTTTCTTCCTCATGGCCCACAATTGTAGGAACCTCTGAGAACAGGGTTGAAAATACCTGCTGCCATGACACGCCTGGCTGTGCCAGCTGTCAGCATTCAGTCAAGGGCAGGTTTTGCCTCCCAAGGCCATACTTCTCCCCTCCACATACACACCAAACAAAATCTGTTTTCCTAGAAGCACTACAAAGTGTTTCTAGGCAGGATTCTTGGAGGGCTGTGCGTGGGACCAGGGACGAGCCATGGCCAGGCACCACAGTGTGGGCTTTCCCTACAAACCATGGGGGGTAAAGGGTCATCTCTGAACAGGTTTTCAAAATGCAAGGCAGCCAGATGGGGCTGCAAGTTGTGAAAGACCAACATAAAGTTTCAGACATTCCTGGACCATTTCAAACGTGTTTTGACGAGCCCAGTTGCATGGGGTTTTCTGCAAGGCCTTTTATGATTATATCTCTCAGTCAAAGACTCAGGACTGCTTTAAAGAAAGAAAAACAAACAAAAAGATGCAATTTAACTCCAAATGCCTGAAGAGAGTAAGTAGGGAACCCAGCTTTGGAAAACACACTGCAGTGTTTATTTGAAGATAAAAACCCCTGCTGCAAACCACTCGGGTCTGATTTAGATTATAAAGGGTGTTTGGTTATATAAATGCAAGATTTTAAAATCTTTCAGCAAGGCCCTTTCAGCAGTGCTACTCACAACAGAAACAAAGTTCTGGGTTCAGCCAGTGCTTTCACCATGCTCCCTGTGCCTGTGAGGAGGTTTTATGAGCAGGGGTTGAGTTCAGGGCCCTCTGAGGGAGAGCAGGACAATCCACAGGGAAACAAAGCCCTGTCCTGAGTGGCCCAGGAGGATCTGCTGCCAAGAAAGTACACAACTTGCAGTGACCCATTAACCTGATACAAAGGATGTCCCCAAAAGGACAGATTTACCCCAGCCTTCAAGAAATACCCAGCATGTTTGAAGCAGAGGGTTATTGTTAAGGGAAATGCAAGGTCTCTGATTTCTAGCATCCAGGTTCCCATCCACATTCTGCCCCATTTCCATGAAATGCCAGTTTGGTCAAGATTTGTTTAATGTTCCCCTGCTCACAAGGAGAATCCCTTAGGTCACCTACACCCATCACAGGGCTGTTCCTGAGGAACCACAGGCTGCCCTTCTGAGAACAAACAGCACTTGCAAAGCAGGGCTTTAGAGCAACCACGTAACATTGGCTGGCAAAAAGGACATTGCTCAATATTGTGCATGTTTGCTAAACTAACTTTTACTAGGGATGCCAGGAACACCAGAAATTACTGAAAAACATTTTTCCACAATGGCATTTTCCTATCTATTTTCAAAGCCATTAGTCTGAAATTTACTCTTTCAGGGACAACCTCCAAACCAAACAATGCTGTGCCTTTCATACATGTTCCTTCACCAGCAGTAACTTCACCAGTCAGCATGTCACCCTTTGCATCTTCAACTGTCCTTGAAGATGCAAAGGGTGACATGCTGACGTGCTGGGCTCACTCTGTGACCCCCTGCCCCCAGCTAAGCTATCACACCACCCAGATGAAGGGTTTGTTTGCCCTCCCAACTCACCTGTTCAGCAGTGCCCAAATCAAGCTCCAGCAAGGACCCTGTAACACTCTTACAATTCCCTTACATGAGGAGTGACAGAGCTCAATGAAATCATTTATTCATTCATCAACACAATGGTCTTCAGAGGTGTGTAAAATGGCAGCCAGCCTTTTGACACTACGGTGAAAAGGTAATATTTAGGATAAATATACAACTCACTTAGAAGTACTGACTTTAGGTCCTGCTTTTCCCATGGAGTCAAGAAGGGGTTACAGATAGGGCACTTGGACAACATGCTGAAGATACATTAATCCTTTACCACTCTGAGAGTAGCTTTGGGCCACTACCAGTAAGACCCAGACCAGGACAAAGAGATGGCCCTGCCCTTTTTCAATGCAGCACTTGGGACCTTCTCCCAAAATTCTTTTTTAAAGGCTGGCAACTGCAACTCACAACCTCAGTGCAGAGAAAAAGGTGCATACATTCAGTTCTAATTGTCTTGGACCACCTAAGGCAGCGTGTCTGAGTAAGAGAAGTACAGCTCTACTTTATGATGACACACTTCCAAAGCATCAACATAACACCTTCCTTTAAATCTGTACAACGGCATGAGCCTAAAATGTCAATTTGACATTCTGAGCATCTGGTTCAGCCATCTAGTCACATTTCCTCTGCATTCTTCCTGCTGTTTTAGTGCTGAAGGCAGAGGAGAGGGTCTGAGAGCCAAGATTTGCTCCTAAAGACTAAAACATGGGCAACTCGTTTCAGGAATCATCACTTCAGGATTTTGTTTCCACATATAAGGTAGGCATTGAGAAGGCAAAGAAAAGTGTATCCTTAAATTAGTTAACAGAAAGAAATAAGAATATTCTCAGCCTGGCTATGACCTGCAAGATCATGGCACTCTTCTGTACTTTATGTTACTCAAAATGGAACTGCTGCATAATTTGAGAGGTTTTTCCTTAAATATGAAGTTGAACCATCTCTGAAATAGTTCCTGCTGAAGTTAATATCAAGTCATTCTTGTTTCCCATTGTCCCATTTTCCAATACACCACATTTCTGCACTGACAACTGCTAACTGCATGGCAGCATCCAAAACATTTTGGCAATAGATCACAAAACTCTTCAGGATGTAGGAGGAAACATGGGATTACTCAAGAAATGGGAACACATTGGCCAGTTAACACGATCAGAAAATTAGCATTCAAAAAATCATTTAGAGGTTTCAAGGTTAGCATATTAAGAGGGAAATAATTCACAAAGTTTAGAACTGTTATTCCGTATTGTTGGAAAACTCCCCCATGACGTCACCTGCTCTTGTTCGGGTATTTTTTCTGTCTGTGAGTTACTTCTGTCTCTGAACTGTGGAGCAAATCTCTGTAACACTCTTCCAGAAGTAAGCCAGGGTCTGGTTCTGTAACACACACAGGTCTGTCACAAGCAGGCCCCAAAAGCCAGGAATTTCAGCAGTCCCTTTGAAAGCCTCACCTACTCTTGGTTTTACACAGTACAGGTCAAATCCCTCCCACTCCCCGACCACGTACAGCCCCATTTTAATGCTTCCAATCCTACAAGAGTTCTGTCTGTAGAAACACCAGAACTGAGATGTCGTGAAATAACGGACAGACAACAGCAGAAATAACATTTTTGTAGGTTTACTGTTTGCAATTTGTTTTACAGCTTATAATGAAATACTGTTAGAGATAGTCTACATTCATATGTTTCAGGCAAAATACAGTTTTAAAATCGTAAGGCACTTTAAGATGTCCTAAAACAAATGCTTATATAAAAATTCAACAAGAGGGCTGGATGAGAACCCTTTCTACCCTTAGTGTTCTGGTCAGTAAATGATCAATTCTCTAGTCAGGCAAGCAATAATCAATAGAAAGGTTTCCAAGACAGAGTTACGGCTGTGTTAGTGTGCACTCTGGAGCAGTATATTTGAAGTGTTTTCAGTTGGGGAGGGAGGGCATGGTGTGAATAAGAGGCATTAAAATAATTCTTTGAACTGGGCAACAAAGATGCATTGCAAGGATTAAGTTTCATTACTTTCATTGGATTAAATTCCTTCCATTCATTATTGGCAACAAGAGTAAGGAACAAAAAGGAGTTGGTTCTCCTTCCCTCCCCCCCACTCCCATTATAATTCAACACAAGATTTCAAAGACTTAAAATGACCAGGACAGAAGCCCATGAAACAGTGCATCTGGCCACTTCAGAGTATGTTTAAATATTCATTACTGACTTCCTCAGGTCTCACCTCTTATTTAAAGAAAAACATAAAAGAATTGGCAACTGTCTAAGTTGCTTCCCATCAAATTGATATTTTGCTTCTTTTTAACACAACCCCACTGTTCCCATCAAGTACCTGCATTCAAAAACACACCAGCAGCTCTCCCTGGCACAGGCTTGGTGGGGCAGCAGATGAATGCAGGCAGGGCCCCAGGCCCCACATGGAAGAAGGAATGAGCAACTTTGCTTTACACACTTGTGTCTCAGCTTAAGAACAGCTTCAAAAGCTGGTCATGCTGGGCTGCTGCAGCAACAAGGGGTCTGATACCAAAACACTGACTGAAGACTTCACTTGACGATGCATCTTCAGGAGCTGAAATCTGCTAAAAACTGACAGAAAACAAACAAACACACAGTGGCAAAAACACTGCCTACTTCTTAGGGCCCCTGAGAAGGGGATGGTAAAAACTAGTACCTATCATACTCTGTATTTTCAAGTTGTGTCTCACCTATTTTATTGCCCAGTACATTTTCAAGTCTTTGGGGGTGAACAATTGCTGAAAAACAACTCACAGAAGCTCAATGTGTTAGGCACTGCAGTATATCTCTGCATCCCTAGTCTTCTCAAAACTACCTCAGAGGGAAAAAATCTCAAACCTGACTAACCAACAATTTGTTTTTCATACTAGTTCTTGATTGTTTTAAATTCTGACTTACTTGAATTGCACTTTAAAGCCCAGCAGCAAAAAGAAAACTTGGTAGCTATATTCAGGAATATATATATAAAAATTTTTAAGACACATTTTATCAAGTCTAAAAATGCATAGATATCAACTGCATAAGCTGTCAAGTTTTGACCTGGCTACAGTGAAGAATCTGTGAAAAAATAAAGATTACCCTAACAGACCATGTAATATTTGGGCAGAAATGGGTTGCCTGTTCAGTTAGGAAAGAAACTGCAGTTAAGGATTGAGCTAAATTAGAACCAGCCACCACTGGTCTGAACACATCACACACAGAGGTGCTACTGTGCAAGCAGGAACTCTGATGAAATCTAGCTTTGTGAAGTGAAAAAATGCATGACTTCAAGGCAGCTGCTGCTAAAGACAAGAAAGGAAGGTGGTACCTCATGGCCCTGAGCTCAAAAGATCTTGAGATCACAACTTGTGTGGCTCAGTTTTGCTGGCAGGAGTGTCAAGCTCTAGATCACTCAGTTGATTGCTACAGTTATACCAGCAGGCAAGTTAAAATTGTGGCTCTGGAATCATCTTACTGTCATTCAGCATTGCTGTGCCTAAGTTCACTTGGGACAGCAAGAAGTATCTGAAAGTGGAGAGGAACAAACAGGCCACTCACTGGCTGCAATTTCACTAACAACATGCAGTTGGTTTCTCACAAAACCTGTAGGGTCTTCTTCCCAAGCGAACCTCATAGAATCTGCTAAAGTGACATCCAGTTGCTTGGCACATACACCTCATTGTGTCTTAAAAATATACTTAAAAAAATATTTGGAAAGGCATAGAGCACATGCAATTAATTCCTTGTGGCTCAATGCACACAGGGAATCACATGTGTGTGTGGGAACTAAGTTGCAATGATTAACAATGGACAGGGTACTATTTTACTATCAGATAATTTCAAATTCCAGTTCTTTCCAAGGGAAACTGGGGAAATAAAGAGTTCTGTCAAGGAAATGCAAGGCAAGAAATTCAACTTGCACACCAAGACAGACTGGAACATACAAAGTTTCACAGACCATGTTCTTCAGGTCACATGAAAGCAAAAACTGTAGTCTAATTAAACAAAAAAAAATCATTAAAGCTAGTTAAAAAGAGCAGAATTATCAAAGTGCTTTAATACATAAAGTGTCAAACATAATTAAACAGGACCATTAACACAGAGCTGCCATAAAGATGTTCAAATAGGTATATGTGTTTTCTGAATGCAGGAGAGAAGCACAGGTTTTTAAATTACCCTGTAGGGCCAAAGTGAGTTAAGAAAGGTTTTCCTGTTCATTTCAGCTTCTTAAAATGATGGTTTTGCTCTGTTCATGCATTCAAAGGCACAGCTGGATTTGCTCTATCAGAAAATGCATCAAAAGGACTGTCTACCATGAAACATTAATAAAGGCGAAGCTCTCACTGAGTGAAGCACACAACAGCCTCATAAAAGTAGATTTACAGATAGCTGTCAATTTGTAATATTAATTTTATAAGATATTTCTTGATGCTTAAAAATTCTGAGCTATTTTCTGCAGCTTTCCCTTAAACATAGTTTAAGATAACTGAGTATTATTTGAACCATCAGACTGCCAAAGCTATTGCCATGAGAGCAAATGCAAACAAGTAAGGAAGACATTTCAAAAGCACCTTGTGCAAGAAGCTCAGAAAACATGCCTTTGCCTCCCTACCAGTTTTTCCTCTCCTGTTAGGAATCAGGAAAAAAAGACATTCTCCAGAGCACTTCCCTGGGTGTTTCAATTCACTGAGCTGCTATGTACCTTAGGCCCATGACCTTAAAGATGGAAAGTAACTCTACCAAGCACAGCAGAGCAAGCTGTAGGAAAACGTGGCTGTTTATAAACAAAAAATGTCAATTGAGACCTTTCCTACAGTTCACAGCTATAAAAGTAGATTTGCTCCAGTAAGCTGAGACTCAAAAGTATGATACAGAGCATCACATCTGGTCCCTTACACAGGCCACAGGTCTGAAGTAATACCAATTGTAACAGAACAACTTGTCTGTTTTCTGAAGGCACCATAAAGACAGCAACACTTCAGGTGTAATGAGAAGAGGGAGAAGGAGGAAAAATAACAAATACTGTTAGAAGGAGACACTAAGAGCAGCTCAGTATCACAAGGGAGAAAAAAGGTGGCTCAGTTCTATGATGGCTATAACATCTGTAACAGTATAGAAACCCTACACCTCTAGGCAAAGGAAGAGCAACCAGAGTTTGGAAAAATCTAGTCCTGAATAAAAAAAAATCAACTTTCATTTTCAGTGGATGAGTGTAAAATCTGTAACTGAGATCAAAGGAGACAGAAAGAAATCAAACTGCTATATAAAACACTGGGGTCCATACATACTCACATGGCATCATTAGCCTGTTTCTGATTTACCACAGTGTTAAAGGATCTGGACAGTCTCCTTTGCTCTGCAGGATGACTGAAGTCCAGTCAAGTTTCATATATTAAAATCCTTCTGAATCCGCCAGTGAGAACAAATCCCTCTCCCAGCCCATCTGAGGGGGGAGGGGGTGCCTCCCAGCCAGGAGACATTTCTAACAACCCCAGGCAACCTACGGGCAGCATGCTACTGAGTTAGATCTCCTAAGCAGCACTGCATCAAGCAAGTCCAGGCTTGCTAAGATGTTCTGTCCCTGCATGGACTTGAGGACAATTTCTCATGAGCCCTTCAGGCCAGTGGCTCAAGCTTCACCATTCCATTATTGCTTTACAAATCCGTTTTCCTTCCCGTCTTCCCCTGTGGCTGCCCGTTATCCCAGAAGGACTTTCTGCATCCTGTGCGCGGCGACGCTGGCCTCATCCTCAGAGTCAGACTCGCTCTGGGAAGTGGAGCTCTGGGAGGCAGAGCTGAAGGGAGAGGAGCACTCTGGGGAGCACAGGTAGTGCATCAGCGGGAGCCGATACTTCCCACAGAAGTCAACGAACTTGATCTGTCTGACGCAGCTGTCAAAGTACACACCTGTGAGGGAGAGGGAACAGAAAAACATGAGAGAGACCCTGGGCTCAGGGACCTGTAAACTCCGCAGGGCTCTTGTGCCTGGAGCCTATGCCTTCAGTTAGGATTTCACTGGCACTGCACTGCACTACATGTGAGCACAAAGGGTTACTGGTGGAAGGGAAGGAACCAGAATACCTCTGAAAATGTGAAATTTCTTTTCTTAGTAAAATATTCCTGTAAAACTGTATTTGGTAGGTGACTCAGAACAGCACACTCTTCACATAAAGACACAGGGCAGTTACTTCCAAATAATGCGGCAATTTCTTCTAACCATTAGGGAGAAAACTCAGGCTGGGAATTTGCAAACTTCTTAAACGTCAAGTGAATTAATGCACTCTACTTTCAAACTTGTAAAACCTCTTCTACTAGCTAGAAAAATGAATTCACAAATAGACCTTCACAGCTCTACTTTCCTTCTGCTTGAGTGAAGCCACCATGCTGAGCTTGGATGCTACTTTCCATGGCAACAGTCTTGCTGCAACACACAATTATGTTCTCTTCCTGTCACAGCAAGTGATTTTAGACGCTGACATTTCAGAAGTTTCCAGCAGTGTTTAAAGTCCTAGCTGGTCAGGAGAAAACTTTTCTCCTGCAGTGCTAGAGCAATGCTGCAGTACTGTGCAAGTTCATATGGCATAGTGAAAAAGCACAAAGGCACTGTTATCCAAGCTGTGCAAAACTCTTAAAAAAGAAACTTTTCTTTCCCTCCCGATATTAGTCCCGGCCCTTCCATCTTTGCTTACGGAGCATACTTTGATATTGTCCTGTAAGAAGATAACAGACTGCATTATGACTGCATGGTAAGATACTAATTAATGATTTTTCCCCCCCTTATCTTCTAAATGCTAAATGTGCAGATCTTTTTCTCTGGTTAAAGATTAAGCATTGAGCCAGATTAAGCCCAAGCATTCCAGGCTATTTTATGAAGTGCTCTCCTTCCAAGAACTGCAGGCCAGTGGTCCCAAGCTAGAGCTAAACAACTTGCTATTGGTAACTGCTAAGCACTAGAGCCACTGTCCTATCTTCCACTCAGAAATGATGCTCACCGTTCAGCAAGAGTGTGTGCGAAAGTTCTGCTGTCCATCACTTGCTCTGAGCTATTTCAGGGCAAGTGGATCGGAAACTTCTGATCATAAAACCACAGTGGAGTGCTGGGATGAGCTACAAAGACTCTGACAGAAGTGCTGCCTTACATTCCCATGCAAATACAGTAAACCAGCGCTACAACTCTGAATACTGCTTCTAAGTGAACAAAGCTCCTTAAAGACAAGTTTCCAGGAGACCTGGAGCCAGGGAAAAACAGCCAGAATGTGGCTGCAGTGAGTAACACTTTCAACCTGAGTGAGCTTACAAAGTCACGCCAACTAAGAGGGAAAGGAAACCATACGGTAAGAGCAGGAAGCAGAGCTGTAAAGGTGAACTTACCCCCACATTTAGGATTGGGGCAGTTGCTGGCCAAGCTCAGGTACCGGACAAGACTCTCTGGGAGATCGCTGGGAGTGTAGGTAACGTTGCGAGTTTTAATCGTGCGCCCAGCCAGCTCCTGCAGGCTCGGGGGGTTGTAGGTCAGGTCACGCACAAAGCGCACCACCAGCGGGTTCCCACGCAAGCTCAGCTCCTCGAGCTGAACCAGGTTAAGGATCTCTCGGGGAAGGTAAGTCAGCAGGTTATTGTGCAGGCTAAGGGAACGCAGGGAATGCAGCCTAAGGATGAAGATGGATACCCTGTTAAGATGTGCAAGCAAAATTGCCCCACAGCTGCATTAAGCAAACCTAATTACTGTCCCAGCTCCCACCAATTTATTTTTCTTTGGCTTTTCCCCCTTTTAAATCATAAATTCATGCTAAAAGAACTGTTCTTACTCCAGTGCACACAACGCACTAGAAAACTCGTCTCAGCACCAGAATACCTGCTAAAGAAACACAGTCTTAAACATGCTGCTATCCCTCTCAGTATTCCCCCCAAAAAAGACAGAACAAAAGTGTATAAACTGAGTGCTCTCAGGGGACATACTGTCTCCTTGTACTCAGCACATGCATCAAGAACAGTCCCATGCAGTGCTCTGAATAAGTCACCTGCTCTGTCTCATGCATTAAAGATGATTGCTGGGAGGGAGCCAGCCCTGGAAAGCCCCATGTTTTCATTGCTTGTGGCTGCACCACCTCACGCTGATACCACCAGGTTTGAATGAGGTCAGGCCAGGCCAGCAGCGGCACAGGGGACAAGCAATTATTTTGCTTTTGGATGAGGCTTTCCCCTCTCAGGAAGCACAAAGCAATGCTCCAGCACAGCATCCAGGGCTGCTCCCAAACTTGTAAAAGTAACAAGACATTGTACTTTAAGAATAATCCCACTAAACTATCGAATTCCAACTTGGAGAACTCCATGCTGCCATTCAATTGTTTTTAGGGTCTTAGGCTACACATACAGAACTGCAGTGTCCTCTTCCACCCATTATGAAGAGATTTGTAACCTTTAAAGCAGTAACCTAGCCACTAGAACTATGCTATAGGATTACACACTCTGAGATCCTAAGGTAAGGAATGCCAAGGGAACACGGGATGGTACAAGACAAAAGTACACACAAAAAGGTTTTGGGTGAAAGGCAAAACTCACCCAGCATTCATTACTAATAGAATAGTACCATTCTTACTTGTTAAGGTAGCAATTTATATTTTCTAAGTTGCCCAGGTACTTTTCAGGGTCTTCTACACAAATCTATCAATTCACTTTTAGGTGCAATCTTGGTGATGGTTTTTTAACATTGAGTTTTCCAGATCATATATTCATGGTCTGCCTGCAGTGCACCATGCCAAGGATGTTCTTTTTCAAATCCAGTCACATTAACAAATTGAAGGACAAATAGGTCCCCCCAGGTACTTTTATCCACATGCACAGAAGTCAAAGTTCAAAGAGTTAATTATAGCTGGTGGCTGATGACAGTAAATACTCACTGTGCCAGCTGAGGTGGAATGCTCTGGATCTTGTTGTCACACAGAACTAGATACCTCAGAGAAGGCAGTTTTGCTAATTCAGGTGGAATTGCTGTAATGAAATTCCCTCCAAGGTATAGAAACTCTAAACTGAAAAAGAAGAAAAGAGTGAATTATTTTATTAATTTCAAGTTTCTTTTAACACCTGGGTTTTCAGAGCTATTGCATTTCTTAAAGGAAACTGACAGATGACTACCTATGAGATAATTTGCTGAGAGCAGGAAAAAAAGCTGAGTTGCACATCAAAATTACAACAGAGCTGCAGTTTCACAACAGATAATGTGGAGATTTTTACCTCCAGACTCCTGCAGTCACCATTACACCTGCAGGTAGGCACCAGACAACTGTGCATTCCTACACCAACCCCTTTTGCAAAGCTCCTCCTCCTATTTCCAAGGATGTGCAGTCTGCAAACACTGGGTCTGGACACAGATCCCACAGCAGCCAAGTGAGAGCTCTCAGTTCCAGAAGAAGTGAAGCATGAGCACAGTGTCTCTCCCTGGAAATCCTGGCCCTGCACCAGCACTAGTTGCTCTTTGTGGAATCATCTGACTCCTCAGTGACTAACTGGAGCCATTAGTCAGAGGCAGCCAGTCCCCCTTTGATACAATTCACATACCAACACCACAGCTGCAACAGCACACAACAGCGCACCAGTGCACCTAAGTCACGCAAGTACATGCACACAATTTCTCAGAGAGATTGATTTCACTACTCTGAAGTCATGAAGCCCAAACCAGAAACCATAGCTGGGCTTCACTGCAGTTTGGGCCCAAATAATAATAATGGATAAGAAGAATCACTGGATATCCTGTGAAAACTCAGTGGATGGGACACAGGAACAGAGAGAGGCACTAGATCTCTTCTGCCAGGAGTTGCCAGTATGTGCTGTGCATCTCTGCCCTTCTAAGAAGAAAAACAGACAAGCATTTCTCTTTGACATAATAGCTTAAAGTCTCCATTCCACAGACTGAAGTAGCATTCTTTCCCTGTTCTCAGATGTTGTCTGAAAGAGGAGCAAAGGCAGGCTCAGTTTGGGTACATCTTGCTCACCACAGTCCAGCCAAGATTTTTTCCCATGTTTGAAAAAGGTGGATCCCACAGTCCTGGTTCACTATCTCCAGGTACACTCTCAGACTGCCTAACTACAAACCACCTTGGCCATCTCTGATCCAGCAAGCATTGCCCACAGGCCAGGGAAAGTGAACTCATCCAGGCTCCATCAGCCTTTCTATAAGTATAGGTTATAACTTCCTTGGACTAGGAGACACCTTCATCTCACCCCAGCAACTGAGAAATGCTATGGATACAACTGTAACAGAAACACAAGGAACAGAGCACCCAAAGGACATGGTGGTCTACCCTGACAAGGTCTGAGCCCTGAAACTCTGTGCCACAGTATATGTGGAGCGCAGAGAAGCTCCCCCCTGAGACTTCCCCTGGGATGGAGCAGGAGAGTGAGTCTATTTCACTCAATTCTTGCAAGAAACTTGAACCCCAGAGATCTAATGACAGCATCTGCTTGGGCTACAAAGGCCACTACTGCACCACTTGCCCAACAGCAAGGACAGAATGACAGACCTTTGCAACACACCGAGAGATGCTCGCAGGGCTCAGCTTTCCCTGGATTCACTTCTATTTTTCAAGTATGTCAAAGGCAAGCTAAATAAGAGAAATTGGACAAAGTGGGCAGAAAATGAAACCTTAAACTGAATTTGATTATATGGAAGGCAGTAACTACAGACCAAGTGGGACAGCACATTTGGAGGTTACTCTGAAGGAGCAAGAAAGTGCACAGTGAAAAACCACCACCAATTGCCATTGCTTCAAAGTAACCTTAACCTCTCTTCTACTCCTACAACTTGTATGTTGAGGAGGGGGGTAGGAGGAAGGCTGCTGTGCAGAGACCATGTCAAGGAGAGATTATTTTTAATTAACTTTTGATCCCCTAACAAAGCCCTGAGTTTTAACCAAAATTCCTCCTTCAAACCTCCATTATTTCCTGAAGTGGATTTAGGCTGCTTGGCTCTCATTAGGGACTTAACTGCTGAGTATACAATTCCTAACTCCATAACAGTGGTGGAGCTTACACCAAAAGCTGTTCGGCAACGGAATTCTAGCAATGTAGATTTCAATATTTAAACAAGGTTTGGACGTGTACAAGTTTGCACTTCCTAGGAAAAGTGAATAATTAACTCCTCATCCTTTGTGTTTGAAGACATCAGTGCCTGTAAAGTGACATGGCATAAAAAAAAGGTAGGCACCTCCTTCCAGGGAAGGACAAGAGGGCACAAGTTATACAGTAAAAATGCTTTGGGAATTAATTTCAATGTATAAAATGCATATGTTTCAAGAGCAGCCTACTGTACAAACTAAGTGTGCAAAAACACTGCCTACAAACTTCTTACAGCTTCAAATCTTTGTGAAGTCTGTAATGAGAACACTCAGTGATACCATGAAGGATATAAAGACCTAACATCAGAATACAAACTGTCTCTAAAAACCCACTAAATAAGGTAATTCCTTCACTGGCAACAAAATGCTTCTTAAAAAATGTTTTCTTTTTAAAACATCTTCTGAATCACCTTTTTGGGGTCAGTAGACTGAAAACTCATGGGGCCCAATCTGGTACAGCAAATTCAGAATTTCCACATCAACTTGTGGTATTAATTAGATGATTAATTTATTTAAAAAACACAGGGAGGAGGTTTTGAAATGACAAAGAAATGTATTTAAAACATAGGAAAGATATTCTTATCGCTTCCACTGAAACACTGCTCAGTGGGAAAACAAAATCTGTAACTCCCATCCCTCTAAGTACAATTTGCTAGGAAGAAGGATCTAGGCTGATGAAGGTGAAGGAATCAACAACAGCCATTTGTGCATCAAACTGAAGTGTCAAGAATTGTCTGAGCAAAACTAATCATGACACAGGAAAGTATTTTCAAGAGGCATGACCCTTTTATCAAGGGCACTGACCACAGCACTGGGATGCAGTTTGTTCCCAGCTCATCTGCTCCTGACATGATACTCTTGTCATACTCACACTAAGCCCTTATCTAGAGGCAAAGGTGATGCTGGCTCTCGAGTTGTCCTGCTCAGGGCAGGGCAGTTTGCTGCTCGGTAAGAGAAGCAAAAGCACTGCTCAGCTCTGCCCTCTTCACACAAGAGCCCACAGTAAGGCAATCCACAACGTTCAGCCCAGGTTTTCGCACGAGGACCACAGCAGGGATGGCAGTGAGCTAGGTGAATGATTCTAACTAACCTTTCACACTTAGACCTGGTTCTTCTGACAATCATTAATCTGTACAGTCATTTTGATCGATCAGCTAAGGTCTTGTGAATTGCTGTGTACACAGAGGTAGAACTGGATTTTCTTCTGCACTTTAAAAAGTCCAGAATCTTCAAAAAGCCAGAGATTAACTATCATCAAAAAAACCCAGAAGCTCAATTCCAATTTTTGAAGCTAGAATGAGTGATTTACTTCTGCCACACAGGCTTGGCTGAATGAGTTTCAAGAGGAGACAAACACTAACAAAATCAATCTCAACAAAATCTGAAAAAACTCCCAACAACCATGCGACAGAGTTACTAATGAGGGTTGACACTTTCTCTCCTGCCTTTAAGTAATGTTGACAAATACACTAATAAAAGACCAGAGTCCCTTTCAGCCTCACACCCGCAGCCCCCTGCTCAGCACAAACCATCCTAATTGCTGCCAAGAACAGCCAGCACACTGAGTCCATCATGTGGTGCTCCTCTCTAGCAGCATATTTCACACCACTGGGCTGTAGGGCAGCAATGAAAATACTTTTACCTACTAGGAAATGAGTGGAGAAATCCTCAGACAAAATTATCAATTCAGGGGGTGGCAGCAAAGTTTAACATGCAAAGAGAGTGTACCTTCTCACTTGAGTATGTCCTTGATGTTTTCAGGTCATCATATAGCACAAATGAAATCCAAAAGCCCCCAACCATTCAGCAAATAAGAGCCACTCTGAGCACTAGAGGTATTTTTTTATACCCTATCAATTAACACAGCACTCCCATAGTCATATTTCAAGGGGATAATATCTTCAGGCATAGGAGATACTCAAATTTTCAATACACCCAGTTTCCCCACAGATGTTTCTTCAGATAAAATTTAACAGCTGACATCAAACAGATGCATCTAAATAGGTAATATAAAAAACCCCAAACCAACAATGGTGCTTGAAATAGCTCCAGGTCTTTTTAAGATAAACTTTTTAGAAAGAAATTTCCAGGACAGTTTTGAGGCTCATGCAAGGGAGGAATTTCAAAGCAGCCCACAATACACTCCTGTTAACCCTGTTCTACGATTTGCTAATTCCTGAGAGAACTGCTTAGCCTTGCTGACACGCAAATTTAAGATCAAACGGTCGTCTGAACGCTATTTGCAAAACGTTTGAAGAGGGGAAGAAGAAGGGAGACAGCAAGCAGATTTCCTAATGCTGTATCTTTATCAAAGCCCTGCTTGCCCTTTTTCCCACACTAACAGCCGTCCTTTAAGCGTATGCTTGTCTAACATGCTTAATGCTACCCACGAAGGAAAGCAAATGCTCTGGTTTTCAATGCATCTAAGCCTTTACACAAACCTTGCATGAATCCAGTTAGGCGTTTGAGGGCTTTGATCCCAGCCCTCGCACAGCCAGGCTTTATTGGAGGAATACCAGCAAGAAGGAAAGGAACATGCATGGGTCTTTTCCAAGCTCTGCCTGCTCCCAGTGCTCTACAGAGCATGAGAGTATTCACCAGAAGAGTATGAATAAACTCAGAATTCCCATGGGAGACTTGAAGTATCAGCTGCATTTCGCTAAGTCTTTGAGAATTATTCATTATACAGGGCACTTGCAGGACATTTCCCCAGGCCTGCACGCTGATCTGGGTAAATCTTGCACCCTTTAAGCCAAAACTCAGAGATGCTCCATGAAGATCAGAGCTATGTTTGACCAGATTTGCCCTACAAATTTTGTGCCAGGATGGGCATAAGTAGACGGCCACATTTGTAACTCACCTGCTGTAATACACCTTGCCCCATAGTGCATCCCCAGCTGGATCAGCAGAGGGAGGATATGCAGAACCAATGTGCAATGGGATCTCTCTGCAGATCACAGTTCAGGAGCTGCTGAGGGCTGTGAACTGAGTCTGAGAGAGAGTGACTGACCAAAACATCTCCCACTGAAAACACAGCAAGGTCAGCAGAGAGAACTACAGAGAAGATAACACTTGTGTCTGCCTCGTATTTTATCTGGCAACAAACAGAAAAGCAATGCAAAAATGGCTGCTCTCACATGTCTGGTGCATTCCTCACCCTAAATTCACAGCAAGAACCAATACTCAGGTCTTGTACTGCACTGACACACCAGCTGACAGGAACTGGGGATGCTGGAAGGACCTGGCATGGCCTCAACATGATCAAGAAAAAGCCCTCAGCAGGGTCAACACCTACATTTCTCAAGAACACATGAGGCTATTGCTGGTCACACTCGATGCTTACAGTGAAACTATGATGAAAGAGCACTGCATTTTCCTAATGAAAAACACGAAGCAGAGGTTATTCATCCCTGGTGTCAGCTTGCTATGATCAGCATCACCCAGAGCAATCATGATCATACACTTATGAACCCAAGCAAAGGAAGCTTCAAGCATATTGGTGGTCCTTCCACAACAGCCTAGGAGATAACCAGTATTCAGGACACAGCAATCACTTTCCATGCAGGATCTTGCACTGCACACAAAACATTTGTGTGGGCAAGGATGGGGCAGATGGCTGAAGCCGGAAGGAGCAGGACACAACAGCAGCAGGACTGGCTGTGGCTCTTATCACCAAGTTCATAAACTTGCCAAGACACCAGGAACATGCCAGGGAAGTTTCTGCACAACATATTTGACCCAAATACAGCTTGTGTGAAGTGGAGGATTTATTATCTTCCTGTGGGTAACAACACATGGCACACACCTCCCTTTCCAGGACATTCACATTCGTAGTCACCAGCATGTTCCTTCTCCTTTGGCAGCTCAGACTCAACAGCTTTTTACACTTTCAACTTTACCACATACACAGACTCCTTACCTACTATATTCCTGGCCTTCATTAAAACTGACATGCTGTCCCTTCAAAAACTAAAACAGGAAACTATGGGGTGCAGAGGAAAAACATGAAGCTTAGTTATCAGAAGTATTAAAAAAAAAAAAATCAGCACAGCTCAGACATTCCCCAGAAATCCAAGAATAATTTCTAGATTTCTGCAACTCCAGTCTGCTCTATAATCAGTGATTGGAGCAAATGGGAAGCTGCCAGGGTCATAGGAAGAGGAGAACTGCTGGTCTCAGGAACTCTAGTAGCAGCAGGAGGAACTTGATCACTAAGAGTGCTGCCTGCATTCCCCTTTGGTCTCAGAGTCCCTATGATAAAAGAAAAATTTCTTTTTATGAGATATTGCACATGGAAAAAGGGTCAAGGTCTTGGCTTGTCAGCAACAGCAAGACTGGCATTTGAAGACTGAGCTGTGACATTAATAGAAGCCACAATACCAGGTCCCACCTCCAACTTCTAGAGCTCAGAAACTTACAGAGGTCTCTATGTTGCTGTGCTGTAACAGCTGGCTCTGCTCTGTCCTTGCTCAGGCTCATTTTACCCACTTCCACAAACAAGCATGCTCACACTGAGGACACCTCTCTTGTCAGCAGGTAGGAGCAGAGTCTGACAGCAGTTTCTCTCCAGAATGTTCTTTCTATGTTTTTGGGAAGGGTCACTGTTTATCTGGGTCCCAATGAATAGATTCAGGAGTCCCTCTGGAGGAACAACACATTAAAAAGTGTGGTTTTCTCCCAGTGACGGCAAAGCCATGTGCAGCTCCCTTTCATTACTTAAACAGTCCCAGATACAGAAGTCACCACTGGCAGAGCGGTAAAGAAGCTTACAATCCTTGTGGGGCTCAGATTTGCTATCTTGAGCGAAAATTCAATTATATTATGTTGATATGTTAGCAGAAGTTCAGTGAGGTAGCAGTGGTGACATGGGCACCAGACAGAAGCTGTGTCTAAGTGTAACTTTTCTACCTGACACATCACTTTGCAATGATGAACAGACAGTTCAACAGCTTTGTCTGCATTTGCTCTCTTCGAATTCTCTTGCTGGGGGTTGCAGCATGACAGGTCCAAGAAAAGCTGCAGGATAGGACAACAAGGAGCCCTGCTTCAGGGCAGGTGAGAGGAACAAAGCAGAGTGACAGAGGTGCAGTGTGGAGCACAGGTCACAGCCTGCCGGGGCATCAGGTGCGGTGCTACGCAGCCCTGTACCTTCGTGGGGACATCACAGAAGAAAAGCAGGGCTGAGGTTTAATTTCTTGGGAAAAAAAAAAAGGAAAGAGAGAGAAAAAACCCACAACCCACAGAGACCATAGAAACAGCAGCAGGGAGCCTCTGACTCAGAGGTGGGCGCAACTATCGGATCCCAACCACATCCTGGATGCTATCAGACATGCTATGGAGAAAATGTGGATCATGTTCCTCATGCAACCGCCCTCCTCCATTAGCCTCCTCTCCCTTGCCTCATTTCCTTTTTCATCCCTCAAGCATCTGTTCCCAGACAGAAAAAAAGATGAGCTTCCTCTTCCTCATGACAGCCCCAGCCCAGGATGTATCATAACTGCAAAGGATATGGGCATTCTCCATCACTCAGAATATCTCATAGAATCTCTCAGCCCAGAGAGCTTAATCCAAAACTGCTTCAAATCCTCAAGAGGGGCATGCTATGCTACCTGGACAAAAGCTACAAACCCAATTGTATTATACTGCAGCAGACAAAACCTTTCCCCAACAGCACTCATGCAGTTCTGATACCTCCCACCTACACCCATGGGAGACATCGCTCCACACATCCTTGTGCTTCCACTAGATCCAGCTCTGCTAAGCCATCAATACCAATCCTGGTATTTAGGGTCAAGGGTGCTGGAATTTGCTTAACAGAGGCTGCTTCTGGCAAGTGCCTTGGCAAAGAGCTGGAGCAAACAAAGTTCAGATCCAAAGTCTTAGTAGAGACCCACAGAGAGGCCAGCCTGGGGCTTGGGAATGCTGCAGAACACACTGAGGTGCCTGTGTCACTTAAGCCAGAGCAAGCATCCCGCCTGCCCAGGAGGACACCAGGCTTCAGGAGTAACCAGCCCAGGCCTATGCAGGCAGCCAATACCCTCTGCTGTCTAAGACCTGTTCCCACCCCACTATTGTTCCAATTGCTGTGATTCAGCCACAAGTTTCTGTTTGACCAGCCTGTGGTGGCCAGATACATCCCCAGAGCCAGAAGTACCACCGCAACCAAGCACAGCCCGGGGCTCCACACCTCGGGTCTGTCAGATCTAGACTAGCCAACAGCTTGAGAGAAACATCACAAAACCCCATCCACGACAGCAAGCCCCCAGTGGGACTGCAGCTGTACGGGCAGAACAGCTCTGTTGTTTGTATGAGCCACAAACACATCTTTATCTTCCTGAGCAACCCATCGTGCAACCATGAGCTGCAGGACACATGGGGTTTTTCTCGCTGTCACCCAGAGATGTGCTTGAGAGGAAAACCACGGAGAGCCTCCCCAACACTCACACCAACCACACCATCACCAGGAGAGCGGCCCTGCACCAGGGCAGCTCAGGGACCGGGCACTGCCAAGAGGCACCCAGTTTGTGAGCACAGAAGGCCCATAATCACCTGAAGAACACACAGGATTAGTTGGTCTGGAAAGGACCACAGCAAGTCATCTGTTCCAGCTTCCCTACTCAAGCAGGGTCACCCTAGAGCACATGGCACAGAACTGTGCCCACCTTTAGTGAGGGAGACTCCACAACCACTCTGGGCAACCTGTTCCAGAGGTTGGTCACCCCCACATTAAAGTTCTCCCTCATGTTCAGGAGGAACTTCTTGTGCATCATCATTTTCTGCCAGCTGCCTCTTGTCCTACTGCTTGGCAGCAAGAAGAGCCTGCCTTCATCCCCAGTGCCTACCCTTGAGGTACTTTTATATACATGTGTGTAGATGAGGTGAAGACCGTCTTGGAGTTTTGGTAACTCAACATGACGAAGAGAAAGAGCCACGTTAGCGGCAGCAGTGCTTGGAGACACCTGAAGCTGGAGAGAACTGACCCCCGAGGGGGAGCGTGGCAGAAAACCCGGCTGGACTTGCCGAGGCTGTCCCTGTTCCCGCGGGGCCCGTCCCTCACCTGTGAAGCTCCTGGATGTCGGGCGGGATGCCGTGGAGCCGGTTGCCGCCGAGGCTGAGGCTGCGCAGCCCGCGGAGCTGCAGCACCACGGGCGGCACCTCGGAGAAGCGGTTCCCGCTGAGGTTGAGGACGCGGAGGGAGCGGGCAAGGGGCGCCTGCTCCAGCCCCTTGGGCAGCGAGCCGGGCCCGCCGAGCCGGTTGTTCTTGGCCAGCAACGTATGGAGGCACGGCAGGGACAGCAATTCCGTGCCCAACTCCGTCAGCCCCGTCCCGCTCACGTCCAGCACCTCCAACGCCGGGAACCACTGCGACAGCCCGGCGGGCAGCGGGCCCGACAGCCGCCGCGGCGACAGCACCAGCCGCCGCGCCTCCGCGCTGCGCCGCGCCGACAGCTCCGCCGCCAGCGCCGGCTCGGGCTCGGGTTCCGGCTCGGGCTCCGACTCCGGCTCCGGCTCCATCGCCAGCTCCGGTCCCGGCTCCAGCTCGGGGCCCTCCCCGCCTGCCGCCGCCATCCCGCCTGCACCGACCGACGGCCCCGCGCGACACTCCGCCCCGGCCCGCCCCGGAACCTGCATAGCCCCGCCGGCCCCCCCCGCGTCATGCTCGATCCCGGGCCCGCCGCCGGCCGAGGCCACTGCGGCCCCAGAGAGGCGAGCGCTTTTATGCAGGTTGCGGGGCACCTGCGGGTGGGCGGCTGAGGAATAGGGAGCGTTCGGCGGCCCCGGAACGAGCACGGCGGGCAGCGCGTAGGCGGGGCAGGAGGCGGCACCGTGGCGGTGGCTGCCCGGGGCAGTGGGTCCTCTGGTGCCGCTGCTCGCCCCGGCTGTGCCCGCCGTCTGTACCCGAGGGCCTGGCCTGCCGTGCTGATGCGCACCCGCCGGCTGGAAATGCCACCTGCTCCCTTCCAAGTGTTTTATTCCGAGCTCGGGACACCAGAGCTGCTAAGTGTAAAATTAGACCATAGCCTTTGCTGTGGCCCTTTTGGTCATGCTCGGAGCCCGAAGGAGAGGTGCTGCCTCCGCCCGTGTGCCCCATGGCCTCTCCCTTGTGGCAGCTGGTGGGGGAGCCCGGCCCAGCATCCCTGGTCAGCGGGTGTTTCGTCCGAGGGTTGATCTGCGTTGGTCCCTGCAGAACAGGGAGGTTGGAACTGAGCGAGCTTTGAGGTCCCTTCCCACGCAAGGCATTCTGTGGTTCTGTGAGCTGCTGCCGCGGAGCACCGAAAGGGAGGCACTCCCAGGAGTGCCTCAGTGTGTGTCCTTGCCTGGATGTGAAAAGACAGCTTTGCTCTTGAGCCGGGGCACTGGTGGCAGTGAATCCGTAACACACGAGTCTGCCAGGCGAAGCGGTCTGACGCCGGACACTGATCGATATGGAGCTGACCCCTGTTGTACCATACAGACGCACACAGGCAAGTCGGGGTCGGTCATTTCAGTTCATTGCTCTTTGAACGCAGGGTAACATCCCTCTAGTCAGTAATCAGAAGAAGAAGCAGCAGCAGCAACGAGAATATTCACAACCCAAGGGAACTTCTGCCTCGACTAAGTCCAGGCTTAAGAAGCAGACTTGCTTCCTTGTGATGCATAGAGAAGCCAAAAAGAAGGGAACAGCAATCTCCCACCTGCTCAAAACACTTTATGTACACAAAAGTCTCTGTCATCATAGACTGAAAGAAACACAAAATCACTGTTTGCAGGTACCAGCCAAGAGTTTAAAATGTGTGAAGTAGCAACAATGCTGATTTCAAAGGTGTCCAGAATACTATGGGTGAAACCCATAGTCCACTTGTCCTTCCTCTGGTGCTCTTATGAACTCTGGATTTTATCACCACAAATATTTTGGCATAACAGCCCCACTGCTGAGACAAGGAAGTTGTCAGGGCTATGCTCAGCCTTAAAGAAAGTGTGCCACAGTGGGTAGGAAGGAGCAGGTCAGTTTCCATTGGATTTGTTTCATTTGTTTTCCAAGAGTCTGTGGAATCACAAGTATAAGCCCTGGTGTGAACCCAGAGATAGCTGCAGAACAGACACTTTACCAGTATTGTTAACTTCTTATCAACATTTTTTTTCCCACTTTACAAACATTGTGCTGTTCCAGGGCAGTTTCAGGAGTTTACATAAGCAAGAGAGTTTAGGAGGGTTTACCTAAGAGTAAGGTCATCTGGATTTTGCTCTTGTCTTTTGTAGTGTTTTAAGCCAGGCTCTCCTCAATGTGTGTCCTGTAACATGGTTCAGGAACTGAGTCTTATTATAGATCAGTCTGCTCCTGTCTTCAGAACTAAAGTTAATAAATACCTTACAAATGCAGTTCAGTCTCTTCATCTGCCACTTAAATAGCCTATTTCTCAATCTGAAGTTTAACAGCACTGGAAAATTGTGACTAAGGGTATGTAACTATAGTGCAGTAATTTAATACTCAGATGTGCACAACTCCATAAACAGCTCAGAGCTTTTCTCAGGCCTCTACAAGCAGCAGGCAACAGAAATTTTACTTTTCCTCTCCCCCACCTCAAAACCACTTTGCTTCAGTAAATATGCATGGAGCACAAGGCAAAGTATTTGTTGTTCCACCTAGCTAAATTTGTGGCTGCTGCTTCCATTAATTTCTTAAAATCCTGGGAAATCCTTGCAGTAGAAATTGCAGTTATAACGCAGCCTCATTTTGCAGTTGAGCAGTGAATGGGCAGGGAATGCCACAGAAAAGATTGCATGTGCAGCAGCTGGTACATGCTAAAGAGGCCATTTGGTGTGAAAAACAACACGGAAGAGCCAATGTTTGTGAGTTGTTTGGTTTTCTTTTTTAAACAGCTTTGGAAGGAGCACACCAAGTGGAACAAAGCAAGGCAGCTTTCTCTTCTGTCTCTTCTGTGCAAACCATTATCTGCACAGAAGCACTCACAGCAGTGGCATTGCTGGGGAGATGAATAATAGGGCACTTCCTCCTGTCATACAACACCACTGAAGGCTATTTCCCCATTCAGTCCCATTTTCAAGGCCTTTAGTTATTGTTTTTATTTGCCTACAGGTTCTTTCCACCCCAGCTATAAAACAGAAACAGTCATGTCTTACATTTGTCCAACACACTGAGATCTGTGTGTGAATGTGCAAAGACTTTTTTTTTTTTTTTTGAAAACAAGTTGTGTGGCTTGTGAAAAATAAACCAAACAAGTGTTATTTTTAAAATTTTGTTTCATTTATTTGGCAGTAATATCCAAACCCCCCCCTGCTTCAAAAAATTACAAAATCAAGTAAAATAAGTGCACTAAGGAAACCTACAGAATACTGATAAATTTCACACACGTACAGGAGGGAATATAGATGGAGGAGTGGGACTTTTTTGTTTGTTGCTTAAATTTGGTTTTTTGGGAAAAACAAAACAAAACACCTTCCCTGCCCCTTGTAGTCTGTACAGCTATGGTCCCAGAGAGCAATGGCTGAAATTCAGCGCTTCCTTCCCCAGCAGCCAGGTCACCCTGCAGGAGTTAGTGAGTGACCAGCCTGCAGAAGCCTGAGCTTTGCTCAGTCTGGGCTGCCCTTCCCCTCTGAGCAGGGAGCCGAGATGTTTTGGTCCCCTTTGAGAACTGCTGCCCTTAGAACGGGCCCCGCTTTCCACCACATCCCTTTGTGGGGGCACAAGGAGGAAGAGGCTCCACAGGCAGCAGCCCTTTCCAGAGGCACTGTTGCTGCACTCCCAGCCTTCTGCCCTAGGCTGCCCTGGGATCTGTTGTATGGCTTCTCGGAGAGCTCCGCTTGCCGGAGACCGTCCCTCTGCCTTCAGTGCAAGAGCAAGCTCTGTAAACCTCAGCTGCCAGCACACATCACCCCCATCCACATGGCTGCACAGCCACAGCAGGCAGGAGGGGACAGAGAACTCATCACAGTGCAGCCTACAGAAGCCCTGAAGCCGTGCATTCGCCTCTTCTTCCTGCACGTGCTCTGGTTTTCACAGTTCGAGATTTTCCTGACTGAACAAGATGTTATCCCTGTCCAGGGAAAGCCTTTAAGGCAAGCTGTTGTGTTTTCTCTAAGGCACTTTAACAACCCTAGCTGGAAGGAAGTGATCTGGGAGGCACTAACTACCTTTTAGAGCAGGGCTGGAATAAAGCAAAACATTATTATCAATGTTCCTGTGACTCCAGATCCAGCACATGAAGCCCTTTCACTCATACTCTCGGGAAGGAGCTAGCCTATGTCTAATGGGTGCTCCTATTTCACCACCCACTTCTTCCAGTGCCACCAGAACACAAACAATGACTCTGTCCCAGTGTAGCATTGTCCACATTACCCTCAGCTCGTATGGACTCATTCCTCTCACCTTCACAGGTGACAGCTACTCAAATCCAGGCCCTCACGAGAAAAAAAAGCAAACAAACCAGTTTCCTGTATTTATGATGCCAAAACCTCGATGCCAGGGTACATTATAGCTCTCACTGGAAAAGTGGCACTATGCCAAAGTCAGTGGAAGTCCTCTGGCTTCACATCAGGAAAACAGCTCAAAGACCAGACAGCCTTTAACATATCTGGCTCATGGGAAAGAGCACAGGAGGGACCAAGCTTTCTTCTTTTCCCGTACTTCTAGGTACCAGCTCATTCCTCCTCTCCAAGGAAAGCACTGTGCAAGAAGGGGAAGGTTGGGACTGAAGTCCTGCCGATCTTCACTCAAACCTGACATGCTTTTGCAGATACAAGTAAGCAATAGGGTCTGCAAGATACACAGCAACAACTGCTGAAGTTGCTCACAAACAGAAAGATGGAAGTCACAAGCAGTCGATCAGGGCACATGCAGCTGCATGGGAAGCACAGCACAGGCGTGAAGGTGTGCATGAAGTACATTTGACTGCATAAGAAAATCAGCTGGGCTTCAGGCTACAGAGGTGACTATCAACAAAAGAGCATTTCATTTACATCTAGGACCAATGCTCTGAGAAACATGTGGGATGAAACTGACCCATGAAGGAATGTGAGAGTGGTCAAAGGTAGTCTGATCAATGACATTGAAAAATGTGTCAGTAATGAGGCTTCCAGCCCTGACTCCAAACTCATACCTGGAATCAAAGAATAATGCTGCTGCCTCACCCCAGAGGAAGATGAAAAGCCCAAGATGATGCCAACAGCACAGCTAAACAGTTTTCTACACAGTTAAGCTTTTTAAGAGACTGTACTAATGGGATTGCTTGGTCCCTTTGTCTCTAGACTGTTTTGAGCAATTTAGAGAGGCACGAGCACAGAGTTTGAGAACATGGTCAATGCTAGCTACGAGAGTGAGAGCTAGAGAGCTGCAGTGGCAATCTGTGTCTGGTGAAACTAATTACATCCAACCCTGTCTCTTCTTCCCACGAGGGACACTGCTGTCCCCCAGCTGGGAAATACCTGGTAGTGCAAGGCTCACAATTCGCCTGTGATGTTTGTGGCAGCTGAGCGCAGTGCAATACAAACTGTGCATGGGCATTACAGCACTGTCAACAACAAAAACCCACACGCTGGGTTTTCTTGAAAGATCTAGAGCTACAAAACTTACAAAAGCTGAATCACTACCATAGGAAATAAAATAATAAAAAACCCAAAACAAAACAAAACAAAAAAAAAAAAAGGGGGAGCCAGCATGTGAATGTGATAAGAAAAAAAATATGATAGCACCTCTAAGGAGGGGGCAGGGAGAATAAGAGTGAGATGAGGTCAAAAGGAACCATGTTTTGTTGGAGCCCACAATGTACTGGAGGAGCAGCTGGGGACAGTCTGGTGGAAAGCAAGGAGGAATGTGCTGGACTTATGCCAGCAGTATGGTACCATGACTCCCAGATGTCACACCAGGTTGACCAGCTTTGAGGAACTCGAAGCAAAGGGCAAGGTCCTTGGATAGTGATGCCCTGCAGCACACGTGTTCAGCCACAAAACTGCCAGGCCTGTATTTCTGCAGCCAAGGGTGGTGCTGACCATTGTATTGACTGAAGACCCCCTTTTCTATCCAGCACAGACCTCCATCCTTTCCCCAGATCCAGAGGAACAAGAAATCCCTGTTAGATCTTGGAGGGAGCAGCTGTCTGCTCTGGGGAAGGGCCCCAGAGACTGCTGTAAGTCCCTCCTAGCCTTCCAAAGTCCCAGCAATGAAGCTCCCTGAATAGGTGGGCTCTGCTCCCCTTTCCTGGCCCCATTCTTTGTGTATTACAAAACAAATAACCCATCGCTATACATGTAAATATCTGTGACTGGGCAACTGTAGCAGACACTTGTGCATACTGAGATCAGCATTGGAGGACAGGATGGTAGGTTGGGCCCATCCTCCTGGGCTCCTCTGCTGTGGAGGCCCCTTACATCTCCTTGGTGCTCATTCTCTTGGTCTTCTCAGCTGTCTCCTAGAGAAAAGAGAGCAGAGAAGTGAAGCTCTGCACTGACACAGGAATTGGTAGTGCTCTCAGGTCTTTGGTCCATCCACAGGCAGTGCCAACACTGGCTTGTATCTGAAAGCCCCACACCTGTATTTGTCCCCACAGGCAAGAGATTTACTCTGCTCCTCCTTCTACCTCTTACCCCCTTCTACTTCTTCTAGAAGTCTCCAAGTGACAGAAATAGAAGGAACCCATCTGGCAAGGGGAGGCTCAGTGCAAGTAGACCTTCCCAGCTTCATGCTGACCTGATGCTTCTGCAGTTCCTGAACGTATCTGGCCATCTCCTCCTCAGTCAAATCTTGATCAGGTCGGTGTCTCTGAGCAGGCACCTTTTCATTCCTCCCTGGAAGCAGAAATGGAGTTTAGTGTTTCACAAATAGGGGATGCAAATTTCAGATGCTGAACCCTGAAGAACAAAGAGAGGCAGGTCAGCCACAGTATTATCCCTCAAGCTTAGGAAGCCTGTGCTGGAGGATGGTGTGGGTTGGCTTCTTAGAAAGAGAACAGGCCTTGTAGCTGCCTGGGACTTCACAACTTGGGTGTGGAGTCTGTCCCTGTCTCTCCCTCCCATGTGACTGATAATAAAGCCACGTAGAAGAGGCTGCATATTATTGAAAAGAAACCCCTCTAATTAGTTCAAACATCTTGGCCTCTTGTAAGGAATAAATGGGAGCTCAGTGCAACCCAAGTACAATAACTGATATCTAATGAAGAGGTAATTTTGCTCAATGAAAATGTAAGTTGCTGATGTGTTTGATCTGATTCTTCAGTTTCATTATTCCTCTAACAATAGCCTCTAACCCCTCTGCTGTTCTGACACAGGCAGAAAGTCAAGAAATCGTTATCCCATTGGATGCTTCTGCCATGGATGCAGGGAACAAAGTAGGCAGCAAGAGCAGGTGTTGCATAGCAACTTTGAAGGTTGTTTCTGGGGAGGCAACAAAAAGAGTCTCTCATTCTGTTGCTTAATCTATGACACCTATACACAGCTCCTCTGGCACCTCTATTAATACTACAGTTGTCTTTTCTCAGGTGAGTTCCTGCTGCTACAGCTAAGTCTGAGCTGAGGTGATCCTGAAGCCTCTGCTGCAGAAGATCAGATAAACATGAGAAGCTCTGTACACACTGCTGCTGTTTCCCTCTCTCCTACTCTGCCCAAGCTACTGACTATAGATCTGAACCAGTGTACTCCTGGCCAGTCCCACATAGCACTGAAATAAAGCTCCTGCAAGGGCCTGGTTTCAAGGGAAGAAGGATATAAAAATGCAGCACGGGCTGCGTTTCTAGGGGAGAAGGCCAGAGAAATGCTGCACCATGCTGGGAGGATGGATGTGGCTCCTTGGGAAGGACCCATACATTTGCCAACACAGGGAAAAGGTGGCATTCTACTGGCCCTGAACTGTGTGTGAGAAGGTGAAACAGAGAGCTGTTGTTCACAACTGCACCATGACCTCTCACAATTGTACCATGGCTGTGCAAGTTTAAGGGCTTTCCAAAGGAGGAACAAACCACCCTCCCTTACTATAGCACCACCTCCCTTCGTCAGCATTATTCTACAGTTTCTGTGGCAAGAAGCTAAAGTGCTTTCTTGGCATTGGATGAAGGTTCCTATATCCCCTCTTGATTGAGACAGGATCCTAGATCCTGTTTTACAAATTCCATAAACACAGATACAGTGAGGATATGGACACATATACAGGAAAGCTGACTTGCTCACACCTACACATACAGTAGCAGCCAGTGACCTATTTGGTTTGCATCAGCTGGATGCAGAGTAGCTCTAGTCTGGAAGATTTAGTGCTGAATTTTCATGACACCAGATCCAAACTACAAACCCCAGCAGCAGTGACTTCTGCAACAGTACCTGCTTGGGTTTGTTTGACTAACATGGAACAAGAGAGGGTTATGCAGAAACCAGCCATGGAGAAGCTGAGGAAAAGCTGGAGAGAGAACCCTGGATAGCTGGTGCCTTTGGGAAGTCAGAGAGTGAGAATTCTTTTGTCCAAACCCAAACACAGTAGCTTTCTGGAGAGCATACGGACCCTCGCACGTCATTGCGGTGCACACCCAGTTCCCACAGGCACAGACGCAGCGGTTGCACTCCACCTGGGTCTCTGCTCCATCCTCATAGGTCTCATCTTCCAGGGCACACTCTGAAGAGGCACAAAACAAGGGCAGTGCTTGTGAGAGAGCGAGCAGGCTAAAGACAACATACTTTGAAGATGCCTTGAGAGAGAAGATGAGGTTGAAGCCTTCCTTTCCCCAACCACCAGAAGTTTCCTCATGACTAAAATATTCATGCTGAATTTGGTGAGTGAAATCAGCCAAAATATAATTTGGGAAAGTCAAAGCCTTTGCTTTTCTTCCTCAGAAGAACACATTTCAACTTCTCAGTTGCAAATGAAATCTCAGCGTTGGATTTGTTTGAATTTCTTCGTTACACAAAGAAAAGAACCGCTGAAACAAAAGCTGATTATTCTGATCAGGTGGGGATAAGTTGGGGAAATGATTTGGAAGTATAGTGAACTTTGAGATGGTCCATCAGGGAGGCTCTCTGTGTGAAAGGCAGAGCATAGCAGGACTTTGGTCTGACTTTCCTAAGTTATCCGGCCGTGAACTCCTCACATGATTGACCTCTGCACTGTCAAATACATGCCTTGACCTTACAAGCATAGCATACCCATTCAACCTATGTCCTTGCTTCCAAAATCCAAACCTTTCTTATTACAAGAGCTGCAGGAGCTCTGGGACAGTAAAAGCAGTACTTTCAACAATGCAGGAACAAAGGGTGCTGTTGTATGAGAGGCAGGCTTATATTAAAATTATTTCTGGCCATGGAGTTACAGCACCCAGTGTCTGGCCTGAAGCTGATCTCTTTTTTTTCCTCCCTTCCCAGGACCCCTCTTGTTCCCCAAGATAAGTGAGGAGTTCCTACTTTTCTCTGGTGGGTTGAAGGATGGGCTGAGGCACTTGAGAAATTCATTGAAGCTGAGCTTCCAGTCAGCATTTTCATCTGACAGCTCGATGAGGGCATCTACGCAGAGTCCCCTGAAAGGAAACACAGAGGCTTGTTCTGCACAGGGCTGTGCTAGGCCAGTCCCTGCTCTACTGTCTTCAGAGCGCAGGTGACTAAAACCAGTAATAACTAGGGAGACTCCAACATGTCTGGCAGAAGTGGCTTCTCCAAGGAAACCTCATGGGATACAGAGAAAAGAAAAACAGTCACAAAATACTCTCTGTCTGGCAACAAACTGGGCAGTGGGGGGATATGCAGAACAGCAGGAATGGGACATCCACATTTGTTGACATCTACATGCTGTCACACAGGTAGAGATGCAAGCACAGCATAACCACAAACAGCCTTTTTTTCACACAGTGGCAGACAAAGAAAGAGGGAAACCTCTCAAATTATAGGCTGTGTATGAATGGTGTTTTCCCACCATCTTCCTTGCACTGGATGTAGGTATTAGGCAAAAGGTGAGGGCAGTCCCCAGGAAAGCTAATTTATTAGGAAATAGAAAGAAGATGACAAATCTTCTGTTACCCAACTCCCTTCTGGCTGCACAAGTGCTAGATTTAGGGCAAAAAAGGATTGGAATATGTGCCTAACATGAAGGGTAGAGATAGGACTGCTCCTCTTGTGTGTTCACACCCATTTAAGTTGGAAGCCACTTTATACACAGTTAACCCTGTCAGTGCAAGCCCTAGCTGAGGTTTACCATGAGTGCATTTCCATGTTCCATTCTACCACATCTGCCCCCCTGGCCCTCCCTCTGGTACCCTATCCACTGCCCACCTGAGCAATTTGTTGGTCTCCTGGTCCATGTAGGTGGTGATGTTGATGGCAGTCTCATTCTGCTCCACAAACTTCAGGAATTCAGTGGAGTCCAAGCGAGAATCACCATCATCAAAGCTCTGTAGGGGAAGATGGGAAGATGTGAGAGGCTCTCATTTATCAGTTCAAAGTACTCCTTCCTTCTTCCTCTTCCATATGTATATAGCATTTTGAAGTTTTAGTGAGACAAGTTCCATTATGCCTGTTTTTCACAAAGAAAGAGGCTCAGAGAAGAGCAGCAACGTATCCATATTAGCCTCAGAATAAGAGAGAAATGATCCTAGCCTTGTTCTCACAGATAAGATACACTGCCTCTCATTCATCTCCTGCTGCTTGATTTATGGCTCTAACCCTATTTCTTCTCTTTGTTTCAGCCAGCTCTTAGCTTTCTTATGTACCTCCTGCCTTAAAGCAGACCAGCTGCATTCAAGGAGGTGTCAGCTTTCCAATATGTGTAAATCCAAAGCTGTGCCTGGACTCTGACAGTGACAAAAGGGAAAAATCACAGGAAGCAATTTTCTGCTGATACCAGGAAAAAAATTTAATGCAATAGCACAACACCTCACCATCAACTTCTTAAGGTCCTGACAAGACTCCTGGCATTGAAGAGCAGTGTTTTTAGCCCCAAAATCCTGGCTGTACTCCCAAAGAAGTAATTGCATTTTGCTTTCCTGTTTGGAGATGTGACACCTCAGTGCTGGGCACTCAGCAGGAACTGCTGTGCCCCCTCAGAGACAGCTGCATTGCTGTGAGTTGAAAATTAATCCTGCACACAGACTGCTGCCACCTAATTTTTGCTGTGTGATTGGGGCAGGTCACTGTGGCTCCTTGCACAGTGCTCTCAGGAATGCTGGAATAGACACTGCCTGTTGTTACCTCTGTGTGTTTCAGGAGGATCATCTAGGGCTAGGGAAATAATCCTGTGTAACTGCTCCACATGTCATCTTCCACTAGACCTTGAAGCCTCTTGTCCTGTTTTTTATTGTGAAAATCACTGCAGTTCTCTTAATGACCCAGACTGTTAAGTGAGTTTTCATGCCCTTCAAAGTTATGGTCTACATTAAGGCATTCCCACAGAGATTCTCCAAAATGGAGCAGCTTCCCACTACTGCTGTTGCTCCTCTTGAAATAATGTCCTTCAAGGTCATGACCTGCCTGATGAACAAAGCACATCCCAGTGAGCCCCACAAGTCAGACTACCAGGAGGGAAAATAGCTTAATGCCACATCTACACACCTCCCCATCAAGGAGAAAAGGGAAAAGCTTCATTTCAGCTATGCCTCCAGTGTTTCCTACATGCAGGACAGGAATCAGGCCATTTGCAGGAATGCAGAGCATGAAGAGCCCCACAGCCTGGCATGACAAAATTCCTCCAGTAACAGCAGACACTCATTGCTGACACAAATTTCAGTGTGTTTGAAGCCATTTAGTTTGTTTTGCCTTGATTTGTCCCAAGTTCTTCCAAACTCTGATTTGGCTTTAAAAATGTTTCAAAGCTTAAAGAATAAGGTAGTTGAAAAGGTGGATTACCACCTTATAGAGAATCACAGAATCATTAAGGTTGGATAGGACCTCCAAGATCATTGAATCCAACCTTTGATTGAACACCACCTTATCAACTAAACCACAGCAGAAGTGCCACATCCAGTTGTTTCTTGAACCCTTTCAGGGGTGGTGACTCCACCACCTCCTTGGCAGCCAGTTTTCCCCAGCCTATAGTCCTGCCTGGGATTGTTGTGACCCAAACACAGGACCCGACACTTGCCCTTACTGAACCTCATACTTGGCCATGGAAATTCTCACTTTGGTACAAGCAGTGGTATTTCTTTGCCTAAGATCTCTCACCCAGTGTCTGGGATCAGTGCCCCAGAAAAAGTGGGACAGTAAAGAGAACATGAGGCTGCCTGCCTCTGAGCTGCAGCCTCAGAGTATCACCAGCACGCTGACAGGCGTGGGTACAGTGGGTGTGAACGGCTTGTGTGATGACAGTAGAACAAGCCTGTGGCTGGCTCATGCATTTCAGCAAAGCCCATGACCTGGGGAGACCCTGCAAAAGTGGCTGGGGACAGCACATTAGTAGGGAGAGGGACTGACACAGGACATTGCTGCTTTTGGGTGCTGGCAGGCACTGACAGGAGTGCCCAGAGCAGTGGATTTCCACAGACAGAGCAGCATTAAAGGCTGCAAATGTGAAGATGCTCTGTGGAGCGAGGGGACCAGCTCCTTTGTCTCACCAGGGGGTGCCATTGCCATGGCAAATTTGCTTGCAGTGCTAACTCCTGTCAGGCACCATTAATCTCTGGCTGTCAACAGCTCATGATTTAAATGCTCTCTCCTCTTCCCCACCTGCTCCTCCAGCTCCATCCTGAATGCTTTGAAGTCTCTGTCAGGAGCCAGGCATGAGGGGGAGGGACACAGCAGTGCATGTGGCAGGAGCATGGGAGAAGCTTGGGATCTGCTGGTTATAGAAGGGTTGCAGATGGGCTGAGGGACAGACTGACAGGGAGAAGGGAGGAACAGGATTATTGCATGGCCCAAGACTCAAGTGGCTTCTTTCACTCTGCAGAGCACTAGGGAACTGCCAGCTCTCAGCTACAACTGGGACATATTCCTTGAAGCCCCCATGTGTCCCTTATACCCATCTCAGCATGGCCTTGGGACTATCTAGACCAAAGGATCAGCAGCCCCTGCCACAGCTTCCTGCATTTCCAGCACTTTCACCTCTTTTCCTCTGGCTTTTTACCCCTGAGATTAGTTCTCTACTCTGCTACAGGCACATGTGGCTTGCCCTCTTCCTTTTCCCCCGGCCAGGTCAGACACCAGGAGTCAGAGATGCTCCACATCAGGTTGTCACAAGCTGTGTCAGTGTCTCAGTTGATGGCTGCTGCAGGCAGCCCATAACACATCAGGCTGTAGGATTTACCAGATCCCTCTGGTCCCCAGCTCAACAGGCGAATCACACACTGGAGCCTCTCAGCTGGGGGCACAGCAGCTGTTACGCAGTGACAAGGCAAGAAATGTTGTCTGGGCTTTGAGGCAGGTGCTGCTCTACTTGCCTTGAAATATTTGTCCAGGACTTCACTGTAGTTACTGCCCTTGGAGAACCACCCATCTGGGATAATCTCAGCTTCCAGCCACTGGATGACCCGGTGACGAAGCTCGTCCCTGTCCGACTGGTAGCAGACAACTGTAATAGGAAGACAGTGCAGCAGAAGGAAAAGCAGAGTGAGAGAAATCAGACTGGCAGGCAGATCACAAAGAGAGGACTGGAAATTAAAGCCAGCCAGCTCGCCCTGATGGCAGCTTGCAGCCCCTCGGTCCAGTCCTTGGAGTTACATCACTGCCAGATCTAAGCAGATGTGTCATGTGCTGAATAGTGGATGGGCCGTTGGTGACACCATGTGGCACGGCTGGAAAACAACACTCCTGCCAAAGCTCTTCCTTCCCATTCCTGAAGCTTGTGGAAGAACAACCCGGAGCTGACTCATCTTGGTGTGAAGAGTCCCAGACTGAGGGAGAAAGGTAACTGATAATGTTCCCAGGCTTCCCAACACTGCATAGAATTGTCATTCAGCTGTCAACCCTAAAATACCAAAACCTCTATCCACTGCAAGGGGGAAGACTAGACTGAGCAAGACTTTCTACCACTCTGTCTCCAAGACTTGAATTTTAGGGCCTATTATCTCAGGAAATACTGTTTCTTCAAAGCCCTGGTTTGTACACTCTGACTGGAAATGAGAGGGGTTCAGGTTGGGCTTGTTCACTCACAGTGCTTGCCAGTGTCACAGGTTTCTCCAGGGCAGTCATCACTTTGTGTGCTAGTACAAACTGTGCATTTAGAAACACAACTAAAAGCCTAGCTGGGAATTGTCACACCTGCCCAGTAGTCAGTGAAGCCAGAAAAGGAATCAGTGTGCAGTCATGTAACTTACACACACTAAGGATCTTCTGAATCCAGTGACTACTATCACAAACAGATGGAGAGATGAAAAAAAAAAAATCAGCTCTGTAGGGATTCTGCATGTTTGTACTTCTTTAAAACCGCTTTAGGGTGGTGGCCATGCTCTGACATGGTCCTTCCTCTTTAGTTTGTGTGAGGCTTTGGTCTCATCTGTCCTAGGCAGTTAAAGTTGATGATTATACAGCTCCAGTAGTTAGAGGGTGTGACTAGGAAAAGGCTCTCCTGATGACAAGCTATGGCCCTAAAATCCAGTGTTAAGTACACATGGAAATACATAAGGGGAGAAACCAAGCACAGGGAATCGAAGAGACTTAAAATGTAGGTGATTAGAGAATCATTTAGGTTAGAAGAGACTCAAGATCATCTTGTTGGCTGACGGTAGAGGCAGTTCAGCTGCAGCTCCTGACTCTTTGCCTGTGTACCCATTAGTTCATCACTCCTAAAGTAAAGGACACTTTTAAAAAGAGTGCTCCATCTCTCAGTCTGGGTGATGAACACAGTTTGAGTCCCTGGGGGCAAACTGGGTTTCATTGCACCTTGTCTATGCTGAGTCCCTGAGACATCCCAGCACAGTGAAAAGCCCAGGAGATGTATGAGCTCTGAAAGGTTACCCAAGAATAAAGGGCTGGGCAATCACATTTCAGCTGATTTATCAACTCAGGCTCTTCTACAGCCCATGCAGGATATGACTTTTACACAGAGCTCTGCACTCCCCCAGCACACCCTCTGCCCATCTCCCAGAGCATACAAACTCATACAGAGACCTCAGCCAAACAGGACACAGCTTCTTACCTGGACTTGCAGCTGGATTCTCAGACTTCTTCTCTGTTAAGGGAAAGACAGAAGAGGACATTTCTGATGCAGTGTGAAGCAATACAAATCTCTTCCCACCATGGGTAAAAGCAGAGGAACCTGGGAGTCTTTGGATATATGAGGGCCACATACATGATTGAGGGGCTGGAATCCCCTGGACCATGAGGAGATACTGAGGACAGTTTAGACTGAAGAATTGAAGGCTCAGGGACAATCTCATCAATGTTTATAAATCTGATGGAAGGAAATGAGGAATTCTGCACCAGACTTTTATCCATGGTATTCAGTGACAGGACAAGAGACAGTGGGCCAATATTTAAACATATGAAACTCTGTCTGAACACAAGAAAACCATGCAGCTGGTGTGTGTGTGAGAGTTAAACAGCTCCACTGATGAGGTAAAATCCTTGCTCCTAAAGTTATTGAGGTTCCTTAGGAACATGGATGATAATATTGTTTTTTGGAGTTTATCCTCGAAGCATGACTCTTCCTCAGCAGTTAAACTGAGACACTTACCTGGCAGAATCCAAAAGCTTAGACTGAGGCAGCAGGAGCAAAGGGTTGCCCTGCTCTCCTGAGTGCCACACGCCCAGAAGCTTGGGGAGACAATAGCTCCAAGTTCTCCCCACAGTCAAGGTGTCAGGGTTTTGAGTGCACTAATGAGGGCCTCACCTAGAGCCTCCATCCAAACTCTCTAACCGTGAACCATGAGGCTCCATTTAATATCTGATGCCTCAGCTCCTAGTCCTTGCCTGTGATTATTATGCTGTAGCCATGCCTGTCTCCAGCTCTGTTGCAGCCACTCTCTTCCATGGTCTGTTGATCTAGGCCCTGACCTGGTGACTGTGTTCCCACCTTGATCTCAGCCCTGCTACAGACTGCATCACTATGAGTCCTCTGGCTCTTGTCTGATTCTGGTTACCAGAATCATCAGCCCTGACTTCACAACTTGATTTCAGGCCTACTTCATCACTGCCAGCTTGCCTGGTCACCTGGACTCTTGCTTGAATCTGGCTACTGTTCAGAGGCTTGCCTTGCTTACCCCACTCAGCAGCTGTGGGACAAGGTCTTGGCTGGTGAGGCCTCTGCCTTGCCTTGTTATTGTGCCATGCTTCCCTTCCAACTCTTTGTCCCTGAGAGTGTAGCCAGCCCTCCTTGCCAGGGTTACCTTTGCAGTGGCCATCGTAATCCACCTGGATCTTGGAGCCGGTGAGGCAGGCGTCACGGTGCAACTCACAGTGGTTCAGGTACGTCTTGCCATTGCTCCCGCACACAGCCCTCTTGTGAGGCTTGCATTTCTGTGGGAGAGCCAGAGAACACAGCCTTTCACCTGCCTCCTTGGGACAGCTCGGTGAGTCCAACCATGCCCAGCTCAGGAGAAGTCCTTGGCATAGTCCCCTTGGCCCTGTGTTTGGAACAGGCTAGCTCACCCATCACCACCCCAGAAAAACCCACACAGGGAAGTCTGTGGGTGTGAGTTCAAAGGCTTCACTTTGTCCCAGTTTCCTTCACCACCAGCATGACAGGAGTCTTTCTGAAAGCAGACCTCTGCAGAGAAATCAGTGCTCAGCATAAACCTGCAACTGCTGCTCCATGTGCCGTGGCCATGCCTGCCCAGAGGTGTTTTTGTGCCTCTGGTCTCTTCCCTGTGCTTGCTTGGCTCCACTGCAGCTCTCTGCAGACTCTGCTCCACCCTTCTGCAACCAAATGGCAGAATAAGCCATCAGCCATGAGCAAACAGCACAGCCTACAGCAAAGGAAGAGTTCACCAGTGCCACTGTTCAGGCTGTGAGCTTCTCTCTTCTGTCCATTTTGGTCTGGCCAAGCCTACCCAGAGTGACAGATTCTCTTCCTACTAACGGGGCATTTCACTCTCCAGTGCCCAGGCTGGTCATGCCAGAGCTTCAAGCAGAGGGAAGGGGGAACAAAGAGCCACGTGGCCATTCTCAGGAGCCAGGCAGAAATGTTTTGAGGGCACGGAGCAGAGCGCAGTAGGGAGACATTGTGTCCCTACAGCTGGGAAAGACTCTTTTAATCATCTCTGACTCCCTGCTGGATAAAGCTATTCATCCATACAGCACTCTACCACAATTATTTCCATTTTACAAAAGCTGATTTTTAGTAGGGTGCTTGTAACCTCCTCAAACAAGGCACCAGTGAAGGCAGGCTGTCTTGGAGCTCACAGACCACTCCCTAGACTGCCCTTCAAAGCCAGCTGCACATCCATACCCCACTGGGCTTTCCCAACAAAAGTCTTCTGTGTGTGTAAAGACCCTAGGCAGTCCTGCAAGCAACACAGCTGTGAGTCCTAGACCTTATCTACCCTACAGGGCTCTTCCCCACACAACACTGGAAATAGTCCTGCTGTTTGAAGAGCCACTGTGACTTTGCAGCTGCTTCAAAACAGCCATAGCCTTATTCCATCATGGGATCCTTCCAGTGACAGAAACCCATCTGGGGGGTGATGGTGGTGACACCTGTCACAGACACAGAACCTGTGCTGCTCCCATACCTCAATGCAGAGGCAGGTTGGCTCTCCCTTCTCTGTCACTGCACATTCACGCCCAGCTCCACAGAAAACATTGGCACAGATCTTAGATTTGCTCCTTGGCTCTTCCTGCAAGATACAAAGTCAGAGACACAAAATACATCATTACCAAGAAGAGTAACAACACAGTTAAAAAAATAGCACATTTAACTGTTATCAAGACCAAAAAGGTACCACGGTGTTAAGGTGGGGGTGACAGAACGAGAGAGACATGACTTCAATAGATGGACAGCTCAGACAATAAGAAACAGCAGACACAAGAACAAGGGCTACAGTCCCAAGAATACAGGGTTTCCTTCGGGTCATTTCTGGAAAATCACCTGGGACAAGTGGAGCAAACATGAGCAAGAGGAAGTCTAGCATGAATGGCAAGAATAATTTTCTCATGTCAAGGACTGCTGTCTTTAAAATTTCTTTTCACAGAGGGTAGGAAGCAGAAATGTCTTTGCTTGAGATACTTAGGAAGAAGGTCAACATATCCCTAGAGAAAGGTACAACACAAACAGGCAGAAAAAATTGCCATCAGGCACAAGATAATGTCCTTGTCACAAAAAACTAACCCATTATCTTGCTTACACTAGTCAAGATCAAACACTTTAAAGGAAGACACTGTCATGGATGAGATAATTATCCAGTAATCCTCCCATAATGAAAATTCCTTCCTGGTTCCTGACAGCCTGCAGTTGACTTATGTCTTGCAGCACAATTTATATGCTTGACAGTTTTCTCTTAGCCAAAGTCATCACAAGTATTGTTGTTCACATAACTGTCAAATATTTTCTTTTTTTTTTTTTTTTCCTTGGTGTCCCACAGCATTCCTAAACTGGTGACACCCAGTGTGGAATAGTTCCATAGTTTAATCATGGTTTTGATAAAAAAAAAAAAAAAAAAAAAAAAAAATCCACTTACTTTTATCCATTTAATGCCTTTTTAAATAGACTTTTAAAAGAGAAGGTAGTTCCAGGGATCAGACTTTGAAGAGCCTGGCTTAATTCCCTGCTTTGTCATTAATTTCCTTTGTGACTCTCATTTCACCTAACATTTTCCACCTGTATGTTGAGTATCTGGTTTATGCCAGCCAACTGGCATCTGCAACAGTTTTGCATCAGAAAGAAGATTGAGGAATGAAGAATAATCAGTGAGATAAGTCAATCACATCTGCTGTGTTTCTTCCCTCTAATACAAAAATGTTTTTTCACCTTCTCATCGCAGTGTATTCTTCTACTCTGCTCATTTGTGGCATCTTTTTACCTCCATCATTTACTTTGGAAAATAGCTGATGAAAAAGGAACAGAATTTGTCAGAAGAGTAAGCATTATTGAAAAATGCTGAACACATTTTTTCCTCCTGTTTCTTCTTTATTCTAGTTTTTGTTTGTTTTGCTTTTAAACCACAATTTCACAGAGAGCTGTGGGCTGCTCTACTGAACAGCCCACAGAGACAGCCAGATCATTTTCTGAATAACCTTGTCCTGGTCTTCAGAATGGTTTGTTTGCTGGCCTGGTGCACAATTCATCAAACCTGAGAAGGTCTTTTCAAAGCACTGCAGGAGTCCCTCCAGGTTCACATAGTGACAAACATCTTTTGGATTCTCTGCAGGTGTTCCTATTTTGCTGCTTATTCTGTCAAATACAGTATTTGGACATGCCAGTCTTAGCTGAGAAATGTATTCCATGTCCCAGGTCTATTCTCCCCATGAAGACAGCATTACCCTTCTGCCTTTTCATCTGCTTTCACATTGTTTCTGAGTTACAAGTGACACACCATCCCTTCTACTGCATTCAGCTCTCTCTAGTTGCCTTCCAGTGGAGGGCTGGGGTAAATGAACTGGGCACTTCTGGGGTGGGATGGAACAATGGGAAAACTTCACTGCACAAAGCAACCTCGTGCAACTCGGGACAGGGAAAAAAGAATAGCTCTTTTTGCAAAATGCACAAGAAAAACCCAAATTGTCCAAGGCTGGAGTCTGACTTTGGGCACTCACACACCTAAAATGCAATGTAGCTAACAAAGTGCTGATCCATTTCAGGGGTTTTGAACAACTTGTCAATCCCTTCAAGCAGTCAAAGACAGAAAAAGCCAGCTGGGCACAGCTTTGACTGGCCACCCAGTGAAGTCTGTAATCCAGGTGCCTGGCAATAGATGGCAGTACTCTGCCTCTCCCTTGGACAGGCAGGACTGCCAGCAGCCACCTTCCTGTCCATGCCCTCCAATACCAAGCCTGGCTTTTAGTTCCTGGCTGGGACTTAGGGCACTGCTATAATGCAGCTGGCCTCAACAAGCATCTGCAGTGCCCAAGCTCAGATTGCTGGACTCCTCTCCCCAAGGGAGATCACTTGGAAACCCAGTCTCCAAAGTGGCCATCCACAGCTCCCTCCCTGGTAGTGCTAAAGCCCAGGAACCATCCCACAGCTCTTCCACTGGAACTTGGGCTGGGGATGCTGGCAGCATGACATCACCAGAACAGTTTCTAAAGACACCCTGCCACCTGGCTAGAAGGCCACATTACTGTGATTTTTCTTATTAATCAAAGCAATACAATTTTCTGGTTGCTCTTTCTAATTGCCTTAAGTTGCCCTAGGCTGGCAGGGGGTTGGGGCTGATTGCCACATTCCAGCATGTCTTTCTCCACCTCAGGATTCAGCCAGAGGAAGAAATGAAGCAAGCTGCTCTGCCTGCCTGCCCTCTCACTCTGGTCCAGGGTTTCTCAAACCCAGCTGTGGCATACCACAGGGTGGGAGCTCTTTTTAGCAGCTTCTGGCTGCCTTCCCAGCAAATGTGGGAGTCTCCTGTGCACAACTGACAGTGTAACAGGAACAGAGGTGGATGACTGGATGAGTACAGTGGGGGTCTGCAAATGAGGCTTTATTATCTCCCAATTCTCTGGTGATCTCCCAGAATCAACCAGCCAAACTGGTTTCTTGTGACAGGTACTCTGATCTTACTTTGGATCTTGTCATGTTTGCTTTTTATAAAGCTTCACCTGCTGGAGTCATGTGAGTGAGGATGGCAGCTGCCACTTTAATATTAAATAGCCCATCCTTGCACCTTCCTTGTAAAAGCTTAAAAATATAAACCACAAATTTTTAAAATTTAAAATTTAAAAAAAAATACTCCACACTGTTTCAACATCATTGCCCTTAAATTAATTAAGATCAGGATTTGCTGTAATCACAGCTTTTACACTGCTTTGTCTCTGAGAGCTGCTGCTGCCTTTTCTGTCATCCTGTGCTTGGGAAGTGTCACCTGTTCCAGTCCACAGCGCGCGCGGGCAGGCGGAAGGGAAAGAGCAGAGAGTTGTTATTAATTGCTGCATGGTGGCATTCCCACTGCGAGCCTTGGCAAGGCAGTTCCTCTCTTCTGCCTCGAGTGAGGTGCCCAAGCTCTCTCTCTCTCTTTCATGTACTCCTCTGCTGCCCAGAGAGCAAGTGGGAAGGTGTAAAAGCAGCCAGGATGAAGCCAGGGCAGGAGCGCCTGTGCCTTTGGAAGGTCTGCCACAGCACAGAAGCACTCTGACTCTTCACCCTGCAGGGGCACGACCTTCCCAGACATCTTCTCTGGCAAAGACCATGGAGAAAGCTGTTCTCAACAGCTCAAGGGCCAGAAATTCAGGGCAGCTGGGTAGTGTCATGTACGCATAGCCCAGCTTGTCCACTGAATGGGGATGGGAATGCACAATGATTTTGGAGGGCTGGGAAGTATAACCCTGTGGATGAAGGTTCTTGCATGTTAACAGGCAAACACTAAGCAGAAGACCTGAGCTGACAGTGCAGAGAGTCACATGCAATGCCTCTGCCTCAGCTGTTGTCTCCTGAGGAGCAAGGAGGAAAAAGACATTTCCAAGGCACCCGCAGGCGAGAAAGCCAGAGGCAATGCCAGCGGTGAAGGATCACCATGGCAACCAGCAATGCAGGGCCTCAAGGTGGAGAGCTAAAATTAGGCAGTGGAAAGGGCTGTTTCTCATCTCTGGCAGCATCTGGTGCTGAGAAGTTGGACCCCCAACACAGAGTAAGCACAGACATCCGGAGCATTTCCGAGTCCCTGCCTGCACCCGGCTGTCCAGGACCGAGTGTAACTTGACACACCACACAGTGCCAGGTCTGCACAGGATCCCAAGGTCCTACCAGGTGCTGTGCCTGCTCTGCACTGGTGGGACTGCATGGAAACAGGTGCAGTGTCTGCAGTGAGATATGAGTGATTGTACACATGACAGAAAAGAGGTATCACGGCTTCTTGCCTTTGCAAGGGAACTGCCCGCTGCAGCTCTCCCTTGGCTGCCTCCTCCCCTGGCCCCTATTGAGCCATGACTGTCTGGTGTCCCTTGGTGGGAACTGGGACTTTCCCAACCAGCCTGTGAAAGTTGAAACCACGAACAATTCAATGACAAAACACCTCTGTAAGGAAGAACAAGCTTCCATCTGCAAAGAAGAGCTGTGCATGCAGCTCCATGTCCAAAGTGCCCTAGTGCCCGAAGAGAGCGGCAGGGATTACTGCCATTATACACATTCTGGGAAAGAAGCAGAAAGATTGCCCTGCTGCTAGGTAGGGAGTTAATGTGCTTCACAACAACCTTTCATACTGCCTTGCTTTCTGCATATCTTTCCACATAAAATCTCCTCTTTGAGATCTCAAAAATCTTTTTCTCAGCATCCAATACTGCATTGGAGATATAGCACCTACTGTCCTGCTCCTATTGATACAAGTAACAACCTTTTCTGGTATCAGCAGGGAGGGCAAGTCTTTTCTCCTTTTGGCATCACTTTCTGGAAATACATAAAATTACTTGACCCCCACATAATGCTCTGTGCTGTTTGATGTAAAATCAGGGTTTTGTGGTTTTGCCTTGCGTGATGCGCACAGAAATCAAAGTGCTCTAAAGCTGGAGCACTGAAAACTCCTAGGGGAGGCCATCCCATGTATTATACAAACTTGAGTATTACACAGAGAAGGCAAAACTAAAGGGCACCAAAATGATGTCTGGGATTGCAAGACATGCACAGATTCTCATGCCTCAGGGAAGGCAGTAGCAAAAGCTGGCTGCAAGTTTTCAGATATAATCAGTACAATTCACAGTGGACTCCCCTCCATGCAGCAGAGAGAAATAAGCTGTGCAGCTACATATTTCTGCCAGTCCTCCCTACATCTTCACATCGACATCCCTTTTGCCTGTTCCCTGCCACAACTAACAGGGGACTAGGGATGTAAGGGATCTCTGAACATGCCAAGGTGCTACCCATAAACTGCATAGCCTGCATAATTTCTAAACCATTTCTAATCCAG
Organism: Serinus canaria; assembly: GCF_022539315.1. Taxonomy (NCBI): domain Eukaryota; kingdom Metazoa; phylum Chordata; class Aves; order Passeriformes; family Fringillidae; genus Serinus; species Serinus canaria. The sequence goes on from NC_066313.1 coordinate 24,868,400, forward strand.
CCATGAAATCTAGCACCTTGTCTGGCTGTTGTCTTGGCAATGTCTGCTTTTGAATGCAGAAAAATTTGGAAACACGAGGCAGTAGGTTAATGGTGCAGAAAGCTGAGATAAGCTATGTCTCCTGAATCCCAAACTTTCCTCCTCTCCTGTTGTGGAGATGGGAGGAAGAAGCACTATATTGTGCTGCAACATTCAAAAAGAGAGGGCTGGGCAGCAGAGCAGCTTGGGGGGGAGCCAGGAAAATTTAGCAACTCCTGTGCAGGGATGGCACTGAGAAAGCATTTAGCTCATGCATTTCAATCCGTTACCCAAGTGTTTCTCCAGTTCTGTCAGCAGCAGTGTCCTCCTGCAGACGTCCAGAGAGAGCAGATCCCATGTTCACTGGAGAGCACGAAGGGGCAGCCAGCTTGTCACCTCTGGTCATTTGTGCAGCTGGCTCTGGCAGCATGTTTGTCCCGTTGTTCTGGTTTGCAACTAACAAGCAAAGCACTTGTTCCTCCCTGCAAACCTGACCCAATTCCTGGGGCAGCTCCCTGGATCTACTAACACTCTGGTGTGATGGGGTGGAAATTTGGCAGCAGTATAAACTGAGCAGATTAGCGTGAAACAAGCAGGCACCCCTGACACTGAGTTTGCCATAAATAGATAGGTAAGGTGACCATTACAGTTTTCCTTCCTTTGGGCTACTGCCTCAGGCTGAAAGAAAATCCACACAAATTATCTTAAATTTTTACTTGGAAGGATTGAGTTTCATTTAGCAAAAATAAGACAGTGATAAGCATAGCAAGTGGGGATTGAATCATGCTATTCCCAGTTCAGCTCTCCAAAAAAACCAGACATCATCAGGACAATCCCAGGACATCATCACTATTGGGATGGTACAGTAGGCTGTGGAATAACACATACTCTACTCTGGAAGGAAACCTCCTGTCAGAGGTTGCTGTACACACTGGTGCAGGGTCATCTCTTGAACGCTTCTTTTGGTCTGGTGTTATCTGGACTCAGAGTGGCACCCTCTGGAACTCCTCCCTCCCCTGCTGCAGGAGTTCCCCACCAGTCTCTGGAAGGCACATGGTACATATCCTGCTGCTCACACCAGCGAAGGTGTTGCTAGGCAGCTGGAAAGGCTCAAAACCACGCGATCCCTGAGCTAGGTAGTTAAAAGAGAAGAGATGTTTGTCAGGCCAAGGGAGTGTGACCAGCTATATTTGACAATGTTCCCAATGCTAACAATATCCCATTTGAAGGGTGTCAATATGGGGTCCGTGCTGGATGCAGAGGGGTCCAGTGCCATTTAAACTGCAAGATTCCCCCTCCCCCAATTCCTAAAGCCACCCTGCGAGCAGCAGAACTAATGAAGGCCAGTTTCCAACAGCTCTCTCTGCATGGCCTGTCTGTCAGCCAGTTACAGGGCAGCTCATGGACTCCTTCCTCAGGGGAGGTCTTCACAGGCCCCTCTCATTAAGGCAGTCACCTAGAGTCACACAACCAGCTGGATCCCATTATCTCAGAGGCCTCCACCGCTTTATCAGCTGTGCCGGAAACAGGCCCATAGATTCAAGGCTTGCTGGAGGCCAGAGACAGGCAGGCAGACACAGACAGCCTGCTGACATTGCTTTGCTTCCTTAGGGAACCAGGCAGTAATTCCTTTGCAGAGCCCCACACAACACTTCTCTGGCTCAGCCTCTCCTCTTGACAGACTCAATGTCACTGCTGTTTGCAGTCCTGAGGACAGATTCTCACTCCAGCCCCCTGCTATGAATCCAGGCCCCCTACTGTCTCCCTGCCACTGACCCTTGTGCTTCCACTACAGCATTTCCTTTGTGTTGGAAGACAGACCCCATCTCACTTCTGCCCCCTCAGAGATTCCATCACAAGGGTATTTGAGCCAGCTTCAATCAAGGGTTGTGAACAGCGATCTGGATACAGTGTCAGGAGCTATTGCACTCCCTGTGGGATGCCTGCCATGGAGGAGAGCATGTGCCCTAATCCACCAATCCACACACCTAGACATCAGCCAACCCCTCTTTCAAATACTTTGCCCCAATCTCTTTCTATTCTCAACTGACACATAGGACTGGCTCTCTTAAAGCATCACACCAAATGCAACCCCTTAAAGGCTTTTGAATGCTTGTGAGATGAATATTTAATGGCAGCTGACTTTGCTCTTGGGAAAAAGCCAGACCATACATCTCTGCACATGCTGGGAATCAGGGCGTGTTCCCAGAAAATCTGGATGCAGAGAAAAGAAGGCAATAGTGGAAAGGAACTGCAACTCCCAGAGCTCAGAGGAGGTTCCCTCTCTGCAAGCCCGTACCTCACCCATTTGTGCGAGACCCTCCCTGACTTGCTGGCTGCTCAGTCCAGGATCCATGGATCAGATGTGTCCCTCATATGAGCATTAAGCAGGAAAGAGGCTGAGGCTCTGAGTGACCTCTGTGATAAAGGGGCCCATCAGGTCAGTGACCTCTATGTTAAAACAACGTGGAAAAACAACATGGCTCATGAAAACCTGCTTGTAGGAATTCATCCCTGACTCTGTCAAGGAAATGGAGATGAAGATGTCTGATGCTTGTACTAATACTAAAAAAGACTGCCTGGGCAGCATTGCCTTGCAGACATTGGCAGGATGGATACAGAGCTCCCGCTGAACCCTGTGGAGACATGGCCTGGATTGCTGGCAGGGAGAGCAGCCCTCACACACCAGCCATGGCTTTCTCATGACCCACAGAGAACAGGCAGAAGTTGGTGCCTGCACAGAAAGGGAAGCAAGAAGTGGGAAGAAGGAGGGTTTTCTCCCCACAACCTAATCAAGAGCAAAAAGGCATCTGCCAAACAGCTGATGTCTCTTAAAGTGCGATGCTGCTAAAACAGTTCCGGAGCCAGGCACACCTCTTGGGGACTCCGCTGTGCAAGGACTCCGTTTTCCCTTTTAAGCTGGAAGGAATGTCTGTGCTCTGGCCCCCACAACCTCATATTTTCCACCACAAGGCAATGACCGGTGAGGCCCCTTTAGGGGAACAATGACATGAGAGTCTAGGGAAGAGGAAATCGCTCCTGCAAACAAGTCTGGAAAATGGCTGCTAGAAGGAAGGGAGCTTGCATCTGGCAGCACTCTCATTCCTGCAGCCTCTCTGCTGCTCAGGCAAAAACACTCCTTATACTCACAGCTTCAAAAGTGTCATGGCCCAAATCTGCACTTCTCTCAGCACTGTTCCCTCCACCCATCCCTACAGCACCTCTGGAAGAAGGAGTTTGATTCCCTTCTGCTGCATCATGTGGTGAAATTGCCAATTTTTCCACAACCACTGGGATCTTTCTTACTAGTGTTGGTCCCAGCAAGGCATGGAGACAGGAGTTCAGAGTGTGACTGATTTGTGCGTACCAAACCAGCTGAAGAGGCTTCAGCTGTAAGCAAAGCAGAATCAGTCCCACAGGAGGGGAGGATGTGATGCTCTGCTGCACCATGGTTCTTAGAGGGAGGAATCAAGTTAATCACATCATATTTGGATAGAAAAATAACCCTCACACACAGGAAAGCATCTCAGTGCACGTGAAAGGGCCTAACTGAAGTTAGTCCCACAGGGCCTCATGGATGAGATTGCTGTCACCCTCTCATGTGACAAGACTGGAAAGGAAAGGCTCAAGGTGCAAGACTTGCTCAAGAATGACCAGAAGACAGCAGCTCAGCTCCCTCTGCTCTCTGGTCTGAAGCCAGGACCACTTCTCTGAGTGATGCACCAGTTACACTCTTCACTGGGGCATGATTCTTCTTCCCATATCCTGAGTGCCCTGGGCCAGGCTCTACTTTGCCATGGCTGAGCTCCTAGGAATCACAGTTCTCCATCCTATTTTGTTTAAAGCAAAAATAAGAACAAGACCAGCACTGACTTCTGAATTCCAACAGGAGGGTGATATTCTGTATGTCACAGCACTTACGAGTTGGCAGAGGAAGCCTTTGACAATGGAGGATGAAGGAGGAAGATGAGGACTTCACCCTCAGGGCCTCCACACCAGAGAAGAGCTGTGCACCACAAACTATTGCTAGCAACTAAACATAGCTGCCATCACCTCTCTCTCTCTCTCTATGCACACCCAGGCTCAGCTGTAAAAGGGAGGTTTTTCTGACAGATGGCATTTCCCCAAAGGTGTATGCTCCTTCCTTCATCTGCCCCATTCTGAGGTACACTGACACTGCTGCCTGCCCCCACACCCATTACCCAGTCTGAGGCAGTTTGTGCCATACACAACCTCAAATGTTCCTTTTTCAGCCCCATAATCTGTGTTGACCCACAGCTCATTCTGTATCATGGCAGTTCCTCTTTTTTCATCCTTCATTCCCCTAATTTCCCACAATCTGAAGTCCTGCAAATTTTACTGGTCCTGCCAGTAAGTTTTGTTGCCTCTTTTTTTGACCAGGATGATTTATTTCTGAATGGAATCCAAATCTGGCACATTTCTCAGCCATCACCTGGCTCCAACAGAGAGAAGGAAAGAGTGAGCTAAAGCAGTGGGAGGCAAGTTAGAATTTACAACCCTATGGCATATTCACACCCCTTCCAGTAACTGGATACACAGGAGGAATGTAGATTGCAGGAAATGCTGAGGTTTACCAGCAGCCTCCAGCTTCTTGTGCAAGAGTCCTCAGTGGTTTTGTTCCCCTCAGTGGGATGGGAATCCAACTGCAATGGATTTGATGATCCCTCTTCCCAGCTCTATCCCTTAGTCCTTCTTTTCTCTCCTTCCACCACGGCACATTTCAAAAAAAGCAATGGAAATCGCTGTGTGACGGGGGGGAAACACTGAGTCAGCCTCAGTGTGGGAGAGTAAGAACAGAGCTGGACATAAGCCAGTTCTGTACTTCCCATTTTCTAGCCTTGCTCAAGGATTTGCTCAGCTCCTTGTTAATGCAGAGCAGCTTCGGGTCTGCTCTACCCAATGGCACTGCTGGACATGGCTCTGCAAGAGTGAGTCCCCAGGACACAGTGCTCTGTCACAGTCATTTCTCTCCTTTGAAGCTTCTCTACTTCATGCAGTCATGAAATCCCCTTTACACAGTGAGAACAGTGAGGAAGGCTCAGAAAACCCCTCCTTATTAGGCATTATTTTGTGTAGACAGCTTTTATTGGTCTGTGGTATTGAGAGAACATCCATCCCCTTACTGAAATCATATAGCTGGGAATGGTTATCAGACTAACAGGAACACCTGAAAATAGAAGTGAAGTAAGGTGAATATGGAAGAGAGGAAAAGTTTGGGTAGACTGTGGAAGTAACCTGCAGTCTGCTCATCACTGGTGCTCCTGCCAAAAAAGGCATGGCTCCATCCAAGGTTAAACTGTGCCCCTGTAGCCAGAGGGAGCTGAAGGGAAGTCTGCCAAAGCTCTACCATACTGCAGCCTGCAAAATGCAAACTAGGATTTCAGGAGATGACCTGACAACTGGCAGGTGTGTGCACCTACTGATTAGTATTGGAAAGAGGAGAGAAAAAAACTCTGCTGTAAAAACTAACTGAAAATCCTGGCTGAAACTGGGACATTGGGAAGGCTGCAGGGATACACAGGGAGAGTTGTGTGTGTTCACTGCTCTCAGAAACATCACATCAGCAATAAGCAAATCCTATTAAACTGCAAGGGCAGTCACCCCAGAGCCCCACATTGAGATCAGGGAGTAGCAATGTTGGGCTATGTGGGATCCAGAACAAGGGGAACTGTGACCCAAGTTATGATCAGCACATTCTTTTCAGCTTCAACTGTCCCTGTTATCCTTCAGAAAGCCTTCAGTCAACTTATCAGCACCTGAAACCATCCCTGTGAAGTGCTAACACCATTTCATGCCTATCCTCAAGAGATTTCTGTGGTAGGGAAAGCTCTGTAAGTCTATGACTTACACTTAATGACTGACCTCTTCACTGAGACAGCCAAGAGGAAGCTCTGATAAGGCAAGAAAGCCATGAGAAAACTGGCAGCATCACTATGAAATAGGCTACAAAATAGAGTCACTATGGAAACTGCCGTTGGAAGTTGGAAGGACAGAAAAAAACTTTCTAAAGTCCAAGGGTTTCCAGCCTTCCCATGGATGCCCCAAGGATGGGTGTCTCTCCAGGCTATCAGCACCACAGCCAACAGTGGCCCCTTTGCCCCTGCACTGCTCCCTGCAGCTTCTGCTGGACCCAATGTCACTCAAGAAGATTGGCTTTTTCTTAGGCAAGCTGCTTGTGCTTACACTGATGTGTCCTCATGGGTCCTCCACCTCATTTCTGATTTAACACAGCCTAAACAGAAGGGGAACGAGAGATAGTTATGTTGTGTGGACTAACAGTGAGGAAGCTGGATGCTATTTCCCCCAACACCCCTCCTGACCTGTTAGCTTATGATGTGTTGCTTGGAAGATACACTAGTCACAACCACAATCCCCCTCCCAGCAGAGGAGTAGTATATAAAATGAAGGGGAAAATGAAGCAAACAACTTCTGCTGTGCTCATTAGCAATGGCACACCCCATACCCACACGTGTAGTCTTGGGGAACCAGACTCAGTCACACCACTTCTGCCAGAGCAGAGCTTCCCTTATGTCCCCATGGCTGACAGCACAGACTTGGCAGCATTTGCAGCCCAAAGGCAATTCTGTGATTAAGAAACAAGAGAAGTGACCATTGATTTCCTATAACTCCTAAATAAGGCCGGGTAACACTTTTCAGACAGAGACCTAATTCACTAGGAAATGCAATTTGAGGTAGACCAAAACTATTTGGAAACTTGTGCCTAGTTCAGGGAACAGCTTTGATTCCAAAATGATTTCTAAGATGAAGTGAACTTTTTTCCCTCTCTTATTTTTAAATATATTTCAGGAGGTTATGTATGTATGCTTAAAGGTCAAAAAAAGCAAAATAAAAACATGTTTTGATAAGCTTAGCAACTTTGTTTGCCCAGCTATTTTTTTCTGTTGGAAATAAAACATGAATTTCAACTCACCTAAAATGCAATTTTTGAGTTGACTCTCTGATTCAGCTAGGAAATTAAAAAAACAAAACCAACAAGTTATTCCAATGGCTTTATTCCTATAACATTGTTATTTGGTGTCTAAAACAACCTATTCTTCTAATTCTTTCATCTCCTTCCATCTGGCTCTTTGTGACTGTGTCTGGAAATAACGAAGAAATGTTGCAGACATTACTCTTCCTCTCTCTCTGCAACCATGGAATTTTTTCTTGTCTAGTTGGGAAGACTTTGGATGCCGACTCCCATGTCTCGACTTTCAAAAACAAACAAACAGAAAAATAAAGCCACATCTCCATTTGGTGGTTATGAGAACCCAGAGAGATGCTGCTTCAGGGAAGGCATCCCCTCCTCTCAGCCACTCCAGCAAAGCCGTGATTTAATGAGGCAGCTCCCAGTCCAAACTGTACCAGGGCTGCAAACCCCGTTCCTGCTCTGCTCCCCTCTCAAACACTTGGTCCTGCTGCATTCCTCCTCATCCTTCAGACCCCCGTGCCTGCCTCCTGAGACACACAGTGAGTGCTGCAGCTGTCAGCAGAGGAGGATATCACTGCCTTGCTGGCACCATCCAAACCCAGCTGGGCAAGCTAATGGGCATCAGGAGGTCTGCATGCACAAACTTAAATGGGAGGCTGATACATGCACTACAGTGATACGCAGTTTGCCTGGGGAAGCAGGGTGCACCCAGGGCTCCTGCAGGGACAACATGGCACTGCCTCTAGCTGCAGAGCAGGTGCCTGGGTCTTCCCAGCTCTATTCTCCTGACAGGTAATTTCAAGAGACACTGCCATCAGGTCTACACACACCCAGAGGTGGCTCAACTTGCAGAGTACATCACTGCAGTCACTTAAACACAGGGCTTTTGAACTCCACTACGTGGTCTGGCCCCAAACCAGTAAGGGTAAGCAATTAGTACCAGCCACATGTGAAGACAACAATCTGAGCACTTGCCCATCTCACCTTTCTCCCCACCCTGGAGACAGTGATGAGGCATCAGGGACTTGCTATGAGCTTCAGTCATGCCCTGGGCTAGAAGGAGAGGGCTCCAAGCCCTGCTAGTGACCCCGAGGCTCTCCATGCCTCCTGCGTTCCTAGAAGAGGGATCACTGCTTGAATCACCTCCAACAGCATGAACTATTCTCTAATACTTCCTGAGCCCTTCCCAGGACGTTTTGCTTTCTGCCCTGTGGCCTGGCTGGGCCGCATTTCAGAGATGAAAGGCTGTGAGCACACACAGATGCCGGCATCCTTACGCATTCCTGGCTCAAAAGTTTTCCTCGAAGCAGCTGCAGCTGCACTGCCAGGGAGGAGCAGCTGCCTCCCAGCCCAGAGAGAGAACTGCAAACCCCTGCTTGCCAGGTATGCTGCGAGATCCCAGCCCTGACCCCTCTGGCTATGGGACCAGCTCTGTGACCCCCTTGAGTCCCCAGCTAGCCCAGCAGAAACCAAGGCAGCTTTCTTGCTTTCCCTGAGAGTTACAACTGCCTTAAGGAGACATGGTGTGAAATGTAAAAGCCGTGATGCTATCAGCACGCAAACTTGCTCAATAAAAACATGTGTTTCTCATCTGTTTTGTCCTCATGGCTCCCAGAGCTCGTCACAGATCAAGCATGTGAAGCACCGCTGCCCACAGCTGGGAAACGTGTGCTATAGGGAGGGAACCCAAAGAGCACTCAAGGTCTTGGGCAGAAAATTCAGGGTTTGTGCAACACCAAAGCAGTCAGTAGGGCAGGCACTTGGAGGGCTGCAATACAGACATCTGCACACATCCATCTCCCCTGCCCAGCTCTAGCACAAGCCAAACCAAACTGCCAACCCCAAATGCTGAAGGGAAGCTTTTTCATAGTTTCAGAGTGCAGCTCAGCCCCATCACAATGCTACAGGGAGACTCTGCCAGTGGTCGGGCAGAATTTCAGCCCAACATACTGTCCCCTCAGTGGTTCCCACTTAAATTCAGGATTTGTGCAGAAGCTCAGCCCTGATCCTCCACAAGCAAGAAAAGGTGGCTCCCTGAAAGATGGCCTCCTCTGTACTACTCCAAATCCAACCTTTTGTTCTGACAGGATGAAGCTGGCACAGCTCAGGAGATCAGATGGGAGCTCTCAAGTATCACACCAGCCTGTGGCACCAGCTGCTGGCAGAGATAAGCTTAAAGCCTGTGTGGAAGCTGTAGCCCTCTCTCTCTCACACATAGCTAAGATAGAGAATTATAAACACAACCTTTTAAAAAAAAACCCAACAAAACAACACAAATCCATCAGAATCTGTGGAAGAGTAACCACCAAACCAGCTGGATCCAATGTCTTGGGAAGATCTCAATTCCCTCATGCTTTGTGCATACAAACCAGAGGCACACCAACAGACAAGGGGCAGAGATCTCTTAGAAATTCCATGGCATTCCCTTAGCTGGCCACTCAGTACATTCCTCCATGCAGGGGAGTCCCTGTCACAGGAGCTGGCCTGCAGTTGCTGTGTACTATATAGTTTATCATATCGTTTGAGGCAAGGGCTCCCTTATTTCCCTCCCCGTCATGTCTGAGGTGGGCTGAATTAATTGCATGTGCTTTTTCTGTGAGCGGATAAATTGCACCACTGCCATATGCACACAAGACAGATTATAGCCAAAGTAAAGTGGCTGGTTTTGTGTGTCCTCTTCACACAGGTCCTTTCTCCTAATACATCCCCAAGACAATTCTTTTTTTCATACCACACAGCCAGTTAAATGGCCCCATTCCCACACCAACTTATTGAAATCACAAGGTAAGAAAAGGTGTCTTTGTGCCATCCAACTCATCACTAACTCATGGCTGCTGTAGGAGCTGTAGCTGGCACAGCTCTGTCCCTGCATCCCAGTGGGGCTGAACCTCTGGCCCCCTGGCACTGTCCTTTCCACCCTCAGCCTTGCTCTGGACAAGAGAATCCCAGGAAGGAAGAGCAAAAGTACCATTCCAGAGCAGAAATGTGTTGTTTTCTTCACACCACCAGTGTAGTGTGAGGTTTTCAGCAAGGTTGCTCCTGATAATAAACTCAGTCACCTGGAGTGTCTCTCTGCTACACAACCCTTTCTGCTGTCCATAGGCTGTTTAATTTCTCTCTCAAGTGCCAGACCTTCTGTTCATTAGCACTGAACTTTCTCCAGTTGCCAGCAGCTCTCATTGCTCTGTGTTGCCAACTGTAGTCTGCTTCCTGTCCTGTGTCGTTCCCTCTCATGATTGATTTTTACTCCTGTAACTTTGTCCTTGTGGAAACTTCATTTCCTCAAGGTGCTTGGGCAGTCACAGTCTTTGATATCTTTCTAATGCTTTGGAGTAAATGAACTTTAGCCCCCCACTCCCTGCCTGTCCAGATGACTTTCCTTGCCCACTTTCTCAGCACACTGCTCCTCCTGCCCTCCAGCACTAGTCCCTATCACCAACTCTTGCTTTCAGTGGAATCACACAGCTGGGACATACACAGGGCTGGGAGTCACCAAGTCCATCTCCATGTTACCCCTACTTCCTCTTGTGCAACTCCATTTACATGACACTGATTAAAGGCTGCTATTTTTGACTGTCTCACACCCACAGAAAGCCTGGTCTTAAAACTGTCTTATAGTTATAAACCTTCCCCTATGTCAAGGCTGACTGTGTTCATGGCTGATTCATCCATATTTATTCACACTGGCATAGGAATGAATAAATTCTATGCTTTTGTTACTCTAAGCATATGACTTCTATACTTTAACTCAAACAACATATTTCCCTCCCTGGCATTTCACTCCCTTGTCTTGCTCAGCATAAGGAAGGAAAAGAGAAAGCAAAACCAGATGTCTGACCTAATAAATAATGCTCTTTTATAAAAGTGATTTCTGTTTTGATTGTTATCAACAATACTTTTAAAGAAACATGAGATCCAAAAATCTCCTATTGCATTGAAATCTGGGGGACAGGCCAAATCAGAGGTGAAAATATGTAGTTTACCACCATTTTATGGCCAGAAGAGGGCAAAGAAAGGTTACAAACCTGAATTTAATATTTTCACTGCAGTGCAAGTTTAGCTAAGGTTCTAATCAGGACAGTAAGCCATTATCATCAAATTCCTGTTCCTTCCAGGGTAAAAGAATCCTGTGTATAAGATGTGACATGCGAGATTAGGAATGGAGAAAAAGTAGAATGGGTTTACTCATGGTTTCAATAGTCTGGGAACAAACAAACAACATGAGGCAGCTCTAGTTTTGTTTCAGAGAGGGAACAACCACCTCCAGAACTAAATCCCCTACTGTTTTGGAGCTGATATCCATTATTGGCCATGCTGTTGCCTCAGTGGGCAGCTGAGAGACAAAAGACAGCATTTTCCCCACATTGTAAACCTTCTCCAATAAACCAGGGCTATGTTTCAAATGATTTGTAACTGCCTCTAAACCTGCAATTAAAAATGCCACACTACAGGCAAAAATTGCCATGGATGCTCGGGATCTCTGCAGGTATCTAAGTGCCCATGCACTACAGATAGAGCATGCAGAGATTCCAGGAACAATTCCCAGGACCCAGGGAGGAGGAGGAGGGTAGAGATGCTGCTAGAGACTAGCTCATATCTGGCTCTCCCCTTTTTTCCCCCTAGCTTTAATTCCCATGGAAAGAAACAATTTAATTTTTTGTGCAGGCTTTTGCAAAATCTCTTCAGCAAGACCACATGTTCATCTTCCTTGTTCCTTGAATAGCCCTTGTGATCCTGCTTCCCAGAAGGCTGGTTAATCACAGATGGATTCAGAGACCCTTGCCAGCCCTTTGCCTCCCACAGTCCAGGCAAGGCATTCCATGCTTCTCCCCAGCACAGGGACCTGACCCTGAGGAACTGGAGACCTCCAGCAAATCCTCTGCTGGCATCTCCAACAGAAGGCATCAGACCACACAGACTTAGCTGTCCTCTCTTTGATGAAGAATGCTCCTTCTGGGCAAATTTGAGGCTTGTTTTGGGATGCAGAGGATAGAGAAAAAGGGAGGGAGGAAAGCTGCATTGTTGTCTCTCCATTTTTGGCTGCTCTTTGGGTAAATAATGGACTTCTGTCTCCAGGGCTGCTAATCAGCTCTAAATGCCCTCAAAGAAAGCAAACAACAGCACAATAGGAAAGCCCAGAAATAAATCCATTTCATTATAAATTCATTTTGTTTTCATTCCATTTTTCTTGCTAGCAAGAAATTTAGGTTAAGCTAAGCACTTTCTTTTCCCAGCAATCTCTGCTGGCTGTCGGCTAATGCAACAGAAAATTAGGCTTTTGACAGTGTAATGGCTTTGTTATGAAAAAAATGCAATTATATTATTTCCCAATATAAATTCTACAGCATTAAGTGTCTGAGCAATACAGCATTGTCCTTGAAGCTGTTGGTAAAGGAATTTTACATGAAGAAATAGCAGGATGACCAGCCTTCATGGGAGATTCATTTTACTGCATAGCTCTCCATTGCTCAGAAATACAGACAAGATTTCATAGCAGGGACACAACCCAGATAACTGTGGTACACAAGCTTTTGCCTCTAAGCTGCTTGCAGTTGTGTCACCAGAACTGGAGACTGGACCACCTGAAGACTCCTCCACAGCACACAATAAACTAAGTCAATTCATCAGTCTCAGCTCATCTTCCTGCTGGTGCTTCTAACAAACTCCTTAGCTATAGCTATGGCTGATAACCCAGGAGTAAGGAGGAAGAGTTTAGAGAAAATGGAGTGAATTCCTAACAGATATCACAGATATTCCAGTAATCCTCCATGTCCAGGCTAATCCCAGCAAAGCTCCTTGAAGTTCAGCTGTGGACAGGAATACCCTGAGGCAGCAGAAGCCACCAGGGGCTGGCTGACAGAGCGCAATCCGCTCCTGAACACCACAAAGGGAAAAACTGAGGAGCTGCATGGTTTTGGGATGGGCACAGAGCACCAGGGCTCAGAGGCTGTGCTTACCTTGGGAAATTCAAGAGAGCCAGGCACTAGCAGGAAAACCCCAGGCATCCAAGCTCAGAGAATAGGGCCAATGGTGTGGTCTGCAAGTTCTCAGATATGGTTTAGGGGTTAGCACAGACCCCCAGTAACCAAGAAGTAATTCACATGCAGCATCTCTAAGTAAGAGCTAAGACAGTCTAACAGCAGCATAGATGTTGGCCATTTGGTCTCCCTTAGCCCCACAGCTGACAAACCCATGCATGTTTAATTTAATAATGCAGACATGGCCAAAGCCATGGCAGAATCTCAGCCACAGCCTGTAAGGAGTCAAGTACCACGATGGGAAATGTAGCAAAGGCCAAGGTAAAGGCATAATTTTCCACACATCTGGAATTTGCAAGACATCCTTGTGACTGGAAAATACAAAGACATGCCAAGCTGTGTATATGAAACAGCAGCTCTCATCCCCCTCCAACTTTACTTGGGTTTGTACTTCACAGCTTGACCTCCTCTAAAGGAGGAGGAATGGAGAGGAGCTGAGCCAGCAGGTTCATGGAATTCCAGGTGTTGTTGAATGAACCCACACTGTTATGGGTGTAACAGGTAGCACCCAATGCTTAAAAGCAGCCTGACACTTTCTCTTATGAAAAGATCTTTTCCACTGCTGAGAACTTTGCCAGCACTGAACTGCTCAGGTTGAAATGTTTCATGTCAGAAGTTTGCCTCAGGGTGACTTTTCCTTTTAAAGTGTCAACAGAAAAAGGTCAGTGGTTTCTAAGAACAAGATTAAGTTGTTTTGTCCATGTCTGAGGAATTGTTAAAGTTGTGCTCAGAACACAGAGCAGACCTCAGCACCTCTGCAAGAGCCTGAATTTGGTGGAAGAGTCAGCCTGGTGCCTCTTGCTTGTGGGAAGACAGCCACATCTCAAGGTCCATAGCAATTTAGTATGTGTTTGTGGAAATCACCAATTTACACACAGTGACCGTTCTAGCACCTTTTTACTTCTAAAACTTCAGTCTCTGCTGAGAACAATCTTTCCCCTTACAGCTCACTGATCCAAATTACATTGCTCAAACACGAGCCAAACAGGAGTGCCAAATGAGCTCGCCTCTGGGATTGCAGGATTTCACAGGCATTTGTTGTGTGGGGTACAGCAACGAGCAATGAAATGAAAGGCAGGGAGGCTACATCTCCCTTCCAGGTCATCCATCATTACAGCCAGCAAGGCTGAGGCCAGAAGAAAACAGGACAAATGGTACAAGGGTGAAGAACTGAATCAGCAGATGGTTTTTGTAGAAAAGGCACGCTCAGGACATGACTGAGAGCACAGAGAAGCAGCTGGCAGTTAGGGCATGACCATCCCCTGGAGCTAGAGTCCCCTTGGGACCTGAATTGTGTGGCAGCAGATCTCAGTGGGTGCTTTATGTTCCCTCATCATGGAACCACATAGTGGGATGAAGCTCAGAGCCTGAATGAGTACTGCAGCAGTTTGAATTCACAGGTACCACAAACCCTTTGCCTGTGAAGATGGCTGAGCTATTGCTGCTCCACTCATGAAAATTCCCTCTGAGTTACTGGGTAAGCACATACTGTGGAGCCAAGCACAAAGGTCATGTCTGACCTTCATCTTTTCTTGTTTTATTTTCTCAAAAGAGAAGCATAGCACTGTGCTCTTCACCATACAGAGTCAGTGGTTGTCACCACATCTCTAGACAGAGGATGAAAACCACCTGGATGTGATGACTTTATTTGCTTGTCTTTGGTTAAAGCAAGAGAGATGGAGTAACAGCCTACCTTACAGAGGTTTGACAGCTGCTCAAGTAATTATGCAGCAATTTAAGCAGCAAAAAGTCTGGTTACTAGTGAGAGCACCTGAGTGGATGGAATGAAAATGTGTCACGGGAGATTAAGGTTAGATATTTGGAAAAGGTTCTTCACCCAGAGGGTGGCTGAGCACTGGAATAGGCTCCCCAGGGAAGTGGACACAGCACCAAGCCTGACAGAGTTCAAGAAGTGTTTGTACAATGCTCTAGGGCACATGGTGCGACTCTTGGGGTGTCCTGTGCAGGGCCAGGAGTGGGACTCTGTGATCCTTGTGGGTCCTTTCCAACTCAGGGTATTTTATGATTTTAAATGCTCTAGTGGGCTGAGATAGATGATGCAGCAGACAGCAAAATAAAATTATAGATGCTCTGTACCACAGAAGAAAAAAACATTGAGGAATAACAAACAAACTAGTCAGAGCTCAGCACTACAGGTCCCATGTGTCTTCTTCCCCAATACCAGCAGCCATACAAGCAGCATATATCTCCCCCCCAAAAAATTAATTTTTCACAGCAGCTGGAGCTGCACCTCAACAGATTTATACCTTCGAGCTCAGGAATATGGGATAGGGAGGTACTAAAGACAAAACAAAGGTGGAAGAAAGAGATACATGACAAGGCAACGGCCCCCACAGATGTGAAGGGTACCTGCATGTCACCAATTCCGCCCTGAGCAATGAAGGTGATTGTGCCAGATTTTGGGAAATGTCCCAGAAACCTAGAAGTTTATAGTGGCAGCAGAAGCCAAGATCTCTGCACAGACAGCAATTCTCCAATTACCAAAGCCAGGTCAGTTGGCTTAGGGACAGGTTATTTCCATGGGGTTTTTTGCTTGCTCATTTAGTGGTAACATTTTTATGTGTCTCTGTTTTCCCATACAACAGCAAGAAGCCAGACACCGTGAATTTCTGGTAGCCTCCCTAATCAGAGGGTATGTCTGTGATGCAGCTTGGAAACACAACCCTAACCTTGCTTTCAACCACTAGGGCTCCCAACTGCTACTCCTTGAATCAGAGGTGACACTGCTGATGATCTGAGCTTGGCTTTGCATCCTCCTGGGAACCACGTGAAGACTGACATTCCCCTTTTTACCTTTTGTATCCAGCTTTACATGCCTCCCTTTAACCTTCTCCCTCAAATAGAAAAATCATCTGATCTGCTTCAGTTCTTCTGCCAGGGGAGATATTCCTCCAAACAGCCGGACATTCACAGAGGTTGGAAATGCTTAGTGATACAGAAAGGAAACAAAAGCCTTCAGCCTCGCTGGAAACCCAGCCCACAGCACCAGCCTAACACTGCCTGAAAATATTCCCTCTGATGTGAAAAGCTCAGGTCCACAAAGTAAGGGCAGTGGCCATGCTCTCCCTTTGCAACAATGCAGAAATGGCTGAGTTAATCTTTCTCCACAAACCTCCTTGTTTGTGGAGCTATCTAGACACCAGAGACATGTGTGGCAGGCTGAAACTTGGTGTTTTTCATACTTTATGTCAAAATCAAATCAAAGGCAGGGGAGCACACTTAGTTTGGACATATTTTAAGTTAAACATACATAAAATATTTGGCAAACTTCCCTTGCTTAATGCAGTATAAACAATTTTGGTATTCCACAGAAAATTTCCCATTTTATGAATGCAGTGAGTAACTAAAGAGAAGGTCATACTATTCTTAAAGTCTTCAATAAGCACAGGACAGCCCCAGCTTCTGCGACAACTTTAGCAAAGTCCATGTATGACATTAAGTGGTTCATTTGCAGCCAGGGCTGCACTGGGAGGTGAGAGGAAATATTCCTGTAGGATGGTAGGTTCTCCTGCAGAACCCAAGTGAAGACAAGCCAATTTTTGCCATTACTTTCTGAGGGGAAAAAAATAAACTCTGATAGATACAAACCTGAGGCAGACTAAAGGTTTCAGAAGGCAGCCTCTGGCAAATCCAACTGCAGCAGTTTAAGACATTAGCTTGCACAGCTGTCTGCCAGCCTTGGCTGTCCACCTTGTTGGCTAGCCAGAATTTACTGCTCCTCTAATAAAGTCAGCAGAAAGAAATACATGCTTGTGCCTCAGCCACTACACTTTGCAGCCCAGCATATTAGACTGCATTGCTGATGATTGGTGAGATCCCAGACTGTACATTGAAGGAGAGAAAGAACAGATAAGAACAGAACATAATGTCTTCCTTGTCATGAAGGGCTTAGAAGAGACTTGAAAGAAGAGGCAAATAAAGATGTTAATTCTACAGAATTAACATCTAAAGAAAGATGTTTGTTCTACAGAAGTTGATGTAGCATTCTTTGCTGTTGGAAAGGTTGGTTTGGCTATCTACTGCTCCCCATGGGGGCAGGGAGCTGTAGGTGCAAAAAATAAAGCCAGGTCTGCCAGAGTTATCAGCACTGCTCATGCTCTCACCAGCTCAGAGCCCACGGTAAAAGTAGGAGCATCCTCCATTGCCTAACTGGGTATAAGGAAGCCCTCCTGACCCTAATACCTGCACTACTGACACCACCTTCCCCCCTATCAGGGCTCCCCTCCAGTAATGACATCACCTGAATGTAGAAGCAGTCTATTTTCACAATTCCCAATGCAAGACCCTCTACTCCTATTAAGAGCAGATTTCAGATGTAAAGTACAATGTGCTGAAAGAAAATAAGATAGGAAATTTAGAAGGGACAATAGGTTTTATTTTTTGACAAAGATTTTAGAAAACCCAGGAAATTCACACACCCAAAGCATTTATTAAAACTATGTCCCTAGAGCCAGCTTTGACTAAGCATGCCAGGAAATCACTGGTAGCCTTTGAATACTGAGAAAAAAACTTAAAAGTACATATAGTGTATTGTAGATGTAAATCTCATGTACTGGATTGTCCCACTTGCTTTGTTAAACAAAGCTACACTAGACACTACCCGTACTAATGTGCAGACTGTAGGAAATGTTACAAGACAACATGATCAACTTCACCCAAAATTATTTTAGAAATAGCATGTGATACTGTAGCAATGTATTGAGCCACAATTAATGAATGTAAAGTGCTGCAGGCCATCTGGAAGTTTTGCAATTAATGAAAGTAGAATACTGTGCAACAAAAGGTTCAGGAACTCAACAAGGAACATTTTGAGTTCTTGGTTTGTTTTGGAAAGAAAGTCAATCTTACTTTTCAGCTCCCCAGTAACTTGGGTTAGCTCAGTTTGAGATAACCTAAAAACAAGCAAACAAACAAAACCAAAAATACCCACTGAAAAAACCCCACTACCCAAAGAAGCCCCAAAAGCTCCTTACTGAAGGCCTAACAGCGCTCCTGGAATAAAACTCGCCAAGTCCAAAGTCTTGCCCCAGTCCTTCCCTATCAAACACCCAGACCCTCTGAGGGTGTAGGCACTTCAGGTCAGCCACAGGTAAGATACAAGCCCTAGAAAATAGTCCCACTAAGCTGAAGGGATGGTGTGTGTGTGCTCCTTTTGCCTATGGCAAAAGCAAGATATGGCAAATAATCTTAGATTAAATCTTAGAATAATCCTAATCTTAAATAATGAAAGATTTACTGCAATCATAACACCCAACAACTTCATCACAGCCTAGGCAAATCCAGCTGCTGGCTCTGTGTTCCTCCTTGTGTTTTAAATGCTCCAGCACCTCTAATTCCCGAGCCACTTCAATACAGTAACTCACCAAAGAGTGGCTAAGTATCTTACCGTGAACATGAATGTCTTCCACATTGGTGCTGGTCTTTAAAAACCTCTCACTCATGAGGCCTTGACACCAATTCTCACTTACTGGGGGAACCACACCCCTTACCCATGAATGTCTTACTCGCTCTTGTCCTTGGCAGCCCTGACACTGTGAAACACATACACAAACACAGTCCAGCCTTTCCGTCAGCAACATAAAGTCCAGGGTGTGGATGAAAATCAAGTCTCTAAAGGGGCACTGTTTGCAGCTGCTTCCTTCTCCCCTTTAGCAATGAATACAGCAAAGGTATCCCAACTGGTTGTGGAGCAGTTCCTGCTGAGGTGCTGCAGCTCTCTGCTTCATCTCCCATGGGAAAGCTACCCCACATTCAGTTACCAGTGCACACTGTGCCATAAGCACTGCAGGACACGCTCCATGACCTGTCCAGTCATCTCTGCTGCGCCATGGCAATCTCAGCCAAAGGCTGCTGCAGGCAGCCATGGCCACACTGCACTTCAGCTGTCCAAGCTTAATCCTCCAAGTCCTTTGTTACAGCAAAACACAATTGACTTTCATGAGCCTCATATCCTCCAAAATGCCAGGATGCCAGCATAGCCCTGCTATCCGGGATGCTGTTCTTCCAGTCACATCAATGTTCCATTAAATCTTGTTCCTCCACCTTCTCATATGTCATCAAACACACCAAGCAATAGTTTGTGAAATACATGCTTTACACCTCTGCATACTCCATAGATGGACTTCACCATGCTTCTTCTTCTTACCTGAGTTTTGTACCTTCATCTGAGCCAAGACATTTTAATTCCTCTCCTCCCCACTTCCCTGTCAGAAACCATTCAACCACAGAGAGATCAGACTATAATAACACTGGGACCCCAGCCAGCAGTATGCAGTGTGCCTGACTTTTAACAGCTAAATCCTATAAAAAATAATGATGCTAATATGGGCACTCCTCCCCAAGACATCCTAATGCTTTCAACAACCTCTTAGGAACACATAATGCTGCTGGATGGGACAGAGGCTGAAAGGAACTAATTTGGGACTCCTGGTGCTTACTGTGTGAACACCTGCTGACTAAACAAACAGGCCTAGGTATGAAAGCTGTATGCACACTCTCCACTGCTGTGTCAGCTGCTTCCTGAAAGCAGTCATGAACTGCACTGCATTATCACCTAAATGTGGTCATGGGGTAGAAAGCTCTTCTTTAAGAATCTTACATGCTGACACAGGATGTGTGAGGAAAATTCTACTAAAACACCCACCTTGAAGTAGGTTCATACCACTATCATCATTTAGGAGACTAACTCCCCTGCTCTCCATGAATGTTAGATACATTATCTATCTTCAGCACTAATCCAATACCACATGGGAAGTCTGTGGGAAGCCTTGCAAGTCCTGCCAGGTAAGCACATCCTCACCTTCCGCCAACAATTGCAGTTGTTCATGACACTATCCTGCCATTTGCTGCAGGAGTATGAGCAAGGACACAAAGCCCTTCTCACACAGACTTAAGAGGATAAATGCTTCTGCATTCACCCTTCAGTCACAGTACCTTGCGTCCTTGAGCTCATCACCTAGTGTCCCCTGGCCTCTGCAATAAATGAACACTTAACAAGTTCCCCATTCTAGCAGGGGACCATGGACAAATGTCCTGTGGGGAGGTGGAAATCCCCCCTCACCTGTATGCTGCTGGAGGCTCTGAAGGAGAGGTTTTATGTGAGAGGAACCATGGGGACAGACCACAGCTTCTCTGAAAAAGCATGAAGGCATCCAAAAGACAAAGAAGCCAGCAAAGGGCTTCTGGGGGCTGTGGGGAATGTGATGGGGCAGAGAGGAAGGGCACCTCTTTTGCACTCCCTATGCTCCATTTTCCAATGTTTTCTCTCATGTCTGTAAAGACAAAAAATTAAAAACTATGCTCACCCTCATTCCAAACATCTAGAGTTATCCTGGGGGCAGAGTTCAGTTTTCAGTTACCTAAGGGCAGAGGAAAAAGAAGAGGGAGCACAAAGACAAAGCAGCACAGGAGATGCTCACCTTTCTTCAGGGCAGCTCACAGGCAGAGCAACTCACACGCTCTGTAACCACTTCTTTAGATGCATGTCTGAAGGAGGAGTGGCTAAAAGTCTAAAAATCACAGCCCTGAGAAACAGGGCTTTGTTGTATCTTGCCAGACTTTTATTAAAAATTAGTTTCAAGCTTGCAGGAGAGCTTAGGGTGAAAGCATCACCTCAAGAAAGGGAACTATCTCCTTTCACCTCTCATCACTGGCAAAAAAAGACTTCCAACTAGCTTGCCCAAAGAAAAAGTGCATGAGCTTTCTTTATCTGACTGCCTCTGCTGCCCAGTAAAGGCTGCCATGCAGGAAGATGCCTTAAAGCTGTGAAAGCACAAACCTTTAGCCTCACCCATTTAGTTTTTCCAAGATGTGAACTGGAAGGGACCTGAGGCCAAGAAACACAGCCAGCTTTCCACTTTCTCTCAGAGGAGAAAAAAATCCAACATCCCTACTTAAGGACAAAAGTTAAAGACAAAGAGAGACCGTGCTCAGGGCACTGGCTGGGGAGCACAGGAGCCCCAGCAAGCTTCAGCTGAGGCTGCCTGAGGACAGGCTCCAGCTGGCTGAGGTGCTGCAGTTCGGCTGCTTGCCTCCTATAGGACACAAACTGTGCTGAGCACACCTCCTGGCCCCCAGACCAGTCAAATCTCACCTGTGAAGTTAAGAGGGTCAGAAAGCCCTCCAAATAGTGACCTTTAACTTAAGCATGTATTTCAGGAAACTCAAATTCAAGGCTTTAGCTGGTAACAACAACGGCACATTTGTGTACTAAGGGAGCACCCCCACTGTGAAAACTTCACCCGCTGTGCTTCCTGATGGGGTGTGTGTTAATGTGTATAAACTCCCTAGAAGGGCTCATAGTGGTTTTGCCTTTCTTCTTTTCACAATTTACATTGCCCAGTATTGATGGATTCCCAGTAACAAGCACATAGAGGTGGCCTGTCATCACAGAGTGAGGGAGCACTAACACCCTGGCAAAGGGATGCACTGCATGGAGACCCAGTACTGAGCAAGAGGTTAGGAAACTCACCTTGCCAGATATGGCTTGAGGAGTTCAGACTGTTCAGTTTGCCAAAGACAGGACTGGGAGCAGTCCTTGTACAGACCACAGTTACAGCAGCAGGGAAGAGATGCACTGGACTAAAGGCTTCTTCTGTTTAGTGGATTAAACAGAAGATTCAGCATCTGTAGATCAAGACTAGACAAATGCAAGCCAGAAATGAGGTGTAACAGCATGTGGGTAATTAACCACTACAGCAACATACCAAACACAGTGGTATTTTCCATTTGTAGTAATTACTTAATCAAGACTAGATGTTTTTAAGACACATTGTAGAGTCCAGAGCAAGTGGAATTAATAAAAAAAAAATAGATATATGGGCTGTATTGTGCAAGAGGGCAGAACTAAAGCACAATAGCTCCTTCTGGTTTCACCATCTACTAATCTATGGGGAAAATTGCCCCTTTTAGTGTCAGTGGAGTTGGTAGACAGTCATATTTTTAGAACAAGACATCTGATGTTTACATGAAATAGCAATAATAATACATTGTGTTACACCCACACCTCTAATCTGAAATTCTCTAAGCTCTTTACCATCACTATGTCAGCAAGCTGACAACTCAGTGTCTGATAAATTGGCATTATCATCCCCCTTTCATCCAGCTTGTGCTTTTTCAGAGTAGCTAATCATCTGCTTACCATTTACATGGGAAACAGAACACTCAGGCTACCTGCCATCTTACTTTTAAGCCTTTTGGTGAGGAAATGGTCACATGGGTACCCTGCAGAAGCTGTCAGAGTGGAAAGCAGCTCAGCACACAGAACTGACCAGCAGCTGCCCTACTTCAGATGTTCATCCCCAATACAAACTTTATAGCATTCAAAAACTTGCCCAGGAAAATTCTGCCAACAAAATACTTTTGAAGAGCAGAAGTAGTAATTAAAGTGTTAAAAACAAGAGAGAAAGAGAGAGAGAGAAAGAAAGAATGCTTCCGAGTTGTTTTAACAAAATCTTCATATACAACGGACGGACAAAAAATAAAAAAAGAAGAAAGAAGAGTAATTTCCATTAGTTTCCATGACTACCAATGGAAATCACTAACCCATCTTCTCTCCTTTGTCAACCTCTGGCAGACCTGTCAGGGAAAGCAAGGGACTATGCCCTGTGTAAGGTTCTCTGGTGAACCAGAAGAATGGGAAATCTACATTGTCATAATGTCAAGTGCTCCCCTTACAGCACAGCTCTAGTTTTTTTCCTCTGAGGTATAAGGGGATGGAGAGGTGCTTACTGCTTTCTTACAAGAGCAAATGCATCCCAGAAGTGCAATTCCCTTTGAGACACCCCAGCTCTCCCACTTTATGATCTGCTTCTTACTCTCTCTGGCTTCATCAAAACATTCAACCACCTCTTTTCCATCTGTGAGCCACTGGCTCACACCTTGGAGGTGGCCCATATTAAGCCCTTTTTGCACATCTTTACTGGCTGGCAAAAAATTGCTATATCACCCTCTGGTCTACATTTTTCTTACTATTGTTATCATTGCTGGGAAGAAAAATGATCCTTGGCAATGCCTGCTGCACCTTCTACATGAGAGCTTTTAAACTTTTCTTAACAGGAATGCATTCAGCTTTATAAACCTTGCTATGAGGCACAGCACCATCATTATCCTTGTCTTACAGATGTAAGCACCTCATTTTAGAGGAACAGGATGCCTTGCCCAAAGCCTACATACAAATCACGGCATCATGCTAAGAGTGAGGACAAATTGTTCTGCAAAGTGTCTGTTAGCATTTTCTCGATGCCCACAGGCTCTGAAAGTGTTTGAACCACAGATGCTCAGAGTCTGCTGTAGTCCCTCCACCCTGCCAAAACCCCACAGCAAATAAATATTAACCTGAAACAAAACCAAAACACCCAAACCTCAAATAGTTTGCTCTGTTTAATGCTAGTTTACTGTTGACCTTGCATCTGCAGCCAGGATGGCCTAACTCACCCCAGCATCTCGAAGTGTGCTGCTGCACTGCAGAAGATCTTGGCAGTGATTTGAGGGGAGGTGTTAACATCTAGCTGTCCTCCCATCTCTTTTGGTTTTCATGTGTACAAAGCCAGGAGCAGCCCAGGCACAGTGCTGGCACTGTGTGAGTTCAAG
Organism: Serinus canaria; assembly: GCF_022539315.1. NCBI lineage: Eukaryota > Metazoa > Chordata > Aves > Passeriformes > Fringillidae > Serinus > Serinus canaria. The sequence goes on from NC_066313.1 coordinate 24,892,019, forward strand.
TTTTCACATACCACAGTGAGATTTAACACTCACCCAGCAAGACAGGAAATCCACAAATAATCCACATCGACTGCAAATTTTGCTACATCCTTCATTCTCCCATCCCAGGTCTGGGTTGCCGGAGTTACTGGCAAGTAACAGGACTGGGCACAGTGGCTCTGTGCACATGGGTGTGGGTGCACACAAGGTGTAACAAACCACATTTTTTGACCCCTGATTAGCTATGCTTAGGCTCAATTTCCTCCATGCCACCCTCCTGAGGGACTGCACACAGCTCTGAGCACCAAAGAGGAGAAGACAAAGCACCGAGTTCAAAGTTGAGCAACAATAAGTTGTTCTACAAACTGCTTCCCGCAGATTCCTGTCTTGAGGCTGATGGCATTTAAGTGGCTATGAAGGTATGAACTACAATCACTGGAGAATGCTCATAAATGGCTTCTCTGGCCTGCAGCAGAAGCTGATCTCACACTCAAGCTTTTCCCTCTGGTAAGGCAGTAAGTACTGTAGCACCGCGCCTACTTTTACAAAACTTAGAGCAACACTGTATTCTGTAGGAAATTAACATGCTTCACTAAACATGACTGAAACTGCCTTTTCAGTTTAAAAGTTGCTTGAGAAGGTTCAAAGGGGACACCAAACAGAGAATCAGATCGCATACATCTGTTTCTTTTCCTGCATTGACAGGAGGAAGGGAGCTACAAGGAGATGAAGAGGCGTGCTAAGCACTGAGCTGAGGGGTCCCACAAACTGGCTACGTGTACAAGGTGGAGATAATGGCGTGGGGGAGGCACTGATTATCATTGAACATGGGGGTGTAATTAGGACCTTTGGGACAGAATAAAAAAAATTATTGGTTTACTTGCTCACAGAAGAGGACTGTGAAGATAAACTTACTAACTCTGAGATTTTCCAGAGCCTAGTATCATTTTTCAGAGAACAGGAAGGGGGGCATCGCTTGTCAGAGATGTGTAAAACTGGATTTAACAAGACACTAATGGCTATGGTTTGTACAAGCAGCTACTAATCCCAGGGCATGAAGTGATACCTTGTAGAAAAAACAGTCTGTTTTTCTGAACAAGACAAAAATATAGAAGTACTCCCTGCTTAACCTGCTCCTCCTTCCCTTACACATCATCCTCTACAACAGGGTCCAAGCCCCAGTTCTGGGGATGACAGAAAAAGAGTTTTGTGAGAAACTGAGCCTCTGCTGCAACCTGACTTCTCCATGATCCATCCAGAGGGCAATTGGAGAGGGAAAGAACTGCCAGAAGATTAGCCTAACACTACTCATGTGGCATTCATTGTCTTAGGACTGTAATACCCCAGAGCTTGCATCGTGGAGCAAACACGCTGTCCTCACACAAGAACACTGCGGCTTTTCTGCCAAGCTGAAGGCAATGCCTCCCACATGAATGCTTGGTCCCTTGCCACCTTCATCTTCCAGAGCCCTGAGTTTGAATGCACAAACTGCAGACCAGAGCTCGGTCACAACCTTAACAGTTATCCCTGAGGAATTTTACTCACCCAGACAACTAAATGATCCAGACATTGCATAAATTCCCCAATGAAATCGCTTCCTTCTACATATAGGAAATGAGACAACAATTCCAATCCCTCATACTTACGCTTTCTTGAACATAAACATGAAAATGCAGCCAAAACCGGGAGGAGAAAGAAGGTCCCAGAGCAGCAAGAAGTACATATGCAAGGAGTTACATCATGCAGAAGGAAAGCTCTTGGCTTCAGGCTAAAATTACCAGTGCTTAAATGGCAGGGGTTGCTCTAGCATGGAGGGGTACCTTCCCAGGAACAGCCCTCCAGATTGATCCATTGTTGGGAAAACAGCAGGCTCTGCTGTCAAAACCATCCCTGGACAACACAGCGCCAGAGGCCCGCTTATCAGCTGGCCAGTGCCTGCCAAAGCCCATCCTGGTGGATGGGCAAAAATTCCTTGTTCTGCCTCTCTGACACTCAAGTCCCAAAATACCTCACCATTGCAGCAGGGTGACAAGGAAAAGGCAGGCAAGGATAGCATTTCTGATGGCAGGAAGTACACACAGGCTCTGGGCTCCTTCATTAGGACAAGGTTCACCAGTATATCTCTGCATCAGAGGCAGGTGCCTTTGCCAGCCCACTCCTGTCACTCCACTCTTGCTTCCCTCTTATCAAAGACTTTAACATCCTCTCCTCCCCTCCTGTGACTTGTAGGACTTAAGAGCCTTTCAGGTTTGAGTCACACTTCTGCCATGGGTACCTCCACAGCAAATCTGTCCATGACCTCTCTAGGTCTCCTCACAGATACAAAACTAAAGAATTTGTTTCTGACTATGAAGCAATCTTCAAATCGCTGTTTCTTGAGAACTTTCATTGTTGGGAACAAGCTGATTAAGCAGTGGAAGCTCTACCAGAATTCATATTCCCAAGGTCTCTTGATCCTGTCTCAAGACTCTAAGCAAGAAGCAGAGATGGATCAGAAGGAACATGTACTGGTTAGGGACAACCAGCAGTGGATAACAAACAGCCCTTCTATGCTTGGAGCATAAGGTGAGCAAATCCTCTCTTCCTGCAAATGAAACACAGTGGCTCTGTCTTGGTGCTTTTATCTATTTCTCTCCATTGTTCCTTCAGGCTGGTTTGCTAGTCATTGCAGTAGAAAAGGGAAGGACTAAGGAGAAGGAACAAGAAAAGCTGGGTTCTTTGGGGTCCATTACACAGCATTAAGGTATTTTGAGAAAGTGGTTAGAGGTCCATCTCTGGGACAGCAGTTGAGAGGGTAAAGCCAAGGAAAACACTGTTTAGCTGCCAAACAGTGGAAATATGGCATTCACTTCCAGCTGAAGTTAACAAGATACTAAACTCCTCTCCAGTCATCCACCCCAAATCCTTTGCTCTTTCCAAGGTATTTGTCCAAGAGGAGCCTTAAGTTTTTTTTCTAGCTTATAGGCCTCCTGATGCACTCCAAACAAGTGCAGACATCTGCAAGAAATTCCACATTTGCAGACTGGAGCATGAATTTGCTTTTCTTCAACTCTTACAGGCAGCCTTCATCTAAACAACTGCCCCAAGCAACCACAGGGCCCATGCCAAAACCAAGAGGTACACTGTAATAAGAGACAAAACTACAGCACAGCAGCAAAATTTCACAGCAACTTATATGAACTTCACTTGGGGGTAGGTCATTTGCAAGGCAGAGAAGGGAGAGCCTCTCATTACTGCTGCCTGATGTCTTCAGCACAGATCAGTACTGAAACACATTTGAGAAAAAATAGCAAGAAAAAGCCACACATTTGCTGCTTGTGCTACAGTTATCTGTGCTTTAACAGAGCATTGAAGCTCCAGACTTGTTTATCAGCTATTTGTTTATTTACTGCCCAGAATTTGCAATCAGAATCCCACAGTTGAGAGCAAATACACCCCCGCTCTAACCAGCTCACACCTCCCAGTACACAGTTGTGGCAAAACCTACAACCCCTGGTAAAGTCCAGATGTGTATAACCCCTTGTCTACCACCCAGATGCAGCTGTAGAAGGAAGTACGCTTCACAGCACAACAGCAGGCTGCTCTTTTTGCTTGCTAAGCTCAGAGACCACTCTGTGAGAGATAAATCTCTCCAAGGAAATGCTGGTTATTCACAGATTAGCATAGCTATCACAGTAGAGCAGAAGCCAACCTCCCTGCAAAGACAGATGCAACCCAGCTAAACAAGGCATTTCTGAGAACCAATCTCATCTAGCTCACAGGATATGTGGTGGAAACACAGACTGGTTAATGGGAGTCTCATCAGTCTGGGAAGAGACATCTGGCTGAGATTCGTGACAAACTCTCTTCTGTACAAAGAGAAACACTCCCCAGCTCATGTAACACCACACAAGAAAGATCAAAGGTGTCCCGAAGCCTCCCGATGGGTAAGCAGCTGTACCAATAACAGCAGCTGGAAAATGCAACAGGAGACTCAGGCAGTCCCTTCCTCCTGTGCTGGGAGCAGAGCTGCCTTCTCGGCAGCCCCCAGCAGCAGCCCCCCGTTAATTACCGGCAAGGAATTTGCACTCCGGCAGATAAAGTCATTCACTCAGCCGCGGGCGCGTTCGCACAAAGCAGCTCGGCTCTGACAGCAGCTCCATCTGAGAAGCAGCATTTGGGTGCCACGCACATGTAAGTGCTACACGACATCGCGTCTGCTGCAGAGCTCTGCCACACATGCTACGGCTCAGAGGTTACAGCCGCTTCAGAACAGCCGGGGAGGTTGTTTAAACACTCCTACACGGGGCATTTGGCCAGTGGCTTCAGCACAATGAGGTGCCTCGGACAGAACTGCTTGGTCCATCTTGCAGACTCCAACTCCTGTGACATCTGCAGCGCAGCAGCTGCCTGGTGGCACAGCACGAACCTTACAAAAATAGGCTTTGCACTGATGAGCCTTTGCCGTGCTCCCAGGAAAGAATCACCTCTTCCCTGCCTTCCCATTCAAAAGGTGCTTATTGTCTTGAGATGCAATTCCAGCAATGCCTGGTCTGGCACTCAAGGGAAGGATTTCAAGAAGGAAGACACCTATCACTCCAAAACCAGCTCAAGGAGAAAAAATGGATGCAATCTTTCCTTCCACTGAAGATGTGATTGCCAGACTACACCTGGGAAGTCACTTTTATTAAATTATTTTATGAATGTGTTACTGCTGGGTTGTATTGCTCAAAGCCTATTAAAAACAGCCTGAGTTACCCACATCATTGGCACCATGCTGCCTTTTCTGTCCACTGTCCTGGCTGAATTATCAGTGAAAGCAGGGCTGAACTATTCATAAAGTCTCTATCATTTAATTTCAAAAGGCAAAATTCTTAAAATGATGGTTTCAGAGCCAAATACGGCTATGCAACTACAGAGGGATCTCAATTTAAATTTAATCCATTTCCTTTATTAAGACATCAGTTTTTAGGTTTTGTCCATTGCAAAAACATGGGAAAAGTTTGACCAAGGGGCAAGCTCCTGATACTGGCTACACTGTGAGAACAACCCAGAGAGAGGAAGTACAGCAAGTCCTGTGAAGATCATCTGAATTCCCAGCTCCAAATCCCCTGGTGCACACAAGTACTCTGCTGGCAAAGGGCACAAGTCTTGGAAAGGGTGAAGAGTTGCTCTCCTTACATGAAAGAGCAGCCAAGTCAGATCAAGAGGAAGCACTTAGGTGAGTTAAGCAAACAGAAACCTCTTCCTTCTCTCTCCCCCTTAACATCCCTTTTCAGCTTTTCATATAGAAAAATTACATTGAGGGAAACAGAGGTCAGGTGAAAAAAAATCATCCCAAGGTTACAACAGATGTAGACACTGCAAACACCATGCTTTTAGAAACAGTTGTGAATCTACCTCCAGATATTTGTCACCACTGTGTTGCTCAGGGGTTACAGTGCCTCAGATCTGTCTGTACATCTCCTCACAAGAGGGGAGTCGCTTGTCTTCCTCTGCTTGCCCTTTTTAGCCAAAATGAAATAAGTCAGATCAAACCATTTATACATAACTCCTTCCAAAGGCTGCCTCATTTGGCCAGAAATGGGTTAAGGATAGTTCAGAAGAACAGCCACAGGCCCCAGAGATTATTTTGAATGGCCAGAAAACTTGCAAGGAGCAGAAGGCAGGCCAGGTCAGTGACCTCTCCTCTTGGCAAGGCTGGATTCACTTGATACAAGAAAGAACTTGTATCCACAGCTCACACGCTGGCATAAACCTCTTCGATAACATCTAAAATTCATGGTGAAAATACCTTTCTCAAGGATTCTGAATGAGGTTTAAGTGAAAATGAAAACAAGAAAACCCCCCACTCTTATTGTGAAACAAGTAACCTGGTGGGACACAGAATGATGCTGGTATGGAAGTGGTTCCACACACCACCCTTCAGACCTCAATGGGCAGAGCCAAATAGCACCTGGACTCCTCTCCAGTGCTAACTAGGTAACTTACTCCAGCAGGAAGTGAACAACTGATTGACTTTAAATACATTCAACAGACATTTCAAGCCTCTCCCTTTTCCTCTATTGTGATGGATGCTTCCCAAAAATCACTCCATATGCTTTGGGAGCCCCAGCTGAGAATATGAGTAACTTCACATCTGCAGTATCCCTGTTAATATGAGTGAACAGCCACCTCATTGAGTCTGACCCAGGAAAAGAGAGATAAAAGGGGCTGTCTGAAGCTGGTGGCTGGCCTCCATCCGAAGAGTACAGTTCACCGTCTATTGCTCTTGTGACTATTACTGAACCAGGCCAAGAAAAGCTCCAAAGTTCTGGCACGCCTCAGATTTTCCAGTCTGCATGAAGTTATGCCAGGAACATTTACTGAAGCAATCTCTTTCTTTCCTTAAAGACTCTAATTATGCACCTAACAATGTTGTAGAAATGAATGTTGTACAAGAACCCCAGTACATTTCAGAGTTTTGCTAACAAAAGGATTAGAAGCTTAAGGCTCAGTGTTAGTATTCTGAATGTACTGAAAGGGACAAAGTGCAAGCTGCAGCAGAAACAGAAGGCATAGAGAGGGTTATCGTTTCCAAAATCTAGAAAGGGAAAACCACACAGGAAAATGCCACACTAATCTCACTGAATGCCAGTGATGCAGTAGAGTAGTAACAGGAAACATTTAGAAGTGGGTAACCGTCAAAGCTGTCTCTGAATTACAAGCAGCCCACCTTCAAGCATAGCCTACTCCCTAGAAAATGAGAAGGCTTAAATATCCCAGAGGATGGGATGCTACCCATGACTGAGGTGATATTCTCTGCTTGGCAGCTACTAGCAAAGAGCAATCAAACTGAACCTCCAAAACAAAAGTTGCCTGAAGTGTCCATTTTCCCTGAAACCAGACCCAGACTTCAGTCATCAGTCTCAAGTTTTCCTGAATTTAGAGTGGAATCAAACCAAAACATTCACTGGTTTGCCACTTGGGCCACTATCTCTGAAGCCAGTCATAATAATTCATTTATTCACTCAAGTATGAACAGGCCTTAAAAACCAAGTTTTGAACATGATGGCTGTACATTTTTTCTAACTTTCAGTTAGCAGGTGAGACACGGAGACATGACAGTACTTATTTATGGGAAGCTATCCAGGTACTACAAATTAGAGAACATTAGGTAAAAAGCAGGATTTAGCACTTCAACAATGTTAGTGACACCAATGAAATCACAAGTGCAGGGCCAAACATATTTTGGCTGTTTCTCTGGGTTACAGATCCCAGAAGGCTTTACTCAGACCAGTGTCATCATAATTTAGTTTTTATTATAATTTTTCTTATGCTGTGCACCTCCTTCCTACAGAAGTGTTGGTGCATATTGACCAGAGCTGAGTATGATTTATTTAGGGTTCCTAACAAAATGAATAAACACGATTTAGCTTATTCAGGACAGTTTTGGAGGAGATGCATGGAAACACTCACTAGATAAGTATGTCACGCTTTGGGAAGAATGTGTATTACAATATTATCATGTACAGGCAGATGTGAAATGCTGGTCCATACTACAGCTGATTCCCACTCCCCTTGGTTTTCATGACAGCAGCAACCAGAGCCCAACAGTGTTGGCTAACAACCACCCTGTATCATCTCTGCTCCTCGCCTGGCCGTTGCAAGGAGTTCACAAAGAGCTTTGCTCAGGGACAGAGAGCAACAGCGATGGGCTCCATCCTAAATCCCATTCTTTACCTTAACCCAGGCAGCACAGTCCACGGGTGGGAGGCAGAAAAAGAGAGAACCAGACGTGTTTATGCCTTATTTTTTTTTTTTTCGTGGAGCCAAATTGCGATGCTCTAGGGTGGGTCTCACCATCTGGGAGAAACATGTAGGGAGAAAAAATGCAGGGAGGGAGGACGAGCTGCCTCCTGAGTGGGACCGCTTTCCTCGGAAGGCAGGCTCGGCCTCCCTTCCCTGCCCAGCTTGAGTTCATTTTCCTCAAATCACTTCCACATTTCCCCTGCCGTAATTATCAAATATTTTGTTTCTGACTTCACTTTTTAGGGAGGCCGCCGCAACCGGGAATGCAGGCACCGTTTGTTTTCTGTCAACAGAGCTGGGGGGTTTGCAGCTGGGGGCTTTCAAAGGTTTTCAATGTCATTGCAATGAAAGAAAGGAAGAAAAGAAGAGCGAGGGAAAGAGCGCGCGGGAGAGAGGGAGGGAGGGAGGGATGGAGAAAAGGAGGGAGGGAGGAAGGGGCTGCCCCGGGGAGCCCGTCCCCGTGGCGGGTTGCTGGGGTCCGGCCCCGGTGCGGACACAGCCCCTGGCCCCACCGAAGCGCCCGTCGGCCCCGCAACTTCCCTCTCCGCCCCGGCAACCACTTTCCCCGGTCCCGGCTACTCCCCCGCGGGCGCCGCGGCGCCCCCGCTGTCCCCACCCATCCCGTCCCGTTCCCCGACCCGCCGCCGGGGCCCCGCGCCTACCTCGGCTCGCAGGCGGGCGGCGGCCAGCAGGGCGCAGAGCAACGGGAGAGTTTTCCAGATCTGCAAGAGAGGGAGCGGGAGGCGGTGAGCGCGGGCCGGGCCGGGGCCGGTGGGGCGGCCGCCGCAGCCGAACTTCCCGCCCGGGGACCCCTCTCACCATGCTGCGGGCGGCGGGCGGCACCGGCGGGGCAGGAGGAGTTGCGGAGGCGCCTTCCCCGGCTCCGGCTCGCTCGTGAAGGGAAGGGAAGGGCTCCCCCTCGCCCCGACCCGCCAGTCCGCGGCTCCACCCCCGGCCCGGCCCGACCCCCGCCCCGGGGCCGACTCCTCCCCGGCCCCCGCCCGCTCCCCGCCGCCCCTCAGCGGTGCCCCCGTCCCTCCCGCCGCCGGCCCCTCGGCGCCCCACGGCGACCTCGGCGGCCTTTGAAGGCAGCAGGAGGCTGAGGGGCGTCCAGGGGACTCGGCTGCCGTCCCACAACGCCCGGCTTCACAGCCCCGCCGGGCAGAACGCGGGTCCGGGGAGGCTCCCCGAGCCCTGCCCCAGTGGGGGTTCCCGAGGAGTGGCGACAGCCGTGCCCGGGCGCGGATGCCCGCCAGCCGGGTCAAGAGCATCCCGCCGAGGGGTCGCAGCCGCCCCTCACATTGTCACAAAAATGGGGAAACTGAGGCACGAGGTGGCTTTTCCACAGGCTGGATTCACTCACCCACTCAACCCACTGTCCCCCTACGCTCCAGCCCTGAGGCCACTGAAGTCCTGGCCACAGCTACGGGTGTCACTCGTGTCGGGATGTGGGCAGGTTTAAATCAAGTGTTCAGACCCATATATGTTAGAAGACGAATGTTCTCTGAGCAAAACAGGCAACCAGGGCTTCATGCCAGGCACAGGGGCTCAAAATCCCACCTGAAATGCCTGGTGGTGCTCATTTGTGAATAAATACTTGTGATCCTCTTGTTTTAGCTCTTTATCTCCGAATTTCAGTAGCCTCCAGTAGGCAGAAGAGAGGATGTGACAATGCAAAGAGACCCATTGCCTTGGGCACTTTCAGAAACCTCTCTCACAGCAAGCAACACTATGACACCAGTTGTCAAAGGCATTTTCTCGAGTTTTGAGGTTTGTTGCAAACAAAAATGACACCCCTGGCTTTAAAATACCAGCTCGTTCTGACCAAGCATGCCCATAAGCTGTCTTCTTTTCCTGTTTTATTCTGTGCCCTCAATTCAGGCAGGCACCAAGGGAGATGCTGGTATGCATACCCTCATTCACAAAGACTAAAGAGTATTCCAGTATCCTGCTGCAAGGAGAAAACTCTGGGAAGAGTTACCCTAGATCAGCCCACATCTGGTCTGTTCATGGCAGCTGTGCATTTTTCTATGCTTCTTCAGGCTCTGCTTCCTTACTCAGTTTTGTTTTTAGGACTACTGTTACTAATTTTGCATTTATAAAGCATCCTCCCCAGCAAAGTTCTGCTTCTGCCTGTGAATGGTACTAGTCTATAAATCCATCCTGAAGAGATGTCTAATTATTTCACTGCTGATGCTGAGCAATGTGATTTTTATTGCTTGGTTTTGGTTTTTTGAAACTCACCTTTCATGATGTACCTCTTTGTTTTGAAGTCATTGATTGCCTCATGATACAGCACAGGCATAGTTATGGCTGAAATCAGCTGGCCTCTAGTTTGCAGAAGCTCACCCTGAGTCACCCTGAAGTGAGTGCCATGATAAGAAAAAAACAAATAGCCAATGATAAACACATTTTAAAAGACTAATCAATTTATGTGCCCTTGATGCTCAGCTCTGTAGAAGCTGTGTTACAGGAGGAGGCTCTCTATTTCCAGACAGTAAAAGTGACTCATATCAGCCTTCAGAACAGAGCACTAGCAGGGGTCTCCCAATGCCTATATTCCCTCCCTGATACCACAGGCAGCCTCCTCATGTAGGTGTGACTAGGCACTCTGCTGGATTATGTAGGTCACCATGAGCATGGGTTTTTCTTCTGTGTACTCAAAGGACTAAATATGGAACAGAAAGTAAAGGATTAAATCTCCAATTCTGTGTTGACATTCAGGTACATGAAAATATATTTCTTCAAGTTAGTTTCTATCGTGTGGAAACGGGTAGAAGTAAAAACCAAAAATCATCTCTCATACAAGCATCAGAAAAGGTGAGCACAAGATAAAAAAATCTCAGTGCAGACACCAGAGCCTTATTGCTGTGTACAAAGGCACACATTTTATAACCAAATACATGATATCCATCAAACTTTTCACTTTTTTTCCCAAACTTTCACCATTTAAAACCATAAAATGTCAAGGAACAGTTTGTACAACCCGAGTGCAGGACAAATAAATCTGATGGGAATCTTTGCTCTTTTATGATGGACCCAAAACACATAGCTTGAATCAGAAGCACTAGACTAAGGGGGAAGCAAATGCATTTACAGTTGTGTTTTCAAGCTGTGGCCATAATGGATAAGGTAATTCATCATTTCTGGCTACACAACCAAAGTATCATAAAAATGCTTTCAGCTAAAAGCTTCATTATAAGGGTGAACGATGTTTGCCTGAAATTTTGAAGGCTGCAATGCTCTGGTGGGCCAAAGAAATTGGGAATCATTGCTCTACAGAGAAGATGTTGTTCTATTACATGTACCAGTATTTCATTTCTGCTGATGCTTACTTTCCAGTCACTGGTATTTCTAAAACAAACATTTTGTTACACATATGGGATTGCAAATTTTGAGATACATACTTATCCCCAAGTGGCTGCACAACTGAAATTCAGTAACAAGTTGTTGCCTGAGAAGCAGATCAAGGGAAGCCTGGACACATGCAAGTGAGTGTACTTCTCATGGGTGGATACATTCTCCTGTGTTTAATAAAATGCAGGCTTCAACAGAGGCTTTCTCCATTCTTGGGGCACTGTCAAGATCACTCCCCTGGATGTGTGGTGCCTCATGAGGGTTGCTCTGGAGGCTCAGCCCCTCCCTTATTACAACATGTGCACACATATACACCCAAAATGATACTGTAAGCCTCGTTTCCCAGGGAAATGAGGCTAAACAAGCCAAAAATTACTTCTTAAGCCCTCACCCAACCCTTGTGGCTGTACCATTATATCACCCTCTCCATATTACCTCACTCCCATCCACCACCCACATCCTTCATGTTTCCCCATTTCCCCTGCCATATGAAACATCTGCCCTAAGGGATGGGGTTGTGCTCACACTGCTGTGATGAAGTCAGTGATTGCCCAGCCTGTACTGTGTTTTAGGTTACAATTCAAGAAACCAAGCTGTTTGGTAAGTTGCCTTTGTGACAGGCAATAGTTGCCTGCGTGATGGGACAACAGTCTGTCCCATTGAAGAGTAGGAAATTTGCAGCAACACTATTTGGTGGAATTAAGAAGCAGGGAATTATTTTTGAGTAGCAAACCTGTTAAGGTTGTAGCTGAGAAGGCTCAGCTCGTGTGGCACCACAGACATCTGTGTTGTCTTGAGCTATGTGAGCAGTGACTCCTCATGGACCAGATTGCCAGCACCTGAGGAAGGACCAAGGGATGTCTGGGTTTTCCCAGCAGACATTGGCCAAGACTGCAAGACATGAGGGGGAAGCCTGGAGCAGGGTTATAGCCTCAAACATGAGGGCATCAGACGCAAATGAACTCTAGGATGACTGCAAGGCCAGTGTGAGGGTCCCCAGAGCTGTAACACATGGATCACATGGACACCTCACCACCTTCTTTGAGAACTCAGGCCTGCAGCAGCCTCCTCCAGGTGTCCCCCTGACCTGGCAGTGCTGACTTGAGTCTGTAACTACTTTTCTGGAGTTTGGTTACTGTGCAGACTGCACTTTGTTAAATACAGGGGTTTTGTTCTATTCTTCTGGCTTTGTTGTTTTTTCTTCATTCCCTTGCTCTTGTAATTTTCTTTCTCACTGTGGTTTCCTTGTTTCTTGCTCTTGCTCCAGCTGCAGTATTTGTACTAATCATTATTTCTTAAAGCTCTATTTCAGACCTGATGTAATAAAGTGTTATACCTTCCCCTCTTTTTCTCCCCTAGTAGATGTCTTTATTTTGCAGGTAGTGTTAGGGACATTGCTGACCAAAGGGCACACAAGTCTGGTACTAGCAGGCTATGTGGTTTGCATAAAATGCCTTCTCTAATGGTTAATGCATTTGATAGGCTTTTGGATATTCCATTAGCTAGAGCAGTAAAATGCCTAAATACTTTGACAACCTGGCCCTTAAACTTTATCCTTGGTATCTCTTATTCAAGGTGAGCTTTTCTAATTTCAGACAAGCTCCCAAAGGCAGCATTTCCTCACAGAATTCATCCAGCCCCTGCACCCAGGTGTGATAACCCAGGTAAGCCATGCCCATCAGGAGTGGGCTCACAGCTGCACCCATGTCCTGACAGTGTCACCATATCCACTCTGCATTTGCCACAGCCTGGCCAAGGTGAATTTGATATTCACAGTACCTCATGGGCTTGAACTACACTTGGATCCAAGTCACGGTGTAAGAAAGAAAAATCGGTCTCAAAGCCTCCGTGTGGAAACAGTCAATGTGTCCTCAGTAGTGTGGCATGCTTCTGTCTCAGCATGTGACAGTTCACTCCACTGCTGTCAGGCCAGGATGCAGCACAGATAAATTAAACATTCTTGGTTTTGATTCTGCTCCTGCATGTGCCCTTTGTAAAGAGGCTGAGGGCACAAGGCTTGTTCAGCCTGGAGAAGAGACCCTGTTTGGAGCAGGAGGGTAGACTGAGGTCTCTTCCAACCTGAATAATTCAATGAACTTGTTTGGTCCTTTAAGTTTGGCACAACCTTTAAACTAAAAGCATTCTCACAAAAGAAGTCCTACCTATCCAAAAGCAATTTGATACAATTCCCTGAAAGTGCTCCCTAGGATGGTGCTTCTCCATGGCCAAATAGCTCAGAACTGCTAAGTTCACTAGCTGTAATCTGGAGATATGGGCCTGTGAGAATTACTGTGATTCTTTACGTATAAAGAACATGTCTCATGCATCCAGAGCAGCAGCTGGCACGAAGGAAATAGTGTTCCCAGGCAGTCCTACATTATCTACAAGGCTGCCCCCCAACCTGATGGGGAGTAAGAGCTATTCCAGCTGCCAGATGTGTGCTTCCACCATTGTGTAGATGAAGACTGGTCACAGAGACTGGCTCATGGAGACTGCCTGCCACATCTAACCTGGTGCAGAGGAGATGTGGCTTATCACTTAGATGAGCAAAACCCTTATTTCATCCAAATGAGGCAGTCACTAGCAAGATATCTGTACCCACAGTTATTTTGTGGGGTCCTAGCCTATGTCCTACTGCCTCAGTTTGTTGAATCTGAGTCTGACCCCAAAAGCCCTTCAGAGACAGTTTGATAATGCAACGGGCAATTGCAGAAGCCTAGCAAATTAAGTTTTGGGACTGGTATCAAGGTAAGGTAGAGGCATCAAGGTCCATTGTAGAGGCAGCTGAATGGGCCCATCCAATTCATAATATGGATTTTCTCATGTGTAATGCTACATCACAAAGCAGGATGCAGGTACGCACTGCCAGGAAGAAACACTGGAAGGCAGAGTCCCAGCTTGACTCCACACCTGCCAATGTCACATGCACTTCACAGCACAAACTATTACATATGATACTATTCTTCAAAATTGAGGAAATAAACGTGACTGCCTTCCACTTCCTTCCCCATTATCTCCCTCATTTTGCAGACACTTTCACTGAGGAGTTGCTAAGGTCATTTCTGTCAGACCACACAGTCAAACCCAGGACTCTTCAGTGGTTGAATAAAATTTCAGCTACTTTGTCTTTCTGCATCATTGAGCTACAAAGATGTACTCGGCCCTGCCATATTCCATACAATAACCCAGGCACCCTATTCCCAACATATTACTGCCATGGAGCAAGCGGTTATCTGCCACCAGCAAATCCTGATTCACACAATTAAGAGCACTTCCTTCATTAGCTGAAACAGTAGGGGGTTTGTGCTCATGAATGCAGCAGGAAATCAATCCAGGATATCTTGCACTCAGGCACAGACCTGTTATAATCTATTAATTTTATCCCAACAAAACAAGTGTTTCACATGCCGCTCACTTGTCTCACCTCTCAATTGCTGCTGTCATGCAGGGGCAAGCTGAACATTTGAATGAAATATCCAGAAAAACTTCCAGGAGGTGAGCTAGCACCTGCCATCCTGCTGAAAAGAAGCAGGCTCCCTCTCTTCAGCAGCCAAAGCTCATCACTTGTGGCTCGGCTGTGGGACCTACAGATCCTGGCTACCAAGTCAAAGCACCAAGTGCCAGAAAAGCCAGTGGGCATTTCAAGGATTAATATGAATGTCACAGGAGGTGCTGGAGTGTGTGCAGCCAGCCCTTTCTTGGGAAGGGCAAGGACACAGAGCTAATGAGCCTACTGAGATGTGGGAAGATTTTGTGTAGAGGCTTTTGTGCCCCTCAGCTACGAGGTATGGGACCTCAGAGACCGCTGAGGTGACCCTCCACTGAGCAGCTCTGTCTAAGGTGTTCTAACCTGCATAATCTGTCCACAGCTGTGTGATAGTAAAAACTGAGTGCACACCAAGATGCTACCAATCCATTCAAATAATTGCCACAGCAGCAGACCCTGTCTCTCAGCAATGCTATAGGACTGCCAGGTTACATCTCAAACTCAGGTCTTGTAGCTACCTTCTCCTTACCCTTACATTATACATATACAAAAACCTCATGGACTGTGCCAGTCACTTCTAAAGTCCAGAAGACAGGGCTTCTCAGGTTCTTCCAGGCACTCTGACTCATTTTGCTACTCTCATCCTCTAAGGATGGGCAACCTACTAGCACAGAACATGATCACACACACATAGCTATCCGTCCCAGCCCGTGGCAGAGCCTGGGATACTAGCTAGAAGGCGTTCAAGAATTTGCCTAAAATGAATTTGAGCTATGTGAGTCGAGCCTGGGTCAGTGGGGACTGGGTGTGGAGCAGCAGCTCTGTGAGTCACCAGGGGTCTGTGAGACCTGAAGGAAAGGTTGACACAGCCTTTTTAAAGTACAGACTGCTGCGATGTTCTATATACAGATTCAGGATGTCTGTTCCAATGGTGTATATGAGAAAGCTTGGGAGTTGGACATGTAAGTTTGGACAGCTGACCTAAAACATAAACACGAGTTCAGGGACTCTTATAAAATGAGAAATTATGCTGCTAAGCAAGAAAATGTGCAATGTGTTAGTAAACACAGCTCACCCTAGAGATTAGCTCTTGTCATTGCTTAGCAATGCTATGAAATCACATATTCCCCTCCCAGCCCTGGGCTAGACAGTGGAAACCAAGGGGTTTCAGTTTTCCTTCATACAGAGGAGCAATGCCTGTCTTTAACCAGAGCTATCATTCCCTAGGAGATGCTATGTACCCTCAGCCCCACTATAGGGGCTGGCAAGTGCAGTTGCTGAGCACCTGAAAATATGGTTGTTGCATTAGGGGGTAAGTATAGAGAAAGTGTCTGACCTTAGACATCCATATTTGAACGCTGGCCTTTAATTGCTGAAGCCAAGCTGACCCAGTGGGTCAGGATTATGCCAGACCTTTAACGTGTAAGAAGAGGATAAATAGCTGTAAACCAAGCCAGTCCAAAGGAAAAGGTCACTGCTTTCAACCTGTGTGAGAGAAAGCTTTAGAATTGGAAATGTTAGTGATAGGAGGGAAAGTGGATAAGAAGTTGTGATTACAAACTGAATGAGTTGTCCCATGAGAATGGAAAATGGGAGAGCTGAATGGGCAAGCTCAAATGTCATACTCCTCTGGACCAGTGCAGTGCTGCAGTGATCACTGAACTCAGTCGGAAAGCAGGGCAAAGGAGGTGAGAGACACCTTTCTGGCAGAACAACAGAGTGCAGGAGATGAGCAAAGCAAGCCATAAGCAAAAAAGAGGATAAAAGCACCATCAGAGGGCTTGGAAAGAGGAACAGGTTTCAGCTGAACGGCACAGATTTGGAGGGGCCTGCCTGGCTCTGAAAGGCTGAGGGAGGGGATAAATTCATGGTGGAAGTGTGACATCTTCTGAGATCCCATCTGCATATCCAACACTCCCAAGTTCATTGACTTTAACAGTAGCATGATCCTACCTTTAGAAAAGGAGGGTGTTCACTGGATCTGAACTTCTGACTTTTTAAAATGTCTATATCCATGACTTCCCACAGCAAGAGGTACAGCTGTTTAACATGGCATTGGTAGAGACCAAAATGCTGAATAAAATCTGTCCACTGAACCCAGATCTTCAGTATCTTTTACAAGCTTGCCTCTTTCTTCCTTTAGCAAGGTATGAGGTCATCTGCTCCCAACAAAACAACTTTTCTGGCAAAAAAAGTCTTGGCAGTTTTGGCTCTTGTGGGTACCTATCCCAGTTTGGTGGGAGAAACTAATGGCCAGGTGACACAGGCAGGTCTGGATGGAGCCGTGCTTTGTAACTCTGTGCCCATGCAAATCTGTATGTGATGCACACAACATCTGTCCAGATGCTCTGGGGCACGGCTTTCAGAGGCCTTTTCCATCATCCCACTCCCCAGGAAATGCAAACCTGGGAATGGCATGGCTCTGAGTTAGCATGAAGCCTGGAAATGACAAATTAACATAAGCTGTGAGTTTACATACTTCTCACAGCCATTTATGGCCTTGTCTGAGCTTAAATAAAAGCCATGGTCCCTGGAAAATTTGGGCCTGTCTCTCAGTGAGGCATTCCAGAGAAAACATCACGTGAAGTGAAATAAGATCTTTGTTCTGCATGCTTTCCCTCCCCCCCTTCCCTTTTTCTGAATGAGGCAGTTTTGTCCAAGGATTACAAGCCAATGTTCCAATCCCTCACAGACGTTTTCCATTATCAGAGCTGCCTCTTGTCCTTCAAATCATTTTCCACAGGACTCCTGTAACTGGGGCTGGGAAACAAAGCCAAAAGCTCAGAAGAAAGGACCCTATTCCAGGCTGCTGACAAGACTGAAAAATGCTTTAGGGTGTTGCTGGGACCACCCAGACTGAAGCATCCTCAGCAGGGGAGCAGCTGAAAAAGATGCTAATGGTGGGAGGAGGCTCACTGTACTGTACAGGCATTTAAACAGCTTGGCAAATTAACTTTGATGAGGTATAATCATATTGTGTGGAACTGACTATAGAGACTGGTGGTAGACAACAGTGACTGATGATTAACTCCACAGCATGCAGTACAAAGGACCTTTTTGTTGCCCCCCTCCTTGAGACTTACTCATATTTTGTGAGCTGCCTCAGTCTGGGAGTCATATTGCCCCTGCTATAGAAAACTATCAAACAGGGCTGGAGGAAGGGAGGGGAACCTTCAGGGAGGCTTTCTGTTTGGATTCTTCTTCCCTCCACCCCTCCCAAAACATCATCCTCTGCTGGGGGTCCCACATGTATGGAGCTGGGCCACCTACTTACTGCACAGAGTCAAGCAGCTTCCTTCCTGCAAACAGAAACCAGCTACTGGAATGGCATCAGGCTCTGCTCTGCAGATTTCTTTTTCCATTGAGCTCAGCTGCAAAGGAGATCACCAAGCTGGAAGGACTCATCTGAAGAACCCACAAAACCCCTTTCTGCATCCTCACATAACTTTGCCATTCTGGCCTTTGGAGACTTCTGCTGAAGTTCCTCCAACCATCATGTTTTCATCTCCCTTGAGAATGAAAATCTCCAATTCCTTATAACATGTTTGCAAGAAAGTTAAAGTGGCACTTGATGAGAACCATCCAGAAATGAAATTAGGTTTTCTACATGTCCCCTTCCCTCCAACTCAGCTCTAGGCAGCAAAATAAAGCTACAGCAGAAATGTCAAAGAGGAACTCACAACCACAGCTTTCATTGCAGAAAGATTTTCCAGGACTCCTCTGTCAGCATCCTAATGTGAAAGAATTCTGCTGCTTCACGAGCAGGGAGTGCCTTAGGACAAGGGAGGTCTGAGTGGCAATACTATATTCCCAATGGCTGTATTCTGTATTTTATCAGGATGTTCTGGGAAGCAAAACACATGAGGCAGGCCTGGTTTCTGTGATCAGAGCTAATGACCCCTACCTTCTGGACCAGATCTCGTTTCAACTGGCTTGAGGAGTTTGAGTTTTTCTCGCTTGCAAGCCCCAAGATTTCAACAAAAGTGTAGCATAATTCCTGCTGTCTCCTTTTTTGCCATCCTAAGCCTAAATGCATGTCTCACCAACACCATATAAGCTCAAAGCACCTGGTTAGATGGTGAAAGATGGAGAGAAACTGTTTCCTTGGCAGCTGTTTGCAGAGTTGAACGGACTATCAAAGGGAAGGGGATATGAGCTGAGCACCTCTGGCAGGCCAGGACTATATGTGGGTTTGAGTAGTCCTGCAGAATTACGGAAATGCCGTCCTGGAAGGGATCTTGGTGGCTGTGTGGTTCAGCCTCCTACCTGAAGCAGGACTATGGCCAACACTCATTTGGTTGGCTGTGCCTCTGTCTCAATAAATCTTGAAGATCTCTGCAGATGGAGACTCTACCACCTCCCTGGGCACTTGTTACAGTGACACACCACTGTACTGGGAACCTGTAAGTGTTTATCTTCCCTAAACTTATCCTCACCCCTTCTCATGCCCCCAGACATGGGGTTCCTCTGTAGGGGTCTCCATATGTAGGAGTTCAGTGGTCTGAAATGGAGCTGTTGACTGCTCTGAGAAATCTCCTGGACCTGGACAGATCTTGGCCATTGGCAACCAGAGTCACTGATGAAGTCACTATGGCCTTACACTCGACATCAAAATTTAGGCTATGGCTAAAAAATAGGAATTGTGGTAGTTATAAAATTCTATTAATACAAATATTATTATGTAATAGTAATAATAAGTATTAATATACATTAATAAACACAAACCTAAAAATAATGTAAAATGCTGACTGAAAATGCATATCTACATGAATCCTTTTCTAGAAACGCTTCCATTTGTATTTTCTTATAAGAGGGTAAAAAGGCATTCAACAGCGAACAGGATCTGCCTCTGCTCTCCTGCTCTGATCCGTCACAAGACTGGTAAAAGGCCTTTGGTTTTTGAGCACAGATATAGCAACAGCAGGAAAACCTGGCCACTTTAGCTGAGAATAACAGTATACTGTTTCACCTAGCTGATTCTCTCTCCACTTTGTGGGTCATGCCTCCTTCATTTTTTTTCTTGCATACATTATACTGCAATAGTAAGGTAAACAAAATTAAAACCAACTTGGTTACATTGTTTGGTCAGAGCAAAGATCAGACATTTCCCTCAAAGCAATGCTGACTTTTCCTTGTCTGCCAAGAAATGCTGCAGCTCCCTCAGCTGAGGCTGTACAAGGGCAGGGGGGTCACAGCTGATTTTGCTTCTGGGTAGAGACTGAGTTTCTACAATGCTCAGAAACTCCGGACTACTTGCAGATAGCAAGACAGCAGAGGGCACACTGCAATCACTGCAGGTATGGGGGCTCGGGAGCAGCCCGTGGTTCCAGCATACAGTGAACACACACAGATGTCTTTGATGTACCTGTGCAAAAAAAAAGGACAGCATGCCATGCAGACAAGATAGAGCCTGGAAAAAGGGTAAGGAAGAGAAAGGGAAGTGGGAAGCAGTGGTGCTCCAGATGAGGTGACAGCACACAGGCTGGCAGAGGCTATGTATGGAGCTCCTGAAGAGCAACTGGTGTAAGGAGGTCACTTGGGGTTTCACTGCAATGCAAGGGACAATATGAAATACCTTTCCATGTCCTGCAGGTTCAAAGTATTTCAATTTGGCAAGACTCTCATCTGTCCCATCTTCCAAAACAATAAATTAAAAAAAAAACAAAGAAAACAAAAAAACAATAATCAACAGCAACAACACCAAACCCCTGTGGTATGATATCAGATGGACCACTGCCCAAAACAATACTGGGGTTCAAGCCATTTGTAAGAGGGAGCCTCTGTAAATGGATCATCTGGAGGAGAGGCTGCTGCCTGTATGCAGACAGCACATCCCACTGTGGTTGGTGGGCAGCAGATGGGTATCTTCCCAGCCTGATTCCTTCATACCTACCTTGTGCCAGTTCTTCCTGTACTCAGAGCTGTTTTCTCATTCCAGTTCTCTTTGCTCTCCCGTCACTGCCTCCCCTCCTCATATTTGCTCCCTGCTTGCTCTCTTTACTTGCCACCCCACAAAATATCTATTTGCCTCCATCTTTGAGGCTCAGTCTCCTTCTACTTCTCACCACCATTCCCCCAAAAATCCATCTCCTGATCCTAGGCTCCTTCCTCCAGCTTTTTGTCCAGTCACCCGCCCTTCTCAGTCTCTTTCCTCACGCTGTCCACAGCCCCTCCAACTCAGCTGCTTTTGGCTGTGTCTCCCCACTCTCAGTCTCATCTCCCTCTGTGCTCTAGATCCTACAGTTCCTGTACTACATGTTTCTAGTCACTCTTCACTACCCACAGTCACTGCCTTCTCCCTGTTTCAGGTCCTGGAGGTTTGTCCCAGTATAATCTATCTCCTTCTCCATCTGGTCCTCCCCACTCTGCATTGCAGGTAAATGTTTTACCTTTCCCAGGTTGCTTGGGCAACTGGCAAAGGCATCAGAACAGCACAGAAATAATGGACTTCCTGCCTCCAGTTGGGAAACAATGGGCAAACTTGTCCATCCTGAGAACAAACTCGTGCTGCTGCCCTCACCCAAACCTAGAAAGATCAAAGCAGGTACCCACACACCCATCCAGCATATGGGAAGTGTGGGGGCCATGGCAGTGGCTTTCAACTGATGTGATGATGTGGAGATATGGACTCACTATCATGCCCTCCTCAGACACAGCTCCATTTTACCTTCTCATGGTTGACTGTCTTTCAAACAGAAGTACTGCTCTGTAGCAGAAATGCCTCATTTTAGTGTTTGTGTGTAGAAACACACTAAAGCAAAGGCCTCTTAAGACAGCCAGATTTGTACCCTTGGGAAAAGCAGTAGATGCTCTGTGGAGAAATGTACAACCTCCTGACAGGAGGTGAGAAAGACCATGAAGCCTGGAGGCTGCAGTCCTGCATTTCTAATAATGGTAACTGACTTCAACTTGACCTTCCTGATGGACAGATAAGATTGCACCAAATCTTTCCATCATTTCACTGAGTGAAGAAAACACAAGATAAAGCCATTTGTTTCCCCTTCCATGCTGCTGGCATGGCTGATCTCAGTAAAATAAAGGCAGAAGGAAATAGGCTGGAGCTAGGAAGCCTGAGTACAGCAGGAGGGGAAAAAAAAACTTGTGGCTAAAATGTTTGGCCAAGGCTGGGAAAAGGTAAAGGAAGAGAAAGAGAGGAGAGGCATTTTTAGGGGAATATACTGGACTCCATCTGAAAAAATACCTCTTATTTCTCCACCATAGCAGCCTTTTGTAACATTTTCTGCAAAAGAAAAAACATTCCAACAGGCACATTCTTTTATTTCCTTAGAAATCTGACCACTGGTAGAGCCAACAAGACAACCTCTCTCTTACAGCGTATTACAAAACTTTGCCCTGGCTGCCAAACATTCACCGTTTATTTGTACTGAAATTTTCCATTCTTGCTTTCCGTCTCAGACATGTATTTCCTTTTAAATTCTTACAGAAATAGCATCCTTGTGTTCTGAAAGGGGCTTGGGAAAAGAATAGTTTTAACAGTGCAGATTTGTTTTTTCAGCCATTCCAGAAAGGGGCAGAAATTCAAGGAGCTGAAGCAATAACTTTAGATGAGAGAGAAGACCCAATTCCTTTTTTTAAATTTTTGACCAGATCCTTGGCTGACCTTATCAGACCCCTCGGGAATCTGAATTTATCAGCACAAATACCAGTCTTTCTGGGCTACAGCTAACTGCTTCCTGTGGTCAGCTGGTAGAAATAACCAGCAGACCTTGGCTGATCCTGATTTCTTTGATTTTACCAAGGAGCTCACACTCCTAAAACTTGGCAGCCTGGTACATTCCTTAATATTAAAAAAAGAAATAAAAAAGATCTCCTCCCAGCCTTTCTTGACTTTCCTCTTTCTTGCAATACTTGCAGTGTTGTAGCAAGACTACGAAATGTGGTAGGGTACATAAGTCAGGAAAAGATAACTTTTTGTAATATGGTCTCATGAAAATCTGTTCAGATTTTGGGTTTAAGAACAAAATGTCACAAATTTCCATTTCCCATCTGTGACTGGCATAGCACAGCTTGTGGTTCTGGCCACTTGCCACAACTCCATGACAGTTTTATTGCCATATGTAAGTTCTGGCCCTGTGTCCTGACACTTTCCAGAGAACTTTGGTCCAGCTGATCTATTGCCAGCTGTGAAGATGTGGCCAAAGTGAT
The DNA here is from genome assembly GCF_022539315.1 of Serinus canaria. Taxonomy (NCBI): domain Eukaryota; kingdom Metazoa; phylum Chordata; class Aves; order Passeriformes; family Fringillidae; genus Serinus; species Serinus canaria. Next base: position 24,914,778 of record NC_066313.1, read on the forward strand.
ACAGGAAAAGTCTTTGATTACTGATGTCTAGGTGCATGCATATTTCTCCCTCATTACTAGAACACTAGCCCATAGTATTCTTGTAGCCAGAACAAGGTGGATTGGATTAGATGAGGGGACTACTAAGTGAGTAAAAAAGAGGCTGGACAGGTGAACTCAAAGTGTAGAGGGCAACATTCCAAAATCTAATGGGTAAATGGGAAGCCACTTGGGAGTAACATTCCTCAAGGGATTAATACCATTTAACATGCTCATCTACAAGAGAAAAAGGATGCAGAAAACACCTTGAAGAGTTCACAGATTATACCAACTTGGATTAGTGGTGGGTGTTCTGAAAGGCAGCACGGCCATTCAGAAGGACCTAAATAAGCTGGAGAAAAGGGCTGGCAGACATCTCACCAAGTTCAACAGTGATAAGCACAAAGTTTTGCAGCGCTTGCCAGTGCAGGCTGGCTGCTCACTGCCCAGGAAACACCTCTGCAGAAAGGCTTTAGGGTCCCAAAAGACTACTGATTGAAATCAGAAGTGCCCTCAGCAGCTATGTAGGCCAAAGTCATGCTGGAGTGCAGAAACAAGACAGCAAGTCAAGGAAAGGGATCATTTCCCTCTGTTCAACACTCAAAAGCTGCATGTGGAACATTCTTTCTTGTTTTTTTCTTTCCAAGGTATGAATGATATTCATATACTAAGTGGGGTACACCAAGAAAATAAGGAATCTGAAGCATTTAATGCATAAGAAAAGATTGAGGAACCTGGGTTTGCTCATACTGGAGTAAAGATAGTTGTTGGGGACTTACTAGCTGTCTTTGACTAATGGGAGGGTTATGGGAGTTAGACTCACAGGGCTCCAAGCTGAAAGGATGAGAAGCAATAGACATAGTTGCAGCAAGGGAAATTTCACAGTTTATAATCTGGAGTGCCAAGTGCATATTCCCAGACTCACTCCTCTTGTGTGACATCCATTCTGAGATGACATCCTCAACTCTTTCATTTTGGTGGCATCAACCCTGACGACCCTCTTTTCCACCAAATTTGTCCCCTAAAACCAGTACCTGAGACATCTGAGCCATCCCAGTTAAGTAACCCCACTCTCTGGGAGCTCAGCCTGCTGGTACCTTTTGGCTCAATCCTCCAAAGACAGCACAGCAGGACTGAAAGCAGCACAACTTTCAGGGAAGAATTATTTGATCTCACTGAATCGTTTACCTTCTTCAAATGTCCTAAAATGTTAAAATTACAGACTCTCGAAAATGTCTCATATCCCATGAGATGCTGGCATTTTTGGTAAACCTGGAACTTTCAGGTAAACCTGGACTGACTTGTCTTCTTCTGCAAATGCAGATTGGATTTGATGTTGGTTAGTCCACAGTGACATTCTCATTTTCTGAACAGAGAGACATAATTCTCTCTCCTGGGATTTTTCCTGGGGAAGGCAGTGAAAGCACAAAGAAGAGAAAACAATTCTTATCCCTACTCACTGTTGTTTGGCACATGTGGAATGTGTTATGGAGATTGTTTACCAAGAGTGATTCGTTGATTGGACTTTGCTGATGGTTGCTTGGATTGATTGGCCAATTGGGTAAAAGCTGTGCTGTGACTGTCTGGAGACGCTCACGGGTTTTTCTTTATTTTTTTTTTAGTATAGTATCTCTTTCGCATAGTAGAGATACTATACTAAAATTATACTATCTCTTTAGTATAGCTTTAATATTAGTGTTATAATATATAGCTTTATTATTATATAATATATAATAATATAGCTTTATTATTACTGTTATATAATATAGCTTAATAAAGCATTTGTTCAGTCTTCTGAAATCATGGAGTCAGAGCACATTATTCCCTACGCTGGGGTGGTCCTGCCTTGATAGTCCACCTTCAAAATTAACTCTCCTTTCTCCTTCCTGCATGCTCTGGTTGGAGAATGCAATTGCACAGTCCTGCTGTCTGTCTTCCTGCCACTGCAAAAGTGTGGCATTTTTGTTCTGATGGGCCAAAAATTAGGTGACAGCTGGGACCAATGCTGTCTGGTTTGAGAGGAAATGAAGTTTTTTGTGATGGTGTGGGCAAGCCAATCGGTGTTCAGATTTAATATTGGCACCTGGTTTGTCCACTGAGGGCATGGATACGCCTCTGAGAACACAGGGGGTTAAAAGCTGTAAACGCCCAGGAGAATTTCATCTTTGAGTTCCGCTTTGGGACTGAGCAGAGCCCCCTGCCCAGCTCCTTTGGCTGGGCGGGGGGGGGGGAGGGGAGCCATGTGGCCAGAGAGAGAGGTAGGCCAGGCTTGGGCTGAAGGGTGGAGGAGAACATTGCAAGGCTTCGGGCAGCCATCCTCCATTCGCCCCGCCCCCCCCCCCCCCCCGGGAGAGAGGGAGAGAGAGACAGAGAGACAGAGCAGGTACCTGTGATAGCGCAGCCGGTGTGAAGGAGAAGGGGGGGGTGCCCAGCAGGGCAGCCAGGCGTGGGAGTTGATGAAGTAAACCGGCAGAGAGCCTGGGACTTTTAACCCTTCTGAGGAAGATGGGAACCTTGCAAAAGCTGTTTCCTCCTGAAGTTGATGAGATTGAGAGGATGTTGAGAAGAATCCTAGGTGGGAGGAGATGATGGAGTGGCCTTTGGCTGGACTTTTCTTGTGTAGCCACAGCAGAACCCCTTGTGTTCCTGTGACACAGAGATTGCATTCTAGGGGGAGGCGATGGCTCAGAGCCAGGAGAGTGCAGTGATGTGGAGATGTGTGAACAGAGACGACGGGTGAGGAGGGTGGTGGTGATGCCCTCCATCTTCAAAGAAGAAGAAGAAGAAGATGATCTCTGTTCAAGAGACCCCTCGGCCCCAGGGGGTGAAATTTGGGGGGGACAGGTGTCCCAAAAGGAGAGGAACTGTGCTCTTTTTGGAACTGGACAAAGTATCCTTAAAAAGAAAAACCCTAGAAGCAGCTCTGATCCATGTGCAGTGGTGAGAGCACTGGACATGGAAGGAATGTGGCGCAAGAGGGACTCCTCTCTTCTCGAGGAACTGAGAATTGGTTATCTAAAGGGTGGTGATGGAATTGGAATTTGGTGGGGGGAGGAGGAAGAATTTGGAAGGTTTTCATCTTGTGTTCTATGTGTCCTGTTTTTTTTTTTTTTCCTGTAGTTTAGGTTAATAAAGTCTTTTTTCCCTTTTAACCTTAAGTTGGAGCCTGCTTTGCTCTGTCTCTGATCACATCTCGCAGTGGATGCCAGGGAAGGAGGTATTCTCGTGGGGGTGCTGGCATTGCGCCAGGCTCTAACGATGACAAATGCAAAATATGGTGTGGTGTTCAAAGGGAAGAAACATTACCTTCTTTGTTGTAAATGATGAGCTGTTTCTGCTTCAGTGCTTGTTTGTCCCTTCATAGAAATGCGGGAAATTCAGGGGCTTCATGCTGGGCTTTCAGAGAAACAGGTGTTGGCCAAGTTTTTCTTTTGTCTTTAAGTGTTTAGTTCTAGCTGTGTCACATTTTCCATTATTTCATCTGAAACTGCAAGTATCTTCTTTAAATTAATGAATGTTAAAATTTATAGAATCATTCAGGTTGGAAAAGCTAAGATCATGGAGTACAGCTGTAAACCTCCCACTGCCAAGTCCCACTAAACCACGTCCCTAAACTGCAGCAGTCATTAGTCTGTCTCTGACACTTGATACCATATCAAATGCCAAAAGTCTTGCACACACCTGCACAAAAACAAGAGGAAATGGGATTGCAGAATCTCTTGCTGAATGTCTCTTAAAACTCACCTCCCCATTTTACATCCCATCTACAAATTGGAAAAGCTCAGAGCATGACATATGATATTGCCATTTGATTCAAATAAGGGGCAACTGGAGGAGGCAGTGGACAGAAGAGGAAGAGCTTGACACTGCATTTGAATTCTATTGTGTTTTAGAGTGAGCACAACCCTTGTGGTGTGAAGGGCCTCCCTGCTGGTGACAATGTTTCTAAGGCCAGAAACTGTAGATGATAACAATTAATGGTACAAATCTGTCTGTCTTCAATGATAGCTGGCTCCCAGCTCCTCACAGTATGCTCCTACCCTCCCAAAACAGTAATCACACAGGCAGCACTCAACTTCCCAAGGACTTCTTCTGGACCCTCTCACCCCTCTGTCCTTACCTGACGAAGTGCAGGCATTATTGTATGCTGAGTGAATGCTGCTTTTGTGGGATTCAGCACACTGCCATAGAATTTGTTAGGTAATGGTGTAGCTACACAACACCTACCTTTTGACAATAATTCACAATGAGTGTGGTATCTCCTCTAGAGAATACATCATTGTCAGTTTCTGTCAAGAACACAAAGTCTGATTCATTTCTTGCAGTACTCTTTCTTGTATGAGCACCGATGTCCATATTTCCTTCTACCTGTGGTTTCACACCATGTCAAAAACTTATGCTTCCTTTTCTATTTGTAAAGCATTATAGCAAAAATCCCCTTTACCTCTTTTCTTTTTCAGATCCATTTTTCAAGGAATCACTTTCTCCCTATGTTTCATCCTTAATCCTTTCTCTGCAGACAATGTTTTGCTCATCCCAAAAGTCTGCAATAGCCAAGGGAGCTTGTTATTCTTGTGCAGGTCACTCTGTTCTCTTTGCTTCCTTTTAAAACACAGCACATCCCAATTCTTCTTTTCTTGCTATTTCTGATAACTTAAATGTAGGCACTGTTAAGTGTTGGACCATCAGTATGGATTCCTTCCTCAAATTCTTCTTTTTTTCCTTTTCTGTATGAAATTTCAAGGAGGATATATCAGAAGAACTTGTCTTTCCCTGATTACATTTTCCCTTTCAATTTGAATCTTTCTAGTTTTAGAGTTACATGTGAATTACTTGGTTGTACAGGAGCATGAGGCTTGTGAAGGACATCTCCTAAGCGACTGCAAATTTCTTGCAATGTTAGCCTGTGGTCCAGCATTGTGCCAGAGAAAACTCTGACATCCAGACCATGGCAAACAAGGACTTTTCCAGGAATTTCATTCTGCAGCACTGGCTTCGGTTAATCCATAAACTACCAGAGGTCCTTCCTACTACTTTAACTGTCTGATCTGGTATTTTCCTTCTTTTGCTGATTTAGCCTGATTTCAAAGCAACTGCTTTGGAGGTCTTGTTCAAGGTTTTCTTGCCACTGTCCCTTCTTAGTCTTCCTCATTTATATCTTTCCCCACTTCATGAGCCACGCATTTACACTGCTCATGGTATAAATCTTGATAGGTATGTCAATATTCCTTGTGCAGTTGCTGACTTTGAGAGGGGAGTTGCTGTTCATTAGCTGCTTTCTTTACTTTGAATCAAATCTGATGTCTTCTCTTTCTGCAGCATGGACAAAATAATTCAGTTTCTTTGCACGGATTTGCATTTTGCTGTGATTCAATTTTAGGCTGCAGTCTCTGCTTCTTGTAGGTAATGCTGTTAGTTTTGGGGGGTTTTGTCATATTTTCTCAAGGTCTGTAATTCATAAGAATGTCATCAAAAGTGACTCCTGCCCTTCATCAGCTTCATATTATTTTAGGAATATTTTGGGAAATATCTCCAGCATAGGCAGCATTTTAAGAGGCTTAAAATTGAAATGCTGTCTTCTTAAAGTCACTAACATTCTGCTTTCTTTGTCCAGCCTGAACTGCCTGTGCCTAGATGGAACGCTCAGTTCATGTAGTATATTTTTTGTAGAAAGCAGGTAGGTGATCTCATCTTGGGTGTGTAAAGTGCAATGTTTTACTGCTTTCTTTCTGTCTCAATAGCCTTTGCAGCTACAGATTATGATGATATTTCTCTTTTCCTGTGATTATTTTGAAATATCATTCCAGTGCTTTCTCCATTGGCTCAATTGTCTTTAGCTGCAGCACAGGCTCTGCTCCCCAGCCCTTTCTGAGCCTTGCTGCCAGTGGATGCCATGGTCTGTGTTCATAATTTTAGGCAGTCGCTACTCTCTTGCAGGGAGGGGTTGTGTTTGAATCCCAAGGGAGCTTGGGATGTCATCCTCAATGATTCCCACCGATTCAATTCTCCTGCAGCAGAGGAGAAATCATCCATCATTCTCTGCTGCAGCACAGCTCCACTGCTGGACAAGTGCTCCATTCCAGCCTGGCAGGCACAATGAAACCACGGCAGGGAGCAGCAACGCCCAAGTGAAGAGGCAAGCCTGAGGTTCAGACGGGAAATCGAGAGCCCGTGGCAGGGTCAGGGCTGCCATCAGCAGGATACCAGCCTGGCAGGAACACGGCCATAGAGCAGCTCAGGCAGCAGCCAAGCAGGAGAGGGCTGTGACTTCAAGCAGCTCCCAGCATAAGGAGAAGAAGGTCTCCCACGAAAATTTCTCAGCAGATCTTTGCAGGGAATCTCCACAACAGCTTCTCCCAGCTCTTCTTTTCTCACCAGTTCTGACCAGCCAGCTGGTCTGAAGCTGCCAGCCAAAATCCTAGGAGAGTGACAGTGCCCTCAGGGCCTTGACAAACTCTCCATCCCATGTCTTCAAATTCCAGCAAAGCATTTGGTTTTCTCTTCTGTTAGGCAGACTTTGAAATTTTTTATCAAATGTCAGGGACTTAAGGTTTTTTTGTCTCAAGACCAGTTTTCTTGGCATTTTTCTATCACAGCACTGGAGATACTTGACACCTTGATGTATATTTGTCTGAAACAATGCATTTCCCTGCTATGCCCTGCTATGCATTTCCCTGCTATGCCAAATGTAGGTTTCTGCATCCTACCAGCCTCACAACGGTGTTCACAGGACAGCTCAGGCTGTGCTCCTCCTTTACTCTGTCCTAGGGTGGTAACTGCCCTGTAGAGCCATGAGAAGATCCAGTGTCACCAGTGTGTCTCCTAGGCCCTACATATAATGGAATTTCATACAGTCATGGAATATGCTAAGTTGGAAGGGACCCATCAGGATCATCAATTCCAACTCCTGGCCGTATAGGAAGAGTGTAATGTCACTGCTGCTGGATTGCTGTCCTTGGAGGTGCTCTGCAGCCATACCTGTGGGTGTGGCCAGGTACCTTTCCATCAGCTCAAATGACAAGCTCTCATCTGGACTGTGGAGAGCCAGGTCTGCTTGTTGCTTTGCACAGTGCAATGCATCATAAAAATGTCCTGCTGATGTGCCTCAGCTGCGGGCTCCACTTTAACTGCTGGGCGTGGCTCAGGCCCTCTCACCTCTGAGCACCGCCTGTGGCACTCTGTTGTCCTTGTCTCTTCATCTTATGAGGTAACACCACCCCAACTTCTTCTTCTTGATGATGCCTGTGCCCTCTGAGCTCCCTCTGTTCAGTTGCTAAATGTGTCTTCATTGCCAATTTTCCTTGTGCCCCTTTCTGGTTTGACCCTGTCAAAACCTTCTCCTTCAGTACACCATTCCTCTCTGCCAAAGCAGAATTTTCCTTAAAGCCTCAATTATCCACTCACTACTGGGCTCTTTCTGCCTAGGTTTGGGTATTTTCCTTGATAATTAGTGTTGTGCAGAAATTTTTTCCTTTGCTGAGCTTTGTCTCTTTGTTCATTTGCCCTGGGTTTCTCACCAGTCACCAAAGCATCCAGCTCCACCCCACCTCCTTTGCTGTCTTTCCATAAACTCCCCATGCCTCTACTCTGCTCCCATCTGCTTCTTCCCTCATGTCCTTCTCTCCTCTAATGGAATGCTTGCATTTCTGCCCCCATCAAGGAAGGAACTAACCAGCTACTGCTCAAGAGGACATTTAAGTGTGGGTTGCCAGCAACTGAAACCATCCTGCTTCTGCACTTCCCCATCAATGCATGGCTGGGCAGTCACTCAGATCAGCACACTCATCTCACAGACATTTTCCTGGGGTAATTTTCAGCCAAATAACTCAGCTCATCTGATTTAGATCACAGAATCTTATGCCAGGTCCAAGTTGATAGGAGGTAACCAGAAGCCCTCAGGGGAGCAGAAAAAACCCATGGGACAGCCCCTCCTGTCAGTACTGCAGCATCAGAGTAGCTAAACAGGACCATGAATCATGCCCTGGGACAAATCAGTGACAAGGAGATGCTATTTGGCTTTTTTGAACAGCCTGATGACTATCACAGGTCTTTTGCCCTGCAGGAAGAGGTTTAGACATTTTTCTTTCTAAGTAACACTATCAGGGGACCAGAAAAAGCCATATAGAGGTAATTATGCTCAAAAGCACAATCAGAAGGAAAAAAATGTGCCTGCTGGCTCTGCAGGCATGAATTCCAGTGTCGGCAACAGTAACACAGACCTTGAGCCACAATAAGAATAATAAATAACAGCAGCAATGAGGGCTGCTTTTCTTTTGCTAATCTGGGGGAACTCTGATGGGACACTGCATGGGTATAAAATGGGTGTAAAGTCAGAGCAAAATGAAGAATATGGCTCTTACTCCATGCAGGACAGGCTGTTAAAGAACTCACTAAAATCAGAGGAAAGTCACTGTATTGCTTGGCACCCACCCAAAGTGACTTCATTTTCTGTTCAGGATTAAGATGCATTAATAGCCTGAGGGCAGCAGTTTCCTTGCCAAAAAATGCCTTTCCTCCCCCTCCACCTCCCATTTTGTTTTAAATATGAGGGCTTACAGGTCAGCAGTGAACACTCAGCGAGTATTACTTGAATTATCAAATGAAAGTGCAGCAGTATCATTTTCTTTCAAGCAAACACTGACTTAATTAAAATGTGCACTCTGAACTTGGAAAGTTTCACATTATTCATGAGAAAGGTATGGGTTTGTCTATTGCAATGGCAAGCTAAAAATAACCAGAGATTCAGAACTAGAAGGACAGCTGTTAAGAGTAAGGCACTAGAACATTTTCTGGCAAAGCTCTGTCTCCAAGAGTGTCATTTACCCTCTGACCATTCTCTAGTCCCAACCAATATAGCAAAGCTGGAAAAAGCCTTCATGTAAATGTGATTATGCTGGCCACAAAATCCTTTTGGCCAGAAAGCTGTGCTCTCTTTGGGGAAACAGCATAACCTGTATGGGCCAAAGCACTTCTGCTGACCAAATTATGCCCTAGGAGGGAGTAAGGCTGGAAATTTAGGTGAAGGCAGCATTCAAAGGCTGCAGTGAGAAAAGTTTCCAGCTCTCAGAGGCCCAGTCCAGCAAATGAGGGCTACCTCATGCTTCTGCCACAACCCTGTAGACTTGTGTTCTTCCACTGAGTGACTTTTTCTATAGCAGGGCTAGGATAGCAGGTGGCACATCTGCCATTGCCTTCAGCTCTGTACCACTGTGGGTATCTGTGCAGGTCTCCCTTTGGGTTTCAACAGGGAACCAAGGACCTAGACAGCCAGAATGTGCAGTGGGACTGGACAGATGTGGGGCCAAAAAATCCTGGAGTGCTCAGCACCACAAAAGTGGCAGTAATTTTCACATTAACAGAACCAAAGCATTTTCACCTTAAGGTTTTGTTCAAAGGACACTGAAAAGGGAGGAGGAGAATTAGAACTTATCTTGCATATCACATTAATAAAAGTCTGTACACAGACCAAAGAGATGCCTTACCCTTTCTCATCCTTCCAAACTCCTTTCTATTGCTTTGCTTTTAGACTGGAGATCAATTATCTGTGAAGTGATATCCCAATATAAAATCTGCCTTGTCTCCACTGTACCTGTCATTCTCTGTCAGGTTGATCTGAAACCACAAAGTCACGTTAGTCATCTGAAGAACCTAAGCAAGATGTTTCCTGTCTTACCTGTGTAAATCTGGGTCAATCTCATCTGATTAAACACACCCATTTGATAGCTGATGGAAGCCAAATATCTGAAGAGTATGTGGCCAGTGAAGGTCGGCCAGTTTGCAGTACATCCAAGCCAGTTCAAGAGCAAAGGCTCTCTTCTGAGATGACATGGTCTGCAATCCTCCATGCAGGTAAAGCAGGATAGAAATCTCCCAGCAGTAGATGAAAACTGGTCTGCTTGCTTAAATTATGCCCTTATCCCTAGTTTGGAAGAACTGGAGGAATTCTTATAAAAGATGGTTAGAGAGAATATGGTAGGTGGGGGCAGCATGACCAGCAGCACACTGCATCCATCCCAGAAGCCCTGCCAAAAGACACTGGAGCTGTAGCAGTCCTGGGGGACAGGGGAACTGCTGCTGCACAATACTGAACTGCAGAGGCTGGCTGGGACAGCAGAAAGTGTCTCTGACCTAGGGCTGAGTATAAGAGCATGGCCAGTGGTTGACATCAGGTCTATACCAGGAGACAGACAGGGATCCCTTTCTCATCTTTCAGAACAGGAGCTCCATGGATAGCTTCTGCAGTATGGGCTGGGTACCACACAGGCACTGTGCAGCCTTGCTACACCCTCCTGGTCTTCTGGGAAGCATCCCTTCATCCCCAGAGAGATATTCTCCTTCATCTGCCCACCCCTCCATGAAAGAAATGGGAGTATGTGAGGAATTTGATGCATCTATTCTGTGTTGAGTTGAATAAAGAGGAGCATTTGTCTCTCCTCTGAAAGTACCATCTGCAAGAGAGGCCACCCTCGAAGATCTGTGAGACTTTAGCAGGTGTTTTGGAAGAAGTATGGCCATTAAGCAGGATAAAGTATTTTCATCGTAAGGAAGATTTCAACAAACAGGAAGGTAACCAACCTCCAACTACAAAATAAAACCAAGGTAGAACATGTCTAAGAAAAGAGACAAATTTTATCTCTAAAGGTATCCAGAAGGAAAGAAATTCAGATTGTGCATTGAAATCCTTGAAGGCTCATGCCAGGAGCAGATGATATAGGTACCCTTGTAGAATGAATACAGAACAGCTCTTCAAGTGCTAGCTGAAATAACATGCAGATAACAGCTCTCTTGGGGCACCCAGGTGTCAACATAATGCTTATCTTGATTGAGGAGGAATCTGAAGGTATGAATGGGCAGAGTGCCATGCTTCTATGGGGGACTCCACATCTGATCCTGACAGTCTGGAACAGCTGCAGGCTAGGGAGATAACGTTGTGGTTGTAGCTACAACCTTGAAACTTAAAAAACTGAGTGGCACAGGTGAAGATTAGACTAGTGGACTACAACATGGGCAGGATGTGAGAGAAGAAGCCAGTAAGAAACCAACTCTGAGTCTTTCAAACATCTCATTTCACAGAAGACATATAAAGAAAACTCTGGTTATGTGCCACCAGTATCTCAGAAATGCAATTGAGAACCAGGATCCTGTTGGGCTGGATGCTGCTCAGAGGACAGAACCCCTGCTATGGGCTTCTGCTGGGAGCTGAGAGAATCCACTCTGTGTTAAGGCAGCCTACGGCCAATGTGTCCCCAAGTTGTGGATGGGCAGCAATTCCACCTCATTTATTGGAAGTTTTGTACCATTCTTTGAGGTGTGATTCTCCCTTCAGCTGTTATCTCTGGGACTTTTGAGGGCTAATTTTGTGAAGCAGTATCAGGCTGCCATAGCTGGATTCACTTCTGAAAGCTCTGTGAAGAGCACATGGGGCCAGAGCAAACATTAACTCTGCTCAAACAACAGTGAGTCCAAAAAAGACAGGGGCAGGAGAAAGAGAGAGCCTTCCCACAGCAGCAGTTCAGCCCTGGCTCTCCTCCTGCCTGCTTTCCTACCAGAGTCAGAGACATCCAGCTTTGGCTCTAGGGTGTTGACTGACTACAGCACTTGACTACACCTTGTCACCAGCCTCCTCTCCAGGCTGTGCTATTTGTTAAGGCTTTGTAAGAGAACTGGGACCTTGCAGGTTTGCCTGGCTTGATTTTTCTAGTTGGGTGAAGCAGAGATGGTTTATATAATCTTATCTCCATTTTCCTTTTTTTCCCATTTTTCTCATTGAAAAGCTCATCATGCCTTCAGGGTGAATTTCTATAATCTGCTGCAGATTCTGTTTGTGTTGAAATACCACCTGTGTAAACTTATCCTGTTTAGACCATGCAGAGTTTGGTTCGTGGAGACTTGTATCTATACTGGGAAAGACAAAGGGTTATCAAAATGGAAGTATTTTCCAAAAACCACCACAAAAGACGCCAGCCAGTGGCACTACAGAGTGAAAGGAGACTTGCTGGAAGCTACTGCATGGCAAGCAGATGAGTGTCCTCCCAGCATTGCCTCTGTGATGGTGAACAAAGGCCACCACTTTCCCTCCATGCATGGGAGAGTTTTGTCTCTCTCAGCAGCAGAAATGCCTGTTGTCCTTAACAATGCTTTAGCCAAGCAATGGCCCCCTCCAGGTCAGGTTGCATCTCTGTTTATTTTAATAAACAAAACAGAATGAAAGATTCAAGGGCTGTGGGACATCACCCATGTCAAGCCACCTAAATTCTCCACTAGAACAGGGTGGCTGTGTTCAACCCCCTCTTGCCTGTTGGTACATCTTTAGACCTAGAAACGCTGTCAAACACCAGGAAAAGTGCTACCTATATTCATGCAATGAGTTTTTCAGAGCCTTAAAAGTGCATCCTGGGCTTGATCCCAGACCTGTTCAGGGGGATCTGAGGTGAACGGAAACTGACACCAGACTCAGGGTTAACCAGTTCATAAGGAAATAATTGGGAACTGCTCCTCCCCAAGTTCTCATTTAAATGGTATCCAGTCCTTTTCCAGGCTGGAGCTGACTGGCACAGGCCAAAAGGGTGGCCAGGGAATATAACCATTAAGTCATACAGAAGTTGAGCTTTGCCAGTATGGACAAAGCCTCTGCCAAACGTGGTGCACTTCTGCAGGGGCTCTGACTGACTGGTAGCCCAGTTCAATCAGCCAAGGGCAAACCATGCCCCTGGAAGCAAGCCACAACAAAATGAACAGAAAACATGCTGAAAAGAAAACAAACTCAATAAAAACTTTTAAGTAGGGCTGTGTGTGTGCCAACCAGGATCACTCAGCACAGGGAAGGTATAACAAATATTCCTGGCTGAGGTGCCATGAGATCTCCTGGAAGCTCAAAGCTCATTTCATTCATGCTTCTGTGTGCAGCAGCAAAACCATATGCCAAGCACTATCTTCAAATTGAAGTGTCTAAGCTCCCTCCTGAGCAAGGAAAATGTCCTAGCTTTGTGAACAAAGGCATTGTTTAAGACTGGAAGCAGGATGGACTCAAAAAATATGTATTTTCCCTTTAAATTTTATCTTTTGCCTCACAGTCAGTGCAGGCTTGGGAAACAAAAGAAGTGCTTCTGCCATACTCAGGCAGTAATCATACTTCTCCTCCGAGGGACATGAAGAGCTCCTGTGCCTCTCATGCAGAGGCACAGGAGAGGTGGATCTTTTGCAGACTCCTCCAACTTCTGCTGATGCATTTCATCCCTCAGCTCTGCTGGGCCCACTCCTCCAGTACAGAGGCAGATGAAAGGTGGGAGCACACTGGTACTGCTGAGACTCACACCAGTGCAGTAGTCACAGCTTTTATCTTTCCTCCAGCCAAGCAGTCTGGGAGATGGAGGCACTTGCAGGTGGGGCTCTCCAGGCACTGCATACCTCTCCTCCTCATCCTGTTACACTGCAGAAGACAGTCCTGGAAGAAGAGCTACTTTATCCTTAGAATCACAGTAACATAGAATGGTTCAGGTGGGAAGGGACCTTGAAGACCATCCAGTTCCAATCCCTCTGCTATGGGAGGGGCACTTTCCACTAGAACAGGGTTCCTAAAGGACCATGAAGGGAATTTACACAGGGCAAAAGACTGAGGGTGATGTTTCCAGTGTTATATTTGCCTTTTCACAGCTAAAGCACATGAAAACAGCTAGACTGTTGTGTGAAGTTTCTTTCAAAAGTTGAGGGTGTGTTTTGAGAATGAGAACATGACTTTGCAACATCCACTAAATAACAAGGATTTAAAGCTGCATGAGATGAGCACTTCTGCATTTTATTCTTGTCAAATGAGGACATAATAAAATATAGGAGTTTATAGGACCCTATAGTCTGTCAGACACTAAAGGAAATACAGGAATCTTTCCTGAACGGTGGATATTGTTTACTAAGCCATGTTCCGATATACAACAGACTTCCCACAAGTGACTAGTCTGGCACCAAAATGAGTGTTTTTGTGTGGCTGAAGTGAGAGCTACAAGAAAATGAATTCAAAGATATTAAAACCCTCAGCCATGTCACCTCTCAGACCGAAAAACCTCCTAGCACCAGGCTGCTGCTTGTGGTCCTCCACTGCATAGAAAAGAAGCATATTCTACAAAATCATGTTTCCCCATCAGCTGCAAGGGAACAGATTTTCAATATCTTTTGCTACTGCATTGTTGCTATGATCATACAGGGACCAATGAACTGAGACAGTATTTTAATATGTAGTTATAAAAAATCCCTTTGCAAGTTGAATCTATGTAGGCCAGATGTCTATTTGGGTAGAAAAAGCTGGCTTTAAATATATCATGAAATAAATAAATATTTTAAGGTATTAACATACTGAGTGCATGTCACAAAAATACAGTCTCCAAACAACAAACATTTATGCAAAACTGAAGAATAAAATAGAAACTGAGTACTCTTTTCTAGTAATCCAGAATCCATAAAAGTTGCTTCCAAATGGCAAGAATAGCTTTTGCTTCTTGTGCAAAAAGAAAAGCTGAAAGTTCTCTTCCAAACAGCATTTTTTTTGTCCTGCTAGTGCTTACAAGATTCTGAATTTCCTAATTTTTGATTTCTTGAAATTTCTGTGAGCAAAGAAAAAAATAGCAGTACTATCATACAGGTAATACACCAGAGAGCACAAATTTCAATTGCACAGTAGTTTCTATTGCTGTTGATTTGTTAAAATTATTTTTGTTCGCTTGCTGTTAAAAAAAGTTTTGTTTGAATGGCAAACAAACAATTAGGGGAATATAAGTTTTCTGGTCTTTCAGTTTGGATATAACAACATTCTTAATTCACTGCTGAAACGCTGGCAAATTCTTTTTGAACCTGATGAAACTTCAGGCTTAGCATTCCCACTTGAAAGCAAAAATAAAGCAGAAAAAATCCATTAAGACAATAAGCCAACAATTTTAGGCTCTTATAATATTTGTGAAGAAATAAAATGCCCATGATTGTGCACTCTGTTACTGTTCCTGGCACACCTATAAAATAAATCTCAATCTATTCTTTCATCATTCGAAACCAATGTTTACATGTCCACTGGGTTTAGTGAACTGAGCCTCCTGCTATGCACAGAGCTAAAGAAATAATTTCTTAGCCAACAGACTATTGCACCAGCCTTCCTCGGTAATTCATTTTAGGTGTGACTAACCATAGAGTCTCCTCATACAAGCTGTTTTATTTGTTTCAAAGATTGCTGTACACATGTCTAAGCTCTCCTGAGCTCTCCACAACAGAAAATCCTCATAAGCACCTAATATAATATCCAAGCACAGACAGGTCCATTTGGTGAGATATCTTTGCAACCACAGTCACATGCAAGCTTTTTCAGCTATCTATGGACATGTTCCATGTTCCTCCAGCAACAAGAGCTGTACCAGATACTGAGCACTGGGCTTGTTTAGGTAGAAAATGGAGTCCAAGGCAGAGAGATGCCTTGTGATGAAAGCGTCCTTGCTCAAGTGCTCCATTCTGCTGAAAGGCTGAAGGTGAGGCAGAAAGGGGGAAACTGTGAAGTTTTTTCTTGGAAAGTCCTCTTAAAGTTGGCAGGTTTTAAGGTATTGAACTACAGCTCAGGTAACTTGCCACTGTACTGATAAGGAAATAGGTCTGGGGACCTGAGGCTCAGGAACTACTTTCCTCTCTCTAGCTCTTCCTAGCCCCACACACTGGTTCCTGACATGATCCTGTGTTGCCAGAACCCAATCATGAGCACATGAAGATGCAGGAGGGGAGAGTCCAGCAGCCAAAGTTTTGCATGAGAAAAGGTGTTGCTGACTTCCTCTAGTGGCAAAGCTCATTAGGAATGAGAAGTTAGCAGGATTTTTGAGGAGGCTGTGTCTGCCTAGGAGCAGCAACATAATTTTATTCAGGATTCAAGAAGTCTGCAAACTGAGGATCCCCTAATTTCAGTTGCAAGATCCCTTCAGCAGGGTGGATCTGCCTGCTGCATCTATAGCATGACAGAAAGGGATGGTCAAGCATCATACAGGTGGTGTGCTGAGATAGCTCACATAAAGCACTTTTGCCATACTCCTCTAGGTTAAAAGCAACTGTAAGAAACTCATTCTCCAAGGACAAAACATTCACAGTTTGATAAACAGATCACTCACTCTAATCACAGGTGTTTTTGCCAAAATCTCTTTGGACTGTGCTCTCCCTGCAAGCAGGAAAACTCTTCTGCTTGCTTTTCTCCCACATCTGAATCTGAATCAACCTAATTTTTCAAAATGAACTATTTGGAACTTCCAAATTCTGCTGTGTGATGGACTCACTATAAAGCTGTGAGAGACAGACTGGGTATTGAAGCACTCAATTGCTGACAGCCCTGGCTGCATCCTTTGAGCTGCAATAGCTGTGCTTGGCATGGAACATGCTCTCATTGAGTAGCTGGAGGACTCCAAAATCTGCTAGCCCACCTGGACAATGGCATTCCCAGCACAGCCGAGCCTCTGACTGCAGCAAGGAAATCCTGGCTGCAGTGAGGGACCCCACTTCACACGGGAGCTGCTTGAATTTCAAGGGCAGTACAAGCCTAATCAGAGGCCGAATATTTTGGCAGGGATCAAAACGTACAGACTGCTTTGGTGTCCTTGTACTGGATATTTGAAAAGGTTTTAAACTTCTCCCTCTGCTCTTCTGCCACCAGAGGGCACGGCTTCCCGCTCTGCCAGGAGACGCATCAGCCTGCCAGGACAAGGGGATTGCCTGCTGGAGAAATTTGATGTCCTTTTCCTCCCACCTTCCCTATACCTCCATTTCACACTCTTGGCTGACCTGAAGCCCCGTCTAAGAAGAAAATACCCTGAGACTTCAGCCGAGGCGGGAGAGAAGGCAGCTGGTTGCCACTTTGCACGGCTTGAGAGAAAGCATCTGACACGTCTGGTTCCTCGGTTGAGCCCATTCAGAAGCAGCTCTGCTAACACGCCCTGTTTCCTATTTCAGCTCTGCCTCGTTTGCACTGTGCTACACATCTGTGCAGCAGCCACAGCCCTGTCTCAGAGCCGCTGAGGCATCAGCCAAAGCCTGGGCACACGAGGGTGAGGCTTCCTGCAGCTCTTGACCTGTGGGAAGCAAGCTGGGTTGTGAACCAGATGCTCACTCCTCCTTCACAGCCATTTCAGAACTACAAGATGCAGGGCAGAAAGTAACAGGGCAGTGACCTTTTTCTGCAGTGACGATTCAGTAAACAACACGTTCTATTTTATTTCTTCTCCAATAGTCACTGCCAACACAGTGTGACAACCAGCACATCCTCTCCTTTGATGCGACTATAGAAATCTCACCAGAGCATCCACAGATTTGAACCTTTCTCATCTTATTCTTCTTTTTTTTTTTTTTTTTTTTTTTACCATAAATAAAATATGACTAAAATACAGGATATTAGCCATGCCTTTGGGAAGTCAGAGTAAGGCAAATTCAGGAACACTGACAGTAAAACAAAGAAGAAACCCTGAATGCATGGTAATTTTACTAGGCTGAGGTTCAGACCTACTCAATTTACAGTGAAGCTTTCCAACAGCCATTGGGAACCAAAAAAATTTACCTTTCAGCAAAGCTGTTAACCTTTTCTCTAAGAAAAGCACTTCCAGATCAGCATGGCCTTTTTGATGCTGTATGAGGACTCAGGACTAATTTCCTAGAGGTATTTCTCATTGATGAGTGTTCATTCAAGAATTCATGCAAATGTATTTGAGGTTGTAAAGTGCTGGAAAATTGCTTGCAGTTCCTCATAAGATGTGTATGCCTGGTCTCCAACAGGGGTATCTTTTCTGGCTTGATGTTTAGAATAACCAAACTCTGGGTTTGGACATTAAAAGTCAGAAGGAACAAAAAACTGAATTAGTGAAACTTTTTGGTTTGGTTTGATGAACTAAGATTTTGTTTCTCCTTAGTTAATGCTAGAACAAGACGCATAAATTGTTCAGATGAAAATATGTATGGAGTTATAAATACCTGCAATTTTCTATCCATATGAACTGAAGTCCAAGCAAAATAGGCAAACATGATCTTGCCAAAGCAGCCACATGTTTTAAAGGAAGAAGTATAGTAAAACTTATTTTTATTTTTTGAAGATACAAATGGATATTGGAAGGTACTCTGAATTGGAGTCTAGCAATTCACTGGTAAAAGCAAAAATAAAACACAGCCTAAGATGTTGCTCTGTGTAAATGCCAAGTATCAGAGCGTGTTGTGCTGGAAAAGGTTAGGAGTTTGAAAGCAGTTAAATAGGACATATAATTTTTCCAAGCAACCAAGATTGTATTCTTATGCAAATGATCAGGCTACTAAAAATACCAGGCAATTGGAAGGACCAGCTTTATATAGGCAGAAATACATACAAATCAGCATTCCATGAGGCTCACCAGCAGGCACCAGGTCTTTTATGGGTGTTTTAAACATCTGCTCTCACCCTCTCTCCCTGACAATTTGTCTTTCTACATGCACCAGATGCTTCCAAGGCTGTGGAGCTGCCAGGGAGTCAGCCCAGGAGATTCAGAAAGGGAAAGTCAATTATCATCAGTGAAGAGGAAAACGACATGGATGAGGGGTGCCTTCCCATGAGACTGGTGGAGTTCCTCCTGCAGGACACAAAAAATTTGGGCAGTAAAACTTTGGCCTGCAAAAGCCCAAGGCAAGATCTCCAAGGAGATTGTGGGAAGGTGCCCATGCTTCTGTACGTATTTCCAAATAACAGGTAACGTGAGCAACCTATAGCATCCCTAGGAAAAAGTTCTGAATTAGGTACTCAGAAAAAGCTGGACAGACTCCTGACCTTGTTCACTAAGGACATAAATAACTCAGATGCCAAACTCTCTTTTACCCAGAATTTTAGCCAGTGAGAATCTGCTTTGTGGTCCTTTGGCAGTGACCAGAGGGGAACCTTAGCTGAGCTTCCCATGACAAGTTTTTGCTTCAGTTCTTACTCATTCTTTCATGTCATGACATATTGTGCATGGCACTCTTGAAGCAGCCCAAGAATGAGTTTTGATCCCATCATCAGAAGGCAAGGTGTTTTGACCTTTAATAATCCACTATAACCTGGGCCTGGCAGTGTATTTTCTTCTCTTTCCAGCCCTCCCACACACTGTATCTTTTTAACCTGTGCTGACTACCAGACGAAGCAGGGGAAGATTGCTTTTGTCCTCTTCCTTTGTGCAGGGCCAACACACCAGCTTTTCCTTTCTGCAGAAGGACTCCCAAAGAAATACCTGAGGCCCCTTTGACAGGGATCCTGCTGCTCAGGTCCCTGAAGCTCTCTCTCATCTAGGCTTGAGATCTTAAGTATTCAGTGTTGCTGCACTGGGCTCTGTGTAAATAAGGCTTGTGTGTTTTAATTTTCCCCCATGTTGTTTTCTTTGGGAAAGTAAACAACTGGAAGAGTTCTATTGCAACCCCAATATTATTTTCTGAACCAGATGCTTATTTTAACACTGTACCCAGAAACAACAGGAAGTTCCTCTAGAAGTGATGGCACTGCAGCTTCTTTAAAGCAACTAGTACTTTTGGCAGCAGCTATTTTTACCCACAGAATGCAGCTCAGGGTTAAGAATGAAGGTAGAAGAAACATTACTTATCACAGCTACATTTTGCTCCATGTATTCTTTTATAAACTTTATTTTTTCCCTTTAGAAATTTTTTTTGGGCTGAACCCCAGCATACTAGTCAGAATTACTTCTGATCCTATCTACTTTACTGCTGCAGCCAAGATGTATCTGGAAAACATATTTCAAGTTTTGCATTAGATCAGAGATCCCTTCCTTTCTGAACTCTTTTCTATTTTACTGATTTGGGACTGCATTGCTCAAACCTCCTTCCCCATTCAGCTGAGCATAACTGTTGGCTACCAGGTGGAAAAGCATTCTAGAACTCAATAAAGAGCATCAGTTTTGCTAAAATATGTTTGATGCTGCCTAAAAGTGTACAGAACTTGTTTTGACTCTTTTGGTCTCTGCAGAGAGAGCTCTTTTTTTTCTAGGAAACAGTTTTGCTGCATCACTGCTATTCACCTTCTTTCTGCAGAGCTTCACTGATCTCAGCTCAAGAACGGCAGCTGAAGTTTCTCATCAATATTAATATTAATATTAATATTATTAATAACAACAACAACAATAATAATAATAATAATAATCATCATCATCATCATCATCATCATCATCATCCTCTTGGAGCAGGACTCCAGCACACCTGCAGCACACCTACCAGACCAGCATGTGCAGAGTCGCAGGAGGCTTTGTTCACTGGTGCAGAAAGGAGCAACCTAAAGTTACTTTGTAAAGTGAAGCAGCAGCTATTGATAATTGTTAAGAAAACACTTAAGATTTGCCGTTTATCATTGCATTTCTGCAGTTCTAAAACTGAACCAGCCATGTTGTCAGGAGCCAGCATTCTCTGAATACCTCATGCTAGCCTTTGCTACCCTTGGGGGGACACAATGCAGTAGGAATTGATTTGAGAAAGCACAGAGAACCAGCAGCTTTTGCTGAAAGGAGTTTTCTTGTATTTTTATCATGATGATATAGCTGGGTTTGGTTGAAAAAAATTATTAAAAATAACAAAACCTGAATTGTTTTCTTTTCCTCTCAATTTCCCCCTCTTATTTACTCCTCTGTTTCCCTTAGCAACTGGTATAAAGAGGAGAAAAGGAGGTGAAAAATAAACAAACAATTTTTTTTAATGGAAGGATGAGAAAGTGCTTCTGTTTCTGTCAAAAAACCCAGAAATGTTGCATCAAAACAGCAAATATGTGAAAATGGTTGTTGAGGGAAATTTTGTCAGACTATTTTTATTGGTATTTTTATCACCATCATCATTAACCCACTATGCTCTCTGCACTGCTGGGAAAGATTGATGACTTCTTCAGAAATCCTGGACTGGATCCTAAGACTTAAAATCCTGAGACAGGGTCAAACCATAAGAGCAGGAGGGTGCCGAGCAATGTCCCAAAATGCAGTTCCAGCTTTTGGGTTGTTCATTCCCTTCTCCTGCCCTAAACTAAAGATCACCTTTTCCTCATCACATACTGGCCTTTCACTGCCACAGAGCACAAACAATAAGCAACTCTCAAGCAAGAAAGCAATTTTTACCAGAATAAATCACTTTCAAATATCTATGCTCTGATCAGCTAATGTTCTGTCCAAGGGACACCCAATCCTGACTTTTCCTTTCTTCCAAGAATAAGGTATTAGGCAAGTTCAAGCCAATAGTCAGCTCTAAACTCCTAAGGACACCCCTCTGCATGCTGTGCCCCAAGCTCACCCTAGGGCCATGAGCACGGCAGTACTCTCTGTAGGAACTGTTTAAATTCAGTCCCAATCAAACCTGTGACTGTCTAGACTCTGGGATCAAGAAATACTTTTGCACCTTTGCTTCTGAACAAGGTCAAGATAATGCAGTGAGTGACAGATTCTCCTTCCCAGACCTCTCACCATGGTGTCACATCTTGCAGTTGTCTTCCTGTGCACCATGAACAGCACATCAAAAAGTCTGTGTGAGCAGTATGCTACATGATAGGCAATTCAGAAGAATTTGTCCCAAACAGAGTCAAAAATCAAGACAAAGCTGGTGCCAGATGCTATACAGGTCCACTCAGAGAAGAGAGAGATGCTGGTATTTGGAAGAGGTTGTGCTGCAAGAAAATAGGATAAAAATCCATAAGCTGTCAACTTAAGTTGTCAACTGCCTGACAAATGTCAGAGGTGGGCTGATGCAGCCAGAGGTAACTCTGCTCTGAGACT
This sequence comes from Serinus canaria, assembly GCF_022539315.1. Lineage (NCBI taxonomy): Eukaryota > Metazoa > Chordata > Aves > Passeriformes > Fringillidae > Serinus > Serinus canaria. Next base: position 24,936,548 of record NC_066313.1, read on the forward strand.
GCTCTGCAGGTCAGAAAGACCTTTTCTATCATTGCCTGAAAAAAAGGCAGCATTGCTGTCAGGAGCAGATCTCACTCCTGGGATGCCTCTGCAAAAACTATGTCTAAGAACAATGAAACCAAAGCTTCATCATTTCACTGATCTTAAAAGATATGCGGGAGATTTTTAAGATTAGGGGCTCAGTTTCCTGTTTTGCTCAAGCTCTTTCTACAAGTAAAACAAGGAAGGGTCAACAAGTTGACTCAGCTCCACAAGGCAAAGTAAAGCGATGGGAAATGGGGTCTTGCTCTGTGCTGGGGAGAAGTTATATAAGAGTAAAAAAAAAAAGCACTTTAATTTTGATGACTGTTGTGATGCAAGTGTTTTATCATATTTCAAATTTCCATTTGGATTTGAGAGAGATTTTAGCATATGAGTTTGTCTCATGAGTATATCCCAGACGGTCTCAATTCTTCATGAGAAGGACTATCCTGGAAAGAATTAAGCAGGTCGAGAGGTGAGTCACCACCCTTTTTCTTTCAATTGCTGAGATGTGTTCAGTCCTCAGGGAAATTACGGAGAAATGCAACCTCCCTATTAATTGGTCCAGAAGAAGAGGGATCTCAGCCAGCTGTGAAAGACTGATACAGACATAATAGCACCAGGCTTTGCAATTTCCCTTGGGTTCATTCTGTTTGTGATTTTGTGTTGTGGGCAGCTCTGGTCACTGCAGGGACTGGTGGACAATGTTGGGAACAAGAGAAGGCTGACTCCCTGGAGTTTGCAGCAAGACCAACACAGCAACAGAAGGTGGGGATACCATGCCTGCACCTGAGTCACAACAAACTCTCTCCTGACATATGTTGCACACAAAGAAAGGAAGGATTCACCATGAAAAGCATTATTACAGAGAAGGATGGGCCCTTCTCCATAGCCTTCATTGTGATACTGGTCAGTAAAACTAAAAGGCTGGTTGTGGAAACTGAGTTTGATCAGCACCCCTGTGTTGAGGAGAACCAGCCAGCAGTATGATGGCTGCTTGCACTTCCCTCAGCTTCAGGCCCAGTAAGCTTCTGAAATAATTCAAAGCAAAGGAGGAAGAACTTTGAATGCTCTTGCTCCCAAATTGCTGTGTACACATTGCTTGATTCAAAGAAGATGAGAAGAATCAGGGAGCAGAGTACCAAAAAGTTGTCAGTTGCCATCTGTCAAGCATTTGGCAAGTGGCTGCCACCACAACTGGATCTACTTTTGAAGATGAGGATGGAAGTGAGCGAGATATGTCCAGTAGAGAGCAGGGAAAAGACTGAGCAGCAAGTGAAGGAGGCAGAGAAAGTCAAAGTAGGTTGAGGGAGTAAAGAGCCCCCCAGCAGCGCTGAGAGTTTGGGAGAACAGAATTGGGTATGGCTAAAACATAGGCAAGTGAGTTGGAAGGAAGCAGATGCATGTAATGGGATGGAGTGGGGGGCAGTAGGAGAGCAGGAAAAGCACTGTGTCTAAAGAGTCCTGCAAGGGTCACACCACGAGTAGAAATCTTCCCTTTAAGCACTGAAATCACAATTACACTGGTTGAATTAGGGAATTATGGCACAGTAAATAGAAGTGGTTTACACAAAGAGCAAACCCCTCTGCTAAGAGGTTATCTAGAGGAGTATAGAAACATTAATTTAGGAAGCAATTTTTAACCTTGGCAGCTGCCTTACCCTGTCTCCCCAAAAAGGCAGGTGAAACCTGATGGATACAGGGTTCTGCAATGCAAAGACATATTTCTTGTTTAGTAAATGTTCCTGATTAATGAAATGCTAACAGGAATCCAGGGACATCACTGTTCTGCCTTTCTACCTCTATGGGTCAGAAGTTTACAGTTCTAGTATTGCCATAATTTTTTTTAAACACTGAAATACCCAGTCTGGACACGGTGTATCTTTCCCACTAGCTGGCATATTGCAGCAACAGCCTCATTTGTATTCTGTCTTTTACTTCAGCAAAGAAAAAAACCACTCTGCATTGCCACAACTAAGTCCTTCCCCACCGCAATATAGAGACTGCCAAAGTCACACTAAATTCAACATGTTCCTACTAACATATTTTATTCATACTGATGGTCTGCTTCACAGTGTGTTCCCAAATACTTGATTTAAAATGTAAGCTCCATACTTCTAACAAAATACATAAAGGAAAACAAACTGAGCATCTTTTTCTACATAGCAGTTCAACAGAGCTGCTTCTCCTTCAAGGCTCATCTACCACAGATTTCAGGCAGGAGGTTTTTTCCCCACACAAAGTCGGAGTGTCTTCCTGTACAAAGGAGAAATTTGTGACTTTTAAAAGAATAATTAGTCTATAAAGTCCTACTTCTTTTTTGAGTTAAAAATTAATTTCTGGCTGCGGATAAATTTTGGACCTGATGATACACAAAGTTAGGCTTCCTCCAGATAATGTTCTTGAGTGGACTCCACCTTGGCAGACACAGTCCCTAACTCCAAACCAACTGTTGAGGCACTGTATTTCTGTCTTGACATGGCAGGAGTTGCCATGTCTGTTGGGGATTAAAGTTTCCCTGGTCCCTCCTGGTTGGTTCTTCACACAGCAGGCTTTTCTTTACACTCTGATTCTGTCTGTGAAAGAAAGTCCAGCTAAACCCACCAGGTAACTTCAAGTAAGACATTGCAGGCAATCTGAAAGCCTTGTGGGCCAGAGCCATTTTTCAGTGGGCTCTCCTTTGCTGTTAGCAAGTCCAGCATCCTCCACGTGCAATAAAGGCTGTGTAACATTTTGCTCCAAGCTACACAAGCCATGGCACTCTGTACACAGGCACTCTGTCACACAGTGGATACTCAAGGAGCTGGAAAGTATCTGGGCTACACAAAACTCTTTCCAAAACCCATTAAGAAAAAAATAATCTCTAAGGGCTGGTTCACCTCTCAGACACGTTTTGGGTTAAGAGGACTCTGCACTTGAAACTCTCCCCATTATGTCAGAAAGAAGCAGGCAGAGTTCACAGCAGGCACTGCTACTTTTCTGGTACCCAACTGAATGAGGCAGATCTATAATTTCTTTTGTGGGCAGAGCAAAACACCTGCAGAGAAATGGGGAAAAAAAAGAAGCATCAGCTTCTGTTAATAATCTGTGTCAGGAGCAGCAGGCCAGAAAAGATGCTTCCCCTTATGCTGCATAAGCCATTCTCTGCAACACTTGAGTTTCTTCTCACTGACTCCTGCTAGCAGCTGCTTTGTGAATTTTTTCTAGCAGCCGAGTTCACCCTTGGCACAACATACAATCCCCACAGCCATGAGGTTGAGCACTGCTCCATGAGTGACAGTGGAGTCCAGGAATGGCAAGACTGCGCTGAGCTGGGAGCCAGACAAGGTGACGAGGGCAGTTCCAGTGGCAATAACCATAACCAGCTGCAGTCCAGTGTTGTCCAGGCAAAGCTAAAGTAATGAGGAAGGCCTGAGGTCAAACTAGGAACTCAAGCCAAGCCTAGATACAGCACACATCTCACATAGGTCAGGCCAGTTCTAAAGCAAGGATCTCAGCTTTATCCTGCACCTGGGCCAAGTGGAGGGTGGTTGGAGCAATGACAGCTTGCTGGAGTACCCCAGGTCCTGACAGCCATTGTGAGGGGAAGTCTAGGAACAGTGTTAGCCCTCAACTGGCTAAGCACTTCTAACACTTAACCAACCACAGGACTTACCCTCAGACATGCAGGGGATGTTTCAAATTCCCACCCTACTCTGAGACCTCTTCCTCTCCCACTCTTCATTGATACATAACTATTAATAGTTTATTGTGCGAGGAGCTGGAAGCAGAGGGAGAGCTAAGAATATAACACTATTAAATGCTACAATCAATGACTTGCAAGGGAGTGGAGAAGGGATGCTGGCTGCCAGCTTGTCCTTCTCTCACCAGGGCCGCCCAGGCGGCACCAGCTCCCTGGCTGAGGCAGCTCAGCCACGGCTATAATTCAGTGTGAGTCCAAAGTTTTCTTTTGACAGGAAAAGCTGAAACAGCAGAGGGCTTCTTGCCATCATTTCTGGACAAGCCAAGGAGAGGCAGGAATGGTTTATTTAATGCCATGTCTCATTATTCCTGGCACTTCATGACTCATTAAATGTCCTAGTTTTGTAACTAACTCCTGCTGAGCTCAACATTTGATACACATTTATGGGTGGCCTGGACTAACAATTCATAATTCCCCTAACTATCTTAATTCCTTCCTTTGCATGCTAGGCTTCCTTTAAACAACTATAAAATAAATATATTGGGGACTTCAGTTCTTAACACAGAATGAATTACATGTATCTGGAAAATTTATTAATATAGCTATATGCTGCAGTTAGATGCATTCATTCTGAGCTCAAATAAACTGTGTTGAATCCTAATGCTTCTTACACTGCTCCCCTTCTGTATCCATTTAGCTTTTACCATAGATATATTCATGCACATGAATGCTTGATATTGATGCCCCTTCAAAAGAAGGACAGCAGCACACTTAACAGTATTTATTCACTTGTATAGAATGGAAACAGGAGCCAAATGACCCTTCTTGGCCATTACATATGAGAATTAGAAGGGGCTTCTGTTCAGGAACCTTCTTGTGACATGAGTGGTTTTGTCAGCTTCCACCATTTTCCAGCTTGCTTTCTTTGCAAAAGGTCAGTGAGAATTCACAACAGAGCCCACCAACATGCTGACCCAGCCTGACAATGGATTCAAACAGGGCAACTGCAAGTACTCAGCGCAAGTCTGACAGGCGCCAGTATTTTTGGAGTTGACAGCATATTTAACCTGTCTCTTCTGAAAACATCATGCATGGTCACCTTGGAGGTAGGTAGACAAGTATGTGATTTAGGTTAATTTTTCCCTCATTCACTTGAAGTACAGAATCACTTAGCCTGGTCACATTGAAAGGTATGACTTTGAGTTACAGTCAAAAAATCCAGCCTGTGTATTTCAGGGCATGACTGAAAAGCCACTAGCAAAATCACACAGCTCTAAACTGAAGGTATCTTGGATTACTTTAAACTCTAGGTGGCAGTTATTTGCAGCTTCAATCAAAGAGTGTCATAGAAGTGTGTCTGATTTCAGGCTACCTTGTATGAGAATAGTCTGAAATTCAGTGGTGTCAGACAGCTTTCAAACTGCCTTTGTACTAGGTTTGGTTGGGATGGACTCAACTTTCTGCATAGCAACCTATAGGGTCTGTGCTTTTCATCTGTGGTTAAAAGAGCACTGGCACTGGTAGCACACGGGTTTGGGTATTGCTGGGCAGTGCTAGCACAGTGTGAGGGCTTTCTCTCCAACACCCCACTGACAACTTTGAAGGTCTGTAGGCTGGAGATGGGCAAGAGATTGGGAGGGAGAATAACTGGGACAGCTGACTCACTAACCAAAGGGATATCCCATGCCATATGATGTCCTCCTTAGAAATAAAAGTTGAAGGAAACGAGAATGATGGGAGGACATTTGTGGTGATGCCATCTGTCTTCCCAAGCAACTGCTATGCCTATTGAGGCCTTGCTTCCCAAAAAACAGCTGGACATCTACCTGCTGATGGGTTGTAGTGAATTAATTCCTCTTTTTACTTTGCTTCCATGTGCAGCGTTTGCTTTTCTTAACAACTGCACTTTTATCAAACCATGAGATTTTCTATGTCATTTTCTCCCCCAGCCCTTTCAAGGAGAGGAGAGAGAAAGCAGCTGGGTAGATATCTGGCGGTCAGTCAAGGCCAACCCTCCATGGGGTTCTGGACAAAGATTAATTTTCTTGACTGTTCTTTCCATTTTGGTTACTGCTGATGGCAAAGAAAACATGATGTAAACTTCAAAGGCATTTTCATAGGAGAATTGTCAATTTCACTTAATACTGCCAACCTTGAACATTCAATAAACATCAGTCCTAATTAAAAAGAAGAAAACCACTTGGGATCTTACCTGTTAAGCCTTGGTGTGTGAGCCCACGAGGATGGGGTTTAATGACCAGTATATTCTAGCTCAAGCCTGTGCTGCCCTACTGAGACTGGCCCCACCCTTACTAGAGCCTATTTTATATTCCTGCTGCTTGCCTTAGGTCAACACTGGCAGTCAGGAGAAAAGTCAAAGGAGCTTCAAGATCTGGCTGACAAAACAGGACAAGAAGGGTCTCGTTCATTCTTGCAAAATCTTTTGTTTCAGAGGTGGTTTGCAGCAGCAGCAAGACTGTGTTCAGCAGCTGCCACAGGAGGAGCAGATGATGCAGGAGGTCTGCACAGGAGACAGTTTGCCACCGCAGCATTTCTCCCTGCGTGCAGCAGTTCCTGTCAGCAGGAGAAAAAACAATCACTGATTTCAGTCAAGTGCTTTGTCTGCAGCATTTCTGTCTTTGTCCTGCATTGCTTTATGCAAGGGTCACACACTGACTATTGGTGACTCAGGCTTTTGCTGAAGGATGTGTTTTTAAGTTAGAAACATGGCTGTTACAAAACAAAGAAAGTGCACAAATTCACCCCTGGAAGAGTGAAAACAACAAATTGCAATGCACAGGCTTCAGTGACAAAGAATATTTTTCTCTTGAAGGGATTTAGTTATTTTCTTACCCCATGAAACAAGTGCCATCTCTCAGAAAAGACTTCCTGTGAGGATTTTGATCCTTTGGGAAGGAGGATGAGTTAGCAGCTAGAGATGAAATGCAAAGGTGCTTTCAGCATAGCAGCTGGCCGCTCGGTTTTCTAATACAGTACATTACATTGTTAATGGAAATGTTGCTTTGTACCTTCTGCTTTTCTCCCAGTAGAATTAATTCCAGCACTGTTTGCATGCCAAGCATGCACACTCACAGCTATGAGCTCTGGGGAGAGGCACAGCTTGGACCTGCACTGATAAGATCACAAAGATTCTCCAACACGGCTGGAGCTGAACCTGCTGCCTTTGCCAAATGACTTCACCACGAGACCACCTCTGCTCCTGCCCACAGGAACCATCACATACCACTACTGACAGGCCTCGGGAGTCAGAGGGTTGGGGCAAAGGCATCTGGCGGTTTTAAAGTCCTTTGGGAGAGCTGCATGAACAGGAGTCTGTTGTTCCACTCTGTGATGCAGCAAAGAGGGAAAAAAACCCACCACTTCCCACAGAGCAGCTAACTCTTCCCAGTTTGCTAATCCAATCTGCACTCCTGCTTCTGCCAGGAATCAATCTGTTTCAAGGCTGCACGTGTCCTTTTATTAAGAAATAAGAGAGAGCAGGGAGGAGCAGCAAGCCGTGCAGGGGCTGGGAGACAGACTGCCAAGTCTTTGGGAACTCTCCGAGATGAAAGTACCACAGGAGTGCCACATGGCAGTGCTGCTGGTATAGGTACCGTGCTGCTAAAGCAGCTCTCTACATGCTGGTTATGAAGAGATACAAACCATGGAGCTGGAGACACTGAGCTCACTAATCTAATGGTCACAAAATGGGAAGTAAAGGGAGTATATTTTTCCATGCTATAGGAGCCACCGACCCAAGTTGAAAGCCCTGGGAGAAAAAGCAACAGGGCATATTAAGTACTTCCCTGGGAGCTGGCTGTGGATGAAGCAGCTTGGTTTTCACTTGGATTTGCAGACACATGTTTGTGAAGAAAATAGGACTGTGAAAGCTGGAGGGATATCTGAGAGGACTACAAGCTTGTACTTGAGAGAGGGAAATGCACCTAATGCTGTGTGTTATGGTGGGGGTGCTCAAGGTACACAAACTGAAGAAACATCCAACTTGTATTTCATCCTGCTGAAAGCAAGTCACAACTCCTAATTAGCTGTTCAGACTAAAAGGAGGTCATTTATTTTCTAAGTACTTAGGAAAAGGAGTGAAATTGGAAGATGTAAGGAAGAGCTTGTGCTCTATTATTGCAGTGCCAAAGCACAGTATCTTAAATAAAGTCAGCATTATTATTTTATGTATGCTTAGGAGGAAATTGTAATCCCTCATCCAACATTATCTGAGTCTGCAGTTAGCACAGAATGAATCAGGCCATGACTCTATATGCACAGCAACTTACTGGGTCCCAATCAGCATAGCTATCACTGTTTTGTAGACTAGAAGAAGAAAACATAACATTAAACTTGTTTATTAGCTACTTTGTTTCCAGAAAGACAACTTGCATTGTCTTTACATCACTGGAGACCAAAGTTCTTAATACCGACAAGATAAAAACCTCTTAAAGACAAAGCCTAAGAATCACTAAGGTTGCAAAATAACTCTAAGATCATCAGGTCCAATGATTAACCCAGTACTGCCAAGTCAATCACTAGACAGTGTCCCCACATGGCACGTCTTTTGAATATCTACAGAGAAGGCTCACTACTTCCTGGAGCAGCCTGTTCCAGAGCTAGACAATCCTTTTGGTGAAAAAGTTTTCTTAATATCCAATCTAAACCTCCCCTGGCACAACCTGAGGCCATTTTCTCTTGTCCAGTCACTTGCTATATGGGACCAGAGACCCACTCCACATCTGGCCACAACCTCCTTTCAGGTAATTATTGAGAGCAATAAGGTCCCCCCTGAGCCTCCTTTCCTCCAGACTAAACACCCCCAGCTTTTCTTCACAGGACTTGTGCTCCAGACCCTTCACCAGCTCTGTTGCCCTTCTCTGGGCACTTTGCAGCACCTCAATGTCCTTCTTGTAGAGTGGGCCCCAGAACTGCTCACAATTATCAAGGTGGGGCCTCACCAGTGCCGAGTACAGGAGGACAATCCGGATTCTGCCCTGCTCCTACTGGCCACACCATTGCTGATCCAGGCCAGGATGCCATTGGCCTTCTCTGCCACCTGGGCACATGCTAGCCAAACTGATACCAGTCAAACCCCTGTTTTCTTTGCCCAGTGTTCACCAAGAAGAGGGTGAATCCTGAACCTGTCAAGGTAGTGAGTCACCTCTAGAGAATCCTGGAGGTTACCGGGCAGCTTGTCCAGTCAGCTCAGCCTTGGGTAAAGAATCAAAGGGACAATTTGAAGCTGAAAGCCAGTAACTGTGGGATTTTGCAAATACCAGTCTGCCTGCAACATAGCTCTTGTGTAACATGGAATACTGTTCAAATGCAGGGATTTTTTATTCAGTTCAAAAATTAATTAATGTTCAAACGTAGCTATAACAAAGCTCTCTGTAGCACTGACAGTGTAAATTAATTGTAGTTCTTCCTCATGAGGGGAAGTGGAGGGACAGGTGCTGATCTCTTCTCTCTGGCAAACAGTGACAGGACCCAAGGGAACGGCCTAAAGTTGAGCGTGGCGAGGTTTACATTGGATATTAGGGAAAGGTTCTTCACCGGGAGGGTGGTTGGGCACTGGAATAGGCTCCCCAGGGAAGTGGTCACAGCGCCCAGCCTGACAGAGTTCAAGAAATGGTTGGACAATGCTCTCAGGCACATAGTGTGGTTCTTGGGGATGCTTCTGAGCAGGGCTAAGTTGGACTTGATCCTTGCAGGTCACTTCCAACATAGAATATTCTGTGATTCCATGATCCCGTAATGTTAAGAGACTTATTTTCAGCAGTTTGTCAGAACCCAGGAAATTCCTCTGTCTGCCCTGGAGGACTCGAGCCCCTGGCCAGGGGGCTCAGAGACCTTGGCACAGAGCCCAAGACCCCTGTGCCTTTGATTTAGCCTTTGGAAAAAACAATTACCAACCTTATATGAAGAATTACAAGCCACAAATATTTAAGTAGAATGATAGTGAATTTATCACAGTGTGAAAAATAGATTTTGGGGTTTTAGAATGGGGGTTCAGGGGGCAAGATGGAGGAATCTGGGCATGTCCAGCCTTTCTCCTTCTTCTTGGCCTCCATCTTCTGCTGTGATGTTGGCACTTTTAGATTGGTTTAGAATAGAAGCTCACTGTCTAACATAGGTGATAGGTAGTGGGAAGTAATTGTAAATATTGTACCTGTAGTTTTTAGTATAAAAAGATAACACCACCCTGGGGGCAGGGAGAATGCCTCTGTCTTGTTGAGCAGACCTCAGCAAGTCAGGAGAAAGAATGTTATAGATAAGATACAATAAACAACCTTGAGACCTAGAAATGAAGAGCTCTAACTCAATCTCCAAGCACCAGGCTGGGAAAAGAGACTTTCTGACGTATTTCAGGGTCACTCTGACCAGCTAAAGTCCCAAGATCTAACTACACTTTCTAAAACAGAAATACTGTTCAAAAGGGCAGTAAACACCCCAACAGCAATGGCACCCCCTTGTCCCAGCAGACTCAAAGAGGTCAACACTCCTGACCTGTGACCCATCCTGAAGGCCATTTTAATTGCAGGGGACAGGAAAAAATTACCTGCTGGGCCTGTTATTGTGAGAACAAAACCAGCTGCTGACATGCTCTGAACCACAGCAGGTGAGGCCGGGTAAGGCCAAGACAGGCTGGGACTCTCATGAGGTTTAACAAGACCAAGTGCAAGGTGCTGCACCTGGATCAGAGCAACTCTAGTATCAACACAGGATGGGGGATGAACAGACCGAGAGCTGCTCTGACCAGGAGGACTTGGGGGTGCTGCTGTGTGAGAGGCTGGACACGCTCTGGCCACTGGTACTCACAGCCCAGAAAGCCAAACGTGTCCTGGGCTGCATCCAAAGGAGAAAGGAGGGAATTCTGCCTCTGTGCTCTGTGAGACCCCACCTGGAACACTGCATCCAGCTCTGGCACCCCAGCACAGGAACGACATGGACCTGTAGGAGCGAGTCCAGAGGAGGCCAACAAGATGATCACAGGGATGGAGCACCTCTCCCACGAGGAAAGGCTGAGAGAATGGGGCTTGTTCAGCCTGGGAAAGAGAAGGTTTTGAGGTGACCTAATTGTGGCCTTCCAGTACCTGGAAGGGAACTCACAGGAAAGATGGGGAAAGGTTATTTACAAGAGAATGCAGTGACAGGAGTAGGGGGAATGGGTTCGAATAGAAAGAGTAGGTTTAGGTTAGATATTACAGAAAAAATCCTCTACCCTGAGCATGGTAAGGCACTGGCACAGGTTCCCCAAAGAAGCTGTGGATGCCCCATCCATTGGAGGATTCAAGGCCAGGCTGGATGGGGCTCTGATGAACCCGGTCTTGTGGACGTTGTCCCTGCCCACGGCAGCGGTGCAGGAAGAGGATGAACTTCACCATCCCCACAGTCCAAACCACTCAGCGGCCCGGGCTCTGTGAGGGGCGGTGGCTGCTCCCGCAGCGGGGGGCGGGGCAGGGCCGGCACCGCCCCCACGCCGGCAGGGCCGGCTCTCCAAGATGGCGTCGGCACCGCCTCCATTGGCGGCCCAACTGTACAGGCCGAACCGCTACGTCTCGCTGCCCGCCGAGCTCGACCCCGCTACCTACGACACATCGCCGGAGAAGCTCCGCGCCGAGGCCGAGCGCCTGGCGATCCGCTCCCGGCTCAAGCGGCAGTACCTGCTGCAGCTCAACGACCCCAACGCGCCCGCCATCATCGTGAGTGGGGACGGAGCGGGCCGAGGGGCGGCGGGGGAAGCGCGGGGCTCGCCCGCCTCACCCGGCGGCGTCCCGGAGCGGGGCCCGCGCTGTGGCCGTGCTGGGGCCGGGGCCGTGCCGGCGGGACGCTGCCGCCCTCCCCGTGACCTTGGTGCCCTTCCCGGTGTGCCTCGGCCTCAGTCCCCGGGTGGAGGGGCCGCTGCGGAGCTCCGCGGGCCTCACCGCTGTTGTCTTTGCCCCCCAGGAAAACCCCGCCTTGATCCGCTGGGCCTATGCGAAATCGCAGAACGTCTACCCTACTTTCCGCCCGACACCCAGGACGTCCTTTCTAGGAGCTGTTTATGGGTTAGGCCCCTTCCTCTTCTGGATCTTTGTCTTAAAAGCTGACAGGGTAAGTCGGCCGAGAACGCTGAACGTCAGCGAACACCACAAACACCAGCTTGTAAAATGTACATCTGCTTGGAGTCTCAGTCTGTGGGATCCTCATGCACCTAAGAATGATAGATACCATTGAAGCAGTGAGGGAAGGAAGGCTGTAGTGAGCCTCCTGCTGTCTCAAAGCCTGTTACTGGTTGCAGAGTCTTGTTTTTCTGAGAGCCCTTTTTTGTACCGTTGGGGCTATGGCCAGTCACAGTTTGCCTGATCAGGCTATTTTGCAGTCACAAAGCTCTCTGTAGCACTCAGTGAAAATTCATCCTAAGTTACTCTTATTTTCAGCAGTTGACATGCATTAACTATAGCTTTGAACTCAAAATACACAGGAAGATTATGGATGGCAGACCTAGCAATATCTCTCTGCAGTTGCTTGACCATTTCTCTAATTTAGTGAAGCAAATGGGGAGGAGTAATTATGCCAATTGCAGTGTCTGATGCCAGCTGGACACTCTAATAATTTGGAAGGTTTATCTTGCTTCTATTCTAACTCCTGAACTATGAGTGTCAGTATCTAAGCAATGGTAGATCATTATGAAAAAACTCAGCTATATACATGCATAAAAAAAATGCTAACAGGCCGACAGGGGCTGTTTTTAGTAGAGAATTTGTGGCTGGTGTAAACCACTTTTATTTCCCTCTTTTGCACAGAAGTAGCATTTTAGATCAAATCATAAACCACGAAGCACTAACATAAATTAACAGAATGTTTGTAGGGAGTGTTTGCCTGAGAGAATTGAAAATTCAGGTTTTAGAAAACATGCTGAGCATCTTGATATAAATGTTCTTGAGACTTCAGTACTTTTGCAGTATTTTGCCTTGCTGAAGTCCAGGATAATTTACTTTCTTTTATTGTGGTTCCTTTAGTGATGTTTGGGGATTCTTCTTGTTTTCCTGGTAGTACGTAAGGCACGGTAGTCATAGTCTTTTCTCTGAGGAATGTTTGCTGTGTGTCTGGGAAGGCAAGAGATAAATTACCAGGTTTTAAGTAAATCTTCTGGTTTTATCCAGCAGAAGGAATCTGGCCATTATCCTCAGTGCCTGTGTGCTGTAATGGTACCTGTCAGAAAGGTACATGACTGCAGAGTGAGGTACAAACGGGTAGGAAGTGAGCACAAGCGCTTTTAGGCAAGTTACTAAGAAGTTTCTCCATAATTAGATCTCTGAGCTGGGTTATTCAGCCAGAAGGAGGAGATAGAAACTAAGGTACAAATGCTGAGACACAGCTAGTTTGGTGAAAAATGCCTTACAGGAATTGGTCTCTGCTGGCCTGTGAGAGTACCTAGACTTGAGGTCAATCTGAGCAGGTCTTCAGTAGGTGGAGCTAAGTGCCTTGTTATCTTTTACTTTTAAACAGCTTGTGCTCAAAGAATCGCTTAGGAGGAAAAAGACCCTTAAAATCCTAAATGGTGCTGCCTTCATGTAGTCCATGCTGAAGTACTAGAACTGGTGTTCTGTTATCCCAGGCTGATTGGAAGTCTTTCTGTGGTAGGATGGTGATAAATGTTCTCTCTCTTCCACAGGATCGTAAAGAGAAGCATATCCAGGAAGGTAAACACAAGCCATCGCCGCTCAGTGTATTCCTCTAAGTCCCTGGAATTGCAGTGATGTTCTTGGGATAGAAATAAAATAAGATGCATTATGTGATGACCTTTCTCTGTCACAAGAATAAATCTTAATTGCTTGTTGGTTGTCTTGCATCTTTAAAAATCATGGGAAGTGCAAAAATATAGGATCTTCATGTCTAAACCATATGGATACAGAGAGGGTGGCTGGAACTCAGCTGCTGTACTCCTATGGTGTACATACAGAGGATCTTCTTAAACTATGGAAGTTGCTGTTGTCCAGGAAGGTTGAAATTTGAAATTAGTAGCAGGCTAAAATGCTAAGCAAGACCAAAGCAGTTTCCTAAAGGAACTACTGCTTGCCTTCTAGATGTTTCTTTTTGGTGTCACTTTGGCTGTGTGGTTTGCCCTTACTGGATAATAGGCAAGTTGTATGATACATTTTTAAGAACTTAGGAGTCTGCCTGACTACTCGGAATAAGTTGACCTAATTTTTCTTTTCCCTCATGAACTACAATCCTAAACCATGTCTTTGTTTATTGCAATAAACTTCTGTTTTTTATTAGTACCAGCTATAGAAATAGTGAGCTCACTGTTGTCATGCTGTATATAACCAGAATTTCCACTAATTCTGTGGTTCCTGTGAATGGGAGACAAGAGGTGTAGGATAAGGATTTTTACTTTAACACTGACTATCTTGTAGTATGGGAGAATTCATCCCTGTAAGAGGGCTATGTTCCAAAAAAAAAAAAATCCACCACCAAGTATAACTGAATCTTATGCCTGCAAAGATGCCTTTTCTGTTTATTCTTACAAGAACACAAGCTTTTCCTGCCCAGATCAAGTGGTACAGAGGACTCTGGAATTGTTACTGCCAATGTACTGAAGTATGAGTGCAAAGAAAAGATTTTTTGATGCATACTTGAATTTTTACGTGGCCTGTAGGTGCCATCATGTTCCAAACAACCCTCATTCTTCAGAGACTATGTCACTGGTTTCTTCCCAGGCACTGAGGTTCATGCCAGAAGCTCAGTCTGATACAAAAGTTGTAAACTTCCCTTTGCCTGCTGGAAAAGAAGCCAGTATGAAGTCAGCAAAAACAGGTCTACTGCATTTCTTTTCCTGCACGATGAAGATGTAAATGTGCCATTTGCCGTCACTCTCCAGCAGAGTGAGTTGATGAGCTTTTCCACATAATCACTAAGTGGCTGAGGTTGGAAGGAACCTCTGGAGCTCATCTGTGTCCTACCCTCTGTTCCAGTAGGGCCATCTAAAGTGGCTTGTCCAGGACCATGTATGTACAGGTAGCTTTTGAGTATCTCTAGGGATGGAGACTCCATAACTTCCCTGAGCAACCTGTGCCCACGCTCAGTCACCCTCACAATAAAATCACTCTCACTGTGTGATTTCTTTCTGATGGTGGGTTTGTTGCTTGGGGTTTTTGTTTGTTTGTTTGTTTTTGTTTGGTTTTTGTTGGTTTTTTGCTTTTTTGGTTTTTTTTGCTTTTGGGGTTTTCTTGGTTTTTTTTTTAGTTAATTTTTTAAAAGTGTTTCCTATTGCAGCTCTTCTTGTGTGGGCCATGAAGCATTCAGGCTGTGTGGAACTTGGCACTAATGCTGGGTACAGAAACTGGACTAGTCAGTGCTAGGTTTTGCAATCCCATATGTGCTCCCAGCAACCCTTTTGCACCAGTTTCTGCAGCTTGTTCTGCTAGTTTAACTAAAGCAAACCCATATTATTCTCTCCAGAATAGCTCCTAAAAGACTGTCACAAATGATATTACAAGATAAGGCTGTGGACCAGTGCAGAGAGGCATCAGTGCATGGAGAGTGGTATTTAGGGAAAGAAATAATTGCTTGTCTGAGCATGCTAAATTAGCTATTCTTGCTGCCACAAACTAATTTGATCTCCCAGGACCCATTTCCTCAGCTAATTGGAACTTGAGTTGCCACACATGTAAATTCTCCCTTGCAGCTGTATTTGTTTCAGGCCAGCTGAACAAATGCTTCAGGATGGGTTGTGGATGAGCAGAGCGCCTCTGGTCTTTTAGGGCAGCATTGGATTGATGCTCGTGGCACCTGACACAGCCCTTTCCTTTCCAGCCCTGAGTCTCTGATGCTACATCCCTGCAGATTTTAGCATGGTGCTTGGGGAAAGGCTGCCCTACTTTTATCTCTTGTTATTTCCAGAACTCTCCAAGCTGTTTTCTTGCTAGGAATGAGATGCCATGCTGCTGGAGGTGGGGTTGATGTTTGGAGCAGTGGTGCTGGGTGCAGTGAGGAAGGAAGAGAAGTTTCCCTTCAGATATCTAGGGTGGAGGTAGGAAAGTGAGTGTGCTTTGTGGAATTTTACTGTTGACTGATGTGTTACCACCCATATATGCTTTGGTGATGCTTCTCTATGAGAGAAATTCAAGCCTGTAGGTCACTGGATGATAATTAAGGTCCCAAACAGAAAACAAGCTCTTCATCTCTGCCTGTGAAACATTTAGACCTTATTTATCCCTGGATCAGTCTGATTAAATCAGCTTCTCTGGTAAATTGATTCTCCCAAACGTCCTTTTCTGAATTGGCTATTTTAGAGTAAATGTCTCCATGCAGATTTTATAATACTTTCCTCAAAGCTGATGCCTTTTTTTCCCCCAAGGACCTGGTGCAGATCCAAAGCTGATGATGGATGTAACTGACTGATAACTGTGTGTCGCAGATCTACATTTCTTTCTCTTTGGGAAAATTGCTTCTCTGGGGAAGTAAGAAACATAAATCTGGTGGCACCAAGTTTAGAAACTTCCACGTGGGTATGTGCTAAAGTACAGGCCTGAAGTGTGGGGTGCCTGGCTGTCCTCATGGTTCCCACTCTCCTTGGGGCTTTGCTTGCGCCCTCCACCCTGTGGAATTCACCAGCTGGGGGTGAGGCTTGCGTACTCAAATCAGTGTTGAGGTCCCCCATGGTGTCTGCAGTTGAGCTTTTTTCCAGGTACCTTCCCAGGAACAAATGCTTGGACTGGCCAGAGAAGCCCTTTCACATTTGCTGTGCTGCAGATTAGCACAGAACTAGGGAGAGAATTTGTCAAGTGCTGACAAACAAGTTGATACTGGAGGATGGCCAGAGTGTGGAATAGAAACTTCCCCTCACTTAGCAGTGAAGTGCTTTGGGTTCTCCAACCTTTATCATTTGTGGTCCACTTTTCAGACAGCCATGTCTTTCCTTGGCAGCCCTCCATGGATGAGCAGGTTGAAGAGGCTAGCTCTGATAGTGGGCTTAGGCTTGGTAGAGCCTTCAGCTGTTAATAAAGCTGTTCCCATACAGATAGCATACAATGCTTTGTCAGTCCCTAGCTTCTCCCTGGGAAAGACACACTGGGTTGTATTTTCAGGAGGCCCTGTGAATGGGACCTAGCTGGCACCTGGTGTCCACACAAGGTGCAGCTTTCACACCAGCTCCATGTGGTGAGAGCCACACAACTATTTCAGTTTCAACATGTCACCAGGGAAGCTTTAATTGGATACTTGAAAGTTAGGAGTAATGATGGGTTTTACTGCATTTCCCATATTATTTAGGGATGATCGTTTTTGTGGCTCGGTGGCTGGTGGAAGTGCTGTTCTGTGCTGGAGCATTCTGCACTGCCCAAGTTGACTGTGCCATCACATGTAGGTATGCTGGATTTCTATTAATGCCTTTCCATGAGTGCCTTCACTCATGTTGCATGCAGAAAGCACTTCCCTTTACTTGTATTTAGGGTTGAAATGGCTTTTCAGAGGTTCCCAGCACTTGTAGTAGTTTTTATCTAGGCGATTTGAGGTCTGGAGGCCCCATTTTGTGACAGCAAGGCTGAGAGAGGATTCAAACATGAAGGCCTGTTGGGAAGAGGAAAGGTAGGTTAGGGTAAAAGGAAAAAATTAAATCCAGGCAAGGTGTCTGCTCTAGCACAAACAAGATTTGTATACATGGTCCAGCATTTCCATGTTCTGCCTGCAGCCTGACCAACTTGGGGAAAATGCTCTTCAGATTTGGAAATGCAATGCTGGAATTAGTCAGGTCTCAGGAGTGACTTTGGACTCCCTGCCTGCCTAGGAAAACCAGGTTGTTCCAAAAGCTCTAGTTCAAGGTCTGTTGATGTTTGTCATTAGATCTTAGGGGGTAGAGACAGGAGGACAGTCACGGTGTTTGCTTCTTTGTCCATAGGCTAAGACAAAAATGAAATTCCCAGCTTCCTGCTCAGGCAGCAGTACATGTGGGCAGATGATCAAAGCTGCCTGGCACTGGATGTCTCCTGAGGAGCTCCTGGGAGCTGAGCAGTGCTCACTGGTAAGGGAGCTGAATGCTGCAGCAGTTGGGTCCAAGTACTCTTCCAGCTTGCCAGCAAGAAGCAACAGTACTAGGCTTTAGTTTTAAAGTGGGCACTATGCCATGCTCTACCCCAGCTCTTAGGAGCTCCTTTGGCTCCTTACCATGGTCCCGTCTGCAACCCGCTCCGGCTCCAGCTTGGCTTTGCTTGCCTTCTCGAAGCAGTCAGCATCTGGCCCGTGAGGGGTCATCATGCTGTGCAAGCTGCCACCTCCCGGCTGGAAACCTTCCTCCTTTGCTTCATAGTGGCCTTTGATGAGCCCCATGAACTCACTCATACAGTTCCCTGCAGGAGGCAAAGAGAAGAGGCTGCAAAGAACGGTGGTTGGGAGGGATCACAGACTGTGAAACCCATGAGCTAAGCTGGGCCAAGCAGAGGGTGTAGTGGAAGTTTCTAGACAGGGTATCAGGCTAAGGGACATCAGGGATCCTACAGGCAATTCTTGTAAAGTTGTACTACCGTGTACTACCTGGATTCAGAAACAGAGCTCCCTGATGAAGAAAGTTCATTAGAAATTACCTTAATGAAGGGGGTTACACCAGTGCCTAAATGACGTTGTTAGACCTGTGCTTTTCCTGCCATCTTGAGCTGTGTTAGTAATACACCTGCATAAGGGCTGCAGGTGTAACCTGATTTTACAGACTTGCATTAGGGATTGTGAAGCATTGGAAAGAAGATTCTGTATAATCATCCCTGTGTTACAGACACAAAATACCTGATCAACAGGGAGAGAGTTTGCTCTGCTGTCCCAAGTTATAAGCAGGAAATTATTTTGATAATCCTCTTCTACCACCTCTAGTGCAGTCGGGCACTTCACTACCTTATGCTTTGAATTCATGCATTATCTGCCCATTTCTCTACATCCACTGTATGCCCAAAGACAAGGAGCCAAATTCTGTCTTTCCCTGAGGAAGGATACTTCCAGTAGACCCCTCTGAAACCACTAGAGTAACATACCACTAACTTAGGCAAGGATGGTTATATCTAATTGTTCAGTACTTACTGAGTTATGTTCCCTGTAAGGAAATACTTTAAAACCTGTCATCCAAGCTTTCCTACAATACTTTAAAACCTGTCATCCAAGCTACACCTGATGTGACTAAACAATATGGCAACTTTCTGCTGAACAGTTAGGTTTTGCAAAACCAGGACATGCTTCCCTAGTTATTTTATATATAGCCCTTTTTAACCACTAGTTCAATCTTTGTTAAGTACAATCCAGGGTCTGAAATGTTTAACAGCAAAACTAATTTAGCTCAAAGCAGGGTTGGCCTATATATGTATGCAAACATTCATTAATTTTCATTCCAAGTTGTCAATGTCTCATGTAGGACTGGATAGTTACAAGATTTTCATTGAACCTGCTCATGTACTGCACTTGACTCGTTTAAACTGCAGTACAGATCCTGAGAGCTGAATAGCCAATTTTGTCTGCAACAGAAATTTTAAAATCTCTTAGGAAGACTGGGCAGGTAAGTAGGAAACCAGCCTGGAACTTAGGAGATGAGCAGAGTCTGGTCTCTTTTTCACTTGCAAATTTAATATGTGAACCCAAACAACTTAGGTGTGTCTTCCTTCCCTGTTAGTTAAATAGTGTTGTCTACAAGCAGGATGTTGTGAAGTTAAAATCTCTTAGTGGCCAGTAGGTATTAAGGACCCAGCATCATGAGAATCACATAAACACTCTCTCAGACAGAATTTACATATGCCCATGGTATAAAAAGTGTATCAGAGATTTTCAGTCTAAGTTCAAAAGTACTTAGGAGTAATTCACAACCTCTAAGGGTGTAAATGCAGCCAGGAGAAGTCAGTATTCACAAGCTGTACAACCCCCTGAGTATGTGAAATTGTTACGGTGTCTAAGAGGAATACTTTTGAAACACTATTGCTATACTTGGCGCAAAGTTAATGAAATATAACTCTTGAGTGCATCAAAATTCTCTGAACACAGGCTTTCCACTACACCTGAGGAGAGGAGGCAACAAAGGATTTCTGGCAAGTAAAATAAGCCTCTGGTGAAATACTTGGAGAGAAGGGAGTTCAGCAGAACTGAACTTGTTGAAATCAATATGTTACTTCTACCCTGGAGTTGTTCAGTCCTGCTATACCTCTCTTAATGCAACAACATTCTCGTCACAGCACTAATTGGAGAGGGAATTAACATGTGCAATGTCTTGATAGTTGACTATCACAATGTCTGCCTTACTCACTCGAGCTCTTCCTCTCCATGGCTGGGGTAGAGCAGACAACCAACCTACTCATCATGAATTTAATGCTCCAGCTTATGGCTGAGCTGCTGTGGTCAAGCAAGTAGCTATGGCAGCCACAGCTATCCTCATGGGTGCTCTTAGATCATCACAACATGGACAAGAGAAGGAGAGCTCTTTCTGTCTTTTAGCACAGATGAAGCAAGGTTGAACAACTTCATATTTGTTATGGCTCACAATGCATCCGTGTAAAATTAGCACAGCTCTGCTGATGAGCAGCAACTTCATTGTAGTTAACCAGCAGTGTGGCTCACCTCCTAGAGTCTAGAAAAAGTGTCTTGGCACTATCCCAGCCAGTCAGGAGATGTGTTTTCCTATCACCCTCATTATTGCAAATGAAAGCAGAATGACAGGGCTGGACTTTGCCTGTGGGATTTACTCAGATGACTGCAGAGCTGCCTGCTATGTTTGTAAGTGCCACTAATTCTGCTGGCCTCCAAAGTTCTTGGAAATAACTTAAGTGGCAGAAGGAACTGGCTGTTAAACTATGATTAGTAAGTGTGCAGAAATCCTCTCAGCACTTCAAAGTGACCACAGCAAGGTCACTTGATATCTTCTGGGATGGAGCCTGTTAGCTGTTGATGTAAGGGGTGCTGGATGGCCATGCTTTCCCCCTCAATCTCACAGAGCAGGGTGTCTCATCCTCTCCCTGGAAGGGCAGTCCCATGTCAGGGACTGGATTTCCAGCATCCATTCAATGC
Source organism: Serinus canaria (assembly GCF_022539315.1). Taxonomy (NCBI): domain Eukaryota; kingdom Metazoa; phylum Chordata; class Aves; order Passeriformes; family Fringillidae; genus Serinus; species Serinus canaria. Next base: position 24,957,270 of record NC_066313.1, read on the forward strand.
AACATGTTGCCATGCTCTGGCAAGACAAAGCCAAAAAATTGCCAAAAAGAAACCAGGTCTTCGGATGGCAACCAAATAAAAAAAAAATATCAATCAGCTCCCTGCCTGAGAAGCCAATTCCTCATCACTGGCTTCTTAAATGTGAGTAATACCTCCATCACTGTGCAGGTGGTGAAGAAGGGTTGTGGAGAGCCAATTTCTTCCTTTTGCTGTAACTCTGATCTCACCATACAAGTGCCAGCTCTACAGCCCTCTGGGCTTCTCACTGCCTGTAATATGATATTTCCCTTTCTCCTGTTCTTTATCTATGTACTCTAATGAGATATTAAGTGATTCATGGCTGGGTGGCAGGACAATATCTGACTCATTTGTACAATGCCAAGTTCAATATGCACCCAGGCTCTCTGGGAGCCCCTCGAGTACAGATGCATACACCTATGCAGAAACAATGGCCCATCACCTCTGAGATTTTGTGAGATGCTTTAAATAGAAACATCTTTGGATTTGTCCATTTTCCAGGGAGGACTGACTGACTCCAAGAAGCTGACTAACTGAGCCAAGGACAACAAACCAGACTGCTGCTTCCCTGTGCATGCTCTCAAACAAATGAGCCTTGTTTCTTTCCTGCAGCCCTGGGCTCAGGCAGAGCCAAGGCAGCGCAGACGTACGGTGGTAGTACGGCGGGCGGAAGGTGTTGTTAGCCACCCCCCAGCGCGGGGGGAATATGACAAAGTCAGCCAGTGCCACTCCAGCACGGGTCGTCTTGGCTGTCAGGACAGTGAAGATGGAAGGATCCTGGAAAAAAGCAAAGCAAAAAAGCATGAAATAGAGCAGGCCTCAGAGCTGTCTGCTCAGGTCACCTGGGTGGTAAAGATGACTGATACAGCCTCTCCCTGGCCTAAACACTTTTGTCACCCGCACCTGATAGTGTGGATGAGATGTGGGACCCTGGGGGACAGCGCTCAATTCCATGCTGTACAGGGGGGACAAGAAATAGGTCTGGATGGTTCTTCCTTTGAACAGCTTTGACAATCCTTCCCATCCTGGCCCTCATAGCTGGCAGCATAGATGAGGAGGGTGGACAACACTGCAAGATGGGGTACTGTGATTCCAGGAGCAGTCTCCAACACTCCTACCACAAAACCACACCTTTTCCTTAGCCAGTTACGGAGGACAGGAACATCTCGCTAGAGGCATTCAGCCTCATGGCCCTGTTAGTTTACAAAGGAGAAGAAATTGCAGAGAAATTGTGGCTTGTTGAAATCTCTAGTCCAGTAAAATGGTTTTCTGGGCTTTGATTCCAAACCCATCCTTCTCTGGCAGATTTTTCTGGAGTTTTAAACAATACTTTCTGTTGGTTTTCTCACTAGAAATGCTCCAGTCTCCCTTGCACACTCACTTGCATTGCTGTGGGCATCTCTCCCACTGGACTGGTTTCTTTTTTAGATGAGTTGCTTACATTAGTTTTGGCCTTAGTTATTTTCCATAAAATCTAGAAATTATTGCAATAAAAGCTGCCAGCTCTTCAAAATGAAATTCAGTGCTGGACTCAGAGGAACCAGAGGAAGGAGTCTGTCCAATAGCAAGAAATAAATCAAGGCAAGAATTTGAAGCAACAGTGTTTTTGCTGAGTTGCACAGTGTATGTTGGCATCAGTATTCATTCCTCCTCCAGGGCACAGAAATTCTATGCTAAGCTGCACAGAGCTGTTTAAGAAGCTGATCAACCTCCAGTGATGTCTTTGTACCACAAAAGAGGATGTCTTCTCCTATTCTTGGTTTGGACCCAGGGAAAGTGGCACAAAAGATTTCACACTGTTTCTCAGAGCACAACATATTTTTTAAGACGTGAAGACCCCTGGAGCTCAGGGTGGGTTTGGGTGGTATGATAGCCACAAAATCTTGCTTTGCCTTGCCCAGTTCCAGAACTTACCGCGTGGTCAAAAGCAACAGCATTAATGACCATGAACTTTTCCAGGTGATATTTGTACGGTGTGTAGTTCCCATGCCAAGCTACAACATTGTAGGGGGAGTAATCCTAGCAAAGCAAAGAGACAGAGGATTACCACATACAACCTTCCCACGTGCTGCACATGTGCAGGATGCTGCTCTTTCCCAAGTGAAAAGTGGGTTTAGTACTGATTAGAGGTACACTGGCAGCTCCTTAAGCACAGCCCAGTGTTGTGAGGATGAGGTTTTTCTCAGCATTTCTTCTTGGTGAACCTCAGCCTTCCCTCTGGGGTTTGGTCTCTAAGAGCTTTTGAGTGCTCAGGCAGTGTTTGGGCAAGGCCAGCTGCAACACCAGCTCTCTGGTAAGGAAACTCTGGATTATCACGGTAGCACCAGCTCCTCATTTGTACCTTGTCACTATAAACATATGGAGGCAAAGACCACTGTCGAGTTTTTGGACAACCAAGTGTTCACAAACACTTTTTTCCCAGACTGAGGATCCTCAGCTGGGAAAATGAGTGACCCAAGAAGACAAGGGCTCAGTTCTGCTCCACATAAGTGAGCAGGATTTTGTGAGATGACATCCCTGCTACTGAGCTGCATATCCCAGGCCATGCGCTGGCATTCACTGCACTTTAGTGTTACCTCTTCTCCCAGGGCATCCTCACCTGCTGGGCTGCAAACAGCTTGCCCTGGTACTTGCTGATCACTGTGTAGCCCCCTGGCACTTGGCGGTCCTCGTACCACGCCACGGGCACCAAGAAGTCACGTGGGTTGGCCAGGCCATTGGCTCCTGGGAAAGAAGGACAAAAGGTGACAAAGCTCTTTGGGCAGTCTGCTAGGGAAACGAGGGGCTGGTGCAATTTGCTGGCTTTGTGGGTGCCCTTCTGTGTTATGAGTGACCCAACTGCTTCTTGGCCCACCATGGAACCTGAAATAGTCATGTACTTCTCGTGCTCCTATGAGTAGGTGATTGTAATTCATCCTAGCATGCCAGTCCATGCTCCCTTTGTGACTAAGGGAGGTCCCACCAGTTGCCTTCTGAACGAGATTAGTACGTCATCCTCAATTAAAGGCATGTAACAACCAGGAATTAAGTGAAAAATGGAGGATGAATTGCTCTCTGTTCCTGGACATCCTGCTGACAGGATGCTTAGCCATGCAGAAGTTACAAGGCATGTCACGAGGGGGCCAAATACGTTTCTGAATGCTAACAAAGAGAGCAATAAAATAGTGATACCTACAGACTCAGGGCATACTGAGGGGTTGCTTAATGTGAAGAGTGCATTTTCAAAGTGCAAAGCACCATATGGGGGCTGGAGCATTCTTCTCCTTGTTAGTATTATTGTTACAAAGTGGTTTTGAATTTCTTGGATAAAAATGCAGACATTACTACCCGCTGCTAAGGTTTAACAGTCACCGCTTTTCTCCAGCTGTCACTTTTTTCAAGTGAAAAGTGAAGTTAAAATAAAGTAAGACTGAAATACAAAGGATCTTGGTCTCTGAGGGGAAGGCGGGTAGATGGTGAGAAGAGGAGCTCTTGTAATTACCACCTCCTGAAAAGGTTTAGTGCAGTTTTTTTCTTTTCTCCAGAAAGTAAGCCTTATAATAGATTCCTGCCTTCTGGAGACAAAAAAAACCCCAAAAAACAAAACAACAAAACAAAACAAAAAAACCCAAACCAAAATCCCAAAGAAAGTCTAACTGTGTCTGAAAAACTAGCTAATGGGAAAACTTATTACAAACAGGCTGGGCAACCATATCAATAATCAAGTGGAGCAGGCACAGATAAGTGGGGGATGGCAGAAAGCTGCAGCTGACTAAAAAGCGAGCTGCTGAAAAAACACTGTAGGCTCCATGTGGAAAATGGTGTGCCCAGGATGTCACACAGAAGAGATGTTCAAGTGTGGTTCCACTGAATGCTGCAGATTGGGTTGGTTCTCCACTGAAAGAAGGGCCAGCTTCACTTCACCATGGCCATGGGATACAAATGCCCCTGAATGCAGATGTGGCACGCCAAGATTGTTACTGATTGATAATACCAGTTAATTTGCTTGAAGCATGGCTACTCCTCTAAGTCATGCTGAGAGCTAAAAATATCTAGTGGGGAAAAAAACCCCAATCCAACCTAAAACAGAACAACCAACTCCAAAACACCAGTCTGAAAGTGGAGAACTGTTTGCACTGGTTTTGTAGTTATTTTAGCTGTTACAAAAGGAGCTTCACTTCCCTTCCCTGGGACAATCTTAGTAGAAGCAACCAGGAGGTGTTTTTCTCAGCAAGATAGATTTGGAGGCAAGTACCCAAGGGATGAGGAAGGTGACATAACTTGAGCTGAGCACTGCCAGAAATCTGGGCAGCAGGCCTTCAGATGCTGTGTCCCCTTGCAATATATTTGTCACGGCAGCAAGAGGCTGTGCCTTCATGATCTGTGACTCTGCACAGAGCTGGAGGCATCTGGCACAGAGAATCTGTGATTTCTGAGAGCTAGACCTGCACTCAGTGAAAGCAGATCCTCCCCAGATCCACACGGAGATGTGAATGTCTTGCTGGTCCAAGTCCTGTGCTGCTCATTTTATTGGTTTCTAATTCTCCAGAGGAAGCAGTTTCTGACACTAAAGCACTCTAGAGCTCCAAGGTTCCTCTGTTAACAGAAGCAGGGGGAAAAAACCCTTGATTAAATCTAAAATGGGCCTTCAGAAATATCTCCTTTTCAGTTGCCCCTGAAATCTGCCCTTCCTTTTACCAGGAATATTCTCTCCTATCACTCCAGTTTATGCCATTTCTGTAAGTATGAGACATCAATGGTGATGGCCTCTTGGGTTTCTTTTAGTAGGAACAGCTTCAGAGCCAGCAGATGGGGACACACTGACCAGAACTGAAAAGAAAATAATAGAAAAGAGGGTGGGGGATAAATGGTCCCTTCAGTGCCAGGACACTGGAATCTCTGGACAACTAGTGTGTCACATTTTTTCGGGCTCTTCTGGGAAATCACAGTGCTGGAATGAAAAGCATCTTTGTGAAGGAGCATGTGCATGGGAGGATGTGATGGATTTGGGCTTGTAATTCATGCCTGTCCCTATGGAATTCACTGTAGGTGTAACAGGAGATCCTTACCAATGGGTCCCAGGTCAGGCAGCTCAAAGTGTGCCCCATACACCTCCAGGATGTAGCCTCTGCTCTCCCCAAACACCTCCACGCTGAAACGCATTCCTTGCTGGAAAATAAACAAAGATACTAAGATCCTCCCAGGACTTTGCTGACAAACCATGAGCAGCTGAGTGCAGGAGTTGGCTTGCTCCAACCTCTGAACCACAGGCAAAGTGCATTCAGCCCTTACCTGGATGACACAGATTTCATTGGGCTCCACTAGCATCTTCCCAAACTCAGTGGTGATGAGCAGTTTTCCTTGCTGGGGCACTGTGGAAACAAGATGCAGGCAGAGGAGCTGAAGTAGTGTGGTGATTGCCACCTTCTCTCTCCCTGTCAGAGCACCTAGGCTCCAAGGAAGAGCAATGGGCCCTTCTTGGCACAGCTACACAGGGACTCTGGGCTCCCATGCAGACTCTTGCAGCAGAGAGCCCCTGCATTGGAATAAAGCTTCCTGACCAGCTCCATCCTCCCCATGTCACAGAAGGTACTTGCATGAGCCAAAACTTCACGGGCCCTTGGTGTGAGGTTTGCACCACAGTCCAAATAAATGGGATTTGATACATTTGGGTCCATACCTCTCTGTCTCACAGGCTTCATGTGAAACAGTGCATGTACCCATCTTTGTCAGGACTGTGGCAGTGTGAGATGTCTGGGAATAACTGCTTCCTGAGGGTAGAAGCAATACTCTGCTAACATCTGCATTGTTTTCCATGACTGTTCTGACACGGGAGAGCTCACATTTTGACTTGAAAAACTAGCAGATTTACAAAACCTGCTCTGGCACTTTTACTTCACAGTAGTGAGGGAGGTGAATGAGAACAATTTAATAGCTATTTGATGGAACAAATGTTCCTGCTGGTGTCCCGAAGGCATTCCTGTTCCTTCCTCAAGAAAGATACAAGCACATATCTGCCTTCTGATACCACTCAGAATATTTTTCAGCATGTGTGGACTTCATGTGTCAACCTCCACACTCACTGTGGTAGTCTGGTTGCCTGAGGCTGGCACAGCATGGGAGCTAAGCTGCCGTGCCAAATAACATTGGGCTAAAGCAACAAAGGCATCTAACTGTAAGCTGTTCTGAAATCCTGAGGTTTATGGTTTCCAGAAAACCTCTGCCTGTGGCGTGTCTAATACCAGTCTGGGCAGCACTGGGAAATGATCCCTGAGCACCATGGTGAGGAAGCTGGGTCACTGTTCAAAAATTGAGGTCTGGCACAGGAGCAGAGCTGGTGTCAGAACACCAAATCTGCATGGCATAGGGTGAAGCCAACCCTCTCCTCCAAATCTTGGCTGTAGAGCCCCAGGCTCTGGAAGAGCAAAGAGGCAGGCAGGTGGTAGCCCAGGTAGAACCACCTGGAGGAAAAAAGTCAAAGCATCAACTCACCAATCAGGAAGTCGCCATCAGAATTATAAAGGCATCTAAAGAAAAAGGGAAAGAATAAGGTTAAGGTGCTATAAACCCCATGCATTTGTGCACACCACAGCCACAGCTGGGGAGTTTTGAGCTGGGAGACTGACATGGCAGAGTTTCACAAATTCACAGAATATTCTAACTTGGAAGGCACCCACAAGGATCATCAAGTCCAGCTCTTAAGTAAATGGCCCAGCCTGGAAGCAGGATGTTCTCTGACTTCTGCCAAGTCCCTGCCTTTGTACTCATGGGCACATCAGCTATTGCAAGCTGGGGAGTGGGGCTCATTTCCCCCCTGAGCTGCTGCAGAGAGCAGCGATGCCTGTTGCATCTGTATTGAATTCTGAGGAGCAGCTAGAGGACCTAAATCCAAGACACCTCCTCTTGCTGCACCCCCATGTCCAGCTGCCTACTTCTCTTGGTGGTTCCTCAGGCACTCCTCCGGTGTTTGACCACAGAGCACAACCTGCTGTGGACATGGAGAACATGTTTGCCTGTGCACATAGGAGCACAGGACATAGAGGGACGCTGGGTCTCCAGGTGGTGGCAGACAGACAGCCTGGAGCAGCCTGAGCCCCCAGCAGAGCAGGCACTGACCTGTCAGTCATGGAGGTGTTGCAGACAAAAATATGGACGGCGATGCCATTGCGTCCTCGGGGCTCACCGGCGCCACACAAGGTGTGCAGTCCCTACAGGCAAACCCGAAGCACCAGGAGTGAGCAGAAGGCAGGGGAGCAGGGGCAGCCCTCTTCCCTCCCCTCACCCCACCCTCTTGCTGGGTCTCACCTCCTCTCTCCCTTCCCACACTGCTACCAGCCTTTCTCTGTGTGGCCCTCTGTCAAATGCGTTGGATTCTTTTCAATATAATAAGGGTTTCTTAAAATCCATGTAATCTGGTGTTTTCCAGCCAAGGGTCTGGGGAAAACTGAGGGTTGGGGCTTTTTTCTTTCTTTAAGTGTTCCTTGAAAGTTAATGAAGAAAATCAAGCCCACTGCCAGTTGCTTGAAATCTGCAATCCTCTCCCATAGATGCTCTGCAAGCCCAGTGGTTTCAAAACTGCCAATATTACCCCAGTTCTGAGCATCTTTTGTGCCCTGCCACCCGCTGAGGGGAAACAGAGATGGAGGATGCCCAGAAGCCCTGGTTCTCCAACTTACGCTCACAAAATCCATCTTGTTCTGAGGGGCTTTGGGAATCTCAAAAGGTTTCCATCGCAGCTAGATTACAGCAAACAAAAAACAAGAAGGAGGTGCCAGTGATCAGAACACAAATGGAGGCAATTCAAAAGAAAGTAGGCCCCTGTCCTCCCCACTGCTTCTCCTTGCTGAGGTAGCTCTCTCTTTCCTCTCCTCATTGCCTTGATCACCTGGTTTACAGATGTTGTTGCTGTGGTTTTTTTTTAATTTAAAAAGAAATTATTTGGGGGGCTTTTAAAATTTTTAATCATCATTTTGTGAAGTAATTGGCAGGCCTGTGTAGTGCCAAGGTCAAAAAAATCCCATTTAAAATCTGTCTCTATTAATAACAACACTTTTGAGAGTGAAGAAATTAAGATAAGCCAGCTTTCCACGGTCAAATTGTTATGGTCCTGTGCTCCATGCTAAATTATTCAGTCCTTCTGTGACCCAAACATGACATTTTTGCTTGCTCCACCTAATTTTCCCCACATCCAAAGCAGAAATAGATCTGCCTGCATGAGCAGCAGCCATGAGCAGCACTAATTACTTCTTGCAAAGCCTATCAAGGTCCTCAGGCAGAAAGAACCAGAGGAGTCCAAAATATTTGTGGATTTGAATCCACCTGCATCCTCTCAGAAGTTCCATAGTTTCTATTTGTCTGGAGCTTTTTTGTTTGGTTGGTTGGTTTGTTTGTTTGTTTACTGTGACATTTGCTATTGGTATTTGTTTTTTCCCTGCCTCTCAATCATAGCTTTGCTTTGTAATCTCTGTTCCAGTCTGGAGATCTTTCTTCTGTTTCAGCATTTCCTGCTCAGATGCCACCCCGTATTTTTTCATCACGTTTGACTCCCTTTCAGTTTTGTCATCTTTTATAATTCTGCCATTGTCCTTGGGTAATTTTAGAGTGTCATTTTCCCCATTGACTTCAATGGGCTTTGCATAAGGTGTCTCCATATGGCCATCTTTTTAGATGGAGGAGGATTGCTGAAGCTCCTTAAGCACCTGGGTGAAACACAAAGCATTGCAGGGAAGAGTAGGTGTTGTCCAGCAAACTGAACCTTGTCTCTGGCTTTGCTTCAGAAAGGATAATAAGGAAAGCAGGAAGGTGGCTCCCACTTACTGCCAGGAAATAACTCTTCTGGGTTTGGTGAAAGTAGCAACAGAGGGAGTGGGCAGGAGCTTTGCTGCTGTTTCCTCAGACGAAAAAACTACTACACGTAAATGGCTTCAAATGCTTGAGAGCTGGGCATGTGGAATTACTGTAATCATAAATACTCATAAAGGCAGATGTAGGGTGCAAAAGGACATCAAGGATGGATGAGGTGATTACAGAAGTCATTGGAGCTTTATCTGGGAAGGAGCACCAAAGGAATGTAAATATGAACCTGTCACTGCTCCTTGGTCAATGGCTGGAAAACATATTCCAGCAGATCCGGGAAATTATTTAGACAAATGGTGAGGCTGCCGGGAGGCTGGAAATTAGCTAATCATGATGCATCAAAGGGCAAAACCTGAGAGAAGTGAAAACCAATGACCATGAGACAATGTTGAGAGGAGAATGGCAACAGATTAGCAAAACCAAATGTTCTGGGGCTGGCAGGGAAGAAATCATGATTAAAGACAATGGCAAGGCTGTAACAGAGGAAGACAAATGCCATCTCTCTGTGTGACTCTCCAGAATGAAGCGAGATTTCCCATGAGGGCTGCAGAGAAATGGGCTGACAGCCAGCAGCCTCTCCAAAAGCACAGGGAAGGACAGGATGGATGGCAGAGACATGCAGCTGCTCTGCTGGCTGAGCTGGGGCATGAGAATTTCATGGGGGACACTGAAGGAGAAGAGAGAGCAGATTAAAAGGTGGCCAGCAGGAGCCACCAGGGGAGATGCCAGGTAGCACAGATCCAACCTATGGCACTGTAGCTGTGCTGGGAAGCAGCACAAGGATCCTTCAAGATGGGAAGCAACAAGCATCGAGGGCTGTCCTTCCTTGGGTGACCGTGGTGAGGAACAATGGACAGGTGGCAGACAATACCCTGCTTCTGAATTGGTCAGACCCCCAGGAACCCATGGCTCCCTTCACACCTCTTGCAACTTTGCACTTCTGGTTAGTTTGACATTTGACTGTCCTTCTGGAAGGACCAGGGCTCCTTCCAGCATGGTTACCTGGTTGGGGTCAGGCTCAATTTCATCCCAGTCGTGTGTCAAGTGGCCCTCCTCGAGAGGTTTGAAGGGTTTGTGGCAGACTGAAGGTAGGATTCGATACAGCCAGCTACAAACAAGGAAAACACCTGGATTAGCCTGGGGAAGAGGTTAAACCCTCTGGGTAGCTGCTGGCTGATTGAGCTCCCAGAATAACATTTACATGGGTGGCAACTGGAACAAGAGGTTTATTAAATATCAAATTAGTAATATTAAGATTACATAGCAAACAACAGCTAACAGCCAGAGGTTTCCAGAGAGATGGTTTTTATTATGGGCTCTAAATACAAACATGTCCAGCTTTATATAGGTAAATGTCTATGTGTATTTATGTGTAATTTCTTACGTCTACATTCACACATATGCATATAAAAAATACAGATACAGCTTTTTCTGTTGCTGAAATACAGCAATCTCACAGTTGGAAAAAGATGCTTGTTTAAAACAGCTACAAAGCAGCTCAGACAAGACAGGGATGAGCAGTGTCCAATGGAAGGAACAGAGGAGCCCTCTGGAGACAGCCTGTATCTGAATTTGGATGGATTACAAAAAGTAGCATCCTTTGCTTGGTTGGCCATGCCCATGCAGCAAAGGCTAGAGTTTTATGTGATGTTTCCTGCTGCTGTAGGAGGTCCCCTATGCCTCTGTCACTGCCTGGGACTGTCACTCTCCTTCCGTGCTGCCTGCAGGGGCTGTGGGCCCTGCCAGCCCTGCCACTCCAGCATCCACACACCCTGCCTGCTGCAGCCCAGCCCAAAGCTGGGCTTGCAGTCAGGTGAGAGAGCAGAGGTGGTCAGAAAAGCCTAAGCTAGGCAGGGCAGCCAGTGCTTTTGATGTGTCAACAGCAGTGGTTGCAGTTTGGGCAAGTGGGAGAGGGGAGGAGGGAGCTCTCCCTTGAGAGCTTGAAAAATTCCATCAAGGACAACTTCGTGCAGCAAACAATGATTCATCCCTTTCCCACGCACACTGAGAGCTGGCACCAGCCTGGAGAGCAGAGGCATCTCAGATGATGCATTTGCCTTTTCTTTGAACAAGCAGCAAAAGGGACAGAAAAGCCACAGTGGGAGAAGCAAAAAGAGAAACCCATCTTCTGCAATCTGGTTATGGCTGGAGCATGACAACCAGGACAGAGCTCTGGGAAGCTTGCTGCCGGCTGGAACAAGCTGTTCCCAGCGCTGCTGAGGTGTTAAAGATCACGCTGGGTGCCTGGCACTTTTCTGAGGCCCTGGGCAGCCCCAGAATGGGAACAGACTGAGCTAGAAGCTCACTGGCCCCAACCAGTGTGCAGGAACATCCCTTAGGAGGAAAGAATCTTTCTCAGAGGCTTGGCTTTGACACTGTGCATCATCAATTGCTTAGCAGTGCCAGAGGTCATCTTTCCATAGAAGCAGCAGGGCTGAAACCCCGAGGTTGTTTCACAGAGCACACATAACCCATTCAGGACTCCGTGGTCCCTGTGAACACCCCCCTCCTTCCTCATCTTGCTCAGAAAACCACTTTGTTTCCCACCCCAACCACTTCTTTCTCAGCATTTTTTTAACCCACTCGCCCCACCAAAGCCTTTTCTCTCCTCACCCGTGGTCTTCTGTCCTTGTCCCTTTCCCAGCGCACAGCAGAGGTTTTTTACCTTTCTAGGCTTGCAGAGAGCAGTGCTGGCACTGAGGCAGCCTCTCCACCGCTCCCCAGAGCTCAGCCCAAGCGCCACATCCCCCCCAGTGCCGGGGTCACGGTACCTTCGCCTGTTGGTGGCGCGGGGGCAGGTGAAGGCAGAGCCCGAGAGCTGCTCGGCGTACAGACCGTACGGGCACACCTGGGGGTTGTTCTGCGGGGGGGACAGGGAAAAACAAGGAGTGAGAGGCAGTGGCGTGGAACTTGGCTCTGGAGCCTCCAGCAGAGCACTGAGCTGGGCACCCAGCGCCCTGATGCTGTAGGGTGCCGTGCTCTCCTGTGGCTGTGCTTCGGCTCCAGTGCTTGTTGTGTTCTCGCTCCTCTGAGGCACCAGCCAGACCCCAAACACCATTCCCACAGGCCACAAAAGTGCCCCAGGGAGTCAGCTGCTAGGGGCAGTGCTGCATGGGGTCAGACACAGGAGTATCAGGGAAAAGGAAATAATTCCCAGTGAATACAGACAGAAAAGCACCCTGGTATTGAGGACAAACTTTTCTCAGACCAAGTGTTCAGAGGGGTTACCCCAGAGCATCTTGTCTGGCTGCCTTTCCAAAAGGCTAATTAAGACACAGAAGCTGAATGCACTGAATTGTCCCTGCTCCTGCCCTCTGCCTGTGGAACCAGTGCCCAGAGCAGGCGTTTTGGTGTCCTGCTGCTTCCTCCTGACAGTGCTGCTTGCTGCCCAGAAGCATCAGTGACCTGTGTAGGAGCCTTTGCTTTCCTGCAGGGTTTCTGCACAGTGAGAGTCCTCCTTTGGAGTACAAAGGGGGCATTTCCCCCTTTGCAGAGCTGTACAACTAGCACAGGTTTTAGCAACCCTTATGAGTTCATAACTGGAGGACAGATTCCTCCTTTTCAGAGAACAGAAACTAAGCATTTTGATCTAAGTAGGCCACCATCTATTTGTTGATTTCAGCAAGAAGCAAAGATATCCAAGAACTGCAGGAAATACCCCAGTGGGACAGTCATACACCATTTGCTACCCCATCTCCCTCCTGCAAGGTCTACTATAGCATCCTGTATCCTGAGCAGAGCAGCCTTCCATACAGTATCAAACCCTGCCCTGAGAGGTGGGCAGAGGGAGAGGTAAAGCTCTCTGAGTGCATGTATCCTCCAGCCCTCCAGCTCCATCTTGTCAGTATGGGTATACAGTGAAGCAGGGGGATCAATAACCCTTGGAATTTTTAACTTAGCCAGCACTACTGCAGATGCCAGTCTAATAAATACTGCATCGGAGAAAGGATCCACTCCTGGGACTGAAAATCTTTTTTGTCTAACTTGTTTTCAGATTTTTCTATTAACTCTTTGGATACAGAGTCCACACACTGTCCAGATGAGAGCACCTCAGCCAGGAGCTGGAGGGGTCTGCTCTGCAAAGTGGTGCTGCCATGGAAATCCTCAAAGAGCACATCCACCACATTCCACTGCCTTTTTAGACCAGCAGCCACTATTATTGATCTTCCAGTTTTAAGTGCCTCTGTCTTACCTTTTTTCTAGCCAGCCTCAGTAACAAGACATTGCCCCAGCCAAACTACCAGCCTGAATCAGCACAGCAGTTTGTCTTTCTTGTGAGCACACCGTGGGCTGCCATGCAGACCTAGGGGACATTTGCATTTAACATGTCCCTGTGTTGTGTGTTAGTGCCCTTGCTGCCACACAACATGCAAAATATCAGAACTGGGGAAATCCAGGAAACTCAGGAAAAGCAAAAGTTGAAAAAGTCTCCATTTGACCTTAATTCTACTGGCCTCTCTGCATAGATGGGGAAGGGGAGCACCCAGGGATGGAACTGGCTTAGCACCAAGTCATAGAATCCTATAATGGTTTGGATTGGAAGGGACCCTAAACCAACCTGCCACGGACAGGGTCACTTCCCACTTGACCAGGTTGTTTAAAGCCCCATCCAACCTGACCTAGAACATTTCCAAGGATGGGCTATCCACAGCTTCTCTGGGCAACCTGTACCAGTGTTGCACCATTCTCATAGCAAAGAATTTCTTCCTAATATCTAATCTAAGCCTGCCTTCTTTTGGGTTAAAGCCATTCTCCCTTGTCCTATCCACTATGTGCCCTTGTGAAGAGTCCCCCTGCAGATCCCTTGTAGCCCCATTTATGTACTGGGAAGGTGCTATAAAATCTCCCAGGAGCCTTCTCTTCTCCAGGCTGAATAGCCCCAACCCTCTTAGCCTGTCTTCATAGCAGATGTGCTGCCATCCAAGGCCTAGGATTACAGGAGATCTGAGGGAAGCCACAGGCAGCCTCAGAGTGTGTGCTGGTGTAAAGGAGACCAGCACAAAAGGAGGTGAGGGAGGCTTAATTCTTCAGGGTCTCATTCGTGCCTTTGGGCATCACATGGGTTGCAATTCCTTCCCTTAAAACAGAATGACCCCATATCATTTATTGTCATCAAACATGTTCAGAAGTTACTTTTAAAAATGAATCTGTCAGTTTATTACTACAGGTATTCATGTCCTCTCCCTACAAAGAAGCTTCTCCCCTGCCAAAGACTTGTGTGTCAGCTTCATAGAACCCCATTCCTACAGAAGTTGTGAAATCTGCCTCTCCTGAGCAGAGCATATCTCTCTGCCAATCTTCAAACTTCTGCTCTGATTTAATCCGGAGCTGGTGGCTTCTTTCTCAGTGTGGCTGAGCCACTTGTATTTTTTTCCTTTAGGAAAAAAAATCCCTGGTTCTGAGCAGAGGTAATTTAGGCAGGTCTTAACACCCAAGGTGAAACTTGGAAGCTCACAAATAACTTTAAAATAGAAAGTATTAATGGAAATCTTTATTTCTGACTTCTGCCAGCATCTTATTATTCCAGCCTTGTATAAAGAAGGCTCCTGGAGATTTTCATGGTGACAGAGAGAAAGGAAACATGTTAAGATGAAAAGAAGCCAAAGGATTAGATATTCACTCAAGAGTGCATTTTGATAAAGCACTTAAAAAACCCCCAGTACCTGTCCCTCTGGTAAAGCTCCTGGACAGCGTGGATCCTCAGAAGCATGTTCATTTCCAAATCCCGACATGTACTGTAAAATAAACCACACAGCTCATCACTGCTTTGAAAACACAACCAAAACCTCTCCAAACAACCCACCCATTGCTCTCCCATGCATTTTTCCAGGCTCTTAGTATGCATTAAGACTTTCTCAAGTGATCTGCTTGCATGTTGCCACAGACCATTTTCATGGCTCCTGGATTTGCTTCACTAGCTAACCGTGTGCTGGGCTGGGAAGCACAGACAGGAATTGCTCTCCTAAGACTGCATGTCTATTTTGACTGCATTCTGCTCCATCGAGGTACTTGAGAAACAACCCAAATATCACATATACTGTCAGACTCAAGGACAACAGGGTGATGGATAGGAAGAACTGTGGGCCAACATTATGGATGTGTGCTAGCACCATTCATGTTCAATCTGACTTTGCTTCAATCACGGCTGTTCCAAAATCTCCAAACTGCCTTGCAAATTTGTTCACTGGGTCCTCAGATTCTTAGGGAATGAAACTGGGAATCATTTGGTTGGCATGCCTTGTGATAAATCCCCATACTCAAAGAAAAGGTCAGGATGTAGATGGGATGAGGGATGAAGGGAAACACAGCCAAGTTAATCTGTGTCGCTGATCTGTCCTAAATAAGCATTGCCCTGTTGGGCATAAACTGTCCACCATGGTAGTAAGCAAGAATTAATTCACTGGGTGATTGTCTGGGTCTCTAGAGCAGTGAATTCCCAAGAGACCCACAGATGGAACAGACCTACACATCCTCCCATACCTGCCTACAGCTGTCATGGTCTGAGCATGGCTAAAAGCCACAGGACAGAGTGGATGCAGATCCCAGCTTTGCAGCACGGGCAAAAGCCCCGCAGCAAGCCTGAGAAACATCAGGGAAGCAGGAATAACAGAGACCTTGGCTTTGCACTGTCAGAAAAGTAAATACAGCCCCTTCAGATGCTACAGGAAGCCACAAAGCAGCTCTGTTGAACTCTGTGAACACAGAGGTGTTTCTTGGCAGCGGCCGGCGGTTCAGCCCCGTGGTCTGGGAGGGAGTTAAATATTAATGCTGCCCTCTAACAACTGCAAGAGTAGCGGGGCTGCTCATCAGCCTCCAAACAGCAGTGCCAGGATGGCAAAGCCCAGGAGCCCTAAGGCTTGGCTGTCACACATCCTGGCTGTCACCAGCACTGAGCAGTCCTGGCAGGCACAGGGCCCATCCTCAGAGTGTACAACCCCCCGGGAGGCACAGGTCTGAGAATAAAATGGACAGATGCCCCTCTAACCTGGTTATAGAAGCCCCTATACCTGGTTTATTTTATATATAGTATTACAGCACCTGGATTATTCCCCCCAGGGGTGCTCAACCTTGGGCAATTTGCAGCCTCCTTCTAATTTTCCCAGTGTAGCAGACACTTAGAGAGCAAGCCTGAAACCTCCTGGGAAATCATGTGTTTTCCTCGGGCTCCTTTCAGCGACCTGTAAGAGAAGACCATTCCCAGGGGGCCCAGGCTGGCTGGAAGCCCTGCTCAGCCTGAACCTGAAAACATCCTGGTTTCCCTCGGTTCAGGGAGGATATTTCTATCATCTTGTAAATGAATATACATCGCTAGGAGCTGCTCTCCGCTGGGTTCTGCAAGAAGCATATTGATATGCAAAGCAGTAGGTCGCCTAAGCAGCCTTGGCAAATGTATTGTATTGAAACATTCCCCCCCACCCCTCGCCCCGTTTTTCTTCCCCCCTCCCTTCTTTTAAACGGAAATGCAGCAATATCTGATGGGACTGCAGCAGTTCCAGAATTAACTGAGACTTCCACACCGCATCCTCCTTTACCGGTAACACAGAGCTTGTCCGAGCTTTTGCCTTCGGGGCAGCCCTGGTGAAAAGGGGAGAAAAGAGGGAAGAGGACGAAGAGGGAACACGCTGATTTTCTGGAAGCATAGCCAGCAAGATTCGACAGGCTCTGCTGAATGCTGATGGAGGGCTGGGAGGGGACAGCCAGCGGCTCTTGGGAGGGTTCGTGTGCCTGGCAAGGGTCGTGTGCTCCCCGGCAGCCCCGTGCCACACTGCTGGGCTGAGGGGGAAAGGAGGCACAGAGATTTTGCTGTGACAAATCCATCCCTTGTCCTTCAGGCTAAAAAGCTGGAGACCTGCACATCTGAACTGCCCATCCACACCCCAAAAAGTCCCTTTGCCTCTACTTGCTGGGCCAGAGGAAAGAAGAAAACCAGCTGGGCCGGCAGCAAGCAGCTTGTGGCAGCAGCTGCTCTGTGTCCGCACTGGTGCTGCACCGCACCTTGCCCGAGCACAGCAGCAATGCAGGGGACACTTCCCCACCGGACTGCATGCAGAGCTGCTGCCTTTCCCAGCTGCACCAGGGGCTGCAGGGGGTGGCACTGCTCCGCTGCCTCTGGAGCGGCAGCAGAAGCTGCTGCATCATTGTTTGGTCAAATAAATTCTTTCTTGCCAAGGGGAAAAAAAAATAATTCTCAGGTAACTGCATCGAGGGCTGAAAAAAAGACATTGGCAGGACTGCAGCCACTGGGAGATGCCTTGCTGGTGATTTATCACCCTGAGTGTGGCTCCAAGACTTTTGCCCAGAGATTGGATGTGGCTTTTCTTATCCCCTATTTCATTTTCTCTTTCCCTGTGGCATACCTCAGAGAGGCTTCTCTCCTCTACATGCCCCTAGGGAGTTGGTGTCAAACATTATCTGGGCTCCCAAAAAGCTGTGCCACATGTGCTCCCTGCATGCCTCGGAATCGTCATGCTCCAGGCCTCTGGGGCACCTTGCAGGGACCCTGCTGATACAGGCTGGGTGGCAGTAGCAGTGAAAGGACCAGGCACATCATGGCCTTTCCCCCTTCCAACCCTCCAGACCCACCTCCCACTTCCCATTTTGTGCTGCACAAGGTGCCCCCACGCCAAGGGAAATGACCTCTCTCTGCCAGCCCACCAGCAGACCGTCCTTCCTGGGCTGAAAAATCTGGAAAAATGGAACCCAACTCTTTTCCATGAAGTGGTACCATGATTTGAGTCCCAGAGCACTTTGCCCTAGGTCTCTGCCTGGCCTCGACAGTTCCTAGAGAAGTTATAGAAATCTCCAGATTGGGTAGGTTGATGGGTACTATTGTAATTGAGCAGCTGGTTTCTCTGTTACACAAAATAGTCTCTGTGGCTCTTTGTTTTCAGTCCTGCTTTTAACTACAGTTGTTATTTTGTTCAAGATCCTGTAGTTTTTTATGCCAACAGGACCTTAGGTATTCATCTGACTCCACTTTGGTTTTTGTTTTGTAGTTTTTCGATAAAATGAGAGAGATAAAAGCCCAGCACAGCATAAAAAATTCAGCATAGCTCATTGATTGGAATAACTGGGATGTAAAGCAGAGTGCTCGCAATGGGTGTCGTGCTCTGACCTATAAACCATAACCTTTTGTTCTCCAGATTAGACAGCAGGCATGGGAAAAATGCATTTGAAGTCTGAACACACAGTCTGCAAAATAATTAAGACCCTTCTTCAAACACTGCATAATATATTTCTCTATCAGCTCCTGCTGCAGGACACAGGGAAACAACATTCCTCTCTTGGCAAGAAGCATGGCACTTTTTATCAGCTCAGTCCAGTCAGCCCTGGAGTGTTTAACACAAATGCAGAAACGTTGACATGAGTATCTGGGGACAGGAGCAGAGCAGGTCTCTCACCCTCCGTGTGGGGCTCCACAGCCTCCTGGCAGGCTGAAGCCAAAGCACACAAACCAGAGGGCCAATATCCCCAGAAGAAGCTGCCACCTCCCCTGACATTTCAACATCCCTGTGCTCCAAAAGTGCTGGAGATGGTCCAGGGCCAGACCTTTCCTGAAAGGACCTGCTCAGCTCGAGGCTGGGACATGACACTCTGCAGACAACAGGAGAGAGGGATGGATGCCAGGGGAGTGGGGAGGAAGGGTGAGCCAACAGTTTTGGAGGAGAGGTGCCAAGAAAGGTGAAGCAGGTGAGGTGATGACGGGGTAGGGACACATGTGACGTCCCAAAGAGGAGCTGCTGGCAGAGCAGCCTGTTCCCATGAGCAGCTCGGGGCGGACCCACGCTCAGCCTGCAGCCACAGCCACAATGGCCAACAAGGTGTTAGGGGCTGCTAGGAGTGAGGCAAAGATGGACATGGAAGATGCAGTCACAGTCATGACATGAACCAGCTGGGTCCTCATCTGGAATGGTACAGGGACAAGGCTGTCCTGCTGCTGAAAGAGGATTGTGAGAGCTGGGAAGTGCTTGGACAGGCAGGGAAGAAGCATGGTGAAATCCTACTGTTTGAGGAGACAGGACTCCTCAGAGGTGAATGAGCATTATAAGAGCACTGTGTAAAATAATGAGCATTACAGAAGGTGGGGAAGGAGCACACACATGGATCTCCAGAACTAGGAACAGGCTTAGGAACAGTAACATCCCAAAAGTCCAGAGAGAAATGCGATGATCCTGCACAAGCTTTTGAGACTCACCATCTCCTGGGATGAGGCTTTGCCACTCCTGCATGCTGCAGCAGCTCATGCACCCCAGTGGCCCTGGGGCAGCTGGCCCCCCACGACAGTGGTGAGGTGCTGATGAGGTTCAGGGTTGCAAGTCTTGTGTTCCTATGCTGGAGCCACAAACCCGCCCTATCACACCCTTCTCCCAAAGCTCCCCCGTGCTCTGGCAAAGGGTGCAGGGAAAGCTCCTGCCAGCTGCCCTGCTGGGGTTTGGAGAGGAGGGCATGGCCATAGCCTTGCTGCTCCAGGGTGCCCTGCAAGGAGAAGCAGCCCTGAATGGAGCTGCTCCTCAGGGCTGCTGGGGAAAATGGTGGCCAGGATTGCAACATGTGGGC
The DNA here is from genome assembly GCF_022539315.1 of Serinus canaria. NCBI lineage: Eukaryota > Metazoa > Chordata > Aves > Passeriformes > Fringillidae > Serinus > Serinus canaria. The sequence continues at coordinate 24,976,680 of NC_066313.1, forward strand.
AGATGTTGCCAGCCAGATTTCATAGGCTGAGGGGAAACACCCCCTGGCAGCCAGGAGGGGAGGAGGGGCGCATGCCGAGGGTGGGGAAAGGACAACTCCCACCATTAAGAGGTCCCAACCAAGAATGATTTCCAAAGGAGGTGAAGAGGGAGAGAAATGCTTATTTATAGATGAAACACAGCAAAATACTTCATCCCAAGAAAGCTTTAAAAACACACCTTGGCATACAAAAGAGGGCACAATAAAATGAAACAGCCCCCAGAAAACTGGTGTGAGCAGAAAAAGGGCTTCTACAGCCAACACTGCTGGGTTCCAGGCACCCAAGCTCTTACCTGCAGGCCTGTCATCCTCCTCCTGGTTATCCTCCTCCTGGAGCAGACACAAACCCCGAGCAGGTATCTGGCCAAAGCAGCCTGGCAAGCAAAGCCTGCTCACTGATCAACTGAGCTGGGCTGGAGGCAGGCTGACAGTGCTGGGAGTGAGAAAGTCCAAGGGAATTTTCAACCTGTTTGCTCAGCCCAGTCTGTGTTTAACCAAACGCCCTTCTCTGCAGAACCAACCCCAGGATCGATCTGAATAAACAGGGGGTGAGGGGGACTGGGTTTCCTCATCGCCCCTGTTCCCCCTTGGATGTTAAAAAAGGGGTCATGGCTCCCACACATGGGGAGGGGGAAAGAACAAAGTGTTAAGAACCAAGAAAAGCCATTCTGCAACTGTTTTATAAGCTTCTTTTGTAAATTGTACCTTTAGCAAATGTCAGACACAACCCTCTAAATGTGTAACAAATATTTGTTCATTAATTCTTCTGTGTTACATTGGGGATAGAAGAGATCACATCTCCATCATGGTGAAGGCAGTGATATTTGGGAAACACTGTGTGGCAACATTACACAGCATTTTGTGGCCAAAAGCAGGGGAGGATTTTGTATTCCTGTGATTAGAGCCAGTAAGGGGAATTTACAAATTCTGAAATATTAATATTCTTCAAAAAAGCTGTTGCTGGGGAAGAAGTGGCAGCAAGCATTTAGCTACAGAATACTAATGAAAGTAGCTCTGCACTCCAGAAGTTGCAGGGGAAAAACACAATTGATTTTCTTAGAATTTTTTTTTTTTACTTTGAATTCTCAAACCCCTTAAAAAAAAAAAAAAAAGAAAAAGCAGCATTTTTTCCATTTCCATTTCCATCACCTGCTCTGCTAATATGCCCTGCCAGGAGGAAATTTCTAGGAGGCACCCACTGAAATTTGAATATCCTTTCCTCTGAATTAATGTCCCTTCCTCTCCTAGAACATCCTGGAAGCCTTCCCTCCCCAAAGCAGTTACCAGCTCCTGTGATCCCCACAGCAGCCACTGAGAGCTTGGGCTGCAAGATGGGCAGGGTCCTAAATCACCTTTGCTTCTCTGGAAACTGGTAGCTCCTCACACCACTCTGAGTAACACATTCCAGCCATGAGAGCTGCCACTTCCAGGAGCTGGCAAAATGGGCTGGCTGCACTGAGGGAGAAGATGGGCTGTCTGAAGAGACAGTGGTTCTGGATGGGGGAGAGGGAGAGAGACTTTTCCTTAGCTCTAGAAGAATATAGGCTGAGTAATCTCCAAGTTATAAGTCTTCTTCAGGTCTCTGTTTCTGCACACCAGGAAGGCTCTCTCCATACCCTGGTCTCTCCCAGCTTTGCCATAAAAAATCGCGCCAGCAGAGAGGAATTCTCCAGGACAGGGCAGAGATTGCCAATATGTTAGCTCACCTTGAGCAGCAATTCATTATTGCCAAAGAAATGAAGTACCTGGCACCTGTCACCTACCCTTGAGACTCCTTTTCTACCAGACAAGATTTAAGAGTAAAAAGTTCACCTCACTTATTTTCTGACAGTGAAAAATTACACATTTGACTACAGTTTAGCGAGCTGCAGTTGCAGAGTTCCAGGGGTTTTCAAGATCCTCTTTTACTGAGACACACAGCAGGAGAGAGAACATCACATTTTACCTTACATTTCCCTTTGGGAGCCTACATTTCACCTTGCTCACATCTCCTTACAGGCTCCATTCTCTTGTTTTCTTCTCATGGGACAGGTAAAAATAAAGGTGTTGCTTTTTAATTATCTGTAGGCCTATTTCCTGCTTGGTTTTGTTTCCTAAAACCAGACAGGGTGTTGTCACTTTACTCACTTGGTGGCCATGTAATGTTTTGAAGCTGATTAGGCTGCCTAACCTTGCCATTCCATTCCATTCCACGAAAATTATTTAGTAAGATTCTGTTGAAACGCCACTTAATTTATTGATCCCCAAATTATATGAAATAAGGAAAAAAAAAATCTTAACATATGTTGTGTTTCTATCCTAGCCCATACCATTCAAGAGGGAAATTATAAATCCATGCTGATCACACACCAAATCATCTTCATGCTCTTCATGGGTGTGAAAATGTTTTCCAGGATTAGTTGCCTTGAAGCATCCCTTCTGAGGGATGGAGGTCAGGCTGACTGGGCTGTAGCTCTGTGGACTTCCCTTCTTGCCCATAAATGTGAATACTAAGTGGTGGTCAAACACTGGAGTAGACTGTACAGAGAGGCTGTGCATTTTCCACCAGTGAAGACATTCAAAATTCATCTGGATGTGGTCCTGGGCAACCTGCTCCAGCTGACCCTCCTTGAGCAGGGGATTGGACAAGATATCTCCAAAGGTCACGTCCAGGCTCAGCAATTCTGTGATTTAGCCTAAACAACTCCTTTGGTTAGCTGCAGTATAAATCTTGACTATCAATCTTATGTAACATGAAATATAGATGTACTTCATTAATATTTTAGCAACTGTATTCATTGTCATGTAACTATGAAACATGGAAACACCATGAATTGTTATTGCATAGAGGTCCTAGGGTGACTTCCTCCCAAACTTGCCCTAAACCAGGCAATACAGATGAGGCATAAACACAATGAATTAAGCCTGGAAGAATGAGCATTAAAAGCATTCCGTGTTTTCTCAGCTGCCTTTCTGGGTTCATGACGTTATCCAGTGCATGTCTTTACCTGGCCTTTACTCCAAGGAGATTCCAGGTGAGAGACATAACAAAATCCAAAAGAAATGTGTCAAAAAGCAAAAGACATCCATACCACTGTATTTGCTACATGATGCATGTACATCTGGATGGCACGTGCATACCAGCAGCTTATTACTTGTGAACTGTTCTCAGAGGCATCTGAAGAGGTGTTCAAAGAGCTCTTCTACTTCAGAGAGGCAGCATGAAAATACCAAGGGACTTGCTTGAAAATTTAGCAGCTAGTGTTCAACATCCTGGTGATGAATGAAAGATGAGGAGGAGAATGGAAAATATTTCCTTTCAATGAGAAGTTGAAGCAGCTTGTATTTGATCCAACAGAAAAAGGGGACTGAAAAAATTTTGAATTCACAGCATCTGCATTAAAAGGCATTTTGTTTCCTGCTGATTCAGGTAGTGGGGCCATGGTGTGAACTATTATTGGATCACAGCTCACCACTGCGTCCTGCAGCAAGGCATTGTCCAGTCCCAAGAGTCAAGCTCTTCTCTCCTGTGAGCAAAAGACGTCACGGGAGACTGAGGCAGATCCTTTCTGATGTATTTGTGCCCCTCCTGTTGCAACAACCTGTTGCTTTTCACAGTGACGCACCCTGCTTCTAAATTGACCAACTTCTCCTCCTATCTTCATCAGCTACAATGCATCTGTGATGTACCTATTAATAAATATCCTCATTCACTTCTGTCTCTGTGATCCCAGCTTCCGCAACTTGCATCTGTTCTTTGCTTGTTAACCCTTTACACACTGCTAAATTGGACAGGGCTCTTTAGAGCAGCTGTCTTTGTTTATCTGACAGTGTATTACTTAGTACCAGGAGAATTAACCTCTTTTTTGAACTTTTCATCATAATATAGCAAAATAAAGCAATAATGTTTATACTTTTTTTTTCAAATCACTGCCTACAACAATGTGTTAAAAAAGGCTCTTTTTAATAACATGTACTTTCCTGTAGAGTGGCTTTTATGAAATATGTCCTTGTCATTTTTCTGGGACTGTTCAGCAGGAGATGCCAGACAGGTTAATTATTATCATTTATTTGTGCAGGAAAGATCATAAAAGTTGTCTGCAACAGAAAGCACACATTCCTTGTTGCCAAAAAGCAGATGCTGCATGAATAGAAGCTGGAGAAGCCACCTGCTCACGTTGCTGTGATGTTTTCTGCCTGCAGGCTAGAACCACCACTCTTAGAAGTCAGCAGAAAATTTAGTCGCATTGCTTTGTTCTGTACTTCCCCACTCCGGTGCTAATTTTGGACAGCCACTGAATTTGTGATCTGACCTTTTATTCAGCAAGGGTAGGACAGTCCATCAAACCCATGTAAGCCACAGCACAACAAGCCTCAGGAAAAGCAGATGGTATCAGACAGAAAGATAGAAGCTCTGACCACAGTCGTAGCCTTCACAGCTACTGGGCATCCTTGTCCTTTAAACAATTTTTAACCCAAAGCCAGCAGTGCATTTCCACTGTGTAAACATTAACTTTCAGGTCAAAGGGAACACAGATGTGCATGGGTTAATCACCCACTATTTCCCTTCATGCTCCTCTTATTCAAAAATATGATTGAATTTTAAGTTGGTTTGCTCATGCAGTCCAGACTTCATTTTGATCTAGTCAAGAAAGAGCATATGCTTTTATTTATGAGCTTGTCTTGTGTTCAATATCTTTTTGAGAGAAGTCTGTGGTGGTATGCTGAGAATAAACCTCCCTGTGCAATTTCAGTAGGTATGGAACCAGCATTTTGGTGCACAGGTAAGGCCAAGGGGCACAAGAAGCTGTACCTGAGCAATAAAATGCCGAAGTAGGAAAAAGAAACCACATTTCTGTATTTAATGGTATTTGCAGCAGGTGTTGGCTAAACAGCTGAACTGCCAAAGTTAGATTTCACAGTCTCTTTGCTGCCACAGAGAGCTCTGATCATCTAAACCACCTTCCTTACATGCATGCTGGGGACTTGTCCTCAAAGCTGTGCTAAAGCATGCCTTTCCCAAAGAAACTAATGCTACTCTGAGAAACTCTAAACATTGACAAATCCACTTTTTTTTCCCAGTAACTGTTTTAGGCATCATCACTCTCACTGATAGGGAGCTGCCTCTCATTTCAAGATCCATTTAGAGTCAGGACCTGAGTACTGCTGTTCATTGCAGCTTTGCCTGCACAACTGGAAATCCCTTATGCTGCTCACATGGCCACTGTTAGTGACAGAGATGCTTCCTAATTTCTCCTTCGTGTCCTCGTGTACAATAAAGAAATATATTTTCCACGCTTACTGATCAGATGTCAGAATAAAAACAGTAGCACAAAGAGGATAATAAATACTAAGAATAATACTTTTGGCTACATGTCACAGGCCCTCACTAGATGGGAGAGCTTTGCCATTGCTACTTGAAATTAAAGATTGGAACTGCTTTTATTTTTCTTCCCCTCTTCCACCTGAAAACTACGTGATTTTTTTTTTCCCTGAAATCCCTGTGTGTCTGAAGACCTTAACACAGAGTGCTGCAGCAAAGCACACCCTAAGGAAAGCTTTACCTCTGCACACTTCCTGGTAACTTGCCAGCCAGTGACAGGTTCATCAATAATGATAATGGCTTTCTGTCGAAGCAAACTAGTGCACTAAGCCACACACTTGCTCAACCCTACAAAGAAATCAAAGTAACCAGCATCCTTGTAAGGATAGTGAGACAGAAACATGACTTCTAACAAGAGGAACTGACTAACAAAAGAAATAGAAGGATTAAGCTCCCTTTGCTGAAAAGCAAAGCAGGTTTTCAATCAGTGAAAACTGTCACCTTGTTATCCACTGAGAAATGAGAACCCAAACCCTGACTTCACCACAGCTGACTGATACTGACTGCAGGCTACAACACAGCAGTTCATCTCTCATTTGTGACAAATGGAGCAGATTGCAGCTGCCTCTGCAAATATAATCAATAATGAAAATTTGTATTAAGGTTGCACCCAAAGACCCATTACTGGATAGATTTCACATGCTTACAAAGCCAGTTGCATCCTTGCTAAATTTTCCCTGTTAAGGACATACTCATATTCATTCTGATGATCCCCCCAGTCATCAAAGTGGTCATAGCACTACCAGAAAGCTCTGTCAAGCCCCTTGGGAACAGGGAAGGCTCATGGTTTATTTGCTCTTCATTTCACCTGTGTGTGCATGGGAGGTCCAACACATCTCACATGTACCTGCATGAGCCACCCTCACTGACACCTCTGGAACACAGCCCCTGGGCACATATTTCTGCCTGGGAGCTAACACGGAGACATTGAGTAGCTTGAATTTAAAGGGACTGGGTAACAATGTTTTGATGTGAAATGTGTGTGCATGCAATACAAACCAGAGACAGACAGGACCAGAGATGAAGGAAAACAGAAAAACAGAACTTCAGTGGTCCAGCAAGAGAGACAATGCATGGCACAGAGAAACAGAGAGGAAAATGGGAAAACAAGAGAAACCAGAGAGCCAAGCAGGAAACACAGAGAGGAGTCTTTGTGACTTCTTGTAATACAGAGGGGTCAGACAAATGGGGCAAATGGGGAGAGAAAGGGGGATAGTATTTGTGGGAACAGGGAGTGACGTATAGGCAGACAGAGGCAAGACAGACAGAAGGGTCACAGGGCATGGAAGAGGGGTGTGTGTGCAGAGAAAAGGAAGGTAAAACACATAAAAGAAGTGTGACATAAAAAAGTTGTCTGGTGTCACATCCCTAAACTTGCAAGTGAACCATTTTTGGACAGCTGGAACAGGCAAGGTAGAAAAGCAATATAACTCCAGCTGCTCACATACTCCTGGTTCTGACAAGAAGCTGGAACTCCCTGCACAAATGTAACATCATCCACATGCACAATTCCATTACACATCACCTTGTCCTAAGAAGGAAAAAATATACCTAATTGTGGTGACCTGCTGAGATCTAAACAAACAAGGTACTTATTCTGGGCTAGAGGCCTATTTTAGAACACCTGCAGACAGGTGAGCTGCAGCCAGGGGTTTGGCTACTAAAGGTGAAGGAGGGAACAGCACTACAGCTTGCTTGTTCTGCTCTGCAGCTCCTTAGGAACCTGAGGGAGCCCAGATCTGGTTACCCTAAGACTGCACCTCACCTTGACAAAACAATTCCAGCTTTCACTGTCAAAGGATCAGAGACAGACACTGGGGCTGTCACGAGCTGCACAGCTCAGACATGTGTTCTTATATGAATATTTCGGTACCTTGTTTCTTCTGGTTGTAAACTAACTGTAAACTAACAACCTATTTCACACAAGCACCTAAAAATTTACTGCACTCATGTTTACAACTGCTCCCAGACCTTTCTGGAAATGGCCTAAGGGAAAGCAAAGCATCCATTTTTGTAATAAGATTGACTGGTGCCCCCAGCTATCACTTTTTTGTGCCTGATTAGTGGCAGTGGGCAGGTTTCTATTTATTTCCAAGCAGCTGCCAGAAGAGCTGCAGGCAGAAGTAATCCAGAGACTGCAGAATGCTGCTCCCTGTCAATTTCACACCAGCATTTTACTTTCTTCTTTCCCCATTTATTATTAATATCTATTTACATCTAACTCCAGTTCTTAGTTAGCCTTTGCCAGAGGCTTAACCATTAGAAGTGACTGTGAGGAAGGTGTGGAAAGAAGGAACTGCCATAAATCAGGATTTTACCACTCCATGGAATTCTAGCAAGGTGAGAATCTGTGCAAAGCTTGGGCTACTTAGGAAAACAAGACCTTGTACAGGAGATCAGACCAGATCAAGTCTCCTTTATCCTTAGTGCTAACTATGTAAAGGAAACATCTACTTCACAGAACTCTCCTCCCAATCATGCTCAGTTCATACTTTTTACACAGCTTCATATCCCTTCTAAATTTCTATCCATTCTAATTCAGAGGATGTTCTTACATTCTGTGTTTTCTGAATCCACTAAGTCCTCAGGCTCAGTAGGACCATGTCACATATGTTCCAAATAAGCACTGTATAAAAACATACTTTTCCCATCAGTTTTCAATGAATTGCCTTTTAATTTAATATAAAAAACAAGACCACAATCATTATGAAAAGATAAACAGGACAACCTGATTTACTTTGCCCTCTCCAAAGTAAACAATTTTAATTTAAGCAGCAGAACTAACACCAGTTGTTTTCTACTAATGATTTTCTTTTTAAGGCTTCAAATCTTTTTTTCATATCTTGCCTATTGCTTTTATCCCTTTTGAATAGGGATGAACAGTGTGCTCTGGGTGAAACAGCATTCCATTCATTTAATGAAGGCATTCCATTATTTTGCAGACCACCCCTTACCCATCATTATGCTTTGCTCACTTGTTTTGGTCACTTTGAGAGGCCCACTCAATGTCATCTTTCCTTTAGAGGTAAAATTTATACAAATCATTGCCAAGACTGTCCATAAGTTTTCCAAATAGAGACAAGGATGTCACATATATGTGCTGTGTATGATGAAGTTTCCCACAGCAGTGAGAGGCATTCAACATATTGCACACTTTCCCCAGTTGTTCCCATAGATCCAGATGGTCTGCAATCCTAAGCAATACTCTAGGCTCCAGATTAGGTTTTTGGAAAACCTTTCCCAAGTCTTTTCCAACAATAGAAGCTTCAGCAGGCTAGCCAGCTGTAATATCATTTTACTCTGCTTGACAGAAGCATTACTGTCTTTGTGCATCCAGTGGGAACGGGAATGTCTTTAGGAACTCAGAGAAGTTGTCTTCCACTTCCTCAGTCCTCAGTCATAATGAAGGCTCTTCAGTGTTCCTCCTCCAAACCTCTTCCTTTCAGAGAAGCCAGGAATCTAGAGGCAGGGAAGACAAGTTATCATGTCAGAATCAGCAGGAAGTCCCTCCAGCCCACACTGTTACCAAGCCAACTGCAGCATCTTCCACCTCTGCCATCTCCAGAATCAGGGCCACAGTGCTTCAGCTGACTGCTAGAGAAGCCCCTCTAATTAAACTGCACAACTCCACTATGGCTCATCTGTTCTGTGGGGCTCCTTAAGACTTTTTGGCAAGGGAAATTGAAAGCCTCAATCCTAACACAGTTAATGACGGATTTCAAAGACAGATTTCAAAGCAGAGTCGAGTGCATACAAGAATTTCTCCTCCACTCATTTTTAAAACTATAAAACAATATAAACCAAGTCCTATCAGAGAGCTGTTGAGGCTTTATGCCTTCAAACCTGGGCATCAGCACTTCAGTGGCAGTTGAAATTACAGTTTTATCAATGGCTGAAAGCTTAAAGAAAAACATTGGCATAGAAATGCTGCAACAATACAAAGGATTAGCACTCCTGCTTTTGCAGCCCATCTGCAGACACTGCTTACACAGTGACAATGGATGTTTACAAAGAAAATCTACTTGAAACCATCACAAACTTCTCTGGCCTTAACAGCATTTCAGACAGATTTTCAATTTAATGTATCTGTGAATCCTCAAAAGAAAGTGATGTGCTCCTTTCTAATACTCCATATCTGCCCTACTGGCATCATAAAACTATTTGATTACAGGCCAGAGTAACTTTTACCTTACTCACTACAATCAAGCAGAAACAGAAGACCCTGTAGACACGCCCTCCCAAAACAATTCCACACATTCACATTCAGGAAATGCAGTCTATTAAAATGGAAGGAGTCAACCAAGACCTACAAATCATGCCAGAAGAACATGGGCATGTAATGATGGTGTGGGACGAAAACATAATCTACAATTCACAGCAGATTGCTCAGGTTACACATTTCACTGGTAAGAAGAGACCTGAAGAGCTTTCCCAAAATAAAAGTCCACTAAAAACTCCACAGATTAAATGTACTTGGGGTTTTCAGGCCCAAAACTCAAATATGCAAGGTATTCACTAAGGTACTGGTTTATTAATCTCTGAAAAGTAATCATCTCTAAGGATAAAATCAGGCAGATTTTGTACAAAGGTTCACCTCATGAAAACTGCTTCAGGAATTTAAAGAGGAAAAATGCAATCATTATAACTAAAAAGTACCTGAACACCATAGGTAAAAACTTACCTGCTTTAGCATTTTTTACATCAAAGTCACTAATTAAGAGTAATAATTATTTATCACATATCTGATTGAAGTCATAGCTGTGAACAATTTAAAACTTACCATTCTTTTCCTCCTGAATAAGTTTATAAAAGAAATACCCTAAAACACGAATGATCATAGTGACCTATTGTAGAAAACCCACAAACACATTGGTAAGAGTTACATTGAGGAGGCAACCTCAAATGATAACATCAAGAGGTTGCACTGAAGTCTCCATTTCCAATTTGGATTTTGCCTCTTTAAACATGACTGTTTGCTGTTTTAAGATTTGTTTTGAGCTTTTGAGCTCCTGTCAGGGAAGCAGACAGTCATCAGCAGGCTGCAGTCTTTGGCACACAGCCAAAAAGAATGTATAGTTAATCCCTGGCTAGCCACTAAATAGGATCAAATGATAAAAATACAAATCTTACATCATGCATCAAAGACAACCAGCACACAAGCAGGTTTCTGCATTAAGATATTATTCCCATGAAAGGGAAACTTCCTTTCACTAGAATGTGGGGAGGAAAGGGGAATAAAAAAAGTAGCATGCAGAACTGAAAGAGGCAAAAGCAAATTTATTTTAAAAAGGCACTAAAACAGTGCTCCAAGAAAGGAAGCATTTTGTAACCTGTGACTATTTCCCCCCCACACCCCAGGGGCTTTCAGCACAGCTACCTCTAACAATGTACAGGTGTGACTGTACTTCAGAGATGCTTTGCATGGTAATTTGCAACACCTTTACAGGAGGTAAATGCAACTTCACTACTCCCTGCATGGCAGACTGCATGTGGGGAGGTGGGGGGAACAAAAGCTGAAGTGGCCTGTCCAAACCAGAAGTCATTTTGCTTCCCCAACTGGCTGAAAACAGTTAATTGAGTCCTTTAGGAATGAATTACAAGCTGATATCATACTGCCATTTTCCTTGTACCTCCACTGAATCTCTGGAAACTACCTGTATTAAACATAAAATCTCGTTCCAGCTGTACAAAAAATCCCTTTCATTGACCTTCAGGATAGCATCTATGGTCTTAATCAGCAACCAAGCAGCCTGAAGTTGACAGAGCTGAAAGAAATCATATTTGCCCATTTTACCTCACTCTTCCAACTTCTACTATGTTAGCATACTTAAATATTTCGCTGCCAATGACTTTACAGACAAATACTTCAGCTGACAAAAGTCAGCCACTCTTCTGTCTAGCCTTAACAGCTGTGCTGCCACAGATAAAAGAATTAAATTACCAGCACAAATTGTCATTTAGGTTGCAGGAAGCTTGTGTTTTAAAGAGGACTATGTCAGCAGTTCACATTACACAGGGAGAAATGAAACAAAAGAGGAGGAAAAGTGACAAACCTGATTGCCATCTCTTAAGACATATCTCTTCTCTATGACCTGGGAACAACAGAGAAGATCTTAGCTTGCACAGCACATGCATAACCTCAGATTGCAACCAACACTTCACATATGAGCACTGAAACTCAGGGCTAACTGGGACAAAGTCTGACCCCACATCTCTGCTCCAGGCCTACTGCTTTAGTGCAATGATCTAGCACACACAGCAGTTGCCACCTACACCCATACTTAGACAAGCTGCTCAAGCTGTCTAATCATCTTCAACTTCAACACAGCTCTCCTGGGTAATGGAGGTGATGGTTAGTGTGCCTCCTGCTTCAGAATCAGTTACTCCCATTCCCTCTGCAGGGATAATGCTTCCTAGTACTGCATAGCAGCCCCACTATGCTATTTTGCCCAAAGGATGCTTAAAACAGGGCATTCCTTCTCTCATTTGCACAGTGGACCTTAATGGTCCCTTTTTCAGGAAGGGAGAATAATATTCTTAATTAATTTCTTAATTCCTAAAGGTTGCTTTAAGTAGGATCAACAGAGCTAACCAGTCTTACATATCCCCACATTACTACCTCAGAATGCTGTAACCCCTCTGACCTGCCAGACAACTTCAAATGCATAAGCAGAGTGTCTTTGCACATTTGTGAGTTCTTTTTCACTGCTCTATGCAGATCAGGAACTAAATCTTCAGGCAGATCAGCTATCTCCTGTAGGGTTCTAAAAGCAGATCAATCTTTGGCCCTCCCACAACTGGCTTGAACCAACTCAGAGAGTGGAATGTGAAAGGAGCAGCTTAAATTGTTGCTCATGCTCAAATCCCAGCATTTGATGCACAGGACAATAAAACATTTCATTGACTTACCTTATCAAAAAACCTGCTTAGTTTGACAGCATTGGATGAACCTGCAGCCAGATAACGAGGATTGGTGCAGTCCTAGAACACCCAAAAGACAACAACAAACCAAGCACAAGGAAATCAGTGCAAGGAAGCCAAACACAAGGAAATGGAGCATACCTTTCTCCCCTGACACACACCATCAGCAAGGAAAAACAGTGGAGCTGCTGATTTCTGTTCCACAGTCACTTCAGAAGAAAGACCAACTGATCTGTGAATCTACTGCAGAATTCTAAGCAACCCCCCTGTATGCTCCACATATTCCTTACATCACCAGCTATACAGTCAGGCAGGGATTTGTACAGGCTACACCTGAGATTGGGAGTGTGTATACAAGCATTCATACAGCAGATGTATATTTTTATACCCACAGATCTATATAAAGTCATCTTCATGTTTCATTCAAAGACAGTCTGTATCAGAGCTATGAACAAGAAAAAGAACATTTCCTCCCAGCCAACAATTCTAAGCTCAAGGGACCTTATCTAATACCCCTTGCATCTCCCTACAGTGAAACAAAGATATCTGTTTCATCAAGAAAGGGGCAGAGCCAACAGAAACATGAATGACTGGCACTACTGGAAAAATCTCCAAAAGCTCAAGTTTTGTTACATCTCTACTTACTAAACTTTGGACTCACACCCATATAAAAGAAAAACAACAGTGATGACAAGGATACTAACCAAATTTATCTCTTCAGCATTGAAATCCTCAGCCAAGAATGCTGTTCTGGTCAAAACTTCATTCCTCTTAGTTTCTGGGATCTGATCCAGTTTAGTTCCTATTACCAGCAGTGGGATCTGGTTATCACCAAACTGTTCACGATCATAGTCACTGTTGAGGGAAACAAAGACAATCCTGAATAAGGCAATGGCCATGTAAGTGGGCACAAGTACAACATCACCTCCCCTGTGCCTCTCAAAAACCAGTAATATAATTATTAACATTTATCTAAGTTAAAATGTGCAATATCTTTAAATTAAGGAAAAACTTTTGCATCTAAGTCACTACATAGGAACCGAAGCTTCAATCACTCTTCTTAGCTAAGATAATCACTTGTCTGTAATTTTTTACCTAAACCAAGCTTTCTAGCAAGTAATATTACAAACAACAACAACTTGAGCAAGGAACTGCTAGTGGCTGAACATCTGCCCTCAACAGAAGTTAAATTTCTGAAAATTAAAGCAGTTGTGAAGAACTTGTCTGTGGAGACACTGGAGAATTTTGCAGTTTATACAATGTAAATCCCCTTTCCCATTTCCTATATTTCTACAGAACTTTTCTGTGTACCAGAACAACTTTTCTGTGTACCAGATAAACAATTGATCTTTTTCCCTCAAAATCTACTCCTCATCATTGCCTTCCTGCTCACGAGTGAGGTTTAGCAATGATTTTAAAACCTCCTTGATTAGATGGATGACAGGAGCAAAGAGGTGCAGGAGGAAATCCTTGACAAGGTGTTGGAGAGCTAATTATGAACATGTTGTTTAAGCAGAGTTTTCTAAGCTCTTTTAGTCATGCTCCTAAAATCACTCCCCCATCCCCAAACCAAAAATGTTTGAAGTGAACTACCTCAGTCTTGGTGCATGGAAAGAATGCCTCTTTGCCCAGACACATTATTCCATGATATCTCCTGTACAATGGCATCTCTCAGTACAGACAATCTTGCAACTGGGGACAGGACCCACTCTCACAGAGGCCTCAGAAAAATAATGCAAGGTCCCTGTCACCCAGTTTGGGAATCTGCTGACAGAATCACCTGATATTGACTGGCAGTATAAAAGAACAAGAACAATCAACAGAAAATTTTCTTTGATAGTCCCCATTTCTTCTCTTCTTTCTTCCAAGTCTAACCAATGTACTTTCCTGTGGAGACCAAGTACCCTTAGAGAGGAACAAAAACTTCTACAACTTCTTGGAATTACCATGTCTGAGCTCTGCATGTTTGTTTTTCACTCACCCATTTGTCACGAGAACTCCTGTTGGAGCAACATCTCTGTTGAGTGCTTCCAAAGACCAGCGATACAAATTCTGGGATGATTTCTTGTTGGTCAAGTCATGCACTAAAATTATCCCTAGAGTGAAAGACAGCAAGATGCCATTTAAAGATACATATTCTCCTCCTTATCTTACCAAAATGACACCCACAGGTTCCCAGATATCTGAGAATGAAGGGATGTATAACCAGTTCAGCTACAGTGAATAAGTAAGGCTGAAAAATATCAGGATGCAACAGGTTTTTTAAAGCTGCTTATCAAGAAAAGAGAAAAATCACATGGAAGCAGGAAACAACCAACCATCTCAGGCTTTAATCTGCAAAAGGCTTGCAGGCATTCACTGATTCTGTCTACTTCTCATGATACTGAAATTCTATATTACTGCAGCAGAAAATTTAGCCTTTCTCTGATAATTATTTTTATCCCACTAGCTGTAAAGTCTGAAGGCTTTTTCTTTGTTTTAGAAGAGTTCAGAGAGAACTATTGCTTTCCTGCATCTTCAAGAATTAATGCTATATATATGGGGAGGTATTCAAAGGGGAAACAGACACTGACAAAATTTTATAGTCCACTAAATAACTGATAAAAGCATGAATTAATAAGACCTATTGTAGTTAAGATTAAGTTTCTAGCATTTTTCATTACCATGAGCCTTCAAAATGTAAATTCTGAGACAGAGTCAAGCTTCCTAGCTGTGCTATTAACAGACACCCACTTCTGATAACCACAGTTCCTAACTCAATTACCAACACCTGCTAGCAAATTTCTTCTATTTATTCACACCTTCTGCAATATGTGGAATGTTCTCACTTCCTCCAGACTTCAAACTATCACCAATTCAAGGACAAAATGGAATGATATCCCTTATCTGCATTAGGATTCATTCTCAAAACCCTTCAGAGCCTACAGGTGGAAACAACTCACTAATTTAGTCTTTCACGACAACCTCCAGAGGTGCCACCCACTGCTATGAACAAACCACATTTCCACAAACATTTTCCACTACACCACATGACTGTGCACAGACTCTCCCACCAGAGTTCCCAGCATATCACAGCTACAGCCCTATTTCAAAGCATTTATCTCAGTAACAGTATAAAAAGGCAACTCTGATTCGTGTCCACCCCCAGCATAGAGAGAAAATGCCTGATACAACATAACTTGGCCTACAGCAACAGATCCAGAGGCACTGCTGAGTGCCTGTGACAAACACCCTGCACCTCCATACACTCTCCCTCAGTTATGTCTTTGATTGGTCAGTTTCCTTATCTGCTTCACCTAAAACCTGCACAGTTAGCTGCACCAGCAAGAAAAGGCTGCCAACATCCAAAAAGAGCAGGCAGGACCAATGATGACTCAAAGAAATGCTCCTCCCACAACAAGGTCTGCAAGCCAAAGCCTTACTGCCCAGTCACTGTCCTCAGCTATCACAGTCCCTACACCAGGTGGAGAGTCAGCAAAGAGGAAGATCTGTGGATAATCCAAAACCAAAGTATACCAGCCTGGTCAACAACCCGGCAATCTGCTCAGCTGCTGCCACAACCAAACACTGACTGGCTTTCAGAGCACTGCAAGCCCAGAAAGCACAAGCAGTCAGGCAGAAGGAATGCATTCATCTTCTCTTCTTAAATCAGGTCAAGCAGAGGCAATTTGGGAGACAAGCTCTAATGGAGAAATTAATCTAATGAAAGAAACAAGACCCAAGGTTAACTACCAAAGTCAACACTCTTCATATGCAAGCAGTCTAATTAGTATCTTTTGGGCAGTGGAGATAAATAACTCTATTTTAATGTCATCAATTATAATTCAGATGCACAACTCCAAGACTTCATTTCCTAATGGGCTGTTCTAAGGTATTTCCAAGTCTGACCCACACTCCTTGGCACACTGTAGATTTGGTATCAAAAAGAAATCAATTTTTTTTCATATAAAAGAGGCTTGCTTTGAGGGCACAACTCAATTCTCATACACAGAAATCTGGTTAACAGTATAAGCAAGAGGTAACTAACACAGTTTTCCCCCTGAGAAAGGAGGAAGAAATAACTAGTTAGTCACAGGCCAAAAATGTTTATTGTGTGGCTTAACATGTTATTGAAAAGTCTTCAAATGAGTGGGAATAAGCAAAGAGAATCAAACAGAACACTTGAGCCAGATTTTCAGAAGCAGTTCTTAGTCTGATACAAATCTGTTTTTAGTGAACTATCCTGGGATAACAAAAAGTAACCACTGAAATACTGCACTGTTATATTTATAATTGCTTATTTACTCTTGTTAGAAACACAGATGAACTACTAGGCCTGTAAGACAATATCTCAACAGAAGGCACAAAATACTACTTCCTACATATGCAGCAAGTTGCAAGATTCAACTCTTAAAAATAAGTTGGTAAGCTAAATGAGCAGAGGCAAGATGGTTATCAGCATATGGCAATTTTATGGGACACAGTTCAAATTTGCCAGGGTAGGATGTAACTATCAAAGTTAATAAAACTGAAATAATAATTTTTTCTGCTGTAAGTTTTACAGCCAAACAGACAAGAAAATATAAATGATAAAAAAATTCTCAAAAAAATAGAGATCATATTTCTGCAGTATATCAGACCCAGAAAGGTGAAGGCAACCACTGCACCTTCAAAGCCTCCCTGCTGTGCCAACTGCACAAGACTGAAGGGAAAGGCTGATAGAGCTCATCTGCACAGGTTTGCCTGAAATATCTGCTGTTCACAACTGAATCCATGAACTTCTGCCTATGGATGTATCAGGTTTGCTCCTGCATAAATCAGAAAGGAGGACAATATAGCCCTCAGACAGGCTGCCTGGAACTCTGCCCCAGGACCAAGGGACGGCTCCTCACATAAACAGTATTAAAACCATATTTACACCAAGCAAACTTACCATTCAGCAAATTATAGAACACTGCTCGTGTGCTTTTCACACTGGTGGCACTGCCCACAGAACCTCCAACATCCCACAGCTCAATATAATAGGTCTTCTCTTCTGGAGTTCCTTCCTTGTAGTCATGGATCTGATGAAAAATTCACATGATGCATAACCACAGCACCATGTCACAGGAGTTAATCCACATGGCACTTACACTTTCAGCTGGATTATTGCACTTGGATAGAAATTTGGAAATTCTCATGCTGACACTATTCCAAACCCCTCAAGTAGCAGAGAGATGGAGTGAGTCAAGCAGCAGCCATTGGATACCACAGAGATGGAGATCACCATCTCATGCGAGAGGGAGCCTGGTGAGTGCACAGGGAGCATCTCAGTGTCAACAAACTCAACATCTCATTATGTGCTCAGACACAGTGATTTGCTAAAGCAAATGGAAAAAATTAAGGTCTTGACTTCTTACAGTTGTTAAAACCCACATGGCAGCACTGCAAGAATGACAGACCTGGATTCCAACTGACCACATCTTTTTCCTACCAAACCCTGACATCTCAACTGAATTAATCAACAACTTCTGCCCCCAGATCTGCTGAGTAGTTTTGCCCACAATCAAACAGGACTGCCATGTTCCTCTCCTCAGATTTCGGAAATACATTCCTAACCTAGGCAATGCATTTCAAGGAGAATGCAGCAAAAAGTGATGAAGGAAAAAAGCATTTATCAATGTCCCATGAGGGCTGGTGGCTGGGCCCAAAGAACTGCTGGATGGGCATCCTCATTCTTCCCACAGCAGGTCCTGCAGCAAGTAGTCAGGAGAAACAGCAACCCCACGGTCACAACTGTCACCAAAAACCAGGAAATAAACTCTGTAACCCAATTAGGTTAGAAAATCAACACTGATTTATTCAGCACTGAGGTACTAAATAAATGAGTAGCACTTCACCAAACATGTGCATTAGTCACCAAAACTTACAACTGCTTAGACATTTCGGCAAACAAAGGAATTAGTGCCCACTGGCTTACAAGTGACACAGTCCTCTTCCTTAATTAGTATTCGATCTTCTATTGGTTATTGACTTTTCAATTTTCATGCTATGTAGCCCACATTTTCAGCCTTTTTTATTATTCTTTTCTCAGGAACGGAGAGTCTTATTAATTGTCTGTTAGTTTCTTCTTCAACTCTGCTTTTTGTAACGTGTCTTTGTGATTTATAAATTCTGCATTCCTAGTGTCCAGGTCTCAACAATAAATTTCTCCTGCTAATTTCCTCACCCAGGTCTAAGAGCACTGAACCATGCCAGACCCTAAATTTTAATTTGTTTTTCTAACACATGAGCATCTCCCAGAGCTTTCCTGCGCTCCCACCAGATAAATGAGTGAACTGTTTTTCCCTACTGTGTTTGGCTGACAATTTGGCTGTTCTTTGCCTGTTTCTCAAGGAACTAGCCACCCTGTAACATGCCAGTGGTCACTGCAGCAGGAAGCAGAGCTACGAGTGACAAATGTCTTGTCTGGTTGTGACAACCTTGGAAGGTCAAAACTTGCTTACACAAGTGCTTGGCTCACATTTGACGCTACTTACATCAGAAGATTAAGCCCTCAGCAAAACACATGATCAAAATACACCCCTTTCTGGGGCGGTAAGTAACTGAAATAAAAAGTCAAGGCCCTTCCCGTACATGTCAGGCTCAGGGCCACCAAGAGGCCGTACACGTCACCTACTCGCACATCCACGGAGCAGCCCACTGTCCAGGACGGGTTTCCCAGCACCTGGTTGTGGCACAAGAGGTGAACGAGGGACGATTTCCCGACACCTGCAAGTGCACAGAGAGAAAACAACTCCTGGGAGGCGGTGCCAGGGTTACAGGTGGCGAGGCCGGGAGCGACACTGAGTGAACGCGGGCGATCCCGGCACCCCAGAGGGTAACGGGGAGGGAGGCGAGAAGCAGATGACCAAGGAGCGGCCCCGGGACACACGGCCTGGGGACAGGGACTCACCGGAGTCGCCCAGCACCAGCACCTTGACCCTGTCCAGAGCCGCCATCTTTACTCTGCTTAGCAACAACGCCCGGCCACCGGGGCGCCCGCCAATCGCGGCGCGTGTTCTTGCTGCTCCTCTCAACCTATTGGCTGCCCGCTGGAGAGGCCAGCGCGGTTCTCACTTCTGATTGGTTTATCCCCGGTGGGGGCGGGAAGGCGCTGTTCCGTACGGGCAGGCGATTGGCTCGTTTCCCTGTCGCTCGGCCCTCCGGGTGGCGCGCGGGCAGGGAGGGGGGCGGTGCGGCGCACGCGCCGGCGGTGACGGCGGAGGCGCGCGCAGCCGTGACGCGGGTGGCGGAGCCGCTGGAAGCGCCGCCCGGAGCCGGGAAGAGCTGGAAGCGGCGCCAGGTCAGTGCCGGCCCCGGGGAGCGGGGTGGTGCCTGCGGCCCGCGGAGGCCCCTGGCCCGGCGCTTGGGTGCCGCAGAGCGGCCCGCGGGGCCCGTGCTCCCCGCACGTTGTGCCTGTCTGGCGTCTGGGCCCCTTCCTTGCCTTGGCTCCTTCCCACCGATTGCTGCTCCTCCTGCAGTGTTTGTTGAGGCTTCTTTGTTTTATTTTATTTTTTTTTTTAAAGAGGTTCTACTGACCTCCTCTTGCCCTGCAGAATCCTACACAGTTCGATGTTTAAACCTCAACACATAAAATGGGTAGGGAATGGGAAGTCGTGCAGGCGGCACAGGGACTCTCCCCTCTGACTGTGCTGCTGTGGTCCGGGAGGTCTGTGCCCCTTGTGATTTGCAGGGAGATGCAGGGTTATGGCCATCTGAGGGGGAGCTGACTGGCAAGGCCAGCTCATTCCTGTTTGCCAGGTTTGAGCCAACGAGCCACAGCCAGCTGTGTAACCATTCAGTGTTCCAGGTCAGCAAGGTGAGGTTTGCTCGGGTTTTTTCCTTCTCCCTTTTTTTTTTTTAATTTTTTATTTTTTATTTTTTGTGTATTGCATTTCCTCTGGCCTGAGGAGCATGCTTGTTTCCTGAGAAGCAGGCAAACATCGCATCTCACAGTGGCACCGAGCTGCTGTTAAATGGATCCAGCCATAGACTTGTGCCATTTCAAACGGCTCACAATGAAAAAGGAAGATCACTATTCTGAAAAGAGTGTTCAGCCGTGCATGGCTATGGTTCATTTTCTTGAAGTCTAGGTACCTTAATATTTTTCATCCACAAAAGGTGGATGAGTTTTTTCTTTCATCATTTCCAGTGCAATGGCATCCTCTCTTACGTCCTGGTTCTGTTGCTCGTCAGAGTTCACCACAAGCTTACTGAACTGTTGAAAAAATTAGCAAAATGGGAAAAAAAAATTATTTTTCCACCTTTAAGCAATCAGTTTGGTGCACGGGATGGTGTTGTGAGGGAAGAGCCATGTGCCTGGGAAGGAACACATGCTTTCAGGCAGGAGTGAGGCTTGATGGGAATTGCATTCGTGCCTTCCACTTCCTGTGACATACAGCTCACTTTCTCAGAGGATGCTTTAGGGGATTCTTCTAAACAAGCAACTCTGTTAATTAAATCTAATCTGGTGTCTTGCTACTTAGTTTCTTTGTTTCTTTATTGCTTTTATCTGCGGTATATACCCACGAACTTGCCCTCTCATGCACTAAAACTGTACTGGACCCAATACTTCCATAATTTTTCATTGTCTTTCTGGAATTTCCAAAAGGCAGTATTGCTCACATAATCTATCATTATGAAAAATGTGGTGTTCCAGGTCTTATTGCATCCATAATGTGAAAAGCAATTATTGCTTTTTTTCCTGTCAGAAATGTAGAAAGGGATGCTGGGGTTAAGTTCACTGTGCCTTGCTGTAATAATGACTTCCTAGGTTGGTATGTGAGAGAAATGATCTTAATTTCTTCCCTTTAAAGAAACCCACAAAATCTTACAACTACATTATGTGAAGGCTGATGCTTACATGTCCCCAAAATAACACCTATTGTCTTGGTAGGTTCAGATCAGAGTGTAAATTGTAAGAGGTTCTGGTATCCATAATTCAAATTTTCTATTAGCATCGCATTACCGTTAGGTTAATTTGCTACCACGTGGGGAAAGCTCCCCAGTCATCTACATCCTTAGCCATGGATTCTATTTTCTATTTTGTGTTGGCTCTAGTCTGATAACTTAAAAGATTCAATTCTTGAACTTTTCCCCTTTGATCTCTGAAATGTCCCACTTTTTATTTTGGCATGTTAGTTTTCCACTTTGTATCAATTGATTCTTGTTGCTACATGAATAGTGAACTGGCAGAATTAAGACAGAAGGGTGTGGGGCTTGTGGCTAAAGGCAAGGAAGGAAAAGAAAGACTTCCTTAGGGGAGGGAGGTGTAATTTGACGTAAGCTGCAACAGGAAATTTCATCCATTTGTGTACATGCACACAGGTGGTCCTTTAATTTCCTGATACCTAGCTATTGTTTATGCTGGATTAAGATTACAAAAGTGATTGAGGATTACATCCTGAGCCTGAATTGTTCAGTTTCTGCCTGGTGTGGTCAAACCTCGTGGCCTTATTACATCTGGTTCCGTGTGTTTTTACTTGTGAAATTAGGGGAAAGCACCCTCATTTCAGCCAGGCCCCTCAGCCTTTCTGTGTGCAGCTGCAGCACAGCTTCTCATCCTGAGTGAAGAAATCCCTTTGATACCTGTGGCCTCCTGGTTTCAGTTTATGGAAAGCCAACAAGAAGATGGGATTTCAGTGAAAGCAGATTGTTCTTTTCTGCCCTTATACTTCAAGGCAGGTCTCGCAATGAAAATACACTTATTTCTCATCAAGATGTAGTACAGGAGAAAAGCTGAGCAGCAGTGTTCATGAACTCTCCAGGGAATGAAACTCAGTAAGCTCTTGATAAAATGTCAGAAGATTTTATTTTGCAACTGATGTGGGATAAAGGCAGTTCTGGGCTTACTACAGAGAAATGCAAGTGAAAACAGGTCTTGAAAGTGGAAGATTCTGTGCCCTTTTCTGGAAAGGATGAATAGTATCTGAGGTTATATTGTACAGACATTGAAAATATTGATTACATGTTTTCCTACTGTAGTTCTGAAATTTATGCCTTCCCTTCCTGTTCTCAGGAAGATTCAGGATTGCTTTTCTTAGCTTTACCTCATCATCTTCTGAAAAGCAGAATTTTAAATCTGCTTAGAGTGAGAGACTACAAAACTGGGATCTGGTGTTTGCAAGTTACAGCTGGAGCAGGATATGGCATGCATTGGCTCCAGGAAGCCTGTTGTACCTTCCACATTTGTGGGAGAGGGGATTCTCTTATTATAACCTGATTTTGATTTTACCTGAAGAAACTGTGGCAGTGGTATAAGCAAGTAACATTTTTTTTCCCCTTTCTTAAAAATCTTTATCAGAATTTTGCAGAAGCATTTTCTAAGCTGGTTTAAAAGATTTACTGGGAAAGAGCACTAATTAAATAAATGTGGGGAAAAATAAGAAGCACCTCTGCAAGTGTTAATGGTGTAGCCTAGGTTCCTACCCAAACCTGCAACTCCAGGTTTTCCTCCAAAAGAGATCTGGGGTGTTACAAAAGCTTTGTAGATCCTTGTGAGTCTGAAGCAGTCTGCTTCCTTTTTTAAGATCCTGCTTTTAAAGATCCTCTGTCAAATATATTAATGGTGAGACCATTGAATTTTCTGGATAAAACTAATGTAAGTCTCAAAAGTTACATGTTGAAACAGGAAGATCTACATTTGCAATACTGGATAAAAATTCGTATTAATTCACTGGCTGATGTAGGTTTTCATATTTTCTAGTTCTACTTTCATCTACATTGTGGCTTCTAGGTTACCGCCCTTCTAGCACTCTTTGTCTCAGTTTGAGTCAGGAAAAGCAGGAAGAAAAACAGATTTAACTTCATTAGCACAATTGCTGTTAGAGTTCATTGGAATTGAAAACCCTTGAAATCGTTGTATGTGGAAGAGTTCAGTTGTTTTGATGTTGCATCAGGAAGTTCCTGAAAGTGGAGGTGTGTGCTCAGTTCAGTTTCTGGCTTCTGTGTGATCTCTGATCCCATCATACCGAAGGGTTTGTTTGCAGTCACTTGTTCTGCCCCTTACATCCTTTCTGGCATCTCTGGTTATGCTGAAGGCCTCATACATTTTACTAAGCCTTAGGTATAATCTTGTAGAAGGTACCCTTATTTTCTTCACCCAGCAGATCTGATTGTGTTGTGTAACTGTCTCTTTTTCCAGTGTTGCCTTTTATAGATGCATCACTATTAATTCTTTCAATTACAGCAATTTTAAAAACCCAACAGATGTGTATTTAGGTGTGCTGTCCTACTGTGTTAACACAGACAGGTCTGCTTTCCTCCTGTACCCGTAAGACTGAATTGTATTAATGTGATTACCCAGAACAATTCCCCACCAACTGTCTCTTTTAATAAAGTCCATGTTTAAATTTGGAAATTCTTCTTTTGGCTGTTTCTGAATATGATGCTGTCCAGTGTGCCTGATTATTGATGCTGTAGGTGCTTACTGGCATAGCTGAGTATCCTGGCCATTGTATTTTTTTTTCCCTGAAAATGTTCCTTGATGTTCATAAATTATTAAGGTCAGTTCAGACATTATCATGAAACAGATGCACGCCCATTAAAACCTTGTTAAAGGTGTTACCATATTTCTTTGCACATGTAATTAATTCAGGTTTGACTTACTGCTTCAGGGGAAGGTTAAATCATTGCTAAAGGATGCAGTGGTATAGTCCCCTGGGTTTGAATTTTGTGAGCTGAATCAGTGTTCTTTTTGCCTGGTGAAAGATGGTAAGAATTTGCAGTTTAGGGATTAAAAGCCTTGGATTCTTCATGGAGCAGACATCAGCTTGGCCTGGTGAGATCTGGCAGTGGTATGCACTTGCTTTTGGTTTTTTTTTTCCACTCAAAGATGGCACTAGTCCGTTTGGGTGTTTGTTTCACCCAAAGACTGTCTTCTGCAGGATTTAGAACTTAAAGTGTGTTAATCCACTTTTTGAAGTGGAGGATAACAGGAAAGAATAGTTTCTGGTGTTTTCAGAATGCCTGTATTTCCATTTATCCCCACCTGGAAGAAAACAGTATCACAGTCAAGATGCCCTCTGTTACCTGAGGACACAGAAGATTTGAACACCACTCAAAATCTCCAGCAGAGTAGAAGAAACTGGGTGAAAACTCCTACTCCCACTAGATGAAAAAGAATATTTTCTAGTGATTGACACTAAGAAATATTATTAAATCTCTGAATGTTGCTGAAAGTTCTTAGAGTTGGTTTTATGTATTGGTCTCTTGTAGGTCTCTGTTTAAGCTGTTTGAGTGCATTATTCAGGAAATTGTACTTTAAACCTGTTTTGGAAGTATCTGTGGAAATCTGCAGCTGTCTTATCAATGCAGAGAAAGTGCTTTCCATCAGCTCTCAGATGAGGTGTCCAGAATGAGATGTGCTTATTTAAAAGCACTTTTCTCCTTTTTTTTATTTCAACTGATATCTGAAGGTCACTGTGCCCCTGCAAGTTGCATCACTAAGTTTTTTACAAGGAAGTTGTAGGGAAAGTGGATTGTTGAGGAGAGAAAGTTGTCTGCTCCTCAGATCAGCACTTAATAAGCTTTTGACTTTAAAAATTTGACTTTTTAACTCTCTTGGTGTGCCAGGTTTTATTTAAAATTGATCTTTACATTTATTCTCTACTGTGCTTTAACTCTGAGTAAGATTTAATCAATTAGAATAAATCAAGGCTTCCCTCCAGCTTCTGCGCTGGCATTGTTTTATAGTGTCAGTATGTTGCTGACAGATACAGTCAAAACCAAGATTTGTCTTTAGGTAACTGAAAATATACCAACATAATGATGCTGATCTTCAGAGACAATCTCCTCTGACAGTATTTAGATTTGGTCTGACTTAGAGATTCCAAAATACTGCATGGCTAACTCTTGGTGGGGCATCATTTATTGCTAACACTTTTACCTTCAATGTGAAGCTCTCTAAAGCTCTCCTTTGTGTGAGATGAATCACTGTGTCTCTGGCATGCGAGAGAAACCTGGCTGACTCTGGAAGTCCTTGTTTCATGGTTAATTCTTGGTGTGATAGATGTGTTTTAATTCAATTTCCTTAAAGGGAAGCTGTAGCTGGACATCCAGGCATTGTTTGCTGGGAGCTATTCTCAGCCTGCACACCAGCAGTCAACAAATGTCATTCAGTTAATTTCAATCTGAGCACTGCAAATACCATTTGGCTCTAAGTTAGAGGGAAAGAAAAGCTCAAGCAGGGAAGTGTTCTAAAAGCAAACCACGAAGGTGGTGTTTTTCTTATCCAAGAGGCAGAAAAGACAGGATGATCTTAATTTAGTTACTGTGAAGCTTCACATTCCACAGCCTAATTGCTTTGCAGTGGTCCTGGCCATAACCCTTGAGAGGAACATCCCTCCTCAGTGGCAGCAAAGGGTAGGGGTGGAAGAGGAGTGAAGCTTCAGTGGGTAATTCTACACTTAAAGAGGACACTGTTTATCATAAGAAAAAAAAATCCAAGAAGACTACTGTGATAAATGATCACAGATTTTTGAGAAGTCCTAGGTGATGGAAGTGAGTCAGCAGCTGCTTGCTCACCTACAGAGTTGATGATCTCAGAGGGAAGTCTTAGTGTGGAGAGAGGACAAAAGTTTTGTGATGGTGTGTATGAAAAGGCCTATCAGTAGTTTTATGACAGTGATGAAAAAAAAATAGGATACTCATTCAGATCCTTTCTTCTGCTGTTACTTTGCTTTATTTGATAGGCTTGAATACTGGGGAGATACATATACAGTGTGTGAAACATCTAATGGAAGTGAAAATTAGGATTGGCAGAGTTTTACAATTTAATATATTAGTTCACAGATTAAAATTGCATAGCAATGATGAAAAAAACAGAGGTTAAGGTGAGGAGGGTTTTCTTCAGTGGAAGGAACCTTTTGTGTAAGAAATGGTTGCTCATGTCCTAAACTAGTATAGAAAACTCCTACTGAAAAAGATAATTGAGAGTCTTATTTGATGTTAGCTGGAAGTGCAACCTTCTGAATGGCTATTTCAAAAGCACTTCTGATGCTTTGTTCTTCCTTCAAAGCACTGGTGTTGTCTGTGAGCTAAATGTGGCAGGGGTGACAATATGAGGACTTCCTTTATATATGTTGCCATATATGTCATAGTCATGACCATTTCTGCCATTTGATGTTATAATGAAGAAAAGTGAAGTGAAAATAGAGTACTTGGAAATTATTGTCTTGTCACAGGCAGCCTGGTAAGTGGTGGTAAGTAACTCAAAGAATACTTAATGGAATACTTTCTTCTTTTTTAAACATGTCATCACTTCATATTTGGTATGAATTGACTTTTGCTTCATTTATTATGCTATGTTATTAATGGGCTTTTAAGGCCTGTATGTGGGACTTTAAATGAAGTTTCAGTCCTTTGTAAGGACCTCTTTGCTCATATAAGAACAAGCCTGAAGCAGTTTGTGGTGTAGGAGTTGGTAGCACTAATGGTTTTCATGCTGCAGATAGTTGACTGAGGTCTGTTTATGAGCAAGGATCTGTTCTCATTGTGCAGCTGGGAGCTTTTGCTTGAATGCATACCAGCCTGTACAGCAAGCTGTCCTCACAGTGCATCTCTGCCCAGGGATGGCTGAGGTGTTAGACCAGACAGGGCTGCTTACAGTGGGATAAAGTGATGTCAGCTGAGGCCCTCAGACTATTCTTCGGCTGTCTTATGACCTTTCTTGCTGTAGCCATTTTCTGCTTTTCCCAATTCACAGGTCTCAGCTATCCCAAAACTGTCTTCTGGAGGACAGCTTTCTTACTCAAGCTGTGTTGGCTCTGACTGAATACAAATGAAATCTGCTGTGTGTTTTGGTACTAATTTCTTGTGTGCTTTTAAAAAAGTTTTACATAATTTTGCTTTGAATGACACGTATCATTTCCTATTTCTGCAATTGCAGTAGCATTATTGACACCTAAGGAGACAATACAAGTACAATGGAAAACACCCTTCCTTTTCTTACCTCTAAGTAAGATAAATAAGAACTCTGGAATTTAGAAGACTAGCTAAGAATCCATCTGCCTTTTTTTCCTTGCAGTATACATGAAGCTCACGATCTGGACCTGCTATGACTGACCCAGACGTCCTCACTGAGGTCCCAGCAGCTCTCAAACGCCTTGCCAAATATGTGGTGCGTGGCTTTTATGGCATCGAGCATGCTTTGGCTCTGGACATCCTTATCAGGAACCCCTGTGTGAAGGAGGAGGACATGCTGGAGCTCCTCAAGTTTGACAGGAAGCAGCTGAGGGCTGTCCTCAACACCCTCAAGGGTGACAAGTTCATCAAATGCAGGATGAGGGTCGAGACGGCTCCCGACGGCAAGACCACGCGCCATAACTATTACTTCATCAACTACCGCCTGCTTGTCAACGTGGTCAAGTACAAGCTGGACCACATGCGCCGCAGGATCGAGACCGACGAGAGAGACTCCACCAACCGCGCCTCTTTTAAATGCCCCATCTGCTTCAGCACTTTCACAGATCTGGAGGCCAACCAGCTGTTTGACCCCAGGACAGGTAAGGGTATGGCTAACAGAGTGCTCTTGCTGTGATTCTAAATGCTGGACTTTAGGGAGACAGAGCCTTAGGAAAATTCTCTGTGAGTTTGGCCAGAGCTAGAGGGCACTCTGTTTCTGCAGGTGATAAATGTTTGAGCAAAATACAAAAGGAGTGTATGGAGATTTATAGAGACGAAGAGGAATCTTGGTGAAATGCTTTTAAGTGACAAGCAGTAGAGAAATGGAGGTCTTACTGAAGTCACACTCAAGGGTGAATAAGGCAGTCTGTCCTTGTTGGAAGCTGATGGCTTTTCAGTATAATCTGGTCTCACCAGTAAACTGTGAGACTTCCAGATAGTTTGCAGAGAGGGCATGTGTAGAGTTGATTTCAGCTGGTCATGCAAGAAGTGAGTTGTTACTGTTTAATATTCTCTAGCCTAGTGCATTTTACTGCACAACCTTGTTTTCTGGTGCAAGACAGTCTTGCAAAAGTTAAAAGAAATTAATTACAGTCTTGTCTGTGGTTGGGAGTAAACAAGATTCTTATTCATGTATAAGTCTCAGTGGAAGTGTGTATCTGTCTCATGCATATTAAATGAGAGTCTTTCTTGGGTGTCATTGTCTACTTTCTGCTTCTGTGCTAAGGAATAAAAGGAAGAACACCTGCACCTGATGAGACTCCATTTTGCTAGTCTAATCTGGGATTATTCTGGGGGGAAGGCAGAGAGGTTAGGTGTTAATTTATTTTTTAATTTTTTTCTTTGTAATTCTGTGTCCTGATTTTACTTTTTCAGAAAAATAAGAGGACAAAAGTTAGGAGGGCTCTCAGATACATTGAAGTATGATGTTTTGTGTCAGTTAACATAATGAGAAACTGTAAATTTGACTGTTTAGCAGCACTGAAGCTTTTAATCTAGGGTTTCTGATGTTTAATCTGCCAAGTGCTAACCCCCAAGAAATGTTCAACCTCTTTATTTTCGCTTTTTCCTGCCTCCGAAGTTAAAAAGCTGTGAAACTCCTTTAATTTGAAGATGTTACTTAGTACTAGAGAAGCAGAATCCACAAGTAACAGTTGCTGATGAAATCCAGCACAGCTCAATGAGTAGAAATTGCTTCCTTGTGGAGTACCAAACCAGCAGGGCCAGCACAATTTCTGTGCTCACCACCGAGTGTAGTGTAGTAACTCTATGTGCCCTCCACATTTAATGATCATTGTGGTGGCTACAGTTGTGTGTGCTGGCTAAAGGGAAATTGTGCTTTTGCAGTTTGCATTGGTAAGGAGGAGAGTAGAGAACCTGTGCAGAGAGCACACGCACTGGGGAGTGTGAGACACTGATCCCAAGGGATTCTGTAGCACTTAGCAAAGGCCTGTGGCCATTGCCCCCCAGCCTGTGTGGGCAGTGAGTTCTGAGAGCTAAGAAGTACCTGTCAAGGTGGTGGTGAAAATAATAATGCTGGGATTGGCTTTGATACCAAGGCTTGTGCTCCAGGAACTGATAAGGTCAGCCAAGGGTCTGCCTGCAGTACAGGCAATGCCTGTGTCCACGATGTGAAATCATTCACTAGCACATGGAGTGTTTTATGTTCTGATGGAGGAAAAGGCTGAGTGCTGTTTTCTCAGCAATTCCCAGGAGTTTTGTCAGTATTTGTGCAAATAACAAGATTGTCAGTTTACCTCCACTTACTTTCAGTAAGAACATACCTGCCTAGAATTTATGTATATTCTGTTTCTCTTTATATTATTTTTAAGTTACTGGTAGTTTCATCTAGATCTTGCACAATAATATTGTTGGATGTTTGCTTTATATTGTAGTGGAATGTGTTGTCTCCATGTTTCCTGCTGCTCTGAATTCTCTATTAGAAAAGACCTGAGAGACCCCTAGGTCTTTCACAGAGGAAGCTCATGAAGTCAAGGCGTGCAGAGAAACAAGGTTTATTAGGCAGTGAAGAGCCATGCTTTTCCAATAATGTCTTTAACTCCTGTCTGTGCTAAAGATAAACCTCTCCCACTCATGGAAAGTTGTGGCAGTACAACTGCTGAAGGGTAGCTAAAAGCCACATAGCTTCAGTCACAGTTGACCTCAGCTGCTTTTAGACTGCAGCTATGTTGATAAAACTTTGTGAATTAAAAGGCCTGCAGGGCCAAAATCTGTTAACCCATGGAGCAGGTAGGACATGGAAGGCATTCTCTGCACCAGTCTGGACCAAGCCGGACTTAAATTGAGAGCTTTTTGTTAAAAGATACCCTCTTTCACTGCCTGCCTTTTGTCCTTGTCATTCAGAGAGGAGTGTGATTTAGATGTCCTGTGTTTTCTTCTGCTTTGCTTTCCTCTTTCCTATCTACAACTCAAATGCAAACTCTGAGCAATTGTTGTAGAATTGGAAGAGTTGCTCTTACACTTCCTTATTAGCGTGGATGAAGAGGTTTCCAGAACCGCTCCATTACTGTGGTCGTTATTCTGGAATTTGTGAATTTGGAGTGCTTATGAAGAGCCTGTTCATAATTTGGATCTGTAGAGCTCTTTAATTTTTACCACAGCATCTGTGTCTACCTCTTGGGTTTAGCAGACCTTTGTTTTTTATGGGTCAAGTAGCTCTCTTTTGGCTCTGTTCTTTACTCCATCTCTGAATAATGTTGAAATAAACTGAAGTGTTTATTTTTTCATCAGAAAATGTGATCATTGATGGTTTTGGAGGGTAGACACAAGTCTGCTGAGAAAAAATAATTGATAATGAGAAGGGTGTGTTTTCAGGACATGTAGGTACAGATGTGCTTTGACTGCTGTTCATTTAATTAAAAAAAAATATTTTGAACAGAGCAGCGTGTTTGCCACTACAGTAATTTTAAATGTAGATTTTAAATAGTAGAAGTGTTACTTTGAGAATGTGTTCCCTTTGTTTTTAAAAGCATTATAAGATTTTTTTTCTCCATCCCTTCTTCCATTAAATGTTTCAACCCAAAAAAAGCTCCAAAGACTTTCTAGGTTGTCAAAGATTGAACAGCTCTTATCTGGTAGTTGAAGGAAGTTCAAGGACAGGATGTGAGACAGGTCAAGATGATGCCAAAAACTGGAGTTTTTCTGCTGCTTCAACTCACAAGGAGATCTTCCAGAAAGTGAAAAGAACTGCATGCCGTGTTGAAGGGTTTGCTTGGTTGGATGACCAGTGAGTGAGTGCCTGTTAACTCACAGCATGGCATGCCAGGTCAGGAGTTTTAGCCCCATCTGTTCTACATGAGGAGCTTGACCAGATCCTCTAGCTGTCACACTTTCTCCTCAGTGGTGTTTTTTACTGTTGCCTCCAAAGAAGCTATATCAGTAACCCTTGGTTTTAGAGGCAAACACGTGAACACAGCATGATTTTATTGAGCAAAAGTTTGCAGTGGAAACTTGCAGCAAACCTTAGAAGAGCTTTCTGATTTAAGAATTTGCTTATCTATGGGAATTGGTGCAGACCAGACTGGGTTGTTACAGGCTAAGCAGCCACTTCTGTGTGTGTTTTGTGATGTACAGGTAGGAAAACAATAATGCTGATGAATGAAAAGTGTTACTTCTAGCTTTGTTTTTCAGATAGGGTGACTGAGAAACAAAAAGATTGTTTTCCTGGAATATCCTAGTATGAGCACTTGTTCCTTGCCTTTCCCTTGTGCCATCATCTGCTGTCTGACTGTACTCTGGTATTTCATCACTCCTCATTCTGCACATGAGCAATAGCTTGCAGCTGCTGATGTGATGAACTTTTATGGAGGTGGAAAGTTTCAGATATTCCCCATAACAAGATAAGGGCTGTCTCTTGAGGCAGGGAGTGTACAAGGAAAGAGTTTAGTTGAGGAGCAGTAAGAAAAGCCATCTGTGAGATGTGTGATGTGAATAACACCGCTGAGCTCGGTCTACTGCCAGACCTGGGCTGACAGTGGGCACTGGTGTAAGGGAGCACTGGGTTTTCCTGTTTCACCTAGAGATAAGATGTTAGATTAGTCTCTTAAGCCTATGGAAGAATGTTCTTCTCTGTGCTTTTAATGTAGAAACTGCAGAAATTTGGGTTTTGCAGGCCAATTCCTTGAATCGCAGATCAACCTAATCAGCTTGATATCATTTTGTGGACTGGATGTTTGGAGAATTGAATCCGCCCACGTGCGTTCAGTGGAGTGCGGGGGAAGGACGGCAGGAGCTGCGTTTCTTACCCGGTAGAGGGCTCTGTCTTTGCTCTCTACAGCTGGGCTTGGCTTGCTTAATCTATGGAATGTCACAACACTGGAAATTACGTTCATGGAAGTGTGTGTTTCTGTGGCATGATTAATTGGATCTGGCTGGAGAAGGTCTCTAATGTATCCTATTCTCATACCTTAATCATATTTGTAAATCTAGTGTAGTGTTGGAGTTCTATCAAATTCAAGGTCAGTTTGAAAGAAAGTATGTGACTAGAAACTGCAAAAGGGAGAGTAAGGAGGAACTGAAGGAGTGGCAGAAATGAGATTCTGCAGTGCATCACACTGGTATTCTGCCCTGGATTTTCTTAGGTATTCTAAATATCAAACTGTGTTATGGTACTCTCCAGTGCAGTAAGTGAATTTGATGTTGAAAAGTGTAAGGCTAGATGAAATAATTTTTCCACTGCTCTCTTCCACCTTTGCAATATAATTTTTACCCAGTTTTTGTGTTTCTTTCACTTCTGTTACTGTGAAGAAAAATCTTGATGTTACTAGTATGTTCACCATAATAGTCAGTTAAATAAGGTGTGAATAGTAGTGAAAAGAAAAGGATGCAAGACAAGTGGGTAATGTGAATCAGAAAGGTGATGCTGGTTGGGATGTTCTCAATCACAGTTGTAATCGCTGAAGTATTTTGTTGCTTTTTGAAATCACAGCAGTTAATTACTTGTCTGCTGTTCCTCCTCCCACAGTTTGCTCTTGGTTTGGTGAATGATTTTGTGAGGATGTCTAGCTGTTCCTATAAATGCGCTGTAATGGTAACATACTGTGTTATCTGTATGCCTCTCTTATTCTGTGTACTGATAAGAAATTTAATTTGGGAAGAACAAATTGAAGGTGACAATATGAGTTTTATAGAAGGAAAGACAACATCTTGAATATCATTTTAACTTACTTGTTTTACTGTCAGCCTCTCACAGGTCCTTTGTGTACTTCCTAACAGAATTGCACATAACACATTCAGAGACTGGTTTTGTGTACCTGTCACGAGGCACTTAATATCACATTCAGGCAGCCTGTGTGCAGCTGAGCACTTGAATGGTTTGGGCCCCGTTTCTGAGATTAGAAATTTGACTGGACTTTCATTTTTTTGCTTTGGTCTTGTGTACTGACTTCTGGAGCTACTGCCTTTTCTCCTGAGTGTTCAGCTCCTCACTTCATCCCCAGTGAGCTGCTCAGATCACATCTGTCTTCTCATCTTCTTTTGAATTCCCACTTCCTCAGGCAAGTTCTACGTTAGCTTCAAAACTTCCTCATCTGATTCAAATTACTTTTGAGCCTGTCCTATCTATTTTGTTAATTTTTTTATTATGCTTCCCCTTTCCCCTGCTTTTTTGCCTTACCCTTTCTTGAGGAGCTCTTGTGTCCATTTCTAGTACATCTATTTTTCATATTCTGTCCCTTCCAGCCACTAGGAAAAAAAAAACCAAACAAATCACATGGAGCTATTTATTCTAAATATTCACACAATGTAGCCAGTCTTGTTTGATTTTTATGCTGTTGTTTCTTGTCCTTTTGAGTTCAGTGATTTTCAGACATTCTGGATAGCTTTGTCTGCCATGTAGTGCCATGTATGTGCTAGGTGATGCTGCTACTACAACAATTTACAGCTTTTAACCAGCCAAAATGAGGACTTGGCAAGTCTTAATGTAAACAGGCATACTGAAACTTCCCTTGAAAAAGAAAGGATTCAGAGCAGTTCTGCTTTGAACAATTTCAAGTTCTGTGAAGTTGTGTGGTTTTGTTATCATTGTTAGCTTTCCAAGTGTATAAAAACCCATCGGTGTGATTTTCCTTGACTCTACAAGCACATTTTGTTTGTCTGTGCTGCCACTGAGAGCTTTTGGCAAACACCAGGCAGAAGGAAAGTGTCCATGCTCTGCTTAGTTTTTCTATTTCTATTCCAATTCCTGGCAAAATCTCCAAGAGTATTCCTGTCAGCTTCACTCTGCTTCAGCTTGATAAGGCTTGGAGCCACAGGGAAAGGAAAACTGAGAAAAACATATCAGAATTAATGCATGTTTTCCTCAAAGTAAGAATACTCTGTAGAGTGACTTAGAGGTTGCATCTGTAACTTGAACCCATTCCCTGTGGGTTGGGCACCCTGTCTGGAAAATAACTAGCTGGTCTAACCATGGATCTCTCAGCTTGATGGGGAAATAGGTGAAGGTAAGGTTGGAACCTGTGCTGTGCAGAATAGCACCCAAGAGAATAAGCTGCTGCCTGTAGAATGCTAGCTGATCACTTCCCTGTATTCCAAACTGACCTCTGGCTGGAATGCTTGTGGCTCTTAGATTAAAAAGCCTATCTGATAAGTGCATGCCCTGACTTACAATATTGATGCCTTTTTTTTTTTTTTGTTTTATCTGTGAAGGGCATTTTACTATTTTTTTGTTTTATCTGTGAAGGGCATTTTACTATTTGAAGTACAAGAAGTAATTGCCCTTCAAGTAAAGGTTATCACTTTAACTTCTCTTAGCTTTGCAAATTGAAATAGATTGCAGCAAGAAGATCTCTGTAAAATCTGTGAATATTGCTAAGCCATTTATAGTGATGAAAGCTGAACTGCAGCATTCCTTTCTTTTATTCTAGTGGCTTGTTCTTTTGAAACTGCTTCCTTGGTAGTATTGTCTGTGAAGGGTGTTACTCTTTTAGGCATGGGCACCTGTAAGTCAGACCAGGAGCTCATGGAGAATCCTGTAACTTGTATTGCAATCTCTCTGCTACTGGATGCAATTCAAGGGTATAGTATGTTGGCTTAGTTGGTATTTTGGTGTAGTCTTCTTGACTGAAAGAAAAAACACCTATCTGTGGTTCCCACTGTGCTTCCTTTGGGTAATCCCTCTGTCCAGTTGCATTTTCTTGGCTTAGTGTCTGGCTTAATTTATCCACAGTAGGACCAAAGGAAGAACTCTGTCAGCTCAGAGCTGCTGAGGTTGTGCATATGAGCTGCAGCATTAGCTTCCAGAGAGGAGGAAAGGATTCCTCTCTTCCAGGTTATAGTGAATACATATTAAATTATCTGATGCTTCTGAATTAACAATAATTTGATGTGTGTCTCATGCAGTCCAATTTTTGAATGTTTAATTTATCTTTTTAAGAGAAATGTCTTTGCTTAAAAATTGTGTTAAAGTAATTATCATTTAGTTGAGCTAAAAATGATCTGCACACTGAGATGAATGAGCAACGTGGTGTTCCTCTAGATAATATAAAGTTGCTCTTAGGGTGCTGCTCTTTTTTTTTTAAACATTAAAGGTTAAATTGTTCCCCTTCTGTAATCACAAATCCAGCTCATCAGGAAGGGGAAACTGTAGCCTGACGTCTAGGTTAATGTCATTGTGAAAGGCTGAAGGAAATTTGTTTGATATCTTAAATATTCTCGAGTTTACTGCCTAAATTATGGTCAAGAAATAAATACATATCGGGACAGTTCCACATACACATTGCAATCTGTGATCAAGTTGGTATTTCACAGCTGAGTTACAGCACTGCTTTGCCCTTAGAGCACCTTGCATGCCTCATTCTCCACTGATAACCTGCTATGGCCTCCTGGCAGAGCTTATTAACTTGTATCCTTTACGGTGCTCTAGAGAAATGTATTTTAAACTGCTGACTGGGCCCCTGGACTGTCTTTGTATAGCTGTACTTGGTTCCTAGCCAGAAAAAAGCTGGTGTCATTTTGGCTTTCAGTTTAAGATCAGAGTGATACAGCTGGGTGTGTTTTCTCTCAAAGTGCTGTCAGAGTACAAGCTGGAGGCTCAAGTGTGCCCATCCTGTACTGATATGTGTTTTCCAGAGCACATTGCAGGTCAGGCATGGAGCTTGAAGAAAGAAAATCTGTCGAACCATGTCCAGGTAAGTGATTCTGCCACTTGAGGAACGAGCTTTTTTTTTTTTTTTGCTTGAACAGTGTAAGATTTGGGAATGCAGAAAGAGTGGAAGTGCAGACAGAGATCATGGGATCTCATGTGCAAGGCAAGATGCACTTTAGAAGATAAGTAAACAGTCCAGTGTTCAGTGTTCCACCTCAACTGTGCTCTCCAGAGTGAGGCAACAATAACAAGAGGCATGAAACCTACTTGGTGAAGATTTGCACTTCAAAAGGATTGGCAAGGCTTTTAATTCTCTCTACCAGGGATGGCCAGGAAGGGCATTTCATCAGAACACAGCATCCTGTCTTCATTGATTAAAGGAAATCTGGGTGTCAGAAGGGAACAGGCAGCTGCTTTGATGGAAAAGGAGAAAGCTCAATAATACAAATCTGTTCTGAAAATGCCAGTCTAAAATTGCATCATGGAAGCATTTTTTCTCTTCACAGTCAAAAATTTTCATTTTCTTGGGCTGTTTAATAGTTTTACTCTTACTTTCTTGTTTCTTCTTGGGGACCTAATATGAATTAACACACCTGGCTAATAATCAGGTTCTTTGGTTGTGCTTACAGGTGGAGCTAAGCATGCTGTCTTTTCTGGATTCCTTTTGCTGTTAGTCTGAAAGAGTATGATCCAGTTTGCTGACTTCAGACTGGGGAAAAGAGTTTAACTGCTCTGCTTCTGAAAACAATCCTGTTGACAAGTAGATAAATGCCTTTAGATTTACTGCATGACTGGAGTATATAAACTCCTAGTATCCATGATTATGGGAATACTTGAATACTGTAGTTTTAAGTTGCAAAGAGATTAGCAACTTCTGAATGTAATTCAGTGGAGCTGAAAGAAGAGATACCTTTTTAATTTCCATAATAATTGCACTAAGCTGCTGAAACGGATTAAAAGGGGGTTTGTTTATCTACCCTGAAGCCTAAAAAGTGGTGAGGACAAGGATGTAACTTGACCATAAAAGACACAAGATTAGGTGATTTGTGAATCTTCACTCAAGCTGAAATGGAGAGATGGCAGTCTCAGTGGTTCTTCCTGCTCTGTGAAAAAGATCACATGAATATATGATTGTTGTTGGGAACAGGACACATAAATTTTAAAAACAAAAAAAACCCAACAAGCCCAACCTCTCTGAGCACTCTCTTTATATGAGAAGACAATAAGAGCTGTAATTAAATTGGCTGATCTGTGTGTCTGTGTAAAAATATGGGTGTAAAAATCTTAAAAATGTCAGAGAAACAGATGAAGAAAGAGGCAGTAATTTTTGCCTGCTGCATGTGATGCTTTATCAGCTAAAACTTTGGGCTGGTTCTGTGCTTGACTTGATCCTTCTTTGTATTTTAAAGAATTTAACTCAAGGAAATCTGTGTGTTCTCACGACACAGTTGAGCTGCTTAGTATACCCAAATATGTTTATGTGATAACTAAACATCGTGTGTCTAGGCTGGAATGTTTTTGTTGAGGATTAAGTTCCTCAGTCCTGCCTGTGGTCCTCACTCTCGCCCAAGGGTCTTGCCATTGGTAAATGTTTTGGTGATTCATCTTAATCTGCCTGGAGCTGGAAGTTAATGACCCACAAAAGCAGTAACTTATAAAGCTGACAGGAACTTGCTGTTTTTAGGCAACAAAGGCTGCTGTGCTTCTCAGCAGTTTGGTTTTTTGCTTCCAAAACATGATCCTGGTCATCATCCGAATCTGTAGTACTCATTCAGGAATTGGAGTGTTAAGGATCTGCCGCCTTGTGTGTTCTCAGGACTGCAGTGGTTACAGTCTAGTGAAGGAAAAACAGCTACTGTTGTGGGACCAGAGAAGATGTGGCTGAGGCTGAGTTTGACCTGCGCCCATTAGCATGCAGCTTTTAGCTCCTCCTAAATGCTTCTTGGGTGATTGTGTTGTTTAGATACCACAGCTTAAACTGGACATGAGCTCCAGAGATCCCCCTTCTATCACATCCTTATGTGGCTTTATCACTTATTACTTAGGTTCTCTGTCTTCCAAATGGGAAATGTATAACACTTCTTCCACACACTTGCTTGATTTGCCTGGTTAGATTGACAGTTCTTGAAGCAGAACTTTTTCTACCAAATATTTTTTGCAGGATACCAGTTCTGTGCAGTTCAGAGCTTCTCTATCCCATGTGAGTAGGACCAATGCCTCATGAATACCAATGAGTCTTTGCTGGTCTTCAGCACTGTTCTGAAATTTTTGTTTATATTTAACTAGATGACAAAATTATAAACAAATGTTTACAAATTTATGAGGTTCTTCTGTCTATTGCTTCTCTCTTGGATTGAAAGAGACTTTGTTACCTTGTTAAAGGAATCATTTATACCCTGCTTCTCCTTCTTTAGAGTACAGGTAATGAGTTTTATCTCAGATTCAAGATCATTGGAGCACTGCTGCTCTTGCACCTGTGAAAGAAAGGAATAAGAGCGTGCTTCTCTTAACCCCTTTTTATTTGAATTTTAGTTTATTAGCTCACTTCTATCATCTCTAGTACATTTCTAATAGCAATATGACAATTTGCCTTGGAGTTGTGCCAGTTCTGCTTGCTCTGATGGAAGCATTTGTGGCACCAAGCATGAGTGCGTGCTTAAGGAGAGGGAAAGCAAATACAAGTAAACAGCACAGCAGGCCTGCTCTTTGAAACTCCCCGTGAGGGCTCAAAGATTTGCAATTAATGTCCGTATGGTTGTTTATAATCAGTTTTGGAAGAGCATTAAGACCCTGTAAGCTACTGAATGCTGAAAGACAGGAAATCGGGTTTGGAAATCTGAGAATTAATTTATGGAGTTGTTGTTTGTTTTCTTCTCAGATCGCTGCCTGCATTAGAATTTGTGCAATAAAACATTTTTAATATGTATTTACTGATTTTTTTATTAAGGCTATATAAAGTCACTTTCTTTAATGTAATGGCACTGTTTTCTTACAGGTATGCTGTGCAATTTCATGTTGTCAAAACATTGATTTCTCAACTTGTGATGACTCTTCATTTAAGATCTGCTGTCGGCTGTGATGCAAAATCATTTAATATAGTTTGTGATACACCTTTTAGGCTACAGCAGTTAAAACTTGGAATTGATCTCTTAGTCAGAAGTTGTGTTGTTTGAGAATATCCTGTGTGATATAGTTGCAGGCATAGACACTCACTTGGATTGTCTGCATCAAACTTTGTAGGTGCAGAGTCTGAATGGTGATAGACGATATTGTTTTGATACCTATTCTGCCAATCCAGAACTGCCTTTTTAAGGCTCACAGCCATCATCGGTAAGCAGTATAGAAAGTAGAGTGCAGGTATGGAAATAATAATGGAAAAATAAATGGATGCTTTGGACTTCACTTAACAGCATCTTGTTGACTAATGGCAGTTTATGTAATTCATAAAGACAGTTTTTCATTCCAGTTGTGTCTTCTACTGAGGATTTGCCACCTTTTACAATTTTGTCTTGAAATCTTTAGGAGAAAGTATGAAATTGAAGTGAACCAGGATAGACTCTTGAAATGCCCTCTAAGACTAGCAGTAGGCAATGATTTTTTTTTTTTTTTCTAAAAGTGGTGTTCTCCACCAGGTGTGCAATCATTTTGTGATTAATTTATCTGGATGATGTTTCTTTAGTTTGCTGATAAGCATCTAGAACAGTTGAAGATTGTCTCTTCTCCCAACCAAAACAGATGGCTTCCTGTTTTTCTCATTATCCTTTATCTTATTATCTTTCTCTAAAGCTTAAAATTTGGCTCACTTTTTTTTTCCTTTTACAATTCATACTCCTAATCAGTTCCCTCCTTATGGGTAAATTTTCTTCCATGCTTTAGCTTCCACCAATATCCAGTTTTCCTGAATGTGTTATGGAGTATAGCCCGTAACAAAATGGGCTGAGTCTCAGCTGTCCTCCAGCGTTCCCCAGTCCTGAATTCCAGTCACTGGATCTCAGCCATCATAGTTGTTATTTTTCTCTGCATTAACTCAAGGTAAACCCTATTCCTCACTGAGCTGCAAGAGATTAGATAATGTCTTTGGAAGTAGGAAGAAGGAGAAAAAGCCATCTGCAGGAGTCTCCAAAGTGGGATGTGTGCAAAACAATCCATCAAGGTGGGAAGAATACTAAGAAAATATTTTTTGTAGCATCAATAAAAATATTCTAAACCAGTTTATTGTCTTTATCTTGTTTTTAATTATATTTTTGTGTATGCTTTATAATATATAGCACATTATTACAGTACTACTTGTATAATTCATAAGTAAATATTCTTATAGTTTGCTCAAAAGTTTGTTTTACTGATGGGTTGTGCAATCAAAAAAGTGATCTGGAGCTTCAGATTTCCTCTTTTCTCTTCCAAAGACAACTTCCAGTCCCTTGCCCATGTGAGGATCTTATTATGGAAGTTTTTTTAATCCTTTTTTGTTTTAACCAGAGCATTATGATTTTGTTATTTGATGGTTAAATCAGACTCTTCATTTGTTTATAAATTTGAAAAGCAGTGTTTTGTGCTCTTGAGAAGACTTGCATGGATTTTAATAAAGCACCTTGATCTCTTGCTGACTGCTTTTGTCAAAAATCTGAATGTTTCTTCTTCCACTGGAATCTTTGTCTGGCTTTCCTTGACCCTGAAATAAACTCCTTATACTCACTGAATATGCTGTTGTGAAATTGAGATTTCTCAGGCATCTTTAACCTGTCTGACATGTTTCTGTACATCCATTTGGATGTGCATCAGATAAAAAGGATTGCTTGTGACTCTTACGTGATGAACAAGCTGAAAGGTAGTCCTTGGAGCACACAGGAGAGAATGCCACTAACTTTGTAGTGCTGTTCTACATCTTCTGCCCAAGGAGAATTGACACTATTCCAGTTTGGGATTGCAGTGATAACAAGTGTTTGCTTTTGTGCCCGCTTCCCATTAAAAGCTCTTCTCTTCTTAATGCTGCAGGTTGCAGCTGAGCAAGGTTATGTGGTTTGAGGTTTTGCTTTTGTTTTTGTCCTCTGTTAACTTACTTTGTCATAGCTCTAAGTAAAAACATCCTTGTGTGTTCAAATGGAGCCAGAACAAATTGCTGCATTCCTCAGGTTGTTGTGAGGAATTTCCAAAAATTATTTTGGAAACATTTTGGAAAGTTGGAGCTTTTTGATAAAAGAAAAGCCAGCAAAAGTGATAGGATCTTGGATTGTGTAAATAAGGAAATATGTTTATCTGTGTGGGTAGATCATACTTGATGGAAACCTTCTCCACAAAAAAGTGTGTTTAATAAAGGAATAGAGAAGTACTCAGAATACTGTTTCTTACATTTTTCAAAACTGTATACATGCAAAAATTTATTCAGGATGCAAGGCAGAGTAAAAAGCCTACTGACATTGGACTCTAGTAGTTACTACAGTGATGAACATGAAATATCTAAACAGAATTTTCTGGCTTGGGTTCAAGAGGAGTGATAAACTGATTAAAAACAATCAGGAAATTAGCATTGTTAAGGTAGATTTTCAAATTTATTTCTTCTGTACATAAGCATTTGACACAATCTGCGTATGCCCTTTCTCCTCAGAAGAAATGCAAGATATTGTTTTTCTGCAAATGAGTTTTCTGCCTTGTATGCTGTATCAGATAGTATATGCTTGCACTAAGCTGCTTTTTCCTGTTAATGTTAAAATATGCTGACATTCTTAGCAGCTAAATTAATTAATTAAAAAGAACTAATAATTGTGTCAGTAATGTTCTTCTCTGATGGCAGTAACTGACAGTGTTACAGGGAGATCTTGTGAAAGTATATATAAATGTAAATAAATTGCATGGATAGGTGTATGATGTGTTCCTAATTGGAAATAACTTGGTGACAAACCTGGAAAGAGACTCTGAGTTCAGACTTCTAAATTGTCATCCTCAGAGAAAACTTGAAAGGCTAGGATATCATTATTTTCTTTCTGATGCCACTGTCTGAAACTGTAGAACCTTTCATCTGTGTGCGCTTCAAAATATGATATTTAGAGTGGCACTATTCATTAGTTAATTCTACTCAAGTAAAAGGAAAATGCAGCTCAGGAAACTGATGCAGATAACTCTTGTATTCTTTTGAAGACTTTGGAAGGAAGCCAAAATTAGTGTCAAAAATGCTTTTGTTTAAAAAAAAAATTACTTTCAGAACATTAGAAAATGTTCCAGTAATACAATTCAGTAAATGGGAGAGGGAAAGAGATAGTCTTCCTAAGCATGGGTACTGACACTGGACAAGGTTTTAATCTTCCTAATTTTAGGCATTTACAGAGCAGACATGGACACTTGAGGCAGAAGAAGACTGCAAACAGAGCATCCATCTTTCTGTTTGCTGCCAGTGAAGGGAGCCCTGGAGCCCCTATGTTCTTGTCTTGTTTTAAGTGTCCTAAGTTCAGTGGAATTTCCTTCTGCCTGTCTTGTGCACCATAGGAATGCCAGTTTTATTCTGTGACTCTGGAACACCTATTAAACTGGCACGAGCTAAAGCTAAGCTCACATGTGGTCTGGTGTGTATTCAACTTCTGCGTAGAACAACCCAATTCAGAAGGGATACTGAGCTATGCTACAAAAATAACAGGGTTTAGTTTTCTTCAAGAAACCTATTCATCAATAAAACTTGTTTGTGAAATCAAACTCTATCCCTTGGGATAGTTTTTGTGCTAGTCATTATTATTTGGCTGTACTTTATATTTTGATTTGCTAAAAGCACGAACAGATGACAAATATCATAGCTCAGATTCTGTACAGTGTTTCAAGTATGAAGGTAAAATTCCTTGTGTGTACATTGTTGTCTTGACCCCTGAAACTTTTAAAGTGTGAAGGTTCATGTCACTTGTTTGGGTTTTTTAGTGGTCATTGTTTAAATGAATTCAAGTTGGATTAAGCTCCCTTCCAGCTTTGAAATCGGCAGGTTCACTCTATCCAGTCTCCCAAAGGGAGAGTGTGTGCCTCACAGCATACTTTGCCAGGGAGTGTGCTAGGAGCAAGAGAAAAGAAATCTGAGGATTGAGAATTTGTCATAGGAATCAACCTGCAATTTTTTACTCTTCTTTCAGCCAACATGTGTTGTAGACTGGGAGAACAGGTCAAGAGCATCAAGAGATGTTCAGTGCCAAGTCAGACCTAAAATAATCTGTTAAAGTAAAACACACAGCTGGGACTTTCACTTGAACAGGTTAGCAGATGGTCTGTCAGTCCATGTGTAAGGCATTGGTGCAAGTGTTTGCTACAGTCCCAACAAGAAAGGCATTCAGGCTCTGTGGGGTATTGATTAAAATATCAGTTATTGGAACTATAAAGAAGGCAAGAGAGAATGGGTAATCATACAGGCCTCCAGAAGGGTGTGCTTTCTGGTGCCTTTCAGTTACTGTAACCCTGGCTCACTGGCTTCCACCATAAACATAGTGGAAAGACATAGTCTAAAACTGGCAATCTGTTGATTAAAATGTACAGGAGAAAGCCTGAAACAAGAGACACAGCATTTGTGAACCAGAATGTTGATGCAGAATAAGATTTTCCAAGGAAAGATGTTGTTAACAATTCTATTTATTAAACAGCTCTCACTGGTGGGAGGGAAGTTCTGTTTCAATTTTTCATACTTGGTTGTTAATTTTATGATTGTGGCTTTAAAAACATGTGTGTTTCTGCTTTGAAAAGTAGATACAAAATTGGGAATGAGTATACAGTAAAATTATCTGCATTTCAGAATATGCTGACATTTATTTTCAGATACAGTGCAGGGCTAGAAGAGATAGCCATGTCATCATCCTTCTCTGAAGCAGGGTAAATTTAACCTTCATGGGTGGCATATTCCAGGCTTCTTATCCTCAGTTTTTCATAATACCCTAACCTAAAGGGGTTTTTTTACCCCAAATTAAAGCTGTGAG
Organism: Serinus canaria; assembly: GCF_022539315.1. Classification (NCBI taxonomy): domain Eukaryota; kingdom Metazoa; phylum Chordata; class Aves; order Passeriformes; family Fringillidae; genus Serinus; species Serinus canaria. The sequence goes on from NC_066313.1 coordinate 25,020,442, forward strand.
TAATCTTTTTATGTATGTGTGAAATGAAAGAACAGTTTGTCACTGTTTTCATTACTGTAATACCCAAAATTTGCTGTTCTCTACCACCACCTTCTTAAAACTAGTCAAGTCTGTCTTTCCAATTTTTCCCTAATGAAACATGTATTAAGCTGTGTCATTTTGTTCATTTGAAATTTTTACAGTTGGTCCCTAACTACAAGTATGGAGCTGTACCTGGTTTATCAGGAGCAGATATTCATAGGGAAGAATAAAGCAGGGTAACATACTGTGGAGAGTAACAGTCATAGTCATGCATGACATAGGTATTAATACAGCAGCCAGATTTTCGCTTACTTTCCTTGTAGCACAAGTTTGGTTCCTGGCTTTGTGCTCTGTTATAAACCTGAGGTTCTTTGCAGTGTGCTTCCAAAACAATTACCCCCTTCTGGACACCACCCCCCTTTTTTTTCTTTTTTCTCCTCTTTTTTTTTTCTTTTTTTTTTTTTTTCCCTAACCCAAATGCTATATTTTCTACTAATCTCTACTGAATTTCTTTATCATAAGCCCTACTCTTTAAATTGTGAGCTAAATTCACAAAATTTAGTTACCTGACACTTACTAGAAAATACTGTGATCAGGGCCTCGCTTTGTTCCCGCCTGATATCAAATTACTGATGCCTACTCACTGAGAATATTGAGAATATTTTTCACCTGTGCATCCTTCTTATTGTGATTTCAGCTGTAGCCTTTCTCCCTGGTGAGGATGTTTTTCAGGACAGTCCAGCATCAGTTTGTATTACACCTAATACCTGTTCTTCAGCATTTGTAAATATGAGATCTCCAGGAATACAAAGCCAGGATATTCAGAGTGGTGCCAGGTTGGAGGACAAGAGGGTCTAAACTAATACCTGACATTTTCACTTTGAGGAAGACTTCCCAGAGATGTTGTGCAGTCTCCACCTTTGGGAGGTTTCAAAGCATCAGTAGATAAAGTTGTGAGCAGTCAGGTCTGACTGCCCTCATTTGTGCAAGAGGCTGGACTGGAGACATGCTACAGTCCATCTGTGTTTCCATTCTTCCTCAGATCTGATCTTTTTACTCTTTATGTTTGTCCTTCTGAGATTTTGATAGTTCTTCATATCCCAGAGCCTGCTTTCAAAAATTCCCTGTTTTCTTTGGGGGAATCATCGTCAGATCTTGCTGATGGTGTATCACAGATGTGTAACTTGTTGTACCAGCTGTACAAAGCTTTAGGTTCCACCTGATTTCCTTCTTTTCTCTACTACATCTTATCAGTTCCTGCATACAATGTTGTCTACAGGCAGTTTGCTGGTGACAGCAGCACTTGTGAGCAGTGACACAGCCACAGGGACCCTGTAATTGCTACCTTCTGGACTGTGCTTCTGTACCTGAAGCTGGCAAGCAGGGCCATGCAGTTACAAAATGAATCTCCTCACTGCCCTGTGCCTTCATCAAGCCTGTCTTTCTCCTACCCCCCCAGCTTCCTTCCCCATGAGATGTAACATCTTGGTGCTCCTTCTCAAAGGAAATTATTGAATCTAGTTTATGCTGCACCAGGGATGCCATACACTAACTGGCACAGCAGCACAGTTTACTTGGGCCAGTGTCTGTCCGTGAACACTGCATAGTTTTAACTTACAGAGGTGAACTGAAGTGATCAAAAAAGCTCTTATGTTGGAGTTTTGGGTGGACCTCAGAAAAAGTAGGCATGCATATTCCCATCAGTAACTGGTCCACAGCCATCACTTGCCCCTCGTTCTCCTGCCACCTTGGCCTGTTCGTTTAACCGTATCTAGTTTGCCCATGGAACTGAAAAACCAGCAGGTGTTCCCTGTCTGCTGGAGGAGAACAGGCAGTTGCCAGCCCCTCTGGTGCAGAAGCCTTTTTTGCTTCCTGGGATGCTGCATTTATCCATCTGTTTCCCATCCACGCGGGTGCCCAGTGGTTGTGACTGGACTTGGCCCCTGACAGCGCCTCCTAGCACAGCACTTCCAGGGGAAGGCTGCCCTTCCTGCCATGCTCTCCACACTGGAGGGAGCAGGGGCTGGTTAAAAATAAATTTGGGAGCAGATGGTAAGGCAGATTATTGTTCATCCTAGGGTGATGGTGATGATGTGCCAGCTAACTGCTGGTTGTCTATCAGAATTAATCAGAAACTGTTGTGGCACATGATCAGTGAAGCCACTGCTCCCCCTGAAAAAGAGAAGAAAGAGCAGAGAAACAGCTCTGTTAAGTAAATTGTTGGAAAAACACTTGTTTTGAAGATACAGAAAGTTTCTGATGGAGAAAAGACTCTAATGAGCAAAACAGCAATGTTTTTAGGATTTGAGTCTTGTTTTTAATGTACTAACATTTTTATATATCTGCAGGTATGCTTTGCTTCTGAAAAGCAGCTGGGAAAATTTTCTTCTTGCATTTATAGATAATCTGAAATAAAAAGATTTAAGAGGTTTATAGGACCCTTACAAGCACTAGCTCTATTGCTAGTATGAAATGTTATCCATGAGTGCACCTGTTTTGGATTTGTGATCAGTGTCAGAGGAAAGGACTTGACACTTGCTGTGCTCAAAAAACTTCCCAAATGTTAAATCTCTACACTCGCAAAACAGACAAGGCAAGAGCTGACTCAACCCACTGAGCTGAAAGGCAGTATCAATTCTGATTCTTTAGCAATCTGAAGGGTAGTTTATCCCTGTTACCTTCTTTCTGACTAAAGAGGTTAATGAAATAGTTTAAGAATTAGCAATGATGGATCACATTAAGAAATAAAACAGTGCATTCTTGATTATTGTTAATAACAAATAATGGTACTTTTAAATCACTTAGTCCACTTAGATAACCTGTCAGTCTATTTTGTTAAGCTACTAATATGTGTTAAACCAAATTTTGTTTTTGTGTATTCAGCTTCTGTTGTCCAGGCTATGTCATGGCATCTCCTTTGAGTCCACCCAAGCTGATGTCCAAGATATGTTTTGCTGGGGTGTAATTTGGGGAAAATTTATGCGTTGTTTTGGAAGGTGATATGCTAAGTATTGTTTATCTGTCAGGTCTGTACAGTCTATCTGAAATAGCACATTCTTCACAAATATACTGTAAAAAAAAAAAATTGGATGAAATTTGCTATTTCTTCACATTTTTAATCTCTTTTTCTTTTATGCTTTCTATTAAGAAGGTAGTGCTGTTTTAGGTTATACCATAATCTGAGGGCTCTGTCTGTGTGTAACAGGGAGTGTTAAGGCAAGACTGAATTCAACACTTCAGCTTTTATTTTTCTGGTGGTCTAATTTGATATGTTAAAAATAAGATAGAATGGCTAAAGAGAGGTGGTGCCTCTGTATTAAAAATTTGCAGGTGTCAGACTTTCTGTTGCTTTGTCTGGCATTACTGTGAGCTTCATCAGCCTCTATCTTTAACAGTTCCATCAGTGAGATGGCAGATCACTGGTGGGTTATCTGCAACAGCAGCAATCTGTAGATCAGGAACCCTGTTAAAATATTCCTGATACTAACAAGACACTTTCTTTTGCTTGGTGTAGAAAATGATGAGAATTCAAATAAATAATTTTTTTACAGGAGTATTTCTTGTTGTGCATAAGTCAGACTGTACGGGAAAACTAGTCTCACTGGCTTTGTTTCTGACCAATTCTCCTGTCTCTTACTAGTTGGCATCTATAGCACCTGAAATGTCCTTTGTTATTTATTTTTGTTACTAAGTGAAGTAATCTCAGGAACCTGTTTATTTCATTGCCCTTGCCCTTCCAAACTGCTGCTTTTGGTATGCATGTTGCTGGAGTGAGAGGATGGTTTAAAGGAAGTTGTGTGCACGTGGGGTGGCTTGCTCTTTAAATCTTTTTAAGTGCTTGGATGCTGGTAAGGTGAGGTTTGTACAAACCCTGCAGTGCGGAGGCGCCTGGCTCCATGGGTGAGCATTACTCAGTTTTACCATGAAACCCGTGATGAGAGACTGCAGTACAGAAGGCAAAAATCGCCCTTAGCTGTAGAGATATTTCTCCTCGAAGAAGAACAGTAATTGAAAAAAAGCATCTTCTTTCCAAGCAGGTAGTAGAAGTGAGAGTGCTGGGAATTTGGTCTTTGAAGTGTTGTTAGCAGAAATTCTGTTTATTAACACAAGCCTGTGGCACCTGTGACTGTTTCACCAGATCACACTGTCGTTTTAGTCCTTCTCACCTGTGTAGGCCCATGTGGTTCCCACTGCATGAGTCAAAAGAAAAGGACAGAGAAGGTAAAAAATACACATTCTCTCTTCTTTCTTTCCCTGAGGCAGTGTAGGAGAGAGGTACCCAGACCTCAGTCCAGGCTTCACAAGAGATCCTGCCCAGTATAACAGACAGCACTTGAGTAGCCTCAGCAATTTCTCCCGCGTGTTTCACCTGGTGCCCTGTTATTCCTTCCTAAATTCTTTTTTCAACATTTTTGTAGTCCTAGTCTGTGTTAGTTTCTCTTTATGCTCCAGGTTCCGTCCTGGCGTCTGTGCAGTTCTTTTGCTTAGAAACTGCCAACTTATTTCTGTCCATGGCAATTCTGGCACCATCCTGCAGTTTGGAGCTCAGCTCAGTCCCAAGGAGCCTCTCTTTGCATTTATTCTCCCTTACATTTCATGAGAAAATGGGGTCCTCCCTGGCAGCCTCTGGGAAGCACTGCCCAAGATTTCAGGGCTGGTCCCATTACTCTAATGGCTCTGCATGGACAGAGGAAGGAAGGGTGGTTAAGCACTAAGTGCTGTCTTTAGGGGAAGCTTTTCCATCACCCTTCTTGGGACTTCTCTTCACTCTCTTCTGCTAGCTCTGGCCTGAGGCCCCGGTTATGTGCAGGAGGTCCTGCAGTTGAGAGCTGGCTTGGCTGTAATCCTTCCCCAGCCAGGAGAGGTGGCCCTTCATGGAGCACTGCTGGCTCTGGTTTCATGTGACATGTGGTTTTCACAGGGAGCTGAGGAAAGGTATTTCCTTTGAGAATAAAGAACAAAGAACTTCTGCACAAAGGAGTTTCTAAAAGGCATAACATTAAGGAGAAAAGAGATCAGTGGGTGGCTTGACTATCCAGAAGAAAGTCTGAAGGAACAAAAAAGAATTCATGGATATTTCTGTTTCCTTGATGGCAGGTAAGAAGTGAGTCTTCATGTGCTAAAATTTGAGAAATACAGAATGGATCAATAGATGGACAAAAATACTGTGTAAGGCAGCAGTTAAAAGGTGGCACTTCCAGGCAAAGGGTGTGTGCAGAAGTTTCTTAAGGAGATCTGTTTACCTTATGTATGGCTGAGAATCCAAGTTAGTTGAGTAGAAAATGCTGCCTTGCATCATCCTTCACATTACCAGCAGAACGTCAGCTGAAAAGCAGCATTCATTCTTATCACATACCAATGTATATTTTTGCAGTGCTGGGGCACCTTCAAAAGCTGCAGGCTAGGAGCATGATCTCTTCCACCAGTAAATTGTTGGTCAGTATTGCCCATAAATTATTTCAGACCTCGAGGAAGGAGGGTAGTGTGATGTCTGTTCTGGTAATAGTCTGTCTTTATTCTTAAGTAACCAACATTGGGAAAACCTGCCTTGTTTGTTGTGAAGGGCCTCAAAACCTCTTGGAAAACAAAAAGGGAAAAGTGGACTTAAGAGCAGCTTGTCCTCTTGGCGTTGGCCCATTCCACTATGTGATGCTGCTGAAACTAAGTCTGGAAACAACATGCAGGCTTTGGAGTCTTGCTTTAATTCCTCTCTCTTGCCATTTCCAGCTGCTGCCATCCAAAGCACTGGTATGGAAACTCACACTTCTGATATTGGCCCCGTTAGCCTTTCAAATACTGCCTTGGGACCATGGTTTAAGGATTTTGTTCTTGCTCTTTGTTCTTAAATAGATTTCTGGTGTGTACATGATTTGTATGAAATGCAAAGTCTCAGCATACACTACGTGTTCCCTTGGGTGCCCTTCTTTTTAACTGGAGTTTATTATAATAAGGCAAAAAATGACATTTTACATTTTTCCTGTTAATCTGTATCATTCTCTGTTGGTGGCTCTGGGTGCTGATGGGGGAGATTTTTCTTGCTATGCATGAACTCTGATTCTGAATTCTCTGAGGAGAATTTGAAAGTAAGGGATTTAAGTTGTTGCCATTTCTGAGCAGTGGAATTTGAAGCCCTTTTGGACTATAAGTAGCAGAGTAGGTGTGCCAGAGTTCTGGATTTCTCTGCTCGGGGAATGTCTTGTATAATACTAAAGGGATTTGATGTGGCAGTGAACATGGAAGAAAACACCTCTCAGAAAATGAGAAGTGCTCGTGTAGTTTAACAAGTGGATCTCAGGCATGGGGAAAGTATTTAACATTTGCCATTGCCTGGAACAGGGCAATGTAGAAGAAGCCTCTGAAACCTTCTGTTTTCCTGTCCCCAAACACTTGAGATATTCAAGGCAGAAAAATGCTGGCCTTATGTATTTGAAGGTGTTGCCCAGGGTGTCTTATCTTGGCAATTCCTCCTTCTATTGTTAACAGTAGTGTTCATTTTGTGCCGAGAGGGTCCAGAATGAGTGCTGGACACTATTCTTAGCCATCTGTAATAACATTCTAGCACCACCATTCTTCCAAATTATCCCTAGGATCATGTAACTGCCAGAGTAAAATCCGCTCTGCAGCTTAACAGAGGGACTTTCTGTTTCCAGGACTGCCAGTCCCTCAATTTTATACATTTACACACTGCTCTCTGGAAGAATAAATAATACATGAACATATGCATTGGCTAAGTGAAATTTCCTTCTGATTATAGTGAGGCACTGTTTAATGGCAATTATAAAATATGTTTCTTTCATCTTTTGCTATTCCTGCTGTGTGTTGAAGAGTATGCCTTTATCTCTTTTGTTGTTGTTGTTGTTTTAAGTTGCCCTCTTGCTTTTATTTTTTAAACAAATTGATCATTTTTCATATGTTAGTGAGTTGCAGTTTTGAAATCTTCTGAACACGTTTCTGGCAGAATTACCTCATCTAAATCAGAAATAGTGCTACTGCATGAGTGCCCTTGAATGAGGTGGCTGCTACATCTATATTACAAGAATAGAATTTTTGAAAGGAAACTGATTGACATTTATCCCAAATGAAATGTTTACTCTCTGCTTAATACCTGGTGGGCAATTCAATACTCTGAATCTATATTAAACATGTTTAATATTAAAATGTTTAAGAAGCATTATTAAGGCTCAAAATAGGTACTCAAAAGTCAGAGCTGTATCTTGGTATGCATGTATTATGAAATAGTGTTGAATTGTATGGTGAAACACTGGGTTTTCCACTTATTAAATTCATAGAATAAGCCCCTTTCAATTACCCATTTTCAAAGGCTGATTTAGAGGGTAGGAGTATATATGACTCCTTCCCAAACCTGTAGGCTGGGGACTTGAATGCTGTTTCAGGAACCTGGATTTTACTCTCCTGTCTCCACTAAAGTCCCATTTCATTTCATATTGAACAGCAAGTCAGTGAAGACAAGCTGTTGGGAGGTGAACAGTCGTTACTCAGTCTCTAATTCGCAGAAACCTATCTTAAAACCTTATGGTCTGATAGTGAGAAGGATCAGTCTCATAGCTGTTGACTCAGTAGGATTTATGCTAGAATATGTACAGACTTGAGAAAAACTGGATCAAGATTTGGAGCACATAAAGTTAAAAGGAGGTGATTTTTTTACTTCATTGTAGAGTCTTGATCCCATTTGTAAACAGTAGATTACACAACTTTCTTAATAATTCAGATATTGTGTAAAAATTAATAAAGACATTTAAATCTTTCTTCAGATAATAGTATTAGTTACATTATTTGTTCCTAGCCCCATTTTTAGCTGAAGTACCACGCTTGACATCTTCTAATGTGCACTCCACATGCTTCCTCACTCCTTCTGAGGCAGAAATGTAATAGAAAAGATGTTTTAGCAAATTTCTGTCTAGGATCTGACTATAGGATATATCCAGCAGTGAATAGTATTGGTTGTTGCTGTGCCTCCTGCCCATAATGGTAATTGTATGTACCTGGTATTAGGTCTTCAGAAGAAGAATAGGGATATAGAGAAGATGCTGTAGTTCATGAGGCTGTTATTAGGAGAGCTGTCAGTTTTGGAGGCAGGGTCTGTGTTTAGCAGTCTGCATCTGCTCGAGTGCAGTGCTGTTCAAGGCCTGCTGTGTGCTTGGCTCCAAACTGCAGCCACTGCACTGAGCTTCTCTTGCCAGCACTGCCCATGAACCTTTCAATTCTCTGCTGTCAGGTATCACCCACATGTTCTGGATTTGCCCTGACACCATCTCTGACCACGGCTACTCATCTCAGTTGCAATATCCCATATCTTCTTTATAGTTAGAAATTATAAAGCAAATTGGGTGAAGCCTGATGCATTTTGGATTTCAATGGCAAAACTGGGTGTTTTATTACAGAAGTGGGTCAGTGAATCTTCCCCAAATGCTGACATTTTCTACACATGGCCCAGTGTTCGTTTTCATGCCATGAGTTCTGACAACAGGGTCTGTTCTGGGCTTTCCCAAACAGGACTAATATAAGAAGTTAAACTTTCTGTGTCGCATTTCAAGAGAGTACTGCAGTCAGCCCTGGGCTGTGGAGTGGCCCCAGGAGCTTAAGATCCAGTGGACCATGAAACCTTTCTCAGAAAGATGAGATGTGGCATTACATTTTATGTAACACACTGTGCTCCTAACTGGCTCTTTTATTGCATGTGTAGAATCACTGAATTGCTTGCAAGAGAGAATGGTGTATTGCTTTGGTGTTCAGGAGACAGCTTTTTTTGGTGGATTTCTCTTGTTTTTACCTAAAGCAGCTGCATTTTTGGAACTCACATATGAATAGGAACATGCTAGGGACTATGGGTTTCCAGTACAGTGAGAAAAGAGGGATGGGGTCAGAGAAGGCTGCCTGATGAAAATAACAGCAGACTCATCTTTCTGTGTGGCAGGAGTACATTTCCCACTCAGACACAGTGGATTGCTTTCTCATTGGGAAGGTGAGAACAGTTTGATGAGGGCTGAGAAGTCTGAGTTTGGGAGTCACTAAAGGACAACAGCTGCCACAGTCTAATCTGCATTATGATTAATCCATTTAACAATCAACTGTTTTAATAATTAGCTGTGTTACCAGATCAGTCCATTAAGGTCATTAAAACTCTCTTTGCTTTCATTTAACCCCTCAGGTTGCCACTTCTAGTAGGCTGAGTGTCCTTATAGCCTAATGTAGATTATGTTATGGTAACTGATGATCCAGGTCTGTTGTAGCCACTTGGCCTACTATTTGTGTCTTTAATGATTCAGCAGAGATATGCCTTTAGGTGCTGCTGTAAACAGTCCTCTAAATCTTAAAAATCAATGATAAATGAAAGAAACTTAATTATAATTTGTACTGACAGCGCTGTCTATTACTAAGGTTGCTCAGTATTTTCATTACGTGAGATTGGCTTGGTGGAGGGCAGGCATAGGAATTGTTCTGTGGTTTTTGTTCTCTTCAAAACTTTGTCAAACACTTATTGTATGCTGAGTTTTTCCCATTCTATGCATCTGAGTATGTTTAAATTGCTTAGGAAAATTTCATTAAAAACAGTTTGGCTGTATTGAAGAATGGGCTGATGAGAAAATGGAAAGGGAGACCAGAAAAATGTATATTCTTTTGCCTGTGTAAGATTGTTCTAAGTTACAATATTCTTTTCAATGTTGGGAAAAGATCTTCCATCTCTCTGTCTTGAAACAGGAAATTTGTTTGATGACCACGGCTCAAATCAAGAGGCAGAATTAGTTGATCTAAGAGTGTGGGGTAGAGAGGTACAGTAATGAGAAAAGGCTGAAATTGGAAAAAGAAGTCCAGGAAAAGAAGAATGAATTGAGAAGTTTGAGAGAAGTGAGTGAAGCCCAAGCTGAAAAAGCAGGACAGCAAGGAGAATAGGACCATCAGTGAAGGAAAAGCCCAGAACTGGGATGGGAAGCACATAGGAAGAGCTGGATAGAAAAGTTTAGGTGTGGGGCTAGCAAGTGGAATAGGAAATTCCCACAAAGCACCTCTGTTTCAAGAAGCTAGAGCAGCACCCAAGGTGTTTCCTTGTCATCCACCTTTGTTAGAGGAAGCAGGCTGGCACAGCATCCTGCTCCCCTGCAGCACTAGCAGGTTGTCATCTTGCCTTTGGCTAGTCAAAGGCTGAGGCCTGTCCGGAACCCAGGGCTCCAGGTCTGCAGATGAACCATATGGCTGCTGGCACAGCATCCCACGGTGGGAGGGATTTGTCTGCCTTCCTGGTGGTGGGACCTAGGAAACTCCTGTCCTTTCCTCAGAGTCTTTATACTCTCATTTTAACGCCAGGTGAAGTACTTGGGATTGAGTAGTGCTGAACTAAAGCTGCCTGTGCATCCTGTAACTTTTTTTCTGTGACTTAATTCCACTCTCTGCCAAAACATGCTTTGCTCAATGAGAGAGAGGAGTTCTGCTTATAGAATGCACTTTTTGTCTGGCTGACTGCAGAAAAAGAAAAAATGCAGTGTAAGAGTCAGGGAATTACTTGAGGAAAGTGGCTGTAGAAGCTACAGGAACATGATCTGATCCTCCAGGCTGTGAGTTTGTGTGATGTTGAACTAGTCATTTTAAGCTTTTCAGAGGCTGTTAGCCACTGTATGTAACTCATTGGATATGCCCAATCCTAGAGCCTGAAAGAAGAGTGGTAAGAATACTGCACGTTCTGTTCTGAAAAAGAAGTCTCAGAAAAGCATCTCAAATCAAGTACTGCTCAAATCAGCAGATACTTCTGAAATTATGCCATCTGTGCCTCAGCTCACTCACCATGTAATGGTAATAATGCTACTTCTAAAAGAAGATTGTGGGAGATTTTGGAAATAAATTAGCTTAATGTTTTCTGATGCAGTCAAGAAAAAAGAATTGGATGAGGGTGAAGGCTGGAGGAATATAAAGGAGCCGAAAGATTATACTATGAACTAGTGTCATGCACCTACCATGTAATGCAAATGTCTGCTGTAAACATGGAGTTCATCAACTGGAAACTACAAAGGAGAAGGAAAGATACAAAGGAAAAGAAAGATCTGGGAACGTTGCTGGGTCTTGTGATAATTATTAAAATAATGGTCTCTTACAATGTGATCTTAAAAGGTCTCAGTAGCTATCAGAGAAGCACTAATGCCTTTGAGCTTTTGGGAGAACTCATCTGGACACTTGTCTATACTTCCATTTTCACAGCAGAAAGATGAAAGCAAACTGGAGAAGGGGCCAGTGAGGCTGTTAGGTAGGTCAAAAGAATGGGTGGCCAGTTTTAAAAGGTAAAGAAGAATATATGGCCTTGCAAAATGAAGACTGAGGGATGAATAAGACAGCAGTTTTAAGTACACTTGAAGGATTAACAGCAAGGTGGAAGCCCGATGAAACGAGGTACAGGTCTTGGTAAAACAACCATTAGGTTTGAGATAAATGGTAATTAAGCTGAAGTTGAAAATCAAATAGTTTTCTAAGAGAATAGTGAGATTCTTGGGCAGCATCCCAAAGGACGGAAGACCCATTGTTGGGCTGGAGGTGAGGCTTGAGCCCTTTGACAAGGGTGTGAGCAGGGCCTGGGCTCAGACTCAGGACTCCATAGCCAGTTAAATGTGTTAGCTGTAGCAGATGCTGCTCGCACACTTGGACATCCTGCCTTCAGTGCGTGTGGGTGGTTGACCTTTTCCTTCTCTCAAGTGAAATCAAGTCATTAGGAATTATCTCTAAATATTCTGGCCCCATGCTTCAGAGCTTCAGCTGCTTTAATCTTAGTAAGCCTTGGGGAGCCAGATTACCAGCATATCTGCCCCCCAGAGTCCGGGAGCATATGAGGAGATCTCTTTCAGATGGCTGGTTTTTAACATGCAGCCAGAGAGGTCTGTTGAGTGCCTGAGCATGTGTTCAAAGAAGGAGATGTATGTGGCCTCTGTTAGCATTTCCAAGATGCAGAAAAGCCTCATGTCTGTTTGCTCCAGGATATCTGTTAGTCCTGGTTTATGCAGCATTTTGGAATTGAAAAACTCTGTTGTGTAAGGGCTGAAGGAAAAAATACATCGTTGGAGTGGAAGCATTGCCGTTTTCAGCCTTTGGATGGCCTCCACTTCATGTTTGTCACATGCAATTCATATCTGAAAGGAACGTGTGTCACTGCTGATGTGATGTGCCATGTCATAAAAGCTTTGGTGACATTTTCTGACCTCTTACAAACTAACGAAAGAGATTTGCAACTTGTAAATGCCATCTGCCATGGCAAAGCAGCTTCCCAGTTCCCTAATCACATATGCCTCTTGTGAAATGCTGCATCACCTTGAAAAAAACCAGCATATTAATGGAGGAAGCTTGTCGTTTCACTCATTCCCAAATTCTTTACATAATTCATCTATTATTTTTTTTTGCTTATTATGAACCCTGAGGGGTGGAAGTTGCAGCAAATCCATGATAGCTTTAGGAGTTCTGTTTCATTAGAGCTGTATTTACTTTGTGATTTTTTGGTACTCTGAACTGGAACCATTCTCCCTATGATCTTAATCTTTTGCAGATACTCATGGGGTTCACAGATGGAAGTGTGAAAAGTCTGGGCTGTCTCAGGAACATGTAACAGGACTTGGGGGGTGTGTAAAAACAGGGGAGTGTTCTTCACTAACCTGTGCTTGTTCCCGTGGTCCATTATGGGAACTGAGATGTGCTAATTATTTTTAATTGATTCAACTCATATCACACCGATAGCCTCAGATGTGGAATAAGGAGACCAAATATTGGGTTCAGTTTTTGCTGGGCTGACAGTTTATATAATGAACAGTTTGGAATCAGTAGGGACAGGTTTTTCAGCCTGGAAAAAAATTAGCAAAGTGTTTCATGCTTGTATAGGAGAGAAGAGCACTTTATCCACTTGTATTTTACTTTGCACAGTGCTGTTGTTGGCTGCTCTGGCTTTTGCATGTCAATAAGCCAAACTTTCTAAAGAGAGGATTTGTTGCAGGAAATGTGTCCATATTGCAGGCCACATACACAGCATGCATTAATTTCTGAGTAACAATGAGCAAAAGCTGCTTCAGATGGTGCCAGGGTACAAAACTGCATCTCTACAGACTGGTGAGAGGCAACAGATCTCCCTTCTGTCATAAACAGTGCTTTTTGTGTTTGCTGAGACGAGTGTGAGCATTGTCTAGCCCTCACCACCAGCGCTGAAGAAGTTAGGTCTGTTTTTATCGCTGTATTACAGGCAGGGAAGGAGTTCTGCTGAAAAATGAAGTGACAACACTAGCAAATCTGTGTAAGCAGCAAACCAAGATACCAGAAGCCCTGGCTTGCCAGCCTGTGTCATTACATCATGCCCCTGTGCCCTGGGCAAACCCTGTTCTTTTGACTGTTTGTCCATAGCCTTGGTGACCTAGCAGACTTCAATACTGATTCTAATTGTGATTTTTATACATAAGATTATTATTTCTGTGGCAGGACCTATCACCTATCCTCCGGCTTCTTATTGCTGAAAAGATCTTGTAATTTCTTCATTGGGGTATTGAGGGGTGAGGCTAGATGTGCGTGGGTGTCACAGAATGGATAAATAAAAAATATCACCCAGGGGCAAGAGAAATCAAGAAGCCTGTGAGCATCACTCTGGATGTCATGTTCTGAGGTGGCAGGGGTGTGTTCTCAGTCCAGCTCTTGCAAGACAAAGCCATCACAGTGTTCTGCTCGCTCCTAGCAGAGCAGATGGAAAGGTCCCACTGTGCACGTACCACCCCAAGGGTCCTGCTCACAGATGGAGTGATGAAACCCAAAAGCTGCTGTGCAGGAGTTCAGTGGGTTTTTTGTAGCTACTTTGCCATGTAGCCATTTCAGTCTGACCTGTTTTTATAGATCCTAATGAGGTCTGGAAAACAAACTTATTTTTAACTGCTATTCACATGATTCTTATCTTACCATTTGTAATTTTAAGAAGCTAATATGGGAGTTGGGTGGGATAGGTTTTTGCATTGGCTGCTCTGCAGTAATGACTTTTTTGCCTGGTTTGGCCCTGAAACAGAAGGAGAAGCCATCTCTTTTTTGCAGTAGCTACAAAGTGACAATGGTTAGATTAGCAGTTACAGCAGGCTGGTTGGTGCAGTGTAAAACTGCACCGTTTTATTGTGAAATCAGCCTATTGGTGTGGCCTGGAGATAGCGGTGCAGGCACCTGAAACAGAAGATATTTGAACTCCTTAGAGGATGCTGTGTAGCTTTTTATCACAGCCCAGTCATAGCTGACATTTAAAATGTGCAGCAAGGAGGGAGGGAGATTAGGAGATGTCTCAGTAGAGGTATTGCAGCCCATCTGGGCTTTTCAGAGCGAGAAACTGTACCCAGCTGGGTATCCCTGGCTGGTATCAAAATACTTCCTTTGTTGTCTGGTTGAATAATAACCAGGTACACCGTGTGTGGGAAGGGATTTTCAGGGCAGAAAAACTCCTTAGCATCCAGCTAAGGGAACAGCAAGGCACTGCTGTTGGGAAGGATGCATGAGGAGCCGGGCCTGCTGCTTTCCTTCCAACACTGAGCAGCTTCTCTCGTTTTAGGAACTTTCCGCTGTACGTTCTGTGAGACTGAAGTGGAAGAAGATGAGTCGGCCATGCCCAAAAAGGATGCAAGGACACTGGTTGCAAGATTCAACGAGCAGATTGAGCCCATCTACGCGCTGCTTCGTGAGACGGAAGACGTTAACTTAGCCTATGAAATCCTGGAGCCAGAACCCACAGAGATTCCTGCCCTGAAGCAGAGGTGGGAGCACGCCTGGTCTTTCCTCACTGCACTGCTTCCTTGTAGAGTGTTCCTCTGCTCTGCTCTGCTCTGTGGGGCTTTCCCAAACCTTGTGCAGGACTCACTTGTACAGCACCAACTATGCAAACTGACAGATTGCCCCAGGGATGTGTGGTTTACAAGGAGGCAGAGGGCTGCAACCATTTTTTACTACTGGTCAGCCCTCTGCATGTATGTTTCTATGAGGTGGGATGCTTGAATTGCCTGCTGTTTGACATGCTGCAGCTGGTATGCCCACCAAGCCCTTGGCCCAATAGTTAAAAAATGCAGCTGCTTGATAAAGCTCTGAAGGTGCCACCTATGCTGTCTTCTATCTCTCAAATACTTATCTGTCATCTGTTCCTTTTGCTTCTACCCAGCTTTTGAAATGAAGCTATCTGCAATCCACACCTTGTATTTCAAATCCTCATATTACAGCATTCTAGTTTGAAGACATTACTTGTAATAAGCAGTTTTTTTCTTCTGATTTTGTCCAACTTGTTACACACCTCTTCTTTTCAGGAGAAGACCATGTTGGAATCAAAAACCCCTTAAAATGTTCATACCCATGGGAAATGACACTTTCAGAACATTCCTAGCTTTACAAAAACAGATGATGTTTAAATAATGCAAAAAGATGTGGGGAGCTGTCAGTTTTGTCAGCTGTGGTGAAATGTGATGCACTTCTCTGTATTTAAAAAAAAATTAATTATACACTCAGGGGAAAAGAACTCTACCATGAGGGGAAGCATTCCCACAGTGCCTTGGGGTGCTTAGCTTTAGTTAATAGGAGAGCAAGCAAGATACTCTTTTTTTTCTCTCAGGCTAACCTTGAGAAAGAATGTTCCTCATATATTCATGCTAGACAGCTTCTAATTAATATAATAAAAATTCTTTGTCTATTCATAGTCTTTTTCTAGCCAAGAAGGTAGCTATTTTTCCTCATCATTCTGATAGAAAAACAGGAGCAATATAAAGAGCAGAAAAGATTTTTCCAAGGTCAGTCAACGTGTCTTTGGTGATATGGGGAATTCTTTGAAGCCTTTATACCCAAGTTGAATCACTAGACTTTGCTTTAAAATCCCTTTTCAGTAGTTTAAGTAGTAGAACTGGGATAACCCTACCAAAAAGAGAGTAATTTTTTAGTCTTCCCTTTTTCTGTACAGGAAATTATCACAGCAGAGGCCTGGTGCAGTCCCATGATTAAATAGCAGCGCCCACTTACTTGACTCTTAAATACTTTAAAAACATTGTAAATGATTAATTACTTTGTGCAAGGAATGACAAAATAAATAGGCGGCTTTTTAAATGCTTACTTGAACACAACTTGCTTCAGCACATACAGCGATTTAATTATTTATTAACTCTTATTAATTCAAAGCAGTTAATTCCATGAAAGCACTGCTGTGAGATTTTTTTAAAGTGCCAAACTCTGGGTTATTTATCCTCTCTGTTTTTATGGAGTCTTGAATGTCTGAAATCATTGACTAAACTGACATGTGGTGATTCTGAAACAAACCAAAAGGTCACAAAATGCCTGCATCTTCTCTTGGCAGTAACTTGGGCAACTCCATGTGTTTTCAGGAGAGTTACAGCTCTGAGTGGTCCCACTGGCACTGCATAACTGTCATTCACCTGCCCGGGGAAACTGGGTCAATCTTCATTTATGTTTTCCAAAGAGGCTGTTAATTTTCTTAATCGTGGGAGAGCATGAATTAGCCCCACAGGTTTCAAAATAAACCTGTTTAACTTAAGCCCTTCTCTGTAGTTTTTGAAAAACTATGGATTTTAATAACCCTTCTATTTCCTTGTGTCAAAATAGCATGATTTCAATTAACAAAAAATCTTCACAGAATTAATTTTCTGTGGTCATGCTGTCAAGAACCATGGGTTGTCTGTTGTGAAGTTGAAGCTCTTAAGAGCAGCACAATGAAAATGTGTTTTGTTTTATCTCAAATGTGGCAATAAAAAGAGAGTTATCCCTATTATCCAAGACCTTTCTTAATAGTCTGGGCAGGATTGAGATGAAAATTTCAAGTTGTTTGCCCACTGCACAGTGTGGTTTCTGTGGGCCATACCTCAGCTGTGTCGAGGGCTACTTATGTTGCCTTTAAAGGCAGCTAAAAAATTCATTAAGGGATTTCCATCGAGGTGAATAAAACAGACTAAATGTAGCCACATCTAGGCCACTGAGCTGCCACAGTTCCTGCCTGCAGGGTGGCCATGTGAAGTCTAGAGCAAGCTGGGGAAAAAATAGTTTGTGGATCTAAGAGAAAAAAAAAAGAGATTCAAGAGACCTCTTCATCTGCTCTGTGCTGCCTGTAAGGCAGCTCCCACACCTGGCCTTTTGTTGGTGCCTGGTCCATGGTGTTTAATCCTGTACTTTAGAATAGGTAGCTCAACAGTAAGTTCTCTTCTTGCAGAATAAAGTGATCCCCCGCTCAGGTAGTCTTGGGGTGGTGCTCTCACGGACCAGCAGTGTCACTGAAGATAGAGAGACATCAGTTGAGGCACACTTGCAAAGCTCACTGGGGTCCAAAATCAGACAGAAAGTGTCTAGCTCAGTGTAGGACATTGCAGTAGATCACACGAAGTAATTAGTACTGTAGGTGTCTCTTAGAAGTGTTACTTTCATTTTTTAAAATGCTTCTGACGTCATGGAATAAGTGTTTTGCTGCTAAATGGTTCTGTGTAGGAAAAAAGTCAATTTCAGGCACACTCACAGAGGCTTCTATGCAAAAGTATTATTAGGTAGTTCCTGGCACTGCTGAGGGTTTAGTGTCACACTGTAGTCATGGGGAGGGAGAGCTTGGGGGAGAGCTGCATTGTGCATCCTGTGAGGAAAGTGGATTACATAAAATCGTCAGGGAAACGCTAGTTAGAGATTTCTATTGTGTGGGAAGCAGAGTGGTGCTTTTCACAGAACACACGCCTGTCTTGGAGAGCTGAAAGGTACCAACACTTGAAATAACACGCTGGGGAGAAGGTCTCTGTGTGGTTCCTTAGGTTACATAAGCAATACATGCGCATGAGCCTTCTGCCCCAAAATTCAAGGCTGCTGTGAAGCTCTCCTAGCAGAGCTGGCTCTGCAGGATTGCTAAGGACCTGAGACATGCTAACACAGGTGCTGTGAAGTATTTTGTTAACAGATCCCAGCCATTCCACTACTGAGAGCTTGTGAGTAGCTCTTGATCAACACTGTGGCTGAACACACCAATATTTTTTATTAGGAGAAGAGCAATGTTCTTCCCCTAATAAATTCCACCTGTGTAATTTCCCCTCACTGTTTGCCCCTAAAAATCCAGCAGAATTAGCTCATCAAACAGTGGTAATGTCCTTACTGAACTAAAAAAGCCCTTATATTTAAGTCAGGTCTTCTCCAAGTGCAACTTTATTTTGAGCTACTTGCTTAGAGAAAAGGTCATTGCAGTAGACAGCAGCAACTGAACCGTGCTCACTGATGACAACTGTCAGCTCAGCTGGCATCCTGGAGTATCCCTGATGGATTTAATCTGGACAAGAGAAGGAGTCAAGGCAGGGCTGCTCCTCATGAAAAGCTGTAGTTACCCCTGGTAATTGGATGACTGAAATTATATGGCTGAGGGTGGGTATGATCTGCAGAGGATTTGTTGCTCTGAAAAGATGAAATCTCATTCTGAAGTAGAGGAACAGTCACGTTTGGCTTTCCCCATTCTGCATCTGTAGCAGCACAGGCCAGGGTGTATTTTAGGCTTGTTGCCATCATCAGTGTGCAGAAAATATTTCACCTGATATCCTGTTTGGATCAGATCCAAGCAGGAATTTATTTTCCATCAGTCTCCTGAGCTAGAAGGGGCCCTACAGGGAAATGTGCAGACAGCAAAGGAGGGCTGGGCTTTGACTGCCATATCCTTCACATGGGTCAGCACCTTCATTTCTCCCCTTTTTCCACAGTGAAGACAGTTCTTCTGTCTCCTCCTGTACTCCATTGGAACACAAAGCCTTTTGTCCAGCCCTAGTCCTCTGGTTTGAAGGTGCTTTCTCTTCTTTCTTCTCTGCCTGGGCTCCCCAGTTCTCCCAAGGCTCTGTCTTTGGATAGTACAGATCTCCTGTGTAACACAGCAGAGGTGACTTCTCAAGTGCATTGTCACTCACAATTCAAGCAAAGGTTTGAATGTATTTTTCATGGTGAGTTAACTCCTTAGGGAGTCCTGTGGTTAATAACAGTTCACACAGCTCTGAGCATGCTGAGTCCCTGGGCCTACTATCTACCTTGGTTAAACTTCACTGCTTTTGTCATGCAGTATTTGGCTGCTGTGTGAAGGCCAAAAAGAGGTTTTTCCAAATACCAGACTACTGTTTGACTGTGTTTTGCTGCTGTGGCTTTTGTTTCAGGGAATTCTGGGGTATTATCCTTGTTTTAACCTAAGTGCATTTGCATCTCTAGTGCTGCCTCTTCTTTTCAGTGTCTGTGGTGGATGTTGCCGTGGCCCTATGTAGGGTTTCCCACTAGAGATCCACAAGTTTCCCAAACCAGCAAGCTGCCCCAGAAATTCCTGGCAGCACATGTTAGAGCTGAGAATGAAAGTTCGCAGTGCAGATCAAGAGAGATAACTAATCATCATTGAAGTATTTTTGTCTAAGGAGGGGCTTGTTCTGAGAGCTCTGTTTTTCTCTCTTTAACTTTCGTGTAGCAAGGAGCGTGCGGCTGGTGCTGGTTCAGGGGCAGCAGCTGGCCTTGCAGGGGGACACCATCGGGAAGCATGGACTACCAAGGGCCCATCATACGAGGACTTGTATACCCAGAATGTCGTCATCAGCATGGAGGACCAGGAGGATCTGAACCGGTCTGCAAGCGAAGGAAAGCCAGCCAGAGAGAGACCCATTTGGCTGCGGGAGAGCACGGTGCAGGGGGCTTATGACCCTGATGAAATCAAAGATGGTAAGAAATTCACAGAGCAGAAGTACTGCTGGGCTTATACAAGGCCTTTACAGTGCTGTCAAAACCATCTTCTGGTGTTTGTGTACAGCTGCTGTTCCCAACACTGGAGTGCCTGCTCCCCTCTGCTGTGCAAAGCACCTGTGTGTAGGCAGATGTAAAAATTCCTTAGATCCAGGATTGAAATCTAGGTCAGTAAAGCTGAGCTGTCCATGAAATTTTGTGGGGGCTTCTAAAATGTTAATTAACTGTTATGTCTTCCACCTTGAGAGCTTATTGCTTCTAGATGAAGGTCTTTCAGTTTCATCTAGAAAGCCGTCTCCCTAATAGGTCACTGCTAAAAAATAACATTTATTAATGTTCAGTGACCCTGAAGTGTACTACTAAATCTACCAGCAGTGTTTATATGCTCCCAGCCTTCTTGATAATTGTTTCTCAAAACTTGTTATGTATGAAGAATACTCGGAAATACAGCTTCTGGAAGTACAGTAGGAAGGTCTGTCACCATGACAGGTGAGTCTTTATTCCCTTCTGTTTGTTTCTCATTATCTCTGCTTTTATTTTCCTTCATCTTAGGGTCATGTTATCCACAGACAAATGGTCAAAATCTTATGAACATTAGTGGAAACATTCTGCTTTGGTATGTGTGCTGTTCAAGATTCCATGCCAAAATTAGAAATGGAGACCTTTTATGATTTTTACAAGAGTGATGCAATAGAGTAATTTTAGGATTATGGACTGATACTGTTGATGCCCTAGGAAGAAAATAAGGCAAAAGGGAGTCATATGGGTGAGTATGTGACCCTGGAACTCGTGCCATGTTCAGGAGAGGAGTGGAATACAGAAGTGAAGAAAATAGATGTGATGTAATGGTCACGAGATACCTAAAGAACTTGTTCACATGTAATGCCTTTCAAGTGTATTATGGATCCCAAAACATTTTTCAAATAGATTAAACAAAGTGAGATGATTGAACAACCCGCGCCTGCAGTCTGTAGCAGATGTTGTTACTCACCAGCCATGGTGAGTTCTCACCCCATTTTTCTGCTAGACATTCAATTCACCTGTAGTTTTAAATCAACTCCTTGAGACAGCTTTTGATGTACACAGCATAAATGTTTCTCAAGAAGTCACTGAGGGACATGGAGATGGAATATCTCCTTACAGGACGGTGGCATCACTGCTTAACCTCCTCAGCTACTGGAGATCAAAGAGGGAGCTTGTGAAAATAGCCTGAAATTGCTTCTGCAACACATAAACAGGAAGGACAGAAACTTGGGACCATTGACAGAAAAGATTCACTGCTTGGATCTGGCAGAAACAGTTCTTGCAAGCAAGAGACAGCCCCTCTGAGCCACAAAGTCAGCCTTTGTGGAGCTAGCTCTGGTTGTTGTCGTTTCACAGCTCTCAGTGTGATGAACTGTGATGTTATTTCACAGAGATGCTCTCCTACAGCCTCTTCTGCTCCACAGTCACAAGCAGTGAGCTGAGCACACGACTGCCAACATGATGCCTTTATTCTTCCTTTCTTTCAGGAATTTGGCAGTGCTCTAGTATTAGTAGTTGTAGCCATCACCCATTACTACAACTTTATTTACAATAAAAACAGAATTCTGGTGAAATTAGGTATGGTTCTTTGGGCCTTTGTTTTACCATAGGAAAGGAGTGACCACAAACTGCCCTGGAACTTATTTCCTTCACATTATTTTTTCATCTCAGATTGGAAAATGTAACCAGCACATTTCTAACTGGGGAGGGAAAAGACTTGGGAGCTGCCTGCCTGGATGTGGTGCTGAAACCATGAGGGTCTGTGTCTTGGAGGAGTGGGCAAGTGACTGCCTGTATGAAGGCAGAATGCCAGCACCTCAGCTCCAGCAGTTGTTCATAGGCAGCATCTTTTGGTGTAAGACAGAAAGTTTGCCACAGGGAGCCTGTTTTTTTTTTTTTTGTTTTATGGTGTTTTTTAGATTTGGTTTGTTTCTTCTTTTCCAATACTCTTTGTAGTTCTTTTGGTGCTAGGTGGACTCAGCCCTCTCACCAAAGGTAGGATTAGGAGAGATTTTCTGTGGGATGCTACTTTTTGAGCAGAATTTTACCTTTAGAGTCCGTGAACTGCAGACATTCTGCCTACCAGAGCCATACTGAGCCCTCCCAGCTGTTGTTCAGCCAAGTTTTCTGAAAGAGGAGCGCAGGCAGGCGTGTCAGCTGGGACACTGCAGTCCTCTTCAAATTAGAGGTGCAGGTAGGGAGCTACAGGGACAGTCTGGGCTGTGTTTCACTTGGAGAGCAGGCACTGGTTAGTGCTGTGCTGCACAGCTGGGCTGCAGGCTGTCAGCTGCATCTGCTCCGTGCCATCACCAGCTTCCTGTAAGGATCTTTTCCCTTTTCTGCCTAGTAGAGGTACACCTCTGAGCTCACCAGGCATGGCTGCTCTAAATGTTTCATAACACATGATTTCCACATATTCTTTGTCTGTCTGCCTGGATCAGTTTCTTCTCTGTGTTAATCCTTACAGACAGGGAGCTCAGCCAGATAGGGCCTGGGCTTGGGGTCTGTATTTTAAGGACTGCTTTGCTTTCTGCTCCACTGTAGAGCCTGAGTTTGAGACCTCCCTAGGGAAGTCTTTTCCAGGTGCCTGCCTATTGTGCATTTGTTGTCTTCACTTGCAATGTGCTCCTAGTCAAGGCTTCCAGCTGGGAGCCACAGTGACTCCTAGGAAATGTCAGTATTTGCTCTGCCATTATGAGACATAACTGTCTCTGTCTTTGAAGGGAGAGGAGGAGTTGGCACAGAGAAAGGGTGTGACTTTGTCAGCTGAGCTCAGTGGCAGTAATTAATGAAGGTTAAGAAAGCTTTCAGGGCCATCACACCAATGTCTGTGAGGAAATGCTCATTCCCTCGTGTCCCTTTGCAGGAGGCCGGGATCTGGATGCGTTCCAGGAGCGTGAGGAGAGCCGGGCAGCCGTGGATGACAATGAGGAGGTGATGCGTGCCCTACTCATCCATGAGAAGAAGACACCTTCCGCTTCCACCGTCACCGTCAGCGGTGCCGCTCCTCTCTCCGGCGGCAACGCGAGTGACTCCGAGAGCGAGACGAGCGAGTCAGAGGAGGAGTCCCCTCCCCGCCCTGCCGCCACGGCCACCGCAACCTACGGGCTGGAGGAGGAGGAGGAGGACGAAGAGTTCGAGGTGGTGGCAGAAGACCCCACTGTCACAGTGGCTGGGCGCCCGCATTCTTACAGCCAAGTGAGCCAGCGTCCCGAGCTGGTGGCCCAGATGACGCCGGAGGAAAAAGAGGTTTACATAGCCATGGGGCAGCGCATGTTCGAGGACATGTTCGATTAACTGTCCCTGCCGGGGCATTTTTTAAAAGGTGACTTTTTAAGGCAGAGACTCTTGAGCAGAACAGAAGACTGGAGCGCATCTTCCCGCCCCTGTGCACAGGCAGGGTCACTGCAGCTCAGCACTGCTCATCTCAGGCATCCTGCTCGCCAGAGCGGGGGAGCAGCAGAGCTGCATGTGCCAAAACACATAGGGGAGGACGAGTCTCAGAAGTGAGGATGCTTGCATGGTAAAAATCTGCTTCAGGGTGCCCTGCACAGGCACTGCTTTAACCTTCTCCAAGGCCCTAGCAGCTCTTTCTCCCGATGGCTTTAAGTTGATTTTTGTTGCGGATCCCAGTGAAGTCCTCATCCCTGCTCTCAGGGGACATAAGGACTCCATAGTCTGAGCAGAGCACTCTGCAGAGGAGGGCATATGTAACATACAGCTGCCTCTGCTCAGCGAGAGGAGAGAGTGAAGTATTTGTCTGCTGATGACAAGCTTGGACAGGGCTTGTAGCTGACCCTCTGCCAGCAGCCACTGGCCACCAGAGTGGCTCTTTCTAAGCAGGCCTGTAGGCAGCAACCTTTTCTTGCTCCCGTTCGCTCCCTACTGGGACTCAGCATCTCAAGGTCAGGTGTAACTTGAAACAGGCAGAGCGAAAGCCTTGGCAAGCACATGCAGTCAGTCACTTCTTGTCAGTGTAACAAATGCCCTCCATGGATCTGAGCTGCCAGTGCTCTGACTTGCCAGGAGAAGCCTTCATTTTCCGATATTGCTGCCTGTTGTTTCTGCCTAGCCCTGTCCATGAAGACATGCAGACAGTTCACAGTGGGCAGAGCTGCTGTCAGGCAGTGCCAGAGAAGTAGCATAACTGAGTTTTATTTGCAGTCTCACCAGGGCTATATGATTTTAAAAGGAATTATACAATTTTGAATTCTGCTTGGCACACTCTTTTACCACAGAAAGACATTTATCAGTGCCTATAGAGCAATATAATGTTTTTAATGTTTTTCTCTTTCAACTGAAAATGTTGCTTTTTTAAAATTGTTGTGTTTTCCTACACAGCACTACAATAAAACAAAATTATAAATGAGTTCTGTGTTCCAGAGTAGGGGCAGCATTATGTGCTGTTCCACTTATATGGGCGGTACAAATTTGCTGCTCACTGAGACTGTAAATCTGTTTTATACTAACTATGGTTTCTATGTTCTGCTAACCTTGTAATGCCTCCTTTGTGGTTTGATTTTCAGCTTCTCAATACTCTGAATCCCCTCTTTTTTAAATAGTGTTTTGAATTTTCTTTTAAGTCATTTTAAAGAGGAATAAATAAACAAAAACTTCTCCCTTTTGTCATGTTTCAGTTTATCTTGTGCCTAGTTGGGAATATTGTTTGCTTATCATTTTGATTTATTGGATTCAAGGAAAAAAAACAATTTGAGGTCTCCTTAGAGGACAATTTGAAATCTCACTGCACATTGTTTCTCCTTACCAGAGGTTCATTGAACGCCTCTTGGCACCTCCTGCACTTCCAGGATGGATGTTTCATCACATCAGTGCTATGTGAAAAACAGAGGCTGCTTTTGATCAGCACTTCCATTTCTTTCCTCCTTCCTCAAGGGAAGTGTAGGCTGATGGTAGAGGGCTTGCAGACATCGTGCTGCTGGTTAAAATGATGTTCTTGTGTAGAGAGGCTTCCAAGACCTTGTATCAAGCTTCTAGATATCAAGTCACAGAGATAAGTCAGATTTAGTGATCAGCTAGCAGAAAAAAATGTGCTGTATCCTTTCTGTCTAGATTTAATCTGGCTGAATTCAATATTATCACTGGAGAAAAGCAGGTAGATTTACAAGGGACCAAAAGCAGGAACTCAGAACTAATTCTGAATACAGAAAACTGCTCATGCTCTGAACTCACCAGGGCCGTATACTGAGTTTTCAGTTTGCAAAATCAAGCTGTAGGTTTAGTAAAGATGAAGTGAAGAAATACCCAGCATAAAAATCTATAAAGTAGTGGTTTTCTTAATAAACACATTTAATTGTGGTTTGTGCAGTGGTTGAAGTTTTTGTCATTCAGCAAGGCACGTCCTGCACATGGGGAAATCAGAGTGGTGGTTGTGGGATTTGCCTTCCATCTCTCATCCACCACATGCAGCCCTCGGGAGGACTGGAAAGGTCAAAGGTGCATGAGCAGATGCCATCATTGTTTCCTGCCCTCTCCAACAGTTCTTGGCCTTAGAAAGGATGGCTGCTCTGCTCTGTTCCACCAGATCAGGCTCCTGAAGGACAACCATACACTGCTGCTTCCCTGTGATGCCAAGCCTGGCTTGAATGAACAGAGCACACAGTTGATAGTGCCCTCTTTCTCTTCCTACAGTGGAACAGACCTCTGCAGGCATGGCAGGAGGGAAAAACAGCCTCTGCAAGGAAAGCCAGGCACTGCCAGCAGGTTGGTGCTAATGCAAGGGATAAAGCCATCAATTCTGAATGAGGCCCAGCCATTTCCCGTGCCTGCTGGACCACATGTGCTGCATTAATGCTAACCCAATAACACTGTCAAGCCTTCCTGGGTGGATGTTCTGTCTAACTCCATTCAAACCAGTTTCTGCATCTGCTTCCGGCCTAAAGTGCATTTTATCTGATGAGTGATACCTGAGAGTTCAAGAAGCATTTGGACAACACTGCCAGGCATATGGTGTGATTCTTGGGGGTGTCCTGTGCAGGGCCAGGAGCTGGACTTGGATGATGCTTGTGGGTCAGAGTATTCAACTCTGAGTATTCTATGGTTCTGTGGACATACATGAGGGCAGGGCACTGGAGCTCTCTCTAGAGAGAGAACTGTGTTTCTCAGGCTGCTCGTGCTCCTCTTCCCAATGGTCAGAGGTGCCTCTCCCAGCTGGATGAGAGCTGCCTCTGTTCCTGCTACCACTGCAGGTCAAAAAAACTCCAGTGGAGTTATGTGCTCCCAGGCACAGTGCAGAGCAGGCCAGAGCAGAAGAGCTAAGTTGTTGATGGAGGGAATGTGCACTGTCAACCCTGAAGAACAGAAGCATTACAGTCTTTTCTACTAAGCTTCCAAAAATTGGCTTCCTCCATCCAACTCTTCCTGTGCTGCTGCCTCCTTCAGACTTGGATTAAACAGACTTGCTCTGTGAGAGTCAAGGGATTTGAAGATCCCCTGGAGGAATCCTAGAGGGCAGAAAAATAACATCACCTCCTTCCTGAGACATCTGAGGAGCTGTGCCTCAGTGATGCCTGCAGCGCCAGGACATGCTGTGAAGTTTAAGAGGGCCTGGCAGGGGAAGTAGCCCGCTGTGCTTGGGTCTCTGTCTCCCACTGAGCCTCCCTGGGAGGAGAGAGAAAATTGTCTCAGGAATCAAATGCAAGACAAAGCCTTCATGGAAACGGAAAGGTTGTGATGTGGAAGGACATGTCAGCAGCAGGGTGAGCCAGCGGGCTGTCCAGGGGTGGGCTGTGGGGGCAAAGCAGCAGCAGCCCTGTTCCTCTGGTGTCTGTCAGAATAAACAAGGGAGGCTTTGGGGCCTGTCCTTTGGAGCAGGGACATGTCACACAGTGCTCCAGGTTATCGCTCTGGGCTGTCCAGACCTGGTACTGCTTTATCCCACTGAAAGCCTAGGGCTAGATAACCATGCCCCAGGCTTGTTCACAGGGGACTTGGGAATATTGATCTAAGTGTGGACAGCCAAGGATCCCTAAGCATCACAATATGCTCCAGTTTAAAGTGTATTGACTGTGAGACAAGTCTCCTCCAGCAGCAGAGGAGCTAGGGCTGAAGAGTAGCTTTTCTTTGCTGAGCTGCTTCCAGAATAATGATCAATATTTACAAAGTCCAAGGAGATCATCACTCGTACAGCCTTGATAGGAGGTGTAGCCAGATGCTTGAATCTGGTTAAGATGTGAATCCACAGAGAGTCATGGAGAGGCCACTGCTAAAAGGAGTGGCAGCCCAAAGCGTGGGGAGCAATGTCTGAGTGCTGATGCTCCTGGAAAGCTGCCTGCCTGCTAGCAAGCAGAGAGCAGAGCACCAGCAGCACCAGACTGTTTGGGACTATAGTCCTGTCCCTGTGGCAGAGCTGTTTTATCTCTCTTTCATAAATATCTAGGGAAGTCTGGGCTTTTTCCTGTTTGGGATACCTAAATGAGCTGCCAGAAAGAAGTTTCTTATTTACCAGCATTTAGATTGAGAGAGAGAGAGAGAGAATGAATCTAATTTATATTCAAACAAAAATCAGACTTTGGAAGCACCTGGTATCTCATTAAAAAACATTAAGGACAGTGAGTATTAGTGCAACCATCCTGAAGCAGCAGACAGTCTCTGAAGGAGATGCTTTCAATAGAATAGGTATTTTTGCTTAAAATATGTTTGTGACCTAAATATAATTTAATTTCCATGCCTTTGAACGGCATGATGCTAATGAAGCAGGCAGGGATGGCAGAGAGGAGGCTGAGGCAGCCGCATGGGCAGCAGCTCCACTGCAGTGCGTTAGAGCCCCTGTATGCACTCGGCCCCGGCTGTCACAGCCACCCTGCTGGCCAGGCAGCAGGAGGAAACCTTGGGCTGCTCAGCCAGAGAAATGGGCAGGGATCCAGCCGGGAAATGAAGGCTGATCAAGTGCTGTTCCACGAGCATTAATGTCTGTGTACAAAAAACGGTGCATCTGGCAAGGAGGAAAAATCACATCTCATATAGATGTGATTAAAGCCCTGACATACTGCTTGTGCTTATTTTTCACCTGGAATATGTATGGCCAGCCTCTGCCATCCCTTTACTTGCTGGAAGAAGGAGGCTGAGCAGTGGTAATTTTGCAGTGAGCTAAAATTGTGCACAGAGCTGAGAAGCCTGGCTCAGCTCCTCCTGGTAAAGAGATCCTCCTAGTCTTAAGCATTTATTTTCTGCACTTCTGACAATGGAAGTCTGCCTGAGCCAATGCCAAGTTTGCCATGCTCCGGTAGCACAGTCCATGCTTTTGCTATTTTCTCATGACATGCATTGGTGGGGACAAGTCTGTCAGACACCACTAATATTTGTGACCAGCTGACTTGGGTGTGCTTTAGGTTGCAGTGTCTGCACCAGCCCTGGCCCATGTGAGGCAATGATTGCTTGGGTCATTTCGGTTGGATTATCAATACCTGCTCTTTGCAAAGCTGCTGGTTGTTGTTCTCCCATCAGTCAGTGCTGATGTGCTGTCCTAAATCCAATCTGTCTGCAATCACACACAGGTGTCAATTTAAAGTTAAGCTTCAAGCCCTTTACAACCACCACCACCAAGCAGCTCCAGCGCCATGTCCACTCCTGGGATGTGTGGCTCTCATTCCAGGTGCACCATGCAGGTCCTGGCCATGACTGCCTCAGCCTGTGCCACATCCCAGCAGAGAGATTAATGAATGGTAGGTTTGTGTTTTCTCCAGAAGTGAGCTCTGGCTGGGCTCAGGCCGCTGAAATTCCTGCAGTGTGTGGGAAAAAGGCATCAGCCCCAGGCTGGTCATGCATTCTTTGTTGCTTGAATTAGATGTGATTTGGTGGGAGTGAGTTTGATTTTTTTTTAAACCCTTTTTTTTTTTGTTCCTTGGGAGTATTTTGAGTTTCTGAATTTCTCATGTTTCCCTGCTGCTTCTAACAAGAAAAAAAACTTTTTTAAAAAAAGAGTTAATGAGGCTGTAAAATCTTGGTAGAGTGACATATCTGCTCTCCCTGCCCTGTCACCACAATTATTCTTCCATTGCCACACAGTGCTTTCTTCCCAGAAGATGTATGCTTTCAACATCTCTCAGCCCTTCTAGTGATGTCAGGAGATGAAAACTATTCCCAATACAACACAGAAGAGTAGAGGGAAATGGAGTTAGAGGGAAATTGGGCCTTAAGAAAATGGTGCATCATGAGAGAAATTTCACTCTGGCATACTCTCCCAGGCCACATGGGTGCTGTATCCAAGCAAAGAAAAATACAATGTGATGAAGAAGGACTTGGCTTATGGTGCATTTACCCTGGTGTATTCCCCTGCCTCTGAGCCCATTAGGAAGGGTAATATTCTCCAAGTGTGCCAACCTCTTGTAAGTTATATAAAGGCATCAGGAAGGTCCCAAGTTAGCAACCAACTTCAGCAGGAGCTTGCAGGTCTGTTTGAATGATCTGACTCCTCCTTTCGCCATGCTGAAAGGTTTGGTGCAAAAATATCTCACAGCAACTAGTTGTGAAACTGAGCTTAATTGTGACATTAGAAAGAATCTTTTTCCTCAAACATTTCACCAGCATTTGTGCTCTTATGTCTGTGTATGAGAAACAAAGATAAAGACCTGTAGGGGGCTGCCCAGCCCTCCTCAGACATGTCCCCCTTTGAGAATGCTAACAGATAAGGACTTCTGGATGGTTTAGGTAGAAGCTACTGCCAAGAGCAGCAAATGACAACTGGAGTTTTTGTTAACTAGACAGTCACATCATTGCAGCTGTCTGAAGTGTGGACTAAAAGTACTGATGTCCACAGACAGCAGACATGGGTTCTTACAGTTGAATGTATGTCAAAATGCCAGATTTTCAGCTCTTCCAGTGTTGGGTTTGTTTTCCTTTAATTCTTTGCAGTTTTTTCTTCTCATGCAGCAGGCTCAAGCACCTTTTTGGTGCATGCAAGTGCTGCCACAAACTAAAGACCTCCTTGAGGCATTGCTAATTCACATGCTAATGGTATCTGCCCCAGGAAAGGTGTGAGTTGAGCCATTAGAAACATGGAAGACAAGCCAGATGAATATTGTGGGCAGCAGTGCATTTGTTCAGGTGGTCAAAGCCAGTGAACAGGAGATGAACAGCTCCCTGTTTGCAGAAAGTGTGTGGGGCACTCCAAGTCTGCAGTGAACATAAAAACTGCTTTATGCCTAAGTCAGTAATAAAAAGCGCATCAAGACTGGAAGTCTGTGTTGGGAGGGAAATAAACTGTGCATTACTGAGGGATTATTTATGTTTGTTGAGTAGAAAGGGGCAGTAAACCAGAACCTTTCTCTGTCCCATATGCAAGACCCTTTGGCACCTGGGGATGTAGCAGAGAAGCAGAAATGGGAACCATTCTGACCTCACAGCTGCCAGTGGATTGATCTGCACAGGAAATTCAGCACTTTTTTGCACTAGAAGAAGCCAATTGTTCAGTGAGAGCAGTGCAGCCTGTGCTGCAGCAGTGACAGCTGCAGAAGCACTGAGAGAGCTGTTGTGATTCAATACTCATGCTTGTCCTCTCTGGTTTCTACAGGAGTCATGGCCATGCTGCAGGATTCATGGAGCATAATACCAGAAAGAACTCCACGTAGAACGTGGTCTGCTGGAGATGGTTACTTTCCTTCCTTCCTGGCCTGGCCTTCCTCTTGTATTTTGAAAAGAAAAACATTAAAAATAATGAATTTTCCCTTTAAACTGAGATAACAAAACAAATGATACTCAAGCCTGCAGCTTAATGGCAAGGAATCAAGGAGGAAAAACGTGGTTGCAGATGACTCTCAGTCCATTTTGCTGATAACTTCTGCTCACACCAAGGGCTGTAACTCCATAAAATCACAGAATCTCAGAGGGCCTCACAGGAGAGCAGGAGCTGTAATGCTGGAGTGTGGGTGGACTCTCCAACCCATCCCAAGGGCACAAAGCAGGGGCTCCCATGCACATTTCCAAGGCACTGCATGACTGGAGGATGAAAACTGTGAAAGTGTAGAGGAAAGTGAAGAAGTATCAAGAGAGCAATAAACAAGGGCACTTATCTCCTCCTTAATCACAGCCCAGCCTTCAGGAGGTCTGTAGGGAGAACTAATGGATTAAATACAGGTATTAAATGAAATCTTGGAAACATTTCCCTCACCTGGCAGGACTGAGAAGCTGATGGTTATGAGGGAGTGCTCCCGGTGCATTGGAGCTCTGAGAGGCCACCAAAGGAGCTGGGGCCATGGCTGACACTGTACAGCCACAGGATTGAATAACCGGGGCTTTTGCTGTTGCCAGGGTCAATTTCCGGAATATATCCTTCAGCAATTGCCAGGTGGACTAAACGAGGTGCTCCTCAAATTGCATTCTGCCTGAGGAGGTCAGTCTGTGTTTATTTCACTTGCTGCAGTGCTTGACCATCTCCAGATTATGGGGCATGCAAGCAAAGCGCCGCAGCTCTCTTGCAGCCAAAGACTACAGCAGCATCCCGAGAGGTGCCTCGATCCCTTACTGATACAACCTGCACAAAACCTTGCATGGGTGTCCTCCAAATGCTTCTCTGGTCTCCAGGTGCCCTTCTCTCAGCAGGAAGGCTCCAGAATATGTGGCTGAAGATGAGGGGTGATTTCTGTCCCGGTGCATGGAAGGCTGAGTGCAGACAGGAGCTCACCAGGAAGGTTTCAGTGAGTACAAGCACCGTTCACAACTGGGAAGTGGAGGTGGAACAAGTATTGTTAATTATATACCTTGGTGCAGTGGGGTTTAATGCTGGCTGCATTCCCAGGCCATAAGATCTCACCTTGCTTTCAGCAAGGATTCAGTCATCTTTCCTCCTCCTTCCTCTCCTAGGAACTCCTTTGCCTTAATAATATTAGGAAAAGCAGTGCTTTTCATAACTCCAGGGGTTGATCTGGAATGTGTGAAATGGAGCAGTGTGAACTGTCCCTCAGGTGACTGCAGCTCAGCAGGGCGTGAGGAGTTATCTGCTGTAACCTTTACTAAGTGGATGGGATGACTGGAGTCCCTGCATGACCAGGTGGTTTGTGAGCAAGTGCTCACAGGGAGGGCAGCTCTGCCCACAGCTGGAACCAGCACTGTGAACTCCACACCAAAAATTAGGCTTCTAGTGCTGGGCAAAGCTAACACATCTGTTGGGAGAAAGCAAATCAACTTTAATAAACAGTATCATAATTCAAAGTAATTTTTTAATATAAGGCTAAATTAAAGTAATACATTTCTTTGGGAAAAATCAACACCAATCAGGCTAATCAAACTGTCATCTAAAATAATCCAACTCAAGTAGAAAATTCTGTTTAGCTCAGTGATGGTGCTAGTCATTTTATTCAGTCACTTTCAGAGTATAAAGAGAATCCTTTTATGAAGTCAGTGACATTGGTTTCTCTAGCTCCTCCTCCCTTTCCTAGCATACTTCACCTTGCTTTTGGAGGGTCACTGGCTGGGATGCCACATGTCCCAGTGTCTCCCACAGTCCTCATGCCACCACTGCCTGAGTAAAACCTCAGCAGAAGTGATGTTTCACCAACACACACCATTCAGGTGCCAAATGTCATTAGGGGTTGCTACTGACAGTGGAGATTCCCCTTTACATTTTAGACAAAACTCACTGCTGGCACTGTATTGGCAGTGGGAAAAGGGCAGGTCGATGAGGTGTAGCCAAGATCAGGGTCAAGGAGCTGGGCTGGGTGGCTGCTGTGGGACCATGGGTGACAGTGACAGCACAGCAGTGGCCCTGCCACTCAGAGCTAATGTCATAGTTCAAGCAACAGTAATTTTAAAAAAGCAGCAGGGTATTATTTGCATAATAAGCCCCACCTTTAAATGAGTGTCTGTCCTCAGACCCCTCAGCCAACTCAGCTCACTGGTCCCACTGACAAAGCTGTATCAGAACCACGACTCCCTGAGAGGCAGCCCCAGGTGAAAACAGAATGGGAGGAGATGGGCATTAGGAATTAACAGCTAGTTCATTCATCAGGTACACACAGACTCTGCCATCTCCTCACCAGCATGTAACACACACACAGTCCCACCACTGAACTCACTCACTATGCAATTTTAGATCCTTGGCTTCTTTTGAATGTATGTAACTTTTAGCTCTCTACTTATTTCCCTCCTTTCATCATTTTATTTCTGAAATGAAGAATTGACATTTCCTCTATTTGTGCTCCTGAGAGGCAATTACACCTTTGAACAGCTGTGATCTACCTCCTATGACTTCTGGAACCATTTTCTTTCTACCCAGGAATCTCCAGACTCCAGAAGTGGTTTTGATCCATTTCTGCTGCTCCAGCATCTCCATTCCACTGATGTCAAGGAGAAGTCCATACACAGGAAGCTTCTTCAGAAATTCTCCAATGACCTGAGCTGCTTTTCTCCAGCTCTGGAGAGCAATGACAATGACGTTCCTCATCTGTTACGTGATCTGTCATCTGGAGAGACTGTCCCTCACACAGAGGGGAGTTAACATGAGCTGAGGGATTCCAGCACATCTCAAAACTCTTATCATAAGTCAGCCTTCAAAAAGGATTAGATGAAGAAGATATCACTGTGCCTTTCCAGTGCCAGAGGCACTGGAGATGTGCATTTCAGGATGCAGTCAATATAACTACCTGAGATATGGCTTCCCAGGGGCACCATGTCTCCTCTGCCTTTCCACAGTCTGGGCACTGCAAGTTCATCCAAGGGCTCAGCTACTCAGGTAAGCAGGAAAATCTCAATAACATGAAACATAACAGAGAACAAAGAGCAGAGGTGCTGCAGGGGCTCTGCAGAGTGGGATCATGGACCTGGAAACATCCTTCCCTGTTTCTCTTGTTCCCACCAGCTCCTTACACCCCAGTTCCCAGTTAGCAGATGTCTGTCCCAGTGCCACCACACAACACTGTTTCCAGGTGTGGGGCAGCATGGCACAGAGGTACATGGGTTGCTCTGGAGTAGCAGGAGTGCCATCAAACCAGATGCCTTTGGAGTTCATCTGGCTTTACACAGGGAATGGTTTCAAAAGCACCCTCATGTCCACCCTGCACAGAGCTCACTGGCCCTGTGGTTTAATTGCTGTGGCTCTGTGCTGTCCCAAAGCTGCCAAAAAAAGTGCTTCTGGAGCACTGCTGGCAACAGCAGCGATGGCTGAGCCTGCAGCATAGGGCATCCAAGCCATAACTAGTCTGGATGTGAAGTGGCACTACAAGAGCCAGCTCCCACTCCTCCATCTGCAGAGCAGACCACTCACAGCCTGACCAAACCACTTGTGAGAGGCTGGGATTTTATAATATATTCAAGTAAGTGTGTCTCCAAGACACCTGCTGTCTTACTTGAGTGACAGACTTAGTCACCATCAGGGTGGCACTGTCAGGTAGAGACAAGGTTGCTGCAGGCTGCTCCATAGGGATATTGATCCTGTGAACTCAGGAGAGGAGCGGTTCTTAGGGAAATATGGGAAATCACCACTCAGAGGTGTGACCTCTGGAGCCACGCAATCAAGCACGACAAAAACCCTTCTTGTATGGCCTACTTTCTTCTTCATGCAGCTGCCAAGAAGTCTGAGCTGTGATTTTTTTCCAGCTGTGCTGGTGGCAGATGCCTATGGGTGGATTTTGAGCTGGAGGGTTTAGCTGCACCAGCGCAAAATCCCTGCTGTAAACAAGGCTGACGTCTGCATCTGCCTTTCATTCCTGCAGCAGCCCTTTCCTCTCTCCCCCTTCTCCTCTCTAATAAAGACATCCTGGCAAGCTTCCTGTTTTTCAAGAAGGCTCAGAGCTGCCAGTTGCCCTGGCTTTGGCTTCATGCAGGCCTCTTCCTCTGCCCCTATTAATTCCCCTGTAAATCGGATCACGATGAAAGGGAAACGGCAGTGTAATTTAATTGTCCTCCAAGCACAGCGCGCTGGAGAGGGATGCTGCTGAGGATAAGTCCTGCTCATGAGATGCCTTTTTTATCCCTACATTTTACTTTGTAGGGGAAGGTGGACACTCAGCATTAGCCTCCTCTCACCATGTGGCTTCTTGTAATGCCCAGGAATGAATCGTGGAAGTTCTCTGTGCTGCAGCTTCCCCTCGTTGGGAGAATAAGAAAATTGAGATGTTCCCACTCCCTACTGGATGTAGGAGTGGGGGATGGGAATTAATGAGGAAATTGTTGGACAGAGCTCTAAAATATAATGTGCTCCCTTATTGTGGCTGTCAGGCAGCCCCATAACTTGGCAGAGCACCGTTGGATCCCATCTTGTCTCCTGCGAGTCGGAGTTGGGGGTGGAAAAGGGATGAGGAGCAGAGAGGTCAGTGTCAGAGATGTTTCTGCAGAGAGACAGTCTCAGAATCTCTGCTGATCAGAGTGACCCTGAGACACGTACAAGCCTCTTTTTCCCAGCCTGGCAGCCGAAGAAGGAGTCAGGATTTTCTTGTTCTTGTTCTCAAGGTTGTTCATTGTTTCTTATCTATAACATTCTTTCTCTGACCCACTGAGGTCTGTCTGGCAGGCCAGGTTGAGGCACACTGCCTGTCCTCGCGGCAGTGTTATCTTTTTATACTAAAAACTACGTGTACACTATTTACAATAACTTCCCAATACCTATCACCTATGTTAGACAGTGAGCTTCTACTCTAAACCAATCCAAAAGTGCCAGCATCACCCAGAACATGGAGGCTAGGAAGAAGAAAGAAGAAGGACAGGGCATGCCCAAAGTCCTCAATCTTGGGACCCCGAGCCCCCATTCTAAAACCCCAAAAATCTATTTTTCATCCCATGACAAACTATTATCCTACTTAAACTCTCTTGACTTGTGATTCTTCGTATAAAGGTGGTAATTTGCTCCATGGGTCAAAAATCAAAGGCACAGGGGGTCTTGGGCTCTGTGCCAAGGTGTTTGAGCCCCCCAGGCGAGGGCTCGAGCCATCCAAGACAGCCAGCGTGATGTCCTGGCTTCCAACAAGACAGGTCCCTTAACACAGAGAGCAGGGGCAGCAGCAGGAGTCCTGCAGCTGCTGTGGGTTGTGAAATGGCTCTGGAACTTAATTTAAAAGCAGTAAAGGTTTGGGAACACGAACAAACCATGCTGGGTGGGAAGGCACAGCACACGAACCAAGCCCCAGTGTTTCTGTGTCACTGAGCTCTTTCCCCAGGCAACATGGTAACCCATGATTCGGTAACACACATTATGTACAGTGGTTCCTCCAGGGCTTGCTGGGATGCCTGCTCTCCTAGGCAGGGTGCTAGCAGGGAGATGGACAGCTCCTCTGCTCTGGCTGAGGCACAGTGACATGTTGGCCATCTCATCTTTTCTTGAGCCTTGTCCTTGGGGACAGTGTTGGCTCTTCCTCTTAACTTCTTATCATTCCACTGAAACTTTCACCAGTTTCTAATCCTTTAGGGAACAGTCTCTAGCAATTAGGAAACTGCATTAAAGTGATGTTTTACTGGGGATTTGAGAGCTGATATATTGGGAAAGCTCAAGAAAGGTGTTGAGCTGGAGTCAAGGGCACTGGGGCTTTGCTCTGAGATGAATTTATTTCCAGAGGGACTGGTACTCTGACGTGTGAGCTCAGGTATGATGGAAAGATCAGCAGCAGGTGCCTCCTGCATGGAGGTGGAGGATCCTGCACATCTTTCCTTGCCCAAATGGCAGGAAAAAAACGGGGAAGGAGAGTGGGGCAACCTTGAGCCTCTTCAGAGGAGCTGAGACTCTTAAAATGCTGCCATCACCAGATGTGTCACCAAAAGGGGTTTGCTGTTAATAATAGGTAACCTGAAACAGTCACCTGTACAATGTGCAGCACCAGTGGGACCTCTCAGCCCTTCAACTGCTGCTGGACACCAGAGAGTGCTTGTAGCTGCAGTTACAAGCACTTAAATTTTCACGGTTTGGGTTCTTCTGCCTTTCTGCCCTGAAATTCCCAAGCTGGTCTTCAGCTCCTCCTCTCCATCAAAGCCAAAAGGACTTGCTGGTAAAATATTCCCTTTTCCACATTTTAAAATGTCTGGTGTAGAAAATGTACATGCTTCTGACTTGCCCTCCAGGTGTCTTGAGATTTAATTAATCCCAAGTCACATTTGAATATCTTCTGAGATGGAAGCATAACACGAATCCACTTGCATGGGAAAAGGCTGGCAGATAATTGCTTCTGTGTCTCTTAGGATGGGGGGGGATGTCTGTCAGAGGGAGAGTCACTTCCTCATATTTCTGATGAATTACTGTTTTCATTTAAATCCTATAAAAAGTTCTGTAAGTTGGTGTGCTCTTGAGAATGTTGGCCCCAGAGTTATTGCTGGATCAGACACTTATTGCTGAACAGTGTTCAGCCTTCTGCAGGCTGCCTGTCTCTGCAGCTGAAAGAGGCCAGGTTTTAATTAGATATTAGGAAGAGATTCTTCACTGTCATGGTGGTGAGGCACTGGCACAGGTTGCCCAGAGAAGCTGTGGATGCCCCATCTCTGGTAGTGTTCAGGACCAGGTTGGATGGGGCTTGGAGCAGCCTGGTCTAGTGGAAGGTGTTCTAGTGGGGGGTTGGAACAAGATGACCCAAACCATTTTGTTTACATCAGGGTGAGATGGAGTGGTAAAGATCTCCCATGTGAAGACTGGTCCTTAGCTGCCTGGATTTGGCTGTTCTTCTGACCAAAAGCGGTAGAAAATGCTTTGCTGGACACAGCCATTCTGAAATCCAGAATCAGATAAGGAGCAAGGATGTACCAGGTTCGCTGAGTGACTTTACCAGCTCTGAGACTGAGCCCCAGTTCCCTGTGACTTCTCAACAGCTGTGTGCTCATGGCCACCACTTCCCTGGCTCCTCACCAGACCTTCTGGAGTAACTTTTTCTCATTTGGAGTTGAATGTCCACCTGCCAGGCAGCTCTAACGGGTTAAATCCAAACCTGTGTCTAAATCAGATTCCAGGTCCAAACACAGTCATCACCAAGGACACAGCTGCTGAACAGGCAGAGTAAGAAAGAGATGCAAACCAGAATGGGAGGCAAATGCACTCAGATTTTGACACCTGAGATGTTTATAACCTAGACTACTTTCAGTGAGATGTCAAACATAATTTGAAGATTAACAAGCACTCTTGCAACGAAACAAGCAGGAGAAAAAACAGCAGAAGCAAACCCAGGTGTGAGATGCCTCTGAGCCTGTTCACCTGAAGGATGGTTTAGAAAGGATGACACAAGTCTGACAAACCCTTTCAGTTTCCATGTCATATGGAACTGCAGCATCAGACAAACTAAAAATACAATCTGGTTTCTGGTAAGATTAAATCCATTGGTCTGCCCCACTGGGCCTGCAGGATGTCCCAGTCTGCCACGGCTTCTCTTTTTCCTGTAAGTAAATCATGTAGAGAACTTGCCACACAGAAGGCCCTGCTGGGAAATCCAAGATATTGACATCAAGCACCACAGCCTTGAAAGCTTAATGAGTAACTCTTTCCTAAAAAGTGTTATAAAGGTATCCTACACAAAGAGGATATCTTAGAGTAGGCCAAATTGAAAATACCATATCTCATTTTGTTTGAGCTCCCAGCACAATTCTGTAGTGCTGTGGGAATGACAAATCCCTGGAAAAACACTCTCAAGATGAGGATGTAATACATGTGCCTGTGTTTGCGTGAACACACGTTCATTTAGAGAGACTACTGAAGTACCAGAAAGAAATATGTGACTTGTCACTAAGGTGCTCTCCTCTGCCCCAGAGGCGAGGTGTGGAATACAGTGCCCTGAGGTGAGGTTGTCTTATCTCATGTATTTGTGAACAACTAAGTTAACTCAAGGCTTATCTGATTTTAGACCTTGCACCAAGCTGTTGGGCCCAGTGTTCCAGCTTTGTGCCTGTGACTTGGTGGTGCTGGAATCTGTGTGACATCCAGAGTCTAAGTGATTTTACTGGGATTTGGTGATAAAGTGCCCAGGGTTTCTAGTATTTGCTGGTCAAAGGGGTTCACCTGTTCTGCACAGAAATACACACATTTTAATTTCTTGCCCTCATTGCTTGATGAATAGGCAGCCCTGGAAGGCAGTCAGAGCATCTCTGTTTGTGCCACCCCTTGCCTGCAAAGTCTGGAGTTGGAGTAGGGAGCAGAAGTGAGCCTGTGATCATGCTCTTGGCAGTATAGCACAGACTCACTGCCCAGGTACCAGAGCAGCAGCAGGAAACAAGTGTGTCCAATTTCTGTACAGGATGTGATTTCCATGCTCATCAGATAGTGGAAACTGGAATAAATAGAATTAATGAATCTCTTGGGACCATTGCAGACAGTGTGAGTGGAAGTTCTTCGGCAGAGAGCTGCACTTTCCCACCCTAAGTGCCCTGAAATGCCCTCACCAGATACACAAAGAAGGAAAATCCTGCTGTTATCTCACACTTTCTCCAACCATCTTCCACATTAAATGCTCACAAATGAATGAAGGATGAGATTGGAAGCAAAGGTGGGAAGAAAAGTTCAGCACTCCCACTGGAGAGGGAATGCTCCAGAGGAATCACTGCTGAGCCTGGAGCTGCTCCTGAAGACTGATCAATATTCAGAGTAGTAAAGAAGTCCAGAAATCTGCCAATTACTTAGAGAGGAGCAAGGTGCACAGCAGGACCCTGTAAGAGCTTGATATGCCCAAATCTTGGAATATGTGCTGCTGTGTTCCAAGTTATAGCATCCTTGAAGGGATATATTAGCACTATAGGGTGACAAACTCCACAAGAGTCCTGTCACTTCAGTGTCCTGTTTCCCTGATTGTCTGTTTTTAGTCCCCAAACTCAGGGCAGTCTGGGGAAGTAGTATCTGCTGAGGTCACCCCTCTTCCTTGCTGAGGAGCAGTGATGGAGTTGGGAGCACTCGGACCTGGGAGCTCAGCAGCACTGCCAGGTCCTGGAATTAGACAGGGGGGAGACAGGGAACAGTCCCTCTAGGAGGAGAGACTAAATAGATTAAGGCTCTGTCCTTTCCAGTCTTGCCTTCCTGGGAGCTGGGCAGATCCTTCGAGAGGTAGCTTTGAGTGCTGGAGTGCTCCTGGGACCATGGATCACGACTTACAGCAAGGTCTGGTTTTCTCTGGTGATTGCAGAGCCTTTGTAATTCTGACACCACCATGCCCCTCTCCTCAAGATCCCACTTGTGTATCTCCTTGAATAATTCCTCCCTGATTCTGAAAGAACCCACTGCTGAGGTGGCAACTACTTATTAAAGGTCCAGTCTTCACAGTAGAAAAGGAACTGGAAAAGAAATGAAAATTTTAATTAGTGCTACTGATGGTTTATGGAAGAAAAGCAGTAAGAAACACCTTAGGTGTCAGACTGATATTAAACTATTTTTTAAATTACTTTTCCTCTTTTGAAAGCAGAAAATAATTAACTGTGAAGTGCTGGCAATGTAATACCAGCTCTGAATGATGGTGCATATATTTAGTACTTTAGTTGTCCAGTTCTGAAGATCCCAGGGGACAGGGTTTATAACAAGTATATTATCTTCTCATCAAAGAGGCATTTCTTCATTTTAGAGGAAAAGCATAGCTCAATAAATGATGTTCACCAAATCCCAAACTAATTGAAGTCAGGAAGGTGCTCCAGAGGCCATCCAGCCAAAGGCCCCACTACAGCAAGCCCAATTAAAGCAGGTTATTTATGGCTTTGTCCAGCAGAGTCACGAATAGCTCCAAGAAGAGAGATTTCCTAATTTTTCTGGACTCTATTTCAATCTTTGATAACCCTTATAGGCATAAAGGAGTTTTTCCCCATACCGCAATTTTCCAAATTGCTCCCATCCCACCTCACGCCTGTTGTCTCTGCTACAGTGCATCTCCGAGAAGAATCTGGCTCCATCTTCTCCATGCCTTCCCATTGCAGACAGCATTAAGATCCCCCCATACCTTCTCTTGCATCTGAACAAACCCAGTTCACCCAGCTTCTCCCCATACATCACATACTGCCCTTCCCTAACCATCTTGGAGACCTGCTGCTGAACTCTATGTTAATGTGTTTCCTCACTGGGGAACCCCAAAATGGAGAAGATTCTCCAGGTACATTGTTAGGTTGGGTGAAACAAATTGATTCTGCAGTTGGAAGTGCAGAATTTAATGTTAGTGCTTATTTAATGTTAGCAATAAGCTCTGGCCTCAGGATAAGAAGTTTTCATCTCTTCTGTTGGTAATACATGCCCAGAACCAGACTGGGGATTTTGCAGTGTGGCAGAAATGCTTTAAGAAAAAAAAAATAGTGTTTCAGCCGATAATTAAAAATAAAAATAGGTGTAGGTGTCAGATCAGCTGTGAGTCCAAACTGTCACAGGTCCAAGCTCTAAATATCCTTTGAAATGCACACCCCAGCAAAGGAGGAGGCTGGACACACAGTTTGGATGCATCCTGATGTGAGCAGTGCTGGCAGCGTGGGAGCACAGCCCACTCCCACTCTGCAGGGTGACCCAGGCAGCAGCAGCAGCTCACGGGGCAAGAGGAGCAGCAGGTCTGGGAGCCTGCACTGCACTCAGTGCAGGGGGGATGTCCAGGTAAAGCTGCTGTGGAAATCACATCACCTAAGGGCTGTAGGACTACAGGTGCACAGCCCCTGGTGCTGCACACCTCTTGCAGCTGGAAGAGAAAGGCATGGGGATGGATGCACCCAGGCTGCTGGGAGCCATTGGGGATCCTTCTTCTCCAGGCTGGTCTTTTCCTCAGCAATGATGAGAGTGTGTCACCCACGCTCAATGCCCTTCTCTGGCACTGAGTGTGGGTGACAGGGAGGCAGTAACAGAGCCAATGCAGGGGGTCCTAAGGAGCATCCGAGCACATCGACTTGGAAGCAGAGAGAAGTGCCAAAGGAAAATGAGGGATAGTGGAGTGCTCCCTCCCTGCCACCACGCTACTGCCACGCTGCTACTGCTGGCTGGCAGTGGGGTTAAGTCTTTGTGTGGCTTGAAACAGCTTGTAAAATGTTGTTAAATGGCTTGAAATTCTCAAGGTGATTTGGATCAAAGTGCAGACTTCCAGGATTTTATTATTTATGTTTGTGAGTTGATGGTTTTTTTCCCCCTCTTTTAATCAGGCTGTGACTTCCCATGTATTTCTGTGATAAATCACTCAGTTTAATTATTGTGTAATTTAGAAATAATCAAAGGGTTGGCAGCAAGGGAAGATTTTGCTATATTATGTATGTATATATACATATTCCATTTTATTCTAATGGACTGTTCCGGGTACGAGAAAGGCCCAGGACATTGAGAGGCAGGTGCCAACATAGAGAATGTGTTTTTACAGCAAAACCTGTTGTTAAAACCATGTTGCCATGTTCAGAAGACTAAATTATCAGGAGCATTTCCATCCCTTTGCTCACGACGTGCATGGAGCATGCTTCTCTTCATAGCCATCTCTCATCCTCCAGTATTCACTCACTCAGAGTTAGAGCTCTGCCATTTTACAACATCAGAAATCCTCCTGAGAAGCTATTTGCAATGCATATGAGTGGTTTTTAATTTAACGTTTGTTTTCAGGAGCAAATAGGCGATTGCCTCGAAAGAGGAGAACTAACAAACCCTACAAAACTCCCATTGGCCTCAGATAACTCATCAATGTGAGAAGACGCCCCGTGTGGTGCTGACAATATGGTTAAAATGTCACCTGTTATTTATGCCCCTGCAGCCAAATGTGACATTCATGGCTGTAAAGGAGCAGCAGGTTTAATAAATAAGTACTGAGTGCCCCGTGCCTGTCGCTGCCCTTGGGCTGCACTGCCGGCTGCAGCCCAGCCCAGGGACACCCGGCACCTTCCGCGCTGCTGCCGCAGTCTCACGTCTCATAAAGTTCATGGCTAATTGAAAAGTGCTTCCTCCTCTCTCACTCCAGCACTTAGTGCTGCCTCTGTGGTTTTTTTGGAGGGAGGAGCAGCCAGCGACCCCGCTGCTAATGAAGTGTTGAAGTTCGAGCATAAAGAGGCAATTCACCGTAGGTCGTGTATGGAAAATGCCTCTGCCTGCCCGGAGCTGTTGTGTTTCTTCAGTGCACAGGGGTTTTTTCTAGCACTCCTGAAGCTAAGCTGCCAGCAAGGTATAAACTGCAAGGGATTCAATTACAGCTTGTCTTCTCCTCATCGGGGGTGCCCAGGTTTCCTCACCCTGCAAGCCATACATGAACCCCCCAACAGTCCTGTGCTGCTCTGCACAGAACTGCTGACATCCCTGGGAGCTGTCCCCCGGTGAGAAATGACCCATCTACGTGCCCTGCCTCACCTCCCAGCCCTTCACTGGCAATTCCAGACTTGGAAGTGGATGTTGAGTCCCCAGCTCCTCAGGACTGCCAGACCTGGCAGCCCAGCCT
This sequence comes from Serinus canaria, assembly GCF_022539315.1. Lineage (NCBI taxonomy): Eukaryota > Metazoa > Chordata > Aves > Passeriformes > Fringillidae > Serinus > Serinus canaria. The sequence goes on from NC_066313.1 coordinate 25,063,470, forward strand.
GGTAGCTGGGGCTGGGCTGAACACCAAAGTCTCAGCAAAGGAGTTGGATCCTACAGGTTTGGAGCCAGCACTATGGAAACAATCTTATACTTTCAGGGAATAATGGATGTATTTTCTTTCAGGATGGGTAGAAACAAGTCCCTCAGAGAGCTGGTTCCCTCTGTGGAAGCACCTGACAGACAGACTGCTTCTGAGCCTGCAGGAGTCTATTTGGTTCATTCCAAGGACAATTTCTAGAGGTCAGCTACAGTCAAATAATTGTTTCAAGGAAAAATTTTAGCATAGAAATAAGAACATTGTGTTTGAAAAATACAATTAGATTCCTCCAAAACCCACAATGACCCTGTCATTTTGTGAGAGGCTTTCTGGTCTCAAATCCATCTCAGTAAAGACAAGAAGTGAAAGTGACAAGCAACAGTGATTATTGTGAACCTTATTATATGTAACGAATGAGAATAACAGAAAGTCTGATGGCTGTGCAAACAAGTCACCAGCTAGGAAAGAGACAGCTGATGGAAGAAGATAAAACATTAATGAAAAAATCCTGGGTTTAAAGATTAAGGGCAAGAAAGCATTATTTAAGTACACTAAGACCTAACAAAATCCTTGCAATCATACAAGAGGATAGGATTCATAGGGACCTCTTGGACCACCAAATCCTCGTGCTATCTGTATTGCCATATCAAACAATCTTCTGCATGGAAATAGTAGTATTAAAGTAGTTCTTTTTGTCCCCAGATCCCAAGGGATGGAGAAGAGTGTGGAAAGCATTTTAGAACCTGGTATTTTGATTAGTTATAATCTCCTTGTGATTTCATACTTGAACATTTTTGTCAGCATTTCACACCCATTCTCTTTCTGGCAAAAATGCCACTCATCAGGTTCAGTAACATCTCTTCCCTTTGTTAGCCCCTGTAGCTATAATGCTAAAAGTGGCAGAATTGCCAATTGTGATAATACAAAAAGAAGAAATATTCATTGACTATTTACATTGTGTATTTGGAAATAAATAGGATGCGCTTATTTCACAGGAAGGAAGAAATACTTTCTATCTCATCAGTAGCAATGGACAGATTGTAGCAGCCATCACAGCAAGGCACAGAAGTATTACCAGAAAATTGTGACCAAGAATATTGAAAGAAGTGTCTGAGGAGCTTCCTGAAACACTGAGAGTATTTGTAGAACATATTGAAAGACAGGAGAAGCTACAAAGAGCCAGGGAAGTGACTGTTGGTTAAACAGCAGCACCCAGGGCTGTCCCCAGAAATGGGGGGCACATACTGGGCACTGCTCTCCTGCAGGTGCAGAAGATTTGGTTGCAAGCCTGTCTGGTCCCCCTGCAGGCAGACTGGGCACCTGTGCAGTGGTACTGCATGCCTGGTGCCATGCTGACCATGTGCCAGCCAGCAGCATGCCGGCCCCTTTAAACTGTGAGTCCATACCTGGATTTCCCAAGTCCAATCAGTCTGCCACTAGTCCCAGGCAAAATTATTGCTAAGCACATATGGGAGGTGAATAAAGCATTAATGAATGGGAGCATACTCAATGCCAGCAAATGATGAAACCTATTTTCTTAAAAGCAATCAATGAAACCTCTTATAAAAATGAGATTTTTTTTTATTTATCTGATTAAAGTTATCTTTATAGATTGCTGGAAGTAAGAGACATCTATTTGACAGTTGCATGTGTCCTTCTCATTAAAAAAAAGACAATTAAAAATCAGTGTAGCCAGTACTGCATTGGTGAAATTAAAGACTGGCTCATAGATGTCCAAGTAATTGTCAAAAAAAAGAGCTCAGTCAGTATTTTTCATGACAACTTGAAGTTTGGTCTGGCCAAAGAACTGACTTTGGTTTTGATCTATAAATACTCACAAGGGCATCACTTTCTGGCAGTAAGCAGATAGATCTGTCATCATCTAGCTCAGCTAGATTTGTGAAATAGTGCAGTTAGAACAATCATACACAAGTTCCAGGTAGGAAGAAGAAAAGATTTGAACAAGGAACAGGTGATTATTAGCCTAGCTCATTAGGCAAGTAGTGGATGTATACCTGTTTGAAACTTTGTATTTGCCCAGACAAACTGTGCAGGCTGCCCTGGTGAGTGCTGCTGGCCACCAGGTCTCATTCAGGGCAGCTCCCTGTCCCTTGCCATGTCACATGGCAGTGTTTGAGAGTGCCTGCACTGCATCAAGCTTTGCCTCTCTCTCTTCTTGGGGGTGTGCAGGGCAGCACCCATGGGTGACACCTCTTGCCAGAGCAGCCATCTGATTGTTGCCGGCATGCGCTGCTTCCAAACGGCCGCCTGGGCTGGCTCAGGCAGCTGCTTGCAAACACTGCAGACAGACACTTGAATTTCATTATCCCTGTTGCACAGGAATCACTCAGATATCTGAGGTCATATCACATTACTTCTGGCACTGCAATGGCTGTGAAGTTACCTTGGGAAGGGAAGATGCTGCATAATCACCTCCTTATGCATCAGATCTTAGTCAAAAAACAACTACTGGGGCAGCTTGAAAAGCACAAAATGATGGGCCAGGGTTTAATTAACTAAGACAGACTTGGCTGACCAGTAAGGCCCATAGGACTCCCAAATGAGAACAAATTTCCTGGTAGGAACACCATCTTTGCCCTGGCAGAGAAGTCAATGCCACGTGGGACCTCATGGTTGCTGCTCAGTGCATAAATAGATCTCTGCTGTTAAAACAGAAAGATGAACAAAGGGCTAACTAACTTGGAGTAGTTGTGGTAATGGTATCTCAGGGATTTTCATAAGCAAGAGGTGAAGGTGCATTGGAGCAGACCTGTGCAGTGAAACCATTTGGGGTGGGGGGCCTGGTTCAGACTGGCTCTGGTTTGGACCTGTGGACTGCATCTCCCTTAGCAGCTTTAAAGCTCCTCAAGCCAAAGCAGGAGATGGGGCATAACCAGGAAAGTCTCATCAAAAGCACTCAGGTAATCCAAAGTAAAATGCTGAGTCTGACATACCTCCAGGTGCTCACGGTGCAATGTGCAGGGGAATCATGGAGATGGATATTGGCACATCTTTTACTTAGGAAGAAGTTGCTTAACAAGGAAAGCTTTTTCTCCCTTCAAGCCATCACAGAGGGTCATCCAACTCCGTGAGGGTGCCAGACTCTCATGTCTGCTGTTCAAGTAATGGCACTTCTGTTCCTAATCACACAATGGCTGATAATGACATGAGAAGGACAATTTTGTTTATTCTTTTTCTTCCCCTCCTTTAAACAGATACCATGAACAAAATGCATATATGTACTACACAGCATCTTCATGTCATTGGAAGGAAATATAAATGCCAGGAGTATCTTTCTTGTATGGCTGACCCTCTCTGAAAATGATGAATCTCAGCATATAGAAGTGATACCTTAACACAAAATCGGCGTTGAGCATATTCTGCAGAATCTGATCCAAAAAAGCCTGAGGAAGTCTATGGAACCTTTTTTTAATCTGTGACTGGGCTCTGAACAGACTCACAGAGCAGTTTCCCACAATGTCAAGCAGCCTGGCTTAGATGTACCATGATTGTAGGTTCCTCTACAATGTCCATGACACAAAGGCATTCCAAGTGAGACACACAGCATGTAGGAGAGATCTGCCTACTTGTCCTAAAGATCTCAGCAAAACAAATCAAAACATCTGTGAAAATACACAAGATTCAGTCTACAGAGCTCTAAGCACTCTTTGAGGTGATGCTCTTGCCTCTCATTGAGCTTTTGGAGAACCAAGAAAGTGTCACATCCTGAGGTTTAGTGAGGCAGGAAGTCCTTTTCTCTACTTTTTTCTTCTGGACATCACTGGCTTTGTTGTGCTTCCTCCTATTCTCACTTCCTGAGCAGGCAGGGAGGGCAAATGACCAAAGAATGCATGCCCAGACATTTTCAGTTGGCTTATGACATGGCATGAATTTGCTGTAATGGCAGAAGTTTGTATTCATCATCAGAGTTTCGTTTCAATTCTTGTTTTTTATCTGCTCATCTTTCCTAATACTCACAAGATACAAGGAAATGACATTGCCATAGCCAATTGTATTTTAGGTAGGGGATAGCTACTGATGAGCAAAGGCTGACACACTTCTCTTCCCACATATGTAAAAAACATTTTAGTTATTCAGAAGCAGCACTGAAGAATCTACATCCCAATTAAGGTGTAAACTGTGCTTACAAGGTACAGAGAAATGGTTGCAAGTCCCCTCTGTGGAGATCGCTTGAGAAATTGCAGGAATGGCCATTGTAAGAGCAAAAGAGGGAGAAAACATCACAAATAGGAATGGAATGGGACTAAGTGATACCTCTCCACCCATCTGTGTGCATTTGTCTGTGGCTGTAGGGGTGACAGTGGTTAAAACCCCTACATTTCTGCTGCCTGTGAGCAGGGATTGCTGCCAACCACCCAGTGCTGGGGGTGTAGGCACCTGGGAAGCATGACTATGGCCTCTTGCTGTAGCTAGCTCCCCACATGCTGTGGGGTACAAAGAAATGATCCCTTCTTGTCCTATGGTCAGTGCCAAGTGCCCATCTGCCCCTCCATCTTTTTCTAATATCAGCTGAAAACATCACTGGTGTTCCTTTCCTGCAGTCTCTCAACATCCTTCATTTGTACACTACTATTTATTATTTAAAGCACTGCCTGTATTATTTAATTCAGTGAGCATTTCTGGGATATGGTTTCCATGAAAGAGGCAGTGCAGCACCCCTCTGTTGAACTGTGAAACAGCAACATCCTTCTCTGTTGGAACAAACACCACCCACAGTTATTCTCAGGTGGCTTAGAAATCCATAAACATGCACAAACATGCATAGCATGCACATTTGTGTCTGTGCACCTACTTTCATGTGTGCATGGTATGTGTCAGAAGAATGTGATAACCTGCCAGATATTCTAGAAAGCCTTTGCTCAGCTGCAGCTTTCTGCACTCTGTGCTGTTTATCCTGCATCTTTGGCTACTCCATCACCACACCAGACTGTTTTCCAAAGAGCTTTTGTTTGTGGTGCTGTGTCTCAGATCCCAGACATGGATTTTCTCCCCTCCACATCCAAACTGGCCACTTTCTCCTAAGCTGCAGGTTTTTGATAGCAAACATGCCCAAAGGATGAAACAAATTGGCCAACAATTCAGAAACACTGTCTCTCTTCTTCAGCCCCAAAGACATTTGGTTTTCATTGTATTGTAAAACTACCAATACTTCTAGTTTGGACTAAGACTGAGTCTGATTTTTGCCTACTATTCTTTCTGCTGATCCACCACAAGACACATTCCAGCTGAATCTTCAGTCTCAGAGATCACGGGCTGCCGTGTGGTTTATTTATTTTTTGGCTGTGATTTGTCAGTCTCTCTCTGACTTCTCCCCACGCCACTCCTCTTCCTCTCATTCAGCCATGGGCTTGCAGAGCCCTGGGCTATACATGCCGTGCGGATCTGCTTTAGTTCCCTGTCAATTATTCCTCCCTGTTTACGGTAACAGCTCATATCACATTTTATTACTGTGGCTCATGTGCCTTTCACATCATTGCTTTTGAAACACTGAATTTATTCTGAAATGCGTCTGGTTTTCAGTCTAGCTCCTCACTGTTTCCTAATCCCAGGAGGATTTTCTTGTTGGTTTTACATCTTTTTTGCCAACTGCAGCTGCATCCATGTTCCAGGATTATTGCTCAGGTTGCTGTGAGAAACATGGAAATGTTTTTCCTTCTCTTCTCTGACCTTCCAAGCCCTTTATCTACTTCTGCCCCTATCTGCTCTCCTTTCTGAGCCTTAAGTGCTGTGCTCCCTTCCCGGCCATTGTGTCAGACACAAAGATGAAATGGCCGGGGCGTGTGAAAGCGCTTGACAACCCTTCAATATTATCTTCTCCTGCAGGATATCACAGTTAACCCTGGGTCTCCACTTCTCTTTACAACTGCCTTATTTTCATTTTGAGGGAACTCAGGCTCGCAGCAGCACGGAATTAATATCTCAGCTGCTGCCATGCTCAGGCAGAGAGCCAGCAGAGAGCCAGATTCCTCTCCCAGTGCGTCGCCCAAGTGTCTCGCACTTGAGCACCTGCATCCCTGCATGAGCAAGGGCAGCCCGGAGCTGTTTATCCCCCTTGCTGTTCCTCCACGTCAGTGTGCCCTTCTGTCAGGGCCTGATTCCACCTGTGAAGCTGAATTTTCTAGAGGGCAAACACCATCATTTTAGAGAAGATCTCACTACCCCAGAAGGAGGGGAGTTGATGTTTCTGATAGACACTTTTTAAAAACCCAGTGCAGCTGATCTGGAGTGGGGAATGGGAGCAATGTACTCTGTTTATAATGTAAACAGGTTTTAAAACTTCCCCAGACACTTGTACTTTTGCCAGCTCCAAATGATAAAAAAGCACACGTCAGATCTCAAAACACAAGATTGTCTTTAAAATTCGTTACATTTAAGAATGTAAATTTTGAATGCTTATTCACTCTTCCCTCTCTGGACCTGGAATTGTATTTGATAGAACCTTCCTTCTTTGAGAAAGGAAGCTTTTACCTCAGATACTGGAGCATGGAAAATGGGAAATGCACAGAGAGGTTATAGCTCAGGAACAACTCAATGTTTACTACTCCAGAGTTTAGGGTTTTGGGAAAAGGAGGGAGAAAAAAAGATAGGCCTGGATGGAAGAAGTAGGAGAAACCCCTGGACAGGCTGATGCTGAGAAAAGAGATTAGCTACTTCTACCTCCAGGACTTGCTGTCCCCATCAATTCCAAAAACTCAGGCTTCCTCTTTCATTAGCACAGAGTAACTTGTCTTGCCACAGGTTGGGCAAAGTAGGCTGAAAAAGTATGACTTTTCTACCCCTAGGAGCCTAATGTCCTGTTGACAAGATCTTCCCTACCTCTAGAACCCCCTCCTCCTTACATTCTGGCAGAAGTCTCTCTAGGAAATGATTTTAGGGTGATCAGGATAGCAGCTGCATCTAGAAGGTGGGGGACCAGACCCACATGTTTTTTCCTGTGGGTGGCAAAAACAACCAGGAGAAATTTGGGGAGCATTTCACCCTAAGTGTGCCTCTGGCTATTGCAGGAAGAGGGAGCATGCAGGAAAGTGAGGGCTCCACAGAGTTACCAGTGTCTTACAGAGCTGAGGAAGCTGGTTCTGAGCAGCTTTTGTCCTACACATGCTGCAGTGTAGCCATTCCAGGCAGGTGTTAGAGATTTCAATCACAGCTTGTGACTCTCAATGATCTTGGAGCAATCCACCTTTCTGAACCCCAGTTTGCCTTTTCTAAGAGATAGCAAGAGTGATATCTTTCTACTACAGAGGAGCAATTGAGAACATATTAGTTCATGTTAATAAAGCAGATGGATAACAATCAGCTACTACAGGAAAGACACGCAGAACATTTTGGTTTATTGTGGTTGTATGAAGACTGAAACTCTTGCCTATTTTCGACCATAAAGCATAATACCTTTAGAAAGTTTTTCCTGATAGCAGGAAGGAAGCAACAAGCCAAATCACAAAACAAATCTATGAAGTTCAACATGAAGACACAGAAAACTTAAATGCAGGCTATTACTCAATGTGGCACCACTAAAAGTAAACTGGGTAACCAGCTGAATAATCACAACTGCTGATGATAACTTATGAGCGCTCCTGAAAGCAAAGTGTGACCCTAAATGTTATCTGCTGGAAAAGAATATAAGCCAACCTTTCCTTCCAAGAAGTGAGATAGCTTCCAATCTATATAGGTAATGGAAGGCAGGGCACTAGAACACAAAGAACACTGCATCAATTGCCAAAAAATAGGTAAGGAATTAACGACATAGTTGTTGTGTGAGCAGCTGCAGCAAAATAAGGTGATAAACAGCAGACAACCAGGGCTTATAGTGAATCTGAGAAGCCAATTTAATTATGTTCTTTGACAGGATAACAAGCCTAGTGGACAAAAAAGACTCCACAGTAGCTATGTCTATCATTCCCTGAGATGAGCTTGTATGTGGATTACTGAAATCTGAATGGTTCTTCTCAAAGCCCAGCTCTTCCAGCGTGTGCCAGTTGCAGGGAAGTGTGTCCCACCACGCAGTACCTTGCAGCCAACACACTAATTTTAAACTCCACGGCTCTTCTATGCATGTTTTCTCACCCTCCACACCTATGAAAGCCACTGAATGACAAGTGGATTACATCACATCCTTTTTTATACGAGGGATCTGAATCCTCAAGTTCAAGCTACCAGAGGGGCCCAGGAGCACAGCTATGCAGATGTTTTGCTGTCAGAGCAATCAGTAGAAGCGATGCACACAATTTTGGTTTATTTTGCCATCAGATGGTAGTCAGCAGTTTGCTGGAGGTGGAAAAATCGTTGGAGTTGTGAACAAACACCCTCATCCGAATACATGCCGAAGGCTGCTGCTCAAAGGTGCATTCTTCCCTCCTCCTTGTCACCCACTCGCCTGCCTGGTCACCCATGCTGGGGGGTGGCATTGTTCAAGCATCCTGACTTGTTTCATCCAGCATGGGAGGAGCTCATTCCTTGGCTCTCTGTCAGGCAACTAGAAAGGGCTCCAGGAGAGGGATAGAAGGGTGTAAATTTAACAAAGACACTCTCTGAAGAGAAGCTCCATTTGGAACACCAGCCCTGGTCAGTATATTGGCATTACTGCAATGAAAGATGTCTGTTCCCTGAGTCCTGGTGTTTGGACCTACAAACACCATGGGCTCCAGTGGTTAAAAACAGCATAGTTAGCACAAGGACTTTGTTAGTATCAATGCTAGGAGCCTAAAACATGATCCAAGTGTGTAAGGGGTGACATGGATCAAAACTGCTAACAGACAGGTAGAGAACAACATTAGAAAATTCCTGAACCTCACTGTGGTCTTGCTACTGGAGGAGCACAGAAGTCCATCTTCTTGGGAGAGGTCACACAAAAACACAGTTTGGTCCATTTCTCCTGAGGTCTGGAGCAAGTATTTGACTTCCCTATCCCCTCCTGCCTTTTGCTGTCAGTTGCATTCTTCATGACTTTGTGCTCCATCAGCCAGGTGGGTGGCATCTGTGCTCTAGGGGGGATGGAGCTGGAACTAGATGACCTTCAAGGACCCTTCCAACCAAAACCATTCTGTGATTCTGTGATGAGTCCTCTCTTATCTTTATGTTGAATGACAAGGAAACAAGAGAAGCAATCTCTTTGCAGAATCGCAAACAAGTCTCTGCTGCAGGAGTGTCAACTGATGATACCTCTGCCTTGTACAAAGCCTGACGAAAAAAAGCCAAACACCCAGGATAAGTGTTAGTGGTGGAGAGTTAATCAAGGAGGTCTCCTATCATGCCCAAGCAGCTCCTCTCAGCTTGAGCGCCTGCTCATACCTGCAGGAAAGAAAGAGGGAGGCATGTACATAGCTCTGGAAGGTGAGAATAGACAAAGTGCAAGCTAGAAGAATGAGCTGAAATCAATTAATTGAAGTTCAACCCTAACAAATAAAGGAAAGGATGAATAAACATGAATACAGAGAAATGAAGAGATCACAGAAAAGAGTTCTAGGGTTAATGAGAACATAGTCAAGGGGGAATTGCTAGATGAGGCTGGCACAAATGCACAAAATGTATTATCAGATGGATCTTGGGATTAATAGGTGTCATGACTTTAGACAAGTAATGTAGCTGGAGAGTACTGAAGCATGTTTTGATCAGCACAATTCAAAACATACATAAGCCAAATGGATAGAAACGAGATGAAACAATGAACGAATCAGCAACTCTGGGCCTATTTTGTTTCTTTAAAAAAACCCCAAGACTCAATGTAAAGCTTTCCTAATGCTGATATGAGTAAGTCTCCTGACTATAGAGCTTAGAAGAACAGGACCTTGCTTTCCCCCTTCATGAGGGAAAATGGAATTGGCCATTTCTAATTAGCCACATTTTCAGGAATTACAGTTTTGTTTACTTGTGCTGGGGTTTCACGTGCTGTGTGTTTCTGCTCTATCCCCAAGCAGAACAACTCCTAACAAATCCCATGTTACTGCTGTGGCTGTGCCCATTGCAGGGCACAGGGAACATACACACAGGCTTAGAGAGGCTGAAGCACAGCTACGCAGAAACTTTTTGGACTGGGGACAGGGATGCAAAAGTATTAAAAAAGGGAAGAGAGCTCTGCTTACCAGCCTCTAAATCATTGTCAGGAAGCCCCCATTCTCTAGACTCAGACCAGGCCCTGGATGATCCTTTGGTGACTGTAAGGTGACTTCAAAGCAAAGAGCAAGTCCCACCCTTTGCAGAGGTGCACAGGTGATGTGTGATACCTGACTGAAGCAGCACCAGTGATGCCAGCTTTTAGATAGGTGTTGCCAAACTCAGAAGGAGGACAAAGCCAAAAGTGATGAGCCACACCAGAAGGCACAGATTTAATTGAATTGGAGAAGCAGAGAAAAGTCTGTGTCCCCCTGATACCTGTGAGTAAGTGGCAACAACTGTCTGTTCTTCCACTTACATAGTAGCAGCTGCTATACAAGGTCAAGGTGTCCACTACAGTTTCAGTTTAGGATGGAGGTGAGCATGGACTACCACCCTGTAAAGGAACAGAGTGGAATGGAAGAGGAAAGAAAAAATCCCAAGGGACAAATAACTTAAATAAATTTAAAGCTGAAACACAACCAGGATATCTTACAGGTCAGCATAGGCACTGTAAACATGACTGAAAATTTTTCATCCTTATTTTAAAATTATCTCGTTACATTGGTCACTGCAGAAAAACTGAACACAAAGCACTGGCTTCTCGTTCTTAATCAAATATAACAGCAACAACCCAAATCAAAGTTGACTGTGGAAACAAATTACTGCTGGGCTTTGGTACCTCAGCTCTTGGGAACTTGTTAACTCTTTCACTGATGGTGCTTAGTGGAGAAATACCCAGTTACCACAGCTACACTGCTAAAGGCCATCCACCTTCAGAGATGCTTACTCTCTTTACCAAGCCAAGTCTTGGAGTGGAGCATGGAGCAGTCCCCTGGTTGGTGCTAGGTCCCCCTAGAGAATGTCTACATGCTTGCCCTGGGCATCCTCTCAACTCCCCATGGAGCTCCCAGGACCTAGGGACAAAACCCTTTCCTTCTTTCCTTTTCTTTCCTTCTTTCTCAGTTCTGTGTGTGTTAAAACAAAAGCCTGTGCTGCAGGGCCAGCTGTTTTCAGGTGGGCACATGCCATAAAGGTTGGTGGAGGCATTAAATTCTCCAGTCCCAGCTTTGTTTGCCTAGATAGTGACTCACCTCACATGTTTCAGATCAGCTCCTTTTGAGGAGAGGAGGTGTGATACAGGTCCCACAGCCATGCAGAAGATGAGGCTCTGTTATGCTTGCAAGACAGGTCTTAATTACAAAGTGAAAATTGTTATTTCATGTTGAAGTGGTGGGAGAAGATATATGAAAGCAGAGGAAATATTCAGCAACTGCTGAAAAGGACACACAACACCCAGACACAAGGAGATGTCTCATTAATTACTTGCTTTAGTCCCCTTTGGGCTCAGAACACAGCAGCAATAGAATTACTTTTGTTAGCAGCTGTGGTCTCTGTTTTGACTAAGATATGTGTTTTCTATTTATATATTAATGGTTTTTGACATGTTTCCTTTTGGTGTGGGAATTAATTACCTACAATTTAGCTAGAGACTGTACTTAATCCACATGTCAATCATTCATGTTTCATGGTGTTTCACAGACAGCAGAAATAAGGACTACTGAGAATGGAGCAATCCTGCCAGCATATGTGGACCCATTCAGGGCTACAGCTGTTAGCTACCAGCCCAAGTAGGTTTGTGATATTCAGCAACTGAATTTCACACCAAAAAGAAAGCACAGTGAAGCAGTAGCTGTCACTGACTGAATTCCAGAGAAAACCTCTCCTCCTAGAGACCAGCCTTGTCATTCTACTTTACTTGTCCAGTATTTTCTGTTGCAAGTCTTGAAGAAATCTCAGAGAAAAATAATAGGAGTTAGTGAGGAACTAAGTTACTAAGATGTTGTAAACTGGTGTCTTTCCCACAGATAAAGCATAGCTCATAGCATAACTTCAGATTAGCAAGAGGACCTATGTTGTGATATCACCTCCTAACCCCAATCAAAATGTGTGACCAGAGCTGTCAAGTGCTGCCTTATGAGCAGGAAAGCACGGAAGTTTGAACTGAGGTCTGAGTTTCCTGGAATTTGAAAGCTACTATGGTCCAAGGGACTTGTTTCAGAACTACTCCTTGTTAAATGGAGTTTGTCACTCTCCTGAAAACAGCTTAGCCCTAAGAATCAGGGAGGGAGGGTCAGGAGGGAGCATCAGTAATTGCAGCTGCTCTGGAGCTAGAGCCTAGAATACAGGTCTGCCTGTGTTATCCACTTGCTCCTTCCCACCTCATTCCCAAAAATAATGGAACACGAGACAGAGTAATTTGGTCACCTCTCCATCGTGCTTTGTCAGCGCTACCCATGATCTTGGCAGTTTATATTTACCCAGGGAGAGAGGAGGCGAAACAAAAAAAACAAAGGAAAGATGGAGGAGTGGATGAGAAACTAACAATTTCTAAGACTGTAAAACCTGGCAGGCTTTGGTTTTATGGCATCATGGTGGATGGCTGCACAATGAAGAGCTGGCTTCTGTTGATAGCAACACTATCAGCAATTTGCCATCCAGCTGGGAAAGGTTTTTTTGTTAATACACATTATGATTTTAATAGCATGTGTGTAGGTGGTGAAGAATTGGATTTTTTTTTAAACTTTATAATCAAGGTGAGAGGAGGTAAGCACAGTACGTGAGAGAGAAACATGCAGTGTCAAAACACTCTTATCCCCCAGGTCACAGGGTAGATCTGACCCACCTCCCACCTACTGATTGGTCTTAAATTTGAGAAATGTACCCTGCTCAGAGCACTTGTTTTTATTTATTTATTTCTTCTAAAAACTCAGCTAAAGGTGGTGACAAAATACCACTGAGTATATCTGTTCATCTCAGGTTAAAAATGATTGCTCACACTTTGTATCCAAAAGCGTGGCTACACGCAGACCTCAATGTAAAGTCTGCCTATGGAAAGGAACCAGAGCAGTGTTTGTTTAGTACAAGATGAAGAGGAACATGGAAAAAACCAAAACGCAGCAAGACAAGGCAATTAGTAGTTTTTCTGTTAATACATATAAATTCAATAGAAAACTAGAGCTTTGCATTCTGGTGACTTGGGTTTAGAGCACAGCCTGCTTCATTTTCACAAGGACATTTTCTCTCTACCCTAATGACAAGGACACCAGCTCCAGTGGTGCTTTTTGGTGTGCCTTGCCCAGTGCCTGCAGAAAGGGGGTGCCTTCCCGGCCCCAGCTACGTGCTCCTGTGACTCCCTTGCAATAGTTCTAATCTGTAGAGGTTCTGCAACAGCAGGGTGGGCTGAGTGAAGAAGCTGATCTGGTAGAAAACAGACATTGCCAAAAAGCAAATAGTTTCAGCACGTTGATCTGACTTACGTGATCTCACAAGTTTTGGTACAAGGGATGGAGCACAAGGCAAGGGAGAGCTGGCTGGTGTAAGGACAGAGGAAGTCAGGCCAAGACTGACCTATCATCATCAACACAGAGCCCAGCTGAGTGGTCACCCATGACAGCTCTCAGACACTCAGAGCAGTGGTCTGGTTGTTTGGGGTTCTTTTCTTCTTTATAAAGAAAAGGCAAGATTGATTGAAAGGCTGAGTAGTTGGCCTGGTGCCGCTCCCATAAATAATGTCAAACCAGCCCTGTACTAAGCTTGCTGCCCCACAGAGATGGACACAGATGTGCTAAGGACTCCTCTGCACTCACACTTGGGAAGGACAGAGAGCCTCATCCTGCTGACAACCCACTGTACACCTCCAAGTACATTTCAGCAGGTGCTGTTTCCAAGGATGGCACAGTATCCTGGTTTCTGTGCCGCATTTGGCAGGATCAGCCACATTTGGTCAGGATGCCGCAAACTTCCCAACACTTCAAAGTGGCTTTCATGTCTGAAATGTTTTGTGGTGATTCCATATCCTTGGTCCTGAGACTCTTTTTCCCTCTGCACGTTCTCTGAGGGTAATTTCATCCACACAGATTCAACAAGCATCATGATCCTGACAAACACAGTAGTGACTGGTGTCACTCTCCTGTCCAAACTAACATTTCAGCTTTCATCTGACATAATTTTAGGGCTAAATAGCTGTCAAATTCAATTCAGTATGACCAAACCAGAAAGCTGATTTTGATTTTTCGCATTCTCCCCCACCTGATGTTTTTTTCCCCTCCTTCTCTGTTAGTTCCTCTTCCCGAAAATTTTGAAAACCCGTGGCCTTGTCCTAACACCAGTATCTAGTCTGAATCAGCTTTTTCCCAAATCTCTCACCCTGTCTTTTTTTAAGCCTTACCGCCTTGCATTGCTTATTCTAAAATCCACCCTGTCCTTTTCATCGACTCTACATCTGTCAAATGCAATCAGTTTGTCAGCTCCTGTCTCTACTACGCCAGTGAGAACAGAGATTTTACTACATTATTACCTTTCTGCTTACAAGCCAGAGCAGGTTGTGTGGCAGAAGAAGAAAACGTGGCCCAAACAAGACATTTCCAAAAACATTTGTGATGCAGTCAGAAAAAAAAGCACAAGAGCTTCTTGCTTAATGAATTCTGTATCTGTGAGGTTACGCCAGGCAAAAACTGAGATTCAGTGTGTTTTTATATTTGACATTGTCAAATCTTACTTAAAACTAATGCAAATCTTCATCTCAGCATGATAGCAAGGGGTTGGAAATATGGTGTTTTGTATTCAGAGGTGATTTTGATGTATTATCAGAAAGATGGTTTTAGAGGGCCTTCCCTACCTCCAGGTGTAATTGTGTAATTCCTAGAAGTTGGAAAAACTTCAAAATCAAGTTGAGGTCAGCTTAATTCAGCTACCTTTCCTGAGGTATAAGAGCATCTAAATAAAATATAATAACCCCTTTCTTCCAGGAACGATTTTGTGAGGTAGGATTCTCCCAGAGCTCAATGAGGATCCTTTGGGGATTTCCTTGTAGGATAAGTCTAGTGTGGAGGCTGTGTGAGCAAATGCCTTAGAGAAAGTGAGAACAGAATAGCTGCTTAAGAAGATTAATGAGTGGATTCCTTAAGCTACTTATGGGAAAGGTGATCTCTTACGTGTGAGTCAAAGACAGGCTAATTAAAATGGATCAATTAGCCTGTCAAATACAACATGTATCCAGAGTTCAAGCTTTTATGTATTCACACCAGAACCAAAATCAAGGGAGAGGGAAGACCTTCTGAAACTCTACAGGGCAGAAGAAGAATATGAGTTGGTGAAGAGAGAGAATGCTTCCCGCAGCTTCCAGAAGCTCCACACTTGTGAGCAGATAAATGCTGACGTGCTAAATCCTGTCACTGGTGTACAGGACAGTGTTTGTCTGCATCTGCAGCATCCTCCAGAGTAACAGAGCCAGAACAAACTACGGAGACAGAAAAATGTGCAATTTAACACTTGTGGTGTTTTGACCCTGACTGGATGCCAGAACCCACAAAAGCTGCTCTTTCAGTCCTCTTCCCAACTGGAGAGAGCAGGGGAGAGCAAATATAGTGAAAGCTCATGAGTTAAGGATGGGGAGAAATCCCTCACTGATTACTGTCATGGGCAAAACAGGCTCAATCTGGAGAAATTAATTGAATTTATTACAAATCAAGCCAGAGCAGGATAATGAGAAGTAAAACAAATTTTAAAAAAACACTTTCTCCCCACCCCTTCCTCCTTCCCAGGCTTAACTTTATTCCCAAATTTTTACCTCCTTCCCTCCCTAGCAGCACAGGGAGAGAAGAAAGGGTTATTTTTGCTGCTGCTTTCTCCTCAGGGAGAGGAGTCCTTCCACTTCTCCAGCACTGGGCCCTCCCACAGGAGATAGTTCTCCATAAATTTCTCCAGCAGGACTCCTTCCCATGGGTTACTGCTCTTCACAAACTGTTCCAGTGTGAGTCCCCTGCAGGGTCACAAGTCCTACCAGCAAACAAGTTGCAGTGTGGGCTTCTCTTCCCACAGGGCCACAGGTCCTGCCAGGACTCTGCCCCATGGGGTGGGGTGTGGGCTTTCCATGGGGTCACAGACTCCATCAGGCATCCACCTGGCTCAGCGTAAGGTTCTTCATGGGCTGCAGAGGCATCTCTGCTACACCACGGACCTCCATGGGCTGCAGGAGAGTGTCCTGCCTCACCCTGGTCTGCAGCACGGGGCTGCAGGGCAATCTGTGCTCTGGTGCCTGGAGCACCTCCTGCCCTTCCTTCTGCACTGACCTTAGCATCTGCATCTGTTTCTCTCACATATTCTCATGCTCACTTGTTTCTTCTCTGACCACAATTACTTCTGCTCAATAATTTTTTCCCTTCTTAAATAAGTTAAGTGGGCTCAGCCTTGGTCAATGGCAGGTCCGTCTTGAAGCCAGCTGCTTTGGCTCTGTCAGACATGGGGGAAGTTTCTCATAGCTTCTCAAAGAAGCTGCTCCTGTTAGGCCCCACCCTGTTACCAAAATCCTGCCATACAAACCCCAATGCAACACTGAAACAAAACTATTTCTTACATGGAGGAGTCAAATACCAGACATGTGAGCAAAGAGGATGTGAGGAACTATACCTTTTTTTAGTTCCTTTGTAAAGAAGTAAAGCCTTTTTTTCCTTCTAAATAAACACAGTGGCATCAGTAGCATCAAAATAGAAAGCCTTAAAACATTGAGAATGCAGAACAGATTAGATTTTAGCACAAATCTTTGTAAAGACAAACCCACCTCGACTGAATGAGTTTTGGTGAGCCTAAACTAAATGCAGCGATCAAAATACTAAGTCAGTGATATATTTTAAAGAATGGTCTGATGACAAGTAGAAACATTCTTTGTTTCATCAGTCACTGGAAATATATTTCCTTCCAAATGTGTCTAGAATCTCTCCAAGCATCGTGTATGTAAATTCAGAGATGAAAGCAATAATTCATAGCAGTAGGAAAGCATAGGGCATTTCTAGTACGAATGTCAATCATCCTCCATAGGCTATGTTGCTGAGTGAGGAATAGGATGTGAGCGTGCCCCTGATCAAAACTGAGCATTTCAGAAGGCACACAATCCATAAAATGTCTGGGGATCTTAATATTCAAAATGAGTGAGAACTTTGGTTTTACAGTTTGTCTGTGAGCAAAGCAAGGCCTGGGATTTTGTGTTCATGTTAACCAAGAATGGAAAGCTTAGACACTCCTCCTCCTGGTTTTTCAAAAAATGCTGGGCTTGTAATGAAACAGAGTCTGTGCTGTCTGGAGGACAAGAGCCTTTGATGAATCACCCAAACTCCTACAGCCCAGGCACCACTAAGCAAACTTAAATACCAAATAAATTACTGTTTGTATCCGTTATACCTACTCACCTTCAAACCTGCCAACAGGTGAAACAAATGACTAAAATATGTGACAAATGAGTTAGAGGCACAATACTTTGTTCTGGCAGCGTGTTATTTAATAACTGCCAGATTCCTGGTGTTATCCTTTAGACCAGGATTTATAGTCTTATTTATTTTACAGAGATGAGAAAATAATTCTCAAAAATACAGAAAACTGAATTCTATTAGGAAGAAACTATCAAAATGTTCCATATGATTTATCACTCTGAACACTTCCCTAACGCTGGAGTCAAAGACTAAAAATTATTTTCCTTGTGGATAGAGATGAGCATGATGTGACGTACATGAGTGGGCTATGCAATTATTTGCTAATCACTTAGTAGAACAATAGAGAGAATGTTTTTTTAAATTCTTTACCTGGATTTGGGTAATAAGCATGGCTTGATGACATAGATGGGATAAGCAAGCCCATCAGTCTGGTGTATTCCACTAGGAGGTGGTGGGTGTGCCTGAGGAAGACTTGAATTTGCAATGGGAACTATGGTCTCTACCAAATATTTCAAAAAACTTCTCCATTTTTTTGGGAAACTGCTTTGATTCGATGGTCATAACACAGAACTTGAGATGGGACAGCTGTGCCTAATTCTCCACTGACAAATGCATCAAATGTCTAGAAAGAACAGAAGTGGAAGTCACTGACAGCTATTTTGGACTAGGTTGAGTCGATGGGAAGACTGAATGAGTATGTCAGGTTTAGAAGATGATTCTAGGAGAAATAAAATGCAAGCAATATTTGGTAAAAATAATTCTGATATTTTCAAAACAGACATTTCCTTTTTTAATTTGCATTTAATTTATATACTTCAATTATATTTTAAATGTATAAACACTATTTTGAGCTTCTGAATTGGAAAACAAATAATTCCTGTCATTTTAAATACTGATTATACACTGAAGAATTAAACTCAGATCTGTCCTGAAGTGGATTCTCATTTCCTCCAGGGTTGCACACACACAGATTGCAGAGGGACAGACTTTGTGCTCAGCATTGTGTTGCAGATCAGCACTGCACTAACTTCTTAGGTGGAAAAGCACTCTGCAAATATCCACTACCTGAAGGATGCAGATGGGACAGCAAGGATGCCAAGCCCCTGACACAACTCAGTCCAATCCAATACAGGCACTACACACCAAATTCCTATTTGATATATCACTCTGGCACAAAGAAAATCCCTGACTGTGAGAGAGAACAAGAGCTGAGGAATAATACAGCTGTCATTTCTGGCAGGAAGAAACATTTTTTTAACTTTTAGGACTGATTGGATTTTCACTGCTAACATTTCTGCCAGACTTCCTTTCAACAAAGTATCAGGACTAGGATGGAGTATTTCATAGAATACTTGCAGAGGAGATAGAATGGTCGGATCTGCCTTCACTTTGCTCTTAAATTAAGATTAAGGGGGAGAAAAGGAAGGCAATAAGAGCCATTTCAGTGATTAGATTCACCCATGGAATAGCTCAACATGACATTAATTCTCAGACAGCTGATTAGGTGGTTTGCAGTCCTGTGCTGAACGACCTGGCTGTGGTCAGGATGTGGTCCAGGTTTGGGGGATGGTTTGGGAGACGGGGGTGATTCTATAGAGTAGCAGCAAGGATTTCTTTCATAAACTTTAAAAGAAGGTTGGAAGTCAGACTGCAGGTAGCACTTGTTCCCTGGAGTCTTCTGGTTAGGGTTTATTATGTTTATTATGAAGAATTATTTAGTTCAAAAGAGACAAGGGTATTGGTCTTGCAGGTCAACAGCAATTTGCAGAATATATCAATTGTTAAAACTGAAAGGTGCAGACATAAAACTGAGTGCTATTAATAACAAAAGGATTGAAATACTGGAATGTGGGCTCCACTTCACCTCTTTTTTTCTTTTCTCTCTCTACTTTGATCTTTCCAACTATTTTTTTTAATGCACATATCTACTCTATTAAGGGCCATCCGTCGGAAATGTAGTCACTGGCTCTTGGAAGAAGATTTTTCTATGAAGGTTTTTCACAAATAGACCAGAAATGTGATATCTGATGTTTTGTGAACTGACACGTTATATTTTTGGTTCCTATGATTCATCAAACTAGTTTGAGTGAATGGACATTTTTACCCTATAATTTAAACTGAAGGATATTGAAAGGCAACTGAAATTTTCCCCAACTAATAAGAAGTCTCTTTTCTGTGAACATTTGAAGAAAACTGTCCAAAAAATGCAAACTGTGCTGATGGCTTTTCTATAGAGCAAGTCTAGACTCATTAAACATATTTTTTTCCTTTTAAACTCCTTATGCTTTTAAATGAATTCAAAGATTATGTTTCAAACTTGCAAGACTGTGTGGGTTTGAAAGCAACTAAGACAAGTAGCCCAGTCCTAACTGAGACCTTTGTTAGGGCAGAATCTAGTAAAGTGAGCTAACAATTTTCAATACATTGGCTGTCACTTCAAATGTCAGTGATAATTTGCAAAACACTCAGAGCAATAATGGAAAAAGGCATAAAATGTCAAATTTGTAGCAAAGCTGACAACAAAAAGAATATTCACTGTGAATTACAGTCTTCCTGAGTTGCTAAAAGCTCTTACTGATTTTGCTTTAATAAAGGATATTCTCCTCTCAAGGGATTTAAATACAGTAGATTATCTAACATGCTTAACTGATGCTTGAAGTTCTCTATCTAAAAGCTTATCCTTGATGACTGGGAAATACGTGATCTCTTGCAAACGTGTTTGGGAGGGTGACTGGTCAATTTGGTGGATCTGTTACCTGGATAGGTACACATTTGGTCAAGGACCCCAACATTCCCTTGTATTGAAAAACTAGTGGCTATTCCATTTTTGTAGATGGTTTTTTTTTGGAAAACTGTTCGGTGAACTATTAACAAATTATTTTGAAAAAGCATCAGCTCCTGCTGTTTTGCAGTTCCTAGAGAAGATGAAAATGTTCAGAATGGAAAACATACACCAAAAAACTCAGAAATGTACATATTGATCAAAAGTCAGACATATGCTCGATAGAAATGAAAACTTCAGAGTACGAAAATAACAACTCTGCTTCCCGAAAACCTGTGCCAGTTACTAAAAATATTTGAATGAACCATTACACCTTCAGATACATGGGATGTGCACCGGCTGGATTGCATGCCCAGGTCATTAGGAGTTCAAATAGCCTGGCTCACAGCAGGACCTGGGAAAGCCAGACCATTTTGTCTAATCCTTATTGAAGGGGTAAGAGGGGAAACAGGGAGCTAAACTATGTGACTGTCAGGGATCTATAAAACGAAGTGTTAGGCAAAAGGATTAAGAGGAAATACTAGAAAACTGTGCATGGAATACAGTGCAAGGTGGATGCAGAGAGAATACCAAAAAGTTAGTCTGAGAGCTACAATAAAGGTGGATAAGAAATTTCTGGCAACCTGGTATATGGCATATATTAACTAGAATCTACCAAGCCTCTCAGACCAGTTGTGTCTCCCAGGCAAGGCCTGACATTGTCTTGACTAGAACCCAAGTTATCTCAATTTGACATCCCAGATATTTGCAGACTTGCTATAGTAAAAAAGCAAGTTACTGCTGTGCAATCACTGAGGCTTCAGCTCCTCTGTGGCTTCTGTAATACCTTGAACCCCACAACCTGTTAGAAAAGGGCCCCTGCTTCAGAGCAACCAAATGTAGGTTGAGACCCAGAGCCTTGGGAGAACCCTCTGCAAAAGCCCCCATTGCTCTGTCACAACAGGGCAGTCTCTTTGCCCCCAGCTGCTGTTCAGGTGCTTGGGACAGCTCTTCACTGAGATATGCAGCCCCTCCTGAGCAGGGCATGTATTTGGAATGCAGCTCAATAAGCCACCCTCACAATGAATTTTTACTGTACACCAGAGCTGAACCACATGTAACAAAAGTGGGGCTACCCTCATCTTTCTGTCTAGGTCCATGGCTCTGCTTTTCTTTGCACTAGCTCTAGGGCTTGTCTGACTCTGTACAGAGCTAATCCAGCTCATTAACCCAAAATAAAGCTATTGACTTTCCTAGCAAAGAATGAATTGCTGAAGGGACAACCCCCCCCTTCAAGAGATCAAATAGATGCAGGACCTTCCTTTTCAAAAGCAATGAGAACAGATCACCTCAAGCTGAGGTGATTTATCCATGGGAAACTCTACCCATGGGCTAATTTACACCTGTACTTTGCCTACTGCACAAAATGGAGTCCTTATTACAAAATTACATTGTCAGTTTTGTACAGACACATTCCACAGCTTCTTCATTAAGAAATCTGGTTTCACAGCATACATAAAAGATCTCATTTTTATGGTAAATATTTCCATCCTGTTCTTGTGAAAAGAAAGAAAAATGATAATGTATTAATATTACATGAGGATGATGAATTGTCTTTCTATCCATTGACACCTCTGTAGGATGAGAATGGCACTGCTGTTTTTCAATCAGTAGTCTCTATGACACCTGAGTATCCAAAGATCCTTAAAGAGTAGGAGACTTCCAGCCTTCTTATGTTAATTTTAACAGCTCTCTTTACAGCTAATATTCAAAGAGCAAAAGGAAAGTTCATGTTATTCCAAGAATCAAGCAGAATGACCAAAGTAATAATAGACCTGGCATCCTTGGTAATCCTAGACGAAAAAGTGATGTTATTTGAATTAAAGCAGTCATGCTATGCGTGATTCAATCAATACAGAGTTAAAGGTAGGAATGTAATGAAACAAGTCCACATGGCTTCATGGAAACAAGACTTGACAAGCAGGCCCGACTTCAATTTTTGATGCGATTACAGGTTTGTTTGATCAAGGTAACCACATGGACATGATAGACTTGGACCTTCCTAATGAATCTGATTTAGTACTGCTTGACATTTTGATTAAAACATTAGCATTAAATAGCCTTAATAAAACACATTAAATAGATTAAGATCTGGCTAATTGATAGAGTTCAGCAAGCTGTTCTAACCAGATATTCAGCACTGACTGGGGATATTTTTAGTGGAGCTCTGCAGGCAGGAACACTATGCTTGCTGCCATTCGATGTTCTGGAATTACACAGAAACATGGGTAACACTGGCAAATGTCCCGCAGTGTAATGAGGAATAGGTAGCTGTGCAAAGTCACAGTTTTGCCTGCATTGGCATAGATGTGTTTTTGATTACATCTTTTTCCTTAGTTTCTCCAGAGGCACAGAAGTTCTTTGTCAGGGTTTAATTGCAAGGCTGTGGTCTAGTCCTCTGCTGGTGGGCATACAGCGATTTCTCTCAAGGGTCATTGCTTTCAGCTGCTAACACATGGATTATTAAAGGGACTCACATGAATCACTTAAAAAGTGTCAACTGTGAAACCATCGCTTATTGCACACTTCTGCATGTATTTATTTTTTTAAACTACCAAAAATATAACCTGACATTAAAAGATGTTTGCAGCTTTGAAGTCAGGAAACTCTAGTCCACAGTCTAAAGCAGGATTTGCTATTAAAAAAATATTAAACAAGAAAGCCAGAGAACTGGCCAGAACATTAATGATAAGTTATACACAAAACATATCCAATCTCTAATATTATCACTTTCTGGTCAGCTGATCTAAGCACATCTTTCCTGATTCTTCATTTTCTTGGTCAGTTCTTGAATCAGATTGAGAGAGCACTGAATTAATATTACTCTCCTTTGCCAGGTTTTATTGTGATCAATCTTTTTTATATTACTGCACATAATCACAAGCTTCCTTAAGCAAAAATCAGAATGAAAGTTCATATGAATTTTGATGGTGTGGACTATTAAAGATCCTCTTTCTCAGCAAAATCTTTGTAGTAAACTGTTATCCTTTTAACATTTGGGTTCTGTTTGACCTTGCAGAACAAGACGACTACTAAATGTAAAAGACACTATTCAGAAAAAAGACACTGAAGAGAATGTCCTCTCATTACTACCTAAAATACAGATTCAGATACATATTTTCCCCAATGCATTGGCATGTATTATTTAACTTCATTTATGTATCAATTTAATATCTAAAATCTTTCCATATTTTCCTAATCTTATCAACTTTTATTAAAACTCATGGTGGCAATCTCGCAAGTATCCTATGAAACACCAATACCATCCTAACCAGTACAAGTCAGCAACAGAATGCCTCATGTCTACTGCTTGTTTCTCCACTGAAAAAAAAAAAGAAGCAATAGGTTTCTTTACTGTGTCAAAACCAAATTCTTCCCTTTTTTTTGGTTGTTGTTGTTGTACAACAAAACTTCTCAACAATGGTTATTCAATGGGGCTTCTTTCTGTGTCTGTCAAAACTGTTACTGAGTTTGCCTATGCCCTGCAATGTCCTCTCTCCCTCTTCACCCTCCTACAACTCTCATTCCCATCACTCCCTCTCTGCTTCTGGATTTGTGTCCAGCTTAGAGAAAAACTCTCAAAAGGGACATACATGCCTTACATGCACCAGTAGTGAGACCAAGTTTTTTTCTCAGTTGTTTATAAACAGGACTGATGGTATTTTATTGGTCAGTTTGTTTTTGTTTTTGTTTTTTTTTCCTACAAGTCAGTTTTCCAATCAGCGCACTGGCAGTGTAAGGATCCTTGCTCACCTTTTTGGATACTCTGAGGTAGTGTCTAATCATCAATACCCAGCTCTCCATAGCAATTCTCTGTCAGAGAAATGTTGTTGGTATTCAAAAAATGTCTGCACTTTATTCCAGCTCCAAAGTTATCATTCATTCTTCTAATTTTCATCCTTTTCTTGACTTAAAACAAACTGTCTTATCTCTGCCCTCTCTAGAACTGTAAAAATATTGTTATCAGATTTTCTTCCTCTTGTACCCTCTGACTCCCAGACAGACTTTTTCCAAATCTCTGTGATATTTTCTTCATCCTAATTATTTCATTTTTTAACCTTATCTTTCCCTTTCCTATTTACAATTCATGTCGTTATCTTTCTTTGGGGTGTTTTTAGCCTTTTTTTTTTAAACTTGCATTGCCTCTGGTGAACATAGTATTAGTAGGACATGACATTCTTCAAATAGCTTCAACTGGCTTTTGACTTTTCCTCATTCTCCAAAACTCTGTACTTTTATCTTTACAGATTTGCTTACTCAGTTCCATTCCCTTTTTCATTTCTGTCTCCTTGCCATAGTCCTCATATATTTTGTTTCCCATACAAAGTTTTGTCCCTTTTTTCCTGGCTATGGAAACCTATCAACCTTTCCAGTTTCATCAGTAATGTACCCTTTATTTTTCATGAGGGCATTAAGCGAAGCTACACTTATTCTTTGAACTTTACTGCAATCTTTTTATCATGCAGATGGGGAGTACCTGTGAACACAAAGGGATGAGCTAAAGTGAAAAAAAAAAGCGCATAGATCTTAGCATAAGATGTTGAAATAAAAACTAGTATCTTGCTTCGCAGAACTGTAGGATTAATAAAAACCAAATTTGGGGTTAGAGTGGGTATCAGAACTACACTAAGCACCCCTAAAACATGTGAAAAATGAGGTGACCAGCATGCACTCATTGGTCACCTCAAATGTGAGGAAAGTGCAACACTTTGGTGAGGTGCTACAGATTAATTTCTATACAGGAGAGGTGCTATGTGCTTATTCCTTACACCATTTTATTCAGTTCTCGGCTTCCTACCACGTTGACAGCGCTGTGCCATGAGTCACTTTTAATCGCTGCCTCATTTGTTCCTGACCTGAATAACCTTTTTATAGAGGCTTGTGTGCAGTGTAACACCTCCTGTGCTGGATCGCGCTTCAGAGGCTACAGAGCTGTCCCAAGCGATTTGCACGGCTTCGGAGCGAGCCTCGGGAAGGGCAGCCCTGGCTCCTCTGTATTGCTCCTGGAAAGGAAAAGGGGATTTGCCCCTGAGGAGGTAATGTCAGTGTGAGGACTGAGCCCCGACCCGCGCAGACCCCTCGGAGGCAGGGCGAGAGATGGGGGCTCCTCACTGAGGACCGCTCCCTGCCACCGCCAAGAGCGTCACCTCCCGTGGCATTTGCACAGTCACAGAATATCCTGGGCTGGCCGCGACCTACAAGGATCACTAAGCTCATCTCTTGCCCTGCACAGGACCATCCCCAAGACTCACATCCCCAAGATGTGCCTGAGGGAATTGTCCAAACACTTCTTGAACTCTGTCAGGCTGGGTGCTGTGATCATTTCCCTGGGGAGCACGTTCCAGTGCCCAACCACCCTCGGGATGAAAAAACCTTTTCCTAACATTCAACCCGAGTCTCCCCTAACACAAATTTATGCCGAATTTTGGTTCTGTTCGACCTCCCGCACGCAGCTGAGGCTGAAACACCAACTTTCAGTCCCCGCTACCGCCACAAACCCTACGCCCGGCCAGCCCCACTGCCCCAGGGCTGAGCCCCCTCAGCAGCTCCGCAGCCGCTGCCGCTCTCGCCGCAGTGGGGCGGGGGCTCCTCTGGCCCCGCCCATCCCGCCGGACTTGGGGCGGGGCGTCGCCGAACCGTGCTTCTATTGGTAAGAGCGGGTGCCCATCCTTGCAGCGCTCCAATCAGAGACTGCGGATCGCGGGGGCCGTCAGACGTCGTTTGTTCCCTATCTGGAGCCGCCCCTTCCCCCTGCCCGTCAGTCACGTCCCCGCCGCCGGCCCGCAGTAAGGAATAGGAACGCGCGCGCGCCTGTCAATCGCTAGCGTTTCCCCGCCCTTCCCCCCCCCCCCCCCACACACACCACAGCCGAGCGGGGGGCGGGGCGCCGGCTGCGCGCTGCTGCGGCAGGCGGGGCCTGGCGGACGGGGGCGGGAGGCAGGGAAAGAGAGGAGGAGGAGGAAGGGTGAGAAGGAGGAGCTGCGGCTGACGCCGGCGGAGCTTTCAGTACCTCGGAGAACGGCTGCGAGCGCGCCGGGCGGGCGGCAGCCGCCACCGCCGCCCTCTGCTGCCCGCTCACCTGCCCCGCTCCGCTCCTCACCCGCCCCTCCCCGCCCCGCGTCCCCCCGGCGCCGGAGGGAGCCCGGTCCAGCCGGAGCGGTTCCGGGGGGCGGGAAGCACAGCAGCAGCACAGGCTCGGTGATCGGGACGGGCGGGGGTCCGTCAGTGCAGGGACGGAACGGGTGGTCAGCCCGGGACGGCCGGACTGGCTTAGGGGGTCGCTCGCTACCGTCGCTCCTCACGGAGCGGCGGCCGGGGCGGCGAGGAGAGCGAGGGGGCTCGCACCCCGCACCTCGCACCCCGCCGTGGAGCCCGAGGGGAGAGAGAGGAGCGCCGAGTGCGGCAGCGGCTGCCGGCATTTGCTGGGGTGGGCAGGGAACCAGGAACAGGAGTCGCACCCGCGGCTGGGAGCGGGGAATCCGCTCCGCGGAAACCTCGTGGGCAGAGATACCCCTCGCTCAAAGAGGTTTTGAGGGGAAGGAGAAATTGAATGTAGACGCATATTGGTAGTTTTGCTGAAATAATCAAGTGCCGAAGGCAGATCATAGGCAGATAAGGTGGAGGGATGGATCCCACTGTTTTGGATGCCGGCTTGAATTTTTTATTTACTTTTCTGATTTGACCACTGCTAAATGTGGATTTTTGTGCGAGCGAACCCGATGGCGGTTGTTCCATTGTTCCTTGTTTGAACGTAAATCTTAGTCCTGCTGCTTGTGGATTTTTTATTTATTTATTTATTTATTTTTGGAAAGGACCATTCCAGGTAGCTTTTGCGTCTGACAAAATGAAGCCTTTGTATTTTTCGATCAATTATACTTAATATTGACATTCTGTTTGATACAAGAGACTTAAAGTGCTGCCTCACTCAGAGGACCATTAGAGACTTTCTCGGTCGCTACATGTAGCTGAATGTGTTACGACACATCCTTTCTCCCCCCTCAAATCTTCCTAAAGATTTTTCCAAAATGAAGAAATTTAATTTTCGCAAAGTTTTGGATGGTTTGACTGCCGCATCCCCTGTTGGAAGCAGTGGCGGTGGCAGTGGAAGTGGGGCTGGTGGCTCCGTGCACCCAGGAGGGACTGCGGGAGCTGCAGGGACACCCAGAGAGGAGATCCAGGAGACGCTCACTTCAGATTATTTTCAGATCTGTAAGGTAAAGGCTGTATTTTTATTTTCTATGGAAATAATAAAATCTACCCTGGGTTGGGGGGCGTGGGGGGGGGGTGTAGTAATATGATACCAATAAGCGTTTTACTTGAGAACTGCAGTGGTTGTATAAGGACTTCAGAATGAAAAGACAGAGATCCAGTGGATGCAATTTTCTTCCTGCTGCAGAGTTGGGGTGGTCAGTAAATTCGTAGAAATCTTGATTTCAGCACTCAGGGCTGAATTCCAAGCTCACACTTGGACCCCAAAAGGCTGACAGGATTGTGAACAGGAAAGCAAATTTGTGCTAGTACCGATAACATTTACAAGTCATTAGAAATTGAAGACTGTATGCATCTACTTCCCTTCTACTCTCTTCTCATCCTCCCTGCTTTTCCTTCTCAGTTTTAAGAAAAAGGCACAAGCTAGAAATAAAAAACAGTGCAGTGACTATTGAACTCAGGACTTCAATTATTTGAGAGGAGCTGGATGTAGATTCAGGGTGGCTGTTTACCATTAGTACTGAAGTTTCTGATTGCATGGTAGCAAACTTCGTGGGACAGCATAAATACCAAAAGTTGCCAAGAGTGTTCTGGTTTTTAATGTGTTGATCACTTCCTTAAGTGGGAATTTTCTATGAGTAAAAAGTATAAGATATCCCTGTATCTATTTTGGTTTGTATCTGTTTCCTGTAACAAAGCTTTAAGTGGTTTTAAATACTTGCACCTGTAAAACAGAACAAACTATTTGCTACTTCTGATCAGCTCTGGAATATGAAAATAATACTTTTGTAATGAAGACAAAATATGAAAGGAGATTATGGTCTTCTACTATTACCTGTCATTGTTATCTGAATTCTGATGGCTTTGCTAGAAATTTTGTTTGCTTATTGTTTTGATTAGAAGCTTCAAAACCAGAATTTTTAATTAGTGGAATTTGCATTACTAGGAGTAAATGGACTTCACCCTATTAAGTATACTTTGCTTTTATTAATCAGGTACAAATTGATCTGAAATTTAGATGACTGTCAACTCCAGCACATCATTATTTCTTTTTGTGTTCAGAAAGAAGAAAGAAATATAAATAACCAAGACAAGCCTGATACATTTTGTGTGCAGATCTGGTCCTTGTGAAATACACAGCTTCCCTGATCTCAGATACCATGTTTATAATTCTGTTTGGCTTGCAGCTACAGCTGGTGTCAGAACTCTTGCAGAGTTCCAGGGGAGAAGAATGAGCTCCTATGGCTTAAAGACTCAGAGACCTTTAGATAGGTTCTACAAAATACTAATTCTTTTTTTCTTATAGTTCTTTGTCATCCTGTACCACAACAGGTTCCAGCCTTTTGACTCAAATGATTCTGTAGTTTAATAGAGTGTCAGTGATGAGTGCATTAGAATCATACCTGCTTGCCAGGCTTAGATTTGACTACTTTTGCTTAGGTACACAGTAATTTAGCATTTTGTGAAACTCCAGATACTCAGTACAGTCGTTTCCCTTTTTGTCATGTCAGTAAGAAGATAAGACAAACAATCAAGGTACATTATTCAGAGATTTCTAGGTAAGGCTAAACTCAACATGGTTTTTCATGTTTAAGTCATGTGATAAGAACAAAGGTCTATATTTAGTGAGATATATATTCTTATTTTGTGTGGCATATTTGTGAAAATAAGCAACATAAGATGAAATGATTTTTTTTTTCCTAATCTCCGTTATTTCCCTTGTTTGCTTTGATATTACTCAAAGACAGTGTTATGTCCTGATAGATCTAGTTGGAATATGTGTGAAAGCATATGTCATTTGAAGAAGATTTTAGTGGCTAATATTTGCCTGTCGTAGCTCTCAGGTTAAAATGTTCTCAACAAAGTAAATATTTGTGTAGGAAACCTTTTGGTTGCTTGCAGCAGCACTTGCTTATGAATGTATGTCACTGCAGAACTCTGAGGTACACAAAATACCGGATTGCTTTTCCAAGATACAAAGGTATGCCGAAAGCAAACTTCCAAACCACTCGGTAGTCATGTGCTCCTGATACTCCGCAGTGTTTATTCCACGGGCTCCACCTCAGCAGCTCTGCCGCACTTCAGGAGCACCAGGAGTGTGTTTGAAGGAAGCCCCAGAAGCTGGGAGGGCCCTGCGCTGTTGCAAGGGAACCGGGGCAGTGGGGCCTGATGCAGGCACAGCTTCCCCCTGCCTGCTCCAGGGGCCAGAGCCCTGCCCGAATTTGTACCTCGGTCAGTCTGCATCAGATTAAAAGTACACCGCACACACATAACCCGAATTCCATCCTCCCCGAGCTTTTGCTGTGCAGCACTTCTGGTACTTCAATTGGGTATTTGCATGTTCAGTTACATAAGTTACACGGGCTGCATATTCAAGGATCCGTGATCCTGCTGCACGCAGAGCTGGGTAAAGCTAATGGCAGTTTTGGTTTGTTATCTGCAGGGTCGAGGCATCTGGGCTAACAGCCTAAGTAGCACCTCAGACTGGTTTTCCTTTCTTTGCTGGTTATAAAAATCCTCATTTAGAAGGGAAACATAAAAGCTGACTCATACTTAAGAATTAAAAGGCCTTTCCCTGCAGTTTTTTATGTAAATAAGTTGCCTTTCTGAAGTTTGTGGGAGGTCTGCTTGACTGAAAACACAGATCCAACCCTCTAGCAGTACGCTGTTTTGAATGGCAGCACTCCTGATTTCATTTGTAACACACCTGAAAGCCAGCTCTCCATTTTGTGGCAATTTTGGATTGGTTTTGACCACAGTGTCTTTTTGAGATACATATTAGAGTTTAACAGAAGTAAACTGAATATTTTACACCAAGATGCTCTCAGTGAGTTAGAGTTACTTTTGGCCTTTATATTTAAATCATTAATGTGATCTTCCATATTGAAAGAATGAAATATTCTTGAAACTATTACGTATCAAATAGCTATGTCCTGGTTTAAGCATGATAAATTTATACGTTGGTAGCTGTAATAATGAATGAGTGGCACCATTTTCAAAGTACTCAAGCAATGTGAAATATTGTCTCACCTATTTTGTGACAGCAGGAAGCTGAGGTACAGTTTAGGCTGCATCTAGGGGCTGCTCTTGGGATTTGGTATCAAAGTGCAAATAATTAAAATATTGATTATAGATCACATTAGTTGAATTGAATATGTGAGATAGCAGCATCATCCTAAGACTAGGCATGATCCAGTAGAATATGCTACTAAAGTCTATGTTAATTTTAATTGGAATAGACTTAATTTCCTTGGGTTTGCTTCTTTGTATTTTCCCTCTGTATATGTGTTGTTTCTTTTTCTCTGGCAAGCATTTTTAGGCTCACCTGTGTTTGTCCCGACCATCCAGAAACTAAAATATGGCACTGGGGGAAGAGCTGCTAATAATGAAGTGAGAAGCTCACAGTTAGGATGTTTTAAATCATTTAAGTAGAACTTTGAGCAGAGGGAACATAAAAAGAGAAAACAATGATTTTATTTTTCAGAAGGTTGCTTGTTAGGGGATGACACAGTTGGTAAGAATCAAGATGTACATTTTTTTGGTATGTGAAGTTCTTGTTCCTCATGAAAATAGGTCTCCCATGTAGAACTATTCAGGGTTTTCTTGGAGAACAATCATAGAGTTGAATTGAATTTGTAGAGCATGAGGTTAATAACTTTGAAATCAAGACCTCAGTTAAGAGCACAGTAACAGTTGTACTTTACCAGGTATATAATTAATCTACTCTAACACATTTTCTTTTGCTGTGGGCAGCAACTGAATACCCTTGGAAAGGTCCAAGAACTGGCAATTTAATCTTTTCAAAGAATTGCTTCCCAAATGGTTGTGGACCCCAAAGCATGAGATTTCTGTTCTTTTCCAAACTGGTCTTCAGTGTTATTACGGGGTAGTCTTGCAACACAATAAACATCCTTTAACTCATGCTGTATTGTTTATATTGATAGTATAGTCATAGTTTCAGTATGTTCATTACCCATTCTTTATGCAAAACCTATGGAGGCCAGAACAGTTTTAGGCTTTTGTTAAAACTGATATGGAAACCCATGGCAAATTGCAATTGTGCCTTCCTAATCCTGCTTTTGTTTGGCAAGAACAGGCCTTCAAGATACAGTCAATGAGTAGCCAAGTTAAATACCTTAAATATCTAGATTTCCTATCAGGTGGTCTTAAATTTTAATTCTGAGAATTTATAGATTATAATACTTTATTTTGTCAACCTATGGAGGTAAAACGTGTAATCCTTCTGACAACAGCCAAGTAGGTATTTTAGCTGCAAATGCAACATGACACTACAGTTCAGTGATGGCAGAGAGAAGATGAATTTTGGAATGGCAATTTAAGCACAATGCTGCAGGAGCACATTTTTGGTTATGAAGTATTAAAAACAAAAAAATCCTTGTTATAAGCTATCCACAGTGTTTTAGTCAGTTTGAGCTGTTTGGTTAATCTGTCTTGTTTCCTTGCTAAGGTCTTACAGAGAGCAAAAAATAAAATGTTTGCAAAGTGGTACATTTTAGTGAAAACCCATTTTAAAATTAATATGAGCTTTTACTTGTAAGTTCTCAGAGTTTATTTAATGCTTAAGTGGTAAATAAAATATTGTGGGGAATGATTTTTTTTCCCTCTATACCAGAAATTGGATCTAAAGTTAGTTGCAGAACCCTATTCTGTTTAAAGCTACAGAGTCATAAATGACACTTCTAAATTAGATTATAGTAATTTCATGAAATTTGTGTTGAGCATAATCTGTTCTTCTTTTTAAGTGTTTGTATTAATTAGAAATAGGACTTACCCATGGGAAAGAGCATAACACATAAAAAGCTTCTTTTGAAAGAATTTTGAAGATTTTAAGGTACCTGTAGTAGTATAACTTTATTCACTTGTTTGGAGTTTTTTGTGCAAATATCTGTATTTTTGTATTATTAAATGAAGTAATGCACACACTTCATGGCCAACACATGCAGTTACATCTTCAAAATTATTTCCAGACCTTTAAAGTTGCTGAATAAAGCACTCAAAAAGTTCCACAGTTCTTAAATACCTTTGTTTGCACAGACAACTTTTAATTACATGATCCCATATTTCTTCTATAGGTTTAATTTAGCAAAACAAATAGTGTTTGCTCATAGGAAAGTACTTCAATATTTCTTTGCATACTTAAAACTCAGAGCATGCCTGAATATTAGGTTCCCCATGGATTTTTCCAACAGAAGTGCTCACCACTGTAGTTCTGAAAGCTTTATAAGCATTAATGAATTGACCTTCATAATATTTCTGTGAGATGGAAATATTATCCCTGCAGTATAGATGCCACAGAAAATCCAAAATGTTCAAGGTCCCCTGTTTTGAGTTTCCAACTTGACCTGCTTTGCATCTGTTTTTCTTTTTTTGCATATTTAACTTATCCCACTTATCCCCTTGTCCCATTGGGCCTCCCATTGTTTTCACATTCTCTTGCACATATTCTGCCCAGTTGCAGAGTGATCTTTAGGTTAGTTGTTCTGTTTATATGCCCACCTTAGATAGCCAGAATGACTCTGAATTTCCTTTCTGTCCCAAATGACTGCAGATATATTTCTGGCTCCACTGTACAATGGCAGAAGATAATTTAATTAATCCCTACAAGAGGAGAACAAATTCATACTGCATAGATTAACTTATTTCATGTATTTATTTGTTTTGCTTTTTATGGTTGACCTTGCATTTTTAACAATATAAGAATCAAAGAATTGCAAGTTGAGTTGCAAGGGATCCTTGAGGATCACTGAGTTCAACTCTTGATTTCACAGAGGGAAACCTAAAGGTTAAGATATTTGCTCTCTTTTTGTGTCCCATTTCAAGTGGGCTTTTTTCTGGTTGTTGGTTTGGTAGTTTTTTGGTTTTTTTTTTTTTTTCTTAATCCATGGGATCATACATGTTGGAAGATCATCTAGTCCCAACCCCAGTGCCATGGGCACAGACACTTTCCACTAGACCAGGCTACTCAAGGCACCATCCAGCTTGTCCTAGAACACTTTTGAGAATGGGGCATTCACAGTTTCTTTGGGCAACCTGGGCCAGTGCCTCACCACCTTCACAGTAAAGAATTTTTTCCCCAGTATCTAAACTGAATCTGCTCTCTTTTAGGACAATGGGACAAGGGGAAACAAATTGAAGTTGTTTCCCCTTGTCCTATCACTACATGCCCTGGTAAAAAGTCCCTCTCCAGCATTATTTTAGCCCCCTTTAGGTAGTGGAACGGGCACTAAGGTGTCCCTGGAGCCTACTCTTCTCCAGGCTGAACTCCAGCTCTAGTGGGAACACCAGCTATATTATTCCTCACCTGAGGGTCACCAGGTAGTTAATGAGAATTTTTCTCACTATTGCAGTGGGAAAAGCAATTTTTAATCTCTTGTAGCAGAGATGGAGGAAATTCAGACTCATTGGCTCACAGTGTTCTGATTGAGGAGCTGTCACATAAAAAGCTGGTTGCATAAGCCGCTTTGGCCCCAACTTACTTCTGGAAGAAATACTTACACTTAATTTTTTAAAGAAATTACTTAGAGGTGCTTGGCTAAAAATATAAAGATTTTTTTTTTCCAGATAGAAATGCATATTCTGTGTCCTCAGTGGAGCTGGACTAAGTCCAAGAGAGACCCCATTCTCACTTCGTTTAGATGAATATCCACTTGTATCTGCTTCCTGTTTGAGACATCTGATACTCCCTGGTGTATGACTTATGCCCAAAACACTTTTTGAAGTCTCTGTGAAAATACTATGAAAAGTTAGTGTATTCACTTTATAAACTGAGAAGAGGAAGCAGTAGAGAGTGAACTAATACACCTTCCTAAGCTAAATGAATATAGTGGTCTGTTGGCTATTCTAAGAAAAAGTGCTTATGAAAGTAGCTTGTGGAGTATATTAATTTGTCACAATGTGTGTTAGAGTCATTATAGGGGAAAATTAGAGGACTGTAGGATTAGAAATACGAGTAATGTGCATCTGTGGAGAGGAGAGAAAGCAATATTATTAGGTACAGATGGCTGGCAAGTGTGCTCAAATGTAATAAGATGTTATCTTTGTGCAGTGCTGTGTCCATTCCTAACAGATCACCAGCAAAGAATATGAATAATAAAAAGTACTAGACACAATCTGTCACCTGTAGCTAGGGTCAAAGTCTGAGGAGGTGCACTCTTTATGGTTCCTTTAAAGTTAAGTTGTATATAGTACTGAAAAAACCCCAACCTCAATATTCAAGGCTTTGAGTAGATGAATGCATGGACTCAGAAGGAGCCTTAGTGAATTCCATGTGGTGTGTATAAGCAGATGCATGTGTGTATGCTAGCATGTTTTTTTGCAGAATTTGAATCCAACAAATTAAAAATAATTGTTTCTGTTTCATTGAAAAGTCTGCTATGTAAGAATGCTGTGAGGTCAGACACTCAAAAGTCAGGTCCCTTATTCAGCTAGTATCCAGTTATGTCTATATGTGAGGCAATCTAGTCTTTACTGCATATTTTTATTTTCTTGAAGTATCTGCTCATATTTTGTTCCTGTCCTCCCTCACGTTTGTTTTGAACAGTATAGAACATGTCAGGAGGATGAATGCAATTCTGTATGCGTTCTTTGGAACAGTTCCTGTG
This sequence comes from Serinus canaria, assembly GCF_022539315.1. Lineage (NCBI taxonomy): Eukaryota > Metazoa > Chordata > Aves > Passeriformes > Fringillidae > Serinus > Serinus canaria. The sequence continues at coordinate 25,098,536 of NC_066313.1, forward strand.
AAAAGATCTCTGTTATCCACTGGACATCACAAAAATAGTAAATAATACTAAATTAATGAATGCTCATCTCTGCTTCATTCATGCCGTCCCATCTATTGTATCCCTTCAGGGTGGAGGTGTGCTCTCAGTTACTGCTGTCCATCATCACTTGTGTTACAGATACATTCCATGCAGCTGTGGATGAAACTTAATTTTACTGAGTCCACAGATCCCTACTTTATCCGTTGTTTGTCCCTACATATATTTTGAAATGCTCCCTGAAAGTGGTAAGGGCAGGAGAAGTGGCCTGTGGTTATGTAAACAGAGATCTGGTTCTTACGATCCTTGGCTGTGCTGTCTTCACTGGTGTCTGAGCTGTGTCCTTGGTAGCTTCATAGGCAGTGCAGAGGGGGACGGTGATGTGCAGGATCTGCTGGATTCCACTGCTGTGAGAGGGTAAAAACCTGCCACAAAATACCTGCATTTCATTTGGAATATACCTTCACCCTGTGTGAGGTGAGATGCTGGCTGTTATTTTCAGATTAAGTTCTCAATTCAACATCAGGAAAAAAAAAATCTTCAAATTGCATACAGCATGTATGCAGAAAGAAGGTGGGAGAGGATTAATTATGAATTAGTATTGCATAGTGAACAACATTATAAATGCTAGTAATGAAATCTGGTAACAGCATTTCATTCAGTATACAAGAATGCCAAATTACATTTCAAAACAGATTTTCACAGGAATAAACCAATAATACAGATTATCTTTGTATCAAAGTGGTTTTAGCACTCTGTTTCTCTAGCTTCCTCCCCTGCCATTTCTGACCAAACCCCGCACCTTCAAGAACTTTATGACAGCAGTAACATTTTTTCAATCTCCCAGTATGGCTTTTTTTTTTTTAATAAAAATACTTTGAAAGCAGCAACTGAAGCATTTGTTTCAGAGCAGAAACCACAATCAGCCATAACAGAACATAATTAGTCAAAAGTAGTGAAGTTTCAGAAAATCCAAAAATGGGGAGTCATGCAAAATTAATCAGTATTATTATTATGTTGGTCTGATGTAAACTTAATACAAAAAGTTTTCTTTTTGTTTAATTTCTCATTAAAGTTACACAATATCTTTTTCTCTGTGTCCACAGTCACAGTGAAGAAAAAATATTTTCTTTTCAGGGCCGTCAGATAAGTTGAATGATTTTGCAGTTCTTGTACACGCCCCTGAAGCAGATCTCCAGCAGGCAGATGACATTCTGAACCAGCCTGTCTCAGGTTTAGAGCAATGCAGTTAAATGATGCAATGACAAAATCAATGGAGCTGCTATTTGAATTACTTTGAGTATAAAGGTTTTCCATTTGATGGACTGAAGTCTTGCTTAAGTAGATAGGCCAAAATGAATTTTGCAATCCGTAGTTTAGGGTTGGGGTTTTTTTATAATTCTCTATTAAAGACAAGGGTAGATATAGTTTTATGAGCAATCAAGACATTTCTCCACATGCTGATGCCCTGTTTCTTCTTGCCAGTTTACACGGCAATAGTGGGAAGTACATGATACCATATTTATTATACAGTGGGTGCAATTCCTTCATTGTGGTCTCATTTTTTTCTTCCCTTTTTGTGTATTTGCCTGGGGTTTATTGTGGTTTTTTTTTTTTTTTGTTTGATTGTTTGTTTTTGGACTTGGGAGAGTTCTTTTAGAAAGAATAAGAAGGGAAGAGGTGAAAGAATTTTGCAAACATAATTCTCCCTTGGATTTGGGATTTCTCCAAAGGGCATAATGCCTCTCTTGGGATGGTTATATTCATGTATTACCCTGTAACTTATTATGCTGTAACTCAGTGCTGTGGTGGATGTAGCAGGGTGGTGTAACTGCCAAGCAGTTGCTTGGCCATAGCTGCACTGATTTAAATAGGTCCAGAAAATGATATTAAAATTCAACCTCTTTAGCTTTGGCAGGAGGGGTTGGACCAGAGATTCTGCAGATTCCCTTCCAACCTCATCTGAGCTTTTGGGGATAATGAATCTTATGGATCAATGTAATTTTCTTTATTTGTGGATTTTCCTGTCTAAATTATATTAATTTTGTATTTTTGATGCACTACAGTGCATTTCAAAGGACAAGCATGAGGAGAATGTTTTTTGAAATTCAGAAGGCCTTATTTTTCCCCTGTGGTTTGCTTAGCTTGGCTGTTTGTATCTATATGAATCACATCTAAATAGGACCATCCTTATTTAATAGTCTAACATCTAGCTTGCAGAACTGAAAATGACAGTGGAAAAACACATCTCTGAAGTGTTTGCAGAGATCTTTGTTACAGAAAAAAAAATTTGTATGTTCATTGTACAAAAAACATATAATATTTAAGTCAGTTAATTTCAAATACTCTAAAATCTCTCTTATTTTTAATATAATTATTAGTTTGTAATATTTGTGAAACAATACTTTTTAAATTCAGGCTGTATTTGAAGTCTGCTTTATGTTCAGGACAGCTACTTTCTCAAAATTCTACCATAGCTAATTAAGTGACATTTTATAAAAAAGTAAGTTCCATATTTTAAAAATAAACAACAAACCAAATTTGCATATTACTAAAAGTATTATTCTTCTATGCCATTTTTTTTTGTAGGGGAATATTATGAAATTCTGCTTGTTTCTTAAACATATCTTTTCTTTCTGCCCCAGTATTCCCATTTCAGTAACACTTCTCTTTTGTGCCCACATTTTCCATATATTTTTCTTTACTGTATTTTTCTCCACCATACTGATCTCCTTTTTCTTCCTCTCTGTTTCACTGCTACTGGTGAGGATAATAAGCTCGTAAGAAATGGCCTGCTGAGACAAACCCATGGTCCATATCTCCCAGCAGTCAGTCTCTGACAGTGGCAGCAGAATTGTCACTAAGGGAGGGTAATAAATTACATCACTTTCTGCAGTCCATTCCCTTTCCAATCTCCCATTATTCACCATCACTGGATTTGATATGTTGGAGGGAATATCTTTAGCTGGTCCTTATAAAATCCATTTATTCATCATGTCAATAAATTTGTCCCATTTCACCCCCCCCACCACCACCATTTTAAGCTAATCTTTAATTTCTTTTGAATGCCTCCATGGCTTTGCCAAATATGTTTAGCTTACCCACTACGACTGAAAGTCTCAGTCATATCCCCCCACATACAGCTCTCAAGCAATGGACTCACACAGGTTTTCTGTAGCAGCAGAATGATGCCCTCTGTGTTATTCCTTATGCTCTTCCTAATCATGTCCAATATAACTTGGCTTTTTGGGGTTGCTGTTGAACATTAAACCAAATATTTCATAGAAATGATAACCATGCCCAAAAATTTCTTTGCTGAGTTGTAAATGCCAGTTCCAATTTCAGCATTGTGCAGATCTAGTTAAGACTTTTTTTTCTTCTAGATATCTTATATCTATCCACACTGAAGCTCATTTATCAACTTCTTGCCTACTTAAGTCACTCTAATGAAGTCTTTCAGGAGCTGGGCACTGGTGGTTCTGAATTTCACTATCCAAAGGATCTTACTATTAGCTGTGGTCTCGGAGACTTCAGGTCATTACCTTTTATAGGTCTTTAAAGACAATTAATAAAATTGGTCCAAGCATGGAGAGCTCTGCTTGTGAATTTTCTTCATGGTAGGAATCCATAAAACTCTGTCCTTTGTTTTCTGTGATCTAACCAGCTTTCAGTCCACAAAGAAATTTCTTTAGTCCCATGACACTTCTGTTTCTCTAATAACATTGCAGTGGAATATTATTGGAAGGCTTTTGAAAAACTTATGTATATTCATATTCCCTTTATTTACTTGCATGCTGACAGTTTCATAGAATTAGAGAGAACTAGTCAGACATGATTTCCCATTGAAGGAACTCTGCTGACTTCTGCAACAATCTTTATCTGTGTGCTCTGTTAGTCTTTATTTTATCATCTTGTCAGGGACAGCAATCAGCTTTCCCAGTCTGGAAAGGTCCAGAGTCCCTTTTGTAAATGGCTTTTTCCAGATGACTGTTTCTAGCTTTACACCAAGGAAAAGAACTATCTGTGGGTAGATTTATCTAAGAAAAAAAAAAAAGCGTAGTTTTTTAGAATATTCTCTGAATATGCTCGGAAGCCCTGGTTCCTATTACAAGTTGAGAGCTAGATGGAATCAATAACTTGGGTTTGAAAATTGTACCTAAGCTGTGATTTTTACAAAAAGCATTACTTCAAAAAATGAAAATTTAACTAATAAAAAATTTATCTCTCCTGTGTTGTTTACTTTGGTTGGAAGCCTGCTGATACCTTGTCCTCTTTCCATTTTTAATGAGAAGGAATCAGTCTTACCAATCAGAGATTACAGACACAGTGATCCATAAATGGGGGAGGTCATGATCTTGTAGTGTTATAATACATGGCAGCTCATTTGTATAAGCACTCATTTTTATCACTACAATCTTGGAGCACCACAGTACTAAAAATAGTATTGAAGTGGGAAGAATGCTGTAATCATTGTCAGTTTTTAATTTCCGACACAGAGGCTGGAGAGGTTTCAGTCAACACTTCATCCTCTATTCCAGTTAATTATTCTTCAATGACATTTTTGCATGTGGCGTGTTGGTGACAATTTGGAAGTAGACTCTACATACTGAGGCACAGGTTTAAACTACATAGTTAAATTTCAGCAAATATACATATTCTCAAAAATTATTTACCTAAGTAAATCAGTTTTGCTGTCAGATGTTCAATGAAACAGAGTATCTGAAAAAAATTGGTAGAAAAGTTACAAATTTTAAGTTTATCCAAATTTTAAGAAACACTTTTGCCTATAAACTCTAGTAGTTGATACAGTTGAAAATTTTATCTAGCTCTGTGTTTTCTGGACTGAGAGAATGTTATACTTACTTTTATTAAAAAGGTGTCTTTGAAATCTGATATGAACTGCCACAGCATAAACGTTAAGAAAACTTATACTGAAAATTGCATTATGCACCCTGTGAATAATTATACTGGATATTGCATATTAGTACTAGTGCAATTTTTTTCAGCTAATGAAATATATCACGGTATCTTAGACTGAAAAAGACCATTATGTTCTGTACAGGATATTAAAATGTTCATTGGTAGATTACTAGCAAGCCCAAATAATCAATTTCCTATATTAATTTAGGTAAATTGGTTTTGTAAAGATTACTTTAATGATCTATACATGCAACTCACTGCTTAAAATGATTTAGAAGAGAATTTAAGAGAAAATAACTAAGCTGAACAGAGATTTATGCTGCAATTGTATCTGCATTTGTAATTGTTCTGTTTCAAGTAAATTGTTTCGTGTATTGCATGGAAACTCTATGTCCTAGGGAGCGCAGACTGCCTCTAGAGACAGTGTGCCCAAAAAGGAGACATAAAAGAAAGCTGGATAATGTGGAGAAAAGCAGACCTGGCTCCATCTGCTGTCTGACTTTTCTTTCTCCCTTTTTGTCTGGTTTTTCTCTCTCCCTTTTATTTTCTTGGCAGCTTCTTTCTTGGGGTATTTGGGGTAGTTAGGTTCCCCTATATTTCTTTGAACACAGACTGATTTTTAACCATACTTCAGCTTTTGCCTGCTATTGACCCCAACTACTTTGTTTTGCATTTCTGAGCACCATTGATAGTTTTGTTCTCTGTTGTTCCTACTGGACATAACTCAGATAAAATAGGAATGGTTTGTTGGTTTTTTTTTTTTTGTCACCCTAGGATCAAGTTAATTTTTTGGCCTTCTCTTCTTTTTCATATGTATTAGTAAATGCTGTAAGGAAGCCCAGCCACAGTTCTAGAACTGTTACTCATCCTTACACTCAGGTTCACTCAAGCTGTGTCAAAGCACAGCTGAAAAGTCTACTCCAAGCGCTAGCTTTTCATGTCAGTCTTTCTCACAGTCCTTTGAAAAAGAAAGGACCAAAAAGCTTTTGTTGGACCAAAGCTGAGGACAAGAACCTGGGAGTTTGGAATGTTAAAAGATTTTCCGTGTTCTTTTGTAATAGGTTTAATCTTCAGAATAATTTCTGAGGGTGCACAAATTTGGGCCAAACCCTCAGTTATAGAGACATCTTTTTCTGCCCTAACTCTGTACTGTATAACTTGGCTTTCCTTCCAAAATGGTTTTGTTCTTTTGGAATCTTAATAAATATAAATACTTTATTGAAAGGTGTAATTTACTTGGATGTTCAGTGGAAAATGAACAAATTTTCCACTGAATGGAACAAATTTTAAAAAATATTTTACAAATGGCAGAATTTTGCAGTCACAAAAACCCCCTAGTTTGGATTAGTCTAAATACTCAAATTTGGAAAATGGCTGCAAAATAGAAAGAGCACTTTTGAGTCAATCCTAGAGTTCAAAATTGTACTGAGCTATGATCCTGAAAACATGTACATCACTGTTCTTTTAAAACATAGTTCTATCTCAAATACAGGACCCAATTAAAATTTCCAAACGGGAAGTCTGACTCTAGATTGCAGAAATACTGAAAATACAATGCAGATCCTAAATATGTAGGCAAGGATGCAAATAGCTCTTTAAAAATATTCATCATTGCATTCTTAGATCTTAAAAATAGTACTGAAAACTCCAGTCATGGCTAAACATCAGAGAAGCTTACTGTGACTGGAACTGATAGGAATTCAAACTTTATTATAGACAGCATTTCTAAAATCAATAATTGAAAAAGGATAATTGGTGAAAATAAAGGTTTTTCAGATAAGGAAGAACCTTTATTCACCAGAAATTTCAAATACAATAGCAGATTAGTAATGCTATATGTTCAACACACTAGAAAATACTGCAATCCATGATTGCTTCGATTTTTGTGACATGAGAGGTAAAACCACTTCTAGGGGTGTAAGTCTGGTCCCAGCTTAGATATCAGAATAAAAAAACTTTATATTTGAGTAGTCCTGATACTTAGGAAGATAAGAAAGTTAAAAACTCCAAAACACAAAGCAAACCAAACCAGATACAGAATTGAGATCTTTGATAAATGCTCACATTAACATAGAAAGTGAGTTACTTTTCTACAGCTTACTGAAGTAGCATATGCTTCTGGGTTTTTTCAGCCTAGAAACTAATAGTTAGACATTCTTTAAACAACTTCCCTTATCAGCAGTAATTATTATACGAGACAAGTAAGATCTCTTTTAAGGAAGTGGTTATTTGCTGAAAAACATACATTTGGTTGTTCCCAAACTGCTTGTGAATATCAGTTCAAGTGTTTCCAGCTGTAATGGAGAAGTTGGAGTGATACAGCTGTGGGATCATCAGCTGCCTTTTACTCAACAGGTCTGCAATTAAGGAGTTCCTTTTGTTGACATTGTTCCATAGGGACTCCTGGATGCTTCAGCAGACATAGCTCTTGAACTAGATAATTTCAAGGAAGAGGAAGACAGCTTAAAAGTTAAAATTCATTCAGTTCAAAGTACTTCCTCTCCAATACCAACCACGTACTAAAAAAAGAGTCAGTCCTAGAGTTCTAGGTTTTATTTTGTTAAATAATATAAACCATTATTATTATACTGAAAAATAGCATTTTGTGTCCATTTTTAGGAAAGCAGCCCCACACAAAAATTTATTTACAGTTCATTTTATTGGGTATTTTTTAATGTGTTTTGGGTTTTTTTTAAGTGTCTTGTTACTTTCACTTTTGTTCTTATGTTCGTGTTCTTCCTCATAAGAATTGGGCAAGTCATGATGTTCATAACTTCCAGGTTAAGATAACTTAGAAAACTGAGACAGTCTTCAAGGATGTGTGGTATCATGCTCAGTTTATTTATTCCCCAAAGTATCTCTGCAAAAATTAGAATTAAAAGCATAGTATTGTAAATAAAGATTAAGAAAGGGTGAGTGGTTCAGCTGCTCATTTTGAGAACATCTTCTCTGGCGTCTTTGTGTTTTAAATTGATATTAAGGGTTTTTACCTCATAGACTCGATTCAGTTTATTGGTTTATTGGATCTTTTCCCTTGGACATATTCCATTTCTTTCTGCTGGAGCTGTTCTGTTGAGGCTGAGTGTTTTGAAAGCATATTATGTGTCTTTTTTTTCAGTTTACAGTTCAGCTGCCCTGCATATTAAGGTTAACTTTTAGTATACCACTTCAGCAATATATACCAGTTGTATAATAACATACACTTTGCAATCTAGTTTGTTGCAATAAAACTATTTAAAATATTACTGAGTGAAAAGCATAATTAGAAATTCATATGAACGAAATTCACCTCTGTGTTTGAAATACTGTATCTTTTAAAATACTTCTCTTGAAATGTATTGAAAATGCTACAACATACAGAAAAACATAAGCATGAAACATTGATGCTGTTCTCAGTGGTTGCAGTTCAGTCACTTGGCTCCTTTGCTCTGTTTCAGACGGTTCGCCATGGCTTTCCTTACCTCCCCACTGCCTTAGCGTTTGACCCAGTTCAGAAAATTCTGGCAATTGGAACAAGAACAGGAGCCATACGAATGTATCCTTTCCCATTCACAATTTGCACCATTTCTGTGTGTTTGTAATACAGGGATGGGAATTACCTTCCTCAAGCACTCAGGTAAGGCTACAGTTGTTATGTTCTACTACATTTTGCTTTATGAGACAGACTGCAAAGATGTGCTGTTGGGGAATCAACCAGGTCCCTAAGGGATTCAAAGAACAATTTCTGATTGCATTTTGAGCATATGGTTTTGGCATGTATCGGTTAAGATAAAACAGAATTGATCTTTTTCAGCATGAAAAGTAAAAATGGACAGCAAAGTGGTAACGAGTAAGTTGGGAATGTTGTGCTAGCAATAAATAAATTCATTGCTGCAATGCAGTTAGCCAATGTTAGATTGCAGTTAGATGGCTGAGTATGAAATTATTTAGACACTTTCAAGTGAATAGTGGGAAATAAGTGATTTTAGGACAGAATTCATATCTTCCCAGAGGAGAAGGTGAAGCACTATAAAAGTGCTTATTTCTTTTTGTTAATTATAAAGGTATTTCAGTGCCAGCAATTTATATGTTGTTTTTAATACATTAGGATTTTGAAGTTAGAAGTCTATACAGAATAAATTTAATTACAAGGTAATTAAAATTTGAAAACTTAAAGAAAAAATTAAGAATATTTGAATGTGAATTATTTAAAAATGTTTCTCTACATAATTTTCTTAGTTTGGCATGCTTCCAACATTTCCATTTCAGTGAAAATACATTTAAAGCGAGGAAAAGAGGAGAAAGACAAGAAGGTTTAAAAGTTACAGAATACAGAACTAATAAACCAATGGTTTTTTACAGACTTTTTGTAGCCAAATAAATTATGGGTTTAAAGTAGGGGACAATGCTGTATGAAACAACAATATAATATTTTCTGGTTCTTTTGCTATCCTTGTTCCCAAGGTAACTGTAAATGTAATGAACCCAAGGCAGGTTACAAAGTAAAGAAAAATCTCCTTGTGGAAAACAAGCCTGTGCCTCATGTAATGTTACTGAAACTTTGGTTCTTCCATTTTTGGGTACTCTTGGTCTGAACAGTTGCGTTTTCATAAGCCTCAATTTGTATCTCACCCAGAATTTCTCACAAGACTGAACTAAACCTCAAGTTATGTAACAAGCTCTGCTTTGATGGTTCTACTCTTTATTTCTTACCTATGTGAAGTATATTGAATATGTTATGTTCAAATGCAAAGAAGTGTCCATGAATTTGTGTACTTCTGGGAAGTGCAAATCTAGTAGTCATGGTTTCTTCTTCTTTTTAGAGGTATGCAATGTTAAAAATCTGGGGCTTTGTCCTTAGAATCTTCACTGGTATCTTCAGAGTGAGGGTATTGGGAATTTCATGGTAGAAGTAGGAAAAAGACCTTGCAGAAGATTGACTCCTGAGTCCCCCTCTTCTTTCCATCTCAGCAATGTGGATTTTCTAGGAGCAATGCTGTCACTGGCTAGACATCCTCTATCTCTACAAATCCCTCTTTTGAGAAAAATTCAGGTACAGAGCCTGAATTAATACAGGTGCATGTAGAATTAATTTAAACCTGCATGTCTCCTGACACAGGAAATGGAATATGTAGTGGAAACATAGCTATATTCCTAAGCTTATATAAAATTCTCTATACGTTTTCTATAAAAATAGATTATAAAGAGTTAGCAGAAGGGAAAAGAATGTTTTTCAAAGTGTCCTTCCTTTTAACATTTCTTCTCCTGTTTGCTAGCGAACCCTACCTCATTCATGGAAAAATTTCTACCAGTTCTAGTATTTTAATCAAGCAAGAGCAGCAGGATTACCAGGGAATTAGATTTTTTTTTTTTTTTTGGAAGATATGTCATAATATAAATGCTTCTCATCTTAGTCACAGAAAGCCTGGTTTGCTTAATTGAGCCCTGAGTTAATGGAAACTGTGCTTTGAAGACAGAGGGTGCCATAAAAAGAATTACTTATTTATTTAATTTAACTGGGGTTTCTTCACTTGGCTGTAAGTTTTGCAGAACATATTACATAAAAAACCTACTTGTGGACTAATAAATTTGCAGTGAAACAGGCCCTAAGACTACCCCCAGAACACCACTCATTTAAGCCAGTCTTGTTGCAGATGTTTGTAGTTGTTGAAATCAGGCAATAAAATTCAAGCCAAGGTGTAAGAGATTAAGTATTACATCTGAAAGTATAATTCATCATATGGGGGTTTTTTTTAGCAAAGTAAGGAAAAGATAGGTTGTAGTGGCTCTAAGTTTCCCACAGTATCCTGTGACAATACTTTTTTACAGAACTGCACAATTTCATTCTGCTATGGATAGGTCATGTAAGAAAAAGGGAATTCTCTCTATTACATACATTGTGTTTGGCTGGTGTTTCTAAACAGTACTGTTGATGGAGTGAAAGGACAGACTACTTGGCTGCCATCAAAGAAATTCACCCAATTATTCATTTCTTTGTTTACCGGTGGTGCCAAAGGCACCTGGTTTGGATCAGACTCTCTTCTTTAGGGAACACAAAAGGATGGGAAGACTGAATTTATGTTTAATATTCATGTAATGATGTAGAACAAGTTTTGCTGTGATGAGTCCAAGTCACATGATTATATTGTTGCTTCCTTGACTTTCTATAAGATTCACAAGGTATTGGTATTTCTACTGGTCACAAGGTAACAGGTCTCAATATTAATGTCTAACATCAGGCCTTCAGGGGATAATTTCGAGTGATCCAGCAGCAGTACTGAAGTTGACTATGTTAAATTGTCCTGAAATAGAGCATATTATTCATAAGCTGCCATTAGAATGCAGAGATGGAAGTTCATTTTGGTATGGCAGTCACTTTTTTTTCTCCTAGATTTCTTTTCAAGATGCTTAGATGCAAGTGCTCTCTCTAGCTTCTGTAGCACTGGGAATTGTTGTTGCTATGCTCTACTGATCCTCACAGTCTCTGTGGGTTTCCCAAGGAAGTTCAAACAACTGCAGGCTGCCTCCAGCACTGCAAACCATCGATGGAGGAGTATCACTACTACCAACACAAGCTAACAAAGTCTGCAAATAAAGAGTCAAAACCCTGCTCCTGAAAAAGTTGCTCTGGCATCTGGTCATTCTTTACCTTTGTCCTAAAGAGAGAAAATTTCATTTTTCCTTTGAGGTCTTTTCTTCCTGTCAGAAGCCTGTTCCCAGCTCCCATACTTGTGATCATTGTTCAGATTATTGCTTGATACCACTCTAAGTGGAATATCCTTGCTTCAGGAAAATACATTCTGTTGAAGAGAGGCTATGAAATTGGATTCCTTTTCTTATTGTCTCCATATCCATCTTCTCTAGTCCCAGCGTGAAGAATCTTCTGACACAATAAAACCACTGTGCAGTCTCTGGTTGCTGTCAGAGAAGGTTCTGTACCACCATATAAGGAGGTGAAAAATTAAGATACTTGGTCAGTCTCTTCTTGATTTCAGAGGAAAAGGAGAAGTCTGGGGGTTTTTCACATTCTCAGTCTGAATAAACAGATTAAAATCAGTTTTGTTAACAGTGATTATTCCAGTAACAGATCTGAAGAAGTGGCATGCTATGCTCAAATTTTAGGATGCATATTTCTATATTGTCATTTATTCAGCTGACAAATTCTTGTTAAAATTCATTCTAAGTACTTCCTGGAGTCACTGAATCCTTTCCATGGAGTTCTTTTATTGCGTCAGAGCTGTGCTTAGCAATTACAGCTCTCTACTTCAAACATGCAGAATACAACATTACTCTTTTTTTTTTAATGAGACTGCTGATTATTTAGTGGTCAATTGCAGTGAGAAATTCTCTAGCTATTACCATTTTTGCTTATCATGAAATGAGAGTAAGTTTGTTTTAAATCCAGTGCAAAGAAAACAACCTACTGGGTCCAGAATGGCCTCCACACCACCAAAAATTCACCATCAAACAGGCTTAAATTAGTAATATGTTTCTGTATGTGTTATAGTGTGGTCTGGTGCTGTTATTGATACATATTCTTTAGACTTACAGGCTCCATATTGTGATCTAGAGCACAAGTCCTATGAGGAACTGCTAAAGGGAGCTGGGGGTGTTTGGCCTTGGGAAAAGGAGGCTGGGACGGGGGGGGGACCTTATCACTCTCTCAAGTACTTGAAAGGACAAAAGAAAATGGCCTTGGATTGTGCAGGGGAAGTTTAGATTGGATCTTAGGAAAAATTGCTTCACTGAAAGGGTCATCAAACCCTGGAACAGGCTGCTCTGGGAAATGGTGCAGTCACCAGCCCTGCAAGTGTTCAAAAGTTGTGCAGAGATGGCACTGAGGGACGTGGTTTAGTGGTGGAATTTTTAGTGCTGGGTTAGTGGTTGGACTCAGTGGTCTTGGAAGTCTTTTCCAAGCTAAGTGATTTTATAAACTCATCTTCTTTCTGTGAAACAGCCAGTAAACATCTTCAATTCCAGAGTAACTGTGCCAAGGAAAGGGGAAGGTGAATTCTAAACCCAAGATAGCTCTGTTGAACATCATGGATCCTCAGCAGCTGATATACACAGAGAGACTGTATTCCTGGGAGGTAAAACTGAGGCTGTTGGGGCACTCTAGAAAAAAGAAAATCTGGCAAAGAAGATAAATAGCGCTAATTAAATCATTGCTGGCAGAGTTCTGAGTAGGCATGGAATCTTACAGTAGCTAAAGGAAATGTGGTAAAGAATGTTTGACATTAGGTTGGCTGTACTTTAAAAGAAAAGAGGAGAATGTAACTTGGGGTTTTGGTCTGTGAGAAGGGTGGCATAAAAGCTAAATATAAATTGTGACAGATTTACTCTCCCTGGAACTGCTGTCTTTTAATCTAAACAAGGTTTCAGTAGTTCTTTATCCTTAAAATAAGCCAACTGTGTTCTCTGCTGTTTACTCTGTGTGAATTATTGGGCAGATGGAATGGGGGTAGCACAGACAAGATCATAAACCCAAAGTTCTGTTGTTTGACTTGGAGGAATCATTGATACATTTCATCTTTTGTCTCATTGTACAATGTATTTGATATTTTTCTAGAGAACTTGAGCTATTCAGGAATACAAACTTCACTGAGAGTCAGTACTCCTAATATAAGTTCTTTTAAAAATTCCCCTGGAAATCCACGTACAAATGTCTATTTTTGTGTATAGAGATAGCTAAACAGGTTATTGGGGAAATAAATTTATTGCCAATCCACAAGAATAAAAAATCATTGTAAAAGATACCAAAAGTATCACATTTACCTGTATTACTAAATCTAACAGAACCAGAGTTTGGAGAATTTTTTTCTATGCTAAGACTACTATGCATCTGGTTATGTGTGCATTCACATATTTATACACATAAACATATACAGATATATATATAGATATAGTTATTAGATTTATGCACACATGCATGAATTTGAGTCTGATTGTTTCCAAGCCTTTTCCCTGCCTTTTAATAAGGAGACTGAATAGGTTACTGTTAAATGTACTGGACTTCCCTCACTTTCAGTTGCTGTTTATCTAGGAGATGAAAATGGAATCTGACATCTGCAAACAAATCTACTGAGAAAATGTAGATTTTCATCTATTTGGAGATGCATGTAAAACTGGCATACAGGTGGTTGACGTGGCAACATTTTAAGTGGAGCTGATGACTGCATTTATGAACACTATCTGAAAAAAAATGCTTTCTGGATGTCTGTTACAAGGGGGTTTTTTGAGTATAATAAAAAACCCCTCAGCTTACTCTGATAGTGAAATTATGACTATTGGCGATAGTCAACTATTTTAAACAAGTGATGTGTCTTAATTAGACCCCTGTGTCAGCTTTAGAGTTTTCCCTACTTCTTTGTTCCAAACTTTGTCATCAACAGAAGTGTTGATGTGCATATGAAATAGAGTACTTCAATTTGCCCTCCTTTCCAGTCTGCTAATTATCTTTTTTAGACAAATATCCATGACCTAAATTTGGCAGACATCCTTAAACCACAGAAATTTGTAGTCATACTACACACTTTGTTATTTTGACTCTTTTCTTCTTTTGATTTTATCTGGCAGATACTCTTGATGGTAGAGGGAATTGATACTTCTCCAAACAACTTAGGAAAGCTAATATCTAGGAGAAGACAAACCCAAAGTACATGGACACATACAGTGGGAGCATTTTAGTGTTGTGAAAGGAGACCTGTTTTTTTCTAGCTACAGGCACTCATTCAATTTAAAGTCTTGATGACTTCTTGAAGTTAGGTGCCTTTCTTGCATGTGTGTTGTTAATGGAGGGGAGACCAGGGATGAAAGGGAACTGTGGAGGGTTCAATACCCATTATGAGGTAGAAAGGCTACAATGACTGAATAATAGTCTCTGCATTGGGAATACCTAAGGAGAAGTTTCTGAAACTAAAGAGTTCCCCCATGAGGATCTTGCACAGCAAGGAACATGAACCATGTGATGAGTGGTTCAGTAGGAAATGGGACAGAACACAGTCACACACTATTTCAGCCTAAACCGCAAGGAACAATGTAGGATAAAAGCACAGTTTTTCCTAAGGTTCAAGAAATGGGGAGATGAGCAAAACAGAGACTATGATCTCATTCGGGACGGGGCGGGGGAAGGTTTTCTTGAAGGAGTTCTCTTCCCTCATCCATGGTCAGCCCTCTTTTCCTAATTGACCTAGTTTCACTCCAGTTCTTAGATTTCTATTCCTCACCCCTGATCTGTCTTAGTGGCATTAAACAAGCAATCTTTCAATCTCCATCTTGCACCTCACCTGTGCAAAGCAGTCTCTGAATTACATCTTTTTCTAAGGAAACTGTTCAAGTCAAGAACCAAGATGTTTCCCAGGTGCTTCAGATACCACATTCAAAGCCACACTTGAGTACAAAAGGAAGAATTTAAAAGGCCATCATGAGAGAAGCCAAATTTGTCCAAAAGAGATTGTGGATCAAGAGCTATCAGAAAATGAATAGCTGAAGTAGCCAAATCTTAGAGGGCATTAAAGAACGTAAGTGTGGCATCAATCTCTTTGTCCAGAGAGAGCACAGGGAGGGGAAGTGACCCAGAAATTTTGTAAGCCTGCTCCTCTTTAGTGCTACTATGGAGATATTCTGGTGTTTTATCAACACTGTTTCAGTCTTACTCAAAACACATCACCCTGCAGGCCTTCATGAAGAAAATCAGCTCCATTTCAGCCAGACACTGCACACTTTTCAAAAGTTCTGCAGTACTGTTTGTTTGAACAGTTGTGGTTTTCAGACAGTGAAGAGTGGAAATACAGTGATTTTAACATGCTTTAACTGTAAAACTGATAATTTGAGCAGAAAAAGGATAGATCTTCTAATTACTGACAATAACTATGCTTTCCAGTAATCACTTTTTGGGGTTTTTTTTTCATTTTATTGAATAAATAAAAGCATACATTTATATGGTATAAAATAGATATAGCATATATAGTATATTTATATGTTGATATTCAACATTAACCCTAAAAATGCTCAGAGCATAAGAAAGAAATATTGGAATATGGTTCTTTAGTACTACAGTTGATTTCTGGTTGGATTTTTGTGTGGTTGCTCCAACAAAGCCCCTGTCACTGAATACACTACAATTTAAGCAGCTACAAGAAGTTCATTTTAAATGCTGTGCCTTTTAGGGGAGTTTGACTATCTGTTTTGTTATTTAGCTGTATTTTCTGCAATGCAGAATTGATAGCCCTGTGACATATTCATGTAGTTCAGTTGCTTCAGTAAATAAATAAGGATTGACTGATTTATGTGGTCTTATCTGACACACACTGATTTTAAAAGGACCATGCTTTTTTATGAGATGAATCAATATGAGATGTGTGGTAGAAGAGTACTTCTGAGTACATTCATGTAGTAGGCAAGCGAGTGACTTTAGTCAATATTCTCTTGGAAACCTACGATCAGGACATGCCAAATTATGTTTTTAAAATATTTATCTTAATATTTTTTCCCTAATTACTTTCACTACATAAGTTCACATTTGCAAATAATTTCTCTATTTCAGGTGTAGATAGATGTGTGCCCACGTTCCCATTAGATTATAACAACAGGGCTTTCTTTTTCACAGCAGTTTTATTAATCTTAATTTGTAGATTTTGAGAAATTCCACTTTAAGTTAAATGCTTAGTACTAAGGAGAGGCTAATATAATGCATCAATACTTTATAGTTGAAGAACAGGATTTAAAATTTCTGCAAACATCTCACATTCTATTTAGAAGATTATTTGCATAGTTTTAATACCAATATATTTTATCTAACTGGCAAAATTCACAAGGGCCTAATTTTGAAACCCAAGAATACAGTCTCTTATTTATAAAAATTAAGTTAAAAGTTAATTTTGTCTCATGATAGAACACTAAAATGATTGATCAATCTATTTCATAATAGCTTCATATGTTTGTTTCACAGAAGTTGTTCATAACATATTAGTTTGTAGTGGAAGATCAAACGATACCCAGTAGATTTGGTGATTTCAAAGTAGCACTTAAATTCAGAGCTGCCTGTCTGTACCCATTACTCTTGTCTTTGGCAAATTCATTTATTTTATATAAAGAGATTATTGGATAGCATACACAGGTTATAATAGGGGTGGAACCTAAGACCTCCCCATCCAAGGTGAAAACCTGCTAGCCATGATTTCTTGTTCCATCTCTCTTAAATGAGTATTCCCTCCTGTCTCAAACTCCCACATCCTGCATTCCTGAGCTGAACAAGTCAAGAGTTGCTGTAGTTCCAAGTGGGGTGTGGTCAGGACACTGTGCTTATAGGACTTTTATTTGAAGCAGAATAACTGTTCCTTTTTTGTTCCTCGTTATTTTGAGACACAAAAAATGTTTCACTGTTAATGGGGAAACTTTTTCATCCTTTGTCAGTACATCTTTTCATTCATACAATAAGGTGTCTGGTAGATAGAGACACCTGCAAATTTAGAACTGGTAACATGGATTTTTTGAGAGAAAAGTTCTAATCTTCAGCAGGAGCCAAGACTTGCCTTGTCAAGTCCTTTGGCCTTTAATAAAAAGAGCTTTTAACTTGATTCCTGCTGTTTGTAGCTGTAAAATAGTGAAGTATCAACCAGTGTCAAGAATTCATTACATTTAATAAATGTAATGCATGGTTTTAAAAGGCTTTTAAGATGAAAAATACCACGTTTATATTTTCCAGAGCAACAGACAGAGGACATTCATAAATACAATGACATCAGAGTGATGAGCTCTGTTAAAAGCATCTGCGAATTACCAGGTGTGCTTTAATTATGCCTCCACAGTGTGTGGTTTATATAATGTGAATTAATAACCCTTCTCGAGCGTGTATTTTTCAATAAAAGTAATTTTTTTCTATAAAAATGGACCTTAAATTATAGATAACGTACCTAAATTAACATCATCATCATCATCCAGACCATAAGCTATTCAAGCTGTCAGCTTCCTCAAGTAGGATGTCCCAGCTAATAAGAAAACAATATGAGAAACCCCAGTCTTTTCTGAAGGGA
Organism: Serinus canaria; assembly: GCF_022539315.1. Classification (NCBI taxonomy): domain Eukaryota; kingdom Metazoa; phylum Chordata; class Aves; order Passeriformes; family Fringillidae; genus Serinus; species Serinus canaria. The sequence goes on from NC_066313.1 coordinate 25,116,487, forward strand.
GAGGAGAAGCAAATTCTCCTGTGAAAATCATCCCTAAGAACGTCTTATCCTATGCTCCTGAATTTTGTACCTTAGGATCTCTCTAGCATTGCAACTCTCAAATGAAAGGAAATACTAATGAAAAACTGGTTCATTTTATAGGTTCCCTCAGTTTTAATTGATAGGTCACTATTTTGGGCTTGAAAGTACAAGAACCACTTCATTAGGCTGGCAGTTTTGCTACAGCAAAGAAGCTTTCCGTTTTTTAAGCGTAAATTAAATCACTGGGAGATCAATAAATGCAATTAGAAAACAGAGTTGTTTTTATGGCTTCTGAGCAACTTAAAGACTAGATATTTTCCAGTTGTTTAAAAAAAAATTTAACTCTTTTAAAAAAGGAATTTATATAATGCTACCTGCTACATTTTCCTAGAAGTAGACTAAATCTTCTGCTTTAAGAGAGGACAGAAGAACACTGAGTCCTTACTTGTTTCTTTAGAGGAATGGTTCTTTTCTGACTTGAAATTCCTTAATTAGTGTAATTCTGAGCAAGCACGTAGAATGTTGTGTACCTTACTTGTCTATTTTAGCTAACCAGTGCCAGGGCTTCCCTACTCTAGCTAGCCATAACCCTTTTTAGGGCTTCACAGAAAAGATACTAAGAAAGATTATGTTAAGAGTGAATTCTTTTACTTCTACATTCATACCTTTACCAAAGGAACTCCAGCATAGAGTCCTTAGAAATATAGTACAATTAGGTCTGCATGTCCAGTTCATTTTTCACTCATCCTTCGTCAGTTCTGTCCTCACACTTTTTCAGCTTTGCTTATGTCAGGATTCTTCACCAGCCTTATGCTTTGGGGCCTGACAAGGAAGAGCTATGTCAGGGTCCTTGTCTACTTTGCCATACTGTGAGTTGTAGAGAAAGGAAGAAGCACAGATGTTACACTTTGAGGAAATGAGGATGAAAGAATGAAACACTGCTTTTTTGAACTACTGCATTTCTCTGTTGTTGGTTTCCTGTCTCATCTCCTGTGAGACTGATGTTATGTCATGAGGAGAAAAATGAGAAGATTTTGGTGGTTTCATGAAACAGCCTAGTTGGTTGACTGCTCCCAAAGTACAGCAATCAGAGTGTCTGCTCTGGTTCCCTTGGCATGTTTCAAACTGGCTACAGGGACAGAAAGTTCTTCTCTTCTCCCAAGAAGGGCATCAGGTACAGCTAAATTTATTCACCTGGTCAAAAGCCACCAAAGCTGCTGCCACTGAATAGTTAAAAGATTTCTTCTACTTACCTAGTTTAGAACAGGATCCTGAATGTGGGCAAATGAAAAATCCAGAAATTTCTGCTAATGTGGTGCAGTTTCTCACAGGACAGGTGAAACTTGTGAATGGTGGCGATGGACAGAAAGAATGTTCACAACCTGTGTGCTCAGTGTTATCTTTGCTATCCAGAAACAAAACTTCCACTGGGGCCTGATGGTTGTCTGGCTACTGGTTTGTCTCTAAGCACCACTAGATGAGGCTCCTGCTATCAATCTGTATAAACAGATCTCTGAGTTTGCAAAGATAAGGAACCAGTAGTTAAGTAGGGTTATCTGCCCTTGCCTCTGATATCTCCCATATTTAGAACATCACCTGTGTGATCATCAGCTCCTAGTTTTACAAGGTCTGTGCATTGGCAAAAGCAGGCAATGGCAGATTGTTACCTTTTGTTTTGGGGCTTCATCTCAGAATAAATATGTTGCACGTGTGGACTCTGGTATGATGTTGGCATCAGGATTTTACTTAAGATAGAATGGAATACAAATCAAGGTTTCACATGCAACTTTAATGCTTCCAGGTGATCATATTTCTGAATTCTTGGCTTTAATTTACATCCTTTAGCATTCCTTTATCACTTCAGTGTGATCATATAGTAAATAATTATTCGAGATTTGGGTCAGTTTTGCGCTGGTGTTGGAATCACAACTTATTTTCTTGTAAATGTGTTGAAATGTATTTTAAAACATCTATGCAAATATTTAGTTAATAATTACATAAATCAGTTGAATTTCAGAAAAAAAAACCCAGATTGTATAAAGTATCTCAAAATCTGAATTAGAAATAGTCAAATATATTAAACCCATCAGTTTATTTGCCTTTTAATTAGCAGATTTATGTTCCTAATTTAAACTATCATCTTGCTTGCTAGACTTACCTTTAGAATCCAAGTTTCAATTCAGTATTTCTCATTTTTGTTTTGTCTTCTTCCTTAGTAGAGTTTGAAAAGAAGTAATTCTGTCTATAGTTCCAGCAATCATTGTAAGGGGAAGTCTGTCAGTATTCTGTGAGGCTGAGAGTGGCTTTTATGAATGAAGTTAAGCCTTCAGAGACATTGAAGGTATCAGAGACATAGAAATCTAGTTAAATCTGCCTGTGTTGCTGCTTATGACATGGTTAAGCATCTTGGATGAGAGCAAAAGAAGCTCCCCCAAACTAGATAGTTTGAGAATTTCATAGGAAGTATTTTCAAACTGCCTTAAAAACCAGCAGAAGCTTTTGGGAGGAGCAGACTCATGCAAGCATCTTTCATTTAAAAAACCCCCAATGAAACAAAGGAAAACTAATTTCTCATTAACTTTTTAAAATGCATACTTAGCTTCTTGTTTATCAACTAACTACAAGACCAATGACAAAATTAGCAAATATTATTTAAGTGAGGTTTTTATACTGTCCATGGAAACAGTGCTTTTTTTTTTTTTCCTTGTCCGTTTCTGGTTATATAATCATAGTATGTCTGCCCTGGAGCCTTGTTGTCACTGCTCATTGCAGTCATTCTTTAGACATGATTCTGGAAATTTAAGCAGGGTATTTTTATCAACAGAATCTTGTAAAGTTATCTTTTAAAGAGAAATTGAGCTGTGGATCTTCTATGTCAGCTTGAAGGTTGTAATCATATAGGATATTTCATGGGGCTTTTTTTTATTGCAACAATTCTATTCATCAACACTGCATATAGAGCTGGTTGTAGAGAATCACACATCTCTTCCTAGAATTCCTGCTGTAAGTTTAGATTCTCCTGAGGTGCATAAGCAACTAAACTGATTTTTTCTTCTAGTGGAACTTAAACTGAATTTGTCAATTTTGCACATAGCCATCATTTTGCTCTTTCATCAAGTTATTTTGGTCTCTTTAAAGATTCTTGCTAAACCAAATGGATTTGTCACGTGTTTAAATCTTTAGATCTTTTAACAGATTAAGAAATATTGCAAACTTTATCACATGTATACTGTGATACTGTGACTTTACTAAAATGCCATTGTTTTTGGTGACTATCTTCAGAATGTCAAAATCACTACTGAAAGTGGACTGTGCTCCCTTATCTCCCATTCATTTTTTAAATGCTCTTCATTTACTGAAAGATCCTACTGGAAATTTTTGAAGCCCATTAGAATTCAGGTTTTTATTGGCAGTATGTCATACCTTTTCTCTCTACTGTAACTTTTAATCAATTGAGGTATTTTGTACTGTTTTGTGTCTTCAGTTAGTTTGTTTTCTGTTTAGGGAGACTTTCTACAGCCTTTTGATAACAGAGAAAGTTTTTTTCCAATTTCATGACTTTTCAGAGGGCCAAGAAGTGTCAAGAGATCTGTATCATATACATATTTTGGGAGGAATTATTTTTAGAAAATAATGTTTAGACTAATATTTTTTTTTATATTTCTATTTTAATTTAAACATGTTTGCAAGATTCCAGCATAAGATTTACTGTCCTGTAATTTTCTGGATAATCTCAAGTCTCTTTTAGAAGTATTAGCTGTGCAGTTTGGGAGTGGGCATTGCCAGCATCCATTCTGCCTCATTCCTATGCTCCTTTCCAAGCATGACATAAATACTGTTTAGTAGTTTACTTGGGACCTTAGCTGCTGGTTTCTGAACCTACATTTCTGATACCTGCATCTTTATTAATCTTACTTAACAGATACACACACACACACAAATAAGGAGTCTGCAGCAGCATAAAGGAACCTTTGCCAATATACTCTGTTAAAAGCTGAATCAAAGAAATTATTAATTTTTTTTTTATATTCTTGCTAGATTTTTTAATATTCTTGTTTGATTGCTTCCTGTAGCCTGGGGAACCCAAGAGATTCATTAGGTTTTATTGTAGTTATTATTGTTTTTTAAGTTTCCCATTTCCAATGTTATCCAAACATATCACATTTGAGGTTTTTTTACCTTTGTTTCTCTTAATACTCTGTACAATAGTACAAATCTAGAGCAACCCTTCTGAGCTGAATGTGGTTATTCCAAATGGATGTTGTACTTTCCACCTCCACATAGCCTGGCAGCACTTTCCCTCAGGTTTTATTCTCCTTATTAAAATAAAATAAAATAAAATATATGAGCAAGAACACATATTTGCTCATTATGGTAATGGACAAGGAGTTGTACTAAAAACTGGTTTTACATAAAGAAGTTTGAACTGTTAGCCCAGCTACTGTTCTTACAAAATTTCTATTGTAAAAATTTTCTTCTGCCTTTCTCAGGAAAAATTACATCTATTTTGGTTCCATCATATTTAATAAGTAACATAGTCTTTACTTGAAGTGCATTTAGAATTTGGGGTTTAGTTTCTTAGTTTTTCAAGAAAATCCCTCTTATTAGCCAATGCCTATGTGTGTAACACCAAGCAAACTGCAGGGAATGATATAGTTCTGATGGATCTCAATCAGTTTATTAAAAAAGGAAGTTTAAACACTCTTGAGAAACATTTAATATGAAGGAAGATAGAATTCATTCAGTTTTAATACTTCCATTTTACATTTGCATCTTTGAACTGATCTGCAAATAGAACAGTTCTAGATCAGCATTTTAAAAGCTATACCATATGAATTAAAACTACAAAAAGCAACACTATAGAATGGAGGAAAAGCAGTATTTCTTAGGGAGACTTTTAATCACCAAGTATCAAAATTATTTAAATGGATATTGACAGAGCTATCCCACTTTTACTGACGTGAGGAAACTGAAGCACTAAAATGATTTAACCCGGTCTTTAATATGAGATGCTTGAAGAGTATAGGCCCTTTGATTTTCAGGCTGGCACTTCAACCACAAACTGTTCAATTCAATGGCATTTAGCCTGAAAGTTTGTGTGCATGTTTCTGATGGTGCTCTTACATGTTGTCTTCTAGGTCATAAAGAATTCAGGGTTGATTCCCTTGCCCTTTTGCATTGTGGTGCTGTAATAGCAACCTAACAATGTCATGTATTAAGGATAAGTTAAATACATCCTTTATCTTATTTTCCCCATTTACTTTATTGTTGCTGTGGCTTGATTAATAGGTTTTAGATTGCCTTTTACAATCATTGAATGGCATATATATCAGACACAGAAATTGTTCTCACAGTCAGGTTCTGAGCACTGTGGTGCATACACAGTCATTTGCTTAATATATTGCCACATACAGAAATGCCATGTAGAATCATGGAATAAATAGATTCAGTGTGCACATTCCTCAAATGTAAGAAGAAGTAAAAATTTTGTCACCCAAATGCGTGTCTCTGTCTTATTTTAGTTCCTATCTGAAGTGAGGAAAAATGAAACTGTATGCACAAAATAGAAGATGCTTTTGGCAACTGCATACTTCCAGATTGCATTTGTATTTTATGGGGGGGAGCTGAGAAAATGCTGTGTAATGCGGCCACCTGTCAGGAAAATTACCACCTGTCTGCAGTCCTGATTTTAGTCGTTCATAAAATTAACAGAACAGATAAATAGTGATACCCCTATAAGAGAAAACAGTTGATGGGTTGATCTGTTTATCAGGGTTACAAACTATTTATTACCCAGGTAATTAAAGGCCAAATAAATTCTTTGTACTGTGTATCAGAATATCAAAGTCTCAGGCAGACAGAACTGGCTCTTGAAATCTATGTTTTTAGGTTCTGTAAAGCTGCATACTAAAAGCCTCTGTTTACATTTCTCTTCCATCTCATTAACACTGCTTTAATTTCAGTCACAGTGGCAAAATGATAATCTCTCTTGCTTAGGAGTTCAAACAACCACCACCTATATCATCCATATATATATATGTTATATATGAGTATAAATTCATATAGAATTCTATTGTTGGTTTTTCTTACCACCTTTCCCACAAAGAGAGGTTGGGAAGCTTCCAGATACTCCTTTGTCCCTTCTTCCCTGTCTTTTCTATCTGAAGGATGAGGCAGGGTTAACTATTGCACTAAAATGATGAGTGCATACATGTAGATTTCACATTGCCTCTATTGCCATAGCCGGTCCTCAAGCTACGTGGTCTGAGTCACATCTTAAAGGAAAAACTTTAATAGGAAAGTACTATTCCTTTTCCTTGTCTCCAACAATGTTTTGTTACTAACTTCAATCACTAGGACAACCTCCCCTGCCACTAAATTGTAAAGCTATGAGGTATCTTGCACCCAGAAATACTTTTGTTCTGCTGCAGTCCTGTGTTCTGGAAAACTTTGGGGAGCCTGGTCTTCAAATATGTTTGTCATAGATCCTGAACTGGAAGCTTAGTGTTTTCCATCTGACTAGTTCACTGAGATCTTAACAAGAGGTGATGAACAGGAGAGAGGGAAACTGAAACATCATATCTCAGGGAGAGGACACAGTCTTTTCAAAATCTTCTGCTGCAAAAAACTGTCCTGCTATTGCAGAAAACTCCAGTATTCAGTTCCAGCATCTTCAGACTTAGTCTTCATATAGTGTGGTATTTCTGCTGTTTCAGAAATCTGCAGCCACCTTTCTGCATTCTCTCAGTATCAGGAGATACCCACAATTAAAGCTGTCTTTGCAAACCCAGGAGCCCTTCACTCCAGCCTGCCTAGCACTCCTCTGCATGTTGCTATGCCTCTGCACGTTTCTCAGGTCTGGCATTTGCCTTTCCCTCTACAGTGTCTCAGAGCCTCTCAGCACCCCCAGCAAGTCTTACCCCTTTTGTTCATCTGTAAGAGCCTCCAGGTTTTGCAAAGCTCTGGTCTTCTGTTGCTGTTGCTTGCTGCAGGATTTATTGACCATATATACTAATATTTGTAGCTGAACAGAAAGAACTTACAAGTTTCTTCTCCTGCTTGCAGTTGAAGAATATTCTAGGGACAGCTATAGCAGTTGCTAAAAATGGAACATACAGAAAACCCCCCCCAAAACCCCAAAAAACTAAAAAAAAAAAGAAAAAAAAAAAAACCTCAACCAAAACCAACCAAACAAAAACCAAACCAAACCAGTACTGTTTTTAACTTCTTTTAATGCAATTGGGTCAGTTGAAAGGAGAAGGAGAATAAATATAATCTGACTTGGACAAGTCTCTGAATTCATCATCAAGTCTCCAGAGATTGTTCAAATACTCTTGCATTTTGAAGAATGTATTTTTCCAGTCTTGATTAAAGCTTAAAGCTTTTTGGGGTGTCGTACCACTACAGCCTTTTCCAGCTGTGGGCATGCCTAAACTGAGTGACTGGATTACAGTTGTGGTAGGAAAGAACTCAGCTGGTGAGCTCACATTGTGCCTGGGAATATGAATATGTGCTGGGAGGTCAGCCCACAGTGACCTTTGTGCTGCTGCAGACAACATTATTACAATACCAGGGCTTTGTGAGCTCATTGGGAATTACCTTCCTGAGCTGTAGTCACATCTTTGCTGGCTGTATGGTTGTCTTTTTGTAACTAGAGGCTGTACCCTTTCCATATTTTACAGTAACTCATAAATGTTTAAGACAGCTTTTGAGCAATTAGTGCTGTTTCTGCTCTAGAAGTTATGAATTTGTTATGTGCAATGATTTTCATAATGTGTCACCTTAATTTATTTCAGTCAGTTTGGCAAAGAAAAGCAGTAAAACTGAAAACATGTAAGATTGCAGTTTTCTAGTTGCATGAATAATGTGCAATATGAATTTCAAACTATTTTCATGAAAAAAATAACGAATTACATATTCTACTCTATTCTTAGCCTGGAAATATGCTGACACATCTAATGCATCATGAAAAGTACTTTACACGTGAGTTACCTTGGTTAGCAGCTCACTGGGTCCCACACTAGTGCTTCCTATTTATGAGGAGACTTTACACTTGAATGCCATTTGTTTTGTAATGCTTAAAGACAAATAACTCTTTACAGCTATTAAAATGTGAAAAAATCTGGTGGACTAAAAATCTCTTTTTTTACAAGCAGTTTAGGGGTGTTTTCCCCTCAGAGATGTAGCCATTGTGTGTTTCTTATTCATCCTTTGTGTGTGACCTCTCAGATTGAAATGGTTTGTGGAGACGAAAAGCATTCCCAAGATAAAATACTAGGAGCAACACTAGAAGGATATTGATGCAGTTTTATTTTTAGAGATATACATCAGAAAGCCATGTAAGGCAATGATTTCTTGACTTGTGACCATGGACAAATGTCACATTTTTTCAGATCAAGCTGGAAAGTACATCTACATGTTTATCTGTAATCATTCCCATCTCAGAATGGGATCATATGGGCTTGATATACTTTCTAGAAATCTTGAGGGTTCGTGCCTTTATGAATTCTCAGTTGCAGCTGAGGCTGATTATTTGACCTCTCTTGAGGATGTCTCCTTCCTAGGCTAGGAACAACCTGGGTATCTGGAAATGGTGGAGCTGTGCTATGCCCTTGAAATTGTTAAGGAAGAGCAGTGGTGCAACTCCTGGAACTTTTTACTGTCACTTTATCTCATTAGTTTTCTCTATTTGCTTCTTCTTATCCTTTTTTTTTTTCAACCCCTTTGTTTTAAGGGGATGGTTTGGAACGGTGTCTTTCTAGCACCTCTACAGAGAAGGCCAGAAAAAAAGTATAAAAATAATGAAATTGTTTCACTTTAGTAGGTTCCTAAGTAGGCAGATCCACTTCTTTTGTCCTGTAATTGGATTCCCCTGACAATGCCCATTTTGTAATCCAGGATCAAAATAACTTGAGCAATTTTGAAATGTAATCCAGCACATACATGCTACAAAGGGTTATTAAAATTCTAAAATATTTTTCTAGATATCTGCTTGATAAACCTGATACAAATTTGGAATTCCAGTTGTTTGTGTTTACTTAAATTGAAACTTGTGGAAGAAACCAAAACCTTGCAGCAAAAAATGTGATCTCCTCTTTGCTGCTTTAATGTGTTCAGATGATGCTCACACATTAAATAACATTGGGTTTGAACTAAACACTTCAAGATATGTTTTACTTTTAAGGTTAGTCACCCATTAAAACTCATAAAAGTAGTTATATACTTTCCTAGAGCTTCACATTTCTCTCCATCTTCTGTGAGTGCAGTGAAAGCTTTGCTTGAAGTTTTATTCTATTGGTGGGGTGAATGACTGGAAGCCTCTTTGTTGAAACTCCAAAAACTGTGCTTCTTTCTGTGCTGATGCAAACTGTGCAAGAAATAGGAAAAAAAGAAAAGGCTATTTTCCCTGTCTGCATACACTTCCTTTAGACAAGGTATTAATTTACAATATTTTCCTTTGTAAAATGCCACTAGAAATGGGAAATAAAATTAATATAGAATCACTTGCTGGTTGCTTTTACTTGCTGACATTTTGGTTTTTGTACATACTGATATTTGCATGACAGTTTCACATCCCATTGTCAGAAAGTAGTTTAATCTTACTGTAGTTTCAAGATCTCCAGAAACAAAGTTAAATTAGAAACAAAACTGCCAAAGGGATGTTAAATATACAAAAGAAAGTAGTGGGGAAAACCACTGAAGTATTGTAGACTCCAGCAATATTTTAGAGGCTAGATACCTTGTTAGGTTTCTGATCTATTTAGGCAGATAAGAACAGGTTGGCATGTTTTTCTGAATTAACAAACTTAAGGTAATGTAACTTTTTTTAATCATAATGAACACCCAGAGAAAATCAACCATTTTCTCTTTCTCTCTTTTTTCTTAAATTCAATTCCTTTATTTGAGGAGTTAAGGGCTAAAAATTGTAAAAAGTTGGAATATTTATTTAAGGTTGTCTGAACAGCTGCAGGTGCTCAGCTGATTTAAACTAATCTCTGTGTGTTCCTGCTCTGAGGACTGGCACCATTCAGACCATCCACCCCCAGCCAGCACTGCCATTGCTCCCTCTTGCTGCCTGGTGAGCCAGATCTGTGAGCTGGGAAATTCAGTCTAGGGGGAAGGAGTTGTTTTGTCTTTTGCAGTGTAGCTGCTTTTCAGCACAAATGCCTCCCTGTTGTGCTTATGTGGCAGTGGAGTGAGCCACGCTGTCAGCACAAGGAAGATCAGACTGCTCAGCCAAAGGCAGCAGTGAGAAAGGCCAGAGATCACTTTGGTCAGTGCTGTGGGCTTAAATCTGTTTAGACCAAGCATGGAACCACACCACAGGGTTTTTCCCTCTGCTGTTTAACAGTTGATGTTATGGATGATTTGAAGGTATTAACTAGATTGATTTTCAATTTGTCAGTCATCTTTGCAAACATCAAAAAGATGAGGCAGAGCAGAAAGATCAGACAAACAAACTGGACTGAGTCAGGTCACAGAGCTCTGGGTACGATAAGATGTTTCAAAAGTTATTATATAGTGCAATTACATAACTAACAGTCTAGATTTTATCAACAGGTCTGTTCACCACTGAAAACTGCAGATTTCCGTGAGGAGTATCTCTGTTTTCAGCAGCTTCTCCTTTGATGCAGAATGGCTATTTTTAATCAAAATGTCCACAATATAGGGCTTTGTCTCAGCAATTTTTTTTCTTGTTTCAGAAGGCTATACAAGTAGCACAGAATTCCAAATGGCTTTTTGCCATCATCTTCAAAAGGGTGGTGTCTGCACAAAGTAATGAGTTTGTTAGTTTTAAATGATACTATAGTTGTAAGATTTCACTTCCCCATTCATATGTTGTGAGAAAATGTGACTGTGCATTTCCTAACTTTGAAAGTTTTTTATATAAATACTTGTAATCACATTTTTGCTTTATAATATTCTCAGGTAATAAAGGTAGTCCAAAAATTCCCAAATAACTTTTAATCTATAGTTTAAATATTTGCCCAAGCTTCTGATTTTCATTCTTTACTTCTTTACCACTTCATTCCCAATGCTTTGAGGAGTTGGTGTTCAACCATCAACATTTTGCAGTCTGCTACCAGAAGGGAAGTACTGCTGACATCATTTCTGAATCCATTAAAAGCAGGTTCCCACAGGGCAAATATTGCATGTGTACAAATTGTTTACAGCTTCTGTGTGGTCAGTGATGATAATAATCATAGGAAAAAAGGTCCTGGGAATTAAGCCATGCAGAGATTCGCTGTTTAATTTTGACAGTGAATTGGTTTTTTGGCTGCTGCATGATCTTTATGCTCACTAGAAATATAAAGGGCAGCTCTTTTAAAAATTGACCATAAGTGGCTGAGACAGATGCTCTTTAGAATGAAATATAATGATATATAGCATTCAAGCAGTCAAACTGTTTTTCACATGACAACCTTTTCCTTTTTCTGTTTAGCTAATTTAGTCAGATCTTACTGTATTACTGATAGCTTGTCATGGAAGAGCTCAGTGTTATAACTCTGACTTTGCTCTGTTTTCCTTTTCTTTCACTATACTCCATCTCTTAGTGAACTCTTTCCTGTTCTGAGCATGATGTTATTCATAACAGTTGCTGAGTGGCTGAGTTTAAGAATGTTTTAGAAGATGTCCTTTGATTGTGTGTTCCTTTCTTTTCCATGTTGCAGTCATTATTCCTGGTGGAAATATATATATATATATATATATATATATATATATATATGTCTATATCTCAATCAAAGTACTTTTTGAATTTATATAAAAGCATGTTTCATCAATGAGACCTAATTTTAGTTTACCAAAGATTATAAATAAATTTGCATCTAACAGCTGTACAGCATACAGGTACATTAAGCAAAACAATATACATAGGAAAATACACATGGAATGGAGCAAGTACTATGAGACTTTTAACTTCAGAATTGGTCTAAATTCAAAAATGCTCTATCTTGAAGCAATATTCAAGTTTTGTTTCAGAAGCACTCAAAGGTTCCTGAACTCAAATAGTCAAAAGGGATTACATTACCTGAGTTATATGCATATGTTTTATGCTTCAAGTGACTGTCAGGGAGCTCACAGAGTACATGCCCTTGTATGTTCAGAATGTGGGATGTGTGTAGCTAAGGGAGCACTTCTGTGTTGCACAAGCAAAAAGGACCTTAGCCCATTTGTTTGCTGTATGTTGCCCTCTGGTCTGTAAAGATAAAAGAGATATATGGGGGTGAATCAGGACTTGTTCAGGATAGACATCTGTCATACTTCAGAATTCTCCTGGAGCCAGTGCAAATTTTGGCAGTCTATACTTCTCTTTCAAAGCTTGAGCAAGCTACATAGTTCCCCCACTAACCTTTTGCAGACAGAAGAGTATTCCACATCCTCAGGTTCTTAAACAATTCTTTTTAACATTCATAGAAGCAAATCCTTCAGAAGTTTTTTCTAACCTCTAGAGGCAAAGCATTCTTATCTTGCCATTTTTTATTATCCTTCATCTTGCTTTTCATCATTCTACAGGATTTAAGTAAAGCAAAGATTTCAGTTAGCTGAACTAACTAAAAATCTAATTAAATTCTGGCTCAGGATTTTATGAACATGATCATATTTTGCACCTGATTATTTCTTGTCTTTTTTTCCCCCTGATCGCTACTTATTACAGAGTCTCTTCACCTGGTTAAATTTTCCTTAACTCATTTACTAAATTTTTACACCTTTTTTTTCTTTTAAGTGTGAGTAGAGGTGACTCAGAGGATGGGCAAATGAAAATGGTGTCCATCTGAGGAAATGCTTGTTGAGCTCCCAGGGATGGCATATCTTGATTCAAAGCTGCTCATGTCTCTGTTTTCTGAGATGTCACCCAGCATAGCACTTGATTGGGGTTCAATAAGGGACTCTGATCTTTTTTTTTCTTTTCTCTTGTTGCTTCAAAACCTCTTAAATATGTAAGATCTGTGTCTCAGCCCTACAGCACAGTATTTTTGTAACACATGACAAAGGATGTGCCTTTCAAGCTCCAGTGTGTGATAGGAATGTATGCAGTGGTATTTGAGGATGAAAAAACTTTGGGGATAGAGCTGGAAGACTGTATAGGGAAGAAGAACCCAAACCAGGCACAACATTCTCACATTGTATATGAGAGTGCTGCATGGAATATTCCTCCTTCTGCACAACTCCCTGGTTAGGTCTCAGAGTGAGCTAAATGCATCTCTTCAAAGCAGCCTGGAAGCTGAGTAACAATTACATCACATGGATAATCATGGAATCTGCTCCTCGCTTTGCTCGGGGGATTATTTTACTTAGCAAAGTAGATGCAATAGTCTGCCTTCCAACTACTCCTTACAGTCTGGACTAGTTCCACATTCATCTATTGCATTTCTATTCCCTTGGATTTAAACACCAGACAGAAATGCATTTGATGACAGTTGTCAAATCAGGCAGTCTGGCTACTTAAAGGTACCTACTGAATTAACCAGGAGCTGTGTGCCACTGAGGTCTTTTTCTGGAACCAGGCACCTTAGTTAAAAACTAAGGTTCATGGCTTGTCAGCCAGCTGCTGTTGTCCAGCATGAATGTTTTATTTTTCAAGCACTGAATTACTAAAGACACCAATACAGTAATATGAAATATTATGCAAGATATCTGTTATGCATATATTTAATGATCTTTGCTCCTCTTCCTGTCTTCCCACATTGTCAGTGAAGTATCATAGTAATAACTGAATATGTGATAATTATTAATTTCTTATTACCTTGTAAGTAAGACATAAATCTTGATGTAGACACATAAAGCGCACAATTCACCCTTTTTCACTTACTTCTTAAATCTGTAAAAAAATAAAAGCTTCCTTTTTTGAGTTCAACTTTCAGGAATTACCTATTACTATGGCTTTCTCAGATTACAGAACTCTTTGGTAGGTTTTTTTTGTTTGTTTGCATTCTTTTTTTGTTTGTGGTTTTTTTTTTGGTGGTTTTTTTTTTTTTTTGGGCTCTTTTTTGTTTGGTTTTGTTTAGTTTTGGGGGTTTTTAAAGTAGATTTATAGACAATAAACAAATCATGCCCTCCATGTCAGTGTTTTGTGTGACCATGAAATCTGTGGTTTGGGGACTGAAACAAGGTAGTAGGAAGCCTCGTAGGAATGTTTTTCTCTGAACCAAGGGAGGGCATCCATCATCATGGTTCCATCATCATGCAAGGCTCTTGTGTGAATGTAGCATCGTAACTGTTCTGTGGCTCAGTGCACGAAGGGAGGATGTACAGTCTGCACTGTTGAACAGTGCTTAGGGTTGACATCTTTAAAGCAGCATTCATCCCTTTCTAATTTACATAAGTCTGTTGAAACAGAAACACAATAATGCAAGAACCACATAACAAAAACCTGTGACCTGCGTTATGTGAAAGATAAAATTATCCCCTTTTGCCTTAATAGCTTGATATGGATCAGTTTCTTCTTAATGTAATCATTAACAAATCATCACACACAAAATTAGGAAGGCTATTGCATTTTCCAGTAATTTGTTCATATGGCTTTTGAAGATGCTCCAAAGGTCCTACTAGCAAGTAATTCAATTAGGTGAAACTATTTCCTTTGCTGTTTCCAAGCAAGATATTATTAAATTTAATAGCACCAAAAATATGCTCCATAACTTGATATATAAAAATTACCATGCTTCAAGCTGAAGCTGAATTATTTTTGCTCCTGGTTTCAGAATGGCTTTTTGAGATTCTGTTTAGGCTGTTTGTTTTTCTGTAGCTCAGGGTTTAAAACTAGTATAATTCCTTCAGGTTCTTAGATTCTAAGAGTGAAAGCTATCACACAATTGCTGAGTGCAAACTTGTAGGCAAGCTGCAATAAATCAGGGCATTACTTAGAATTATCCTGACTCAAGGGAACATTTAAAGGTTCTCTCAATGAGTTTATGTACAATGAATTGACCATTGTTCATATACCTGTTACCTAATGGCAATATTATATCCAGTAAAGGATTTAAGTTAGAGAGACTGGCAGGATAGTTTTTATTCTTATAGTAAGACCAGAACATAATTCAGGAAGCAATGTACTTAAAATAAAACATTGTCATGCTTGTCTCTGCCACTGTAATTTTAACTCTTTCATTTGGAAATACTCTAGAGGTGGTCTTTAATTACTTGAATGTACAGCAATTTTTCTGCAGGATCCTTAATGCCATTAAACTTAGCTAATGGATTTGTTTGGGATAAGCTATCTGTTCAGTGGTTCTACAAACATCATTTGTGTTCTTGCCTCTATCACAGTTAGTGTCCTGTGAAGAATGCACAGTTTCTGCATGGAAAACTGTTTCTTCTGGAAAACCATTTCTTCTACAGTTGTAAAGAATGCACTCGTAGGGGTTTTTTTTTTCACATTTCTTTTTAAACAATATGTTGCTGTCAGAACAAGCTTGCTGCTATTGTAGTGCTGCCAAATGGATTCCAAGGTATGGATCCAGCATGCATTTTGTCCTGCAGCCCAAAATATCTTGGAGGAGGTACTGCTCTTTTCTGTTTGAATAGTCTTAACCAGCAATAGGTTCTGGAGGAGCGTTGAACATATTAAAAGAGGAGATAAGAGGGGCATTGCTGATGTCTGTTGAGGAATAAAGAGTGCAGCAATCAGCAATGTACAAACCAGCATGTTCTGGCCAGTAGCCTCCTACCCACCAAGGAGCAAGGGAAACTTCTAACTTCATTTGCATGCCATTCATGACCCAGTTTGATCTCCCAAGCAATTATACTCCACGGTGCCAGCAGAGAGAATGAGGAGAGGGTTTGTGCAGGGAAGCACAGCAGCAGTAATTTAGTCTGGTAGCCAAGCATAGCTATAAAAGAAACCCTGACCCAGGCTTTTGAGAGCATTATTTTGGGAGAGTGGTTATCTTAATTACTTAGGTATCCCTGAGTCCTTGTCTTGTTCTATTTGTCTTTTTTAATTCTATAGATTTTGTTTGCTTAAATATCTTTGATTGCCACTTCCCCACCCTTACACCTCCAGTGAGTGGTGAACATTGCTCCCATTCATAAGAAGTTTCTGGCCAGGATATTACACTAATGTTCTAAGGTAAAAAAATAGAAGGAAAAAAAAAAGGTTGATCACTCTGTATTTGTTTGAGGCATATTCTTAGAAGTCCTGGTAGCACAGCTCCTTCACTGCCTTGTCCAGGAGCTAAGAGGAAGGCACTATCAAGATTTGTACATGAATGAATATTCTTGACACAAGCATCCTCAAAGATCAGTGTTTGTAAGGATATGACATGTGGCATCATGTGCTGTGTATCCTCCAATCTGTTCCATGCAGAAACACCATAAATTTAAACTTCTGCAATTTGAATTTCAAAGTGTACAGTTACATGTGCAAAAGGCAACCTAGTATTATATTGTGTAAGGGTGACATTAAAATTTACATACTTATTTATTGAAAGTGATATCATAAAAGAATGAGAAGGGAAAAAAAAACTTATTCAAGTGGAAAGAGTAGCAGAATAGAACTAGCAAAGCTATTTAGAAATATCTTCACCTCACTGGAATGTGAGGATAAATCATCAATTTGGAAAGATATGTGGATGAAATTTAAAATGGATATTTACAGTTTTACAAATGATAGCATTTCATGTTTCTTTTCAAAGAATGAAATTGTTACCCCCGATCTTTCTCCTCAAAGAAGTTAAATAAGAAAGGACAATGATGGTTCCAAAGATAGGCAGCATGATTAAAACCTACTGACTTATGCTTTATATAAATGCAGAAATGGCAAATGGGCATTTTTTGACTGCAATAAACTGCCTGAATTATTAAATAGATTAGGAATTAAAATGAGCAGCATTTTGGCAGGCATCTTAAAAATCTCATGCAAAGTTTGCATTTTCCCTAATTGCTGCTCTTTCTAAGGGAAAAATGCATAGATTGTAATAATTTGTTTAATTTTTTTAGGTTATCTCATTGTTATTATTAAAATGAGCTCTCAAAACACACCATTCCAAGAATTCAAAAATCTGTAGATTGGTCTGCCCTTTTCTGCTTTTATAAATAAGCTAGAAATCAAGAAGGCACAAATTCTCATCTCTCTTCTTCCTTTGATTTGTTATTACCATTTTCTTACACTCTATAGTCAGTCCTAGGCTTTGCTCACCATATTTAATTATCCTCTCACAAAGGTAAAATTGTTGGGGCTTAAAATATCCACCCAGAGTTGTGTTGAAATGTTGAATCCTTTTGCACACCAGCAACAGAGATGGGTTTACAAATGATGTTTCACCTTATGTTTACATCACCATGGTGAGTACACAGCAGGTACTCTCCCCAACACAAGTGGGATGCTGCAGTGGCAGTGGGGGACAGAACAGGTATTTGGTAGTGTTGGAAAAAAACATGGAAAGGGAGCCTTGAAAGTCTAGAAAATTAAGATGCCACTTTTGAATAGTTTTATTTCTTTACTGTTTCAAAATGAGAGAAAATGAAATGTGAACAGATCTTCTCTCCTACATGCATGGCAAATGCAATTAGACATTATAGATTTATGTCTAGCATCAGTATAGTCAGCTTTGTTCATGATATATTTCCTTTCCAACTTAAAAAAACCCCAGCAACATTCTATTTGCTAACCTGTGGACATTTTACCTGAATAAGAATTTTATGCACTTTTTCTGTGTACATCAGTAAAATTTGCAATAAGAAATATGGATTAGGATTAAATTCAGGCAACTTGGATTCCTCTTACCGTACATACTTTTTGCAAACTGAGGTATATCGGTATGTCATTTAGAGGTATTTGGTCTATAAACCATTATTGCTGCAAAATCTGAGTTCACACTGTTTCTGACTACAGAAATTCTTAGATCAGTATACAAAACACTGAACTTGCTTAACTCTAAAAAATCAGATTGCTTTTTAAATTGTCTAGGAACATGAAGTGTACCATTTTAGGCTTATAATTTGAGAGTTGGGGCAATTCTCACTCCTTCTGGTCTAACAAAGGACACAAAAAAGAAATAAATGCTTCCACAAGGATTAGTTTGTGTTGATGCTATTGATCTGGTTCCTCTTGTGACCAAAGGTCATGCTGACTGCTAAAAAGAGAAAGTGGCTGAGCAAAAGACCACTGACTTAGAGGGAGGTTGTTAGTAAAGGTGGTTCAGTAAATATTGTCCTTTTAGCTGCAAGCTGAGCTGCCATTTCTGCAGAAATTGTTGTTTCTGTTTTATTTCACTGAGTTCAAAAGGCCGGTTCTGAGTACTGAACCAAACAATGGGAATAATGTAAGGTTTAAGAGAAGTCCAGATTTCCAGTATAGAAGGGATATTCTGTCAGTTGAAGAGATACCATCCCAGCAGACCTGGGCAAGCTTGAGAAGTGGGCCCATGAGAACCCTGTGAGGTTCTAAAAGGTCCAAGTGCAACGTGCTGTACCTCGGTGAGGGCAAGCCTAGACCTGAGCACAGACTGGGACTCACTGAGAGCAGCACTGCTGAGAAGGACCTGGGGGTTCGGGTGGGTTTTCAAATGCGTCCAGAGGAGGTCACAAAGATAATCAGGTGACTGGAGTATCTCTTATATCAGGAGAGGCTGAGACAGCTGGGGTTGTTCAACCTAGAGGAAAGAAGGCTCTGGGGAGCTTTCCTTATAGCAGCCTTCCAGTACATAAAGGGGGCTTGTAAAATAGAGGGAGAGTGAGTTTGTACACAGACAGACTGTGGTAGAATAAGGAAGAATAATTTTAAACTAAGCCAGAAGAGATTTAGATTAGATACTAGGAAAAAATCCTTTACTGTGAGGGTGGTGAGGCAATGGAACTGTTTGCCCAGAGAAGTTGTGCATGTGCCATCCCTGAAAGTGCTCAAGGCTAGGTTGGACATGGCTTTGAGCAACCTGTCTAGTGAAAGGTGTCCCTGCCCATAGCAGTGGGCTTGGAACTAGATAACATTTTAGGATTGACTCTATAGTTTATATGTAAGTCTAAGTGGAAGTGTGTCGATATAGGTATATATATCTACATACACATATATATATACATGTATATAATCCAAAGGCTGGCTTTTAATTCTAAGGATTTGGCACCATTTGAAAAGGAATTAAGAAGGTATAAAGTGAGATAAGCTTCATTCAAACATTGTGTTAGTTTATGGGGTGGGATCTGAAAACCAGAACAAGGACAATGAAACTGACATTTTCAGTTTTCTTGAGGCTGTCTACACAGTTCAGTTTTTCATTATTTTCACATGTTGCAAGGGGAAAAAAAAGCACTAGGCAATTCTTGCCATCTTTTGATAAATAAACTACTATGCATTCTAAGATTTCTTAGAAGTCTTTTAACTTTCTTTGTCCTCCTTTAGGATTTTCTGATGTCTTATCTTTGTAATTCCATGTTTTTTTTAAGGTTTCAAGCATGTAAATGGAAGGGATTTTGCTGTAAAATTCTTTTTTATGCTAGCAACATATATGTAAATATCAGTCTGATATAGAGAGTCAGTAGTTCAGAAACAGAATTTCATAGACCAGGCATTGTTTATTTCTTACTGGTTTTTTTTTTTCTGAGTTTTTGATCAGCATTCTGGTCACTCTGCTTTTAGCTGGTTCAGGAGAACACACACACACTGACTATATAGTTAGTTACTTTCATGTTATCCCCATCGTTTCAGATTTTTGGCTTGCCTTGTTTTTCGAAAAAGTTTCTTGTATTTTTTCAGTATTTTCTGAGGTCCAGGTTTTACCAGAATTTGTTTCCCCACACATTTATGAGATCTTTGTTCATTGTGGGTGGGAGGTGACCATATCAGCACTGTAGAGCTGGTTTCATAGTATCACTTTCTGCTAAAAACTGAATCTCCAGATCTGTGAAAGTGGTCTCTGAAAAATCCAATGACTGCTGCATCTGCAGAGAAGCAGCACTGAAGACTTACTGCAGGGTGAGTCAGATGAAACACAATGAAAGAACATTTTAGCGATTTCTAGGGTTTTGCAATTATTGAGAGTGACATTGACATTTTTCGAAGTAAACGTCGTGTCTCTGGAGATTGCCTATACAAGCATTATGCATTGTGCAGCCTCACTTAAGCTATCTGGAAGCTTTAAATGTTCCATGGTCTTCATTTGCCCTCTGTAAAAGAATAAATGTGACTGAGGTTGTGTCTTCACTCGCTGAGCAGACATTGACTATGTGCCAAATGCAGCAGTAAATAACTTTGCTTACCTGGAGACTTTTTTCTAAGCTGTGTGGCATTTAATTTTATTTTCTAGAACTTTTTAAGAAACATCTTCCTAACAGCAATCCATGAGAAACTGAAATGGGGAGATGGAGGGTCTAGGGTTCTCTACCTGTTTTGGAGGAGCAAGTTCTGTGAGACCTCAACAGCTCTGCTTACACTTGGCTGCTAGAGAGAGTCACAGTGAATGACTGACAAAACAGGATGAGCCTCTTACATGGACAGGATGAGGAAGTGGGGAGTGTGCAGGAAGGCTCTGATTCTGGCAGAAGTGCATGGGCTTATGGCTGAAGGATGGAGTATGCAAGTGCTGAGGCTCATAAATTGTCTAGGAAAAAGGAAGGGCTGTCAGGATGGGGTACCTTTCACAGTTAAATAGAGAATTTTGGTATATGCCTCATAAAGAATGGATCAGTGCAGCATTCTTCAGATTGGAGACTAATGTACAGACCATAATGGACACGAATGGCCTTAATTATGGTAAAGTGAAAGACATTTTTCATTAACTGCTCAGAGATATGTGTAGTTTGTTGATTTAAAATATATTCAAAGATCAGTTTATGTCTATAAAGTGGTAGAATATATATAGTACTGTTCTAACACTACTGAAAAAATAACTCCCCTCACAAACATTAGTACATGACTTTTAGAAGAACTGGGTTAGGTAAGGATCATGATCAGCAATATTCCCTCAGACTTCAGCCCAGAGCGGCAGAAAAATGCTACAGCTTGATATTTGCATAGTTAGACAGGCTTATGTTTTTAGGGAGGCCAGGCCTAAAGTGAAGCTAGACTATTTTCTGTAGCTTCTCAGTATGTTACCTTGCTTTGCCCTACGGATTGCAAATGTCTGAATATTCTTGTTTTCCTCTTCTCTCTCCTTCATTATTCCCACTTCCCTTTTAGGAATCCATAGAAGTTTTCACATAGTGTCAGAATAGCTTCTGTTTAATGATCTCTTTTTCATTCTGAAGCACAGTGAGCTATTTTACCAAAACTGAAATAAAGAGAAACTGCCTGTTAATAGTGAAAGATAAACTGAAGCCTTTGCTATTTTAATAAGAAGTATTTATTCAGTTACAGAACCACATTAATATTTTCTGATTATATAAATTACAAGATATTCCACATTTTAAAGTACAAATAGCAATAGTAGCAACCATTTAAAATTTACAATGAATTAACTTATAAATTATTACTGTAGACTAAACTATAAAAGATCACAGCTTTTACGCAGCAATAAACAGTCACTGTATTTTCCTTGTATAGATTTATATATCTTTTATTAAAATAGTCTGGAATTTTCAAAATATTGCTGGTTTTACTGCCTTATTTACCTAGCATATTGTGTAGCTATGTGTATTGGGTATAAGTTTCATATGTCAGGTATTGTTCTTCTGATGTTGGTACCTCCCAGATACCTCAAAGAGAATATGTCTTTTATAGGAATCTGGCCACAAAACAATTGTCACTGGAAACTGAAGTTTCTAACATATGTATTTGGTACATACACATAACTATGTAATTGTACTTTATTGATACATATGTATTGTATTTATATTTTTGTGTGTAGATATATAATATAAATATAAAATATAAATATAAATATAAATATAAATATAAATATAAATATAAATATAAATATAAATATAAATATAAATATAAATATAAATATATGAGTTTTAATGACCAAGAGTGTTATGCATAATGAGTAAGACAGATGGCTTGACAGACTGAAAGCTATATGTATATAAGGACAATTCAAAATAAATAGTTATCTGTAGAATCTAATGAAAGCTCTTGGTTTGCCTCCAGATATATAATCTGTGAAGAATGGAAGATAATTTTCTGTAAATAGTTCAGCCAGTTGAAAAAAAACCCTCAAAACATGGAGGTCTGGAAAAAAATTCATAGTTTTTAGTAATATAAAATAAGTATCTAAGGTGCTCTTTGAGGATAAGTATATTTAGTTAAACTGAGTCTTTCTGAGTCTAGGAAATAAAGATATCAAAATAGCATAGTAATTATGTATAGCAAGCTTTAAAGCATATTTATGCATGCCAGATATTGTAGTTTTATAATTATATCAAGCTGTCTGCAGAACTTTACTTCATCACTTTTTATTAAAGCCAAGGAAAATAATAAATCACTATATATAAGTACATTTTTAAAACAACTTATTAATCATAGGAATAATGCCATAAAAATATCATGTGACTACAAAAATAACTTTTGGAAAGACTTATTGCATGACATGAGTTAAAATATAAAAAATATCCCCTATACTTCCCTAACTTCTTTTCAGATGCCAAATCACAAAATTATGAGTTATCTGGGTCAGTTGAAAGAGAGGTCTTTCATTTGCCTTATAGTGGCTCCATCTACACTCCTTGCTGGCTGGCTGGATCTCTAGGGCAAAGCTGATATCCCTGGTTTGCTGTCAAATCCTCTCAGCCATGGGAAGTTTCCAGTTGTGGAGGAGGGAAGAGTAAGGAATAGAAAACAACACTCCTGGGAGCTTGGTGTGCAGGCAGCTCTGGTGGAAGACAAAAATGAAACCTTTTGTAGGTGCCAAGGAGGAACCATCCCAGGGTGATGTGCCCCTTTGCAGGTGTGCAGTGTGGAGGTTTCTTCTTGTTAACTCATTTTGGAGCGACCTCAATCCCAGCAACATGCCTGAGTTTTTATCCTTCCCCATATTTTGGTTTGTGCCCTGACAAGAGTGATCCCAAGCCCTTGGAGAGCTCTGGAGGTTGCCCACTTGGGGGAAAAGAAGGAGGTAGCTCTTCTGAAATGTGTGATCATTGCAGGGCCAAGGGGCAGTGTTTCTTCTGTGATGAGGATGGGAAATGTGCAGGAAGCTCGGAGGCAAGGCTGTGTTGTGTTCTCTCCCTCCACTGTGGGGAAATGTCTGAAGCAGTGCTTTGTGCTTTCCACAAATGTAAGCCTCTCTTTACTGCTGTCTTAGGGTAGCTTTGCATAATTCAATAGATCTTCTCTTCCCACTCGGTGGCCACCTCCTTTTGCTCCCTTATCTTCTTGCTTTGGGCAAATGTGGCCTGAAGGATTGGAAGAACTCCTGCTCTTCCTTATCTTTTATGATTACAAAATTCTCTTCAGGCTTGTCCTGAGTTCCCTACAGTTTCAGGCTTTTAAACAAATTAGTCTTAGTCTCACAGTCTTTGTCACCAAGCAGAGTCTTCACAGATTGTGTCAGTTTTTGCTTCAGTGACCTTTTTATTATGCACTTGTGGAACAGATTCTGGATCAGATTCTGTATCAGACATCAGAACTTGGGAGACTAATTTAAGTATGAGGTGACAACATTTCCTATCTGTGTCATTTCAAATGTACCTTTTCATAAGTTATTAAAAGGGCTAGTTATTGGATTAAGAGCATTTTAGTCTGAAAAAGTGACTTTTCCTGATTACCACAGTCTTCTCTGCTTAAAAAAACAAACACTACAGCCAATGTTGTGGAATGTATGCTCTGAAAAATTATTTTTATTCTCTTCTGACTTCTGTATTTGTGCTGGTCAACTACCAAATTACATCAACCTGCAAAACAGAAATAAGCTTTCATGCTGTAGAAGACGTGATGATAATTCGGATTACAAAAAATATCAGGAAATCTTGCATGTTGTTGCCTACCTGACATGGTCTGTGTGGGGTTTTGTCCATCTGAAATCTTCCTTTTTTTTTTTTTTTTAGTGCAGTTAGTTTAGTTAGATTTATAGTTTAGATATAGTTTGTATAGTTAGATTTTTACGTAGTTAGATAATCAAAGCATTTTGAAAAAAGAAATTATTTCTCTATTATTTTATAAGTTATCTTAAATTGTTGGTGAAAGCCAGGGAATTAGCAGCACTATGCGAGAACTCCATATCTAATGAAAAATTGATCACAGTTGTTACTGGTAACTAATGCTTCACTTCTTGAAAAATTACACTATTGTGCTTGGGTAATGTTGGTTTGTTTTTAGTGTATAGTCAAAATGAAATTTTTAGCTGCTTTCTTTGAAACAAATACATTAAGCAATTTTGTAATGATAAAATAATAGTTGTGTGTTTCATCAATTTATTTCTCAGTAATCAGGAAAAAGAAGGGAATTACTAAACTACAATCACATTCTTATTTCCATTCAGTTAAATTCTCAAAATAAGAGGTTCTATTACAGTTGAGAAAAACATTCCTCAATTTCTTCTTAATGCTTGACCTTATAGTCAATGTTAAGCATGTTGTTTTAGGAACCAGGGCTGGGGAGAGGTGAAGGAGACAGCAAAATAATTAACATTGAAAAATCCATTGCTTGGACAGATTTTTGTCCCCAAAATCTCCTAAAAATTTATCTGTCAGTCTTTCTCTCCCTGCTGCACAATAACAAAGACTTTGACCATACCAACTGGCTACACATCACTGTTGTTCTGGCAGCCTTCCTAGTTAGGAAGCGCACAAGTGGGGATGTAAGTGGCAGCCCAAATCATCCCAGAAGCTCCATTATTTCTGTGAGTAGCATCAGCTACCTGCCATACAACTCCCTGGCTCAGACTAATCTTTACCAGGAAAGATGCAAGGAATATTTACTTTTGTATTTACTTTTCCCTATCTGAGGCACATTCCCTGCCTCAGGACTTAATGATATTAATATTTGGGAGACGGGGAAACTGCTTTGTCTTCAGAGACAAAATATCTTCTCATGAAGCAGGTAGCAATTTAGATAAAGAGAAAATTAATGAAATTATCTCCCATGAAGAATCAGAATGCATTATACAGTCACATTTTCTGGAGAGGTGATTACATGTTATGCTTCTCTATTCATGATTCTGTACCTTAATGTGAGGGTTATTAAGAGAATTGGTTAATTGCCTTACAAACAGCAGTGTGTGTTAATGGTACTGAAGTTTAACAGTTGACTGCTACATTACTAGTTTAATTCTGCTCTGGTGGTTGAGTTATTTTATAGCAGAGATATAAATTACCAGTGTGTGTAATCTAGATAAGGGCTGAATAACCAGAATGCAGTGCTTTTTAGGGAAGCTTTCACTTTTTTCTCTCTTTTTTGCTTGCCTTGTCTTTTTGTTTTTGTGAATGTAAAAGACAACTATAGAAATCTTGATAGGTTTACAGGAGAGAAACAAAAATTACTTGGCTGGAAGAAGTGTGTTATAATGAGAGACTTGAGGATCTCAGTCTGACTTAGTTTGTGAAAAAGGAGAGGGAATGATAATTTGACTGCTTTCTACGTGCCCTTCCACAGGAATAAAATGGCTATTGAAAAGATTTTCTAAAGTAACACAGAAATATATTAGTGGCTTGAAATTAAAGTCTGACAAATTGCCTTAATACTTGTAGCAATATATGTTTTAGTCTTTGAAATGAATCACCAAAGAAAGTCATAGGGACTTCATTTCTTGAAATTTTAAACTTTATTGTCTTTCTGGAAGACAGGCTTTTATTAAAGAGTGTTGTGTTCATTGAGGTAATGCAAGAGGTTGGAGTAGACATTTTCATGCTCTAACAACCAAGAAAATTTGCTTTTTTCCATTAACTATCAGAGAATTCTAGTTCTAAAAATTTAATTTCAGACAGAGGAATCTTCTTTTATAGTATTTTGTCTACTGGTTTTTTTTCTTATGATTTGTTTTAATGCTAATCCAGCAATTCTGCAATATTTGTAAAATTGGAGGTGGTAATAGAAGAAGGCTAATTCTGAAAGGGTGTTCTAGTAAGAGTTTTTGTTAGACCATCAATAATTGACTTCTTGTACATTGAGGATATCATGATGTGCTACACAGTGATCTGAAATAGATTCAGCACCAGAAAAAATGAGAGAGTCTTGGAAAATTAAGAATGAATCTGGTTCAGGTTTCATAATCTGTCATGCAAAGATGTCAAAACATACTTAAATTAATGCAGGATACTTTGATATGCAAAGTGCCTTAGTGCAGAGCTTGGAAATTGTGGTATTTGACTCAAATGAGGCTTAAAACAAAGAAGGAGCTGCCCTGATTTATGATTTTCCACCTGCTTTTCTACCAGGCCTTTGCTAAGTAAACAATTGCAGTCACTTTGCTCTTCACTATTTCCTTCATTTGAAGACTTTCCACTCTTCAGCAGAGCATTAAAACCAGGGTCTAGCTGTGGTATTTGCATTATTCTCCAGGAACAGTATTCCTGGGGATATCACTGCAAAAGAAATATGGCCAGAATCTGAGTATTCTGTATCAAAAGATAATGTTTGTCACAGGAATCAGGGTTTTAAAAACATTGGGATAGAGTGCATTAAAGCTGTTGTCATTGGTCTGGATTCTGTTAGGTAAAGCAGGATGCATAATGCATTGGTCCTCCACAAATATGAATGGCTTGAAGTTCAAAAAATTTTGGGAATTGCTTGTATTACTTAAAAACAATCTCTTCCCAAACCCACAAAATATACCAACAACAAGAAAACCCCTTTCCCCTGAATCTCTAAGTATCAAAAAAGCTATTTAGCTCTTTCAGCCAGAGACTATGGTAATAATGGGGCAGAGTAGGCAGGATAAAGGAAATATGAAATTTAGAATTTTAAATTAGTTTCTTATCACATTTTATTTCTGGATTAACAATTATAGCAGGGAAATTATGTGTAATGTGTATATTCAGTGAACAGAAGAAGTTCTTGTACTTCCCAGATGAAATAACATCAGTGCAGTAGCTGGAGCAGCAGATAGGTTGTACCATTGCAGAGATGTAATTCAGAAGAAATGGAGGAAAATTACAAGTCTTTACTGTCATGAGGTTGTAAAGGAAAAGAATATTTCCCCTTGTAACTCTTGATTGTAACATGTGGGATCTTCAGTGCAAAAGTTAATCTTCCTTATGCTGGGACACAACCTTTTTATTGTCTTTAATGTATTGACTTAGGTGTGTTACTGCTTTTTAAAATAAAAATGTATGAAATCTAAAGTATATAGTTGCGTTATTAGGTAGATAAAAAGTTCAGATACTTTATTTGCCTTTTGATAAATATTATTGAATCTAGAATTTTTTTAATGTCAGGGGGACCAGTTAAATTTGACATTATCACTATCATTTTATAGTACCAATAATAATAAATCTGACCAATGATTAATGTGCAATTAATGTGAATGCTAAATATTAGACTAGGCTGTGGTAAATATAAGTGCCTGGGTGATTTGGATTTAAAATTGCTTAATTTAAAAAAAGCCAACAAAAATTGTAATTTTTATGGGATCATAGAAATCATATTGAGCAACCAGTGTCATCTTAGTAGTCAGGAAAATGCAGGTCTTAGTCAGTCCCTGAAAAAGTTTTGGTGTGTTGAATTTGCAGTTCTCTTATTCCTGGCAAGATCAGTATGGGAAATGTTTGTTGATAAGGTAGAGCTAGAGCTCCCTCTCAGAAGTGATTGCTTGAAACCATCAAAACTGAAAGTAAGCCACAAAAGAAGGGAACACTAAAATGGGTAGCAAAAGTCAGTTTAGGAATTAGCCTCTTTTGAGTATATAGAGCTGAACTTCTTTGCAAAGCCAAACCTGGCAAGAAAGCTTCACTGTGGGCTGCAACAGCAGAGGACTTCTAGTGAGATTTTCATGTTCTTGTGGAAAAATGTGTATATATATTCAATATCATGTTTTACATAATGTTAGCTTAGGTTGCACCAAAGCGGCTGTTGTAGGTACCTATCAGCTTCAAGGTCTGATGTCTGTCTTTGGCAGAGAGGAGCTGGGACACTCAGCAAGAATAAATATTTGCCTCTAAACCTGGTCAATTTGACATCATCCCTTTCACAGGCATTTCTTCTTTTTCCATTTACTTACTAATCAGTTCAGTTTTCAAGTTACAAATGAGTGCTAAGATGTAAAACGTGTAAACTGTGTAACTTTACCCAAGCTACGGCCTTACATTTTAATCACATATTCGGATGCAAGTATATCTCATATTTAAGAGAAATCCATCAGCAAATTTGGACAAGAAAGCCTCCAAGCATTGTCAGTCGCTGTGAGTATATCTTGTCAATGCTTGTTCTAATAAATCAGTATTCTCAGAAGACCTTTTACAGCTCCTGCTTTATCTGTACAGATACTGGCATTTCCTTGGGCAAACCTGAATTCTAAATCTGTTTACCTACTCTTTGAAAATTCTGAATCCTTCCAAAGTATTAAAATTACAACATCAGAAGTCTCTGTTGAAGACAATTGGGAGGTTGTTTTGGGTTTTTTGGTGTCCGCCCTCCCCCTCACTTTGTCTGGAGAATATCAGAAAGTAAACTTTCTGTTTCTCTACCATTCCTTCTGACTTTCTGGTAGGAGTGATCTCATTTTTCTGCCTTTTGCAAGCACTAATCAATTGCATCCTTCTTTAGATGTGAAGATAACACATTTAGATGTGTTATCTTCACATTTCCCCCTTCTTTTAGACATTTCTCTCCATCCCAGTATTTTTGTGTGTGTGCATGAATTTGTCTTTTCCAGTCTGATTTTTTGGGGCTTATTTAGCAAATAAATTGTGGTGACACAAAGCATCCCTTAATAGATATATATTCATTTGGAAAGTTGATAAACTCAGGCTTTCAAGCTTTGAAAACTCCTGCTCGTTTTGGTAAATGAAGTCAAAAGTAAATATGCTACAACAGAAAATAGGCAGTCCAGTTTCCAAATTCAAAATGACCCTACTGTTTTCCTAGACAGACATCCCAAGAAATGTGATGTTTATATGCACTGAAGTCAAATGGAGATAAATAACACTCTTCTACAGTTGCTCCAAAGCAACCTTTTGTGTTTATATTCTTTTATCTATCTTAAAATTAATATGGGTGATAGTTTCTATGCTGAACTTGGAAGAACAGTGCTTGGAAAAAGAAAACTTTTTTCCCCTGCCATTTAGATTAGTAAATTTCCTTTAGTAAAAAGGCAAATCAGGAATATAGAAGTGCAGGAACAGTGACCATGCAAAGATGATCTTTATATATCAAGTCTTGCAAACGATATAAGATAACTGAAATGTGTCATTTGTGGAATGAAAAGAATAGATAAAGCTTTTATGTTACTGAATAGTCAGTAATGTTTGTTAGGGTATCACAAAATCAAAGCTAACTACATCTCCATGTTTAGCTTCCCAAATGTTTTTGTTTTGACCTTCACATTAGTGAGAGTCAAAGGCTTTAGCTAATTGGTGGTCTCCCTTTTTATCCTACCTACAGTTTAAATACTTAATCTTCAATATGGCCAGATGAGTAATATCTCCAACTGCTGAAAATCAATGTAGGGAGAAGCTCATGCAGCTGATGTATGTGTATGCTGTGAAACTGGATTTCTCCCTGTTTTGCTCCAGGTTTCTCCTCTCCTTTGCTCATCATCCTACATATATGATAGATTGCCCTGCAAGGGCTGTCTCTCCCTAGATGAAGCCTATCTTAATAATTAAAATTATAATGGGGACTTCTCCAGGAGGCAGAATGGATTGCCTACATTGTATCTTGCTTCCTCTGCCCAGTTTGTTTCCTTGCAGGCTTCCTGCCTCATGTCACACTGCAGAAACACAAATTAGATGGAGCTTCAGGCATTTTTCTCATTGTCTCGAGCAGGGAGCAGGGCCCTGGTGGTGTGTCCTGTTGCGCTGGGCTGGATCTGCAGCTGTTGCTGCAGGCTTGCTTCCTGACGTGAGATGACAAACCCAGCAGATCTTGCCAAAGATCATGGCAGTGGGAAAACTGAACTGAGAACCATCCAGCCTCTACATTCTCTGCCAGGTCTCCTCATTCTGTAGAGAGGGATTTGGGTTTTTTGGGAGCCAGCACCCCCAGTAGCACCATCATCATGCTGTCATTTACCTGGGGGAGCCAGATCTGCTTCAGCTGTAGCAGTGCTTCAGTCCTCTCCAAATCTGCAAAGAATAATCCCTTGAAGGGAGGCAGAGCTTTCAGTCTTTTTAATTAGAATTGCCAAGGAAATGTGGAAGTAGTTTTGATCCTTTTTGATTCTTGTCCAACAAGAACTGGGTTATTCTGGAATAATGCCGTATTAGTATGGTAAGTTCTGAAACAGTGTCCTGCTTCACTGAAACATGCAGATTTTCAGTAATTGGCATGAAAAAACTGGGATCCTGGGAGATTTGTGGTATGTCCTATTTTATTCCCAGCAGCAGTCAGTCTATTCTTAAAATGCAAATGCTCTTTGGAACTTATTCAGTATTCGCTAACTACGTTTTCAAACCTTTACTCATATTTTAACCCATCTCAACTAATGTGATTATAAATTTTAATGCAAATAAAACATAAATGCTTCTTACAGCTATGTTCATCAACCATGAACATAGTTTGTATAACACAATCTGCAAGTGTCTGTTTAAAGTGGCAAAATGATAGTTCATACTCATTTACACCAAAAAGACTTCCTGAAATACATTTTAGCCAGCTGCTGGTTGCTTGTTTCATGTTGAATGGAAAGGCTGATTAACTGTGGTCTATATTGTACTTTATTTCAAAATCAGATGGAATAATTGTGTGTCTCAGGAGGGTTATAAAAGTGATAAATGTAGATATCATTTAACCTGTATCTTGGACTAGAAAAAAAAGCATCTCTTCCATGTAGCTCATTGCTGAAATATTTTCTTTAAAATGTCATGAGTTTTATGATAGTAGAAAATAAAACTATTTAAGGTTGACTGATACTTGAAATGCCTTTCAACATAGGCATATTTATAGTGTCAATTATATGGAACTAAACCTAAGAATAAAACTTGCCAGATGATTCATTGAAATTTTGTCAAATGCTAAATTTACTTCAATTAAATTCTTACATTTTTCTAATTTTAGTAATTCAAATTTGAATAGCCTCATTGTCAGTTTTGGCTTTTATTGATAGCACGTGTTCCTGTGTGCTTTACATGACCATTCTTGCTTAACAAATGAATTTCTAGATTAACATATTTCTTTATTAAGAGCCAAATAAATATATTGAGTGGCAAAAGAGCTGAATATTAATATAGCATAAATGAAATTTATAGCAATATCATTTGTCTGTTTTTCTGGGACAGGAATGAAATTATTGCCTAGTAACATATTGAACTTCCTTTTAATCAGTTTTTGAATGTGAAGTACTTTTCTGTGTTGTACCAGAGGCCTCCTGGAATCATCCAATACTAAACAGATGATAATAGAGCTGAAGCAGTGGATGAATTTAAGGAATTGCTCATCAGCTGACTAACAAGCTGTGAGCAGTTTCCTGTGGAGTAATGGAATTATTTAATATTTTAGGCAGCACTGCTCTGCCTAAAAAGAACATGGTGTATGACCTCAGCATCTGTATTATCTTGTGGTTGGATAAACACTGAAATTAAGTTATTTCTGTTGGTATATTGATGTTAAAGGGCACATTCCTTGGAACAGTGGAAATTTTCAAACACTCAAGCAAATAAATCTCTACACCACTTACCATTTCCAAAGCCCAAAGCCTGAGTCAAGATCAGGTGCTGTCTTTCCCAATGTCTTTCCCAGTTAGTACATGTGTGTTGGTACACTTTTTTCTGACCAAAATTCCCTTGCGTATTATATCTCTGTAAGTATACTTAGATCTCTCGGTTTGCAAAAGTGATCTGTGATGTTATGCATGGAAAATTTCTGACATATTACTGAATAAGCCAAAAAAACACATCCTCAAACCATGGACTTTTACTTTAGAACTTCGGGGTTATATTTGCACAGTATTCCTTACTGCATATTCCGGTATAATCAGAAAATTTAAAAGAATGGTTATTTAATTTTATTTGTTGATTTGAGTTCAGACAAGAAATATGTCAATCAGTATACAAGCTCTGCTCATCATCTATTATTGGACAATCACCTCACTTTTATAACCTATTGACTGTCTTGATAGCTAGTAGTCTGGAGATTTTCAGGGAGTAAAGTTCTTAAAATTAGTTCTGGGATTGCTATGTTGTCATTTTAGCAGGTAATTGTGAACTGAACTTTGAAGAAAAGAAGTTCCTTATAGAAAGCATTTATTTTGTATTGACTTTTTTGAATGCCTTCTAAAGATGCTTGTAATTTTTCAGTGAAGTATAGAATTCTCTCACCTTCTCAGTAGAAACTTTTCACTATTTCATTTCAGTGTTGATTGGTTGATAAAAGCAGTTTTGGCAGGGTCTTAGGACCTGATATGAGTAAAATGTAGAACATTCTTATTGCAGGACAGAGCACAAAATTTCCCATGAAAACCAGTCATATATGTACTCCCAATTGCTTCTGCTTTGCCTCTGGAGTAACACAACAGGGTGCAAGGCAGTGTTAGTTTAAATTCTTTAATTGCTCATGAGCACAGAACTAGAGTTGTGTGGGACTCATTGCTGTGATGTACCTGGCACAGAGAATTAGCCAGAAGTAATTGCGACAACTGTTAATTATTCTATCACCTCTGAACAATGAAGTTCTTCTTTCCTCTGTGTGTACTAGCCAAAACAGTGGAATGATTTCATGTAAGAGGGAACATTACCTGATCATTTGCTCCCATCTCCTGTAGACTACATAATTTGCCACAGGACCTTCAACACCTTGTTCCTAGTCTGGTTGTTGGGGCTGGAAGTAGCATTTGGGAAAACAAGCAAGTCTTGCTTTTAAGATTTCCAGTAATGGCTAAGTGCTGTCTCTGTTTAACAGAGAAATGATAGTATGTATCTCAAGCTCTGTCACTATATGGATGAAGGCCTAATGTACTATTTTACTTGTCTAACTTTTCCATAGCAACTCTGGGAGGAATTAATATTTGGGAAAATGTATTTTTATTTTAAGGGTCATTTACTTCAACAGACCTTTTGACCTTTTTTACAGAAGACTGGTTATGAGATCACTTTTCATTCTATCCTCTGTTGTCACCAGTTGTTCTTCTTAACTGGCAGCTATGAAGACAATCTGTGCCTTGTAATCACTGTTACTAATCACTAAAAGTTCAACAAACATTGGGAAAAAAATCTGTGTTGAAGAACAATATGAAAAATACTAAGTTTAGAACTAATGTAGAATTTATGTAGTCTTTCATTTTTGCTTGAAGAGCACATACAAAAATTCCTTAAACTTTCTCTAAATCTGTTATCACCAAATCCAGTAGCAGTGTGTACGAAACCAGGGAAAACAAATACTAACATAGCACTGGTGCTTAAGTTTTAAATGAAGCTGAATTTAGTATGAAACCATTGTAGATGGATGCATTTGTTATTAGTGACTGTACATGTGATGACTTTCATCTGTTATGTGTATTCTGGGTGTGAGACCCACATGGAGCAAATACTGTGTTAAATATTAATGCCTGAAGGCCGAGAAGAAAAGCAAATCAAAATGGCTGAGTTAAGGCTACCTGCTTGGCTTCTTTGGTAAGACAGAGTGTTTTAGGCTACCATCTGTGCCCACTGCAAACAGATGGGCAGCAAATGGTATGATTTGCATAGTCCTCTTAAAAGGCAGTAAATTGAATCAAATACTGTGGTCTTATCAAATTTTTTTGTCTATATCTCTGCAGGTTGTTGCTCAGAATCTTGGTTATGTTCAAGTAACTTTCTGGCTTTGGAACACACAGCCCTCTCATTTGTGTCTGTTTAGTTTTCCATAACCTCCAGTGTGCATTAGGGCAGGAGTATTATTCTGTCCCAGTTCCTTCTCTCTGCAGCTTTTTACCGGATGGGTTTGTAAACAGATACGTTCCTCCTATCCCCATATTTGTCATGCTTTTGACTGAACTGGTATCTGCACTGGCTCTGAAACACTGGCACCTCTGAATATAATTAAGTATACTTTCAACTCATTTCCATGGATTCCAGTTTTCATTCATTTTTGCCTCTCTTGGTTTTATCTGTATGTGTCAGCGAACTTGCTGAGGTTTATGACTACCTGGGACAAAAGAGGAAGCCCACTGAGAATGCAACCTTTTAATTTTTTTTTTTTTTTTAATACTGCATGAAGTACAACCTCAAAATACAGAACCTTCAGTGTAGATGCCTGGCAGTATGGAACTTTTACAGACTAATAACTAAATTACTTCTCTTTGGAGGTGAATTTAGTGCTATGTAGTTTCTGTTAATCAGTGTGTGTGTGTGTGTGTGTGTGTGTGTGTGTGTGTGTGTGCATATGCAAAAGAACATTCAAAATTATTAATATACCACAAATGGAATATTAAATTCTTCCCCTATGTGGACTAGATAATCTTAAAGGTCCCTTCCAACCCAAGCCATTCTATGCTTTTGTGTTATTTGGGAAACTTTGCTAGAGTCAGTACTTCTGAGTAACTGCTTTTCACAATGTACTGCTTCAGGTTTAGGGTTGATTGAGTTCAGTCACATGTTGACTGTATTTGTATTCTGTTTCTGGAACAGATAATTCTCAAAATGACAAAGACCTTGAAAGGCAGTCTTATCCAGAAGAGATGAAAATATATAGCCTTATGAGTTTTGCTTATTCTCATGGTGCCTGCAAATACTTTGGAAGATAAAATGGCTTCTAGCGTATAGAGTTGCCATGAAATACAAGCTATCTATAAGCTTTAACCTGGAAGAAATCAAAGATTTGCCAAAAGCAAAATTTTCAGCCAGTAAAGATAATAATGAATATTTAACTGTTCCTGAAATTAACTCTTGCATAATTTGTATGCATGGACAGAGAAATCTATGTCAAGAAAAATAAACAACATGAAGGTCATTGTAGACCAAAATCTCATGTGTATTGGTGCCAAAAAAGTTTGCATTTATGAAAGATTCCACATATAGTATCTAAGATAGCAGCCATGTGCAGCAATATTTCACCTTTTCACAGTGGAGAGGGAAAAAAAGAGCAATTTGTTTAACCAGCTGAATGAACTCCAGACATAATGAAGCTCATTGTAAAACTGAATCCTTCTGTGTTCAAAACAAAATCCACAAAGATATTGTTTAATGAAGCAGTTCCCAGTGAATCTACAGCAAATAGAAGGCCGTAAAGGTAGGAAGGGGTTGTGTGTCCTTTGTAAGGAATTCAGTGAGCTTAACTATTAGCAGTTGACAAAATGGAGCTTCTTAGTGAGTGCTTATTTTTTGAAGAGCAATGGAGAAGTCTCAAAAACCAAAACCAATATGATTCCCAATTTGTTATTGTAATAAATAGGTGATACACACATGCATTAAAAATATATATTAATATAAGAAATTACAAAATACAGTCTAGGATTTTGCATTGGATTAAAGAAACCATTACCAAGATGATGTGTGTGGCTTTGGTTTTGAGACTTGAAATAAGTTGAGTATACAGTCTAGGCTATGTAAGAAAACAGACAGGAACTATTCAAAGCTAAGAAAATGGCTGGTGAAATGAAAGTAAAGGAGCTCAGATTTTTGGCTTTTATTTATGAAGAAGATAGATAAGATACAGCTTTCAAAGCAGGAAATTTCTGCTAGTATGAAGGTATTTAATTTAGCATAAAAAGATGTAATGAGATGCTAAAGCTTAAAACTAAAGCTAAATGTATTGATTCCACATATAGCAGACACTCTTAATAGTGAGGATAACAAAACAGTGGAGCAATACACTTCAGAAATCAAAATATAGAATGTTTCATGTAAAGAGAGCAAAAATTCGTTTAAATCCCAGTTTTGTACTCAGGCATTTATTTAGGACTTACTACTGTGGCATTTATTTGTACCAGAATATGCACTGTCCTTATTAGGAAATTAATGTGTATGAGACATGGAGAAACTTCATGAGGCAGCTGTAAAAATATGTATTCCAGGAACTGAAAGTAGCTATGTTCAGAACTGCAAATCTAGGTGCTAAAGGTGCTGTTTCCATAATTGTTATCTTTTTAAAAAATCTGCACTGTGACACAGATACAACTGACAAACCTGGTTTGTTTAGGTGGTCAGTGGTATGGTTGAATTCTTTGATCATTCCTGTACTTGACTATTTAGATAAATCCATTGGTGCTTTTGAAACTGATAAATCACTCAATTCAGTGGAATAAGTCTTCTGCAAGAGAAAACTGTCCTATATTCAAGTTACACCCCAAGTCAGTTCTGCAGTTGGTTTATGTAATGGAGTAACACCAGCCCACAAGCATCTGCTCTTAGGGTGCTGCATAGTCCTACTCAATCATGTACCAGTCAGTGCAGATCAGATGACAAGGACTCAGAGCAGCCATGCTACTTTTGCATCACCCCACAATTCCCAAATGTTTTAAAGGAGAGGCTTTAAATGGAGATTTCCCATTTCTCTATGTATCATTTTAATAAAATAGTAGATGTGACATCATGGTTTCTGCTGTAATGTTCATTTTTGCACATAGATTCTTCTTAGTCATGGAAAAAGTTGGTTAAGTACCCCAAAAAAGTTAGAGCTGCTAATTTACATAGCTTGGTGTCATTTTCTTCTATGGAAGAGTTTTGGTTTTGAAAAAGGTGCTATATGTGAATTTAGGAGTTTTTACTTGAGATATGTGCTGTCTGCCTTGGAAGGAGGTTCTTTATGACACCGTATCTTCACTTCCTTGCCCCTGCAAAGAGGAATGAATCACACTGCAGTCCTTGTTATTGCTAAAAGATTTAATCTCACACTACTAAAGAGTCACTGTCTTAAAGAAGGAAAACATGTCCTACCTCATCCCCTTCAGATCCTAAGAAGTTAAATACCTGCTGCAAGTGACACTGGACTCCTCTTCATGAGTCAGTTCTGAAGTATCTGCAATTTTGGTTCTCAGTGAGCACCAAGAACTTGCAAATCTTTGGATTCCATTGTTACTAACCTCTGAGAAGAATGAGACACATCAGATCTGTGTGTATCACACAGTAAAAATGAGCTATGGAATAAAAAAACTGTGGGATACTTAGGAAAGTGGTCATAGATCATGCTATGAAAAGATCTGGTCATTGTTACCTCTCATCATGAATGTAATCATTCACTGGCAAGTTTAATTTCCAGGATGTGAGAGTATAAATTCTTGGTTACTAATGTATTATGCTGTCATGGAATTCTGCATCTTGGAAGATGAATCCAAGTGTTTAAAATTAGTCATCATAGCAACTGATTTTTTTCCCAAGTAATTATAAGCTTTGGAATATCAGGATGTTGAAATACTCAGTGAAAAAGTGTTGCATACAAGTGAATGTAGAGCAAAAATCCTGTTTCACTCTCGCAGATCTTAAAACCAGGATTAAGTGTAGTTTTCAGAAAGAACACTTTTCTTTTAAAATGTTATTACTGTTAACACTTGCACTGCTTGATGCACATAATCTGAATTCTACTTGTTTCACTCTAAATCCCAAAAGACATCTAGACTTAGTATTTATCTTTTTCTTTTTTATATATAAATGAGGATAATCTGCCATGGCTTTGAGGGCCCCTGGGAGATCCAACATACTGATAAGAGAGAAGATAGTGACTAGCTTTTATTCTTGAAACCCACGGTATCTACTTTGCACTATTTAGATGTACTGGTCCCCCCTTTTAATATCCTCAGAGATACTCCATTCTCCCTGATAGCACAGTCATCATCTAATGAAAAGGCAAAAGTAAAAAGAATACAATCAGTCAAAAGTCTGAACTGTAGGTGCTTTTTCTGCTGTATATCCTCTTGTAATACACTGCTGTGAAAAGATTTGATGAGGTGAGGTTGTACTTCTCCATGCTTGGCAGCAAAACACAAAATTTGCAGAAGATGGGCTCAAGTGCCAAGAACATGTGCCAAGTCATCATATCTCTTCAGCTCCTTCTGCTGGAAGGACCTCACTGCAGCTCCCAGAATGTTTGAAAACCACCAGCAGTCAGTGCTAATGCTGCTATTTAAGCATCAGTTCTCACTTCAGGGCAACTGGCCAGAATGAAGCAGACAGCACAATTTCTCTCTTATTTTAGTAATTTGTGAGTACTTTAGTAATTTGTTTTTCAGGGTGAACACTGATGCATATATAAATGTGAATTTTTGGAGAGTGCTTTGTTTGTTTGGGGTATGCTGAGTGAAATCATCTACTTTGTTAGGATGTTTCCTAGAAAACTGACTTAGCATGATACTGAACTGATGCTGAAGGGTGACAGATGCCTAATCAGGGCAATGCAGCTGTAATTTTTATTAAGGACAATCATTAAGTAGTGCCATGGATTTGTACTGAGTATTAAACTCAGGTTAAAAGGAAAGCACTTATCTCTTAAAAGTTCCAGTCAGCTTGAAATCCCAGGTGGGTTGGTGAGTTGCTTGGTTGGTTTTGGTACTTTCTCTCATGTTACAAAATTCATTGTTAAAAGTTAAAAAAGCGTGCCACAGAACAGTCATTCAGAATGGGCCAGAAGATTACCATCAACACTTAGAAAGTTCCTTAGACTACAATACATCTTTATTCTCCATTTTGAATAGGTTGTCTAAAAGATGCAGGTTTTTATTATTTTATCAGGTTTGATTGTATCCATGACTACAGCTTGGGAGCAAGCAGCAAATGGAGTTACTTCTTTTTCTCTGCCTTGGTGTTCTGTAATGTAGTTATGATGTTTTATACACAACTTTTCATCTATAAACACCAGTTTTATAAAACTCTATCTCCATCTTACAAATAGAGAAATGAGGGCTCAGGTAAGAAAAAATACTTCTTTCCCCCAAAGGTTATCCATTAGACCAGATGACAAAATCAAGAGTGGAGTTCAAGTCTCAGGGTAAGTGGTATCCATTAAGCTGCTTGTCTAACAGTTGGAAGAGCAATTGCTTCGTACTTGGAGCGTCTAAACTTCAAATTTGCTAATTATTGGATTATACTTTCTAGAGGCCAATATTAGAATCGTTTACTGTACATCTTTCTACTGTGAAAAGGGAAGCAAAGATTCTGACATTTACCTGCAGCTAAAATAAGTGGACAGTTGGCTTTTTTTGGTCAGGGTTTTACAATATGCTAATATGATTGTATATTACAAGTGGATCAAGCTCTATGTTGTAAAATATTGTTTCTAATCATAATCCTGATATTTTTAATATGTGGTGTTTCATGTGTTTCACACAATATGGTTGCTAATAATATATTTCATATTTCTCCTTTTGCATTACTTTTGATCTTCACTAATTTCCGGGAACAACAATTTCTTGCTGAAGTCTCTGACTCAGATGAGAAAGGCCATCATCCTCTAAGTTAGGGAGACAACAATTTAGCATGAACAGAAAAAGACCTGAAGAGAACAGATAAAAAGCTACATTCATTATATGTCTAGTCTCAATGAGTACAAAAATCTGGTAAATTCATGTGTTATATAAACCAATAATGTATAAAAATAAATTTAAGATGCATCCTGCTGAATTTATCTGTTAATTCATGTACTTTGTTTCACAGGAAAAAAAAAATAGCTTATTACAGATCACTCACAATTCCACGTTTCAGGCTGCTGATGTTGGTACTTTAATTAGAATAGTGGAATGTTGGCATGAATTCTTTTGTTTTATAGAAAGCAAGAAGAATTGAGGTTAATTAAAGGTTAATTAGAGTTTAATTGGTAGTTCTTTGTTTTCCTCTTTACTTCTGGTGATAACAGGAATGTTAGAAACCTTGACTTTGATGACAACAGATTGGGCAGGCCTGGTGTTGATTGCTACTGCCAACATGAAAGTGGTGCTGCAGTTCTTCAGCTCCAGTTCTTAATCAATGAGGTAAGGACATATTTACTCAGATTCTTCTTTATAAATTTAGTTACATAAGTCAATTCATGTTATTGTAATTGAGTGATATAACTTCTCCCATTGACAAATTCAAATTGTGCCAACAAATAAGTGGTGTACATCCAGAGGACATTCAACATACAGCCTTTTAGAAGAATATTTATGGGACTGCACTCAGGGAAAAGTATTGCCTTCCTATACATCAGTTTAAAGTACTGAACAAAAGGCAGTCGATACATGAATGTGTGTAAAATGATGTAAAATCCATTAAGTTACTAAATATGCTGCACAGTTCTGGTTCAAATAGAAATTAATAAATGAGCTAAATCTTTCTATCAAAATATATTGATGGTTATTGGCTGAAAACTCTGTAGTTGGGGATATGCTATTACGTGAAGCAATGAAAAGCAATTGCAAGGATCATCAATTAAACCATCATGCTTAGTCTTGGTTTTTCAAAATCAAATTTAGACAATATGAAGAAACAGTGCCAGATTATAGCTTGCTCTTTGCAGAAGGTTCTTCCATTCAGAAGATGGAATAGGCAAGAGGACTTTCTGGTGAATACAAATCAGAAGGGGTTTTTTTGAGGACATTAGAAGTTGGCCTAATCTTAGTTCAGTTTTGATTCATTCTCTCCCGTGACATAAGGAAACCCTTTCGACAAGTTGCAAGTCCTCTTTGTAAATGGGGCGATCTTAGAACTTCTCAGGAGAAGAGTTTTAGTTTTATGGGTTTTTTAAACCTGAAAAATATTTAATTTTTTCCTACACCTTTTGGAGGAAGTAACTGAACCATGGACACTGAGGAGGGAGTCCAGTGAAACAGTCCAGTGAAATTCTTAAGAGTAATGCAGGGATGAGAACAGGAAGGACAAAGTTTAAATTAATATTCTTTCTTTTCATTGGGTGACAAGCAAACCCCCTAATACATAGAAATATTTTGATTTCAGTGGTGGACAGTCTTTCTCACTCTTTGGGAGATGAGAATTAAAGCATGGATTACACTGTATTAGAGAAGTCTCACCTCCATATATTTTATTTGCATAGGTCAATGTTGAAAAAGAACATTTACTAGGATAAGAGAAGTCTATCAATCAGTCAAAGATTGTAGGAACTAATCTTTCCAGTTACATGCTTGCCCTTCCTCAGTATAAAGCATTGCCTTGGTTTTGGGCCATCTGTTCCCCTCTGTGACGGTAATACACAGGGGTAGATCTGTGCCTGGCCTGATGTGAGGTGTAAGTGCAGCAAACCACTGCAGGAGCAGTAAGGAGCTTCCCCTGCAGGTAAGTTTCACATGTCATCAATGTTCTGTGGTCAGGAGAAAGGCAGTTAAAAGCAGGTAGAATGAGTTCACTACAAGTTTCTCAGTCAGATAGAGGCCTGGGCTTTGAAAGATGACCATTTTTGGGACACCACAAGCACAACCACAACCAGCCTTCAGAGTATTTCTGATCTGTGATAAAGACTCTGTCCTTCTGTCTACATCTCTTAGTTCTTCTTACGTCCTGTCCTCTTGCTACCTGTCCCTGTTTTCTTATCTGCATCTTCTTTTCACAGTTCCAGTTTTGAATTTTCATCTTACCTTGATATGACTACTAAGATGTGCTTGGCACTGTCACATGGGTTCCCATGCACGCACTAATCCCTTTATCCTTCAGTTATATTTTTCACACTCACCTTTTTAAGTTGTGTTGTCTCTTTCCCATTTTGTTAGTCTTTCTGCTTATGTGGAAAGAATTGAGAGTTGGTTTGTGTAACATTGTTACAAAGCTTTAATTTGAGTTTCAAATTGATGGAGTTTTAATTTAACTTTAGCCGATCTTGTTCTAATTTAAAATGTTTACATTTACCAGATCGATTCAATTGTGTATTATTTGTAGTAGAGTATTTTTGTTCTAGAAGAAAGGAATGATTTTTCATAAACTGTCGGTTTGACAGGTAGATCTTTAGCAGTGAGGATCATGTAAGAATAACACAAAGCCTGCAGAAAAATAACATGTTGCTGTATTTTGTGTCTGCTCTAGGGTGCTTTGGTCAGTGCGTGTGCAGATGATGCACTTCATTTGTGGAACCTCCGGCAGAAACGACCAGCTATTCTACATTCTCTGAAATTTAACAGAGAAAGGTAAGACTATATGACACAAAATAGAGATTTCATTACAAAAACAGCTCTTCCTGGATTTCTTATATTTTGCCTTTCTGCAGGTGGATATTGTTTTGCCTTGAATATTTTTCTTTGTTTGTATCTATGTATCTATATTTTTCTAGGTTTGTATCTATGGAACAAAAACTTCACTTTCTCTTTCTGCAGCTTTCTCAGAACTAGAAAAACTTGGTCTTCTTTATGCCAAAATATTCTTCATTTTACTTCTATTTGCATGAACTGCTGTGAACAGTAATTAGTTTTTTCTTCAGACTGGACGCAGGCACTCACTTTTGGCTGAACTGTTGTTCAATAATAGACAGAATACTTCAGCTGGCTGTATGAGAGTAATAATTGTTTTCTTTACCTTGAAATAATTTTATTTTTCTAAAATTCTGGAAGTTTAGTAGAAATGGATTGTGCATTTGGGAAACTGATAATTGTAAAGTGAATCATAGTGTTTTTCTTAATTTTACTTTATCAGTACCTAATTGTAGGAAACCCTACCGAAAATAGATTCAATGAGTGGTTGTAATTTTCAAGCTCAAACAGGAGCTGAGCACTTCAATCTGTATTTAGTCACCCAAGTAAAACCTGATATGATGTTAGGGAACTTCAGTGCTGCACATCTATTAATAGTGAGAAAAAGTTCCTAGTTTCTCTTAAGGAATTAGGACAGTAGTCAGGAGACCAAGATGCAGTGCATAAATGCAGCAGTTGTTTTTAACTGGAAATTTAAGTCATATTTTCATTCTCTTAGTGTGTGCATTTAGTGTCTATTAAGGTGCAGCAACTTTTTTTGATATTTATATATTTACTTGTGCAGTGGGAAAAGATCCCAGTACTTCACCAGAGCAACAGACTCAGCAAAACTTTAGCAGCAGCAAGTCTGAAAATTATTATGGAAATACGTTTTTCTTTGTTGTTTATTATCGAGATACAAATCATATTTGCACTAAAATGTCACTGAGGTGCATGATTTGTAGTGGGAAGTACTGTGTAATAATTTAGGAAATATATAGCCTGATTCCAATGAGTTTATAACCTATAGCAGAAGTACATCGAGTGGTTTGGGACTGCATGAGAGAAGATGAAAATGAAAAATTAAGTGTGCATTTCTAGCTGTTTCTGGACAGTAAGTTATCATTTTACACATGGTGAAATGTTTGAATCTTGGTATTCTCATCAGGTAGGTACATGATTCACAATTTGTCATTGATAAATCTAAACATCAGAGAAGTTATTCCTGTACATCTTGGTTGAGCTCTCCCAGACAGCAATTTGACACACAACCTAACCAGTCATTGCTTATAAGAATTCATATTCATATCTCTATTCATATCTGCCTTCTCTTTAGAGATATTAACCTGTTATCTTGGTTAATATTTTTTCAGCTTTTCTTGCTAAGAGAAACTCACACACATTTGCGCTTTGCTAAGAGCAAAACATTTGTCATCACACTTGCCTAATTTTCTTTTTTTGTCTGACACCTTAAAACATTGAGCAAAATATTTGCAAGCAAATTGTTTAGAATACTGGAAAATTTGCTTAAAACCAAATTTTCTCTAATGACATTTTTGAAAGAGGTGCAAGTAGGATCTGAGAATGTAAATGATTTGTAACAAATGCATAGCTAACTATACTGCCTTCTATCAAAATCTAGTAAGTTGTGAAAAAAAAATACTGTTAGTTATTTTATGTATTTTTTTAACAATTTTGAAACAATTTGTAACAATTTTGTTCAATTGATGCCATTTAAATAATTTTTATTTGGACATCAGAGTCTGTAAAGCAAATATCCTGCAATATAATATTGTCAAAGAAGTAATTCCAGTCTTAAATTTAAAAAGAGTTTTCCATAAATATGAAGAAATAACATTGTAGGCAGTTCATTCCTTCTCAGGGTTCTCTAACACTGCTATAAGCTTCTGGTTGTTTGGGTTTTTTTTAAATTATTATTCCAGCGCTTGGCTTCAGAATGAAATCCCTTCATTTTTATTATATTTTCTTTTTCATCCACATAAATTTATTTTAAATCATCTAACTTTCAATTTTCTAAGCTCAATTACACATTTAGTATATAAAATTCAACATAATCCTCTGGGCAAGTAGCAAAAAAGTAAGGCTAAAGCTCTAATTAACCCTCTCAGTCTGGAACATTTATATGCCTAATAGAGCTAAGTCTAAAAGAGAACTTTCTTTTTTTTTTCCTGAATATATTTTTGGCATTAAAGAACAGAAGCTCTAAACTATGGAATGGTCAGAGAAAAAGTGAATGAAATAATGGTTGCCATAGCTATATGAAATCTATGACTAAATGGATGTAAGGGGAACTTGAGAAGCTGATAAAGTCACAAGATCAGAATTTATTTTCTTCAAGAAATTCAAAGGTCTAGCTTTCAAAAAGTAATGTTTTCCTCACTGTAGGAACAGTTAAAAATACTTTATTTATATCCTCCCCTCTCTCCTTTGGAGGGGGGAGGTGGGGATAAGAGAAGGGAAGATTCATATTAAATAGAGATTCTTTTGTCTTAAGTTTGTGAACCACTGACAAGCTGGTTTTTAAATGTTTCTTAAATGGGGAGAAATGCTTGTTGACAGTAAATAGATTTAAAATATTGATCCATGTCTTCAAAAAATAGTAAGGTATTGAAAGATGCCCTATAGAGAAGTGTTTAGGAAG
Organism: Serinus canaria; assembly: GCF_022539315.1. Classification (NCBI taxonomy): domain Eukaryota; kingdom Metazoa; phylum Chordata; class Aves; order Passeriformes; family Fringillidae; genus Serinus; species Serinus canaria. The sequence goes on from NC_066313.1 coordinate 25,161,187, forward strand.
TCAAAGGCTAGTTCTTATAAGATTATTTATAATAGTACTGAATTTTAGATTTAGGTAGCTTTCACAGAGCCAAACATAATTGTTCAGGGGCATTTTATCCATGAAAATGAAGCATGTGAATCCTTCAAATTTTTCCATTTGCATGTCTTTCTTCAGGATTTTTAAAAAAATTAATTTTATTCATCCAGTGTATTTGTCTCCTTGTTACACTGTTTGGTTTAGTTGGTTGGTTTTTTTTTTTAACAAGTGGCAGATTTACTTCATGAAGTGATTCAATATAATGCATTTAAGTTCTAATATTTTATCTGCTTCTGATTATGAAGATTTTATTATTCCAAATGCTTGTTTTATTTGACTTTGATTAATTAACTTTCATGTAGAATCAGTTTATTCCGAGTTTTTATGGTATTTGGTACATGAACCGTATAGGTGGTAGTTTCTGTTAGAGGAATGTTAAGTCTTTGACTGTTACTCACAATGCATCAGTCATCATGTAGTTGAATTGTTTAATGTGCAATTTGCTTCTGCTTCTTGACATTTAAGATTTCAGGATAATGGACTAAAACTGCTCTTTAGCGGTGCTTCTGTATAGGTTTCTGCAATTAATTGAGTCAAGTTTCCCCAGGTGCATATACATACATATATCCCCTCTCTCCCTCCCACAAAAGTAAAAATGTTTGTTCTTTTCTTTGGGTATTGGTAAAAACATAGTTGTAAAGAGCAAAGAACATTAAAAGCAGTAGTCTTTGACTTAATAGGTAACATTCAGTATTAAGACACTGAATGGTTTATGAATAATAATTCACTAACAAAGTGCACCTTTATGGCCATTGAGGCTTCTCCAGATTTTTCTTCTTCTTACTGTTAAACCAATGTTGATGCAGTACTAGCAATAATAATTCATAATTCACTGTTCCTTTACTAAGTGTCTCTTTGGAGCAAGTGTAGAAGGAACACTAAAGAGACTTAATGGCAAACAGATATTTTCTGGTTTATGGTGTAATGCTCTGGGATTTTTTGGGCTTAAGCAAATTATACAAATTTTGCCAAAAAGTATATTTTTATTTTCTGTGAAGTAATCATCTTAGATTTCTACTGCTATAATTGGAATGTAATACAATGCATTAAGAACTTTCAAGAAAATACAACTGTAAGCAAAGTGTCTCAGAGCTTGGCTCCATACCAAGAGCTGTACTGATAGGACAGTTACTCAAAGACATGTTTGACAGTAGCATATGGTTGATAATACATGATTTATGGTTTCTTTTACAAATAGGGTAGACAGGTAAAACATTTTAAACTCTGTAAACATTCTATAAGAATTACCTCAGTGTTTTTGAAGGTCAAAATTGTGGACACCTTCCATATGTTAGTATCTCTTTTTCCTTCCTTGATGTCATAGGAGATGCCAGATTGATCTTCAGTAGGCATTTTAGGCAAAGTAAATAACTCAGCTGATTCCTCAGGTTTTAGTTTTTATATTTTCCAAGTTCTATTCTGCTTTAGTGTGTAAGTCTAGGCTTCATCTTAGGGGATAGTAAGCTCTCTCCACAGACTGGGTAAACAAAACAATTCCTTCTCCAGCTGGGGACGAAGGACAGGTGATCCAGATCTCAAGACCAAGAGCATAAACAACGGTGGACCAAAGAGAGAAAACAAGAAGGATGGGACTTCATGGGCTAAAGCTGTAACTGGACAATTAGCTCCAATATGCTAATGGACCTTATAAAACTTATAAAAGTCTGAGACCCTGGGACCTGTCATCCATTTTCTGGCCATTTTGGTTGTGCTGCCCAAGGTGGATCTGTTTGAGGCCTCTTAATAAATACCTACTTTATTCTTTAGCTCCATCTGGTCTCTGGTTTCGGTCAGCCTTCACAAGGCATCGGTTTTTGGCATCAAGCTACTGGAACTAGACACTGTCTCTATCTGCTGCAAAGAACATTAGGATTAGGCAAAACCACTGCAAACTATTATAGGTCTTCATTATTTTTAATATAATCAGAGCAGACTTTAGCAAGTACAGCTTTAAATGTACAGCAGCTTACAGATTCCCATTTAATTTAAGTGCAGCTGGGGTAGGAAAACCAGCAAGGATTGCAGGGTGAAATCCAGGTCTAAGGCAGCAGGCACTCGTTTCACTTATGAACACAGTTCATATCCTGTCATTCCAAAGCTGAGCTGGTTCAGTTGTGTTGGCTGACACAGGGGACAGCCCTTCTCTCTTTCTTCTTTCAGCCATTGCTGACTGGTGTGTGACAAAGGAGCCAACAGTGCTGCAGCAGCTTAGCCAGTGACTTACAGCAGCACACATGAGCACAGTGTGACACAGAGTGTTGGGTCTTTCAATCTATTTGCGTGCACTCCGCACATACGCCATGAGAATGCCACAAGTGCCTTTCCAAGGGGAGTCACCAGGTGACACAATCTGTATAACTGGCTTTGAGACTCTTAGCACTTTCTTCAATGTTAAAGTATGCTGGCACAGAGCAAGAGGAGCCTTCTAAGTGGGAGACTTTTAGAGCAGTTCTGTTAAGTGTAACTCACTATTAATTAGAAATTTGACTCCTACAGTTGAGATTTTGCTGTATTTGAACAAGATGATTGAGAGTATTACTCCAAATGCTTGGAAACAAATTAAAACAAAGCCAAAAAAAAAAAAACGAGCATTTTTAAATAAGATAACTTCTTGAGTCTATATTCTTTTCTGACAGTAAGGAATCTTATTTGCCTTGCTGTATCTTTGCAGGTTTTTGTGTCCTGTGTTGAGAGCATTTTAAATACTTTCTCTCTCCTTTTCAGATAAACCTCATCAAAATGGCAGCAAGAGGCTATTGAGTGAATACTGGTGACTGGCTGTGCAGTCACAGCAGTACCTGTGTCTGTTCATTTGTATTAGGGAGCTTGTGGGCTAGTTAAAGCAGATTGTCTGTCTCACTGCCTGTTCAAGGAACTGGATTCCTGTGGTAGCTTGCCTGCTCATAAATGAACCTCCTGGTTAATAGTGTATAGCTGCAAACTCTTTTTATTTACTTTCAAATTAGTCAGAGGCTGTCATCAAGCAAGGTTCTGTACAATTGCACAGTTGTGCTACACAACAAAACAGATTCTGATTACATGGTGTGGTGTGGTATTCAACTATTGCAACGAACCATAGAACCCAAAGCAAAATTTCACCATAAAAACATGCCAGTTTCTGGAAAGGATGTAAATTTTATCAGATTGATGATGGAAAGAAATGAGGAAACCGAAAGAAGACTTGGGATTGGCATTCACTTCCACATTTTGATGAAGATTTTACAAAACATTCTTATGGGGGTTTTTGTTTGGGGTTTTGTTTTTTTTGTGGTTGGTTTTGGCAGTGGTTGGTTGGTTTTATATGTGTAGTGTGGTCTTGCATCAGCATTTGTCACTTTTGAAAGAATGATTCTCTGGGGTTTCAAAACCCAGTGTTTTCAAGCAATTCTTGAGCTTGAGAAGATTCCTGAAGCTCTTAAAAACCTTTTTTCTAGGGGACTCTACCTTAGTGCTCCAGGGCAAGAAAATGAACTTTGGCACATGTCCTTTCAGAAGGACAAAAGGCTGGAAAGATTCTTCAGTGAGACTGACCCAAATCTTCTTAATGTATTTATTTACCACATGCCTCTGCTTTCTCTGTTATTAAAAAAAACAGCAAAACAAAAAACCAACCATGTTATGGAAAATTTCATAGTGCATTTGACCTGTAGGATCAATGAGAGGCATAAGCTCATCCTGGAAAGTGTCATGCAACCTAGTTGAATTGAAGACTGTCTTGGTCATAAAAAAAAAATCAAGCAAAAGCATTTTGGTATGTTTTGTCTTCCACACTGGTTAGTTAAACAATCAGGAAAGAGCAAAAATGCAAAGCACAGATTTGTTCATTGATACCAAGAATCAACAGGTTTGATTTGATAGATTTGTAAGACTGTGCAATCTACTTAAATGGAATGAAAATTCAAATGATCCTTAAAATTTTCTTTTTGATTAATATGTGAGCCTTCTAGTGGAGTGGAGCTGAAGGGACCTCCTCAGTCTGGTTCCCTTAGTTGCGCACCAGAGAACTCATATACTTCCCTTTCTTAAATGAGCAAGCTGATGATGTTTCACATTAATGTTTAGCCAGTCCCTTATACTCCCAGGAAGAAAGGCACTCAAGGCCCTAGAAGCTAGCATTCAAAATGCTATTTATTATATACAAAGAATGGCAGAAGAGCACAGGGGATCTTGCATCCTTGTAGATGCGGGGAGCCCTGAGTTGGGCATGGTCACACTGGCCTTCAGTGAGTAGGTAACCCGTCCATAGAAAGTGTCACCCCATTTTTGTCAACCAAGTTATTGCAGGATTTTCTTGTAAGGAGACAGCTGTGTGCATTATTCCTACTATCAAACAGAAGGACATTAACCCTAAAACTTCCTTCTGCACTGTTGGTGCCACCACCATGTGGGAGCTGCCTGCAGGCTTCTCAGTGACAACAAGCTGGCTGTGTCTGTGCAGCTTCCGAGGGGTACGTGCAGCTCCAGAGCCTGGAGAGCGCGCTGCTCATGCGGCCCCTGGCGCCTGCCTGGGGTCACTGGTGTGTGGATCACCAACTCCTCCACAGACAACAGTCCCCCAGCCTTGCACTGTTATGTAACTACTCAAGCTGAGATCCACTGTTTGCTCTGCAGGAAAACTGTTCTGTGTCGGTTTGGTTTTTAGGGTTTTTTCACTACAAAAATCAAGATTCTCTGTTTTCCTTTACATTTTTTTTGTCTTCATTACCTTTTCTTTGGGCCTTTTTCCTCATATCAATTCTCCCTGAGCTGATGATTCATCAAGGAAACACATTCTACATAGGGTCCCATCTGTGCTGTGGCCATTGACAATACCATTTTCATTTGTAATCTCTGCAGGAATATGTTTACTGATGCATGCAAAAATGGCATCTTCCTTTCATGTGGCTTCATCTTACCAGTGTTTGTGGTCTTGCTGTGATTGACTAATACACCCATTACACTTCTTCCCTGATGTATATCTAGCTGGCAGGGAATGTGCTGCTTTTCAGTGCAAGCCTTTAATAGTAGAAGCAAAGCAGTACAAGCAAAATTGAAATTATCTTTTTCCATCAATTCTGATCATGAGCTCTAACCCTAAAATGGAAGTTCTTTGAAGTTTGAGGCTGTGCCCTTTGCATTTCAAATTTAATTCAATTTCTTGTACTTTACTCATCCAGATTGTCCTTCCTCTGTAATATTGTGTCCCTCAGAGTTTTCATTAATATTAGTACCAAGATCACTTGTGAAATTACAACAGCTGTAACAGCAATTCTTGAGAATCTCTCAAATATCCAATAAAGAAATTTCCTTTTGCAGTAAAACCAAGTGTAAATTAGACATTAAAAATAGAATTTTATAGTGATTTTTTTTTTCTACAAGTGCTATATTGAGCATATTGACATATGCAGTATTTCCTATAATTGGAATATTCTGGAATAGCCTACCTTTGGTGAACCTACCTTCCATATTTTACTACAACTTTCAAAATTTTTCCTTTTGAAGGACAAACATTTTGAAGGACTCCAAACCTTGGTTAGTGTGTATTTTTAAGTATAGGTGAGCAAGTAGTAATAACACTACAGTCAGAACATCAGAGATAACATCACAGCCTAATTTTATCAGGTTTAATTTTTTATGCTTACCATCTTGGGTGAGATTTGTAATGTAGTCTGAGAGTTGGTGCCGCTGAAGAAAAAGTGCTGCAAGAGCTTAAGATGGCTATTCTAAAACCAGTTTGGTTTCCATATGCTTAAATTACGCAAGGGTAAATGTTACTCTAAATGAAGATCACAGAAATCCTGGTCATATTCTTCATTCTAGAATATTAGAAGGATCTCTGTAAGTCCAGATCCAAACTTGAATTTAAGAATCTCTTTTCTTTCTAAATGGTGGCTTTTACAGCCTTTCCCCAAACTTTTAGTCCATCAGGATTCTGCCAGTATTATTATCATCAGTTTCATTTCAATTTAAAAAGTTCTTAAATGCATTATGCCACAGTATCTGCTTTTATATGTGTTTGTTAAACAACTTCTCTGAGGGCAAAATGCCTAATATGCTACATCGGAATAACTCTTAGAGCTAGCAGCTGTCTTTGATAGCAGAAGGGCAAAAAAACTCTGAAAGATGACTTACAACCAATCACTTTTAACATGTGCACACATGGAGCTTCTGGAGAAAAATGTGTAGCTGGCATAATTACCTGAGGACTTAACAACAGCACAGGGCTCTCTGACCAGAAAAAACCCACTTTTCCAATCTACATCTTTCTTTGGGTCTCTCTGGCTGTAGTTCCTTCTATTATTTCTCTGAGAAAAAAACCCAATCTCTTCAAAATTCCATTTAAAAAAAATCTTTGTGAACTTTACTTTTCCTTCAATAGGGAAGAGAAACATGTCCTGGTTTATTTAAATTTTATGTCACCTGGCCACATGTGATTGTTTGCCTGGGTTTCTTTCTTCTGGAAAAGATTCTTTAGCAGGAGACATAATGTTGCTATATGCTGTCAAACCTTACATTATATGCTGAGCAGTGTGCTAGTTGTTTCTAATGCTTTGTAAAAAATAAAGCATTTTTTTCAGTGGATTTATGCTTTTTTGAGAAAACACAGGGTAACATGTTATGTTGTATTCTCATAGCAGCTGTGTTGCCAAACTGCTCTGAGGCCAGGTTTGGATAGCAAAATTTAAAATATATACTCACAGCTATGCATTGAACAGCTGTTTTATGGTTTCAGTCATAACAAATGAGAGGCCCAATACTGTAATACAAAAATGCATCATATTAAACAACAGAAAAAAAAAAGTCTTTTAAAATGTGTGCAAGTTCAGGCAGCACAAACAGTCTACACTATCAATCGGAATTTTGTTGTTACAGTTCTAATGTAGATCTGGGAATTACATGGTTTTCTCTTTTGAAGTTTCCAGATTAGAGTTTTGAGACATCTTTCAGAGTTCTGTTCAGATCTTTCCTTTGACCTTTGTTATATTAGATTTCCAGTCATATCTTAGAGCAGTGAAGAACAGTTACCCATTCAGTTGCAGTAAGTAATTTGGTTCTTGGAAACCACACCACCTTTTTCCTGCCCAGACACATGTCAGCTTCGAGCATGAACCCAAGGCAATGATTTAGGATACTTTTCCTTCTGTCACAAACTCTGGGCATTATTCCAGTAAATCAGAAAGAGAGCTAGTAATGTCAGTGTTGAGATTATATCATTAAACAGTACATGAGCAGGAAGAGAAGAGAGACTGCAGATTGCAGAAAAACAAGGACCATTAATCACAGAGTCCCTGTCTACTGAAGCGCAACAAATGAGGACAGCTGGTCTCCAATAAGTCTACATGATTTTAATTGATAGAAGCTGTTAAGGAAAAAAGCATGCATACAAAGAAAAAGCATACACATGTAAAATTATTTTTCTTTGAAGTCAATTTCAGTATTTCAGTCTTATCCTGATTTTAGCGTGTCATTCAAAATAACTTGATTGATAATGATATAAAATTGGGTTTAAACTTATTTTAGTAAGAATGTATGATAAACACAGATTTGTGTATGCTGCAGCTAGCAGAGGGTGGAATACCAACATATCTTTAGTTTACTTTTCTAACAGCTCTGTGAAAGACAAGCTGTTAAACAAAAGACAAGTTTCAACCTTTCATCTTTGAGCTAGGTCCCAGTTTACATTTTTGGAACTATGAGATTAGAAACCAAAAACTGCATTTTTGATTTATGTATTCAGTGTTGCATGAAGGGATGAGAGAAACTCTACCCTTAGGTGTTAGGGGTTTTTTAATGCAGATGCTACAAAACCAATGAAATAAATAAGTCAAAAACTTTCTCTTTTGAGAACATCATCCTCCCCTTCCAGCCTTTGTTATTTGGCTTTCTTTCATTGCTAAGAAACTTAGTGGCTCTTACTGTGCTCTGTATTGCCCATCACTGTCACTGTGTTGGTATTACAGCCTCATTTTTACTTAACCTTCAAAGAAATTTATGAAGGACAAGTGAAATATTACAAATATGAAATAGTGATTTCACAAGCCAGTAGACAAGAGAAAAATCATGTACATTGTCTTTCCCCTGAAGATGAGAGCAAGAGTTTTTCAACCCTGTTTCATTAATTTGCTCACCTCACTGATTTTGTGGAACTTTTATTCTCATTTTTGTTGTGTAATGACCTTGAGTCAGCATCAGAAACAAATTAGAAGTCACTGAAAAGTATGCTGGTTTCTTCCAGCCTCCTTTTCTATTTAAGGAAGCATGTTTTCATGTAATTACCTCATCTCTTTTTCTTGGGACTAAGTGTTCATATTACACCTGTTCGATCCACAGCATTTCTGTTGTGTAATACTAAAGATCTAGGCAGGGGGAAAGTGTCACTGTCAGTGATCCTGCTCCTACAGGTAAGACACTCCAATGAATTTGCAGTCAAAACCGTAAAAGGGAGTTGACAAATAAGCGTGTCTCTTTGCTGTGCATTTGCCCAAGAGGAAGAAAGGTAATTTTCTATCATTCTGAAAATGAAACAAATTATCCATAGCACAGGCTACAAAAGCTGTACATCCCCTTGCACACCTGGATTTCAAGAGTGACTTCTAAGTTGTTCTTGAGCTCCAGTAATGCCCATAACTTGCTGCAGTGCTATTGCAATTAGCCTTGGAGTTATTGAGGGTGGGAATTTCAGTGCCTGTCTCTCACAGGAAGATAGAGAGCAGCTGTCTTTCTGTATGTGCTATGGCATGCTGGACAGACCAGGGTGACATTCTGTGGAGTTGTAAATAAGGGAAAGAAAGAAAAGAAATAAAACCAGGAAAAACGAAAGGTCCTGTGGCGTGCTGTAGACTTTGACTGTCCTTGTAAAGAGTTCATAATGACCTCATAAGATTTTATCTAAATACATAAATTAATTCTTCATTCAAGGGAAATCTCTGGGTTTACTAATTTAATCAAATGGAATGGATTCAATGTATTTCTGAACATCCTTTTTCTGATTTGTTCTAGGTTCTTTTGAGTTAACTGCTTGTAAATAATTTTTGTCGATACCCATTACAAATGTTCATATAGTTACTACACTGATGTCCTTTGTGGTTAACATGAGCATTTCCTAAAACAAGTATTTTTAGAGGCTGTAAGCTATTAACTACAGTTGTGACTGCAAAGTCATTTTAAATACTAAGCTCACAAGTCAAGAATGGGTCTAACTTCAGGCTTTTAGGGTTATTTCCCATGTCCAGAAGGTTTACACTGAAAATTCTGGCTTTTGAAGAAACACAGGAACAGCCTACTTTTATTCCCAATTTTTTTAACAGAAAAGAAGGGAAAAAAGAAACAGAATGTACTATTAATAGTGCTTTACCTTGAACTTTGTATTTTCATTTTTAACACTTTAAAGGATTAATGATCAGTCTAAATTTCTAAAAAACAGAATGCTTCAGAATGTGCCAAAAGATCCAGTGAAAAAAAGGGACAGAACCAAAATATCTTGAGAAAGAAATTGTTTTCCAGCTGCTTTTCTTAAAACTTTTTGATTTTGGGTTTGGTTTTTGGTGTTTTTTGTGTTTTGTTTTGTTTTGGGGTTTTTTGGGTGGGTTTTTTTTGGTTTTTTTTTTTTTTTTGGTTTTTTTTTTTTTTTTTTTTTTTTTTTGGTTTGGTTTGGTTTGGTTTTTTTTTTTTTGCTTGTATCTTAAACACTTTGAAAGCAGCAGTGGACCACCAGCCATATGTCATATCTAAATAATTTGATGGAAAATAGCTGCTTTCCAATAAGCTTTTTTGCTTTGTCAAAATAAATAACTGTGTTAGATATCTCAGCACTATTTAAGCCTATTGGCCTTAAATTAAACTCTAAAGTGAAAGTGTTTTCTTAACAATTCTTCTACACAGAATTTGCAGAAATTGAAGTGGGGGTGGGGGAGAGGAGGATGTCTTAATTATATGTAGGATATTCACAAATAGCTAGAAGTATACTTTGCTTAGGATAATTTGTATTGAAATTATAGTTTAGAGGTGGAATCCTGATTTGTTGTACCTCAGCATTTGTACAGAATCTCCCATCACTGAAATTCTTAAAATCAAGAGGTATCTTGTAGTAATTTGTTCTAGCTCAAGTGGTAGTTAATTTGAAGAAATCAGATTAAATCAGTATTAAACAGAAGAGAGGAATCTCAGAGGTTCATTTCTTACATTCCAATCCACAAATTAAATTTTTGCTGTTGTACAAGCAGCAGTGAGTGTGATGAATACTTGTATCTAAACCAGTATAAAACAAAGACAAATAAAACTGCTTTCTGGACTGACTGGGTAAGATGAATAGTCTGAGATACCAAACTTGAAAGGAACATTGGGAAGCAGAAGTCTAGAAAGTACCTGTTACCACTGTGTTTACTCCATTTTTCATTCACGTTTCTTTGTAAGGAGCATATATTGGATTGCCTCATGTAAAGCAATTCATTTTACTGTCTTTCTTGAAAACATTGATCTCTAAAGATATGAGGTGTAAGCTCAAGTAATATCTTCAGGTAATCCTACTGTCTTCAGGTATTGGTTGTTCAGTCAGGAAATAGGCACAGTGGTATGTGAGCTAAATGGTGACTTGTTTCACAGCTTTTAATTGTAAATGGTTTGTGACTTTCATTAGTAACTTAAAATTTATGGGTAGACATGATTCATGGAGTAGTTATAAACAGAATAGTCATATTCAGCTCTGAATTTGGTGGAAAAATACATTAAGTTTTAATTCCTACATTTCTCATTAGATGGATATTCTTCATCTACCCAGTCCTGTCATCACCTTTATTTGCAGTAGATGCCCTATAGCCTTAAAACAACAAATATTTGAGCAGTCTGTATAATACTCTGGGAAATATCCAGAGACAGAATTGTTAATGCAGTGTTTTGAGAACATAATTTACCTTAATATTCCTCTTGTGTCCAGATATTCCTAAAAAACAATGATATGCTGTCACCAGGATGCAATGCAATTTGCGTTCAGGTGTTTTTATCTCTGCTTCACTTTCTTCTATGTAAGTAATTAAAACATAAAATAGGACAGATAAACTGATTTTAGTTCAAAATAAAAGTTGACTGTTACTAGCAGAAAATATATGTGAAAGATAATTTTTCTTATTTTAAATTAAAACTAAACCACATTATTAAAAAAACAGGTTGACTACAATATCAATCTCAAAGGCATGTTTCATTCACTTTCCACTAGGATCTGTGTGTGCAGGGCTGCTAGAAAGTTTTGAAATTATCTTCTATGGTATTTGAGGAATTTAGTATGAATAGGAGAAATACTCATGTTGTGATTAGTATCACCAAGACCCTGAAAGGAAGGACCTCTCCAGATGTGTTGAACTGCTCTCTATTTCATTTGACTCTTAGTCAGCCAGTTAGTAATTTCAAGTATTTCCTGTGCTCTTACATTGGCCCTACAGACTTTGCATACTCTGCAAGTAAGTTAAAATTAGAGTTGAAGTTAAAGATTGGAACTCATAATAATGGAATTCATCTTGGGTTTCTGCCTTCCTGGGCTTCCTGGTATATAGCAACACCCCCTGTAGCAGAGGAAATGTTATTACTATGCACAGACCCAGTTCACATCTATCTGGGTGTTACCTCATTCAGAGGGGTCCCAGGATGAGGGAAGAGACGAGACAGTTGACTCCATGCATCAGAAGGCTTGATTTATTATTATATGATATATAAGATATAAAAACTATACTAAAAGAATAGAGAGAAGGATTTCACTACTAAGCTATGCTAAGAATAGAAAAGGAATGTGTAAACTGAAGTCTTCTCAGACTGAGACCAGCCGAACAGGAGTTCTGTGATAGGCTCTCAATTGCAAACAGTCTGACGGGGCCAATCACAGACATCCCCCTGTTGCATTCCACAGCAGCAGATAAGAATTGTTTACAGTTTGTTCCTGAGACCTCTCAGCTCTCAGGAGATGAAAGATCCTAAGTAAAGGATTTTTCATAAACCATGTCGGTGACCCATCTGGGGAACTGCACAACCATCTGCTGAAAACACATCACATGATGTGGATGGCAGACTGCATGAATTGTTGCTATTGTGCATGTTTATCGTTACATGTCTTACAGTGCTGATGAGCTCCAAATTTATATATAGACCAGGAAGAAGATTAAATACCTCCAGAGGCCAAATAGCTTATCATTTACATCCTTTGGTAGATCTGCTGGAAAAAGCTCCTTTCTTTCATTGTCAGTAGCTTTAACCTGTGCTTCTGTTTAGGCATTTCAGGTCAGCTACAAATTGCTTTGCCTGAATATCTGTCCAAATCTTCCTGTGTCCATTTTGTGACTTAAAGCAATAATCTCAGCTCAAATATTCTCTACTAAACTAATGGAAAAGAACCTTACACTTTCTGAGAGTACAGCGTAGCCAGAAGCTACCTCAGTCCATTTGCAGCCACTGGAGAGGGAGGGGGCACTAGATGAGTCTGATGTGCTTTGTTTTGTGTTACCTTTGTTGAAAAGTACCAAGAGGTTAAGGGAGTATGAGGGAAGAAAATTAATTGTGTGGAAATAATTTGTGCTTGCTGCTGGAGGGAGGACTGATACAAAGTCATGAAGTCCCCTCAGCAGCTGTAGTTTTTTTGTTGGAGTGAAGAAATCTTACAGAAGTCAAGAAGGAAGGGAAGGGCTTATGCAGTGGTTTTCCCATGTTGTGAATATCCGTTGAAGGCTACATAGACCAGAGATTCCTCTCTAGAGGAACCCTTTCAAAGAGCTGCTTTGAAAGAGGGCCTGACATCACATCAGCCAATCATTGGCAATTACCAGGGATGCTGCCCAGTCTATCAGGTGGCAGTGCCAAGAGAGCAGCTCTTGGGAATGACCAGCTGAAGGAAATAGCATAAATTAGTGGAAGGTACTGAAACCGCCAGAGGATGCTGCAGAAAGTCCCTGGAGTCAGGAAAAAAACTATAATCACTGCAGTGAAAAGGCAGACTTCTGATAGCCATAACCTTTTTAAGAAGGTGATCAACTTTCTCAGCAGCTGAATTCGTCTGTGTAAATTGGGTGTAAGACAGTGGCAGTCCCTCAGGAGTCACTGAGAGCAGAGGGCTGGGCCAGGACCATGACTGGCGTGTCTTGCAGCTACTGGGCTTGCTTCCTGTCAGGTACTCATGTTCCCAAGCTAATGCTTCTTCATGTTTTATCTCCCTCTTTTCCTGTAAATTTGTGAGATTTCCGTATTTCCTGAGAACCTGGACTCTGTTGATTATTTTGGTAGGATTCTGCAAGGCAGCTCAAGCTAATGGGTTTTTTTCTGTAGGAACCTTTAGAAACTGAATTCTGACAGGCAATGCTGGGCATAAGGAACACAGTTTCTGTGCTTGTTCATATTTAAGATTATCTGTATAAAGGGAAAAGCCATAGTGTAAGTTTAATTGCAGTTTTGATGTCTATGAATGCACAACTAAATAATTAAATTGGAATAACTGTTTCTCATTTTGACAAAAATGCAATTTACTTTCCACCCTTCAGCAGGTCTTCCCACTGACCACGAGCAACAGTGTTCCAGGAAATTTTTCATGCTAAAAATAGAAAAAACAGAAATAACAAAGCAGAGGCAGAAAGAAATGTTCTCAAAATTATCTTTACTTTTTTTCTAGAGGAACCCAATTAACACAATACAGATGATGTTAAGTAATCTGAGAGTGTTTACTAATACTTTAGATGTTATAGCATTCTAAATTATTTTAACACTGTAGTATTCTACTAATATGCAGTGAGTTTTTGGCCACTCAGACTTTAGAGCACTGAAATTTTCTGAAAAATATGCCTTTTCAAGATTTGCTAGTCAGAATATATTCCTTTCTAAAATAAAGTTCAATGTTTTGACAATGCCTCTTTCAGTTATTCCATTATATCTCTTTTTTACTTCCATAATTTATGTAAAAAACATGTTTTTTTAGGACCTTAGCAAAATAGTTTTCCTTACTAAATTCCAATTTAAGCATTTTAGTTAGTACCTCTGATTTTTAAAAAATTGCTATATCCTACAGAATATTCTATATCCTGGTTTGTCATTTGGAAAAAATGGTAAAATGTTTCAGACTGTTCTGGCAGAGTAGAAACACCTTTTTTTGTATCAATTCATCAATTTTTTGCTATTTCTTATAATGATCAATAAGATTTATGTTGTGGTTTGCTGTTAAGAATGTACAATATCCACATTTCTGGCTGACTTTCTCTTAAGTGATCAACAATGAGAAAATCCTCAAGTTTTCATTTAATTCTGTTGCATATTATCTGAATCAGATTGACAATCTGATTAAACTTTGTCAGAAGCACTTCATACTGACATAATTCAGTATAACCCCTAACTTCTTAAAAAGAAAAATAGCCTTTCTTTCTTTCTGGCTTATTGACTCGTTTTTGTAATGGCATCAAAAGACATCTTAATTTACTTGTGGAATATATGACTAATAGAGTCATATAATAGAATATCTTTCATCCCCAATGAAAACTACAGTGTGAGACTTCATTGTTTTCTCTTGAAGAAATCGTTATGTAATTTCAGTACTTACTGAGATGGAAGATGTTCATTAAAAATCTGAGTCTTGCTTCAAAGCTTCCAAGCCTCAAAGTCAAGTTAATATTTTCTGTAGAAGTGAAAAGACTATAATATATAAAGCAGTTTGAATTTAATTTACATAATGTAAAATAAAACTACCTCAGAGAAGTGCAGAGTTTTAGGAGAATATGAAAATCATATGGGTTTGTTTGGTGAAGCCTAACAATATATTGTATTAAAATGCCTAGTAATCCCTGTGCTCTAATAGGTTTGTTACGTACCTGGATTGTCTTTAAGGGAGTGCTATTTTCTTATAAGCTCCCGTATTGTAAAAGCTTTCATAATGGCATTTATGCATTTCATAATTTGACATTTCATAATGTTTAATAACAGTTTGGGTAAACAATAAAGTTTCATAGGGTAGTTTTCATTGTGAAAGAAAGAACATGCAGGATACTTTCTTACCTGGCTGTCCCATACATTTGGCAAAGCAAAGTGATATTATTTAAGTGGAAGTAGTTGAGCTTAAGAAAACAGGCATGGCTGTGGTGCTTTCTTTTCCATCCTTTAGCAATACCTAATTCTCTTTTGGTCCTTCATGTTGTGCATCCAGGCTTGATAGTGACTGGTGTCTGGGATTTCAGGTAGGCCGGCAAGATATTAAGTCTAGTAACTTACGGCCTAACTGCTTTTTGGTAGTTACTTCATTGGTCTGGTTTTTCTCTTGCTATAGGACCTTGTTCTGAAAGCATTATGTTCTTGAAATTTTAAACCTAAGGAGGCAAACGGAGGACATGCAACATCTGGGAATGCAGACCCCCACTTTTTCTGTTGGTTGTTGTGGCAGTGTGTCCTAGACATTATGACATGGAAGCAAATCTCAGGGATGAAAAGCAGCCCAAAGCAGCCTCAAACAGTGTGTGAGGTGACGTTGAAACTTTATTCATAATTAAGATGTAGAATTCATTCTTGCATGTGGGAGATCAAGTTTTCTGCAGTACCCTGGAATGGCTTGTGCTTGGATTTAACAGAGGACTGAAAAATAGCTTTGTCCTAGGTGGACCTGCTTAGTCTGATGACACTACTGCAAGAATTTGGAATAGCAGCATTCAAGTAGGGCTCACTTTGGAACCCAGGGTTTTTTTTTCAGTGACTAGACAGCTATGTTTTCAAGTCAAAATTATCTCCTCTTCCTATAATTTAACAGTTTACCGCAAACAAGTGTTGGGTGGTCTTCAATATGAAGTGATTAAGAGGGTTTATTAGCCAAAGAAGTTTTTTTATGGGTCGGGACACAACGAAACACCCATATGCTTTGCAGTGCAAGAAAGAAGAGTAGAGAAAGTAGAAAAATGCAAGAAATGGAACACTGACCAAAATAATAAGAGACTAAATAGGAATTTAACCAGAAGTGAAGGAAATGGTGCGCCAGAAGAGAAAGCAAAAGAAACAGAGTTGTTTAGTTTAAAGGAAAAGGATCAGAAAAGATGAGAAAAACAACTTCCCATTTGAAACTATAAAGCCAAAAGGGCAATTGTTTCCTTGCACCTGTTATGAGCAGAAGAATAAAGCTCATAGCTTGAGCTCCATCAAGGATTATGTAGGTGGCATATACCTCTGTAGTTGTTTCTGTAGGATCTTTGTTGGTCTGACTGTCCCCACAATATCAGTATTATGTTGCTGCTTGAACAAGCAGTTCAGTTATGCCTTCTAAAATTTTCAGTTATGCCTTCTAAAATATAGTTCCCATTCTCAAAGCAATTCTCTTGAAAAAGCTGGTGCTCTTTCCACTAAAGGCTCCAGAATTATTGCCAAAATTAGACAAATGATGGTAAAATTTAGCCCTGTGCAGCAGGACAGAGTGAAGGCTATCTTATATTTAGGTCTCACTTTTATCAACAAAACAAGATTTCTGTGAAAGGTAAGCCTTAGTCCATGATTCCACAATAATTTTCTCCATAAATTACAAACCTGAAGACTCCATATCTCAACTATATTCAATCCAGTGTGATGCTTAAGTACAAAAAAAGTAATTTCCCTCACTTTATTGAATCTAGCATTAAATGTACTAACAGTTTATTAGATACTTTAAAAACTACAGAACTATGCAAATACTGAGTATAATCTGTTTGGAACCTTTTTGTTGAGAGTACTTTACAGGGAATCATTACATAAAGTATATTTAGTTTGTATAATTATTGATCAATTCCTTAAAGAGTGGCAAATGCTCTACTCAGAGTCAAGACTCAGAGGTCTTTACTTGACTGGAAAGCCAAATTACTGAAAGATTGCCAACATCCCTCTCACTCCTTTATAATGAATTCAGAAAAATTGCTGTACCATAAGAATGAATTTTTTTTAATATGCGTAGTTTTAAATATTGAATGTAATTTGGGGTAGTTGAAGGTGCTAAGGAAAAAACATCGAGTTTGTATATAAAAGCCAGAAATAGCCTGTTTGTGGAACTGAGTGATGAATATAATAGCATGTGACATACCAAGAAAAATACCTGTTTTTTGTCAAAACTTACAACTCTGTACCATGAGGTTGGATTAAGTTTCAGTCTCCGTAGGTAGCCTGCATTCACTTACATTTTAGTAGCAAATGATTTCTCATCCCATAGATTTAGTTTTGTTTTAGTGTATGTAATATCTATATAATATAAAAGTAACCTGAACCTGCTCATTTGTCATCTGTGAAAACTTTTATGTATTATCATGAGAAATTGTCATGACATCTTTCCAAGCTAAAGTAGCACTTTTTCATCACCTTGTAATGAGTGTAGGCTTCAGCGTGTCTGTGGTAGTTCAGTTTTGATAAATGTTTTTATGTCAGGCCCTGCTTTTCCAGATGGCAAACAAATGAATGTTTTCTTGTGTGAATTACGGTATTATACTTCTATTGTGCAAAACATGAATCCCACAAAACTGTGTTTGACTGGATAATCTGCTTATTCTAAGAAAGGATATAAGAAAGCCTTCCTTGAGAGCCTTGAATACTGGCAGAGTGCAATTTACATACTCATGGAGATGGATAGACTTAATTCAGTGCTCAGGTGATGCTTCTCTTTTGTCCTGGCCTTAATATTGGCAGGCAGGATGGCCCTGTTTTGTTTCATTTTCTCTTTTATAATTTTCCTGGAGATGAACCCCCAGAACCTGCACATTCTTCAGAATGCCTTCTGGGCATGTTTTTCTCAAGTTATAAAATGGAAAGAATAATTCTTTCAGCTGCAGAAGTGTTATGGTTAATGTGGAATTCAGTCACTTTTATTTTGTTGTTTTGTGTTTTTTTTCTTTTCCAGGATTACTTACTGCCATCTACCTTTCCAGAGTAAATGGCTTTATGTTGGAACAGAGAGAGGAAATACACACATTGTAAATATTGAGTCCTTCATTCTTTCTGGATATGTTATCATGTGGAACAAGGCAATAGAACTGTAAGTGCAGATTATTTTTTTTTTCATTTGTATGTGTGGTCATTTTCATAGCTGTCTTAAATTTAATTTTTAAGAATTAATTGGTTTTTCAAATATTACCAGATCTTTTGACACCTTTAATTTCAGTGAATGCATTTCCAGTATTAGGTGTTTTTTTACAGGACATTAGGAATCAGATTTATGTTAGAGATGGTAATGGTATTTCATATAAAAGAAAAAAAAAGTGGTGTACTGTTTAACTATGAAGTTCCATGAAATACAGAAAGTCTTTAATCACTAAAATTCAGATTTTCTATTTTTATGAGGAGTCATTGACCACCATGTCCTCCATCCTGTGAAGAGAATAATGGGGTATATTTGCCCTAGGATTCTACAGAGAACTTTTCTTCATTGAACTGTGGAATCATTTAGATGAGAAGGGGCAGGAGGAGGTCTCTAGACCAAGCCTCTTGCTCAACACAGTGAGAATTTGAAGGTTAATTCAAACAGATCAAAACCTGATTAAGGGATAGGAAATATAATGAGTTCCTATTAAATAACAGTTGTCTAACAAGCTAAGCAAGGTGCCTGTGTTGTGGGTATGAAATGGAAAGAGACATACAAAAATCTGGAATACATCTGGGCTTCCTGCAAGTAAAAGTCTCGACAGAAAGGAAAAACTCTTTCTCTGCTGGTTTCTCTGTGAAGTTCCAGCAAGAGGAACTTCTGTGGGAAAGCTCAAAGTACTTCCTACAGTTTCTGAGACATTTGCTTCATGTTGTGAGGGACCTGTAACCTCTGGAAGTAAACTGAAACACACGATCTCAGTGAACCAAGAGAACAGTAGCTAAGAACAGGGTTACAGGCCTGCAGTGTAACCCCAGTTCTCAAAAATCCCTTCCTTTCTTTTCCCTCTATTATTATTATCATTATACTAATCGCTCTGTCCCCCAGGTTGAACTGATGCCTCATTTTCTTTCTCCCTCTCTACCCTCACTAAACTTCATATGCGCGGTTGTAAAAATCTAAGTTTACCTTCAAAGGACAAAAAACCAAGGATTCAAATAGTAATCAGGATTCAGTCTGCTGGTAAATCTTTCATCCAGTTCTCAATTTTGGAATGTTTGGTTGTTCTGCCCCTGTGGGACTGCTTGGCTCTGTTTAGTAGTTTTGACTGCAAAAAAGTACTGCTGCAGAACATGGTTTCCCCCAAAGTAAGATCATTTTGATGAGATATTCAGGTGGAAATTATCCTAATTGTTTTCGGTTTCTCACTTTGTTTTGGTGACATTGACATTTTGGAGGGCTTTTTGAATCCTGTATTTCTGAATGTCTATGTTTACTACATTTCTTTAAGTTTTTGGGAACAACGTGTTTTCATTTTGTGTGCACTTGTAATTTTCTTTCCTCCAGAAATTAGGATGTTTCTATTCTGTATCTAAATAGATCCCAACGTTTTTTATGGACTAGAAGCCTTCCACCAAGTTTCCCTTTTTATTATTTCAAAATTCTTCTGGATAAATGTTTTAAAATTATTTTAGTGGCCACAACAAACATTTTTCATGAAAGTAGAGTAGAATTATGCCCCTCTTTCTATGTGGAAAATAAGGGCTGCTTTCTAACAAGCTTCACAATTGATTTGTTGGCATAGGCTAGATGCCGTGCAATGTGCTCCCTCTCTAGAACCTTCAAGGAGGGAAGCAGCCCCTCCTAACTATCTTCTTTGTCTTTTCTATGCAGGAAAATATCTAGATTTTCCAAATTGTCTCTTTCCATAAGTTGTAAAAGATAATGACAACATAATAAAGATAGACTGTGTCACCTCAAGTACTTGGAGGTGCTGCATGGTTACCAAAATGGGTTCTTTTTCTAAACACAAGTTTGCCATATACTGTTTTGTGGACAGGTGAGCACAGAGGTGTTGAATGAGGTATTCATTCATTACTGCTTCTAGTTCTACCAGTCTTACAAGGATAAATTGATCCATGTAATCAGTGTGCTTCTCTAAAGCTCCATCCTTTCCATCCAATCTTACCATGTGATCCTTGATATGGAGTGGAGGAAGTTGTCCTTGTAAATGTTTTGCAAGTGGACAGGGGATCCTATGTGTCTCCAGATTAGTTTCCCTGTATTAGAGGAAGAAGCTGGTGGGAATAATTGTGATGTTTGCCACAGCAGCCACTTTTATAAATGCTGCAGTCCCTCTGAAGTTGAAATTGGGTGACTCAGTAAAGTAATTTGAATGCTCTCTGGTAACAAACTGTGATGTCTGTTCCACTACTGTTGCTTTCCTGCATGTAAAATGGAATGTAGATTAGCTTTTAAAGGAAATCTTATTACCTTTAAATGTACTTCATGAGGATGAACTTATGATTGTAGACTTTCCTTTAGAATACTGAGAAAAATGTTTGAAAGAAGAGCTTTATTTTGAGCTATGGGTATGTTCTGATTTGATTATATTTTTAATCTCCATATTATTTTCACATAATTTTTGCATGTTTTTCACATTTTAGTATTATAGAATCATAAAATAATTCATGATGTAAGGCTTCTCTAGAATTTTCAAGACCAACTTCTTGCTTACAGTAAAATCAGGTTGTTCTGGTCTCTATAAGTTCACAGGGTCTCTTGATGTTAGGTGCTTTCAAAGACAAAAGAAAATAGGAAAATATATGTATGTAAAATTCGGGAAAATTTTCAAACTTATAATGAACAATGCAAGGGGCAATGGTGCTCATAACATTATGTTAAATTCTGAGTTAATGATAACATTTCAGAGTCTGAGGTTAGCTTGAAGATGTTACTATTCTCTATAAAGCTTGGAAGGAAAGGTCGTGACAACATTGCACCTTTGGTGCAATCATATGTCTTTCAAGCTTATTGGCAAGGATAGACCAGTAAAAGCCATTGAACCCTCAGTCTAAGCTGAGGACTTGAATACATCTGCTGATGTATTCAAGTCCTCAGCTTAGACTGAGGGTTTATAAACAAAATTTTAAGAGTGTCAAGCTTGTGTATCATCTGCTCTAACAAGCCTGAAGGAGTTCATCCCTCTTCATGCAATTCTCATCCAGTTTCTAAAACTGAAGGTCTACCAACATAACTTCTCTTTCTTTTAATTGCCCCCTCTTACTTTTCACTGATTTGTATCTACTTCTAATGAAATCTCCACATAACCCTCATCCTCAGAAACAACCAAATATTTTGAGTCAGTGAGGCCTATCAAATGCCTGCAAGATTTTTTTTTGTAAGATTGATTCTGTTGCAGTGAAAGACTGAGGTGAAAAGGCTTGGTAGTTTGAAGACTTGAAGAGGAAACAGGTTTAGATGCAACATTTTTAGACTTTGCGTGTGATGCAAGAAATCTGATGTTCTCATCCTGCACAGCTACTTTTACTTACAAAGTTGGCATTTGGTGCAGAGGGATTTTTTTGTGATTTTTCTTGTCTACTTTTGTATCTGAAAGATCTCTAGAGCACTATTTTTTTGAGTGATAGTGGTTTTATGCCATGTTCAGATGCATCTAGTGGAGATACCTGTCAAAAAGATGATTGCAATACATATTTCATCATAAGTGATGATTGTCTTCTCTTAGGAGAGAACATTCAGTGAGCTTAAGCAGAATCTGATGTTAGTTAGAAATTAAGGCCTGAACAGCTAATAATGCAAAGGAAACAGATTTTTTTTTCTTTTCTTTTTTCTTTCTTTTCTATTTTAGATTATTTTCAGAACTAAGTCATAACCAATTCTGGAAGTTACAGGAAAAATTTCCTTCTTAAATTATGTGCACTGTCTGTGTCTCATTGGACCTGTCCTTGAACAGAGCTGCGAAAAAACACAAGCATATGGGTACCAATTCTTGTCTCAGCCATTTCTATCATCACATGCATCATCAATACTTCAGGCCACACTAAAGCAATCTTCTAAGCTAAGAATGAATAAATCAAAACTTTTTCACTTGTCATTTCTCTGTCATGTAGCAGAGCTAGTTCTTTGCCAGAGGGGTTTGAGGCTCATGATACTGTTTGGTTTTCTACTCTCTAATAAGCAAACAGTTTATCTCTTTTCCTTCCAAATGTTTGGAAACAGCTTTGGAAGAGAAAAATAGTCAATGAGCCCAGCATGTCTCCATTTACTCCAACTCAAATGAGATCAATTTTCACAGCATGATCATACATTTGGGAAAGTCATCTAGTGTTGGAAAGGAAAAGAAGACCTTTATATGTGTCCTATGAACTCCAAAAATGAAAAATATGCATTATAAGCCCCCAATAAGGTTCCAGTGTTTTAACACACCACTATCTAATGAATGAATAACTGAAACTTGCCAAAATTTATGGGATTTGAAGGAGCAAAGAATTGGGCAGACCGGAACTCAATAATGACAGAGCCATAACTTGGTATCTCCTTTCTAAGCCCTTTGTTTGCCCATCCCCATTTCCTAAAATGGAAACTCAGAGTCAGTAAATCCACAGCAGTGAGGGAAAGCAGTACAAAGGAGGAGAAGTGACAGTCTAGAAGAATCTGCTACCTTCTCTGTGTGCAGATCCAAATGGAGAAAGTTATTATTATAAAGAAAGCACAGTTTTCAAGGCTTCCTTTTTCTGTACATTTCAGAAAGTATGTCTAAGACTCAGAGTTGCATCTTGAGGTTGAACTGATTCTTGCTTACTCCAACTCCCAGCTTTGATTCACATCATATGAATAATGTGTCTAACTTACTCATTCTCTTTAATTTCTCTATGGCTCTACCAATGAAAAGAGCCTAAATTCCCTGGAGCACTGCACCTTTATGAAAGGCAGAACTGTGGATGATGTCTGACTACTGACACTGAAGAAGTATTTGTCTATGCACATGTTTTCTTCAGCACATTCAGTCAACTTCATAAGAATGACTAATATGGATATTTTCTTTCTTTTCCCCCTCTCCTAACTGCTTCTATCACTTTCTAACACCAGATTTTTATCCTTGTCAAAAATCATTACAGTACTTCTCCAATTGTGCAGGCTATTTTTTCTGTCAAAAGGAAAATGGTTTTGATTAGATTCTATTTTGTCATAGCATACTTTTACCTGCTTTAAAGATTGTCTTGGTATTTGAAGTTCTTGTGACAGTATTTAAGTCACTTAATTTATTAGAGTGCATAAAACATTCCAGGATGATTGAGGAATACATCATCTGTGTATTTTCCACATTTTGCTGGGTTCAGATTGTACCATTGCTGAAGACTTCTTTTTGAGCTTTCGAATTTTAGAATAAAATAATCAAATAAAAGCTTCCATTCTTACAAGACTTTTGAAAACTGTTTTACAGTGACTGCTGTCTTAATTTCAGTGCAGTTCTTCTGAGTAAGAGTCATATCTTACAGCATAACCACTCTCTCATTTCCCCAAATGGATATACACCAAGTAAATTAATACCTGCTGCTGTCAGGAACAACTTCTGATGAAGTGCAAAACAACTCAAAAGTATCAGTATTCTCTTAGCAAACGCCTAGTTTTAGTTCTGTACAGCTGTCATGGGAATCTTTGGTTCCATTTTTCAATTCTGCAGACTGTTTTGTTGTGCTTAAAGGTCAGCGACGACTATGAAATGTTGAAAGTTTTGTATCATTAGCTCATACTTTTTTCTTGCTCTGTTGAAGTTAGCTTTCATTTCAGAAATTTTTTACTGCAAATCATTGCTGATAGTTTTTAGACTTGACCTTCTTTTTTTTTCTTTTTTCTTTCTGCTGAGTATTGGCTTGGATTTGTGTTTTATCCTTTTTGTGTCTTTTCAGAGGTTTTATTTTCTCAGCCATTCTCAGCTGTACCCTGACTGCTATTTGGAAATGAAAAATTCCCTGCTCAACTATTTCACTTACACCTTATTTTCACCTGCTGATTCTTTATCCCTTCCTCAAGGAATAGGATCTAGTTATTTTTTATGCAGCTCCCCAAGGCCAGCTTGAAGGAATGCCTATACACAAGTATCTGTCATCAACAGCAGAGTGCTTTATTCACAATTGCTTCAAATCTGGTTGGTTTTCCAGCACCTCTTCATCCTTTCCAGGAGCTGTCGGATCTCTGCTTTTGCATTTAATATCATTCAATAGCTGGGTATTTTTTCTTTGTAGACAGTTCCACAATGACAGTGTCCAACTCTCCAACCTTCTTGGCAACTTTACTGTAATAGCAATGAGGGGAAACAGAACATTTTATGTATACAAAAACAACTTGAGGCAAAATGGAGTTTGTGTGTAGACATTTCCCCGTGTATATACAGTATAATTTACTGAATGAAAGCAGTAATTACTGTTTTCTGTAGCTCTGATTGTGTTTCATGGGTTCTATAAAATAATGTTATTGATATAATATAGTTAACTAAATAATTGCTTTGTTTAATCCTGCATGTAGTGCAGTCATGATGTCTATCCTCAAGAGAAATTGACTGTACAGCCTAATGCCTTGCTCTCTTTTACAAGCAACACTTCCCTAGGGCTCCAAAAGATATTGTTGTTATTTCTATTTATACATACCTTCCTTGAGGAGACAAGGAGATGCAAGAAGTGAAGCACTGATCTGCCCTTGGCAGACAGCTCCTGGTCTTAGTGTGGCACAAAGGACAGGGTTTGGGTTCCTTGCCACAGTCCTGTACCCAGAGGGAGATAACATCAGGAGAAGCAAACCAGAGAAGATTTACCATGTCACTCCTTCTGTATCCATCCATCAGGCAGGCTCAGAGCAACAAGCAAAAGGTCTTGCAGAACTGAGGAGGTTGCAATGCTTTCACACACAGCAATGCTTTCTTCCTTGCTCCCCCTGAAGTGGGATTATTTTGTATCGCTTTATCCTCCCACAGACATCTCCCCCAAGATGGGACTGTGCATGTTCGTCCAAAACCGAACTCCAAACTTTATGATTGCTGCATCTTGTGAATATTCCTCATTATGTAGTCCAAAGAGGAATCAGTTTTGATGCAAATACTTTACTTGCTGTGTATAAAAAGTCAATGTTTCTTGGAGCCCTGGAAAGGCAGTGCAGGAGGACTGCCAGTGAATAGGCTCAACTTCCAAAAAGCTTCAGGAACATCTGTTGTCACCTGTGTGTGATCTTATCTGTGATGGCACATTAGATATGTACAGTTATTTGAAAAGGATCCTTTCTGCTTTCCTGGCAGAAGCCATGTTATGACTGCCAAACTTAAAAGACTCTCTACTTACTCTTACCTATGCATAAACATAGCTGGCCTCTGTTAAGCAATCAAGGAAGTTGGAGGATGGATCCTGGCTGGTTGGGAAACCTCCACCCAGCTCCTCTCTCACTCCCTGTCCTCAACAGGACAGGGAAAGAAAATTAGATGGAAAAGTTCATTAATAAAGGGAAAATCAGGAAGATCACTTACCAGCTGCTGTCAATGGAGAAACCAGACTTGACTTGGAAAAAAATAATTTAATTTATTGGCAGTTAAAATAGAGTAGAATGGTAAGAAACAAAGACAAAAACAAAAGCCCCTTCCCCCTGAATCCTTATTTTTCCTAGATCAGTGATGTGTGTGTGAAAAGTAAAGAAAGGTTTGTTGAGTCTTTTGATGGAGTGGCATACCTGACACTCTTAAATGTAATAGAAGTGAAAGAAAAAGGAAGAAGCCAGAGCAAGCCAGGTGTAATACAAAACAACTAAATGATTAAAATAACAAGAAGTAAAGTAATATGAATACTAAGAGCATACTTATATCAAATATAGAGGAAAAACAATGGGGAAAAATAAAATCTCATCCATTTAGAGCACAGACTGGTGTGTTTGGTATCAACTTTGCTGATAGTGTATATAAAGCTGTTATTCAACAAAACTAAAGGAGTAACAAGGTGCATAATAATTAAATTACAATATTCCTAAAAGAAACAAAAAGTGCCTAAGAAAAAAAATACCCAAACCCTTCAATATTAATACAGTGCAGTAAATCCCAGGATCCCCCAACTACAATGAATTCAGGAGGGAAATGGAGGAGATTGGAAAATTTATTGTATTAGTGAAGAAAACCCTTTCAGCTGAGGTTTTAGCATGGAAATTGGAGGGTACACCCTGCAGGAATATCAGATAAAAGTAAGACTGGTAGTAAAAGACAGGAGGTTTCAGACCATTTACAGAGGAACAACAAGCTTGTGTGACTATGAAAGTATACTTAGTCTAAAGAGCAGAGGACAGCTCATGTAAGGGTTTGCTTCTACCCAAAGAGAAATTGATGCCTTCTTTGGTAAGCAATGTCATATGTATTCTTCAAAGAAACTGGTTGCACAGATTTATCTAAACTGTTCCTGACTTTTGAAATTATTAGGTACAAAGAGCTGACTAAATGGAATCAATCTTTACCTTAGAAAGACAGTATGCTCTTTTCCTTTCTCCCTCCATTTGTCATGATTTTACCATGATCTGTACAGCCTTATCCTGGTCCTGTGCCAAGACTGGAATGGCCAAGCATCCAACCATGCATCCTGGTTGGATCAGTGGCCTGGGATAGCTGCCCAACCCATTGTGCTTTGTCAGCCTCCATGTGCTTCTGCTACCATTTTGTTTGTCCCCAGCTTTCTGGGGAAACATATCTGATGTTTGCTTGCCTCTGCTCTCTCTTATGTCATCTGTCTGTGATCTGGCTAAAAAATGAAAATTCTTATACTGTGTCTTCTCATCTTTTTTCTTCCTCTTGTTCTCACCCTTCCTCCTTTGCCCATCACTGCATAGGCAGCATATACTCCAAACAGACCTAGTTCTTTCTACCAAAATACTCTGACCAGCTCAGACAGGCGAATCTATGTCAGAAACAGCACTTGAAACTGTCCCAAACTGTCACATGTATTCCCTCAGGATGGATGTACAAGATGTGTGTAGGTCTAAGCACTGCTTGCCAACATCTCATCTTGCCGCCCAGTTCCCTGTCACTGCCTACCTACCTTGCCTGCTCTAAGGCCTGGTGTTGTGCAAATGATATTTTTATTTCAGTACAGGTTACTCAGAAACAGAAGCTCAGCCAGAGGGGTCCCCTCTGGTAAATTGGCTTTTATAGGAATGACAGCCAGATTTCCTACTATATATATCTCTGTAAAAATGGTTTTATTCTATGTGTCAGGACAAATGGGTGCTTGCTGCTGACACCATGAAAGATAGTCACTTTAAAAACTGTCACTGTATAAACTGTCTGTCCACTGCTTTCCTGCTGGTCTCATTTCTGTGATGGGATATGCTGCAAAATGCTCTTGCAGAAACATTGCTGGTGGAGACCTCTTGCAGGAGAATAACATGCTGCATGTTCAGGATGTCTAGAGTAATTTTTCATTGTCCTCAACTCAGATCTTTGCCTCTCTGCTTTGACCCAGCTTTGGTTCATGACAAAATAGCTAAAATATTTAAAACATAATGTGGGCAAAGTATAGAGTCCAGAGAAGAGTATGCATGCTTTTAACAGTGTTGGAGCATACTGTTCTGGGAAGGAGAAACCTATGAGGCCATGGATCAGTCCACAGTGTTTTAATGTTTGAGTTGTCTGAGAACTTTTGTGACCACTCTCAGTCTCGATTTGGAGTCTGACCTGTAGAATAGAGGCCAGTTTTGCTACAGTGCAGTATTCAGCCAAAAGAAAAGCCCATTATTTTAGAAAAATCTTTTGAGTAGTTTAGCTGGAGAAGCTTGTTTTGGTTTGTTTCTGTTTTTCTCTTGCAGATTATTTTAAAACTTGGAGCCTAGGTAATTTATGTATGGTTTCCAGATAAATTCTTCATTTTATTGGCTCTGCCAATCTCTGCCATATCTTTTTTTCCTGATGACCTTTGATGAACCAAGACCAGTCATGCAAGTTCAGATCCTAAGCTGAACTCCAAGGGACATATACTCTGACCCCAGAACCTAGATGGGAGAAATGTCCTCCTCTGTGCAGGCATTCAGTGTGGACTGGTGCTTGTCTTCTTGCTCTCTATGCCTGCCAGGGCCTGAAGGTCAGGTCAGAAAAGATGAAAAATCTCCATTTGTCCAATCAGTTTCCTATGATTTGCATTTTCTGTCAGGTGTTGGACATTAACAACTCAATGCTAAGTTGTATATGATGTGATTGATACATGTTGCAAAAAGGGGGGGGATGTCAAGGATAGTGATTAATTTCTACATAGGTTAACAAAGACTCATAGGATGGTTGTTGTGGCTGAGCCCCACTGAACATGCATTGTGGGTGTAGCTGTGTAAGGTGGTCTGAAGATGAGATAAGGCTTTACAGATCAGACAGAGGCAAGTTGCTCCATTTCTGGAACCCCACTGCAGTAATGCTAAAACACTTCCTGACAGGGCAGTGTAGGTGAGGTTACTGAAACCCTTTCTTTAGTGACACTGGAACTTGGTGAGTCATACTATCAGTATCTGAAATGAATCCAGTGAAGACTTTGTAAATCCTCGGCAAATTACCCTTCAAATGGAACAAGTAAGGAGAGAGGGTCAGAAATAGGTGGAATAGAGAAAAGGCAAAAAAGCTGTAAGAATGAGAGAGGGGGAAAATTACTGTAATAGGAAGAATAGTGAGATTAAAAAAAATGAAGGAAGGATTCATTAAGAAAAGAGAACCTTTGTCTTTAATGGCAAAAAGGAAATGGTATCTTTTAACAAAGATACCTATAACTTTACCTTACCCTGTTAGGCTTTTTACAATTATTTTTAAATCATTCGAGGTTCATGTTAGCACACCTAGAAGGTGAGGTATCTAGCTCTTCTTACAACAAAAAACATTAACAGATTTTAATTGATTTTTGTATTGCAGATCCACCAAGACTCACCCTGGCCCAGTTGTACATTTAAGCGACAGCCCGAGAGACGAGGGAAAAGTGAGTACAACCAATGGTATCAAATTCTGCAGCATTTCATAGCCTTTATTTGCCTTGCTACTCTTTCCTTTTGTTTACTCACTGATTTTATCATTGTTTTCTATGTTTGCAAGTCACTTTAACTATTTTGCTGTTCTTAAGAAAAAATTATCTTTGTATAAATTTAATGAGTAAACATTTGTGATGCAGACAACATACTGTACTTTGAAATGTATGCCAAAGACAACATACCTTGAAATGTATAGCCATCTAAATGGTTCCTGTTTAAAAAAGCTTGACTTTGTATAAGGTTTGGCTAAAAGCTGTATCATGACTTTGGTACATGGATAAACATGCGGTTATGAAGGCATTATAATAAGTTTTTATAAGATAGGAAATATTTTCTTATAGAAGAATTATCATGATATAACCCAAGTTTGGAACTTGCTGCTGTTTGCTATTCTCAATTTTGTTCACTGTGCACAAGTGGAAGCCAGACATATAGTCAGAGCATTAGGATTTTCACTGATACCACCAGGAGGCACAATCAGAGCTGGCTTTCTTTGGATGGCAGCTTTTCAAAGATGAAATATGATTGATGGAATTCTGGTTCTATTACAGCTTTTTTTTTTTTTTTTAATGTGTTGCCACTGATATTTGAGCATTTTGCTTGTGTGGAAAGGGTATTTAACTATGTCAGTGGTTTTGATCATTTTTAGTAATTGCATTTCAGTGTGTATTTATAAAGTACTGCATCTTCCAAATGGTGTATCTGTTTGTCGGCTTGCCCCACATAACAGCTAATAGTTGTTAGAAACTAGCAGCAGTTTGAATTTCTGATACTGATTTGGGGGATATTATGCTGAAATTATGGGTGCCTAGAAAAGCACTGATGACTGCATCTGATTTTCATTTGCATCACTTGTCATTGGACTCACCCATATTGTGAGGGGAACTACACACAAACGGTGCACTTTTGAACCAACCTTCCAGCAACTTCCATGGCATCTCTGAGCCTTTCTGGAAGAATCACAATAGGTCAAGCAATTTAGAATACTATCAATTAAAGTAATTAAGCATATTGAAGTGTAGTGTTGCAGCCTCAAATGAGAAGCCATCAAGAAATGCAGTTTAATTATCTCTGGCAAAATACCTGGTGAGAATAAAGGTTTATTGACAAGGCATCATCCTTGTTTGCTGGCCACAACAGAAGCTGCTGATGAGCTACCTAAGGCACATAGGGTAAGAAAAAAGGGTACTTAAAAAAAAAGGTCTTATCAGTGAAGATTTTTTTTACAGAAATGTTGTGCACTCTGTCCAAACAGAAACCTAAAAATATTTTTCAGCGTAAAGGGAGAAGATGAAAAGGACCCAGGCAAGAGAGATAAAAGAGAACTGACTTGGGGATACAAGTGCTTGTTGCTCAGAAGGCACCTTGGAGACATCTGGGCACTGATGAAGTACTAGCATTCGAAGAACTACAGCAAATTCAGACAAATGCCTATGAAAAACAAACATTGAAAATTTATGGGGAGAAGTAGTGGAAAATGTTAGGTATACTAAAACCATCTCAATGCAACTCTTTATATCATTGATAGGTTGAGAGTGGTGTAAGGAATGAATTGGTACTAACAAAATACTTGCAGTTTTGCAGAATGTAGAATTGATAGTGTTTACAGGAAGATACCAGTAAAAGGTAGACAGATGTAAGAGAGGATCCAAGCATTAAATCAATAGAGAATTCTAAGTTAAAAAAAAAAAACAACAGTGGAGAAATAAATTAAACTACATTTTTCAACTTAGTCTCATTAAACTTTAGTTAAAGAATGCAGAATAAATCAATCATTTTTCAGAATGAGGAAAAAGTGGGGAAAAAAGCAGTTCCTGGGACTTTTACTGTTGAGCATGGTCATATATAGCCTAGAAAATAGAGTAAGCAGTGATGTCCCCTGATTTGCTGGATTTTAGGAGGCTGGGAAACTCAGCAGTAAAATGGCAGGTAAAATACTGTCTTTTTAAGTGTATTCAGTGTAAATGATGGCAAGTGGTACATGTAGGGCAAAATATTTTTGACTTCACATATAAAACAATGGGTGTGAGCTGATGATTCCTGTTTGGTATCAAGAGCTTTGAGTGATGATTAATAGTTCAATGGAAATGTCAGTCAGCTCAATGTGCAGTAATGAACAGTAAAAATCAAAATTAGGCATTATGCAGAGAAGAATAGAGAACAAAACAAAGCGATTAAAGAATTGCATTGTTGACTGGCCTGCTGATTACTGAGTATAATACTTGTCCTTCTGTGTCTAAAATGAACATAATGCTAAAAGATATTCAGAGGAGAGAAGGGACTGGGTTTTCTATATGAGAGACAAGTTAGTGAGACAGGAAAGTTCGTTATGGAAAACACCTGATTGTGATTCCAAGTTTGAAAAATCACAGTTGATATTAAGAGGATGGAAAGAGCTCATAGTCTCTTTCAATACAAAAACTAAAAGGATACTAAATGAAGCTAACAGGTCAGATTCCAAACAAGCCAATTAAGTACTTCTTCAAATGTGCAATGGGTAGAACCTATGAAACTTTGTCCAAATGCTGAAAATGTACTGATTACAAGGAAGACTAGAAAAGTTAACACAAAAGAAATCCGTGTGAGGGTAACTGATGACACTTGCTGAATTCTCCTAAAAGGTTCTTAAAGATGAAGTTAAACAAAGCCATGTATGGTTAAGGAGATGGCTGTACTTGAATGAGAAAATTACTTAGACTGAGAGAATATGTGAGAATGTTGCAAACACTTGTCTTCTTCCCATTATTATTTGCTCTTGGCCATTTCAGTATAAAATCCTGTCACAGGTAGACTTTTATATAATTT
This sequence comes from Serinus canaria, assembly GCF_022539315.1. Taxonomy (NCBI): domain Eukaryota; kingdom Metazoa; phylum Chordata; class Aves; order Passeriformes; family Fringillidae; genus Serinus; species Serinus canaria. The sequence goes on from NC_066313.1 coordinate 25,192,904, forward strand.
AGCAGAGTTACTCTTAGCTAAAAGAGCTGTTTGGTGATAGTTCCACATACTAAGCTAATCTCCACAGCTCCAAGCTAACCAAAGACCACCAAAATGTGTTGGAGGCAGAAGTCAGAATCCACACATCACATCATGATAGGCAGCAGATAGAAGTGTTCTTTGCATATGTTTCAGGAATTAAATAGTAGGTACAAATCAGTCATAATCATTACTCAAAATGCAGATGTTCTTGTACTCTACTAGAGTACTACTCTACAAGTACTTTGCAAGAGTCCAGTAGTATAGCCTTCTCTGGGGTATTACAAAGTTGATTACAGACCTAGGACTGTTTTGCTGAAGTAAATAAGTATTTCTCCTATGAACACTGAGTGGTTCAGAGTCCTAAAACATAGACTTTTCAAAATCTAGGACAATCTTAAGAGCTCTATTTGAAAGCCAGGGAAGTTTGTTCTCTGGCAGTATCTTCACCTTTTTCATTAAGATCCTTTGAATTCCTAAAAGTTCCAGTTTATTTCATTGACTGGTGGTGGGGTTCCTTGTGCCAAAAGAGTGAATGCAATGCAAGATCACTTCTGCCATTCAGAACTTCTCCAGAGTGGCTTCCAGGCAAGCTATCTAGGCAGGCTTTGGAGACAAGTCTCTTTTATGAATCTAACAAGCTGTGGCTGGAAGACAAACATCAGAGAGAATTTAGGCATTTAATGTGTCACTGAAGAACAATTCGAGGACCAAGTGATTAAGTTCATGAAATAAAACTGTGTCTGCCAAATCAATTAATAAGTGTACATTAGGGGCAGACTGGAGTGCACAGACATTTATAAGTGGCAGATCTGTAGCAAACATGATTTTTCTTGCTGACAAAGGAAAAGACATTAACTGCAACGATCTGCAGTTTCCCAGCAAATGGAGAAAGCCTAATAGGAAAAGGTTTAATGTTATTTACAATTAGCTGGTAGGCTAAACTTCTTATCTCTGAGTCTGAGTTCTGAGATCTAATAATACCTAAAACAACAAGCCTGTTTGGCAGGCTTGTTTGTTTGGGATTTTTTCTCCAGCTGTTTTGTGTTACCAGGACAAGAAAGGGGCTTGCTGTCATGTACCAGAATGTAATTAGTCGACTGTAAAAAAGAAATTTCCTCCCATCATCAAAAGCATTTGATGAAGAATGATTTAAGTCAAAATGTAAAACAACTCCACTAAACGAGGAAGATCTTGCCAGGACTTCTCTCTCCAAATTCTGTCCCATGCTCTGGTTTCTTTGTAACTTAATTAAGCATGAGTAATTAAACGAGGTGCCACAAAAGGCAAGATAAATCTTGGGAGTTTTTTCCATCCTTGACTCTTTTTACAGATACTGTTTTTCTTTGTCTAGGTTTTCCCCTCCAACTGTGTTTATGGATGTTTTGCTTTTTACTTCCATTACAGAAAAAGACCTTGTCTTACAGATCTCCCAAGTGATCACTATGACTGGGAGGAGTGGGAATGTTTGAGTTTCCTATGGTTCAGACAGGTCAGAATCCAGAGCACCACAAATATGCTGGCAATGAGACTAATCCCATTCACCCAAGCTGGAGTTGTGGCTTTAGTGCTGTACCACAGTGTTAGTACTAAAGCAGCATGACTACTGTCTGAAAGAGACATTCCTGGCTATGCAGGAAATCTCTTTGCCTTTCAATTTGAAAGGTAAAGAGATCATACTTTGTAACTTGCAGTTCTTCAGTGCAGTTGTGCATTAAGCATTTTAGGAATAGTTCAGGTGAAATGCGGCCTCTGATAAAAGGTATTTAACTTTTTAGTAATTACCTGGAGCATGATGTCTTTGCAAAAGAGAGGGATAAAAATTAAAAGGCAAGCCTGCTTCCCCAGGGAAGAAAGACTTATTAAGAAACAGGGCCACATACTAAATGCTTTTCAATTCCTTCCCTTTTCTGAATATATTTGTACAAAAGCTGAGGTGAAAAGAATATTAGATACAAACTGGATGTGACTGCTTTGGTATCCAGTGTAATGCCCAGGTGCAAGTGCTCGTTGTGATGACAGTAAGCAGGGCACTCAGACTCCATAACTTGCAAAAATACTATCTATTCAAGTAAATACAAAAAGGAAGGTGGGAACCCCAATCTGTTTAGCATGGGATGAACCTCCAGTAAGGGGCATGGCACCATCCTCAGTGAAGAGGCTCTTGCCAACATTTTGGTCTTTGGAGATCCCAATTTTTTTTTTTTTTTAAGTGCCATATCCATTTCTACTGTCAAGCAAAAGGATGTTCACATGAGACATGCTGCCTTACATTAAGATAAAGGCACAGAGGTGCTGTCTTTACCTTTATCAAGTGGGAGAGGCCTATAAGATCCTTTAGAATTAGCAGCTAAGTTTACCCTGTGGCCAAGAAATATGTGCAGGCCTGAAAGCCAAGTGCTGTGTGCAGCACAACACAGCACAGACCTGCACCTACTCAAGTGAAGTGCTATGAGCATCACTAACTCCTGGATATACAAATAGTTTCCATTGCTATACCAACAGTGCAAGCAGCTGCAGTAATACCCTCCTTTGTTCACTCTCTCAATGGCAGCCTATTGTCCCAGAATACCATATGGCATCCTGACACAAGAGCTATCCAGTTGGCTGCATGCTTTCTGACTCTGACACAAAATCCCATATGGAGCCATCCAGAACAAAAATGCTAAATATTCTGTAATTTTTCCAGGACAGTTTGAATTTTTTTCAGGAGAATAATTATTCAGGAGCATAAGTAGTTTTTGTTCATATTCAGGTATTAAATATATTGACTATAAATCATTTCCAGATTAGCTAGAAGACTCCACAAAAGGAATATTCTCCTGTCAGTGAAAAGAACCACATCCAGTAGATCTGAGAATATTCCCAGGCTCTTTTGTAGCAGTATTAATGTATCAGTTATGCTTAACTTGGAAAGAAAGTGATGTTTTGTTTAGCAGCCCAGCCAAATATCATTTTTAGGACTCGTGCAAGCTAAAGTGAGTGATAGCAAAGATGCTGTTAAGGTTTCTCCAACTGAGAGATTGTCTTGTCATTATTCTTCACAAATTCTTTATATAGAAACTGCCTGCATTCTGTTATATATCTGTTTACAGATGATGAATAACTGCAGTTATCATTGCCCATTGCATAAAATATTCTATAGCAGAAATGTGAATCTGCCAGTTTAGCCATTTCCAGTCTTCGTGTCCAAAACAGATTCTTAAGAAGACAGATTCTATGGGAAACAGTTTCCAGGACAACTAAATAAGCTAGACATGATATTGTCCATAAAATCTGAAATTAATTGTGTTCAAATGAAGAGTAACTCTACAGTACCAGATCAATATTTCACTTCTTTTCACTGGAGACAAGGAGATATGATTGTGTTCATTCTTATTTTTCTCCTGACTATTGTTTTTCTTCTCTTTCATCTTTTTAGAAATATTTGCTGGTATTTCTCTGGTGTGCATGATGATATGAAATCCCAGTTCTGTAAGAACTAAAATTGACATATCAGTTAATTTATTTTTAATTATTGGAAAGACAGCAATTGATTCTCTGCTGGAGTAGTTCTTCAGAATGTTTTAAAGCAGTAGCATACATAAATAAAAGGAATATAAGTAGCTGAATAAGAGTTTAGTCTGATGACTCTCTTAGTTTGAAATTATTTAGGTGGTATCTTAGGTGTCAAAGATTTTTTTTCTCCAACAAGGGCCGGGGAAGGTTAAGACCTGGTAGGAACATGCTACAGTCTTTGGTTTTCAGCAGATATGCTATTGAGAAGACTCTCCAGGTACATAATCACTCAGGGGAAAAAAAGGTGTATAAAGGCCTTTTTTTTTCCATGTCAGATCTTAAATTGTCGACGATGTGAAATAATTTATTCTGAGAGATAATTTGAAAGCATGGTCCTATGTGTAGGGCAAATTATAATCTTGGCCATCACTTTGTTATTTCTTTTTATATTACTCAATATTTATATGTACCTTTTGAATCAGAAAATGTAATTGTGGGTTTTTTCCCTCCCCCAGCTGTTGATAGGCTATGAAAATGGGACCATCGTGTTCTGGGACTTACGATCTAAAAGAGCCGATCTGAGAGCTTATTATGATGAGGTAAGCAATTTCCATTAATTCAGCAAAGCCATTTTTCAGCAGTTTGCCATATGTCTCACCAAGCAGATGGATGTTTGTCTGAAGGCGTTGCTGGTTCTGAAAATACTGTTTGTGCTATGCTTTTTGGGCAAATTACTGACAATAGAAACCAAAGTCTGAAACCTCTAGTTCTGATGCTTTCAGCTCTCATGAGTGTACTGTGACACAGAATGTCCTCCCCTTGATCCTGACAAGTTCATCAACTTCTCTGTGGGGATCCTCAATTGAACAGAGTCTAGCAATGAGCTGACCTGAGATATAGCTGCAATAGGAAATACATAATAATCTCTACTGGGTATATCTAGAACATTCATTATATTGGAAGATGAATTGCCTTGTACAGCTGTTGATATTGTCTAATATTTAAGATCTGATTAAACAGTTTTCAAAATTATATTGCCATAGTTATCACACAGTTGTCTCTTGTCATTTGCAAGCAGCCTGTGTTAACCCCAGATGCAGTTCTTGTATCAATAATCAAGCTGCTTGAGAAATAGATATATTCCTAGTTATTATGATTTTAGCACTAGCCCTAGGAAAGAATATTCTTTGTTCTGCCAGTCCTCTAAAGTTCACCATGGATGAACGTGAATGCAGCTACAGCTGAAGGTAGAAAAGGACATTTTCTTTCAAGTGATCCTGTCAGTAATTGGTTTCCTGTAGTTCTCTTTCCTTCTTCATCTTGTCACCTTGCTGTGTATAAGGAGTGTATACACATTTATTTCCCCTCTAAAAAGCAATCTGAATACATATGGATCCTGTAGTCTTTCAGACCTGCTGTCAGAGACACATTAACGCTACTCTGAACTTCAAGATTAAGTTTCTGAGCATCAACATAGCAAATGTTTCAAAGGACAAGTTTAAACTGGCCAGCACTTAAGCCTCAAGAAAATCCCACTGAATTGTCTGTCAGTGACAGTCTGCTTGTGCAAACACTTGTGAAATTGCACCCCTTCTATTACTTAAGGCTGGACAACTTCTTCCTGTTACAGGTCTCCTCAGGAAGGGTAGGGGTGGGGATGTCTGTTTGCTCACTGTCCTCTCTTGTACTCAGAATGAGACTACATGAAGCAGGATCTTCTTAATGCTGGCTCTCTTTTTTTTTTTTTTTTTTTTTCATTTTGAGACAGAGTGGGTGGATGTTGAAAATTCCTCATACAATTTATAATTTAGTTGTTCTACATTTTCCAATACTGTTCTCAGGAACTTTTTTTTGCCTTTTAATCAGTCCCATGCTTTCTTCCTCAGTGGTTATTTGCTATGTCATTGCTCCACTTTGTGCAACTTGTTCTAGCTTCTTATAAACTGAAATAATTGCAAGATTCTTATTTTGTTTTTAAAAGGATTGTGTGACTAGCCGTTTTACTTTATTCCAGACTTTCAGGCTCCATGTTCATAATGTTCCAGACTTGCTAGAATTCCCTCAGGGAAGCCACTACCCTTAGGGAGCCACTAAAAAGGGGTCCTTTTAAAATCCTGGGTTACATGTCCCACTTGGTATTTTGCAGCAACCCTAATTATCAAGTCTCAGCCTCATCTTATGGGTTGGCCACCAAAGATCACAGTCCAGAAGTCATTGTTCCTGCCCTCCTTCACCATGCTATCTGGACTGATGGAAGGCCTCTGTGCCCCATGATGTCTGACCAATCTCTTGGTATTGTTCTGGCACTGAGCCAGAACAGTTTCAGTTGCAGGCTATCTGTGAAGTCTCAGATAAGTTCCTGTAAGTGTTCTGTATCTTCATTGTGTACCAAAGTGCCTCTTTATATGAGTTCTGAATTAAATTTATTCACCCTTACTTTTCTTACTATCATTAGAATTTTCATCTTGTCAATGATGATATGCATGAGATATTGAGGCCCTTCCAATCAATGCTCCTATACATTACCTTCTATAAAAGGCTTTCCTTCAGAGCTCTTTTCTAATTTCCTGCAAAAGTTTATTTCCATCAAATGGTATAAAAAGACAGCACATAAACAAGACAGATCTTTCAAATGGTTCTCAAGTTGTTACTGATAGTTGGCAAACCCAAAATCCAGCCATCTTCCTGTGCAGGCTTTAGAATTTTGCATCAACCCCCATTCAGAGCTGTCTGAAGCAGTTGTCATCTTTCACTGGAACACATCCCAAAATGAAGGTGCAGAGTTCTCAGAGGCATATGCCAAATGATAGCTCCCTACCTTTGTCTAGCACTGTGCCACTATGGAAGTATCAAACTGGATGTGGCCCTTGCTGTAATGGTCCTGCAGTGCTATGAAAGGATTTTTAGCATTCAAATAGTAAGATGAGACAAGCATTGCTCATTCCAAAATATGGTTAAAAGTGGTACTAAAGACCCTCAGTGGTGAAGGTTTGTGGTTGGGAAGGAACTGAAATGGTGTTAGGCATGCTTAATTTTAGTACATGCTGAGTCTCAGAGAGGATGGAATGTGTATGCAACCGCTGTGGGTATTGCAGAAGGAGAAACATACCTAATCTGGAGTGAGATGCTTTATGTAGTTACACTGCGTGAATATTCACATGAGCCACCCACCATGAGGAACTCCTGTTCTAAGCAGATAACTGCTCCTTTTGAGTGTGGATGCTAAAGAAGTGGATCTGAATGCTAGACATAATCTAACAGAGAGAAGATTTGGGATTTGTTCACTACAATCTTTCAGAATTACTTGTGACTTGCAGCTGAGACCTCCAAAAGCATTTCTGTTTTTCTAGCCCATTTTGTGGCAAAGTCTAACAGGTCAGTTTGAGTTGCTGCTATGCCATCTGGCTTTGCCAGGATCATCCCACCTCAACTCCCCTCCATGGGAGTTTTATGCTGGCAGGTGGCCCCTGGTCACAGAGAGTCAGTTTAACAAGCAGCTTGGTACAGCTTTTAGCTAGTTGCTAGCTCCTGCTCAGACACAGTCAGTGACTGTAACCATGTGAAATGTTTCTAAGTGTGACAACACATCAAAACCAGATTCAAATTTGGCATGATAGCAAGCATGAATGAGCTCATGTCAGAATTAATTTGCATGAGGATAGACATGCCTTGAGTGTAAGTGAAGCAGTGCTCCCCACAGAACTAAGGTTATTCTACCTGAGGGCAACAACACTGGACTCTGCATGAACCATCTTTCTGAGCTGTCTTTTGTAACTTCAATTATAGTTCAGTTTCTTCTGGTTATTTAGGAGGAATTGTGTACCAACTCCCTCTCTGGAAGGTAGAAGTTTGGGGGATATCCATTATGTCACCAAAAAATAAATATCTAGAGTTCAATTTTTTTCAGCTCTATTTTTTGCATCCTTTTTGACATGACTATTTTAGTAGTTTAGTGTTAATCAAGCATTCATATACAAGTCATGTCAGATTCCTGTTAAAACATCTGGGTCATCTTAATGCAAACTCATTTGTGGCTCTGCTGTCCAGACCCAGGAGCTGAGTAAAGCTTTGGTAAAGGGTCGTGGCCCTTTGGTTGATTTCTTCTGATACTCTCTCCAGACCATGAGCTGTAACCAACCATAACAATCAATATAATGATTAAAAGAGGAAAACCAACAGGGAGTTTCAAATACTGACCAGTAGCACTTAAGCAAAATTAATATGAACAGCTGCAATGCTGACTTATGAATACTCAGGCATGATGTTAAGTCATTTGAATAAATCAGGTAAATGTCTATATGCAATTTTAGGTGCATGCAAGGCCTTAGCATTTCCTCGTTAGAAAAAAACCCTGGAAATTTATTAAGTTGCATTCAAAAATAGATCTCTTTTCTTTACATTTACATAAAATTATATTGTGTTTTTTGCTATTTAGCAGTGAACTTTTCTGGAAGGGATATGAATTCAAAGGGAGAATTATGTGAGTTTGTGCTTCTGTGAGGAGTGTGTGAGGAACTGTGGTACAGAATGAATGTTTTGTCAGAATATGGCTTTTGTTAGTTTCCATCACATATCAGGGAAATAGAAGGACTTACCCCATTATCCTTTCCAATAGTTTGATGTAACTATGGATGTTTTCCACTAATTAGTTCCACCAATTATGCACAAAATACTGAGAATGGTGTATGTAACATTCATCATGTGGTTCTTGTAGCATACACAAAGGAGTGTGACATTCCTCTCCTCTGACTCACTATCTCTTCCAAAACTATCTTACATCACTGTTTTGGTAATTTTCTATACCAGTGAAACACTCTTGGATTTTTTAGTATTTTGGTTTTGACATTAAACTTTCCAGATTTCTGTGGACTTGCTCTGCAACTTAAGTATGCAAAAGTAAGTTTGGAAATTATCCACGAATAGTGTTTTACTTCTTTTGGGGAAGACTGTGTGTGTTGCATGTTACCTGTAAAGATTTTTACACAGAATTACCTGTAAATTTACCAAATTAAATACTTCTAAGGAGAGCTATCAGACATATTACAACTGCATTGTATGGCCCTTGTTCTTACATTTTTACCTTAATAGCCTTTTCCTTCAGTTTTGGCCTGACTCAGTATAGGCTTTCTTACATTACTGTGTTACATTAGCCTTTATGATGAAATGTGGATTACAGCCATCTGTTGCTAAAAAGTGATGGTAATGGACTTCAGACAAACAGGAACCATCCAACTCTTGATATACCATTAGGACAATATAATCTGAAGTCATACATGAAACTATCATTAGTGTAAACACTGTATTCCATTCCAGTCTCAAGTTCTTCTTTCATTTCTGTAGGCTATTCATTCTGTTGCTTGGCATCATGAAGGGAAGCAGTTCATGTGTAGCCACTCTGATGGCAGCTTGACCCTATGGAATCTGAAAAGCCCTAACAGACCATTCCAGACCACAATTCCACACGGTAATTATGATAGTTAAAATGTATAACTAAGAAGCAAAATAGTGTTCTCAATGCTGCTTGCTAATATGTATGTTTATTTAATTTTTCCTTGTAGCCCAGATGTTGCTTCTTGCATAAATATTTTGATCTGCAAAGTAGCTGCAAACTATTTTAAAATCAGTAACTTTTTATTGTAATTGGTGTCATAAATACCTCTTTCTGATTTATTTTACTCTAATGTCTTATCCAATTCCTTTTAAGAGTCTGCTGCTGTTCTGCAGGCCCTGAGGCTCTTTCTTTCTTTTATAGTTTGTACCTTTATATGTAATTTTCACAACAAATTAATGTGTTTTGTACAAGGTACTGTGGTGTTTGTCATGGGGATGGTACAAGGCTTCCCAAAGAACTGCAATGAAGAATTTAAAGGAGCCATAGTAAGAGATGGCTTTATCTTTATGTGTAGGGCTTTATATAAAATTGCTTCCTACAAATTGGGTTTTTTTAAAGTACTGATATCATTGTAAATGTATACATTTACATTTACTTTACTGAGAAATCTGACTGGGTTAAGAGGGAGAAAGGAGAATAAGTCAAGATCTAAGTAGGCCCAAAAGGATTTAGCATTTTCTTAATTTACTTCTGTTTTATCATTTTTAGTCATGTAATTCTGTAATGTCAGAAGGGAACTCTCAGCCAGTCAGATGACCAGATCAGAACAGGCCTGATTTGATGAGTTAACTCAGGACATTGGGCACTTGAACACTGCCAGCAAAAAATTGCACAACCTCTTTGGGCAGTATCTTTTGGTATTTAATGACCAGTGTGGCACAATTTATTTTGTTAATATCTAACCAGAATTTTCCATGCCACAACTTATGTCCTTTATCTCCCATGATAGCACTGTGCACCTCTGAGAAAAATCTGGATCCATCTACACTGTATCCTCCAGTCAGGCTGTTGTCAAAAGCAAGCATAGACTTTCCAAAACAACAAACTTAAAATGGCAATTTATTTTATTTGCAAGTGACTTTTCTCTTATTGGAAGAAAGTACTGAGCCATAATTAACTAAGAACTAATGAATTTCAGTTGTATGCTTCATTTAATTTTATCACTCAGCTAGGTGCACTCCAAAGCATGTAATGTTTTGTCAACAACAGGAATTAAGTCAATCTAAGACTGTCTTAGGAAAAAATGAAGCTGTTTATGGTCATTATATGTTCAGAAAAAAAGGCATATAATTAGTCTGGTTCATTCAGTATTAGTTAAGTTTCATACTCAAAAATCTGCATGGTTTATAGATGTCTTTGAAGTGTGTTCTGTGGTTCTTTAGATGTGGCAGTAAAAGCACAGACATAATAAATGTAATTAATTTAGACAAATATGTATTTTATGGAAATAGAAGCTAATACTTCTAATCTTTTGTAGGTTTAAAGTTCCTTTTTTTTGTTTCTTATACAGTTGTTTCAATATATATGTTATAGTTTGAGCATTCAATTTCATATTTTAATAATTTCCATGTTCTTTCTTTCCTTAGGAAAAGTTCAAAGAGATGGAAAAAAACCTGAATCTTGCAAACCAATTCTTAAAGTAGAGTACAAGACCTGTAAAAACAGGTTTGTTTTTAATTCTCTAATTAACTCAATATCACATTCTGGAGTGTAAGTCCTTTTAGAATCTTTTCCTGCTTTCTTTTAACAACCCTATTTATTATTGCAGATACTAAACCTATAATGTAAAGTTGTATGTACTATGTAAACTTATACTTGTTTTTTTAATGCAGTGAACCATTTGTGGTATTTTCTGGTGGACTGTCATATGATAAGCCTTGTCGAAGACCAAGTTTAACAATCATGCATGGGAAAGCAATTACAGTTCTTGAAATGGATCATCCTATAGTTGATTTTTTAACTCTTTGTGAAACCCCATATCCAAATGGTGAGTTTATTGGGAAAAATACAGTTATGGAGAATATAAACAAAGGGATCTTTCCTCATACATTAATCCCATCCAAGGGACTTCCATCCCAATATTTGTTTTCATCTGAAGAAAATTTCATAACTGTAAGTACCTGGAAGTTGTTTGCATTCTCAATGTAGGAAGTGAGTAGTGAATGGACAATAAAGTGTGCATAAATCTCCAATTATAGGATTGAAACCCATGGGCTACTGTGAGAAAACATTGTTATTAATCAAAGATAGGTGCTTATATTTCTGAAATTTTTCATCATTTACAGCTTGCTAAATTATGAAAAATTAACTATCACTTACCTGCAAAAAGTTCTTACACTTCAGCATGAAATTAGCTGTTAAAAAGTTATGTTTGCTGCATACTGTGGGGCTGCCAAGTTCTGAAATATGTTGTCAGAAAGTTCCAGAAAATAAATTAAGAAAAGCTGTAAGTCAAAAAGGAACTAACTTTAGCATTTTAAGCACTCAAGCAGAAAGGTAAAATAAATCTTATACACATAGCTAAACCAAATACACATTAAAAACATTTAGTAAAGGGTATATGTGCTTCATTATAATGCAAAAATTCAATTTTCCGTAATATCAGAGTTGCTTTGGGCCTTCATTTAACTGTGTCAGACACTTCCCAGTACTTAGGTCTTGTAGCATCTTCCCCTGCTCACAGACCAATTTTTAAACATTTTGGTTTAACTTGTGTTATTCATAGCCAAGTATAAAAACAGGCAAAAAATAATGTGCATTCCTAGCAGGACTGAAAGGAAGATGAATCAGTTGCTCTCATTTACTCGTCCTTTTGGCATCACCCATCTGAACAGTTTATTTTGAGCTTGCACGTGCTGGAATGATTTGCTGCTGTTGAAAAGAAAGTCATAATTTCACTTTTATAGTTTTTAATAAAAAATGTAAATTATAAAAAGTATCTAAATGAATATACTCTGTGCATCAAGGGAAGCATTTATTTGTCATCCTAATTTTTTAGTTTTGATAAATAAAAAGAGAATTGTATAAAAAACCGAACCATATAATCCCCTAAAGAGTGTGCAGAAGGAAGGGGCATGTTATTACCTGAACTGAAAACAGTGGACTAACAGGATTCCTAAGGAATATTCTCCTTGAGTCACCTCAGAAATGGGGGCATTTTGTATCATGAAGTGTCCTGCACAGTCTGTTTCTGAGGAGCACTTGTACACAGTAGAAGTATTACTTTTGGACAGCAAAAATACTTTTCCTGTGTAACAATTGGATTAAATAATGCAATGTTACACACAACTTATTCATATTCTACTTCTTTACTTTCAACATAGCATCATGCTGGCAGGCTATAATACTCCAACTCTTCTGCTTTGTATGTTTGCCAACAGTACTATCCAAAAGTAATTTCCTACTTCCTCTCTGGCCCTAGTTTCCAGCTATGGCTGGTTTGTGCATATGTCAAGGGTTTATACCTCAAAGCTTCTAATATACTGTGAAAGTTTTAAGAACATAAATATTGCTTGCTTGCTTGCTTAAAATGGCTGATAGGAGAACTCCATGTCTTTTCTACTTGATTCCTTGTTTACAGAATTTCAAGAACCTTATGCTGTAGTTGTACTTTTGGAAAAAGATCTCATTGTCGTTGACCTGACACAAACCAAGTAAGTATAAAGGTTTAGATGTGTTTAACTGTCCAGTAAATTACCATAAAATTCAAAATCATTTAGCTATCCAAAATCATTCACTCTTGGAAATAATTCTTGCTAAATATTTACTTCCACTTTAAGAGCTAAGTTCATCTAATGAACAGGAATTTATGATAATATTTGTTCTTAAACTTTGGAATAAATCTAAATCTGTAGTCCTTTCAGCACAGCCCTCAAACATTCATTCAACACCGAAGGTAAATAATGTTTGAACACATATGTGATTTGGAAATAAGATTCAACAACTACTTTTATGTATGTCTAACCTCAGTATCTCAATAAATAATGGCATTGTTTTATATGGATCCACAGAATTACTTCATGATCCAGTTGCTGGTTTAAATGACAAATAGTTCTTTCAATCAGAATCAATGTTCCTATCAAAGAGGAATTCCACATCATGTAAAGCATAGTCCAATTATTTATTTTGTTCTGCCTCCAACACTACCAGTAAAGGACATCCACATTCACACTGGTGTAACAAGGAACAGATTTTGTGTCAATGCATTGAAAAATGTTAAGTGAATCATATTCAGATCTCACTTACTCTAAAGAATAATTCACATCATCTCATCAGTGTAAAATGGACATAACTGAAATCAGAACCCAATTTCCTATACTTTTCAATTGTGAATAGGATTGTATAATGTGCAAAAAGTGAGGTTTTCCTCCTTATCAGGCTGTTCAAACTGATGGAAGTGAGAAATAAACTGAGATCTACTCATCTGTTACTGCAATTTTTCATTGTATAATCAGAAGTCTACCAACCCGATGAGCTAAGATGTTCAATATAAAATCTACACTTGTAAAAGTAGTAGATTTTATATTGAACATCTTAGCTCATCGGGTTTTATATTTGTAGTTCATAGTATATATCATATCCATGAACCTGAAACTTCTGGAAAATATTTCACTTCTGTATAATTAGATTTTGAGATGTCAGAAAAAAAGTGGTTCTTGTTCATTCATAAAGGCAGCCCTATTAGCCTTGGGGACTATTTATGTAGGATTCTTGTCTTGTTGAATTTCTATGTCTATACTTGAGTAACTACACTGATATTAAAAACAATACATAAGTTTGAATAAATAAGGGAAAATATGTTTAATTAGTAGTGATATTACTTAGATTCTGTTATATACTTTATTATAAGAATATGTTTTATTCTATGGCTCAGTATGTCACAGTGCTTCTAATAAATTGTCTTCCTTAACTAGTTTTCCAATCTTTGAAAATCCATATCCTATTGACATTCATGAGTCACCTGTTACCTGCACAGAATATTTTGCGGACTGTCCTCCAGATTTGATCCCTGTACTCTATTCTGTAGGAGCAAAACATAAAAAGCAAGGATACAGCAATAAGGTAAACACAACAAATATTCTTGTTTTAAGCAAAGGAAGTAGATGTCTAACCTATGTTTTTATAAGCTCTTACCATATTATTTTTGTTTTACTCCTTTAATAATCACTTTAAGGCTAGTCCAACCAGCACCTTAGCATCCTGATTCCAGTCCAGTATTTGTCCCTCAGAAAGATGACCACTTAAGCAGAACCATTAATTATCATTAGATAGGACTTAGTCATTAAGATGCTGGAGTTATTCCAGATCAGATTGTGTTAAAGGCGAACCTGCAGTGTACAATTCAAATTTGTATGGACAGGGTCTCTCTATCAAAGAAAAAAGTGGAAACATTATAACTGAAAGACTTAAGCAGATGTTCAGTGAGAGCTGACAATGATTTGTTATTAAATAGGAATAATAATAATGATAATAATTTTACAGAGCTACCAAAGTCTTACCATAATGCTGTAGAAATAGGACAAACTTCAGGAAGTAAAAGAGGAAATGCAATTAATTTATAAATTTCAGTCTTTTAACTGGTTTGTATTTTGGCTAGAACTAATGCATTTTAATAAATAATAGAAAAAAATGCTGGGTGAACAAGTCAGACAGCATCAATTTTCTATTCAAATCAATGGAAGTATTCTCCTTGGAGCTGGGTTGTTTTCCATTAACTCAAAGAGTGAGCCCTCCCTACTTCTTGTGCATCTTGGTTCACAAAAGTACTTTAGAAAATATTTTTATTTCTCCTATTTGAATCTACCCTTACCTCATAAACTTTGCTCACCTGCCTGTATTCCCTGCATCCTCTCTTGCCCCCTTGCGTTATTTGTGCATGTACAAATGCACTCTGAAGGCAGGTGGTCACTCGTGTGCCAGACACCCATTTCTGTAGCCACAAGTATCTACTCCATGTATCCACACAAACAGTTTGTGCTCCCAGTTTTTCTCCACCCACTCATACTCTGCACGCATCCTGACCCACATGTGTCACTCGCTGCATCCTGTATACATACATGTCAGGGCTTTAGGCACAGGGCAGCATTCTAGACCATTAGTAAACAAAAGGCAAGGAAGAGATGATGTCTCATATGTTGAGTAAAAGTTGCATTCTCTTATCTCATGGCATCATGCTCTGATACTTGTTTCTGGTCCAGCTTCTTCAGTGGTCTTTGTATTTAAAATAAATTCTCGGTCTATTCAGTGTTCTATAGAATCTCTAAGAGAAAAGCAGTCTCAAAAGATCAGCAGAATTGTTTGTCACTCCTCCTTCTCATTCCTGCTTTAGGTTGTTGAATGTCAGCTGTGTGGAAATATTTTTAAAGCATAGAACATTAGTTGATAATATAAAAGGGTTATTAAGTTTCCAAAGCCTGTACTGATGACACAAAAATGTTAATAAACTGTAAAAGCCTTGAATTATACATATTTTTTTTCTTTTACAAGTTGCATTGCTTTTTTGGGGGAAGATGTTGTCTACTCCTGAGTTTAAAAAGTAGCCAATTAAGGTTCATCAGAATAAGTTGTGATCTCTGCACTTTCATTTGTTTAGGAGTGGCCTATCAGTGGTGGAGCATGGAACCTTGGAGCTCAGACATATCCTGAAATCATTATTACAGGGTGAGAATGAAACTGGGGATTGGTAATTTTAAACTATTTGTGTCTACTCCTTTTGCGTGGGTTACCTATAGGTAAGAGTTGAGACTTCACCACATATGTATTTCCTGGCTCTTCAGTTGAGTAGTGTCACCACAGAAATTCTCTTTTGCTCTAGAAAGAAGAACTTGGTACCCCAGGTTGAGCTACCATTAAGAATGACCATTTGAGGCCCTAGTGTTAGATAGCAATGCTAGTGAAGGAGGGGGTCTTTGGGAAAAAAAATCTATTGCAAGAGACTATTTTGGCCTTGATGGTCACAGAGAATAGCTTCAAAAAGGAGAGCAGCTGTTGTCCCCTTGCCTTCTGGACTCTCTGTCTGGGGACAGTTTGGGAATTCATTTTGATACTCAGCATTAGTGAGGGTGTGGTGCACTGGGATGAATTTCACCTTGAGGGCAGAGAAACAGAGCAAAAAGGCCTAGAAAGGCTCAGATTGTAGTAGGAGCCCCATGAACAGGGCCTGGTGGCTTCCCAAGGTAGCATACTGTAAAACAGACACTATTCATTGAGCTAAGATGTACAATGAGTTTTTCTCTAGTCTCAGTCATATATTTGATGAATTGTTATTATCAGTGATACTAAAGACCTGATTTTAAAAATAAGGATATGATGTATGCAGTAGTACAAGAAGGTGATGAAGGGATCATTCTCATTGTAAACAGAAGTGTCTCCTTTTTCCACCTTTGCTTAAGCAACTTTATGTTAATAAAAGGAGCACAGTTGTGAAGCATCAAGCAGAATGAAGTTACCTTCTGTCCTTTCAAAGTTCACTGTACATGGCAATTTTAGAGTGCATAGGTTTGATGCTGACCCACTGCAAAGCCAAAAGTGCTGTGACTTAAACTTGTTATTAGTATGGGAATTAATTTCTTCTTGTTGCAATCTTAAAATTTATTGGGGGCTTAGTTCTCTGCAGGAAATGCATAAAAATATTTTGTTAACTAAATGAAACCAAATAACAAAATATTTTCTTCTAGTTTTTACATATGCCTTTAATATATTGTCAGTAAGTTATAGAGAGTTACATAAACAAAATTATTTTTTTCTGATTGTATTTATTAGTCACTGAAAGTAGATAATGTTTTAGAATTGCATCTTGTTTTAACACATTTAATTTTTATATTTTTTTTAAGCCATGCAGATGGATCAGTAAAATTTTGGGATGCTTCTGCCAGTAAGTTTCTAAAGTTCACTTTTACATAATACTGATAAATCACACAAACACACATTTATGTATAAAACAGGATCTTTAACAGGGTGAGTAGTAGTAGCTGGGCTGATATAATTAGGATAAAGTGATGAAATTTAGAAAATGTTTAATAAGTTAAGAGAAAAAATGCTGCTAATGAGATATATTAGGCAGAAAAGAGTGAGGAATAATAATTCAAGTTCCAGCATACCAAAATCTATGAAGGATGAAGTGTTGGTAAAAAATCCCTAGGTCACATTCTTCTTGTGTTATAGAGGAGAAGGCTCAGTTAGATCTAACATTCAGTTCCAGTTGTCATGTCACTTCTATACTGAGTACAAAAAAGTCTTTATAGCTAAGTAAAAATAAAATATTAAAATACATTCATATATTTCAAAACATTTAATCTGGTGAGGGTGGAAAATACCAAAACCTTTTCTAGTCCGGTCTCAAATCCCAGGAAATAATTGTGAAGCATTTCCATTCATCCTAGCAGGAAAAAAGCTTCAGAAAAGACTTGTTCCATATAATCTAGCTATAACTGCACATTTCAGCAATCAGTATTTTTCTCTACAGAAAATACATATGATATTCATTAGTAAAATATATTTATTAAAATACACATACGTTTTGATGGAAGTTGAAAATATTTTGCTTCAAATAATTGACGGTACTTCACCAAAGAGTTGTCTTGTATTCTTGTCTCTTTGATGGTACAGGGATGTCTGGGTAATATCTCTCTTTTATGAGGTTTTAGTGTGTTAAAGAAGAAAGAGTATGCGAGAAAATTCTGGATGAAATGTTAGGCATAGAGAGATTTAATATGTCCCTAATAACCAGTCTGTAATGAGTGGCAAGATCATGGAGTATGGGGTACTTAAAATACCTGCTAATTCCACATGGTGCCACGGAATTGAAATTATTAATATTGCTACCATTACCAGCCAAGCATGGGCAATTCTGACAAGTTTTTAATGTCAGCTAAACCTGATGACTTTGTCAGGTACTTGCCTTTTTGCTTAATTCCAAATATTTTCACTCAAGATGGACAAGGAGAAAATGAGGATTTCCAAAGCCCCGTTTCACAAAATATATTTCATGTATTTAATAGGCACAGGAACTGAACATGGCCATGGGTTGGTTTTTTATTATGTAATTTGTCTGTCTGGAAATGATGGGAGAACAGAAACACGGTGCTCAGAATTTGCGTCTTCCACTGTCTTCAAGTTATGGTGGACACCAATCATCAAATGAGGTCAACAGTTTATCTGCTGAAACAGAAGGTTTTGAAAGCTTTAATATGAACAAAAGTAGGATAATTAATTTTATTTAGAGAACTATAGTGGGATATTAGACTTTGTCTTGTGAATATTTCAGTTTTAAGAAGAATGTGCAAATACAGGCTCTAAAGTTCGGGTGAAACAATACAGACTGTTAGAAGACTCCAAGGCATTTAGGGTGTGTACTGCACAGGAAGCAGTGTGCTAGTTATTCCTTCTAGGACTCCGGCAGAAATGGGGAAAGAAAAAAAAACCTCTCATAGGGAATATAAGAATAACCTAATCAATATATACATGCTGTAGTAGGAATTTTTCTTAACCTTAAAAGCTTAGATAATCATGAATATTCACAATCTCTTCAACAGTGCTGGTATTTTCAGTGCATCTCTGATGTCCTGGTCCTAGTCCTGATTTTCAGGGCATGCACTATATTACTCCTACTGCACTCGATACTCTTTATTTACAAGGTTTTGATTATTACAAAGTTTTGTTATTTATTTTATTTACAAGGTGTTACACTTTTTAATGGAGTTCAGACTTCATTTGAGATTCCCTAGCAAATATAATATCCTACCAGTATTTGAAGGTACAAAATACTTTGCTTATAGACATATTTTATTGTGTAGTCTTGTGTCTGAAAGCACAGATCTGTGAGAGACAGGGACTTGCTAGGCCACTGGAGCTGTTTCCAAAATTCATCTTTATTCAAAAGATGTTGCTGTTTTTTTATTTACCTGTGCAGATGGTACCCGGTAAATAGAGCACAGAGAGTCTTGTCTTCTACTCTGTACCCTATGATTCTATAATTCTTCCACTCATAATCTGCACGGACCCATGATGCCTGATTTGAAGTGCCACTCTAGATTTGCTACTGGCACTAACTGGCAACCTGAATCCTCTTTACTTGCCTCTGAGGGCAGGAAGAATTATGTATTTGTTATAGAAGCAGTTACTGTAATTTGTGAAATTCCGAAGTGCTTTATGTGGTAAAACCTTTTAAAACATTACAACCTGTATTTGCTAAACCTCCTGGAATATATCTGCACTGCTAAACAAAAATGTAATTTTGCTGTGTTCATCATCTGGTTACATAACTAAAGCACTGTCCTTTCATCTTCCTGTTGCTCTTGTTACACAAGCTGGCCAGGCTGAGCTAGCACAATTACACTGACATAGGCAGCAGCTTTGCCTTTGTGGATATGCACACCTTTATAGGTGCTGAGCCTGACTGGCTTTTTCTGATATTATGCAGTTCTTGATTAATGCCACTGAGAAACCAATGTGAAAGTAGTAAAACCAAGGAAGAATGTAAAACATAATGGGGTGAATTGTCACCCCTCCTTTACTTCTGGAATTTGCTGAAGTGGAGTTCTAATCTCAATAAAAGCTTTGGATACTAGGATTTTATATACAGGTATAAATATAGATCTACATGTTAGTCATGAAACTCAAAACATTTTTGAACTCCTATTACTTCAGAAGAATTTTGTGTTGACCAGGCCACCAGCATGCTTTCCTAATGTTTTTTCTAGAATTGCCATACACTCTTTACATCCTATCAAGACATAACCTCAGACCAATGAAATCTTAGTTTCACATCTCTTTAGGAAAGTATCAATATGATCAGAGCCTCTCTATAGCACTGATTACAGGCCTAATTATGGACACAATGATTTACACCTTTGACACCCTTCCCCAGAAAGTACTAAGAATTATTTCACAAATACCCTTCTGAAAAGTATTTAACTACATATCCTCCCTGTAATGTGTACCAGAACAGTATCTTTATTGTTGTCCTGGTTTGGGCAATTGCATAATACACATCTCCTCTTAGGCTTTCCTAAGTTTCCTTGTTATGCCACAAAAGAGAAGACAGTGGGAACTGAGGAATTTTATAACTGATTTGTTTCATGTTAGTATTTTTTATATGTTTTAATATATTCCAGTTACTCTACAGATGTTGTACAAACTAAAAACATCAAAGGTCTTTGAAAAACAGAAAGTAGGAGAAGGAAAAGCAACAGCTGAGATTGTGGAAGAAGATCCTTTTGCTGTTCAGATGATGTACTGGTGTCCTGAAAGTCGAATTTTCTGTGTGGCAGGAGTTTCTGCCTATGTGATTGTTTACAGGTTCAGCAAACATGAAGTAAATACTGAAATTGCAGTAAGTACTCATTTCACTCTCTAATAAGAGAACAATTTCCAAATTAAATTGCCTTGCTTCATCTGTGCTCAAGTACTTAAATAAAAATAGCAATTAGTATAAATGCAGGTTTAGGGACATTCCTTTTAAAACCTTTCCAGGGAAATCTTAATCCTACTTCAGTTACTGACAAAAATCTGAGGGTTTGGAAACCTACTCTCCACTTTCTTTTTGCTTTAGTAGTAACATACAGTGCAGCTTTCATATATGGTTTGCTTTTAAGACTTTATGATACAGTTATCTTTGTTGTATTTACCTGGTCTAAAATTACTGTCTCCTGTATATTTTTATCAGTTAATGTACATTGTGTACATGCACAATTCTCTTTTTAGCTCAAGTGTTTAATCTCTTTAATTTCTGTTTATAAGGAGACTAAAAATTATCAGTGGGTTTAACAAAACAAAGAGTTGATCTTTTTCTGGTTTATGCTGACGTTGTTTCCCTAAAGATGGAAACTACATGAAATGCCAGATTATTTGTCACCTTCCCTGATTATAGTTCTTTTCCATTTCACACTATTTTAATGCTCTTTAAAAAGTTCTACTGCGGCAAAAACCTGTGTTATTTTTGGCCTCTAGCCATGTGCCATTCTGCATGGCATATTCATAACTGTACTTATGATATTCATTAACTGTAGTTCTTCTGCTGTTTTCCACTCTTCTCTCTTCCCCCCCGCCAGGCATTTATTAAGCTGCCTGAATGTATCGTTTCAGGAAAGGTTTAAAACTGATGAACAGTAATTTCACATTACTGACCAGCTCATGTATAATGCTGCTAAAATTACTCCATTTCAGTATTTTTACATTGTTCTACAGAAAATGCACCTTATCTTTTATTATTTATAATTTAATGTCTTTTTTCCCTGTTCTTTACTTCTCTGGCTGAATTGCATCATTACTGGTGTTTTCCAAAGTGTTGTAATAGGTGCAATTTAAGTTTCTTAGATTTCTTCTGTAATTAATAAGCATTTTTCCCTGAATATTAAATTGTGCAATCTTGGTGGCATAGTCACAGAATTCCCCTGGGTTTTGTGCATCTCTGAAATGGCCTTCTCTTCTCTTTCTGCGTTCTTACTGCTTGCATTCAAGTGTTCACTCTAAATGATGGGAGGGATTTTTAATCAAAAGTATGGAATTCTTTGTTGGAACCTGTACCTGACTTTAGGCTGCGTGTTTTTGTCTGTATTGAGACTGAGATGGCCAGTCACAGGATTTCTTTGCTGCCTGAGGCACAAAGCACTTTGTGTCCTCCCTTCCTTATCAGCCAGGCTGAGCTTATCTTGAGTTCAATCTCCAAATCCCAGCATTTTAAGGCCCCCACAATGGTTTCACTGCTCTAATATGTGTTGTAATGTTTTTGCTGTGGCAAACGGGAAGTGTGGGGTGGGGGCTACTCAAAGTTTGCTCCATGGAGCAGGGAAGTCTGCAGTTGAATATGCCTCAGGGGCATAGGTTGTGCCTGGAATTTCCTCAACAGAAGTATTATTTGCATCATTTCATATCAGATTCTGGAGGCAAGGAGCATGCATGAGACAATTTCTGCTTCATATCCAACCTTGGAGTCATTTCCATGCAGTTATATAAAAAGCATTTACTGCTGTTATTTTTGTTTTCTTATCTGAATCCACTCCATCCTGTCTCAAAAGGATCTAATAATTAAACATTATCACTTTCTCAGTGAGCAGTCTTTCCTCAGTGAAGCTGCTCTTCAAATCTCTTGAGAAGAAACATAGGAAAAAATTTTGCACTCATTTGAATGTGGAAAGGTGAATCAATAAGCCCAGTGATAAGATCCTCCAAAAATATCTTTAGTCTGTTTTAAAATAAATCAGTTCAACATTTCTACAACCCTCCTAAGGTCCAGCCAAAGCAGGGACAAAAACAAAGACAAATTCACAATCATGTTTTTGGCCTGAACTTTTCCTTCTCTCTTCAAATGCTCAACAGCTAGAACTTAACAAAATTAATTTTAGTAGAAAAAGGAACACACACAGAAAAACATTCAGAGATGAGTGATGCACTTCTGACATGGTAAGCAGAAGAACATACTCTTCAAGAGTTACTCCAGTCCTGCATAAAGATTAAACAGCATTATAAATTGTTTCAGTCAGCTGCAATTACTTCCAGATTAGATTTTCCTGAACTCAATATTTCACTCATTAGTCTTTGAAGGCAAATGTTGTTTGTAGGTTTCTTTAAGTGATTCAGGCACAAAATATCCATGGATTTTGAAAGGAGAAAACAAAAGGGAAATTTTGAAAAAGGACTCTCTCTCCTGGTTGAACAGAATCTCTTTCTGAAATCTTGTGTGTTTTAGCACAATGGTTGAGAAACAGGTGACCCTTCAGTACTACTCACCTTTATCTCCCAATTCTCATGAAATGTAGCTATTTTGTTAATCTTCATTCTGGTACAGATAGTGTCTCAGTGAAAGATCACTAAGATTGAGCTTGCAGTGTCTACCTCTGCAATTACTTCTATTCCTTTGAAGGCAGCAGCACTGAAATTACTGTTCAGCTAGTAACCCCCAGACCTTGTCTCATTGAGAGCTGTACCTTGGTTTTTATTCTTTTCAAAATGCAGATTTCCTTGGACAACTCATGAGATAGAAAGAATTGTTCAGTATTTACTTACCTAGATTTGAACTTCCTGTCCAGTTCCTCCCTGGAGTCCTCAGTTAATATTTCCTGAATTAGTGGAGAGAATTGTAAGGTGGTTTGGCCTCTTCTTCCCTTTCTAGAGAGGCGAGAAGGAAAGCAAAAAGTAACTGGTTTAAATTTTGCTTTCTAGAATCCACCCAACTCATGTTCATTCTAAGGAACTCAGAGCTGTTTGTGCTCTGAAATCTCTGATTTCTAGCCCCCACCTATGGGTAAATGAAGCTCATGTATCAGTACTATTCACACTGTCTGGTTTATCCATCCTGGATGAAACTTGTCTCCTAGAGACTCTGTTGTACAAGTAATCAGGAGGCAGAGTTGGTGATCCTTCTAGTTCCTATCTGATGTTGCTGTTACTCTGTATAAACAAATGACAGTATTCTTTGCCTGCAAATTATAATAATAAATGGGAGTTATTTAAAAAAAAAAAGAAAAAAGCACACTGATATTTATTTGAAAGTAACAGAACTTTCAGCAGCTTTCCTTATAAAATGATAACTTTGCTTTTTATTTATTTAAGTCATTAGAGGTACGACTTCAGTGCGAAGTAGAAGACATCATTACTCCTGAACCAGAAACAAATCCTCCATTTCCAGATGCCTCCTCCCAGCTTCCTTCTATAAAGAGCCTTTCAGGCAGTACCAACACTGTAGCATGTGAAGGAACGATGAAGGACAGTATCCCATGTCTTAGGTAAGTTTATGCCATTGTTTAAATATTGATCTTTCTGAAAAGCATTCTTATCTGTTAGTCAATCCATCAGCTCCCAAGAAAAAGAGATTACTTGTATGTATGTGACACAAAAGGAAGAAACCAGGATATGGAACAAACAAAATAATTAAGGCAAAATGATCAACAAGGGATTTTTAAAAAGATAGAAGTAATTGTGAAGAATATAAACTGGTGCAGTGAAGGTTTGACTATCATTTTCCAGTGTGATCTAGGAGTACATCTTCAAAGAATTTCTGAGGGTAGTTCATGAAGAAACTTCTGTAAAAGCTGGCATGTGCAAAGCTTTTGCTCCTTGATTAATTATTACAATACTGATTTTTTTTTTAAATGAAAGAACTATATGCATTTTATGGTGTGTAAGATATGGAAACTGTGTTCATACTTATGAAGCAATCTTTAAAATGTATAATCATTATACAGTCGCATTGTATGGAAGTGTATATTTGTTTAATCTTTAGAAAAAAAGCAAATTGTTTTCTGCTAGAATACATTGTCATTGTTTTGGAGAAGATTAATATGTTCTTATTATTAAGGCAGATAATTATGGATTTGAATAGCTTAAAACAGTAATTCTGTACAAAACTCTATAAAAACTGTAATTTTCCAGCAATTAGAGTGCATTGCTGACAAGAATTGCTCTCATTTTGGTGAATTCATTATTATTTTGGTCTAATTATTATTAAATCTTTTAAATGCCTCAATTATTTCAAAAGCAGTTAAAACGAACATTTCTTGATTTGCTACTTTGGGCTGCTTGGCTCCTGAAAATGGCATTAGCATTTAAAAGCAATATTGTGATATTGTCCTTGTAAAATTAACAGTATTTTTTGGCATTCTGTTCATTTGTCCATCTCATTCAGTCAGGCTGTTGAACTTCAGACCTCAGTTTAATCATTAATTTGAACTATGAAAATCAACAGAAGAGGCAGAGATTAGTTATTTTAAAAATCCAGATGTGAAATCTATTTATGACATTGATATCAGGAAGAATGCAATCATTTAATCATTTCACTGGCTAAGAGTTTTGCTTAAGAGATTCTTACTTGATTTTCTCTGTGAAAGAGAGGAATTGTTGATGTTGGAGACAGAAAAGTTGTAATGAACCCACAGAGGTTCAGTTTGTTACTTTTTATAAGTTTTCTTATCTCAAATAATCTCAGATTAAGTTGGCCAATAGATTTTTGTCAAATTTTAGACAAGGTAACTGTAATCTTATATTGACTGAGAAGTGATTTTTCAAAACCAGAGTAATTATACCACTAGAACTGCTGGCACACTCCTACATTTAGATAAAAATATACTTATGAATACTATTATCCTTCTCAGGAAAGACATACAAATATCTGCACTTTTCCCCCAAACCTTAACTGGGTCCACAGGCCTTGTCTGTCTAAGAACCTCTGATCTAAACAGAATTATGGTGGGAAAATAAAAGTAGTGCTGAAAACACTGGAGAAAACCCAGTAAAGACCAGGGTGTTGCTGTTGACTTTATATGCAAGTCATTCAGGTGGGCAGCAGGATAGAATCCAAAATAGAACAACATTAATGTAAAGCTGCAACCAGCTGCACATGGGGGCTGAGTGCACAACTTGAACTATATTGATAATGCACATAACATTTTGCACACATACATAACTGGCTCCATTATGTTTATTTTCATGTCTGCTTCTCAACATTTTAACAGCAAATGAATGGCACTCCACACATACATAATTTTTTCTAGCCAGAAGTCAGAATGACTGAATGTGTTTGTGTCTGTGAATAGCTACTAGGAAGAAAGTAATTGAAGGGACAGAATTAATGAAAGCTTGGCACTTTTCTCAAATCAAAAGTAACTGTTACCAAGAGAGGCAGGCAGCAGTGTGAAATAAATATTGTTCTTGCTTCTTTCAGAAGATTTTGCAGTGAAACAGGCAGCTCTAATAACCTAAGAAACCAATGGATTTGTGATTATGCAGATAAATACTTTTGATGTAAATGCTGTTATCATAAAGCTGAATCCAGAATGTCAGTCTTTGTTCTCAGACTTCTAGTATCATCCCAAAATTAGGTCAATCAAGGGTTTTGACAGTAGCTTCAAGTAACTCCAAAGTGATAAGGAACTGTGAATATCTTGTGAAAAAAAACTAAAAACCAAAACTTTGCAGCAATGAATTCAGTGTAGCATAACAAAAACGTGTCAAGGAAATCACTGAAATGTCTACATTCCTTCTGCTCATACTCCTGCCGTCTGTTTAGGCTTTTCTTATAAACACTTCAGATAAAAAGCCATCCAAAACAAGGTGCAGAATTGAATATCTGCATTACTGTTCAAGCAGGATGGTTACGGAAACAAGAAAGAGCTCAAAGATTCTTAAGCAGGAAGATGTCACAGAAACATGGGAATGACAACCTGAATCATTAAATCTGAAATTCTTTTACTCCGTTATTATAGTCTTTCACCACCTACAGTTTATTATATGCTTAGAGAAAATCCCTGTGAAATAATATCCATTTTTATCAAAGCAGATCCTCAAATTTATAGTGAAAAATATTTAGAGGGAAACGTGTTTGCTTTTTTCCCCTCAAGTGACAGCAATCCAAAAGAAAACTTTGAAGGTGCTTGAAGTCCTCTAATTTTTTTCAGGATGCCATTAAAAACACATTGGAAAAGTAATACCACATTAAAAAATTACATGTTTTAGAAGATCAGAATTACTTCTGCAGCCATTGTCAGTCTCATGGTAGCTTGTTTAGAGGAAGGAAACAGATTCTTGCTTTGACAGATACTTGTTGGAGCAGCGTGCTTGCCTCTTGTATTCTGCCACACCATCAGTTATGCATCAGAAAATATGGATGTAAAGGTCAGCTGAAAGGGCATTAGACTGTGTCCTGATTCTTGGATTTCACTTACCTGTTCTATATCTTTCTAACATTTTTATGGGCAGGAGCAGAAAATGGAAAATGGAGTACAAGAAGGAAAGACGACCACTATTATGCCTCTTAAAGGCTTATCCACAGACATTAGAAGTCGAAGGGCTCCATGAAAAGATACTCTGAAAGACTGTTTGTAAAATATTCAGCTTCTGCTTGCTGTGAAGTTTCTTTGAAAATAATACATCTTACTGTATACAACTCTTGTCTGTAGTTTCAGTTTATCCTGGTCTCAAAGGACCCGTCTCCCTTGGCAGCTTGAGTTCGCAGATGTTCACACCTTTGTTCTCAGCACGAATACTCCTGGGTAATCCAGGACTTGCTTCTTTAAGGTTATGAATAGCATCACTTCAAACATGCTCGTGGCTATGTATCATATGAACAAAGAAAAGGGCAAAGCCTTAGTGCCAGCAGAACAGGTCAGAAATTGCAAAACTCTGGGCAGAGATTTGCTATTGATAGAAAACAACAATACGAAGCTATTGCCAACTGTAGTGGGTTGAGCGCTTGCTGAACTGCACTGTCACGTCTTTCCTACAACAATATCCAAGCCAAGTGCCTGATTACTGCTCCAGACAAATACACATGTAAGGTCTGAAGAGTACTACAGGGAAAAGAAATAGAACAGTGAGTGTGCCAAGCTGCTGTTAAGGAAATGCGTTTAGAGGATAGATGAGGAATGACTTTCTCATAAAGTATACTGCCCTATTTTATGCCTATGTGCAAAGGGGTGCAATACAAGCCCTCTCACCAGTAACAGGTATAGTGAAAATGCACTGACTAGTGGGTTTTACCTGAAAATTACTACTACAGCATGAATGCACTAATGACTAACATGAATACCTCAAAGTATTGCTATTATTGCATAATGTTTTCTTCCAGCATACCCCACATTGTTGTACCACTCAAAAAAGCACATAAAGCAGTCATACAGAGGTATTCACCTCTTACACTTTCCCTTAAAATGTATACCTTCACTACCTGCTTTGCAAGTCACTGAACTTGCCATAACACAGTAGGAACAGGTGTTAATACTTATATCAGATTTGGCATAGGAACCATTAGTTCACGTATCAGTTGAGTATACTCCTAGAAGTAAAACAGGACTTGTTTACATGGACAAATAGATTTGCCAAGTCCATAAGTTTTTAATATGCTCTGGTGAGGACCACTTCAAAAAGATATATCTTCTCATCTTCTCTTGCCTCTTTACATTTTTCTGTCAGGCTTTGCTTCATAAGACAAAAGTTCCAAATACACAGAAATGCCTTTTTTCAAAGTCTCAAAAGAAACTATTTTAGGTTTTCTGTTCAAGCTGACAATTCATAATTATGCAAATCAGTTGTTTTTCATGGCCCAGCGTTTGTTTGTTTGTTCTTATTTTGTACCTCTTCTTCTTAGTGTTAAGGCTCGACCTGTGCGGATGCCTCCTGGCTACCAGGCAGATCTGGTTATCCAGTTGGTGTGGGTGGATGGTGAGCCTCCACAACAGATTACCAGTCTTGCTGTAAACTCTGCTTATGGACTGTAAGTAACTCAGAATTAAGGTTGCATTGATTTATTGTTTATTGCGCTAAATCACGTTTTCCAACTATACTTTGAAATTTCCCACAGACAATTAAGGTCAAAGCCAAGTATTCAAAAGATGCTGTAAATTGGATTCTTGGGGGAAAGTTATTTGAACTGACACAGAGATTGTAATATGGGATGTTAAACTGCCATTCTTGCCAATATTTTTACTAATCCTATTTAAAAGACTGAATCTTTTCGCATAATTCTTTCCATCCTTTCAAATAAGATCTAATTGCACTTCAAATCTGTAATTTTCAAAGTTATTTTGAAAGGTTCACCAAGGTGAAATGCATTTAATGGAAAATGGTGAAGTGATTAACTGTTAAATACCATTTTTCATTACATCATATTTTAGTTGGAAATTGTCTTCTGAGAGCAGCATTTTTATGTCTGTGCTAATGTCTGCTTGCACAAGAATCGGTGACCTGAAACTGAGGATTGAATGAGGAGCATTTAAATGCTGTATTCTGGATGGCAATGCAGATGAGTGTGTGCAATTGTTTTCTCAGGTGCAGTTTATTTACAAAATTTTAATGTTTTCTCTTACTGAGAGTCACCTGATACATTAAAATGGTTTTCCCTGTAGGTGTTACTCCAATAAAACTATTGGCTGTAACTGGTGTTAGGTGCTGACTCCTGCTGATTTTCAGTAAGTCGCTGGACTCTTTTCAGAGACTTGTGCCATTTAATGCACAGTTTTTACATTTCTGCAGAAATACTGTCTTCTGGGGGCTGTTTTTTCAAGTTTTCAGCCTGAATTTCTAGACCGTTTCCTATTAATGAATTCTAGGAGTTTCTTTTCTTTACCGTACCTTGATACATTTGTCACTTGTGCAGATTGTTCAGTTTTGCTCCCTTGCAGGTCTCAGACCTCAAGGCAGCATCTGAATAATCACACCCTTCTGTCACTTGTAAACTGATAGGTTGTGGTTCTCCTAATGGTCACAGTGGTTCCCTAAACCACTGATTGATTCAATCAAGTGCTTTAAATTGTTTCATTTGCTAGGAGCAATAATAGATTCCAGGACAGCCTCCTTTAAAACACCATAAGCTAAGTACAAGAGTGTTTCAGAAATAAATGCATGTATCAATAAAGTAGGCTGATAACCTGAATTTAACTTTCCTACAAAATCTACCCAAGAAAGGTCTTTTTCCTTACTTTTTTTTCTGCAGACTCTCTTCTCTCTTCCTTTCTCTTGTTGCTCTTAACTTTTTCCTCAGGCCTATGACAAGGCACAGTCCTTTCTTTCATCAAAATTTTGTTTACTACTTTGTCACCTGTTATCTATCTTCACCATGTGGAAAAACCTATTCCACTTCACACGAAGCCTGAGAGCACGTAGTTTTTGCCATGCTAATTGTAGAGTTATTTGGGTCATCTTTTGCCTAACTTTTCTTCATATACCAGTCAGTTTAACTAGGTCAAAGACATAAAATGGTGTGTGTTCTGGAGAGTCTGTTTCCAGTATTCTTTTAATTAAGTTACTATGATTTCTGGAACTGTTATACTGCAGCCATGAAACAGAAATAAAGTGAGATGCAAAAAAACCTTTATTCCCAGCAAAGATGAAAGACTTCAGACTGCAATATTTTATTTAATGTAATTGGTTTACTTGTAACAGTACCAAGGCTACAAATTAAAAGTATTAACACCTGTTTTATTTATGTTGAAATGAGTCATCAAAAACTTCTTCATGTTATCTTGCAAAAATGCTTCAATTACAACAGAAGAATTAGGTTAACCTTGAGGAACAAGGTTAAATACAAATAATAAATTTGTTTTGAAGTAGATTCTGTTGGACTGAAAGCAGTGACTGAAAATTTATTACTGACTCATGGGGTAACAGTTTTCAGCTAATCTGCATATTAATTGTCCAGAAATGTCTGATGAGGGTTTTATGACAGATAAAACCCTCATCAGACATGATGAAAGATACCAACAGAACAAGACATCACCTAGCAACTAATTCTGTTCATTGCTCAAAACTCAGAAATTCATTTTGGTTTTGATTTCATAAGGACTTGGTTCTTAGCTATTTATCTTAAGCCTTGCTAATAGTAATGGCTGTCTAGATTTTTTATCCATCCTCAGAAGCGTTATTAATGAGCAACTTCGAATTCTTTTTTAAACTAATTTGTTTGGATATAGGAAATATTAGATCCATGCTTGTGTGTGAAATTAGAGGAGTTTGGAAAAATACAGACCAGGAAATGATACATTTTGTTAATTTGCTGACCAGAGATGTGAATGATCACTTGCTCTTCTGGTGACTGTGTTTTTGAAAATTAATAAATCTCAGGTTAATAATTTTCAAAGTGCAGATGACCGTTTTTTCCCCTCAGCTATTAATAGATGAGATTGACACTTGTCATTTGTATTTTTTTTCCTCCTCCCAGAATGCAGCAACTTATGAATACATACAATCAATCCTCTTTTAGTCTAAAACCATTACCCCAATTCACACGAGCCATTTTCTCAAGTGTGTCCAGGTCCTTCTGGATGGTTCTTGTCCCTCAGACGCATCTCAGCTTGGTGCTGTCTGCAAATTTACTGAGGGTGCCCTCCATTCCATTGTCTCTGTCAATGGTAGAGATATTAAGCTGTGCTGGTCCCAGTATGGGCCCCTGAGAGACACCAATCCAGAAAAAAGCACCAATGGGGAAAAGTCAAAGTGCATCCATAGTATTTCCATAGATGCTGTACTGCAGTCAGTGTTGAGACTAAACACAGTGTAGTAACAACCAGTAGAATTCAAGCCACTGTTGCAGGTGGTGCCCTAATTTGCTAGTTTGACAATTGAGGAAAAATAGTTTCATTCTTTTTTACATATTACTTTTTAATTTGCTATATGGAACCCTCTTTTTTATAATAGAAGCAGTGTAAGAAAAGGTAAGAAAGAAGAAAATTTTTTATCTTCCCTGCTTTCCCTCCACCTCATTATTTTCCTTTTGCATTGTTGTTTCTCCACACACAAATTCCTTTCAGATATTTTGGAGATACATTAAGAAGTGTCAGGTGGAGGTGAGTGCACAGCTCACTTTTAGTGTGAATTAAGTGTTTTTATGCTTCTGTGTAGAAAATTACTGAGCCTGATGGCAAGTGATTCTGAATGTGATTGAACATAGTTTGGGTTTTTGAGTTTCTTTGTGGTTGTACCTGCAATCCTTTCTGCCTGGAATTTAAAATTGCAGTCTGATACAGAAGGAGAGAGATCTTGCCCATAAATCAGGGCACCATCAAAATGCATTTGCAGAAGTATTTCAGATGGGTAGAGATGGTTTTAACAGAAATCTCTGCTGTAGATAAGCTGACAGAGTTGGAAGGAAATTTTATAAATGCTTTTCAGATTTGGGTATCTACACAATACAGCCTAATATATTTCATTTAACATTTAGCTTTAAAAATTTTTACATGTATTTGTACTTATATTTTAATTTATATTTGTATTTTATATAAATGCATAACCACTTTTTAAGATCTACATCCCATTTTTAGTCCTAATTGATATCATTATCATTAGAATTATATTGTTCAATGAAGCAACATTTAGACATTACAGCAACGTGTTTGATACAGAAAGTTGGCAGAAGTTGTAACTGCTTTCTGGAAAGTTAATTCAGAAAACAGGTTTTAAAATTCAGAATTACGAATCTGTAAGAAATAAAAAATGTGACCTTGAGTAGTTCCTGAAGAAAAGGTTTGTGCACTATTCAGAATAATATTTATTATTGTTTTCAGGACTTCATTACATATTGCTAACACTTTTGGGGGACATTTCTCTTTGCAGAGTGGCTTTTGGGAACTGCAATGGTTTGGCTGTCGTGGATTTCATGCAGAAGACAGTCCTGCTGAGCATGGGCACCCTCGACCTCTATGGATCCAGTGATCCATACCAGCGGCAGCCCCGCTCCCCCCGCAAGAGCAGGCAGTTTGCTGCAGGTAGGAAATAAATCATTGTGGTTATGAGCCTGATATGTTCCTTTGGTTTTTTTGCCTGTGGCTTTTTCTAGTGCTTTTGGAATGCATGACTATTTGCCGGCCAATGGAGTTTCTATAACTTGGCAAAAGAAACTTGACATGCTCTTGGTGTGGGCATTTTCTCAGAAATAAAATGTTTTATGAGGTTTTTTTTTCTTTTGGGATGGAGGTCAGCAAGTAATTCCCTTAGCTGAGTCTGTAAAAAAATCATAATGAGCAGAGCAATAAATTGTTTCTCTGGCAGTCACTTGATGTGTAGTTTGTATGCTATTTTCTTTCTGGTTTCAAAAAGTTCATACCAATAAGTAAGATGTCAATTTAAGCTTAAATGTGTTTTCTGCCAGGAGCTATTCATTTGAGTAGTCAGCTGTGTTTAGAGATGCATAACACCTGGGAGGCATGTTATGTAGGTAACACAAGGAGCTCAAATTAAGCACTTCATTAGTGCTTCATTAGTGAAGCTCTTAATATAAACCCTACAAACCCGTTTTAAAATTTGATGCTAAGAGGATCGCAGTAAGTCATAACTGTTGTTATGTGTTGTGTATTAGAAATATTAATACTTCAGTAGAGCTAAATTTTACCATACTTTGTTGGTTATCTAAACATTTACTTGTATAAACATTTATTTGTATGAGAAAAAGTCAGATCATCTGTTTCAAGTCTTTCCACTTGACATATTCCATAGAAACATGCAAGAGTTAGACACAATTATAAAATGTGTTTTTCATAGCTGTGAAGTTTTAGAATTCTATTTTAAAATTTCTTTGAAAATGTGGAGTTTTAAATCTAACCCTAAAATTATAAAAGCAACAGATTATAGTGGGTTTTTGCCATCAGCATTTTCATCAGCAGACCCTGCACTGAATCGAGTCCTACTTCTCCATAGAATTATGGGAAATATTTTTTTTTTTAATTGGGAATGTGTTTACACTCCAAACAGAAAGTAAAATCTAGAGGAAAATTTATAGAATAAAATACAAGTCTTCAGGCCTACTCCTGCTCCTGAAAGACAATTTCTCTCACTTTCTATACATTTAATCATGGCAAGCTTAGTTCACATCTGTGCCAAGTGTTAAATATGTACATTTGGCACAGCTGAGGAGAGGAGGAGAGAAGACAGGAGCAGCTTCAAGTTACCTTCAGCTTCTCTGTCTGGTTTCAGCCAGCCTCACAGCAGCTCCCTAAGAAATGTGAGCCGCTAGCCACAAACACACTGCAGAACTCTGTACAAAAGGTGGAGGATTGCTCATGTAGAAAAAGCTGTTATAAGCACTGTATCACAGAGGGTTTTTTCTCTGTCAGTGGCAGCCTGGGCCAATCCTTTAAGGCATCATTCCAGCTATTCAGTGCTGCCAAAATGGAGCCCACTGCAGATAAATGACCACTAAGAAGGATTGCAACTTCTAGATTGCTCACAGAAACTATGCATCTAAAAAAAGCCTCAGCTGCTTTCTCACCATCCATCCCACATCCTTTACTTTTTTGATTATTTTTCT
Source organism: Serinus canaria (assembly GCF_022539315.1). Classification (NCBI taxonomy): domain Eukaryota; kingdom Metazoa; phylum Chordata; class Aves; order Passeriformes; family Fringillidae; genus Serinus; species Serinus canaria. The sequence goes on from NC_066313.1 coordinate 25,226,539, forward strand.
TGTTATATCTCCCAATTGGAAGGTAAGCATCTGCTGAGATTTCTTCACCTTGGCTGTTCTAGATGCTGGTTATGATATCACTTCCTTTCACTTTAGACTGTTTTTTCTCTCTTTCCTCTGCCTGCTGCTGATGCTGGTGTACTGGCATGTTCCAAAGACAACTTTTGCATGCGTGGCCTGTCTAACTTTTATCCAGATTTAACGAAACGGATCCGTACTTCCTATCAGAGTAAGTTCTATGAAGGTTAGGCAAAAAGCTTTATCATGATTGGACTATGCCTGACTTGAACCCATGTGTTTGTGCTTTGTAATGTGTTTTTTAAACACATTCAGCATGCATGCAAACTTATTACATTGTGATGTCAACCATGCTTATCTTTGACAATTACCTTTATTATGGAGAAATTCTTTTCTTTAAAAAGAAAGTCAAAGAGAAAACCTCGTTGTTATATGGGACAGATTGGGCCTTAGAAATTATTTTTCAACAATGTTATGTTCTTGGTGACAGTATCTTTCTTTGGTTTTATATTTGTTTCCATGTACATTTGCTAATACGAAGCATTTCTTGTTTTGCAATGGCACTATTTGTAGTTACCAATTAATTCTTCACTTTTTTCAGAAGAACAATGTGGCTTAAAAGAGTACCCATTGAATTGGATGCTGTGAAATTTAAAATTTTAATCTTGGTTTGGTACTTAAATATTTGGCTTTGGGGAACCATCCCATGCCTCTGTTCTTTGACGGGAAATGTAAAATGGGCATAAAAATATATGCATCAAAGAGGGCTATGAAAATTCATGTTTTTAATATCTTTAAATTTTGAGTTATACTGATATGAAATTTAAATATTAGTATTCATCACTGCAGAATACAGTGAACAAAGCTATAATTAATTTTGCAAAAAAATGACTGTTCAACAGATGAGCCATACGTATTTAATTAACTGCAATGCTTATATGTAATTAGGTCTCTAGGATGCCTCTTTTTAAAGTACTTTTCACTGAACAACAGAATAGGCAATTTTATATTAAATATTCAGTATAGGCAGGATAAAAGAGTGGCAGTTGTTTTATCATCTCTCATAAATATAAAGTTATGTAGCTATTGAAATACATTCATACACTTGCACAACACATTCTGTTCCATCCCTCTAGGCTGATTTCTATGACTTTATTTCATAATAGTTCATAAAAGGTGGTCTGTTTAGTTAAAAAACTAGTCCAGTTACCAATTCAGCAGTCCCAAAAAAGGTTTGGTGTATGATATCCTAAAGTCTGTTAGTCTGATCTTGCTAATTTCAAGTCTGTAACAGAGAGCCTGAGTGACAGACAGCAACCAAATGTTTGGAGATATTTTTGCCCTCTCTAAAAATTAGTAAATTCAAAGGGCAAAAATTGCCAGTGTTTTTATTCAGATATGCAAACATAGACCACAGAGTCTTTCATGGCTGAGAATGTATTATCTTGTATCTGTCTTCATCCCCATATTCTGCAAAATCTTCCTATGAATTATTAGTCTGAGTTCTAGGCAAGATCATTAACAGTGTAATGTCTTTTCTCAAAAATGGTTTGGTTCTTGCTTTTGTAATTTGATACTTATACAGGAGTATATATTGTATGATCTGAAAGATGCACCAAGCAGTAAGATCAAGAACAGGACTAGAATCTATAACAGACTGAAATATCTTGCAAAGTCATTCTCAAGTTGTGCTTTGTTATATGTCTTATCTGAGAGATGAATTTTAAGATGGGTATTAAGCGGGAATTGTGAATTTTGCTTACAAGTTTATCTTCTCTCATAAAGGATGATGATGGGAAAAGTAAATTATTTTTGGGAATCATGCAGTCGAAGCCAATATTATTATGACAAAAGCAAGAGCAGTCATGTGATAACAGAAGCATTAGGTCTAAACTTTTAAGGGTTATCTCAATGAAAATGGAAGTCAATGGGACAATATATGAGTAGTTGATTCAATTAAGTAATGAAGCAGGAAGATAATTTCATGTGGATCTGTATGAGAAAATAAGACTTGCAGGTATTGAAGCCAAAGAAGAGATTATCGATGAGCAAGATACTTACATTTTTGTTAGTAATTTTAGAGGTGATTTGCAGGAAAAGACAGTGTAATTTAATGTCCAGCCTAATTATGAGGTTAAAGTTGACATTCAAAGACGTAACCAATATTATCAATTAGAGTATAAGAGAAGACAGTGATGCTGATAGCTCTGTTCATGTAATAAAGAGGAAACTTCAACACAAAAAAAAAGTTCAATTCATCTTGGCAATGTTAAGTTCCTATTTGGAACTATTTGGAAAATAGTTCCTATTTGGAACTATTTCCTATTTGGAAAATCCTGAACAGGTTTTTAGACAGACAGGATTACTACTCTAACTTGGATGGAAGAAATCCAAGTTGAAGATGTATATTTATGAATCACTAGGGATAGATGTATATAAAATTATTGCCATGTTTATACAAAATAATTTCTTCAAATACTGGGTCAGAGGAAGAAAGTGTTGATATTTCAGTCTGAGATGTCCTGCAACTGAACAGGGAAAGGGGAAAAAAGAATGAACATGTAAGAGAAAGAAGCAATATGTTGGAGAAGAGGAAAGACATAATCAACAATGTCAAGGACATCCAATATGCAAAGTACTGTGGTGGAATAAATGTTCTCAATTTTAGCCAATAAACCTATAGATAGCTTTATACTGGTTACGTATGGAAAGTGGACTCAAATGCACCCAGAGTGGACTTAGAGCATTAAGGCAGCACATTCTCTGGTTTGGGAGATGAAAGTGGGAAAGGGAAGCAAGGAGGGGAGAAATGTCACCAGTTCTAGCTATATACAGTGGAAGAGACTAGAACATAATTGTCCAGTCAGGGAAGTAATTTGAGGAATGAAGAAGCTAAGATGAGCGTAAGTGCAGAGCTGGGAGTAACTTTCAGATGTTGATGATGGTTCCATTTGCTGTAACATCTACAGCCATCTCCCTTTGTAGCAAGATTATATTACAAGCTAAATAAAATAAACTCTCTGTGCTGTACTGCAGAATTATGAGGTTGCTTGGTTGTTGTTTGGTTGGTTTTCTTCTTCAGCTGAAATCAAGTTGTACATGTTATTACATGATTTTGGGTAACCTGCATTCAAATATTAAAACAAGTACATTTATTGCATCTAGAGGGATAATGTCTGCAGCAGAATATAAAAATATCAAAATGATGCAAAAGGAATTTGCATCTCCTACTAGAAATTCATACCATCTGTTGGTAGAACAAGAAAATAGTCTTTATGAAGCATCCAAAGTGTTGTCAAATCCAAAGGAAGTTGATACATTGCAAAATAATTTTCATCATGAAGACTTTTCAGTGAGAAGTTCTTGTTCCTCCCTCAGGCCAGTCCTTTGAGAGGGGGTGAGCAGAAGTATGGTTGGTCTGACAGGAGGATACAGAAAACTGTGTGCTATGAGTCATTGTATATCAGTAATTGGCACTTTAATTCACACCTAAGAAGCTAATATAGGTTGAGCTTAAGTCAATAGCTATATTCTGAGCTAACTAATTTCCAAAGAATGCATGCATAGATATATATAGGTATATAGAAAACATGGTATGATAATTCAGTGTGAAGATGAGGGATTAAGATAACACTAAGCTTACTTATTTTATTGGCTTATGAATATTTATGACAATTTATTTATAATCCATTTATTTATAAGCAAAGATGTGATGGCTTTGGGGCCTTAGAGTAAATGATCGGTCTGAATCATTCAAACATACAGATAGAAATTTCAAATTTCAAACCTAATTTTAAATTATGGGTTCATTAAAGTTGTTACTTCATACTAGTTTTGATCCTTGAATAAAAAGGAAATGAAAATCACACTAAACTTAGAAAAGTATCCCTAGGACAAATCTTTAAAAGTGTTTTAATGCCATATGTGATTTATTACATGTTTATGATTTGCTCAAACCAAAGCCAATTTCTTTATAATGTCCGTGGGTATATCTTCTCTCAGGTGGTTGTTCACATTGCCAGTCTTGGGGTTTTGCCTTTATTTTTACTGCTATATTCCTCTTGCTCTAGGTGGGCTTAAAATTTGCAGGGGTTGTGGTTTGGGGGGGCTAAAAATGGCTAAAATATCTTGGGAAACAAACTGCCTATAGAATTCAAAATGGAAAGTGAAAATATTTTTTAATCGAACTTGAGCAGCCGTTGTAGTTCTCAGATATTAGAGGAAAGCTGATGTTCATGGAAATATTTATACGTGGTTAATTATTGAAAATATTTAGTTTAGTTTCCTTAAAAAGGAAATGAGAGTAAAAAATGAGCAGTAGTACAAGGAAAAGCCTGAGAGCTCACTTTCTTATTTCAAAGGGAAACATTTAGTGGAATTAAAGGTAACACAAAAAATTTGACAAATATGTGTTTATCCTTTTCAGTGAATGATGATTGAGCAATTCATTGCCCTACAACATCTTCAGAATTTAGAATTTAGCAAGATTAAAAGAGACTTTGAATAAATGGGAGTGTAATGAGCAGAACTCATTATAATATTTCAAAGCAGTAAAGATTTATGGCAGCAGAAAATCTGCCAGTGGAAGTGCTAAAGCAAATCTAAGTGAGATAAAGCCAATGCTCTTGTGCAGGGCACATGGTACCACTTACCTTTCACATGGGGATATACTGCCCTTCTTTAAAGGCATCTGTAGGTAGTCATTGCTAGGGGTGACCGTGGCTTGACAGCAAGTCAAGGTTTGTAGAGAAGTTCACGTGTTCAACATTCTTAATTACCATAACATGAAATGTATCTTTAATGTTTGATGTTGGAAATTGTGCCAAACATGAAGTAGTCATGGTTTTCTTACTGTGATTGCTCTTGGGTGGTGCAGTTTGGTGATTTTCCTGTTTAAGTCCATAGTACCATAATTTATATTGAGATGGAATACTGTTTTTATGAACTCCATGGTAAAAAACAAAGACCCCCAAACTATTTAGAAGCAAAGTGTGACCTGGGATTTGGTATTGTATCCAACACCAGTGCTAATTATACAATGTTTAGAACATCTTAGGCAAGATGTTAAAACTTGCCTATCTCAAATAATACATTTACAAAAGAAATACTATAAGTTTTATTTATTCAAGGCCTCTGATGCTATGCAAAATTGCTCTCACTGCACCTTGCAGACAGTTCTGCAGCAAAAAATCAGTTCTGTCCCAAACCTCTAGGTACATACGGAAATCTTGGGTTCAAGTGGGAAGTAACATCTGCTGTACTAGAGAGGCTTCCCAAATCATTACAGTTTCTGCATATTCTCATAACATCAAAATACAGTTGATCAAAATACATTTTTTTTCTCACAGATTCTAAGTGAAATAAAAGAAAGATTTAAGTACATGTTTCAAAATAAAAAAATCTTTGTTTTTCAACAATAGTGTCTAGTTTGGCAGATCTTGTTTTTTAGTCAGGAGCAAGTATGTTGTTAATACTGACTTAACAGAGTAAATCAATACTGCTGGTTTTCCAAAGGGCTCTCACAATTATTCTTGCACTCCTGCATCTTCATTATTGGTAGGAGGGTTTTTTTTTGTTCTGCTGTCTGGGGCTCTGGATCCTCTCCAGTTCTTATAGCAGTTCAAAAATACATTGTAATCAAGTTGTCAGTACCTACATTAAGATTCCACTGGTTTTAATACTAAGAAAGCAGGACTGGTGACTGAGTGGCAGAATTTTCCAAAACAAGAGTGTCTATGGATTTTGGTGGTGAGGGTCGATGGGCCTCACCTCTGAGGGTCCAGAAGCAATAAAAATTATGACATGTTCTCTTACAGAAGCCACAGTGCCCGTTTAAAGCATCCTGAAAGGTTCTTGTAGCATGTTTGCGTCTCAGGATGCAGCACAAGGAGAGTGTGTGTAAATCCAGTATGAGGATGAGAGTAATGTACCCCTGACTGTGGGCTCTGACCTGAGTGCTGTGGGTCCACCTAGCTGGCATGTGAATGTCTGGGCAGGGCTGCCTGTCAGTGCCAGGTAGTCAATGGTATGGAGTGCCAGAGCTCCTCTAACAGGGGTGAGCCACAGGGTATTACAGATACATAGAAAGGGTGCATTTGAATAGGTGTGGCCATGCCCAGGTAGCTCATGGTAAAAGACAGAGTGAGCTCAGACTTTCCCTCCCCACCATGCCAAAGGCATATTTGAACTTGGAACATTCAACCTGTGCCAAAGATGGATCTTAGTTTGCTCACAGAAACTAGCTCGAGTTTATGCAGTACAGACTAGGATTGCTTTCCTTGGTGCCGTATTCCATGTAGGTGGAGTTCCTGACAAATATATATATATATTTATATATATATACACACACCATGTATAAAGTATGTTGTCAGAAAACAGAAAATTCAGTGTCACACTCATCCAGCATTATCAATGCTTCTGTGTCCTTTAAAATGACCTATCTTGTGTGAACTCATGAAAATTCTAATATTGCACAGTAGCGGTAATCTTACTTTTTTTCTTCCCCTCTTTTAAGATTTCCTCCCTGCATTATGCAGCAGTTGAAAGCACAGAGATGATTCCACATCAGATTGACAGGGATGAATGAGTTTGAGTCATATCACAGACTTTTAAATTTTAAACTGTACTTACTTGTTTTCTTTTGTTAGGTACAGTCACTCTTTTCTATCCCGAGGCACTCGGAAAACAAATCTGAGTTAACAAGAGGTGTGATTTTTTTTTTTTTTTTTAAACCAAGCCTAAATTGCTGCAGTGACAGCCTGATAACCGCACTTATCTGAAATAGATTATTTCCCTCTCATTTCACACCATTCCTTTCTCCAAATTGACTTTAAAGTGCAGAATATCATCAACCAAGAAAGTTGAAGCATGCCCTGTTAGATTGTAACTTAACTCTTTAACTCCATTTTTTCAGGCCTGACTGAACTCAGTGACAGTCCAGTTTCCCTGGAGCTTGAGCGTTGCAAGTCTCCCACTTCAGGTAAAGGTGATTGGCTTCTCTTCCTGCAGTCTGTATAAGCCATTCATGTCATGCATCACTGTGTTTCATTAATCCCTAAGAAGTGAAGTGCATAGTTCCAAAGAGAAGAAATTACTGGAGAAGCTCTTTTTATGTAGCACAGTAAAATCTTAAGTCTGTTTCCTTACGGGAAGCTTTAATGTATATGGTGCATCTTGAGGTGAACAGTGTGAAAACATTTGAAGTAGCAGGATCATGCAGGTATATTCCTATAACCTCCTATAAGAAGATTGTTTCTCTGTTTTCTTAAAAGGCTTTCTAAGTTTTTTTACAGTAGGGAGTCCTTGTAATTCTATATGTATATATTATGCGTACATGTACATGAAGAAATTATTTGAAATCAGCAATATGGAGATGGTAAATTTTAGCCATTAGAACCCCAGTGCCTGATGTACATAATTTAGTATGAAAGCAGAACCTCAGATAAAAATATCTGCTTTTGAGCCAGGGCAAGGAAATCTTGGCCACACAAAAATTCATAAATGTTTCCCATTTTGCCCATAGTCCTTCAGAAGGTGGAATTTGTCCATTCCTAGAGACCTTTTCAGCAAGTGCCTAGTCTGCATTAATCTCTTTAATGTGAGTTCACTGTCTTAAAGATGGTTGCTAAGAGCTGTTTTCTAGTAGCTGGATTCTAAATGTTATGGAAAATAAGGAGGTGTAGCCGTGATACATTCGTTTTGCTTGTGGTATGCATATCATACTTCTTTTCCTTGTAGTTTGGTAAGTATTGATAGATATTTTTCCCCCTTAGTTATGGTAACAAATACCCACAACTATGCAATTCAAATTCTCTGTTATTGTTTCACATATTTTACATCGTAATAACAGGATACATTAATCCTGAATGAAAGCCAGTAATTAGTAATTAGAAAATGCTGAAACTAATAAGTGTTTCCCTACACAGTAAGAGCTAGAACAAAACAGCTGCTTTGAAATATGTATTTCCTTGTACTATTTGCAACCCAAAATCTGTAGATATGGAGATATCCAAGTGAAATAGACTATAATGATATTGGTATAAAACTAGGAGCTCAAATCCTTGAGCAGTGCCTCAGAAACTCATGATATAGGCTTTAAAATAAAACATTTGATACCTCAGTTATAATTAGATTATTTATTTTGTGGCTCACTGGGATTCAACTTTTCACTTTTCTCTTCAGAAATGAGCTAAAACCTTTCCTTTTCTTTTCACTGAAAGCTAAGAGATGACTGACTTGGTAACCATATGTGCATATTCTTAGTTTTATAATGATGAGTGTCTCCTATAACACTTTACTTTTTCTGCAGTTAACTTCAATTTTTCATTCTGCTAGGGCTCAAAAATAGCTTTCTTAGATAAATCTGAGATAATTTGCTCCAAAATTTATTCTGCTTTTTTCTGTTTTGGAGATATTCAGCAGGGAAAACATGGCATATTTATGGGTGTTTTCTATTTTAGCACTTTCATGTTGTTTTCCAAGCTATATTTATAGTTTTAAAATGTGAAATCAGGTGCAGTTTTGTAGGAAGTAACTATTATTAGAACTACTTTTAAAACAAGAAGTTTCTTTTACTGTGACTGATATTAATTTTTTTAATTTGATTATTGCAAAATTTAATTAATATTGCTTCTACATACCTGCTGTAAAATGGGGCAGAATCCAACCTAGTCACTTGGAATAAGTGACCTCAAAACTGCACCCTCCAAAACGTGGAGTGGAACTAATCCTGTGCTTAACCAGCACAGCCTCACACCCACGCCAGCCTTCTCACTGACTAATGTTTCTTGCTCATAGAGCACAGCTACATACTTATGGATCTGTCAGGCAGGATCCTTCCACTTCCAGCATTGCCTTTATCTGTTTAAAGTCCACGGCACACGAGCTCTGCAGTGGAAGTGTGCTGTGTTCCGAAAGAGCCCCGTGATCTTTGTGTTTGTAAAACCACTGACTGCATTCCTCTGCTGAAAACAGACCACGATTTGCTCCTTCAGAAATTTAGCAAAACCAGGAAGAACACCTGAACTGCTCTGTGAAGTGGTTAAAGTTGCTGCCCAGTGGAGGAGGGCCTGCTGGGTATGACTACGTGAGGTTGCAAAGACAGAACAGAGTTTGATTTGTAGCTGTTCATTCTGGTTGCCAGAGCACATCAACATCAGTTCTTCACCCAGCGGGGGAGCCCATCCCAGGTGCTGGCCCCGAGTGTGCCACACATACACAAAGTGCAAACTGCTGGAGGGCGCGAGTCTAGATGGCAAATATTGCACACGTGATGGATGGCATAGTGGTGAGCATCTTCATCCTTAGCTCCATCAGAAGGGCAATGATCTGAGGAACAGCATTGCTGTGCTCACTTGTGTACTTTGAGACTCCCAAGACAATGCCTAGGAAGAATCCCCAGGGCACACTAATTGCCAGTGTAGACATGAGTAGTTCTATATCTGAGAGAGCCATTAGTAGCTTAGTCAGATTTTTGTTCCAGTCAGGCCATAAGAACAGTGTAGGTAAAGGCTTCTTGGAGAACTTGAAAAATCTCCTGCCTCCTCATCTCATGGTCTGATGTTGAACATTGCTTAGACTGCCTGAACTGTATGTTTCCATGAAAAATTGATTATGCCTGCAACATTCTAGTGCTTGGCAATGTTTTAACCTATGACTAAATTTCTGCAGAGTCGGCCTAGGTCAACTCAGTAATTTGGCTGTGTTGTTTTTCTTCTCCCTGCCTCAAAGCAGCATTAGGCATTTGTGTGTTCTGTCATTGATACGAGTGATGGAGCACTGAGCACAAGACTCAGGGCTAAAGGGTACTCCTTATTTCACATGCAGGGCTAGTACATAATTCACTACAAATCCTACTTCTTCATTAAGTAATTTTTAACTTGGTTCACAAGACTGTCTTCTCAGATGTTCCTCCTGTGCTACTTACTAAAACATGACTTTACAGATGATGTAATTGAAAAATCAGATTCCCGTTCTGAACACTGTTCAGAATAGGACATAAAATGAACCCATTTGATTAAAAGTTTTCTGAAATACACAGTGCCACACAGAGGTTAGCAGCAAGTGAAGAAATAGCAACCTTGCTTTCTAAGAGTGGTAGGCAGAGGAGAGGAATAATCTTCCTTAACCACTGGTATCTTGTTTAATTAAACTAGTATTTAAACACTATAGTGATGTGTTTACAACATTATAAAGGAAAAGAAGTTAGTAAAGCCATTTGTAAGACTCTGCTGATTTTTGAATATCTGAGAGGTGGCAATTTCCACTGTAAATGTATTCTGGATGTAGTAATATGTATGGAATAACGCTGGTAAAAATTGTGGAACAAAAGAACTTTAAACCCCCCCCCCCAAACTCTTACCTATCTAAAGCATGTTTCATGAATGTAGAAATGCAGCAAGGCATGCCATATCATGGTATCTGGCAGCCTAAAACCAAAAGCCTCAGAACATCCTATTCTTACTCCTGCATGCCTTGTTCTTTCAAACTGCATTTTCATTTTTGTTTGTGATTTGAGGGTCAGAAGGGCTCTGTGCTACTTTCATTCTGCAGTGGCACACAAGGGCCCAGTAGCTCTAAAGCACTTGTCATGTAAGTGGTGCTGTATCAAATGCTTGAGTTAATTACTGTGTAATGTATTACAGAGCAGTACCCATTCCAGTAAATTTTGTCTTTATTTTTATCATCTCATTAGGTAAACTTATTCAGGGGCTCTTAGGAATATAATGTATAATACATAATTATGTATGTCCATTACTGTTTTAAACATTGATATGGAGCTTCTTATTGAAGTCTATTAATGGGAATACACTGTGAGCACAGGAAAAAGCAACTTTGGATAGGTCGTTTGTTGTGTGAGATGCAATTGGACGCTTTAGACTTCTTTCAAAGACCAGAAGGAAAGGATTCTTCAGTCTCTGTATAGAAGAGTTACTTCTCAAATGTTTGTTCTAAAATGAAAAAGGATTTGTGTTTTTTCTTAAGAAGCACCTTCATATTGGGGGCTTGCATCTAAAATGCTTTTAAGATTTTGAAGCTTAGAAGAAGGCTGTGTAAAGATTCCCACAACTAATTCCCATGAGCCTTGAGACAAGTCCCTAATGGCAAGACCCCAGATTTTTACACATGCTATGATTTCCAAGCGCTGGTACCCTTTTTCATTTCACTGCTTAAATCTGCTGGGATTAGGCCTTTGCCATAGCAAACTCCCACTTTCCTATGTGAACTGTTTTTAGAGTAGCTTTCTTTCAAGAAAAATATTATTAAGTTTCTTAACAATCATTCTCTTTCTTAACAAGTGGGTGATTTCAGAGTAGCTGAAGAGATTTGACTTCATTTGAAAATTGTATTCTCCTAGAAAACAAGCTAGAAAATAAACATTTCAAAACATTTTATATGTCAGTTAAACATGGAATGTAATTTATTTTGAAACTTAGTAACTGATAACACTGCGAAACCATTTATACTTATCCATGTTTAATTAAAAAGAATGTTAACTAGTCAGAAGACAATAATTTGAGATTAGCTTCAGCACTGTGGATACGAGGTGCATTTTATTACAATTTCCCATAAGCAAGGGAGTTTCTGAACAAGTGAATTCATGCTTAAGTTTTTGAGAAGGGACTTGTGTTTAGGGATTAGCAATGTGAGCTGGGGACCTGGGTTTGGGCCCTTGTGCAGCCCCTGGTGCATGGCTCAGAGTTCCAGGGGGCTTTAGCAGTAACTGGGACTGATATTTCCAAGTGTTAGCCAGGCAGAAACTCCTTAGCAGAAAAAATCCTGTATGAAGTCACCTTCATTTTGAGTAATGTGAAAATATGAATATCTGTGACCACAGTGCTGCTATGGTAGCTGAGGGAAACTCAGCATTGAGTGCCAGAGCTGTGAGCATGTTTGTTTGTTGGTTGTGCCTTGGTGTTTTCCTTGAAAGACTGAGAGGAACCATATGGCTACGGAGCAGGATGTTGTCAGGTCAGGAGACCTGCATGCTCAGCTTAGCTGGCTGCTAGACTGTACCTAGGAACTCTTCCTCATCCTACAGTTGAATAATTTGACTCTAAACACTTGAAGCTCTTTTGGGTAGAGGCTGTCTTGCCTTATGCTGTAGCACCACAATTTCTTCTGGCTGCCTCCAGCACAAATATAAGCAAATGATAAAAGCAGACAACTCTGATGGCCTCTCAAGCCTTTATACTCCATTCTCAAATAAAACTGGATTTCAAAAGCTCTCTGTCAGCAAGATAAGCTCGCATGCATGATTCTTCTTTATAATAAAGATAGTAAAACACGCATGATTTAGGTACTAAAAACAGGTCACATAAACTGATCAGAATGTGGATATTATTAATAGTTAAAAATTAGTTTTAAAAAATTTATCTAGACAGCTTTAATCACAGTAAAGCATGAAAACAACCAGCTTCTTCTCTTGTTTTTACCCTCAAATCTGGAGTCTATAATCAGTGAACCATGCTGTGTCCTAGTGCATCAATGTCCAGCTGTGTGATTGCCATGTGAAGGGTGTGCAAGTGTCACGTGGCAGCTCCCAAACCAAGCCTGTGTAGACTCCTTCAGAGGAATCAGAAAGTCCAGACTTTGCATGTGCTGAATGAGCCTGCACACAAACAGCTGGCAGCTATTGGGTTCAGGCATGTGTCACCACTTGGGACACAGCTGTGGCATGCAACACAAGACACATAATTCCTGCTGTACACAAACACCTGTAACCTAGGAATAGAAGAGGTTAGACTACCAATTTTCAAAGCTGCATGATGACAGCACTAATTTAGCTACTCTAAGTCCTAATGCTGTAGCGAAGAGTCCTACAGTTTTTCTTATGAATTGCTTATCCTTTTTTAGAGGGCTGGTTAAGCCAGATGTTCTCCTTCCCCTAAAAGGAGATTATATCACAAGTGATGGTTCTTTATAGCAGAGCACTGATTTTCTAGAGCACTCATTCAGAGTCTGAAAGAGTATTTGACAGCCGCTCAGATAAATGGAAGGGGGTTTTAAAGGCTGTTCTGAAAATCAAACTACCCTTTGTGTGAGTGCCTAACTTGGATATTGGTGCTTAACACTTGGTATCCAAATTAGAGAATTTTTATGTAGTAGTGTTAGGGGTGTGGATTTTTGATGTCAGGCTGATGTGGAGAGACCTCTTCACCATGTCCTGATTTACCATTATGGCTACCAGTGGGTTACTGGGAGGGCTGTGCTGGTTCTGCTGATAACAAAAGATTGCTCAAGAGCCTCATGGGTTCCCCTACTCATCCCTGAAGAGAAAAAGAAAACCATCTAACATAGGTGCTGGCTGATATTTAATTCTGACACATTGCAGGCTTTGCAAAAGAAATTTTTTATTTTAGGGATTTTGGGACTTAAAAGAGTGAGTGTCTGTTCTGGGCATCCTTCTGACCTAAAAGCTTACTAAATACAAATTACAAAGAGTTTGTTCCTTATATTCATATGTTCCTGTCACTGTGGGACTTCCTTTAGAAGTAAAATAATAGTAATATAATAATTAGTTGACAAATATTTGATTGTTCCCTTCTAGTAACAGACAGCATGGGTAAAGGGTAAAAGCCAAAAAACCATGTGGGAAAAAATAATGAATACAAAATGAAATAACCAAATTGGAAATCAAGTCTTCTGAATAATTAATAAAAGATTTCTTAAGGCATTCTTCTGATAAATTTAATGCCATTTTGACTGCTACAAGACATGCTTTATTTGAGTCCTCTGATGTTCATTGTTTGAAAATGTGCTCATGTGTGAGGAAATGAAAACATTTTTGAACAGAAGCAAAATTACTAGTTTCTTGCAGAATTGGCACACAACAAGTAATTAAACCTTCACTAAATTGAGTACAAATTATGATGACTAGATAACACCACATTGTCCTGAAGCTGCTGTATTTCGTTTCTGTGCAATCTGTCTTCTTTTCCATGATATTACAACAGTATGTTCTGTCTCCATAACCTCTACAATATGCCCTCTCTTTTTCAAATGCTATATAGAGGAATGATGTCATCAGATCTCATAATTTCATTGCACCCTCTTATTAAATTGGTTTGCAGGTGTTTAAATATTTGTGATATGCTGCATAGCCAGCATTTGCAATATTTGCCTTAATCTCATTTGTGATTTCTTTTTTTATCATTCCTGTCACCACAAGGTAAGATATTGCAGCACACAGCCAAAGCTGTGTAAAACATCATTCGCTCCTTGACAGCTGGAGTAATTTTTTTTTTCCAGTGCTTCTTTGTTCAATTGCATTTATTTTGCTGAATGGTGTAAATGAAAATATTTAAACCATTATTCTGCCTTTATATGCTGATTAAAAGAAAAGTGCCACAAATTTGCAACATGGTTTTAACCAGAAGATGGCATGTTGTTCTCCCTCGCTCCTTTTTCTTTCTTACTTATTAACAACTGCCTTTCTCCTTTTTCTGTTGTTTCAGTTAAAGGATCAAGAAAGTTAAGTCTGCCAACAGATCTTAAGACTGATCTTGGTACGGTAGGCGAAAGCCAACAGCTTTAAACTTCCTTACATTCATTGGCAAAACATTTTACCAACTGATTCATGAGATAACACAATAACCTCAGAGGCTTTGTCTGAAAAGGCTTTCTAAAAACCACCTATTAACCCATACAGTTCTGTTGGCAGCTCTCAGCATTTTGCTTGTTTAATATTCATTTATTTCATGTAGACATATATTGCCAATCATTACACACTGTGTGTGTAATACTTTGTTCTGAAAAAACTCCAGAAGTTTTTCCAAGCTGGTTGTTGGTGAACTCTGCCTAAAATACTCAATGCATGCGCTGGTCTCTTTTCTTTATTTGGTGTATGAGTTGTGCCACAACAGTGATAAGACAATTGAGCATCTGTATTTTATGGTGTCTTTGAATGTCTGAGAAGTCAGGTTGGAAATCAGTCATTTGTCTCAGTCCTCTCCTTGAGACTTACCTCAGCCAGATGTTAAATACATAGTTTTCTCTAATCTTTTTGCTCAATTCTGCTGTAATATTTCAGTGGAAGAGCATAATGAGAGCACAAATTTCACCTCTAAAAAGCAAACATGAAAATTTCTGTCTTGAATAACCTAAAACTGCTAGGAGCAGATCATGCAACACTGTATCCACATGAAGGGTATTGCTCCTGGTATTTGGATTGGAATGTGTGGTTTACACAAAAAATTCTTTTAAGTGCCCTTTAAATATTCTCAGTCTCAAGGAATTCTTTCTAGTTTTGCTCTCTTGGAAAGTTTCCCTTGTAAGATGACTGAAAAAGCCAAGTAGCCATGCCTCATTACTTGGTATCCTTTTAGAGATAAAAATTTAAGTTGGATCATGTCCTTGGATAAGACAACTGAACATCATTTCTGTCACTGGGAATCATGTGCACCTGTTAACCAAGGTAGCACTTGTTCCACAAGGCAAAAGTCAGGGATATAAATGTCTTTCACCTTATAAATGACTGAGAAACTTGGAAAACTGTCAATTGCTCCTGGTAAAGATTAAGTAAGTAAACATTGAAAAATTGCTGGAAAATTCAATCCAAATTAAGCAGGCTCCAGAGTACAAAGTGATTCAGTTGAAATAAGTTTGAGAAAGTAGGAGTGGAGGAATACACCCAAACAAAATTTGGAGTGGAAATTGTAATATCCTAATACTCCAAAAAGGTGAAAGAATTAGGCACCTATAAACCTGTAAAATTAATATTTATCACTAAAATAATGGGCACCTATTAAGAGGGAAGTTGAATAGAGTATCAAAATAGCCATATTAGCATATTAGCTTAAGCCATAGGACTTATGACTAAGCCATATTCTACAGATCAACATCTTTTTGTTAGTATTATTAAAAGTACATTGTCTTGAAGGACACATAGCATTAAATAACTTTAAATCCTGAAATATATGACAAGCAAAAGATAAATTTAATAGACAAAAGTTGGTATTTAGAGGATTTTGAAAAAGAAAGTAGTACGCCATTGTAATTAGAATTGGTGAGAGCTTTATTGTGTAATATATAAAATGTTGCATATTAGAGAAAAAGCTACCTTATTATCAGCTTTCCTGTAGTCGTGTTGGGAGAGGGACAATATTGTAAGCTTTTCCTAGAATATATTGACAAATTGCAGGTAGATTTATATTTTAACTGCCCCAAACAAACACCAAAAAAAATCCCCAGAAAACCCCAAGGACAGGGGAGCAGGTTAAAAAGCTCCAGAAGTTAAACAAATTCAGCCTGAAAGGGTTGGAAGCATAATGATCCATTTTAAATGTATGACATATATAAGGAACTTAGAAGATTAATGGAATGCGCAATCTTGCCTGTAGTTTTGATTTCAGAGTAGTCGTGTTTCTGCCATTCCTTTATTTGCTTCTATTCATTACTTTCTAATAGTCTAGAACAAGGTAGGTATAAACTAGAATAAGCCTAGGAAGGGCTTGTTCAACATCTTGCAGAAAATAGTGGCATGCCATTGGTTCCAAATGGTTCATAAGCACTGAAAGGAGTGATCAAATTGTCATTAAAGCATCCTGTTTGTTGTTGGTGCTGCAGCAATCAGGTATCCTGTGCTCAGATTACCCAGAAGCTAAGGATGAAGCACGTGGAAGAAGCATTCAATGTGTAAACAGGCAGATACTCATAGATAATCAACAGCAGACAGAGGTTTAGGAAAGGAAAAGAAAATGGACTGAAAACCCCCCAAACTTTTAGCTCTCATTCATGACTGTCTTAGAAGGTGAAAATATTCCTGTTTATTATTCTACCCATTAAAACTGTGCTGAATTATAGATTGCTTAGTTTACATCAGGCTGGGAAGAGCCTCTCTTTCTCAGTATAAGGAGCTACATTTAAATGAGAGTTCCTGGAAAAGGCGATGACCGCATTTCAGTTACTTCTGCTCCAAAACCTCCTGGCCACACTGACAGAGCTCTTGGAGATTATTTATCCACTCTTTGGCTGTTGCCTGAGATTGTCCCCATAGCCTGAATATTCAGGGGATAACAATAGTTTTTAGCCCACAGTTCTTGTAAAGATATTCAGGTCACCACTTTGAAATGATAAAATATTGTCCATGCATCCCATTGGCTCTGGCTCGTAGGTTTTTAGAGAGTGCTGATACATCTCTGCCCACTCTCAGCAGCGGCTCCAGCTAATTGGGACATACATTAGCATTTGGCAGCTTACAGTTCTGCTCCCTTCTTATGATCTGCCTCGTGGAATGTCCTTGCTTTCACTTTGCTTTGAATTGTAAATAGTAGAGGTTAAGTAGAAGTTAAATCTATTTCAGGTGGAGGTGTTGCCTGTACTGGAAATTGTCTGGGGAGTAGTTTGCTATCATTTAGGGGAATAATGTGTGATCTGATGACTCAGGGTGTTCTTGTTAAACTTCAGCAGGATTTTCATGACCTAAAGGTACTTTGGGACTCCACTTTGACCTTTATATGGCTGATGAAGTTGATCTCAGCTTCTTTTTATTTGGATGTGGTGATTATTATCTCTTCTTGCTGAAGCACTTGCCACCTGTGGATGTTGTATCTGCACTCTGAAATGAGTGATGTGGCACATGAAGGGATACACTGAAACTTCTTGATAGTTTTAGCTACTGCAGGTCACAGCAACCCAATGTTTATTTGAGTTGACCAGAAGGAAGATGTGGCAATGCTGCTGCACAGACTGTACAGCTGCTCTATTATCCTTCAGAGGCAGCTCTGAATGATAGTGTCTTTATTTTTAAACCTAATAATGTTTCCCAAAGTATTCTGAATAGATCATCATCACTTCCTTGCAGTGTTTCACAGAGATGAATTATGAGGATAATCCTAATTTTATTGAATCAAGTGGAGAGTCTGAGATATATCCAGACCTAGAACTGCTTTGGTACGAGAGCTTTCTAACATTGCTTCGCCAGCCACTTCAAGCATCACCTTGTATTTTCCTTTTAGAAAATATTTCTGCTCATTTCACTAAAAGCTTTTAAAGGTTCCAGCTGATCACAGGGAGCCAGACAGAAGCCATAGCTAAAGATGGGGGAGAGTCAGTGACTGCTGACTTTTCTAGAATTACTATGAACAGATGGTTTGACTGTTAGGAATTATGCCATCACCTAGACATTATTAATGAAAGAACAAAATGAAATGCAAATATAAATAGACTTTTTTTTTTCTTCTTCTTGCTAGGCTGTGATCTTCAAAATTGTAATATATTTTCCTATGCTTTCTGCAGATACTTACAAGCAGTAAGATCACAGCCCAAAAACTTTAATTCTGAATGTTGGGTTCATAAAACATAATTGTAAGGACCTGGGTTTATGGGTTTGTGCTTCATTTTGTCCATTTTGGATGAGGTTTGGGGAATCTGATTTATGCATATTATAATAGAGTTATAATATGAAAATATCCAGCATTTGATGCCTTTGCATTTCATTGACAGGGAAGTAGCACTTCCTGGATGCTCCCAAGCCTATTAAACAGTACCTGAATAAATGAAACCTCATTTCCATTTTAAGAATGAGCAGCGAGGTTATAGCAGTTCTTGCTTTAATTTTTCAAAGTATTTACAGAAGACATTAGGCACTCACAAAATTTTGAACCTTTTAATCTGTTTTTGCTAACTACGGCAGTGGAAAAACTGGTAGATTTTAGATGGAGCATTCTGTATTGATTTATCTGGATCTATAGTTCTGTTTACAAGGCTAAAGAACATTTCAGAAATTTTGAAACTTTGAGTTGCTTTCCTCCTTGGTATGACTTTGTAGAAAAGGCAGCCCAGGCATCCAGCTATATGAATGATTTTCTTTAAATGCTTGGCAGTATACATTGGAAATTATTTGTATTTTTGCATGATAAGGATTGTAGGGACTGTCCAGTGTATGTCTCCTTCCAGAAGGGCAGGGGAACTTTCTGTACCCTTCTCAGTCTGAAAGTACCATCTGAATTGAGGAATCATCTCTGCTTCTAGGTAGAATCACAGTATAATCAAATTTGGAGGGGACCTTTAGACCCCACAGGTCTAGGTTGTCTAGACCCTCATTCTGCTCAAAGCAGATCAGGCTACACCAGGTAGGTCAAAACACTGTCAAGTCTCACAGCACTTGATCTGCAGTCTGGCAAATGCCAAATACAGGGGAAGGATTTCAGCCCTCAAACAGCTGCTTCTCCTCTTGCTGACGTGGTGGAGGTTGAGCTTTGCCTTTTCTGTTTCAAGTTTGATCACTGTGAAGGTGCAAAACATCGTGAAATGGACTAAAGTCTTTCACTTTTACAGAAATGGTTTTAAAACTTTAGTCTTTTGGCTATTTCATATCTTGAGGCTTGGGTTTTGATATTCTGTATTGAAGACCTTACTAGACAAAGTCTCTTAATCTCCTGAAGGTCAGGTGTATGACAGCACCAGTTTTTTTTCCTTCCCTAAGTAGGAGAATGTTTATAGTCAAACTTTTTAAAAGAGAACCTATATATCTAATGGATATATTAGCACTCGACCAGCCCAAATGACCAGAATTTTGAAAAAGTAACAAGATAATTCAGTTACTATAGCAGAATACACATGTACTCTGTGGTTATATTTCACAGCAGAAAGGGGCTGTGTTCTAACTTATAATGTTTCCAGATGAGAAAAAAAAAAATACAACAAGCTGATCTACTTGAGAATTTTACAAGCAAGTAGTTAAAAGGAAAGGTAAGTGCCTTAAACTACACAAAAACACCCTAACTAAAATGATTATAAGTAATACAGTTAAATTTCATCACAAAGAAAAGGCAGGGAAATTTGGGAGCTGGAAAAACGAAACAAGCAGTGAAGATCATCATACATTTAGGAAGTGGTAATAACAAAATGGTATGCAACTGGCTAGGCTCCAGTGTCACAGGTACTCAGGTACTCTCTGTTCCAAGTTCTTTGGTTTTACATAAAGAAGAGTTTCTTACTGAGAACTTCAAAGGTAAGTCATTTTCCACTCTTTACAAGCACTGCAAACACATACAGGGTATTCTTCTCTTGTGGGGTCTCTGTTCACCTCTCAGGTTGTAACATTTTTCACTTTTATAACCAGAGAATGAATGCCAGATTTTTTTTCCCATGATGAAAATGCAGTGCAATGCTACACTAAGGGGTGCTCAGGACAAATTGTTGATATCCAGGTGGTCTTGTGGCCCATCCACTCTGCTTGCATGTTCCAGTGTTGTCTTCTGTGCAGCCCAGGACTGATCATGTTTCGTGCTTATGTTTCAGAATTCAGTCAAGTTTTCTGTCTTATGTTTTCCTGTTTATTGCACAAAGCATAGCAACCATTTATGTTGGATTATTCTGTGGAGGCATACAGAGTGCTGTGTACTTTTTGAGACAGTCCAGCAGTGTGATCACTAGAAATTCAGCAGATGAATCTGAGGAGCAGACTTAGATCCAAGTAGTCCAAAATTTTTCCACTATTCTGTGGGAGGAAAGGTAGATTTTTTTTTTTAGGTTTGCACTGCAAAGTTTCGATTTTTCAGATATAACGTAGAGTTGATATTATGACATACAATAATGTATTCTCAATGCTTTTTTCATTTGGAGAATGTTTATTTTTTATTTTCGTTTCATTTTTTTCATAATTTCAGCCAAAAAAAATAGTAGTTTTAAAAGAGAATCTGTCAGTGATCTGACAGTGCACTTAATGTTTTCAGACACTTCACAGTAATTTGGTTCTCTGACAAATACATCTGTTCATCCTGCTTTCAAAAAGCACAGTGGATTCAGAACCAAGTGTATGGTAGCATTTTGTCACCATAGGCAGAATACCATTACATTATACAGGCAGTAGGCAGAATGTTACAATGACAGCACATTATAGTGTTAGAGGGGCCCTAGATATTCTACCAGCATGTCATTAGGGCAGCTCTTCCTTCCTCTTCAACCTGATGAATGATGTTAAATGTACATTTTTGTTGGCAGTGCACCTGCAGTAGCCTCTTCTGCCAGGGCTGTCACCTTCTCTCCTGCCTGGCTGACAGAATTGCACCAAGGGAAATCTGTGTTTCTGACTTTTTAAGGAAATTTCTTTTTAATAAATTCCTTTAAATTCTTATATGTTATGGTATCAGCCTGTGTTCTCAATAATGAATATTCACACTATTACACTAAATTTGATTATTTACAGACAAACCTGAGATAGCTCTTGGGGCCATTTGTACGGTTTTAAGATTACATTTTTTTCTTAATTCAAATGTGTATCTCTTTGCTGTGTAAAAATAAAGGTTAGTCACCATCATAATCATTACTCAAAATCTAATTTATTGGTAATACACAGAAAATCCCCCAGTGGAAACAGATGGATTTTTCTTCACTTTAACAGTAAAGATTGTATTCTTCAACAGTTGTTGAGAAGATTCTCTGAGAATTATTTATCAGGTTCTTTCTGCTCCATATTAAAGCTTTTCTCTTTAAACCGGTTCTCTTCCGGTTCTCATTTTCTCTTATATTGATAACTTCCTTACAACTTAAAATGATATTATAATGCTTCTAATTATGGATTTTTCTATTTTTTTTTTGTCTCAGCCTCTCTCAAATCATTAGTAAGAAGGTTTTCAGATAGCTTTTTTGTTTGAATTTATCCCTTTGTTAGAACTGAAAGAATTGGTTGCTCATATTCTTTCCTGATTTTTTGTGTCGAGTATAAAAAATTGCTAGGCACTAACTGCAAATGAGTGCTTCTTTCTTACTGACATTTTCATTGCATTTCTCTTTAACAAGTATTCATCTTTTTACTGGTAAATTGTTGGTCTCTTTTGCTTTTTTGCAGAGGTCACCAGGTTGTTTAGAAGTTCTATGTAATCAGGCTGGTTGTGTAGGATATACATGTTACTATGTGTAAACTAAAATCTACATGTGTATATAGAATATTCTCCCTGCGCAACATGCCTCAAATAAAATTGGCTTAATCTGAGGCTGCCCTGGGGATTTGCTGCTGTCATGTTGCACATCACCTCTCTCAGCAGTTTCATCAAGTTCACAGAAACTGTTGGTACTTCTTCAGTTCCTCTTGATCTCATCATCCTGCCGGTATTTTGTGTGACACTCTTGCCTTACATCTAGCACAGTTCTCTTTCTTTTTTAAAGCAGTTTGTGGGGTGCACAGGGCACTGAATGGTGCTAGTGTTTGGTAGCAGGGACAGATAAAGCATTTTTAATTCATATGGGTAAGCAATTTTAATTCCATGGGCCCAGACAAAGGCATACAACCATGAGCTGCAGTGTAGAAGCAGCACGTGGAGAGCGTTACAGAATTTTATGTCATGAACTGTTATATATTTTAATACATCATCTATACATACCATGATATGCTGCTTTATTAAACCAATACAGTTAAATTAGTATAAATTGACTAAAGGAGTAATTGCCTATTTCCAGTGGCTTGCATGAGCCCTAAATTTTTAATTTAATGATCAGAATAGCTATAAAACTGAGCCCTGCCTATTTAGTTCACTATCCAGAGTGTAGACAAGGCTGCTCCCCTGGCATAGTGGGATGGTTCTTACACAGTTATCCTTTGCTTCAAGGATAACCTCCACTCAACCCTGGTGCCCAAATATATTGCATTAGTGTGGGACTGGCTGAAGGGATCCAGGAGCACTGGAGAAGATAATTCTAATTCCCTTCACCTCACAGGCAGCAGCACCCATGAGTGTAGTAGGTGTAGTATCACCCAAGGGGTAGGAGGTGATGGCAAATGCAGTGGTAGAAAAGGGATATTTTGTGCAGTGTTTTCTTCAGCAACAACTCTTTGCCTCCTCCAGAATAAGAGAGGGTGAGGAGCTGCTGCACTATTGTGTCAATAGCACAGAGCAATCTGTGCATTGCTGCTGAAGTCCAACATTAATGTCCCTGATGTCAGCAATGCTCCATAGCAATTAATATTTCTGAGCCGAGAAGAGCCCCAGTGGCCATGTGACAAAAGCAGTAACAGTGAAAATGTTGCTTTTCCTTACAAATCAAACAAAGTTGGAAAAAAAGCCGTGTTTTTACAAGCCTCCTGTACATGTTCTGTGGGGTGGTTGGGAGACATCTGTCATGGCAAAGTAGAATCAGGTGACTCAGGCCTCAGAGGGGTAGTAAATCATTGCAGTCATTCTCAAAGGCTGAGAGCTTGAACATTCTCATTCTTCCTTAGAAAGTACACTGTAGAAAGTAGTACATTTTTTTTTCCTTGTCACTTTTCTTGGACACTTCATCTTTCTTCAGACAATGCAGCAAGGAATGTTTTCTTAAACAGTACATAACCTTTCTTTAGAATTGTTTTGTATCACAGGCAATAGAGCATTAAAAAAATATGGGAAGGTAATTTTTAAGTACACACATAGAATTTTCTCATAGATTTAAGTGGTCTTTATCTGCTGGATTCTTTTCAGTTTCTCCACAAAAAAATTTCCAGTCGTGTTTCCTATAATTATCTTATTCTTTGTACAATACCTGTGTTTTTACTAAGGCTTGAAGACATGCATTTCTTCTTGTATACATTTTAAAAATTGTATCTTATCAGAGGAACAGAACAGTGTTAAAATACAGACAAGTTTGTAGCTGATCACTAAAATCCCTCTTCTGCTCTTTGTTATAGCACCCACTAGTATTTCATCAGTTTCAGTACTTGAAGGGATATCTCTACAGCTGAGATGAGGCCTGATTTTTGTTTTTCTTCCCAGGAACTGGCTTTGCTTATTCAAAAAAGCATTGTCAAAACAGCTAAAGGGAATTAGGTGCCCAGATCCTAATGATGATTTCATGTGGGTTTTGAGGGTAACTGAGACAAGCCAGTGTACTTAGAGAAACATAACAGCATGTCTCTTATGCTGAGGCATAGTGAGCAGGGGTTTGGATGTGTTGTGGCCATTCTGTTCCGTGCTCAGGGGAGACGACTCACAAATGTTGTTGATGTTTCTATAGAATATGATTTTTTTCACTCTGTTATGTTCCTCACCACTTCCTAGGATTCCCCCTGGAGATAATTAAATATGCTGAAACACCTTCCCACAAACTGAATTTTGAAGAAAGGAAGCAGCTGGATGAGGATGTGTCTGTTGCTGAGGTTGAACAGTCAGCCTGTGTCCTTGAACAAAGCCCCCAATCTCAAAGGACTTTCTGCTGAAATATACAGTTCCAGCAAATTTTGGAAAATTTCCTAACTAAAAATCGAATGAGTCATCCACATCAGTTTTATATATGCTGTTAGCTCAGTTAATAGCCCTGTATTAAGGAAAAATGACAAGAATCGTGGAAGTTGTGTCTCCTACAGAGCTATTTTGTTACGCAGTACAGATACTAAATTGCTTTCTAATCTATAATTCTGAACATTTTTTTCCACTTTTGTTCATTAAGAGTGAACTTTTCTCACATGGAAAGGACGTGACTTGCACATTCAAAGGCTACATGTACCACACTGAACACTGTATTCAGTATAGGACCAGAATATTAAGTGAATATAGAAATGGCTTTTCATAATGTACATTGGTGCTATCATGGCATGGTAACCAAGAAATAAATTTATCCTGGTACGTGAACATTCATCTTTGCCTTGGATACAATACAAATCAAAGAGAATTGCCTGAATATGGTACTTAAATGCAGACTCTTGAAGACTAAGATAATTCTCAGATATAAATAACCCAACATATAAAATTAAGGCAGAAACCCCAAGATTGTCCCTACCTATAGTGTTGAGCTTTTACAGTTTTGAACAAAATCTTCAGTGTGCTTGTATGAACCTGAACTTTTGTTTTGCTTATTACCTGCTGTTTACTTAAAATAACCTGCTGACCACAAATAATTCACTTATACCTGGGTGTGTGTCCTTTCATATGTCGAAGGGGAAATTGTGTTCAGTAATTCTCCTTATGTTGTCTTGCCCGGCATGAGAGGAAGAAAAATACCACAGGAATCTTTTATGGTCCAGTCCAATTCTGAACTCTGATCCAAGCCCTGATCAGTGGATGTTGTGGTTTAAAAACCTGTTGACCAAGAACAGATGAATGCAGTAAGAGTTTGAAGGAGGCATGTTTGGTTTCCTGCTCCATGAGACAGCAACATGTGCTGTGCTGATTGACCATGGCCTCATTTCTATAGAGCTGTTGCAGACAAATCAATTGTTCAGCAGTCAGTTTCCTTAGAAGTGAAATAAATCTATGTGATATATAAAGAATAAAATACTTAGCAATATTATGGCTATTTTTGTAATTATCTCAAATAGTGGCCTGTTTCCTGCAGCTTTGAGTCAGGCAGGGAAGATGTCTAGCTCTGAATCCTACCCTGGAGTAAATTATACTTGCAGTTCTTATGAGAGCAAAAAGGAAAGAAAATACTCAAATTGACTTGGTATCTCTTAGGAGACACAACAGCAGGGTGCCAGTGTTACCTGCAGTACCTCGGTAAATGCCTGTGTGCATAGGTCAGCAAAATGCTGTGGGATCTGCAGCTCTGAGAACATCTACCAGTTCTGTGGCCCTCAGGTTTTTTCAAATTATACCTTAAAGATGTGGTGAGTTATTTTCTACATACATATGATGGGTTGATAAAACAAATCAGCAGTTATTCACAGAAGATTTGATTTAACCCATTCTCAAGTATCAGAACACACATCTCTCCTCCATTCTGAATCTTGGGAGCTGACACTTCACTTTACCTAGCATTTGTTGCATTCACTTTCCAGATCACGTGAATGGTCACTGTACAAGCCCAACATCCCAGAGCTGCAGTTCAGGCAAACGACTTTCCAGTGCAGATGTGTCGAGAGCAAACCGCCGAGGGCCCGGCAGGCCCCCCTTCAGGAAAGCCCAGTCTGCAGCCTGCATGGAGATTTCTCTCCCAGTCACCACAGAAGGTGGGTGGCAATGACTCTTTTGCCAGGTATTTGTGAATTTCTCACCAGCTGGGAAAGGGAATAAGTTCAGCAGGATTCTTGTCTGGGTTATTACCTTGAGCAACTAACACTTTTAACTGTGATAGGCTGTCAGCAACACCATGGTCCTGATCCTCTTCTTGTGAGCAGCATTTGTATCCTAAGCCACCCACCTGCAGGGGTATCTGCATCACAGTTACAGCTGGAGCCAGTGCTCCCTGATTTCCACACCTGTTAATGAAGACAGCAAGGGGAATTATGTCACTCAGATTGTCTACCTTTGTATTTTTAAATGCAAATTGTTTCAAATACCTTTGTTATTAGTGGCACATGGCTAGAAGATTTGATTTTTTAATTGTTATGGTAACATAAACCAGCAAATTTTTTCCTCCACATAAATGACTGATTATCAACATAACCCTTTCATATAGCTCTCTTTATTTGCCACACAAACATGGTAAGTTACACTGTCAGATAACAGCTCCTGATGGAAAATATACCACTGCCACAGTAGTTTCTATTGCTGAGTGTTTTTCTTCATCCTATGTAGTACCAAACTCTTCTGGAATTCTTTTATGATGAAATTGCTGCAATATCAGCACTATTTGTACCTGCCAAGGCTACAGTATTATCTAATCCTTTTATGCTTCTTTTTTTCTTCCATGCTCCCAGAATAAATAGGATCACTGGCAGGCAGAACCCACAGCCCCCAAGGTCCCACTTGCTCTTGTGTACAAAACATTCAGTAACATGGTGATACTTTCATGGCATCATGTTGCTTTCTGCATACCTGTGTCATGAAAGATTCACTTTCTGTCATTCATCACTATTTATAATACCTATCAAGTTTAATATAAAAGTGTACCTCTTTCAGAGATAATAATCTAACTTGCTTTCAGGCTTGAGAAGTAAATTGCATTAATTGACATTAAAAATTCCTATTTGAATGTATCACTTAAATAGTATTAAAACTCACAGTAAAGTCAGTAAAATGACTGTTGCAGGAGTGAGCCAGACAATCTCCAGAGTCATTTATATCAGCATGTAATGTGATGGGGCATGGTTGCAGTTTGTCCTTGGGTGTGTGGATTTGTGTACAAGTCACCTTTTAGCAGGTTTGTTGACTAAAATAGTTTTCTGATCACCTGTAGGCTCTCAGTGAAGCAAAGCCTTCTGTGCAGCTTGTCTAAATTATTGGCAGAATATAGTTGGCAGAATTAGTTTTTGAGTTCTAGCTCTACTGCCTGATCTGCCTGGAATGACTGACATTCCACTGTTCTTCATGTATCTTGAATTTCTAGACACACTGTTTTGTCAAGTGGTTTGATGTGTTTCTAAAGGTATGATGCTTGAAAGATTCTTAGTCTGGGTGAGGGAAAAGGAATAAGAGAAGTTAAAAGCTTTGAGAAACAATATGCTGAGAATAAGAATTCTCTCTCCAATGTAAAAGTGGTTTTGATCAAAAACTTCTGGTTGAGCTGTTTCAAAATTAAATGAAAAAATTCTGTCTTTACTAAGAATTTATTGGCTACTTAGGAGCAAATGCTGCAACAAAAAATAGATGTATTACCAAGAAATTATTTCCTATATTTTTATATTCTCATGAGGTGAGTCAAGGTACGTTTTATATCATTTCTAGAAAGGTAGCATTTCAGGTTAGAATTTGGTAGGATTCTATTATTCTACCAGAGTAGAGTTTTGATTAGTTTGCTATCTCAGAAGGACTTCTTAGACATTAAAAAAAAAGCTTTTGTATGTGGATAAATGGTTCCTACCTTTTTTAAGCCTGTCTCCAAGGCACTGATAATACTTGGAGATTTTTTTTAAAATAATGCTTCCAGTTCCTGTTCTTTACAACCTCTTCTATATGATTTGATTAAAAAGATAATACCTTTTGGTAAGTAATCGTAAGACATATATTAGAATAATAGATAAATCTTCTCCCCTGGCATTGGATTTCAAACTCTACTTACTTAAATCTGACCTCCTGGTACAATAGGAACTGTATTTCCAGCATTTTCATCAAGTCTATTTTCAAACTTCCACACAATAAATTCTTCTGACTTCATTCCAGTGAGCTGATTGTCAAGATTTTGCTGACTCTCACCTCTTTACTTCTGCACACGGATTCCTAATATAGACAAACATTTTTGAAGAATGTCTTTGCAATGATGGAAGGAAATGGTGGGGGGGAGGGAAGGGCAGGGTAGTTGTCTTGTTGTCTGCTGGTTGAAATATTGCAAACTGCTCAGATTCATACAGTGCTGATATTTCTCCCACACTCATAGCAGAATAATTCAAAAGCCAAGTAGCAGTGGCAGAGGAGTAGGTGCATCATTACTGTTACTGCCTAAACCTATGTTTTTCTGTCTCTTCATCATCCTCTTTCAGGCTTTTTGAAATGTTGCATGTTTTCTCAGTATCTTTTGCTTTCAGAAATGCACCACTCTCATGGCTGTAGTAAAAAAATCTGTACTTCCTCAGTATTCTATATCTAATCTTAGCAAAAAATTAGGACCTTGCAAAATCTCAATAGCATATTGTTATTTATAAGAAAGAGATTTTTTTAATGTGAAACACTGGAACAGGTTGCCCACAGAGGTGATCCCTGGAAGCATTCAAGGTCAGATTGTTCAGGGCTCAGAGCAACCTGACCTAGCGGAAGCTGTCCCTGTTTACTGCAGGTGGGTTGGAACCACATGACCTCTAAAGATTCATTCCAGGCCAAACTTCTCTATGATCCCACGAGCACTGATTCTAAACAATTTTGTTTTCACATACTTTTGATTAAGCAGTATATTTCTTGAGGTAATATAAGAATTTATGGGCATTGTAAACAAACCCACAAATACAAGAAATTCCATTTCTGAGCTTCAAGTCCCTTTTGAAAAGAAGTTTTTGAGATTTCAGGAATTAGTGATTATATTTCTTTGATAAAGCTTTCTTGCACAGAGTATAAACTACATTTTTTTATTATCAATTTAGCATTGTGCCCTTAAACAGTAATAAAAAAATATACATGACTGCAAATTATTCTTAGGCAATGAAATCCTTACAGGGATTCTGACCCATGATAACATTCTGTAGAATGGGAATGAGTTTTGTCTCCAAGCTTAGTGGATTTCTTTGAGGGCTGTAGCCATTTGCACTGCTCATGTTTCAGTCTGTTCCAGCTCTGGGTTCTGACTAGCACCCATTTTTTTTTCTGCAGGTCTTCAGAGAAACACTGAAATAGGGATTAAATTTTTTTTTACCTTCCTGGGGGAAATGTGTGGCTCGACTGGTTTGCCTTCTGTACTGTGGCACAGACTCAAAATAGTCCATCTCAGCCTAAGAGCTAACATCATAGTTTTTAAACTTGCAGAGATCCCAACCTGATAAAGAATTGTTGTGTACATTATAGATCCCAAATATCTGCTTCTTTTTTTCACAGGAACACCAAAAAAATGTATTTTGTTTGAATTTTTAATTGGAATTTTAGATTAAAGAAAACCCTGAATTAAAGAAAACAGTGGCATTTAAGAATAAAAATAAAATTGCTGTGGGAGGGAGCTCAGTGTGGTTGTACTTGTGTAGCTGGTGGGTCCATGGATGTGTGCACAGAGATGCTGGCACACATTTCTCTTTTGTGTGTTATGAGAAGCCTTTCAGATTTGATGCTTCTTGGTTAGTGGTTGTTTGGGGTTTTTTCTAACACTGCTTTTTAAAGCTATTTTGCATTCTCCAAATGTTTCTCTCTGGCTTGTGCTGGCCGAGTCTGCATTTTTTTTCCTCCTTGTCTGCATCCATGCAGAAATCTGGGCATTCTGCATACACCTGTGGTTCCATCATACACCATGGGAACAAAGTAAAGACAGAGGGGAGATTTTCCTTTGAAGTGTTGTGTTTGGAAATTCATTCAGCAGCAGTGACAGAAAACTGTCTTCCTTTTTTTTACTATTATTTGTATTCCCATTATATAGTTTTTAATTAGTCCAGCCTAATCTCCTTGTTCTATAAAGGTTAGTTACATATTGGTGTTACAAAATTGCCTCTGAACAAGGAATCCCAGCAAGGTTTTGCTGTGCATTGTAATTTTCTAGGAATGCTTAGAAGAAAGACTTGGAATTTGCTTTAGCTTTCCTTTAAAACAATTCAGTTTCAGCACTTAGCTTTTGGATTAACTCTTTTGAATATATGTAGTTAAAATTTGATACAGAGCACTTGAATTGAAATGTCACTGTGAGCTGGCAAAACGAACCATTCAAGTAGTTATTATTTTTAATAACCTTATCAAAATTCTATGGCAAGGGCAACACAATTTCCATTTTAACTGATCCAGTATACTTTAATACCTGAAGTTTTTCTTTTGTGTCTGTATATGCATAGGATGACTGCCAGTTTTCAGGGATAAGTTATTCTCTCATGTGCATGATTTTGCCCTATTTGTTTTGGAGAATATGCAGTATTTGGTACATACTATATAATTTAAACTTTTTTTATTCATCAAAGTATTTGTGAAAACTACCATTAAAACAGCCTTTTAAGTATCCTGATGGAAGCTTCATGATAAGTCCAGTGTGCTGGAGCTGGGGTCTTGAACCATGATATTGAGTAGTTATCTTAGGAAAAAGGCTACTGCCTGAGGAAGGAGACTCACCTGGTGTCGTGCTGAGCATTGCAGTGTTTGCTATGTAATTTATATACAATTTATATAATTTTTCTCCTGTCAGTTATGGCTGTGCTGTTAAGCTGTCTCCATTTTTTGCACTGGATGAGTAAATGTGGCCATGAGGTTTCCTTCCCATGTGGCAAGGTGGGGCTAGAAGAGGGAGGTTTCTATTTTTATCACTGGCTCTTCTTTTTCTTGAGTTTCTTGGGTCTGAAGCCCACATGTGGATGTGGGGTAGGTAAGGATGGCCAAGAGGATGGTTGGTGTAGTTTTTAAGGCACTGCTTCCTAGGCCTCCAAGGAAACTGAAAAAGAGCCTGGTTGCTTGATATAGAAAAATATTGGGGAAAAAAGCACAAAATTATTCAAATGCATGGCCGGGTACTGCAGAGAGAAAGGGAATAGTCAGCTGTCTGTGTCTCTTGAGAAAAGGACAGGACATAAATTACTAAGGCAGAAGCCTGACTTAAGGAAGACAGTTGGGGATTCATTTTGATCACAAGGGTAGTTAACTGCAGAAATTAATTCTCTGAGGAGGTTATTGCTTCTCTGGCAGGTTTTCAGAACAGCTCATGTTCTCCAGCACATTCCCTTTGCCAATATTCTCTGTGTTGCAGAGTGGATCATTGCTGGTAAACTTCCTTGCCCAAGCAGCCAAGCCAGACTGACACTTACCTGATCCCCTGGCACATCAGTCCTGGGGCCACGCTTCACCAGGCCCCTGAGTGCCATGGCTTTTCACAGCTGGACTTTCATAGCATATGGAAAAGCCCTTCGCTTGATTAAGTCATTCATTCATTCATTCATTTATTGGGGAGGGGCTGATGGTGTTGATTCTTCCTGTAAATCATTTGAATTTTGCTAGTGTCTGAAGTTACTTTTGCCATCAGTGTAATTGGTAAGACTTGTATAACAGGAAAAAACTTAGAGACACTATGGTAAACCACAGTCCCCACTAACATTTCTCTTTGTCATCATATTTCTTGTCTGTGCAGAGGAGCAAATGAAAATGTTGCAGAGAAGACCTGTTCTAGATCTAGAAAGTGTGTTTCTTACTTTCCTAGGAGTATATTTTCTGTTAGGTTCTGATAGGATGGACTTGATTTCCTATGAGAATCTGCAAATTTTTCTTGTTTTTAAAACAACCAACTCAATGAAAATATTGTTGTTCTTACAGTCACTGAATGTCTAGTCAGTTTTAATTTAAATAATGATTTGATTCCAGGTGAAGTTAGTTTCACACTGTACTCTAGGTATGTTGAATTTGAAGGTGGGTTATGTTAAATTTGAGCCCTGAGTACTCAAATTTAGGGTTTTTTCCTCGCTAGCCATCACTTCAGATCAACACAAAGTTGATCACTTTCCTTGGCTGCCTCTTCCACTCCCCGTGCCCCTGGAGGTTCAGGTTTTTTGGATATTTGAACTTTTACCCCAGTGACAGCCTGGGGATGAGGCTGAGGTCCCCAGCGCCATGGGTGGCCCAGGTGAGAAAGGTGTGGAGGCAGGGATGTTGCCATGCCATGGCTTCATCAACTTCCATGATGCCTTTCGTCTCCACCTTACCCTTGGGTACTTCCATGTATAAAAGTTATACAAGTTATTCCTCCTGAACCATCAGTGTCATGAAAGATGTTTCAGCAGAATGGCTAGTTCAGGTTGGGGCTTCAGTTCTAGAGAATTGTGATGTCTTTGATTAAAGAACACATGT
The DNA here is from genome assembly GCF_022539315.1 of Serinus canaria. Taxonomy (NCBI): domain Eukaryota; kingdom Metazoa; phylum Chordata; class Aves; order Passeriformes; family Fringillidae; genus Serinus; species Serinus canaria. The sequence continues at coordinate 25,258,794 of NC_066313.1, forward strand.
CCAAGCTCATAAACTAAGTCCAAATTGAGTTTTTAGTCATGTTAATGTAAAGACAATTTGCTTGTGTAAGTCAAGGGAAGTGATTCACACAATTAAATATGGAAGTTTGATAGATTCTTACTGCAAAGATCTTTTGCATTTTTATAGAAAAAATGCAAAAGATCTTTGCATTTCTACTTTTTCAACTTGAAGAATATTCTGCCCTGAAAACTCCCTTCTGTTTTAAAAACTTGCTGAACTAAAACATAAGCCTCAAGTTTACTATATTCCAGAAATACCAAAGATCCCGGTCTACTGTCTTGAATCTATTTTCTGTTTCAAGCCTTTATTTGCCATCCATTTCATCAGTGTTGTGTCAGTGGGAATTCCATGAAACCTTTCAGGTTACACTGCCTTAATTGTAGCAGCTTCAGGGCAATACATTTCAGAACTTTCTCTGGGGAGGGTCAGGCATCCCACAGCTGTGAGCTCCATGAGAGCACAGCCACAGCCATTCCAGTGGTTGGAATGCTCTGCAAGCTGCATATCCACAGCATAGTTTTAGGGTAACTTATATAAGTTGATCTGGTAGGAAATCATTTGCAATAAAGTTCCAGTACATTATTTGTGCTTAGGACAACTTCTGCTGCTTTCTAGTGAGTTGTCTTCTGTGGAATGCAGCTTTAGAGTGGCGCTGTTAAAATGTTGGTTTTATAGCTAATCAAATGTGCAGCGTTCCTTCATGTGTGTTCTGTCCTGCCCCCTTCTCCTCGGTGTTGCTGAAGCATGGCAATCAGCACCATGTTTGGTCTCTGTGATGTTACTGTGCACAAATTCATGCTGTAAGTATAATTCCTTTACCATATATTTCCCTTGACATTCAGAGCTTTGAATGCTTTCCTGACTACATAAGTTTGAAAGTGACAGATTTCTCTTAAAATGTAAGATGATGGTCTTAAAAGGGCAAATGTTTTAAATAGTTCCATTGGCCTCTGTTAGGTTTGGTGTTTGGGATTAAAACTTTTAGAATTCTCCAAGTGAGGAGAATATAAACCATTCCACTTTCTTTTTTTCCAGAATATATTGATTTCCATGTCAAAAAGGTCAGCTTTTATATATATTTCATAAACAAATCAATTACTCATTACTTTAAAATCAGAAAAGGACCTATAAATAGCATCTAAGACTGACAATCAATTGCAAAACTCTTCAGTAATGAATGTAAATATTTCCTATGAAAATGTTGGTCTTTGTTACTGGTAGGTTGAGGTTTTTTTCATTCCTCTTAACATGTGATGCTTCTATTTTCCTCATTCCTAACTTCATAAAGACAGTCAGTGCTCAGGGCTGCTTTTGTATAAATGTCATGATGATGTCTGGCTCAGTCATTCCTGTCCTTTTGCAATGCATGTGCCTTTGTGGCAGTGGGTGGCATTCCCAAGTGCTCCAGCACTTCCATGGAATCAGGACATCCTCACACGATGAGTGGCACTGCACTGCTCACACACGGATGAACAGAGGACTCGAAAACACCATCTCCTTTTTTAACCTGCCTGTGCATTGAAGTGTCCTGTGTGTTTTTCCATGAAGTTGGAAGCAACTTAGAGAGGTTTTGGTTGCTTTTAAGTCATAAAGTTTCTGTTTGTATGCTGCTGGCTCATCACCCAAATTTAACAACAGCGTCACAAAGGAAGCTGGTTCCTGAGTTTCCATCTGCAGCTCATTAACCCAAACCATGCATAGGATGGGGCTGAATGAAAACATTTTGAAGTAAGCAGGGCTACTCTTGGGACAGCAGTGGTGTTTATTCTGTGTGGCTTTGACCCATGGAATGCAGCTTTTTGAAATGCACTGACTGCAGGAAGTAAAGCTTTAGCTCAGAGCTGTTCATCATCCAACAGCAGCATCTCCCAAATTCCAGCCACTACTTAGCACTCAGGGGCCACTGGGTCCCTCTGATGGTGCTCTCTGCTGCCAGCTGCAGGAACAGCTGGGAGACCTATATAGGAGAAAAGAAAAGCCAAGAAACCACTAGGATGTGGTGGTCTGAGGGGCTGTGTGGGACCTAATGGATCCTGGGTGTTGGATATGTGCCTCTCAGAGAAAGGGAATACTGGGCTGCCTCAAAGCAGAAAGCAATCTAGAGACAGGAGCAAATTTATGAGACAGTGCCATGTAGCAGGATGTTCTCCAGAGGAGGAGAGGATGGAAACTTCTGAGGAGCTTTTCACAGGTGAATGTCCTCTTCCCTCACTGAAGCACAGAGTCCAAATCAACTTTGACCTCTGTCACAAGGAAGTGATCCTAGCTCAGGCTCCTGCAGAAAAATGTAGCTGACATTCTGGCTGCACCCATCATGCAGAGCAAGAAAAGAGAAATAGAACAGAAAACCTGGAATATGGAGGTTGGGTTAAGGATTGCTACAGACTGGCAAGTCAACTTTGAGAAGACAGGATGTCATTTAAGACACAGAAATCATACTAGCAAATGATTTGACAAATTTTAAAACTTCCCAAGGAAAGTGCTTTTGTGTTTCTCCTGGATACAATTGCATGCTTTCTAGATGAAGAATTTGGGGTAGAATCCCTTTGAGAAAAGAGTCTTAGGGAACAAGACTTAACTAAATTTTATCCTGAAATCTAGAAAGAGTAGAGATTTCTACCTTGCTTTAGAGCCAGCCAATAAAGTCACATAGCAGTTGCAGACTTTGCTGTTCAAATATGTTTAATGACATCGAATTTTGGCATATGTCTTGCTGATCTTTAGAATTTCAGTTTGAGTAGTGTATTTAATAGAAAATGGCACAGTATGTTCCCAAAAGTGTCCTAAAGATTATATCAGTTAGTGTCAGTTTTGCAGAGATGTATTAGTTAACTGTACTGCACAGGAGTGAGGAACATTTCTTGTTAATTTAGGGAGGGAGAAAACTTGATGACACATGCAAATGGCACATCATATATTTAAGTAATGTGTATGTCGCCTACACTAACTGCATTTGTCCTTTCAACATCTTTCTTAGCTTGAGCAGCACCGTTTTTGAATTTTATGTGACTGTGATATTAATGCACCTGTTAAAGAGAAGATTAATTACATAATAGCATTTTTATTAAAGATTAGGTACCCTTTGGGAGAATATATATATATATATAAAAAAAAAAAAATATATATATATATATATATATATCCCTGATGATTTCTGCCATGAAATTACTGTCTTCCTTTCTTTACCTGGCAGCTGCCAGTGCTCAGGAAGGAGCTGGGCCAACTTGTTCCCTGCAGGAGGAGCACAAAGTTCTTGGGGTTATGGAAGACACTAATTCTCAAGGTATTAGCAGCTGTGTCTGTAGGTGTGCCAACAATCCCAGTTTATGCAGCTACATGGAGCAGTGCTGAGACACAACTAGAGAGCTACAACAGTGCCTACATGAATGTGGAAATGGGGTGAGGGCAGTGCTTGGAAGTTCAAGTAGACATAAGCTTCTCTTCCATGAGAGTGGAACTGAAGTGCCAGGAACAGCTGTCCTGTGGAGCTCCTCTTTGACATGCTACAGGTGCCCTCAAAAGACAGAAGGTGGCCCAAGTGTGAAAGAGTAGCAGGAGACTCTGCCCCAACCCTGTGTGCCAACACTTTAGGCAGAATGCAGAAATATTTGGTGTGGTTCCAGCAGTGCTTCGCCCTGGTTCTCTCCAGTCTTCCCCAGGGAGCTGCAGCGCGGAGATGACTTTGCACTCAGGCAGCTGGGCAGGGGAACGCAATGCTGCAGTTTGTTGTCTGAGGAAGAGATTCCCTGGCAAAGCTGCTGCTCTGGTGGAGCACAGGAACCATGTATACAATGTGGGGATTAGCTCAGTTTTAAGCTGGAGTATGTGAGAAAGTAATTTTCTAATTTTATCCTTAACTATGGCAGAAACTATTCCTCTTTTTAGACACTTCTACTGGCTCTGGAGAGGTGTCTCTTCTGAGCTATAAAAAGGACAGTTTTGTACCAGATACAGATCTGCTTCATAATGATAGGTTCAGGAGCAAGACTTTTATCTCAGATCCAGTACCTTCAACTATTTCTCTACCTCCAGTTATTATTGTTGCAAAAGAGCATGTGGGGTTTCCAGTGATCTGATCCCATGTTTAACTACAGGTTGGTAAGCAGCAGCACTGGCATAAATTGTTTTGCAAGGACTGTGCAGCAGCCAGCCCATCTTCCCTCTGGCTCCTTGACTCTTCGGGAACTTTTTACCTCTCTGTGCTTTACAGCCTCTGATGTTGCTGCTAATGCCAGGATCCCTCTCACACAGCTTTGTGCTTCCTGCCTGGCACTAGGCAAAGCAAAGCAGAGCTCCTCAGCCTGTTCGTGGTTACCTCTCTCTGAAAAGCTCTGAGAGAGTCTCTGTACCTGGGCACTTGCAGTGGGGAGAGCACAGCTCTATCTCCAGCTGGCTCTCGATGCTGCCTGCTAGAGCTCAGGCAGTGCCAGTTCACTCTGCAGTTGTTGCCAAGGGCACAGAACAGGTTTGTCACTTCTCTCCCTGGGAAGCCAGAGTGGATGTGTACCCTGAGACGTTTTGGAGACTGGGCTCAGCTCAGCAATGGGTATCTTTTCCCCAGGGAGCAGTTATTAATACCTTCACAATAAATGATGGCTGTGAACACAGTGCTAGCATGTCCTAGTGATGGCAACAAGATCAGAGCAGGGGACGCATGCTCTGAAGCTGGTAATGGCATCTCCCTTCATGTCCTGCAGCAATGAGATACATGGATTAATTCTAAATGCATTGGTAACATATGGGTCTAAAATTATTTTGTGCTATTTAGAACAAGTCCTTTGAGCTAAGGCTGTTGTAAATTCTAATTAGTCCAGGCTAATCTCCATAATAGGCAGCTATTTCTAATGAAGATCTAACTGATGATGTCTGACAGCATTTTCCACGCTTATTTATACACTGGCAGGAAGCTGGTATCATGCTAGGGTCACAATGTTTGCTCAGGTTAAGAAAACTTTATTTTCTGTACTCTGCAGGGAGTTTGTATTCGCTGCAGGCTTGTGCCTGTTCCCAGAGCACTGATTTATGCTTGTTTGCTTGTATCTATTTGTGCAGAAAATAGGGAAAACTCCTTCAGCCGTTCCCGAAGCTCCAGCGTGTCCAGTATCGACAGGGACTCCAAGGAGGCAATCACAGCTTTGTACTTCATGGAGTCCTTTGCCCGAAAGAACGACTCCGCTGTTTCCTCCTGCCTCTGGGTCGGAACAGGCCTCGGAATGGTCATAATCCTGTCCCTTAATCTGCCTGCCAGCGACGACTTACGGCAGTCAGAGCCGGTCATGGTGTCACCAAGTGGTGAGAGTGCAGTTCTTTTCCTGCTTTTCATTTGGCTTGGTACAATGGGGCAGTAACTGCATGATTTTGTATGGCCTTTTGGGCAGAAGTGTCTCAAAAAATCAAGCAGTGGTCACTTACTGAGTGGAGGGCACATGGGTAAAGATGCTCATGAGGGACCAACAGCTTCACGGACTGAGACACTTTGGTTGTGTTAGCTCCAAAGATTGCCTTGTGTAACAGGCAAAGTTACATGTTTCTTGTGAGGACCAGAGCTCCTTCATATTGTGAAATTGCAGTCCTGTTTGCAGTTCTGTCTGGAATTCTGCTAGCAGTTTGGCTGTCTCAGTATCAGAAAGCTGCAGAGAAGCAGAATGGAGTTCAGAAAAGGAAACAAAAATGTTGGCAGGTCGCTGTACCAGGGGAGATCCTTGGCTGAGTGAGTGGCAGATGGTGTAGCAGAGAGAACAGAGGGCTGAGAGGTCAGGTCTGAGGAGAGGCAGCATGTGCTTAAAAAATGGACAAAAAATGGAGAATGCACAGAAGCAGGTTTCCCACCCCCAGTTTGTTTAGAAAAACAATGCTGGAAGGTCACCAGACTTGGAGCAATTTTACTGCTGGGGAATACATATTCTACTAGTATAATGTAGAGATAAACAACAGGCCATCTTTAACAGCATGTATTACATCCATCATTATAGATATCAGCTGCCTGAGACCTTTCCAGGACTGGCAGGCTGTTTGTTCACCTTCTCATGTGCTCAGAAAGAACTGAGCAAGCACACCTTGTCACCTTGGCTGGATTAATGTGTGAGCTGTGTTTACAAAAGCTGGTGTCAGCTGTGCTGTGCTGACAAGCAGCCTGGTTGTGGTGCCAGTGCCAGTGAGAGGAAATTCTGTTCTGCAGGCACCGTCCTGACACTGAAGGGAGCTGTGCTGACCTTCGCGTGCTTGGACTGCATGGGGACACTGACACATCAGCCCTACGAAGTATGGAGGGATCCACACAGTGCTGATGACGGTGACAAAACAAGGAAAAGGAAACTTGTCATGCATTCCCCTTCCTCCTCCCAGGATATGGGTGATCATCAATTTGCAGTCATTTGTTCAGAAAAACAAGCCAAAGTCTTCTCATTGCCTTCCCAAACATGTCTTTATGTCCACAACATCACCGAAACGTCCTTTTTATTGCGAGCAGATGTGGTCACCCTCTGTAACAGCGTCTGTCTGGCGTGCTTTTGTGCTAATGGGCACATCATGACACTGAGGTACTTATCTAACTAATCTTGTGGCAAAACTAAGCAAAGAGGTGGCACGGTGCTGTGCCCACTTGTGTTTGCTCCAGAGCGCCCGATGCTCTGCATTAACTCCCTGGTGGGTGTGTTTAATTCCCTGCCTTGATGCAGCCATACCTGATCCTTGGGCTGTCTCCACCTGGGGAGTTAAGGCAGGCAGGTGCACAGTAAAGCAAGCTCCTGGTGTTTTTTAGTGGTCCCCTACCTGTGACAGTTGATGGCTGGTGATTCTTAACTATGATAAAAGAAAGCCCTGATAATTTTGCCCAGTTATGGTGGGTCAGGTATAGAGGAGTATAAAACTCAGCCATAGAAAGGGTTCTGTTTATCCTTTGTGAAGTAACAAGTCCCACTCTTGGTGCTTCTGAAGCTTTTCTGTTCAGAGCACTTGGTTCCCCTTCCTTGCCCCCTCCCCATGGGAGCTGACGGTGCAGTAACCCTGTAGTTGTACCTTCACCTTGCTGCTCCCTGTTTCCCTGGCCAGGCCATTTAAATTTGGGAAAGTACTGCCCAGAACAGCAAACCACAGGAAGCTGGAGGACAGCAAAGGCGAGGCTGGAGCCTTTGTCCACCGAGTGGAATCAGGGCCCTGCCAGGCCCTTTCCTACAGATGTCCCTGCAGGCCTTGCCCTGCAAACGACCCAGCCATGTGGCACAAGCCATACCGTGCCACATCCCATATCCAGACAGAAGTAGAAGCCTTGGGGCCATGGAGGCAAGGCAGCTGAAAACCCCTCCGTGCAAGCAAACAAAATACAATGGGAATGCAGCATTTTTATGGCAGAATTTTTCAGCTTAGAGCTGTACTTTAACTGTTGCAGTTATGACGAGCAGAAAGTGAAGTGTTGGTTTAAAATGCAGGCACAGAGCAGGTGTACCACGTGTGGCAGCTGGTGACTAACCTGGGAATGTGATTCTCCTCAGCTTGCCCAGCCTTCGCCCTCTGCTGGACATCAACTATTTGCCTGTGACAGACATGAGGATAGCACGGACCTTTTGTTTCACCAACGAAGGGCAGGCTCTGTACCTGAGCTCTCCCACAGAGATCCAGCGCCTGACCTACAGCCAGGAGATGTGTGACAACCTGCAGGTAGGGCTCACACCTCACCCTGGTTCCTGTGTGGGGGAGGGATGGTGGCCTCACTCATCAGGGCTAAAGTGGCCCTGATAAGCACAGTGCTGCAGGGGCAGGACAGATCTGTTCCTCTCCACTTTCCCTGACTGAATAATGCCAAAGCAACAGAGAGAGGTCAGCAGCTCTGTTTTTCCTTGGGCTTTTTCTTGCATTCTCACCTGCACCTGTGCAAAAAGTCTTTACAATGTTAGAGATGGGCTGGTTTGGCTTGGTTCTTTTACAATGAAAATGCAAATAAAAATGTCATTTACTGAAGGGAAGGAATTGTGAGAGTTTACAGGGAGAAACATGAGTAATAAAAGGAAAAGAAAAAAAAAAAAAAAAAGAGGGGGAATAAGTTCTGGGTTATATAATTACCAGTGAACCAGAATGGAAGTATAAAAGAAATGGTCCTGCCAGCACTCATTATGCCCTAGGGAATAACATGTGCTGAGCTGCTCAACTCGCATCACAGCACTGACTGTCTCAAGTCTGAAAAGGCACTTTGAGGAGTGAGCATTGCACACCAGCTTTTGTGCACCAGAGAGGAGATTATTTTGCAAGGAGCCAATTTAAAATAATCTAAAGGTTTGACCAATGCATCTTCGACTGTGGACCTACAGCAAGAGGCTGTTACAAGTTAGATTGGTTTTTTTACCAGCCTTAACAGTACCATGCAATTACCAAGCAAAGGGAAATACAGCCCTTGCTTCTCTGTACTCCTGGACTGTGGCTGCTTTTATCTTGGCTTTTAGGCAAAAAAAGGTTTGCATGGTCATTATGTGTGTACAGAAAGCAGCTGACCCAGTATCACCTGCTACTTGAGAAAAGAAAGCTGGGCTGCATGAGAGCTCCACTTAGGCTCCAAGGGCTGCAGTAATTTTTCTCCCCAGAGCAGGTGACTGTGCAGAGGAGCAGTGGCTGTGAGTCACAGCGCTGTCCCCGTGCTCAGCCCCCAGGAGCGAGCGCTGTGTGCAGCACAGCAGCTGGATCTGCCTGCTGAGGCTTGGCTGAGCAAACACAGAGCTGAGCAACAGGGCAGAAACTGTTCTCAGTACACACAGCCCCCCGGTTCCAAACACTAATGGGACTGCACACTTTTCCCATCGGTTTTCCAGAGAGCCTGCTTTTCCTAATACTGCTGCAAATAAATCTGAGCCTGACATTTGTTGGGAGTGACTGTTCCAAGATATGGCACCAGAGCAGTGCCTTCAGCAGATGTGCTTATTTAGCAATGCTGATGGCACACTAATGGGGTGGGGGAAAGCTGTATGAAGGTAATGAATTTTGTTTAGAAAGGAAAAAATCAACTAAATGACAAACCACCAAACTCTGAATTGCTGGCAAGCATTGAACTCAGGTGTGCTATAAAAAGAAAGCAGAGTGACTGCCCAGCCTGGCTGGGCAATCGCTAAAGCAAAATACATAATCCACAACAAATTGTTCATTCAATTATAGTGTCACCTCTGCTGTTTCTTAGCAAAATGTGACCTTATCACTGGTATTTTCATTCTGTATTAGCTGTAGTTTTTTCTGGTAACATGGGACTGAGCAGTGACAAACCAATCCCTTTGAAAGCATGAGTGAGTCCTGTTAGCCTAAGCATTTGTCAGAATACACAAATATTACCTGCACCATACTGGTCACACAACTGACTCTTTTAAAACTAGTTGATTAGATCCCGTGCATGTGGCTTGTTAATGAAAATCAAGAAAACACTTAGAAACACTTTCACCTCACTAACCTTTTACATGGACTTTTTTCTGGCTTTACTAGGACATGCTTGGGGATTTGTTTACTCCTGTGGAAACACCAGAAGCCCAAAACAGAGGCTTCCTCAAAGGACTTTTTGGAGGAAGCGGACAAGCTTTTGACAGGGAGGAGCTTTGTGAGTAATTTATTGTTTGGGGTTTTTTGGGCAGAAATTCATTCTTGAGATCTCCTGCCCTTGTCATCTAGGAATGGAGCAGTACTCAAGATTTAGATGACTGATGAAAAGAGAAAGTTGACCTGGTGAAGGAAGGGGAGGGTCCTTGTCTGCCATTCCATAACTCCTTCACCTTGGCAGCTTCTTTTGATCAGCTGAGTGGAGGGCACACGACTGTACTGCAGATGTGGTGGTGGCAGAGCAAAGCCTTCCAGATGTGCCACCTGCCCCTCGAGTGGTGTCACTGCTGCAAGGAGGCAGCTCGAGATTGGGCAGCACTGACAGAGCCAGGCCAGGAGCTCATCCCCGTCTCTCTGTCTGTCCATTCTCCTCTGCAGTCGGCGAGGCCACAGCAGGAAAAGCCTCTCGCAGCCTCGCCCAGCACATCCCTGGATCCGGCGGGATTGAAGGCGTGAGAGGAGCCGCGGGCGGCGTCATTGGGGATCTGACGCGAGCGCGCATTGCCCTGGACGAGAGGGGACAGAAGCTGGGCGAGCTGGATGAAAGGACTGCCAGCATGATGGCCAGCGCAGAGGCGTTTTCCAAACATGCACACGAGGTAGGAGCCTGGCACCCCCACCCTGCAACTGGGAACTGCAACCCTGCAAACCAGCCTGTGCTTCCCTTTGGGAAAGCCAAGTGCCCTTCTCTCCCTTCACCCAGTCGTGGTGTTGGAGATGTGCTCATGTCAGCTGGCACAGCATTGTTCCTGCTCCCAGACTATCAGAATGCCAAAAATAAACACAGCCCTTCCTCTCACGTTTCCAGAAATGAGCATCCATTGTTAGCCTCTGATTTTAGAACATGGCACTTCTCATCTTGCCTTTCTCACTAATTTGTTGTTTGTTTTTTTAAGCCACTTAATGCAGCACATCCATGCAGTAGGGCAGAAAAGAGGTAGGTGGATGAGTGTAGAGGAACCTTTACAGATCTTACTGGGAAAAGGAGAAGATTACTAGTACAGCCCTGTGGTACTGTTATGTAGAATAGGCCTTGCCAGGAATAGGAATAGCTTCTGTGCTTGGAGCTGGAAATGGAAAGCTTTTCCATCCCACGCTGTTAAGACTGGGAAAACTAAAATGATTTTTCTTGAAGATAAAACAACATCAAAGCACACTTCCCAAAATGCACATTTTTCATTTAATGCGCATCACATCTCTGGACAAGACCTTTACATTTTTACTGGCTTTTGTTAGCGTGAGACAGAAAGAATGTGCCCTGAATTGCAAGTTTATATAGTCAGGGCATATCTACTATGCTCCATAGAGAAGTGTCTTTTTATACCTATAGAAAGCAAGTTCCTTTAATTTTTGAAGAAGAAGAGTGGTTAAAGTTCCTCAGGGAAAATCTTCTAAAACCAGCAATAGCAGGTAACGCTTTTCAAATGTAATATCTATGAAATTAAATATGAGATCTCAGTGGACCCAAGACCTGCTGACATTGTTAGTGAAGGATTGCGTTGTTCTGCATTTATTAATTCTGAAGTTTGACAGTTAATGAGCCTAGGTCATGTGTGGTCTCTCATGTGCAGGGTGGTGTTTGATTGCCATTTGTTTGGTTTTTTTTCCCATCTCTGTAGGTGATGCTCAAATACAAGGACAAAAAGTGGTACCAGTTTTAGACTTTCAAAGAAGCTGCTTGTGGCTTTATTAAGAACACTTTTCAGGGAAGCAGCCTTTATTCCCAGATCTACCAGTCACTGGCCAGAGACAGTTTTTTCTCCTAGAAGATGTTTTCCTGTTACTGTTATTGGATTCATCACAGTGGACGTCAAGGAGAAATTTTACAGACTGTGGGATGAAGCTGGAATCATGAGGGTCTTTCCAACAGCTGACTCTTGGGGGGGCCAATTTTTTTCCCAAAAGGAACTCAACCATCACTGTGGCATGTAGTTTTTCAGAAGCTGTAGGTATGAACTGTGGGGAGTGTGTCTGGTTAAAAATATTCTGTACAAACTCGAATGTTAATGCACTTATAAAACTTTGCATGACTAATTGCCAACTTAAAAAAAAAAAAAAAGAGAAAAAGGAAGCATGTTGTGACCGAAGAAAAATGGGATTTATTTCTATTCTGAGCAAAAAAAAAAAAAAAAAAAAAAAAAAAAAAAAAAAGAAGAAAAAAAGGAAAACCACCTTAAATGACAAAAAAAATCTTTATTTTTTAAAAGTTACATTATGAAAAGCCAGGACATTTCAAGCATGTTTGCTACGGTTCTCCACATAAAAATTAGTTGAGCTGCATTTTCTTATCTGCTATTTATTTGCTCAAGGCAGTGCTCTTTAACTCCTACCAGAAAAATAAATAAATTTAAAATCCTATCCCCAAAATTTAACAATTTTGCAGGTAGCTGGACAGGCACTATCTAAAAAGATCATTAAGGCTTGTGCATAGATGGTTTATTTGCAATTCAGAGCACATGAAACATCATCCTAATCTATACTTTTTAAAATGTGCTCTAGATTCATCTGCTTTCCTTGAAGGGGGGCTGTGGCACTTCTCATCCCCGTGGAGTCTGTATCACTTGGTTGCCTTATTTCCCAGTAACAGGAATAGAAAACCACCTTTGAAAAGCATTTCTTCAAGTTAGGAAAGGCAAGATGGGAAACCACAGTCCCATCAAACACTGCTCACAGAGGCTGCTTTAGCAGCTTAAGTGCTCAGCAGAGATGATGAGAGGGGGCCTGCACAGAAACCCCCCACAAACCTGTGACAGAGAGAGAGATTAGAGCAGGAACACTACACAGTGGGCCAGGGAGGAGCATGGAAAACCATTGTCAACATATATATGGAACACAGATACAAAGTGACCCCATGGTGAGTGGCAATTTATGCTCTGCTCACACTGCTAAAATTTGCTTCTGCTTCAGAGTGGCTTGTTTGGTTTTTGCAGTGAATGCTGCAGGAAACTCTGCAACCTGCAGCCACAGAAGAGAACAGTAAGCTGGATTTATTGCCTATCCTCCTGGAGTGCTCCACCCTATCCTACAAGGCTCACAGGTCAACACTTAGGTTAGAAATTTTTCCAAGACTGGCCTGGAAACAAGGCACTGAAGGCTTGTTTTCATGTGTCTGGACATAGTTTCAAATTAGAAAAAAGAAAGTGAGGAAAAACTGGACAAACAGCCTTTAAAATTTTTCTTTTGAGGAAGTATAACATCTTCTGTCTCTTCGAGGAACCCTGATGGACACTGATGGAGACAGGCACCATCCCACTCCCACCTAGACCTTAATTTCACTGGTATTTGTATCATCACAGTGTTCAGATGATCCCTCTCAAAGACATCTTCTTCTTCCTTTTTCTACAATAAAATACAGCCCAGGAAGCTGTACCATCCACAAGTCTAGCCTCACAACTGGCCCTCTGCACAAGTTAAAGGGTTGGAAGAGATTTGAGGGGTTGAGTTTTAAATTCCCATTGTAGCAGAACCGAATTTCATGATTTACAGGATTTTGACATTTTGCTGTAGCCGAAACCAAAATGATGGACAGGTCTAGCTCAACTAGCAGTGAGACCTCCCAAGTTTCTCTGGCACAGGAGAAACTTCTCTATGGTGTCAGAACTGTAGAAACTTGGCAGGGAAAAAGGTCAAAGCCTGAGCAATGTCTGGGTTTCTGGTGAGAGCTCAGGAACTGGAGTTTTCCATGACCCAAGAGGATTTCTCAGTGTGCATGTGTGCAAGGATAAGCCAAACTTGCCAATCTGATGCCAATAGGAACTGGGTTGGGGAATTCCTTCGAGGGGCTGGGTCACAGAAGTAACCACTTGTGCCTGTGAGGAAGCACTGCTCTAAGCAGGCATTGAGAATGAGAAATAAAGGAGATTATGGCAATTTGATCTTCAGTCCAAACCTGCATTCACTGGGCCTGTGCTCCAGACCCACTGTCTCTGGGCAACACAATCATTTGGGGCAGCATTCAAAATGTCCAGCAGCCAGATTATTTTCCCTTCTGCCCTGGTGTGTGGCAGTCAGAAGCAGCCCCAGAGGCTGATTGGAATCATGGGATCTTTGAAGAAAACTTAAGAGCAACTTCTGACTGCTGATCACTGCAGCTCACCCAGAGAGGAAAGTGTCCTCAGCAAGTCTTTACACAAGGCCCAACCGGCTCTGGCTGCCAACAGTCTTTAACACCAGGGTGAAAAAAAAAACCTGCCAGTAGATTTCCATTTGCATTTTTATGCAACAGAGAAATGAGAATTTAGCAGCCCTCAAACTTACAATTTTTAATGCTAAACTTTTAAGCAACTTTTCTTTAGTACTCCCCATCAGGTCACAGCTTTCCACTCGTATATTTTACATATTTCCAGACAGTTACCAATTACAATTTCTGTTAAGTTCACCACTTGTGACTATAATTATCAATTTTCTTGTAGTCTGTAGAGATCTAAAAAGTTGTATATGTTTGTATATAGAACATTCTATATATATAATATATATATGTAATGTATATGTTGTACAAGTTTGTTAGTGCACACTGTTAAATGCTTTCTATCAAGATTTACCATGTATGTGGAAAAAACCCATCACTTAAAAAGTTCAGTGAGGGAGGAAAAACTCTTGCCTGGGTGATTTATTGTGAAATGAGGAGGAGTGTGGGATTTTTGCAAGGCTTGCCCTGCACGCTGCTCAAGGCTGTCAGTGACAGGCACAAAGGAGCTGCAGCATTCCCAGCAAGGAGCATCTGACTCTGAGAATGACTGTAGGACTGGGACTGGCTGGAGGAAAATCAAGGACATTGGCTGTCATTGGATGTTGAGATCTTTCTGTGCTTTCACCTTTCCCACTCAGACAGCAGCACCTCAAGCAAAATCCCAAGCTTAGATGTCTCTTCAGCCTCGCAATCCTCAGCTACACCAGGCCAGATTGGCTGGAAGTATTAGTTCAGTTTAAAATGCTGTTTGTTCATTTAGATACTTTGTTCTCTCACCTTCTTCTCTCCAGGAGCTCTGTCACAATCAGATCCAAAACCAGTTACACAGAACTTCCAACAGCACACACACCTTTGGGTTTGACCAGATGTTTGTAACCTTATGTCTAGTGCTGTAGATAGAGAGAAAAAATGCATTGAATTAGATTATTTATAAGTCTGCAGAGTTGGCAAGTCTTCAATGAAGTACAAGCTACTTTATTTGTTAATAAAAAAATTAAATCTATTCCTAGAGCTTTAACTTCAGTTGCAAACCTTGAATTAAAAGACATGACAATTGAAATTTTGAGAATCAGGTTTTGTTTTCTGTAATTACCTGGGGGGAGGGGGTTTAAGTTTTTTTACAGTTCTACAGTTCAACTATCTACATCAATTAGTCATTCCCCGCAGCACCAGGATTGTTACAAAAATGTGTAACAAAAATACTCTATTTACTATATGTATTGTATAATATTATCACATAAACCCTCCTCTAAAACAGTTTATACTCCTTTTCCAGAATCCCTTTCACACCACAGTGCGTGCATAATGCAGGTGGGCATAGAAAGCTGCTTTTTTTTTCAACAGACACCACTTCAGAGCGGCATCCAGCCTCAGCCGTGTGTGTTGCAGCCCAGGCAAAGCCCCAGTTTTTGGTTAATTATGCCCCTCAAATAGCCCAGCCCTGCCCCATGCATCCTTTCCCACAGCCCAAAGGTGAATCCAAGCATAGCATATTTCAGTCTTGGATGTTTCTTGGCCTTGGCAGGCTCTGGTAAGAGCACACTCTCTCTCATGAAGGAACTGCTGTGGACATTATTAGTCAACTCTCCCTCTTAGGTGTATAAGCAATAGTCACGTAAATGAGTGTTTCCATTCATGTGTTTTGTTTTGTGATTTAATCAGCAAATCAAACCTTGTACTTTTTTAAATAGAAGCAAATATTCAGATTCAGTGTCAAGGAAATGTGGGCTGAGTATGTGTGTGGTTTGTTGATGAGTCATTACCTGTCTCAGAACGAAGGCTGATCTGGGGTGAACCACACACTCCTGTGCTAACCATGTCCTGTTTCTACAGGTATCCTAAATCAGTATCACAAAGCTAAGGCATCTTAAAGTGAGGCTGTCTCAAGCCCTCATTAACAACCAAAAAATAATAATAAAAAAAAATCAAGACAGAGGGAAAGAAAATAAAGGAAAGAAATGATACTAGTTGGTGTAATCTCTTTTTTTCCCCCCCCAACTTCTACTACTACATTCTTTAGAGTATTTCAAAGGTGCATGGTTTGTGTAAAGCCTTTGGTTGGAGTTTTCACTTCTCATTCAGGAGTATAAAAATTGCAGTCATGGTTGTTGCTGGGGTGGGGATGGTCACCTCCCTTCCTCCAGCAGCTCCTGCCAGGACAGAACCCATGTCCAGCAGATGTTCCCATGCTCCATGGCAGGGAGCTCACGTGGAGCTCCTGACTGCCATACAGCCCCATACTGGTAATGTCACCAGCCTTGGGCCGGGGCTGGCAGCCAGCCAAGAGCCCCTCCTGTCCCTCCCACCCACAGGCTGAGCTCTGGGAAGGGCAGGAGTGAGCTCAGTGGAAAGGCTCCTCCCAGCAGCACCTCTGAAGTGCTCTGCCAGGAGAAGCTCCAAATGTCAGCCAAAGGTTCTGAGCACACCTCTCCCTCTTGTCAGCCATGTACAACTCTCTCCATGAAATGCAAGCAGCACAGGAGAAAGGCAAAAGGACCAAAGCAGATCAGATGCCAGTGCCATTATTTGTCACCTGCCTGTCACCACTTCCAGTAGCCAGGGTTTTAGAAAAGGAAAGCTGCAGCAGAAAACCAAGGCAAAACAAGCTCGTGGTCTGCATGAGAGGAAATGGACCGAGAGGCTGCAGCAAACATCAAAGGCGTGAGTTCCTGCTCCCAAGGCTGGGCAAGTCCTGCCCCGTACCAGAGGCCAGCTGAATGCACATTTGAGTCATTCTGAGCCAAAAGGAGATGGGAACCAACCAGACCAGGCTGCTCAGCAGCCCCAGGCTGTCCCTGTGAGGAGCTGGGTCCTGCAGGTTCCCACCACATGAACACAAGGCACTCCCAGTGACAACAGCTGTTTGCCAGGACTGCATCCCAGCCGGATTTCTTTTGGCAGGCAGGCACATCCCTGCTGCTGCAGCAGCCAGACAAGGGCAATGCAGAGCATGTGCAGGGCTGGGCTGCAGTAGGAATTCTGTGTGCACCAAGGGACAAGGCTGTGCACAAGTTGTAACAAACAGAACTCTTACCCCTTCTGCAGCATTCATCTGTCCTTGTGCCGGGCTGTGCCAGCTGGCAGGAGGCTGGCATGGGCTGTGAAGGGAGAAACACACAAACAAGCTGAGGAACAAGCACTACCAGATGCATCCCATCCTGACTACACACAGACTGAGACTAACCTGCACCCTGGTTATCAGGTCCTGAATTAATAAAATGCCCTCAGCCAGTCAGAGGTGGGGGGAAAGGAGACCACAGGCAAAACCAGTTATGTGAGCAGCCCAACTCCTTCTTACCACCTTCAGAAAATAACATAAACCCTTTTCTGCAGTTCTGGACAGTGCTTCTGCTTACCTGACTTAGCCCTCTTCTGCTTCCTTTGCTCAGTCTCGCTAGGAGTTAAAGTCTAATCAGAATTGAGGAATGCAAATAGCAGCAATCAGAAAAGAGCTCAGAGCCAGTCCCTGTAACACTACTCAAATGCAACAGTGGCTACCTCTTATCTTCTCATTTGCTCCAAATTACTGCTTAATTAAAATGAGCCCATCGAGTTTGTTAGTCAAAATAAGTTTGGGTACATGCTAATCCCCTTACTGATTAGCATCACCCCCTTCTAGAGAGCTTGCTGAGAAATTCGTGTGAGATCCATCCTTGGAAAATTTTGAAGGCAGCGTGTGGGAGGGAAATACTGTAATGTGCCAAGGAACAAGCAGCCCAAATGACAGCAGCCCCAGTGAGGCCTGGAATACGGCACAGGTGTGTCACTGCAGGACACCCAGGACAGGAAATCATTAGGCCATGTGAATTGATAATGAGCCCAAGCCTGCATCTTCACAGGCAGAGCACACAAATGGTCAGGCACCAGGGTGCCGAGGCTCGAATCTGTTAATAACAAAAGCTTTAATAAAGTAAGAAAATGCTGTGGATAAAGAGCTCAGCCATCAGGTGACAGGTGTAGAAAGCCATGGCATAGAGCAGGCAGGAAGGAAACAAAAAAATCTCAATGTAAGGTGGAATAGAGAACAGCAAACAAGGCCAAGAGGGTGCTGAGAAGGGCAGTCAAGGAAACCTCACCTGGGGCTCTGGCTCAGTGTCTGTTTTGCTGCACAAGTGGCAGGAGGTGGATCAGAGCCCGGGATGCAGCCTTTTGTGAGGAGGCCCCATTAACATCTTTGAGCACTCCCTGTGCTCTGCAGCCCTCGGTGCTGGCCACTGCTGATGTCAGGATGAGGGTCCTGCCGAAAGCGCCGCGTTTGAAGTTAACGATGCCGAGCCCCCTCTCGGGCTGCTGAAAGCCAAGCGTGCATCCTCTCAGATCAGGCTGCAAAAGCAACTTCAAAAGTACACTGCTTAAAAAGGACCCAGCAGAAGTTCAGAAATGAAAGGATAATTAGGGGCTTGAAAACTTCTCACAGGAGGCAAGAATGGAAAGATGGAGATTGATTACATTAGGGAGGAACTGCAGAAAAAGATGTGATACGATAATTAGAGGCATAAGGAAGATGACGGGAGGCACTTGTCCTCCCTTTCTTGTGAGATACAAGGGCTAGACGATGAAAATTACAGAATTCAAGGTCAGGCATTGTGTGAAGTTAACAAAAGCAGCTGAACTTGTGTAACCATCGCAGCTGTCTGGAAGGGAAATGAAAACTTGTGATGTGAGATTTAGCCAGACCAGAAGGTATTAGTGGGGAGAGTGATGCCAAATAGTGGCAGATTAATTCCCTGCAAGCTCCTTCCTTGCCCCTTCTTTTGAAGGATCTGATCCCGGCTCAGCTTGACAAGCCCAAACTCCCAGGAAAACTTTCTGCCTCATCACAGGGTCAGAGCCAAAGACACTGTGGCAAAGAGTGGGGGAAATCTGAGCAGGTTTTAGTGGGGCTCAAACAGGCAGGTGTGAGGCTTCCTTAGGAGAATGGTCTCTGAAGGAAGAGCCACAGGTCACCCACCACTGTGTAATGACTCCTCTTAAACACACCAGACCTCAAGCACCAGCAAGGCTGCCATGTCAGCTGGCAAGACTGAGATGGTTTTCTTCTTCACAAAAATCTGCATTGCCATGAAGTTTTGAAACAATTAATTGAACTTCATTCTTTAAAATGTTTCTGCTGGTGATTTTGTATTAAGTCTAGGAGATTCCAAACAATATTCCTCTTGAGGCCAGTTTGCAAGGTAGCAGTAGGATGAATTACAGCAGTCAGTCACCAAAATGCTTTCTTAAAAGTCAGAGGCCAACCAAGCACAGGATCCACTCACAGTGAATGCTGCACAGCTGCTCAGTGAGAAATCCAGCTAACTGTAAAGCCACTTCAGCATATGAGTGCCATCAGCAGAATCCAGTACAGGATAATCCTGGCAAAGGCCTGCAAAATTCTACATCAAGTGCAATCACAATGACTCTTTTTGCCCTAGACAATTATACACAGGCAATGCCAAATTATGTTTGCATCTTGTTTTAATAACGTAATCCAGCTCATTTCATATGTAATAAATTCATTAGGCTTTGGGGGTTTATACAAGATCAAGCACCCTTGACAGAATTCATTTAAATATCCTTCTTTTAACAATTAATAATTTTACAGTTTAAACATGCTTTAGTGCTCTGAGAGAGCTCTTGGTGACTTCATAGCAGCTTCCACCACAGGTTTCAGAAGGCAGCTTGGTACCCTGCCAGCAGAAACACAGCCCAGGAGCATCACACCGCCAGCGGGTGATCCCAGGCCTGCACCCTGCCCAGCCCATGGTGCCTGCTGCCTCCCCACACATGGCAAAGTCACACAGCAGTGTCACAGCTCCAGGTCCTGCAGGTCTCCCCAGCTGGGGCCAATTTTCACTTTAACATTCAGTTTCACTGAGAGTTTGATGGCGTTTTCCATCTCGTGTTTCACGATCTGAGCGACCTAGAAGAAAACATCAGGCATCAGACACACACAGAGCTTCAGTGCTCTAGGTTTCTGTCAATAGATGGGGCAGACAAGCACCTGGAACCCTATCCTGCATTTATTTGCACTGACTTACCACCAGTGGGAATGCAACCAAATCCTGATTAGTGCTTATGAATGGAGAAACTGTATAAAGCCAGTGAGATTTTATGCAGCACAGAGCTGTGACTGGTTCTGCAGTGTTTAAGACTACTCAGAAAAGGGGCCAAGATTAACTTTCTGTTAAACACCTGAGAGTCCTGAAGAGTCTCATCTTTCACTCAGCGGCACAACTCTGAAGTGTTTCCTGGAGTCTGTTCTGGAAACTTCAAACTACTGAAAGCAAGACACAAAACAAATTTGCCAGTAGCAAAGAACGGCTCCTCCGTGTTGTGCCAGCTTGAAAAGCACTCTGAGAAACACAAATTATAAACCTCTGGGAAAGCAGGTCACATTCCATGTGGGTGCTACAAATACTGCCCAGGTTCCCCCTCATTGTTTAATTTAGGTAACTCCTGCCCTCTAGTAAACAGATGAGGTAACTGTTCTCTGCTCTATAAAAGTATTCCTAAGAAAACACTCATTTCAACACACCGTTAGGAGATCAGAAATTATTTCTTTCTGCAGCAGTTTGGATTACAAGAGACTGGATTTTGTTTCATCCTGGCTGTAAAAACCTGTCCTGGACAAACGTACCCCCTTTCCTCCCCCAAGACAGGCAGAATCCAGCCTGTCCTGGATTGCTTATTTGAATGAATCTCTTAATCTACACCCATCCCATGAACCTTCCCACAGCAGAGTGAAAAGAGGCTTTGAAGTTATGGTGATTCCTCAGCTCAGCTAAAAGGAAGCAGAGGAACTATTCAAGCTGTGTGACCCTTCCATGTGTTTTCAAAATTTCCTGACAGGTAGCCACCATAGAAATTCCTCCATAGTTTTTGCTGGGGATTTGAGGAGATCAGACACAAGACTTTACAACAGCATGAAGAAGTAGGGGAAGATCTGTCTTCCAAACCTCTTTGCCCCTACATACTGCATTTCAAAATAATCTTGATAACCTAGAAAAGTGCTTTGAAATACGATGTAATTCAGCACAGACAAGTACAGAGTAGAAAGAAGCATGGTAGAGAATTAGGACAGAAATGATCTGCTGTTCAAAAATAGGATGAAAAATAACTGCCTGGGCATGAAAAAAATGGGGTTATCAGAGATTAAAAACTGAACAGGGCCTAAGCCAGGCCCACTGCTGTGAGAAAACAAGGAAATGAAATTCCGTAACTTAGAAAATGTTGCTTGCATGACACACAAATGAATTTTCCACTCTATTCAAACCACTCCAGCCTTGATCAAGTTTGGGGCCCAGCAGATCAGAAGAAACATGAACCATACAGAAGGAGATTCTCTGAGAATGGTCACAAGTCCAGCACATGGCACCAGCAAAGAACGTCTGATTAGGGCTGCTGCACCCAGAACCAGGGACAGCAGCTGGGCTGCAGGGCAGGCAGTTTAAGCAACTGCCCAGAAAAATCTATGGAGAAATACAGCTGAAGGAAGTTAGAAAAGCTGGTAATAATTGCTCTTGAGGTAGTTAATGAAATAAACAGAATACAATAAATAATAAGCAAATCTATTCACTTGTCTCCAGTTCTCCCAGGAGCACCATGATAAACTGGAGTCAGTATCTAAAGATGTTAAAGCCTATACTCAGGGGATTTAATTCTTCTGCAGGAAGAATATTAGGAGCCTTTCAGTCTCAAAAACAGCCTGCCTAGATTGAAGCAGCAGATGTCTGAACAAAGCTGGCAAAATGAGAAAAAGCTCGAGCTGAGATTCAAGACAAAAATATCAAACCTTTTGTTTTTATTTACATGAACATATCTATATTATTAATAAATATACTCACTTATATTCTTCACATATTTATTAATATATACATGCATGCTCAGACCAGTCAGCACTGTTGAAAGCTCTATCAGACTAGGAGTTACTGCTTGCCATCAGGAGATGACCTTTTGTCATCAGCAAATGTGCAGAAGGGGAAGAATGGAACCCCAAGGTGTGGAAGCACAGCCTGGGAGCCTCCCTGTGTCCGTGCTCAGGACTTGGGCAACACTGAACTGCCAACATCCAGCTCAAATACCTGCCCCTGAGAGACTCCCTGTGCCCAGGAGTGCCCTCAGGGAGGAGGAGCACACACACAGACATTAAGGGCACTCAAAAACCACAGAGCACATTCCTTGTACCTACCCCGCTGCCAAGCAGCACCACAGTGCTCCTGCCAGGAAGACAAGCAGGTGGGGAATGAGGAAATGAGTACCAAAAGGATAGAATCCTCCTTTCCCTGCACAGAGTACAAACCAGAGCTCTGAGTTAGGCACCAGAGCAGTAACAGGAAGACAAAAATACCTCCAGATGAGGAAACACTTCCCCCTACACCTGTCAACAGTACTAAGCCACTTCACTCATCAAGCCTCACAGAGAAGTTGCATGAGCTGCTGTTACAAGCAACAAAGCACACACACTGAAAATGAACTTCAGCCATTGGCATGGCTTGAATCCAAAAATCAAGGGATCAAGCATGCAAACATGTTTTTTTTCATCCAAATGAACTTTTTGTTTTCACAGACCTTTCAGCACCCAGGGAGGGGGGATCCAGGGAAGAGAATGTGAGCTCCTGGAAGGAAGGCTTGTTTCAAATACAGCAGAGCTGAAAGAGAAACTGCAGGGCTGTACCTGGATGACATCGTCCTCTGCCACTTCATAGAGGAGCTCATCGTGCAGCTGGAGGATAAAGAAGCCTCCTCTGATGGGATGTAACATCCCTGTGTTTCTCCTCCTCAACAGCCTTCCTACACAGGTGAAGAGCAGAGTTTGTCAGGCACCATCACACACAAGTGTGTTTCTTGTATCAAACACCTTTGCAAATTCCTAATGCTGAGAAAAAAAACGTGAGGATATTGAAAATTAAAAAGCCTGTGCCTACAGACAGAACCACAAATCATGGCTATTCCATCAATATTTGTACAGCTACTGAGGGAAAAAATGTTAATGAAAGGTATTTTAGATATACACTTTTCAGCCCTACATTATAAAGACATGAATCAGAACAGAAGTAAGAGACAGTTGTGTCTCCTGAACCATCTGTTCTGAAAGTAAATTTTAAACAAAATCATGCAAAGTTTAATCAGAAGCTGGTTTACAACAATCTCTCTAGGAATGAATTAGGATTCTGCTTTTCTTCCACAAACATTTTAACGGCTAGTTTGAGAAAGCAGTCAGCCTCCTGCAAAATGCAGTTTCTGAAACTGTAGCTCCTGAGTAGAACTGAGGAAGGAAGAAAAGAGCAGTTATTGAATAAACAAGAAAGCAGCTGACAAAACCAAGATCCTGGTGGGCCTTCCCTGACAAAAAAAAAAAAAAACAAAAAAAAACCAAAAAAACAAAAACAAACCCTTCCATGGTAAAAGCTGTTGGTGTTTTAAAATAAACAAACACCACCTCACACACAGAGACTCAAAAGTTATTTATTTCTCAGGTGAGCTAACAGGAGGACTTCAGTTCACAGAGAGGGTTTCAAGCCATCATCAGTTGCTCACACAAGCCTCACCCTGAAGCAGCAATGTTGGAGCAGCCACATGATGCAAGATGCTCCTCTGATGGCACAGGCATCTCTGACTTGCTGAGAAAGAATTCCTTCCAGCTCTTGAAACACTCAGTATCAGAGCAGGGGAAAACTGTCACAAATGCACCTACTCACCTCCCTGCAATTACACTGGCCAAAGGTCTGGAGCTTCTGCTCTTAGGAGGAGTGGGAAGCTCTGCCAAGCTCATGCCTTCTACTCCTAGCTGACCTCTGAATCTGGTCTCTCCAAAATAAACTCCCTGACACATTTTTAGAGGTTTGCCAATTAATTATTTAGTTTCCAAATCAGACTCTTCATATTAAGACAGCTTCATGTTTCAGCTGAAGCACAAGAACTATCACAGAAATACAGCTCTTAATTTCTTAAGTAGCCTTTCTAAAATACACCTGATGAACAAAACACCATCTACATTAAGCTAAAAAAAGTCTTTGTGGCATTCCTCTGGGAATGAGCACCCCAGCACAGCTTTGCTATCTGCAGAAAAAAAAACTTATGCTGAAAAAACTTATGATGAAAAGTGCTTCATATAATACTCTTGTGAAGTCTCTGTACATCCAATTCCAGCCAACAAATTCCAGACTTAATTCTAACCAAAAACTGTATTTTTGGAACCAGAAGTCACCCCACTCAATTTTTTCACTGCCTCTAAAGCCAAAGGGTCTGCTTAGCTCCTCCTTCCTACTTCTGAACAATTCTGTGGTGACATCACAGACCACATCACACATGAACTCTCACTGCCAACCTTTGCAAGATCTGCTCTGAGGTAACTGGAGTCTCTGTTCTGGTCACATTTGCTTCAGTTTGTTGAGCAGACGTTCTTCATCCTTCCTGATGACTTTTTTGCCCATTAAACACTGACTTACCACTCTCAGGAAATAAAACTTCTCCCACCTCTAGGCCCAAAAGCACTAATTTTTTTTTTTTTCAGTTTTTTTTAATTAACATTACTGACACTGAAAATCTTGCTCCAGTATGCAAAGAAGAGGCAACCATACCGGTTTTATCTCTCTGGAAGGAGCTCTCCAGATGTCCATGGGACTTGAACACAGAGGAGAAAGCTTCCAGGCGTCTCTGGATATTCACAGTGGCTGTTTTGACAATATCTGCAGCAGATCCCTGAACAGTTGTATTCACAGCCTGGCGCTCTGCCTGAACAGAGAGAGTTGCTCTCAAAACTCACCCCCAAAAAATCAAATCCAACATGTCACATGTACTTAATTAAAAACAATAAATACATGGCCAAATATACACAGAGTAAAAATTCCAAATAAAGAGTTTGTTCTATCTGCCTGAGAGAAAGAAACATTATAGACTAGCTTCAGACACCAAATTTCTACAGGCATCTGACAAAATTCCACAAATTTAAAATTAATGAATATCAAGAGTAATAAGAGTCAAGAGTCACAATCCACAAGAAGGAGAAGCCTATACCCATGGTAACAGTTACAAGGGGAGAGGAAAAATCTCAGTTAATGCAAGCACCACAAGACATTTCTGCCTATCTGCAAAGCCATAAGGGATGGACAACCAAAGGCAAGAAACTGGACTTCATGGACTAACAATCTGGTCTGCCACACTAAATCCTACTGCCAGAGCATTACAGATGTGCAAAAACACAGCAGACCACCTTTTTTTTTTTTCAACACAAGCAACTTTTCTACTAATCCCCTCTTCAGACAAGAAAAGTGTATTCAAAGTTTCCTCTTTCTTTGTTTAGAGCTGAAACATGTGCAAAGAATTATGAGGATGCTGAATTGAAAATGAAGATAATTCATTAACTGGTCATTAATAGGATTTTAAAGACTAAATCAAATTTGGACAGAAGATGCATCTAGAAAGCTTCCTGCTGAAGTATTTTTCAGATCAAATTGTCCATTATTTTCAAAAGATTTTTTAAAGCCTCCTTGTTTCCCTGTCAACTCTTTGGAGTACTAACTCCCCCACTTCCTCTCTCTTCTACTCTTAGTCTTTAATTCTACACAACTCGATCCAGTTTCCTACTGAGAAGTATAATGCTTCCTCCCCACAGAAACACCTTCCTAGAGAGTCAATTTACTCTTCCTGAAGTAGAATCTATGGCAGAAGTGTCCAGAATGACCTAGAGAAAAAAAATTTATGCTAGTGCAAAGGTGTACACTAAGTAAATATTTATCTAAGAAGTTAGAGCAATTTTCCTTTCAGGGAAAATAAGAAAAGGAACAAATACCCAAAAATACAGGTCTTAAATACCCTTTCTTGTTCAAGTGCTGACAGCATGAAACATACAAAGAGTGCTGAGTGGGAGCAACTCAGCCTGAAGAGTTAAAGTGTACCCCTGTGTGGAGGCTTTTTAAAATCATGTCCATCGATTTCAATAAATTACTCACTCCAGCTCCAACGTGGGAGTTCTGAAGTGAGGTTAGCACAGTGATGACAGCTGCACACCCAGTCACACGAGACTTACGTCAAACAGGCCATGACAAAAGCTCTGCTATTCAGAGGGTGACTGAGGGAACAATGAAATAAGCAAGAAGCGGAAGGTCATGACTAAGATGGCTCACAAACCTTGTTAAACTGCAGACACGGCTACGCAAAGAAATCTGCCATTTTAAAAATAAAACTAAAAAAGAATTTTAAAAAGGCACAGCACACAACATACATGAGCTTTACTGTAGGGGTTTGGGTCTTTGATAGCTGGCAGGTAGCGCCGTCTCCCCAGGATGGTCTGCACAAAGCCATCCCTCCTGCAGCTCCGCACTGTCTCCCTCAAGAACCTCTGAACCCCTGTGAAAGGAGAGAGAAAGTTTTCTGTCATACAGCTGATGTTCTGCACTGACCTCTCAGTGAAAGCAGTCTGGGGCAGCCAAGCAGCACAGAGGAGATCCTTTCAGTTTCCCAGAGCCCATCAGTGACAAAGGCACACCATCACTCATTCAGCTCTGCTGCAGAACCTGTGAAGCCTTTTGGGGTGGACGAGAGTGCACAGTGTCAGGGTGTCTGGCTGTGCACAAGGAGGTGGGAAGTCCATCCTGCCCAGTGCCCAGGCACAGAGGGTCACACATGTATTATTGATAATGGAGAATCCAGGCCAGCACTGGAAAGACAAGTAGTAGGGAGGGAGAGCACTGAAAGCAGAAGCCAGAGCCCTTGATGCCTCAGGCTGCCTGACTTCAGGCTGTGTCCCTTCAGATTCTAGGCTGAAAGAAAATAACCCACCTACACTTTGCAAGGGAAGGAACAAATCCACCAAGAATGTTAAAAAGAAACTTAGGTCAAAGAAAGGTGAGACAGGGAAGAGTGAACTTGCACTGCAAGTTCAGGTAACAACTGTACTAAAGTGGGAGAAGTTAACTTCAGTTTCTTTCCGCGTTTACAAAATATAAAACATAAAAAGACCTATTCAAAATCAGGACTGACAGCCTAAGTCAATTCATTAGGTATGTCATTTAGCAGTCAGCCTGGCAACACCTAGCAAGTGAAAACCCCCGAGAAGTGAAGTTACAAAATAAGGTACACTGCAGTTTGTATGCACACACATGTACCAAGAGAGAGGAAGCAGGAAGTCATTCCTAATGGTCATGAAGGAGAGACTATTCAGAAATTAATGGAGACTAAACAGAATCTTAACAGAAAACAATTTTTCTGCATCTGTCTCCTAAAGAAACAAACCCTAAATCTTCAGCACATCATTTTCCAGCACATTTTCAGGTCCTGTGATTAGAGCTTGCTGCCTCTTGTCCCATTTGCCCTCCATTCTTTTTCTGATTGTAGCTCTATTGTCTCTACATCTTTCCTAAAAATTAACATGCTTCTTAGAAACACAACCATGTCTTTTTACAAAACAGGGGAGAGCTAGTCTGAGCAGCTGGATAAAAATTAAAGGGTAATATGCAAAACAGTTTAAAAGTCCTTGAAAGCAGAAGACAAAAGCAGAAGAAATAAATGGTTATATTAAAAAATTATAAGAAGCATGGTTCTAAAGTTGTCACAGCATATCATTTGAAGCTGTGTGTTTTAATAAGGAAAAGCATGTTTCTCATTCAGAAACCAAAGAGCTTTAAAATGACTCCTCAGGGCTTATTAATTAATTAAAATAACAAAAAAAATATTGTAATAAGTAAAGAACAAAGTCCTAAAGGTAAATAAACCCAGAGAGACTAAAACATTACAGAGTATCAAACTGCTGCATTCATGACTGGACATTTTCAAAATGAAACACATTTTCAAGAGATACAAGTAGTAGGTTGAGACAAATTTAGGATTTGAAGAGACATGGAGGGCAGGGATTAAAAACAACAACCACCACCACCCAGCACCCAAACAGCCATATCCAAACCTGTGTATCTTGATTTGAAGGAGTCAATGTAATTGGCAGCTTCATTTTCATCAATCCCCATCTGCTCGCCCAAAGATTTTGCTCCTATTCCATAGATGATCCCATAGCAGATCTGCCAGAGGAAAGGGTGAAGAATCACAACCGTTTGGTCAGCCATGCAGAGAAAGCAGAGCCAAAACAAAATGTGATCCACTGAAGGCAAGTGTATGGAAACTATGGCAAGTATTCAAGAAGAGAGACCCCCTCTGAGTCCAAGCCATTCATGCTGCTTTTCTCCACCCTCATCCCCCAGAAAAATCCTTGACAGCTCCAGTTGCAACGTACTGAGAGCGGGAGGACGGACAAAGCAGCTACTGAACAATCATAGCCAAATACCAACATGCTACAATGTGTTGAACACTGAACCTTCCTGCCCAGAAAGCTGCTATTGAATTTTTTTCCTAAAATTACCTGCTTAGCTTGTTGCCTGGTCCTGTCTCCCACAGCTTCGGGGTCGATCATTTTCCATTCTGCTGCGATGCTCTTAAAGACATCGGTACCACCATTCAAGGCTTGAATGAGGCGACAGTCACAAGACAAATGAGCAAGGATCCTCAGTTCCAGCTGAGAGTAATCAGCAGCCAAGATGAGGCCACCTGAAGTCAAGAAGTTATCAGAAAGCATTATTTCATAAATTACTCCAATATTCCATCCAACCTGCCAGCAAGAAGGACTGAACCCATCTTTTATCTTCTGCTCGGAGAGTTTTTCACAGCAATTTCTATCAAGACAAATTCTTGCCTGTTTCCCCAATGCTCAGGCCTGCATGCTTTACATCTAGTCACATTTAGAATCCATCAAAACCTTATACACAAGTATCTGTCCAGGTGTCTAAGACAGAGGAGGCAATGTGAGAACAGACATTTGGAAAGAAAGAACACTAGGTAGAGTGCAATTTGTGTACTAACAGCTGCCTTAGCTACCTCTTTAAAAAACAGGTATTCCTAAAGAGGAAATGAAAGTGTGGCCATGTGAATGGTATCATTTGAATACTTTGCCCAACTGAAACTCTCTCTTTTAGAGTTGTGTGAATAATTTTGAAGGCATGCTAACTACTGTACTAGTTTTCCAACTAGGCTGCTCAGACATATATATACTGTTATCAATCCTTAAACCTTCATTACATCTAGGTTTTTTGCTAACCATATACTTAACAATTCCAGACCAGGACCTGGGCATTACCTGGGAAAGGAACAAAAGCATGCCTCATGCTAACAGAAAATGGTATTCCTCTTTCTTCAGATCTCTTTGCAGCTTGAACCTTTAGCCCATTAGGCAAAATGGAACGCTTTTTGCATCTGTGGAGAAAAGAAATGACTGCCCTTCAACAATTTCTAAAATACTAAGAGATGCATAATCATTTTTACCACAACAGATCAGTGAAAACAAGTGAGACACTGGCCTCTGTTCCATTTTTCTGGACAATCCGTACCCAAATTTGACCATGGAGGAACTGGACAGAGACCACATAAATATCTGAAAGGGATTTATTGATGAGAAAAAGATTTAGGGATAAATCTTCCTAGTACATTCAGGATTCAGTTCAGAAATTGGATAATTCTGCTCTAAAACAGGTAAGATGAATGGCCCCAGATCTGCGATGAGCTTATTCCAGAAAGGCAACGGAGTCACAGGAATCCTAAAAATTCAACACTTCACCTTGAGTGCCAAGTCTCTTAGCATCATTCTCCTCTGCAGAATGCATACACCAGCCCAGAGGCAGAAAAATCCCCTCCCCCAACATCACCCTCATTACTGCACATACCCACACACATTCACAAGTAAGCCTGTAAAAACAGAGCAGAGATAGCAGAAGAGGTGCTCATAACACACTGCACATTTCATCCCTAAAGACTGAAGGAAAGAGTGCCTCAAAGCTGCTCAATTTTCTTTTCTGAGAGGCCAAAAGTTTACAGTCACCCACGTGCTCTGAATCCTCTCAGGGCTGCTTAGGTCTCCTGTCCCACCAAGCCATTTGTAGCTGCAGATGGAATTGTATCCATGAGCATATCCACTGAGCAGTGCACAGCTCTGACACCATTCACATCACAGTCTCCCATCAGCACCAGTCTGAGTCCAATGGGCTCTTCACTGGAAGGCAAAAAGCCTTTTTAAATCCTTGATGTCTGGATCAGGGGTCTGAGAAAATTCTTCATCAAAATGAAAACGTATCTCTGAGATCAAGACTAGTTTCAGCAGAGCACAGAACAAACCATCATGCTCTCCCTTGTGCACTTCCTTTTCTTCTTAAATATTGGCTTTTCAGGCACGGTAGGGATCAATAAGATGAATGCACAAAAATCACAGAAATAAGTTTTCAAAAGAAATAAAGGTGAGGAACAATTGCATGTCTGGCTACTGCAGAAAATCACTCTGTTCAGCATAGGTTCTCAGTTTAGTTAAATGCGTAAGGGCTTTATACCATGACCTAATTTAGCTGCACTCCTTTGGTCAGAAGCTTCTTACAACAGGAGGAAAGAGTAGCAATAGTAGTTAGTAAAATAATAGACATTTTGGACCAAAGTCTGGAAGGCTGATCAGACTTGGCTGGATGGCAATTTCTTTTGTGCCAGCAGTCATTTCTGTGCCTTTAGGATTGCCCATCTTCCTAACACAGTGGCTGCTTAACTAAGGAATGTAGGAAAATGTAGGAACAGTCAGCCTGAGAGACCTCTCAGAGTCTGGCAGGCACTCCAGCTCTTTGATGGGTTCTACTCTACAGGGAAGACTCTCAAGAAACCAGCACACTCCCCGGCCATCCTGAAAAGCTGCTGCAAGCCTGAGCACTTTTTTTTTTCAGAGTGACATTCCTGCCTCCATGGCTATGCCTGGTTCTTCTGAGATGGAGACGAACAAGATTCTTCTACTCCTGGGTTCTTTTCTCATTACTTTCCCAAGGCAGTTAAATACACGGTGGTAGGAGGCACCAGAGAGAAGAAGCAAAAACCTTCTCAAATTTCTCACATCTTGCTGTGGGGAAAAAAAAGCTTAGAAAAGTCACTCAGGTGACACAACTGGGACAAGAACCTTAATGGAAAGAGAAAATGAAAGGGCAGAAAAGCACCACCAAGTTGGAAGCCTCAAAGCTCACAAGGTACATGCTAAAAGATTGGTCTTTCACTAGACTTCCACACAACTTTTTAGGCATTGGCATGTAATGCTGTCAAAGTAGGAGTGTAGAACCATAAAAAACAGGGTATTTGGTTAAGAAAAACCAAATTTAGAAATCTTCCTCTGCTACCTAGTAGTTACTGCAGGTCACTATCACAAATGAAATTATTAACAAAGAATGAAAAATACATTCACCCCTGTTCCCTTTAAAAGGGAGCTGCACAGCATAAAACAAATGAATTTTCTTCTGTTTCCTCCACAATATTTTATCCTCTTTCAAAGTAGCTCTTAGCAAGTCAAACCAGATCCTAACTTCAGTTTGGTTATTTTCACACTCAGGCTTTTCCATCCAACAGCTGGGAACGTAACACTAATCTCACTGAAGGGTTTCATAAAGAATGTCAAAAAGAAAGCAAATAGCTACATGAAACCACATGCTGTTAGTGTTATTATGCCTTTCATGTATCACTGATTTTTAGGTATTTATTCCCTGTAAGAGAAACACTGAAGAACAAGTCACACTGACACGACAGCAGCCACAGGTGAAGGCAGAAAAAAGAAATTTGACAACCCGAACACATTTAGACAGAAGCTTTGTCAGGATCCTCCTACCTGCCCCCCAGTGCAGCACAAGAATTAACATTTCCATGGGCTTGGGAGGGGGGGCTTTCTTCAACCACAGTCGGCATTTCAATCTCAAAATCTCTTGGCACATTCTGGATATTTGGCTCTGTAAAGCTTACTCGACCTGAAAGGAAGATAGGGCAGAACTAAGGAAGG
This sequence comes from Serinus canaria, assembly GCF_022539315.1. NCBI lineage: Eukaryota > Metazoa > Chordata > Aves > Passeriformes > Fringillidae > Serinus > Serinus canaria. The sequence continues at coordinate 25,290,383 of NC_066313.1, forward strand.
GTCAAAAAGGAGTCTCTCTAACTCAGTACAGCTGCACACACTGCCTCTCCAAAATAAAATGGCCAGGAGAGGGAGAGGACACAACCACTGAAAAAAGTTTTTAAAAAGGAAAAGTAATTTGTGTTTAATGGGCTTGTGATGGTTCCCCATTTCTGTATCACTAATAACCTGTTCTGGAGTCAGAGATTTACATGGTAATATGTGCAAGAAATGAATAATACTGCTCAGTGAACACAAAAGCTATTTTAAACACATCTGGGTTTTTAAGGCAGACGTATGTCAAATAGATGTACCAGTATCTTTGCTTGGTTGAAGCACAGCACAGGCTTGATTTCCTATCTTTTCCTCTTAGAAAAGCTGCACACACATACAAAAAGACAAAAAAGCCAGTAAGAACAGAGGCATTTTCACACATTTGTTCACCTGTAGCTGTGTGAGTCTGTGAAATTGGATATATCCTTTCCATTCCCAGTGCAGAATTCAATCGTTTCTCCCTCTGTAGTGGAAACACCACTTTAGTAATGGCATTGTTGATCCTCCTCCATTCCAATATCAGCCCTGGCAATGGGTGAAGTGTCTTTAATTTCTCCAAAACATCCTTGTGGGAAGAAAAGGGCACAACTAATCAACGGCCTTTAAAACTTTATTTATAAAGTTTTTGCTGCTCTGCAGGAAAAAGTGACTCCTTCACCCACAGTGAGCTTCCAGTGTCACTGCCTTAAAATTAAATCCATACCCTCTCCACTTATACCACCTACACCTGGGTAATCAAAGCACCACCTGACACAGCTGCAGTTTTATTACCCACAAGAAGACAATCACTTCTCTCTGGACTTCTGCACCCTCATAATCACTCCTAATCTACACTAACCAATAAACCACACCTGAAATGATGAAATAAAGCATCACTTGCCATAGGTCCCCTATGTTGTCTCCTCTTGTCCAGCGTTAATGCTTCTCCTCCATCTTCTTGCATATTTTTCTCCCTGCTCTCTCCTATCTGTACACTAGGAACACCAAGTGAAGCCCTTGACCACGCTCCTTGAAAGACAAAGCTGATCACTAGCAATCAAATCCTTTCAGTTTAATCAGAAATATGAAGGGACTAACAGGAATTTCAAAAGACAGTGGCATGCAAACATTTCTCAAAATAACTTTTTTGTGTGTGTTGTGCAGACAGCTGCAGCCTCATCCCTCCGCATCACAAAATGAAGAAATCCTCCCTCTGCTTCTTGCTCCCTGCTCTGCCACCACCACTGCACCCAAGGTCTTCACTGCCACTTGAGTTCCAGAAATCAAAACTTGTCTTCTGAGTACAGACTACACTGAACAAGGGGAAACTAAGAAAACAAGACAGATTAATGAGTCCTGAAAACAGGAACATATATATCTGCTAATTCCACTTATCTGGCCAGAGCACCCATTAGCCTGCAGCAGTTGGTATTAATGCAGGTCCACAATATTTATCAACTGGCAAGAATGTCAATAGCCTTCACATTATACAAGCCTCTGATATACTAAATTTGATAAGCCATCAGATTAGCCATTCTGAAGACAAATTCTCTGAAGCAAAAAATACAGATTTGATAGTAGCAGGAAGAGAAAATATTGTATTTAGTCGACATGGTATTTAAATATCTTTCAAGCTGATGTGGAAAAATTCTTCTGCTATTGGCTTTACAAAATTATTGAGCTATTTTGGTCTTACACGTGATTTGGGAAATCAGATTCTGACTGATTTACTCTTATTGAAGCCTGCTATTTACAGGCATGTCCTCACTGCACTCAAGCTTTAGGAGAGTAGGAGTCACTAATTCTGCTAACAGAGAAGGTAGAAGCCAGTTTGAATTTGCAGTGGTAACTGGAGGAGCAAAAGGCAATTACAATTCACTTTCAGACTAGAAACAGATTTTACTGTACCTTGGTTGTACTGAACTGCTTGCTTAGCCTGACCCTGTTTCCCTTAGCAGTTGCTCTTCTGGTGTAACCCAGGGTTTTCTTGTTCCCTTGGACTTTCACATCTCCATTTTGTGGCAACTTCAGCTCCAGGAACAACACCTGAAAGAGGCCAGCATTTCAAATCAGTTTCTGCATGCTGCTCCCAGGAGAAAACAAAAGCAACTGAGCACTTAAACAGCTTGTTCCAGCCAAAGGATAGTACAAATGCTTCAGGTAATTAAAAAGCTGATTAAAGATCCCAGCTATCAAAGTCATTCCTCCTCATTTTAATTAACTACGAAATGCAATTTAAAATCTCATTTTCTGAACACTCTAAGTTTAAGTTCAGAGGTATGTTTTTAGAAAAGGTAATTAACTCCATCCAATAAGTGAGGTTATTACTGACAGTCAGCTGTAATAAAATGTAATGTTCAGAGGACTGAAAGTGGGAAGAACATTGGTGAAAAAAAAAGGTGTGGTAGCAGGCTTCGGAACAATATAAACTGCACAGAAAGAGGTGGTCACAAATACTTTTAGAGAATAGCTAGAATATTAGTATTTCAAACAAATTGCCAAAAAGCAGAAAATTAAGTATATATATGCTCATTTGGGGACAGACAGAATGCAGCTTCTAATTTTTCACTTTATGTTTCTATGCAGCATGACACACTACTTAGCACCTATTGTCTTTGATTTCACAGCTGGCAGAAGGGAACAGAAAGCTTTTCTCCTGCCCATTTATGGCACAGAAGTTTTATTGACACAAAATTAGAAGGGTAAAGTCGCATTAACTTATACAAGGTACTTAGCATGGCTGGTAATAAATTCCCACATGAGGTACAAGCTTCTGTAGTTCAGAAAACAGCATTTCAGACAAAACTTTACTTCCCCTTTTCCATGAAGCAGAGTGAAACTGAAGTCGAACATTTTTTCAGGGGTTCTAACTTAGACTACTGTTACTGAGCAAGACTGCTACATTTGCAATGAGGAAGGAATATTTCTGTGGATCTTCTTTTACTGATAGCTACTTGCAGATTTTGACTACTTTCATATAAAGTACAGCCCCTCAGCAAGAAAACAGTATACAGAGAAAAAAAAAAGAGAAGGGGGAGAATACCATGCACAGCAATTTTAATCAATTTCAATTACTCCATGTAATGTGCATAAAAAAAAAAGTTGAATTTTTCAGGAATGAAAGCTTTGCTGTTTTACATAGAAATCTGTTTCTTAGATTTTAAGAAGTATCAGTTCTTAAAAGTTTCTTAAAAGCAGACAGCAGTTGATTCAAAACTTTTAAAGCAGTTTTTCCTCCTCGTTCATGTCTGTTCAGGGGCAAGGGTAACAATGCAACTTTTTCAGTACAACTCTTCTTGGACTCAAGACTACATGACACCAAATCACATCTCGTGTGTGGGACACTGGCACTGCAAAAAAGCTTCTCCAGTCCTGTACCACTCATCCAAACTACTCCAAAAGCCATTTAATTGGCAGATCTTCTCATGCAACATGCTGGTCCTATACAAACCACATGCTTATTTTCACTTGGTTTTTATTTCCATCATACATATTTCCACTTCTACCTTCTTTATCTCTGCTAGAGTTGGCAGAGACCAGAATGATCAGTAACAAGCAGGAGAGACCCAGCCTCTTGCAGGCAGCAAGCTCATAATGAGTGAAAGGATAAATTAACTCTCAGCAGAGCTGGGTTTGCATCTTGGATTTTCTTGATGCTGTCTTCCCATGAAAAAATGTTTTTCTTATTTTAGCCAAAGCCTCTTGATGATAACTTCTGGGGAAGTTCTCCCCCTCCCACCCCAGCCCTCATGTACCTCTGCAATGTCATCAGGGCTGGTCAAGGAGAAGCTGTGCCCTGCCAGCTGATATGCCTTGGTCTCAATCTGGCTCAGTTTAGCCTGCATCACCTGTTTCTGGGTTTCATAGGCTGTTGTGCTGAAACCAATGCCATTCAGCTCCAGCAGAGCCAAGCAATAATGGGTGGGCATCTCCACTTTAGAAAATACATCTGTAGTAAGTACAAACCAAAGAAAATCTTTTATAAAACAGATCAACTGTAGATAAACACATTCATTAAAAAAAAAAAAAAAAAAAAGAAGAATCCTCAGTTTTGAAAATACTGAAATGTTCCGGCACACTGAAATCTTTTACTGTAGATTTCATTTAAATACTTTTGTTTCTGGAATAAGAAATATTTCATAATGTGAAGTGTTCCAGAACATCCTATCACAAAGGTATTAAAGAAAGCAGCTTCTGTCAATTTTTTTCCTAAAAAATACATCTCTTTGTATATCAACATTTTATAAACTGCAGACATTTAAGCCTTACTTAATGTAAGGCTTTTTAACTTGATACACATTAATTCCACCACCCACATCTTTTTAAAATGTTCTAAGGTTCAACTGTAACAATCATAAATGATGTGGTAAACTTGCAATAAAATGCTTCAGCAGGATTGGACCACAATCCTCGGCTCTGGATATAATTTAGGGGACTATTATAATGACCACCAATAGTATATTTCTGGGGCTTTTTTTGATGGCTTGTTTTAAAACAGCACAAGCACTCAGCAATTATTAGTGCAGACATACAGGATCATTCACTATGGAACCACAAGAGTTTCATGGACACAATGCATACATGACAAATCATGCTATATGGGCAGGCCAAAGAGCAAGAAATCTCCTTCAGAAAACATTTGAGGAGTTTAAGAATTACTCCTGACAAGAAAATCCAAAAATTTTGAAAATGCTAATGAGAAATCATAGACAAACCCACAAATCCCTCAGAATGGCCAGGGCACTCACCTGGAAGGCACAAATCTGCTTGATTTAGAGACTTAGAATAGACTCTGCTACAGCCTTAACCACTGGAACTGGTGGAAATTTGGGAAATAAGAATTATATTTTAATTTTTCTTTCAGAATATATATGTTTCCAAGGGAATTGCCCTCTTTTCTTTTAACAAATGAACATTTTGACAGAATACATTTAGATAAGAATTTCCAATCTGCCTCTCTTCTGCATGGATCATTCAGCCTGTGGCAGCACAGCTGTATTTGCCTTCCATTTTTGCCCCAGGTGGAGGATGTCTCTTTACCTGTCAGATTTTCCTTCTGTAGTTCCTTGTGGAGCTGGTCCATGATGTTGAAGACAAGCACAGACTCTATGGCTGCTCTGTACCGCCCAGACTGGTCTGTGCTGGCACTCAGCCCCAGACTCTGCACCCCTTGGCCCGTGCCCACCCCTTCCAGGAGGGGCAGCTCACTGGGGAGAAAGCTGGTCACCATGCTGTGAAGGGTATGTTCCTTGGAGCCAGAATCTAGCAGCCAACATGCAACCTTAAAAAGGGAGACCTCCATGAGACATTTTTTTTTTACCTTTTAGTCATAATAAAATGCAAATATTTAGCCAGGGCTTAATTCAAGGTCATAGTGGATATTTTTTTTCCTCATTTGGCAGGTAAACAAACTGCAATAATTTGTTACATCATTTCAGTAAAAACCTTCAGGAAAGCCTAAGTCACTGAAGAGCTTAATTCTTGAGTGAGAATGCAAAGTTATTTCTTTCTAAAAAAAAAGTTATTTCTGTACTTTTGAAAACTTCATCCTCTGTCAAATAAACACATCTTGAAATGTCTTTACGCTTATTAAAACTTGACTCAAAGGGAATAAATATGAAAATAAGGATCAAAACATGTTTAATCTGAAAAATTACTTTCTGGAGATCAGAACTTGCTATTGATCTAGAATATTAGCCAAGCTGAGCTCTCCTATCTTTTGCAGAACAGGACTAATGTACCAAGAATTCTGCATGGGATATTTTACTCCTTGTAGAGCTTAAACCCCTGTCTTCAAACCAAATTAATTTATATGTAGATTTCAATATCTTGTGGCAAAACAGGAAGAAGCACAGATTTCTACATTGCCTCTGCCATGCAAGCAGCAGTAAAAACTCATACGTATATACATGGGGTTGGGGAGGGTGTACGTATGTATTCATTGTGTCACTAAAATGAACCAACATGAGTATGACTATTACATGGAACAGTGAAGGGAAAGATGTTTTCACTGCTCTTCAATTTCATCCTAAAACTATGTCTTGGTATGAAAAAATCTGTATTTGTCCTTGTGTTGAACACCTTAGTTACTTTGCTGCAGAACTGAGTATTGCAACGAAGCTATTCAGCCCATATGCAAAGCAAGCTTTAAAAATCAACAGCATTTTCTGTGCACCCAGAGCTTTTTGTAACATGAGCAACAAGGTGCTTTTACCACAAGCCAATGTTTCATGTGAGTTACAACTGGTACCCAAACCTTTTGAAATTCCATGTAAACTTTGTTTTGTTTTGAGAAAACAGGGGTAGCAAAGTGGTCTGTATGCATAGTGGGTAAATCTTTTGCTTATAGAGTCTTCTGCTCTCAGAAGGAATAACCTGACCAGAAGCACTTGTCCCACGCTTCTTACTGCAACAAAACAGAAGTTAAGTCCTGTCCACTGGGACTGGGGAAAGATTTATCTTCATTTCCCCTGCCAGGTAAGGTATGAAATGATAATGTGCTAACCTCTGAAACTCTGTTTGTTTCTCTTGCAGGTACCATGAACAATTATAGCAAAGCAAATATCCTCAAAATACTCTTCTAGATTGCCCACTGAAAGAAAATTTCGCTGAACTTCCTGACAGGTTCATACTGTAATAACAGAAGTACCAGAAGGTACTCCTGCCTTTCCACTTTTGTTTTTAAACTAGTATTTTCATCCAAGAGAAATTTCTTAATCCTGCAAACCTTTGGGTCCTCAAAACTTCCTTCCAAGGAGATGCCACAAGCCATCAGCAGAGTTTTGTAGTGCTGGATGAAGTCATACATGATGAGTGAGCACTCCTTCTTGGTCTTCTTCTGCAGGTACAGCTGCAGATGGTTCAGCCTCTCTGTCACAGGCAGGCTTTGGTCCAGCGGTGGGGGTGCCAAACTCGGACTGATTTCTAAGGCAGGAAATACAAGCAAAAATCATCTTTTAACCCATTACATGGTAAAAACAGCAAGAGAAAAATTTTGAATGCAACCACCTTAAGCACAAAAGCTTCAGTTGAACTATGAACAAACAAGACATCTATAGCACTATTACATGTTTTTATCAAACCAGACTCAGCTCCCAAAAGCAATATGCTGTGTCTGTACTAACAAACAAAGGATAGCCAGGAATCAAACCCTAGTCACGAGGTCACTTAGCACAGATTGGGCTGTGTTCAGCATTTGAGTGCTAGATATGTTCTGGAGAGCAAAAACTGGAAGAGATTTAAAGGAAAAAGCAAGTTAGATAAAGAGAACTTGAGAGTGAGCAAATGTTTTAGCCATATGCATGCTCATAGTCCAGTGTCTGAGCCAATTACCTGCCCTTATTACACAGTGCTATAGATGTATCCACAGCAACCTGTCCAAGGGTGTTTAACACCTAAGACTGCCCAGTTTCTCCACCACACAACAGAGCTGGGGTTGGGACAATCACAGCACTTCCAAGAACCTTATCTGCTGAAGGAGCTTTCTTGAGATGCAGTGTCAAATAACCCAGCAGAGCCTGTCTGCTCACTTACCACTCTGGTCTTGGATCTGCTGCAAAGAGATATAGTAGGCATCTTTTCCACCCCAACACACTGCCAGTCCAACTACCAAGATGTCTTCACATCCTTGGACAGGAAACCCTTCATCTTTAACTTGTGTCCGCTGAGGAGAACTCACTAGAGAAATAATTTAAAGTTACTATTATAAAATGGCATCCATAAACACAGAAGATTTGGGATCCTGAAAATGCAAATATGTACAGTTGAGCCTAAAATGGAATAATATCAGGTCTTAGTAAAGCAAAGAAGCTGTGTGTTAGTAGAGGATGGAGAGTTGTTGTCAAGCATTTCCTTGACAGGTCTCTGGTGATAATAATGAAGTGTTAGCAGCTAGTTGGTATGTGAGAGCATCTGAATATTCTTCTGTGATTGCCTCTGAACCAAGGTTACACATTTTCAAATACTTTCAAAATGTAAACTTGGTTCAATATAAGCACATGCAAAATTCAGATCAAGTCTCTGGGCTGTTGCAATATTGCTTCCTTTTTTTCCCCACAGGAGTATTCATACACTGCAGTTTGCTGCTGCTTTTTAAACATATTCTTCCTTTAAAATGACAAGATTAAGCAGTTAGATTCTTTGCTGTCACATCACCATAACAACAACAGTAACATTTCTTAACTATCAAAATAGATTTTTGACAGGCAAATATGAAATGCTTTTTAGAGTGAATGGAAGGGACACACTTCTATCTCAACTCTTGGAGAGGTTGCTAGAAAAGGCCAGAATTTGGAAGGGATGCTTTATGGGTGGCTTAATATGAACAGGAGGAAAACCTTATTTACTTTGAGGGTGACAAACCACTGGAGCAGATTGCCCAGAGAAGTTGTGGAATCTCCTTCTCTAGAGATATTCAAAAGCTGCCCGCATGTGATCCTGTGCACCCTGCTCTACATGAACCAGCTTTAGCAGGGGGGTTGGACTGGATAATGTCCAGAGGACCCTTCCAACCCCAAACACTCCATGATTCTATTACATCAGTGATTTTCCTCCATTTTGATTTTCCTTTCTCCAGCCTGCTGTAAGCTGAAGATACCACATGCTGTTCACAAAATAATGCACTGGAACAGGAAACTGACCTTTTTTGAATTTGCCACCAATCGTTGATTTGGGAGACAAAAGGCACTTTGTTCTTTCACATGCCACTGAGATGGAGAATCTGCTTTTCTCCTTCCATTCTGCAACAAAAGTCTGGAAAAGTGCTCTGTCGCTTGCTACATCAATAATAGTGAAACTTTCAGCACTTAAGGGAACAAATGGAAAAACATCCTGAGACAGCTGCAGTGAAAAGCCTTGGTCTACAATGGAATTATCTTTTATCTCATCTGCCTCAGTTGGGTCTAGACACCCAAGATTGTCCTGGAATGTTTTTACCTGCTGCTCTGCATTGCCCTGTAGCTGAATCATCCGCCCTTCCTTCTTGCAGGTGACTTGTCCCTTTCTTGCAGATGGGAGAGAAACAGAACATCTTGGAAATACCTCTTTGGGAGGTGTTGGAGGAATAAACCCATTATTACTATCTGCTGCAGGACAGGACGTTCTGTTGCTTCCCTCGAGCTGAAGTGTTATGCCATGTGTTTTCTGAAGATCCAAGTTTTCCATTTTGTTTTCTTTAGCCTTGAAAGAGCTTTTTAAATCCTGGCAAGTGGGCACAGGCTTTTGCTCACAACAGTCAGATTCAAAACCTGGCTCTTGACTAACAATAGGAGCAACTAACTCTCCTTTCAAACTAGAACTTGCTGAAGCTGTTTCAATGCCTGAGAGGCTAGGCCATTTGTCCAACACATCCTGCAATCCTGGGCTTAGCTCAAACGAGCATTCAGTCCACACCACTGGATGGGGGTTCTTCTCAAAAGCTTGGTGGCTTCTCTGGAGCTTTTCACCTTGATCTCCTCCTAAATCCTTTGGACTGGGGTCACTGTTACAAGTTACTGAGTTTCTTAATCCTAACTGACCTTGAAATGTAGAAGGAATGTCTTTCAGAAAAGACGGGGAATTTCCATGGTCTAAAACTTCTGCTATTACATCTGAGGATGCTAGAGACACATTGTCACACTGTGCAGGATTCTCGTGTTCTTTCTGATTGTCACCGACATCAAATTTATTCTCAACAGGCCTTGGATTCTGCAAAACACCATCTGGAGGAAGCAAAGCCACAGGGTCCTTTCCATCAGCTTCCATGATGTGAACAGCTGAAAGGTCACTGACATTGCTGAAGCTATCATCAAACAGCAAGTTATCACTCGTATTTAGGCTTGTTTCAGGGACAGGCTGGCATTCTACTTGTACAATGTGTTCCCTACCAAAATGGGAGGCTGCTTTACTCAGGTCTTTAGACACACTCTCCCCTTTCACTGAATTTTGGGTCTGGTAATCTTGTAGAAAGCTGTGTAGCTGTGAGTCAGTCATTGAGAAATCGCTCTCTTTAAGGCAAGGTGCAGGCTGTAAATTAAGGCCTCCAGACTCCAAAACTTTATTACTACTGTGCTGAGTTGTGTTTTTTGTAATGTCATTTGTTGTGATAAGACTTGGGAAGCTCAGTTTCCTAACTGTTGCAGCCAGCCTTTTATCAGTATCATTCTCAGTCCATAAACTGCTTCGTTTTTCTGATATTTCCTGCTGTGGTATTGCTGCCAGCTCTGAACCTTGTATCCCCTGCTGTCCTGTGATTCCAGCTGCTCCCTCCTGTTTTATTATCATCTCAGTTTGAGTATCCAACTGGATGCTGTCTTCAAAGTCTCTAGAGTCAGAAAACAGATGAGAGGCTGGATCATTCTGAACACCATCTGCATTGCTAACACCTCTGGATTTTACTAAAGACCCTTTCAGAAAATTTTTAGGATGACTGCTGCCATTCTGCATGGTTCCAGCTTGCAACAATATTCCGTTGGGCTTTTCACTCCCATTTTTGCCAGCATTCTGAATCTGAATATTGCAGATTTTCTCTTCACCAGGACAAAAATTCTTATCAATCCTCTCCTCAGCACAGCTCACATCTGTTTGAGTTTTATTCCTTATATTCTGCTTAACATCAGTTTTGTCAGTTCTCTGTGTCCCAGCACTACCAGGTATCCCTCTACTTCCTACAATACTGTGTGTCTCCACACTGGTGTGTGGAGAACCCTTCAGCATAACAGGTGCCTGAAAACCTGCTCTCCCCTTAGGGATGCCTTCATTAGTGCTGCTAGGCTCTGTAAATAACCCTTCCATTTTGTCTTTCTTCCCAATCTTAACACCCCCCATCTGTACAGAACTTGAGACTTCATGAGTTACAGAATCTGTTTCCATAAATTCCTTATTATTTTGGTTTGAAACAGAATTATCTGTAGAGATGATGGTGCAGGAAACAGGCAGCTCTTGTATATCTATGCTAAGCTTATTTGAATCTTCAAGAAGTGACCCCTGCAGTTTTGAAGCGGTATTTTTGTTCCTAGTCCGATTTAAATGTGTATCTGTGCTTTTAATCAATCTAGAGGCTGAATATTCTGTTTTCAATGTTGGTGTTTTTCCTTGTTCAGTAAGGATTGCTGTTCTGGAATTCATCTTGGTTTTGACCAGAGAAATTTCTTCTACGTTTTCATTTCCTCTGCACACTATGAGCCGTTTTCTGGCACTGTACACAAGATCACCCTCGCCTTCCTCTGCTCGAGCCTGTTTCCTGCCCAGGACTTCACTCTCAAATACAGAGCTTTCTGTGCTACTGCTCAGTCGCCTTTTACATCCCTTTTTAATATTTGATAAGTTTCCAATCTGGGAACCAAGGCCATTACAGTGTTGAACTCTGCAGCCTTTTTTGTTTAACACCCTTGAAGACTCAGCAGACTCCTCTCCATCTGATCTATGCAGTCTGTCTTCCAGTTCTGACTCACTGCTGATCACAGAGGATGTATCAGTCTCGAGAAAAGACTCTGGGTTCCACTGCACTCCCAGCAGTGCCAAATCCTGCTGCAGAAGTCTCCTGGCTTCCTCCACAATGACAGAGGCCGCTTCTCTTTCAGTGAAGCCCTTCATTCCAGCCATCCAGATGCTGCGCACAGCCCGACGCTCCTCTGCTGCCTCTTCATCCTCATCCACAGCCCTACGAACACTTCGAGGAAGGTAACATATGTAACACACCCATGCACAGCATAACACACATGTAACACACCCATGCAACATAACAAACAACACAAGGAGCTGGCACTATTCTCTTCTGCTCTCATGTCAACTGTCTTCACAGCTTCCTTTACAGAAGCACTCTACTTAAAATATAATGCACTTGATGGGAAATAACTTAATTGGAAATAACTGTTCCTAAATATGAATAGATGCTGATGAAAGATATTACTGCCTGCATACCCCAAAAGCATTTCCAGATTTTTGTGTTCAAACATACCTCAGACAAGTCCCAATTCCCTACCAGGGCAAGATGCAGGTCCCAATGAATCATCCTCCATGCACTGTTTTCCAAGTTAAGGCAACTTCAAGAGCATGAACCAGACAAGTATCATGACACAGTCCAACTAGTACTTGATCAAGGAAACTTGTTACTGCACTAATATATAAATCACAAGAGAATCCCAAAAGATAATCAATAAATCATTGAACATATGGTGAAGATGCCCTTTAGAGGCAGCAAAAACTCACCAGAAAGCACTGACAATTTACCCAGGACTAAACAGTGCATTGAGAAGAGGAATAAGAACATTTTGGTGTCAAAAACTTATTCTGTAAATACAAGGTGCTTCTATTAATTTCAGAACAACCATGGAATGACTGTGATCTGTCCGAGAGACATAACCTACAAGTTATGTCTAATTAATATTTGACACAAAGTTCCAAAGGGTTGCCACATTTTATTGCAGGTTCCATCCTGTAACCCTTCACCTTACAAACTCCTTTACTCGACTTCTGGACTTACTGATTTCTCACCTTTTAAATGGTACTGAGCTCTTCAGAGCAGCTGCCACGTCATCAGGACTGGCTTTAGCGAGGTCAGCCACAGTGACAAAGCCAGCGCTGTAAAGTGCCCTGGCACGCTGGGCGTTGAGCAGAGACACCCGCACCAGGTCACACAGCTCCCTGTGCACCCCAAAAGTGAGCCTGCTCTGGAACTGAGAGAGCAGCATCTCCATGTTGTGCCAGCCCAGTCGATTACAGAAAACTGTTATCATTCCTGAAACACAAAAGTTACATTGATGTCTGAACTCCAGCTCCAGTTCTACTAAGCTGGATTCACTCCCCACCTCCCAGTCTGATTCAGCACTCACTTTACATTTCTCACCTTCCATTATTTACAAAAACTAACTCATGTTTATTACAACTATGAGTAGGAGCTAGTCTTGCAGAACTCAATCTGCAATTAGCTAGTTAATCAGTGAGGCAGAAACTCTGAATGACACTGTTTTTTTTCAAAGATGCTAATATTGAAAGTTTGAAGCACATGCTTCAAACTTTCAATATCCTGAAACAAGAGTCCTATGAAAGAATCATACTGGGGAAAAAAAAGGCAAAGGAGAAAGTAGTGATGAGAGTCATTAAGGGAAGCCATAGATTTTTGAGGAAACCCAGCAATGACATCCATAAAAGTAGACCTTGGCCTGCAGGATTTCAGTTACTGAGAGCATCATAGGAGGCAGCAAATCCTATGATACAGGTTACAACTGCAGCCCCCAGTGCATGGAAGAAGGAAAAGAGCACAGAAAAGACAGTTTCTTATTCACAGATTGCATCTACAGACAAAAAAAACCACTGAAAGGCATGGCATCCTTCACTAATTTTACAGTGATTATAGAATACAACTTTTATCATATCTCTTAACTCTATGTCATATCAATAGTTAATTTTACTTCCCAGATTACTCCTGTGAAAACTATTAACACTGGAAATACAGAATTATGAAACTGCTACAAAGTTATTTATATTAAGTTTAAAAAAAAAGTTATTTATATTACCAGAATTAATTTAAACTATTCTGCATCAGTTGGCGTGACCTTTTCATTTTGGGGCTTTGACTCATGCTGCAGCCCACACAGAGGGTTTCGCAAGTCGAGCTAAAACTGTCTTAAAAAATGAAAACCCACTTATGGAGTAAGGAAGGATTTAGGCAACAGAAAAAAATATCTTGGTCACTGGTGGGCTGTTACTTCTACTCCCACACAGCTTTCTTAGGGAAGTTAAAGGCAGCGGCTGTCTGACCTCCTGTGATCTGCTGATAAATGACCCAGAAGCCACTCACTCTGTTCTGAAAACTGTAACCTTATACCTTCTGACCAATTAATTTTGCATTCAGAAGAAAGCCATGTCCCATCTTAGAGACTCCAAACTTTACTCAATGCTGAAAGGTATTCTTTCCTCATAGAGCAAAGCTTTAGAAGGGACTTGCACTAATTTCCATACTTAGTATTGAACAAGCTACATTCCTGCACAGCACACAGCTGATTTCCACAGACCTCAGCACGCTGCACACTGCTTGATTCCCCTCAAATGGCCCCCTTCCCACTGCACACTCTGGTTCCACAGCAGGGGCAACCACAGGTTAAGCTATAAATCCATAAGTGGTTTCACAAGGCTGTTTGCTGTCAGAACCACACTGTGGCTATCTTTGCCCCAAATCTGGAAGGACTGAAAAAAAAAAACAGAGTACCCTAAGACTCCTGGGGTATTTTGCTCAGACAACTTGCCTGCATAAGTGGCAGCAGATTGCTGCAAGGATTGAAGCTGACCACGACTACAGCCATATTTCTTGGTCATATCTTGTAAAGGAACCTCACTGATTAAATCCAGAAGGGCAAGGCTGGTGAAAAACCTGTTGACAAAGTACAAGAAGAAATAAAATTGTCATCTGGGGCACATTACTGTACATAGCAAAATGTGCTGTGATACATAGGACAGAACAGTTCTACACTATAGCACACAAAAGAAACAGAGAGGATGGCTTCCTAACACATCAGCACAAACATCTTGTGCCTCCAGTGTTCTCAGACCAGAACAGACCAGGTCCAGGTTCTCTGACCTATCAATTCACTCAGAAAAAGAGCCAGTTCCTGAAAACAGACACAGAGCCTGTGCATTACAGATGTTATAGCCTCTGATCTCTGCACTTTCACACCCACATTCTGTGGCTACCTTTTGTGGATGGCCATTTGTCTGTGCTGTTTCTCTGTTTTAGCTGTGATTTTGCCCTTTACAGAGCGAGCTAGAAAGCCTTCTTCAATCCCCACCAGCTCAGCCACACGTTTCATTGAGGCTGGCAGCTTCTCCCACAGGCAGAAAAACTGGTACCAATCAATGGTGGTCCACTCCTCATACACTGGGGTGACCTAAAGAAAATAACACAATGGAAAAAACTGTTTTAGAGAAATAAACAGAACTAAACAGAGTTTTGGGTAAACAAAACTACAGCCTAGGGAATGTGGTTAGAGCATCCTACGCACGAGGTAAAGGCACTGAGTCACAGGCGTGGACCATGAAGAAAGTAAAAGCTCTTCTAATCCAGTTTCTTTAATACTTGTACTGATGAGATCTGACTCATATGGGTACTCCAATGATTAAATCATTTAGAATCTTTGTCAGATTATTCTTTATATCCAAGCTACTAAACGATTTAAATTTAAGCTGTCTCTTCAATGTCCTTTAAGAAAACAAAATTTTATTCTTTTTTTAACAAAATTTACAGACATCTATCAACATTTTAAAACCATGAGTAAGCACACTAACCACTGCCACAGAATCTGATAAAGCAGGAAGGACAGAGCACTTGCTAGAACTTGCTGAAGCTTTCATTTACCTGGAGTACAAAAAAATCTCCACTTTTATTATCACTAACAAAAAGCCCTCCAGAGCTTTTTTTAAATGTTTTTTAGACATAAAACCAATTCTGTTAATGTTTAGTCAGCACAGAGTCAGATCCTCTGTGAGGAGACAAAATGTCTTCATACCTTTATCGATATAAAGGAAGATTAATTATTTTGAAAGAACTAAGAGTTGCTTGGCACAAATGTTAAATGGCACAGAATACTAGATGCCTATGTGGTTGTAAATCATCCATGCTTCTTCATCTGCTGAGAAGAACAAAAGTTATTAAGATGGGGGTTTATCTTTTGTTGTTTATTGGGCTTTTGTTGTGATTTGGTTTTTTTTTCTTTAAAGAAATCTATTTTCCAAGTCTAGCAAATCCTTATTTGTTTTCCCTAAAACAGAAGGGCTTGGAATTCAGTCTAGTATTTGTACATGTAAAGGATGCAAGCTTAAAAGAATTTAAAAGTATTTTAGCAGATAAACTCCCTGTAGCTCATAAGGAACACATGAAGAACAATACTTTAAAAAAATTAAAAAGCAACAAAATGAAATAAACCTTTAGCCTTGAAAAAGAACAGACTTGCAGGAAAGTGTTTTAGAGTAGCTTAACAGAAGAGAATCTCAAGAACATTTTGTTCAACAGTGTATGATTTAAAATAACCTTAGACAAGCTGCTGCAATTAAAAAGTACAGCATAAAAAACATTATGCCATCACTGCCTTTACCCCAGAACAGGAACAAATTTCACCCTGTTTTTTGTGCTTTGGACATTCAAACAGGGAAAACATTCAATGGTGCATAACACAAAGGAGTTCACTTTACCTGGCAGAAATAGAACAAAATATAATGTAGTCCTCTAAAACAGAGATATGAGTACATATGGGACAGCAGCAGAGCCAAAAAAAATCTAGCTGTTTTAGCCCATAACTGGGCTATTGAAGTCACCAAGCAGAGACAGGTACCCTCAGACTCCTGCCTGCCCCTGCCTCCCAGCTCAACAAGCTTTGTAACTGCAAGCACATTCCTCTTGGAGTGAACTTTCTATTCAGACAAGACTCCCAAACTCTGCCTTTGATTTATCATCCTGGTAAAGACAATACACCTTATTCTTAAAGAAGGCTAAAGCTGACTGACAGATTTCAGCTGATGATTGCACGATGGGCCTCTGGCAGCCATGAATCCCAAGTAGCTCAGTGCAACTCCCTCTGGCTTCCTCAATAATCTTCACAAGTTCATGGCTTCCTCTCCCAGGATCTTAAACAGCAGTGCTTAGCTTTTCAGGTCTATGTGCTCATAAATCTTGACACACTCTGGGACACTTTTCCCTTATAAGATTTATTACACTCCTTCCTTTAGCCCTGGCAGCATCACCAGGCAAATAAAGTAAATCAGGGATGAATTTCTCTGTAACTGAATCAAAGAAAGGCCCAGCCATAGACAGGAAGTGGTGTGGCTCTCTGAGGCTTTTTGGAAGCAAAAAAGATACTAAAAGCTCAACATTTTCCTGTGCCTCCAAACGTAATATGAAATTGAGCCTGCTAATCCCAAACACACATCCAAAAACCAATTTGTTTCATCAATTTCAAGTGCCTCAGAAAATCTACAATTATTTTATGCTCAAAAGTTATTAAGTTCTGAAATCTTAGTAAGTCAAGGGTGACAAGAATGGGGTTAAATGGCACACAGCACCTGTCTGCACAATGGACATTATGGCAACACACTCATTCTGAAGAACCTTCCATTTAGAAACTTTTCTTCATGAAGGATAAACTAAGCAAAGCACAGAAAAACTCAAACCTATGTTCATGGAGCTGCCAAGAACTTTGCAATGTGCTGTCTCCCCTTAGTTTTGGTAGTGGAAAATACAAGACACAGAACAGGAACCTACCAAATAGACAATATGTAGATCATTCTCCAGAACAAAGCTTTTCATAGCTCGCTGCAGGTCAGCAAAGATTTCCATGGCTTCAATTGGTGAAAGAGAAGAGGAAAGAGTAGCTGAGCCAAGATGTGTTGGGTGATAAACCTTTGCTGTTAAGAAAAAATATATATTGTACATAGAGAAACATTTAGGTGCAAGTTTACAATAATTTTCAGGTTGTGCTGCATTTGAGAGAATTCTAAAGTTTCACAGCTGCTTTTTCAATAAGAAATAGTGTATGCCTCCATTCTGAAGACAGAAAAACAGAAACAGCAACAGGTTTAGCCTTGCCTATATCTAAACTAGCCTTTTTCTCTTTAGAAAAAAAAGACAAAAATCACAGGCTGCAGTTAATATGCACCAATCCTGTGGTAAAAGTTTGCTTTGTTTAAAGATATTTTGGTAGTTTTTAGACTAGGATGCATCTGTCTTAGAGGTGATGTTCAACTGATGTGATGTGCCTTCCAAGAACATGTGCATGCAAAATATGATAAACAGGTGTAAAGATACCTTCCAGAAAGCTTGAGTATTCTTGTTACACAATTCTTTAAAATAAAATATAAAAAAATGCAGAGAAGTCCTTACTATTAATTTACATTGAACATCTACTCAGTTAGCAAATCAAAACTGCAATCACTGGGAGGAACACCAACTTTACCTTTCACATCATTGCCAGAGTCCACAACCTGAATGAATTCATTTTCCAGCAGCCATGCCACACAAGCCTCGATGGGTCCAGCCTGTGCTTTGTCTTGCTCTTTGCCATTTTCCCACTCGCTTTCTTTCAAGCTGGATGCAAGCAGAGTGCAAGAGGCATAGGTCTGCACATCCTCTGGAGTGTTGGCTACTCCCCCCACTATGATCTGTTGAAGAAAAATATCTGTTCATATTGCCAGAGATGCAGTAGGACAGAACATCAGATCAGAGAATCAGAAAGAGTGATCCATCATCTCAGTTTTAAAGAACCATTTTCCCAGAGAGGGGAATATGAGGCAAAGCAACAGATAATTTTTAAGGATTTTCTTGGAAAGAAGTCAGTCATCTTGGGCAGAAATAAAAAGACTAAGCTATGGAAAAGAATGATTAACAAAATCTTATTCTGAAAGTGAACATACACATGGCAGCAATTTAGATTTGAGACTAGCCTGAGGCATTTTTCTTAGCCAACACTGTGAAATATTAAAGTATGTTAGAACACAAACTGCAATTTTGTGAATTCAAAAAGCAAACCATGAAAGTGGAGTTCTTATAAGGCTCTTCAGCATACAGAAGGTTTCTCTTAATAAATATGAATGTTATAACCCACCACTGTTTTACTGATTGAGAGTGATTTTGTTCATCTTGGATTTTGGTTTTGCTTTTAAGGAACCCCCTTCTTTTAGATAGCTCTTATACAGAAAAATACATTTAGAAATTCCACTGGTCTGCTAAAATTCAAAATCTATGGAAGTACAACCGAATTCTAAGCATCACAAGAGTTTTTAAAAGACAGTAAAAGTATAGCAAACAGATTCTATTTAAAGGGTCTTGTATCTAATCCAAGCTCAAAAGCAGATTTGGGAAAGGACATAAGCTAACCTACATGAAATTAAATCCTTTTGGTCCTTTTTACTCCTATAGGAGCCCTACAGAGGAGGGAGCATTTTTGGTGAGCTGCTTGCTCACCAAAAATGTATTCACAAAATTTCAATCGTTCCTGCGCAGAAGAGGTAGGTAAATTGAGGGGGTAAATAAGAGACCCTACAAGGTTCCACAAATGTCATTATGGCCCAATTCAGTCTACAAAGCCTCTAGGGTCAGTAATTTACAAACATCCTCCAGTTAACAGTGTCAGGTCACACCTTAAGTTTAAGAATCACACTTAGTTCTGCCTGCTGCTTGAGTACATCTAAACACAATAGCAAAGCTTTTTTGAGTGTCCCGATCTGCAGCAAGCAGAGAAACATCCTAGACAAAATGCTGAATACTGAAGCAAGCTGGCAGAGCCAAATAAATGACTGACTTGACAAAGGAGGAAACACATGAAAAAGACATGCACAGAAAACATTTGGTGGTGTCACAGAAGAAACCATCCTACAAGGGTCCAAGCACAATTCTAATCCCTCGGTGTCCCGTACCTCGAGTATTGCTCTTTTCATGCTAGAAGCAACACCTTCTCCGTCTCTTCTGAGCAAACAGCTGCAAACAGGCTTGAGAGATCCCTGAAGTAGAGCAGCACCTTTTGATCTCTCTGAGGGCTTGCAGACTAAAATGCTCTCACCTATTGGAGAAGAAAAGAAAAACAAAACAAACACAAAACCAATTACTTTGGTACTGCATCTTAGCACTATAACAGCTGCACACAGCTCACCAAGGACATATTATTGGAATGGAAAACTGTAAGTATTTTCAAAAGAGCTGAGTAACAAAAGAAGAGGAAAAAAAGTGCAACCTTAAACAGTGCATATGAATTGCTATGTAAGAACTGCAAAGATGCACAGTACATCAGAACTAAGGCAAAGCCAGCTCCAAAGTTACATTAGGCTAATCTGGGTCTTGTCAAGTCATCTTAGGAGATTCCACAGCCTCTCTGTTCATCTGCTTTGCTGCTGAACCACTCTTGCTTCTTGTTCTGGAGTGGAACTATAATATACAGTACCTCGTAGCATCAATTTGAGATTTTCATTACATTAATAAACTGAAAAAATTTTTGAAAGTAAGAAGAAAACATAAAAGCTGCACAGTATTTTGACAGTTTGTATTAAGTCAACCAGCTTTCACTCCAGAAATAACTAAGTCAGAAATCCAAAATTACTGATCTAAGCAACTATACATCCTCTGAACTTTCATATATGCATTTATATACACATACACGTAAATATCCTGCATAATATATCCATTAAGGTAGGATATATTGGGATGAAAGTACATCTCAATATATCCTACCTTAAAATTCTCTGTCAGACATTGCTCAGTTAATCTCCAACTACTGAAACTCTGTGGGAGATAAAAACCATCCCAGAGCCACGAAAAAAAAAATGAAAATAATGGGTAAATTCCTTTAATGAGATCATAGTACTGAGGCAAGGGGGTTAGAAACTAAAAGGTGATTGATTAAGGATAGCTGTTTAATCAAGTGTATTGTTTAACATTTGCTGCACTTGCGAAGACGAGATGAGAAAATGCAAGGATATTTTGATAAGGAAGGAACTGTGTCCCAAAGCAGGAGGGAAAGAGTGCCAGACTTGCAAAGCTGTTGAGATAAGAAAGGCTCCTTGGACCCCCAAAAAAGCCTGGACCAGCCTTGTGGTTTGAACCGTGACCAAGAGAGCAGGGAGCACGTGCAAGAAGACAAGGTGAGAAGCCCACCCTGAGGAAGACATTGGAAAGCTCGTTGGCTTCCTCCCATGCAACCACCAGCTGACCACCAGAGCACTGCACTTATTATTAATCAGAATACCAAGCAGGGCTGGGCAGGGCTGGGAAATGAATATGCATAGTGTACTGCAAAACTTGATGCACATGTAACCTCTCAGGGAACAAAGAGAAGGTTAAATTCTTCGGAAAGCGCGCATGTCTTTGGAGGAGTTATCCCCCACATGCCTCAGCGCTGAATAAATACACACCTACTTCACAACTTTTACAAGTTGTGGAGTTTTTCCATGTATCAGTACAGTTTAACCATGGAAAACACAGTGGCCACATAAAGGATATTTTTTTCCACAAAGCTCTTAGGGAGAAACTGGATCACTGAAGACCTTAGCTAGTTGCAAGCTTTGTTATCTGGCACAGGATAAATGAACAGGGTAGGACACATTTGCCTTTGACTAAGAGAAGAACACTAGTGTTGGATTAGCTGTACATTAAATATCATGACAGATTTATGATAACTTGTTAAGATTTAAATGCATGTAGTCTGGACACAAGGTAATTTTGGTAGTGGGTATCTTAGTATGATCCTAGGAATGTTAACTTAGGATAAAACTGTAGCTGTGGAAATGCTACAGTAATTAGCAAATCCAGAGGTAATGAAAACACAATGCACTTAAATTTAATGAACAGAATAAATAAATGCAGCGTAGGCGAGTAACGAAATACAGCTTAAACATAATTACATATATTAACTACAGAATGAAATGATGTTCAGAGGATGTCTCTTTGATTTTTTTAATCGTGCCAGGTAAAAATGTTGATATCAGTTGATCACATACTTTTGACAGAACTGGGGAGTAGTTAAGATGAACTGCCTGTAAAGCATTGCTTCATGAAAGAAAAGCTTATTTTTATTTTAGCAATAAAGAACATCTATTCATTTTGTATTTGGGTTCTGATGTGACCTGAAATTTCCTCTGAAAACTTCCTTTTGACTCTTTCAGAGTGATGTATCTAAAAGAAAATCTAACAGAAGATGGGTATCCACTTAGCTCTGTATTACCTGACAGCTTTACAAGACTTGAGAGATATTCTTTCCCAAGATGCCACTGATAATTCAAAGCTAATAATTGCAATATAGTAAACAATAAATTTTAAAAAAAAGGAACTGAGCTGTTCCAATATCCATTACCGAACATTTCAAATACTAGGGGAGGTCCAGGTTAGCATCAGATAGACAAACATCAGAAGACTCAATATCTAGGTATAAAACTCCATTAAAACCAACAAAGGCCCTACAAAATCCTAGGCTTTGTTCAGCTTTACCTATTTCTCCTTGGGAAAACAGTACTTTTGATGAATGCAGAGAGAAACACATTTCACTCTCCAAAATTATATTTTTAAGTTTCCATCAAATCAAGAAAAATAAATTGAAAAACCAAAATGTAAGACAATCCAAAACTACCATGTTGGGAGAGGAGGAGGAATTCAACCCAACAGCATTTATCTTTTGTCTGTCAGCTAAATTTCATATCCACATAAGGCACTTTTTCCAGCTGAAGTTGCTGTCCTCCAGTCTCCCTACTCTGTGACAGAGTAGCAGCTGGCAACATAGCTTTATATTCTCATCCAAAAGATTCTGTGGAGTGGAAAAAAATGGTACATTCATGAAGCTCATCAGCATAAAATCAACTGCTTACACATCAGAAATGTCACATCAGAACTGTCAAAAAGGGTACTAATTATTGTAACTTCAAGGAGAAAAAGAAGAAACTTCAAGGAATAATGTAATTTTACACCTGCCTCTACAGTCAAATGAGAAAGTCTGGAAAATTTCAAAATCCAGCCTGCAGCTGCCCTTTCCTTGAACGCACAGGGAGAGCTCTCAGAGATATAGGTCGCAAAATGCTCTGTTGCTATGCTACTCAGGCAAAAATAGAAAGCTAAATGTAAGAACAGTCTGCTTACATAGGGCTCCAGCAAGCACCAATCAAACAATCAGGAGGGCAAATCCCACCTCCCACATCTGTTGAACTTCTTCTTTTCTACTGTGTTTATACCTGCATAATGTGGCTTTTTGCAATCATCCACAAAGATAAATTTTCATTGCAAATTAAAATAACAGGCAGGATTTTTTTGTTGAACATCAATCAGTGCCACTGTATGCAAGAAGGTGCCATATTATCATATTATTGTAAACTACTGTTCATATTTCCCTGACTCTGTCTCATTACTATTTTCAAGATCTATAAAACTGATGTTTAAGTTTAATAAATCTAAATCATAACTTCAGACAACAGAAGTTTGTCAAATGAGGGTTGTAGACTTTGCATGCATTTCTTACATTTTAGGCCCATCTGATGAGAGTTTACCGCAAATTTTCTCACTGAAACTCTAAACACTTTAGTCAACTGATCATGGATCACAGAATTAAGGCAAATGAACACAGCCTTAGAAGCTAACAAGAATTCAAAGGCAAAAATAGCCTGTTCCTGAAGTAACTGACATATAAATACCAAAGTCTGTCTCAGTCAGTGAAAACAATCCCCTGGGAATTACAACTTTTACTCCATTAATACCAAACAAATTAATACCAAACAAATTCATCTTGATTAACCTAATCATACAGCCTGCAAAAGGAATTCATCATGATTAGTCCCTAATTGCCAAGTACCGCCCTGGATTTAATCAGGTTAACACCGCTCCGACAGAATGTCAGTAAAGACTCTGCTTACCCTCTGTGTCCACCCCTTTCCTGCCAGCCCTTCCAGCCATCTGCTTGTAGGTGAGGATGTCCAGCAGCCTGCCTCCGAAGGTGGGCGTGCGGATGATGACGCGGCGCGCGGGCAGGTTCACTCCCGAGGACAGCGTGGAGGTGGCGGCCAGCACTCGGATCAGGCCCTGCCGAAAGGCTCCCTCAATGATGTCCCGCTCGTCGAAAGTCAGACCTGGGGAGATGTGGCTTTTAGTGACCCTTGTGATGGCAAAACTGAATGGAAGAGCTGGAAATCCTGCTGGCTGGCAAGGAAAGAGCAGACATAATGAACATTCTCCAGTCAGTGTTAGGAACCAGACTTGCAGCACTACTTTAGTTAACTTCTGACCAGTAGGTGAAGCGAAATTTCACCATTAAGTTTTTATTATTCAACTGACAGTGATATACTAGCTTTTCTAAGGTGCTTGTACACATTGTGGCAAGATGAACTACTTACTCCATATTAACAAGTACTGCAAGTAAATATTTAAAGAAATAAAAAATGAGAAAACAGTAGGGGAATAGGATTTACTCATCTGCCATCCTGACCCTGGATTGCTTCTTCATTATTTTCATTACATATTTGGTATGCATCTTTCTACATTACCTTCAGGGCTTCAGGCCAATTTTATAAGAAATACAGATTCCATAAGCATTTGGAATTATTCCTCCTACATAATCAATGCCATAGCTACTGTTTTCTCTCCCAGTCAGTCTTTTCTCTCTGTGAATCAACAGGTGACATTAGGTAGGCTCTATTACCTACCTAAGTAAGAAATAAAAAATCCAAGCAGAAGTGTTCACAACACATGCTCCTTTCATTTTTATTTTTATGGTTATGCTGCCTCTATTTACTCATTTATTTCAATACTAAACTGAGGAAAATTGCTCTGAAATACTCTGGCAGCTTTAGGAACAACTTGAAAATACTAGAGCTGCAAATCATTGAAGTTTTCAGCCATTTCGCAAAGAAAGGATCAGGCAAATTGTATTCTAGAAGTTGCTGTTATCCAACTGTCCTGGTTTAAGGCAAATTTGGGAGAAAGCCTCCAAAACAGCGTCCCTCCAGAAAGCAAACCCACATGGCCCCTCCCCCCAACCGGTTCGGGGAGGATTCCTCAGAGAGAAGTGGAAAGAACCTGTTTATTCAACAGGCACAGCACCCCCCAGCACACAAAATGAACAATACCAGATGACAAAATTCCTTCACCACTCTGAAAAAGATGACAAATTCAGAAAGTCTCTCCTGGGTTGCTCTGTTATCAGTTCCTCCGGAGCTGGGAATGGCTGCTGCAGGCCACAAAGTGAAAACTTTCGGTGCTTCCCAGGTCCCAGTCCAGAGCAGACTTGAGTAGTTCCAAGAAAAGGGAAAGACAGTCTAGGGAAAATTTAGACTTCCTAGCTAAACTAACTAACAAGCAAAAGCAAGAGCAAAACTGAAAGCAACAGCAAAGCAGGAGCAAGAGCAAAAGCGAAAGCAAGAGCAAAAGCGAAAACGAGAGCAAAAGCAAAAATGAGAGCAAAAGCGAAACGAGAGCAAAAGAGAAAGCAAAAGCAAGAGCAAAGAGCAAAAGCAGCACTATGGACTGCCCCCTCTGTGTCCCGCCGACTGTGGGGGAGTGAGCAGGCTGAAAACAAAACAAAACTTCGCTTTTCAGAGCCAGTCTTGAAGGGACAGAACATAACATCCAGCATAAACAGAACAGATGACTGGGGATACAAGCATCATAATGTCACCCTAGGACACCAACACAACACAGAGAAGATGTAGCAAAACAATTTGTGAACTCAAGTCTCCAGCCACAAAACACGAATTTCAAATTTGCCTGTAACTGTGGGATTCTTAAAGCTTATTTAATCATAAGCTACAAAATGCTTAAAAAAGTAACTGGTAAATTGCTGATACCTGCAAGAAAAAGAACCCATATGACTTAACCATTACTGAATTCAAGACCAAGATATTCAGGAATACCTGCATGATGAAATGCCACTCCCCATGGCAAAGTACGCTGGAGCACAGAGTCCAGGCCTGAAATCGAACGCTTTAACTGATCCAGGACCTCATCAATCCCTTCTCTGTTCACAACAACTGGGGCAGGGGCTGAGGTTTTTGCAGAACCTTGAGAAAGAAAGTATTTTTATAGTTCCTACTAAAATTAATTTTCATTAAAGGTACTGTGCATACTGTAGTCTTCTGTTATGTACTTTTCTCTTACTCTCAGTTTGTTGCAAACCGTAGAACTCCCTGGCAATGATGTCTGCCAGCTTCTCACACCAGTTCTTTGATGGACAGAAGAGCAGGACTGAATGGCCACCACAAACAGTCTCATAACACAGGCTCACAATATGGTCTTCGTCTCCCTGAATTGAGATAAAATATTTTCAGTGCCCTCTCAGATTGAATGAGGTCTGTAAATGCTGTCCTTCTTCTGTATCCCAGGAGGAACCTTCTACTTCCAGTCAGAAAGAGAAGAAAACATAGAACATGGAGAACTGTTATCTCAGTTTCTGTCTTGCTTTATGAAGTCCAAGCACTAGTATGGCCACGTTGTTGAGGGCAGTTCTAGACCTACCCATGAATACATGCAATGTTTTACATCTTGCTTTCAAAAATCTTTTTCTGAATGAAGGCCACACAGTGCACAAATAAATCACTGCAACCTCCACATCATGGCTAACAGCAGAGGGGAAGAGCCCCGAAGGAACACCCCTCTACTTCAACTAGGGAACATTTGTTAACTTGGATGTCTGAACTAAAAGTGTGGCATGTAGCAGTCTAAGCATCCCGAATAAGAGGCACTCAGCAAGCACGGCTGACCAAAGACTGCAGGTGTTCAGAGCACAGTGGAAGGCTTTTAGGGATACTTACATAGACGTTCATGCAAAAACCTGCTGTTTACAGCTTGCTTTTTTGGTTTTAAGATCTTTAGAAAGTCCCTGCAATTGATCTGTTATGCTTGGTTATGCCAGATTCTCTTGCAGCAATCAGGCCAAAGGAGGAAGAGAAAAATGTAGGCGTACAGCAAGAAATAAAAAGCACTAAAATGCAAATGAAAACAGGGGAGCAATGGCAGGAACTTCTCCAGAAGGAATCAGCCAAATTCAGTTGAAGTGGTGAAATCATCAAGTTCCCTTTTATTGGTCCAGTCTGAGGCAGAGAAGTCTGAAGGTCCAGTGATAGATTTCAAGACCGAGATTCCCCAGTCTTATAAAATTAGCCAACTCCTTTAAACCATCAAGTCATAAGCCTAGTTTAGTTCTTTCTCTTGCTTAATTTAGTAACTATCCAAAGCAGCTGTCTCAAAAATATCCAAATGCAACATCACCATCTCAATATGGCCACATAAAACAAATGCTCTAGTGAAAAACATTTCCTTTTGTTTCCAGGATACTTTTTCTTTGCTGTGCCACCATGCTGCTGACAAGACAATGTCTGTGCACAGCAAGAATGGAGTGCAAAACTTTCCAAAATATTGCTGCCATTCAGCCCATACTGCCCAACTACTACACTAGTATTATACAGAGCAGTTAAATCTACTGGAGAGAGAATTTACCCTTCAAAGATTACACAGGAAAGGACCTACAAGTAGAGAGCTCAAACTTCCTACTTGTACCCATTTTGTTCTTTGAAATCATCATAGTATGTTACCCCTAATTTCTGTATCCTTTTCAAGCATGCAAAAGGACTAACTACTGAAAACAGATTCAGAAGAATTGGAATGGACATCTGCCTTCTAATCAGTGTCAAAATTAGATCATTTAGCAGTTTAATATAAGCAGGTTCATTACCAGATTTTAATACAAATACTTTCTCCCAATTACGAGTGCAAATTCCTTGGCCTAAGCAGGAAATACTTACTGCATTTGTGAAAAGGAAGTAGATTTCCAGACACAAGATAGAGTTGTGGGTAAAGGGAGACTCAAACTCTTTATACCTGTCAAGTACTCAGAAAAAACATAACTGCAAAGTCAACTTTGTCTACAAGTCAGATTCAAGAATCTTCAATACCTTCCTGAGTCTGTATTTTGGGGTTTTTTTGTTTAAGGCAGGAGAAGACAAAAATACCAATTTTATTCTCAGTTTGAGCATGAATCTATGAAGTAAACAACAAAGTTGTGAATGTCAACTATTTTAAAATAAATTTAAAAACATACCAGGAGCTGTCTCTTTAACTTTAGCACTATGAAAGGCATTATCCCAAAGGCACTGCTCAGAGTTTTGTTACCTTCACTTGCAGCTTGGGCTGGAATTCTCGCACTAAATTCATGGAGGAGTCATATATGTTGCTGCCAATTTTCACCCACTCCTTGAGGGGCACAGGGCGGAAATCTGTACAGTAGAGCTCTGCATCTAACCATGAAGCCAGGAGCCCCAGGTTAGGGAGGGTAGCACTCATGCCTACTATCTGTATCCCACCAAAACCAGGACTGGTGCTCTTTGTGTGTCTGGAAGTGATTAAAAGAAAATGAAAGTTAGTGACAACACAGGCTACTGTTCTGGAAAATGGAATTCAGAAAAAACCAGTTCAATCTAATTCCTTTCAGTCTCTCTTAGTGCAAAGCTATAACTTCTTGACAAAGAAAGAAGCCATACGCTACTCTTAGAAAACAGGTCAGGTTATGCACTGATAACAAGATAATTCAGTTTTTAATCAATTTGAACCTAAACCTTTACCTTTTTTAGGTAGCCAACAGCTATAAATTGACTGCATATTTGCAGAGACTGAAAACAAATACAAAGATCAACTAGTTCCTTGCCACTAAAAAAAACATGGAAATAAAGGAATGGCTCAATCTCCACTGCAATCTTTCTAAGCTTAAATACCTTAATTAAAACACTTCTATTTGCATCCATTTCAGGACAAATAATATTAGAATAATGTCTTCCTAGATCTGAGAACCAAAACCCTAAGAACAGCAAAGAAGCAAGTAGCTTATGTTCCTAAAATGCTGAACAGCAGCTTTCACTAGAGACAGTGAGAAGTAATGGACTCCTAACAAACCTGACAACACAAACTGTTAATTTAGATACCCAAATTTAGATTCTAATTCAGGCTTTTACATCCACACAATAGGGTTTTTTTATGCTTCTAAGCTTGTGTTTGAAAAGTACTCATTTGCATTGCACTGAGCCACAAATCGAGACTCTAAAAAACAAAAGATCTGACAAATCACTATGAGCTCAGAAATAACCTGAATTCTTCTTAGAAGACCCTGGTAATCCTGGCAAAGACAAGACAGAGAAAACAAGATTATCCAGAAGCTGAGTATAAAAGGCCAGTCACTGATGAGACAGAAATAAGGACGTTGAGGAGAGGCAGACTCTGTTATCCAAGCTCTTTAAGCATTTGCTAGTACAGCTTCACCATCAATGTTACAGATTTTTGTCCCTGCAGGAACTCTGGACCTTTTCCTCCTTAAGGCAACTGTCAACCTCTAAGGCTTAAGAAAAGTTCTAGCTCTATAGCACATTATGTGACTAAGGAGGAGAAAAATCTGCTGCAGAATTTTGGCTGAGTCTGGGAAAGCCTCGTGGAGAAGCATGGACACCCACACAGGCAATGGCCATTTGAAAACATTTTCTTGCTGTGAAGTCACAGCTTGTACTTTAGGGGGACAGGCACTGATCACTCTGATAACTAGCCAGACTGGACAGTGTTTAAAGACTTTATATAAGCTCATTAAACAACAGAGGGGAAAAAAAAAATCAAAACACAGATTTAGAAGGACATTTAAGAGAAAATGTGCTCTTCAGCTCCAGGAATCCAGTGGATTCCAAAATAAAATTAGCTGCCACTTCCTTCATGTCAGGAAGTGGTACAGGGTGCCACTGTCACCTTGATCCTCGCAGAGAGATAGAGAATCTGGGTCCTAGCATGCCTGGTGGGTGAAGGCTGAGACACTGTGTCTTCCCAGGAACATTCCTTGATGCACCTGTACTTTTTTCCGCTGGCAAGTGTTTTCTCCTTCCTGCTTCCTCTATGCAGGGGAGTAAAGCAGAGGGTCAGCCTGCACCTGTGCTGCAGCTACCTGATAAACCAAGAGAAAAGGAGTGGCAAAGTCACTCACACTGCTCCAAAGTGTACTGGCTTCCAGGATTTATGGGGAGAATGTCAGATGTCATTAGACCAAGAACACTGCTTGCTCCTGGAAATCATGAAGGGCAATATTGGGTGAAATGTCCAGTGGAGAGACAGTGCAGAAATGGCAGCTCAACCCAGCACTAAATAGATGGTCTCTGCTGAGCCCAGCACTGCTACAGCTCACAAGACAAGAAGCAGCAGAGAAAACTGACAAAATTTGACTTTTTGTGCTAAGGAAACAGTTGATTTTGACTCTTCTCTCAGCACCACCAAAGATTAAGAAGGTTGCACCACCTCCTCCATTTCCTTTTTTCTGCGTTAGGGCACTATGGAGAAGCTGGACAGTTTTGTGCTGAGGGTCTAGATACTGGATTCTTAAAAGCTTCTAGAGGTCTTCTCAAACATCTTATCTATTCCCCAGAGTCAAATCAATTCTGCTAAAGACAAGAAAACATGCAACCACTAGGCTATCACATGTTATAAGCAAAAGCAGAGCTCACCCTGAGCAGTGCTAACCAAGCAGACTGCTGACATATCCCCTAAGCCTTCTGATCAATTCACCATGCACAAGTTAACAGCCTGCCCACTCTTCCATCACACCAGAGCATTCCAGTAGGAAAATTACACCACTCCATGAAGCACTGAAAAATTAGGCAGGGCAAATCTGCTAGCAAAACTGTTTTTAAAAAAATCCAAAGTTAAAAAAAAAAAAAGGCTAAAGAAGTAAATGAAAGCTTCAGCCTTACTTCTTTTCCTGAGAGGATAAATCCCATGGTAGCACACAAACTGAAAACTATGTGGAAAAGAGGGTTTAACTACAATGGCAGGCTCCTGAAAAGTCCTGTGATGAGATCTTAATAAACAAAATAGTCTAGGTCATCGCTCTCATAAAAACCTTGGAGCTAACCCAAGTTTCCATCCACACAGAGAACAAATATTTAGAGTCATCAATTATTTAGCATTAAAAGACAAACATCTCAGTCTACTCACCTTTTTGCTACCTTCTCTGTAACATATCTCACTTTGGTCAGGAGGAGTTCCAGCAGATATCCTCGATGAGAGTCTCCCAGCATGTGCAACTCGTCCACAACCACCACTCCTGATAAAGAACAGCACTCAGGTCATATCTTACAAACCTCCAAACTAAGAGCAAATAGCCTCGATCCTTTCCCATTCCACATGATGAACTGAAATTTATATTCACAAATCCATCTATGCTTCCCAACACCACGATGGCTTCCTTCTGTCACTGGGAGAGACAAATCATGACTGATGTCATGGCATTTCATACCCACCACAACCACACATACGCACAATCAGCTTTTAAATAATAAAAATAAATAGGTTGAGTTGTTAGTTTAGACACCACACAAAACAGTATTGCAGCATCTGTACTGTTAACTCCTTGCAAGTAAAAACCCTCGGGCTTCAGAGTATCTGGAAAGGAAAATTCCAGCACCCAGATGAACTAGTAAAAAATTTTCTTGACATCACTGTCTTAGTTAAAAACATCATTTTTTTTCTAATGCAGTTGTGTCAGAAAAAAAAAAAAACAAGAGCAGATGTAATTACACTGGCAGAGTTTGCTTCCTATTAAATTGCTCTTCATTAACCAAACCTGAACAAGCTCTACAATTTAGCTTTGGCTTTCTAATGAAAAAAAATCCTTCTGTGACAGTTTTGTTGCCCTCCTACGTCCTGCAAATGACATTTTAATCTATTAACCACCTCCATCAATTTTTTAAGGTGTGTAGAAATATCTAAAAGACTAATGTCTACAAAGCCTTCTGAATATCAGCAGCTGGAGACAACAGACCAGACTAGAGTGTTCCCTGAGGAGAAAATACAGAGCCACTACTACTCAGGCACCCAGTGCACCTCCTGCACACATCCCAGCAGCAGCATGTACCCTTTCTGGCCAGCTGACAGGGTCCCAGGGAGATGGAGTAGGATAAAGGAAGGTTAAACAAAAAAAAGCAGGGCACAGAGGACACCACACTTCATTAGCTCTGCTGCTGTGGAATTTTTTTTCCTCCCTGGTGCAGCTATGTAATATCTTTCTGGTATGGCTAAAATAGCAGGAGCTTAAGGGCAAATGTGACCTTACATTATCTGTCTCAATGCTATTTTTCCTTCTCTTTTTTTTCTCTCCTTCCTACATATGTTCCTTCTCTCTCCGTCTGTTTTCTCCCTCCTTCTCTTTCAAGCCACTTCAGTTAGAAAAGAGTGCTGCACTGCTTCATCAGCCTCTTTTACAAACTCCCACCCATCCAGCTCCTCTGTCTTCCCCTACTTCCTCTATTCTGTGCTCACTTGTAAATAATGGCAATTCATTGGTCACCAAATACGTATTTGCTCAGCTACCAGAAAAAGCTTCTTCCTGCTTCCCCATACAACAATCTGCCTGAATTCTTCCAGAGCTGAGACAGGACAGTTTAATCAGATACCTACCAAAGTAAAATCCATGCAAGTCACTTCTAACCTTCATCATACCCCATAGGTACTGAAAATGAGGCTACACTGAGTCTGCTGTTTCTTTCTGCAAATTAGGTGTATCCCTAGAAGACAGCAGAAAAAAACCTACTGGAAAGTACCTGAGAGATACCAGACATGTTTACTGTAGAATAACTAGGTTGTTTTAATTCCCCATCCTGTTTAAAACTAAAAAGTTTTGAATGAAAAGCAGGAAGGACTTGATTTTTTTAAAATATAATCCAATTAGTAACATTTTAATTTCAAGTTTAAATTAAGAAACAAATATCACAACAGCACATTACAAATCCATTCCCAGCTGACACACTGAGAAGGCAGCAGATTCTTCTCTAATCATTTTCCTAAAAATTTCTTTAGCATCAGTGTCAAGAGGCTGAACAAGAGGAATATCATCTCCCGTGTACCTGGATGTTCTAAACTGACACCTTTTATAATAATTAGCAACACAACATTGCTTTTAACTGCTTCAAGCAGCAAAGAGAGCTCTGGCAGGCAGAGGATTTGAGTTTCTCTCAACGATTTCCAAAGGCAACGTGAGCTATCAGCATGGGGTTGACATCAGTAAAAGGAACAGCTCAAGCTTGAGATGGAATCCAGCCAGGATTGCAGTCATCTCCCAATAACTCATCTCAAAAGATAAAACACCCTTGTTACCAACTGGTCTAAATTTAGAATTAATTAGAAGACAAGGTACAATCTTGCAGTTTCAGACAAGCTTCCTTTGGGTGACAGCTAAACTGGCATTTTCAGTTCAATATACCCATATTTTACAGCTTCTATGAAAATTTACCTCCAAACAGAAAACTTGTCCATTTCCTACATAACGATGACTTTTTAAAGTCAAATTTAATTTTAAAATTAATGTCAGAGAAGCGCATAAAGAAAAAAATAAGCATTTTACCCTTATTTCTGTTACATGGCCATGTTTGGGCATAAGGGAAATGGAGGTTTGCAGCACAAGTATTTTCAAATGCTGATAGAAAACCATGATGCTTTAAGGAGAAATTGGTATTGAGAACACATCTCCAAACTCAAATCTTGTAGTCACTTGGCTGCTTATATTTAAATGACACCTCTCAAGTACATTAATCTTTGAAAGTGCAACAACATGTAGGGATGAAATGGAGGTTCCAACCACAGGGATTTGGTCTATCTAGCTTCTGAAAGATTATATCATTAAATAATACATTTTAATATTCTGAGTATGTTTCCAAGGCACACAGGCCAACAGAAAGTTGCTCATCCTGACCCCACTGTCGTCCTTGTGGTGGCAGTACAGCTTGTACAGTGTGGTGACATTGGATCACACTAACCCTATCTTAAACAGGCAAAGAAACCTTCAACCAAGTAGCCATATATTGAAATAAATAACAGGTTTTCTTCCAAGTGAAGGGATGAAGATATACATTCAAGAATCGAGCTGGACTGCAGGAGCCTTCATTTGAATGAGTTTAAAATGCTGCACAACAGTCACCCACTCATCTTCCAGCCCACTCTCAGTCTCTAAAGCATTCATGGTGATTCAGCTCCTATAGATCCAGGTGTGAATGTGTTATCCCATGATCTCACACTCTGAAAAACCTGTAAGGTTTTATTTCCCATTTTCTCTCGAAAAAGCTCTTCTGGTACACAATGCAGCAGAATATGATGATACCAGATGCACACAGAACAGCAGTTTCAAAGGTGGAGGTCTCAGAGCAGTTCGATCCTCATCTATTTTTATATTCTTAAAATAGCACCCAGCTATGTTACAGAGCAAAGATTGGAAGGATTACTGTGTAAAACATAACGGGGTATGGCTTTGTGGAGCAGAGAAAAAAAGAGAATAACAAACTTCTGATTGGATTAGGAAAGTACGCCTCTCTGAGTGTACATGGAAACATTGGGCTTCTTCAGCTTTTATCTTATCCCAAATACTTAATGAATGCTTTCATTATCTAGTGGCCATCAGGGCCACAGTGACCCAGAAGCCAATGTTACAAGGACAGAGGGTTTTTCAGCAAACAAGACAGAAATGAATGACACAGCCCTCCCAGTCAAAATGCCTACCCAGAGGAGCACTATGTATTCATTCTGCTTATCTGGATCCAGATGAGCCCAGAATGTAATTCCTTCTCTTCCTCAAGCTAAATGAAGACAGATCTTAGATTCCACAATCTCTCTCTAAAACAAATGAATATAAACACATTCCTGAACTCAAACATATCTCAGAACTTTAATTCAGTTTTATTAATTAGAGAACAGTTCCCAGCAATGGGAATCATTGTTAAATGCAGCTTGCCATCCATTTGAGACAAACTTAAGCCTGCAGCTTCTACCTACTCATCCCAGCTGCTGAGCTACATGGAACAGTGCTGCCTGTCCTCCTAAATCCAAATAAGAGGTCCTCTGGAAGAAAAAAATTGCTGCATATTCCTATATGGTATGTCTATCATATACAGAACTCAGAAAATTTGAAGTATCCCATGATTTCACATTCACTCAGAATATGTAAACCCCACAATGGTCAAGCTGTAGTATTTTACCCAGTGAATCCATTTTGTTTTCTTCTATGAGCCTATTGATTAGTCCATTGGCTTTCTCAATGGTGCAGACAGCAACATCCAGAGCAGAGAAACGTCCAGCAGGAGCCATGCTTCCCATGTAGCCTTCAACTCTCACATCCACCTCCTGAAACAGGGCCTGTTTTCCAAGGATAAAGAACATCATGCCAAGGTTACAACTCTGAACTTCTGACCAATGCCTGCTGGAATCACATAAAGGCCTGCACTCTACATCTACAATTTCTAGTACTTTTAATGCCAACTAATCAGATTAAAGCCGTATCTCGGCCAGTCAGTGACACTTCTTACCCCCACTGCCATTTTTTATTTCCAAAACAGGGGCCACAGAGCACACATTGCAAGACAGTGTACACAACTGAGTAAAAGATAAGGACCCCTACTATGTATAAGAAGATCTAATATCAAAAATGTTAGGGAACACACAGTGCAACAGTTTATAATATCAGTGGCTTATGTAAAAAGACACCTTCCTCTTGAGAAATCCTGGGCAAAAGCCAAAATGGAACTTCAAACACAGTGATGACACATCTCACACTGAAAGCCAAGAAACAGTAACTTCTTCTCTTCCAGGTCTCCTTACTGCAGTGCCAAAGCTTTGACATATCCCACACAGCATTAACAAAAGATACAAATATTTGCGTTCACAGGTAGGTCACCCTTTGAGTTCAAGCACGTGCAGCTATGGCCAAACCTCATGCCAGGAGTAGCAGAACAGAGCACTGATAGTCCTCCAGTTTTACAAGATTAAAGCAAAAACGTGTCTCCATTATCAAGCACTTCAAAGTAGCTTTTGCACTTAGTTTGTAGGATTTCCTAGCAATTTGTAAAGTTAAGATACCTCAATTAATGAACAACCAAACTGTCTTAACTGCTAAAAACTACAACAAAATGCCTGCTGTGTTTGGATTTGGTTTTAGTCATTGTCATTACCTAACGGCAACAATGTTTGATATGGAAGTCTTTCAAGAAAAAACATTTATGTCTTGAAGAGTGTTCCCACTGTAATTTTATTTTTTAAATAGCTGGGGTGAAGAAGCCAAGGCATAACCATATTCTGGCAGAAAAAAAAAATAGCAAAGTCAAAGTGAAATCAAATGCACAAAATTGTGGTGGATTACACCAAGGAAGGCTTGGTGTAAATATACTTGGTGTAAAATATACTTTTATCTTTAAGATAGCATTTACACCTTCCCTTAGTACTTTTCCTAACATGGTCCTTCATTAGAAATTTCATTTGAATTGTGTATATTATCAAATTGGTGAATAAATGCAAGTAACAATGTTTTAAAAGTCAAATCTGAAATAAAATGTTTTAATTGACCCTGTAAAATTTTTCTAAGTTTACCTTTTTGGCTAAAGGTTTCATTTTTTTTATCTCCATCTTAGAGCAAATTTTAAATTATCTACAACCTATTTTTGAAAAAACTCAACAATTTTTTTTCTCCCAAAATCCATGCTTTTGCATTTCTGTTTAAAAAACATGACCAAACAACTACTAGCCATAAATTTACCCTCCTGGAATGCTACTTACCTGCAGGTAACATTTCTTCTCCTTGGCCACAGAGACAAAGGGAAGGATGAGAAGAGCTTTCTTACGAGTCTCCAGGACTCGCTTCAAAATAAGCAATTCTGCGACCAGAGTCTTTCCAGCACTGGTAGGAGCTGGAAAAATAAAAGGGGGGGATTAATTAAAGTTAAAAAATAAATCCAAAAGCATCACAAATCTAGCATAGAAAGCAGTTACTGGAGAACTTGGGGTGGGACTCTTCAGTTGATGTCTCTCACCCACAACCATATTTGCAGTCACCCCTATAAAGAGTCAAGAAGACTAAAATCACCCATGTCTCTTCCAAGTTCTTCATCCTCTCAGTGCTGCTCTAGAACCTTTTCCCCATGAAGGGTAGACAAACAACTGTCATTTCCTACAGATTTCTAGTCCACCAGTCCTCCTTCTCCTTTTGCATTACTTCCCCTTCTGCACACACACCCCACACACAATATGTGATGAAAAATGATAAATGGACTGAAAGAAAGCTAATAGCAAATAATATTCTCAGAAGTATGTATATCTTCAATTGTTGTTATCATTCAGTTCCTAGCTGACAGCGTAATAAAAAAGAGTCACCATTAGCTGACTCCTAATAATTATCAACTTCTAAAGGAACTTCAACAGAGAAAATGGGGCAAAAAGTCTCTCTTCCCATCTGGAAAGGAGATCATTAAGTCAAGTTTGAGGTACAGAAATGGGACAGATCTTAAGAAGTCTCCAGAAGAAGATCCTGACCTTTCTACCTGTCAGACCCAAATGTCTCAGCAGCAGTAAGTCCTTGTAAATGGCAGTGGAAAAGTTATGGGGGCACTGGTTTTGTCAGATGTTTGCATACCTGAGTAAACAAGGTTCCTTCCCTCCAGAACTTGTCCAAGCATCAGGCATTCTGCTTGCCATTCAAACATCTGCACTACTCC
The DNA here is from genome assembly GCF_022539315.1 of Serinus canaria. Lineage (NCBI taxonomy): Eukaryota > Metazoa > Chordata > Aves > Passeriformes > Fringillidae > Serinus > Serinus canaria. Next base: position 25,327,367 of record NC_066313.1, read on the forward strand.
CAGGCTGTGGTATTTCTCCAGAACTGCTTTGGGAAGATCCCAGCTTGCAAGGAGCAACTTGTCTGCTTGGTCTTCAGGAACATTTACCTGCTGATATTGCCCTTTGGAATGAGAAAATAAAAGTTAAAAAGTCAAGTATCATCTTTGAATCTGAGGTCATTTAGGTTATACACCCAAATGTCAAACTTCTCTACAAACTCCTGTATTACATACAAGAAAAGGCAATAAACTATCTGCCCTATAATTTTCAATATTTTGTGTGGATGGATCACCATTTTTCTTATCTTCTGACATCTTTTTTTCAATTTTTCCTCCTGTAAGATTTTCCACATTCAATTAATTTCTCCACCAAGCTCTTGCCCTGGTATTTGCTTTTGAGACAGAGCAGCCATTACCAAATACATAGTCAGAGAGAACCTCAGCACTGATTGATGTAACAGCATTGCAATGCATTTGCCATCTTGTCCTCACCCACACCACTTCCCTTTTAAGAAGTTACTGCTACTGAAATTTCATTAATACTGATTACAGAACTGCCCAGTGTTTTTTGTTTTACAGATGAATGAAAACCACAACCTAAAGCAAACAAGCAGCTCAAGCTACTCTGTACAGCGTGTCATATTTCAGTTTATTAACACTGATAGCATCTTCACAACACTGCCAGTTCCTCTAGCTTAATTAAATTCCTTGCTGATTATTTCTTGTCTTAGTAACCCTAAACAACTTTGTGCTGACAGCATGCACTGCCTCCTCCTTCTCTTTCTCCTCTGTTTTTCCAAGTCATTAAGAAAACTCAAGCTTTTTGTCCCATTCAGGTTTCTGATGCACAGGAATGCCTCCCCTATCACCCATAAATATATATAGTTCCTGTAAAGGCAGTTTGTGAAAGACCTTGCCAAACTGAGATGAAAACCAAGTAATTGTGTGTACTACCTCTACTGCACCCGTTCTTCTACTGGTACATTCAAAAAATTCTAAAAGAAATTTCCCACCATTGTTGACAGCATAAGGGCAGGCTAGATGAATAATACCAGCCTGCATAAGCAGCCAGCATTTCTTTTCTCATCACACTAAAAATTTCAACTGTTGCCTTGAGGTTAACCCCAATCTAGGCTGTCACTGCTGCATGATCAGTCTCCTCTACACAGCTTTGCTTCACTTTGTGTAATCAAAGTACCATAAAATATTAAACAAAAATTTATGCAGCATTGGGAGAGAACAGAAATATGCTACAAAGCAGAACAGACTTCCCAAGGGGAATTCAGAGGAGACCAGAATTGTCCATCCTAAACTGAGACTGTGGTAAGTTGACCCTGGCTGGACACTAAGTGCTACCTGGGAAAGTAATTCCTCAACAGCACAGGAGAGACAAAATACAGTGAAAGGTTCATGAGTGAAGAAAAGGACAGGGAAAGACCACCCACCAATTACCATCACAGGCAAAACACTTGACTTGGGGAGAAATAATTTATTACTAATCAAATCAGAGTAGGATAATGAGAAATAAAGCAAAATTTTAAAAGCACCTACCCCCCCACTCCTCCCTTCTTTTCAGGCTCAACTGTACTCCCAATTTTCTCTACTTCCCCCCAGCAGCACAAGGGGACAGGGAATGGGAGTTCAGTCAGTTCATCACACATTGCCACTCTTTCCTCCTCAGAGGGGAGCTCCTCACATTCCTTCCGTGCTCCAGTGTGGGGTCCTTCTCACAGGAGACAGTCTCCATGAACTGCTCCAGTTCATGTCCCCCATGGGTTCCAAGTCCTGCCAGCTAACCTGCTTCAGCATGGGCTACTCTCTCCACAGGTCCTGCCAGGAGCCTCCTTCAATGCAGGCTTCCCACAGGGCCACAGCCTCCTTCAGGCAACCACTCACTCCAGCTTGGGGTTCTCCACATGCTGCAGGTGGATCTCTGCTCCACCATGGACCTCCACGGGCTACAGGTGGATGACAGCATGCCTCACCATGGTCTGCACCACAGGCTGCAGACAAATCTCTGCTCTGGCACCTGAAGGACCTCCTCCCACTCCGTCTTCACTGACCTTGGTGTCTGCAGGCTGCTTCCATCATATATTCTCACTCCTCCAGCTGCAGGTGCCATTGCACAGGCTTTTTCCCCCCCTTCTTAAATACATTATCCCAGAGGGGCTACTGCCATAGCTGATGGCCTTGGCCAATGGCAGGTCCCTCTTGGATTTGGCTGCATTGGCCCTGTCCAATATAGGGGAAACTTCTGGTGGTTTCTCACCAGAAGTTTATAGTCATCCCCCCCTTGCCATGCAAATCAAATACAGTGACTAATATGGCAAGAATTAAGATTCAGAAACATGGAAAACGCTACCTGATGGGACCTCAAGCTTTTTCCCTAGTGTTCAAACTAACAAATTTTATGTAAAATATGGAATAAGCAAAGGATCAGGTGATTCAGCTGATTGAAGAATATCTTTAGATTAGAACTGAGGATGTGTTTGGAAACTTGTGGCTTAGAGATCTATGTACAGAAGTAAACCTGTGAAACTAACTGTTTTTTTAATTACTAAAACAGTGCTAAGAAACAGTCAAAATTAGGAAGACACAAATTGCTGGTTAAAAGCTATAGGTACTAGATTTCTCAGAAGGAAAACTGTTCCAGAGTGTGGGGCCAGTTAAACACAAGAGTGCTGCTTACTGAATTGTCTTTGGAGAGCTGACTGTGGAAATGTGTACATTTCCTTGCCCCGTTCCATTTGCAGAAATTGAAAAAATTGTATCTTTCAGAGCATAATCAGTGAGAAAACGTGACATGACTGGAGAAGAGACCAAGAAATGTAAATGCTTAAAAAAGTTACAGAAAAATCACAAAAGAGATGAAACTGCAAGATGCTTTGTAAATATCTTGATTTAAGATGTTTTATACAATCTCGGTGCTGTATACGTCTTGATTTCTCTCTTGATTCAAGAGCACAATAAGCTGGTAAAATGTATGTATGGCATCTAGAAGCATCACTTTAAGTGGCTCTGTCTGGCAGCAGGAGCACTTGACATGACACCTTGCCACAACATGTTTATACAAAACCTTGTATATTGCATACAGAAATATACTGTGAATACTTCTTCTGTATTCTACATGTATTCTTTGATCGATTTCTCAACATAGGTAAACAAACCTAGCCTGGTATACCAGAGAGAACGGACAATACCGATTGCTGTATTATGGCAGCACCTAGAGGCCAAGCCAAGAATAAGGCCCACTGTTACACGACACACAGCATGCCCTCATCTCAGACCTGTGCGCAGAATACACATTTTCTGATTTTCTTCCTCGACTGCACAGCGAGAGGGGCAGGAAATGCTTCCAGCACCACCCCGGTAACACAAGCCCGTCCCTCGGCTGAGCCGCTGCCCTCCAGGGGGAAGGAAAGGGCCGAAGCGCGGCCCGAGCAGCGCCGCCCTCAGGGCCGGGGCCCCGCGCCCGCGCCGGGAGAGGCTCGGAGGGTCCGGGCCCCTTCCAGCAGCGCCCCGCTGCCCCGGGCAGCCCCGCTCCCCGCGCCCAGCACGTCCCGACCCGCCGCGCTGCACCATCGAAGGGGAACGGGAGAGAAGGGCAGCGCTCTCCGCGCCGGTACCTGCCGAGCCGCTGCGGCGCAGGGAGAGGTCGAGGCCGGGCGGGGGGCTCAGCACAGCGCGGCGGGGAGCGGCGGGGCCGGGCGGCACGGCCCGTCCCGGTGCGCGGGAGCTGCGGCCGCCGAGCGCCGCGGCCGAGGCTGCAGCGGCACCGCTCGGGGTGATAACGGTGCCGCCGCCATCTTCCCGCCGCGCCATTCAAACCCGGCCCCGCCCCGGCCGGCGGGAGGGCGGCCTCGGGAGCAGGGAATCGGGCGGGAGCAGGGAACCGGGCAGTCCCGGGACGCCCGAGGCGTGCGGCCACCGCAGAGTAGCGGTTGTCTGTGTAAAAACAGCGGTGTTTGCCGAGGCAGCGCTCCGAGCGTGCGGTAACGCGTGCGGAACGCGTGGGGTACCGGTGAAAGGCTGAGACAATTCCATGAAGGGTCTGCTTCAACAAAACAAGACTTACCTTGCAGGAGAGAGCCCAGAGGACAAACAGCTTTGTTTGCTGTTTCTAATGTCCCTGACACCAAAATAGCTATTTCAGATTCTAAAAGAGTAGGACTGCTTTTACCTCTCCTCAGCAACGCGAATATGAGGAGCAGTTCTACGAAAATTCTGCAGTACCTGAAAAATGCATGTCTTTGTCCATCACCCACGGAAGTGCTAAGAAGCATTACATCAAAAAATAAGGTTTTTCTAAGTTGCTTTTCATTTCAACTGAGGAAAGCATACTGATCTTTCCAAAAATAAGGACAGCTAAGGGTGAACACTGAAAGCAGGAGTATGAACACACACAGTAATTTCCTTCTGAACACCCCTGCTTTGTTTTGGGTAACATACACGCACGCACACGCCACTCAGAAAAGCTCTTCATGTTCTGTATCTCTCCACAGAGAAATGGATCACAGTTTAGGAGGCTGACTTCACATGAAGCAGGACCGGTGGTCATCATCTCAAACGCATACACACAGAAATTTCTGTCACTTGAAGAAGAGCATGTGCTTTCACTCCCATCATTAAATCTTAAAATTAAATGGAAGCAAAATTCTTTAAGAATACTGCTGTTATTTCAGACAATTATATCTGAGTAAGTGTAAAGGATGGTCTAATAGAAGAGTCAATGTATTTTAATCATCTTTAAATCAAGCAGCTCAAAAAGCTTCTTTCATTGTTCAAGTTTACAGAACCAGATGCTAACAGCAGGCTCTTCTGTGTTTCAAAGCCCAAGCACCAGATAAATCCAAAACACACTTTTTCCCTAAAGCAATTATTTTAATGAATTGACACTAGGAGAATGTATCTATGCTGCTACTCTGTTGACCAAAAGTTAGATACATTAAAGGGAGGAGAGGCATACAGAAATCCTCTGCTAAAGGCTCTCACTGCAGGAAACAATTCCCACTGCGAACTAACCGTTTCCTGTATTAGTACTGAAAAAATATTGAAGAATATAACTCAGTAAAGATTTCCACTTAACAATATATATTTCTATTCTGCCAGAAATGACCAGAATAAGCACTGCTGATATTTAAAATGTTCACAGCATAAACATGTTTCACTTCAACATGTAGTTTTACAACTGCAGTATGAAATCTATTCCTCATCACTTCATGTCCTCCTTACATTTTTGAAAAGGCTATTTAAAATATTAAAGGAGACATCTATCTTCATTCTACCCTTCTTTTTTTTTTTTTTTTTTTAAGGGGGAAAAGACAGGTTTTACTATCTGAAATTTTTAATTCCTTAAAAATAGTTTACAAAATCTGAGGACAGACCTACTTTACCAAAGAAGGAAAAAGAGCTAACTAGCAACCAATCGAAGAATTTGGTTCCGCAGGTACGTGCACAGCTGGTTCATCAAGTCTCTGTTCTGTCCTTCAACCCAGTGCATTTCTACTACTACATCATTTCCTTCTTTCTTCACATTCATTAAACACTTGAAGAGAAAACCCCCACTAGTTTCTTTAGGGGTTGGCTCTTTTTCCACTGGCAGATTGCCAGCTTCCTCTGAAGGGCAAGGTTCCTCCTTCATATCACCAGAACCTTTCCCAAGTGATGTTTCTCCCTGCTTTGCTTCCATCTCCTCTTCCTTCACAGGATCACTGTGCTCTTCTTTGGCAGCAGATTCCTCTGGTTGCTCATCACCTGCTGTCATCTGGACATCCTCATCAGGTGCCATAAACCCCATTTCAGAGTCTTCAGCCTTGGGGTTTTCACAGTCTGAGTTATTGCTCACACTCTTCTGGCTGTTCTTTTCCTCCTCCATTGCTTGCAGAATATCTTCAGAAGCTCGAGGAAGTTCTCGTAATTGCCTTACTCTCTCTCGTTTCTTTCTCCTCAAATGAATCCAGGAGTTTTCAATGGCAGTCACAAAGAGGCTAATTTCATCTTTTCCACATGGAACACGTTTATGCTGAACCTATTGCAGAAAACAGAATTTCATACAATCCTCTCACAGTTATGCTTTCAATTAGGACGTTGTTTTAATATCTAATACTTCATACTGTACCTTCAGATCAGTGAGAATCTTCTCCACCCAGGCTCTAACCACAGCAATAGCTTCTACAGCATCCCAGCCCATAGCTGCAGCTTTGACAGACAACTCTTTGACTGTAGAAGCCAAAACCATGAATGTAATTGGTTTTCGTGGTTTTTCTAATTTTCTTCTTTTAGAGGGAGGTGACTAGAAGAAGAATGAAAGAAAAGAATTACAAGGCTATGCAGTATTAGTGGGGTGACTTTTGTACTCAGAAGACTGTGATTCCATAAGACACGAGGATTAAGAGTGTAACATAAGGCACTAAGCAGTCATTCATTTGGCCCATGCTCCAGTTCACCCCCAGGAGTTTCAGACTCAAACCAGCTAACAGGATCATGCACTTTATGCTAGCCTGATGGACAGAGGGTGTTTATCTTCAGGTATCAGGCAAAAAGCTTCATTGGTTCCTTTAAACTATGAGATCTCCCTGAGCTGAGAAAGTGTGGCTGCTCTTGGGAATACAGGCCCACTGCCAATATCCACATTTTGATCCAACTGCACTGAAAGTTTACTTGAATCTTCCTTATCATCGTTTATTGTCTATACCTATATTCAAATATACAAACATCCAGATCCAAAAAAGCAACTGGCTCACATTTAAGGTGAACAAGCTCCACTAACATTCATGTAGGCAAGTCTGAGTTAGACATGGTCATACCTATTTGGTAACAGAATCTACATGTTAAATTAAAACTGAGTTCTCGGAGGGAAGTTTAAATTACAATCCAGCCCCAAACTTAGCATATTTTTATTACTACTAAACTATTTGAGGTATGTTACGAATGATCCTTATTTTCACTGAAACCCACAGGAAGTTCCTACAACGGCTTCCTTTTTCCACCCTTTACAAGGGTCACTCATGAATCACACGTCACAACTGCTAACAGACTGGCAACCATCTAAGAAATTCCACTGTCCATACAGCCCAGCACATCCAATATTCCAGTCTGAAGAAGAACAGTTTGTATCACAGTAGTTACAGCTCATGAGCCCCTTCCTCAAGTAAGAGGCACAGAAAATCACAAGCAAATCAGAATTAAGCTACTTACAGGTACTTGCACATCATCATAGAAACTCCAGGCCAGTGCCCATCTCATGGTGCGTCCCTGGCAGAATTCTGTGTGAGTGACTTTAGGGACCTATGCAAAGAAACAAAACATTTTTTCAAATTAATAAACAGTATTATTTTACTGCACACATTTCCAAACAAAGCGTATTTTCTCATTATACAAATGGAGATTCTTTCTGACATGGCTCAGAGGTGTCAGGGCCCTCTCTCATTTCTCTCCTTTTACTAAGACTGAGGTGCAACATTTCAAGGACAGAGAAGGAAACTCAGATATTTTGTATCTAGCTCAGCATCAGCTTTTGGTAGTTCATCTTTCTGGGAATTTATTTCACCATTTCACCATTCTCTTTCCTTCCACTGAATACATAGACAGATCTCACAATTATTTTCTTTGTATGGGAATTAGTGAAGAATATGCTTCCTCCAGAAAGCCATCCAAAAGTCCTTTGCACAGCCCTCTTTAATGAGAATTTTACTTGGTGCCAGAATTGAACACAAACAAAACAACACTGCCACTTAAATCATGTTACTATTTCTTTTATCAACCAAATTGCTAGAAAGCTAGAATATTTTGTTTGTTTGTTTTTACTACAGCCTTGTTAAGGCTGTTTTAAAGCAGGAACCCTGAATCTTCTAGACTGAATACACGCTCCAATATGTGCTAAAGACAAAACTTTGGAGATAATATTTGCTACTTATCTGTCAGTTTTGAATCTACAATAGTTAAACCTCAGTTGTTTCCCTAACAAGGAATTGCAGTTCCTTTTTGTAATAAAAACTCCATGAAATAATTCAACAATAATTACCCACATACTTGAGACATACTATATTCTGTATAGAACACAGGCAGGATATATATGGACTCTATGCAAACTCACCCCCTGGATTCGAAGTTCTTCTTTCAGTGGTGTCAAACTGCATTTCTTACCCAACATGCAACTGTACCATCTGCAAAGCACACATTAAAAAAAGTGTTTTACAAATAGAGATCAACTGAGAATGACAGCTATCAATAAGAACTACTTGAATCAGAAAGCTGAAAAAACAATACGAGATCAAAAACCAAAACAACAACAAAAAAAAATATCACACTTTGACAGAGTGACTAGGACATAGTACAACAAAATTCAGAACAGAAGATCCAAAGACAGATTGGGAAGGAAAATCTTTTTGAGCTTTTAAGAAATACATTAGGAGTATTTTATAAACAACACATGAACTATGAGCAATCTTGTTTCAAAGAGTGATTTCAGTTATGGGGAAGATGTTACATCTTGCAAGAATTTGTTTCAACTTCTCCACTTTCTTTGGAGAATGACTCAGAATAAAAAGGAATAACCAACTATTGGCAAGTAATCCTGCTCAAAAGCAGACATACTGACTATCACTTGTGCTCACTTATCCAAGTTACCATCACATAACCCATATTTCATGAGGAAAAAAATCAGGAAAAAAAAAAGGAAAAAGTTATTTTCCTACTTGTAGTGAAGCTTATCCTTTCACCCAGCTCCACATCTTCAGAATCTCCCAAACATTACTTTAATGAAGCTCTGCTCTTCATCTAAACTATTATTTGAGCTTTACACCCCATCTTCCACATTTTTTGATGACTGGATCCAAAAAAGCTTATTCATAAATACAACATATTGAAGTACAAAACTTAAGATTTCCTAGTTGTTAAGGGACAGTTTTGTCCAACACTGGGGGAGTGAAAGCTGATATAGTAAGAAAACTGAGAACATGCCATCAGTTTCAAAATAAGGTCAAAGCAAGGCCTCACTATGGTTTTTATTGCAGCTTCTGCTCACCCAAGACAGCATTCAGTACAAAAGTGCCATTTAGCAGGCAAAGCTGCAAGTTACCAAAATTCAGCCAGGAAAAGACAGAAATTTTTAGGTCGATAACTAAGCAATATCATAAAGCCTCTTCCCTCCCAAAAATCCTCAAGAATGAACCCTGATCTGTCTTTTATCAGGTACATGTGCTAATTTTGCTGCAAGCTACAAATGTCACTTGTACAGGCTTTTTTTTGTCTTCTGCCTTTAAATACCTCCAGCAATAACTTCTAATTGCTGCTCAAGAACAATTGGATGTGTAAGTATCATCAAACAAACTGAGTAGATACCACTGGACCACAGGTACTAAAAATAACATTATTGCATGACTTCTGCCAAAGATGAAGATAAAAGGTATTAGTTTGGGGTTTTTTGACTGGAACAAAACACTTACCGTAACCTCTTTTTAAGCTGGAGACTATCATGAATAATTCTTTTGACAAATTCTAGTTCTCCCCCCTCAGCCATGATTTCTGTGATCCCTCCTGTATTTACAGAGCTGGGAGGGGGACGCCCTGGATTTCGAGAATTAACTCCCTGGATTAAAAAACAAAAACATTTGACATGAACATTTAATGAAATGTTATGCTGCTTTGTACACTGCTTCCTATCTTAATCTTTAGGGGACAGCAAGCACCACCACCTCTACTCATCCTCCCACCATCAGAACCATGGATAACAAAGATCCATTCAAAATAAACATACCTGAGTGAATTCCCCACAATCTCAAACCTTGGTAAGCTACTCGTCACATCAGTATTCTGCTAATATGAAATATGTGGTTGCAATACATGTAGGACATGTTAAGTGCATCCATGCAATTACAATCTATAGTGCTTCATTAAATCTTAAATCTTCTCTACTACTGCCCTGCATTATACATTTCTGGCTATATTCAGTCGGTATTGCATGACCTGTATGATATGATCTACATGACAAAGGAAGTAAAAAACAGTTAAGCAAAATTCCAGGAACTAATTCTTCTGTACTACACAGATGCCTGTTATGCAGCAGGCACCTGATTTCAATTTTACTAGCTGTCTACTTTCCAAACTCATTTTCTAAGACACTAAGAACTTGTGAAAGAAGCTCATTCTCCACTTTAGGAGGGGTAACAGTTAAGTTTTCAGAACTCCTTTAGGGGCTAGGTGCTGAGGAGGGAGAAGACTTAAATACTATTCATGATGATTTGGGATTTTCCACTCAACCTTGCCCAAGCCAAGAGGTGAAATTGTTGCTACCTTTTCAGTGAGTACTGAAGTATGTATAACATGCACTTTGTTACCTTACCTTAGCTTCCAACTGGTTGGCAAAAAAGGGGGGGTTGCACATGCAGAAATCATAAATGATCTCAGATTCTTCTTTCAGTGCATCCATTAGAAGAGTCTTCTGTGGTACCTTAACCACTATTAGAAAAAGTGAATTTGGTCAGTAAAGAACTTCATATTTGATTTAACATGCTATATACATTATACATTGCATAAAACCTGTACTTTCTAAACAATGCTTTCCACAAAAGAGACGTAACAAATATCACCATGCAAATAAAGATTTCAGGTCAAGGATTAGCACACAAACAGCCTGTATGTTTAAACATAGCAGCAGAACCACATGAATCTGTTAAAAACAACATGGACTACCTGAGTTATACCAAGTTCTCCAACATAACCACAAATGTGCTTTAAGCCCTTACAACTACAGGAACTAAAGCTTCACATGAGGCCTGTTCCTTTGCAAGCTGCTTTTCCAGTGTATTGAAACCACACCACTAAAAATCAGTGGCAGCTGTGACTCTCATTGTTCTCCACATCAAGTTCTGGATCTTCAAGACTGACACAGACAACAGATTAAGACATGTTGTTCAAATGGATGCTTTCAAAAGTTTTTATTCAGAGCTCATAAATGGACCTGATTTTTACTACACAGAAAATTTTACTACACTGAGTTCCTTCAGAAAATTCTCCAAGCTCGTTCCCAGACCAAGTCTGGCATACTGCCTCTGCAACTACAGGCAGTGTCAGGACTTCATTCAAGAAGTGAGGATGAGAAACCCTCTGTACAAGATACACCTTTGTGGCAGCATCATGCAATTATCCAAGGGGAGCATTCCAGGTCTCCTACCAGCAGAAACAACCCAAACACTACAAAATACTTCAGTAACAGACAAGGAATACAGAGATAAAAACACCTCAGGGTGAAGTTTAACTTCCAGATTTCCATAAGGAAGAGTATTTCTCTATCCACACATCCCATGCTAGAGAAGGCAGCTTTTTGGCTTAAGCATGCACTGACTTCAGCAAATATTCTGGTCCAGTAAAAATAAGGAATACATGTATTCGGAAGGAATACACATTCAGATATGCCACTGAACATGGCAAAAATAAGCCACAACATTCATATGCTACTAAATACCTTATTACATTGTACCTTTTATAAGATCAGACAAGTTATTTTGTTCCACATTCTTCTTGGCATAATTGAAGCACATGTCATCCACTTCTGTTGCAAGGAAATACCAGCCATTCAAAGTTGCTCCAAGTAATGGGTATATACAGGATGCCCCTGTCCCTGCAGAAGTAAAAATCCATGAAAAAGGCAAAATAAGTACTGGTGTTCTATACAGTGTAGCTGTTAACTATGTACTTATCATACCAAAAAGAACTAACTTCAATAAAATTTATTATTAATCATCAACTGATTATTATCTGATTATTGATCATCTGCAACTCAATTCTTTAGTGAACTTAATTTTGGTAATTTGAAAAATACCATTGCCAAATATGCACTTTTAATAAAAGAAATAATTTAATAATCTGTAATAAATTTCTAGTAAACTATCAGCTTTGGTTTAAGCTATTTTTCCTCTATATGACAATGGTTAATTTATATAAAGAAAGCCAAATACATTCTGGCTTTACTAAAACAAAAACCCTACCACAAATAAATCTCTCTTCTGCACTTTTCTATCATCTATCACAAAAAATTTACTTTGATGCATACAATAACCACAAAAAAAATCTGTTCCACAAGACTGCCTTTCTCTAATCTCCAAAACTATCAAAGAAACCTAAGTGTCAATTAGGATATTCAAAAAGAGAGACAGATAGATAAAAACTTGGTAAAAAAGAGAGAGATGCTAGCACAAAATAATCATGGCATACCTAGTTGATCAAATTATCAGCGACAACCAAATTTAGGATTAAAGGGAATGCATACAAGAAAAGGGAAAGATATCCCACCACGACCAAACTAGAGTTTAGACAATATATTTAGAATCTGTTACACTAATTTACTGAACCATCAATAACTTCATCTGTCAGTACACAACAGCAAGGAGTTACTTCTAGCACTTCTGTCAAGTCCCTCTCGGATGACTTCCTGCTTTCCCAAAGCTGAAAACATCAAAGCTCATGCAAACTCAAACTGAAGATTTTGCAGTATGTGGAGGACTTAAGAGGATCTGTCTCTTCTACCCAGCACCTGCCGTGATGAAGTTCATAGAAATCATTTTCAAAAATGAAAACTAGTATCAAATGCACAGAAACCGTCCAAGAAATTTCAAAGTTACTAGAAGAAACCTGCTGTGGACACACATGTGATGATGCAAACCTGGTATCCAGCACAACTCCAGCTAAAAATACAAGTCAGTAAATTTCAGGAGAACAAAAAATCCCATTACAAAAAGTCGTGTTAGCAGATGCCAAGAACCATAAAATCTGACACAGTAACAGAGATCACTGAACCTCAGCTTTGAGGAATTCAGTAACTTTAAAGTTTTAATGTCAAGCATTAAAACAGGTTACAAAAGAAATTCCAGCATTGCTCAATTTCATTCTAAGTTTTCTTCAGCACAAAACAGGCTTTGAAATCAAGCCTCTGAAACTGTAAAGGAAGATTCTACTGACAAAATAAAAGATGTGAACTAAATTCAAATGTACTAGTGCCTTTCAAATAATTCATACAGAATAACCAAAGACTGGGAATCCAAATGCCAATTTTATTATTTGTGTGTGAAAGCTCTTGTGGAGCCTTTCTTTAAGTTCCAATGAAAACCAAATTATGGCCACCAGTGTACATCTTATAAATTCACACCTCTACTGATACATTTATCTGCTGCCTAATCTAGATATCATCCTGATATAACCCAATAATTTAGACTGAAAGTGGACAGTATCATCCATCTGCTGATCCTTGGTCCAACTTAAGACATTTTTTTCTGAATAATATACAAGAAATCTTTGACCATCTACAATCAAAACACAGCTTAGCTTGCATTTGCCCCAGTTTCTAATTTGGCCTCTTTTACCATTCACCTCACATATATAACTGCATTGAAATAAGTTAAAATAAAAATTGAAATTTAAAAAGGACAGATCATTCACTTGACAAACACATCTATAACAACAGGAAAAAAAGTTACTAAGTGGATCACTAAAAACTACTGCTATCCAACTCACAAACTCTCTGGTGCAGACATCCAAAACCAAAATTAATAAATTAGCAGCAAAACACAATTGGCTAGTTAGAACACTGAGGAGAAACACTTTTTAGATCCTTTAGAATGACATTTTTACCTGCATTTCTAGAAGCACAGTTTTTGTATACCACACAAAGCTGCACTCAAGTGAGTCCCAGGCCCTGAAAAGCCACATAATTGCGTGCCACGATATTCCTGTGTTTGTGCAGAGGAACGCTGCCCACCCAGCAGGCACATGAAACACCTGTGGAGCTCAGACTGCCTCCCACCACAGCCAGCACACCTCAGATCTCGTTGTTCCTCAAACCTGACGTTCTCCCGTGCAACAAATAGTACCTGCTACTGTCGCTGATGGCAAATAAGGATTTAAACATTTAGCTTTACCTATGTCAATGCCTCGTCTCAGGGTTTGCTTGTCAGCATCCCGGTGGCCGATGAGATCCTCCACCCAGTGGATGTAGTTCAGCCTCAAGGGGACGGTGGGAATGAGCCTTTCCACGGGGATGTCGATCGTCAGCCCGAAATCCTCCTTCAGCAGGGTGCACGTCAGAGCCCTCACGGCCTCGGGATCCTTGAAGTTCAGGCTGAAAGGCACACGCGGAGCTTTCAGGGGTGCCTGGCGGCGGACACACCAGGGGGACACACGGGGGACACACCGGGGACACCCGCCCGCCCCATCCCGCCCCGGCCGTACCTCACCCTGCCCGCCAGGGTGGTCTGCACGTGCTGCTGGAACTCGGGGTACTTGCCAGCCAGGTAAGCGAAGTCGGGGGGCTTGTCCTTGTAGCGGTTGCGGACGTGCATGGACTTGTTGAGGGCCATGTCGGGCCGGGATGTGCCGGGAGCGCGGCGCGGGATCACGGCCGCACCCCCGCGCGCCGGCCGGGCCCGCTCCCGGCGCGCACCGCGGCGCCGAGGGCCGTACCAAGGCGCCGCGGGTCGCGGGGGGAGCAGCGCCCGCCGCCGCGGCGACGGAGGTGCCACTGCTGAGGCGGAGAAGTGACCACCGCGGATCCATAGGATCCCGGAATGTCATGGGTTAGAGGGGACTTTAACGATTATCTAGTCCCAACCCCTCTGCCAAGGGCCCGGATACCTCCCACTGGACCGGGTTGCTGAAAGCCCCATCCAGCCCGGCCTTGAACGTGACCATGGTTACCCGCACAGCCGCCCTGGGCTGCCTGCCCAGTGCCTCACCACCCTCGCGGTAAAGAATTCCTCCCTAATATCCAGCCTAAATTTCCCCTCTTTCAATTTACTTCTTGCCCTTTCACAACAGTGACGAAGAGTCCCTCTCCAGCTTCCCAGTAGCCCCCTTCAGGTACTGGAAGCTTGCTGGGAGGTCTCCACAGGAGCTTCTCCAGGATGAACAGACCCCATTTCCTCAGCCTGGCCTCGTACGGAAGGGGCCCCAGTTCTGTCATCAACATCATGTCCTCCTCTGGACCTGCTCCCGCTGTTCCGTGTCCTCTTCATGCTGCCGGACCAGAGCTGCACCCCATACAGTTAAAATGTAAATGTTCTATATACAGCCTTAGGTGCTCAATGAGTAATAGATAAGTGAAATTACATAAAAAGTTATGTTTCTCTGGGGGCTCCTCTGTCCATGCAGCAGCATGAGGAGCATCCACTCCCATCTGCACATATATTACCCACCCAAGTCACCTTTGTTACCTTGAAGGAATCTTCAGCATTCTCTGAAACACCTCATAGCCATGGATTTCTGTAAAATTCCTGCATGAAGCTGTTAGTACAGGGTTAAATGTTTCTGAAAATCACATATAACTGGGCCGAAAGAATGCTTGGTATTCAGGATAGTTTAGCAAGCTAGAATGTTTATAGTAACGGTGATCAGTATTTAGAGTGTCCAAGGTACCTCTAGGTAAGATTTGTACATGTTCATACAAGCTCGGGCTAAGCTCTAATGAAGCAATATCCATAAGGCTGTTATAGTGATTAGTGCTACAGCTGAGAGTGTATAAATATGTGCACTTTGAACAAAACCACGGAGCTAGATTTGGGTTGCTAATACCCCTAGTTCCTATGTGCATCAATAAATCACCTGCGTATCATCTCTCCGTGATTATGAGTGCTCCCAAACGCTAACAAAGCCACTGGCAACCCAGCAGCAGCCTGGGGCCTGCTGCTTGTGGCTTATCTTGTGCCACAAGCTTTGCAACACACGGATTTTAAATGATGTATTGAACAGTTTGAGATGGGCAAAAAAACCCAAGACATCACACCTGGAAAAGATTTCCGAGAATTTCCCTACTTCAAGCACTTTGAACATACAGCATGTACTTCTAATAATTATCATGCTGTTGTGCTTGTTGAACATAAATTGTGATAGAAAAAGTATATTACAGTGAGCTTTGTACTGCCTCTGTTTAAAAAAAATAAGCCAAAGCAACAATATCATCCTCAATTAAAACAGGATGTAGGCATAGCAAAACAAAGCCTCAAACTGGGAATTAAAACTGATGTCAGTTCCTGGCTTTGTCACTGACAGTCAGGAACTTCCATGTTTCAAGTAGGAAATTTTCAAGTAGAATAGGAGTAGTCCTTCCTTATTTAACGTGGTGCTCTGGTTCCTCAGACAAAAACATGTAAGATAAACATTAAAGTATAACTTATTATTAATATTTTCCAGTTTAAAAAGCCAGATACAAATCCAAGTGACTCATTGTATATTGCTTAAAAATTCACTCTAAATGTGCTGGCATTCTGAATATCTAAGAAGACCTGCAACTGGATTTCATTTAAATGCTGCCTCCTTCCTGCCCTCAGCTAGCTTCTTGTGATGTGAGGTCAGCTAAGTTTTGCATACCAAAATATATAAAACTTAGGTTAAAAAAAAAAATACACAAGACCACCAAGCCATCCACTCTTGACACTCCTATAAGTTATTTCCCTTCCTCTGCCCCCAGCCACAGTCACAAAAAAGAAGCTGATATGAGCAAAACCAGAACAGAGGTAAAAATATTCACTTTAATTCAGAACATTTAGTGTATTTACAATAGAAAGTTCATATCTGATCAAGGATTAGAGACTGAAAAAACCCATGTTACAAACACGTGGACAACCTGCACCTGGTGCAGGCTAGTTGATTTTTTTCTCCATCCGGTTCTCCCAGGGTAATTCTGGTGAGAAGTGATGGGGAGAGCCTGGAGATGGTACCGGATGGCTCGACAGCCAAGCAGCAATCACAGAACACAGTCCAGAAAGTAGTGTGCAGTTATTCAACAGTTGCTAAAATATCTATACAGACACCTACACAGTCCCATCTGCAGTTAGATTCATGGAATCATCCAATGTAGATAAGCAGGTAGACACAAGCCTACCAGCCTGTGTGCAAGCACAGACTTGCAGAGGTGCTCATGCATAGGTACCACCTCACCCAGGCAGGTGCACACACTCCTTGCCACCCTGCACTCGGACAAACACACAGGCAGGTGTTTTGTTAATGCTAACTTACATGATTTCTAGATACAGAAGAAAAAAACCTTGAGGAAAAAGCACCAACCCTCTCATCTGACTCACTGGCTTGGAATTCTTACTCCTCTGGAGCCTGAGGGACATGGTGTGGAAAGGACAATGTCCTCCTGTTTCTCACAGAGAAAGAACCAGTTCTGAATCTCCAGAAGACTTGTGCTACAGCAATACCAACTAGTTGCTACTGGTTGACACCGAGAGGGGGCAATCCTCTCCCGCTCCCAGAAATAGGCACATCCTCCCACCACTTCCTCTGAGTCAGATTTAGCAATCAAAAGGCTGCAATATGAGCCACTTCAACTGGTTGATCTCACAGAAAAATAGATCTGCAAGAAGTGAGTGAGTACTTTAGCATCTGAACAGTCAGCTTAACCAAAGCACCCAACAAGTTTACGCACCACACGATGTGTGGAGCACCTGTTTCAGCAACAACTTGCCCATAGAAGCTGATCTATGATCAAGTCACTCAGAGCTCCTATTTGCATCTTGGTCAGAGTTGACACACCACTTCCTCGAGGAGGTGCTTCCCCTCCTTGGGAGAGGAGGTGTTGCAGAGGTCTGCCGTGGCTTAAAGGCTGAACTATGTGGTGGTTAAGAAGCAAACCTCAGCCTTCCTCCAGCATAACCTGCTGCTGTCTCCAACAAAACCAGCTGACAAGTGTTACAAAGATGGGGAGATATGAGGAAAGAAAAAGAGCTATGATCCCCCCTTAATGTTCAAAGGCAACTAAAGCAGAAATAGATTAAAGATGGTTGTGAAGGCTGCAAGGCTGAGGAGAGTTCTGGTTTAGCAAAGCTTCTTGAACAGCGTCGCTGCAGCCGCTGAGCTCCATCTGGTTGAGAACACAGCTGATGTGCTCCACAGTGGCAGCACGGCCCATGTGCAGCTTCCACAGCCGGAGCATCTCGTACTGGGCGTCTCGCAGGCGCCGGTGCTCCAGCTCAATCCGCTCCAGGTCGCAGTCGCTCAGGCCCAGGCGCCGCACAAACTCCTTCCACCGCGACGGCGGCACGTGATCCACCACGGTGTACAGAATAGCAGGGGCTGTAAACACAGAGGGAAACTCTGAGAAGCAGGATTCTTCCACCTCAAGGAGAATGTGAATAATCCAGGGCTGGAGGTTGCCCCGGTATCTTGCATTGCCCCCTCTTGTTCAAGTCTTCTCCAGTTCTCCAGAGTAATCACACAGACACCAGGCTTGCTTTTGTCCCTCAAAATGTAATGGGAATGTTTCCATATGCTCTTTTATAAGGCTATGAGCAGACTCAAGCATGTTTGCTTAGGGCCTTTCTGCAATACATTCTTGAAAAAGAATGAATTATTAAAACTATTCTGGGTCACTGCCCATATTGACAGCATGTCAATACATATGGCAATCCATTTTGCTAGTAGGGAAAAGGGACAACAGAAAGGGAGCACAGATATTTAGCATATACAGACTCACAGGCTCTGGGCATGCTTCTGCCTTTCTACTGTGCTGTGCGTGGGTACACAGGTCACATACACTGGGTAAGGTCTGCCCAGCATACTCCTACCTGCATCTGCATAATGAGGTTCCCATTTGACTGGGGAAGGAGAGAAGGATGGAGGAGTTTCACTTACTGTCTGGAAGTTGTGTCGTCCTAGCAGGTCTGACACAGTCTGGAAACTCCTGTGAACCCAGTTTTGCATTTATTGGCAATTCTGTTTCTTTCTGGGACTCTGGACGAAGGGTGGGAATTTCATTTCTTTCTTCCCCAACCTGAAAGGCACATAACACAGTCCAGAATTACCCACAGCAGCACAATGCACCTGTCTCCTGCAAGCAGCCACTAGCTTTATATGCTGAAATTTATCCAAGATAGATGGGGAGTGGGTGTTGAGATTTTAGTCCTTCCTACATGCCTTGTTTCCGCAGAGGACACCAAACATTTCTTTCCATCAGAACCCAAAGAGTTTAGCTTTCTTTTCATACCACAAAACAGAAGTCCAGGAAAAAGTATTTCTTTACAAAATCAAGTAAGGCTGGTACCCAAAATCACCACCATTCTAGAAGCTCCACATGCCATCTTTCCCATCAGCCTCCTCTGTAAGGCTGTGGAAACCCCATCTATCTCAGCCTGGGCCCTCTTATTTGCAGAGTTACCTTGGACCTGAGAAAATACTGTGAAGCAGCACTGAGAGGCTTGTGGAGTCAAGCTCTGAAGTGAAATCAAATTAATTAAATCCTCCAAGCTTGGGGTACACAGAGAGAAAAGGGGATAAAGGATCAACTATCTGAACAAAATGCATCCAGGAAAAAAAAAGCCAGGAGTTTGAAAAGCATCCTCTAGAAGAGGGGAAGTAAAGTGCTACTGGCTCCACCCTCTACAGGAAAAAGACTTCTGAGTTAGACAGCTCTATTACTCAGCTCACTTGAAAACAGCAGGCCTGAAAACAGCCCATGGTGAAAAATATTACTCCAGATCCTAGGCTAACATATTTGAAAGTGGAAAGTAAGCTCTTATACCCATCATCTTGCTCACCTCTGATACTGGCTCCTTGGTTGAAGAAACTTTAAAGAAAGGAAAAAAAAAGAAAGAGAAATTATTTTCACTTCCTGTTGTCCCAGAGAAAACAGGAAAGCAGCTACTCACAATCCTGCCCTCAAAAAATTTTTATAGCAAAATAAACATCCCAGAAATAAGCTCATGTGCACTTCCAGTCATACCTAGAGGCCTGGATGCAGAACTGCAACAAGAGCCTTGGCTTTTTATTTCTTGTGCTACTCTGGCCTTGCAGCAGAGCAGAGTCAGGGGATCCCACTTTGTCCCTCACACAAGAGCACACAGAAATCGGTGTCTATCCCAGTCAGTATCATTGCACGTGCCACTGTACTCACCACAGGAGGAGAAAGACACTTTCTTATGTTTCTGGACCAGCTTCCCTACTTTACGTGCAATGCAGAGGACGAAGATAACTCCAAATATTGCAACAAGGGTGCCAAGTACAAGGTTTCCATCTGGACAAAAGGAAGAGAGCAAATGCATGGGTGACTTAGGAAAGAGGAGGTAAGTGCTAGAGGAAGAACAGCAAGGGGAGATTTGCAAATGGTAGGGAGAAAAAGGATAAAGGTTTGACAAAGTAGAAAATAAAACCCTTTACAAAAGGCATTAAGAGAACAACACCCCACAATGAAAAGATTCCACTGCCCTTCAGTCCCCCAAGCACTCACTCAGCCCAGATGTAGTCGGTGAGGTAGCAACTGGGCTAGGACACAGCAAGCAGTCCTCTCCAGTGCAGCTGAAAGGGTGAATCAGAGAGGTGAGCACATGTGCAATGAAACTCGAGCCATTTCCAGCCACCCTAATTAACAGACAAGTCAAGATGAGCCTGCACAGCAGAGCAATGCAGTGTGACTAGTGACTCTGGGCTCTTAGTGGGCTAATGCCTAAATGGAGCAGACTCGGGGTGAAGACCTACTTGCCCCAGAAAGGCAATTAGAATATTGTAAAGTTATGCCTAGATAGAAAGAGTCATGAGAAGAATTTCCTCCCCCCATGGAGCTCCTGCTGTCACTCCTCCTCAGTGGTGGGGCATACAGAGTAAAAAAGCTCACCTGTTGCAAGGCTTGCAAATATTACTACGTGACAGGAAGAACTGAGGCTTACACCTGCAAATTGCATCTTTGTTCTTTGAACCTGTAGAGGAAAAAAAAAAATCAGAAACTGTTGCCATAATATGGACAGAGAAGAAAACAAAGGGGAAAAAAATCCACTCCAAAATGGATGAGGGATTATCCTTTTTTTAAGCCTGGAAAACTGCTACTGAAACAGAGATAAAGGATTTTATCTACATATAAAAACAGAGTTGGAAGAGGATAAAAGTAATAAAAATAAGAGTGCCACTGTCCTGAAGGTGGGCACCTCTGTAGAGGCTTGGAAAGGGACTATAATTACAGAGCAGCTGGAATTAGTGTAATGCGCAAAAAGCAGTAAAAGTCACCCAAGTTCAAGCATGACAGGAAGGGGAAACCACATTAGTCAGGCCAAGATGAGGGAGAAGTGGTCCCTGAGCAGCTGGGACTGGTGAGGAAGTCAGTTCAGGGCACAGAGAAATCATTTCAAGTCATGGGACACATAAGCACTCTTCTGGTGTTGTGAGTGGAAGGGGTAAGAAATGAAAGAACTATCACTTCTAAGCAAGGCATAGGAGAGAGCCTGAATAAAACAGGTGTGGGGAGGAGCAGACAAGAACAGTGATGGAAGGATATCAAATTGCATGAGAGGAGAGGGAAATGCACTAGAACAAGGAGCATGCAGTCTGTGGCAAGGGAGGGATGGGAATAAAACAGTTCTACATCAGCCAAGAGGGAAGGAAGCTGCTCAAGGACAATGTGCAATCATGACCCTTGAGGAGAAGCTCCAGCATGGAAGCTGTGACAAGATGACTGAACACTAGAGGGAACACATTCACCAGTGAAACAGCAAACCTCACACTGGGCAGGGTAAGAGATGGGAAAGGGATCAGGAGCAGCATAGTTTGCAAAGAAGACAGGATAGCTTAAAGGCAAGGTAAGATGTGGGAGCCGCTGGACTGGAAGCATGGGCCTGCTGGATAATTAAAGAACAACGACTAAATTAATTATAATTGTATCTTTGGTATAGATCTGGTACAGATCATGACCAGCTGAATAAGATGTTGAGAGGGGAGTGTGTGTCCTTGGGCTGGAAGACAGCCACTAAGGAATGTATGTATGTGCAGATTTGGAAGACCAGTCGGGATGTGAATGGGCATGGATGTGTGATGTCTTGTTCAGCTGCACAATCAGATCTGCCTGTGCAACCTTATAAAAGAGCTAATCAAGGAAATGAAGTGAGTGCGTGCTGCATCCAATACTGACTCATGCTTTCTCGGTCCTCACATCAAAAGAAGACATTTAAGGGACATGGAAAGAATTAGACTACAGACAACAGTGTTTGTTAAGGTATCTGATTCCTGACCTTGGGACAGCTAACATGAATACTTTTCCCAGACACTGGCATCATCCCAAGGTAATGCCCAATGCCACTGGGAATACTTCAGCATTACTAGTAGCTCTTTACTTTAGAACTCTGCACAGAACACTGTGGCTGCTCAGCAGTTGACTGACAAGCAGTTCAGCTGAGCACCAGGGCCAGAGGTATTTTCATCTATTGTACTCAAAGTGCTTCCAGCAGTTGGTAGGGGAAATGCAGTCAGCTTCAGGAGAAAGACAAACAAGGAAGGCAAGGGGAAACCTGCTCTAGAACATAAAGACCTTGCTTCGGGACAGGCAAGGCAGAAGCACCAAAATTAAGTAGAAAGAAGCTCCTCACAACAGCCAAAACCGAGAAACCATTCAAGGACAAAAGAAAGCAGCTATGATAGGAAACAGGGATGGATGCCAGAGCAGGCAAAAAATAGCAGTCTTTCTGGGGAAAGAGGGCAGACAAACCCCAGAGTTGCTCCAAAACTACCATCCTTTCAATACAAGGCACTGCAGCGTATCAGAAAGTCTACCCCACTACAGTACATCTGCACTGGAGCCATATCCACAGCTCCAGTGCACAGCTCCATATCCAGTGGAGCCATACTCACAGCTGGCAATAATCCCATCGGCACACGAGCTGCAGTTCCTACACTGGAAGTATTCAGACTCAGAATCAATCTGATACTGATTCTTCTGACAGCCACATACAGTATCTTGCTTTGGGGTGCAGGGGGTCTCTACTATCTGCTGCAGTGCTGAGGGAAGAAAGAAGAAATTATTACTCCAGCCTCTTCTTTCACCTTTAACTGAGAGCACTGTCATGATCATAGGTATTGTTATCCCCTAATTGTCACAGAAAAAGGCCAGAAAAGTTTGCAAACTGTATCTGAGACTGCAATAATTTGGTAACCCTTATTCCTGCTGTCCCCATTCCATCCCCATACACTGTCTTACCCATTCAACTGCTTACTTTTCCAAGCTCCCTCACTCACCTTGCCATCCCCTCCAGCCCTCACCCACCCCCGCCCTGTTTTCCTCAGATCCTGCAGATCCACCAGTGCCTCACCTGTACGGCAGCGTTTGCACTGGAAGCATTTAGACATGGTGTTATCAACAGCTGTGAATGTGCCACTGGCACATGGAAGACAGACAGTTGCCTGGTCAGGCCCATCACAGTCTTTTGCCTTGTAGGTACCTGCAAGAAAATCACTTAACAGAGCTCTGACAGGAAGGCAATGCGTTGTCTTAGGGAGGACAGGAGTGACTGGTTCCTCAAAGAAACCCTGGAATTGATGCCATAAGGGCCAAATATGCTTCCTCTCACCAGTGTGAATGACACTGACAGCCCATAAGAGGAGAAAAGGAATAAGAATAAATAAAAGGAGTAAGAACTTATCTGGGTAAGGATAGGTACCAAGCAAAGGGAGAGCTGATTAGCTGTAGGTGAGAGACAGTTTGAGAGTGCAGGACAGGGAAATGCCTCCCCCCAGGGGAAAGTCGCTACTACTATATTTATTTTGTGTACCTGCATGACACCTCATGCAGCAGTGGGTCTTTCTGGGGTGTAGGTATTGTCCCAGTTGACAGTGCATTTGTTTCTTTTCTCTTCTCAAAGGGTTAGAGGGGTCTCTTCCATCCAAAGCTACCCGACGGACTTGCACTCTGTATGGCACTGAAGTAATTTCTACAGATTCCTTTGTCAACACACAGACAAATATTAGAATAACCTGTAAATAGAGAGGGAGGGAGGGAGAGGAGAGAAACAAGGTGAGAAAACATTATATCCTCCTACAGACTGCATCTCTGATTTCAGCACTTAGAATTACATCATATCATGAGTTCAGTTTATTTTGTTAATTCTGATAATGGGACCCTCCACTGGCAAATATGTATGGGAAGATGATTTACAAAAATAAACCCCAACAAACCAACACCTGCCATCTGTGATATTAATATACCATTCAATGGCCTCTACAGCAAACTGGTTGTATATAAAACAAATATTTTTCATGATGTGCATTTTATACATGGAATGCCTTGAAAATGCTGCAGCTTGCATAAAAGTTACACAAGAGCAAATAAATGTTTTTATTAAGGAAGGCAGTAAAGCTGTCCATGTAGAAACAGTTCCACAGAGAAGAATGCATCCAGTACTTGTAGTTCCACTGAATAAATACACAAGATGGGAAGTTTGGAGTAAGATGGCAAAAGAGGATCTCACTGCCTGCTAAGTACAGGAAATCTTCCAAAATGCCTCCTGAGCAAGCCAGACCTAAAAACATGGGAAAGTTAGGTTTTTGATTTCTCCCGTGTCAAATGTACATTCTTTCTCTTAAATTGCAGCTGTTACCAATCAGCCTATACAATTTAACAAAAAAAATGAGCAGTTTCTTCTTTCTTTAACTCTGTTAAGATTTGATTTCTACTTTTCCACTTGAAAGTTACTGTGGTCATGCCAATCTTACCAGAAATATTAGGATTGGCATGACTGCCACACGACTGTAAGAGAGGGTGACTTTGTTCACCCACACACACACGAACCAGGGGTTAAAAGCACAGCTGTACCAATAATAAAGGATGCTGTTCCCTGGACACTGTTTTCAGGACACTATTCCCAGCACTGAAATTGAGAAATATACTGTTTATGTAATGGCCAAAAAGCCTTCCCTCTGGTAAGAGGACAGCATAAATGACTCATCAGCAAAAGATCCTGATGATCATCCAGAAGGATGGTAACAAGACTGCAGTGTACCACAAACACAACCCCTTTGCTCCTTGGCCCAATAGAAAAACACACCTCAAGCATGCATTTCAGACATTCAGATAAAGAAAAATCATACAACAACAAAAAGGTTTAAAAAAAGCCCAACAAAACAAAACCAGGTCAAAACTTGGTCAAAGATTTATGAAACCTGAAGTCAGCAAGTTTCTACAGCAAAGACCCATCCCATACCAACCAATGACTCCTGAAGAGTGTGAAAGATTTGTCCAAAAACTACTTTATAGTACCATGAAGAAGCCCAGCAGCATGATGAAGACTTGACAACCTGCATCCCTTGTCATCTTCTTTGCACACAAGTGATCCTGGCCACATCCATGTGCTGATGCTTCTGAGTATGGTACGGATGTACCAATGAACTCTATGCATCAGATCATGTGAATGATGAAAATCAACTAATAATTTTTGCAAATGAACACCGCCCTGCCAATATAATCTCACACAAAGTTTTACTATACCACCTTCCCTGAAATTTTAATGTTTTCCCAGCTTCTTTTTTTTTGAAATTGTTTTTTTGAAGATGCCCAGCAGTATAAGCACATCTTCAGAGTTCTTTTTTTTCCCCCTTTTTTTTTTTTGCTTTTTCAGCTAGGAGACTTATAGCAAAAGCAAAGTAAACCAATAAGGGTAAACAGTCATGATACCAATTTTGTGGTAGCAAGCTTACCAAAAGACACATAGAATGAAATGGTTATGACAGCCCTATACTGTCCTGTCTCTCTTTCAGAATTAATGCCTTGGGGGAGAAAGGTACATACCTAAAAGCAACTTAAAACCTCAAGAAGGGTGGAGTTTGCAACTCTGACAAAACTAAAACATTGTTTTTCAGAGAGCTCTGACACATTGAATAGACCAGATGCTAAAATGGTGAACAGGAAAAAAGAGAACCACATATTTAAATAGATATCATTTCAGACTTCATCAGTTGACCACAGAATAATTGTAAGCACTCCAACAACTCCTCAGCGGAACTAAAAATTTTTTTGTTTTGTTTCAGCAGCTGACATTACAGATTTATTGCTTGCAGGAAAAGGGAGAGAAGATCCTTCACACAGATGGTCTGACACACAGTAACAATAAAAACATTCTGATTCTCTAGCTAGTGATTAATCCCCTGATACGAGAACATAAACAGTCACCCCATAAGTCACAGAAGTCAGCAACAGAAAGAAGATAAAAGTATCAAAGATTAAGCCAAAAATACAGAGAAAATTGGTCAGATACACCTTCAAAGCCAAAAGAAAACAGAAGTGCTTTTAATTTTTTAGATTAAGTGAAAGCATGTCTGTAAGTGTCATCAAAGCAGAGTTAACATGGAACATGATTTGAGGAACAGAAAGTCACAGGCCAGGAGTGACTCACACCCCAGTGACTCGGCCATCCAGCAAAATCATTCACACGATGGAAAAACAAAACCAAACACCACCATCTTAAGCAGCTCCCCAAGCCATTCAGCAATACACTTCATCAAATTCAAGTAATACATGAAATTAGAAAGTCTGTTGTGTTTCAGTTTGTTTCAGTTGGAAGGCACATAACTCATGGTATATGAACTGTAACAACCATATTACAACATGGACTACAGAACTGACCAAAATCCTCAGCAAAACCACCCTAAGAGGACATGAAGGTGACCACATGGCAACCACTTGGTAGGGAAAGAGTGACCCAATGAAAAAAAAGCGAGACGATCCCATATAATAATGCTTTTTGACCCAGACTGTTGCTTGAGGGATAGAGACTTTAGATCATAAGGGTGATATTGCCCAGGAATTTCTTCGTTGGAATCCCTGTTTTGAGGCACCTGGCTCAAGCTACCATGTAACATGGTTGGTTTATACCAAGAAATCTGTCTGATGGAGATGAGAACCTCATTTACAAAAAATTCTTTTGCAGTTCCCCTCCTCTGGACACATTCAAGGACCTTAGATCCTTAAACTGAGAGGCTCCAAACTGCTCCCAGCACTCCAGGTGGGGCTGCAGCAGCGCTGAGCCCAGCGGGTGATCCCCCCTCTGCCCGGCTGTGCTCTGTGCTTGATGCCCCCAGGACACGGCTCCTGCCCTCTGGGCTGCCCGGGCACGCCCTGCTGGCTCTCGCTGAGCTGCTGCTGCTGCCCCAGCACCCCCAGGGCCTCCATGCAGGGCGCTCTGCAGACACTCCTGTCACAGGCTGTACTTGTGCCCACAAGTAACTCTGTCCCCATATTCAGGATCCAGCATTTGGACTGGCTCAATTTCATTCCAATAATCATTGCTCAATGCTCCAATAAATATATTGAACAGAACTGGCCCTAGAATTGAGCCCTGAGAAACACTGCTGGTGGTCAGTTGCCAGCCAGATTTAGCACTGAAGCCTCAAGTCATTGATAAGAGTTTGCCAAGGCCAAGTTTAGATGTCTTCTGCAAGTGAAATAAGCTGAATATCTATTGTTAGATGTACAGCACACTCCACTTGCCAGGATAAAAAACCCAGTAGCCACTGAGCAACTTCACAGCGACAATGTGTATTACCTAAGCCAAGTGGTAATTCAAACCACGTGTGATGCACACCACTGATTCACACCTACTCAGTCCTCTCAGTCAGCTGGGGCTACCCAGGGAAAACAGAGTCAGCAGAAACTCCGGGGTTTACTTATGAAACTGCTGCAGGAATAACCAAAATATGTCAGAACGCTGCTTCCTTAAAACATTCCACCCCTCTGGATGACAGCTGCACATTCTCCTCAAACATAAGGCAACCCTAGTTCCTACCCATGCCCTCACACCAGCACTTACTGCCCAGCACTTCACCTACAATGAAAAAAGACTCAGCACAAGCCCAAAAGCTCTTTTATGTAACTTTTTGACAGCTGAGACAGGAGTTAGGAGCCTTTCCACAAATTTCATACTCAAATATTCTTGGATTACTGCCACCATTACAAATTGCACAAGGGTGGAGGGAGCAGGTACAGTGGCACACAGGTCATTTGGCTATCTTTAATACTGCTGCTTCAATATTTCTTGAAAAAACAGCACACCACACTACTAGTTATAACTATCTGTATTGTGTTGTAAATAATTATGAATTAAGTCTTTTAGTCTCAGCATTATCTAATCATCCTTAATCCTCAGGGACACCAAGTTGCATGAAGATTCCATTGTAATAACTTAATCAACTGCTTCTCTCAAAAAAGGCTTCCAGTTTGCAAATTCCATTTTTAAACTAATTAATCATCAATTACCTGAAAATAAGAGGCATTATGAGTCATTAGAGTGTCTCAAAATATTTTGTAACAGCAAGTTACCTTGGCTTAAGAATCCAGCATGATACACATCCCATGCACAAGCATTCTACACATAAATCATCTGTCAGCCTTTTTAATGAGTCATATAAAATTAGTCAGCTTGGAGGCTTGGGCAAAAACCAGTATCTTGCTCAGACTAATGAAATCAGTTTCTTTCTACCAAAGAAATCAGAGTACAGGATTTAGTCTCACATTCTTTGTCTGGTTCAGCCATTTCCAAAAGCTCTTTGTATAGCAAACTAAAACAAATGTGAACCTCAAAGATGAAAGGGAAACCAGAACTTCTGCTTTACACATTGAGAAATGTGCATTAAAGCAACATTTACAGGAAGCTTTTGTCATGGCTCTCTAAAATCTGGAAAGGACAAAAGAAGGCTACAAGAACTACTATTATAAATAATCCTCATTTTGTGAAGATCAGATGAAAGAATGCTGCATTTCAGGCCTTGTCTAAATTCAGGAGACTAGTAATAGTTGTGATACAATGAAGAAAGGCCTTAGAAATCTTAACTTAAAAACCAAAAGAAAACTGTGATTATCTATAAAGACTGTGGACTTCACATCATAAAACATCATAAAGTATATAAAGTTAGAAGGCTTTCTTTCATATTTGTAAAGATTAAGAAAATAATGGAGAAGTCAGGAGGTGACAACAACCATAAGAAAATTTCTTTGGAAGCTTTCCCTCCAAGGACACTGTGGTGGACACTGTGTCGGAGTGCCACGTTCGCTGACCCTCAACACCCCAGCACTTTGCCTGCCTGTGTTCAGGGCTGAGTTCCACTGTGCTGCTGTACAGCCTCACATCAGAGTGCTGATGGAGCAGGAGCCATGGGAAGGTTCAGGGGGTCCTTACTTTTCCATCCTGGAATGATTTTCAGCTGGGCATGAGCCCTCGGCCCCTGCCCACCCTGTGCCACACACCGGCTCATGCCCCGTGTCAGTGACTCACTAGGTGAATTTTTAAGTCAGGTAATTGTCAAATGCCGAGTCCTACTCATTGGAACAGATATATTCCTGTTTGGTTTAATAGGAAAATGCTGTGAGATGTGCTTTCCACTGTCAGGTTCCTGAGAGCACAGCACAAGGATATGTGTTAGCAAAGGAAACACTCAGCTATCCAGGGATTACAGAACAGAACCCGAGGCATCTGCCCCAAATACAAACAAAGCCTCTTTGTGATGACTAAAGAAAATGGGCAAGAAAGAGCAAAATAACTACACTGGGTTTACCACAAATAATACTGCTAATGCTGAAAATGGATTGCTTAATGAAAAGGGAAAGGCATCCAGACTGACAGTACTGGTACTTGTGAGAACAAGAATCACCACGTAAGTGTACTTAGCACAGACCCTAATATAAACATTTCATTTGGCTAGAAGTAGTTAGTCCTAAAAATAGAAATTCAAATTAGATTAATAAGCAGTAAAAGTTCAATTAATCTTATGGGAGACAACAATCAGAAGTGCAATCAAATGCTATGAATTATTAGGAAAGAATTTGAGAGCAAAACCAAAAGTGTTGTTATATATAAAGGATTATATCTACAATGTATAAAGGATTGAATCTTGACTGTAGTTCTGGTCCCCAATCTTAAGAATATAAATTAATCCAGATATAATACAAAGGAAAGTAAAAAGGACCATCATTGGTACAGACTGTCTACCACAAAGGGAATGATAAAATACACCAGTCTATAAAAGAGAAACCTGAGCCAAGGATACTGTAGCAGGCTCAAAGCCGCAATGCCAAAGAGCAGATGAAGTGGGATGAGTGTTCTCTGTCTCCTCCCAAACGAGAACTAAGAGGCATCACATAAGACAAGCAGCAGAGAGGTTTAAACAAACACAGGGAAGTTCTATCACAGCCAACATGTAGCTGAGGTGTGGACTCCATGAGAGAGTGCTGACTCTGCCAGAAACCTGTCCTGGTTCCAAAATTGATCACCACACCCATAGCAGAAGGAAAAAAAGAAAAAACCACAGTCAGGGATGCAAAATATGAAGACACCATTTTAGCTTGGAAATTCCTACAGTCCCAGCCCACTGGAGGCCAGGAAAGTATTCTTATTTTTCATTGCTGTACACTTGCTCTGCTCCAAAACCCTTGGCAGACACCTGTGACTGGTCACTACTGGAAACAGGCTGGTGGCCCAACAGCTCTTTCTTACAATGCACTTGGTGGCCTGGTTTTCAATTTTTATATAATGTAGCTTCTAACTTGAAAATGGCAGTTTCTCCCTTTACTTTGAAAATAAGTCAGTGCCAGAAGTACCCTTATGGCTATTTTGTCTTTTTTTTCTTCATAAAACAGAATTTCTTAATAAATGAAACTTCCATTATACTGTCTTTTCTTTTAATGAGACAGAAAACACCCTGGCCTCAGGGAAGATGGATGCAATTCTGTCCATTGTAAAAGTTAGGAGTGCATGGGAAAAACACAGAGCACCTGAAATTAATTTAAGGACAGGCAGAAAGAGTGAATGCATGAAAACAGGCTACAGGAAATTTTGAAGAATCACAGGAAACATACAAGAATCAGAAGAGTAGAAGGGAGGCATCAGAAAGCCAAGAAGGTCTATGAGGGCAAACAGGATGATATGCAATGTAAATGACAGTGGATGGGCATGCAACAGAGTGAGAGTGAGACCTGTAACTCTGAGGGGGAAAAAAAAAGAATATTATTTAATTGAAAATATATACATTACCTGTAGGGAGTAGAGTGCTATTGACAACTTGAAATGACACACAAATAGGAAGGGGAAGACATCTTCAAAAAGAAATCCCACTGAAGGACACTTCCTCCAGTGTCTTATTTAACTGAAGATAATAATAATGAATTTGGGGAATCCAACAAATCTTTCTTTTTTTTGCCAACTGAATGAATAATACCACATATAGTACCTGATTTACACCAAAATGTGTGCACCTCTATTCTTAAGCCAGAAATACACTTTTGAAAATCTGTCCATAAATCAACAGTTTATGTGTCTTACCTTGGTCCCAAGACAGTAAGTGATCCACAGCAAGAGTCAAGGTATTCCTTCTCTCCAGTTTTAGTTGTGTTATCCTGCAACTACTAGCTTTAAGTCTACTACCGGGTTTCCATACCTTTCAAGCAGTAAAGAAACCCCAAGACCAAACCCAAACCCTCTTGGAAGGTAACTTTGCCCACATTGCAACTTTCTAACCACAAATTAACAACTGAGCCAACATTACAAGTCCACTGCAGCCAAACGCAAGTGTGCATTACCAGGATGCTCAGGTATTTAAGGATAAACAGTCTGACCTCGTAACCTCTACCGCAGAATTTATAGCCCTGTCATGATGCTGAGTGACACCACTCCGCTGTCCCAGCTTTAGCACACCTCTGCTGATATTCGATAGCCATTCACGTCTTGCAATCAGACGTCTGTCAATCAGGCTATTCATAAAACTCTCTGATATCTTTTAACTTTTTCATCCGCAAAATCATAACGGACAGCTTAAAAGTCTTGCCTCACGAAGTCCAGGAAGGCTAAGGAAGATCTACCGGCAGAGCTGAACTTGCTTTTATACAAATCCCGCGGTTTGGGGCGTAGCTACAACCCTCAAATCTTTGTTCAAACGCCCGCAGAGTGGCATTTGTGCGCGCCCGGCTGCTCAGCAAAGCGGGGGCGGCTCATCGCCGGTCCCCGCACAGCGGCGGAGGGAGCGGAGCGGCTCCGATCCCGGCCCGGGCGGTCGGTGTCCCGGCGAACGCCGCCGCCCGGACCGCCCCGCGCGTTAACGGCCGCGCCGCGGGCTTCGGGGAATCCACCGCCGTTCCTGTAAGCCCAGACGCCTTATCCCTGAGTCAGGGATAAATCCCGGGAACGGCGCCAGAGAACTCGGTGCCCAGCGGAGGGCGGGGAGCGAAGGGAGGGAGGCGACGAGCGCGGCGGTGCCTCTGCCCAGCTGCCCCGCGGGCACCCGGCGGATGGCGCGGCTCGGCTGCCCGACCCGCTACCGCCGCTCCTGCCGCTCCGGCGCCGGCACCAGCCTCCCCTGCGACGACGACCGCCCGCCTCGCCCTCCCGCAGACTCCCCGAGCCCTCCTCCCCCGCCCCCCGCCCCGGCATGGGGCTGCCGAGAGGGGAGCCCCAGCGCTCCGGAGAGGGCGAGCAGAAAGCGGGCTGGGCGCAGACCGGCAGCGATGGGGAGCCCGACAGCGGCCGGGAGGGCGGAAGAGAGCCCGGGCCCGAAAGCTCGACGGCGGACACCGCTCAGCGGACCAGCAGCGCGCTCCAGATCCCCGGGACCGGAGGTGTCGCCGGGCTCGGCGGGGTCCCGCCGGCGCACGGCCCCGCTCCGTCGGGAGCGGCGAAGTCCCCGCTGTGACTTACCGTCCCCAGCGAGGAGCGGGGCAGCGCCGGGCCGCGCATGGCTCCGCGGGCCGCTACATCCCCGTGGCAGGGTCCCCTGCGTCCAGAGAAAGTCGCCCCAGCCCTACCCAGCGCCGGCCGGGGCAGCGCGGAGAGTGACTACCCCGTCTCCAACTTCCTGGCAGCGGCAGCAGGAAAGAGAGCGGCGAGCGGGAGGCGGCCCGGAGCCCCGCCGAGCCCCGCCCGCCCTCCGCCGGGCGAGGACCGGCGTCGGCAGTATTCCTTAAAAACCCAGATGGACGAGCTGAAGAAAAGCAACGGATGGTGCATCGAGTGGCCAAAGCTGCTAGAAAACACACGGGAAAGGAGTCAGAGGACGTCTGCTGAAATCTTAAAGTTCTTGACGCAGGAGTGTTTCACTCTTCAGCTTTATTTTCCACGGGAAAATTAACCATGTACTTATAAGAAAAAGACTTTTTGCCTTAATTTTAAAGAAAGGCATTTTGCAGCCGCGATCAGCATTTTTAGAGTCTATATGGCCATCCTGCAGTGTTTAATTTAAAACACACGTTTTTCTTGCATGCTCCTATGAACCAGCTGTACAGATAGTGCAAATATAAGCAAAACCAACATGACATTCTGTGTAAGCCCTGCTTCATTTAATAATCCTCTTAGCATGTTTGAAAAACAAAAATGCAGCTAGGAATGAGTGGCTAAATGATAAAGAATTCCCCTTCATTTGTTGCCCATTAAGACTTCCCCTTGCTTTCTGGAATTGTCTCTATACTCCAGTAAAAGACATTAGATCAAGTTAATAAGCATTGTTTTGGAAGAATTTGCCCATTTCAGTACAAAATGGGTACAATTCACTCCATGGACTGCCCGAATTACTGCGGAGAAATCCAAACCCCTCCACAGACTGATCCCACAATGGAGTTGCTTATCTGCCGTGTGGAAGCCAATGACAGCACATGCACAGGAGAAAACAAGGAGGGCACTTTTCCACACCTTGGCTTGGAACAGCTGTGACTTCCCAGCTGCAAGTCTCAGGAGGGAAGGAAATAGCAGAATGACCTGTTACCAGATTGCAGCCGTCTCCAGGGACAGAGGTGGAAAAGATTTTTTCCCGTTCTTTTCCTAGCCTCGAATGAGGACAATGCAAAATTAGCCCCTAAAGGGAAAATTCTGGCACGCATTCTGTGAATGAGGAAATAGTGGTTTTAATGGTCTATTTCAGGTTTAGCACTTGCCATGTGAGTGGATGAGGCACATCCTTCAATCTTCCTGGAGCTTCAGCCTTCCAAAAAACAAAAAAGGCAAAAAACCAGCCCCACTTCTCTAGAACTACATAAATGTCAGAAAAATCCCTGTGAACCTTCACATTTGACTCCTCCCAAGTTCAGGGAGGGACATCTCACAGCCCACTGCACGTTTGACATTTGCACCAATGTCAAATGCATCACTGCACATCCAGTTGCCAGCTTTCACCAGAACTCCAGGTCCAGGCCTCCCTCCATCCCTGCCACCTCCCTGCAGCCTGCCAGGTCTCCAGCGCTTCCTGAGGTCCTGTGGCTACGGACTAAGGCCCAGAGGGACTGAGGCCACCCTCCGGTCACACAACCAGGGGCTTGCAGCTCATCTGACAGCCCAGCTGCTTCACTCCCAGCCTGCAGAGCTGTGTTGGGCTTGCACAACCAGGTTTTGGTAGCGGGGGGACGACGAGTGGCTTCTGCGAGAAGCTGCCAGAAACTTCTCCCGTGTCTGGCAGAGCCACTGCCAGCTGGCTCCGAGGATGCACCGCTGCTCACGGCCAAGCCCATCAGAAATGGTGGCAATGCCTCTGTGATAAGCTATTAAAAAAGGAAGGAAAAGTTATTGCGCAGATGTAACTGCAGCCGGAGAAGAGCAGAGTGAGAACATGTGAGAGGAACAACTTCGCAGACACCAAGGTCAGTGGAGATGGAGGGGATGAAGGCGCTCCGGGCACCAGAGCTGAGATTTCCCTGCAGTCATGATGAAGACCATGGTGAAGCAGGGTATCCCCCTGCAGCCCATGGAGGTCCATGAGGATGCAGAGATCCACTTGTAACCCACGGAGGAGAAGCCCCATGCTGGAGTAGGTGGATGCCTGAAAGAAGGCTTTGACTCCGTGGGAAGCTTGTGCTGGAGCAGGCATTTGCCAGGGACCTGCAGACCCCTGGAAAGAGGAGCCCGCACTGGAGCAGGTTCCCTGGTGGGACTTGTGATCCTGTGGGGGACTCACGCTGGAGCAGGCTGTTCCTGAAGGAGTGCACCCCGTGGAAGAGCGGCTCTGTCGGAGCAGCTCTGTTGCCGTGGTAAAGGTTCACTTAGGCCAAGTCCGTGGGAGGGACCTGCCGGAGGAGCAGGGAAGGACCGCGCTCTCTCCCTGAGCAGCGGCAGGAACGAGGCGTGACGAACTGACCGTAACCTCCATTCGCTCCCCCCCTGGGCCGCTGCGGGGCGGGAGGGTCGGAAGGGGAAAGGCGGTTTTAAGATTTTACTTCTCATTATTCTGCTCTGATTTTATTCGTACTAAACTCAATTATTATCCCCAAGTTCAGCCTGCTTTCCCGGTGACGGAAATCAATTTGTGATCGCCCCCGGTCTCTGTCTCAACCTGTGAACCTTTCGTTTTACTCTCCCTGCCCTGCCCACTTGCGGCGCCGGTGAGCGAGCCGAGCCTGGGCCCGTCCCACACACTCCCACGGAGCTCCCGTTCCTCCCATCCCGCGTGGAAGGGGCGGGAACAGCCGGGGAGCGGCGGCGGTGATTGGGCGGAGGGCGGGGAGGGGGTGGAGCCCGGCGCGCGTGCGAGACGCTCCCGGCGGCTCCCGCGCGCTTCCCGCCGCCGCGTCGCCACGGCAACGGCGCGGCCCGCGCGGGCTGTCATGGCGGCGCCCGGCGCGGCGGTGAGTGAGAGGCCCGGGCGGCTCCGCGTCCTCCCCGCCGCCCGGCACTGAGATCCCTCTTCCCTCCTTTCCCCTCGCAGGAGCAGCGCTGGCTACGGGCGGCTCGGGACTTCGTTCGCCGGGCGCTGCCGGGGCCGGACGGGCAGGAGGCAGCAGCGCTGGAGGCGGTGCTGCGGTGCCTGCGGAGCGCGGGCGGCGGGACGCTGCCGCTCGGCTACAGGTGACAGCGGGGCGGGGGCGAGGGGCTCCGGTGCCCACGCGCGGCCCTCCGGTGAGCTCGGCACGGCTCGTTCCGGCGCCATGTGGGAGGGATGCTGTCGTGCGCGGTAACCGCAGGCGTTTCTTTGGCCTCGGCGCGGCCCCGCCGCCCTTGCAGTGTGGTTAGGCACCGTCTCCGCCTGTCTCCGGTAGGCCGGGCGTGCGACCGAAGCGGGGCATCTCGCCGGGGCCGGCTGCCGCACCGTACAGCCTTTGCACGGCAGCTCCCCGGCTGGATCCTGCCGCCCCGCACGGGAGGATGCTCCTGGTCTCCGGACCTGTTGGCCAGCTGAGCTCAGCGTCGGAGTGTTGGCTCCTAAAAAAGGGGAATCTAGGATAACATGGTCCATATTTTAGTTGCTAAAAGGCTTTTGGGTGCTCACCATCATGAAAAACATGCAGCTCGTTGAGACCTATCCATATTGGAAAGTTTGGCTTGTCTGGATCTGTTTCTTTCTCCAGCTTGTGGGAGAATTAAAATCTCTGGCAAGACCAGTTTTGGGAGAAAAAGTCAACTGGAATTGATTAGGGGTTTGTGACCTTTAATAGTTAATAAATGCAGGTGATTGATCTTTCACACCAGCTAAACTTAGTTCATTTAAGCCATATTTTTTCCTGTGTATTTTATGACATTTAAACCAGACTTTGGTTCATACTCAGAAGAACCTATAAAGAAGAGTTGAAGGTACTTGGTATTTATCTCATGTGAGTCTGTGTGCAGTGTACTACATCCACAGCTAACCACCAAGCTCTAGAGCACAAGGAGAGACTCTGTTTGCTTCTGTATGTCATAACCATGAGCAGGTGTCCTGCTGTAGTTTGGGTTTCTCCCAAAAAGCACTCAGCACATTTGACAAAAACACGAGCAGCACTGTGCTTTTGTGGATCATAGGTACAGTATTATTCCTGGTGGTGCTCTGTCTCTGAAGACGGAGCAGTTTCAGCTAATGGGATTTTCAACTAATCCCCTGTTCATTTCCCTGCAAAATGCACAGCATAAGTACCTGCATAAATTGATGTCTTCTGATTAATTTTTCTATATCCAATTACTGTTTATTGCTGATTCAGACTCATCACTCATCCGGACTAGTTTCTTGCTTTGAACTTTTGATCCCCAACTAATCAAGTGAAACTCTTCAAATTCACACCCTTTGAATGTGATTATGTCCTGCTACTGAGCAAGTGGGTATTGTGACTAGAGCTCCAGTTTCACAACCTAAAATTGTCAGTGAAGCTCACTGGAAACCGGTACCAAAATCACAGGCTGGAGAACAGTTTGTGTTGGCTCTTCTGGTTTTGATATTAGGGTACTTTGTAAACTGAGTTCTTTGTACATACTGCTATATTCTTGCTTTTTACTTTCTTTCTTTTTTTCCAGTTTCATCTCCATCTCTGACCTGCAGCACCAGCAGCACATACCGTGCTGCAGCCATCTGAGCTGGAGCACTAATGAATTTAAGGAATGGTCTCATCAAGGACAAGGTGCTTTACACATGCAGCAGACTTTGCCAAGGACTTACCTGATCCTGGTTGGCTATTTAGCAGATGGAAGGCAAGAAAACAAAGAAAAGCTGGTAGATGGTTGCCTATATGTGAAGGACAATACTGGGATAATCCCATGTGAGGTATGTCCTCTTTCTGAGGGGTTCTCTGTTTATTCCCACTTCTGGGGCAGTGTCACAAACCACCAGGGGCTTCAGGTGTTCTGCCAGAGTCTAGTGAAGGAAGTAACACGTCTCTGTAACAGGCAGGAAAAGAGCAAGCTCACATCCTGGGCAGAGGATAGAACATGTGAAATGTGCCTTTGCTAGGAGAAGAAATGCTGAATGTACTGGCCTGGAAAAAAGACAGCCAGTACAGTTCTGTTCTATTCACCACAGTACAAGGTGGCCTGGGACACCTTTCCACTCTTTGCTGAATTCCAACTAGTGGAGCAGAAATAACTTTCTGGAGAGCTGTACTACGTGTTCAGTGATGCATTGATGACATACTTTCAGGAAATAATAGCTTGCATGACAGTTGACTTAAAAGCCTCCTAAAGGTAATTGCAAGTGGAATTGAGGTAACAAATAACCCCTACACAGGTGGTGACAGAGCATTGAAGTTGTGCCTTCCAATGAGACAAAGTCTAGAAAAACGTTGTATTGGTAAGAACTTCTAACTGAAAACACAGGGGCAAAAGAAAGCAGGCAAGAATTTTAGAAAAGTAGTCTGAAAATAACCAAGCCTTTCATTGAATTAATTATTACCTTTCTGTGAGGTTGTGGCTATAAACAGGAAGTGCTAGCTGTAGAGTTCAGCATGTCTGTGGCAGGTTTGCATCTGGAAGGACAGAAGTTCTCCATGCAAGGTAAGAGACTGGGCAGAAAAACCTGCACTCATTTAGTGATGAAGCCTGGCAGTAGGAGAAGAGTTTGTGATGCACATGCAAGGGTGTGTTGATAATGAACACTGTAAGTAGTGCTGAGAAAACAAACTGAAACTCATCTCAAGCTTCAATCTCATTATCTTTTGGTTTAGCTCTTGCACTTTGAACTGGACTGGCTGGACTCACTGTTTGTCTTCCCGAGCTGGTCATATATCCCACAGACAGACCAGAGTGCAGCAGGGTACTTGGAAATCCTGGTGGATCCAGTGCCAGTGAGTGCCCCCAAGGAAGTACTTCACAGCATTCCAGTCACCTCCCCAGTGCCAGCTGAGCCACTGCTTACCTCCAGGTAAACACCTACCATGCCCAGCTCCTCGTAGCACTGTTGCTCTGGCTTGGTAGGTAACACAAAGAGCACTTGGCCTAGAAAGAGACAAATTCTATTTCTACCACATGTGAAGCACAGCAGTGAGTGATGGAAGTAAAAGTTCTACAACAAAGCCACTTTTCTTGAATCATCTGTTTCACAGGAGTTTATTGGAAGTTTTTGTTCTGTAATTTGAAAAAATAGGATGAATTTTAAGTATTTCTAGATGTAATTTCAAATTATAGAAAGAATATTATAACAGTGTTGATTCACCTGCCTTTGAGACTAAAATTCACTCTTTTGAGTAGCACAACTTTTTTTTTTTTTTTTTTTTTTTGATCCTCCAGTGAACCAAAAGTAAACTTGAAAGTAATCCTGCATTTTGTTATAGTGTTAATATGTGTCACTGGTCAAATTCTTATCAGATTACTGACATAAAAGTGCCAGTAAATGTCAACTAGTAGAAGTAACTGTGCTTTAGTTTACAGGATGTGAAAATGAACCAATGGAATTGCAAATCTTAGTAAGTTGATAATGTCGAGTTGTGCTAGATCATGTTTTATCTTCTTGAGTAGAGAATTCCTGGTGTAATTTAATTACAATAAAATGTCACTAATCATGCTGCTTTCATTTCTTTGTAGTAATCTTTTGGTTTTATTTGGTTTATCTGCTTCTAAGAAAGCAATTTTAAGCTTAACTATTTGATTTAGTTCAAGGGACCTTTCTAAACAAGAAGACTATTTCCATATTTCAGTATATGTTCTCAGACTTTAACATAAAGTTCCTTTTTTATTGACTGATATCTGACCAATTTTCCATGTTACAACTAAAATGTTACAGTGAGGTGCTGGTACTACTGTGTGTCTACTACTGGTTGGGGTTTTTCTAAAGTCATAAAGTTAGATAATTGTTCAGATGTTTTGGAATCAAGAATGGTTTTGTTCAGAGTAAGTGGGATGGTTATATTCAAGTCCAGTAGGAGCTGAAATGAAAATTACAAGCATAAATTTTTTTAAAATTACTTCTTTTTTTAATCTCTTGAAACGTAGGTTGGAAACAGCAAACAGAATTGATTCAAGAAATATCATCTCTTGCATCTCATCTGCTTTCAGTTTTGCTGCTCTTTCCCTCTGTGTCAAGTTTGTTGGAAAGACTCCATTGTTGCTTTCAGGCCTCTTGTTCATAGGCTTACAGCTTCCACAGTGTCATGTTCCATGGACATATGAATCCCAGTTCTGTTTTCTGCAGAAGAATTGCTTGTGACTTTTTTCTTCTCCTTTAGACCAACAATTAGTTGCTTGTTTGTGGTAAAGCCTTTTATAACCTGCCTGTTGTCATGGAGTGTGTGAATTTGTTCTCTTTTCCTTCTGTCTTCAAATACTAAAATATCAAAAGGATTTAGTGTAGGAAAGTTAAAGTACAAATTTTGTAGTCAAATATTGTTTTGAAAACCTCTCTGAGAGATTGACCATATTGCTTCGTTGGATATGTTATTCCCGGAAAGTACATGCTGCATATTGGTTTATTTTGCTTTTGGGATGCTTTTAAGCTTTCTTTCATCTCTGATTTCAGTTGCCTCTTCAATTGCCCTCTAGGATTCCATGTAAGAAGAGATCAAAGTTTACTGTAGCAGGGGAATTGACCAGACTTGGGCCTCTCCTTCATGTTCACCACAAGACATTCTTCTTTCTGTTTCTGAAGTGCTTTGCATCTGCTGTTTGTGCCCCTGTGCTGGTGCAAGTAAGTCCTTGGAATTTTGCTCACAAATTCACTATCTGGATCTGTGTATGTGCTAGCTGATTAATTCTTTGAAGCTTGCCATTGATTTCCCAGTTTGATTTATTCTTCCTTTTACTAGTGATATCTTTTTAATTGCACCCAGTGTACAATAGTTTTGGTATGTAAGAAGTCTAGTTCTATGCCCTGCCAAATTACAGTCCTTCTCCCTCATACAGTTGCAGTGTCCCTGAATGTCTCTGAATGTCTTGCAGATACAGTCCTTATGCTAAGAGTATGAGGCAATCCTCTGGGTGGAAAAGGGTTTTTTGGGTGGGATTACTTAGGTCGGGATGAATTTTTTTCACTGGAGTTGATGCTGATGTTGCTTTTGTTTTTCTGCTCTAGAAACCCAGCCAGCTGCTGTGGCATCGTGTCTTCCAGCTGGGTCACAGGTACACAATCACAGGCCTGAGTATGTCCAGCATGAAGAAATCTGGACAAACGATGTTCGTCACCAGTGCTTCTTCCTGCCTTCTGCCCTACTGTGCAGAGCAAGTGAGGGAGCAGCCACTGAACAGTGCTTCACAAGGAGAATCCACTCAGTCTTCTTCCCTTGAGACTGCTGAGCAGCTCAGTTGCTCCTTGCAGCTGGGGGCTGAAGAGGAGAGGCCAAGACCAACCAAAGAGTCCAAGATCATCTCCTATGTGGTGAGGGTTCATAGACTTAGCCTTCACCCACTCATGCACTGGCATTTCAGCTCCTGGCCTGCAAGAACCATTATTTTCATCATAAGTTTATTTTCTTACTGCTCAGGCCTGTGAGTCTCTTATATTTTGTGACTCTCTACAGTCCTCTTGCTTTCTGTTTGCTTTCTATTTAGGGATTTGTCACCAAAGTACTCAATGTCCAAGCTGGTCTCTTTTTACTGGATGACCAAGTCTGCTTGTGCCTTGCTTACCAGCCACTGCTGAACTCTGCACAGGGCCTGCGACCGGGAGCTTGTGTGGAGGTAAGTTGAGATTTGCAAGGTCATAAAGAATTCCGTGGACAAGACTCAGGCCTTGGGCATGGCTTGTGAGTGTGTAGGTCAAAGAAGGCTGCAGGAACATGGGAATTATTTCAGCAAGTATCTGGAACAAAACTGGAGATCTTGTTGCCTGGACTCAGTCATGAGAGTTGATATAATTATGATCTGATTCCTCCCTAAACTGTGCTCTCGATGCCTCAGGCTTGATTATATCTAATAGAGTGAGAAAGGATTTAAGGTGGTGTTACAGTTTTGGGGAGTGGTGGCAGACTTGCTATCCCTTCTCTTACACTCTGTCTGTGTATGCCAGCTCATCGATGTCCACCTCCTGCAGAAGCCTCTGGCATCCTTCCCTTTCACTGTACTCGGTGCTTGCCTGAACAGCATGGTTGTGCTGAAGAGCTTCTCAAGGCTCAGCACCCCCTACCAGCCACTGGCCCCTTCGGGAAATCTCTGCTTACAGCTGCTCTTCCGCTTCAGTCTGGGAATGCCGCTGTACCTCTGGCTGGTGAGCCTCCTGGAGACCTTTGAGGAGAGGTGAGGACAATTCTTCTGAAGTCAGGCTGTGCCTGAATGTGCTTTGTAGGTTACCTGGGTGTCTTCTAGACCAAAGGATCACAACATTACTGTGATTGCATAGTACAAGCAGCAATTGCTTCTGGTTTATTGGCCTAAGTAAGCCATTTATCCAGACTTCACATCGTGTCCAGTTGCTTGTTACCTTGGAGTTGCTCCTACGAGAAAAGCCAGTGCATTTTTCAAGTGCAGGTGAGGTAAAGGTCTTGGGAAGCTGCAGTGCTTCTGAGCATTTTACTCACATAATCCTGCCTGGAAGGCTTTGTCCTGAAATACAGAAGCACCATAAGGGTGTCTGCTTGCCAATGTGGTTTGTTTGGCAGATCAAGGTGGGGCACTGAGGCTGAAGCTGGAAACTGGTGCTACAACTAGATCATAAGTGATAGAAAGGCTCTTGTGTCCTGACTGTGCACGGAAGCAGCAGCAGCTGCTCAGCAAATCACTTAAAGATATTCTGAGTGTTCCCAGGAGTGTGATAATTTGTTTTAGAGTCTCTGTCTTGGCAGATTTTCCCACCCATGCTTACCTCCAAGTCTTCCAGATGGCTTCATGCTCTCCCTGACACTGCACTCTGTTTGCAGGACAGCTTTGGGCCAGTTTCTGGGTTTACTTCTGGCTTCTGTTAGTGAAAATATTTGTGTTTGTTCTGAAGCACTTATGGTTGATCACTGTGACTGCTGCCTTGGACTGTAAAGTATATACATTTTACTCTCAGGCAGCAGTTTATAGAATGCTCAGTGTTCCTGTACTTTACTGGCACTGTGGAATTTTTACATGCTTCTAATAAAACAGCTTCAGTTTTGCCTTGGGAATCATGCTAGCTATAAGTTTCAGGTTTTATTATCTTTTCCACGTTCTTAAATGTGATTGCTCAGTCCTGGTACTGCTTAAAAATTGTGCCAATGAGTGCTATTTTTTTTCATTTGTGTTCACTTTCTGTCATATTTTGGCTGGTAGTGTGATCACTTCCAGCCATTCAAAAGCAGTAAGCTAAACTTACAAAATTAATTTTTCATGAGGGAAATGGAATAAGAATAGTCCGTGTTTGTATCTGACTTGAGTTTTTTGCATTCTGTGAAAGAAAGCCAAGTGTACCTAACATGAGTAATCATATCATGCCCAGCCAAAAGGCATGGAGATCCATTTGTGTGGCTTAGAAGGAGATTATATTCATGTTATTTGTTTCTCCGGCCATTTGAGTTTTGAGATTTTGCCAGTCTCTTAATTTCTGTGGATTTTCCTGTTCCTTGTCTGCCCAACATAATTTGCATTTGCCTTAAATGCTCTATTTTTTAATAATTTCATGTTTTTTGTGATCTTTTTAATTCTCGTCCTATACAGTATATTCACTAAAAACAAGCAGGAGTCCCTGACTTAGATGCAAGACTCACTAAAATGCAAGGTCTGCCTGTGCTTTTAATGGTCATAACTTCTTTTCAGGTTTTCTTGTTTCTTTGGGCGCCGTCGATTGCTTAGCTCTATGCACCAAAACCCTGGAGCTGCTGAAAAGTTCCTTGTCCCCCTTCTGCAAGCTAGGGTGCCAGAGAGAGAAGAAGCAAGAGATATTTATAATGAAATTCTGTCAAAAATACACCAGTGTCCCCTGCAGAAAGTGAGTAAATGTTCTTTGAGCTGTTTCCTATTTGTCTGATGGGAAGAAACTCAGCTGATTAGTTCCTTCTTTCTTTTGTTCACAGTATTTGACTCTGAACCCTCCATGCCAGGCCCCATCTCTGTCTGCAGTTTGCCGTGTGGCAGAGCAGAAAAGCTGGGAAGGCTTCAGTCCATCACAGTTGCTTTCCCCCTTGGAGGCACAGCATATGGGCACCCAGGAGCTCAATCGCAGACTGGCCTGGTCCTACTGCACACTCTCAGCAGAAAGTTTCCAGCCCCAACTGGTATGTGCCTCCTTCTCTTTCCTATCTGTGCCTTGAGAGCTCCTGTTGCTCACCATGCCTTCCAGCACCCTGTCCAGTGCATGCCTTTTCCTCCTGTTAGGGAACAACACTGCTTTTCTCACTGTGGCGTGTTGAAAACAGACTGAATTTGAGTTGCTGCTGCACACACTTTGATTTATGGCTTTCAAGGATAGGAATTATTTGATGCTCTTTGCAGCTTCCTTTCTGTTGTAGATACTCCTGGGTGTGCTGAGGGTCTCCTCCAGGAGCAGTTCCCTGCTGCTGCAGGACAAGAGCAGCGCACTTCGCTGTGTGATCTCCCGTAAGGATGGCAGCCCCTTTGCTCAGACTGCTCTCATAGGTATGGCCCACTAAACTGTATTTGAGGGCTGAGCTTTTGCTTTTCTGCCTTCCAGCTCCAAAATAAGGAAGAAGAGACATTGTGTGGAGATGCTGAACTGTCACTGCCTGACCTCATGACTTTAAAATGAGGATATTGACCTTACTGGTTTTATGTTCTCTTTTTACTTAGTTCTTCTCTGATGTGTTTGCAGGATCACTCTTGCAGGTGGAAAACTACCAGCTTGTAGTGGAGAGATTCTTTAAGACTGATTTTCCCTCCTGGGAGCACCTGGAAAATCTGGAGCATGTGAGAGAGAAAAAAACTAGGTGAGTCCCTTTATTCAGTGTGCAAATAAAATCATCACTTTCCAGTTCCAGTAATATTTTGGACCATGGTAAGCCTTCTTACCAGCATAGCATTTCCATGCCAAAGCACCCATTCTTTGCTATTTGCGTAAAATGAGCTCTTTCTCAGTATCAAAGCCACCATCTCCCTTTTTTTCAGAGTACTTGCAGCCTGGGAGCAGCCCTCCACTTCACTCTTTCCCACTGCTCCTGCTGAGTACCTGTGGGGCACTCACCAGATGTGTTTTTCCCAGATAAGTGTTTGTTTAGGATAGCCACGTGTCAGGAATAGGGAGTTTCACTGTTACCATTTGTCATTTCAGTGTCTATGTGCAGTTCTACTTGGAGGATGTGCAGGTTCTCTATGCTGCTGAAGAACAAATCCAGAAAGGCCTTAGGAGTGGAAACAGCTCCTCTTTGAGGAATAAGAAAGATGGCAGCGCAACATCTGAGCTGGAAACCCCAGAGGCAAAAATGCGGAAATTGGAGGATCCCAAGGCAGATACTGGCAGAGATGAGAACTGTCAGGGGGGCCCAGGCAGCCCCAGAACAACGAGCTGTGTATCTCACCTGTTCTTGGTTACCCAGAAAGAGGGTCTCATGCCACGCAATTACCAGCTGCCCGCAGAAGGAGATAAAGAAGCTCATGAGCTGCAGCGTAGTTTCCAAGCC
The DNA here is from genome assembly GCF_022539315.1 of Serinus canaria. Classification (NCBI taxonomy): domain Eukaryota; kingdom Metazoa; phylum Chordata; class Aves; order Passeriformes; family Fringillidae; genus Serinus; species Serinus canaria. The sequence continues at coordinate 25,372,245 of NC_066313.1, forward strand.
ACAGTGCTGTGGCTGGGCAGACCACAGCTCTGGAGTCACCCCAGAGAAACTGGGGACCTACTGGAGCTGGAGGAGACTGGCTGTGATGGAAAAGGGGGTGTGATGCAGCAAGAGGTGAGGCAGCTTTTGGGGTGTGGTTTGATAAGTTTGGAAGCTGGTTCCTCTCAAGTGAGCCTGTGGGGTAATTTAGTATCAATGGGAAAGTGATTTGTGTTGGGTGCCTTTGTGTGTTTGTGCCAGCAAATTCCTTCTTGTACCCCAAGCAAGTTCCATCTTCTCTGTCACCTTCCTGTAAATGCATCTGCCTTCTCTTACTCTTGGTGGTGCTAACCTTACTTCTCAATCAAGACACCCTCGGGGCTGGGCTTGCTCTCTTTTTACTGTATTTTTCATTCCATACCTAACAGTTCTCATCACCTTCTCTCACTCTCTCTTGTCCCTTCCCCCGGCAGGCACTACTGCTGTTTATGGGGAGGTCTCTGCGATGGTTTCCATTCCTGCACGTGGATGGACTGTATCGCTTCACTGTGCCCTGCTGCTCGGTAAGAGACAAGCTGTGCTGTTCTCTCTTGGAGACTTTTGCTGAACTGCATGTGGGAGTCAAGGAGTCAGAGGGTGACTAAGCTGTTTTCAAGGTTTGGAATTTCCTTCTGCCGTTCCAAGAAACTGGTTTCGTTCTGTGTTTGATTAAAATTCTCAGAGCTCTGAGTTCAGTGGATTTTTTTTTTCTTTTGTAAACCATTGTTCTTCTCTTTTTTCCTGTTGAACTTTAATCTCCTTCATTCTAATAGTCATCTGCCTTGCCTTATCACTCTTATCTCAGGACCTGGAAGTGTTCTACAAGCTCTGTTCTCCACCTGTGCCAGCAACATTCCTGAGCCGGCCATCGTGCCCCCTGTGCCTGCTTGTCCAAGATAGCTGGCACTTAGAGCATGAGACCTGGATCTCCAGTCTGCCTGAGCACCAGGTATGCAGTGCCTTATTGCACAGGGCTTTCACAGGCTACTTGTAGGTCTCTCCAGAACTAGCTAGAAATTATTAGTATACAGTTTCTTGTTGGTGAGACTGTTCTGCTCTAAGTTCCATCAGAGCCTGCTGCTGGGCTTCATATTTTCCTGCTTCAGAATTCATCTGGAGAGGAAGCATGAGTTGCTTGACCTAGCTCTGAGCACGCAGAGCTTGTCTTTTCTGCTCTGGCTGGGGATGCCTGTAAACTGCAACCCATCTGAGGCTGTGTCTCCCTCACTTCTAGCTGACAGCCCTGTCAGTGCTGACAGGCATGGACCAGAGAACTGCCTCCATTCCAGAAGTGCTTAGCAGCAGGTATGTTGGTCTGCCCCAAATTACAATTGCCTGTGTCTTAGGGAATGGCTCTGGGGTGATTTTTATTGGGAAGTGCTATATTAAAATGTAATGAAATATCCACCTTGGGAATATGGTTTGGAAAATCTGTGTGCAAGTAGTTCAGACTTCTCCCATCCTGATTATTGAAGCTAAAGGGATTGTAGGTGACAAAACTGCAAAATGGTGTCCAGAAAATGGTTTGGCTCCTGCTGGTGTGGACTAAGTCCCAAAGGTGTCTGCCAAATTCCTGTTAGAAGTGGAAATAAGCACAGCAGGGAAAATCAGACTGAATGTATATTTTGGTTTTTTTGTTTTAGATTTTTTTTAGCATACCTTGCTCAAACACATAATAAACTTAGAAGCTTTTCTGTTCAAAGCATGTTTAATCTGGGGTGATATGTATGTACACTGCATTTTTCACCAGTGCTTTATGAAAAACTGTGGGATTTTTGCTTGGCTTCTTCATCTAATTCAGAAAAACAATAGGAGTTTAGCAGAGAGGAAGGCTGTAGTTCCTTACCCTTCATCTTCACTGCTGAGCCTGAAGCAGCAGAAAGCAAGGTAAAGGGGCCTCTTGTCCCTGGGAGGGGTAGGCTGCAGCAAGCTGCCCTCAATCCAGTAGCTCAGGTGCTCAAGGTCAGGTTCCCCAGAAACTGGACTTAACCAACAGTGCTCCACTTTGTTGCAATCTTGAAGTCAGTCCTTCTTCCACTCCCTTTGTCTTCAGGCAGAACAAAAATCCTGGTCTGCTCTCAGTTTCACAGGTTCTCTTGTTTCTTTCTGTGGTGAGATCGTGGAGAGGACCTTGTGTGCCTCTCCCAAGAATGAGAAGCCACCTGGCCATCCAAAGCAGACAGGTAAGATTGTGGCAGCCTGTTGAGAAGCAACAGATTGGTTCTCCTCTCTGTTTCAGAGAGCCAGTGCACTTGACTGAGTGTGCTGCTTCGTCTGGGAATAGCGGAAGTATGCCAGGATGTTGCATCCTGTTTCATGTCAAAGGGCTTGGAAACTGCACACTGTGTATGTGGAGATGGAATGGGAATGCAGATCCAGGAAACCTGGGAGGTGGAACAGTGATAGCCTGATCACGATGGGAAGAAAAGCCCCTCTAGCAGGCCCAGCTCAGTGGCAGGCCATGCTGCCTGTGTGAGTGAGCTCATGCTCTGTGTGGTTCTGTGCCTCCTCAGGAACTCTGCTGTCCAGGGATCACAGTGTGAAGCTCAGCATCTCAGCTGCTCCAGGCTCCCCTGTTGGGGTGGACATTTACATTACTGCCACCTACCTGCAGTACCTCAGGGGCTTGCTACCCGGAGCCAAGATCCTCTTCCAGAACTTGGAACGCAAGATCTCAAGGTGCCCCTGTCTTTTGAGCCCTGACCTTACTGTCTTTGAAACCAGCTCTTAATCTGACCTCCCATGTGGACTTGTTCAAACATTCATCTCTCCCCGTCCCTTACCATAAATTATTTTCCTACCATGTTACAAATGAAGATCAGGCCAGCCATCCCAAGAAAACTTGAGTGTTTGGTTTCTGCAAGCTCTTTCTGACATCTGCTCTTTCATATTGCAGATTCCATAATGTTTATTGCACATACATTGCCTCCAGCTGTGTGAGCATCCTATCTCTGCCAGCTTCTCACCTGCCTTTTCCTTTTAGGTAAGTGTTGGGTCTGTTCTCATGATAGAGTGTCCAAAGAAAGACTTCTATGTTCCAAGCTTCTCAAATTGCTATTTCTTCTAGTCCTGCAGGAGAAGCCACATCCCCCTCACTAGTGTTTCTATCCAGCTTGAGACCTCAGCTGCAAAACGTGGCCCAGGCCCAGATTTTATGCCACTTGTCCTGTGTACTGACTGTGTGCCTGCAATGGGTTTGCTCACTTTGCAGCTGTATCTTCAAAGAGGTATTCAAGCTTCCACAAACATAATTTGGCAGAGGTCTTGCAGATTTTTTACTCTCATACATCCTTTGCTACCATGTAGAAGAAATGAGAGTTCCTATATCAATTGCAAACCCTCTTTCCAGTGTCCGAGAAGAGCTTGCATATTAGAAAGGGACCAAAGTAATAACTGATGAGAAGTGTGTATCTGATGCCAGGCAGGCTAGCAGCTAGGACTGGGGGTGGAGTGAGGACACTGAAGAGGACAATCCTACTCTATTAATGCTCTGCTCTTCCCATGTTCACTGCTATTGGGGATCAGCACCTTGCAACAAAGTGATTTTTCTCCCCATATAAACTTTTCCCAGGGCACTCCTTGGAAATGCAGTGAAATTCTTTACACTTTTCCTACTTAATTAGAGATGGATTAAAATAAGCAGTGGCCCTTCCCCTTCTCACTTACACCCATACGTAGCTGTAGCTTTGTTCTTCCTTCAGGGGAGGTGCACTCGACACAATCCTCCATGTCCATCACAAACAGGAGTGAGGCAAGCCAGTGCACGGTAAGTGCTGTAGGGATTGGGTGTGGAAAGAGGGGGAAGGAGGGAGCAAATTACACCACAAACTGGAGGGGGAAAATCATATAAAGAATGGGATGTGGACACAACAGCAAAGGTGGAGTTATCACATCTTCTGAGATGTGAACAAACTCTCTACTGAGATGTGTTTTCTGGGGTGTGACCCTTGTGAGGGAGCAGGTATTGTCCTGCCCTCCTAATCCCAGCCTGCCTGCTCTCTGCACAGGGTGCTGGTGGAAGACGGAACAGGTGAAGCTGTGGTGCTGTGCAGGAATGAACATGTGGCAGCAGTGCTGGGCCTGAGCCTTCTCGAGTGGGAAGCTGTGCAGAACTGTGTGCAGACCAGGGGCAGTGTGTGCATTCAGCATGGGGAAGCTCCTGGAACAGGGGTGAGTGGGCTATTCCAGCAGCAATTGCAGCCTGCTGGGCTCAAGTCTCGGCTGGACAGGATTTCCCTTGGCTCTGGGTGTTCCAGAGCCTCCCTGCCTCCCACTGAAAACTCCCTGGCAACACACTCTTTCCTTCCTCAGTGTCTAGAGGAACCTGAGGATCTTGTTGCTTGTTACCTAAGGAGTCTTTGCAGAAGTCCTCTCATATGTCGCCCTATCCTGTTGGATTTCAGCCTAGACAGGAAGCCCTCCAAGATCCTGCAGCCTGGTAAGCAAGTACTGCTGGCTTTTCTAATATTTAGTGTGGGAAGGAAGGGAGGAGGCATTCCACCAGGCTGGGGAAGGAGAGGTGCCTTCACTGCCCATCATAGCAAGATCTTTGAAGGATTTTCATGGAATTCTGTATTCTGTAATGTAGGACTAAGTTGTGTCTTAGTAGATCCATGGTTATAAAAATAGAGAAATAATATTATGGAAATTCCTAAAACAACATAGGATAAATTTTTCTACTTCACACAGAAACATAAAACTGTTCTTGAGAAAGATTCCCAGTCCTTGTCTTGGACAGGAATCTGATCAGCCAGAGTTACTGTGCAGGCTTCTCAAATCAAGTGGGTTTTGACTGTAGATAGGACAGCATGTAGGGTCAGCTGCAGGCCTGGATATCCTCACCTGGAAATCAGCACTGAAGTGTTTTGAATTCGTGAGTGCTGAGTTCTGAGCTCAGGCTGCCACAACTGTGCAATTGCTGTGTTAGGGGAACATTCTTCACACTAATTCTTCACACTGTTTGCACACATACCTGGAGCTTAAGTTTGAGTGCAGGTGCTCTAGGGGTTGATTTGCTAAGCTCACCAGAGCATGCTCTGCAGTGGAAACTTTCTGGCTGTCATGTACACTGTCTGTAAAGGCAGGTTGCTGATACTGGTAGAGGATACAAAGCTCAGAGCATCAGCTCTGTGAGCACACAAGTCACAGCATTTCACAGTGTAGAATGTCAGGTTGGAGGGATGCTGGCAAAATGCATTCCTCTGCCTGCATCCCAGAGTCATTCATCGTGCTGTCCTTTGAGGTTTAGCAGATGCCAAGCAGCTGCTGCAAGGCCTTCCCTCCCCCAGCAGCTTGTGCAGCTGTGGGCTAGAGCAGAGACAGAGCCCTGTACTGAGTTGTATCCTTCTCCTGCAGCTCCCGTGCAGCTGCGGAATTTTCGCTGTGGCGAAGTGGAGTTCGTGTCACGAGTGGGGCCTCGTCTGAGCCTGCTGTGCCTGAAGGTGGAGGAAGTGGGACAGGATGCCTTATGCTACCTGAACAGCCAGAGGATGAGCAGGACATCCAGTTCCTGTTGAGTGGGAGCCACTGCTTAATATCTCTCCAGTGGGAGAGGAGTTATGGAAATACCTACTGCGATCAGGAGCTTTTTAAATCTCCTTTCCAGTGGGAGCACAAGCCTGTGAGCATAGGGTGAAGGGTGCAACCAAGCAGCTGCTGTGTCTTGTGGAATTCCTGAATGGTCACTCTGGGCCATTGTCAGTGACTCTGAGCTACATTTTGGAAGAGAGGTGTTCAGTGCTTCCTATGTGACAGCTCTTGCCTTGGGCCTAGGGCACACAGTGTGTGCATTTTGTGTGGTAGTATCTACTAAATAAAGGTATGAAAATATTACTTAAAGAACACTGTATCTGTTTTAGTATCTATTTTAGTATTCAGGTTTACTTGCTATATGGTGACCATTAACAAAACTATACAGTTCCCACAGGGTATGGTCTTCTTAACCTAATTGAAATAATTAAAATTACATTTTTTAAGTATCTCCTTCAAGAAAAGAAGAGAAGTGAGTATGCTGCTGTTTAGAGACTAAATCACAGTGCTAAATGACAAGATTATCTGGGCATTGTTTTGCAGTTGATCAGCAGCAGCCTGAACATTAGGTGGGGGCTGGTAAGAAGACGCAGGTACCGAGCTCTGATACAGGCAGTGGTTTTACTGAGCATGAGTGAAGTATCTTCCCTCAAGGCCTGCTGTCCACTTCTGAGACCAAAGTGTGAGTGGCACAAGACCTGATAGATGCCACCATTCAGTAACGTTGTGCAACTCCATCATAAAAGGTTGCCAAAATAGCTTCAAGCAGAAGTCTTTGCAAATGTTGCTGTGACAGCCTTACTTTCTGTGGGTGCTTTCTGCAGAACAGAAAAGATTTTACTAAAGCTTCTCTCCACCCTCCAGAAAGAAAGTAAAACAAAACCAAAAAAAAACCACCTCCAAAATAAACTGTCTCAGCCTGAGGAAAATGTTGACTGTAAGTGATAAGACAAAGATTAAAATCTGGTTAAAAAGTGCAACTGAAACTAGTCCTGTAATATGAATAACACAGTAGCAGACAGAAATAGATAGGAAGTACCTGATTACACTTACTTAAAAAACAAAAAAGAAAAATTCAGCTCTATTGTTATGTCTGGATTTAATAACTGTAATAACTTGAAGCTTCCAGTAGTATCTTACTAGTCTCCTTTTCTTCCTCATGCTGTATATTTGTTTTCTGTCTGCTGTCTGCTTATCTGTTCTTCTTTCATTTCACATTACAACTGCAATCATCACCCCTCATAGAGGACTTTAGATGTGGTTTGTCTTTGCCAGGATATTCCAAACCTGCTGGCAGTTTTGGAATATCCTGGCAAAACCCATTGCTGTTCTGCCATTCACATCTTTTTCAGCAGGGGAGTTTGACTTTAGCATTCTCAAGAAGATGAAGGAAGTTAACTGCCTCCTATTTACAGTTTTATTAGTACAGTCAGAGAACCACAAGACAAGAGATGGGTGAATCAAATCTGTTTGCGGGGAGCTAAGATTTGCTTGCTTTTAGTACTCTGAAGGAGCTATTCTCAGCTGTATTGCGGGAAACCCTTTTCCTGTTTGTGTCTGAACTTCTGCCCATGATCAGAGTTCTGGTCACTGTGTTAGATCAGACAAGGGAACATATCTTGTCCTACAATCAGAACTTTTCCTTTATGCAATTCTCCTTATCACATTCCTTGCTCTCTTTGCGAAGCCAAACAAAGTATCCTGTTGTTGATGTGGGTAAGAAATAATAACACAGGAAAAATCAGCTAATTTCATGTTTGAAAATGAGGGGACAAGTAAGAGCTGACAGTTGATGGTGCAAGAGAAGGATCTCTGTGGTTGTCCAAAGTGATGGGAGATGCCTGTGGGAGGGACAAGCCATGTGTCCCACCTAAAGGTGGGGATGGGGAAAGGATGGGCAGAGGGGAAAGACACGCTCTCCCATTCTGGCAGGCTTGAGATAGGTCTGCTGCTCTAGCCAAACTCCCTAAGAGGGCCTCCATGTATTGTATGTATATGGGTTTCTCTTCCCAAGCTTACCTGCGGGTCCAGCAGAGTTCCCAATTGCTTTACAGAGGCTTTATATTGACAGCAGGTACAAGGGAAGCAGAAGCAGCCAGTGACAGGCTGGAAAGGAGGATGACACTGACTCTGCATTCAGGTTCACCAGCTGCAAGTTGCTCACCTTTGTAAAGCTGAAATCTGTAGAAGAATTGTGAGAGTTTACCAGAACAGGAACACAGCAGGGAAGGCAAATAAACTGTGAATTTAGTCCTTCCCATTTTCCTGAATATGGATGAAGATAGATCCTGCCTCTTGTACTGGAGACCAATTGCAATGAAGTCCTGGCTGTAGAAGCATTATGTCCCTTCTCATGTAGAACAGGAGAAGATGCTCAGGACATTTGGAAAGCTTGGTTTTCTGTGAGTAAAATGGCTTCTTAAATAAAGGGATTGGGCTGGAGTCAGAGGTATTGTCACCAATAACTGCTAAAGGGGCCTGTTGGTCTGGTACACGAATGGGATGTAAGATGAACTGGATAAAGAAAGTGTCAAAAGAAGTGGGACTTGGTTGGTTTGGTTTTGGTTAACATTCCAAGCAATACACTCCATTAAAGTGTGTCCCTCCTTCCGGTCCCCTGGCAGTTCTGTTCCCAGCCAAGGTGACAATACCATGAGAAGCATATGAGATAACAGGAGCAAACACAGACCCTTTCATTCATCCCAGGGACAGGGAAGTGCTTGGATTAGCCATGCTTTCAGTCTCTTCCTTGCCTGGCACAGCTGCTGCAGGAACCCCCTGGTGCTCCAGGAACACTGCTGAAACTCTCCCCCGTGCCTGTGGTCTCGGGTGCTGTCAAACCCTACCTGTCACTCTCATGTTGACCACAGCCTTGGCAATGCTGTTTTCAATCACGCAGCTGTAGGTGGCATTAGCAGTGATGTTGTGCAGGAGGGAAACCAGCTTCACAGTGATGTTTTCGGGGTTCAGCTCGTAGCTGGTGGTGGCAGCGAGGGGCAGGTGCTCCCCAGTGTCACCGCAGGCCGTCCAGCGCAGGGCAGGGCGAGGGAACCAGCGCGGGGCTTCGCACTGCAGCGTGGCCCCTTGGCTGCTGTGCTCCACCTGCACCACGGGCATGCTGAAGGCTTTGGGAGGGAAAACAGGGAGAGAGTCCAAACAAGGCAAGTGGTAGGAACGAAATACCCAACTAGTCTACCAATCCCAGGTATTTCTAGGCTGCCTGCTGCTTGGCAGCACAGCACTGCCTGGAGCCAAGCCAAAAACAGGCTCAGACAGAGAGCTCTGTACAGGTTGGGCTGTGGCAGGATGAGTACAAGGGATCCAAGGACTCCTAGGACTTAGCAGTCCAGCGTGACAGGATCTGCTGAGGTAATGACACAGCTTTAGTGTCTTTTAGTTATTCTTAATAGTGGGGGAAAGACAATTCACCCTCTCCACTCACTCACTCACTGAGAAGGGGGCCTGACCAACACCTACAGCTTCACAGAGTTGCAGAATCGTTAAGGTTGGAAAAGACCTTTAAGATCAAGTCCAACTGTTAACTCAGTGTTAAGTCCACCACTATACCATAACCAAAAATGCATGCATTTTAAATCTCTAGGGATTGTAAGTGACTCCACTACATCTCTGGGCAGCCTGTTCCAGGGCTTGATAACCCTTTCCATGAGCAAATTTTTCTTAATACTAAATCTAAATTTCCCCTGGGGCAACTTGAGGCCATTTTCTCTCCTGAGCAATCCCCTGCAGACCTGGAATAAGGAGGGCTTACACAGCCAAAGCACAGGAGAGCTGCCTTCAGCATTTGTCCACTTTTGTTTTGGGTGGTAGGACCTGGAAGTAAGCTGCTGTAAGGACGAGCTAAATAAAATAATCAGAAAGGAACATGTATGTCTTTCCACACAGAACAGGTATTACAGCCATGCTGGAAATAAACCCCATTACAACATTTCACATGTTCTTTCTAATGCCTTTTCTGTGTGGATTACTTCAAACATCCAATCAAGCAACACAAAAGTAGGCAGAGCTACAAGGTTTGAAGGAGGGATAGGGGACCAAGTCCCCATGGAACATTTGCAACCCTCAGGCTTGCAAAACCCTGTTTTACTTGGAGAGGACTGAGGGCTTTCCCCCACCCCATCTGAGCTGTAGGGCAGCAATTCTGGCCACAGGAATGAGAGGGAGGGTGCAAAGACTGCAGTCTGGAGGACACCCTCAAGGGGTGCATCCCTCAGTCTCAACACGAGGTGACCGCTCAGGAGGTGACTTGTTATTACAGCTAAATGCATCTCACTGGAAGAGGCTGAAGACCTGGTGGTTTCCAGATCTCTCCTGGAGGACTGACACTTGTAAATATGGAAGATTTCAGGTAACTATGATATCAGAGGTTTGTTGCTTTGTTTTTTGGTTTTTTTTAATGAATACTTCAGAAAAACTGAGAAAAATATATCAAATACGCTACAGTTTTTACTATTCAGCACTTCTGGCTGGAGATATTTCCTAATTCTAGAGAGAAGAAGCTACCATGTTATCAAGATTATAACCTTTTCTGGAACAAGGGTGTCAAAAGAGGGGTTAAGGCCATAAATATCCCTGTAAAAGCCAGAAATACACCCTATTAGGGGGTGTAGCAGCATCACAAGCACAGGTAGGTTCAACCAAGCCACACTAGCATGTGTTTTGCAGCAGGATTTTACTCCTTGTAGCCCTCACCTCCCGTCCTGTATCGCAGCACTGCTGTCCCACTCCCTCTGGCTGTGGTGACAGAGCACTGGTAGGTGCCAGCATTGAAGAGCTGCACATCCCTCAGCTCCAGGGAAGCATTCCCGCCGATCACCTGGTCTGCAAACACGGCCGTGCGGCCCTGAAATGATGGATCCTGCTCTTGCAGGTCGTCCTTCCCACCCTTAAACTCGTGAACCAGCCCAGCTACCCCCTCCTTGGCCCATTGGATTGCAATGCTGTCCATCTGGATGTCGGGCTCGAAAGAGCAGCCCAGAATGCTGTGCTGACCAATGTTCCCTGGAGATGTCAGCGCCGTCACACTGATGGAGTGTTTTCCTGCAAGGAGAGAGCAAGGAGGCTGGAGAAAGGTGAGGCAGCAAGCCTGGAGAAAGGCCATACTGCCCTGTGGCTGCCATGGACCAAGCCTCAGGCTGAACAGTCACTGGCACACAGCAAGTCCCCCAGTGGCTGCTACTAGGGCTGCCAGTAAGAGGACAGCTCCTGTGGGTTGTATGTCATGACAAAGCCCAGGAGTATTTCTGTAGCAAAACAGTGCTTCAAAAAGTAGCTCTTCTTACTTGTTTGAGAAAAGTTCACGTGGTATTTTCTTGTTTACTTATATGTATCAGGGATTTTTGTCTTTGCAGCTGCCAGAAAAGAGTGATTTTTATGTCTTTTCTTAGTCAGGACCTCCCTTTATGCAATAAAAATGTGATTGGAAGGCATAATACTGACAGAGAAATAGCAGCTCTTTCCCCCTTACTGAAATCCAAGTATTTTTCTTTCATTTAAGAAAAGTGAGCATCTGAAATGTTAGGCTGCAAGTCTGAAATTCCCAGAGCCAGGCCCTCTTCCCCATGTAGCCCTTCCCTACCCATCCTCACTCAGCACATTCCAAGGAAGCTGCATTTTGGCCAACACCAAAACAACACATTTTTGTTGTCTCTGAGGGTCCTGGGAAAGGCGCCCCATCCTGGCAGATGCTCTCTGATTTCACAATCAATACCATCCCATCATCTCATCCTATCCAGGAGAAGGAGCAGAGTATGAGCAGGACTTTATGTTTAGGTTTGGGGCTCCACGGCCAAGGAAATTTCAGCTGACACACCACTACACCTCCAGCAGCACAGGCTGCACTACACCTACCTAGCCTTTGTTAAAGGGTGGTGGGTGGCACTTCCACACATGATCACACCTCAGTCTGTGCATGGGATGGACGCACAGAGGTAGAGGCAGGGCAGAAGTTCATCATCCCACCAGTAACTGCAAGAAATCTGAGCAGTCACGTACCTGAGACACCAAAACCAATGATCAGGGCGATCACTGCAGCCAGGATGACAATGACTGTAGTCATGCTGTTGGGGAAAAAGGAAAGGAAAGGACAGCATTAGTGCAGAGCCCACCTCTTTCTCAGCCCACACCCATACTGTCCATCTGCAGAGCTGTCTGCAGGAAGGAGGTGGAGGCAGATGGGTAAAGCACATCACCACAACAGTGATGAACATTCAGGTGAGCAGCCCTTGTCATCAACAGTGGGGGACCATGTGGCAGCAGACCCAGGCTTGGCCTTTGAGAGCAGGCAGCTGGCCCCAGTGCAGGATGCTTCTCTCTGCATTCCGTGCATAAGCAAGTCAGGCAGTCCCTGCTGGTGCTTGTGAGTGACCAGGGAGTGAGCAAAGCCCCTGAGCCCAGAAGACACCAGGTACAAGGCAGGGAATGTGCAGGAGAGGTCTGGAAACAGGGCCATTTTTTTGAGCTGGTTGGATTTGGGAGGCACCATGTGGAGACGGGTAATGGGCTGTTAAATGGGAGACTGAAGAGGAGAGGACCACTTGCCAAACCACACAGTTGAAGCAGCTATGCCAGAGGAGAAGAAAAGCATATCATGGATCAGCACAGCTCCAGCTTTCCCAAGCAGAACCTCTGTGACAGACCTAGAAGCATGGACTCCCACCACAGCCAGTGGAGCTGTCATGTGGTCACAGGCACATTTTCTTGCGGTCTGACGAGTTGTGGCAGCAAACTCAGCTCCCAACCAGAGCAAGCCCTGAAGCAGCTCCCCACAAAACTCACAGGTACATCCTGGAGTTTGTGCCCAGCAGTCTCACAGAGACTCCTCACAGAGAAGAAGCCCAGAGAGCTGCAGGCTGTGAGAGGTCACAGCCCTTCTGCCCACACAAAACCAGCCGCTCTGCTTCAGCAGCATTTACTGGTTTGCAGCACACCTTGCCAACACAAAGCTGATGGGCAGCCTCCTTCAGGACAGTCCATCATATCCCCACAACCATGGACTCCTCCCACCACTGATGTGTGCCTGAATCTGTGACTTGCTCAGTTTCCACAGATGCCACAATCACAGGGTTGATATGGAACTCCAGAGAATTGTACCATGTGAACAAGCCTCTCCCACAGGGAGCAGCATGGAAGGGAGAAAGGAAGAGGGAATAGAGAAAAAGGGGGGTGTTGCAGACTTGTTTGACCTCCCACTGTCTCCCTTGCTTCCTCATCCTTAAAGCCAGCGGGAAGTTGTCTGAGGAAGCCCTGTTTGCACATGCTCAGAAGGGATCAGAACTCTATTTCACCAAAATATGTGGTACCTCCAGATAAGGGCTCACACAAATCCATCTACACATTCACATTCATACCAAGCTTTGCCTAGATACTCTCAGAGCTGGGAGATGTCACGTTTGGCTTTTTCCCTGTTGTCACCAGCTTTCAGTCATGGCTGAGATGAACAGCAGCTACCCACCTAATCCCTCAAGGTGGATCACAGCTGACCCTACCAGGGGAAAAGCCATGGATATCATCCAGCCATGGGCACCAGGCAGCTGGGGACCCAGGCACTGCCTCCCCTGGGGGCCTGCAGGATGGGAACCTTGATGGCTCCTGTGGATCCTGCAGTGTGACAGCTTTCAGCAAAGCCTTGCCATGTTCCACTCAATCCTGAGTCACTCAAGGTCCCAGCCAAGCTCACCGTGGGACAGTCTGTCCTTTCTTGTTCTGGGGAAGATGCCAAGTGTTTCATGTACACTGAATAACACCCATCTCCTTGAGGAGCTCTACCAGTTTCCACTCTGGGAGTTGATCCCAGAGTGAGATAGCTGCTATAAACTCAGACAAGGTTGTCATGACAAGCCTCAGCTCTCACACCTGGGAAGCAGAAAGCAAGCAACAGCCACACTTGGCTGACTCGAAACAGTTGTGACTCATCCTTATCCCCATATCTTACAATCCCTCTTCCCAAGGACACGCAGGGAAGAAATTGCTCAGAGTCAAGTGATGCTGCCAGAGGGTTACAGTTAATGCTAGGAGGCAGAGGGACAAGCAGCCAGGATGTCCTCCTGTGCAGTCCCTGAATGCTTCAAGTGCTACCACACTTGCCTTTGGTCCTTGAAAGGACCCTCTGGCCTGAACACCACCTCTGCCCTCACACCTTTCTATTGTAAATCAACAACAACTCTGACGTTGGCGAGGGAGAGAGAGAATGATATATTTGACTCTATCATCAGAAGGTTAATGAATTAATGAATTACTTTATTATACAACACCATGTACATTTTATTTAAACTGAATTTGCCAGGCACTCACTCTTGCTCACAACTGCACAGAACAGCTCTCATCTCTGATTCTCTGGCGACTGTCCCGTGACAGTCCCATACACACACACTGCTTGGCCCGCATAGGCCAAGGGAAAAAAACATCCTCACTTTGGGTAAACAATCTCCATATTGCATTCTACTTTAGCACAACACAGGCACAGCAAGCGAGATAAGAATTGTGTTTTCCTTCTTCTCTGCTTGTCTCACAGTTTCTCTCTGTTCAGAAGGCATGTGAATACTACACCCTTCTGTCCAAAACCATCCTCAGCTTACAGACAAACACAAACCAGCACAAACAGGCCACACCAACATTTTTGTCCTGTGCTGGTGCCACCTGCCCCCATGGCTGCAAAGCATTGCTGGCTTTGCACCCAGAGAGTGGCTACCCACCCTGCTCCAGAGCACCAGCGGGGCTGATTGGAAAAGCTGCTCATTTGTCACAGGGGGAATGACAATTTTGAGTGTACACATGCCACTGCCCACTTCAACATCCCTTGTGAGGTACAAGGAGAAATCAGTCCCTCTGGAGTTCCCTCTGCAGAAACTGCAAGATGGAGGAATCACAAGATCCTTACAAACATTTGTTGTGTGCCCACTGTGTGTAATGAGTAGATCTGGCATGCAGAGTGAACAGGAGGAACCTGGCATCCTAGCCACATGCTGGTGGTAGCTGTGTCTTGCAGCAGTCCAGTTCAAGCACTTCAAGCAAGAAGCAATTTTCCGTGCATCAGCACCCCTGGTACCTCCAGTATTTTAAAGGCATAGAAACAGACTGATGTGGGTGGCTGAGGCTGCACCAGTTGGAGCCCTGACACCACCCTCAGTTCCCAGTGCCAGCTTGGCAGCCTGTGGGATGCTGCTCTGTGCCTCCTACCCTATTTTCCATAGTCTTGTTCCTCACCAGTCAAACTTTGAATCAAATTTGGCATCAAGTGAATCCATTAATTCCCTGCCTGAATGCTGCTGATCACAGCCCAGGGACAGGGAGAGGCTCACAGCCTGGCTGTGATAGGCAACAGTCCTAATTCTCCAGATCTCTAGCTCCACTTGGATGAAGCTTTCCCTCAAAAATGGGTTTAGAGGGTCAAAAGGACTGGAAGATTAGGATATTGAGGGTCCCTTGCCTTCCTCTTTATAGCAGTTTACTGTGGAAAAGAAATGGCAGTGGTAACCCAAAACAAAAGAGTTTATATTCCAGTATGCAGCTGATGATTGCAGAACCCAACTTTCTTCAGCACTTCAGGGAGTTTTGTTGTTGTTTTTGTTGGGGATTTTTTGTTTTGGTTTTGTTTCCTTGGTTGGTTTTGGTTTTTTTCCTGAAATCAGCAGAAATCTCCCACTGCTTCTCTGAAACTTCCTGGAAAATTCACCCCCCTCTCTGGTCTTTTTCTGCATTTCAGGATTAGCCTGAGGAGCAAATGTCCCTGAAGGAAGCCTGCTTCTCCGAGTAAACTGCTGCTGCTTGGCAGGGCAGGCAGAGGCACTGGCAGAGCAGGAGGAAGGTTTTCACAGCAGCAAGATATAGATGAGCATTTTTTCACACCCATCAGTTATTTCATTTTCCTGACAAAGGCTGGCTGGGCTGCCTCTTGAGAATAACAGAGCTGCTTATTGCATGCATTCCAGACACATGAGGAATACAGTGCCATGGGAATATTTACACTCTGACATTATGTCTACAGGCAGCCTCACTTCTGTCAGTGAAAAGGTACAGACAATATTGCTATTTAGTGCTTCCTTGATGCTCCATGTGGCAAGGCTCATTTGTGAGGTCTCTTGTGTTCACACGTGGCCTGTCCTTCTCCCCACTGCTGTTCCATTCCAGTGGGACAGATACCGGTAGTAGCTGAAATCTTATTCACAGAATAAATGCCAGCAGGACTGTCTCACACACCACTGGAACCTCTGTCTCCATCCAGCCTGGAAAGTCCACACCTGGGATGGAAAGACACAGCTTGTTGCTGTCTCTCTTCAAGCAGTGAGGTTTAGATGAAAGTTCAGTCCACATTCACTAGAGGATGAAAAATTTGTCCTTTTATCCATCTGGTGGGGATTATTTTCAACTAATCAGGAGATAAGGATATGAGGCAGATATTTTCATGACTTCTTTTTCCAACTTTAGTTCACCAGCACTCAGTCAATAGCTCCAAAGGAAATGGGGTAATTGAATGAGAGGCACAAAACACTATGAGAATATCTTCTCAGCTCTTACTCCTGCAAGGAAACTTCTGGAAGACAGTTTCTTTCTCCCCACAGCAAGCTGATGTGATGAAATACAAGCAACTGTCTGAGGACAGCAGAAGAGGGGTGCCTTCCTCAAGCCACTGAACCCCCAAAATACAACAGCAAGAATACACCCTTCCTCAACTGCTGCCACCCCAATCTACCACAGGATTCAACCCTGGGATAGAAAATTCTAGCAAATGCAGAGTTCTTGGACATGCATCTCCATCTTGACTACAGCTGATGACTGCACTTGGGTGTCTGATACATACATGGCCTTACAAATTGTATAAAACAAGCTGTACTGGTATTTAAGTAGCTTGAGTGAATGCAGTACAGTCAAGCTGCAAAGAACTGCTCTCTTGAGAGCTCCTGGCAGCAGGGTGATACATCCCAAGAGTCTTAAAAATGCAGTTCCCTCCCTTCTGCCAAGGCAAGTGCAGATAGTACCATACCTCCAGAAAATGACCTGGCCTTGGGATGCCATGGTCACAGCATCTACGGAGACAAGTCAAACACCAGGAGCCTGAAGGTCCCACACTGTTCAGCACAGCCCCTGCCTGTTGCATGATATATCCTCCCAAGCTGTCCTGCTTAAATAACTGAATGCAGCTAAGGAGTGGTGAGCCCAAGCACAGAACTCTCAGGAATGAGGAAACTGTTGAGTTGAGCATCTC
Organism: Serinus canaria; assembly: GCF_022539315.1. NCBI lineage: Eukaryota > Metazoa > Chordata > Aves > Passeriformes > Fringillidae > Serinus > Serinus canaria. Next base: position 25,389,013 of record NC_066313.1, read on the forward strand.
AACTCTCCCCACCCCCAGGGCAGTCATAAGCAGGGAGGCCTGGTTAGACACAGGGGCAACAGGAGAGACCTCCTACACATCCATTTAAGAAACATGTCTTATTTAAGACAAAAAATATTACAGCTTGTCGTTGGTAGCCAGCTAATCCTGGGGTTAGAGTGCACAACTATCCCAGGAGATCTGCATCTTGGGGCTGTGTCATAACCAGGATTAGCTCAGATCTCCCTACAAAAATCTCCAACCACTTTCTTGGCACTGGGCAGAGGTCCCACCTGCAGGTCCCCCTCCTGCCCCATTCACACTGTGAATCTCCCCTGCCTCTCTGTGCTGTGCCAAGAGGCTCCTATGAGCTCAGCAGTGCTCTCAGAGCCACGCAGGTTTGGCAGCAGCTCCTTTTCTGCTGTTTAATCCCACTGAACTCCTTCTGGCCAAACCACCTCTCACCCTCCCCCAAGGCAAGCTCCTGCTGCTCTTAGGTCTGCCAGGGTGGTGCACTTTGGAGAATGCAAAGGAACGAAACTGGCACCTGCAAGACCCTGCAGGTCTTTCCCTCAGGGCTTGGTCTCAGATGAGGCTGGGGGCAGGATGAGCAGCTCTTGGGCATAACAGGTTGAAAAGGGCAGAGAGGTTGTGAAAGAGAAGGGAAGACAGCTTGCACCACCATGTTCAGTTTCCTGAAAGGGAACCTGCGTATCCTGACATCTACATCTGGACTGTGTTCCAGGGAGGATGGGAAAAAGGGGATTTTTTTACAGTCTGTAGCTATCTCCAGCAATTTTGGATGGTTAGTGGGAGTGAACAGCTCTCCCATGCAGAGCTGAGAATGCCCAGAGGAACTGGGAACAGTCCAGCACCTAAAAAAACCCAAACTACTTTCTCCGCAATAACCAGAGGTTATAATCAAGACCAATTAATACTGGTCAGTGGTGATAATCAGAAAAAAAAATCATCATTATTTGTCAGCATTCTGCTGATTATTAAGCCTCTCATAATTTAGCAGTATAGTACAAGAAGCTAAGAATAGCTCTAGGCCACAGTGGCCTGGTGGGAAATGCACATTGAGAAATATCCTGTTGCCCTCTGTGACACTTGATTAATGGCTGTGGTGACACCCGATTTACAGCTGCATGTGCAGTGGGCAGACAAGGTGTCCCCTTTCCACTCCAGTTAACTCCAGGTCAGCCACAGCACACCCCACTGCTTTTTGGGCACAGGCAGCCCCAACAGGACCAGGGCCAGTCCCATTCCCCAGGACAACACCACATTTATATCTGAGCAGCTCAAGCTGGAGCCTACTCCTGTCTGTATGCTCATACTGCAAAAAAAACCCAAGAGGTGGTCAGGATACTTCCCAAGGAAACCAAGGGTCTGTGACTACATGATCTGCCCAGCTCTTACCAATCATGAATTTATTAGCAAATCCAACCAAATGTGACAGCAGCATCTGGTCCCACATGGTCTGTGAGAGCTGGTGAACACCTGGGACTCATCAGCTGCCTTCACTGAGGAGAAGGCAAGAGCAGGCACAAAGTGCTACCAGCTTTGCTGGGCCCAGTAGCTGGTGGTACCCTACAGAAGAGTTCCCCTGATTATGGGAAATTCACACCTTATTTCAGTGTCACTGCAATGCTGCAGGAGCTATTGGTGAAGGAGAAGATGAAGCTGACCAGAAGCCAAGTTTGACAGAGCATTCCACAGAGGTGTAGGCAGCCAGCAAGCTGAAAGAGATGAAAGCTTTTCTTGGGGTTTGACGCAAAATGTAGGACATCCTTCCAGCCTTATGATCCCACATCTGTATCAATGATGTCAAGAGGTGCTTGAGAAGCACCACAAATGAGAATGCAAGTGATCTGGAAGGAGGAGAACTTGACACTGCCATATTGGCAATATCTGTCCTCAGCCTCACCTGACTGTGAAGGGCAGCAGCACTCAGAACAAGCCCTCACTTCTCAAAAGAGGAAGGTGCTGAGCCACCCTGGGCTGCAAACACACAAAGTCCTCCACACTGCATGTGAATCTGTCCTGACATGGCATTCCTATCAGGTGGTGTGCCCCTGTGAAGCACCTGCTGCTGTGGGAAAAAGAAGCAGCCCATTGGAGACAGAATCTGCTCTTCTCCTGAGATCTTCTGGGACAAAATAGACACTGGTGGCACAAGCGCAGTCGTGTCACCAGCATGCTTTGCCTCTCAAAGGAGAGATACCTTAGCCTGACCCTGACTCTGGAAGCACCCTACATGGAGGCTTTCAGGTTCCAGGCAATCTTCCAGGTTTACCACAGTCTCTTGTTCTTCATGGTTTCTCTTCCAGCTACACTGTTTTCCCTATTGAGAGAGTAAATCCTCTTGAGTCCAAAAGCCCCTCCTCATGTTCATTTTTTCCCCAAATTTTGGAGACAGGCAATTTTATCAAGAGCTTTTGTCCTGGGAAAAGAAAAGTATCAGTAACCACCAGTGCAGTCCTGTCAGCACTGCATTCATGTCTGTCTTGAAAATACCTTTATTATCTCAAGGACCAGCTGGACAGAAATAACATCATATAGCCCAGCAGACTAACTACACTTTGTAATGCACCTCCTGACCCAGGTGTTTACCAACACAGCACTGGAAGCCTGTCTTGGGAATGAATGTTGGGGTCTAGTGTCAGACTCCAGCAGATCAGAAGGATGTCTTAACTTGCAAAGTGCTATAAAGACTGAGGCTGCTGTCAAATAATGGGAGGACACTCTGACCTAGCCCCTCCCCCCCCCACCCCCAAAAAGTGACTGAGGTCATCAAATGTCTTTTATCAAGATATGCTCATGCACAACCAACACTAAGCTCACAGTGGTAGCTGGCCAATACTTCCTAATCCCTGGGACCAACTGGGCCTTCAAGTCTAACGAGAAGAACAAATCAATACCAAGGCCTGACCCAAGCTGTCCAAAAACTGCTCTGCCCATGTCAGACAGAGAGCTGCAGTTCCATGAAGGGTTTAAATTTCATTGGTGTAATTCTGACTAACAGCTTCGTGGAAAACATCAGCGACAGGGTGTGTAAGGGATACCTAACACAAAGAGAAAACACATTCCTCTGTCTGAGAGGACTAAGATGTTCTTAGTCAGAAATTATGTGCCTAGAAGGTAGTGCTGTCCTTATGTGTTCCCTCCGCCACGGAGCATGGAGGCTCTGAGAAAAAACAACACACCTAAGGGGTTGGTGGAAAGAATTAGAAAGACACAAAAAATTTAGGCATTTTGGTTTACATCACATTCTGCACTGATCATTGACTCTGTACATAGCAAGGATGAGAATGAGTTACAATTTGTTCCATTAATGGCTAACTCAAACTAAACTTTTGCTTTGAAATTTCAGACTCAGAAACCTTAAATTGCCTAACTTGGAGATTTAAACAGTCTAGCCTTCCCTGATTGTTTGGCAGGGAAGCTTTCTGGATGATTTATGGAAAGCTATAAACAGCATTTGCATAAGGATATCTATCTCCTTTGCTGGGAAGAAGGTCCAAAACTGGCTTTGTAAGAGGAACAAAGAACAAATGAGAGATTTCTAAAGCTGAGTAAACAAACAGTGCAGGTTTGTACTATTTACAAGCCAGCTGTCATAATGCAGAAAGCAAGACTCGGTCCTTGCTGCTGACAGTGGAGCAGCATTCCTCTCCCTGAGTGACCCACCAACAGTGGGACCTTTGTGCCCAGCTCCTCAGGCAGAATTAGGAGCCCCTATCCACACACACCTACTGGCAAGGTTACCCTCAGGCCAGGGTGTTCCCAGCCTCAATGACAGAAACGTGTTTTGTAAAGGAAAGTATTCAAGGTCTGCTTCACCCAGGCAAGCAGATGGCAGCAGGGTGGCAACTGCCCTTCCAGGGAAGTGCCTCTTCTTCCTCATCACAGATGCCATTCCCCCAGCTATGAGTTGGTAAATGCCTTGCCCCGGTTGCACAAGCCAAATCCAGGAGTTTTGCTGTGTTCCATCTCCTGTGCTCCAGTTCTGAACAGACAATTGCTAATTTGCGTCTGTGACTCCTACTGATGCTCAAACTGCCCCCAGATCTTCCCTCGGTGAGCTGGGCACTCCCTTGGCTCCCTCACCACCCCCAGCAGCACTGTGTCCCACATCATCTCCATGGAGAACAAACAGACCAGGTGAATGATACTCTGATTCCTGCTCCTATCAGTGCCAGGAGGTTTTCTGGGCCTTCCTGCAGACACATTACTAACTCACCTTGCCTGTACTTTGCAGGCAGGGTATAATGAGACTACAGCATACCCAGAGGAAGTGCAGGAGTTGCAAACAAAGAGCAGCTCCCAGAAGCATGACTGTGCTATGTGCACACATCCAAGGCTGGAATCCTGATGCAGATCCAACAGGGAGGCAGAAGCCATACTCACGGTGCCAAGCCCTTCCAAGGCATGATGACAAACCCTTTGGAATGGGCCCCAAGGAGCAGCTCATCAAGAAGGACAGCAGAGGCTGTTGACCCTGCAGAACAGGACACATCTTGACCCTCCTGTGAGGTTACTGCTCAGAATGAGTTTTCCCTTAGAGCGTGTCCTCACAGGCCACAAGTCCTCAAAAGTGCAGGCAGCAGTACAATTCCCAGAATTTGCTCCTGTTTGAGCACAAAATAACTTTGCATACACACCCCTTGGTGGAACATAAGGCACGGTTTTTATTTTCCCTCATCCCCCCTCTCTCAACTCACACCCATCACGCTGTTTACTGGCAGCAAGGCTGTGCAGGGATTGATCATATGGATCCTCAGGGATCATTTGTGCTCCTGGAGCAGCCAGCAGCAGTGCCCTGGACTCCCAGGAGCTCACCTGGCTGCTCAGAGTGCCACTGTCCTAAGCAAACTCCTCTGTGAGGTGTCACTGGGTGGCCCACACAAACACTCTGAGCTCTCCTTCACTTGTCCACAGCATGACCAGTGGTGGCAGCCAGGGTGACCTTTGTGTCCGTGGCCACAGCCTTGGTACCCACCTGCAAGAGAAGAAGCACCAGCAGCTCAACCCAAAGTGGGCCAGGAAATCCTAGTGTGTAATAGGCTTTGGCCCCAAGACTTCTCTAAGATGTGCTGATGAGAACACAGCATATTCAAAGGCTAAATTGCCAGGACTTCATAAATAAAGAACAACTCAACTCAATAGTTGGGGAAAGCTGATGAGTTCTGTTCCCTTGCCTGTTGAATAAAGCAACACATGGGCATCCAGAACCCCATGCCAGCTGCTTGTGTCTATGGCCAAAGACAGAGATCAAGTACAGAAAAAGGAAGAGGTCAGTTCTATCCTAAAAACACACAAAACACATGATGACACATGCAGGTAAAGCACAGGGAAGATGGTTGGGATTAAACAAGTAAGGGAGTTGAACTCTTGTTCTAAACATGGAGTGAGGCTTCTCCAGAGTTGGTCACTGTGTGACACAGCCCATAAGCTCCCAACATGCCAGCACTGGAACAGGAACACTGCAGGTGCAATGCTGCTCAGCCTCACTCAGAAGGGCTGAAAGGCTGAGGTGCCCTGCCCCACCTCCTGCACAGCTGGCTCAGGTCTCTGTCTATGGGATGCCATAAAGCCCTTTTGTGTGTCCTGCTGCATTTCTCCCTACTGTAGTCACCCCCCCAGAACAGGGGTACGCACAGGCTACGACATTCCTGCTGCATGTCCAAGGTGGGAGTTGGGTAAGAGTATCTCCTGACAACTCTATCCACTAGGGAGGACCTAGTGCAACAAATCCTCCTGATCCCAGCAGCGTGGGAAGAGCTGAGCACCCACCTGGCATGGTCCCACCACAGGCACAGCGAGCGGCTTTCTGGCCCCCGCTGGAGCAGAATGTGCAGCAGTGAAACACCCCCTGGTGCTCACGGAACTTGTGCTTCACCATCAGAGTGAAGGGAGAGCCCTGCAGAGGACAAGCAAACAGAGAAGCTGCTGCAGTGGGTGCTGTCAGATGTGTCTGCATTCTCAGACACCATCCTGGTGACCCTGTCAGTCACAGATCACTAAGCCCAGCCTTAAATTGCTATATGGTAGAAATAATCCTTAGACAGATTTGAAACAAATACCTAAGAAAAGAAAAGTAGGTAAAGAAGAAGCAGTGCAAGAGAAACAAGAAATGCTACCTGCACATGTTGCCCTTTCACACAGACGCAGACAGCATACAAGCCTGGCTCCTCAGGGCTGTAGGAGATACAGTAGGTCCCATCACCATTATCACACACCGTTGGCTTGACTGCACTGTGAACAGTGGAGAGAAACCCAAGAGGTCAGTGACTGGCAGAAAATTGCTTTAAATGTAAACCAGAGTTTGGCCTAGAGTGGCTTTCACATACCCCTGCTACTGGAAGCTGCAATTACCATACAAAGGAAGTCACACAAAGCCAGTTGCACTGCAAGGATCTGTAGCAACCTGCACACTGAAAAGGCAGAAGATGACACACAGCACACTTACAAGTCAGATTATCCCATCAGATAAGAGCCCACAGAAATGGGGTAAATTCACAGCTTCAGCAAGCAGTTACCTACAGAAAAACCTATTAAGAAGACAGGAAGGGTAGGTTTGAATCACTTTAACCACTCTCCCAACTGCACTGACCCCAACTCTTCCCTTCAATGCGGAGGAGTTCTAGGTCCCTGCTGGTAAATTCTTCCTTTTCCTAGTGAAGCTCCTTGTGTTTCACAGGGAATTCTGGTGAACAGAGTGCTAGAGAGAAAGCCTCAGCTGGTTACTGGAGGATAAACTGCCTGCTCCACAGGAAGATGGAAAGCTTTTCACAGACAATTATCAGGCAGCTCTGTATAGAGGAAGGTGTTCTTGTTAATCCCTACTTATTAGTCTCCTGGGCCCCATGACATGACAGTTTATAATCTGTATTCCCCACCCCCAACACTTCACATCAATACAGCTGCCTACATAATTTCCTGCCATGGACTGTGTGGTGATACTTCATGCTCTTCTGCAGCTGCTGTGCCTCAAAGCAAAGCCAGACAGCTTTGCAAAGCCAGACAGCAACCCATGTAGCAACCACATACAGCCAAGAGCAAGAAACAGAGTTAATGTGGCTAGAGCGACCTCTACCCCACCAAGAGAAATCCAGAAACCCCTCGGGCATGCACCTTCCTACATTACAGGTGCACTTGTGGAAAGAAAGTGCTTTGGAACAATACTCTTGGACAAAGATGCTCTATTGATAAGCATCCATGCAGCCAGCACTGCTTGTGTGCTTTGTCAACATAGCAAAGGGTTCTAGCATCCAGTCCCCTTTTTTCATCAGGTCATCCCATCATGAGTGTTCCTGGAACAAATTAATGCTGGCATCTGGTTCCAGCTACTATAAAACAATAGGTGTTTTTCTTAAGAACTAACCCCTAACTGGGTCTGCTTTTGTGCCTGGCTACTCTTTAGTGACAAGTGTGGTTTGGAAACAGTTATAATTTTTTTCTGGTTGATCATTTTCCCTGTGGAAACACTGAGGAGCTCAAGTGCAGCCTTTCCTGGTTTTGCTAGAAAACCTTCAAACCCATTACAGTACTCAGTGATTGCAACTACAGGAAAAAGAACGAAAACACAACATGGATTCTTTCTCCAGAACATGAAGAAGGCACTTCCATCAGCTGTCACAGGCTCATGGTGCTGGTGAACTGTCTGACTTGTGACTGTCATACAGGGGTTGCAATGACTTACACTGATGAGGTGTTAACAAAAGCAGGAGCCCCAGGTGTCTGCTGGGAGGAGTGAGAAGGAACAACAGCTCCCTCTGTCTAGCAACACACACAAGGAGTTGAATCCTTTAAGAAGCTCAAATCACCCAAAGACTTAATACAAATCTCAGCAATCACTGCCCAGCCAAACATAACCACTAGAAAGCAGTGTGGGGAAAAGAGTACTGCCTTTTCTCTACAGATTCTGACCCACATGCTGAAGAACATCCTCCCACGCTAAGCAAGCAGGAAGCCAGGATAAGGGAGGCAGAAAGGCTAAGCCAGGGATTTCTTGGGTGAGAAACCCACCAGTCTCTCTTGTCCTTGTGGGTGATGGTGACCCGCACAGCCTCTCCTCCCCGCCCCATGCGCTCCCCCGTAGAGTCCTTGCATAGCAGGGTAAAGCCACTCCGCTGGTTCTGACGGGCACTGTGGAGATCTGGGGAAAAAAACACCAAACCAGAAAGAAACAGAACTACAAAGGATTCAAGTCAAGCCATGACTGCCACCTCCCACCTATTTAGCAGAGTTGCAGCCCCATCAGAGCACAGCTAGGAGTTTGCTTCTGGGGTGTACAGCTCCTTCCATTCACAGGGAAAAGTCAATACAACTCTGGGTATCAGGAGAGAGCGGGAGACATGGGTTCTGAGAGATGTCCGGCAGGTTTAGCCCAGAGATCTGCACAGACCATGGGGGTCTTTTTGTCTGTCACTCTAAGCCCAGCTGGCACCTTCCCAAGAAGGCCTCAAGATGCATCATGCAATCCAGAGGAAAAAGGAACAACCCTACTGTGCCCCAAAGAACTCAACACCGACAGTTTGGCATGGAAGGGATCGAACAAGCTCTGAGTCTGTCTCGTCTGCCCTGCACAGACCATTACTGACCAGAGCTGGCTGTGCTCTGTGGGATGGTCTGAACATTATCTGTTTGCTGGCCCAGCTCCAAGTCCTTAGTGAGCAAATATCCATAAAACCGTCAAAGTATTACCAGGTATTCCTATAGCAATCTCAGCAGAAGCTGTAATGGGAAAAACTTAATCAACCACAAAGATCTGTCTGGGCTCATGCTGCAGAAAAGCCTGGAGCACCATCTAATCATCACGTCCTGCTATTGCAGGTGCCATTCCCATCCCCTGAGTGAGCCCTCCTTGGGCCTCTGCCCCATGCTGAGGCTGCTGATGTTGGGGACGGCAGTGCCATATGCTCTGCACATCTGGATGAGAAAAGCTGCCTGGTTCCCTGTCCATCACAGCTCTCATGGGCAGGCAATGCAACCTCTGCGGGGGCTCCACCTCTGCCCTGGTCAATGTCTGGACAGCAGGGAGCCAACAGTGCCAGAAGCTGCACACCATGTGGCTACAGAGAGCAGAGGGCTGACTTCAGGGAGCAGCGCACTCCCATTCAGCTGCTGTACAGCACCCCATTACCTTCCCCGTGCAGGGTACATCTGGCTGGATCAACCACTTTATTAAGAATGGCCCCAAAAACTTCATAGCCGCAGCACTGCCCTGCCCTCTCGTGGGGGGAGAACTGGATCCTGTCATCCACACTGGGGTGGGTGCTGTAAGCAACGCTGTTGAGCTTTGTCAGACGGCTGGACACCACCCCTTTGGAGACGAGGATCTCCACATCAGAGCCGCTCATCAGCAAGTGCTCCGTGAACTCCACGCCTGTCCTCATGTCCAGCAGCAGCTGCTGCAGCTGGGCCTTCTGCAAGTGCAGCAGGTTTTCCTTCTGCACCTTCAGGTCCTCCAGCTGCTTCAGCAGCCGATCCCGGTGCTCTTCAATGGCTTTCACGTAGCCCCTGGCAAAGAGGCAGATCTCGGCGGCCACAGCCTCTGCGCGACTGCGGACAGCGCCGCCCATCTCATCGACCTGGCTCAGCACATCCTCCAGGGTGTCCATGTGCTGCTGGCTGCTCTTCAGCAGCTCCCGCAGGGCGTCCCCGTGCCTGTGGATGACATTGCCGGTGAAGTCACAGGGGTGCTGACGGTGTCTACCCAGAACGCAGTCCCGGCACACGGGCTGGTCACACTGCTCGCAGAACAGCTGCAGCTCCTCCGTGGGATGGGAGGGGCACAGGAGAGGCTTCCCGGCCTGGCTGCAATCCTTGGTGTTCTCCAGCTCTGTCACAGCATGGGAGGCTGTCTTCTTCTGTCTCCTAGGCAGGAGCAAACACCAATCACTTTGTGCATGGTGGATACAAAACAAAAAAACTGAGACCCTTTGCAAATGCCTATTTGCAACGAGCTGCAAGTCATAATGCGCACTGATCCCTCCTGTCTCCACTGAAATTCCCTGAAAGGACTTGTGCTTTCCCAAGAACTAGGTTCCACACAAAGGAGGAGCTCGTTAGGGGCTGCTCCCAGGCTCCTGGAGCCCCCCTGACTGCACGGTCAGCACGGATTTCAGACACAAGGCAAGTGAGCTCTAATACGCCTTAGGGGAAAATCTAGTTCAGGCCACTGCCAGAAGACAGTCAAACAGTAAAACATTTAATATTCCAAAAGTCAAACTCGACTTCCTTCTGCTTGCCAGGTTAGGTCCTGCTCAGAAGAGACCAAAGATGAGACACAAAGAACCAAGAACCCAGACATCTACCATGCCACAGGGCAGCACTAGAATATTTCCATTGTCTGTTATTTTGGACACTGGGAGTTAGTTTTTGAGAAGGATGTAAAACCCCCCCCTCTGCTTACTTGTCTCCTGCACTAATGACTTGTGGCAGCTGCAATGGGAGCTCCAGCCCATAACCAAAGATATACTCCAAGAACCAAGCTCTGCAGAGTCACTCTGGTAACACAAAGCAACCTCACCACAGGCTCTTACGCTTCTCCTTTTGCTTCCCACTAACCTCCCTTAGATGCATTTTCAAAGCCTTCCAGTGTTGCATGACTTCAGCCTAAGACCTCTCTCACTTGTTCCCAGGAACACAACCATGGCACTCAGAACCATATAAACCTTCCCTACCACACCAGGAAATCCTTTCAAAATGGTTTCCCTTAGCCCTTGTTCTGCTCTGGCATCAACTAAATCAAGTGACAGTCTGTAGATGCCAGTGGAGTAAAAAAATGATTGCAGTAAATACTAAAGGAAGTGGGTCCCAGGGACAAATTTTCTGCTGCTTTCTCCCTTCTGCAGTTAACCCTGGCAGAGCAGCAGGCTGCTATTCAAGGTCTCTTATCACTCTTCAGCAGGTCCATGGGGTACAAAAGGCATTAGCTAATCAGAATGGTATGCTGAAAATTACACCCGGAGTGGAAAGGTAACTAAGAGCCTAAACTATTTTCCCCACAGGCACCACTATGTGCAGGGGGGCAGGGCAGGGATGAATATGTCTCAGTTCCTTCTGGGGAAAGAATTTGCTAATCATGCAGAAAGAAGCAACAAACATGGAGGGAACGGGCTGAATTGCTTAACCCAGGCTGAGGCTTCCCTGGCTTGTGCTGTTGGGTGTTTTTCTGACCCTGCCTGTCACCTCCTTGCTTCAGAAGGCCATTCAGGCTTTACATAATTTTTCTTTTGTAGTGCTGTCTGTCCTCTGCCTGGCTGACAAGCCACTGCACCCGTCTCCTCTTCGATTCCTAACTCTGATGAGCTAACTCTTGTTTCTGCAATAATTCTACAACATGTATTAGGCAAGCACATGGGTTGATCATCAGCAGGTAGCAACCACACTAGGCAGGACTTCCACAGGACTTTCAGTTTGCCTAAGAGTGCCTTTACACACATACACAGTAAATGGTCCTGCAGGTGGAGAGAGGCAGAGCAGCAACTTAATGTTCCCCTTTTCTTTTTGGAGATGTGTGTTTTCCAAAGTGGGACAGTATAGCATGTGAGGCTCTTGTCCTGCTAGTACCTGCCCATAGCCATGCCTGTTGCCCAGTGACACTAAACTGAGAGCTAGCCAGCGTGTGGACACCACTACAGGCAAAGGGTGGCTTGATTTTTGACCCAATGGCCAATAACATGGCTGGCGGACCTATTCCCAGGAAGTTCAAGAAGTGTTTGGGCAACACTCACAGGCTCATGGGATTCCTGGGGCTGTCTTGGGCCAGGACTTGGACTCCATCATCCTTGTCGGTCCCTTCCAACTCCAGAGATTCTATGATTCTATGCCAGCAGCTTGCTTGTCTCCACCCGAGTACAGAGCATCCCTGCGGACATCCTCTCGGCAGGGGTGGTGAGCGGTAGGTAAAAACCGGGAGACACGCCAATTCTTGCTCTGGCTCGCCCTGAGCGGGTGCCTGCGCGCTGCGCCCTCCCGCTGCCCCACAGCCGCGGTGTCCCGGTGTCCCTGTCCCGGTGTCCCCGCCCCGCCGCCGCTCACCTGTGCGCCCGGCAGCAGAAGCGGCAGAGGCGGAGGCCGCAGGTCAGGCACCGCCCGGCCGCCGCCCCGTCGGCGCAGAGGTCGCACCCGGTCGCGGCCCGGCCGCGGCTCCCGGCCAGGCAGTCGGGGGGGAGCTGCCCTACGCCGCCGGCGGGCAGCGACAGCTCGGCGTCGCACACCGGGCACAGGACGGGGCGGGCGGCGCCCGGCGGCCCCTCCGGCGGCCCGAGCCGCCGCAGGCAGGGCTCGCACAGCGAGTGCAGGCAGGGCAGCAGCCGCGGCGACACGCAGGGCTGGGCGCACTGCGGGCAGCGCGGTGCCGACATGCCGGCAGCCCGCGCGGGCCCTCACGGAGGCTCCGCCGAGCATTCCCGTCGGGAACGCCTCGCGCCGCCCCACACCGCGGGGTCCTTCCCCGCCCCGGCGCCGCCCGCCCCGTGAGGAGCGCGGGGCCGCGCTGTGAGGGGCGGGGGCTGCCCGGGGACCCTGCTGGTGCCTGCTTACCCCGCCGCTCCTCCTCCGGCGAAGGCGGCCGGAGAGGATTTGGCAGGAGTAGGACCCCTTTGCCCTCGTCCCCCTCACCGAGGTGCGGCGGGACGGGCCCGCTGCTCCCCTCCTCTGGCACCTGCGCGGTTGTCTCGGAAAGGGCCCCTTCCCACCCCACCGCCGGCAGATCATGTTTCTACTTCTTCCAGTTCCAAACTTCCAGGTTTGCCGCCTGACTGGCCACTGCAGCCTCTTTGTCGGTCTGCTGGATGCCTTCAGGCCTTTGTAGGTTTTCCTTCGGATCACTGGAGAGCTCGCCGCACAGCTGAGCGAGAGCGGTGAAACATTCACTGAGACGGTGCAAGGTGGCCGGGCTTCCCTGCGATTGCCCACCGGGACGGGCTGGTGGCTGTCCTCATTCACCGCACCAGGAATTAGGAATACTGTAAAAGACAGGCTTGGGAAGCCTAAAGTCAGTGAAGCCCTGCATGATGCCCCTTGACTTTGATGGCATCTACAGGGTCTTTGTCAGTCTGATGTGTAAGCTCTTCAAAGACTGAAACCAGTTCTCCTTGTTTTTAAAAAGCTCTTTTCTATAAAGTGTCCTCTAAAGTACCACATTCAGCCCCTAATAATTGAACTTTTTACCAGCCTCTCCATTAGCTTGTCCAGGACATTCAGTATCTTACCTGTCCCACACTGCTGGCCGTTTTGAATACAATGTAATGTGAAGAGCATTTGAGACTTCTGGAGTTTCAGTTCCCTAAATCAAAAATCAACAGCCAGGAAGATGTCCAGTCAGGTTTTTGTTTTTAGAACCAGAGAGTCCATTTATAGAGCAGTAGATAAGTACTTAATATCCGTACATAACACAAGTAAATATCTCCTCTGTAACAGATGTAATGCCACTCTGATGGCCACTGGCTTAGCACAGAAATCATCTTCTGATACACTCAAAACATTTCTGTGTCTTTTATGTTGTAATACAAGATCAAAAGTTTAGGTCATGATGAAGTGTTTTCAACCTCAAAGCCAATCAAAAGAAGAAAGGTATTCCAACAGCCTTCTTCACATTAACTATTAGCAAGTGCAGTGGTTGCAGAGGTTGGAGAGGATAAAAGCTGCAGTAATTGTGAGACAAGATTACTTGATAACAATATTCAGTATTCTCACAAAGAAAGACTGGTTATTTTAATCATGCTGGAGGAAAGAATAGTAAACGGCCCTGTAAACGTGGGTGTGGGAAGAAAACAGGGGAAGAGTCATAATGTCACCTTTGTGCAGAAAAGGTCAGCTACCTAGAGAACAGCAACATCTTCCATCGCTGCAGAGAAATGGAATAAGCCATGACTGGCAGTGCCAGAGGAAATCTGAGCATCCAGTCTAGCTGATCTGATCACCTGCCCTGCCACTGATCAGGCTGGAGCACAGATTGCTGCCGAGTAATGTAATGTATTTATGAGCTACCAGTACAAAGCAGGAGCACTCTTGGGATGATTAGAGGAAGTCGTAGTGAAAGGGGCTGGAGAGAATCATCAAGTGAGCTCTGTGAGACTTGGGGAAAGAAAAGAAAAGCAGAAATGCAGGAAAAAAAACCCCAAAAACTGAACCCCGTGACCCTCTAAACAGGAGCTGCATTAGTACAAACTCATTATTCCTTTTGGTTACTTTCCCCATAATATTCCTTTCTTGGATACTATCAGCCAGTGGAAGAAGCCCCTGTGCCACTACATCCTAACTTGTGGAAGGCAACTCAATGGACATGAAAACTGGAACTCTGTGAATATTTCCAATTAAGCACATTGGTCTGCAAAGCACTGCAAGAACTTGACTGAGAGACCCTCTCCCATCTTGGATTATTCAGGCTTTGCTTTGTAATTGATCAAAATTTACAGATGTAAAATCTAATGTGTTCATTTATATACACTGCAGGGCAATAAAGGAGCACAGTTACATAAATGAAGCAATGAAAATGTCATTAAAATTAAGCCAATGTTTTCCTTTTCCCACAGGAGTTGACAGATAGCTAATTATTCTCATTTGACCCAATATCTACTTGAAATGAAATCCTCTGTTTTCCTGCCACTATTGTTAATGTTGTCTATCAGAGCCTCCCAGAGTAGTTAGCTCTGAGTGATCTGGTCTTTCCCCACCTTACTTTCACTGCCAGCTCCTTCCTCTTTTTCCTGTTTATCTGCTTCTCATTTCCTATGATTAAGCACTAGATCATTACACTGAGATATGGAATATTTGTTTCCTTCTCCCTTCTTGTCAAGGACTTCTGACTAATATTTCTATTGTATCTCCTAATTAGTCTCTTCTGGGGAAAGCTTTTTGCTGCTTTCCTGTTTATATTTTTCTGAAGAAATATTGCTAAAACTTTTTATAGCATGTTCAAAAAAATGTTTGAAGCATAATTTCCCTCCTAGACTCTGTGAGTGGTGTGGGTATAGTCCATTTATTAAATTTTGAATTGGATGCCTCATGCTTTCCTGAACCTATTTACTCTGATAATTTTAGGGAATTGTTTCTGGATATCCTGCCATAAGAAACAAATAAACTGAAAAAGTGGTGAAACGGAAGTCATTAGTGAACAGGCCTGAAGAAAAATCCAAGATAACTTGTTGACAGAAACCTGAGCACTTGTCAAAATGGCAGAGCTTAGTTTAATGGCAGCCAGAGGAGTGTGGAAAATTACTTATTTGGGGAATTTATGAAGAAAAGACAAGTAGAACATACTGCTGGCTTTTTTCCTGCTGACCAACAAAAGCAGTTTTGCTGTGAATTTGTCAGCCCTAGGAACTACTATGTTTCAGACTTCTCTGAATGTGGCAGAGCTGCCAGGCTTGGTCTGGGAATATTTGACGCACCATTACAGCAGTACCATTAGAGCTGACAGCTCTTCCCCTATATACCAACCTCATCCAGAAAATCCAACAAAGGATTTACAAACCTCTCCCTCAGTCAGCTAAAGATGCATTTGAAATTATGTGGCAATTGAATGGTAGGAGGAGCATTTCTGTGAGGCACAGAGGCTGGTGTCATCCCCAGCCCTTGCTTTCTGCATCCAGCCTGATGCCCATGGACTCACCACACTGTGGGTAAAAAATTTCTTCCTAACACCTAACCTATCTTCTTTTTTAGTTTAAAACCACAGATGTTTTAAAAGGAGGTG
This sequence comes from Serinus canaria, assembly GCF_022539315.1. Classification (NCBI taxonomy): domain Eukaryota; kingdom Metazoa; phylum Chordata; class Aves; order Passeriformes; family Fringillidae; genus Serinus; species Serinus canaria. The sequence continues at coordinate 25,404,704 of NC_066313.1, forward strand.
CCATTTGACCTTTACTTGTGCTGGGCCTCAAACACACTCAAGGAAATTGCCCCGAGTCTCACATGACAAAAATTCTGCAAGCTGATGGCACATGGGGGAATGTGACAGCTGCAGCAGAAGGACAACACTGATCTCCTGCTTAGGAACACAATTTGGGACAGAGAGGACTTCTGTCCTGGGGTATCTCACAGATTTTCTACAAAGCATTCCTAGGGGAACTCACTCTTCAGAGAAATACCTTCACTACCAAACATCTCCCTTCATACATATACACCAAATTTGCCAGTAGCTTTTAGTCTTCAGGCTTATGTTGAGCTTTGGAGAAAAAACTAAACTGAATCTCAAGTTACCTCATTTAACACAAGCCCACGTATCTTCATTTTCATGCTGGACTTCAAAGTACATTTCTGTGAGCTGCTGCTGTCACACATCAAACCTGTGCTCCAGCAGGACTTCAGCTACTGCAGTGTGACCTGGGAGAGGTGAAGAAGGAAGGCAGCCAAACAGCACACGTGGTAGCCTAAACCTCTGCCACTCACTGAATAGTGGAAGGTTCACCATCATCACACATGGACTTGGCTTAACCCTGGAACAGCAAACAGGAAGTGGATAGGGCATGGAGATGGGCTAACACTTGAAACATAGAAAGAAAGCAGCAAAAGCTGTGTGGATCTCTCCTGTTCTCCAGATTTGTGACAGGAAACACGGAGTCTGAACTGGTCAAGCATTATCCCTTTCAGCTGGCAGGAGCAGCTCTTTGAAGACCAAAGCAGCTGCAGCCAAACCACCCAGGAACACAGGATTTGTGCAAACTTGCCCTTGCTGTGGCTTCTGACCAGACATTCCTGCTTTCCCCTCCTCCCTGCAGCTTTCCAGCCACCTGCTGCCATTTTCAGCTTTCTGCTGCTATATATATTCTTTTTAATCTCTACTGAATCCTGCCTACATTTTCTGAAGGGAAGATGAAACTGGATTTTTTCCAAGGAGGCTTTTCTAAGGAAGCAAGTTCTTTGTGATGTCAGGCCATTAATCCTTTTTAGCTTCCCTTCAGCCATATTTGAGAGAGAGAAGTGATCTGAAAGGCTGTAAGCTTCTACATGCAAAAGATCACAGAATCATTCAATACTCAGAATTGGAAGGGACCCACAAGGATCACTGAATTCCAACTCCTGGCCCTGCACAGGACAGCCCTGAGAACCACACCATGTATCCAAGAATATTGTCCCATCACTTTTTGAACTCCGTCAGGCTTGGTGCTGAGCCCACTTAATACTGATGCTGCTAAGACAAACGGAGTTGGTTTTTTTTTCTTTTCCTCCACTGCTGGGACCATGAGACAGAAGGATATTACAGTAGGGTATTTCACCGAGATACCGCTGGGAACAAAAACCTGGCCTTGCTGCAGGGCAGTCAGAGCAGGGAATTCACTTAGATGAGACTTGAGGTCAAGCATACTTTTATGCAGACATGTACACACAAAGAAATATAAAATCTGATTGCCTACAACAGCTGTGCAGGAAGACTAGTTCCCTGCAGGAGCAGATATCAATCTCATGAGAGTGAGCATTTTGTTTCAGACAGGTACAGGCCAGCCTGCTTATCAAGCAGAAAGCTTGAGTTGGTGAGTCCAATTCTAGCAGCAGCTGCAGTTTGTTTCTTGGTCTAGAACAGACAAAAAAAGACACACCACACCCCCCATAAAACTCCCTGCACCAGCAGTTTCTCAGACACTGCCTCAAGCTTTACTAGCCTTCAGCATTCCAGCAAACACACTCCCATGTCAACCCAGGGGCAGTTCATTTCTAAGCACAGAACACTGTGTGACCACAGCAAGTCACAGGCTGTGGGAGGTGACTGGAGACATCTGGAGTGGAAGTGTCCCTCCCACCTAGAGACTTCCAAGTTAAAGAAAATGGATGACTCAAAGGATCAACTCCAATCTTGTACTCTAAAAGGAATTCTCATTAATTCCAGAGCACTTGTAGCAAACATTAGCAGAGGCAACAGCATTAACCTGTGGCACTATGGTTATGCAGTCCCATCCCAAATGTGGCATTGCTGTCTCTTCATGAGTTGAGGCATTACTTCTAAGCAGTTTTAACTGTTATTTCACAAAATACAGAAATATATATATATATACACACACATATATACAAAAACCTTCTTCACTTCCCATTGGAAAAATAAATCATGGAAGCATCAATTAATATTTGAACAGATCCTCTTTTTCTTTTTATTTTCTAGATCTGTTTAGAAGAACCCTTCCTTTAAAAAAAAAAAAAAAAAAAGAGAAAAAAGAAGCGTATTTTCTTCATTCTCCTATAACAACTGACAGGACTATGGCTGGCTCCAATCTATCACTACCTTTAGGAGGAAATTTCACAGTTAAAAAAAAAAAGTCTGGTTTTGATTCTTGCATCTATTTTCTGTTCCAGACTTGCAAACTATTTTCATTTTATAAATCTCCATCCTAAATGTTTTTGGCAAGGTTTACTACAAGGTAGGGAACAGATAATGAAGCATTTCCTCATAGTCCTAAATTTTATAGGTTATCACTGCTAATAAAATAATGACTACTTTAAAAAGTCAAATAAAATCAATATAAGAACCAATGGCCATTAGAATATTACATAAACACACAGCAAACCAGCTTAATACAATTACATGTATCAGTCTTCTGTTATATCAAAGACCACATACTTTAGTACATAGCAAATAAAGATTCTGATTTCAACTTCAAATAGTCACTTTATATTTACTATAAAAATATTAAATGAGATTTTTGAAAAGCAATCCTCCAGTCCAGATGCAATCTCTAACATGTTAACTGCATAGAAAACGTTTGGGAGCAACTGTAAACCACAGAAGGAATATATTCTTTCTGATGCAAATACTTATCCACCAGAAACAGACTAGCTTCCTAATCTCCAGGTTCCTTTTCAATGCAGGTACCTTCCCTCATCTCAGTTCTTCCTGACATTTTATTCCCACATCTTGTGCAAATAAACACTCCAGAAAGTTTCACAGGCAATTTCTAAAATCCCCTGCCTTCAGCATACAGAGGTATCAAGGTGCTCACTTGTAAAGCTCCAGCACCCTGAGTTTACAACCTCATGAAAGATTTTTTTTGGTGAAAAGGTGTAAGGTCACAGCAGCGTGTCCAGCACAGAAACTCATTCCCAGGGCTTCCTAGAGTGCTCTGTAGGGCACAAATACAGTAAGCACCTTTCCATACTAATGTCACTGACACAAAAGCACTTCAGAGTTAAACTGCGCATCTGTAGAGAGACTGTGATTTATTTGTAGTTAATAAAAAATATTTTAAAAATACAGGACTTGAGCTCAGCTTCCTTTACATAACGTGCATTGACAATGCAAACCACCCTTCTTCTTTTTGCTTTTCTACCTGTAAAAGAAGAAACCAGTTGAGATTCATATACAGTAAATTCCCCATAGTGTGTTAGGACTGTTGTCTGCCATTGGCACTATGGAGGGAGTCACTCCACCCACTTCAAGCCACACCTACCTTAATAATTTCAAGTTTCCCTTCTAGGGATGTATAGTTTGCTGTTAGGATGGCAACTCCTGGACCCTAACTCCATTCTACTTATCAGGCCTAATTTAAATTATTTTGGACACCAGGAAATAGGTTATTTAAATGTCCTTGTGGTTGCTCTCAAGCCTATAAACAGCCCTTATGTCTGGTTTATCAGTCTGTACCACTGCAGATCTCTCTGTGAAAGCATCTCACCACAGGATATCCTTTTCTGTGCACATCAGGAGTCAGAAATCTAGATTGTGGCTCTCTTAACATTTGGATTTTCTCATCCTTCAGCAAATGACTTGTGCAACAGCTAGGTAAGAGCTTGCTTGCCTCTTGACTGTGGCTCTACCACTACATCAGAATCATGGCTTGAGATTCTCTGGAGCCACCAGGGAAAAGACTTCCAAAGGTTTCCAGTTGTAACACACAAAGATGCCACAGCAGAAAAGGGTTACTTATAAACAACTCTGTGGCAGAAAATAATGAATGTCACTAGTTCTCAGGTCTCTTCTTACCAATTGTCTGTAATCCAACCTGCCACTAACTGATTAATAATAGACTTGGGATATTTAAAACAGGACAGAGCTCGCCTCCCTTCATCCATCTCACGAATATCTTTTCCCTTTTATGACAACATATTAAAATTTTCTGGCTGAAGATTTTTCAGTCTCACCTTTGGTCTTTGGCTGACAGAAGTTAATTTGGCACTTTCTGACGTTGCACTTAAAGGTTTGCTGGAGTCTCCTACAGTCCTGAAAATATTCAAAATAAGATTGAAAAAGTGAAAAGTGGAAGTGATTACTAGGATATTATCTCTGATCCTGAGTTAGGACCCCTGATCAGCAGTCTTTAACAACACATGTCATCTGTCTTGTGTCAGATTGCACATATTTTAAATACAAACATAGGAGTTGTGAAAAAGGTATTAGAGTAAGGGAAAATCCACAAAGCCAAAAAAACACTTGGCAATTTCTCCATTGTGTTCAATTTCTGCCACATGGGTAATTAGGATACTAAAAATATGAAATAGTAAAGGGTGAACTTTTACCTTCTTATACTGGTCATACTGGCATGGGGAACACTGTCATCCTTGGAGCTGTCCATAGCCACTGTCATGGGAACAGACACTTCAACTGTCCTCCTTGTATTTTCTAGGTGATAAATAATTGCTTGATTCTGATGAGAACACAGCAACATTGCACAACATTCATTTTGTTTTACCATTTTTTCCAGAGGCATCACCACCTCTTCCCAACTGCACAGATACACAGACCAGAAATAAAACATCAGGTTAAACATCAACCTCGCTCTCTGAAAATGACTGACAATGAAAGCAGAGACTCAGAGCAACTACAGAAAACGCTCACATATACAGAATGATTCTTCCACAGTTAAATTTTCTGTTTTTTGGCAATCACAGGCTTAGAGACTTCTGATCTCTCACCTTTGCTGGTTTAAGATTTTACTTATCATGCTGAATTTACAACAGCCAAACAAGCATTGAAAGTGCTATGAACTGACCCAGGAGTCACTGCAAAGGCACCTGCATGCAAATGCCCACACACTGTTCCCTCCTCCCCATTCTTCCTCTAAGTCCTTCCCCCTTTATACAGCCTCTGTGGTTTCACAAGGGGAAAGGACAGGTGTCTCACACAGAGCATGTGTACATGGTCACATGCAGTTCTGCTTGCAATGATGCCAACTCCATGAAAAGATAAAGCTGCCCTGACCTCCTGCAAAGTAATCTTTTTTTATAGTTTCATATCACAGCTAATCTACGAAACTTGAACCAGCAAGTATATTCCCTAAGCTAATCCACCTCTTTACAAGACTGGAACCTCCAGTTATTCCTTTCTATTAGCAGAGGCAGCAACTCAGCAAGACAGCCTGCTGGAAAGAGTACCCAAAAGACAAAAACTAAAATGGGGTTGAGAATAGGATGACCACTCTGCCGTAACATTTAGAAGCCTGATGTAAATACTTTAGTCTTTTTCACCCAAGATTCTGCACAACAGAGGACTGATTAAAAAACCCAGTGCCAACCACCAGAGATTATCACAGAATCAATTAAGTTGAAAAATACATCAGAGATCATCAACTCCAACCTCTGAACACCACCTTGTCAAACAGACAAAGGCACTGTTTGTGTGTCACATCCAGTCTTTCCTTAAGCACTTCCAGGGATGGTGACTCCACCACCTCCCTGTGCAGTCCATTCCAATGCCTGACAACCCTTTCTGTGAAGAAGTGCCTACTGATGTCCAAATGCAGCACCTGTTCTTCAGACACAGCAAAGATCAGGTTTAACATGAAGCACAGTACTTGCAGCAGTCTAATTAATAAGCTAACTTTAGCAGAGGTTTAGCTGACATATTTTTAGCTCTCTGAAGTAAGAGGTGTTTGTACCACACAGGCTTTAACAGCAAGTGTAGCTCTGACCACAACCACTGATCCACTAAGATAAGGACTGGCCAAGGGAGAAAACACTGTCAGACTAGTTTGTTTTTCCTGAAGCTGGGTACTTACCAGTGTAATTCAGGGATGGGGTTGGAACAGGAGACAGCATTGGAGGGACCATGTCAGCAGCAGCTGATTTCTGCTGGTCTATCAACTGCAACAGTTTATCCCGTGCTGCTGTACTCTGGCGATTCAGCTCTGCTATTCTTTCCTCCAAGCTCCTTGATACCACAAGATGACTCTACTTGGATAATGGGAAAATTACTTCCAATGAAATATTTAACATTTTCACCCTAAAGGAGGGCATACAATATATTTCAAGTACTTCTATACATTTTGTTTTCAAACTGAAAGTGAATATAATTATGTAGCACTTCTATGAAAAATCTGATTTTGGCCCTTTTACTGTTCTGTATCTAAGTCCTCAACTGATTAAACATTACAATATTTTATACTGGTCTTCTCACAAGTAGGAAAAATACAGCTGTTGTACATATAATTTGAGAAAGAAAAAAAAAAAACCCAAGCCCCCATCCAAAAAAAAAAAAAAAAAAAAAAAAAAAAAAAATCCACCCCAAAAGAATGACAACCACCCCATCCCCCAAAAAAACCCCCACCAAACCCAAACAAACCATCAAACCAAACCAAAATCAATAAACACCCAGCAATTACCTACAATTAACAATTTACATAATCAAAGAGACACATTCAGGAGGGGTGTATGAAAGCAAAAGCAGGTTTCTAACAGAAGTGTTCTGGAACTCATCTTTAAGCCAGGTTTTGATTTCTTTGACTTCTTCCCCTCCCTGTCGTTAATTGTTTCCACAAAAACAACACTTACTAAGAGTTTGCATCACCTTGTACAATCAAATGACTAAATAGTACACAGCATAACCCACAGTGGAAAGTGACAACACTCTCAGCCTACATTTAATGAAGAAATAAAAAATCTTCAGGATCCTTAATTTAACCTGAACTGAACCAGCCACTATATTAGAGCACTAGAACAAAAGACAATAGCAAGGGCAGGGATGCTTTTGTGATTTGAACTTCACTCACTGGGATCCTACTGTGAGTGACTGCTTAGTTGCAGAATATTTTTTTTTCCACTTAAACTGAAGCCTTCAAGGTCTCTCCCAAAATTTTTGCTATTTTCACAGAAGAGGACTGACAATACAGACCCAACAAGTGTACACACTATGATCAAGGATTTGCAAAAGATGTACTTGCACTAACTTCAATCTCATCTGCTTTTGGGTCAGAATAGCAGAGGAGATGTATGACATGATTTTAAATATGCATTTTACAAGCTTGACAAGAAGCTGTGGGTTGGTGCAGTGCTTTCACTGCTAATAGTATCCAAACTGCAAGAGATTGGATCACATTGCAACACCACCTCTTTTTGCAACATAACCTTATAACCTTCTTCAGAATCCATGTACAACACAGGCCCAATATGAGAAACTACTGCTGATTTGCTTATGGAATAATAATAAAGCAAGCAAACAAATTGTAAGTGACAACATGAAGGCAAAAAAACACCAGGTAAACTATGGGAAAGCAGATCAGCAGAAAGGAGATCCAGCCTTTCTTTCCTGGTAAATTCTGACCTGTCCTTGTGAAGGGTCTGGACTAGGATCTGCATTTTGTGTCACGTCTGGCTGATGCAGACAATCACTTCTGTCTCCAGGGCCACCTCTGAATTTGCTCAGTTGAGCTTTCATTAGAGCATTCTGCCGTGTGAGCTCAGCTATCTGTCCCAGCAGATCACCATTCTGAAGGAACTCTTCAGCTGTGCTGTTTTTTCCAGCGTCACCTGGGCAAGACAAGTTGGTTTTCTCATGGGAACTCTCCAAGTCTTTGTCTGCAGGAGGAACTGGTTGCCTTCGAGAGATGGGGCAGTTCTCCTCAGCTGTGCTCTGTGTCCTCAGGGAGGAAGGTAAGCTCCTTTCCTTGCATGGCTCTCTTTCAGTACACTGGGAAATGGCTGCAAACACTACAAACACCAAATAAAGGAACAGTAAGGACGGTGACATGAGATCCTCACAAAGGAGACTAACAGTGACTTTACTGTATCTGGTTAACTAATAATAAAGCAGGAATTTGAATTGTAACATCTGGCCTGAATGGTGTTTTGGTTCTGATCAAAACCACTCTATGCAATATCCTGCTGTAAGAACTCACAAGGTGAGTATTTCCTATTGCAAATAGTCTTACATTTAAATTGTTTAATTTGAGATTGACAGAGTAGTCACTAAGAAGATAAATTGTTTTGAATTTCTTAGCTGACTGCTCAAATACAATTTCTTAGATAGTCCTCCATTTTCCAAAATTCAGTTACCTTACCTGAAAAACTAAGTTTTTGTTTCAGTTCTGATATTTACATTGGGTTATTAAGAAAACTTTCAGGATACTGAAACAAAAAAATACAAGACTTTTGGCATGATAATTAACTGACTACTTAGCCCCTAAAGAGGAAGCAGTGGCCAACAAAATAGCAAAGTATTTTTTTTGTGGTCATCATCAGCAAAGAGATAACACACCACAGAGATATGACTACAGTTACAGCACTGTTTGCTGCTACATGCTAAGTCCAACTTGACTTTTGTGACCAAAACCAGATTTTCTATGCTTCACACACCAAATAGCCCATTCCTTCACAAGCTTTAGTTCTTGCCTCTTGAGCAGAGATGAACACTTAAAAAATTACACTCAAGTGTGTTTTATGAAGCTATGAGCATAAAAAAACCATGCATTGAGTTTAACATTTGTTGGGCCACTTAGCATCAGTCTTAAGACAGGAACACTATATTTTAGAGAAATCTCAGAATACAGTTCTGCATTGCTGTTTCAAATGACAGAAGACGTCTGACAGTTCTCAATGGGACTGAAACCAGACATTGCTTTTTGTAGATCAAGACCTTTAGTTCATTTCCTCCATATTGTTTATGTACTGTCACCGACATGTTTTATGAAAAATCCTTTACTTAGGATTTTTCCCCTCCTGAGAGCTGAGAGGCCTCAGGAACAAACTGTAAACAATTCTTATCTGCTGCTGTGGAATGCAACAGGGGATGTCTGTGATTGGCCCCGTCAAACTGTTTGCAATTAAGAGCCTATCACAGAACACCTGTCCGGCCGGTCTTGGTCTGGGAGAAGACCTTTGCTTAGATTCCTTTTCTATTCTTAGCTTAGCCTGGTAGTGAAATCCTTTCCTCTATTCTTTTAGTATAGTTTTAATATATTATCTATTATATAATAATAAATCAAGCTTTCTGATACACGGAGTCAACTTTCTCGTCTTTTCCCTCATCCTGGGACCCCTGAGAACGAGGTAACAATGTACCTCCTCACAGCACAGCAGCCCACCAAGTGGCTGAACGAGATACAAACTTCCAATTGCCCAGCTAACTCCTTAAAAATTCAAAAGGACTTTTGGTTATTTTTCTGACTTGGAAAAGGCTTACAAAACAACAGCTGAAAGGGAGGAAAAAGGAGGAAAACACCAAAACTCATTTCTGTACCCTCCTTCTCGTCAGCCACCATCAATCTGGCCAGGGATGCAATTATCTGTCTCTCAACAAGGGTGTTATCCAGGACCCTGGCACATCTAGTGGGATGCATGTGCTTTCAGTGACAATTGCAGCAGGAAACAGCTCAGTTTTACAACCACAGAGTACTTCCTTCTGCTCACTTCAGTAAGGATAAATGAGAAACACCTTCCCTAATCACCCTGATGAACTTTCTTCCTCCCATGAACCAGAACTGAGCTATGGATACTGAGACAAGACTGAGCTACCTGGTTATCTGGCAACACAATTTCACCCAAAATTTTCTCAACCATTTCCTGTGTATTGAATGAAACCCAATGGGAACCTGGCTTCCACAGTTTCCAAAAACCCCTCTGCTGGGAAGATTGGCTCAAAGCAGGAGTACACAGCCTACAGACATCCTGTTGTGCCTGCAACATTGCAGAACCAGAAGTTCCAGGCTTCTGTGGTCTCACCATTAAAGGTGATGGAGGCTGGATTACACCATCAGCAGATGGAAATCTGAAATGATGTGCTGTAGGTCACTGACAAAGAGCTTCAGCAATCACACAGATATGATAATCAAAATGAGTACAGAATAAAAATGCCAGTCTGGATTGCCACTGGCAGGACTGCAGCCAGCAGATGGAAAACAGGAAGTGTAAAGGTTGTCTAGCAACAGGCATAGCAACAAAGGAAATGCATATCTGGGTGCAGCAGTAGGATATTCCAGCTATAGGGCCAATATGTCTAGGCATACAGATAAAAAATTTTCCATGGAAAATGCATCTTCAGAGGTAGTGTGATATTGAAACAGTAACACACAATACAGACTCCTAAGTCTACTGCAGTCAGAGAGATCTCACCATTCTGGAGGGAAGACAATTCCTGACTGCTTTTCTGCTGTGGTGGGGACAACAGCACAGCTGGCTGGAAGATGTGAGCTGGGAAGCTTCTACCAGGTCTCATATCACTTGAGGCACCTGGTCCTGGGTGAATTGTGAAAGGAAGTTCTTCCTGTGGAAATTTCAGCACATTTTCCCTATTGCCTACTTCAGTCCTGGGCTCAGGGTAGGTCAAATCAGGTTTTTCTAAAGAAAAAGACAAAGCAGGGATAAAAGTTAAACAAATTAACAAAACAAACCAAACAAAAAAAAGGAACAAAAACTACTTATAGTGAAATAGCAGTATAGGAAAAAATATCAGTAACAACTCCTATGTTCAGACACCTGAAAAGACAGACAAGGACAGAGTATGTTCTACACCTTTCTTCTGATATTCAGGTAGTCTTCACTCAAGCAAATTATAAATCTTTACTGGCCATAAGAGGAAGAAGAACTCTTACACGTAGCCTCACAATTTCAGGACAGTGGCATGAGATCTGTTTGCAGCTCATGCACAAGACTTACAGATACACAATTTGAACTATCTGAGCTGCATTTGGCAACATTCTCTTGAGAAAATCAACTTAATGCACTTGTCCTAATCTCCCACATCATAAACTTGATGGTAACAATGCTGTTAGAAAACAATTCAAGCATTTTTGAGCTCTGCTGATCTCACTATCATTTAATTCAAATGAGACAACTCTTCAATTAAAAAAAAAAAGATATTATTATTCTTCTTTAAGGAAAATAAGGAAAAGATTTGAAAATTTTAGTGCTGTAGAACTGAAGAATGTGAAGGTTTGGGTGTAAGGTTGGGGGTTTTTTGAGGGGTGCTTTTCTGACTGTCTGGATTTTATATTTTGGGGGTAGTTTCCTTTGGTTTGCTTTTACAAGGCCTAGGTCAATCACATAAAAAAGCATCTGGTATGTGGCTTCTTCTGAAGAAGAAAATCTTTCCAGGAAGAAAGCTTTTAGCTACCGAAAGATTCACAAAACCAACATTTAACTATGTAATAAAAGAAACTCTGAGAAATCCTGGGATTCACAAGAAGTTACTGACCTTGGGAGCAAAAGCAATGCATTTAAACAACTGACCAGGAAAGACTGCTGGGAGGGAACTCAGTGGTGAAAGGTGGATAACAGGCCAAGGTGAATCCTGTTTGGTTAGTCTGACCACCAATCTACTGGCTCAGCTTAGCCTGTGTCTCCATGTCACACATCACTCAGCTGGTCACTGCCCTGTCACACAGAGTCACAAACACCAAGTGACTCTGACTGGCTGGTTCCTGGCCTCAGCTGCTGCTGCTCTTGCCAGCAGCGACCTCCAGTGTCTCATGGAAGAATCAATCTCAGACCGTCAGGCTGCTCAGCAACAGGAAGCTGAGATCCTGATTCTGTTGGGTTTGACTTCTTTGGGTTTCTAGGGTTCTTTTAGGAGCCTCAGAAAGAAACTGACTTTGTAAGTCTCCTTAATGGGGAATGCTACTCTCCTCCTTTGCTTGCGCTCACAGCAGAACCCATGGCCTGTCAATTTACAGAAGTGACAGTCACGCTTTTACAAGACGAACCTGTCCAAGCAGGCATCTATCAAATACCAGATTTTCCACTACAGGGATAAACTCACCACTCCTCTTTCATCCTTCACACATTCATTGTACATACCTTGGCTGTTTGCTGGGCCTCTGCTTGCAATTCCAAAATGTTTTGGACTTTGTTCTCTTTCAGGTTCTACCAAAGGGAGATTTTTAAATGCTTGTGTGAGACACATCAGCTTTTCATCTGTTACTGTCATGTATTGCTGAAGTTTCTTCTAAAGGAGGGAAAAAAAAAACATACACAGAATTACAGGAATTTGTGTTCTACCAATATAAATTAGAAAACTATATACTACAAGAAATCCTGAAAAGAAATTTGGCATCTTAATACTACTGCATGATTCTGTTGGATTCCAGTGAGGACTAAATATTATTGTCTCCATGTATCTCATTTATAAATCATTTGTTTTGCCTTTTCTTACTCATGACATTACTTCCTCTCTAAAGCTTCTTAATTGAATCATTCCCAAATGTAGACACTGATCAAATCTACCTCCACTGGAGCCTAAATAAAGGAAAATGTAGTATTACATCTACTCATTGCTCCAGTGTGTTAACAGTATAGAAGTGTGAAGCCTAAACTTTTAGATGGATAAAGTAAAGGTCAGTTTCACACAACCAGCACTTTCTCAGGCTTTGAAGTTAAATAAACATAAATAAATGACCTCCCAAATATTTCACACCCATACCTGCTACTGTAATTCTCAGGCTCCTTACTCAATTTTATCACTTTCTGGTGGTTTATGGTTAAAAACCTCGAGAACAGAGCTCAGAATTCTAATACACAATCCTGATGGGTAAGAAGTAAGGGGGGGCTCAGTACCTGCATAGCAATGTTTTCTTCCCTTACTTGAAGAACCTCAGCAGTCAGAGCATCAATCAGTTCTCTGTGCTCATTCAACATCTCCTTCTGCTGCTGCTTAATCATCTCTTTCTCATGCAGCTGCATTTCAGCCTAAAGATGGAGAAAAAAATTGAAAACTTACTATAAACCAATACAGACTCATTTGAAAACAGGAATGAGTCATGATGACATCACAATGTAACAGCTCTTCCCACTATTGCTAAACTTCATTACTTTCATGACAAAATCAAATTGTCTGGCCTTGAGAACTGTCAGAGAGCTTATTGCTTGTCTTTGATCCTCCAGGACACTGTAGGGAATCCTAGACTTCCTTGTTCTTCTGCCTTTACAGCTTTTACAGGATGTAACTAAAAGCCATTTCTCTCTGCACAGATACAGCTGCTTAAGTCACTGAATCTTCATGCAGGAATCAAATAATTCCAGGTGTGCTGATGTTTGTCAGTTTCCCATGCTACTTGTGCCTAATCTTTAGTTTCCCTAATTCATTAATGAAGACAAATTTGACTACATAAAGGAGAACATACTTGCTTTCTAATGTTTTCCATCAGAGAGAAAAAGATCTAGAGGATTTCAAAAATATGATAACCAAACAGCTCTGCATTCACAAGATGTGAATGAACAAATATTTTTGAGAATAATTCACAGATACTACCACTAGACAAAGACAGGCAGATACACCTAGCTTAAGTATATGAAAGGCAAACCATCAATTTTCTGTATCCCTTCCAGCTGGAGAGAACAGGGGTTTTTTGTATTGATCCAAGTGAAGCACGCTGGCTCAGAAAGTGGATAAAAAACTCCTGTACCTGGTCCTCTCTTTTCAGAAATCAGACAGCACAAAAGAAGCACTGCTACCCTGGTAGCAGTGATGAATCTCCTGATGTCTTAAATCATCTGGATGAGCTACTGAATCTACTAATCTTACAGAGCACTAACCTAGTCTTGGAGGAAAACCTTCCAAGCAGCTCTGTCTTATTTATGCATAGGGAAACCATCAGGTAACATCTATTCCTATCCCCAGGTAGGATTTAGGTCTGGCAGACCCTGAAAGAAGTATTTTTACCCCAGCCCAGTGCCAGGTGTGGCTCTGATCACGTGAGCTTTAACTCTGCACCAGAACGTGCAGCAGACAGGGAGAACAGAGCAGCACAGATTCAGGGAGTATGCCAGACCCACATAACAAAAAGAGTATGGGCAAAGAAACAGCTTTCTTGGCAGAATGAAGGTGAGGAGGGAATGATTAATTTTAACACTTGGAAGGTGATCTAAAAATTAGTTTAGAAACTAAGTCAGATTTATCCACTTCCCTTTAAGAATTTCATATGGTTTTGCAAAGATTTCAGAAGTTTCTATTTCTCTAGCCTCTTTCATAGTCACTATTTCCTTCTTATAGGTGTTGGTTTGTTAATCACGTAATAAAAACACTTTCATGGAAGATTTCTGAATTTAAGTTTCTCTTCCTACTTTTTAGATACAATTTTGAGAATAAATTAGGCAACATCCTTTATAGCAATCCTTCTGATTTTCTGCAGCAAAACTGGAAGGAGAGGAAGGGAATCTCTAAAAGCTTTGAAACCTCATGAAGACTGACTAACTAAAATCAGGGGCTTTCTAAATACCCCCTGCAAAGTCATTTTCCTAAAAAGCACTGCCAGTTACAATTCAGGCATTGGAATTCTGCTAACTCTGTTGGCTACGGAAGACAGATGGTGCAAACAAGTGCTTGATCTACGTCTGGCATCACAGGGACCAGGTTTTATGAAACACTCATGACAATTTGCTGGGCTTCTTCCCAGCAAATTCTCAAATTATAACTGTAATTAAACCTCCCTGAAAAGGAGAAAAGTCACTTTAGGATATGAATGCAGTATCTATCTCAAGCAAGCCTGAATACAATTAACCACATTACGCAGCTTGAGTGACTTTGTAATATTGCTTACTTAAGAATTTAGGTAGTAAATTTGTATGTGTGGCAAACAATTATGCAAAAAATCAACTTCTGGAAGGATGGAATAATAACAAGAAAAATTATGAGACTAGCTTTGGAAGACATCTGAGGCTCAGGAATAACTCATTTCTGTAGAAAAATTAAAGACAATCTAAATAGGACTAAAACGACAATTACATTTATAACACAAACTGGATGCTATTAAATTGATGTATTCCTAATAAACAGAAAATATTCTACTGAAATGTTAAGATCCTTCCTTATAACTGCCAAAGAACCAAATCTAATTCCCTGCTTCAGTATTACAATTTTAACAAAAACCAAGCATTATTAACTTTTTTTTTAAACATAAGACTTTCTCAGCTGAAGTCCATCTTCGGATGGCATTGCTTTTCACTCTTGGATTGATTATTTACTATTTGCTTCCAGGACCTAATCAAAGTAAATTCTTCTATACAGATTAAATACAGAGTAATATAAGGATTAAGTTATTATACATCTGGTAAGAGAAAAAAAAAGAATTTTAAAATAAGATAGGTTTCCCTCTTTCAATTATTATATACTCTATAAAGGAACCAAAATAAGAGAGTTCCATATTTATTAAAGAGCTATTACCTTTGAGCATTAGGATTTATATAATATATTCTGCTGCACCTATTAAGAGTGCAGGAACTGTCATAATCTGGTTTAAAATGTCATATAGACCAATTAATCTGAAAGACACTGCTGCCTCTTGATAGCTCTGGGATACAGATGAATTGGAACATACTTTTTTCCCCCCTTTTCTTTTTTAAAAAAAGCTTCTACATGGCACATAGGTGATCCTCTTTATAAAATTCAGTTAATTCCCAGATGTGCATTGTTATAGTGAGCACTTCAGGTCATTCTTGCTTAAGGTAAAGTTCCTGTTCCAGATAGTAAAAGAGGACTAAGGAATCCCTCAAGGAAAATAGAGGATTTGGGTCCACTGCTCTGGTGACAACAGCATCACCTTTGGGAGGCAAAGGAAGAAAATTAATTTGCAAACAATGCTGTAGTTATTACCCTTCTACAACTGAGTATATGTAAATAACAAATTTAAAAATACTTCAGTTGGTATTTTCTGCCCTTAGACACTGAGAGACTTTCACTGCAGTCAACTCCTCTATTTTCACTAGGGATACCAATTCCTAACAAACCAGCTCCCAACAAACCAAAAGCCTTAACTCCTAATTGCATGCAAACCTAGTAATAAGTAATGATAATCAAGAGTTCAATGTAAAATGCCTGGAAGCCAGAAAAGACCAAAGTTCCCATCTGTAAAATAACTTCACACCCTTCTTCAGGTGCAGTCTCCAGGGCCAGTTCTAAGTCTCTCACCTCTTTGAGGTAGCGCATCAAGCGACAGAGAGCGTTCACCAGTGACAGAGTAAACCCAGACAGGCCTTCACTTCTCTCTTTTTTTGGGACCTCACGACCTGTACATCGCTCATATTCCTCCAGTTCATGCTCTACTTCCTGGATCATGTGGCTGAGAACATCTAGGCTGGATTTGTTTTCCCTCTGAAGGTCAGTCTGGATTAAATTAGCTGGAGAATCACCTCTCTTCTGTCTTGCAGAGTTCTGTTCAGCTTGCTTTCTTTTCACTGAAGGGAAAGAAAAAGGAGTCATTGGAATTTCAACTTTTATAGAGATCTTCACAGTACCAATGAAATTGCATTGTTTATTGAAGTAAATCAAAGGAAATGCCCTCTCTTGCCATAAGATGAAATAGACCATCAAAGAATGTCCCCCAGTTATTTTAGCTATTTTCAGATCCTAAAAACCACAGTTTTTTGCTGCCACAGTAATATCTCTCAAGGACAACTGATTGGTGCTTTTATCTTGAATAGACCTGTTTGTCCTTTTCTCCTCTCCAGTTAAATGCATGGAAATAGTTTGCTAATGAAAAACATCAGCTGCTTTCTCATACTCAGTAAGCAACTCTCCTTTCATGTTACAGCTTGCAACTGATGCCAGTCCCCTCATAAAAACATGCAGAATATGGGGACTGAAATGCATCCTTAACCTGTGCAGCACAGAACACAAATCTGGATCAGAACTAGAGGACTCCATGGGCAGCAAGGTAATGGGCAGCCTCAAAGGGCTGTTTTTATGGTTCCCAAATTCCCATGGACTCGGCTTTGCTAATGACCATGCAGAACACAGGGAAATACACTAGACAAGGAGATGTGGAACACCCAGCCTGAGATATGCTCAAGACTCAACCCCCTCATCAAACTTTGGTGTTAGCCCTGCAATGACTCCCAAAAATCCCTTCCAACCCACATTTTCTTACAACACTAAGGACCTTGGACAAAGGGTATTTCATTTTTAAAAGTACTTAACTCTTTGCTGCAATTTGCTTTTGCTTCCTTGAGTTTGGGTTCAGCACTTGTCTCACAGTGTCAATGGAGTCTACAGACTCTTCTTCATCTTCATTCCAAAGTCTTGAATGGGCTCTCTTGATTACACTGGTAGCATTGAGGGCTGATTTATACACAAAACAAAGGAAAAAAAAAGTACATGTGAAATATTTCAGGCATGTCCTTAATAGTAGTATGTTCTAAAGTAATTTTAAGATAAGAGATGGCTTTTTAGTCTGAAAATACATCTGAGCCAAATTAGCACACATTTCTGTCTCAGACCTCCACCCAGGAAAGGAACTCCAGATAGGATGCTGTGAACAGCTCCACAACCTTGCTGTGATTTGGCAAACCCAACCTGACTGATCCAGTGAAGGGGAAACAGTTGTTGGAGTCCGAGGCACATTTGATTCCTGTGATAAGGTGGTTTTTCTCACACCCTTTTCAGACCACAATGGAGAATTCACCAAGGAGTTTTCTTTTCTCAACAACCGAAGTAGTCTACATTCAAAACAAGAATAACAGTGAATTGTAACAGGACAATGGCATGATTCCACATTATCTGTCTTGACAGAGCTCCTAAAATTTTCTGCAATTGCTCAGGTGAGTTCCCTACTCACTTTCATTCCCAGTCTCAATGTTACAACAAGGCCTTTCCCTGGAATTCTGAGATCAGGAAAGGAGGGCAAAGGGAAAGAGAAGAACTGACTTAACTATACCCATTCAACACCCTTTTAACTCCACCTGTTTCTAGTGTCAAGCAGGTGGAAACCTGTATTTGTACTGACCTGTCAGAACTGATGCTGGATTTGAAACCTAAAACATCACGGTGTCCATGTTCTGATAGTGCTTCTTCCTCCTCCTCTTCATTAAGAGCCTTCCCAAGAGACAACAAAGAAAACAAAACAGAATTCAGAAGAAGTTAGAGACCAATTTTATGGACTTGTTTCAAGTAAAAAACAAAAAACATTTGTTTTAGTCTTCCCCCCCAAGACATGCTCAAAATAAAAATACCACACAGAAAAAAAAAATCCACACCCCTTTGTAGGAAGTTCTGGGAGATTTTAGTACCTAAGAAACACTGACAGTTGTCTCTGAAAATAACACAGCAAATTACTAATTCAATAACCAATATTTTCCTTGTATGATTTATATTAAGTATGAAAATCCATGCAAACTAGAGGATAAAATAAAAGCTGTTAAGGCTGTACCAAAACAGAGATACAACAGGCAAAATATGGAAAAGCAACCTGAATCCATACAATTTGTAACATTTCAGTCATTTGACATTACAAGCTAAACAACTTCATAATGAGACCTGCAAAATTACATTTATAGTCTGTGTGTAAAATGCAACCAGAACAAAATACAGTCCTATGTACTACATTTGTAGCTAAATACAAAGAACCAACTTTGGAATTAGGGTTCTTCAAACTACCAAGTTTCTGAGCTGCTGGGTAGGTTTCACCAGATAGCCTTTAAATGTGATTTTCATAGGTACATAAGAACTCACAGAAGCTTGGCACACAATCAGTACATGTTTCTTTTAAAAATTTCAGCTTATTCTGTAGCTTGCATCCAGTGACACAGCTTACAAAGGTGCTGCAGTTCACTCCTCATATTAAAAAAATGGAAAAACAAATGCCACACCAAAATACCTAACACAGAAGTACCACAACTCAAATTACAGATATTTTTGCAAGATAGTAGGAAATGGAAGTAGAGAACCGTGGGAATATGACACTATCACTTTTGCTCCCAACAGCCTGTTTGGTCTTCATCAGAGGGAAGTTTTCTGGGAGCACCAGATGCCTGTTCTCAAACCCCAGTGAGCATTCCTGGTACAATATGTTTTTAAAAGAAAACAGAGTACAAACTAAATTAAATTTTAAACAATTTAAAATTGTTTACAACAAATCTGAATAAATGTAAAATAATGTGAAATATTAAAAGTAAAACTTGTAGGAGTTATCAAGGCTGTGGAGTGAACCGGGATACAAATGGCTGTGTCCCCACATATGCAGACATAATTAGTAAATCACAGACGTATTCTGAAATCTGGCAATTAGTTAAGCGGCACAGAAGTTCTTCTCTTAGACTGTAATCACATTGTACTCGTTCTGAGAATTCCAGAATTTAAAAGGGAGGGCATGATAATGTGAGAGAGCTTCTATGAGACATAATGATATTTGTTTCTCATATCTGAGAGTTAAATAAAAAAAATCACGATTCCCAGAGTCTCACAAAAGAAACTCACATCTGTTTAATCTGGTCTTCTATGAATGTTATCAACAAAAACCAATTTAGTTCTGCTTGGAAATTCTTATCTTTGAATAGTCTTATTTTGTGCAAACAGAAAAGCCACAGGATGTGTATGCATGGAACAAAATATACATTACCTGGGAATCCATGACAGATTCATTAAGGATGGAAAGCTGACTGGGAGGATGACTTTTTTGTACAATGGGTCCTTGAGATGATTCTAGGTCACAGTTAGGAGCCATTGTTACATTAGGAAAACCTAGAGGAATTAAATAACACAGGGAAGAACACAGAGGGCTTGGTCTGTACTTATGTTGCAGGATTTTGTACTGAAAATCAAGCTCCTGTACTTCACAAGAAAGGGGTCCCAGGGATGTCACTTTAAACAACAACCAAAGACTGACAATAGGGTTAATTTAATACACTGGGCCACATACCCAGCTTTTATCCTTCCCACCTGCATGAATTCACTTGTGCAGAAGCAGCTTGCAGGATCAAAGTCACTAGGAACAAAAGAGAATGGCAGCCTACAGAGAAAAACCCCTAGGTTTAAGATTTCATGGACAGCCAGCCAATCCTGCCTTCCAGCAGTGCAAGGATCTACAAGCCAAATTAAGAAAAGGAAAGGGTGATACTACTGATAAATCTTCAGCCATATCCAAGAGCAAAGAGTCAGCTCATGCAGCAATGAGAATCAGAACTATTGCAGCAGCTCAAACTGCTGCTCTGCACAGGCCAATAGCTTGGCTCTGAAACACCTCCATGGTGAGCATGGAGGTGTTTCAGAGCACAAGTTGTGAAATTCCACAGTGGGCCAATACAGTGGAATAACCAGCCATCAGTCACCCTCCCCTGCCATGGGAGGTGATAGTCTCACCTGTGTTTCATCCAACATGAACAGGATCAATCACACCGTGTTAGACAATGAGATGAAAGCAGTTAAAAAACACTTTGCAAAGCAAGACTATTCATGGAAAGCAAGGAGATCATCTTAAATGTGCTACCACACATAGATGAGATGTGCTACCTGTTCGTGTGCGAGGAGCATCCTCGAGCAAGTCTTTTGCCACAGCCATAACCTGACCAGATCGTTCCAATACATCTTGCAAATGGTACTGATCAGACAGAATCTGAAAGTACAGTGCATAAGGAAACTTTACACTGAGCAGGCTGATCCTTTTTTTTCCTTTTTTTTTCCCCCTTTGGTATTGTTTCTCTAAACAGTCACCAAGAGAAGCTTTGCAAAGTTGGTATTGTGCAGTAAGATCCTAAATAAGATATATCAGAAAACCATACTTCATTCAGAGTAACTAGAATTCATACTGTTTTTCTGAAAAATTAAACAGTTGTTACTTCTGAGGCACTCATCAGCACTGACTCTCTTTAGAACACACTCTTCTTTCACTCCGTCTTCTCCTCTCAGCCTGACACAAGAAGCTGGGTATTTATGACATGCTCATAAAAAAAAAGACATATATACCAATTTAAAAAGAAAGAAGAAAGAAAGCCTTCCTCAAATCATTTGATCTCAATGTTAAGTCATAGAACACTTACCTACCCAAAACATGTACTATTTGATGATATTCAAACCAATTCAAGCAGACTAGTTTCACTCAGTCTTGCCTCCTGAAAATCCTAACTAAAACTTAAGCCACATACCACCAAAGGTTCCAACAGAGATAAACACAGCTGGCTACATCTGGCATCAGAAGATATTTTGGGAATCTCCAGAAGATACAGCTTCTGTATTTAAATTCTCTCTCCCAAAGTCTCTCCCTAGTATTTGAAGTCCACCAAAACAGGTGCCTCCTAAGGAAGGATGCTTTGGGAGTGCAAAGCAAGAGTCATTCAATTACCATGAGCCAAATGGAGCTGCCTGGGGATGGGGCTTTGTGAGCAGATCTCAATTTAAAGCTCCTCACTGATGCCTGGCTTCATTCAAAATCTGGAAATCAAAAACTAGTAAAATTATATCCTAAAACCTGGGGAGAAGGTAGATATTCTTAAACACCTGAGAGGAGATACGTAAGTGACCTCCTTCACCAAACTGATCCAGAGACTGAGTACTTCAGAAGACCTCACAGAAAAGGCTCATGTGTGTCCCCCTACTCAAAATTTGAAAACTGACTGACAATTTTTCTCCTCCAGGAATCATAAGAAACTGCTTTTAAATGGTTTCTCAGTACTATATGCTGTTATCTCCAGAGTTCTTTTCAATGTCCATTGGTAATTTTGCTGGCTTACATCTAGCCGTATACAAAAAATCCTAGGCAATGGCATTTCTTGTTTCTCCTCAACCCCCTATTTTACTACATGCTTTGTTTGTTATGTCACATAGCATCCCTACATATCTGAGTTTCCATGTTTTCTAGTCTTTTGAGCTTGCATTGCACTGCAGTAAATTAGACTTCTCATAATAACTTAGCAAGTCAGTGAATATTCACCTTTCAAGCACTTCACATATCTCCTTTTTCAGACCACTGTTCAAAGATCTGATACAAACTAAAACTAGTGTTTCCATTAAGCCATTTGACATCAAAGCAATGCAGGTTTTTAGGTAAAGTTATTATACCAGATTGGCAGAAGAAAAATAAAGAAAGGAAAAAAATTTATAGGATTAATTTCCTGAAGGTAATTAAAATTAGAGTGATGTGTATAATCAGACAAAAATGATCCTGATTAGTTTGTTTTTACCCTCCTCACTAGATCTTTTTTGGCATAAGCAGGTTCCTAAGCTCTACCCTCCTGCTGAACACGTTATGAACATTTCTAGAGCATTGCTCCCAAGGTAGATTAGCTCGCATTTGCTTGTGATGAGAAAAAAAAGCGGTATCATCTTGTAACCCCTTTAGGCCCATTGACATGCCCTGGACAAATTCACTGAGCACTGTGCTTTGTCCCAGTTTAGTATTACCTGCAAATTTCATTAAAAATCACCTTCCCTCCTGTTTCAGATTGTTATCAAAGCAAATAAACTGGACTCATCCTAAAATCTCTCCACTACAGCAAACAATTTCCCTCTACTCTTTGGTGCAATGCACTAACATTATTTCAAAAATAAGTTGCTACAGGACTAATCTGTGCGGTACCTTCAAATGCACAGTCCTAAGTTTCAGAGTAAACTCATTATCTTTTCATTCAGATTTTTATGCATACAAATCACCAAAATATTAAAATTTTGCTTATTTATTTTGTAGCTCTTTTGTAAGGTCTGTCTGTTCAACACACAACTACATGAGAAACAACAATAATAGCAGCAGCTTCTTAGCATTTGTTTCTGAGTCTTTAGCAGTTGAGCAGGATTCAAGAGGCTTGAAAGTTACATTCACAGCACTAAAAGAAAACGATCACCACGGTAACAGAGACAAGGAAACAATTCTCAGTGGCTGTGCTCTACTGGAAGACACAGAGTCTCCACAGTTACTCAGAAAAACAGGACCTGGCAATTAACAAGATTTAAGTTAGGGAGAGGCGAAAATGGTAACTGTTCTCTACGTATTTTCTTATTCCGTTTTGGTTTTGCTCTGTGTTTCTGTTTCATCTTGCTTGGCATCATTTCCTTTTGTTTTCCTTTTCACTGATTCAGAAGTAAACACAGATTAAACTGAATAAAGTAACCTCTTAACTATAAAGGGGAAAACCACTCAGGAGGATGTGAGATTTGTACATTTTCATTAGAAACAGCAACAAATATAGAAGACTATTTCCTAAACATGAGTTTCCCATCTGCAAAGAAGAATGAAGTCACATAATAGGTAGCCCAGCCAAATATTAGAAAATATGGTCTAATCTACCTTTTGTGACACATAACTTATTTCTGCATGGAAGTATTATTGAAACTAGGCTGCATTAGGGAAAGAAATGTAGAAGTTCACAGTGTTTTTTGAATACTCTGCTGAAATATGCTTGCCAGAAAAGTACCAAAGTAACAAAAATCCAAGTCTGAGGCTTAATTAGCAAAATATCCGTAATACAAAAAATTCTACTGTGGTTGCAGAGAAACAGGTCAAATAGAAAACCAGGTAGTGATCTCCAATTGTAAATACTTCCATTTGTTTGTCTATGCTTGAATGCTCTCAGAGATTAGAAAGTGACTTCCGAAAAATTACAAAAGACAAAACAATGAAGATTGTGTTGGTTAGTCCACTGCACATTTACAGAACTAGCAGACCATGTTTATTTTGACTGCTAAGTGAACACTGTTCATCATCATTCTTTACCAGCATGAACAATTCTCAATGAGTAAGAGATCTGAAAGCAAATTTTCAGATTCGTTTTTGTAACACATGGCAAGGAGTCACCTGCCATGTGAAAAAGGAGATCTACCACCACTTTTCAGTGACAGCTACTCTCTGTTAACTAGGCTTAGGTTTACTGCTACAGTTCAATATTCAAAAGCAAATTCAATAATATATTTACAGTCAGAGTGCTTAGAATGCTGAGAACAAGCTTTTCAATCCTTCAGATGACAAGCTTGTCTGCCGTAGCTCATCAATCTTTGTTGTGTCAATTTTCCTCCCTTAACAACTTCTCGCCTCACCCTTTCAGCCCCCTTGACACTGCACTTTCTCTGTTTAAATAAACAACGTCCCTCCCTGCTAGAGAAACATTCATGCTTACATCAAAGAAAAATGCCAGACATGAGGAAGAAACAGCAAGCTGGCAATAAGAACCCAAAGAATACACATACTTTTTACAACAGTTGAACTCTGCAAACAGTTCCAGTTCGGATGAAAAGAGCCCTGCAGAATTACAGAGGGCATGGATAGCCAGGCAACCTGGCTCAAATAAGCAATTCTGCATTACAGTGGTTTGTCAGACAGTCTCCTCCAGCCACTGCATGCATGCAGCACACACAGCATGTGCAGGTGTGAAACCAAGTTATCCAACAAGAGGAGCAATTGTGGCTTCCATGTGCATGAGCAGTTTTCCAGGAGTGCTGCAGATCACCTGCAGCAGGCTGCAAGTGCAAATTTAGTTCTCACCTCACGCATCAGAGCCAATTTCCTTTTCTCCAAGGAATCCGCATCCAGCTGCCTTTGCTTCTTCCATTTTCTGTTCAGTGCTTTCTCTTGGAGTTCCAGATGTGCCAATGCTTTGTTTTTGGATTTGTGTATTTCACGGCGACGGAGCTACAGAAATATAAAAGAAATAATTTCAAAAATCAATCTGAAGCAAAATTTGCAGAGCAAAGCTAAGGGGCTCTTCTTGATTGTATTGCTCATGCACTGAACATTACTTATGTTAACTTCACAGCAGTGCCAATGACAACCTCATAAACATCCACAAGTGTAAAATGCCATCAGTAGCACCTAAATTTAAAGCAGCTCCAAAGGTGAATGGGGACAGTCTCAATTTCTGTCTGCCCTAAACCACTGACTTGGCAAAAGTTTCCTTAGCTATAAAGGGAGGCAAAACCCAAACACTAGCACCTATAAGGGGCATAAAAAGACATAATGCATTTTCCTGATTTAACATTGTCAGACACCAGACATAGTGTCTTCCTTCTTTTAACAATTAGATTATATATAAATTATACAGTTTAAATAGAAATTAAAGGAATTAAATGTGTGAGGTGCTTGCTAAAGTCTCAAGAAGCCATCAAGGCAAACACTTCTGGAATCAAGTCTTTCTCTGCTACTGTGACTATCTGTCCTAACAAACCTATAATTATAGTTCATACTGTCTCTTCCATCCTGGTAATTAGTGCTATCAAGAAAATGCAAATACATATCTAAATACATGTACATATAATGTAATTGAATAAATGTAAATACACATGATCTGTTTATTGCAAAGAATTCATATACTTTGCAATCAACAGGTCACTCAGTATAAAGAAATTGTGTTAAACTGTTTAAACTAAAATTGAGTATTTTCAGAATTAGAGAGGATCCTCAGACAAAGCAAATCTTTCAGTTCTTCCCAGCAGAAGTAGGACTTTTAGCTAATCCACTGACCTTTCATTTATTTACATTTTTATGCTTTTATGATGGCACTCAATTTATTTAAATAAAAACTGCAGCTACTGCTTTCCAGTGGGAACAGGAAACCGAAGAACACTAACTGCTGGATGCTCAGTATCATGAACACTAACCTGGGGATGCTCAGTATCATGAACAAAAAACTAGCACTGAGGAGACAACAAGTTCAGAAGCTCGAAAAAGAGATTAAACATTGGCAGAAAATATCCCCTTGAGCACGGTAAGCACTTTTTATGTCAGACAACCAGCTAAATGTCCTTGCCACAGGGAAAGAGCAGTGACTGCTATTAAACTTACAATGTCCTCAGGAGTTGCACGGTGCACAGTCAAATCATGGACGGTACTCTGCAAACAGGAACCAGGGAACACGTCAAGAGTCGTAACGGGCAAACTTTTTTTAAGTTTTATTAAAAAAAAAAACCCACAAACAACTTTTAAATTTAAGTATAAATAGCCTAACGCTATACTGCTGGGCACTTTCCTGGCGCTGCAGAGCGTTCCACCTCGGGGAGGCAGCCACCAGAAGCGAGACCTCCACCAAACCTGAGTGCGTTCTTTCCCCGGGAGCCGCAGGAGGCCTGGCGTGCACCAGGGCCAAGGAAGCCAGAGGGGCCGTGTCCCCCGGCACACACCGTGTCTGCCCGCCCGAACCCACACGGAACCCGGGCGTTTCCACGGCGCAGCCCCTGCGGAGAGCGGTGCCTCCCCCCGCCGCGGGCACGGAGGCTCCCAGGCCTTTTTCCCAGCGGGAGCCGCCCGGCAGCGGGGACCACTTACGTCCCAGTCCCGCTTGGCCGCCGCCGCCTTTCTGGGGCCCTTCCTGCCGGCGGTGCGGAGCCGCGGCCCGCGGAGCAGCGACATCGCGGCTGCGGGAAGGGGCGGGAGCGACGCCGCCGACGGCAGCGGCTTTGCTCGGCCCGCCCTGAGGGGAGGGGCGGAGCGCGGCCTGCTCCGCCCGCCTCTTCCTCCTCTTCTTCCTCCTCCTCCTTCCTTTCCCAATCCCGGGCTGCTGTCCTGCTGTAGGAATGGCAACCCGGCTCCTGAGCCCCTCGGGCTTTCTGTGAGGGAGCAGCCTCTGCTGCCGCCCTCCCTCAGGGCTGCAGGGGACACCCCCCGCGCCCGCCGTTCCCTTAAGTACAGCAGTGTCCTGGCTGCTCCAGCCCATTCCACGGGAGCTGCTCCTGGCGTTGTCACTCGGCTTCATCTCGCCTCGCCTTAATTTTTCTACTCGTTCACTTCGCTATTATCCCTCCTCGCTGCAAATACCCTCCAAAGACATCTCTCAGTGTTCCTCTGAGGAAGCGTTGGAACTTTCCCTATGTGAAAATGTATTTCAGATGTTGTTACAGGTATTTCAGAGCAGAATGTCACGCCAGCCATGAAATTAAGTGATACGAAATTAAAGAGTGGTCCTTGTTTAAATTTAACAAACAGATCTCACTAGCTGTGCCACCGAGGGTGTACCTCAGTAGCCACAAGGAATTTCTGGTTTCCATAAAGCAACTGGTGGCTCTGAAATGAGTCATTGAGCTTACAGATAGGTGCAATATATTCCCTACAGATTTACCCCATTACATGCCACAGATCCTCCACTTCCCTCCACACAGGTGGTGTAATTACTCCAAAAGGCTACAGTTAACATTTATTACAGTGTGAACACAATATTTTGTCTGTGGGAGCTGGAAATTGAAGGCATAAGGTTTATCAGCTTTTCATTCAAAACTTTTTCCATTTCACCAAGATGTCCTGGTGCTTAGGGTCCCCATCAACGCAATTCTGTCTTTACCAGCATCACTGTAAAAGATTCATGTGAAGGTGGAGATGGTAGTGGTTAGTGTATTGAGGGAAGGAATTGTATTGCATTTGATACAAGGAGAAGATGGAAATCACAAGGGGAGTAAAAAGCATTTGAGAAATACTTTCAGCAATTGCCTCTATTTATAAAGTGTGACAAATGTGGAGGTTGCACCTCGAAATCTTCAGTTTCCATCTAGACACTCAGCATAGGTACCATATGCACCTGAAAGTGATCATCAGAGTTCAGCCTGTGCGAAGAGAAATCCATGCGAGGCAATTCATTAACTTGTGTTGGTCTGAAAATTTGGAAGCCAAAAGCATAAATCAAGGGCACATCTGGACTTCTCTCTTAACATGGCTGTAAATTGTCTTGAAGAACGAGGCCTACTGAAGAAAAAAAACAGTAAAGGCGTAATTGCATCATCCATTTTGCAACCTCTTTAACCTCTCTGCTATTATTAATTACAATCAAATACAAATGTTAAATACCTAATACAAGCAAATATGATACAAGCCAGAGACAGCTCTCATTCAAGCAGTGTATTCTCAGGCACTTTGCTCACATATAAGAAAGGTTGAAGCATGTTCTATCAGACATCATTAAAGCCTGTCTACATTTCATTTCTCGTTACTCTTCCCGGTGCATTTTCAGCAGAGTCTGAAAATGTGGCATTATCTCTGCAGAAGCCAGCTACAGCTGAGCATCTACAGCATCTATTAACTTGCAGAGGAGCTTACATAAGACAGAGACTACATAAGCAAACAGTAATTTTAAATCATCAGGTTTCCAAACAATTTCGTTTGTTATACATATATGCTATTTCCCTTTCTTAGTTAGTATGATTTAGGGAATTCCTTTGTAATATCCTTTATCCTGGATATTTTTGCAGCCATGGTTACCAGGGGAAATGAAGTTTCTTTTACTGATTTGGGGGTGGTTTTTTTTTTTTCCCCTGTTATTTTGCTCCCAACAGCAATGAGATTTTCTGCTTTTGTGCTATAGAGAAAAAAAACCCAACAAAAACTCAAACCCACACTGTTATGAGCTTCTCAGCCAGCACAGTTCCTTCTTCCCTTGAGACACAACCCTAGGCTTTATTTATACTGGAAAAATGGGTCCTTTTATGAAATACATGCCCTCCCCACAGCCAGAGACAAGGGCCCCAAGATCATCATCCCCTTTTTTGGAGGTTTGGCACCCTGGGCTCATAGGCAGCCTAGAAACAGCCCAGCTGAGGGCTGCCCCTCTTCCCTCCAGTGACTTTGGCATCAGGGCTGTGGGGAGGCTTCAGTGAGGGCTCTCTTCCCCCTCGTGAGGCAGCTGCCTTTCAGGTGAGGCTCTGGTCCCTGGCTCTGCTTGAGCTGGAGCTACAGCCATGTGACAGCCCTGTCTGTATCCCTTTGGACCAGCTTCCTGTCCAGCCCTCAGGTCTGCCTTGCTGTTGGGGACTTGCCTGCTGCTGAGGGACTGTGTCTGTCCCTGAGTGCCATCACCAGACCTGAGTCACTCACTACATTGACCTGTCCCATTGCTATTGACTTGTCCACCAATCTGGACTCTGTTGATTCTACATCCAGGCCCATCCTGCTTGTCTTGCTCAGATCCTGTGGGATGGAGCCCTGGCTGGTGAGGTCCCTGCTCTGCCCCTCTCTGTGTTGTGGCACTCGGATCCCTGTCCCTTAGGGAGCATCTGGCCCTTGCTGGTTCCTGATACCAGAGTATTGTGGCATACACAAGAAAAGATCACTTCCACTGCTTCAGACCCGTGGTGTATCTGGATGAGAATACTGTCTCTTAGAGGGATTGGTTCTTTCTTCCAAAGTACATGCTGCCCTTCAAGAGCAAGATCCAGGTGTAATGAAAAGGGAAAATGGGCTACTCATCTTTATCAAAGGGTCTGAGTGAAGTGTTATGAGTCAGCCAGCATCCATTTGTTATCTGGAAAGGTAATGAAACGAGCTGTTCGGCAATCAGTGTGCCAGCAACTAAATAAGAGTAAAGTGATGAGCAGCAGGCACTCTGCATTTGTCCAGAGCAAATCATGTCAAACTAACCTAATTTATTTCTTTGCCAAGATAGCTGACTTATTAAGTGCTGAAAGGAATAGGTGAAATATGTTTTGTCTCCGTAGGGCTTTTGACATTGTCTTGAACACCACTCTCATAAAGGCAAATGGGCCTTAGATGGTATTAACATGAGAAGAGTGTGTGATTAAAAAGCAATTCCCAAACTGGTGCAGTGGATGTTTTCCTGTCAATGGGAAGGTACATCATACAAAGAGATCTGATCTGTCTGCTAGGATTGTTTACTTTCATTAGCAACTTGAATGGTGGAGTTGACCTTTGACTTCAAACTTCTGCAAATAACACCAAGTCAAGCAGTATCGTGCCTTGGAGGCAAAGATCTGAACAAAGGTTTACCATTGCTAAATCACAGAAAGAGCCTCAAAATAGTGAGATGAAATTAAGAGAAGAACAATGTATGACACTTAAAAAATTTGAATTCTCAAATTAAAAATGAAGGAAAATGTGTAGTCTTTGGTAAGATACCATAATGTACATCTAATGAGGGAAAGCACTTGAAGAATAACATAACTCTGCCCTGGAAAATGTGAACTATATGAAGAGCCACTTTTTTGCCACAAAACCAACACAACTAGAGAGGGACTATGCACTGATATCCCAATCTGAAATATGCATGACACCAAATGACACAAAAATTATTTGCAGCTGCCACAGCTACCTTGGCTTGCAGAGCACAATCTTTGTGCCATCGGTCCCATTGCTCTGAGGAACCAGGCATGGCCCTTACCTGTCTGCCTCCTCCTGTTGGCCGAAGTCTCCTCTCTGTGAGAAGATGAGTTTCCTGGTGTCCTCCCTCCAACACCTGCTAGAGGGCTGCTGGCCCTGGCAGATGGACCTGTGCATCTGCAGAGAGCAGTGGTGAGGAAGGAGCTGTAGGGCTCAGGAGCTTTGGACTCTGCAGGGTGGGGAGGGGAAGCCACAAGACTCCCAGTGCCACCACAGTTTGAAGTCTCCCAGGACAGGTTACACCATGTCCTGTTAAGAGGCAAGATGGAGTCATAAACTCTCTTTATCTGCAGAGCATAATGTTCCAGGCTGAAAGACAAAATCTTTGTGTTGGGTTCTCCATCTTCCTGCAGACTGCAAGTGGTTTATTTTACCCTAAATGATACTTCTTGGGACTGTGACGAAAGGCAGGGTGACTTGAACCCTGCTTCAAGACGAACAGAACTGACACAATTGTTTCCTTTTTTCTCTTGGCAGAAATCACACAAGGGCCCGGAGATCAAAATGGCAGCACAAGGCATGCTGGCTCGTTTTGCTGAGCTTTGCAACTTTTCCTCCAAAAACAAACTTGTGTAAAGCTTCTGGGACTAGAGTCGCGGCAGTTGGAGACTGCAGGCTGACTTTATAAAACTGTGTCTCGTGAAAGTTTACCCTCATTCTGAAAAACCCTCCCGATTGTTTTTTAAGTAACACTCCATTTTCTCTGACTTCAAAGTGCATCCCTATACCATAGGATTTTACACATTTCCTAGGTGTGTTTTCAACAGAAGACCACAGGAGTGTTAAGCCGTGAGAGAGAGATCCCTAGCCTTTTCACAGCCCAACAGTATCGCTCCCATCTTGCTGAAAAAGCTAAAGGCGTCACAGCATGGTTTGCAGCCAGTTCCATCGATTTCAAAAAGAAAAGATGCACCAAGCCATTTTAAGATTAATGAAATTACATTTGCTGCTGCCTTTCACACCTTTAGGCTGAACTAAAGGACGAGAGCATTTATCCCAAAGTTATGAGACGCCAAAACTAAAGGTTAGGGAGCGCCCCATATGGGACTGCAGGTGCGACCTGCAGCTTCCGCAAGCCGGCAGAATATGGAGCGGGGACGCCCCTAACGCAGTGGGCAGGGAGTGTTGAAGCCCTGCAGCTGCTGATCCCCACGTGCCTGACGATGCCAGCGGTCACGGTACGGCTTTCCAAGGGGGAAAGCTCCCTAACATTTGGCTGCGAAGCCGGGCTCAGAATTTGGGGCCGGTCACAGAGAGGGGACCCTCCTCCCCTGGGCTGGCCAGCCCGCCGGCCGGCCTCCCTTCCCCTCCCCTCCCCGCCCCGCCGGCCGGCGGAGGGTCCTTCCCCGGGGAAAGTTGCTCGGCGTCCCCCGGGCGAGGGGCGGGGGAGTGCGGCGCTGTCCCCGCCGCCTCTCGCCCGTGTCGCCGAGCTATTTATTTAAATCGCAGATAAAGCGCCTCGCCGCCCGCCCTGCCGGGGACACGCAGTCTGGGCGCCCGGCGGGGCGGGCAGGAAGGAGCCCATGGCCGGGAGGGCAGCCCCGGCCCCCGGGGCTCTGCTCTGCGCCCTGCTCTGCGCGGCAGCGGCGGCGGCGGGGGACGGCCCCGAGGACAACCCCACTCCCGGCGCCTTCGGCCACGTCTACCGAGGCTCCGTGAACATCAGCTCGGAGCGGGTCTACGCCTTCGCCTACCGCAGCGAGCCCGGGCAGGTAGGAGCGACCCCCGGCACGCCGGGGTCCCCGCGGCGGGGGGAGCACCGCGTCCCCTCGCCCTCTCGGGTGGGGGGTGTGTGCCGGGGAGGAACCGGCGCTGCTGCAGCTCCGCCGCTGTGCGGGAGCGGGCCGGGCTCTCCCTCTGTCCTGCCCGCATCCTCCCGCCGCCGCGGTGGTCGGCAGCCGCAGTGCACCTGCGGGCTCCTTTCCACCTTCCTTCCCCGGCGCGGACAGGGCTCCCCGGGGCTGCCGGCTGGGAGGGTGCCGGTGTCCCAGGGGCTGCGGAGTGGGCAGGTGGATTGGTGCCCCCCACCGCCAAAGGGGGGGTTTGATATCCAGCAGTTCTAGCAGCAGAATGCGTTTGAAGTCTAGAAGAGAGTTGTGAGGATAATAGTACTACATTGAAAATAATTTTTAAAAAACAACACCAAACCCACAAAAAAGCCAAACTA
Organism: Serinus canaria; assembly: GCF_022539315.1. Classification (NCBI taxonomy): domain Eukaryota; kingdom Metazoa; phylum Chordata; class Aves; order Passeriformes; family Fringillidae; genus Serinus; species Serinus canaria. The sequence goes on from NC_066313.1 coordinate 25,436,935, forward strand.
CCCAAAAAAAAAAAAAAAAAAAGAGAGAAAAAAGAAGTGTATGTGCGTGTGCACTTAATAAGCCTTCTTAAATGCCGTTTTCCCCACTACGCATTTCCTTAGGATCAGGGTGCTCTCCCCTGGTAGCCCGGAAGGTGAGGCAGGGTTGTGCTGTGAGGTGTGTCGTGGGGAGGATGCAGGGCAGGGTGGCCAGGGCCATCCATGGCTGTTTGATGGTGAAAAGAAACCTGTCCTCTATGTATACCCATTTATTGTGGGTTCCCCCTACCCCACTTTTTTGTCGTGTTTATCTCAAGTAGCTAAGTGGTACCTTGGAAACTCTGTCTGCCCCCCCCCCCCCCCCCCCGTTTTTGGATTGGGTGTTAATTAATTGCTGAGTACGATGATCTGATGTACCAAAAGATGGTGAACTAGGTAGATGACTCTTCCCTCCTGTCCTCAGTTGCACAGAACAAAAGAAAATGGAAACTGTGGCTTTTTCCCACACTGTATACTATGCAATAAAATGCACCTGGTATTTATGGGCCAGCAAGCAGTTGGGTGTCTGGCCTATGATGCAACTGAGCCCAGCCTTACTTAACTGTTGGGTGTCACCAGTGATCTCAGGAGGTCTCACCCAAAAGCACACTTTGGGCTTGAGCCTCCTTTTGGAAGCTTGACGAGGTGTAAGTTAGGTTTCTTCAGGTGTTACAATTATTGGGTATTATGATCAGGGCCTATTGGCAGTCCAGATGTTGTCTGTGGCTTGTTAGCAGAGACAGCATGAATACTGACTTCAGTTAAAATTAATCTGGTTTCTTCAATTTAATGTGCTGTTTGAAGCTGTGTGATTTTGCTGGACCCCTCTGGGAAAAAAGCTTTCTCTCCTGGAGAGCTACACCGGGAGGAAGCACATGGCTGCTCAGGGGTGTTTGCAGGTACCTATATGCAACTTCTAGGCTACTTCTAGACACTGAGCTCTTCCTGTGGCTATGAAGTACAGACTCCTCAGTACAGACTACTGACTTGCTTAAGCAGGAGCTTTAATGGACTAATCTCCATGGTCCTGTGTGCTGGAACATGAAGTCTCTGTAGAGATAGGGTCAAGAGCATATTTAAGAAGGGGAAATTCAGGTTTGAGATTTAATATTTTTTTCAATGCAGAACTCACCAAGCACTGCCATGAATATGCTTAGGGGGCCATGCAACCAGCTCCTGCTAGGAAAAGTGTTTGGAAGATAAAAACTCTTTAAATAAAGATGGAATTTCATTGGAAGTTTTCTGATGAGGGATGCCGAGAACAGGTTCTGATAGTAGAGGAGGCTCCAGAGAGACTTTCTTATGGCCTTTCAGTATAAAAAAGCTTATAAAATGATCAAGAAAAGCTTTTTACAGTGTAATGACAGGACAAGGAGGAACAGTTTTGAACTGAAAGAGTGTAAATTTGGGTAGGACATAGGGAAGAATTTTTTTATGGTGAGGCACTAGAACAGGCTGTCCAGAGAAGTTGTGGATACACATAATTGGGAGTGTTCATAGTCAGGCTGGATGGGGCTTTGAGCAACCCGATCTAGTGAAGCTATCTCCCTGCCCATGGCAGGATGTTTGCACTAGATGATCTCTGAAGATGATCTTCCAATTCTGTGATTCCTCACTGAGCTCCGCAGGTGCCATTTCTGAGATCAGCCAGTGACAGCTGGGAAGAAGGTGGCTGACCTAGTTGGGGGTGGCTGTGGCTGTGTGCAGCCCTTTTCCCAGCTGTAGCCCTGAGCCCATGAGAGGCAAACGTGACTGGAACTCCTCTTGCTGGCATGGTCAAAGGTTGAGCTGTATTGGTGTTCCCGTGTTTCCCTGTCGTTTAGAATTGCTCAAGATTTAGAAGCTTGCTAGTGGAAACCTTGGCCTTTAATCACCAAGTTCTTGAGGGGTAGGGTTTTCTTATGCAAAAGTTGGGAAGGTGTTTAGGGACATGCTGTCTTCTTGGTGTTGAGTCTTGTGAAGGAATGCAAGCCCTGCAAAAACTCAGTATATTAGTCATTGCCTTTTGCTACAGTCCTAAGCCTTAAACTGCTAGTGAGGGAATACGAGCCAGTGTTTGCCTGTTGCCTGCCACTTGTAAGCTCTCTCTGCTCTTCCTGGTCTTTTTGGTCTCTTCCTGTCTGTGTGCTGATGGCAGTTTAGCCAGAAGCCTCTGATAACTCAAGGCAGATACTACGTGGGCAATTAACCTTAGTTACAGAAAAGTTAATTGAATAAAAAGAGCATTCCCCATATGGAAGGGCTGCAGTGGATGAGTTTAATTGCTTTCCCCTCTGAAACAAAGTCAGGTCTGGAGTGATCTGGTTCTGAAAATAGGAATTTGTTTTCATGATGCTGTAAATTCTGCTGTTTTCCCCTCTGCTGCTCTCTCTCATGAGGCCAGGCCTACAAAGCAAGGGAAAACTTGGGAACAAGGACAAAATGTGAGGCTTGGCTTGTGATCCATCAACCCTCTGTAAATTTTCTGGTTACTGATGTGCTGGTTACTGTGGGTGCACAGGCATGTCTGAAAATACAGCTGAATAGAGCAGTGCTTGGATGTTGGATGAGAGAAAAGAGGGAACAAGACCTTTTCTCCTGCTTGGTGCTTTAGAGACTTGCTGCTTTTTGAAAAGTGTTGTGCTTGCATGATCTCAGAGGGTGTTCTTCATCCACATCATCCTCCTTACTCCTTGGGATATGGAAATACATGCAAGACAGGAGGGAAAAAACAAGTGCCATGAGGGTATTTGCAAGCAGATAGATACAAGGTGAAGAAACCACAGCTCAGGGCTCTGCAGCAGAGCTGCTTTGAGACATGTGGCTTCCTCTCTGTACAACTTGTGGGTGAAATGAAAATGATGATACGTGTATGTGGACCAAATCACCTAGCTGAAACTTCAGTGTAAAACATCTCTGTCTGTGGAGGGGGAAAAGCCTTCCTATGTGCTGTGCAGAAACACTTGTCTTGAGGTAGGAGAGCTCACAGTCTTTTATGTGTTAGGATTTAGGCCTTAATTGCTGAGGTGGAAATGTGAATGTAAAGCTGTGCTGAGGAGAAGCACAGCCACCTCTGCTTAGCCTTACTGCTAAGACTAAGGGGGTAGTCTTACTGCTTTTTGAATTCCCTTTTTTCCTCTTCTAGCTGCTCTTTGAAATTTCCCCCCTGTACAGCTCTTTGTTTAATTTTTAACTTTTAACTCCGAGTGTAAAAACTGTGTCACTTGTTTCTGTGCCCTCGTGCTTTAACAGCAAAGGCAGATGTGCACTGTTAGAAGTCTGGTGAACAATTAGTTGAGCAAACAGGGTTATTTTGTTTTAGGATTATTTACACTGGAGACATCCAGGATGGGGGTAAAAAACAAGCACGCTCATTCCACATGTTCAACATGTCCCTGCTTGGGAGGGAGAAAGGAAGGAGACCTTTGCTGATTTGCTAGAACTGCATGTGCAGTGCTTTCCTGCTCAGAAGACTGAAAAAGTGCTGTAGAATGTTTCTGCTGGATTTACCACAGACTGGAAAAGGCTTTATGTGATAAGTAAGAGAACCTGCTTAGTTCTATGTTTGCAGTAATACCAGCGTTTTCAGAAAGAATTGTGTCTCTGTGTGTGTGTGTGAGTACTGATGGAATTCAAAGTGAATGAGACTTTCCACCACTGTAGGGTCTGGCAGTTGCTAATGGTTAATTTGCTGAAAACACAAACTGTACTAATATTGTGCAGGTTGGTATGTCGTGTACCAAATTGTAAGCAGTCCAGGAGAATATCATGAGAAAGAAGACATCTGAAGTTCTTTTTCCTCATTGGAGCTCAGGTCAGCTGAATGTATGATTTGGGAAATACTTGCACTATATTAAGAAAACCAAGTATCTCTGAAGAGAACAAGTTTCCAATTTTCCATTTGTAGGCAAAGCTGCTGCAATCCAGACACAGTTCTTGGACATTCATGCAGTACATGTTGGTTGCGATGAGCTCGGAAGCTGAGCAGTGGGCTGTGCCTATTTTTAGAGAAAGAGTGGGTGCTATTTCCCTCCTCCTCCCTTGCCAGGACTAGGAACAGAGCCCCAGTCCCAGTTCCCATATGGCCCAACTTACCATAAATTGTGATTGACAGTTGATTAATCTGTGGCTTCTCTGCTGAGCAGTTGTGCAGTGCGAGGATGTGTAGCCCTGGAGTGAGTGTCTTGTCTGTGAAGTCTCTCTGAGGAGTGATGGGTAAAAACTTACCTTCAGTGGTGAGAGGCTGTGTGCTATCAGGGAGGGTTGCTACTATCATTACCCTTTCTTTTTTCAGAGTTGCAGATAGGAAAAAGTTGACATCCCTAAAGGAAGAGCAGTTTCAACACTAACAAGAAGATCAGAAGTCCTCCAATTACATGCCTTAAATTTTGTGACCAAGTACCTTTTCCACCCAGAGAGCACAATGTATTTGTGTTCCTCTGACCTCTAGTGAATGGGTCTTGTTTCTGAGGTGTGGATGGTAGTTGTACTTGCTTTCCTTAAGGCAAGAAGCCAGAACCTCTATGTTTCTCTGGAATTGTGTGATGACTCACACAATTGCTCAGACTAAAGCCATATGTCCTAGCTGCAGGAAAACTCTTTGATCTGCTACACAGGGCAGCCTGGTTTAAAAAGTGGCAGCGATCAAATCTATGTTTGCTGTTCTCTGCTGTTTGACATACTAGTGTAGGTCTCACACCAGCAGCACCCATGTCTGTTATAAAAACTCTAAGAGCAATATTTTTTACCTCTTGCTTCTGAGCTGGCTTTGGGTTTCACATGTAGGAACCTTCAGGCTAAACTACCTTGAAATATTCCCATGGTGTCCTGCACACGTTCTCCATAATGTTAGTCTTGGCTCCAGCCCAGCTTTCAGTCCTCAGCTGCACCATGCATGCAATAAAATTTTAGTCTTCTGTTTGGAGAAGGCTGAGCCTGAGCTATAGTGAGGACAACAGGCTGAGTTCTGCCTTTCCTTAATGCTGAGTGGAAGCCCACCAGTTTGGCCACAGAGATGTGGGTAAAAATCAAAGAAATTGGGAAGATTACAAATAGTTGCATGAGAAGATCTCCTGATGTTGGTAGAGCTGCTGTTATTACAGGATCTCCAGGGCCTGAACACTGTTGGTCTTTGGTTGCTGGCTCTAGTCTGTTCACCACAGGACCCTGGAAGAGCTTCAGCACACCATTTCTGGAACCTAATAGTAAATGTCTTATGTGACAGGAATGTAGGCACAGTGTCAAATCCAAAAAAAAATCAAAGCAAATTATAGTATGTGATGTCGGAAGCCAAGCAAGGTTCAACAGAATCCCTTTGGAGTAAATTTTGTGTATATAATTTATATTTCTTAAAGAAAACAGGCAACCCTAGGAGGTGACAGTGTAGGCAGTGTAGAGCACACAGCACTTGGAATGTGCTTGCTGCTTCTCAGTGGGTTCTCTTGAACACTCCTCACCCTGCCTAGGGTCACACAAAACGCTTTTTCTTACACGGGAAAACAAAAGTAAACTCTGAGAGAAATTGCATGGGGATCTGCTAAAAACTTAAACTTGACTGTTGTTTTTTGCATCAGAAAATACAGTCCTGAAAACTCTGACAAAAGTGGGATATCTTAGGTGAAAGAACAGTGTGGGATGTGGCTTTGCTTTGGGCTGAGGATAGAAGCAACTGAGATCCCCTCAAACTTAAATTCTTCTTTATCTTTCTAGGATTTTGCACTTTGTGGGTTTTCCTACCTAGGAGCCAAAAAGAGAGTACATCTTGACAGAGGCTATCAGTTTGCAGGCTTTAGGGGAAAAAACTGAAAGCTGCTCTGGTTTCTTGCAGGGTAGCCAGCAGACCTTCAGATGGTGACTGCAGTGCTGGCAAGAATTTTATTTTTATTTCTAATGTGTAAGCTAATGCTGTCAAGCTTGATAACTTGTCCTTGAACTGAAGAATCTCTTTTGAATTTGAATGTTCCTCTAAATCTTAGTCATTCTCTTCTTGTTGGGCTGTCATGTTTAAAATCAAAGCTGATCAGGTTTTGTTGTTCCCTCCCCAGCCCCAAGATGTTTAGATTAAAAAAGAAAACAAATTCTGTATAAGAGAAACTTCATCAAAATGCCTCTCCTCAGTTTGAACTCTTTCCAAGAACAGTGCAGCAATTTATTATACATTTGCCTTGTAAGTAGAGGCTGAAATGTCCTCAAATAACTTGTGCAGAAGTTCTTGGTAGGGAGGTAAGCTTTTTCTGTATGGGCCTCATCTGCTATTTCAGGGGATATTTAAGGAATCCCAGTGCAGACTGTAAAAGGTATATTGCAAGGGTGTGCCATCTGCTCAGTTTGAAAATATAGATTAGTACATTTGCATAAGCAAACATAATTTTGTGCTGTGTACGCTCGGAGAACCACAGAGGATTTCAGAAACAGCCTTCCTTACTTTTTACACTGATATTTTTCTTTGAGCGTAGAAATAGCTACTTCAGAGTAGTTTAAAATAAATGGAAAATGGTTTTTAAAAAAGACATCATGCATTACAAGACATAATTCAATCCACATTCAAAGTGTTGAACTTCTTCACATACTGAAGTGAAGAACTTGGTAGCCAAGAAAGACCCAGGTATCTAAGTTCTGACAGCAAACCCCAGAATTATTGTGAGGAGCTTGGAATTACACAGTTACAATTTGGAAAGGTTATATACCATTTTCTTTCAAGGGTTGGCCTGATCCAGAGTTCCAGCTGCTGTGGTTTAGGAAGATGCAATTATTGCAGAGTAGTTTGTTCCTTAACTGACTGTTCAAAATAGGATTTTTTATTTTTAACGTACTTCTGAAGTTTGGGGGTGTTCAGAAACAGGTACCTACTTCATCCAGCATAGCAACTCCCAGTTTCTCCTTCTGGCTGTCCTGGAGACTCCCTGGCGACATTGGTTAGAGGACAAAACTTCAATAATGGAAAAAGATAAATATTATCATGTTTTATATTTGTCTTACTTTCATTTATGCTTCACAGATACTGTTGCAAACAAGTGAACTCATGGGAAAGTCCATGGCAGACTGTAAATCCACACAGCGCATTTGCACAGAGTGAAACATTGAAATGAAAAATACTAATCCTGGAGCAGTTATGTTAATGTGTCCAAGGCTGTGCTTGACATACCCAGAGTCTGTCTCTTCATTAATGCTGCTTCAGGTGTTTAATACTCCTGGCAGAATGCTGGAAGAAAACTCTGGGCCAAGGTTATTTGACAGATTGCTTTTGGCAATTAAGTCTTATTGACGTTGGAGCGCAGAGACAGAGAAAGGCTGAAAGGGAATGATCCTCTGAGCTCCACTTGTGCTGTTGTCAGCCAGGAGCAGTGCTCACATCTCATGGGATGGCAGAAAAGAGGTTCTCTAAAACCTGTCACTGTCTCAACTGTTTTCCTTCTGGGTCTCAGCTTCCTCTATTGCCTCTTCAGTGGGAAGATCAGCAGAGCTGGGCGCTGGTGGGATATTCATTCTCTGCCTCCATTGCTCCAGTCCATCTGGCTCAATCCTACTTCACTTCATTTCAGGGTTTGTATAAAAATGAAGCGCCTCTTTCTCGTGCAGCAGCCGGCAGCAGCAGTTCGGTGCCTTTTGCACACGTGTCCTGTGCTGAGACCTTTGGTTGTTGCAGCAGTCAATGTTTGCCTGCCGGATGTGTTCCCTGCCCACGGGCCTGGCCCGCTGCCTCGGCAGCCGCAGGACCCGGCGCTGTCGCAACAGGGGCTGCTAATCCCAACAGGCTGCCAAGGAGCGGCTGGCGTGTGGGTGCGGCAGAGAGAGTGGTGCAGCCCTGGTGTGACTCAAAGGCTTTGCTTAGCAAGAGCTTTTGGAAAGGAATCCATGGTAAAGCCCTTGAAAACCTTCGCTTACAGCACAAAGTGTTGTTGCAACCTCCTGCCTTGCCCTTAAATTCACATCCCCACGGTCTTAAGATGATGTGTAATCTCTGTGGCAAATGCAGATTTAATAATCGGTCCAAAGATTCTTTCATGTCAACAAGAGCCTAGTTTATTTTGCGTAATATTTGCAGCCACGTTGGTTCTGTTCAGCTGTGCAAATTTGGGGCTGGCTCCTTCTGCCTGTTCCCATCTAGAGAATGGAATTCAGTTGTACTTTTTTTCCTTTCTTTTCTTCCCTCCCCCTATCTCCATGGTGGAGGTGGAACTGAAGTACAAATATTTGTCTTTCCTGGTCTAACACGTTTTTATGCAGAGCTGAGAGCTCTCTCTTTATTCAGCTGTCTTATTGCTCTGTCCACCTTGAAGCGCAGGAGAAACTTCAAGGTCAGTCATCTGAGAGACAAAACTGGCGTGAGCCTGGCTGGTGAATCGCCCCTGCACACGGCAGAGCCTTGGCATTGGGAAGGAATGTGAGGAGCAGAAGTCTCTGGAGCACTCCTGACCCTGCCTCAGCCCCGCAGCACAAAAAGCAGCAGTGTGTTATTGCTGACAAATATTTGTGCAGGGCTTGCCTTGTCCAAGGCAGCATTTGGTACACAAGTTTGTTTCCCAAGATGAGAGTTTCAGCTTAGAGGGTGCAGGTGAAGTCTAGCACTGTATTACAATGGCAGCTCCTACTGGGAGTGTACAGGGAACGGGAAGGTGCAACTAGTTTTCTGTAGGGCTGTCAATGATCTGCTCCAAAATGAAGTCCCTCAGCAGTGCTGGCAATGCAGGAGTGCCAGCAGCCTGGTTGACCCCATTTCTGTCCAGGCAAAACTTCCTCCTCATCTCACCAGTGCTAAGTGAGTGGGGATGGATGGACAGGAGGCTCATAGTCTTTGTGGTGATTATAATTTTAAATTAAAACACTGCTTTTTCACTGGTGTTCCTCTTGTCTCCACATAAAGTTTTGTGTTGGAAGGGGGAGGTATGTGTGATGGGAGCAGTGGTTCTGTAGCAGGAAGGGTTCTTGAATTAGAACTGCTTGTTTTTAAAATGAAATAACCTTTGGAAAGGTGTGGAGGGGGAAGCATGTTTGAAATAAATAAATAATTTTTTTTTCTTCACCTCCTGCTTTTTTTCACTCTTGTAAAAATATTTTGCTGAAGGCAAATGCCAAATGACTTTCAAAGGGAAAGATGGGATTAGTAGCATTGACTCAATAGTGAATTCATTAAATCTGTACCATGAGACTGGGTATGTTGTCTATATCAAGGCAAGAGAATCCAGGAGCACAGCATGGATTACAAGTTTAAGGTAGGTCAAATAGAAGAAGGCCTAAAAAATAATAAACATCTATTTATGAGTGTTATATTTTTATCCCTGTCCCTTCTGATGCTCCTGCTAGACAGTTCATCCTGCCAGGGAAAATGTCTTTCTCCAAGACACTAATTAGGGTTCATTCTAATCTGTAGCACTAAATTGGAGAGTGAGTGACAGCAGATGAAGAGAAGCCCTGGTTGCAGTTAAATGGTAATTCTTTTCTGTGCTTTCCCAACCTTCCTCATAATTGCACCTACATTTTTTTCTGGACTAATGCCCAAGCTTATTTCCAGGTCGCCAACCATTAATTGGGGACTTCTTGTGCAGGTTTGGCCAGACGGCAAATCCCACCTGTTTGGTTGCAGTGTTTGGCAGAAATAGCTGTTGTATAAGAAAGATGCCCATCAACCAGAGCTGTTGGGAGCTGCTGCTGTATCCCTGAGATCCTGTGAGGGGAGAGCAAAGCTGTACCCTGGGATGGGGATCTGGCCTCTCACTAGAAGTACAGGATCTGCCCACAAGAGGCCCTGTGTTGCTGTGGGGATGGCAGCAGGGTATATAACTAGATGAACTGGAACCTCAATTGCCATCTGTCCAGCTTCTTAATCACCCTGTTTGTTTCCTGGACTTTATTATAAAGATATTGATGGGGTTAGACTCAGTGTGATGCTCCAGATTGGTCTGGGTATGTGCAAATGTAGGAGGAGCAGAGGTATTCATTGCAAGGGAATTGTTGGTATATTGAGGTGAAATTTAAGTTACATTGGGATCTTCTTAACAAGCTGTTCTGTAAGTGCTGCTTCTGGCTTTCTGATGTTCCTCTGTGTTTGAGGCACCTTGTTTGAATGTGGCCTGGGAAGCAGCTTTGCCTGTGTAGAGTGCAGAGAGAAAGGTTAGAGGGGGGGAAAAAGTGTAGTGGGATCCCATCTGTGAGCCCATACTTGGGCCATAGTTGGTCCTGCCTTGATGCAGCTCTGTGTTGCCCCAGATACTATCAGACCAAAAAGAGCTCAAGGCACCAGAATATGGGCTTTTAGGAGAACAGGACAAAGAAGTTATAACCACCTGTAATAGAGAGCAAATACAGAGTGCTGAGCACAGTAAGGATGTAGAGAAGTCATTATGGTAGTAATATGACATATACCAGTTTTCTTGTGTGTAATTGCTTGGATTTAAAAGGGTGTTGAGTCTTGAGACTCTTACCTCCCTCTCCTGATATTCCTATTTCCTACACATATTATCAGATAGTGGAATAAGCAGCAAAGCTGGATAAATGTTGTAGGTGGTGTATAATCAGCTTAGTTTTGTGGAGAGAGAGAAACCAAAAGAGGAGTCTGGTTGCTGGATCACAGCAGAGGGAAAGGACTTCCATTTCTCAGGCTTTCTCTGTCAGAGCATTAATCACCAATGCTTTTGTTTCCCTTCCCTTGTGCTTCTCTAGAATAGATGGGAAACTTTCTTTTCTTACTGAGGATGATCAATCACCATAACAGGTCTCCCAGAGAGGTTATGGAGTCTCCATCCATGCTCAGCTGGCTCTAGGTGATCCTGCTTGTGCCTGTTCTGGTCTCCCCAGTATAAGGAAGGTATGGACTTGCTGGAGAGAGTCCAGTGCAGAGCCACGAAGCTGATGAAGGCACTGGAATACCTCTCCCATAAGGAGAGGGCTGGGAGGGAATTGTACTCATTTAATGTACACATACTCATGTACAATTAAGAAAACCTATCTGTAATATATGCATAACTCATGTCCTGGGTTATGGTCTGTATTTGTGCAGTCAATGGAGAAGAGAATTTCCCAATCTCTGGCTTGTATTTAGGGATAGTTGAGGATGCATAAGCCAGTAGTGATATTTGCTGTGAGTTTGATGTGAGCTCCCCATTGCATTGAGCTGATGTGCTGAGCCCTGGGGGGTTCACAGAGCCATGTCCAGCCTGAGGCAAGCAAGAATCACTTCACTTGTGGAGGTGGGCTTGCTTGAACTGTTTCATGAGCAAAAAGCTGCTGGACAGGTAGCTGAAATGTGTTCTTTCTGCAGTGAGAGTTGTTTTCCCCATGGGTGAAGAATTGTTCCATGTCCTTGCAGGAAACTGGCTTGACCATTGTGTCTTCATGCTCCTTAGATTTCTTTTCTTGTTCATTTCCAGTTGCTTCCTTCATGTCTTCCTTCCCTGTCACAGCAAACACCAAGAAACAGGAGCAGGAGCTTGTTCAGCCCAGTCCATGTGTTTCCGAGTTGCACCAGTGTGTGCTGGCTTGGCTCCTTGGGGCAGCTGCAGGGACTAAGGAAGCCACTGAGTTGTCATCCAGGGCTGCTGTGGTGACACCTTTCAGGTGTTCCTTGTGTGTTTTGCTTTGTGGTGCCATGTTTCTTAGCTTTGTTTTAGCACTTCATGGTGAAATATACTTGGAAACAAAATTGCATATGTAGTTCTTGTGACTGGAAGGAAAAACTGGAAAGCAGGCCAGAAGAGCTTTGCAAAGGTTTAGAAGCCAGAAGGCAATGAGAAAAGATACCCTCCTATTTCAAGGGGCTTTAAATTAATTTTTTTTTTAAGACCTAATATTTTAGGAATTGACGGCTGTCGCCTCTGTATTATGGTAATAATGTCAGGAAAACTGATGCTTATGACTTTCAGGAAGGTGTTTTGTTCTACTAGATTCAACTCTCATGTGAGTGTAGAATCACCAAACAAGAATAAATAGGAAATTTTCTTTTACTTGGAATTGCAGAGGTAAGTAATTTCTCTGAAACTGGTGTCCCCAGGGTGAGAATAAGCTGCTGTCTCTGATAACTCTCCTCCTTCTAGCTTCCTAATTCTGTATGCCCTTTTCATAATGTGCTACCTCCTTGACCCTTTACTCGTCTTGGAGGGTATAAAATCAGAATATCTGTGAGAAGTATTTTACTGATCTAGTGAGAGCTCATTATCATCTTTCAGGATGTGGCAGGTTTAAAATGTGTATATATTATCTACTTAATATGTTTTCATTATTTCAAGGCCTCTGGTTGAGATGGACTGTTTCTTATCATATGATGAGTTATGCACTCTTGTATTTTGTATTCTTTGTCACTGTCTACAGTTCTGGAGAGGGAGCTGAAGGGATGCTGTTTTCAAATGGAAATGGTGATATTTCTATGTGGTACAGACAAACTTCTTCTCAAATAGTGAACTGAGGGTGTGTTACACCACAGCTGTCCTACCTCTGCAACCATGTGGTGGCCAGTGATAATGTAAGGAGAAATTTCAATTGCTGGTGCAGTGGGCTGCATTAAAACATTTTTCACAAGCAGCCTTTCTTGTCCACTTGAGGGCAGTCAGCAGTGTATTCCTGTTTTGTTACATGGGATTATGGTCATATTGGAATTGTTTACATGAGAGCCAGCTGCTGATCTGCTTTTTCATCCTTGGCTCTTGATGTCATCTTTGTGACTTTCCCAGTAGTGTTGATTGAGTTGGGCACAAAAGAGTCTGGCAAAAAAATTCTCAATTGTAGCTTTCAGTCTTTGTCTTGTGTGTCCCCTTCTGCTTGCTTAATTTTTGTAAGATAAGTTATGCAGGTTGCTCCCAACAGAAGGTACTGAACTCTTATGTATTCTGCATTTGTCCACTGTGTCTTGTCTGACAGTCACCTCTGACCTGGGCACAGGGCTGCGATTCTGGACTGCAGCATCAGCAGAGAGGCACTTCTGTAAAGGACTTCTGGATCTGAATAATGAGTCTAGTGATAAACACTACTGATCTCCCTGTGCATATTGTCAGCACCTAGGTCAGACTGAGGAAGGAGGAAAGGCTTCTCCCACCTGGATTTGGAGCTGCCTTGTTCTCTACCTTGAGTTTATGCTCTTTTCCCACAGGTGGATGCTGTGCGGGTCTATGTGAACAGCAGCTCTGAGAACCTCCAGTACCCCGTGCTGTTTGTAGTCCGCCAGCAGAAGGGAGTGCTCTCATGGCAGGTCCCACTGATTTTCCGAGGCCTGTAAGTACTGGAGGCTCTTCTTTGTGACACACTCCTCTCTCTGCACACTCCTCTACCAGCTGTATTCATCAGCAGCCTCCCTCACGGGCTGCATCTTGTAACCTGTGTACACTGCGGGGCTTGGTTGGTCCTTGCTCAGTGACAGCTGGGTGTAGGGAGAGCAGGATTTCATAGGTAACCTCTCACCTGGCAGCCTGCTCTTGGCTCTTAGCTTCTCAATATGTGCACAGAGCACCAGGAGGCTTGTCTGCAGGGATCTGCCTGTGGCACCAGTCACTGAATCTACCACACATCATTGGTGTCATTCCACAATTGCCTGCCACGTGTGCAGGTGGTTCCTGGGCTCTGGTTTGGGGCAGGGCTTGAACAGGCTCATGAAAGAGCACCATAGCTTCTGTGCAACAGTGCATTTGGGGAAAAGGAGCTTCTGTTTCTCACCTCAGAAACATTTAAGTTAAATTTTTGCTAGGGGGTGGTTGTTTTGGGGCTGCTTCTTTATGAAAGCAATGCTGCTTTGTATCTTCATTAACCCCAGGGCTCGTTGGGCTGCAAATAGAGAATTTTCAGGCACCTTAATCCATTTCAGATGTGAAGCTTCATCCTGTGACTGAATCCTGGTGCCAGCAGCAGATACCCTGCAGTGTTTTGCTTGATGCAGGTGATGGGTACAGCAGTGGCTGTCAGTGCTCTCTTTGCCTCCACTAAATGGCAGATGTTAAGAAATCTACAGCTGTCGTGGGCATCCCCGAGGGAAGTGAAATGTTGAGGATGACCAGTCCCTTGGGCAGATTGCAAGAGCCACAGAGGTGGAGCTTGAATGGTGAATAAAGGAGTGAATGCTCCTGGCCTTTTAGATGAGAATTTCAGCTATGCAAACAGAGGCAAAATGATACCATTCTTACTATTGCTGAAAAACCTCTTAATTGCTCCTCTCTCTCTCTCTTTCCTATCCAACTTTCTCTTCCCTCCTTTCCCTGGCTGTTGTAGCTATCAGAGGACCTACAATTACCAAGAAGTGAGTCGGACCCTCTGTCCCTCTGAGCCAACACCTGAAACAAGCCCCTCTGAGCAGATTATATTTGTGGACGTCGCTTCCATGGCACCATTCAATATTGCATATGAGCTGCTAGTCACCAGGCTGGAGAACTTCCAACTTGAGTAAGCTGGGATGTGAGAATACAAATACAATTTCTTCATGTATCATTTGAACATCACTTAAGGGACTTGGTCCATCTGCCTACTCTTCCCTTATCTTTCCTTCCTCGGGGGAAAAAATAATTTCTTTTGTTTAATCTGAGGGTACTTTGGGTGTGTTCCAGCTCTAAAAGTTTTAGACTTCAACATTGTGGCATTTGTTTTCTAGGACCAACAAAGCCTTTAACTTCACTGCCAGCCCTTCCCAGCCCCAGGTAAGGAGGAATCCTGTGTAGATTGCTTGTATGTCTTACCACATCCAAGTGTTTGATGTCATCTTTGATCTTTCTGTATGAAGTTCAGAGTTATATACTAATACAGTACAGAATCTAGAAAATATGAAAGCTAAAACTTAAGGCATCAATATGTCTGTTAGAAGAGGAGGCATGTATGAGCAGCACCTCCAGCTGAACAGCTTTGCTTAGAGCCCTGCAGATACAAATCCCCTCTTGAATGAAAATGCTGTTGGCAGTAACTGTAGAGATACAGAAACTTGTAGAGCTAGGAGGGTGTGTGATTTACCCAGGCTTCTGGGACTCTGTTTTTGTTGTTGCTTTCACTGTTAATAACACCATTTAATGTTAGTTTTTGTATTACCGGGCATCCCAGCTAATCCTTTTTGCTGACAAATGTCTTAATCTGGTTTGCAGATTCATGCAGTGTTTTATACTGTAGAAGCATAGGGAATGATGGTGACTCTTTGTAAGCACTCATTACTTAGGATTTTGTGATTTGAATACAGAATGTTTAGGATATGAAATTAACTTTGTGTCTGTGGTCTGATTTTTTTGTCACAATTAATAATATGAGATTTATGACTTTTAATTAATGACCAGGTGTATGGAGTAGAAGACTGCTTCTTAATTGGTATAATGCTGAAGTTTTTGTTAATCAAAGTATTAAGCAGTCTTTAGGGGGTAGGAAAAAAAGATGATTTAAAACCTAGATGGGTGCTGTAAAAGAAAAGTAACAACTGAAGGAGATGTTGTCTGGAGCCCAGCTTGTGCCTGAGGGCAGAAGCAGAAATTGGATATGCTTGTATAGGTGAGGAGTGTTGGCTGGACGTGCATTTAACACTTGCAGTGTGTGCAGCAGAGAACTGCCAGCCTCCATGCCCTTGTGTTAATTCTGTACCTTGGTGCAAGCATGGCTTAGAGGAAATTATAGAAGTGTCCTCTTGGACTAAAAGGTGATCCTCATGCCCTTAAAACTTTCCAAGGGGAAAAAGTGCCCCTGGGAAACCAAGGAGCTCAGTCTGCCCATGTCCTTGCTTGGTGCAGACAAAACTTGCTCTGCTAAGGAAACTGGCTTGGTGAGTTTGCACTTTGTAGGGACTTGTGGTTGGAGCCAGCACTCCTTCAGCAGGGAAGGGACTCTGCTTGGGCAGGGGTGCTGGGAATAAATGCTTTAGTAGAAATGGACAACTTGGAAAAGGCTTGGGTGATTTCCTGTTTGTCCCTGCCCTCCCACTTTGGGGCTGTAATTCCTGGGGGTTGGCATGGGGGAAGAGAAGCAGGAAAGAGCTGGTGTGCTTTAGTGCTTGCTCAGCACTAAAGTTGATGTACCAGAAAGGGAGCTCTACAGTTGGGAAAGTCTCAGGTGATGATTTTGGAGCAGGGGTGGTGGTAGCTCCCAGCATGGCAGCAGTGGCTGCCTGGTGCCTGTATGGAAGGGAGGAAGGTGGCAGGTGGCACTCCTCAGCCTTGTGTCCCTCTGAGGGGTGTGACGTGCCCATCAGCCCCTCGTGGTAGCTGTGGCTGAGAGCCTGAGCTCTCAGGGTCTGGCCTCCAAGTGGGATGATGGGAGCCCCTGCAAAAAGCATCCTGCTGGGGCAGGCACAGGAGCCCCACTCCTCCAGCAGCTGGCTGAGGTAATGCATCAAATTTTTACTGGACAGTGAAGGAGATGCCATTCCTTCCCCCAGGAATATTGCCAGATATTAGTGTCTCAAATTTTTTTCAGAGTTACAGCTGAATTATTTTCAAAGCTGAAGTGCAAAGAGAAACCCCCATTATGCTTTGCCATCAAAGCAACAAACAACCCCCAAATCCCTCAACTAATATCAATAATTTATTTATGAAACTCTTGACACAGTTTCAGCCATTTGACCTAATACTGTTCATGGTCTCTCTTTGAGGCAACCCATTTGAGAAAGCCCATGATGTTTTCCATATATAAAAATACAGCCAGCAGTATGGAAACATCTGGAAATTGCTCATATCAATGTAAAATGGAATGGGGTGTAAAATTAGGTCACTTTAGCTTCATCAGGTGGGAAAAAGGTGAAGGGATCAATGCTGTCTTTTGCACATTGAAGATGTTTGTGTCTAATAGCATACTGTGCAAGGGGGACAGTTGCCTGTATATATTTAATCTGCTCTTCTGTAGTGTAAGGTCCTAATATTTGAAATCTGATTTTTTATGAAAGCCATCCACATCCAACCCCAGAGCCCATCTTGGGCTGTGCAGGTAGCTTAGGAAGGTGTTGAAGATCCTGCCAAGGGTGATTTCTGGGTCATGTTTCTTGTACTCTGCTTTCTCCACAGTACTTTCTGTACAAATTTCCTCAGGATGTTGATTCAGTCATTATTAATGTGGTGTCTGATGCAGCCTACCCGTGCTCAGTTGTCTCTGTGCAGGATATTGTGGTAAGTCTGAGCAGAGAAGGGTAAGGAGCTGCCTGCTGGAGCTGTCTCCAGCTGTGAGGGGGCTGGGCCCTGCAGAGGGAAAAGCCCAAGGCAGGGCTTTGCCCTGGTGGTGGAGGGAGCCCCTGAAAGAGGAATGAAAATTCTGTGGGAAAGAGGCCAAGAGAGAGATGCTGAGTTCAAGCAGCTCATACTGAGACTTTTGTTGTAAATAGGTGAACAAGCTGTTCCTTTCTAGCCTATCCATAGGAACACATTCCACAGAGGGACTTTGTCTCCCTTGTGAGGTTCCCTGCTGCTCTGAGATATGGGTCTGTCTCCCATGGAGGGTGTTGGGTGGAATGTTGGTGGCTCAGGGAGGGAACAGTGCTGTTCCCTTGACTCTCCCCTGGCTCAAGACAGGGAGGGACTTGGAGGGACTTCTGATTTTCAGACACACAATGTCTTTCTTCCTTGAGTTTTGCTCCTTTCTGTATATTTCATCCCCTTTCCCAGGGTGTTCCCTGTCATGGGGGTTGGCTGTTGCTTGCAGCTGGGAAATAGCCCCACACTTACTCTCTTTTCCCACCTCACTGAATAATGCAGGGGGCTGCAGTATAGGAGCAGACAGAGATGTAAGATGTTCTATTCCCTTGGATACCCCAACTGGTGCCTTTTTTTGCTGTTCTGTGCTGTTTTCCAGCCGGTTTCCTTTGGAAATAGTTTGGATGTTGTCCCTGGTTTAACCCTTAGCTGTCTGTTTTAGTGCCCAGTGTATGACCTGGACCATAACGTGGAGTTCAATGGAGTTTATCAGTCTATGACAAAGCAGGCGGCCATAACAGTGCAGGTGAGATGCTGGTTTGTGTCCCAGTGTTTTCTGCTGCCTGTGTAGCAATTAAAACCTGATCTCTGGCCTGTTGGAGGGGAGAGGCTTTGTGTCTCATGGATTTTCTGTCTTCTTGCATCCTTCTGTGCAGAGAAAAGATTTCCCAGGTGAGCAGTTCTTCGTTGTGTTCGTCATCAAGCCAGAGGATTATGCCTGTGGGGGTTCTGTGCCTTCTTCAATTCATGGTGAGTTGTTCTGGGAGGTGGATTTGATTGCTGCATCTGAGTGATGGAGCAGTGGGTGTCTTTTGGGACCTTCCAGCGGGATGCCAATGGGTGATTATGTAGGTCTGTCTTATCCAGGTAGTTGTGAGGAGGAGTGTAGTATCAATTTGATATTGTTGGGAGGGTTGAAAGTCTCGATAAATGCAGGAGGTGGCTGGCTAGTACAGTGCCTGGCATGCTGGGGTTATGTGCTTTTCAGCAGCACCACTGGGGCTTCAGCAGCACCTGGGAGACACTGGAGTCATCCAGGCAATGCTGCTTACAGCCTTTTGTTTGGTTCTCACCTCTGCTCCCTGCTGCTGTATTATCCTCCTGGCTCCATGGAGTCCCAGTTCCTGCAGAGAGCATCTTCTCCAACTGCTATCTTGGGATTTGTGACAGCTCTGAACTTGGGGGAGCAGGAAAAATTGGTAATTCTGGGAGAAGAATTTTACAAAAGACTCGTTCTAGTGTCTTTTCCAATCAGAAAACGCTGTGTCCACTTGCTGGGCAGTGGTAAAAGCAAAGTCTCCACCACTCATGTAGTGGCTGTAACTGAAGTGGGACCATTCCTATTCTCAAAGCCTCAAAGCTTCCTCCCTGTAGAAGAAGCAAGACTGCAACCAGCAGATATATTGACTCCCTCAACAGCTTTTTACTACTCCCCTGCCACCTTTCTGCTCCAATTTTCCCACAAAAAAAAAAAGGACTGTGCCCTTTGGAGTGTCATTCTCTCATCCTAATGCTGTCAGCAGAGCTCTACTGGCCAGATGTGCGGAGCCCTGCAGAAGCAGAGCGAGTTTCTGGAGTAGCATCCTGCACAGAAGTGTTTTACTCACAGAGATTTGTCCAAAGGCAAAAATGAGAGAACCTCTCCTTTGGGGATTAAATGAATAGGAGTTGAGATGCCTTTGGGATTCAGACATCCTGACTTAAGCAATATATGGAAGGCTCAAAGGAGGGATTTCTAGTCTGAAAAAAAAGTTTGTGAATAGGGAGGAGGGGGGAAACATTTGGGAAAGGCTGTTTATTGATAGATCAGAAAACATTTTAAAGCAAAACCACCCCACATTGTAGTGAAAAGCCAGACCCTGTTGGTTTTGCAAGTTCAGAGAACCAAGATCAGTCCCAGAAATCATTAATGTTGATTGTTTTTATATTTTCTGTACACTGCACCTCACAGGGAATGTCAACCGAACCTGGAACCTGCAGAGGACAAAGAACCTTCAAGTGACAATTGTGCCCTCCATTAAAAGTCAGTGTCTTTGGGTAGAGCAATGCAACTTTTTTACAGGGGAACTTGGCACTTCTGAATACAAGGGTGGTATGACTGGGCCAGCAGCCTCTGAAGGAATGGTGCAGACAGCACCAGCAAAGGAGGCAAATCCACTTGGAGCCTGCTCCCTTCCAGGAAGGGCTGTGTGGCCCACCAGCTGGCACTGGGGGTGAAGAAATGGGGGGAGATGGTGCTGAACAGGTTCTTTCAGTTCCTTTTGAAGAAAGCAAATGGGTTTGGAAGGGCTTTTTGGGGCTGGACATTTTTACAAGGTGGTACTGCTAACCCTGAGAGGTGCTGTTCCTGCTCTGTGAGCTGACTGATCCCTTCTCTTTCCTCAGAGTCTGTTTATGTCCAGGCCATGTTCTTCAGCTTCCTGAGTTTCCTCTCCTTTTACCTGGGCTCAGTGGTTGTTGCTTTTGTGCACTACATTAGGTGAGTCAAGGGGTTATAAAAGAACAGCCTTTCTGTTTGTTGTCATCAGGGACACCACACCCTACAGAAAATTTGGGATGAGTAGGGTGGCAAGCATCTAAGCAGATCAGCTGAAGGAGTCCATGACTGTTCAGTGGGCTCCTACTGACCATCAGCCAGAAAATACTTCTTCCTCTGCTATGGGGACATGGGAAGGATGAAAATCTAAGGGTCTGCCCTCCCAGTCTTGAAATGCCCCAACCTGGTGCTCTCTTATTTAAGGACGCTGGGCAGCAGGTGGGAATTGTGAAGGGACCAGTCTGGGATATGGAGTGTGAGAGCATGCTGGACTGAGAATTGCAGTAAGTGGCAGTGACACAAACTGGGCCTTGGAGTCCCAAGAATGCTGGTTCCCTTCCTGACCTGCTCCCCCTCCCCCAGACTTTGGTGTCTGGGCTTGTGTTGGGAAGAATATCTGCATGGGCATGGCTTAACTTGAAGACACATCAATGAAAATACATTTCATTGGAACAATTCAATGAAATTACTTAAGTGTTTGCTCTTATTTGCTGCTATTTTTCTGTGTTGTGGGAATATGTGGGAATAGGGGTTTTTGTTTGTTTGTTTGTTTGTTTTACCATCTTTCTGCTTGACATCTGCATTGACAGGGGTGATAGGGGCTTCTTAAGCATCGTGCTAGTGAGTGCCTCTAAATCCTGCTGCCACTTCAGGACATTCGTATGTGCTTGTTCCCCTGAGCAGGGAAGATGGGTTTGGAAAGATGGTGTGGAGGTCTCTCCCAATATACTGAGCAGTGTAGGACAGGATAAGTCATGGAAATGGTTGTCCTACCTCTGGTGGATAGCTGAGGGGGTGAAAAAGCCCTCTGCTGCTTTGGAAGTTAGAGGGGTGGACAGCAAGCAGTCATGTCTGAGTTGTGTCTAGTCCAAACAGTATTTTTCTTTTTTGTTGTTATGTGTGTTGGTTTCTTCTGTGCTTATTTTTGTTGGTTTTATTTGTTTTTTTAGAAGTTGCACCATATTTACCTGTTGGTGTCCTAGATAATCCTGCCATGGCTGGCAGGTGATGAGACTTCTTGGCTGTCTCATGAGTGCTGTCTGTTGCTTTGCAGGGTTCAGAGGAAGGCTTCAGCTGGGAGATTGAGCCCTGAGCATGGTAAGGTCTCTTCTCTGTCGTGTGACAGCTTTGAGTGAACAGCACAGGCCCCAGGCCAGGCACAGGACAGGCTGTCAGTCAAGTACCTTCTGTCCTGGAGCTATCTTCCCTGGTAGTTCAGACAGTCTCTGGTGCTGAGGAAAGATGTCAGAGCTTCCTCTCTGCCCTCACAAGAGTGGACCTTTGAAGCCAGCTGTCCTGAGCCTGGTTCTGACTCCTGCCCCTAGGAGCTGCCTTTTAAAGGGGTGGAGGAAGGCCAGGCCTTGCCTGGAGCTGGATACAGGCAAATGTTCCTGATGCCAGGTCTGCAAATTTTTAGACAAGGCACTTTTGAGAATGTCTGCTCTTACACTTTAAGAATTCCTCTGCCTGGTTTAAGCATGGGGTCTTTTAATTGAATCTAAATGTTAAATTGCTTTTCACTGGACATTGCAGACAGCCAGGTGAATGAATGACTAACAGAATTGGATAGTGGTGTTTGTGATATTTGTGTTGGCATTGGATTCAGTTTACTTTGTGCTGCACCCACATTTCCACAAGCTGCAGCCTTCTGCCTTATAAAACCAGCTGCATCTAAGAAGCTGCCAGTGAAAGATGGAAGATTTTGTCATGTGGATGGGGGGCACTGGGAGTTCTTGCTTTCTGGTGAGGCGTGGGAGTCTTTTCATTCTTATTAAATATTTAGTGCCTGCAAAGTAGTTCAGAGCATTGGTGCTGAGGTCATTTGTACCTCTCTCCTGGAGGAAGGGAGGACTCAGTCTTGGCAGCATTGAGAGGTTCTTGATGTTATTCCTTTTTTGATGTGAGCATTTTCAGTCTCTCCGGTCTGCTGCATCCTATCAGATAAGTTTGGTAGTGTAACGGAGCTGTGTTTAATGGATCAGCAGTGGAACTTCACTCTGACTGGCATTAATTGGCTAAATATTTTTGCTGAGGACCTGGGGACATTTGAATTCTTAGACTTTGTTTTCTCAGCCACTAAAAGATCCACATGTGTTCCTGTATTTGGAATACATGTGAAAGGGTTTTTTTCAGAGCATGTACAGGGAACTGTAAAAGTATCCATAAATATAATCTAATTTTATATCATTTGGGATGGATCCTGCTGTAAAACAAGAGCAGGTCTTAGGGCACTGGAGCAATGGGAAGGGCCTGTGTGTTGGGGAGTTTGAGTAAGCTGAAGGGACCTGTCCAAGGCTGTAGAAGAGCTCCAGGGTGCTGACAAGGAATCACTGTCTAAGACAAGGAGGCACAGTCTCAGCCGGGTGAGACCAGAAGTCCCAGGGAGTGCTGCTGATGCTGCAGCTGAGGTTTAATGTGCTGAAGCCAAACTGCCCTGCTGAAAGGTGGAAGTTAAATTCTGGTGTTTGGAAAGTTCCCAAAAAAATGCAGGGCACAGATGCTGGACTTGGTATGGACCTGGAGAGTGGAGAACTGGGTTGCTGAGCAGGGAGGACTGCTGAACAGCATCCCTTTGGAGGGAGAGAGGAGCACAGTTCCTTCATAGTTTACAGCTTTCCTCCCAGAGGAACCTCCTGCTTCTGTGTCCTGTCCTCTCCCTTGTAATCCATTGCCACTTTCACATACCTGGCACTGGGGAGGGGTCATGTCCTACCCACACGCTGTTCCTTCATCTATTGTCTCTTCAGGGTGTGTCTGACTGATGCTTATAAAATGGTAATTAGCAGCTTCCCTGTTTTCCAGATTAGTGGACACACTGGCTTTCTCTGTTTGGCTTTTTTAATCCCCTTCCCACCCTTTGGAATTTCTTTCTCTCCCAAGTACCCCTGGATCTTGCCTTCTTCATTACGCCCTATTCCTTTTCCCCACCAAGGAACTGGATGGAAGTGGTCAGCAATGTGTCTTTGCCATTGGTCTTGGAATGTCCTGCCACTCCATGTGCCTCCTTGCTCTTGTTATCCATCTTATGTCTGGCTTCTGTGGTTTTAATCCCATGGCACACCTTCCCTTCCTCACTATCTGGTGGAGGCAATAGCTGGAGGAGCCACGCCTAGTGTGGTACATTTACTTTGCTGACTCACTCTCACAGTGGGAAGTGGGATAGAAATTAGTGGGTGAGCTGGGTCCAAAGTGGCTGTTAGAGACAGGGCAGAGTGCCTTTTCTCCTTGGCTTGCCTGCTTTGTCCAGATTTAAATCTTTGGTAACTTGGGAGAGGAGGTTGACAGGTCATTTGAGAGAATAAAGCCTGGTCTAAAATTAGGAGGGAGTATCCTTGTGGAACAGGACTCACAGGCCTAGGAATTGTGCTTGTGCCTTGCTGCCGTGAACATAAGGAAATGCTTTTGCCCTCTTCCCAGTGATCTGGATTTCCAAGTGACTTTAAAAGCAACAGGAAAAGCTTCCATGAGAGAGGGAGATTGGATTGGAGGTGATGAGTAGTAGCTGCATCTTGCTCATGCCTCAACCTACAACATCCTGCCAGTCTCAGCCCAGGGCTCAAGGGCTGTCACCTGGGGGCTGCAGTGTGCCAGAGCCAGCCCTCCCTCTGGTGCTCAGTCCATGCCGTGCTCACTTCTGATGCTCCTCTGAGCTGTTTGTTTTCTCTGATAGAGAGATGGGGCAGGAGTGTAAAGGAGCCAAAATTTGAGACCAAGTCTTAGCCCAGCAGACATGCCAAAGAAAAGCAGTAACTGGGACTTGAAATACCAAATATCATTGCTGCATGGGTGCTTCCCTGACGTGGGGTCAGTCAGGGACAAGTTTTAGATCTCTCTATGCTTGTGGCTAATGAAAATGGTATAAAAACCTACACAAGGCGTTACAGAACTCCCAGAATTTCCAGTTGGAAAGAGAACTCTGCCTGTGCTTATCAGTTTGAGTCCAGTCAGGTACTGGGAAACCAGAGATGCAGCTTGGATAGTCAGGCCATTGCCAGGCTGCAGTAAGGCTTTAAATACTCTGCCATGTTCTGCATTGCTGTGCTGCTGACTGACCACATGAGATTGTTGCAGGGGTGAAGCTTTAAAGCAACTTAACCTGTCTCTCACTGCTTGTCACTACTGGAAAGCATGGTCCTGTTCCTGCTGCCCTTGCTTCCCTCCCTTTTGTGACTGACCTCTCAGTGAAGGGTTTCAGCTGGCTTTGTTTCCTACCTTGTAGGTCAGCTGCTGAGCTCCACCATTGGAAGCAAAAAGAGGGAATGTGGAGGCAGGAGAGCACTCCTCCTTGCTTCCTATATGTGGGCAGGAGGCAGGATGTTCCTAGCCCTCAAAGGCTTGCCCTTCTTGTCATCAGCACAAGATCATTACCACTTTTTGCATAAAGCATTTTTTTCTTTCTCCTTGATTGGTTAAAATTATGTAGCAGCTGTCCTGCCAAAGTCTGTGACTCTGCCAGAGATAGCTGAAGGCAGCAGGGTTTGAAGAGATTTGAATAGTTAGTTGCATGAGATGGGGAAAGAGAAGAATTAGAAATTCAGAAGGCTGTTAAGTACATCATGAGACTTGCTCTAAAATTTACCAAGTCTTGCAGCCCCACAGTGTGATCTGTACAGGGTAGTGGAGGGGTCTCCTGCTGCCAGTCTCACTGGCACCCTGTGTCGGGAGGCTGAAGGGAATGGGTTTCCTTCACACTGCAAAGCAAGGGTTTCCCTTCTGCACAGTATGCTCTAGAGGGAGACTGCCATCTGTTTAGAGAAATGTTCCTTTTCCCAAGCCCCTCCAGCTCTTCAGGCTGTTTGTGTTCACCTCAGAGATGTTTTGAAGCCCTGACATGAAGCTAACTGTCCCTCCTGGGTCTGTTTCATTGCAGGATCTGGAATGATGACTTCTTCACACCCCATCTCAGCCAGCACTCCTGAGGGAAGCAGCTACGGTGCTATAGGTACAGTACATTCCAGAACTGGGGCGCAGGGAGGCTTCTCCCTGGGGTGGAGGAATGCACTTTTAGGGTGATTTAACACCAGAGGAGAATAAAGCTGCAAGCTACTTTAGGAGTGTCTCGCAGCTATTAAAAAAAACCCCGAAACAAAACCCAAACAACCAAATTGCAGTTAATGAGGTTCAGGTTGCACTTTAGGGAAAAGCATCTACATAATGAAGGTGGCAAATCTGAAAGAGGTGCCCTAAGAGACACATTTCATTGGAAGCTACAGTCACCTGAGAGCTGTGGGTGACAATGCTGCCTCAGGCAGGACGTTTACTGGTGACTGAAAAAGGTCCCTCTCAAGCAAGCTTTTAGGATCCTATTATTAGCTCACAGCCTGCCTCTAAACCAAAGCATACTTGTCCCTGGGAGGCTGAAGGGTTCTGTGCCATAAAGCAAGACACAGTTGGAGTTTCTTGACCCCAGGGGTTTCACTAGGGAAGAAATAATGTCATACTGCCAACAGGAGAATCATGCCCTGGAGGCAGAGGAGAAAAAACTTTCCTGAGGGCTTAATGGCCACTTTTCCCCTCCTTCCCTCTTTTCCAAAGAAATCTTTTAAAAACATTTGGGAAATGAGAAGAAACCTGTGTTCTGCCCATGTCCATATGGGCAATGAGCTGGGAGTTGCCCAGCCTGTGGGAAGTGCAGGCAGGTCCTGCTAACCTGTATGTGACCAGTACCAGGGATGCAGTGGGAATAAAGCTGGTACTCTGCCTGCTTTGAAAAATCGATTTCCTTCTTTGTCTTTTGTTCTACAGTATTTTTAGAAAAGCTTATATATATATATATATATATATATATAAAGCTTACATAAAATCTGAAGGTTAACTAGGTGAGTGTGGTTTTGACCCCTAACAGTCTGCTTCTATCTCTATAGGTATTTGTCTTGTCTCAGAATTCCAAATTTCAGAGCCTGGGCTAGTAGAGAGTAGAAAATGTTAAGAGATGAAAAGTAATAGAATAAAAGCAGAGTGAAAACTAAAATGCTGCAAAGAGGGAAAGATAATGGTCCTGTATACTGCTCTTAGCTGAGCACCTAAAACTTCTGGAAGGTTTGGGATCATGTGTGGCGATGTTCCTCACTGGGGGTTCACCCAATGTGGAATTTTTCTTTGCTCCGGGTCACCAAATGTGACGGTGTTTGCAGGGATCCCAGGACGAGGGATGAGACGAGAATCTTGACTCCATGTTTCAGAAGGCTGATTTATTATTTTATGATATATATTATATTAAAATATATTAATGATATGTTAAAACTATACTAAAAGAATAGAAGAAAGGATTTCATCAGAAAGCTTGCAAGGAAAGGAAAGGAATGGAATGATAATAAAATCTTGTGACTGACTGGAGAGTCCGAGACAGCTGGATTGTGATTGGCCATTAATTAAAAACAGCCACATGAGACCAATCAAAGATGCACCTGTTGCATTCCACAGCAGCAGATAGTTATTCTTTACATTTCGTTTCTGAGGCCTCTCAGCTTCTCAGGAGAAAAAATCCTAACGAAAGGATTTTTCATAAAATATGTTTGTGACAATCACGAAAAAACTTTTTCCCTGAACCGACCCTATCAAGGTATCAAAGCATCAGGGACAGGTGGATTCTTGCTGTGCACCAAGGGCTTTAGCCCTTACCCTGTGTGTCTCCTTCTCCCCGCTGTGTCCCAGACGAGTCCAGCTCCAGCGGCGCACGGCAGCTGTCCTCCCCGGAGCGCAGGGCCCCGGCCGGCTCTGACACAGACAGCTCCGTGGAGGAGGAGAGCGACTTCGACACCATGCCAGAAATTGAGAGTGACAAGAACATCATCCGCACTAAGGTACGGCTGGTGCTCACCCCTGGCCCTCGTGCCGGGCCAGGGACACCTCTGGGCCATGACCAGAACTGGTCACTTCAGTGGAATCTCAAAAATCCTGTTCCCTTTCTGGGTGGATTTCATCTAATACAGCTGAGTGGACTTCTTAGGTTTTTTCAGTCACTGGAAGTTTTCCCACTGTGATAAGAGTGCTGGTGAAGTGAGTGCTTTAATATGGAAAATCAAAATGTATTAGACTATTGAGAAAGGGGAAAATGCCCAGGGAAGTTCAAGGAGGTGTGAAGATAGGGAGAAAATAATCTGCAACAGTAGGAGGCTATTTAGTACAAGTAGTGTGACTACAGTGGATGTACAGAGGGGCTTTAAGCCAGCAGCTCTCAAACTGCCTCCCTTTGTCATCCTGCACTGCTCTGTGTGGTTGGACCCATTCCTGACGGTCAGAGGATTTTGCAGAACTCATCCCTATAGAATCAAGTGACACAGTGAGTTCACTGCTTAAAACCAGTTCAAATACCACCAAGCTGCAAATATGTCAAGATCTCCTACTGGCATCTGTAATCTACATTGGTTCTTTTGTGTTTTCTTCCCTCTTTCCCCACCCGATAATGTTTTAGGTGTTCCTCTATCTGTCAGATTTGTCCAGGAAAGACCGAAGGATTGTCAGCAAAAAATACAAGATCTATTTCTGGTAAGGAGAAGGCAAACTGGTAAGACCCAAACTCTGGACCCAGAGTCTCTGGTTGTGGATTCTGTCCTCATGCCTTTCTTCTGAACCACTTCTGAACTACCCTGTTGCCCATTCTGACCCTGTTCCAATCAGTAACTGCAGATCCCACATACCTCAGGTAAGGATATTTGTGGACCAGTGCACATATAATCCTGGCAATGGATTCTGTTTTGCATCATTGCTTTTAAGCGTGGTAACAACCAGTGCACTGAAACATAATGGGAAGGGAGAGAAGCTGGCACTCTAACTCATGAGCTTGTGGCCAGCATCCTGGTTTTTCCTGTGCCCTTAGCATTTGCCTCTGGTTTGCCTCCTGTGTGCAGGAGCACACGTGCTCCTCTGCTTCAGGGACTCACAATGAGATAGATCGTAACCCCAGAGCAGTGAGGTGTGCACATTCCTCCACAAGCACTGTGGGGCTTTCTTCTGGGTGTGCACCCCTGGTTTTGGTGTGTGTGTAAGTGCTGCTGCTGTCTCCCCTCTGCAGGAACATCATCACCATCGCGGTGTTCTATGCCCTGCCGGTCATCCAGCTGGTCATCACTTACCAGACGGTGCGTTTGGCTCCGTGGCTGCCCCCTCTTGCTTCAGACTTGCCCTGTGATCGTGTTGGGCAAGGGTGACAGTCACAGTGGAACTGGGATCACCCAGGAGTTCTCTGTGTGAGGAGCAGTTTACCTTAGCTGCTCTCGCTGCACTGTGTTGATGTTACAGTGAGCTTGGCTCATTGGGCTTGCACTTCTGCTATTTCTGCTTGGGAAGTGGGAGTGCTGCTGTTTTCCTGATCAGCTGATGTCTCATTTGGGTCCTGTTTCATTTTAGAGGCAGGAAGAATTTGATTTTCTCTCTAAGAGACAGCTGAAAGCAAGTAGTGTTTGCTGTGATTTCTCCTGCCTTCTCCCAACCTTTGCTATCCTGCTGTTATGCAGATATCTGCAAGCAGGTGTATTAGAGGGAGGGTTGAGAGCACACCATGTTTCCTCTGAAGACTGTTATCAGATTTGTGGCCCTTGACAACATCTTGTCCCACCCTAAAAGCTGTGCTTGCAGATGTTAGTACTCCCTGTGCTGATGCTAGAGCTAGGCTGTGTCCTGGTACACCTTGTGTTTGTGCTGTGTTTGCATGGGGCAGACCCCCCAGAGCAGGGAGGATTTGCTAATGGCAGGCCTCCCACCTGCTCTCTGTCCAGGTGGTGAATGTGACTGGCAATCAGGACATCTGCTACTACAACTTCCTGTGTGCTCATCCCCTTGGGGTGCTGAGGTGAGTGAGCCCTTTCCTCCCTGCATATTTGTCTCCTGCCTCCTGAGTGTTTGTGCTGTGCCCAGGTCAGGATTTTATGCTTGTCAGGCTCACGGTAGCAGTGTTGATAAGACCACTGGGACTTTAGGACTCTGATCTTTGTGTTGTGCTCAGCAGTCCTGCTCTGTTACAGTGAGACACACTCACCCTAGAACTTGTGGCACCTGGGTGCCCCTTACAAATCATTGGTGCAGCCATGAGGTGCTCCCGTGCTCTGTTGGACATTTGTATCCAAGGAGCAGCAGCTCTGCGAAGAAGTTCAGATCAGTCCTTCCAGTGTAGCATTTCTCTAAATGAATGTGTGAGTGCAAAGAAAGCCCAGAGTTGGGAGTCTCTCAGAAGTGTTAAATTAACTGGGACAGGTGAACTATTCAAATTCAATTGTCATCAGGAGTGTTAGATTGCAGTTCAGCAGCTGCTGAGGTGGAAGGTGGTGGAGGGATTCAGCAAAATGGATTCAGCTTATCACAACCCAGCTTCCTGCTGCTGTGCTGCCTTTGTCTTAAGCCTTCTTCTTTCCTGCAGTGCCTTCAACAACATCCTCAGCAACGTGGGCCACATGATGCTGGGCTTTCTCTTCCTCCTCATCGTGTTGCGCCGGGACATCCTCCACCGTCGGGCCATGGAGATGAAGGATATCTACACCCTGGTAGGGGGCACTGGGGCTGAGTGGAGGCAGGGAACATGGAGTGAACTCAAAAACCAGAGTGATACACAATGGGTTCCCACTTCTCACTGGAGGGTTGAATCCTCCTCTTTTCTTTCCTCCTGTGCAGAAGCATCTAGGTGGGATGCTTGTGTTCCTGCACACCCCAGTGCTTTACTGCTTACAGTATGACCATGCTGCTGTGCTGGTGACCCAGCCTGGGCCTGTGAAGACAAGGAGATTAATAGAGGAAGGTTTTCCATGGCTCTGGGTTTTCCTGCAGTTCTTGCTGTGGGGGAACTGGGACAGTAGGAGTGTCCCAAGATGCTTCTCTTTATAGTGAAGTTTCATTTGTCTTACACAAGAGCTGCTTATGATAACTCAGAGGAATTTGGCTGCCTCAGTCTCTGAAGCAGAGATTCTTGTAGCCAGAGCTTCTATAGTCTCTTGTGGGAGAAGATGTAGATATCTTCAGCCCTGTGGGCGGAGGTGCTGGTGGTTTCTGGAGACAAACAGCTCTCTTCTCATGGGCTTGGTATCAGGTAAAGGCAGTAGGAGTTGTAAGGGTCTGCTGCTTGTGTTTTTCCCGAGAAATCTTGGCCACATTGTGATGGAAATGCCTTCTCACATTGGCTGATGGGCTCTGCTCAAGAGTTTCTGAGAGCAATTCTGGTCAGTCCTCTCTGTTTTGGACAGGATGTAGCATGGCATGAGGTACAGGACACATGATTTCACAATATCAGTACCAGGGTGTTGGTTCTGATCTGAGATCTTCATGATTAGCTTAGGTTTGCTGCCTGTGGGTTCACCTGGCTGTGCCATGTATCTAAATCCAGAGCCTGTGGTTGCCCCTAGGACACTGTGCTGCACTGGTGACTGGAAGACTTGTGTAGAAGTTAGGAGGGATGAAGTGATGGAGAATGGAAGCTTGCCTGTCATTAGGACACTGAGGGCATTTACTATGCAGCTCTGCTCTCTTCCAGGACTATGGGATCCCAAAGCATTTTGGTCTCTTCTATGCTATGGGGATTGCTCTGATGATGGAAGGGGTGCTCAGTGCCTGTTACCACGTCTGCCCTAATTACTCCAATTTCCAGTTTGGTAAGCTGAGTTTACTTTCTCCTTTTGATCTGGAGCTAGGATTTGCCATGTTCTGTCTCTTGCTGAGTTGCTGAAATTTCCCATCTCTCTACCCTTTCAAGTCTCCCTGGAGCCTGCCTGTTTCAAAGCTCAGTCAGGAGGTTGTGATGCCCTGTGGGCACTTATTTTCTGATCCCCTTTAGTTTTTGTTGCCCCAGAGCACAGAAGATGTGCTGCTGCAAGGTGGCAAAGCACAAGGTGCTGTACAGTGTAGTGCAGCAGCAGGGCCGCACCCAAGGCTGGCAGGCACAGATCCCTGATGCTTTGTGTGCCCTTGGAGCAGCTTTCTGGGCCACTGGCAGTAGCTGTTCACCCTGTTTCTGTTGTCCCTCCACAGACACCTCCTTCATGTACATGATTGCAGGACTGTGCATGCTCAAGCTCTACCAGACCCGGCACCCAGACATCAATGCCAGCGCCTACTCCGCCTATGCCTCGTTTGCTGTGGTGATCTCCCTGGCTGTCCTTGGAGTGGTAGGGCTCCCTCTTATTCCACTGCTTCTCTGGGAAGGAGGTGGCATGGCTGGGAACGTGGCTGAGGTGTGAAAGTGACTGGGGAAAGCAGCAGAGTAGGATAAGAGTGTGTTAAGCAGCTGTCAGCATTTGAATTCTCGGTTCTGCTGGGAAGGCTTTCCTCCTTCCTTCCCCTGAGCTTTCAGGCGGGAGAAGAGCAGAACACTTTCCTCTTGGTGGGCTCTTGTGTTGGGCTTTGCCCACTGCATGCCATCCCTCTCAAGAGGAAAAATTCATGCACTCAGGTGTTCATGTCCAAGTGCACAGATGGTCTTCCTCAGGCATGATTCACATTTGAGAAAAGAGGGATGAGGCTGGCTGGGCTTCCAAGACAGGTATCTTATACCAAGTTGCTTGGGCCTATTTCTCCCCTTGGGAGTACTCCATGTTGTTTGTCACAGCTCCTGCAGTTGATTTTCCTATCTCTGGAGAGGCCCAGAGTTAGGGTGATATGTGGGAGGCTCCCAGGCAAATTCCTGGAGTACCTGCCTATGGAAGGGCACTGGAGCAGAAGCTACAAGACTTCTGCTTCTCCCTTTTCCTTGGAATTCTCTGCTTCTCTTCTTTTGAAGGACTCATTTTCATTCATCAGTAACCAGGCAAAATCCATGGAATTCTTGCTCTGAACTAGCAGCTAGATCCCAATGGGCTGTGAGCTCCTCACTACCAGATATTGCAGAGGTCTCTGTGGGATAAGAGACTGTCTGTGGGATAAGGCATGCAGGAGGAGCTGGTGACCTGTGACCTTGGGACTTCCCAACAATCTCCTTATAGGTGTGGTAGATCTTGACAAGGTTCAGAACACTGAGACTTTAGTATGGATTGCTCTGTCGTCTTTTGTGGGGTGCTTTGAAGCTGTTCAGTGGAGCTTGAAGGCAGCATGTCTCCCTTGTTCCGTTCATGGAGAGGTGGCTTTTCTTCTTGCTTTTTGGTGTGAGGGTTTTTATCTCTGCCCACACAAAGTGAAAATTTCAGGCAAGTGCTTTGCCCCAGGGTAGGGAAGTGGTCACAGCCAGATGGCAGATCAGAGTTTCTGGACTTCTTATTGTATGAATGAAAAATTAGGATTTTAATGTAGCATTGTCCTGTGCTTGCAGGTTACTTCCAGTCCTTAAATAAAATGAAAATGCACCATAGGAGCAATTGCCTGCAGAGCAGTTCTGTCCTCTTTGGTCTACTTCAATACAGTTGTTAAAGTATGGTTGGTTCCCTGTCTGCCTTTGTAAAAATCCACCTCCTGGCCAGAGAGCTGCTGCCCAGCTCAGCAGAGAGAGCTTGCTTGGCCTTGTATTTCTGCTCCCTGGGCCAGCTGCTGTCCATCCAGTCTTGTCTAAAGGGGCGTTCAGAAAGAATGGTCTCCTTTCCAGGATGCTGAGCTAATCTTGCTTCTCTGGACTTCATTTTGAATTTATAGATCTGTTTTCTGGTTGGAAGATTTAGGTTTTTTTTTTTTTTCTGTGTTCAGTGAGGTTGTTTAATGTCCCATCGTGATAGAGCACAGGAAAGCATTGTCCTGCTGAAAGAGGGCTCAGTTTACTTTTAAAATGTTTTTGCTTTCAGGTGTTTGGAAAAAATGACATGTGGTTCTGGGTTATTTTCTCACTGATCCACATTTTGGGCTCACTGGCTCTCAGCACCCAGATCTACTACATGGGTCGCTTCAAGATCGGTGAGTGCTGTGACTGAGCCGTCTCCTCCCGGGTGTGCGGTGCCTCCTGTCCTCACCTGCCTGTGCAGCACAGTCCTGTGGCCCCTCTCCTGGGCTACCCTGTCCTCTCATCCATCTGCTGCTTTCCTGGCCTCTGAAGTCCTTGTGCTCCTGATTCCCAGTGGGAATCAGCAGGAGCTGTGTGCTCTGTGTGCAGGATTGCTGGGCTCTGAGGAGCTGCAGTTCTCCCTGCTGCTGTGCTACATCCTGTCATGGGGTGGGGGAGAGAGGGTCTGCTGGGGAGCCTGGCTCTTGTGCTCTGCTTAAACCTATTTCTTCTTCCTCTTCTGCCCCTGTCTGCCTCAGATGACCCTGACTCAGGTAACCACAGCTTTCCTTTTTCCCTGTTGGACTGATTGTGCTGAGTTGTAGCAGCCAGGGATTGCATGGATGTGTGTGGGGAGACAGGATCGTGTGCCACCTGGGGTCAGCTCTTGGGAAGTGAAACCAGTTT
This sequence comes from Serinus canaria, assembly GCF_022539315.1. Taxonomy (NCBI): domain Eukaryota; kingdom Metazoa; phylum Chordata; class Aves; order Passeriformes; family Fringillidae; genus Serinus; species Serinus canaria. Next base: position 25,470,101 of record NC_066313.1, read on the forward strand.
GCCAGCAGCCCTGCCAGTCCTTCTCCTTGGCAGGAGGGGAGTGGTCCAGCACAGGAGAGCTCAGATCTTGGTGCAGGAGCCTTTTCAAGCTCTGTGTTGTGGCTAAAGGGGAACAGGTATATTCACACATGTTTGTCCATGCCCGGTGCCACTGATGGCTCTGCAGTGAAGCTTCTGCAATGATTTTGAGAGCAGGAGTGTCTTGAGTGGGCTCTGCCCCTCTAGGACCCTATAAAGCCTGTGGGATTTGTTTCTACTGCTTCCCTGCTTTGGCAGCTTATTCCATAGAAGGAGTTTTTCCCTTCATCCCCACACCTCTCTTTCAGAGTTGGGGTTGCAAAGCCAGCCTCTTTACATGTACAGGAAGGGCCTGTGTGACTTCTGGACAGTGCTAGTATAGAGGGGGATTTCAAATTTATTTTTGTTGTAACCTGTTGTTCTGGCCAACTGCCATCTACATCCTGTGGTGGATGCTCTCCTGCTCAGCACGGATTGCTTCCAAGGGGCAAGACATGAATCTGCTGACACCTTGGGCTGTCTGTTGTCAGCTGGTGGGTGTCTGCTTCTTCCTCATATGCATTTTAGAGCTCAGTGTGCTGGCTGTGCTGGCTTTCTATCCTTTCCTTTGACAGACATGGGCATATTTCGGCGAGCAGTGATGGTGCTGTACACGGACTGTATCCAGCAGTGCAGCCGACCAATGTACATGGTAGGTGACGTCTCATCCCAGCACCTCTCTGCAATTCCTCACTTCTTCAGGCAGTGAGCAGAGCAAAGAGGTGGGGCTCATTGGAAAAGTGATGGTCCTTGCTCCCCTTGTTCTCCTTCCCCCAAAATGGTTGCGTAAGTGTAGGGCTCTGCTGGAGTGTTTATGCCCAGCCTCCAGGCCTCCCCTGATCTCAGGCTTGGTGAGTAAAACATCAGAGCAAAGGTGATACAGGTGTGGCAGGATGTGCCTTTGCACTTGCTCTCTGGGAGCATCCATTCAGAGGAACAGCTATGAGGCTCTGTGCAGTGCAGCCTCTCTGGGGAAGGCTGCAGCTATTTTGGGTCTGTGGCTTAAGCAAAGGCAATTGCCATTTCTGCAGCACCTCAGGGCAGGTAGTGAAGTGAAGAAAAGGTGGCTGTTACCTTGTGTCCCACTGATTGCTTTCTCTTTAGCAAAGAGTGCTAATTAGAGCTTGAAGCCACATGGAGTTTTTATCCATATGCCTTCTTAATTTTTTATTTATTCTCCCATCTCTGAATAAGCAAACTTGGTCCACTCAGGCATGAAGTAAGCCTGGCCAGCCTGAAACAGCTGCATCATGAAAGCAGCTGTAAGCATAAATGCACATGCCCCACAGATATAATCCTTCTGCCTGCTGTTGTTACAGTGCTTCCCCAGTTAATGGTGAGACGGCAAGGAAAAAAAGGCTCCCTGAATATGTGCAGGATGCTGTCCAGAGCTTCCCCTGCCACCTCTTTCAAGCACATCCTTGCTCTCTGCAGTAATTCTTTTGTAAAGCATGGAAGGGAGGAATCTAGCTAGAAAAACAGTAGAAGCAGTCAAAGGATTCACAGAACCTCCTGAGGCTGATCCCTTAAGTGCTGAGCTTGTCCTTTTCTAGATGTTTAGTGTCCTTACAACACTTTCTTAAAATTTTTGAGGGTCAGAGCAGTTTCCATCCGATAAAAGCTCCCACAGAGCCAGGTGCATCTGTGTTTGCAGAAACTGGACTCCAAATCCTCACGTAATGCTCTCCCGAATTTCTGAGGCAAAGGCCTTTTTGCATACTGTTTTTCCCTTTATATGATCATCAGTGTCTTTTCTCCAGGACAGGATGGTGCTGCTCATTGTTGGGAACCTGGTGAACTGGTCCTTGTAAGTACTGGTGTGTTGGTGCTTTGTATTTGTGCATGTGGGCAGCAGGATTTGATACAGGGACATGGGTGGCCTGGAGTGATGGGGAGATGCAGCAGTGTCTGTGCAATAATCTTGACATGTTTTGGCAGGCAGGCTGCTCTGAGGGTGGTTGGCAGATCCATGGGATGCAGTGCAGCACTAGAGCTACATGGAGCATCCCCTGAGCATTTCAGCTGGGGGTGTCTCATGGCTCGTGTTTCAGGGAGCTTGTGCAGGGACTGGGCTGCTGTGTTGTGCTTCCCACAGAGCTGGGAGATCTCTGGCACAGCCAAGGTGCAGGAGACCTGGCAGACACAGTGACAGAGCCTGGCTGAGCAGTAACTGCATGGGAGGGATCAGCTCTCGGATGAGACCTAAAATCATTGCCCCAGGCTCTTGCTTTTCACTGAGGCTGCTTCTCAGGGACATGCCTTCTACCAAATGGACAGGTCTAGGGCCAGATCCTACAGAGGGAGATGTGTTTGGCCATAGGCTGGAATTGCTTCCAAGGCCCTTGCCTGTCCTCTGGGGTCTCCAGTCGCTTCAGAGGCTGACCATGGCTTCATTTCCTTGGCTGGGAGCAGAGGCAAACAGTGCATTTCCCCCAGGGAATTGGGAAGCTCTGGCACTGGTGCTGTGTCCTGCAGTCCTGGTCGGGGGTAGAACAGTTTGTGGCTGTCACTTTGGGAATGTACCCTGTCCCCAGTGAAGGAAGCTGCCTGATTTCCCTTCTGTCCTCTCCCTCAGTGCTATCTTTGGGCTGGTGTATCGGCCCAGAGACTTTGCCTCCTACATACTGGGAATCTTCATCTGTAACCTGCTGCTCTATCTGGCCTTCTACATCATCATGAAGGTAATGAGAGGCAGCTGTAGCTGTCCCTGGGGCTCCTGGCTCCAAAGGGGAAGGGATGGCCTTTTTTCTGGCTGCAGTTTGGGTTCCTGTGGTGCTGCAGAGGGATGTGGAGGGACCTTTGTGGGGTGCTGGCTGGGGCAGGGTGTTGGGGAGGGATGGTGTGGAGCCATTTCAGGGGTGGCTGGGCTGTGTCTTTGGGGGGTGGGCAGCCCTTCCCAGAGGCAGGTAGTACAGGCAGGTGTGTGAGCCCTGTGCATGGCTCTGTGCCCTGGAAAGAGCTCAGGGTGTGTCCCTGTCTGCAGCTCCGCAGCTCTGAGAAGCTCCTGCCCATCCCCATGTTCTGCATCGTGGCCACAGCAGTGGTGTGGGCAGCTGCTCTCTACTTCTTCTTCCAGACCCTCAGCAGCTGGGAGGTAAATTTCCCTTTTACTCTTCTTCTGTCCATCTCTTTCTCATCATATTTTCTGCCTGGTGCTTGTTTTGCACAAAAATGTATCTGGAGATGAGTCTTGGGCTGCTCATGGGGAGCTGAAAGGGTTTAACTATGTAGCAGACTTGTGAAGGGAGCATGGGAAGCTGTGCTGGGCCAAAAATGACTGTAGCTGTGTAGAGGTTGTTTATAACCAGGTGATCTGGAGGTGGCTGGTCCTTCCTGGGGGACAAAGGAGGAGCTGGGGATCTGGAAGGAAAACTGGGAAAATCCTAACTGGGAAAATCCTAATCCTTCCATCCTCCAGGAGCAGATGGCCACCTGGAGTCAACCAGGTCAACCTGCTTGGTTGTTAGGTTGTTAGGGCTCTTGGTGGCCTGGGAGGCCATTAAATCCTGACTGGGTGCCTTCTAACAGGATGTCACATCCATCTCCATGGAAATGAGGGGCTTGTTGCAGGTGGTCTGGTGGAGGCTGTGCAACTTGTGCTATGCAGGACCTCAGAGGTGGAGACCAGAGGGTTCCCCTTGCATGTGGGTTGTGGTCACAGATCCATTTTGAGGTCCAGGTAAAACATTGTGTTGTTTCTGGCCTGCCTATGCCACATTTCTGGCCAGCACAGCAACTTTTCCTGGATCCTGCTTGGAGGGTTAAGACAGAGTGATCCCTGCAGGGTCTAGTAGGGCCCAGTAGGGGTGGATATCAGGTCCTGACCCTCTGCCTGCCCTCCTAGGAGACTCCAGCAGAGTCCCGGGAAAAGAACCGGCCGTGCATCCTGCTGGGATTCTTTGATGACCACGATGTCTGGCACTTTCTCTCTGCAGCTGCCTTGTTCTTCTCCTTTCTGGTGAGTCCTGCTGAGCCTCCCACTCTGCTGGATGGCCTCTCTCTCTCTTTTAACCTTGCTCCCCTTTATCCACATGGAGCTGTGCCTGCTCCAGAACTCCACAGAGGTGTCCCAACTCTTCTGCTTGGCTCTGCCTCCTGACATCCTTCATAGTGGGATGCTCCTTGTCAGTGGGATCAGGCTTTCTCCTTTATCTTATTTCTCTCCCAGAGCCTTCTGGCCTCAAATTCCCTCTGGGGCTGTGGGTCACACAGCTGTTGTGGGGAAGCTGAGGTGCTGCTGCTGCGACCAATGACTCATGGATTTGTGAATGCCTCCCATAAAGGCAAGGCCTGAAGATCTGAAAGGAAGACCTCCCTGGACAGCAAGACTTGAATCTGGCTTTTACTTTCCTCCTCAGGTCCTGCTGACCCTGGACGATGACCTGGATACGGTGCGCAGGGACAAGATCCCAGTGTTCTGAGTCCCCAGGGACAGGGGCACAGAGGTGTCCCAAAGTGCTCAGCCAAAGGCACTGGGCCACTGGTGTCTGTGCAGAATGAGCCTGCTTCCATGGCCAACAGCCCAGTGGGAGCAGGGAACTGGATCCCCCAGCAGGCATGGAGGGGTGCTGTGGCAGTGAGGTGGGACCAGGAGGGAAGACGATGTCACTCCTTTCCTGCCACATCCTCTGGGGCAGGCTTGATCCAGAGGCCCGTGCACAGCCCTGTGGGTGCAGTGGGTGCTGGGGCCAGTGAGGGGGGAGGAAACAGGAGGGAGGCATTTCAGAGACCTTTGCTTCCCCTCCTCCCTGCTGCTGATGAGCTCCACTTCCTCTCTGGTGAGCAGGCTTGAGAAGTGCCATGCCAGCCTTGCTGCACGGGGAGCTAAGGTCTGCACCCCGCAGTCTGCTGCCCTCAGGGCGTCCCTTCAGCAGCACAGGGGGAGCATTTGGTTCCTGTACTGCAGCAGCCGAGGGAGAAAAGAACTCCAAACCGAGGCGGCAGTGGGGGGAGTGTGGTTTTTTTCCCCTCTTTTTGTTGGAGAATCTTTCTGTAGCTGGTGGGAGCCACGGTACCAAGGCTGCAGTGCTGGTAGGAGGTGGTGAACTAGAGGTGCCTGTGAGGGCTCTGCCAGACTCAGAGCCTCCTGCCTTGCTCTCTTGCAGCCTCTCTGTCACTCCTGTTGAGCAGCCGCACTCCTCTGGCAGCTCCTGCTGGCACTTGGCAGTGCTCTGCTCTCTGTCACGGCACCACAAGTGCTCTCCTGGAGCGACCCTGCGAGAGCGCGCGGCAAAGCCACAGCCTGCTGAGGCAGCCCTCGGCTCCTGCTGGCTGCCTTGCCAAAGGGACAAGGTGGGACAGGGAGCCTTGCCAGCAGCCTCAGGCTCTCTCCTCTCATGAGCTTGCCTTGGACAACCTTGGCAAAGTAGGTTCTCTTATGGCCTGGGAGGATGAAGGAGATTTTGGGGCAGTTGGTGTTGAGCTTTTTAGCTGAAGATGTGGACCAAATTTTCTTCTCCAACTTGTTCAAATCGGAAATGAGTTTTTTAATGTCTTCTGCATTCTTTCCAGTTTCTTGGTTATTTAAAAAACAAGAATAAGAATAAGGTGTTAATTATTTCAGGCCTTGCATCTAAAATGGGACCTGTTTTGCTAATTTGCAATTAAAAAGTGTTCTTAGAGGCCTGCTGTCCTTATTCTTCTCTACCTGAGCATTTTTACTTTGGTGTATGTGCATGTAGCCAGTGATGCAAAGGTTTCATTCCACTTCTGCTTACTAAGGCAGGTGACTCTGGTCATGTTTTCCTCCAAGAGTCTGTTATCTCCTTGAGGAGTTTTGCACCAGCTGGTTTTTATTTTTTCCTATGTTGGAGTTTGTCGAGATGGTCAATAAAATGGATGTTCCAGTGGTGTCACATGGCTGCTGTCACCCTTAGACTGTCACAGGTGTTTCTGGAGCATAGGTGTGGATGACCTGCTTGTACTTTTAACCAAATTGCCTTTGTGAGGCTACACCGAGTAAAGAACAGACACTCTTGTTTGTCAATGTAGTCCCTTGGGCAGGGTGAGGAGAAGGCTGGAGGAGGAATGACACAAGAGGCTGCCAGCCTTTATCTTCCCAAGCAGAGCTGTGCTACTCTGGAGTGTGTCAGGGTAGCTGTGCCAGACTGAAGGAGGACTCTGTGCCCCCAAATTTGTCCAGTTCTGGGGACACATTTTCATAAAATATACCTTCTCCCTGTGTTTTCATAATCTGTAGTCTCAGACCATGTTTCAAGCTTGCATTTGTTTCTAGACAGGAAGCTGGTTATCTTCTCTAAAGTGAAATGTGAGGGAAAAATACTGTTGAACAGCAGTTGGAAGGCTCGACGTAGGAGGTAGAACAACATATGGGCTCGCTGTGCTGAGCAGAGATGAGCACAGCATGGAATGGTAAGGTGGTACAGGGAGGGGAGGGAGGCTGGGGAACAGCACAGAACAAACAGAAAATCATGACAGAATTCAATTAAATACAAGGAAAGGCACCTCAAGCCTGAGAGATGGGAGGAAGGGTTGCAATCGTCTCCCTACTGTTTCTGTGCTTCCAGCTTGCTGTGTCATTTAAAATTTCCTCCTAGCTTTGCCCTGCCTGCTGGGCTCTGTTGGTGCTTCAGCTCTCCCACCTGGTGGCCACTGACCCCTCCATGGCTGTGGCTGCTGGGGGGCCTGGCTGGGCACTTGGGCACTCTGTGCTCCCAGCTGTCCCAGGCATGCTTGGCTCTGCAGCCCTTGCCCCAGAAATGCAGCTTTTCTTGGGTGCTGCTGTCCTTGGGCCCTGCCCTTGGGCAGGAAGAGCAGCTTGCTGGGTACATGGGGAACCTCATTCCCTCATTTGCAGGAGTGATGCTGTCGTTTCCTCACCTTGCTCTGCTCACAGAGGGAGACAGATGTGTAGGGGTAAAAGCAGAGCAGCACTGTGGAATTGTGCTGGGAGGTGAGGAGGCCTTTTTGCTGCCCATGGGCTGGTAGTGGAGTCCCTGCTTCCCCCTGCTGTGCCCATGCTTGGGATAAGCTGCTGTCACAACTCCTGAAAGGGAAATAATGGTGCCATGGGCAGGGACACCTCCCACTTAGAACAAGTTGCTCAAACACTCATCCAACCAGGCCTTTCTAAAGATGGTGCAACCACCACCTGTCTGGACAATCTGTTCTCATATTTTACTGCTCTCATTGTAAAAAACTTCTTCCTTACATTCCATATATTCCCTGTTTTCTCAGGAAATGTAGGTAAAATTGTTCAGTCCAGTACAAGTGAAAGGAGAAGGAAACAGCTTCTGTACAATACTGACATCCCCTCACAGGTTAGGGAAACTACCAGGGTCATGTGAGCTGTACAACTCCCCCTCGAGCCTCTGGAGCGGCACAAGAGCAGCCAAGGCAGGGGTAATGCAGTGTGAAAGAGGGAAGTGTCCTGTTTCTCCTCCCCTCCGTGACTGAACCATACACTGGCTGTCACTGAAGGAACAAAAGCTCCTCTGTCTTAATACTAAACTTCAACCTTTTTAAAATTAAGACCTTCCCTAAAGGCAACTTCCACGCCTGCAAGAATTTTGAGGTTTACAAGCCAGGTTTTCTGGAGCCCCTGAAAAGAATTATTTCCTAGTAATTCTGTCAACTTCAGTATTGTTCAATCTCCCAAAAAGCCTTTACTTACCTTGCAGGGTCTCTCTACTGCTCTCATCCAAACTGCATCCTTTAGCTTCCAACTGTGACAAAACAACTGTCTGAGACCATTACCAAAGCAATGCAAGGGGACTGTGATGAGAAGCGTTTTATACAATGAAGTTCTGTCTCAACATTATCACTGTCACTGGGGCAGGGACGGCACCTGCCATGTATTTTTTAGATACTACACAATTAGTATTTATTTATTCTGAATTAGGTAGTTTTATATCTCCAGCTAACATGGTGCATTACTCTGGTGTATGCAGAGAATGTACAACAGTGGAAAACTCTGACTGTAAATTCCCAGTCTCAAAGCAAAGCTTTTATTTTTACCTCTACTTTACAGTGAATGGCATAGCTTTATATGCTGAAAGAAAGAACACAATATTCAAAGAGTGGTTTTCTCTTTTTTTAATAAAATACTATCATGTTCATATCTATACAAATAATTATTACAACTATTAAACAAAGTATTACATTTAACAATAGAAATCTCAGAACTCTGAACAAGATCATGGTTTGGGATATTTACACCTGAATGCAACACATTTGTAAAAAGATGTCAAAATAAACAGAGCAAGATCTTATTTACAATTGGAAGGTGATGTTCCTGTTCATTCATTATAGATTTCTACTGCAGAGTTCCTATTTTCCATTACAAAATAGTAAGGACTTTCCACTGGGACTTTATCCAAGTCATTTACAGCTGTATAAAACAGAAGCACAGCAGAATACTCTGGACTGAATATAAATAATTTACATTGTGGAGGACAACACCATCTTTGATTAATCTCCTGTGGCAAAATCCATACTTGCTTCCCTTCTCACAGTGAGCAGGCAGGAACAGGGTCCAACCCCCCATGAGCTCTATTGTTTCACACTTGTGATTGCCAGAACAGCAGCACATATTGCAAACTTGGAAACCTTCTCATAAAGATACTTCTTGTGAGGCAGAAAAAAAAAAAACCTTTTTAAAAAAAAATTATCTCAGAAAAACTGGTATCAGCAAATAATAAATGGTGTCTGTGTAACTAAGCAGGGCTTGCTCACAGAGAGTATGGCTTTGTACTGTCAGGTCCAAAAACCTCTGCTAAATGTTTCACCAGTTGACAGAGGAACCTTCTCTCAGTGGGAATAATGCCTTGTGCTCTGAGGTTTCCAATGAATGGATTGCAGAGGCAGTAGGAAATTGAAAACACCCTCACACAAACCTGTGTCTGCTACCCATGCTGGAAGATGGCAGTGGGAGAAGGGAACAGCAGGAGGTGGTAGCAGGTCAGGTGGCAGCAAAGAATGGATCTCCTTATAGCACTGTATCAGCAAACAAAACAAATGTGACTGATGTGGCACAAACAGATCCAATGCTACTCTGTCTTGCCAGGGGAAGTTAGATCATTATTAAAGTGATGAGCATGAAACTTCCTAGAGGAACAGCAAGAGATGACAGCTCTTAGCACACTCAGCATCCAGGAACAGTGGGAGTCTGACTGAGTCCTTGAGCCAGGACTGCACAAGTATCTCAGAAAAGGTGAAAAGACAACAGGAGACCAGAAATAATTAAATGGCCCCTCTTCTCCAGCCATGGCCTCTGCAAATTGCCCTGCCACATGACTTGTTTCCTGCAACAGCACTACAGACACCAACCACAGCAGCAGCAGCAGCAGCAGAGCTTTAAAGTGCAGTAGGAAATCTGTGCAAAGTTCTGGAGGCTCAGGACTAGCACCTGCTTTTACTTTTTTTCAGAGAGGTGCTCTTCCTTCTGGGCAGCAGCCCAGTGACAAGCTGGAAGTCTGAGCTGGAAAACCCATTCCAGCCCCCAGCTCAAATCACTCCAGTTCTCTTTTTCTTTAACTGTTCCTAAATGAGGTCCTTTCTCTCTAGAAAAAGGTATATAAATATTAACAAATTACTGTTTTATTGCCTGCTTTCAAAGTAGTCTATTTCTGCTTTTACTCTCCTAGGCTGTTTAAGGGATTAATATGGACATACATGCAATCCAGCCCAGTATTATTTACTGTTGTTTGCTGAAGTCATTTAGGCCAAGCTGAAACCCAGAGCCACACAATGCCTGTCAGCTGTGGCAGTCCCACCCCAGAGTTAGTGCCCAACTTTCCCTTCCACCGCTGATTTTTCTAAATTAAGCTGTACTAGCTATTTTTCCTTCCTTCAAAGCCAAAACAAACCCTGTGCAAGTAACCTTGGAAAAAGGACTATGGAAGAGAAAATGCCATTCTCAAGCTAACAAATCACAGTAAAACTCACAAAATCTCTTCCAAGTATATCCTGAAAAACAAGGGAACCGTTAATTGGTGGGTAGTCCTCAAGAGAAAAAGAAAATTGATGTCATTGATGCTTGCTGAAGAAAATGTGTTTGCTTGTCAAATGGTTTTCATAACAAGTAAACCAGAATCATTCCATCTGCAGAAGCTCCTTTTTCAAGCTGCCCTCTCCAAGCACAGATCAAGGTAAGGTCAGCCTCATCAACCTGCCAGCTGAGCACAACAGGTTCATTGGGAGGGGAAAGGAAAACTGAAGAAAAGAAGGACTCCTAAGATGTTGCATTTGCTCCTCTTCCTGGGGGCAGAGCCTGAGGGCTGGGGAAGGACTGAGACACCAACGTGTCAGTGCTACAAACCAACCTACACAACTAAGCGCAGAAGCCCTGTGGATGTGGAATGGCAGGCGGGATTTCTTTACAGTGACAAGGAAAACACCAAAAAATTTAATAATTAAAAATTAACAGAAATTTAACATCTAATTTCCTCTGTTTTGATGTGAAATATCCAGTCTCCCACTGTCCCTCCTAAAGACAAAAGAGCATGAACATGAGAGAAGTTGAAACCCACAAGCTGCTCTCAAAGCAGAGCACCAGGCCAGATTCAACATTCAAAGCCCATCTTGGACAGGCAATTACACCAAAAGGCTTCACAACAGATCCAATTTTTCTTTAAATAAAATTATCTAGAGGCCAGTCAGCAGTGTAAACATCAGAATTTAGATGAATGTGTTGATATGAGGCCCTCACAGAGAGGTCTGTCCACCTTTCTTGTCACAGCAGTCTCCTGATCCCACACCAATGCCATGGGACCATTTAGTGTCACTTAGGGAATGAAAAGAGACTCACACAGAACTTCAACAGAAATTCCTATGTTCAGGGAGGGGAATGAAATGATATTTCTCCATCCTGGTCTCGTCAGGTTTCAGAAAAAGGCCTGAGGAGGACGACAGAGGGCCCTGTCACAACAAAATACAATCCTCCAGAGAAGAGTAAGGGTCACACAGTAAGTACTTCTTAGCCACTCACTGCAAAATTGTGCAGTTCCTGCAAAATTCCAGCAGTGACTCCCTGCACTGCAGGCATCCTGTGAGCAAGGAGGAGCTGGTTTAGGTTGTCTTTGTAAACAGAAAAGTTTACAAAGTTTACTGGCAGTTCCTCTTCAAAAAATAATGTGCAGCATGGAAAAAACCCAAATGAAATCACAGCTGACATATTCTATCATGAATCCTCAGGACTGCATTAACCTTGAGACAACAGCAGTAAATATGGAGGAATAAGAAAATAGAACAGATATTTCAGCTGAAAGGGACCTACAGTGATCATCCACTCACACTGCCTGGAGTGCCTCCATCCACTTCAGGACTGAGCATGCTGTCCAAATGCCTCTCAAACATGCTTGAGGCCTCAACCACCTTTCCAGCGTCTGACCACCCTCCTGGTAAAGAAATGCTTCCCAATGTCCAGTCTGAACCTCCTTTGAGCCATTCCCATGTGTTTTATCAGTGGATCCCAGGGAGAAGAGATCAGCACCTCCCTCTGCACTTCCCCTGTCAGGGAGGTTTCCTGTCTATCCAGATCCCTATCCAAAGCTTCTGACAACAGCATCTCCAAGTTTGGTATCATCAACAAACTTGTCAATGGTGTGTTCAGCCCCTGTATCCAGATCAGTGATAAATACATTGGATAGAATTGGCCCTGGAGCTGAGCCCCAGACAACACTGCTGGTGCCACCAGGTGCCAGCCAGACATAGCCCCACTCACTGTAAGCCCTTTGAGCTCTACCCTTCAGCCAGCTCTTCACCCAGCACACCATCAACCTGTCAATCCCACAGCTGAGCAGCTTGTCCAGATGGATGCTGTGAGGGACAGTATCCATAGCATTACTAAAATGCAGAAAACTACATCCACTGCCTTCTTTTCACCCACTAGGTGGGTGACCTTATCACAGAAAGTATCAAATTAGCTAGACAGGACTTCAACTTTGTGAACCCATGCTGCCTGTGCCTGATGGCTGCATTATTCCTTAAAACTCCTTTCAACAGTACCCAGGATAATATTCACAATTTATACTCATTAATTTATAATATTCACAATTTTTCCAGGAACCCAGACTCTCACAGTAGTTCCCTGTGTTCTTCCCTCATGCCCTTTCTGTAGACTGGAATAACACTGGCTGCCTTCCTGTCAGCAGGGACCTGTCCAGACTCCCAGATCTTTTGTAGATGATCAAGCAAGGTTGTGCTGTATGTCCTGCTTGCTCCTTCAGTACTCTGGGATGAATCCTGTCTAGCCAAGTGGATCTGTGGACATTCAAATATTGCAACAGGTTTAAGTTTATAAGCTTTCTCCAGTTTTCATAGGCATCATAAAGTAGTGTAGTTTTCTCAGCACAGGAAACAAATATGATTTTCTGTGAATGTCTGGAATGATGAGCAGGATTAGAATCTTTTTATATAAAGTTCTAGAAGCCAGGGCTTAATTTTTCACTAGTTTGTCTTGAAAGCCAAACCCATTGCTGCACACACAATTCCATTTAAAGAGAGCAAGAATGGGCACGTTTGCTTCCCTCCTCAAAGACAGACAAGTGTGTGTGACCACAGAGTGCCTGCAGATCCTAACCCCATCCCTACCATCCAGGACCCATGGAACAGCCACTGTTACAGAGCTCACCTCACCACTGAGGCAGACCCTTTGAGACTTCCTGCACCACAGACACCCCTTTAATCAAGAGTCTCCCCAAGGCACACCCAGACCTGCAGCTGGCTGAGCTGGTTTGAGGCTGAGAACTGACTCATTCCTAACCCCTGCCCCCTGCACGGGCCAGTGGCTGCCACTTGGTGACTGCACTGTGGCAGAGAGAAACTGCCTTGCTGTGAACTGAAATACTCACTTATAAGAAACAGAGAGCTGATGCACCACTTAGATTTAGTGTCTTAAGTTCCAACTGAATTAAAGCATGATTCCAGGCAGAAAGGGACCTGGGGGTTGGCACCTGACTGAACATGAGCCAGCAGTGTGCCCTGGTGGCCAAGAAGGCCAAGGACATCCTGGCCTGGATCAGGAACAGTGTGACCAGCAAGAGCAGGGAGGTCATTCTTCCCCTGTGCTTGGCACTGGTGAGGCCACACCTTGAGTGCTGTGTCCAGTTCTGGCCCCTCAGCTTGGGAAGGACTTTGAGAGGCTTGAACACGTCCAGAGGAGGCAACGAGGCTGGTGAGGGGCTGGGAACACAAACCCTGTGAGGAATGACTGAGGGAGCTGGGGGTGTTTAGCCTGGAGAAAAGGAGACTCAGGGGTGACCTTATCACTCTCTACAACTTCCTGAAAGGTGGCTGTAGTCAGGTGGGGGTTGTTGGTCTCTTTCTCCAGGCAGCAAGTGACAGAGTGAGAGGATACACTCTTAAGCTGTGCAAGGGGAAGTTCAGGTTAGACATCAGAAAAAAATTACTCACTGAAAGATTGATGGGGCAATGGAATGGTCTGCCCAGGGAGGTGGTGGAGTCACCATCCCTGGACATGTTTAAAAAAGACTGGACATGGCATTTGGTGCCACGGTTTAGTTGATGAGGCAGTGTTAGGTTAGGTCATAGGTTGGGCTTGATGATCTCAAAGGTTTTTTCCAACCTAGTTCATTCTGTGATTCTGTGACTCCCAACCAGGATCAGAACTGTTTCACTTCACTTGCAGGAAAACATCAGACTGCAGGTGACAAGAGTAGAGATGTTGTCAGGCCATACTGCAGACACAGCCCAATTATTTTTCATGTTAAAGCCTCCTTACTTTCCTGGATCAGTGTAAAAGGGCTTAGCAAAACCAAAGTCTGGGCAGTCAAGCTGTAGAAAACTGTTCTAGGTCCCTCTTTGTGGGTCCTGTTCTTTGACATGGAGGAATATCTTCCTTTCTGCCTTTCAAAGAAAAAGGAACAAAACAAAAAATCCCAGGGAGTCTGCTCCTGCCCATGCCCTCACCAGGAGCTTCTGACAGGTCCCAGGAGCAACAAGATGATGCACTGGTGAGCAACATACAAGCAGAGGATGACTGCATGCCAGAGAACCTCAAGTTACTATGTTGTTTGAAGAATCAAACCCAGAATGGTACTTTCAAACACATAAAAGACAGTATTTCTGCCCTGTAAGAAGAAAAAGCACAATGCAGAGACATTAAATAAATAAAATTTACCTAATTCTTCCCTTTCCTTTAAAAGAATTAGGACCAAGATTTTTGAAAGTACTGGAGACTCAGCCAGCACACACATTCACTCCATCTCTCATGCATCTACAAACACATCACCCTTCCTCAAATCCCAATGTCTTCCTGTGTGTTTCACTCTCAACACATCCATGTTCCTCCTTCAGCCACACTCACACAGGTTTGGATAAAAGGTGCATTCAAGTGCAGAGTACTGATATTAACTCAGGCTCAATCCTATCAGCAATATCAAGTAAAAACTGTGCCCCCAGGAATCTCCACTCATTTTGTGGGATGCGACAGGCTCAGTCCTCCTCCCATGTGCTGCCTGGTACAACCAAGGGCTGTCACTCACAGAAAGCAGAGAGCTGGTATTAGAGCATGGGCCAAAGAAAACTAGAGAGGGGAGGGAAAAAAGACATTAAGAAGGTGCCAAACAAGGTACAAAACCCACCCTGAGGTAACTTGCAGCAGTCAACAATGAAATGGCAACAAACAAGGCTGCAAGGCTGCTGTCTCTGCTGACTGCACCAGGAGTGTGAGCCACACTGAAACACTGAGTTCAGCAGTAACTGAAGCCACTGCTGAAACAGATCCAAACAAGATTCTTAGAAACAGAAAGTCATGGGTTAAAGAAATCTAAATTTTCTAAAACAGTATTTTTAATTGCTGACCATGGGAGCACAAAGTCATTTTCACCAGGTAAAGTCAGCCTTAAGTTAAGTGTACGTGACAAGCTTGAGACAGACAAAAGCTGCACAACAAATGCCTTTTCCAATTAGCACTGGGTTAACACAGACTTGACTTGTGTTGAAGCTCCTGAAGATATTTTACAAAGGAAAAAGAGAAACTCAAATGATTCCAAGCTCCTCTGCAGTTTCAGGTAAACACATCAGTAACAAACTGACACCTGTAGCACTTGTTTCCTATTTCCATATGGATGCTCGCACTCCATGAATTACTGAGGGCGGCCCTTACCTTGGGACAATCGGACATCAAACCTGATTGTTGGAAAATCAACAACCAGCATTTGCACAGCTCTCAATGCTGCATCCTTACCGTTTCCCAGTAAGTAAGCATTGCTATAGGCACTGGTGCTTTAGAGTCAGTAAGGTGGGTGGAAATACAACGGAATATGGAAAGGACCATACACATACATTGAGGCAAATCAACAGTGATGCTATGAGTGGTCTCTCCAGGGGTGACACTATGATCCTTCTTCTTAAATATATAAACAACAAATCAGACCAGAAGTCAGTCTGCCAGTTTTCATACAGCTGAGCTGCAGTCATGACCTAAAATATGGCTTATATTGTGGGCAGGGCGGTTTGAGGGCTGCTTGGAAGAATCTGAAGCAGACGTGTTTGCAATGGAAAGCAAAGGTGACATGGCTGAGCCATCTGGAGGAAGAGCAGTGGCTATTTCTGGAAACAAAGAAGTTAAGTTAAAATTGGATAAGTGCGACGTGTTGGTCATGTGCATTGGTGGCATATCTGGAAGCAAAGGAAAACTTGGCTGAGCAAAACCAACAGGCCTGGGAGGAGACAAGATGGATCCAAACCGATTGTTTAAACCTCCACTGCTCGGCTTCTCCGTGCTTGGGTTTGGAAACATTTGATTGGGGAAGTAAGGGATAGAAATGTCATTGGAGAGGGTAGGGTGGGCAGGAGAGTAGGGTGGATAGAAGGACGGCAGTGTATTCTGAGGATCAACTGGGATTAGAGCTGGTGTCCGAGTGGCACTAGGCTGAGTGACCGGTGGGATGAAAGAAGCATTAGCGTTTATTGGTGGATTCATGCCACCCTCTGGAATGAAAGGGAATCCAAAATTCTGGGAGAGCGTGTGTTGGTCAGGGGCCACGTTATCGTTGGACACTTGAGGGCCATCAGACATGAATCGGACAATGCTGCCTCTTTTTTCTATCGTGGACTGCTGGCGCCCGAGGATCATGCTGCCACTGGTGGAGAGAGGAAGATGGGGAAGACTAGGGTCAAAGACATTTCCATGTCTCTGATTTCCGGATCGGTTCCTTTCGGGCTGGCGTATTTTAGAACCCCCATTGTCTTGCAGAGGATGCCTCGAGCGCTGAGTGACCGAAGAATTTGGCTGACGAACAGAAGGCTGCCCTTGCTCGCCGTTTCCATGAGAAACTGCAGGGTGAGGGTGAGCTGGCCTCACAACTCCATGCATATTGCTGGACACGGGTGTATTCATGTGGTTCTTAGTTCCATGACTGTCCGTCATCCTCATGGGGTTGGACTTCTGCGCAGAGATGTTCGGGCTTGTATTGCGGCCCTGAATGTCTCCTGAGGAAGAAGAACTCGAAAAAGGAATAGTCAGTGAACTGTTCCTTGTGTTAATTGCCCCAATGGACATGTCACAGCTTTCCCTGCTCTGGCCATCACCATCCCTTCGGATGTGGACGCTCTCCCGTGCTGGGGGACAGTTGTACTCGATTGTAGAGGAGGCACCGCACTGTGTGTTCCTTTGATGGTCTGCGATTGATCTTTGGCTTCCACTGACTTGATCTCCAAGGTGAGGGGCGAGCAAACTCTGCATGAAACTTTGGTGGCATGTGTTTTCATTTTCCCTCGATGGCAGGGTATTCCCCGTTGGAATACCCTGCACTGGCTGGTAGGGAAGTCTCTTCTGCCTCTCTATGGATGGCGCAGCATTCTGACCGATTCGGAACGCTTGTGACTGCATGCCCCGGAGCGAGGACACAGAATTGCCAATTTCACTGTTTCTTGAAGCCTGCACGTCGAAATTGCCCGTCGGTTGTTGATTGGGTCCAGAGGGCTTAAATGTCTGGCAGTCAGAAAGACGCTGCACATCCGAGCCAACTGTGTGGTCAACTGACAAGCGGCCCTGCATATTGTGAATCGCCAATCCTTTACTTCTAGAAACATCAAGATAGCTTCTCATTTCAAGCTGGTCAGAAACTCTAGGGCCTTGAAGAGATATTCCTATTCTCTGCTCGGAATTAGAGGGCGTCTTCCCAATGAGAGCCTCAGCAGAGTAGCTGGAAACTCTGTTTCTTTCCTGCCTGTGAGGGGTGCATGTCATATCTGATGGTCTGGAAACGATACTGGCCTGGGACACCATTTGCTGCTCTAAGCCCCTCGAGGTCATAAGCCTTTGCATCTGATTGTGCCCTGACACGTGTTCTGAAGCGGAACCTTGCTGTCTGCTGCCAACATCCTGTTGCTGTTGATGCATAATATCCTGATTGATATGGCTCTGAGGGTGGTTGTGGTGGTTTCTGCTTGTTGCAGGATTTTCACAGTTCTTTTCAGGCTGGGAAGCTCCAAAGTGCTGCTGCATCTGCTGCTGCATTTGTTGGTGGTGAGGATGGGGCTGACCACCTTTCTGGCGTGTTTGATCACTTCCGTGGTGTTTTTGCTGTAGAGAAAGCTGTGTGGCTTGTGTTCCCTGGATGAGATTCCGTTTCTTTTGCATCTGCACCTCCTGCTGTATCGTTCGCTGTTGGTGGACGCTGTGGGGCTGAGAGTGGACTGAGTTTTCTCCGTGAGTGACGTGGTGCTGCAGCTGGTACAAGTGGTGCCTCTCTCTTAACTGCCCAGCCTGCTGCTGCTTCAAGTACGGGTGATTACTGTGAAGGTGAGAGATGCCTTGGGCAGGGACATGTTGGATTGGCTGCAAGTGCTGCCCTGCCTGGCCTGGCTGCTCTGAGAGCGGTGGCTGAGAACCGCACTGAACTTCAGTTTGTCTCAAAGCCGGCGGTACGAAATTGCTGTTGGGTGGGAACAACCTGTTGAGGCCATCAGCGTGCCCTTGATTGCTCACTGGTGCCACTGAGTTGGATGAATTAGGAGGAATCTGACTAACCAGCATCTGTGTTTGATCAGCAATACCCTCTGGTGTCCGGTTCATCAGCGCCATCCCCTCGAGCCTTATGGGTGCTGTCTGGCACTGCTTTTGCCTCTTTGCTGTGGAAAGCAGCAGGTCATCCTGAACGGCCCTCTTGGCAGAGTCTTTGCGACCTTCATGGTTTTGCTGCTTTAAGTGGGATTCCTGCAGCTGGGGAGCCTGCATGCTGCTTGCCCTGATAGCATTCAGCTGTTCCTGAGCATATTCACTCATCAGAGCAGGTCCCGGAGATGGATTGATGTATGTGCTAGATGGAAGGGAGAGGCTCACGGTTGCAGGGACACTTGCAGGCTCTGAAGACTGGGATAAACCCGAGCAACTCACCAGGGGATGGACAATGCGGCTCTGGTGTATCAGATTATTCACGCTTAGACTGGTTATGCTGGGTGTCTGGGAAGTGGAAATCTGCAAAGGAGTGTTTGATGTTTCCACACCTCCTACAGAGCAGCTTGGCTTCTCAACCTGCCTGTCGACATTCGTCTGTACTGTTTCATGAGCACTGAATTTGTTTGGTGCCGCTTCCAGCGGCCCTGCGTTGTTTTCTTTCACTGACTGAGGTTTAAAAGGCTGTTGCTCTCTCTCCAAAGGTGTAACCTCAGACTTAGAGATGACATCCCTCGTGTTAACCTGTATTCCCCCTCCACCTTTCTCAAGGCTTTCCTGGTCAAAAATAGCTCTTGCAGCAAGAGCTACAATGTCAGTCTGTTCTGAAAATGTGCAGCTGTTACAGGTACTG
Organism: Serinus canaria; assembly: GCF_022539315.1. Classification (NCBI taxonomy): domain Eukaryota; kingdom Metazoa; phylum Chordata; class Aves; order Passeriformes; family Fringillidae; genus Serinus; species Serinus canaria. Next base: position 25,488,895 of record NC_066313.1, read on the forward strand.
GTAGAGGTGCTGCTGGTGACATCTTCTCTGGTGGTATCTGGCAACATAGATGCAACTGAGAAGCCCCGACTGCTGCCAGAGCTGGTTGACATGGGGGAGTCTGCCTGCCTGCTAGTAATAAGGGAAGCACTGACTACTTCCTGATCAGAGACGCAGGAGTGAGGCTGGGAGAGAGCGTCACTTTCCGTGTTCATCAGCAAGAGTTCCTGCTTCTCAGGCAAAGCAACGTTTGATTCTGCTGATTTAGAGTTTTCCATAGGAAAATTAGAATGCTCCTCCTGAACAGTAAATGAAGAGGTTTTTTCCACAGCTGTTCTTTCTTTTGTGAGATCAGACAGCATTTTGGTTAGACCCTGTCCTTCTAACAAGTCTGCATCTTGCATTACCACTGAGGAATCCTGCGCAACATTGCAGGACTCAGAAATCATTCCTGCCTTGGAAGTATGATCTGCTGTGTTGCTCTGTGCTGCTGAAGTCCCATTTGCAACCTGCAAGTGTGTAACCTGTGCTTCTTTACCAGAGGATGTTAAGGTGTTGGGGGGTTCGCAGGGTTTGGGAGACGCTGACGGGATAGAGGCAGTTGGGTGGCTCTGAGACCCCTGGGCCTGCTGGCAAGGAGCAGCACCTTTGGCTGGCGGGGGAGCGAGCAGCAGCTGCTCCGACACTGCAGACTCCAGCGGTGAGGAGGCAGGCACCTCTGCCGTGCTCGGCTCTGGGGCAGAGGGGGCTTTCACTGCCTGGTCGGGGCTCACGGCCTCTTTGGAAGGAGAGTCAGAGATGCTGGCGCCGCTCGCTGCAGCTGTGCCGCCCGCTGGCGCTGTGGTTACAGCCTGTGATGCTGCCGGGGCGTTTTCTGGCGGCCCTTTGCCACCTGAGGGCTTTGCCACTGTTTCCACAGGAGCACAGTCCACCTTCCCTGCATCTTTGCAAGGAACTGCTGGGCAGGACACTTTATTATTGACCGTTAGGTGTTTCTTTGTGCTTGGCTTTTTGTTCGTCCTTTTTGATTTCGCACTGGATGGCAAGCCAGCAGCCGCTTTTTGCGGGGAAGCGTTTATGGAATTAGATGCACTGGTTAATACCGAAACCTCTGCAGGCACTGAAGATGCCACAGAAGCTGGCAATGACACACAGTTGACTGTGGCAATCTGGTTATTGACAGTTGCAGGATTGGTGGGGTGGCTGAGAGACAAGTGCAAGCAGCTCTGTCCAGCCATTTGCGATATGCTTTGATTGAGGTTAGCTAAAGCACCAAATGTGTTGAGGGCAACATTGGTATTTGGATCTTCGCTGGTGGTGGGCTGAATAATTTGCATAGGGGCTTGGTTTGAAGCTCCAGATGAAGACATCACAGGCTGCAATGCAAAAAGCTGCCCATTTAATGAGATAGTCTGAGGGTGCTGTTGGTTGGACATTGTCACCGAAAATGTCTGGGTAGAGCTAGAAGATGGCAAAGAAGATGGCCTTGGTAATATATGGACAAGGTGTTTCCCTCCAAAAGTCTGTGGAAGAGAGGCATTTTGCATGGTGCCGCTGGAGTTGGCAACTGCAGTCGGCCCATTCATGGGAACTCTTACAGAAGCAGAAGGCTGAGCAGAGAGGAGGGGAAGAGGATTCTGATTTGCAGCTTGTATAATTACAATTTGCTGACTCACATTTTGGCTGGGAACTTCTGCTCTCACAATGGGTGGGCATGGAGCAGGGTTTGGAGGCTGGAGAATGATGACATTCTGGTTAGCTGGTGCTCCTGTCACAGCTGAGGCGACAGGCTGAGCCATCTGAATCACCTGCATAGCTGAGTTTAATGGAAGGATATTTCCTGCAGCCTGAGCTTTAACCTGCGGCTGGCTGATTAAAGGCTGTATAGGTAAGGGTGGGCACGAGGGCAAAGTAACTACAATCTGTTCAGCTGCCTGGCCATCTCCAGGCAGAGAAGCATGCAAACTGATACTTGTAGTCAAAGGCCTGCTGTGGGCAGAAGACACAGCCCCAGCACCATTGACTGGCTCGTTGAGGAGGGCAGTCATTATCCCGGACGGCGTCTGGCTCAGCGGCTGAACCGTGTTTCCTGCCAGCTGCAAGGTCGTCCACGTGGTCTGTGTGTTCCCAGCTGAAGGCATCCGGCTAAGGCTACTCATGTTTTTCAAGTCTGAAGTGCCAACGCCTGAAGAGCCTGAAAAAGACCAGCAGTTCTCCAAGGGACTGGCAGCCAGAGTGCTTATTGCTGTCACAGCCTTAACTCCTTCTGCCGCAGACGTCGCCGGCGTGCCAGCGCTGCTGACCACGTCCGTACTTTTGGGGACATTGGCAGAAGAGCAGCTCTCTGCAGCAGAGGGTCTCACAGGTGGCACACAAGCTGTGTCCGTGGTTGAAACGGTGCAGCTCTCCTGGAGGTCACTCCTAGAACTGTGTGTATTTGAGCAAGTTGCATTCACCTGCTGACCGTGGGAGGCTTCCACAGAGGCACTGGAAGGAAGGCTGGTTCCCTGCAGGAGTGTTTTCTTTGTTGATTTCGTGCCCTCCTCATCACTTCTACTTTTGGGGGGATTTTGCTCATTCTGTGGTGCATTATTTGAAGAACATTGCAGTTCCTGTTCTGCTACAGGCTGAGGTGTGCTCTGTGAGCTGGCAGGAGCAGCGGTGGGCACACCTCGCTCGTTCTCCGGGGTGGAGAGCTCAAGAACATTCCCTGCTGGAGCTGTCTGAGCAGAAGCCAGGGGAGAAACTGTAGGTTGTGACCAAGGCTTATTTTCTGTGGGATAAATACCAGCAATCGTCACAGGAGTCACTAGGTTGCAAGTTCTCTGAACTGGCACAACATTGGCTGTTTGCTTTTGTAAATTATGACTGACATTAAATGTTATTCCCTGCACAGATGCTCCCTGGTTATTTCCATTGGGCTGAGTCCCATTTGAATAGACAATGATGTTCTTTTGAACCTGATCACTGGGAATAACAACTGACACCTTGGCATTTTTGAGGTTTCCTTTCCAGTGGATTGTAGGGTCATCATATAAGCAAATATCATTTGCTTTCAGTAGCTCGATGTATCTCCCGTTTTCCTTTTGCAGTTCATCCAACTGTTTCCGGAGTTTTTTTATCTCTTCAGCTACAAAACAGTGAGAGCACTCCATTACATCAGCACCAGAGCAAATAATGAAATAATGTTACCACATGATTTAGAGAGCAAACACTGTGTAGTAATGAAATAATTTGTAGAAATAAATTTAATAAATTGTTAATAATGTATGTTCTTTTCAAATGGTTAGCACAACCTGTGTGCTCTTACCCTGACAAGTCTCTCTACTGAATGGGAAAGTGAATGAATTTCACAGACTATTCCATTACCAATAGCAGGATATATCAAATTACTTAGGAAAAAGTACCAGGACTAACCCAGATGAAACTGAATGCTAATCAAAACTGTTTAATTTCTGAAGGAAAGACAAGCACAATAATCTTTTTCTTTTCCCAGCTCTTTTGCAAACACCAAAACTGTTTTAATTGATAAGCTTACAGCTTTCCAGAAGAATTAAGTTTTAGTACATCTAAAAATTACAGACAAAATGAAATGCAAAGTACTCATGTAAAGCCACAAAACTGGCAATGCACTTGGGAGACAGCTCACCAAACTGGGAAAATCACAATAAAGCAAAAATAAAAATCACAAACCACAACATTAGCCCTGAGATTATTTCTGTCACACCTCCATCACTGCACTTTTACACATCTATTCAAGAAAATTTTATATGATGTGTTATATTTTTATAAAATGAGCTGTCATAACTTTTACAGCTTTTCAAATTAAAAAAAAAAAAGCTTTATGAATGAAGAAAACTTCATCTTTTCAACGAAGAAAAATCTAACTGAAGTTTGTCAGAAATCATTCTGCTCACTACAGTAGAAAAAACTGGGGCAGAATTTACCAGATGATGCCACATCACCTATAAGCTCTGTAATTATTTTACATCACAATGCAATTGCTTCATTATCTGATAGCTATAAGCCAGAACACTCACTTGGGCATTCTGTTGGTTTTTTGTTTCAAGATATGCTAAGCAGCTGTATTTTTCCTGTATGTGAATAATTTCTTGGGATCCCTGTTTGTGGTTCCAGGCTTTGTTGTCAGTCAGTACAGAGACACAGCATAAGTGAGGGACAGACATTCTGGAGCCCCCAGCAGCCCCTGTACTTACCCTGCTCATTGTTCCCTCCATTCAACAGAAGTTCATCATTCTGTCTTTTCATTTCTGTTATGTACTTGAAGGCCTGATCCAGGATCATGTTCTTGCTCTGTAAAAGAAAACACACCTATGAAATTAGGAGAAAGGTCTAGAATTTGTAAATCCATTAGTGATGAGGCTGCACTTACTCCAAGAGGTTTTTACTTTAAAAATATGCTCTGAATATCACTGGGTGGAGTTTGTTTTCTTCGGGTTTGGGTTGGGTTTTTTAGAGGTTGCTTTTTGGTTTGGTTGCTTTTGTAAGATGAAACTACAGGTTTTGTGAGTGATGCTGACCCTAAAATGCCTTGAGATTTTACAGAATAACATTTCCAGTGTGGGAGCTGACACTTTCTGATGCCCAGAGGTAGAAACTAAGGCCACAGATCCTGAACAGGCAGCATCCTTTCTCGCTAATCAGCCTAAAATTCATGTTCACTAATAAACATACACACCACATGAGATTTCCAGGATACTGCCTTGTAAATATTTTATAAGAAAGGCAAGAAACATGGAACAACTATCCAGGGAGATATATGCATAATTTTGAAAGTAGTATACTAGGGAATATGGGAAGAGAAAATGACCCATCCACAATCATCTTTTTATTAAACTATACTTATTCTGTCTGCAAAACCTTTGTTCACTTCCTAATTTCTTCTACTGTTCAATAGGAACAGTCTCTGCTAGGGATTCCTCTATCTTGAAAAAGATGCTTCTGTGCATCAACCTCAAAGCATTTGTCTTGCTTCATCTTTTGCAAGGAGAGTGTCTTTAATTACTATTATTATAATTTCAGTTTCTGAATTGCTTTCAAGCCATTATATGAAGGACGACAAAATAAGCAGTCATATGCAACACTTTCAGACAAAATACTCAAAATCTGTGTAACTACATTCACGTGACCCTGCACTTCCAAGTAGGAATTCTATTACAAGTAGTTTTTAAAATACTACTAACAGACACGGTTTTGTCTTCTTGCTAATACAAAGAGTAAAATAAGTATTTAGACTTCTACAGATAAAGAAACATTTGGACATTTGACATGCAACTTGTATGCACACTCACCTGCTTAAGTGCTGGAGAGCAGGGAATGAGTTCTCCAATTCTGTTTATCCCAGCATTAATCTTCTTCTTTCGATGTCTCTCCACTAAGCAAAACCAATATGTACTGTGTCATGTGGTTGGGCAAGTCAGCACAACAGCAGCACAACCAGGATAATGTAAGGGCTCAGAAATACATTATTTCATTACACACTGGAGCCTGGAGTAAGTTGAGTGAGGAAAAATGTTCCCCTAAATTAAACCTCAGTTATCAAATTAATACTCAGTGGAATCAAAGAGCCAGAATGTAAATACTATGCCTTTAGAAGGTGGGGATATTTTAGACCCCTTCATGAAACAGTAAAGTTCCTACAACTCAAAATTCAGGTTTTGCAACTGCTTTCTAACACAGTTTTATGACACTCTCTTCATAGGACAGATTAAATTTGAAATTGATTAAATTTATGCATACAGAAAGCAAATGAACAAAGATTATAGAAAGAATCAGTTTCAGATTTGGGAAGCAAACCCACACCTCTTAAATTCTGATGTCAAATTTAGCACCAAAAAAGAAATAATGGAGATTTTATCAGTCTTCAGGCTTAAATTTAAATTTATATTAACAGAGGAGCCAGCCAACACTGAACATAGCTGAAGCTCTAGGTATATGGACTATCAGTTACTATTTTCTGTGTCCAAAGGTTTAACTGTTCCATAAGTTCCTGGGAGTAAAGAAAATACTGAATGGAGAGTAGTTCCAAAGAATGACCTATTTTGGAGAAGGTCAGAAAATGCTTCATTTATAATCTTCCAGTGATACCATTTACCTCTTCAATAGGTCTGAATACTGGCAGAAAGGGTCTACACTGTAAGTCCAGCAGTGGTTTTTACAGACAGTATCTCTGTTTTCCATCCACCACAGTCAGCCTCTTTCAAATATAGTTAACTCTCATGTAGCTATTTATTTTTCTGAAATATTTTCATGTTCTATGCAAACTTAAAACTGTTAGATGTCTTTTTTCAAAAATAAAAAGGAAAAAGTTCTGTCATGGCTTTGTCAGGACTCAAACCATTGTGTTGTTCATGATGCTGAATGAACCTTTTGATTTGTGCAGTTGCTCTGCTTTTGGTGGCACACAGAAACAAACTGTGACCTGCAGGTGAGTCTATTTAATTTTGCTCCATTACAAAAGACTTGTTAATTTAAATAGTCTTATTTCAGTAGCCTGTCACTTTAATTTACTTTTCTCAAATTTGCATTTCAGGAGAGATTGTTGGCATTGACAGAGACAGGCCTAAATACACTAAACACAGCAAGACAAAGTTTCTTATGCAAGAAGTTTCTTATGCAAGAAATTTACAGAGGTGCTCTAATTATATAAATTAGAGCACCTCTGTAAAAATTAAAACACAGGACATTTGGGATTTAATCTTTATATATCTTACTAAAACATACACATATCACAGTGTTGTTGAAGTGCTGTCCTTTTCTTTTGGTAGTATTTGCAATGCTCTCCTCAGCTTTTCCATATATTAATGACTGAGAAAGTACAGGCTTGGAAGGAGCAGCAGAGTTCACATACTGCAGAGTTCAGCCCAGGTGATAAAGATTTTGGAAAGCTATCAACCAGTGAAACAGGAACAGGGAATTCTAATGAGGCCAACCATTTTAGAAGTAAACTTGATAAGACTGTATCCTGCTTCTTCTCAATTCTTAAGAAACTGGCCACACCCTGAGCACACTCAACAAGCATAGCACTGCACAGGTTTCACATGGAAACTGCTCAGTGCTTTTTCCACCCGAGTCTGTGAAGATCACATGATACTGCTGCTCAGAAAAAAGAAGAACTGCAATCAATGTCTTTGGATAAGCCAGCCCAAAGCCTGCCAGACTCCTCCCCAGTCCATCTTCTGTTCCTACTTGTAGAAGATGCCACTGGCACTAGACACTGACTGTGTGCTGCCCAAGGGATGTGACTCCTGCAATACACAGCCGACATTTGCACAGAATTTCTGGGGTGTCAACATCCAAGAGCGTGCCTTAGGAATAGGTTGGAGGAATACTTCCAATCCAGGGAGCCTCTAAAGCTCTCAGGTAGGACACCTGTCTCTGTTTTGACACAGGTGGATATTGGTTGCATGTGAATGCCTGTGCAGTTGTTTTCCTTTGGAACTGAACACAGCTGAAATTGTTTACTTCTTCATTTATGGGCCTTGGAAAGGCAGGTGCTCTTCATACTTTCACTTTGTACTGTGGAAACCAGCAAACTAGAAACAATCTGCTCAGTTACTTTATGCAAGGACACAGAAAGGTGTTTGGTAGGGTGAGGCTTTTTCAGTGTACTAAACACCTAAGGGGGAACCTTCTCATGCAAAGTGTGTTTTACTACTCCAAAGTGTCTGTGCTTATTTCCAGAGCAAACAGCAAAGCACGATGTTCCCACCTGCATTATGTGTCTCCCGGTTTTTCTTCCTGTGAAACATAAAGGGAAAAGACTCATGTGAAACTGAAGGTTAAAGATCTGCATACAAACAAATATTTCTTTCATTTTTGATATTACAGCTAAAAATACTAATTATAGTCTACTCTGTGAACTAGAACAGCAGAAGTCACAATCAGATGTTCTTAGACATTGGTATTAAACAGTTTCTAACAAAAAATTTGTTCATGTTCAGTCTTAAATCAATTGCAATACAAGTCACAGTGCAATATTCCACTTGATTATTGGAATATATAACATATTTATAATGGAGAGCTGGGTTTTTATGTTCCTGTTATACTATGCAGTGTTCAAAACGGCCAAAGAGTTTTTAAAAACAGTTTTGTTTCTGAGGAACAAGTCGGTTAAATATTTGTCTAAAATGTTGCTTTTACAATTACTGGATCACTGAAACAG